>NW_026521883.1:20000000-25274863 GCF_021234435.1 Artibeus jamaicensis
TTAGCAGGCTGGTCATGCATATGGAGTCCAGAAGGATGTCTCTAAATCATTAAATAAAACACACTGCACTAAACGGGAAAAAATTACAGTGAAAAAGAGTCATTAAAATAACTCAAAAACAAATTGTTAAATAGTAATATGTATGTATAGTACAGATATATTGTATGTAATATCTTTCTACATACTTTATTAATGCATTGAATAAAATATAGTAGAAAGTATAGTAATAATTTCTGAGTAGAGGTATTAATAAAAACTATTTCAAGATAATTGCAACAATTGTGATGTATGAAAATATTTGTGATTTCTGTTGCTGACAAAGTCAGTGTGTTTCATCAGTTGTATTCACAATTTAAGTAGATTTTAAATTGCAGTGGTAACATAGTGACAATCAACATGTATTTGTTCCTACCTGTAAGATATAGGCAGAGAGCTCCTGCCCTTCAGTCTATTTTGCAGCAGCTGTCACATCATGTCATTCCCTTCTCAAAACCCTTAAAGGGCTTTCTATCTTGCTTAAAATCCTTGCCCCGAGATCTGCCCTGTAGTGTCCTTGCCATTCTCACTTCCCACGGTTTCCTTCCTCCCGGTACCCTCCTTGTTCACTGCCCTCCAGCCACGCTGCCTTCTGTGCAGTTCCTTGAAGACAAGCCAACCACAGCCCTGACTGTGGCTCTTGCCATTCTCTTTCCCAGAACATTCTTCCCTTGGACATTGACAGGACCTGCTGCTTTATGTCAGAGGTGGATATTTTCCATAAAGGGACAGATGGTAAATATTTCAGGTTTTGGGGGCCATGTCATCTCTGTAGCAACTCTGCTGCAATAGTGCCAAAGCAACCATAGACAACATATAAATGAATGGGTGTGGACGTGTTTCAATAAATCTTTATTTCTGGACACTGAAATGTTGAATTGTATATAATTTTCACAGGTTATGAAATCATTATCTTTCTCGTTTTGTTTTTGTATTTTGATTATGTTATCTCCCTCATCAGCTAACCTAGCCATCTACAAATCTGACAACTTTTATGTCTTCTTCCAAACCTTTCAGAGTAAGTCAGGGATGGGGGCTGACTCCATATGACTCTGCCAGGTAGCTGGAGCACCTCAGCTCACCCTTGGGAAATAAATCCTGTAGGTGGGGCTTTAGGTGAGGGTAACAGAGAAGTCCTCCACAGTAGAAATGGGAGTGAAGGGAAGGGGGACTTCAGATACTTCAACTAAATATCAACAGCTGAGACAGTCAAAGCACATTCTTAAAGAGAGAAATGCCTACTATTGATAGTAATATGTCTAAAGAGAAGATGTGTCCATTATAAGACACAAAGGAGAATCCACGAGGCAAATATGGGCCTTACCCAGCCTTATGTCAAGCTTCCTGATGGAATATCTCTTTTGAGAGCTGGCTAATTGAATCTAACAAACTCCCTTTGTTCTGATTCCAGACTCATACCAATTCTTTCTGAAGACTCAGTTTCCCATGTAGGGAATCCACAGGGAGAGTATGGGCTGGTCAGGTTGACTCTACTGTCTGGGCCACCAGCCTGTCACATTTCTCAGTGAAGGTGAATAAAATGATGTCTGTCCCAACAGAGTATGGAATGTGTTCATCAAAAACGTATATAAACTAGTGAATTCATATATTGCAGTACTTCTTAGCAGGAAAAATATAACAAACAAAAGTCCCTGCCTTTCAGAAACCCTGGATTCAGCAGTGAGGACCGGACCTTGTTGAAGAAGACTGGAATTAAGCATTCCAATCACATGCTATGTTCAGTGAAGTTCTGTGACGGTGTTTGCTTGAGAGGGCTCAGTCATATGGATGCCATTTCTGCTGATGTAATTGAGAGAAGGGAACCAGATCATAGCTTCATTATAAATTCCTATTGAAGTCTCCAAACATACAAACAAAAGGAGATGCCATTTTTTGAACACTTGGTTCATAATAAATGTTCAATAAATTATCTTTTGATTACTTTCATCAGCACTCTCACTAGGCTTTCTAGTGTCTCCTTAGTGATACAGATGCATTGGTTAGGTGAAATTTAATACTTGTTTTGTTATTATTATTAAATTTGACCTGAAGCCCTTAACATAGCACTTATTCTGTGCTAGGCAGTGTCCTAGGTATTTTATACGTGTTAATTTATTTAATTATTACGATAACTCATCAGATAGGTGCTACTATTACCCCCATTTCACAGGCTAGAAAACTGGAGTGTGGCATGGTTTATTTGCTCAGGATCAAGTAATTGGCAAATCACAGATCTGGTTTTGAACCTAACATATTTCACTAGTCTCTGCATTACTTGTCTGCCACTTGGGGTTGTGTTCATTAGAAATACCAGGGAAACCTTCATCAGCCTATTAACTCAGAACCTCTAGGAGTAGGACCCATAATCTGAGATCTTAACAGGTTTTCCAGGTGATACTTCTCCAATGAGCCCAGCATCAGCCAATGGGCTGACACGAAGGAACCAGAGCCCTGGTTCCTCTTGCTTCTTTGTGCCACTGTTGCTCAGGCAACTATCACGGCATAGTTGTTGCCTGTGTATGTGCATCACTTCTTTGGAATGGGTGTCAGAAGCTTGGTGAAAATCCCAGAGACAATAACAAAACACTGTTGTAGAAGTTCTGCGACACTGGTGCCTTTGATAGTACAGAGAATGATATGGTATGCAAACACCCAGCACTGACAATTCTAACTCAAAGAGTGATTCAGAAGAGTTGAAGTCTGAGTAAAAATGAGTTTTAGGAAATTCTCACCAATTAATTTTGCTTATATTTTCTTTTCTTTTTTAATGTATGCCCAAAAGAGAGAAATTTGATAAAAATCAAAAGATCTTTCAGTAGATTTAAATATCCTTAGTAATAAGTAAGGAATGTGTCATAGTTTCATTGGCAGTTTTTGTCCTTTCCTTGTGGTCTATAAAATAATGATACTCTTAGAATCAGTGGCATCTTAGATGAGATGAAATACAAAAGAAGTGTGTCTAATCTTTTAGAATTACCCTTTGGTTCCTGATAAATGAATGAGACATCTAAATTCCTTCTCAGGAGACTTGGATTCTCACTTCTAAAACAAACCAGAATAGCAAATGACAAAGAGAAAAGAAATGCTGTAAACCCAGAAGGGTAGGTAGCAGACACTAGAATATTCCTTCATCTCCACCCCTTTCTTCTACATACTTTCAATTTGGTTGAGGTGTTTGAGATGGGGCTGGAACAGGGGAAGTTGAAGGTGGGAATAACACAGGCATACCTCAGAGATATTGTGGGTTTGGTTCCAGACCACTGCAATAAATACGAGTCATAATGTTGCTGGTGGAAGGTCTTGCCTTCAATTTGTTTAAAACAAACAAACAAACAAACAAACCCTGCAACATCTGTGAACCACAATAAAATGAAGCTCCATGAAACAAGGTATGCCTGTAACTTGGTCTTCCACCCACCATGATTCAGCTGAGGGTATCTGTGTCCCAATTTTCTATTCTCAGCTCTGAGAAGATTCTGACTGGCTCAGCCAGCTTACATGCTGGTTCTCATTCGAACAGGTATATAACCTTGATCCAACCTGCTGCTGCAAGCCTTAGCGGGAGTCAGATGGGACAAACATGGTCAGTTAAGCTTCCCCCTTAAGCAGAAAAGGTAGATGGAGGCAATTTCAAAGAAGGGAGCGTGATTTGGATCGGTAAGCCCAAATATGTCTATTACGTTTGTCATAATTAAATACTAATCTGTAGTTCTTAATACCATTATCATAGTGTTTGTGACTGTGTGGTTTTTAAATTTTTTCCTACTTCATTGGATTCTTAGCTCCTAGAGGGCAAGATTTTAGCAGTGTGTGACCTCAACGTGCTGTTTCCTTATGTACACAAAGGGGTTCATACAAGCATCTAGGCAGTTAGGTGGTGGCAAGCATTAAACAGAATGTGCTCAGTAAATATTACTATAAATATTCTTATCTCAGCTTCTTCAGTCTCCTTGTTCTCCACATACCAATAATGAGTGGCTGTCATTTTTGTGTGTGTGTGTGTGTGTGTATATAGTTGAATTAAATTCTTAGTAGGTATGTTATGAGTGGCTTTTGACTTAGGGTTATGTGGAATAGCTTCTCTCCTAAGGATAACTCTAATTGTTTCCTCTCTCCCAATTCTCTCACTGTTCCCCAATGATGTCACAGATTAATCTTTCTAAGTCACAGCTGTTATATATTGTATAATGATTATTTGTTTACATACCTTTGATAGGTCCCTGAGGTCAAAGAAGATATTTTTCTGCCTGGCATGAAGGAGCTCAATATTAAGCCACATCTGCAGATTCAGATTTGAGCTCAAGTTCTAGCAGAACTATACACAGATATCCAAGTTATAAAGTGTGAAGAAATACTGTCCTAGACTTGGAAATGGGCAAAATAAGTTATTGGATGTACTTTCAGTAGATTGTTGGGCATTGGCTACAGGAAATTTATGGATTATCTGATTCTCTTTGATTGATTGTTAGGCTATTTTAAAGTCCTATAGGAGTAGAAGTTAAACTTTAGAAAACTGATGGAAATACAAATAATTCATGTTCATAACAATGCAAATAAGCTTTGTCAGGTAAAGGACATGAATCTCTGTAAGTCAAATTCTTATTTGAACGAGTTTTAACATCTCACTGGTTTTTCAATTAATTAACGAGTTGAATAAACTCTGTAACATGATTTTATTTTATATTTGCATGGGAGTATCTGCCACTTTTCACTCTTTGAAAAAGTACACTTTAATAGAAATTGGAAATATAAGATGGGATCAATTTAGTTGATATCATGGGAGAGGGATGATTTCACTTAGGAGGTGATTTTTAAAGCTGAGATTTAAACACAGAGTTCAATGGAGAAAGGGAAGAAAAACTACAGTGTCTGCTTATTTGCCCGCCCCCCCCCCCCACTGCTTAAAGGCATATATATAAGTCTTAGAACTACCACTGGCTCCGTACCTACTGCTTTTCAAAGGTGGTGAGATCTCAAGGGTACAGTGTCTGACACTGCTGTAGGATGATGGAAGTCATTGTCAGCTCCAAGATCAAAACCCAATAGGGTCTCTGATCCCTTTATATCCTCTTTACATGTCCCAGTACACACTGTAGGTAGGCTTATTCAGGATGGAGAGAACCCACTGAAGTGCTTGTTTTTAAAACAAAATTTAGACATGGTAGTTGCATTCCTGTTTGAAATTTTGTATATGAGTATATGAAAATTCTTTGGCATATCAGGATGATGCTCTAACCAACTGAGCTACCCGGCTGGGGCAATACCATTTAGAACTAGATTAACAGGAGAGTCAAATAAGAACTGCAGTTCCTTTGTTAACACCTAGTCCAGGTTGATACTACCCATGCACACACATAGATGCAGGCACATACACACCTCACTATCACTGGACCATCGGACTAGACACTCCTGGTGTTAGGGGGCCCAGTCCTCCAACCACCTTAGCCCATCCCTAAGAGGACTTGGTGATTTCAGTACCATAGTGCCTCATTATCACCATAAATTTGATTTTTCTCTCAGCAACCAGAAGAACATAGTGTCAAGAACTGAAATTCAACTGAATACATTTGGAGGCTTAATTTGCTTTACTAAGCGATTCATGAACTGGGTGCATCCCATGTAGCTGCTAGAGGGGTGCTTCAAGGGGGTGTACAAAATGGAGGGGTTTTATAGGAATAAAAACAAGGGCAATGGAGCTATTAACAAAAGAAAGGATTATTTTGGAGCAGGACAGCTGGAAGGGTTTTTCTTACCATGCACATTGAATCATCTTTCTATAGGTGGTCCTGGTGGGGGTGGAAGGAATGAAGCCCCATGTAACAGATTACCTTTCTGTAAAATGTTCTGCTTGACCAGAACATTTAAGACTGGTTGACTAAGATTATGTGTCTGGGAGAAGTTGAAACTGCAATTAGATCAAGTATTAAATCTAGATATGGAATTACGGACTTCTAGCACAAGTGACACCATTTCAGGCTTGTAGTGTTTCTCTTTAACCATAGCAGATTCATTATATTCTCTAAGTTTAGGAATGGGTTAACTACTTACTCTCTACTTAATTTTAGTTTTCTCATGCACCATACCAGCAAAACTAATTCATTTCTCCAGAGGCATAGAATGGCCTGTTTACTACTTAGCAGACCGTACCCAGCTTTGATAACTGTCAAAGAGAAAACCACAGGCTCCAAAAGGCCTCCACTAAAGATTCGTGATTATAGGAAACAGTACCTGTTCTTTCTAATACATCCTGATAAAGATTCACCTCAAGGAGTTTCAAAGCAGCGGAATTGATTCCAGACCACGTCCCCAGACTCTCTGATGCCAGGCGGCACAAGGACCCAGCCTTATCTTTCCTATACATTCCTTCCATTTGATGTAAAACAATTAAGGATTAAAAATGTAAGTGTCCTAATTCACACTTGTGCCAGACCACTTTTTTTGCTTATCCCTTTGCCTGTTACCAGTCCACAGTCTGCATGCCTGACATTTCAAAAGGCCAAAACTCAGAACATCAGGGCTTGGAGGAAGTAAATGTTTATTGATAGAGAAGACACCAACCAGAGAGAAGATGGGAGCTCTAATCCTCAAATCCATTTTAAGTAAGTACAGAGTTTAGAGTTTAGGCTTCTTTAATGTCAGAGGAAGGGAAAATGGGGGGGGGGGTTGTTTTTGTAAAATCTCAAGCCCTGAGCAGATTCCTCTAATGATCAGCGTGTCTAAAGCAGGAGCTGTCAGCCTGAAGGCCGTGGGCGCGGCAGGCCCAACAAGACAGAATCAGAGAGACTAAGCACTTCACTCTGTTACATGTATATAAAGTGCTCCTGACTTCTCCAAAGTGGTCCAATTTGGGAGCATTGTTTCAAGGTTTCCTGAAGGCCTACTCTTGGTTTATAACAGTCTTTCCAAAAATTTCAGAGATGCAGTTTCTTTTCATTGACAGTATACGAGGCAGAATAGCCAAGTTTTAAAGAAAATTTTCAGAAATTGCTATATAGTTCATGTACAGCTACCATCTCATTTTTCAGAACTTAATCAATGACCAAGTAGCAACATAGTAGGCTGGGAAATGTAGTCTTTATTCCAGACATTCATTTGCGAGCCAAGAACTGGAGATTTTCATTAGGAGAAACAGATAATGGAGAAGGCAATCATCAATTGTCATCCAGACACAGTCCTGGCTTCTATACAAAGGAGGGGAATACCTATAGGAGTGTATAACATAATTCACACTGGGCAAAGCTCTCCGAGTGGTTTCTGAACTGAAATTTGAAGGCTGTGATGGTGGTGAGGGAGTTTCCAGATTGGAAGTAGTGAATTTCCAGAGGCTAGAAAGATCTAAGCACTTCAGTGTGATTGCAACATAATATTAGAGGTCAGGAATACCAAAAGATGAAGTTGGAAAGGCACTATGGGTCAGTTCATATTATGTCTGGTCTATGCTACATAACAATTATTTAAATGATAAAGTATTTTTAAAGATTACTTCCCAATTAAGCTCCCACATAAATGGGCTTATGAAACCACTAAACCTTGATGTTTAAGGAAATCAGTTACATTTGTAGAGCATGCTGTTTCTCACAGCACAATCATAAATAGTGCCTGCAAATAAATGAACCATTTGCTACAATTCTTTTAAGATGGTCAGTCTTCTCAGATCCTAGCAACAAAAAAAATCCAACTAGAGAAAAATGCACTTTGTTCATCTGTTTATAATATTCATTCCTCCCCCCTATCCTGAAAAAGTGTTTAAAAATTTCCCTGTGTATAATGCATCCATATTAGAGCTAAAAAGCCACAGGCTGAAGGGGTGAGTTAAGTAACTAAAATTCTGAGGTGTAGCCACCAAGAAGGCAGTAATTTGATGTTAGAAGACAAAGATATCATAGAAAATATATAAACTTTCCCCCCTACAAGTTGTATTCTTAATTAAGACAAAGCAAAAATAATGAGTCTGAGGCCATAGAGATGATCAGAGGTAGAGTCTGGGTCTGTGATAAAGACAATTTGCAAAGATGACTATTGACAATTTCTCCTGTATCTCTTTGCAATGTGACTTTTCTGTTCCTCCCATTGAAAGATGGAATTTGTTTCCCTAGGCCTTGAATCTTTGCAGCCCCTATGACTTGTTTTGACCAAGGCACATGATAGAAGTGATTATATGTATAACCTTCAAGACTGAGCCTGAGACTGCTTTGAAAGTCAATCTAGGCTTAAGGAGGATGGGAGGCTACAGGTTGGGGAACCAAGGCATCCCAGCAAGCATCAACCACCAGCCATGAGCCTATTTTGCACCTTCCACCCCAGGCAACCACTGCAAATTAATGCAGCTGCATGAGTGAGCCCAAGTGAAACCAGCAGAGGAGGAACTCCCCACCCAACCCACAGAGCAAAAGAAATAATAGATCATTGCTCTTTTAAGTCACTAAGTTTCAGAGCGGTTTGTTGCCTAGGAATATATAAATGAGATAGGGTCATTCCTGTGACTCAAAAGCAATGAAGACATTGCTATTAGATCAATTTTAGGCTTAGTTAATAGACTTTGCAAAATGAACTGGTAATAGGGAGTCAGAGCTTTCATTGCTATCTACCCAAGAAAATAGCAGGTAAATTGTCAGATATATGTAAGAAATGGTAAGGTTTCCACAACCAGAGGAAATATTTTAAAAACATGGGTATTAAACCCATCATACAAACAAATGGACTCACTTGGGAAATTCAATGTTTTAAATGTTTAAAAACAGAGAGAGTTTAACAGTGAAGAATAGATAACAATAGAAACATCAAAGATCAGCATTATGACATTCTAGATTTATGAGTAGAAATTCCAATATCTTCTGTAGGTAAGGATAGAAATGACCCAAATGGTGCCACTTGACACTTGATACTATCCTTGACTTTCATGGTATGCTAGTCAGCCTCCAGGGTGGCCCCCAGTAATATCATTTCCTGGTATTCACTGTCTTGGGGAATATTCTCCCAGACTAAGTTATGGCTGGCCTGTGTCTCCAATAAAATATGGTGGAAGTGACAGTGTGTGACTCTTGAGGCTGGGTGATAAAAGACATGGCAACTTGCACCTCCATCTCTCTCTTGGATTACTTGCTCTCAGGGAAGCCAGCTGCTATGTCTTGAGGTCACTCGTGCAGCACTTTGGAGAGGACCAGAAAGTGAGGAACTAAGGCCTCCAGCCAAGCGCCAGGATCGACTTGCCAGCCATGAGAGTGTGCCATCTTGGAAGCAGGTCTTTTAGTCTCAGTCAGTCCTTTGGATGACTGTAGCCCTGGATGACATTTCTCTTTTTAGATGGGTTTATTGAGGTTACAGTTTATTTATCATAAGACTCACTAATTCGATGACTTCTAGTAAATTTACAGAGTTGCACAGCCATGACCACAATTTAATTTTAGAATATTTCCACTGTGCCTGTGCCCAGAGAAACCCTATGCCCATTAGCAATTACTTCCCATTCCACCATCAGCTCCCAACAACCACTAATCTGTTTTGTGTGTCAATAGATTTGCTTTTCAGAAAACTTAATCCAAGTAGAATAATATAATATGTGGTCTTTTGTTTTTATTCAGTATCTAGCTGACATTTTGACTGCAACCTCAAGAGAGACTTTGAACTAGAATCTCCCAGCTAAGCTACTACTGAATTCTCAATGCACAAAAACTGTGAGAAATAAATGTTTATTGTTGATTGTAACCGCTTAGTTGTGGGGTAATTTGTTACACAGTAATACATAACGAGTGCACATGGATATGTGATTACTGCTTGGAAAGAAACTAACTCCCTCTGGCATACGATGTCCCAGTAAACTCAACCCCAGCAGTACAACATGTGGTACTGTTAAAACTTGTGGACACGAAAAATGTACACCTTACGGTTGTATTGGCATGTTTTGTTAGTGACACAAAATTGATATTTTTTTCTAATAAAAAATCCATTTCCAGATCAAAAGAAAGAAACTTCACTTTACTTTTAGGTCCATGAGAAAGGTTTGAGGAACAAGGAAGAAATGAATGTGTGGATAGTTAACATGTGGCTTAGCATTCTGATTGGGTGGGCTACCAAAGAAACTTGCCATATTAGTCTGGAATGACTTTTGGTTGATCAAATTAGACAATAAAAGGCTCATCACATCTACAATTCAAGGAGATGTAATTAGCCAGTTGCAACCTTGAGATGTTGAGTGATCAAGAAGTCATTTAAAGGATTCATGAGGGAAGAAGGAACAGGTGTATGCGGGTTTCAGGTTTTTTGAGTTGAAACTAAAAGACGGAAGAGGCTTAAATTTCATAGCTGTGAAGAACAGGTCAAAAGTTCATGGAATGCTGTGAAACGAGAGTCAGTTGTGAACTAGTTTAAATAATGTGAAATTAATCTTCTGAACAATCTGATCTTAATGTTTTGTTTGATGATGATTTTGACTCAGTTTCTAATGCAGCGAAGGTTGAACAGTAAGAGATTCATCTAGAACTCAGTAGTAGCAATGTTTTTCAAGATTTGAAAATATTTAAGTTTAGATGGTGAAGATTAAAATCTTTATGACCCTTTGAAAGTGTTCATTTTTAATTATGCAGCAATTATTCATTAAAACATTAGTTACTATAACACATTCAGTTTTTTTCAAGCTATTCAATGTGTATTAATACTTCATAAAATATTTGCCTTTAAGTGTAAGCATGATGTTGGAATTTCTTCAAACTTTTTATTTTTGCTGTGTTTTGTTCCGGTTTTTACTGAAATGTTAGTCTACATGTATTAAATCTTTTTGTAAAGGTTATTTAACTTTATTCTATTTAACTATTTGATTTATACCATTTTTTACTGATATATGTTGTATATATAGAAATTCTCTCAAATTTATTTGACACTGTGGTTTGCTTTTTAGTTGCTAGTACCGATACTTGCCTTCATGGTACTTCACACACAGCATGGGTTCATTTACCCATCATCTGCGTGTATGTACTGTTGTGTGCCACATTTTCACTACATATTTCTTTTAGCTGTGTGGCTTAGTACCTTTATTCACAGTTAATAGGATATAATTAAATACAAAGAACCTCTGATTTCCTACAGCCCAATATATTGTACATAGTATACTATATACTATGTAATATAGTATATTACACATGTAGTATACTATATATTACTATAATAGAATATATACTATGTAATATAGAATATTACATATGTAATACTATATTACATATACTATGTAATACTTCCCTCCACAAAACTGATAGGGGACTCTAGAGTTGGAAAATTTTAGTTTAAGTAATAGCTAACAAGTTTAGTAATCAATGTATGTAAAAGTTATTGTTCCAGGAAATGAAGGTATGACCCACCCTGACTCCAGGAGACCATAAGCAGCTCCACCTTTGTGCCTCAGGAGGACTGCAAACAATTCAAGATGGTATCTGAGCCATGGTACTCCAGGGTGAGATGACCACAGCCAAGGGCACAGCTAAAGACCACCACCCAGGTGGATAATACTGCAGTTTTTTAATCCAGTTAACTTTTTCCTGAATTCCAAACCCCTTACTTACTCTTTGTTCTCCTTATAAAAAGGGCCATTTTAAAGTGGAATTTAAGACAGTCTGTTAGGGTATTAACCTGCTGTTTTCTCAGATCACTGGCCATCTGAATAAAATGCCTATAAAGATTCAATTCCTGTCTCCCCTTATTGGGTTCAGTATGTGACAGGCAGCACGAATGCTGGGTTTTTTTTCCCCAGTCTCAAAACCCCTGTAAACTCATTTAAACATTTTTACAGATATAAATAAATACATGTATAATGAAAGGTACTTAAAAATTTTAAAAGAACTTATTGATTTTAGAGACCGAGAGGGAGAGAGAGAAATATGTGTTATTGCACATATTTATGAATTCACTGGTTGATTTTTGTATGTGCTCTGATGTGAGGCATTGAATCCACAACCTTGTCATATCGGGATGATGCTCTGACCAACTGAGCTACCCAGCCAGGCCCTGAAAAGTTATTTTACCCTCTAAATGTTTCGTGCAAATTTGAGTGCTCTCGTGCTCATTCAATCTTGTATGTCAGCAAATAAAATACTATGACTGGGGCGTTGGGTTGACAGGAAAATAAGATACCGATCCTGACTTGAAATATCTAAAACCCTAGTGAAAGAAACAGGCACAAACCAGTACTTACATTGCTACATGATACATTGTTTCAATAGGAAGAAGTGTAAAGGTGTTTAGGGGTAGACAGAAAAAAAAAAAACTTTACTAATAGGTAACTTTTAAACTAAATTGTGGTTTGTCAGGTCCAGAAGCAGAGGAAGGGCATTCCAGACAGAGCAAAGAGCAGGAACCAGGACAAGGAAGCAAAGAGAACATAGCATGCTCTGGAAGCAACAAATAGCTCACAGGGGCTGGAGCATAGAGGCCATGAGGGAACAGCTGCAGATGACAAGATAAGGCCGAAACCAGAATGAACAGGTTTGTCAGCCAAGCTAAAGAGTTCAAATTTTAACCTGTAGGGAGTGGGGGGATTTTAAGCAGAGGAATTTTCTCTTTAAAAGGTTTCTCTGGCTGCAGTGTGGTGGATGAATTGGAAAGCAAGACATGGACGGCAAACTAGTTAGGAGGCTCTCTGGTAATTAAATGAGAAAGGATGAGGTCTGAAATGAAGAGAAATGGCAGTGGGGATCGTGAGGGGCATGGATTAGGGATTTCGAAAAGGGGTCCTTAGATATGGGCAAGAAAGAGAAAGGAGCCAAAAGTGGCTCCGTGGTCTATAGGCTGGGTGACTGGGGGAAGAGTAATGCCACTAACTGAAAAGGAAAATGCCCCCTGCCATCGGGGTGATCTTTGACTCCTTCCCTTCTCCTTTCCACTGAACAGATGACCGGTTCCTGCCAGGCCTTTGCCTCCAATCTTCCCCGCCCTCCTAAATTGCTGCAAAGTCATCTTCCTAAAGCAGTTCTGATTGTGTAAACTCACAGAATGAAATCTAAGCTTCTTAGTGGGGCATTCAACACTCCACCTTCAGGCAGGCCACAAGCTAACTCCTGGATACCTTGATCTCCTTATCATTTCCTCTCTCCGCCTCAAACATCAATCTAATCTTTTAAGACATCCTGTTAAAAATATTCTTTCTTTTCGGTGGTGTGAAGTCTGTTGTGTTTCAATCATAACACTTGGCGTTCTGCGTGGTTCTGTAGGGAGCTGTGCCTTGGTATCTTTTCTACTCCTTTGCCCCATTGACTTAC
The DNA here is from genome assembly GCF_021234435.1 of Artibeus jamaicensis. Classification (NCBI taxonomy): domain Eukaryota; kingdom Metazoa; phylum Chordata; class Mammalia; order Chiroptera; family Phyllostomidae; genus Artibeus; species Artibeus jamaicensis. The sequence continues at coordinate 20,013,281 of NW_026521883.1, forward strand.
AATATAGCACAAAAAAATTGTGCTGAATTGACCTGCAGCCGGGATTTGATCCCCGTTTGGCAGACAGTCAAGAAAAATGAGGCGATTCTTAGAATCCATGACAACACACATGAAAAAAATGAGTCTAGAGGAATCACACGTCTCTAGGAGGCCCTTTCTCTGTCTAGAACAACTGTGACAAAGGTGGGAAGCAAAATAATTTGCTGTCAGGGGGCATCTCCAAGTTTCAAGATGCCTATATTTTTATATAAAATATCTTACGCACTGTACTTTGAAAAAGCCCTTAGGGATCTAAGGTTTCCGGAGGTGGAATTCCCTGGTGGTGGATATCCTTCTGAGGTCAACTGCACTGACCATCACACAGTGTACTTCGGGAAGATTAAACACAGCAAAAACATTCTCACCGGTGTTTCCGCAGAGTTAGGGAGCTGCGTGGCCTCGAGCGGCCTCCGTCCCGCCCACGTCCAGCCCCCGCCCCCAGCGGCCGCAGCACAGTAGCTCTGAGGGAACTCCCGCAAGTCTGCGCGCGCAATCCCCAGCCCAAGATCCGCACGGAGCGCGCAATTGCCATGGAAACCACTGTGCGCACGCGCAAATGCGGGGCTGGGAATTAGGGCTGAGCTAAAAGCCCAGCGGCGGGAGGCGGGGTTTACCCTCCTCGTTGACCGTAGCTCCCGTCTCCCTCGGGCGGAGCGTCCCCTTCCAGCACGCGCCGGGCTCACGCCTTCCCTCCGGCTCTCCCCCGCCTCGCACGCACCCTTGCCCTCCGCCCGCATTCGTGCGCCGGTGCAGCAGGCAGTGGGAGCATCCGGGCATTTCCGCAGCCGTGCGGAGATCCGGGCGGCGTCGGCGGTTGAGAAGCTCTCACGGCAGGGACAGGGCGGGAGGAGGGGGGAAGGCGACAGGGGAGTGAGGCGATAAGCCAGGGCCGCCGCGCGGTGGGTCCCGAGGGAGGCGGAGGGGGAAGAGCTCTCGCGGCCGGAGGAGGGCCGGACGCGGGGCTCGTCGAGCCTCTCGTGCATTCTCCTGGCCAGCCCGGGCTCCGGACATGCATCTGCATCAGGTCCTCACCGGCGCTGTCAACCCTGGAGACAACTGCTACTCCGTGGGCAGCGTCGGGGATGTCCCTTTCACGGTGAGCGGCGTCCGGGAGCCCGAGGGGGAGAGACCGGGGTCTGGGCCCCGGGGCCGACACCCCCTGTCCGGGGCCCACACTTCTCCAGCGGTAGAGGGGCTGGGCTGCGAGGTGTTGGTGGGCCCCACCCTCTCTTTCTCTCTGCAGCCCAATTAACGGGGGAGGGACATGGGATTGTGAGTACTGCGGCTGGTGTAGGGAATTACCCTTCAAGGGAAAGGATTAGAAATCCATCCCTCAGTCCGCCCACAGCAAACGGGGCTCGGGGTGACTGGACGGGAAGGTTCTTCTCTTAGAGCGGCCCCCACTCTGCGGGAGGAAGATGATTGCAACTGCTGAAACCCCAGACCGCCAGTTTCGCACCTGCTCTGGGCGTGGAGACCAAGCGACTTAGTCTTGTCTCGGAGAGTGGAGGCGACACTGTCCACTGTGCTTGGCTCCCCTTGCCCGTTTTGTTCGGGTCTTGAGGAGACGTTGGAGCCTGTGGCTTTAAACCTGACCCAACCCTCTATCTCCTGATATGCAGAATCCTAATTCCAACAAGAAAATAGAAAAAATTTATTCTCTGCCCCTGAAAAATTTAGAATGTAAATGTTCGCGTGACTTTGGCCTGGCAGGCTCTTATTTATCACGAGATCACAGTTTGGTAACCTTCCTAGGTAATGTTTTAATCCTTTTGCAAGGTAGGCTGGTTTGTTTTTGAGCTAAGGCAATGTGAAATTTCATGACATGCTTTTCTTGTTTGTGCGTGTAGAGTGTATGTAAACAATAACGTGTTAGAAGCTCTTTAAAATCTAAATGAAATAGGTATGTTTCTCAAGGAGCGTGGATGGATCCTTTCTGAGAATGGAATGTTGTTAGTATAGCTAATTCAAACCGAGCTGTAGAGGTTTCACCCATAGACTCCCTTTAGCCTAAGTTCCTTTTTTTGTGTTAAATTTACACATGGTGCTCTTTAGAACGAACTGTAGGCAATGAGATCTTGATGCAATACACAGTGTTATTGATAACTGTCGGCTTGATAAAATGGAAACAGCATAATGGTATGCCTTTTAGACAAGGGAAACACTTTGATCTGATGTCTGCTTTCCAACAGCATGTTTTTAAAGCTGCAGAAAGAAGAAAAGCTCCAGCAAAACTGCACAATCATTATGTAGCACAATCATTCTGGAACAGAATTCATCTGTCTTTGTGATACATTAAAAATAACTACAGGATTGCTTTTTGGCCATTTTAATTTTAAGTGTAATGAACTTGGCTTTGTTCCAGTTGAGAATGAACATACAATTTGCCTGACATATCGTTATACCTTTATCAGTGGTGTCATCTGTGTTTTGTGTACATGTGACTTAAAAGATCCATCTAGTTGAGCTTGGACTTCAAGTGTGTGAAGAATATTGGGGCACAGAGAAGAAATTTCCCCCAGTTGTGTAGATGGGGAAGAAGTTCCTCAGGGTTAGAAGAGCAGACTTCCTCCATGAAGAAACAAATCTGGAACCGTGGGTAATAGGTTTTCCCCACACTGTCATGGTGGTGGTAGTTGCCTGGTTTCATTTAAAGTGGAATGGTGTCTCACTGCGGGACTGGTAAAGAGCACTCCAGTAGGTTGAGATGCAGCCTGGCAAGGCCAGTGCAAGAACTGTGAGTACTGGGCAGGTGTAGTTATGCTGGAGGCCACCCATAACCAGGTTCTTGGAATGATTTTCATATCTTTTTCCACTTTCCTAATTCATACCTGTTACCAAGTCTAGCTGACCCTCTGCCTTGTCTCTCAGATTTACCCCTTTTCATGTCCTTAGTTACTACCTTTTTATAGAACCTTATATTATTTAACGAGACAGCTTGCAAACTGCTTTTCATGACACTTACCTGCTCACTTCACTTCATCCTGTACACAGCTGCCGGGATAATTTTCTTCCAGTACCATTTCATCATGTCATTCTGGGCTCAGGAATATGTAGTTGTTCTTAATTCTGTGAAATTTAGACTTGTCAGCTATTCTTCCATCCTTGACTTTATATTTGATTATATGTACTTATCATCTTGGTACTACTGCTGTAGACATACTAATTTCTTTCTCTAGCCTTCATTTTTATGTTGCAAGGAGAGAATACTGGCTTTTTAATTTCCCAAATGTGACTTAAAAATTACCTGGTTTAGGATGCCTACCTGTTGATACTGGTTATTTGACCCTTTGGCATTATAAACCCATGCTCATTTTAATATCTTAGTTTTGAGTGCACCAATCCAATTATAATTTTGCCTTGAACTAGATAGGACCTTCTGAATTCTATGAACAAAAGATTTGTTTGAAGAGAAGTAAGAACAAGCTGTTTTTAAGCACTCTAGAATTAACTAACAATTATTTAATGCCTATATTAGTATATGAATAATTTTTTTTTACAAAAAAGTAGAGCTCCTTTACATAGAATATGACATGTAAATACAGCAGTCAGATGGTAGAACTTTAGTTCTGGGTCAGAGGACAAAAAATGGGACCAGCCAGGTCTGGAATGGAAGTTTCTCAACTCCTCATCTGGTGGGTTTTTTTCTGTTGTACATTTTTTTCCTGTCAGAGTTCCTGTTCTGAAGGGAGGGGTGGTGTGTGTGTGTAAGGCCAAGACATGGCCCTTGTAGATGGAAGACTATTTTGCAGCTAACCAGTGGTTCTTAGCCAATGATAACCTGATTCCCTTTTCAAAATAGGGTAGATTGTTTATTTAGGAGTCTATAAATGGAAAGTTTTGGAAAAGAAATTGTTCTAAACAGATTTTGACGTGTTCATGACATTTGTAATTGAAAAATCGTGTTTTGTATATTGCACTGTGCCTGGTGGGTGCTGGGTGGTGTGATTGGATGGTGAGCGACTGCGTGGTTATGTCACTGTGGCCTGGTGTGTTCTGTGTTGACGTGGTAGTGCAGTTTGTACTGGACAGTCCTAGTGATGTGTATACTTTCAGTGGTAACATGTGAGTTATGATGGTTTTCACTTATGTTTTGGCAGTTAGCAGTTTTTTAAAATAATTGTGATTTTATAAATATAGTGTATATATCACCTTTTGATTATTCTGTTCTTTTCATATAGATTTACAGTAAGTTCTGCAGATACTATTATTCTTCAAAAGTCAGGTCTCAGATAGTCCAAGGAGATGATCTTCTACCACATATGAGCTTCTGTATTTTATTTTGTCATTGAGACATTTCCAACTACATTTTTACAGACAAGTGAGTTTCAAGGCTTAATGCAACAGATAGTATAAATTTCTCCTTTATGCTATTACTTTTCTGAAAAACATAGTCCTTAGTTATTAATTAAAATAATGATGGTATATGATGATTATTAATCTAATTTAAAAATTGCTACCATTTGGTCTTAAGGGGTGCAGACTGTATTTTCAAGCATATAGGGGCAGTTGATGTTACTCCAGTCTGATATGAATTAAACACATTGATCAAAGTTCACAAAAATTAGTAAGTCATTTCCACTTTCAGGGAGCTTATAGTACACTGGCAGAAATTTAAAAAAAGATGTACATAATTACAATGTAAGGCAGAGGAAAGATCGAATGTAGTTGGGAAGAGAAGAAAATATTTCACAGAAGATTGACATTTGGAAGTAGTATAAAGAACACCTTTAACAGGAAGCTAAACAACAAAACAAACAAGCAAGCAGGAAAAAAAACAAAAACAAAGACACTGAAATAGAGAACAAGGGGACAGTGACCAGAGGGGAGAAGGAAGGGAAGTTAAGGGGAAAAAGGGGGAGGGATTTGGAGGAACAAATAGGAAGGACACAGGGACAAGAACTAAGGGGGGTGGAAATGGGAGGGAGGTGGGGAGCACGGGGCGGGGGAGGCTGGGATGGGAGAAATAGGCAAAAAACTGTACTTGAAAAATAACTAAATAAAATTAATTAAAAAAAAAGAACACATGGACAACAACTAAGGGGGGTGGGAATGGGAGGGAGGTGGGGAACACTGGGGGTGGGCTGGGATGGGAGTAAAAGACAGAAAACTGTACTTGAGCAACAATTAAAAATAAAAATAAAAAAAAGCTTGACATTTGGAAAGACAATGGTATTAGGCCTTTCTGGATGGCGAAACCAACAAAAGCCAAGGAATGCTGTGATATAAAGGATAAATTGGGTATAATGGTGTGATGTGAAGGATAAATTCCTTCACAAAAGTGCTTTAGGAGTAGAGCTTCTTTATTAAATATCATATACCCTTAGAATGTTGAAAAATATAATTTATAAGCATGCCCTATAGCTTTTTAGGAAAATTTATCTGTATTCTGATATTTCTTGACTTTTATTATTGGAATTGTTTTTCTTAAAGTCATCAGGTTATAATGAATGAAAAAAACTTTAAAATTTAGTGTTATATGACCTCTTTTTCTGGCATTTAGATATATTTTAATTTTATCATATAGCATAATAACATTCCAGTCTTAGAGTTATGGCAACTTTGAAAATGACCAGCCTGCTTATACATTTAGCAAATGTTTGTTGAATTCATAGGTGTGTGAGGCTCTGTGGAGATTCAAAAAATAAAAGGAACACAAAAAACTTAGTCCTGATTTCAGGGAATTTATTAAAGAAGTGTAGGAACCTGGCGATATACTAGCAGAGTTAAGACTTGTACTTAACACAGCAGGTCAGCTGTGCAGTATTGTGAGGCATTTAAATTCTGTTGGGAATTTAAGAGGAATAATAGATCGCCTTTGGCCAGGGGAGCTGGGGGGGTAGACAGAAAAATGCTTCTGTGTTGGCTGGTTGTCAGTAGGTGTCAGAACTCTTAGACCCGTTGTCAGCCTATGCTGAGAGTAAAGTGGAAGACAGAAGTCAAGGACTTAGAATGGTCTTGTTTTCCAAGAGAAATTGGCCTGTTTTTTTTCCTGGAGAGTAGCTTGCTTGCTTATTTATTTATTTATTTATTTATTTATTTATTAGAGTTTGTGGGCTTGTGTTTGGTGTCAGCCTGTAAGTGTACAGGGTGGGGCAAAAGTAGGTATATAGTTGTATGTGAAACAGTTTATTCTTATTTATTATTTTCCATAGGAACAGCAGTAAACCTACCTTTACCCTACCCTGTATATGAGGTTATATAAGTTCTTCCTTATGTCCTCATTTAGATGGCTAATTAGCCTTCCTACTTATAGTGAGAAGACTCCTAGAAGCTACCAAGAAACTCTGGTATAGTCCTGAATAATGCTTCCCCAGAAATGGGAGGTCAGACCTACTACTTATATGACCTTTGCTAAATCGCTTAAAATTTCTTAGGGTTTTCATCTATAGATTAAGTTCTTGTTACATGTTCAGTCCTCAAATGAGCATTATATCAACTTCTTTAAAGATTTGTAAGGGGCAAGAGAGAAAACGGACCAGAAACATAAAGTGGTTGTAGTGAAGTTACAAGTTTGGAGTCTACTGTATATTTCCCCTCCACTTGTATGTACTGCACCGGTGGAGTGGCAAACACAAGGCCTGCGGGCCGAGTTCAGCCCTTCGCCTTGTTTTATCCAGCCCGGCACCTTGTTTCTACTGGACGGCAGTGCTGAGCTCTCTCTTAACAGTTAAGGAGTAGTTACATTTGTAAAGTCCTAAAATTACATTCGGCCTTTGAAGGCAACCACCAGGCTGATGTGGCTGGCCCCTGGTAAAAATGAATTTGACACCCCTGACACATTGTACAATATTCTTGGTGAGACTTTATAGTCAGCTTGACTTCCTTTCTGGCTCAGGATAAGCCATACAGAGTGTGGCTTATGTACTTTTTATTCTCAAACCTCATTTCGTGATTGCTAAGGGCTCCTTGACCACTCTCCTTTCCACTTCTCCTAATATCTAAAAAAACAATAATGGTTGCCTTATATTCCTCTGACAGAGAAGTACATATGTATAAAGAGGTCAGTGAATATGAGAGCGAGATTCCTGTAAACACCATACTATATGGTAATTTGGCTGGATGATTTGAAAGCCATAAATAATATCCTTTTAAATTATCATTGGAGACATATTCCTTTTAGGCCCCTTTCTCTAAATATTGAGCCCTCTAAGGAATATATCATTTACTGTGATTCATACTAAGTCATGATATTTGCATTTTGTGATTTTAGGGAAAAATCCAGGAAATCTGAATAGGCATTATGCAAAGGGGCATAGAAGGAGCCCCCCCCCAAAAAAAAAAAAAAAAACCCTTGAAAGTTTTGGCTTAGACTCAGTTCAAAGATACACCTAGCTTATATGGTAAAATGCCAACAGTTTCCTTGGAGTAATGACTTTGTTTTTGTGATTTGCTAGCAACTTCCCCACACATTGTCTGGCTTTGACTGTATTGTAGTTATGAGGATCTAATAGGAAGGAGATACTCACAATTATCACCTACTTTATCCATAGCATCTTCCCTCATTCCTTTTATGTGGATGGATTGTGTTTCTAGCAAAGGCCAGTTCCTCCATTTATATTAGTGATTTTGCCCTCTAGGGGACATTTGGCAATGTCTGGAGACATATTTTATCATAACGGAGTTGGCAGGGAGGACTGGCATCTAGCAGCAGAAGGCCAGAAATCTTGGGAAATGTCATACAAGGCAGAAGACAGTTCCCCCACCATGGACAATTATTCAATCCCAAATGTAAATACTCTCTAAGTTGTGAGAAATCCTGATATACCCTAGTTCCCATCCCTTCTTCTCAAGGGCATTGCCCTAGGAGTTTCCCCTTTCTCCTCTGGTAAAATTGCTCTTTCTTCTTTATTGAAATACTTTCTTCATGTAGCTCTCCTGGTTTTCCTTGGCTTCTCTTAACTGCTCCTCAGCGGGATTCCAGATTTCCATATCCAGCTGTTTCTTTGACAGCTCCCTCTCGAATGTCTAATAACGACCTCAGAGTGCCCATCCTCATCACATTTTCCTCCTCCAGCCTTTTCTAGATCAGCAAATGGCTGCTTCATTTTTTTCCCAGTTCCTTTGGAATCTTCCACTCTTTTTAAATTTACATCCCATCTCTGATATTGGCAGATGATGTTGGCTATACCTTCAAAATGCATCCAGAATTGGGCCAGTTCTTATCATCTGCGCTGCTTCCATTCTGGTCCAGAACACCATCATCTCTTTCCAGGGTTATGGCATTTGGCTCTTAACAGGTCTCCTTGCCTTGTCTGTCTTTAGTTTGATCCTCCTCTATTCTCAACATAGTTTATTCTCAACTTAGTATAACCAGAATGATTCTACTAAAATACAGTCATAAGTTACTTTATGACAGGGACACATTCTGAAAAATATGCCACTTGATTTACACTCAGGCTATATAGTGTAGCCTGTTGTTCCTAGGCAACAAACCTGTACATGTGTTACTGTATAAAACAATAGGAGATTAAATTAAGCACATGAGAAAATGGTACAATTGAGACGCAGTAAACACAGATGTATGAGGCTGCTGCCAGTGTAAATGGCCTACTGTTATACACAAATTTTTTATAAGTAGAAAGCATATACTCTAACAATAAAAAGTATAGTATAGTAAATACATAAACCAGTAGCATAGTTTATTATCATCATTAAATATTACACACTGTACATAATTGTATGTGCTGTACTTTTATACGGATGGCAGTGCAGTGGGTTTGTTTACTCCAGTATCAGTACAAACATGTGAGTAATCTGTTGAGCTGTGATGTTAAGACCATGGCTGCAACATCACTAGGCAACTGGAATTTTTCAGCTCCATCATGATCTTACAAGACCACAGTTATATATTTAGTATGTCATTGACTGAAACATTTATGTGGCTCATGACTGTATAAACCAAAATCTTGTTAGTCTCTTGTTCAAAACTTTCAGGCAATTTTTTTACACTCAGAAAAAAGACCCACATGCCTTCGGTGCCCTTCGTTGCTATTTCCTCAGCACCTAGAACAAAATGTGTGGGGTCCAAAAAAATACCCAATAAATTAATAAATGTAAAGGGCACTTGAAGTAATATACAACATTCTTAGGGTAAAAAATAGTGACCACTTTTATAAGGCTATTTTTCATAATATCTGTTGTTATGGATTGATGATGTTAGTTCATATTTGAATAAATGAATTTTATAGGATGGGGGTAGAGAGATCAGACATAATATAATTCAGGTGTAAAAGCTTTGCTGGTCTGGTTTAATCCAAGGATGGAGTATGTTAAGGTATTGAGAGGAATTGACAGACTCTGTACCCATTAAGCAGTTCTCAAATTTTCCTCCATTAAGATTTTGAAAGACTTCAGTCACAGGGGTGTCCAATCTGTGAGTAAAGTTAGGAGGGAAACAGCAAAATTAACTCAAGTAATACAGAAATAAAAAAATAAATTAATAAGTGAATTAAATAGAAAATAAATACAATATGGAAGAGTAAAGTTAGAAGTAGGTCTACTTTAAAAATTAATAAAGTTGATAAACTTCTGTTGAAGGATATGATGAGCCATAAATAACCAATGGCAGTTAATGAGAAAAGAAGCAACACAATAGAGGTTGCTGTAAACAACTTTAATACATTTGGAAATCTACACAAAAGAATAATTTCTTAGAAACATAGTGACTCAAATTACATTAACAAAAAAAAGGTAAATATTCTCAAGGTGGAAATGTTAAGTCGCCTCTGTGAGCCTGTGGTCTAATTCACCAGAATGTAAAAGGGGTTTTCTCTGGATTGTACCTAACAGATGAGTTTATCTTTTGTCTACATTTTTCAAATTATCTATATGGGCACGTGTTACTTTTTAAATTTTAAAGGGGAGAAAGGGATTGGGAACTTTGAGTTCTAGTTTTAATTCTGCCACAGGTCTAGCTATATGACTTTGATTAAATCATTTAATCCCTGGATATAAGATTCCTTTAGTAGATCTAAACTGTAAAATCATTTTATTTCATGTACCAATTTAATATATAGATAGAAATCAATCCTACCACTACAAAAAACACCCCAAATTGTTTCTATATACTAACCACATACAACTGGCACTGTTAAATACGGCTAGAAAGAAGGGCTACAGTTCAGTTATTCTATAACTAAAGTCATCACTTCGGTAGATGATCTCCAGTTTAACTAGTTTATAGCTTATACCAACATAAACCATTTCCTTTTGTACAACAGTTCACATTGAATAGCTGGTTTGCCTTACAGGTATACACAATGCGTAGGCACTCAAATATTTTTAAATAAAGATAACCAGGAAGTTTGGTTAATTGAAATGCTAGAAAACGGAAACGCCTCTTCAGTTTCCTTTTCACTTTCTATATATCAACATTGCTTGAATTGTGGGGTTTTTAGAATGCAGATATTAATAATTTTTTCAAACAAAAAATTGAATTCTTCATAGAGTATTTTTTGGGGGGAGGGGTAAGAGCCAAATTGGGCTTTTGATTATATAAAAATTTTCCCCACATAAAATTATGATAGCCATGTTTGAATGCTCCATTTGTATGTGAGTTGGCACATTCTTAAAATTACTTTCCCAGGAATATTCCTTTGGCTGACTTGTTTACCACCAAGTGGGAGAGTCATTGCCTCAATCATGTCTTTGTCAGGCTCCTCAATGAGCAATTCCTGGTCCAGCTGAGCTGATTGTTAAAACATGTAAAACATGTCACCCTTAAAACACAGAATCACTACGCTCCAATTTTTTATGCACCAGCAGCAGGGGTGTCTAACCTTTTGGTGTCTCCTGAAGAACAAAAGTCTTGGGCCACACATTGAATACACAAACACTAATGAAAACAAACAGATCTCTTAATGTTTTAAGTAAATTTACAATTTTGTATAAATTTACAATAACTTGAGACAAATACTTAGCCCCTTCCAATCTTTTTATATATGTATTTATGGATGTAAGTTTTATATTCTTCAGACCAACAACTATATCCACATACCACAAATAATTTTTAAATCACTAACTCACAGATAATTTAAAGTATGTTTCTACTGTAGAAATTACAACGTGTTCTTCATTTGCCATGTGACTTACCAAAGTTTGGTGAGGATTTATAAACTTACCAGACAATATAAGAACACTTCGCATTGTTTTTCACCCTCTCCCTGCCTATAATCTATCCTTCTGTGCTAAGTCTGTTTATTTATAAACCCTGTTAAGACACTGTTGTTTTACACAGTGTTTATTTAGGTTTAACTACATACAGTATTTACTATTACTTTGCTTCTCTACATCTCTCACGCTTCGTTTGGGGTCATTTTCTCCATGGAGAACCTTTAGAATATCCTTTGTATGGATTGGTTGGCATTGTAAGGTCACCTTTTGCTTGTCTGAAAATGCCTGTATTTTGTTATATTCTCAAAAGACACTTCTGCCAGGTCAAAATGGCAGTGTTTTCAGCACCCTGATGTTATCAGTCCTTTGTCTTCGGACCTCTACTGTTTCTGTTGAGAAGTCAGTTGCCAGCCTATTACTTCTTTCAAAGTTGTATTTTATTTTCTCTAGCTGCTTTTAACAGTTTTTTTGTCTTTCAGGAGTTGTACTATGTTGTGCATAGGTGTGCATATTCTTTTCCCAGTCCTGTTTGGGGACTTTTGAGATTTTTAAGTCTGTGAATTGATGTATTTCATCAAATCTGGAAAATTTTCAGCTAATATCTCTTCAGTTATTGCCTCTGCACCACTGACCTCATGAGACTAATGTTGTCAGTCACTGCCTAATAACATTTTGGTCATCAACTGCATAGATACAGATGGTGCCATAAATTCATAATGGGGCTGAAAAACTTGTGTCATAGCTGTCCTAACTTCATAGTGCAGCACACAGCTTATGTGTTCATGGTGATGCTGGTGTAAATAAACCTGTGCTGCCAGTCATATAAGAGTATGATACATTCAATTATGTACAGTACATAATACTTGATGATAGTAACCATGTTACTAGTTTACATACTTCCTATTCTGTTGTAATTTTAGAGGGTACCCTTTCTACTTACAAAAAAAAGGCTTGCTGTAAACAGTGTGCTGTGCTACACTGGCAGCAGCCTCCTATGTCTTGTGTTCACTGCTTCTCTTGATGGCATCATTTTCTCTTGTTTTTGTTTTAATCTTGGGCTGTTTTGTGCAGTGACATGTGTACAGGCCTGTAGTCTAGGAGTGATAGGCTGAACCAGACAGCCTAGGTGTGTAGTAAGCTAGAACATCTAGGTTTGTGTATGTGCCTGGCTGTATTAAACATGTATTAGACTTTCTTACTCTATTTCTGTGTCTGATACTCTCTCCTTTGTATATTGTTTTATCCTCTGCAGCATTCTAGATGGTTTCTTCTAATCCATTTGCTAATCCTATCTTCAGGCATGTCTAATTTGCTTTATGGTACTTACTGTACTGACTAGTGCTGGCCATTGGTTTTGGTTTCTGTTTTTTTGTAGATGCCCTTTAGGTTGAGAATGTTTTCTTCTATTTCATTTTTTGTGGGAAGTTTTTATCATGAAAGGATCTTGAATATTGTCAAACGTTCTTTCTTCATCAGTTGATATGGTCATGTGGATTTTCTTCTTTAGACTGTTAATGTGGTAGACTGCATTGATTTTTGCAAATTGAATCACTTTTTATTAATAGTATAAGCCCTGCTTGGTTATGATATGAATTATCTTTTTTACATATGGCTGGGTTTGGTTTGCTTATATTTTATTGAGCATTTTTGTGTTAGTGTTCATTGAGGATATTGATCAATAGTTTTTTTCCTTTCTTAGGTTGGTTTTAGTATCATTGTAATATTGGTTTCTAAAATGAGTTTTGAAGTACTCCATTTCCGTTTTCTGTCAGGGATCATGAGGAATGGGTGTCATTTATTCTGTGAATGTTAGAATTTGCCAATGAAATCATCTGGGCCTGGAGTTTTCTTTTTCAGAAGGTTTTTAACTACACATTTGATTTCTTTCATAGTTAAAGATTACTTAGGTAATATATTTCATAATCTTTGTGTTTTTATAGTTTCTTTTTGGCAGAATTAATCATTTTCATCTATTTTATTGTCTCACTTATGGGTATAGAGATGTTCATAGTATTTCATCGTTATTCTTTCAATGCCAGCAACTTTAGTACTGATGTTCCATCCTTTATTGTTGATGTTGGTAATTTGTGGCTTTTTTTCTTTGTTTTGCAGGAAGTTTATATGTTTTATTGAACTTTTCCAAAGAACAAGATTTTTATTTCATTCACATTCACTGTTGTTTTTGTTTTCAATTTCATTGATTTCTGCTCTGATCTTTATTAACTTCCTGCCTTCTGCATGTTTTTAATTTGTTTTGCTCTTCTTTTCTAAGATGAAGATGAGATTATTGATTTGAGAGTATTCACCATGTTCACCTATATATTTTTATGAGGATTTTTATATTAGCCACTTTAATGTCTTTGATAATTTTTAAAATATATTTTATTGGTTATGCTATTACAGTTGTCCCAATTTTTCCCTTTTGCCTCCCTCCAACTGATACCCCCACTCCCTCCAGCAGTCCCCTGCTTAGTTCATGTCCATGGGTCGTGCATATAGGTTCTTCGGCTACTCCATTACCTCAAGTGTTCTTAACATCCCCCTCTCTATTCTGTACTTACCAGTTTGTACTTCTTAATCCCTGCTCCCTTCCCCCCTTCTCCCCCGTCCATCTCTCAGCTGATAACCCTCCAAATGATCTCCATATCTGTGATTCTATTTCTGTTCTGTTTGTTTGCTTAGGCTGTTCTTTAGATTCAGTCGTTGGTAGTTGTGAATTTATTGCCATTTTATTTTACTTTTATGTTATTAACCTTTAAAAATATTTTATTTATTTATTTTTAGAGAGAGGGGAAGGGAAAGAGAAAGAGTGGGAGAGAAATATCAGTGTGTGGTTGCCTCTCATGTGTTCCCTACTGGGGACCTGGCCTGCAACCCAGGCATGTGCCCTGGCTGGGAATCGAACCGGTGACCCTTTGCTTCATAGGCCCGTGCTCAATCCACTGAGCTATACCAGCCAGGCTTATTAACTTTTTTAAAAAAAGATTTTAGTTATTTTCAGAGAGCGGGAAGGGAGGGAGAAAGTGGTAGAGAAACATTGATGTGCAAGAGAAACATCAGTTGGTTGCCTCTTGCACGCCTTCTACTGACCTCCTGGCACACAACCCAGACATATGCTCTGAATGGGAATCAAAACAGTGACCTTTTAATTTGTGGGCTGGTGCTCAGTCCCACTGAGCCACACCAGTCAGGGCATTTATTGCCATTTTAATGTTCATAGTTTTGATCTCCTTTTTCTTCAATAAGTCCCTTTAACATTTCAAATATTAAGGGCTTGGTGATGATGAACTCCTTGAGCTTCACCTTGTCTGGGAAGCATTTTAACTGCCCTCGCATTCCAAATGATAGCTTTGCTAGATAGAATAATCTAGGTTGTAGGTCCTTGGCTTTTCATCACTTTGAATGCTTCCTGCCAATCTCTTTTTTGCCTGCAAATTTTCTTTTGAGAAACCTGCTGACAGTATGGGAACTCTTTTGTAGGTAACTGTCTTTTCTTGCTGCTTTTAAGATTTTATCTGTAGTCTTTGGCACTTTAATTATGATGTGTCTTGGAGTGGGCCTGTTTGCATTCATCTTGCTTAGGACTCTGTGCGTCCTGGACTTGTATGTCTATCTCCTGTGCCTAATTAGGGAAGTTTTCTCTAGTTATTTTTTCAGTGAGTTTTCAATTTCTTGCTCTTTTTCTTCTTCTGGCACCCCTATGAGATGAATGTTGGTACTTTTGAAGATGTCCCAGAGGTTCCCTAGCTTATAGTTTTTTTTCAGATTCTTTTTACTTTTGGTTGTTTCGATTGAATGCTTTTTTCCTCCTTACATTCTAAATCATTGATTCTCAGCTTCCTTCCTTCCACTATTGGTTTCTTGTAAATTTTTCTTTATTTCACTTAATATAACCTTCATTTCTGCCAGGGTCTTTTTTATGCTATTGAAGTACCCAGTGAGCTCCTTGCACATCCTAATAACCAGTGTTTTGAACTCTGCATCTGATAGATTACTTATCTCCATTTTGTTTAGTTCTTTTTCTGGAGTTTTGTTCTGTTCTTTCATTTGGGACATATTTCTTTGTCTTTTTGTTTTGGTAGCCTCCCTGTGTTTGTTTCTATGTATTAGGTGGAGTTGCGTTGACTCCCTGTCTTAGTAGCATGGCCTATGGTGGAAAAGTGCACTAGTAAGTTGGATGGGGTGGAGGCTTAAGTAATTGCCTGAGCAGGGCAACCTGTGTGAACCAGGTTGTTGGAATCTCAGATACGGTGTCACTGCTCTGTGGCTCTTTGTGTGGGAGAGCTCAGAAAAGGAACAATGCCACTGTCTGACCTTTGGAGTTTTGCCAGGAGGAAACTGTCCCCTGGCACTTGCCCTGATGTCATGTATTTCGGTTTCTGTCCATATGCCACTGGTGTCCTTCCAGCTGCTGCCCTAGTGCTGGAGCCCAGAGGGAGTGAGTCTTTGTAAGTCCTAAGCCTTTGTGGGCCCTTTAAAAGGAGACTCTTGAGAATCCTGCAGTTTCTTCTGCCGCCCCAACCCCTACTCATTTTTATAGCCAGAAGTTATGGGACTTATCTTCCTGGCACTGGAACCCTGGGCTGCGTGGTTTGGTGTGGGGCAGGGATTCTTCACTCCCAAGGTATTTCTCTTGACTTTTATCCACCACATGTGGGTGTGGAATCATCCATTCCAGGTTTCTGCGAATGTACTACCCGTCTAGATGAATGCGATATCTTTAATTCCTTGGTTGTCGGACTTTCAAAAAGCTAAATTTTCTGACGATTATGGATGATATTTGTTCTATAGTTTACTTGTAATTTTTTCTCTGGTTGTGAGATGAAGCAAACCTTGTTTAGCTATACCTCCATCATGACTGGAAGTCTGTCTTTGATAATTTCGTCATCTGTGCTGGCCAGCCTATAGCTTTTGGTATGAAATTCATGGTTGTTGGAGTTAAGTGTTAAGCCCCGGTCCAATCAGTTGTTTGCAGTGGGTGTTGATCATATGGTCTGCCAAGGCCGTTCTTTCAGAAGGATTGGGTGGGAACAGTCTTTTTCTAGAAATTGTCCATAAGATGGACAGTATACATGATATGATAAAACATAATTTTCCTGGAGTGGGGTGTTTAGGTGGTCCCTATTTTAAATTATTTTAAATAATGCCACGACAAACATTTCAGTACTAGTTGTAATGTTTATTTCCATGTCTGAGTGTTTTATGAGGCTAGAGTCCTAAAAATAGTACTTTTTGAATCAAAGTACTTAATGAATCAAAGTACTTAAATCTCTATATAGTCTCTTAATTCATATTATTAAATTGTTTTATAGAAAAGCCATTTGGTTTTATACTCAAGAGTATATGAGAGTGACAGGTGCACCACACTCTTCTTGCTCATTTCTTTTTTGTACTCTTTATTTAAGACTGAAGAAACTACATTGGTCTATCCAGTGCTCCAAAGCATTACTCTCCCTAGGTTTGTATTCTGGGTCCCAAGGGATCATACATGACTACCTTAGTACCTGTATCTCTGTTATACAGCCTGTAATTTTTGCTAATTTTCTGTCCTCGTATACTTATTGCATTCCTTATTCTAATATCATGGCCAATTATACATTTTCTTTGAAGTCCTGCTCTGAATATCTCCAGTCTTCCTACCAGTTTTGGTTTTAGTCGGGGCAAGGGACAGATGAACTGAAGTTAAAAACAAGGCTTATTTCAGGATACCAGATACACCATTGAGGAAGAGCAGGTGGGCTTCAGAGTGATTGGAACCTAAAATACTGGTGGAATCAAGACTGACTTTTCTTGGGGCTTTTATATACTGTAATTGTTTTCTCATAAGCTTGTTCTTATTTTTGGATATGTTAATTGATCAGATGACCCATTAGCTTTTTAAACTGGCGGTTTTAATTTTGGTTGTGCCCTGGCTGGTGTGGCTCAGTGGATTGAGTGCTGGCCTGTGAACCGAGAGGTTGCTGGTTCAATTCCCAATCAGGGCACATGCCTGAGTTGTGGGCCAGGTCCCCAGTTGGGGGTGTGCAAGAGGCAACTGATGATGTATCTCTCGTGCATTGATGTTTCTCTCCCTTTCTTTCTCCCTCCCTCCCACCCACTCTCTCTCTAAAAATAAATAAATAAAAATCTTTAAAATAAAAAGATTTTCAAATTGCACATGGTACTTAATAGCAGCCTTATTTCTGAATATGCATGACTTCTCAGCTCGACTCTTTCTGCTGACTCTGGTTGTTTTGGTTTAAGTTCCCCAGCGTGGTTTTTGATTGACGTATTTCATCTTTTCCAGCTGGCTGTTAGCCACTTGACATTATCTGGACCACCCTTGCCTCCTGTCACCTGTGAGTAAAGAAAAGACTCACAAAATTTAAAAAAAAAACCACTAAATTGAGTTCTGTATAAAATAGTGCACACTGGGTTATTTAATCTTTTCTGAGGACTTTTTGAAGCAAATTTGTGCAACCTTATAATTTTATAACTTAAAAGGAGTCTGAGAAGTGATCTAGTCAGTCTTTCCTTTGACTGGTGAAGGAGACATCTATAGAGAGATTATGATTTTCCTGTTGTTATAGTCAGGGTTAGCACCTCTAGATTCTCTGGAATGGATTCTTTTCATTATATTGACTGTATTGAAACTTTAATTACAATTTAATATTTTCATTGCATTATTTGGGAAATATTTTTTAATTTTTTTATTGATTATATGCTGTTATAGTTGTTCTATTCCCCCTTTCATTCCCCTCTACCCTACCCCCCATCCCCACCATTACCCCCCTTTAGTTTATGACCATGTGTCTCAAGTTCTTTAGATTCTATATTTCCCATACTATTCTTGCCCTCCCCCCTATTTTCTACCTACTGTCTATGCTACTTATTTTCTGTACCTTCTCCCCCCTCTCCTCCTCCCACACCCCTGTTGCTAACCCTCCTTGATATCTCCATTTCTATGTTTCCACTCCTGATCTAGCTGTCCTTTTAGTTTGCTTTTGTTTTAGGTGTGGTTGTTAATAACTGTGAGTTTGTTGTCCTTTCACTGTTCATGTTTCTTTAACTTCTTTTTCTTAGGTAAGTCCCTTTAACATTTCATATAATAAGGGCTTGGTGATGATGAACTCCTTGAATTTGATCTTATCTGAGAAGCACTTTATCTGTCCTTCCATTCTAAATGAAGGTTTTGCTGGATAGAGCAATCTTGGTTGTAGGTCTTTGGATTTCATGACTTGGAATACCTCTTTCCAGCCCCTTCTTGCCTGTAAGGTCTCTTTTGAGAAATCTGCTGACAGTCTGATGGGGACTCCTTTGTAGGTGACTGTCCCCTTAGCTCTTGCTGCTTCTAGGATTCTCTCCTTCATTTTAATCTTGGCTAATGTAATTATGATGTGCCTCGGTGTGTTCCTTCTTGGGTCCAACTTCTTTGGTACTCTGAGCTTCCTGGATTTCCTGGAAGTCTCTTTCCTTTGCCAGATTGGGGAAATTCTCCTTTGTTATTTGTTCAAATAAGTTTTCCACTGGTGGCTGTGCCTTTCCCCCTTCTGGTAGCCCTATAATTCGGATGTTGGAGCGTTTAAAGATGTCCTGGAGGTTCCTAAGACTCTCCTCATTTCTTTGAATTCTTGCTTCTTGACTCTTTTCTGTTTGGCCATTATTTGCTTTCTTCTGGTCCACTCCATTGATTTGAGTCCCAGTTTCCTTTTCATTGCTATTGGTTTCCTGTGCAATTCCATTCATTTCAATTAGTTTCGCCTTCATATATTTGTCTAATTTGTGGCTATAATCGACCAGTTCTGTGAGGATCCTGATCACCAGTGTTTTAAACTGTGCATCTGAGAGTTTTGATATTTCTTCATCACTTAGATTTATAGGCTCCAGGGCTTTGAGATCTTCTTGAGCCATTTTTGGTCTGTTCGGGCCCTTTAAGTGTGAGGAGCAGAGCCTTGGACTCCCAGGTCGCTGGGTTGTGACGCTGTATGTGGGGGCGTGGTCAGAGCGGGGAAATGGCGGCCCCTCTGCTGTTTTGCACCGCTGGGTAGGAGCAGAGCCTTAGGTGGTTCACCTGGGCTGGGCCACTCAGAGTTGCTGGGTTATGACGCTGTATGTGGAGGTGGGGTCAGAGCAGGTAAATGGCAGCACCCTCTCCGCCGCTGGCCGCTGGGTCCCGGGTCCAATCGCCCACTCCCTTGCTTGTCTATCCACGCACCAATGCGTGACCACAGTCAGCCTGCAGCCCTGCTCCCTTGCTGTTTCCCCTCGGTTGCTCGCTGGGTCGCTCACTAGGTCCAACCCTGCGCCTGGATTCTGCGTGCCTGAGTCCGTCTGACTGAATTTTCCTGTGCAACCCGCTCCACCAGCTGCTGGTTTCCTCCCTTACCGGTCAGACTGAAGAATTTGTTGTTAACAGACTTCCGAAAAGTTCAATTTTCTGTGTTCTGGCTGTGTTTTCTGTCGCTAATATTTAGTTGTCTCTAAACTTGGTTGTGTGAGAAGGCACGGATATCCACCTATGCCTCCATCTTGGCGGAAGTCCTGGGAAATATTTTTTTGAGCACTGTCAGGAATGTCTTGCTCAAAATGTGAACACTTAGGTTAAATGATTTTTTTGAAATATCCAGTAATTACAAAATAATTGGTATTTTTCATAAACATCATATGTTAATATTGCTACATATTATGTAATATGTGTACTATTAAAATTTTTTTCAAATGTAAAATGTATTAAGAACCAACTGAGAAATAGTATGAGTCACTTATGTTTCTAGTAACTTAATGTTTAAAAATGTTCATTTAATTTCTTTAAAGTAGCCATTTTAGTAAGTAGTGTTTTACTTTTCTATTCTCCATGAGGCAAATTGTTCTATACTCTAAGCTTTAGAGAAGACGTTAGAGGCTGAAAGGTGGCTCTAGGTTTTTATACATGTTAGTTAGTCCGGGGGCTTCTTTTTACCAGTGCGACTATGCTTTCCTTTAGAAATTTGTGACAGTGAATATTTTGAATGGTTTATTCTTGGCACTGACATATTTATAAGAGATGATTTTTGGTTTCTACTCCCAGGCCTACCTTTTAATGAGAAGGTAGGCCAGCTGGACACAGAGCTGGTTTTGGAATGGTTAATTAGAGCAGATTAATTAATTATTACATTTCTTTTTACAAGGTCTCATTTTCCCTCAGATGATACTAGCACGAGTAAATTAGAAACATGTTTTATTTGAAGACATAGAAATAGGCTTAGTCTGGGCTGCAGGTGGCCGTGTTTTGTGTACATATGTTTAATTTTTTAATCTTAGTATTTAGAATTTATTATAACTCTATTTTATTAGTAAATTATCCAGTTTGGCTAGTTTTTGACTCATAATAAAATAGTTCTTTTTTTAAGTTTTAAGTTTTAATTTTAAAGAAAGTTTTACTTCTTTTTAGAACATTTGCTTTTTGGGGGTTGTTAGGAAGAAATTAAAAATCATTTTGTCTCTTACCACTTAATCAGAAACACTTGTAATACATTTAAAAATTTTTTGTGTTCTTTTTTGGTCATAGATCTTTGTTTTTACGTATTATTAAGCTTTGTCTTACTTTTTACTCAGCACACCACTTGCAACTTTGCTTTTTTCTCTGGCTACTTGTAAGTAGTCTGTTACTTTTGCAAATCCTGATATGAGTTGTTTTCTAAAAGAAATACTCCCCTTGGTTACCACACAAGTAGTCTTTATTAGATTAGTTCTGACAATGCTCCACCTGTTGTTAATTTAGGTTGATGTTTTTGCTTTTTGAATACTGATTAGCTTCTGATATGTTTATTTTGCTCACTTAGCATTCTTGAGTGGATTTCAGGCTATTAGAATGGGTCATGTCAGTAAAGTGTATTCTTAGTTATGTGCCAAGAAAAGCTGCTTATTTAATTACTACCCTCCCCTCTTTTCTCATTGTAGTGAGGACATATTTGAATGACAGGAGTTTTATTTATTTTGGGGAGTTCGGGTGGTGTTGGGCAAAAGTTGATAAGGGTTTGATTTTATGTGAAGAAACTTACAGTAAGACAACTTGTTAGCTCTTTGTGACAAAGAATGATTTCTGTAAAGAGCTCTTAAAGAATTTAGAATCGGGCTGTCAAATTTATTTTCATCATTGGGGGCCACATCAGCCTTGGGGTTGCCTTCAAAGGGCCACAATAATTTTAGGACTGTATAAATGTAACTCCTCCTTAACTGTGAAGGAGTTGAAGTTACATTCAGCCCTTTGAAGGCAGCTGTGAGGCTGATGTGACCCCTGGTGAAAATGAGTTTGACACCCCTGATTTAAAACAATACCAAGACTAAAGACCCAGTTAAAAACAGACCAGTAACATGAATAAAGCGGTTTGCAGAAAAGTAAATATAAATGGCTGATAAATAATGAATAGGTGCTTAACATTCTTCCTAATAAAAATAAAAATGAAAACAACAGGGAGCTGCCAGGTTTTGTTGGACTGGAAAGATTAAAATGTTTGATAATGGTTAGGTTAAGTGAGAAAGTGGAAAAATAGATACTTTTATATACACAGGAAGTGTGATCTTTTTGGAGGCCAGTTTACAGTTGTTACTAAATTTTAATCATGTACCAAGCAAATTATATCTTAGAACTTATCCTATGGTATACTTGTACACATATGCATAGTATCAGTAATGCATAATATATTTTAAATATAGATGTTTATTGAAGTATTCTTCAATGGTAAAAGACTGGAAACAACCTAAATTAATTATGACAGGGCCACAAAATAGAATATTATGCAGCAGTTAATAAGGATGAAGTAGTTCCTTCTTTATGGTATGGAAGAATTTAAAGGTATATTAATTAAGTGGAAAAAGTTGCAGAATTGTGTCTAGCATAATCCCTTTATGCTACAAAAAGATTTATATATAGATACACTTGTATGTACACTAAACATTTCAGGAAGGGTTCACAGGTAACTTTTAAGTGATCGTTCCTTCAGAATGAGGAGAGGTAGTCAAGATGAAAGTCAAGTTAAATTTAGTTTTAAAATTTAGTACATGTGTTTTTTCTGTATAAAGAATCTTGTTACTGAAAACAAAATTAAACATTTAAAATGATTTATTTACTTCATAGGTGGCTTTAATGGATAAGTAATATATGAAAGCTCTAGATTAATAGGGAAACCTATTTATTTTATTTATTGATTGATTTATATTTATTGATTGGGGGGAGAAAGAGAAGAACATTGATTTGTTGTTCCACTCATTTATGTATTCATTGATTGATTCTTGTATGTGCCCTGACCTGGGATTGCCTATGCTGTAACCAATTGAGTTACTCGGCAAGGGCCAGAAGTTAATTTTTAATTCTGAGAGCATCATAGCAGTTAGAATTTTAATTAGGTGACTAAAATGAAGAGAGGGAAACAATATTGGAAAATTTGTGTTAATTTGTGCTTTGTTTTCTTGGTTCTAGGATTTTCATAGTTTCACATTGACTTTCCAAAAGTATTTTCTCAAGATAACTTGGTATACAACCAAGTAACCATTAAAACCCAGATA
The DNA here is from genome assembly GCF_021234435.1 of Artibeus jamaicensis. NCBI lineage: Eukaryota > Metazoa > Chordata > Mammalia > Chiroptera > Phyllostomidae > Artibeus > Artibeus jamaicensis. Next base: position 20,035,958 of record NW_026521883.1, read on the forward strand.
ACCCTGCCTTATCTTTCACTTTTTGTTTATGAATAGAGGAAAGATCACAGCAGAAATGAAGAATTTAAGTGAATTTATGTGATTAACCAATAAAAACAAAAATGAGCAATATAAAACCTATAGAAGATGGTGATTATTTAAGTGAATAAAACAGCGTAAAGAAACCCGTGTTCGAATCCTAGCACTTGGTTACTTTATCACTTTGATTAAACCATATGAACATTCATTTCCTTATATTAAAGTGGGATTAATAACCAACTTCTAAGATCAAAAGAAAGACTGGGAATACATAGTACAATACCTGTTACCCAGTAGGCTTTTAATAAGTACTTCCTTTTAGTAATTACTTTTCTAACTCTTAACATATGCCCTCATTTGTAGAAGAGTGAACAGAGTTACATGAATCAAGTTTCCCTCTCAGGGAGCAGTCGGAGTTTAACAGTAAAACTTGGTAAGACTAAACCGTCTTAGAGTCGGCAAACCTCTCAACATACTTTATACCTCTTGATTATCAGTGCTTTTTGTTGTCTTTAAAATTTCGACATCTGTCAGCAGTTCTCAATGATCTCAAACTTTGACCCTGAAACTACCAGGATGTTAAAGCATCCAGCTTCTCCTTAGAAAATGCCAATATAATTATTTGTGTTGAATTCTTATAGGAAAGGTCATGTTTCTATAAGGTATAAAAAGGGTTTTATTCCTTTTCTTTACAGTTTAATTTATCTAAGACTTAAAGTATATTGGGTAAAGTAGAACAGTGCTTGTAGAATATGAGTATTAGTTGTTTGCTTTTCTGAAAGTGGTGTAGTCAAGGCAGTTACATATAAAACTGAAGTTAGAGGAGACAGAGTGGGTTATGCCTGTTTGGATATGCTTAGTCATGGATCACAGAAACATTAAGCACTCTGGAGATGGCAACGATATCTTTATCAAGGTAATGATAGTATGCTAATTCAGAGTACTTTATGACTTCAGAAGATATTTAATCTTTTTCATCAAGTGTAACATTTTAATGAGGTAAAAGAAAACAGTTACTTTGCTTTCCAGCCTCAGTTAATTGGCAAGGCTCTTTTAATGAAGTTTTGGATATCACCACTAAAAACAAAGAAAAGAATCTCGGTAATAACAAACACTCAAGTTATTAGCTCCCATATAATTATTGTAAGATAATGTGACACACTCTCTAAAGAAGAGATTATTTTAGACAAACTAATAATGAGATCTGTGGACCCAGGGGAAACAAGTACATTCTCGTGATTTTATATATAATTTCCAGGACTTCAGAGACCTCTTGAGACCATCTGTGACTTACACCCATTGCACTCCGGGTCGTTAGAATCAATGCTCAAAGCAGGGATAACGTCTCTCTTTCCTAATAGGATGGATTTGGTCTCTAACTGTAAGGCTAAAACAAGTGAGGATTAATATTTTTAAAGAGCGTCATTGATTTTTGAATTCAGTACAGGATTGTCTCTTAGTTATGAGTTATTGTTCACTAGTCATTCATTCTTTATCATCGTAAGGACAGCTCAGTCCTTCTACAATAGAAATCTTCCCACATGAATGGAAGGAAAGGGTGTTTTTGTGACTCTCCCTCTTCTCTTGGTCTTACCTGTGTGTTTGGGCCAAGCTCCTTATCTTTGGGATAAAATGTTTTATAGGCCAGTACTGTTAGGAATGCAAGACACTGGCATGGTGCATTGGCACAGGGGCAGTTCTACCAGGAACCCAGAGGAGGCCAACCTGGTTAAAGCATTCCATTTGCTCCAGAAAAGTCTTGGTTGGTCCCCTTTTTTCCTGCTTCCCGCTGATGATCCTGTGGCTTGTCTTCCACATGTTGAGTAGTTAGTTTATCCTCAGCTAAGTCAAAGATATTTCATTTATCTAGTGCAAGGGAGCCCACATCCCATATTCTCTGGGGTCATTTTAGTATTTGCTTTTTACTCTGTGAGCACTCTCTTCTGCACAATTTCATTCATTTTCCTCTGGTTAAACTGAGGTCTGAAAAAGAAGGATGAAACAAATCTGCTTTTGACCAAAAATTGAGACAGTGGTAATATCTTGAGTAATTACAGATTTTGTGTAAACCTTCGCAGCTATTGGTCTTTACTGAGTATTTACTGCAGGCAAGGTGCTATAGTAAATATATTACAAAGATATTTACACTTGAGATTACAAAGTTGAACATGGACCTTCTAGCACAAACAAGACATCTAATGGAATAGAAGTGGGGTGTTGCATGGAAAAAGCAGGGGCTTTATTATGAAGCAAATGCATCTTCCTATGAACTTGGGCAAATTACTTATCCTTTCTGGGCCTCAGTTTCTCCATCTTTAAAAGAGGGCCTGTGAAGATATAATATTCATAAAGACCCTAGCAGACTGCCAGATCATAATAGGTATTTAATAAATGGTAAATTATTAAGAAATGCTTTAGAAGATTCCCTTCTGGTAGGCCTTCTAAATCCATGATACTGTTAGACTGCAAAAATCAGCCAAATCTCTCTCTTTTTATAGCTACTGTCATAGACTTGGCCACATTAGGTTATGTCAGCTGTCTGAACTCCATGTTCTTTGAACAAGTTTCTAGGTACTTAGGCTTCTGGAGCCAGACATCAGGAAGATTTTGAATTATTTATTAGTTATATATAGATATTTACTGAGGGCTGCTTATGTGCTAGGTGCTAGGACTACAATGGTAAAAAAACGACGTGGTCCTTGTTCTGAAGGACCTTTCAGTACTGGGAATCAGGCAAACACTAAACACATGTTTATATAAATCACTGCAGTCTTCCAAGCCTTCAGTTATAGAAGCATGTGACTCAGTACTGACTATGAGTCCCCTGTTCCTCCACACTTGGGTTATTTGTGTCTTAGCCTCTTTAGAGAAGATGAAGAATAATATTCTTCTGTATTTTTGTAAGCTCTTAGTGTGCAGTAATTTAGGGGATTCTGTCCTAGCTATGACCCTGGACATTATATAAATGGCAGGCATCATCTAACTGTACTTTCACAGGCAACCAGTGCCAGACATAATTGTTTCATTATGATGGTAATCACTAGTTTGATAAGGGATCTGAGACCATTTTCGACTGTTGGTCTCTAAACTTTCAGTAGCTGCATAGTATTCCAGTGTATGTAAGGCTATGTACTAATTTATTTAACCACTCCCCTACTGATGGGTAGTATGATTATTTTCAGTTTTTGCTACCGTAAATAATGAGTCAGCAAAAATTCTTCTATATATTTTTTTGCAAACTTTTTGGCAAAGTATTTGTATAGAGTGAAATAGAAATTTATTTGCTCAAAGAGTATTGTATTTAAATTTTGATAGATTATTTGCCAAATTCTTTTTCTTAAAGACTTTATTCATTTATCTTTAGAGGGGAAGGGAAGGAGAGAGGAAGAGAAATATCAGTGTGTGGTTGCCTCTCATGCGTCCCCTGCTGGGAACTGGCCTGCAACCCAGGCATGTGCCCTGCCTGGGAATTGAACCACGAGCCTCTGGTTCACAGGCCTGTGCTCAATCCACTGAGCTACACCAGCCGGGGCTTGCCACATTCTTTTATTCATGACAATTCTGATTTAGTTAAGTTTGGGGTGGGACCAAGCAATTTGTGTATTTAACAATTTCCCTGGGCAGTTTTGATGCAGCCAGGTTTGAGAACTATTGCAGGATCAGAAAAATGGTAAGACTCCCTATAGGTAGGGAGTATGATGCATCTCCTCCGGAAAAGATCTGGTAATTATGAATGTCTAGGGAAGAGTAAACATCCTGTTTAATGACTGAACGATAAGAGCCTCTCTGCCCACAGTAACAGTTGCTAGCTAGGGATGGCCCATTTTTAGAGAGGCAAGTGTACTAATAACTAGAATATTTTATGTCTTTTGAGAAGTAATGTCAGGGGATAGAAAATAAGAATTGTAAGGGCCTGAGTTTGAACAGCTTCCATTTACTAACTATGAGATCTTGAAAAAGTGAATGAACTTGAATCTTTATATTACAGTGATAATGAACATATCTTCCAAATTTGCTGCAAAGATTAAAGCAGGGGCAATAAAACATTTATTGAGGCCCTTCTGTCTTCTGCTAGTATTTTCTGGATATTTTTGACCTGGCAGTTTGTTATGTAGTTGTGATTAGTGATTCACTTGTTCATCTTCCTATTAGTCACACTGAGACTTTATCTTGTGGTTTGTATTCCCAGTCCCTGGCTCAGGCTTGGAATATTGTGCACTGTTTTGTTTCTTAGTTGAATGATATGTGGTAAGTACTATACAAATAGATTATCTGATTTCATTTTTACCATTACCCTAAGAGTTAAGTATTCTCTATTCCATTTTACCATGAGAGAAAATGCTCAGAGAGCTTAAGTAACTTGCTTAAGATTGCACAGTACCTCAGAATGATAATTAAAAATCCTGTGTGTGTAATTCCAAACCAGATGAAGTTGGTGCTCTTTCCATCATCCACTTTGCTGAGATAATGCTATAACACTTTGGAAATTGTAAAATGTTGTTCAAGGGTAATATTGTTTTGGTAATAAAAATTTTTTAAAAATATTTTATTTATTTTTTGAGAGAGGGGAAGGGAAGGAGGAAGAGAGGGAGATAAATATCAATGTATGGTTGCCTCTCATGCGTCCCCTGCTGGGAACTGGCCTGCAACCCAGGCATGTGCCCTGACTGGGAATCGAACCACGATACTCTGGTTCGCAGGCCCGCGCTCAATCCACTGAGCTACGCCAGCCAGGCTTGGTAATAAAATTTTAAAGATTAACAGCCACATGTGGACCTCTTCAGGGCATAGGTCACTGACTTAGGTGTTCAGAAATGTCAGACCTGATTATTGAGTATCAATATTTTGTAAGGCATTACCATATCACTATTTTAGAACTAGTGAGAAAAAAATATCTTGTAAATTTTATACTTCTGTTGCTTTTAATGCAGCTTTTTCACTTGAGAATTAGATTGTTAGGTTGCTTTGAATATTTAATCATAAGGTGACTTTGGAAGAAGAAGAAAAATGTTTGCTAACTTTAGTCCCTTATGTCATCATGAAATTCACAGAGTTGCAAAACAGGAATAGTATGCACCAAAATGTTTGGCAATAGGAAGAAATATGTGGTTTTACTCATTACAGTTATGTTGAACAAGGGAATTTTCCAGGACCTAATTTTGTATTTTACTTTATTTTCCAGGCCATATAGTTCTATTTTGTCAACATTTTATATGGATCAGTTTATCTTTTATTTTCTTTAACTTTTTTTTGGTGCCTGTGAAACTACTTTGGGTTGGTTTCCTCTCTTTCTCTTGTTTGGTAAGATGGTGGGGAGGGAGCAGGCAGGCTGCATCGTGGACTCACTTAGGTAGTTGATGAGTTTAAGTTCAGTGTTTGCCTTAGTACATGTAATTCTGTCTCAGGGTTTCATGTCTACTTAACTAGCTCTTTAAGCCATGTGGAATTGTGTTGGAAAATGCATCTGATTTATATCTTTCTCAAGCCTGGTTTGAACCCTGGGAACACAGTCCCAGCCTTCAGTACCTTAGTACTTTCAGATGGAGGTTTTATTCTTTAGAGTTTACTGAGATGAGCTTTGGAGAGAAGCTCTCAACAGCATGATTTATGACCTGCCGGACAGAGGCTGTAGTGTTTAAGAACTGAAAGAACACTTCTCCCATTAGCCTCAATTATTGAATGATAATGTATGGGGTGTCATTACCCCATTTTTTATGTGACTTTGAATGTTATTATTTAGAAATTGATGTTCTTAACATGTTTACATTAACAATTTTTGTAAAATGTATCAGTATACATTACAATGGCAACAAAATCTAAGCTACATTATTGTAGAATAATAATTCAAAAGCTACATATCTTACATATTGTAAAACTTTTTTTTTAGGCATACGGATCAGGCTGTGATATTGTTATTTTGGCAAGTGACTTTGAATGTGTGCAGATCATTCCTGGTGCTAAGCATGGAAACATCCAGGTCAGCTGTGTGGAGTGTTCTAACCAACATGGAAGAGTAAGGGATTTAATTACTTTATTTAATATCTTTTAATGTATTTGACAGTTTCAGAATATTCTTATCCTTTTATTCAAGTTTGGTCTACAATTTCCTATTAATATACCTTGCTTAATGGCTATGGATAGGAGTGGGTTCAGTGACAGGTTGCATACAAGTAGTAAATAGCCATTAAGCTGGTGATGTGATAATTAATTGTACAGCTGTCTTCTATCTCAAAAGATCTGTGGGCCTCGCAGTCCTGTGGGTACTGACTTCCTGCCAGTTAATAATTTCAGCAGCTATTAAACCAGTGACAGGGAGGTAAACTTTTCTCTACCTGGCACCCCTTATCACTCCCAAGTTATAATAACATTAAATTTTTATCAAGAAATTTATCAGGTTGTTAGTATCTACTATAATATTTGTCATATAACATGTACTTGATAAAGTTTCTATTAATTAAATGAAAGTTTATTTGTTGAGTGGAGAATCTTAAAGTTCATTCCTTCAGACTTTAAAACAGAGTTTATTTTGAAATAGTTCAAATTTCATCATATATATCCCTCCCCCAAAATTTCAAGAATGATGTACATTAAATTTTGGCTTTATGTAGTAAACATAGCATATTGGATACTCTAGCAGGTCAGTATGGCTGATATTATGTGGCAGAGTTGAATGGCTCTACAAGAATATGAAAATGAGATTTTTTCTGTAATAATTGTAATAATTTAAACAGTCTTAGTGTTGTAGAAATTATTCTTTACTGAGTAATAATACATTTTTTCAAAGATATGTTAAATCATAATACTCATGGTGATAAATAGTGATCATGCAAGTTTATGTCATAGTAAATTATTATACCATTTCTACTGTTCCACCTGCTGATTGTATCACAAGCTCTGGTAGTTGTATAAATGTACTGTAATGTGACAGTCCAGTGATAAAATTGACCTAGTATTGAAACATTGAATTTCCAGGTGTTTTCTGAAACTTGTTTGTTGCTTTTCTCATTTTTTTTTCTCATTGTTTTTCCTTAAGCAAGCATTGTTTACTTTTCAGGGAACACTGAGTGTGTCCGATTTCTTTCATTAATTTTTTATTGCTCATCTCCCTAGGCCAAGCAAGGTAGCTTTAAACCTACCTGGAGATGTATGAGAGTTGTCAGAGATGAATTTTAGTAAATTGTGTATTTTCTGTGATAAATGCAACAAACAAATCTCTGGGGACAACGTTTAAAAATATATATAAGACCTTCATGTTCATAACCATGTTTCTCCTTTCCAGGTTGAAAGGAAAGAAGGCAAAATTGTGATATGTTTGATGTATTGTCTTTTTTTTCTCTCCTCCTTTTATTTCCATTATTCCTAGTCCTTGTGGTAACTTTCACACTTACAAGCTTATGTTAGTCATCTACTATCATTTATTCATTCATTGAGATGTTGGATGTGATCATTTATAACACTTTTGGCTTATTATCTCAGCCAGGCATTTTAAGTAGCTTCCCCCCAACAAGCAGATTAAAAGTTTTTTTTCCTAGCAAAGAATGTTAGATGTTGAGTAACAGTTGAAATCACTTCTTGATGTGAGAGTACCCTGAAATCACAGTAGATCTTTTTGGCTAGTCTTAAATGAATATATACCTTACTTCATTTCATAAGTTAACGGATAGGTCCAGGGGTATGAAAAGGGATGATTTTTGGTCTGTTCCCTATAGTTGATTCCTTCTTGCTAAGATGAAGATGAACTGGGAAATGGCTTTCGAGTTATTGGAAATCAGGCTCTGGTAGTTTCTAGGAGCACAGGGATTTATATGCCCTCTTATCAGGTATATGACCTAGAGCAAAGTTACCTTGGCCCCCAAACCCCTAGCTAAGTCCACTGGAGATGTCTGCTTCACTCTTTCTTCTCTAGTTGCAGCCTGTGTCTGTCTGGTTTCTCCTTAGTCCATTTTCCCTGTTCCTTCTTTTAGATGGTCTGCCCAATTGTTTTTTTTTGTTTGTTTTTTGTTTTTGTTTTTTAAGACATATTTTATTGATTATGCCATTACAGTTGTTCTATTCCCCCCTTTATTCCCCTCCACCCTGCACACCTCCTCCCCCACCATTCCCCCCTTTAGTTTATGACCACGTGTCTCAAGTTCTTTAGATTCTATATTTCCCCTGCTATTCTTGCCCTCCCCCCTATCTATTTTCTACCTACCGTCTATGCTACTTATTTTCTGTACCTTCTCCCCCCTTCTCCTTCTCCCACTCCCCTGTTGCTAAACCTTCATGTGATCTCCATTTCTATGGTTCTGCTCCTGATCTAGCTGTCTTCTTAGTTTGCTTTCCAATTCATATTTTTGTTCACTTATGTAATTAATGTCATTTTGATATGTTTTTAATACTTACTCTTTGATGTCTTTTTCTACTTCTCATGATTTTTATATTATATTCATCGGACTATAAAGTTTATGACAGATGTAGCTTTGAAGTGTATTTTTGTTAATAAAGTTATTTCTATGTTAAAATAAAAATTCTTATAGAAAATGATTATTTCTTTGAATAAGTCAACCTTGTATTTGATATGTGAATTAAAGCCTACTGAATTTTTGCTAACAGAAAAGAGATTCTTAAATTCAGTACTTTTCCAGTTTTGTGTATGGAAGGGGATAAACCATGACTACTGTATTAGGGTTTTATTATATGTAATTAGTAATTAGTTTATACATTATTGTGAAAAGAAGGTTATCTTTATTTTCTTTTCCTAAATATTAATGCTTTGTTCATTCTTTTTTTTAGATTGCAGCTTCATATGGTAATGCTGTTTGTATTTTTGAGCCATTGGGCATAAACTCTCATAAAAGAAATTGTGTAAGTATTAAATGATAGTACAAAACTTTCATAGTAAAGTTTAGAATCAAGTTGTTAGCAATAAAGAGCTTCTTAGGAGCTGATGCTGAAGGTGGTCTGGAATATCTCTCAACTTGGTCTGATGCTTGGGGTAAGACCTAGGCCTTTTAGAAACTTGATTTACATTCCATATATCCCTAGGCCTTTTAGAAACTTGGTTTTTTGGAATATTTAATTAAGATTTACCAGGTTAATCCTCTCTGATATCACTCCAGCCACACTGGCATCATTACTGTTCTTAGAACAGTTACTCTCCTATTTTAGGGACTTTGCATTGGTTGCTCTTTTGTGTGGAGTGTTCTTTCTTTAAAGGATAGCTGAAGCTCCTGCTGCTTTGTCTTTGCTCAATAATGTCTTCTCAGCAGGTTCTACCTTGATCACCCTTTTAAAACTTGTCACTTGCTCCTACAACACTTATTCTAACCCCCATCCTTCTGCTTTTAACTTTTTTTCCATAGCACTTACCTTGTTTTTTAATTGTAAACTCCATGAAGGTAGGGAGCTTTGTTTGTTCTGTTTACTGGGGTATCCCAAGTACTTAGGATGTTTCTGGAACATACTAGGCTCATAATTTTTGTTGAATGAAGGAGTTAGGAGCTTAGGTAAATTCACTTACTAGCTAAGTGGTCTAGCATATCACATTGAGAAACATTAAGATTCATTCTGGGTGCTGTGTTTTATTTCACCTTACTTCATATTCAGAATATCCTATATGGTTAGAATTATTAACTCCTTTAAAAATCACTACATGAATTAGAATTCTACCATCACTCACAAATAGAACTGCCAATGTGAAATTTGAATGCCAGGAGTATGTATTACCAGTAATTTTTTAATGTGGTAATTATATATATGTATTTTAAAAGATTTATTTATTTTTAGAGAGAGGGGAAGGGAGGGAGAAAGAGAGGGAGAGAAATGTCAATGTGTGGTTGCCTCTCATATGCCCCATACTGGGGACCTGGCCCGCACCCCAGGCATGTGCTGTGACTGCGATTTGAACCAGTGCCCCTTTGGTTTGCAGGCCCACACTCAGTCCAGTGAGCTACACCAGCCAGAGCTGAAAAAGTATATTCTTAAGTACATTAAAGCAAGTGGTGTTTATGTCTCATAAGATGTATGATTTGAATTTCTTTTTATATTTCCAAAAATTACAATTAAAATAATTAGTCTTTGCCCTGTGATAGTATTATGAAACGTATGCTAAATTTAGGATGCTTACAAGTCACCTAGAGTGACTTAAAAATTCAGATTACAGGTCTCATTTCCCAAATTTCTGCTGTGTATTTGGCCCACACATTATACTCACAGAAGTATTAAAGGAAAGCATATTAGGGATGTTTATAGTTTTAGGAATGATTTAATTATTATTTTAAAATAGATCTGTTGAACAGTATTTAAAATACTATTGTGACTGTTCAGCAGTGGTATAAAAATAACATTTTTGGATAATAAAATTCAAGTTTTGCAGTTATATTTTTTAATAGATTTTATTTATTTATTTTTAGAGAGAGGGGATTGGAGGGAGAAAGAGAAAGAGAGAAACATTGATCGGTTGCCTCTCACATGCCCCCAACTGGGGACCTGGCCCACAACCCAGGCATGTGCCCTGACTGGGAATCAAACCAGTGAACTTTGGTTTGCAGGCCTCCACACAATCCACTGAGCCACACAGCCAGGGCTGCAGTCATATTTTAAAATTCTGCCTGTAGATAGTCAGAAATCTTGAATAAACTATTTAATTGTTAAATATCCTAAAGATATTGTAAAGAGAGAGGGGATTGCACTTATTGTTACTGTCCAAGCTGTTAATGTACAACCTGCCTAAGGTCACATAGCTTTATGTTGCAGAATGCTTTCACAAAAGGCTGTTTTACATTTATATACTGTAAAGAAATATCTAAGATTCTTTTTACATAGATATTCTATTTCATGGAAGAGGCCTTTTGACTTTTTAAACTTTAAATTTATTTCTACTTTTTAGAACAAAAATAGAAAAAAGGATGGCAATTATTCAACTAAATATGTAGGTCAGGTTTGTGGATTTTATATGTTATATAATTCTAATTTGTTGACCTTTGGCGAGGTATATCTAGTTTTATTACAGACATTGAACTTCTTTCTAAGGTGCATTTATTTTGTTTTTATAAACATTTATTGAATATTTGTGTACTAGCCATTAAAACACTAAAGGCATAATTCCTGCCCTAGAGTAGTAATTTCATGGGAGAATCAGGTGTGTACGAATGAATACTAATTCAGAGTGACCAATGAGATAACTATTTAGCTAGATCTTGATGTGCATATAGGAGTTTGCAGGTGGAGAAGAGAGGACAAGATATTTTAAGTATAAGAATGTATTTAAAGACATGGAAGGAAGCCTGAGATAACACGTTGTGCTTAGGCATGGCAAGTAGCTTGGTACAATAAAAGTAAGAGGAACCATTGGACGTTTTTCTTAAAAAAAGAGTACTTTGAAAATAATAGTGCAAAATTTCATCCTTTTTGTAGGTCATGTTGTCTTAAGTTGAAGAAAACGATGAAATAGTAGTGTTTGTGGAAATTATTTTAAAAGCATATTTTTTCTTTGTTCTTTCTCTTTATATGTTTCAGCAACTCAAGTGTCAGTGGCTTAAAACTGGGCAGTTTTTTTTGAGTTCCGTGACATACAATTTAGCATGGGACCCTCAAGGTATTCAGTGATTCTATTTAGAAATTTTGAAAAGTAAATAATGTGTTTTAGATGTATGATTATGGTGTGATATAGTCTCCTATAGTAAGAAAATGATCAACAGTATACTTTCTTTTCGTAGTGAATGAGTGTACTTTTTGCCTTCTTGGTATACGTTGCTTTATTTAATGCTGAATTTACTATTAATTCTATGCTTTCCTCTTCTGCCTTTGAATGTTTTACTTTCAGAACAGTGATGATTTATTTCTTTAGTGAACATTTGCTGTATTTTGCCCTTAACTGTTTTTTATTAAGAAAGAAAATCAGAAATTAAACAGCACCCCCCCCCCAAAAAAAAACCCCAGCTATCTCATTTCGTTACTTGTATTTCAGGAAGCTGTTGTTCTTAATTTTGAAAGATTAGAAACCTCTAATGATAATGATTCCCCCCCCTTTACATTCACAATTAATGAAGGGTAATTTTTATATTCCAAGTAGAAGAACAAACTTTATTAATTTTTAGTTGTCTTACATCCTAACAACATTCTATGTAGTATTTTTTGGCTTTTTTAATCCTACTTTTTATTTTATTTTAAAAAAAAGATTTACCTGATACATAATAGCTCTTTGCCAGTAAATCTTTTCTTTTTTGTTCTCAAGTTTCTCCCCAGATCTACTCTTTCTTGTTTAGGGATCCGTAGAACTTTTCAATGGATATACCCCAAGTGTTTTGCATAGACAGTAAGCTTATTTTTCACAGTATAGTTTAGAAGCCCACATGTGTGTTCTCTCTCTAGATGATCTTTGCTTATTCACCAGAACATTCTTTAATTTTCAGATAACAGATTGTTGACAGCAACTGATTTTATTCAGTTGTGGGCTCCTCCAGGAGGTGACATTCCGGAAGAAGAGGAAGAAATTGATAATAAAATTCCTCCTGTTTTAAGTGATTGGAAGTGCATCTGGCAGTGCAAGTTAGTGTCTAACTCTGTTGTTATGTTTATTCATTTTTTTAAAAAGTTTTCTAAAATATGTTTCCTTTCATAATCATCTTTTTATTTTTTGATGGTACCATTGCATTTAGAAGCCTACAACACAGAATTTTTCCACCCAAAACTTATTATAATATCTTTGTTCAATCTGTGTTATAGTTGATTGTTTAAGAAAAGGACAAAAATATTTTTATAGTATAACCTCAGGACTTGGGTTGTCATGGTTGGCACATAGGAATTACTCACTAGGGAAAAGATGTGGCTAGTGATGGTGTGGTGGGGGAGACGCGATGAAAGTTGCTAGTCACTCTTAGAAGTCGAAGGGTAGTTGAACTGTTAGCAATGTGGATTATGTGAAGGGGACCACTTAGCCAGGCAAGATGATGAGCTTAGCTTTTAACATATTTAGGATGTTGGCAGGACTTGTAGGTGGAGATACTTATACATGTTAATTGCACTCCTTTTTGGATCCCGAAAGTGAACTTCAGATTAGTTTTAATTAATTTGTATTTTTAGGGAGGTGAAATATTTTACTTTTAGAGAATTGAAAATACTCGTGTTCTGGTGATGTTAGTAATCTTATTTTGACCATTTATATGTATAGTGTTCCAGATTTTTTAAATGTTAACTGTTTAACTTCCTTTTTTTGTAGAACCTCAGTATCTGTACACTTGATGGAATGGTCCCCTGATGGTGAATATTTTGCTACTGCTGGAAAGGTAAAGGACTAAACAAAACATAAAGAAAAGAAACAATTAAAAATGTTCTTATTCATTCTTAGTTTCAGTTTTTTCATGTGTAAAATTGGAATAATTTTACTCTGCAAAGCTGGCCTGAGGAATAGTGATAAATTTGTATGTAAGATCAGGTATGTTCCCTATAGGTAGCAGGCACTTGGGAAATAATGGCTATTATTATTCTTATTTGAGCTTTTAGAAAAAGCTTATTTGAGCTTTTTTAAAAATTAATTTTGTTTCAAAATATCATATATTCATAATTTAAAAAGTAAAGCAGTAACACTGTAATTACAATGGGAAGAAAGCACTCCCTTCTTCCTGGAGGGAGTTATTTGTCAAATTGCATATTTTGGTACTTCCTTCCATGTTCCTAAATAACTTGGTTTTGCTCCATTTCCTTCATTCTTTTTTGTTTATATTTGGGAATCATCTCCTTTCTTCCTCCTAAGGGAGCCAAGACTTTAGTCCCCAGCTGATGATTCAACCCTATCTATACTTCTAGTACATACACATATCTCTTCTCTTCCTCATGTATTCCTGTTGTAGATAGCATATAATTTTCTATAATGTGAACGGTATTTATTGTTCACATTATTGATTGTGCAATACATTCTTCACAGAATACTTTGGTGTGAATAATCACTTTGTTTTTCTATTTGCCTAGTTTTCTTTATACCTAATTCATCTCCTAAATCTTTGACAGTTTTTTAATCTTCTCTCATTTACAGTCTCACATAGGAAGCATCTTAGATATGTGTGTTCTCTTTGCTCCATTCGGCTTTAGTTGCTGTCCGAGTCTAAAGTAGTAGAGCTGTGATTTTGGGATTTTCTTTTAGTGATCTCAGGAGATTATCTTTTCCTGTCTTCTTTGTTAAATTCCCAGTTTCGTAGCTTCATTTATTTTCCTCTTTCCTTGCTTTGATGGAGATATCATCTAGTAGTTTCCTTAGAAATGCTGAATGGGAAAAAACATTTTGAGGACTTGCAAATGTGAACAAATATATCTTCTGCTTTTATAGCTTGATTTGGCTGGGCAGGGAATGGGGTTGAAAATATTTTTTCCCCTCAGAATTTTTTAAGTCATGGTTCTGTTGCCTTTTAGCTTACAGTGTTGCCATCTGAGGAGCAGAGTGCAACTGTGATCGTGCTCCCCCATCTTCCGCTTATAGAGGTTTTAAGACTCTTCCCCTGTCCCTGATGTTCTGAAACTTCATGGTGATGCCATGGTGTGGGAAGTCATCTGTAAATATTTTAGTATACATCTCTAAGGAATAATGACTTTTTTGTGCAGGTGATTGATGGGCCTGTTCAGTCTGAAAATTCATGTCCTTCAGTTCAGGGAGATTATTTTATATTATTTCTTTTGTGTTATTTCCTTTGTTTCATATTGTCTTTTCTCTTGGATCTCCCCTTAATCTGATGTGAATCTTTCCATACTGGTCCTCTAGTTTACATTTTTTCCTTCTATTTTCTATCTTTTAATTAAAAATTATTTTCATTTCTTTATGTTTTTTGATTTCTGGGGGATTTTTCATTTTCTACTCAGGAATAATTATTTCCTACTATTTTTAATTTTCAAGAGTTTTCTTCCTTATACTGTGAATACTCCTTTTTCAATTACAAATATTTCATAAATATATAAGATATAATAATTAAACAAATATACATTCCCTGTTATCCAATTTGAGGCAAAGAACATAAAACCAATGGGTTCCTTATCCTCCTGCTTACATTTCTTCCTTCCTCTCTCACTCTGACAATCAGAAACCCAAATTTATGTTTTATTATCTTTTTTAATAGTGTCTCATGTATGAATTCTCAAATAATATAATGTTTAGTTTTGCATAGTTTTAAAAAATATATTTTATTGATTATGCTATTACATTGTCCCATTTCCCCTCCTTCATTCCCCTCCACCCTGCACACCCTCTCCCACCCACATTCCCCCCTTTCGTTTATGTCTGTGTGTCTTAAATTCTTTAGCTTCTACATTTCCGACACTATTCTTGCCCTCCCCCTGTCTATTTTCTACCTACCATCTATGCTACTTATTCTCTGTACATTTTCTCCCTCTTTTCCTCCTCCCACTCCCCTGTTGCTAACCCTCCATGTGATCTTCATTTCTGTGGTTCTGTTTCTGTTCTAGTTTTTTGCTTAGTTTGCCTTTGTTTTAGGTGTGGTTGTTAATAACTGTGAGTTTGCTGTCTTTTTACTGTTCATATTTTTTATCTTCTTTTTCTTAGGTAAGTCCCTTTAACATTTCATATAAGAAGGGCTTGGTGATGATGAACTCCTTGAACGTGACCTTATCTGAGAAGCACTTTATCTGCCCTTCCATTCTAAATGAAAGCTTTGCTGGATAGAGCAATCTTGGATGTAGGTCCTTGCCTTTCATGACTTGGAATACTTCTTTCCAACCCCTTCTTGCCTGCAAGGTTTCTTTTGAGAAATCCGCTGAGAATCTGATGGGAACTCCTTTGTAGATGACTGTCCCCTTATCTCTTGCTGTTTCTAGGATTCTCTCCATTTTAATCTTGGCTAATGTAATTATAATGTGTCTTGGTGTGTTCTTCCTTGGATCCAACTTTTTTGGTACTCTCTGAGCTTCCTGGATTTCCTGGAAGTCTATTTCCTTTGCCAGATTGGGGAAGTTCTCCTTTATTATTTGTTCAAATAAGTTTTCCACTGGTGGCTGTTCCTCTTCCCCTTCTGGTACCCCTACAATTCAGATGTTGGAACATTTAAAGATGTCTTGTTTCTTCATTCTTTTCTGTTTGGTTGTCTCTTCTGGTCCACTCCATTGATTTGAGTCCCAGTTTTCTTCCCATCAATATTAGTTCCCTGTGTACTCTCCTTCATTTCACTTAGTGTAGCCTTCATTTTTTCATCTAATTTGTGACCAAAATCAACCAATTTTGTGAGCATCCTGATCACCAGTTCTTTGAACTATGCATCGGATAGGTTGGCTATCTCTTGGTTGCTTAAAAGTATTGGCTCTGGGGCTTTGATCTGTTCTTGTGTTTGAGCCCTTTTTTTTGGTTTGGTTGTGCCTGTTACGTAGTGAGGGGTGGAGCCTTAGGTGTTCACCAGGGCAGAGCAATGCAATCACTGGGTTGTGATGCTGTATGTGGGGGTAGGGCAGAGAGGGAACAATGGTGCTTGCTCCGCTCTTGTATTTCAGTTCCTTTGGCTGCTTCCCACAAGCAAATTGGGCCCTTCTGGTGCTGGTTCCCGGGTAGGTGGGCTTGTGTATGTTCTAGGACCCTGTGGGACTCTCCAATGAACTCTCCTGTGAGGCTCAGAATCTCTTCCGGCACCTCAACCCCTGAAAGTTTTTCCAATTGGTGCTTTTAGGATTTAATTCCTGGTGCTGGGGTCCTAGTTTGTGCTGTCTGTCTCACTGCTCATTTTTTGGCCTGGTTTATCTGCGTGGGAATGTGTGACTGCCATCAGCCAGCCACCTTGCACGCCTCACAGGGTCTCCTTGTTTCCTCCCTGTGCCCAGGGTCTGCTAGCTACTGATTTTTCCTTCTGTGACCCCTGTCCACCAGCCACCAACTCCACCCATCTTACCAGTCTGGATGAATGGTTGTCAGACTTCCATGCAGTTCAGTTTTCTGTCAGATCTGGTTGGTTTATTTTTTTATTTTTTTATTTTTTTAAAGATTTTATTTATTTACCTTTAGAGGGGAAGGGAAGGAGATAGGGAGAGAAATATCATTGTATGGTTGCCTGCTGGGAACTGGCCTGCAACCCAGGCATGTGCCCTGACTGGGAATCAAACTGCAATACTCTGGTTCACAGGCCCGTGCTCAATCCACTGAGCTACACCAGCCAGGGCAGAACTGACTCTTTTATTTTTTATTTATTTATTTTTTCATTGGAATCTTTTTTTTTTATTTAATCTTTTATTCATTATGCTGTTACAGTTGTTCTATTCCCCCTTTCATTCTCCTCCACCCTACCCCCCCATCCACACCATTACCCCCCCTTTAGTTTATGACCATGTGTCTCAAGTCCTTTAGATTCTATATTTCCCATGCTATTCTTGCCCCCCCTTTCTATTTTCTATCTACTGTCTATGCTACTTATTTTCTATACCTTCTCCCCCCTTCTCCTCCTCCCACTCCCCTGTTGCTAACCCTCCTTGAGATCTTCATTTCTATGTTTCCACTCCTGATCTAGCTGTCCTTTCAGTTTGCTTTTGTTTTAGGTGTGGTTGTTAATAACTGTGAGTTTGTTGTCCTTTCACTGTTCATGTTTCTTTAACTTCTTTTTCTTAGAAAAGTTCCTTTAACATTTCATATAATAAGGGCTTGGTGATGATGAACTCCTTGAATTTGATCTTATCTGAGAAGCACCTTATCTGCCCTTCCATTCTAAATGAAAGTTTTGCTGGATAGAGCAATCTTGGTTGTAGGTCTTTGGATTTCATGACTTGGAATACTCTTTCCAGCTCCTTCTTGCCTGTAGGGTCTCTTTTGAGAAATCT
The DNA here is from genome assembly GCF_021234435.1 of Artibeus jamaicensis. NCBI lineage: Eukaryota > Metazoa > Chordata > Mammalia > Chiroptera > Phyllostomidae > Artibeus > Artibeus jamaicensis. The sequence continues at coordinate 20,053,754 of NW_026521883.1, forward strand.
GCTGACAGTCTGATGGGGACTCCTTTGTAGGTGACTGTCCCCTTAGCTCTTGCTGCTTCTAGGATTCTCTCCTTCATTTTAATTTTGGCTAATGTAATTATGATGTGCCTTGGTGTGTTCCTTCTTGGGTCCAACTTCTTTGGTACTCTCTGAACTTCCTGGATTTCCTGGAAGTCTCTTTCCTTTGCCAGCTTGGGGAAGTTCTCCTTTATTATTTGTTCAAATAAGTTTTCCACTGGTGGCTGTGCCTTTCCCCCTTCTGGTAGCCCTATAATTCGGATGTTGGAGCGTTTAAAGATGTCCTGGAGGTTCCTAAGTCTCTCCTCATTTCTTTGAATTCTTGCTTCTTGACTCTTTTCTGTTTGGCCATTATTTGCTTTCATCTGGTCCACTCCATTGATTTGAGTCCCAGTTTCCTTTTCATCGCTATTGGTTTCCTGTGCAATTCCATTCATTTCAATTAGTTTCGCCTTCATATATTTGTCTAATTTGTGGCTATAATCGACCAGTTCTGTGAGGATCCTGATCACCAGTGTTTTAAACTGTGCATCTGAGAGTTTTGCTATTTCTTCATCGCTTAGATCTATAGGCTCCGGGGCTTTGAGGTCTTCTTGCGCCATTTTTGGTCTGTTCGGGCTCTTTAAGTGTGAGAAGCGGTGCCTTGGACTCCCAGGTCGCTGGGTTGTGACGCTGTATGTGGGGGCGTGGTCAGAGCGGGGAAATGGCAACCCTCTCTGCTGTTTCTCACAGCTGGGTGAGGAGCAGAGCCTTAGGTGGTTCCCCTGGGCCGGGCCACTCAGAGTTGCTGGGTTATGATGCTGTATGTGGAGGTGGGGTCAGAGCAGGGAAATGGTGGCGCCCTCCACTGCCGCTGGCCACGGGGACCCGCCGGACCGGTCCAACTGCCCACTCCCTTGCCTGTCCACCTGCGCACAAATGTGCGACCACAGTCAACATGCAGCACCGCTCCCCCACTGTCTTCCCCGCGGGCGGTCGCTCGCCTGGTCGCTCGCTCAGTCGCTCACTAGGTCCAACCCTAAGCCTGGGATCCGCGCGCCTGAGTGTGTCTGACAGTTTTCCTGTGCAACCCCGCTTCACCAGCTGCTGGTTTCACTCCTTACCGGTCAGGCTGAAGAATTTGTTGTTAACGGACTTCTGAAAAGTTCAATTTTCCGTGTTCTGGCTGTGTTTTCTGTTGCTAATATTTAGTTGTCTCTAAACTTGGTTGTGTGAGAAGGCACGGCACATCCACCTATGCCTCCATCTTGGCGGAAGTCTCTGGTTGTTTTTTTGTTTCTAAATTTTTGTTGTCCTTAATTTTTGTTGTGTGAGGAGGCACAGTATGTCTACCTATGCCTCGGTCTTGGCTAGAAGTCCCCCAACCTAGTTTTTCATTGTTTTGAACTTAAAAAATGATACCATACAGTTTTTGAAATACAGCTTTAAGATAGTGAAAAATATATTTGTGATAATGGCCATAATTACTTTTATATTAATGCATTTAGTAACAAAAAATTACATTAAAAAATCACAGTTTAAAGTTAAATTTTATTTTTGTTAGGGAATTAAAGCTTCCCTATTACACTTTGTAAGATGAGGATGGGTGTTCTAAGAACATCAGAATTTACCCAAGGCCTTTGAGTTAATCTCTAGTTGCAGAACACTCAACTGTTTTGTGGTTGAATAATTACTGGGCAGAGAGGTAGTTAGTTGCTCAACAAACAGGAAGAACGTACAACATTACAGACAGACTGTGACTATATAGCAGTTTAGCAGTAAACCAAATAATAACAGTTTCAAAGTACTGAAGAGTGTACAAACTTTTGAGATAGCTGCAGAACTATAATGTCATGCTAAGACATCTGTGATTTTTATTAGAAATAAAGTCACAAGTACAGTTCATATTACTTTGGTTTACTTATAACTGAAGTTTAGCATTAGTAATTTTGTAATTAGCAGTTATGAAACTAGAAAAGTAATTGTTTTTTTCCCCACTCAAATTCACAGTAATTTTGGGTGTTAGTTTTTTTGATTTTTGAAGAAGCAGACCCTGAAACAAAAATTCAAGTATAAGTAATTAACTTGAATTATCACAAAGAAATATACTGGATTTGAGGTTGGGAGGTGAAGGTGCTTAGTAAAGAGTATGTTATCACGCAGGTGATTAATAAACTTAAATCTCTGGGTGACTCTGGGAGCCAGTGTTCCTCACAACATTATGTTCCTCACAACATTATGTTCCTCACACATGTTCTTCTCACACATGAGTCATTGGCTGAGGTCTGGTGGGGCAGCACATTAATTCTCAGCACTCATACAACCTCTAGAAAAAAGCTCATGCAAAGGTATACAGATGCTTTCAGTTAGAACTAAAAGGCTAAGGCATGAGGGAATACAGTTAATGTATTTTATATCTTAAATTTTGTCCACTGGCCTCACATCTTTACCATCTCTACTGTTATAATCTGGTTGAAGCCGCCATCAGTTATCACTTGTATTATTGTTTTACATTCTTAATTGGTCTCCCAACTTTAGCTGTGTTTTTATATAGTGTATTTTCAAACCATCAACTGAAGTGATCTTTTTAAAATATAAGTCAAAACCGCCATTCAAGATGGCATTGTAGTTAAACATGGCTTGCTTCTTTGTATAACCACATCAAAATTACAACTAAACTATGGGACAATCATTATTCAGAACCACCAGATATGGAGCTGAATGGAAGTCCTACAACTACAGAATTAAAGAAGAAACCACATCGAGACTGGTAGGAGGGGCGGAGACACAGAATGGGCTGGTCCCATACTCCCATGTGGTAGGTAAAAATCAGAGGGATATCTTGGGAGCAAGGGGTCCCAGTCCCACACCAGGCTGCCCCCAGCCCACGGTTTCGGTGCCAAGAAGATAAGTCCCAATAACTTCTGGCTGTAAAAACATGTGGGGATTGAGGCTGTGGAAGACAGATTGCTGGAGTCCCAAGCAGTTCCTTTTAAGGGGCCAGGACACATACTTACCTGGACTTACTTCCTCTGAGCTATAGTATGGGAGCAGCAGATTGAAAGGCACCAGAGGCACATGGGGAGGAACTGAAGTGTGTGTCATCAGGGTGAGAGTTGGGGAACAGCTTTGTACAGACATAAGTGCTGGCAGGAGGTGGTGTTTCTTTTATGAGCCCTCCTGCAACCAACTGGGCAGGTGGGCATCACACTGATACTTCATCAACCTGCCTCACACTGTTTGCCCCACCCTGGTGATTCTCCAAATCTTCACCCCACCCAACTTTTGGCCCCCCCCCGAGATGTTTCTAGTGGCTTTTCCATATGAATGGCTTGTCTTGCCTCATGCTTCAGTTTCTCCTAAATTCTCTTAAACAAGCAGCATCTGGCCTCAGTGAGCTCTATGCCTATTGCAGAGTGGCCCCAGGCCTGGAACTAGCAGTAGCTTGCCTTGGTTCACAGCTTGGACTTGCTTGGGTACCTCCAAGCCCAGCACAAGTAGCAGCCAACTGCAGATTGTTGTATAGCTTATGCCAGGTGGCTCTGGACAGAGCACAGGAGGTAGCTGACCTTGGCTTGTGCCTCCATGGAGTGCCCAGAGCCTGTGCACCCAGTGGACAGCTGCAGACCATGTCAGAGCACTATCATCCAATCACCTCCATAAGTGACACACTCAAGGGATGGACTCAGTGGACACCAGAGCCTGAAGTAAGTCCTGCTCTGAGGAGTTGGCCCCTGCATAGCTGATCCTCGATGGTTGTTGAAGGTTGGTAGTCAGTGATGACAGCCAGTCCTTGGAGCTGATTGGCCTGGGTAAGTCGCTCTCAATGACCTGCCAACAATAGTCAAGGCTCAACTGCAAGAGGGGGGTGTACACAGCTCACATGGTGGGCGCACCGCATGAGTACCCAGCTTGGGTGGTAGGGGAGGCTCTGCCACTGGACCGTAGAGGTCCTACAGAGGCCACTTACTACATTAGGCCACTCCTCAAAGCCAGGGAGTTGTAGCAGCTCTAGCTAATACATAGAAACAAACACAGGGAGGCTGCCAAAATAAGGAGACAAAGAAACATGACCCAAATGAAAGAACGGAACAAAATCCAGAATAAACCTAAACAAAATGGAGACTAGCAATTTACTAGATGCAGAATTTAAAATACTGATTATAAGGTTGCTCAGTGAACTTAGTGAGAACTTCAACAGCATAGAAAAGGGCATGAAAACTATAAAAGAGAACTGGTCAGAAATGAAGGTTACACTAGCTGAAAAAACAATTTACAGGGACTCAACAGTATAGTGGATGAAGCCTAGAATCAAATCAGCTATATAGAATCAGCAAAAAAACACCCAATCAGAACAAGAAGAAGAAAAAAGAATCCAAAAAAAGTGAGCATAGTATAAGGAGCCTCTGGGACAACTTTAAGCATACCAACATTCCCACATGGGGGTGCCAGAAGGAGAGGAGAGAGAGCAAGAAATTTAAGACAGATTTGAAAAAATAATGAAAGAACACTTCCCTAACTTGGTGAAGGAAATAGGCATGCACGTAGGAAGCACAGGGAGTCCCATTCAAGATGGACACAGGCCCACGCATGGCACATTACAATTAAAATGCCAAAGGTTAAAGATGAAGAGAGAATCTTAAAAGCAAGAGAAAAGCAATTAGTTACCTACAAGGGTAGCTCCTATAAGAATGTCAGCTGATTTCTCTTAAGAAACTTTGCAGGCTAGAAGGGATTAGCAAGAAATATTCAAAGTGATGAAAAGAAAGAACCTACAACCAAGATTACTCTATCAAGCAAAGCTATCATTTAGAATCAAAGTACAAATAAAGAGCTTCCCACACAAGAAAGAGCTAAAGGAGTTCATCTCCTCCAAACTAGTGTTATATGAAATGTTAAAAGTGTCATCTTTGAGAAGAACAGGAAGATCAAAAATATGAACAATAAAATAGGAGTAAATACATATCTATAATTGAATTTAAAAAACAAAATAAATGAACAGGAACAGAAAAAGAATCATAGGTACAGAGAACATTTTGATGGTTGCCAGATGGATGGAGGGTCAGGGGGATGGCCGAAGGGATTAAGAGGTACAAATTGGTAATTATAGAATAATCACGGGGATGTAAAGTACAGCATAGGGGATGTAGTAGCCAAAGATACATACTGCATGTCCCATGGACATGGACAGTGAGTGGTGTGGGGATTGCCTGAAGGAATGGGGGGGGGTTTGGGTGGAGGGAGCCAAAAGGGAGAAAATTGAGATAACTGTAATAGCATAAATAATAAAATATAATTCAAATTCAAAACAGTTGTCCTGGCTGGCATGACTCAGTGGGTTGAACTTTGGCTAGCAGATCAAAAGGTCACTGGTTTGATTCTCAGTTATACCACATGCCTGGGTTGAAGGCCAGGTCACCAATTTGGGGCAGGTGAGAGAAAACGGAATGATGTTTCTCTCCCACTCTTTCTCCCTCCATTCCCTTCTCTCCAAAAGTAAGTAAAAATCTTTTAAAAAAATATATTAGTCAAATCAGGTCATGCCTCAGTTCAAACTATGAAAAGGTTTCTCATTTTATTTAGTAGAATTTTGCCGAAGTCTTTCTGATGGCTTACCAGGACCCATGCTTAAACCATGGGTTTAAGCGTTACTTCTGTAACCCGTTACTTCTGTAACCATATCTCCTGTTACTCTCCTTGCAAACTTGGCTCCAACCACATGCTCATTGTTTTTCCTGAACAGAGTTTGTTGTTCCTTCTACCTAAAAGACTCCTCCCGGAGACCTGCATGGCTTTTTTGCTTGACTTCTCAGTGAGGCTCTCTCTAGGCACCCCTTTCAAAATTGCATCCCACCTTCCACTGTCCCACTTTCTGTACCCTTTGACTGACTTGATTTTACTCATAACACTCAACACCAGAAGTCTGTGTTAGTTTTTGACGTGGCAATTTGTTACCACAAATTTAGCTGATTAAAACCACACATTTATTTTCTAAGCCTTTATGGGTTAGATGTCTGGGCATGGCATAGCTGGGTGCTATGATCAAGGAGTCCAAAGGTGATAAAGGTGTGATAAAGATGTCAGCTGGGCTGAATTCTTACCTTGAGGCTTGACTAGGGCAGAATATTTGTTTGCATGGCTGAGGGCTCGGTGTTTGCTGTCTGTTGGCTGGAGTCTGCTTCAGGCCCTCGAGGCTGTCTGCAGTTCCTTGCCGTGCGGGTGCCTCTCCCTGTTCCCTTCCCTCTTCTCTGCTTCTTGCTCTCCCTATTCCCCTCTTCCCTTCCTTCCCTTCCCTTCTTCCCCCTCACAAACAATAGAGCTATTCAAACGGTTTGGCAAGACAGTAAGGAACCAGAGGAAAATAGAAAATAAATACAGATTAAAATAAATAAATTAGAAGAAAAAATTAAATTAGATTTTAAAAACAAAACAGTGAAAATTTTGATAAGCCAGTTCAGTTACCTACAAATAAAGATTGGATAGAATGTAGAGATGCAGGCAGAATTTTTTACAGTGTTTCAAAAGTAAGGTTAATAAAGAAGAAACTTAACCAGAATCCTAAAAAAACTAAGCCACCACCTTTAATCTTTAGTTGCAGTGTTGTCACGATACACCAAGGTTGTGGGTTTGTTCCCCAGTCAGGGCACGTATAAGTGTCAGTCAATTTGTGCATAAATAAAGTGGAACAACAAAAATTGATGTTAAAAAAATAAAAACAGCAACCTAGTATTCCATTATTCCTAAAACTTGACCATGAAAATACCTACCTACAGGCTTGGTTTTTTTGTTACGCATATTTCTTAGGGTTACCATATACGCATGAATGATTAGTAAAGTTAGTCCCGTGATCTAATGAGTCCATATTAGGTAAAAGCATGGTGATTTAGTGTAGTGTGACCAGAAAGCTGCTCTAGATTTGTACTGGGTTGCAGCTTTATCATATTCCCAGTTAATCACTCCTCTGACATCAGTTTAGATACTGTTGTGCATACCATGTATCATTTTAAGCATGTTTTATTACTCTTTTCCAAATAACATTAATAGCACTCTGATTATGGGCAGGTATTATATATACTTAAGTTTTCCTTAAAACAGATACCCTAATATATATATTGTCTGATATCCTTTTTATCATGAACTAACTTACCAAAGAAGATGTATTTCAGGATTCTAGCAATCTGTATTTGTAAGGTATACAAGAATCTATCACAGTTGTATTCCCATCACAATAGATCCTCTAATAAATAATATATTATTTTGAATATATATGTCTCTATATATACATATATATGTGTATATATCATTTATCTCGATTTGACAGTATATTTTATAGGGAAAACCAACTTGAAATTTTACCTGAAATGAACAACCTTCATATGTTTGGCAAATCTTTTTTTGAACACCACCACTTATGCTGAACTGTTCTGTTTGCAATCTCATGATGAAGAGGACAGACAGGATTCCTGTGATGGAACTTAGCTTGAGGAAAGACAGAGAAAACATTGTATATTAATAAGTGCTATTCAGAAAATTAACACAGGATCATGTAGTAGTCTGACTTAATGTCCTTAAGAGTGGGTGAACTTTGGAGAGATTTTTCTGGGGATATAACTTGAAACTGAGAACTGAATAATAGGAAGAAGAAAAGTAATGTTCAGAGGAAAGAGTACTTTTGGCCAAGGGAACACACCAAGTGTAAAAGTTAGCTGGACCTGTTAAAGAACAACAGAAAGCTGAAGTATAGTGGCTAGGTCAAAGTTTCACATACTTCCAGGTTACCGTATCGTGTAGGACAAGATAGGAGTTTCCTAGAGGTCAGAGTTAGAGATAGGGAGTTTGAATTCATTAGCCCAAAGACAGTGTTTAGAGTTATGGAGCTGGGTGAAATTAACAATGGAGAAAACGTACAATGGAAAAGATAGTGAGGTTTAGATGAAGTCCTAGAACCCTTGAAAATTAAAAAGTGGTGAACCCTGGCTGGTGTGGCTCAGTGGATTGAGTGCCGGCCTGTGAGCCAAAGGGTTGCTGGTTTGATTCCCAGTCTAGAGCACATGCCTAGGTTGGGGGCCAGGGCTTCCCCATTAGGGAGCATGTGAGAGGCAACCACACATTGATGTTTCTCTCCATCTCTTACTCCCTCCTCCTCTCTAAAAAAAATAAATAAAATTTAAAAAGTGGGGAAAATGGCATGAAATGTACAAAGGATGCTGAGAGTGAGGCCCATTAAGGAGGAAAATCTGGAGAATGTGAGATTAGAGAAAGTAGAAGGAAATCAAGACAGAGGGAATAGTTATAATTCTGTCAAATGATCTACTATGCATGGGAGAACAGTTTGAACACATGTAGAAAGGATAGGCCTACCTATGTGGCATAAATTAAAATAAACCACTTTTAGAGTCAGAGGATTCTAGTGATCTTAGAGGTCATAGAAAGAGCTAACCAGCTGGCCAGGGTTTCCCTTATGTATTCTTAATTTTTTGGTAATCTCCTTCAGCTGTGTATCACAGCTGGCCGAACTTTGAGACTATTTTAGGGTATCTGTTGACGAGGTCATTTGGTGATTTAAAAACAATTAATTACTTATGAAAGATGAACAGTATTCACTGTCTGAACATCCTTTGAATATCTGAACTTCTGTCCCTAATGAATCTGAAAGATGCCTTTGTACTTCAAACAGAAGTAAATAATGAGACTGAAAGCACATTCTCTCGCATGGGACATCTAGATTTTAAGTGCCTTAAAGGCAGTTCTGTTTGTATACACCAGCTTCTTTTTTTGAGTTTTTATTGCACACAACCTCAGCAATTGATTATTGAGTTTTTTTTTTATTGTGTTAGTCATGTTTACCTAAGCTTCTTATATTCAGTTCTACTAAGAGCTAAGTGTTTCATACTTCTTATGATAAGATAAGAAAGCCTTACTGGTAAAGATCCTTTGGGGGTTCATAGAATGTGTCATGGATTTAAAAAGCTTATTTCCTCACATTTTTTTTGTTAAGATACCATATCTAATTAAGATCCTCCTGATAAAAAGAACAGAAATTAATTTGTAATATTGGCATTCCTCCCCCCACCATCTGTTCTGCTTCTGTTAATAAAGTCAAGTTTGTCTGACTTGATGAGACAGATGGTAACTGTGGTCTCCCACAGGAAGGCATTTCCCTCCGCCTCTGCTACACCCGGCCGGGTTTCAGTTCACGTCGTGGGACTCAAATCCAGCTACCTTCAGGATTTTGAATCTCATTGAGCACTTTCAGTGGTGATTTTTATAAGTGTGGTATATTAAGTTTTTCTTGGGCCTAAGAGTATTTTAACTTTTTTCTGAGCTTAAAGTTTTACTTAGGAAAGAACCTTTTATCCCCACAAGATATATGATTAAATCTTTGCATCACGAATTATTTGGGGGGCAGTTTGATTGCAAGGTGTTTATTTAAATTCAGTCTATGTTACAAAGTTTATATCTGAACACTTTCTGTAATAATTGGTTATTTTGTAAAATTTGAAAGTGATTAAAAATATTGTTTGCTCCAAAAACATTTTTCTTTAATAGAGGATTACCCTTTTCGGTGAAAAACTGGGTTTTTAAGAGCTAGGATGAGAAGATTTTTGAGGTAGGGTGATTTTATCGGAAGGGGAAAGAGGAGGCCACAGAATGTTGCTGGAAGTTTTTTCTCCTCAACAGCTTCTCTATTCTTAGATTGTGTTTGTTTTTTTCAGGATTAGGTTATCAACCTTTTCTCCCCCTTTAAAATGAAAATATCTTTACTTTTTAAAAAACACAATATGTGTGTATTATAAAAAAACATGCAGAGAAAACGAAAAACCTCTACCAAATGAAGCCCTATACCCAGTAGAAAAAATGGCCACTGTTTTTTATTTAATATATATTCTTTCAGACTTTCTGATGCCATTGTAAACCAGATAGAAGTGTGTATGTGTGTACACACATACTGCAATGAAGTCATATTTTTTAATCTGGTTTCTTCAATTAATATAGCATATATAGATAGATTACAGTATCAATGTATCTGTATTCTAAAGGTGACATGATTTTCTACTATATGAATCAATATACTATATTTTAACTTAACCAGACAACTATTAATGAACATCAAGGTTCCAGTTTTTTCTATTGCTATTAAAAATGAACATCCTGGTACATTAATCATGTGCTATTTTCTTTTGATAATTAACTTTATTGAGGTATAATTAACATATAGTGTATTTTTAAGTGTGCAGTTACATGAGTTTTGACAAACTTACAGACCCACGTAACACCACCACCACCAAGTTACAGGCTGTTTCAATCATCTCAGAAGGTTTCCTTTAACCTCTGCTCAACTCTCTCTTTCATCCCTTGTGCCAGATCGCAACTACTCTGCTTTCTATCATTGTTGATTCGATTTGTCTCTAGAGTTTCATCTGAATGAAATTGTATGTATGTACTTTTTTGTGTCTGGCTTCTTGTACTTACTGTAATGTTTTTGAGATTCATCCATGGTCTGTGCATCAGTACTTTTTATTGCTGAGTTACAGTCTATTGTATGGATATGTCACAGTAAGTGTACACATTTTCCTTTTTAAAAATATTTTATTTATTTTTAGAAAGGGAGAGAAATGTCAATCAGTTGCCTCTTGCATGCGCCCCAACTGGGGACTGGCCTGTAACCCAGGCATGTGCCCTGACTGGGAACTGAACCAGCGATCTTTCGCTTTGCAGGACAGTGCTCAACCAACATCTATGCGGGTCAGGGCCCCATTTACCTTTTAAAAATTTTTGTTGATTTTAGAGAGAGACTGAGCAAGAGAGAGAGAAGGACAGAGATAGAGAAACATTGATTTTTGTTGTTCCACTTTTTCATGTATGGAGGCAGGCAGAAAAACTGGAATTATCTTCTGGAGGGTGGGCCCCATGTATTACAGGCTTCCCCTGGTAGGTGAGTGTTCTAGGAACCCATCTGTATCAGTTTATGAGCTGGCATTGTGAGAGGCTACATTCGGCTTCGGTGAATTTTCTCGAAGACTCAAAACACATTTGCCTATTTCATAATGTGTGATTCACAGTGCACTTGTCCACAGTACACTGAGTGTTAGCAGTGTTTGACCAAAAATGGCATAATCACCATGCCCCACCCTCCCTTTTCATCTGATATTGGCCCAAGTGACTTTTGTTTTGTTTCCCAAGATGAAAAAAGTCCTCAAAGGGAAACATTTTGCCATTGTGCAAAAATGGCACAAGCACTAAAAGGCATCAAAATCGACATGTTCAAAGCTTTTGAGCAGTGGAAAAAAATGTTCTGATAGGACTATTGCATCAAATAGAGAGTACACAAAGGTGACTGAAGTTTAAACATGTAAAAATACATACACAATTTTTTAAGAAATGAATTTCAGTTTTGGAGGGTCCTCCCTCATATTTGTTAGTTGCTTCTTTTATGTGTTCTTCCTGATCAGGGATCAAACCCACAATCTTGGCATATCAGTACAATGCTCTAACCTACTGACTACCTGGCCAGCACTATTTATTTACCTTTTGATGGACACTTGGGTTGTTTGGAGTTTTAGCCTAAAAGGAATAAAGCTTCTATGGCCGTTTACTTGGAAGTCTTTTTGTAGACATTTATTTTCATTTCTAATGGGCAAAAAGATACCTGATGATCATATGGTACTTTACAAAAAAAGTGCCCGACCCTTCTAAATTTATATCATTTGCATGCCCAGCAGCAGCTGAATAATTTTACTTGCTGTACTTTCTTGCCAAAATTTGGTATCATCAGCCTATTTAACATTAGCCATTCTATAGTTGTGCAGTTGTGTCTTCTTGTGGTTTTAGTATGCATTTCCCTGATTTTCCAATGATGTTTAGTATGTGCTTATTGGCTTTTTGTATAATTTCTTTTGTAAAATGTTTATTTCATCTTTTGCCCATTTAAAAAATTGGGTTTCCTTGTTATTATTGGGTAGTAAGAGTTTTTTGGTATATTTTTGTATAACTGAAACATCAGTGCACTGCAGATGCTTTCTTTGTGACTTGCCTTTTTATTTTTTTAACAGTGTGTTTGTCATGCAGAAGTTTTTAATTTTGAAGAGGTCTGCCTTACTAATTTTTTTGTGTTGGTGTATGCTTTTTGTTTCCTAGATCTAAAAAATCTGTATATACCTCAGAGCCACAAAGTTATTATTCTATACTTTTTTTTTAAGAATCTTTATAGTTTTGAGTTTTACATTTTGAAGTAGTATTTTTTGTATTTGATTTGAAATTAATTTTTCCCTAATGTATATCAAGATACTAGACTGGCATTCTCGATGGAATTCCCTTCAACTTTGTTGAAAATCAATTTTTTATGTGTGTGTGGATCTGTTCTGGCCTTTCTGTTTTGTTCCATTGAGCTGTATATCTATCTTCATGCTAATAATATGCTGTCTTGATTATCGTAGCTTTGTAGGAAGTTTTGAAATTGAGTAGTGTAAGTCCTATAACTTTGTTCTTTTTCCCAAATATCTTCAGTATATCAGTCCTTGGGTTTATATACAAATTTGAGAATAAGCTCTCAGCTTCTAGGAGAAAGCCTAGTGTGATTTTTTATTATGTTTACATTGAACCTTTATAGACCAGTTGGGGAAGGATTGACATCAGTAACATTTGGCCTTTGGATCCATATTTATTAAAAGATTTCATTTATTTATTTATTTGAGGAGAGAGGGAGAGAAACATCAATGTGAGAGAGAAACTTTGATTGGTTGCCCCTTGTACACACCCCCACTGGGGACAGAACTGGCAAACCGGCCATGTGCCCTGACCAGGAATTGTACTGGCGACTTTTCACTTTGTGGGATGTCACTCTACACACCAGTCAGGGCCAGATCCGTATTTATTTAAATCTTATTTCTCTTAGTGATGTTCAGTTTTTACTGCATATGTCTTGTACACAAATCACTAAGTCTATCTTTCTAATGTAAAACGTATTTAAACAAATTACATTTTCAGTTATTGCTAACAGAGAAATAGAATTTTTATTTGAATTTTGATCTTTAGTCTTGTGACTTTTATCAGTTTTAGCTTTTTTTGGTAGACTTCTTAGGATTTTATGAATAAAGACAGTTTTAATTCTTCCTTTCTAATATCTATGCCTTCTATTTTTTCCCTTTACCTAATTTATTTCATGTTCTTTTTTTAAATTTTATTGATTATGCCATTACAGTTGTTCTATTACCCCCTTCATTCCCCTCCACCCTGCATGCCCCTCCATCACCATTCCCCCCTTTAGTTCATGACCATGTGTCTCAAGTTCTTTAGATTCTATATTTTCCATACTATTCTTGCCCTCCCCCCTATTTTCTACCTACCATCTATGCTTCTTATTTTCTGTACCTTCTCCCCCCTTCTCCTCCTCCCACTCCCCTGTTGCTAACTCTCCATGAGATCTTCATTTCTATGGTTCCGCTCCTGATCTAGCTGTCCTCTTAGTGTGCTTTTGTTTTAGGTGTGGTTGTTAATAACTGTGAGTTTGCTGTCCTTTCACTGTTCATATTCTTTATCTTCTTTTTCTTAGATAAGTCCCTTTAACATTTCATATAATAAGGGCTTGGTGATGATGAACTCCTTGAATTTGACCTTATCTGAGAAGCACTTTATCTGTCCTTCCATTCTAAATGAAAGCTTTGCTGGATAGAGCAATCTTGGATGTAGGTCCTTGCCTTTCATTACTTGGAATACTTCTTTCCAGCCCTTTCTCGCCTGTAAGGTCTCTTTTGAGAAATCAGCTGACAATCTGATGGGAACTCCTTTGTAGGTAACTGTCCCCTTATCTCTTGCTGCTTTTAGGATTCTCTCCTTCGTTTTAATCTTGGCTAATGTAATGATGATGTGCCTTGGTGTGTTCCTTCTTGGGTCCAACTTCTTTGGGACTCTCTGAACTTCCTTGACTTCCTGGAAGTCTATCTCCTTTCAAATTGGGGAAGTTCTCCTTCATTAGTTTTTCAAATAAGTTTTCCACTTGTTGCTCTTCCTCTTCCCCTTCTGGTACCTTTACAATTCAGATGTTGGAACATTTAAAGATGTCCTGGAGGTTCCTAAACCTGTCCTCATTTTTTTGAATTCTTGTATCTTCATATTTTTCTTTTTGGTCATTTTTTTCTTCCTTCTGGTCCACTCCCTTGATTTGAGTGCCAGTTTCCTTTCCATCACTATTGGTTTCCTGTGCATTTCCCTTCATTTCAATTAGTTTAGCCTTCACATGTTCCTTTAATTTGTGACTAAAATCAACCAGTTCTGTGAGCATCCTGATCACCAGTGTTTTGAACTGTGCATCTGAGATTTGGCTATTTCTTGGTTGCTTAGAGTTATGGGCTCTGGGACTTTGAGTTCTTCTTGAGCCATGTTTGGTCTGTTCGCACCCGTTACGTATGAGGAGGGGGGCCTTAGATGTTCACCAGCGCAGGGCCACCCAGGTCGATGGTGACGCTTATGTGGGGCAATAGCGGTCCCCTCTGCTGCTTCCCGCCACTGGAGCCTACACGGTCTGTCTCACTGCTCGCTCCTTTGTTGGTTTATCTGCGCGCGCGAATGTGTGACTGAATGTGTGACTGTGGTCAGCCTGCCACCTTGTGCCCTCACTGGGTCCGCCCGTCCCAACCCCACACCTGGGGATTCGCCAACTGCCAACTGCCACTGGGTGCCTGGGTAAGTCTGGCTGAGTTTTCCTGCGCAACCCTGCTCTGCTCTGCCAGCCACTGGCTCCGCCCCTCTTACTGGTCTAGCTGAAGAGTTCCTTGTTGTCAGACTTTGGTAGTTTAATTTTCTGTTATGGTTGCGTATTTATTTTACTAAAAATTTGTTGTCTTTAAACTTGGTTGTGCGAGATGGTGCGGTATTTCCACCTACGCCTCCATCTTGGCGGAAGTCCCTATTTCATGTTCTTAAGACCTCTAGTATAATATTGAATAGAATTGATGGGAGCAAACATCCTTTTATTGCTCCCAGTTTTATGGGAAAAGCATTCAGTCTTTCACACTTCTATGTTAAGTTGTAGGTTTATTGTAGATGTTCTTGAACAAGTTGAGAATGTTCTTTTCTATTGTAAGTTTGCTGAGAACTTTTTTCTTTCCATAAATTAATGTTTATTTTTGTCAAATGCTTATCCTACATATGCAGTTGATCCTTGAACAACATGGGTTTGAACTGCATGGGTCTACTTATACACAGATGTTATTCAATAACTATACAGTTGGCCCTTTGTTTCCCCAGCTCTCACATCAACAGATTTGGTGAACTGCAGATCAAAAACAGTATATTTTCTTTTTTCCTCCTAATTAATATACATGACTTTTATTGCATCTTTAAAATATTACAGATCTTTGGAGTCATTCAGCATCTTGCTATTTCTATAGTGGACAGTATATTTTCAGTCTGCATTTGGGATTCTGCTAGTGTGCCTAGAACCAACACACTGCATATACCCAGGAATGACTGAGATTTGGGGAGGGTCAAAAGTTATACATAGATTTTTGACTGTGGGGGAAATATTGTCAGCTGTAACTTGGCAGGGGGGAATATTAGCACCTTGAACAACATAACCCGCATGTTGTTCAAGGTCAACTGTATTGAGATAATTATGTAGATTTTCTTTTTTACTCCGTTAATATGAATTACAGTGATTATTTTTCAAATGTTAAACCCACTTCGCTTTGCTGAATAAATTATTTAAAATGTTTGAATCTGTGTTCATGAAAGATATTCATTTACAGTTTTATGTTTTTGTGTGGTTTTGTACTGGTCTTACACAATGAATCTCTTTCCTGAATGATCTGAAACAATTTGGGTAGGATTGGTGCTGTTTCTTTCTTAAATGTTTGGTGAAATTTATCAATGAACCATTAGGGCTCAGGGTTTTAGTTGTAGTTTTATATATTTTTATCATTTTTAATGACAAAATCTCAAATTGTGAATTAAATATCTTTAATAGATGTAGAGCTATTCAGGTTTTGTATTTCTTCCTTTGTCAGTTTCCAAAATTGTCTTTCAAAGAATCTGTTCATTTAGCCTAAATTGTTGAATTCATTGGGATAAAATTGTTCATAATATTCCCTCATTATTCTTTTAATGTTTGTAGGATCTATAGTCATGTCCCCTCTTTCATTCTTGTTAATGATAATTTTCTTTTCTCTCTAAATATTTTTGATCACTCTAGATAGATTATTAATTTTATTGATTTCCCCAAAAAAACTTTTGAATTAATTGATTTTTCTATATTTTTTTTGTACTTTATCTCATTGGTTTTCACTTTTTCTTACATCTCCTTACTGTGGATTCAGTTTGTTCTTTTCATTTGCTGCTTCTGGTAGAAGCTTAGACCATTGATTTGAGACTTTTCTTTGTTGATGTAAGCATTTAAAGCTGTACATATCCTTCTAAGCACTAATGTAGCTGCAAGCCCCAAATTTTGATATTTTGCTTTAAATTTTTTTCAGTTTGACAAACTTTAAAATTTCTCTTGTAATTTAAAAGTTTAGTTTTCAGATATTTGGGAATTTTCTAGCTATCTTTCTGTAAATGATTTCTACTTGACTTTGAGGTTATTTGAGTTTTAGGCAGTACTGTAACAGAGGAAGTGGGGCTGCTTCCTTTGGGGAGGGAATGGGAGAAGGGGTTAGAATGTCGCCATTTGTGGAGGCTCTCTACCTGTCATGTATGCCTCCTGAAGGGCTCTGAGGTGCCCTAAGGTTTTTGTGGTATGTAGTCTGAAGCATCGCCATATATTGTGCAGTAAATTTGGTTAGATTAAAGTGATGCTAAGGCGAAGAAGGTATGTGGAGGAAAGCATCCTGTACATTCATTAAGTGGTTGTCTCAGAGTAAGTACTTAAAAGAGGTTTGCTGTATAATTCAAAAATACAAATCAATGAAACATTATTGGAAACAAAAATAGTGCAGTATAAATTGAGAATGAGTGCCTGGAAGGAAGAAAAAAGGTTTATCTAGTCTAGATAAAAATATTTGGACCTATACACGCTTTTTAGTAATACATAATTTCATTGTTTCTTAGAGATTGATAATTTTGCATAAGTGATAACATTTTATTATTTTCCCGAGTACAGTTTTTACCCTTGAGGATAAAGCTTTATAAAGTAGATGGTGTCTGTTAAATAAGATATAACTACATAAGCCTCTAACAAAATTGTTAGAACTAAGTAAAATGACAAAGTCCGTGCCTCTTGTTTTATCTGTAAATATCTGAAGTGGGCATAGAGGTGATTCCTGACAACTGCCTAACATTCTTTCATCATTTAAAGATCAGAAAACTGTGGCCCATCAGCTATGAATGACTGTACATTTTTAAGGGGTTATAAGATAAAAATCAAGAAGAATCTGTGTCCACAATGGCTAACTTACTCTCTGGCCCTTTACAGGAAAACTTTGCTGATTCCCGACTTAAAAAGGGTTTGTTTCACCCTTGCAAGTCTCTTCAAACAGGAAAGGATGGCATAAGTGACTCATAACATGGCATTTTTCTTTTCTTTGTCTTATCCAAGGGGCTGGCAGCTGGTCTCAGAATCAGTCTTTTACAGTTACCCATGTCTGTTTAAATGTGGAATTTGGCATCAGCCTCTATACAAAATCCCCACTATGCAGAGAATATTGATAATGAGTAAATGGTCCATGCATTTTTCAAAAATAGTATTCTGTACAATAATAAATACCATTTTAGATTTGATTTTGTACTATCACATATAGTACACATTGATTTTGTAGTATATATATGGTCACATGTTTTTTACATATAGCTTAATTTTTAAAGCTTCTTCAAACCACTCAAATATTGAATTGTGTATGCTCAAATTAATTTTATGCTGACATATTTTTGCAGGATGATTGTCTGTTGAAAGTATGGTATCCTATGACTGGATGGAAGTCTTCAATTATACCTCAGGATCATCATGAAGTGAAAAGGAGACAGGCATCTACCCAGTTTTCCTTTGTTTATTTGGCACATCCTCGAACTGTGACAGGTTTTTCATGGCGTAAAACTAGCAAGTATATGCCCAGGTTAGATAAATGTATCATGTAACTTCCATTTGTATACTTGCACGTTTATAACAGTCCTGAAAACAAAGTTCTTTTACTGCATTGACATGGTGGCAATTAAGAGCATAGGCTCTGGTGTCAACTGCCTAATTCTGATCCTGCTGCTGCTGTTACTAGCTTCTTGGCTTTTGACTAAACTTTTGAAGTTCTCTGTGCCTCAGTTTTTCTCTCTGTAGAATGCAGATAGTAATAGTACCTACCTCAGGGAGTTGTGAGACTCTACTGTGTTAGTGCATATGAACGCTCAGTGCAGGCCTTTGTACATAGTATGTACTCAGGCAGCACTAGCTGCTGTTGTTAGCAAGAGCTGCAGTAGTTGAAGATTCTAGGAAGGAAATGTTTGCAAGTAACAGGAAAGCACACATTGAGGGGAAATAAAACATAAATAAACTGTCAGTAGCACACGTGGTGGGCAAAGCATGTCATCTATAGTAAATAAAGTGACCAGGTTTTTCTTAGGGCTATCAGCAGAACTTTCATAAAGAATTTCTTATTATAAGTCTTTCCTCATTGTTACAGTATCTTTTCAAAGTTTTTAGAAGATTAAATAAACTACAGAAAGGCTCATATAAATGCTTCCTTTATTATATATACAGTTCTGTAAAAGCTTGTTTAGAAATCTACATTCATTCTTGAAGGAGGGTTATTTCATCTGCTAAATATATCTGAGAAATGATTACAGCTAACAGGAAGTACAGCACACATTGTAGAGGTGTTCAGTCAAGGAAAATGTGGGGAATTTATACATTTTTGGAATCTAGTGACCTTGTGGCACAATGGCAGCGCATCTGACTCCATTTTTGAAATCTAAAGAAAAGGTTTATTCTTCCTAAGTCATTGGCATCTATTGAAAACATTTGCAAAACAGCTTACCTTTGACTGACTGAGATTCTGTGTAAGCATTTTTAAAAAACTATAGAGTTTTTTTTCTTTCATGACAAGGAGTTAAGTCACTTCAGCTGTTTGATGCTGTGATATTTTTGCTTATTTTAACTTAATGGCAATTGTAGTTTGAAATTATATTCTTTTTACAGTTTTATTATGAAGATACTCATTTGTTTACCTATTTCTAATCATTTAAATTATAAGAAGAGTGGTGCAAAATGATCCAACTACTGCCTTGAGCCATATAGTTTAGTTACTTCTAGTGACCTTTTACTATGGTGTTTCTGTAATTTGCAGTAGTTAGGTTTTCTTTTGCTGTTTGGTTTGTTCAGGAGATACTAATATTCCCCCAGATCCTAGTTTTCAAGTAGTAAGTGTGTAATCTGGCATTCTTTTCTGTTTCCTTGGTTAGACCATTTGCAATTTTTATGATATTCACAGCAATACTGTACTGTATGACTTCAGGCTCTTGAATTGATCACTCTTTTACCATACAGTGTGATTTCTAAAGCATTTGGAAGCATACTATACTCTGCTTTGCTGTTCAAAGCATGACTTTAATGCATTAAGATAAATGTCAGGGACAGATAGGTGGTTCCTATTTTTCTGGCAACTGATCGCAGCCCTGTCTATATCCAACCTGCTACCTTGTAGATAATAAATGGGGTTTGATGAAAGTGTGAAATAGCCAGTGCAAATCCATTCCATTATTGGAAATATACATAGGTCATACTGTTACTTTTGCACAAGTGTCATCTTTATACATGAAGAGACAGATACTAATAGCCTTTAGTTAATCAACAGTATTGATATTCAGAGTTACTTTTGCCTATTTCTCTTTGTCATTAGAGGTTCTGTCTGTAATGTGTTGTTAACTTCATGCCATGATGGTGTCTGCCGGCTCTGGGCAGAAACCTTATTACCAGAAGACTGTCTTTTGGGTGAGCAGATTTGTGAGACTACCACTTCCAGCATTGCCAGCAACCTTACCCATGCTGGAAAACACAAAGACAGAATACAACATGCTCTTGAGGTACAATATTATTTAAGATGTTAAATGAATTTTGAGGATCTGTGTTTCTGGTGGGAATTTATAAATTAGGATGCAGATAATGCACGGTGGTACATGTAATGATAAAACTAATAGCAAAGAAATCCCATATATTTTATGCTTGTTAAATTACACATTTATGCCACTTAGAAATTAAATACAGATAAGTAATGATCTCAGACATGTAGTCTAGGTAAACAGTATAATTTTAATTCTTTCATTTTGTGTGTCAAATGTGAAAGTCTGTAGGAGTAAGCAGCTTTGGTTAGTATAACATGTGAATGTTGTTTTACATTTTCTTGAAATTAATTGCAATTGGAAATATTTTGTTTATGAGGATTAAATTTTATTTTTATTGTTCTAATTAAAAATGACTGTTTTGATCCTTAAGAATAAAGATGTTAGGATATCAGATGTATGTGAACTTACATAATTGCTTTATAATTTCCACTGTTGAACATTTTGAAAGTGAATTTTTCCAACTTCTAAATGCAGCACATATGAAATACATGTGCTTTCTAAGAAATTAGATTATTTATTATATTGCATAAACTGTTGCATACATTATGCTTAGGGAATAAAAAGAGAAAAACACGTTATTGGAAATTACCAGAAATTTATTTTGGTAAACCTGTATTACTAATATTCTTAATTTTTCTTGCGATTGTTTTTATTACACAAAGAATATATGCTTATTCTAAAATTAGATTAGGAAAAAGAAAAAATAGGGAATTTATAATCCCACTATTCCAGTTATGTGTGTATGTGTATTTGTCTTTTTTTTTTAATAAGATTGGCATCCTATTTTAAACTAATGGCTTATAACTTGCTTTTTAAACTTCGTGTGCTATTTCTCTACATGGCTAATTGTACATACAGCACACACTTACGTGGACAGTTTAGTGGTTTCATAGACAAAACAGCTCTGCTATCTCAGGAAGCTGAGATACTGCTTAGGTGGGCTAAGGATGTTGTCCTTAAAAGTTTTGTATAAAGTGTGCCTGCCCTGAAAACAGCTGTGATCGGGTGCTATTTTACATTCTTTTCTCAACATTGAAAGCATAAATGAAACTAAAAGCAGAAGTTGGGACAGTTAAAATCGTATTTTGTTATGATATTGATTGACACTTAGTGGGACAAAGTGCTCAGTTGACTACATGGTTACAGTCATTCCTATGTACATATCTTTACATTATGTGTGAGATTTTGGAGACTAAGGGGTTTTAGACTTCTTTGTATCTTCCTTGGTATCTAATATATTGCTTTTTAAGCGCCTGTTAATTTGAATTACTGCTATTTAAAGTAAAAGCAAAAATATAAGTAAATGTATAATCAGTGATTTGGCAAATTTCTACTACACTTTAATAATGTTATCAATAATGTTAAAATTGTTTTTAATAGTAAAAGCCCAGTTATCTGACCTAAAAACTATTTTGCTTTCTCATATCCTTTCCTATGAAATTTCCAGCTGCGTTCCTAAGGAGAAAATAAGCAGCCAATATTACACCAGCTGTGCCAATCTAATTAAAACTAATGATAATGTCAAAGATGGAGTGAAAATAATTTGATGAGCAGTTTGGAGCAGGAGGTTTTAATATCCATTTTAACCCTGTTGTCAAAGAAATAAGCAATTCCATGACAGGGAGGCTAGCCTCAGAGGACTCACCATAGAACTGATGCTGTTCTCCATATGAAAAGAGATAAGGGCAGTGGAAACTGAAAGGAAGGACCTGATGTGTTACTTTAATGGAGAAAGACTTGAGATGATGCTACATTTTATTTGATTGACTGTGAGGAACAAAGGAAAAGAATGGGAAATACATTATAAAGCGTGATATTAGAGGTGGGTTGAGTGATAGAATAAGAAAGTGCTGTTAGGCAGGGTTATATAGAAAAAAATCACGCTGAGGTTGATAGGACCCCAAGTCAAAATAGTTTAGATGATTATGTATGTTAGTAGAGAATTTTTATTGTAGAGACATATCTCAATTTAAAAAAATGCCATTGGTCAACACTATCATGAGGTCTTTCCTGGCTAGGTTCCCACTGTTATTCTGTATATTCGTACCCTCTTTATAATAGAGGTCATATTTTAGACCATTTGGCTGACTGCTTAAGTGAGAATTTTGAGGAGAAATATTCTTCTTGGTAGGAAGATTTGGGAATTTTTTTTCGCTTATGAATAGTTAATTTCATCTCAGTACTGGGATGTCCTAAAAAAACTGGACTTTGGACTCCTAATTTTAATGGGGGGGTTTGTAGATAGTATTAATAAATATCTTTCAGCAGCTACTTCTGCCTTGAACTATAACATATGCAAGAACTGTGGGGAATATATTTGGAATTATTCTACTGTAGTTATGAGAATTTCCTTTGAAATGATCAGGTTTAATAGAGAGGAAAATCATAAAATCCTTCATAATTGAAAGTACTTGGATTGGCACTTATTAGTTGGATTTAGTAATTGTTTTTTTTTTTTAGACAATACACCATTTGAAAAATTTAAGAAAAGGACAAAGGAGGTCTTCTGTTCTTATAACTCACACTGAATTAGTGCCTGATCAGATGACAACACATGAAGTTCAAAGACACATTTCCCACCATGCAAATGCACTGTGCCATTTTCACATTGCAGCAAGCATCAATCCTGCCACAGGTAAAGGATAGTACTGTTTTCTTTCTTACAAATATGTAGAAATAAGGTAAATAAATAGAAGGGTGGGACTACTTTTATAACCTGTATTTAAAAATTTTTTTTAAAATTTATTTTGTTGTTCAAGTAGAGTTTTCTGTCATTTACTCCCATCCCAGCCCCCCCCCAGTGCTCCCCACCTCCCTCCCATTTCCATCCCCCTTAGTTTTTGTCCATGTGTCCTTTATACTTGTTCCTGTAAACCCTTCCCCTTTCCCCCTGAAATTCCCTCCCCTCTCCCCTCTGGTGACTGTCAGCCTGTTATAACCTGTATTTTTAACGTTAATATTCCATGTTTTCTTTTAAAATACTTCTTGATTGGACTAGGAATATATAATATAAGGTATCATATTCTTAAATATGAACTAAGTGATTCTCAGGGAGTAACTTCAGATAAGTATTTTTGAACACCTTTGTCTGTCTGTCTAGAATACAGTGAGGGTTCTAATAAAGTGAGCTCTATTTGAACCTGGAACACACATGGCGGTGGCCTGGTTCATTAGTGTGAGTTCCCTCCCTTTTATACTTCAGTTATTTTTCCTTCTCAACTCTTCTTTATAACTTTACCTAAATATACTTTTGCATAGTTTTTTTTATATCTCAGTATATCTTGTTTTCTACTCTCAGAGACTTTCTTGTTTTGCTGTGAAGGAAAGATATTTTTTCTTCTACCTTTGATGTTTTCTTTTTGCTCTTTTTGCTCTGCGTAGTTGAGAAATAATTTTGATATAGTGTTGGCAAAAGCATATTTGAAAGCTTCTATTTAAGGGCATTTGTAGGGAACCAGTTTGTTTTGATCTGGCAAATGTGACTCAGCTCTGTATGGAAAACCTACAGAAGCAAGGTGGTGGGCAGAAACCAGACCTTCAAGCCAAGTTTCCCCATGGGAATCAGGCCTAGAAAATGCATACAGACTATTAATGGCTTGCTCTTGCTAAAACCCTATCACCCTGGTCTGAAACAATAAATGTATATTATCTATCTTCAAAGTAATTTCCAAAGCCTGTATGAGTTTTTCCAAGGACAGAGATAATCAGCTCGCTGCCTTTCCCTTCTACATGTGGTATTTTCATTTCCTTGATTATACCTAAAAATGTAGACAATAATATTCTATATAATAAATAGTAAATCCTTCTTTGATGTAAGACCCGAGAAAAACAAGAAAAGCCTGTCTAGGCAAGGGTCAGGGCGCTCTCCTCTTGAGAGAGTGGTCGTGTGGTCCCCCTTTTCTCCACAAGATTGCTGTGGCCTGTACGTTTATTCCCGTCTTCAGTCACAACAGGCGGACACTGTGGGCTGGAGTCCATCACGGGCATTTTTTTCTTTCTGTATGATAAACATGTGAGAAGGGCCCATAAATTTCATTACACTGTGTAGAACTGTAGTTACATGAAGTTATAGCCATGTTTTATTCAAATGGAAATGTGTTGCTTCAGAGTGCAGAGAAGTTTATTTTTAAATGTTTGTAAAAAGGATGCTCAGTAAATGCAGATTCAAAAGGGTGGTCTTTAGGACAGTCTTCCCATGTTACCAGTGGCTCTAGATACATGCTGTTCCGTATGGTGGCCACTAGCCACATACAGCTGTTTGAGCGCTGGAAATGGGGCCGGTCCAAACTGAGATATGCTGTATGATGCACACTGGGTTTCTAAGACTTGGTACGATAAAAGAATGTAGATCTCTCATTAATAATTTCATTTAATTTGTTTACATGTTGCAGTGATAGTATTGTACATATATTGGGCCAAATAAGACGTATCATTAAAATTAAGTTTACCTCTTTCTTTTTACCTTTTATAATGTGGCTACTAAAATAAAAATTTCCTGTGTGCTTTACACTTGCGCTTTGCTTTATATTTCTATTGGACAGTGCTGTGCTATCCAATTAAATGTTATTTTGCTTATATTATTCTTTCTAATCCAAAATCTTCATTGTATTTGTGTTTATAATATTAACTTGTCAAAATGTTGATGGTTGAGATTTTTATAAGTTTTTAACCTTTTTAAAAGAACCTTGAGTTACAGTGATGAAATCTAACTTTAAACAAAATGCAACTAGTGATAGTATGCAGAAGACTCAACACATACTAGAAAGCTTGTTTTTTTAACTGTATACACTATTCTCATCAAATGGAATAGGATTATAAAATTGTTCTCTGTGGATAGATATTCTGTCATAGCATTTGAGTCTAAGGACTGGATGTGTCCATCATTTTGAAAAAATATTTCACATTATGCATTTGTAGGTACTGTATGTAAATACAACATTTTGGTTGATGAAATTGATTGCTGAATGCAAGTAACTTTGTACAATAGGATTCTTCTTCCCCTGTCTTTTCAGGGAAGTTTTTGAATCCATAGCATAGTACAACAAATACCCATATACTCTTCACCCAAATTCACTGGTTAACATATTACCATGTATGCTTTTGTTCTGCCTCTTCTTCCCATATATGTGTGTGTCTTTGTTCCCTTCTCCCTGGTTTTTGGCTGGGCCATTTGAAAGGAAAGTTGTCACCAACATTATTCTTCATCCCTAATCATTTTACAGCACTACATAAATATTTCAAAATGTGTCTTCTAACAATACAGGAGTTGCCTCCTTAACTGTAGTGCTGTTATCACATGCAAGGAACATGGATAAAATAGTGTAATCTAACACATAGTTTATATTAAAGTATAGGTTCTTTTTTATGCATTTGATTTTCATTTCTCTTTAAACTCCTCTACTCAAGAATAGTCCCCCCCTTTTTTTTTTCACTTTAATCAGGAAACCAGGACTGCCATTCAGGAATTGGAAAGAAAGAACAACCTTGAACTTTATTTAACACTGATACTTATTTTTTAAAAATTTTTAAAAGATTTTATTTATTTATCTTTAGGGGGAAGAGAAGGAGAGAGGGAGAGAAATATCAATGTATGGTTGCCTCTACTGCATTCCCTGTAGGGAACTGGCCTGCAGCCCGGGCATGTGCCCTGACTGGGAATCAAACCACAATCCTTTGATTTGCAGGCCCATGCTCAATCCACAGAGCTACACCAGCCAGGGCATTAACACTGATATTTATTAATCGAACACTACTAGAATAGTATGTGCATTTTATCTTTAGGTTTTCTTTTTACAGGGGACAACGTTTTATTTTTCCTTTCTGTTGAATAGAGTATGTATGTATAATATACATTGGGATTAAGGAGATTAGTGTTTTTGAGTTACATTATTTTACACGAACTCATCTATCTCATGAATTTCAGTTACCCCAGATGGAGAAAACCTGCTATCCTTAGAAGTTTGCCTGCCTTCCTGTATTCTTTCTCATCATTATGTTCTCCCAAATTTATGGGAAAATTTTAAGTAATCAGAGTAGTTGGAAGAACAGTACAGCAAACACTCAGTTCCTCCACTGTGATTCAACCATTGCTATCATTTTACTGCAGTTGCTTTATTCTCTGTATGTGTATACACATACATGTTTGCGTGTATGTGTACTCGTGGATGTGAGCATTGTGTGTAAAGTTTTGTCTTAATTTTTTCAGAGTAAGTGATACATATCATGTTATACTATTACATGTAAGTGATACATATCACTCTTATATACTGTAGCAAGCATTCCTAAGAGTAAGGAAATTCTGTTATATAATAACAACATCATTATTATACTTAAGAAAATTAGAAGAATTCCATAATCTCTAATATTTAGTTCATATTTAAATTTAAATTTCTCCAGGTATCTCAAAATGTATTTTGTAATTGCTTTTCTGTTTAGCTTTCTGTTCCCCTGTCCCCAAGCCAGGATTCAATAAAGGTTTGTGCATTTGGTGTATTGGGTTTTTTAAATAGTAATTTAATTCGATATAAGTCTATGTCATTAGTTCTTAATTTTACATTTATCATTAAAAGCAGTTAAAATTTTTACAGATCTTGCTAGAGTTATGTTTACTTGTTGTTGAGCACTTTTCCTGTGTAAGTATAGAATTGGTCTTCATAAGCAAAGACATTAAAATTTCATATTGAAACTTATACCTTTTTTTGTTTTCACAGATATTCCAAATGCCTTGGTGGGCACTGTGTTTAACGTTGATGATGGAAATGGGGGCTTTGTAGTTCATTGGTTAAACAACAAGGAATTTCATTTCACATCATCTACTGAAATATTTATGCAGCAGTTACGAAAACTTTCTGACAAACAGCTGGAGCATGAAAGCGATGATAGAGAAGATGAGGAGCATTCACAGGAAGAAAGAGAGAGGGGTTTACGTATGAAACTAGACCATGGTTAGTATCTTGTACTCAGGTTTTCCTTTTTTTCAAGGTAACAAGTTTTCATTGTGCCACTTTCAGTTTGTAATTTTCCCTTCCTACTCTCCTTCCTCTCGACTTTCTGATTTATTCTGCAAATACTTAATTGACCATGTACTGTGAGCCATGTATCATTTGATTCTATGTGCTTCATTATAAAGTATTGCTTTGAGTAATGCATTACTTTAGAAGCCATATCCTTTTTGGGGGAATGGGTTTTGCTAATGGTAATAATGATAGTGCAAATTAAATTTTGATTTTGCCCAAAAGTAATAACTGTAGTAACTTTCAGTTCAAGCCAGAAAATAGTTTTCTTTTTTGTTTATTTTTCTCAACTATAAATTAGAAAAAAATATATAGTTTCTAAAGATGGTATGCTGTTCATTTATAGTCTAGTATGTAAATGAATTTTTATAGTATTATTAATATGTACTAATAAATTTGTGTGTATTGATACATTTATTTTCTGATTCAGAATTATCCCTGGATAGAGAATCTGAGGCAGGTACAGGATCATCAGAACATGAAGATGGAGAACGAGAGGGAAGTCCTAGAACCTACTCGCGACCTAGTGCGCCAATGCCACTACCGACTGTCCTGCTTGATCGGAAGATTGAAATGCTGCTATCTGAGTGGAATAAGAATCCTGACATGCTTTTTACTATACACCCTGTAGATGGTACCTTTCTAGTGTGGCACATAAAGTATTTGGATGAATATAATCCTGGAATATTTAGACAAGTCCAGGTATATTTTATTAGTAAAGCAATTAGTACATTCATATATTTATAAAAGGAAGCAGATAATATGCAGGTTTAGCAGGTTTTCCGAATTACTCAATGGTTTTGTTTTTGATAAGAAACTGAGAACACTTATATTGCTACCAAATTTGTGATCAATGACCACAAATTTTACAAACCCATTTAATTCAAAGTAAGATGAATTTGAACTGTGATACCAAATATTTTAATATAGGTGTGTTTATATTTTTGCAATATTTAAACTAAGAAACTATCCTAAAAATGTGATTCAGGATGAGCCCCTCTTCCCCCACCTCCTGAGTTTATTAACTGAATCTAGCTAGCTTTATCTGTTATCTTTTTGAATTTTAGATTTGTGGTTGTGGTCATTGTATGTGTAGGCAAGGCACTTGAACATTTTTTTCTTTAGTCTTCTCTTATACTGTGAGTAGTGATATATTACATAAATACTGGAAAGGGATTAGACCATAAAACTTTGAAAATGATACTTTTTGCTAGGAAGCTGAGATTTTGAAAATGAAAGTATTTTTGCAATACTTTTTTGAGAGGTGTATTACTTACACAGAATCATATAATTGTGTTTTTCAGGTCTCTTTTTCTTCTCGGATTCCTGTTGCATTTCCTTCTGGTGATGCAAGCTCTCTTAGTAAAAATATCATGATGTATGCCTGTGTGAATGCTACAAAAGAGTCTCACCCTGCTCTGTTACACCAGGAGATGGTGGCCGTAGGCAGTCCTCACCAACCACAGCCACACTTCAGATCGCACAGCACAAATGTGAACATTCTCGCTCCCACAGTAATGATGGTCTCTAAACACATAGATGGGTCTCTAAACCAGTGGGCAGTCACTTTTGCTGATAAGTCTGCCTTTACCACTGTTCTAACTGTTTCTCACAAATTTAGATACTGTGGTCATCGATTTCACCTCAATGACCTGGCATGTCATTCAGTTTTACCACTGTTATTGACATCATCTCATCATAATGCTTTATTGACTCCTGAATCAGATTGTCAGTGGGACTCAGGCAATACATTAAATAAATTAATGGATCCTCTGAAACATATAAAAGGTTCCTCGAAACAACCTCTTAGAAATGCAGCCACACGTACATTCCATGACCCAAATGCAATCTACAGTGAACTTATTCTGTGGCGTGTAGACCCAATAGGACCTTTGTCATACACTGGGGGAGTATCAGAATTGGCTCGAATCAACTCTTTACACACTTCTGCCTTCTCTAATGTAGCTTGGCTTCCAACTCTCATTCCCAGCTATTGTCTTGGTAAGTTCATTTTAATTGTGGACTTAATGTAACCTTTAAACTGCTATTTGTCACCCCAAAAATGATTTATATTTGTCATTATTAGGAGAATCTTACATAAGTATTCAGAATGTAGGCACCAGACTTATGTTTAGAATTTCTAGACATCTGTCTTTAATCTTTTTCCTCATAATCTATTTTCTCTTGTAGTTTTTTGTTAATAAATTTATATTCATTTATTATGTCTGTTTAATTACAGTTCTTGACTATGATTATGCCTGAAAAGAACAGTGTGAATATTTGTTTGAATATTTGTTTCTTGTGCTTCAGCCAATAGTAAAAATAAACTATATTATAATGCAGTGTTTACTTTCTCAGGTACATATTGTAATTCTGCAAGTGCCTGCTTTGTTGCTTCTGATGGCAAAAATCTTAGACTCTATCAAGCTGTGGTAGATGCAAGGAAATTACTAGATGAACTGTCAGATCCAGAATCTTCAGTAAGTATTTACTGACTACTATTAATATAACTAAGCTGATAAAGAATTCTTCTTTACTTTGTCTAAAGTCTGTGTTAGTTGGTGGTTAGGGAGTGAGCACATGTTCTGGGCTCTGTATGACAAATTTACTTTTTAAAATTTGTGTCTGAGGCACATGAATCAGAATTATAGTTTGCATATCACATAGTAATACATTTTACATTTAAAGAAAACATTTTCTTTTTCTAAAATTAACAATTTCTTCTAGACATTTTTTGCTTCGTTTGGTTCTGTTAATCTTTCTTTGCTCAAAAAAGATTTTAAAACAGCTTTACCAAGGTCTGTGCTTAGGTTAGAACATTTGAACTTTTCTGAGCTTGATTCATTATTTTAAAAAATGCTATGGGTAGAATATATTATCAGTGGGAGGCAGTGTCTCACTTTGGTAGTTCTGTATCTGAATTGGAAGTTAAGTATATTATTAGTTAATCTCAGATTTGAATAGTGAATTTTTTACTTTATTTTTTTACTTACCTAAAAACATGCCTCTTTATAAAACCACTGTTCTAATAAACATCTTTTCAGTACTGAAAACCAAAGACTGTTTTTAAGTGTCTGCTTTGTGCTGCTCAGTGTGTTGGGGATACAGAGTGTAAGTTTCAGTGTCTGCCCTTAAGGAGCTTTTAATTCAGTTGAGGAGGGCAATTTTTAATAAGAGGTTAAGTAACAGTTCAAGACAGAAGATGAGATTTCTGAGGATGGTTTGTAATAAATTGTCAAATAAATGGAACTAGAATTATTTCATAAGTCAGAGTCTAGAGATACCAGTTTAGGGTAGGCATAGAAATCTTTATTAAGGACAGTGTTTGGGTTCGTTTGTGATGGGTGGGTAAGATTTAGAAAGACAGGTTCTTTGTCTTTGCCTGAGTGAGAGTGAAAGACAAATTCTTTGACTTTGCCCTGAAAGTAAGTGTGGATATAGAAAAATACATGTATAAATAAGGCTTGTTCCAGAAACCAGTGAGAAAACCAGTTGGACTAGAGCCAACAGTTTGTCATACAGAAAGTCTAGCAGACTTTCTGATGAGTTGGAAGATACTTTAAAGATCACCTAGTCTAACCAGCTATCTGATGGTAATTCCCCTCTACCACATTCCTGCCAATCTGTCACCAGGCTTCCAAGAAGGGAAACTCAACTCTAAAGGCATCTTATTCTGTCTTTGAAGTGTCCTATTATATCAGAATTACATTTGTATTTCTTAAATTCTATTTGTTAGCCCTAGTTCCATTTAGAATAAGTCTAATATTCCTTACATATGAGAGCACCTCAGATATTGGAAGACAACCCTCGTACCCTTGAATTTCTGTTTTACGTCTGACCTTGGTTAGGTTTCTTCTTAGCAGGTTTCAGTTCATCTATACTCTGGGCCTTGTAAAATCACTAGAATATAGCAGTATTACAACCTCTTTCATTAGACACTACTATGTTTTGGCAGTCACACCATTTTTTTTAAGAGAGAGGATAAGGGAGGGAGAGAAACATTGATGTGAGAAACATTGATCACTTGCATCTGTCACACACCCTGATTGGGACTGAACCTGCAACCTAGGTATGTGCCCTGACTGGGCATCAAACCAGTGATGTTGCACTTTGTGGAATAATGCCCCACCCACTGAGCCACACCTGTCAGGGCTTACCACATTTTTTGTATGTAATTGATTCATATTGAGCTGACTTTTTTTTTTTTTTGCCAGTAAGCCATTCTATATTTGTGCATTTGAGTTTGGGGCCCAAATGTAGGCCTGTTTTCCCTGTTATATTTCATTCTGCTAGGCTCAATCTAACAATGCAACTTTTTAGTGTATTTTGAATCCAGATTCTGATTTTTGTCACTGTTTAATGACTTACAGGAGCAGCCTGTTTTTGATCAATGTTGTGTCTGTGTCTTCACCTAAGTCAGTTATTACTATGTTAAACAGGACAGGCATGAAAGAAAGAGTCTAGTAATGTACATTTGAAAATTTCCTCCATTTTTATTGTCTGGAATATTGTCTGGAGGATTTCCATGAAGCAGCTTGTTATGTACTTTGCTAAAATAAAATATACCCTGTCTGCTGAATCCTCTACAGTGAAAAAGGGAGTCAGATATGACTTCCAAATATGCTATGATTGTTTTAATAGATGGTAGGTTGATTGTATGTAACCCGATCTCCTCTGATGATTAAACATTGTACTAAATAGACATCAACCATTTTTTGTTTTCCTTTTTGAAAATTGGAACTATTGCCTGTTTTTAGTCTTTTGGCTTTGACATTCCCTGTGATTTCTCAGAACATGTCCTCTCTTGTTCATTGATCTCATTTGTGAAATTTCCCTAACTTGGTCATTATTTTTCCAGAAATATAAATTCACTTAGAGCAGTTAGACACGTTCTTGGAATTTCTTTATTTATCTTGGTGTTTTACTTCCACCTTACTAATGTAATGTAACTTTCTTTCTTAAGCCTCCCATTTTTTGTAAAAGTTAAGAAGTGATACTTACAGTAGAAATTTTTTGGTTCTTTCTACTTTTGCAAGCTAAATTCTTGAAATAGAAGATCAGAGATAATTGGACTTTTTTAATATTAAACCATCAGCCTCTGTTAGTAACCTTATCTTTCCTTTATCCCTATACTCTGAAAACAATAATTTATTCAATGCCTTATCTTTCCTTTATCCCTGTACTCTGAAAACAATAATTTATTCAATGCCTTAGTTTAATTTTTAAATAAGCTTTTAATTTTAGAATAGTTTTAGGTTTACAGAAAAGTAACAAATACAGTAGAGTTGCCAGAATACCCCACAGTCAGCTTCCCCTATTGTGAACATCTTATATTTCCAGGATACATTTGTCACAACTAAGAAGCCATAATTGATGTGATACCATTAATTAAACTCCAGACATTATTAAGACTTAATTGATTTTTCTACTAATGCCCTTTATGTTTTCCAGTATTGTATCCAAAAATCCACATTATGCTTAGTCATCATGTCTCCTTAGTTTTCTCTGATCTGTAAAAGTTTCTTCATCAGTTTTCTTTCTCATGACTTCAACAGTTTTGAGTAGCACTGGTTACATATTTGTAGGATTTTCTCTCGATTTGGGTTTGTCTGCTATTTTTGTCATGGTGAGACTGTGTTTATAGTTTTAGGGAATACCACAGATATGTAGTACCCTTTTCATCACTTTAAATGATGGATACATGCTATCAACATGTATTATCTCTGATGATACTAACCTTGATCACGCCAAAGTAGTGTTTGCCGGGTTTTTCTTAACTTCCTGCTCTCTACCCGCTCCCTACCCTTCCGTGCTCTATGCTTCGAAAATTAGTGCACCACTACGCACAGCTCACACTCGAGGGAGCAGGGGGAGTTAGGCTCTACCTCTGGTCAGGGGATGGGGGCACAAACTTTTCATCTCATTATCTCTATAATTGGGTTTAAGTCTACTGTCTGGCTTTATTTTCCCCCTGTATGCTTCATCTGTTTTTCTCCCCTCTTCTTCTTTTTTGTCTCTTTGAATATAGTACTATGCCTCTGTTTTATACCCATATAGGTTTATTAACTGTATACTTTGTTTTTAGTGGTTTGTCTAGCATTTATAGTATTCATCTTTAAGCTATCATAATTTATTTTCAAATAATAATATATCACTTCAAATGTAATTTAAGTACCTTGCAACACTATCCTTTCATTAACTTCACCTCCTTTTTATGAGTTTTTAGCATACAAGTCTTAGACCTAATTTTTTAAAGCAATTTTAAATGGTATACTGTATTTTTAATTTTAGTGTGCATATGTTCATTGCCAGAATGTAGAAATACAATTGATTTTTGTATGTTTATGTTCCATTCTGCAACTTTGCTGAACTCACATATTGGTTGTAGTTTTTTGTGGATTTCTTGGGATTTTCTACATAGACAATCATATGTAAATAGGAACAGTTTTATTTCTTCTTTTCCAATCTTAATGCCTTGTGTTTCTATTTCTTAATTTATTTCACTGACTAGAATTTCCAGCACTGTGTTGAATAATAGTGGTGAGAATGGACGTCTTTGTCTTCTTCCTGATTTTAGAGGGGAAGTATTCAGTCTTTCACCGTCAATATCAATTTAGCTGTAGGTTTTTTGTAGAGGCTCTTTATCAAGTTGAGGAAGTTCAGTTCTCTTTTTTTTCTTTTTGATTAAGCATTGAATTTTCTTAAATGTTTTTTTTATCACTTGGTATGATTTGTAATTTTTTCTTTAGTTTTGGTTCACATGGTGAATACATTAATTGATTTTCAAATATTGAGCTGGCCTTGCATTTCTGACACAAACACGACTTGGTCATGGTCTATAATTCTTTCTATATATTGCTAAGTTCTATTTTCTAATGTTTGTGGTATCTGTATTCATGAAGGATACTGGTCTTTAGTTGTCTTTTTTTTGTGTGTAGTATTCTCGTCTGGTTTTGGGATCAGGTTAATATTACTTCATAAAATGAATTGAGAAGTGTTCCCTCTTCTATTTTCTGGAAGAAATTATATGTAATGGGCATTAATTCTTTAAATGTTTAGTGGAATTCCCCAGTGAAACTGTCTGGTTTAGAGATTTCTTTTTTGGGGAGTTTTAAAACTATGACTCAGTTTCTTTAATTGGGCTTTCCATAGGGCTATTCAAATGACCTATTTCACAATCATGAGTTGTAGCAGCTTGTATTTTTGAGTAAATGGTCCCTTTTATGTAAGTTACCAAATTTACGCAGGTAGAATTTTCATAGTATGCCCTTATTAACATTTTGGTGTTTGCAGAGTCTTTAGTGATAACTCACTATTTCATTCCTAACACCAGTAATTAGTGTCTTCTGTCTTTTTCTCTTTTCATTTTTGCTAGGTTTGTTAATTTTATCGATATTGTCAGGGAGCATTATTGTTTCAGTTTTTATTAATTTCTACCCTTTTTGTTATTTTTCCCTTCCTTCTGCTTGCCTTTTTTTCTTGTTCTCTTTTCCTAGGTTTCATGAGATAAGAACTTAGATTATTTATTTGAAACTTATTTTCTAATTATGCATTTAGTGCCATCAGTTTCCTTTTCCATGTTGCTTTGGCATTACAGCTGGTATTTTCATTTTCATTCAATTCACTGGATCCTTGGTATTTCTAGACTTGAAGCTGTAACACTCTAGGCTCTGTCCCCACATAGCTGCCTCCTCTCCGAATGTCTGTGTGTGTCCTGTCCTCTTCTTCATCTTAGAAAGATACCAATCCTCGCATTGAGCATCCACTCTAATCCAGTATGACCTTACTTTAAAACTGATTGTATCTGCAAACACCCTATTTCTAAATATGGTTACATTCCAAGATTCTTGGTAGATGTGAATTTTGGGGGAACGCTATTCAGCCTACTATACTAACCAACTTATATTTATAATTTCATTTAATCGGGAACCTCCAAAGTCTCTCGAGCCTCCAGCCTCTCAGGAGCCATTTTGACTTTCAAAGCCTCTTCCTATAAGGATTTTTGTTTTTCTAAAATGTAGGCTACAGAGCTGTGCCCTTACTGTGGATCTTTAATTCTTTTTTTAAGCCCTCACCTGAGGATATGCTTAATGATTTTAGAAAGGGGCAGGGGGAAGAGCCTGTATCAGAGAGAGAAACATTGCTGGGTTACCTCCCCTCGACCAGGGATGGAGCCTTTTGGTGTGTGGGACAGTGCTCTAACCAACTCTGCCACCCGGTCGGGGCTGTTTGTCTTAAATTCTTAAGAGAACATGATTACTTTCTGTCAGGTTCCCATTTTCTCTGCTCATCTTTTTTGTTTTCTTGTAAGTCAGAGCAGCAGCCCTTGTAGCTCTTTCCTCTACTGATTATGAGTTGAAATACAGCAAGAAGTTGTCACATGGTGTTTTCTTCCTCAGATGAGATTTTTAATAGATACTGAAAGGAGCCTAGCTTTTTAAAAAAATTCCATGGGAAACATCTGAAAAGATGTGAATCTTCTTTTGTAGGTTGAGAGGTGGATTGAGGGGGGCACCAAACAGTTTGGGACAGAGAAGTAAAGAGGCTAGCTGGGAATCTGTTGACTTCATCCCTGTGTCATTCAGGGCTTAGGTGGGAAACAGATGACACACTCCTACAAGCTTAACTGAGGAGAGTTTAGTGAAAGGACCCCTTACAGAGGTGAGCACGTGGTAACCCACAAGCAATAGTAAAGCTCTCAGAGTTGAGCAACAGGATGAAGCTGTTACCACGCTGTGGTAGGCAGAGGAATGGGCTCCCCTCCCACAAGGTATCCACGTGCTTATTCCCAGAGTCTGTGAATGTGTTACCTTCCATGGCAAAAGAGACTTTGCAGATGTGAATGAATTGCGGACCTTGAAATGTGGAGATTATCCTGGATTATCTGTGTGGACCTGGTCCAGTCACATGAGCCCTTAAAAGCAGGGAACATTTCCCAGCTGAGGTCTGAGAGAGAAGTGGCAAAAGAAGAATGGTTAGAACAATGATGCTGTTTGCTTTGAAGATGGAGAAATGTGCTGTGAGCCAAGGAAGGTGGCCAGCCTCCAGAAGCTGGAAGAGATCAAGAAACAGACTCTCCCCTACAGCCTCCAGAAAGGAGTCGAGCTCTGCTGGCACCTCGGTTTAGGGCAGTAAGACCCATGTCAGACTTCTGGATTGCAGAGCTATAAGATAATGCATTTGTGTTATTTTAAGCCACTAAGTTTGTGCTGATACTTTGCAGGAGCAAGAGAAAAATAATACCTCTGTGCCTGAAGGGATAGGACAGAAGTAAGTACACTGGGCAGAGCCTGGGGAGAGCTAGAGCTGTGGAAAAGAAGCTGCCTGTTGGGAGAGGCAGTCTTCATGGAACATAGCTACTGCCAGAATGGTGGGGAGCAAGGGGGAAAACACCCTGACCTCTGCCTTCTGTCCAGTCTCTGGCCTCTGTTCCCATTGACTGAATTCAACCTGAAGCCGAAGAAGGCCTGGGAGCCAGGTGATACAGTCCAGAAGTCAGCCTCTTGGAGCACAGAAGACGACAGATGAGGGTGGACAGTGGATCAATGCTTAGATGCAAATAAAGAACAGCCAGCAAAGTCCGCAATTTTTGAGCCTTAGCATCTCTTTATTTTCCTTAGATGAGGAAACTCTTGTATTCAAGACAGGAAACACAGATTGCCATTTGATATTGTGTGATGATGCCAGTTCAGTCATAATAAATAATACTTGGAACCTAAATTGTAATTGTCACACCATCAATATTTGTCACAGCAGGGAAATTG
Organism: Artibeus jamaicensis; assembly: GCF_021234435.1. Classification (NCBI taxonomy): domain Eukaryota; kingdom Metazoa; phylum Chordata; class Mammalia; order Chiroptera; family Phyllostomidae; genus Artibeus; species Artibeus jamaicensis. Next base: position 20,090,568 of record NW_026521883.1, read on the forward strand.
GTGAAAAAAATAAACAATTAACAGGAGTGTCCTAACCTGTTTCTGTAGAATATAGTCACAAAGCCAACATTTGATAATAATGGCTTTCTTTTCCCTCCACCAAACCCTACGTTCCCTTACACTTTTTTTTAGCCCCTTGGGTGTTTTGTTGTTTTTTCCTTTTTAAACCTGGTGGAGTGGCCTAAACATTCCCAGGGGATCCAGGTTCTTTGAGGTCCTGACTTTTTTGAGTTGCCTCTGTTTCCCATCAATTTTCAAAATAGGTTACAAGAATACCAAGAATTTCTTGACTTTCAGACACAGTCTTTCTTGTCCTTATTTTGTAGTAGTGAACCAGGATCAATCACCTTGACCAGCCATTCTTTCTGCATGTTGGTTAAATAACTTGAGTTCTGAATAGTCAGGGGCCAGTCTCAGCTTTCAGTGTAATGGACCTCTGACCATGGTCCCTGATAGAAATACTTGGGTTTTTTAGAGCCCAAGATTGTGGGAACAGGAATAAACAATTCTGTAGATGGGTTATTTCTACCTTCGTCCTTTGGGTTGTAGGCCTAGCTGTGGAGGAAATAGCATCTTTTGATCATTGGTTTGAGACATACTGGCAGCATGGAGGACAGCACCCCAACACAGAGGGTATCATTCTCCAGTTGGCACTGTAATTTCAGTAGGCATTCTGTTCTGTTAGGCCAGCTGCTTCCAGGTGAAAAGCCACTCGATTAAACCCAAGCATGTTTTGTAGGATTAGACCTAATGCCATACTTCATCCACATGGGCTGGAAATACGGTGAGTGAGGCACTCACTTTGGGTAAAAATCTTACGGGAGTGCCAAAAAAAGTAATCAAGATAAATACTATTTTAAATGCAAACTTTTAGACAGTCAAAATTAAAGCAAAAATTCCATGATGAACACAATGCCAACATTTTAAATACAGTATCTGTGTCATGATGAACCATGTCAGATTTTGAGGCAAAAGGAAGAATGTTTACCCTGTAATCATGTTTCTTTATTTTTTTAATGGTTAATTTTTACCTAGAACATTAAAGTAGTTGAAAAGTATTGCAAGTTGAAAGTAAGTATATTAAAACTGACAAAATTATTTTAAGTTTAAATATTTATACCAAAACCAGAATTCATTATAATTTTTACTTCTCTGGTATTATTGAAAGCAAACTCTTCAGGAATTTTATCACAATGTCTCTCTTGGAGCTTTAAGGTTGCAAATTGAGGAAGACATGTTAAAAGATTTATGTAAGCACTATTGATTTTTCTAACTGCTTAGTTAATTTTAAAAAATGATAATAAGACCGCATGTAACAAGTTGAATTATTTCTTTGACTATTTGAATTGTTACTGTCAATCAGTGAATTTAAAGGGACCTTTAATGTGTGAGGTGCTGTATCATATTGACAGGAGGTTCATAAACTATTGATTATTAACATTTTGTGTTTTTTATTTACAGAAACTTATTGGAGAAGTATTTAATATTGTGAGCCAACAGTCTACTGCTCGACCTGGCTGCATTATTGAACTTGATGCAATAACCAACCAAGTAAAAACATGCTTGTGAATTGGTGATACTAATATACTTTATCCCAGTGTTTTATATTTCATTCTCAAAATAATCTCTTGTTTGGTACTAAATACCATAGCCAACTTCTCTTAATTATCATAGTGAAAAATCTTACGATTTAGGAATTGTTCTTCTCCAGTTGAGTTGTATGTGTGGTCATATTTTCTTGTTTAAAGATTATCTGTCTGCTTCAGTTGGGGAAGCCGTGAAGGAAAATATAGTACTGCTGCATCGATGCTTGGTTTGTGGTTTCTCCTTTATTATTACTCAGGTCAGCTCAGTACAGGGTGACTTCATCTTTAGGGTGTTAGTGTTGTTAGGCCGAGTAATAGATATTTCTATGAGGTCCATTGAAATGCAGATGAAAATAAGGTCAAAATATACATTTACTTTCTAACCACAGGTCTTTCGTGTGGCCAGTGTTCTTCCCCTGCTGCCACTGAGGAAGTGAGGACCCTTCTCCCTGTAGGTAGTTTGTAAGCTCATTCTAGCTCTCAGGGTGTTTGTTTCTTTAGGATCATGCTTGTAAATTGAGAGATAGAACTAATATAGTGATCCTAAATATTAAAAAAAGATTACTTTGGTGAGGAAATTACCCATATTTTCAAGCAAGAGAAAGCCAGTCAAATTTAGAAACAACTGTAGAGTTATGTCCTTGTTTCACCATGGTGCCTTGCACATTTTGAGGGGAAACTATAATAATTTTCACCAATGTAGAGGAATTACCACTTCAGTTCTTGGCAACAGATCTGTGGTTGCTAGACTCAAATTCCTAATGCCTCCTAGGAAATCTTCAACTTTTCTATCCCTTAGTACAATGCCTTTCTTACACATCCAACATGTGATTCCTTTTTCTATTCCATAGGGATATGGTAGGAGAGTGGATTGGCTTCATTTCCACAGATGTCTTCGTTTTTAATATAGGAGCTATTAAATTCATCCCCCACTTTAGCCCATTCTTTACTCTTTACCACAGAGTGTTAGTATAGCATATTAAATATTGTAAATTGATCATAGTCACTAGCATTCTGCTTTTCACTTCATACTTGCTCACAATTTTTCCCTCTAAGTACTGGCTAGCTTTAGTACATGGGCTGGTAAACTGGAAGCACTAATAAATGACTTAAGCTTTTTATAAATGATAAAGTTTAAAAGTCATTCTAGGTTTGTGCCCAATGTACTATATAATATGATTTCTATATCTATGAAGACAGCACACTTTTCCTTTTATTCCTTTTTCCACTTATTCTTTTTCTCTGGGTGAGGGACCTTTTACACTATGATGTAAAAAGATTTTTTTTCATATTTCTACCTTGAAATCTGTGGGGTGGCTGTCTAATTGTCTTGGCACACTTCCATAATAGGCTTTTATTTGGATTTAGCCTTTCCTTGATTTTTCTGTTCATTTTTTGTGATTCTAAGTTGCCATTTGTGATTATCTTTTATCTTCTCTGGTCTGAAAACATGATTATATAGCATAGCAGCTGACAGTGGTGCTTCATCCATCTTTCTAGAAACCGTAGTTACATGTGAGCACATTTCTCCAGAGATGTGCCCTCCTCACTGGCTGTTTTGGGGTTCCTTATAATTCCCACCAGACAGAGTTATTGGGAGTATGTATTGTACTTTGAAAACATTTCTGTTTTTTATTTTGAAGGAATTGTGAAAACCAAAGGAATCCTGTATTAGTGTGCCTTACATGGTTAGCTTTGCCTTTTCTAGGCAGGCATGAGACCCAGTACTTTCGAGCTCAGACTAGTATCACTTAACTGTGTTTTGTTTTTGGTTTTTTATTTTTTGTGTGTGTGAGGGCAACAAATCTGTTGGTTTGTTTTTATTAGAATTCCTCATCTTTGCTCTTGGTTTTGAAAGCATCTTTGAAAGTATTTTCTCTGCCCAGGTAATTCTAATGTTTTGTTTTGCTTTTTTCTGTTGCTTTTTCCCGCTCTTCAATTAAGTCACTAGATCAAGAGTAGAAATTATTTGAGAGATTTATTTCTTCTACATTACTGTTCTTGGGGTGGAGATATGCGGAAGATTAGGAATTTCTAAAATTAAAAACTTCATTTTTTTATATTTGTAGTGTGGTTCAAATACACAGTTGCTTCATGTGTTTCAAGAAGACTTTATTATAGGATACAGACCACATAAGGAAGATTTGGAGAGAAAGGAAACAGAAGTATTTTTTCAGCCATCACAAGGTACTTTTAAAAAATAGTCTTGAATTTACTTACCTTAATCTTAAAAAAAAAGGCCTTCAGAAAGGCAACATAGACTTCTGTTAAGAAATGTTATTTATGGTACTACTTAGCTATAAAGAAAAAAAGAAGGAAGTCCTACCCTTTGTGACAGCATAGATAAGCCAGTCAGAGAAAAGACAAATTTCATATGAATTCACTCATGTGTGGAATCTAATGTACAAAATAAATCTAACAAGCAAACTAGAAACAGACTCATAGATACAGAGAACAGTGTGACAGCTATCAGAGGGGAGTGAGTTTTCTTGGGGAGGCACAACTAGATGTTCTGTGCTCATCTTGTAGATATCCTGCATAAGAATGGAGTCATGGGCCCTGACTGTAGGTCAGTGGACTGAGCACGGGCCTGTGGACCAAAGGGGCGCTGCTTTGATTCCCAGTCAGGGCACATATTTGGTTTGTGGGCCAGGTCCCCAGTACGGGGTGTGTGACAGGCAACCACACATTCATGTTTCCTTCCCTCTCTTTCTCCTTCCCTTCTCCTCTCCCTAAAAATGAATAAATAAAATCTTAAAGAAAAAAAAGATTGGAGTCATTGCTCCAAACTGTTTCTTTCAGTGGGGAATGGGACTTGGAGACCACAATCTGGGCCCAAGCACTGCTCATTGCCACTGAGTTGTCATTATATAGGATTTTCACTGTTAAGGAAACTTTGGTTGTCCTGTGTAGATATTATTTCATATATGAAGATTACAGTTTACATACATGACTAATGGAAAATTATGTCCCTAAATAATATCTTTTCTTTTTCTTTTTTTTAAAAAATATTTTATTTATCTTTAGAGGGGAAGGGAAGGAGAGAGGGAGATAAATATCAATGTATGGTTGCCTCTCATGCGTCCCCTCCTGGGAACTGGCCTGCAACCCAGGCATGTGCCCTGACTGGGAATCGAACCATGATCCTTTGGTTTGCAGGCCTGTGCTCAGTCCACTGAAATAATATCTTTTCATAAAAAAAGGCATAAAATCTCTAAGAAGTCTTTTCTGCTCCATTACCACTGTCCCCCCCATGAATTTTTTTTAAAAAATGTTTTCATATAGGAAAATAAGATAAATGTTTATTGGTTTTTTCCTTTTAATTGCTAATTTTTCGAATAAGAAGTTAATGCCCAGATATGCAAAGAGGCGTCCAGTGAGACTGGCTTGACTATTGTACTGTCCCTCCCTCTCTTGCTCTCTCTGTATGTCTGTCTTTCCTGTCTTTCTCTTCCTTTCTGTCCCTCTATATCTTTTTTTTCTCTTTTTTTAAAATATATTTTAATGATTATGTCATTACAGTTGTTCTATTCCCCCCTTCATTCCCCTCCACCCTGCACACCCCTCCCCCACCCTTCCCCCCTTTAGTTTATGACCACGTGTCTCAAGTTCTTTAGATTCTATATTTCGCCTACTATTCTTACCCTCCCCTCTATCTATTTTATATCTATGGTCTATGCTACTTATTTTCTGTACCTTCTCCCCCCCCCTCCTCCCACTCCCCTGTTGCTAACCCTCCATGTGATCTCCATTTCTATGGTTCTGCTCCTGATCTAGCTATCCTCTTAGTTTGCTTTCGTTTTAGGACAGCAAACTCACAGTTATTAACAACCACACCTAAAATGAAAGCAAACTAAGAGGATAGCCTCTACATCTTCTTGTTCTTCTTTTTCTTTTTTTCTTGTGTGCCCTCTCCTCCTCATTTGGTATTTTTATGAATTTAGAAAAATGTGTATATCAGTGTTTTTTAATAGATTGTATTCATTTTTATTCTCTGATGCTCATATTGTCCCATCTTTGGCCAGTAGGTGTCCCATCACGCTGGCTTTTTTATGCTTTTGATGTAGCTCCATTAGTCTTAGATAGCTACCTAGCTTTTGGCACAAAAATTATATGAAACTGCTTCCAAATGTCTATTCTTCCTTTTCCTTCCCAACTTTTAGACATATTAAGAGATGTTTTAAAAAAGTATCTTTTCTTTTAACTCAATAGGAACATTAAATATTCTTTTCCTTTTAACAATAGGCTATCGCCCACCACCGTTTTCAGAAAAGTTTTTCCTAGTAGTAATTGAAAAGGACAGCAATAACTACTCTATTCTCCATATGTGGCACCTTCATCTTAAATCTGTGCAGCCATGTTTAGGTAAGTAATTTTTATGTAGTGATGATGTGAAATTTTATATTATTGATTATGCTTTAGGGTACTTCATTCTTTAAAATGAAGATCTAGTGAACTGTAAGCTGGGGAATCGAAGTATGTATATGCTAGACTTTTAACTACAATGTCATAAATTATTAATGAAACAGATTAATCTGAAAAATGCTATGGATGCATTAGACATAAAAACCCCCACAAAAGCTTGATTTACTTATTTTTTCCATCAGTACTTAAATGTTTATTATGACTGTTCTAGATACTGTGTCTCTATAAGTCAGTTTTGTTATAGAATTAATATCTACTTTTCTGTTGATTATACATAATGCCTTTGGATATGGTGTACATTAGCTTTTGTATCACTAAAAAAAGCAGATTTGCTATATTTAGAAAAATATGGTCGAACATCCGAATTCAGGCTCATACGTAGAACTGTTTTGGTAGCACATTGGGAACTGCAACATTGATTAAAAAAGCACTTCAGCCATGCTTTTGCTATACACATATATATTAATCCTTTAACAAAGTAGAATATCTGTTGGATGAAGCAAGGCAATTAATCATAGATGTCACTTTCTGAGAGATAATTCTTAAAATTAAGAACTGCATAGATAGCTGTATCAAACTGAATTTCCTTTCAACTACTTAACTCAAAATATTTGAGTTACTTGATTCTTTCTCAAAATACTTGATTCTTTCTTATGATTATATAATTTAACTGATTTTATACACATTAGACATTACGTGAACTAATTATATTTATATTTTTTTCTTTGTAATCCAAATTATTGCAAAATTGTATAAGTAGCAGTTCTAACTGGGCCATGAACTGGCGTTAGCAAAACCAAATAATTTGATAGAACCTTTTTACCTATGGCTAGTAGAGCCTAATCTTCTTGAGACAGCAGGAATCCAAAAATTATTTCAAAGCCTTCAGAGTTAATTCATGGCATTACATGTCATTTCACAGAAATGCAACAGGAGAGGGATCTAAAACCAGCTCGTTGGCAAGAGAACTCTTAACTCAGCAGGGAATATAGTATTTTCTAGAGTTGAGCACAGGGCTGAGAATGGTTCCAAAAAGATTAGTAGAGGTAGGAGTAAATCCTCGTGGTAGGACAGGAGTCATGTGATACCTTCTGTCTCCACTGCTGATGAGCAGTGTCCCACTGCTGTTTTCCTAAGGCCAGGCTACTGTAGAGTTGCTTGCTCACCCTGTTTGTGACAATAGTATATGATCACATACAATAAAATTTCAATAGAATCAAACAAATAATATGCTCTTTTCAATGATGACAGAAGCCCCTGTCTTTTTGTTCTAACTTTCACGGCCGATTTAACATAGTGTATATTGCTATTTACAGCTAATACTTGAGTTTATCAGTGTGTTTACAATCCTGGCAGAGTTTCAAATCATAAGTTTAAATTTAGATGGGGAAGGAACATGTTGAGTAACTTCTGGATGGGCCAGGCATTGAGATAAGGTGTATTATATATGTGACATAGATACTATCCGTACTTTACTAACAATATTAAGTAACTTGACTAAGTCCTTCCTCTGGATTGTCACAAAACCAAGTTTCAAAATCAGATCTCTGTCTCTATAGCCTTTGATTTTTTTCCTGCTCTTCTTTTCTTTTTTAGCATGACATATATATTAGAAAATTGCCTGTTGTATAGGGAGAGAAATGTAGTTCAATCTTTATTTCTGATGAGGTAATAGCCAGAGATGGTGAAGTGCATTGCCTAAGGAAACATATCTAGTTAGTGATGGAGCCAAGCGTAGTGCTTCTGTCTTGTGACTACCTATTCAGAGTTTTTATATTCTTGAGTGGTCTGCCATTATAAAATAGAGAGACATGTTTAACTTCCACCTACAGCAAAAGGGGATTGATTATTGTCTCTTTGGCATTCTGGTACTTCTTTAGATGTTAAACAAGATGTTAATAAAACCTCACCCTTGCCCTTGGTGAATTCATAGTCTAAGGCAGAGAGATAGGCACACAAATCAGTAAGTAGAATGTATAATATCCCTCATGTGTAGCAGAAGCACAGGTAACTGAATCTGCTTAGAGATGCACATTCCACTTTCATGTGAAAGTCTGAAACTCTTTGGAGGAGGAGAAGAGTCAGTGTTCCTTACAAAGCCAGTAGATTAATACTATCTTGAATTTGATTGGAACTTTTATTTTTTGTATTTGCCCTTGAAATCATTATTTTATATTAGGACTTAATATGTGAGAGGCTGGTATTTCACTATCTTCTTTGCCACCACTGATTATGTGATGTAAAATCATTAAGCTTTCCAAGTTTAAATTTCTTTATCCATGAACTGATATAGTACCTTGTTATTCTCAAACTTTGACTCATGACTTACTGTTTTAGCAACACCTGGGCTACTTATTAATGTAGAGTTTTAGGATCTACCCCAAAATAACTGAATCAGTGTCGCTGTGGCTAGGCCCTGGGACCTCTGTATTAGTAAGTTCCTCAGGGTTTTATATGATTTAATTGTTGAGAACATTGGACTATATAACTTAAGTTTTTTTTCTATTTTTATTTTATTTTTTAATATATTTTATTGATTATACTATAACAGTTGTCCCATTTACTCACCTTCATTCCCCTCCACCCTGCACAACCTCGCCCACCCACAGTCCCCCCTTTAGTTCGTGTCCCTGTGTCATTAGTTCTTTAGCTTCTACATTTCCCATATTATTCTTACCCTCCCTCTGTCTATTTCCTACCTACTGTCTATGCTACTTATTCTCTGTACCTCTTCCCCCCTCCCACTCCCCTGTTGATAACCCTCCATGTGATCTTTATTTCTGTGGTTTTGTTCCTGTTCTAATTGTTTGCTTAGTTTGTTTTTGTTTTTGTTTTTGTTTTAGGTGTGGTTGTTAATAATTGTGTTTGCTGTCATTTTACTGTACATATTTTTTGTCTTTTTCTTAGATAAATCTCTTTAACATTTCATATAATAAGGGCTTGGTGATGATGAACTCATTGAATTTGATCTTATCTGAGAAGCAGTTTATCTGTCCTTCCATTCTAAATGAAAGCTTTGCTGGATAGATCAATCTTGGATGTAGGTCTTTGGATTTCATGACTTGGAATACCTCTTTCCAGCCCCTTCTTGCCTGTAAGGTCTTTTCTGATTTTTCCTTTTTTGCCCTCCTCCACCCCCACTCCCTCAGGTAATTGTCCCACCATTGTTTATGCCCATGGGTCATGCATATATGTTCTTCATCTACTCTATTTCCTATACTGTACTTTACATCCCCATGGCTATTTTGTAACTACCTGTTTGTACTTTTTAATCCCCTCGCCTCTTCATCCATTCTGCCGCATCCTCTCCCATCTGGCAACCATCAAAATGCTCTCTGTACCCATGATTCTGTCTCTGTTGTTCTTGTTTGCTTAGTTTGTTTTTAAGACTCAATTATTGATAGATATGTATTTATTACCATTTTATTATTTTTAGGTTTGATCTTCTTTTTCTTAAATAAGTCCCTTTAACATATCATATAATAATGGTTTCGTGATGATAAATTTCTTTATTTTTTTCTTGTCTGGGAAGCTCTTTGATTCTAAATGATAACTTTGTTGGGTACAACAGTCTTGGCTGTAGGTCCCTGCTTTTCATGAGTTTGAATATTTCTTTCCAGTCCCTTCTAGCCTAGAAGGTTTCTTTTGAGAAATCAGCAGCCAGTCTTATGGGAACTTGCCTGGAGGTAACTAACTTCCTTTTTCTTGCTGCAGTTAAGATTCTTTCTTTATCTTTAACCTTTGGCATTTTAATTATGTTGTGTCTTGGAGTGGGCCTCTTTCCATCCATCTTGTTTGGGACTCTCTGTGCTTCCTGGACCTGCATGTGTATTTCTTTCACTGAATTATGGGAGTTTTCTTTCATTATTTTTTTTTCAGGAGGGCATCATGAGTTTATTTTCTTTTTCTTTTTTAAAAATTTTTATTTAGTTATTTTTCAAGTACAGTTTTCTGTTTATTTCTCTTTTCTTCTTCTGGCACCCCTATGATGTGAATGTTGGACTTAGTAAAGTTGTCCCAGAAGCTGTTTACACTATCCTCATTTTATTGGATTCTTTTTTCTTCTTGGTCTGATTTGTTGTCTTTTGCTTGCTTATGTTCCAAATCATTGATTTGATTCTCGGCTTCATCCACTCTACCATTGTTTTCCTGTAAATTGTTCTCTTTTAAAAAATTAATTTATTTTTAGAGAGAAAGGAAGGGACACGGAGAGGGAGAGAAACATTCATGTGCCATAGATGCATCAATTGGTTGCCTCTGGAATGCCCCCATCCGGGGACTTGGCTTCCAACCCAGGCCATGTACCCTGTCTGGGAATTGAACTAGTGACCTTTGGGTTTGCAGTCCAGCACTCAATCCACTGAGCCATACCAGCCAGGGCAGTAAATTGTTCTTTATTTCAATTAGTGTATTCTTTGTTTCTGACTGGATCTTTCTTATGCTGTTAAATTACTCACTATGTTCCTTGAGCATCCTTATAACTCTGTATCTGATTGTTTATCTTCATTTCGTTTAGCTTTTTTTTGTTTTGATACGTTCTTTTGTTTAGGCTGTTGTATTCAAGTTGCGAGCGAAAGGAATCCCCGAACACTGAGAGCGGTTTGATGGTAAATTTATTGGCCAAGTTTTACCTGCGCAGGGGCGAACTTCCCAAACGAGACCGTAGTCTCGCGGCTACGCAGAGCCGCCAAAGTGGAAGTCGCGCCTGGCTTACAGACTACTGGGTTTTTATAGGGGCAGGCAAGCAAGCAAGCAGGGGATACAGAAGCAGACGTGGCGGTTAGCTATTGGCTCAATCAAACTAGGGCAAAAGTTCCTGATTGGACTGCTGTTGGCGAGCAGCTGGTGTTGGCGCCTAAAAATTTCCTAGCCTTATTTGGACAGGCCCCTATATCCTAGCCTTATTAGACAGGCCTTTACATTCCTAGCCTTATTTGGACAGGCCTTTACATTCCCTCCTTCTCTTTCTTATTAGTCAAACCCTTGACTCATGCTCCTCTTGAGGGAGGATTGTATAGGGCTGAGACAACACCATAAGTTTTACTGTTTCTACTCTATCTTTAATAAAGGCTATGAGCTTGTTTAGAAGTATTGGGCCTATCGTCAGGGCTAATAGGAGGAGGATCAAGGGTCCGGCTAGAGCCGATATCAACGTAGTTAGCCAAGGGGAAGTCTTAGATAGGGAAGAATACCAGGAGGATGACTCATCCTCTTGTTCTCTACTTTTAAGTCATCTAGTGAGTACTTTTATACTTTCTCTAATTATTCCTGAGTGGTTGGCATAGAAACAACAATCTTCTCCAAGAGCTGCACATATTCCTCCTTGTTGCAGGAATACTAGATCTAACCCTCTTCGATTTTGGAGTGCTACTTCTGCTAGGGAGTCTACTTGGCGCTCTAAATATTCTACTTGCTCTTGGAGTAAGGAGACGTCTTTGGAGAAAGCCTGTGACAAGGCCCTGAGACTGTTTTCCCCATGGATCAATGCTCCTGCTCCCACAGCAGCCGACCCTACGACACCGATAGTGGCGACGATGGGAATTAGCAATGGGACTCGCTTGGCTCGAATGGGGGCATGTATCAGAAAATCAGGGTTTCCCCCATATAAGTACACTTGGGGAATGATGTAAGCACTAACACATAGCTCAGGGTTAGTTGGTACTAGACACTTGAAGATACCTTGAGTGCAGACAAACCATAGTCCTTCTGGAGCTAATGTAATAGTCAAATTCCTAGGGTCTCTCGGCAAATGCTCTTGGTTAAGGCAATAGTCACTATAGTTTGAGGCTGCAAGGGTATAGTTCGCTAGCAGATAACAGGTGCCTCGTCCATGGAATTCTGCTAATGTAAGGGTACTTTCAAATGTACACTGTTTGAAGTCTTTCATCTGGTCCTGGTCCGGGTTCTCGGGAAGGGGTTTTGTCTCAGGCACCCCCCACCTACTTTATAATTATATAAAGGAAAAGGGACGCAGATCTCATCTTCTTGTAACTGCTTCGAGCTGAAAATGGACGCTGTCCTACGTACTCCGGGGTCAGGGGTGCCCTGAAAGGGGAGGGGAGTGCAGCACAGAGGGAGTCCTTCCTGCAAGGGGAAAGACCTTACAGGGTCCTGGTCAGTTGGCTGTCACCTGGACGTCGCAGGCTTGGTGTCCAAAGGCTGGCATTACTGAACTGTTGGCATTCCGGTCAGGTCATATTCTGGAGGTGACAGATTAGGCAAGAAATTGGAAGCACAATTAAATCATAACCATTAATTGACAAAGGCAGACACTCCAGTAAAGAATGGCTTATTCAGTGGAAGGTGTACGAGGCATGCTACACCTATCTAAAAACTCTTGTGCTCCACTATACTTCACTCAGGCTGAGGGGAATACATTAAGATTTCCCTCCTTTCAGATTTCTGAGCCCTTTCTGTCCAAGCCATCAAGACAGAAAAGGGAAAATCAGTTTCAAGTGAATCCCACAGACCGCCCCAGCCCTTCACCAACCCAACTACATAGTTCAGCCAAACCGTTGAGTCTTAGGGGGGTGATGATGAAGATGGGCTCCTTAAGTGAGGCCTATATTGCAACCAATCACTCACAGGCATAGGCAGGTCATAGGCATACACTCTATGAAAACAGAGAACACACAGGTTAATTCACACAACAATTCCCAAACCAGTCTCTGCGCTGTGAGACTGTCTTTTGGGGAAAACATTCCATTGCAAGATCCTTTGCACCTGTAAATTGTGCATCTAATATCACAAACCTGGTTTCAACTTTCAAATGAAAACAAACTTTCAAGACAATTAGCTGCGCCATTCTGATGTCCAATACTGAGCATTGTGATTTTCCTTGAATTATAATTTTTCTCCCTAAGATCACCCTCACTGTTATTTACAGGGACTACTTTGGGTCCCGCTTTTGATTTTGACTGTTCGTTTGCATAAACACACCAAGAGCAGCCTGGATCATTGATGATCCCTAAGTCTACTTTGCTGGAACTGACACAGGGAACCTTCAGATTGACTTCTCACTCCGCCCCTCAGGGCACAAACGCAGAGCCACACACCTGCCATCTGGCTTTGCCTGTACCAGTTGTTTCGCTCAAGTCCTTGAGCCTCCATTGTGCCTACAGGTTCCTTTTTAGCCATCTTTCAGGAAAGCAACCTTCGTTCCTTCCCTAGAAATACTGGCACGAACCGCACAACCAACTAAAGTACCAGGCTTTTCTTGTGGGCTTTCACTAGCTTCACAGGTCAATCCCAGTTCCTCTGAGCTTTCTGGTAACGACCAGAACACATACATGCCTCCTTCAGGCGTGATGTTCCAGTCAAAGTCCTGGTTAACAAAACCACTATTAAAGACTGGTCTTATTGGTTTTATGCAAAGAAACCTTGTCATCACTTACTCCTTTAGAATGCCAATTCTGGAGAGATCAGGTAGGGAGAAAAATATAAAGCATAATGGAAAATCTTTTTTCCCTTCTGATATCCACTAAGATTGCATCTCCATGCTTTATACCTTCTATTACTAACTTTACATAATTCCTTTCCAAAACTTTTGCAAACTTCTACAACCTTTTACACACTCTCTTCTATCTTCACAGCTTCTCACAGCCCTTCAGCAACATTCAAAAAACTTCTTCATTTCTATATCTTATACCTTCTTTTGTTCACTTTTTTTTTTACAAAGTATGAAGTTTCAACCTTTCCTGGAATCTTCAATTTCCTTTTCAGAGTAGATACAGAGCAAAATCTGAAACACAGTGTTCTGAAACAATACAGGTAGAGACATTCTCTCGCACCAATGCTTCCACTGGTGCCTCACAGAGACATGCTCCTTCAGGCCCGGTCTCTTGGCAGAGACATGCTGCTTTGCCTCAGGCTGAAGCACTCGTCAGCCACAATTGACCCTTCCTGGGTCCCGGGTGGCAAAGGCATTCTCCCCAACCGGCTACAGGTGACCTTCCCTAGGTCTTCAGGTACACAGGGTTTCTGATCAGAAGCAAAACCAATGGCAGAGACTTGCTCTCTTCCAATCCGGTCTCATGGTAGAGACATGCCCTTTGCCTCAGGCTGAAGCACTCGTCAGCCCCAAATGACCCTTCCTGGGTCCCAGGTGGCAAAAGCATTCTCCCCAACCGGTTACAGTGACCTTCCTTAGGTCTTCAATACAGGTTTCTAATCAGAAACAGAACCGCACATGGGAAATTTGCTTTTTCCCATGAAACCAGAAAACAAGTAGTTGAAGTTTCCTTTACTCTAGGTTTAAAACTTTTATATCCTCTGTACATATTTCTGCTCATTTAGATTTAACTATCACTTTCTTCTGAAGTGGACAAAGTTTGTAAAATTTGCTGGCAATCATCCCATGTCGGCTGGTGGGTTCTAAATATGGTCTCTAACAGGGAAATTAATCCCTGGGGCTTTTCAGAAAACGGGGGATTTTGCAGTTTCCAATTGTATAGATCACTGGTTGAGAAAGGGACATATATTAGCCGCGGTGGTGCATGTAATGGGGCGTCTGGAGCCGGCGGCACCTCCCTGAGAGGCAAAATGGCGGCGCCACCTGGTTTTGGCGCGACCGTTTCCAGCAAAATGGCGGCGCCATCCTGTCTTGGCGCCAAACTTTCACCCCCATACTGAGTACCGCCGCGGGTATGGGGAGGGCTCTGGACTCTCTCCCTTTCCCCGCTCGCGGAGTCGGGCAGGGGTTGGCGATATGGGGGAGGAGCGGAAGGGGCCAACAGCGGGTCCTCAGGTACTTCAGGCAAGACAGGGTATAGCTTCTTCCCTTCCCCGTCTGCCTGGTCCCGTTGAGGCCGGCACCCTTTGTCTGTCTGCAGACGGGGGAGCCTGCCTCGGTGTCATCGCCACGCAGATGGCCCTTCTCCTCCTCTGCCCATTGGACTGACACCGGCGTATGTAACCGGGGCGGTCAGCAGCTATGTCTACCCACACATCTATATATACCATCTGATCTGGATGGGGGGTCCCATATACTATTCGCCTGACCGCAAAAAGGAGGGGCAAATCAAAAGTCCCCTGCGTCGGCCATC
This sequence comes from Artibeus jamaicensis, assembly GCF_021234435.1. Lineage (NCBI taxonomy): Eukaryota > Metazoa > Chordata > Mammalia > Chiroptera > Phyllostomidae > Artibeus > Artibeus jamaicensis. The sequence goes on from NW_026521883.1 coordinate 20,105,623, forward strand.
CTACGTCAAAAGACGGCCATTCAATTTCACTGAGAGTTCGCAGGACTTCTGGGTCTGGCGGTGGACCCCCATAGCCTCGAGCGCGATTCTGAAAGTCAGAGAAATTTTTTAGTAAGCAGTCAAGGGCAGTATTTGAAGTGGAGCTTCCTTGTCCCATCGCGGACGCCTTCTTCTCGCTTCTCACAGCGCCTGCGATTAGAAGGATGAGGGCTACCAATATCCCACACAGAAACACACACCTCGCTCCTCTCCACTCAGTCCACTCACGCACAAACAGGCCATGGCGCACTACAGTCTCTTCACTCATTCACACTTCGCTAGCGCGTTCAGTCGCGGCGCGGAACGAATACCAAAAACCAAATGCGACCTAGTCGCGGGAGCAAGAGCTCCGGTTCTCGAGAGCGTCCTCTCCTTGAGAACCCCGCGGGTGGACTACCGGCGACGTCTCGCCTACCACCTCGCGGCTCAAATGAGTCTAGACTCCCAAACCAAATTCCGCGGCAAACTTACCCGGGCTTCGTAGTCTCAGTCTCCGGAGACACTCCTTAGATCTCGCTGGGGCCTCCAAATGTTGTATTCAAGTTGCGAGCGAAAGGAATCCCCCGAACACTGAGAGCGGTTTGATGGTAAATTTATTGGCCAAGTTTTACCTGCGCAGGGGCGAACTTCCCAAACGAGACCGTAGTCTCGCGGCTACGCAGAGCCGCCAAAGTGGAAGTCGCGCCTGGCTTACAGACTACTGGGTTTTTATAGGGGCAGGCAAGCAAGCAAGCAGGGGATACAGAAGCAGACGTGGCGGTTAGCTATTGGCTCAATCAAACTAGGGCAAAAGTTCCTGATTGGACTGCTGTTGGCGAGCAGCTGGTGTTGGCGCCTAAAAATTTCCTAGCCTTATTTGGACAGGCCCCTATATCCTAGCCTTATTAGACAGGCCTTTACATTCCTAGCCTTATTTGGACAGGCCTTTACAAGGCCATGTTTCTTTGTCTCCTCATTTTGGCAGCCTCCCTGTGTCTGTTTCTCTGTATTAGGTAGAGTTGCTTTGACTCCATGTCTTGCTAGTGTGGCCTAATGTATTAGGTGTCCTGTAGGGTCCAGTGGCACAGCTTCCCCTATCACCCAAGATGGGTACTCAAGGTGTGACCACCGGGTGAGCTGTGTACACCCTCTGTTGTAGTTGAGCCTTGGTTGTTGTTGGTGGGTCAGTGGGAGGGATTTTTTCCCAGGCCAGTCAGCTGCAAGGATTGGCTATGACCACTGACCATCAACCTCTGTGGAGGATCAGCTGTGCGGGGGCAGGGTGGTGGTTCTCCGACATTGTCTGTAGCTGTCCACTGGGTATGCTGGCCCTGGGGTTTCCTGGGTGGTGCAGGGCAAGGTCAGCCCTGACCTGTGTTTTCCCCAGGGACACCCAGCCTGAGCTATAAAGCAATCTGAGAAGGCTGTTACTTGTAATTGGCTTAGAGATTCTCAGGCAAAGCCAAGCTGTGAATCTAAGCTGGCTGCTGCTAGTTCCAAGCCTAGGGCTCATGAAGTCCAGCTGTTGCTTGAGAGGATTTAGGAAGTTGTGCAGCATGATCCATGACCAGCCTTTCATATAAAAAAAAGCCATATGGGTGGGTCTGTAAGTTGGGTGGGGTGGAGTCTCTGGGGATCTTCATGTCACGTCAGACAGTGTTAACCAGGTTGATGACCTGGGGGGTGGGGAGAATGTTTAGAAAAGGGACAATGGCCTCTGTTCACCTCGATGCCAGATACTTCGGTTCCTCCCTGTATGTCACTGATGCCTTTCATGCTGCTACCCGGGTGGTGGAGCTCAGAGGGAGTGTGTCTAAGTGGGTGAGTTTCTGTGGGTTCTTTAAGAGGAACTGCCTGGGGCTCCAACAGTTTCTTCTACCAATTCAATATCCATTTGGTTTGCAGCCAAATGTTGTGGGGACTTATCTTCCTGGCACTGGAACCCTGGGCTGAGGGTCGTAGTGTGTAGCTGGATCTCCTTGCTCCCGAGATATCCCTCCCTATTTTTATCCACCACACTTGAGTGAGGGACCAGCTTGTTCCATGTCTGCTCCCCTCCTGCCAGTCTAGGTGGATGTGGTTTCTTCAATTTTGTAGTTCTCAGACTTCCATTCAGCTTGATTTCTGATGATTCTGAGTGATGGTTGTTCTAATAATTTTGATGTGGTTGTGTGAGGAGGTAGCCATGTCTGTTTATGCTTCCATCTTGACTGGAAGTCTTCTAGTTTTTACATGTTGTGATTCTTCACTGACACTGTTGCTGTAGTGGAGATGCTAAGAAAGAGGAAAAGAGTTTTTAAATTTTTCAAAAAAATTATCAAGGTAGCTGAGCAAAATTTGAAAATAATCTTTTTTTCCAAAGTACTTTTAAGAAACCATGTTTCTTAAATAGTACCAAAATTTTCTTGTTTCACATGTATGATGATGATAGTAATTATATTTCATAATTTTGTAATGTATTTAAAGCTAAAGCTTCGGAAGGTGTTTCATCGGAGAAGCTACTTTCAGTCCCTGGACAGAAGAATGTAGAGTCTTCTCCAGAAACCTCTCCCAGTGTGAGCCCCATGCCACATTCTTCATCGATTGCCAATCTTCAAACTGCTAGTAAACTTATTCTAAGTTCTAGACTGGTATATAGCCAGCCTCTTGATCTTCCAGAAGGAGTTGAAGTAATAAGAGCAACACCTTCAGCAGGTAAGGTAAATTTAAGACTAAGCAGTTGTAGCTCAGAGTGATTTTCAGTGGATATAATGCACGAACTCTTCTAAAATGTGCTATGTTGACGTTGAAATAAAGATTTATTTTCTATCTGTTTAAAAACATGTCTTTAGAAGAAATATTTTCTGTGATAAATCTAATCTGTTTGACAGGAAATGATGTAAATATTTTAATGTGAGGTTTCTTGCCTGCACTATGATTTCCTGTAAATAGGAATACTATGATAGCACAGTTGTAAAGAACAAATATGCTCATTTGCAGATTATTGAAGCTTATTTTTTTAAATCACGGCTTATCATTCACATTATGCTAATCATGTCTCATTTTTATTGTGTATTTTTTAACTATAGTTGCCAGATACATTGGCGAGAAAATGTAGTATATGAAACTATAGTTCAGCTAGCTTAGAATGCTACTGACTTTAACAAGGTAGATAAGCTAGTTTGGAGGGCAAGCTGGAAGACAAATTTTAAATGACCTGTCACTTGGGGAATTGTAATAGAGGAGTTCCTAGAACAGTATTTTGGGGGAACTGAAGTTAGAGGTTCAAGACTCTTTCAGTTACTAGCGAATTATTTTGAATATGAGTATTCTCTTATTTATTCCTAAGACAGGGTTGAATTGAATTCAGAGTTGGAAAGATCACATTAAGAGTCTGGGTAGGGTAGTGGGTGGGAAAGTGGGAGGGGGAGAGAGGGGGAAAAGGTACAGAGCATAAATGGTAGGTAGAAAATAGACAGGGGGAGGTTAAGAATAGTGTAGGAAATGTAGAAGCCAAAGAACTTACATGTATGACCCATGGACATGAACTAAAGGGGGGGTAATGTGGGTGGGAGGGGTTGTGTAGAGCAGAGGGGAATAAAGGGGAAAAAATGGGACAACTGTAATAGCATAGTCAATAAAATATGTTTTTAAAAAGTTTACTCTGGGCTTTTGTGGCAGGTGCAGATCTAGGTCAGTTTTTTAATCTTTAAAAATATTTGGTAAATTTGGGATATACTTAAATTTGTTGGCATTAATAATAATTATTTTTCAGGAGCTTTATGAAAATACTTTCAGATATATTATTTGACAGTAACATTTCAAAAGAAATAGTAACATGAATCCTATTACTTAGATGGAATGTGCTCAGATGTTTAAGTGGCTTCCACTGTTAAGGTATCAGTAGACTGGAACTTGAATACAAATCTTCTAATCCGTCTTACTTGCTACTATCCCTATATTATTACATCTGTACTATTATATCACTATTACATATCTCAAATATAAGATGATAGATGGGCAGCATTAGTCTTTGGCAGCCCAGAATAAATATGAGGGTTCTGGTTCAGTGCTAAGACAGCATGAATTAAAACAGGTAAAAAGGGTAAGCTCTAGTGGTCTGAAAAATTTTTTACAGGGGCAGATTTAGGGTCTGGATTATTTGAGATAACGTTAGGGACATTGGAAGGGCAAATTGTAAAGATTTCTTAAGCAAGTATGATGAAAGTGGTAAAAGAGAAAGAAAGTCCAGTGAGGTGTGCTGTGGTGAAGGCATATAAAAATTACAGCAGATAACAGATGCATTATTAATGGTTGACTTGAATTTTAATGAAATATTTCCTTCATTTAAGCCTAATTACCTAAAAAAAATTACCTGATTATTATTGTGTATTTTGATTTCACTAGTGGGTTGTTCAATACTTCCATAGATACCATGGCCAATAGACATTTAGTTTTGGACACTAGTTAAGTGGGGTACTGCAGAGTAATTCTGAAGAAGCTCATAGTGATGTTGGACTTCCATTCCAGAATTTGATTATTAGCATATTATTTTGTGGTTTTGTTATTTTGACTGTGTGCTTTTCATTTTTTAAGGTCACCTGAGTTCTTCTTCAATTTATCCAGTGTGCCTTGCACCTTATTTAGTAGTTACAACCTGTTCTGACAATAAAGTACGCTTCTGGAAATGTAGTATGGAAACCAACCTACAGTGTGAAAGTGATGAGAAGGAAACCTACCACTGGAGGAGATGGCCCTTGATGAATGATGAAGGAGAAGATAATAGCAGTACAGTGAGCATTGTGGGAAGACCAGTTGCTGTTAGCTGTTCATACACAGGTCGCCTTGCAGTGGCTTACAAACAACCCATCCAACACAATGGTTTTGTTTCCAAAGAATTTTCCATGCATGTTTGCATATTTGAATGTGAATCTACGGGAGGGTCAGAGTGGGTTTTAGAACAAACAATTCATCTTGATGACTTGGTCAAGGTTGGGAGTGTACTTGATTCAAGAATCAGTGTCGACAGTAATCTGTTTGTGTACAGCAAATCGGATGCCTTTTTGAGCAAGGATAGTTATCTTATTCCAAATATCAAGCATTTGGTACATTTGGATTGGGTATCAAAAGAAGATGGCTCCCACATTCTCACAGTAGGGGTTGGTGCTAATATCTTCATGTATGGGAGGCTTTCAGGAATCGTGACTGAACAAACCAACAGTAAGGATGGAGTAGCTGTCATTACTTTGCCACTAGGTGGTAGTATCAAACAAGGAGTTAGGTCAAGATGGGTTCTTCTTAGATCTATAGATTTGGTATCTTCTGTTGATGGTACACCTTCACTGCCTGTGTCTCTCTCTTGGGTAAGAGACGGAATATTGGTGGTAGGAATGGACTGTGAAATGCACGTATATGCACAGTGGAAGCATGCCGTCAAATTTGGAGACACTGAAGTTGATAGTCCTGATGTAGAAGAGACTGCAATACAAGATCATTCTGCTTTTAAATCTAATATGTTGTCAAGAAAAAGTATTGTTGAAGGAACAGTTGTGGCTGATGATGTTTTTTGTTCACCAACTGTAGTTCAAGATGGTGGCTTATTCGAGGCTGCACATGTACTTTCCCCTACTCTCCCACAGTATCATCCAACTCAACTGTTGGAATTGATGGATTTAGGAAAAGTTCGCAGGGCTAAAGCTATTCTCTCCCATTTAGTAAAATGCATTGCAGGTGAGGTTGCAATAGTTAGAGATGCTGATGCTGGAGAAGGAACTAAGCGACATCTTTCTCGAACCATTAGTGTAAGTGGCAGTACAGCAAAGGATACAGTCACTGTAGGAAAAGATGGCACTCGAGATTATACTGAGATAGATTCCATTCCTCCACTACCATTATATGCATTGCTGGCTGCGGATCAAGATACAACCTACAGAATTTCAGAAGAAAGTACAAAAATAAAACAGAGCTATGAAGATCATACTGAAAGTCAACCAGAGGACCAGTATTCAGAACTGTTCCAAGTACAGGATATAACAACGGATGATATTGATTTAGAGCCAGAAAAGAGAGAAAACAAATCAAAAGTAATAAATCTTTCCCAGTATGGACCAGCTTACTTTGGCCAAGAACATGCTAGGGTACTTTCCAGTCATCTCATGCACTCCAGTCTGCCAGGCCTTACCCGTTTGGAGCAGATGTTCCTTGTAGCTTTGGCTGATACAGTGGCTACCACCAGTACTGAGCTTGATGAAAGCAGAGATAAGAGTTACTCAGGTAAGTATTCTCACCAAAAATTTATAAAGTTATCATTAATAGAACTGTTCGTATTCCCTAAGTAATGACTCACATATTCAATTGCAGTCTTTCTTTAAACCTTGCTGGGAAAAGACCTCTTTAATAGACATTTACTACTAAGGTCACATTATTAGTTGTGAAAGAACAGTAGGTCATGACTTGTGACTTAATGGATTCATGGTATCTGTATGCATTCTTCCATGAGTTTTATACTGAAACGTTTCAGTGATTTTTGGATATAGTCTTATGCTTTATCAGATTGACTTGTATGGTTTATTTGTTTACTTTTAGTCATAATAATGGCCCATTTGTTAATTTTACTATTAAACCATGAGGCTTATAGGCACTTCATGAGCTCAACTTGTTCATCTTACCATTTCTAGATATAAATAATTTTTACAATTACCAAATTTTCTACAAAGAGTCTCTTAATAAGGAGATTTTCATATATTTTAATATAATGTATATTTTGCTTAATTCATTCTGTAACCATAAGATTTTTGGCTGCCTCTTGAAACTAGATTTCATCCTCTTTTATGCAAATAGTTGAAGATAATGGTTCTCATTGTAAATGATGACGTCAGCAAAGGAAACCAAAAATGATTGATCATTCATTCAATAAATATTGTGGAGGAGTGAACAGAATTACTATGTGCCAGGTGTTTATGCACTTTATTGTATTTAGTTATCATAACAATCTTCTAGTAGGTAGTTATTATTGTATTTAATTTTATAGATGAAGACATTGATCCTTAGGGAGAGTAAGTGCCTTAGCTAAGATTACACAGGTAGTAAGTGGCAGAACTGGTGCTCGTATGTGGATAAATTGTTGCCTTCAAGCCTATACTTTAACTATTTCACAAAATTTCCAAATTTGAGGAAAAAAGACCATTCTTCAAAGGCACCTGGAATATATATCTTTATAGAGATTGATACCCTTATATTCCCAACATTTTTCTCTCTGTAGATTAAAATAACTAGAGACCTTGGTGTCCAACCTATTGCCCCTGCCCCAGGACACATATGGCTCAGGATGGCTGTGAATGCGGCCCAACACAAAATTGTAAATTTACTTAAAACACTATTGAGATTTTTTTGTGATTGTGTGTCATAATGTATTTAATGTGTGGCCCAAGACAACTCTTCTTCCAGAGACACCAAAAGATTGGACACCCCTGCCTTGGAGGGTTTTGCTGATGACCTATTTTCTAACCATGTTAATTTTTTAAAAATTCTCATTATTATGAGTTTGCATGCAATAGAGCAACATTCTTCTCAGAATAACCTTAAGCCTTTGGCACAAACTTAATATATATTGCAGGTTTAAGCTGAGATATTAAGAAAGTAGGCATGCCACAGTCCATGAAAAAGAGTTTAAAATTCCTGATACAAAACCGTATCATTGCCTGTACTATATAAAAATGGCCCATCCTAGTCATAGTGGACTTTCAAAGGTAGATAAGGCAGGAATGAATGTCTCCATTTCACAGGTGGGGAACTGAAGCACAGAGATTAAGTTCACATCTCAGTAAATGGATTCTAAGTAAATAAATTCTTCCATTTGTTCAGGGGAGACAACTTAGAGGCATTCTTGGCTCTGCTTTCTCTCACACCCCATATCCAGTTCACTGACAGATACTGTCAGTTCTACAATATCTGGAATCCAGTCATTTCTCATCACCCCTCCTATTACCATTCTGGTCCAAGTCACTGTCACCTCCTGCTTAATTACTGACAAAGTTTCCTAAACTGCTTCATCCTTATTACCTCATTCTGTTTGAAGAACATAAGAACCAGTGATTACTCTAAAACAAAATCACGTTAAATCTCTCCTCTGCTCAGCACACACCAGTGGATGCCTACTTCACTTCAGAATAAAAGTCAAATCTATACAGTGGTCCACAAGGCCCTCTGTGATCTGTGCTTATTTCCACTCTGCTACATTGGCACCTTTGCTGTCCCACAAACACTAAGCATGTTCCTGTCTCAGGGTCTTTGCACAAACTGTTTCCTTCATGTAGAATACTCTTCTTCTGGATTTATGCATGTTTTCATTCCCTTACCTCCTCAAATTTCTGCTGTGATGTCATCTTCCAGAGTGTTCTTCCTTGGTTACGCTATATAAAATATAACTAACTCCAATATTCCTGTTCTCTCAATCCTGCTTTATTTCTCTCCATAGCATTGATTTCTACTAGACATATTATCTGTTTATTGTTTGTCTCTGTCTCCTAAAATGTAAGCCCCATGAGAATATGCACTTTGCCTTATTCACTGCCAAATCCCCAGTACCTAAACTGTGCTTTGCATGTAGCAGGAGCTTAATTTGTTGGATGGATGGATGGATGGATGGATAAATGAATATAGCTAATAGGAAGTAGAGCTGAAACTTGAACTTTGATGATTCAAAAGTTTTATTTTTGTCCAGAAAATGTCAATAGTCTGTGTACTTCCTAAGTGGTAGTCACTGGGCTAGGTTCTGTCAATACTTTTAATGCATTTATCCAATAGTGATTATTGTTTTGATTAAACTTACTACACTTTCATATCTTTTTAACTAAGGGTAAATTTCTGGAACCAAGGCTATGGTTCAACTGGTAACACTAGCCTGAGGAATTAAATTTCAAATCTTTCATAGTACTACTATATTTCAGTTGAGCTAAACAACGTACAAGTCATTACCTATTTAATTATATAATAAATTATTTCTCTTGGTTATATTGTTTCTGTCTTTAAATCTCATCTGAATTTATGTAGGGTATATTTTTCAAAATTGTACCTAACTTACTATAGTTAATATATTTTTATTGGCTTTCAAGATTTTTTCTTATTGATTATGAGCAGCTATAAATACTGTTACCTGTATTAATAGGTAATTATATTTCCCCAACCATTTTTTTACCTTTAGATTTTATTTATTTATTTTTAGAGAAATGGGAAAGGGAGGGAGAAAAAGAGGGAGTGAAACAGCAATGTATGGTTGCCTCTAGCACACCCCATACTGGGGACCTGACCTGGCCTGCAACCCAGGCATGTGCCCTGACTGGGAACCAAACCGGCAACACTTTGGTTCACAGGCCTGTGCTCAATCCACTGAGCTATACCAGCCAGGGCTCCCCAACTATTTTTAATGAGTTTTAGAATTTACATATTTTTGTAAAGGTATTTTAATAAAGATATTAAAATATTCACAATGAAATATACTCAAAATTTACTTGTACATTTTGTGTAAATTATCATTACTAAATTTATTATTTTCTAACATTTGATTGGTTTGTGACCTGTTGCATTCGTTTTTCCTTAAACATATTTTCTGTTTACGTTACAGGAAGAGACACCTTAGATGAGTGTGGTTTGAGATACCTCTTAGCTATGCGCTTGCACACATGCCTTTTGACATCACTGCCTCCTTTATACCGAGTACAGCTGCTTCATCAAGGTATTTAACTACTCGTTTGAACCTTTGCACAACTGTTACTTAGTATAGAGGCGGTGTATTCATATTTGTGTGTAAGCATGAGGTAGATCATATGCATACCTATCGCGAGGCTTAAGACCTTCCTGTCACATAGTACTCAGTTACCATTTTTCTTTGTGTCTTTCAGCTCTGTTCTGTGGCTTTGCTCATCTATTTCAGTTTCTTAGACTTTGCTCAATAAAGTTGTAATAGCTTGGCAGTAAACCTGATAAGCCTGACATTGTAACCCAATGTGGTCCTGAATTTCTTTGACATCTAATGCATTTTCTTTTAAAATTCTGTAATTTGCCCGACGTGTTATTATTTATGTTTATTTTAGTGTAGGCATTGCGTTCTAAGTCATTTACTCACAAGTAAAGCTGATATTTCAGGAATACTTGCCATATAGTAATCTAGCATGCTCCCAGCATACTGCCACACATGCTGCTTTGAGACATAAGCATTTATATCAACTCTATTATGTATAGATTAAAAAATTAAAACTAGAGTTTAAAGTGACATGCCCAAAATATAGGGCTATTCATTAATGGAGGTGGAATTAGAATTCCAGTGCAGTGCAGTTTTCATTAGACTGTGTTCCTTTGAAACCAGCATTTTGGATATAGCCCCAAGAAATATGTGTGAGTATTGGAGGACTTAGCATACTTGGCTTTACAGTTTAATGTTCTTTTTTCAAGAGGTTTTTCTTTTTAAGATTTTTATTCATTTATTTATTTTTAGACAGAGGGGAATTGAAGAAAGAGGGGGAGAGAAACATCAATGTGCAGTTGCCTCTTATGTGCCCCCCACTGGGGACCTGGCCTACAACCCAGGCATGTGCCCTGAGTGGGAATCAACCCAGTGACCCTTTGGTTTGCAGGCCCGTGCTCAATCCACTGAGCCACACCGGCCCGGGCTGCTCATTATTCTTATCTCCAGTACCCTGTGTTTTCAATAATTGTTCTTTGCAAATAATGATGTATATATCTGATTATTTCCACATGTTGGTTTTCCTGTGGTGGGGTTGTTAAGTCAAAGGGCTTGAAAATTCTTAACTCTGGATAAGTAGTGCCACAGTCTGAAAGATTATGCTAGTTTACCTTCCTAGAGTCCGTGCTTGATGATGCCAAATCTTAACCCGTTGCCAATACTTTATTACCATTTTAAACAATCTGTGCCATTTGGATAGGTTTAAAAATATGGCATCTTGATGTTCTTTTAAATTGTAGTTTTAAATCATAATCAACTGGTACTTAATGACAATCAAGTATGCTGTCTAGGGAGATTTAAAATGCCGTAAATTTCTAAAGCTTTGGCAAATTCCGTTTTACCCTGATACAGTTAAAAGATTGGAGATGAGAAGGGACTGGTATTGTAGGTAATGGTCCTGGGAACAGTTTTCAGGGAAAAGGTAAGTGGCCAATATACAGGTAGAAAAGCCAAGAAGAACAGAGATACACTGCAAAGACAAGTTGCCAATGGTAGGCAAATAAAAATGAGCACCTGTCGGTGCGCTGTTCTCTCTTTGTAATACTTTTTTTTTACCTCGAATAGTTAGGTTTCCAAATGCTCTCACTGCTTTTAATCTTCCTCTCTGAGCTTAATTCCTTTGACATGACTGTATTTTCAGAAATTTAATCAGTCAAATTTCATTTAAGGGTATAGACTATAAAATATATTGCTATTATTTTTTATAGTATGAAAGTATAGCAAAAGAATGCATTTGTATTGCTATATAATAGCAATTTCTAAAGCAGTGTATTAGTTATTTAATAATTATCTCTTCAATCAGACAGATTTAAATAGTGAGAAATTAATCTTTTAGATTCTGAAAAACTACCAATTGATGTTATTAAAATTTGTCCATTCTTTCCCCCTTAAATTTATAGTGGCAGTCAAGGTTTGATGCATTAGTTTTGTGATGATTTCAAAACAGGTGAATACAAATGTTAGCAATGGGAAATTTGAAAGACAAGATTATTATTCATAATGGTCATAATAGATTTTTTCTTCTAAACTTTCTAAAAGAATTATTTTGAAGCAGTAATTATTACAAAAGATTTAAACTTTGTATAGTAGTTATTATGAAAAAATCTACACAAATGTAAAAATTTTACACAAATATAAAATTTGTGTAGTAGTTGTTATGGAAAAAATTACATGTAGTAATATAGATGGCCTTACTGAGAAGCCTGTGTTGTACAGTGACTGTCACTGACCCTTGACATTTCTTTGTTTACAAAAGAAAGGTTCACATAGATGGCTACTTTGACTTGACCTGTCTTCTTTCCTAGGCTTGCCAGGGTTTTCCCAGCATTCTCACTACCTGTTCCACTCTCTGTGGTCCACTCCCCTCATGTGTGCTGTTCACCTGCTCTAAGTGGAGTAATAAAAGTGTTTCAGCAGTTAACTATTGATAAACTCATTTGTACTTCCAAGTCTGATGGTGTCCCTAAACCCATTTTGTTGCCTCTAAATACAGCCTAAATACCCTGTCAGCCTTCTATTCTGCCAGGGTGAGAAAGAGTTTGTATATCTCATCAATATTAGACAGCTGTAAAGTACTTTAAAACAAGGCGCTAAATGCAGAGGAATGTGCCTCTTGACTGTTATTCCCTGGAAGTTGCATGAAATTTAGAGCTTCCTTTAAAGTGATATTTAGTTCTTTGTCCAGAGGGATGAATAGGGCAGTTTTTAGTATTCATCACTAAAGGATATAGTCCATGGTGGCCTGGGATGGAGGTAATAGGCAGAAAACTGTACTTGAACGACAATTTTTTAAAAATAAATCATTCAAAAGAACAAGAACAAAAAAAACCAGGATATGGTCCACAAGCAAGTGGAACTTGGAAACACCCCAACCCAAGCACACAGACCAAGATACTTTGATTGACCAAAGCTTTTTCACTGTCGTTAAGTTTGGTGTGTGCGCTTAGGAATGGCTTGATATTTAAATATCTTTCTTTCCAATGTGTAAGTTTCAGTGTTTCTGTTTTTGCAGGGGAACAAAAGCAAGTGTGTTCGGGGAAAAGATAGAGATTTTGATTTCGTATATCTTGTCACTTATCTGATATTTATAAGCTTAGATAGTATAAAATCCTGAATGATGAAAGACTTTTCTTCTTTGCTTTCTGCCTGAAGATTCTTTCCAGAATGAATACATGACTAAGTGAAAAATTGCTTGTATTTCTAATTTAGGTGTGTCTACTTGCCATTTTGCCTGGGCTTTTCACTCTGAGGCTGAGGAAGAACTGATTAATAGGATTCCTGCAATTCAGAGAGGAGACCCTCAGTGGTCTGAGTTAAGAGCTATGGGAATAGGTTGGTGGGTCAGGAATATTAACACTCTTCGAAGATGCATTGAAAAGGTAATTTTACTTCATTGGATTTGAACTTAAAAAAAACCTTGGAGAAAAGATAGTATCTTCCAGAAAACCTGTTCTGGGGAATTAGTTTGTATGTCTTGAAATCTAGAAAGTTTCTTAAAATTTTTTTGATATTCCAAAACTTGACTTTTATAAAATGTTGTGCAGTATATCAATTGTCTTTTGCTGTATATATACTGAGGTTATAATATTTATGGAATAACAATATTTCCTGCTCTGTCGATATGTGTTCTAATTTAAGAAACTACAAAAATCTAAATTTAGAAAGTAAATTTAGATTCTTATCAGTTACATACATTACATAGAAAAATCATTCTTTTTACATAAAGGACTTTCTGCATGGCTAGATTAATAAACAGCAAACTTCCTTTGCACACTTAAAATAACATTCATTAAAAAGTTTTGATTCGTGTATACTTGAAGGACATATCTGTGGCAGCAAATGAAACATGCTATACATTTTTTTAAATATTCTATTTATTTATTTTTAGAGAGGAAGGGAAGGAGAGAGGGAGAGAAATATCAATGTATGGTTGCCTCTTGTGAGTCCCCTGCTGGGAACTGGTCTGCAACGCAGGCATGTGCCCTGACTGAGAATCAAACTGCGATTGTGTGGTTCGTAGGCCTGGGCTCAATCCACTGAGCTACACCAGCCAGGGCGCTATACATTTTTTTAAGATTGGTTTTTGGAATTAGTTTTCTGGTAGATTCCGTTTAGGAAAAAATTGTTAAAAAATTTGTTAGTGGAAGCTGAAAGTTCTTTCAGTGTTGCAGAAACTGTTACTGAGCACCTACTGTGTGCAGGGTTTGGTGCTAGTTGCTTTTCATAAATTGTTTCATCTTCTTATCAGCCCTATCTCCATTTTTCACCTGATGGAACTAAGACTCACAGAGGCTGGTGTCCAGCCCAAATTCTCATCAATTTTAAGTGTTGGATTTAGTCTGTGCCCTTTCTATTCTGTCAGAGTTAGGAAAGTGGGTTACTTTGGAGAGTCCATTGAAATTCCCAAAGTACAGTTAATGATAAGTACATTTGCTAAGTATGAATGTATTTCTCCCAAGAGGAATTTATTCCTCTATAATAGTAGTTCTCAAATTGTATGGCCTCTTCCTGTTAATTAGGGTCCTGTGATTTGAAGTGTGAGTATAAAAGTGACATATTTTGCTACATGTAAGGCAGCCAGTATCCACATTTCTTCTTTCAAAATAGGCACAAATATCAGAAGGAATTTTTCTCACACCAACCAAGAAATCTAGTGCCTGGTGTATGGGGAAAGTTAATTGTTATAGTATGTAAACACAGTATCTACATAAAATTTTTTATGTCCCAAAGCAGTGGAAACAAAGAGGGTATATTTTGTCTGAAACGTTTCAGATTCTGCCTATAAAGATCTCTTTAATTTCTTGTCAGTGAAGTGCTGTTATTATAATTAAATAATTTTGATATATACATATGATTTATTTCTACAAATAATTTATCTCTTAAAATTAAGACAAAAGGATATGTAAATTTTTTGCTCTGAGATTGATATTTTAAATCCTTAGCAGAAGATGAATAAAAATTCCTCTAAAAATTATTAAACATTGGAATACTATGGTAAGTGATTGAAGGCAGAGAAAATACTAAAAAGGGGGAAGAGAAATAAGAGTATTGAGAGTAAAGCATTTTTGTGGTGCATTTTTAGGTATCTTCCCCACTCTCCCAAGCCTCAGTAGTTCCTGTTTGATCAGTTAGTGTGAGCTAATAAAACATCCACTGTCCCTTAGTATTATGCTTCTCAGCTAGTGATTCGCACAGGTTGTCTCAGTATCTTTGAGAAATAAGACATGGTCTATTCGATGTTATGTTCAAAATGGTATAATTATATATATGTTATGACTTAATTTTTAAACTTGCAATGAGTTGACTAGTTTATATATAACCAGCAGCTTTGGTTATATGTCTCAAAGGAGGTTATCAGTTATAATACAGGAGAATTATATTCTCATTAACAGTTTTTCTCATGA
Source organism: Artibeus jamaicensis (assembly GCF_021234435.1). NCBI lineage: Eukaryota > Metazoa > Chordata > Mammalia > Chiroptera > Phyllostomidae > Artibeus > Artibeus jamaicensis. The sequence goes on from NW_026521883.1 coordinate 20,120,764, forward strand.
AATTTCTAAGAACTAAAATTTATAAGCCATTCAAAATAATAGAACTTCAATCTACTGTATTTTAATTGAATGCCAGAGAGAACGTCCTTCAGAATTATCAAAATGTGCCCTGGCTGGTGTAGCTCAGTGGATTGAGCCCAGGCCTGTGGACCAAAGGATCATGGTTCGATTCCCAGTCAGGGCACATGCCTGGGTTGCAAGCCAGTTCCCAGCAGGGGATGCACAAGAGGCAACCACACATTGATGTTTCTCTCCCTCTCTCCTTCCCTTCCCCTCTAAAGATAAATAAAATCTTAAAAAAAAAAAGAATTCTCAAAATTTGATTGAAAAATACCAGAAATATATGCTTTTATATAAGTACATTAAAAAAAACCAAAAATTTTATTTTTGTCTGTAATTTTATAAATATGTGTATGTATAATTGATATTTGTTCACAGATGCTTATATCAGTATTAGCTGAAAGCTTTAAATTGTGAAATCACAGACACCGTAGAAGTTAACATTTTAACTTTCATAAAACATTAAGAAATGTAATATGTTTAATTTTCAAGAAAAAAAGTCAGGTATTAAATAGTCATTCTCCCTTCTTTATTGTTTTCTATGTTGGACAGTTTTATTACTACCAGGGTTCTGATCCCTTTTCTATCCCTTACTGTGTGACCTTAAGCAATTCACTTAACCTCTCTGTGTCTCAGTTACCTCATATGTGAAATAGGGATAATAGTACCTCATGGATGTGGTGATTCAATAAGATAAGTGAAAGGTGCTTATTTTTATTATTACCAGCATGCAAACTGTTGTCTTCAGGAGCATGCGCTGTAAGACACTAGAGAGTGTAGGAGAGAGCCATCTTTTCCCATCTCCATGGTTTCTGTCAGTCATAGAAATAGTAGGGAAGCATTGCTTGTTGTTTAAGTGGTTGTAATTGTTTAATCAAAAGGTTAATTTAATAGACCATTTTATTGTTTAGGTTGCCAAAGCTTCTTTTCAAAGGAACAATGATGCATTGGATGCTGCATTATTCTACCTTGCAATGAAGAAGAAAGCAGTGGTGTGGGGTCTATTTAGGTAAGTTCCCTCAACACACAACATGATTTAATTGAATGAAGATTGTGCTGTGAATCAGAAACCTAGTACTTTTGAAGGCATTTAGATGTATGAACTCAAATCAAATCAACTTACTTTTGGGGGCTTTGCTTCCTTTATCTATAAAAAAATGAACACAGTATTCTTTCAGCTTACCTAAAGAGGGGGATGTTGTTTTCTTAAAGAAGTTCATAGAAGTACTTTGGAAAGTAAAAAATGCTTTGCTTCCTATTTATGTGTATATAGGGTAATTTGAGTTTTCCTTATTAGAAGCAAAGAGAAGCATAATAATAAGTACCTAAAGTTATTATTCTTTGGTTAGATGGATATTTGAGGTTTTTATCTTTCATTTTCATACATTCTATGAAGGATTCAAAATATTTAATATTTAATTTAACCACTGATGTTTCTGCTCTGGTTCCCAGGTCACAGCATGATGAAAAGATGACAACATTTTTCAGCCATAATTTTAATGAAGATAGGTGGCGTAAAGCTGCTTTAAAAAATGCTTTCTCTTTACTTGGAAAACAACGCTTCGAACAATCTGCGGCCTTTTTCTTGTTAGCTGGCTCACTGAAAGATGCCATAGAGGTATAAATAAAATACGCTGTGTGGTACTTGTAAGAGATGAAAGCCCAAAAGTGTTGTGGAGGAGATTGTAATTTTTTGTGATGCATTCGTAAGGACAGAGAATAACTATAGAAGCCACTGAACTTAAATAGTGGCACTCTGAAAAAGGAAATTACAAATAAATTCAAGTGAGAAACATGAGAAAAATTTTATAGAGGGGCTATTTCATTTTAAGTTAAATAAATGCCTGTTAAGTATAAAGATATGAAACAATGGCAAAAATAGGTTATGAATATCTTTTTTTGGCCATCTTGTGATTCTCAATGGTTTAAAGTGTATATAGGTCACAATCTCCTTATTTGGGGTAGAAAGGCAGATACTTTATGTTCTTTATCTTCTAAATGTAATGCATACATGTAGAACCAAAATTGCAGTTTGTAATGTTTTGTGATGTCATTGTTTTAGATATTGGAAAATAAATGTAAACAGGTAAAACTTTGCATTTTTTATATAGAGTCCTGGCAGCTGGTTAAGAGCCTAATTACAGATGTTTCTATTTATTTATGTCGTCTTCCTATTAGAGTACTTACTGTCATTGTGAATAATCCAGATGGGTGAAGGAAAAATAGAACTGTAAATAATACGTGATAGAAGAAATAGGAAATAACCAACAAAGCGACATATTTAATATTGAATGTTAGTCATATTTACAGAATTATCTCAGGTGTATGGCTTTTTGAAAAAAAACAACACAAATGTTTTTTTTAATTTTAAAATGGGAACTTTAGCCTAGAAGATACTTAGGAAAAGAAGAAACATGTTGATTGACTGAGAGATGCTCACATTACCTAAATGACCTCAAAATCTCAAGATGTGTAGTTATATTAGAATATAAAGTTGGAGTAAAATGGAATATGTGGCTTCATTTTATACATTACTTGCTATATAAATAGAAATTTATTTAAAATAGTAATAATTATGTTTATATGGAAATACATGTGAAAACTAAGAGGAACTGATGTTATAATAGGCATTCAATTTGAAAATGAATGGTACTCATTTAAATTGAACCAAGTCTGAGATGATGTTGATGTACTTTGTTTTATGCTTATTTATAAATGATTTTTCTGGGTTGGAAGCTAGGTTCAGATTTCTTACTCTTCTCCCTACTGCTTTAGTCTCCTTTCAGGCAGTCGTTTAACTACCCCTCAGCCTCTGCACCCCTCCTCACACTGTGAGCTACAAATGGTAGATAATCTCAGGATACTGGTGGGATATTTTATGTCTCTAGATAAGTATTTCTTAATATTAAATTTACAGGTATGTCTTGAAAAAATGGAAGATATTCAGCTAGCCATGGTTATTGCCCGTTTATATGAATCTGAATTTGAGACTTCATCAACTTATATATCCATCCTAAATCAGAAGGTTTTGGGCTGCCAAAAGGATGGCTCAGGGTTTGATTGCAAAAGATTACACCCTGATCCTTTCCTGCGTAGTCTTGCCTATTGGGTGATGAAAGATTACACCCGAGCCTTGGACACACTATTGGAACAAACACCAAAGGAGGATGATCATCATCAAGGTAGGGTATTTTGTAAGTTTCTCTTTTTCTTTTTTATTGTATTGTTTTTAATGTATTCATTCCCTTTTCCTCTTTCTACTTTTATTTTTTAAAAGATTTTATTGATTTATTTTTAAAGAGGGGGAGGGAGGAAGAAAGAGAGGGAGAGAAATATCAGTGTGTGGTTGCTTCTCACATGCTCTCTACTGGGGACCTGGCCCACAGCCCAGGCATGTGCCCTGACTGGGAATCAAACTGGTGACCCTTCGGTTCGCAGGTCAGCACTCAATCCACTGAGCCACACCAGCCAGGGCTCTTTTTCTTTTTTAAAAGAAGACAGTTTCTGAGCCAATGTTCACTTAGATCAAAACAAAAAAAATTATTACCAGACTTACTTTACAACTTTCAGAAATTATCAAAATTTTGTGTGTGGCTAAAGGATTACTCATTTATGGTTTATAATTGAATATATCATTTTGTTTCCATAGTTTGAGTAGTACTATGAGGACTTCACACATTTTTACTCTTACAGATAGATCAAAGTTTATAAATTAGGATTTCCATGCTATTCTAATTTCATATCTATTGAACTGAGGCATTATACAGCTCTTTCCTTTTAATTACATAACCAGCTTTTCTTGTCTTTGTAGAAGAGATTTTGGCTGTTACACATATTGGTTTAGTGCATGGGCCTGGAAAAACTTTATTCTTAGGTGCTAAACTTTCTTTATTCTTATTTATTCTGAATAATGTAGATTTTTTAAGCATCTGGAGGGTATTGTTAGATTGTTGGTGATGCACTAATTTAGATAATGGAAACTTCTAAGTATTTTTCAATAGAATAGTTAAATAAATTACAGTGTATCCAGAGAATAGAAACAATGCCATTAAAAAGGAGGTGAATTGATGTGTTAATGTGTGTGCTGTATTATGGAGTGAAGAAAGCAGGATGCTGAGCATTTTATATACACGTGTTACACACACACACACACACACACACACACACACACACACACACACACGGGCGTCCACAGGGTCTGGCCTCCCTCTCCGTTTCTTGTTTCTTAGAACAAATCAGAAGAAACTGCTGGTCACTAGTTAACTTTGGGGAATAGGAGTAGAGAAAGTTAAGTTTTTACTTTTTATTTTGTACTTTGTATAGTTATAATTTTCTAGCCTTATATTTTTATTACTTATATTTAAAAATTAAAGGAGCTAACATGGAAGAGATTAGGACCCAGTTTTTACTTTCTTTTTGTAAAGAAGTAATATAGTAACATTTAAAGGAAAGAAAACATTTAGAAGAAAAATAAACATCCAAGGTACACAGGTAATTTTTATAGAAGGAAGGCTCAGCTTATTTCTTAATGTTTTCCAGGTTAATTTTTAAAAAATGTATTGTGGAAAATTTCAAGTATGTATAAAAGAATGAATAATATAATGAAAATCTGTGACTTCATCACCTAGCTTCAGTAGTTACTGACATAACCATATTTACTCTGTCCTTTCCACCCCTTCCCATTCTCCACATAGATGTGGGGGCGACTTTTCTAAGTCCCCGAGACCGCCAAGGATGAGAATTGCGCGTCTATTATCTTATTAAAGGACGTGTCTGTTTGGGTGTGTCCCTGGCGTGGCTTTAGGCCTCTGGCTTGAAAAAGGTTCCTTCCTGTCCCTGTTCCAAGTGCCAGATGAGGGGGTGACTACTTTCACAAGGTCCCCCCGGTACCACGGACATGTGTGAGTGAATAAATATGGCAGAGACAAGATGAGATCTGTTTGGGGATGAAGGAGTGGGCTGTGGCCTGTTTCTCCGAGGAGAAAAAGGCCCCAAGCGCCTTTCTCCATAGTCTTTTATTGGGTTGTAATACACAGGAATACAGGGTGACAAGGATCAAACAGTAGATAACATTTCAAAGAGGTCTGAGGGCTTACTATGAGTCAGTGTCTGTCAGGAAGAGAGTTGCAGAAACTTTGGGAGACATACTCATTTCCTCTCGGACCCTTATCATATGAATGAAAGCACTTAGCAGAGCAGATTTCACAGATTTATCAGCAAGTCTTTGAGGTGCCAGATTTTCCCCCAGGGCACGCTCTGGCCAGGTAAGGAGCTGCACCTCTCCCCATCAGGTATTCAGGCTTAAGGGGATTAGAGCCAGGAAGCACTTCTCCCAGAGGACATGGGGACTCCGGCTATGTCAAAGCCCTGGGGTGGGGGGTGACAAGAGTCCATTGCTCTTTGTTTCAGCTCCCCAGTCCTTCCATGAAGGCCTCCCAGGTGATTGAGTCTGGCTTAGGTTGCCCCCGCTGTGAGGGGTCTTACCCGTCATTGACTTCTGACCAAGCTTTGGGGGCAGGGAGAGGAACTGAGGCAGCGTTTGCTGCCAGAGACAGGCTTTGTCTCCTGCGGCTGGCATTCCAAAGGTCATCTCTCGCCCTTAGCCACAAGGGGTAGAGATACAATTCCTAAAATCAGGCAGAGTGGTCTACTACACATAGATTTATTGTAAAGCAGATTCCTACATACCATTTCATCTGTAAATATTTCAACATGCATCTCTAAAAAATGACTCTTAAAAAACATAACGTACACCATTGTAAAGAAATTCTGTTAGCAGTCATTAAACACAGTGTTCGGATTTCCCTGGTTGTCTCATAAGATGTTATACAGTTGGTTTATTTGAACGAACATACAAAACGAGGCCTATATATTGTGATTGGCTATATCTATTTTAATCTGTAGTTTTTTCCTCCTTTCTCCCCCACCTCCCCTTGCAGTTTATTTGTTTAAGAAGTCAGGTTGTTAATCCTATAGTTTCTTGTATTTTGGGTTTTGCTGATTGTGTCCCTGTTGTGTCATTTAACATGTTTCTTCTTCCTGTGTTCTATTTCCTACAAATTAGCAGGTGACATTCTAGAGGCTTTTATCAGATTTTGGGGCAGAAATATTTCTTAGGTAGTGTTTATCCGGGGACTTGTAATGTCCACTTGTTTTACTTTTTGTGGTTTTGTTACCGAACAAGAGGTCTGGGGCGGGGGTGGGGGGGTGGGCAATACAATATTTGGCCTACCTAGGGATATCTACTGGGCTCTTCTGTCCGCCGCCAATTGGAAAGACATCTCTCAATGCCAGAGATTTGTGAAAAGGAAACAAAATGTTTATTTAATGCTATTCAGGCCAATGCCTCCACTAAAATATCAAAGTCCTTTAGGTTGTACACCTACACCCACACAGCGCTCCCTTCTCCCACTGTCCCAACTCCGGGTACCGTAAATCAGGAAAAGAGCACACGTCTGTGTGGCAGGCCGCTGGCACTGTCAGCTGTGTCACCGTGCAGGACTCTCAGTTAATCCAAAGTACTGTGGTACCCTCTCATGGTCCACTGGCAAGAGTTCTTTGTACCCAGTTCCAGTCAAAGTCTTTCTTGCTTTCCAGGCCACGCAGCCAAACGGGGCACCCCAAAGCCGCGTGGGCCTCTTCTACCAAAGCTGCAGGGGTTTGCACTCCTGCAGGAGTGCACTCCTGCACTCCACCAAAAGCATGTGGCTTTCTTCTTCACCTGGCTGCAGGGATCTCCATTCTGGCAAAGCTGCGTGGTTTTCCCTTTTACCTGGGCAGTTATCCCCTCATGTTCTGGAGCCCATCTTTTCCAAGCTCTCACACCAGTGCTCCCCACTCAGGAGTGCAGCCTCTAGTTACATCCTGGGTCCAAGTCCACTCCCTTCTCCCTGGCTCCAAACTTGGCCACAGCTACTTAACATACCTGTGAAACCAGTTAAAGGTTATAGATATGTTAAATAACCATTCCAGAGGTTAGCTGCAAAACTGTTGCTATGCAAAACAGCTCTCAGTGGCCTGGCTCCATTCGTTTCTTCCCCCTGGGGGGGAGGTGTGAGGACATCTTATATGTCTCTCCAATATTCCTATACACTTTGAATTCTGGACACCATTCCAAATCTTTTTTTGGGGAGCCCCCCCTGGCTGCACCCTGTATCAGTGTTAACAGCCATCAGTGATAATTGCCTAGGTTTTTTTATTTCATCAGTGGTTGTAAAATGATGTTCTAATTATTTCATTTTATCCTCTCTTTTGAGTTGGACTACTTCTTTAGAGTACTGTTGTTACCGAACAAGAGGAGGAGGTCCGAGGGAGGGGCAATACAATATTTGGCCCATCTAGGGAATGCCCAAAACTGCTATACAACAGGGGCCCCTCCCAAAAACAGAACCAAAATCTACTGGGCCCTTCTGTCCGCCGCCAATTGGAAAGACATCTCTTAAAGCCAGAGATTTGTGAAAAGGAAACAAAATGTTTATTTAATGCTATTCAGGCCTAACGCCACTACTAAAATATCAAAGTCCTTTATGTATACACCTACACCCACACAGCGCTCCCTTCTCCCACTGTCCCAACTCCGGGTACCGTAAATCAGGAAAAGAGCACACATCTGTGTTGCAGACCGCTGGCACCGTCAGCTGTGTCACTGTGCAGGCAGGATCTCGAGTTAATCCAAAGTACTGTGGTACCCTCTCATGGTCCACTGGCAAGAGTCCTTTGTACCCAGTTCCAGTCAAAGTCTCTGTTGCTTTTCAGGCCCCGTGGCCAAAGGGGGCACCCCAAAGCCGCGTGGGCCTCTTCTACCAAAGCTGCAGGAGTCCGCACTCCACCAAAAGCATGTGGCTTTCTTCTTCACCTGGCTGCAGGGATCTCCATTCTGGCAAAGCTGCGTGGTTCTTCCCTTTCACCTGGGAAAGAGGGGGTCCGCACCCTGCCAAAACCACGTGGCTCCCTCTTTCACCTCACCAACAGGGGGTCCTCACTCTGCTGAAACCGCGTGGCTCTCTCTCATCTGGTCAAGCGGGGACCCTTCATGTCCTGGAGCCAGTCTTTTTCAAGCTCTCACACAGGCCTTCTCACTCAGGAGCGCAGCCCCTAGCTACATCCTGAGTCCAAGCCCTTCTCACTCCGGAGAGCAGCCCTTAGTTCCCATCTTGAGTTCCTGCCCACTACCTTCTCCCTGGCTCCAGACTTGGCCACTGCTATTTAACATATCTATGAAACTAGTTAAAGGTTATAGATATGCTAAATAATCATTCCAGAGGTTAGCTCCAAAACTGTTGCTATGCAAAATAGCTCTCAATGGCCTGGCTCCATTCATCCCTTCCCCCGGGGGGGGGGGGGGGGGAGGTGAGGACATCTTATATGTCTCTCCAATATTCCTATACACTTTGAATTCTGGACACCATTCCAAATCTTTTTTTGGGCCCCCCCCTGGCTGCACCCTGTATCACTGTCTCTCTTAGCAACTGTTTGATTACACTGATGTCTAGTAGTATATATCACGAAAGAAATATTTTTATCAGTTTTCAAAATAATAGTTTTGTTCCCTAGCATCCTACGAAACTGGCCACTTAGATTTTATATTTTTAAGGGTTATTTTGAACTCACAGATTTAGATAGAAGTGTGCTTTAATCCATTGCAGTTTGTTGTTATTGATGCTCAGATTATCCCATCCATAACCAACATGAGCTTCTTCAAGTTTTTGAATCCTTTTGACATTATTCCTTGATAGTTTCTTTGCTTTCTAGTTTGGCAAGATGTTTCAGGCTCATTTTGTATATTTCCTGCCCTAGACCTAAAAATGGCCATTCCTCCAAAGAACCCTGGGTCCTTTGCTATGGAATAATTTAATTTTAGAGGCTGTAGCCTGGGCACAGGAATTCTCACTGTTAATTGGTTTTGTTATTATTTCTAGGCCATTTTGATGAATAGAGCTGAGAAATATGTTTCCCTGAGAGTTCATGAGTTCACACTGAAATTTAAAATTGAAATATAGATTACAGTGTTCTTTTTCCTTAGATTTAAAAGTTGTATCTTATCACAAAAAGCTTAACTTTTCATGATGTTAACATAATTATCTGTTAGTTAATATGCATATAGTAGTTTCAGAATGCAAATATTTTTCATAACAGCGTTACTGAGAACAGTTAAAGCTTTTTCCTTTTTTTGCAGTTTTTGTTTCTAAGACATATCCCACTAAGGATGTATAGTTAAATTACTGGTTTTAAAGTCACCTTTTAGGTCCTCTCTGTGGTTAATATTACCCAGTTGATACACAAAATCGTTTCTTTAATTTTGCTTTTGCATGAATTTTTTAAAAAATTGATTGCTGGGGAGAGGGGTGTAAAGGGATTAAATGGCAATGAAAAAATTTCGTAAAGATTAAATTTTTCAAAAGGCATTGTTACAAGGAAAAAATCTGGAGGCATATACACTGAAATAATAAAAGATGTTTTGAGGATTAAAGTTATTTAAAATATCAACATGATTTAAAAATAAAATATATAAAACCAAAGTATTTTCAGAGAAACCTACCTTCTTTCCTGACCTCTTTGCCTTATTCTCCCCTCCCTTTTAGGGAACCAATTAAAAATTTTTTGCATGTTTTTCTTCCATTTAAAAATTACAAGTGTGTGTGCATGTATTTGTGTTTGTATGTTCTCTCCACTTTCTCAGATACAAGGTAGTTTACAATACATCATTTTTTGTAACTTATTTTACTTAATACATCCTGGACATCACTCTATAGCAGCACATAGGGAATTTTTGTTTCAGCTGTGTAGTTGTACTGATCATGTAGATGTACTATAGTTTAATAACTTATCCTAGGTTCATATTTAAGTATCCTTTATTTTGAGAAAATGCTGACGTTTTATTCTTTAAATATAAATACACATTAACACAGTATCTTGTGATTCTCTCTGCTTGATTTCTATAGTTATCATCAAATCTTGTAACCCAGTGGTGTTTAGCTTCTACAACTACCTTCGAACTCATCCTTTGCTTATTCGAAGAAATCTCGCCTCCCCTGAAGGAACTTTGGCAACCTTAGGTCTCAAAACTGAAAAAAACTTTGTTGATAAAATTAACCTCATAGAAAGAAAATTATTTTTTACCACTGCAAATGCTCATTTTAAAGTTGGATGTCCTGTTTTAGCCTTGGAGGTACTCTCCAAAATTCCCAAAGTTACCAGATCATCTGCTTTATCTGCAAGAAAAGATCAACCTGAATTCATTTCTAAAAAGATAGGTGATATACATTCAGAATCAAAAACTCTGAGTGATGGCAGAAGTAGTTCTGGCGTCGACTGGTCAAATATAAGTTCATCACAGTTTGATTGGAGTCAGCCAGTAGTAAAAGTTGATGAGGAACCTCTTAATTTGGATTGGGGTGAAGATCATGACAGTGCCTTAGAAGAAGAGGAAGAAGATACAGATGGTTTAGTAATGAAAAGTACAGGTGCCAGGGGTAAAGATAGCCAAGAAAACCAGAAAGCATCAGACCCTAGTATGTTATTGACTCCTCAGGAAGACAGTTTTCTTGAAGGTAACACTGAAGTTGATGTGATTGCTGAACAACTAAAATTCAGAGCTTGTTTAAAGATCCTTATGACTGAACTGAGAACATTGGCTACAGGTTATGAAGTAGATGGAGGAAAACTCAGATTTCAACTTTATAACTGGCTTGAAAAGGAAATTGCTGCGTTGCATGACATATGTAATCATGAAACAGTTATTAAAGAGTATGTCAGTAGAACTTATTCTAAAGTAGAGAGTGATCTTCTGGATCAGGAAGAAATGGTGGAAAAACCAGATATTGATTCCTATGAGCGCCACCAAATAGAAAGACGAAGGTTGCAGGCTAAACGGGAGCATGCAGAAAGACGGAAGATGTGGTTGCAGAAAAACCAGGATCTCCTGAGAGTGTTTCTTAGTTACTGTAGCCTTCATGGGGCCCAAGGTGGCGGTCTGGCCTCAGTAAGGATGGAACTCAAGTTTTTATTACAAGAATCACAGCAGGTATGAATTTCAGTTTTGTTTGCAGTCTTGGTCATTTTAACAATTTCAATAGCTCTTCCAGTTATAGCTATAAAGCTCCTTTTACTAGTGAATCTAAATATGTTCAACTGTTTGTAAGTGGCAGATATATATAATCCACATGGGTCTTTTTTAGACCTAAGTTTTAGGAATTAGGAATAGGCTTAAAAGACTGAGACTACATCTATGTCATACTCGTCTTTATCTTCTGTAACTAGCATGGTACCTAGTACTTCATGGTGATCAATAAAGTTTTATAGACAAGGGGAGTAAGTACATGAATCTACTTCTTACATTCAAATGTTAATCATCAGTGTTTTTATCAGATAACTATTAATTTTTTTCCCTTCATTTTAACTACTTTGAAAAAAATAATCTCTTACCTACAGGAAACTACAGTGAAACAACTCCAGTCTCCATTACCGTTACCTACTACCCTGCCTCTGCTTTCAGCAAGTATTGCATCCACAAAAACAGTCATAGCCAATCCTGTATTGTACTTAAATAATCACATCCATGATATACTTTACACTATTGCTCAGATGAAAACACCGCCTCACCCCAGTATTGGAGATGTGAAGGTAATGTCAATTTTATGATCATTTGATACTGTACACTCTGAGGAGGTAAATATGTTATATTTGTCTTCCAGTTCTAACTTAGAGGAAGTGTTTCAAAGTGCTCTTACGTTCTACCAATCAGTACAAGACGATGTCCAATGAATGTAATTTAAAATTAAGTATTTTTCTTACTTCTAGACAAGCTGTCTTCCTTTAAGACAGGCAAATACTCCTTTGATAATGATATTAATTCTCTAGATAGCATTCTTGTGACTTATTTCTTTAGACCCTCCATTCCCCTTAGATGAACCATTAAGTTAGAAATTTATGACTGTTTGCCTTTATGCCAGCATATTGTGAAATACAAGTACAAAGGGCTATCTTTGAGAGAACCATAATTTATCAGAAGTAGTCCCAGAAAAAGTATTCTTGAACTGTTTCCCTGATGATCATGTTTATTGTGCAGTAATTCAGGGCCATCAGAATTTTGGCAGCGTGATTACTCACAATTAAACCTATACTCTGTTTTGAAAGCTTACAAATGGAAAGAGTGTAATAAACCCTAGAGAGCTTGCTAGGATCTGGAGTGTTGATCAGACTTTTGCTGTGCTAGCTTAAATGTCTCTGTTCGGTGCTTTTCCTAGGTCTAGAGGCCAGTGTCATTTCATGTCCCCAACATTTATTTATTTATTTATTTATTTATTTATTTAGAAAAGTGTGTTTAATCTCTGGTTGTACATTCTTCTGAAGGTCCCAAGATTTTACTGGTCATGTCAACCTATTAGAAATTTCTAATCCCTAGCATAAATTAATCCATTTTAGTATTTTAGCAGAGATTACTAAATTATTTCCTAGGTTAATACAGACACATAGAAATGCAGTAATGCATATAATTGTAAGTAAGCATTTCCAATTTTTAGAAACTTGGATAAGGCTTACAAGGAGTATGAAGTTTTTTCTAGTCTCTTCATATTTTAAGATTTTCATTTAAAAAATCTTAATGAAAACTATTGAAGATAGTTCTGGAGATAAGTCTGACAATGTTGATTCAGTATGGCATTTTAGGGTGTGGTTTTTATATTAATAATTTTTGAAGTTTCTAAGTTAAAAGTTATAAGGCTATGCACTGTTCATAACAACTAAGTAAATTATTTACTTCTGGAAAGTCAGCCATTTCAGAGAGTGATTGGTATATTTTGTAAACATTGAACTCATTCTTATTGATAAGATCAAGTCTTTATTTTCATCAAGGGGAATTTCACAAAGCAAGTTTGAATAAAAGCTCTGAAAAGTGTACTTATTTGGTTTTGGTTTTCTTTTTTTTTTGCATATTGCATTTTAAGGTAGTTGCTAGCAAGCTGAGTTAATTAGCTTTGTTGTGGACATGCATAAAAGTTGGATGAGTCTTATTTTCGAAGTTTTCAAGTACAGTCTCATGTAGGAAAATCTAGTCTTACGATATTGCTAGTTTCCTGAGTATTTTCTGATTTTTAAGATATTACTATTGTGTAGAAATGTTAGTACAAAATGTAATTGTGGCTGTTTTGGTTTTAGGTGCACACACTTCATTCATTAGCAGCATCACTTTCTGCATCAATTTACCAAGCATTATGTGACAGTCATAGCTACAGGTAAAAAAAAACCACCCATAATAGTATTAATACAGCATCAATATTCAGCTATTATAGAGTTATATTAAGGTTCTATTTCCTAAGGACTGAAAAATCCTTAAATATCAGTGGCATGTTTACTTTAATAAATGAGAGAGAATGAAAACAAATAATTACGTGTTTAGTTTAGTCATCATTTAGTAACAAGAGAGACACATAGAAAATGACAAATAGTAAATGGAAATTACTATCATCACCATCTTTTTGTTTTCAAGAAGAGGAGTGTTCACTGTCCAAAATAATTTATAAAATTAAGTCTTCTAAGTTTTTTCCTTAGGAAATATTTCTTTTAGCATTGGATTAATGTCTATTTATTTAACTGAATTTAAGTTGAAAGAGGAAGTACTTTGGAAAAATGAAGAGGTACATTTCTAACATTGAATTATTAAAGTCAATTTTACCTATTCATTTACATATAATATATAAGTCTTTGGAAGTGGTGTCAAATAGAAGAAATGGTTTGACTTTTTTAAGTGTCAAATTGCCTTCATAAGTGCATACTTTCATTTTAGTGACTAGGGCTGTGTAGGTAGTAAGAAATCGAATCACTTAGAAAGATGATCCAAATTTAAATGAATTATATTAAGTGAAAATTTGTAATATACATAGAATTACATTAAATTTATATTACACATGTCCAGATCTTTTTTCTTATAAATTCAGCAGCCTTTTATGGAAAGATTTGTTTTGATATTGCATTAGGAATTACCTTCTCAAAATGTCCTGTATTTTGAGTTTAGCCTTACGAGGCCATGTCTAAGTATTCTACAGTCTTAGAAATGTACACAAGGAAAATACTTTTTTAGTTGACTGTGGTCATCTTCAAGCTCAAAGACAACTTGTTTGTTATGAATCCCTGGTTAAAATGGCACCAAATGAGAATTCAAGTAAATTTTTTTTAATGTACTTTTTCTAGTCCTTAGGCTATGATTAACTCTCAAAGGGAATCAGCTTTACTTTTGCTTTTGTATTTTCTTCAGCTCTGTAAAGATGAGGGAAGTAATTATTTAGGCACATTTTGGCTTTAGAATTAGGTATTACTAAAATATCCTCCAGATTTTAGTTCATATTTTAATTCAGGCTTAAGCTTTTACAACTTTGCGAGCGCTGAGAAATGCAACAAGACAGTACCCTGAAACTTCCTAATATATCTTAGCACCAGCAGCGGTCAACTTACCTCAGACTTCCCAAAAAAAAAAAGAATGACCGTAGAAAAGATATTAAAATATTAAGTGGCATCTGGAAAAGATGTTAAAAGACGAAATAAATGTCATTTGCCTAACATAGTAAAATTTGGAAATTTTTTATTTTGTTTTTGAAAAATCAAGCATTTGCAACTAATGTCAACCTTCTAAAATAAATTCTTGTTAGAGTAGTGAATTGATTTTTAAGAAATTTTTATTGTAATTATCTAAAATTAATATGTATAAAGTCCAATTGCTTACTACCCGTGTTAGGATGATGAATAGCTGAACTCTTCTATTTATTTTAGCAGTCAGACGGAAGGAAATCAGTTTACAGGAATGGCATACCAAGGACTTCTTCTAAGTGACCGTCGGAGACTAAGGACAGAAAGCATTGAAGAACATGCAACACCAAATTCTTCTCCTGCTCAGTGGCCTGGTGAGATTTGTTTTCTCTGTCATTCAGATTTGGCTATTCTTTTTTAAAAAGCTACCAACTAGTTTTCTAAATGTCGTTTTTTTAAGGATTTGGTGAATTTTTGTTGTTGTTTTTAATAATGTTTTCTGCCACAGATTAAGTACTTAAGTACTGTAATGTCTGAAGACTCAGAAAGTTGAGGCTTCAAAGGGCAAGATTTCCTTCATAAAGAACATATTGTTTTCCTTATTCTTGGAAATTCTTTCTTTTTAAATTATATTTTATTGATTATGCTATTACAGTTGTCCCAATTTTCCCCCTTTGCCACCCTCCAGCCAGCTCCCCCCACCTCTCTCAGGAAATCCCCCATCATTGTTCTTGTCCATGGGTCATGGGTGTAAGTTCTTTGGCTACTCCACTTTCTATACTGTACTTTACATCCCCATGGCTATTCTGTAACTGCCTATTTGTACTTCTTAATCCCCTCACCTCTTCACCCATTGTCCCACACCTCCCTCCCATCTGGCAACCATCAAAACCTCTGTGTTTGTGATTCTGAGTCTGTTCTTATTTTATTTCAGTTGTAATTTTGATGTGGTTGTCGAAGAGGCAAGCCATGTCTTCCTAAGCTACTATCTTGACTGGAAGTCCTCATCCTTAGAAATTCTGAATTAGAGTCGTAGAGAGCAATATTACAGAGATATTCTCACAAATGGGTTAGACAGAATACAATTATTCTTGAGCATAAATTTATATATTAGGATAGGAACGATCATTCTGTGGAACATAAGTCCTGCTGTCTCCTGATCCCTCTTTTTCTCTGGTTAGCTCTTCTCACTGTCCACATTTCAGACTGTCCTCACTCTCTTAATACCCTTTTCTGGTCTGCCACGTCATTTAAATTTTACTGTACTTGCGTTGTAACTCTTGAGTTTACATGTTAATGATCATTGTGAATTAAGAGAGGCAGGGGAAAGAAATGACAAGCTCAGTGTGTAATTAATTCATTTATACCATACATTTATAGAAACGTTTCATTTTAGCTTTTATTGAAATCATTTTAGACTTTATAAAGTTATAAAAATCATACAGATTTCTCTATAACCTTCACCCATAATCCCCAAATGTTAACATTATACCATATTGCTTTATCATTCATTCCTCCTGTCTCTCTCAACGTCTCACTCACTTCGTGTGTATATATATGTGTATTTTTCTGAAATATTTGTAAGTTTCAGACATGATGCCCTTTAAACCTAAATGTATCAGTCTTTCTTAAAAAAACAGATATCCTTTTAATATAACCAAATTCAGCATCTTAACATTGATACAATATTGTAATCTATAGATTTTTTTTCACATTTCACCATTTATCCCATTAAATGTCATGTAACATTTAGTTGTAATTTCTCACGAGTTTCCTCTAATTTGGAGTAGTTCCTCATTCTTTCTTTGTGTCTCATGAATTTGCCACTTTTGAAGAGAACTGGTCAGTTATCTTTCTGAATGTCCCTCAATTTGGATTTTTCTGATGTTTTCTTAATATTCAGCTTATGTGTTTTGGGCAGGGATACCAGAGAAGGGATACTGTGCCCTTCTCAGTACAGAGCAGCGAGGAGCACACGCTGCCAGTCGGCCCTATTACTGGTGTTACTCACTGATCCCTTGGTAAGGCAGCTTCTGCCGGACTTCTCCTTCGTAAAGTCACTCTTTTTTTCCCTTTGCAGTGAAGAAGTATCTTTGCATAGACACTTTGAGACTGTGTAAAATACACTTTTACCCACAAATTCTAGCCTATAATGGTGCTTCTTGCCTGAATCAGATATTACTGTGGATGTTACTAGATGGTGATTTTCTAATTCTATCATTCCTTCTACTTATTATTTGAAATTAAACTGAAATTGTATGGCAAAGGAGAGCTTTCCCTTCTCCCCTTTTTAATTATTTATTTGCTCACTTTTTATACCAATATAGAATAATGGGTTCTTATTTTGTTTTGTAGGTTATAAGCCATTCCTACCATTGTTTATTTTGTTGTTAAAATTATGGAAGTATGTATTTCTTATTATATAGATAGGTACATGATTTTGGTTAAATTGCAATTTTGGGTTTTTTTCTGGAGCTTTATGCTGATATACTTTTTATGATATTATATACCCTTGCAGGTGTGAACTCACTGATTAATCTCTTGAGTTCAGCCCAAGATGAAGACCAGCCAAAATTGAACATTTTGTTGTGTGAAGCTGTTGTTGCTGTATACTTAAGTTTATTGATACATGCTCTTGCCACAAATTCTTCCAATGAATTGTTCCGACTTGCAGCACACCCATTAAATAATCGAATGTGGGCTGCTGTTTTTGGAGGGGGTGTAAAACTTGTTGTGAAACCTCAAAGACAATCAGAAAATATTTCAGGTAAGATTAATGTATGTAAATGTAAATAATTACCATTGTTAAATTAAAAGATTTTTTAAATATTTAAAGAATTTTCATTTTGAAAATCGGTGATGGTTAAAGTATAATCACTTTTTAAAAAAAGATTTTATTTATTTATTTTTGGAAAGGGGAAGGGAGTGAGAAAGAGAGGGAGAGAAACATCAATGTGTGGTTGCCTCTCACATGCCCCCTACTGGGGACCCAGCCTGAAACCCAGGCGTGTTACCTGACTGGGGGGTTGAACTGGGGACCCTGTGGTTCAAAGGCCAGTGCTCAATCCCCTGAGTCAAACCAGCCAGGGCAAAAGTATAATTACTTTTGTTGGGCTAGTAAATAACTAAACTCATGTTAAAATAAGAAATATATAGTAATTTCAGTTGAACAGTAGTTGATACCAGGACAAATTTAAGGAAGATAAGAAGTAAAGGGAAGCTAAAGGTAAGTGAGGAGACAATGTTAAGGAATGAGGCCATGGAAAAAGGATAGTTTTCAAATAGAAAAAAAAGATTTAAAAAGTTTTTGAATGTTTTTATTATAGTTGATGTACAATATTATATTAGTTTTAGGTGTATAGCTCATTGATTAGACATTTATTTAACTTACAGGTGTTCACCCCAGTAAATCTAGAACCAATCTGACACCTTACAGTTACTACAGTATTATCAACTCTATTCCCTATGCTGTACTTTACATCCCCAGGACTGTTCTTTAACTACCAGTTTGTATTCTTAATCCCCTTACCTTATAGAAAGAAGATTTCAGTAAATCCTTCTAACCTTCATAGGGCATACCAGCAGCTGGCTTCACATTAAGTTTATGGCCATGTGTAAGATAGCTGTTTTACTCATGTGCCTTGTTTATTTATTCTATTTTTGTATGTTTTCCCCCTTGTAGATTAGAATATATTTTTCACCTCACTTTTTAAGGTGGTAGGATATGGGAGGTATAGATTAATGCCATAGGAAAACTTTCTATCTTGGTGCAGAAACAAAGAAATCATCTTAATTCACCCTTAGAAATGGTCATATTACAGATGAACAGGTAGTGGCACAAGGTTAAATGGCACCGGCTCTAACCCATGTGCTTGCTGCCCAAGTGGATTGAAATGAATATGTCGCTGGATAAGGCAAAGTGAGGGAAGAGATCTCACCAACTTCCATTGCTTCTACTCCCATTATAGTTAAGTCATCACTCTTAAACTTTCTTCTTACCTAGTTGTAGTTCACTTTAAATTTCTAAAAGTTTCCCCCCAAACTTATTTCCATTCCTGAATTTTCCTATTATTTTTTATGATAATTCATCAAGTTATCCACACTTAAAATCTCTGAGTAGGCATTCATATTTGCATTCACTTAATACCTACTTCTGCTTTGGAGATATGGAGTGAACAAAACAGACAAATCTCTCACCTTCATGAAACTTACCTGCAGTGGAGGTAAAATTAACAAATACAATTTGAGGTATGATTAGAACTCTGATAAAAATAAAGCAGAGGAAGAGGGGGTGAGGACAGTTCAGTTAGGGTAGGCAAAAGACACATCGCAGGTTCGAGAGCAGAGCCTTAGGGAAGTTGTGCTCACACCGTGCGGAGCATTCCACGCAGATGGAGCAATGAGGGCAAAGGTCTAGAGGTGGGACTGGTTCCTGGCCTTTCTAGCAACTACAAAGGAGGCCAGAATGGCTATCATGGGGAGGGTGTTCAGAGATGAAGTAAGATAAGTAGCTGGGGGCAAGGTCACTTAGAGTTTCATGGATCACGGTATGGACTTTAGTTCTTCTAAAGAAAGATAGGAAACTCCTGGAGCTTTTTAAGCATAGGAATGACATAGTCTGATTTAGGTATCATAAGATCCACTCTAGCTGCTGTGTGGAGAATAGATGGTGCAACAGGAATAAAAGTAGGGGGCCAGGTGGGAGGCTATTGTTATTGTCCATTTAAAAGATAATTGTGGTCCTGGCCAGGTGGCTCAGTTGGTTGGAGTGGCACCAAAAGGTTGCGGGTTTGATTCTTGGTCAGGGCACATACCTAGGTTGTGGGTTCAGTTCCTGGTTGGGGCACATATGGGAGGTAACTGATTAATGTTTCTCTCTCACATTGATGTTTCTGTCTCTTTCTCTCTCTCCCCTTTCCTCTCTAAAATTAATAATAAAAAATATCCTTGAGTAATAATGTTAAGAATCAAGAATAAATGAATTTTATCATTTCACAATATATAATCAGCATTCTTTACACCTTAAACTTACACAGTGATGGATGCCAGTTATTTCTCAGTAAAACTGGAAAAAAGACTGGCAGTACAAATGTTGGCAAGGATGTTTAGCAGCTGGAACTCTCATTGGTGAGGATGTAAAATGTATAAGCACTTTGGAAAATAATTTGTAAGGTTTTTTTCTAATCTTTACCGGAGGATATGTTTGTTGACTTTAGAGAAAGAGAGAGAGAGAGAGAGAAACATTGATTAGTTGCCTCCTGTACATGTGGGAGGCAGGATTGAACCCACAACCTAGGTGTCCTGACAGGGAGTCACACCCAGAGCCTGTTGGTGCAGGGATGATGCTCCAACCACCTGAGCCACCTGGCCAGGGCTCAGAGTTTTTCACAAATTTATCATGTGACCCACTTACCCTATGTGCAAACAGTTTCACTTAATTATCTACATAGAAGAATTGGAACCACAGGTTCACACAAAGTTTTGTAAGTAAATCTTTATATAGCTTTATTCATAATAGCTCCAAATGGAATGAATTTAACCCAAATGTCAGTCATTAAGTGAGTAGGTTTAAAAAATAATGAGTAAACAAAATGTGGTATACACATGTAATGGAGTGTTACTCAGCCATAAAAAGGAATAAAATACTAATACATGCCCCCACCAGCACGAACCTCAAAAGTACTATGCTGAGTGGAAGAAGCCAGACAGAGAAGTCACATATTGTATGATTCCATTTGTATGAAAGATTCGGAATAGGTCCATAGAGACAGAAGGCGGATTAGTGGGCCAGAGAGAGGAAAGGATAGAGAGGGCCTAATGGTACGGGTTTTGTATTTGGGGTGATGAGAATGCTTTGGGATTAGGTAGAGATGGTGGTTGCGTAACAGTGTGAATGTATCAAGTGCCATTGGATTGTACATATCAAAATGGTTAATTGTATGTAAATTTTACCTCAATTAGAAAAAAGTTAAAGGAGGTTTAGCTTGGGGTGTTAAGTGAAAAATGGTACTACTCTGGATATAATGTGGAGTTATTGCTGACTGTTGATGAATTGTGTGGGGTGTGGGAGAAAGGAGTTGAGATAGAATTGTCATTTTCTATGGTGGGGAGCTTTAGAATTGGAGTGGGTTGACTTCTACTTTCTGGCTCTCCCGTGTCCAGTGAGTTCCTGAATCCTTTTGATCATTGTTTTATATTCCTTGTATCGAACTTTCTCTCAGTCTTACCACCCACAATACTAGTTCAGGCTCTTCTTATGTCATCTGTCCATATTCCTCTCTAATTATTCAAGCAAACCATATCATCATGTGACTAACTCGACATTTTTGTGAGAATGCCCATAGGATAAGCTTTGAGCCTCATACCCACAAGCTAGCCCTGGCCCAACTCTACACTGTCACTGTCCTCCTTGGTGCCTGTCTGGCAAAAGTAGTCTTCTCCTTATTTACCCAAACGTTTGGTCCTTGTTTCTATTGTCCCTTTACCTTTTCACACTGGGCCTTGACTCTTCTTTTAAGGCTTGCTTTACATCCTACAAATTCAGTGGATCTTGAACAACACAGCCAGAAATAATCACTCAAGTACTCTCCTTATGACTTTCTGAATATACCATTTATTTTAGTACCTTAACCTAGAACTACTTTAATCCTTATTCTGTGTAGTACACAGGCTGTTTCATGGAAAGATGGCCTTTTATGCTGTATCCTCGTCTCTGCCAAGATGGCTGGGAAGCTGATGCAGGAAGTGGAGTGTATATGCATATAAACTCGAGATTACATCTAGTCTGACCTAGAACATGGTAAAAAGTAGGGTGAAAAGAAAGGTTAACTTATCGAATTAATAATGGGAAATAAATGCTTATTTTTTTCTTCTCTCTTTTTTAGCACCTCCTGTTCCTTCTGAAGACATAGATAAACACCGGAGGAGATTTAACATGCGAATGCTGGTCCCTGGAAGGCCTGTAAAAGATGCTACCCCACCACCAGTGCCTGCAGAAAGACCATCCTACAAAGAAAAGTTTATTCCTCCTGAACTTAGTATGTGGGATTATTTTGTTGCAAAGGTAAGGGGTGTGAGAAACACAGGTTTTAAGTATGCCTGTTTTATTAACTCTTGTACATGTATCACATAGGAATGATGGGGTAGCTTCTGGACTGAATCTCTATAGCATAGATATTTAATCTCTTAAGTCCAGAAACTAAATAGTCTTTCAGGAATGATCTGATGATGATGATAAGATACTTGAGATGGATGAGACAAATTAAAATTGTATGGGATTTTGGTATAAACCAGAAGTCAGTTTATTAACATGTAGCCAGCATCATCATTTTCTAGTGCCTAGAGTACTTCATCTGCTATCTAGGTTCTCTTCATCTGATATTCATAGTTCCTTTGGTCAGCATGGAATTAGAACAGAAGGAGGTATTGGGGGGTTTTATTCTTACCAGCCCAAAGTCCGACGCTTCAAAAAGGCAAAATTCAAAACATCAGAGTTTAGAGTAAGGTGAAAAGGTGCTAACCGAGAAGATGGAGAGCAGAGCTCTAACCTCAAATCCATTTTAAGAAAGTACAGAGTTTAGGCTTCTTTAATGTCAGGGGAAGGAAAAATGGGAAGGACTGTTTTTATAAAATCTCAAGCCCTGAGCAGGATTCCTCTAATGATCACCGTGTCTAAAGCAGGAGCTGTCAGCCTGAAGGCCATGGGCACGGCAGGCCCAACAAGACGAGTCAGAGAAACCAAGCAGGTTACATTAGCAGGCCATGGTGTGGTCCCATGACACATCTCGGTTTCTCTGCGCAGAGGAAGCATCTCGGAGGATCAGAATCTTCACGGGAACTAGATCCATTGTAGTCTCTTTTCGTACCATGTTGGGTGCACCTCTTACTTTTCAGCACTTTGCTTTTTGAGCTCATCATCTATTAACATTTCCCTCTTTGTGCGTGGTAACACTCTTATGACCTTGCTGTGAATGCAGAAGAGGGGATATATCTCCCATCCTGCCTTCTCCCCATGTTAAGTCAGGAAAAAAATAACCCAGTTATATATTTTAAAATAACTTTACCTTTTGTTGCAGCCATTTCTCCCTTTGTCTGATAGTGGTGTTATATATGATTCTGATGAAAGCATTCATAGTGACGACGAAGAAGATGATGCTTTTTTTTCAGACACACAAATGCAGGAGCACCAAGATCCAAATTCCTATAGGTAAATAAGGCTTTTCTCTTTTTGCCTTTTTTTGGTAGAAAATCCTTATATTACTAATTTTAAGTAGCAGTATCACAAACTTGTACAAGAACTGACTTATGTTTCAGGTTAGATATTCTGTACCTTTTCAAATAAATTTCCAGAAAGTACAGTATTTCTTTTACATCCAGAATCAAAGACTAGCTTATGTACAGAGTACAAACACAGCACTTTTAGTGAGGGAAAATATGTAATTTATTGTTGCATTATTAGAACTTTATATATAATTTGTTGGCATGCTGTTAGATTCCATGTGTCTGTGGTAAATCTTTTTTCATCAGGTAATTCCAGATATAGCAAAAGATACTGTTGTGTATCTTTTATTTTCAAAGACTAAAAAGGTGCCTTTTTAAAATAGTGAGTTGTTAGAAAAGAACAGCTTTTTTTCTGTGCAGGGAGACTGGGCTAAACAATCAACAGGAATCATTACTGTGCTTCTCTCATGATTTTATTTTTCAATTAAGGAGAATTCTTTTTTGTCTCCCTTCAATAGCTGGGCTCTTCTGCATTTGGCAATGGTAAAGCTAATACTTTACAATGTCAAGAATTTTTTCCCCATTGCTGGATTGGAATTCTCCGGTAAGTTTGTGATTTGAAAATTAATGTTAATAAATACACTAAATTTACCGTCAACTTTTTCATCTGTGGCATACCACCTTGAATGCACCCAATATTGTCTGATCTCAGAAGCTAAGTGGGGTCGAGCCTGGTTAGTACTTGGATGGGAGACCATCAACCTTTCTTTACAAAATCCATATGAAAGAGCATGTGGTGCTAAAAAAAGGAGATACTGCATTGGAGACCTAAGAGGTCTTGTTTATTTTAGGCTCCAGTCTGTGGTTTTAAATAATAGCAAGAATTACTATCTTCCTAGAAGGTTGAAAAATAAAGCAAAAAAGAAAAAAAAAACAGACCGGAGAAGCTAGATATTTTCTCAGCTCATTTTAGAGAGCTGACTTTCCGCTTTGTTGAAAGCATTAAGAATTTAAATGGCATTAGATTAACATTTTTAGATTTATTTGTATTTTCAGAAATTTTGGCTATAAATTTAGATTTGATAAATATGTGGATGATCAACATTTTTTATGAAAATAAAATGACATGTTCTATCACATTTTAGAGTTGCCTGTAACATCACCATTAGGTATTGCTGTGATTAAAAACTTGGAGAATTGGGAACACATCTTGCAAGAGAAAATGGATCAGTTTGAAGGTCCACCTCCTAACTATATCAACACATATCCAGCTGACCTTTCTGTAGGAGCTGGACCAGCTATTCTGCGAAATAAGGCTATGCAAGAACCAGAAAATACTCCATTCAAGTAAGAATGCTTTTTTAAATGCTGATGAGGGTGTAGCTTTGTTTTTAATTTTTCTGGAAGACAGTTTGGCAAAATATGCAAATAGCCTTTAAAACATTCAAAACTTTGAACCTGCAATCCTATTTTTATCAATATATGCTAATAATAAAACATCTTGTTAGAAAATGTGTTCCCAGTATTACCTGTAATTCAGTAGACATTACTTTTGTATTCAGAAGAAAACCTTTATCATCATTTTTTTAAATTTTAGGAGCCCCTACAGAAATTCTTTGAGATAATCTATATATGCAAACAGGTGCTGCTGACCTTTTGTCAGCAATTTAACAGTAAACACAGTATTTTCACTGATGTTTTGATCGATGCAATGTTTATCTGGGCTCCTTTTGATAAATGGCATGTTTTGGTTTTTTTCTTGAAACAGCTGGCCATGATTAAGAAGAGTATTGTTTATAAGCTTGAAGAGCAGGGCCTTTTAGCTTGTTAGGATGTTAGGAATAAGTCTGTGAGTTACTTTCATCATTGGTGTGCTTTAACCAATAGAACCAACCTAAACTATAATTTAAAAAGAGAATAATAAGAGAGTCATTTGACTCTCAGCTCAATCTGTTCATTCAGAGAACCTGAAATTAGAGAATTAAGTGCTAGATTTTTAGAAGAACTAAAAATTAAAAGAGAAATAAATTGAAAAAATTTGTTAGGCTTAATGCTGTATCTTCTTTGCAATAGATAATGGAGGTTTACAAAAAAAAAATGTCTGCAAATGTGAAACCCACTTTATGTAGACTAAGAGAGTGTGATGTGTTGATTGTTTTAACAGATCC
The DNA here is from genome assembly GCF_021234435.1 of Artibeus jamaicensis. Taxonomy (NCBI): domain Eukaryota; kingdom Metazoa; phylum Chordata; class Mammalia; order Chiroptera; family Phyllostomidae; genus Artibeus; species Artibeus jamaicensis. The sequence goes on from NW_026521883.1 coordinate 20,145,732, forward strand.
CGGGATTCCTCTGCACTTCCAGTCAAACGACTTTGGCACTTCCTTGTTAAACAAGAAATCCTTCAAGAGACATTTATTAGATATATTTTCACTAAGAAAAGAAAGCAGAGTGAGGTATTCTGAAAAAAAATTTCTGTTGTAATTTTTGTTTAGTTTTCTTTAACATTTCTAATGAAGTCCATGCTTGATTTATTTTGAAATTTACTCTTTTGGTTGGAACTTATCTTTCATACATCATAGGTAATAGTTACCAAACTATAATAAGCTTTTTAAGGTAAAAACTTACAATTGTCATTTCATAACAGTGAAACGACATAGGTCCCTTGATAAATTGTGTACACTCAAGTGAAAGTTGGTGCTGCCTTTATAATGTTTACTTCTGGGCTTTTACACGTCCTAAATGTTGTGATGGATGGTGGGGGGAATTGAACACAAATGAGTGCGCTCTGTTATGATTCTCGGAGTGTCACTTCCTGAAAATTCAGTCCCTTAAAAGCATTTTATTTATTTAGCATTTAGAAATGAACAGGATAAACTTCAGAAGCAACAAATTCAGGATAATTTTGTGAGAATAAACTACAGAAATACCAAATTCAAAATGAAGGAAGATTGCTTTTACAAAGTGAGGCCGAGACTCTGCATTGCATGGTGATTTTTAACCTAAATATAAATTAGTAATGTAATACCAATCTGGATTTGAGAAGAGTCAGGATTTGGAGACTGGCATGGTAGAACCGAAAGTGATCTCTTCCTTATATTATAAAAGGAGGGAGGGGTGCATAGATCTCTTATAGAGCATTTCAGTTTATTTGGCCATTGAATGAGGTAATGGGCAGTGTGGAGCCTGTTCTCAGAGTAGAGTGTCAGATGTGAGTAAAGATTTGGCAAACAAAATTTATGAGGAAAAAATGAATTATATTTCACTTAGGAAAGTGAAAAGTGAGAGGGGCAGTCTACATGATCCAATTTTTCACAGTAAAATACAGAACTGCGTCTTGGTTTTCCCCATGCCCAAAGCATTATAGAAAAAAAGCATTCTATAAAACCAAAGTATTATAGAGTGCATCTGCTCATGCAAGTAGGTTTTATTTTTAGAGATTACAGTTTAAGTTAGAACTTTAAGTTATATAACTGATATACAAATAACTAATTTTTATTTTGAAATACTCTTTATATATGTAATAGTCACATTAATTTTGCCTGGTTTGGTTTGCTTTGTGTTGTGTGTATCTGATGACATCACATTTTACTGAGTTTAATTTTTCATGAGTTTTTGCTTTAGAAAAAATCTTGCAAATTCATTTTACCATCATTAAGTGATGGAGTGACCATTTCAGTTTGAAATTTTCTATTCTCTTCATAATTTTGTTTCATGCATGTGTTTTGTGTTTGTGGCGCTGTGGTGTTATTTAGTCTGTAGAAGAACATGTGGAGCAGGTCAAACAAAACCACGTAGCAGAAGATTGCCACACCAAGGTAGTGTTCCGAACTCTTGTATTTAGCTCATTCTTTAAAGTTCAAGGAGCTAACACCTCATCTCTAATACTAACCATGACCTGCACAACTGGCTAACTAGTCCGAGCTCTCATTGCTCCCATATACCTCAGTGACGGATGGTAGCAGATGCTGCACTGTGTCTGGCTGGCTCTTCCTGCCATTGATACTTCTCTCTCCTTGCTTTCTGTTCCATTGCCACTTCAGTCACTTTTTCCAATCTGTTCTTAAACATGATTGATTTTCTTTCTTTTTGGTTCTGCCTCTTCTTTCCTTTCTGTTACCTTTGACCCTAAGCGACTGCATGTACCTTTCATCAATCTCCATTATTCCTCTCCATTTTTCTTTCCATCTTCTTATTACCACCCTTACTTTAAGATGTTTCATTTTTTATGTGGTTCCTTCATCTTTCTATGTCCTTTGTCCTCATGCCTCTTACAGTATCTTTGTACTCTTTTGGAAGAGGTAAGAGAGACACATTGCTGTCATAAATACTAATGAAAACTGTGTTGGCTATCTTTTGTCACAATTAATTAGTATCCTGGAATCAGACTGGAAATATTTATAATTGGGCTGACTAAAGGGTATCAGAGAAATGAAGCCAATTGCAAAACTAATTTTCAACATCCTGAAATTACTGTACCTTTTTCCTTGCTGCTTCTGCTGCTACATTTTCTTCTTACCCTCCCTTTAATGTTGCGGGGTGTTCAGACCTCTACACGGAGCTCTGCTGCAACAGCTGACCTTGCTGATGAATGTTTTGTAGGTTGAGGCCGATCTGGGCTATCCAGGTGGAAAGGCGAAAATCATTCATAAGGAGTCTGATATGATTATGGCATTTTCCATTAACAAGGTACAAGCTTTTGTCATTATAAAGAATGTACTTTTAAAAAATATTATTTTTAGAGGGGGAAGGGAGAAAGAGGGAGAGAAACTTGGATGTGAGAAACATTAATTGGTTGCCTCTTGGTACATACCCCAGATGGGGACCAAACCTGCAATCTAGGTGTGTGCCCTGACTGGGAATCGTACCAGAAAACTTTTGCATTGTGAGATGACACCCAAACGAGCCACACTGCTCAGGGCAAGAATATATTTCTTTTTAGTGAAATTGCTTAAATTATTGACTCCACCTTTGCTTTATAGGCAAACTGTAATGAAGTTGTTTTGGCTTCAACACACGATGTACAAGAACTTGATGTTACTTCTCTATTGGCCTGTCAGTCGTACATGTGGATTGGAGAAGAATATGACAGAGAATCCAAAAGGTTTGATTGTCTGATGTAGTCAATTTTAAATGTAGTTTTTTTTCTTCAGAAGGTTAACTAGTTATGTACATGATTTGAATTATCTTGAAAAATACATTTGTATCTATCTCATTTGGGTAGGAGATAAACATAATTGGTTTGGCTGCCAGTAAAAGGCACTAGTTACATTAATGAGCAAATTACTCATACTTGTTCTGTTAGACCCTGAACTGTTCATAGTGTTTGAGTCAGAGCAATCCCCAACACCACAGTCTAATGTTGACAAATGCCACTTTGACATTTAACCCCAAAGAAATGCCAGGGATTACACAATATTCAGTAAATTCAGCTTGCCTGGATAATTAAAGCAAAAAGCATTATATACAGATTTATTCATTAGACTGATTGAGAATCACATTTACTGAAAAATTTCCATTGTTTCTTATTATCCCCTTATAAGCATACCTTTTTTACAGATAAAAATGTAGACAACTTTGCTTTTCAATAAAGCTGTGGACATTCACTGAGTGTAACACTTTCCTATCTGAGGGTTCTCCTCCACGTTTGCCCTGCTCCCCTTGCTTTTCTCCAGACTCTTGAAAGTTGTGTATGCTTGCGAATGGTGCCGGGGTAACCTTCTTCTGTTGTGTTTCTTGTTTTGTCAGCATATAATATGCCTAGATTCAGTACTGCACTTCAGGCTGACATGGCCGTCCAGTATAGTGTACTCTGTTGTAAAAATCACTCCAACATTTTTATGTGATAATTGGTACCTTTAAGAAATCCTCAAACCCAAATTTTTAAAAAATGTATGAATTTGATACATAGGATATCCGTACTTGAGAGCATATAATTTTTTCTATATTTGACTTTAAAAAATCTATTAAATGCTTGAAGACAAACATTTGTTCAACTTGTGCAGCAATTAAATGACCACTGAACAACATTTGACTAAATTTGCATTTTGCCTAAAGGGAAGAAGTCAACCAGTAAGAAAATTGGTTATGATTAGGACATGGACCTAAGTTTTTCTCATGGATCTTTATTCATTTTTAAAGAATAAAAAAATGTTTTGTGTGTACATAAGAAGCCCTGTAGTTGGAATTTGGCTTGAGCAAATGGAATGTTCACAATAACACGTTAATATTTTTCACAGTTCAGATGATATTGATTATCGTGGTTCCACCACGACTCTTTATCAGCCCAGCACATCCTCCTATTCAGCAAACCAGGTGCATCCGCCTTCGTCTCTGCCGTGGCTGGGCAGTGGACAGACGAGCACTGGAGCCAGTGTGGTATGTTGTTTACTGTTAGCTATGGTTTCCAGGTACGGACTCCCTCAAAATGACTTGAAATCACTGTGATCTAGGACTGGTCCTGAAGGTTAAGAGCGATGACCAGTTAGTGGACCCCAGTAATAATAGCCAACGTACCGCGAGCGTCTGTGTCAGGTGCAAGCATTTTTTCACAACCACCCTACGTAGGTGCTATTATTATCCCCCATTATCATTTTATAGATGAGCAAACTGAGAGGCACAGGGTGGTAAAGTGGAGTCAGAGAGGAAGTCATTCCTACTCTCAGTGTGTGAAAAGTGCATCAGTGACATTATTGTTAGTCACTGTCGTTCTATGAAGACTCTGGAGACACTCCTGATGTCCTCTGGGAGGGGCATGTGGAGGAGAGTTCCCTTTACCACTAGAGGAAGCCGCTTGGGATCTTCCTAGTCCAGAGAGGCCAGGGCTCTGCCCGTAAGTGACTGCGCTTCCATACGCTTTCCCCACAGGTGTCATCTGTTACGTGGTTCAGAAAATCTGCGACAGGGTTTATTTCCATAATTAGCCAGTTGTAAAAGAATAAATTTATCAAAGTTAGAGTTGACCTGAATCATATCCCTCCTTACCTCTTATGCACAAAATGAATTCATTTTTTATTATCTTCTTTTAAAGCTTATGAAAAGGAATCTACATAATGTTAAGAGAATGACTTCACACCCAGTTCATCAGTACTGTAAGTATCATATTTTATGGTCCAAGGATTTTAAAGAGCCTCTATGATTTTGAAGTTAATTTATAGAATGGAAAATATTGGAACTCTTTCTTTAGCTTGTTTATTTCTTATTTTCTGCTTTTCTTCTTGTGGTTCAGATCTCACAGGTGCCCAGGATGGCAGTGTAAGGATGTTTGAATGGACTCGACCTCAGCAGCTTGTCTGTTTCCGCCAAGCTGGCAACGCGAGGGTTACCAGGCTATATTTTAATTCTCAAGGCAACAAGGTTAGTTCTTGGGGGTTATTGCTAAACTCATCTGAAAATAATTATGGATATTTATGAGTAAAAGGTGGCAAGGGTTACCAGGCTATATTTTAATTCTCAAGGCAACAAGGTTGGTTCCTGCGGGTTATTGCTAAACTCATCTGAAAATAATTGTGGATATTTATGAGTAAAAGGTTAGTAAACTCTTATCTAAAAGCAATTCATTGACCCCGTATTTAAGCTGGGCAGGTAGTTTGTTGGTGTCTGTTTATATATCTCTTCGTCTCCCATCAAAAGCATAAACCCACAAAATTTTGTATGCATTCATTGTCCAGTTAAAGATACTAAATACTGTGTGAGGGTAAAGGACTCCATTGAGTGTATTGGTGTTGCCCATAAACACATTCAGGCACCTGAGAGGAACCTTCTAATTTCTTAGTAAATTGTACTACAGGTGATTGGGAGAAAACAGTAAAATAGGTGTGGAAAAGTATTTAAAAGGTGGCAGGATATTTATAGTATTTGGACTTGGGAATTCCGCAACAGAAACATGGGGATAGGCAGAATATTAGTTAAGAGGAGACGAAGTGACTCCGCTTTCCATAAATGTTTTACCTTTGACACGGATTCCAAGAAGCTGTGTGTAATGGTTACGCCTTCCTTACAGTGCGGTGTTGCGGATGGAGAGGGTTTTCTGAGTATCTGGCAAGTAAACCAAACTGCAGCAAACCCTAAACCCTACATGGTAAGTGTCCCTCCGCATCCCCAGAGTGAAAAGAGGCCACTTGTTTGTGTCTTTTTCAGACGGGGAGTCTCACAGATGGGTCTGGGGGGGAAGGGACAGGTCTGTGCCGCAGCCACAGCCCGGAACCCCTTATTGCCCCACTTCAGGCTGCAGTGGCCCAAAGAGCAAACACCTTGTTTTTCACAGCCTGAAGGACGACCATTATAATTGAAAATTTTCAAGAGCTTTCCCTGTGATGCTCCTACATAGGATACATTTTTTTACACTTTTCTTCATTTTGAAAACTCTATTTACATGTTCCATGTATAGTCGTCCCTCAGTATCTGTGGGGGATTGGTTTCCAGGACCTCTGCGGATACCAGAATCTTGTGGATGTTCAAATCCCTTGTGTAAAATAGCATAGTATTTGCATATAACCTACTTCTATATACTTTAAATTACTTACACTACCTAATGCAATCTGAACTATGTATAAATAGTTGTCACACTATACTGTTTGGGGAATAATGAAAAAGAAAAAAGTCTGTACATGTTCAGTACTCATGCAACCATCTCTGGCCTAACTACATATACATGTCAGCAGCAGTGTAGCTTTTTAAAAAAATACTTTTGATATACAGATATCTAGGGCTAACTGTATTTCAGTTTTCTCCAAAATTTTGTTTACTAGATTATAAAATAAACAATCTCAATAGGCCACTTTATTCATTAACCCAAATCATAGTAAAACACTCGGTGACATAGACAAGCAAATTTTCACTCAGTGGGGGTGGGGCAGGGAAGAGATGAAAGATGACGCTCTCCTATGTGGAACTCCTGGCTTCATTTATTTCGATTTTATAGAAAGTCCTGAACCTTTGGGGTTTGGACAGATTCCCAAATACTTAAAATTTTTCTTTTCTAGGCTATACACATGTTCTTTTTTTTTTAATTGTTCAAGTACAGTTGTCTACATTTTTCCCCCACCCCAGCACATGTTCTTATGTATATGAAATATGTCACCTAAATTGGTACACTGTAGACTGTATCATAGTCTTCACAGAATGAAGTGATCGTGAATCTATCCCTTAGCTTCAGTCCAATCTATACTATGATAATTTCAAACAGAATAATGCCTGTTTTATTTTAAAATACCACGACCTCCTCTTCCTGGGTCCTCACCTCCAAACTTCTGCTCATCCAGCTGATCCAACAAGGAAAGTTCTGCTGGGCTCAGCAAACGGTTTCCCACAACACTGGACTATCCTTAGGAGCCATTTGCAATAGCCTTCAGCTCCTCTGGATTGTTTGCAGGACCACTTTTGATCCGGTTAAGTGTTAAAGCTCTCAACTGGGAGGTGAGGGCAGGGAGCACAGAGCCCTTGAAGGAAGGTGGGTGGTTACAAAGTTAATTGGACTTAAGGCCTTCATATTGCAGTCTAATACTAGGTGGGTATGTAAGAATTTTCCTTCATGGGTTGATTATGATTTATGTTATTATTTAAGGTTTATTAAGTACACTTGAGGTTATTAGCACTAAAATTGTTTGGGCCCTTAATGAAGCCATTTTAATTACATGAAGTTCATGTACTTGGTATCTTATTCCTTTGTTATATATTCTAAAAAGTATAACCTTTAACTTCATGTTTTTACCATTCCTTTCCAGTTTAAAAAAATTATTGAATTTTAGCCAAATAATAACGCAAATAATAGCTAATCCTCCTATTATCAATTATTTCTTATTGTAGACTTTTACAGAACTACTCTTAGCTCATGCATGTGGCATATATTAGCAGAACTGTTTTTACTATACCGAATTTTATTGGACTTGTAGATAATGTCAGCTGTAATTTGTTTTCCATAGAATTGGCAGTGCCACAGTAAAGCCACAAGTGACTTTGCATTTATTACCTCTTCCAGTCTAGTTGCCACGTCTGGACAGTCCAATGACAACAGGTATGTTGACAGAGAAGCAAAATAAGAAATAAGCAATTTTTAGGCAGATAGGAATTCTTGGATTTCTATTTAGGAGGCCTTTACCATCCCAGAAATACAAAAACTCTTTGTTACATAATTCTTAGAATAGTTTTCCTTACCAAAGGGAAAAGCAAAAATTACTCCTAATTTAGTCTGTCAGTAAGCATGAGTAATTATGTTAAAACTACCCAGTCATTTCTTTGTATTGCTATTAATAGTCATGTTCTTGAGAAGTAAAAAAGCATTTGGCAGTCTGTAGCCATCATTCTCAACATTTTCTTTGACCTCTCACTGTTTTCACTGACAACACATGACAACCCCTGTCATTTCCCTGCAGTGGTTCCCCCTGCAGGCATAGAAACATCTTTTCTGCTCAGGAAATCAATTTCCCTGGAGGGGTAATGCAAAAGAGAGGGGACTGAGATAGGGCAGAGACTGTATGAGACAGAACTGTGCATTGTGAAAAGGTTAAACTCTTAGATGAGATAAAACCCCAGTCCCAGCCTCTGCCCTCATTCTAGTTGAAAAATCACTGCTTTATAAATGTGAACAAAAAAGATAGGATTCAGTAAGATATTTGACTTGACAGTTTGCCCCTAATTAGGACTTAGAACAATTGTTTATGATGTATTTTTGTTATTGTTCTTTATTAGAAATGTATGTCTCTGGGACACTTTGATATCACCTGGAAACAGCCTCATTCATGGTGAGTTGTGATCTTTGATTCGTAATACACTCAAGGAATGCTTTCCTGGTTTTGTTTTAACCAGTGAATCTAGTCAGTGTTTTATTATATGGGTTGCCGATGGATAAGTATTTGAAATGAGTAAAAAACTGAAAATTAACTAGAATACCCACCATCTTGCTGAGGTAAACATGTATGGCCATAGAAGCCCGGCTAGCTTGGAGCGGTCATTAATTGTGTTCTCTTCCAAAAACACAGTGTGGCAAGTAGTGTTACTGACAAGGCCATATAAGGGATAGGTTACAAAGTGTTCATTGAGCGCAGGAGAAATGAGATCATATTTTAAAGAATTAGACCTGACCATAACACAAAAGTTAACCATACAGTAAGAGACAGAAATATGAACAATACCATTTAAATATCACTCATTTTTTAAAAGACAGTATTTTCCAAATTAGTGTCCTAATGGTCTATCTTCCACCTCATGCTGCTGAGAGAATGCTCTGTGCTCCACCCAGTAAATCTGGGTTAAAGCCGCCTGGATGTTCCTTAAAAACAGAAAGATTTCTCAATCTTTTACTATGCTGATGTGGATTTTGAAAAGTATAGTTATTTCCCATTTTTATTTTTTTAAATGCTGGGAAAGCATTTATTTCAAAAATGTATTTATTTGGTGCTTAGATGATAAACAGGAAGTGAGAGCCATCATATTTTACTGTAAGCTCTGAAAAATGAAATGAGATAGTTTCATAAGTGTGGACTTTTGAAACATGATGTTGAAAAAGAACACTAAAAGAAAGCTGGAGTGCTGTTCTTTATTTTCGCAAGTGTGCTTTGCTCGGTACTGCTTCAGTGCGTACTGCCACGCACCTCCTGTGCGCATGGCATCCCCAAACCTCCTGTCCCTGCTGCTGACATAAGCGCTCTGTGTCATCCCACGCAGGTGCCAGTAGAGAATGTGTGTGTAGCCCTGTGCCAACGGCCTAGGTGTATACTGGCTCCTTGCTGGAACCCAGAATACTTGCCTGGAGCTTGGCTCTGCCCTCCAAGAAGTCATCTGCTCTGATGCAGAAGCCCTGCCTGCTAGTAATTGGTTCCAACACTCACCATAGGGCTTTAGGTTTTGAGAGGAAGGCCAACATCCCACTGTCCTTAAACCTGAGGTATTCCTCTGGGAGAAAATCAAGGTTCAGATCTATGGTCAGTCATCACTGCACTTGGTGAGGTTTATTGGCTCCTCAGGATTGAGTCAGTTTTGGGAAGGTGGCAATGTTGTTAGCCCACTGCAGGCCAGCCAACAATCACTGCCGCTTCTCTACTGGATCCCAAGGTGCCCACAGCAGGTGAATTTACATAATTGAATGACTTGTTTGATTCAGTAGTAGAATAATCCTTTATATTTTCTCCATTTTTATTATCTTTTAAAATTTTGCTGCCTACTGGGGTATAGCTTTAATTATATTAACATCCCCAGAATCGTGGGAGCACTAACTCCTTAACTTGTAGCTGGTTGCTTCCACACTGGAGTCCTTGAGAACAGCCACTGAGCCACACCAGCCAGGTTTCTGAGAAGAACTTCTGATGAGACTGTGTGAATGGGCAGGAAGTAGGAGATGGTAAATACTTGTATTGGTGGCTGCTGGTGAGGTGGCTGAGTGTGTCATTGAGAAGCTTGGTCACCTCTGCACCTTTACTTCTACATACTTCTTCTGAGGCAACATAACTTAGTTTGAGCTTAAGGTTTAAACTTGGGGTATGTGTGTCTTCATATTGAAATTATGGATAATGTTTGTTTTTCTGTCATTGCTTGGTATCTTTTTTAATAATTTGATCATGTGATCACAGAAATTAGAATGAAAAAATGTGCCTATCTTATTTAAATGTGCATTGAAATATTACCAGAATTGCCAAGATAGAAATGTATTGGGAAAGGCTCTTGTTTTGTTTCTTCAGGTTTCACATGCCATGACCATGGTGCCACGGTACTTCAGTACGCACCAAAACATCAGCTCCTGATATCTGGAGGCAGGAAGGGGTGTGTCTGCATTTTTGACATCCGGCAGAGACAGCTGATTCACACGTTCCAGGCACATGACTCAGCCATTAAGGCTCTGGCTCTGGATCCCTGTGAGGAATTTTTTACTACAGGCTCAGCAGAAGGTAACATAAAGGTGAGTCAGTAGGAGAGGTGATTGTATGTTGTCTTTATCTGCTGTCAAGACTGATGGGGAAAAAAAAAACCCAAAACTCCCTACTGTGTTCTTTGAAGTGAGGGCATAAAGTGAAGTTTTCTGGAGATATTGAATGTCTCTTGCCATCCTTCCTTCCTTCTGTATGGTTCTTTCTAAACTGTAATAGTTCAGAAAACCAGAGATTTAACTTTATTAGACTCCCAGGTTATTAAGAAGCCTCAAAGAGGTCTATTTTGTGTAAAGTATAATGAGTTTAATTCATGCATGGATTTTTTGATGAGCATTGGTGCGGCTCCTCAGTGCCTCCACCCCTCTCCCACCTCTGCCCCCAGGACCTTCCTGTTTTATATAGTTAAGGTGAGGTTTTTATATTGCCAGGGCCTAGTTTAGCATTGAGGACATGCTTAATTGAATTAACTTAAATATGTAATTGAATTATAAATGGGGTAATGTGGTTAATATGAAATTACAAGAGGATGTGAAGAGAGAAATTTGAAAGAAGAAGCAGTAAAGTGTAAGGACAGTCGATTAATCATCTGCATGATATTATTTCTAATTAGAGAAGTTTCAGATCAGTGGATGGGAAAGTTGGGCCAAAGGAACAGAAGATAAAATCATGTTTCTGCTTTTGGCTTCCCTTTGTGACTTACATTTTTTGTTTTCACTCCGTTTTTCTTTTAAACCAGGTTTGGAGATTAACAGGTCATGGTCTAATTCATTCATTTAAAAATGAACATGCTAAACAGTCCATATTCAGAAACCTTGGGGCTGGAGTCATGCAGATTGACATCATCCCGGGCAATCGGATCTTCTCCTGTGGGGCAGATGGCACTTTGAAGACAAGGGTTTTGCCCAGTGCTTTTAACATCTCTAATAGAATTCTTGACATTCTATAAACTTAAGATTTGGGACTTTATTTTTATAAACATTTCAATTAAAAAACACACTGCGGTGATTATCAGGCATTTCTGCTTTCCAAGCAGTTAACACATTGAAAACAATGCAGAGAATCTCTGTGTAGAATTTGTATCTGATTCAAGCTGAGTGTTGCCTACACAGGTTGGTAGAATGACTGTGCATGTTCCTTTTATCATGCTGACATACTTAAATCAAACCTAGTGTTCTGCGAAGGGTAGCTATTCTTTACAGCATTTACTAAACCTGATTCAGAAAACATTATTAGTAAGTTACAGTAATGAGAAGGACCTCTGTACCAAATTAAGGAAGAAAATGTTGCTGGTTCAGGTTTTTCTTCCTATTCTTACAATGGATTGAAGCATGCCTCCAGTCTCCTTTGGTGAAGGAAAGATAGTCATAAGGAGTTAGAAGCTCTCGATCACCAGAAACACTTGCTAAGCTTTGAAGCCTTGTGCAGTGACTAAGTTCCCTGCCCAGAGAGGTCACTTCCATTCTTTCCTGCTGAATATTTTTCCTGTTAGTGTTTAAACTGAGCTAGTACTGTAACTTGCAGATGAGTGCAAATTTAAATGCAATGTTTTCCTCACGATTTGCACATTCACATTTTTCGAACTGCTAGTTTTTTTATTTAAACATTTGCTTTCTTGTTAGGAATGTAATACTATGAACATGACATATTTGTAGTTAACCAAAACATGCCAGTTCAATACTTTTTATTTTCTTATTCCAGTGTAGTGCCTTTTCTTTTCATGTATTCATGGTTAAACACAACATTTGAAGGCTATGTTGAGACTAACGATACCAATAGAGCATTTCATAATTAAAATGAATGTTAGGCTTTTTGTGGCCAGTTAATAGTTGATGAGATTGGTGATACTATTTATTACCACAGCCTATTGTATAAACTATGCAGAATTAAATATTATTTGCTTGTAAAATATTAGCCAATGTTGTCATATTTTGCTGTACCTCCTTGGTTATGACCAAAAATATGTTGAGATATTGAAAACAATGTCTGTATATTTAAATGTTTACCAGCAAATTGTCTCATCATGTTAATGAGAATGCTTAATACCTGTGTGATAAACAGTAAAATATAATGGCATAAAAGCACCTTTCTCTGAAGGCAATGTGATGTTCAGGCTGTGAAATACCCTATGTGAAAGAAAAATAAATGTTATTTGTTAGAGTTTTACCTTAGTTTGGTCTAGTATTTTTTTTATAATAATTTAAACTGTTGAGATGATTTTACATTTGATAAAATGTTTAACTTCTTAGAAAAAATTTAAGCTGTTAGAGTGCAGTTCATTCATTCATGAACATTTACTGAGTCGTAAGCCATTCTAGGAATTGGAATATGGTGGTGCATTTACACAGTGGAATTACTACTCAGCCATAAAAATGAAGGAGATCTTACCTTTTGTGACAGCATGGATGGACCTGGAGAATATTATGCTACCTGAAATGTAATAAACAAAAACTAGCAAACAAAATAGAAATGTGCAGAGAATAGACCAACGGCTGTCAGAGAGGAACTAGATGAAGGGATTAAGAAAAAAATTCATCGTCACAGAAAACTGAATGGTGATTACCAGAGGATAGGGGGTTGGGGAGAGGTAGAAGAGGGCAAAGGGGGCATTATGTTGATGGGAGGAGACTTGACTTGGGCTGGTGAACATGCAATACAATATCAGATGATGTATTACAGAATTGTACACCTGAAACATACATAACTTTATTAGCCAGTGTAACCCTAACAAGTTCAATAGAAAAAACCCACATCAGGATCCAAAAATAGAACAACATCAAAAAGAAACTCACTCAAACAAGCAAGCAAAATATAACCAAAGACATTGATATAGAGAACAGGGTGACAGGGACCAGAGGGGAGAGAATTTCAAGGGAAAGGGGGAAGGATTTACAGGAACAAGAATAAAGGACACATGGACAAAAACTAATGGGGGTGGAAATGGGAGGGAGGTGGGGAGCACGGGGGGGGTGGGCTGGGATGGGAGTAAAAGAAAACTGTACTTGAACAATAATTAAATAAATTTAAAAAAGAAATCTGCTAATAGTAGGGAAAAAAGTCACTTCAGATGTAAGGACAACACAGACTGAGAGTGAAGATACGGAAGAAGATATTCCATGCAAATTAAAACCAACAGAAAGCTGGGGTACTTACATCAGACAAAATAGACTTTAAAACAAATCTTGTAATAAGAGAGAAAGAAGGGCATTACATAATAATAAAGGGGTAAATCCAACAAGAGTATGTATAACATTTACAAATATCTATGTGCCAAATATAAGAGCACCTAAATGTATAAAGCAAACATTAACAGATCTAAAGGGAAAAGTAAAAGAGCAACATAATAAGAATATGGAGTGTAGATCCAAAGTGGTGGAGTAGTAAGTGCAAGCTACACTAACCTTCTCCTAGGGCCAACCTGGACTTACAACTAAACTGTAGACAAATCATCCAGAATAGCCAACTGAACACTAGATAGAGAGAAGCATTGTAACCCAGAAGAAACCACTTCACCACAACAAGACTGGTAGGCAAGGGAGAGGAGGAGCAGAAGGCTGGCTGAGCTCCCACGGGCAGTAGCTGAAGTTCAAGAGGAATATTTTAGCAGCTGGGGGTCCACCTGAGAGGAGCGGGGTCTAGACCCCAAGCTGGGCTCCCCAGCCTAAAGCACCAGAGGTGGAAAGGAATCCAGCTAACATCCATCTGTGAAAAGCATCAGGGGATCTGCCTATCAAGGAGAAGTGGCTAGAGACGCAGAGAGCCTTCTAAAGGGCCAAAGCACAAAATTTCATTTGCAGCCACTTATACTGGGCACTAGCAGAGGGAGGGCAGCGTGGACTACAGACACTTGAGGAGAGTCTGGGGTTGATGGTTCTGAGGAGAGAACTGAAGGAAGAGCTACCAGGATACCCGAGCTGAGTCATTCCCCACACTGCAGAGGCCATCTTTCTCAGGCAAAGCACTCTTTTCCAAGTGGCATCAGCGTGAAGGAAGCAACAGCCCTTACCCTGTAGTGCTTAAGCTGGGCTGCTGATTACAGCTTGCTTAGATTAACAGCTGATCAGTTAAACAGCTGATTAGTTGAACAAGTAAGGTGGAAAATACAAAGCAGCAGCCAAAATGGGAAGACAAACAGACCCCAAATGAAAGAGGACAATTCTCCAGAAGAACTAGATAAAACTGGAGGTAAGCAATTTATTAGAGAGTTTAGAGTAATGATTATAAGGATACGCAACAGCACTGAAAAAGACATAGAAACCATAAAAAAAAGGACCAGTCAGAAATAATGTAATATCTGAAATGGGTAATATACAGGAAGGGATAAACAGTAGATTAAATGAAGCAGATGATCGAATCAGTGTTTCAGAAGACAAGGTAGGTAAAAATACCCAAGCAGAGCAGAAAAAAAAAAATTCAAAGGAGAGCATAAGAAACATTTTGGACAACATGAAGCAACAACATCCACATCATGGGAATACCACGAGAAGAGAGTGAACAAGGAACTGAAAACCTATTTGAAGAAGTAATGACTGGAAACTTCCCTAACCTTGTGAAGCAAAAAGACACAATTCCAGGAAGCTCAGAGAGTCCCAAGTAAGTCAGACCCAAAGCAGCTTATACCAAGACACAACAAATGACAAGGTTCAAAGACAAGGAGAGAATCCTAAAAGTCACAAGAGAAAAGCAGGTAGTTACATACAAGGGCACACCAATAGACTGACATCTGATTACTCAACAACAGAAACATTTCAGACCAGAAGGCAGTGGTGTGAAATATTCAAGGCGATGAAAAGTAAGGACCTACAACCAAGAATACTTTACCCAGCAAGGTTATCATTTAAAATCAAAGCAGAAATAAGGAGCTTCCCAACCAGAAAAGGCTAAAGGAGTTTGTTAACACCAAACCACTACAGCAATAAATGTTAAAGGGCTTGCTTGAAGAAGAGGGAGGAGGGGGAAGGGAAAAAAGGAGGAGGGGAAGGAAAAAAGGAGGAGGGGGAAGGAAAAAAGGTGAAGGAGGAGGAGGAAGAAGGGGGAAGAAGAGAAAAAGGAAAACCATCTAAAATGGCACTAAGTGTATCTATCAATAATCATGTTAAATGTAAAGGGCTTAAATGCTCCAACCAAAATACATAGGGTAGCTGAATGGATAAGAAAACAAGACCCACATATATGATGCCTCCAAAAATCCATTTCAGATAGAAAGATATATATAGATTGAAAGTAAAGGGATAGAAAAAAGATATTTCGTGCAAATGGAAAGAAAAAAAGCCTGTGGCAACAGTACTTGTATCTGACAAAATAGACTTTAAAATGAAGGCTATAGTTAAGAGACAGAGAAGGACACTACATAACAATAAAGGGAACAGTCCAACAAGAGGATATAAACCTAGGAAACATTTACACATCCAGCATAGTAGAACCTAAATATGTAAATCAAATCTTGATGGACATAAAAGGAGAGATAGAAATACAGCTGTAGTTGGGGTGTTTTAACACTTTATTGACTTCAATGGAAGAGCTTCCAGACAGAAAATCAACAAGGAGACTGTGGCCTTAAATGACACACTAGATCAAATGGATTTAATTGATATCTTCAGAGCATTTTGCCCAAAGCAGCAGAATACACATACTTTTCATGTGCACATGGAATGTTTTCTGGGGATAGACCACATGTTAGGACATGAAACAAGTCTCAATAAACTTAAGAAGATTGAAACCATATCCAGCATCTTCTCTGACCACAATGCTATGAAACTGCAAGTCAATCACAAGAACACTGAAACACACACAAAGACATGGAAGCTAAATAACATGTTATTAAACAGTGAATGGGTCAACAATGAGATCAAGGAAGAAATCAAAAGATACCTTGAAACAAATGAAAATGAGGACACAACCATCCAAAATCTGTGGGACTCTGGGAAAGCAATCATAGGGAATTCACGGTATTATAGGCCTATGTCAAAAAACAACAAGAAAAAGCTCAAATAATCTAACTTCACACTCAAACTTGAAAAAGCAAATCAAACAAAGCCAAATATGAGTAGAAGGAAGGAAATAATGAAGACCAGAACAGAAATAAATGAAATAGTCTTAAAGAAATGACATAAAAGATTAATGAATCCAAGAGCTCATTCTTTACAAAGATAAATGAGATTGACAAATCCTTAACCAGACTCATCAAAGGGAAAGGGTCGGGGGGAGAAAAGAACCAAATACATAAAATCAGAAGTGAAAGAGGACAAATAACAACTGACACCAAAGAAATACAAAGCACTAAGAAAATATTATGAACAATTTTATGCCAACAAACTGGACATCCTGGAAAAAATGGATAAATTCCTAGAAACATACAATCTTCAAAAAATAGGAAGAATTAGAGAATCTGAAGAGATAGATTACACCTAATGAAACTGAAGCAGTAAAAAACACCCCTCAACATATAAAAGCCCTGGACCAGAAGAAGGCTTCACAGGTGAATTTTTACCAAACATCCCAAGAACTAGTATCTCCTCTCAAACTATTCCATAAAATTCAAGAGGAGAAAAGGCTCCCAAATTCTTTTTATGAGGTCAGCACTATCCTACTTTAAAAACCAGATAAACACACTACAAAGAAAAAATTATAGGCCAATATCCCTAATGAACATAGGTGCTAAAATCCTCAACAAAATACTAATAAACTGAATATAGCGATGCATCAAAAAGACCATACACTATGGTCAAGGGGGATTTATTCTTGGAATGCAAAGTTGGTACAACATTCACAAATCAATAAATATGATTCACTATAGGAAACCTATCCGCATGGAGTGGCAAATGTAGCCCAGCCCCACTGGAAAGCCTACAGGCGCATGTCAGCACACAGGATGCCAAACCCACAGATCGGCTTTCCCGTAGGAAACCAGGCCTGCATTATACCTAGGCTGCTTTGAGGCTTCCTCTTGCTAAAACTCCCTCACCCTGAGTTGAAGCAGAAAATGCTTAGTGCATATCTTTAAGTTAAATTCCTGAAGTCTGTGCTGATTCTCCCAAGGACAGAGTATAACCAAACCAATCACTCTTATTGTTCCCTTGCATTTGCAACACTTTTTTCTTGTTAATCTATAGGAAGTAATCAGTAACATCCTTTCCTTGGTTATCTGTAAAAAGTAATCACCTAAAGCAAACCTGAGCATAATGAATGAGAACCTTCTTTGATGTATGCTATTAGAAAGCCAATAAAAGCTTGTCAAGGCCAGGGTTGAGGTGCTCTCCCCGTGAGAGAGTGGCTGTATCGTCCCTTTTTCTTCACAGGACTTGGGTAGTTCGTGTGAATATGTTTTGCCTTACCTACAACACTGCCGACATTGCTGGCCAGAGTCTGCATCATCTGCCGCCCGGAACAGGGACACAGGGCTACGAGCTGTGGTTGTGGATAACACACCAACTTGGTTGGAGTGTGTGCATCAGCTCAGGTAAGGGCTGCCAACACCGAGTGTTTTTCGGTATAGTTGTAGGGTGTGTTGGATTTCAGAAGAAAAGGAATTTTTTCCAAGGTCGCCCTCTCTTGAGACCACTTTACATCTGCATTCTCTTTAGTAAGCAGGAGCCCTGCTCTCTCTCCCAAGTATTTGCCACAATCTCCTGGGCACGGGTCAAGCAATTAATAGCCACAGGGGTGCTTGCCAGTAGAAGGCACCTATGAGAGGATAAGCTAGGATGTGGACCCATACAGAACACTAGGTTTCCTGCCAGCTGCAAGCAAAAGCCCACACAATGAGAGGCACACTGTAAAAACACTCATAAGCCCATCCCCAAGGCACAACCCCCAGCTAGGTCTAGGCTTGGGAAAAACAGCAAAGACTTTCCCTTTAATCAGCTTTAAAAACAGCAACTAATTGCAGGACTATTTACAAGCATATCAGCAAATTATTTCAATCCACCTCTTGTGGTCCTTTTGATTTTGCCTTTTCCCCTCTGTCCACCAGCATAAGGAAAAGCAGATAGTGAATGAGTGTTTCAGTTTTGACCAGACTCTGAAGATTGCTTTCCAGAAGAATTTAGTGTTAGTCACAGGTTTTGTATGAGAGCCTTAGGCACTTGCCAAGCTCCAAAGACAAAAGGCACTTCCTCCCCTCCTCTGGAAAAATCAGGTGTTCCTGTTAGAGGAAATTGGCAGTTATTTTAAAACATAGCACAGCACCCAGGGAATGGCTTGTTTTTTTTCTGTTTCTTGCTTGTCCCTGCAAGCCAGAGATAATGATTGCTAGAGATAACATTTGTGAGCTAGAGACAACATGGTGTCTCTGTGTGCTAGAGATAACGTTTCACTTCTGTAAGCTGCTTCTTGCTTTCTCACCAGAAGTAATGGTCTAAGTGACAAACCACCCCTCACCCTATATAAGCAATTGCTCCCCACTGATCAGGGCCCAGAATTTGGAGACTGCCTACTCTGGGTCCATGTGTGCGTAAATAAAGGAACCACTTTGCTTTTTCCGGTGTTCGGCCTGAGTTCTTCCTGTAACATTTTGGTTCCCTGACAGGGAAACGACTCACACGAGCAGGCATTTGCCTCCAGTGAGGTGACCTCGGAGCTCTGTGGAGCTCTGTGATGGAAAGGAAGCACACACCCCAGTTATTTTGGGTCCTCACCCGTCCCGGACTCTGCAGTTAGCTGCCAGCGAGACCCGCTCTCTACCTGAGCTGGAGAGGGAGCGAACTGGTCCAGCTTGGGGAGCTGCGCAGCCTTTGGATTTGTAAGTGCCCCAGAAACTAGTACCTGAGACTAGACCCACCCCTTGTGGTGGAAGGAGAGACTGACCACCTCTCAGGTAGGCAAGTAGTCATAAGTCCTTTAACGGCCAATTGGCCACTTGGTAGGGGAAACGTATCCCTACTTGGTTAGGGCAGTCCTACTCGGGCGGGACTGTATAAATTCTTGGATGTTTGTTGGAGGTTTGTCTGTGTGTTTGTGTGAGTGACTGAGCAGTGGTTCCACAGGTGAAAACCTACGGAGTCTGAGTGGGCCCCAACCTGCGGTTCCTCGGTCTGTCGTATGGCATAATGGCTGGGAGTAACCTGGACTCTACTCAGGCAGCCTTAGCTAAGACAGACCCAAGTCCCTCGCAAGAGGAGAGGCCAGGAGGGCGAAACTGAAAACCCCATCCCTTTGTCTGTGCCGTTGTGGGAGAGACATCACGGGCGCAGGACCCTCAACAGTACTAGACTGCATGTTGCAGAACTTTGATCAGTTTTGGGGCTGAGACCAATTAGAAACTTTCTGTACATCAGAGTGGCCAACATTTGGGGTAGGCTGGCCCCCTGAGGGAACCCTGAACTTAAGGATAATTCGGGCAGTACATCTAAAAGTCACAGGCAAGCCAGGACACCCAGATCAGTACACGTACATAGACGGATGGCAGGAATTAGCACAGGACATGCCGTCATGGCTCCGGCAGTGTGCAGGTCAGAAGCCTAAGAGGGTAGGAAAGGCTGGTGGTAGGCAAAAAGTGGCACAATCCAGTGATTTAGTTGCCCAGTCGAGGGAAACATGCCGCCCCCCATTTTCAAAGGAGAGCCAGAGGAAGAGCCGCCTATCAGTCTGCCTCCCCCCTATGCTCCGGGAACTCTCGCACAGGCCCCAGAGATTGAAACTCCACTGCCCTCAGTCTCCCCTGTGCCAGCTCCAGCTGAGCCACCTGCCTCCCTAGTTATGACAAGGTTCCAACACCGACCTGCTGTCCAGATGCCCTTAAGGGAGACTCAGGCCCTGCCGCAGATCAGGCCAGATGTCACTGAACAGCCAGGGTGGACCATTGTCTAATATTACCAGCCCTTCACTACCACTGACCTGCTAAACTGGAAGCACCACACCCCATCCTACTCAGAGAAGCCCCAGGCCCTGATAGACCTCATGGAGTCCATTATGCAGACGAACCACCCCACCTGGCATGACTGCCGGCAACTGCTCCTCACCCTGTTTAACACAGAGGAGCGGAGACATATCCTCCAGGAAACCCACTGATACTTAGAGACTGTAGCACCAGTGGGCATTCTTGACCCAGTCCAATGGGCCAGGACGGCGGCTCCTGAGGCCTACCCTGACTGGGACCACAATACAGAGGGAGGGAGGGAGGGAGGGCCGCCCTCCAGCGTTACTGGGATGCCCTTCTCCGAGGGATCCAAGTGGGGGACCAACAACCAACAAATATGTCGAAAGTAGCTGATGTCACCCAGCGCCCCGATGAGGGCCCAGGGGATCTCTATGAGCGCCTGTGTGAGGCTTACTGGGTCTGCACCCTGTTCTATCTGGGAAGGGCCAGATAACCAGAGGATGGTCAACATGGCCTTCGTCTCCCAGTCAGCCTTAGACATCCGGAGGAAACTCCAGAAACATGAAGGGTTTGCCGGCATGAATATAAGCCAGTTAATAGAGGTCGCTAACAAGGTCTACATCAACGGGGAGGAGACGGCAGTGCAAAAGGCCCAGAAAAAGATGAGGGAGAGGGCATCTCTTCTGGCAGCTGCTCTTGGTAACCCCTTACCAAGCAAGAAAGGGCTGACTAGAGGAGGAGGAAAACAGCCATCTGAGAAAGGAAATAAACTGGCACCCGGAGAATAGACCCAGACCAGTATGCCTGTTGCAAAGAGAAAGGGCATTGGAAAAGAGAGTGCCCCTATAATAAGGAAAGGAGAAGGCTGACGACAGGCGGGCAACAGGGACCAGGGTCACAGGCACCTACAGTCCTCAGCCTGGCTGGCTTGGACTCAGACTAGGAGGAGCCGGGCTCACTGAATCTCCCCCCCATAAGCCCATGGTCAAAGTGACAGTAGGCAGCCAAACACTCCCGTTTATGATAGACACTGGGGCAGAACACTCGGTGGTGACTATTCCCACTGCACCACTGTTGGGCCTTGAAATCTCTATAGTCAGAGCCATGGGATGGCCCAGTAGCCCCAAACAATTCTGCCAGGCCCGAACTGTTGAACTTGGGGGCCACCAGATAAAGCATGAGTACCTGTACCTACCAGAATGCCCTGTACCGCTCCTAGGGTGGGACTTGCTCACAAAACTAGGAGCCTGCGTTATTTTCCATCCATCAGGAGAAGCCGAGCTACAGGTTGGCCCCCCAAGCCTCACTGCAGTCCTGGTCCCCCGGGGGGAAGAGTATTGGTTATATCGGGGGGCTGGGGGGACTGGAAGGGAGAGGCAGAAGATAAAGAAGTCAACCTGCGAGAAAAATATCCCAAAGTATGGGTGGAAGATAACCTGCCGGGACTGGCAGAAAACCATCCACCTATACTAATAGGTCTAAAACCAGGAGCCAGCCCGAGGCAAGTCCGCCAATACTCCATCTCCAGAGAGGCCAGGATAGGCACTGCAGAAGTCATCCGCAAGCATCTATGAGAAGGCATACTCGTACCGTGCCAGTCCCCACAGAACAGCCCCCTTCTGCCAGTACGGAAGCCAGATGGGAGTGGGTATAGGCCGGTCTAGGACCTCAGGGCAGTGAACGAGGCAGCAATCATGCTACACCTGGTAGTACCAAACCCGTATACCCTCCTCAGTCAGCTCCCACCAGGAGCCGCTTGATTCACCTGTCTGGACCTAAAAGATACCTTTTTCTGCCTCCAGATTGCAAAGGCAAGTCAGCTGCTCTTTGCCTTTGAATGGGAGGATCCACGCACTGCGTCAAAAACCCAGTTAACCTGGACCAGACTGCTGCAAGGCTTCAAAAACTCTCCCACTCTCTTCGGAGAGGCCCTGGCCAGGGACCTAAGGCGGTTCACTGAGCGGGAGACTGACCTGGTGTTGCTACAGTACGTAGATGACCTCCTTTTAGCAGCACCAACCCTAGACCGGTGGTGGGAGGGTACTTGCCGGCTGCTGGAACTGCTGACTAGGACAGGGTACTGGGTGTTGTAGAAAAAGGCACAAATATGCCAGACTCAGGTGAAATATATAGGGTTTATCATCTCTCAGGGAAAGTGAGTCCTAGGCCGAGAGAGAAAGAAAGTAATCACAGCCCTACCAACCCCAAAGACTCGGAAGGAGTTCTGAGAGTTCCTGGGGGCAGCTGGGTTCTGCCGAATCTGGATCCCAGATACGCTGCCCTGGCTAAACCCTTATATCAGGTATTAAAGGGGCCAGACACGGTGTCTCTTTCTTGGGACACTGAGCAAGAGAAACCTTTCCAGGCCATAAAGGACCACCTCGGTCGAGCCTTAGCACTGGGGCTACCAGACCCCTGCCGACCCTACACACAAAAAAGAGAAAGTAGCGCTGGGCGTTCTCACCCAGCAAGTTGGGCCCTGGCAACGACCAGGAGCTTACTTATCCAAACAACCGGACAGTGTAGCAGCAGGCTGGCCACCTCGCCTCAGGGCCGTAGCGACTGCAGTCACCCTCCTGCAGGAGGCTGACAAGCTCACACTAGGACAGGAGATCAGTATCTATGTGACACACGCGGTGACCAGCCTGCTTACTGGACAGGGACATAAATGGCTCTCTAACCCAAGACTGACTCAATATCAGGGCCTCCATCATGAAAACCCCCGCATAAATGTCAAAACTGTTCGGAACATTAACCCAGCCACCTTTCTCCCGGCGGAGCTGGAAGAACCTGATCATGACTGCTTCGAAGTGACGGAGGAGATCCATGCCAGCCGGCCTGACCCGTGAGACCAGCCCCTAACAAATACAGAGCTGACATTCTATGCTAATGGGAGCAGCTATATGATAGAGGGGAAACGAGTAGCAGGGTATGCTCTAGTAGACAACCAAAAACAGTAGAGGCCAAGTCACTGCCAGCGGGGTGGTCAGCCCAGAGAGCAGAACTGTGGGTATTTAATCGGAGCCCTAGAACTAGCAGAAGGGAAAAGAGTCAATATGTATACTGACTCAAGGTATGCTTTTACCACTCTCCACATACATGGGGCAATTGAGCAGGAGGACTATTGACAGCTGAGGGGAAATAAAAAATAAGGCTGAAATACTCCGACTACTAGAAGCAGTCCGGGCCCCCCAAGAAGTGGCTGTAGCACACTGCAGGGGCCACCAGAGAGAGGAAACAGAAGTCGCCAGGGGAAACCAGAGGGCTGACCAGGCAGCAAAAGCGGCGGCAACAAGCCCAGAGGTGACAGCCATGCTGCCGGCCTTGCAGGGACCCTGATAGCCCTGGATATAAATCAGCCAGACTACACCCAAGAGGAACAGAAGTGGGTAGTGAAAGAGAGCTGCCTACAAACAGCCTCTGGGATATGGAAGCTGCCAGATGGCTGGCTTTGCATCCCACGGGGCCAAGCCAGCAACCTGGTCAGGCAACGCCATGCCCTCACTCACCTGGGAAAAACATCCCTAGAGACTTTGCTTAAGAGATACTATTATGAGGACTTCTGCCAAAATGGAGGCGTAGGTGGAAACGCTGTGCCTCCTCGCACAACCAAGTTTAAAGACAACAAAGTTTTAGTAACAAAAAGGCAGCCAAAACACAGAAAATTGAACTATACGAAAGTCCAACAACAACGAACCGTTCAGCCAGACTGGTAAGAAGGGTAGAGCCAGCAGCGGAGCTGGGTTGGGCAGGAAAGATCCCCTAGACTAACGCAGGTGCACAGGCAGCCGTTGGCAGATCCCAGGTGTGGAGTAGCAACAGGTGGGCCCAGTGAGGGCGCAAGGCGGCAGGCTGACTGCGATCACACATTCGAGAGCAGATAAACCAGTGAAGAAGCAAGCAGTGAGACAGACCGTGCAGGCCCCAGTGGCGGGAAGCAGCAGAGGGGACCGCTATTGCCCCCTCTCTGACCCTGCCCACACACACAGCATCACAACCCAGCGACCTGGGCAGCCCTGCCCTGGTGAACACCTAAGGCTCTGCCCCTCATACGTAACAGGTGCAAACAGACAAAAATATGGCTCAAGAAGAACTCAAAGCCCCAGAGTTGATAACTCTAAGCGACCAAGAAATAGCCAACCTATCAGATGCACAGTTCAAAACACTGGTGATCAGGATGCTCACAGAACTGGTTGATTTTAGTCACAAATTAGAGGAACATATGAAGGCTAAACTAATTGAAATGAAGGGAAATGCACAGGAAACTAATAGTGATGGAAAGGAAACTGGCACTCAAATCAAGGGAGTGGACTAGAAGGAAGAAAAAAATGACCAAACAAAAATATGAAGAAACAAAAATTCAAAAAAATGAGGAGAGACTTAGGAACCTCCAGGACATCTTTAAACATTCCAACATCCAAATTATAGGGGCACCAGAAGGGGAAAAGCAAGAGCAACAAGTGGAAAACTTATTTGAACAAATAATAAAGGAGAATTTCCCCAAGCTGGCAAAGGAAATAGACTTCCAGGAAATCCAGGAAGCTCAGAGAGTCCCAAAGAAGTTGGACCCAAGAAGGAACACACCAAGGCACATCATCATTATATTAGCCAAGATTTAAATGAAGGAGAGAATCCTAGAAGCAGCAAGAGATAAGGGGACAGTCACCGACAAAGGAGTTCCCATCAGACTGTCAGCAGATTTCTCAAAAGAGACCTTACAGGCAAGAAGGGGCTGGAAAGAAGTATTCTGAGTCATGAAATGCAAAGACCTACAACCAAGATTGCTCTATCCAGCAAAGCTTTCATTTAGAATGGAAGGACAGATAAAGTGCTTCTCAGATAAGATCAAATTCAAGGAGTTCATCATCACCAAGCCCTTATTATACGAAATGTTAAAGGGACTTATCTAAGAAAAAGACGATAAAGAATATGAACAGTGAAAGGACAGCAAACTCACAGTTATTAAGAACCACATCTAAAACAAAAGCAAACTAAGAGAACAGCTAGATCAGGAACAGAACCATAGATATGAAGATCTCATGGAGGGTTAGCAACAGAGGAATGAGAGGAGGAGAAGTGGGGAGAAGGTACAGAAAATAAGAAGCATAGATGGGATGTAGAAAATAGATAGGAGGGAGGGCAAGAATAGTAGGGGAAATATAGAATCTAAAAAACTTGAGACATGGCATAAACTAAAGGGGGGAATGGTGGGGGAGGGGGTGTGCAGGGTGAAGGGGAATGAAGGGGGGGATAGAAGTGTAATGGCATAATCAATAAAATATATTTTTTAAGATACTGTTACTTCCCCAACATGTCTACGCTACGTGCTACAGCCTCAGCACGGTGCTTGACCTGTGCCTGGAACAATGCACCAGGCCACTGAAGAACTCCGGTGGGAATCCAATATAAAGGACTATAGCCTTCTGAAGATTTACAAATAGAGTTTACGGAGATAAAACCTAGCAAAGGATACAAATACCTCCTTGTGATGGTCTGCACATTCTCTGGGTGGGTAGAGGCTTCCCCACTCGGAAAGCGAAAAGCAGAGAAGTAGTAAAGGCTCTACTCAGGAAGTAATTCCAAGGTTTAGACTGCCCACCACCATAGGGAGTGACAATGGACCTACTTTTATAGCCAAGGTGATCTAAGATCTTGCAACTCAGCTAAGGATTAATTGGAAATTACACACTGCCTATGGCTCCCAAGAGCTCAGGAAAAGTAGAACATATGAATCAGACTCTGAAAGAGACACTGGCCAAATTTCGACAAGAGACTAACCTACCCTGGCCTGACTTGCTGCCATTAGCACTGTTCAGAGTTCAGAATGCCCCAAGCCCCACTGGGTACACACTGTTTGAGCTACTCTATGGCAGGCCACCAGCTAACTTGACCCTACCTAGGGGAGAGCTTAAAGTTCTTGGAGAAGCAGGGCAGACTAGGTATCTCCAGAAACTAGGGGAAACACTTCCCCAGATACACCAGGCTAGATTAAGCCAAGAACCCTGTGTACGAGGGGGGCCAGCCCACTCACATGAGCCTAGAAACTGTGTATAGATAAAAGATTGGAAAAAAGAGTCCCTCCAACCCACATGGGCAAGGCCTCATTTAGTCATTTTAACTACCGCAACTGCCCTTCCTTAAGGTTGCAGGAATCACATCTTGGATCTACTACAGCTGAGCCAAGACCACAGTGGACCCCGAGGACCAGAGGGCCGATGATGACCCAGAGCCACCATCGCCGAGGCTGCCCACCTTGAGGTTAAGGAGACCAGTCACCAGCAAGGACTCCAGTGAATGGATCGTTGTTCCTGGGGATTCCTGGCTTCCTGGGGATACCTAACTCTCGTTGGCATCTTCCAAGTAATCCTAGGCATTGGACTAGTGACTGTAACTCCCCCGGGATGGAGTTCTGGGGAGCAGGCCACTCTTGGGGTAGCTTACCTCTGGATTGTCTGCACTTTCGGATACTTAATATGTTTTGCTTAGCTTGCTCAGCCCCTGCTACAGCCCCAGTTTGCAAATGCAGCACACCAGGAGAAAGAATAAGGACAGCAGGCCCCCAGATAGACAGGTCTGCTCGAACCGCTATCCACAGCTGAATAGCCTAAGCCAGGCAAAATTTGAAACAGCCAGGAAAGAGGCGGTAAAAGAAATAGAAAGTTGGAATTGGAGAAATTGGGGAATAAATCCTCAAGTCTGGCTCCAGTGGCTGCTTCCCTTTCTAGGACCCCTAATTATTATCGTCCTAGGAATAAGCTTTGGGCCCTGCATGTTACAGACCATAATCCAGATGCTAGAGGTCACAATGACTAGATGAGCCACAGCAAAAGTCCTTGCCCTCCAACAATACCAATATAGGTACCAAAACTTACTGAAGTCTAGAAGCATAGATAACAGCCAGCTATAGGTGATGCTAAATTAGCCAATAACAGCCTATAGCATCAAAAGGGGGGAATGTTAGAGGAAATTGGCAGTTATTTTCAAACAGCACAGCACCCAGGGAATGACTTGTTTTTTTCCCTGTTTCTTGCTTGTTCCTGTGAGCCAGAGATAATGATTGCTAGAGATAACATTGTAACTCTGTGTGCTAGAGATAACGTTTTGCTTCTGCAAGCTGCTTCTTGCTTTCCCACCAGAAGTAATGGTCTAAGTGACAGACCACCCCTCACCATTATAAGCAATTGCTCCCCGCTGATCGGGGCCCAGAATTTGGAGACTGCCTTGTCTGGGTTCACGCATGCATAAATAAAGGAACCACTTCACTTCCTCCAGTGCTCGGCCTGAGTTCTTCCTGTAACATTCCCACATGAGTCAGAACCTTGCAAGGGTGTCTGGGATCAATTCCTGAGATGTACATGGGCCTTATGAGGACCTCTGAAATGGCTTAATCTAACTTCTGGCTCATCCAGGAAATCTCAGTATAAAGGTTGGTCACCTAGCACTTCGAGTCCCCGCTTCACAGCCCTAAATGCTGGGGAGGACCCCAGACCTATAAGTGGGGTTAGGGTGCCCAGAATGTCTGTTACCCCCTTCCTGTCTTCCACTAATAGCACATTTTAACCCGCTACATTCTTTTCACTAGCAAGAAGTACGATTTAAAGGTGCAGACGGAGTGAAAGCAAAACAAACTGGTTTTGTAATTGCCAAGCTCGTGGTGGGAGGAGTTTCAGAAAAGGTTCTTTTATTTATCAAGGAATTTCTTTAAAGGTTTCTATGAATCCTCTATCATGGGGAATGGGCTCTCTAAGGAACAAGAGCAATGTTTTAAGTTAATTCAGTAGCTTTTTAAGGCTACTGGATGTCCCCCAGATGAGGGATCTTTAGATATATGGGGAAAAGCAGGGCAGAGAAGCCCTCATAGTCAGGAAGGCTCAGACAAACAGAGAAGGGGCCTCTGTGCACCAACCAGGCCCTTCCTGTGGGTCACCCCAGCTGCAGCGGGTGTCACAGCCACACTGGGTGAGCCCAGCTGGGCTCCAGCTCTCACAGGCCCACAGCACGGCGGGTCCGGGTTACTGAACCAGAAAAGGACAAAGGAGCCAAAGAGAGACCTGGCATTCTTTCTGAGACAGGAAAGAATAGTTGCTGAGAGTGTGGGCAGCTCTGGTTGTCAGACTTCCTGAATTAGAATCCTAACTTCATTGTTTACAAGCTGAGTGGCAGTGTGTGAGTTTCTTAATCTCTTTTAGTCTGGAAAATGTGGATAATAAGATTTATACTTTATGGGCTTCCTGTGAAGATCACATGAGCTGATACACCTGCAGCCATCAGGGCAGCTCCTGGCACACAGGAATCACTCTCGAACATGAACCAGGACAGGGACACTGATGTTGCCACCACTGTGGTATTTCTTTTCTAGGCTTTGGAGAAATGAAGAAAGTATCGCGCCCTGTATGTGCAATAACCTTTAAGTTGACATAATGACCCCTATCCTCTAGGGGTGGCGGATAAAATATTCTTAAACATATGCACCATTGGAGGTAGCATGAGCTTAAGCCAGTTAAGAACAAATTCAGCTTTCCACTGTGTTTCTCCTTTACTCTCACACTATAATCACTCACGATAATTTTGACACCAGATATGTGGAGGTATTTCCCTACACCAAGAAATTTTTGGACACCAGCTGGGTGACCAATTCATCTCAATTCTGACACCCTACTTAGAGACAGCATAAGATCCCACTGGTTAAGGCTCAGTCCTGCAAGACTGCCCTGCCCTCCTCCTCTCCTGCCACTGCAGACGCCAATCAAAAGTCCTGGTTATCACCTGTGCTTCTGATCGATCAAAGGTTTGCACAACCTCCTTCCCAGGTTCAATTCATTTGCTAGAGGAGCTCACAGAACCCAGAGAAACATTTTACTTACTGGATCATCAGCTTTATTACGAGGGGATGTCACTCAGGCAGAGCCAGGTGCCAGAGGTGCACAGGACGAGGTGGAGAAAGGGTATGCAGCTTTCAAGAGGGCACCTCCTGAGGGTGTCACTCTCCCCCCATTTCCACGGGGTGCACCAACCCAGAAGCTCTCCCAAACCGGTCGTTTTGGGTTTTTATGGAGGATTCGTGCATGGGCATAATTGGTTGAATCACTGGCCATTAACAACCCATTCAACCTCCAGACCTTCTTCCTTCCCCAGGTCCAGGGGTGGGACTAAAAGTTCCAACCCTCCAATCACGTGGTTGGGGCTTTCCAAAAGCCACCTCATTAACATAAGAAAAGACACCTTTAGGACTTTCCTCCCAGGAAATTCTAAGGGTTTCAGGAGTTCTGTGCCAGAAATGGGGAGGAAGACCCAACATTTGTTTCTTACAAATCACCATATCACACCAGGACTCAGCAAACCAGCCTGCAGGTCATCTCGGGCCCAGCACCTGCTTTTGCACAGGCTGCAGGCTAAAAATGGCCGTTACATTTTATATAGTTAAAAAATAAAAATAAAAACATTGTGTGACACATGAAAATTTAAAAATTTAAGTTTGTGTCCACACATAAAGTTTTATTGGAATACAGCCATGCTCGCTCATTTATATATTGTCTATGATTATTTTCAACTACAATGAGTTAAGTTGCTGCAGCAGAGTGTCGCCTGCAAAGCCTAAAATATTTATTATCAGGCCTTTTGGAAAAAAATATTTTCCAGCAGGTTGATGTAACCCACCCTTAAATTTCCCCTTAATTTCCAGAGGACCACAAACACCACACAAACTGCAACTCGGACCAGCGAATCCAGATACCCCCATCCCTCATGGCTCAGTCCCAGTCTTTCCTTGTCCAGGTTCTCACCTTGGTTTATGACCTTCTTTTTCTGGGAGTTTAACCTTTACTGGAGCTTGACAACTTTTATGTTCCAGCCCAGCATCAGTTTCTCAGCTTTTTCTTTCCTTCTGCCGGAGGCGGAAGCGAGAGCCTCTTTTGTGCTGCC
Source organism: Artibeus jamaicensis (assembly GCF_021234435.1). Classification (NCBI taxonomy): domain Eukaryota; kingdom Metazoa; phylum Chordata; class Mammalia; order Chiroptera; family Phyllostomidae; genus Artibeus; species Artibeus jamaicensis. The sequence continues at coordinate 20,175,988 of NW_026521883.1, forward strand.
AGGAGGCCCGAGGCTTCCGGTCCCGTGGCTCTCAGTAAGAATTACTCTCAGCTTTTTGTTGTTTTTTTCCAGAGGATCAATCAAGCTTAGCAATAACCACCTGATTTTATTGTGCTTTTAGTCTCTCTCTCTCTCTCTCCATAATTCTCAAACACCTGCTCCACAACATTAGCTAATGTATAACCATTCCAGATTATCACCAATGAAAGTTTGGACAGTTGGACCACCTTCTGGTCCCATTGGCTCTTTGTGGTCAATCTACTACCAGCCCTGGGGGTCCTCATTTGTAAACAGGTGGTGAATGATCCAAATGAGCACCCCACCTCAGTGGCTTCTTGCTGGAACTATACCTGGTTAGGGTTGCCAAATTTAACAAATATAGATACAGGACTCCCAGTTAAAAATGGGCTTCTAATAAGTAATTTTCTAGTAGAAACATATCCCATACCATATCTGGGACATACTTATACTAAAAAATTTTGTTGTTGTTGTTCTTTCTTTCTTTATTTACTTTTAGAGATAGGGAAAGGGAGGGAGAGAGAGAACCATCAGTGTGTGGTTGTTTTTCGTGCGCCCCCTGCTGGGGACCTGGCCTGCAACCCAGGCATGTGCCCTGACTGGGAATCAAACCAGTGACACTTTGGTTTGCAGGTCTGTGCTCAATCCACTGAGCCACAACAGCCAGGGGAAAATTTTGTTGATGTTGTTCTTTATCAGAAATTAAAATTTAGCCTATGGCCATACCACCCTGAACGCACCTGATCTCGTCTGATCTCGGAAGATAAGCAAGGTCAGGCCTGGTTAGTACTTGGACGGGAGAAATTAAAATTTAGCTGGGCAACTCTGGAACGGCTTGGGTTCCCCAGAACAAACTGTGAGATGGAGTTTAGGCAGGTGCCATTAAAGAGTGCTTAGTTCAACACCCTCGGAAGGGAGCAGAAGGAAGCAGGAACGAAAAGTCAGTCTGCAGCACAGGCCCCGTGACACACGTGGCTGACCCCTGGGAGCTCTGGCACTAGAAGGGCCTCTTAGGATAGTTCCAAGTTGGGCTGAGCTGTCCAGGCCGTTATATGCACAGAGAAGTCACTGGATGAGGGGATGTGTCTTGGGCCAAGAGGGTCTCTACAGCCAAGGCAACGCCTGAAGAGGGGAGACAGCTGACAATGCTCCCAGCACCAGGGGCGAAGCACCTTTCCCGACAGGGAGTCCAGGTAGTAGTGAGTGCCTCACAGTGTCCACTACATTTGCAGAGAGGATTAAAACATTGAGTAGAGAGAATAGAGGATATTTAAGGACATTTCCTCTTGAGCACCTATGGCTAAGTGAACTAATGTGTACAAATTGAAATTGCCAGGACAAGATACGGCACAGAGAGGGTCAGCACCAGGTAGCAGCCACTTTGATGTCTCCAGAACTGGGGGCCTGGAAGGGTCATCCAGCGGTGGAGATAGTTTTTAGAGTAACACATGGCACTGGGCATCGGCCCGCGTACCCACCTCCCAGAAGGTGATGATTGGCATCGCTGTGCTGAAGCTTCCTTGCAGGGAGTGTTCTCTGCCTGACTAGGCAGGGTTTGGCGTATTCCTCTAGGTGCAGCTTGTTTTTTTAAAGGAATGCCTTTAAAAACATAATCAGTATGAATTATTTCCACTTGCCAATTACAAAGACCAGATAGATCCTTACTTTAGAAGAGGAAAAGGGAGGTGGAAAATGATCATAAAGTCAGGATACAGTATCTTCTGTTGACGCATGCTGGCACCTAAGCTGTGGTGTTGAGTGAATGACCTTCTCTGGCTTCACTTTCTTAGACTGTAACACGAGAAGGCTGGGTCAGGTGTTTTGTGAAGATCCCATCCAGTGCTGACCTTCTGTAACCCTGTGGTTCTGTACGTGGCCTCTTGGCAAATGAGTTTGGGTCACTGACAATGCTGCACACAAGAACTTAGCAATTTTAGAAGTAGGGTTTTTTATTTTAGCATCGTAGAGGCAGTTTAACCATCATTTTTAAAGTAGCTCAGTTTCAAAGGCTGGTCATAGCAGATTGCTCAGAGAGAAAGTAGTGAGGCAGATTAATTTCATTCTTATTTTAACTCTAACGGTGAATGGCTATCAGACTGGATATGTTAACATCACATGCAAAGTCTGTGTACTACAGTCAGAAAGGCAAGACTTCTATTTTCTTTGTGGATTTTTCTCTCCTTTTTCTTTATATTTTAGGGACAAAAGTCATCAGCAGTGCCTGCCTGGCCTGCCCACTAACAGAGACACGTCTAGAGAAGGTTACGAAGAAGCTTTGTAGACCAAAGCAGCATGTTCTTGAATTGTTTTTTTAAAGATTATTATTACCTGGGGGCAGTTTCATTATAAATTTGCTGCACAACCGAGGGACCTTTTTTTGGTTCTGTTCTGGCGGTGGGAGGTGCTAACTACCTAATCAAACAGTCCAGCAGACCGAAGCTGTCAGCTGTGTCCCCGACCAGTGCTTGAATAAAGCTGTACAAATAGCAGGGTCACCCTGGCTTCCTGCAGGAATGAGCTATAAAAGTAACAACTATAATTTACCAAGAATTATATTATTTTCAGAGCATTTCTCATTCACAGAGAAAAATCAAAGGTGGTTAAGGAATACTATACCCACATTTTACAAGAAACAAGTTAAAGGCATTAAGAAATTGCCCAAATTCATACAAATCCAATTTTGGTTTTTTTTTTTTCATTTTTTTGGCCCCAAATGTTATGTTCTTTTAAGTTGCCTCACCTATGCCAACAAATTAGCAAGTTTTCATTGCACTTATGTCTGTGTCTCTCAGTCCTAACTACTGGTGTTGCATTTTACTTATTTTTCTGTAGAGAAAACATGGTCCGTATCAGCGAGTTTTCAGTATTCGGAAGGGGCTAGCAAACTGCAGAAGTTTCAACAGAAACGCCACCTGGTGTGATCCCACCACAATGGTGCTTTGGTTGTTGTTTTACTTTTGAATGTTGCATGTAAATTGCAAAGCATTAAAAATAACAATACACTTGTTTCAACATGCGATTGTATTCAGCAATGATTATTTTATTGGCTAATTAGATTAAAGTTAAACAAAATTACAACCCCCCAAAAAGACATTCACCATCATTGGTTTTTGAGAATTGTTCAGAGTCTGTGGTTACGGTTTGGAAATGATGACTTTTAATGACGTGCTGCACAAGGTCACAGCAGCGGATGAAAACGGAAAAGCCCCGTCACACACACACTTCTCCTTCCACGGCTTAACGCAAACAGTCATAGCCAACACGTCCTCCCTGCAGCTGGAAGACAACACCTGGCTCTTCAAGAGCTGGCCTGTCTCATTCGACTTTTCCCCTTGCGACCTTGAGGGAAATAAGACTGTCAAGATGCCTAAGATCAGAACTCAGTCGTTTGAAAACTTCCACTCCAGAACTCTTCCTCTGTCCTAACACCTGTCCTCAGTGATACGGTGAGACCATCATTGCCCGCACGGCTTCAATTGGAGGCGTTATCAATGCAAAGAAAATGCTTTGAAATAGGGTCCAACCTACCTTTGAGGTCAGGGTGGGTGGTTTTATTTACTTTCCAGTGGGAAGCTATCTACTTCAGATGAAAGAAGAATTAGAGAATTATCTGGTTTGGTTCTAACATCAGAAGTGCAGAGTTTTGGAAAGTGCTTTAAAGCAACGTTGGTAATGAGTGGCCGTGGAGACTGTGGAGACGTGTTATCTGGACTTAAAAGCATTCGGTTGTGCATCTGCTTTAGCAGCGAGCCCAGACCTTTTGTTTCTTTAATCAAGCACCGCTTGCAGGAAAAATGAGTAAAATCTTAATTCTTCCCCTCTGTAAAGGCAAGCTTTCAGCCGTATAAAATTATCCATAAGAACTCAGTCAAACCCGGTTGTCCTTTTATTACTCTGCCATAACAAAAACAAAGCACGCAGCCCACTGTAAGCTTCTCCAGTAGTGAGTGTGTAATTCTTCACCCACAGCTGGGGCAGCCGAGATAGGTCAGATTTCAAGCAAGATTGGGGCTTCTAAAACTTCTTCCTAAAAGGGATACATGCAAATTTAAAAACTAGCCTTTTTGGTCGCTCCCACATGTACAGTTAGTGTTGCACATGTTACTATGACTACATGGCTGTTGCTATGAAATTATGTTCATATCCAGGTCCTCTGTGTCCAGCAGCGTGACACATATTCAAATACTTTGAAGGAAGACTGGCTTTCATTAGATACATTGGTCTTGAATATGAAACTCTATTTTACTTTTCTACAAAGTATGAATCTGAAGAGTATTTTTTTAAAGCGTGATGATATAACAACACAAGCAATCTAATTAAAAAGTGGGAGGGAACGTTTTCAATACCCTTATTTTGAGAACACAACAGAAAATTCCCTCATAGCGCCTACATATTTTCAGTGGAGAGATTTAAATATTTAAATCAGCACATCCCCTAAGTTTTAAAATGCTTCCATTAATAAAGTATAACACCAGGACTCAGAGTCTGTGAGCATGGATTTGGCCCCAGGCAAAAAGCTGCAGGAGCGCCTCCCCAGCCACACGTGGATTCAGCGAGGGAAACAGGTTCACGTGAGATTTTCCCTAGGCCCCCTCCCGGCTGCCGGGCCCTCGCAGCTTCCCAGGTTCCTCTCTCCTCTCCGTGGCTCTGCCAGCAGAAGGACGTTTCACGAACTGAGTCGGCAGGAAATGTAGGTGTTTCAGGGCATTTCGGAGCAAGTTAAACTGGATTTTCTCCTGGCTTTCAAAGGGACTTGATGACACCCTATAAAACTATATTAGAGAAGGACGGTTCACTAACTCGGTTTGGAAGTCCCCTGAATTTTGCGCTGTCTTCACCCTTTCCCTCCATCAAAAATCTCACATCATGTAATTGGCCGCTGTGGGGTCTGGAACAGAACACAACGTAACAGGCTCTCGTGAATCGGCCCTTCCAGGAATCAGGCTCACTTTGCATTCTAAGCCAGCAGTTTCCAACCCTTCCCACCTCATGGCACACATAAACTCAGTACTAAAATCCTATAGCGCACCAAAAAAGTATATATTTTTTGCTGATCTGCCCCCCAAAATTGGTTTAATTTTTATTCATTCACACCAGATGGATGTTGTGTTGGCTGTTGTCATTTTTTAATTCGATCATCTAAGGGAAAAGAGGTCAGTGCCTCAGACTAAACAGTCAAGTATTGCATGTTTTAAAAATTCTTGCAGCACACCAGTTGAAAATTGCTGCTCTGGATCCAGGATGGGCAGACTGGCTGTAAAGGGCCAGAGGGTCAGTGTTTTAGACATTGAGGGCCACTGCTCAACTTCCTGGCAATGAATCAACTCTGCCATTATAAAGCAAAAGTAGTCATAGGCTATCACGCCCATATGCATATAACTGTGTTCCAATAAAACTTTATCTACAAAAACTGTTGATGGGCTGGCTTTGGCCCGAGGGCCATGGTTTGCCCTGCCCTGTTCTAATGAACTACAAACGGTGCCTCTCTTCTGAAAACTGCCAAGGGCTTCCCATATTCTTAGCCAGCTGTGCCCCCACACACAATATTCACTGCTCTGATAGTGGGTACATAGCTGTGGTAGAAGAAGTCAGTGAGACCTGAGAACTCAGTTTATGACTCACAGAGGCAAATGAGCATGATCAGAAACTGATAGGAGTGTGGAAGGGCCTATTTCGGTTTATTAGAAAAACTGGGCATGTAGCTGTTGCTGGATCAGCAAGCAGGAGCTGAGGAGGATGGCCATTCTGGTACGGGGGTGGCAGGCGCAGAGAAAGGGAACACACTATTGGTAATGTGGCATCTCGGCAGCCTCCACGGGTCCGTGCCCCTTCCCAAGGCACCAAGTACAAGACAGCGCTAAAGAATTCATTGCTCAAGCAATTGGGCTGATGAACTCAGAGGTAAATCTGCTCAGCCCATGGCTACAAACAAAACAAAATGAAACAAAACCCCCAAATATATAAAAATTGTAAAAGCAGCAATGGCCAAAAATCACAGAATTCCCTATAGGTAGAGAAAACCTTACCCATCCTCTTAGCCAGCTCTTTCACATTACCCATGGGTGGGGGTGGGGCGGGGGAGGGCCTGCCACGGAGGGGTAACTTGCCCAACTAGTTTGTGGAGGAATCACCAAATCTCAGCCATTGTGACTTCCGATCTCTTCATTTCCTTTAAAGTATCTGAATGTAAAGGGCATCTACCAACCATATAAACTCTCACGTCATGAAACTATGACAGCTAGGTACCTGGCTACCCTTAATGACAGTTTTCTGTTGGGACATAAATGGTGCCAGGGGAGCCCTGAAGCTTACTGAGGGGAACAGAATGAATTCTGTCACTGGTTTAACGTAGCCGACAAAAATCGCACAGGATAGAGCATTAAATGGCCATCTTCCCAGGAATATAAATGCTGGTCTCTCCTGTTGTACGATAACATGGCGAGAACAGACTGAGTAGTTCTTAAATCGAAGTTTGCATTGATCTGTTTCCCTCCTACCAAATCAAAGGCAAATGTTATCCTCATATCTTTGGTGTCCGTGACGTAGAGGATCCCTCGGGCGATGAAGGCATTGCCGGCCTTGGATTTGGGGTAGGTGGTATTGATGTGCTGCACCACAGAGAAGGTGCTCTGGTCCAGCCGGGCGACGAGGATGCTCGAGCCATCCACACTGGAAGCGTAGATGATCCAAAGGCCCTTCTCATCTACAGCCAAATTGAAATATGTCTTGGAATTGGCAAAGAGGTATTTTCGATCAAAATACAAGGCATTTTCAAGCTTCAGAGTTTGCGATGTTTCTTTGCCAAATTCAAATCTGGAATGTGTAAAAAAAAAGTAGATATGAGCCACCATTTTTGTGGACAAGGGTATTTTTTTAGCCTCTTCTATTAAACTGGGGTGGGGCCTGTGATTCTGAATTTCTAGTAAGTTCCCGGGCCATGCCCACTCTGAGCAGCAGGGGAGTAAAGGACAGTGACTACATCAAAGTGTCCGCCTACCAGCCATGTGACCCCAGGGAGATTCCTTGTCAAGACCCCACGTCAAGAATCCTCAAGTGTTTGCTGACCTCCTGAAATGCCTCCTCAAAGTTTCTCCCCCCTTTGGAGGGGCCTCCAAAGACGATCTGGCCCAGTCCTTTCATTTTATTGGGTCGGCCAAAATGTCCATTACTTTTTTTCGTAAAATAAAAGACACGTTTTGCACTTTCACCCACAACTTTATTGATTTGGATATTTGGAGTATGTCAGCTATCTCCTGCTATTGGCTTCCAGTGGGTAGAGTCCAGAGGTGCTGCTAAACATCTTCCAGTGCATCAGATGGCCCCACAGCAAAGAATTATTCGGCCAAAATGTCAAAAGTACCAAGAAACTCCACAAACCACTTTTGACACGTTCAATCAATCACAGCACCTTCTCCATACATTGCACAGTTTCAGCTGCATTTTTAGCTTTCTTGAAATAATAAAGCATACTATACTGAAAATGTGTATCTTCTTCCATGTTCAATATTAAAAATGGCTGCACAAAAATTTATCAATTTTGAAGTTTTTTAATGCATGCTGATGTGACAGCTGTCACAATGCAGTCTAACAAAATTGTTTTAAATGAAGTTAAAGACAACTAAACACTACTGCAGCCATTGTACAGAAAAATATAACTGACTTTTTGGCCAACCCAATACATTTGAAAAAGGAGAAGTGACTGGCCCAGGAATACAAGTAACTAGCCGAGCCAAAGTTTGAACTTGAATTTCCAACTCCAAGTTTTTCGGGGTCTTTCTCCACTCTGTTGTAATTTTTAAGTCAAAGTTTCACAGCAGCCTAAGTTAAGAAAAAAGTCTCCAGCTGGAAGAGATGTAGCAAGGTCAGGCTGTGAAGTCATGTCTGCTGTGTAACTGGATAAGTGAAGCTACACATGGAGCCCCTGCCAGCTGTCTGATGTGGCCGACTCCAAGTCCAGACTGTATCATAAAGTGAATTTATGATTCAAAAGGTTCCTGACTCCGGAATGAAAATTCAGACATTAGGCTGAAAGAAAAGAGAAACACTGGAGGGTGCTATTGAGCAGCAGAAGAAGTGGGACGCTGAAGCAGGTTTGAAAACAAAACAAAACAAAACAGAGAAGAGGGGGGTTCCAGAAGGCTCTGCATGCCCATCTCAGCTCACGGGGCGCTCCTTCCCCTGAACCCCTGGAATTCAGGACTGCCATCTGGTCCCTGTCTGGCACTGGCAGGGACCGATTTCGGGCTGTGGCACCTTGCTGCCAGAGGGACCTCTGGGTTCTGGCTGCAACCTTTCTCCAAAGGCGAGAAAGCTGCATCTCTAACCACTCCAGGTCTCTCTCTGGCTCCAACCTTGCTCTTGGTCTCCAGACCAGTAATAAATGCAGACCCCAGGGAGGGGCTGGGACTCAGGGCTGGCTCATTCACTGTCTCCTGCGGTTCGGTTCATCGAGGCAGCAAACCCTGACCGGCCTCGGACTGTGTGCCAGGCCCCGGGGACACAATGCGATGGAAACACAGTGCCGACCCCTAAACAGCTCGCGGATGACTGGAGTGCCACAGCGGGCGCTGTCTGGGCTGCAGGAGAAGGCGCTGCGGGGGCCAGTGACTCACCTCACTATGGTGTTGGAGCCCCCTTTGTGGTAGTAGAGGGCGCTATTGTAAACCGCGTGCCCACAGCCGTGGAAGTAATACGGGAGATGGATGAGCGAGTAACTGCCGTTCAGCAGGGAGGGCTGGTCTTTGAACTCCTTCACCCTGATGCCTGCGGAGGGAAGCGCAGCAAAGACTGTTACCTGCCTGCCCTCTGGTCTGGCAGTCAGAGCTTGGGAGCGAGTCAGGGGAGGAAGGGGAAAGGACCGAGGCTGGAGCGAGAGGTCCTGCAAGGGTCCTCGTCCAGTTGGAAGAGTGTCAGACTCCCAAACTCAAAGTCCAGTTCTCTTCTACAGATTCTGGTCTGTCTTTTGAGAACAGTAGCCACAGAGTCAGCTTTGTTCTTCCCAGGAAAACGTGTCACCCCCTCCCCATCCAACTCCAGACTTTACAAAATTTTCTCTGAGGCTGACACAGGCCTCTCCCAGGAAGAGCAGATACCTAGCAGTTATTCAGTCAGCTCCTGCCTCCTCCTGCCCTCCACAGTGTCGGCCGCTAACTCACACCCTTCCTCTGTCCTTTGGAGCCACAGAACGCTTCTCAGGTGGTCATGGGGCAGTCACTACAGCTGAACCGTTAGCCGTGATGAAAAGAAGCCACATACCGGGCAGCTACTGCTCCGACCGGTGGGTGTGGCCAGACCCCTCTGGAACCAGGTCACTGCTACACGACTGACCAGCAATTCCTGAGCACCTCCCTTTGTGGCAGAGTGACTAAGGCCATGCTCAGAACCCTGCAAGATGGCACTTCACCTTCTCCCCTGGGCTCTCTGTCCACCTGATAGCTGAGAACGACGACCAAAAAGTACTCCTGGGGGGCAGGGGCCGGTGCCAACCTCCGAGACAAATGGGTCTCTGGCATTTCTACCCCATTGTGTTTTGAGAGTTTATGAGGCCATCAGCCATACAACCATGTTGTTTCCTTCTGGATGCTTTGCCTAAAATCGGGTGAGCTACACGGGGTGGGGGGCGCCCTGGTCACGTCCCTGCCACCTGTACAGCAAGGGCTGCCCTCAGTGCGCTCAGAGGAGGAAACCGTCCTGCCCCGCCCCTTCCCCGTCCCTTCCCCGCCCCGTGCTTTCTGAAACAGTGGTTGCTAGACCCAGCAGCGGGGATCCCGGGCACACACAGAGAAAACCAGCCTGCACATAGGCAATGAATGAAAGACACAAAGACAGTGCAGACACAGATTACCTGCCAAGTGGGAGTACCTGAAAAATGTTCAGTCACCCAGATCCGCTCATCACTCTTGTTGGCAGACTCTCTTATCCAGGTCCCAAATGTCTCCGCGACCTTTAGTACTTGTGTTGCATTTCCAATGGAAGTGATCATGGATTCTGCCAAAAGAGGAGGAAAAACAGTTACTTACCTGCCAATGATGACTTTAAGGCATCCAATTTCTGAATTTCAAAATAGGATGCTTTGGTTCTGTACCGGCCTGTGGGGAATGGTGTTCACTGACTTTCTCGTCGGCTTTGCCAACCAAGGTATCATCGTTGGGGATAGCACATGTCTCACCTAAAACAACAACAGCAACAATCAGAGCAGGTGCAGCTGGCGCGCTGGGCCTCGTGCAAGTCTACACCTGGCGCTCTCCCCACCTCAGTCCAGACTCTAGGCCCACGAGCATCCCTTGCAATAGGCCCACCAAGGTTTTTGGTTGCTTGCTTTTGAACAACATCAAGCCATACAATTCCACACTTCCCCCCTTCATTGGTGAGTTCCTAACAAGCTTTCCGTGACCACAGTTGCTAAGATGGTACCATCCCCAGAGGATGTCCTTAAAAGCGGAAAGGTGGCCTGAGCCAGCTCAGTCCGGACTCAGCAACCTGAGGGAAAGAGGGGCTTGCTGATACTTTCCTGGCCTCTTGGGGCAGGTGGTATTGTCATGATTGCAACTTTCTGGAAGATACTCCATTTCAGAGAAGCTGATGCAGGGGTAGGAGGGAGAACCTCAGGAGGGGGCCCACTTCACCTCCTCTTTCTGGACTGCCAGGAGCAGGCAGCCCAGCCTGGCACATTTGAGCCCATCGCCACATCTGCCCACCCTCCCCTGCTTGAAGGCCTCTGGCTCTCAGGTCCTCGACGGGCACCTTACTCACACTTGGTTTTAGGCTGCACCTGAGCTGGGATCCATCCTACACACTTTGTCCTTGTTCCCGTAACAAATGGGCTCAATTCGGACCTTTGGTGAGGAGGTGGCTCCGGGTGGCAGGAGCAGGACAGGAGGGAGGGGGGGCATGGCCACTCCAACGAGGAGAGGGAGTGGGCTGGCTGGGGGAGGGCCCTGGTCTGGGGCAGGTTGGGGCCCATCGGGCTTTCTGGGAAGGCCAGACTCATTCTGACGGGTTCACATCACCCTGTGGCTGCTGGATAGAAATCAGCACCTCCTCGGCTGTCAATGAGGAAGCTCACAGAAAAATCCGGAGAGGTTTCTTCATCAGCCAGGAGGGGGCGGGGCCCTCCGTGATCTCTAAGCTGGTTTCTAGCAGGACGCGCCCTGTTTCTCTGAATTCCTCTGGCATCCCCGGAAAGCAGTCTCAGTGACCTGCACCGACTCTCCCGCAGGTGGTCCCGCTGCCTCTGAGTGTCACCCTGAGTGTCCCCTGAGGAGCTCGGGCTTTGCACAAGAAGGGACAGGGAGATCCTCCTGTTCTTAGTCTGAAGAAAAGGCTCTCATTAATTTCTGTTGTACCAACCTGCTTCTAAAGCTGTGGGGGTGGGGGGAGAGTAAAGAAATGGGATTGGAGCAGGAGAGAGGGCCAAGGTCACTTGCAGGGACCGAGGACCCATTTCTAGGGGGCAGAGTGGGAGATAATGGCCTCTGTTGTTTAAACCTTCACAACTCTGTTTTCACAGCTCTGGGGGCCCCACCCCTGCCGCCCAGCCTCGGGGGACACAGGCCGGGGGGGGGGAGGAGAGTGCTCCTCCAGGCACCCTCTGTCACTGGCTGATGGAGCCTTGGGAATCCAACTCCATAAAGCTCAGGTCAGATCTCCCCTTCGCTCATGCAAGAAAGGGCTGATGCTAATGGAGGTGGTGGCACCGAATGCCAGCGAAGGAGCAGCTAACTGCCAGGGGGAATTATAATCAGGCTCCATTTATGGGGGTGGGGAGCACGTGAGACATCTTTGAAAGCACAGATTTGCCCACTCTTACAGCTGAGTGCATGCCCCCAAAATGCCTTCCAGGAAACACAGTGCACCGAAGAGAAGTAAAGAGTGTTTAGGAAAGTGGCTGTGAACTCCACAGCGGGTGTGACCGACACGCCAGTCAGGACCTCCTGTCCGCTGCTGAAGCGAGAGCGTCAAGTGGTGCCTGCTCTCGGCCTAAGTAGGTGAGCAGATCCCAGGTTACTGCCTTTGGGGAGAAGGTCTAGCACCGCCCTAGAAGTATTTTCCATAGTATGGACCTTGATTTCTAAGTAGTTTTCCATCCTGTGGCCACCCCTATCACAAACTGGCCAAAGAACCAGTTCTGTCGGCCTACCAGAGGTCAAGTTCCCTTGCTTTTAGTCTCAAAGTGTGAATTTCCACCTCCAAAAGGAAGATGTTTATAGAGTAGGGGCTCTAGGGCCAGGCACACATGGCTCTGGAGACCAGCTCTGCCCCTTACTACTGAGTGTTTCAGGTCTGTGCCTGTGAATGGGTGACAATAACAACTCCTATACGCTAGCATTGCTGGGAGAATTAAATGAAGTAAGCACTTAGCACTGCACCTAGCACATTGTTAGCACTCAAAGCTTAGTGGTGGTGGTGGAAGTGCTGCAGTGTTTGTGGGGAGTTAACCCATCCGGACCCCCATCAACTGCTCCAGCATCAGTCAAGCCCATTAAGCTTCAGGAGTGAGTGGTTTGGCCGTCAGGACTAGTTCAGGGGAGGGGGTGGTGGATTTGGCAAGGAAGAGGAATAGTCTGGTAACTAGATGGGGAGAAGTGAGGGAAGGGGGTGGGAAGCCCGGTTCTAACCCGCCACCAGTCTCATCCAGGGGACAGACTGCCCAGGCCTCCCACAGATATGTAGCAAGGGGGAGCTCTTGGGATAAAATTCGGCTTTGGATAAAATCTACTCCCTCTGCTTAAAAAATCCAGTCACAGAGCCCGAGAGTTGGGACCACTAGTGGAGGAGGCAGGTTCCCTGGGGCAGGGATTGGTGACCTGGGCACTGGCCGTTGAACATGTTTGGCTGCCGAGGAGGGGCTTTGGATCTTCTTCCAGGGGACCCTGGGGGTCCTGGAGGTCCTGGTGGCCCAGGAGGGCCGGGTGGGCCAGGTGGGCCGGGTGGGCCTGAGTCGCCTTTGACACCTGGAGAGAGAGAGACAGAGAGAGAGACACAGAGAGAGAAGGTAGAGGGTAGGGGAGATTGATTAAAGAGCCATAATCAGAGTTGGGTTTCACACAAAATAAAAAGAGCAGGAGTCCCTCCAGGGAGCCTCGCCGAGCAGCGCCTCCTGCAGGTGACCGCGCTCTAGCACCTGCCCGGGTGGAGCTGAAGAAGCCCCCGCAGCGAGGGCTGAGTTCCAACCCTGTGCCAGGAACTGCGCTGAGAATTTTATATCTCCTCGTGGCCACTCTCTGCCGCTCTAGGAGGGAGCCTCTCTGTGACTCAGTCTTAGGGAAGTTGAGTGTTTGCCCAAGGTCACAACCCAAATAGGCTGGACCGCAGCCTCAGGTGTGTGTCACTCCAAAGCTCATCCTATTTCACTGGCTGGTGTCCGTGGACTCCAACTCTGCCTGCTCAGCAGAATCGCTCAAGGAGATTTAATACACTTCTTATGCCTGGGCTCCCTCCCAGTCCGCTTAGATCAGAACTATAGGGATGGGGGTTACCTGAATTTTTAAAAAATATTTTTTAAAAATTTTCAATCACAGTTAACATATTATATTAGTTTCAGGCATACAGTATATATAGTGTTAGATACTTATATAACTTACAAAGTGATCACCCCAATAAGTCCAGTGCCCATCAGACACCACACAGTTATTAAAATATCAGTGACTGTATTCCCTATGCTGTACATGACATCCCGAGACTGTTTTTATTCATCTGTATTTTCCAAAGTGTCCTGGTAGGCAGCCAGGTATGAGAAGCACCGCTCTGCGTGGTGGGGGAAAGAAGGAGCCCCTGTCCAGCTTCCAGACCGTGACTGGGCAGCTTAGCCCTGCTGAGTCTGTTTCTTCATCTCCAGACTGAGTCTCACACTCTTTGGGGAACGGGCTCTTGAGGAGGACTGAGGCCCCTGGGTGAGCGCCTCACAGCTGGAACCCCTCCACACCTAAAGGCGGCCATTTCTCTAACTTCCGGTGGTCGGTGTGGGCGCAGGCCTCTGCAGGGGCCGCTGGTTCTGGAGTTTTCATAGGGATGCCATGAGGCTGGGCCACTCAGCCCACTAGTTCTACCTGCCTGTCCAGGGCGACACTGGTGATCTAAGGTCTCTTTACCTGCCTCTTCCCAGTCAGACCAAATAAGCCTTTTCAGTCTCTCAAGAGTGGGCAAGCATGGGTCACTTCAGAGGGGGCGGAGATCTGTAGGCCAGGCAGACACGGTCCAGCCGGACTAGGCCTCCTCCGCTCTCGGACCAGAGGGCACACTCAGCTCTGGCCTGGCCTCCGGAACTCGAATTCTTTCAGGGAGGCTGCTTTTCCGAATGGCTTGTCATCACCCACCCGCCTTACTCAGCAGTATATGGGAAGGCTGTATTCTGGATGTACTGACTTCCCACGTGACTGAAGTGCACATGATCTTATACTTTCAAAGGATATTCATGTATGTAACCCTGTGAAAGCACCTCTTAAGTTTCGTGCACTTTGCAGAGCATCCTCCCCTGTTGATGAAACAAAGCATACTCAATGGAATTTGGTCTCACCTTGATGCTTCGGTCTTAGCACAGTGTCCAGCAAATAGGCACTCAGTACGTTTTCAGTGGATGAATGGGCAAATGATTCAGGGTCATTATTCTGAACACCTATCATCTTAGCTTCCTAAGGACAGACGTCATGTCTTACTCACGTTCATGTTCATAGTCTCAGCTCTTAGCAAAGCCCCCAATTCATAAATGCTGCCCTTTGATATTCAAGAAATGTGTACTGAATACATTAATAGGATAGTTAGGTTTTTATGATACAAACGATTCCAAAGTATTGTGCTTTTAAAATTCCTTGCCTCATGACCATCAACTGTCACCTGCTCTTTCCACTACGTGAGCGTCTTTCTGGGCTCACTGCACCTCCACCTCCTCCCCATAGACACCAACTATCTGCTTTTAAAAGCAACTATCTGGGCTAAAAACTAGAAAAAGAACACCAGCAACTGTGTTTGCCCTAATTCTCCATGTCAAAGGCTCAGGATAAGGGCCTGTCTTGACTGCAAAGAAAAGGCCTGTGTTTTCCGTCAGCGTATGTTCAATTGCTTGCTGGCACATATTATTTTGGATTGTGCTGGATTTAATAGATATTTGGGAAAAATGAAGCTTTTTCCTTCATCCTAATTTAATCCGACCACAATGTTTAGAGCTGAATTATTTAACCTCCTTCTGCTTAGATGCCAGATTTGGTCTTGCCAACACTGGGGTAACCAACATGCTTGGTGTTCTCCTTTTTGAAAGCCCAGAACTCTGAATCAGGCTACAAGATGGCCACATAAGGCAATCGAGTCGAGAACACCCGGAACAGTGCCCCGCCCCCTTATCAAAGCCCAGGCAGATCTCTGGGCCTGTTCGCCCTGGGAGAGGGCCCAGGCGCCAGCCTCTTACCTGTGGGGAGCACGTCATTGGACACGTCCCCCTTGTCCCCCTTTTCACCCTTCTGCCCCACTGGGCCCTCGTTTCCGGTCAAGCCCAGTTCACCAGGGTCTCCCTTTTGCCCTGGAATCCCTGTGGCTCCAGGTAGCCCTGAGAAAAACAACGACATATTAGCCTGTTGCACAAGGAATTCTGACACACTACTTTGTGATACCATATCATGTATTTTAAAAGTGAAGCAGCTTCAAAAACCAAATAACTAATACAAACAACCATTTTAGGACAGGAGCATGGCCATCTTTAAAGAACAACATTTCCAGGAGGCTCTGACGGAACACTCTTAGAGACATTTGGCTGCAATAACCGGCTGAAGAGAGGGCAGAACCACAAGAGGGACAGTCACAAGAAGAGAAACGTAAGGCTTGATCAGAAGTCTGATGCCTCCACGCAGGTTGGATGGAGCACTGTGAGGGGCTGACATGGTGCTGTTAACAGTGGGTGACATCATCTGCATTATTTGCTTGACTCCTCACAACATTTTGGAGTAGAGGCTGGGGATTTATCCTTGCTCCCATTTTTAGACATTGGAACTAAGGCCAACAGTGGTTATCACTGATGCTGCTAAATGGGCATCAAAGATCCCCTGACACCATCACCAATTTCTGTGGCATTCCAGTACAAAATGCTTTTACTCAAAAGAGCAAAACAAGGAAAGTTACTCCAGGACAGGCATTAAGCTGGATGGGTACAGTGTGAACAAACTGCAGTGGGTGACATTTCCAGTCCAGGGGAGCCATCATGACAGGACTTGGGGCCCTGCCACACCCAGCTGGGAACAGTCGGGGTGTGTGCCATGTCCCATCCCAGCACTGCCCCAAGGAAAGCACAGGTTTCTGATCCCTGGGAGAAGGAAGCAAACTGGGTTCGTCTGACTGGCACAGCTTACGGCTGGTGGACCGTTTGCAGGAACCAGCTCAGGGAGCGGGGACCCAGCCAGAGCCTGGCAACTACATTGTGATGAAGAGACAAAAACAGGAGTTTGGGGACACAGAGGTGCCTAGCATTTTTGAGACAGACTGTGAGAGAAGAGGTAGT
This sequence comes from Artibeus jamaicensis, assembly GCF_021234435.1. Taxonomy (NCBI): domain Eukaryota; kingdom Metazoa; phylum Chordata; class Mammalia; order Chiroptera; family Phyllostomidae; genus Artibeus; species Artibeus jamaicensis. The sequence continues at coordinate 20,192,489 of NW_026521883.1, forward strand.
TGTGTAGAAAGAGCTGGGGAACTTTAGAACTTGAGTCTTTGGATGAGTAATGATCTGTGCAGAATGCAAGACAGGGAAAAGAATGGACAGAAGCATGTCTCTACGCAACCCTCCGAGCCCGCACAGGGGAAGGAAGTACTCATCCCACCTGTCAAGGGGGAGTGATCTCAGAAAAGGACGGGACACTGGGTAGAGTCTTGGAAAAGTCTTGTCGTAGTAGTGGGGCTAAATTAGTCTGGGAGTCAAGGCTGCCGTAGCAATGCTCAATAACAAGCTTTGAATGGACTAGGCTGATCTGCAAGTAGTTTAACTGCATGTCAGAATAGAGTCCAAAATTTGAATCATTCAGTTGAGGTGATACAGCAAATGAACAATTTAAAAGAAAATCGTATGATTATCTCAATGGATGCAGAAAAGGAATTTCATAAAATTTAACACCTATTCTTAAGAAAACTCTATTAAACTAGGAATAGAGGAAATGTCCTTAACCTGAAAGAGGGCATCTATGAAAAACCTATCGTCATCCTTAATGGTGAAAGACTGAGTGCTTTCTCCTACGGTCAGGAACAAGGCCAGGTGTCTACGCTTATCCCGTTTACTTCACACTCTGCTGGAGAAACGAGCCAGTGCAGAAAAGCAAGGCAAATGGGATAAAGGGCAGACATATTGGCAGGATGAATTAAAATTATCTTTATTTGCAGGTGACATGATTGCTAATGTACAAAACTTCAAGAAATCTACACAAGAGCTACTTGACCTTATAAGCTCCCAGAGACTCTGGGCCCTGCGAGGGGAAGTGATTGCCTAACACCGTGCAAAGCCATCACCAGACAGGATCAATTCACACGATCTCCTATTGCAGGGAGCCTGCTGTTCACTCCCATGACAGCCTCCTGGAAATATTGCTCCGTAGACATATTATTCAAAGTGACACAGATTTCAGGAAACAGGGAAGAGCCAGAGGCATGTTTGACAGCAAGCGAAACTTTGATTCCTTCCACAGTCTGAAGCCAAGCGGACTGAGGACCCACTGCCTTTTCTAACTGCACTGTCAGGCCTCATGCCTCTTCTTACAGGCTCTGCTGAGAGACTGCCCATTCACCCCTCTCCTGTGCCCCTCAGCTGGGACAGTCCCGCTCACTAGTGGTCATCCTTCTGGCGTCACAAAGGCCTCCCTCCAGATGTAAAATCAAACCTGGACGGCCCCACCCTCACTGCCTGCTAGCACCAGAGGAGTCAATGTAACTGTCCCAAGGGAATCTTGGAATTCCAGATTGGAAGGTACCTTAGAGGTCAGTTAGCTCAACCTTCCATCCAACCCTAAAAGCCCCTCTGCTACCCAACTGGCTCTCACAGACTTTCAGTGATGGGGAGATTATTGTAATCACATCACATCACATCACATCACATCACATCACATCACAGATCCTACTCGCATATGCTGCACTGCCACTGAAGGCAGTTATTCCCTGAAACATAAACCTGGAGCTGTCCATACCTTTGCCTTTACTCCAGAGGAATGATATGTATTCAAAATGGTTTCTGCTCTTCCAGACTTGAGGACCCTACACAGACCATCCCAAGGAAGACAGCATTGTGTGACAGAACCTTGAAGTGTTGATCAGTGTTAGAAAATGTAGGGACCAAAGAAACATTTGCTAGATTTCAGCCAATCATAAAAAAAGTCTCTGAAAACCCATGAAATTCAGCTGTAGCTGGGAGTCAGAGGCCTTGACTTCCCTGCCAGTGGTGATCTCAAGAGGGTGTCGTGACAGGTGGAGGAGCTGTGACACAAGAAGAGAAGGAGAAGAAGAGCAAAAACCAACCCCCACCCCCATTGTGGGAATTTGCTTTGCCATAGATTCAGTAACACAGGGAAAATCATGCCTCCCCGGTGGGTCATGGCTCATAATACATTTCTCCCAACAGCACCGGAAACCCAACGGTCTGAGCCATCCCTGCTGCATCAGAACATCTTGCTGAGAAGTGATTTGCTCACTTAAAGGAGCCCTTAATTGGGGACCTCTGCTTGAGAAGACGATCTTTTGTCGGTATTTTAAATAGGCAATTTGGCACATTATCTGTAGGACACAAAAGACAAGTCCGTTGCCATAGAGTCCAGCCAGCACAATGCATCAAGTACAACTGATACCGTTTAAAGGTTTCACATGCTCAGATTTAGCAAAGCTCAGGGAAATGGTATCTTCTCGTTACTCCAGGGTTTTCTTTCTCAGGCATTTATTCTAGTCACAAAAAGCCTTTCTGCATCATCCTATTGTCCCTTCTTTTCCTTTATGCCTACAATTCTCTTTCTCAGAAGGCCACGTGGGAAACAGGTCAACGTCCGTACTGTACTGCGGCTATTGCAAGGCAGCCCCCACGGGGTGGGTGTGTAAACTGAAGATATTAAAGATGCTGCTTAAAGGTGCATTCTGACACTTATCTGGGCGTGCATGATCATTTTTGAGCTTTTTTAAAAAAGAGGGTGGGGGCACACAGCACATTCCTGGAGCACCAAGCTCGAGTGATCAGGGACAGGAAGAACTAACATCATTGACGTGTCCACACTACCCAAAGCAACCTATAGATTCAGTGCAATTCCTATCAAGATACCAAAAGCATATTTCACAGAACTAGAACCAATATTCCAAAAACTTACATGGAACCACAGACCCAGAATAGCCACAGCAATCTTGAGGAAGAAGAACAACTTGGAGGAATTGCACTACCTGACACCAAACTACCACGAGGCCACAGTAATCAAAACAGCATCATACTGGCATAACAACAGACACACAGATCAACGGAACAGAATGGACAGCCCAGAGGTACACCTGTGCCTTTGTAGGCAATTAATATTTGACAAAGGAGGAAAGAACATATAATGAGGTAAAGACAATCCATTCTATTAACGGTGAAAAACCCCCATGAAACCCAGATCACCTTCTTGCACCATACACAAAAAGAAACTCAAAATAAATGAGAGGTTTAGGTGTTAGACTCAAAACCATAAAATTCCTAGAAGAAAACATAGGCAGTAAAATATTGGATATTTCTTGTAGCAGTATTTTTCTGATACATCTTCTTGGGCAAGGGAAACAAGAGAACAAAATGGGATCAAATCAAACCAAAAATTTTTTTCACAGCAAGAGAAACCACCAACAAAATAAAAAGACAGCCCACTGTATGGGAGAGCATAATCACCAACAGTACATTTGGTAAGGGGTTAATATCCAAAATTCATAAAGAAGTTACACAACTCAACACCAACCACGCAAACAGTCCAATTAAAGATGGACAAAGGACCTGCATAGACACTTCTTCAAAGGGGACAGTTGGCCGATAGACATGTGAAAAGATGTTCAATGTCACTAATCGTCAGAAAAATGCAAATTAAAACCACAAAGAGGTATCACCTCACACTTGTCAGAATGGCCGTCATCAATAAATCCACAAACAACAAGTGCTGACGAGCATGTGGAGAAAGGGCACCCTCATTCACTGTTGGTGGGAATGGAGATTGGTGCAGCCACTGTGGGAAACAGTATGGAGAGTCCTCGAAAAATTAAAAATGGATCTGCCTTATGACCCAGAGATTCCACTTCCAGGGATATATCCAAAGAAACACAAAACACTAATTTTAAAGAATATATAAACACTGCATTCAATATCTATGTTTAATGCAGTGTTATTTCTAATAGCCAAGATTTGGAAGCAGTTCAAGCACCCATTAACAGATGAATGAATAAATAAGCTGCTGTATATTTAAGCATGGAATACTACTCAGGCATTAAAAAGAAGGAAAACAAACCTTTTGCAACAGCATGTATGGATTTGGAGAGTATTATGAAGTGAAATAAGCCAGTCAGAGAAAGACAAATACCATATGATCTCACTTGTATGTAGAATCTACTGAACAAAATAAACTAACAGACAAAATAGAAAAAGACTCATAAAAGCAGCTGTCAGAGGGCAGGGGCCTGGGGGTCCTGGGGAGGCTGGGTGAAAAACGTAAAGGGATTAAGCAAACAAAAACGGAGCACTCACGGGCACAGACTGCAGTACGGCGTTTACCAGAGGGACGGGGTGTGGGGGAGTAGACGAGGGTAAAGGGGGGTAAATGGTGATGGAGGACACTTGACTTGGGGTGGTGAACACATCATACAACATACAGGTGATGTGCTATAGACTGATACACCTGAAACCGACATTTTATTTAACAATGTCACCCCAATACATTAATAACATTTTGAAAAAAAGAAACAAAGGGTGGGAGACCTTTTGTCTGCACACAACACAGTTTTTGTCTTTGCCCTCTTGTGACCACTGCCTCTGACAAAGCTCCCCTTGATCTCTGTTGACAGAGCTCCCGGCCAGGCCTTGGTGTCAGAAGTGCACTGCTTCCTAATCTCCTTCACCATCGGAGGACCTGGGCGTGCGTGGCCCTTTCTACCCCGCCCGGCTGTGCTCACACTGTCCCTTGTCGCCTGGACTCTGGCATTGTTTGTCCCACAGCTCCCGCCCGTCAGGCCTGGAGGCAGTACATTCTGCCAGAGGAGAAAGGCCAGACTCAGCTTGCTGGAGTGCTCTCTGCTGTTTTTCTTTCTCATGGGCCCACTCAGAAGAAGCTGTCTTGCCAGCTCTAGAGTCGGGAGGTGTGTGGTGTTGCAGGGTCGGCTCCAACCTCTTCACAGCAGGGGAGAGGAGGATGGCTTATTTTTGGCAGGACCATCTGTCGCAGACTGAGGGGTGGGGGCGGGGGCTGGAGGGTGTCAACAACACCCAGTCCCAAGACTGGGATGAACGAGGAGTAGGGTGTTTATTTCTGTTTTTATCAGGATTTGATTTTTAGAGAAGACACTGCAACATTCACTGTTAAGTGAGAAGGTGAGACAGATGGAGAGAAGGGAAATGTTTGGTTTTGTGGCAACAGAATGTCAAACTTCATAGAAGACGCTCGTTGCAGAATGACAACATTTAAGTTCTCTTTTAGGTTCAGTTCTACTCTCCAAATCTAAGTTGGTGTTTTCAAATAAATATAGGGATTTCCACTTAGATTTCCTTTTGGTCTAAAACCAAGTTTCTCCTTGCCTACTTTTGGAAACAATAGCTGACACTAATACAGTACTTACTCTGGGTCAAGCTCTACTCCAGGTGCATATGTATTATACGGATACGAGTTCACACACACTCACTCAGTCTTCCTAACGACGCTATGAGGTTGACACTATTATTTCCCCATTATATAGATGAGGAAACCGTGGCACAGAGTGATTAAGTCACATGCCCCAGGGCACACAGCTAGTAAGTGGAAGAGCCAGAACTCAAACTGAGGCATCGGGCTCCGGCCCCTGCTAGTCCTCCACCAAGCTTAGCACGATTAACATAGGACACTGGGGGTTAACTTCGATGCTTCCGTCTCCTGGAAGCAACTGCTAGGCTATAGCTCTGAAACTCTGATTTCGTCCCGCTAGTGTATCTCATAACATGTTGTTCTTTTCTACAAACATGCACCTCACGTTGTGAGCACAGATGTTTTAGATTTTTGACTTTAACAATGAGATGGAAAGTTCTAGAATAGGGGCCACATGTGTTTTGTTTCCTCGGCAGTAATTTGAACTTGCCCAGTAAATATCTGCCAACAAACATGTCCACCTTCTTCTGCTCAGTACTGTCCTTGGCTCGCCCAGAGGCTCACTTCTACTGGTCACTAGATGCTGCTGCTCCTCTGGGCTCCGCCCAGGCTCTCCTTGCACCAGGCCTACAGATCCATGGCCTCCAATACTCCCTGACGTAGACTCTGTCCCCATGGTCTCCGCTGACTGCAGATCCATCTGCATCTCCAGGGCCCCTGGCATCTCCCCCCCTGATATCTCAGTCCTAGCACATCCACCACTGAGCTCCTGACCGTGTCCCTGAACCCGAGTCAGTGCAGGGCTCCCACCTCAGGTCAGGCAGGGCAGAGACCCCACTGAGTCCCTAGGGGTGCCTCCCTGCTGCTTCCTCTGTATATCCACCTACCATCATGGACTGCTGATTTCACCCCCGAATATCACTTCACTCCATTTGCTCTCCACACCCCCACCTGCCATCCCTTCCACCTGCATTTTGTGAAGCTTCTGAACCATCTCCCAGCCTCCACTCTTGCTTGTCTGCTGTGCTTATTTCAGTGTGTTCTCACACAGCAGTTGCAGTGGTAATTTACAAAGGCAGACCTGATCCTTCACTGTCTCCTACTCGACACCCCTCAGTGGCTTCTCACTGCTCTCAGAATAGAGCCACTTCCCCTCTGTGGCTCTGCCAGCTCTGGCCCCCCTCCAGGAAATTTGACTGTTGGGTAGGATGGACATTCCAGGGCTCAGGTAGGGAGGGGGAGGGAAAGCACAGCCCTGGGGCCTTTAGAAGGGAGACTGGAGAGAAAGCCCTTGTTCTGGAGTCTGAGAGTCAGGGCTGGAGTCTGGGCTGGCCCAGGGCTGAGAATACTGTCAAAACCTCTTCCCATAGAGCCAGCTCTTCAGATAGCCTTTGTCTTTACACTTCTAAAAGGGTGCTTAGCATCCACGTCCCTGGCCTAGGGCAAGGACTCCCTGCTGGGCCCTCAGGGACTCACATTCTAACCTCAGCCTTAGTGGAAATTTCTTGCGCTAAGTGCTGACCTTGCTGAGCCCCAGAGGCCTCCTCACTGGGAAGGTCTGTGTCTTTGCTGCCGTTTCCCTGGGATTTCCAGGAAAGGAGGGTTCGGCCAATCTCAAAAGATAAACAGAATCCAGCACCTTCTCACCCATCCTCTGCTGCCCCCTGCAAGCCTTCTCTGTCCTGCCACCTTTTTCAGCAGGGTGATCAGTTCACCAATGAGACAGGGCAGGTCCCTGCTCTGCTGCAAATTCTCCCCATCTCACTCTGAATACAAACCACAATTCTTCAAGTGCCCAGGGCCGACCTGATTTGGCCTCTTACCTCTTATCCTCTCTGTCCAGCCACCCTGGCTTCCTGGCATCTTCTCAGACTCCGAGGGCAAGCTGGACTTCTGTGCTTGGCTGAAACCGCCCCCACCAGGGCCCCTGGGACTCCCGCTCTCACCTCCTCCAGGTGTTCTTCCAACACTCCCTTTTCAGGGGGTCTTTGGCGGCTCCCCACTCTACCGTGACACTCCGCACCCACACACTTCCCACCCCCTCTCCTGACTCCATTTTTTCTCTTAGCACCTAACACCAGGTAACAGACAATATATTCTACTTATTTATCTTGTTTATTGTTCATCTGCCCAGATTGGAATGGCAGCTTTATGAAGGCAGGGATTTTATCAGCTTTTTCATTTCTGGATCTCCATCTAGAACAGTATCTGCCACATAAATACTCAGCACCTAAACGAATGAACTTTTTCTTTCCTGCCCTCCCTGGGTGGTGGGCTGCAGGCCAAGTACACCTCCGCGAAGCCAGAGATCTATCTCTAACCCTCCTGGAAAACCACGCCTTTCCGACCTGTCCCACTCCTGGCGCCAGCACTGTGGCCCCTCCCCTCCTAGCTGCCCCTCGTAATACTCCCGTGCTGAATCCTCACAACCGGGTCACATTTCTGGGGGCTGCCCAGGATAAGCCAATGTCTGCACATGGACAGTCATCATTATTCAATGCTGATGTTCATTTATAATTAGTATCCAACATGGGATGATCTAGAACTGCTCTGTAATTCCGGCTGTAATTGCTGGCCTTCTGGGGACGGAGCTGACTCGGGCCATGTTGCCCATCTTCACGGCGGCCGGCCCCTGGAAACATGGGCACGTAGGCTTTGCAAGGGGCAGGGCCTCTCAATGGCTTTCTCCCTCTCCACTGGCTCTCACTAAAATTGGCATGGGAATACGAGCAGGGATGCGAGGAGGGGTTACTGTGCTGTTTGGAAGAACTTCCTAGTAGCTCTTCTAGCCCAGGGCCTGTGCAAGTGAGTCGGAGCAGCAGAGCCAAGAGTTTGAAAAGAAACAAGAGGGTGTGGTGGAGCCTCCACTCCACACAGTGGCTGAGCGCCAGCCCTTCCTAGAAGCGTCCTGAGCATTCTTCACGCCCTGCAGTCGAGTGTCCACAACGCATGTGGCAGCTTTCTTCAGTGACTCTGCCCAGGCCTTCTCCACGACTCCCCAGCATGGGAGCTCAGAGCCCTTTGGAACCCACCGCAGTCCACGCCCCAGCCTCCTGCCAGGCCCTGCTCGGGCCCCTGCTTCCCTGGTTCCCGGGCACATCTGACACCTTCGTGCTCTGGGCCTTTGCTCTGGTAATGGCAATGCTGCTGCTCGCAGCAGGGCAGGGGAAGTCTCTCAGAGATAGCAGCCACACCTTTGTAACCATCCTGAGATCCGTGGACAGGGGACCCTGACGGCTGAGACCCTGCAACCCGAGTGCCCACCTCAGGGAGACCTGGATGCTGCCATTTTATTCAAGCCATTCCAGCTGTTCCTTTAGCCAGGAACCCCAGGGGCTGCCATCACTCAGCTGATTTCCAATCAAACACAGACAGTGTCTGGGCAGAAGGCGGTAGGAGGGCAAGGCAGGCGCCGACCCTCGGAGGGACTTGGGTGTGGCACAGTGAGATGGGAGCCGGTCCTCGGGTGCCGGCTCCTCCGCCTCCCATCTGTGGGTCTGCATCAGAGCAATCAGTTCCCAGGGAGGCTGCTTGTCGAGCTGGAGCTAAACCACCGTCAGTTCCAGAAAGAAAGCCCTGGGCCCCCGAAACACAGCAGCTTGCAGGCAAGAGTGGAACCCGCCTGGCATGCAAAGAGGCAACACGTTTTAGCCACTGGACACACTTCACCCCACTGAAAACGCAGTAACAGAGACAAGCAACGAGAAAAATAATGAAAGCGTTGACAAAATACCCATTTTTCCTCTTTTTCCATTTGCTCCTTTTTCGCCTTTTGGGCCCTGGGGACCAGGCTGTCCGTCCGACCCGTTATGTCCTGGTAAGCCGCCAGCGCCCGGAGGTCCTGTGTCAGAACACGGGAAACAGAAGTATTTAAAAGTCTCCTCGCTGACGCGAAGGTGGTTCCCTCTGGCCAGTGAAACTGGGCAGGCGTCAGCCTGTTCCATCCCCCTTCCTTCTCTACCTTTGCTGCCCTCGCTGAGGCAGTGACAGGTGGGGAATGGTGATGGCAGGTTCTCAAGTGGGGGGGGGCAGGAGAGCTCATAACTGGAGGGGGGAGAGGGAGGGGACACAGTGATGGCCGGGCTGCCTCTAGACTCCTCCACCTTCCCCACCCCAGTCCCTTCTGAGTGATTCTGGGGAGATAGCCACCCGTATCCCCCAACCCGAGAGCTAGGAGAACCACGGGCTCTTACCTGGTGGGCCAGGTGGGCCTGCAATAGAACAAGAAATGTAGGTAATAAACTATAGGTAGAAGAAAGCGAAGCCAGCTCCATGCCCCCAAAACACCCTCCCCCTCCTAAAATGTACTAGTGGGCCACCACCCCGTGCCTCTCACGCACAACTCAGCATATTTGCCAAAAAGATTCTTCACATCAATTCAACATAGACCCATTTGCCAATCAAAATGACTTCTGTTTAAGTTTCGATGGATGAAGAATAACTGAATTGGTTCAGAAATTAGTGGTTTCCCAAGCAATTAACCTAATTAAATGAGGTTGGGTGATGGTACAGGTGGGCACTCGTGCAGCCCTGGCACAGGTCAGCGTCAGCAAATGGTGGGCTGCCGTCTGACCGTCAGGAGAGCAGTCCCAAGTGCTCCTGCACAGCCAGTTTGTCTCCTCCACGCCACTGCCACCACTGTGCTGAGGGGAGCTCCCAGCAGAGGCCGGCCTGCCCAGCCTCTGTTTTGTGGCATGAAAGAGGCTGAGAAAAACTGAGGGCCCAGATCAGGTAACGAGTACTTTCCTTGGTGTGCAATCACCCAGGAAATCTAAGGGGGTTTGGATGAATACTTACACGTAATCCAACAAAAAAGATTTTGCTCCCACAAACAGGAGAGTCTCATCAATTACTCTTTCGGAGCATTCAGACAAGCTAATGAGGTGGTAGGAGGGCAGAGGAGGCCCTTCCGTGTCTCCGGACTGCGTGGAATGACTACTGACACTGCGGGGGAAAGGTCTTTCCATAAATCCAAGCTTGGGGCCTTTCAGAAAAAAATCACCATTTACTAAGCACTTACTACGTGCACCAAAATCTGCTAAGAAGCAGAAATCCTGGTCCCTGTGTCTGTTACATCTACAACCTACCTGGGGAAGGTAGACCCTTGTATATCACAATGAAATATGGGCGAGCTACAGAGAAGCAACCCCCCAGACGGGGCACTGGGGCAGGCAGGGCACACGGCTGCCCAGGAAGGCCTTCAGAGAGGGTGAGCCGCGAGCTGGGCCGTGGAGGAAACAGTGGGCCTGAGGAGGCTGCCGGGGTGAGGGAGGGCTGCACACCCCATGATGGGGACCAGGAGGAGCAGTAGCACAGCGGTGGGAACATGCACGGTTTAGGGTGGGCCAGGAAGAAGACTGGTCAAGCTGGTGTGTGGGGATGAGGCTGAGTCAGTACTCAGAGGGGCAGATGTGGGGCGGTCGTTCTCAAATGCCAAATGGAGAGGAGTGAATGGTATCTGTGAGGCACTAGGGAGCTACAGTAGATTCTAAAGGTAGGGAGAGTGGGGGCAACACCGTGAAGTCTGCATTTGAGATCTTCTGGGCAGATGGAAGTTGACAAGAACTTGGAAATAAGATGAGAGAGAGAAAGAGGGAGGAGAGGGTAGGGGGAAAATAGCCAAAGGGTCTTTGTAGTTAACATTAGTGACAAGGTTATGGACAAATGTGGTTGATGACTGCAGAGAAAGCTAGAAACTCCAAAGGTATTTCAGCAGAAGAATGGGCAGGGTCCCACGTCCGACTGGGTAGGAAGCAAAGAAAGCCTAGGCTACTGATGGAGAGAGGCTATTTTACGTACACGGGGACTCATGGGAGAATATATGTTCGAAGGTATGCTTTCAGTATACATAGTCCTACTTTGGGCAAGCGTGATTTGTAGAAAATGGCACCAGATTTTGTAGGGTTAGCATAGCCTGTGGCCACATGAATTTTCCACAAGGCAGTGCACACACCCACTGGCCAGGGAGGGGAGATGTGGACAGCTGACAGACGTCCACAGAAATCAGTCCATCATCACTCCCAGCTGCAGGTAGAGCCAAATTCAGATGTGCAGATTGGTAAGGAAAAGCGGTAAACAAGAAAGAATCAGCTGTACGTAACAGGCTTCAACTTCCCTGGGACAGCCCCGCAACCGCGTCCACGCAGCAGGTCTGCCAGGCCGGAGGTGCGTACCAGGACTTGTCAGCCATGGCCAAGGCTGTCACTGGAGGGAAGTACTTAGATTCAGATTTCCTGACGATCCCTGGACACTCTGTGACTGCAGTTCTTACTCACTGAGTCCACAGAACCCCCTGGAATGCTTGCTGCAATGCAGCTATCTGGGTCCCATCTGGAGATTCTAATTCAATTTGGATACAGAGGCCCAGGAACCTGCATTTTTTTTTTTACCAAGCATGACCAGAGATTGGGATGCAGATGGTCCTGGGTTCCTTCTCACCTCCCACCTGGTGTGAACATTTTCTGGGAAAAGGATCACTAACAATCACTAACAGTAGATCCTTGAAGGGGTCCTTGACCCTGGAAAGGTTGAGAGCTATTCGTTTTGAGGAAAAAGTAAAATGCCTGGGCCAACCAAATTTGGGGGTTCAGAGGGCTTGGGGGAGGCCGGTGATAGAAAAGGTACCAGGAAAAAGAGGGAGTGATCCGAAGATGTGTGTGTGTGTGTGTGTGTGTGTCGGGGGAGGGGAGGGCGTGGAATGCAGCAGGTTCTGTGCCCTGAAGCTACTGGAGGAGAGAATTTTGGAAGAGAGAGGATGACAGACACTCCCAAGAGCTCAGAGGAGGGTGCTCCAGTGACAGCAAGCCCCACCCCGCTGTCTCCTCAGGGTGCCCGCTGAGCTGCCCTTGGGCTCCCTACAGTTGGAGGAGGCCCCACACGTGCGGCATCGTAATAACGTCAATGTCACATTATATACATGTGCCGACTGGGCATTTAGAAGCTGTTCTCAGCTCCTGACCCTTCTCCTTTTCTGAATTACAGACCCCCTAGGAGTACCTGTGGACAGTGTATCCTGTTGCTACCATACCAGGCCTGGTTTCCTGGGCCTGCCACCAGAGCAGTTGACAGGGCCCCACGCTCAGAAGGGGCCCTGAGCTTGTGTATAACGCCCTGTGGTTGCCATCCAGAAGTTCTTAATCATTTTATCTTAGGATTTATGTTTTGTAAATGAAGTCCCGTGGGACGATGAAGCGCATTCCAGGGACTTGGAACCTTGGTGCATTTGTGGGGCTCCCCCGCCTCCCCGCCTCCCCAGGTCAGGCTTGCTCCCTGCTCCCCACCCAGTCAGCGTCAGTGACGGCTGCCGCCTCCCATCCCAGTGGGGACCCAGCAGGACTGCAGGCAAGGCTGCAGTCCGGCTAGTGTGTGCCCTGCGTGCTTGAGTCATGGGGGTGGTGGCCCTGTGCCTGTGAAGGTCTATACTCCCTAGGTGAGCCAGCCGTGCCTCGGAGAGTCCAATATTAAATAGCAATCCAAAAAGCCCTACCATAGCAGGTTGCAAGGGAGACCATGAAAGAAAGGAGTAGAGCCTTCTTCTTGCTTTTGAAACAAGGGCCTCTGCAGTTTTGCTGTGCACTGGACTCTGCAAGTGACACAGCTGGCTCTGACCATGCGCCACACCCTCCTGGGCAGAGTCCACTAGAATTGGCCGCATCCTCCATGGGAGCTGAGCCCCTTACATTTTTTCCTCCTTAAAATGTAAAATTGACCCATCACATGCCTAGTTTGCCTAGCTCACAAACTACAGGTCTGTGAATGGCCTTGCACAGAGCCAGAAAAGACTCCATGAGCCTGCTCAGTGGTGACTGTGCTCCATCATTGATGTCTGCCCAGACACAGGATAAGGAGTAGTGACAAGTGTCGTGGCTGGGTTGGAGTCACTTGGCGGCAAGGAGAGTGAGCACCACCCTGACAAGCAGTTCAGCAATGTGACAGCTTAGAGGTTTCTAGCAAGTCCACCTGAGGAGGCCGCTGCAAGTGAAGGGTGCCCACGAACCTGCCTTCTTCAAGGCACCTGCTCTGGGGGGCTCTGAGGAAATCTGGGCTCAGGGGTCAGAAGCCTCTATAAAAGCCTATGTTGTTTGACTAACAAACCCCGCGGAGGACTGTAGCTAGTGAATCACCCTCATCTTCACCTGAGATGTCACAGGCTGCACAAAACTTCATGGTATCTGTCTTTGTCCCTGTAGTAACCACAGCTGAGCCCAGGAAAAGGGACAGGAATTTGGTCTCATGGTCACAGCTGGACTAGACCCCTGTCACAAGCACCTGCTTTTTAAAAAAACGAACCCAGTGTAAAGCCAGATCTCGTTCTCAGGCCCCTGCCCAGGGTCCGCCCTGGAGACCCTTCCTACCTGCGCCTCGCTGGGGCCTGGACCAGGGCTCTCTCACCGGCCCTCCCGGAGTTGCCAATTCAGTCCCCACCCCCACCAGGCAGCCTGGCACGTCCCAAGGCACCATCTCACTTTGTAACTTGTGCTTTTCACACCAAAGTTTTAATGGAAGAGCTATCTGTGTAAAAGGAGGCCCAATTTCAAGCTGGTATGTAAGAAAGGAGAAGGTCCTGGCTTTTGAAAAGCATTCTGAGGTGCCGAAGAATAGCCTCCAGTACGGATGCAGTTCCCGCCCGCGATCAATCTCCCCTAAGTGGTCTCAATGGGTCCATCCCGCATTCACTGCACAGAATCTCTCTCCTCTGTCACTGTAAAAATCAAAAAGGAAGAGGCTTTTCCTGTGCCTCTCAATAGGCTTTTGTGTCTATAATTCCACCCATCTGAGCGTTTCGCTAGCACTCATTACTGTCACACGTGGTAACTCTAAAAAGGGACTTCAAGAGATAGAAGAAAGGTGCTTAAGCCACACGAGTTTCAGAATAAGGGACCAACCTGTTCCGAAGACACTTCATATTCTGTGAGGGCTGAAATGTGACGGAGTAACTCCATTAGCATTTACCAAGAAGCCCGGGATCACGGCTTTTCTCTCCGAGGCCAAACTAAGTGAATGAGAGTCAGACTCGGACTCAGGGTTCCTTGGGGACGTGTCTTTCTCACCAACCCACCACCCCCATTAACCACGTAAGTAAACCCCAGATTTAGTCACTCAGCAAACTCTCCCCGAGCACCGACTGCACACCAGTAACGTGAGGCACTGGGGAGACCACTGCCGAAAGCGGGGGAGCTTCTGACTACTCGATGGACGCCAGGCAGGGTTTTTCAGCCTCCGGCGGCGGTGCAGCCCTGGCTGGCGGGGTAGAGTGTGAACGGGGCCTCCCCAGAGCCTGGGGCCATAGGCTGAGGGTGGCCCAGCAAAGCTTCAGAGGCGACACTGTCTTTGGTTACATTGTTAAGTCCATGAGAGTGTATTTATTCCATAATAGACTTTTAAATCCTCACCCGAGGAGATTTCTACTGATTTCTTGGAGAGAGAGAAAAGGGGAGAGGAAGAGAGCAATAAACAGAAGGAGAGAGGGAGAGACATCAGTGTGACAGAGAAACATCAGTCGGTTGCCTCCTGTGTGCACCCCAATGGGGATCAAACCCGCGACCCAGGTATGTACCCTGGCTGGGACAGTGCTCCATCCGACCGGGCCACTGGCCGGGGCTCAATCTCAGACTTTCATTGCAAAAACAGTTTTTTATTTTTCAGAGTGCTATACTCTCCTCGGAGAGGCAGTAAATGCAGTGCCTGGGACAGGGCTCTGCAGGCCCACGGTGGGGTGGGGTGGGGAACACCCCACGAATTCCTTGCTCCCAGCTTCCAAAGTCAGGACGTAGGTGCCCGTCCCCTCAGGGGAGACGCAGGACTCTGTCAGACTCAGGTGTGGACAAGCATATTAAAACCACTCCCCTGCTCCCCGCCCCACCCATCAGCCATTCCCGGTGCTGAGGCCTGCTCTGCCTGGACGCTGATTCTCTTCTGTCTGTTTGTCCTCGGATGACTGAGTAGAGGGGGGTCAGCGAGTGACCAACTGCTGGTCCCCCCAGCACACAGTAGGCACCACACAGACCACTCTTCATAAACTGTTTTCCTGACTGATTAGCAATTTGCTCCTAGAGCTTCCCACTCATGCTCTGCCGATTGCACATGTACGATGTAGGGAAAGTTACTTCTGGTAAGAGAACGCTACATTCAGCAAGGCCTTTTTCCTTTCTTGCTTTCCCCTTTAAAACACTGGAACAGGGAGACATCTGAGGCACCAGTTCAAGGTGCCACACGTTTCTAGTCGCCCAAGACCTCATTATTTACCATGGCTATGCTTCTATGGCAATACCGAAAATAGTATTTTCCATAGCTATGTTACAACTGATGTTCATCCCACTAAAAACATCTGGTGAAAGTAAACCAACACATATTTTTATAACCTACAGTGTTAGTGAGTGTCGTTGGGCCCCAGCCCTTTGGAGAGGACACCCGTGCACCTTGTGAGCAGCGCGGTCAACGGCCCGGCCAGCCTACCTGTGAGGCAGATCCCCTTGGTGCTGTTGCACAGGTCCACCATCACTCGGATCTGCAGGGAGAGAGGCAGGGTCAGAGCTGCACAGCCGGCCGAGGGCCCTGCGCTTGCCCTTTATTCGGACAAGAAGAAAGCCATGACAGAAATTCACAAAGTAACTTGGGGAGAATAGGCAGAAGTCGAAGGAAAAGTTAACCAAAGACAGAAAAGAAACCTTTAACAGATCTCAAGATACATGGTATCAGAAGCTCATCCGTCGACAACATCAGCAGGATCTCCTTGATCTCTATCAGTCTGAGAAGACAGGGGCTGGGGAAGGAACTGCCAGATTCAGTTTTCAAGGCGGTACTGCGCTGGCTCCCATGAGTGCAAAGGTCTCAACCTGTGAGCCTAACTAAAGAGGGTCACTAGGTTTAGTGGTTAGGAGCAAGGGGCAAGGCACTTAAAACACTCGACACTTTGGTTTTTTTTTTTTTGAAAATGTGAATAATATGAGCGCCTGTCTTGAGCTCTGTCCCTGGCGCCCCAGGGGAGTCATCCTCCTGCCACGGGGATGCTGCCTACCCACTGCCGATGGCCACCTGTGGAGGGGGGCTCGCTGCAGCGTGCTACTAGCCTGATATCTGGTTCCCCTCACACACTGTGCAGCTCCTGCTCCCACCCATCCCCCACACCACTCCCAGTGAGCTTCACGAAAACCAGATCTGATGGGGCCAGTCCTGATTCAAACGTGTCTGCGATTCCTCACTGCTCTGAAGACAGAGCAGAATTCCTCTTCCTCTGGACTCACCTCGCACTGCTTCCCCCTCCCTTTTAAAAGTCTGTCCTCTAGGTACACCCTGCCTCAGTTTGCTCATCTGTAAAATAGAGAGAGGAGCTGTGCTTACTTCTGAGGACTGTTGAGAAGAGTAAATAAAACTGTTAGAAGTGAAGATCCGAGAGCAGTGCCTAGCACTCAGGAAGCACACACAAAGTGTTTTTTCCCTTTCTTGGAGGAAGCAGAGTACATTACGTGCACAGAAGCATGGATGCTGAAGCCAAACTACCTGTGTTCAAATCATACTGCCATTCAGAGCAGTGTGACCTTGGACAATGTACTGAACCTCTCTGTGCATCAGTGCCCTGGCTGAAGGTCAAGTTCACAACACCTACCTCGGAGCATGGGTGTGTGCACTGAATGGGAAAATACATGCAACACAGTCAGAACAGGGCCCCACATCTGATTTGCCCACTCTATTTATGCTGCTGTTTTGATGGTTCTTTGAAGGTTCTTTGATGGTTCTAAGAAGAACTTAGTTAATTTATCAATTTACCATCCATGAATTTTAAATCTCTAGACACAGCAATTTTTAGACCCCTAAAATGTGGCATTTCAAAATTGTGGGGAGAAAACATATTAGTTAAGAAATAGAGTAGACATCCTGGGAGAAAATAAAAAGCCAAATCCTTCTCTCCTTACACTAAATAAGTTAATTAAATGATACTGATCAAAAACTTAAAACTAAAAAAGAAACTAGTAAACATACCAGAGGAAAACTTGGGGAAAATATTTATTATGGCATCAGATTAGGAAAGACTTTTCTGGGAATGAAACAATCCCCATACTATATATAGAAAGAGGTAGAAGTAATACATTTGACTATTTAATAATTAAAATTTTCTGCAAGAGGAACATTCTACTAGCAATAACAAAGGAGAGACACACACCTAGAAAAATAATTGCAAAGGGTTTGTATATAAAGAGTGGTTAAGAAGCAATATGTAAAGGAACAAGAAACCAACAGAAAAATGGGCAATGGACCCAAGAGGGAAGTTCAAAGAAAGAAAAGAGTGCCCCATCTTCACTTAGAGTTAAGGAGATACGTCCAAATGATGAACTACTATTCTCACCTCTTAGGTTCTAAGTGCAAAGACTAACAGCACATGTCCCAGGCGTGTCAGGAAAGCAGTACTCATGTGTCGTACTGAGGGGAGTGTAAAGGGATACTCTCTTTGGGGGGATTTAGGCAACAGCTACTGAAATTTAAATGGATCTACCTTTCGATCCACCCATTTCACTCTGGGATTTACTACACAGGTGCGCTCATATACCTGTGAGAAGGTACAAGCACAAAGATGGCTCCTGCAGGAATGTGGGCGAGAGAAGACAGTGAAAAACCCTAAATATTGGTCAGGGAGGTCTGGTTAAACAAAGTGTAGCAAAGCCCCCCCCCACACACACACAAATGCTGTGAAGAGAAACAGAACTTAAATCCCCAAGGCTGATAATGAAAGCTCTCCGAGATAAATGGGAAAATGCAAAGTACAGAGCAGCATATATAATGCTTCATTTACATGAAAAAGTGGTGCACACACACACGCTTCCACGTGCTTCTTTCTCGCCACTTTTGAGATTCTCTCCTTCTTTGGCTGTCCAGACTATTTCTGGAGAAAAATCTAAAAAGCCTCCAGTGAAGAGGAATGGAGGGCCAGGTCGGGGGGGAACTGTACTGAGAATGATATGCCCTTTTGTTTTACTCAAAATTTTCACTCTTTCAATCACACTCTCTTTTAAAAGACCATGTTTTGATTTGATGGGAGACATTGTTTTGTCTCCCACTAGGTTTATTCTGTCTGCTAGGAGCCCCAGAGAAAAACTCCAACTGCATTTACTTTTTGTCAAGTCTGTCGGGTGCTTACTGCTGGCACTAGAAATTTATCGTGAAATATATCATACACATCACAGATACATAAAATGTGGGTGAACAGTTTAAAGATGAATAAGAAAAACAAACACGTATATGCCACCCCCACCTTTAGGACTGAAAACATGCCCGGGAACACACAGGTGCCCCTCCCCAAAACACCCTGCTCCCTCCCCTGACCCCAACAACTCTCTGAGCTGAAGGTTTTGGGCCCCATTTCTTTCCCTTTTACACAGATAAGAACGTAAGAGGCTTAGAGAGGTGGCGTCTCTTATACAGGTTCACATGGTCTGGTTCATCGAAGAGTTGGGCTTCCAGTCCAGGTGTGCTGGTTACAGGCCTGCTACCTGATTTATGACGGCTCTGATGATTGCCTGAATGGAACCAGACAACAAATTTCGATTCATTGTTTTCAGTCATTTTCATAAATGAACATAATCAGCTGCACCATGGACAAAACTTATTGTCTAAAAGATGTATAATTGCCCATTGAAAGGCCCGTTAAAGACTTTACAATTCTTCATTTGCTGCCTTGGGGAAGCACAGCAGGAGGAGCAGCTTGAAAGAACAGAAACATCAATAGGAAAAATTAGTCTTTCTCTTTTATTCTCATAGTGGCCTGAGGTAGGCCCAGGTTCTGTTAAAAAAAAAAAAAGGATGAAGAAGATTTCATTTTCTGACTTTTTGGCTTTATTTCTATACTGAAAGTCAATTAGATATTTACCAAGAAATTGTGTTATTCTTCACTTGGGTGTATCACTTGGGAATATTCTTTTAACAAGTGTGGGTTCGGTAAGATTGTATTACTGTGAAACATAAGATATGAAGAGGTGTGGCCACAAGAAAGTCAGAAATATTTGCTTTCCTAATAGTGATGATTAAGAATTTGGATGAAAATAATAAAATCCAAAATTGAAAGTCACAAAAGCTAGTTGTCAAATCAAGGAGTCACATTTGGTTCAGAGGGCTTCCTAAGTCTTTTTTTTTAATTTGTTCAAGTATAGTTGTTCAAGTTTAGTTCTCTTCATTTCCTCCCCTAACCACTACCCTCCCCCACCCATCCCCACCTCCTACCCTCAGTCCCACTCCGCTTTGGCTTTATCCATATGTCCTTTACACATGTTCCTGATGACCCTTCCCCTTTATTCCCCTATTATCACCTCCCCCTCCCCTATGGTTAATGTCAGTTTGTTCTTTAATTTTTTAAGTTTTTTTTTTGTTTTCATTTTTGTAAAATTTTATTAATTTTAGACAGATGGGAAGGGAAGGAGAAAGAGAGGGAGAGAAACATCAGTGTGTGGTTGCCTCTTACGTGCCACCCACTGGGGACCTGGCCCACAACCCAGGCACATGCCCTGACTAGGATTAGAACTAGTGACCCTTTGGTTCACAGGCTGGTGCTCAATCCACTGAGCCACATCAGCTAGGGTTGTCAGTTTGTTCTTTATTTCAATGTCTCTGGTTATATTTTGCTTGCTTGTTTTTTTGATTAGCTTTCACTTACAGGTGAGATCATATGGTATTTGTCTTTTACTGCCTGGCTTACTTCACTTAGCATAATGCTCTACAGTTCCATCCATGCTGTTGCAAAGGGTAGGAGTTCCTTCTTTCTTTCTGCTGCGTTGTATTCCATTGTGTAAATGTACCACAGTTTTTTGATTCATTCGTTTGCTGATGGCACTTAGGTTGCTTCCAACACTTGGCTATTGTAAATTGTGCTGCTATGAACATTGGGGTGCATTTTGAATTGGTGCTTCAGGATTCTTAGGGTATAATCTCAGCAGTGGAATTGCCAGGGATCAAAAGGCAGTTCCATTTTTACTTTTCTGAGGAAATTCCATACTGTTTTCCATACTGGTTGCACCAGTCTGCATTCCCACCAACAGTGCACTAGGGTTCCCTTTCCTCCACAACCCCACCAGCACTTCCTGTAAGTTGATTTGGTTATGATGGCCATTCTGACATGTGTGAGGTGGTATCTCATTGTGGTTTTAATTTGCATCTCTCTGATGGCTAGTGATGCTGAACATCCTTTCATATGTTTCTGGGCCCTCTGTATGTTCTCTTTGGAGAAGTGTCTGTTCAGGTCCTTCGCCCATTTTTAAATTGGATTGTGTAATCTCTTGGAGTGGAGTTGTGTGAGTTCTTTATATATTTTTAAGATCAGACCCCTGTCCAAGGTATCATTGGCAGATATATTTTCCCATACAGTTAGCTCTCTTTTCATTTTGTTGATGTTTCTTTATTCATGCTTTTAAATTTGATGAGGTCCCATTAGTTTATCTTTATGTCCCTTGCTCTAGGGGACATATTGGTGAAAATACTGCTGTGTGTAATATCTGAGATCTTCATGCCTATGTTTTCCTCTAGGACTTTTATGGCTTATATTTAAGTCTTTTATCCATCTTGAGTTTATTTCTGTGAATGGTGTAAGTTGGTGGCCAACTTTCATTCTTTTGCATGTAGTCATTCAAATCTCCCAACACCATTTGTTGAAGAAACTATTTTTATTCCATTTTATGCTTCTGCATAAATATTAATGCAGGTATTAACTGACCTTTGTCAAATATTAATTGACCGTAGAGACTTGGGTTTATTTCTGAGCTCTCTATTCTGTTCCATTGATCTATGTGTCTGTTCTTATGCCAGTACCAAACTGTTTTGACTACCATGGCCCTGTTTTACAGTTTAATATCAAGTATTGTGATCCCTCCTACTTTGTTTTTCTATCTTAAAATTGCTGCAGCTATTTGGGGTTGTTTATGGTTCCACATAAATTTTGAAATGTTTGTTCCATAGCTGTGAAATATACCACTGGTATTTTAGTAGGGATTGTGTTGAATCTATAAATTGCTTTGGGTAGTATGGACACTTTGATGATGTTAATTCTTCCAATCCATGAACACAGATATGCTTCTATTTGTTTGTGTTTTCCTTAATTTCTTTCTTCAGTATTGTGTAGTTTTCTAAGTACAGATCTTTTACCTCCTTGGTTAAGTTTATTCCTAGGTGCTTTATTTTTCTTGTTGATATATCAAATGGGATTTTCCCTCCTGATTTCTATTTCTGATATTTCATTGTTGATATACAAAATGCCTTTGATTTCTGAATATTGACTTTGTATCCCACTATTTTACCAAATTCAATTATTATGTAGGGTAGATTTTTGTAGGATTTTCTATGGACACTATTATGTCATTTGCAAACAATGACAGTTTTGCATCCTCCTTTCCAATTTGGATGCTTTTTATTTATTTTCTTGTCTGATTGTTGTGGCTAGGACTTCCAAAACTATGTTGAATAGAAGTTGTAAAAGCGGACATCTTTGTCTTGTTCCTGATTTTCATGGAAAAGCTTTTAGTTTTTGCCCATTGAGTATGATGTTGGCTATAGGGCTCTCATACATGGCCTTTATTATGTTGAGGTATGTTCCCTCTACTCCTACTTTGCTGAGTGTTTTTATCATAAATGGGTGCTGTACCTTATCAAATGCTTTTTCCACATCTATTGATATGATCATGTGATTTTTGTCTTTCCTTTTGTTCTGTGAATATTGTACCATCCTTGCATCCCTGGGATGAATCCCACTTGATTATGGTGTATGATTTTTATAATGTATTGCTGAATGTGGTTTGCCAATATTTTGTTGAGGATTTTATCGTCTATGTTCATCAGTGATATTGGCCTATAGTTTTCTTTCTTTGTCGTGTCTTTATCTGGTTTTGGGATTAGGATGATGCTGATTTCATAAAAAGAGTTTGGGAGTCTTTCCTCTTCTTGGATTTTTTGGAATAGTCTGTGAAGGGTGGGGTTAGCTCTTTCTTAAATGTTTTGTAAAATTCTCCTGTGCAACCATCCATTCCAGGGCTTTTGTGTGCCGGGAGTTTTTTCATTACTTCTTTGATTTCACCAGCTGTTATCAGTCTGTTCTGGCTTTCTGCTTCTTCTTCATTCAATTTTGGAGGGTTATATTTTTTCTAGAAATTTGTCCATTTCACCTAGGTTTTCAAATTTCTTGGCACATAGCTCTTCATAGTAATTTCCTACAGTCCTTTGTATTTCTGTGGTATCAGTTACAATCTCCCTTGTTTCATTTCTGATTGTGTTTATTCTGGTTCTTTCTCTTTTTTTCTTGATGAGTTTGCTTAAAGTCTTGTTGATTTTGTTCATCTTTTCAAAGAATCAGCTCCTGAATTTATTGACCCTTTGCATTGTTCTTTTAGTCTCTATGTCATTTAATTCTGCTCTGATCTTGGTTATTTTCTTCCTTCTACCTGATCTGGGCTCTGTTGTTCCTCGAGTTCTTGTAGGTGAAGGGTTAGGTTGTTTATTTGAAATGTTTCTATCTTTTTTTTCCCCAATGTATGGTTGCTTCTGGTACATCCCCTGCTGGGAACTGGTCCCTGCTGGGAACTGGTCCCTGCTGGGAACTGGCCTGCAACCCAGGCATGTGCCCTGACGGGGGATCAAACCGTGATCTTTTGGTTCACAGGCCCGTGCTCAATCCACTGAGCTACACCAGCCAGGGCTCTATCTTTTTTAAGTAGGCCTGTATTTCTATGAACTTCCCTCTCAGGACTGCCTTCGCTGTGTCCCATAAATTTTGGATTGTTATGTGCTCACTTCCTGATGAATTCTTCCCTTGAGTATTATGAAGTGTCCCTCTGTGTCTCTTTGTATGGCCTTTGTTTTTAAGTCTATTTTGTCTAATGTAAGTATTGCTACCCTGGCTCCCCCCCATCCATTGGCTAGGAATATATTTTTCCAGCCCTTCATTTTCAGTCTGTATAGGTCTCTTGTTCTGAGGTGGGCCTCCTGTAGGCAGCATGTGTGGGTCATGTTTTCTTATCCATTCAGCTACCTTATGTCTTTTGATTGGAGCATTTAATCCATTTACATTTAAGGCTATTATTGATAGGTACTTATTTGCTGCCATTTTACCCTCTTTGTATCTGTGTTCCTCTCTCTCTCACTCTTCATCTTCTTAAAGCAGTCCTTTTAGTGTTGGTTTGGTGGAGGTATATTCTTTGAGTCTTCTTTTGTCTGGGAAACTCTTTATTTCACCTTCCATTTTAATTGAGAGCCTTGCTGGGTAGAATAGTCTTGATCGCAGGCCTTTGCTTTTCATTACTTGAAATATTTCTTGCCCTTCCTTTCTGGCTTGGGGCATTTCCATTGAGAAGTCAGCTGCTAGCCTTATTGGGGCTCTCTTGTATGTTACTTCCTTTTTCCCTTGCTGCCATTAAGATTATCTCCTTGTCTTTGAATTTTGCCATTTTAATTATGATGTGCCTTGGAGTGGGCCTCTTTGGGTTCCTCTTCATTGTGATCCTCTGTGTTTCCTGCCTTTGTTTGACTTTTTCTCTCATCAAATTTCTAGCATTACTTTTTCAAACAGGTTTTCTATCCCTTGCTCTTCTTCTCCTTCTGGTATCCCTATAATACAGATATTGTTATGTTTCATATTATCCTGCCATTTCCTCAATACCTCTTCATTCTTTCTGAGTGTTTTTTCCTTTTCTTGCTCTGTCTGGGATTTTTTTTTCTACCTTGTCCTCTAGCTCTCTGATTCGATCCTCTGCTTCATCTAGCCTGCTTTTGATTCCTTATACTGTGTTTTTCAATTCAGAAATTGTATTCTTCATTTCCTCTTGGATCTTATTGATAGTTTCTATGTCCTTTTTTATGCTGTTGTAATTTGTGGTAAGTTCCTTGTAGCTTTTGGTAATTCTCAGTGAGTTCATTGAGCTTCCTGATAACAATTGTTTTGAACTCGTTGACTTACCCGTTTCATTTAGCATTCTTCCTGAGGATTCCTCCTTTCCCTTCATTTTGAGGTTGTTTCCTTGTCTTCCCATTATTGTGAGACTTTTCTTGTTTGCTTCTGCCTCTTAAATTTATCTGTTTTGACTCCCTGTCTTTGTGGTGTGAACTTCTATGATGGGAGACCTGTGAGATTCAGTGGCTCAGTCTCCTTGACCTCCTGAACTTAATGTTCTTGGGGATGCCCTTTATTCCATTTATGTTGGCTCTCTGGATCTAATTGGGTTTTGGTTATTGTTGGGTCTCTCTTTGGTGGGTCCTTCCCTCCAGCTGGTTGACTGAGGGTCACTCTGCCCACAACACCTTGTGTGTTGTTGTGCAGGTGCTGCGAGAACAAAGCCCAGGGAACAAACCTACATCTGCAAAAATATCTCCCCCACCCCGCATACTCTCAGTATCAATATCAAATGAAACAGTATTAATTAGAGTGTAAAAAATTAGGCTATTATAAGAAAGGAGATAAATAAACTATAGTATAAAATCTAGTGACAATATGTACAAACTTGCTGGACAAGAAATGAGTATTAAAAAGCTATGCAGGAAAGAAAATATCACAAATCATGGAGAAGACCACAGTGGATTTGGTCTCAGTAGCCTCTAGTATTTACCACTGTTTTACCTTTCTGGATCTGCCTCCGGTGATATCAGATGTTGATCCTGTCCGAACTTAGGCAGCCAGTTCGAGACTCCCAGGGATCTACTGTCTGTGGCTGACTCCTTCAGTTAATCTAGTTGCTTTGCACTCAGCAGTTAGGCTTAAGCACAGTAGGGCAGAATCCCTCCTGGGGTTGGGGTTATTGTTTTCCCTTGGGCTGCTGCTGCTTGCTTGCTTGCTCGATCGGAGGGGCATGGTCTGCCTGAGCAGGATGGGTGCTATCACATGTGGGATAACTCAGCACCAGGATCCCAGCAGCTGCTCCCCAAAGCCTGAGTCCCAGTTTCTCTTCAGGTGTCTCCAGCCCACTCCGCCCCACATTTGCCAGAGCCCAGGATACAAAGCTGCAAATGAAAATTTATGCATTTGCCCTGAATGGCTCTTTGCATCTCCAGGCAACCATCTCTGGTAGAGAGCAACCCTGCTGCTTTTCACTGCTGATTGTTATCTGTGTATTTTTGGGGCTCTAGTTCTCTAGGCTGGGGACCCCAGGTTATGGTTTAGACCCCACACGTCTCAGGGGCATCCAACTGGTTGCTTAATTATCTTTCTGACACTGCTGCCTGTGGGTGCCCAGCCAACCTTCCCGAGTCTCCACCGCACTCCTTACCAGTCAGGTTGTGCTGAAGCTAATTCTCCTGTCTGTGCAAGGTTATAAGTCTTCTTTCTCATTATTGTTCACTTGTTTTTTTCCAGGTGATTTCTCCACAATTTAGTTGGAATTCCAGATTGGTCCTGAGAGGAGGTTAGTGTGGCTTCCATTCACTTTGCTATCCTATGCCTTTCTGGCTTCCTAAGTCTTAACTCAGGATTAGAGAATGGTGGATGCTGGAAGAGGCTTTAGGGCTCGTTGTCCTGGGGGCTGCTGGCATGACCATTTGTCATGGGGCCTTGCCTGGAGGCCAGTCCCCCAACTCTGCTTCAGTTACATTGGCCATTATCGGGGGGGGGGGTCTTTGCTGTGCCTAGTATGCTGTGCCCACATTTTTATTTTTTAAAAACATTTTATTTATTGATTTGAGAGAAAGAGAGAAGCATCGATTTGTTGTCCTACTTAATGATACATTCATTAGTTGATACTTGTGCCCTGACCAGGGATCCAACCCACAACCTTGGTGTATTGGGGACGATGCTCTAAACAATTGAGCTCCCCGGACAGGGCCTGTGCCCACATCTTCACTGACGCCTAAGCTCAGGTGGCAGTTCCTCAGGAGGTTTTCTCTGAGTCCCCAACTGAAAGTAGTCCCAGCAGCTACTCCCTACCACCTCACTTGGCTTCTGTCTCTGTGACACTTGTCATTATCCAATATTGCCTTGCCTGTGTATACATTCATTTATGGCCAGCCCCTGCTCCCCAAAGAATGCAAGCATTATGAGAGCAGAACCTGCTCTCTCTTTTGTCTATGTCCCTGTGCAGAGAACAATGCCTGATTCCAGGCTCAGAACTTCATGGGGGAGATAGGGTTCAAGTCAGAAAGCACATCAATTGTGTCCCAAGCAGAGCTTGTTGCCTTGAGAGAAGGCGACAGCCAGTTAACCTGGCTTTGTGATGTATGAATTCAACAAGTTGGGAAGAGGATGGGTGAGGCACGGAAAGGTCCCCAGCACTAGTGGGAAGGCCTTCTCGCCCAGCTACACTAGCTCGGAGGACACATTCTGTGGGGGCAACAGCAGTCACCCTGAGTGCCACACAAAGAACAATATCTCTGAGAGCTCAGGCTTAGTGCACCCTTGGTCAATACATCACTGAGGAGCTGGAATCACCTCCCCAGAAGGAACCCTGTGGTGTGTCATCCCCCAGTGAAAAGATTTATGAGGCAGTGGACAAGGACATACCACACTGCATGGGACCTTGTTGTTAGCGTTGACAACAAATAGTGGTGATGGGAGAAAAGAGAGCCCAAACGGGTCCTGCCGGTGGCCTGACCAGGCTTTCCAGATTCCTCTGTGAACACGGAACTAGTCTCACTGAACCAGTGGAACTCCTGGGACTCATGGGCAAGAAAGGGGCCCCAGGAGAAAAATGGACTTCCTGCCAGCCTAGCATCAGGCGACAGGAGCAGGCTTTAAATCCAACTAAAAAGACGTAGGGCATAATTCGGCCCTATCTATTACAAAGACATGCTATGAGTTAGGAATCTCACTTGGAGGAGCAGTATATAAAGATGTCTGGACAAGAATGCTCTTGGGAACATTCTAATGGCAAAAGCACGTAAATAACCTACATGTTCATCAACAGGCAGTCTGTGGGGTCAGTGCTGATGTGGTTCTCCCACCACCTGTGACGAGGGCCCCTGGCCAGAAGGAACCTGTATTGTTTTGGGAGTGGCTCTCTCCTTATCTCCTTTCAGGAGCGGCTTCTTGTCCTGTGACTGCTTCTTTCCCTTCTGCGCGTACACACTGGGATAATGTAGCTCGAGGCCACACGGAGGTTTGTGTAAACTGGACCCCTTATCTGGGACTCCTTACAACAAGCCTCAGGCAGTGCACTCCCCTGTAAAGTGAGTAAACGACGGCATGTCCACGTCTGCTAGTCCCCCAGGTGCTTTTTTGGAATATCACGAACACTTAAGCAGTTCCCAGGTTTGGGGCTCTTGCACATTGCACTTGGTAAACAGAAGAGAAATGATGCAGGTCTGTATATACTAATCTGGTGACGGCCTTCGCATGCTGTCAGTGATAAAAACAAGGAACAGCCCGGGCCACATAACACAACTTTTTGGTGGAATCATGGGTAATTGTTACTTCACTACGTTTTTATTAATTCAGAGAGTCAGCATTATTTGAATCTAAGGACCCAGCCTTCCCCATTACCCCCACCACTTGGAATAATTTAGATCTCTGTTGCTTCTAGACAAGTGAATATAGAAAAAAACAGAATGGTTTCTAGCCCAGGGCTTTCCAAATGGTTCGTTATTACTCATAAGAATTTTCTTTTTTCCACATCAATGGCAAACCCCTAAAATATAAAACAAATAAAAAATAGAGTCTGAGTGAGCTGTTGTGGGGCTGGGGCTGGCCTTAGCTACTTACCTGTGAAATGACAAGGTTAGGCTAGACGGATGATTTGGAATTCTGCCCCCACTGGGGCATGGAGGGGAGGAGATGCGGAGGAACACGCAGAGACCCAGGGTCTGGGGACAGGGATGAGAAAGCTGAGGTCCCGAGAAAGCAAGTGGAGTAGCTGGCCTGGGCTCATCCCAGCTTCCAGAGCTAAGTATTACTCTCCCCACACCTCCTTTCCCATACTGCCTCGGCTTTGCAAAAGGAATTATCTGGATTCAATTTGAAATGCTAATTTTTGCTTTAGTTTCAATATGAACAGACTATTAGAATTTTACTAGTTGAAAATGCATCAGTTTTGAGAAATCTTTTCTATGCGGAAAGTGAAAGGTTTAATTATAAGTATTGAGTTCTCATCAGAATGAATAGAGCTAAATGCGGTGAGCTGCCACTGTTCATCGAGCACAAAACCTCGTGGTAGCTGGCTGGCTGCCCTCTTGAACCCCCTTTGTCTCACATTCTACCCGTAGTACTGATTCATGAAAAAGTACGAGAGCAGACCTGCCCGATGTCGCCAGCTTGCTCGGGTTTGCACATTGCTAAAACAACGTGTCCTGCCATCGCTCCTCTGAAGTCCCCCGAGTTCAGGCTCTGCTAGCTGGAACTTCAAATGGTAAATCACCTGTCAGATCTGACCTATGCAATTGGGAACTTAAATTCCATTTTTTGAGACAGTTACATACTGTTAATCACTCTCCTTGATTATGCAAATTGCTATTATTGTGTACATGCAAATTATTCTTTTTGCAGCTCCGGGTTGCTGATAATCAGTGGGTCGTTGACCGAATCGCCTTGTACTGCGGAGACGCAGCTGTGAATGTGGTGGCCCAGCTGTCTGTACTCGACAGTCAGACTACAGGTGGCGGAGGTGTCCCTCAGGGCATCTGAAGCTGGGGTCAGCTCATCCCTGGGAAAGGCAGGAATTCACTCTGGGGCCAAGACATGGTGACGACAATCTGAAAACCCTAACAGGAAGAGGGGTTTGCTGTGAAATTCTAGGGTTTCATCCTGGTCCTGCAGCCCCACGGGAAGATCAGCCAAAGGTCCAGGCATTTGTCAGCTCCAGTGAGCAAGCCCTGGCCATCCCACTTCATTAGTCGGCCTGGGGGCCAAATGCTCAAGTTGGTTCATCCTGCTTCGGGGCCTCAGAGGCCAGCTGAGTCCTGCTGGGCCTTCCCCAAAGACCCTGATCCCCACCACCTGCCACCTCATGAGCCCAGAGGCATCGCTGTGTGGCTGGTGGTTGCTGGCACACACTTCTTGGTGTTACTCTGGCTTCTAACCAGATAGGCTTTTATTGGAAGGGCTGTTCCATCCTTTTTCTGTTTGCCCCTTTCACTGCTCCATTCCCTTCCCCCCATGAGAATGACATCAAGCATGCAGTAGATACTCAATAAAAACTTCATTGTTAATTTCTTACTCTGCCAGGTGGGAAATGTGCGCCTCCATCGCTGACGTTTCTTTCTGATTGGCACTGAATATGGGACCTGACTATCTACCATGTGGTTAGTTACTTGTTTCTCTTTGTGCCTATTTGCTTAGGATCATTTTCCCTTGGCAGACACACCACTAAAGCTCTAGAAATTAGGGGTTTGGAGATAGTAGGATTCTCCTGTTAGGGCCCTGAGACCTGGCTTTCCTCCTCCTGCCCCACAAAACCAGAAACCAAGGGTGCACCCCTGGCCTGTGGGCCAAGCACACTAACCTCCCAGGCTCTCTTGAGGAAGGCACCTGCGTGAGTTCTGCATCCAGGGCTGGTGGGGACGGGGCCAGCCAGGCAGAGACGGGCTAATAGAGACTCAAACATCACTGAAGATGCAGTGCCATGGGGAAAGCATGGCACTCACCAGTTCCTCTTGCTTTGCTAAGTGGGTTAGGATGGTGCTGAGGCCAGCTTGCCCTCCAAGGAGCAGGGGTCAGACTATTTAGCCTGAAGCAGTTGGCTGACTGAGTAGGGTCCGTGCGACTGAACTGGATTGCCAGGGTCCGGGCACAACCTCCCAGAGTTCTCCTTCTCGCCCTGTCTCAGTTATTGCCTGGAGACACCAAGAAAGTGCTGAACAAATAATTAACGAGTGTTGGTTTGGAGGCCACCCACCAGCCCTGGCCGGTCCTCTTGCAAACAAAGGCTGGGAAGTCCCAGAAGCTGAGGCAGCCAGGCTGGGCTCAGGACTCCTCAACAAGCCCAGATGCAGGGGACAGTTCCAGCAAACACCCTCACCCAAGGTCTCCAGCAAAATTACTTACAACTGGGATCAGGGCCTTGGGGAACAGCCCACTCTGACATTTATGAACACTGGGGACATCCGGAAATGCAGGACAGAGGTCCCTGAAGGACCATGTCCTCCCACAGGTGTGCTTCAGACTTTCTTCAGGCTCTGCCCCAGCCATACAGGGGTGGCAGGTGACTGGTGTTGCCAGTTAACCCCACAGGACCCTGCACAAGCTCCTCAGCCCCTCGATAGCACCATGGCAATCCTTACCCCAGGGAGCAACTGTGAGGAGAAAATGAAGGAGACCTTGTATGTGCCCAGACCAGGGATCGAACCTGCAACCTTGACATATGGAGCTGACACTCTGACCAGCGGAGCTACCTGGCTAGGGTTAAATGAAAGAGTCCTTATAAAAACAACTGTGTATGTTAATACTGGTATTATATAAACATGTTTCATAATTTGTAAGTCAGCTGATTCTGCTTTTTAAAAAATCAGTGCATACTATTTTATAAAGATATCTAACTAAGGCCTAATTACTAGCTCTGTTTATCAACTGAATTGAAAATGAACACAGAGCAGGAGTTATAGAAATAACCAGACACAAATCGATAAGTGCCTTAACCCAATAAATCCAAGCCAGCATGGGTCGCTATAACGCCCTCCCTAAACTCTTTTCTTCTCCCACTGGGAGCTCCTCGAGTGCCAACCAGCCCCAAGTTCTCAGCTTCATTCTGTCTGCAGTTCAAGAGGCCAGCCCCTTTGCCTTCCCCCCTGATCCCTGCTTAGTTGAGAGTCACTGGCAGCAAGGACTCCTGCAGCACCCCCTGGCTAACCCAGCTCAGGAACCAAAAGCACTGGGCCACAGCCTCCCGCTCTCTCTTGTGTGGGGGTCTTCCTTCCTGCAGCACAGACGCAAACACGGAGACAGCAGGGTGTCTTATCTACTCATATTGCATCTCATCTTGAGATGATCCTCCCCCAGTCATAAAAAAGAAAATGACACAGCTAAATATCAAGTTACTAATCTCAAATCCTTGTCTGTGCTTTATTTTTAAGAAGTTGTTTTGTCTCAAATTGCCTATTTTCGAGTCTAGCAATTTTATAACTTATTCTGGCCAATGGTTTCTTAAAGGGGAACCACTGTTTTTATTTTTGTATATCTTAAACACACACTAATGCAATGGAATAGCTTTCAAATGGAGTTATGTGTAACTATTAGCTTTCAAATGGAGTTTGTATAGGTGACTATTGAACCTTGAGATCTTGAGGTAGGAGACTACACTCTGAGCAAGAAAGCAAAAGAAGAACCTAAGAGGAAAGATTTGATGACATAAAAATAAAAACTGCCCCTATATAAACATGAAAAGACCTAGAAACAAAATAAAAGACAGATAACACCCAACGCCAAAGAACACGGGCTTTGGCATCAGACGTGCTCTGTCTGCTCCGAGTTCCAGTTCCTGCACTCACTGGCTCTGTGACCCTGAACAGGATGCTTAACCTCTCTCAGCCTCAGTGGCCTGTCTGTTAAATGGGAATAATATTGTAATGATGATAATAATGGTGACTACCTCACAGGTAGGGACAATTTTGACATACATACCTGAAGCTCTTAAGATAGCTTCTGGCAAGTTCTGAGCTCTCAGTAAACGTTATAAACATTAAGGAAGAAATATGGCTACTTGTGTAATATACAAAAAGCTAATGACTTTCCTGTAAAAGGGTATTTGTAAATTTATAAGAAAGGTATTTTTATAAATTTTTTAAAAATGAGCTAAACACAAATGAACAAATCTCACACAATGAAAAATTCAAATAACCCATAAATATGAAAAAATTCACCCTCACCATCATCAAACTCCTGCAGCTCCCTCCCCCATGGTGTTCCAGATCCAGCCTGTCCTAGAGTCGGACAGAGTTAGCCCTTCTCTTAAACCTCACACAACCAAGCCTCTAATCCACGGGTGTCCAACATTTTGGCATCTCTGGACCACACTGGAAGAGTTGTCTTGGGCCACACATTAAATACACAAACACTAATGAAAACTGATGAGCAAAAAAAACCCATTTTAAGTAAGTTTTCAATTTTGTGTTGGTCCGCATTCATAACCATCCTGGGGGCATCCCTTCTCCCACCCAATCTGCCTTAATTCCAGATCGGAGATTCTCCAATGTACGATGTATTAGAATCACCTAGGGAGCAATTTGCATACAGGTTCCCAGGCTCAAACTCCATAAGTTCTGACTCGGATCCCATGTGGAGCCCAGACATTAGCATTTTAAACAGGTCCTCCCAGGTCTTTTTTGATGCAGATGGCCCGCCCTTACCCACACTTTGAGAAGTTCTACCTGTCCTATCAAAACAAGGGCCTGCTCCAGCATCTTCCAGGTTCTGTACCTTCTCTCTGCCTCTGTTTTCCCCCCTCCCCCTCACTCCTTCCCAGGAAACTCCTTACAGGCTCAGACCTTGAGAACAGAGCCCTGACTGATAAGGTGGGGTCTTTTGTTCTTCTCCTGCTGAGTCTTTATAAGTTTAAAATAACAAAGTAAAAAGGATCCCAGGAAAACTTCTCCATTAGTTACCATGCTACACCAACTTACCGATTTGCAAAATAATTTCTAAATTACAAGTTTTATACTTTTCTAACTAACTATCATGGACGCACAATCGAAAAGAGTTAACAAAACTCCTAGTTATTCTCTCACACCGTGTATCATCCTAGTTGTAGTTCGGTATTGCTTCCCAGAAAGTCTTCCCTCCTGTCCCAGTTCAGAGGCCGTGGTCCCACAGCATCCTGCACTCCTCCCGTTGGGGCACTTATGCTGCTGCCCGACCACTTGTTTGTTCCCACTGACCTAAGCATTTGCAGGCGAGGGAAGTTTATAAATGGTGTACTTTTTATAACTGCCTCACAGCACTTAAATGGGAATGACTCTTTATCTCTTTATATTTTAAACACATACTAAATAGCTTCAGTAGCTTTGCGGTAGAATGGCTTTTAA
Organism: Artibeus jamaicensis; assembly: GCF_021234435.1. Classification (NCBI taxonomy): domain Eukaryota; kingdom Metazoa; phylum Chordata; class Mammalia; order Chiroptera; family Phyllostomidae; genus Artibeus; species Artibeus jamaicensis. The sequence goes on from NW_026521883.1 coordinate 20,225,520, forward strand.
ATAAAATTATGTGTAACTATGAGAAAATATGTGCTTTCTCATAGTTACATATATAGCCCATATACACATATAGTCACATTGCCCAGAGCCTTCCACATAAAGCTGTGAATGAGTAAATTCTTCATCCCTCGGCAGGAGAGAGAAACGGCCACCTCCCCTTCCTGATTATTCAAACTGGATTTATCTTCTGTTCTTTTTGTGTTTCTTTTGATTTCCTACTTGAGTACTAAACAGACAGTAGGACCTTTGAGGTATGAGGTTGGAATGTGTCATTTCTAGGGTCAGCCACGTGGAACTTACTCAAGGCTATGTGTTTCTTCCCCTTGGCAATTAAAGGTACCCAACTGAACAAGAGCACCCGATGAAGTAAAATCCACAATGCCTAGCATCCAACAGAAAATTGCCAGGCTTGAAAAGAACCAGGAAAACACAACCCATAATGGGGGGGAAGAATCAATTAATTGAAACCCATCCAGAAATGGCCTATATAAAGAAATAAGTAGACAAAGATAATAAAACAGTTATTTAAACTGTATTCCCAATGTTCAAGAAGCTAGAGGTAAGATTAAACATGATAAATAGAAAAAATAGATAATATATATATAAAAGACACTGAATTTAAATTTCCGGAAATGAAAATTATAATGTCTGAGGTGAAAAGGACACTGAATGGGACCAAGAACAGATTGAATATTGCAGAAGATTAGTGAATTTCAATACATAACAATAGGAAGTAGTCAAAATGAAACCATGGAGAAAAAAACTGAAAAAGTGAACAGATTATCTGTGAGCAGTGGGACAACTTCAAGTAACCCAACACACGTGTCATTAAAATCTCTGTTTGGCAAGGAGGGCAGAAAAATATTTGAGGAAATAATGGCAGAAAACTTTCCCAAATTTTTAACTATATTTTATGATTATGCTATTACAGTTGTCCTTTTTTCCCCCTCTCTGCCCCTTCTGCTCAGTACCCCCCTTTCCTCCAGCAATTGCTCCCTTAGTTCATGTCCATGGGGCGTGCATATAAGTTCTTTGGCTTCTCCATTTCCTATACTGTTCTTAACCTCCCCTGTCTATTTTGTACCTACAAATTATACTTCTTAATCCCTGCACCTTTTCCCCCATTCTCTCCCTTCCCCCTCCCAGCTGTTAACCCTCCAAATGATCTCCATATCTATGATTCTATTCTTGTTCTAGTTGTTTGGTTAGTTTTTTTAATTTTTTAGATTCAACTGTTGATAGTTGTGAGTTTGTTGCCATTTTAATGTTCATAGTTTTGATCTTCTCCTTTTTCTTAAATAAGTCCCTTTAACATTTCATATAATAAGGGTTTGGTGATGATGAACTCCTTTAGTTTTACCTGGTCTGGGAAGCACTTTATCTACCTTTCCATTCTAAATGATAGCTTTGCTAGATAGAGTAATCTAGGTTGTAGATCCTTGCTTTTCATTCCTTTGAATACTTCTTGCCAGTCCATTCTTGCTTCTTGTTTCATCATTCTGTTCTGGATGAATGTTTATTCCTTATGTTCCAAATTGTTGATTTGAATGCTGGTTTCCTTACGTTCATTGTTGGTTCCCTGTGGATTTTTATTTATTTTACTTAGTGTAGCCTTCACTTCTTCCTTTATGTTGTTGCCATACTCAGTGAGTTCTGTGAGCATCCTAATCACCAGTGTTTTGATCTATTCTTTCATTTGGGCCATATTTCTTTGTCTCCTTAAATTGGCAGCCTACCTGGGTTTGTTCCTGTGTATTAGATAGAGCTGCTTTGACTCCCTATAAAAGGCACCTGTAAATTTTGTGAGGCAGAGCCTTAGGTATTAGCTAACACAGAGCAACCCACTTCACTGCTTTCTGGCTCTGGGAGGGCTCCGAGAGGGGACAATGCTGCTGCCTGGCTTCTGGAAGTTTGCCCAGCACTTACCCTTTTTCTAGTCACTTCTACTTCCTGTATGCAACTGGCACACTTCTGGCTGTTGCCCTGGTGGTAAATCCCAGAATGGGCGGGACTGCATACATTCTAAGTCCCTGTGGGCCCTCTAAACAGACTCTTCTGAGAAACTGGCAGTTTCTTTCCCCACCACAACCCTCACTGGTTTTTACAGCCAGAAGTTATGGGGCTTTATCTTCCTGGTGTTGGAACCCTGGGCTGTACAGTCAGGCCTGAAACTGGGATCACTTGCTCCCAAGGTGTCCCTCTCGATTCTTATCTACCACACATGAATGTGGGACCACCTATTCTGCTGCTGTCACCTTTCCATGCCACAATGCCATCCTTGCCTCTCTGCCCCAACTCTGCATCTCCACCCCCCCTACCCATCTGGATGAATGTGGCCTCTTTAAATGCTTGGTTGTCAGGCTGCCATACAGTTCGATTTTCCGGCAGTTCTGGGTGTTATTTGTTTTGAGGTTAGTTGTCATTCTTCCTGTGGTTGCACAAGGAGGCAAAGTGTGTCTACCTACACCTCCACCTTGACTGGAAGTCACCAAACTTTCCAAAATTTAATGAAATTCATAAACCTGTATCTCCAAAAAGCTCAACAAAACTCAAGCACAAGGAACATGAAGAAAATGATGCTAAGGCAATACCATAATAAAACTGCTTAAAACATGCACCAAAGGGCACCCTGCCTAGGAACATTTCTGAAAAGAAAACATTTGCAATTCTATATTCAAGAATGAAAGCAAAGACTTTCACACACTTTTATGTCTACCTGTACCATGCTCCAACTGAAATAAACCACCTGCCCTTCAAGCACATTCTTCCCTCCCCTCAGTCCTTGCTTCTGAAATCCTGCCCGTCCATCCAGGCATGGCTCAACTGCCGCCTCCTTCTTGAAACCTTTCCTGATCACCCACTGGATTTACTCTTACTTCTCTGAGGATCCTATAATCCTTTTCTTTGTGTTGTAAGTGTTTGAGGATTTGCCTTCTCCCTCCCACTAGTCGATGCATTCCTCGGGGGCAGTTGTTCTTCCTCATCGCCCACGGAGCGCGCCCACACTGCCCAGAACAGGCAGTTAGCGCGTGTTATATTGACTTACATATTGCTTAGTTGGGACAAGATTTCTTTTAAGCTCCTTTCCAAGATATTTCTGACTGATGTAGAAGTGCCTATTTACTCATCAGCAAATGCTTTATAAGCCCTACCCTGTGTTTATAAAGGTAAGACAAAAATCTCTGGCACAAAAGGCTCACAACACAGTTAATTGATTTAATTTGGTTGCTTATAAAAGAGCTTTCTTTCTTTCTTTCTTTTTTAAGTTTGGGTTTAATAAAGAGTAGAAAGACTCTTGGTTAGACCCTGCTTGTGTCCAGGGAATGAACATTCTCAAGTGCAGCATCTCCACTATTTCCTGGTACACTTCCAGCTGGGACCCCTCCCAGACTCTGGTCTGCAGCTGCCTCTTCAACATCTTCACTGCAAAATCTAATGGAAATAATGTTAACAGGCCCCCAGCTGAACTCCTGGTATTCCCCTCAATGCTGTTCCATCTGTAGTTCTGCCATGTCAGTTAATGGCAATTCTATCTTTCCACTGTTTGGTCACTAACCTTGAGGTCATTTAACTCCTTTTCCCCTCATTTCGCAGCTCACATTAAAGCTGTCAGCAAATTCCATCCACTCCATCGTCAGACATATCTAGACACTGTCTACCTTTCATCATCTCTACTGCTACCACCCTGGTCTAAGCTACTCTCTTCTTTCACCTGGATTATTGCAATAGCTACATTAATGGCCTCTCTGCTTCCACTGCTCACCTTGTCTACACACAGGGTTCAGTCTCATCATAGTGATTCTTTGAAAAGGCAGGTCAGATCATGATATTCTCTGCCTGAGATCCTTTAAAGACTCACCATAAAGGCCAACATCTTCACAATAGCTTGCCAGGTCCTACATCTGGTTCCCTTGCTTCTCCTCCCCCCAACATCTTTCTAACCTCCCTTCCTACTACTCCGTTCCACTCACTCTGGTCCAGTCTCCTTGCTGTTCCTTGAGTTCTCCAGACACAGGCCTACCTCAGGGTCTTTGTACTTGCTACATCCTCTACCTAAACAGCCCTTCCCCATGTATCCACATGGCTCACTTCCTCCTCCTCCAAGTCTTTTTTCTCAAATGTTACCTTCTCAGTGAGGCCTGCCCCATCCATATGCCATAATCGCATCTTCCCTTCCCACTCCTGGATCTTCCTCCCTGCTCTATTGTTCTCCATAATACCTATCTCCTTATAATAGTACAGATAATTTACTTTGTTTTTTGTCCGCCCCTACCCACCCAGAACATAAAATCCAATAGGATGGGGATTTGTATGTATTGTTCATTCTGTTTTTCTTGTACCCACAATACTGCCTAGGACATAGTAGGTACCCAGTAACTATGTCATGAATGAATGAATTAATGAATGAACTCTAACAGTTAGAGCAGACCCTTAAGTCAGTCTTACCAATATCTGACACCGTCTCCTATTTGGTGGGTGGCATGGATTCTGAGGAAGGAATTAAAAAAAACTCTCCAGGGCCCACCTTCAAAACTCTTAGCATGTCACGAAACTGGATTCAGAAACTGGGCTTAGTTTATATTTGCACTTGTTGAGTTGTGGATGAACACATCTGTGGAGAGGTATTCATTAAATACCTCACTAGAGGCACAGCAAAGAACAGTGAGCTGTATTTAAAGAGACAGGGTGACTAAAGGTGGCAAATTAGAGACCAAAACTGTACTGTGACAGGGTTTTAGTTGTGCCATACAGACAAATAAGTGCAGAAGGAATTAGGGCAGAAAGGGATGAGTGTTCTGAAGTGAGCCGAGAGTCACTTGTCTCTCCAGGCCTCTCACAGAGTTTTCTGAAGCCGCTGGAACAATCTTCCCCTAACTGTTAATAATGATACTGCCTGCTCACATTGTTCCCTTCAACAAGCATCTTTAGAGAATTTCTGATTTTTATCTAAGCATTCTTATCCACCTTATAGTCAAAAAGAGTGCACATAAACCATAGTTAAGTAACTCATCTGATGTTGGGGGAATGGACAAAGAATCAGACCATTATGCCCAGACTCTGCCTTGTGGCATTCTTTGCACACAGCAAAACCACTTGTGAAGATGCTTTGTCAACCCACTCCCTGCTCAGCCCCCTCCTCTCTCAGCACAGGGAATAACTGCGAGCCTTCCTCCAGAAAACATTTGGAGGAGGTCCTTCGGGTGAGCCGCTCACCCACAAAGTGACTGTTGATGCTGTCAGCATCGGAACACTGGATGGACGGAGCCACTGGTCTGGGAAACGTGCCATTCCTCTGGGCTCCAGAAAGATTTGGTCACTGAAAGAATGAAAATCTTTGGTCACATTGGACATAAAGAAAAATATGCGCAAAGTATAATTAGTATAATTAACTTCCCTAAACCCGATTCCCAAAATATAGATATTTTTATCTCTTAGGCCCACTGACCAGAAATGACAATCTGGGAAGTGACATTCTTTTTAGAGCTCTGTGTGTTTCCCCAGTCACCAGAGATCCCAGACTTCAGAGTCATCCCAGAATCTGCCTTGTGTCTGGCAAGTTCTCTTGATTCCATCTCCATTGTATTTATTACCAGACCCCAAAATTCCCTGAAGCACAGAAGGGGAGTACTTGAGAAACAGTAAGCTACCCCATTCTGACTTCTAAGAGTCATGCTAAGAACGTTCCATGGACTATTGAATTGAATCCTTACGATGAACACCTAAGGTAAATACTACTATGCCCTCTTAAGAATGAGGGAACTGAGACACAGAGAGGTTGAGTGACCTGTCAAAGGTTACACATCAATAGGGGGGCGAGGAGTGAACATATATGAGTCCAGCACTCATTATAAAGGCTTTGGAGTCCGCCTTTCACTTTTTAGACTTGTAATGACCTCTCTTCTGAATTCTTTTAGAAGCAGGATGCTCTCTTCTCCCTGAACACGCTTTCATTCCTCAGTTCCAACCCCAAAACTTTTTGCTCTCTTCTCATCTCATATTCAGTTTCAAATCCAAACTAACTCCCCTTCCGTGTTTCCTCAGTTTTGTCCATGACACCACCGTCCTTCTCAGTGTTGGATAGATCTGGGCCAGATGGACCATGTCTCTTTCTTATATCCAAATACTTATCAAGATCAATTCAATGGTCTCTCTTGCTACTTTGAGGATATATACCTTCTCCATTTCTGATGCCACCACCTCAGCCACACGTGAGTTATTTCTTGCCTGGACTAATGCAACAGTTTTACTTTCTTCTTGCCTCTGGTCTCTCCCCTATCTACTCTTTCCTGAATCACATCACCAAATCAGTCCTATAAAACCACTTTTCTCATGATTCTTCATCCCTCTAATCCCAGTAAAAGGTCTATAATATTACCAACTGCCCATCGCACTGGTTTCTTAAAATTGGAAATTCAAGGCTCTCTCACCAGCCAACCTCAGCTCTGCTCCGCCCCCCACCCAAACTCCCCAGTGCAGGAAGGCCTGCTTGGCCTCTTGCTCTTCCAGCCCTGTAGCTTTCATTGCAGTCCCTAGACCTTGGCTCAAGTTACTACTTATGCTTGGAATGATTCGCCCTCCTTACCTGCTCCAATCTCACTAACCCGACATTGCCCATTTCAAATTCTGTCTCCTCCATGAGACCTTCCTTCATCTCTTTAGTGAGGACTGGTCTTCTCTTTTCTGACTACCTGATATTCATCACACAACTAACTCACTATAAAGAGTTTTCCTTTATATGTTTTCCTGTTAAGAGGGATTGATTCTAAGGTCCTCAAGTGTTGCATATAGAAAAAGGACTTTTGTTTTTTGCCTTTGAGTGAAAAGGATTCCAGACTCCATTCCTTTGAGTGAAAAGGATTCTGAATACTCATCCACTAAAATTACTAACAAAAAGGCAACGATTTTGCAGTTGCCAGCTGACCATTTTAGGTTAGGTACAGTTGGTCATCCACAACCCATTCCCAAGTACTTCACAGTTTTTCCATACAGCCCAGGCAGGGTCTCCAAGTTCCCAGCCCCTGGTGAGCACAAGAGTTTTTTCTGAGTGGCAGATGAAGGGGTTACTTCACCTATTGCACTAAGAACAAACGCCACAAATTGCATTTGAAATTATCTTTAGTTAGCCTTGTTGTTTTAACTCCACCTTTCAGTAAAGAAAATTGTGTCTTGAACGTTAGTTAAACCAGAAGTAAATTATATGTACTTAGAATACAGAGCTGTTAAAATCCTAAGAGCGACATAAAAGCAACTGATGGGCTGAAAAATGCTCCCTTTGTAGCAGAATCCCAACCTAAAAGCTTCAGCTTTTCTCACACATGACCTTTCCTCCACAGACAAAATGTATGTAAATTAAGCTTGAATGTCGACTAGATTTGACCAAGGATTTCTTTTTTGGGGGGAAAGGGAGGGAAGTTTGAGGAATGTAGAGCAAAAGAAGAACATCCTCCCCCCTCACCAGATAAGTGTGTTTTATCAGATCTGAGGACTGTTCTGATAGCTTCCGCACAGGTACCCATATCCTAAGAAACATGAGACTCCAAGAAGGAAATGGTTCTCCTATCTTAGAAGTTTTTACTCTACCTTCCACTTACATTTTGTCAATTTTTAAAGTAAAAGCATCCAAAACGTTTTTAGGACTGCCACCAAATAGAACTCAACAGAATTTACCAACAGCTGAGCCTGACAGAAGTGGGGTCAAGATGTCATCTCTGCCAGCCCTCGTCACCAGTGGCCCTGCGGGGGGTGGGGGGGGCCCGAGAGGCCCAGACCTGCTGAGCAGTCCTGTTACCACATCAAGGCTAACACTCTTATTTCCAATGACAAGATAATTGAGGTGGGGATGATGCTAATCTAGGCTTTAAGAAACCAAATATTATTCCAAAGCAGCAGTTGATAGAAGCGCTTATGAACAGACAACTTGGCATTCTGAAGGAACTGGAGATAAAGAGTGAACCCAGAAATAAAATGCCAAGAACATGGGGCAAGAAGGGCTAATGATAAGTACTGATTAATCCTAATGGCAACAATGAACACTTACTGGGAACCTAACTGTACCAGGCACTGTCCTTTACCAACAGCATTTCCCTTAAACCTCCTAACAACTCCATGAAGTGTGGACATATCTCGGTCTTACAGATGAGGAAACAAAGGCTTGGAGAAGTTAAAAGACTTGGCCCAAGGTCACCCAGCTCATACCTCAGGGAAGCATCAGGAAGAGAGGACTTGGCTGGGAACCTAATAGTGAAGAAGGACTCCCAGGCTGCTCAAGTTAAGGGCAGGCACACAATGGCTGAAGGCAGCAGCAGCACCACGTGGAGGTAACCCTGGGCCAGCCCCAGAGAGAGTCTGGGACAAGGGCAACTGCCAGATAAACCACCTTGGCACTGGAAGGCCCACGATCTGAGAAGTTGTTCTGCAACTTATCCAGAAAGGGCCCTCTGCCCAAGGTCTCTCAGCCTGTGGGCTAGTGCCACTAAGTGATCAGCTGGTCTGAGGTGTTCTGCTGTCTCCCCAGAGTGGAGTGCCCTTTTCCAACGTGGCATGTGGTTTTGGGTTCCAAAGGGAAAAGCCCATTCTTTCCCTGGCATAGTGGCAGTGTAGGTTGAAAAAGAGGTAGGTAGATAAATAGTAGACAATTCACCAAGCCCCTGAAGATCCATCCTGCTCAGGTTGTAAAGGCTTAGCAGGCTTGTTCCTACCGCCTCACCTCCACTATTTTGGCTAGGAAGAGACTAGGGGCTGGTTAACAGCTCCAGGACCGGGGAGCAGGTCCAAGTGGTTTAACGTCATTCATGTGGTCCGTACAACTGCTCTGTTCTCATGGGTCCAGATGCTCAGTCTTGACCCACTTGTTCCTTACATATGTTCTTAGAGAATCATGACAACGATGTATATCTACATTGAATGTTTTATTTGCATATGTGCAAAATATGTGTTGATGAAGCGTCTGAAGGAAGTGCTAAAGGGTCAGCTCTCCCCTGTCTTTCTCGACATATTGTCATGGTCTGATACACGAGTTAGGTTTATGCATGTATTCCAAGTTCCAACACTAGACACAGTCTTAGCAAAGGTGTCACTTCAAGCTCTCCCCCACCCTTAAGTGATGCCAAAAATAGCTTCTGACTTGGTAACCAACCACACAGTGACAGGTGCGACATCCCAAGTGCCCACGTGCTCATGCTGCTACGAGGAGGCCCAGGGCAGCCCACCTCCCAGGCTCTGCATTTGGATTTATGATTGTGGCTGCCCTGTCTTTTTGTGTCCTGCTGTGTCAGACCCCTGATTTCTCACCAGGGCCCACCCTACACTGTAGGACGTACAGGGTGTGAATTTCTCCCCTTCGACTGAGGAGAACAGATGAAACGAGGCCTAGGTATGGGGTTAATGGGTGGTTAAAGCTTTCCTAACATTGACTGCTCTTGACTGGGGAAGCCAGCCTAGAAGGAGCAAGGCTTTGCCACGGCCTCCCTCTCAAGTGCAGCCATGCTCTCAGGTCAGTGCTGACTTTGATGCGTCATCTTCACGGAGCCATTAAACACAGAGTTAACCGATTTGAGGACAATCCTGATTCAGTATCTTGGGCTCTGTGAAGGAATGGCCCCGGTGCCCCTCTGCTCCGGTGGCCCACAGTCAAGGGTCCACGATCTTCTGTAAAGGACCAGACAGAAAACAGTTTGGGCTTTGTGGGCCACTTGGTCTCTGTGACAACTACTCACTTCTGCTGTTTCCTGTGAAAGGAACCACAGACAATAAGTAAACATATGGGCATGTTTGTATGCCAATAAAACTTTCTTTATGGTCGCTGAAATTTGAATTTCGTATGTTGATGTGCTATGAAGTATGATTCTTCTTTTAATTTTTCCCCTAACCACTTATAAATGTGAAAACACTCCTTACTTTGTGAGCTGTACAAAGACAAGTAGCAGGCTGGATTTGGCCTGTAGCTGCAGCGTGTTAACTCTGGCACGAAATCCTCAGCTTTTACACCACCTGGAAGCGACCCAGTCCGAGGGGTGGGAGAGGGGGGTAAACCCCGGCACAGCCAATTTAGGGCCTTCAAGGAAATACAGCATCCATGGAAAGAGGAGCTGTGGCTGTGGGGGATTGGATTTTTTCCCCTTTAAACAAGATAATGCAGAGATCCACAAACATGAACCTCATAGCAGTCACCGTGACAAGCTGTTTGTTGCAATAATGTGTTATGGCTTAGAACAGCTGGACTCTCCTCCCTGAGACCACCCTCGGAACTGCAGTACATGCTTCTGAAAAACCACACTGAAGGGAAATCTCCATCCACTGAAGGTGGAGTTGAGTTTTAGAAACAGCCCGAAAAACCAAACAAAAGCCGAACCAAACCAAACACAAAAAAGCCACCTCCACTCAACCAACAGTAGCAATAACAATGGCACCATGACTACTATCCTATCAGAATTGGACTGGGAAATAACAGTGTGGCAGGGAGTTGTGGCTGAGCTACATAAAGCCGTTTTGTCCCAAACCACTCATGATCACAGGCTGCGGCTGCTACAAACCAGGCTTGGGAGTCCTAACATGGCCCCTAACTACATGTTGTTTGGCCAACACACTGTCAGCAATTCAAAACTTTTTTTTTTGAATTTTTGTCAATATTTAAAAGTCAAATGATTTTACATTAAAAGTCCCTTTTTTTTTTTAACTTCTCTTGAAAAAAATCAAAAGGTCAGGCACACTGGGTTCTGGTTTTCACACGGCCACAGTCGGCAAGAGCCTCCCGCTGAGATGGAGCGCAGGAACCTCGGCCAGCTCCCTACCACGAGCACCTCCAGCCCGCTGGCAGCTGCCACATGACCTTGTGCTTACGGCCTTTTCACTCACAAAAGAGCAACACAATCATACGGTTCAAAAGTCAAAATAATACACAAAGCTGTACAGTGGAAGGCTCGTTCCCACTGTATCCCAACCCTCCGTAAGCAAGCACTTTTGTTCATTTCTTCATGTATTTTTCCTCTTCTACCTTACACACAGTAGTGCAATATATGCTTTTCACTGCTTTGCTCTCCTCACTTGACATGAGTATACCCTGGGGATTGTCCCAACAGCAGAACAGAGAGAACATCCTCATTCTTGTGTTACAGCCCCCTCGCATCCCAGGGGGTGTACAGCCCAGTTTGACGAGTCCTGGGGTTGCTAAAAGTCTTTTGCTTTTACAAATGTTGTGCAGGGAACAACTACGTGCTTACGCCATTTCATAGGTGATAAGTCTGTTGTGCGGGATAAATTCCCACAAGTGAAAGTGCTGGGTCAGAGAATAAATGTATTTGTAATTTTTTTAGGTGTCGATAAGTTGCCCTCCTCATAGGCTGTACCCTTTTATACCCCAAACTGTAGTACAAGCGCATGGCTGTGTCCCTTCCGCTTCCTCAATAGACGGTGTTGTCAAACTTTTGTGGTTTGTCATTCTGACAGGTAAAAACTACTCAGGGTCCTCATAATCCCTGTTTTTAAATCAAGAGATCTTTTCTCATGTGTTTAAGAGACATTGGCATTTCTTTTTCTGGGAACTATGTTCCATTTTCCTAGTCGATTCCTATTTCTGTTGCTGATTTTACCCATATTATTCTTGGGGTTTTTTCCTTATCATCTTCTAGGAGAGCTTATATAGACCTGGAGAAGATCAGCCCTGTATATATGACAGGAGCTGCAAATATTTTTTTCCAGTTTGTAATTTGCATTTGCCTTTGTTGATGGCATGTTTGTTTCTTCTTGTTGTTATTTGCTATAGAGAAGTTTCATTGTTGTTGTATGTGCTTTCAAATGTAGTTAAGTTTATTTATTTATTGTTTGCTTCTGGCTTTCAAGTTATAGTTTGAAAGCAAGGTCTTCTCCATTTCAAGATTAAAAATTAGTTATTCATATTTTCTTCTAGTAATTTTTTAAAAGATTTTATTGATTTATTTTTAGAGAGAAAGGGAAGGAGAGAGGGAGAGAAACATCAATGTGTGGTTGCCTCTCACGCATCCCCTTCCGGGAGCTGGCCTGCAACCCAGGCATGTGCCCTGACTGGGAATTGAACCACGATCCTCTGGTTCAGAGGCCCGTGATCAATCCACTGAGCTACACCAGCCAGGGCTCTTCTAGGAATTTTAAAGCTTCATTTCTTAAAGTGCAAATTTTCGATTCATTTGGAGCTTTAAAGTGCCTATTGTAAGAAGTAAAACTTTCTTCCTACTGGGTGCTCAACTCTAGATTCTGTGCAGATGACAGATTTTACTGTCCTTAAGTAGTAATTAGCTGCATTGCCCTTTTAACACAGTTATTTACAGCTGCCAACCAGTCCCTGGTCAGAATGTGCCAGCCAGCATTACCATGCTGAGTAGATGTGCTTTCAGCCAAAAGCACAGACTCTGAATTCAGTTAGCTTGAGGAGGCTCGTTAGGGATAAATGAGCCATTTTGGAGGACTTTTTAAAATGAAGATATTAGTCTGTGTACAGCTTATTTCTTTGTTCCTAGATCTCTAAGGACATGGGACCTCAGTGAGGGGACTTCTGACTGCCGTCATGGAAGAACCTATTGGTGCTGTTTGAAAAGGGTGCAGACGTCAACCTTAATGGGTGTGCGCACCAACTGCCTGCCGTGGACTAAATAGTTCTTTTAGCAACCTCTCTACTAGCACTGCCCCATGGACAGTTCTTTTTTTAAAACTGTTTTACAAAAGTGAATAATTCTCTGTCCTGAGAAAGAGTAAATGTGAGAAAAACTTGTAAAGGTGAATGGTGAGAAGGTTGCCAAGAAAAAAAGAAAGAGAGAGGGAGGGAGGAAGGAAGGAAAGAAGAAAGAAAGAAAATGGCTTTTCAGTAATAAAACTGGTTCCTGTGCCTGAAGCAGAAGCCTCAAGGGGGACCCGGTGAGAGTGAGATGCTTAAGTCATGCCCTAGCCTCCCTGCAGTGAGTGGGCACCCAGGCCCAGGCTGCGCCCCTGACAATGAATTCAGAATCTCCAGGGGTGGAATCTATGTTTAGTCATGTTGAAAACTGCATGCTTTCAACTGCTGCTCTAGAACCTGCTACTCAAAGTGTGGTTTTCAGACCAGCAGCCTTGGTATCAGTGGAACATGTTAGAAATGCAGAATCTCAGGCCCTGCCTTAGACCTTCTGAATCAGAATCAGCATTTCAACAAGACCCCTAAGATATTCATAAGCACATTGAAGTTAGAGATGGTCTAGAGCAGCGCTTCTCAAAGTGTGGCAACTGAACCACCTGCATCAAACTCACCATGGGGTGGAAGGGCAGGGAAATCATGAGTTTATGTCTGAGGGTAGAGCCCTGGAATCTACATTTGTAATGTGCTAACTGTTCGAGAACTACTCCCAAGAGGAAAGGCAGCATTCCCTCATTGGCTTTAAAAAGTCAAAGCATGCCCATTGAGAGAGGGGGTGGGGGGGTGAGTTGTTGATAATCTATAAACATTTCTCAGCCAGATAAATGTGGTTTCTGCTCTCTGACCTGTAAATAGAGAAGGTGGTGGTAGTTAAATTTAGCTTTCAGATTGACACAGAAATGCATCCAAATTTTCTTGAGTTAGTGGCTGAACTGATATGGGAAACTTTGAAAAACCTCTGTTTAACCTTTATTTGCCCAGGCCCCAGGCGCCCTGGGGAGAATGATGGGGCTGTCTGGGATAAGTAAACAACGGTGCACTAGCTAGGACTGAGATTAACACCCCTGCTGTTAAAAACTGACCTTCGAATTTAGCCTTTGTACTCTGCTTCTGCCCCATAGCTAGAATTAATTTCCACATTCCGCTTCTGTACCCCGCTTTGCTACATAGACAAGAAGACCCTGTAAACTATAAAAACCCCAAGAATCCTTTGTTTGGGGCTCAGAATTTGGACACTGACTCCTCTGGGCCCGTGCACGTTAAAATAAACCTCGTACTCCAGAAACCCTCGGTGTCTGGTCGCTTCATTTTCCTGCAACAGAACAGGCCGCAACTTGGATACATAAGCCTCCACTTTAAAAGCTGGATTAAACATATGAAATGTTGATGCTCAGGCGCATCCTTCTTGGGAGGTTCCAAAAAAGCCCCTCAAAATGCACAGCAGAGACGAGAGAGAGCAAATCCTCCTAACGATGTTTCTTCAGTTGACAAAGGTCTGTTTTTGAAATTTTTGCTTAGGTTCAGATTTTTAAATGTTTATGGATTTAAAAAAAAGTGAAGCCAGGGATATTAAATTTGATCTCTCAAAAAACGTGTTTGCAGTATGTAGTACTTCCGTGTAGTTTTAAAAGCATTTCAGCTCACACAAGATATGTAAACGCTTCTATGATAACAGAGCGGTAAGTGGATTGATCTTCAAATGCCTAGGGTCTGGAATGATTCCCCACACTTGACTTGAGGTGGCAGAACTGAAACCGTTGTAATTACAAAGAGCAGTGAGACTGCTGTGGTTGTGATGGACAATCAAGTGGAGTGGGGAACAGCAATGCGACCGACATGCGACTGGTAGACAATGTCTGAGTTCAACCTCACCAAAAGCAAAGAAACTTAACACTGGAGAAAAGGATTTTGGGGGCTTTGCTTTAAAGAATCTCTTTAGGGCAGTGTTTCTGGAACCTTTTGGGAGCGCCTTTCATCCGAAGAAGCAAAAATACTCCTTCCCTTCCCTCAATAAAAATAAAATTAAAAAAAAGAAAATCTAATGAAAAGGTGAGGGTCCTCCCAGATGCACCGCCTGCAAGGCTTGCGGGAGCTCCGCAGACTCCATAGAACCATCAGCGCCGACACTTTAAGAAAACAGCTTTAGGCCCAGGGGCAAGTTTCTGAGCATCGAGGTCCGAGGTAGTTAGTAAAATTAGGGCTGACTGTTTTCACTTAAACAGAGACAATTAGGTCAGCAGTCTCGTGGGGACGGGGGCCAAGTGAAGAACCAGACCACTAGAGTACCACAGGAAAAGAACCCCTTTGCCGAAGAAGCCTGCGTCCTTTCAGATGTACTGCTTCCCTGCTCTCATGAGGCCTCAGTGAGGCAGAGCTCGGGGACCGCTGGGGCTCCCTTCACGCCGGAAAGTGAAAACTTCTGTCCAAAGTTAGGAAGAAAAGAAAGCTCTTAGAGACACTGCCTATACCTCTCATGTACCTGCAGACTCAACTGGCGTCAGAGGTGGAAGACTTACCCCCTCGCCTCTTCCCCCATTTAACTGATGAAGACACTGACCCCTGAGGGCTAAGATTATAACCTCAGGGCACTCTCTCCACAGCGCCCCCCCCCCCCCCGCCACACCTGGCCAGCGGAGGAGAGGGCGTGGAGCTCTTCCCCCACCCCCACCCCCACACTGCCCGCCGCCCACCGTGGCAGGGGTGCTTGGGGAGTCCAGCCCCGCCTACCGGCACCATGGAGTAGGTCATCATCATCAGCATGTCTTGGCTCTCCGCTCGGAGGTGCGGCACTGGCTCCCCGCTTTGGCTGCGCTTGCTGCGCGCGGCGCCCACGGGGTCCGGGGGTGGCGCGGGCGCCCAGCGCGGCGCGCGACTCAACTCCTCCAGGAAGTTGCGCAGGGCGCTGTCCTCTCTCTGCTCCCTGGCCCGCTGCTCCTCTAGCGTCCGCAGCGCCGCACTCAGACCGCGCCACTGGCAAAGCGCAAACACCGTTCCTGCGGCATTGAGCGCCGAGAGCAGGGCCAGGGCAACTAGGGCGCCGCGCAGCCCCCAGCCTGCGCCCCCGCAGCCTCGCTCCGCGCTTCGGGCCATGCTCTGCGCGCCTCCAGCCAGCAGTCAGGGCTGGGCCGCCTCTCGCCGGGGCAAACTTTATACGCCACGGGCAAGCCGTGGGCTGGTGGCAGCGCCGTGAGTCACGTCGCCCTTTGGCTCGGCTGGTGGGGCAGGTGGGGAACAGTAGCAGTGGCGCCCGAGCAGCCCGGAGGGACAGGAGGACGGAGATGGGTAGACGGGGAGAGGAGCTAGTGGAGACAGCCCGCGGAGGAGGGGTGGACAGGGCTCATGCTCCGTGCTGGCCAAGCAAACCAGCAAACTCGCCTCGCCCTCCTTTTCTGAACTGCCTGTCGGTATTGCCTTGGCTCTGACGGCCAGACAAGGGTCAGACTGAGGGGGAGAGCAGGAATTTGTATTGCCAAGAAGTCGCTGGATTCCTCCCCATTCCCCCCCCACTGCCCTCTCTGGAGAGAAGGATCAGCACGCCCCGATGCCAAGGCACATGCCCACTGTTCCTGGAAGGTCTGTGGCTGGGCCGGGCTCAGGCTGCCCACACTCCTCCCACCATTGCAGGACTCCTGAAGACCCCACTAGATCTTTACCAGCAAGGGGGTGGATAGGCACAGCAAGACAATTGACATCGGAGGGTTAAGAAGGCCACTGGTCAGCAACAGAAAAGCCCAGCCCTGTCTGACAAGCAGGTATGGCTCCATAAGACCCATACCTGGGAGGTGGCAGGGCGATGAGAAAAAAGTTCAAGAGTGGGAATCAGGAGACCTGGGTCTAATCCCATTCGGCCTCTGCCCAGCTAGGGGCCTTTGAGCGTATCCCAAGACAGCTCTGGACCGATTCCGAGGAGGTTTCTGGCTGACCAGCTGGGACTCCAGCCAGCCCCCTTCCGGGCCTTATATTAGCTGGCCTTGCTTGGGGGGGGGGGCAGGCAGAGGCCTAGTTACTCCTTCACAACCTCCCTTTCCTGTCAGCTCAGATGTCTGCTGTGCTTCAAGGGCCACTGTCCCCCAAACACAGTCACTTCTCAGACTCTTTGCTCTCTGTCTTTCTCAGCTTTCTTCAGAATGGTTCTGCTGCCCCAGGGCCTGCAGGAGGGCCCTGTGGTGCGGGAGGACCCCAACCAGAAGCTGTGATTGCTGTTTCCCTGGCCCATTATCTCAGAGGAGGAGGCGGCCCTATGAGCCAGCTGGAGCTGTCAAAGAGAAAGGACTTTCTCTAGCATAGTGGGTCGCAGCTGCTTTTGCACTGAGGGAACCAGTAGGATGATGGGGAAGCAAGCGTGTTAGGACTTAATGGAAAGAGCTCTGTAACCATCTCCTCCCCAAAGGTGTATGTTCCAATTATTGTTGGTGGGTTCCGTACACCCCCCACACACACACACACACACAAAGGAGGAAGTCCAGGGAGTCTCAGAAGCAGTCACTTCTTGCCCACAACTCACTAGTGTGAGCCAGGGTAGAACCTCTGGGGAAGCACAAGAAAACCAAAGTTACATCTCAGAAGTTCTGTGTCAAGGTCTAGATTCCTGAGTTTTAATAGGGACAATGACCACCTTAATTCTCTTAGAAGACCATCTGGATGAGGAGCAATTAGTCCAAGTGGCTCATGAAGGACTCCCACCAAAGGGACATGATGTCTGGGAGGCAAGGGAGATGGTACAGACAACCTTGTCTAGTTCCTCCCAACTCCAACATACTGTGACCTCATTGAAAAGTTGCCATGTACCCTTACCTCTTGTCATCCAGGCTTAGGATGCCAATTGTAAGGCTTCTTCCCACTGGAGAG
Organism: Artibeus jamaicensis; assembly: GCF_021234435.1. Taxonomy (NCBI): domain Eukaryota; kingdom Metazoa; phylum Chordata; class Mammalia; order Chiroptera; family Phyllostomidae; genus Artibeus; species Artibeus jamaicensis. The sequence continues at coordinate 20,243,008 of NW_026521883.1, forward strand.
AGGAGTTGGGATCAGCCTGCTGTTAATTCACTAACAGCCTACTGAGCACCTACTATCTGTCCGGCACAGTGACGGGCTTTGGAGGTGTCAGAATGAACAAGACAAGCAGCTTACAGCATGGGCAGTTAGAGTCCCCTGGGGCCTCCCGAGCGTCTCTTTATCACAATGTTCATTACAGTTCCTGTTGCCTGACCACCTGTCACCAGTGCCCACCATCAACAGAATATACTGAGGTTAGGGGCCCCCCTGAGGTGAGGGGCCATGCCTTGTTTTGACCCAGACTTCCCCCACACCTGGCAGAGTTTCTAGCTTGAAATGACCATTCAGTAATTGCCTGTGGAATGTGTAAGTGTACAAATGAATGTATGAAAGGCTGTTTAGAGAGGGCATTTCTATGTGAAACGTGTGTGTGGTGATGGTAGGGCTGAAGAACAAAACTCTGCTTATGCCACGTAGGGTAAACAGAAGTAGTCTGGCTTCCTCATCCAGGTGTCTGGGTAGCTGAGGGAAGCAGTTTCCCATAACCTTGAGAATGGGCCTGATAAGTGGTATTCTTATAGCCTTGAGGCTGGGTCCGATAAACGGTTCCCATACCCTTGAGTGGGCTTGCATGGGTAGTATGAAGATCTGTTGCACAATATCTGTTGGCACCCTGCTGCCTTTCATTGTATCTAGTACTTAAAAGGGTAGGGACTCCCTGCTGGGTGCCACACAGGGGGACAAGTGACATGCAGGTGGACACACTGCTTGCAGCGTGCATGGGTTCCCCACCCTTGAATAAAGGCATGTCAAGCATCCTCATGACTCCATGAATATTCTTCCATCTGCCTGAATCTTTCGAACCTGTCTGGCCTCGAACAGTTGCAACACATACCACAGACCTGGCCCCATCTTCCTTGGAAGGCTGCTTGTCTAACAGGAGACTAAGGGTAGCCTGACACACATACTCCCAACCCCTCTGGTTCGGAGTCCATAGCCAGTAGAAGGAATCGAGTTCCAGTTCCACTTGGAACCAGCAAGGCTCTGCCCAACAACCTTAGGCCAAGATGCCGCCCCTTTGGGATGTGGGACTGCAAAGGCTTATGGTGCGGACAATGGGCTGGGTGGGTGGAGTGCCTGAGATACTGCACTGGGGCCAAGAGAGGGGCAGAACGAGCCCGCCCCCCAAAAAAAAAGATTCACTTCCTACCGACCCTTCTCCTAGTTCCTTCCTCAAGCCTTTCTGTGCAGGATGGTATTTTGCAAGGAAGGAGAAGGTGGGACTTGCTACTATGACCTACAATGGAGCTTATCTCCACTCATCTCTTGCTCTAAAATGGCCGTATTCAAAGAGCTGGCCTTGCTTTTTTCTCTTTTGCCTTTCTCCTCTGTCCTCTCTCCACATCCTCTCTCCACCATCCATCAACCTTTCTCCTTCTCTGGCCCATCTCAGGGTTGCCCCTATTTAAGGTCCAATTCAGAGTCCCCTTCCTCATCACACCTTGCCTTCATGCCAGCCTCAAGCTCTCCCTTGTCCCTGAACTCTGCAAGCCCCAGGGACTCAGAGGCTAACAGCATGGGCTTTAGAATCAGAGAGAGCTGAGCTTGAAACCACTTTTTAACTGTGACTTTGGGTATGTTACTCAATTTCTCGAAGGAGACTATAATTTTATGTATCTCAAGGGGTTGTGAAGATGTAATGAGAAAATACATGTAAAGCACTTGGCATACAGTAAATGCTCTTGGCTATGGACAGTCTGAACTTCCTGACACCCAGACCCTGTCGACCAATATTTTAGTCTTTCCCAATCTTAGTTCCTTTGTTGGGCTACAGCATGTTTAAAGAAAGGCACTCTCTCCACTGTATGGGGCTACACCAGCAGGGGCTTGTGCCAAATAGGACTATTGAGTTAACTGATCGGTTAACAAATCTTATTTTGTTGATGCTTTTTAAGGAATAGAACTTTTGAATGCATGGTGAACTTGGTCTGTTGTCTGAATATGGTGGCTGTGAAGTTGGTTATGTGGGGTCCTTGAATCTCTAGCTTCCTAAGCCCCCCACCACTTCTTGAGAGGCAGACATGTCTACATAGGCTGTTCTGCCTAGTATTTCTCAGGATGGGCTGATACTGCCCACTTACTATTTTTTAAAAAGTTAGCTATTAATCTGGCCTGTTTTGTTCACGTAGGAGGTTCAACATACAGTGAGGACATGGGGAGATATCTGAATTACCTTTTCTGGAGACCAAAGAAGCCAAGAACATTCTGTGCTATGTTTACAATGAGAAGTAGTTTTTCCATTAAAAGGCAGGTGCTCCATTTCCACAGGTTAAATAGGATGTTCCTTAAAAAATGATTCCAGCTGGTTAACTTTAGGGCCCTGGAGGATGAAATCCAATTCAAGGATATACTCCAACTTTAATTCCAAAGCATTTCTTCCTGATTGTGAAGTGAGTAATTTTCATTTACTCTGAGGCCTGGGTATTTTTATTTGGTTCTCTGTGATGAGGTTGGCAGCTATGCTGTGACTTCTGGTGGTGCTTTGCTACCTCCCTACCAGCCCTGCCCTCTCGCCGGTGGAGAAGGAGGAAGGCTCTCTAACAGTTGCCACCATGTACACCTTCCACCCAGCCACCTCTGGTTTGAACTCCCCATTTCTACATTTAAACCCCGAGAAGTTTCAAGCCAACCAACCGAAGTCAGCGATTCTCTTTTTCTTTGTTCACTCACTCACTCATTCATTCATCTGTCTATTCATTTATCCATTTATTCAACAAATTGGGTGTTTGCTATCTGCCAGGAACCACATTAGGAGCTAGGATAGGATGAAGAGCAAAACCAGACACCATCCCTGCCTTCCTGAAGCTTACAGTCTAAGTGGGAGACGAGATTAACCCAGTAACCACAGACATTAAGATATAATTCTAAATGAGACGATGAGATAAATGCCCTGAAGGAAAAGAGCGTGATTCTGTGAGATCTCACCAGTGAGGAACTTGTCATAGATGTGGAGTGTGGGGTTAAGAAGGCTTCCCTGAAGAACTAATGGTGCTTGAGCTGGAAAAAAGATGAGTACTCGTTAAAGAGGTGGCGGTATGGGTGGAAGAGTTTCGAGCAGAGGGGACAGCATGTGCAAGGCCCTGTGGCAGGGTGTACTGTGGTTTATTTAAGGGACCATAAGAAAGGCACTGTGGCTGCAGCATAGAATGTGGATCAGGGAGGAGAACAGAATGAAATGAGGCTGGAGACCAAGTTAGGGGTCAGACTCTGTGGGTGGGACCTCATAGGGTTGGGGTCTTTATTGTGAGATCAGTGGGAAGCCATTGAGAGCTTTTAAGTGTGTGTGTGGTGGGGAGTGTCAGGAGATGCTGGGTTGGTAGATGACAGGTTTTTATTTTCAACAATTACCTTTTACTGCCAGGGTGTGTAGTGGCTTCCATCACTGCAGAAACTGTGAGTGACCCCTCACCTTCACCAGACTGAATTTCAGCCTTTAAACCCACCTTTCCAAATGAAATAAGAAAACACTGACTTCTAGAAAACACTACTTTGTCTTTTACTGCATATTTAAAAGTAGTTGAAAAATAGAACCATGATTAACATTGAAATGATTTGGCAAATCTTGATACTACCAGGGGTTTCTGGGTAATAGCAGGTGGGTATTTGCATTTTTCTGAGTAGTCAGCCTGTGGTGCCTCAAGGCGAGAGTGCCAAATCAGGTTATCTCTGGGCTTGGGAATAAGAACAGCTGATACTGCTTCCCTTGTGAGGTTTGGTCTAAGTTAGGCAGGTAACAATAGATGTACCCCATCATAGTCCACAGACCTTCAGTCTCCCAGTCATTGTTAGACATGGAGCTGTCCAAGGTTGTACAGTACTGTTATTTCAATTCTCCACTACTCCTTCTGTGCTTTCTTTGTTTCCTTTGTTTGCAATAAACATACCCTCCTCCCACCTCACCTCATCCAGCCCTTCTAGTTCATCATAGCCAGTTGTCACAGGCTGGGTTCTCTGCAACAGATGCTGAGATGGAATTTGGGGTGCAAATTGTTTATTCGGGATCAGCACCTGTGAAGAACGAAGCAGGAAGCAGGATTAGGTGTAGGCGGAAGTCCAACTCAGTGCAGTCCTGCAAAGCCTCAGGCCAGCTACCGGGGAGCTCTGGACTGAGTATTGCCCATCACGGTGTTCTGTGGCAGCCGGAATGACTGGGTCTTCATACCAGTCTCACTCAGTCGTGGGGCAGATGCAGGCTGCCCCCAGAAAGGTGCGATCTTGGGCCAGGTGGCTCTTGACACTGAGGCGCGCCTTGACTTCACACCCTGAAGCTGGGCAGCAAGTCCTTCTTGAAAGCGGGTGGGGCACATCTGTGTCTACCACATTAACCACCCAGTTAACGTCGGAGATGGGCCTGCAAACTCCAACATTAGTAAACTTTAAATTGTAACCTTGTCAGACTATGGAGAGAAGCATTCTTTTTCATCTGGAGTTACGATCATTCAGTAAATAAAAAAAGCGATTTTCAGAAACTGAATGAAAATATGAAGAGCAGTCCGATGAGTGTCTTTGAAAGGACCAAATCTATGAAAGTAAGTTAATACTGCAAAGCCCCACTTATGAAACTTGAACCACTGTTTTTGTAAGTTCAAAACAAAACCTAACACTTACAGGCCTTTGGTTTTCAAAGTACTTTCTCATGTCATTTGAGCCCTGTAATAAGCCTGTGAAATGAGCAGGACAAGGCTCACAACAATTTCATGGATGAGAAAGCAAGGCTCAGGTAGGTTAAGTGACTGGCCCAAGGCCATACTTTGAAACCTCGTTAGCATTCATCCATGCGCTCTTCATCAAAGGTGGGAAGCTTCTTATGCTAAATTTTGGGCCAGTTAGGAATGTTCAAGATGATGGACAGGCAGTGGAAACAATAGGGCAGGATGCAAAGTGATGAAGTGGAAAGTGGCTTAGAGCAGCACTTGCTTCCAAGGCATAAAAATAAAGGCAGAGCAAGCACTGGATGCTAGAATGTGTAAGCTTCACAAGGGAGAGGAATCCAGCCCCCAGCCTAGTGTTTTACGGGGGTTCAGAGAGAGTGGTGGTGTTATAACGTGATTCCCTGGAGGTCAGGTAGGGGAGCCATCATCTCTGCATCTCAGAGATGGATAGGGGATCTGAAAGAAAGGTGAACTGGGGGCCTAAGAGCCCAAGACCTTGCCATCCTGGGGATCAGAAGCCAGAATGACAAGCAAGAGAAGATATATCTCAACCTCTCCAGAGGCTGAGTGGGAGGGACAGAAAGGGCTTCCTGCCAATATTGAGCCTGGAAAGGATGAGTCCATCTGCAGAGCCAGTGGACTGAAGCCAGGCTTGGAGGACTGCCCCAGCCAGGGGAGCTCAGGTCAGACACAGACCCTGAACTGAGATGACTTTTTTAAGGTTTATTTTATTATCATTTGAGAGAAAGTGGGGAGAGAGGCGGGAAGAGAGAGAGAGAGAGAAACATTGATCAGTTGCCTCCTGCAGGGGCCCAGACGGGGGATTGAACCTGCAACCTACGTATGTTCCCTGACTGAAATCGAAGTGACAAGGAATGGAACTAGTGACCTTTCTGGGACTTTTGGTTATGGGACATTGCTCCAACCAACTGAGCCAGGGTGAGATGACTTCTTTTTTCAAAGAGATGTGCACAGCTCTGATACTGGGCTCTTTCTTGCTTTCTTCTCTTTCTTTTCCCCCTTCCCGTCCTCTTTTTTCTTTTCTTTCTTTCTCTCATAAACAATTAGAAATAAATTATTCTTATGTGTCATTTTACCTTCTTTTTTCTTCTAAATTTTATTTCATTTTGGTAAGAATACTTAACATAAGATCTAGCTTCTTTACAAATGTTTTCAGTATATTATACAATATTGTTCACTGCAGGTATGACGTCACAACGCAGATCTCTAGAACGTATTCTTCTTGCTTAACTAAAACTTCATGTCCTTTAATTAGTAACTTCCCATCACCCACACCTGCCCCGAGTCCCAGGCAACCACTCTTGGATTCACTCTTGGATTCTGTGAATTTGACTGTTGTAGATACCTCCTATAAATGAAATCATGTCTTTCTATGACTGGCTTATTTCACTTAGCATAATGTTCTCAGGATTATCCATGTTGTCTCATACTTCAGAATTTCTTTCTTTTTTAAAGGCTGAGTAATATTCCATTGCATGGAATGTTTTCTTTATCCATTTTTTATGTCAATGGACATTTGGGATGTTTTCATATCTTGGCTATTGTGAATAGTGCTGCAGTAAGTATGAGAGTGCAGATATCTCTTTAAGATCCTGATTTTCATTCTTTAGGATAAATGCCCAGAAGTGGGATTGGTGAGTCACATGGTACTTCTATTTTTGGTTGTTTGGGGAACCTCTGTACCATTTTCCATAGTAGCTGCACTACCTTATTGTCCCACCAGCAGTGTCCAAGGATCCATTTCTCCACGTTCTCACCAACACTTGTTTTTGATAATAGCCGTCCTGAGAACTGTGAGGTGGTAGCTCATTGTGGTTTGGATTTGCATTCCCCTGATAATTAGTGGTGCTAAACATCTCTTCATGTACCAGTGGGACATGTGTATGTCTACTTTGGAGAAATGCCTATTAAAATCCTTATCCCATTTTTAAATTAAGGGTTTTTTTGCTATTGAATTGTAGGAGTTTGTTATATATTTTAGAAGAACCACTTATCATATATATGGTTTGCAAATATTGTCTCCCGTTCCATATGTTGTTGCCTTTTTATTCTGTTGATTATTTCTTTTGTTGTGCAGCAGTTTTTAGTTTGATGTAGTCCAACTGCTCCATTTTTGCTGCTGTTGCTTCTGCTTTTGAAAGGGGGAAGGAGGGTTCAGTCTTCCTACTGTGCCATCTTGTTGATGTGACTCTGAGATGGCTTCTTGAATGGGGCAGTGATGCTTTCTTAAAGCTATGCACGTAAGCATGCCTTCTTCTGTGATCACAAGAAGGCACCAGTATCTGGGCACCAGTAGGTATTCTGGCAAAGGGACTTGGCTGAATCGGGGGGGGGGGGGCAGTTGTACAGGTGCACAGAGGTCTTTCTCCACTGCAGAAACTTGGGGATATGGGAACAATGGAGAATGAGAGTTTTCCTCCTAGGGCCTTGAGAGGGGGATAAACATCTACCACTTGTGCCTGGCACTGAGCCCAGAGAGCAAACAGAAGAAAACACTACCATAATACCTAAGAAGCCCAGCAATACTCTTAGAAGAGGTGTGCAGGAAACCAAACACTAGAGAACAATGATAACTTTAAAAATAATAAGGACAACGGGATATAAAGATTCTAACACAACACAAAAAAACCATTTGGAACCAAAAGACAAGATCTGCAGACAAATTAAGTCGATTGAAAAGAGAGAGGTGATACTTAAGTAAAAGGAAGTTAATTCCCAAGCTAAATGAAAGGTCTGAATCTGCTGATTGGAAAGTTTGGGCAAGTTCTGGGCAAGACAAATGAGTCAAGGCTTGGTAAATTCCTGAAGTTTAAGAATAAAAAGAAAATCTTACAGTCTTTCAGAAAGAAAGTATAAGTTACTTACAGAGGATGGAGGATCATAAGGCATCGAGTTCCTCTTTTGTAACACTTAAAGCAGTGATGATTGAGGTGAATCCTTTTGCAGATCAATGAGATAAAAATGTTGCATACTAAGAATCCTGAGACCAGACCTCACTCCTCATCAGAGTGAAAGAAATATATCTGAGGATATGTAAGCATTCAAAGATGTCAATCACATCTCCCATTAGAGAGAAAAATGTGTGAGAAGATCTACCCAAACAATAATGAATGAATCAGCTTAAAGGCTTCAGTTCAGGATGGAGGGAAGATGAAAGGAAAGAAGAGTGATGAGCAAGGATTTGTACAATGTAAAATTAATTACATTTGGATGGATAATAATAGATTACTTAGGAATGTGTAATAGAAGTGCTCAAAATAGAAAAGACATATTTCAAAGGAAATGGTAATAATAGCCTGGAACCAAAAATACCAAGGGAGAAAGAGAAAGTAAAAATTTTCCATAGGTCTCATGTTGGTGTGTGACAATAGGAAGTGAGAGCATTCTAAAGTTTCATCCTGCAGAGGAGGAAGGACAGAAGAATAGAGAATTTGGGGGAAATAGCTGGATTCTTACCTTCACATGATGGAAGAAAAGTATGGGTCTGACTGTGAGTGACAAACAGGAGGAGGCAGCTGGGAGAATGGAAGAGAAGAGCTCCCAAGTTAAAAAGAAAAATAAGAAGAACTGAATAACAACTTAAGCTAACTAATACATAAAAATGAAATGGGGGAAGTGGTGAAATAAGCATATAATAAACATTAAGTAAAACAGAAAAAACAAGTCCCTGATGACTTGTTCGATAAGAACAGTGCATACTTTTCCAGGCTAAAGCTCAATTCCCTTCTCTGCAAACTTTGGTGCTCTTCATCATTCCCTCCTTCCTGACTCTCCTTCCTCTCTCGACTTTGATGACATTACTTCCTTCTGGTTTCCCCCCTCCTTCTCTGACTATTCCTTTTCAGCCTCCTTCAACTGCCCTTCCACCTTTGTTCACCTCGATTGCCAGCATTCTCCTAGGTTTTACCTTACATCTTCTCTCTGTAGACTCTCCTTTGTTGGTGTCATCCACTTCCAAAGCACCCGAGTCACCAGAATGACTGCCAAACTCTGTCTGCAGATGAGGCCTCTCTTCTGAGCTCTAGATGTACAGGGCCAACTACCAACAATGTAATTCCACCCGGAGGCCCACAGGGACCTCAGACCCAACACGTTCAAACTTTGTGCACGTCTCCTGCTTCTGTATTCCCTAAAAACAAAACAAAACAAGACCCTTAACAAGTTGATGAAAGTACCGTATCATTTAATTTTTTATTGCTTTATTAGTGATAGTAATTTTTTTCATATTTTATTATCAACTTTGCATGTGCGTATGTGTGCAAATCGTTGCTTTACTTGATAGTCCTCATATCCCTTCCTTCTCCCCTGCCCTGTGACAATTTGGGTCCCCATCAAGCCTCAGCCAGATTATGGCAACACTCTTCCAAATGATCCTCTTGCTCCCAGTCTGCTAGTTCACGCACCTAAATTCTTCAGTCTGAATGGTATGTTATTACACAAATATGATCATGTCACTGTCTTGCTTAAAATACTTCAGTGGGTTCCTACTGCCATTAGCGGGAGCCTCCATGCCCTCCATGAGCACAGAACCACCCAGTGGCCCCCACGATCTGACCCCTGCTACTCTCTCTAACCTGTTTCTCACCATTCCACACCTGCACCTTACATTCCCTTTTCCAGCTTCTGGGAGGTGCCTGCTTCGTCCTTACTCTGTGCCATTGCTGTGATCATCTCTCTGCCTTTTTTGGTCCCTTTCCCTTCTTTATCATTCTTCAAAACCCACCTCTGGTGGACCCTCTAGGGAGCATTCCTCAACCCTGACGCCGCCCCCTTGGGAGGGGAAGCTGCCCCAACTAACCCTCTGCAACTGCTCCCACTGCAATTGTTTCCCGCCTGGTCCGCATCCCATCGTTTCATCGTTGCCTTCTAACATGACATCTCCCTGCCAGGCTGTGAGCTCCTCAAAGACAGGCCTAAATCTTGTCCCTCATTATATTCCCAGAACTTAATGCATGCCTGGAATATAGTACACACTCGGTATACTTTTGAATGACTGAATAGAAGATAAAATGAAATAGCGTTGCCGTAGTTCCTTTCTAAGGCCTCCTTTCCTAAACAGTGGACTCACTTACTGAAGGGGGAGCATCACAGTTTCATGCCACCAGTCCCTCTGCCCAGGGAGAGAAGGTGTTCCCTTAAAAACGTTTTTCATCACAGGAGGTGTTTAAAGGGGGTTCTCTATATCTGCTTACCTTGTAAAATCTCTCTGACTTTAGCCTGAGCCTGTTGACTGCCCTGTGGCATTTTGGGGGCGCACAGCTTATACTACTGTCTTCCCCCAAAGGCTCTCCCTGTTTCACAAGAGGCTACAAGCCTGAACATTCAAGTAGATGCTGAAAAGGGGCCAAAGTCCCAGGGGTCGGTCAACCCTAGAGTGTGTCTCATTGACATCCCCTCTCCTTTTGTTTGCCTTTGCCTTGTTCATGCTGAGTTTGGGGTGTGGTCCTGTGTATAGAAGCTGTAGCCTCTTGATATAGTGCTTCAGGGTGTCATAGGATGGACTAAGGGCTCTGATGGTGAGAGCCAGAACCCTGGAGGCGGGGGGGGGGGGGGGGGGGACCAGGGGCTGGCGGCAGGCCAAGGCAAGCACACGACTCAAACTTCTATGGGAGTGTCCTAGTCAGGAGCCTTCAGAAAAACTGAATCAATAGCATGCAGATGTAGATAAGTATAGATAGTGTATAGAGATAGTCTCTTTTTATACGGATACACAGACATTTATTATAAAGAATTGACTCATGTGATTATGGAGGCTGTCAGCATGTGCAGGGTGAGTGGGTAGCTAGAGACCCAGGAAAGCTGATCGTATGGCTCCTGTCTAAATGCCAACAGTCTGGAGACCTAAAAAGTACCAATGTTTTAGTTCAAGTTGTAAGGCAGGAAAAAGCAAATGTCCTTGTTTGAAGGCAATGAGATTGGCAGGAGGAATTCTTGACTTGAGGGAGGGTCAGTTTTTCTGTTCTAGTCAGGCCTTCAGCTGACTGGATAAGGCTCACCAACATTGTGGAAGGAAATTTGCTTTAGTCAGCCTATTGATTTAAATGTTACTCTCTCATTTCTGGTCAAGATGGAGGTACAGGTAAAAACAGCTTGCCTCCTTGTACAACCACAGCAAAAATGAAAACTAAACTAAGAAACAACCATCACCCAGAATCATCAGAAATTTGAGCTGTATGGAAGTCTGAAACCAAGGAATTACAGAAATCACATTCATCCAGATAGGTAGCAGGGGCAGAGATGCAGCAACCCAGAACAGGCATTCCCACACCCACGTGTGGTGGGTAAAAATTGGAAGGGATACCTTGGAAGTGAGGGATCCCAGCCCCACCCCAGACCACCCAGCTCAGGGTTCCAGTGCCAAGAAGATAAGCCCCCATAACTTCTGGCTGTGAAAACCAGTGGGGGTTGGGGTGGCAGAAGAAACTGAGAGATTCTCAGGAGTCTTCTCCTGAAGAGCCTGCAACAAGCTGAGGACTTACTCAGACTCACTCCTGCTGGACTCCAGCACTGGGGCAGTGGCTGGAAAGGCACCAGTGGCATACAGGGAGAAATGAAAGTGTCTGGCGTCAGGATGAGTGCCAGGGACAACTTCCTCATGGACAAAACTATAGAGGCCAGGCAGTGGCCACAGCCCCCTTTCTGAGTACTGCCTGCCACAGAACCACAGAGCAGCAACACTGTATCTGAGACTCAATTGGGTGTGGTTCACACAACTTGTCCCACCCTAGCAGTTACCTAAGGCTCTGCCCCATCCAACTTATAGGTGCTCTTTTCTACAATAGGCCATGCTACTAAGACAGGGAATCAAAGCAACTCTACCTAATACTAGAAATAAACACAGGGAGGCTGTCAAAATGAGGTGACAAAGAAATACAGCCCAAATGAAAGAACAGAAGAAAATTCCAGAAAAAGAACTAAGCAAAAATGGGGATAAGAAATCTATCACATACGGAGTTCAAAACATTGGTTATTAGGATGCTCGAAGCACTCACTGGGTACTTCAACAGCATAAAAAAGATCCCAGCAGAAATGAAGTTCACACTAAATGAAATAAAGAAAAAAATTACAGGGAACCAGCAGTGGAGGGGATGAAGCTGAGAATCAAATCAATGATTTGGAACATAAGGAAGGAAAAAAACATTCAATTAGAACAGCAAGAAGAAAAAAGAATAACAAAAAAACAAGGTTAGGCTAAGGAGCCTCTTGGGAAACTTCAAACGTACCAATATTTGAATCACAGGGGTGATGGAAGGAGAAGAGAAAGAGCAAGAAACTTAAAACTTTCTTGAAAAAAATAATGAAAGAAAACTTCCCTAATTTGGCAAAAGTAAGAGTCATACAAGTCCAGGAAGCACAGAGAATTCCAAACAAGTTGGACTCAAAGAGGACCACACCAAGACACATCATGATTCAAATGCCAAAGGTTAAAGATGCAGAGAGACTCTGAAAAGCAGCAAGAGAAAAGCAGAGAGTTACCTACAAAGGAGTTCCCATAAGACTGTCAGCAGATTTCTCAAAAGAAACTTCACTGGCTAGAAGGGATTGGCTAGAAGAGATTCAAAGGGATGAAAAGCAAGGACCTACAACCTAGATGACTCTATCGAGCAAAGCTACCATTTAGAACGGAAGGGCAGATAAAGTACTTCCCAGACAGACAAGGTAAAGCTAAAGAAGTTTATCATCTTCAAGCCCTTATTATATGAAATGTTAAAGGGACTTAAGAAAAAGAAGATGAAAACTATGAACATTAAAATGGCAATAAATTCACAACTTTCAACAAATGAATCTAAAAAACACACTAAGCAAACAAACAGAACAGAATCAGAATCATAGATATGGAGATCATTTGGAGGGTTATCAGCTGGGAGGGGAAAGGGAGAGAATAGGAGGAAAGATGCAGGGATTAAGAAGATGGATTGGTTGTAACAGAATAGACAGGGGGATGTAAACTACAGGAAAGGAAATACTGAAGCCAAAGAATTTATACACATGACCACGGGCACGAACTGAGTGGGGGGAGATTGCTGGAGGGAGTGGGAGGTACTGGGTGGAGGGCAGCAAAGTGGGAAAATGGCACAAGTATGGTAATAAATCAATAAAATATATTTTTAAAAAACACATCAAAGATTCAGAGATAAAAAATTTTTTTAATGTTAATCACATTCAAAACACACTCACAAAAACTCCCAGAATAATGTTTGATCAAATATCTGGACATCCCACGGCCCAGTCAAGTTGAAACATAAAATTAACCACCACATGGGACAATTGGGGGGCAACACATGACCCCTAACTCCATATTTGGGAAAACACATATGACTTATACGTTTATATGTTGTGTGTCACTTATATGACACAAAACATATAAAACACGCACATCAGCCCTCTAATTCTTTAATTTAGGCTTCCCAGTGAGGGTGATTCCACCCCCTAAAGGGATTTTTTTGAATTTGAGACATTTGTCTCAATGCTGGGAGTTGGGGGTGCCATGGGAATTTTGTAGATGGGGGCAGAGATGTCGGATGTTCTGCAGGGGTTGGGGTGGTCTGTACCCCAGGAGGCCGTTCCGCATGCTCCTAAAGGTCCCACTGGATGTTGATGTCTGTGAAAATCCCGTTTCTGATGATCAGCATCTAGCATCCACCAGCATTTTACACAAAGAATTGTTTGCAGTTTTAACAAACATGGAATTTTTCAGGAATCCAAAACTAGTGAAAGAGGTACATACAGAAGGTACAAAACTGAGTGAAGGAGAAACTTTGCTAAGGAGTAATTTTACAGTGACTTTACTTTTCGTTATTCTGGACAGTCATACTGTGAATGCCAAGGCCAATTACAGTATTCGAGTGGCCCTCCAAGCACACACATCTGTGCAATTATGAAGGATTGTGTCCACGGCGGGTCCGCACCCAGGGGCAGACATCTGACTGCTCGTTTGGTCTTTCGCCGTGTACTTGTTACACATTTTTTCCAGGTATTGAAATACTTACTATTTTACTAGAAAATTGCTTTTCTTTGTTCCTTGATTATAGCACAGTGAGTGCATTATTTTAATAGCTTTGAAATAATGGAATTTGGAGAGGGAATTTTGGGTGTAGGCAGATATTATCTGTGGTTTTCATTTAAGAATAATGGAGAGTTACAAATCATTTGTTACAGAACGGGGCACTGAGTCTAATGCGGCTGAGAGCCACTATTCTAAATGAGCGAGTGCTTCTGAAGAAACCCTCATCCATCTGTCAGCCCAAGCCTGGCCCCAAGGGGCCTGGGTACAGTAAGGGTTCCCAATAACCCTACCTTCCACTTTAGGGAAACATCAGAAATTAACAACTCTCCAGGCAACAGGCTGATATGTTCTACTCTCCAGTGTCACTGAGACATTTCTTCGCTCAAACCAGGAATGGGAGGATCAAGAGGCTATCTTCCTAAGAGCTTACAGGCTCTGCCTCCTCCACGAAGGCCACCAGGATTAGCGTCACCTCGAGGAGTCTTTCTCTTCCCTCAGTTGATCTGCCTACATTGCTCCACCTTAACTTCTTCTCATGAATTTATTTTTAAAACTTTTTAAAGTTAAATTTTATTTTTCAGTTACAGTTGATGTTTAATACTATTTTGTATTAGTTTTAAGTGTACAGTACAGTGGTTAGACAACCATATACTTTGTAAAAGTGATCCCCCCAATATTTCAGGTTCCCATCAGGCACCACACGTAGTTATTACAATACTGCTGACTGTATTTCCTCTGCTGTACTTCACACTCCCGTGACTATTGTGTACCTACACTTTGTATTTCCAAACCTCTTCCCCCTCCTCACCTAACCCTGCAGCCCCTCTGCTTTGTCAGCCATCAGTCTGTCCTCTGTGTCTGTAAGTCTGCTTCTACTTTCTTCTTTAGATTCCACATGTAAGTGAAATCCTATGACATTTGCCTTTCTTGTGAGTTTTTTGTATCCTCAAATAGACTGTAAATTCACTGAGGGGAGAGATTGATATGTCTTCTGTCCTAAGATGCTCATTAAGAATGTGAATGAATGGCCCTGGATGGGTGGCTCAGTGGTTGGATTGTTGTCCCATACACTGCAAGGCTGTGGGTTCAATCCCTGGTCAGGGCACATACCAAGGTTGCAGGTTTGATCCCCAGTCAGGGACGTATGGGAGGCAACCGATGCCCGGCTTTATTACCTTCTCTCTCACAATGATGTTTCTCACACATCAATGTTTCTCTTTCCCTCCCATGCCCTCTCTTGCCCAAAATCAATGCACGAATCCTCAGGTGAGGATTTTTTAAGAAGAATGTAGATGGATGAATGGATGGACGGGTGGATGGTTTGGGAGGAACGTTGGGTAGCTCTCCTAATTCAACCCCAATGTCTGTGGAAATCAAATAGAGGCAACCGTTTCCCACTTTCTACTCAGGCAATGTACCGACTGAACCCCTAGCAGTGCCCTGGGCTTCAGTCAGCCCTGGCCCTGGGGCTGATTTAATTTCATTAGCCCTGGCACCTGGTTCTGAAGAAATGGAGAACGGAGATGAACACAGGCAGGAGAGGCCTGGGCTCTCGCCAGCCTGACCTATGGCGCCATGTGTCACCCACCAGCTTTGGTTTAGGGCTGGACCGAGTCCTAGGTTTCTCTACTTCCAAATGTCACGTGTTTATTCTTTCAAGATGCTAGATAATTAAGAACTTTTACTGACTGCCTGACACCCCAAATTTGAGCTTCTTTTGGATGATTAGGGGTGTGTACAAAGTAGTGGGAGACGCAGTGAGTGTAGGGAACACAGTTCTGGGTTTGGATTGAAAAGACCGGGCTTGATCCCTGAGTTTTCTGGCAGCTAGCTGTATGGCCACGGACAAGCCAGTTGGTATTTCCAGGTTGAAACCCAGGTCAGGGAAACACAGTTAATAGCTGTGTAAAGAAACTACACAGTGACGCGCCGGCAGAAGCAGATGTACCATGAAGCTGGACACACTTAGGCTTTAAAGCTCCGCATTGCCTGGGCCCTTTCCAAGGCCCTGCGCCTCATTCTGTCACGCGGCTTTATTGCCTTAGACCTGGGTCTCCTGTTAAGGTTTCTTCAAAGTTCAAAATTCAATATTTCTGGCCAATGAGCTTGAGGAAAAACATTTTCTGTGATACAACTCTACCCTGTTTTACAACATGCTGTTTTTGAGTTGCAAGGACAAGGCTGTGTCATTTATACACATATGGTTTCTTTCTTAAGGTATTTAGCACAATTTTAGACAATTGTAATGAAGAAAAAAGAGAACCTTGAGTGAACATCTAGATCTCTGGGATTTACTAGTACAACACTTAAACTCGAGCCACACGGTTCATTGTATTGTAGCTGAGGATTCTACCCGTAAGAATTCATTTACACCAGGGTCCATGTCCTATTCCGGTTGGTTTTGCTCTCTCTCATTTCTCATCCTCCAGGAGTTCTAGACCCTGGACTTCAATAGTGCAGAAGCACTTCTTTTCCTTCACTTTCCCAGAAGAGCTTTGCCTCTGGCCTCTTGGAAGCTGCTGCTGGGAGGTGATTGGTAAGCCACACACTGAACTGACAGTACTCAGGAAAAAGGTTCTTATGCTGTAGCAACCTGATTTGGACACCTACCCAAATCAAGCTGGGAAAATGAGCGGGAGGTGCTTCAGGAATTCTCTTAATCACTTGTTGGATAAGTGTGAGGCACAAGCCCCATGATTTAGCGTCATACTGCTAATCCAAGATGATACAGCAGAGAAAGCAGATGGTGGAGGAGGTGAATATCTTTAGACTGAGAATCGAAGTTGTTACAATGGGACCTTTCTTCCCAGCCCTCTGAGCCCTCACAACCTCTTCACCCGGCCAGCAGCAGCACCCACAGAGCATCTGTCCTCAGCTTGCTTTTCAGAGCCACTGCGAGGTCCTCGTCTTGGAGCAGTCTGGTCTGGGCACCCACCCCAGGCCAACTCGGAAAGTGTATCTGGGCTCAGAAATTCTTAATTATGTTGTTTTTCTCATTACTGGCATTTACTTTCCTCTTGTGGGAAGGGAAGAAAAACCTGTTTTCTTTTTCTAGTTATTCTTCTTGGTCACTTTCTCCAAAAACGAGGTTACAGCTCCATTTCTGACTTCAATTTGTATTAAGCACAAGCCCCAGCATTTCGTTATTGTTTTGCCTCTGGCCTTTATTTTCCCGCTCTGATTAGGACCCCGGGGACCCCCACGGCTGACAGGAAGCCCTCCAGACCCATGAGCTGCATAAATGGGTTTCCAGGGACATTTGTTCTTCCTGTTTGAAATGTGTTTTCCATGTATACTTTTCAAAATTTAACTTCCATATATTTGGAATTCCAAACTATATTTGGAATATAGTTTGATTTAAATTGGTGTTTAGTTTTGGGCCAGCTTGAAATTTGCCCCATTTTTGGCTCATATCTTTTAGTTTGTATTATTTTATTGCTGCTTTCACCTACTGGCAAGCTGGATTAGGAGAACTGGGTTCTAACCTTGCTCTGATCAGTGGGTGACCAGTTTTCAGACTCATTGGGGAACACATTGTTATCTATGAGCGTAGTGGTAATTCAGGATAACTAGAGTAATTCCCCCAAAGTTGTGACTTTATAAATGTTTTTTTGGGAAATGATGAGAAGTGTCCACATTTAAATAAGTGTGGACACTTATTAGGGGCCTCTGTTAGGGGGCTGGAGGGCTGGCCTGTCACTGGGAGGAACATGTGGAAATGGCCCCATCCATGTACTGCCTGGCGTTACAATGGCCCCAAGCCCGTCAGCACACTGCCCACTCTTCCAGGAGCTGAGAGATGCTGTGAATAGTGTCAGAAGGGACACGTTCTTTGTGTAGGTTAAAAAAAAAAAACAGCAAGACACACTTCTGTCTCCTGGTTTTGTCCTCGAAGCAGAAAGGCTCCACACAGTGCACCCTCCCTTCTCCCCTGCACACCAGTCTCCGGTTACAGATGGTGTCAGAAACCCTGGGGGGAAATTCATCCCGTGAGTTTCAGAGATTTGGAAGGAGAGGGTATCCGTACACAAAACAACATGCAGCATCCCTGTGGTGACTGGGGGCGGGGAGGGGATGAGGCCTGGAGAAGGAGGGAAGGGAAAACGTTGGCATCTCTCTCTCCCTCCCGTTCTCTGCAGGGCTTCCCGGAGGTGGGGCTGAGATGGAGGCCACGTGGGAGCCCCCGGTACCAGACACAGAGGCGGGGGGACGCACACGGAGATCTGCGGAGATGCACAGTGTGCCAGCATGTCCACATTATCACCTCGGGATGAGCCAGTGGCTCTATAGACTATTTTATGGTCGTAGAGATTGGATTTCAGTGAATAAATAAATTTCCTAAGAGCACAGAGTTTTGACAGAAAGGCTAGAGCCACACCCAAATCCAAAAATTTGGTGTTGGAAGGCCCTCATGCCACAAAACTTTTCCCTCTTTTGGTTCTTTCTCCCCACCACTCACCCAAGGATATTTCATTATTAATTTAAGAGAGAGAGGAATGGGGCAGGGAGCGGGGAGAGAGAAAGAGGGGGAAGAAGAGAGACATCAGTGTGAGAGAGAAACATGGATCCGTTGCCTCCCTGACAGGGGATTGAACCCACAACCTAGGTATGTGCCTGACCGGGAACTGAACCTGCAACTATTGATACACTGAACGATGATGCTCCAACTAACTGAACAACCCAGCCAGGGCTCAAGTTCTAGCTTTAAAAATTAATGTCACTGGGCACTGAATACATTTGTTTTTCTGTAGGACATCTGCATTTTAATCCCTTAGGAAGCATTATGCCTGAACACGAGTTAGTTAATTGGCTCCTATCTACCTGAGAGCAGCTTCCTACAGAAGCTTCTCAGCAGGAGGGGAAGGACAGGGCTGGAGACGGCCAGGCGTGGTGGCCATTGTAGGCCACCCAAGGGCCTGGACTCGAGGTCCAGGGAAGGCCGCCCAGGAGGCCGCTGGAGAAGAAAGCAGGAGGGCAGAGAGGCAATTTCCTCCTTTTTTACTGCGCCAGCAAAGGCCCGTCCAGGGCCCGTGTGGTTCCAGCAGTCATTTGGTAGAGAAGAAAATAACGAATTCCTTGGAGTCATTTTGGATGCTTGAGAGTTTGGAGCCTCTGCATTAGTGGCAGTTTAGGAACAGTTCAGCCAGAAGCGGAATGCGTGCCCTGCGGAACTTTAGGACTGCATTGCTTCCTAATGGGGTCATTGGTTATGGGTTCATGGAACTGAAGGGGGCTCCACGTTGGGAAAGCAACTTACAGGCCCTGCAACGGAGACCCAGAGGGAGAGGAGCTGGCCCGAGGCTGCGGAGTGAGGTGGCCTCACCCAAAGCTGTGGCAATCAAACGTGCCTGCAAACCCTAACGGGAAAGTTGGCGAGGGGAGGTGGAAACATTTTGTCAGGCATTAGATTATGACACGTTCTCTTCAGAAAGTTCTCTATTCTTTCAGAAATTTAGAATGTGAGGGAGCCTAGGATATATCTTTAAGTGATTTGGCGGTGTTGCTGACATTTGAGTATTTCTGGTTTGCTTTTACACTTTGGGTGGTTAACAGCAGCAACAGCAACAAATTCTTACATAAAACTTCTCCCTAAAGGCCAAAGCAGTTCCTTTCTCTAAAGAGAGCATACAAAAAGAGAGAGGAATTCGCGGGCGTAGCCCTCTAATAATCCTCCCTTTGTGTGGCCAAACCAGGTAAGGGCTGTGCAGTTCGCACATAGCCTCCACGTGTTTTCTCTCCCTGGGCAAGAGGTCGGGGCAGAATGCTGTGCCTGGCATTAGGCCACCTTCCTCTGAAGAGGTCAGGACCCTCTACAGTGGCTGCCCCTCACAGCGAGGTGGGAGGCCACGCGCAGGTCTCCCCTCAGTCTACTTCAAGGCCGGGAGGCAGCCCCCTTGCCTCTGCAGCCCAGCCCTGGCCAGTGGCAAGGAGGCCACTCCAGACAAGCCCGTGTCCTCTCACACAGGGGTCTGAGCATGCTCCCTGACTTAGCTCCTGTGCTCAGGAATTTCGCTTATCAGGTTTCTTTTCTCAACAGCATTTCTCTCCATTTAGTTCAAAGAATGTGGGTGGGTTTCTCTTTCTGGCTTCTAAGGAGCCCCCCCTGGGCCTAGGCCTCCCCTTCCCCAGAGCAAGGTCCCGCCTTCTGCACCTGCTTTCATGGGTCTCTGGGACAAGAGCCCCTAGTGCTGTCTGTCAGCTCTGCTAGTCTGGCTCAGTGCCTTAAATGTTCACTGAGAATTGACTCTGAACTTGGCCTAGGGCATGAGGCAGTGGAAATGTCTGCTATCTGACCTTGTGGAGCCTGTATACCAGTGAGGGAGACGGCCTTGGGGATGGGAAGAGATGGGGCTGCGTGGGACCTCAGGAGCTGATCTGCAGAAAGAGGGGGAATGATGCAGATACTGTGTCTCCCCAAACTGAGGTAACTCCTGGGCTTGCTGGGGCCACAGACTGCTTTGGGAGTTATTACAGTGTCCCCAAACGAAACACCTGGGAACATGCCTCTGTCCTTCCCACTCATCTGGCACCTGACCGGTGCTGTTTTGTGCCTGCTTGACACTTACCTGTGTCTGAGTTCTTGTCTCAGCTGGATGACAAAGCCTCATCAGGGTAGTGCCATTGAATCCCCTCTGCTGTCCCCAGCACTCTCTCAGCCCCAGGGCAAGGGTGGAAGCAGGTGCTCTGCAGGGACTTGGCAAACACACTCCCGTTGTGGGGAGTCAGGTAGCTGGGGGCAGGGGTGGGGCTCAAAGATGTGACTGGTTTCTGGCAACCAGTATTAACTGTACACTGTAACAAGGAAGCGTCACTTGAGCAAAAGGAGTTGCAACCTGGGAGACGCAAATTCGATAGCAACCCAAACTGTGCTCCACTCTGGAGAGAATGAAGAAAGCTGAACCTTGTAAGGGCAAAATCCACAAGTTGGAAAACAGGAAAGCAAGTTCCAGGATGTAATTCTATGGCAAGCACTGAAGTCCAAAAGTGCCAACCTCCTTTGGGGGCAAAGATGCATAAGTCTGTCTTTCCTATGACCTCCAGACTTCATTTAGGGCACCCTGATGCTAGAGACTCCGTTTTAGCTTACACTTCCCTTGGTCCACCTCTCTCCACTGTGTTACTTTTGATGACTGATTTGCTCCCAAACTTAAGGTTCAGAGCTTAGTGACATGCTGCTTATAGTGTGCAGATGACACGGTGGTGGACCGTGTCTTGTCAGACAAAGGAAAGAGCACAGGGCAGGGAGATGTGGGTTCGGGACTTGGGCCCTCCAGTGCTTATTCACATGAGCCTCCACACCTGTAAGGAGGGGGGAATGACTGTCTACCTCCAGTTGTGAAGATTAACCTATGCCAAAAAAAAAAAAAAAGGGCTAACGTTTGATTTTTGCTTCGTGGCCTCTAAGGGATTTGCCATCTGTGATCTCATTTCAACCTCTCACAGTAGGGCAGGCATTCTTATAATTTCTTTTTTTTTTTTTTTAAGGAACTCCTATTTTAAAAGATTTTATTTATTTATTTATTTTTAGAGGAGAAGGGAAGGAGAGAGGGAGAGAAACATCAATGTATGGTTGCCTCTCTCATGAGTTCCCTGCTGGGAACTGGCCTGCAACCCAGGCATGTGCCCTGACTGGGAATTGAACCTTGACCCTCTGGTTTGCAGGCCTGTGCTCAATCCACTGAACTACACCAGCCAGGGCTTATCCTTTCTATTTTACAGATGAGACACCTGAGGTTCAGAGACGGTAAATAACCTACTACTAGAGATCACATAACTATTACAAGGTAGAGCTGGGCCTGACTTTGGCTGCCATTTGTCACTGTGGTACATGGACAGTGGCACAGAGTGTTGCAAAGTCCTTTCATGTCCACCGACTGCCTATTCTCCCTGGGAGGGGGTACACATGCAAAGTGGTGTATACACGAAACACCGAGGGCCCGGCTCTCATGAGCTCGCTGCGGCCTATGAAGCAGTGAGTCTGTGGTCGTTACGTGGATCCAGTGGCTAACTGGCCATCACTTATGGGTGACACTGATAGATTATGAGGATTATATGAGAACCATTTAATATCTACAAGGTATAATAATAACATACTACCATGCCTGACAGTACATGCAAGAATTGCATGTGCTTCTCATCTGACAGAATCTGCATATGTCTTCAGAAAATTTTATTATAAACAAATTTATTCTTTCATGTCTAATTTCAGATGCTTTCCATGGTGCATCTGGGAATAGTAAGGCTGATTACAGTGTTCACAAGGAAGTGATGAATATTCTATTAATAATTATTAAAATCTCCTAGATTTAGACTAAGCGGAATATATCTAATTATAATAAAATAAGGTGAACACATGCTGTTTTCAGCCTCGTTACGGGAGAGGGTATAGGGGTATGTCTTAGGCTGAGCTTGGAAAGGAACAGTGGTAGTTTTGCCAATGAAAAGGGAGGTTGCACAAGACAAGAATGGAGTGGTCCAGGGGGATAATCCAGGGAAAAGTGCTTGACCCCTAGTAGTTGGGCAGTAAATGCAGAGAGACCAGGGTGCATCCCTCACTGGCAGCTTTGCAGGCTACACCTCAGGGTGTTTCCTGCAAAATTCCAGGGAAAACGAGTGTGGTCAGCTTGGGGGAATATGTGGTTCATATTGGAATACCGAACATACCACATTACTGGAAAGATGCACACTGGATGATGAGCATAATGAAACTCAAGTTTCCAAATGTTGGCAATGATAGGAGATTCAGTTCCAGTGACAAGTTGCTTATTTAATGAATGTCAGTGCAAATAATAACAAATGCATTCTAACTATGACGGCCACAGAAAGGATACAAGGAACAGAGTGTCCTGAATCCTATGAAACAGCTCACTGCAATCTGTGAACTGTAGAACCTAGCATGGGAGGACTCTGATATTCCTGCCCTATGATTACCCAAGACTAAGAATCCTGGGAGACTCGAGTTTACAGAGGCTGGGCATCAATGTGTGCCCCCTTACCCACGTGGGATCATGGGCAGAGTGAGAATGATGTAATTCTTGGATGGGACACTGTCTCCTGGCTGGAGGTGGAATGCACATAGCTGCAATCTGACAGGAGAGCCTTGCCACTGGCCAACCCGTCAAACGAGGTAAGTCCTTGGAGTCTGAGTAGGAACCAGACACTGGCGTATGCTTCAGCAGGGGTGGGAAGACATCAGAATGGGGGGTGAAGAAACATAGCTTTGTACCTCAAGTCAATCATCAAGTGAGTGACTTTGAGTAGGTAGCTTCATTTCTTAGAGCCTCAGTTTCTTCATTTTCATTGTAAAATAGGGGTGTGGTATGACTTTCCTGTTCGTCTGTTAAGGGCAGTAAATTAGATCATGTGTGTAGAGTGCCCACTGCTATGTCTGACATACAGGCACTTAGTACAGAGCAAAGCAGCACCTTGGCCACTACAGCCTCGTGGGAGTGGCTAAGCAGGGTGCCCAGGAAATGTTCTCTGACTTAAAGGTAGGTCTGGACCCTAGACTTCTGGAAACCCCTGAAACTTCCTCTTAGAGTACGGGGGTACGTTGGGGTGGGGGTCACAGTCTAGTTCCCTGGTTGTATCAAAGTGCAAAGCCTCCGATCCTACTCTTTCTGCCCAAGATTCTCTGAAATGCAGTACTGAACTGTGGGGTGGCACTGGCCATGAGACAGGAGAATTGAGATTGGATCTGCCACTCCCTGGCTGTGTGACCTTGGACAAGTACTGTAAACACATGAGGCCCAAATTTATTCACTTGCAAATTTGTGGCCAGGTTATCTTTGTGTTTGTCACAGGCTCAAGTCCAACCTCATTAGCCTGGTATTCAAGCTCCTTCCATCGTATTCCTTGGCCTCATCTCCCATAACGTGTCCACATGGCCCTGCCAAGCCGAACCTGTCTTAGCATTTCCTTCATATCCACACAGAACCTTGTCCAAGTTTTCGTGCATCAAACATATATACCTTTGTGTCCCCTGCAGCACCTAGCAGAAGGTCTTGCATAAAGCAGGTGCTTATTTTATCAATTATAATTAAGTTTGGTTACATATGACAGAAAATAATAGTAGTTTAAACAGAAATGATTTCTCTTGTATGACAGAGTTCCAACAGAAGATAGCTCAGGGCTGGGGTGGCGCCTCTGGGTGTCAGGGACACACACCCCTCTGTCTTGCTGCTTCACCCTTCTTAGCTCATCCCCTCATGGTTCACTGTGACTGAGAAGTTTCCAACATCTTATTCAGTCAAAAGAAAGTACAGGAGAAAGGGTGCACATGTATCCTGTTCCTGCAGGGAGGCTACCTGGATGCTATACATGACTCTTCTGCTCATATCTTATTGGCTGGAAGATAGTCATTAGTCACATAGTCATTCTAGCTGCAAGGAAGGCTGCAGAATATAACTTTTAACCAATCCATTTCTAATAAAGGGAAGGGAAGAGGAAGAATGAATATTGACCTACCCATGTAGTTGCTTCTGCCATAGTCATTAAAATAATAATAATTATGACAATTTACAACCAAGTTCAAAGCCCCATATAATGCATGAAATCATTACAAAACACTTACCTATTTAAAAAATATATGGGTGTCCCAATCTCTAGAGTGGAAACACCCTAATTCTTTTTCACCTCTGGTGAGGATGTGACGACATGTTTTTCACAGACGGATAACTCAGACCTGTAAATAAAGATAAATTATCAGTCCTTCCCCTTACCACACTTTACAAATGAGGAAACCAAACTTCATAATTGTTCAGTAATTTGTCTGTGCTCAGATAGCTGACTAGTGAAGGAGGCAGGACTATAACTTGAGTTTTGGGACTCCTTCAAGGCTTTTTCCTGCTCCTCCTTGATGAGTGGCTCATTCAGGTTCTGAAGACCTTGAGCTCTGTGGGTCTCCCAGTCCTGGCTGCGGACCCCGCTCATCCAGGACACTTGGAGGAAGTTCTGGCTCACCGTGTTGTCAGCAGCATTGCTCCTGGCACACAGTTCAAAAAGCCTTCAGTCTGGAAAGGAAGACTTCAACAACAACATGCTCTTCAACAGAGGAGCATGTTGTTTGAATAATAAAGCCTTTTAGCAAAAAGCAAATAACCACCCCCTTTTCTTTTGCACCTAGAATGCATAGGACCCTAAATTAAGCACCAAAAGGAGATACAGAGAAGCACAAGAAATGGTTGTTGCCCTTAAGGACTTGGATGTACAGATTTACTCCTCTCATTCATTCACTCAAAAATTACTTCTTAGGCATCTACTAAAGGCAGAACTGGGCCCAGGACTGGGAATACAACAGTCACGTGTGCAGATGTAGTTCCTGCTCTGAAATTGCTTATAGTCTAGTGGGGGCCACAGGCCATTAAACTGGTAACTGCAAATTGGAATTAAAAGTGCAGTAATGGGGTCTGGCCAGGTGGCTCTGTTGGTTGGAGCATCATCCCATACGTCAAAGTGTTTTGCCTTTGATCCCCTGTTAGAGCACATACCTAGGTTGCAGGTTTGATCCCTGCTCTGCGTGCATATGGGAGGCAACTGATCAATGTTTCTCTCCCACATTGGTGCTTCTCTCTCTCCTTTCCTCTCTCTCTAAAAATCAATAAAGCATATCTTCAGGTGAGGATTAAAAAAAAGTACAGTGATGAGGAGGGAACAAGGTACTCTGAGTTTGTCACGTAGTCTGAGGTATGGGGGGAATGAATGCTTAGTGAATGAAATACTATTGGAGACCTGAAGACAGTATGTGTGGGCCAAGCAAGTGCTGTGTGAAGGGCATGGTGGGTGGGAAGGAAGAATATTCCAGACAGAATTGTCCAAGAGAGTGTGTGTTTGTGAGGAGCTGAGAGGTTTGTTTGTTTGTTTGTTTGTTTGTTTTTAATGACTACAGTGCCTTGGGCCTCAGTGAAAGTGGTGATAATAAGGGTGTGAGGGGACATTGAGGAAGGTGGGCAGGGACTAGTAAATGAGAGACTTCAAAAGGCCTGTTGGAGAGTTTATATTTTATCTTGAGGCCAGTAGGACGAATGGCTTGAGGCAGATTCATATTTTAGAAAGAGTCCTCTAGACAGAGGGGCAGGTCTAGATGCGGAGAGACCACTTGGGAGACCACTTGGGAGTATTGCAGTGATGGTGGTCCAAACCAGAAAATCACCCTGAAAGGTGAGGAGAGATGGATGGCTTTGGGATATCTTTGAAAGGCATAACCAACAGGTTTTGGTGACTAACTGGAAGAAATGAGAAAGATGGAGAATACCAATATTCATGAAGAAAAAAATGAAAATAACAAACAAAGCCAAAACTAAGAGCTATTCAAAAAGAAAATATAAAGAACAAATTACATGGAATCAACAGCAGAGTGGATGAAGCTGAGAATCAAATCAACAATTTGGAAAATAAGGAAGCAAAAAACAACAAAAAACAAAACAAAACAAAAAGACCTTGTGATTTGAAAAAGGGATAAGTGCTGTGGGCTAGAAAAATTTTGGAGGGCTTCCTGGAAGAGCTGGGATTGGAGCTGGGCCTTGTATATGCATAGAGTTTTGGTGAATGAAGAAGCCATTCCGGGCTAAATAATGACAGCAGTAACCGTCTTGAGGCAGAACAGTGTATGGTTTGTTTCACAGATGTTTTGGACATGGTTTTCTTTGGAGAGCCACAAAAAACGTGTTCTCTGGGGAGGTACAACTAAAATTCTTGCTGAAGGGAAGGACTGGGGAGATGAATCTCGTTGCTCTGGTACAGAGTTCTTTGTATTGACATAAGAAATGTCCAAACATATAGAAAATTTTTATGAGTTTATTTGAACCAAACTGATGACAGGAAGCAAAATCTCAATGGATTGAGAAAATGCTCCACAGAATGGCAGTTTTACACCTTATTTTATACATTTATACATTTATACAAAGGAAGAGGCATAGGGGTTATAGGAAATCCATTCGTTGTAAGTTAGGGAGGTGGGAGAAAGCAAAGCAGGGAAGTCGCTGGGACTGGATAAAAAGTAAAACTAATAGACATATAATTTCTTTTACATGGGTAAGTATAAATTGGCTAAGAGTTAACAATGAACAATGGGATTTGTGGTTTCTGCTCCAGTGCATTGATTGTGCCCTGAGGGGTCTTGAAACAGAAAATCACCGAGACATTCCAGAGGTACATTATCCTAGATGAAAAAAGACAGCAGACAGGCTCAGTCAAGGTAAAGATTGACCCTTGTCAGGGAAGATACCAGCCTAGAACTTGACTACCTGCCATGACTCACCTTTAGTTAAGAGTTCTGAGACCACCCTATGTGGTTACTCTAGGTCTCTGAGTTTGTAAGACCCGCCATGTTTGCCTCCCCTGAGCTTGTAAGATTTACCATGTGGCTCCTTTTTTCTGCACATATTTGTACCCCAAGTCCACTTGTACAGAAACCTCAAGGGGTCTGTGGACCACTAGACAGACCAGCATGACCAAAATCCCACAGATCCCAGCTTCCACTAGAAGAAAGACAAAAAGTTCTTTTTTCCCAAGAGGCATGTGTTCATACTTGTGGGTTTTCTGCAGGGACTGGGTCCCTGAGAGCTGCTGCCCCAGGGTGTTGCTTCATTATTCTAGGCTCCTGCAAGGCCCTGCCTGGCAATATTATAAATGGGGCCTGTGAACCCATCAAGGGGGCTGCTTGAACCCACAGCTGTGGAAGACACAGCTGCATAAGTGGTTGTTCAAAGCAGCTCCTTTGGTTCTATGATGGGGAGGGGCATGAGACTCTTGGCAGGCACCATGCCCTGCTGGAGCCTGGCATACTTCTGGGTACTGGCTCTAGCCTACAAATTGATGGCAGTCTGGTCCCACCCTCTCTGGCTCAAAACCTGCTGGGGTCTCCTGCTCTAGCCCAGCCCCCAGGCTTCGACATTGGCTCTTATCTGAGGACTATTGCAATCTTCCCAAGGACCGCTTTCTAGGGATGGTGGCCCCTGACAGTGCCCTCTGAGGTAAGTAACTATAACTTCAAATTGATTAGCAGCACCACTTGAGGACCCATAGTGACCCAGTGCTGTGCTGGGCCCTTTATTACATCATCTGTAGCTCTCACAACCCTCTCTCAAATCACATCAACTATTTTATGGAAGAAGAAACTGAAGGAGACTAAATGACTGTCCAAGTCCACCCACTCTGTCTGTACACTGTCCTGCACATCCTATAGGCGAGTCAGGGAAGCCCAGGAGATGACTGGGGCAAGCGTGCTAGGCACTTTGCAGATATTACATTTTCTCCTCATCGTGATCTTATCCAGAAAAGTACTACTATTTCCTCTTTACCAGTAAGAAAACTGAGACTCAGACAGGTCAAGCATTTATTCTAAGGTCACACAGCTAGGAAGTGGCAGAGGGCAAACCTGAGTGTGCCTGACACCAAAGCCTTCTTTCTCCCTCTCCAGGTACCTAAGTCAGGTACTTGAATCCGAGTTCCAGTGCCCAAGTAGGAAAGCACAGTGATTCGGGAAAATAGTGAGATTGTGGGACTTCCGCCAAGATGGAGATGTAGGTGGAACCACCTTGCCTCTGTGCACAACCAAATCTAAGAACAACTATTTTTAAGAACAATAAACACAACCAAGCCACACAGAAAATTGATAATACGGAGTTCAAAGACAACTAAATGCTCAGCTAAACCGGTAAGAGAAGCGAAGCCTGCAGCGGAGCAGGTTGGCAAAAAAAAAAAAAAAAATCCCCGGGTGGTGCGCGGTGCGCAAGCAGCCGAAGGCGCTGATCCCGGCTAGCTACGGGAGCGCACAGGGAAGAGGTGCGGTGGGCTGTCTGCGGTCGGTCACGCATCTGCGTGCGGATAAACCAGTGAGAAGGGAAGCCTGCGCGGGGCAGCAGGCTTGCACAATTCCGATCGGATAAACAGGCCCGGGGCGAGTGGTGTGACTGGACGGACTGGGCTAGCGGAGAGGACCGCCATTGCTCCCTCTCTGACCACGCCCCCACACACAGCGTCACAAACCAGCGACCTGGGTTGCCCCGTCCTGGTAAACAACTAAGGCTTCGCTCCGCTTACTTAACAGCACGAATAGACCAAAAATGGCTCTAGGACAACTCAGAGCCCCAGAACCGATAGATCTAAGCGATGAAGAAATAGCCAGTCTTTCAGATGCACAGTTCAAAACACTGGTTATCAGGATCCTTACAGAACTGGTTGATTTTAGTCACAAATTAGAGAAACATATGGAAGCTAAACTAATTGAAATGAATGGTAATACAAAGGAAACCAATAGTAATGGAAAGGAAATTGGGACTCAAATCAAGGGAGTGGACCAGAAGGAAGAAAAAAATGATCAAACAGAAAAGAATGAAGAAATAAGAATTCAGAAAAATGAGGAGAAGCTTAGGAACCTCCAGGACATCTTTAAACGTTCCAACATCCGAATTATAGGGGTACCAGAAGGGGGAAAGGCACAGCCACCAGTGGAAAACTTATTTGAACAAATAATAAAGGAGAATTTCCCCCAATCTGGCAAAGGAAATAGACTTCCAGGAAATCCAGGAAGCTCAGAGAGTCCCAAAGAAGTTGGACCCAAGAAGGAACACACCAAGGCACATCATAATTACATTAGCCAAGATTTAAATGAAGGAGAGAATCCTAGAAGCAGCAAGAGCTAAGGGGACAGTCACCTACAAAGGAGTTCCCATCAGACTGTCAGCTGATTTCTCAAAAGAGACCTTACAGGCAAGAAGGGGCTGGAAAGAGGTATTCCAAGTCATGAAAACCAAAGACCTACAACCAAGATTGCTCTACCCAGCAAAGTTTTCATTTAAAATGGAAGGACAGATAAGGTGCTTCTCAGATAAGACCAAATTCAAGGAGTTCATCATCACCAAGCCCTTATTATATGAAATGTTAAAGGGACTTAACTAAGAAAAAGAAGATAAAAAAAGATGAACAGTGAAAGGACAGCAAACTCACAGTTATTAAGAACCACACCTAAAACAAAAGCAAACTAAGAGGACAGCTAGATGAGGAGCAGAACCATAGAAATGAAGATCACATGGAGGGTTAGCAACAGGGGAGTGGGAGAAGGAGAAGGGGGGAGAAGGTACAGAAAATAAGTAGCATAGATGGTAGGTAGAAAATAGATAGGGGGGAGGGCAAGAATAGTATGAGAAATATAGAATCTAAAGAACTTGAGACACGTGGTCATAAACTAAAGGGGGGAATGGTGGGGGAAGGGTGTGCAGGGTGGAGGGGAATGGAGGGGGGAATAGAACAAATGTAATGGCATAATCAATAAAAAAGTTTAAAAAAAAATAGTGAGATTGTGTACCTCCCTTCCAACCCACTGTTGTGTGATCCTTTTGAGGTTTTTACAGAGGGGAAAACAGGGCCAGAGATGAGCAAGGGCTTCACATGCCCTGTGTTAACACTCTATTTTCTCAGTCCCCTCTGCCTACTCCACACCACATGGACATGGCTCCTGGGGGCTCGGGTCCATGGCCACAGCTTAGGTTGTGCCCGCACTCTGCTCCCCCCACTCCTAGCCTCCTGTCCCATGGCCAAGACTACTCAGCTTTGATTCAGGTTGAATGAGTCATTAAGGGAAAAACAAGGAAGGCCTGTTCCCTTTCTAGATAATATGAACTCACCCACCTTTCAACTTTTTGTTCTAATGACAATATGCAATGATTCAGAATTATCACACTCAAAAAGACTACTTTGTATTTTTCTTGAAAATGAAAAGACATTGTGTGAATAAATAAGCTGAAAATGCCTCATGTAGAGAGGGAAGGATGACCTCAGGGGACATCGATGCAGAGTGGAGGCTGAATGAATGTGTAAGAACTGGAGGAAACAGCAATTCCATTGGCAGAAAGGAGAGCAAAGTGGAAGCAGATGTAGGGCCAAGCAACAAAGCCCCTCAATGGCAAAATCTGAAGCAATCACTGATTTCCAAGCCTACTTGACTTAAAGCCAAGCACATTCACAGGTGGTTGGAGACAGGGAGGAAAGGCATTTTCAAAAGGGCCATCATATGTGGGCTGTGAGGCTGCAGCTCTTTCTGGGTCTAATACCAGAGAGCCTCTCCATGCCAAGTAGACTGGCTAGAGGCAAATGAAGGACTTGGAGAAGGACAGAGTGTCTTGCGGCAACTCAACACGATGTTCCTCCCAGGATGAATGAGCTGAGAAGATCTAATTTACCACAGTCTGCCCTTCAAACATGGGGTAACAGCCCCCTCGCCCAGTAGCTGCTGCTCATAGCTGGTCTCTGGCATTGCCCGGGGCCTCTGGTTCTTGGTGGCAGGAAAGTTCTTGGTGACTTCTTAGGAAGTCAGAAGAGTTGCTTCTTTCTCCAACTTAGTGCTACGTGGTCCGGGGCAAAACTCTCAATCTCCCTCAGACTGTTTCCTCTGAGGAAACAGGAGCTACCACATACCTCAGAGGATGGTGGTTGGGAGGAAGAAATGATTGGTGTAAAGCATGAAATGAGAACTGCTCTGTTGACTGTAAAATGCTATATAAGTAGCAGTTATCATTGTGTTTCCAGACATAGGAGAATTAATGTATTCTGACAGACTTGATGTCAACCTAGGAATCTGGGGCAATGGGGAAATTCCATTTCATAGCCTCTGATAAACATGATGAAACTGGAAATGCATTCATTGGGGGTAAAGTTTTCTGCAGAGCTTCCTTTCCTTCGCTGTGAATTCCAGGCTTCCCCTGGTGCTGCAGGGGGCGACTGGGGAAAGCCACCCTCCACTGTGGTTGCTGTGAAACTCCAGTTTGGGCTGCGTTCTGTGAGCAACTCCACTTCAGTCACTTGCACCATCATGAAGGGCAGAAAGACTCTTGGTAGGAAAGTGGTTTCTCGTTTCACCACACTGAGTTTTGATAAAGTTGTCATTTTGCAATAGAAGAAGTCCACATAGGGATGAATAATGGAAGATATTTTAAAGCTAGAAGGGAATTAGAAGATCATCTAGTTTGCCCCTGACACTGTTTTTTTCCCAAGGTCTCACACTAAAGTCAATGAGTTGAGATCCACCCCCAGGTATCTGACTCTTATTCCTGTGCTTCTGTCCTCACCCAGGGTCAGAAACTTAGATGTCTTCAGGTACAGGCAGGTAGTAACAGGGAGGACAGTGGCGAGTGACATGACAAGAAGTGGGAGGATGTACAGTTCAGTTTTCCTGATGTATATCTTGTTTGAGGTTTGCTGAGTGACATGAATCTGTAAACTTATGTCTTTCACCAAATGAGGGAAATTTTCAGCCACTATTTTTTAAAATATTTTTTCTATATCAATCTTTCTTCTCTCCCTTATGAACTACAATGATATGAATGTTAGACCATTTGATATTGTTGCACAGATCCCTGGGTCTCTATTCATTTTTTCCCAAACATTTTTCTCTGTGTTCTTCAGACAGTATAATTTCTATTGATCTGTCATTTAAATCCTGCTGTTTAGCCCAACCACTGATTTCTAAATTTCTGATGCTGTCATTCTCAGTTCTAAAATTTCCATTTGTTTTTTAAAAAATTAGTTTGTTATTTTTCCACTGAGAACTTCTCTCTTTCCATTTATTTCAAGACTATTT
Source organism: Artibeus jamaicensis (assembly GCF_021234435.1). Taxonomy (NCBI): domain Eukaryota; kingdom Metazoa; phylum Chordata; class Mammalia; order Chiroptera; family Phyllostomidae; genus Artibeus; species Artibeus jamaicensis. The sequence goes on from NW_026521883.1 coordinate 20,275,304, forward strand.
ACATTTACATTATAAAGGATGGTTGTAATAGCTGCTTTGCAATCTTTTTTTCTAGTAATTCCAACATTGTCTTGTCTTATCCCTTTAGAATTAGTTAGCTTGCCTTGGTTCTTATCATGCTGGATAATTCTACATTGTATCCTTGACATTTTAATTTTATTTTTTAATATATAATTTATTGATTATGCTATTACAGTTATCCTATTTTTTCTTCCCTTTATTCCCCTCTACCCTGTACCCCACCCTCCCACCATCATTCCCCCACCTTAGTTCATGTCCACAGATCACACGTGTAAGTTCTTTAGGTTCTCCATTTCCCATACTATTCTTAACCTTCCCCTGTCTATTTTGTACCTACCATTTATACTTCTTATTTCCTGTACCTTTTCCCCTATTTTCCCTCCCCCTCCCCACTAATAACCCTCCATATGATCTCCATTTCTGTGAATCTGTTTCTGTTTTAGTTGTTTTCTTAGTTCATTTTTGTTTTTTTTCTTGGTTCAATTGTTGATAGTTGTGAGTTTGTTGTCATTTTACTGTTCATACTTTTGATCTTCTTTTTCTTAGATAAGTCCCTTTAAGATTTCATATAATAAGGGCTTGGTGATAATGTACTCCTTTAACTTGACCTTATCTGGGGAGCACTTTATTTGTCCTTCCATTTTAAATGAAAGCTTTGCTGGATAGAGCAATCTTGGATGTAGGCCTTTGGATTTCATGACTTGGAATACTTCTTTCCAGCCCCTTCTTGCCTGTAAGGTCTCTTTTGAGAAATCAGCTGACAGTCTGATGGGAACTCCTTTGTAGGTGACTGTCCCCTTAGCTCTTGCTGCTTCTAGGATTCTCTCCTTCATTTTAATCTTGGCTAATATAATTATGATGTGCCTTGGTGTGTTTCTTCTTGGGTTCAACTTCTTTGGGACTGTCTGAACTTCCTGGAATTTCTGGAAGTCTGTTTCCTTTGCCAGATTGGGGAAGTTCTCCTTTATTATGTTTTCAAACAAGTTTTTGATTTTTTGTTCTTCCTTTTCTCCTTCTGGCACCCCAATAATTCAGATGTTGGAACATTTAAGTTGTTCCAGAGGTTCCTAAGCCTCTCCTCATTTTTTTTTTTTGAATTCTTATTTCTTCATTTTGTTCTGATTGAATGTTTATTTCTTCCTTCTGGTCCAAACCATTGATTTGAGTTCTGGTTTCCTTCTCATCACTATATAGGTTCCCTGTATATTTTCCTTTATTTCACTTTGTGTAGCCTTCACTTCTTCCTCTATTTTGGGACCATTGACATTTCTGTGAGCATCCTGATTACCAGTGTTTTGAACTCTGCATCTGATAGGTTGGCTATCTCTTCAACACTTAGTTCTACTTTTAGAGCTTTGATCTGTTCTTTCCTTTGGGCCATATTTTGTTGTCTCAGAGCAACTGTTATGTAGTGAGGGGCGGAGCCTTAGTTATCCACCAGGGTGGGGCAACCCAGGTGGCTGCATTGTGTCTCTATATTTGGGGGAGGTGTCTGAGAGGGAATAATGCTGCTTGCTCAGCTCTCAGTGGCTTTCAGTCATTTTCCCCACTACCCACAATCAACTTGGGCCCTTCTGGTGCTGATTCCTGGGTGGGTGGTTTTGTGTACATTCTAGGACCCTGTGGGTCTCTCCAACAAACTTTCCGGTGAGGCTGGGAGTTTCTCTTGCCTCGGCAACCTCCACAGGTTTTTCAGTCAGAGGTTTTGAGCCTTTATTTCCCCATGCTGGAACCCTGGGTTGTGTGGTCTGTCTCACTCCCCAGTTGTTCTTCCCAGTTTATCCACACACAAATGTGGGACTGTCCAGTCTGCCAGCCACCACCTCGCCCGCCAAGGTCCTCCAGCCACTGCCTTGCCACAAGTCTTCTCTACCCCACTGCTCATCTCTGCTCCTCCTACTGGTCTGGATAAATGTTTCTCCTTTAACTCCTTGGTTGTCAGACATCTATACAGTTCGATTTTCTGGCAGTTCTGGTTGTGTTTTGTTTTTAAATTGGTTGTTGTCCTTCTTTTGGTGGTATGAGAGGCAAAGTGTATCTACCTATGCCTCCATCTCGGCTGGAAGTGTGTCCTGGGCATTTTTAAAGACATGTTAGGAGACTTTGGGCCCTCTGAAAGTCAGAGCATGTTAATATTTTGCTTTGCTTTGTAAACGCATGCAAGCAAACCAGTTGAGTTCAGACTGCAAGTTCTGCCTCACTTTCTGCAGGCAGGGATTCCCCTGTCAGGGCAGGTTTCAAAGTCTTTGCTGTGCTACTTGCATGTGTTCTACACATGCAGAGTGTGGAGGTCAGCTCAGGATGTATGTTGGTTCATATGTGGAACCCCTTTCTCCCCCTCTTTCCTCTGCAGATCCCTTCACATTATTCAGCTCCCTGGATCCCCTTACCTCATCTCCTGGCTAGGAAGATGGCAGTTTCTCTCAGAGTTTTAGTCACTGATGATGTTGCAAATTTTCATGACACTGAGCCAGCCCTCAGGGCAAAGTGGCAGGAGAAAAGAGAAAGCACGACTCCCTTCATACTCTTCACACAGCAGCAGCCCTTTTCTAGGTTCCTGTACCCAGCAGCACAAGTCTCTCTCAGGCATTTTAGGTGCCCAAGCTGCTGCAGTGGTGGTGGCAGCACCACTTGGTGGCATCTGGCCATGACTCAGAGCTGACAGAAAAATAAATGGGGGAAAAGAACAAGGACTTCCCCCCACTCTCTGGCCGGCCAGGGCCCCATTTCCAGGTCATCCTGCTAGAACGCTCAGCTGCTTCTTGAAGTCCTTGTAGCCATGATTGCAGTGCAGTTTCGGGATGCAGCTCACCCTCGGGTCAAAGCCAGGAGAAAGACGCCAGCAAAGTCACTGTCATCACATTGGCCATTCAGAGGATTGATTTCTCTTCCCAATCCACCTGCTTTTATTTTTCAGAGTTCTCAATTAATTGCTTTTTTTTTGTATTTTGTTCTGAGTGTTTAGTTGTAATCAGCAGGACAGAGAGTACAGTGTGCTTCCTCATTTGGTTGGAGCTGGAACTCTAGCATCATACTTGACCTCCATATCTTTTGGCTGCTGGTACCCTGGGTTTTACTGGCAGAGGCCCACTGATAGAACCTGTCTTTTGAAATCCTATATCTCCATGTCTGGTGATGTCAGGTTCCAGGAGTCTATGGATCCAGGTTTTCTGCCTTATTTAGGGTAGATATTGATATAGATCTTCACTCCACCAAGATGTATTGGATACCTCCAGGTACTCTATTCTGGGGTTACAAAAATGGCTAGAACATGGTACCTGCTCTAAAAGAACTCACAATCCAGTGAAATAAGAAGACATTGGACTAGAAATTTAGAATCTAAACTTGAAATCTTTCTCAATGCCTCTTGTGTGCCCAGAATCACAACACATTATAAGAGAGCATTTCCCAGCCAAATTCTGGGGCTTTAACTCTGTGGAAAACATTTTTTGGCATTAAAAAACATCCACACTGGAGGATATGCCTTTTTTAAAAATTTATTTTAGAGCAAGAGTAAGGAAGAGAAAGAGGGAGAGAAACATCAATGTTAGAAACATCCATTGGTTGCCTCTCATACGTGCCCCAACCAGGAATCGAACCTGCAACCTTTTGGTGTATAGGATGACACTCCAACCGACTGAGCCACCCAGCCAGGGCTCTGGAAAACATTTTCTATTGACTCCTTTGAGGGGAACCAACAGCAAAACACTTGTACAAAATATCTAAAGTGCTACTTTCAGTTTTGTACACTCTGCAAAATGCCAAATTAGTCCATGTAACAATCTTCTCACCTATTAAACAGTTTTGGGAAACACAGTCTGGTTTGGAGCTCCAGAACTCGAAAGGGAAATGAAGTCACGGAGAGTGGCAAGAGTAGTACTTAAAGTATTAAAAGAATGGAAGTGATATTTTTTAAAAGTAAGAATAAAAGCCCTGGCAAGGTGGCTCAGTTGGTTGGAATGTCATCTCATACACCAAAAAGTTGTGTTGTGGGTTTGATCCCCGGTCAGGGTGTACACAGGAGGCAACTGATCAATGTTTCTCCCTCACATTAATGTTTCTCTTTCTCTTTCCCTCTCTCTCTTTCCGCCTCCCCCCACCCTCGCCTGCCTTCCCCTCTCTCTAAAATCAATAAAAACATATCCTTGGGTGAGAATTAAAAGAAAAAAAAGTAGAGCAGGAGAAGCTGAGGCCACCCGCCAAGGAGATAATCCTTCCTAAGGAAGACAAAGGATCTTCCCCGGCCTACCCTTGCTGCCTTTTCTGTTTGAAAGCCCTTAACTTCTCTTTCTACATTAAAGTAATGCTGGAGTATTGAACCTGGGAAAGGAGATAAAAAGGGGGAGGAAGCCAGTCACGTAGCTAGCACAGGTAGATGCCGTGTGTCATCAAGGGTGTTCTGGGTGACTCAGCATCCTCATGCCAATGCAGCAAGCCTGCGTGATAAGCTTTGTGATTCCTGGATGGTAGACAAGGAGGCTGAGCCTCAGGGGTGACATGATTTTGTCAAGGCTTAACAAGCTACACGCAGACGAGAACCCAGACCTCCTGAGTATGGGTTCTGTTTTTTCCTCTGCATCCGACTCTAAGATTTCGGACTCTAAATATGTTCCCCACTCATACCACGAGAGCCACAGTAGTTTTCCAAGTGACAAGTGGGTCATTTTGAAAAGAGACCCTGCCACTGATAGTGGGATCTGGGGGCTCATGAGAGAGGAAGAAGTGTACTGGGAAGCCAGATTCGGGCTCTCTAGGTCTGTATCCCCTTGGAGTATAATTCAAGAAAATAATCAAAACTTTTCACAGCTGCCTGCTTTCCCCACCATCGGTTCCCACTGTGAATTCCGCCTTCCACCTAACTGGTTTACTTATTGCTACACGAATATGCTCAGACTCTTCCACCTTCCCAGTTTTTTCTTGCCCCATGTCCGCAGTCCCCTTCTCAGTCACCATCACCGATGGGAGATCACCCTTCCTTCAAAGACAGACTCGGTCTCAGTCCCCTGGGCTGTGGGCAGTTCCTCCTTCCTCTGCACTCACGCCTTTGATTGACTGGACTCCTTGCGCCACGTAGCATTCTGATTGCTAATTGTCTTTACATGTTTGTGATGGCTTTCACATGCTGGCGTGACCGAAGCACTTTGCCATACTTTTCTCTCAAAATAGACACAGAATATTCTATTGCACAATGTACTGAAGCTCTGCAACTTCATGTAAAGATAACTTTGTCATTAAGAATGTTTTATTGTGACCCAAGATGGCGGCAGTATAGGCGGATGTTACACTCACCTAACCCCAGGACCAAACTGGAATTACAACTAAAATATACAGAAATCAACTGAAGAACCAACTAAAGACTAGCTGAACATGTTTTATTATTTCCAGCAGATTTACAAGGAAGAAAAAAAGATGGAGCGTTTTCTTTTTAAAGCTATTTGTCCTCCCTTTGCATATTATACAACTTTCAGTGACTTTCAGTGTGAAGGAAATTGTCCCTCTGAACCCTTTAAAATGATTCAGATGTTGAAATGATTCACCAGCTCAAAAGAAACTGGTGTGACCTTTCCAAAAATATTTTTAATAGAGGAAAAAGAAAAAAGAAAGAAAACCTAAACACTGGCCCTCTTGAAGGAAAAGTAAACTGTCTGCCCTCATACTTTTTCCTTTTTCTGAAAGAACTGGGTATGCACCATAAAATGGGGGAGTTTGTTTTTGTGCCCTTGGTAGCAAGTAACAATATGGAAGAAAGTTCTAGGAAATAAACAGATTTCAGGGGAAAATCCTGGCAAGTTTCAAGGGACAAAAGTGAAGTCTGTGCTTTTGACTGAAATACATTACTGATGCTTCTCTAAGATACCAGTTTCATCTCTGTCTGAATTCTGTTCCCTCCGCCACCTGTTTGTTGGGCAGGAGCAGTCACCTGGCTGTGGCAGGCCCCACCCACTCACCGAGCATTCCTCAAAGGAATGACTTACGGGTTTAATGCTTGCCATGGGGCTCCCTCGCAGGGGGAGGCCTTCTTTGTTTGACTCTACATTTCAGCACTTCTCACTGCATGACTCTAGCTGATCAGAATGCTTCTTGCATCCCAGCTTCTTGTAGGGCTTCAGATCTTAACCCACATCTGTCTTCAACATTTATTCCCTGCTTTACCCACTGTATCAGTTTCCTTCTGCTGTATGACAAAGTGCCACAAATTTAGTGGCTTAAAACAACATAAACGTATTACCTTATGTGAATCTGGAGTCAAGGTGTGGGTTAGCTGGGGTCTCTGCGTAGGGTCTCAGAAGATCAAAAGCCAGTGTTGACTGTGGCTGCAACCTCACCTGAGGCCTGGGGTTCCTTCCAAGCTCACTGCTTATTGCCAGAATTCAGTTCCAGCTCCTAAAGGCCACCTGCCAGGTGGCCCTCTCACAACGTGGCAGATTGTTTCTTCAAGGCCATGAGCATCTCTGTTGCTTGGAATCACTGTGACTTCTGGGAGAGCCTGGAACATTTTTAAAAAATTAAAAAATTTTTTTCAATTACAGTTTATAGTCAACATTATGTTGAAGGCCTGGAACCTTTAAAGCAGGGGTGTCAGACTCATTTCTACCAGGGGCCACATCAGCCTCACGTTTGCCTTCAAAGGGCCGAATGGAATTTTAGGACCGTATAAATGTAACTACTCCTTAACTAGAGGCAAGGGGTCCGGTGCTGCCACCAGGTAGAAACAAGGTGCCGGGCTGAATAAAACAGTGTGGAGGGCCAGATTCGGCCCATGGGCCTTGTGTTCACCCCCTGTGTTTTACAGGGTTCATCTGGTTAGTTCAGACCCACCGAAGACAATTTCCCTTTTAATTAACTGAAAGTCGACTGATTAGGGACTTTGAATACATCTACAAAATCCCTCCTGCCATATAAGGTAACAATCACAGCTGTGAAATTATATCATATTCACAAGTCCTGCTCACTCTTAAGTGGGGAGGACTATACAGGCACGTGCACCAGGAAGCTGGAATCTTGGGGTCCATCTTAGAGTTCTGCCTACCACCACCTTGACCCTGCTCATGTCCTAGGGCAATGGGGCTCAGTCTTTCATTTAACATTTTGGCAGAATAGGTCCCAGATAACTCTCTCCATCATTCCTGAGCCCTTCTCTTCCTGTGGCTTCCTGGCTTTCCCCTCTGGCTCCCTACCCTAACTTCTCTCTCACAGCCCCTCCCCAGTGTACCTGGTGAATTTATGTAAGTTTTCCCTCCTTTCTGACTCCTTTCCCTTATTTCCTCCTCATCTTTTTCCCCACAGGGAGATTGGAGCTGTTGGTTCGGTGCTCACTAATACTCTGTAGCCATCAGCTGCTGTTTAATATTTATTTTAAACAGGCCTCCGTACCAGCAGCCATCTGCTGTACTGAGACCTTGACAATGAGGAGCCAATGAGCTGCCTCTCTTCTTGGCTCATTGGCTCTTCAGGGCAGGGATTTGACATGTCCATTTTTCCTGCGCAGAGCCGAGGCACAGTGAAAGGCACATACTAGGTGCTCAGTGAAGTTTGGATCAGTGAATGGAAGACCCATCAGCAGGCCAGTAGAGTATGTAGTGGACACAGAAAGAAATGCCAGAGGGTGGGAGTGTGAAGACAGCAGTGGAGGGCAGTGAGCAGCACCTTGTGCTTAGTGTGTTAAGTTTATATTGTCTGAATTTGATTTTTGAGACAATCCCAACGGGACTATTTTCTCTATTCTTCTCTGCTACCTGAGTTTCTCCTAGTCATATGATAAAGGCCCTACTCTTATAATTATATTCTCAGGAATCTTCCAAAGTCACATTTTTCTGTAATGCCTTAAAGAGTTGATAAACACGAGGGACATCCTATGTTGAAGAGAAGAAAAGCAGCCACTGGGAGGTAGTAAACTATTTTCAAATGCAATCCTAAAGCTCACATTGTAGAGTTTCTGCTCATGCATCTTTTAAGTATAAATTCTACTTTAATTTTTTAAAAATTTTTTTAGAGAGAGGGGAAGGGAGGGGGAAAGAGAGGGAGAGAAACATGAATTGCCTTTCATGCACCCCCCCTCAACTGGGGACCTGGCCTGCAACCCAGGCATGTGCCCTGACTGCAAATCAAGCTGGTGAACCTTTGGTTTGCAGGCCAGCACTCAATCCATTGAGCCACACCAGCCAGGGCTAAAAATAAAATTTAAAAAATTTGAATATTATGCTGAGAATTTTCTCTTGAAGGCCACAGAGATGTTGTCATGTCACTGAGAATTTCAGGACTTAGGGGGATTCTCTTAGAAGGCTTCTAAAAGTGATAAGTCCAATCATAGGCTTTTTTTTTCTTCAAAACAAACAAGAAAATTAACTATGAAAGTATAATTTGGAAAATGCAGAAAATGTAAAGAAAATAAACATTTTCTGTAATCTCACTACCCATTGAAAAATCATTATCAATGTGACTTGGGTTAGAAAAAAAACAGGGTGAGAGTTTTACTCCTGGAAAGGACTGCTAATTCCCTTCAAAACTTGGCAGCAAACATTAGCTTGGTGATGCCAGAAAGAGGAGAAGCACAAGTCATGGCAAGATTTACTTCCTGGCTGGCACCTAAAGGGAGATGGTCAGGGAGAAAGTGATGGTTTTCACAACCCCAGACAAGGGATGCACTGTGCAAATCCAGCACCAAGGAGAGCGCGAAGTGGGAACCTCAACTCAACATTTATTGAGCCCTTCCTCTATCTCCCAGCCCAGAAAAACAATAAAAATGTTTTTTGAAATTATTAAGTACATACAATGTCAATATTTATTTTAAACAAAATTGCCCTTCCTGCACAGTTAAGGTTTCTCATGACTTCTCCTTCTCCTATCCTATATTCTTCTCCCTGGCCTTATATGTATTTCTGAACTTTTCTGCTACAATTGGTGAGCTTGGAAGGGCTGGAAGCACTACTGCCATTACCATCATCACCCCCTACCCTACCCTTTTTATTTGAATGCCCTCTGCATCCTGCCCCCTGCCCCCTGCCCCTTCCTTTGAACTTGCTGGTTGCACAATCCATTCCCTCCCTGAGACCCTAGGCCCCACTTCTCCACACTCAGCCTGGGATCTTCAGGCTCCCAGGGGACATTTCTTCTAACTGACCTACCCACACATGCAGTTGCAACTCCCTTCAACTCGACCCTTCTCTCCCCTCTCACTCCCTCCTGCCCTCTAACCATCTCCACTTGTTGGTCTCTTAGAAGGGCCCTCTCTTCAGTCATTGGCCACTCCCTGTGAACACACAACCTGTGGAGTTTCACCTCCTTGTCTTCGTTCAGACTGTTTCTACCACCAGGGAGGCAGATGCTTCAAAACCCACCTGACACTTCCTTTCAGAAACTCTCCTTAACAAATCCCATTTAAGTCTCCAACTTGGCACCTCTAAGCACTCATGTGTTTCAGGTGGCCTATGTGTGTTCTCATGTGTCTATGCTGCTTATGGTCTTAACTCAGTAGTAATGACAATAATAAGAATGATTACTACTTATTTAAGGGCTACTATGTTCCAGGACATACATATTTTTTAAAAGGGAATAGGCAGTAGGAGAAGAAAAGTATCTCAAAATACTAAGTGGCTATAATTGAAGGGTCTCAAGAAACGGCCTCCCAATCCCCCAAATTCCTCCCTTGTCCATGCCCAAGTTCTCTAATGGGAGTACACGTCACTGTGGAGTGGACAGTCTCACCTTTACCCTCTTCGACCCTACCATTTCTGCCCCCCACCCTTCAGTGCAAAGACTTCTGGGTGCAGCAACATTCTAAGCTGTTAACAGCAAAAGCCTTCCAGAGGATTCTGTCCCACAGTGACAGTTGGCTGAAGACAGTGAAAGAGAGGAGGTCTTTTAGGAACAGGTTGGGAGTGAGAAGGGTTGGGAGGGACTGAGGATGATCGGCCTTAGGAAGAGGCAGACTCCCAGCCCAAGCTTCTTCCTGCCTACTGGCGGAGCCTGCTGAGCCAAGTCCAGAGCCCTGTGCCTTCCTCAGCCATCCCTGCACACCTCTAAGTGGGTCCACTGGGCTCAGCCCTGCAGGGGACTCAGAGACGAATCAGACATGGATCCTTCCCTCCAGGAGCTTACTACCTAGTGGCAGAAAGTGCCAAGTACCAGAGCAAATCCAATTCCAAGGTCCAAGAGGCTTCAAAAGAGAGAAAGATGTAGAGTAGGCATCAAGGAAAGCCTGTCAGAGGAGGTCGCATTTGAGCTGGAGTTAGAAGGATGACAGGAAACTTAATAGGCAGGCAGAGATCTGAGATGCTGCTAATTATGGTGACAAACACCCTTAGTCCAAGACTGTGATCTGTAGGAGTTAGGGGTGGTGGAGGGGTTGGAGTGTTGTGCCACTGGAGAAAGGTGAGAAAGAGGCCAAGGAGATTCTGGGCATGATGTCTAGCAAGACGACACCAAGGATGACACCTTGCATGCTTCAACATTTTGCTCAGCATTGCCCAGTTGAACATAGGCCATTGTTTATAACGAGCACTTGTGAGAAGTTGAGAACTCGGGGTTGGAATAGCAAGTGCTCTCTGAAGCTGGTTAGGCTGATGCTCAACCGCACTATTCTACGGATCTGTGATTTGAAAGGGGAACCAATGGACACACCTTTGGGCCTAGTCAAGGTTTCTCAGCTAGAGAATACCCTCATTTGAGCAATGCTGCTTCACAGTAGAATGGGAGACAGGACTCCAGAGAGTGAATAAATGAGCTCAGGACTGCTCAGTTGAATTTGCAAAATTGTCAGATTGCTGTTTAGTGCACACCTGCCTGCAGACACATATGGGCCCAGGTTCTGAAGAGTATGCAGGTGGGCACGGCTGAGAAGGAAGAGGACTGGAGCGGACACCGGGTGGGGGGAGATGGCAGTCAGTTACTTCATAACGAAAAAGTGGTAAAAAAAGGGACAATTGGATAATACAAAGACAAAAGGGGAAACTTATTTAAGAAGTCTACACTTTAAATATTGAATTCAGTTTCGCCTTTGTTGCTATTTTAGAATTGTAGCTCTACCATTTTTGTGGAGATCACATAAGAGATCTCATAAAAGTTTTTCTTTGGCAGGGAAATCATGACCCCAATACTACTGTTTTAAAATGTGTGTACAACTTTCAAGAACAATTTTTTGGTTGACCTTGGGTGGTATCACACTCCTTGGATGTTTGGTCTGCTCTCTCCTTTCTGCCACTTCCCCGATCACACTTGGCTGGCCTTTCATCATATTTGTGTCCAAGTCAGTTTGCCCCTCACTATTAGTTTGGTTTTCTAGGGGTGAAGAGTTTCTTAAGGGAAATATTCTTGTATTTTTCTAAACAAACAAAAGAGTCGCACTGATTTGGTATGCTAAAAAGGTACAGAAGATGAACATAATTTGTGGGGAAGGCTATTCTTTACAGGAAGGAAAAGCAGCAGGGGCTGGTTCCCTCCCCTGCAGGGCTAGAGGAGTCTCTAGTGGCAGTGCTGCTCAGACTCTGCAGGGCTCTGGCTCAGGAGTCTGGGCTCCAGGCCTGAGATGGTATGGTGGGAGCAGGCCTTTTAGGGTCCAACTCCTGAAACTCTCTGTCCTGATTACTGGCAGAGGAACAAGGCGTCAGTGTCACCTGAAGCTGCCACAGTGATTCAAATCTCTATTGCCCTGCAAATCGTTTATAAAAAGAGCTGAAAAGCACCAAAGTGATTTCTAATAGTCTGAATGATAAGCTAGGAGGCTGTCTGTAGACCTTGTTAGTTGTAGTTTGGGGTACAAGCAAAGAGTACTCAGCAACATATGTAGAAAAATGCTGAGAGACTCCAAAGAAGCCTAGACAAGGAGGGAGTCGGTTGAAATCATGGTGTTGCCTTTTGAGAACTCCTTAGGGGTCACTTCTGCCTCAAAACCCTCTTTATGAATTTCTCTAAAGAAAAGGGTCTAAAGAGGTTTACTCAGAGTGGGCTCAGGACTCTGAGGCAGGCTGACCGATGATAAGCTTGGAAGAGCACATATGTGGTGGTGTGGTCCATCCCCACCTCATCAGCTGCTGTTCCACCCTCCCTGCTGCTCAGATTGGCTCTGCGTTCTCTGACCTTCACATCCAGACAGCTGCATATATTAAAGCCTTCTCATCTCCATTTCCACCCTGTGAAATCCTGCCTCCTCCTCAGGCCTACTTAACTGTCAGCCTCTTCCCAGAACCTTCTAAGTGTCCTGTCGGAAGTCAATGCTGCTTCCTCTAGGTGCCACGACCTTTTGATTCGGTGCTCCCCTAGACTCTAAAAATTTGTAAGCATGTTGGTGAAGGCCTTCTCTCCCTCAGCTGGGCCATAAACTACAGAGCAAAGGACGATCACTGAGCCCAAGGTCATGATGTGCCAGAAAGTTGGCGCTTGTTTTTTCAGTCACTAAATTCCTGTAAAGGGTCCTCTCACTGCACCCTCTATGTGGGTAAGTGCCTGCAAGGGCTCCTCACAGCCTGGCCTTTGCAAAGACACAGTCAGGTCTGCACATATAGAATCTGAGCAGCTGTGGCAAGGCAACCCTGACCACATGATCCGTCTTTGTCATTCTCCAGCTGACCTGATCAAAGGCCACTTTGGGAACAGCTCTGTTCTAACAGCTGCTAGGAGCTGTGGAGGCAGGAGTAGGGGAGGAAAGACAAATGTCAAAATTCTTGGATGATCCTGGGTAGTAACTGGCCAACTGGGGGACGGGAATGGGTGACAGAACCTTTCACCTTTGGGGTCAACAGCCTGCTGGGCTGCTGGGCAAGGAGGCCAGAGCATCTGTCAGCTGGGCAACAGCTGTTCTGAATGAAGTGCCTTTGTCTTGCTGGGGGCAGCGATGGGTATGTTGTTCATTTGTTCAACAGAAAGCCATGTAAGCCAGGAAGCCCAGGTGATGGCAAAAAGCCCAGTAGCCAGCAGACAGAAAAGGCCACCAACAAAGAAAGGAAGTATGGGGAATGAGGAATGGTCCTTGCCTTTCTATGGAGCTTTCTGAGGCAGAGGATTAAGAAAGCCAGAAAATGCCCTTGCTGGCCCCAACACTTACACAGTGCTGGCAGATCCAGCCACCTCCCTTCCCAGCTTCCCACTACCATGTGGGCAAGCTCATATTTGTAGTCAGCTCAGACTCAGCTGCTTTTTCTCACTTCCTCAGCCCTGCTGGCTCTTTCTTAGCAATAGCTGAAGTGGGACAACGGTTGTTAGCCATTGACTAATATTTGAGTCAACAAACTCCCAATGCTAAGGGTTCCTGAGAACTCGGGTGAGCTTGTTAGTGAGCATGTTAGCATGACAAGGATTCAGGGTTTCAGAAGCAAATAATATACAAGATTGACAGACATGGAAAGGAACATTCTGGACCACTATTCAATAAAGGAATCCCTTGAATTTTGGCATAGAACTGGAAGAGCTGGAAGAGTTCTTAGAAACCGTCTATTCTACTTTTACCCTCCCCAGGCAACTATTTCCCTTCTATGGGTGAGAAAGTGGGTGGTGGTCAGGGGTGAGACACTCAGTGCCAGGGGCTGAGTCAGGGCAGAAAGCCGAGGCTTCCCAATGCCGATGTGAATGTTCTTTTCCACAAAGACTGTGTCTGGATTCTTTTATGTTAATTTCAGTGATACACATGACCTTTAAAAACACAGGTTTGTGACATATCTCCAGCTAAATGCCTCCTCATAATGTGGGCCAGTAAGTGGTTATATCATTACTTTTAATCAAGAGCCAAGGGCACAGACGGTAGCAAAATATCAGTATATCCTGCCAACCTTGTCAGTGGAACAGTTCACATTTTAATTTCTTACACTTTATTTTTTATGGCATGGGCTCCATGAAACTCTTAATTATTCTACAAACTACAAACAAGATAATTAAGCCAAAAATAGAGTAACTGAAATGCCATTGAGGCATTAGATCTCAGTTTATAGTCAATGGACACATAACCTTATACTCTCAGCTGGGGCGTAACTCACACCAGTCGGGAAAGACATTTGCTTGGACACCACCCCAAACAGTAGCTGCGTGCCACCTGGTGGGTCCTCCCCGGCCCCTGTGTGACTCTCCTCGCTCTCTCCTGCTTGACTTCCTGGGTTGGTTCTAGGACTAGGGACAGGGAGCTGTTTGGAAGGTCCTTCCTCTGCCTCTAACTCATTCTTCAGGGCTCAGCTCCAATGTCTTCTCTGTGAAGCTTTCCTGGGTTCCTTCTTCATCCCTCAGAGATTTGTCTTCTCTGTGAAGCTTTCCTGGGTTCCTTCTTCATCCCTCAGAGTGGCCTTGTCCAAGGTGTCTCTTACAGCCACAGTATTAAGGTGACTCTGCTAGGTCTCTGCCAGCCCTAGACATGTTATTGTTGGTAATTCCTCAAAGCTTACTATGAGAATTAATGTGCCAATTGGTAGAATTGAAATTTCCGAAAGATCTGGTTCACTAGAGAGTAGATGCCACTCCTGAGGGTGGGCAGTGAACAGGGAAGTGAGGAAAGGAGTGGGCGGCGGAGGTGTCTGCAGGAAAGCCATGTTGAAATCGTGGAGGCTGAGGTGGTCTGCGAGAGCCTGGGCCTTGGAACTGACCTGAGTCATTTTAAGAGAAGACCCTCTGGGAGGGGACTTAGAGGCTGCAGCCACTGCTGCTCTGAGTCATATAAGCAGAAAGGCATTAAACATTTGAGGAGAAAATGGCGCTCTACTCCAGGTACCACCAGATAGGCCTAGCACGCTGGGCCAAGGCTTCCACTGTGTGGCTTGAGGCTTACCTATTGGGAGAGAGGTGGCTGCCATAACACTGAGCCGGGGCAAGTACAGATGGATGGGAGAGGGCTTGCTGGGGGTTGCAGACTGGGCTTCACTTTTGTCTTGGCTCTGCTGCTAGATGGTTGCCTGGCTTTAGAAAAATCTGCTCTTTTTGAAAGGGCCAAAAATAGAACAATTCAGATTAGATGACAAGAGAAATTCTAAAATTCCTTCCAGTCTGAAAGGCCTGGGATCCCAGGGCTACATAAGCTCAATTCCCACCACAAACCTGTTCATTAGTGTCTCTGGAGAGCAGTGCACACAAAAGCCACCATTCGGTCCCTTTGGAAATAGCTGAGTCAGAAAGACTTGGCTTCCCACTGCTTGTTAAGGTGTGCCTCACCCTCACAGGAAACCATGCCCAATTTGGTGATAACGTTGGCGTGAGGTTGTAAATCCTAACCAGGGAGCCCAAACCAAAAATGCTTTTCCTTGGATACTCAAAAAAAACTTTATTTAATACAGTTTTTGAAGCTGTATTTTGGAAGTGTATAAACACTAGTTTCAGAACAATGGTCCCCAATAACTTACTTTACAAGCAGGAATAGGAAACATAATTGGCTGCACTGGCCGAGGGGGACCCATGTGGAAGAGCATTTTTTTTCTTTTTGCTAAGACATGGAAAAACCCAAATTTTGATCTATTATCATCATTTCACGTCCAGCAAATGACATTTTAATACCTTTAACATTGACTCTAGCTCTGTGAAAGAAGCACCTGGTCCAACTTAAAGTCAGAGCTGCGCTGAGGAAGGACACTGGCTTGGGCCCGGAGATTGGCAGTTTAGAGCCACCGGGGCCATTCGATGAAGGCACTGCATTCACACTGCCGCCTGTCTGTACCTTCCGGTGACTGACGAGCTCACTCTACAGAGATGTAACTGTAACGTCTCTATCCCTATCACGTACCCCATGTACCAGCTTGACTTGGGAGAGGGATATTCACAGACGCAAATCAAATCTACATCCATTCTTTTCTATTTTCCTCCACCCTCAGAGGAGAAATATACTTTCTCTCTGTTCATCAGATTCTTTCTCTCAAGGCCTCTTCCACCATAACCCCTGTCCAGAGAGTTGTCACCAAAATAAAACTCGAGCGCTTGCTCCCACCCCCAGCCCTAGTCTGACGCAGACACCTCTGCCATGGCTCTTATTCCCTGCTGCTCTGGAAATTTGTAATCTTTGTCCTGACCCTTCACTCCCCAAGTCCCTGTGGCCCCCTTGCCATTTGGCTTCTAGCCCCACCTCTCTGGAAAGAGTTGAAAAATCAAGAAACAACTTCCTGAAATCCAAAGGGCCTTTCCTTGGGTGTCCTCAGACTCAACCTGTTTGTAATCTGTCGAATGCTTACATGCTCCTTGAAACTTCCTTCCGCCTGCCTTTGTGGGTCTGGCCATGTTTCACTGTGTCCCTTCTTTCTTTTCTCCTCTATCCCCAAACTCCTGTGATGCTGAAGCTTTGTAATTGAAATTGATGGGGACAGCCAGCTTCCCCAAGGCCAGCCAGACCTTGACAAGCTGGCCCTGACTTGGAAGATACTTCCTTTCATCTTCCCAGGAAATGGGAAGAGTTGAGACTGCCTCGGTCATTCCAGTGGGATGGTGGAAGCATTCGACTTTCTGAGTTTGCCTTGGTTTTTCCATTTTAATCCCACAGTCTCTCCTCACCTAACTCTAGCTTTCTATACCCAACATCAATGCCTTCCTGAGGGCCTTCTGTGTGTACTCTGCTGCGTGCTTTTGAGGACTGGGACATTAGTACAACATGGTCTTTCTCTTCACAGGGCTCCCCAGCTCAAGGAGGGAAATTGGGGCTTCAGTTAATGGGAGGCAGGCAATGTGGCAGAGGACCTCGTTGAGAGAGTGGCAGTAGGTTAGGGGTGTAAAGGAAAATCCTCGGTGGGAACCGAGAAAAAAGTGGCCAGAGTGAAGCTGGTCTGGACTCCCTCCCGCGTGACACTTTGGCTCATGTTTCACTCGTCCTTTGGAGTCACCTGGCACTATCAGCAAAGAATAACGCATGCTCCTCCTAGGAGTAAAAAGCATTTAGTAGCGCTTCACAAAAATTCTATTGTAAATATTGTGTCCTGCCTCAAAATTATTTTTTTTAAAAGAACGTCGTTAATTCACTCCAAGCCCACTCAGCCGCTGAAGAATTTAGAGTATTCAGCTAGAGAGCTTTGTCATGAACAAGTAGCTCAATTATTCTAGTTTCATTATACAATGTAGTAGACATTCTTTGGCATGAAGGCATCAAAGCACATTTTCTCTGGCAAAAGGCAACAATATTTGATTTGAAGATATATCCTACACAAGTGGTTCTTGACTAAATGTAGTTCCATTTAAAAAATAACATTTTTCACATGATTTAACTTCTTGTGTTCTGGTTTCAGCTGGCTCATTCAAGGAGGAAGAGGTTTGCTCAGACTTGTTAATTTCATGTTTAAAATAATCTGCACAAACTCCAAAGTTGACTCTATTTTGCACCAAGCATTGAACCCTCTGAGGCTTGTCCCCACAAAGCAGATTGTCTGGGTCCCTCCTGCTGTTTTACCTACTGGTCCCCCAACTGTGGCAGGTCTTCCTTCACCAGGGCCCATGGCGCACTCATCCCAGCTCACCTAGCTGGCCCTTCAGCACTGGACGGAGACTAGTGCTGTTACCACCAATGGACCCCTGTCAGAGAAAATGAGTTGCCCTCTACCCAGCCCTTCTCCTAGTATAAATGTACAGGCAGGCCCCTACTAGCCCATGCTCCCTTGTGCAAGTTAGAAAAAGGTAACTCGTCTGGATGGACACAAAGCTTGGCAAGGAAGCAGGGGCTGGATTTTTCTCCAGCCTGAGCCCCACTCAGGTGGCCCCAAGTGAAGAGGGCTTTCCCCTAAGCTTTTAACATTGTTCTCCCTGGACAGTCCCCTTCCCAATTCAAAGGCTAAAAATTGGGCAGATGCCAACAAACAGGCTATATCTGTAAAAGTTAGGTACGATTTGCCAATATGTAAAAATGCTTAAAGCTTTCTATAGATTTTTGGATCTACAAGGGTTCTTATCAGCCTGAGCCCTTCCCGCTGCTGCATGGAGCATGGGGCAGGGGGAGGTGACCTCCAAGACTCCAGCATGGTATTACAAATTCATTACCGAATGGGTCAGGGATGGTGGCGAAACTACTGTCAACAGGAAGTTGGGTTTGGAAGGGAGGTGTTATATATATACTGTTGCTACTGAAGCATGATTTGGGGAGGGCCAGGAAATCTGGTTGGGGATGATAAAATATCTCTGAGTATCACAGGGATTAGGATTAAATCCGTGTGATTCCACTGTTAGACTGGTCCAAGGACGAGGTCCTCCACCCTTCCCCACATTTTCCCATTCTCTCTCTTATTGCCAAGTTTTTTTGGTGAACATGCTTCAAATTTTCTTTTCTTTTATTGTTGTTCTATTACAGTTGTCCCAATTTACCCTGTTGCCCCACCCTGCCCCACCCCCATCAATGCCATCCACACTGTCATGAAATGTAGGTTACTGTCAAATTTCTTGAAGGAAGAGTCTACACCTGCTGTCTCAACAACCCGTCTACTCACCATCTCACTGAGTCTGACTGATGGGAGAGAAACAGTGTGTGTAATCGCTGAGCTGCTGGCCTTTGTTTTGCTTTGGCTTCTCTTTCCTGTTTTTATTCTGCCCTCCTTGGACGCCAGTTAAATGACCTTCCTCTGGTTTTCCTACCCTAGTGGCTTTTTTTTTCTGCTTCTTCATTAGTTCCTCAGCTGATGGGGTCTCTTGGGGTTCCAGTCTGAGCTTTCTTCCCTGACCTCAATCGTCCGTGTTGGGATGAGGGGTATGCGGGAGTTTCCATTTTAACAGCTACGTGGCCGACCCTCCCAGATCTGTATCTGCTGGTTCCGATCTATTTCCAGATCTCCACGCCCACATTTCTAACTGCTGGCTGCCCTGCTATCGATCCTGCCAGCCCCACGATATGTTCGAATCCCTCATCTTTTCCCTCTATTTTGATTCTCTTTTTGGCTTCTCTATGGAAACAATCTGCATTGCAGAAGACAAGAACTTTGGGGTCACACGCCCAAGTTAGAATCCTGGTTCTGCACTTTTCTGTGTAGCCTTTGTAGCAAGGCCCTTTTTTCTCATTTCCATGAATGCTACCAATGCTCTTTCTTCAGTGAGCACTTGTTAAATGTTTTTTTTTTTCCCCCAAACATTTTCCCTCTGAAGTGAGCTTGCCTCATTCCCAGGTGACTCCTGAGAAACCGAGTAGAAATCTTTAATAGAAATTCTAGATATGGCACCAGCTTGCCGGCTCTGTGGCTCTGAGCGGGGGAGGGTGGTTAGAAAAAAGACAGTGGTCCCTGCTCCCCTGGCTGCCAGACACTTCAGTTTCTCACTGTATACCGCTGGTATCTTTTGAGCTGCTACCCTGCTGCTGGAGCTCAGAGGGAGTGAGTCTGAGTAGGTGGGAA
The DNA here is from genome assembly GCF_021234435.1 of Artibeus jamaicensis. Classification (NCBI taxonomy): domain Eukaryota; kingdom Metazoa; phylum Chordata; class Mammalia; order Chiroptera; family Phyllostomidae; genus Artibeus; species Artibeus jamaicensis. Next base: position 20,294,578 of record NW_026521883.1, read on the forward strand.
ACCTGGAGGACTTGGGAAAATTGGGCTATCATGGCAGATGGGGGAGCAGAATGCCTTCATTTCCATACATGTGTGTATTTGCCTTGGAGGCAGCACTGCTGGAGAGGAATCAAAGGAACTGCCCTTCGAGCACCTAGTTCTCTCACATCTGTGGCAAACGATACCTGAAAAATCTCCTTTAAATTACTCGGAGGTCATCTCTAAGCTGAAAAATTCACAGTACCACCCCCTGCTGCCCATTTAGTTTTTCTATGTTTAATTTATTGCAAAGAGAACGCAAAATATCCACTGTTTACAGCCATAAAATCACCTCCTGGCTCATGAGACAGACCATTCATCGCCAGCACCCTAGAAGGCTCCTGTGTACCTTCTAGAGTTCTATAACCATAATCTAGTTTTGTGAGTTCTAGAACGAAAGAAAGAGAGAAAGAAAGAAAGAAACTTGAAGGAGGCAGGAGGCTGTGAGCTCAGAGTCACTGGGGCCAGCCAGGGAAGACATTCAAAAGATGGTTTTTGTCTAGTTGGAATGTAATAATATATATTACCTTTCCTATACCTCCCCAAATTCATGTCAGTCCTTCTGAACCACCCCTGACACTGGTTTCCCCCTTGCCACTTTGAGGGGCAGTTATCTGAGTCTATGCGACCAGCCTCTTTAACTTCCGGCTATGGCCACCCAATCCACGCTGCCCACCACCAGTGTGGGGAGCACTGCTCCGATCATGTGGAGTCCCTGCTAAAGTTCCAGTGCTCCATCTTCTGATTCCATACCTTCACACTCAAGGTTTTCTACAACTTGCTTCACACCTAGTTTTCTGCCCAACTTAGGTTGGCTCGACTACCAGGCATGCTTGGGACCAAAGCAACACAAAATCTGGGGCAGGAGGGTGGGGAGGGTAGCCAGCGTCCTATCCAAGAGCATCCAATCCAGAGCTTGGGGGGAATGCTTTCTGGCTCTGGACTACTCAAAGTGAAGCATGGGCTTTGCCTGCACCTTGATGCTGAGCTCTAGCCTTCAGGGCAAGGAGCACCGCCAGTCACAGGCCTCTGCCCCAGATAAGTAGTTTTAGAAGTTAAGGTAGTGCTAGAGGATCTTTGGGAATTGGAGAAGCTCAGGAAGTGGAGGCAAACTTCCACTTCCAATGTGCAGAGCCACGTGACAGGAGAAGAGGCAGGAAAGAAGCAATGCTGTCAGCCTGGGCTTAAGGCAGCAGGTTATTTCTGGACTCTGAAGGCAGAAGCTCAGCTGTTTATCTTTCTGTTCCCTGGCTTTAGGTGAGAATCTTGCAAATAGTGGCTGCTTAATTGGTTTAACACAACACACTGGCCTCATCTCCTTCCTTAGGAGGTGCTGGACCATTGTGAAAGTTCTCTGTGTCACCTGGCCAACTGGAATTCTCATGGTCAAGACCAAAGACAGATGGGGTGGTGTGTTTGGTCGTAAATCTCCATGTTGGGTATTAAGCAAGATGTCTAACCCACTTCAACTCTTTTGGAGATTTAGGAATAATAAAAGTTCCTTATCATTGTCATTTGGCCAAAAGCCTTTCTTTTTCTGCTTTATAGAACTGAAAGTCCCTCCAGTTCAGAAACATTAAATAAATGGTTCTCCAAGAGTGTGGCTGCCCTCCCCTGTCCTGGCGCCCTGAGTACTCCTAGCAGCTCCTATCCATACCGTGGGCCCCATTCTCGATTTGTTCTTTTTATTATTAATAGCTAACATTTACTGAGTGCTTACTATGTACCAGGCACTGTGCAAAGGAAAACACACTGCCTCATTTCTAGATGATTCCTGTGACACTGAGTAGGAGTGCGACATCATCAGAAACTGAGGAGTTAGGGGAGTGGTTTGCAGCCGCGCCTGTCAAGAAGCCACACGGGGTGACAAGCAGAGCCAGACCCACATCCCTGTTGATGAAAGCATGACTCCCAGAGTCTGAAGCCAGGGCAGGTCAGGAGTGAGGGCCCCCTGGGAGAGCGACACTTTCTCGAACCTTCTCAGGAGACCCACATGCAGCAGCCCAGCCCCTCTTCCCAAACTCATGACCAGAGAAGGAATTCATTTAAAATGCTTTTGGAAACGTGTATGAAGTCTAACAAAGCATTTGAAATACAAAGACTTGTGTATTTAATAAAGCACAAAATAAATCCGCCTCATGGAAGAGAATGAAGCACAATGGAAAGTGGGACTGTGCCAGATAATTCCACATGTCTGATCGTCAGAGACCTGCACCGGCAACCCTCCCCTTTGTGAAGAATATAACTAGCGAAATACCCTAGTTCTACAGCAACAAACCCGTTTCATTTCAGATCAACCTCTCCCGCTTAGTTCACCTTTCATTTTTCTTAACAGGGCAAGAAGGAATCTAGAATGAACCCTCTCGTCAACAGTGGGCCAGCTGGGAGGGCAAAGGGCACAGCAATCCCCTATCTTGATTGAAACAAGTGGCCAGTACCAGGGGTTGAGGAATAGAGGTGGGGGTGTCCTATGAGAGGGGCAAAGCAGAGACCAGACCCAGGGCAGAGAGGTGTTGTCACCACTGAGGACGGTCTGAGTGTGACAGGGAGCGAGCTGTTGGGCCAGAGGCTCGGAGCAGGACTTCTCTTTCCAGGAAAGAGTAGGGATGCGGGGTGAGGACAGGGAGTGGGATAAGAGCAGAGGAGCAGAGGAGGGGGCTAGTGCATCCTCGCTCTGCAGTGGGCAGCAGGGGCCTGCCAAAAGGTGAGGGGCTGGGGCTGGCTTGCTTACTGGACAGGTTACCACAGCAAGGAAACGAGATTAGATGAACTTGGATACCAAGTGGTGAAGCCTTAGGTGGGAGTGTCCAGGCTTCAGCGGGGGACCCCCCGGGGGTATGGGATGGCAGAGAACCTGGGGCCCGAGTAGCAAATGTGCAACACTAGAGGTCAGCTCCAGGGCACAAAAGCTCAAACTAGACCACTGGGGGGAGGCAGGGAGTCGGTGACACACTTTGGCTGGTGGGCAGAACTGGGGCTGTGTAAGTAAGAATTCCTGCCTCAAGGAAGGATTGGTCTGGGAATGGGGCAGGACTGACAGCTCAGGTAACAGCCGTCAGAAACTGAGGAGGGCCGGGGAAGGCAGGGGCTGCGGACACGAGGCAAAGGGTAAACAGTTTCATTCACTCAAAAATCACTGTACAACTGCAAAGTGCTACAGGCATCAGTGGTGAGGGGACAGGAACATGAGAAGGATGCAGTCTTTACTCTTGAAATATTCGTGAACTTTTACAGGGCAAAGAGGCGAGGGGAAAAGAGTCTTCAGCGCCGTAAGATGGCCTTATCAAATTCATGGTGCTTTTAAATTATTATACAAAAGCGACTTTCTATCAGTTACATTTTACTCCAATATTGTAATTGTCTAGCTTTGGTGCATCACATCTGGTCGCCCATGGACTATTTTGCTGAGGCAGTGAATGGAACTCTTTAACCTTCCACTTTCATTTCCCGCCCCACCTCCAAGATGCACATGGTTTTTCCTACTAGTTGCCAATGAAATCACCTGGTGACTTGGATCTAATCTGGGTTAGACATCAAGAACGTGGTACTTCTGTTTCTTTCCTTAAGTAGTTTTAGCCCTGAATCATTGAAGAGAATCAGGAGTCACTTTAACAATAATTTTGGGGGTTTCAACTGAAGGACTGGAAGAGGGATCCACTTGAGAGTGGGGTGAAGACCTGGCTGGAGCAGAGTTGGGGCAAAGGTGTTTGGGCCCAGGAGAGGAGGAGGGGCCTGAGGGAGCCGCTGTGGGAACAGGCTCCGACCGGAGCCGTGGGACCAGTGTCTGACCTGCAGCTGCCCCAGAGCCCAAGAAGGCTCACAACACCCTCCAGGAAGTGGCACTGAAAGAAGCCCCAAGTTTAAGTGGGCTCGGTTTCCTGGTCACTTCAAACCAGACCTCCCCTGGTTTGCCTGGGACCACGTTCCATGGTTTCACAGTTTCGGCAGTGCCTCTGGCCACAACCACACTAATGCGGTGGCAGTCGTTAGCATTCTTGTCTTTTTGTTTTCTCCCTTAAAGCACAGAGAGTGTTTTCCATTATTTTGAGTGAAGTTGGTCTAGGGGGTGAGGGAGGACAGGATAGGCAAGAAGAAAGACTGACTAATCTTCTGGAGCATTCCCAGAGGCCTGTTTTGTGTTTGGAGCAGGTGTCATTGCGATGAGTCTTGCACCAGAGGAAGACGTGGTGGGCAGCCCCACTCCTGTTCAGTGCTGCCCTCTGCTGGCACCACCCTGTGGGTGGAATGTTGGGCAGGATGGACCAAGAGCTTTTTCTGCTGGGACTCTCCTCAGCAAGACTGGAGCAGAACCTCCTGTCTGCTTCTATAAGAGGTCACAGCTCACTTCTCTCGAGATGTCGCACGCACGAGGTGTCCAATTCTTGCTCGTACGGAACCCAGTGTATCTTCAGTGCACAGATCCTGCCTATGTTTCCTTCTGGGAAATTTTCATCAACCTTCCACTGGTTGCCTGCTCCATGCTTACAAGTCAACAAACCCGCACGAGAAAAAGAGTTAGGAAACCCTGAGCGGGGGAGGCTGCAGTATCAGGATCGGGAGCAGAAGTCAACATTGTTCTTCCTGAGGAGCAATCCCTTGGAGCCCTGGAAAGCCTGAGGAGTAAGGACCAGGCCACGGCCAGACTCCTGTGGACAGCCTTACCACAAGCCCTCCCTTCCCCAAAGTAAATGGACTGAGTCTTCACATTTTGTGACCAAAAGCTCCCAACTAACAGAGGACACAAAATATTATGAGATACCATATAAGGTACAGCCACTTTGGAAAACAATCTGGCTCCTGAAGTTTCAAGCTAGAGTTACGACATGACTCAGCAATTCCACTCCTCAGCAGGTAGAGACCCACGGGACCTGAAAACACATGTCCACACAAACATTTGTATGGGAATGTTCACCGCAGCCAACAAGTGGAAAGTACGCAAATGTCCGTCAAGTCTCCAATGGATAAACAAAATGTGGTATATCCATCAATGGAATATTATCTAGTCACAAAAAGAAACGAAGTAGTGACACTGGCTTTGTGGGTAAATCTTGAAACATTGTGCTAAGTGAAAGAAGCAAGTCACAAAAGACCACGTATTACATGCTTCCATTTCTATGAAATGTCCAGACAGGCAAAACTATAGAAACAAATGGGGGAGGGGTGGAGAGTGACTGCCAACAGGTACAGGATTGCTTTTTGGGGTGATGGGAGTGCTGTGGCATTGATTATAGTGATGGGTGCACGACTATGTAAAGACGCTAAAAAAACCCATTGAATTGTGTACTTTTTAATTTTTTAAACATTTTAATATTTCAATAAAAGCTGTTACTTAAAACAAAAACAAAACAAAACAAAAAGGCCCACGCAGCATAAACAGCACAGAGGCATTATTCTCCTGAGGAAGACACCCGTTTCAGCTGTTGAAGACCTGGTGCCGGTACACAGGGCGCTTCGGACCGCGGTCAGAGTGCGCTTGGCTTTGAAATGCGCTGTGCTGAGTGCAGTAGGAAGCACTTTATATCCTGCTGGTTGAAGACTGTGGTTCAGACAGGAGTCAGCCATCCAGGGGACTGGCATTGGTAGGAGGGTGGGGAGAGTAGAATCCCAACAAAGTACCTGAAGACAGTTCAGTTAGTGCTTCTTGGTCTTCATCTCGGCCCACCTCGTTTAAAGATGTGTGTCTGTCCCAGGCTTGCGTCGTGGGACGGAGGGTGCTGGCCTGCAGAGGAGACGTGGCCGAGTGGGACATACAGGTTGAGGGAGGAGGGAGGCAGGGTGAGATGAACTCAGAGATGGGTCAGAAAAAAAGACAGAGGAGAATGGAGGCTAGTTTGACTTGCCAATTTTGCTCAGTTTAATTGTACCTTGCTAAAACAACACTGTCAGCTTATGATTGTGTTGCAGTTAGTAATTACCCCCACTTTTTTGAGGCTTAGAAGACGCCAGAGTTAGTGGGTTACTGTGTGGATATTAAAGCGTGCACCTTGTGGGGCTGCATCAGTTCCTCAGTTCGAGGCTCTTGGCTTCCGTTTGCTTCCTCTTCCCCCCACTGCATCGTGCTCGTGTTTCCCGTTCCTCTCCCCAGTCTTGCCTCGCTCATGGAACTACTGCACAGACAGGTATAATTTGTACACGAAAGTCGTCAAAGGCAGTGATGAGGGGTAAATTGCCATCTGTGAAGAGGGTCAACCAGAGGCTGACAATGAGAAGAACATCACGCACGGTTCTTTCTCCAAGAAAAGCCATGAAATTGGTGGACTGTGGCGGGGCTGATCAGGCCGTGCTCTCTTGTTATGTTAATTATCATATCAATTGCAGTCTAAGAGCTCTCAGCCTTAAATGTCTGGCAACTAACAAGATGGGCTGGACACGTGTGCTTGCCCTGGCACCTAGGGGAGGCTGGCGGATCCTTTGTTGCAGGCTTCCAAACATCCCAGCGGGGCATCTAGGAGCCCTTCCTGGAAGGGGGTTGCTGTAGCTCCCCCAATGGCAGGCTGGCTGCTAGAGTGTTTGTATAACTCCAGACCGCTGGGAAATTTGGGGTGGGTGGAAGCCATATTTTCTAGGGGCAGGGATAGAAAGAAAGAGGTCAGGGAGAGAAGGGGCAGAGAGTTGTTACACATGAATTTTCCTGGAGAGCTGGAGCAGCCTCTTTATTGGTGAAGAGTACAAGGGTGAGTCTTTCCTGAGCACCCAAGTGATACACTATGTCTGGCCTTGATCTTTAGGTACTTACTTCAGAACTCATAGCTGTGTATGTGGTCAGACGTATGCCCCACAAAGCTGGGGTACAATCTAGAAGTGGGAAGCAAGGTATTCAGAGACTTTTTTTTGCTGAGTAGGGCTGCGATGAGCTGCCAAAAGGAGAGGATGAAATGTGGTGTCTTACGGCCTCCATCACTGCAAGGAGGAGGTAAGACCAAGAGGAGGGTGTTTGATCAGGGAAGCCAACTATAACCATGCATTTTGAGGTCGGCTCACCCTTGAGCCAGGCCTCCATGTCTAAGGTCTTAGCATGCCTGTTGACTTTGACAGAAATTTTTGCGTCCAGAGATGCAATCAGTACAAGGGTGAGCTTGGTTGCAGTACCTCTGGTCAGGATGAGCCACTGTGCCCTGGGAAGCAGACCCTCTCCATTTTCACTTCCTGCCTCCAGGGTGCTCGAGCGTTCACTTTGAGGCAGTTGTGCTTTGCTGCCCTCTGCTGCTCAAGCCTTACTTTTTAACAGTCACCTCTAGGCTGGACAGCTGGAGGTGACTTTTCCAGAGCAGGCTCTCCTCTGTCTCCCCCTGGTGCTCTGGCTGATAAGAGGAGCTTTTTGCCCAGCACAGGGCATCGGGCCAGGTAAATTGCTTGCAAAAAGGTAAGCTTGTTTGGTACTGGTCATGCTCGTAGTGGCTGCTCTAGGCTGCACGCTGAGGTCTTTCTGGGGAGGACCCCAAACACTTGAAGCAGCTGCCATTCTGACCTAGCGGGTCATGCTTTTCTGTAGGCTATTTAGCCTGTTCTGGGAGCAGTTTCTTAGAGAAATAGGAACAGAGTTGCAGGTCACTGCACTGGAGCCTCCCAAGATAGAAGTGGATTCTTCCTGCCTCCTATCTAAACAGGGGACTGTGTAGCTTTTCTAGACACGGTGTCTCAGGTTTTCAGCCAGGAGAGGCAAGTCCTGGAGGAATTACTGGCAGTAGACAATAGACAGCATCAGGAGCTTTGGGTACTCAACTGAGAGTGGCATCAGGGGACACTGGCTTCCCCCAACAAAAAAGGCACCTTGCAGTGGCAGCCACTTCTGCAGGGGATGCTCGGGGCATATCCTGATCTGGAGGCAGGAGCCTACAGTTCTAGGGTCCCAGCTGTGTCCTCATTCCTGAGGTTGGGAGATGGGGCTTGCCTGGGCTGGCAGCTCCCCAGCAGTGGTGGGGCAGGCTGTGGAGAAGTGGCCTGCCACACTGCACGACCCCAAATAGCACTGGACTGAAGTCCTCAATGCAAGCAGTTACATCCATGCAAAAGAATTTTCCTTTCAAAGCTTCAAGTTGGCAGAGCCCTATTTCCTTGAGCTACACAGTGTTGGCATCTGAATGGGTCCTTTGTAAACAATTGCATCTCCTCCCTCCACCCAGGCAGGTGAGAGCTTGGAGCCCGCCAAGGACTGCTATCCAGAATGATGCCTGTGCTACCTCATGGTAGGCAAGAGGTGGCCGAGTGGCAAGTGTGGGGCCTCATGTCCCAGAGGTAGAGCCCCAGAATCCAAACAAATGGCCACATGCAGGGAGAGGGAACCATAGCAGACCCAAAGGAATAGAGACATCAGGGTGGAGGGATAAGAAGAAGAGTGGGCCTTTTTTTTTTATTGAGGGGCAAAATACACATGTATGCAGAGCACCTGCTTTGCAGGGAACCGGGCACACGAGGTCCTGTTTTCCCCTGATATAGTTCAACCCCCTCAGGCCAATCACTTCTGCTTTTTTTCTCCTTTGACTTAGAATTAAAAAAAAACAACCAAAACATTTAATTGTGCTCTAAGTGCAAAAGCCCTGTAGAAACTTGAAAAGGGGCAAAGATATGACATAGAAGGTGGTTTCAGCACCGAAGGACACACAGTTGACTTCACGGCCTCTTCCTCCCTGAAGTTCCTCTCCCCCGCCCGTCCCCCCAACAAGCGTTCCTTCCCAGGCTCCCACTACGTACTCCAAAATCCTCGTTTCTCTTACTTTTCTTTTACCCCTAATTCTTCTCTCTCTCTCAAAAAGTAGGCAACAAAGAGAAATTTGGGGGGTTAGAAGAAGGAAAAAGACTTCACCAGAAAACATTTATGCTTAGTTGGCCTGTGTTTGTTCCGTGACACTCAAACGCTGTGTGTTCATTTCACTCGGAGCTTGGGTTGGGGAAAGGCATTTCATTTCCTCTCGTAGTGAGTTTCTGCTGAGTGTTAGCCCCATCCCATCTGCACAGGCTATATTATCCATGTCTTACTGCTACACACACACACACACACACACACACACACACACACACACACAAACTCAAATCAGTTGCGCATCTTTGATTGATTTTGTACATGAGCACTGAAATGATGCTCATCTGACAAGTGACCAGAGCTAAGAAGCAAGTGGACACCTGACCTCCGAGTCTTCCCGCCTGACTCTGGCACTGCAGCTCCCACTGCGCCTCCCCACTCCCTGCCCTGTGTTCATCACAAGACTATCAAGGCGAAGGCATGGAATCTCCTCTAATGGCCAGCACTTCGGAGACTAGTAGAAGAAAAAATAAAACTCTTGAGATCCTAGCTACTCTGACCTTGATTTTTAACTCCGTGTCTTTGATCCCTGATTTGCTTTCTTCTCTCTTAAGATGGGACCGAGAAGAGAGGGAGGAGGAATGAACTTGTGGTTGAGTTACACAGCAAAGCGTTGTGTCTGGCTTGATTCAGCTCCCCAAGATCTCCCATCCTACCTGTTAAGAAGTTTGGAATGCTACCATTCACTTGAATCTTAAAGAAATTTAGGAGTCTTTTATTTAAAAATATGTTCCTAAAGCACAAGTGTCTCTGGGAGAGGAAACACTTCAGTGACAGTTAATCTGAGGGGAGAGAGTCTCAGCAGGGGAGAGAAAGAAGCCCAAAGCCAAACCTTGCCTAACTTCACCAACCGCGTGCACCCCCGTCTCCTGGCCAACGCTGGATCTGAGTACAGGGGAGAAGACAGAAGGCAGATGTGTGTGCAAATCCCCTCCCTCCACCACGCGCACACCTGGATCTGAAGTGGTGACAACAGTTGTTCTCACAGGAAAACAGCTTGCTGAAGGTTAAGATCCCTTCAGATTTCCAAGTTACATTTTCCTGAGCATAACATTTTTCTCTTCACTTTCTTTCGGAAAGACTAAAGTAGCTCTGCAATTTTCACATGTCTTCATACTCCAAAAGGCACTCAAGTTTGTCTGGGACAGGCAGGTATATGTGTGCACGTGAGTCCCTATTTCCGGCAAATGTCTGGGACTCCCACAGGGGCCGGAGTTTCAGGGAGCCCCACGGCACAGGCACTCCCTCACAGGTACTCGGAGGCATTACTCTCTGTCCAGGGGAGCGTACGCACAGATCTGGTCTCCTCCTCATGGCCAGTTTTCTATTTGTGATTAGTAATTGGCTTACCTCGGCACGTTACGATCTATTACAAAAGCCAAACATTCCGAGTGGGAGCTGAAATGACAAAATTTGCTTATAATTTATGTTGGCCCCTGACATATATATTTTTTTAAAAATGATTTGGTCTCTAAGCAACTGATCTCTTAGCAACAAGAAGCACCTTTATAAAAGATGGCACACAAAGAGTGATTGCCGGAAAAGCCACCCGGTTCTTGAACAGCCGCGCATCGTTAGCAAAACTCACCAGCTTCAAGAGTCCAATAACTAGAAGTGACTGCTGCCTCAGGTAACCTTGATATTTGCACATTTTCTTGAAAAGATAATAAAATTCATGCAACTATTGAGGAAAATTCTTTGCAATATGTTCATTGCTTGAGGTCTTGTTAGTCTTGGATAACTTTTAATAGAATGTGTTCTATTTAATAACTGCTGCTTGATTTTTGTGAAAGCAACTTGGACGTGCACTTTGTGATGAGAAAACAGTTCATTCAAAATATCTCATTGACATGAGAAGATGGAGGGGGGAACAATCTATCATTTTTGCAGAGTTTATTTCTGTAGGTTTTCATCCGAAGGGAGAAATTCCACACTGTGGCAAAATACATGAGCATGCAGACTGTCACCAGCCGTGGTATGCTCGGTGAGGGGAGTGAGGGTGGGTTTTTTTCCAACGTATTTTGAAATTGATAAACTATTTGAAGAGTGGCAAATTTATTTTACTTCTAACTTCAGCTTTTTAATTAGTGTCTGTTCTAGTGGCAAGTGATGGGCTTTTCTTGCAAATATTCAAGGACTGATTTTTCTTTTCTCCCTTCAACAGCACCAGAACAAGAATTGTTTTATTTATTCTCATTGCCATAAGAAAAGATCTATTCCAAAACTAAAAATAGGAGAAATTCCAGACATCTGTACTTTGTTTCAGGTAGCCAGGAGTTGAAGACTTAAATGTCTTTCTAGAAAATTATAGTTGGACATGAGGAACAATTGTTTTCCACTTGTACCCCTTCAATTATAAGACCACGTAATGAAAAACCCACTTGGGCTACTCCGAGTGCATAAAAAGGAGGTTTTTATGAGAGAGAAATAAAACTCTCTCTGAACTTGGAAGCATTACATAGAGATATCACAGATCTAAGCAAACAGACCCTAGAAAATTGTAGTTTCAATACAGACAAATTGGGACAGTGATACTTCTTTTAAAAACATAAGAACTGCATGTGCGCTTATCTTTAAATAAAGCTGTATATTGACAGCTTCTCGGAACCAGAAAATGGGGTACTTTGTCTTTATACAGAGCTTGGCAATGGGTTGGGCACTGAAAATCAGGGCAATCCCAGAAAATTTGGGACCTACAGTGTTCTGCTAAGAAAGACTCCTTATCAGCACAATTTGATCACAATGTGATTTCGAAAGCTGTTTATGAGTTGAATTTCTGTTATGCTACCAGCTTCGGGCAGAAAGAATTCCTTCCTGTGATTGCTTTGCTTAGAAGTTAGCAACTTGAGTATCTTAAGTTGAATAGCAGAAACATTTTTTAAAAGCATGTACCATGAAAGCACACACAAAAAAAACCATACAGCTTTGTCATTTAGAACTAAAGATTTGATGTACTTATATTGCAGTGTGGCTGTCATCGTAGAAACATGTTTGTGGCTTTGAGGAACTTGGATAAATAAGATACAACTTGTTTGGGTTGTGTCCGGATGTGTTTCCAGTTTTAAGTGTATCATAGTCTCCTCAATATGAAGGGGAATAGAAATAAGCAAAGATATGGCAACATTTATATTGCAAGTGGCAGCTAAGTTTTTGCAGTGGTTCTTTAAAGATTTTTCAAATCCCCATGTTGTTTGCAGCACACGTCTTGTAAGGTTCATCTGTGCATAAAGAAACAAACGGGGCCAGTGGCACTGTAGAGCTTGTCATTTTGGCTGTCTTAATGAGCCATCTAACAAGATGGAAAACAAGTGCAAGAGCTGAAAGTATTCCAAATAGACCGGTCACAATATGTAAGCTGACTCATTCTGCTGTGTTGGGATTAGTTACTTCTGAGACACACACACACACACTTACACACAAATGGTCTTGGTGTAAACCATAAACCAGGAAACCATAAACCATAAACCAGTGATCCTCTCCATTAGCGAGGGTTTCCTGAGAAAAAGGATAGTTCTAATGAGAGTTTCTAATTATAATAGTTATTTTGTGTCTAGAAATCCTAGACAAACTTGAGGGCATTTTCCCCTTCAAACCCTAGCTAGGCAGGGTTGGGTTGGTGAGGGCGGGGACATGTGTGGTGAGGGAGGGGACTAAGCTGGCAGACCCCTTTCCTAGCAGTTCTGCTGTATGGGCAATCCCTGCTGCAAATGGATCTATTTACTTCGGACATTTTAATACCTGAATTGATATGATCAGGTAGATCTTTGATCAATTACTACTTTTAACAGAAAAATTCCTGTTAGGGAATTTCTGAAGGAAATCATATTTTGGATAGTTTGGTCTTTCTCTGATGGAAGGGAAGCAACAAGAACCCTTCAGAGTGGCGCCATGGGCCGGGCACATTCCACCACACAGCTCTTTATCCCTCGCAACAGCTGTGCGGAAGCGTCAGCATCTCCGTTGGACACATGGGTAAACCAGATGCGGCAGTTTGCCAGCATGTTATATAGACAGTGAATGGCAAAGTTGGAGTTCAAACCCAGGGCCAGTCTGACTCCCCAGCCTATGTGCATTCCTTGGGCCACAATGACACAAGCAACTATTATAGTTTATTTAAGATTTTATTTATTTTTAGAGAGGGGGAGGGAGAGAAACATAGATGTGTGACAGAAACATCAACTGGTTGTCTCCTGCATACCCCCAACTGGGGACCTGAACTGCAACCCAGGCATGTGTCCCGACAGGGGATCGAACCAAAGACTTCTTGGTTCGTCTGCTGGCGCTCCAATCCACTAGCCACACCAGCCAGGGCAGAAGCAACTATTTTAAATTGACATTCAAATAGACCTCTTTGTCTTAGTAGAGCAAAAGCTCTGATTCAGGCACCTTCTCACAGAAAAGCCTCCTTAACCCTGGCTCAGCGGGGGAAGAGGGTTCCAACGCGGCACTTGCGATGACTACCTCACTCAACCAACTGGAGGCGAGCACCTGGCTGGGCTGCGGCAGCAGCAGTGGCCCCAGGCACGTCACCATCCCTTGCCAGGATGCACGTCCCAAACGAAGTGGGGCGGGACTCTTTGGCAGGCCCTTTCTGTGAGGAAAGAGCCTGAGACAGGGCTTCCCAGGGACATCCTTGGAACATAACAGTCGGGGGCCGCACAGGTAGAGAGGAAGACAAACCAAGATCCAGAATGGGTCCAATGGCGAGCCACCAAGTTAGGGTGCCTGGGAAGGGAAGCCAGGTGCAGCTGGGGCGGCAGGGGGTGAAATGATGCTACAGGAAGCAGAGCCTTCTCCCAAGGACACGTGTCCCTTCAAGGTCGCAGTACTGCACAGTCCTGCACCGCTGGTTCTAAAGCCTCTCTGGCTTATGTTTCACCCCTCTTCAAATTTCCCTGCCATAGGGGCCAGTCTTAAACAGTTCATTCTGAAGACTCCCCTAAAATAGTATTTGGGTAGAAGGAGATTTGTAGAGGAATGAGGCCCAGGGCAGCCGTGACTGGCCCTGGACCAAAGTAGTCCACACATGCCCATTCCCTTTGACCCCGACATCACTCAGCCCAGGGACCTGCAGAGCATTGCCCAAAGCCAGATAATTCATGTAGGTGGAACTTAAATTCAGATATTTTGACTGGAAACTGTGACTCTTCACTACAGCTGGAAACTGTAACACACATTGCCACATACTGATTCTAGGGTGTGATATGTATTCGCAAAGGTTTGGGGCCAGAGGCAACCTGCCTGGAACTCGGCATGGCCATCCCAGAGGCCTCACACTCATAGTTTGTAAGAGGCAGCCTTCCATTTCTCTGCAGGGCTGTATTACAGGCAATCCCTCCAACCATAAGCCAGAGGGCTGGTGGGCAACTTTGGAAACCTGAAAAGAATGCATAGCCATAGGTTCTCTTTTTGCACAAAATATAATAATCATCTCTGTGCAAAAGTATCCCAGTAATCCACATGCCTCTGCTTCCCTCCGGCTCTTGTCCACAATCCAGCAATCTGAGCTCTGGCCTGGTGTTCGGGGCTGTGGTGTACACAGTTGGCATCCACATGCCACGCACTGACCATAGGCAGCGCAGGCCAAAGGCCCCTCTGTACAGTGCACACAAAGTCTCCCCTCATCTGGCCCCCCTGGGTAGAAGAAGAGAGACACTGAACTCGTTCCATGTCTTTGAAAGCCCATCATGCTTAATTTGGGAGCTGGCTTAGAGATTGCTTAATTCAGACCTCTCCTTTAACAGGCAAGGGGAGTGAGTTGAAGTGATTTGCCCTGAGGTCTGTGCAGCTAGTCACGGCGAGGGATCGGGCTCTGTGCTCTTGACTGCCAGTCCAGGGCTCTTTCCTCTGTATCATAAGAATTGTTAATCCTAAGAAGAGGGGGAGAGCACAAACCATTATTTCTATTTCACAGATAGAAACACTGAGGCCATAGTTCAATTTAGGGACAGCTGCCACTCCAAAAGTCATGAGAATTATTAAATCTGCAGAAGTGATTTAACAGCTCCCTGGGATGAACACCTTCGCCACCCTGCTGGATACAAATGTGTGGAGTTAAGTGTTACAGTGAACACACGGGAATGTCCAGGGGCTTTTCAGCTTGCAGATCGTATTACTTTCCCCTTGGTATGAAAGTAAGGAAGGAGAGGGGGGAGTGGCCCGTACTGTTATGAAGCCTAGTGTTCAAACAGATTTTGCATGTATGGAATCTCCTGAAAAGATAAACCAGGGTACGCCTGCATGTTGGAACTGTCAGGCAAGCTCCACATCAAAAACTGATAACAAAGGGTACCGTGGACAGCAGTCTTCGTGGATATTCCTTTCACTGGAGCAAGATTTTTTAAAATAGATTATTACAACTCCCACACTTGAATTTGGTACTACCCCAGCAGTAGCTCTAGCAAAAAATACCTTGATACGCAGGAGCAATTATGGAAACTGTACAATTGTGATGACAATTCTGAAAGCTTAACGGGGAAGTATGAATGCACGTGGACCAAGCTCTCTGTGCCAGGCCTGTGCTCGGACATTTACATAGGTTTTCCTATTTAACCTGTGATGTCCATGTTCTGAGTAGTATTTTCCCAGTGGGGAAGCTGAAATTCTTCTACGCTGAAGGAACTTATTAAAGGGGGTAACACCATAAAATGGCGTTTATTTATTCAACATATTTCACTGTACTTAAATGATGGACCTGGCACTGAACTAGATGCTGGTGATATAAAGTTAAACAGGATGTGGTGTTTGTCTTGAAGAAGGTCACAGCCTAACGATGTTCATTTCCACATAATGTGGGAACTTCTGTTTCTCATGGATCCTTTAATAGCAATAAGTTATTTACGAAGTAAATTCTTAAAGATTTACTGTAGAACACACATCCTGAATGCTAGAAAGGGTTAGAGGGAAAAACCCTGAGACAGGAAACTGCAGGGCTGGGTGTGACGATGGGGGAGAATTGAAGGCTGACACAAAGCTGGCATGGGTGAGATGTAGAACAAAATGGGCAAAAGCACGGAGGAGAAATGACTCACATGAAAGGGCCAGCAAACCTGGGTTCTTTCCTGGCTACAAAAGTTCCATATTGACGAATAACATAAACAATAACTTGGTGATATAAGACACTGTACAGAACCTTAAAGATTCCCAGCCCTGGCCGGGAGCACAGCTGTAGAAGCCTTGTAAGACCCAACCCACGTCACATGCAGAGCCAACCACGGGCTGCACTGCTGTTTAGGTGGGCGAAGGGAAGGAGCAGAGAACACAAACACTGATGGTATCTCCAGAAGTAAGGGGACTTGGGAATTTGCTATCCCTTTTGGTAGAATTATGGTGAGCTTATTTTCCACCAAGGTTTGTATTTTGCAAATGTGCCCATCCAAGTGGGGACATTTCTCGGAAATGTTAGCTATGTCCCTCAAAGTACAAATCAAGACATACTGGGCCTCAGAAAATATTTGTGCTCTTTTGAGAGTCAAGGAAGAAGGGGAAAGGTCTGAAAAACACCATTTAGATGGTAAACTACTCGAATTTCCCAGATATTTTAATGGTTTTACGAGGACAGATGGCTGTCCCGGAAAACCCAGGACGTCTGGGGGCCACGCCTGAGGCGGCTGGCAGCACTGGTGAAAGCGGTCTTGCTCCTACAAGTCTTTGAAAGAGTGTGTCTAAGAATGAGGGCGGAGAGGGACAAAAGAGAAGATCTCAGCAGAGCGGGCGACCGGTGAGAAGAGGTAGGAATCAGCACAGAAGACAGATAAAAAGTGACCGGGGGCTTTAGAAGAGAACCAGACGCAAACTGGTCACTCAGTTCCAAGAAGATATTCTCTGCTAAGGCAGCAGAGAAGTAAACAATGCTTAGACTTGCAAATAGACTGGTGAGAGAAAGGTCACTGGTACCCTCAAAAAGCAGCGTGGGTGGAACAGGAAGCTGGGGAACCACACAGAGTTGAAGGTGCCGTAGGGCTGGAGTGCCAGAGCCCAGACAGGCCTCCGGACTTCCACGTGCAGAGTGAATGCATGAGCAGCCAGTCTGAAGACTCGGCCCTCATTAGGCCCCTGTCCTGGAATCCAGCTGTCTGCCTGGGTCAGCCTGGGGGTGGCCAGGCTGAGGCAGGAGGAGAGGGCATGAACTTTGGGGTCAGACAGAAGGGTTTTAATCCTTCCTCACATAGAGACCAACTGTGTGACCATAGGAAGGAAATTTAATTTCTTTATCTTTAAAATGGACTACTTCAACTTATCTCATAAACTGGGTTTTTCTTTTCTTTTAAAGATGAAAATGGGATAAAATATGGCAGAGGTGCTCAGTAAATACCAATTTCTCTATAACTGTGGATTGTTTAGCTGTGTTACTTGGAGTCTTGGACTTCTTCAAAAATTTCCAGAAGCTGTGTTTTGAAGGCATTGGCGGTTGGAGGTGGGTGTCTGGGGAGATGGAACGTGATAGGAGGAGCTCCAGGTACCCACATCCGACACTTAACAGGACACTGGGGTCCCATGGAAATTTTTGTCTAACAAGGTTTTAGGATAAAAGGTTAATTCAGATTACAAAAATCAAACTGTATTCTTTTTTTTTAAAAAAAATTATTTATTTTTGGACAGAGGGGAAGGGAGGGAGAAAGAGGGGGAGAGAAACATCAATGTATGGTTGCCTTTCATGTGCCCCCAACTGGGGACCTGGCCCGCAACCCAGGCATGTGCCCTGACTGGGAATCAAACTGGCAACCCTTTGGTTTGCAGGCCAGTGCTCAATCCACTGAGCCACACCAGGCAGAGCTCAAATTGTATTCTTATTCACTAGTAGCAATCAATTGTCAGTTTTTTAAAAAAATCCAATTGGTATTACCAGAAACATAAAATACTTAGGAATAAATCCAACAATAGATGTCTGAGACCTCTACTCTGAAAAGTACAAAACACGGCTGAGAGAAATTAGAGAAGACCTAATAATATGGCAAGATATATTTATGATGTAAGACTCAGTATTGTTGAGGCAGCAATTCCACCCAAATTGCTCTTTAGAGTCAATGAACTCTTACTGAAATAAAATTCCAGCAGGTTTTTGTTTTTGATTTCTAAAATGTACATTAAAATGAGAAAGACCTAGGATAACCAAAATATGTTAGTTAGGGACTTCGGAGAAGCAGGCAGCAAGACCAAACATGCAAAAGATTAATGGGTGTGGGGCAGTTCGGGGGGGGGGACTGGGGAGGATAAAAGGGAATGAAGCAGGGGTAAGCAAGGAGCTGTCCTCGGTACAGGTCCAACACCTGTGAAAGGAGACAGGAAAGGAACAATTGTGCGGAAAGGGCTTCAGACCATAGTTTGTAGTTCTGAGAGTTTCAGCCAGAAATGGAAAGTCCCCAGGGAAGGGCTGTCTGTTAGAAGAGGCCTGCATTGGATGAAGAGAGCTACCGCTAGTACCCCACCATACTTAGCCATTGGTCAGGAGCTACCCAAAGAAACGCGGCCTTTCTGTGAACTTGGTGGTGAACCCACGGGGAGGAGCTATCAACTAGGTTCCCAATAGCAGACCTTCTTTTGAAGGAGATGTGAGCAGTGCACCTCCATGGCCAACATACAAAGTAATTTTGAAAAAGAACAAAGTTGGAGAACTTATTTTCTAACTTATCAACCTTACCTTTAGATTTCAAGACTTACTACAAAGCTACAGTAATCAAAACAGTTGGGTGTTGGCATGAAATAAATATACAGAAACCCCCCTAGGCACAACAACAGTATGGTGATTGCCAGATGGAAAGAGGGGGGAAGGTGAAAGGCAAAGGGGGGGGATAAATGTGGATGGAAAGAGAATTGACTTTAGGCAGTGAACACACAATGCAATATGCAGGTAATGTGTTATTGAGTCGTATTCTAGAAACCTGTGTGGTTTTATTAAGCAATGTCATCCCTATAAATTCAATTAAAAAAAGAAATAAACATACAGATCAAAGGAAGAGAATAGATCCAGAAAGACTCCAACATATATGTTACCAATTCTCTAACAAAGGTACTAAGGCAATTCAATGGGGAAAAGAAAGTCTTTTCAACAAACGGTGACCATGAGGGGTGGAGGAAGGAGATAGTGAACCCTCACCAATGGTGAACCCTTACCTCATGCCATACACAAAAATGAACTCGAAATGGATCACAAATCTAAATGTAAAACCATGAAACTTCCAGAAAACAAATATTCTTTGTGACCTCGGAGTGGCAAAGTTTCCTTAGAACACAAAACATGAGCCATAAAAGAAAAAACGAATAATTGTCCTCCATCAACAATTTAAAACTTTGATCTTTAATTGACACTAAGAAAATAAAGCAAACCATAGACTAGAAGGAAATATAAAAACAAATATATCAGACAAAGAACTGGAATCCAGAATATATTTTTAAAAACTTTCAACATTCAGCAAGACAAACCAATTTTTTTAAAACAGAGAAAAGATTTGATTAGACACTTCTCCAAAGAAGAAGATATTTGAATGGCCAGTAGCTCACTAAAAAAGGTTCAAAAGCACTGCAAGGCCATAATCCGTTACCTCCAAAATGGCTAAAATCAAAACACTGACACACAGCAAGTGTTAGTGAAAATGTGGAGCAACTGGAACTCTCATATACAACTGGTGGGAACACAGTGGTACTTTGGAAAATAATTTGGCAGTTTCTTAAAAGTTGAACATATACCTGCCATAAAATACAGCCATTCTATAATACTGTTGTATGCTAGTGTTCACAGTAGCCTTACTTGAAATTAAAAAATGAAAACAACCTAAATGTTCAGTGGCAAGTGAATAAACTGTCACTTAACTATACAATAGAATACTACTCAGCAATGTTAAGGAACAAACTGTTAATATGAACAACATAAGTGAATTTCAGAATCAATATGCTGGAAAGAAGCCAAATAAAAAAAGACTACATTATATGACCACAACGACATAAAATTCTACAAAATGCAAATTAACCAATTGTTTCCTAGGGATGGGGTGGAGGAAGAGTGAGTCACAAAAGGGTGATGGAAATGTTATTCTAATTTTGGTGGTGGTTTAACAAGTTTATACATGAGTATGTACAAATTTTTGTATATGTAATAGCAAATAGAATAAACATAGAATTATACACCTTAAGTATTTGAGGCTTACTGTGTCATTTGTGCCTCAGTAAAGTGGTTTTAAAGGGATGGGGAAATGGGGTCTGATGTAACTAAAGCAACCCCACCTGTACAATAAAAATATTGAAACTGTCCTGGAAGAAATTTAGGGAGAAGCGAGTCTGGCACTTTGCTTTCCCGTTTGTCTGTTTAGTGTCTGCGTGTCCCTCAGGCTGGGGGAAGGAAGTGGAAGAAGGACCACTGCCCACTGCCAAGGAGGTGTTGCACTAAAAAACAAAAACAGATAATGCCGGGAGCCTGAACTACAGACTTCTACTTCTTTTCTGAGATAATGTAGACTGGGCAGAGGGAGAAGGAAGGACTGTGTGTGTTTGTGGGTATTCTCAAAAACTTTAGTCTGTATAACTGTTAAATAAATAATAATTCATTTTCTATCTCACACACACATACATACACACACACACAAACACAAACAAACAAACAAAAAAGCCTGAGCCTTCTGCCTGCTGGGTGGGGCTCTGCACAAGGAGGGCCCTTCTCAGTGACAGGGGAACATGCAGACCAGGGCAGAGGTGACTGGCCAATGCATCGCATTGGCCCAGCACACCAATGGGGCTGCACTTGGGTTACTGCTCTGCAGTCCCCGTACTGAAATTCTTCATAATTTTACTTCTGAATGCGTGTTTTGTAAGTTAAGTCTGATGGGACTTTGGATGCACCAGGAACTGGGACCCTTATCTCACGCTGAGTTGTGCCTCCTGCTGTTGCCAACTCCTCCATTGCCCCCCTTGCAGTGACCAGTGCTGCCCTCAACAAGGAGGGGGAGGGCTGGGAGCACAACCAGGGGGTCAGATCACAGGATACCCCCTCCCCGTCCTCTGGCCCCTTGGCACCTGCGAGGATCTGAATGTGCCAGCACAAGAATCCCTGTACCTCAGGGAGCACGATGTTAAATAGCAAAGAAAACATACCATGACAACTGGAGAGAAATAACGAGAAAGAGAGAAAAAGGGTTTTTTTGGTCTTACTTTTTGAGCAAGGGGCTCCCCATTTTCATTTTGCTGTGAACGGGGCATATTCTGTCACAGAGCAGCCTGCTTGAGACAACGACACTCAGTCCCCACCCCACCTGCCCAGCCCGCCCCGGCTATGGATGCCACAAGTAGAGGACATGTTCCTATTTTGTCCCCAGAAAGCTTCCGACCACCACAGGGGAAGATCTGGCTCAAAGTACCCTGCCTAGCAGTGGCAGAGACAGACACGTTTCTAAAGAAAGGAATGTGGACTGGACTGCTCTCCAGAGCAGAACGTGTATTAGGGTGGACGCAGGCTAAGCCCCGCTCTCGTGAGATTCTTCTGGATGCGGACATCTCGTTAGTTGGTTTCCTCTCCAGTGTGGGATGGCAGTTGAAGTCCCAATTCAGGGTTTTGAAAAAGTCACCAGGACAATAGCCAAGTCCACAGAGAGTAGTAAAAGGCATCAGGCTCACTATTTCTTTTCTTTTCTTTTTTTTTTCACAAATGTGATCCAAATATTTTTCTTTAATAAAGATTACACGGGTCACCCTGACTGGTGTGGCTCAGTAGGTTAGGTGTTCATCCCACAAGCCAAAAGGTCACCAGTTTGATTCCCAGTCAGGGCACATGCCTGGGTTGTGGGCCAGGTCCAATTGATGCTTCTCTCATACATCGATGTTCTTCTCCCTTCCTTCCCCTCTCTCTAAAAATAAATACATAAAATCTTTCTTTAAAAAAGATCCCGCATCATGTGTTTAATAGGAAATAATGTGTTTAAAATGTTATATAAACTATCCAGTAAATAAATTTCCTCTATTTGTTCCAGATCATATACTTTTTGCTCAAAATTTGTATATATTCTTGTGAGATTTTCAAAAGTAGACCTGGATATGAACTTGATTGATCAATTGGTCTTACAGGATAAGCTCTTTAGGATTCAGATTCAATTTTGGGAGCCTTTTTTGTTGTTGCTATTCCCTAGTTAGATTTTTTTCAAACTCCTGCTGCATCTTGATCAAGTAAGACTCCATGCTGTTATTTGAAGTCCGTGGCCTTGAGGTAGGAATCACCAAGTTCTATTTTAATACCTTGGGTTTTCTTTCCGAATCAACACTTTCAGTCAGACAATGACCCAGCTGCAACCAAAGAGAAAAGCGGGCCTCCGTCTGCCCAGGCCCCTGGGAGGTGGCCAGTACCTCTTTTGTTTGTCAGTTCCTTGCCTCCAGCTTTCTTCACACAGTCCAGGTCAGAGTTAAGAGCTTATTCTAACAGGCAAGAGCAGATATGAGCTCTTCTTAGGGAGCATGGTTTACAAATATGTTGAACTCATGGATTTAGAAGTGAAAATAAACTTGGAAAATTCCATTTAATGAGTCAGGATAGAAATGGGAGACTAATCTTGGACTCCGTGGGTTGGAGAATGAACTGGCAGAAGCTTGTCTACTTCCATCCACATGAAGAGGAAAATGCTTTTCCTGCATCCCAGTGGTAGGCCCCCCACCCAGCCCTTCTCCAAGGCAGGATGAAGCAGTGGAGTCTCCCACAGCACTGGCTGGGGAATAAGGAGGCCTGGGCTCTAACCTCTTATCACTAATTAGTGTGAGACCTTGGACTCATAGTTTAACCTCCTGGGAGATGCCAGTGTTTGCCCTGCTCAATCAGCATATATGTAAGTTCCTCTTAACAGAGAAACAGTCGTGCGTACAACGTGACGTGAGAGCATTATCACGTATCTTGCTCTTTGTTTTTCTCTGAGTCTGGCAGAGAAGGGTCAGATCTGGCAGACTTTTGCAGAGCGAAAGCTGAGTCTTTCCTCAGCTGAGTCTTTCCTCAGCTGAGACTGAGCTGTGCATCCAGGCAAACTTATAGAGAGAACAGAGGCTTACTGCATCTTTGTGCAAAGGCAACTGGTTGTTTTCCTCAGTGCTGGAGGAAACTAGATTCATGAAGACTGGCCATATTCGCTAGCCTGTAGCTTGGTACTCGGCTCACCAGGCATCAGGGTTCTGAAGCTCAGAGAGCTACAGAGTTCATCCAGGTAACAATAATCAAGGGGAATGGAGAGTACCTGTCCCCTGATAGGGATGTCAGGTTGCTGCCACAAGGAAATGTGAGTCCGGCATGGCCAGATGTTCTGAGTTTTTCTCAAGAGAGACCTGAAATCTGGAATTTTAAAATTTAACATATCCCAACTTTTAAATGATGGTAAGGAAAGCAAATTTAAAGGACAGTATAACCCAGAATGAGACAGGTTAGCAGGTTGGGTGGATTAATGAGACAAACCCCAGTTCAGACAGGGAGGCACAACGGCAGTGCAGCCTATGCGCAGCTTCCTCCCGAGCACGGACAGGAAGAGGACCCTGAAGGGCTCTCGTCCAGCCCCTCTCTGCCCCTTCTCTTCCCTCGGGCCTGAGGACATGTCATCTCTCTGTGCGAGAAGGAGGTGAAAAGTCTTGCTCCTATGACCCATTCCTTTTCCCAAAGCTATTATTGTGGCCAGTCCTTGCCCACACCCATTGGGCCCACATTTTGAAACTCGAAAGCCTAGAAAGTCCTGGCCATGTAACTTAGTTTGTTGGAGTGTTGTCCCAATATGCCAAGGTTCCAAGTTTGATCTTCGACCAGGGCACATACAAGAATCAGCCAATGAATGCATAAATAAGTGGAAAAACAAATCTCTTTCTCTCTAAAAAAAAAAAAAAAAAAAAATCGGAAAGGCCTTGGCCAGGTAGTTCATTTGGTTAGATCATCATTCGGATACACCAAGGTTGCAGGTATGATCCCTGGTCAGGGCACATACAAGAATCAACCAATGAATGCATAAATAAGTGGAACAACAAATCTGTGTTTCTCTCTCTACCTCCCCTTTTCTCCCTCCCTCTCAAAAAAATCAATAAAAACATTTAAAAAATACAGCCAGGAAAAATGTTTTCCCTATGCTTTCTGCTTCCCTAAAGCAATAAAAAAAAAATGCTCAGCAGAATTAACGCGAAGAGAGGATAAAACATAAGCCGGGGATATTAGCTAGCCGGCACCCAGCCCCGCGGTTATACTGGAGGAAGGAACATCACAGGGTGTCAGTGGCCTGAATGGGGGGTGGTGCGCTTGAGGATTTAGGACTGCGTATACCTGGTTATTGTCCAGGGCAAAAAGCAAGAAAGGAGACTGGAAAGGCAGATGAAACAAAACTCAATGTGAAAAAAAGTTTAATTAGTTCGGATGTGTTATTTTTGTAAAGTTAGCGACCCAACTCTGTTAACTGTTCTGTGTAATTTCTCATCTGTGTGTTTTAAAGTGACATAAGGGCCTCAGGAACCAGGATTGGGAAACCCTGCCCACCCTAATCTGGGTGGCCTTAACGTCTGCAAAGCTGATGCCAGCTGAACTCATTGGAGGTGTTAAATAAGGCCAGGCTTCCCTGGGACGTGTGCCCTAGCTGTCACCAAGACTTCTTGCTATTCCGGGGACTGCTACTGCTTTCCGCACGCCCTCCCCCAGCTCCAGTGCCCTTGTCTATTTCCCTAGGCTCCTCCAGATTTTTCTTCTTCCCCAGTGGTCCTCCCAACTCCATCTCTTCCCTGTACTGGGGGTGACCCCTGAGGACCCTGTTCTCCTGTCTGCCCTCTCAAGTGGAGAATGTGTTTTCGATCATAAATCCCCCAATTGCAGTTTCAGGCCCTGAGGTTTCTTCCAGGGTGCTTTCCCTGGACCATTCATCCATTTTTATTTCTAAAATACTGAAACCTCCTTGAGGTTCACACCATCCACCCATTCATGCTGACTCCTCTAGTCACTGACGTCTTTAGCCTCTTCCATCCTAAGCAGTTGAATGTCCTTGGGGCAGATCTAAGTGACACCTGACTACAGAGTTCCCCAATGGCTGTACCTTCAGTGACGTTCTCCCTCCACCTCCACACACTCCCCTGGGCACAGCTGGGACCTGGTCACCATTGGGAACTGCATCTCCTTGGAAATCTGACTCTCTCGCCACCGCCTTCCAGTCCATTTGCTCAAGTCCCCTCACTGCAGTTCTCCAGCCTCAGTGAGAGCTCCAAGCCAGTGGCCCCTCCACTCTGTGCCCCTGAACCTCCTCCTAGCTTGAGCTCCTCCTGTACTCAGCTTAGAAGCCATACTTCTTCCCACAGTGTTCTCAAAATATTATTAAATCCACTGTGTCCCTCTTGATTGTACTTGCCTCAAGTACAGTAAGTCTGAGGCAAGGGACCTCAAACTTATTCACGTCTGTGTCTGAGTAGATCAGTGTCACTGGAGAATATGACACAGCAGAACATTTTGGCATGGCTCGAACTTCATGTTCTCCAACCCTCATTTGGGCCCTCAACACTGCCAAGCAGCTTTATAATGCTTTTCTGTAAGTCTCCCACTTTGACACTCACATCTTCCTCTTCTCAGAGCTTTGCACTGCCAACCTCTCTATCCCCAGAGAAGAAGCTTGGCAGAGAAAACCGACCAACCACATCCGCGCCTGCCCTCTCCTCCCATGTCTATCGCAAGGGAGCATGAGTGCCTCCCTCAGCCGAGGCCAGTCGCTGCATATGTGCCCTGGACCGCATCCCCTCCTACCTAAAGAAGTCCTTCCTTTAGGTCTTCCTTCTCCTTCCCTAATCTTCAACCTCTTCCTCACACCTGGATTCGTCCCTTCAGTACTCAAAATAGGGTGCAGCACAAATAACGCCCCTCTTTTATCACAAACTCTTTTATTACAAAATCATAAGCATGTAGCTCTGTAACATAACAATATCACACTCAAGCACACCATATTACATTTTAGGTGAAATGTTCAGATTAAAACTACAAATTATTACACCCATATATTTACCCTACCAACCACACTCCAGCAGGCATTACTTCTGCCGGACCCTGTGCCTGTTAGGATCCTCCATTACAAACAAAGCTAAGCAAACAAAACTTCCATTAACTCCGCACCTCCCTAAGTGCCCACCCATCCTATCTACTGTTCATCCATGGTCAAACTTTTTGGAGTTATGCAGACACCGCCTCTGCCCCGTCATCTCATCTCCTTTCCATTCTGGCCTCCTACTTCCCTGTGCAGAAACTGCTGGCTTCATGCAGTATAGATTAGCTGCCACGTGGACTTGACCTCTCAGCCGTACTCGATATACTTAACCTTATCTTCCTTCATGCAATGCTCTATCTTTTGACTTGGTGATAAAAATACTTTTTTGGTCTTCTTTGTAGCTTCTGAATATTCTTTCTTAGGACCTTTTTGCCCGTTCCTCTACCTCCTAAATTCTTATTTATTTTAGAGAGAGGGGAAGGGAGGGAGAAAGAGAGAGAGAGATACACCAACATGAGAGAGAAAGATCAATCGGTTGGCTCTTGCACCCGACTAGGGACTGAACTTGTGGGGACCAACCCACAGCCCAGACATGTGCCCTGAGCGAGAAGTGAACTGGTGATCTTTCACTTTGCAAGTCATCACCCAGTCCACCGAACCACACCAGGTCAGGGCTTGAATTCTAAATTCTTGAGTTCTTGGGGGAGTTCCTCTCACACTACACTTCCCCATTGCAGTTTCAACTTCTCCCAAAGCCTTAACTACAATCCCTGGTTTAATCTTTCCTGAATTCTGACCTTTTCTATCACAAAATTATAATAAGTGCTTGGGTGATTATCTATACATTGTTTCCCCTTCTAGGACTGTAAGCTCCACGAGGGTGTACAATGTCACCTTTATTCACCACTTCCATAATCCCCTGGGGTCAGCCTAGAAAAAAGTGACCAAGCTTCAATGTCAAGTTTTACTTGCTGGGCCCACACTCTGCGCACCAAAGGAGAAAGCAAACGTCTGCCTTCATGGGACTGTCCAATAGTTAGAACTTGTCACAGCAGTCTTTTCTCCAAATCTAAGCTACAACGATCTTTTCTTTAGTGCAGAACAGGAAATACAGGTATTTTCTTTGGCTCCAAATGGAGGAATCCCGTAATAATAAAAATAAAGCCAGCCTTGAGGAGTGAGGTGGTCTTCAGGTTTTTAGGCAGAGGAGCGACACAGTGAGGTCTAAATGCTGGGAAACTGTCAGCAGTGAGGAGACAGAACCGGTGGAGGAGGAGACTAGAGGCAGGGCGTTCAGGCGATTCTGCTTCCGAGAGAGCCGACGAAAACCTCAGGGTGCGGGGTGGTGTTGAGGACAGAGAAAGAGGGAGAGGTGAGCTGTCGGAGACGAAATAACATTGATTCGAGGGTGGGAGAGGTGGGCAGTGAGAGACGGCCCAGAACCGGAGGCCCTTAGTATGTCATCTGCCACCCTCACCTGTAGGCCCCCCGTACACGTGCTCTCTCTCCATGGAAGGACCTGCCCCACAACTAAATCCTCGGAATCTTATTCCTCCCTCATGATCTCTATGAAGAGCTCCTTGGCTACCCCAGAAAGAATGGCTCTTCTACCCGGAGCACTTTGTTCGAGTGATCAGTATTATAGCCCATTGGATATAACACAAGAGTTTGTGTAGTTGACTATATCAAGGCATCATGCCCTCTGTGATGAGAGAGCCACTTCCAACTAGAACAGGTGAAAAAAAAAGCATAAATCGAAAGCAGTACATTTACTGTATTTCCTTGATTTATAATTAACCAAAGAGTCTTCTCGTCTTTTTTTTTTTTTTTTAACAAAGTTCTGGTGGGGCATGTTAATAATAAGACTTATATAAAGGTCTTAGATGATCCTGGCCTGCTCCTTTCTTTGCCTTCAGAGTAAACAATCTCTTAACTCTGGAACAGCCTAAGACCCTGAGACACTATCTCTCAGCATCTGAATAATTCATATCTGAAGACCCATAGTAATCTCACTCCAGTTCAGCTGGTGCCAATTCACTTCTTTGCAAGTAACCTGTGGGCGTGCATGCCTTAGTGATGTAGCCTATTAAAGGGAGCCAGGTGTTTTTAGTCACACGGGGTGTATATTATGACATCGTTCAGTTCATACATGTTCCAAATAGGCTTACACAGACTTTTTTCACAGTTAATGGTTTTCCTAAACATTCACTAGGGCTTCAGGAGCCCTTTAGGACCAACACCTCCATGAAGACACAAATTCTGAATTAATGTCTTACACCACCACCGAGAGCACCCTGTCATCTCGTTTCGGCAGAACTGTAATGATTCCGTAAGGCCGGAAAGACAGCCTCCCGATTCCTAACTCCCTCCTCTGACCTGGGTCAGTCCCTTTGTTGTTCACCTTCATAGTTTGCATACTCCTTTTCTGTGGTGGTTATCACACAAAACCTTGATATTTTTATTTGGATTTGTGTCTTTCTCTTAGTTGTATCATAAGCTCTTTTTTTAATCTTTTTTTAAAGATTTTATTTATTTACTATTTTTTAGAGAGAAGGGAAGGGAAGAAGAAAGAGAGGGAGAGAAACATCAATGTGTGAGAAAAATATTGATTGGCTGCCTCTCTCATGCCCCCAACTAGGGACTTGGCCCACAACTCAGGCATGTGCCCTGAGTGGGAATTGAACCACGACAACCTTTTGGTTCACAGAGTGGTTGGCACTCAATCCACTGAGCCGCACCAGCCGAGGCATATCATAAACTCCTGAAAGGCAGAGACAGTATTCTCTTAGTGTCCTTCCTACCTGCCCCCACCCCACCCCACTCATCCTGGAATCCCAAGCCCATGCTTTGCACTTAGGTGGAGTTCAGGGTTCTAGAAAAAAATTAATGAATGAATCATGAACAGAATTTGGGTCATTTCCCCCACAAATTGCATCACCCGTCTTTGCCCACACTGAAAGCCCTCAGCCTCTTTCCCACGCACTCCTACTGGCTCCCTATAGTTTCTCCCCATCTGCCTGGCATTTCCCTCCACCTCTCAAATGCTTTCCAATCTGCTGCAACCTTGGCACCTGCACCATCACTTCTGCTTTTGACTCATCTTAAAGTTGTTTAGTCAGGCTAGTTCCAGAGTCCACACTCTTTTGTTTTGGAAAACTGTCTTATCACTCCTGGTTTCTCCAGTCCTGGTAACACTGACCCCCATTGTGCAACCCATGGTATCTCTACCAGAAAGAAAGACTTAGGAAGTTTCCCTCAGCAAAGGAGATGGTTGCTCAGAACCAGAAGACGCTACGTGCAGTGGCCAATTTGCCCCCTAAAATCTCCCTTGACACTGAGGAATACAGTATGGTCTCTCTCTGGGTTCTTTCCTTACATCTTTTTTTTTTTTTTTTGCATATAGCTAAACCTTTGCCACTATCTTCCATCATTTCTAAACTTGTTTGCCAGAAACAGATGCTTGTGTAATGTGTACACTGTTATTTTTCATGCAAAATTTTTTTCTGCTTCGGTTATTACTTGACAAATGTTCCTGGTGGTAGTAATCCTAAACCCTAACTCTGCCCGGCACACTTCTCTGGGTGCTTTCACTACCCCTGTCTCCACTACTGACCATATCACCCTCCGAATGGCAGAGGGCAGGGAGCATTAGCCCCATTTTACAGATGCACAGTCTGTGGCTGGGAGAGTCTGTGATCTTCCTAAGCTGCCGTGGTCTGTAAATGGTTGTGGTAGGTGGAGGCAGAAGTAGTTAACCGACAGCTTCCTAAGACTTTCCCACTTTCTCAAGCTTTTGTCAAATTTGTCGTGAGCATCATTGGCAGCAGCCAATTTTGGTTCCTTGGACATTTAGTCATCCACTTAAGTTGCCTCCCCTATTTTCTTGGATTTAAATTATTTTCACTGAATAAACCAGATTCACATTTTAAAGAGAAAAACCACTCTTATAGTTCTGCTAGTTTTTATAAGTCTTTGTGACAATTTCGGCAGGCAGCCAACACACATACATTGAGTACTGGCTTGTTAGCCCTTTTGCTAGAGAAGGGGGGGGCTGGCACAGGCTGGGAAGTTGTGGTGGATGCAGCGGGGGAGTGAGGGGGCACCTAGAATCCAGCCCAAGCTCCACTGAAGGGGCACTTTTTTCAAAGTTAATCTCCCAGAGGTGGAGGCTCTTTCTAAGTCACACAAATGAGCTGCTTCAGCTTATAGGATCCAGTTGGGCAGGGGCTGGAGGAGAGAGGCAGGATAGTTTACAGTCTCACCCGAGAGTCACACGGCTGGGTGACACTGGAATAAAGAAAAGACATTGTACAGCTGTCATCCAGGATGCACACCAAGTGCTAACTGTGGTTGGGAGTAATAAGAGGAAAACAAAGGCTGGAGAAGTGACTGTGGGCTGGGGAGATCTGGAAAGCTTTGTGGAGGAGAGACAGTGATTTAGAAAGCATGTAGTACTAGTGGAAAGGGAGGGGGAAATAGTGCCACCCCCTGGCAGGGCTTGTGAGTCCTACCTAGTGATTGCTCAAGGCGTCTCCAGGCCTTTGGAAGTAGGTCAGCTATAAAATATTAGCTACCCAGTGCAAAGGAGAGGAGAGGGAAGAAAGCAAGAGGCAGTAGAGAGGATAAGAGCATGCTTCTGAACCACAGTAGCTGTCTTGGGTAAGATGCTGCTGGTTTCTAGACTTCAATATCAGTAGTGCCCACCTGCTAGACTTGTTAGGAAGATTAAATGAGACTATTACCTACAAAGTACTCAGAACAGTGCCGGACACACAGTAAGTGCTCAATAAGTGTTAGCTGTTATTAGGATCACACGGGCATATATGCATGTGTGTAAAATTATTGATCTGTATACACAGGCACACACAAAATGCCTATTGTGACTCGCAAGTAGTAGTGGCATGCTCTCACAGATCGAGAGTTGACGCATTCTAAGAGACACCACAAAAGCTCAGGGAGAGAGGACTTGACCTTCATGTGTGGCTGTTGTTTCATATGGTTTACAACTTTGGGATGGCATTCAGAGGAAAACATTGCAATGAAAATGATGCTGTTTGGGACTGACGTTGGTTCCTGGGCTCAGGTGCTGGAGCAATGTCTTAGAAGCCAAGGTCCTTTTGGATTCCTTGTGTCACAGCATGAAGGTAAAGCTCCTGTTGGTTCCAACCCCAGAGCCAACAACAGTCCTTTGAGCTGCACCCTTCCTGAAGGCGCTTGCGGGTTAGGCCCTGGGGATCAAAGAATACTGGTTTCCTTGCCAAGGAAAATTTCCAGAGTGGCTCTCCTCACCCTTACAGAACCATCACCTGCTTTGCTCTGCCTTGGAATGAAGGGCTCACAGAGGCCTGCTATCATGTCTAGCCCCAAAATACAGTAAGTTGAGGCCACCACCAGTTTGAAACAGTGAAATCAGGACTTTGGGGCAAGTTACTTTACAGATGTGGAGACACATCTGTAAAATGGATATAAGAATAAAATGTTCACGGGACTGTGAAGTTTTAGCTGTAATAAGGCTGGCATTCCATAAAAGGCAGCCATTACAGGCGCTAGGAGCGGCAACCACTGTATGGATGCTGCAGGCAGAGAGCAGGGACGTGGCTGCGGCTACAAGCGCACTTGAAACGCACATGTAATAAAGTGACCGTACAATCTATTGTTTAAGTCCCCGGGCACTTCTGAGAGTAAAGGGAGTGCTATTATTAATAATGATGTTGGGACGGCAGGCCCAGATTGGGACTGTCTTGGGTAAACCAGCCTGTGATTCTTACCCATCCCCCACTGCTCATCTCCAAGGCCAAACTGAGTACATACCCCTCTTTCTTCAAAACATAGTTCTCAGCAAAATATTTTCCTCCTTCTTGATATCTTTATCTTTTGAAAGTTATTGAGTTAGCTATCACTTACTGGGGAATAAACATGTTAGTCATTGTACTTGGTGCTTTAAATAAATGAGCTCCAAAATCCTGAACCACCGTGGGAGGCAGGTGCCACCTCCATCACACAGCTTTGGAATCTGAGGCTCAGGGAGGTTGAGTAACTTGCCCAACCAAGGTTACAGGCCTTGTAAAGGGTGTATTGGGGATACAGCACATGGGTTAGAGCCTATGACCTTTACTGGAGCGGATGTGTAGAGGGCAGTCCAGAATTATTTACGCGGGGCCCTCACTCCCATCCCTCACCTGCTGGACTCACAGGATGGGTACCAGAGTACACATCTACCATTACATACGAATTCCCAAACACTCAGTTCAAGGAACTGGGCTGAAGAACTATTGGCTGCTGTTTGATTTCCACAGAAATGGGGGTTTCATAAATACAGATTATTAAACCTGCTCTCAGTTTCTTTGCTAATGGTATCGTGTGCAGTTTTCATAAGACCTAAAGACTGTTTATCTAAGCTGGCAGTAGATTTTATCCTTTTTTTTTTCCTATGGTCAGCATTTCCTTCCGACTAAGTGTCTGTGGATAGAAAACGTTAACTATGAATGTTTGCTTCCCTGTGAACAAAGCTAGGACTCCCACAAAACTGGGGAATGACACTCAGAATTCAGGTAAATTATTTGGGCAACTTCCTCATTTCTGGGGTCATAATTTTCAGGGGGATGGTTCTTCTAATAGGTAGAAAAATGTCTGCTTCCTGCAGCGCTGGCCTGCGTGTAAACAGAGCTCTTTAGCCAGCACAGTACTCGTCCATCACTGCAGAGCCCGTCACCTCCAGGGTGCCAGTCCAGAAGTAATCTCTTTACATATACCGCATCCTAGCAGTGCAAAGTTGCCTCTGCACCTGCTGGCTGACTTCCCAGGATCACTGATGACAGCGTCCATACAGAACTTGGGATTAATAGCAGGCAAGTCACAATTGTTGTCTCAGACAAACTTGGGCCTCAGAGACAGTTTCCATCGGGGGGTTAAGGGCTTCCAAATTCTCAGCGGAGGTGTTGATGCCAATCCTAAGGTGGGGGACACCAGGAAGCCTCCCTCCCCACCCGCTTGCAAGGATGACAAACTGAAAAGGAAACTATTCTCAGCTGTTCTGCTGAGTAAATCTTCCTCTGAGTTACTTTACCTGGTTTTATGTAGACTAGTGCCCCTCCTTTTGTTCCACATCATGAACGCTTCCATGGTGGAAGTTAAGGCAGGTGCACCCGCCTGCACGTGGGCCAGTCCCCCACTTCGCCCCCCTGACAGGTCGAGAAACCACGCGAGCCTGTGCAGCCCCGCTGTTCCAGTATCCTCAGCACAGGTAACGTCTGCCCCAAATTACTGGAATAATGCCTGCACTAATTTGGAAAGAGGGAGTTTTCCCACTTTAGATAAGAATATTGTCTTCTTCACCATCAGAGTTTTTGTACACATTCTTCTTGCTTGCTGGAATAAATCACCCCTTTGCCCTTCCTCCCGGAAAATATATACCGTTTTTAAGACTCTGCTTGAGGGGGTGCCTAACCTCATCTGTAAGAGATTTTCTGTTACATACTCCCATAGGACCCTGCATGCTCCCTTGGATAAACCTCATCTCGTGTTTATACTTACTATTAGTTCAAGGCTGGCCCTCACTACTGGGTCACGAGCTTGAGGGACAGGGCCTGCTGGCCGTGCTCCTCCCGTGCCCATCACCTGGCGTGGTATCTAGCACAGATAGCAGCGAAAGAGTGGCATGCTTCACCTTGTGGGAGAACGTGTCCGGCCCGCCGGCCGGGGAACGCTTCCCTGAGGCTGGAGATGCTGCTTCTCTCTCTTCCAGGATCCCGCTTTCAGTTTCAAAGACTGTTCACTTTCGTTCCTCAACTCCAGAAGAATTAGAGGGAACTTCCAGTAAAATTGCCTGCCATTTAATGTCACATTACAGTTATGTAGATAATTCAGCTAAATTGTCTCAAGGCAAGGAAGTTTCTATTATCTCCAAGTTACTTGCAAGGAAACGGAAGGGTCAGAATGGTGCAGTAACTTGCCCCAAGCCACACAGTATGGTGCCGAGCTGCAAACTGAACTATTATTCCCCATTATAACTATAATGTCGTGAAAACTATAACGAGGCTGATTATGTCTTACTTCCAAGTTCCAATTGGCCACGGATCATTCAAGCCTTTTTTCAGATATCACTTATTAGGGACTCATCCATTGCCTCTTTGGAAGGTCACCCTCCTTATAGAAATGTTGATTACTTTATTGGAATTCTCATGCCTGGCCAAAATCTCCCATGTTCTCTATTCCACCTATTCTCTGAGAAGTTATTTTTATGCGCATGCCTTTGTGCTTGCTTTTTCCCTCCAGCTGGGTCACTAACCTCCACATATTTGCTCTTCTGAGTCTCCAAGTACATCTCTTTATTATCCCCCAAAGCCTCCGATGTTTACCCTGCCCAACGTGGAGTACTCCTTAAGCAAGGTCCAGAGCACCTCTGATATCGGCAGTACTGCTCAACTGTCACAGGGTCTTTCCTCACAGTTGCTTGACTGATGAGCAATGGCCTACATCAGACATTCAGGCCACCAAATACGTGACTCTCTTAGGCAGCCTAATGACTCATTTCAGTCATACTACCAAAACATCGCCAGAGCTCCTTTTTTGGAATTGCTTTCAGAAATCTGTGGAACCTTATTTTCAGAAATCTGTGGAAACAAAAGAGTTTATACCTGAGAAGAGAGATGTGCTGACCCATCAGAACGAGACTATAGAATGTGTTGAATTAAAAGTCTCAGAGACAGTAGCAGGTATTGCATCTATCACATAATTAAAGATAACAGACATTAACATTTTGATTTTTGAAATAAAAATCTAAATAGAAGAACTGGAAAACCAAATAAACAGCAGTTGAAGAGCTGGAAGATTCAACTGAGGAATTATGTCAGAATGCAGCACAAAAAGATAAAAGATAGATATGGGATGTACGAAAGAACAGGTAAGAAACACTAAGGATGGCTCCGTAAGACCCAGTATTTGTCTAACTGGTACAAGAAGCAAAAACAGTGCCTATGGAAGGGAGGCAACATTTAAAGAAAGATCAGCCGAGCACATCCCAGAACTGAAGAGCTCCTCCTAAATTCTCGGAGTATAGAGAATCGCACACAGATATCTCAGTGTGGCCATTTTTTTCACCCACTGCAGACAGACTTGCTTTGGGAAGCAGAAGCATGTCTTTTGAAGCCAAGTGTGATGAAAAGGCAAATGATCAAACTCAATTCCTATGGACAATGGACTGTAAGTTAAATTAGATGTCAATTTAAAATATTTTTGCAAGGCTCTACTATTAGCACCCACATAGCCAGTTTAGCTGGTAGAATGTCCTATTTTCTCAAAACTCCTAAGTTTCCTTGTGTGGGAGTACATGTATGCTAGCTTCCTAGCACAGAAATACATGATTGGACTAAAAGCCATGGTGTCGACCAAGGGAGCAACGCCTCTTCCATATCTTCCTCAGCAACCCACCTACAAACAGTTCCACGAGTATATAATAATGCTTCCCAGCATGAATCTGAAACCAGAAAAGCTGGTGTTCATGCCACCCGTCACTACCAAACCCAGTAAGAAGAGACAGGGAATGAACCGTTTTTTTACTGTTGTTCAAGTACGGTCGTCTCCATTCCCCCCCAGCATCCTCCCCACCCCAGCCACCCCACCTCCCACCCTGGGTCCTACCCCACTTTGGCTTTGTCCATGTGTCCTTTTTACGTGTTCCTTGACAGCCCTTCCCCCTTTTCTCCCCATTATCCCCTCCCATCTTCCTTCTGGTTACTGTCAGTTTGTTTTTAATTTCAATGTCAACTGAGTCTTTATGGGCGCTTTACTCAGATGGTCATCAACCTGAGGAGATGATAGTGGGTTTGTACCCTAACAGACGATCTTCAATTCCATTTTAAACTGACCCTTTTTTTGCCCTGACTGGTGTGGCTCAGTGGATTGAGTGCCGGCCTGGGAAATGAAAGATCTCCAGTTCTATACTGAGTCAGGGCACATGCCTGGGCTGCAGGCCAGGTTCCCAACTGGGGTTGGGCGAGAGGCAACTGATCGATGTATCTCTCACATGTCAATGTTTCTCTCTCTTCCTCTCTGTCTTGCCCTCTCTTTAAAAATAAATAAATATCTTAAAAATAATAACAAAACAATCCTTTTTATAAGGAGAAAAAAAGTGCAGCTAATGGGTTTGGAATTTAGAGAAAAAGTTAATCTGATAAGAGCTGCAGCATTCTTCCATCTGTGCCCTGGGCGGTGGTCTTGTCTGTATCTCTCTCCCTGGCTCAGAGGAAGCCACATGGCTCAGATACCATCTTGATGGCTTGCAGTCCTCCCAAGGCACAGAGGTGAAACTGCTTACGGTCTCCTGGAGTGAAAACAGTTGTACCTTCAGCTCCTGGAATGATAGCTTTTTACTGCATTGATTGCTAAGTGTATTAGATATTATTACCTTAAACTAAAATTTTCCCAACCTTTGAGTCCCCCATCAAATCCAGCTTCTTCAGTCTCAGTGTCCTCAACCGCCTTCCTCGTGCCAACACCCCAGCATCTGCAAAGCCACTCCTCTAGTCACTGTGAAAATCCCAACATTTCAAAAACGCAGGACAAACCCCCACCTTCCCACAAAGCCTTCTTTGGCCACATCTCAATGCTAATATTTCTTTGTACTTGTCAACAGTATCATGCTTATTACACTTTTTCTTCTAGTAGACTACAAGCTCTCACAGAGCTGAGAGAGTGCCAAACATTTCTTTTGTGCCCTCCAAGTACCTGTTAAAATGAAAATATCCCCAGGAGGGAGAACAAGTTGAAACATTGTCTCCAGAGACTGTTTTGGTGAGCTGGATCTCCTCTGGGAAGAAGGTGGGTGAATGGAAAATATGGGGAAACGGCAAAAAAAAGGAAGTGAGGGGTGAGGAGCAGCACTGGAAGCAAAAGTCAACTATTCCACAATTCTGCTCAGGCCACCTCAGCGTCTCTCACATGACAAAAGGGTCAGAGAATCACTGACCTCCAGGCCACCAAGGGAGCGCTGGAGACTCCCTCATTCCCTGGCACTCTCGGAGAACCCAAGAGAGGTAAGGTGACCCACCCCAAAGCACACAGTCAATACTCCAGTCCAGAGTCGGCCCCTTATTACCCGTGCTCTTGTTGGAGACTGAAGACTAATAATTATAACAACTTTTATTGAACTCATCTATGTGCTGGATACTCTGATAAGACCTCCATATGCTTTATCTCGTTTCCTAATCACAGTTTTTAAGTCAAGAAATACATTGAGTTTCCCTATTTTCTGATGAAGGAACTGAGGTAGAGCTGTAGTGATGAACGCACACAGTGGTGGGGGCCCATGCGAACCCAGGAAAGCGAATGGCACAGAGAGGGATGCAG
Source organism: Artibeus jamaicensis (assembly GCF_021234435.1). Taxonomy (NCBI): domain Eukaryota; kingdom Metazoa; phylum Chordata; class Mammalia; order Chiroptera; family Phyllostomidae; genus Artibeus; species Artibeus jamaicensis. The sequence goes on from NW_026521883.1 coordinate 20,331,691, forward strand.
AAGCTCTTTGAGTTTCTTTCCCTTCAGTTCTCTCCTCCTTCCCTCAACTTGCGAGGCCTTCACTTGATACACTGTAGAACAACGCTTCTCCTTCAGGGCTTGCTCATAATGTTACCAGCCAGGAAGCTGGCCAGAGAGGGTCTGCCTCAAGCTGGCCTGCTACATAGTGTGTGGGTTCTTGACTTTGCACAGGAAAAGATTGCACAGCACAAGTCCAGCTGATTTTGAGAGTATGTTTATTAAAGCTGGGGACAGTGAAACAAGGAAGGGTTTAGGATAGAAGTGACAGGAGAGAGCTTAAGCAGGGCTGCTTTGGCTCTCTAGAAATGTTATAGGAAAGAAGTGAGCCACTGTGGGGCTGCTGTGAGCTTACTGGAGAGTCAGAGGAAAGGAGCCTTGGAGACAGGATCAAGGGTTAGTGGGAAAGGAGCTGCAGGCCCACTGCTCCCCGGGCTGCAGGACTAAACTCTAAGGCTGGGGACTCTTAGAGTTTAGGAGGTGCAGGTCTGAGAGGGAAGAGAGGTGTGGGTGTCCTTTGTCTTGAGGGTTTTAAAGGCTAGGAGTTTTAGGAGAGGTTCCAGGGGAGGAGCTCAGTAGAATATTCAGCTTTCTTATGCGGATGCACCGAAATGAGATTTCTACCCTTAACTCCATCTGTTAAGGATGAAATGTGGTTGAGTGTGGTTGGCACACAGGACACTAATTGGATTTCTACTATCCATCTCCCTGAATAGGGTGATTTAAGCTATTTGCCCTAGGGTTAGGGAGCAGAAGTTTAAACCATTAACTCTTAAGTGTCCTTGGTTAGGGAAGACAGGATTTTGCCATTTACTAGCCTGCTGTAAGCTGCTTTGCTGCCGCACTGCCCCAGTTTCCCTCATCCGCTTGTCCTGGCTTAGCAGCCTGTGTCCATGAAGTCATGCCCAACTTGCCCAGGATAAGGATTTTCCCCTCTCTCCCATAGCTGTCTATGCCTCTGATTAAACACTTGTAATTTGACTTATATTAAGTAACATGGGTGGCTCTGTCTTGTCCAAATGAACACCTTAAGGGCAAGGACCTCATTTTGTTTGTTGCTGTATTTCTGAAGCCGTACAGTGGCCAGGACTCTGAAGGTAGCACATTTTGGGACTCAACACAGTGGTGTCCATGTGCATGTGTTTCCAATGAGGTGGGACCCTCCATGGCAGAAGCCCAGAGATCCTGTGAGCCTTCATGTCCACTGAGGGCTAACATGTGGCCTTGAACAGTGTCAGTGTGCGGCAGCCACAGATGGGGCCTCAGGGCATCAGGCGTGCCCCTTACTCTCCCCGTAAATCTTTTTCCTGGGCTCCCTTGGCTGCATATCTATCACCTTATCATAAACCTTCACCTGTGTTCAAGGTCCCTGTGAAATGTAAAATGCCCAAGGAAAATTTCATTCACTTACAACCTGGACACCACACTCTATGGGTTAGTGAAGGTGGTTTTGATCTGGAAAGAGCTTCTGGGGCTTTGGAAACCTGAGATGGAGGATGAAGAAAAGAAAACCCAAGAGCCATTCACCTGAAGTCTGTGCATGGGCCTCCGGGCACCGGAACCCGTAACTGTATCCAAAGCACTGCTCGTTCACTTCCGAGTGTATCTCTCCAGGGCGCTGTTCCACAGCTTTCGTTAGGTTCTCAGAATGGGTCCCAGGCTCTAAGAGAATGAAGAGAGCTCCTGGCCACTGGTGCCCCACTTCCCTGACATCCCAGTGTGGCCCTGGGACCTGGGCCCATAGACACCACTGGGCGGCCTAAGGCAGTGGTGCGGAAGGAGACAATGGAGGAAGGAGAAGAAGGGCCCGGGTAGTGGGGGGGCCTGCAGGAGAGGACCTGCTAACGGACAAGGACGTCGGCTATCAGACTCAGAGCTAGAAGAGGTCATATGGCCCGATCCCCTTGTTTTACAGATAAAGAAAGGGAGTCCGGAGAGGTTAAGTAAGCCCAGCAAGTGGGGTCAGTCAGTGGCTCCCTTGCCAGAGACTGGCCTTACTCTAGGCCATCTGTGTGGCCTCACAGCTTGTTCATCAAACAACAGATAAATTCACAAGAAAAGGCCACTAATACTGCTGTTATCTGACTGTTTGGGTGATGGCTAGGGGCCACTGCATTGCTGAACGCTGGAATTCAGATAAAATAAGAAAATATTTCTCTGGGGTCATGTGAATGCATCATTTGTGGATGACCTCATCCCTGAAAAACTTAACCTGCTCACTCTATCCGTTTGCCAACATTTGCTGAGCACTTAGATGTCCAAGGTCTTTGCAGTAGCCTCCATAGGAGCCCTAGAGATAAACAAGATGTGAGAGCACCTTGGAGGAATTCATGCTGTGCTTACTGATGAAAGACATTTCATTGCTGAGGCGGCTAGGTGTGTTCCTTCCGGGGCTGGCTTTTTATACCCCTTATAAGAGCAGAGTGAGCCGAAACAAGGCTTCTGGGGATCTCAGAACGATAAATCTTGGACACCAAGGCTCAGGAGTGAGTTTGGATCTTGTCACGAGAAAGAGGTTCGGTGGTCTCTGTGGCTGGTGGCATCAGGACTACCCTAAGCAGCCCCACTTGGGGACCTGTCTTTGTTGCTCTAGAGTCAGAGTCATACAACTCCAAGTACCACAGAGACCTTAAAGCCTGGGCAACTGCAGCAAGCACCACTGGTGCACAACTCTGGGACTTTCACTTTAACACAAACTTCAGTGTCCTGATGTAGAGGGAACTCACTACCTCATCAGGGCTCAGGGAGGCCTGGGAAGTGAACCAGGTCACAGGGCTGTTTAGCCACAGAGCTGAGGCATGAACTCAGGACCTCCAGCCTCAGATCCTCAGAAGTGATGTTGTTACTTCTACCTTTTCCCTCAGGTTAAAAGGCAAAATTGGACTGAAAAATCCTTCTACCTCTTCTCCTTTGCTGTCATGTGAGTTAGGTATTGCAAAACTGAATTGAAGGTCAGGGGGTGGCAGCGTTCTGAGAAAAATGACTGTTGCTACAGGAATGATGCCCAGCCTCACCCCTTCTGCCTCCTCCATGAGACGGGCTCAGCCAGCCGGTGAGAAAACGGACGGGCGTCGGGCAGCCCTTTCACCACAGGATTTGAGGGCCCCATGGTGGACCTCTGATCCCACAATCCCCCGCACCCCACCCCTTGGCTTATGGCCTGAAAGGCCTTTAGTGATCAAGGTCTAGAAGGCTTTTCAGCTGCTCACTGCTGACTATACTTTAAAACATACTCTTTTATGAGATAATATCAGATACCATTGGGAAGACAATGGATCTAGGTATCGGAGTGACAAGAAGTCACCCTCGAAGGGACAAGAAATGAAATCTCAGGTACAAGGGCAGCCAGGCCTTCAGGGGGTGAGGTCAGTAAGTTACTGCAAAGAAAGGAGTTTCCACAAACATGCGCTGAAGTCACGGGACCTCAAAGATGAGCACAAAAGCTCCGGTGCTGCCTGGTGCCCAAGGACTCCGGGTCTGCCTGCTCGTGCGAAATATGGGTTTGGGCTGCTGGGGCACTTTCCTGAGAGGGCAGCTTGCCTTTTATACATGGTCAGTAGTCTTTCTTGCATGGTTGGTACGCTGCGGACTGAGGTCTCCTGGCGGTTGGTGTCCTGTAGAGAAGTCCACACCAACCACACAACGTTGATCTCTCTGGGTTTCCCTTTTTGGTTCCTGTTATGTCTCTCCTGCTTCAGTACGAGACATTTCCAGTGACTCACTTGGAAGTTTTGTGGGAAGAATGATTGGAACCTCCAGGACCACGACCCCAGGGCCAGGGCACAGAAATCACATCACAGAACACGCATATGGGTAAACTTTTCTCAATTTGTAAAAAGTGAGATGTGTACCAGGAGCAAAGGAAGTTCAGGAAACTACCTTGAGTACAGAACAAGACATTTTTTTTAGGGAACGTCCTTAGAATTTTGTGACTGGACATGTTTAGGCTGGGATGAGGGGTATAGGTTACAAAAGTAAGGGGTAAGTAAAAAATGAGATTTTGAAGTTGAACGACTAGGAAACTGATGCATACAAAGGTTGAAGTGGGATATGGATACTAGGAGAAAGCTGAATTTGGTTTTAGACAGAAGTGTGAAGTGATGGTGAGACAGCTAAGTGGTGATGTTCACTATGCATTTGGGGCTTTGGATACAGAGCGAAAGACAGAGAAGAAAAATAAAAGCTTGCACTCTCGCTCTCTCTCTCATGCCTATGCCTTTACCCCTCCCCACCCCCCAGGTGCACTCTCTCTGGCTCTTTCCTAAGCTCCAAGGGCACTGCTTTTGCCTCTGTAACTTGCTTCTTGAGCCCATGAGCTCGGGTGGCTCACTTCTTCCATTGCTCACTTCTTCCATTGCTCACTTCTTCTACCTCTGTAACTTTCTAAATAAACTTTTGTTTGTATGTGGGAAAGACAGAGAGAGAGAGAGAACAAGCCCAAGAAGGAAATAGTGTGGGCAGGGAGACCCAAATGGTAGTGAGAGCTAGAGTCCGGAAAACTAATGAGTTCTCAAAAGAAGTAAGAAGCATGGTGGCAAAGCCCTTAGTCTGGGGATTGCAGGCAACTCAGAACAGGTACAGAGGAATAAGAAGGAACAGTGGGAGAAAAGGCAAAGCCTATCACAGCAACCATAGACAAGAAGATTCAAGAAGAATGGCCAAATCGGTCCAATGCCACAGGGTAAGATCAGGAAGAACAAAGATGAAGATAACAAGCTGGGGCTGGGCAGCAGGGAGCTCCTGTGGAACCTCTGAGAGCCTGGAATCATGAGTGTAGTTGAAGCAAACACCGAGAGTTAAGAAGAAATGGTTAGAAAGGAAAGGAAACAGTGGGCATGGGTTAATTGTTTGTTGGCCCCTTGCTTAAAGCCCTTCAGTGGCTTCTCATTTCTCTTAGGGAAAATTCTAATATCTTTAATCTGCCTACAAGGCTTTGCACAATCGTCCCCTACTGCTGTCTCCACCCCCACTGGCATTGGCTCGCATGGGCACTGCTTAAACCAGCCTGTGATGCAAGAGATCTAAAGCCTCACTTGTCCTGAATGAGTCAACGAATTCCATAGACAACCTAATGGGGGGGGGGGCGCTCTGCAAATGCCTCCCTATGACCAAGAACCATATTCTTTGGGAAAAGTGATTTTGAATATGGAAGGGTGTTAGGGATTTCTTTCTAAAAATTGGCTTGGCTGCAAGGGGAAAAGACTGCCTAAACAAAATCTGCTGATGAACTCACAAGATGATTCCATCTCTGGAATAAGCTTCATTTTCTTGTATTTTGTAATAAGTTTGGCTTCAGTTGGAAATTTAGTCACTCTACCCACTCAAGGCCAAAATGATAAGATTCTATCAGACCAAGAGTGTAAATGAACCTGAGACTCTCCGAAGGTCAGAGAATGTTTGCCGATCAAGTTTGTTTTGACTTGTGCATATGGGTCAAATGTGTCTTGTCTAAGCGTCCAATCACATTATAAAAGGAAGGACAGCTCTCTACAATATAGCATCCTCTGAAGCAACAAGAGTCCTAGACGTACCTTTTGGAGGATTCTCTAATTTTTCAGCCTCTTTGATTCCCACAGGACTTCAACCCACTTCCTGTCAGCCTGAGGAACACAATATGGTTTTGGAAATGCTGAACCCAATGCAGTACAACATCACCAGCATGGTGCCCGACGCTGTGCCTGTCGCTGCCATGCCAATCCTGCTGCTCACTGGGGTTCTTCTTTTGGTTTGGAATCATGAGGACACCTCCTCAATCCCAGGTGAGTCATCATGGTGTTTTCTATCTGAGGAGATTGTTTACTTGGACTTTCAGTTTATGAAGGTAAAGAAAATGCTGTGAACAGACAGAGGAGATGGCTGAAGCCCACAGCAACAATAGCAAATGAAGACTCAGGTGAAAAGTGGTATGCTAATAGTCTACACATTTTAAATGATAGTGTTTCAAAAATAGCTTAGATCATTCCTTCTACTCTGCGCTCAGCTTTGGTGAAGTAGAGCTGGCACAAACTTTTCAAGGTCAATTTGAGACGAGAAGGAGCAAGGTAAAATTCCTGGTGTTTTTTTGTTTGGTTGTTGGATTCAAATTCATCCCAATTTTGCTCTGAAGGTGAAAAAGTCTCTGGAATGCCCTCCTACACCTTTTTCTCCTCTCCCCACTTTGCCTCATGCATGCGGTCTCCCTGGTTTCTCTTTATTCCACTCTTCCTTTTCTTTTATACTTAGAGTGGGGGTGACTGGATGAGACCTGGGCAGTGGAAAAAGAATGGGGGGGTTACAATTCCCTTGGAATGTCACACCCTGATAGAATCTTCAACGAGATTTGTGGGTCAATCAAAAGTAAACTATGATATAATTACCTGGATAAATTCAATAGAAACCCCCACCACTCCACCACTATCGGATTAATTCAGAATGAATGAGAAATATCAGACTAGTTCTTTAGTGTTCAGTGAAAATTCCTCATGGCAGGCATCTGCACCCAATCCCATAAGCTATACGGTAAGGCTGTGTTTCAGGAGCACGGTCATCACGTACCTCCAAGTGCGGGGGACCCCATCACAGCGTGATCTGGACTGGGAGTGTGGGGCTGGTGCACAATGCCCTGTGCCTGGACCCTAAGAATTTTCAGAGAACTGCCTGTCTCTCTACCTGATTCAACCTGGTATTTTAAGTTACTTCAATGTCCAATTTATCAGAACGTTTAGTTAATTTTGTTCTCTCCTCCCTGATGGGGTCTGAGGGAAGATTCTTCCATGGTCTTTAACTTGAAATCCTTTCTTACCGGATTTCTTCTTCCCCAGTGGGCTCCCACCCAGGTCAGGGTCTGTGAATAGTGGAGGTGAGGTGGGTGCATTTTAAACAAGTCCCCCCAGAGGTTTATGCTGAAGGTGGTGGTAGAACTCCCTTGGACCCTGAGTCAGGATGTCAGTCTAGGGAAGTAAGCAAGAGAACAGGTACCCATTCAATCAGATTTCCATATTTAAATCTTTTTAAGAACTTAATGAAACAATTTTCTGTAAAGTCAGTCATCTATGTATAGTGTTACTAGAACAATCATAAGATTAAGAGAACACTTTCAAAATGTTTCCATCCTATAAATATAAACAAAGTCCTTTACATTAAAGAACAAAAGTGAACAGTCTCGTCCACAGTAATGCAGCTATTACATAGTTAAACTAAACTTTGCTGAATTTGGAACTAAACACCTAATTCATCTGATTCAAGGAGAAGCTTAGATTATCTAGATTATTACTATACAACTCTTGCCCATAGAGTGAGAGCACTGCCTCACACAGTTGTGTGTGTTTCGGCTTTATAACTATTTCACTGACAGAGTGGACTGAAAGGAGAAAGATTTAGAAGAGCTACTCCTTTAGAAATAAACTCCTCAAACCATTCCAAAAAGCTTTTGTGTAACTTTTTACCACCCCTGGTAAAAGCAAGCTACCAGATTTGGTCTCTGATGTAAACAAGGTCAGACTCCCTTGTTGTCACTGGAGTTGTGTCTTTAAAACTTTGTGTGTGTCCTTATGAGCAAGGATAACAGCGTCTGAGCAAAACCACCTACGTCACTGGACTGAAACTAGTCTAAACATGGGTTGCACTCCTTGTCTAATTCAAGTCTTAGTTTTATTTTGCCTAATGAGATTTAGCTTAAGATTCTTTTCTTAAACCAAGGCCTTTTTTTTTGGGGGGGGGGGGGGAGGGTGTTCTTTGTGCATTATCTTTGCAGATCATGGTTCTCTCAGTTAGAAAGATTACACTAAAACTACAACTTCATTCTAACCCACCCATTAGGTCAACTGGGGGATTTACACCAAAAGTTTTCAGACAAAAATAGGCAGCCAAACACATTTGTCAATTTGTCACTTTTCCTGGTTTCTACGCTTATAACTAGACAGACTCACTGACTTGTATTTGAAACTCATTTACACCATTTAACATGGCAAGAAAATATTGGATACATACCCTTGTTCATTCAGATGAAAATGACTGAGATCGAATGGAACTAGCATGGTCTGGACAGTGAATTAGATCTTATTCATGGAGGAGTAAAGAGTTTCTTTTTTTTCTTTTTCCTTTAAGAATTTATTTATTTATCTTTAGAGGGGAAGGGAAGGAGAGAGGGAGTGAAATGTCAATGTATGGTTGCTTCTTGTGCGTCCCCTGCTGGGACCTGGCCTGCAACCCAGGCATGTGCCCTGACTGGGAATCGAACTGCAGTTGTTTGGTTTGCAGGCCTGCGCTCAATCCACTAAGCTACACCACCAGCCAGGGCTGGTGGAGTAAAGAGTTTCTAGTTAACCTTACTGGTTTATTTAAAATTTTTTAAAGTTATTCACAGATATACATTAGAAGATGTGAGAGAACACTTAGGCATAAAAGGATAAGAACAGCAGCGACAGAAAGCAGTTGCTCTCTTTGGTGTCACCGAATGCTGACTGTGATTTGATGATTTTCCTAGGTCCTGGCTACTGTATGGGAATTGGGCCCCTCATTTCCCACTTCAGGTTCCTGTGGATGGGGATCGGCAGTGCCTGCAACTACTACAACAAGATGTATGGAGAGTTCGTGAGAGTCTGGATTTCTGGAGAGGAAACACTTATTATCAGCAAGTAAGTCTGCTAACAGAGCTCAATCTTGAAAGAAGAAGCTGGGGGTTTTCCTACTAAAAAACAAACAAACAAACTTATTTTGACATCTGGGCATCTTTTTTCATAAGACTATGTTTGTACTCCTTCAGTAAGAGGGGGGCATTCCTAAGTAGCAACCTAACACTGTAAACAAGTGGGAGAATGGGCTTTGCCTGAAGAAAGAGATTCATAGACAAAGAACTCTGGGAAAGCTGGGTAAGTATTCTTCAGAAATTGTCTTAAGAATGTATAGAATCCAGATGGTTTGCTTTTGGAAAAAAACACACTTTAGAGAGTGACAATATCTTTTCTGCTTTCCTAAGACTTGGGTCTGATCCCTATAACTGGTGTCACCCCACAAAGCAAAGTTACCAATTCAGTTCCCAGTCAGGACACGTGCTTGAGTTGAGGGTTTGTTCTCCTCATACAAGAGGCAACTGATCAACGTTTCTCACATCGATGTTTTCCTCCCTCCCTTCCCCTTTCTAAATAAATAAATCATGCCTGAAACAAAAAATCTGACTGTGCCAGTTTGCTGTTGTGTTTCTAGTGCCAGGCTGCTGGGCACCTGTTGAAGGGTAGACAGTAGAACAAGAAGCCATCCGCACGACACTATCCTATTCATGACTGCATGCCAGTGTCCTGGTTGAGTGATCCTAAATAAAGCGGGAACGAGACTGTCTATTAAAAGAAATCATAATTTCTGGCAGGATGAATTCACTGGAGGATTAACCAAATGGTCACTGATTATATAGAACTAGCTTTGTGAAATTCTAGTTTTCTTATTTAGTAATTATAGAAAATGGAGAATTTCAGAGAGAGCATGTTTGACTAGACTTTCAGCTATCTTTACTAGATTTTTAGCAAAACTATCTACCAACACTGTCTCATTAGTGAATTTTTATATTTAGAATCCCTAATGGGGCTTCACTCAAAAACTAAGGGTGTCTAAAGTTTTACTGATTGACTATCACCCAGAAGTAAAGCAAAGTATTTCTGGGAACTACTGTAATTTTTTTCAGGCCGAGATTTACATTTGTCATTTCATAAAATACCATGGTATCCTCAAAGCCCAATTCTTTGAACCAAATATTCAAAAGAAGGAAGTGAGAGAGAAAAATGTATTATCCTTCCAAATATTTCGAAGTATCCCATAATGTTATTTTGGACCAGTCTAACACCTCATGTTTTCCTGTTTTTTTTCTGTTTCTTAAGTTTGCTGTTGTGGCACTGTTGAAGCAGACCATGTTTATGAACTAAGTATAAACAGCTTCAGGTGGAGATGTCATTTCATTAGGTTCATTGTGAAACCACTCTAATGTAATGTTTCTCACACTGGGGCTGCTCCACCAGCGCATCAGCACACCTGGGAGCTCATTAGAAATGCACATTGTTGGGTCCCCCCCTGCTCCACTGAACAAGAAAGTCTGGGAGTGGGGCCCACTGACGTGTTTTCACAAGCCCTCCAGGTGATTTCTGGGGCACACTCAAGTTTGAGAACCGTGCTGCCATGGCTGGACCACGATTGCTCTTGGATTTCACTTTTCTTGGGCTACTGAACTCTGGTCAGCCAAATGTAAGTGAATTTTTTATGTTCTCATTTTATAAATCAATACTCACTTTTGCAACCGGCTGCCATCTCCAAAATGTCCTGGGACTGATGATGACATTTTGGCTTGAGGGACTGGAACATTCACTCCTGCTCTCCAATCCCCCAGCACAGCAAGTGGCCTTCCAGCCCTCGAGGCAGTGTCTGCCCTCATTGTCACCTATCTCCCCCAGTGGACAGGTGAGGTACAGAGCTCTCCAGGTGGTTCCGATGTGCTGAGGTGCTTGAGAGAGGAGAGAAGGTAAGAAGCTTCCAGAACAGAGAGGCCTTTGCGTAGTCTGAAGGAAAGAGCTAAATGGAGTTGGAGTGGGGTTCCGTCTCACCGTGCTACCCTTAGGTCTAGCTCAGGTGGTGGTATTGTTAAGATGAGACCTGAAGTGAAGAATGATATATGTAAGGAAGGACCAGGGGGCTAGCATAGAAATCCTCTTAGATTCTAGATGCTTTAAACCACCAGATAAATTCCCTGGAAGCCCAAAGCCAGTTCCTGAAGCAGGACCCTCATTACAGTGAGGGATGGGTAGCATCTGACCACCCTGCTCTCTTACTTAGGAAAGTCGCCTTAGCAACCTGCCCAAGCCAGGCGCTGATTTGTGCTGGAGAAGTGGACACAACCCATCCTGCCTTTCCCCCAGCTCTCCCAGTTCTTTCACTATCTTGTCCTCGTAGGCTTTTCACTGGTTGGAGTCTTTGTGTTCTTTTTAATTGCCTCTGAGCCACTCAATTTTGTCAAGGGCTGAGCCCCCCTGCAGGACTAGGACATGTTTGTCCCTGTCTTCTTTCCTTGCCTGTTCTTCGGGTCCCTTCCAGAACTACCTGTACCTCTTAAAAAGATCCCATTGGGCCTCAGAAAGCCTTTTATTTTTCTTTGAGTAGTTTGCCAGATCTTTTTTTCTTTTGTTTTTTTTTTAAGGTTTTATTTATTTATTTTATAGAGAGAAGGGAAGGGAGGGAGAAAGAGAGAGAGAGAAACATCAGTGTATGAGAGATACATCAGTAGGTTGCCTCTCACACGCCCCCAACTGGGGACCTGGCCCGCGGCCTGTGCCCTGACTGGGTGTCAAACCAGTGACCTTTCAGTTCACAGGCCAGCACTCAATCCACTGAGCCACACCAGCCAGGGTTCTTTTGCAGAGTTTGAGATCTGAAATTATTATAACTGTGTAGAGATTATGACCCAACTTTTCTAACCAATTTAATCCTGAAGTGGTGAGGGGTGCAGAACTTCAGAGAAGGAGGTGGGGTTGGGGTGGGCAGTGGAGAAGGGCAGCCACAAGTGCCGCTGGGATGTGGCCTGAGCATCTCTGGGCTCTGGGGAAGGCCCATCTAATCAACAGATAAAGCATGCACAATTCCCAGAGCAGGTACATGCTACAGTAACCAGGGTCTACAAAAGTTGCGCATGATACTATGCGGCATATATATATTATTTTTCATCATGAATACAAAAAAAAGTGGCTAGCATCCATAAAGCAGAATAAGCAACTGACATGCTAATTAGGCTCATATTTGCACATATGTTAGCAATTAACATACCAGTTAGGGTTATCGTAGTACATGTTTAAATATGTATAAATTTATAGGGAATTTATTTATTCTTTATTTTTTCATTTCTTATTTTTAATTGTTCAAGTACAGTTTTCTTTTTTATTTATTCTTTAAACACATTGGAATTTACCATATACTAAGTACTGGATGATCCTAATTTACAATCATTATTGCCTCTCTACTTATGCATTAAATACTTATTGAGAACTTCTGTGTACACTGGGTATCATCAACAAATCAGCCAAAAACTCCCTACAGTCATAAATATATCATCATATTGTTGATATACCAAAATAAGTAAAATAAGTAAAATGTATAGTGTATCAGGAGGGTGACCAACCATCTGTTTGCCTGGGACTATGGATTTCCCAGGATGTGAGACTTTTAATGCTAAAACGGGACAGCCCCAAGCAAACCAGACGGCTCAGGGATCAGGGACACAGTGCAGGGGGCTTGGCAGCTCAGTCTGTGGCTTTTCCCTGACATGCAGTTAACATGTAAACAATGGCTGCTAGATTCTGATTATGAATTTGGGCCCAGTTAACCACAAGGAGTCCTTCTTGGAAGATATATTTCTTCTTGAGGTCCAACAAGACCCTCTACCATAGTCAGAGACTAGCAAAGGAGGCTAGCTAGAGAAAGGTGACCCAAGAGAGTATGGTGGTCTCAAAGCCAGGTAACAAACATACATTAAGGACAGGGACTTGTTGATCATGCCATGTAAATACAGAGATTGGAATGTTGCATTTATAGCAATTAGAGAGGTCATGGGTGACCCTGACATGACCGCGGTGGGGAGAGGGAGTGGTGGAGGCAAAAGTCTGACTGGACTAGAGAATGGAGGGGAAGAAGAATTGGAGGCATCAGGTTTAAGTAACATTTCCAAACAGTTTTCCATAAAGTAGGAATTTCAGAGAAACAGAAGGGAAGATTGAATATATGGGCACAGATCCTGGTGGGTGGAGCTTGCAGAGATTTTAATTGCTTCTGTTTTCTTAGTAAAAGTGGAAATAAAGTCTTTAGCTGAGACCGAGCAGGGAGGAAGTGGCACATTTGAAGAGAAGGGAGGCAGGATATAACAGTCATCTAGAAGAGTGTGAGTGGACTGGAGAAATGCAATAGGAACTGCCAGCTGCACTAAAGGGCCTACTTCAATTTAACTGAGACCTGGCAGCAGGCGGGTGTCTGAGGGGTGTCGGGTGGGTGTCAGAGCTTTTGTATACTGCCTTAACCACATTGGCCTGCCCACATATTTTGAGGAATTACTGGCCAATTTAAAAAAGTGAACAAGAAGCCCCAAACTGAAACCCGACTGAATGTTAATGAAGACGTAAGCTTAAAATCAGTGTGTCCTGTAGGGGGCACCAACGAAGGACTCCCCGCCCACCATTAGGGGTCCTAATGGAGAGTGGGGGGTTGTGTTCCCAGCACCATTCAGCTGCCAGGTACAAGCACAGAGTAAGGTAAGAGTTGGATTTAGCCAGGTTGAGGTAACTAGGCAACAATGACAAAGTAAGGAGAGGGTCAAGGGAGCTAAGGATGCATGGAAGGAAGTGATTTTAGTGATAGTAACATAGTTTTTCAAACTTCCTATTGAGAAAATGTTCAAATGAACAGGAAAGTTAAAAAAGCAGTCCTCCCACTCCCTCCTTACCCCCCCCCACCACCACAACATTGACCTTACGAAGAGACTAGGTCAGTTGTCTTGTAGGGTGCTCCACATTCTGAATTTCTCATGTTATTTCATTATGGTGTCATTTAACATACTTCTCTGATCCCTGTATTTCTTATAAATGGAAACTTAGTCTAAGGCTTAATTAGATTCAGGTTAAACATGTTTGTAATAATACTTCCTGAGTAGTACAGGTACTTCATACTTCTTCACATCAAGAGACAAGGAAAGGCTATCCCACCATTAACGATACTAAGTTTGATCACTTGGCTGGGGTGGTTACGCTCAGATCTCTCTTTTAAAAAGATATTTTTCCCCTTCCAATGACCCCAGTTTTTAAGCTGGGTAAGTGAGGATATTAGAAGGGCAATGACAGTAAAAAGGTGATAGGATTGATGGAACATAAACCTCAGGCACAGAACAGGTCCAAACAAGGCAAGTATTTCTAAATGTCGGGAACAATTATTCCATTAATTGTCTTCTCCACATTTCTAGTACTGATCACTCTTGAAACCGGCCACAGCCATGTGAGTCCTTTAAACTCAGAATGGCAGAGGGAGCGGGGACACGGGGCAGGGGGATGGCCTCCTCCTGACCACTTAAGAACTTACCTCCTGGCTCCTATCCACTTTGAATAGATAATAGGTTTTCTATGTGTGGGGGTAACTTTTGACTTTAGTTATGCTTATTCCATTAGTTTTTACTTTTTATTTTTTATTTTACTTTACTTATGTCTGAAGGAGAACAATGACACCAGTTACCAGACAGCTGATGCTACCCACTATCCCTTCTGAACTTCGGGGGGCCTCCCTTTCCCTCCTCATGACAGAGCTCTGGGCTTGGGTTCCTTGTTCTTCACCAGCCTCCTCTTCTTCGCTTTCCCATTTTACTCTGGTTTGATAAAGCCAGCCTGCTTTTGATAAAAGACCTGGTTGAAATCGCTTGCTTGGACTGCGCGTGTTGTATCACTTCAGTCTTGGCAGCTTTGTCCTTCGCCAAGGCTGAGCTTCTGACTCAAAACAACTGAGATGTTGGTGCCCCCTACAGGACACACTGATTTTTAAAGTTAGGTCTTCATTAACATTCGGTTGGGTTTCAGTTTGGGGCATCTTGTTCCCTTTTTTAAATTGACCAGTAATTCCTCAAAATATGTGGGCAGGCCAATGTGGTTAAGGCAGTATACAAAAGCTCTGGGGATCAGAGCAGAAAACCAGTGTCCTGACTGTCTTCTGAGCACTAAACACTTTCAGATACAAATTTGTGAATAAAGAATATACGAATTACTTATTTCCTGCTTTAATTATGGAATAAGGTAGGGGATAGTAAGAAAAGCTAAGAGTTCTAAAATCAATAAGAATTTCAGCCTTCTCTATGGCATGATTTTCTATACAGGACAGAATTTTAGCTGTTTGTCAGTCCAATTAATTCCATGAAATATAAATAGAAGCATCTGGATTTTTTGTTGTTGATTATTTCTAGGGTGAGGGAAACTTGTTGAAAACTCAGGATCATCTGATGAATATTATCTGGAATAAAATCAAGACAATATTTTACTTAATACAGAATTCATATAATAACTCTGTTTTCATTTCTTGGTACTGCCATTACTTCAGGGGCTTTCTTTTAAACTTTAAATAGGACTATGAAATCCATCACAAATGTGAGGGTTTGGCTAATACTTAGCCCACAGCTTAAGAGCTTTTGGCCCAATGTCTTCTCTGAGAACCTGTTTTTCTCAGGCATTAACAAAACAAAACAAAGGCAAAGTCATCCTTTTAGGAACCAAGTATCAACTCTGAGAGGGAGAAGCAGGCGTTAAGACGGCCACTCCCGCCCAGTGTAAGAACCGGGTGCACAGGAACTGACTGTGTGTGCTACGGCCCTGCAGACCACCTTCGAGGGGGGTGTGTTCAGAAACCCCCACAGCGGGAGACCGTGCAGCTGAGAAACAGTGTTTCACTGCAGAAGTGAGGACAAAGGACAAAAGTCACAGTGAACACACAGGAACTTGAATAAACATATTAAGTTCACCAAAATTTTAAAAAATGACAAAAATGAAGATAACATCCATCCTTCTGAAATTTTGAATTCAAAAAGAAAAAGGCCGAGATTGCAGTTATCTTTCCAGTACCATAGGTTAACGACTAGGCAGTCTTTTTTAAGAAAGATTTTATTTATTTATTTTTAGAGAGAGGGGAAGGAAAGGAGAAAGAAAGGGAGACATTGGTGTGTGAGAGAAACATCCATCAATTGCCTCTCACACGCCCCCAAATGGGGACCCAGCCCGCAACCCAGACATGTGCCCTGACTGGGAATTGAACCAGTGACCTTTTGATTGGCAGGCTGGCACTCGGTACAATGAGGAACACTAGACAGGGCTAAAAAGTCTTAATAAAACATCTTTTCATAAGTCTCTCTCTACAGAAGAATTCCATATTGCTGTTCTAAGAAGATAATATTCTTTTCACACGTGTAGGTCCCTATGATTTCTTAGGCTAGAATTTTATAATTTTTTTTAATTCCTTTTTACTGAATTTATTGGGGATGATGTTGGTTAATAAAATTATATAGCTTTCAGGTGTACAATTCTACAGCACATCATCTGTATATTGTATGGTGTGTTCACCACCCCAAGTCAAGTCTCCTTCCACCACCATCTATCCCCCCATCCTCTCTTCTACCTCTTCCTAGAATTTTATAAAACTGTCAGTGCCTCATCATCCCAAATTAGACTAGCAGTGGGGGCAGGAAGCAGCTCCTAGAGAAGGAAATGGGTGGGGAGGACACAGACGGAAGGAGCTGCCTTTTCCTTCCCCTTTTTCTGAAGGATCTCCCCAGGCTTTAAAGGCTGAGCATGGTAGCAGGGACATAGGTGTAATGGTGGAGGAGAAGCTGAGAAGTTTGAGGAAGCCTGGGTCATTGGTAAAGTCCCAGCGTTGCTACATCAAGAGCTACTTAATGTGTCTCTGTGTCCTATATCCTGTGAGAATTCTGTGACCCTAGAGACCTTGATGAATCATGATGGAACACACATCCCCAGGACAGCTACTGTTACCACCACACACAGCCTGCCAGGACCAGCCCAGCTAGCCAAGCCTGGGGCCAGGAGTGCCCAGGAAATATCCTGCAAGCCCAGAGTAATACCTCACTGGAGGGCCAGATCTGATTAGTGACTCTAAGCTTATTGCTGGCTCCAAACTGAAGAAGATGTCAAGAATTCTGGCAACTCCTGATTCTGAAGCTCACTCCTGCAGGGGCAGCGGTGGCTGGAGTGGGGCTAGACAGTCCCTGGGTGGCTGGAGGCTCTTGGAACTCTAGTGGGGTGCAGGATTCAGCTTCTTAACGGCTTTGCAGCTCTGACCCCAATATTTTGGTGACCTGGGTAGTATTTTGATGATTTGGGAGTTAGAGAAGAAAGGAAAATAAGAAATGGTGTATATGTGTGCCTTATCTTCCTAACACTCAAACAGGGAGTCAGTAAATAGAAATGTTACGACTACAGAGGGATGTTCTTATGCTAATAGAACCGCTTTTTCAATATGAATACTAGAAATCATGCATGGCACTTAGATCAACGCGCATTTGCCAAAGAGAGCTACACGGCAATCAAAATCATCACCAGGAGTTTTCCTGACCCTTAAACGTTAACACCAAGGCTTGCTTTCTCCGCAGGTCCTCAAGTATGGTTCACATAATGAAGCACAGTCACTACATCTCCCGATTCGGCAGCAAACTTGGGTTGCAGTGCATCGGCATGCATGAGAATGGCATCATCTTTAACAACAACACAGATGTCTGGAAAGTAGTTCGACCTTTCTTTACAAAAGGTAATCAGGTGCCAGGCTACCTTCTGCTCTTGTCTATGAAAGTGCCCTTTATTTGGAAATCATTCTTAAATTCCACTGCTTCACAGTTTTGAAATAATGATACGAGCTAACATGCATTAAACATTTACTACACAGTGGGCACTGTTCTAAACACTTGATATTTTAATTCCACAGCAACCCCAGGTGGTAAAACACTCTAATCACCTGTACTTTACCGATGAGAAAGCTGAGGCATAAAGAGGTGAAGTAACTTGCCCATGACTACATTAGTAAATGTTAGTCCAAAAGACAACCCTAGAACCTACATTTAATCACAAATTCTGTTTCTCTTGTTAATTCACAAAGCAATTTCATGGATGTAAAGAAGACATGGAGCTTTAAACTTAGGATCATTTAAAAAAAAAGAATTGAGTGTATCTGCCATATGTTTAATTTAAATACAGCAAACAACGTGTGTGCTGAACCATTGACTGACATCCCAGATATTTTAACAGAAAGCAATTTGTGAGTAAAATCAGAGAATTTTAGAACTGGGAAAGACCGTATATGTCACCTCATCCAGCCTCAGAGTTTCATAGCTGAGGTTTACAGTCCTAGAAAGAGTGATTTTTGTCCAACATAGAGAGTAATGCATGAGTGAGCGGAGACCACATCCGAAGCCTCCTTATCTAGTGAGTTCCTCGTTTACCATATTCTGCTGGAAATGAAGCTGTTAGGGGATATACATGACCAGACGTTGACATTAACATCAAGGAACATTATCGTGCCTTGGAGATGTTGCCAGTGGGGGAAACTGGGGCTAGACAGATTTCAGGGCTGGCTGTGCACTGTCAATGTTCTTTCCCCAGTCAGCCTTGTAGCAGACCTAGACACCTCCTATGTGGCTGCTGAGAGGGGAAAAGCTATGCCTATTCCCGCTGGGTGCTGGTTCCTCTCTGCAGAGTTGCTCATGACCAAGACTCAGCACAACTCTACCGAGACCCTGTTGCATTGGTTTCCTGGGGCTGCTGTAACAGATTGCCACAAACTTAGTGGCTTAATACAGCGCCTTATCTTATAGTCCTGTATGTCAAGTCTGACATGGGTCTCACTGGGTTCAGACCAAGGCATTAACTGGGCTGTTTCTTTCTGGAGGCTCCAGGGGAGAATCTATTTCTTTGCATTTTCCAGCCTGAGAGGCCATTCACATCGTTTGACCTGGGGCCCCTTCCTCTGTCTTCACAGATAGCAGCAGTGGATCCAGTCCTTTTTATATCACATCTGTCCGAGCCATCCTTCCATCATATCTTTCTGACTCTGACCTCAGCTGAGAAAGGTTCTTCGCTTTTAAGGACTTCAGTGATTAGACGGGCTCACCCAGATAATCCACAATAGTCTCCCCATCTCAAGCTCCTTAATTTAATTATACTTGCCAAGTCTCCTTTTCCATGTGAGGTAGCATGCTAATAAATTCCAGGGATTAGGGCCTGGACACCCTTAGGAGACTATCATTCTGCCTACTATTTATATTGGGGCAGATAAATCCTCTTATGCCTGACAAAACTGCAGAATAGATTAATGAAAAGAATATAGGGTTTAGGATTATAGGTTGTGGATTTGATTCCCAGCTCTGACACTTTACTAGCCATAAGATCTTGGACAAATCACTCAGCCTCTCTGAGCTTCAGTTTCCTTATCCATAAAAAGTAATAAGCACTATAGAACTTGAATTCTAGAGTTATTATGAATAATAAATGAAATAATGCTATAAGATCCTATAGAAATGTAACTTTCATTTTTACTTTGTCATTTGGTCCAGTTGTATTAGGAATATGTGAATAAGTATTTAGGAACAATAAATTATCATATACCTTTATTCTCTATTCTGACATTCAAGAATTAATGGGATCTCTAAACTCATCCATTTAACAAACTACTGTCTTCACATCATTGAACTAGGTGCCCAGAAGACAATGAGAAATAAGATATGGCCCTGCCTTCAAGGAACTTATAATGGCCACTTAATACCTCATCAGATACTATCCTCAATGATGTGTTCTGGTAGAGGGGTATGCATAGTGCACAGAGCACAGACCACTGGGTTATCTAAAGCACACTGAGAGGTCAGGGAAGGATTTTCAGAGGAGTGTATGCTTATGGCGAGTTTTCAGAGAAGGTGAAAACTGCCTGAATTAAGAAAGTATGATGAGGACACATCCCTTAGGAGGGAAAAACAGGATACTCCAAGGCAGAAAAGGCTAGATTAGCATGCCCTGTCCAGGGAATTGTAAGTAGGCCCCTGGACCTTGCAATGGACACATGCCTGCACATATCCATGCAAGGTGTAAGGCCAAGGGGAAAGTGGGGCCAGCCACCAAAAGTCCTGTGCTAAGGCAAGTAGCTGAGTGTATTTCAGAAGCTGCAGGAAATCCTTCAAGATTTTAAGCAGGGTGACATGAACATATTTGCATTAGAAAATCTGTCCTGGTACCAGAGTGAATGATTAACCTGGAGGAAGCATGACTGTGAGCAGTGAGAACAGTTCAAAGAGCTAGAGCAGAGACACAGAGCGGATGGAGGGAGGGCACTCCTGTGAGAGAAGTTAAAAGAGTAGAATCCACAGTCCTTGTAAGTTAATAAAAAAAATATTTGTGATTTTTTTCAGGCTAGTCCCATCTATGGACTATCAGATTTTCTAGTGAAAACATTAAAAAATTATACCCAAATTAAATGCCAAAAATAAAGGGCTACTTGTTTATTGAAAACTCACTGCTGTTTGTGACATTTTTAATGGTCAGCGGGAGCCCCACACATTTCTTGATGAATCTTCTTTTAGAGTTAGTCTTGGTGGTTTTTCTGATATAGCAGGGAGTTTGGGATAGGTTTTAGTATCTAAAGTCATAATATTAATGAAGGTATTGACTTACTGGGTGTGTCTATGGAGAAACAGTTAAGTTCAAGTCAGACGAAGCCCATTCTGGGGATGAAGTGGGAGGGCTGAGACACCGCTTGTGTTTCCTGGAGCTGCCGTGAGAATTGTCTGTATTGCTCAATTACTGATTACTTGCTCAATTTTTTTAAAAACTAGATAAAACTCAGTACTTTTAAGAAGACTGCAAAATTAAAGTCATATCTACATCATACCTCTACCTATCAGCAATTACATTTTATTTGAAATTTGGCTTCAACCTCTTGGACACAGAGGCAAATCATACATCAGTCAGGGAGAAAACCACCAGTGATGTTCAAAGCCAA
Source organism: Artibeus jamaicensis (assembly GCF_021234435.1). Taxonomy (NCBI): domain Eukaryota; kingdom Metazoa; phylum Chordata; class Mammalia; order Chiroptera; family Phyllostomidae; genus Artibeus; species Artibeus jamaicensis. Next base: position 20,352,232 of record NW_026521883.1, read on the forward strand.
TGCTTAAAAGCAAAATGTTGAGTCATTAAGGAATTATTTGTCCCACTGGGGATGTGATCATCACTCAGGGGACAACATCCTGGCCTCTCATATCTGCCAAGTCCTTCCTACAGCCAGGAAGCACGCCACCAACCCAGCCTTTCTTTTTCCACGTTACTAGAAATCTTGAGTCTAAGACCACTCACCAGGCCTTCTTCCTTAATTTGCTGTCTTCTTTTAGGTGTTTCTGCAAGCTGTTTTTTTGTTTTGTTTTGTTTTGTTTTTAAAGAGAGAATATGCCTACAAAATTCCCCAGTATTTTTCCTTGCATTCCAAGGACTCTAACAGCAAGTCTGAATGGTAAAAATAATAATAACTATATATATAGTTATTATATATATATAATATATGATTATATATATATATATGATTACTCTAAAGTTTAAACTCAGAACAAAGAGAAAAAGGGGGACTTTTAAGAGAACCTTTCAAGATGGACCACCTAGCATCAGAAGCCATTAGCTGTTCAGATTGTCAGATTCTCAGGGTGAGATCAGAAGCCAGTTCACTCTGCCTGTTTTCTTTCATTCATTCACTCATTAATTCACTGATCCATTCATTCATTCCTCCATTCGACAAACATGTTTTGAGGGCCACTATGTACTATGGACTTGAAGTCTAGTGCTCATGAGAGGTTGTCATTGCCCTCAGAGAAGTCCCAGTCTGTTGGGGAAGACTGCTGAGCAAACCAAGAATTGCTTAGCTGTTATGACATTGGTTGAGTAAAATGAATCTGGAAGTAGTATGAAGAGAAACTTCAATAAAGAGAAGGGCACTTTTGGTAACTTATAAGAGTAGCATTTTAAACATATAAACTATAATTAAAAAGGAAGCACCTTAGGTAAAATAGTTAAGGTCCAATTTGACTATTTCTGTAGCAATATTCTGCCATCTGTTGAAACATAAAATAAGTATCACCCTAAATAAATCTAAACCTTATCTAGAGGAAAATATATACAATAAATATGAAAAAACAACACTGATTTGTGACCACAGCACTAAATGTTTCACTTGCAGTCTCACAAATGATTAGTCAGAGAATGAAGAAACATTTAATTTTGAATAGTTTGTCTACCAAAAAACTCACTCATTCATTTTTAACAAGAAAGGCAATACATTCTTATAGAAAATTGGGAGAATAAGAAAAGCATATAAAGAATATGAAAATGCTGCCCAATTATGGAGTAAAAAAGTGTGGGCGATGAAGCTCTCAAAAACAAAAAGCCAAAAGCGCCCGATCGTGTGTGTGTGTGTGTGTGTGTGTGTGTGTCCCCGAGTGCAGGATGACCCACTCTTTGATGTGCTCCCTTCAGCTCTGTCTGGCCCTAGCCTGGTGCGCATGGTGACGGTCTGTGCTGAATCTGTCGTAAAGCATCTGGACAGGTTGGAGGAGGTCAGAAGTGAGTCGGGCAGCCTCAACGTGCTGCACCTCATGCGCTGCATCATCCTGGACACCTCCAACACGCTCTTCCTGAGGATCCCCTTGGACGGTACTGAAATCCTCACTCTTACCACTTCACGTTCTGCCCTCTACGGAACAAGGGGTGGGAGGGAGAGGAGACTCACGTAAAAATATTGTTGTTTCCCACAGTGTTTTCCTTTTGACACCTCTAAGATTTCCCAAGATTTTTTTCCTAGTGTGTCTGCCTTGTTCACTTATAACATATACATTTCTGTAAAGTAGTGGACCATCTATTTCTCTTATATCTCTTTTCATTGCTGTGGGAAATAGAATTCTACTCACAGTCAAAACTCGATAAATGTGATCAGTTCGGTTGGTCATTAATATAGCCTCCCACAAAACAAACTGATATATTTAACCATCTTCAACCATTCTTTTGGGTCATGATATATACATACACACATGTACACATATATACACACATATGTAGATATAAATACACTACATACACACCTGTCCCTCAAAGCTCTCAGTGTGAAAATTTGACTGTCTGTACAATGATGACAGTGTTACTTGCAGATGCAGGAATCAATCATGACAGCTACCATTAATTTAGTGTCTACTGTGTACCAAGCAGTATAAGAAGATGCTTTACATATTGACTGCCATTAAGCATTTTTAAAAGATTTTATTTATTTATTTTTAGAGAGAGAAGAAGAGAGGGAGAGAAACATCAATGTGTGGTTGCCTCTCGCACACCCCCAGCTGGGGACCTGGCCTGCAATCCAGGCATGTGCCCTGATTGGGAATCAAACCAGCAACCCTTTGGTTCACAGGCCAGTGCTCAATCCACTAAGTCGAACCAGTCAGGGCTGCCATTAAGCATTTTAAACAACCCTGGCAAGATGTCTTACTTAAGATGCTACTTTCCTCACTATACTATAGAAACAAAAATTAAAACACATACATGCAATTCTACCACCACCTAAACACAAACATTAATCATTGGGATTAATTCCATTTTGCTGCTGTCTAGCTTCATGTAATTTTTACTGAATTAATTTTTAGCAGCGTTCATTGACTCATACATCTCTTTAACAGACATTTATTGATGTCTATTTATGCAGGAACTGTTATAGGTTCTGAGGACAGAGCAGTGAACAAGGCAGACAGAGTTCTTGCTTTTAGGGAGTTTACATTTCAGTGGATATACGGACAGTAAAAATGTGCATGTGTATATATATATTTACTTGTAGTATATAACAAATAATATTATTTTGCCTATAACATATTAAGTGATAAAAAGTGCTTTGAAGAAAAATCAAAGCAGGGCAAGGGGACAGTAAACGAAGAGGGGTCAGTGGGAGTGGATGGGGCCCTCATGGGGGGGGTGGTCAGGAAAGGGCGCTAGAGAGAGGACATCTGCCTGTAAGTCTAAATAAGGTGAGGCCACAAGCCACATACAGTCGGAGGGAAAGCATTATAGATATCAGGACAAACCATCTGAGCTTGAGCTCTAACACCTGCTGCCTGATTCACCACATTTGAGCAAAGAGACGAGCCATAGAAACCTCACTGACTGCCATTTGGATGGGAGCTTCCATTCACTCTGAGGAGTTTCAGTCACAGCCTCTTGCCTGATCCCCTTTCAGACAGGGGCTCCAATCCCAGCGTGCCTGTTCTATACACATCTTTCCTCAGGTTAGGCAGGTACATATTTTATAGGCCCCTGCTCCTTGGTTCCCTGCCAGCCCTGATTCTTAGGAAGGATCATGTAAAGGGAATTATGTCTCTCTTAACTTCTGTATACACACAATGATGCTAAGAAATGGCATAAGTCATGCACAGTTATTTTATTTCCCTTTTCCTCACCTGGTCCTTGCTAAACTCTGTTTGTCTAAGGGACCCAGTGCAATGATGAGGAAGGGACATCGTTCGGAGATCAGGCAGAACTGGGATCCAGCCCAAGGGCCTGCCTGCCACATTGGCTGTATGGTGTTGGGTGAGCTTCTCAGCTTCTACGAACTGCAGTTTCTTCATCTGCCAAATGATTATACTGTCACTTCCCTAGCAGGACAGTAGAGATCAAATGAAGTATTTTGCAAAGTATCTTGCACAGTGGCTGGTATTTAGCCGTTGAAAATAATGTTTATTTCTTTCCCTTTTGTATAATTCAGAGAAAGCAGGGGTTTTCTCTTCTCCAACTTTCAATTTAATTAAAACACACTTATTAAGAGCTGACTCTACATGAGGCTCAAGATTAGGCATTGAAGATACTAAAATGAATTCTACATTCTAGCTGAATATAAATATGAAAGCTATGTGGTGAGTGCTAAGAAAAAATATGAATAAAGCACTATGAGGTGAGAATACAAAAAAAGGTATTAATTAGGTACATAATACAAGTAAATTATTCACTTAATGGGTCTCCTCACTCAGCACAAAATGAAGTTAAAATATGGCTGTTGGCTTCCCAACAGGAGAGTGGCACAGCTTGGTGCCCTCCTCGGTGCCAGAACTGAGGCCACAACAGCCATAATTACTAATGTCCCTCTTATTCCACACCATCCAGAAAAACAGGAGAGGCATGGATGTTCAGCCAAAGAGGGGCATGTGAGATTCTAGGCTGTGTCTCTAACACAAAGTTGGAAACTGGCAAATCTTTGATTAGCTCAGCCAATTTAGATGCCAGGCAGAATAAATTAGTGTTGATTTGTCTAGTGGCAATACTGCAGCTAAAACGCCAAGTGAGGGTGGAATCCCCCTAGCTCAGAACCCTAGACTGGTAGGTATCTTTCCTGCTCAGAGTACTCTTCTTGGGCTCTTTTTGCTCAATTGCTCTGCTGTTTGTTTGTTTTTCCAGAAAATGCCATCATATTTAAAATACAGGGTTATTTTGATGCATGGCAATCTCTCCTTCTCAAACCAGACATCTTCTTTAAGATTTCTTGGCTCTACAAAAAGTATGAAAAGTCTGCGTAAGTAACAAGCTTGGAATATTTGTCCATGATATTAGATTGTTTTCTCATTGTGTCTTTGCTATTGTTGGCCTCTTTAGCAAGTTCTCTGCTCACTAGAGCCCACAAGGGAGATGTTGATTAAGTTGCTGATGTAACGCTTTGTATATCAATTTGGCTGAATGGGGCTGAACCAGAGAGTAAGGAAGCCTTTGGCCAAGGCAGCTTCTCAGCAAGGGGGCCAAGTGGGTGGTCTGAGTGCTGCATACCTGCAACTAAAACACTGCAGTGTATTTTGAGTTGAACAGAAGGGCGGGCTGAACACGTCATTATTATCTGTCAAAATTCTCTTTGCATGTCAGAAAAAATGGAAACGTGGAATCCATTTTATAATTGTATTGCTTCTGAGTAAATTTAACATAATTCAACTTGTAGGAATTGACTGTAGTCTCAAAAGAATTTTTCATAGTGAACATAATGGACTTCAATAAAACGTATGGTTTTTGAAAATTTTGTTTTTTAGTTATGTATCTTGTATCTTTGAGGGATCCAGAAACCATCATTAAATGGCTTTGCTTTGGTCTTAGACCAGTCTAGCTGCAAACTGGACAAATACCCAATGGCCTTAGGTAATCAAAGGGTTTTTTTTTAGTGTAAGTAGCCAGCTATTAAACACTGCCCACTCTAATCACCAGTGGAAAGCCCGTGTGATCTAGAGGCAGACAGATGTGGTTTGTAGCCTGTCTCTACTACTTGATAACTAAATGGACTTGGGAAGTTATTTAAAGTGAAAAGAACCTGCCTTCCAGAGCAGAGATATAGGTTGATGAAATCCTAGCCCAGGCCATAGCAGGCACTAAATATGGTAGTTTGCCCTTTCCCTTTGTTCATATTTTCTCCCAATGTCCTTGACCATCTTAAATCCTCCATCTCTAAAAGTTTCCAAACTTGTTTGAAGACCCAGCTTGATTCTGTTTCTGTATTTTTTTAATTGTATAGTATTAGTCTCCAGGGAGGAAACCAACTTGATGTTGCTTTATAGTTTTTCATATAGTTAATGAGTATTAAGTAGATATTTGGAGACTTCGTTTTTACACATTTCATTTCATTTTTACCAGAGATTATTGATTCAAGAATCAATGAAATAAAGGATTGATCACTTCACTGAAGTCAGATTTGGTCATGGTTCTTGGTCATTAGTTTAGCATGGTCTTGACCAGCAGGCCCACAGACATTTATTGCATGAGACTGTGTAACAGTTTCTTTTAGGTTTCTGTAGAAATAGCTTAGCAACATTCTCTCTATATATAACATTTATCAATGGTTAGTGCACTACTTTATATCTCCTGTGTCACAGGGCAGTAAAGACCTAGAGAAACCCTTTAAATTTCTTCCCCTCTGTGGAAGAATTTCTTCCCCTTTTCATGCCCTTGCAGTCATGCTAATATTTGTATTGAGGTGTAATTGAAATATACCATTATATTAGTTTCAGGTGTGCAACACAGAGATTTGGTATTTGTATATATTGCAAAATGATCACCACAATTATTGTGGTTAACATCTATCGCCATAGATATTATAGTTAAAACTGTTTTTCTTGTGATGAAAACTTTTAGGATTGACTCAATAACATTTTTCTTTTCTTCTCTTGACAACTTTCAGATATGCAATATGGCATTATTTATTATTTATAGTCACCATGCTGTATATTACACCCCCAGGACCTAATTATTTTATAATGGAAAATGTACACCTTTTGACCACCTTCAGCCATTTTCCATCCCCCCACCCCTGGCAACCCCCAACCTGTTCTCTGTATGTATGAGCTCAGGTTTGTTTGGTTTTGCTTTTAAGATTCCACATATAAGTGAGATCGTACGGTATTCACCTTTATCATCCTAATACTTAAAAAAATGTACTTATGAAAAGGACTCTCAAACATCTATTCCCATCCTTATTTATTCAATTTTATATTTTTGCTTTTTTTTAATACAGCAATGCTGTTTTCTACTTTTTATTCTGGCAAGTGTAAAGGTTCTCCATCACAGAACACCGTGAGTGGGTGTCTGTACTACACTTAATGTGATACAGAGTGCTGTTCCCTGAGACTGGCGAACAACACACTCACCCACAAACACATACACATAGAGGCAAAGCCAAGAATAACAGAATTTAGATCTCAAGGTGGACTCATCATTCATCTAGTCTGATCCCTTTGCTTTAAAAGGCACATAAGGCTCAGAGTCTTTAGGTTATGCAGAAAGAGAACAACTTGGACTAGAACCTGACCCTTTGTCCAAGGAGCTCTTCACTCCCCCACACTGTCAAAATGCCTATACAAATTAATGCAGCCATTCATTCATTCAACAAATATTTACTTAGTGTTTATTATGTGGCAGACACGGCAAGGTGTGAGAATAAATATCGAGATTAGTGAACAGTCACTTGAGTTCACTGGGTAAAACAGAAATCTCGAACCCAATCGTCTTGAGGGCCAGGCAAAGACGTGTGCTGGTGGATACAGACAACAGAAAGCAGAGGTGCCCGTGGCAAACTGGACAGTGTGTGTCCCACTGAGGACGTTCACTGGGTTTGCTTTTGTGTTTTTCATTCATACATTGTGCTGGCCAAATAAAAAATAAGAAAACATGATTGGACTTGGCTTTTGTACGAGTTTTTAACCCTTCACTGGAGGTTACAGCCTTGATTTTGCTATCCATACCTAGAAACTCTGGTTCCTTAACATGAAGTATAACATTTATGTAACATAAGGATATTTGATATATACTATCTTTACTATAAGGATATTAAGTATAAATTCAGTTACTCATAAGCACTAATGGTTTCAATGAAAGCAGATTATTTTTATTTAAGCAAATGGTAAATTTATCCATTTTTCTACATGTCTGAACCGAGTCCAGATGGGTCGTATTTTCATTTCTGTTTTCCAGCAAGGATTTGAAAGATGCCATGGATATTCTGATAGAGGAAAAAAGACATAGGATTTCCACAGCAGACAAACTCGAAGACTGTCTGGATTTTGCCACTGAGTTGATTTTTGCTGAGGTACTGACCTGAGCTCACCATACTTCCCACATAACAAATGTGTATGACTCTTTGGGTATAGGTGTGTAAAGATTTCCTCTCGTGATCGTGTTGCATATGTCTGCTTTTCAGTATCTGCTCCAGGTCTTCTATGATGTCCAACTCAAATGGCCCATTGACTAGGCATTCTGGTTAAGACCTAACTTTAAGATTGAAGTGACTCTGTGTCTGCAAAATACAAAATATGAAAATGGTAAAGCCCAAAGACTGAGTACATAGATAATTTGTTATTAATAGTTCAGCTTTCAGCTGAAGATTATGGAAAATATTCACAATCACAGAAACATGTAATCTTTGTGAAGTTCTTCATCGTCGAGCATCACCTCCCCTCATTTTGTGAAATTTTGATTCGCTTTCCCAAATTTTCCCCCTTTCCAAATGTTCAGAAACGTGGTGACCTGACAAAAGAGAATGTGAACCAGTGCATATTGGAAATGATGATTGCAGCACCAGACACCCTGTCTGTCACCATGTTCTTCATGCTGTTCCTCATTGCAAAGCACCCTAACATTGAAGAGGCAATGATGAAGGAGATTCAGACTGTTGTTGGTAAGAATCTATCAGCTAAACACAAGAGGTAGAAAACAATTCTTTCAGAAAATCAGCTTCTTGTGTCCTGAGAATCTGAGGTCAAGTGAAATCTTTACTGTAATCCACCCAGAGAACAATAACGCAAGGCATATTGTCACACTTTCAGATGCCAGATAGGTTAAAAATATAAAAATAATACATGCTCATCGATGTTGACTTTTCTCTCCTGACCTTGCACAGTCGCTGTGAAACAAGTTATTTGGTTGTGGAAAGACACTATCTTTTAAAAACCATTTCAGTGCTGCTTGGAACAGTTGACAGTAAGTTAAACACGTGAGAGAAGGGATCTACAGATGCGTTGCCATAGGCAGGAAACTGCCTGCCAAGTTAAATAGCAAGGGGCCAGAATAGCACCTGGGCTCCGAGAGGGGGAAATTACTCTTAAGACCATATCCATTGATACAATTTCCTTGAGAAGCGAAAAGTGTTTGTGCCTCATTACATCCTGACACTTCAAAAGATCTCTGCAAAGATGAAAAAGCATTAGAACCATTTGCACATGTGTCCATGCTGCCTCTAGATACCCACCCATGGTAATTGCTTCCTAGGGAATGCCTTTGCTTATCTTCTCCGTCATTTTCCCTTTTTATCCCAGAAAAACACACCCCATTAGACCCTTAACTATGTACAAAGAACAGTATGTGAGGGGCAGGACTGTTAGAGTTTTCTGACCAAATGAGACCTTTCCTGAATGGCATAGTTGTACAGGAGACAGGGCTGCCTCAGGACCCTGGTCTGTTTTTGATTCTGCAAAGGTGGTAGCCCATTGGAGGATGCTGTGAAGCTTTACCAATTCTGAGAGTAACCCAAGCTTCTCTGACTAATGTCAGGCCAGTCTGAGACAGTGCGGGTGTCCTTCAATCCCCAGCACACCTGGAGCTGCTCTGAGGCACCATTTTGTTGCAGTAGGAGGCAGGGGTGGGTGTTCCTTGCTACTCTATCACGACAGGGTATGTCCTGGGCAGATGAGCTATACAAGTACCCAGAGGAGAAAATGTTATCGAAACTGAGTAAGGTCACTGTCTCATTTTGACTGGAGAAGGAGTGAATGCCCCCCTGATTTTAGAGTAGGGAACAAAACTCTAAGACCTCAGAGGCCAGGCAGACAACTGTTTGAAGTGGATTAGGAGGTCTGCACAAGACTACAGAGAAACGGCCCCTGCAAAGGCTCGCCAACCACTCAGCTTCAGCCCATTGTTGCCATGTAGTGATGTGAGTCCAGTGTTTCCAGGTTTTCTAAATTTTTATAAAAATTTAGGCTTTTCTATGAAATCCCCCAGCTTCTATGATAATTGTCTTCAAATCTGAATTTTTATAAAATGCTCTGTAGGCCGAACGTACCATATTTTGCCCAGGGTGCTGGTTTGCATTAGAATGACAAATATAAAATATTTTCCAACCAAGAACAAACTGTTCTGTGAAAACTACAGGAGTTTTAATGCCCACCACATGTTGAAACTCTCATTACCTGTTTGTCATTTTTATCTACTCCCACAGGTGAAAGAGACATAAGGATTGATGATATACAAAAATTAAAACTGGTGGAAAACTTTATTAATGAGACCATGCGGTACCAGCCTGTTGTGAACTTAGTCATGCGCAAAGCCTTACAGGATGATGTCATCGATGGTTACCCAGTGAAAAAGGGGACTAACATCATCCTGAATATTGAAAGAATGCACAGACTTGAATTTTTCCCCAAGCCTAATGAATTTACTCTTGAAAACTTCGCCAAGAATGTAAGTGCTCTTCCTTAAAATTAAGTAGGGCCCTCTTTAAGACATCAGCTGTTAAATCCTCTCTGGTTCCGTGTTTGCACCATGCACGTTTCATTCTATTTACTTCTTCCCTCCTGTAGCCTCACCAGAAACACACCTTTTCCCTAGTTTGGGCCATGGGCACCGCATTTGTCCTCACGCCAAGGACGCTGGGTCTCCAGCTGTAGGAAGTGTCTACATGGTGGCCACATGATAGGTCAGAATGTGAAAAAGTCAGGACTTGAATTTGGCTAAAATTAGGTGAATTTTGTTTAACCCAACCAACTTACTTTTCTATTTACAGTCACTACTTTGTAATCATGTAAATTCAGCAGCAGCAGCATCTCAGCAAAGGCAAGTCCACTTGTGCCTTAGATGGACATCAAAGGAGATCAAAAGATTTGGTTTTTCCAGTCTTCCTTTGGTTCATGAAATGGCCCCACAAGCACTAATTCTCATTCAAAATAGGACCTGGTCATTAAAAGAGCTTCAGCTTTTTCTTTCTTTATCAGTGAACTATACTGGAGATTCTGCTTCCCTTATGTCGAATTTTGGCAATAATGTTTTTAACATGTATTATCCAGATAGTTTCTTTAGTGTCTTCTTTTTCCATTGGCATGTGGTATAGAAAAATGACAATTAATCCAGTTCCCCAATTCTCTCTGTTTCTGTATAAGCAACCCATACCATGTTGACAATTTGTCAGCAAAAACTTAATTGGGAATCTACTATGTGACAGGCACTATGTAAGGCCAGATGTGGGCAAGACAACGGATGTGGTACCCATTAATTTTTTGCATAACTAAAAATATTTAGATGCTGATAGATCGGGAATCTATATCTTCCCTAAATTTGTCCTTTGTCATTAAGTTATACGACATGAACAGTCTTTGCTTTGGTGATTTGCAGAATAGTAGTACAGCTAGTTCCAAAGAGCTAGGTGAGTAACAATGGCTGTGATAAAATGGTCTGCATTGCTTTACCAAGCACATTTATATGAAAAGCAAAACTGGATGCTGTCCAAGGTTGTGTGTGAGTCCTAGGGGATGGCTCAGACTGGGTGGAGAAAGGGGCTTACCTGAGTTATAGTCCTTCATCTCAGTAAAGTAGCAGTATGGCTGAGACCCCAAACCAGAGTATGCTGACTGACCAGTATTTTCAGAGTAAATCGAACAGACACTGTATGATTCTAGCCTTAATATTCTAGCTAATTGGCTGATCATTTTCATAGGTTCCTTACAGGTATTTTCAGCCATTTGGTTTTGGGCCTCGTAGCTGTGTGGGAAAATACATCGCCATGGTAATGATGAAAGTCATCCTGGTGACACTTCTGAGACGATTCCGCGTGCAGATATTGCAAGGTCAAGGAGTGTCTATTGAAAAGATGCATGTGAAAAAAAACTTAGCCGTGCACCCAGATGAGATGTGCGATCTCCTAAGTATGACTTTTGTCCCAAGAAAATCAGACAAGTGCCACGGATGCTGAAGAAGATTGGTCAGTACCTACTCTGGAGCACTTCTAATCAGTAGTTCACTAGAAACCCATTCATCTTTGCCATAGTATCATCCTCAGAATATCATCCTCATAGTGAACATTAAGTGTGTATGACATTTTATAGGCATACCTTTTATGGGCTGTCAGCAAACCAGGAGACATCGGTCATCTGCTTTTTTCCGAAACACAGAATCAAGAGCAAGAGAAAACACAGAGGCCAAGAGTTTGCAGGGAAAATGGTCAGTGAAAAATTGCAGCCTTAAAGGCCCAATTCCACAAAAACGTGTTGGAAAACATAGACCATCAGCAAAACGTATATCTGGTGGCCCAGATATGGAATCTCCACTGCCCTGCCCCAAAAGCAGCTGAATGTCTGGGGCAGAAGCCCTCCAGTCGATTAGAAAGACCAGACCAACGTCTAGGGGTGCCTGGAGTCAAACACACCTGGTAGTGTGAATAAAAGTGTTTGATTTGGTTTTCGGTGGGGTCGGGGAATAGAGTATTCACAGTCTTTGGAGAAATACAAATTCAGCATTTTACTTTTCCTATTAATTATATTCAGTTGACCCTTGTTTATCCACATGTGTCTTGTTTGTACCAGAAGTTAAATTGGAAACTATCCATTCCCAGTCTCTCAATTCATGCCTCAGCCACTTACCTCTGCTATAATTGGTGTAGATTCAGGAAATACAAGCTAATTTAATAATTACTCAAGCAAAATATATAATTGGGACCATATATATGTTGTAGGAATTTAAAGTCACACAATGCATTTAAAATTCAAATGTTTTTTCATGTTCTCATTGTTCTCAGTTCTAGTAGTATGGGAACCAAGAAATAACTTTACGTAATGGTATCTAGTAACACTTACAGCAGCTACAGTGATTTGAAGGAAGAGAAGTCCTTTAGAGGACTTCTTTATCTCATTCTGTAGCCCAGTAGATTCAAACTTCTAAGGAGTGCTGCTCCCACAGCATTATCTTTCTCCCTTGATGTTTCCCCCTCTCTTTCTATGACCCCAAAGCCAAGGGCAACAGATTAGTAGAGAAGGTGATCAGTGTAGAACCCCTGCAATCATTATTTATCCTACCTCAGATTTAATAGTTATTATGGAGACTAAACAATGGTATAGTTTGTTGAATCATCACATGTAGCCATGGATAAAATATATACCTTGTGAATTAGCTTGGTAGAGGGAATAAATAGATTAAAGTTTTAAATACCACTTGTGTTACAATTGTTTCAACTGAATGTCATTTAAAAGCTAAAAAATTAAACTCATTTTCAAAATGTAAGTGTTTGCCATTGAGTCAACCGCCACCGCAACATTTGAATATTCTTTTCATCTTACCATTTGGCAATAGGACAACACCTGAGCATAAGTGTAAGCTCCTTTAGAGAAGGAGCTCTTTTCTTTCTTTGTAATCCTTCCCATATTTACTCTCAAGATCAGTACTGAACAGACCCTCTTGCTCACAGACACTCTCAACTGACCCTGGAAACTGAGTAAAGAAGAGGCAGGTATTCTAAGAATTCAAGGATGGACATTCGTAAAGAAGGAAATACTGACCTTAAAATTACTTGAATCATCTCTAGGCCCAAAAGTACATGGAAATATGCCTGTGTGTCTGGATATTTCTGTAGTCTGGTCTATAGACAATCATCTAAATAATTCAGACCCCTGAATTATTTAGAAAGCAAGGCCAGGATTAGATTTATTGTATCCAGGTTAAATCACTCAATTATTATTAACACACCGCATATGTTGTTCTGGCTGGAGCAGCATAGGAGAGAAAATCAGACTAGATCAATGTACTTCACCTATCTGATTCCCTTGGAACACCTACTGCCTTTTTTATGCTTCTATGTACTCAAACCCTATGTCTATACAGTCAAAATAAAATGGAAGGTTGACATAGTGGTATCTAGAAAACGCCAATACAAAAAAAACAGGCTATGTCCTCTCCCCAGTCTGGACCTCAGTAGACCGATCCATAAATATGATTCCACCAGAGGTTCTCCGAGTAATTTCTGATGCTTTTGTTCTGTTACTATTTTGCTTCATACACATAACACCATTTTCCCCTTTGTATCTAAGCCCTAATCACAAACAAAGTGTATAAGACAATCTCCTTTTCAGGTCAAACATGCAATGAGGTCACTGAACAGATGATGTGGGCATCCAGTGTGTGGCAACGGGCAGAGCGTCAGCCCCCAAACAGTAAAATGTCTGCATATGCCCTGACCTACTGCTGCAGGGGTATGAGTATGTTTATGGAACACAGTTCGTTCACAGATAGTCCCTTTATGCCCTATTGGAACTTGTGAGCAAGCCAATGGACTTGCTGAAGCAAATCATCTTTTTTTTTTTTTTTTCCTTCTGAGTGGCCTTGGTTTACACTCAAACCAACTGGATCACTGAGAGCTTAATAGTAGTACCTCCATTCCCTGCTGAAATGAACATTTTCCCTGGCCCCTAACACTTTCTCTCTGACAGGCTTGCCACCTTCCCAAAACGCAGCTTGCTGCTTTTACTATTCACATAGCTCTAGAAACCACCAAAACACAGAAGTAAACTCCCACTTAACAGAAATCCCTGCCCAAGACAATGCAGGAGTGGCTGACACAACTTTGTGTGTGGTCCTTGAGGCAAGTGTGAAGAGGAAGGAATTGTTATAAATCATTAGGGTACCACGACTGACAGCTGTTCACTCACCAAGTACTTACCATGAACCAGGTATCTCATTTAAACCACACAGCAGTCTTGCAGGGTAGAGAACATTCTCCATTTTGCAGGTAATAAAACGGACTCTTCAAGAATAACTTGCCCTACCCACTTAGCTAGAAATTTGAACCCCTGTCATATCCCAAAGTCTATGATCTAACTAAAAGTGGTATTTGATCCTTTGTAACATCAAATACAGTATAATGATAAATGACTATACATTTTAATTGGTATAGGTATTAAATTGGGGTGAGGTAGGAAATCAGGTAGTAAGAAAACCGGTGAATTTTTGCCCCTATCCTAGCCCTGACTGGCCACACCAGCATGAAAATAAGTTGAAAAACAAGGACTGGGGACTTTGGGCTGTCTCTTTAATCACCAGCCTAGGGTGGGTCAAAGCAGTTATTTGGTTTGACTATATTAAGGAGTCAAAGTCAATTGATCAATATGTTTTCTCTAGCCATTCATGTTTTTTATTCATCCATGATTTTTATTCATCTCAGTGTCTGACACACAACATGAACTCAATAGATTTTTGGTGGATGAATAATGGAAGAATCTTTGAACCACTAAGAAAAGCAAGTTCCATTAAATTCATAAGAATAATTGGTGTCACATGTATACATTCTCAAATGTGGTCTTTGCAGTCTACTAAATGCTGCTAAATAAGCCTAAGACAATGAATAAACTGGCTATGCATTTGGAACAAGAAAAACAGAGCCAGGCAGTGGGAGCTGGGTAATCTTTGTCATTGTTACTGGAGAGGGTGCTCATACTCATCAGGGGTTGGACCAGATGTACCTTAGGACTCTGCCTGCAACTTCAGATTCTCCAAGTCTAAGGGCTGACACCCCCTTTACAACTGAGTAGTGAGGATTTGAACATTTTCTAATGGAGGTCACAAAACTGGTGCTATGGAACACACATCAAAGAAGTCAACTTCCAGCCTCTCAGCGTAATGATCAATCATGTCCACAGGATCACAAATCCATGGTATTTTGTGCTTAATGATCACACTGATTACACCAATGACCAGGAAAGGTAACACTATGCAAATTTTGCAAGTTTAATTCATTTCCAAATAAATCAAAAAAGCACCTCCCATCCTATTTCAATGCAATTGTTCCTGGTTCTCCTTCTTAGGTCTCATTCTAGTCCCTTTCAGTAGCCTGTATTGCTGCTTCCCTAGATCTTCTGCAAGTCCTTCCACACGAGTCTTCTTAGTAGCCCCTTCCCTACACAGTGCCCCTCAGTTTGCCTCAGATCCAGTGCTCAGGGAACCCTGCCCAGTCTTCTGGCCCCAGACCTGCTGTTCTCTCCCCGCAAATCTGGTGTGTGTTTGCTTTTTGTCTTTCACGTTCTTCTTCCTCCGCAGATCTACCAGCTATATTTTTCATATTTCCCATAGTCTTTCTAGACCTCCGTTGACTCCTGTCTTATTCTCTCACAATTCCCAGTCCCTTTCTGAATTGCTCAGAGCAAAGGTCGGTGGTTCAGTGGTTTCATGAGCCTTTTTATTCTGAGCTGGTGAAGCTGAAGAATCCACCTCCTCCCTTAATACCATAGGCTCTTACTTGGATGAGGTGTGGCACTTCCTCCATGGGTCGGTTTCCTCAAATTGCCATAATAAACTGGGAGGCTTCAAGTATGAGAAATAGAGTCTCTCATTGTCCTGAAGACCAGAGTCTGAAATCAAGGCAACAGCATGGCTGCCCCCTTCTTGAAGCCTCTAGAGGAGAATCCTTCCTGTCCAGCTTCTTCTTGGTGTCCCTGGCTTGTGGTCACGTCCCTCTAATCTCTGCCTCTGTGATCATGCTGCCTCCCCCTGTCTGTCTCAAATTGGCCTCTGCCTTTCTCTCATAAGAACATTTATCATTTGATTGGGGCCCATCCAGGTAATACAGGACAGTCTCAAGATCCTTAATTTCATCTGTAAAAATACTTTTTCCAAATCAAGTCACATTCACAGGTTCCAGGGATTTAGATATGGACAAATATTCTGCCTGGGGGCATGATTCAGCACACCACACACCCTCACCCCAGAGTATGACCGGCAGTTCTCATTTTTCAGAGCAGTGTATCCTAAACTTTGATGTACATCTGAGTTACCTGGGTTTATGTGACACTGCTAATCCTGATTCAATAGGTCTGGGTGGAGTCTGAGATTCTGCATCTCTAACCAGCTCCCAGGTCACACTGATACTGAGGTAGGTGGTCCAAAGTGAGCAGAGTTTGCAACAGTGTGGTTCACAGAGCAGCAGCAGCAGCAGCACCTGGAACCTCATTAGGATGGCAACTCTCAGGCCCCACCCACACCCGCTGAGTTTGAATCTACTATCTACTATCTACTATCTACTGCAACAGATAGATCCCCAAGTGCTTTGCTTGCATGTTCAAGTTCAAGTAGCACTGATAAAACTAGAAAGTTTTCCTTCCTACTATATACCCAAGACTCTTCCCACCACACTTGGCCCCTGCCCTGTGGAGTCTTCAACCCTGTTTGTTAGGGCAGGTCTTCAGTTCCCTGCATGGTGGCAATTTCCCTGGGGCCTCTGAGGGGAAGCCCCTGGAAATTAACCCCATCCTCTATTGCACTCAGTTCTATTGCACCAACAGCCCCACCCTAACACCCAAACTAAGCAGCCATTTCTCCCAAGACTAGGAATACCAACACTGTGTAATTCCAACACAGCAGTTGTAATGCACACAGAAGCTACCAAACAGAATCTTGTCCTGCTTAAAGAAACCACTGCAAAACCTTCCAGAAATCCTGGTCTTTCTTCCTGATATAGGGATCAATGAACTGCATTGGCTCCCCTCTAATGATGCTCCTTCAAACCCTTTACTTTCAAGGAGTCAAACTATAAAGTGTGTCCCTTCATGCACCCCAGTGAAAGTAAGAAAGGAAGTTCCTACAACAAATCTCTATTAGGCATCTGTCATTAATACTTCCGTGATTTCTTTGCTCAGGGAGTTTTCCCTGAAAGAGACCCTCCCACCAGCCTGCTGCCTTCACAAGAGGTATGTAGCCAATGAAGGTTTAAATTCTGGCTCTGCTAGTTAGCAACTGTGTGTACTGGGGCAAGTTGTTTAATATCCCAGAGCCTAGTTTTACCTGTTGTAAGAGTGGGTATTACATACACCCACAGGATCTTTTGATTAGATGGACTCTAAATGTTAGACAGAATTAATTGTGCATGTAAGAGTCAGCATGGCGACTCAGGGTCCGATTCCCTCCTCCATTCTTCCTTTGGTCCTCTTCTCATAGCCCTTAGAAAAATGAATGAGTCAATTGCCTCTGTCTTTTTCCTTCCTCCTCTTCCCTCTTCCTTGCTCAATGGTCTTTCAAGTAGTTCATTGTGAAGAAAAGACTGGTCCTAAATTTTGTCTGAAGAGGTCTATCTACACTTATCTCCACATCAAAATAAAACTATGTCAACTATTAAAAACATCTCTGACACCAATTTTACAAATTGTCAGAACTGAATTAGGGTTTTCCCTAATGCTTAAATAACCTCCATCTTGCAACAGAAATGATTTGTTCTTGCCCTGTTATTCATTTATTTATTCAACAAACATTTATTGAACACATGCTATGTGCCAGGCTCTGTTCTAAGTGCCCGTTCCCTTGTGACTTATATGGTGAAACAGAAAATAAATAAGTTAAAAGATACTGAGCCAGACCATTTCAGGTAGTAACAGTAGGGAAGGAAATAAACTGAGTGGTGAGATGTGGGGGGGGGGGGCTCTACTTTAGTGTTAGGTCGCCAGGTGAGGCTTCTCTGAGATATTCAAGTTAAGACCAGATTGACAAACAGTAACCAGTCAAGATCTGGAGAACAAAGTTCTAGAAAGGGGTAACAAAAAGCAAGCGAGAAGGCCTTTCGGTGGGATCAGAGTTGGCGTATTTGAGGGCTCACAGGAAGTGCAGCGGCAATGATGTGATCAGAGGTTGGTGAGGGAGGCAGATGCTATGGACTGGACTGTATGCCCCCAAATCCACACGCTGGAGTTCTAACTTCCAATGTGACTATATTTAGAGATAGGGCCTTCACAGAAGAAATTACAGTTAAATGAAGCCATAAGGTTGTGACCCTAACACAGTAACACTAGTGTTCTTATAAGAGGAGATGCCAGAGACCTCTTTCCACCATTAGAACAGAGTGAGAAGGCCCTGCAAGCCAAGAAGACAGTCCTTACCGAGAACTGAACTGGCCAAACCTTGATCTGGGACTTCCAGCCTCCAGAACTTTGAGAAAATTAATTCCTATTCTTGAAGCCACTCAGTCTATAGTATTTTGCTATAGCGGATTGAGCTGACTAAGCAGACCATGCTAGGCCACAGGGCCACAGTAAGAAGCTAGATTTTAAGCAGAGGTATGCTGGGTCTGGCTCATTTCAGCTCACTACAGTCAACTGTTGAGTTTTCAGGAATTTCATGAGCTGTTAAAACATCAAGTTGGTGCCTTGAGATTGGATTTAGTGGGAATATTTGCACCATGGAAATTGACAGATGATACAAATCAAGGCTCTTTTCCCTCCTCCCAGATGCCCTGCTCCCTTGCAAGAAATCCTGTCAAACATTTACTAGCACACTAATGAGCACTGGAAGTGCAATGGGAAGTCAACAAAGGGTTTAAGCAGGAGGATGACATGACCTAATTTATGTTTTGAAATAATCACTCTGGCTGCTGTGTGGGGAATGGCTCCTGGGGTGTGAGAGTAGAATCTGGGGGATCCAATAAAAAAACCTGGAACCCAGATCTTCTGACCTCAAGTGCTTATTGTACTGTCATAGCTGAGGCTAGCACTTAGTATTCTCTTCCTGGGGCCACAGAAACTCTGCCCTTTTAACCTTTTGCTCCCCAGGCCTGGTTTCCTACACCTTCAATCAGCAACCAGCTCTCCCCACTCAAAAATTGCTATTGGCATCAGGCTTCACGATTGAGACCCCCAAATGAATCAGAGCCTCATAGACCCTCAGAGATGAAGGACCTACAGGAGTACCTGGCTCAGCCCTTGCCCTACCCCCACTCTGCTTAGTGTGGAGACTGAGGCCTGGAGAAGTTTAATGGCTTGCCCACGGCTAAACAAATACTAGCGTGGGGGAAGCACGTAACAGACACTGGCTCCTCGTGAACTATTGTTTCTGCTATGTGGTAAGGCTGACCAACAGTGAACACAGAAGACCCATGTTGCTGCTCTTACTTCGGTTAATGTCAATAATGTGATAATTTGTTTGAATTATACTTAAATTATAAATTATAATGATAACAGTCTTTATGAGCATGTTTCCCAATAAAACCACTTGGTTAGAAGCATTTAACAACAGCAGATCAAGAAACAATTATTATGGAGCAACCTGATGTTTACTCAGTCTCAGGAAGATGTACACTTAATGCTGATACCTTCTTAGAGCTCCTAGTTACTAATATCCAAATATAGATAATTTTAAAGTGGCTGTAAAGGCAATCAAAGAAGCTTCCTTCTCTTAATCACAAAGAAAGAAAGAGGAAGGAAGGAGGAAAGAAAAAAAGAAGTTAGCCAACAGCCTTTTCAAAAACTCTTGCAACTATAGATTATGGAAATAAAAGTGGCATAAGTTCATGAGGATGAAACAACTGCATATTTTATTGTTAGGAATTAATCATATTTCAGGGTTTCGGGAGAAATTCTTTATAGGATTTTTACTGTTTTCACAGATATATGGAATGTTATTGTTGGAGAGGACACAATCCACCATTTACAAACCCTGAAGGCTTAGAGGCCAAGAACTCTGCCTGAAGACACAGCTCACAAAGAGAAAGACAAGGAAAAGGCTCGGTTTCCTGATTCTTAGTTAGGCACGCATCCGAAACTCTGCAGGAGGCTCGGACTGCACTCTGCCTGCACGAAGCGCCACTGGCTGCCTCTTCAGTGGTACTACCACCCAGGGATGGGGTCTAAATTTCAGTCCTGCTCTGGAGGTTGCCTCTCAGGGCAAGGGCCTCCCTGCCCTCTGCTCCTGGCCTGACCTTGGCCTTCCCTTCCTGAAGTGTAAATAAAGCAAGATGGAGTCTCAGCCTGGCTCTGCAAAGCAAGGCAGAAATGGCAAGAGGCATTTTGCCCATTAATGAATGCAGCTGACTGCTTCAACAACACTCCATTCCACCAAAGTCTGGATGTGGGCCAGCCTTGCCTACTTGGCCCATATTCAAGATGTTTTTCTCTTCCCCATGAACTTTATTTCTGTTCATTACAGGGAAAATTGAAGGAAATTAATTGACATATTAAGTTTTCAAGTCATCCTTGTGTTTTAAAGGGACTGGCATTAAGCTTGTGGTAATAACAGTCAGTCATGAGATGCTCAGATAGGGAGACATGAGAAAAAACGGCTTTTTTTCCTCTCTTTTTCCCTTTTAAAAAATGTGTATTGTTGGAAAATACACGACATCAAATTTGCCATCTTAATCATCTTTACATGTACGGTTCAGCGAATTAAGTACATTCACATTTTGTGCAACCAGCGGCAGCATCCACCTCCAGAGCTTTCTTCATCCTGCCAAACGGAGACTCTCTGAGACCCTTATACAACAGCTTCCCATTTTCCCCGCCCACAGCCCTGGAAGCCGTCATTCTGCCTCGTCTGCGATTCTGACTACTCTGAGTACCTCATAGAAGCGGAGTCAGATCAAACAGCAGTTCTCCTTTTGTGACTGGCTCATTTCATTTAGTGTAATGTTTTCACTGTTGCTCCGCATTGTAGCACGTTCCTTTTTAAAGCTGAATTATATGTCACTGTATGCACGTGTCACATTTAGTTTATCATTCATCTGCTGATGGGCACTTGGGTTGCTTCCACCTTTTGGTTATTGTGAATAACGCTGCTATGAACATGGGCGTATGCGTAGCTCTTCAAGTTCTTGCTTCCAATTTTTTGGATAGCTGTCCCAGAATAGGAACAGCTAGGTCATATGGTAGTTCTATTTTTAATTTTTTCAGAAAGAGCCACGCCATTTCTTATAGTAACTGCACCATTCTACATTTCCACCAACAATGCACAAAGGTTCCAACTTCTCCACATCCTCTGTAAAACTTACTGTCTTTTAAAAAACATTTTATTTATTTATTTTTAGAGATGGGGGAGGAGAGAGAGAAACACCAATGTGAGAGAAAAACATCAACTGGTTGCCTTTCACACGGACCCCCAACCCAGGACCGAACCTGCAACCTAGGCATGTGCCCTGACCAGGAACTGAACCGGGGACCTTTCTCTTTGCGGGACATCGTTCAACCAACTGAGCCACACCAGGCAGAACAACCTGTTATTTTCTAGTTTTATTTCATAGTAGCCATCCTAATGGGTGTGAGGTGGTTAAAAATCCACTTTCAATCCATATTGTATTCATCCCCCTGACTCTGCGTAGAGACTTGGCCTTCTATGGAAAGGAGTCAAGCAGGGCATTTTCTTAATGCTGGTACCTGGTCCAGAGAGTTCAAGTAAAACAGACACAGAAGTCAGACCTTTCTTCAACAGCAAGGGGCCTGCCCACATACAGGGCCCAGCAGAAGTCAGGCCTGCCTGAGTGTGGTTGGCAGGGTAATAGCATGGGTGTAGTAATTTATAGTTTCAATTTGAACATTCCACCTACAATGTCATACGGCGTGCTTGAGTGTGATATTGCTATGTCACAGAATCACATGCCTATGTTTTGTCATCAAAGATTTTGTAATAAAAAGGGGCGTTATTTGTGCCGGACACAGTAGTCGGACATTTGCCTCGGCGGAGCAGGAGCAGAACTACCACGGTCATGTCACAGATATGCAGGGTCAGCATTTAGGAATTTTAAGGCAATCGAATGGGACCATGTGTTTCAGACACATGATCAGAGGGCTTGTCTCACTAAAGAGAGTAGAAACTAGTTTGGGCATTTTTTTTTAATTTCATTTTTGAGTATTTTAATTTTATTGAATTTTCTTCAGTGTCAGTTCATGATGTGTTGAAAATTAAGAAAAATTATTTGTTCTTCACCACAGAAGCCTCTGTCTGGGGCTGAAAACATGTATAACATGTGTTCTCTGAAGTAAATAACAAAAATTCTTTGGAACTCTTAGTCCCCCAGCCGACAGCACGGTCGAACGTGAGGTCGTGTTAAAAGCAGTAGCTACATTCAGCTGGTTCTGGCTCCCTGCCCAGCTGGCGCAGGAGCTCCAGCCCCACAACCTCTTTCTTGGGGATTTCTGGGCCCCTCAGGTCTCCACCACTGGATCACAACTTTACGTGCCCCTCCGGTTTCCTCCACACCAGCTTTCCCCAGGACCTCAGCCATTTACCACACCCTCGTTTCTTGACACCTTTGGCTATCTCTGCTTCCCTTGGATTATGGGCCTGGCACTTGCTCATCCTGCCACAGCTGGAGCCTTATCAGCCCTGCACCAGGTCCAACCCAATCTGTCCCATGGGGTTCTGACCCTGCCCACTGCTCCTGGATCCCCTGAAGCACTATATTTAGGGTATGGTGTCCGGTCTCCCCAGCAGCTGCCGGAGGGGATGAGTGACCCAACTGGTAAGTGCAGGCCAGCAGACAGGGGAGGACTGACAGGTTAAGTCCCTCTACCTCTCTGCCACCAAGTTCTAACACGTGATGGTCCTGCATATTTTTAAAAAGCTCTTCCCTCACATCTTTTCTCACTTTACTTTCGTGGTGAGCACTACCACCCCCATGTAATACATAAGGAAACGGAGGTTCAGGGAGGATGAGATTCACCCGCAGCTGACTCCAGCCGTGCCACATGCAGGTACAGGCCAGTCGGTGCAGGACTACACAGGCTCAGCTTAGACTAGGATCTGCCCAGGAGGCCTGAGCAAGGGTCATCTAGGCATATGTAATAAATCCACATGCCAAATGGCTCCAGAAGGCGAGGAGATACCCTGACCAAGTGCTCTCATCAGGAAGAAGGAGTGAATGAGCTCATCTTATCTGAGACTGCCTTCCTCTGGGACTAATTACCAGTGTCTGGAATGCACAGGCCTGGCACACTCCTGATGGGGCAAGCCATGGGTCTGGGGGGGGCCTGGGTCCCAGCTCAGCCACGTGTTGGCTATGTGACCGTGGACTTCTCTGGGCATCAGTGCCCACACACAAATGTGGGTGATAGAAATGCCTTCCTTACACAGTTGTCCTAAGACTCACAGAATTCCTGGCATATTATCACATTGGGCAAAGACTTGTAATTACACCAAAGTCCATCTTTAATGCTCCTCCGCAAATCCCATATAAGCTATTGTTTTCTGCTTCTTCTCTCATTCTATACCCTGAGTTTGGTCTTTCCAGTGGATGGGAGGCAAGCTGGCTCAGATACAAGAAGTACAGCCCAGTTTACCTTCTGAACCATAAGATTCCCATCCTTGATTAGTTTGGGCATGAAGAAGTCATAGAAAGGCCTGCCTTGGGGTGAAGAGAGACAGGTAGCACCTGCTACAGAGTAAGTTATCCGGCCACGGGCGGTTGCAGGTCAGCAGGTCAGGGATGGGAGTTGGGAAGGAGGTTTGGAATGAGAAGGTGAGGTTCAAGAAGGAGACCTGATTGCGGGGGGGGGGGCAGAAAGTGGGGGAAATCTTTAAAGTACTTATAGGAGGAGGTTTCAGACTGAAGGGCCATTAATCTATACCAGGGGTGTCAAACTCGTTTTCAAGGTGGGGCCACATCAGCCTCGCGGTTGCCTTCAAAGGCAACCAAATGTAATTTCAACTCATTAATAGTTAAGGAGTAGTTACATTTATACAGTTCTAAAATTATTTTGACCCTTTGAAAGCAACCACAAGGCCGATGCGGCCCCCGGTGAAAATGAGTTTGAGCCCCCCTTATCTATAAAGTCCTATAGTTTAATGTCTTGTTTTTTGAATGAAGAAAAGGTCCAAAGAGGATAACTGCCACTCTGGTAGGTGGCCCTGCTGAGACCGGACCCAAGGTCTCCTCACTGTTGTTCCTCTGCTTTTAAAACTGCCCTTTAGCTTTTCTACCCTATGTCAAGTAACTACACAAAGTAGATTTGCCAAAACAGCAATCAATTTTAAACAATCTATCCTAAGACATTCCTATTTTTCAGAGCACAGGTCCCAGTTTGAGGTTTGGATAATACACCAGGCCCCTAAATCAGCACAAGGGCCAAGCAGTGACTGGGCCCCCACCTCACCCTCACGGGGCAGTTGCTCTTGCAATAACCTGGGAGAGAGCCCTGCTATACTCACGCTGGCCAGGAGAGGGCAGACGTGGGAAAGGTTTGCAGGTTTGCCTCTGGAAGCTCCCAGCAGAGGGGAGGGCAGCCTGCCTCCACCAAATTGGGCTGCCGGCCAGGGCCCAGCAGTAAAAAGCCAGTATGATTGATTTTACTGTCTAGTAAAATGAAAATACTCATAAATGCTTATTTGCTCTATCATTTCAGTTTCCTGAGTGTCTGACTGACTCCGGACAAGGCACTTGAGTTTAAATCACCACCAGGCCACAGAGGAGCTGCGACATAAGGGGAAGTTATTCTCAACACTTGGTTTCCACACATGAAAATGAAGGGAAACACAGTGCCCACCTGGCAGGGTTGCTGAGTGACACAGATTAGGATTTGCCTGGCACATAGTAGGCGCTCGATGTATATTAGCCGGCAGCAAATAGCGATTTTACTTTAACTTAAATAAATATTTATTGAGCACCTACGCTGCCTTAAGGCCCTAAGCCAGGTGTTTAGGAGATAGAATAATGAATAAGATATTTCTTCAAAAGTATCACAATGATTATCTTTTATGTTTCCATCTATTTTATCTTTTAACTATTATCTTAATAATAGTAAATACCTTTGATTTCTTCTATTGTCCTTGTCACAAGGAAGCTCAGCACCAAATCGGAAGCTCGGTCCGGGCTGTGGCTTCTTCTCTCATGGCCAGCAGATTTGCATTCCTGTTTTTGTTGGTTGGTTCTCACATTATATTCCTATTCATACTTTACTAAGTTACTATATAAATCTTTGCCCTGACGTGCTCTGTCCAGAGCTGGGGCTTGCTTGGTCAGAGACTGGAGCACTGTGGGAACAGGAGAGTGCCAGCCCCCACACTAAGGGGGCCTGAGGGGAAGAGGGATGGAGCAGAAAGAGCAAGTCAAAGCACCGCTGAGGAAGAGACAGAAATGGAGGCTCTGTGGGAAGAAAGAGAAAAGTGGGTGAAAATACAGACACTGCTCAGAATCGCCTTCAGTGTGGGCAGAGAAGGAAAAGGAGGAAAGGTGGTTGAGGTGTGTGTTAAAAACACAGGTTAGGAAAGAAGTTGCTTGGTATCCATTTCAGGGGCAAGGGCAGGGAGTGGGGGGGAGGAGACAACTAGCAACAGGTTTCCCACGGAGAGATAAAGAAGAGTGGGGGGCAAAAGTCCCTGCCCCATCCCCACCCCAGGGCCTGGGAGGGGGAAGGTCCCAGGGTCACATGGTCACACGGAGGTCTCCAGGTCTCCAGGTCCCCCTGTGATCACTGACAGGCCTCAGAGCACTGATGTTCACAGCAACTCCCCACCCTCCACCTCGCCATCCCCGCCTCCCAAGAACTGGGAGGTCTATAAAGAACCAGTCACCACAGCTGTTAAAAGTACAAGGCTACCATGGGCCTTGCTCAGGACACAGGCTGGCTGGCATGCTTGACTTGAAGGAACAGCAGGAACACAAGAAAACTTGCTGATCGTGGCAAAAAAGAAGCAAGCTGACCCATCTGTTAAGAAAATGTCTGGGCTGAACAAGTCACAAGGTTTCTTTTAGAAACTAAGCAGACCCCACAAAATATGGACCTGTGTGGGCCACCATAAACTGTAAACTGCCAGGATGTCCATCCATGACAGAATCATAAATAAATGGTATTTTCTAACAGCAATGAGAATGAACAAACTATAGCTACATACAAGCTACTGTATGGATGAATCTCACAAACAGATGTTGAATAAAAGAAGCCAGACACAAAAGAAAGAGCATCATATGTAAAGACTACGTAAAGATTAAACACGGGGAAACTACAGTGTCCGAAGTCAGGTCACCCTTGGGGGCAAAAACTGGAAGAACACAAGTTGGCTCCTGTCATGTTCTTTTTCTTGATCTGCTGCTTACATGCACATATGCTTACACATATGTTCACTGTGAAGATTCTGTGAGCTGTGCATTTTTCTGTAAGTATTTTAGATTTCAATAAAAAGTGAAAACGACATAAGCAGATTCTGGAAGCTTGACACAGCGGGTCCCAGGGAGAGCAGTGAGCCACGCAGCACCCACCCTGACACCAAACGGGGGCAGACGGTGACAGGGGCAGACTGGGACACGGGTGGACGGTGCCTGGGGCAGTGACTGAGGAAATCTAAGGAGGCTGCGCAGAAGGCCCGGAAGCGCCCCTCCCACGAGCAAACTCAAGTAGAGTTGTAGAGCCAGAGCAATTACTCTCTGAAACAACTGGGGGCTGGGTGAACAGCTTCTCACAACTAACCAGCGAAAGAGACTGAACTGGGACAGCCAGGACGCCATCTAGGCCAAGGAGCCCGTGGGCACCATTGTTCCTGCGACCCTTCCACTTTGATATTGTTTACCTGCGTACTTTGGCCTACCTGCAAGATCCATGGTGCGTCCCCAGCTACACTGCCTGGAGCCTTTTTCTTTTTTAAAAATTTTTTTTAAAACATCGACTCTATTTTATTTTTTTAAGACTTTATTTATTTATCTTTAGAGGGGAAGGGGGAAGGAGAGAGGGAGAGAAACATCAATGTATGGTTGCCTTTTGTGGGTCCCCTGCTGGGAACTGGCCTGCAGGAAACCAGCCTGCAACGCGGGCATGTGCCCTGACTGGGAATCAAACCGCGATCGTGTGGTTCGCAGGCCCACGCTCAATCCACTGTGCTACACCAGCCAGGGCCTGCCTGGAGCCTTTTTCCACTCAACAAAGGGATCGGGCAAGAACCTGAGGGCTGCACCGCCACAACTGGCCCACCTCCAAAGCCAGAGTAGTCCTGCCCTGCCAGCCGGTGCCCCAGGTGCTGCTGAGAGCAGCAGCTCATGCCGCTGGGCTCCAAGCAGCGGCCCGAAGCCACACTCTGCGGAGTCTAGGTGGAGGTCACCTCTACACCCGGCCTCCTGTCTAACCAACTACAGAGGGGCTGTGTAGAGAAGGCTGGGAGCCATGGGGAGAAGATAGTTTCCGACTTCTAAGTAAAGTCCACTCTTTGCTCACCAAAATCTGCCCTAGGGGCCAGGTGCTCCTCATGGGTCAGGTATGTCCAGGGCCCCAGGTTTGGTCCTGTGTTCTGCCCCTTGACCAGGGTTGGCAAGGACAGCAAAAGGCTTGCTGGACTTTTGGAAGAAACAGTGGCCAACCTGACAGCAATAAAGGTGAACAGGGAGGGATTCTGGCAAAGCAAGGGGTATGAGCACCCTCTCAGGCTGCTTAGCGCCTTGGGGACCTAAAAAAAAAAGGTCTAACCAGAAGGCATAACCATCGGATTCTGACAGATTGGGGTTAGTCCTTTTCCTGTCCATTTCTTAGATCTGCAACCTTGAGAAGTTATTTAAATTTCCCAAGTTTCATTTCTCCCTTTTTAAAATGTGGATAATACCACAGTACCTACCACCACTCTGGTTGGGAAAGGGTTGGGAAAATTAAGTAAGGTGATATGTATTCAATGCTTAGCACCATCTGCCCTTTGCATAGGCTAAAATGCAGCGTTTTTCAAAGTTACTGTCGGCAGGAGACTGCAGCTCCTGGTGGAGGATGCGGTGAGGAGATGCTTGTGGATCTTGGGTTTCTGATCAAGGGATCACTGTTTCTTACTCTTGTTTTCCCTAACACAAGAGACACATTGTAACACTCACTAGGCGAAATACAAACCAATCTGAAAACAAGTCAAGATTTTGTTAACTTATCCAAGCAAGAAGTAAATACATTAAAATTCTTAACTATATAGTTAAAATATGAACACAGGATTTTTCCTGGGGGGGAGGGGAAAGGGGGGTAAGAATTTTTTTAAAGAGGCAAAGTAGCCAGGGATAAGAATGACAACGGCTGGCATTTACTGAACAGTTGCTCTCAGTCAGGCATAGTTCCTAGGGCTTAGCATTTTCGGTCTTCATGACAACCTCAGGAGGGGGGGCAATATTCTCTCTCCTCTGTGGTTGGGAAGTTGGGATTTAAACCTGGGCTAAGACACTCAGCACCACTGTACACAGAGCCCTCTGACAGAACCCGATCCCAGATGCCAGGGTATGAGGGTGCAGACCTAGAATGGTGGATCTGAGGTGCTGGCAGGACCTTCAGGTGGCGCTGTCCGCCAGAAATTGAACATGTAGGACTGATGCTAAAGAGGGGTCAGATATTTTAACCACTCACCAAATATTTATTGAGAGCCTGTGTTGTGTCTGGCACTGCCCTGGGCTGATAAAACAGGCAAAAACCCTTGCTGTCATTGAGCTGAAATTCTAGTGGGGGGAGGCAGCTAGACACTAACAGAGTAAGTAACATGTACAGTATGTTAGACAGGGGTAAGTTCTGTAGAAGAAAATCAAAAGACAAGAGAAAGGATTTGGAGAGCCAAGGGTGGGTAAAAATTTACTTAGGGTGCTCAGGGAAGGCCTCGGTCAGGGGGCGTTTGTGTAACACTGAAGTTAGGTAAGGTGGTAGGCCATGCAGCTCTATGGGGGGAGGACATTCTGGATGGAGGGTACAGCACCCCAAAGGCCCTGCAGGTGAGAGGGCAATTAACACGTCTGAGGAGCAACAGGAGGGCACTGTGTCTGCACCAGTCGGGTGAGAACAAGTACTACGTCAGAGACTAAGCTGGAGAGTGGCGGGAGGTCCAGGGCAAAAAGGGCCTTTAGGGGAGGAATGGGGAAGGTTCTGAGCAGACCATTACATGGCCTGATTTACATTTAAAAGGAACCACTCTGGCCACTTCATGAATAATGAATGTTGTAGGACATGGGAGAAGCAGAGAGATCACTTTAGGTGCCACATGCAGAAACTTGGGTAAGACATGATGGTAGGTTGAAACAGAGTGGTAACTGGACATGATGAGAAGTGGCTAGATTCTGGACACACTCTGAGGGATCTGGAAGTCTTCAGAAGCCTTTGAGGCTAGTCTTTAAGAACTATTCTAGTGTGGGCCCCAATCCTAATAAACTTTCTTGGAAAACCTTCTCTTAATGCCTCCAAAATAACAGTTCCCATCACCCACGGAACAAAGCCCCAGCCGAGTGCGACGGCACCACGCTACTTCCCTCTGTCACCATGGACTCTGGGCCCCTCTGCGATGTGAAGAGCAGCAGCTAATGAGCGTTGGAGCTTCTCTACTTCCCCGCGATATTTCCCTCGGGATGGAGGCAATGCCACCGGGAGCAATGCTCCAGTTCCTATTGCTTCGTTGAAAACTATCCCAAAACTTAGTGACATAAAACAATACTATGCTCTTGGACTTTGGGGGTCAGTAACTCAGATAGGGCAACATGAGGATGGCTTGTCTCTGCTCCATTCTGTCTGGGGCATCAGCTGGGAAAACTCAATGGCTGGGGGAGCAGGAATCACCTGGACGTATCCTCACTCTGGCCTTCAGGACTAGCTGTTGGCTGGTACCTCAGCTGGCTGGCGGCCAGAACATCTTCACACAGCCTCTGCCTGCGGTGTGTCTGTGGGCCACGTGGTGTGGCCTACAGTGCTGTGTACGTACATGCATGAGCCCCAGACCTGTGACGGCCACCTGTAAGGAAGGGCAACCCCCCCGAACAAGGTCAGCACAGAAGATGGTTGAGCAGAGAGACAGAAAGAACCAAACCACTGAATTAGTCTGGAGTACTCTACCTCCAACTTCCTGTTCCGCGAAAGGAAGTAAGTTTTCTGTACAGTTTAAACCAGTTCGAACTGGAGCTTTGCATTATTGCTATTAAAGGTGGTATAACTGATACAGGTCTCCTAATCTGCCCCGTCTCTGTTGGACTGCGCACTCCTGGAAAGGGAACAAGGGCTGGAGTCACCACCAGTGACAGATGAAATCCTGCTGCCAGCACACAGCTGCTGCCCCCGGACCAGCAGCTGGGGCCAGGGCCCTATACCAGCCTCTGAGCAAAACACTTGGCACCTTCATCTGTAAAGGCAAGGAATCCATTCGCTTCGATCATCAAGAACATACACCCAGGTAACTCGGTAGTGGCAAACAAAAAGACAAAAACTACCCTAAAAGGGAGAAGAACCGCCAGAGGTGGCTCTACCACTGACTCCAATCCCAAAGGAGCTACTTTCCTTAAACCTGTGTGGGATGAGAGCAGACGCTGTCAATGCCCCAGACATACTCCCAGGACCTTCCAGTCCACTCTGGCCCACCTTGGACTGCCAATCTGTTTGCCTGTGCGTGGGACTTGTTTCCAGAACTGTGCAAAGCCCCTTGGCTCACATGCAAGGAAGTTTCAGAAGTGCTGGAATTAACACCCCCAGGGAGCGACTCTCAACACGTGCTCCTGGAATACGTGTGACTGCCCCAGCTCTCTCGCTCTCTCCCCGCCTCAGTGGAAGCATTCTGAGGTGTATGTCTGACACCACTTTCCAGAGCTCCCCGCGGGACTCGGCTCTGTTTGCCAGCTGTGATGGCTAGTGTAATGACGCATCCTTTGTTGACTGCTTTCCTTCCCTGTATCACTTTCCTGCTGGTGACCTTGGCCCCTCCCAAATCAATTATCCGTGCTCAACTCTGCTTCTGGGGGAGCCCAGACTAAGGTAGTGATCCCAGAGGGGTGGTCGGGGATATGAGCAAGGAAGTTAACAGGGACGTCCCTGAGGGATGCAGTGACAATCCAGCCACTATTGGGAAGTGCTTGGAGGTATGAACTGAGGCTTCTTGACAGAGGCCAACTGGGAGATGAGCCTCCTAAGTGTTCAAGGCCCCCTGGTTGATCCTGAGGGCCCAGCTGGTGAGGACACCACAAATGTGGTTCTGATTAGATTCCAATCCAGCAGCACCCTTGGGTGGCATTTCTTATGAGTGACCCACTCAGCTCCCTCTCCCTGCCGCTGAGGGAACTTCTCAGCAGTGATCAGCAATGAGATTGGGTCCTCTTTTGTTCTTATCCATTCAATGTGTTTATTTTCAAGATTGCATTTGTGGAAAGCATTTAAACAGCACCATTTAGAAGAAAACAAAAGTCACCAGATGGAAAAATAGAATAAAGATTATGCACACACAAAAAATTCCCCAAGCAACACAGGCAGGGTGGCGGGAGCTGTCGTTGCCCTGCTGCTGTGGAAGAATGCAGCTGTGTTGGAAAAGCGATCTGCTTTTGACAGCCTAGAATTTTCAAGAGAGAACTGAACACAGGTCAGTGGAACTCTGTGCTGCAATTCACTTCTTGAGGAAATTTGACAAACCTTCCTTCTTCCCCCTAGTAAGGACAGATTACCACATGCGTTGAATTATAAAGTACGTACAACTTTTTCTTGGAATAAGGCCTTCCAGTTGGCGCATATCTTATTTGAACAGGCCTTATAATCAAGAGCCCAAGAAACAGCCTTAGCTGCAGGCTGGCTGCAAAGCCAGAGGGATATGAAAACAAGAAAAGTGGCAGCTGTTTCCAAGGCTGAGACCAAGACCACCTCCTATCCCTTTAAGAAATCACAAGAACCAAACAGCCTTCCCTCTCTCCTCTACCCTAACACCAAATAACACAGTTTTCACCTATACTAGGGGTTGAAAAACTCCAGCAATACTCCAAGGATGGCAGAAAGGCCAACTTTCATTCACAAGTAAGCCCTGGTCCTTGCTTCTTCCTGGTTTTCCTTTCTCCCAATGGCCAAGGGAGGAGAAAAAGAACAGTGTGAAAAGGTGGTAGAGTCCAGGGCTCGTGTTCTGGGTCCTGTGAGGAGGAATCTTAACGTGAACTTCCTCTGCGCTGATCTTAACTGGACGCCAGCCCTCCTAGACTGCCATGCTGGATGCAATGTGTCTGGGGCATTCCCCTGACTGCCCAGAAGAGGAATCTGGTCTCAGACCACAGCAGTGGGACATTACCCAGCACAGCAGCTGGGAAACAGGAGGGGGACATTGGCTGTGTAGTCAGGCAGTGTCCACCCTGCCACTCACCAGCTGCATGACGCTCAGTGTGTACTGAACCTCTCTGGCCTCACTTTCTCCATCTGTAAATAGTAGCTCCTACCTCAGAGAGTTAACTTGAGGACTTAAAGAATATAAAACACAAGTGCCTAACACATCAGAAGCTCTCTATAAATGGCAGCTCCCATTGCTACTGTGGGAATATGTCTGCGGTTTCCAACACTGTGAGCAAGTACCGGCTGATAACAGCTGTTTCTACAACTTCCATTTTTAGGGGCTGTTCACATGATTGTTAACTGTGGGTATTAGTGCAATGATGACTATTAGAGGGCCCAACTGTGCTTTCACATTAAGAAACCAATCACATAAGGAAAGAATGGCCCTTTGGGCCCTGGGTGGGTGGTTCGGACAGCTGGAGAGCGTGTGGAAAGCTACCAGAAGGTCTGGCTGTCATCAGGAGAACTTGCCAGGGAAGCAGCCCATTCAGCCCGGCAAGGATCAGGAGCCTGAGGAAAAGGAAAGCTCTGACAGACAGAATTCTGAGTCTTGGAGCAAAACCAGCACGTGCCATCTTCACTAACAACAAAGTCACAGGAAAGAGATTTTACAGAGGCCGGGCCTCTCTGAGGAGACAAGAGGTTGAAGACTAAGGCAAAGACCAGAGCCACCTCTGTTTCACATGAGTGTCCTTGGCAGGCCAGGCTTCCCTGAGCTCAGCCATGACAGTGGGCGCAGTGCCCCTGTGCACTGGTCCCAGCCCTCCTCCGTTACAATTTGTGATTCCAAAGCATTGATCCGAATGTTATTCAGCAATGACAAGCACTTTCTTTCCCACCCTTTTCAGACACATAGGACGGACATGCATGGCTGGGAAATGCCCAGAGTGCCCTAGTGAGAAACCTCCAGAAATGAGATATATTCTTTGAGGAAGGCAGGTAAAATAGGGATTTTGGAGAGGCTGTAGATGATGTGTGAAAATGGGCGTAGCAGAATACCATGATGTGATCAGGCGATTTGTAATAAGAAATATAAATTTGCTCTTCAACTCTGTTTCTAGCAGAAAGCTCCTAAAAACCCTTGGAATTTCCTAAGTGATGATTACAATAAAATTGGCTTGATATTTATAACAAACCTTTCAATCAAAGCTGAGTTTATGCTAATGAGCTGACTTTGACAAAGCACCCAAGGTTGGGGGCTGTTGGCCAGGAGAACCAACTATGTGGTTTGAGGGTGAGAACTCTCAGTCCCACCCCAAGTTCTGGGGAGTAGAGAGGGGATGATGATGGAGTTCCTTCAACAATGGGCAATGATTTAATCAGTCATGCCTGTGTAGTCAACAGGATATTGAGGAAATGGTGGTATGAGACATTTGAGGCTAGGTCATAAGAGACACGGTGGATTCTGCCCTGCTTCTCTTGGATCACTTATTCTGGGAGAAGTCAAATGCCATGTTACAAGGGCATTCATAAAGCCCTGTGGGAAGTCCATGTATCAAAGAACTGCACAGCCCCCACCAAAAGCCAGCATCAACTTGCCAAGGGGAATCAACTCTTGGAAGCAGATTTTCTAGTTCATCAAGCCTTCAACATCTTTTTCTTTAAAAAAAATTTTTTTTTCAAGTACAGTTTTCTGCCTTTTACTCCCTTCCCAGCCCACCCCCTGTGCTCCCCACCTCCCTCCCATTTCCACTCCCCTTAGCTGTTGTCCATGTGTCCTTTATACTAGTTCCTCTAAATCCTTCCCCTTTTTCCCCTGAAATTCCCTCCCCTCTTCCCTCTGGTCACTGTCCCCCTGTTCTCTATTTCAGTCTCTTTGTTTTTATTTTGTTTGCTTGTTTGTTTTGTTTAGCTTCCTGTTAAAGGTGAGATCATATGGTAATGTCGACAGAAACCTCAAGTCAGAACCATCAGACGAGATGCTTCTGAGTTTCTGACCCACATAAACTGTGAAAAAAAAATGATGTCGTTATTTTAAGACACTAAATTTGTTATACGATAATACATAACTAATACTTAGACATACTCGATTCCTGCCTAATACAGAACTTAAGGGTCCAACTTGGCATGACCACATTTGACACCTAAATGACCCATACTCTCCAGCCTGTCCGATTCCCATCCTCAGAGGCACAGCTTCCCTCCATCTCTTGCTACCTTTTCTTGGACTCACATGGAACAGTCAGCACCCTTCCTGTGGATTAGACACTGATGCTAGGGGTAATCAAAGAAGCAAATCTTCGTTCTACTTGAGGAGTGATCTCTGCCAGCTCTTTCTTCTCCCAACTTACCCAAGTAAAGTTTTAATTTCTACACCACCTCACCCCTGGGAATTCACAGTCCTGCCATCTATTACAAAGTGGGCCTACTGGTATTCTGGGCCATGGAAAATGCACATGTGAATTAGCTGGGAGCTGAAACAATGAGTCCCTTAGCCAACTGATATCCTTATTGGCCTCACTCAGTAGGTGACACTTGCTCATTAAAACTGGCTCGTTTAGGACTCCTGGAACAGAGAAACTGAGCTGCAAAGATGGAACTCCTCTCCCTGGTGTTTCCATTGCAGCTGTCTTCCCCTGAATTGTGGGAATTGTGTCCAATCTGAGGGGTTGGGAAATGTGCTCACACGATGCTTGAAAATTCTTCTTACACTGTGATCTTTGAAAGTGAGATCCAGGAATGTGCTTCTGCTCTTTTTCTGACTCTGTCATGGGTTCTGTCCCTTCAAAGAAAGAGCTAAGTTTCATCATCTCCATTTGGGCAGGGAAGAAAAATTCTTAGGATAGCAAGGGAAAAATGATGAGCACAGAATAGGGTGAAGGAAATCAATTAAAAATTTTAACATAAATTGTATGAAAGTGTTCTCCAGAAACAGAGAGCCAACAGGATGAGATTTATTATAAGGAATTCATTCACGCAATTATGGAGGCCCAGAAGTCCCATGATCTGCCATTTGCAAGCTGAATGGAAGTTCCATGTTAAGTCCGAAGGCCCAGGAACCAGGGGCACAAATGGCATAAGTCCCAGCCCAATGGCAGGAGAAGGCCTGTGTCTTAGCTGGAGCAATCAGATAGAGAGAGAAAATCCAACCTTCCTTTTTTCCTAGGACTTTTTTGTTTTATTTGGTCAACAGGTTGGATAACGCCCATCTACAATGCAGGAGAAGGCCTGTGTCTTAGCTGGAGCAATCAGATAGAGAGAGAAAATCCAACCTTCCTTTTTTCCTAGGACTTTTTTGTTTTATTTGGTCAACAGGTTGGATAACGCCCATCTACAATGCAGAGGGCAATCTGCTTTAACTGGTCCACCAATTCAAATGCTGATCTATTCTAAAAAGACCCTCACAGAAATACCCAGACATAATGTTTAACCAGATATCTGGGTGTCCTGTGACACGTAAAATTAACCATCACATAAGTAAAGGCTTGTTTGTGGAGCGCATGCCACGCCCTGCCTCACATCTAATGCCCTGGGGACAGGGACTTCCATGCACATACCATGCTGCTTTCTTCCTTTTTCAGTGCTCCTCTGCCCAGAATGACCTTTTCTCACCTTCAGATCTAGCTAAGTCCTAGCCGCACTTTACGACTCACTCTAAGCAACTCTCAAGTGTGTCAGGAGCCACTCTGGACACGTCCCCAGCATCCTCTCTCTCACCCATAACACTGTCTCACATCGCTGACTCCATGTGTGCCTGTCTCCCCCGTGACTCTGAGTGCTTCTTAGGACAGAAGCTTTGCCTAAATCACTTCCATATTTTCAGCCCAGTTTAAATTCTAGAACAGTGCCTAGCCCACAGTAGATGCCCAATAAATGTGTGCTGGGTGAAAAAATGACTGACTAAATGAATGAATATGTAATGCGCGCTGCGCTGTGGAACACTACCATGCCCACTTTTAGACCCACGTTTCTTAAGCTGTAAACATTATCCTCAAGTGATATCAGGGACTGCTCCCCAACCCTTTGGCTTCCTGCCCTTAGAGTTGACCTTTAAAACCACTCCACTCGGGAGCAAGAATTCCATTTCACTAAACTTTTCTAACTCAAATGAATCTAGTTTTGACAACCCTCCAGAGTGGTGAGAAATTCAATCTCAGTCACATTTGGGGGTGTCAAAGTATAATTTTCAAAATGCTAAAAATGTAATTTTCACATAAATATAAAGGTGTCTGTGTGGAAAGGTTTACGTAACTCATGAATGAGGAAAGGCAGGATGAAAAAGCTGGTTAAAGAATGACACAAACAATGACACTGTACAGTCATTGCTAAAAGGAAACAAAGAAGATTGCTCAGTTAGATACAAAAATTGGCAAATGCCCTACACAGCAATAAAACGGTCACCTTTGGGTTTACCTTGTCTACCAAACAGAAATGTTTATGTCTCAACCGGGCAAAAATCATTCAACTCCTTTCAGTTTTCAGCACGCTGACATCTAACTTATGGGACCCTCTGGGCCTTAATGACCTTGAAGAGTATACTCAACAAAGTTAACTTCCCATAGAGAAAGCAAGTGAATTCTCTTCTGGAAGTAATTCTACCAATAAAGAGACTGAAATGAGAGGGCAGTAGGGCAAAGTTCGGGGATTATACATTCAAAACAGCTGTGAAAACAAGACTAGACTGGACGTAGCACGGTGAGCACGCCCCCCGGGGCAGCAGTCCAGGGGACAGGGCGTGGGACCTGGTGAATAGACAACAAAGAAGAGAGATTGCAACAGCAGTGCCATGGCCCGTGCGCCTGCAAAAAAGGGCAGAAACGGAAGGCCTCGTGATTTCAGACAGTGATCTGATGAAGAGACAGACAAGTGATATTGGAAAAATTCCCAAAAGGGACCTTGAAAACGTGCTGTTAACTAAAGTGTTAGCTGAGGGATTGGTTGGGAGTGTGCCCACGCCCTCCCTCGGGGAGCTCTGCTAGGAGAGCTGTCTCGGTAAAAGAAAACTCCAATGTGCAATAATAGGAAGCTTTCTGCTTCTTCACCAACACCGTCCCCCCAACCCTAAAAGGCAAAGCTCGTGGCACAGGCTGGGGACTCACAGGGCAGGGGCCAGCAGAGCTTGGAGGCCCCGCCTTGGGAAGGAAGCCTTGCCTGCATACACTCTCCACACAGAAGTCGGAAACGCAAGAGCTCTGAAAACCAAAACTGTGGTGACAAAACCTGACCTGAATGGACTAGAACAGAACTGAACTGAGCGCCTTATACAACATTTTCTCACAGTCCCAGGTCAAGGTGCTGGCAGACTTGGTTCTTGGTGAGGGCCCTTTCCCACCGGCTTGCAGGTGGCAGACCTCTCATTGTGTCCTGATTTAGTGGAGAGGGCCAGCTCTCACATCTCTTCCTCCCCTTAGAAGGGCACTAATCCCATCGTGGTGACCCCACCCTCCTGGCCTCATAGAAACCTATTACCTCCCAAAGGCCCCAGCTCCACGTGGGCTTCAACATACTACTTTTGAGGGACCCAAACTTTCAGTCCACAGCAGCATCAGACCCCAAAGGGTTCTTCCATTTGGGGGTTTTTTTAGAACCTGAAGTTTTTAAATTAGGAGTTGTGGTCCTGCACTATACCCAGTGATTACCAATGTTAATATCTGGTGTCTAATTTGCTTTTTACAATTTCTCTGTTGTTGGATATTTAGGAAGATGTTTTCCATTTTCCTTATTAGAAACAAACCCTCTGCAGTGATTATTTCCATATGAGAGACTCCTGGAAGCAGAGCCAGAGTAAGGGGCGTGCATGTTTGCAGGCTCTCGAAACATGTTGCCAAATGACTTTCCTGCATTGTTGGCCAGTACTGAGGACAGGCTAGCCTGCCTGCCTCCCTCACACTGGAACTTACTGCTGCAGCATTATTTTTTTATTTATAGAAAACCAGCACGTGTGAAGAGTCTTCAAGTCGTTCATAAACATATACACCTCTGCTGCCAATGTTCAGTCCCTCCCCCCAGGGGAGGGTAACCAGGCTCCACATATTCTCCTTAAATCTCTCCTGGCCCCCGTCACTGCCTCCACCAACACTCTCCAGTCCTGTGCCTTCAGAGGCCAGGTAAGGACAATAACTCTCATTATACAACTAGTTCTGTCTGGACAAAGTCCAGCCACTGTTAATACAGCAAGAACAGTTTGTGTGATATCGATGTAACCTGGCAGCCAAGGAGAGTGGACTGGAGTGCACATGTGTGAACAATGACGACTTCACTGTACTAGTCAGTGGGGGTGGTAGATTCTGTTGAGTGATCACATGTACTGTGTGTCCATCACATTCAAAATGACTGAGAGGGTGGAGCAACGAATGTGCCTCAAATTTTGTGTTAAGCTTGAACATTCCTCTGCGGAAACTATTCAGATGATTCAGAAGGCCACAGCTGCAGGCAACTGGTGACTGGCAGATTCATCATGACAATGTGCCTACTCTTGTATCATGTCTTGTACAGAGTTTTTTGGCAAAACATCAAATCACCCAGGTGACTCAGCCCTATTACGGCCTAGATTTGATGCCCTGTGACTTCTGGCTTTTCCCAAAACTAAAATCACCTTTGAAAGGGAAGAGATGTCAGACCATTGAAGAGATTCAGGAAAATAGGAGAGGGCAGCTAATGGCGACTGGGAGAACTGTATGAGGTCCCAAGGTGCCTACTTTGAATGGGACTGAGGTATTATTGTCCTATGCACAATGTTTCTTGTATCTTGTATCTTTTTAAAAATATTTTTATTGTTGTTCAGATCAAGTTGTCTCTATTTTCTTCCCACCATGCCCTTCTGACTCCCCATCCCCATCTCCTCCCTTCCAACATACCCCCTTTGGCTTCTTGTATCTTCTTCAATAAATCCTCTATTTTTCACATTGCATGGCTGAATACCTCCTGGACAGACCTTTTATTCCAGACCCAGTCTCCCCTCATGGTCTAACTCTTAGATTTGGCTAATCTACTTTAGTCTAAGGCAGTTAAAAATTCTCTTTCTACCACCAATTTTCTTATTTGAATAGGATTTGATACCCCCTGGCTATCAGTCCTAGTTGAGAAACTAGAGAAAAGGAAGGTTGAAATGTATAAACCCTATTGCATCTCTGACTACCAGTGAGATCTGCTAGATATTACCCAAACCCAATGGCTAGAGCCACATTTGAGAAGACACCTGCTGCAAGGCAAGTTGTTAGGAACTGCTCTGCCTTCTTTCAGGAATCATAAGTGCCTCCCATGGCTAAGGATGAGTAAGCGACCTCCGGAATGTGAGCCACAAGGAGACAAAGCTTGTCTCTGATAGCATACACTGCCTCTGCTTCATCCCCCTGCCCCCAATGCATGGTCAGTTAGTCAAAGATGGGTAAGACCCCTCAGAGGGAGGGCAACCTAAGCCAGACATGATCATTTGGGAGGCCATCATGGAAGGACTGGGGGGGGGGGGGGCTGCGGCAAAGAGGGAGTGATGGACCCTCACCACCCCCCCAGCTATTTTGACAAAGCCCGAGTCCCCATGTCCTCTGGGAGAAGCACTTCCTGGCTCTAATCCACTTAAGCCTGAAAACCTGTGATGGGGGAGACGGTGCAGCCTTTTGCCAGCAAGAGCGGGATTGGGGTGATCAGGCATAAGAAGGAATTCCTAAAAGTCCTGTGAAAACTGCTTTGCTAAGGGTGCTTTCATTCATATGTTAAGGATCTCAGCAGGAAATGAGTATGTCTCCCAAAGTTTCTGCAAACCCCTTTTCCTGACAGACACTGACTCAGACTAAACCCTCAGATTTCTTTGAAATGTTGTCTACTGTTTGATCTTTGCTGCCTGTATTCCTGTGTATTACAACCCAATAAAAGCCCTTGGAGGAGGGGGCTCTTGGCCCTTCTCCTCTGAGAGATTGGCCACCTCTCCTCACCAAGCAGATCATGTCTTGGTAGTGTTCCTTTCATCCATGGTGGACGGGGAGACTTGCAGGGAAAGTCGCCCCCACAACAAGTCTCCCCTGGCTTCAGCAAAGCCTTTGCCCTTTAAAGTGTTTATCCCAAGAAAGATACTCTATCTCTAGACTAGACCTCCTGGGGCTGGGGTACAGGGTAGAGATAGGCCCTCTACTGTTGGCCCTGTGAGTGCCACATGATTGGAGTAAGGGCTGTGGGCCAGGTAGAGGTGCTCCAAATAGACCAGGACAAGAATTGTCCACTCTAACTGCCACTGCCAGAGTCCTCACCCTCTGACAAACCCACCCTCCTGAACTGTCAGCAGGTTGTCATGGAGAGAAGAAGAAAACGAACAACCCAAGTAGGTTTGTTATAATCCTGCTAGGTAGGTTGGATTTATTCACCTTGGATGATGCATTCCTCAATAACCACTCTGTGGTCACAGAGATGAATCTGACCCAGACACTGCCCAGGAGAGGACTAACTCTCTGAGAGGGTTCTAATTTTAAAGCCCTTCCCTTTTAAGTCATAGTTTGCCATTGTACAAAGTCATGGTCTATGGCAAGAAATAGGCTCCATATAATGGAGCAGTTTCTGTAAGATGTAGCCCTTGCAGGGAGAACCCATCAGGTTGTGCAAACTTCCCTGTTTAAACAACTGGCTCCACAGGAGAACGTAAACAGGGAATGGACAGAAAGGAGTCTTGGGCGTCCTCTCTGCTTCCTGTTGCAGCCTCTGACTCCTGGCTTCCTTCTCTGGCCCCTAAGCCCCAGGTTCTCCCACCATCCACAATAGTTCTATCCCATCTCACATCAAAATGCCAGGACTCTGAGCCACCCTGTCTTCTAGATATCTCAGGTTCAAACCCCACCCACTGGTCCTTATTTCTATCTGATCTCTAAGAACATTAACTCCTGCTGCCTGAGACTCCCTTCCCCATTTACTAAAGATATTAGAAAGATTGTTGGCTCTATTATACTCTTCACACTTGAGACTATTCAGACAATGAAAAAAAGTCATCAAATCAGACTTCTGTCTCCCAATTTTTCATAGATTTCATATGTCTGGCAATATGTTTTCATGTACTATGTTTTTCAGGTATATAACTGTATTCAGGAAAATAAGATTTCATTGCTAATATACTCATTTTTTAAAGTATTCTCACTTAATTTGTAACCAAATTCTCTATTTTTTTTTTGCTTTACAAATTCCCTTTTGACAACTATTTCTTTTTTCTTATTTATTTATTTATTTAAAGATTTTATTTATTTATCTTTAGAGGGGAAGGGAAGGAGAGAGGGAGAGAAACATCAATGTATGGTTGCCTCTTGTGCGTCCCCTGCTGGGAACTGGCCTGCAACCCAAGCATGTGCCCTGACTAGGAATCGAACTGGGGACCCTTTGGTTCACAGGCCAGTGCTCAATCCACTGAGCCATACCAGCCAGGGCTGACAACAATTTCTTATGTCCTCATACCCATAAGTTTAGGCTAATTGACATCATCAAAGACACAGTATTTTAATGGACACCCAAATCACTATCTTCAGATTTAACTATAAATGTTTCTACATTATAAAAGTCTATAATTTAAAAATGATATAAGATTCAGCATATAACCACATCTCTTTGAAACACTTTCTAGTCTTTCTTCCTTACAAATTATTTTGTATCTTGGTGCTATAATTCCAGTCAAAGTTGTTCCTTAGTATGAGAAACACCTACACTGGACAAGCATATTTTATACACCAATACTCTTTAGTTTGAGGCTTTCCTTGAGCAAACAACTTGCAGATTGCAGCTATAGGGTGTTTCCTGGGCTGCCATGCTCCTAACCCCTCTTAATTAAGAATAAGGAATAAAAAAGTTGGAAAAGAATGTTGGCACTGGAATGTACACCCAGGTAAAGGGCATAGAAATATAGCTGGAGGCAGCCTTGAACTGAACTGGAATTCCCTGACCGGAGCACCAGGAAGAAGAAGGTAAAGACAGTGTTGATGCTGCCTCCAGGAGCAGAGGGTGAGCTGAGCCCACTTGGACCTCCCAACACAGATCCTGGCCATCCTACAGAGAGGCCAAAGGACCTCCTTCAGCCCCACATCCTACAAACTGTTTCTGCCAGGAGGGCCAGCGAGGCTCAGTTCAGACAGCTGCTCCCACTGATGCTCGGCTGAAGGAATGTCCCATTCTATGGGAAGCTGGCAGAGACATCGGCCCCTTCCTGAGAGTTCTGGGGTCCACCATTCCTGCCCCCAACTAAACATAGCTATCGCCCCTCCTGGCTGGACCTGCCCCCTGGCCTGCTCTATAATGCTATTTAAATGAAGCAAACAAACAGATTGTATTTAGGGCCAAGGAACACACTGGGCTCTTTGGGAGGCCCCAGCAACTCCTGATGGAATCAGCATGGGCCATAACAACACAGACTGCTAGTTTCAATTCCTCCCTAGTTTCAATTCCTCGCTAGTTTCAATTCCAACTGCAAGGCTTTAGGCAAAGTCCCTTAACCTCTCTGAGGCCCCCATTTCTCCACCTGTAAAATGCAGATAATACCATATGGGGACGTGGTGGGCTTATAAAGGAAAGTATTATGAAAACACCAGTTCAATGATCAGTCTAGCAATATGTTGATGTTAGCCTTGAACAGTTTGTATTACTTTCTAAAAATAAAAAAAAGCTGCTAAGAAAATTTTATGAGAATTCATCTTTCCAGTTGTATAATTTTCATAAAAACTCTAGAAGTGTTAGCATGTAAACAATGCCAGATACTCATTTTCTTTATAAATATCCATAATTGAAATCAGCTTTACAAAACAGAACACACACAACTAAATTATACGCACGTGATTAATTACCAAATTTTTGTCTCATTTACAAAAGCATATGTAAATCTGAATTAGAAATGTAAAGAGCATCCTTGAACTTTTTGATCCATTTCTTCAAGCTTAATTGCAAAAAGCTTAAGAACCACACAACTACACCCACTCCACAAACTCCATCCAACTCCACAGTGAGACTGGAGAACGAGCCAAAACTCAAGCCTTGGACGTGCCCGTGCTTAAAAAATGGGGGAAGAGTTCTCAAAGTCATTGGCAATCCAAGAAATACAAGTTAAAACTACTAGGATGGCTAAAATTAAAAGTACTGAAAACATGAAATGCTGATGAGAATGAAAAGCAACTGGAACTCTCATAATTTGCTGGCAGGCATGTAAAATCATACAATTTTGGAAAGGTTAATTTCTTATACAGTTGACCTTGTACCTATGGCACTTCTGAGCCTAGGTGTTTACCCAAGAGAAATGGAAGTGTATATCCACAAAAGACTTGTATGAGAATATCCATAGCAGCTTTATTCCTAATGGTCAAAAACAGAACACTACCCAAATTTTCAACCCTGGAAAATGGATAAATGAACTGTGGTATATTTATAAGATAGAATACTATCTCAGTAATAAATAGGAACAAACTACTGATACATGATGAATGACAAGCTGTATGCTGAGTGAATGAAGCCAGCCAAAAAAAAGTAGACATTGTATAAATTCATTTATATGAATTTCTGAAGGAAAAAAAACCCAAAACACCCAAACTCTCTATAGTCAAGAAAAACAGAAAAGCTGTTGGTTCTGGGAGGACTGACTAGGAAGAGCCATGAGAGAATTTTCTGGGGTGATGGAAATATTCTATGCTTCAATTAAGAGCACATGTGTGCATGCACATTTGCCAAAATATAGCAAATTGTACACTTATATTTGTGCATTTCATTCTGTAGACATTTTCCCTTAAAAATAACTGAAAACAAATGCTGGGCTCTAGTTAGTAGGCTTGCTTTTCTCAGTGGCAATTTCAGAGTTAGCAATTCTGAAACTATTTTCTATATACCTGAGGCTTGAGCAAATGAGTAAGTGTATTAAGAAGGCTTCTTACTATCAGAGAGAAGTTACAGATATGGAAAAGGGGGAAGAATAGAACGTTCTCTGGGGTTATAGATTAGAATTGGAGATATTGGTATGAGCTTTTTAGTATGTAGATAAATAGATAAGTAAATATATTTTTATCCTTGTCTACTGAGGGCTCCTAGAAGCAATGACAACCCTATAGCAATAAGCACATCTAGCACTTAGAACTTGGCTTCTAAATGCCATTTTCCACTAAACCGAATGAGGGCTCCCTGGAGAAAAGTCTTATGTTCCAGGACTGGGGTATGGAAAGCAGAAGAGGAACCTGGAACATCTGGGTACACCAGAAACTAAGGAGATACGCAATCGGTAGTTGAGAATATACCAAAGACCTAGAATCAGCTTGAAGGACAACCTGGGAAAACCTGAGCACCAGTGATAATAATGCATTATATTCTACTGCATAAAATAAGAACCCATGCTATCACATGGTTATACATACAAACATACATAAGTAGAAGAAAAGATAAAGCCCTTCCTTGAGGGGAAAAACCCTAGTAAACATAGAAGGAATGATGGCACTAGAAATTCATCAGTGGACAATAATGCTAGTTTGATGAGGAACAGAATATT
This sequence comes from Artibeus jamaicensis, assembly GCF_021234435.1. Taxonomy (NCBI): domain Eukaryota; kingdom Metazoa; phylum Chordata; class Mammalia; order Chiroptera; family Phyllostomidae; genus Artibeus; species Artibeus jamaicensis. The sequence goes on from NW_026521883.1 coordinate 20,396,802, forward strand.
TACATAGCCTCAAAAAATTTCCCTACAAATCTCTTATAACTAACAAAGAGGGAAGTGGTAAATATGGTGGAGAAATTTGGCAGATACTGCTTGTTCTAGTTGCTACATCTACATAACAAATTACCCTTAAATTCAGCACTGTTAAACAGACATTTCCTCTGCTCATGGATTCTGGAGGCCAGGAATTTGGTAAAGGAACATTGGGGTGGCGTGTCCCTGCTCCTTGATGTTGGGGATCTCGGCTGGAAAATTTGAAAGCTAGTAACTGGGAGCCTCATATCCTGTTCATGTGGCTAGTTGGGCTTTCTTGCAAGATTGTAGCTGTCTGGATTTACCACTGCAATTAATATGTAGCTTATGGGGACCTAACTTGAGACTAAAAATACTCTAAACCTCAATCATGGTTTTGTCCACTAATTTTGGCACCTACTGATGATTTTTGCCCACAACAATGATTATTGTAGTATTGTTGTAGGTTCTATTTTAAAATGTGAATTTACATCAACATTTCTTCAGGAAGTCCGAACCTCAAACAAAATAATCCTTGGGAGCATGGAATTCATTTGTTTGGCTCACAAGCCCACATCTCTGAAAAAGCCCCTTGTGTTTCTAGTCTGATTATCTTTGCTAACTCAGTAGTTTAAAAAAAGATATCTCATTATACTTGTCATTGCATTTCTACTATTATAGGCTAAAATTGAGCATCTTGCCATGTTTGAATCATTTGTATTTTCTGTTTTGATAATTGTTCTTACCATATATCCATTTCATATTTACTTGTAGGAGTGTTTTAATATATGAAGAAATAATTGTGGAATAAAGAAATATATTATAGAAGACAGTACCTTATAAGTTATACAAGTTGCAAGCATTTTTCCCAGTTTTGTGTCTGCTTGTTCTCTTTCAATTTTGTTTGAGTATCCTTTCTTTGTGCATAATTATTTTAATTGTTTCTATGTAGTAAAATTTACTAATTTGTGTGTGTGCATGGTTTCTTAGAGGGGCCTTTCCCATTCCGGCATTATTAGTTAAATCTCTCATTATTTACATACTACTTTTCTGATTCCGTTTTTTTTACATTTGTACATTTTATCCACATGACATTTAATTTGGTGTAAGAAGTGAGTTAGAAATTCAACTTTTTAATATAATTATCTCGTTTCTCAAGGAAAAAAGAGAGAGAGAGAGGCACTGTCTTCTTTAAATGAATAATTTACCTTGTTCCTACTGATGCACCTTGTATCACATACAAAATCCCCCTGCAGGTTTGGTTTGACTTCCTCATCTGTGTTGTTGACCCAGTCATGTGCTTTTACCGTGTTGTTTTCATTCCTGAAAACAGATAATGGTTTGTATCTGGCACGACCACTGTCTCTTCATTACTCTTTGTATTCCACAATTATTCTCTCCAAACATGCGCCTGTTTTTATGTGACCTTAGATTCAGTTAATATGCTTAAAAATCCCATTTTTATCAGGAAAGTAACCTATTTCTGGATTAATTTAGGGGGATGACATCTCCATGATACTTCCAAATATGGAAGCTCAGCACTGCAGACTTTTCTGTTGTTCAGAGCTTCTTGGTGTATCTTCCCTTTCTGGTGGGGCTTAAAATAGCATTTAAATGTTTTTTTTATATAAATCTCTTTGTATGGTTAAATTTATCTGGGGGCGTTTCAGCTGTTTTGTCACTACTGCCAATGGATTCTTTTATCATATCTTCTGATTGCTGCTTACCTAGATGTTTTTAAGTAGTTAAATAGTTCATAAGTTCTGTAAGCTTACATCACTAAATGAGAGGAACAGAATTTCTTTCTACATCAATCACCAACCCACAATAGTAGCTAATGAATCTACGGCTACATACCATAGCAACTTCAGCCAGTTCTCGCTCTCTCTCGATTTTATTTATTTTTAGAGGGGAAAGGAGGGCCAAAGAGAGAGAGAGAAACATCACATGAGAGGGAAACATGCATCAGTTGCCTCGCCCACACTCCTTAACCAGGGACCAAATCCACAACCCAGGCATGTGCCCTGACCGGGAATTGAACCCGTGACATTTTGCTTTGCAGGAGGACGCTCAACCAACTGAGACACACTGGTCAGGGTGCTTTCTCTCTCTCTCCCTCTCTCTCTTTTTTCCTTGAGAGAATGAAATAGAACATTCAGCACACTGGCTTTTAGACAGTATATATACATTTCCAATAGGTAAATCCTTTAAAAAACTGCTTCAGCTGGTCTCAGTTATATAAGGCCAGTTAGTCCAAATGAAGAGATGGTGGGAAAAGAGAGACTGAGGGGTGAGATATGAGAGACCTTGCAGTGCTTGTCAACGGTCATAACCAAACATCCATCTGGGGTATAGACTCGGCAATTACCACGCTGCCCTTAAAAGAAACAAACAGAAAAATTTAATGTGACTAGCATAATTCCAAGAACTTTTAATATTCTAATTCAGAAGTTGAAAATTCAACATGCTAGAACGGGCCAGGCAGGTGTTGTAAACGAGTGATAAAATAGACAAAGGTGGGGGCCGGGCCAGCTACCTGCCCCTCAGCACCAGTCAGTGGCTTCTGTGTGGCAATTGAGATCCATGTTGCTGTATTTTCCAATTCTAATAAAAGAAGCCAGAGGTCCAGATTTAACATATGGAAGTTCCCAGTTTTTAAATACTGGCTCAAATTTTTAAAAACAAAATCACACTGCAGACCAGATGTAACCCATTCCCTCAGGCCCACCAGCGCGGGCTTCTCCCTGCTCTAACGCTCACTCCCGCACCTCCACGCAGAGGGGCAGGCCAGCAGCGGGCTGTGCTCGGGGCCGGGCAGGGGTGGGGAGGCACTTTGCATCAGCCACAGACGACTGTACCTAGGCCACCGCGCATCTCCACCCAACTTTGATGGGAAGATTAATAGCCTGCTCTGCACCAGAGACAGAAATGGAAAATTACTTCGGAATTTTAACAGTATTTAATTACGTTGATGACCAGCTCCAGGAACTGGCCGGTTTGGTAACAGCCTCCTCTCAATGAAGCCCGGGTGCGACACATTCTTCCGCAAGGTTTGCACAGGGGCATAGCAGGGGCTTCTAACACCAGGCCAGCCAAGTGCACGTTCTAAACCCCAAAGCAGGGCTGAGGTCCACTCCACACTCAGTAGTATAGGTGGTTCCACAATTGCCATCTTTGTTGAAAGAATCCTCCAAAGCTGGCATGCTTTTTAAAATAAACTAAAGGGTTTCTCTTCAAGAGCCGCACCTTTTTTTTTTTTTAATCCTCACTGGAGGATATGTTTGTTGATCTGATAGAAAGAAGCAGAAGGGTGGGGGAGGGGAGGGGGGAGAGAGAGAGAGAGACATGGATCGGTTGCGTCCTGTCTGTGCTCTGACCTGGGATGGAACCTGCAACTTAGGTATGTGTCCTGACGGGGAAACAACCTGCCACCTTTCGGTGTATGGGACAATGCTCCAACTGAACCTTCTCGCCAGGGCTAGGACGGCACCTTTTAAAAGAGACATATGGCTCTGCAAACTGGTACAGTGACCTGCAATTTTTGGAGTGTCTCTTAGTCTCTTCTTATCCAATCTTCAAACAACACCTTGTAGAAGGTGTAATGACAGCTCTCATGTTACAGGTGAGAATGTTGAGATCAGAGAGGTGCCAGGGCTTGCCCAAGCTCCCCAGATAAGCACTTCTGTTCGGGCAGCTAAACGAACCTTTTCTGTCCATCTTCAAAAGGTTGATCAAGTAACTGTACAGGGAGGCTTTGCCCTGGTTATGTGTGAAAGCCTATGTAAAGGGAAGAGACAAACAGTGCAGCTGGTTTTTTCAAATCTCAGGAAAAGAAAGATATAAACTCTAAAAAATCATCAGAGAAATGCAAACTGAAACCACAGTGAGATACCATCTCACACCTGTCAGAATGCCTATATCAATAAATCAACAAACAAGTGCTGGTGAGGATGTGGAGAAAGGGGATTGCTTTTGCATTGTTGGGGGAATGCAGACTGGTGCAGCCACTGTGGAAAGCAGTATGGAGATAACTCAAAAAATTAAAAATGTATCTACCTCTCTACCCAGCTATCCCGCTCTGTGAATATATCCAAAGGAACCCAAAACACTAATTCAAAAGAACATAAGCACCCCTCTATTCACTGCAGTGTTACTTACAATCACCAAGATATGGAAGCAGCCCAAGTGTTCATGAGTGGATGAAACAACTATGGGACATTTACACAATGGAATTCTACTTGGCTCTAAAACAGAAGAAAGTTTTACCCTTGAGACAGTATGGATGGACCTGGAGAACATTATGCTAAGTGAAATAAGCCAGTCAGAGAAAGACAAATAACATATGATTTCACCGATATGTGGGATCTAATGAACAAACTGAACTAACAAGAAAAATGGGGACAGACTCATAAATGAAGAGCAGGATGACAGCTAGTGGTGGGGGGAGGTCGGGGGTGGAGGGGTAGAGCAACAAGGAAAAAGGACTCACAGACATGGACAACAGTGTGGTGACTGCTGGGGGGGGGATATAAGAGGACTAAATGGCAATGGAAAAAATACAGTAAAGATTAAAATTTTAAAAAGCACCCCCCCAAAAAAAACCATAGGACAGAAGCCGTGACAAAAGGACAGAACTTGAGTTCTGAGTTTCGAAAGAAAAATCAGGCAGGATAGTGCCTGGTTGGAGAAAAAAAAGGTCATTAGATTTGTTTTTATATTAATTCCGAATCGGGTTTTTTTCATATATCTAACATTTCCATTATTTTAATAATTAAGTTTTGTGTTGTTTTTCACAAAGAGGAATCTTTTTATTGAACCGGATAGAATGTAGTCAGGCTGATTTTGACAAAAAGCCTGGCTCTTCAGGGAAGCAAGTGAGTCTCTCTCGCCACCTAGTGGACATTTCTAAATAAGAAACAACAGTTTGAAGCCCCCGAGACAGCTCCTGAGGGGCCAGAGCAGTCTTGTCAGTCCAACCCACAGTTAAGTGACATTTCTGATTAGAAGCACAGCGCATTTAAAAGAGCTTGAAAAACTGCTTCATTCGACATGAAGCATCACGAACTGAACAGGAGCTCTCCCCCGATCTGTGTCTCACGCTCCTCTTCTCTCCAATATTGTTTTCACATTTTCTCTTAACCTCGGTGCTACTTTGTTGACTTCATATTCATATCCAGTACCTGGCCCACCTGGGCTGACCATACTCTACATCCAAACCTGACTTGCTTGGTTCTTCTGGCCTTCAAACCTGCCTTCACCTGTGACACGGTGCCCTCCTTATTCCCCAGCTACTACAGCCTGTTACCCAGGCCTATCTATTTTGCTTTCAAAATGCATTTTAAATTAACCCTTTCCTTTTACCACCACACCCCAGTCCTGGTCTTTATCCCCAAATTCTGGATTCATTCATTTATTCAGCATATTTTGACTGGGCACAGCTAGAGGTGAGGACAGTGCCACCTGTGGACCGGAGAGCGGGTTTACATACATGTAAAGGTTTCAGGTGTATCTGGGCAGCTCAGGCCAAGAAGGGTGAGTAGCTTCCTTGCTGAGCTTCCTGACATGAACTCTTTCCCATCTGACCCACAGTGGCTCCTCTTCAGCCTGACTTCTCTCCGTCATTCCCAACACAGAAGCCCTCCAAGTTCCCTCCTTCATCCATTTAGCTCATCTCTAGAGTCTGTACTGCTCTGTGCTCAGAGACACAGATGGGGTGAGATGGAGTCCAGGCCTTAAGAAGCTTAAGGAGGAAGACAGACCAGCAGACTTACATGTGCCAAGAGAGCTGCTCAGGGCAGGGTAATGGGCACTCTGAGGGCCCAGAAAGGACGGAGAAATTCTGCTGGGAATTTCTCAGCAGTGGGAGAGCCAGCCAGGGAATGTTTCCAAAAGAAAGTGACGTTCACACTGGACTCTGAAAGATGAGTAGAAGTTGATTATCAGCTGGAGGTGGGGGAACATGAAGCAGAGAGCATCCAGGCAGAGGGAGTTGCAGGTGGAAAGGCAGAAAGGTATGGAAGAATACAGAGGTCAGGGACAGTGGTCCTGCATGGAGGGAGAGGAGATGCATGACTAGTGTGACAATGACCCAGATTCTGTCTGCATCACTGGATGTGATGGCCATATGTTCACCCATCATGTGGATTTATCATCCCTGAGGCTTTCTGAGACAGTAAGAACTAATAATAAGTTTCTAACTGAATGAAATCCCAGGCAGCCACTTCTGACTCTCATTTCACAGGCTGCTGCACCGATATGGCTGCAGTTGTATGGGGCCCAGTAGTCCATGTGGGTCAGGCTTCGGGAGCAAGGCTCATATTCACAAATCACAGTGTGGGCTGAACTGGTGTGCACTGCAGGAGGTGCTGGTTGCTCTAACTGTGGGAGCATTGGCTGCTGATGGCTCCAAAGTCATGACCCTTTCCCATAGACAAACCACATCTAATGACAGATAAGGGGGGAAAGCCAGGACCCCTGAATCGATGCAGAACAAATCCAAGGGACCATTCCAGCTCCGGGGCCTCCCATGGGATTGGCTGAGACCTTTGTCACGTCTACATCTCATTTTACCTCCCTCTTCCCAGTCCGGCTTCCTTCAGTCTACCACAGACAGCGATCCCAAGAACATGGCCCAATAAGCTCCCCACACACGAATCTCTAAGAGTCTGCTTTCCAGAGAACCTGATCAGCCACAGCTGCCTTAGGGAGCTTGGGTGCCATTCAGATGAGACCTCATGACACTGACATAGTTAGAGCGAGACAGTGTCAGCCAGGTCAGCATGGGAGCCCCATGGGGGAAGCCCCTGGGAGAGGGCATCCAAGCCCTGTGCTGGGACGAGCAGCCTTGCCAGGGCCTCTCAAGCTTTGTTTCACCTGGCGGGACTCTCTCCTCCTGGGGAGATGGGTGTGCGGGGCTCTTGGGATCTGGTGCCATTTGCTGAAACCCACCTTCTGTAACTCCTCTCTGCCCTTGCTCATGCTCATTAAGGGACATTTTCTCATTTACCTTTCTGTGTACCTCATCTGCAGAGGGCACCGGAGTGGGCAGTCCATCTGTCAGTTACAGTTTCTTATTTTTAATCAGCAAGTTGACATTCAGGCTTGGAGTCAGTCCTCACAGACTCTGTCAGCCTGAGTGGACAGTGAAGACATATGTCCAAGCCCACAAGACAGACTCCAAAACTTGGATGATGGCCAGTTCACCATGGCAACGTCCTTCTGGGGGATTCTCTGTGGACAGTCCACTGCTTCTTACATCTCAGCCTTGACTTTCAAGCATCTATAGACTGAACACAGAGGGAACCAAGAAACAGCTTTGCGTCCCCCAGTGCAGCCCCTTCACAATCCAAACTCTCTAGGAAACAGACCATGTCTTCCAGAGGTCAGGGAAGAAGACTGTTTCGGAAGCTAGAAGAGCTTTTCCACAAGCAAAGGAAACTAAAGGAACTGAGAGCCTCCCTGACCCCACCCCAAGCATGACCGAGTTCCTATTGTGAGGAGATACTGTTGATATACTTAAAAGCAAGAATCTTCATAAATCATCCCTTTGGAATAAAGGAGATGGTTTTACTGTAACTGCTTTCTGACTTCACTTTAAAACTTCAACAGTAAAGTGACTGATATTATAGGTAAACAACTCATCAGAACTGTGTCTGTACAGCCCTGACTGGTGTAGCTCAGTGAATTGAGCCCAGGCCTGCAAACCAAACAACTGCAGTTCGATTCCCAGTCAGGGCACATGCCCAGGTTGCAGGCCGGTTCCCAGGAGCGAACACACAAGAGGCAACCACACATTGATGTTTCTCTCCCTCTCTCCTTCCCTTCCCCTCTAAAGATAAATAAATAAAATCTTAAGAAAAAAAACAACATTGTGTCTGTCCAGCCTGATAGCACTGTGGAACATCCAGTTAACTTCCGTTCCCAAGAGTAGTTCTAGCTGTTATCTTCCAGAATCCATCATTTTTTCAAAATTATATTTTATTGATTATACTATTGTAGCTGTCTCAATTTTTCCCTTTTGTCTGCCTCCACCCAGTACCCTCTCTCCCTCAGGCAATCCCCACAGCATTGTTCATGTCCACGGGTCATGCATGTAAGTTCTTTGGCTACTCAATTCCCAATACTGTACTGTACATCCCCATGGCTATTCTGTAACTACTGGTACCTATGTGTACTTCTTGATCCCCTCACCTCTTCACCCATTCCCTACACCCACTCCCATCTGGCAACCATTAAAACCCTCTCTGTATCCACGATTCTGTCTTTGCCCTTCTTGTGTGCTTAGTTTGCTTTTTCAGATTCAATTGTTTATAGATATGTATTTTTGGCCATTTTATTGTTCATAGTTTTGGTTTTCTTCTTTTTCTCAAATAAGTCCCTTTAACATTTCATGTAATAATGGTTGGTGATGAAATGATTTACTTTTTCTTTCTTTCTTTTTTTTTTGGTCTGGGAAGCTCTTTTATTTGCACTTTGACTCTAAATGATAGCTTTGCTGGGTAGTGTAATCTTGGCTGTAGGTACCCATTCTTCTTGATTTTTTACTATTTTCTTCCAATCTCTTCTAGCCAGTTTCTGGCAAAGTTTCTTTTGCGAAATCAGCTGACGGTCTTACGTGAACTCCCCTGAAGGTAACTAACTGCTTTTCTCTTGCTGCTTTTAAGATTCTCTCTTTACTTTTAACTTTCAGCACTTTAATTGTGATGTGTCTTGAAGTGGGCCTCTTTGCATCCATCTTCTTTGGGATGCTCTGTGTTTCCTGGATTTGTGTGTCTATTTCCTTCACCAAATTAGGGAATTTTCTTTCATTATAATTTGAAACAGATTTCTAATTTCTTGATCTTTCTCTTCTCCTTCTGGCACCCCTTGATGCAAACATTGGACTTCTTGATATGTCCCAGAGTCTACTTATACTATCCTCATTTGGGAAGATTCTTTTTTCTTCTTGCTGTTCTGACTGGTTGTTTTTTGCTTCTTTACATTTCAAATCATCGATTTGATTCTTGGCTTCATATACTCTATTGTTGTTTCCTATAAATTGTTCTTTATTTCAATTAGTGTATTCTTCATTTCTGACTGGATATTTTTTATGCTGTTGAGGTCCTTACTAAGCTCCTTGGGCTCCTTATAATCAGTGTTTTGAACTCTGCATTTGAGACATTGCTTATCTTCATTTCCTTTAGTTCTTTTTCTGGAGTTTTTCTCTGTTCTCTCATTTGGGCCATATTTCTTTGTCTCCTCATTGTGGCAGCCTCCCTGTGTTTGTTTCTATGTATTAGGTACAGCTGCTATGTCTCCCTGTCTTGGTAGAGTGGCCTAATACAGTAGTTGTCCTTTCGGGTCCAGTGGCACAGCCTCCCCTATCAGCTAAGCTGGGTACAGAGGTGCACCCTTTGTGTGGGCTGAGTAGTGTTGAGCCTTGATTACTGTTGGCAGGTCAGTGGGAGGGATTTACCCAGGCCAGTCAGCTGCAAGTACTGGCTGTGACCACTGACCACCAACCTCCTCCCTCCGTGGAGGATCAGCGGTGCAGGGGCAGGGTGGTGGTGCTCTGACATGGTCTATAGCTGTCCTGGATGTGCAAGCTCTAGAGTATCCCTGGTAGTGCAGGCCAAGGCCAGCCACCACCTGTGTTCTGCCCAAGGCCACCCTGCATGAGCCACAAAGCAATCTACAGATGACTTCTACTTGTACTGGGCTTGGAGACTCCCAGGAAAAATTGCTGCTAGTGCCAGACCAGGGGCCACTTAGCAAGAGGTATGGCAGTTAGGGGCTCAATAAGGCCAACTGTTGCTTGTTTGAGAGGATTTAAGAAGTTGTGAAGCCCAAGCCAAGACCAGCCATTCATATGAAAAAGCACTGTTAATAACCTGGGTGGGCCCATAAGCTGGGTGGGACAGAGCCTCAGGGAATCACCAGGATGAGGCAGACGGTGTTAGTCAGGCTGACGGAGTCTCAGATGTGGCACCTGACTGCTGGCTCCATGGCTCTGTGAGGGAGGGTTCAGAAAAGGAACAACAGCCTCTGTTCACCTTTCTGTCCTGGAGGAAGCTGTCCCCCAGCTCTTGCCTTGATGCTAGACACTTCCGTTTGTCCCTGTATGACACTGTGTCTTTCAATCTGTTACCCTGGGCTGGGGGTCAGAGGAAGTAAGTCTGAGTAAGTCCATGTGTGTGTTGTTTAAGAACTGCTTGGGACTCCAGAAGTTTCTTCCACTGACGCAATCCCCTCTGGTTTGTGTAGCTAGAAGTTATGGGAACTTATCTTCCTGGCACTGGAACCCTAGTCTGGGGGGCCTGGTGTGGGGCTGGGACCCTTGCTCCAGAGATAGCCCCTGAATTTTTATCCACCACACGTGGGTGTGGGACCAGCCTGTTCCACAGCTACACCCCTCCTACCAGTCTGGATGGATGTGGTTTCTTTAATTCTGTAGTTGTCAGACTTCCTCAGGGAAGTGATGTGAACAGAGGCCAGACCTGATTTCTAGACCAATGCCCCTTCTACCACACTGCCTTCACCTGTATACTGGTCAATCACATACTTAGTCAACCAGTTAGTCAACAATTATTCACTCAACTCCTACCATGGGTGAGCACAGAGCTGGGTTCGCTAACAGAAGCAGATCCAAGTGTTGTCCCTGGGTGGGATGGAGCCACTGACAGGACCACACAGGAGGACATGATGGCAGCCCTGGAGAAGAATGCGGTGTCTGCAGGAGGCCTTAGCTCCTCTATAACAGAAGAGGACTTAGAAAGGCTGGATGAAGGGGTCAAAGGCAAATGTCTTCACCTCACAACTTGGCCAAGGGCTGACATGCACTTATAGTCCCTAAGAACATGGCCAGCCAGGACACGCCACACAATCCGTGGGACCCAGGCCTCAGACAATATTATAAATTCCAGCCTGGGGAGAACCTGGTGGGCCCTGTGCAGATGGTAGAACATACCACTTATAGACCATATACACAAGCCAAGCTGGTCGATTTCAGAAGTCAGTTTTGCCAGTGACCTGGGGAGCCCTTGGCTGCGTGGGTCTTGTGCTTGTAGGACCTAGGGGTGGACAGCATCATGTGCACTGGCAATGAGATGGAAAAGTTATATTTTTGTCATGACACACCCCTCCCTGCACCAGTGGCTGCAGAATAGCACAGTGTGGGACAGGGTCACATTAAAAAAAAAAAAAGTAAATTCCAAGACAGTAAGAGCAGAGCATTAAACCCAGCTGGGGCTGTTCTAAGTGCAGCACCCCTGTGACCACACGGGCCATGAGCCCATGAAGCTGGCCCTGCTGCTACTCAACTTTACCATTTCATCTGCAAAGCCATGCAATGCCAGACCACCTGCTCCCCAATCCAGACCCCTCCTGAGTAGACGAGGAAGCCGAGGCCCAGAAAAACAAAATGACTTGTCCACAGTCTCACAGCTGGTCGGGGCAGCCATGTCTCCTTAGAAAATAGCAACGCCCTCCTTCTGCCAATCAGAATTGTTATACAGATTTGTCTATTTGCTGCCTGCTTATGTACTTCCCACTGCAAAGCTAGTGAAGCATAAAATTAAAACAAAAAGCAAAAAACACCTCCTTTAAACATAAAACAAGGCCAAAAAACACCTGAAGGCAGAGCCCTTTATCTCCCCAGCTCTCCAGCCAGCACTGCCAGCTCCTCTTTCTAGGGAAGCAGCCCAGGTCCATTCTGGAAGCCCCTCCGGCGTCAGCTGCTCATGCATGGCACATGGCGCTCCAGCCTGGGGATGGCATCTTTCTATGGTCTCCCAACCATCCTTGAGGAGGGCAAGAAGGTGAAGAGGCACAAATTAGGTCATGTCACCACCAGAAGGACCTTGAAGAAGAGCAGAGCAACCCTCCCAGTTTACAGATGAAGAGGGGTCCAGAGAGAGGATGTATGGAGTTGGGATGAGAACCAAGGTCTCCTGAGAGGTCCCCAAATGCCAGTCTCAGCTTAGAAACTATATGTTACCATATCCCTGGTAGCACTTCCTTCTTCCTACACCGTGGGGAGGTGGGCAGAGAAGAAAGAAAACAAGGTGCCGCTGAAGGAGCTTCTGAGCCAGGCAGACACACCCAGCTCTGCTGCTTCCCAGTTATGCAAACTTTGCTGCCATGGAAACCACTGAGGCTTCATTTCCCCATCTCAACAGTGAAGACAGTAATGCCTACCCCAAGGGCTGGATTAAATGAGATGAGTTGCCTAAGATACTCAGGGGAGTCCTGCCAATATAGCGGGCGCTCGATAAACATGTTTGGCCCACCTCCCCTCCCTTTCTTCTATGTCAAGAGTTCCAGCAGGGACAGCACTCGGGTTTGGACCCTCCTCCTGTGGGGTGTTGGGTGAGGCAGCCAAGCATCTAGTTTATCTCCCAGAATACATGGAGCTGGAAGAGCTTCATGAGAAGAGACTTTAACCACGTGGACTTTGGGGGTTCTAACAGATCGGGAAAACCAGGGATCAGTGGGAAGAGAAGGGGAAAGGCTGGGGGTCATCGTCTTGGAGCAGCAGAGGCTTAGTTGGCGTCACATCGGACACCCCAGAATGCCCAGAAATCCTGGAAGGAAGAGGAAAGCTTGGAAGAGTTGCTAAGAGCCTGTGGCAAGAGGTAGGGGCGAATAAGGTACTACAATGCAGGCGGTGCCGTTGATGGGGTGTCATGGGTCCCCACTGAAGCCTGTGATTGCCGCCTATGCACCCTGCCCCGAGGACGCCTGCTAAGAGAGGCATTCAGCCATCACTGTCACCAAAGCTGCCCCCTCCTGGCTTCTGACACCTGGCAGGCTCCCCCTGAAAGTGGCTAAAGCCTCCCCACCCCCGCCATCTCATCTGCTCAGGGTGCCTTTCAATGACAAAGCTGTCGGTGGTTCCCGAGCACAGGGCTCCCCTCCGAGTCAGCCAGAATCCCTGGCGGAGCAGCGGCCAGGCTAACCGGCTGCTTCCCAGGTGCCTCTCCCCTCCACGCCTACCATCCTGCCCCTCAGCCAGCCACTCCCAGCCTTGCTTTCACCTCCTACTTTGTCCCAAACACAGAGATGATATTTTATTTTTGCAATGATGGAGAAGGGCACTGTAATTTGAGGGACTACACATGGTGGGGCAAAAAGTAGGTTTACAGTAGTTTGTATGGGAAATAATACAATAATTAATCAATAATAATCAAAGAATAAACTCAGTGTTTTGCATATCACAACCGGAAACCACTTGTGCTCCACCCTGTGTATCCACACAGATATCCAGTAGTGAGCATTTAGGGCCTGTTGGCCCTTTAAGAGACCAGGGAATGTTCCTTCTTCAGTGGTAACTGGAATCTCAGGGGCTCTGGATCTGGCATGGATCAGAATGGCAGAGAAGTTCAGTGCAAGACATAAGACATAGCTGCCTTCTAATTCTGACTCTGCCACTTACCTGTTCCGTCCCCTCGAGAGGTCATTACGCCTCTCCAACCTTCCGCTTCCTGTATGTATGGCTAGAACAGCAACTGCTTCTGCAGAGGAACCACTGAGAGGATATGAGTGAAGAACTCAGCATCATTCCTGAGGCACAGGAAGCCCTCCGTAGAGATGAGAAGTGGTGCCGCTGCCCGGGATCGCCCCCGCAGCCCTCAGCCCAGACCCTCGTCACAGCTGACCTGGAAGGTCGCACTGCTTCTTCACCCGACTCCTCCACTCTTCCTTACCTTCTTACGCTTGATGGATTCACATCACTGCAGAAGCCCATGGGAACAACCATGCTTCTTAGCAAGCCCTGCGTGCGCGGTGTGGCCCTTTCTCATGTCACCCCCGTGCCCTCCTCCATGTGCCTTTCTTTCCCTCCTGCACCTCACTCCTGCTGACTCTCAGCTTAAAGGCCCTTTTGTGCCCCGAGACATCCTCTCGGCACCCTTCACTGCATCTCCTTCTGGAAGCCCTTCCTGCCCCGTCCATGGGAACCTTGTGCACCTTGGTCTTTCAGCGCTACCCAGATCTCTGTCCCATAGCAGGCTTGTCACTGGGACTGTGACACAGGCCTGTGTCACCAGAGATTGAGCCTCTTGGAGTGAGGAATGTCGAGCTGCTCGTGGCTGCACACTCCCGGGTACCTAATACAATGCTAGGTGAGTGATGTTGGATCAGTAAAGTGCAATAATTAGGTAATTGCCTAATCATTGAGTGTACATGCAAATCTTTACCTTCTGCATTTCAGTCCCCGCATTTTAGAAAAACAGAAGAGGGAGAGAGGCCCAGATGCGCACATGCATTCCCGTGCTCAGACCAGCATTTTGGGAGTACCCCGGAGCAGATGGTGCTGCTCCCTCCCCCTGCACCCCTCTCACCCACCAGCACTTGCACATTGCGGAGCCTTCGTTGGGTTCTGTGCCTTTCACTGTCTTTGCAGTTTTTCTGATGGTTCATTCAGTCACAGGGAGAGGTCACACTGCACAGCTCACAGAACTTCCCTGGGAAAATCCGCCCTTTCAGACCCCGCCACGTGCAGACCTGCCCTTTGCTCTCCATTTTCCCAGGCACCCACGGAGCTTGCCACAGAGCTTCCCACAGCTTCCTTTCCTAAGCAACCCTACCTTCCAGAAGCTCCTGCCTCTGAACGTGGGTGTGTCCCCCAGCCTTCGCTCCCTGTGCAAGGCCAAGGGCTCGGATTGCAGACACACCCACTAGAGGCTCCACAGAGAATGGGGGAGGCGGGTGTTTAAAAACCATAGACTCCAGAATGAGCACAGAGTGGCCCTGGCCAGGTAGGTCAGTTGGTTAGAATGTTGTCCATATACGCCAAGGTCGTGGGTTCAATATCGAGTGAGGGCACATACAAGAATCAACCAATGAGTACATAGACAAGTGGAACAACGAATCATTGCCTCTCTCTCTCCATCTCTCTCCTTTCCTCTCTCTCTTTCTAAAATTAATTTTAAAAAATGAATGAGTGCTGTGTTCTGGAGAGTGGGCCCTTCTGGGGAGACAGGAAGGGGGTAGTAGGGCTATGACTTAGCCATACTGTTTTATTTCTCTAAAGTGAGAGGCAGGGGGTCCTAAAGGCAATGTAGCAAATAGGTAGGGGTCTATGGTTGGCTATGTTATATGTTTGTGTTTTTCATAATTCAAAAAAAATTTAAACAACAAAAGCTCTTGGGGAAATAAGTATGACAGGAAAGTAAGCCAGCAACAGTCTTCCCTGGTCCTCTCCCAGTTCTTGGGGGTGGGATCAGCCCTCCAGCGGACCTCCCTCCTCTGCTCTTCCCTGGCCCACCCTGGGCCCTGCTCCTTCTTCCTTCCACCCTTCACCGTGTGTGGGCTCCTTGCCTCTTGCAGCCCAAACATCCTTCCTTCCGGGACCACACCTGGCCTGGCCAGCTCTCAACTTCCCAGTTTCACACACTCTTGGCTTCTGCACAGTGGCCCTCAGGCTGCTGAGCGCCGCCAAAGCACCGAGCCCATGGTGAAAACAACTAACAAAGGCAACACCCACGGGAGCTGCAAACATTCCTTCACATCGCGGGGGAAGAACCACCCCCGAGGCCCCTCAGAGTACAGGTGGGCCCACCGTGCTCTGCCACAGGAATGTCGCTTGCCCTTCCGGTTTCTGCATTCTGCCTGGCCAGCCTTTCTAACTCACCTGGTAAAGTGGGACTGTGGGGATGAGGAGGAGCCGTGGTGGGCACCGGCTCCCCAAAGGCCAGTCGGGCTCACTTCCCTGGGGGACCCTCACTATCTGCCTCATCGTGAAGGGAGCCCCTCCTGAGAGCAGGTCCCAAACCACGGGTGGGCTTTAGCTTTCTTGTCTGGGCTCCAAGGATTCCCCTTGCTCTTTTAGATTCCCCTTATGATTCATCTCCCTCTCCCTTTTATTATGAATTAAGATGGTAATCCTCCATTTTGCTGGCACCAAAAGGAACTGTGGACACATAGTAGCGGAATGGTTTTTTTTTATTTAATAATAATTTTTAAAAACTTTTCAATGAAGAATAACTGACATTGAGAGAGGTATAAACCACATGTGTTCAGGTCAGTGAGCTTTTACACAGCGAACACGCTGAGAAACCAGCTTCCAGGTCAAAAGGCAACTGGAGCAGGCGGAGGAACTTGCCCACGACCTGGTCCGGGCACCGTCCCGCCCTCGGGTGAGTCGTGACTGTTTCCTACGTGACTGAAGTGGAGTCACACACAATGGCCTCTTCTGTGTCTGGCTTCTTTTGCTCGACCATACGCTTATGAGTCTCACTATTCCTTGCAGTCGTGGTTCTTTATTCTCACTGTTGTGCAGTACTCCATCGTGAAACTAGGCTACACTTGTCCTCTGCCTGCTAATGGGCATTGGGTAGTTTTAGTTTGGGCTATTACGAAGTGTCGTTGTACAAGAAGGGCTCTTTTGTTATTATTACTAGTATTATTATTAAAACATATAACATAAATTTACTCTCTTAATATCTTTTAAGTGCACAGTATTGGTAACTGCATGTGCCTTGCTCTGCCACAGATCCTTAGAACCCTCTCCTCCTACCAGCGAAACTCTGCACTCACTGCATACGGAGTCCTCACTTTCCCTCCCCCCACCCCGGGCCCTGGCAACTCCCATCCTACTTTCTTTTCCTAGCGTTTGACTACTTTAGATGCCTCATGTAATTGGAATTAGGCAATGTTTGTTCTTTCACGACTGACTCATTTTATTTAATATACTGTCCTCCAGGTTCACCCACATTGTAGCATGAGACAGGATTCCCTTCTTAAGGTTTAATAATAAATAATATTCCATTATATAGACATAGACAGAGGTATAGATATAGATATCATACTGTCTTTATCCAGTCATCTGTTGATGGACATTTAGGTTGCTTACACATCTTGGCTATTGTGAATAGTGCTGCAATGAACATGAACATACAAATCTCTCTCTGAGATTCTGGTTCAGTATTTGAAATACATATATAGAAGTGGGATTGCTAAACCATATGATAGCTTTAGTTTTCTGAAGAATTTTCCTACTGTTTTCCATAGCAGCTACACCATTTTACACTCCTACCAACAGAGCACAAGAGTTCCAATTTCTGCACAGCCTCCCCAACCCTTGTCATTTTCTGTGTTGTTTTGCTTTGGTTTGTTAGTGGCATCCCAACTGGTGTGAGGTGATGTCTCATTGTGGTTTTGCTTTGTGCTTCTGTAGTAACTAGTGATGGGAAGCATGTTCTCATATGCTTATTGGCCATCTGAATGTCTTCGTTAAAGAAGTAGCTATTGAAGTCTTTTGCCCATTTGGGGAATCCTGTCATTGTTAAGATAAAGGAGTTCCCTTTTTTTTATATTAACCCCTTAATAGCTATGATTCACAAATATTTTCTCCCATTCCCTTGTTTGCCGTTTGTCGATTGTGTCCTTTGCTTCAGGTGTTTTTTTTGTTTTTTTTTAGTTTAATGTAGTCCCGTTTGCCTATTTTTACTTTAGTTATCATGTTTCGGTGTCATATCCAAGAAGTGTCATGAAGGTTCCCCCTGTTGTCCTCCAGAGGTTTTATAGTTGCAGGCCTTGCATTTAGGTCTTTAATCCATTTTAAATTAATGTTTGTATATGTTATAAAATAAGAGTCCATCTATACTCTTTTGCATGTGGATATCCAGCTTCTCAAAATCATTTGTTGAAGAGTCTACCCTTTCACCATTATGTAGTCATAGTACGCTTGTCAAATATCATTTGACCATATCTGTGAGGGCTTTTGTCTGGGCTCTATTCATTTCCATTGGTCTATATGTCTGTCTTCATGCCAGTATTATACTGTTTTGATTACTGTAACTTTGTAATATATTTTAAAATTAGGAAGTTTGAGGCCTTCAGCTTTATTCTCCTTTCTAAAGATTTTTTTTGGCTGCTCAAGGTCCTTTGAGATTCAATATGAAATCTAGGGTTGTTTTTTTGTTTCTGCAAAAAATGTCGTGATTTTGATAAAAATTATACTGCATATGTAGATTGCTTTGTATAACTAGAGACATTTTAATACTATTAAGTCTTCCAATCCATGAATATAGGGTATCTTTCTATTTTTCTTCTTTTAATTAATTCCTTGTCTCCTTTCATTTCTTTCAGTTCCGTTTTGTACTTTTCAGTATACAAAACTTTAGCCTCCTTGGTTAAATTTACTCCTAAGTATTTGATTCTTTTTTATATAAGTAGGATTTTTTTTCTTAGTTTCCTTGGGTTTGCAAGCCAGCACTCAATCCATTGAGCCACACCAGCCAGGGCTTTCTTAGTTTCTTTTTTTAACTGTCCATTGTTACTGTATAGAAATGCAACAAATTTTTGAGAGTTAATTTTGTATCCCACAGTTTTGCTGAATTTATTCATTAGTTCTAGCAGTCCTTTTGTACTGAATCTTTAGGGTTTGCTACATATAAGTTTGTGTCACCTGTGAACAGAGATCACTTTACTTCTTCCTTTCCAATTCGGAAACATTTCTTTTTTTTTTCCCCCTAATTGCTCTGGCCAGGACTACTGAAGGCTTTTTAAGGCTCTGCCTGTATTCCCTAAAAGGCTGTCTGTCTTCCTCCTCCAAATTTCCAGTTGGCTCATGTAGGGAGCTGTTTTGTGTGGTATGGGAATGTAGCTCAGCCTCCACGTGGAAAACCAGTGGGGAGTGAGTGGCACACAGGAACCACACCCTTGGATAGGTTCTCCCGTGGGGAATCAAGCCTGCATTGTACCTAGGCTGCTATGAGACTTGCTTTTGCTAGAACTCCCTCAGCCTGAACTGAGGCAGCAAGTACTTACTGTAACTTCCTAAGATCTGTGTTAACCTCCCAAATATGGAGCGTAACCAGTTCAACCGCTTTTGCCCTTGGTCTGCAACATCTTTCTCTTTGAAGTAATTAACAACATTCTTTCCTTTGTTATCTGTAAAAGGTAATTACCTGCAGGGAACTGTGCAAAGTAAATGAAATTCTCAATGTAATGTACCCAGAAAAGAAATAAAAGCCTGTCCAGGCAGGGCCCAGGGCCCTCTCTCTTTCTCAGAGAGTGGCCATGCTGTCCCCTTTTCTCTACAGGACTTCTATAGTCTGTGTGAATTTGTTCATAGCAGCCACAGCACACGGATCCTGCCAGCCAGGATCTGCATCAGGCTCAACTTACTATTTTGGGATAACTGACCTGCCCAAGGTCACAGCTAATATTTGGTTATAGCAGACATTAGACTGAGACCTATCTGACCACAGGCCTCACAGGTTCTTCCCACTTTCCCTCTTGAACTGAGAGCTACTATTATTAAAGTGACACTACTAAATTGAACAGATAACTCCCATTAACACCCTGACGTGGATTACTTTAGGAAAGGGTGTCCCAAGATTGGGTCAGTATTGATGTGACTGGGAAAGCAGACTGGTGAAAGGGGCCTCCTGGGAGCAAAGAAGAGGCAGTGCAGGCCCCTAGGAAGGGGTGGGGCAGAGGGAAATAAAGGTGGTGAGAGGCCAGGTAAACTGACTGAGGTGCTGTTCCCCAAACTCCCATCCATGGGGTATCACCAGCATGATTTTCATTATATTCCAGTACCATGCGCACTACTATTGACTCTGCTTTTCTAAAAATAAATACATTTTAAAGGAAACTTGAAATCCGTACCAGAATCATTAGCCATAAATAGAATGTAATTGTAGGAAATAAATACAATGAAAACAATAGCATGCTGTTAAATTCTAAGCAAATTATTATTTGCCAAAGGATACCAGCCTGAGGCCTATTTTCTCTGTTCAAGAGAGATATTAGCAGGAGTTAGGAAGGTGTGGAAAACATTACCAACAGGTTACATTTATCCTTGATACAATTAGAAACATTAGGAAACAAATAAAAAGGCAATAACTTACTCAGGATGATTCAAAGTTATTTTATATTGGGTTGATGTACCAGCTAGAAGTACCTCCCACACCTCCAGTGGGATGTGTCCTTAAGTAAAGAGCATCGGGTTTAGCTTGTTTTTGTGAAGAGCCCAAAGCCCCAGCCCAGCGAAGCTTTGAGAAATAGGGGTTGTGGCTAAGAAGGCGGCAGCAGGGGGCCGCAGGGGCCGAGCCTGAGAAGTGCAAACACCTCCTACAGGGTGACTAGCTTTCCTAGGAGGGAGGATCTGTGGGGACAGCAAGAGCCATTTAAAGTTTAGAGACAAGAAAGGGAGCTAGCAGGTTCTGCTAAGAATTCCTGGTTTTAGTTTTCTTTCCCTCTTCACCCCTATTTTTCTTCTCCTCCCTCTCTCTCCCTCTCCCTCCATTCTCCCCACCTGTGGTTAGAGCCGAGCATCTCAGGTGCAGGAAGTAGTTAACTAGGAAACACTTGAACCACTGCAGCCAAAGAAAGAAGGCGACTGATTCATGGTTGATCTTGGGAAAAGCAGAATCTAGAAGCCAGAAATAAAGACTGAAGTCTTGAAGCCCTAAAATGAAAAGGCCTCTCCTTGTATGGCAAAAATGGCTAAATAACATTTGGGGGGAAGACCCCAAAACTGGAAAAGATTTACATGATAAGTGGCAATCCAGAAGTTAATATCTCTGTCATACATAAAGAGCTGCTGCTAATCAATAAGCAACAAGCTCAGAAGAAAGATGGAACAAAAGAAATGGACAAGAGACCTTTAGAGGAAAAAATGCAAATGGCTAACACACACATTGAAAGGTGATCAGAGAAACTTCCCTAGTCTCAGAGAAATTCAAATGAAGACAAGAGGCTACGTTAGACCTATCATATTAGGAATATATATATATATATATATATATATATATATACACACACACACACACACACACACACACACACAGGCCTGGCCATATTAAAGTAAAGGGCACTTTCACATATTGTGCTTTGTTTTCACACCTTTGAAAAACAATCCACTAAAGTCTACCAACATTTCAAATATCTGTGTCATTTGACTCCAAGGTGCGCTGTTATTGTTTTATTGTCCTCACCCAAGGACATTTTTTTTCATTGCTTTTAGAGAGAGAGGAAGGGAGAGAGAGAAACATCCGTGTGAGAGAGAAGCATCAATCAGTTGCCTCCTGTACACACCCAGACCAGGAATCTGGGATCGAGGATCAAACCCACAACCAGGGTACGTGTCCTGACCAGATTAAACCCACAATCTTTCGGTTACAGGACAATGGTCCAACCAACTGAGCCACAGTGGCCAGGTCTCCAAGATACACTTTTAAGAATCTATCCTATTCAAGGGTATCTGTACAAAGATATTTGTGCAACATTATTGATTACCGTCAGAAGCAACTTTAATATCTACCAATAGAGAAATCATTACATAGAAACCAAAATACTCATTCTATGCGATATTATACATTCTGTCAAACGAATGAGATAAAACTACATGTGGTATGGATATTGTTGAGTGAAAACAGCAAGTTGCAGAACACTGCATAAATTCATATATATATGTTTTTTCCAAAATGATATCAAAACATTCAGAGAATGGTGAACTAAATGCTCTTTATTTAATAATCAGTGCTTACATGGCTAATATGCTTTTAACTTATTTACCTTTGAATATTCACACTGCTCCAGCAGTTGTAGTGCTTGTTGAAATATTATTTGAACATCCCTTTTGAAATCGCTTTCAAATGGCCTGTTTATGTTGCATCTGATGACCCAGATGGCGTCAAATCCTCTCCTTTCATGCATGGTGTGTTTCAGTCTGGAAAAGTAGCCAAAAGTGCCACAAAGACAAGATGATCATGCACACAATTTGTTTTTATCTCCGAGCTTTTGCCAAGTGACATGTGATGTGCTAAGCTGTATCCAACTCAGAGGGCAAAATTCTCCAAGAACAATAAACAATGCAAATGAAGCTCACGATGCTGTGGAATGTGGTGCTCCTGAGAGAGGGACCATGTGAGAAGCTTGGCCTGTGGACGATCCCGTTCCATACACCTGTCTGTGCTGGCCCCACTCTCCCTTCTGTTCTCTCCTGCCTCACACACGGAGGAAAAGGTGGAGGAGGCACACCAAAAAGCCGCTGGGTTATACTTGAGTATTGCAAGTGGAAGGAGCCGGGCTTGTTAGGAACTACGTTGCATGTGCAAACTCTCATATCATTTAAATTTTTCAATGACTACATACCAACTCAATTTAAAACATTTTTATGACTTGAACAACAGCCAAAAAAGGCTGACTCAACCAGCATCACTGCCGCTGCACTTTTGCCTAAGGGGAGACCTGTTTTCTGCCTACATTCAATATGAAAGTTACTCCTCTCAAGTACAATGTCCCACCATCACCACCGCACTGGCTACAGAACATGGAGTATTCAAATGAAAGAGGCACAGGAGCAAAGCTGTGACATCACAGATAAAGGGAGCCTGGTGGAGAGTAATAAATAGCAAGTAGCAAGCAGTTAGCAAAAGGCATATCGAAAGGTGCAAGCTCTTTTTAATACCAGTGATGAGGGGTGCGTTAATAAGAACTTCAAGCAAGTAAAACAAATCATTTTCTAAATGTTTTTGAAAGTAGTTTTTATCATTTTTTAGATTCACTCCTTACTGCTTTTACATGGTATTTATCACAATTTAAAATTGTTTTCATTATTTATTCATTTGCTTTTTGTTCTTCTCTCTCCCCCATAGAATATAAGTCCATAGGAGTAGGGATGATTAGCTGCCAATCACGGTGTCTGGCAAATTATAGGTGCTCAATTAATTTCTTGGATGAATGGGTGGGTACATGAAAATAATAATAAAGTTCCTATATAAAGAAATAACAATCCCAGAACAATCTATTATAGGACAAAAAATACAGAGTAGAAAAGTTAGAGACCAAAAGCCTGCAGGACACAGAAAGGGAAACTTGGCAGCCTGCAGGAAGAACATTTGGCGAGGCATTTTCGCCAGTTCCTCGTTGAAGAGAAACTGCAAACTCATACCTTAAATTTACTGCCCAAATGCATACTTAAAACTTATGAATTGTTGTCTGTGCATGTGCTCAAGTTAATAGCCGTATAAAGTGTATT
This sequence comes from Artibeus jamaicensis, assembly GCF_021234435.1. Classification (NCBI taxonomy): domain Eukaryota; kingdom Metazoa; phylum Chordata; class Mammalia; order Chiroptera; family Phyllostomidae; genus Artibeus; species Artibeus jamaicensis. The sequence goes on from NW_026521883.1 coordinate 20,419,783, forward strand.
GATTTTTCAATTCACAATGTGAGTTTGGTGTTTGGAAAGGACCTGAGATCGGAGCCAGAGCAATCTGGGTATGAGTTCCAGCCCTAGTCATATGGGGGAACGTGTATGGTCCTGAGTCAAATAAATGGGAAATTTTTATGAGATAACCGGGGAGATGCGAACACTAGTAGAACATAAATGGTGTTATGGAGCTGTTCTCTTGGATGAATGGTGCCTACATTGTTGCGATTACCTGTAGAAAGGGCCCTTGTCTACAAAGACATGCATTGTGGATGAAATGGTGTGATGTCTGCGGTTTGCTTTAGAATAACTGGGGGGGGGGGGAGCTGGCTGGGAGAATGGGGCCAAACAAATCACTGAAGCTAAGTGCTGGCTGCACAGGACTTAACCATTCTCGTCCTTTTACTTTTCCATAAATCTGAATATTTTTCATAGTCAGGAGTTTAAAAGCAAACTAATGTGCATGTATAGGTTAGAATAGCACACTAGTTCAATGATTTGGGTCAATTCAAAACTTTTCTGTGCTTCAGTATTCTCACTTGTAAAACTGGGATAATAATAATAACTATGTTATAGATTGCTATGAGGTTTAAATAACATAATACACATAGAAAACAGAGCAGTGACTGCCGTAAAGGTCTCATAAATATTAGCAGTTGTCGACACCGACATTATTAGGAGGGGAGAAAGCACAGGTAAAGTTCAGACACATGTATACAAAAACGTTCATCTCTGCAGAGGGACTGTGGGCAATCTTAATGTTCTTTCTTTTGTTTAATTGTGTTGTCTGATATTTTTTCTGAAGTGAATGTGGATTACTTGTGTAATAAAAATGAAGCCGCAATGCTCCCTTAATACTTTTATGAATAAAATGTAATTGTTGAATGGAAGTTTGATGAACATGAGATTGAATTCATCATTAATTGAAAGCTAGCGTGGATCAGAGCAAGTCGGAGGCAGGGAGACGGGGCTGGGGCCAGGGCGGCACCAGCAGGCTGAGAGGAAAGAGGCCTCCGAGACGCTCCAGGGACAGCCTGCCTGGCACGGCAGTCCTTTCTGCTAACCCGCTCTTTCCCTCCATCACAAGATTCAGTTCTGGCCTTTTTCGTCTTAATACATTTTCTTCTTGGAAGATATCAGTCTCTGCAACAACCTCAAGTATTCTTCCAAGGACAGCTCCAAACCCACACCTCCAGTCCCCACAGTCTCCCAGCCGCCTGCTGAGCAATTTCAACTTGGCATACCTGTTTTCACCTTAAATCTCAATATATTCATAATGGCATGAATCCTCTCCCACGCCCACAATAATGCTCACGTCTTCCTTCTCCTTCCACTAGGCCTCCACACTCCAGAGCGAAAACCTCCTTCCCCTTCTGTCTTCACAATTGACTCAATTTGACAATATCTACACAGTGGCCTATTCTGCGCTGGGCACTGAGGTGAGAAAGACAACAATGTCAACATGTGGGCTCTGCTCACAGGAGTCAGTGCTTATACCAGTGTTCCTGCTTGGAGAGCCCGTGGGTCCTTTTCCACTCAATGAACTCCTGTTCATCCTTCAATACTCAGTCAAATGCTACTTCCTTGGTGCTACCTTATCCAACTTCTTCCTCTGAGGCTCCAGCTTGACACCTGTTGCCTTGTATTATGATTACTTGCTGTGGAAGAGGCTGCTAATGTTCCCCAGTGTTTAGCACACCCTTTTCTCTCATAGCAATAGACCAAATTCCAGGCAATGGGATATTTAAGAAGGTGAGATAGATAAGTTCCAGGGAGAAAACTTGGGGGGATGAGTTATGGTCTCCTTTCCCACCTTCGCCATCCTTCCAGTTGGAGCAGAGATGTACTGTAAGCCAGCTTGATTCAGGAAATGAGGGCAACACCTAATGGAACACAGCCACCATACCAAACCTGGGATACCTACCTCCATTCTGTCATGTGAAACAAAAATAAACCATTTTATTTAAGACATTGTCATCCTGTCTCTCTGAAAGAGGCAGCTAAACCAATTTTATACATCATATACTTGCCTACCCTCAAGCCCCTCACTGCCCTGGGTGGCTCGGCTCAGTTAGTTGGAGTGTCATCCCATAAACTGGAGTGTCACAGTCTCTATTCCTGGTTCAGGGCACATGCCCAAATTGTAGGTTTGGGCCCTGGTTGGGGCATGAACAAGAAAGCAACCAACCGATGTTTCTCATATCAATGTTTCTCACCCTCTCTCTTCCCCTCTGTCTCAAATCAGTGAGCATGTCCTTGGGTGAGGAAAATAAAAAAATAAAAATAAAAATAACTCCCTGCCAAGCTTGCATAATTCTTAAAGGTATTACATACATGTAATTGGAATCTCTGAACCAGAGGAGGAAAAGCATGAGGAAGCAGGAATATTTGAAGATGTATCAGTGCCAAGCAGAGTAAACACAAAGAAAACTAACCCTATACACATTATAATAAAATTGCTGAAAACCAAGACAAAGAGAAAAATCTTGAAAGCAGTCAGGGGGAAAAAAAACCAACCTCACATTTATTTGTGCAGTACTTGGCACTGAACAACTCCCCAAAAAATATTTGTTGAATGAATAACTAATAGCTTGGACAAGTGTTTGATAGACTCAGATCACTTTGTTACCCATCAAGTTGTGCTAAAAACAACACTGGAATAGTTATCAGGCAACCTGAGTTCTAATTCCAGCTCTGCCTTAATTAGCACTATAAAACGAGACCATTTCTCCTCTCCAGACCTGTTTCCTTACTATAAAAGGAGAGGAAGATTTCTGCTCCTGGTAATGGCAGAGTAGTTTGTTATAGACCAACCCTTCCGCTAACAATATCTCAAATAGTTAAATAAAAATATAAAAGTAAAAAAAAAATTTAAGGTATTGGAGAGAGACCTTGGAAGTCAGGACTTGAGGAGACAGGATTTCAGAGAGAAGGGAACCAACTGAAATGAGTTCAGCAATCTGCCAGCACTTTGCCCCACAATGTTCTTGCTGATTCACGAGTAATTCAGAGTGAATGGATAAGAAGTCAAGCAGAAAAAGAAACTTAAGAGTTTAGCAAGCTAATCTTAGCTCTTGTTGGCTGCACAGAATTGAAAAGACAAAAACAGAGTACATCTAAAACATTTCCCTTGGTCTGGAAGCAATAAAAGTACTAATTTAAAGTAAAATCTAGAAGACTTCCAGTCAAGATGGTGGCATAGGTAGACATGGTTCACCTCTTCACACAACCACCTCACAATTACAACTAAAATACAGCACAACCATCACTCATAACCATCAGAAACCGAGTTGAATGGAAGTCTAACAACTATAGAATTAAAGAAACCACAGCCATCCAGACTGATAGGAGGGGCACAGATATGGAACAGGCTGGTCCCACACTCGCATGTAGTGGATAAAAATTTGGGAGGGATATCTCGGGAGTGAGGAGTCCTAGACCCACACCAGGCCCCCTAGCCAAGGGTTTCAGTGTCAGGAAGATAAATCCCCATGACTCCTGGCTGCAAACACTGGTGAAATTGAGTTGGTGGAAGAAAATTCTGGAGCCCCAAGCAGTTCCTCATAAAGAACCCACACACAGACTCACCTACTCAGATTCACTTCCTCTGAGCTCTGGTAGTGGGGTAGCAGCTTGAAAGGCACCATTGGCATATAGGAAGGAACTGAAGTATCTGGCATCAAGGTGAGTGGAAGCCATTGTCCTTTTTCTAAACCCTTCCCCCACAGAGCCACTGAGCCTACAAGCTGGTGCCATATTTGAGTCTCCATCTACCTGGCTAAAACTGTTTGACCCTCCCAGGAGATCTCTAGAGACTTTGCCCCACTCAATTTACCAGCCCACCTAAGTTGCTTTTCCATATGAATGGCTGGTCTTGGCTCATACTGCACAACTTCCTAAATCCTCTCAACCTAGCCACAGCTCGCCTCAGTGAGCCACAGGCCCAGCACTAATACCATCAGTCAGCCTACATTCACAGCTTGGCTTTGCCTGGTAATCTCCAAGCCCAACACAAGTAGCAGCCACTCAGATTGCTTTATAGCCCTGGCAGGGTGGTGCTGGTCAAAACACAGGTGGAGGCTGACCTTGGCCTGTACCACCTGGGATACCCCAGACCCTGCACAACCAGTAGATAGCTACAGACCACACTGGATAAGTGGTCACAGACAATCCTTACAGCTGACTGACCTGGGTAAATCTCTTCCATTGATCTGCCAACAGCAACCAAGGCTCAACTACAAGGGGAGAGTGTACTCAACCCACACAAAGGATGCACCTCATGTACCCAGCTTGGGTGATAGGGAAGGCTGTACTACTGGACCCTACAGGACACCTACTACATTAGACCATGCTACCCAGACAGGGATCAAAGAAGCTCTACCTAATACATAGAAATAAACACAGGGAGGCTGCCACAATGAGGAGACAAAGAAACATAGTCCAAATGAAAGAACAGATCAAAACTGCAGAAAAACAGCCAAACAAAATGGAAATAAACAATCTATCAGTTGCAGAATTCAAAACAGTGGTTATAAGGATGCTCAAGGAACTTAGTGAGGACCTCAGCAGCATAAAAAAAGATCCAGTCAGAAATGAAGGCTGCACTAATTGTCGCAAAGAGTAATTTACAGGGAAACAACAGTAGAGTAGATGAAGCCAAGAATCAAATCAATGATCTGAAACATAAAGAAGAAAAAAACACAACCAATCAGAACAACAAGAAGAAAAAAGAATTCAAAAGAATGAGGATAGTATAAGCAGCCTCTGGGACAACTTCAAGAGGTCCAACATTTATACCACAAGGATGCCAGAAGAAGAGAAGGAGCAAGAAATTGGGAATCCATTTGATAAAATAATGAAATAAAACTTCCCTAATTTGATAAAGGAAATAGACATACACATCCAGGAAGCCCAGAGAGTCCCCAAAAAAGGTGAGTGCAAGGAGGCCCACTCCAAGACACATCGTAATTAAAGTGCCAAAGGTTAAAGATAAAGAGAGAATCTTAAAAGCAGCAAGAGAAAAGAAGTTAGTTACCTCCAGGAGAATTCCCATAAGACTGTCAGCTGATTTCTCAAAAGAAACTGCAGTCTAGAAGGGATTGGTGAGAAATACACAAAGTCATGAAAAGTGGGGACCTACAGCCAAGATTGCTCTACCCCACGAAGTGATCATATAGAACCGAAGGGCAGATAAAGAGCTTCCCAGACAAGAAAAAAACCAAAGGAGTTCATCGTTACCAAACATTATTATATGAAATGTTAAAGAGACTTATTTAAGATAAAGAAGATCAAAACTATGAACAATAAAATGGCAAAAACACATATCTAACAACCACTGAATCTAAAAAACTAAGCAAACAAGAAGAACAGAGACAGAGTCATGGATACAGAGAGGGTTTTGATGGTTGCCAGATAGTCGGGAGGGTATGGGGGACAATGGGTGAAGAAATGAGGGGATTAAGAAGTACAAATAGGTGGTTACAGAATAGCCATGGGATGTAAAGTACAGTATAGAAAATGTAGTAGCCAAAGAACCTATACACACAACCCATGGACACGAACAATGGTATGGGGATTGCCTGGGGGGGGGGTGCTGATTGTATTAGTATAATCAATAAAATATAATTTTTAAAAAAACAAGAAAAAAGTAAAGTAAAATCTAGTAAGTCATGAATGCGTATTGTAATCTCTGAGGCAACCACTAAAAAGAAGAGTAAAAGGCATGTATAATAACAGGCTAATCCAGGAGGGAATAGAGTGATAAGTGTATTTGTTTATCCATAACCCATGGAGGTAGAATGCACAGTTGTGGTTACGAGGGGCAAAGGGAGGAAGAAATGGAGAGCAACTGCCCAGTGGGTGTGGGGTTTTCTGAGATAAGGAGAAGGTCTCAGAACTGGGTAGACGTGATGATCACACCACACTGTGAATGTGGTAATGCCACTGGGCTGTTCACATTAAAATGGGTAATTTCATGTTATATGATTCACTTTAATAAAAATTGTAAATGCCACGATATGAAAATACTTGGCTTATCCCCCAAAAAAGGCAAGAGAAAAAGAGAAAAATGAATATAGAACAGATGGGACAAAAGAAAAGGAGAAAAGAACGTAAAATTAAACCCAATGTTATCGCCAATTATATTAACTGTAAATGACCCGAATATAGTCATCAAAATACAGAAGGTATCATAAAACCCAACTATGTGCTGCTTACAAAAGGCACACTGTGAATATCAATTTATAGGAAGTTCAAGCAAAGGAAGGAGAGCAATATAGCTTATAAACACAAACCAAAGGAAAAGAGTGGAGTTGTAATTGTGGCCCAAGTGGACTTGGAGGCAAGAAGCATTTTATTACAGATAAAGAGGAGCACTTCATACTAATAAAAATTCAGTCCCCCAGGAAGCCACTTCAATTCTAAACTCAATTGTACTTCACAGCACACTTCGAAAATATAAACTTGACAGAATTAAAGAGAAACAGGCTCTCCAGAATAATGGTAGATTTAACGTGCCTCTCTTAACAACTGATAGAGCAAGCAGGGGAAAAAATCACAAAAATATCTAATTAACTTATAAAAGGTGTTGCACCCAACAATTACAGCATACGCACTTTTCTCCAAGTTTACCAAACTTGTACATTTACCAAAATTGATCATTCTCAGGGCCGTAAAGCAAGTCTCAACCCAATTCAAGGATAGAAATCCTACAGAGTATGTTTTCTAAAGACAGTAGAATGAAGTTAGAATCAACAACTAAACAATAACAAGAAAAATCTCCAACTATTTGCAAATGGAGCGACACACTTATAAAACGAGGAGGCCAGACAGATGCTCTCAGGGGTCCCTTCAAGGTCTGATGGTCTCTGAGTCCAAGCGCCTCATTTGCCAAGTCTCCACTTCACACTGAGCAGTGCAGGCCCTGTGGCCATTTTTCCTCACATCTTCTGAAGCTGATGGGATTATTAGCCTTTGCCTCGTTCTTTCTGAGAGAGACGTTTTCTGGGCAGAGCAGGACAAACTCCTGCTTGCTCTCCTTCCTCCCTCTGTCCCCAGGGGTTCTGCAGGCAACATTCATGCACCTCAATAATAATTTTTCCCAACTTGGGGACTATGTCACATCACCAGGGAAACTTCCACAGACCTTCCCGATTCCCGTGACGCTCCGCCAGCCCACTGACAGCAGCTGCTCCATTTCCAAGGCCACGCTCAGGCAGGGCAGCAGCAGCGACCTAGCGAGTCATGCCTGGACTATCTGCAGGCTCTTCAGACAGAACTCGGGGGCCTGGGGCACTAGCAGCTTGGGGGCACCATTCTCCTTTGAACTCTCAGACTGGGCCACTTGTGGTCACCTTGCAGGGGCTCCTGAAGGTGGCTGAGAACAAGTCATATAAAACTGGCATCCCATCACTGGAGGGGTTGGTAAGGCCTGGTACAGACGCATCCCCAGACTGACAAGAGCCCCTTCCAGTCACCCTGTCCAGCCCTGGCACGTGCTTATTTCCTGGGAAAGACTGAACACTCCTTTACGCTAGGGTAAACATGACCGATGCCATTTAACAGGCATCCAAGCCTCATTTGTTAAACATACTAGTGTCTGCTAGACACTAGTGTTATAAAGAAGGATCATAGAGATTTGTAACTAAAAGAACTAAACATTAAAGTGTTGGGGGAGGTACTTTTAGCTGTGTCCACTAGGACTATCCCATGGATAGATAGGTCTGAAGACTAGTATCTTCCTGAAATCAAAGCGTGGACTATGGCCAATCCTGGAGCTTAGAGGGGTTCGGGCCTTATAGCTCCACAGTGAAAACCAACACGTGGCCTTCCCCCAACACTACCCCAGGACCAGGGCCCTCACATCCTAAATTACAGGATGCAGACATTTCTGAAGTCCCTCTCAAAGCAGACATATGGCTATGGGGCACGGACACTGAGTACCAACAGGCAAAGCCCTGATTACCCACCAACTCGCGTTATTGGAGTTGTAGCAGAGCCGCCTGGTCTCAGGGATGGTACTGACGTGTGGAGAGGACTCGCAGATTCTCAGGCTGCATTGCACTTGAATTTTCACAAATAGTCAAACAAGCAGAAGATATGTTCCTGTGGGAGGGTGAGTAGGAGAGCTGGTGTTTAGAGTGAGGATGGGAGGGACCATTGCGGACAGAGGGTCCTGCAGCATACAGGTAGGTGCTGGGTAGGCAGCCAGGGAGCAGTCCCCCACAGAGGTGTGTGGGCCAGCTCTGGGCCTCCACGCGGCAGCTGTGAAGTCTGGGCCCCTTACCTGACTGCTCCTCAATACTGTCTACCCAAATCCCTGCCCCTTCAGCCCCTCGTGGCTCTGCGCTCAGAGACTGGGCCTGCCCAGATCACGATGAGGTTGCCCTCAGCTCTGGAGACAGGCCACCCTCCACACCACAACACTACCTGCAGTACTGCTGCCCAAATGAGGTGACTGGCAGCCAGCTGAGAGCAAGTCCCATGGGCACCAGAGATTCAGAGCAGAAGAGCTCATCTGGCTGATCCTCCATGTCAGGGAGAGGAGGCAGGGCAGAGGTCTCCTGACTCTCCACATCTGCATTAAATCCTTTTCCTTACCTTCCCTGTCCTCCACCTGGCGGCTTCCCATGGAGCTGTGAGCAAACACTCACATGTACACATGTGCTCATGTATTTAGGCAGGCCCACACATGTGCGTCCGCTCACACACAGACGCACACAGCAGTTGCGGGGCCAAGCCCTGACCCCTGGCTGGTGGTTCTGGGTGTTGCCCATGTGACAGTGTTCACTTCCTATTTGCCTTTCCTGAGGCTTGGGCTAGAGAGCACATGACACTGGGGTCCAGGAAAGGGCCACAAACGACCTCTTCTACAGGACGGGGCTGAGGCTCCACAGAGACCAGCAGCCAGTCCACACACACAAGGGCAGATGGCCAGTTTCTTCCCAGTGCCCTCCAGTCTCCGTGGAGCCCCTCAACACTGCTCCCCGCCCTGGAAGAGTGGGCCAGGCCTGGCTATTCTGCGCCAACCCCCACTCCTAGCCTAAAGGACAAGTGACAGCATTCTAAAACGGAAAAAAGAGGGATGCTCCCTTCTATGAGAAGTGACCCTGTTAGGACAGCTAAAGGGGAAGAATATTAACATTTTCTACCCACACACTTGCCATGCATTTTCACATACGGTCTCAGCAACCAGTGAGATGGTTTATAGAAAGGGAAACTGAGGCCCACATATGCCAGTTTTGTAACTTGCCCAGACCCATACCACTCCTGGGGGGTGGGACTGGAATTCCAACTCAGTTCTCATTAATGGGCAGAAGACAAAGGCGGGCCAAGGTGGTGATCTGGGAAAGAGGCAACATGTGAAATGAGCAGAGCCACACAGAAAAGCAAGACATAAGGAATTTGAATTTTTTTTAAAGCTTGAATTTCTAAAAGAGAGGCATGTATATATGGATATATATGTCATTTCCGGTAAGTGTTCAAAAATAATAATAGATTCTTTTTCCTTTGAGTGAATCCATTTCCAGTCTGAGTCGGAAGACTTGAGCGGAAAGCAGAATTGGACGAGCCACTTGATCCTTTAGGAAGAGGCAGATTGTAGACGGCCTGCAAACAAACTGGCTCAGGGAGAAAACCAGAGGCTGCCGAGGGGGGTGACAAGTGCTGGGAATGTGGATGTGGCAGCTCAGAGGCGGACAGCAGACACCTGGAATTGGGTGGGGTAAGAGCTGACCGGTGAGCAGGCAGAGCAAGAGGGTGGACCTGGGAGCAGAGGAGGGCACTCTGTTTTAATCTCCATGTTCTAAGATCTCACCTGATTCTATCATGGCCCCTAACGCGACAATGAGGAGTTAGGAAAAGAGCAAAGAAAATGGAATCTGTGCTCATAGGTTCCTGAAAGGCTTGTGTCCAGAGGCCCAGGACAGTTCTGGCAGAGAGTAAGTGCACAATATCTGTTTATTGGATGAATTAATAAATCAGGATATCTAGCTTCTGACCCATCTCTGCTTGTCCATGAATCCAAACAAATCCATTTAGCTTCTCAGGTTCTCATTGTCACTTTCTGTAAATTGCAGAGCTTGAACTGCACAACCTCCAGCTCGGACACATGGCCCCAAGGCTGGGGGCCCACTGACCATAGCACACCTTCTCACGGAGCAGGAGGGTCGATACCAACAGACTGGAGCCTGTGGTTGCCAGCCCAGGGGCAGAGAGCCCTCTTTGAGGAAGAGGTAGTGAGTAACCTCTGGGCTGGAACTCCAGAGATAGTGTAGAAAACTTATCCAGTCTCTGTCTCTCTCTCTCTGCCATGCACACACACATGCATCGCCATCCATGTCATCTCCCAGGTCACTGTGACCAGCCTAACATTTCGGTCTGACACGTCAGTCGGGAAAGTCTAATCCCTGGCCCCCCACAACTCCTCAGAGACCCCTGCGTGTGGCCCTGTGTTGCATCGAATGTGAGATCCGTTTCCGTCTTTCTCTCCTGCGCCCCGTCCTTCCTCTGGGCCCAGCACTCACAGAGCCTCTCACAGTGGCACAGGGGCACGGGCATGGGTTCTAGCCCCAAACCCCCTCCCCAGCACTTATGAGCCGGTTGACTTTGGGCAGTCATTTAACCATTCTGACTTCAATTCCTCATCTCTGAAATTAGGCAACAGTGCTTAGCCATGGGCTTTTGGCAAAAGTTAAATGAGTGGAGAGAGAGAAGCCTGTACACGGCAGGTGGGGTACTGCCGTAGGGAAAAGAGATCTGGCTCCAGTCCCAGTGCAACAAGGACGACGGGGACTCACAGCCGAGGAGCGGAGTGCGGGGGTCAGTGGGTAAAACATGAACAAGGGGGGAGAAACATCAAGGGCAGAGGGACTCTCGATAAGCTGACTTAACAGGATTATTGATGAAGGCAGGCCAGAATGATCAGGTACCGGAGGAGGAGGAATTTGATCGTATACCGAGGATGATCAGATATCTGTAGTGGGGGGATTTTCTCTAAGCTGACTCAGCAGGATTCTTCCTAAACCGGGCCCGGCAATAACAGACACAGAAACAGAGGTGGTGGCCCAGTGAAAAAGAGCTCTAAGAGGAGCTGGACTAACTTTGATCCCCTGGTCAAGTTTGGTCGCCTGCCATAACGGTCCAGCTATCAGTTAACAAGCCAGGCACAGGGCCTAAATGTTCTAAATCCTCGAAACAACCCTGGAAGGCAGGGACCAGGATTATCATCCCTGTTTCCCTGATAAGGAAATGAAGGCACCAACTGGTTGAGTATCTTGCCCAAAGTCAGACTGCTTGTCAGTGAATGACAGAGCTGGGGTTTGAACCCAGAGAATCTGGCTTCAAAACCCACAGCTTTAACCACCAGATGACACGACTTCTCATTTTGTTCGCTCTTTGATGGATTTCATGCTTAATTACTCTCTCCATCAGCGACTTGGGGGTACAGAGACCCAAAGAGATAGTGCTTTCATACCGCTTTACAAAGGACCATTCCTTTGCATTCTAATAGGCACTTTGGGGCCTACAAAGATAAGCCATTGTAACTAACGCTCCATAATGTGATTTGACCAACAAAAACATTGGTACACAAAAGAAGAAACTGGAGCAGATTTCTGCATTGGTATCTATTTTTGTTGTGTTCTGCTTTTGTTTAATAATAAGGGGGAGGAGACTGAGCTTGAGCACTCGTCTGCAGCAAGAATTACCAGGGCCTGGAAAACAAAATGAGTTTTAATTTCTTCCAATTTTATTTCAACTTTGCCAGTGGACATCTGTGCTCATGCGTTTGGAAGCCATAATACACGGCTGACACTTTCCAATAATTTTCCTTTGCTAATTCCTCTGACAGTGTGAAGAAAAGGGCCCAAATGGGGATTAAACATCACATGACAATACTTTCCCAATTGCATGTGGCAAACTCACACTTTCCTTTTTCTCGCAAGAAAACAGGCGGGGGAAAAAGTGATTTCTCAGAGCAGGATAGCCGTGAACTAAGCCTCAGGGAACCTGGGCCCCTCCCTGGGCTCTGCTACCTACTCTCCAGCTGCGCGATCGGGCGCAGGCGACTTTACCCCTCTGGGTTTCTGCTTCCAGACTGGGAAACGAGGTGCTCAGACTACCTGATCCCCAACGTTGCACAGCCCCCTCCCCTGAAGCTCTGAAATTTCTGAAGTCTGCGATACAATGTCATGCCAGGTGACCTTCCTAGTGTCAGAATTTTGGCTTTGGTCTGAGTTTAAATTACTGGGCTTGCTGGCTAAGGGGGAGGAGTGGATGTGCAATTCATTGTGCATATTTATAAGCATAAAAATGCCACATTGATGCCAGAGATCCCACACAACATGTGATATAAGCGAGGAGGGCATCAGGCCAAGCAAGTAGACAATATAGAACAGTGGGGACAGTAGTGAACAGTGTCTCTAAAGGTGGTAGCTAGGGAAACGCAGGCCCTGTGTGGCTAGCATTTGATTTTTCAGGAGGAGATAAAAATTTAGATATTTATGCAAGATTTCCCAATATTTAAAACAACTGCTAGAGCCAAAGAAAACATACTCAGGGCCCCAGTTAGCAAATCCCGCAACACATGCACTGGGTCTCCACGCGCCTCTTGTTCCCAGAGCGCCCTCCACTTGCTCTGGCAGGCGGAGCATTTATTCCGCTTACTCATCTGTCTCCTCTGGGGGCCCAGAACATTCTGAGGGTCATGAACTGATGTCAGTCTTTAGTAGCACATTGTCAACAGCTAATGGAATAAAAAAAAATGTATTACTTACAATGAAAACCTCACAAAATACCACAGACTGTATTGCTTAAACAACAGAAATACATTTTTTCACAATTCTAGAGGCTGGAAAGGCCAAGATCAAGGTTGTGATGTGGTTCAGTTTCTGGTGAAGCCTCTCTTCCTGGCTTGCAGACAGCTGCTGACCATTGTAGAGTAATTCTGGGGGGTAATGACTAGCCTTATCACCTGAGAATAAGCCTACCTGTCTTTTAAAAGTATATTTCTAGAGACATCTGGAAAAAGCCTAGTTATCAGCCTATCACTGGGGAAAGGTTCTGAGTTCAAATGCATTCTCCTTTACTTACTACTGTGTAGCCATGGGCATGTAACTGTTCTGGGTGTCCTTTCCCCTTCCCTACAAAGTGAGGTATTTATTATGATATGAAAACCAACCTAACTTTCAGAGTTAAGGCAAAAATAAAAATACACATAAAATGATTTCATCCTAAGCCTGACACATGGGGAGCAGCCGAAGAAATTGCTATTATCAACTCCGGGTTGGAGAGTCACCTTGCTGAATTCGTAACTTGCCTGCGGATTCGTAACTTGCCCAGTTCCTCTGGGCATCTTTAGACACTGAGCCCTTTCAGTTAGAGCAATGCAGATTAGAAACATCATATATATATATATATATAAAGAGCAGTTAGCTTTATAAGTGTAGAAGTGTTCTAGAAATTCTCTGAATCTCTCAAAGCTTGCTTAGTTCTAGATGTGTTGTAGTTGCTTATTTGTGCATATGTGTGTAAGCTTGTGAGGTATGCTGTGTTGGTGTGTGTGTGCATAAAGCGTTGGGTTAAGTGCAAGGACTGCCAGCTCTTGAGAAAAAAACTTGGATGCTGTGGCAATGATTCATGAATAACTGCTCAGGGTGATTCTTGATTTAATCTATAGGAAAACCATGGCCACGTTAATTTATAGAACTTGAATCTACTGAGGGCCTACCCTGTGCCAGACCACGTGTTAAGGGTGGCACTCGTGATCTCATTCACCCCTTATATAAGCCCATTAAGTTGTGCTGCTGTTCCCACCTATAAGATGAAGAAACGGGGGCTCAGAGAGGCTGAGTAATTGGCCCATAGTTAAACAGCCACAAAAGGGTGAAGTCAGGGTGTGTACCCAGGCACAAGGTTTCTTCTGAATATGATGAAAATGTTCTAAAATTAGACCATGAGAATTCTGGCACAACTCTTTGAATATATAAAAAAAATGATGAGTTATACACTTCAAAAGGATGGTCTTTATGGTATGTAAATGATATCTCAACAGAGCTGTTCAAATTTTAAAAAGTACACCCAGGTCTAAGTGACTCCGAAACTCGACTTTTGTAAAATGCTTCCTTTCAAAGTGCTTTCAGGTGCATCACCGTGTTGATGTCCAAACCGCCCCCTTCCCCCTCCCACACCTTGCTGCAGCCGTGGAAACCCCACAGGCTGGTGGAGAGCAGAGGGATGGATAAACGAAACAAATCTCATGTGCAGAATCTCAGGCCCAGGGACACATGACGATCAGCAAAGCCCCGGGTGGAGGGGTGGGTACCGAAGTCCGGGAGTCGGAGCCAGAATGCAAAGGAGGGTGGGACAGCCAGGGCCCTGGCATCCTCCTAACTTACCAAAACCTCCACAAAGACTTCCTCAGTCCACTTACAATGTGGGCTTGCTAGCCTTCGTTTAAAACTCAAATCTGCCCTGGCTGGTGTGGCTCAGTGGATTGAGCACAGGCTGAGAACCAAAGGGTGGCCAGTTCGATTCCCAGTCAGGGCATATGCCTGGGTTGTGAGCCAGGTCCTCAGTGGGAGCCACATGAGAGGCAACCACACACTGATGTTTCTCTCCCTCTCTTTCTCCCTCCCTTCTCCTCTCTCTAAAAATAATTTTTAAAAAAACCCACAACCCTCAAATCTGATCCTGTGGATCCCACAAGAAGCCCCTGGCAGCTCATCTTTGCCTTTGGTTGCATGCAAGGCACAGCACAAAATCCAAATCTCTCAAGACCCACGGCTGCATGACTCCCTGCACTCTCCCCATGTGCTCTACCCACGCCGAGGGCAGCACAGTCAGCCCCTGGCTGCAGCGAGCACTCGCATCTCCATGCTTCTGCCCACAGCATTGCTCCTTGCCTTCCTGGACGGGTCCTACTCAGCATCTCATTCAATTAACATCTTCTCTGTGCACCCGCTCTGTCCTCCTTCCTCCACAGTTCACACCTTGTACAACAGTTTTCCTTTTACCTCTACTTTATCCATTTTTCACACTGCATTGTCACCATTTGTTTCTTGCCATTGTGAAAATTAATAAACAGAAAGCTCATTTAATTTTTTAAGACTTACATGTTGATTTGAGAGAGAGGAAGAGAAAGAGAAACACCAACTTGCTATTCCACTCATTTATGCATTCATTGGTTTATTCTTGTATGTGCCCTGATCAGGGATCAAACCCACAACAATGGTGTATCAAGATGATATTCCAACTGAGCTACCTAGCCAGGGCAGAAACCTCATTTAAAATGGGGTCAGGCCCTGGCCTGTGTCATTTAGTTGGCTGGAGCATCATCTTGTAGACCGAAAGGTCAAGGTTTTGATTTCTGGTCAGGGCACATACCCAGGCTGTATGTTAGATCCCTGGTCTGGGTGGTATAAGAGGCAACCAACTGATGTTTCTCTCTCACCTCTCTCCCTCTCTTTCTCTCTCTCCCTTTCCCCCTCCTTCCCTTTCTCTCTCTCTAAAAGCAATGAAAAAAATATCCTCCAGGGAAGATTAAAGAAAAAAAATGTAATGGGGCAGGAAACCTGAAGAAAGGACTCTCACATAGGTATCACCAACTGCACACTACTGACCCCAACAGGAAGAGATGTACCTTGCCTCTCAGACAGGAAGTGATCCCGCTGCTGCTTTACTGCCTCAGCAGGAGGAAGAGTCCTCCTTGGCCAGTAACAGCTCAGCCAACGGGAGACTGCCACACCAGAACTTTCAGTTCCCTCCAGTGGACTCTTGGATTACAACAGCCCCTCCCAAATCTATAAAAGAGCATCCTCTCCTCTGACCTTTCGATTTGCATGCTTTGCCATCACACTGCCTGTCCCCAGTTGCAAGTCCTTGTTGTTTCCAACTAAACCCATTTTGATGGAGAAACATCTGGCTGTGTGTTAAAGGGCAACACCATATTCCCCTCCCTCCACAGCCCTATCAGTACAGATCCATGCAGCCCACCACTCAGTTAGCCACTGCACTCACAGCACAGACATTGGGTTGAATCGTGGTCCCCAAAATATGTATTGAAGTGCTAATCCCAAGTCCCTGTGAGTGTGATCTAATTTGGAAATAGAGTTTCTGTATATTTAATTAGTGAAAGTGAGGTCACACCCATTGGGGCAGGCCCTAACTCCAATACGACTGGTGTCCTTATAAAAAGAGGCAGGGACACAGACATGCAGGGAAGAGACTGAGTGATGACAAAGGCAAAGATCTGAGCAATGAAGCTACAAGCCAAGTAATTCCAAGGACTGCTGGCAACTACCAGAAAGTAGAAAGAGGCAAAGAAGGATCTTTTTCTGAGCCTTCAGAGAGAGCATGGCCCCACCAGCACCTTGATTTCAAACTTCTAACCTCCAGAACTACGAGATAATAAATTTCTGTTGCTTTTAGCCAAACAATTTATCATAGTTTGCAAGTGAATACAAACATTTTATACCCATCGAGATGAAGGGTAACAGAATATGTCACCCTAAAACATGCCACTTAGACATGTGTTATTTTGAGCTGAAGGCAATTGAGAAGTAGCAGGTATAAGAAAAACTCTCTGCCCTCCCCCTATTTGCCTAAAACCAGGACAGTACAAAATATTTTTTTTTGGTACGAGGAAGGATGAAAGCTAATCAACAGAGAAAACTCTAGACCCTTTTCAGCCCAGAGAAAACACCAAAGGAGCCCACATACAAGCTTTACTAACTAGCCCTTGTCTGCCATCGGTTCCTCCATTCACTCACCTTCCCACAACTTGCTGCCCTAGAAACTCAAAGCCCTTTTCTTTGTCTCGTCTTGTCTTGTCGGTTATTTAAAATTGTATTATTCTTTGTTAAGATGCTGTATGAGCCCAAGTTCTGAACACCACTTTGAGTTACTCATCTCTAGGTACTCCCACATGTATGCATAATGCATGTGTAAATAAACTTGTTTGTTTTTCTCTTATCTAATTCATAGTGCCCAGCCAATGGACCTAAGGTGGCTTCTAAGGTGGTAGAAGGAGAAAAGATTTTTTTCCACTCCTATAAAGGCCATATTCGATTTCGTGATCTTGTGCTCCCGACTGGACCGCTTCACCGCGTTTAGCACACCTGCCGTTCTACATCAGTCAGAAACCCACAAGCAGCAGGCAACTTCCTCTCCCTCATACCCACCACAGAGTCTTGTTAGTGTATTTCCTACATATGTGGAACCTGCCCCCTATTCTTCAGCTTCACCCCACCCAGCTGGTTCATCATCTCTCACCTGGACAGCTGACCTTCCCACAGGCATTCCTGCCCCCTCCAGTCTTTCTCCACACAGCAGCCACAATGGCATTATTGAATAAAGTCTCCGATCGTGGGTCCCTGCTCCTGTTTAAAACACTTCCATTGCTCTTAGGAAGATGATAACACTCCTTACTTCTCAGCCACAGTGGGTGCCACCCTTCCTCTCTCTCTGAGATCAGCTACTCTTTCACCTTCTGGGGTTCTTTTAATACATCACACTCCCTCCCATCACAGACCTCCTACAAACTATTCCTTTGCCAAAGGCTTTTTACATCCTCCTGGATGCACAGTCAAGTTACCTCTTGACTTTCCTTGAGATCTAGCTTGGTCTCAGCTTCTTCAGAAAAGCCTTCCCTCACATGGCCTCTCTCATTAGGTCGGTTCTCCCTGGCACCATGTCCCTCCTCAATGGGATATCAGTGAAGGGTACTTGGTCAATATTAGGTTCAGCTGCATACAACAGAAACCCACTTGTAGTGACTTAAACAAGATAGATGTTTCTGTTTCTCTCATATAGCAGAAGGCCAGATGCGGAAAACTCAGGCCTGGTGAGAAAGCTCCACTTCGTCTTCAGGGATGCAGGCTCCCTCTTACTCCCCACACCATCATCCTCACAGGAGGCTTCCAAAATCATCTTATGGCTCAATGCCTGCTGAAGCTCCAACTATCACATTAGAGTCTAAGCACCAGGAAAGAGCATAGACCAAAACCATGTCCTCCCCTCCCTTTAAAGAGACTTTCTGGGAGTCTCACGTGACATTTTCATTTATAGCTTACTGGCTGGAACATAGTCACATGGTCATATCTAGCTGCAAGGGATGCTGGGGAATATGTCTTTCACTCAGGTGACAGTGTCGCCAACCAAAAAGTAGTAGATAAGGAGTGCCTTTTAATAAAATTATTCCAGTAAATAAGTGAAAACAAAGTGATAGAATGTTACTACCTTCCAACCTCCAATGAATTAATAAATCAAGGCACTGAGCATAAACAAGTGCTAGTGGAAGAGAAAAAAATTAAAAACAGACATTATGTGTGTCCCAAAGAAAGAACATATGCCACTAACAATTCAGTTAAAAAGATCAGGTGTAATTTGATCAAACCTCTGACAATCAGCAAAATTAAAACTATAAGAAACTTTGCAGGTCAAATACATCAGGTTCTTCAAAAGATAAATTGTAAGAAGCAAGAAGGAATGGAGAGAATCTGCAATTAAAGAAAACCTAAAAGACATCAGATTCTTTTGAAAGAGCAAAAATCAAACTTTATTGTCTAGGAATGCAGGATGCAGGTAATAAACTATCGAGATATGCAGAGGAGTGGTCTCCACAGAAAGTCAGGGTCATAGTCACTTTTGGAGACATGGAGGAGGCTGTCAATGGGACAGGGTACGTGGAAGCTCCTGGAGCGGCTGGCAGAATTCTAGGTCTTCACCTGGGTGGTAATGACAAGGATGTTTGCCTTACAACATTCTACTAAGCTATCATTTGTTTCCTGTGGGTTTTTTTTTCTATTTATGTTTTATTTTACCATGAAAGGGTTAAAATGACCAAAAGAAATGTTTCTCATTAAAAGGCATTGCAGCCTTCAATTAAGAAGGTTGCCAGAAGAAACTTTAAAATAAGGGCAGCAAAGTATCTGTTCTGATCAAAGAAATAAAGAAATTTTTCTTAATCAGAAGACGCTTTCAACACGGACTATGGAAAGGAGGTATAAGCTGCTATACAAGAGTAAGTCCTTACAGGAAACCATTTCTAGAAGGGTTTTGACAAAAAAGGCTAAGCACTTAAGCCATTGCCAAGATGCTGTTGCTCAGGGCAACCTCAGCTTGAGCCACAGAAGGCTCTGTTCCCTGACAAAGAGGAGGTGGCCTTCTGGTGCAGCCAGTCACCCTGTGAGTCAGGGAACCTGAGTTCCCATTTTAGCTCAGCCACTGCCTCCCTGTGTGACCTACAGTGAGTCACCTAAACTCGGTGTCTCTATCAGCAAAATGGGGAATGTTGAAGGAAAAAATCGAGAGCCCCTTCCATCTCTACCTTCATGTGATTTTATGACTCTAAAGCAGGATCTCTCCGAGCGTGGTCAGTATCGGACCACCCGTATTAGAATCACTGGTTATTGAAAGGCAGAATTCTCCACCCCAGACCCAAAGAGTAGACCCTCTAGGGATGGAACCCTGGAGTCTGATTTTCCAAGGACCCCATGTGCTTCTGACACACAGTGGTCTAAGGGCCACTATTCTGAGGTATTACTTAGGTGGAAAGGACCTCACACCTCTTAAACTCCTCTTACATGCCAAGCACCATGCTAGAGCACTTTGATATTACATGTACATACAAAATATCGTATTATAATTTTGTGTTGTCACTCAGTTAATCTTCAGAGCTACCAAGCAAAGAAGGTGGCATCCCTGTCCAACAGACGAGGAAAAGGAGGCTCCAAGAGCCTCAGTCACAAAGCTAGTGACAGCTCTGTCTGCAGGGAGAGGGTCTCAGAAAGTTAGAGAAGCAGGGAGAAAACGAAATTCCCTGAGAAAGCACCCCAGGATTGGGAAGTGGCGAGCTGGGTGGCCCTCGTGTGTTTTCAGCACAGACACTTGCTATATAAGACATTCTATCTCTCTTTTAATATCTCCTTTAACGTTCTATCTCTCCTTTAATATCATAGTAACAGGAGGAGAGGTGATGTGGAGAGAGAAGGGAAAAGTTAGATCTTTCCTTCTGAGTGACTTGGAAGCCCTCAGAAGGTACTTCAAGGCAGATACTTGAAGTTCCTGGTGCAGGAAAAAGAGTAGCCAGAAAGATCTTCAAGCCAAGTGGCCTAACTATAGAGAACAAAACGGCCAGAAAAAGCTCTTGGTTCCTGGAGGTGAACTAGGGACTTATAATAAAACAATATACCACATACTGATTTCTTTAAAAGTTGCTGTAAAATGTGGTCTTTGATACAGCAGGTCCTCAAACTATATCTTTCATTCAACATTGTTTCATTATAACATTGATGAGATGCTGTAGGAACTTCACCCTGGTTTATACCAATTAGCCTATGGTAAAATTAGTTACCAAGTTTACAATAAAAATTCATTATACATTGTTTCACTGTAGTTCCAAGAACCTATCAAGGACTTTGTGAGGACTTACTGTATAAGGTTTGTTAAATATATTTTAAATGCCTTAATATAGAAACATTGTTATAAAAAGGATGAAAGATGTCATGACTGGCAGCAAATCTCCAGACTGCGAGTTACAATACAGATGGTATGTCTGAGGCACCGCTCCCTGGGGCCAGCATACCCAATGAATGGGGAGAGATAAGATAACCTTCTTAAAGGCAAAATCTGCACGCATAATACAAGCCAAGTCCTGGCCAATGGCACAACCACAGGGCGGGGTGGGAGGGGGAGTGGAATCTGCTTCCAAATATCTGTTCAATTTTTTTAAGTAAATCAAATGATGGAAGGGGCTACCGTGCAAGGGGCACCCCAGTGCCCCACTCCCCGAGCAGGGGGAGCCAGAGCTCAGAAAGCCGAAGTCGGGGTGTGGGGAGTGGGGCAAATGGGGCAGCCACCAGGACCACAGAAAGGCTTGTAGCCCACCAGGGTCCGCCACTTCTGTGCTCAGGGAGCTTGTGGGCCAGTGGGAGGCCAGTCACACAGAGGAAAAAGTTACGAACACGAGGAGGTGGAAAAATGAAAACTTTAGAGTGAGAAGTGCTACAGGGATCCAGATGAATGAGATATTCTCAGGGCCTGGGGTTTCTGGGAATGTGAGTTATCAAGAAGAGAGGCTGGTAAGGTGGATTGCACATGGGGGAACATGAGCAAGAACATGCCACGTGGCAGAGCTGTGGGATGGTGAGTGGGCTGGTTCAGTAGGAGAGAGGGGTTTCCACAAGTGACGTGAGGTTGCAAAGGGCCAAACAGGGATGGAGTAGGGGGATCAAATGGCAAGACCGAAGAGTTTGTAAGTTATCGCACAAAGAAAGAGTAGAGATGGGGTGTGAGGAGCAAAGGTGGAGGCGTAAAGACTTCACTCTCCTAATCGAGAGGAGATAAGCAATATTCAAGTCTAAACAGATTTGATCCCATCACTGTAAGATGGAGGAAAAGGTGGAGTCATAGGGAAACGTCTGCGGTTATTGATCTGAGCCTGAAATATTCTGGATGCACACAGACCCATGGTCAGGTAGACAGGATATGACAGTGTTTTGATGTTTGGGAGCCAGTGGATGGATGGACAAATTCAATGAGCGGAGGGCAAGTGTGGGAGAGAGCGTTGAGCTGAGAAGCTGTGTGTCAGCAGGCCAAGGCCTGAAGGGTGCTGAGTGATGAGCAACACCGACAAAGAAGGTAGAATTTCTGTGATGTTCTGCAGTTTAATGAATCGTGTGAGTCAACCCTTTCCAAGAAAACATTTCAAGCTATATATCTAGGTCTTTTGGCGGTAATAAAAAGGAAAAGCTTTACATGCATACTTTCATTCAAATTTATTTCATTTTAAACTTTAGACATAATTCCAGACTCCCAGAAAAGCTATAAGAATAGCTGGTGATTTTTGTTGAATGTTCTCAGTTTGGGTTTGTCTGGCATTTTGCCATCATTAGATTGAGATTATGCCCTTTTGGTAAGAATGTCAGATGAGCGATGCTGACTTCTCAGTATCTTGTATCAAGAGGCAGTATGCTCTCATTTGAAAATAAAATGTAGCATCTTATATGAAGCAATTGTGCCAAGAATGATTCTGCAGAAGTTATGTTTAACCGTGAACATGAGAGCCATCCACAGCTCCTCAAGGACCCGTAGCAGCAACAATCGCAAAAAGTGGGGCTGTTTCCAAGAGGACGCCACACCCGGAGGCCCTGCTGTTTCCATCCCCAGAGATTTTCCTGTATGCTCGGTCCGTGACGGGTAGGACCCTGTTTGGCCTTCAAAACTTAAAACCATGTAACTGAAGGAACAGAATTCTTTATGATATGTCCAGAAAATAGAACACTCTGCTGTCATTAAAATGACAAAACAGTAGGAATCGTATAAACAGAACTGAGAAAGAAATGTCCAGGGTGCCAAGCAGTAGGCATAATCCCATTCTTGTAACAAAAACCATGAGGCGGGAGACAAAGAAAGGGAGAGAGAAGTTATTTTTGGGATGCAGGGTTATGAGCAAATTTCAAATTTCACTATCATCTGTCTATATTTTAGAATATTTGGAATTTTTATAAGTATTATTATTCTTATGATCAACACAAGCCATAAAGATCCTTCCATCTTGGAAGAAAAAATCTTTTTGGCTTGTAAAATGAGCTGTGGCAGTTTGGTGGCTTCTCCCCAGCAGCACTATCTGGCCCAAAATGTCATAGTGTCAAGGTTAAGAAACCCTGACCTAGACATCTTATATATTTTATTGAGAGGGCCCAGAATGTGCAGAATAAATCCACTGCCTGGAGCTGCCCAGGAGAGCAGTCCTACCAGAAACACCAGTGATGGACTTCTGGGTGAGTAAAAAAAATACATTCTTATATAACAAACTTTACGCTTGTTGGTTATAGCAATTAGCCTATGCTGCCTAATGCATGCAGATATTTAAGTTACCTGCCAAAGAGTAGATGATCTTTTTCATCATGGAAAGTTACTGTCATAAATACTAGGCCACATAGATTTCAGCCTTATTAAGTATCAGGTATTATGATAAACACTTTGCAAATATTATCTTATTTAAACCTCCTGACCACCCAGAATGCAAGGTCAGAGAGACCCCTATTTCACATCAAGCTATGTCAATACACCTCAAGAGCAAATGGTATCATTGCCCCATTTCATGGATGAAGAAACTAAAGCTTACAGAGGTTAGTAACATAGTCCTAGGAGGGTCGAGATTTGAATCCAGGCCATTTAAATTCTAGATCCTTGATCTTAATTACACTGAGGTCCTGCCTCTCTCAAGCCCAGGTTATGAGTTTAGGAAAGTTGGGTTTCAAGTTCAGTGAGTAAGTTACCTAGACCAACAGAATACCTGGATGACGGACTTCCAAAACTTTTTATCTAGACCAATGCTTCTTCACCAGGTGCGATTTTTGCTTCCCCGGGGGGACATTTGACAATATGTGGGGAGGTGCTACTGGACTCCAGTTAGCAGAGGCCAAAGATGCTGCTACAAACATCGTAAAATACACAGGACAGCCCTCCACGATGAAGCACCATCTGGCCCAAAATGTCATAGTGTCAAGGTTAAGAAACCCTGACCTAGATGTCTTATTCATTTTATTGAGGGAGTCAAGAATGTCCAGAATAAATGCATACTCTTGCATGGGATAAGAACCACACTTGAAAAAGAGAAAGACCGGTAGGAACCACCAAGTGGTGTTTGGTGCTCCATGGTCAAGGTTCATTGTGGGAGAGAGTCCAGCTCAAAGACGACTGGCCACAGATAAAGAATTTTTCTCGGCAAAACCTCACAAACAAGATAAGATGGCAGAATAGAAATTCTCTTGAACAAATGCCAACATTTTCCCCCCTAGTAATGTAATTTTCCTGAAATTTTTGTTATATTTGAATTTTTATAGCACCTCTACACCTATTTTAAACCAGAGCAACAGAAGAAAATTTTTTTAAGGATGATAGAATCAGACCTTCTTGGGGAGGGAAGGAAACATGAAAGGCATCTGGTCCACCCCCTGCCCACGTCTCCCTCGGAAAGGGAGTGTGCACTGCCCTTGTTTCCACGTCATATGATTATAGGGTGGGGAGGTCACCATCACAAGGCTCTCATTCCTTTCCAGAACATTCTGCTAGGAAGTTCTCCTTCCCAGGGGCAGAAACCTACTTCACCGAGCTCTCTGCTTATTGCCTGTAATTCAGTCCTTTGTCGAAGGCTGGGTTTGGGTGGAGGGGGTACAAAGAGGATGAGAGGGGATGGGTCCCAGGTGCTGTGCTCAGCACTTCACATGCATTTGTTTCTAATTCTCTAACAGCTTCTCACAGCAGCTCAGGCCGATGGTCACACATAGCTTCCCACCCTGCCTGCAATCTCTTGTCTGGATAAACATGAGTGATTTTTGTCACAGAAACATCCCTTTGGCAACATTCATTCAGCTCTTGTTCACTGATATGTTCGATGTGACAGGCTTGTGCCAGATATTGCAGACCCAACGGTGGGCAGGGTGGCCTCTCAGGACAGCGGTACTGCCACACGCTGCTGGCAAATGGAACCCCTCAATCCTAGTGGCCATTATTATTATCTCTAGCAAAAAATTCCCAGGCCGACCCTCCAAAGTAGCCTACAACACCAGGGACCTATCCCAGAAGAGATCTCTGCCTGGGAGGTTAAGCTGAGGCACAGTCTCCCCAGACCATGGGACTAGAGAGTGTTACGGACATGTGGAATAGCCTGTGTGAATACCAGGAGTGCACTCAGGCCACTGAAAACAGGCCCGCCTGGCTGGATTGGAGAGCAAGGATGAGGGGGAGGCGA
Source organism: Artibeus jamaicensis (assembly GCF_021234435.1). NCBI lineage: Eukaryota > Metazoa > Chordata > Mammalia > Chiroptera > Phyllostomidae > Artibeus > Artibeus jamaicensis. Next base: position 20,444,537 of record NW_026521883.1, read on the forward strand.
GAGCGATGCTTGAGAAGTGTGGTGGGCCTTGCAGACCATGTAAAGAATCTGGGTCTTTAGCTGTAGGACAGTGAAGCCCACTGAAGCTGAGAAACAACAGGATCAGATTCAATTTTCAGAAAGCCAGGCTCAAAAGCTGTGTGGAGACTGGACCAGAAGGAGGCAGTCCAGGTGGAAGGCCATGCCTTCGTTCCATTATTCTGTGCCCCTCGGTAGGGGCTGCAGCGCTGGGGATTGAGAGAAGTAACTGTGGTGGAGTGTTGCAGGACCTTAGCCATTGCCCATAATCTCCATCAACTCATCTCCAAAGTCACCCCAAGTAAACAGAAATATAATTTAACTCATGGCATTGGCTATGAACCTGTAGTTAAAAAAAAATAGGCCTCCAGTCTCACTCCTCTTCCACCAGCAGATTATTCCCTAACACCCACCCACCCACTCCACCCTCTGCCTAGCGGATTCTATCCAGCCTGAAGAATGGGGATGTTTAGGGTAGACAAGGGTTGGTAGTTGGACATGGGATACAGAGGAGAGGAAGCAAGGATGACTCGGATCTCCAGCTTGAGCAGCAGGCAGATGACAGAGTCTTTCAGGAGCCAGCAGAAGAAGCGTGTTCAGTAGTGAGGAGGGGGATTCAGTTGGTCCAGGCAGAGCAGGGGCCACCAGCTGGTAATCCAGGTGCAAGGAGAAGACTCGGGAGCCCAGAGGGAGGCAGGTGTGAGAGGAGACGGAGGCAAATGAGCGAGCCTGCTGTGCAGAGAACTCTCCTTTGATCCCCACAACATCTTCAGGGACATTTTTGAAACACAAAAACTCTTGCAGTAACGGGTGTCCCATGGGAACTGGAGGGTGGCTGAGCTTTGCATCAGGGTGGATGCAAGAGAAAATGGGACACAAGAGACAGAAGCCAATGGGACCACAGAAGTGCCAGCTTCATCAAGTTGTAAAAATAGGTAAGATGGCAAGGAGGGGGAGATATCTGAGGAATTTCACTTAAAATGCAAGGAGAGAGAGGTCCCTAATTCACACCAAGTTTTATATCTGAGCCGCCTTGGGTCTAGGAGTTCATTTGCAGAAAGAGATCCTCTGCATGACCATTATCTCAGAAAAAGTTTAACAACAATGTCATCAAAGGGAATAAACCTCTAATGGTGGAACTGCGGGTACCATAGCAGGTTTCAGGGCTACACCTTGTGGCAGAGGGGACGTGTTGGCACCTTCCAAGTCATACTCCCTGCTGGCAGCTGACTCCTTCTCATGCCCCACAGGTGCCACCTGATGGAATGATCTCCCCTCAGCACCCAAAGGAGAAGGCCCAACCCTCTCCCAGCGGGTCAGGGGCCTCCCCTGAAATCCCCGAGGAAGTGGGAATGAAACCGCAACAGAACACAAATTATACTGAGATGTCTCTCAACGAACCAAGGGGCATTGTGTACAACTCTGGTTTTGCCATTATCCCTGGAAATGAGGGTCAACTTTCCCTCCGAGTTTTACATCTGGATCCTCCCTGGAAACAGGGTTAAACAATTGCACACAAGCAATAATCTCCTAGGAATTTCTTGGAAAACGATGTGAGGTAAATGGGGACATTTTTTTAAAGTTTACTGATAAGTGATTTCCAGTTTGATGTTGTACTAAAACTGTTTTATATCATGTACATTTTCACTGCAGGCTCATCTTGTTGAGATATCATCGCCTTTATTTAAGTTTTGTTTTGCTTTGTTTTGTTTTGAAGCACATAGCTAAGCAACAAGAGGCTTCCGTTCTGCCTGCTGGTAGTTTTCTGAGTACTTGTCTTGGACACACCCCACTTCTCCTCACCTCAGTCTAGCTGACGGACACCTTAAGACCGAGAGGGTCCCATCTCTTGCTGTGTCCTTGGTGGGCCTGAGACCATACTTACAGGTAATAGGTGCTCAGTCAGAACCTGCAGATCTGAGGGGACTGTGGGGGAAGGCAGCAGCCTGGCCTTTTCCTCAGGAAAACAGGGTCATGGTGCAGCCAGCTCCAGAGGTCACTTGGTCTTCTGTTCTGGGTTGTCCATAATTAGCTTTGCGCTCCCAGTCCTTGGTACCCAGAAAGCAGTGACTGTCTGGTGTATGATGCCAGGCATTAGGGACAGGAAAGAGATCATTTATACCTGGGGAGAAATACTACAAATGCAGCACTTTTTTCTTTTTGCTACCAGGGCACTCTGGGTCGGAGATGAGCAGTACCGCTTCGGATGCTGGTGTGGCAGAGTTGCCTCCTCCAGGGTTCCTGGGGCTGTTTCCAGGACCTTCATTCCTGGCGGGTGCACACGCCCACAGATCCGCCTTGTTGCGCCTGCGTCCCCAGAGCTATTCCCCTCACACTTCTCAGTTCAGAAGCTCTTTCTGAACACATTCATCGGCTGCTGTTTTTCTGGGAGGGGCTCTTAGGAAAGATGGATTTGGGTTTTAAACAAATCTTTACCTCCTTGAGCAAGTGACTTCGCCTTTCTGAGCCTCCACTTCCTCATCTATAAAATATGGATGAAATTTTAAAACACCTATCTCATTGGGAAATCTTGACACACGTAAAGTGTGGTACATGCTTAGCACATACCTAGCACTCAACGAATCTCCCACAGGCAGGAGAGACCTACGCAGGGTGAGCCCTGGCCAAAATTGTGGGGAAGATGTCCACCGGCCTGCTTTCCTGTGCGCTGATTCCATGCAGAAAGGCCCAACCTCAGGAATGGGTCAGAGGATTTGCTTGGGGTATAGGCACAGCACAGAAGCTGGGCCAGGGCAGGGCTGGGGCTAAGGAGTACCAGTGTGCAAGGTGGCCTGCTCCCACCCTGGTGTCAGGGGAGGGGCTGGGGGGCCACCCCAGAGAGGGTACCCAGACAACAGTATGCAGAGGGATGGTGCTTGTGGGTGCAGAGGGAATGCACAAGGGGTTTCCAGGGCCTTGTCCAGGTGAGCTGGGGCCCTGGATGGAGCTCTTTAACCCTCAGAAAGAGAGGCTGCGTCATGTCGAGGGTTTGCTCCAAGTCTTCCAGGCATTCAGACTGGAAATCAGCAGTAACTATTCCTGTCCCTTGTCACCGACCACCCTCCCCACCCCTCCCCCAGCCCCCAGGCCCTTTGATGGTCCTTCAGCAGCCCACGTGCTCCCTGCTCAGGCCCTTTGCCCTAGCTGGTTCCTCTGCCTAGGGTGGTGGCACTTCAGGCACCAGAGCTAGCAGGGGAGAAGAGTCAAGCTGTTTGGCTCACCCAAATCACACACCCCTTGAGTCATGTCATACCTACTATAAGGCTAACTCCAATAACAAGCAAAAGGCCATTTATGCAGGCAAGTAATTAGGAAATAGGAAAATTTAAGTCATAGCTTTGGTGGCATTGCCTAGATAAATGTGGCTAGAGCTTGGATGAAGTTCTTGCCCACGGATTGGGGTTTCTTCTCCCTGGTGCTTAAAATCACTGCCTGGTAAAGGATGTAGCAAGCAGGGTATCATTACCATGAACAATTCACAACACCAAATGCAAGAAGGTCCAAGCCTCATCCAGAAGCCCATGGTCACGATGCTCGCCCCATCTGCTCATGGCTGAAGTCATTGAGAGGAATTATTTCGGTACCGAGAACACATTTCTCCAGTTCCTGTCCATATGTGGGGAGAAATGGCAAACGCCTCGCTCTGTGACAGTGTCCAGAAGCAAACAGGCTCTCACAGTAGTGAGTGTGATGCTAGCCTCACCCATAGCCATGGCCTGCGTCCGAGAGGTTTTCTGGGGTGCTTCCTTGAAGGAGCAAGATATTTTCCAGAAGAGGGTGGGGCATGGTAGAGATAACAGGGAAAGCGAAACACAAAACATCCCTTTCAGAAAGCGTGGGCTCAGCGAATGGCAACTGTGTACGAGGCAGTCTCTCACAGGCATGTCTCTGTTCCTCTCCTGTGGCTCAGCCTTCCCTGCCTGCTGCACCCCAGGGCACAGAATCCCTCCTCGGCCATGGCTGCTTATAACAAACCCCATTCCCACGGCAGAGATGCATCTGCAGTGTTCACTTGCACAGGATTTGATCTACGCCTGGGGAAGCATTCCAACTTATGTGGGCCTCAGAGATGTTGTTGACTCCCACTGTAACAGAAAAGGGACTGGGCTGTGAATCTCAGTTCTCCCATGTAGCTGTGTGACCCTGGACAAGCTTAGTAACCTCTCTGAGCCTCAGTTTCTTCATTTGTGAAATAAAATAACTTCATGCTCATCAGGTTGTTTTATCAGAATAAATATGATTAAATAAAATCATGCATATAAAGGATAGAAAATGCCTAGGACTGTTCTATAAATATTACTTTCCCAAGTGCTTCATTGGGTTGCTTACTAAATGATGTACCCTTTGTGGCAGATTTTTATTTCTATTAACTTGTGGTCAAGACTGCTGCTTTTAGCTTCTTCTATTTTTGTTTTAGAGAAAGTGGAACACATTTGTTGCTTAGTTATAATAAACCTATATGTTGTAACTAGCTTAGTCTAATAACAATCTCAAATATTAGAATGACGGGAGAGACATTCATCTTCCCATGAATTCATTTATATCCCACCTTATTCCAGAATATTTTGAGGAGCTCACAACAATAATACAATGGAATACAAAGAGATAAATTAGTTCTTACAAGTTAGTCATGGAGTTAGTCCTGAGCTTCCCAGAAGCCGAAGCAAAGCGGGAAAGCTGAGCCACAGTAAGATGCAAAGTACGAGATGCCAGCTGCTTTCGGAAAACACAACTTCTCCTGCAGGAGGCTCCACGTGAACTATGCCCCATCCTCAGCAGTATCTCTACAGAACAGCTGCCTCTGATCCTGCCTGTTGGTGCAAAACAGGGCACCGCACCTGAGGGCTGCTGCAGAAAGATCTAAGCAAGGAGGGTTTCTGTTGGTCTGGCTTGATCCGGGGGTGGGGTTTTAGTCCCCAAGGAATCAGTGAAATATACAACCATTCCACTTACTATAGATGCACAGCAAATTATACGAAGCCTTAGTAATGTACAACTAACATTTTATTTTGTTTCTAATGTTGCAGGCCAAGAACTTGGAGAGGATACAGTATAGATAGCTTATTTCTGCTCCGTGATGCTGGGGGCTCACCCGGGGCCACTCAGAAGCTGCGATGTGAAGGCATCTTCACTTCCAGGTCTGGTGGTGGATCTGGCTGCTGGCTGGGACAGGAGCGCTCACACACGGCCTCTCTACTTGGCCATGGCTTCCTCACTGCATGAAGGCCCAAGGGGAGTAAAAATTCTTATATGGCAGCTCAGGGCTCCAAAGGTCTGAATGTCCCAGAGAACCAGCCAGAAGCTGTGTAATTGTTTCTGGCCAAGCCTTAGAAGTCCCTTTTACTCCATTTGGTTAGTTGTAAGCAAGTCACAGATTACGGGGAAAGAACAGTTCTTGAGAGGAGGCCTGTCAAAGTCACGTCACAGAAAAGCAGTGGGTAGGAGATATTGTTACTGCCATCTTTAAAAACTGCAATCTGCCACGGCATCGTTCACTCGATTACACATAAATGCTGTATCCTGCAACCAAGATTTCAATGAGAATTGAGTGCATCTAGAGGGTTTAAGGGTGTCTCTCTGGTGCCAAACACAAGGGAGGAGGTCTTGGTTGGGCCTCCACAGTAGACAGCAGCAGCTTTGAGAGCCACAGTGATCACACACTAAGGAGATTGACAGACCCGGGTCCCCAGGGGAGTTATTCTGCTTAGGCTGCCCTAACATATAACACCACAGACAGGGTGGCTTAAACAACAAAAATTAAACCAAATTTCTCACAGTGATGGAGGCTAGCAGTCTGAGATGAAGGTGCAAGCCTGGTGAGGCTCTGCTGAGGCCTCTCGCCTTGGGCTGCAGATGGCCAGGCTCTCCCCACGTGCTCACCTGCTGCTGCCTCTTCTTCTCAGGCCTCTACTCCCATGTCTGACCCCGACGACCTCCCGAAGGCCCTGTCCTCAAGCCCCATCACATTGGGATTAGGAATGCAACGTGTGAATTTGAAGAGGACACAAACGTTTGGTCCACAACACCACAGTTACAGACGTGCGTAACTGCCAGCATTCAGTGAAAATGACGTCAATTCCTATTTCCAAATAGCTGGAGTCTTTAATCAAGTAGACAAATGACCCATACACGTGAGTTTTGCACTTTCTTTCTAACTTAGTCTTATAACTAGAACTCAAGCCAAAAACTGTGACATGGTTATAAATAGACCCAGAGCATCATTATAGATAATTTGGAAAGGATTTCATTGGTGCACATCTGTAAGCAGTTCAGGAACACTTTTCAAGCTGTGTTTACATGACATCAAACATCTGGATGAAAACTGAAAAAATAATCAATTTGGATTGAAAACAAAACAGAAGTACAAATCTCAGTGTGCTGGCCGTCGGAATACTGAATGCAGAGCCGATCCCTTTACCCCAAGAAAGAGATAATGGTTCACGAGAAGGGCCATGGAGGTGGCCAAGGGAAAAGGGGGCTTCATGGGAAGGCAGACTTTAAAAAAAGAGAGCCTTTATGCAAATTGGGGATGGGGAGGGATGAAATCAAAGGCTATGAAAAACATGAAGAATACAAATCTAAAAGAACAAAGCTGCTGGAACCAAGGGCATTGCAGCTTGAAGGCAATAATTTTAGCTCAACTGAAAAGCCAGTAATAAATCCTGGCTATGAGGGGAAGGGGCGTACAGGAAACACAGGCTACCAAACAGCTGATGAATTATTCCTTTACACATCACAACCTACACTGACTCCTTAAACATCATAAACTACTTTCACTCTTTCAGGCAAAACCCTTTGTAAAATGTGGCACGCATTCCCCAGGCTTCCTAAAGAGAGTACACTATTCCCAGAGTGTGATGTGAGCCCTCAGTAATATGTCACAGTCTCTGGGGTTCCAATGGCCCTTGCTAAAACCCAGGGCCTGAAATACTTTAGTTCCTATCTCTGTTTTTCCAAAGTTCTTCCATTTTTTTCCCCATCATGTCTCAGCATTTTGTTCTTGTGCCATGGGTGAGGATAGGCTCTCCAGACACAGCCCCTGAGAGAAGGACTGGAGGGCAAGTTTCTAGTGCAGGAGGTGATTTTGGGGAGCAGCAGCAGCAGGTGACAAAAAACAGGAAGGCGGCCTGCGTAGCCGCATTACTTCCAGGTGCAAGCTGCTGACCCCTTGAGGCAGCGGGGCCCCGGCGGCACTGGGACCCTTACAAGACCACACCAAGCTGTCCCACATGATCGAGGGACAGGAACCTAGATTTTGTCCCCAGTCCTGTCCACCATTCTCTGACATCTGTCCTCTTAGCTTCCTGGCACTTCCAGAAGCTTGCAGCCATTGGCAGTAGGAATCCAGCAGTACACAGGGGAAGTCGAATGCCAAGGGGACGTGGGCAAGGACAGAAGCTCCTCCACGCTGGCCCTGGGGCTGCCTGGAGTGGCTGCTCCACCCACGGCCTGTTCTCACACCTGACAGCATTGGGGGTAAAGAAGGAAAAGTAGACTGTGAGTAGAGCCTAAGGGACTTTCTTATGAGTCAAAGATACCTTTTTTGATAGCTCAGGGGCCTTTACTTTCTGATGTCTCCTGGTTTTTGGTTATATTCTTTTAAAAAGGTGTTATAAAACAACTAGTAATTAAAAAAGAATTGGCCACTCAAAAATACCCAGTGAAATTAATTTTTAAAGCAAAGTAAGAGTCCACAAACGGCAGGTTGTGTTAGGCAAAGTATCTGGAGATGAAAACTGACTGTGTTATCTCAAGTAACAGGAAATAGCCAGACCTCAGAAAGAGTCAGTGTCCCAGGTGGGGTTACTGTCCCTAGAAGGACATGTGAGTGCAGTGGGTAAACTGAGGCAAACCCCAACACACTGGTTTACACACTGTGTGAGGCACAGCCAAAGGGAGAACTGTGGGGCGGTGGACGTGCAGGAGCCCCAGGTACACTGGACGCCGGGTCGCAAGACTCACCCCCCCTTGTCTTGTGCGGGGAGAGGACTTGGTCAGTAAATCAGCAGGGAAGTGGGGGCCATGTTCAAGGCATGTGAGATGGCCAATGGTAGGCCCTCAAAACTGACATCTGAAAAGGGCTGGGACAGGCAGCTCTAACTTAAAGTCATACATCAAGTTTATGCACAGCCAGGACAAAAACCCAGGTGTTTTCAATCTACCACAGCAGAAATTACCCAACACTTAGTAGCCCGGAGGCATAGCCAAGAACAGGAAGTGGGTTGCAGGGACACCAGGGCACACTGGCCAAAAGTTCCCATGAGGATAACTCCGCGGAGAGAAGCCAGAGGCCAAGCCTGAGACTCAAAACCTCGAGCCATCACAGCAAAGCACATCGGCTGGCGGGTGGGAAACAGGGAGACAGTGGGGGTAAGAGGGACGAGGAGCCCACACACCAGGGATGGGCTGCCACAAACGGAGAGCCAGACAAATTAAATGTGGGGCGAGGCAGTAAGCAAGAAGAGATTGAAATGGGGTGGGCAGAGGACAAAAACATTGCTACTTAGACTCCGGCTAGTTCTTTGTTTTGATACATATTCGGGGCTCTCCCATGCATGGGGGTACAGAGCAGATAGTAAAAACACAAGTTCATAGGTGAAAAGAAGGGCCTTGAGATCTGGCTGGAAGTAGCAGGATTTGGGCAAGGACGGAGAAAGAGTTGTAGCAGCAATGAAGACATGAGTGAAGAGCCAAGAGGAGGGAAACTGCAGACTTGGAAAGAAAAAGGCAAACATCAAGGAATTTGTGGAAGAAATATCAGTAGAATTTGATAAGACTGTGAATGCCAAAGTAAGAATAAGACAAAAATCAGGGAACCAATTTGAAGGCAACCAATCTGAGGATCTGGGAGGCTGTTGGCATCCACAGTGATGATGGAGACTTTGGAAAGATGTGTTTGCCTGGAACTGAGTTGGCATTGCTCTGACCCCACCCTCCACCCCACATCTGGGAGAGGAGAGCATTAAGGGGTCCAAGGCTGTCCTCTTTCATATAGGTTACTCCCCATTCTTATTTAAAGCAATGTCCTTGTACCAAGGGAGGAAACCGGTGTCCCCACACTTATTTCTGAAACAGAAATCTAATACTTGATCCTGAGATTTGCCAACTTCATCAAAAGAAGTGAAAGTATGAGCATGTGAAGGGTGAACTGAGTTCATGGATTCTTGACAATTATGGGACCTGACAAAATCCACATTGGAAGAAAGTAACATAAAATTGCAAGGATAGAAGAATATAAGCAAGCCAACTGGAAATATGATGTCAATGTGTCTGTTTAAGGGGAAGATTTGTTCATTTGAACCAGGTCACTGTGACTCAAATATTGTATTGCAATTATGTTATCTGAATAAGCTTCAATAAATCTAACCACTCATGAACATCTAGATTAACACAAATCTGGAAAGATCTAAAAACAAGCTAAGATTGATACTGACAGCCAAAGGAGGAAGTTGTTGAAACACTAAAAATTTCCACGGGGCACGTGTTAACGGTTTGAACTAACATAAACTTTATAGTCTTGGCTGTCAGAGGATTTCCCATCTATACATTCTGTTTGAGGTGTGAAATGTCTGCATCCACAGTGGAGAAACCAGGGAAGTAATAGCAACTGGCCCAGGGGTCCTGCCAAGGAATGATGTTAATTTATGGCTTTCCCCAGAGAATGATCAAAAGTTCATGGCAATCAGAAATCAGATCCAGTGTTTAAAAGAGTCTTCCCTTAGAAGTGTTGATAACTTCAACCAGGCAGATTAGCTTTGAACACAGAAGAGAAAGATCAATTCTAGAACAACGCCAATGGGAGACTGGGTGGGGAAAAAAAATGTTGGCTAGAGAGGAGAGAGGAATGGAAAGTTTGAGAATCCAGAAGAGAAGGGGAGGGAAAAGAAGGGAATGGAAGGAATTCATTGATGAGGTGGAGAAATTTTTAAAAGGGGCTGGTTGTCAAGGCCTGCTTTCGATCATTCCATTCCAGGTGAAGGTGGGCTCCTGGAACACTGACTGGGGTGCAGGAGGTAGAAAAGGAGGAAGACCAATACCGAGGGTAGAGATCTGGGAGCAGAAAGCAGCAGCAGATTGAAAGCTGATGTTGTGAAGGAGAGGAAAGCGCCCATAAGGGAGTCTGCTGGTATGGGGGCATGCCGAGCCAGAGCTGGAGTCTTGGTTCTAGTCTCACCGTTGCCCTCACTTTTGGCAAGCCATTTCGACTTTCTGGACTTGTTTCTTCATATTTAAAATGAAGGAGTTAGACTAGGTGAGCTTGCATGGACCTCTTCTCTTCTACAGCCCTCAGTTCAACATAGATGTTATGAACTCAGAGGTTTATATAAATGGAGCCTTCCAGACTGGGACATGTATTTAGCTTTTCTAAGTAGCAAATGCTTTGAAGGGAGGAAATAAGGTTCTACTCAACACTTGGCGAGCAGTATTTGTTCTGTAAAATAATTAGCAAGTAAGCATTATTGTACTGGGCTGTCACATAATTACAAGCAAATTGAAAGAAAAAAAGAATTTAGGAGACTCAATTTCCCTTTCCATAGAGCAGAAGAGTGATTAAGATAAACCACAGGTGGATGGTTAATGATGACATACGCAGGGGGACAGAAAAGAGTTCGGATGTAGGGTCAGGAGCCTCAAGTTCCAGTCCCAGCCCCGCCACGTCGAGAATTTGAGCATGGCATTGGCCTCTGTGTCCCAACTTGCAAAGGAATCCTAAAGGGCATGGACTCCAGCCTCCCCCAATATGGTCATCCACCTGTAATCATTACAATACCCTTTCTTCTTCCTACATGTCTGTACAAATAAGGTCCTACTAGGAAAGCAGAGCTATGTTGTATTTTTTCAAAAGAGTAATGGAGGGAACCGGCTATAGAGGTGATGGAAGAGCCGAGAAGGCAAACACAGGACAGCGTGGCAACCTCGATGACAGCAACAGAAGGAAGCCAGCGACCCCCTCGGCTAAAGGTATAAAGGGAGGAGGTACTATGACTAGCACCTGGAGGCAGTGGTCACCAGCTGAATGCCGGAACCACAGTGGGAATATCTGGTGGGAGCTGGAGCCCTGGAAGAGATGCAGCCATCATCGTCAGGGGTGCCAAGATCTGAGGGATAGAGGATTGAAGAGAATATTCCGGCTCCTCTTTCCCCTGATCTCTAATCTGTTAGTGTCTCACTTGGGCTGGATCGAGCTAGAAACCAGCTGATAGGAGAGCCTGGCAAATGCAGCCTGCAGGGGTCAGCCCTCTCCCACACACAGCAGAGAAAGGGCAAGAAATGGATCTGAGGACCAGCAGGCCTGGACTGGCACTAGATTCAAATCCCATTTTCTACTAACACTTTCCATTAGTCCTCCATCAGCTCGGTCTTCACCCATGAGGACATCCATCCTGTAATGCCTCATTTTCTTTCTTCCCCAGCCTGGCATTCAATCTTCCTCATATGGAATGATTTCCAAAGTTCCTTCATTGCTCTGGTTCCACTTCTCCAGGGGCTCCCTGGTATGGCTCCTTAAAATGTGGCACCAGATGTTCATGAAATCCCAGGTGTCCATAATACCAGCTGAATACAGAGGGACTATTCCTGCTCTTCTTGTAGCAATGCATTGTTTTCCCACTGTTAGCTCATGTTGAGTTTATGAACAACCAAGACCCACGGGTCTTTTCCATGTGATTCCAAGTCTTCCCTAATTTGTCCTAGCAGGTAATCTACACATTTGATAAGTACAACCAAATTCCAAATCCATCCTCTACATCACTGGCTTTTACCTATTTATTTATTTTTTTCGATATCACTGAGATATATATTGCCAGAGCTTAGGGCAGAACTCTATATCACTCCACTGGAGGCCTCCCTCCACATTAACTGAGAACCACCAATCAAGTCTTCCTGTGTAGAGTTACACAGCCAACAGTAAGGGAATTACGTGCTTTACTTATAATGCACGGTGTCTGTGGCAATCGGTTCCTTTCACTTTGTACCTGAAACACAGAGGGTGCTCAGCCAATACCTGATGCATTGAAATTGAATAAAATTATCTTAATTCATACCCCTAATGACTCCATTTAAAGAAAGTTAACATGGTCATTTTAACGGGGCATGATAATGAACCCATGTTGGCTGCTAGTGATCACCGTTTTCTTCTTTAAATGTTTATAAACGTGTTTGCTCCAGATTTTTGCTAGAGTAACAAAAATGCTACCAATATTATTCCTGGAATCCATTCCTTTCTGCCTGTTAAAAACTGGGGCAATATTACCCCTATCCAGTCTTTGGATACTCTCTTACCTTCCTAAAAACTTTAAAGACTCTAGTAATTGCCTAAGCCTCATGGCTCTTCTCCCCAATAGGAATAATATTGACCCTTCCATGACGCAGAGCTGTGTAAGGATCCGGGAAGATGGGAAGACTGTGGACACAGCTAAAACCGTCACATACGGTCAGTCTCACATAGGAGCCATGTAGATCCTTGTAAGTACAGCACCAAAACAGCACAGTCACATCCTGAAGCCCCAAAGTGAATGCCACAAATGAGACCAGACACCATATGCAACCAGGGAGACTCCCAGTGGGGCTGAACCTATCATCCTGGTCCTGCTGTTTAAGAGGCTTACAAACAACCCAATAGGAAGCTGAGCTAGAACGCAACAGAGGCTGCACCCACAGAGTTTTCTTCCCTCTCCTTATTTCCCTTGCTTTTGACTTATTCTTAATTTCCCACTCCCTCTGAATCAGTGCATTAGTTACTATAACCACAGTAGCTGCTCAGGAAGCTGTCCTGCAGGCAGTTAACGAGGGCAGAAGCTAAGAACCTGAGAGAACAGCCTGATGCCCAATTTGCCAGCCTCTTCCACCCCCTGCCTCCCACAGGTGTCTGGACTTGGATGGGGATGTGCAGAGGACACATTGCCCACAATGAAAATATGAAAGGAAATTTTCTACTCTCTTCAGCCTATAGGAACCTCCTCTGGGCTCAAACAATGCTTGATAAATGCAAGAATAAACTTCAGTAACCTACCCTCTATGGAGAGGGGATCCCATCCACAAAAATTCTTTATACCCTTGAAGTCTCAGGATATTTACAACAAATACTTTGTTAGCTACAATTTTGTCTTGCCTCTTCCTCCCAAGACCCAACGAGGCTGCTGCAGGTTCACAGACAGTGACTAAAGATGTGTGCAAAGATTTAGACATGACAATGCTCGCTGATGCTGCCTAAGAGACAATTGGAATCAACCTGTGTGTCCAACAAAAGAGTATTTGAATACATTATGATGCATCCCTACAATAGAACATTGTGAAGCTGTTTAAAATCACATTGTCAGAGACTGGATGGAATGATGTTCACAATGTACTGTTAAGAGGAAAAAGCAAGTTACAAAAGCAGAATGTTACATACCACAAAGGGAATTTTTTTTCAAAAGATATGTAACATTTGTTGCAACTGGTGGAATTATGAATGGATTAAAAAATTTTTTTATTGTTTATATGTGTTTTCCAATTTTTCTACAGTGATGTGAATTGCTTTGGAAATAGGGTGGCAGGGGGAGGGGCAACACAACTTATTTTCGTTAGCCAGAAAGAAATAGGAACAGCCCACTCTTTGAAGGCTGACTTCTGGCACATTGTTCTGCCAGAGGGTATGAAACCAGCTCAGACTCCACTGTCCAGCTTGCCTAGAGCCCTGTGGGGGCCACCTTGGCTCTGGGCAGAAGCTTCCTTGGTACCGGCATCCACCTTGAGACAAGTTATTAAAAATGGAGCTGTCCTGGCCAACCTCTTATCCTGAAGTACCAAGGGCCACTTCAGCCCAGAGAAACAGCCGCTCCAGAGCCCTGTGGGCTTCTGAAGCAGAGCAGCAGTCCTAGCTTGTGAGAGGACCCTCCCTCCCGCCTCCCAGCGCCTGCCGAAGGTTTGCAGACAGCTCCCTTTCCATCCCACAAGAGGAGACAGGCAGATGAGTCATAGCACTGGCTCGGATTAAAGAAGTATTATTGTGTTAGCAAAAATGGATCTATTTTATTATCTGTTTCTTGACACTTTACAAATAGATATGTTTTTCCAACCAGACAGGCAAGCTCCTTAAAAAGCCAACAATTTCGTTAAGCTGAAGCTAAAGAAATGACCACTAAGAGTGAGAAACACGTGTCTGAAGAGCAGCCAGACTGAAAAGATGTAGTGGAAACACTGAGGAAAGTGGTTTATATCCCTGACGCTAGATTCAAGTCTGCAAAGTGATGCCATTCTTCTAAAAATACACAGAGGAACGATGGAAATCCTTTCCCCTTTCCTAAGAGCTTTCTCTCTCTTTCCTTTTTTAAAGAAATATACTGGGATTGGTTTATAAAGGAGATTAAAGCATAGATTGCAGCTTTCATGGGGGTAACGCTCGTGGGGTCCTATTTTAAGGATTTCCTTCTCTTGTACAGATTTTTCCACACTGGGAGAGGGCAGATAAGGTATGTTCCACTGATGTTCCTCATTAGACACACACGCATGCCAGCAGTCATTTCCTCTTGTCTTGCTATCCCATGACAACAGATTGCGTATCATCGGAAATTGGAATGGAGACCTTATTTTGTTTGGACCTCTCTTCTCCATTGTTTAATTCCACATTCAATTTTTCACTCTATATATGCTTTCCTTGCAGAAATACACTACAATTGAATATAGAAACAGATACATAAATAAGTGTTATTTATTGAAGACTCACCTAATAGATTTTTCAGGAGCACTTTAGCCAGCAGGGTCCCCCACCTCATGTTACCTCTGGGCTGAGAGGTACTGGGTTCTAGTAAAGAGCGGATGACTGACACACATGTGTGTGTTGTACATGCGTGCTCCTGGTACTCTGCTTACTGTTGATCAAGTTCCAGCAGTGAGCTTCCCTGTTTCCTTTACTGCTGTGATACACAGATGTTTTGGTGGTGTGTAGAGGAAGCTGGATGCCTCTTCAATCCAATGCGCTCTGTTCTCTGACGCTATCTTCATTGTTTTTCCTTAAGATGGCAAAGCTATGATGATAAACTTTTAAAATGATCCCAGCTATTTGTCTGTTTTTTTTTTTGAGTACCCACTTTTCCAAATGTTGCCATGACTTTTTTCATTTAAAAATGTGGTTGTAAATATTTTGCTTTTCTAAAGGGGAGCCATTAGATCTACGAATGAACGTTCTTCCCACTTATCCAACATTACCTGTGCACCAGGCATCAGGTAACAGCTTCCACACTCATTGTTTCATTTACTCCCTTACAAGCCTCTATGGAGCAGATGCCGACACATGAGGAAACTGAGGGAAGTTAAGCCACTTGCCCAAGATCACACATGTGAGGTAGGGGGGCCCCTTCCCATCCCTTCATTGAAATCCATCCAACTGTCATCAAAGTCCATGCGTTCGGCCATCCAGAAAACGCTTTCTGAGGACACAAAGTAGGGCTGCATTTTCACTCCATGAAGCCCACACCTCGCTAAAGGAAGCAGCCTTCAGCTGACAGAGAAGCCAGACTCACTCGGGACACTGTTAGGAGCAGGTCTGGACATCACACAGCCTCGATTTCGCCTCTGCTCACCCACTTACAGGACCTCAGATCACAGGAAAGTTACCTCCCCTTTCTGAGACTCAGTTTCCGCCTCTATCAAGTGGAGATAACAGTATAGATTGAATTCTATAAACCTGCCACCTTGCAACCACTTCTGACTGACAAAGCCCTTTCAAATGGCTCTGCCAAAGTTTGTCACTGGGTCCTTGGAGGAGCGCACTCAATATATAGCGGTTTTCAGTAGACCTTCTCTTCAAACTTCATTTTGCACAGGTCGGTAAAAGGAGCCCCGTATTCTCCACTTGCACGGGTGTGCAGAGGAGCCGGCCTGAGGTAATGCAGGTAGTGGAGTTGATAATTCAGGAGGCAATAAGACTGTGTGGATAGTCAAGAATTAACAACAACGAATCTCCTGAAGCCCTACTGCTGCGTGTTTTTTATTCCTTAATTTAGTCTTAATTACTGAATAAGGTTACAAATGCTTTTTTTTTTTTTTTTTAAGAAAGTAGAAAGAGAGGGTATTGAGGAAGTTTAGCACTCTGTGTTAAAGACAGAGAAAGGTTGTTAAATCCATTCTTGCCCCTCTGGCAGGGCGGGCCCTGCCTTTGATGTGCACGAGGGCCGCGGCCCTGGCTACCAGCTCCACAGCGGGTGGCGGGCCCAACCCGCCCCACCCACGCCCAGAGAAGAACCGCCGAGTTAGCAGTACCTGCCCGGCGTTGTTTACTTTCTCTCTGGGTACCGGGCCCTGCTCTTGGACCCTCGCTTGCGTTATCTTACGTACTCCCCCACAACATTTCGGACAAGAGGGAATTCTCATTTTTTTCCATTTGCCAAGAGGAAACAGAAGTCGAGTGACTCCCCGAGGTCTCCGAGCGGTGGCGCCGCCCTCGAACAGAGCAGCCCCTCTCACTGGGAACCGCATCTTTTCCTAGTTGGGCAGAGGCACCGTTTGGCCTAAGAATCCTCCAAACTTGGCCACCACCCCCGAGTGCAAGAGCAAGACCTCGATGCGCCCCGCAAGTTCCGGGCTGCGGGCGCCGGGCGGGCGCGGGTGGGAGGAGTGGCGCCGCCCCCGGGGTATTTAACCCCAGTCCGGGGCCGCGGGGCGCCGGCCGCTCCAGCTCCTCGCTGATCGCACCTCCCCTCTCCCCTCCCCGCTCCCTCCCGGCGCGCCCCACCCTCCGCCCCGAGCTCTCCTCCAGCGCAGGCACCGGCCGGCGGGCGCCGGGAGCAGGACACGGGCGGCGCTCGGAGCGCACTGCCCAGACCGCGCCACCCCGGCTGACCGCACTGAGTGCGCCGGGCAGCCGGAGTCGGGACGCCGGCCCGGAGCGCCCCGCAGACGGGCGGGCGGCTGTGGACGCCCGGCCAGCAGCTCGCAGCATGGATTCGGATTCCGGCGAGCAAAGCGAGGGCGAGCCGGTCACCACCGCAGGTACTGAGGGTCACGACAGCCCAGCGGGAAGGGCTGGGACGGGGAGAAGAGGACAGGGCAGGAAGTCTCGAGGGTTTCCCGGCTGCAGGAGGGAGGCCGATCCCCGGCAGCTCGGCTCCTTACAGGGCGGGACCAGCGATTGCTCAGCGCCGGGAGTTTGCCTTCGGGCTTTCTCCCCCTTCGCACTTGGGCGCGCGGGCGGCACAGGAGGTGCGTTTGCGTGCGCCTCTCCACGCAGCGTGGCTCTTGCAGCAGTCTGGGGTCACCCAGGCTCTGTGGGGGTGGGGAAGGGTTCGGGAAACCCGAGTCCTGTTGTTAGCTACAGCGAAGGTTACAACACATTCGCCTTTTGAAATAACTTTACGAGCCCTGGCCCGCCCTCGAACCCAGGGTGCCGCAGTCGCCGCGGACCAGGTGACCGGGTGCGAGGTTGTGACTGGGGACTCGGGAAGGAAAAGCCCTGGACAGGCGGAGGTCAAAGCAGAGCTGCTAAATGAGGTTTCCGAGGCTGCTAGACCAGCCGGTGCAGAAGCCTTCGCTCATCGCTTGTCCCGCACGTGCAGGAGGTCCCAGCGGAGAGGGTCCGAAACACACACGCCGGGGCGCGCCGGACAGGGCTTCGCCTTTAACAGGCGCCGCCGGCTTTTCACAATCGATAGTTATTGAAGCAATGGGTGGATGCTTACTTAGGAAAAAATGAATGTCCTCCCCCGCCTCTCCCTGATACTGAGCAACAGGAGCAAGCCACCCACAGCCTTGAGTCGACTTACTGCTGGGCTCCGCCTGCCACCCCGAAGTCCATGCACCGGAGACCAGAACGCATATGCGACGTGCCCTCCTTTTCGCCTTCCTGTGCGACCCCGAACGCTAGCCCTGGCCAGCAGACCTGTGACTTAAGTGCTGGGACTTACCTGGTATAGACCCAAGGTCCTGGACTAGTTCCCACTCTTCCTAACGTCACGCCAGTGTCCTAAAGGTGGGGACCAAGTGACAAGAGGCACCATCAGCCCAGGAATGGGTGTAGGAAAGGCAGGCTCTAGAACCAAGGGCTCTACTCGAATTACTCCCCTTCCTCTTCACAACACCTAGCCAGGTGATTATCGCGGCTCGCCCACCTCTCACAGCCAGGGAGTAGCCAAGGACAGCGTGAGGCCCTTTCCACTGCATCGTA
Organism: Artibeus jamaicensis; assembly: GCF_021234435.1. NCBI lineage: Eukaryota > Metazoa > Chordata > Mammalia > Chiroptera > Phyllostomidae > Artibeus > Artibeus jamaicensis. The sequence continues at coordinate 20,462,697 of NW_026521883.1, forward strand.
CCCCTGAGCCTCTCAAAGGGCAGCTGTGGTCAACACCTTCAGGTGGGTGGATGGGAGGAAAGGAGGCTGCGGAAAGGCCGGGCGGCTTCGCCAAGATGCCTGTGTGAGAGGATTTCCCTGTGTGTGCAAGGGCCACCTGCTTTGTGTAGGTATGTGTAGACGTAATTAATAAGCACCTGCCCTTTGCCTACGTGTATGTTTCCGTGACTATGAAACACCAAGATTTTGTTTCACAGGTGGCTTGTCGATCTCCTCACATCATTTAGAAGTTCCAGTGGGTGTTTCGTGTGTGTCTATCTTCAGAACTGAAGGGGAGGCAGTGACCGTGACACTTGCTCGACTCTCTCAAAATCCCAGGAACTAACAGGTTCTCCCAGCGCCCACCCTCAGATCCCCTTTGGGGCTGACGGAGAGGGACAGGAGGATTAGGAGGCTTCGGGAAGAGAGGGGAGGCCGAGGGGGAGACATTAGAGAAGAGTTGGGACTTGGGTGGAAGGGGAGGAAGGGAAGGAGTTCTTAAGGGTCTTGCTGCCGCTTCCTCCAGCCCGCCCAGCACTGGCTGCCTTCACGTGGCCGACTCTGTGTCAGAGGCCTCTGCATAGCCAACAGCAGGCATGGCCACTGAAGGCAGACAGTCCCGTGAAGAACAGGGAAGCCAGCTCTTGTGAGCTGTGGCCATGCGTTTGTGCCGTACTGTTTCCTACCATCATTCCTTCTTTCTCTCTGTGCCTGAATCTCGCAGGTTGAACATTTATTTGAATGTCACAAGCCATTCTGCTAAATGACATTCAGTCTCACTCATTATTTTCTGTCTTAAAGTGTTCTTTGTGACAAAGCTTCAAAGCTTGATGCTAATTTACCACCTTGCTATGGCTGCATCCTGTCCAATGGGGACTCTGATGCAGGTCCAGATGTAAGTTAAATGACAGGTATGTTACCCACAGGGGCTATAAGGAATGTGGCGTCCCACTGGACTGTGTCTGTTCAAGCTGGACAGGTCTGTAACTGAAAAGGACAGGAAAGCAAGTGGGACCTCTTAGAATATCCGTGTGTGTGTGTGTGTGTGTGTGTGTGTAGCTACTTCACAGGGAGTTGAGATATAAAGGCTCCTTCCTCCTTGGTGCCCTGCCCTTCTTGAACTTGTGTAAAAGCCCTGCCCTAAGATGGGCCTTATTAAGGTCAAGAACCTAGACCCTGGATCAGAAAGATCTAGGTTTCAGTTTCTACCCAGTGAGCAAGTAACTTGGCCTCTTCAACCTCCGTTTCCCTCTCTGTAAACTGGAGTAACAACAGGACCACAAGGGGATTGTGAGGATTAAATAAAATAACACATGGAAATGATCCTGGTAGTCATTCAGTAAATTTGATTATCACCTGATTGGATTATGGGTTATAAGAAATCTGCTAAATACTGTGTCCTACTGCTTTGTAAAATGTAAACCACAGACATGTGTAAGACAGTATTGTTGTCATTATTACCACATTAATCTAAATGTCTCAGGACATTTGTTTTTCGTTTTCTCCCTCATGCTCCTCATTCTATCCCTGGTGTGTGCGTGTATGTGTGCCCATGCACATGCGTATGTGCGTGTGTTTGCTGGTTTGTTTTGGGAAGATTACTTTTCATTTACATCTTTTCAGCCTCATCACCTCCCAGCTCAAGGCATTAAAATGGGGACTTTTAAACCTGCTGCTTTCACCAGCCTTTTTCTCCAGCTCTGGGGAAAGGTGTAAAGAGCAGTGACCCTACCCAACCCACCCGCCAGCCTGGAGATGAGCCACTTTCATGCCCCTTTAAACAGAAGGAGGGGCTGTAAGCCTCCCCGACCCATACTTCCTTTCCAGGTAGTGCGGAGGCACAGGAGGTACTACCATCCTCTCTTCCGTTTCTGCTTCTGCCCATCTCACTGGTCACAAACTGACCGAGGAGTGAGAAAATCTCCAAGGACCACCTGCACTCTGCCTCTTTCAAGAGACTTTTCCAAAGATCTCAGCACCTGCTGTGTAGCTCTCTTATCTAGCAACACCCTCCATCAGAGGGTGAAGGGGGGATGAGATCTGTCTCAATCTGCACTTTCTGTTACTCAGGAAGCACGGGATGATGCTTCTATGTCATTCTGCTGCCTGCAGCTCCTCTGCCTTTCTCTTATTTTATGGTTCTTTCTATGATTAGGAGAGAGGCAGGGTTTATGGAACACTGGATTCATTCCAGAGACCCAACTTGGCAGTCTCTCCTTTGGCAAACCCACTATCCATCTCTCAGAAACCCCAGAGCTTGGTGGATTAACTTGGCAGTGTTTCCAAAGATGCAACAAGCGAGTAAACATTAGCAGTGTCAGCTTTTTCCCTTTCTGGCTTATAAGACCAATACTGTCTACCCAGCTGAAGGCAGACACGCTCCCGTTCACAGCTGGCTGGTCCAGGGCAGCCAAGCTGATGGGGCATCCTTGCGCCCAGGTAGGCACTGCAGAAAAGCATTTCCATGTCATGAAGAGAGGATGTGGTAAGAGAATTTGAAGGCAATCAAGGAAGTGCAAAAACAGCAGGCTTCTAACATTGCCCTCTCTGCTCTCTCCATCCCCTAGGTCCTAAGCTGGGTCCACGTGAACAAAGTGGGAAGGAGTACATAGGATTCAATTGGTGGCCAAGAGGAAAAAAGGTGTTTCAGAAGTCAGATACCACTTGTGCAAAGGCACAAATAAACAGGAAGGTGACTCGGCTGTAGGGCATATACTAGGCGGTACTGGGAAATAAACTTAGATCTGAGTATAGGGAGAACCACTTATAAGAGGGTCAAAATAGCTTGGTTCTCTTGATGCTGAACAAACGCCCCTGAGCTGACTGTTGAGCAGAGATGTGGCCAACTGAGAGCTGGGTTTGCAGAAGCCACATTTGGCAGACATGAAGTGCAGAGGTGACCTAGGTTTGACCCTCAGCTCCCAGGATGTGGCCACAATCAGAGAGGGTGGTGGCATGTAGTGCTAAGGCAAGGCAGAAGAGGAAAGATGCGCATGTCATTTCAGAGAAGCAAGCAACAGACTCTGGTGACAGACTGCACAAAAGCTGTGAAAGGGAGAGTGGAAGGAGACTGGCGTGCTGAGTTCGGGCGAGGGCAGGGAAATGCAGGAGACTTGCTCCCAGCCTCTCCTTCCCAGGCACTTAGTGATGTTTGGTTTATAGTGCTTTGCTAAAGGCAGTAAATCATGCCAGAGCATTGGTGTGGGGGGATGATGAGGTCCTAAAGTTTGTTGATCCTCATTGTTAGGTTCCTGGAGGAGGCTGTTCAGTAACCTTTGTCAATGGACAGACTGACAATTGATGAACTGGCCAACGAGGGCAGTGATCTCCTGGGGATGATGTGCCACTTGGCTGTTAGTCCCTATCCCATGCCTCATTCCTGGTCATGGACATTTTGGGGCCTCTACCTGTCTGTCCACACAGTGTCCATGGACAGTGGGCCGTAGCTGCTTTGAGGGTCAGGACCTTGTCTTGTGCTTCATGTTCCCAAGGCTTTTATGGATGATGTAAGTAAATCCGCATCCTAAGGAGACTCGAGAACTCTGCCCGAAAATGCCAGATAGACAGCCCGAAACCTATCCAATGAAATGGAGCTGCCCGAGCCTTCCTTCCGTGTTTGGTTTTGCTTCATTGCTTTAAGGTTTCTTGCGCTGTTTGGGACACTGTGTTGGAAGGTATAGGGGATGCAAAGAGATAAGAACACAGCCCATCCCGTCTTCCAGGGCTTGAGATCAGATGGGGAGAGAGGACACATATACCGACTGCCACAGCCTAAGCCAGTGCATGAAGACTCCCGACCTCCTTGCCTGGGATTATACGTCGCCTCATCACTGTTTCTATGTTCTCTCTTGACAACAGCCATTTCCCATTGTGTACTTTATGGTTATTCCTGCACACGTCTCATCTCTTGTCCTGGACTGTTAGCTCCCTAAGGCCAAGGGCTGGATCTTTTTCACCCATATCACCTCCCACTAACACCAGCTACATGCCCTAAACACACTGGTAGGTTGCTAGCTGGTCAGATGGATGGATGGATGGATATATGCATGATGCTGTAGGTTGGCTCCCCAGGAAGCAGACTCTGAGATGGAGATAAGCATGTAGCAGGTTTATTTGAGACCACTTTTGGGGTCAGGACCTGGGGAAGAAAAGGGAAGGGGAGGGACACTGGACTGCAATGCAGACGCAACAGAGCCTCACACTCAAGCAGGAATGCTAGCCCTTCGGAACTGTTCTGAGTTGGGGCGAGGGGCCAGGCCTTTATATACAACAATATAATCATCAGTCATTACATGCAGGCCACCCCAGGGAACAGGGTGTGACCTTGGATGAAGCTCTTCCCTTCTGCTAAGAGCTGTCTGAAAGGAGCCCTCCCAGTAGCTTGTGGAATATTTGCCCCTTCATTCCCAATGGAGAACCCAGGCGGCACATCTCAGCATCCACCACAGGTGGCCTCCAAAGTTCTTCAGGAATGCCAGCCTTGTCTACTAGCAGTGTGCAGGGGATAGTTGGTGAGCTGTAAACTTTATCTAGACCTCATTAGGGCAATTTAGATCTTCAGATGAATAGCCACTCTAGACCTAATAGCTCTGCACTCAACTCTTTAATCTACACAATTCAACAGATATTGGCTGATCATCTGCTTTGAGTTCAGAGTGGTGCGGGGTACTTTGGTACAGCCAGAAATGGAATTAGATGTGGTCTGGCCCTCAGGAGGCTTGCAGCCCCATTAGGGAGACAGATCACCCACCCGCTCAAAACCGGATCTGAAAGACTGGGTGGTGGCGGCAATAACTAGTGTACAGTTTGGAGCATGGGACATGGTGGTTTATAGTTCTGGTTGGAAGGCTTCGTGGAGGGATGGGCCTTGAGGGGGGGCCTGGCCCAGTGGGGGCCCCTGGTAGAAGATTTGGGCTCATAAGTAGGTGCTGTGGTGGTGGTTGTAGCCAACATGTAAGTTGCTGGAGATGAGGAGAGAATGTGTACGAGTAGGTAAATATACAGCTCTATTTCCTGTGTTATATCTCTCTTTAAAAATAAGGCACTTGTTTTTTTTATTTGTCAGCAAAACCAAATTATAGTCACACTTCCCATTAGCACTTTCTCTGACTGGTTTATTTTCCTCCAGCATCACCACTGGCTCTCACTTGAATTCACATATAAATCTCTGTAAAAACACTATATATATGATTTTGTTGTATTTTTCAGTCATTTGTCTTCCAACCCTTCATTTAAATGCCTGTGTAGGTGGATGTTTGGGCTGTATCTTATACAAGTGTAGAAATAAAGAAAAGAGAAGAATTAAAAAAAAAAAACCAAGTTTCCCCTAGTAGCCCAATCCAAGAAAACATGTAAAGAAGAGTGAATACCCTTTACCCCACATATATTAAGACATGCCAAAAATATACATTTTTAATACGTCAGAAGTACTCTTTTTACGCAACTGCATGGCACAAATTCTGAGCTTGCTTTAGAACAACCTTCACGTTCATCGTGGGTTCCCTAAACATCACTGCCAGGGAATAAAGCTGAGCCTGTTCATGGAAAATCTGCTGGTGTGCAGACTATAAAAATGGGAGGCTTGGCAGCACAGAGAGTGCTAGACACACCCTAATAGAAACCAGTATTTTATAACTCAGTTCTCCAAGAAAAAAAGACACTCTGGCAGTGTACATGTATTGGCTTACACTGTTGAAAAACCACAGGAACAGCCACCAGCTCCTAGGTTTTCTTCTGAGAAGTGAGACACGCTTTCTGTGAAACTGTTCGAGCCCTGGAAGGAAGCATTTCGGTGACACATAGCTTTGTGGAGACTCCCAGTTTCATAGTAGAGGCACCCGATTTTATGTGCAGGAGGAAATTCTGTGGAGGGCGGTTCTGGTGGGCACACACGTCCCACATCCCTGATTTGGGGCCTGTGGGTCATGCTCAGAAGGTGCATTGGTATTTCAGTGGAGAATTTGGAAGCGAGGTGATGAGGGGCGTTGGCAGGGCAGGCCCCTCTCCGACCACATTTGTGTCTGATCCCTCAGTTTCCTTGAGATAACAATGAGAAAGTTGGGCAGAGAGACTGGGGTTGGGGTTACAGGGGGAGAGAAAGTAGAGTTCAAGAAGTTGTGGCAAACATCAAACGAGACGAAAAACAGTGAGGATGCTCTTTGCCAGCCGGAGTCCAGTCCCAGGAGGCTAGTAGTGAATGTAAAATAATAGTGATGTTTTGAATAGTTACATATTATTTTATATTAATTAAGCTTGCACAATGTATTTGAGACTGGGTTAACTGTTTATTTGGTATTTAGCCCATATAGCAGCCTTCCGGGCTGGGTACTGGAAATAGCCCCATTTTTGTAAACCAAGAAATTGAGGCACAGAGAGGTTAAGTAACTTGCTCGGGGATATGCAGCTTGTCAGTGGATATGAAGACAGTGGTGCTCTTGTAGCAGGTAGACTATGCAGTTAGGTCAGTGGTGCCACCAGGCTTCTTTGCGTCTCTTACCAGCTCCCATGGGACCCAGAACCCTCACCCTTGGGCTCCTTCAATTTGGTTGAGACATTACAAGTCAGTTTTAAGCAGCAGATATTACCTGCATTAGCCCAATAACATGTGGGCAAGAATGGCTGGCATGGGCGCTGGAACAGGGACTGGTGAGGAGTGGTTTGGGAGGGAAGGTGGGGAAACCAGCATAGCTGCTGCTAGGAAGAGAAGGACCCTGCAGCCACGAGCAGCTCTAGGGTGATGGGGACCTGGTGGATGGAGAGGAGAGAAGGGTTGAAAACCAGAGTCAGGAGAGGTGCCGAAAACAAACCAACACTCTCTCTACCAGAGGGCACTTAATCTGGGTCCTAAGTGCAGGAGTCGAGTCATTTCACTTAGAATCAGTTCAGATAGAGCATCCCAAGGACGAGGTGACTGGCTGGATTCGAGGGGGAGAGAAAGCTCAAAGATGAGACTGCAGCACAGTGACAAGAACTTGAGATTCAGAGCGAGACAACTTGGGTGTGGGTTGTCAGAGCTATCTCTTCTTGCTTTTTAGTAACATTATTTTCTGATCAAGAGAATGCAAGCTCCTGGAAGAATATGTGAAGACAATACAAAGAAGAAAATTAGATTGAGCCCTAAGAATAGATATGCTTCTCCAAAGGAGTGAGTGTAGACCAAAGGCAGTTCTGAAAAATGCAAGAGAGCTGTACTTGGGGAGGGGTGGGGTTTATAGGAGAAGCTGAGTCCCTGTTTTCTGAAATGTTGACTTGGGAGCCCTGAAAACATCTGGCCTCACTGCCAGGCAGTGTCACAACCAGAACTGGAACCAGACCCTCTGACTCCTCTATCCTTCTCCCAAAACATATGTCATTGAAAAAAAAGGAGCAGAGTTATTCTGAGTGCCGTGATAGCAAAAGGACCCCTACTCTGCTTCCTTCCCCCCCGTTTTCTCTCCCTGGGCGTCTCCCTCCTGGGCACATCTGCCGGAGATCAGCCCGCCACGGAGATCAGCCTGCCACGGGCCCACACCAGGCCCTTCCCTCGTGCCTGGCCCACTCCTTCTCTCTAAGGAATTGCCTCAAGGGGAGCACTTAGAAGATTTTTACTTTTTAAAAAAATACCCAAGAGGTATTAGGTTTCACAGATGCCCAGTGACCATTGCAAAGGTTCATTTACTTTGAGTTTAATATAACAGCTACCAGCTTCAGAAATAGGTGTACTGGCCTGTTTCTTCAATCATGTTTTATCTTTCGTTTGGGTTGATTTTTTATTTTTGTAAGGAAACAAGGCAGTTTGTTCTCCCATTAGCCTCTCTATCCTCAGGACTTAACAGCATGTTTCAGTGATTCGGTCTCACACGAAGCAGGTGAAGCTAACTTAAGAGTCAACTTTTAGAGAGCCCAGAGCAGCACCTAACAGGAATTAAACCTGAATTTCCTTGAAATTTTTTTGCTGACTTCCTTTTCTCCTGTACATAATCTTGGTTTCCCTGTACTCATCCTCAACTGCTCCTCCTGCACCCCAGGAAGCTGAACTCCCGGCCTTGTTCTCGTCTGACAATACACTTTATTTGGAAGAGATCACCTATTTTTACAGCACAAAGTTAAAGGTTCCCAACGCTGTGTTCTAGCCCAGTCCTTTCACCTGAGCAAGAAGCCTGCATTGCCGAGCCTTCTGGGTGTCCCCTCCTAGCCGTTCAGGGGGCACCTCGACTCAGCCTCTCCACGCCCAGACCATTACCTCTCCTGGTGGCCTCAGGAGACACCAAATCATCCTAAGTCAAAACAATTGTGAAGTCATAATGACAGTGAAGTATCCTATACACGTGAACTCACAGCAAAAACAGAATATAAAACAGGTTGTTCTCATTCGCAGTTTACAGATGAAACGGATTCAGAAATATTAAATTACCAAGTCTATAAGAAATGGATACATTTCTAGAAGTAAATAACCTTCCAAGACTAAGCCAGGAAGAAAAACAAAATTACAAAGTAAGTAGTGGATTTTTCACTATTTAAAACTGTGCCCCCCCCAAAGGGGGACAGAAACGAAGCTAAATATCCAACCGAAGCAAACAGTTCAAATACTCAGTGAGAGGAGGCCCAAGATGGCGACCGACGGCATAGGAAACCCGGGAGCAAACTCCAATGCACTGGTATACAGAGAGCAATCACTCCTGCGAGACCACTTCGGGCTGAATGAGCAGCTTCTGACAACTAACAAGAGAAAAAGAGATGGACTAAGGAAGGCTGGGGCGTGAGGGAGCCCTCTGGAGCTGCAGGAGCTCTCCAGCCCCCTGTGCGCACCGTTCTTCACTTCCCCGCCATTTCCACGGGACCTATTATATTTATTGGGGTGCTTGGCCTACCTGCAGATCTCCATGATTCTGTCCCAGCTACATTGCCTGGAGCCGTTTTTCTTTCCAAACCAGAGGAGCAAGCGGGAACAAGGGGCTTTCACCAAAACGCCTGACTTTCTAGCCCGGAGCTGCTCCAGCCAGTAGGCTGGTGGGCCCCCACACTTACTGCGCATGCCCAGCTCCAAGCAGCTTTCCCAGAACCACCTGGCACATAGCCTGCAAGAAGTTACTTCCACAGGGTGCTATTGGACAGGGGGGCCGGCCTTGAGTAGTTAGGCCCAGCCAATAGTGTGTAGGTCCTTGATGTCATGTAGGAAAGATATCACAACACCAGTTCAGGTGACTATGAGGCTACATTTATTAAAGCTGGGAACAGTGAAACAAGGAAGGGCCTAGTGTAGAAGAAGCAGCAGGAGAGCCTAGCTGGGCTGCCTTAGCTCACTGGGAAGTCAGGGTAAAGGGGGTCTAGAGGACAGGTTCAGGGGATTAGCCTGGGGCGAGCTACTGCTGCCCTGTTTATCCCCTGGTTGCAAGTCTCGTGGGGACCCTTAGAGTTTGAGAAATGCACACTTTTGGGGGAAGAAGAGAGGGAAGGAAATGGCATGCACTGCCCCCAAGAGGGAGGGCTTTCATCTCTCTTGCAGGTGCGGATCCTAGGGGAGGTGTCAGGGGAGGGTTTCAGGAGAACACTCATCAGTTCTCCAGGTGTGCTATTTCAGGGTCATGGCCTCCACTGATTGGTCGGTGCCAGGGCAGAGGATTGATAGTCATTGTGGCTGGTCCTTGCTTCCAGATGGTCCGTGCTTCATTCACCTGGTTTTTCTGCTTTTCTGGGCCTGGGGCTGAAGTACGAGTGAGGCCTAGATGTTATCTCAAGGGAGGTGGGCTTCTGTATCTAGTTATAAATTGCTCTGTCATTATGTTCAGCTTCCTGTCTCAGTTGTCCTATTCCACTGGCCAAGGAATTTTCCTGTCTTCTTACTATCCTGCCTCACTAGAACCATTTTCTGTATAACAAACCAGAAAGAGACTGTATAGAGAAGCCCGGGGAGCTGGAGGAGCTCTTCAAGGACTGTGGGAACTCGCTGGGGTTGGTGGGTCTGGTGAGAACCATTGTTTACATCTCCCTCCACCTCCATGGCATGGGTGAGGGCTCTATCCAGGTGCTCTGGCCTACCAGCCAGGTCACTGAAATGGGTTTCCAGACTCACATGAGTCCATTTTGGCCACAAAGGGAGCAAGCAGGATCAACTTGCTACACGCACCTCGCTTCTCAACCCAGAGCCACCCTGGCTCAGTGGGCCGGTGCCCCTGACTCCTACTGGCCTGCCCAAACCACCCAGCACACATGGCTTACATACAGGCCACATCGGTATAAGGCCACTTTCTCAAAACTTAGGAGAGATAGCTGTTTTGTCTAATTCATATAAACAAGAATAGAAATCAAACAAAATAAAAAGATAGAAGAATATCTCTCAAATGAAGAAATAAGAAAAAAACCCAGGGGGGGAACCCTAAGGAAACAGAGATGACTAATTTACCTGATAAAGAATTTAAAGAAATGGTCATAAGGATGCTGGCCAAACTTGAGAGAAGAGCAAAGAAACTTAAGGAGAACTTCAACAAAGAGAAAGCATAATAAGGAACCAAGCAGACCTGAAGAATACAATATGTGAAATGAAAAACACATTAGAAAAAATCAGTGTCAGATTAGGTAGCACAGAAGAACAGCCCAGAGACCTTGAAAGACAAGTGGAAATCAACCAATCAGAACAGCACAAGGGAAAAAGGATTAAGAGAGTGTAAGGGACCTCTGGGAATAACATTAAGCACTCACACATTTGCATTACAGGAATCCCAGAAGGTGAAGAAGGAGAAAAAAGGAGCAGAAACTTTATTTAAAGAAATAACAGCTGAAAACTTTGGTAAGCTGGGAAAGGAAACAGACATCCAGACCTAGGAAGCACAGAGTTCCAAACTAGATGAACCCAAAGAGAGTCACACCAAGACACCGTAATTAAGATGGCAAACATTAAAGAGAAAAAGACACTCTTTCCGTGGTCAGGTGGCTCAGTTGGTTGGAGCATTGTCCCATGCACCAAAAAGTTTGCAGTTTTGATTCCTGGTCAGGGCACATATCTAGGTTGCAGGTTCAATACTCAGTTGGGACATGTATAGGAGGCAACCTATGGATGTTTCTCCCCCTCCTTTCCCCTTCCTCTCTCTCCCTCTCTCTAAAAGCAATAAAAACATATCCTCAGGTAATGATTAAAAAAGAGAGAATCTTGAAGAACTCAAGAATGAAGATAAATGATTGACAAAAATAAGTAAAATTGACAAATCTTTAGTCAAATTTATTAAGAAAAAAGGATAGAGAACCCAAATAAATGAAAGAAGTTACAACCAACACCACAGAAACACAAAAAATCATTGAAGAATACTACAATTACTGGCATATGCCAACAAATTAGACAATCTAGAAGCAATTTATAAATTTCTAGAATTATATAACCTTGCAAGATTGAGCAGGAAGAAATATATCATCTGACCAGCTCTATTACTAGCAATGAAGCTGAAGCAGTAGTCAGAAAATTCCTAACCAATAAAAGCCCAGGATCAGACAGCTACACAGATGAATTCTACCATTCAAAAAAGAATTAACACCTATCCTTCCTAAACTACTACAAAAAAATTGAAGAGGAAGGAGTTTTTCTAAACTCATTCTATGAAACCAGCACTAGTCTGATACCAAAACCAGATAAAGATATCACAAAAAAAGAAAATTACAGGCTAGTATCTTTGATGAACATAGATGCAAAAGTTCTCAATAAAATATTAGCAAACCAGATTCAACAATACATTAAAAGGATTATCTGACCCAAAGGGATCATTCATAAGTCAATCAATGTGATACATCACATAAACAAAACGAAGGATAAAAACCATATGATCATGTCAATAGACGCAGAAAAGCATTTGACAAAATTCAAAATTCTTTTATCATAAAAAAACTCTAAACGAAGTGGGTATAGAAGGAACATATCTCAACATAATAAAGGCTGTATATGACAACCCACTGCTAACATCATACTCACTGGTGAAAAGCCAAAAGCCTTTTCCCTAAGATCAGGAACAAGACAAGGGTGCCCACTGTCACCACGTCCATTCAGCATAGTATTGAAAGTCCTAGCCACAGCAGACAAGGAAAAGAAATAAAGGCACCCAAATTGAAAAGAAAGAAGTAAAACTCTCATTATTTGTGGATGACATGATACTATATATAGAAAACCCTAAGAATCCACAAAAAACCCTACTAGAACTAATAAACTAATTCAGTAAAGTTGTGGGATACAGAGTCAATATACAGAAATCTATTGCATTTCTATACACCAATAACAAATGAAAAGGAGAAATTGACAAGAACAATCCCATTTACAATTGCATCAAAAATCATAAAATACCTAGGAACAAATTTAACCAAAGAGGTAAAAGACCTATACTTTGAAAATCATAAGACACTGAGAAAGATACAAATAAATGGAAGGATATATCTTGTTCATGGGTTGGAAGAATTAATATTATCAAAATGCTTTTACTACCTAGAGCAATATGCAGATTCAGTGCAATCCCAATTAAAACACCAGTGACATTTTTGTTCAAATTAGAATAACTAATCCTAAACTTTATATGGAACCACAAAAGACCCCAGAAAGTCAAAGAAATCTTGAGAGAGAACAAAATGGGAGGTACTGTGCTCTAGTATCTAACTATACTACAAAGCTACAATAATCAAAACAATATGATACTGGCATAAAAATAGATGTATAGATCAGTAGACTAGAATAAAGATCCCAGAAATAAATCCTTGTTTATATAGTCAGTTAAACTGCAGTAAAAGAGGCAAGGATATAAAGTGGGGTAAAGACAGTCTTCTCAGTAAGCTGTGTTGGGAAAACTGGACAAATAAATGCAAAAGAATGAAATTGGGCCTTGGCCAGTTATCTCAGTTAGAGTGTCATCCTGATAAGCCAAGGTTGTGACTTCCTTCCCTAGTCAGGGCACATATAAGGGTCAACTGATGAATGAATAAGTGGAACAAGAAATCGATGTTTCTGTCTCTTTCAAATCAATACATTTAAAAAATAAAGTTGGACTGCTTTCTTACCATATACAAAAATAAACTCAAAATGGATTAAAGACTTAAATGTAAGACCTGGAACCATAAAACTCCAAGAACAAAACACAGGCAGTAAACTCTTTAACATCACTCTTAATATTTTTTTGTATATTTCTACTTGGGTAAGAGAAAAGAAAAAACACACTAGACTACATCAAATGAAAAAGTTTTGCACAAAAAAACCCCCCGAAAAGCCTGTTGAATGAGGAAAGATATTCACAAATGAGACATCTAATATGAGATTAATATCCAAAATATGTAAGAAACTCATACAAATTAACATAAAAAAACAGTCCAGTTAAAAAACAGGCAGATGACCTGAATAGACATTTCTCCAAAAAGGACCTACAGATGGCCAACGAACATTAAAAGATGCTCATCCTCACTAATCATAAGGAAATCAAATTAAAACCACAGTATTACATTATGCCTGTCCCTGGCCCTGATCCTCAGGATGAGTGACTTTCACTTTCTGCTTCTGCAGTTATACATTGATTACCTGTTTATATTACTTTCCCAATTAGAGAGAAGAGGGGGCATGTAAAGTGCTGTTACAACAGGACTGTTAACTTTTAGCAGGTATTACTCTGCCACCACCCACATTGGTGTGCCATTCCAAACGAACTCATAATTGAGGAATTGTATAGTATTAAGTATACTGTGTATCTATTTCTGAAGGGATTAGAAATTTCATTGAGGGTATCTTGTGCATCGTGGCGCTGAAAATAAGAAATATCATGGCCGTAGTGATCTTTACTGCCTCCCTCTCTCTACCCGATTCTGCTGTAGCCCATCACATAGGGGTAGCCAGTCAGGAGGTTTGTAGGAAACAGTCGTGCTCACCCTTTAGATTCACATCTGTCAAAGTTTAAACCTGGTTTTAAATTAGCCTTTTGGCCTTTATTCTTTAGTTGTTTAAGGTGGTTTGCTGGCACCTGTGCTAGAATAAGGAAGAAGAAACTGCAAGAGCCAAGAAGCAGGAGATAGGCACAGGAGAGAAGGGACGAAGGATGGAGGAAGAGTAGGAGGACGGCCCGGAGCAGCCTTAGAGGGACACACCCCAGGCTGGAGCCAGGGCACCGAGCCCTCCCAGAGGGGTCTCCAGGAAGATAGTTGAAGTGGTACACTGGTTAAGGAGTTTAAAACTGTTGAGAAGAACTTTATATTCTGTCAGGAACTTGGGGAATGAATTGGTGACAGATAGATAGGAAGCTAACCAGAACAAAAACAAGGCAGTGTTTAGCTCCGGGCAAACAAGAGGAATATGAAAGGAAATGCAGTCATTGAACATCCATGACTCAGCTATGAATGATATTTAAGTTATAGTAAGTTCGATTTAACCAAATATTAAAATAGAACCAAATAGGAAGGTGGAAGGAAAATTAAATGGAGAAGAGAGGTAAATCCTCACCTTTTATAATAGGAAGAAGATAAAAGCAAATAAAATCAGGAACTAACAGTATCAGTATATAATTTAAATATAGAAAGGTAACTGAAACAGCTACAGTGTTTACAGTATTTTGCCTCTAAAGAGCCAGCATCATAAGTGGGCCAGAGGATGCTGCATTTTGTTATAAGCCTTATAGAATGACTTGACATTTAAAGTAGTGTACCTATAGTACTTTGAAAATAGATTTTTAAAATAATAAAACAAAAAAGAAAAGTGACTAGTCAGCCCAGGGAGTGATGTCCTGGTGACCATGCCCAGGTGGGGAAGAGGCACAGTTGGGGTGACCTCAGGCTCGTAGGTGGAGGAGGTAGCTGGCTTCAGTGAGGCCTCGCTAGCTCCTTCTGTCATTATTGTTCCTGACTTGACTGTGAATGTACTTCAGTAAAGTGTCAAGACTGGTAGCTGTTTGTTCATGCAATGAACATTCTCTGTGTTTCCAGTGGGACTGGGGAAAGGGGAGACACTGTCTTTTTGGGGAGGAAGAGGTGGGACCACAGGGATGTGAGGCCTGGCAGTAGTACATGGCCCTGGGATTTGGCACACAACTCCCACACCGGGTGTCAGCACAGGGCCACCTCCTGGGGCTGGCAGCCTGTGGCTTGGTCAGTGGGCCCTGAGACCTGCATAGGAGAGGCCTTGGGGAGAGCCTGCTAGAGCCTGCTGACCATCTGCTCCGTGGCGGGCACAGGCTGTCAGCTGACAGCCTGTGGGGCCCCATGAGATCAGGGGAGAGAGGGGCATTTTGCAGGGTGAAACCTGGAGGGTGAAGCCTTGGGCCCACGGTGGGGCCTGGCCAGTTCTCTCCCGTGCCCACTGCCTCCTGGGGGCTAGAGACAAACCAGGGGTCCGCTCTCCAGTTTTCCCTGTATTTGGAGTTTGCCCTGTACTTGGGGAGCGACTCCATGGCCACAGGACAGTCACCGCCAGCATCTTAGAGTGGCCATATCCCGTGACTTGATGTGAAACCTTTTAGTGGCACTGTCTGCTATCACCATGAAGTATAAATAATTTTATTTGGAGATACTTACTGCCTTTGAGACAAATATGCGGAAGCCTCAGAAAAAGACACACTGATGACTAACTCCCAGGAAGGCAGGTCACCACAGCCAGTTTGGCTCTTCTTGTTGAGTGGTGTGAACGGGACTCCCAGCTCAGAGTGTCTCCATGAGAGCAGGGACCCAGCAGAGCTTGGGAGCCCAGCCTCAGACCTGGCAGGTACCCACCCACCCTCTGCAAACTGCATCTCCCAACACGCTCATTCCACTGGGTAGATACCGACCTTGGCACAAGTGAACACCCAACATGTGGCTTGACTCACATCTCAGATCTCCGATCCATGACCAAAAAAACAACTACAACAGAATGTACGTAAGGAGTATTGTAAGTGACATATTACGTATTCCTTTCCTGCTGTTCCTCTTTCAGATTGACTGAAATCCAAAATGTCATTGAATAAAATTGATATTTTGCTTAAAAAAAAAAAAAAGTTGGGTAGAACATTGGGCAAGGCTTGGTGCTGTCTGCCAAATCATCTCCCAGCCAGGAGGACCTTCTGGTTCCTTCTCCCTTGCGTGTCCCAGTCTCTCTAGTACAGCTGACTGTTTATCTTCTTTTTGTTTAAAGCTGACTAAGCTGAGGGTTCATGCATTCCTATATTTATCTCATTCCAGCACCTTCCAAGAGCCTTCGTTCTTTAGGCTGAAATACGCACCCTCTTAGGCCATACTGTGTTTATTTTTTCCAAGACAGATTGGAGTTTGTTCCATGGTGTTGCCTGCTTTTTTAACATTTTAGGTTTTACATCTACACTCCCAACACTGAAGAATTCCAAAGACTGACATCTTTACTGCATCAGTCTGTTTACTAATGTCGCATATTCCTAAGTTTGCCTCCTCCCACGGCTCTGGGCTCGGCATCCCATGAGCGTCCTTGGTAGCAGTCTGGTGGCCTGGGCCTGTGTTGCGGGCGACCGCTGTGGTGAACAGTTTGAGAGCTGATAGCAGAGGGAGAGGATCACCCGGAGACAGAAGTGGCCTATGCTATTCTGATCCCCAGCAGCTCCTGAGTATTAAAATAGCTGGTGAGCGTGAATGGGGAGGCTTTGGGGGTGGCAGCAGGGATGGGGGCTGCTGCC
This sequence comes from Artibeus jamaicensis, assembly GCF_021234435.1. Classification (NCBI taxonomy): domain Eukaryota; kingdom Metazoa; phylum Chordata; class Mammalia; order Chiroptera; family Phyllostomidae; genus Artibeus; species Artibeus jamaicensis. The sequence goes on from NW_026521883.1 coordinate 20,479,316, forward strand.
ATGGAGAGAGGGTTCCTGCTGGAATTGAATACTGAGCGAGTGGTGGGCGAGGCATCTGGTGCCCCAGGTGATGCTGCTGCTGGTCGGGGTGCAGACAGGCAGCCCAGCTGGGCCAGGCAGGCATCTCCACATGAAAGACAAGGAGTGGACCTCGTGCTGAGTTCAGAAGGCCTTTGAGTGCCTTCAGTTCAGCCTGTGCTCATGAATACACACATTCCAGTATGTTTCCTGAGCAGACAGAACCTGGACCTTCAAGAAGGAGAAGGAACATGGGAAATCACTCGGTCACTCATTTAACAGACATCTGTTGATCACCTTACACATGGCGAACTCTACCCCCATTGTGAGGGTACTTGAGCCTTCTGAGCATCAGTCCTGTGGGAGCCCCGTGCTGCTAAAGCTCTGCACTGGAGCTGGGTGCACGGGCTGGCCAAGGGCTACCGTGAGAGGAAGCCTCCAGCTGGGACAGTCTGCCCCTCTCCCTTTGCGGCCTGGGCAGGGGACCCAGCTGGAGGCACAGAGGGGCAGGGCTGCACCCTCAGGGTGAGCAGACTTGATTTCTGGCACTTTTGGGTGCTCATCTGCCTGACTATCTTCAGCCAGTTGGGCTAGGTTGGAGCCATCCTTGTGAAGGGGTGAGCTGACCTTTGGCCTCTGATTTCAGCATGTCATCTGACAGAGGACAAGCAGATGTCTTGTGGGGAGGGCCGGGATGGAGTGGGAAGAGCCAGCTGTCTGTTTGTGGAGGATCTTCCTCCTGGCTTGAGAAGTGACATCAGAAGGGGATGCCACTATGTGCCAACAGACACTTTGGGACACACTTCCCCTTCTGATGCTGCATTATTTGTTGCTCTCTGCTGATCAACATAGAGTGCCCGTTGATAGATACCATACTTGGGAAGATTAAATTGTATGTGCTTGGGAGACCGTTCGGAAAAATACAGACATGCAGGGGACTGGTTTTCTTCCTACAGCTCATCTGTCTTTTCTGACTTTTCTCAGTGCTCAAATATCACTTTTTGTAATAAAAAAATTGAAGAAAAAATATTCTGAGAAATGGCTTTTCAGTCTCCCCTGTCAAAGAAAAACAAGATAATACTGAAAGTCACACCAGTAGATGGTGTTTATCACTTTATTCCTGAGAATGATCTGTCATTCAGAGAGACTACCTACTTTGTAGGTGCTCTTGGGAAAGAAAAGAAAAATCTAGAGAGCTTAAACCAGTCGTTAAATTAAAAATGCAAGTTTTTGTTGTTTTCAGGGCTACTCCTCTTCCGCACATGAATAAACGTTAAAGAAATGGACTCTCTGCTCTCAGAATGCACACTAGTCACAAGCGGCTGTATGGGCAAGTTTGCTACGGCTTCCGAAATAGTTATCTCTCACCTCACACGGTCTCAGAGAAGAGAGAGGGCAATGCAGTCTATTTTATGAGGATAGTTTACTCTGACATCAAAATCAGGCAAGGACTGTACTAGGAAAAACTTATAGACAAATCTTACCTTTGAGAATACTTGCAAAATGGTAAATACAATATTTACTACTAGAATTCTTCAGTATATTAAATACATACACATCAGAACCAAGTATGGCTTATCTTGGAAAAGCAATAATGACTTAAATCAAAGGGTCTTTTAATACATAATTGGTTCACTTCACACATCAAAAGGGATACACCATATGATCATTTCAATAGGTACAAAGAAAGTGTTCGATAACATTAGATGTATATTTCTACCTTCCACATAAAAAGCCTTAGCAAAACAGGAAGAGAAGAAAGATTCCTTAACTTGGAAGTGATATCCAACCAAAACCCAGAGCAGACATCCTATGTGGTGGGAAAGTTTGGAGACCCTTCTGTTAAAGTCACGAACAAGACAAGGATGCCAGCGCAGCCTGGCTCTTCAGCACGTGCTGGCGGTCCCACCAGTGCAGTACGGCAAGAAAAAGGAAGTTGAGGAAAACAATCATTTTATACAGGCACTGTAGTTGTCCACATAAAAAAAAATCCAAGACATGCTACATAAAATCTAATAGAACTAACTAATAACAGAACTCGGCAGAATCTCTCAACTGGAGATAAATATACAAGAATCAGTTGGGTTCTTATATATCATTAATAACCATTTAGAAACTGTAACAGAAAAAATTACACTTATAGTAGCAACCAAAACTACATGGTACCTAGAAGTAAATCTAATGAAAGATATGTGGTAGCTTTATGGAAACAACTATAAAACATCATTGAAGGACACAGAAGAAGATCTGGATGAATGGAGAGATATATCATGTTGGGTGGGAAGCTTAATATTATGTAAAGATTCCAGTTCACCTCAGATTAATGCAGGATATTCATGGCATTTGGTCAGATGATCCTAAAATTTAGATGGAAGAGTAAAGCAAGAATAGTCAAGATAATTTGTAAAAAGAATAAAACAGAGGGAACTTCCCTATGGCCTACCAAGATTTATCATGCATTACAGTAATTATTATAGTAATTAAGATAGTGTGGTGTTGGTACTGACGTAGACATTGCTCAATGGAACAGAATTTTTAAAAACTCAGGCCGGTGCAATATTTAAACTTCATTAAGAAAAAGGTGGCCTAACAGATCAGCAAAAGGATGAACTATTCAATAAATGGAATACATTGTGAGGAGAAAAGTGTACCTCATACAATATGTACGAATAAATTCCAGGTGGATTAATGAATGTGAAAAGCAAAACCTTAAAATCCTTGGAAAATATGTAAGAGTCACTTATCACCTCATGGCAGGACAACATGGTACAAAGGCCACTGGCCATGAGGGTGCTGAGCAAAAAAAAGAGGGAAAGAAAGGACTCATGAACACAGTCAACAGTGTGGTGATTGTGGCCAGGAGGTGGGTGGGTGAAGGTGGAAGAGGCTGTGGGGGGTTACATGGCGATGGGGGAAAAACACTAACCATAAAGGAGAAGACTGATAAATGTGACTATGTTAAAATGTTCCGATTCTGTATGACCAAAGACACCATATAGTAAAAAGACAGTGCTACAGACTGGGAGGAGACAGTGTGATCAGCAGAGAATTAGAATCCATAATACATTAAAAGACTGTACAAATTAGCCAGAAAAAAAGACATACGATCGAATTCGAAGGGAAAAAAAGAGCAGATTATAGGAAAGATCACTTCACCGATGAAAGACCTGAGTGTTCTATGTACACAGAGAATATATTGACGCTCACTAACAATCGCAGAAATTTATATCTAAACAAGATGCCATTCTGTACTCATCAGACTGGCAAAACGTGTAAAGGTGGACTAGCTGAAGTGTCATCGGGGAAGTGGAACTGCAGGGGCTCGAGCTCTGCTGCTGGGAGTGAAAATTAGTGCGGTCTCGCCGGGAAGCACTTGGCAGCCTCTGGAACAGGACCTGGCGGTGGCGTGCTGGGTGGACTGCCGTGTGTGTGCACAAAGAGACACCGCCGTGGACGTTTTTGCTTACAAAAAGCAGAAAGAACCTACACGTCCATCAACAGGAAACATGGATATAATAACATACTCATATCAGCAACTAAATAACTAAATCAGATAAATCTCAAAGGCAGGATGTTGAGCAAAGAGTTGGAGAAGAATCTGTAGTATATGACACCTTTATCTGAAGTTTAAAACCACTCTGAGCAATATAATGTCAATGCATGCATACTCATGAGGCAAAAGTATAAAAACATAGATGAGACAAAGACACATCAGCTTCTGAAGTGCAGTTAGGTCTGGGGGGAGAGAAGGGAAAGAGAGGGAGTTGAAAACAAAGAGGACTTTTCCTCAGTCTGTGTCTGAGGACAAAATGTTAAGATTTGTTCCAAGTCGGTGGTGGCCACCCAAATAGAGTTCGTTATATTACCTTCTATTTTGTCTATACATTTGAAATGCATCATGGTTTCTAAAAAATTAATTCTTCTGAGGAAAAGCACCTCCTCAATCTCCATCTTAAAGTGGGCAATAATTCAAAAATACCCATTTAACCTAATTGATGTTTATCACCTCATGAATGGCCATCCAGCATGGCGGGTGGAAGTGCAGGACTCTGGGGCAGCCTGCCTAGGTCTGACCCAGCTCTGCCACTCTGAAGTGGCAGCTTTAAACAAGCTCTGTCATCTCTCTTTGCATGGTCTTCTTGTATGTAAAATGCTGCTGCTGCTACTGATGATGGTGGTGGTGGAGATGATGACGACGATGCCACCGGTGCCTCCTCATAGAGCTGCTGCAAGGGTACGATGAGTTACTGTGCGTAAAGCACACTAAGGTCCACTCTGCTGTTATTATGCCTGAATGTGTGCCATTAGGAGAGACACTAGTTATTTGTTAGATGCAAAAGAGAGTGGGGGAGGGGGAGAATAAGTGTTCTTTAAAGAAGTCATGTAAGTAGATGTTGTTTTAAGTGATGATTGTTCTTCTGGTGCAGTGAGACAAAAATATCTCACAGCTCTCCAAAATTAACCTGTTGAGTTGGAGATGATTCATCCCCTACCCAGTGACTTTACAGTTAGCTCTAATAAGTAAAATGATCACTCACTCGCTTTTCAGAACTGGCTGCAAAATCAATATGAAAAACAAAATCCATAGGTGCCTCTGTTGGAATATATAAAATTCCCTTTAAAAATGAAAGCTTCATGTATCTTCCAGTTTTGATGAATACGTGGTATTGTTCTATTGTATCATAAGACTGGTGTTTCGTATTTTAAAAAAGGAGGAAGTCTAAATCTCCTTGCTAGACGTGGATTTTAATTGAGGCCTATTTAATGTCTCAAATAAGTGAGAAATCACAGTCATAGGGAGCCTAGGATAATTTTCCAAAAGTAGATGCATGAAGGCAAAGATAACAGGTTTTGTTTGGAATTGATTTGAACTACTGCTCTGCTACTTACTTGCCTCGTAGCTTTGAGCAAATTTCTTAAATCTGTTGTGCTTCCATTTCCTCATCGCTCAAATGGGACCCATGGCCCCTCTCTTACAGAACCCTTGTGAGGATCAAAACATGGTATGCACTACCTTGAGCACATAATCTGTGCTCAGTCACTGACATGATCTCTGACGTGATCTCTGATGTGGTTGTTACTGAGTCACAGATCCTTCACTGCTGATGGCTGGGTGGACTGGGGAGAAACTGAGATGAGATAATGAGCTAGAAGATCTTAGAGCTGACCCTGCCCATGTTTCTTCACCACTTGAAACAACAGGTTATTTCAAGGCCCAGGCATTTTTTCTGAAATGAAAAAATCTTGGTCTTCGTCTTGAAGATGCTCAAATGCTGCTTTTAAAGTGTAATTATTTATATCTGGTCAAGATGGAGGCATAGGTAAACATGGCTCACCTCCTGACACAACCACAGCAAAAACTACAACCCAACTACAAAACAAATATCACCCAGAATTATTGAAAATCGAAGTGTATGGAAGTATGACAGTGCTCGCTTCGGCAGCACATATACTAAAATTGGAACCATACAGAGAAGATTAGCATGGCCCCTGCACAAGGAAGTGAGACAACCAAGGAATTAAAGAAGCCACATTCACCTAGACCGGTAGAAGGGGCAGAGACGTGCGGAGAGGGTGGGGGGCAGTCCTACACCCATGTGGGGTAGGTAAAAATCTGGAGAAATACCTTGGAAGTGAGGGATCCCAGCCCCACACCAGACCACCCAGCCCAGAGTTCCAGTGCCAAGAAGATAAATCCCTATAACTCTGAACGTAAAAACCAATGGAGTTTGGGGTGGTAGAAGAAACTGAGAGATTCTCAGGAGTCTTCTCTTGAAGGGCCTGCAACAGACTTAGGAGTTATGCACACTCATTCCCTCTGGGCTTCAGCACTGGGGCAGCAGCTGGAAAGGCACCAGTGGCTTGTGGGAAGAAATTGAACTGTCTGGCATCAGGGCAAGTGCTGGGGGACAGCTTCCTCTGGGACAAAACTCTAGAACTCTAGAGGCCAGGCAGCGGCTTTGTCCCCTTTCTCTGAGCCCTCCCCAACACAGAGCCACAGAACGATGGTACCAAATATGAGACTCCAACAACCTTGTTTACAGGGCATATCCTCTCCCCCAATTACCAAAGACTATGCTCTACCCAACTTACAGGTGCACTTTTCTACAACAGACCACACTAGCAAGACACAGAGTCAAAGCAGCTCTACCTAATACGTAGAAATAAACACAAGGAGGCTGCCAAAATGAGGAGACAAAAAAAAAAAAATGGCCCAAGTGAAAGAACAGAAAACTCCAGAAAAAGAAGTAAACAAAATGGAGATAAGCAATCTATCACATGCAGAGTTCAAAACACTGTTTATTATGATGCTCAAGGAACCTACTGGGTACTTCAACAGCATAAAAAAAAGACCCCAGCAGAAATGAAGGTTACACTAAGTGAAATAAAGAAAAATCTACAGGAACCAGCAGTGCAGTGGATGAAACTGAGAATCAAATCAATGCTTTAAAACATAAGGAAGAAAAAAGCATTCAATCAGAAAAGCAAGGAGAAAAAAGAATTTAAAAAATCAAGAACACACTACGGAGTCTCTGGGACAACTTCAAACATACCAACATTGAAATCATAGAGGTGCAAGAGGGAGAAGAGAAAGAGCAAGAAATTGGGAATCTATTTAAAAAAATAATGAAAGAACACTTCCCTAATTTGGTGAAGGAAATAGGCATGCAAGTCCAGGAAGCACAGAGAGTCCCAAACAAGAAGGACACAAAGAGGACCACACCAAGGAAAATCATAATTAAAATGCCAAAGGTTAAAGATAAAGAGAAAATCTTAAAAGCAGCAAGAGAAAAACAGAGAGTTACCTACAAAGGAGTTCCCATAAGACTGTCAGATGGTTTCTTAAAAGAAACTTCGTAGGCTAGAAGGGCCTGGCAAGAAGTATTCAAGTGATGAAAGGCAAGGACCTACAAAATAGATTATTCTATCCAGCAAGCTATCACTTAAAATGAAAGGGCAGATAAAGTGCTTCCCAGATAAGGTCAAGTTAAAGGAGTTCATCGTCACCAAGCCATTATTATATGAAATGTTAAAGAGATCTAAGAAAAAGAATATCAAAACTATGAACATTAAAATGAAGGCAAATTCGCAACTATCAACAACTGAATCTAAAAAAACAAACTAAGCAAACAAGTAGAACAAGAACAGAATCATAGATATGGAAATCACCTGGAGGATTATCTGTTGGGAGGGGGAAGGGAAGAATGGGGGAAAGGTGCAGGGATTAAGAAGTACAAATTGATAGGTACAGAATAGACAGGGGGCGGTTAAGAACAGTATAGGAAATGGAGAAACCAAAGAACTTATATGCACAACCCATGGACATGAACTAAAGGGGAGGATTTCTGGAGGGAATGGGGGTACTGGGTGGAGGGGGGGGAAGGGGGAAAAATCAGGACAACTGTAATAGCATAATCAATAAAGTATAATTATTTAATACAAGGTGTTGCAACAATCTGAATTTGCTTTCCTATACGACATGCCCTGTTTGACTATCATTGCTTTCGTATGTCCTTGTTCAGGACCCTAAAACACCCAATATAGCCAAGAAACTTCATTATGCTTGGCCCCCCAAAAAAAACATTTGTTGTCATTCCAGACCACTGGATGAGTGAACTCTAGGACTGAGCAGCCACCAAGGGCAAAGGCAAAAACCCTGTTCCTGTTCCCAGGCCTGAGCCAAAGGCACGATTTTAGGGGCACTCAAGCTGGAACTGGAGAAGGGACGACTGGTCGCACGGCCTAGGGAGTGAGGACTGGCTGATACAACATCCCCACCTTTGCATTTGGTCGTCTCTGACCATTCTGTTTATTCTCTTTCGCCCTCCACCCCACTCGTTCTGCACCCAAGCCTGCCTTTCACTTCCAACCCTTCTTTTTAAATAATTCATTCTCTTGGTGGGGGGAACAGTGTGGCTTGGTGGTGGACTGCACAGAGGAGAGAGAGTGCCTGGGAAGGATACAGCATGGCTCTGACTATAGTGATTGACAGTGGTGCCCAGCAGGCTGTGACCAGAGCCTACACTATGACCAACACAATAGGTATTTGCATTTTCAGGAAGAATCGCTTTATCCCTCAGGATCCCTAATAGGCTAATTATTTAGGGAAGATGGGTTTTTTGCCTTGTCTTGCTTTGATGGAAAGTGACAGGGTTTGGATGGGAAAATGGGAAGCTCAGGGTAGGTGGGATAAGTTAAGTCAGAGGTGCCTACTAGGCAGCCTTGTGTGGCCCGGATGCTCCCCAGGGCCCCTCAAACTCATTGTGCTTGGGTCCGAGAAGTCGTCTTCCCCCCAGGCTCCCAGATGCCTGTCGCAGTTGGTGGTGCCTTAATGACCCCACCCCACCTGTCCCCCTAGCTAGCAGATGCACTCAGTGTCATCCTTGACTCATCCTTCCCCCCCAGGGGTCTGCTGTGCCTTATTGCCTCTCCCCATCACCCATGTCAAGCCAGGAGCAAATCACAATGTGTTTCACTGTTTTGCTAATTGCCATGGCTTCCTACTGCCTGGGGACTATCTCAAGACAAGTAAAAGTATTTGAAATCCATATTTCAAATCATCTCATTAGAATTTCTGAAACTTTTATGGCTCGCTTCTTGTCAGATCTGATTAGATCATTACTTTTACCATATAAATGGGTTGCGGAAAATCCATTTTCTTGCTGTTCACTTGTGCTGGCATGATTAGCATATTGCCTTCACTCCTTGGTTGCATTTCTTGCAGGAATCTCTTGAAATCACCGGCCCATTTTCTGAGGGTTCGCTTAGGTAGAACTAAATAATATAATCGGAGAGTCTGCTTAACCAAGCACACATACACATATAATGAAATAAATCAAAATTGCCAAAAGAGAACGAATGAGCAAGGGAGACACCAAACACCAGCCCTGCCCCCGCCCCCACTCCAGGTCATTAGACCTCGGTCCTTGACTTTGGCTAAGAAAAGAATCCAGAGCCAAGGAACTGAAATACAGGCAAATGTTCATTTAGAAAGTCAGAGGGGTGGAAGAAGTGACTCAGGAAACAAGTTACAGAGACGAAAGAGGGACCCTTGGAGCTTAGGACAAAGAAAGCAAAGCTGTGGGCCTTGAAGGAAGAAGAACGGAGCGTCTGCTTGTTGGCCGGCTCTGCGGAGGGTCAGTGCAGCTGGGCCCGATGTCAGCTGTGGCCTCTGTTCTGTCTGGTTTTGCTGCTTTTCTGGGCCTGGAGCTAAAACACAACAGAGGTCTAGATGTTAACTCTAGTATGAGCAAAACTCGGCCTGTATGCTCAGCATACTGAGGCTTTGCTCCAAAGATTATTTGATGCTGCTTGGAACCTCATTGTTTTGAGGGCTCAGTGCTTAAGGGAGTGGTCATGCAAGGGCTTGTGTGGGAGTCATATGAAGCCATTCTCCACCCCCGCCCCTCCTTTGCAGGGGTCTACCATGTGACTAGCAACACACCAGGGGGGGAGAGGTCAGGGGAGGGTCCGAACAGAATGACCAGTGATATAGAAGCTCAGGGAATCTAAACCGCATGGCCAGCGCTATGCTGGGGAGGAAAGGTCACCTGGGGCTTCCCAGCCTGGTGACCTTCCATACCTGGCTCATCACTCCGACTCTGCTCATGTCTGTCTGACTGCCTACTGCAGGTCCCAGGGTCAGCCTCGGTGTTAAATATTTGCAAAGCCTAATTTAGCCCATTCAAAAACAAAGAAGCAGAAGAGAGGTTGGAATATTTTCATTATGCACACCCGCTAGCCCGTGCCTGGCAGAGGCTGCCACCCTCCAAGTCATGGTGACCCCATCCACAAACTTCTTGTTTCTTATGTCAGGTGGTGGAAATTAGGGGACCTCAGATGTTCTCAGCAGCAAGGGGGAGCATAGGGGATATGTCCCCAAGGCAGGTAGCTGTGTTGGAAGGTAGGGGAAGGGGAAGACCTAAGAAGACCTCAAGGATGTTCAGGATTAACCCTTAGTCAGAAAAACACATTTCTAACTGCCTGGACCATTTAAATTTTACTGTGATGCCTTTTAAAGTATTCCAAAATACCTTTCTTTTTTTGTTGTTAATTGTTGTTCAAGTACAGTTGTCTCCATTCCCCCCCTGCCCCGCTTGGTTTTGTCCATGTGTGCTTTATACTTGTTCCTGAAAACTCTTCCCCCTTTCCCCCTCTATCAGCCCCTCCCACCTGTCCTCTGGTTACTGTCAGCTTTTTCTTAATTTCAATGTCTCTGGTTATATTTTGCTTGCTTGTTTGTTTTGTTGATTAGGTTCCACTTATAGATGCCAAAATACATTACTTAATGCCTTAAAAATGCCACCAATCAAGTATGAAAGGGATCAGACCAACAAGAGTCATTTTTCATGAGCTTCTAAGCTGGATCATTTCTCTCTGTGGGGAGAGGAGGATCACAGTTTTGGCATGTCCCTAACTCCAGGTCAAAGAAGGCCCCTCCCTTGATTTTATAGCATTTTTTGCACTTCCACCAGTGCTGTGTGTTTTCTTTACTGTTCCAGCAGTACACAATACAAGAGAAGGAAAATGTTTTCCAGTTTGACTCCACTTAGAGATGCAACAACCGAATTAGTTTTTCTGAAAACCATTGCTGTGTTAGGTCTGCATTTCAAAGCACTACCCAATCATTCCTTAGTAGTCTTGTTCCCATAGCTGCAGAGGGACAACCAAGAACTAGAGCAGAGGCAGTGTCCCCTCCAGGTGTATTAACGCTGTCAGGGATGTTCCACCCTGCAGGCCACATTGCCCCCAAGTCAACCCCCCTTCCTGGTCCTTCACCCAGAGAACAGACAAAAAGCAGGAAGGAAGAGGAGAGGGTGTCAGTCTCCCCACTGGCCCCTGATCAGTAGTGAAAGACAGAACCTGAGGGAAGTGACTGGTTCAACCAGCCTCTGTGAGTGCACGTGCAGAAGGATGGGGGTACATTGTGAAAGTTCAAATTCAAAGTCATTTGTGAGGCTGCTTCATCTCAAGGAGCCTTGCCTGGACTTTTCTTCTAACATGTAAGTGTAGGTGATTGAGTGCCAGAAACCTGGGCGACCACCCACAGATCACCCTCTGGCCACGGCCTTTCCCTTCCCCACCCCAGGCCCTAGGAACTCCCCGCCCCCCTTCCTTGTACTCTGGGTCTCACAGGGGTGGCCAGCCCACAGCCCTTAGGCCTCATGGGGCCCAGGATGGCTATGAATGGGGCCCAACACAAAACTGAAAGTTTACTTGAATCCTTTTTTTTGCTCATCAGTTTTTGATAGTGTATTGAATGTGTGGCCCCAAACAACTCTTCTTCTTCCAGTGTGGCCCAGAGACGCCAAAAGGTTGGACACCCCTTAATGGATGGTGCTTATTAAGCTCCACAGATTGTTTCTCTCTGGGTACTAGTTCCACTCCTTACTTCTACCAAACACTTTTAGCTTGCTCTCTTCTTTGCCATCATCTCAAGCTCTTAACAGAAATGAACTGATACTGTGTGAGTGCTGGCTATTACAGGTAATTTCATTTTATAATTCTGATACAGGTATCCATACTCATATACAACTTTTCCACACCTTAAGCAGAGGTAGAAAAGTTACCTGGTCCTGTGAGTATGGAGATAGGTGCTCAGTCTGTCCCCTAGCCCCTCTCTACCATGACACATCCAGGGCTGATACTCAGCTTTTTTCTGGGCTGTAGCTGATGCCTCAGAGACCATCATCATCTTTCCTACCCTTCATTTACTTTATTTACCCCAGAGTGTATCACCTTCTTCTCTCCATGCTAAAGCTCATCTGCCTCTTTGCTGCCCACTCACCCAGCTTCCTGCTGTTTATCACTACCAGCTTGGCGTTTCACCATCTGGAGGAGCTCAGTGTTTTCTAGAAATGTAAAAACATACATCACTTGTACTATGGCTGAGTGCCATTTATAGAAACATTGACTGAGACTGGCCCTAGCACTTTCCCATGCAGGAAAAAGGGCCACTTATGTTACGTTTTGCTTTCTCTCACAGACTAGTTCACAACCGTTATTATGCCGTTCTCCCAACATAGTTCTGGTACTTTTCCCTTCCTTGTAAATGTCCTAAGGGTGCTTCTTCTTAAGAGCACGGATGTCGTGATTCTTTCACTGGAGCTCCTCCATCAGTCTTGGTTTAAGAAAGCCCCTGTTTGTTTCTACGAAGAGGAATTTTGCATTTTCCTCAATCTTGTCTCTTTGTGCTAGTCAGGTGTGGTATACGATAGCTGCATAGTCACATTTTTAATCTCCATTCGCCGAGATCCTGAGATACTTGTAAACAACCCGTTACTTTTTATGGCTGAGGAATGGGAACTTTTGTTCAAATATGGTTAAGAGAATCATCCCCGATGAAGAGTCTTCTTAAGCCTTGTGCACAGGCTTAAAAAGTTTTTGCCAAGACCTATTCTAGATCTCATGATGTTTCTACAAAACAAACTGGTGCCCACCAGTTAGTCCTGCCTCCCTAGAAATCCCAAGTGCACTCACTCCTGACCTTGGCTCCCAAAGCTCACACTCTTCCTCTCAGCCTGTGGTGTTGCTCCTGAGGGGGCAGGTCACCAACCTGGTCCCTCTGCAGAAAGCTGAGACAGACGGGTGGACGGCAGGAAACAAGCCCAGGGTTTCCATGTGCAGAACATCTTTTGAATAGGACTGCCTCTCCCAGCTTTCCCACAGTGCACACACACTCCTTAAATCGTGTGTGTACGTGGGAAACAGCAGCGTCTCCCCAGGCCTCCCCCACAGATCCCTGGGAGTTGTAAAAGTTGACTGGAGTGGTGTCTTCAGGTCATTTCTGCCAATTCTCCCCCATTTCCCATAATGTATACCATGGGATATTGTTGTAGGGAGATATATATATATTTGTGTATAAAATATATCTGTGGATACAGATATGTTTTCTAAGGTCCAGTAAGTTTGAGAAGCGATAGGCTAAAAAAAAAACTACACAGATATCTTTATTGCAGAACTTCTCAAGGCCTTTAATAAGCTACCTGGTATGGTAGCTTACCAAATCATCAAAGCCAGTCACAATACATAGTCATCTACAAGCTCATTTAAGTTGAAAGAAGAAGTCAACTTCTTAAGAAAGAAGTCAACCACAGAGCCTTCTTTCTGGGAGCATCTAATAGGACTAGTATTCTACGGGATGCACGGTGGGGCATGTCACGGTCAGAGGCTCCTGCAGTCAGCATGTGAGTACCAGGCAGGGAGTCTGGGATCACTGGCTCTGCTTCTAAAGATGTTAATACTGGCAGTCTGGGGTAGAGTGTGGGAATCTGCTTATTCGTTGTTGTTGTCATTTGCTGTTTTTTTCTTAAAGCTTTCCTTATGATTTTGATCTTTAAAGCTTCAGACATGCTATACCTGTGACCCTCCTCGGCCCTCACCAAAGAACTTGTACCCAAGTCCCTTTGTAGGTAAACACGTTTATGCCAGGGAGATGCTGAAAACACATGAGGGCCTGTGCGGCCTGGGGAAAGTCACTGGCCTGTTTCCATGCCTTTGGAGACCACCTCCTACCATTGCCGGCGTCCCCATCTGTCCGCACTGGAGCTCACCTCTGGAGCCCAGAGAACCTCCTCCAGCCGCGGTCACTCGTGCCAGCTCAGGCGGTTTCGCGTTTCTCGATTTTGATTCATTTCTCTGTATCTCCCCTCCCTGAGGAACCACATTCAAAGCAGCACCCAGTTAAACATTCTGGAGGACGTCCCCCACAGCACTTCATGCAGAGGCGACACACATGGCAAATGCTCAATAACTGCAGAGAAACCGAACGACCTAAAGGACTTTGGCCCCCAAATGGCACATCATCAGCATTTTTAAATGGACAGTAATGTGCATTTTCTCACTGCTACAGTGGATCACTGAAAAGAATAATTTAAAAGGTTAGTTTTAAAATATCAATATTTATAGAATATTCAAGTTTTATGTAGAAATATACCTATACCTGCACTCCCTTCCTGCGACCAGTGCTGCCGGCGCTCTGGGCTCTGGATGGACAGTGAGGCTCAGACACAAGTCCCTGCTCCCACAAAGCTCACATTCTAGTGAACACCTATTTAGTTGACTTGTGGCTTCTGTGGAATGTTCACTGCGTTTCTAGAGAGCCTCCTGAAGGACTTTACTCTCAGGCAAGTTTTAGGAACTGTTTCTACAAAGAAATGACCCCCTTTTTGAGATTCCAGAGCAGATCTGTCTAGATTTCATTGTTCCCCTCAGACACTCACGTGAACAGATATACACTTGTTGCAATGGCAGGTTCCTTACGCAGAAGTCTTTGAGCTTCTCTTGTGGAACTAGCTTCAAACATACAGCACTATCGTTTGCACGCCCGAAATGCTTGTAAATATTTGCCTTTGGGGGACAAATCAATGTTTTGGGAACGAAGGTTACTCACACAAAGGTCTAGTGACCGTGGTGGATGATGAGACGAGGCAGGAATTTATTCGTCTCAGACTCTGGAAGAGCACAGATCAGGAAGTCTGGCTTTCTCATGGTAAAGAGTCAAGAGGTAGTCCCTCTGCACTGAGGCTGCAGGGACATCCGGCCAGGTCAGGGATACCTGGCTGCAAGTTGCCTGAAGACTCTGTTGTCTCAAACTGTACAGAGGGAGCTTCCTGGGCTGTGAGAGGCTCATGGCACCCACTGCCTCCGTTCTGCTCATCCTACTGCAATGACCCCTTCCAGGTGGTGCCACTGGGGCCTGCAGCGGGAAGGGGCCTGAGAGCCGAGGCAGCTGCCCTGGAAGGACCCAGGGCTGAGGGAGCGAGGCAGGGCCAGTCCGTGAGGAGCCGTGAGGGTGGAGGTCGCCCTGGGGCCTGTGTTTAAATTGTGTTAGAGCGTTTACCGAGTCTGTGTCTGCAAGACCTGAGTGTCCAGGGATTAATCACTGTCCACTGAGGAAATGAGTCCAGGGTGAGCAGAGGGGGTGGAGTGTGAGATGGGGAGGGGCCGGACAAGGGCTGCAGAAGGTGGCGAGCGGGGCAGGCTGGCCACCCACTCTGCATGTCACATGTCACGTCCACATGGCCACAGAGCACTGGGTAGAAAGCCCTAGAGATCCTAGAGGGCCTTCAACTCACAAAGGAAAATTTGCTGTTGCTTTTTGTAAGTACACATTTGCTCCATATTTTACTATCTTCATGCTCTCCTGCGGTATTTCTTTGGTACTTTACAACAGACACCATCCCATCCCCGTGCCCAGAGCTGAGCTGGGTGCTGCGGGAGACACTGCGTCCGTCTGCAGGCAGCTGGCACCGCCTGGGGAAGATGATGATGCTACTGCACATAGAAACTGTCCAGTAAGGCTGGCGGGGGAGGGGGAGTGTTTAGTTCCAAATGTCAGCTCCAGCTAATTGGTGACTTCCTAGGGTATTGCATCAGATCTAAGACCCCACTGATTGGAAAATGCTGTTTTATGTGTTCTTAAGAGAGAAAAGGATGGTGCCAATTAAACTGCGATTGCTTTCTTATTACTTAGAATTTTAATTTTATACTTATTGAAACATCCTTTTTAGACTTACTTGAACATACTCTGATTTTTACCATGTATTGCTCCTTTTCATTTGTAAAGTGGAAAATAACAAGGAAATAAATTAGCTGTGGTTTTTCTAAGTTTCTTCACACTGAGAGCATTACCGGTGGAGGCACCTCTGACTTGGGGCTGTCGGGGTCTAATTTCCTACACGGTGCGGTTCTCTATGCCACCGGGAGCGCTGGTGAGGCACTATTTCTTACAAGAGTACTCTTGACTTTCCTCCCAAATCTCTGGCTCTTATTCTGTAAACTGATGTGCACATAGATAATGACACTATGGTACAACTGCCACCTGGCCACATGACTGCAAGACACATCTCAGGTTTCCAAGATATCAAACTGGAAAAATATACATCTCAGACTCAATGAACAGTCCAGATGGATTCTGAGTCCATATGAATTCTGAGAGTCAAAAAAGACTACACTCTTGTCCTTAAGCAATAACTCTCCTCCTGTATCATTTGCAAAACTGAATGGTGTCCACTATAGGGAGTCCTCTGACATCTAATAGAGTCTGGAAGGCTGTATGCATGGAGTAGGTCCTAAAAGGTGAGATTTGGCCCAGACAAGAGGAGAGCACTTCCGGAGAGGGAAGAGCACAGTTTAGAAGGTTCAGGAGAGTAAACAAGCAGGTCACGTGGACGGGGCAGTGTGGCAGCCGGGCCTGGGTGGCGTTTAGGGGGTGTGGGCTATAAAAGCACGAATTTTCGCTCTAAGAAGTTTGAATTAATGTGTTTCACTTGTAGAAAAATAATAAATTGTTCTCGTATTGCCATAACCTTCATTTCCTTTTTACCATAGGTCCTGATGTTTTCAGTTCCAAGAACCTTGCCATTCAAGCTCAGAAGAAGATTCTGAGCAAAATAGCCAGCAAAACCGTGGCCAGCATGTTGATTGATGACACCAGCAGTGAGATCTTTGACGAGCTCTACAAAGTCACCAAAGAGCACACCCGCAACAAGAAGGAGGCCCACAAGATCATGAAAGACTTAATCAAGGTGGCAATCAAAATTGGGATCCTCTACCGGAACAACCAGTTCAACCAGGAGGAGATTGTCACTGTGGAGAAGTTCAGGAAGAAGCTGAACCAGACCGCCATGACCATCATCAGCTTCTATGAGGTGGAATACACCTTCGACAAGAACGTGCTCTCCAAGCTCCTACATGAGTGCAAAGACCTGGTGCATGAACTGGTGCAGCGGCACCTGACACCCAGGACCCACGGGCGCATCAACCACGTCTTCAACCACTTTGCTGATGTGGAGTTCCTCTCTACCCTTTATAGTCTGGATGGAAGCTGTAGACCCAACCTCAAGAGGATTTGTGAAGGAATCCATAAATTGCTTGATGAGAACGTCCTTTGAATACCTTCTAGTATTCAAAGTCCGTTCCTCCTGGACTTTGCTGCGTTCATGTCACAGCACCCAGCATGGTCTGGGTGAGAATCAAGAAAACAGGAAGACACCCTTGTCAAAGACACACCCGTGTTCTGTCCTTTTCTCCCCTCCAGTGTTGATGTCGAATCGAGCTTGGGTGGGTTTGTTCCCTGAGCTCACTGATGAGGTCTGTAGTTAAAACCACCGTTGTCTGCAAACCCAAAGGACATGTCATCTATTCTGAGCAGAAAAGCTGCCCTGCTCTTCAAGGAGACCTCAGTTCATCTTGTGGAGTGGAAGGAGCCCTGGACCAGAAGTCGGAGGACATGGGTTTGGTTCCCAGCTCCACCAGTTACAACTCCTCTGTCCTCTGGGTCCTGGAACCAGGATGCCCGCCTGCCTGTCTCCCAGGGCTGCTACGAGGATCATATGAAACCGTGTATGTTCACGCTTTTGAAAACACTAATGTAGGGTCTTACTTTCTCTTCAGTGTGTCAGAGGGACCAACCTGGATCCAGACTACTACGCAGCAAAGAACAGAACAATAGTCTCTGGTGGTCTGGGTGTGCAGTCTGTCTCTAGATGTGCTATTTCAAATAAATTGGAAATTAATCTAAAGGTGTGAAATATATAGTGGCAAATTGGGAGAATGTTTCTCAGAAGCTGTCTTTTAGGTCTCAGATGTGCAGATTTATGATCCTCCAGTGGGCGAGTGGAGTTTGCCACCTGTTGCGCAGATGCCGAACTGTGCTCCCCCTGCAGGACTGGCGGTCCCCCATCCAAGGCACAGTCCCTGAGACACGGGAAGGCGTATTCTGCCATGCACAGGTGACTCAGGCAAAATGAACACCCCCGTCTGTGTTTCTGGACCCTTCATTTTTGTGCTGTTTTCTCTGGTTCATTAATAAATTGAAACTACCCCTCCAACAAGAGGCTTTGGAATTGTGATTCAAAAATAAAATGCCTTGGAGTTATATACAGTGTTAAGAATAATGGGATTTAAAGAAAGAAGAAAATGGAGAGTAAAACTTCTGCCCTTAGACCCTGAAGGGATGTAGCCCCCGGGGAAAGCAGGTAGGGCTGTGCCCCTGGTCAAAGGGGAGCCAGCTCACAAGTGTGGAGAAGGGAAGGGGAAAGGGAGAGAAACATCGATGGGTCGTCTCTCACAGAGAAGCAGGAATTGAACCAGTGACCTTTCGCTTTGTGGGCCAACACCCAACCCACTGAGCCACACTGGTCAGGGCATCCCGACACCTTTTCATCACACTCTCAACAAACAGCAGGAGAATGTTTTGTCTTACAATGTCTTCTGGAGGGCGCCACATTAAGAGACACGCTCTTTCTGCATTGCCTCCCTTCCTGCGATGCCTCTTTTGTAAAATACCACATTAGCTCATACCCCTGCTTTATGCCACGCCATAGTCTCTAGCAGGAGCATCAAGAGGTGGTTTGTGGGAATATGTGAAAAAACCTACAGTGGCCATTTAGCCTCAACTGGCTCGCTCGTCAACATCAGTGCAAACTGTTCAGCTAAGTTCTTCGGCTACCAGCACTCATAATTAGTTCACAGGATGGATGTCGGGGGAGGAATGGGCAATAGTTCAGTAATCCCCTGTACTCCGTATTCGACAAGCATAGCCTAGTGCCTCCTCATAGAGTTGAGCACTAACAATGACACCCTGTGCACATCTGGGCTGGGCAAGTCGTTGGTAGTTCGGGTACAGCTGGTGGAAACTACAAGCAGATGGCTCCCCTTCTCACCCACCCAGTCGGCAGCAAACCCCCAGTAGTAGCCAAATGAATTTTCACACATAGTCCTCAATGCCCGCCTTGGTAACTCATCTGATTAAGGACTGTGTTCTAGTTTGAGGGCTGGTTCTTTTTTCACTAAGCGGGTAGACCTATCCAGAGAACTGAGACCCAAGAAGAATGGGTGGAACTGTCTTCTGTCCGTCTAAGACACAGCCAGGAAGAAGGCGGGATTCCCAGCCAATGAGTACTGCAGGTCCTCCCCGCCCCACAAGCCACCACACAAGCAGTGGTGGCACAGGAGGGCTGAGTTCTGACAGCCCACAAGTCTCTACAGGACCTGCGTCATCCTTGTTCCACTCAGAGAAAGATCAGCACTTCCGCCAGCAGGTCTCAGCAAGGGCAACAGCAGACATCTCCCATGACCTTAGGCTTCCCCAGCTGAGGCAGTCAAGGGGCTCTCTGTATTCCAAGGCCAGCCGGGTGTATCTCAAGCTTATCAACAGCAGCTGGGGGAGCTGGGCTACCCAGGCAGAGGTAACCCACCGTTCCTTTACACAGAGCCAAAACCAGCCCTGTGTACCCATTTCAACCTACATTGACATATAAATTCAAGTAACTGTCGAATTTCATCAACCAAATGAAAAGGCAACAAATTTCAAATACTTTACATAGCAATGTAGTGAACAAAAAAGTTTTTCGAGCTGGAAAACAATGTGACAGGCTAGCAGATGTGCATTTCGCTCAGAACTCTGGATAAAATTTTCAGCAAGAACCCACAAAAACAAGGTTAGCATGCGCATGCTTACATGTAAGTGGCACCCAAAATAAAACTGATTTCCAACAAGCAGCAGTACACAATCACTCAATTGATCAAGCCCCACACAAACCAGACAGCGCTGCCTGGCTGAGCAAACCCGAAGCAGACAGGACTCATTCTTTAAGGGGGCAGGGTTCGCAGGAGCAGCCTGTCTGTCATCTGGAATCTTCAGCCAGCCCCGAGCACTCAGCTCTGTCCCCACGGGGAACACCAGGTGCTGAAGTTCCCACCCACCCTGGTTATGCGTCCTATGTATCTGAACCTGCAGGAACACATTCCCTGCCGCTGTTGCCCGTGCCTGTCCGCATCCCTCTTCCTCCCTGTGAGTCTGCATCTGTGAGCCCCGACACCCTCAGCAGCTCCA
The DNA here is from genome assembly GCF_021234435.1 of Artibeus jamaicensis. Taxonomy (NCBI): domain Eukaryota; kingdom Metazoa; phylum Chordata; class Mammalia; order Chiroptera; family Phyllostomidae; genus Artibeus; species Artibeus jamaicensis. The sequence continues at coordinate 20,499,174 of NW_026521883.1, forward strand.
GGTCTCTGCTCAGTGACAATCAAAATGAAAAGACCGCTCCATCTGTGCGTCTCCTCCAAACTCCCATCTTGCCCATCTGTACTTTTTTCAGAAGCAAATCAGTACACTCATTGACTGCTCCAATGAACTTCTTGTATTCACTTACATATAAAAAGAAAGCAAGCTCAAATCAGACCTGCATGCTCTCTGCCCCAATATCTTTGGGGCTTTTTTTTTTTTTTTAAACTGAATCTGGTTCCAGATGTCAAGAGCAAAACCAGTCCAGGAAAACTCTAGATCAGCCAACTGGCTGCCAAGACATTGCATTAGCGGGAGCTGTCCAGTAATGGACTGGGTGGGATATGGACAAGAGTCATGAATCAGATGGCCTTGGAGGAGGCGCCAAGGCCCTCCCAATTCAGAACCCTGTGGCCAGTGGGTTTCCGTTAGTCTGACCCTGCTATAGGGGCTACAGTCTGGCCCAGGCCCACCTCCTGCTCTTTCCTGAGAGGGAGGTCTTGCTCGTTGGAGGAAATACTCTTCCACAACCCTGTTCTTTAAAGTGACATCTAGGAATCCCCGAAAGTTCTGGGGTGGGTGAGCCGGAAAGGGAAGAGCCCATGAGTTCCAAAAGGAGTTTTAAGATTTTTCTTTCATTCTAACTTAAAAAAAAATCACAATCATTATCAGTACCTTCTGAATCACGTGGGGATGATGACCATATAGCCAGATGAGGCCTTCTGGCTTCAGGGTCTGAGTTCCTCTTTGTGTTTACAATGTCACTCATGCTGATGGATCAACTCAAATGAAAGAAAAGAATTTACTAAATGTGCTTCTCTAACTAGGCCTGGGCACACCCTAGGGGTCGGCAGGCATAGCTGGGCATCTGTGAGTTCTCAATTTTGAGAAATGTCACTACAATACATGGAAGTATAGGCTTGTAGAGAATGAATGCCAGCCTGCCCTTCATGGTGACTCGCTGGTGGGGCTTCAAAAGCTGCAGGGTAAACGTGTACCTGGGAACACAGAGGCTGGCTGCAGAGAGAGGCAGGCTCCTGCGTGTTCTGCCTGTCCTTTGAAAACTGGTCAGGTAGAGCTACCATACATAAACCAAAGAATCGACAAGCCTGTTCTGGCAATCCTAAATAATAAATCTCAAAGGCACAGGGAGGCCATCACTGGATGTACTCAGCACTGTTGCTCCTGAGGAAGGGAATAGTGGAGAGGGTTTGCAAAGCTTCCTTGTGAAGAAGAAACATCGCCTGGACTGGCCCACAATGCCCCAGTTCCAGCTTCACCTGCTGGCATGCAGACTCCCGGGTGTCCAGAGTGTGAGTGGTTCCAGCATCCCAGGAGCTCAATATCTGGCTGAACTGACGAGTAAGGCATGTGGCACTCAGAGCTCCTCTCAGTTCCAGAAGGAGGGGTTAGCCAGAGCAAGCAGTGTCTCACACCCCACCCTCATCGGCACCTCAGGGCCGCACTAACCTGTCCATTCCCTTTTTTGTCTTTGCTGAGCTAGGGCAGGTCTCTACAGAGGAGGTGTCCTGGCCGCCCACCCAGGCAGCACGAGCTGGGGCAGCCGGACCCCCCAGGCCGCCGTATAGAGCTCCTCCTTGCTGACTGCTAAGGCCTTTCTGGACCGGTTCCTGGGACAAGGGAGTCTGGGGATTGGCTCCACCTCAAGAAGGGGCTGGGCGGGAGCCAGAGCTTGGCACTGGGAATGCTGAGTGCCTGGGCTAGCAGGGAGGCAGCAATTAGGTTGCGTTCGGAGGGAGAGACCGCTCTTCCAGCCTCTGGCACTTGTGCAGGCAGAGCCTGCGGGCTGGGCCCTGAGGAGTGGAGGGAGTGACTGGGTTCCTTCTACCCTGCAGGGCAATGTCTTCCCTGACGAGAGGGTCATGTTTCTTCAGTGATAGGAATGGGCTGCCACCCTGTGTTGTTTCAGCAACAGCTGCAACTTGAGTTTAGAAATAGATGGTTGGGTTTGAGGAGACAGGGGAGATGAATAATTGGGGGTTTGTTTTCTTTTTAGCTTTCATAGGCAACAAAAAGTGGAACAAGCCATGAATTACTGGACTTAGTCTTATCTTGCCCAGTACCCGGTGATTTCCTTACACTTCACCTCTTGGGCCTGTTTCCTCAAGAGTAAAACAGTTGCAGAAGGTCTCCATGAAGCCTTCCAGTCCCACAGTTCCACGTCCTGAGCACCACAGGAGAGAAGGTCTGGCCAGTTCTTCATTGCGGGTTTCTTAGAAGGGAAGCTGTTCATAATTTAAATGAAGTAATAGCTTTCAAGTAGACTGAGGAATGACTCCTCAATGATCCCTTTCAGTACTTTTCACCGTAGGTCTAAGTTCAAGATTTCAGATGGGAAAAGTGTTAAGCCAGAAAATGCAGGGAAAAGTCAATCCGTAAAGACCAGTGAGCAGTACAATGTGGGCCCAGGTGGTCAGCCAATCCCCAGCCTAGCAGGTGGCTGCTGGGAGTCAAGATCAGGACTGACCCTCTGCTGAAACACTTACATTTCCAAGCAAAAGGTCAAACCCCAGTAACACATCTCTACAGAGATAGGGTAATAAGCAAAGTCATGAAGAAGTCATTACTGATTTGAGTCAAATACCATGGGAAATGATCAGAATTAGGTTTAAGTATATTAAGGTCATTTTCCCAACAAATGGGACATTTTATGGGGTTCTCAAATCTTTTCCCCCACTGTTTGAAATATTTTTAACATGTCTTTACATAGTGTGTTCCATGTACCCCAGTGTGGTGAACACATTCTCTCACTGAAGGAACACTAGCCTTACTCTCATGTGCAACTAGCATTCTTTAAAACGCCTCTCATGCGTGTCTTTACACGGTGTTCACCACGCAACCTGGTGCTGTGAACTCACCTTTTTTAATGAACAGCTTTCTTGAGATATATTTCACATAACATACAACCCACCCATTTAAAGTGTACAGGTCAGTGGATTTTGGTATACTCACAGATGTGTGCAAGCATAACCATAATTTTAACACACCTTCATCGGCTCGAGAAACCTGGTACCCTTTAGCTCCCACCTCCCTCTGCCCGCACAGACCTTACTAGCAACAGAAAAGTTGCTCTTTTCCCACTCCCACATGCCACACAGAGCAGTTTCTCAGTACTGGAACTGCGCTATGGGCGTGAATTCAGAACAAATCCCAGTGATGTGTAACTCAGACTCATTGTGCAGAACCAGGTTGAGCCTCAAGCATCCAATGCATCATCCCCGAGAAGCCTCTTATTTTTTGAAATTTTACATTATTAAAAAAAAACAAACCTGTCTCATTATCCTCTTAATGGGCAGTCTCTACAAGGAGGTGGATTCATCTAAGTGTAAGGATGGCAGGATATTGAAGTCTCCAACTAATGGAGAATCATCTGCTTCTCTCTTCAATTCCATCAGTTTTTGCTTCATAGATTTTGATGGTCTGTCATTAAATGCATAAATGTTTATAATTGGCATGTCTTCTTGCAGTTTTGAACCTTTTATTAATATGTAACATCCTATGTCTCTTGTCACCTTTTTGGATTTAAGTCCACTTTGTCTGTTATGAGTTTAGCCTTTCCTACTCCCTTTTGGTTGCTACTTGCATGGAACATTTTTTCCACCCTTTCAGTTTCAATCTCTTTGTGTCTTTGGATCTAAAGGGAGTCTCTTATCAACTGCCGATGGTTGGGTCACAGGTTCTTCTCCCATTCTGTCCATCTCTGCCTTTTCATTGGAGAGTTTAATCCATTTACATTTAAAGTAATTACTGACAAGAAGGGACTTCTGTCATTTTGCTACTTGTCCTCCATATGCCTTATAGCTTTTTGTCCCTCATTTCCTACACTTCTTATTTTGTGCATAGTTGATAGTTTGTAGTGAAATACTAAAATTCTTTCTCATTTCCTTTTGTCTATGTTCTATAGCGATTTTGTTCGTGGTTACTTACCATGGGGATTACTTTTAAGGTCCCTGAGCTATAACACTTTAATTTGAATTTATGCACGCTCACCTCAGTGACACACCAAAACTCTGCTCCTTTCCAGCTGTCCCCTCCCTTTCAGTTGCTGTCACACAATTATATCTTTTCAAATGTGTCCAAAAACACAAATTAATAATTCTTTTACATGTATTGGTCTCTTAAATCATGTAGAAAGCAAAAAGAATAGTTATTACAATACTACTACTTTTTATCATTGCCCGTGTATTTACCTTCATTGTGATCTTGCTTTCTTCACCCGTCCATTTCACGTTGCAGGATGCCCTTGAGCCCCCCCACCTTTTTTTTTTTTTTTGCAGGCCAGGTCTAGTGATACCAAACTCCCTCAACTTTTGTTTTTCTGAGAATGTCTTAATTTCTCCCCCACTTTTGAAGGAGTTTTGCCAGACAGGATCCTTGGTTGACAATTTTTTGTTGAAAGCCAGACATTTGGATCTAAAAATGTGGTAACTCTGGATATCATCAGCTTCTCCCCCTTCCCAGGTTCCCAGTTCAATTTCTGTTGTCCTTATTTTATTGTTGTAGGCTGTGCCTGTGATAAAGACCTGCCTGAGGGATAAATGTGAGGTCTTTTCAGGTCTTTCCTGGGCCTGTGCCTTTCCCTGGGCATGCACAGTCACTTTCTAATTATCCCCATCGGTGCAGTTGCTTTTGAACATCCTAAATGGGAAAAATGAAAACTATGAAGTGGAGAAGATGCTGGCTCTTTAAGTCCCCTGGAAGTCACATCAGCCGGAAGGTGAAGCTCGTACAACAACCGTGGGAGGTGCAGCGACAATGACCACCTGCCTCTTTGCATCTCTCATCAGAGACGGCGATCACTGACCAGAACCCACATTTGAGGACACGGTCCCTTCCGCCCACCCCGATTCCTGCAGATTGTATGCAGGAAACTGTGCACAGCCGCCTGCCACATGGATGGGAACAGGGAGTAAGCAGCTGCTATTATCTAGGACCTGAAATGGACCAAAATTAACCACCTGATCCTTCCCCTGAATGTTGTAGCTTTACTGTATAGACCCCAGAGTTCCAAAATAGTTGCATCAGGCAAATTCTGCCAGTGCAATTGTTGTCCAGGTGGGGAGACAGATTTCCTACTGCCTCTTACTCCACCACGTGAGTACTCCCAGAATGCTCTGCACATTCCCTTCTGAGTCTCCTGTCACGTGGGGCCCCATCACCTGTACACATGTATGACACCCATTTTCCTGCTATGAGTGTTCAGACCATTGAAGACGTAGTGAATTCAGCTCAACAATGGTCACAGGCCAAATGCAAGGACTCCCCAGTCCGGGAGAACCAAAGACTCACCTCTCCAAATCTTTCAACTACCTTTTTGCTATCACATATACTCTCACATTTTCTCCCAATGTGACCAAAATCCCAAGAAAAAGAGGGATTTTGATGCTGTGTTTGTGTATGTGTACACATGTGTGGGTGTACAATCACCTTATTTTTAACTCCCCAAACCACAAAAAATACATATATATTTCTTGAAGTAAAAGCCTACTGAGAAATTTCCCAAATTCCAAGTTAACTACAAACAATAGGATTACTTGAAAGATTCTTGACAAAACTTAACATCTCTACAACTTGAACAAGGAAAACCAGCCCACGGGCCACGAGTGAGGCCTCTGGGCCTGGAGCAGGTCCTCTGACCATCACTAGTGGAGAGAAGTGACATTTCCCCTGGCTCCTCTCCCCTCTCTGCTCTCACCCTCTGAATGATGCGGGTCTCATTGTGGACTAATTAACACACTGGGTTGATGTGAGGGGAGACTGTCGGCTCCTTCACCCAGAGGAAACTAGACTGGGCTGCTGAACCCGGCCTCTGTAAGGAGTGGGCTCCCCTGGCTCTCCTCCCCCAGCCTGTAAATGCCCAGGGAGAAAAGGCTCACAGGGGAGTGGGTGGCCCTCGAAGTGGTGGCTGGCCAATTCCTCACTCGCCTGTGAGTTCCCAGAGGAAAGGCAAACAAATCAGACTACACTTGGCTGCTGGCCAGTGAATCTCTGAACTTCTTCAGTAAGTCTTTAAAACTTTGGTTCTGACCCAGATCTTTTGCTCCAGCATAAAAACTGCTGGGCCTCAAGTCTCTCTGTTTAGGGAAACAGTGTGTCTGTGGCATTTGAATAAGGGTGTTTATCTAAGAAATGGTTCCTTGAGTTCTACCAGGTTCTATAATGAGCTCACTGTGTGCGTACTTTCAGCCTTCAAATCTTCCGCACACCTAGTGTGTTTACCTATGCCCTGTACCTCAGTTGTTGGGTGTATTTACTTGTGAATGTTCCTAACTCTGTCTTTTTTCTTTGTAAGTCCCCATTTGTGCTTTGTAAAAGGGCCCAGAGGTTGCTGAGTTTCCACTGAAACCAGGACGAGAGAGAACAAACTCTAGGGGGAGGCATTTCAAAGATACTGGTCACGTATTAACTAACCAAAGTAGCCCGGAGCTACTAAGAAATTGGTGAGATACAAGGTATGGTTTTGTTTTTTTTTCTTAGACTAAATGGCACACTAGTGGGGTTTTTTTTCATTCCCCCTTTTTGCTGCTTTACTTCCAAAGTGGATTATATGGCAGACGCCCGCTCTCCAAAGCCACATCTCCTGCCTGATGAACAGAAGTCTCAGGAAAAGGGAGAATCAAGTGTGCCAGACCTAGGTGTTCCTCTCAGTCCCAAATGAACACCCTGACCACCTTCACTCCAACACCCTCCCGAAAATAACATCACTGAGTGCACTGTAAGCCTCTGAAAGGAAGTCAATTGCCAGTGAACCACTAACCAGCAGCATTTTTAAATCTATCCTGTCACCAAGTCACCTGTACAGCACAGACATTCAACCCCTATCACCAAGTCACCTATACAGCACAGACATTCAAATCCTATCATCAATCTATACAACATGAGCATTCAAAGAGGAGCTGAATCCTCCCCACAGGGGCTCCTTAGGAACTAGACTTGAACCTCCCCAACCTGAAATCTGCTTGCTCCAATCCTACAACAGATCTAGGAATGAAAGGCATCGAGGAAGTTCCTCAGAGTCCCAAATAACTGGAAAAGTATCTGGGAGCAGAAGAGGATTCTAGGCTCCAGGAAAGAAGAGAATCACAGATCATACCCTAGGCATATTTTTAAAGACCACTCTCGTGATCGATAATTGTTAGCCCATTTCCATAATTGCTCTCGTAATTAACACCTTCATAGGGTCAGACCTGCACTGCTCGCTTTCATCTGAATGACTTTCAGTGACAGTAGAGGGACACCAACTCCATTTCAGAATTAATTTTCTTGTATGGCACACCATGTCACAGGGCAGAGTGTTGTAAAATAACATTTTATGTTACTCTAAAAGTATCAAATTTACATGTACAAGATGTGCTGGGTCTAGTATTTCAGGAGACCGCCACATCTGTTATAAAGATGGGCACCATTAACCAGACGAAATGGAGATTCCGAAGACGCCTGCTCCCTGCACTCCCTGTTTAGGCGTCCTCTCTCCCCCTGGACTGGCGGCTGGGCACGTAACGCCCTGCCGTCCCCAGAAAGGGTTTACTTTGAGCACTCATAAAACAATTTCATATTCTATCATAATATTTGTGGTTTAAATGTGACGCTTGACCTCATTGTGTCCTGCTTCCATTTTTTTTCTTACCATTATATTCATGTATTTACATGGAGATTTCTGAAATTGGCCAGAACTCTGATAGAGCGGGCAAGTTATGTGAGCAGATGAAGCAACCTATTCGTGGATATTTATGATGTTGTAACTTTCTAAAATGCTATGATGTCAACTCCTCATAGGAAGATAATATTGCTAGTGCTGGTATTTATGGCAAGTCATAAATGAGTGTGTGGGATGCCTATTTTGGGTAATGGCTGCTTTTGGGGCTTTGAAAGAATCTGTCCCTGTAGGTCACCTTGACATTATTCTCTCCCCCTCCAATGGAGGATTTCTGGATGGCAGTTGAAGAGCAGGCTGATTTTGGAGAGAGGCAGCCAAGGCTGCATGTAAAGGGGTTACTGTCATCTGCCCAGGTAAAGGGTGGCGGGTTTCTGCTATTCTCAGGTGGTACCCTGTCCTGTCTCAGCTGCAATGAGATGGCTGGGGACCCACAAAGCTGTGCACTGACTCCCACTTCTATCCTTGTTCTCATTATCCCCACCAGAGCTGGAACCCCACTGCTTTGGAGCTCAAACACAGCACAGAAATACAGAAAACCCAGTAAAGGGTGGCTCAGTTCCCTACGTAGACTGTTCTAATGGAGTGAGGGTGAAGTGGGCAACATTAAGCACTCAAGGATTAAGACAAAAAGAAAATAGGGAGAGGTCTGAATCAGCCAAGGTTCAGTCAGGAAAACAACACTCCAGGCATCTCAGATTGAGAGTGTTCAGTACAGGGAATTGATTACCCAGTCAATGAAAGAGCTGACAAGCCTAACAGGATACAGTAACGCACCCCAGAGATTGGCAATAACCATGAACCCAAATTCCACCAACCCGTAGGGCTGGAGGGGCCAAGAAACAAAGGCAATGTTATAGTGTCTGTACTTAGGAGCGAAGGCATCCGGTGTGAATAAAATTTGAAGTAGATTTTGGGCGTGTTCTGACCTCCACTTCCATGTAACCCTCTTTTTCAGAACTCCCAGCCTGGGGGCAAAGCTCTTACAGATCATTTAAAAGGTTAAAGAAAGCCACTGTACCCCATGGTACTCAGTCTAGATCCAATTAGGCATCAGAGCAACATTGGGTCCTTTCAAGTATTTTAATAAACATAAAAGAAAGGTAACAAATAAAAAAGTAGATTTAAAGTTATGAATATGCAATATAATTTTTTCTTGTATCTTAATTATTGTATTATTTTCCATGTGAACGGTAAAGCTACTTTTGCCCTATCTTGTATAAATTGTTAATATTAACACAGTAATTATTTATATAAACATAAATCCTGTACATAAAGAATTTTACCGAACTTTACCCCTGCCCTCCCCTACCCCAGCTAGCTCCCACAGTCCATCTGAAGTGGGGAGACTGTATTTCATGGTTTGCCAGGGACAACTGTGATACACTTGTCCTGGCATCCCATCTTTTTAGCATATGTCCTGGAATTTTCATCTTTTTTAAAAGCTAAAACTTTGAAAGTCTCAGAAGGAAAAATTTGCCTGACCTTGGATTAAACAAATTTTCTTAGATATGACACCAAATGCACAAGCAATCAAACAAAAATAAACTGGACTTCATAAAAAATAAAAACTTTTATGCTTTCAAAGAATAATATTAAGAAAGTGAAAAGCCAATCCACAGAATGGGGAGAACACTTGCAAACCATGTATGTGATAAGGGTCTAGTATCCCGAATACATAAAGAACTTATAACTAAACAATAACACAAGTAACCCAATTTAAACATGGGTAAAGGATTAACAGACATTTCTCCATGGCATTAAGCACATGAAAAGATGCTTAACATCATTACAATTAGGGAAATGCAATCAAGACCACAATGAGATACCACTTCACCCCTAGGATGGGTACAGTAAAAATAACAGAGAATAACAAGTGTTGCTGAGGATATGGCTCAATTTGAACCCTCACATGTTACACACCCCTTGTCCTGTAGTGGAGGGTCAGGGGAGAACCACAGGGAGCCTGGTGTGACAACTGGTGCTTGCTTCCTCTCCTCTCTAGGCTTCTGGTACTGGCAACCACGCCCCCTTTGGCCCAGACAGTAAAGCCTCGCGTTTGGCCTCAGCTGGCCCTGCCCCCGGTAGAGACACGCGTCCTGAGCCCCAGTCCCGCAGCCCTGGGCCTGCTCCCAGCACTCTGCCCAGGAGCTGGCGGTCTGATGATCCCACAGTATGCTCTGCTGCGAGAAGTCAGGGCACATTAATGGAGAAACTTTATATTCAGAGGGTCTCAAGTTGATGTCGCGGAAATAATTCATTAATTTAAAAGGTATTTTACATCTATAAGTAAAAGAGTTAATAATTTCAAGCACATTTATTTCATTAAACAATTATACATGTACCTGTGTGTGTATTCTGATCACTTGTTTTTGGTGATGGTTGTTCTAATACAAAATACAAAAAATACCAATGAATCACCAATCATCAATGATTAACTCATTGAAAATAGTTTTCCTCTGCCTTCGCAGTTACCTGCTCCAATTAAATAATCATAGCATTATTTAATTTCCTGACCCAAATGCCAAATTAATTTAAAATAAAAACAAATTTCTTTAGAACACTCAGCATTCAGAATGGCTTCAAATGTGTAAGTAACCAAGAAAAAAGAAAAGGCAAAATGTGTCTCTCTAGTAGAAAAAGAATCCTCCCAGAGACAGGCTTGTCAATCTGCTCACAGAAGTTATGGCACCTTTTAACTGGCACAACTCCTAAAGGGCCAGCTGCTCCTCACCAAAGCCAAGAGGTGTGGAAGAAAATAGAGAAAAAATGAAATAAAATAGGCAGAGGATATTTAAGGATGAGCATAAAGTCCCAGTCTAAATACTAACTCTACTGCTATACATCTGTGTGATCTCAGGCAAGTCACTTAAGGTCTCTGAGCCTCAATTTCCTCATCAATAAATAAAAAATAATAGCTGTGTTCAGGGACTAGAGGAAAGAAGCCCATGGCAGTGTTTGGAACAGCTTCTGACCCACTGGCACTCAGTGTTTCCTTGTTTTTGCGATGACAAATTAATTCTCCCTGGCAGCTGCATGGATTTAATTAGAGATAAAGAATCACTGTAGACAGATATATTATACAGAGAGATAAGGCTGGGAGGTACCTGCAGTCTGCAAGTGGGGAACCCTCTGTCGGGGAGGTTGGTATTTTAAACACACTATGTGCTCCTTAAGACAGAGAGGGCAAACAGGCTTCACTCAGACTAATCAGTAGTGGATGGCTGCAGCGCTTTGGTGGGAGGGGTTCTGAAGCTGAGTCTTAAATCCAAAGGTAGGAGGGATATGGCTGATGGCAATGGGTGCCTTGATCTCAGGCCAGGAAGTGATGGCACGTTCCCTTCCAGGTCGTCTATGCACAGAGGACTCACCTGCCATGACTTTGGTAGCCAACTTCACAAGAGAAACTCAGACAAGTAATAGTATTTCTTAAATCAAGAAATAATTTATTAAAGACTAACTTCATTTAAAAAATATCTAACAAAAATGCCCATACTGATCAGATCCATGGCATGACAAAGACAACTTGAAACCAGAGGAAGAGGCTGGGAGGGAAGACTCTGTTGGACAGCCCAGGAGCTGATATTTTTAACCTTTGTTAAGTTTCACGTCCATCAGGAAGCTTCAAGAAATAAGAACCCGTTCCCCTGCTCCTCCAGAAAAACCCCTACTATACATTATACACAGATAAATCAGTAGTCAAAGCTCACAGCATTCTCCCACAAAGAACATTCCCAAATACCACTCCCAATGCTAGGAAGAGCTCAGCTCAGAGTGGCCTGCAGCAGGATTCTCAGCCTGGGGCTGCTCTAGCAAAGGCCTCTGCTTGAGCCCTCCTGGCCTGTGGGCCGTGTCTGTAAATGCAAATCTTCAAAGGCTTCATTTTGATAGGAATATTCTACAAATCCTTTTCTACTCCACCATACTTGAAAATGTTTTCTTATTGCTTATTCTATTACAGTTGTGCCATTTTTTCCCTTTTACCCCCCTCCACTCGGCCCACCCCTCTCGCCCTTAGTCAAATCCCCTCTCCATTGTCCATGTCCATGAGTCATTTATACATTTTCTTCAGCTGGTCCCTTCCCCTTCCTTCCATCCTTTCCCTTTCCCTCCCCCTCTCCTACAACTCTCTGTCTGTTCCATGTTTCCATGCCTCTGGTCCTGTTTTTCTCCTTAGTTTCTTTTGTTCATTAGATTCCAGTTATAAGTGAGGTCATATGGTATTTGTTTTTCAGTGATTGGCTTATTTCACTTGGCATACTATTCTACAGTTCCAGCTGTGCTGTCCCAAAAGGTGGGACTTCCTTCTTTCTTTCTGCTGTGTAGTATTCCATTGTATAAATGGACCACATTTTTATAATCCACTCATCTACTGATGGACACTTGGGCTCTCTCCAATACCTGGCTATTGTAAATAGCGCTGCTATGAACATAGGGGTACATAAGTTCTTTTGAAATGGTGTTTCAGGATTCTTAAAAGTATATTCCCAACAGTGCAATTGCTGGGTCATCTCCACTCTACTTTCTTAATCAGCACCTCACTGCCAATTGTAATTGTACTCTCTGATTGTAGGTTTATGTCTTTAATAATCTGGCCAAACCTAAAACATGCAGAGAAGGGTTCTGTATCAACACACAGTAATACCTATCTCTTCCTTCCAAATCCTATATGGACTTTGATCAAGTGCCTCAGGAATTCCCAGAATAGAGCAGGAATGTGTCCTTCATGAAATTAGAACCTGGCTAGGATACCACCTCTTCTGGCCAAGAGTAACAAACACTAGGCTTACCCTCCTGCCTTCAGCAACTAAGAAACTTCAGAAATTATATGAAATCATGATCTTTTTAGGCACTGAAAAAATATTCAGCACAGGACGCTGATTTCCCTGAGGGAAGGGAAACGACGCCAAGGCAGGTCCTGGACTGTTCCAGCTGACTGCCTAGAAGCATTTCCCAGGGCACAAGATAGGGAGGAAGATTTCTAAGAGTTCAGGGAGGCCAGGATGGCTAGAATTTGGGATGGAAACAGGACACGTTTCACAAGCCACAGTGCCGCCATGAGACAGAAGTGGCATTCCCAGAAGGAAATGGGAATTTTTTGCCTTAGTGGGGGTATATTAGCACCAGACTAAAGACTGCTCTGGACCCGGCATAATAAAGCTTAAAGCCGGTCTTGAAAGGAGCAAACTGATTCGAAGTAACTTAACTGCACACCAGAACAAATTCCAACACCATGTAAAAGACTATAGTGAAATCTAACACCCAATAGGGTAAAAGTCACAGTGTCTGGTATCTAGTAAAAATTACCAGACATACAACAAGGCAGGAAAATATTACCAATAACCAGGAGAAAATGCCATAAACAGAAACAGATGCAGGGCCCGCAGTATAACGGTTAGCATTCTGGATGCTGAAACAGACACAGAAATCACAAAGATGCTGAAATTACCCAACTAAGGCCTTTGCACAGCTATTACAAATACACTGCATGTATTTAAGAAAGTAGAAGAAAACATAAGCATGACAAAGAGAGAAACTGAAGATATAAAAAAGATCCAAATGGAAGCTCTAGAAATGAAGAATATTATATGTGAACTGCAAAACACATTAATAGCAGTTCAGACACAGATGTTAAAATAGAAGGGGCAAAGACAAGAATAGATAAAATGTTCTTCCAGAAGAAAAATTCTTCCTTTTAAGAAGATATAGTTCTGAGTTGCCATTAAAGTTTGAGAATGGATTTAAGGTTAGGATTAGCAGTAAGGAAGGGATATAATAACAATCACTGACTGTTTTCTCTAGATTTGATCTTTGCAGGACTGTAAGTTGAGAACTTGACTGAACATTAGATCCCCAACAGGACCGTCCCCCAGAAATACAATGCAGTCACATAGGTTGGTTTAAGCTTCCTAGTAGCCATAGTAAAAAAATAGTAAACAGCAGGTAAAATTAACTTCAATATTATAGTTTGGTTTATACCAAAATATTAAAATTGTACTAGCATTAATATTTAAATTTGTAACATTTTACATTTCTGTACTAGATCTTTGTTTTACACTTAGAGCACATCTCATTCTGACTGGCTGCAGTTCAGGTGCTCAATTACCACACGGAGCCACTGGCTAACACGCTGGACAGCGTGGTCCTAAGCAGTGGTATCAGCCAGGGTAATGCTAGCTGTCCCAACAAAGCCAAAAATTTCAGTGGCTTAACACAACCCAAGACTTATTTTTAATTCAGGTTACAGTCCAAGGAGGTTGACAGGAAAAAGAACTCTGCGTTGCCCACAAACTCCAGCTTCCTCCAGCCCGTGGCTCCTCTCTGCAGACTTTCCCTGGACGTTCTTTGGCCGCCTGGTGAAACTGAGAGGGCACGGTGCTAAGAGCCACGGCTACCAGGTCCTCATCGCCTCACGGTGGATCACAGTTACCCGAGAGCCAACCAAGCCACAGACACATCTAAGACCTCTGCTTGCTCACATCACATCACATCACCAAAGAATGGAAGGGAAAGGAGAGAGGAATAGAATGTGCTGGACAAAGAACTATCACATCTTGGGGTTGGTTCAGGATGAAAAGTCTTTAGAAAAGAGAAAAATTACAGCCAAGCATGATGTGTGTGTCCTTCTCACAGGCAGTGACAGGCTTGCTGCCCCATCTCCTCCACAGAACATGCAACATAGACTAAAATCTTATAATTACTGTAGATTAATAATCGAATGGGCCAGAAACAATGGTCACTGTGGGAAATGACAGACTTCAACACTAGGGGCCTTCTCATGACCTACAGCTTTTTAGAAAACCCTTTGTTAAAACTGTAAAATAAACCATAATACCCAACTGTGCATCCCTAGACACTTGCCCTTTTTTTTAGAAACTTGGTATGTCTGTTTTAATCTGAAATTCTTCTTCATGCCTTTCTTTTCTTTATCTGTTGAAGAACCCAGGCTATTTGGCCTCTAGAATTTTCCAGTCTTGAATTTTGCTAATTGCAAACTTGTGGTGCAGTTAAACTTACTCCTCTGTCTTCTGTATTGTTACAAGCTGGCAATTCTATCTAAAGACCTAAACAAACTCACATTATTCTACCACTTTGGATAAAACCATAGGTGATTTGTAGTCTTTCATCAAGAGACCAAAACATCTGCTTGCCTTTCTTTGTGGCGGCAGCAGTCACTGATTGGTGTTCAATGCCTAGATCGGAGCACACTGCACACTGCACAGCGCAGATACTCTATCACCTGCTGTCACGTATCAGCAGGAATACTTTAAGAAATGCTTCTCTTCATCTGCCATGTGGCTAACCAGAGATTTGACCTCTTCATTTGCTAGTTTTCAAGACAATGAACTTATTCCTTACAACCCTCCACTGAAGCTCAAAGTCAGTCCTTTCTGGGTTTTAAAAAAATATTTATGTATGTATTCCCTCTTACTGAATGTACTGGGGTGACACTGGTTAACAATTAAATAGGCTTCCGGTGCACATTTCTACAATACCATACCTGTACACTGTACTGTTCACCACCTCAGGTCAAGGCTCCATCCAAATTACATCATTTTTGACCAGGGGAGTCCCTTCAAGTTAGCTACTGCGTGTCCTTCCTTATGACTTCAGTAGTCTTTGATGGGTTCTTTACTACCAGGAATAAAAGACATTCAGGCTCATTTTGTATAATTTCTGCCCCAGACCTACCTAGAATGAACCATTTCTCTGAGAAGCCTGTGTTTGGGAAATGGTGTTATAGTAATTCAGGACCATACTCTGGTTAGTGCGGGGGTGGGGGGTAACCTTAATACAAGATGAGAACTACATATAACCGTCTACTTTGTTGCAGAGAATCCTGGTCTCCAAAATACAGATTGTGATGAAATTGAAATACCCTATAATTACTTGTTTGTTTTATTCCACATTAGCCTTAGATAATACTATCATTACCAATTACTAAAAATATTTTTTAAATTATACATATGCTTTTTCTGTTTCCCCCTATTTTTCAGTTGTACTGTATCTACACCAGTTTTTCTCAGTATAAAGTCCTTAGAGTTCACATCTCCTCTGGAGTATCTAAAATGTATTATTCTATTTTCTTCATGTGTAAAGCAAGTGTCAAAAAGTCTGATAATTATCTAAGTTTTCTTTGTAAGTCATTTGCTTTTTTTTCCTTAGATGGCTGAGAAATTTTTTTCTATTTTAAAAATGGTTCTGTACTCTTATTAGAATATCTTGTCTTGGTGTTTGTCAGTTGAGATCCTCAGGTCCTTCTGGTTTCAGCTCATTTTTTAAAATTGCACTTTTAAGAATGTTTCCTGAAATTATCGTGTTCCATAGTTGTTTTGGTTCTGTGCTTTGAATTTCTTTTAGAAGCTCCTACAATCCATATGTTGGACCTGCTTTGCCTGTCTTCAATATTTGACATTTTCTTTGAATATTTACCACCACTTCAATCCATCTGAGTTTATATGGCTCTAATTTGTTATTCTTCTTCTTCCATCCATCCTCTTCCCAATATAGAATTTGTATGGGATTCGACTCTGGTGTCTTTTTATTGTTTTTATTTCTATAAAATTAGTTTTCCTAAGTATTTTAAAGGCATGATTCAGAAAAAGTTTTCTAACTTTACAAAGTTTGTTTCTGTGTTTTCCCCCCTATCATATTAAAATATAATGGCAACTTGCTTTCTGATATTGTCTGGCCCTGCTAAACTTTCCCACTTTTGCCTGGACCCTCTCTTTCCTTTATCTTTATTGCCCCCTCTTTCATTGTTCTCAGGTGTTAAAAACTGACACAGAAACTCACAGGCCACGACCACACAGACCACCATGTGCATGACCTCACTTCAGTGTCCTGTAAGGTATTCTTATTATCCCCACTATACAGACTGGAAGCTGGGGCACAGAGTATTGAAGTAATTTTCCCAAAGGTACAAATTTCCCAAAGGTACAGAGCCAGGAATCAGATTTGACAATATGACATCAGAGCCTATATATCCTGCTCAATTTTGATACTTCTCCAAGCAGGTTCTACTCAGTATGTTGTCCTTCTCTAGAAGAGAAGCATAACTAGTTAGTTTAAAGAGTCTGTATGGTATAGAATGCTTCAGATCTTACTGTGACTTGCACACATTCCCTATGAATTGTGCAAAATCCTGTCCAGTTTCAGATGCCAACCTCGAACTGACCCACTGGGCTTTCCAGAGACCTGCTGGCTATTCTCAGGTCTATTAGACAACCATTGTTTCCTTTTGCTTCCTCCTTCAGAGATCCAAATAATGCATGCATTTTGGCTTTGGTGACTTGTTACCCACCTGCTTGTATTTTGAGGCCCATGGGGGCCACGTTGTCACTTAGTTTTGCAGCAAAAACTTCATGTGAGTTTTGGTTTTGCCATCTAGTTTCTCTGCCCATTTATATGCAGAGATTCAGAGAAACTCAAACCCTAACTGCTACTGCCACCATCTCCCCAGGAACTACAACTTTTTATACACTCACATAAGATTCCTCCCCAAAACCTGTCCAATTTTTCCAAAAATGCCATTATTTAACCTCCCAAACACTCAAGAGTGAATTAGTTTTAATCAGTTTCAACTGCAGGAAAGGGTATGGAAAAAACACAAACAACCCCACTGAAGAATGGTAGGGTGAGACAGCATCTTAAACAGTCGTTCCCAAACGTGGTTGTGCATTGCAATTACCTGTGGAGTTTAAACATTACTGAAGCCTGGGTTCCACCCGTCATAGCCCCTGATTTAATGATTTACGTATGGGATTTTGAAAAGGTCCCCAGTCTGATGGACAGCATGGTAATTATAGTTAGTAATACCATATTTTATACTTAAAATGTGCTAAGATCCATGTGTTCTCACCACACGTACAAAAAGTAACTATGGAGTGATGGATGGATTCACTTGACTGTGGTAGTCATTTTACAATATGCATATTACAACTTCTAAATATAAACTATTTTTATTTGTTAACTGATACTTTTTTCCATACCATGAAGCAATTCTCTACTTCTCTCAGCAGACATATGACACTAGGTGTCCTACAAATAAGCTCAGTTCTTACACGATCTACCTGGAGACTGCACTGATATTACAACTTAAAGGCTCAGTCCCACTTCAGATGGTTCAGTGACTACTTCCACTTCAGCTGCCAAGTCCAGGTTGTCACCTGTGCATCTGACCAGCTGGCTATAAACTAGAAGGTCCCACAACCCCCTTTTCAGGTTCAATTAATTGCTAGAGTGGCCCACAGAATTCCAGGAAACATTTACTTACATTTACCAGTCTGTTATAAAGGATATTATAAATGTTAGAGATGAACATCCACATGAAGAGGTACATCAGGTGAGAAACAGAAGGGTCCTGAGTACAGGAACTTCTGTCCCCACGGAACTGGGATGCACCTTCCTCCTGGGATGTGGATGCCTTCATCAACAGGGAAGCTCATCAAATCCCACTGTTCAGGATTTTTATACAACTTAACTCTCCAGCCTCAAACCTTCCCCTTTCTTGCATCGGTAGCTGGGGCTGAAAGTTCCAACTCCCTAGGCACTTGGTCCTTCTGGTGACCAACCTCATTCTGAGGCTACGTAGAGGCCTCACCTTGTCACCTCATTAGCATAAACTCAGGTGTACTGGAAAAGGCTCCTGATGAGTACCAAAAGATACTCTTATCACTTCCGTAGACGAAGACTGGTCCAATGTATGGGTTCAAATCACTTCATCTTCCCATAGTTCACAATCAAGCTTCTATTTAACCACATCAACCTTTGGTCAGTTAAGTAAGATGAAAAAATCAATTTTTAATTTTTTTTATTAATTGTTGTTCAAATACAGTTGTCTCCACTTTTCCCCCACAATTCCCCCTGCTGGCCCCACCCATGCCCACCTCCCACCCTCGAACCCCCTTTGGCTTTGTCCATGTGTCCTTTACACGTGTTCCTTGATGACCTTCCCGCTTTTCCCCAATTATCCCCAACCCCCTCTCTTCTGGTTACTGTCAGTTTTTTCTTTGTTTCAATGTCTCTGGTTATATTTTGCTCACTTGTTTTGTTGATTAGGTTCCACTAATAAAAAAATCAATTCTTATACCTTGATATCTATGATCAGTGGGGACCAGCTTGTTCCAAACACTGGTTTTGCCCTCACCTTCATTAAAGTACATGCTAACTGTTCAGACCAAATGCCCCTCCCTAAGAACATCTATACCTTGCCTCTGTTCCTACTTGTCACATAATACAAGGGGATTGGGGAGATGTACAATAAATAGATTTCTAATGACTTTTTCCTCAGTGAAATACAAATAATCTCTGGGCTCCAGTCTCTGTCCATTTGGCACATGTCCTGCCAGACCCCATTAGGGAGAAACTTCCTGAGGTCAGCCATTTAGTCACATTGGCAATTTAAGGTTTTGGGGAAGGAAAAGTACTCATCCACTTAGGAAAACAGTTTAAAATAATAAAAGTAAATTGATTCCTTCCCTTGGAACAAAGCCCACAGTTGGACTGCAACCACTTAAAAGGGCCCACTGTTTTTTTTCAGCGTTACAGGTGCTCCCAGCAACTTACGATGTTGAGCAACTCATTCTGTCAACATGAGTTGGGAAAAATCATCCGTATTTTCCCCATTGCCAGGACCATCCTCAAGCTCTCGGGGTTCTCCGAGACTCATTGCTTAGGTGCCCTCCTCTCTTGGATTCATACATCTACCATAAAGTTTCCCATGGGATACAAATGAAACACATTTCCTTTAAATAACTCCTCTTCCTGATGCTTTAGCCCAGAGGACCTGTTCTTTCCCTCCTTTCCTGACACTATTGACTTTATTAATGTCAATATAGTCGTCTCTCCCATTATCATAGAGCTGACTTTTCTAAACAAAGAGGTGATGCTAATTTAGCTGGTAAGTCTGCCTTGCCATATCCATTAGCTCCCTGTCTTTAACTTCACTCGCCAACTACCTACCGCTTTCTGTCCTAGCACCAGTTTTTCCAGACCAGTAAAACTTCAAGGACATCTGCCATAATTTAGAAAAGTCCCCCTTCTCCAAGTCAAAATTTCTATCCATAATCACATTATATTTGAAGAGAGATCTCTTAAATGGCAGGTCTCAGCCTTCAGACTGCTCTGGGTCTCATCAAGCAATCATGTTTCCTTTCTCCAAACTGTCACAAGCTGTATTCACAGGAACCTTTTCCACTGACATATCTGTGAACCAAATCAGATCTCTTTATTTCTAAGAGAGCTACAATCAATCCTTAGATATTACTTGGTTTCGGATAACTCATTCTGAAGGGACAGATCTCTTTAGTCCTTTGTCCAATAAACCAATTGCCTACTACTAAGTGCCCATTATGTACCAGGCAAAAGGGACATGAACATATACAGATGGTTCCTAACCACAGAAAGCTCACACTCTCTCAATATGCACACACATAAACAGTTAACTTTCATTCAATCGCTAACCCTGGTCCACTTGGCTGCAGGCCACTCCTCCTTTCAAGAGCCCCTTTCTTTTCAAGTACTGCAGTGAGTTTGATGCATTTAAACCATCAGTGCTCCAAAGATGGAGCTTCAAATCTCAGAACTCTTTTTTTTCTTGCTATACATTATAGCCCATAAGAGGCATATACAGTGAGCTGTAAAGGCCATTTCTGACCTAGCTCTGTGTTTTAGGATATACAACACAGAGATGGCCAGGAGATTCAGAGTGTTTGGTCACTAAGTCTCCATCTGACTTACTGTGTTTCTTCCATCTCAAGGCAGTTGTAAGGAGAGGGCATTAAAGAAGCAGAACTCTGGAACATTCTGGTTAAGATGGCAGCATAGGTAGACATAGCTTACCTCTTCGCACGACCACATCAAAATTACAACTAAAATATAGAACAGCCCGGCTAGCTCAGTTGGTAGAGCATGAGACTCTTAAAATATAGAACCATCACTCAGAATCATCAAAAACTGAGCTGAATGGAAGTCTGACAGCTACAGATTGAAGAAACCCACATCCATCCAGACTGAGCCAGAGGCTGGTACCGTATCTGAGACTCCATCAACCTGGCTAACACTGGTCCACCTTGGAGATCCCCAGAGATTCGGTCTCACCAACTTACAGACCTACCCAAGCTGCTTTTCCAAATGAATAGCTGGTCTTGGCTCCTGCAGCACTACTTCCTAAATCCTCTCAAAACAACCAATAGCTGGCCTCAGTGAGCCCCAGGCCCAGCACTAGCAGCAGCTAGCCTAGATTCACAGCTTGGCTTTACCTAGAAATCTCCAAGCCCAGCACGAGTAGCAGCCATTTCAGACTACTTTATAGCTCAAGCAGTGTGACCTTGAGCAAAACACAGGTGGGGGCTGAGTTTGACCTGAACCACCTAAGAAACACCAGAGCACCCAGTGGGCAGCTAAAGACCATGTTGGGGCACCACCACCCAGCCCTTACACATTTGATCCTCCATGGAGGGTGAAGTTTGGTAACAAGTGGTGCAAGGGCTGTGACCTTGCCAACAGCCAAACCTTGCAGCTAACTAACCTGTGTAAATCCCTCCCATTGATCTGCCAACAGCAACCAAGGCTCAACTACAAGAGGAGGGTGTATTCAGCCCACAGGAAGGGTGCACCTCGAGTAACCGGCTTGGGTGAGAAGGGGCTGGGCTACTGGACCCTACAGGACACATGCTACATTAGGCCACACTACTAAGTTGGGGTCATAGCAGCTCTACTGCTATATGGATATGAAGAACATTTTGACGGTCATCAGATGAGAGGGGGAGGGAAGCATGGATGAAGAGGTGAAGGGATTAAGAAGGACAAACAGGTAGTTACAGAATAGCTGTGGGGATATAAAGTACAGTATAGGAAATGGAATAGACAAAGAACATATATGTATGATCCATGGACATGAACAATGATGGGGGGATTACCTGAGGGGGGGGGTGCTGGGTGGAGGGGGCCAAAGGGGGAAAGGGAAAGAAAAATCAGGACAACTTGTAATAGCATAATCAATAAACTATAATTAAAAAATACGGAAACAGAACTCTGGGATGCTCTGGTCAGACTAGAATGAAAGAAGGGGACATGGACAGGCACCTGAGGATCAATCCATACTCTGACCTGTCTGAAGCCCACAATTCCCTCAGAACCTAATATAAAAATAGCAGTTCTTGATTTTTAACAACCAATTAGACCAGATTCTTATGGGCCTTTGAATAAATTACTCTTTTCATCCCATTCCAATTGTTTTTGCTTTTTTAAAAATATTTTATTTATTCATTTTTAGAGAGAGGGGAAGAGAAAGACAGAAATATCAATGTGTGGTTGCCTCTCATGCGCCCCGTACTGGGGACAACCCAGGCATGTGCCCTAACTGGGAATCAAACCAGCAACCCTTTGGTTTGCAGCCTGCACTCAATCCACTGAGCTACACCAGCCTGGGCTGTTTTTGCTCTTTTTAGCTAATGCTTATCAAGTTACTGAATAGTACTACTTATTCAGTTATTTAGATAATAAAGAATATATAGACCAAAGAACAGTATAGCTCACTTTGCATTTATTACATATTTAACTGAATTACTTCAAATTACAGAATTCAACTTCAAAATAAAATAATTAATGCTTGTTAATAATTTGCATTTTCCCCTCCTAAAATTTTAACACAGCAAAAGACCTTAAAGACATGTGAACAGGTTCAGTGCACTTTTAGTGGCTCACAATTTTGAGACAAAGACATTTATCCATAAAAATTAAGACAAATAGCTCAATATTTTAAAATATTATTGATATGAAATTAAGAAAAAATAAAACACTGCATTTTTACCACAACTGTTTTGCTAGATGAAAGAAGAACATTGTTTAAAATATGCTCCTCTGCAAAGCCTTTGCTGTGGCTGGCGCAGTTGGCACATAGCACTTGGTAACTGCTCAGCTTCCATCTCCAGTATTTTAGAGGGACCCTTACTTGGGCCCACTTTCCCCTGAGCCTCATCTGCCTGCCTCCACAGAAACTACTCTGGTGGGAGCCTGATCATTCTCCTTCCACCTGCTCTGAAGACTTTGCTCTCTTCCCTTTGTTCTCCCTAGTTCACACTTGCTGCCACCCGGGTTCTCAGCAAAGATGCCTGGTACAGAACTCACACAGCTGAGTAACCCCTCCCCCCAGCTCTTATTCCAGATGATGTCCCTTCTCTTGACAAAATTATGACTTCAATGTAAGAAGATGACCTACCAACAGTAATCATTCCCCTAGTTTATAGTCACGTCTCCTACAATGCAAAAGAAGTTGGTGATGCCTGATTTAGAACTTAAAACATTAATTAGTTTAGGCAGAATATATACTGCTGTGAAGTTCTTTCCTACTATTATTTTTAAAATCACAAAAATATTAAAAATGTAAACATTCTACTGAACATTTCAGTAGAAGTTCTGTAACCCTACTTTTTGTGGGTTCAGAAAGAAGTGACACCGAGTTCCCCCTGGAAGACTCAAAATCATGTTCCTAGCCCAAACCTACCATTACGCATCTCCCACAATTAGACAACTCTATAGGCCAAGCATCTCTCTCATGACAGCTGCTGCAGCCACTCATGAATGCCCTTGTAACGAAGCAGCAGCTCAGTGTAATCTTTCCCAGATAAGCTGTCCATGAGCTTGCTGGGCTCCTTACATCCACTGCTCTATACCCAACCCAGCCTCAGTAACCATGCAAACACATGGAAATAAGGACACAAAAAATTGGGAGCACCTCTTCTGCTACACACTGCAAACCGAGAGGGCACTTCCCATCTCTTTGTCAGAGTAACAGCAGAAGCAGGTGGGGTGGGGGTACTGCTGACAAAGGTAGGAATAAAGAGGAAACTTGATGAGTCTCATCACCAGTGTCCACCACACCTGCAGAGACAGCACATTCCCTTTACCCTGACCCTGTGGGGAGCTTGAGGATGAATCTCATCTTCTATTTAAAAGGAGAAACCTACACAGGAAATTCCAGTCACTTTTCACTGCTCTTACAGCAAGGTTGCACTGTGTTTTTAAAAGCATTAAAGTAACAAGGTATTACATTTTTTAAATGAATAACTTAAAAATCAATTTTAAAAAAGAATGCTCTGTTTTTTAGGAAGGAATACACTAAACACAAATGACTAATGAAATCTATTAGCTCTTGGGAATCCCCTTAGTATCTTTTACATCCAGTATGATTACTGGGATAACCTAAAGCCAGAATTCCACACCCGGGTGATAAACAGTATCAATTAACCACAGTATTAAGTGCAATGACTTAAAGCTATATTATCTGAATAGTCTCCATGGTGAAGTGTAATAAAAAGTAAAATAGTAAATGTTTCCACAGCACCATAAGATTTTATAAAATACAATTTCAGTTTTTAACATTGATGTACAATCTAAGACTCTGGTTGATCATTCATATTAGGCTGATAATAGTTCTGACAGAGGCACAGAGGCACAACTATAATATGAGAATGATTTATTTTACTGAAGAGCCTGTATGGTATACTGACTCACTGCTTCGTATGCATCCTCTGGGTATTAGTGGATTTAAAGGCCAGGAAAAACTGTTTTGCCATTTATAGTCTAATCACAAATTTTAACTTACTAAAAGAACCAAAATGGTAACTGACTGACATATTTGCCATAACTAAAAAGTCCTTTTATATGATTGCTTTAGTACTGTGTGTTCTTGTGGGTTTTGTATCCATGTGGTATTATTTTGTAAATGATTGAGTTTTTAATGTAAGAATACAGTGATTCACTTTTCATTTTAAAAGTAAATGCTAATGGAAAACAAATTTTGTAGCCAAATTATCTGCAATTATGTATAACAAGTGATTTATAATAAAAATTGTATTACAGATTGGATCCCCCAAATCCAGCATGCTCGTGGATCTCTGGAACTAAGTGTGTGCAGGGCCAACTTAGTTCAACACTGATCTAAGCACAACATAATTAAAAGTAATGACTTGCCTACCAAAAAGCATACACTGCATTCCAAAGCCAAAACAAATTAGGTCTGGGGTTATCAATCCCATGTCTCCCCTCCAATAATACAGAGAACTCAGACCTGGCTTTACTACAAATCAGCTAGCAGTACAGTATATTTGCTATAAAATTATTTATAACAAAATAAATATTTTCAGTACCTCTACACTAAGTGATATATAAATCATTAGCAGTTTATAACATTAGCTTAGGTCACTCTTTGGGACCCAAACGTACTGTACAATCCTGAGTAAAATGTTAGGGATACAGTTTCTCGGGGATCTTTCTTGATCAGGAATCATAAAGATAACACATAAAACCACAACTCATAATTATCCCCATTTTCATTGTAAGTACCATGAGTTCTTTTTACTTTGGTAAATAAGTTTATCTATGTAAACCATTTATTTTGATGGAGTAAAATAAGAGCTTCTGCTAGGATCCCTCCATCACCTTTTGACACTGATATAGTAAATAGTCAGGAAGACTAGAGCAGGAGGATCTGAACCACAGGGCCAATACGTCACCATGAACTCGGAAATGCAGCAAACAGGGGATGGATGGGAGCAGCTGACAGGCCAACAGCCCTTCGTTGCCTATGAAACAGTAAAAATAAAAATTCTTTAATCAAAAGAACTTCAATAGACATTTCTACAAAATACACAAATGACCAATAAGCACATGAAACAATATTCAACATCACTGCTCATTAATGAAGTGCAAATCAAAACCATAACAAAATACTTCACATCCATGAGGATGTCAATTATCAAAATAAATAAGTAACAAGTGTTAGGGAGGATGTGGAGAAATTTGAACCCTGTGCGTTGCTGGTGAGGAGGTATATGGTGCACTTTCTGTGAAAAACAGTATGACAAGTTCTCCAAAAATGAAGTATAGAATTACCATATGATCCAGCAATTCGACTTCTGGCATATAACCTAAAGAACTGAAAGCAGGAATTCGAACACAGATTATCTGTACATCCACATTCACAGTGGCATTATTCACAATAGCCAAAAAGTGGAAGTAACCCACGTGTCCATCAAAAGGTGAACTGATAAACATAATGTGGTATATTCATACAATGGAATAGTATTCATTAGAAAATTTTGACACATGCTGCAACATGGGTGAACCTAGAAGACATTATGCTATGGGAAATAAGCTAGTTACTAAAGGGCAAATATTGTTATGAAACCACTTACATGAGGTACCTAACAAGTTCATAGAGGCAGAAAATGGGATGGTGGGTGTCAGGGGCTAGAGAAGGAAAGGAAATAGGAAGTTAATGTTTAACGGGTAAAGTTTTGGTTTAGGGGAGAAGAAAAATTCAGAAGATGATGGTGGCAATGGCTACACAACAACATGAATGTACTTAATGCCACTAAATTATACGATTAAAAGGGGTTAAAATGCTAAATTTTGTTATGTACATTTTACTACAGAAATTCTTCAATAAAATCTGAACACACTAATCTAAAAGACACTAGTAATAGGGAATACAGCTCTAAGAAATCTGACACCTGGAAGAGCGGACTTGTGTTCTGGCTGTGGGAAAGCCCTTGTAAACACTGGACAGCCTTTCACAACTCCACGCACCTATAATGTCAACAACATGAAGTCTCAGGTTCTGCTGCAGTGTCCTTAGGGCAGCAGGCAGGGCAGCTTGGGATGCTGACATTTTCACATTTTGCTTCACATCATTGGCAAAGGATAACCAGAGTTGGCCAAAGTCTTCAGTTGATATTTTCAGTGGTCTGAAAATAATTCTTAAAATTAGATTGATGTCCAAAAGAATGAAATGATTTTAAACAAATAAACATACATTTCAAGTAAATCACAGGAACAAAACAAACATTGTAAATCTGGGTCCCATAAAACTTATATTTTTAAACCAAGTAGGATGTGAATGCTAACCATCATCTTCAAACCTGACGAAAGTAATAAAAAACATGCTATTAAAATTCAAGTGTTTCTTCAATAAATCACCTCCTTCTCTCTTTTTATGAGTATTTGTGACTTCATTATAATTTTACCAAGTAATTTCATAAATCACTCAAATATAATATAAAACTTTCCTTTCAAGAACACTTTGGATTAAGAAATAATGAGACACTCTATCAAAAGTCATATAGAACAGTACAAATACAAAGCCTCAGCACCTTAAGTAAATTAGACCAAGAGGAAAGATTTTAGCAAATGTATTTTAAAAATGGTCCATGAGACTAAAGATCAAATAGTTAACAATGTGCTATTTGAAGTTGGGATTATAGGGAGCTTTCATATTCTACTTACACTTTTCTAACAGCATGTGAATTTTTATAATATGAATATATTGATGTTATAATTAGAAAAATATTTTTAAAGATACAGAGGACTTTATTAATATACACATAAGAACTGTGTTATATATACTGTGCTTCTTCAGGTTATGAATGCTCACCATGGGAGACACCTCCTAGTCAAAGAATGTAAGTTTTTCTTATACAGCAACATGGGTATAAATACTTTATGACAGATTAATAGACACATTCTTACTAAAAAATGTTAAAGAGCAGATAAAAATTGCAGTAGTGTAACAAAAGTGGATGTGTGGTAATTTAAAAACTTTTACAGATAATAACTGGTAATCTGCATTACCAGTTCAAGCAGCCTTCGTTTTTCAAAAATGTTTGAATACAGTACGTACATTCATTACACAAAATGAAAGGTAAGAGATTGTTTTCAATTATTTCGGTAACACTGTACAGTACCTAGTGTAATGCTAAATACTGTATGTCTAATAAAAGTTAAATAACTTTGTTGTGTAATTTTCTTGCAGATCTCTGAAGCTCAATAAACAGATTTTATGAAAGAATTAATGAAATACAAATGAGAGAAATTTTAAAAGTTTTTAAAAAAGTCATGCAAGCCCTGAGTAGTGTAGCTCAGTGGACTGAGCGCGGGCTTCGAACCAAAGGGTAGCTGGTTCCACTCCCAGTCAGGGCACAGGCCTGGGCTGCGGGCCAGGTCCCGAGTGGGAACCACGTGAGAAGCAACCACACACTGATGTTTCTCTTCCTCTCCTTCTCCCTCCCTCTCTCTCTGAAAATAAATAAATAAAATCTTAAAAAAGCATGTTTAAAAAAATAATAAAATAAAAAGGTCATGCAGAATCTTTAAAGTTATTTCAGTTTAAACATTACTTTAATCTCAGTTTCTCTCAGAAGTTTTCCCGGATCACTAACCAACTCCAAGCTAAATCATGTCTCATATTATAATCAAACACTGTACCATTTATTTTCTCTTCAAAGCACAATTGACAATTATGTATACATTTATACAATTGTTCAACGTCCCCTCCCTAAAAATAGGGCCGTGTCAAGTTGTGAGCTGCTATACTCCACAGCACCTAGTAGTACTTCTGTCCAGAAAATAGGCCGGATGAATGAGTAACCTGAATTAGCATTCCAGAAAATATTTACCTAATGAAATCTAATAGTGATAAGTTTACTGAAAAGTTGAGTTGAACAACATGAGTATCCATCATTTGATAATTTACAGAACCAGAGAGATTCCCTTCTGTAAAAGGTTCCGCCATCTGCACACTGTATTGAAAGGTTTTGGTGTTCTCTGCTTCTATGACAGGCAAGCAGCACTCAGACTGCTCAGTGATCTGTAAATAAAAGCAACAGAAAGTACTGAAGAAGGGATCAATACAGACTACCACATGAATACCAATTTTCTCTTTACCTGAAGTGGTATCAAAGCATAGGATTGTGATAATAACAAACTCCATTATGATGACTGACAACTTCACTGGGAAAAAAGTCACTAGTACAGATAATGAAAAAATAATAGTACATAGGTCAAAAATATGTAACAAATATTATTACAATGAAAAACTGTATAATTTTTTTACGAAAGAGATTATTAAACTCTAGTCTTCTGGCGCTCAGTCCTGGCTAGCACCAGATTTTTAAAGCTAGGAGAGTTAAAAAACAGGTACATACAGGTGTCTTCCTTTCTCATTCTCTACGTTTAAGCTCTGGTGGTAGAGCTCAGGCAACTGAATTGGATTTTGTCATTTTAAGTTTCACAGGTGATTCTAATGCACATCTAGAGTCTGGAACTTCTGCCCTGGTCAGGCCCAGATAATATTACATTTAACATATTTGAGCTTGTAATAGAAACTGAGTCAGTTTTGTGGAATACTGATGTACTTACTGGTCAAATCTCATGATAACCCCACCAAGGATGCAACTGGCATATTTCCAGAAATCACAATGGCAATCTCTTAGAGCTAAGGCAGAAGCAAGTGATGTCTGAGCACTTAGCATAATGAAAAGGCACACACTATTAATATCTTCACTTTAAATGTGAGGAAACTGAGGCACAAAGCAGGTGTATAACTTGATCCATGTAACACAGCTAATAAGCAGCAGAAGCAAGACTCAAAGCCAAGCGCTCTGAGTCAAATGTCTATATTCCTAGCTACTATGTTCTATTGAAACTCACTTTGTTCAGGGTGGGGCAAAAGTAGGTTTACAGTTTTCGTATGGAAAATACTACAATAATTAATACCTAATAAAGCAAGAATAAACTCTGTGTTTTGTGTACTCACAACTGTAAACTACTTTTTCCCCAGCCTGTATTTATAGCCTTCCCCAGCACAATCTTTATTATGTTTCCTTGTCCCCTTTGAATAATTCATCTCTACTCAAAATAATAAAAAACCTGGCACATCTTTTACTTTTTTTTGTAAAGAAATGTATAAACCATCAAAAGAGCCAACAGCAGAAACACTAAGTAAGCACTGTACATTAAGGAAGAAATAATGAACCATTCATGGTCTTACCTTGAAATTTTCTGCAGGAGCAATTTCTAAGTTAGTACTTTTCAATTCCGAACCACTCTTATTGGAAACTAACCACACCATCAATACACAATCATCTTTCCAAATTTTGTAAGAAGACACTGATATGGTCTCATTATTACAGACCTCCATAAGATCTGAATGCATGTGTTCAGTAGTTTCTTCCAACAAAGAAGCTAAGGAGGTTTCACTGGCAACTGAGGCTGCAGTGGATTGAGGGGGGTGAAAAACTTCCATGTTGTTATCAGCAAACAAAGAAGGTGTAGACAGCCTGCAGTTTGAGAGTTTCTCAACCAACAATGATTCAGAATCCAAAAGTTCTGAACTAAGGGTAAATTTCTTTAGTTCTTTGTCTTCTCTATCCTGCAAATCATCCAAATAATAATCTTCTTCATAAGTCACATTTGATGAAGAGCTAAAGGAAGAACAGGTCATATTATGAACACTGCTTGTTTCTCCACTTTTGGTTTCCTTAACTTTTGATTTCCTTCTGAACTTGTGAGAGATGGTATCTGCTTTTCCTAGCTGGAAAATAAAACATAATAATAATAGAAAAAGAAACAATTCTTCTAGTCATGAGTTTTAAATGTCTTTCTATAATTTCAAATGATCAATTTACTAACTTGCTAAAGTTCTAACTATAAAGCACAGATTCACAAAGAATCAGAGATGAATAATTGAAGTCCTGAAATTCTGACAGCTATGTGTAACTTTGAACTATTAGCTAAATCTTATTTCTCTTTAAAAACACATAAAATCAGGAAAAGAAATAACATTAAAAAAGTGAACTGTGGCCCTGGCTAGGAAATCAGTTGGTTAGAGCATCTTCCCATTATGCCAAAGTTGTGGGTTCAATCCCCAGTCAGGACACATACGTGAATCAACCAATGAATACATAAGTGGAACAACAAATTAATGTTTCTCTTTCTCTCTCTGTCTCTCTCCCCTGCCCCCTTTCCTCTCTCTCTTAAGAAAAAAGTCAATTGTGAAAAATTCTAAAAACTTGTTAATATCAGAATACTATAGTACAGAACTGCACAAACTAAAAACAGTGAGAAACCTAGCTATTTTTTGAGTTCCTAGAGTTGTCATATAGAAGGTAG
Organism: Artibeus jamaicensis; assembly: GCF_021234435.1. Lineage (NCBI taxonomy): Eukaryota > Metazoa > Chordata > Mammalia > Chiroptera > Phyllostomidae > Artibeus > Artibeus jamaicensis. The sequence goes on from NW_026521883.1 coordinate 20,529,799, forward strand.
GGTATCCTCAAATACAGGGATGGCTCAAACTCTGACTCAGTAATCTACAATAATCATGATATCATGGCCTGTGAGTAAATAAGCAGGGAAGACAAATTGATTTGACCTCAAGAAAGGCTGACTGGAACACAGAGGAAAGAAGCTCTGTAACTGACCAGTGATGTTTGCTACAAACTCAAGAGATAGGAACAGTAAGTTTTCCATCCTTGAGCTAATCCTCCTGTAAATCTATGTAAGAAGAAATAAGTGTCCCCTTGCCTCTCAAAGTTCTCTCTAAAATCGGTAGAGCAGATTGGCACTACTCTGAGTCCGAGTCCATGCTGCCATCCTCCGGGGACTGTAACACGATGTGGCCATCCTTCACATAATTCTGGTGAACCAGAACTCTAGCCCCCTTTTCACACCTCTCATTCTCTCAAGTCCCAACATCTCTTCCAACTCTCAGCAGATAAGTTTGTCTCCTACCTTTCTAGTTAGAAGTCATCAAACAAGAGCATTGTTTCAACACAAAAGCAAGTGAGGGTGGGTGGGGGAAGGACCTCCACACCAGTAGCCCTGGGACTTCAATTAGACACACAGTACTCCCCCCGCCCCGTTTTCCATGGTTTCAGTTACCTGTAGTTTCAGCTACCCAGTCAACCACAGTCCAAAAATATTAAATGAAAAATTCCAGAAATAAACAACTCATAAGTTTTAAACTACACACCATTCGGAGTAGCATAAAAAAATCCCTCACTGTCCCATTCCGAACATCCCAGGAGGTGAATCATCCCTTTTTCCAGTATATCATTGGTGATACGACAACCAGCTGTCAGTCACTTAGTAGCCGTCTGGGTTATCAGATCACCTGACTCTACAGTGCAGAGCTTGTACTCAGGTAACCCGTATTTTACTCAATAATAGCCCCAAAACACAAGAGTAGTGATGCTGGCAATTTAAATATGCCAAAGAGAGGCAGTGAAGTGCTTCCTTTAAGTGAAAAGGTAAAAGTTCTCAACTTAGTAAGGAATAAAAAAATCATATGCTGAGGTAGCTAAGAACAAATCTTCTATCCGAGGAAGGAAAAAGAAATTTGTGCTAGTTTTGCTGCAGCAACACAAACTGCAAAAGTTACGGCTATAGTCAGTGATAAGTACTTATTTAAGAGAAAAGGTATTAAATTTGAGGCTGGAAGACATAGAAACATGTTTTAAATGATGGCAGCATGGTGCACCAGAAAGCACTGAGCCTATACGACTACTTCAGCCAAGGGACCCCCTGAAACGAGTGATACCAAGACATCTACTGCAAGCAAGGGATGGTCTGGCACTTTTTCATCTCACATCACCACAGGAAGGATGAATACAGCACAGCGGGATATTCTGACAGAGAACACAGTCAAACAATTTTTATTATAGTATATTGTTATAATGGTTCTCGCTTGTTGTTACTTATTGTTGTTAAATTTCTTACCTGCGCCTAATTTATAAATTAAGCTTTATCATATGTATGTATGTATGTATAGGAAAAAACACAGTATACATAAGGTTTGGTACTGTCCCCAGTTTCAGGCATCTGCTGGTGGTCTTCAAACACATCCCCCATGGGTAAGGGGAGACTAATACATAGGGGACTACTCAGTATTATTCCTCAGGTCACAGATGCTCCCGGTTTGTTTGTTTTATCTTTTCTTTCTGTTTCTGTGTTTTATTTTGGATAGTTTCTACTACTTTGTCTAAGTTTAATATTTTCTTCTGCACTAATATGCTGTTAATCAGAAGCTACCCAAGACAGAAGACAGTGCAGTGACAGCTTCATTAAATTACTTAAATAAAAGAAACAGTCGATCTAGAATTCATTACCCAGAGAAAATGTCTTTCATTTTTAAAAAAATTTTTAAAGATTTTATTTATTTATTTTCAGAGAGAGGTGGAAGGAGGGAAAAAGGGAGAGAAACATCAATGTGAAAGAGAAATACTGATTGGTTGCCTCTTGCATGCCACGCCCCCAATGGGGACCTGGCCTGAGACCCAAGCGTGTGCCCTCACTGGGAATGAACCAGCAACCTTTTGGTTTGCAGGCCGGTGCTCAATCTACCGAGCTACACCAGCCAGGGTGAGAAAATGTCTTTCAGCAATGAAGGTGGGAAAAAAAGGCAAAGGTGGGGGAAAGAAAACCCTTGACCCTTGGAGTGAACTGTGTAATAAATATTAACTAAGAGTGGACCACATACCTAAAAAAAACAAACCAGTTAAAGTGAAATACATCAACATAGCCCTTGATCAATGTAACTGAGAATTGTAACATTAGAAAAATTGTAAGGGAATAGGAATGGTACACAAAAGCAGCCATCCAGAGGAACAAAAATTAAAACCACGGTAATTAAAATTACTGATAATTAAAGATATCAGTATTTTAATACTGATATTAAAATTATCAGTAAATAAAATTATTAAATAATTATTTTAATATTAAAATTTAATATTAAAATTCCAGAAAATTAAAGATATTACCTCACACCTATCAGAATGGCTACCATAAATAAATCAATAAACAAGTGTTGACCAGGGTGTGGGAATGCAGATTGCTGCAGCCACTATAAAAAACAGTATGGAGATTCCTCAAAAAATTGAAAAATGAAACAGCCTCTGACCCAGTGATCCCACATCTGGGAATATACCTGAAGAAACCCAAAACACTAATTTAAAAGAATATATGCATCCCTATGTTCACTGCAGCATTATTTACAATAGCCAAAATTTGGAAGCAACCCAAGCGCCCATCAGCAGATGAGTAGGTAAAAAAGCAGTGGTACAGTTACATGATGGAATACTACTCAGCCATAGAAAAGGAAGGAAAGCTTACCTTTTGCGGTAGCATGGATGGACCTGGAGAGTATTGTGCTAAGTGAAATAAGCCGGTCAGAGAAAGACAAGTACCATACAATTTTACTTATATGTGGAACCTAATGAACAAAATAAACTAACAAAATAGAAACAGACTCCTAGACACACAGAACAGACTGACAGCTGTCAGAGGGGTGGGGGTTGGAGGACTGGGTAAAAATGGTGAAGAGATTAAACAAAATAAATAAATAAATAAAGACACAGGCAACAGTGTGGTGACTACAAGAGGAAAAGACAGGTGGAGTAGAAAAAGGTAAAGGAGGAAAAATGGTGACAGAAGGAGACCTGATTTTGGGTGGTGAAGGTACAGTATAATTAATATACAGATGACATATTATAGAATTGTACACTTGAAACCTATTTGATTTTATTAATCAATGTCACCCCAATATTTTCATTAAATTTTTAAAGGAGTCACGGTACAGATGGAGCATATCCAGTAAGAGCTGAAACGCTGTCTGCTTCAGCCCAGAGACAGACTAAATGTTGGGGTTGAGGAACTGGAGGATACATGCTAATTCTGTGTTCATTTGCTTTCCCCACTTTCTGCATGCCATCTGAGTAACAGCAAAGTTCCTCACAGACTCAGGGTTCCATAAAACAGGGAAATAACCTCCTTTTAAAAAAACTATTCTAGTGACTGCTGAGGGGAAACATATAAGGTGTAACCCCAAAAGAATTTAGCATAATTTAAATAATTTAATTTAGACATAGAAAAACATCCTAATTACATACATTTCTGATTTCAAGCCCACCACAAAAAAGTGTGATACTTAGTTTCGTGGCCTGAATGTTTTGCTGAGACGGTCTCTCACTCTGTGCACTTGTGGAGTAGGGAGGAATCCTTCAATACCAGCAAGGAGGTTCACAAACCAGGGCCCTACATAAGCCTGGGACCACTGTGACCTCAATGCGATCTGACTGGGGTGCACTCTGAGAACTTGCCCCATCCGTGTCCGAGCGTTCACTGGTCCCCTCCCCACAGCTTGCAGGAACAACTCAAAGGCCCAAGATCTGCTGTTGAACTGCAAATGCTGAGTGAGATGGCGTTACGATACATTGCTTAGTAATAATACTTTTAAGCTGAATTTGTTTTTTCTTAGGAGGGGATGAGTATCAAGTCTGAAAGAAATGGGATCTGGAAAAAGAGAGACACAGGCAGAGTACAGCCTACGGTCTGGCCTAGTGTTGACAGGGATGGAGAGAAAATTCCACCAAGAAAGAAGATGAAAGAGCTAGGCCCTAGCTCTGAAGTTAAACTGAAGAAAATGTATCTCTAGTCACAGTTTTGCACTAGGTAGGTTTATCAGGCTACCAAATGGAAAATCACATGGAATTCTCAGATGTTCAAAAATAGTGACTGTCCTTCACTACAATTTTTCATTCTTTTACTATGAGAATAACATATTAACATAAAAACTTTTGAAAATCATAATCATAATGCCTGAAAAGTTTTTATTTTTGTATACTTTCTGTCAGTCTCGAAACACTTTTATCTTCTTAACAGTTATAGATAAGATGTAAATAAAATTTTATCTTCTGTTTTTATCATAAGCATTTTCTATTTTACAATGCAGTATTTTTCCCTTTTTAATGGCTGAGTAATATTCTGAGCTAATATAATTTATGTACCCATTCCCCTGCTAGTCACCTAAATTGATTCCTATTTTTCACTATTAAAAACACCATTTTGAGAAATACTTTTTCCACAAGCAAATCAGTATTGTGGAACTATTATTACTGACAGTATTTCCATCAGGTGCCCTCCCCCACGCCCCCCACAACTGCCTTCCACCCACTCCACTGAGAATACCCCTGGTTATATCTGTAACTTTTTGGGGGCCCTGACCTTGCCCTAGCTGACTAGACAGACTAGAAAGACCACTTGTCTCAAGCTAAGCCAGTTAGATTTTCTCTCAGGAATATAAAGGCATGTCATTGGTGGGTCTGGAGCTGGGAAAGCCATTTCCCACCATGTACATAGATGATGGCCAACAGTTTTTATAGAGCCAGGTTTTTACATATGAAACAGGAAACAGATTCTCAGAGGAATATAACTGGCTACTTACCAAGTTGACTGTACTTTCTGATCCTAGCCCAACAAATAATGATGATGCCAGCAGCTGCTTTTCTTTCTCCTCTTTGGATTGGGTAAGGACTTGAGACTGGTCCTTTTTTGTTATAGTTTGATCTACGTTCTCCATTGTTATACTCTCTTGAGGAACAGGCAGAACTTCAGTTTCATCACTAGTCTTGCTTTCCTTCTTGGGAAGATAGCCTTCTTTCCCCCACAATTTCTTTATACCTTCCAGCTTCAAGCTATTTGTCCTAAGGAGATTGATAATGAAATTAAGTCAAATTCAGTAATTGCTAAGTAATGACTTTCTTGGTGCATTTATAAAAACACATCATTGCCATGGCCTTTAAGAAACAGCTTTTATATTGTATTCCACATGCCGGAAGTAAAACCTAGATCTCTAGGTTTTAATTTAGTTACAGAAAACCTCCCCCTCCCCTTATGCCAAAGAATTTAAGGCAACAGAACTCTAGAATTAGTTTAAATTTCAGATCATTTAATTTTCATTTAATTGCTTAAATAAGTTATTCAAAAATAGAACTACTGTAAATCAGTTCCTTTACCCCACTGACTTTTCAAAAATATTTTTAATTCTGATGAGTTAAAGACTCTCATGCTGATGAGAAATGACTCTTATGTTTCTTAGCTATAATCATTCAATGAAAGAATTAATCCTACATAAATTCAATAAATAAAATCCAGTTGAAAGCAAAAACAAACAACAAAAAAACATTCATATCTACTCCATTGTGTAAACTTACCTTTAATGTAAAAGGTTTTCTTAATATGAACATTAGCTATATTTCAACTATTATAATGTACTTTTATAAAAATGAAATGAGGTATAATCTATAAAAGAAAAAAGTTAAGATTTTTGGAAAAAGCATGAAGGATTAGGAGGGTTTTATACCCCACGTAAAGACGACTTAAAGTAGTGATTAGAATTTGGACTCACCCAAAAGTCACAGCTAGGAATTTGGAGTGTCTAACATAACCACTAAGTGCTGGCTGAAACAGCCAAAGATTGCCTCCACTGTGTTTATGTAAGAACTATGTGTCCTCGACAGTTGGCTCAGTTAAGTAGCCCTGTCATGGTCCAAAATAGCATTTTAAAAATTTGTCCTACAAGATAGGCAGATCATGAAATGAATCTAAAAGAAAGACTCAGAAGTGTCTGTATTGATTATTATTCCCTTCTACTTTGTTAGATTCATGACCCATTTGATTTTCTGTATTATGCCAGAAACAAAATTAGGTAGATATACTTCATACTGAGTAAAGAACTAATGCTATTAAGTACTAATTGGATGAAAGAAAATCTGAACATTAATAAAAAATGACCTACAAAGAATAAGTCCATTGCTCCTCAACAAATTTTGCTAAATGGTCCTTTACAAATATCTTCATTTCTTCTTTTCTTTCAGGTACCAAAGAGTTTTCTAAAAAGGTGTTTTTTAAAAAAACCTATCTATCAACCCCTTAGAAGAAAACAGATTGCCCCTGTGTGAGCAGATCCAAAAGTGGTCATGGGAGCCACCAGTGCCACCCAACATCGCTAGGGTGCTCAACAGCAGCAGTTCACACAGATTCATGAATGTCCACAGTAGAATAGTGTTTCTATAACCCCATTTACCAACACATATCCTTTAGTGACTTTTTTTTAAAAAGCAAGTCCCTAAGTTTTACTAATAAATGATTCAAATATTAGTTTAACAATAACAAAAAGCAGGTGTGTTGGACACCTGGATGCTCCATCCAGATTTCCATGATTTCAGTGAAGGACTTTCCAGTCCCCACTGCTGGCAGTGCAGCACCCCCAGGGGCTGTCTGAGAGGCAGAGGGCCACCTCACCGAAGATAATGCCCCTTCCAGGGGCAGCCTACATGAAGTGAGCGAAGAATAGAAGAACAGAGCCTTGTTCACCCATTCTGGCCCAACTCCGTCCAACTCTGAAGGCCATTCTAGCTTCAGAACCCCCCATGCAGTCAGTAAAAGGTGCCATTGGCACTACACTGCATCTTAACTTCTTCCTCTACCCAAACCTGTCTCTTTCCCCTTCCTGTCATAGGTATTAGCCCAAGGGAACTCCTTACTATTCTACATGCTAAATTCCAGCATACTGTGTGCTTCTCAGGAAACCCAACCCACAACAATAAGCAAAATGGGAAAGGGGAAGGAAAATAAACCTGAAAGTAGCCTTGAGCTATTTCAAAGGTTTTTCTGGCTAAGTTCATCTGCATAACATGTCTATTATCAACATGAATTGCCTCTGTCATGCATTATATAGACAGTCTAAAAAACAGGAAAATGGATGAGAGAGCAGCATAAGGCCTTCATATATAAAATATGATATGAAACATATTGTAAAAGAATTTTAAAACATGACTCATCTTTGTATAGATTTTGACAATAATAAAAACATAATTTGTGGTTTTATATGGTATACCTTTGCATTATTGTGAATTAGACCATTCAAACAGAAGTAAATTCTGGCCAATCAACCTTCAAAAGATTAGGGATATATTTTAACTCAGCTCTAGAAATTCCCATATGAGGTAGGGTGCTGTGTCTATAGTAAGGCTTAAGGTGAGTAATTCTAAATGGGGCTGACTACTACCTTGTTATCAGCTTGGCAGAGACTACAGAAGAGTGACCATCTCCTCTCGAAAGCTGATTGACCTTGCCAATTAGCACACAGGTTCCTAATCTAAAATAATGTGTGCGCTGTGGTCCTCTTTGGAAAAGCATTTTAAATTCACCCCCTGTATTCCATTTTATGGAAATACAGCATATGTGTAACTCCTTAACTGCTTTGCCAAATGTCATTTCTCTGAGGGTAGCAAGTACATGTGTATAAAATGCACAAGACCCTGTCAAGTTTCCCATTCCTAGTTCAATACTAAAAAGCAGATGCTGTCGACTGCTGTACAGGTAAAAAGAACTGGGTTTCCCCCTTGGGTCTGGAGGATCCTATCTCTCCTTCCATTGCCCCTCAGTTCCCTATCTGAGGCACTTAACAGCGTTCACCTCCACATGCCTACAAACCAGATCTATTTCCCATGCTTGGAACACCAAAATTAAATGTCTGGGTATCCACAAAGCTGGGGGAAAAAGGCTAAGAAAGAAAATTTGAACTTATGCTACTTCATGCAACATATTATCCTATATTCCTCATAATCTGTGTGTCTTTCTTCTGAGAAATACTTCTTATAACCCTCTCCCTGGAAGACAAACAAATACCAAGATGAACATAAAATAAGGTAACTGATTTCTTAATGAAAATATGAAAACTCAAAATTCAAACGTCATCTTTTAAAGCTGTCACCTTTGAGATTTTATCACATTTATTCCAACAATGCTGCCATTACTCAAAACACCTGAACTCTTTTTAGAAGAAACTCCTACACAAATAAGAAAGCCATTTTCTTTACTTTATATCATAAAAAGATAACAACCAAAGTCATCCAGATTAACCAGAAATTTTATCTGAAAAATTCAGTTTTTGGATAATGATGATAATGAGGACAATGACTTTTTTTTGGGGGGGGGGAATGGCTATTAATAGCAGCTACCACTTACCAATCACCATGTACTCGACTATATGAGGGACTTTGCATAATTATCTCATTTTATTAATTTAACCATGTTTCTTCTTAAAGTTATTTATTCATATTTCCAAAATGAAAATCTACTTTAAAAGGGTGAAGGTCTGGCTGCATGTAAGACATTTAGACATATGTATCACCCACTTTCAAGGTGGTTGGAAGGAAGCTCTAAAAGCATTTTGAGTAAAGTACACAACTTCTTAAGTGAAGTCAACCACCTTATTTTATGTTCATCTCTACACCTGTCAATCTTTACAGAAAGTAGATTATGAGAAATATAGAATTATATGCTCAAAACTCACCTGGGTATGTAAATTTTGATAAACTTCTTTAAAATACGCACACACACACATACACACACACATACACACACATATATTTATGCATATACATATACATATAATATGTAATAATAACACACACATCATTACTATGTATAAAGCCTGCATACATTCTATGCTGTCTTGGAAATAAGTAAGCTCTCCTACAGTGTAAGGATATACTGTAGAGCATCAACACTTTGATAGTAATAAATAAAAACAACTAAAACAACAGCCCATACAAAATTCAGCTTTCAGGAACTCTTCCACATTTCAAAACATTTAAATGCCCCCATGTTCTCAATTTGAATGAAAAGGAACTTACTCTTTCAGACCTGTCTCAGCACTATTTCCAGATATATCTGAACCCAGAGAAATGCCAGCAGGAGACTGTCGTCCAGTAAAGCCAGATGAAGAAAAGGAGAGTCCATATGGTTCAAAATTGAGAACTAGAATTTTAAAACAATAACACAAATGCTTTAGAAACCTGTAAATATTTGTTGAACGAATAACTAAATAAATAAATGGATGATTTAATCAAAAATGAAAAAAAACAGTAACACAGGCTCATATTTAAAATAAAGCAAAAATTAGTTTTTAGAAAGCAAAAATTATCAAAGTTACCGTTCATTACTGAAATAATTGGAGAATCCAGTGACAATTTTTAAACTGGAAAGGACTTGGGAGACAATCTAACCAGATATTTATATTAATAGTAACAAAGCAGCTATGATTTATTTAATTCTACTCCATACCATTAGTTGATCAAAGACAGCCCTTCATTTTTATTTTACCTTCCTTAGAAGTTAAAACAGAATTCAATTAGGAAAAACAACTAATAAACCAGATCTATTGAAAAGTTGCTGCTCTCATGCAAAAATGCTTAAGAAGCTGCGAATGAAGAGATGACCTCATTTTTGCTTAACAAAATGGCACAGTCCTGTACCATATGGACAGACATAACCCTCAAGGTGCAATCCCCCTTACTGACGAAGAACAAGGTTTACTCAGGTTCAGATTCCTTGGAGCTGTATACCCAAATGAAGTCGATCAGAGTCATGAAAACTTATATAGCTATTGTGGAAGAATAGAATCCAATATCCACTCTCTTTTTTCTAAGTAACAGAACCCTTGATTCTTAGCTAGGTACAAGGCCACCCAGGAAAAAGATGACATTTCCAGACTTCTTTGTCATCTGACTTGAGCTCTGACCAATGAAATTACACACACATTTTGTGAGCAACCTCTGAAAGGAATCTTCCTGAAAGGAAAAAGAAATCTTCCTTCTCTCCCTTCCTCTTCTATATTTAGGAAGCCACATCAATCCTAGGCTGTATACTTACGAATATCTTTAACGGAAAAGAGTAATAATAACCTTCTGCTTTGCATAAGGTCCCACTGTGTTTATTTGTTTTCTAATATGTTTAGCTAAATAAACCTAAACCTAACTGGCATATATATCTTTTTGATCTGTCTGGATTATAATATAAAGGACCTTCTTAAATCATAAAAAGTACCTTAGAATATATAAATGTGAACTTCTAGTAATTATTATCATTTTACAAGTGAAGAAACTGTGGTAAAGAGTTTGCCACAAACTTACCCAAGATTACAAGGATAGGAAATGATACAGACAGAAAAGAAATCAGACACTCTGGTTCCTGAACTTCACTCTCAACTACTCAATTATACTGCCTCCTCCAAAGAAACAGCACCTAATCCAAAGAGCATTAAATAAAAGTTTGTGTGTTAGTGAAATGAATGACACAGAAGAGGAATCAATGTGTAATAGAAAAAAAGTAATGGTCTGATTAGTAATCAGGAGAACTGAGTTCTTGATGTAGGCCAGGTGTTAACTAGGTGAATGAATTAGACCTAATTTCTTAGAAGAGTTTGGAGTAGTCAGCAGTCTCCAAATGCTGGTCTGATAGCCATAACCAAGCTGATTTCACAGATTACCCATAGACCTTTTTGTACATACAGCCAAGCTTTCAGAGACTTAGATTACAGAAGTTGTAGGAATGGGGCTCAAAACCCTGTATCGTTATTTTAAAACTTCCTTTGTGATTATGACTCACAATCATATTTGGAAACCACCTGTCCAAATCTTTCTAAGGTCCTTTTCACCTAAAATGTCCTTTCATTTTAAGCATTTCAACGACCTAGTTTAACCTTCTCTCCTACATTGGCCTCTTTTTAATAGCCTCTGCGACAGCAGGTCATCCAGCCTCTGCATTAACACTTCCAGTAAAAGTGAATAGTTCAGAAATGTTTCCTGTGCACAAGACAGAGTTTAAGCCAAAGAGTAAGTAAGCATGGTATTTTAAGCAAAGAAGAAAAAGAATTCAAAATTAGAGGTGAGACTTGCTTCAAGGTTGAGAATGAAGTTCAAACCACATTATTTTTATTCTTTAGTGAAAAATTCCCAAGATCCTTACAGAAGTGAATGATGAGAAGGGCCGAAGATTTTTAGGTGTTCACTAGAAATAAAGGGCAATTCACGCAGAAGAGGAAGCATGAACTGAAGGCAGCGAGAGTCCTTGGGAATCACAAGTTATAGAAAGTAACCGAGGTGAAAGATAAAATACAAACTATCCCAGGCAAAGTAAGAAATTCAATATTTAATCTGTTTGTATACTTCATGACTTCAGAGGCTTGATTGTACTTACACTCCTTTTCGAGTTTTTTAATATATAAGTTTCAGGTGTACAACGTTATAATTTGACATCTGTACACACTACAAAGCAATCACCCCCCAAAACTCCAGTTACAATCTCAACACTCTTTCATGTTACCTTATACTGCCGTTTCTTTTTTCAATATATTTTATTGATTATGCTATTACAGTTGTCCCATTTTTCCCACTTTATTCTCCTCCGCCCTGCACACTCCCTCCCATCCTCATTCCCACACTTTAGTTCATGTCCATGGGTCTCACATGTAAGTTCTTTACCTTCTACATTTCCTATATTATTCTTAACCTACCCCTGTCTATTTTCTACCTACCATTTATGCTACTTATTCCCTGTACCTTTTTCCCTTCCCTCCCCCTCCCATTCCCTGCCTTCCATGGGCTCTCCATTTCTGTGGTTCTGTTCCTGTTCTGTTTGCTTAGTTTGTTTTTGTTTTTTTTTTAAGTTCCACTGTTAATAACTGCGAGTTTGCTGTCATTTTACTGTTCATATTTTTTATCTCCTTTTTCTTAGATAAGTCCCTTTAACATTTCACATAATAAGAGCTTGGTAATGATGAACTCCTTTAACTGACCTTATATGGGAAGCACTTTATCTGCCCTTCCATTCTAAATGACAGCTTTGCTGGATAGAGTAATCTTGGAGGTAAGTCCTTGCCTTTCATGACCGAATGCTTCTTTCCAGCCCCTTCTTGCCTGCAAGGTTTCTTTTGAGAAAACAACTGATGATCTTACAAGAACTCCTTTGTAGGTAACTGTCTCCTTTTCTCCTGCTGCTTTTCAGATTCTCTCCTTATCTTTCATTTTGGGTAATGTAATTATGATGTGCCTTGGTGTGTGCTTCCTTGGGTCCAACTTGTTTGGGACTCTCTGAGCTTCCTGGACTTCCTGGAAGTCTATTTCCTTTGCCAGACTGGAAAAGTTCTCCTTCATTATTTTTTCAAATAAGTTTTCAATTTCTTCCTCTTCCTCTTCTTCTTCTGGCACCCCTATGATTTGGATATTGGAATGTTTAAAGATGTCCTGGAGGTTCCTAAGCCTCTCCTCGTGTTTTTTAATCCTTTTTAAAAATATATTTTATTGATTATGCCATTACAGTGCAGTTTCTTTATGTTCAATTATTTGGCTCTACTTCTCTGGTTATGCCCAGCTGCTAATTTGTTTTTGAGAGACTAGTAATTTTAACTTAATCTGGTTTTCTAAAAGCCAGAATTCTGTACACAGGAGATTATACTGCTATTTCCCCTTGCTATTTCTGGTTTTATTTAACATTGGGGCTACAACATATTCAAATACAACATATCTGAATATTGTCTTAATAGAATAATCCACAATGATTCCTAAATGCTTTTCTTGGGTGGAAACTGGTAATAAAAGTTTGTTCCCTACCATCCCATCTGTTTTGGGTTTTTTTTTTTTGCCAATTCTTAGTGTCTTACAATAGTTACCTGAAGTTTATTATAAACCTGGCATTTTTCTACCCAAGACAGCTAAGTATCATTCATAAAAGTGACATTTAACTACTATTCTCTGCAAATGACTTATAAAAATATCAAGTAAGATCAGTATCAGAAATGATTGATACTTGAAGGATTCTAGAATTAACAACTTTTTAGGTCAAAAATACCTATTTTTCCCATACTCTGTATTTTCTGTCTTATAGCCAGTCCAACTGTAAGATATATAATTGTATCGCTTATTCCTTTAGTATCTGTTAAGCACTTGTTATGTCCTGTCTCATAACTGATTTCTTTTTCCATGATGTAACAGAAAGTCTAAGCTCAAGAAATTTAAAATTTTTACTTTAGAGAACTTTTGAAAAATAGATTTGGGAAGAGCCTAATTTGAGAGCTTAACCCCATTTATAATGATGGTTCTATGGGAAAAAGAGTACTTGGCAAAGGAATACATTAGCTGGGGAATTCCAGGACTATCTATTATATTTACTCAGCCAATGAACTTATTTTAAGAAAGGAGACAGGCAGTGCCGGGAATTAGGCTCCTTGTCCTACCTCCCCTTCCTTACCCCACCCTTGAGGAGCAGTAGTAACAACTGATGGTCCCAGACACACTGAAAATAAGGAATACAGGAACTGGACCACGTCTCCCACTCTGGAACTCCAGATTTCCACTCTGGATATCATAAGGCCTCTATATGCACTGGAGTCACAGATTGGGCAATTTTAACTTCAAAACTTAATTTTTCCCCCTCACATAATTTATCAATACAGAGTGGGGAAAAGAGGTTTATAGTTGTTCATATGGAAAAATAATACAATAATTAATAAATAGTAATACAAGGATAAACTGTGTTTTGCTATGCACAACTGTAAAACCTTGCCCACCCCTGTATATGAGGAGTTAATGAGAAGGAAACTGATTACCCTTTGAAAGAAAATTGAATTTTCTAGGCCATTTGGTATCGCTGTGATAAATAATACGTCAGTAATTTTAAAAGAGCAAATACTCCTAAAAAAGATAACATCAACCCTATTATTAGTGTTTATACCTTCTGGTCTCCTTTTAGGATCAGCCATTTAGTTGTACTCATATGCCTAGCACAGAGCCTGGAAACTACTCAGTACTCAACAAAAGCATTAAATGATGACTAGAAGCAAAAAAGACCTTTCAGCAATAAATTGTTCAGTATTAACACTCTGAACTCCTATACCGATAACACTGAACAGTCTCCTATTATTCACAGGCATACTTCCCATCCACCATCCAAATATCGCAGTAATTTTCTTTTTTAAAATCATGACAGAAACCTTTCCCTGACAGCCTACATTACTTAAATATAGTTTTATTCTTTCTTTTCTTAGCTGTCCCGAACTTCACCGATCAGATACTTTGTTGAAGGAAGTGTTCTAACACACTGAAGATACACAAGATTGTTTATAATGAAAATAAAAAATCACTAGTCCCCAGCAACCTGAGTTTCTTCTGAAACTTTGTCACAGACATGTGCACACTAATATCTGTCAGCCCTCTGCCATGGTGCCTAAGCATGGTAAACAAGTCACAAACAGAGTTAAGGAGGGAAAATAACAGTAAATATCTTCAATTACTTACTTACATGCATAAAACCAGATGTCCCTTTAATCTAGCTTATAAACTTATACAAAATTACCTTTCTCCTGAGAAAGCTTTTCCTCCTGCCGTTGGTGGTGAGGTTTGTAAGGTGCTGCCCCCTGACTGAGTTCTTCAGCCACAAAACCATCCAGAAAAGATAAGGAAGCGTCTACCTGTATCAAATTGAAGCAAAAATTAGGAATTATAAAAATTTAACCTAAACAATAGACTATACATTCGTGTATCTACTTTTAGCCCATATATACCCTAAAAACAATTTTTAGGGGAAAAAAAGAACTTCAATTCCAAAAGTGCTACCTAACTTTCTAGTTTTCTGAAACATCTATAATCAAATCACTCAGCAAAGTCATTTGCAATTATTATTAATTTCACTGCATTGAGGAATACATTTTTGAGCATCCAATATATTAGGGCATCAAATTAGGTCCTGTGATTGAGATGAAGGAAGCCACAGTTCCTGCCTTCATGAGACTTGTAACCTACCAGAGGAGAAGATACATACGCTATGAGCTATAATCTGTATTAGTTTCCTGCTGTTGGGGGATAAAATCAGGTGCTAACAACACTAGTTCCTTCTGGAGGCTCGAGGGGAGAGTAAGTTCCTGTCTACTTCAGCTTCTGAGCAATGCTTGGCTTATGGCCACATCACTCTGATCTCTGCTTCTACTGCTATGTTGCCTTCTCCTCACTGAACTCTTGTCTCATTTTCTAAGGACCCTTCTGATTATCTCATGCCCACTTGGATAATACAGGATATAATCTGCATCATAAAATCCTTAACTTAATCACACCTACAAAGTACCTTTTACCATGTAAGGTAACATACATACAGGTTCCAGGGATTGAAATGTGGACCTCTTGGGAAGCTATCATTTGGTGTCCCACAGTGTCCTTAACTATTCAATTCTTTTCTACCTGAAAATGCTTTTTCACAAATCTATGGAAAACTACTTAATTTCAGCAGGAATAGAAAAGTACAAGAGAATGATTTAAATGAAAAAGAAATGAGGAATCAGTAAGGGGAAAAGGAGAAGAGAAAAAGTAAGGAGAGAAAGGAAAATGAGATATACACAGGAGGACATAGCAGTGATGACCTCAGAAACCAGACACTTGCTTCTCCTGATTCAGCCAAATGTTCGAAACAGCCCAGATAATTTAGAATAGCAGGTAACTCTCAAACATTTAAGTGGCATGTCACAATCTGAATTTGGAAAAGTTTAGTTTCAACAAGACTCTTGGCAAAAACAGGAAGTGTAGCTATTTCATAGTTTAATTTTATATGTAGCATATTTATTCATCATTTCCATGAACGTCTCTGAAATGTCTACCACATGTCTACCTCTGTCTTTAATGAGCTATGGAAAGAACTAATGAATCAAGATTTAAAATAATACAAGTCATGAAAATCTGATTCAGAATTAGTGGAATACTGCCCGCCCTCTCTTCTTTATCAACTACATGACATCTAACACATAAAAATTGGGGCAAATCTGGTTTCCTTTTGGAAGTTTTCTGATTTATATCAATAATCAGAGGGAGTGACTAGTACAAAGTCAGAAAGTGAGTAGTAACCGAGTGTTTGGGGTTAAGAGGGGTGGGAGAAAGCAAGGTAGGTGGTCAGGTTCCAAAGTAGTGAAGAATTTAGATGGCAGAAGGGGAAAATAAAATGAAAAGCTATATTTTACATTCTCAGAGAGAGTAATATAATAAAATGACAGAGAAGTTCAAAGGAGATAAAAATTCTGATTTATTACATATTAAAAGAGATTGTCAAAAACTATAAATCCCTTCACTGAAGTTCTCCAGAAAAAACACATTTCAATTCCTGACTATTTAGAATCACTACTAAACTGAAGCTCTCAAATTCTCTCTCACACTAATATGAGAAAAATTCTAATCTTCATCTCAAGTGCTACAGAAACAGTATTTTTATATATTCTGTTTAGGGATTATGCAGTTTTTAAAAAGATAGAACACAGATGTCTTACCACCATGTCTTCACAACTTTTATTAACTGGAAGCAAACTCTTCATAAATTCCGCATTCTCCTGCAAATGCTTTAATTCAAATGCATGCTGTCTCAAGCAAGTATCCAAAGACACAGTAAATTCCTGGATTAATTTCTCAACAACGTTAGATGAGTGTGCTTGAGGCGTCAACTTGGTCACAGCAGCAAATAACCAGGCTTTTGTTTCGGAAGAAATGGAGTCATTCATAAGTAACTTGTACAACTTGGTTATAACTTCCTCTGGTGTTTCCTTATCTGAGAGGTAGGAATACTCCCCTAATACCTATGAGTAAAACAAGGAGATGTTTATATACAAGTATCAAGTTACACAGTAAACTACACTGGGAGATCTAAACAAAGTGGCTACTGCTGAAGTGAGTTTAATTTAGACTAAACATGCATTCTCATGGTAAAGAAATTATTAAAGATACAATTGTACATTTTAGGTTCAAAATTATGTGAAGAACTGGAACCAATACAAAAATGTTTTCCACATCTTTAGCACTAACAATATATAAAACAGACATCTTTACAGGTTAGATTTCTTCTGAACTTCCAGTTTTGGCTGTTGGTTTTAAAAGCACTTTCATATTCTGTTATTATTTTCCAATAAGCATTTAAATGAGTAGTTCTCATATGCTAATACACATAAGAATCATCTGAAGTGTTTCATTAAAATACAGGTGTCTGGGCTTTAACCAAAGATGTTCTGATTTAGTATGTTCAGTGATAATCTACATCATACATTTTGAACAAGCATCACCTGATTCAGAGAGGTGATCCATGAACTTCAAGGAACACTGCTCTATTGCTGACATGTCACATATCCTTTTTCTCACACCTACCTTATCCAGGTGATATATAATCCTACTGCTCTAAAGATCACAGTAAACTGAAATTAATGGAGAGCGAGACATTTCCTAAGTTGTGTTTGTGAGGCATTTCCATATCTTTGCTGTGGCAGCAACAAGGAAAAAAGGGAGAAGAGGTGACAGTCAAGGGAAGACGTACAGCTAGTCAGTCACAAGAAGAGGACAAAAAAGAAGCAGGACTCATTAACTTCGATCCCCCAAGTAGGAAGATCATTTTTGAGTGGTTTAATAAAAGTGGTTCTCTCTCTAGAAAAGCATGTCACCTTAATTCCAATTCAAAAATCAGTGAATTAATATGTGTGAGAAGGTGGTAAAAGCATTTTCCTCCTATTCTTCCCACTAAATACACCTAAAAACCCTTGATGTCATACATAAAACACACACAGAGAGACTCTGAAAGGTGAAAAAATAAGGCATATCGCTAAGGACCTTGGGACCTAAGGAACAATACAGTGAGTTATCTGTTGCCTCATATACCCCAGACTGGGGTATTTCCAACGACCTGGAAATACCAATAGGCTCAAACAAAAAAATGCCAGGAAAAGCCTGTTCCTTTAGCTAAATAGCCAAGAAGACAGAAAACTTTCAGACAACAATCCTTCAACTCCAGTCAAGTACCACACAGAAAAAACTGCAGCCCTACCCTAGCCCAAAGACAGAGTGGAGAGCCAAGACTTCAACCCTACCACGCTGTCACAGGAACCACAAGTCCCCACAAGGATGGTGTCTGAAAAGGCCGAGTGGGGGGTGAGGACTTCCACCCCCACCAAGCTGTAGAGGCCCACTCTTCGGCAGTGTCCGTGAAGACCACACAGAAAGCCTGCACTTTACTTCCACCTGGCATAAAGAGGTGTTCCTTCCCCTCTCTGCTAGGGTGGTGTCAGGGGAAGCCTGTGGAGACTCATGATTTTCGCCACTGCTCAGCCACAAGGCCACCCCTTCAGAGTGTCAGTAGAGGTCACATGATTAATCTCAACACCCTGTCTCAGTGCCATCTCCAAAAGAATTTAATCGACATTTATAGAACAGACGATCCAACAACACAAAATACCCATTCTTTTCAAGAACCCACAGACCATATCATAGATCATAAATCAAACCTCAACTGTTTTTTTAAAGATTTTATTTACTTACTTTTTAGAGAGAGGGGAAGGGAGGAAGAGGGAGAGAGAGGAACATCAATGTGCGAGAGACACACCAATAAGTTGCCTCTCACATACCTCCAACTGGGGACCTGGCCTGCAACCCAGGCATGTGCTCTAAAACTCGGAATCAAACCGGCACCCTTTCAGTTCACAAGCTGGCACTGAATACACTGATCCACACCAGCCAGAGCCAACCTTCAACAATTTTAAAGGAAGTATTTTCTCTAACAATAGAATCAACCTAGAAATCAGTAACAGGAAAGATAACAGGATATTTTCCAAACACTTAAAAATGAAACAACTCTCAGGACTTCCACCCAGATGGAGGCGTAGGTGGAAACACTTTGCCTTCTCACACAACCAAATCTAAAAACAACAAAGTTTTAGAAACAATAAACAGAGCCAAACCATAGAAAACTGAATAATACAGAGTCCAACAACAACAAACCACTCAGCTAGACCAGTAAAAGGGGCAGAGCCAGCAGCGGAGCAGGTCCGGCAAAAAAGATCCCCCAACCCAGGCAGCCAAGGGCGAATCCCAGGTGTGGGGTAGCAAATGGGTGGACCCAGTGAAGGCCCAAGGTGGCTGGCTGACCATGGTCACACATTTGCGTGCAGATAAACCAGCAAAGGAGTGAGCAGTGAGACAGACCAGGTAGGCCCCAGTGCAGGAAGGAGCAGAGGGGACCGCCATTGCTCCCTCTCTGACCCCACCCCCACATACAGCATCAGAAACCAGCCACCTAGGTGGCCCCGCCCTGGTGAACAACTAAGGCTCCTCTCCTCATATGTAACAGGCGGAGACAGATCAAAACATGGCTCAAGAAAAACAGCTCAAAGCCCGAGAGCCAATACTTCTAAGCGACCAAGAAATAGCCGAAGTTTCAGATGCACAGTTCAAAACACTGGTGATCAGGATGCTCACAGAACTGGTTGATTTTAGCCACAAATTAGAGGAACATATGAAGGCTAAACTAATTGAAATGAAAGGAAATGCACAGGAAACCAATAGTAATGGAAATAAAACTCGGACTCAAATCAAGGGAGCGGACCAGAACGAAGAAAAAAAATGACCGAACACAAAAATATGAAGTAACAAGAATTCAAAAAAATGAGAGGAGGCTTAGGAACCTCCAGGACATCTTTAAACACTCCAACATCTGAATTATAGGGGTACCAGAAGGGGAAGAGGAAGAGCAACAAGTGGAAAACTTATTTGAACAAATAATAAAGGAGAACTTCCCCAATCTGACAAAGGAAATAGACTTCCAGGGAATCCAGGAAGCTCAGAGAGTCCCAAAGAAGTTGCACCCAAGAAGGAACACACCGAGGCACATCATCATTACATTAGCCAAGATTAAAATGAAGGAGAGAATCCTAGAAGCAGCAAGAGATAAGAAGACAGTCACCTACAAAGGAGTTCCCATCAGACTGTCAGCAGATTTCTCAAAAGAGACCTTACAGGCAAGAAGGGGCTGGAAAGAAGTATTCCAAGTCATAAAATCCAAAGACCTACAACCAAGATAACTCAATCCAGTAAACTTTCATTTAGAATGGAAGGACAGATAAAGCACTTCTCAGATAAGATCAAATTTAAGGAGTTTCATCATCACCAAGCCCTTATTATATGAAATGTTAAAGGGACTTATCTAAGAAAAAGAAGTTAAAGAAACATGAACAGTGAAAGGACAGCAAACTCACAGTTATTAACAACCACACCTAAAACAAAAGCAAACTAAAAGGACAGCTAGATCAGGAGTGGAAACATACAAATGAAGATCTCAAGGAGGATTAGCAACAGGGGAGTGGGAGGAGGAGAAGGGGGAGAAGGTACAGAAAATAAGTAGCATAGATGGTAGATCGAAAATAGATGGGGGGGCAAGAATAGTATGGGAAATATAGAATCTAAAGAACTTGAGACACATGGTCATAAACTAAAGGGGGGGGTAATGGTGGGGACGGGGGGGAATGAAGGGGGGGAATAGAACAACTGTAATGGCATAATCAATAAAAATAAATAAAATAAAATGTTAAAAAAAATGAAACAACTCTCTTCTACATAATTTTTCCAGAAAACAGAAGAGGAAAGAACACTTTCAACTCATTTTATGAAGCCAGTATTCTCTTGATATCAAAACCAAGTATGTAGAGCAGAAAAATATGAAAACTACAGACCTACATCCCTCCTAAACAAAGATGCAAAAATTCTTGACAAGGTTTCAAGAAATCTACAAAACACCCTAGATTAATAAGTGACTTCAGCAAGATTGCAGGGTACAAGGCCAAAATATAAAAATCTGTTACATTTGTACATACTAGTAGCAACAAACATACAGAAAAAAATATTAAAAATATGCCCTAGCTAGTGGGGCTCAATAGATTGAGTGCCAGCCCGTGAACCAAAAGGTCACCCATTCAATTCCCAGTCAGGGCACATGCCTGAGTTGCAGGCCAGGTCCCCAGTAGGGGGTGCACGAGAGGCATTGATGTTTCTCTCCCTCTCTCCCTCCCTTCCCCTCTCTCTAAAAATAAAGAAATAAAACCTTTAAAATATATACATACACACATTACTGCTCTAAAGAAAATAAAATACTTAGGTATAAAGCTAACAAAACATGTACAGGATTTGTACACTATAGAAAGAAATAAAAATGCTCCAAATATATGGAATATGTCACATTCATGGAAGAAAAAAAAGGCCACCGAATACAATAACCCATTTAGGCAAGGATTATCAATGCTAAAACAAGAGCTGAGGAAGAAACATTCACACAGCTTCCCAGAATCACCTCACAGATAGGGTATAAATTACTAAGGAGAAAATGCACCTTTAAATGGACAGATCTCAAGGTCAACATCTTCACCCCCAAAAAAGAAACTTGCGATCACCAATAACTGGAGGAACTGAAATTATATGCATCCTAATATGATGTACTGGGAAGTACATAACATTGCTGATGTACTAGTCTAGCTAACAATGTTTAATTGAACCAGAAATAATCAGACACATTGAGAAATGCTGGACATTCTATAAGTCAACTGTATTCATCCCAAAAAAATCAATGTTATGGAAACAAACGAAAAGAAACTGAGGCTCATTATAAAATTTTAAAAAGACTAAAAAGACATAACTAAATACAATCTGTAAGCCCTGACTGGCTCTAGAATCAGAGGGATAGAAAAACAACCCTAACATTTTTCTGGACAACTAAATAAATCTGAATATGAACTGTATGCTATGTGATATTAATAAATTATTGTTATAGTTCTTAATTACAATAGTAGTTTTATCATTATCTAGAACAATGTCATTCTTATGAGATTCATGCTGAATTTTGGGGGGGTAAAGTGTCATGATGTCTGCAACTCAATTCTGAATGGTTCGGCAAAACGAACTGTGTATACCAGTAGACCTAGATACAGGTGTTGAAACATTAAGGCAAAGTTGATTAAAAATGATACCTGGGAATCTAGAAGACAAGTACAGGGGTACATGTTATACTAGTCTTTCAACTGTCCCATAGATGAGAAAATTAAAATTCTTACATAAAAGTCTGGATAAAATTTCAGTTAACATGCTAAGTTTGGGCTAAACTTAAAATATTAAAGTGTGGCCCTGGCTGGTATAGCTCAGTAGATTGAGCGCCCGGGCCTGCGAACCAAAGAATCGCGGTTCGATTCCCAGTCAGGGCACATGCCTGGGTTGCAGGCCAGTTCCCAGCAGGGACACACAAGAGGCAATCATACATTGATATTTCTCTCCCTCTCTCCTTCCCTTCCCCTCTAAAGATAAATAAATAAAATCTTTAAAAAAAATTAAAATGTGCATATCCTATGACCCAGTAGTTGCACTTCTCCAAATTTCCCCCATAAAGACGTGCTCAGCCATATACACAAGAAAGAATACACAAAGGTGATGAGAGGTATGTGATTACATGGGATCAAATTACCTGTGCATAATATTTTGACTTTCATCTTACAAACAGATGATCTCCCTTGCTGGCTTTGATGAAGCAAACAGCCATGTTAGAAGGCCCACATAACAAGAAATTAAAAGGCTGTTCGAGGAACCTACAATTGACAGTATGAACTTCAAACTTGCAGTTTTAGAGCCAAAGAAACTGATTTCTGAGTTTGGAAGCAGATCCTTCACCAGTCAAGCTTCAGATGAAACAGCAGCCCCTGCCAAAAACCTGGCTGCAACCCTAAGAGGCCTGACCCAGAGAACCCAGCTAAGACATGCCTATACTCCTGACTCACAGAAATTATAAGATAATACATTTATGTTGTTTTAAGCATTAAGTCTGTGGTAACATTTTGCAGCAATTGTTAACTAATATATCATAAATACATGAGTATTCACACATTCAAATATAGATTCACAAAGGAAACACAACAAATACCCAAATTTAAAAGACTAGACAACTGAGGTGCCAGGGAGAGTGAACAGACAAGTAAACAGCTAAGTGATAGAAGGCCATCACTGGGGGAAAACTGACAGCTGAAGGAGTTAGCCAAGCAGAAATGAATGACCTCTGAAGGAAATATACTGTATTTAGTTTTATAAAAAAGAATGTTGTAACATTTATGACTGAATGTACTTTGCTCACCCAACTCATAACTTGAAGAAATCTCTGTGGATAGAACACATTTTCCTCATCTAATAAAGTGAGATAAGACTGAACTGCATAAAGTCTTAATTGTTGATCTTCTGCTTCATCATCAAAACCTACAAAGAAGTTGATATATCATTTTAATTTCCATTAAATTCTCTAAAAATTCTGTAATAAAACATTTAATTTTAAAATCTTTACTTTATAAAATGCAATAGTTTACTCACCTTCCGCTAGCAGTCTCAGGAAGTTATTGGGAATATCAGGATGCATTACATCTCCTCCCACGGAAAACACAGCATTCATTGTCTGAATAAACCACGCATTATCAGGAGCATATGTGTCCACAGTGTTAAGAACAAGTACACTTCCAAATGTCACTTATTAAAATTATCCTTTCTGCATCAACCTTTTAAAAATAAGCCCCAATTCATCCTAGTTTGGCATTTTTACCTTTAACTTCTGCTAATAAATTGTTCTGTACTCCAGTTTTATATAAAATAGGTGCTCAGTAAATCTTATTTAATAAATTTAAAACAATTCAAGTTGCTTTATCTAGCACTCTGCCTTGTACAAACAGGCATCCAATAAATAAATGTAAAATATTTGAAAGAAATGCTCCAGTGAATTACAGACAAATAATGAAAAACGATATTCACTTCAGAGAGACTCAATGTTGTGCTGTGTCTACTGGGACAAGTAAGTTGTTTAACCTCCAGCTAGTTTGTTCCCCTTCAGTTCTAATACTCTGTCATTATGCTGGCCAGAGCTGTGGCACTGGCTAGAACTAAAGCAATTTCCAACATAATTTGATTAACAGTATTCACTCATTCTTAGCTTTAAGACAGACATCTTGAAAAAAAAAAAAAAAAAGAATGGAATATCCTTGTGACCTATAGAAGTTCCCCTGAATTGTAAATAACTAATGTGAAGGAAAGTAACACATGAATACAGTTCCCAACTATATACTTTCTTGTGACAATTTCTAATATAAACAATACAGGGGTAAGCAAAACCAAGCACACAAAACACAGAGATTATTCTTGTATTATTATTTATTAATTGTTGTATTATTTTCCATACAATGTAAACCTACTTTTGCCAACCCCTGTAAAGAATAAATTTTGACATCCTGATTCTGCCCCCCCAAAAAAACAGCAGCAAGAACTTTTACTCAGAAAAGAATCTAGAAATCAAAGACAAGGAGGGAATGACAGAGAAATCAAGCAGCAGTTCCTGTATTTTCTTGCTCACAATACTGACCAATACCTTTTCATTCATGAAAAGAGCCAAGAAAAAAGCCATCCCCTAGGAAGTCTACACAAATTCCTGCTTTTGTCAAGAGAGGCTCGTACATCAGGAATGGAAGTTATTGCTAGGCCTCTGAACTCAATTTGCACATGAACATATCTATACCAATCATTTAAAAATTACTGTATAACTAAAGGTATTTTATGATTATGGTTCAAACAAAGGATATTTCTCAGCCAGTTCAGCTATTTTGCCAACCAAATTGATGATAACATATTCTTCTTTGCTCTGATGTAAATACTCAAGCATTTTCTGCACAATCACTGTCACATTCTGCGCATTAGTAATTCTGTAAAGAAGTTCCAGAGTCTGTTTAAGAAAAATATAGAGTATTATAAAATTATGCATGATAACACCAATAAATACAGTAACATATATATTTATAATGCAGTTGATTCTTTCACTTTACGTAGATCACCTGAGCAGGCCAGTTAATAGGTGCTAAAGAAATGCACAGAACTTAATAAAGGTAACTGTTAGAAATAAATACCACCCAAACAACAGGGAATAGGATGTCAGTGGGTTAGTCAGCTAAGGGCAAAGGGCCTCTGATGAATGCACAAAGGCTGATGACTTAAATGATTCAAAGCATAGCAAGAATCTCAGGTATCCAAGAATTGTTTTACAGCTACTCTCTCAGTGCTGAGGAACATACGTCTTGCTGCCTCAAGTAAGATGAAGGAACACCAGTACCAAAGTAAGCTCCCATTTGGCTGGCTTTCTAAGGCCCTACATTAAGGTTCTAAAAACATCACAGTTCTCAGAAATCAACATGAGACCAAGGGCAATACTGAGTGTTGCAACACCTATACTGGTGTTTTAAGATCAACAATATTAGCAGCAAGAGAATTTCCATATATCCTACTTGTCAAAGCTTGTTCAAAATATTCTTCAGGTCCTTCCTAATTTTTCAATCCTCATAGCCAGGACTTCAAGTACAAAGTTATAACAGATTTTGAAAGATTTTTTTAAAAAGCTGTTTCAGTTAATCCTTAACTCTATTTAAAGTCTATAAATATATAGCTTCCCCCATCAACAGCTTTCAATTTAAGAAGCTGCTTCAGACGTGCTCCCTGTAGACTCTAAATTATATGTTACATATTTTTAGATAATCTACACCAAATTTATTTCCTACTCTAACACCATGAAATTTAGCATTTCTAGGACTGAATGAGGTATGGTAGTAGGAATTGCATGAATAGAGGTCTTTGCTGTTAGCTCCTTCTTGTCTTCCTTCTCCCTGTATAAAAGAAAGGCAATTTAACCAGATAAAAGGAAATCCCAGCCCCAAGCACCAAGTCAGTCCATACCCAAGGACCAAAGTTCTTGCCATACCAATAGAAGTTAGAAGTAACAATGGCACTGAGGAGCCTACTGCAGTGACTTCTTGAGGCACCATTGATACTCAGTATCTTCCACAAAGAATTCAAACTACTGACTTAAGACAACTTCCGGCCAAGATGGAGGCATAGGTGGAAACATTGTGCCTCCTTGCACAACCAAGTTTAAAGACAACAAAGTTTTAGTAACAAAAATGCAACCAAAACAGACAGAAAATTGAACTGTATGGAAGTCTGACAACAATGAACCATTCAGCCAGACCCGTAAGAGGGGTGGAGTCAGTGACTGGCTGAGAGGGGTGGCGCAGGAAAAAGTAGCTGGACCAACCCAGGCGCTCAGGAGGCAGTTGGCAGATCCCGGGCGTGGGGTGGCAACGGGCAGACCCAGTGAGGGTGCAAGGCATCTGGCTGACCGCAGTGACACATTCGTGAGCAGATAAACCAGGCAAAAAAAACAAGCACTGAGACAGACCATGCAAACCAGGGCACCAGCACCAGGAATTAAAACCTAATAAAGCACCAACTGGAAAAACTTTTGGGGGTCAAGGTGCTGGGAGAGGCTCCCAGGCTCACAGAGAGTTCGCTGGAGAGACCCACAGGGTCCTGGAGGGTGCACAAGCCCACACACCTAGGAACCAGCACCAGAAGGGCGCAATTTGCTTGCGGGAAGCAGCGGAGGGGACCAAAATCTGAGAGAGAGTGTGAAACAAGCACTATTGCCCCTCTCTGACCCCACCCCCACATACAGCATCACAACCCAGTGACTGGGTTGCCCCACCCTGGTGAACACCTAAGGCTCTGCCCCTCATATGTAACAGGCACGACCTGACCAAAAATGGCTCAATCAGAAGATCAAATCAAAGGCCCAGAGCCAATACTTTTAAATGATCAAGAGATAGCCAACCTATCAGATGCACAGTTCAAAACACTGGTGATCAGGATGCTCACAGAACTGGTTGATTTTAGTCACAAAGTAGATGAACAAATGAAGGCTAAATTAAGTGAAATGAAGCAAAATGTCCAGGGAAACAACAGTGATGGAAAGGAAACTGGGACTCAAATCAAGAGTGGACCAGAAGGAAGAAAAAAATGACCAAACAAAAGAATGAAGAAACAAGAATTCAAAAAAATGAGGAGAGGCTTAGGAATCTCCAGGGCATCTTTAAACGCTCCAACATACGAATTATAGGGGTACCAGAAGGGGAAGGGGAAGAGCAACAAGTGGAAAACTTATTTGAACAAATAATAAAGGAGAACTTCCCCAATCTGACAAAGGAAATAGACTTCCAGGAAATCCAGGAAGCTCAGAGAGTCCCAAAGAACTTGCACCCAAGAAGAAACAAACCAAGGCACATCATAATTACATTAGCCAAGATGAAAATGAAGGAAAGAATCCTAGAAGCAGCAAGAGAGAAGGGGACAGTCACCTACAAAGGAGTTCCCATCAGACTGTCAGCTGATTTCTCAAAAGAGACCTTACAGGCAAGAAGGGGCTGGAAAGAAGTATTCCAAGTCATGAAATCCAAAGACCTACATCCAAGATTGCTCTATCCAGCACAGCTTCCATTTAGAATGGAAGGACAGATAAAGCACTTCTCAGATAAGATCAAATTTAAGGAGTTCATCATCACCAAGCCCTTATTATATGAAATGTTAAAGGGACTTACCTAAGAAAAAGAAGATAAAAAAGATGAACAGTGAAAGGACAGCAAACTCACAGTTATTAACAACCACACCTAAAACAAAAGTGAACTAAGCAGACAGCTAGATCAGGAGCAGAACCATAGAAATGGAGATCACATGGAGGGTTAGCAACAGGGGAGCGGGAGGAGGAGAAGGGGGGAGGAGGTACAGAAAATAAGTAGCACAGATAGATGATGGGTAGAAAATAGACAGGGGGAAGGGTAAGAATAGTAGGGGAAATATAGAATCTAAAGAACTTGTGACACATGGACATAAACCAAAGGGGGGGAATGGTGGGGATGCGGTGTGCAGGGTGGAGGGGAATGAAGGGACAGAAATGGGACAACTGTAATGGCATAATCAATAAAATAAAAAAAAATTTTTTTTTAAATTCAAGCTACTTTTCTCATTGCAGGTACTAGGCCGAACATATCAGAACAGATCATTTTAATAGTCACCTATTTTCCCTTTGACTCTGATTTTTAAATGAGAGCCCAATAATTAAATATAACAATACGATAACTGCACCTAAGTCAACCACGTCCAATTTAGTAGTCACCAACACGAAAAAAATGAATGCTCTATATCTGTTCAAAGTTGAAGAGCTGTACAATCATATGTTATTGTCCCTTGGTACCTTCTCATTTTCTACAATGCCTACAGAGAGAAGTTAGTACATCTATAAAGTTCCCAGATTCATTCGAAGAAGATAATTTCTGAAGACTGAAAACATTAATGCAAAATGTGTGCATGCACACACACACACATGCAGATGGCAACTTACCAAAAATAGTTTTGTTTCAAAAATAATACCTTTTAAAATTCAAAATTCATAATCTTATCTCTTAAAAATTACATTTAATGCAATACGGTATTCTCTCAAAAAATAGTTTTAACTCATTAAGTAATTTAAACATTTAGTACGTCTTTTTAACTTTATTACTTTTAAAATTAAATAAAACTATCACTCTTCTTAAATAGGTCCTACATAGCATTTTAAATTAAGGTATAGAGTGACTTCTCTATGTGAGAATTAACAGATATGCTTATATAGAAAACCAAGCAATTTTACAAAAGGAAAAAGCTGAAAACTTTTAAAATAAATTATACTTTCTTTTCAAAAAGCTAAAATCATTTTAGGAATGCTTTTATTCTTCCAACATTCCTACATATGTAATAGGGAATGCATTAGCCCATTTCACAGATGTTTCAGAGCATAATGAAAAATTATTAATCATTATATAATGCACCTTAAAATAGTACTAAAAGAAAGAACTGGGAATACAATCCAGGTCTTCTACTGATACAATTCTTGAATCAAAAAGATAGTGGTAAGTCCATATAGGTAATTGGACCTAACTCTTCCAACTTGTAATTTAAAATCATTCCTGTAGATAATGACACAAAATATTTTAGAAAAGTTCCTTAAACTATAGTAGAAAGAATAAAATGCTCTCAAAGTTAAAATATAGCCCTGGCTGGTATGGTTCAGTGGACTGAGTGCCAGCCTACAAACCAAAATCAGTTCTATTCCCAGTCAGGGCTCAGGCCTGGGTTGTGGGCCAGGTCAGGTCCCCAGTTCAGGGCACATGAGAGGCAACCCCACACTGATGTTTCTCTCCTTCTCTTTCTCCCTCCCTTCCCCTCTGTCTAAAGTAAATAAATAAAATCTTTTTTAAAAAAGAGTTAAAATATATATGTGCACACTCTCATACACACTGCCCACCACTTTAATCTCTATTAATAGCAACAAAAAGTTTAAAAAGTACAACACTTCACATACACAATTCAAAATACCAGTTTACCTCTCTTTTAATAATGGGATCAGAATGGTCTAAACATTCTATTATTGTCATCTGGTGCTGAAGAGCCAGGGTGGGATCCTGCTGGATAACATAGGTAAGAGCCTTCAGTCCTGAAAACAAAGATCACGTTATACTAAGTGACTTGAAATAAGGAGCAATCAGATTTCAAAAGCTCTCTGTAATTTCTGGCAAAAAAAAACAATCATCTTACCTAAATATTTGAGATTTATTTTAGGTGATAGGACAAATTTTCCAATGCACTTGGCAGCCTTCTCAAGTAATTCTGATTTGGGATAAATAGAATAGACTGTATGTACACATTCAAACAGAATAGCTAGAGAAAAAAACATAAAAATATCAGGGATCATGTTAAGGCACACTAAAAGAACATATCTCATAACATGTAGAACTCATAACAAAACAAATTGGAAGGCCAGTTTTTGTCAAAATCTTTTTATGGAAATTTTTCAAAGATACAATTTTCGAACTTGACTACTTTCAGGCTTACACAGTTATTAGGATTATGTCACCACAGTATAATTTAAAGGCAATTATGTATAGTAACAGATAAAAGTGATACATTCCTTCATGCCAAAGTATTTACTGAACACCTCCTATGTGCCAGGCATTGTCCCAGTACTATGGATACAGCAATGAACAAAACAGATGGAACCCTGCTCTCAAGAAGCTCACATTCCAATGGACACATAAGAAATATATTCATTGTTCCTACATAAATAGGTATTTCCAACACTTCTTGAATGCTTTAAAATAATTTATTTTCAGGCTATTTCTACCAATTGTATACAAAAACTGTATGTGATTTATTCTAATATTATCACTTCAAAATGCATTAGCATTGATTTCAAAGTAGAGCCACTGCTTAAAAACCTCCAAGTTACTTCTTTAAAATTAATCTCGTAGAATATACAATAATCTACTGAACATCCTGATAGTGTTCAATATGATTTTCTCATACAGTCAAAGATCTAGTAACTCTGACACATGATCCAAGTGGACACCAAAACTGTTTTCCAAACTCTCTGAAAGAGCATGCATGAGTCGGGAGCTGGAGCTCTGCCATGGTAAAGGAGAATCACTGAGGCACCATTAAGCCCGCATGTCCTATGCAATCCCAGTATGAGGAGGGAGACAGAATCATCAGACTTAAAAACAGTTCTAATACGAGTTGATTTCTACCAAGTGTCCTTGATAGAAAACACTTTTTCTCTATTTTCAAAAGCTTAAAACATAACAATCAGACACTTTGTATACAGTATAGATAGATCCTGAATATTCAACTAGCTATGGTTTACAATAAACTGCCCATCAATTGAGGCATACATAAATACTGTGTAAAAACTTTATATATACCCTTTCTATAAAAGGAGAGAGAAAAGAAATCAGAAATATAAATTACTCATTAAGAAGGAAACTGGATGGTCAGTTCTGATGTCTGAGTGACCACCAGAGCTCAGCAAAGGGACCAAGTTTCCAGAACCCTGAAAACAAGGGGTAATACCCTCAAAATGGGACTCATTCCACTCCACCTTCATTGGCTGAGCAGCTGCCAAGAACGAAGGCTGCGTCTCCAGACACCTGACAAACACATGCAGTACTGCCTCACAAACTGATTGCTTCTTTGAGGTGCCCACAAGTGTATTTGGGGAGAAGCTTCAAGAATGAGTGGAAGAGCAGCTGTCCTTCTATGAGACTGGAGATTTGTACTGGATGTACAAGCCTCTCCCAGGAAGATCAGAATGGACAGTGGTACCCTGGTGGGGTATAACCACCCACAGTGACCCACCACCTACATCCCAATAAAAACAAAATCACAAGGAACAAAAAGAAGGGAACTGGGTCCTGGCTCAGTAGCACAGATGGTTAGAGCACTGTCCAGAGATGCCAAGGTTGTTGGTTTGACCCCCCCAGTCAGGAGGTCAAAGAATCAACCAATGAATGCATAGGTGAGTGGAACACACTGATGTGTGTGTGTGTGTGTGTGTGTGTCTCTCTCTCTCTTCCCTCAAATTACTAAATAATTTTTTTAAAAAGAAGGGAACTGACTTTAATTAAAGGAAAACATACAAAGTTAACTGAACCTAAAAAGACACTTTGTATATTCAGATGTTGTACTACAAAATGTCTTTACTCTGTTCTATAAAACAAGTTGACTTTGCAACTTTATGAACTAAACAAAGAGAGTCTTAACTAATCAATAATCAACTAAGGCGGGAGTGGGCAAACTACCACTAAATCCAGGCCTCAGTCTATTTTTGCAAGCCTATAAATGAGAATGGGTTTTACATTTTTAAATTGAGATGTAATTGACATATACTATATTACTTTCAGGTGTATAATTACATTTTTTACAGGTCGTAAAGACAAAGCAAAACAAACAAAAACACAAAGGAAAATCTGTGACAGAAACTTATGTGACTTACAAAGCCTAAAATATTTACTATCTGAATCCCTTTTCAGAAAGTTTGCCAAACCCTAAACTAATGTGACAATCCTAAGCAAGATTTAAAATTATGATGTTCCATTTTCTATCATAACTGACATATTTGCCTTTATGTATTCCTGTCATTCAGAACTCTCTTGCTATCAAATTGTTTTACTATAAAAAAACTTCTCAGCTTTGCACAGTGGCAGTAT
This sequence comes from Artibeus jamaicensis, assembly GCF_021234435.1. Classification (NCBI taxonomy): domain Eukaryota; kingdom Metazoa; phylum Chordata; class Mammalia; order Chiroptera; family Phyllostomidae; genus Artibeus; species Artibeus jamaicensis. Next base: position 20,561,906 of record NW_026521883.1, read on the forward strand.
CATAGCCAATGAGGTTTATCTGAGGCACAATTATTGCTAACTGAAAAAACTTCTCATTACTCTTCTAAAATCTAAACTTTTATATATAGATTACCATAAGATTTGTGGAAAGCTATTCTAGGTAAAAATTAATAGTTTAAAAACTGTACTTGCTGGTTGACTTTGGTGTAAATTAGCTGAAAATGAACTTAATGGAGTTTTAAATTATTTTCCCTTCTAGAAGTAAGTCCCTTTATTCTCCAACTCTGCGAAAGTCTGAATGTAAGTTCATGAGTAAAAAAGCAGCGTTCTGCTGTCTTCCCTCTACAGTGGCTAAATGAAAAGCACTTCTGAGGATTTCTAAACACAGAACTTTACACTTCTGGAGGAACACAGGTCCTCACTAAAATATCACCAAGAAAAAAATTCCCAAATTAAAAATTTAGTAACATTCTAACATCTGTGACACCATGGGTTTACCATAAATACTTTGGGTTGGAATGTGCACAAAGAAGTTTTACTGCTATCTTACCCTTCAGACTAGACTTCAATTTTAAATAAGTTGGGTATCTATCTACTGACAGCACTCTGGCAGAGATGGAGGCACCACCTAACAGGGGTGCAAGTCCAGGGTCTCTGCTCGCTCTGCCCACTTGGACACTTTGAGGAGGGAATCCTGGCTTCTCGCAGGTGGGAGATGCAGGAATCTGCTGACACTGTCCTGCCTGGGAGAGGGAGGAGTGCCTCATTACTGCTCCCTAGGTTGCCCTGACTTTCCACTAGCTCCTTCTAACTTCTCAGCAAAGAGGGGGAAGGGTACCTTGTCACTACCCGCTCCCAGATACTGTGAAATACATGCTTCCCACATCATCTCTACTGACATTGCAAGAGGGTGCCCCTGTTAACACATGGCAGGGATGAAATTCCTGCTCCCCTCTTGGGCTTCTCTGCCACCAGCCCACTAGGAGGGTTGGGGCTCCTTCTTATACCTGGTGAGGGAGGAAATCTAGGTTCTCCACTAAGCTTTTGCTATAGTGGGTAGATTCATACCTTTTTCTGTATGGTGCTTGGCTGGAATAGAGGGGCTGTTCTAAACATTTTCTACCTTGCTAGTTCGCTCTTGCTCTTTCTTCTAGGGTTGTTTTGTCTGTACCTGTTGGCATTTCCAGGTTGCTGACTCTCCAGTACCCAGTTTGGGGAATGTGAGGCAAGAAAAAAAACCCAAGGTACTCACCGTGGTGTTGTGCCTTGTGTCCCGAGGTCCCTAACCAGCCTACTTTTATTTCTCCACCCTTCAGACTCTTGTGTTTATTTCGCATTTAATGTCCAGGGTTTTTAGGAATACTTAGTATAAAAAAGAGGGAAAGGTACCTCTATCTACTTCTAATGGTTCTGTGTCCTTTGTACTCCATTTTATATAATTCTCCCAATTTACTAGTTTACTAAAAATGTCATTCTCATCTTCTCAGTACCCTGCCAAAAAAATCTCCCACACCTCCAGATTCATACAGTGTGAAGTCCAAACTCATTTGGCTGCCATGCAAAGACCTCCATCCATATCATGGCCTTTCCACTGCTCTTACTATGAATGATCCACTCAGGCTGGTGAGTCAATGTTCTCTGAAAGTGTTCTAAATATCTCCATTTCCACACCTTTTCTCATGTTGCCTCTTCCAGAACTCCCCTCAACCTCCCTTCTGGCCATGCAAATTCTACCCACCTTACAGTCTATTACATCAATAAATCACAATGATCACTACCACCTCAGAACTCCTTCCATACTTACTTCCTGTACCACCCCTTCAAGTTCTGCCTTATACTGGTATTATGCTTTCATAATTAAGTTATCTCTTCCAATATATTATAAATTCCTTAAAGCCAAAAACTACATTTTATACTTCTTCATATTCTCTACATCACTTTAATACAAAGCCTGGCACATAGGAAATACTCAATAAATCTCTTTGATGTGATTTATTTCTTGATTTGACAAGAAAGTTATAATAATGGAACTTTCATAAAAAATACAGTTTAGGAAGTATTAAGACTAAAACTCAATCACCTAGATAACTGACAGAAGTAAAATGACTTTGACTTTCTCTTCCTTCCATTCAATTAAGACATATTACTCACTGATTAACCCAGTGCCACATACTGGGATAAGCTAGCGAATAAGACAGACACAGTCCCTTCCCTTATCAAGTTTATAATTTAAAATTCACATTCTTAAGTAACAAAATATTTATTTAGAGATTACTAGAGAATACTCTACTACTGGTAAAATCAATGTTACCTACAAATTATAGCAATACAAATATGGGATAAAACAATAATGATGGAAAGATGAATAAAGGAAACAAAACAACAGAAACTGTCAGGTGTCTGTGGCAGTGAAGCACTGGACTGATGGCCTACAAAGAAACAAACTGTTGGAGCTGACGGCACTCAGCCTGGTGCCAGCCATCTGAGTAAGAGAAGGTGTCCTGGGGGAAAATATTTCATCGGGTATACAGTATCCTCCCAATCAAAAGGCACCGATAACAGTGGCCATCTCTAGAAAGGGGAACTGCGTGGTGGGTGATAAGGATCAAAGGGACACTTACTGTTCACTGTATACCCTTTTGTACCTTTTGAATTTTGAACCATGTGCATATATTACCTATTCAAAAAAAATAAAAAAATTAAAGCTGAAATGCAGTTACCAAAAAAAACCCAAAAAACTTTCTACAAGAAAAACAAGATTCTTAACTAATTTTAAACAAAAGTCCTCAAGAGGCTTTCAAACTTTTATCCTATACACTGATTACATCTCAAACACCACCTTTTAACTTACTTTAGCTACCTACCAAAACTCTGACACTTCTCAGGACCTTCCAACAACCCGAGCCAAACTGCCATCCTCACCTCCGGCCCCCTACTCTTCTCATTACAATAGCAAGGATCCTACATAATATCAACTGTTCTTATACTATACACTCATAAGGGCAAGGGCTGTGTCTACCTTATTCCTCCTTTAATCTCCCACACTCAGCATGGAGGAATATAAGTCAATCAACTCTTTCCTCTAGCTGTACCTAGTTTACTAATCAAAGTTCTGTTTTGTAGGAATTCAATAAATACTGGCTAGAGAAATGAATAAACCACTCTTACTGCCTTTAATCACCATTCACACATGCAAAATGTAAATCTATCCTTTTAAATTTACTAACCCAATGCAATCCTTCCTCCTTCTTCCTACTGCATCTTTGTCAAGTACTTTTATTACAATTAAACTAGTTCAATTTCTGCCCACTACCCTACATTTCTGCGGTTTACCAGTATCTAAAAGAACCAGTAATGCTCCTCCCAGTACTTCATCAGATTAAGAAACAACTTATTTGAGTAGTCTCTCTCAGTGCCTCTTCTCCTACTCTTCTCCACCACACGCAAAATTCAAACTGTCTTACTTCTACCTTGTAAACATCTCCAAATATCCCAATTTCTTCACAGAGCTTTCTCAAACTGATCGATAAAGAACTAATCGTTCCTGCCTCTGGCTATTAAGTTGGAAGTATTTTTGGTTACTTTTCTGAGTTCCCCGCTCTTCTCCCCCAATGTATTCTTGTCTCTTATCACTAAATTACTTTTTAAATTATATAACATTATATATAAAGATCTGTCTCTTCAAAAAATAGTATGCTATTATTCCACATATACATCCTATATACCCTTATCTATATCATACTCAACTTTCAATTGTGTTCTTAAATATCACTTTTTCATAAACACCTTCCTTGTTCTCCCCCTCACCTAAGACTAGCTGCTATACTCTCCCACAGCACCCTGTAATTCTCCTTTATAACATTTACAGCACCCGGCCCTTTGTATTTATCTAGTCTTTGAGGCAATGATAACACTGTTTTATTCACAGCTGTATTCCAAGTATCTTGCACAGTACTCGACAAATAACAGAAAGCTAAGAAATATTTGACAACTAGTTGACTAACTGATGTATTTAAGAACTATTTTATTAAGTATGGAACAGGTCTACTAAGTTGATAAATATTTTCAATAGAGAGATAATTTCTCTTAAAAAGAAAGTATTAAAAGAGAGACAAATATAATAATGAAATTAGGTCAACACTTAAAAGAATGCCATAAGTTCAAATTATTTCTATTAGTTATTTAATGCTTCCACTGAAAAATAATAACCCAAAGAATCACCTTAAAAACTGACATATAAAATTCAATTGGAATGTTTAATACTCTAACACAGATTCAGCTATACTACTAAAAAATACTGTTAGTCATTAGAGTAGTATTTACACATTACCTACCATATGTGATATTGTGATTTAACTCGGCTCTTCGTAAGGATTCATCAAGAACATCATACATTAATTCACTTGTCCTGTTTAAAAGATATTTTATTGGCAGTAGAATTATAGTATTATAACCCAATAAAACACAGTTTTTCAAACTTCTCTCTCCTTAAAACTGAGGATCTACAGAAAAGAAGTGAAAAAATTTCATTTTATGAAGCTATGGGAATTTCACTTCTTACAGATTCCATTTGCTCTTTTTAATGAGTTACGTCCTGCTTTATCAAAGTTTACTAGTCAATGAAGATAAACATAAGTCGATCAACTCTTTCCTCAACCTGCACCTAATTTACAAATCAGGTTTTTATTCAACTGAACATACTATCTTTTATCATTTTCTTTGGAATAAAATATTTCTACCTGTTTCAAATTACTACAGTAATACCTCACATATCCAAACAGTACATTATCTGTATTTAAACCACATAATTTTTTTAAGTTTTAAAGTATTCGAATACTACTCTTTCTATGAATAGCACTGAGTTCTTCAGAAAGAAAACTTTATCTTTCATTTATGTTAAATATGTGAAATATAAGAAAATACCACTCCTATGTCTTTATGATCACTGATTACTGTTACAACAGCCGGACTGAAGTGGATGCCGTGAGAAAATGCAGCGCTTTACAGAGTTGTAGTATTCATCCTCCCGCCTAGAAAAGTCCCCTCCAAGATGCCAACATGAAAACTATGGCTTCTCAGCTGGTATTTTTGTATGTCTTACAAATTCAAAAAACCCTAATAGAAATAAAAACTGCCTCAACATAGAATATACACAGTAGTCTTGCAGAGAAAGTAAACTGTAAAGCAAACAAGCAAAAAGATAAAATTAACAATGAAATACTACACACAGCAGTGAAAAAGGAGAAACTTTTCCAGCTTGCAACAACAATGGATAGAAGTGGAGAATATTATGCTAAGTGAATTAAGCCAGTCAGTGAAAGGCAAATACTGCATGATCTCACTTTTATGTGGAATCTAATGAACACAGTAAACTAAGGAACCAAATAGTCACAGAAGTTTGCAGACACGAAAGAGACTGACAGCTGCTCAAGATGAAGGTAAGCGCTCTTTTAGTCAACTTTGCGTGTATTCTCCAAATTCATCCGCGAAAGAAGGAAGATAGTAAGTTAGTGCATTTAGTAAATTCACTAAAAGCCTCAGTTACTTCACTTCCTCTCTCTCTAAACATCAACAAACATATCCTCAAGAGAGAATTAAAAAAAAAGTTACTTCACGAGACTTCTGCCAAGATGGAGGCGTAAGTGGAAGCACTGCGCCTCCTTGCACACCAAGTTAAAAAACAACAAAGTTTTAGCAACAAAAACACAGCCAAACCACAGAAAATTGAACTACACGGAAGTCTGACAACAACGAACCCTTCAGCAAAACTGGTAAGAGGGGAAGAGCCAGCAGCAGAGCAGGGGCGGGCAGGAAAGATCCACCAGACCGACCCAGGCGAGCAACCCAGGTGCGCCAGCATAAATCAGTGAAGGAGCGAGCAGCAAGACAGACCGTGCAGGCCCCAGCGGCGGGAAGCAGCAGAGGGGACCGCCATTGTCCCTCTCTGACCCCACCCCCACATACAGCATCAGAAACCAGTAACCTGGGGGCCCCCACCCTGGTGAACACCTAAGGCTCCGCTCCTCTAACCTAAGAGGCATGAACAGATCAAAACATGGCTCAAGAACAATTCAGAGCCCCAGAGCCTATAAATCTAAGCAACCAAGAAATAGTCAAACTCTCAGATGCACAGTTCAAAACGCTGGTGATCAGGATGCTCACAGAACTGGTTCATTTTAGTCACAAATTAGAGGAACATATGAAGGCTAAACTAATTGAAATGAATGGAAATGCACAGGAAACCAATAGTAATAGAAAGGAAACTGGTACTAAAATCAAAGGAGTGGACCAGAAGGAGGATAAAAATGACTAACCAGAAAAGAATGAAGAAACAAGAATTCAAAAAAATAAGGAGAGACTTAGGAACCTCCAGGACATCTTTAAACACTCTAACATCCAAATTACAGGGGTACCGGAAGGGGGAAAGGAACAGCCACCAGTGGAAACCTTATTTGAACAAATAATAAAGGAGAATTTCCCCAAGCTGGCAAAGGAAATAGACTTCCAGGAAATCCAGGAAGCTCAGAGAGTCCCAAAGAAGTTGCACCCAAGAAGAAACAAACCAAGGCACATCATAATTACACTAGCCAAGATGAAAATGAAGGAAAGAATCCTAGAAGCAGCAAGAGAGAAGGGGACAGTCACCTACAAAGGAGTTCCCATCAGACTGTCAGCTGATTTCTCAAAAGAGACCTTACAGGCAAGAAGGGGCTGGAAAGAAGTATTCCAAGTCATGAAAACCAAAGACCTACAACTAAGACTGCTCTATTCAGCAAAGCTTTCATTTAGAATGGAAGGGCAGATAAAGTGCTTCTCAGGTAAGGTCACGTTCAAGGAGTTCATCATCACCAAGCCCTTATTATATGAAATGTTAAAGGAACTTACCTAAGAAAAAGAAGATAAAAAAGATGAACAGTGAAAGGACAGCAAACTCAGTTATTAACAACCACATCTAAAACAGAAGCAAACTAAAAGGACAGCTAGATCAGGAGCAGAACCACAGAAATGAAGATCACATGGAGGGTTAGCAACAGGGGAGTGGGAGAAGGAGAAGGAGGGAGAAGGTACAGAAAATAAGTAGCATAGATGGTTAGATAGAAAATAGATAGGGGGAGGGTAAGAATAGTATGGGAAATATAGAATCTAAAGAACTTGAGACACGTGGTCATAAACTAAAGGGGGGAGAATGGTGGGGGAGGGGGTGTGCAGGGTGGAGGGGAATGAAGGGGGGAAATAGAACAACTGTAATGATAAATCAATAAAATATATTTAAAAAAAATTTTTTTTAAAAGTTACTTCACTTTCTGACAACATATGATAGCACTGTGTCTTTTGAGACCAGTAAGGTCTGGATGCATTACTACAAAACTTGTGGTTTTAAAAGAGAATTCCAGGGAACTCCAACTAGAGCTCCACAGTAAGATAGGATGGGTTATATAAAATAAAATACAATTAGGGTAAACATTTCTAATGCGTGTGGGTCTTCTCGATGACATCCAGGTTTTCACTGCAGGTTTCAATCAGGGGTTGAGGTTCACAAACACAGAAAAATGTAAAGAGCCATACCAAGAGTGCTACAGCCCAGTTAGCATTTATCAGGAGCACACGGGCAAATGGATGCTGGCATGACGCTGACAAGGCGTTACTAGGAGCAACAGCCTAGAGGCCAATCCTTTCATAAAGCTAGGCTAAGAATTAGAATATAGATGAATCCTACTGCATAAAAGAGAACCATATCACATAAAGTCAGAACAATGGTGAGCAAATATTTTGTTAAGACAAATAGTTCAGAGACTCAAGCCATGGTCCTTGCTCTCAAGGGAACTAGCTGGATTTGCTATCAGTTTAGAAAAAAATTAAAAATAAAAATGTGTACACACATGCGTATACAGAGAATGAGCAAATGCAAATAATTAATGAATCTAGTAAAGGTAAAAGAGAGCTCCTGGACTATTCTTAGAACTTTCCTGTAAGTTTGAAAATCTACAGGCAAAATAAAAAGTTACTGTGTGTGTGTGTGTGTGTGTGTGTGTGTGTGTGTGTAATTGGAAAGACACCCATAAAAATTTTAATATAAATTATTGGCTGAATCAAACAAATGAATTAAGAAGGTAAAATGTTCACATCCAACTTGAGCATAAGTCAGCAAGCTATAGTGTGAAGGCCTCATCTAGCTGATTGTCTATTTTTATTCGGCTGCTGGCTATTAATGGCTTTTACATTTTTAAATGGTTGGGGGGAAATCAAAATAATAACATTTCACAACACAAAAACTCTATGAAATTCAAGTTTCAAAGTCCATAAAAAGTTTTCTTTTATTAGCTGCACTCACTTATTTATATGCTGTCTATGGCTGTTTCTGAGCTATACAACAGCAGAGCTGAGTAGCAGATAACATACAGCTCACAAAGCCTAATATTTATTGTCTGGCCCCTGACAGAAAATTTCCCAACAGGTCAACTAGAATGACTAAGAAAGCTTCACAGAAGATATAAAGCTTCAGAGGGACATTTCACTGTGAGCAGGATTTAGATAAGCAGAGGGCCAGGATTATCCCAGCAACCTGAATCTATCTACTTTTTTTTTTTTTATATATATATAGACTTCTAATAAAGTTGTTTATATAAAGTGGTTTACTTATCACTAGAAAGCCAATTAAGCATTGGGAGAAGATGGCTTATCTTAAAACCTCCAGGTGACCAGAGCCTAAGGCTATCACACTTACTTAGTTTACCTTTGATCATCTTTCCCTAGAAGTCCTAGTATTCTCAGGAGCTGAATTTGTAACCATGGTGCTGGGACGCTGTGGTAGTTGAAATCTACTGGGAGCTTCCCTCCAACCACTTGCTTCAAAATTGTTACAAAACTCCCAGTCAAGTCTTTATATCCAGATGAATTCTCCTACATTCAAAAAATAAAACAAAAAACAAAATTTTTTTTCTGTTAAAAACCATGTCTTAATACATATAAAAAAGAGTTGGATGCCATATAGATCTAACTTAATACATACCAACTTAGAAGTCCCTTCCACGATGAAACTGCTCTGGCTACTAGATCCAAAACTGAATCATCCACCATTCCCTACTTGCTCTCACACACAGTATAACCACATTTCAAAAGTTCTTATAATTACATCTTATATAGAACCTTTAATAGTCAACACCAGTAATTAAATCAAAAAGTAAAAAACTGGCATACTGAAACAGGGCTGTAACATCTCTAGTTTTGATGAAAGTTTAGGTCTGTTTGCAATCTCTGAACTTTGTTTGCAAAAGACTTCTCATGTAAACGAGCCAAATTTGTTCTGGGTGGAAAAGCACAGAACACACCCAGGACTACTCAAACATTTAAGCCCTCCTAAAGCAGTGAATCTGTCTGCTAAAAACTAATTTACCCTATAATACTTAAATATGTTCCTGTTTCTGAATGAGTGCACCTTGACTATCCAACTAATCTCTTGGACTGGGGAAATTAAATACACATTGCTCAAAATAAAGATTCATCATTGTAATTTTTAAAATATTTTATTTATTTATTGAGAGAGGGGAAGGGAAGGAGAAAGAGTGGGAGAGAAACATCAATGTATGGTTGCCTCTCATGCATCACCCTGCTGGGAACTGGCCTGGAACCCAGGCATATGCCCTGACTGGGAATCGAACCTCAATACTCTGGTTCGCAGGCCCGTGCTCAATCTACCGAGTTATGCCAGCCAGGGCTCATCATTGTAATTTTTATTATGCAGTAGATCAAGGACAAATTTTTAGAAAGGAAATAATAGCTCTTTCAAAGTTTAGTAAATGTTAGAGAAAGAATAAAATATAACATCAAATATCTATTTGTATCATACTATTTTGGAACACAATGCAAAAAAGTGAAGATAACTTCAGTTCTATAATTTTAAACTGAATTCAACAGCATTTTCCATTTCGTTATGAGGTACTCATGAGATCCCTCACAAACATGTACTTTGATAAAAAGTTTCAGGCAACACACTGGGGTTGATTTAGTATAAACCCATGTCTCCATTTAGAAAAAATTTTTTTACTACACCATTAACCCTCCTAGCTTTTCTAACACAGTATTGATGTATGGCATTGACACTGTAGTCCACACCTTGTGCAACCTCTAAGGGCTCTCCTCATTTCTACAAGGGGTTATGCATCATTCTACAAGGCTGCATAAAAGACTATTACTGCATGAAAACCCACAAATCTATAAATATCCATCTCCTTCCTACCTACCATTTTTCTATGTTTATGGAGTAACATGAAGGAATTTTAGGCATTAAAAAAAGAATAATTGTCATGCGCTTACAACTCATGTTATCAACAACTTGCAAAAATTACTATTTGTAAGTCAATAATAAAAACTTAAAATGTTATGCCTTTGACTGAAAAATCTGAGGTTTTTAAATTCCAAACTTATAATCCATAAGTAGTTGTCTGACAACCACTTAGTACCTGCTGAAATGTCCAGCTTACCTTAATCATCCTATGGTATATGTGCAGGGAAGCGGCCATGACACCAACATCTCTGTCACAAAGTGCCTTCCGAAACTTGATGTGGATATGCTGTACTTGATTGGGAGCAATGAGATGGAATTTGTATAAAGCCAGAACAGCTTTTCTTCGTATTATCTCCCTAAAGATAAAAAATGAAATCTAAACAAACCATCTCAATTGACAGGCATTTAATTTAAACAGATTATGGGTCAAATGACTTCAATATAACAGCTATCACCTTAATCTAAAAAGAAAAATTATACATTTATCATTAATTTCTTTATTCTAATACACCAAATTATAAAAAGTGGTATCTCTAGGAGGTAAGATGTCAAGAGACTTTAACTGCCCAAGTTATACATTTATCTAATTATAGAATTTTCTGTTAACAAGCATATATTACTTTTGAAACCAGAACAAGAAAAATAAATTCCTTAATTCCCTAATTCTATTTTGAAACCATATCTATAGCAATTGGGAAAAGAATCAATAGTAAGTTTAAATCAGTAAAGTATAATTACAGCTAGTCATATTAAAGAATTTTTTTATTAATGTTAAAAGTCTCTTTAACATTCTAGCATTTTATATATATTTTTATATCATGGACAAGCATCCTCCAAATATTTTAAGGGAGCAGGTAAGTACAGGATTCACAGTTAACAATGTTACTCCTCTCCTTGCCTCATTACAATGAAGAGGAAAAGCGCAGATAATGTGTAGCATACATGAAGTAAAAATAGAGTTGCTATTCTATCTATGCTCATAATGTGGTTTCCAAGAATACATATTCCTTATTATTCTTTTATGCCATTTCTACCTAACTCATGTTCGGACTGCTGGCATTGCTCACAGCAGGAGCAAATGTCACAAAAGTGTTTACTTTTACTTTTATGTATTGCTGTTTCTTAAAATCATATAATATCAACATTGAGATTATTCAATGCCACCCTGTGTTCTACTTAAGGATCTCTTTCGTAAGATTCCTAACAAATGGTTCTCTAACTTCTGCTAAATTCCACTAACAAGCAACTTACTATCTTCTAGGCAAACGATACCATGATACAAAATTATTTTCACATAGAAGGAAGTAACAATGAATTTGCCATTGGTATTAATACTATGGTGACTATAAACGACACCCTAATGTATAGCTCTGGGTATTAACCAGTATTAGTTCTGGGAGAGAACAGGTAAACGAGGTCAGGAAAAACAAACTCTGAACAGGCTCAGGAATGCGAGGTCTGTACCTCTGTGATGGCACTGACACGTTTGTCAAGAGCACTATTCAGGCTCTACATCTGGTGCACTGAAACACAGCCAGAAATTCGAAGTCAAGTCCAATCCCTATACCTGCAGTGCTGTCCCATATTCTCTAGCCCGTCACTCTGTAACATGGAATTAGAGATAGCCTTCACTGCAGAAACAGAGCTTCAAAACTCTAACTTGTAGAAAACAGGGGAGTCCAAGATTTAAAATTAGAGTAGATGGGGAGTCCAAGATTTAAAATTAGAGTAGATGGAAAGCAATGAGAAGAAAGTTGAAAGGGTAAATGGGAAGCAATAAGAAAAAAAATCAATTCTCAGAAGAATTTCACACAGATTCAGCAAGTATGTTACCACAAAAGAATGGTGGTATGGAAATTTCATATAAAAATATGCTCTGCTATGATCAGATCAACCTATAATTATCTAAGAAAAGCTATTATTTTATCTCTAATAATTAATTATCAATACCCATCATTTGTTCAAAATACAGACTTGATAGAACAAAACACTACAACAAGTCTGAGCTTTAAAGGTCACAAAGTTAAGGGGTGTGTTCAAAAACAAAATCCAGTGTGGCGAAAAAATAAGCCAAGCACTAAGGACTTAAGGAACCTTATAAGATTATCAAAATACTGTAAGTTAAGGATTATTAGGACATATTCTAAAACAAAATTCAAATGCTGAAGTTTTAATAAAAAAAAAGCATCCCCAAAACAGTGAAGATCTGTGCACTCATAACACTTGAATTATTTCCCAAATGTTTTCCATTATTTCACTTTATTCCAAACACTGTGAGAACCGTGGCTTCAGCCAACCCCTACAGCCAAGGGAAAACCAGGACCACTGCTGGTTAGCGGCAGAAGTGGGAGAAAGCCAAGGATTCCTGACACTAATATCCTCGCTGTCCCTCCGTTTCACTTTAGAAAGCTGCCTAATATTCTTCTAAACCCGCGTAAAAATAAGGACAATGTTATTTGGGATTTTTGCATTTTATCTGACAAAGATTATGCTCTGTCTTGGTAGCATTTAGTTATAATCAATTTTTGTGCATAAATGTTTGTTTTGAAATATACGGTATATACACCTATCCAAAAAGAATTTACTTACTTAGAATGTTGAAGTTTATCTTCTATTAATGGAAGAACAGCTGGAATCATTTCTTGAGGGAAAATCTGGCTGACAACAGTAAGCGCCATACACACTTCCACCAGGTTAGTGCTCTGCAGGTCCTGGCATAGTTATAAAGCAAAGGAAATACTCAGTGTGAATCTCAAAATAAGGGGTAGCGAGCTCAACACTGCAATGGTCCCACATACTTAACAGTTTTCTACTAACTTTATTTTATAGAGTATCCCTATTTCATTTGCCTTAACAGAGTCAATAGATAAACACAGCCAGAAACCAACTGATCCAAAAGGAAACCATATTTCTGTTCTGCCACTGGCCAAAGGAGTCTCCTTATAACAGCTTTTAAAATTTTTCTAAACTAATAACAAACCAATTTTATGAATTTTTTCCTGTTAATCAATACTATGTATGGAACTTTAAAAGAAAGTAGTTCTCAAATACATACAATAAAATGCATGCATTCATTCATACATACGTACAAATTTTATAAATCATAATAGGAACTAAAAATGTGTTATTGAAAGTCTGAAAAAATTAAAGCTACTAGTAATCTTAATAGAGCACATGACTTAAAATTCAGGAAGTACCCCCCCCACACACACACACATACAATCCGCAGACAACACCAGATAAACATGAAAAAGCCCAACAGTTCAATTATACTTCATTACCAACTCTGATTAAAAATTTAACAGAAAAAATACTGTATGGATTAAATTGTGTTTGTATTATCTGTACATTCTATACTCCAGGCTCCTTTAAAATGACTTTTAGAACTTAAAACACTGAAATTATTCAGTTTACAGTTTTAGCCCTTTAGAACAGATTCTAGAGAAACAGACAAGAGCATGGAAATAGTCTGGAGACCCAGTTCTAAGTCTGACGCTGCTTTTTCAAATGAAACAGTAACAACAGCCATAGTAACTACTACTTCACACAGTATTTTTCATCTGACCCTCACAAGTTGGTCAAGTTCTATTATCAGCCTTATTTTACAGATACAGAAAACTGATCTAAAAGATCTTTCTAAGCCCACTCTATAATCCTATCTTCTTCCAAAAATATCTAATTCAGTATGACTGGGAAAAATGTCAGATGCCTGCAGAAATAATTTAAGACTTCATGATAACCAACACACAATACCATACCTTTACAACTGTATTCACAAGGAGAAGCAACAGTTCATGACTTTCATGTAGAAATAAAGAAACTGCCAAGTAACCTGTAAAATTTGAGGGGGAAAATCTCATTATAACATTTCCCAAGAAGTTACACAAAGCAATAATATATTCCAAAATTTAAGTATCAAAGATACCAGTTATAGGTAAATATAAAACATCAACTGCAAAATATGAGGTTCAAAACATTTATTAAGGAAGATTTCAGGTGCTCCTCATCCTGAAATCTTCCAGAATTTATATTTCATGGAATGTACCTAAAACAGAAAACAGGCTATGTGTACCCATTTAGAGTTAAAAATGACATTAGGAATATACTTCTATGTTCTATGCAAATCTCAACACAATCAATGAAAACATTTTCTATCCTGCAGCAAAACACAGAATTACTTAAAAACTAACAGCTGCTATAAGTAATAGTGAGCTATCAGCTAATTGTGGTTTTGAATGAGCTACCACCTAAAACCAAGCCATATGATGTAAATCATGTATCAACAATACCTTATTTTCTCAATGTACTATTGAATGAATAACAGTTGTTGAAAAAAACTGTCTACTCCATTAAATGTATTCACTGACTTAAGTAAGCATTGTTATTTCAGCCATATTAAAACATAAAAAAAAGTACATCTTAGGATTGAGCAAATACATTCATACGAAGACAAATGCCAGGTACATGGAATACAGATGCTTCATGTCATTTTCCTGCCACCCTTCATACTGATAACTTGTTAGACAGTTACTGTGAGTCAAGCACAGTACAAGTCTCACCTCCTTTAATCCTCACAACCCTACTGACGCCCCAAAAGAGCAACTGCCCACTGTTGACAGCTAGTGCATGGTGGAGCTAAAACCCAACCAGCGGGAGTTAGTTCCTGTTTTTAACCCCTAGGCTGTTCTGTCTTTCCATACAGACTACCTGAGGCCCTTTCCCCGAATCCCACCTTCATTGTTTTTCATTCTTCTCAATTCTTTCACTAGGGACTTTAATATTATCCATCCCCATCATTACCCAGTGTCCACACTGTCTGTATCAGGAAACACGGGGGAAATGTAGAAAGTTCTGTTCTCACAACCAAGTAGCAGTGTGATCCACTGCAACATCTTCATGGAAGGTCAGAGAAGAGCTATTACTCTCACAATTAAGAAAGGGAAAAAAGAACTAACCAGAGCCAAGAAAGAGATGAGAAAAACCCTAGACAGCACTAAAGCAAATGTTAGGTCTTATCAGGTTTCTAAGAACTCATCTGTTCAACTAAGTTACCAATCACCCACACCGTAGTCACCAATATGAAAGTACAATATCAACAAGCTAATCCAAAGATCATCTCAATTCTGAGATGATCTGTTACAAAAAATGTAACAGACATTTTTTTTTGTTAATTCTGTTACAAAAAAAAAAATTCTTGTTTTGACAATCGGGAAACAGGGAAAAAGATACTCTGCAACCAAAACAAAAATGAAAACAGTTTCAGGAAAACAAAGAATAACAACTATGATTATAGAGTATATTTGCTATGACTGAGAGTGAGGTGTAGCATAAGAACACAGGCTTTGATTCAGAGAAACCTGAGTTCACATGCTGGCTCCACCATTCATTAGCACTATGACCTGGGACGAGTGACTTGACCTTTCTTAGCCTCAGTTTTCTCCGCTGTACAATGAAATACTATCTCAAAAGATAAAGACCTAACACAATGCCCGACTTTATGGGTACCGAAATTTATTTATTTAACAATACTAACATAAAAAAGCAGAAGGCACTCTTCATTAGAGAAAGCACCAAAACTAGCCTTAGTAATCTCAGGATAGTTAATGAGGTAAAAGTACCAAAGGAAGACGTGTAAAAGGTTTAAATGCTATCATAAAAAAACAACTTCCACTCACTAGCACACATAAAGAACATGATACCTGCAGGTATATGTCTCTGTAGTTGGCAGTATTTTCTTAGGGAAGTGTAGGGAACCACCCTGCCTGGTTTCAGGAGCTGTAACCCCCCCCCCCCCCCCCCCCCCAGGGCTAAGGCTGAGTGAGAGACCTTGGGACCATAAGCCACTAAGGAGACAAAGCTTATCTCCCTGGCAGGTGCACTGCCTACGCCCACTTCACTCCACCCTGCCTGGCCCCCAGTGCATGACTTATTAGCCAATGATAAGTAAGATTCCTTGAGGGATGACCTAAGACAGGCCTGGTCACAAGGGGGCCCTCAGGGAAGGACTTAGGGGGCCATGGAGAAAGAGGGTGATGGACCCTCGCCCCTCGGCTTTGACATAGCCTGAGTCCTCATTCTTTCTTCGAGAAGTCTCCTAATTTCTTGGCTGCTTTACTTCTCCTACCTGACTTAAGCCTAAAACAATGACAGAGGTGGGTGTGGCCCTATGCTGGAAAAGGGCAGTTTCTAGGGGCAGTCAGGCCTAAGAAAGAATGCATAAAATCCTGTGAAATCTGCTTTGCTAGGAATGTCCTGTTTTCTGATAAGGGTCCAAGTATGAAATGAGTTTGTTCCCCAAAGTTTTATGGCCCTTTAGCTATCTGACCCTGACTCAAAATAAGCCCTCAGAGTTCTCTGAATATTATCCATTGTTTGATCATTACTCCGTGACAATGACTGATGAGCTTTACGTATACACCCTGTATTCCTATGCAAATTAAACCAAATAAAAGCCATTGAGGAACAGGTTCCTGGTCCTTCTCCTTTAAGAGATCAGCCACCTTTCCTCCCAAAGCAGATCATGTCTTGGTAGACTTATTCTTCTCTGCAGAGGATGGAGGGTTCTGCAGGCAAAGCTCCCCCACAGGGGAGATCATGAATCTCAGTAAAAATTACGGTGAAGTCTCTTTTAAGATTAGCCTCCATAATTATGAAATAATACATGTACAAGGTTATTCACTGCAACATTATTTACCATATGTCCACCAATACGTACCTGCCTGAAAAAACTATGATATGCCCATCCACCCAATGAAAACTGAAGTATGAAAATGACAAAATAGGGTGTAGAATAATCTGCACAGTATGCCATCTTTTGTTTAAGAGTGTGTGTACGTACCCATGCATTTGCTTCTTTTTGTTTTAAAGAAAGAATAGAAAAATTAATCAGAAACTAATGAAAATAGTTACCTATAGGGGAAGAAGCAGACCGAGTAGAGGGGTTAGATGAGAATGTGAGACTTCTCTGACTATACCAATAAAAAGGTCCTAACTTTTAAACCATGTAACATTTCACATATTTTAAAAAGGAAATTAAACTGAAAATGAAAAAAACATTACATGAAATTCAAAGAAGGAAAATACAGAAGCAGTTGTGCAAAATAACTACACTACCAACCAGCTAATATTTACTGACTATCTAGTGATGTCAAAATTTCCAGCCTTTAGGGATCTTAGAATTAGTTTGGGAGCTAAAACATTACTATATGAAAAGACAACACTGTAAGATAACAGATGGTAGGAGCCACCTGAATGATCACAGACGAGTTCAAACGTGATTTGAAATATGAAAAGGGAGACACAGGATGCCAGAGGACATTCTGCTTAGAGGGAAGAATGAAACAAGTCTAGAATTGGAAGAGTATTTTGGGTGGAATGAGATGCAACAACTGAAATACTGTGCGCATACAATCAGAGAATCTTTGCCAAGACATCTCCCACCTCCACCCCATCATCTGACCACATAAGTCAGTGTAACTTGTGAAGAATGCTGATCCTTGACAACACAACACTATCAACCCCTTTCAATAAAGACCATGTTCTAGTCCTGTATTATTCTGAAGTGTCTTGGGATTCTGACTTAAAGCCGAATCTATATGAGTAAATCCTTGAAAGGATTTTTCCTAATAGCCCGAAAAGATGATTATAGAGACAAAAATTTTAAAAAGATGCTTCTAAGTCTTATAGCTAACATTTGTGAAACTAAGTTCAGGATATTTAAAATTATTCAAGTCAAGCCCCAGCCAGGTGGCTCAGCTGGTTGGAGAGTTGTCACATGCACCAGAAGGCTGCAGGTTCAATCCCCAGTCTGGGTGCACAGGGGAAGCAACCCATCATGTTTCTCTATCTCTGTCTCTCTCCCTTACTGTCTCTCTAAAAATCAATAAACATATGCTCAGGTGAGTACTAAAATTATTCAAATCAATTTCAGTTTTATTCTATAAACATTTTCTGATCATTAAATTGATGAGGTTAGACATTTTAAATTAGCTTCACTGAGATATAAATAATTTGCATATGAGAAAATTCACCCATTTTTTAAAAGATTTTATTATTTATTTTTAGAGACAGGGCAAAGGCGATAAAAAGAGAAGGAGAGAAACATCAATGTGAGAGAGAAATAATGCTCATGCCCCAACTGGAACTGAACCCATAACCCAGGCACACTCCAACACCAGGAATCAACCAAGCGATCCCCGACTTTGCGGGACATTTAACTAAGCCACACCAGTTGGGGCTCACCCATATTTAGGTGTATAGTTTAATGAATCTGAAAAAATATATACAGTCATCAAACCACCATCACAAAAGCAGGCAATTTATCGTCTTCTCTGTAACTTTAATTTTCTCTATAAATTAGGAAAACTGACTTTTTTATAAGCTTTGAGTTTTTGAAGTACTATTACCTTCCTAAAGCTCTGGAAACTACAAGGTAATATTCTAAAAAACATACTATATACCCACCATAATTCATTTTATACAGTAGCTAGAACTTTAAGGACAATATTAAGTCTTAAATACATACATACCTACTCTTTTCTCTAGAAGGTTTCCTTGTTGTGCCAACTTGATTGCATGTATGTAGCCAAAGGAAGCATCATATCCAAGCATTTCACAATATATAAGTCTTACCATACATTCCTTCATCATTTTCTGAAAAGCAAAATGTCCAGTAACTGTGTAAATAAATGGAATGTTCTAATTTTTTTATTATGTTGCAATCATTTAACAAGAGAATCATTTAATCCTGAAACTGGGGGGGGGGGGAATAAATAAGTAAATATAAATATAAATACATATATATTTAAAAAGATGCCATAGGAAAATATTAGGGGAAGAAGATTTAATTCAGGTTACTTGTGTTTAAAGTGATACAAGGTAATTCATTAGCATGATAAGACTACTAAGTACTGAGAAAACAAGTTGATACAATAAGATCTTGGAAGCCCTCCTTCAAAAGGCTTCTCTTTTCACTCTTTTTCACTAGCGGTGAAATTGTTCGTTTAAGCTATTAAGTATCTACCCTGATTTTTTTAACATTTATCTCAGAGATTTTCAACAGTCATTATGAACTTAAAATTATATTACATACATTACTATGCTCTTATTTTTAGATGAGTACATTCCCCATTGCAGGAATTCTCTTTACCATCCTCCAACACACTCATCCAACCTCTTCGTGACCACCACAGGGACATAGTATTCTGTAAAGCATGTCCAGAGTTGGATGGCCACAACTATAAAATCTTCCTTCCTAACTTCTATTTGTCTCAGTTCTGCTCTAACCAGGTTTATACTTGGCAGTAAGAGAAATTATATTTAATGACGCCAATTACAGAAAATAGAAATTTAACAAAGTAAAAAGAGGAAAACATTCTGCTTAACACTGTTTTTTAAACAGCTGAAGTTAATTTAATTTTTTTACCCTCGCCCAAGGACATTTCTTCATTTAGAAGAGAGAGGAAGGGGGAAGAGAGAGAGAAATATCAATTGGTTGCCTCTCATAGGCTCCCTGACCAGAAACAAACCTGCAACCCAGGCACATGCCCTGACTGGGAATGAAACTCACTACCTTTCCGTTGTAGGTGACAACGCTCCAAGCAACTGAGCCATGCTGGCCAGGGTTGCTTAACATTTCTATCAAGTACCATGAAGCACAATAATTTTATACACTCACACAAACATATATACATACATACACAGAGATATATCAGGTTATGCTTTGAAGTTTCATCCGCCCACATAACATTGTGATCATAAAAGGTAATATACAGATTTCCTCAGACTTTACAAGTGTTATTCATGTACATGCATGTACTCGTGCAAAGTGATCACCCACTATTTTTATTAGAGGAGGAGGGAGAACACTCGCACAATGACTTACAGAAGACACTCACTAATCTTTGCTGAATAAATATTGCTTGGAAAAATTTCATTATGTGAAACCACATTAAAATTAGGAAAGAAAAAAAAACTAGGGCTTAATCTAACCATATAGGAACAGTCCTACAAATGACCTGCATTGTATATCACAGCTACTCACTGAAAAGTTGATGAAATGAATGTTGTTCAGAAAAATCTAATTATATGACACCAATTTTAAAAACTGGATTCTGATTAGCTGCTGGGCAATATACTTGGTTTTACAGCAAGAAAACCTTTTTTTTTTTTTCCACTTTGTCAGTCAGTCAGCCCATACTCCAAAATGTATAACAATAAAATGAGATCCACAATATGTCAACTCAGGCCTGAAAACATTTTTTTTAAAGCCTCACCTGAAGATATGTTTATTTATTTTTTATTTTTTAAGAGAGAGGAAAGTGGGGAGAGAGAGAGAGAGAAAGATCAATGTGAGTGAGAAATACTGATGGGTTGCCTCCCCTATGCTCACAGAGTGGGGATCAAACCCTCAACATTTTGGTGTATAGGATGATGCTCTAATTAAGTGAGCTACCCAGCCAGGGCTGAAAATATTATTTTAAATGATATGTACTCACCTTTCCCTAGGGTACAACATTAAAACAGTAAGATCAGCACTGGGGTCCCAGGAGCATTGCCACATTTATGTAATTATTCCCACACTGGCACGAAGCTGACAGCAGCCAAGCAAGTCTTGCTTGGTGCAACCAGTCAACAATAAAAGGTTCAAGTTAATGTCTGACTTGCTGCCATCCGTAACTGACTGTGAACACTATAAATTGGATTTTAGCAAGAGGTCAATTAGGTGTCACTATGGAGTCCACAGTGGACAGATCTGAAAGCCCAAATATGCTGGCACTGACTGTACACACTTACCAGCGTAGTTGTGGGAGCAGAGACGGTTGCTTTCAGATTACTCAGTTCCTGCTGGATTAATTTCTCCTCCTCCTGAAAAAGTGAGAGTATATGAAAGCATGAATAAACTCTCTCAAAACAGTTAAGTATTTCTAAAAGGAAAATATTTATAACATTTTAATAAAAGAAACATTTTAAAGGAGAGTTATAAAAATTATGTGCTAAGATTTGCCTAAAGGCATTTCTCCAACACTCAGAATCATTCCTGGAAAGAATAAATGTTTCCAGTCTAACTCGCCTTCCTCTTTTCTTCACTCAGTTACTGTCTCCTTAATGACATTTCAGCAGGAAATGTTTTTTAAAAAAATTAATGGTGGGGGAAAAAGAAAAGAAAATCTTCATATACTGGCCCACGATAAGGTTCTCACATGTTTCCCTTAAAATTAAAAAGTCTTCATGGAATAGTAAAATAGGGTAAGAAGGCAGAAACAGAAGTTGGTCTTTCCCTTACACTGTATTCTTCTTCCCTATCCTTTCCTCCTTATTCCTTACATCCTTTCCCCCACCTGCCACCTGTCTAACAAACAACAAATACACCAAGGTGGTCACTTCTACTCTCTGCATTATATTTTACCTCCTTAAAAGCACTTGATAATTGGCCTCATGTTTGGCTAATAGAACGGTATCATTAAATCGTACACGTTGAATTAGCAGATGTCCAGCAGGAGGCTAATCCAGAACTACTGGTAAAATAATGCCACATACAGATACCTTATATACAGTTTCGAACTGCAATTTGGAACCAAAACTATTTTTTAAATTTCATTCATCATCTCATAAAAATTAGCAAAGGACAAAATATTAGGACAAATAATAGTAAGTTCACAAATAAATCTTGAATGTGAAGCAGACTCTCCCCAGTACAGCATCATCTTACCTGTTTTGAAAAAACATTTTAAACACATAGAGTACCTTCTCGCTTTGTCTTTTCTTCTCTCCTGGCACTTAACTAGATTGTATATTGCTTATACAAGCCCAAGATGAATGACTAATTCCTTGGGAAAAGATAATGTGTTTTTCTGTTTCCTCCGTGTCTAACATATAACCTCTTCCGTATATATCTTCTGAACTAATTACGACATGACTCTTAAAGATACAAATTCTTTGGAGTTTTGAATCAGGATATTACACAACCTGTGCAGCTACCAAAAGTCTGTGGGAACCTAATAACTTGTGAAATAACTACTCGTTTTCAAAGTCCGTCTGAGGCAGTGACTTACTCTGCAAATTTTACATGTTGGAGGAATTAATCCTTCTTTCTTTGCCCACTGGTCTAACTAACAGCCTCCATCTCCCCGAAGATATTCAACAACAGGTACAGAAGGCAGGGTCTGGTCCCGCGTGTGACATTTAGCAGTTGAAAGAACTCGGGGAGAGGAAGAACCTGAGTAAGGAAAGAAACTTTGTAGAAGGTGAATGCTGACACTTCTATCAACCTTGTCACCTGCTTGAGGTCTCATCTAATCCTCAAAACCTCCTATGAACTTTGCATTGGTACTTCCTACTCCAACGCTCGGGAAATAATGGAAGTTCAAACGTTAAAGAGATCTGCCCGCAGATCATGGGGGTCAGTGTCGCCCTGACCCCCATGGACCCGCAGGACAGCCGTGGTCACTCAACACCAGGTCCCTAGCTGGTTTCCACAGTTGAGTTGGCCCTCGACTGTGGAAACCCGGCCTTCCGAGTTGTCAGTAGGGCAGGAAAGTGACACTTCCAGACAGACGCAAAGATGGACCGACACACAGGCCGTCCCCGAGCCCCGCCGTAAGGCCGGCCCCGTAGGCTCGCGGCGGGACCAGCGCCTCGCAGCCCAGGGGCCTCCCTGGGTGTCCCCGACCTCCTGGCGGCCCGGCACTTACGTGCTTGGACGTGAGCGCGGTGATGCCGCGGATGAGGCTGCCCAGGCGCGAGGAGAAGGACGCCCTGGCGGCCGCGGGCCCGCCACCCCCCTGGTTCTGCAGGAAGAGTCCGGGCAGTGCCGTCAGTGTTTTCTCCACTATGTCGCTCATCGCCGCGACCAGCGCCCACGCTTCGGCCGCCGCCCGGCTTCATGCCCGGCCGCTGCCCCGCCGCCTGCTCGGCTTCCGTACGCACTTCCTGTTTGTTTGAAGAAGAAATCTTTATTCGTGTCCGTCCTTGACGAGCACAATGTAGTTCTCAACAGAGGCCACGGGAGGGCGCGAGAGCCCGTGGTGGTGCGAGAGGCCGTTCGAACAGCGGGCTCGGAATCCGACCTGAGAAGGAATAGGAGGACCAACCGGACAGGACCGGTTTCAATGGCATCCGGGGGTCTGGCGCATCTGTGAGTCAGTCCTCCTGAGGTAGGCACTCGGACGTGTCCCACTTACACTTCATCCTCCAAGGTTTCCCTTTCTGTTTAGCCGGCTCTGCGCTGCCCGACAGAAAAAGTGCCGATTTCTGGCCCCCACTCGGCCACCGCTCACTGTCCGAGGGACCACAAGCAGTCTGCCACCTCCCCTCCATCCGCCACACCCCGAAGGACCAGAGGGAAGCGGCCGCGGCGCCTCGCTGGCCAGGTCCACGCGGTGCTAGGGACCTGGTGTTGAGTGACTGCTGTCCTGCGGGTCCATCCTGCGGGTTCGCAGTTCGCCGCATAGGGGCGACTCTGCCGCTTCTCATCCACCCTCTTCTCCTGGGATTTGGGAAACAGCCAGGAAGGGAAGTGGTCGGCCAGGCCCTGCCCCTCCCCCCACCCCCGCCTCCTACTAGGAGGGCGGCAGTTCAAAGGTCACACACACACACCCCACACCCCCGGCCCAGGAGACACAGGAGGGTGGGTGTCGCTATTCTTCTCCGTCAGGGCGCCGTTCTTTCCCGTTGTAGAGCTCATCCCGGCGCCACCCCATAAACATTTACCTTCCTATGGAGAGGAAAGCCGCTGCTGCTGCCCCGGTTTCTACCCAGGACAGAAACCGGTACAGCGGTTCTCAAAGCGTGGCCGCGGACCCACGAAATCAAAACTGTGCTCGTGTCTCTTAAATGCTGTTTGTTGTTTTTACGCTCACCCTCTCGGAAAGTGTCCGGAGAAGTTTGTAAGAGAATGGAGAGCATACAATCGCTCTATGGGCGGGTGGAATGTGTGCTTGAGTACTGTTGTGTTTTCTTTTCTAAGGTTTAGAAAATGCATGTGTGCATCTTCAGAGATCAGCTCACTTTGTGTTCAGTGCGTCCAGTGTGTGCTCATGGGCTATCTTCACTGATAGGTAGTCTCCGTTCATCTCCAACACACGGTCGTCCTTGTACCTGGGCAGAAACACAAGAAAAAGCTACGTTTTCTTGATTTGGTTTGCGAGAATGTTTTAAATTTATTGAAAACTTTTCTAAATATTATCTAAAACTTACTCTTTTAGACGTTAATATTTTATTCTAAAATGAATTTTTGTTTACAATTAAAAAAATTAGGATCAATCATTGCATTACAAAAGAGGGGTTAGACAACTTGCTTTCTCAACCCTCCTACATCTAAAGATGCTGAAAGAGGTGATATTGATTGGTATCAGCATCAAAAGGATTCTCATTAGGATAAAGGGAAGAATCTGCCTGAAACCGCAAAGACGTAAGGAACAAGGAACGCGGAACGAAAGCTCCTTTCTTTTCCTTGGTCTTAGAGATGCTAATAATTCGCTTTATCTTG
This sequence comes from Artibeus jamaicensis, assembly GCF_021234435.1. NCBI lineage: Eukaryota > Metazoa > Chordata > Mammalia > Chiroptera > Phyllostomidae > Artibeus > Artibeus jamaicensis. Next base: position 20,586,640 of record NW_026521883.1, read on the forward strand.
TCTTACCAACAGAACGTTTTCAAATACTATTTTGGTGCCAATTAAGTAGAGGAATCATTTTGAGACCTCAGTTTAAAGGAAAGGCAACTTAATATTTTAGACATGAGATCTTCATTCAGATAAGATCTTTAAAATCCAAAGCTTTTTTGCTACCACTTTTCAAACTAGAAATGAAAAGCCCGCTGGAGCATCTTACAGGTTAAATTAGTGTGTGGCACTGACTGGAGAAGGGCGTTCAATAGCTGAGACCCTGCTCAAGCCCGCGCGGGACTCAGTGAACGCCTGCGCGTGGGAAAGTTGGACGAAGAAATCACGGCTGTGCTGCTGTCCAAAGATGCAGCCGCTCACCACCTTAGAAAATTAATTTCAAACACAAAGACCGAGTTGCCATCTCATCTGCAGAATTATACTGCCTTCCAGACGGGCAACAATTATATAATTCGAGAGCTGACTAGACTCACTCTTTGCTTGTATCTATCCAGTGTCAGCACCAACTAATTCTTGAGGAAGATCCTTCGTATAAGTGCTTGGCCCTAAACACAGGGGTGCAGAAATAAAGAATTGAACAATTTTTTTAAATCTCATAGTTTATCCCGGAACAACTACTCTATTTGCACTAATGGTATGAAAACCACTGGCACCTTGACAAAACCAAGGCAGAGGCTCCAAACCGTGCTCTTGACCACTGCACACTCACATTAAAAAAAAAAAATCTAGTTTCGCCAAAGAGTATCTTTAATGAAACAGTAAGAAATCTTAATTTCAATAAATCTCCATCCTTGAGGACATTTCTTTTAAAAATGTGTGTGAAAAATGGAAAGAACACATAGAGCAGTTCTGATGCACGACAAAAGTTTTTCAAGGAAAATACTTGTGCAGCTGTTTGACTTGAAAAGCCACTTTTCTTCCTGCAACCTAATTTTCCATTGAAATAGTGGTTAACTAACAGTGGTCTTCTTGAAAATGGACAGCCAGTCTGCACTTCAAGAAAAAGAAATGACGGCATTTGTTGCCACTGATGAAATTCAAGTTTTCACATGAAAATTAGAATTTTAGAAAATGTGTATCTACCACCAGGAATTTGATAACTTTCCAATGTTCTGACAAGATTGCTGGTGATGTTAATGAATGTTATTATTTTATAATGTGTAATTAAATGTGTTAACATTTGGAAGATCTGTATAACTCAGTGATCAATATTTTCCAAATGATCAATGTATGATGTTATAAAATTATGTGTGGACTGAATATCCATTGAAAGTGTATTGCAGACCAATGATTTTAATATAATCCAGCACCAAAAGTTCACCCATGTTTTCAAATTCCACATTGCAACAAATCTTTAACAAACAACTTACTGTTGAGTTGTGGTGTTATATCAAAGAAGAATGTTCACAATTACTTGAAAAGGCTATTAGAAGACGTTTTTCCTGAACTACAGTATCTATATGAGACCAGGTTTTCTTTGTTAACTTCAAACAAAATAACAACCCTGTGTTAGGCTGATAATGGCTCCCAAAGATAAAGCCAAGTCCCAAGGCTTTATTCCTGAATGTTAACTCACAAAGTAGAACTTGTGCAGATGTGATTAGGGATTTTGAGATAAAGAGATAATCCGGGACTATTCAAATGGTCCCAAGTGCCATCACAACAAAGTCCTTATAAGAGATGAGCAGACTTAGGGTGATGGACACACAATCCAATATACAGGGGAAGGATTACAGAATTGTGCGCCTGAAACCTATATAATTTTATTAACCAATGTCAGCCCAATAAATTCAATAAAAAATAAATAAATCAAAAAGAGAGAGAGAGAATCAGAGGGAGATTAGGTAGCACATGCAAAAGAGAAGTTGAGGTGAAGACAGAGAGGCAGAGATTGGAACCATGCAGCCACAAATTAAGAAATGTCAGCAGCCACCAGAAGCTGAGGCAAGAAATGAATTTTCCCTCTTGAGCCTCCAGAGGGAGCACTTCCCTGCTCACACCTTGATTTCTGCTGGGTGAAACTTGTCTTGGCCTCCAGAACTATAAAGAATGCATTTCTATTGTTTTGAGCCACCAACTTTCTGGTGATTTCTTACAGCAGCCCCAGGAAACTAATACAAACCCTAAAGCAGAAGACTAAATGCAGAAACAAGCATGAGAATCCCACTGTCATATTAAGTGTGACCATAAAGAGATTTGCAAAATTGTGAAACAATGCCACTCCTCTCACTAAATTTTTTTTGTTTTGAATATATAGCTATTTTTTACTTTTTTTATGTTGTAAGCATGTAGTGGGTTTATTGTGCTAATTTAGAATTAATTAATAGCTTAAAATGTTCTCAGTTTTACTTCTTAATTTAGTAAATATTTATAGATATAACCCATATAAACAAGAGCTTTTGGGTGCCCTCAGTAATTTTGAAGCATGTAGAAGGTCCTGAGATCACAAAGTCTGAAGACTGCTTATGTCATATATAGTAGGTGCTCAATTATGTGTTGAAATAATCACTATGTTTATTATTCACTCACATCAATTGCATATGAGTATAGGCCAGTCAACAACAAAAGAGTTTAGGGATAAGGTGAATGGTTGCAAGAAAAGACAGAGGAGTTCTTAGAAAAGAGCAATTTAGAAAAGAGACAAATTATCTCCAATTGATCATTTTATGAAGAAGTTGCTGCAGCAACTTTCAGAGCTTCCTACTCAGTGACCCAGACACAATGATAGTTGAATTCTCACCAGTTCCTACCATTCCTCCTTTAGCTTCTGCTTTGTAAAGCTAAACATTGAAAATACAGCCAAGAAACAAATGTCAAAAGCCCAGAAGTGAAATTCCTGATAGGAAAAGCTATAAAATTGTATAGCAGGACTTTCTATGATTTAGAATTATAGGATGGGGACTGGGAGAAAATTGGGAGGTCATCAACCCATCTAGTCACCTAATTTTGTAGAAAAGGGTACCAATACTTAGACTGTGGAAGCCACTTGACCAAAGTCACACAAGCTTGGGAGCAGAACTGAAATTGTAGCCCTAAGGCTAGACGTTGAGCCTGGAGCATTCCACCCCTCCCCCACTCTTCCATGGCACTGACAGGGAAGTGGTGGCCTGTGGCTTCCTGTTGGGGACTCTGGCTCCAAGCCCTGCTCTTAAATGAAGGGGGTATGATATTCTCTTTTAAGCTTATAATTTTGAACTGTCCATTTTCCCATAAATATAGATTCTTCCTTCTTCTTTTCCCATCTTTACTTCTGTCGCAGGTAATTTCACTCAGAATGCCATACTATCTCAGGGATTGAACCTGTTAAATTACGCCCTCTAGAACTTGATTTCCTCTGTCTCTTCCAGTCAGGAAGGAGGGTGGCTTCGCTGAGCTAAAAATAGGGCAGAGAAGTGACTCAGCATCTGAGTGAGGCGCATGTACCTTAAGAAGATGCAGTGGTCCTAGGACAGCAGGAGGACAAATTATAACAGTTTATTTCCCCTAAGAATATCAGAAGCCTCACCACAAACTTTCCAAGTAGGGCTGTCTCACTTGGAAATACATACAGATGTGTTAAAGGGTATAAAATTTTTTAAATATTTATTTAATTTCAAAAAGAGGGGAAGGGAGGGAGAAAGAGAAGGAAAGAATTATCAGTTGGTTGCCTCTCACGTGCCCCCAACTGGTGACTAGGCCCAAAACCCAGTCATATACCCTGACCAAGAATTGAACTGGTGACCGCTTGATTTGCAGGCTGGCATTCAGTCCACTGAGCCACACCAGTCAGGGCAGAATTTTTTTTCTTCAGTATATTTCCTAACCTTCCTTTAAAAAAATCTTTTATGTTGAGTAGATGTTAAACTCACCTTATTAAAAATTCAAAATGTACAAAAATTTATACTGAGAAAAGTCTTTATCCCTTCCCATCCCCCAGCTACCCGCTTGATCTCCCTAAAGGCAACCACTATAATCTCTTTCTTCAGAAATATTTTCTACATTAACATTAGCCTTCTCTCTGAAAGCCTTAGGTTCCAACTCCATGTCCACAGAAAATTCAGCCCACTTTTTTCCAGTGTATACCTCCAGGGAATCATTCTTTTATGTAACATGGCTTTTGGAACTTTCTGCCCTCGCTGGATGGGGCTGTGGAAGACAGACAACAGTTGTTCATGCTCACTTACTCCAGAGTTGCCGTGCCATCCTGGGAATTTGCCTGGGAGCCACCTGAAAGGGGAGTTCCAGGCCACACACAGACCCATCCAGTTCTCACCCTCATCCCCCACCAGATTCTTTCTCCCAGGCTCCAAGTCATCTGTTCTGTTCCCAGCCCCTTAAATGTCTAAACTCTGTTTAGGTTTCTTCATCCTCTTGCTCTTTGGGTTTAGCATTTGGCAATACTTTCCCTGCGAAGCCCTTGTCAGCTTTCCCAATGATCCTGATTTCCCATTCTAGTTAAATTGCCTTCATTTACCCCTAGAAACGTGCTTAATATGACCCCCTTTATCCATTTTCCCTGCCACCAACTTGTTTTAGTATTTCATCCTGTCTTGGATTATTATAAAAGAGATTGCAATTGGTCATCCGTTATTACTAACTTCTCTTTTCAACTAATCCTTTAGAGTGAGCTTTCTATCTTAAAAATCTGATCATATTATTCTCAGTTCCAAATAGTCTAATGGATAAAATGCAAACTCCTAAGATCTGGACTTTGATAACTTTCCCATCATCCACCTCTCTAACCTCTTCACCTACTAGACTTAAGTTAGCATTTTTTCTTTTAGTGATATTAAGCTGCCAACAGTTCCCCGAATATACCAAGCTTTTAACTCCTCATGATTTTGCACACACTAACTATCTGGAATATTCTTCCACTCTTAACTGGAAAATTCTTGTTTATCCTCTAAAAGAGAACTCAGACAACAGTTCCTCTATGAAGCCATCTCTGCCCCAGGTTTACACCTTCTGTTATACAACCTCCAGTAAAATTGAATTCAAATGATCTATTTACCTGTCTCTCTCCCCTGTTAGAACTCAACCCTCAAGGATAGGAGCATGTTTTTGTTATTCTCAATTCTAGCACAGAACCTATATGTAATGTCATAAAAGATACTCATGATACACCGATATAAGTGAAGAAAACAGTTTATGAAACATATATCAGGTCTGTCTGGAAAAAGTCTAGCCATTGTTAATGTAATTAGAATAGTTTGCATGACATCAGTGTAAACCGGCAGCCAAGGAGAGTGGGCAGGAATGATCACTCATGAACAATGATGACTTCACTGTACCAGTCAGTGGGGGTGGTAGATACCTTTGAGTGAGCATGTGTATTGTGTGGCTTTCACATTCAAAATGAATAAGTAGAGCAATGCATCTGTGTCAAATTTTCCGTTAAGCTTGAACATTCCCCTGTGAAAACTATTCAAATGATTCAGAAGGCTGCAGCTACAGGCATCTGGTGATTGGCAGCTTCATCACGACAACGCAACTGTTCATGGATCACGGCAAAGTTTTTTGGTGAAACATCAGATCCCCAGATGACTCAGCCCCACCACAGCCCAGATTTGGCACCCAGCAACTTCTGGCTTTTCCCAAAACTAAAATCACCTTTGAAAGGGAAAAGACTTCAGACCATCAATGAGATTCAAGAAAATATGACAGGGCAGCTGATGGCTATTGGGAGAACTGTGTGAGGTCCCAAGGAGCCTACTTTGAAGGGGACTGAGGTGTCATTGTCCTGTGTACAGTGTTTCTTGTATCTTGTATCTTCTTCAATAAATGTCTCTATTTTTCATATTATGTGGATGGATACCTTCTGGACAGACTACATCTATATCTATACCTATATCTATATTCTGTTATTATCTGATTTCATTATTAATGAGTAGGTGTTGCTTTGAACACCTCGAGTTTCTGAGTTTTTAATTTCCAGATAAGAATTTTATATCATTCTGAGTAAGCTCTTTGCAACTTTCTGATAGTAAGGACCCTCAAGGTGGTTTCTATTTATATTGATGAAACTTGAAACCAAAATACATGTCAATCTCATATTTTTCACAATTGGTCGATATAAAATTATTTGCCCTATTTACTTAAAGTCTTTCTCACTCACTAAGCTGGATACCCCTCGAGCGCAGGGATCAGGCATTCACGACCATTTTCCTAACACTTAATGAGCACCTGTTGTACATTTCTTAAAGCAGGCATGTAGTGGGAGAGAACAGTACACAGAGAAAAATATAAATACCCAAATGTTAAAGGTGGTTGCCTAGTATGGTGGAATTATTATCACTCTGTATGTGTGTCTTTATACTTGTAGGTATTTAATATACCTGCAAGGAGAATGAAGAATTTTTGAAAATAATATGTTAATTTTATAAAGTAAAACTATTCAGGAAGAAGCAATGAATCAAGAACTCAGAGGCCCATTCAAGGCCCAGTTCTACCTTTTCTGTCAGGGTAGATGATATGGGTTTGCCTCAGATATGGGACCAGTGGTAGCTGAGAGTGTCAGAGGTTAAAGCATAACCAGAGGAAGAATCATAAGGAGAAAGAGGTCCTAGGAGGGCATCTGGTTATTTGTTCCCCAGTACTATTCGTAAATCAGCGGGAATTTAAAGAAGTTCCCATTGACGACCATCTCTACTGTGACCAATCTCCTATACAGAGTGGATGAAAATAGGTTTATAGTGGTTCATATGGAAAATACTACAGTATTAGTAATGATCACAAACTGTGTTTTGTGCACTCACAACTGTGAACCTACTTTTGCCCCACCCTGTATAGTCGCAAGGTCTAAAGAGTTGATCCCAGGATTTACCTATGTTCTTCAAGTGTTTAAGTCACTAATAGATATTTATTATAAAAGGTAATCTGTGGCAAAATTAACTGGACAATGCTGCACACTTGTATTCTATTCACAACCCTGCTCTCAGAGATGTGAAGTGCATCTGGTCATAGTCATGACCCTGTGAAGTCCTATAATAACTCTATTTAATATTGTTTAAGCATTTCCCTAACATTTGCAAAATATGAATTTTTTAAATCAAACCACAATCTAGTATCTCATAAAAAACTGCAACACAAAACAATGGATTCAGGACAGGACTTCTCACATGAAGGAGAAAGGAGATCAGCAAGTCATCTCTGTGGAAAACAACTGAAAAACAGAAGGATCAAGAACACTCATTTTAGTGTTCTAGAAGTCAACCAAAGGCACACAACAAATTGAGAAGTGTCAATGCATGAAAAAGGGCTCCACATTAGATCGAAGCAGAGGGAATCTGTGGCGTTCCTCTGTGGGGCTGCCCCTCCATGCCCCACCCCCTCCAAGTTTGGTTGGTGCTGTGATCTACCAGAACAAAGCAAGTTATGAAACCAACTTCACTGCTGGTGGGAGCTCATTTGATTTAGAGACCAGTGTGAAGAATCCAGGTACATCTGCTAACCTGGGGGATACAGATCCGACTGGGGTAAACAATAGACCACAGACTAGCCAGTAATTTAAAAGGGAGATCAGGAACCAGAGGCTGCATGCGCACAAAGGAGACACAACAGGACCCACTGGAAACTAAGTCAGGCAGACTTGAACACTGCCTACACTGTGGAAGTTCTCCCCTGACCACATGCACATCTGTTAGCAGAGGATGGCAGTCATCACTGCTTCTGTGTGTTTGAGCACAACCTTTGACCAATCATTGGCCAACTACTAAGCTTTACACACACAAAGGTGACCCTTAGAAAGCCAGAGACCTCACTGACCACACAATGAGAGAGACTGATCCGTGGACTTGGTCCAGGCAAATTACCAAAGAAAAACCAGCAACACAACTTATTTGGGGGGGTAAAAATCAGAAACCAAATTTGCTACAGAAGTTTATCTAAACTGTCCATCTTTTCACACCAAAACTATAAGATCTTCAAAGAAGCAGGAAGGTATATTACACATACTCATTTAAAAAAAGCAGTTAATAGTGACTGTCTCTGAGAGGGCCCACATAATGGATTTATCAAACTTCAAAGCATGTATAAATATGTTCAAAGAATCAAAGGAAATCATGTTTAAAGAATTAAAAGATCATATGACAACAATGACTTAAATAATCTCTATAAAGAGATAGAATTTATTTTTTTAAAGAATTAAACATCAAAAAGTTGAAAATTATGTTTGAAAATTCACTAGAGGAATTCAAAAGCAAATTTGATATGGCAGAAGAAATAATCAGTAAACTTGAAAATAGATCAATAAAAATTATTTAATCTTAAAAACAGAAAAAAAGAATGAAGAAAAATAAACAGAACCTCAGATCTCTGAGATACCATCAAGAACATCAACATACATGTAATAGGAGCCCCACAAGAAGAGGAAAAAGAAAAAGGTGTAATAAGAATACATAAAAAGCGGGCCTGCGAACCAGACAGTCGAGGTTCGATTCCCAGTCAGGGCACATACCCGGGTTGCAGGCCGGTTCCCTGCAGGCCAATTCCCAGCAGGGGACCCATGAAAGGCAACCATACATTGGTGTTTCTCTCCCTCTCTCCTTCCCTTCCCCTCTAAAGACAAATAAATAAAATCTTTAAAAAAAAAAGAATACATAAAGAGACTTCTGGCCAAGAAGGAGGCATAGATAGACACACTATGCCTCCTCGCACAGCAAAAAGAAGGACAACAACAAATTTAAAAACAAAAAACAACCATAACTGACAGAATATTCAACTGTATGGAAGTCCAACAACCAAGGAGTTAAAGAAGAAGCAATCAGCCAGACCAGTAGGTGGAGCAGAGACCAGCAGTCAGGTGGAGAAGACGCAAGGCAGCGACTAGAGGATGGGGGCGGGCGAGGAGGTGGCTGGTAGAGCGGGTAGCCCCACATCTGCATGCAGATAAACTGGGAGTAACAATTGGGGAACTTGACAGACCACACAACCCAATACCGGGAAATAAAGCCTCAAAACCTCTGAGTGGAAAAAACTGTGGGCGTTGAGGCAGCAGTGGGAGAAACTCCCAGCCTCACATGAAAGTTTGTTCGAGAGACCCACAGGGTCCTAAAACATACAGAAATTCACCCACTGGGAATCAGCACCAGAAGGACCCAGTTTGCTGTGGGTTTTGGGGAAAGTGACTGAAAGCCAGCAGAGAGTGGAGCAAACGGCATTGTTCCCTCTTGCACCCCTCCCCCGCATACAGCACCACAAGGCAGCACGGGTTGCCCTACCCTGGTGAACACCTAAGGCTCCACCCCTTACCACACAACAGGTACAACAAGACAAAAAAAATGACCCAAATGAAAGAACAGATCAAAGCTCCAGAAAAAATACAACAAAGTGACAAAGAGATAGCCAACCTATCAGATGCATAGTTCAAAACACTGGTAAGCAGGATGCTCACAGAATTGGTTGAGTATGGCCACAAAATAGAGGAAAAAGTGAAGAGTATAAAAAGTGAAATAACGGAAAATGCACAGAGAACCAACAGTGAAGGGAAGGAAACTGGGACTAAAATAAATGGTTTTGACCAGAAGGAAGAAATAAACATTCGACCACAACAGAATGAAGAAACAAGAATTCAAAAAAATGAGGAGAGGCTTAGGAAATTCGAGGACAACTTTAAACGTTCCAACATCCATATCATAGGGGTGCCAGGAGAAAAGCAATACCAAGATATTAAAACTTACTTGAAAAAATAATGAAGGAGAACTTACCCAATCTAGCAAAGGAAATAGACTTCCAGGAAGTCCAAGAAGCTCAGAGAATCCCCAAGAAGTCAGACCCAAGAAAGCACACACCAAAGCACATCATAATTACATTACTTGAGATTAAAGATAAGGAGAAAATCTTAAAAGCAGCAAGAGAAAAGGAATCAGTTACCTACAAAGGAGTTCCCATAAGGTTATCAACTAATTTCTCAAAAGAAACTTTGCCGGCAAGAAGGAGCCAGAAAGATGTATTTGAAGTCATGAAAGGCAAGGACCTCCATCCAAGATTACTCTATCCAGCAAAGCTATCATTTAGAATGGAAGGGCAGATAAAGTGCTTCCCAAATAAGGTCAATTAAAGGAGTTCATCATCACCAAGCCCATAGTATATGAAATGTTAAAAGGACTTATCTGAGAGAAAAAGATGATCAAAAATATGAACAGTAAAATGACAACAAACTCACAGCTGTTAATAATGGAATCTAAAAACAAAACAAAACAAAAACTAAGCAACAATAGAACAGGAACAGATTCACAGAAATGGAGATCACATGGAGGGTTATCAGCAGGGGTGGCGGGATGAATGTGGGAAAAGGTACAGGGAATAAGTAGCATAAATGGTATGTACGAAATAGACAGGGAGAGGTTAAGAATAGCATAGGAAATGGGGAAGCCAAAGAACTTACAGGTATGACCCACGGACATAAACTAAGGGGGGAATTGAGAGGGAGTATGCAGGGTAGAGGGGAATAAAGGGAGGGAAATGGGACGACTGTAATAGCATAATCAATAAAATATATTTTTAAAAGATGAACATTAAAAAAAGAATACATAAAGAAATAATGGCTGAAAATGATGCAGACTCTGGCCAGTAGTGTCTGTGGTGGTGTAGATGCAATGAACAAATTCACATGGACTACAGAAGTCCTGTGGAGGAACAGGGACAGCACGGCCACTCTCTGAGAGAGAGAGTGCCTCGACCCTTCCCTGACAGGCTTTTACTGGTTTTCTAATAGCATACATCAAAGAAGGTTCTCATTCATTATGCTCAGGTTTGCTTTAGGTGATTACTTTATACAGATGACAAAGGAAAGGATGTTATGGATAACTTCCTACAGATTAACAAGGAAAAATGTTGCAAGTCAAGGGAACAGCAAGAGTGATTGGTTTGGTTATACTCTGTCCTTGGGAGAATCAGCACAGACTTCAGGAAGTTACCTTAAAGATATGTACTAAGCATTTTCTGCTTCAACTCACGGTGAGGAGGGAGTTTTAGCAAGAGCAAGCCTCAAAGCAGCCCAGGTATAACGCAGGCCTGATTTCTTACGGAAAAGTCGATCTGTGAGCTTGGCCCCTGTGTGCCGACTCACGCCCATCAATTTCTGATAGGGTTGGGTTACATTTGCCACTCCATGAAGATAGGTTCCCTATATGAAAACCTTCTCACATTTGATTTAAAAAAACACACAAAAAATATTCAAAACAGCAAGAAAAAACCAATTCATCATGTAGAAGAGAGAAGCAATTCAATTAATGGCTGACTGACCTTTTATCAGAGGCAGTGAAGTAATATATTCAAAAACTGAAAATTCAAGAATTATATATCCAGCAAAACAAACCTTTAAAAATGGAAGTGAAGGTCTTTTCTTTTGAAGGCTTCCATGTCATGCAAAACTTATATTAAATAAATGTTTATGCTTTTCTCCTGTTTAAAAAAAAGAAAGTGAAAATAAGGACATTTCAACATAATCAAAGAGTTTGTTGCTAGCAAACTTGCCCTAGAAGAAATACTAAATAAATTTCTTCAGGATAGTATGAAATGACACCAGACAGTAATTCAAACTATACAAAGAAACAAAGAGCATAGAAAAATGGTGACTATCTGGGTAACTATAAAATACTATAGATATATATTTTCTGTTTACTTCTTAAAAGTCCCTTAAAAAAGAAAAGATTTTGGTGTTCGCTTCGGCAGCACATATACTAAAATTGGAACGATACAGAGAAGATTAGCATGGCCCCTGCGCAAGGATGACACGCAAATTCGTGAAGTGTTCCATGTTTTTATTTTCTCAGAAAAATAAAAATTGACCTGCCTTTTGACCCAGCAATTCCATTGCTGGGATTATATCCTAAGAATCCTAAAACATCAATATCAAAGAACCTATGCACCACAATGTTCATAGCAGCACAATTTACAATAGCCAAGAGTTGGAAGCAACCTAGGTGTCCATCAGTAAATGAATGGATCAAAAAAATGTGGTACATATACACAATGGAATTCTATGCAGCAGAGAGAAAGAAGGAGCTACTACCTTTTGCAACAACATGGATGGAACTGGAAAGCATTATGCTGAGTGAAATAGGCCAAGTGCTGAAAGAAAAATACCATATGATCTCACCTTTAACAGGAAGCTAAACAACAAAACAAACAAGCAAGCAGAAAAAAAAAAAAAACAAAGACACTGAAATAGAGAACGAGGGGACAGTGACCAGAGGGGAGAAGAAAGGGAAGTTAAGGGGAAAAAGGGGGAGGCATTTGGAGGAACAAATAGGAAGGACACAGGGACGAGAACTAAGGGGGGTGGGAATGGGAGGGAGGTGGGAGCAAGGGGCCGGGGAGGCTGGGATGGGAGAAATAGACAAACTGTACTTGAAAAATAACTAAATAAAATGTATTAAAAATTAAAAAAAAGAAAAGACTTTGTAAAGTAAATCATAACACTGTATTGTTGGGTTTATAACATATGTAAGCACGATGTGCATGACAATATTTACACAAAGAAAGGAGCAGTAAATGGAGCTCTATGGAAGCAAAGTTTCTATATTTCAGTGGAATATTACTATTATCCCAGCTACTATTAATCTGAAATGAATTGTGATAAATTAAGGTGCATATTGTAATTTCTAGCACAACTACGTAAAAATAACAAAAATGTAGGAAAAAACGCAGTCATTAAAATGAGATGCAAGAAAAGATTTATTAAACATGAGAAAAGAGGAGCAAAAATGTGGCATATAGAGAACAAATAGCAAAATGGCGGGCATGAATAGAACCATATTTATAATTTTATTAAATCTCCATGAGTTACTTACTTCCTTCTGTTAATGTGGTGTATTGCAATGATTGGTTTTTCTATGTTGAACCACCCTTACATTCCAGAAATAAGTCCCACTTGGTCATTGTGTATCCTTCTTTTCATGTTCTGTTGAATTCGGTTGGCTAGTGTGTTGTTGAAGATTTTTGCATCAGTGTTGAGGAGAGATATTGGTGTGTGGTTTTCTTTTCTTATAGAGTCTTTGTCTGACTTTGGTACCAGGTAATGCCAGTTTCCTGATTTGAGTTTACAAGAGTACACCCTCTTTTATTGAGAGAGTTTGAAAAGGATTGATGTTCACTCTTTACAGGTTGGTAGATTCACCAATGACCCCACCTGATCCTAGGCTTTTCTTTGTTGCGACATTTTAATTACTAATTCAGTCTCCTTACTAATAATGGTTTTGTTCAGATTTTCTGTTTCTTTATGATTCAGTATTTGTGTTACCAGGGGTTTATCTGTTTCTTCCATGTTATCCAGTTTGTTGGTGTACAATTGTTTATAGTATACTCGTAATCCTTTTTATTTCTGTGGCATCAGTTGTACTATCCCCTTGTTCATTTCTTCTTTTAAAAAATATTTTATTTATTTATGTTTTAGAGAGAGGAGAAAGGAGAGAGAAAGAGAAGGAGGGAAACATCGGTTGTCTCTCGCACACCCTAACTGGGGACCTGGCCTGTAACCCAGGCTTGAGCCCTGACCAGGAATCAAACCAGACACCTTTGGTCTACAAGTTGGCACTCACCCCACTGAGCCACACCAACCAGGGCTCATTTTTTATTTTAGTTTTCCTGGCCTTCTTTTTTTTTTTTTTGGTCAATCTAGTTTGACAATTCTGTTGATCTTTTTGAAGGACACATTTTGGTCTCATTGACTTCTTGACTATTTTTCTGTTTTCCAGTGTATTTATCTCTGCTCAGATCTTTCATTTATTAGCTTTGGGTTTAGTTTTATCTTCTTTTTCTAGGCCCTTCATATGTACAGTAAGGTTATTGATTTGAAATCCTTTTTCACTTTTAATGTATATATTTAAAGTTATAAATTTCCCTCAGCTTGTTTTTCTGTATCCCATAAATTTTGGTATGTTATGTTTTCATTTTCTTTTATCTCAATGTATTTTTTCTAATCTTCCTTGTGATTTCTTTTTTGACCTGTTAATTGGTTAAGTGTATGTTGTTTAATTTCTACATATTTCCCATTTTCCTTCTGTTATTGATTTCTAGTTTCATTCCACTGTGGTCAGAAAAATGCATATGTATATGATTTCAGCCTTTTAAAATGCATGAAGATTTGTATTGTGGCTAAACATGTGTTCTGTCCTTGAGAGTATTCCATCAGCACTTGAAAAGAATGTGTGCTCTGCTGATTATAAATTTAATATAGAATATTCAAGACAATTTTGAAGAAGAACAACAAAGCTGGATGACTTACAATAGCCAATTTCAAAACTTATTGTAAACCTACAGTAATCAAGACAGCATGGTACTGCTATAAAAATAGGCATATATATTAATGGAACAGAGTTTAAAGTCCAGAATAAATTCTTACATTTATGGTCAATTGATTTTCAAGGAACTAGCTGACAGTTCAATGGAGAAAGGACTGTCTGTTCAATAAATGATGCTGGGGCAATTCAAAATCCATACGCAGAAAAGTTAACTTAGACCTTTACTTCACACCATAGACGAAATTAACTCAAAGTGGGTCTTAGATCTAAATGTAAACGTATAAAAGTTCTAGAAGAAAACATAGATAAAGTCCTTATGACTTTGGGGTAGGTAGAGTTCTTAAATATGGTATCAAAAGCACAGTTTGCACAAAAAAAAACTACTAAACTGGACTTCATCAAAATGAAAACTTTTGTGCCTTAAAAGATACTCTTAATAAGTTGCAAAGACAAGATACAGACGAAGAAAAATGTTTACAAATTATGTATCTGGTAAAGAACTTGTATCCAAAATACACAAAGAACTCTTAGCATCAATAGGAAGTCTAACAATTTAAAAATTGAGTGGAATATTTGAATGTACATTTCACCAAAGAGGATATATGAATTACTAAAAAGCACTTGAAAAGATTCTCTACATCATTAGTCATTATGGAAATGCAAATTAAAGCCACAATAAGATAGCATTACACACCCACTAGGTCTGTAACCAAAAGGACAGATGACACCAAGTGCTGGAGAGGATATGGGAAAATTTTTATATATTGCTGGCAGGAGTGTAAAACGAACAGCCACACTGTAAAAAAAAATCTTGGTAATTTATTTTATTTTATTTTTTATTTATTTTATTTTATTAGAAAGATGGGAGGGAGGGGAAGAGAGAGAGAGAGAGAAACATCAATGTGCAAGAGAAAAACATCCATGGGTTGCCTGTCGTACACTCCCTGACTGTGCCCTGGTTGGGAATCAAACCAGTGACCCTTCACTTTCCTGGGACACCCAATCAACTGAGCCACATCGGTCAGGGAAGTAGTTTTTTTTAAAGCTAAAAAAAATGGCCATATGACCCAGAAATTCCACTACTAGCTATCTACCCAAGAGAAATGAAAACATATGTTCACACGAAGACTTGCATGTAAATAAATGTTCACAGCAGCACCATTCATAATAGCCAAAAGCTGGAAACAACCCAATGTCCGTCAACTGATGAATGGATGAACAAAATGTGGTATTGATAGGGGAACTCAAGAGTGAAAGATTTTAGCTTTACAGTTGATAGGTTTAAGTGAGTAATGTGTGTGGAAAGCTGCTGTTCCAGGTACTACAATGCCCGTCCTATGTGACTCCAGGAGGTGGGCAACCAATTCAACCTTTGTGCCCTTGGGGGTCTGCAAGCCATGGAGAAGGTAGCTGAGCCATTATGTTGAAGGGAGGGAACATCTGTCACAGAAAAAGACTTGGTGATTAGTAGATAAATACTAGGAAGTCATGACTGGACTGCAACTCTTATCTGATTAACCTTTTTCCAACCCCTTACCTACCTTTTTCTTCTCCTTATAAAAAGGTCAGTTTGAGATAAGATGTCAGTATGGTTTTGAGGGAACATAACCTGCCATCTTCTCAGATCACCAGCATCTGAATAAAGTGCCGGTAAAGATTTAGTCCTTATCTCTACTTATTGGTTCTGACAGTAACAGGCAGCACAAATGTCAGCTTTTTCCATTTCAGTATAGCCATACAATGGACTATTTTAGCCATAAAAAGCAATAAAGCATGAATATATGCTATAACATGAATGAACTTCAAAAACACTATATTAAGTGGAAAAGCCAATTGCAAAACACGCCATATTTTATAATTTTGTTTCATGTGACCATAAAAGGCAAATCAGGTCAGTAACTGCCTGAAACTGGAGGTGAAAATGAGGATTGATTGCAGATCCTCATTAGGGAACTTTATAAGATTTTGGAAATTTTCTAAATCTACACATTGGTGGCAATGGTTGCATAGCACCATAAATTTATTAAAAATTATTGACTGCTTACAATTGGTGAATTTTAATGTATGTAAATTACATTTTAATAAAACTGTAAAAATTTTTTAGTGAATTTCAGAAATATACAAGTATTTGTGTCCATTATTGATTGACAGTTTGCTACAGGCTTTTTCTGAGACTTAGCGACCAGAGATACATAAAGAAATGGAAAGAGAGAGAATTTGTTTAGAAATATTAATACACTGAAGAGGGTCAATTGGGCGACCAGAGAAAACCTTCAAGAGAGGAACCTTGGTAATGGCTAGAAACTGGTGAGGAGATTCTCCAGGCTGAAAGGCAAGGCCTAGAAAAGGAGACAAACTGGACAGAGTTCCAGGGACTGAAACGGTGGAGATTTAGGCAACTTTAAAGAACGCAGTTCTACCTTCAGGCCCAAGGGGGCGCCAGAGGAACAAGCCTCAGTTGTGACTGTAGACATTCTCAGCCCCTGATGGCAGGGCACTCTGGGTTTGTTCAAAACCCAACCCAAGTTCTTGAGAGACCAGGACACTCAATTTCCTTTTATTTTATTTTTCCTTGGACAGGAGAAGCAATTTGCCTGGAGGTGGCTTCCTTTTGAGTCTGCAAATGCGGCAGGGCAGGAAGGGCCCAGTGAGGCCCCTGCCTCTCCAGGGGCGAGGCAGCCGGTACAGCCAAAAGAAACTGCCCTGAGAGGAGGGTTTTCAGAATGACACATGCTATTTTCTTCCTCTCCCTCTGTGACTCAGATTCCCGTTTCACACAGACCTTTGCCTGTATTTTCTTTCCTCTGCCTTGACTGCCAGCCAGCAGACTGTGTACACAATGTTTTCCCACTCCTGCTCCCCACTCCTGTCCCCACTCCGAATCGGCCTGGCGAAAACATCAGTTGGTGGGGATCTATGTTTACCAGGTAAATTCCTCCACAGCAAATTGCTTCACAATGAAAATCTTTAACCAAGAGTCCCACAGGACTGTTTATGTTACCTAATTCCAGCTTTCGTCAATGAAACAAAACCAATCCATACCATGTATTTGCACAGTCCCATGGAGCTCAGTTGTAAAAAGATTTGACCTGTAGTACTTTCTTTTCCCCAAGGAGCTTGAGAAATAAGTAGAGGCAAAAACAGAGCCCCCTCTCTACTTGGAGAGTATTTTCCCACAGACATTTGTTTTAAAAATCCAGTTCCCAGGAAATCTGTGTAAGGACTTTTCCCAATAGTCTACCTAATCCTGGACAAGAAGAAGAGATAGACTCTAGATTTGATAAGCAGGGATTGTCTCAGAAGGAAACCATGGGAACTTTCTCAGTGTTCCAATGGGCCCTGCACTTACTTCACTTTTCAAAGACCCCAAGTCAAGATTTTAAGTAGCCCTGTCACTGAAAACCTTGAAAACCAGGAAATAACTCAAAGAAATCATTCCAGCGGGAGACTAAATTCAGCAAATCCCTTGAGCTCCTCGGGTAGGAAGGGAGCCACCTCTCCCAGAAGAGAACGTAGCTTGAGGGGCCTGCACAGGAGGGTGAAGAGACAGCTTTGCAGGAGCCTGAAGAGAAGAGACCAGTGTCACTGCCAGATTCCCTCGTAGCTGAAGTGTGAAGTGGTGGGAACAGCCCCAAACTGAGACCAAGAAAACTTGGGTTAAAGTCCCAGCTTACCCAATGTGCAGCCTTTACCATTTTGAGCCTGTTTTTTCATTTGTAAGTGAGCGTAAGTATCAAGGTTCACTGTGAGAATCACAGTGTATCTTGTAAGTGAAGGCTGACATACACTGGAAAACATGGCAGGGATGTAGCATAATGTAGAAATTGGTGAGGAGAAGGTACTTGCAGAGATTTTGATGTGAAAGTGCTGATATTTTCCATTTGCTCCTCCAGATCCACTCTCCACTCTGATTTGAACTGAACCAATGGGCTCCCTCGCCTTTTGGCCGCTGGTTGAGTTTGTTCAATGAGCAGCAACAGAAGGGGTTGCAGAGGGCGCTATTCCTCTGACTGGGTTCGATTTCCCCAGCACCCTCCTCAGTGGGCTGCACTTCTCTGTGGAGGGTGTAGCTCTATGCAAACTGCCTTCTCCACACAGTTCTCTCCCACGTCAGCAGCACTGCTCTTGTGGAGGAGGAAAATTAATTTTCCTTCTACCCTCCTAAGTTCTTCTGGCTGGTCTAATAATTAAATTAACATGAGACAGATTAACAGGAGAAAATAACCAAATTTATTGTGTATGTACATATAAGGGTTCCATAAGAATATGGGGCAGAGGACAAATCAGGCAGCTGAGGCTTAAATTAACATCCTGAGCTAAGGAGAAGGGGGTGGTGTAGTTTGGGACTTCAAAGAGCAGGAAGGCAATTCAATTGAGTTTGGTAAACAAATGTTTGCTGGGCCATCTTTAACACTGAGACACAGAGAGAACTTTGATCAACCTTGTTAGGTCCCTCCCTGTCTATCACATTTAGTTTATATTAAACTATAGTTTATCTTCATAGTTCCCTGGAGTAAGGTCTCTATTTAAACTGCTTTAGGCAGGTAAGGGAGAGGGTCAAGGTTCTTCCTGAGTTTCTTGTTTCCTAAGAATAACCAACTTAAAATAATCAACATCCTAGCCCTGGTCAGTGTGGCTCAGTTAGTCGGAGCATTGTGTTGTAGACTGAAAGGTCACAGGTTCAATTCCTGATGGGGTCACATTCCCGGGTCGTGGATTCCATCCCCAGTTGGGGCTTCATACGAGAAGGCAACCAAACGATGTTTCTCTCTCACATCTCTCTCTCCCTCTCCCATCCTCTTTCTAAAAGCAATGACAGAATCTCCTCAGGTGAGGATAATAATAACAACAATAATAATGAATATCCCCAAAAGCACATTTTGGGGTGGCAAACTCTGCTTTCCCTCACCGTCGCCAGGGAGTTTGTGAGAACCACAAACGCACCAGTTCTACCCCAACCCCACTGAGGCAGAAGCTCCGGGCGGGGGGGGGGGGGGGGAGGCCCAGCCATGCTGCTTTCACGAGCCCTCCAGGTGGTCCTGATGCAAAAGTCTGAACCCACTGCTGGAACTAACGACTCCCTTTCCTTGGCTCCAGCTACTAACTGCTGGGATACTATCCAGTCCTTCGTCCCCTCCCTCACCCTGTTTACCTTTGTAAATAGTCCTTTTGTTACACTTTCCTCAAATCTCTCATTCTGAGGGTGCCACCACTTCCTCAGGAGCCTAACATCGTCCACTCGGGGCTTCTTGGGATGTCAGAATGAGACAACCAACAGCTTTGTATTCTGCCTGTGAAAAGGACAGGCCCACCGTCCAAGGGCAGTGGGCCGTGGAACCTGCTAATGGGGTAGGCAAGTAAGAGAAATCTTCCCAAATCCTTTAGGCAAACTCTGGCAGTGGGTCTGTGTTTTAGGAAATGTCTCCGTTTAGCAAACTAAGAAATGATGTAACATCCTTGCAAGACATATGACTAAAATCTGAGGTTTTGGTGTGGGCTTGGGCTGCGATGTTGGTTTTTACCAAAGGTTTTAGTCTGAACAAGGGAAATGCTAAAATAAGTTGCTACTTGCAAGAGGAAGCTGCTGGTATTTCCGTCCTTTAATTAAGGCCAAAGCTATAGCAAGCTAAATTCATACCATTTATTTTTCATACACTATGAAAGTTGTATGGTCCAAGATAAAACATTTGAGCAGCCGTAGAGAATAAGCAAGTTCCAAGAGTGAGTCTGCCTAGAGTGTACAAGGCCCGAAACAAAGAGAGACTGTTCCTAGGTGTCTGTTTCCTCAGGTCTCTGGTCACAGGGCCGCTCCTTGTTTCCAGGGCAAAAATGAATATTCGACAGAGGTCAGGAAAGGAGTCTTTGTGTAAAACTGAGAAGCCCCACTCCAGCAAATCATTTCTTTGGGGAACATAAGGATTAAGAAGCCTAGAGTCAGGGTAAGAAAAAGGCTTTGGGAAAAGGTAACCCAGGGTGCTACACTAACCCAGGTTTTTCTTGTCTATCTGGATGGAATGTATTGCTTTCCTAGCCAATAAGGAAACTGGTTTTCAAAGTAGCATCTTTATTTATCTCTTGTGATTTGTAATTCAATCAGTAAGAGCCAGACCCTGAAAAAATAGTGAGACAGGCTAAGTTTGTCTTCCATTTTTTTTTTTGTTTGTTTAATCCACTTTTAAAAAACAATATCCCCATTCTCCCCCCCCCCCGCCCCCATTCCTGGTATCCTCAAGCCTGTGTATTCACAGCCCACAACTTTAAAACCATTCCAGGATTTCCCCTCTTTGAACTTTTCCAGCCACACTCAGAATTCCTTGGGGCCAATTGCCGATGAGATGAACTGATTAACCAATGGCTTTCGCTCACCCCCTTGCCCAAGGAAGCCCACTAAGGTGGATTGATCTCAGGAACAGAAGGCCTTGCCACTTAGTAGCTATGTGATCTTGAGAAAGTTACAAAAAAGTTACAAAGAATCATAAATTCTTGAGACTGAAAGAGACCAATTATTGAATACATATCCCAGCATCTTACTGAGGTGTTATCTACCTTCTACTTAATTTTCTACTAAAAGTAATTTCTACCACTTATTGAAAACCTCCTATGGGCCAAAGACCGTGCTAGGTGTATCGTGGACATTATCACTAATCCTGCCTGAAAGGAGCCCAGCCAGGGAGCTGGTGCTGGCCCCATGTAACAGGTGTGGAACTGAGACTCCATAGAGTGACATAGTCCAAGTAAAGGGCAGAGCTAGGGTTCATACCCGGTTACAGTTGCCCTGGAAGTCAGTGCTTAATCTGCTTAACTGTGTGATCTCCTGAGAGACCCCATTCTAACCCTGAAATTGAAGCATCCTTTATGATGTTGCTGTTTCTGTCCTCCTCTGCCTCTGCCCCCCCCCCCAAGTTCTATCCCTCATGGGTAGGGCAAGCAAAGTCAGCTTCCTCTTCTGCATGCCACTCCTTCACATATTTGA
The DNA here is from genome assembly GCF_021234435.1 of Artibeus jamaicensis. Classification (NCBI taxonomy): domain Eukaryota; kingdom Metazoa; phylum Chordata; class Mammalia; order Chiroptera; family Phyllostomidae; genus Artibeus; species Artibeus jamaicensis. Next base: position 20,607,823 of record NW_026521883.1, read on the forward strand.
AGACTGCAAACTGCTCTGACCATCCTGAAAACAGTCAGCCTTTCCTCCTAGGAAGGTTTCAAGACCCTTCACTATCCTACCAATTCCCCTTTAGTTTGTCTATGTCCCATAAATCAGCAGCAACAAAAACCTGAAGCTTAACATCACATAGAAAACTGCACAAATTGTAAGTACGTAAGTTCAACTAATGTTTACAAAGCCAACACTCCTTGATTAAGACAATGAGGCTTTACTAGAACCTGGAATCCCATGCTATCCCATCTCTGCTTTCCCCAGAGGTGACCACTACCCTGGCTTTTAAGGGAAGCACACAGTCTGCACCCTTTTGGGTCTGGCTTCCGTCTTTCAGCATTGTGAAAGTTCCATGTCACGTTGCATGCAGCCGTGGTTGGTCCATTCTCATTGTTTTCTGTGTACTTAAAAATGTGATAAGGAAAAAAAAGGAATAAAATCAGTGTGGTGAAATATATATGACACACAATTCACCTTCTTAGCCACTTTTAAGTGTACAGTTCAGTGGTATTAAGTATGCTCACAGTGCTGTGTGATCATCACCACCATCTGCCCACTGAAACCGGCACTGCTCCATCTGCCCACACTGAAACCCGGGACCCACTGGACACTGACGCCCATCTGCCACTCTTCCAGCCCCTGGTGGCCTCTGTTCCACTTTCCATCTCTGAGAAACTCGTATAAGCAGGATCATACAGCACCATCTTTTTGCGACTGGCTTATTTCACGTAGCATAATGTCTTCAGGGTTTATTCCTGTTGTAACATATGTCAGAATTTCTTTTTTTTCTAAAGTTAAATAATAATCCACTGTACAGATGTATCGCATTTTGTTTACTCTGAGTGCTTTCTCAAGTGTGTTGACTTACATGGAGCCCAGTGTCCCCCGTGGACCGGTCTGGTACAAGCAGGCCCTTTGCTCAGCTCGCCACCGCACTGCTGCAGTCCTGCTTCTGATTCCGATTCCCCTCCAGACAGAGTGTCCTGTCCACCTTCCCTTCCCCAGCACTTCTCCTCTTCACCTCTCGGAGCCTCGGTTTCCTCATTCTTGGGATCAATGTCTCAAGTCTGCCTACCTTCACATTTCTGACTTTATGGCATAATTGCACTTAACAAGGCTCTTTGGTGACTTATTTTAAAAGTTTGACCAGCGAAAACAATACCACTGATTTTTTAAAAACTATGTTTATATGTTCCAGTTTATGTAATTTCAGCTTACCCCCTTGGTGACCCCGGTTAGGTAATATGAGAATTTAAGGCTCTCTGAGAAATGCTTCTGGACCAGGAGACAGACTTGCAAAGTGGGTCGTTAAGGCGGTCTCAGTTAGGGAGATTTTCTCTCATTGCACATCTGAATCCAGACAAAACTTCCCGTTGTAGCAAAGCTGCAATTCTCAACCCGGTCACTAGGTGGCCACTTAAGTGCACTCAGAGTGGACAGATGAGGACAACTCCTTCCCCAGAGCCAGGGATAGGTCCCCAAGTGGCAATAAATCATACTGGGCTTTTTCTGGAGCCTTTCCAGAGGTGAAATGGGGAGGAGGCCCTGAATATTCTGAAATACACTATGAAGAGCATTAGACTTCAAATGCTCCTCGCTCTGCTTCTGGGTAAGTTCAATACAACCATGATATTTTATCCTCCATCTTGTTACTTCTGGATCTTATTCACTACTCCCTTCCTTCTCCCTCATCCATCAGATTTTATGAGAAAGACACACAGCCAGATTTTGATGGGCTGGAGATTGAAACATGCTGACTTAAAAATGTCTCAAGGGACAGTAGTTTACAAGCAGATCAGTAGCTCTCCAGCTGGAATTTTTAAAAGAGACTGAGCTTACTGTCTTATGAAAGAGAAGACTCTCACATATTTCAAGAACACTTGGAAACTTCTGTATGAGTTCACATTAAGGTCCATACAAATAAATATTCTCTCGACAATTGCTGCTAATAAAAAAAATATATATATGCCTTCACATATTTTTTCCTAAATACATATAGCATATGTTTCCTCTTTATAAAAACTGTTTTTTAAAAAAGATTTTATTTATTTACTTTTAGAGAGAGAGGAATAAAGGGAGAAAGAAAGGAAGGGAAACATCTATTGGTTTGCCTCTCACACACCGCCAACTGGGGACCTGGCTGGTGACCAGGAACTGAACCCATGACCTTTCGGTTCTCAGTCTGGCACTCAGTCCGCTGAGCCACACCAGCCAGGGCAAAGCCAACTCTTTCAAGTCATCTTTAAACTTTATTATAAAAAGGGCTATCGATTGAACCATGATACCTGTTAACCTCACACCACATTCTCTTCTCTTACTTTGACCATTCATGGGTTTGGGTAAAGTTGTGTTCAATTATTTATTTTATCTTTTTAAAGATAATTAATTTAAAAATAATTTATTTTGGCCTCCTTCTCTTAAAGTGTTACTGGCATTTCTGCTCCCCAGATATTTTGGGCCACTTCCTACCAACTTTCTCTTAACCTTTCAGATTGCACATTTGATTGCTGAACCCAGGTTATATTTTTTAAATTGACCTACAACTTTTGGAACACATGTTGCTGTATTTTGTCACTGCTGCTTCCTTGCACTACTGACCTTGGGGGGGGGACTAGCACACTCTACTGTTCTTCATGGACGTTCTGTGACCCTCCTGTTGTATTCATTCTTTGACATTTGTAATGCCCAATGGGCTAAAAGCAGACAGAAAATCAGAGACTAAATAAATGAATAGCTATTTAGAGACCACAGAGAACAACCTCAGCCTACACATTAGCATTTTAATAAGGATAAAACAAAATAGCGGATGTGAAAGTCCTTTGAAAAGTACAAAGATGTGCCTTGCAAATGTAATATTTGGCCTTACTTCAAGAAGAAACCAAGGACTGCTGAAATGATGGCTTCTTAGGATTTACAAATCCCTGGCATCAGATATCTGAGCAAAGAAGTTAGAGACACTTAACTAGCATCGTTTCTTAAACTGTTGAATACTAGGCATTGTTCACTTGACAAGGGGTCAGGCTACTACTGTGAGAACAGAGTACTGGAAAAAAGCATTGTTTTTTTACAGTAACCTAGAGGTTCCAACAAAAACCCGGGGACATAAGTTAGCACGAGGTCTTAAAAGTGCCTAGCCTGACAAGATGGAGCCAGTATAATGTGGCTTTTCTTATTAGCTTGGCTATAAAGTTGGCTATTAACTTAGCACTTAATTGGATCCTCCTACAGTGGAATCATAAGAGCATTCAGCCCTGTAGGCTAGAGAACATGTTGTACCTGTTGAATAGTGTTTAAGGGGCTTTACAAGTCTGGTTATAATCAAGTAATGACTAAAGGCGACTTCAGCGCACCGGACTTTCAGAGGTGGCAGGCCTGCTGGGCAGTGCCTTGGAATCCCAGCCCTACCACCTGCAAATGGGATGCCTTTGGCCACATACTTGTACCTTTATGAGCCTGAATTTCTTCATCAGTAAAATGAGGGGAAATAATCTGTCCTTACTTCACAGGAAGTAAAGGTCTACCTTAATTCTTTAAGGTAGACCATGCAGAAGAAAGCTTTGGATAATGAAGCACTATACGCACGTTACTTACAATACCACATGTAACCATTATATTTACCAGTGAGGAAACTGAGGCCCAGAGAAGCTAAATGGTCTGGCTGAGGGCCCTTGGTGGCAGAGTTAGACCACATTCCCAAGGCCCTTTTTCTTTGTACTATACCAATCGGTACTGTCTTTTGACATTTTATATAAACTAAGGTCTCCATCTATGACTCATTTACATACAATTTATTATCCAGCTATAAAGTCATTAAAATTTAACCTTAGGTTTGTTAGAAGCTAGATTTAATTACCATGTATGTGCAGATGCATTACTGAACTTCCAAGCTAAAACTATAGCTAGGCTAGTCCCTGAAGTAAAAGGTTTTTGTTTATATTTTGCCTGTCAGTGCTTGGCTAAAACTTCTATTTTTATAAAGTCACATGAGATCATCTAAACCCTAGATCTAATTATAAAGAAGAATCTACAAAACAAATTCAAACCTTGTATGAAAGCCAAAACTTTCATTGTATTTTCATAGTCTTCATAAAATAAGCTTTTTACCTTTATCCAAACATATATTTCATATATTAATTTGCTATTAATATAAAAAGACTAGTGTGGCCTCAAAGACATCTTATTCTAAAATAATTTTTGTCTCAATAAATTTATCAGTAAGGTATATGAAAATACATTATATCTCTCTAAAGGCACTTTTTTATTTTAAATAGGGCTATTCTGGTTTTCCTTATACTTTAAATTTATGATGAATTTGTAATAAGTAATATCTAAAGTATGCTTACCACTCTAAGCTCCAGTGAGGTAGACTTCATCAATATTTATTTTTTCAGTGGTAGTCACATGGAGACTCAGGGCTAGTTTGTTTTCCACAGGGAGGGGGGGAAATACACAGGGGCGTATTCAACGTTGGGACCTTATTGAGGAATGTGTCTCACTCGTCTTTGTGAGTTTAGAGTGGTTCGATTTTACAGTGTTCCATAGTGAAGAATGCATGGAATATATATCTCTAAAGATTTGGGCTCAGGTCCTGGCTGACCTTGAGCAAGACATTAAGCTTCTCTAAATGTCAGTCTTCTCATCTTTGGGATGCAGTTATTTCAATAGCAGCCCGCAAATTATAAGATTTTTTTTTTAAAGCAGGGGTGTTTTAGGAAAAGCTAATGTTTTAAAGCTAGAGAGTTTTTCCATGTAGGAAGAGGTAAAAACTCGACTACTCATCAATGTCACCCTTCCTCGGGGTGAAATGAACCAGCTGGACCCTTTACAGGGAATGAAACTCAGCCTCCCTGGGTCACTAGAGCAGTTTGAGGAAACCTAAACACAGATGAGCCCAGCTGAGAACTGGACTAGTTGTTCTTGTTGGTAACATAGTTGTTAACTTCTGAGACTGTGCTTTATCTCTGCCTGTTTTGTTACTTTGGAGGTGGAGGTAATGTCTCTTTTCTTTGTAATTGAATTTAAGTGGATTAGGCAACCCTCTTGCTTGTACCTGGGGGTGGGGTGGGGAGAGTGTATTCTTGCAAGAGAAAGTGCTACCTAGAAATCTGAAACCAAAGATTCAGAGGTGGCAGAGTATTCACATCTACAAAGTAAGGACAATGAAACTTACCTTGGAATATGGTTGTGGGAATTAAGTAAGCTAATGCATGTAAGGCTTCTGGCACATAACAGATACTGACAAAGGTAGCTAGTGTGAATATACCCAATATTGTTTTTCTAAGTCCCACCAAATTCTCCTCCTCTGGCGGACATCAGGAGAGGTGGCAGAGAGCAGGGCAGCGCTCGGCTCTCAGTGGCAGCTCTATACAGGTACTGTCCTATGCAGTCCCACCTTAGCCTGGGGGTGTGCACTTGCAAACCTGGAGCAGGGTTCTGGGTGGCAACTAGAAATGGTTAACAGCAGGGAAAAACAAAAGCAGTCCGTACACTTAGCATGCTCTCAGGGCTGGCTCAAGGAGGCATATGACCCAAAAGTTGAGCAGAAAGTGTAGGGACCTTCACTCAGTCCGTAGTTCAATTTAGATTGGCTTACATTCACTTATGGAAGCTTCAGACAGGACAGATACAGCAACACAAGCAAAGGGGCAGTGCCACCAGAGAGCAGAACCAGAACAGTGCTGTCTTGATGGGCTCAGGTTGTTTTAGCCTCTAGTAACTATTCTGCCCTTTAGGTAAATGACTAGAGTAGGAACATGAACACGATGCTGAGCCCCAACTTCCAAGGGCTTAAGAGATGTGAGTCATGGAGGAATTGGGGTAATGGGAACACATGAAGTTTCCTGATTATTCATGTAAGGAAATAGTAAGCAAGGTGAGTATAAAGGGGCAGCAGGTGTGAACTAGCCATCAGGGAGGAGTGGGCAGTGGACGGAATAGCCAGATCGCACAGAGGGCCAGAGGGCTCTTCATGATTGAGAATTTTAATGGAGTCCAGCTGGCATGGCTGTATCTTTTTAGACAGCATTTTTAAGTGGGAAGCAGGCAGAGTTGATTTTAATGAGTTAGAATTTTGTCAGGCAAGCACTATGAGAGGAAGAAGGGGTGACCCAACTGGGGGTGTGTGCAAGGGCCGTGAATGGACGGCCTAGAAGGAGGAAAGTGAGGGTCATGGGGGTGAGGCGGGGAGAGGTGCTGGTGGTGCTGAGAAAATTCTTGCAGCAAACACAGGCATTACCATTTTGGGGGCATCAAGAGGGGGTCACTTCCTTGCTGTCTTTCCACTTAGCCTTGACTTCCACTTTTCTCCTTTTTGCACTGTGTAAATAGTAAGTTCATGAGGTATTGCTGCTTGCTTTGCTGAGAAAAAGAGACACCTCCATTTCAGTGCAGATTCCTGTATTCTGGCAAAGACGGAGTTAAATACTGTTACTTGGAAGTCCTTTAACATTATCTAGATTTGGCTTAGAGATAGGATTATGCTGATGTCCTTTATTTTTCTCCTTAATTTACAAAGAGCTCTCTTATCACAGACATTCTGGTGCTTTGTTGGAATTCTCAACTCCTGCAATGCAGCCTATTACAGAGCAATTTTTTGGGAGAATTGCAATCCGACCCTTAAATTGGGGCAGGATTCCAGCCAAACAGAGGCCGCCTGGCCAGAGCTCCTGCTCGGGTTCCTGACAGGAACACACTTCTTATCGGAATGGCTGCAGGAGGGGGCACCACAGAGGCTGTTCTGTCCCTTTGCTGTGCTGGTCCTTGCACCTACCTGACAGCTACTTTAAAATGGTTGCTCTCCACATGCAGTGACACAGCAGTGTGGCTTCTAGAGACCTTGCATTTAACAAGCTGCTGGCTCAGAATGTTTGCCCTGTGGTTCTGAGGTGCTTTACAGTAGAACCAACCGTGCACAAAGGCACAAAAAGGAGGGGGAATGGAATCTGCAGGATTTTTGAAATCACAAAAACCACCCACTAATATGTCCACCATTTCTGATGGGCCGGAGGGGACTCTGAATGGTCTCCATGTCCATCTTTCTGCCTCTGCACAGGACGGCAACACAGCTGTTCCAGAAGGAGAGCTTTCTGCCCACTCGGGAAGTAGGCCTAATACTCTGTCTATGTCTCAGGAATTAAAAGCTGACCTGGTAGTTACCTTTTACCGCATTCACTCTTCCACGCTTGTGCTCATTCTTTGATTGACTATTGAGGGATATTCCCAATTTGGAAAGTAATTCACTGCTTGATGCTGCAACAAACATGCCTATTTTTTTAAATTAGCCAGTTACTACAAGAAAAATTAATCACAATAATCCAGGCCTTGAATCTGTGAAAAGCATAGCCTTTGGTAAGGTGACTTGAATTCTCCCTGCGTCCGGCCTCCTCACCTTTCCCTGCATGGTGGGCACGGTGGGCACAGTGGGCACGGTGAATGGTCAGCAGGGACGCACATGGAGCTCAAGTCAGAAGCCTCAGATCCCAGCTCTGCTATTACGAGCTGCATCATCACAGTTTATGTTACTCTTAATTTAAAGCCCCAGTTTCCTCATCAGCAAAATGTGAAGAAGCATACATATGCTGCAGATAAGTCAGGTAGCAAATGTGAAAAGCATTTGGAAGACAACAGATACTGTGTTAGGGCTAACTCCTAAATGCCCCATGTTTCAGGTCCATGCCGTTGCTCCTCTCTTTCTTTGCCCACCCTCCCCTCTCTTTATTGTCCTGCTGTCCTCCAAGAAATATTGCTGTAGCAAAAGTTTCAGATGCTGCACAAAAGCTATAACTACCATTGAACCTTGAGCAATACCGGTTTGAACTGCATGGGTCCACTTACACGTAAATTTTTTTTCAGGAAATACCTGTATGGTTTTTGATCTGAAGCTGGGAGTCCACAGATACAGAGGGATGATTATATGCATCAATCTACACCCTTTTGTACAGGGACTTGAGTATCCACTGAGCTCATTATCTGTGGCAGTCCTGGAATCAGTCTTAACTTTTGGGGGAGTCGAAAGTTATAAACAGATTTTCAACTGTGTGGGGATTGGCGCCCCTAACCCCCACATTGTTCAAGGGTCAATTGTATAGCCAAAGAAGAAATTGAACAGACACCTTCTTCCTGCCAAACACATTTCTCACAGGGTGCTAAAAGACTGGGCAAAGGAAGGAAGAGATAAGAAAAGGCAGACTGGAGATGCCAGGGACAAGAGGGCAGGAGAGGGGAGGAAAAAGAGCAAAGGAGGGAGCAAAGAACCCACCCGAAAAGAAGTGCCAGATCCCCAAACCTCTGAACGTGGTTGGGAAAAGAAGAGAGATGGACAGCACAATTTCAACAAACCATGAAAGTATATAAAAGTTTGTACACAAAAGAGCAAAGGAAGTACAGAGAGTAAAATTCTTTTTTAGGAAGAGGAGCATCAGGTAGCATTACAGGTAGGCACTGCAATAAACTGAAGTTACCATACAGTGCTAACTGCTGAGAATAGTTAAATGAGAGTATGTGATTCCTACATCCAATTACTAGAAGGAGCGTATAAAGCACTGCTATATTTGTATTGCAGGTAAAATTATACTATGGCCAATAAAATATAGGAGACATTTGCTTAAAATGTGGCTGGGACTCATGCTGTTACACTCTACCCATGTGATAGAAAGAATGTGAGAGATAAACTTGGAGCAACACCTGCCCCCATCTGCATGCTTCCCACAGCAAGAAATTCAGTGGCAACTCTGTGATAACTGGGAATAGGAAGACCAGTGTTTGATGGATACCAGGTGTGGGAATTGAAGGACAGGAGGAAGCGGAGGAGGAATCACCACTAAAAAGTGAGCTGAGATTCACAGAGGGCCCAGAGTGGTCTAGGTGGAGTAGCAACTCCACTAGGGACTAGACTCTCTCTAGTGGAATTTCTTGAGCAAGGAAACTGTGAATGCCTAAGTGTACCTTGTCATTAAAGGGAGCTACACAAGCCCGTTTGCAGACCTGGGTTCCTGTGGAAACACCCTGTCCTCCATCTCTTCTGACATGTATAAGAGTCTTTCTCTTAGCCTGGGGAAAGACAGTAGCAGACCACGTTATGTCCTGGTCTCCCACACCCACAAGACTATTTCAGAAACTAACGTTAGGGGTAGCAGCCAGGATAGTGAGCTAAGGTTGGGAGAATTTTATTTTATTCTGCATCTTCAAACTCCGCAGAACAAACCACAGAGGTAAAATATTTCTGTTTCACATTCTAAAAGTGTCACATGACTCATATGGTTCTTTTTTCTTGACGGACTGGTCCTTCTCTTTCTGATCACATCCCTCTCATCTCGGGCAAATCTAACCTTTGTTACCCTGCTGTGAGCACAGGCTGGGTTCCCATATGGTGTTGTTTTGAGATTCACCAAGTTCATTTTATTCCTGCTTTGGCTGCTCTGAAATCCACCACTTTATACAAAATTGAAAGTAGGTAGCTTATCTGAAGTTTGAGCAGATGTCCCTGAAAAGAGAGGCCCCTTTTGTTGTCTGGGGAGACTGGACGTTCTTTCCCATACGGTCCAGCCCATCTCGTGCCTTAGGTTCTCTGCTCCTGCTCTGTGGCCAACAAAAGTGGAAAACAAAAACCTTCCAGCCTACCCCACCGGTCTCAAAGCCACGACTGGATGACTTCTGAGGTCTGGCCTCACTTGCAGATTCAGAATCCTGAAATGTGGCTTCTACCTTCACATCCGTTCCTGTTTACATTTTTTTCTAGGTCATTGTGTAAAGGGAAACACAGAAGAAGAAGTAAAAGCTTTTGCCTTTAGGCCAAAACCCTTTGGTTTTTCACTTCAAATAGAGTCAGTGAGACTGAGCAGAAAATAGCTTCCTTGGCTACCTGCCAGGTGTTACAAGGAGGGAAGGCGGGACTGACCCTTTGTATGAATCGGGAGAGCTGTGGTTGGGAGGGAGGCACGAAAAGAAGCGTGTATACCCAAGCACAGAACAACAAGCAACGGTGCCCCTCTAGGTTATGGGACAATGAGAGGTTTATCTTTTTCTTGGGGTGGAAAAATTAAAGAATACCAAATTACATTTCATCAAGAAAATTCATTGAGCGAATAAGGTAGGATATTCTAATGTGCCTTCTTGTTTCAACTCTGTATTTTCAAAGAGACTCATTTTTCACAGCTCAGTTTATTTGATGACTGTACCTCTGAGAATGTTAGAGACAAGATGATTTTTTGTTTTTTTATTTTCTTTAGCTTGTTATCATGCAAATCCCAGACACCTAATATGACCTCGTTAGTGTGGGTGCAATAATGCGAGTGTTTTTCATGATTGGCAGTGACACTGGTGGAAAGTCAAAGCCACACTTGCACTGGCCAGACAGAATCCTACCGTCTGCTGGAAAGCAGCAGTGGAAAAAAATCATTTTGTTTGTATTTCAGGACACAAGCACAGACCACAGTCTGAGTGATTTCCACCAGTGTGGTGGGTTGGATGGTGGCCCCAAAATGGTATACCTAAGTTCTAACCCCTGGTACCTATGAATGTGACCTTATTTGGAAATAAAGTCTTTGCAGATACACTTAATTTAAGACTCTTGGGGTAAGATTATCCTACATTTATGGTGGGCCCTAAATCTAATGGCAGTGTTCTTAATAGAAAAACAAAACAAAACAAAACAGGAGGAGATTTTAGATACAAGAAAGACGCGGGCAAAGCTGCCACCAGAAGACAGGAGTGAGGTATGGAATTAATTCTCACTCAGAGCCTTCAGGAAGAACCAACCCTGCCAACACTGTGTTTTGGACTCCTGACCCCAAGAACTGTAAGAGAATAAATTTATGTTGTGAGCCCGTCTGTGGTAATTTGTTACGGCGGCCCTAGGGAACTGATACAACTCGTATGAGGCAGATTCTCACAGAAATACCCTAATGAATTATAACAAGTGACTCTTAGATGCTTAGCTGGCCTCCATTTGGTCATTCATTCACTCATTTTCTCATTTATTCATTCATCAAATATCTATCTCTTATGTACTTGGCTTTAAATATGACTGGGACTTTTTTGATTCTTTGACAGATTTTTATCCATGGTAAACTTGATGACTGCTAACTCTGTAGGTGAAGGAAAGTTTACTATAGATATTTTGCACTTCTGAAGAGCTGTTATCCTCTGGATTCTTTACAAGTTACATTCTACCTAACAACTAACAAATGTAAAATACAATGTTTTCTTCATCTCAGAATTTTATCTAAGGCCACGAAATTGAAGACAAAGGATGGTAAGATTTCCACATTGGAGGAAATGTGCTAAATGCACCTTTGCGGGATTTACAAAAAGATAAAAACCTTATCTGGCTACGTGTAATCAAAATATGAAAAAAGAGGTTGTTAGAGGTTGTCACTGAAATGAATTCTCAGAAGCTAAGGCTGCTGAGATTTTAGTTCTTGGGAACACTTTTTACAGCTGAGCTAAGTGTAATTGCACAACCACAGGGGACACCATTCACCCCACAGTCATGGAGATTTGCATGAGCTGTCACAATTTTCCAGCAGGTGGCAGTAAAATATCTTCAGGAGCAAGGTCCTTCCTTGTTTTAATTCACACAGGTCCCTGGGCTGAAGGTGCGGCTCCTCATCCTTCTCCCCACCGCCCTCCCCCAAGGCAAGAGTGTCAAGTTCAGAGAGGTGGGCAAAAAGGAAAAAGGACTCAAGGACTTGGACAACAGTGTGGTGATTGCTGGGGGGGAGGGATGTAAGGGGACTAAATGGTAATGGAAAAAATACAATAAAAAATATTAATTATTTTAAAGAGCAGAAGGAACAAGAAAGTATAAAAATTAAACCATCTTCTACCTCCCCATCCTCTGCGGGGGTCCTCAAGGCACCAATGAAGCCTAACGAATTACTTCTCATCATATGCCCTTTCATTCTGTCTAAAGAGAACCTAGATTTTTACAGACAAATCTCAGAGGTGTTGCAGATTCGGCTCCAGACCACCGCAGTGAAGTTCACTGTAATCTTTTTGTTGGTGGAGGGTCTTGCCTTCAGTGTGCTAAAAGAGCAACACCCGTGGAGCACAATAAAGCAAAGCTCAAACACACAAGGTGTGCCTGCATTGGGTAGTCTCCTCTGCCCCACGCAACTCATGTGCCTCAGGGGAAACTGAACACACTGCTAACAACGACAGCCCACTCTCCACCACCTCAGCCTCAGTTTGTACACTTTGAAAACTGTAAAACATTGTTAAAAGAAATTTTAAAAGATCTAAATAAATGGAAAGACATTTTATCTTCATGAAGGCTTGAAGGCTTACTATTGTAAGAGTAAGCAATGTTCCTCAAACTAATCTATAGATTCAACACAATCCCTATGAAAATCCAACCTGGCGTTTTTGCAGAAATTGACAAGCTAATTCTCACATAGAAATGTAAGGGACCCAGGACCACCAAAACAATCTTAAAAAAGAACAAAGTTGGAGGATTCCCATTCTGATTTTAAAACTTACTACAAAATTGCAGTAATTGAGACGCTGTGATAGTGTAAAAATAGACACATGAATCAGTGGACTAGCTTTGAAAGCCCAGAAATAAGGCTTCACCAGTACAGTCCATTGATCTGCTACAGGACGGCTGCCACGACAACTCGAGAGGAAAGACTAGTCTTTTCAACATGGTGTGGCGACATATCCACATGCAAACAATTGAATTGGACTCCGTCTTCACACCAGACACAGAATTAACTAAGGTGGACCATAGACGTGATAGAAGAGCTAGAATTATGAAACTCTTAGGAGGAAGCACAGGGGTAAATCTTTGTGACCTCAGGTCTGGCCATGGTTTCTTAGATATGACACCAAAGCACATACGACAAAAGAAAAAAAGCAGATGAATTGGACTTCATCAAGACTAAAACCCTTTGGGCCTCAAAGGATAATCATGGAGAAAGTAAAAAGACAACCCACAAAATGGGGAAAAACATTTGCAAATTATATATGTGATGAGAGATTTGTATCTAAAATATATGAAGAACAGTTACAACTCTATAAAAACAAAACAACCCAATTTTAAAATGGGTAAAGGATATAAACATTTCTCCAAAGAAAACATACAAATTGTCAATAAACACCTGAAAATATGCTCACCATCATTAGCCATCGGGGTAATACAAATCAGAACCGTAATGAATCCTGGCTGGTGTGGGTGGCTCAGAGGCTGAGTGCCAGCCTGTTAATCAAGGGGTCCCCAGTTCGATTCCCAGTCTAGGGTACATGCCTGGGTTGTGGGCCAGGTCTCAAGTGGGGGGTGCATAAGAGAAACATTATTTCTCTCCCACTCTTTCTCCCTCCCTTCCCCTCTGTCTAAAAATTAATAAATAAAATCTTAAAAAAAACGTAATGAAATACCACATCATAACCACTATAATAACTGTAATAATAATTTTAAGAAGACAATGGGGTGAAAAAGATGAAGGAGTTAAGAAGAAGAAATGAATAGTTACCAAAGAGTCAATGAGATATAACAGGGCAATATAGTCAATATTATTGTAATAACTACTGAAGGAGCCAGGTGGGTACTTGCAATATCAGGGGGAGTACTTGGCAAAGTATATGATTGTCTGACCACTAGGTTGTATACCAAATAATATTAAATAGAAACTGCAATTGAAAAATAAAAAAGAAAAATGTAATTAGTAAAAGGACAAGACAGATGATAGTTACTGATAAGGATGTTGAGAAATTGGAACCCTCATACACTGCCAGTGGGAATATGAAATGATGCAGACACTTTGGAATATAGTCTGGCAGTTCTTCAAAATCTTAAACACAGTTTTATCACATGGCCCAGCATCTCTACTCCTTGGTATATACCAAATAGAAATGAAAAATATGTTCACACAAAAATGTGTACGTAGCTGTTCATAGCAGCTTTATACGTAATAGCTACAAAGCAGAAACAACTCAAATGTCCATTAACTAATGAATAAGTAAATCAAATGCGTCATAGCCACACAATGAAAAATTTTTTAAAGATTTTATTTATTTATCTTTTTAGAGAGAGGAGAAGGGAAGGAGAAAGAGAGGGAGAGAAACATCAGTGTGTGGTTACCTCTCACTCATCCCCCACTGGGGACCTGGCCTGCAACCCAGGTATGTGCTCTGACTGGGAATCAAACCAGTGATCCTTTGGTTTGCAGCCTGCACTCAATCTACTGAGCTACACCAGCCAGGCCAATGGAATGTTATTAATAACAAAAAATTGAAGAACTGATATATGTTACAATATGGATGAACCTTGAAAACATATGCTACATGAAGGAAGCCAGTCACAAAAGCCCACATTTTCATGGTGTCAGTTCATTACTAGAATTAATAGGGTGTGATCACATTGTAAAATATAAAAAATGTCAAATCACTATATTATACACCTGAAACTAATATAACCATTACAAGATTGTATACCAACTACACTTGAGTAAAAAAATATGAAATGTCACGAGCAGGCAAATCCATTGAGACAGAAAGTAGATGAGTGACTGCACGGACCTGGGGGCTTGGAGGGGATGTAGAACGGCTGCCAGTGAGTACGGGGCTTTCAGGGAATGCTGAAAATGCTCTAGGCCGGTCGTGGAGATGGCCGCAAAACTGTGAATATACTATTATTGGGTCCAGCCCAAGAGATGGCAGTTTATTTGGATTGGGGCATCGGGATTTTTAAAAACTTCTCAGGTTATTTAAATGAGCAGCAAAGCCTCAGAACCACTAATCTGACCCATCATGGTTAGTTTGCCCAGGATTAATTTAGGCATGGGAATATATGTGCAACTCTGACCCGTGAGGTGTAAAAAGTTTTGCTGGGGTTTCTAGGATAGCTTTCTAATGAGAATTATGGGAAAAGAGACTTCCTTTCTTTTGAACATCGCACATACAGCATGAAATGTCTCAAAGCAGCTATGGTCAGGTTGAGGGTGCTGTGAAATCTAATGCTTTTTGGCTTCTCTCCGGCTGCAACAGACCATTGGCGTAGATGACCTCTGCATACAGACCTCCCTCATCCCAATAGTATCTAGAAGCCATGAGTGTTTCTTTGTGTTCAAATAAATTAGAATTAAATACAATTTAAAATTTACCTACTCAGATTTTAATTGCTCAACAGCCACAGTATTGGTCACATATAAAACATTTCCATCATCACAGAAAGTTTTATTGGACAGCCTGTACCTGAATAATTCGAAGCCTTTGTCTCTTAGGCATTTTGAATTCCAAGGTCAAGTCTGTTATTCCTTTTATCCACCTTTCCCTCCCTGACACCTAATCTTTGGGTAGCAACTACTGTTGCACCCACCTTATTTTGCAGAGATATACACAGTCACTTATTCTTTCTGTGTCAGGTAGTTTCCATTGGTCCTTCAGACCCACTCTCTGCCCCAGGAGGCAGGTCACTGGCTTCCTACCTTCTCGCTTCTGGTTGGTTTTGGCCAATGGGAAGCACCAGCAGGAGGTCAGAGGGAAGAAGGAGAGATATTTGTTCTCTGGCCTGCCCCCTGAAGGATTGCCATGCATCAGCTGTGTCCCTCCTTCAAAGGTCTCAGCCCAGTCAGGCAGTCCTTTCATACATCCCTCTATCCCTGGGACCCACCTATCTCCAGGTCCCTCCGCTCGCCACTTGTAAGCTGTAGAGTGGTACAGGGAGCCCTGCTGGTGCCAGTGCTGGGACGCTACGCTCACCCGTGCTTTTCCTGTGCCATGCCCACACGTTTTTAAATAGTCTGTCTATCATTAAACTCTCCTCCAATTATTACAATTAGTGTGTACAATGGGACCCTCATTAATAGACTTTCTTATATTCACTAATTCTCCAAGAAGATGGGCCTAGAAGTAGGGGGATCAACCCTCTTGTTCTGCGGGACTGAGTGCTTTCTCAGTACGAAGGCCTTTCAGTGCTAAAACCAGGACAGTTTCAAGAAAACTGAGAGGGTTGATTGCCCTTCATTTAAGGATCCTTTAATTTGATATTTATCCACATGCCAGTCTTTAAAAATTCCTGGTACAATTACTTATCTCTCCTTTATTGAGCTACTCAAACTTATTGAGTAAGGTTTGTTCCTCTCTACCTATTTTGATTTTATCTTGGGAGCTATGGGTTTCTGTCAGACTTTTTTCTACTTGTATTCAGTGCCTTTGTTGGTGCTGGTTTTGTTTGTTTGCTTGTTTGTTTTGTTTTTGTGTCCCCATCCAGTGGTATTTTCTTTCCAGTGTAGGAGGAAGTCATACACAGTACCTGTCAGGAGATATAAACCATGTAACATTTTAAGATGTTTCCTTAAGTCTGCAATATTTATGGAAGTAAATTCTGGGTTATTTTCTTGCTATTGCCTTTCTTGGGATCTCTGAGTAACTATTCATCCTGGGTAATCAGGGTCTGAAAGTTTCTCTGTTATTTTTGGTGTGAAGAGATTACCAAATTTGCTTTAAGGGTTACTATCAGTATAAAAGGACTTTGGCCCACTCACGCTGTATCTTTTTGGGTGCTGGCTCCTACTTAAAAGATTAATATTCTCCTAATGGGTGCCGTGTTTGCTACAGGCTATTCTGAGGTTCAGAGTATAGATTGGGTCCAGGGTCTAAGACCCAGAGCAACAAACAGGAGCTGAAATGAGATGAATTACTGCTTTAGCTCTCAAGGTGATTGTGGGGTCACACGGGACTTGTGGAGGCCTAGGAACAACAGGGGCCCCCTTCCCTGGGAAGACCAACTTCCCTTAGTTAGGGAAGAGGAAAAGTCACACTACTTTACAGAATTTCCCTTCGGAAGAAAATCTTGATTTTTCCACTCTGTGATCCTTCTTTCCCCCCTCTATTCTCAAAATAGAGACTTTTTGTTTCCTGCCTCTTCTCCATTTGCTGACCTCTGAACCTCCTACTATCTATTGGTCCAGTTGATCAACAAACATCTAGGTATGTGGCCCTACACTGGGGGAAGATCTAAAAATTCAGGGAGTTGGAAAACCCTCTGATGGGGCAGACTTGCAGGGAAGGGGAAATTTTTCTTCCCAGAAACTTAATAAAGCTTAACTTCACTCACAATTCAGGCTGCCCTTCTACTCTGTGATTCTTACCCCGACTGCGTATTTGAATCACCTGAGAAGCCTGCCCCTGCATAGTAAGTGCATGTACATCCTGACTGTCTGTACTGCATAGGCGGAAATCATTGATCAGCCTAAAGCACGTGGGAAGACTTTCAATCTCTTTGTTTCTTGCCATATAACAAAACTACCCAAACCAACGCAGCTCTGCATGACGCCAACTGACTGACACAGCACATTCCTGACAACCATTATCCTGAGAGCCCTGCGAATCACTACACAGGTTTTTTTTAGGTTAGTTCTACTCTCCTCCCACACACAGGCAACAGAGCAGCTGTCTCCAGTTGTAATAAGTGGTGGACCAGGAAGCAGAAGACATGGATTTCAACCTCACTCTACCTCTAAATGCTTGTGAGGCATGAGTCAGCTCATTTAATATCTCTGAGACTTTATAACATGGGATAATTTAACTGTCTGGCCTATCTACTTCACAGACTTGTGTGAAGATCAAATGAAATGTGAAAGCGATCATAAACCATACATTGCCGTTTTCAGATAACAACGTGACTGTGTACTTGGGACAGAGCAGAGCCCTTCCTCCCTTAGTTTATCTAAGTAGTTTCCCATTAGTCTCGAGGGAAGGCACATGGAAAAACAGGTGGACAAAGAGGGGCGTATGTACAAAGAGTACATTTTTGCAGTGTTTGCAAAGGAATACTGCACACAGATTGAGAAAAATCAGATAGCTCTCTCTCCAACATACACAGGATGATGTTAATGACATATTGTTAGGTAAAAATATCTAAGTTGCAGACAGCATGCAAGAAATGATGTCATTACAAAATTATATAAGAATATGTTAGTGCATGAAAACTGTCTAGAAGGATACATTCCAATCGGTTAACTCCAGGATCGACTGGGAAGGAGAATTTTATTTTTCCTTTGTACATTTCTGTAGCATTTGAATAATTTTATATATAATTTCTATAATTTAAAAATATATACTAAAATATAAATTGAGGGGAAAGAGAGGTGGTGAGGATATTGTAGCCTAAGTTTAGTAAACAATCAGAGGAAATGTAATTGCCTTAATTGTTCTAATGCCTGAGGTGAGACCAAGCATTCTCCAAGGTACACTCCTCACAGTCTATTATCAGCAACTTTAAGAATTTACAGCTTTGGCTGATGTGACTCAGTGGGTTGGATACCCTCAAAGTGAAAGGTCACCGGTTTAATCCCCTGTTGGGGCTCATGCCTGGGTTTCGGGCCAAGTCCTCAGATTGGGGCTGGGGGTGTGCAAGAGGCAACCAATCTCACAGATCGATGTTTCTCTCCTTCTCTTTCTCCCTGCCTCCCCCTTTCTCTAAAAATAAAAATAAAATCTTTCAGAAAAATTCATAGAGAAGATAAGAGGTGGCAGGAATCTGAAAATGGTTCAGGGTTCTGATTTTCAAATAGGAAAAAAAGTATAACTTCTGGAAGTTGCAAACCACAAAACTTGGAACTGATCAGGAAAAGTCTAGAATGGATTATTATTAAACAGTTGATTTGTGAGCTCTGAAAAAGGCACGTGGCTATCAGCAGCAGCTGACAGGGAATCACTAAGAACAAACCATGACAAAATAACCTAATTTCTTGTTGGTAGGGCAACTACCACCAGGAGGGTTAGTAGGTCACAGGAGCATTATTACTTCTTCGTGCATCTTCATTTCAGCAAAGCCTTTCCCAAAGACTCTCATAATATCATTTTGGAAAATATGTGAAATGTAACTCATTAAGTGATTGATTCATGACTAATTAAATATCAGATTCATATATCTGATCATTAGCCTTGTTCTCTTTCATGTTTTGTCAACAACCAAGATAGAGACATTGAAGGCAGCCTTACCATGTTCTGAGATGACACAAAAATGGGAGGACTAGACATTAGCTAAAGCACAGAATCTGTATTAAAGATATTCTTAGTTTACTGGAATGTCAAACTGAAATCAGCAAAGGAACTAAGGAGTTACAGGATGGGAAATGTCAGTGCCATGAGCAAGACTTCTTACTACGGTGGTCTGACAATGGATTAGGAAATAAGTTATCAGTCACAAAAATGTGGAGGATTAGGAGACTGGTCCAATCAAATGGTCCTGTAAGTGCAAAAAATTTTTTATTCCAACTATAAAATTAATAACAGACACTAAGTACGAATGGATTTCAGAGATAGTAAAAGACTATTTTATGGTATAATGTTTGTTTTCATAGAGAAAACAAACCTTCTAGAATCTTCAAGAATCAGTAAATGGCTGTACAGTAGATGCATGAAAGAGAGTAGGTCACTCCAGGATGTCATAAAACATGGAAGCAAGACTAACATGGCATTTTCCAGCATCAAGAGGTGACTGTCCTAGCTGTGGCTTTGGTAAGAAGGAGAAAATAAGTCTGGGACCAGATCATGCAAGACCCAAAGCCAGGAAAGAAGTTTATACTTTGTATGTCAGAGAAGAGATCAGTCAGACTCTGCTTGCAAGCATCAGAAACCAACTCTGGCAAACTTCAAGAGCAGAGTTTATTGGAAAGATACCAGAAGCAATAGGAATCCTGGAGAGTCAGGTTTGGAAACGTTGGAAAGCAAGGTGGCCTCCAAGGGCTAAAAAGCAGGAAGCAGAAGAGTGGTCTTAAAGGAGGCCAGAGCACCATGCTAGGCTGAGTGAATATCTCACCATGTTTGATCTCTTCATCACACTGCTAAGGATTCAAATCGGGGGACGTAGTGTCCCAAAGTCCTAGCTTGGATCACATGCCCTTTTTAGAATTGAAGAACGTGGGTACTGGATTAACAGTTTTTTCAAATATATCCAATGGGAAAAGATAATTCCCCAAAAAGGAATTAAGGTGAGAAGGAAAAATAGGCTGAGCATCCAAAAAACAATGAATGCTCAGTCTTAGTACCAGTGTAGGATTTGAGCAGGATAGCAATGTGATGAAAAGAGTGCTACAGGGAGACTTGGTAATTTGCAAATGGACTACAGGAATGAAAATCTGAAGATGAAGGTAGGTAGAGGGTTATAGGTGGAGCAGAGAGGATTAGAGAATTCATAAAGCAGTGAAAATACTCTGCATAACATTATAATGATGGATGCATGCCATTATTCATTCAATGAAACCTAGAAAATAGGAGGTAAAAATAGAATATACACCATGAAGAGTGAACTCTAACACAGGCTCTGGGCTTTGGGTGATCCTGATGTATCAGTGTAGGTTTACCAATTGTACGAAAGATACCCCTGTGGTTAATGGGAGAGGCTATGGCGGAGTGAGGTCAAAAAGAATATGTAAAATCTTTATTCCTTCCATTCACATTTGCTGTGCATCTAAGACTGTTTTTAAAAAGTTTTTTTTAAAGAATCGAAAGGCAGATGGTGAGTTCTCTAGGTTTGGAGGATGGCAATGGAAATAAAACAGCAATGATATCCAAGGTAAAAATAGTAAGTCTTGATAACTGCCTAGAGAAGAAAAGGAAAGGTGACTAAAATGCTCCTCTTAGAGACTGAAGAAATAATGATGGTAGAAGAAAGAAAGCTTAGGAAGAGGGTAGTATCTAGGGTGGAGGCGAAGATAATGCTCACGGTGTGGAGTTTAGCTGGTGGAGGGAATGTGCAGTAAGAAATTGTCCAAGAGGACTTGGCCGGAGGATTAGATGTAGGGCAGATTGGAACAGGGAAGGAAACTGAAATCAGATCAGGCTCTCTCAGATAATATGTAAAATGGTAAGCAGAAATGTTGTTTAAAAAAAAAAAAAAGAGAACTCCCCACCCTCAAACAAAAGAAATCAGTAGAAGAGGTTTGGGGAATTTAGAGTAAGATCTTATGCATTGGGAACTTTTTTATCATAAGCAGTATTACAGGTTTTTCATTTTTATCTCTGATCCCATTTTCTCCCTCTACTTCAGACATTCAGTCTAGTTATCCTCTAATATGTATATAGCATTTTTGTAAAATATGTAGAGTTTTTGTGTTTGAATGTAAATAAATGGCATTATTCTGTAGAAGTCACTGTTATTTTTTCACTCACTACATCATGTTGATGTACGTATGAGAAAACCAAAGTGTTCTCTTTCTTTCTTTCTTTCTTTCTTTCTTTCTTTCTTTCTTTCTTTCTTTCTTTCTTTCTTTCTTCCTTCCTTCCTTCCTTCCTTCCTTCCTTCCTTCCTTCCTTCCTTCCTTCCTTTCTCCCTCCCTCCCTCTTTCTTTCTTTCTTTCTTTCTTTCTTTCTTTCTTTCTTTCTTTCTTTCTTTCTTTCTTTCTTTCTTTCTTTCCTTCCCCTTCCTTCCTTCCTTCTTCCTTCCTTCCTTCCTTCTTCCTTCCTTCCTTCCTTCCTTCCTTCCTTCCTTCCTTCCTTCCTTCCTTCCTTCCTTCCTTCCTTCCTTTCTCCCTCCCTCCCTCCCTCCCTCCCTCTTTCTTTCTTTCTTTCTTTCTTTCTTTCTTTCTTTCTTTCTTTCTTTCTTTCTTTCTTTCTTTCTTTCCTTCCTTCCTTCCTTCCTTCCTTCCTTCCTTCCTTCCTTCCTTCTTTCTTTCTTTCTTTCTTTCTTTCTTTCTTTCTTTCTTTCTTTCGTATTTTGTTTCCTGAGGTACTCTTTAGAAACTGCTGCAACAGTTCACATTTCCACCACTGGATCATAAGCATTTCCATTTCAACACATGTCACCAATAGTTAGTAATATCTCATTTTTGCCAATTTGATGGATATAAAGTTGTATCTTATTCATTGAAATTAATTTTTCTCCTGATAAGTATGAATAGCTCTTCAGCTTTCAGGTTTCTCCTTCAATATACTGCTTGATTGTATCCTTTCCTCATTTTTTTCTACTAAATTTTCTTCTCTTTCTTGATTTTCAGGAGTATCATTTATGCTCTAGAGTTGTTCAGTCCCATATGGTACCCACTAGCCACTAACTATTAGCTGGGCAGACAAGAGCTACTGAGTACGTGGTTATCCATATACTATTGAGCTATGGTTATCCAAACTGATATATACAATCAGTGTAAAATACACACTAAATTTCAAAGACTCCGTACAAAAACCATGTAAAAATAATAATTTTATATTGATTATATGTTGCACTGATAGTGTTTTGGCAAATAAATATATTGTTAAAATTAATTTTACCTTTTTCGTTTTACTTTTTATAATGTGGCTACTAGAAAACTTAAAGTTACATATGTGGCTTACATTTGTGGCTCACATAAGATTACTATTAAACCTGCTGTTCAAGATATTAATTCTTAGTTGGCTTTAGACACTGAAAATACCTCCTTTCACTCCGCCCTCCATCTCGTTTGTGTCCAGTCCACTGGTTTTTCACCAGGCCGGCACATCACACGGCTCCCGGGGAGACAGGCGCACCAAGGTCTACGTGCAGGGTCCCCTTGGAGTTGTGCCGGGGGCAACGTGTACAGCCGTACGTAGCACTGATTTTTTTGTTTTGTGGATTGTACTTTGTGTATCTTGCGTAAGAAACCCCCACAAAACAAGATCACAATGGCATTTTCCTTGTATTATTTTTATAATCAAAAATGAAAAACAGGATGGTGTTGTATTGTAAAGAAGCCATAAAAGAGAGGGGTTTATGTGCCCCCAAAATGCAGATTTTAAAGTCAAAAAGGATGACTTTAGAAGAAACCATTATATTAGATTTTATGACTTTGACTACAATGTTATCTTTCTAATTATGTTCTGGATAGGCAAATACTCAAATTTGCGTTTCAAAGAGCATGTTAACAGATGGTGAGGGAGGCAGGCCACAAGAGGACCCGCTGACTCCAGCTGATAGCCTAAATATCTGCTGAAATTAGTTCTCACAATAGGTAAATAACTTTGATATGGATCATAAAAAGCTGACAGTAATTGCAAAGATCATAAGATGATGTTTAGATTTATACTTACATCATTCTGAAAAATCATTTTTGGAACCCATCACTTGTGTACTCTGGAAAGTCAACACATCTTCCCTCCCTATCAGATCAAGTTCAAACTGCTCAAATCTGTCAGTAGAGACAACTACAAACCGGCCCCATTCAGTTTCCCACATCTCATCTCCCCAACAGATTGCAGATTCCACTTGGATAGGTACCTTGTCTTACACTCATACATCCTGGGAGATATCCTGGTTAAAAACTGCAGCATCAGGCAAATAGGATGGTTTCTTAAGTCAACTAAAATTTTCTAAATTATTTGAGTAAATACCCTGTGCTTACCATAAAATGACTAACATTCATTTGAGCAACTGTTTTCATCTTGAGGTAACTCACCTGACCTCATACAAAGAAAAATTATAACGGCAGACGCAAATAGAAAATACTATGTTCAAAATGAGATATCAAATGATAAGGTATTTAAAAGTTGAGGTCAACCTCAGAACTGTTAATATACCCATTATAACCACAAAAATATAGGCTTCCAGTAATAAGTATTGTAGTCTTCTTCAAACCCTTTAATTCAAGAAAGAAGTTGAAAGGTTACAAAAAGTCAAAGGTAATGAGGGTAGACTCACCTCAAACTAAATCCAGGTTGTCTAGAGATTGAAGTCATTTGTTCCTGATTGATACTGGGAATTCTCTCTCACTCCAGGTATTAACACTTACTGGAATTTATAATAGGTAAGTTGAAACTAACAGCTGACCCTTCTTTTCACTGAGCTCCTAGCTATAGGCTTAATTATGACTGTATGAATATATAATTTTCGTTTGTAAGAGTGATACTCTTCATTTGTGATACTTGTGGTACAAGTCTGGGCATTATTTTAAGAAAACCAAGTGTCTTAAATCCATTTTAGAACAGTTAAAACTTCAGTGTCTACTGGAAACATTTGCAGAGGCAAGAATTTGTCTTTCAACACTGTATTTGATATTAAATAGAAATGTATTTCCCAAGGCTAAATTGAAAGTTGCATGCTTTTTAAAATTCAGCTGTGATCTTTCCTAAATTCAGAGTTTCTCCATGTCTCTCTCCTCCTTCTGGATTCATTCTCCTTACTGAAATACATTCTTTGGTAGTTCTTTCATAAAATATCTATGGATAATAAACTCTCTTAGTATTTTCATATCTGAAAATTCTCCTTACTCTTAATGATAATTAATACACCATGTGGACTTTTGGGTCTGTACAAAGTTCATCAAAATTTTCTCAACATTTGATAGAAATTAAAGAAATGCAAACCAAGAAAGATTTGAGGTATAACTGTATATATATATATATATATATATATATATATATATATAAAACGCAAAAAATTAATACATGAGATTATAGTGAAATTCAAATTCAAACCTTGGATTTGAATCAGCAAAGTTGTCAACCTTGCTGACAAATTCCTTCAATTTTTCTGAAAAGTAATGTGGCAACATAGGTGGTAAAACCAATAATGTGTATTTCTGAAATCTAAATTAACACTAGTTTGGGGAGTTGAGGCTATAATTGGGAATAACTTGGGAAATAATTTTACAGAAGATTAAAGCTATATGCGTAAAGTTGTTCATATATAATAGTAAAAAAACAGAAACAAGTTAAATGTCTTTGTAAGTAATACTCTTAAGTTTCAAGCCACAATAATAATGGTGCCTTGTTGACACATAACAGCATGGCTTATAGGGGTGACATAACCCCAGAACTGGAAAGTGTTAAGGTATAAAGCATTAAGTTGCTTTGTCATTATCAAAGCAACATTAACCTCTCAATTATAATTCATACCCTGCTTTTAAGAAGACTGGGGTACTCTAACTCTGCTTCTATTGCTCCTAATACTACCCAATTATTTCTCTTATTCTCAAGTTAAAATACACTCAAAAAGAGTATCTGATTATTTTTGAATATTTACTGTGTTAATATTGGGGGTCTTTGTTGAGCAAAGTGTTTACGCAAGACTACACCATAAATCTCTAACCAAAGTCCAGTGCCCACTGCTGTGATCCAGTTAGGAGTAGTAGCAAGGAGAGCAAGGTCATCTGATACATTTTTCCCTCAATCTTGAGGTTACATTCTTTTTGCAACCTAAAAAAATAAAACTAAAAGTTTCTTAATGAACATCACTTAATACAAGTTGCCCTTAAATGTCCATTTTTAAAGATAAAAACATGACTATAGTTTGTTAAGCGTAATTCATTTGCAGAGAGACTTCTGAAATTAGGAAAGGTCATAGCCCAGCAGAGAGAGACTCCTGAAATTTCATTCATTCATTTCTCATTTCTTGGACCTTTAAAAATCTGTTTCTGATATTAATCTTCAAACTAGCTATAGGAAAAGATAAACACTTATGGAAAAAGGATGCCAAAAGAGATTTGCTCAGACTGTATCAGATAAAGACATATCTAGAAAAGAGTTGTCCATGTTGTGCATAAGCAAAATGAAAAGAAAATTTATGAAAAACATTGAACATGAACAAAACAGAAAAAAAAACCCACATAGCAACGGTGCAAATCTAGTCATCAAAGAAAACAGTAACACAGAAAGGAACATAGCACGCCAAATGCAATCTGGAAAATGTAAGAAGAATAGAAAAAAATGGAAGAGTTCTTTGTGCCAGCATGTTTATTATAAAACAAGAATTTATCACACAATGATAAAACAACAAAATGAGTTATGTGAAAGAGAGATGGTAGAATTTAGGAGACAAATTAAGACTGTATCAGTCAGGGTCCAATCAGGAGCCAGAAACCATACTAGTTATTTTAACGGAGGGAATTAAAGAATTGTTAACTGCACACGGAAGAATTGAAAAGGGAGATGAGGTGTCGGCCAGCCAGCTGGCACTGGCGTCCTCCAGGGGCTGTGAGGAGGCTGCTTCTGCAAGTGTTAACCGAACTGTGACTGCAAACTGGACTGTGTAAATTGTGTCGCCACTGGGTCAAAGTGACACGGCCAGGATGGAGAAATGAGGCTGGGGTGCCACTGAAGAGAGCAGGAAATCAACAGGAAAGAAGAAGAAAATCCCTTCTCTCACCCCCAGCCTTTTCTTCTCTCTCTGACACTCCCTACTGGAAATACATAACAGAGAGAGACTGGCAAAGCAAAAATGTGGTTTGCATGGTCCCAGCCTCAGCATCACAAAACAAGAGTACAGAAGAGGGGGTGTGGAGGTAAGAGGCGATATTTGGTAACTGGCACAGGGCCCAAACAGTAATTCCAAATTTAGTTATTAATTCTGTCATGACAGAATTAATAACTAAATTTGGAATAGCAAGAAACAGATCTAAGGACAGGGTCAAAGTTTATTTTGTTCCCCACTGTACACACCCAGGATCTGCTACAGTGCATGGCCCATAGCACGTACCAAATAAATATTGAAATTATGAGTAAATGACTGGATGAATAAATTAATGAATCCTCACTGCCACAGTGGACCCAGCCTGAATGGTTTTTGTTAAGGTATCGATTTTCTTTTTTTTTTTTTTAATTTCAGTTTTACTGAGAGGTAAACACACAATTGATTGTAAAACTAAATTGTTTCAACTGCTTTTTTTCTGGTTTCTTTGAGAATGGCTTCTCATGTTGGTTGGCATTATAGCCAGCAGACTAGCCACCTGGTACAGCTGACACTGGGTAGCTGAAATGGACCATATCAGAAACTTGGTCCTCCGTACCAGGAGAGACATAGGAAAAAGGGAAATGCTTAGTGTCTGACCATACCGTATAAAGTGTCCTCATTCTACATCATCAGTGGTGAATCTTACTGATAATTCAGAATGTACTTCAGGACTTTTTCTGCGGGTTTTTTACTTTCATTCTCATCCTCTTTCCTGCCCCCCGCCCCCGCATTGTGATTTGTACTACTCATTACTATCCATGGTACCTTCTTGTTCTATATAACATTAGTGTATCTTCCAGGAGGAATAATAAACAATCAAGGGCTTCTCTTATGGAATTTTTCATGTGTATTTAAAATTTTTTAAAAATTGAATTGTTGTTCAAGTACAGTTTTCTGTCTTTTATTCCCATCCCAGCCCCACCCCCACAGCCCTCCCACCTCCCTTTCATTTCCATCCCGAGCCCCTAGTTTTTGTCCATGCGTCCTTCAAACTTGTTCCTGTAAACCTTTCCCCTTTTCCCCCCAAATTCCCTCCCCCCTCCCCTCTGGTCAGCCTGTTCTCTATTAATGTGTATTTTTAAGTCTTGGGAGGTTTTGTGTCATTCCAATCCATCCTCTGTGTTCAGGTTCAACTGAGTACATAAATTGTCACAGCAAAGCCCTGGCCAGCATGGATCAGTTGGTTGAGTATCATTCGGCAAAGCCAAAGGTTGCCTGTTTGATTCCTTGTTAGAGCACATACCTGCGTTGCGGACCTTGATGTTTCTCTCCCTCTCTTTCTCCCTACCTTCCCATCTCTTTAAAATAGGTAAATAAAATATTTTTAAAAACTGCCATAGTTAAGAGAGTACTTTGTTGTTTCATATTGATAACTTTTCATTGTATAGAATCTATTGAGTGTCAGGACCTATTTCTTCACCTGTTCAGAAGAGAGCAAAACAGAAATCATAGCTTTTACATTTGACTGTTTTTAACCTTCTTGGAATTCATACAAATCCTGTTGACTCTGCACCTGAAAGAAACAAACATAAATCAATGTTACTTTTTACTTGAACGTTCTTCTTCGGCAAAGATGTTTTGAACTAAGCTGTTTTGACATGAATAATTAATGACAGCAGAATATTTGCACAAAAAGTCATTGCACTCAGATATTCAGTTGCATATTAGTAAGTGTTAATTTGAGGATAAAAGAAGGCTAGTAAGAAGAAAAATGAGGATGGGGGAGAAGAGGAAGAAATATTTGGATACTTTTAACAACTTCTTCTATCATAATTATTAGATAACGACACCATTTCTGCTGTGAACCCATTGCTACTTAGCCATGGGCAGTCAGCTGAGCCCACCCTATACCCCATCTGCCCAGACCTTGGAAGCCAAGTTGCAGCCCATGTTCACTAAGGACCTGCCAAGCTGAAGCAGCACAAACATACCTAGAATCACTGTCCACTCCTTCCCTTTGACTAGTGTTCTCTTTATTATTTCTGTCCTCTGTTCTTTCTAGAAAGAACTTTTAAAAACTTCCCCTCTGGTCCTTGGAGTTTTAAATGTTGGCAAGCATAGGTATTTAGCCTTTCGGGGTACCCTGCCCTAAAGTCTTGGGTGGACAGTGTGCTACTGCACCTGTCTCTCAAGGTTGCCCAATGTTGCCTTACTGGTGAAGGACAGACACTGGCATGATGATGAAGGGTTGCTTCTTCAGGCCCAGATCACCTGAAGATACAGTGATCACTCATGGTCTGAGGATCCTCGTGTCAGAACTTTAGTAATAAGCTATAGCTCGCCTTTGAGGGCAAGGACTCCATTATCTTCACTGCTATATCCCCAATACCTAGAATGGTGCCTGGAACATAGTGCTGAATAAATGTTATTTCTTCTCTCTTAATTTTATTCTTTTACTAGTAGATTTTAACTTGCGTATTCTAGTTTAGTCTAAGAGCTTCTTGAAATGTGGGGCTATAAGAAAGCTATCTTCTAGAGAACTCATAATTTTTTATATTATATATCAAATCCATGAGCTTCCTTGAATGGTTGTCAGTTATTGGACAAAAAATATAAAGAAAATGAAGACTTCAGTGTTATGAAAAATTTATTTTAAAAATTGTAGCAGGAAATAGTGTTTAAAATGTTGACATATATATAACAGTTCCTTAAAAGATTAAACATAAAATTCCCATATGAAATTCCACTTCTGGGTATATACCCAAAAGATTTGAAAACAGAGACATGAAGAGACATTTGTAGACCAATGTTCATAGCAGCATCATTCACAATAGTCAAAAGGTGGAGGCAACCCAAGTGCCTGTCAACAGATGAATGGATAAAAAATGTGGTACACACATGCAATGGAACATTATTTAGCTTAAAAAAATGAAATTTTGACCCATGTTCTAATATTGATCAACCTTGAAGACACTGTGCCAAGTGAGATAAGTCAGTCACAAAAAGACAAACACTATCTTTTCCACTTACATGGGGTACTTAGAAATAGTTTAATCATAGAGGCAGGAAGTAGAATGGTTGGTGGTTTCCAGGGGCTGGAGGCAAGGTGGAATAGGGAGTTCTAGCTTCATATGCACAGATTTTCAGTTTGAAAAGATGAAGAAGTTCTGGAGATGGATGGTCGAAATGCTTCACAATAATGTGAATGTATTTAATATCACTAAATTATACACCTAAAAATGGTAAAAATGGTAAATTTTAGTATACATATCTCACCACAATAATAAAAAGTAAAAACGCTAGCAAAAATTCTCAAAGAACTTTGGTCATTAGAAATCATCTCATTTGATATTGCTTTACAAATTTAGCTTTGAACTATGAGTAGCCTGTTTTGCCAGCTCAGTGGCTCTCAGAGTGTGGCACAGGGACGCATGGAGGGTTCCAATACTTTTATGGAAAGTCCATGAAGTCAAATTATTTTCATAACAATACTAAGATGTCATTTGCCTTTTTAAAAAGCATTCATTCTCTCATGAGTGAATATTGAGTTCTGCAGAGGTCAAATGCTTTGCGTTATCACACAAGACTGAACGCAGCAGCAAATACGAGAATTCAGCTGTCTTCTCTTAAGCCAGACATTAAAGAGGCTTTGGAAATTTGAAACAATGCCACTCTTCTCATGAAATTTTTTGTTTTGGAAAATATAATTATTTTTATAAAGTGTGTTATTTATGTTAACATGTAAGAGTTATTATTTTGAATAAATTAATAAACATTTAAATTTTTTCTTCACTTTAATTTCTAATATGGAAAATAGTGATAGATAAAACCCTCATAAACAAAAATTCATTGGGGTTCTCAATCTTTTTTAAGAGTATAAAGGTCTTGCCCTGACTGACATGGCTCAGTGGGACAGAAAGATTGCCGGTTTAATTTGTGGTCAGGGCACATGCCTGGGTGGAGGACCAGTTCCCTGGTTGGGGGTGTGTGAGGGGCAACTGATTAATGTTTCTCTTGCACATTGATGCTTCCCTCCCTATTTCTCCTTCCCTTCCCCTCTCTCTAAAAATAAATAAATAAAATCTTTTTTTAAAAAAGAGTATGAAGGTCCTAAGATCCAAAAATTTGAGAGTTGCTGGTCCAGTTGCTAGGGTGATCAGACTAATCTCATTAAGATTCTAGAAACTAATATTCTATCCTAAAATCCTACTCATTACTTCAGGTTAATCAAGGATTAGCCAACCTCTTCTAAGTTCAGATAAGCCAAAATGTCTGTGAATGCAAACAGTTGTGTCAAGTGTGGGTTAAGTAGCACTTGCTGATAAATAATTTTGAATCTGCACACTTCTGGGTCTGACTTCATTGCCGCTGGATCAAAATTCATGCCTGCACACAGAGTGGTAATTGAACACCCTAACGTAAATTAGGGGTTTGGAAGAAATGGACTCTTTAATTGGGCACCTTATCTATTCTGTGGCCACTTAAATATAACCCACTAACTACAGAGTTCTTAGTCTACTTAGACATGCAATTTAAAATCCATTATCCAGCAGTATAATTTGCAAAAACTCTCTAAAGACTAGTTATGCAATAGTGACATCAGAAATACAGTCATAGTTTAAGATGGGTCACTCAAGTCTTCTTTTCAGTCTGTAGAGCCATGTTTTGCTTTCTGAAAGATCCCTAAGAAAGATGTTACTGGTTAATGCTGACTGAAATGAAATGCTGATTTCTTTTTATTTGCAGAATATCAGGTTCTTGTCCAATCACTTACTGGTATAATGGTTAAAAACATCAACTTGGGAGGCAGACAGACTGCATTCCAATCTCATCACAGATTTTTGCAGCTATGTCACCTCTTTACATCTCAGTTTACCTGGCAGTAAAATAGAGACACTAATGCCTTTACTGAGTAGATTAAATAAGAATTAAATGAAGTAATGGACAAAAAACAGCTAGCCCAGTTCTGCATCCACATGAAGCATCTGTTCAATATTAGCCACGATTTCAGATACTATTATTGGCCTCCACTGTGCTACTGAGCTAGTTCTCATTGGAAGTGAGAGATGCCAAAGGCCTTCATGTCATCACTTTTCCTCTCTCCTTAGGAAATGCAGAGACTGACAACATGAAGAACTATGGAAAGGGGAAAAAAGACACGTTCCTGTCTGTCCTCTAAAAGCAAAGGGCAGCCAACAGGATTGAGCCCATTCGTGCCTCTTGCAGCCCCATTTATCAGTTCTAAAACTAACGCTTCTGTCACATTGTGGCACTTCTGCAATCAGAGTATGTCATATGATGGATGGTACTGCAGTAACACTGAGGGGTGGTTTCTTTCTTAATTTGAAATAAAATATTACAAAATCTTCCAATTCATGGCATCTTAGAGTCAACGAAATACAGTAGTTGAGCTATCTACTAAAAAATACTAACAGTACCCAAATACTCCCCTGAAGTGCACCCTTTATCATTGTACTTATGACACTATTTTGTGATCTGTTCCCACAGCCCTCAGCCCAACACGATTATCTTCTGACACAAAGATGTCACTGCTGTGGGTGGGATGGCTGCGTGCAGGGGCTTGATCTCACCTTAATCCGCTCATGCTGTGAGTCTCGGAAAAAGTGTAGACAAAGGAAAACTATCTCTTTTTCTCAGAATCCAACAGTCTCTAATTACATAGTGTCGCTGTTGCTCATACTTGTTTCACGCACGTGAATCTCATTTACCCAGCTATGTAGAGTAAGCATCCCAAGATAAGGACTGCCTGAGTTGTTTAATTGTTTTGCCTCTAGTGCTGGTGCCATGGCACATACTTATTGATCAGTTGCCTAACGGTGGTTTTTTTTTACACTATATAAGGAGATACAGCCATATTCCTGCCAGTCTGATTTCCCTAGAAGCTTGGGTAGGGGTTTGTTTGAATACCTTAGGCTACTCTTATGGTTCAGATCACCTGAGAGCATCTCCCTTCACCACTGCTAGTTGTTAATGGACCTTTTGTCTGCTGTTCAAGATTGTCAAACCTAGAATGAAAGAATTGCAAACCAAGAGAGGGAGGAAAGGTACAGAGAATAGGTAGCGTGGATGATAGGTAGAAAATAGACAGGGTGAGGGTAAAATTAGTATGGGAAATACAGAAGCCAAAGAACTTATGACACATGGACATGAACTAAAGGGGGGAATGTGGGTGGGAGGGGGTGTGCAGGGTGGAGGGGAGTGAAGAGGGAAAATGGGACAACTGCAATAGCATAATCAATAAAATATATTTTAAAAAAAGAATTACAAGCCATAGAATCAATGGCACTTGGAGTAGCTGTTGCTGTCAGTCTACCTACCACTCATAGATCCTCTGATCCTTTTAAAAAATAGACTCTGGGGTCTATCTCCCCATTTCCATTTGCTTTGCTTCTAATGAAAGTGCTTTGCCATAATTACCCTGGGGACCATAGCCATTGGTGGCTGGTGCCTGAATATGAAAGACCAGCTCCTGCTCCTTTGCCTCAGGGCTGGATGAATCCCTAGGAGTAACTTGTGCTCCAGAGCTCCCCCCAGGGTCAGTCCACCTGGCAGTACTTGGCGGAGTCATGCGGGTGCTCAGCCCCCATCCCCTCTCCTGCCCTACTTTCCCTACTCCCTTTCTCAGGGTGTCAGTGAGGCAGTTAGGGTCTGGATTTGATAGTGTCTGGGTTTTAGCATAAAAATAACGGGAAAAAAGTTTTGTACTCCACGATTTAAAGGTTTACAGGTTAGTAAATCCTTGTCTTCACCCTGAGTATGTATTCTCAAACTCACAATGAGCAACAGAAAACCACCAACGAAGCCAGAGCCGGGAGTCTCCCCCGGCTTTGGGAAGCACCTCTTTCCTGAGTGGGATGACAGGAGCGGGAGACGGGAGGGCGGCGAACAGCAGGAACTGACCCAACAACATTTCAAGTCAGTTCTACTTCGTTTACAAGTGATATTTATGTAATTTCACTTTTTATGTTGTCTGGCTTTTTTTTCGCTGAACATCTTAGTGGCTTTTTGGAACAAAATCCATATACAAAAAAAGCTGACTAATTCCCTGGTGCTGGGCCACAGGCAGTCGATGTTTTGCTAAAATGCTACCAGATCACAACACAGAAATGTGTCCTCTGACAGGCTCCGATTCCTCTCTCACTGCATCTGGAAACTCAAAAAACAAATCTTGGGATCCATGCTAAAGAATGGAAGTTACACAGGGTTACACATTTGGCAGGCAGTTTCCTAAACTTGTTTCTGAATTTCTTTAAAGCTCTTAGGTGTGGTGAATGGGAGTGTAGCTGGTGGAAAGAACATAGGCCTTGAAGTGGGACTAAATTCTCCTTCTTATTCTTTTATGACTTTCAGCAAGTTGTTCAATCTTCCTGAATTTGCTTCATTTCTTCAGTAAGACTGGTAAAGAAATGAATGAGATAATATCTATTTGGTGGAGCAACTGTTAAAGGAGGTTGATCTGGACCTTGCTTGGGCTGCTGTAAATATTTTTGTCTTCTCATTCAAGGAAAGGAGCCAAATTTACCTCAGGGAGTATTTAATAGCTTTAATGTTGCAGGGCCAAAATGCAAAGTTTCCTGAGACCCAGAACACGCTCTTTGGTCCTTTGTTCTAATCTCAGAGGTGAAACAGTGGGATTGTCCCAAGTGGCAGGAGACACCAAGGGTTAGGAGAAGAAAAAGTGCACCAACAATAAAGAGAAACCTATTTGGGGAGCATTGTCTCATGTTTCAAGGAATATATTTACTGGTCTCAAGAGTCAGGGATGTGTGTCCTACTCCCAAGCAGTAGTTGGGTACCGGGCCTCTGATGGTGACTGCAGACTCAAAAGTGCACTGCATCTCAGGGGACAAGATGGGTGGCCACTTGACTTCAAGGTTTTCAATTTTATACTCATGGCCCAATTTTAAATTCACTTGCTCTGAGGTAGTGGAATCACCCACTCCCAAGAACAGGACCACCCGTAGACCTGAGTAACATGGGCTCCCACCGTGGGTCCCATACTTTCAGGGGTGTCCAGCTCACAGCCCACGGGCCTCACACGACCCAGAATGGCTATGAATGCGGCCCAACACAAAATTGTAAATTTACTTAAAAACTTTTTTTTGTTCATCAGTTTTCGTTAGTTTTTGTGTATTCAATGTGTGGCCCAAGACAACTCTTCTTCCAATGTGGCCCAGAGACGCCAAAAGTTTGGACACTCCTACAAAGGGTTTTGCTCTGCTCTCCAAGGGCTACATGCCTCCTTATGAGGCAAGGGGTCTGCAAAGGACATGGGCACCCAGAGTCCCCACCTCGCCCTTTTAGACCATGCTCCACATGCCTGAAACCCCAGAATTCCCAGCCTAAATGACCTGGACCTGCTCCCGGGTCCTGCGCCAGACTTTTCCCAGGGTCCACCTTCCTGAAGGCAGCCATGCCTGTGTGTACACACCCTCACTTGAGAGACATTTAATAGGTGACTTTTTTGCAAGGGTGGGAATCGGTGAACAGAGCTGGACTATGCACACACACGTGCACATGTGTGAAGGTTCCTATGGTGCAGGATGGAGCGGGGGGTGGGAGAAGAAAGAGGGCTGGCCACAGCTAGGACCGGGGGCTTCCTTTCCTTACACTGCTATACCCAGAACTCCAAGAAACCCCCAAATTCTAAATTCTAACTAACCTTTCCAGCTTGTTATGAAGTTACATTTGCCAAGCTAAAATGATAGAATTTATTTGATTTAATAGTTTTTCATCTTGATTTATAACTTTAAGGTATTTAACATATGGTTTATGAACCTCCATTTGTCCTCTTGTCCTAGGCCCTGTAAATATTAGAGGTGGCCCGAGCAAGTGACTGAAAGGACTTGGATCATGAACACCCAGCTGTGTTCACTAATATGGTCTGAAGAACAGAGGATTCATCTCAGAATGTTCTGGAATGTGTAGGAGCCCAAGAAGGGACGGACATTCCTAATAAACCCCCCTACCCCCAAAGTAAACATGGCAAATTTTGGATTTCTCATCTCCCTTGACCTAGGTGGCTCAAAGCCAGATTTCATTTCATTTAGAACACAATAGAGCGGGGGTTCTTGTCTGTCTTGTTTGCCACTTACCCCTAGCACTTAGAACAGTCTTGTTACACTCATGTTGAATGAATGGATTCTTGCTCCCAGTGCCAAGGACCAAATGCATCCCTGCCATAGGCGTAAAGCTCCTGGCCTTATGCCCTCACATATCAGATTTCAGTGACAGGTTCTCATTTTTGCCAAACACCATAGAGTTCCTCATTGTATCTCATTGGTCAGACACCTAGCTTATTTATTAAGTTGTTTTAGCGACATTAGCACTGTCTGCCAGGCCCGGACTACTAAGTACCTTGCCTGCCAGGTTTCCTCACTACCTTATTGTCATAGGTCCTCACCCCGTTTCCTGGTGGTAGCCCGCCTATTCAAAAACAAATTCTTAGGCTCTATACACGAGACCAAATCTGTTTCAGAGATCACAGCCTTCTAGATCCTTCTCCATCTATATGTGACTTCCTGGTTTTCATAGTACGGTTCTGATTATTGGTTGTGCCCACATTGGACACAGTACCTGCCTTCTCTCCCATCCTGATGCAATCCCAGAGTTAGAAATCCCACTCGCCATCATCACCATGTGTCTGCACAGCAGATCTGCCCTTTGATCTCTGGGAGAGAAATCAGTACTCCTACTGTCACCTTTTAGAACAGTTTATCTACCCAGGAATGAGTTAATAGAACCAACAGCTCTATCAAAAAGCAACCTCCTTTCCTGGTGGCTGAGGACTGAAGGGAAGAGTTTTGAAGCCTCCAGGTCTCCAGGTCACCTCTGTGATCCTCAGCTCCCTCTTTCTGTGGAGAACATGCATATTCCCAGGGAACTAAACCCATGCGGTCTCCACCCTGTCAGACTGTAATCACAATCGTGGCTAGAACTTTATTAGTCTGGGTGTGACCTTCTCCTTTGTGCGTTCCCTGGCTTAGAGATTCAACTACACTGAAGCTCTGCTACAGCAGGTCCTTGGATCAATGTCATTTTGTTATAACACTGCTCAAATGCCATAGGAATTTAACTCCTGTTTCTATTGATTCACCTGTGGTAACATTGGTTTCATTGTGTCATTTTGCTGCAGCTCCAAGAATCTGTTGACAATGTTAAGTGAGGACGCACTAGTACTAAACTCAGTAAGCTCCTAATCTGTGCACTGGCAGTTCCTTGCAGGCAAGAACTGCCACCTTTTGGTGCTATGTCCCCAGCGCTTAGTGCCCTGCCTGGTATGTGGTATTGTTCTGTGAAATCTCTCCTGGACATACGTTTGTCAAGAACGACAGTGGATATGAGGTTTACCCTACATGCAAGTTAACAGGTTAGCCTGTCACAGTTTCAGGGGTGCTGGTAGAGGACACAAAGATCCTGGGTCAGAGACAAAAATAGGTCACTACTCACAGCAATAGTAGTAGCTAGAGTATCTGCATTACTTTAAAGACAGTTCCCTAAGACCTGCTTTCCACAGGGCAGTGTAAAAAGGGCCAGTTAACTCCTATACATGAACTCTGAGCTTAGGGAACTGGAATCTTTTTTTTCCTTTGTGGACTTTTATAGTTTTATTGAATGCAAATAAAACTTTCTCATGGGCTTTTGTTCATTTTCTTCACTGTGCAGCCTGGCATTAGGATTAGTAACTCCTGGCCAGCGGGGCTGCTCTTTCCTCAATGGCTTTGCAGGGGTTGGAAAAACATTATGAATAATCCCTGCACAGTGAAAATTGTTGCACATCAGCAGCACTTCCAGCTTTTTGATGTTGCAGGCCAGAAACTTCTAGAATCCACTAGGCAGTGTATGTTTCATTTTCTTGCTGCTGCCATGATCAATGTTGAACATCAAGATCTGACACTTGAATCTTTTCTGCACCCTGTTGTTGATGCGTCTGGATTTCTGCCTGTTATGCTTAATTCTGACATATGAGTCTAATCAGGCCAGACAAACTTCTTGATCTTCTTTTGACCATCTTGGGCTTCATGAGGGGTCTGAGGGCAGTCATGATGCTGGGTTGCAGATGGATGCCACCTCCCCTGAATCTTTTGTAACAGGCAGTCAGCAGGACTTCCCTTTATTCCAGAGGGACACTGTCTCTATCGAACACCGCTGAAAAGGCAGTCTGGGATAAAGGGCAACCAGTGCCTCATTTTCAAAAAGACATGCAGAAATGTGAGTGGCCCGTGGAGAGAGCTCTCACAAGTGGCTGAAGTGAGTCAAAGGAGTCAGCAGTCAGAAGTTCACTTGTCCCTGCTCGCCTCAGCTTCAGAAGCCTTTTAAGGGCAGGTGGTTTTTCCAAGTTTCACAGCATACTGCTCCTTCCAGTTTTGACTTGTTTGGTGGTCCAAGGCTCCCTGCCATGAAGGCCCGCCCCCTACTTCTCCTTCTAGGTCAGATTCAAATTCCAACTCTCCCATAAAGCATTCCATGACCAGCCCAATTCACCATGATTTCTTCTTCTCCAACATTATAGACTGATTATTAGCTATATCAGTCATATTGTCACTTAAGTAGCAATAATAACAACATCAACATCTGACATCTGTGTATCATTTTACTTTTTACAAAATGTTTTTACATAATCTATTTCCTTGGCCTATCATAGCAGTCTGTGAGACACACAAAGGAAAATATGAGGAAAAGCAGATATTCAGAAACTTTCCCAAGGTTGCCTAGTTAGTTCGTCAAGGTTAAGGGTTAGTTCCCAGACCCACAATGGCATCATTATACCACTTCCTGTTGCTGTTTAAATGCCCATATGGATTTATGTCAGGTGGGGTTAAGTCTCAGAGAGACTCGATCGTTTCTTTCTGGTCAAAGATTAGGGGAGTGGAATAGAGTAGCGTAACTGGCAGATTCTAGTGGTGAAGAGTTTTGGGTCAGACAAACCTGCTGTGGAGAGATTTCTTTGATTCACCAGATGCAAGTCTCTTCTGGAACATGGAGTTCAACGACATCTCCTAGGTTCCCTTGCACCATGGTGGAACCATAAGACTGAGTTCTAGTTAATGGAATGTGGACATAAGTGGTGTCACTACTTTCAGGTCTGGCCGTGAAACAGGCTATTCAGTCTTCCCTGCTCTATTTCCATCGCTCGAGGTTGGTTGATGATGGAGAGATCTTGAAGCTACCACACGCTTCAGCTACAAGATGGAAGGGGCCTGTGTACACGAGTCAGTGCTTAGTGTTGAGCTGCCCAAGAGAGCCACCACCTAATGAGGACCATCCATACTTCACTTTGCTCCAGCAAGAAATGAATTTTATTGTGTTACATCACTATGATTTGGGGATTGTTAAACCAGTTATCCTACTCTAATAAACTTAAATCCCGCACTGCATTTTGCCAGTCTGGTGTGACTTTATTTACCCATTAGTAAAGCGATAATGATGATGATGATGATGATAAAAAATACCTATCTCCTAGGATG
The DNA here is from genome assembly GCF_021234435.1 of Artibeus jamaicensis. Classification (NCBI taxonomy): domain Eukaryota; kingdom Metazoa; phylum Chordata; class Mammalia; order Chiroptera; family Phyllostomidae; genus Artibeus; species Artibeus jamaicensis. The sequence continues at coordinate 20,646,385 of NW_026521883.1, forward strand.
CTGATGAGGATTAAATAAGATAACATATGCAAAGGACTTTCACAGTACCTGACACATGGTATAAATGGTAATTAATCAATAAATATTAAGTATGCATGTCATTATGTATAACACATTTTCTTCTGGTTCCAAACAGAATTTCAAATTTCTGATTTCCAACGTGTGTTGGAAGAGAAACTCTCACGCTGATTGCCTTACCACAGTGTGAATGACTGAGGCTCCGGGTCAGTCAGGGTGAGAGTCCGTCTGCCCACGGGCCGTGTCTTCTGGGCGCCCTGCCAACCATCCTTCCTGCCCCGATAGGGTTTTAATTTTCAATGAGAAAGGAAAAACCCACAGAAATTATAAAGCTATTTCCAGGGGAAAAAACTATCAAAATCTTCTGAAACTCTCTGATTATCATACTGGGAATATGTATTTCTAACTAAAGGTTACATTTGATCATGCTTATTCTGAATGTTCAATGAATTTATCAGTAGTGTGGTTGGGTCATTTGGAACCAATTAGATCTTTCAAGTGAAAAGTTGTATTTTGGGGGCAATAATGATGTGTCAGTGCAGGTTCATCAGCTGCAACAAACGTAGCCTCTGGCGCAGGGTGCTGATGACGGCAGAGCAGGGTGTCCATGGGAACCCCCTGTTCTTTCCGCTGACTGTTGCTGTGAACCTAAAACTGCTCTAAAAAAGAAAGTCTACTAAAAACTCTATTCAATACTACTGAATTGAACTTCCCATTGTAAAGCCTAGTCTAACGGGATAATTATGTTATTAAAAAAGAACTAAAATAGTTTTGTCTTTAAGTGATGGGCACAGCGTATTCCCACTACATTTCCCCCCCTCTGGTGGGTGGCAGCAAAAACTGGAAGTACGAACTGAGCCGCCTCTGGCTCTTGGGAAGCTAGTGCCGGGACACAGAAAGGCCTGTCACGGCTGATTTCGTGTTATGACTTGTGAATGTGCCCGGCCACCCACCCGTGCAGCGGCTCCGGGAATTAGAAAGGAGTCATAAGGCCATGCGACAAGAACATTTCTCGCAGGAGCAGATTAGGAAAATAAAGAGCGTTTCTTTGAAAATTTTACATGATGGTCAGATTCAAATGCGTAACATAGGATAAAGAATACTTTTCATTCAGCCTCTTGTCCATTCTCCTGGTGCTTGCACTCACCTGGTCTACCAAACGAGTAAACCTGCGTAAAATCTACAGGCTCTGAATCCGGTAAGCCTGGATTCAAATTCCAGCTTGATGCCTTGGCCAGGTTACTAACTTGTCAGATACTCGCTTTCCTTATTGGTAAAACAGGACTGTAATAGCAATGACCAACGGTAAATAACCAGGAATTGTTTTGTCCCTTTGTTGTTATGAAAAGAAGATTAAGAACCAAATTCTGATACAAATTTGGACTGGAGGACGCATACCACTTTAAAAACTTCTGAGGGACTAATCACAAGACTGGTAAAAAGAGATTTTTTAATACAAATCATCTGTTTATTAATCTCTCCAGCTTCTTGCTAATCCCTTTACCCTTCTAACACTAAAAGTTATACACACAGTTTTGGAATATGGAATATTTTATCAAAATACCCTAGTGTAGTCCCTGGTCAGGTCTCAGTTGGTTAGAGTGTCAACCCGACACACCGAGGTTGCAGGTTCGATCCCTGGTCAGGACACATATGAGAAGCAACCAATGAATGCATAAATGAGTGGAACAACAAACTGATGTCTCTGTGTTCTCTCTCTCTCTCTCTTTCCCCCACAGCCCCGGCCCTTCCCCTCTCTCTCTAAGAAAAAAATCAATAAAAAATACTAGTATGCCATAGGAAGAATAATTTTAGAATTGATTGAATTTTTTCTAAGTATTTACTATTAAACAGCCTGTTAAAAGATTTATAAACACATGAAATAAAAAGTCATTTCTATTTGCATTTTAAAACTGATTTATCACAGTCATATTATGAAACAACTTTCAATGAAATTACATATAATTAATATACTTTTATCTGGTCCAAGTACCTAGAGCATGGCCTGCTCCAGGTTAATCTGTGTTCCAAGAGCATAGTGGTTCAGTTCTGGACCTAAGGAAGGTTTGCTCTGAAAACTTGCTTCTGTCTACAAGCCTAGAAAGATTCAAAACCTTGGTTTGGCCTAGAACGGATCCAGTCCCTCCAGAAATCCCTCATTGAGATTTTACCCGAAACAAGTTAAAATCAGACCAGTCACCAAGGTCTAGGTCAGGAATCAGGATTTTTTTTTTTACCTTGATGCATTATGCCTTCATTAAAAAAAAAACACCTAATTTTTTAAAAAGTAAATGCATTAAAAAGACAACCAACTGTATGGGAAAACATATTTGCCAATGATACCTCAGACAAAGGTTTAATCTCCAAAATATACAAAGAACTTACACGACTCCACTCTAGGAAGACATCGAACCCAATTAAAAAATGGGAAAAGGACTTGAACAGACACTTCTCTAAAGAGGACATACAGAATATCCAGAGACACATGAAGAGATGCTCAATATCGTTAGCTATCAGAGAGATGCAAATTAAAACCACAATGAGATACCACTTTACACCAGTCAGGATGGCTATAATAGACAAAGCAACAAACAACAAATGTTGGAGAGGGTGTGGGGAAAAGGGGACCTTAGTTCACTGTTGGTGGGATTGCAGACTGGTACAACCATTATGGAAAACAGTATGGAATTTTCTCAGAAAAATAAAAATTGACCTGCCTTTTGACCCAGCAATTCCACTGCTAGGATTATACCCCAAGAATCCTAAAACATCAATTTCAAAGAACCTATGCACCACAATGTTCATAGCAGCACAATTTACAATAGCCAAGAGTTGGAAGCAACCTAGGTGCCCATGAGTAAATGAATGGATCCAAAAATTGTGGTACATATACACCATGGAATTCTATGCAGCAGAGAGAAAGAAGGAGCTACTACCTTTTGCAACAACATGGATGGAACTGGAAAGCATTATGCTGAGTGAAATAGGCCAGGCATTGAAGGACAAATACCATATGATCTCACCTTTGACAGGAAGCTAAAGAATAAAACAAACAAGCAAACAGAATAAAAACAAAGACGCTGAAATAGAGAACAAGTGGGCAGTGACCAGAGGGGGAGAGGGAAGGGAACTTAAGGGGAAAAAGGGGGAGGGATTTTGAGGAACAAGTATGAAAGACACAGAGATGAGGACTGAGGGGGGGGGGAATGGGAGGGAGGGGGGAGACCGGGTGGGGGGTGGGGTGGGATGGGAGAAATAGATTAAAAAAAATGTACTTGAAAAGTAACTAAATAAAATTTAATATTAAAAAAAAAAGTAAATGCAAGATGCAGCACACGAACAGGCAGGCTAAACTTCATTTTCTCCCACGCTCTGCTCAGCTTACGGCAGGTGGTTGGAGCCACATGACTAGTTCTGGTCAACAGGCTGTGAGGGAAACTGACATGTGTCACTCACAAGCTGAGGCAGAAAAAAGCAGGTTCGCGATTCTCTAGATTTTTTCCTTTTTCTTCTCTGTTTCAAGTGGCCTCATGGGTCCCTAAGTGACACTGCAGAACAAAATCCACTGCCTAAAACAGTGTGTACGCGAGAAATAAATTTTTGTGAGTTAAGCCGCTTAAATTTGGAGGCTGTTTATCACAGCAATTTAATTCAATCTGTCCTAATTCACAATTCCCTAAAATTCAGGGATGTCCAGCTTTTTGGCATCTCTGGGCCACACTGGAAGAAGAAAAGTTGTCTTGGGCCACATATTAAATATATTACAATACGTAATCACAAAAAAATCTCATAATGATTTAAGTAAATCTACGATTTAGTGTTGGGCCGCTCTCACAGCCATCCTGGGCCGCATGCGGCCTGTGGGCTGCAGGCTGGACACCCTGCCAGAATGCAACCTGCTCCCTCCTCAGGCTTTTGTACACAGTTTACACTCCCTGAAAGGTCCGTGCGCCCAATCCATCAGTCCACACCAACCCACTCCAATTTATATTTTAAGATCCAACCCCAATCTCTTCTGCGTGATGAAAGGCAGCGTGGCAAACACGGGAAAGAGTATGGTTTTCAGAATTTGCTAAGCTCAGGTTCAAATGTGGTTCTATCTCTTACAAGCCAAGCAACTCTGGGGAAGTTGTTTAACCTTTATCTGCCCTAATTTTCCTACCTATAAACCAAGGCAAATAACTGCCTTATGTAATTGTAAGATTAAATATCATATGGTATGTAAATTGCTTAGAGTGTTTGCTGCACAGTAAAAATACTGCTGTATTATTATTCCCAGGTAGCCATCACCCCAGCTAAATTTAGATGCGTTTGCTACTGGGTTCCCGTGGCACCTCTATTATAACACTTAGTGTCTCCCATTCTATTTTTTGCATTGATGTCTATATGCCCCACTAATCTATGAATAACTAGAAGTCAGTGGCATTGTCTGACTTTGTTTACAGTTCTAGACCCAGCACCTAGGACACTGTGTGGTGATAGAAAGTTACTCCAATGTGTTTGTTAAACAAATTCATATCAATGTGCCCAGCACAGTCAGCCCTCAATACACTTTTTACTGATTGAATGAATAAAGCAATGAATAAGTCAATTAATGAAAAATGATGATTTCTTTATTTTCCCCATGAATAAATTAACTTTTTAAAAGGAAACCTATTTTAATCTTCTTCCTATAAATCTCATCTCATTCCTGTGGCCGCTACTGCTTTCTTCTCTTGTAGCAGACTGGCTACATATTCATCACTATGTGTGTTCTCTTCCTTATCATACTTCTTGAAAACATTTATGAATTCTCTCACAACTAGGAAGGGCTTTGTGACTAGTTCTCACCAATCGGAAGTAAGCAGAAATAATACACCTACCACCAAGCCTAGCTTGTAAAATACCTGCCTTGAGGTTCTCCTTCCCCTTTTATGCCTTCACTGGGATGCAGTGGAACCAGTGGAGGGTCCTAGACCCAAGAAGATGCTGGAGCTGCCAAATGGGAAATGCTTGGAGCTTGAGTCCCTGAATGACTGTGTGGAGTAAATTTTCACTCACCTCACCCCAGCCAATCAAATTGTGCCATGATATTAATAAGAAGTCATTGTTGTGCTCAGCCATTGTGATTTTGTACTGTTAATCACATTCAAAATATTATTTTCACCCATCTGGACCTGGGAGAAAAAGCACTCAGGCAGCTCAGTACATCCCAGTCACCTATCATCCAATCTGTGAGGGCTTGGAAGGAGCAGGGCCCCTTGTCAGCGCTGACCACTGGCTCCTGTGTTGTCCACCTCTTCCCAAGAAAGATCTATCCTGGGACTTGGCCAGTTTTGACCACAGGACAAATGAGTTGCAGCTCCTTATGCCCATGAGATGCCCTGTTCTGGTCACAGGCACTGCTTTCTAAGCCTGAGTTCCAATATTGTTTGTGGAGCTCAGTCTTGCTTTTGACCTTTTAGTTTAATATCCCAGGAGCTCCTAGGTGTGTGAGACTTTGCTTTCAGTTTGCTGGATCCTACAACAGAGCTATACCCGCTCCTCCAAAGGCCATTCCACCTTAATTCACCATGGTAAGCATGGTAAGTCAGCTTTCTGCCTGGTTGGTGTCTTGAGTCTTGTCTACCCGCTTCATACCCTTCCTCCCCACATCATGTTGGGAAGCCCAGCTCTACCTTAAGGCCCCAGTGGGCAGACCAGACATTTGCCTTGACTATGCCCATTTCCCCTGCTGCTACACACTGAGGCCCCTTAGCCCTGCTGAGCTGCCAGAGCCTTCACTTTTGTCTACGCCCATGCCTACCCTTCACTCCCTGGAATGGGTGGGTCTGGAGCCATATCTTCTGACCTTCCTCTCCAGCCTACAGTAAGCAATGGGGCCCCACAGAAGAGTTCTGAGATAGCACAGTTCAAGAGTTATCAGGGTATATTGTCATTGTCATTTAATATTTTAGTCAGTGTTTCTTACTGCAATAAATGTGTCTTAACTGTCGAGTTTCACAAATGTTAATGCTTTTAGGGCCTTATGTTTTTATGAGATATGGTTATGCTGCACTTAGTGTATGCTTACATGCACACATTATTTTATTGTGCTAAATCCAGGCTTCTGGGCTCTCGGCCTAACACTTAATAACCTAATATGCAAGTTTACAAAAGTCCCAGCCAGTTGTCCTATTGCTCAGTCTCCAGGTATGCAATCTTTTGAAGTATTTCCCTTTAATCTCACTGTGTCCTACACTACTTCTTAATGTGCCCTGTTCTCAATGTGTCTATCTTTACTATCCAGCTAAATGGATCAAGTCATTTCTAAACAATAACTTTTATTACTGAGCCTACAGAAGTTAAAGAATAAACCAAACCTGCTGCTTATAGACACAAGTTGTGAATTGTCAGTCCTCGGGAAAGCAGCTGCCAGAAATAGTAGCCTGGTATTCCTGGCAGCAACAATGTCAATAAAAGTCTCACCCCACAGATGTCCTGGAAACACCCAGTTTCCATCCTGAAAGAGCAGAGCATTGCATTTTCTCTCGAACTTTACTATCTGCACAAGGATGTTTGCAGAATCCTGTAAAGATGGCAAACATGGAGTGTTAATATGTGTCAAACACTGTGCTGCACATTTTATGTACTCATTTACTCATGGGAGTACTTTTATAAGGTAGCTGCTAGTGTATCATTGCTCCCGTTTTTACAGGTAAGGAAGCTGAGGTTTAAATGCTTCTGGTAACTTGTCACAGTGTGTTGATTAGGATGAATTCAGCTGCAAGAAATAAAAACTTATGAGGAGTGGCCTATACCCGTGCTTCTCAAATTTTAATGTGCATAAAAATCACCTAGGATCTTGTTAAACTGCAGGTTCTAATTCATCAGGATGGGGGTGAGATTCTACATTTTTAATAAGCAACCGAATGCTGCCAATGCTGGTCGGCAGACTATACTTTGAGTAGTAAGTATTTAACCATAAGAACACCTACCATTTAGTTAATGAGAGGTTTGGAGGTGGGCAGTTCCAGGATTGATTCAGTGCTCTACAATGTCCTTCAGGACACACTATTTTTCTAATGTACAGTCATAAATAAACAGACTTTTTGATCTTAGATCATTTTCTCATAGTCACAAGGTGGCTATCGCTGCTCCAAGTGTTACATCCGCATGTGGCTAGAAACACAATTCATTCTTTGAGACTGGGCACATTGCTAGCTCAGAAAAATCTTGTGAAGGAGACATGGATGGGAATGGAGGTGGGGAAAGTGGAGGGTAAAAAATCTGATGAATAGGCATTAAGCAGTGTCTGCCATAGCTAAGAAATAGCTTAGCCAGGATTCAAACTCATCTGTGTCCAAAGCTATACTACCTGCCATCTGTTGAGTTAACTGAGGTGACCTGCAGTCATGTCAGAAGGTAAGCCTAGCAAGTGACTGCTCTGAACATGCCCAGCTCTGATGACTTGCACCCTGCCAGCCTGAAGGATGAATGTCCTGTAAAAAAAAAAAAGTGGGTCTGTTTGGAGCCTAGAAGTGAAGACCTAAATAAGCCCTGTGTGGTGACAAAGAATCTGCTCAGCAGAGAACTGTGTCTTCTTTGGCTCAGGTGATGTCCAGCGGGATTAGACATACACATAAAAATGTCCCTTAGAATGACTTGTCTTGACTCTATGCTCCCCAGGAAAATGTCCAATTCTTCATTAGGTCTGCCAAATAATCAGACACCAGGAAGGGGGGCGGGTTCCCCTGCTGACTCTACACAAGTTATTGTCTCTTTGAGAGTATGTAGTTCCCACTGGAAATAAATACTAGAACTGAGAGAACTCAGAGACATACCCATGTCCAAACTGAAACACTATGCAGTGAGAGTGGAACACAAGTCACTGACAAAGGAGCAAATTGTCTGAGATGTTCGGAAACTGGCTCCCCATCTGGGAGAAATTTTTAAACAAAATTTTAAAAAGATAATGAGATATCAGTTTGCATTATCAGACTGGTATCTCAGGGAACGTGGATGAGGGTATTCACTGGAGCACTTTTTACAGTGCTGGGGGGCTGGAGGTAAAGAGGCTGGCTACCACCGAGACAGCAAATAGGTTGCATGCAGTGGATTTGCTGTAACACATAACAGTGAGAATAGATCTGCAAAACGTACTACTAGTGACAAAACATACAGAGTGAGTGCATAGTATCCATGTAAACTAAAAATACAGGTACACAAAATCATATACCATATGCATAATGCATTTAAATAAAAATAAACACATTAAATATGTTAAATTTCCTATGGGTGTAGGGAGTAGGAGTAGAATATGATGAGCGAACGGGATGGACAGGTGGATGGACATGTAAATAGGACAGAGAGATCTTGGTGTTTTCAATAATAGTAAGTGAAGAATGCCATTAACTCAACCTTCTGTGCTTACGATCCAAATAAATAAATTAGCACATGCAGGCAAGCACTCACACACACATATACGTTAAATCCTCACCTGAGGACATTGTTTTTGCATCGCTCTTAGAGAGCAAGGAAAGGAGAGAGCGAAACATTGATGTGAGAGAGATGTATCAATTGGTTGTCTAGTTGCCTCCCATATACACCAGGACCAGGGATCAAAACTAGCTTAGCCATGTGCCCTGACCAGGAATTGAACCCACAACCTTTCGGTTATGGTATAACACTCCAGCCCACTGAGCCACACAAACCAGAGCTCCTTATATACAAATAGGCACAATTTTTTAAGTTAAAAATGAATACATGAAGATTGTCATTCACTCATTAGTTTTCTTGTAATTTTTAGTAGACGTCCTGACAAAAATGAGCCTCAAGGCCTGATGAGTCAGAGCCCAGGCCTAAAGACTCACCAAAGTCAGCTTCTCTGAATAATCCACCTTCCTAATCCACAACCAGCGAACCTCTAATAACAACCATAAATTTGGGAGATTTTAATTAAAGTCGGATATCATCTTTCTGTCTAGTTAGAATAAATCCTTCCTTTCCTTCAGACAGAAAGTTATATGTCTTCATTTTTATCTTTATTCAGTGACTATTTCTTTTTCTAATTAAGTTCTTCAGTTATTGGAGACTGTTAGTATCTTCTCATTTGCACTAATACTTTTCATATTATCATAGCTATTAGTCCTGTAAATACTTGCCTTGGTCAGTGTACTTTTTTTGGTATGAAGATAGATATCTTTTTTTGGGTTTTACAAAGAACTCCTGATACATGAGGGATAACAGTGAAGGTGAAGACACTATAAATAGAACACTCCCTCACTGAGTTGTAAAATGGCATGGAGCGGAATGGGGGGAAAATGGCCTGCTCTCTTCCATGTAAGGACCCAGGCCATTTTGTCAGGCGAACGTGATAACCACTACACTATGGAAACCCCTTGGACCCAGGCCACTTTGATGCTAGGATTTTACCCTTTGCTCCCAAGGACATTAAACAGGTCAATTTATAACCAATCAAAATCAAAGGGTCACAAGGGAAAATTATGCAAATATTTAAGTCATGCTTGAATTTGTAAATTCTATAATAGAATGTTCTACGTAAAATGTCAAGACAAATTCTTTTTGGCTTGGCTATTTATAAAGGTAAGTTGTAAGGTATATAACCAAAGTACTCAAGGAAAACAGCTGCATGAGGGAAGAGAACCATTAAAACACCTCATTGGCATAAAAATCCAAATGAATATACATGTACTTTCACAATAACCAATGGAGACTTAGGAGATCTAAAAACGTAAGTGCCTGCATGCTGTGCTTTTTACAGCTCCAGTCCAGCTCTAACGTCACTTTATGACTTTGTGGCTTTATGCTTTTTTTCCTTCTTAAAATGTCATTTATATGCATGCTGGTGTAGCTCACTGCTACAGGAATGACTGCCATTCCAGTCTACCTCGAGGCTAGTCTGTGTGCAAATGGATTTTGCAGATGCCAGACACTGCAGGCTCTTATTTCCGATAAGATGTAGAACCCAAAGGCAAGACCGTAACAAATTCCCACGTTGTGCCTTCTGGGACACAGTCTGTGAACAAAGTCACTGCAGGTCAAGAAACAGGAAGTGGAATCAATCTAATCAAGGTGCCCAAGTGAGGGAATAATTCAATGAAGACTCTCACAGAGGAAGCATGTTCTCCTACACAGAAAGGGAAATATTTGAAACTGGGATTTACTTGGTCGATAAGGAGTAGCTTGGTAAAGATGTGCTCCTCTGGGATTTTATTCAAGGACTAAGATTTACTCCATTAGATAACCAAATGGGGAAAAAATATAATACTCCATGCGTTGTAGTGTGTCTCCTGGCGCTTTCCAATTTGAGGGTGAAATTTGAAAAAGGAGGGAAAGGCCTAGAGCTTGTTAGGGGAAGCCAACTCTAGGAAATAATTTTGAGATGATTCTATCCTGCAGCTGTTCTCCAGGTTTTAGGCAAAAAAGGGACTATAAATAAGGTGATTATTTAATTTATTACCCAGATATTTTGAGTGAAAGAGAATACTTAATAAATATGCAAGTGCGATAGGTATAAACTTGATCTGTCCCAAGCAACCTGGATGTATAGTTCCCTTAACTGTGTATATTGTTATTTCAGAGGGACTAGAAGATGCTTAGCTGATTGGTATCTGAAAGTCCACAATTAGGGCTTTATTCCTTTGTCTTAAACAACAAGAGGATTGGCTCAATTTCCATAAAATTACCTTTGGGAGAAGTAATTTATATTTTAACATGAATAAACTTTCCAGATTCTTGCCACAGGGACGTTTGGAGGGAGAGGAAAAGCCAGTCTGTAGAGCTCCTGACTGTGTCGGGCTGAGTGAAGAGGGAAAGGATCACTGCTTGAGGGAAGCTGGAGCGGTCTGAGGATGGCTCTGGCCCCAGGACCCGGCCTCCACCCGGAGAAATACCCGCAAGGAGCCACAGGTGCCAGCCAAGCCACTTCAGCCTGAAGGAGCAATGCTCACCTAGATCCGGGGGACACATGTTCCCCCAAAGATCCTCTCTAGCAAAGTGTGAAGAATGAGTTCCCAGTTGCTCAAGAACCATCCTGCTCCAGTAAGCCCACTTAGGAGGTCACAGGATAATTGCCGTTTTCATGGAGCTCAGAGACTGCTTTTCCTTCACCCCGCAAAACCATTGAGAGAAAACTCCCCGGTCAGACCACCAAGTTTTAAGGCCCCACACCCCACTCTGAGTGGGAGCACCCGAGTTAACCCCACAAAGCATCCTTTCCTACAGAAAACATTAAGGGATTGTTTTGTATTTCTTGACTCTGCGCAATTGATATCTCAGATTTAATCACTATTTAATGTGAATTTTTTTAGTATTGAAAACAACCACAAAATAAATAAATGAATAAATTAAAGTCTCTGGGCTATAATTTGGACCATTTGACCAGTAATTTAGATCAACCCCATCCTTTCTCTTCACAACAACAGGTTATACAAGCAAGGTAATAGCCAGTGACCACTCACTTTTTATGAATATATAAATGAACTGCAGGATGTCCTAGAGAAGATTACAGGTTTTATGTAAAGCTACTTTCAGAAATGAGGTCCTGAAATAGAAACTTACAATCTGAGGAGAAATCAAATGGCTCCAGGATGCCTGCACCAAGGTGTCCTTGTCACAAGGTCTGCTATGGCGAACACACCATCCGTAAAAGGCTAAGGACCAGGGCCCAGCCTATGGGTAACGAACCTCAGCAAGGTTCGCTGTCTACAGCAGTCCTGTCCAATAGAATCTTCGGTGATGATGGGCATGTTCTATATTTGCATGTCCAAAATGGTAGCTATTAGCCCCATAAGGCTTTTAAGCACTTCAAATGTGGCCACTGTAACTGAGAAACTGAATTCTTAATTTTACTTTATTTTAGTTAATGTAAATGAATAATTTAAGTTTAAATGAATTTAAATGTTAATCACCACCTGCGGCTAGTGGCTACCAATGCAAGTCTAGAGGTTAAATCAGCCTACAGAAAGCAGTGCAGAAGTCATCTTTGAATTCTGCAGGGAATCTGAGAAGTTACCATTTGATAAATCATATTTTCACTGTATAAAAAAAACCATAACTGTCCCTATTAAGTTTTCTCAAGCCTTCACAATTGCCCTCTAGGTCCTACAGGATCTGACCATCCACCCCGCCCCTACTTCACCCACTACATCTAGGATCTCAGCTCCTGCTATGCTACCCTCTTCTTATTTAGCTCCAGCTCCAGAGGCCCCTTTGCAGCATTCCTGTTTTGGGGCCTTTGGACTTGCTCTCCTCTCTGCCTGGACCACTCTTCTCTTAGCTGTATGCATGGCTCACTCCCTCCTTTGCTTCAAATTCATGCTCAGATATTATGTTTTCGGTGGGGTCTTTTCTGACCACTTGATTTAGAATTGCAATGCTGACTACCACCATTACTCCTAATGTCTTCCCCAACTTTGTTTCTGTAGTGCTTATGCCTTTCTACTATACTTCTAATAAAATCCACTTACTTATTTCGTCCATCTCCCCAATGAGACTGTGAACTCCATGAACGCAAGGATTTTCATTTATTTGTTCAGTGGTTCATAACTATTTAACAACCAGTTCTCTGAGGCTGGGGTAGACTACCCCAATTTGTAGCATTAGCTAGTTTCTGTGGTCTAAATACCCCTACTATGACCAATTTCGAGCTACCAACAAGTCATGAAACATGGAGATGGGAAGAAATATGCAGAATGAATTTGCAATTCAAGCCAGCTCCAGCATAACACTAGTTATACTCTAGCTCCTAAAACACTTCAAATTTCTCAAACATTTCCCCTGCTTTGCTCTTGATAGGAATTACCTGGGACTCTTAAAACTTAACCAGGCTAAAACCTAGAAAATCTTCTTTCCTGGGGATTCTGATTAAGTGGAACTGGGATGAGGACTGGGAATTTATACTTTTAATTAATACCCTCAGTGCTCCTTACCATCACCCTGGCCCAGCCCATATTCACCTTCCAACTAGCGTTAGCCCTCCAAACCTGAAAAGCAGCCTCGGGCCAGAGGGGATGGAGCAACCAGCCTATCATCCAAACAAAGGTAGAGAGACTCAGGCGGGGAGACTCCTGACCACCCATCAACACACCTCTTTGGCTTCTCCTCCCAGAGGACATGGAAATGGGATAGAGCTGTGGGCATGTTTTGAATCTGGCCTCGCGCAACGGTCCCAGTTCTCTAATCCAGCAAGTATAAAATACCACTGAAACGTAGGATATGTAGAAGGCTGAGTTTTGAGAACATTTAAAAAAGAAATATAATTTCCTTTGAAAATATTCACATTCAATTGCTATTCATTAAAACCGAGGAGGAATAAAATTAATCAGATTGTGTCCTGTTCCTATGAAAATGTATTCAGTCTTACAATGATGAGTGAATGGATTAGTCTCTCTATTACTGGACTAACACTTATCAGATTGAAAAAAAACAAATGTGTGCAACCAAACCTGTGTCCACTCTACACTAAGCACTGGAGATGGTATATGCCAAGGGCGTCAAACTGATTTTCACCTGGGATTACATCAGCCTCAAGGTTGCCTTCAAAGGGCTGAATGTAATTTCAACTCCTTAAAAGTTAAGGAGTAGTTACATTTATACAGTCCTAAAATTATTTCAACCCTTCAAAAGCAACCTTAAGGCTGATGTGGCCCCCAGTGAAAATGAGTTTGACATCCCTGGTATACACAAGAAGACACAGTCTCTGCCCACAATCTTCTGGGGACACATTCAAGCAAATGGGCAATGCAGAAGGATAACCTATATTAGTGGTTGGAGGCCAGGGGGACTGCTTTCTGCAGGAAGGGACATCCAAACTGAGGGTCAAAGGAAGAGTGGGTGTTACCCACATTAAGGCAAAGATGGTGGGAAACAAGCATTCAAGGAAGAGATAACATAATGTTCAAAGGCCAGGAAGAGCGTAAGAGTTAGACAGCGAGATTCTGTTAGACAACAGAAAGTTCAGTAAGAAGGGAATATTCAGTGAAATCCAGAAAATGACTTGAAACCGGAAGAACAAGTTTGGGTCAAGCCATGGGAGCCTTATAAAATCAAGTTTTTTTGCTGTTTAAAATATGTGCTCTTCCTTTTTGTATTAATCAAAAGTAGAGAACTATTTGAAATGCTCAGAAGCAAAGGATGGATAATAAATCGTAGTACATTCACAAAATGGAGTACAATACAGCAATGAAAATGACGGCCCCACACCATATGCAACGATATGGATAAACTGCACAAACATTATGTTGAGAGAATAACAATTCACATAAGGGTAAAAATTGTATGATTCCTATCATTTGAAATTAAGAGACAAAACTAGTATTTGGTGATAGAAGTCAGAAAGGAATTTGAACAGGTTATGAAAGGGTGAGCAACATCACTAGTCCTTGGGGAAATGCAAATGAAAACCACTTGTGAGATGGCTATTATCAAAATGGGAAAAGGGAAAAGTATAGAGGTTCCTAAAAAATAAAAAAGAAAACTACCATATGACCTAGCTATCCTTCTCTTTGGTGTGTACCTGAAGGAAATAAAATGAGAATCTTAAAGAGACACCTGCACCTCCATGTTCACTGCAGCACTATTCACGATAGGCAAGACATGTAAACAATCTATGTGTCCGTGGACAGAGCGATGAACAAAGAAAATATGGCAAATATACACAATAGAGTATTATTAACCATAAAGAGAAGAAATCCTGCTATTTGTGACATTAATGATGAATATTGTAAATATCATGGTAAGAGAAATAAGTCAGGCAGAAAAAGATAAATACCAGATGATCTCACCTATATGTGGAATCTAAAAGTGCCGAACTCTTAGAAACAGAGAGTAGATCGGTGGTTGCCAGAGGCTGGGGGCCGGGAGAGATGAGGAGGTGTTAGTCACAGGGTACACATTTATAGTTATAAGATGAAGAAGTTCTGGGGTCTAATATTCAGCATAATGACCCTATGAAAATGCTGTATTTATACTCAAATTTGATAAGAGAGATCTTTAAAAAAAAAACTCCAGGTAACTATGTGAGGTAACGTATGTGTTAACTAACGTTACTTTGGTAATCATTTCACATTTATATGTATAGCAAGTCATTGCACTGTATGCCTTAAGTACACACAGTATTATGCGTCAATTGTATTTCACTAACACTGGGGGAAAAGGAAGCCAGAAAGTAGTTACCAGCCAATACTAGCTAGAAGAAAACACAGAGGGACTTCAAGGAGCTAGTCGTACTCAGTTTCTTGATTGGATGCTGGATACACAGATGTGTGAGATCGAGGCATATGCTTCCAATTTGTTCACTTTCCTGTCTGTGTATTACACTTCAAAAAGTTGTTAATCTAAAGACATATGATGCTCTTTTAGTTTCATAAACCATAAAATACTTCTCTCACTCTTACATCCTGTGTTCGCACTTTCATTACTGAATTTTAAACTCTTGGTCTTAAGTCTGTATCTCGTGACAGTGGGTCACCACCCTAACTACACTTTCATTTAAATTGACATTCTCATCTCAGCTGATCCAAGTGGCTGGAAATGACCAGCTGCACTTGCTGACCGGCTCATACACTAATGCCTGACCCGGCTGGCGATACTATGTGGCCTTATCACCACGATCTCTGGTACGCACACCTGACACAGAATGCCAGGTGTAGTTAATGAAAAACAGGAGGGAGGGGAATTTAATCCTGCCAGGGCTTGTTAATGAGAAAATATAATTATATACTTTGTATTTTCAGCAAAGAACTCATGGGGTTAGCAGACATGGTTATGATTGTAACTAACATTTCTGCTAAATCAGACAGTAGATAAATTACTGACTTAAAGTGTTCATTTCTTTTTGTGAATTTGTGTCGTCATTGATCTAGGGGAGAAAAAGCGCTGATTATCACCAAAAATATCCTTTATTCATCTTGCACATAATAAGGGCTCAATATAGTTTTGTCGAATTGCACTATTAGTCAAAGCTTTAGAAGACACTTTAGAGGTAATTTGGTCAAACAAAAAATATGCAAAATCACAGAACTGACTTTTTAATTGTTGCCAAATTTTCTTAACTTAAGAAATATTTATTGAGCACCTACAATGATATAAATGGAAATCCCGCTGGCAGATTTCTAGTGCTTCCCAGCCTGCCATCTCTCCAGAATCCTATCTGATAAGGTTTAAATTCCTGTTCCATATCCTGCTGGGAGATTTCACAGGCATAATTTGACCTTTAAATTTTCTCATCTGCAAATGCTAATGTTAATTTGTTTCATAAAATTGCTTTAAATGAATTACATTAGCTAATGTATACAAAGTACTTATCACAGGCATAAATGTGAACTTTAAAATAGTAATAATGATAGTTTATGACATTATTATTAAAGTTCACATGGCTTTGTATTCAAGAAGTTCCCCTGCTGAGAGCTCACAAAGATTTCCTAAGAGAAAGTGACCAGAGCCAGAAATGTGGTTTATCACCTTTAGTCACGTGCCACCCCACAGCTCTGAGCTTCATGAAATATTAGGAGAATTCTTTCTCCCAATATTTCCATCTGAATACTTCTTTTCTGCATGCCAAGATTCAGGTTAATTCAGCTCTCATGTAGGAAGTGTCTACTACGTTTCATCGGTTTACAAAATTCCAGGGGAGAGGCAGGTCTGTAAAGCACAGTAATAAATCTATATGTTGAATAGGTAAAGAGAAGATCTGGTAATGAAATCCTAGCTGACAGCTCACCTCTACTAGCAGTCACCTCTTGTGAACCAGGAAGCATTTGAGGCACATGTTCTGCTCAAGGAGAAACGCCTCATAAACAGGTATTAGGGGAGGAAAGCATTTAACCAAAGCTGGGTAGTCTCCACAGAAAAACAAAACCAGGGAGTTCTAAGCAGCTTCTTATTCTTTGGACAAGATAATTACTGAGACTGAAATAGTAACACTGATTATTCCCATTTAAAAAATGGTAAGCACAAGAAATTACTTAAAATGAATTAAAGTCTTAAACATAAGGCCTAAAACTATAAAACTTTTAGTCCCAGTTTCCTTTCCATTACTATTGGTTTCCTGTGCATTTCCATTCATTTCAAGTAGTTTAGCCTTCATATGTTCCTCTAATTTGTGACTACAATCAACCAGTTCTGTGAGCATCCTGATCACCAGTGTTTTGAACTGTGCATCTGAAAGTTTGGCTATTTTTTCATCACTTAGATTTATTGGGTCTGGGGCTCTGAGTTGTTCTTGAGCCATGTTTTGATCTGTTCGTACCTGTTATGTATGAGGAGCGGAGCCTTAGTTGTTTACCAGGGCGGGACCACCCAGGTCGCTGGTTTGGGATGCTGTATGTCGGGGCAGGGTCAGAGAGGGAGCAATGGCAGTCCTCTCCACTCGCCCGGTCCGCCTCACTGCTTGCCCCCACCTGTTAATCTGAGCATAAATGTGCGAGCCCACCACCCTGCACTGGGGCCTGCACAGTCTGTCTCAATGCTCGTCTCTTCACTGGTTTATCTGTGAGCAAATGCGAGATAGCAGACAGCCAGCTGTACCGGGCCTTCCCCTAGCTACCAGGCACCTGGGATCCACGCCCTCAGCTGCGTGCGCACAGCTCCGCCCTGGTGGGGGGGAGGGGATCGTTTTTTTTTTTTTTCCCCCTGACCCGCTCCGCTGCTGGCTTCGCCCCTCTCACCAGTTTAGTCAAGTGGTTCTTTATTTTCGGACTCCGTATTGTTCGATTTTCTGTGATTTGGTTGTGTTTATTGTTGTTAAAACTTTATTGTTTTTAGATTTGGTTGTGTGAGGAAGCAAAGTGTATCCACCTACGCCTCCATCTTGGCGGAAGTCCCTAAAGCTATAAAACTTAGAAGAAAACATAGGGGGAAAGCTGTATGATAGTAATCTTGATAATGATTTTATAGACAGGACACCAAAAGCACAGACAACAGAAGAAACCATTGGAACTACATCAAACTAAAAAGTTTCAGCAAAGGAAACAATTACCAAGGTAAAAAGCAACCAATGGATTGGATGAGTATATTTGCAAACCATATATCTGATAAGGGGTTAATTTCCAAAACATACAAGGAACTTCTACCAATCAATAGTTAAAAGAAATAACCCAATTTTAAAGTGAGCAAAAGACTGGAACAAAAAACATCTCTCCAAAGACATACAGAGAGCTAGTAGATATACGGAAAGATACCCAACATCATTAATCATCAAAGAAATACAAATCAAAACCATAATGAATTACTACCTCACATTTGTTAGGATGACCATTATCAAAAAACCCCAGAACATAAGAAGTGTTGGCAAGGGTGTGAAGAGATTGGAACCCTTGTGCACTGTAAGTAGGAATGTAAAATGGTGCATCCCTTATGGAAAACAGTATGGAGTTTTCTCGAGAAATTAAAAATAGCCCTGGCTGTGTGGCTCAGTTGGTTGGATCATGGTTCTGTCCACCAAAGTGTTGCCGATTGGATTCTGGTCAGGGCACATGACTGGGTTCCAGTTTCAATTCCTGATTGAGGTGTGCAAGAGAGGCAACCTATTGATGTTTCTCTTTCACATTGCTCTCTCTCTCTCTCTTTCTCTCTCTCTCCCTCCCCCTCCTTTCTCTCTAAAATTAATAAATATATCCTCAAGTGAGGATTAAATATAATTAAAAACAGAACTACCATATGATCTAGCAACCCCACTTCAGGATACATATCCGCAAGAATTGATCTCAGAGAGATATCTGCACCCCCATATTTATTGCAGCACTATTTACAATAACCAAGACACAGAAGCAAGCCAAATGTCTGTCCATGAATGAATGACTAAAAAAGTTGTATAAATATTTAATGGATTGTTATTTAATCTGAAAAAGGAAGGAAATCTTGCCATTTGCAAAAATATGAATGTACCTGGAGGACAGTAAGCTAAGTGAAATAACTGAGGCTCACAAGACAAATTTTGCCTGATTTCACTTTTATGTGATTCTAAATAGTCGACACATAGAAGCAGAGAATAGAAGGGTGGCTGCCGGTGGCTGGGGTGCAGGGGTACATGGAGTGGTGCTGGGCAAAGGGTACAGAGTTTCAGCTATGCAAAAGTGAGTAAGTTCTTGAGGTTTCACGTATAGCACAGTGACTATAGTTAACAGTACTGTGTTATATACTTGAAGTGCGCTAAGAGTATATAGACCTTAAGTTTTCTCACCACAGAGAGAGAGAGAGAGAGAGAAGAAAATGCTAACTATGTGGACATGATGGATATATTCATTAATTGATTGTGCTGAACATTTCACAATGTATATGTATGAAAGTATCAATTCATACCTTAAACATATACAATCTGAAAATGTCAATTTTACCTTCATAGAACTCTTTAAGAAAAACGAGTGATAAGCACATTGTCTCCTAAAACTTGTGTTAAAGATAGATACCAACACATGTACTCAACCCCAACAAACACAACCATGGAATGAGAACTGGTGGGATACTTTTTTTTATTTGTAGAGAAGAGAAGAAAGAAGGAATAAGATCTGGCCCATAGCTTCCTTGACTGGAAATGCCTAGAAATTCTTGCATTTACTGGTTATAAGAAGCTGGTTTATCTTTATCTGTCTTTCCCAGCCCTGGCTGCACAGTAGAATCACTGAAGGAGCTTTCAGAATATACTGGTACCTGGGCCTGCTCCAGCCCATGCATCAGAACTTCTTGGTGATGAGGTTTGGGCATAGAATCGTTTTGGCTATCATTCGTTGTTTTATTTTTTCTACAGTTTTATTATAGTACAACTGGCTACAATAAACCATATGCATTTAATGTGTATGAGTTAATGAGATTTGATCTAAGTATACATTGGCGAAACCGTCACCACAATCAAGGCAATGAATATTTCTATAATCTCCCCAAATATTCTTGTGTATCCTAGTATCCCACTTCTTCTCCACCCATGCCCTCCCCAGGGGACAACTGATCTGTTTTTGGTGACTATAGATAAAATTATATTTTCTAGGATATCATAGAAATAGATCATACACTATATACTCTTTTTTTTTTGGTCTGGCTTTTTTACTCAGATTCATGATTTTGAGATTAATCTGCATTGTTATGGACACCAATGGTTCATTCCTCTTTATTGTGGAGTAGCATTTCTTATATGTTTTATCATATTTTGTTTATTAATTCACTTGGTAGATATTTGGATTGTTTATTGTTTTGAACTAGTACAAATAGAATGCTTTAAATAATCATGCACAGGTTTTTTACATGGACATGTGCTTTCTTTTTTATTTATTTTATTTATTTATTTTTAGAGAAAGGGAAAGGGAGGAAGAAAGAGAAGGAGAGAAACATCAATGTGAGACAAAAACATCAGTCGGTTGCCTCCCGTATTCCCCAACTAGGAACAAAACCCACAACTGAGGCATGTGTGCTGACCAGGAATCAGACAGGTGACCTTTCGCTTTGTAGGATGATACCCAACCACCTGAGTCACACCAGTCAGGGCATGGACATATGCTCTTATCTCTTGGATAAATGCCTAGGAATGAAATGGCTGGATCATGCTGTAAGTGCATGTATAGCACTATAAGACACTGTCAGTTTACCAAAGCAACTGTATTATTTTACATTCCCACCAGCAGTGTGTGAGAGTTCTGGTTCCTCCATACCATTGCTGATGCTTTTTTCATTTTAGCCATTCTAGTAGGTATCTAATGTTTTTTATTTGCATTTTTTGACGACTAATGATTTTCAGCTTATTTTCCTGCACCTATTTGCTCTCTCTTTCCATACACACACACACACACACACACACACACACACACACACACACACACCCCTTTGGTGAATATTTATTCAAATATTTTCTTCATTTTAATTGGGTATTTAGTTTTCCTTTTTAATTTTTAAATTTTTCTTTTTTATTACTCTTGTGTATTCTATTACAGTTGTACCAATTTGTCACCCTTTGCCCTCCTCCGCCCAGCCCGCACCCCGCTCCCGCAGTCAATCCCCACACCATTGTCCAAGTCCATGGGTCATTCATACGTGTTCTTTGACTAATCCCTTCCTCTTCTTTCCACCATTCTCCCTTCCCCCTTCCCCTCTGGTAGCTGTCAGCCTATTCCATGTTTCCATGTCTCTGGTTCTGTTTAGCATATTAGTTTATTTTGTTCATTAGATTCATCTTGTAAGTGAGATCATATGGTATTTGTCTTTCACCACATGGCTTATTTCACTTAGCATAATGCTTTCCAGTTCCAACCATGCCATCACAAAAAGTAGGAATTCCTTTTTTCTTCCTGCTGTGTAGTATTCCATTACATAAATGTATCACAGTTTTTGATCTACTGATGGGCACTTGAGCTGTTTCCAACACTTGGCTATTGTAAATAGCACTGCTATGAACATAGGGGTGCATAAGTTCTTTTGAATTGGTGATTTGGGATTCTTAAGGTATATTGCCAAGAGTGGAATTACCTTTTTTTAGTTTTTTTGAGGAAATTTCATACTGTTTTCCACACTGGCTGCACCAGTCTGCATTCCCACCAACAGTGCACGAGTGTTCCCTTTTCTCCACATCCTCGCCAGCATTTGTTGTTTGTAGATTTATTTTGGGTGGCCATTCTCACCAGTGTGAAGTGGTATCTCATTGTGGCTTTAATTTGCATCTCTCTGATGGCTAGTGATGTTGAATATTTTTCATACACATATGTCTATGGACTCTCTGTGTGTCATTCTTGGAAGTATCTATTCCTTTCCCCATTTTTTAATTGGGTTGTCTTCCTGGTGTTGAGTCATATGGGTTCTTTATATACTTTGGAGATTAAACTCTTGTCTGATGTATCATTGGAAAATATGTTCTCCCATACAGTTGGTTCCCTTCCATTTTGATGATGGTTTCTTTGGCCATGCAGAAGCTTTTTAACTTGATGTAGTCCCATTTGTTTATTTTTTCCTTTATTTCCTTTTTCCCTAGGAGATATATCAGCAAAAATATTGCTACATGGGATATCTGAAATTTTATTGCCTATACTTTCCTCTAGGACTTTTATGGTGTCATGACTCATAGTTAAGTTTTTTATCCATTTTGAGTTTATTCTGATGTATGGTGTGAGTTGGTGGTCTAATTTCATTTTTTTTTTTGCATGTAATTCTCCAGTTCTCCCATCACCATTTATTGAAGAGGCTATTTTTACTCCATTGTATGCTCCTGCCCCCTTTATCAAGTATTAATTGACCATAGAGACATGGGTTTATTTCTGGGCTCCCTAATCTATTCCATTGATCTATGTGTCTCTTCTCATGCCAGTTCCAGACTTAATTACAGACTTTAATTATAGTGGCCTTGTAGTATAGTTTAATATCAGGTATTGTGATCCCTCCAACTTTGTTCTTTGTTCTCAAGATTGCTGAGGCTGTTGGGGATAGTTTTTGTTCCATGTACATTTTTGAAATATTTGTTCTAGATCTGTGAAATATGCCATTGGTATTTTAATAAGAATTGTGTTGAATTTATAGATTGCTTTAGATAGTATAGATATTTTAATGATCTTAACTCTTCCTACCCATGACATGGTATATATGTCCATTTATTTGTCTCTTCCTCAGTTTCTTTCTTGTGTTCTACAGTTTTCCTAGTACAGGTCTTTCATTTCCTTGGTTAAATTTATTCCTAGGTACTTTATTTTTCTTGTTGCTATAGTAAATGAGATTTTTTCTTAGTTTCTCTTTCTGATAGTTCATTGTTGGTGTACAGAAATGCCATTGATTTATGAATATTGACTTTGTATCCTGTTATTTTGCTAAATTCACTTATTAGCTGGAGTAGTTTTTTTGTGGAAACTGTAGGGTTTTCTATGTACACTATCATGCCGTTTGTAAATAATGACAGTTTTACTTCCTCTTTTCTAATTTGGATGACTTTTATTTCTTTTTATTGTCTGATTGCTGAGTCTAGAACTTCTTATTATTGAATTATAAGTGTTCCTTATATAGTGTGGATAAAAGTTCTTTGTTGAATATGTGCTTTATAAATATTTTCTCTCAGTCTGTGGCTAGATTTTTATTAACAGTACCTTTCAATGAGCAGAAGTTTTTCATTTTGATGATGTCCAATTTATCCATTTTTATTCTTTTATAGATTCCGGTGTTGTGTGTGAGTGTGTGTGTGTGTGTGTGTGTGTGTGTGTGTGTGTGTTTTACTTAAGAAACCCTTGTTTAACAAAAAATTACAGAGATTTTCTTTTGGAAATTTTTTGGTTTTGGCCTTTCTTTCTAGGTCTACAAATCTATTTCAAGTTAAGTTTAGCATATGTCATGAGGTAAGAATTGTGTTTCACTTGGGGGGAAGTTTCATTTTTGAACACAGATACCCAATTGTTCCAGCCCCAGTTGTTTACAGAAAAAATTAGCCTTTACTTATTGGATTGTCTTGACCTTAGTGGAAAATCAATTGGCTATGCATATATAGACCTAATTATAGACTCTGCTGTTTCGTTGATCTAGGTCTATATATATGTCACAATCACACTCCATGACTGCAACTTTAAAAAGGTCTTGAAATCAGGTTAAGTCCTCAATTTGTTGGTTTTTTAAAAATTATTTTGGCTATTATAACACCTTTAAATTTCCATATAAATTTGTAACAGGCATCCCAGTTTCTACAAAAAAACCACCTGCTGCCATTTTTATTGGAATTGCTTTCTTTCTAACAATCAACTCAGAAAGAACTGAACATTGACTTTCCCAATCTATGAGGATAGTGTACCTACCCATTTACTTAGAGTTCCCTTTAATATTTCACAGCAATAGTTTGTAGTTTTCAATGTTTGTCTTGTACATCTGCTGTCAAATTTATGCCTAAGTATTTGATAGTTTTTGATGTTATGATAAATGGTATTTTCTATTTCAATTTCTAATTGTTTGTTGCCAGTATAGAGAAATACAGTTGATTTTTAAGTATTGACCTTGTAGCATTAATGTGGTGAGTTATGTTAATTAGTTTACAAATATTGAACCAAACTTGCATATTTTGGATGAGTCCTAATTAGAATGAATGTATCATTGTTTTTATATTTTACTGAATTCAATTTGCTAAAATTATACTAAAGATTTTTGCATCTATGTTCATGAAGGATATTGGTCTGTAGTCTTTTTTTTTCACCTATCTCTTTGACACTCTCCTCTTTGGCAACCATCAGATTGTTCTCTGTATCTATGGGCTTATTTCTATTTTGTTTTGTCTGTTCATTTGTTTTGGGTTTGTTTATTTTTAGATTCAATATATAAGTGAAAACATATGCCATTTGTCTTTCTCTGTCTGACCTACTCCACTTAGTGTAATATCTTCCAGATCTATTCATGTTGTCACAAATGGTTTGATTTCATTATTTTTTATTGCTGAGTAATATTCCATTGTATGTATGTACCACATCTTTTTTTTAATCCATCCATGTGTTGATGGACACCTAGGTTGCTTACATTTCTTGGCTATTGTACAATAATGCTGCAGTGAACACAGTGGTACAGGTATGTTTTCAAATTAGTGTTTTTGTTTTCTTCAGATAAATACCCAGGCGTGGAATTGCTGAGTGAATGGCAGCTTTAATCTTAGTTTTCTGAGGAATCTCCACACTGTTTTCCATAGTGGCTGCACTAACTTACAATCCCACCAAGAAGAGTCCCTTTCCTTTACTTCCTCACCAGCACTTGTTACTTGTTGATTTTTTTGATGATAGCCATTCTGACACATATGAGGTGGTATCTCATTGTGGTTTGAATTTACAATTCCCTGATGATTACTGATGCTGAGCATCTTCTCAGTGTTTGCTAGCCATCTGTCTTCTTTGGAAAAATGTCTGTTCAGGTCTTCTGCCCATATTATAATTGGACGGTTTGGGTTTTTTGTTGGGTTTGGGGTTTTTTTTAGTGTTAAACTGCATGATTTCCCAGTATATGATGTATCATTTTCAAATCTTTTCCCACTCAGTAGGTTGTCTTTTCATTTTGTGGATTGTTTCCTTCTCTGGTCTGTAGTTTTCTTTCAACATCTGTCTGCTTTTGGTATCAGGGTTGCTGGATTCATAATATGAACTAGTAAGTATTATCCCCTCTTCAAGTTTTGAAAATATTTGTGTATATTGATATTACTTCTTTAAATGTTTGGTAAAATTCATCATTGAAGCCATTGTGAGCCTGAAATTACCTATTTCTTTTTGAGTAGCTTGTCTTTCAAGGAATTTCCCCACATCACTCTAATTGTCAATTTTTGGGGCATAAAGTTGTTTAGAATATTTACTTGCTATTCTTTCAATGTCTTGAAGACCTTTAGTAATATTTCCTCTCTTGCTCCTCATATTGATAATTTGTATTTTCTCACTTTAATCAGTTTGGCTACAGTTTCCCAATTCTATTAGTTTTCTTTAAAAGCCAGTCTTTTGGCATCACTGATTTTTTATTGCTTTTTTGTTTTCTACTTATTAATTTCTGCTCAGATATTTTCATTTCCTTTCTTCTGCTCACTTTTGGATTTAATTGGCTTTTTTCCGGTTTTTTAAGGTAGAAGCTTATGTCATTAATTTTAAATGTTTATACCTTCTTATTATAAGTGGTACGTATTCTTTTTAAGACACTTAAAAAACTTTATCTGCTTCCTACAACATTTTATATGTCACATTTGTATTTTCTTTGAATTCAAAATACTTTCTTAATTCCCCCCTGTGACTCCTTCTTTGGTCCATGGGTTATTTAGAAATGTGTTTAGTTTCTAATTATTTGAGGACTTTCAAGATATTTTTCAGTTACTGATTTCTAATTTAATTCTGGTGTGGTCAAAGAATAGACTTTGTATGGTTTGAAACCTTTAACTGCATTGAGATTTGTTTTATGGCCAAATGGTTTATTTTGGCAAAGCTCCTATGTACCTGTGAAGACAGTATGTATTACCCAGTTGTCAGGGGGAGTGTCCAATGAATGCCACTTAGGTGAAGTGGTTGATGGCATTGATCAAGACTTCTGTATCCTTACTAATGTTTTAACTGCTTGTTCTTTCCATTATTGAGGGAGAATTGTTGAAATCTTCAACTATAATTATGGATTTGTCTATTTTTCCTTTTAGTTTGATTGTTATTGGAACATAGAGTTTGTTTTTCGTTTCAACTTTGCCCATAGAGTTAAGGGATGTTGCTTTAAACCAATAACTCTCCAACCTTATCATGCACCAGAATTTCGGGGGGCTTATGAAAGCCCAGATCGCTGGGCCCCATTCCCAGGTTTTCAGTTCAGTGGGTCTGGAGGGAGTTGCACTCCTCAGAGTTCCCAGGTGTTGCTGATGCTGCTGGTGCAGAAACCACACTTTAAGGTCACGGACTAGAAAGACAAATACCTTATGATTTCACTTATGTGTGAAATCTAAAAAACAAAATGAACGAACAAAACAGAAATAAACCCATAGGTACAAGGGACAAATTTATGGATGCCAGATGAGAAGGAGGTGGGAAGGATGGATGAAAAAGAAGAAAGGATTAACACGTACAAATTGCCAGTTATAAAAAAAAATCACAAGGATGTAAAGTACAGCATAAGGGATATTGTCAATAATACTGTAATAACTATGTGTGATCGGATGGTTACTAGACTTATCAGAGTGATCACTTCATAAATTATATATATGTCTAATCACCATGTTATACACCTGAAACGAATATGATTTTAATTGGAAAACAAAAATTATTCAAACAAAGAATCACTAAGCCAAAGTTTCTCAACCTTGGTTGCATATTACAATAACCTGAGGAGCTTTAAAAACTGTAACACACAGACTGAGACCAAACCAATTAAATTTAGGATCCGCATGGGGCAAGGCAGAGTAGTGGGACCCAGGCATCGGTATCCTTTAAAGCTTTTCTATGTGATTCTAATAAATAGTCAACATTGAGAATCACTGCTCTGTACTAAAGGAATTCTCCAGAGTGCCCAAGAAGGTCTTCGGGGCTCATTACCGACACTTGCTCAGTGTCCCCTGAGTGCCAATGCACCTCGGGGGAGCAGCAGCACACAGAGGCTGTCTGAAAGATCTACTGTGCTGGGGGAGGGGCTGGGTTTTACTCCTTTCCCCTCTGCTGTCAACCTAGCCACTTCCTCTTTTGTGAAATGGAGCCAATATTTCCTGGTCAGTTTCTACCATTACCAAAGTTCTGACAACCAATGACATCTATCTTTTAACACTAGTGAAAAAAAATCCATTAACTAAAATATACTTGGAAATTAAAACAATCTTTAATGATACTTATTTTCTATAATTGGATTGTATAAGTAGTTTATTTAGATAAGAAATATACTGACTAAAAATTATCCGGGTACCTTTTATCCTACCTAACCCTTATAGGAAAATTCATGTGTAACACAGGTATATCCCAAATAAACTTTAACAGCTGTTCCATTAGTAAACTCATTAATCTTCCATTAACCCTCCTATTTTCCTTCACTTTATCCTGCACAGGGACTTTGACCAAGGAGAAACCATTCTGGCAGGAGAATTATGACAAACAGTGCTGACACTTTGGACTACACCAATAACCAGCCTTCTATTTTTCTTCTCTTTTTCCTTTCCATCCTCCACCCACCTCCTCCTTTAAAATTTTCTAAAAAATTTTTCAGAGTAATTTTACCAAACTACAGATTATGTAATTTTTAGGATAACCATGTGAGGCAGGCAGAACTGGCATTGGCTGTCCACATTTGTCAGCTGAGACAACTAAAGCTGGCAAAGAAATTGCACAAGGAACTGGACTATAACACAGATTCTTTGTCTCCAGGTATAAAATTTTCTCAAACTGGAGGGAAGGAAATAAATGTGGAAAGAGAAAACAGATTTCATACAGCCTCAGGAGCCACCTTGAAGATTCACTACACAAAAGGCTACTATTGGCAGAAAAGAATATTTAGAGTTAAAGTCATCTAACCATTTTACAAAAGGGGGACCTGGCTTGCCCTAGGCAACCAGAAAGTGTGAAAAGAGTATAGGTTTGACTGGCAGGAGACCTGAGTGCTGGCCTCATTGTTCCAGTAAGCTTTGGATCAATCCGCATATCCAGCAACCTACAAACAATTTACATTTGGATGTCCCATGAGCGTTCCAAACTCCTGCCCCAAAGCATTTCCCCTCCTTAACTCATTCTACCACCACCGGTTGTGATTATCTCAGTAAATGGCTGGAAGGCAAGATCTTGGGACTCATGGCTCCTCTCCATTTCCGTGCCCTCTCAGTTACAAAATTCTGCTACAAATCTTTCAGATCCACTATCTCAGTTCAGGCCCTCACAAATCTCTGGCCTGGGTTAGGTTACTACAGTTGTGCAACAGATCTCCTGGCTTCCTTCTCTTTTGTTCTGTTTCAGAACTTCTGCCACCTCGCCTGCTACCACAGAGAGCTTTGTAAACCTGAAATTGTCTGTCATGCTCTACTTATCATTCATTTGCTCTCCACCGCCAACAGGGCGTCATCTAAAATCCCAAGCAAACCATCCAATCTATTTCTGATTTGGTCTCTGCCTTCTCCTCTCACTTCATCTTTCACCACTCATAACTTCAGTCAAGCTCAAGTTTTGCAGTTCCTCCACTGTCACCTTTGGCTTTGACACTAATGGTTCACTCTTCCTGGAACTTTCCCCCTTCCCCGCCCATTGTCTGGCTAAAATTAACTCACCCTTCTAGACTCAGCTTAAGTTGGAATTTTTCCTGGCACCCCTTTCATATGTCCCTTTGATACTCTCAAGTCATTTTGTGCAGAGTCCCTATTCAACCCAAACTGTTTGCTCACATGTCTGGCTGAGGGCAGTGACTGCTGTGGCCCCATCCCACTAAACTGAGTGTCCCTTACTAAACTGAACTATGGGGTGGCAGGGAGAGCAACCTATTCAGTGCTCGGTATTGAATATTCATCCAAAAAATATGAGGACTGACTTTATGCCATACGTTGTAGGTGTAAGGGTATAGCAGTGAAGAATGCAAGTTACTCCTTGCTATCAAGTGGGAGGTGACATAATAAATAAATGAACAGATAAATACTAGAATATGAAAGTACTATGTGGAGAATTAAAATAAATCATATGATATGAAAGTGAGTAGGAAGCTATGTTAGAATGGAGATGTCAGGAAGTTCCCCCTGGGGAAGCGACAACAGCTGACCAGTGAATCCCAATGCGCCAGGTATTCAGAGTAGTTTTGCAGCAGGGACTTCGGTACAAGGGACAAAGAACCAAGGGCGTCCAAGGGGCAGGGTGGGGAAGCAGTGAAGATGGGGTCAGAGAAGACAAGGACCGTATTATGTACACTTTGTGAGCCGGACCAGAATTTTGATTTGTTCCAAGTGTGACGGGGAGTGACATGACCTGATTTATACTTTTAAAAAGATCTCTCCTAGGACTGCTACGTAGATATTAGGCTGTCAGGAGTGGAAAGGGAGACCAGTTTGGAGGAGAATGTGCACGGACTTGGAGTATCTAAACGATAGTGGACAGGACCAGCTGGTTAGCCGATAGATTCCGACTCAGAGCACCTGGGTAGTTACTGGGGACAGAGCAGTGCTGGACGACTGCTAAGGGGGAGGGTCTTGAAACAGTCCCTGGCCTCCCCGGACCCGGAAAAGAATGTGGGTCGGGCAGCTGGAAAGAGACACGCCCAGACCAGCCGGCGGGCTGGGACGCGGAGGGAGCCTTGCGGGCCGGGCGCGCGGACCCGGGACTCCACGTGCTCCGCGCGGGGGTTTCCGCGTCCTCCGGGCGTGGCCGGAAAAGGAAGTCGGCGCTGCAGTGGCCTCCCCAGCAACAGCCGCGGCACCGGCCACCCGCCCCCATCCGGCCGGGCCACGGAGCCAGCGCAGCGGCGGGACCCTGAGCCTCCCCCAGCCGAGCAGCGCCGCGCCGCCGGGCGCCCAGCAGTCCCATGGGGCCGCAGCGACCGCTGCCCTCCGCCGCGGCCGCCCTGCTCTGGGGCTTCCTGCTCCGGCTGGTAAGGGGGGCGAGCGGGCGCTTGGTCCTCCCCGGGGCGGGGCCGAGGCTGGGGCTCCCTTCCCTTTCTGCACCCTCCCCTCCTGCCCGACCTCGGTGCCCGCGGCGTGTTTCCTTTCGGTGCCCCTCCCCTCCCCTGGACTCACTCTCCTTCCAGCTTTCCTCCACGGTCCCCACGCCTGGCCTTCGAAGCCCCCGAAGTTCCTAACCCCGAGAAAGCTCTCTGCGGAGCCCCTCGTGCTACGTTGACCTTGGAGCTCCTCTATCGTTTTCTGAACATTTTTAAATTACCTCTGAGATTTATTGTCCAGCCTTTTTAAAAATAGTTTCTTAACCTCTTTCCTTCTTGGGAAGAAAGGGGAAAAAATATACACTGTTCCAGAAAGGTCAGCGGTCATTCAAGGACT
This sequence comes from Artibeus jamaicensis, assembly GCF_021234435.1. Taxonomy (NCBI): domain Eukaryota; kingdom Metazoa; phylum Chordata; class Mammalia; order Chiroptera; family Phyllostomidae; genus Artibeus; species Artibeus jamaicensis. Next base: position 20,676,773 of record NW_026521883.1, read on the forward strand.
GCCCTTTAGTTTAATTGCTCCTATAGATTTTTCCCTTCCTCTGTAGTTCCTGTTTCGCCTTAGGGCTCCTTTGATTACATTCAAGGGAGGTTTCGTAATAGGAATAATTTCAGATAACTTTTAAAAGAACACAAAAGTATAATGCTTTTACTGGTTTCTCGTTCTCTGCCTACTTTAAAAAGGAAAGGAGTAACAAAGAACGGGTTTAAAATTTTTCATAATTACAGAGAAGTGGTAATGTTTTAAAATTCAACATCACACCACTGCAGCTTCCGTGGGCGTTCAGGAGCCCGTGTCCAGTGTCCAGCGGTTGAGTTTTCGTTTCTTGTAAATTTCACTAGGGAGTTTAAGGTTGGAAACTTTTAAGAGGTTTATGTACACAAAATTTGTGGGATGTATGCCTTTTTAGTTCTTACCATTAGGACGTCTCTGAAAGTATTTTTTGCACGTTTTCCAGTTTAAAGGATTATTATTAGTGAGTATATTCAGTATGAAAGTGCCTATAACATTTGTTAAGAAACCAAAATCAAAACCTAAAATGGCTAAGTGCCTTTGGTGTACTCATAATTTTCTAGGCAACATTTGGAACATGAGTGAGGTAATGACTCTAAAAATTGCTTGTGGGGAGGAGTACAATATGAAGAAAATACAGTAACAGTGTTAGAATGAATCTTTGAGGTGTTATATAACCAGATCTGTCCATAAGATTACAATTCAGATATTATGTAAATACACATATAACTATATGTACATTTAAGTTGTCTGAATGTTTTTGTACTCTTTTTCATTTAAGCTTAAGCTAATTGTAGGAATGTATCTTCTATATCACATTCCTGTTAATCCTTTGCTGGTGACTATTAATCCTTTCTCAACACAAATTGATAATTAATTTAACCATACATTAGTTGCTCATAAACTCACGTTGAAATTCTTATAAAAGCTCTGAACCCTCTCAATAGAAAAATGTAAGCAGAATTTTCATCTAATTTCAAGGGCTTCACAAATCTAAAGGTTGTCCTTTTTCTAAGTTTTAGCTAGCCTGCCGCTCCCACATTCTAGATTTTGTTTCTTATATTGCACATGTGTGTTTTGTGATATCTTACTGTATTAATCTTGGGTTCTGTACTCCTCAGTCCCAGGGTTGTGGGGACTGTGGAAGGAAGAAACTTAATCTCTCTTCAAGGCCAAATAGTCAAAGAGGCATAAAACAGGTTAGCAAGAGGAAATAACCAAATTTAATAGATATGTATGTGTTGGAACCCACGTACATGAGAAGTTCGGAGACAGAAAAGGAAAATGGGCATATAATACATTCCCATCTAGGGATGAGGTACGGTCACTCCGGGGCTTCAGGAGTCGTTGCAAGATGATAAGAACAGATGTTTAGCAAATAGAAGGGTTTCCTATCCTACAGACAGGTCAAAAGACGTTATCTGTGATATCTTCCATTATGGACAAGGCCCCTAATTCAAGTTCTTCCAAGTAGCCAAGGGTGGAGTAGAAGTTCATCCTGGCCCACCAGTAAAATTGCCCTTAGCTCAAAACAATACACTCACCCACCACACAGGCACATCTTGGGGCCAGTAGCTCTGAATCCCCACAGGACTTAGTTCATCCCTCCCTCCCTCCCCCTCCCCTCCCCCCTCCCTCCCCCCTCCCCCTCCCTCCCTCCCTTCCTTCCTTCCTTCCTTCCCCAACTCTCTCACTCGATGATATGTTTATTGATTTTAAGGAGAGGAAGGTAATGGGGAAACAGGGGGACAGGAAAAGAGAGAGAGAGAAACATTGATGAGAGAGATACATTTGTCAGTTGCCTCTCCTACATGCCCTGACCAGGGATTGAACCTGCCGCCTGGGTATGTGCCCTGACCAGGAATTGAACCCACAACATTTGGTGTATGAGACAATGCTCCAACCAACTGAGCCACCTGGCCAGTAACATTCTTTCACTCCACAAATATTTAGTATGTTACCTGTTATATGCCAGACACTATGCTGGTGACTGAGTAAACTGAAAAGATCTTTCGCAAATTGTGAAGATCTTTTTCAGTGCTAACTCGTGTTACTGATTTTCTATTTCTTGTTGATTTCTCAGTGGTTTTCCTCTTATCTCTCCTTCCTTTAGTTTCCTGAAATGATGTATTTCCCAAACCTTTCCTTTTCTGGGGAATTCAAATAAATCCGGTGTCTTTTTCCACAGCAGGAGCTCTCTCCCTTCGGCTTGCTTACTGGATACCTACTTCCTCGCCTACAACACTTGTCTGGTGGTGGGTTTTTTGTTGTTTTGTTTTTTTTACCATTTTCTCCCTGAAGCCCGTGCTTATTCCTCTTCCTGAAAAATACACCTCTAGGTGTCTCTCTGAGTTCATTTGAATTAATTATGTCAGCTTAATCATTTCATTTCTCCTTTCTGGGTCTTGCAGCTGGCACTGCCAGGCGTCTTTCCCCTTAGTCATGTCAGAACAGGGCCAGTGTCCTCATCCAGAGGCAGTACGCAATCTCCAGAAACCTCTGCCACTTTCTTGTGGAACAGGCAGAGACTTCAGTGTTGGAAAGGCTCTTCGCACTGTGTGGCCTACCTTCCTGGTCTCCCTCACATCGCTAACCTCACTGAGTATATCGAAATCAAGCTACTGCACTTCTGGCCATTTTAATGAATTCTAAACCCATTAAACAGTCAGTCTAGATTTAAAAAGAGTGCCTGGCAGGTGGTTAATTCTCTCTTGGCCTTTCCATTTTCTATTTCACACTCATCTTTCCCAGCGTGACCCCCAACTCCTGGCCCCAGCTGTTAGACCTTTATTTCACAGTGGTGGTTGGACACAGTCCCAGAGTTCCGTTTCGAAGAGAATGAATGAAGTTTAGCCTGGATCTGTTTCCCAAAATTGCTTCAAAGTTCTCTGAAGAATCCTGAGTCTTTTTCATGTTTTTACAAAAGTTCTGTACAGTTTTTCACAACTTAAAAGAATTTGAAGTGTTATATAACCACATCTTGAACTTACTGCAGTGAAATGATAACCAGGATCCCCAGCAGAAAAATCTCTTGCTGAAATTTGCATTCCTTTGGTAGGTTACACCAACTCAAAGAATCTTCTCTAATTCCTTCTCTTCTGCCCTCCTCTCTCAACCTCCTGGGGAAACCAGGTGCGTGCTGCTTACCCGTGCTGTCTGAGCTGCTGTGCTCTGGACTGAATTGTGCCCCCTCCCCAATTGCTGTTAAAGCCCTGACTCCCAGTGTGATCATATTTGGAGATGGGACCTTTTGGAGATAATTGGGTTAAGATGAGGTCAGAGGATAGGTTCCTTGTGATGGGATTGGTGACCTAATAAGAAAAGATGCCAGAAAGCTTGCTTTCTGCTCCTCCTCCCTGCCCCCTTCCCCCAACCCGGTGAAGACACAGTGAGCAGGTGGTGACCCATAGGCCAGAAGGAAAGCTCTCAACAGAAACCAGCCCTGCTGGCACCTTTATCTTGGACGTCTAGTGTCCAGAACTGTGGGAAAATGAGTTTCTGTTTGAGCTACCCACTCTTTGGTATTCGTTATGGCAGCCTAGGCTAAGACAGATTTGGGTATTAGGAGTGGGCTACTGGTGTAATAAATACCTAAACATGTGGAAGCAGCTTTGTACCTGGGTAATGGGTGGAGGCTAGAAGATGTTTGAGGTGGAAATATAGACACAAAGGGTGATTCTGTTTGAGGTGGAAATATAGACACGAAGGGTGAACCAGAAGTGAGGAACATGTCATTGGAAACTGTAGGAAAGACAATCTTCGTTATAAAATGGCAAAGAACTTGGCTGAGCTGTGTTCTCGTGGTTTGTGGAAAGAAGAAATTTGATCAGTGACATTGGATATTAGGAGATTTCTAAGCAGAGTGTTCGTGGAGCAGCTCGGTTCCTCCTGACTGCAGAAGGAGCAAGAGGAATTGAAGAAGGAATTGTTAAATTCCAATTGTTAAAGGAATTGTTAAAACTAGAAATGAAAAATTTGAAAATTCTTAGCCTTATTGCAAAATATGAGAAAGCTTCCAAAAAGAACACTTAAGAGTGTGGCTGGAAAACCATTTGATGACAAGTTTATGGGACTGTATGAGCAGAAACACGAGTTTGAACTGAAGGGGACTGAGATGGAGCAAAGTGAAGAAAGTTTGTTGGACTTCTTGGATTTGACAGGATGGGATATGGAGCTGTGTGGCTGTGAACATACATTATTTTTTAAGAACAGGGAGAAATGGCCCCAAAGGTGATGCAGAGGTCATCGGGGCCACTGCCCCAGTTTCAGCAAGCCTTAGGCACCTGCTGGGAGCCTTTGGGGATGGGACTCCACAGAACCAAAGGGGGTAGGGACACCCCATAGACCCTGAGAGCCATGGGGGTGATGCTGCCAACCCACTGGGCCCAGAAGGTGGGACATTGAGCCAAACAGGATTATTCTTGAACCTTAAGATCTAAAGGAATTTGTATTGCTAGGTTTTAGGTTTGCTTGTGTCCCATCACCCATTTCTTCCTTCCAGTTTCTCCCTTTGTGATGGGAATGTCTATCCAATGCCTGATCACCTTTGTATTTCGAAAGCACATAACTTGTCTGGTTTCGCACGTTCACAGCCAGAGAAAAGTTTTGCCTCAAAATAAATTATAGTTTGAGTCTCACCTATACCTGATCTAGATGGTATTTAGATAAGACTTTGGCATTTAGAGTTGGTACTGGATGGAATGAGTTAGGACTTCAGGGGGGCCGTGGGGGTAGAATGAATGTATTTTGTGTGAGAGAAGGATATGAATTTGGGGGCCCAGAGGCAGAATGGTGTGGACTGCTTTGTGTGCTTCCAAATTCTTGTGTTGAAGCCTTTACCCTCAATGTGGTATTTGGAGATTGGGCCTTTGGAATGAGGTCATCTGGGTGGGGCCCATGAGATTGTTGCCTGGCTCCCTCCCCTCCCCCACCCTGTGAGGACACAGTGTGAGGGCCACCATCTACAAGCCAGGAAGAGAGCTCTTTCCAGAAATCAACCAAGCTGTCATCTCGATCTTGCATTTTTAGGCTCCAGGCTGTGAGACAATACATTACTGTTGATTAAGTGACCCAGTTAATAGTATTGTTATGGTAGCGTAAGAATTAGACGTGCTGGTTTTGTCACGCCCCCCTTTAATTTTGGGATTCTTTGCAATTCTTCTTTACCTTCCGTCTTCTGAGCTGTCTTTGTGGAATCTGTATCTCGTGAGCTTTCTAAGTTACTGACAGGTGTCTATCTTCCCCAAACGCAACTTCTTCACTCACACACACACACACACACACACACACACACACACATCTTCTTTGAAACTCAAAATAATTCTGAGAATGTTCAGGAAGATTATGATATCCCATATCATAAGAGGAAGTCATGAGACTGAGGACTGGAACCCAGGGATTCTAGAAATTTCTTGATATTTTTCACTAAATCATGTAATAATTATTTTGTGTGTATGTGGATGAAAAATATATCATAAGACTGGATAAATTTGTGAATTTATTCATAAGGAAAGGTTTTAAAGATAGAAGTCATGTTTATTTTATATATATATATATATATATATATATATATATATATATATATTTTAAATCCTCACCTGAGGATATGTCTACTGATTTTTGAGAGGAAGAGGAAGGGAGAGAGGAACATTGATGTGAGAGAGGAACATCAATTGGTTGCCTCTCATGTGCTCCCTGGGAATTGAACTCACAACCTATGTATGTGCCCTGACAGGGGATTGAATCCACAACCTTTTGGTGTATGGGACAATGTTCCAATCATCTGAGCCACCCAGCCAGGGTGTGTTTATTATGCATTTGACAATTTTTTTGTTTAAAAAAAAATCACCTGAAATTAGGTCTGTTTACAGAAATCTAGACCATTAAATCTCCAGGTATAAGACTTTAACTCAAGATAAGTAATTTAAAAAAATTGGATTACCTTAGGCCAGAATGTCAAATTTTACCATGCTCTGTGGTCTTAAATCAACTCTGATTTGTACATTTATATTACCTGCTTGCCCTTGTAAGCACTCGAGTTTGTGAATTCTAGTGTAAATCGTAAATTCTCTAACAGCCAAGACACATCATTAAACAGTAAGGTGATTTAGGGAAAACCAGGAAGAAGGCTGGATCTAGGTAGCAAGTAGAATATAAGCCCCGTGGTGGGGAACCCTTGCCCGACTCATTATCTGCCATCTCCCCAGCACCTTGTGGATTGCAGAGTGTTGCATGAAAGCCTGGCCACCTTGTTTCCCCCCCACAGGCTAGTACGTCTTAGCCTGTGCATTACTTGTCCCCAGGTTCCCCCAGTGCAAGGAATGATTCTGGCTCTACTTTTCCCCTGGGCCATACACCGTGAAAATCCCTGTTTGATGTCCTAGCTCCCACTGAACCACTAATTTAATAAGGTTACACTTAATGTCTGTGGGTCTGGGTCTAGCCACTTGTAGTGCATTATTTCCATAAACCTTGAATACCGGGTGTAGGAGTAGAAACAATGTAGATTGTCTCAAATACATAAGTTATTAGGGAGGAAGGAGGCATAGAATATATGTAATGATGAGTGGTCAGAAAGTTATCAGGCCTGACTGACATGAACATGTGTTGTTCAGATAGACACCCCACCTCTGCCTTCCCTGGAGAGGCCCTTTACTTTTACTGTATTGCTGTTTACTTAAAACACACACCTATGTAAAGAGAAAGATGTTTGTAAAGGAAGGGACACCTCCTACATCGCCCTGATGTAAGCGTGGTGTAGGTGACTGTGGCTCCTGGGCATTTACCTCTCAGTAATTACATTGCAACTTTGTATCTTCTGGATTTTTTCTTAATGACTAGTTTTTATTATAAATAAACTCTGTCTGTTAACCAGATTTGCCCTAAAGCCCCAGCCCTTGTATTTAGTGTCTAAAAATAGAATAGATAGTTTAATTTGTGGGTTTTATGAAGACTGCAGGGGGTTAATTGGAAAGAGTCATAGTCACATTGACATACTGCCCCCTGAAACTGATGGATGAAGGGTTTCTAATGGGTAACTATACAAATGACATAAAGTGGTTCAATGGACAGACTATAGCAGGTGGGGCTGGGAAGGCTGGTACCCAGTAATACACTGGAAGGAACTTAAGAGTAAAATGGGGAAACTGCTGGCCAAAACATGAACATTGGCTGTACCAGCGGCGTGCAGGTACAGTGTGACTCTCACTTCTTGAGAGATTCCTGGGAGGACCCCAGTAATGTCTAGAAAATTGACAAGTTTCACTGCTAATCATGATGAAGTCTATAACCGTGTATTCTGTAGACCAATATCAGAGCATCACCTGGAGGCTTATTAGAAATGCATAATCACAAGCCCCACCTATGGACCAGAATCTGCATTTCAACAAGAACATTAAAGTTCAAAAAACACTGGCCTAGCCCTGGCTGGTGTAGCTCAGTGGATTGAGCACGGGCCTGCGAACCAGATAATCACGGTTCGATTCCCAGTCAGGGCACATGCCTGGGTTGCAGACCAGTTCCCTGCAGGCCAGTTCCCAGCAGGGGACGCACGAAAGGCAACCATACATTGATGTTTCTCTCCCTTTCTCCTTCCCTTCCCCTCTAAAGGTAAATAAATAAAATATTTAAAAAAAACAAACAAACAAAAAACACTGGCCTATAATAAAGAGTAAGAAATTGCTACACAGATTACTGAGCATAAACTCCAGGAAAGAAAGAAGAACCTGCTTGACTAATTCCCCCTTTTTGAGGGAATTAAATAATATACGTGGATAAAGGTTAACACTTCATTAGTCAGAGTTTAATCTTGATCAGATGAAAATGGTCCGAGATACAGAGTCCTGGCAGACCCAAAACATGGCCTGAACACAGAGTAGGCGGTGGTATGTTAGGTAAATTTTCAGCCACAGAATGGTTATTTTCAAAAGAAATATGTGAAGATTTAAATTTTCAAAATAGATCCAGTGCTGGAAGTTACCTTTTGAAGGAGAAAGAAGGGTATGCGACACATAAACTGAACCTGAGAGCCAAGGTCAAAGAAGAATCCTCCAACCGTGCTGTTAGCATGGACAGGGGTAGAACAGGCCTGTTCCCAGTAAGTTAATATCGGGCTTATGAGTCAGCATCAGGAGGCTGTTGGAACAGAGGCCAGGAATTCAAATGCCGGTGGTTGGAACTACCAAGTGACTGGAGGGTAAAGCATGAATGCAGCCGCAAGAGGGAGGGATTTGGAGGTCAGAGCAAGACTGACTCTGTAAGTACACTTACAGAATAAAAGTCTTTACACATGTCCTTCTTCAGGGTCTGAGAAAATGACATGGTATATCTGCAAGGATGTGAATATAGTGCATACCACTACAATTCGTTTTTAGACTTTCGTTAGTCATTTGACGACTGTTTAGGAGAAACGTGGTCAGAGGAGCAGGCAGCTGTGACGTTAAGGTAGGCTTAGACATCAGCGCTCTTATTTGAAACAGTGATGGAATATGATTGAAGTCAGTTGATCTGAATAAAGTAAATTAGGAATTGTTCACTAACAACAGGCATCCCATGAAGTTTTATGTGAAGTTTTACGAGTTTTTGCCTTGTTTGAGACAAAAAAGGAAGTACTACTACTTTAGTATGGGCTATTTAACTTACTTGCCTGTGAGGCTCAAGTAAAATGCAGAAAATAATGGCACTGGTGTGAGATTGATGGTTCGATAGCCCGGGGAGAACACCTGATTCCACCACCAGGGGTTGTAAGCACTGGTGTGAAGAGGGAGGATTTGGGGCAAGCAGTAAGGAGCAGTTGACACAGGGAAAGTAATTCCATGAAGCTCTAGGATCCTAGAAGTGGGGGGTGTTTGGAAGAATACAAGGAGAGGACTCGGAGTCGGGGATATTTAGGATGTGGGAGGAACTAGTTGGGTTCTGGAAGAATTCGAGTGGTGGTGGGAGACCCACTCCACTCTGTGAAGGAGGGAATTGACAGCCAGTACAGAGATATATGTGAGCAACATTAAAACTGGGGGGGGGGGGGCACATTCCTGGTGTTTGGGCACTAAGAGCCACTCAGGATCTGGTTGCATGGAGGAGCTGAAGTGACAGCAGAGGTGAGAGACTGCTTGTCTAGGTTCCAAAGAGCTCAATTCTCATCCTGGCCTCTCAGACCTCTCCATTGTGATCATTTTGTAACTGTTGGAACTAGAAAATGAAGGGACTCTATTATGTTAGTTCTGAATTCTGTTAAGCCCTCGATACTAAGCTTTTTACTAAGAATGTTGTCGTTAGTGATTGAAAGTATAACCTTTTTTTTAAAGTTGAGTGAAATCATAGAAGACCAGACCCCAGTTGCTTACAAGGGATGATTCAGATGTTTTGGAGCATGTCTCTAACCTGGAAGATGTAAAGGAAGGTGTCCTGCTCTGACAGACACCATAGGGTCTTTGTCAGATGATCTAACACTAGCAGGGGTGGACCACAAGTCTCACTTAATTTTATGCTTGCAATGTGTGAAGGGACACTGAATTTCAAGCCTTTTTTGTTGTGTTTCCCGACTTAATTGGCCCACAGCCGTGTGGTCTCCACTGCTCTGCTCACTCACAGCCATGCTGCTTAAGGTGCGGTTCAAAGACTGGCAGCGTCAGCATCACCCAGGAACTTGTTAGAAATGTAGAGTCTGCTACTGCTGTTGACCTACTGAATCAAAGTCTGCTTTTTACTGTGGTCACTAAGTGATTTGTATGCGCAGTAAATCTCAAGGCACTGCTCCTATAGCTGTGGTTCTCAGATTTTAACAAGCAGAATCTCCAGACGGACTTGTTAAAGATAAACTGCCCAGGGTTTCTGATTCACTAGGTCTGGAATAAGGGCCAAAAATTTGCATTGTTAGCACCTTCTTGACTACTAAAGCTTTTACTACAGACTAACTTTAATAACATTTTGTTTCTGATTATCTGGTTCAGTTTTTTTGTTAATTTATTTTTAAATTGTAGTTGACATACAATATTACTTTCAAGAGTACAGTATAGTGATTAGACATATTATATCTAACAAAATAATTACCCTGATAATTCTAGAAAGAGGGAGAGAGAGAAACATCAGTTTGCTGTCCCACCCATTCATGCATTCGCCAGTTGCTTCATGTATGTGCCCTGACTGGGATCGAACCTGGAACCTTGGAGTACTGGGATGACACTCAGACCAACTGAGCTGCCCAGTCAGGGCCTGTGACTATTTTTATAACTGGCAATTTGTACTGCTTAATTCTTTCTTATTCATTTTAGCATTTCTTTGCACAGGGGCAGCTTTATTGAGATATAATTCATATACCATACAGTTCACCCATTTAAAGTGTTCAATTCCATGGCCCTCAGTATACTCACAGGTGTGTGCAATCACTGCCATAGTCAATTTTCAAACATTTACATCACCTCAAAAAGAAACCAAGAGGGTGGGGCACAGTGGAATTTCAGGGATACATGTCCTTATACGTTTGTCAAAACCTGCAGAATGCACAACACAAGAGTAGACTATGGACTTTGGGTGGCAATGATGTGTCATTGTAGGTTCACTGATTGTAACAAATGTACCATTCTGGTGCACGTGTTGATAATGGGGGAGGCAACGTGTGTGTATGGTAAGGGGGTATGTGGAAGTTCTGTGCTTCCTGCTCAGTTTTGCTAAAGCTGAGCTAAAGAATAAGGTCAATTTTTTAAAGAAGAAAGAAACCCTATACCCTTTAGCTCTCACCTCCAACCCCACATCCCACCAAACCTAAGCAACCAGTGACTACCTTGTATTTCTTTTGCATGATACAAGTATTTAGCAAGGTGCTAGGTATATTATTAATAATAGTTACCACTTATTAAGAGCTTAATGTGTGCAAACAACTACATTATCTAGCTTAATCTTCATGACAACTCTATGAGGTTGACATTTACTATTGTCTCAAAACCAAGGACCTTCAAGCTTAAGACAGGTTAAATGACTTGTAACATGGCCAGCGAATGGTGAGCTGTGATTCTATCCCAGGTCTTTCATTCCAAAACTCATAACATATAATGTTAATAAACTAAAGTTTTGAAGCTATACAACAATCTCTATGAGAAATTTTACTAAGATATTTTTAATGTAGTAGAAATGCTTAAGTTTAGTTTTGTTAACTTGGTTATGAAATTTGCCGCACATTCCCATTTAATCTAACTAGTGTACAATACGTATGGTTATACTTTCCCCTTTTATAATCATCTCCCTTTAAAATTTGTGTTTTGCCTTAGTAATTCTCATATCAATGGATTTTACTTCTTTTTTGTCAGTAATGAATTTTCTGAGATTGCAGGAAATACTTTAGCCCCTTTATAGCAATAAATCTTACCCATACTTGGACATCTTACTTCCTTGGATACTTAAGATTTTTTTAATCTCTTCATTTTTGTATTACTAGTAATGCTGAATATTACACAGTTGTGTGAAAGGGGATAGTGCTTCTTTATCTAATTTATAAAATTTAAATTTTAGAAAAGCCACAGAGCACTATGTAATACGATCTTGTATATCTCGTGTGTAAAATAAACAATACATATTTGATGTCTGTATCCTAGATATTTATAGATTATATCTGGAAAGAGATAAAAGAAGCCCCTAAACCTGTAGCTGTGAGAGCCAGGATAAGTGAGGAGGGACCATATACCTTTCTTTTCTGTCTTTTTTTTTTAGTTTCTCTTTTCAGTCTTTTTGTACTCTCACCTTTGTCTTTGTTTTTCTTCACTCTTTGTTTTTTGGATTTTAAAAAAACAATCTGTTGTGTCTCTCTCCACATCCTTCTCCAAGCTCATGTAAATGTACAGATATATATATAAGGAGCTTTGGGGGCATATCAGTCATTACTTGTAAGTATGTATGTATTTATTTATAATCCTCACCTGAAGATATATTTATTGAAAGGAAAGGGGAGGGAGAGAGAATTGACCAGTTATCTCCTGTAGGTGCCCTGACTGGGAATCGAACCTCCTGCCTGTTGGTGTCCCAGACAATACTCCAACCAACTGAGCCACCTGGCCAGGGCTGGGTGTCATTACTTTTATAAAAATAGGATTACACTAGAACTATCTCCTTGGAACTTGGTTTTCTCACTATGGACGTCTGTTTCTGCAGATACGGTAGTTGTTTCTTTTTAATAGCTGTGTACTCTACATATCATAATGTAATGGGCTCCTTATTGGTGGAATTGTTGACTTTATTTTTCACTATAACAAATAATACTGCAGTGAATATCCCTATACATTTATCTTTGTGCATTTGTATATACATCTGTAGGATATGAATCAAGGATTCTGTGTGTTAAAATTTTTGAATCATCTGTTGTAAAGGCTATGCCACTTCAGTAGCAATGTGCACAATAACTTAAATCCTCATCTAAATGTTATTCTTCTCCAAAAGGAACCTCGTAGAATGACTGGCTCCAGATCTGTGACCAGTGAAGGATAAAGTGAGCCTAGGACATCTTGTGCCAAAAGACACATGGAATCTTCACTGGGGTCCTGTCAAAAGGATGCAAAGAGCCTGCTGGAAGATTTTCTACTGGCCAAATTTAGGACAGTTTGAAAGCCAAATACATAATAATAATTAGACTATATAGGATTTTTTTTAAATGAATGAGTCTTTGTGGTACTAAGTGAAAGATGGTAGAGGGAGAGAAAAAAACTTTTTAAAAGAAGAATACTAGCTAATAAATGTAGAAAGAATAAAAGTGTTAAAAAACACATTTTGCAATCTCCTACGTAGTATATAAAATAAAAGTCAGGCATGGATCCTCATGGGCCTGTGGCCCAAATGAAAGAACAGATCAAAACTCCAAAAATGAAACTTAAGTGATGAAGATCAATAGTCAACCTACCAGATGCAGAGTGCAAAACACTGGTAATCAGGATGCTCACAAAAATGGTTGAGTATGGTCACAAAATAGAAGAAGTGAAAGCTATGCAAAGTGAAATCGAGAAAAATATACAGGGAAACAACAGTGAAGGGAAGGAAACTGGGACTCAAATCAATGATTTGGAGCAGAAGAAATAAATAAACATTCAACCAGAACAAAAGAGAAATAAGAATTCAAAAGAATGGGGAAAGGTTTAGGAACCTCTGGGACAACTTTAAATGTTCCAATATCTGAATAATAGGGTGCCAGAAGGAGAAGAGAAAGAGCAAGAAATTGAAAACTTAACTTGAAAAAATAATGAAAGAAAACTTCCCAATCTGGCAAAGGAAACAAGACTTCCAGAAAGTCCAGGAAGCTCAGAGAGTCTCTAAATTAAAGTTAGACCCAAGGAAGCACACACCAAGGCATATCATAATTACATTACCCAAGACTAAAGCTATGGAGAGAATCTTAAAAGCAGCAAGAGAAAAGGAGACAGTTACCTACAAAGGAGTTCCCATAAGACTGTCAGCTGATTTCTCAAAAGAAACCTTGCAAGCAGGAAGGGACTGGAAAGAAGTATTTGAAGTCATAAAAGGCAAGGACCTACATCCAAGATTACTCTATCCAGCAAAGCTATCATTTAGAGTGAAAGGGCAGATAAAATGCTTCCCAGACAAGGTCAAGTTAAAGGAGTTCGTCATCACCAAGCTCTTATGATATGAAATGTTAAAGGGACTTATCCAGGAAAAAAAAGATGATCAAAACTATGAACAGTAAAATGACAACAAACTCAAAACTATCAACAACTGAACCTAAAACAAAGCAAAACAAAAGCTAAGTAAACAATAGAACAGGAACAGAATCACAGAAATAGAGATCACTTGGAGGGATATCAGCAGGGAAGGAGAAGGGGGGAAAAGGGAGAAAAGCTACAGGGAATTAGAAGCATAAATGGTAGGTACAAAGTAGGGAGAGGTTAAGAATAGTGTAGGAAATGGAGAAACCAAAGAACTTATGTGTATGACACATAGACACAAATTAAGTGGGAGAATGCTGGGGGGAGGAGTGGTGCAGGGCAAGGGGAATGAAGGGTGGAAAATGGGACAACTGTAATAGCATAATCAATAATATATACTTTAAACCATTCACAAAGAGAAAAAGTATATGCCTTTACATTAGAGAATCCTGCAGTTAATATGTAACCAAATGATCAAACTTGGGATCACTAATAGGGGTACATCCTAACATTATGTGCTATTTTATTGGCTGCAGTAAGAATTATTCTTCTAAAAAATGTTTAAACCTAATCAGCCCTCAAATTATCCACAGGATCACTGCCCTCTGTAGTTAGAGTTGTTGATGATTCTACTATATGACCTTAGGTATGCTATATTAGTAATTTCTCTGAGTCTGAGAAGCCTCATTTATAAAATTGATATTGAATCAGATAAATGCATAAAGATAATCTAAATATACTTTGTTTAATTTGTATAATTTGTTGTTATTAACAAAACAAAAATAATTTAGTGTATGGTAAAAATTTAACATGTTGACTCATCTCTGCCATCAGAATCCATTCATGGCCGCCAAGTATGTAGCTGAATGAAAACTACAAATCTGTTTTTTTCCCCACAAATAATATCTTTATATAATTCTGAGTAATTTGATGTCATTTTAAAAGAATTCCCTGCACTCGCTTAGATCTATAAGCTAATGAAGCTCCTGCTATGTCAGAAAGCCTTCTAAACCCCACATGTTCAAGGGAGTTTTTAGACAGGAGAGCATGCATTAGAGTATTTTTGTACTGATTAAAAATTTAGATTGTCTTATATGAAATCACCCATTTTATAGATCAAAATGGTCAAATATCAGCAGTTTGATGGGGCTCAGCCTAATCCATACTTTAGTGGCAGATGCTTAGTCCATCATCTTCATTTGCCAAGCAGTGTTTTTCTCCCTTTTGTTTTAGAGAAAGATTTGCTCAGAGGAGGCAGGAGGAAGGATATGGAGTGATCTAGGTTTGAAGGGAATCATGATGTGGCCTGGTGTTCTACGTGATTATCTTAGAATTTTCATCATTTCATACTCTCCACTCTGAGCCCCACGTACAATAGTTGCTCTTTTCAGCCCTTTCTTACCTCTTGTCTCTTCTTTTCCCAGGTAGTAGGAAATAAGGCAGAAGAAAAGAACATGCTTTTAGCTCTTCTTTTTCCTCACTTTAAACTCTGGATTAGTCTTTTAGAATAGGCATTTACAGAATCTTCAAAACATGAGAGTTCTCTGATTATTTTCCAAAGGGAGCACTTGAAAATAATAATGTACTTCCCTAGCTGGTGTGGCTCAGTGGATTGGGCGTCAGCCTGCAAACTACGGGGTCACTGGTTTGATTCCTACTCAGGGCAAGTGCCTGGGTTGCAGGCCACGTTCCCAGTGTGGGGTGTGCAGGAGGCAGCCACACATTGATGTGTCCTTCCATCTTTTTCTCTCTTCCTTCCCATCTCTCTAAAAATAAAAATAAGTAAAAAATCTTAAAAAAAAGAATTGCTTCCCTTTTAAAAAATAATGTATATATTTTTTAACCATAGTTACTCATAGAATATGGAAGGTAGAGCAGGTTAAGGGATTTCAAGTGTATTTTCTCTTATAGACCATAAGCAATGAAGTAACAGCTCCTAAGGGATTGGAAAGGAGTGTTTCAGGCTGTAAAGGGAGTACCTATAACATCATAGCAAGGATCCTCCCTGGGATGGCTCTTATGACAAGGGCCGTAAGTGTATCTCCATAAGAAAGGGACTTCCTCAAATAATGTGTTCTAAGCAAATGTGTCCAGTTTCAGTATTTCCTCAAACAAGAAAATATAAATTCATATGAAGACCTTTGTTCAAACCTGTGTATGAATGGCTTTATTAAAACCTTTAGTTGTTGGCAAGCCAGGTCATCGCCAGTGTAAAAATTATTGTTTGTGTCCTAGACAGCTGCTCAGGAAGCAGTCCTGCACGCGTCTGGAAATGGCACATCCTCCCTGTCTAAGGACTACTGCATGCTCTATAACCCTCTCTGGACAGCTCTTCCAAGTACGCTGGAAAACGCAGTAAGTATGGTAAATCACACAGTGCTGTTTATTTAAAACAGCAAAATATATTGAAAGGTGAAGATGAGTGTGCATCATGTATGAACCAGTTGTAATACATGATTAATAAGTAATAATGATTTTATTGCTTTACCTTAAGTGTTTTTTCTCTCTGGGAAAACAAGTTAGGAAATTTTAAAATACCCTAAATTATAAAAGCCTGATCATCATAAAGTATTTTTAATTTAAAAGAGCATTGTATGAAGTCAGCGGGTAACTTTGTCACTAAATGCATTTAGGGTGAAGTATGATATTTCTCCTGTTAAAGATATTTGTCCTTTCCAGACTGCCATTAGTTTGGTGAATCTGACTTCCACACCACTGTGCAACATTTCTGATATTCCTCCTGATGGAATAAAGAACAAAGCCGTTGTGGTTCAGTGGGGAACCTGCCATTTTCTTGAAAAAGCCAGAATTGCACAAACAGGAGGTGCTAAAGCATTGTTGGTTGCCAATAACAGTGTCCTGGTAAGTTATGAAATATACTAACTTCTTTTGAGCTCATGTTATCAAATTTCACAGGTTGAATGATGTCTTCTTTGTATGTGATTTAGGGGCTGAGTTTTAAATAATCTCATTGATAGTATTCTATTTAAATAAACATTCTGGTTATGATATACATGTAATGGGAAAATTCTGTTGTTTCTTTTCTAGTCCTCAAGTAGACTGGACTTTGTTAGGAACAAATGTGTTTGTGTGTGTGTGTGTACATAAAAGTTTGAGAACTCTTACTGTAATATTAAGAACATATGAAACTTTGTTTTATAACTTTAAAAAGATATAATATTATATCTAATGGAATAATTTGGATCTTATTCTGTAAATATATGAGTAGTTCATATATTTCCATAATATGTTTTTTCTTCTAGTTTCCTCCCTCAGGGAACAAATCTGAATTTCCTGATGTGAAAGTACTGATTGCATTTTTTAACCACAAAGACTTTAAAGATATGAAGCAGGTAAATTAGCAATTACATATTAGATAAAGTTCATAAATAATATAACTTTTTACTTTTGACGACTGGTACTCAATTTAAATTATTGTACAAGCTCTACTTGCTAAAAAGAGGGTGTAAAGGCCATCAGGTCTTTCCTGGAGAAGTATTCATCTTCCACTGAGCACAAGGCGTTCAGCGCCCTGACTTTAGAAAGGCTATCTACTTGCTTTGGCTTCTTTAAAAATTTTTGATTGCATAGAACACTGCACTTTAAAGATTTAATAAACCAAAGTATAGCCTCATAATTTTGACAGGAGAATATATCATGTTGTCAAAACTACTTCTGGTATTCTTGACTGTCTGATATAGAGTGTCCATTCAGATTGAAATTGGAGTGTTGCTGCCATATACTGCAGGGGACAGAAAGCTCATTCCAGGGCTTTAACTCTCATTTTGTGCTTTCAGACTCTTGGAGATAATATTACTGTGCAAATGTATTCTCCTCCATCATGGCCAAACTTTGACTATACTATGGTGGTTATTTTTGCAATTGCTGTGTTCACTGTGGCATTGGGAGGATACTGGAGTGGACTGATTGAGTTGTAAGTTTAATTTAAATTCAGTGTTTTGTGATAAATGGTTAAAAATTATTGTTTGAAATCATTTTAATCATGCAACAATATTTAAAATTTGACCTGATCTGAGAATATAGTGCCATTAAGATCAGATTGCAGTTTGCCCTCATATAGGTCATTTAACTTTGCCCTGGGAAGGGAGTCATTCATTGGTTCCTCTGACTCTTTGACTGGAAGAAAATAAGCGAGAGATGGGTGGGGCATTTTTCAGCTCCTTCTGGGCTGTGTCATTACAGTGTGACCTCTTTCTGTTCAGTGCTTTAGGAATTCTAAGGATACTAAGCATACTTACATTTTAATTTAAGTGTAGAAATTTCAAATGTACATAAAATTTGGATTTCCCTACTTAATGAAAACCTAAACCCAGTCTTCTTACAGTTATGTACCTTTGGCTCTAGATTAAAGCAGGCAATACAGTAGAAAAAGATCAGTTTATAATTCTGAATTTAAAAAATGTGCACAGAGCATATTATTTCATCCATAAAGGACAATATATTTACCTTGTAAATTGATCTCTAGATTTCATTAAAAGGGGTTTATTTGCAAATAAATGAAGGTAATAAGCTTATTTGTAATTTGTTAAAATACTCAAATTTGACTTACATCACTTACATCAAGAGAGAAATCTAGTTAAGGGGAAAAAGGGGGAGGGATTTGGAGGAACAAATAGGAAGGACACAGGGATGAGAACTAAGAGGGGTGGAAATGGGAGGGAGGTGGGGAGCAAGGGGCGGGGGAGGCTGGGATGGGAGAAATAGACAAAAAAACTGTACTTGAAAAATAACTAAATAAAATTAATTAAAAAAAATTGTCAAAGGGAATATATCATTCTTGTAAATAAAGTTGAGCCCTATTTTTTCTTTAAAAAAAAAAGAGAGAGAAATCTTAGGGCTTAACGGTGTACATTCCTGCAGTATTGAACTTTAAATATTTTATGTATTTGGAAAACATGTTTCGACATATATCAGTCACATGTTTTCATGTAAGCATTGTTTTTTCTTCATTAATATTCTTCTGTATATGTAAGAAGATCTTCAGTTTTCTCGATTATTTGTTGAAACCTTATAAATAATTTCCAAAAAGCTACTGATTCATTAAAAATCTTTTCTTGTCTCATATGGATTCACCCTATACTACCATTACTATCTAAATTGTTTCTTTAGACTAGTGCTTCTCAAACCGTGATATGCATACAAACTGTCTTAAGATCTCATATAAGTTCAGATTTAGGGGGCTTAAGATGGGGACCAAGATTCTGCATTTCCAGCAAGCTCCCAAGTGACCCGTAGACCATACTTTGAGATCACAAGGCAAACTTTATATGCATGTCAGGACAGGCTGCTCAGGAAAACTGGAGATGGGAAAGGGGTACATATAAGTTATTTTATTCATAACACATCATGATAGGCAGAGACAAAGAATTTGTTGCCTTCATTAGCCAGGTTGGGAGAGGAGATGTCCTTTACCTTAAGCTTGTGGATTTTAAAATTGAGGTGGCTTTCTAAGAGTAAGGTAAAGATAGGAAAAAGTAAGTGGGTGTGTTTTGGGGGTAGGAATGTGACAATATAAAGAAAGAGAATATGAAGCAGTGATAAAATGAAAACATTTCCGTGAAAAGTAGGATTAATAAGAACATAAGGATCATCATTTCATAAGTAAAGAGTAAGATTGAAAGAGAAGGGGAAAGAGATAAGGCTTAGGGCAGGGAAATTTTGTCAGAACAGGACCTCATAACCCAGAGTTACCTTGCCAAATGCAAGGTGTCCCTTATGCAAAAGGGAAAGATGACTTGGTTCCATATTAAGACTTTCAGTAGAGACTTCAAGTCTTGTTATGAGATCACTGGTTCTCAAGCTTTGTAAACTCAAGATGACCTGAAAGAAAACTTAGCTCCCCCCCCATTACATGTGGCTCTTAATTTAAGAGTATAAAAATATTTTGATGTGATATAAATCTAGTATATGTTTTCTCTTCAAGAAATTGCCTGGTGCTTTCTATTACAATGAATTTGAATATATAAATCTTTCATTATTATGACTTACATGTGTACTCTGACAGAAATGTCTCTAAACATATGTTTGTAATGACAGATACCATAGGTTGGCACATTTACCCATTGGGGTATCACTTTTATTAAAACTTATGTTAATAACCTTGTAGCTCTACAGTTTCAAGGAGGTCCTGGTGTGTCTTCCCCCAAACTCTATCCCTTCTCTAATCCAGGTAAGCTTCCTAAAGTCACAGGTGCTTAATAACGGTGGCTATCCCAGTTGACAGTATTCTAATAAGAAAATGACATGTTGGTAAATAAGCAGTTTGGCAAATGTGTAATTTGAGAGAAGTAAATTTTTTCATCTAAAGTTTGTTTTGAGCCGAGATCTGGAGATAAGGGCCAGGGAGTATACACGGGGACCAGAGGTTAGTAGACCAGAGTTGATGAAATTGGAGCTGGAAAAGTAGGGAGTGGCTTCCATATACCTGGAAAGAGATAGTAGGTGACCGAACAGAGACTGCTCAGTCAGGGACACTTGTGGCTCACTCCTCCTCGGCTTCAGTCTCTCCCTTTTATTAACTGTGTGACCTAACAAGGATTATTGGAGCATTTAAGAACAGTATTTTGCTGTCTTAAATGAAGGTAGGACAAAGCTATGTCTTGAAATTCCTGTGAGTTCATAACACATTGATGAGCATATGGTAAACTCTGAGTTGATGGAAAGAATTTAGTGTTTCCATTAAAAAGAAGCTAATTTTAGAAGTACTGTGTCTAAACTGATAATACTACAAGTGTCAGAAGAATTAGTTATCATTTATTCTATCACTATAGTTTCCAAATTAGATGATGTAAATATCCACAAACATTAATCTATTTATATATGTCATCCATTTCAACAGTTTTGCCTCCAGGAAAAAAAGGCTGTTTCAAAGATAATGGCTAATAATGTTATCTCTGGAGGGTAGAATAATAAATAGAGAGTTTTTACTTCTGGCTTAAATATTTCTTCTTGGTGTGAAGTTTTTTTTTTAAGTGTTTTTAATCGATGACAAATTTAAGTTGGTGTTAAAAATGGATTTTAAAATAATTGCACTGGGAAGAGATTTGCTGAAGTTCCCGTGTGTGTTTGTTTAGGGAGAACATGAAGGCCTTGGCAGACGCTGAAGACAGTGATGTGCGGAGAAAGAAGGAAGACTATTTGACTTTTAGTCCCCTAACAGTTGTTGCATTTGTGGTCATCTGCTGTGTTATGATGGTCTTGCTTTATTTCTTCTACAAATGGTTGGGTAAGAAGTCATGTTTTGTATTTGGTATTTTTAGCATACAGTCTTTCGCTTACTTTGCCAGATTTCTTTTTCCTTAAAGCATTGTACCTGGAAAACTTAAATGAATAGTTAAAAAATGATACTAACTTATTTAATTGTTAGAAGTGTTAGGTCCCCATTACTCTGAAATAAAAAAATATTCAGTTTAAAAATATATTGTCTTGAGTTTTGGCCATGTGGCTCGGTCGGAGAGTCATCATGAACAACAACGTTTGTGGGTTTGGTTCCTGGTTGGGGTGCATGCAGGAGGCTACTGATGACGTTTCTCTCTCACATCAATGTTTCTCTCTCCCCCTTTCTCGCTCTCTAGAATTAATAAACATACTCTCGTGAGGATTAAAATAAATAAATAAGTATGTTTGTATATATGTACTGTATTTTTCAGACCATAAGTTGCACACCCCCCCTCCCAATTTGGGGGAAATAATGGTTGTTAATGCTGCTGTTGAGGTCTGTTTACATTTACATTGGTGAAATATTATGTTATTTAATATTTTACTACATTTTTTGCTTCAACATTTTTTTTCCTATTTTCCTTTAAAACCTAGGTGCGTCTTATGGTCTGAAAAATAGGGTATGTATGTGTGTATGTATAGTCTTGAGATAAGAACACTTCTTCATGGATGACTTGAAAGAACTGCTGTAGTTCCTAAATTTTCCTCTCTGCAGATAAAGGATGAAAGCCTAGTATCGCAGGCTAAGGACTTCTTTGGGGCTATATTTAGTTACATGAAATAGACAACTATTCAAATTACTGATTGATGGCCTTTGCTTAACCCCAAAGTGTAGTTTATTCTTTTGTCAGTTTGAAAATCAAGATGTATTACTTGAATTTTGTTTCATTTGTATAAACAGTTAGGATCATATTATCAGTACACCTAAAGACACACAGGTACATGCCTATGATCTAGAGAATAACTGATACTTCTTCCTTTAAGTCGGAAGGGGTAGGAGCTATAACGGCTTGTCCGTCCCCTGAATAGTCTTCTGAATTATCAGACAGGATGGAAATTTGCCATCCCCGGCCAATATATAGCACAAAGAGGGGATGGTAAGACCAGGAAAAAGGGGAATGTGCCTGATGAAAACTAGCAAAAATCCTTTGTAAAAGCCACCAAAGGCTACAACGCTTACGTGGAGAACCTCAGCATAATTTTCTGAAGTAGAAAACTGAGGTCCTAAGATTAGTTTCAGCTTACTCAATTTTTGCTGTCTTGTGGCAGCAATGTAAAAATATGACCTATGACATATATTTCCAGTTAGAAAAAAACCATTCTTTGAATATCACTCATATTTCAGTCTGTTTCTGGGAAGTGAGTTCTAGGGTGTTACTTGTGTTATGTTGTCCCTGAGTGGCTAATTTTTCTGTTTTACTAGCCTTCAATTGTTTTTGTCTGACCTTCAGTCAATATCAAGTGCTCGTTGATAGAAATAAAGAGATTCTTGTACCCTTTTCTAAAGCATGTTTTAATTTTTTGTGTGATATTTCCTTAAACTGATTGCTATTTTAAAAGTTGACCCTGTTTATAAATGTAATTTTTGATGTAGAAGAAAAACTATTAAACCTCAAGGTTATCTCAGAATATGGGATTTAATTATAACTCTTCAGAATATCTATTTAATTCATTTACTTATTTGGGGGGGAGAAGAGAGAGAGAAACTTCGATTTGTTGCTCCATGTATTTATGTGCTCATTGGTTGCTTCTTGTAAGTGCCCTGACCGGAGCTTGGAACTGCAGCCTCGGCATGTGGGGTGATGCTCTGACCAACTGAACTGCCTGGCCAGGGCCATAACTCTGAGAATATCTTCTGTGATGTTCCAAGATTTACTTCACCTTCAAATGTTTTTTTATAGCTAAATGTGCTATCTTTTCTTAATGTATTAAATAATAGGAATCCTGGCAATTTAGCATTTAATTGCTATGATTCCGCTTACCATTTTATGATTGTCGTGGTCAGGGAAGTAACTAAAGACAGTTATGTTAACCATATGATTCTCCAAGCCCAATTATTTTCTTAGCTGTAGTGTGATACCAAATGAGATAACCCGAAATCTGGTAGGGCCTCAAGAGCCTGGTTTCCACCAGTATTTTAAAACTTGGTTGGGAGACCTTTGGTGGATGACTTACCATACTTAAGTTGGCAATCTTTGACTCTCTATCTTACTGTTCATATTACCATATATAACCAGTAATTAAAATAACATCAGCCCTGACCGATGTGGTTCAGTTGATTGGGTATCATTCTGCAAAGCAAAAGGTCACCACTTCCATTCCCAGTCAAGGGCACATGCCTAGGTTATGGGTTCGGTCCCTGGTTGGGGTATGTGCAAGAGGCAACCAATCAACATTTCATATCAACATTTCTCTCCCTCTCTTTCTCCCTCCCTTCCCCTCTCTCTAAAATTTTTATTTTAAAAACAACATCAAATAAGTTTTATATAAAGCATATTATGTGCCAGATACTATTCAGAGCATTTTTTATATATTCAATATTTACTTACCTAAATATTCACAGTAACCTTGACATTGGTAGTATTACATTTCATACTTTAAAGGTGAGACTCAAGGAACTAAAGAAGTAATTTGTCCAAGGGCACCAATTGTAAAGTGGCCATAGATTACTTTCTCTAGATTACTTTCAGATTCTCTGTCTCTAGATTACTTTCTCTTTCTCACATGCAATTTATAGTTTTCTGCAGTTGAGTGAAAATTAAAAAATTCAGGTAAAATTTTTATTTTCTTTGTGAAATTTTGGTTACATTCTGAAAAATGAATTATTTTATTTTAGAATACAGTAATCTCCCCCATTTTAACAACAAAGAGATCACATATTTTTAATTTTAAAGAATACTCAAGTAAGTATAGGTACTATAGAAAAATGGTACCTATACTTGTCAATTTTAACTGCCTTAGTGTTGTAGCATAACAAAGAGGTTTGTTTAAATGGATTTGGTATTACCATAGGTCAAGTTATAGATAAATTCTGCCTTTGGAAAATACAGATAGCATGGCTAATGTCTAAGGTATCAGTTCTCATCCCTAAGCTGCATTAAAAAAATGTTTATGATGATATATTCTCTCATCTCTTACATTAAAATTAAATATTTATAACTGTATGCAACTCACTTCATGGGAATCTTTTAACAAACATGTCAATTTGAATCATTGAATGATAGTAAGTACAGAGCCAGCTTCAGCCCCTTAAGCAGTCCTACCAATGTATAATGGAAGTAAAATAACACAAAATATTCTTAAAACTCAAGATCTAAATATTTTTAGTTTAGTAACCAGTTCAGATTATAACATAGTGAATTGGAAGTATGATCCAACGAGAAAGCTAAAGAATTAATCGTGCTTGTAAATATTTTTGTTACATTTTTATGTTCTCATGTAATTTAGTGTCTTGGTTTTTTTTCTAGTTTATGTTATGATAGCAATTTTCTGCATCGCGTCAGCAATGAGCCTATACAACTGTCTTGCTGCACTAATTCATAAAATCCCATATGGAAAATGCGCGTATGTATGAGGAATCCCTGTGATATTGGTATTTGTAATTTAAAACAATTCAAGAAAAAGTAAGAGTCTTATTTTAAACCTGTGCATTTCATTATACATGTGATGATTTAAATTTAAATTAAATTAAACTAAAATTCAGTTCCTTAGATTCATTAGCCAAATGTAGCTGGTGCCTCCAGTGTAAAAATGTGGAATGTTTCTAGCATCACAGAAAGTTCTGTTGAACTGATAACATTTTATTAATTTATTTTATTATGTTCTACTTAAAGACTTTTAAATTGGTATTTCAGTAGTTTTAGTAGTTTAGTAGTTTTGTTACTGTGGTTAACACTTGTCTTTTCTCATATTAAGTGAATGTTTTATTTCATCTGCAGCAAAACTAATTCATCTGTTTGTGTGTTTTGTTTGTTTTTATAGAATTGTGTGTCGTGACAGAAGCATTGAAGTGAGACTTATTTTTCTCTCTGCACTGTGCATAGCAATAGCTGCTGTTTGGGCCGTGTTTAGAAATGAAGATAGGTATAAGTACTTGTGTATTTGCTTTTAGATCATGGATAGATGATTTTATGTCTTTCCCTGATAGTTACTCATTATTATTATTATGAAAGTTCTTTGCTTTGTATCCTAGGGCACCATCATTTTAAAAAAAGTTACTTGTTAAATAAGCAGATCCTGTTCTAATGGATTTGAAGTCATATAGAGGAGGAAATATGAACCATGTTTTAAACATCTAAGCTGAAATAGATTTCAGCATTTAATTAAGTATAGTACAGTGTACTTAGTTCTGGTATAGACACACAGTGGAGTACACTGCAGCTATAAAGAATGAAGACGATCTCTATAAATTGATATGCAGTGATTCCAAGAATATATTTTTAAGTGAAAAAAAACAATGCAAAAGAATATGAATATGCTAGAGTATGATGCCTCTCATTTAATAAAGAAGGAGATACAAGAAAATATACAAATATCATCCATTTGCAGGGAGGATGACCAGAAAAAATATATATTTAAGTTCATTTAATGGTTTATTAATGAAATTATTAAAGCCAATGGATTTAATGGCCTAAAATTTGGAGCAGAGTTCATGCGCCCACAGGCAGCTTCAGGTATGATAAATCAAGGGATCGTTATGCATCCTAGTTTCTGACAGAGTCTGTGGCGTAGCTCTCGTTTCCTTCATGTTCTGGCTGTCTGGGTGTATACCAGTCTTCTTTGTTATAAGCTACCTTTCCAGAAAGAGATAAGTAAAAATTCAAGGATTAAAAAAAAGATGCCCTTATATCTGATATGCATTCATATGTCTGATGTAGTCTTTCTGCTTTTTCTTAATATAGTAGTATTCATCATTCTACTAGGACAGCATATATTAAATATTAATGGTATGAGGGGTTTTTATTACTGTAATTGATGCTTCGTTATTGAGTTGTCAAATCATAATAATTGAGCAGTATTACTTCAGTGAACTACTGTTTTAAAGTTCTGTCTAAAAATAATTGGATAAAACAATCCAGTAACTTCTCTTGATTTTAGGTGGGCTTGGATTTTACAGGATGTCTTGGGCATTGCTTTCTGTCTGAATTTAATTAAAACACTGAAGTTACCTAACTTCAAGGTAAGATGTACTACTCTGCTAGCTAAAGTAATTTTTCTTTATAAAACATCTTTTCAAAGGTATAATTTATATATAATAAAATGTACCCATTTTAACTGTGAGGTTTATTGAAATTTTACTAATTTGGAACTTTGCAACCACCATCTCAGTCAAGTAAAAGAACGTATCTCGTGTCTTCAAAAGCTCTATCATGCCCTTTTGCAGTCAACCCTAAACCCCAGCCCCAGGTAACCACCACTAGCTAAAGTGTTTTTAATCATTTATATAATATGCCTGATTCATAAAATTCTTACAAGGCTAAATATTAAGGAAGAACATTTGTTGGATTGATTCTTTTCTTAAAGTGAATGGGATAAAGAAGATAAAAGTTTTAATGTAATTTGTAGAATAAAATGACAATAGCAATAACCATTAATGCTTTAAAAAATAGTGTTCAAATGTATGCTCACATATTTATTTATAACTTGAAAAACAACCTCTTAACTTAGATATGGGAAGTTTGACCTTTAAATTTGTTTCTTTCAACAGTCATGTGTGATACTTCTAGGCCTTCTTCTCCTCTATGATGTATTTTTTGTTTTCATAACACCATTCATCACAAAGGTATGATATTTTTGAAATCCATGAGAGACATGCTAAAACATGAGAATCTTAAACCTGCTGCTAGGTGATTGGTTTGGCAAATGTTTATCCCTGACTGAGTTCTAATTCTCAAGAAAATTGTTATTGAAATTGGCCTCTTTTTTTTTTAAGATTTTATTTGTTTATCTTTAGAGGGGAAGGGAAGGAGAGAGGAAGAGAAACATCAATGTATGGCTGCCTTTCATGCGTCCCCTGCTGGGAACTGGCCTGCAGGGAACCGGCCTGCAACCCAGACATGTGCCCTGACTGGGAATCGAACTGCGATTGTCTGGTTCGCAGGCCCGCACCCAATCCACTGAGCTACACCAGCCAGGGCTGAAATTGGCCTTTTTATAGGGGATGTTTTCAAGCCTTTAAGCCATTCTGTGAAATAAGAAACGTCTCCTGACTGATGTGAATGCAAGAAATGTCTATAAATTTGCTTCCTACCCTTTTTAAAGTAAATTGTCTTATTATTGTGAAATAATGAATGTTCGTCGTAGGTGCTATAGACAGCAAAAATAATGAAAATGTGTCATTGCTACTTTCATTTCTGGATTCCTCCTCTGAGAGGAAGAAAGAGCACCACCGGGGAAATCCGAAGCCCTAACATGTAGCTCGGTAACCTTTCACCCCGGACAAGTCACTAGTTTCCTAATCCATTGTTGTGGAGTATTACTAGCATTTCATCCTCCCTCTTCCATCAGTAAAGTTCTTTTGGTTGCAACCGACAGAACCTAGCTTATCCTTTCTATACTGAAAAGGTCCCATCTCACTCCAGGCTGTGGAGAGGCCAGCGTGGGGCTGGCCTCAGGAGAAACTAGACACAGGTCCACATAGGATTCCTTTCTGCCTCTGTTCATTTGCTCATTGCTTCAGTCTGTTTTTTTCCATGAGGTTAGTTAGAGTCAGAGCACCTGGCAGCTCCTAGATCATGATTTGCAGCTCTGCCCCTAGCTCCTCAACAAAGTGAAGGTGCAGTTCTCTGAATAAGGGGCAGGTGTTCGTTGAGTGTGGTAGTCTTTCATAGCATATACGGTTTTTCTGCCATGTCCCTATCCTGCCTCATAAATGTATTATTGTTTATCTCTCCCACTTTCCCCATTTTATTTTGAGTCTTACTTTGTAATTTTCTGTCCTCTCTTTATCTTTTGTCACTCTCACATACTGAATATTTAATATAATCACTACATTTTTTTCCTATTAGTTACTTATCCATTCTTTAGCCATGGCTATCTATGAAATCACTGTAAAACTCTGTACTTCCGATACTTGCTACAGTATAATAGCATGAGCACGTGCCCCACTGGGGAGCTAAAATTGCAACCAGGTAACAAATGCAGTGAACTGCCCCACGTCACAGCTGCCCAGTCGTTTTCCTGTGCCTTGATGATGAACCATTTGACTCAGTGACTCCATTTGGATTAGAACCCTACAAAAGCATAGAACTAGTGTTACATTATCACCAAATATTAGGTTATAAAACTGTTAACTTACTAAAGCATTTTTTAAAGTTCTAAATAATGTTGTCTTAGCTTGTATCAGTTTATATTGGTGCAATAAAATATTTCTGTAAGTCACTCCATCGGAGATCTCATGATGAAAGGAAAGCATTCTCTCTACAGAGCAATTGTCATAGGTCAACAGGTTGTCATGGCATGTGACACATAGTTTACAGGGGCTTCAGCTATAAACTGTAGCTAAATTGTTGTTTTAAAATAATTTTTCTATTCTGTTTTAACATGAGATTCACTTTTTAAACGCCAATGTGTCTGCCAGCAAGTGATTTCCAATCCTTACCCATAAAAAGTTTTAAAATTTTAAAGGTATAGGATAATAATAAAGACGAATTTGAGCCCTCTTCCTTCCTTCTGCACTTAGGGAATTAGGCATCTCCTTTTTTTTCCATCTTAGTTCCCACTGACTAGGAATGGACTTCTCTAGCAATCCGATCAGGTAGAAAAAATTAAAGTGCTCTTTGTTCTGTTCAGTGTTACAGGTTTACTTTAACACATTCTTCTCAGCCTGGTTTGTTTTTATTGAGGGTATAGACCTTACTTTTAGTAGGTAACTCAAAGGGAAAATCAGATGTGTAATTTCTGATTTTTGTGGTTCTCATTGAAAATGTCAAGATTTTATTTATTTTTTAATTTAAATTATTTTATTATTGTTCAATTACAGTTCCTATTTTCTCCCCACCCACTCCAAACCCACCTCCCTCCCTTGCTTCCACCCTCCCCCTTGGTTTTGTCCATGTGTCCTTTAGAGTAGTTCCTGAAAACCCTTCTCCCACTGTCCCCTCCCATTTCCCCTCTGGCTGTTGTTAGATTGTTCTTAGTTTCAATGACTCTGATTATATTTTGTTTGCTTTTTTCTTTTGTTGGTTATGTTCCAGTTAAAGGTGAGATCATTTGGTATTTTTCTCTCACCTGGCTTATTTCACTTAGCAAAATGCTCTCCAGTTCCATCCATGCTGTTCCAAAGGGTATAAGCTCCTTCTTTCTTTCTGCTGCATAGAATTTCATTGTGTAAATGTACCATAGTTTTTTGATCCACTCATTTGCTGATGGGCACTTAGGTTGCTCCCAGCACTTGGCTGTGTTAAATTGTGCTGCTAGGAGCATTGGGGTGCATGGGTTCTTTTGAATTGGTGTTTCAGGGATCTTAGGGTATAATCCTAGCAGTGGAAGTACTGGGTCAAATAGCAGTTCCATTTTTAGTTTTTTGAGGAAATTACATACTGTTTTCCACAGTGGCTGTACCAGTCTGCATTCCCACCAACAGTGCACTAGGGTTCCCTTTTCTCTGCATCCTCTCCAACACTTGTTTGTTGCTTTGTTTATGATGGCCATTGTGACCGTTGTGAAGTGGTATCTCATTGTGGTTTTAATTTGCATCTCTCTGATGGCTAGTGATGCTGAGCATCTTTTCATGTGTCTCTGGATCCTCTGTATGTCCTCCTTGGAGAAGTGTCTGTTCAAGTCTTTTGCCCATTTTATAACTGGGTTTTTTGTCTTTCTGGAGTGGAGTCATGTGAGATCTTTATATATTTTGGAGCTCAAGCCCTTGTCTGAGGTGTCATTGGCAATTATGTTTTCCCATATGGTTGGCTCTCTTTTCATATTAATGCTGTTTTCTTTAGCTGTGCAGAAGTTTTTTAATTTGATGAGGTCCCATTTGTTTACTCTTTCCTTTATGTCCCTTGCTTTAGGGGACATATCGGTGAAGATGTTGCTGTGTGGAATGTCTGAGATTTTCCTGCCAATGTTTTCCTCTAAGACTTTTATGGTGTTCCAACTTATATTTAAGTCTTTTATTCACCTTGAATTTTTTTGTGTGTATGGTGTAAGGTCGTGATCAAGTTTCATTTTTTTGCCTATATCTGTCCAGATCTCCCAACACCATTTGTTGAAGAGGCTATTTTTGCCCCATTTTATGGAAAATGTCAAGATTTAAATGTTAGACATTCTAGTCCTGGCTGGCATGGCTCAGTTGGTTGGGCATCTGTCCTGCAAACCAAGAAGTTGCTGGTTCCACTCTCTGTTAGGGTGCTTGTAGAAGGCAGTCAGTCGAAGTTTCTTTCTCACATCGATGTTTCTCTCCCTTTCTCCCTCCCTTCCCTCTCTCTAAAAGAAAATTTTAAAAAGCATTGGACATTCTAAACATGTTCTTAACTATGGTATTAGGAACTTTTGGAGTTCACTATGAGTACAGGCAGTAAGAGCCTGTCTTCATTTTTATTTCACCCACTATGGTTTTGGTGTAGTATTCTGCAAATAATAGTTACTCAGGTGTCTTTGAATGTATGAGAGAATATCAGTAATGGTCTTTAGTTAAATGTTTTAAATAAGAATTAGAAAACAAACCAAACTCTTTATCTGAAAATTGAATCACATGATGGGAGTTCTTTGTAATGAACTGTATTCAATATTTATTTTCCTAAAATTCTGTAACTTAACCCTTCAGTAACCTGAAGCTGAACATGAGAAGATTTCTGTAACCAGTGATTTTATCCTTCTTTCTACTTATCTCAGTTGTCAGTGAAGTCCTCTTAAAAACACTCCAGTGATTTCCCCTATGCATCCCACCCACATGTAAAATAGTAGTAGTAAATCAAATTTTTCTAAAATTCAGCACTTATTTATATTCCCACTACCTGTTCTGGTGCTATATTTATCATGATGTGAAGCTTGCTACCTCAAAATGTTTCCCCTCTCTACAACACACTTGGCTGTCTTCAGGAAAGAACTTTTTAGTGAACTCCTCACAGCCCACATAAAAAACCCTGAGCCAGACACAAGGGAGGAAATTCAGCTAAGGTTAATATTTTGATTGGGACAGAACAGCAGGCAGGGCTGACATTGGACAGGAGTTGGGCTATAGAAGCTTCTCAGGTTCCTTAGGGCTGGGTCTCCTCAGGTTTGACTTCATTGTTTTGTTATTGTGGTGAGTAGCCAGAGGTCAGATGTGTATTTATTCAAATAAAGTTACCCGTATGTATTACAAATCTAAATTAAGAAAACTTAGTATATCTTGTGTCCCCATTAATTGTTATTGCTGAAAGTGACTAAGAACACGCAGTATATGATATAACTAAGAGCACAAATATTTATATTCCATTAGAAATGCTAGATATTGTCAATACAAATCAGTGCTCAAAGCTTCACTTGAATAAGCTGTGTACAGTTTATCTGTTAGTTTCTAAAAATTGCTCAGTTCTTGTAAAGTGGAACAGTGTGCTAGGTGGATTTTGTTTTAGATGACTCCAGTTCTTGCATAGACTGTTTTAGGAAAAAGGTAGTGTATGGCACATTTTTAATCAGTTTATAGTCGGCCATAGCCATAGGGCCAAATCATTCTTAAATATGGGCAGAGTGTTCCCTTTAAATGATTGGACAATCCCTTTCCTCTTCCTTCTCTATTGTAGAATGGCGAGAGTATCATGGTTGAACTTGCCGCTGGACCCTTTGGAAATAACGAAAAGGTAGCGATGGCCGTTAAACAGAAATGGCTGCCCGTGTGTGTATGTGTGTCCAGTTAATTATTTGCCTCCCTGTGTAAGTCGTTGGTCATGTAGTGCATGTTAAGGTATTGTAAAACTTTATTTCTCACAAAATATAGCCCTTTTCTTAGTTATTCTAAACTATTAAACACCTATTGACTTGGGTTTCATCCTAGAATGATGGAAACTTGGTGGAAGCCACTGCTCAGCCCTCAGCTCCCCATGAGAAAGTAAGGATTGTATTTCATTGGCTAAGTAAGGATATATTCATTGGACTTTAAATTATACCCTCTGAGACAACATTCTTCTTTGGGGAAAAAAATCCAGATTGCACTCCCCCCCAAAAAAAATCTGTTTCAAGGCCTGAGTCCTATTTTTGCTAAAAAGGGAAAAAAGGTTAGATGTGGGGATATTGGCATTAATAGTTACCCCTACATGTGTTTTATTTTTCCAAAACTACGTGTTTATTTTTTTCAAGCTGTGTGCTCAGAGTCTATATGTGTTTAGTTTATGTTCTCTTATTTCAAGTTCTTCTAAATGTCAATTTTAAAATGTGAAAAAAATTATTCTAATATTAATCCTTCCCTTTCTAAAAGATATAGGTAAAGAGTCCAACGATGTTTACTGGTGTCCCCCCTTTTTTAAATATTTGCAGTTACCAGTCGTCATCAAAGTACCGAAGCTGGCCTATTTGTCAGTAATGAGCGTGTGCCTCATGCCCGTTTCCATATTGGGTTTTGGAGACATTATTGTACCAGGTAAGCAATTGTTTGTAACAATTTCCGTAAAAATATACTGATCATTTAAATTTGTCAAATGCGTAGTATCTATTAAAAGTTACCTACTTCATTTGAAATATTTCTGACTGTTGCTAGAGCTGGGATTAGTGACAAAGAAAGGAAAAAGGTTTTTGAGTATTAGAAGACAAAGCCCAATTTGTTACAACCCAAGTGTATCTTCCATGGCTCAAATGTGTCTTAGAGGAAGCAGTTAAGATCAGTTTGACCTTCTTAAGAAAGTCTAATAATATATATCAAAACCCCTTTTAAAAGTTGAATTTAATAATAATAAATGTATTGCAGTACTTGTTACTTCTACTTTAAAATAATAACTATGTTTTAGGGGAAGTGACTTAGGGGGGGAACATCGTAAACACTGCCTGACAGAGCACTGTTACAGAAAACAACGTACAGTGTTGTGGAGCCGGCCACCTTCTCCTAACATGTCTTCTCTGACAGTTACTGCAGTTCTGCAGTATCTTCCTCACTGGGCTCCCTGGAGATCAGACTTAATCCTAACCCGTTAATAATATAGTTTAGAAGTAATTAATATTTCTCAGTCAGCTGACACTTTGTCCTTCCTCACTTACTGTGTCCCTGGGTATATCACCTGCCTGTGCACGGGTAAAAAGAGTACTACCTCCTCCGAAGAAGAATAAGAAGAAAAACAACTTTTCATTTACATAGTAAAGCCAAGTAGAGAGAAAATTTAACAGTGTGTTGCCTTTTGAGTCACTGTGGCAAAGTCCAGCATAGCAATAGTCTTATTTCAGTGAGTCTCTTCCATTCACATGACTCATAAAGTTGGGAGAGTATTCTATGGAGAAACCTTAAAGTTTCTTAAACACCTTTATTTAAATTTATCCACAATTTTACCAGTTTCACACCAAGTGCTTTATAAAATCTTGTATATAGCACTTAGCACTGAATTGGGTGGGTGGGTGGGCTATATAAATATTGCATTTTTGAAGTAAATGTCAAAAGGTCTCAAATATTTTTCCAAAGAGCAAAGTTTGGGATAATACATGACTTAATTCTAAAAGCTAAATTATAATTTGGGGAGAGGGAGTAACATTTTTTAAACATGTAGAAATGTGATTAAACAGCAAATATAGTAAAAATAACAAGGAACTATCAAGGAACTTATTTGATTAGTTATGTAGGGACCAAACTACTGATAAAAATAATACATTAATTATTTCAAACAACTAATAACAGTAGTAGTTATTTTATGATTCTTAAGTAGTTAAATATTCTAACAGATTCATAACTATTAGTAAATATAATCTGAAACTACTTCTTTGTAGAGGTCAACAAAGTTTTTAAAAGAAATAGGTAATCAAATGGTTTATTTTTGCATATTTGCATTTTTACAAATGAGAGCTTATATTTAATTTTTATTTGACCCCTTTATATTAAAACTCCAAATCATTTTATTCTACTAGGAAGGGAGACTTCGATCACAATTTGAAATTGCCTTCCTGATTTCTTTTAATACATTTTTCTAGAGGGTACATTAAAAAATATTTTTAAATATATTTTATTGATTATGCCATTACAGTTCTATTTCCCCCTTCATTCCCCTCCACCCTGAACCCCCTCCCCCACCATTCCCCCCTTTAGTTTATGACCACGTGTCCCAAGTTCTTTAGATTCTATATTTCCCATACTATTCTTGCCCTCCCCCCTATCTATTTTCTACCTACCGTCTATGCTACTTATTTTCTGTACCTTCTCCCCCCTTCTCCTTCTCCCACTCCCCTGTTGCTAACCCTCCATGAGATCTTCATTTCTATGGTTCACTCCTGATCTAGCTGTCCTCTTAGTTTGCTTTTGTTTTAGGTGTGGTTGTTAATAATAAGTGTGAGTTTGCTGTCCTTTCACTGTTCGTATTTTTATCTTCTTCATCTTAGATAAGTCCCTTTAACATTTCATATAAAAGGGCTTGGTGATGGTGAACTCCTTGAACTTGACCTTATCTGAGAAGCACTTTATCTGCCCTTCCATTCTAAATGAAAGCTTTGCTGGATAGAGCAACCTTGGATGTAGGTCTTTGGATTTCATGACTTGGAATACTTCTTTCCAGCTGTTTTTGCCTGTAAGGTCTCTTTTGAGAAATCCTCTGACAGTCTGATGGGAACTCCGTTGTAGGTGACTGTCCCCTTCTCTCTTGCTGCTTCTAGGATTCTCTCCTTCATTTTAATCTTGGCTAATGTAATGATGATGTGCCTTGGTGTGTTCCTTCTTGGGTCCAACTTCTTTGGGACTCTCTGAGCTTCCTGGATTCCCTGGAAGTCTATTGCCTTTGCCAGATTAGGGAAGTTCTCCTTAATTATTTTTTCAAATAAATTTTCTACTCGTGGCTGTTCCTCTTCCCCTTCTGGTATCCCTATAATTCGAAGGTTGGAATGTTTAAAGATGTCCTGTAGGTTCCTAAGCCTCTCTTCATTTTTTTGAATTCTTGTTTCTTCATATTTTTCTGTTTGGCCATTATTTTCTTCCTTCTGGTTCACTCCCTTGATTTGAGTCCCAGTTTCCTTTCCATTACTATTGGTTTCCTGTGCATTTCCCTTCATTTCAATTAGTTTAGCCTTCATATGTTCCTCTAATTTGTGACTAAAATCAACCAGTTCTGTGAGCATCCTGATCACCGGTATTTCGAACTGTGCATCTGAACGTTTGGCTATTTCTTCGTCGCTTAGAGTTATTGGCTCTGGGACTTTGAGCTGTTCTTCTTGAGCCATAATGTTTTGCTCTGTTCGCACCTGTTAAGGTATGAGGTGCAGAGCCTTAGTTGTTCACCAGGGTAGGGCCACCCAGGTCGCTGGTTTGTGACGCTGTATGTGGGGGCGGGGTCAGAGAGGGATAATGGCGGTCCCCTCTGCTGCTTCCAGCCTCTGGGGCCTGCGAGGTCTGTCTCAGTCTCACTGCTCGCTCCTTCGCGGGTTATCGGTTTGGCTGAATGGTTCGTTGTTGTCAGACTTCCATATAGTTCAATTTTCTGTGGTCTGGCTGTGTTTTTGTTGCTAAAACTTTGTTGTTTTTAAACTTGGTTGTGAGAGAAGGCAGAGTGTTTTCACCTATGCCTCCATCTTGGCGGAAGTCCTAAAAATATTTCTTCATGGAATAGTAAGCAGCTAATAAAAATCATGTTGTTAAAGACCATTTAGCCCTGGCTGGTGTAGCTCAGTGGATGGAGTGTGGGCTGCAAACCAAAGGGTTGCTGACTCTATTCCTAGTCAGGGCATATGCCTGGGTTGCAGGCCAGGTCTCCAAGAGGGGACATGGCAAGAGGCAACCACACATATTGAAAAAAGAAAAAAAAGGCCATTTAATGTCTGGAAAAAAATGTTTAAAATATGGCATTAAGTTAAAAAATTAGCATATAGAATTTTATCCACAATTTGAGGATAAATGTTCTCATGATGCAAAAACCGAAGGTTAAATACAGTACAACATGTACTGTTGCAAAAGGTAGTTGCTGTTTGGGTTTTAAGAAAATAACATGGAATGTTTCTTCTCTTAAGGCCTGTTGATTGCATACTGTAGAAGATTTGACGAGCAGACTGGTTCTTCTTCTTCTATATACTATGTCTCCTCCACAATTGGTAAATTTTTTATTTTTTCCTTATTATGTTGAATTGTATAACCTGTAGGAAAGGGAAGAGGTCTAAAAACAAAGAACTCTGAATTCTAATTCTTTACCATTAATTAAGAAGACAATTTTTTCCATCAGAAAAGGAATAATTATACTTCACTACCTACATCACAAAGTTTTTGAAATTTAGGAAATTATATGTGAAAGAAAAACATTAGGTTCTATACATAAAATGCTTGCTAGAGCACCTGGCACACAAGTAGTCAATACATTGCATAATGCTAGATTTGTTACCCATGCAAAAAGAATATTGCATGGGTAACTATATGTAAATGAATTTATGGTACAATAACATCTCACCTAGGACAGTAGAGGTAGTTGTTAGTTATCCTTCTGTTTCTATTATTGTGAACAGACAAGAGCAGGAAGGAAGCCAATAAATACTACTTCTGAACATATCAAACAGATAACTCAAAGTCCATACACCAAATTTCTTTTAGGTAAATAACCCGCACAAGAGCCATTTAGATACTATTCTACTTAAGTTTTCGATTACACAGTAGAATTAAATCTAATAAATTAAAAGTGTAGGTTAACAGTAGAGAAGAGTGTTGCTAAAAATAGGTACCCTGACAATAGGAAAGAATAGCTAAGTGAATGAAGAGATGAAAAAAGAAAAGCAGTCTGCAGCCATCCAGCATTTACTTTGTAAGGGCATAAGAGTCTAGCAGCAGTGGTGTGGATCATTAAAAGAATACTCAATGAAAAAGCATATAATAGGACTGTCTGTCAGTTCTGCTGTGTCACTTTGGACAACTCACTTAATTTTCCTGTTCTCCATTGCCTCAGCTATAAAATGAGGAGGTAGACTAAATTGTTCATAATGAGACCATGAGTCATTAAGAAAGATGAAGTGATATTTGTTATGCTTGCGTTGAATAAGTCCATGAAATGTAAATCAATATTAGGAAGATTTTCCAATGCAACCATTAGCACCTACAAGTACAATTTTTTTTATACATAAAATGTGGAACAACTCAAAATCCTTAATGGTGACAGACAATACATGAGACTTTCTTGAATTATCTTTACCCATAGTTGACGACTAGGATAATTATAATTGAAATACCAACCAGTTTGCAAATTTTTCAAAAGCTCCATAAATTGTCTTTCCTAATTACTGTCTAGGAACATAATAAAATTATGAAAGGAGTCATAGGGGAGAATTGTCCTCAAATACTTAAAAACCAGTAGTCCAGCATACTTTTATTTGAAAACCAGTACTCCAACATGTTTTATTTAAAAGCCAGCACTTCAACATATTTTTGTACTTTCAGGCCCTTAAATATCAACAAGTCAACAAAATGGTTTTATTGCTCTTGATTAAATAACCATGTGGCCTGAGGGCATAATATTTCTTTGGAAACGTTCCAGAGCATTCAGGAATGACTGATAGTTGGTGCTCTTTTTTGCAGCCTATGCTGTGGGCATGATACTCACATTTGTTGTTCTGGTGCTGATGAAGAAGGGGCAACCTGCTCTCCTCTATTTAGTGCCCTGCACCCTCATTACCGCCTCAGTTGTTGCTTGGAGACGTAAAGAAATGAAAAAGTTCTGGAAAGGTAACAGCTATCAGGTACGTGCTTATATATATATTTCAGCTACCAAGTTATCTTATGAAATAATTCACTGACTGGCTTTGGCTAGAAACTGACTATATATCTCAAAGCTTTTATGTGCCAGAAATTTATCTTGGATCTCTCAGGATGTCCTTTAAGTTTTTTCCACTACTGCCCCCTTCCTGTCCACGTGCTGCATCATCAGTTCTCTTTACCAGTGCAACCTGATGCCAAAATCCTGGGGACGCAAGATAAAACTGCCAGGAAGGAGTGGGAGGGCATCAGGGAAAAGCAAAACACATTTCAACGTGAGTTTTCAAAATCCACACAAAAGTAGACTTCCTGAAATATAAAATTCTGTGTTTAACTACTGAATGTTGAGACTGACATTAGCTATTTATGGTGAAGGTCCTAAGGTTTTGCTAATGAAAAATATAACTTCTTCAGCATCTGAATGGGCCTAAATGACTTAAATAGGGCACTTGTTTCAGATTTAAATGGATCAAGATTGACCTTTCTGTAAAATTGCAAAACACAGAAAATCTTAATACCAGACTCAGTGATGTTTGTTTCTTCATCAAAGTTAAAGTAAACCCCTTCCTTTTTTTTCTGAAAGCACTTGGTATTCCAGTAAAATTTGTTTGCATTGAAATGAAAGAGGGTTGGGAAACCCTAGCCTTTGAGGTCAGGGTCATGGCATCGATCCCTTCATGAGGCAGTTAGCTCTGCTTTGCCCTGTTACAACACACTGCCATCCTCCATCCACCCTCATGCATACGTGTCAGCGGTCACATGAACAAAACAGAAGTACTTTGGGTGGACGGCCATAATTGTTAGTAGATAAACAGTTCAAAGTTCATACCCATCTTGTGGTTGGTCTGTAGTATCATCTTTATTTAACAAGAGGTGATTAACACATTAAGTTAAGACTACTGTAACTGGGAAAAGCACTGGTCTAGAATTCATTGGGGTAAATCTTGTAATTTCTCTAAGATTTGGATAAAAACAACAATATCTGCTCTGCTTCACAATGCTATTATCTCAATGTGTATTTATACACGTGGGATTAGGTTATGTTCACAAGGTTCATGACTAAACTAGTGAGACAGCTTGCAACATTTCCATTAAGAGGACTCCCATATAAAATTTTGTAAGAGATTTTGAAAAATAAAGTGTGTCCTGCATCACATTCTCTACTACTATACCAGCCTTTGAAGGCCACATCCCAAAAAGTCCTCTTTGTCATCATTTAAAAAATAGTTTTATGTTTCTTCATTTGGCAGATGTTTATAGAGTAGTTCTATGACCCAGGTACTATTTTAGAAGCTGGTGATAAAATATGAACAAGTTAGAAACAGGTCTAGTCTCATGGCCTCTTAAAAGTTAGAGTGTATCAGGGGTGCAGATAGAGTCAGCAACGGCAAAGTGTGATAACGATACTAGTTATAGTAGGTTGCCATGAAAGCCCGAGGGGGGACCCCAGTGCTTGTGGGTTCATGACAGTTAAGGTGATTTGGGGCAGGCTTTTGAAAGAATGTTAAACTTATGTTGGGACTTTCACTAAGCCATGTGTTCCACATTGAGAGAACCGTGTGTTCAAAGGCCAGAGGGAAGAGAGTGTAGCCCCTTCTGGGAGCCCAGTGAGGTTTAGGATGACTGCAATGTTGAGTAGGCCTAGGGGAGCTGTAGGCAGTGAAAACTGGAGAAGGGAGCAAGGGTAAGAGCCTGTAGGGTCTTGTCAGCCCTGGTAAAGAGTTTGGATTGTATCCGACAAACATTAGGGAGTCTTTCAGGGTTTTAAGAAACTTAGAAAATAGATTAAAGGAGGAAGCAAAACTTGAGGCAGCTCTCACAATGAGAGGTGATAGTAGCCAGAATTAGGAACGTAGTGAGATTGGGAGACATGGACAAAGTCAAGAGAAATTAAGAGGTATATTTAATGGGACGTGGTAATAGATTCAATGTAGAGGGAGGAGAAGAAAGTGGAGTCCAAGGTTTCTGGCTCGAGTAACTGAGTGGGTGGGTGGTGATATTACTCACTGAGATAAAGGGGTGCAACAAGTTTGAGGAGGAATGATAAATTCAGTGTTGGGTAAGTTAAATGTTGACTATGAATTCAATTTTGAACATTTCAGAGTACTAAGAAAGAGAGAAATAATAGACCAGCAGAAAGAGAGAAATAATAAGTAGTTAAATAAATGTCCCCCATATTGAGGAGACAGAACTAGCTAGAGATGGAAACTTGAGCGTGACATGAGCATACTCAGCGAGTGAGTGAGAGTGTAGAAGAAGACAAGACTCAGGACGAATTGTGAGCAGGAGGTTTCTACAACCAGAGCACCTATCAGATGAACTGATTATAACCTAAGGATGAGGAAGATAAGCAACACAAGGAAATTTCATTTAGGGTTAGGGATAAATCCTGGGTTAGAATTTAAATTTGGGACTGTTGGAGCACATGTGATATCTTATAGAATTAAATATATTTTTAGTTAGTTTTATCATGGCATTTGATATTCATTTATGAAATTTGTCCTTTTCCTTTAATACAGGGTGGGACAAAAATAGGTTTACAACTGTATGCAAAACACAATTTATTCTTGTATTATTGTTTCTTAATTATTGCATTATTTTCCACTTGAACAACTGTAAATGTACTTTTGCCCCACCCTGTACAGCTTTTAAGGTATTTTATTATAAAAATATGTGCTTTTATAGAAAAATTTGAACATGTAGAAAAATAAAATTAAGTTTACCCATAAATCCCACCAGCTAAAGCCACTCTTAAGATTTAAGTAAGTTTCCTTGTATGCCTTCCTAGATAAATGGGCCAGTGATTGCATGATACCATACTCTAATTCTATCCAACATTGGGTGTTAGTGTTATTTCATGATAAATTTCTTGTAAAACCCATTTTAATGGCTTTATATATGCATGTACCATACTTTATTTTACCATTTCCTGCTGGCACAGTAATTTCTCTTTGGCAGATTGTCCAGATAATAAAAATTTGGGGGAAATTGATGTGAAAAGATGTTCGTTAGGTACTTCTGGTCATCTTTATTCTATATAAATGACTTGTAGATTTTGCGTTACTGGCAGTTAATGAACAAAGAGTTTTACATAGATCCTAACCCTGCTTTTACTTTATTTTTCTTTTTGCACTTTTTTGAACAAGCAATACAAAAGTGTCTAAAGTAAACATGGAATGCCATTTTCTAACACTTCTGTCCCGGCACCCGCTCTGAAGGGGAAGCTACTTTGAACAGTTTATGTGGAGCTTCCAGATCTTTTTATGCCAGCTAGTACTATAAATAGTTGAATGCTTAGAGATGTTGTGTGCAAAGCTGTAATAACATTGTGTCTCTTTGGAAATATTCTACAGCTCTTTTTTCCTCAGGTTTATTGTAGTACCTTTCCTCCTCTCTCCGTGACATTTACTGAGAAGAAAGGGGGTGGTAGGTAAGGAAAGAATTCAACCAACAGATGCATTTATATTCCCTTTGAACAAATGCTCTGCCCTCACCATCTTGAGTTTCATTCTTTTGTTTTTTTAAAGACTTTATTTACCTACTTTTTAGAGAGAGTAGAAGGAAAGGAGAAAGAAATGGAGAGAAACATCAGTGTACAAGAGATACATCGATCAGTTGCCTCTCGCAAGCCCCCAACCAAGGGCCCGGCCCTCAGCCCAGGCATGTGTGACCTTTTGAGTCACAGGCCAGTGCTCAGTGCACTGAGCCCCTCCAGCCACAGCTGTTTAATTCCAAAAAATTATGATCTTGAAAAAAAGTATGATTCTGCTTCACAGCAGCTACCTAGAAAGGGAAAGATTGTTGCATCAGGATATAAAGCCATAGTAACTGCCCAGGAAGGACAGACTGCAGGGCTCTAATCACATCACATAGTAGCTAAATAAGGCAATTAGTTGTAGGAAAATCCATTAAGAAGTGTCTGAAGACATATGGGAACTTTGGTTATATACTTCTCACTTTTGTACTGTGGTGTCATAATTTTATTAGGTGAAGACATTCAGAATATAAAGTAACAGTAATAAAACGAATGGAGACTGCTGCCAGTTTGACTGTTGTAACTCTGACTTTGTTAATCATTAGCTGTGTGACCTTAGGCAAGTTACTTAGCTTTTTTTAGCGTCTCAGTTTCCTCCAGTGTGAAATGGGATAAAAGTCACCCTGCTTTAAGAGGATTGTTGTAATGTAAGCTAAATGCTTAGAATAGTGCCTGGTGCAACATAAACAAGATAAAATATTTGCTATTATTATTTGTAAGAATGGGGGGGTTTTGATTTATTTGGAAGTTTGGCTGTTATTTTCTAGATCATTTACTAGATTTACGTTTTCCTGGTTTAGGTGTTAAAACTTTGGTTCTTTGTTAAATATGGTTCCTTTGATGTTTATAAAAGAATTTGATAGCTATCACAACCTTAGAGGGGAAAAAAATCTGTTAAATGCTGTCATTTTCCCACTGTTCACTAGATTCTTTAAATATGAAGAATGAATATTTGCTGAAATTTTAATGAAGCTAGTGGCAGAATATTATAAACTACTGCCAAGAGAGAATCTACTTTTCTAGAAAACTGGCATTTTTGAAAGTTAAAGAATGTAATGCCTTCACAAAATTATTCCCCGGTTAAGGTTTTTGAAAAAAGAAAATCTCTCATT
The DNA here is from genome assembly GCF_021234435.1 of Artibeus jamaicensis. Lineage (NCBI taxonomy): Eukaryota > Metazoa > Chordata > Mammalia > Chiroptera > Phyllostomidae > Artibeus > Artibeus jamaicensis. The sequence continues at coordinate 20,719,139 of NW_026521883.1, forward strand.
GCTTTTGTCTAACTTTCAAAGGCAAAATTAATTTAGCTTGAATGTTGTCATTTGTGGTATAAGGTATATATATAGAGAGAGACAATATACTACAGGCTTTGGCATCAGTTCTAGCAAAAAACACAATCTCTTTAAATTGTCTTCTTGTCCATAAAATGAGGTTGGGTCTACAGGCAGGCAGGTAGGAAACCGTGTAGTCCATGGTGCTGAGTTAGCCCAAGACTTGGTCAGGCAGCTGGAGATTGAAATCAGATAAGGTTAAGCAGATGCTTGGAAAGTAGAACAAGGAACCTTCACCAGCCTGGTAAAACGGGGAGGAAATTAGGTGTGGACCCAGTGTAGGACAGCTGAGGGTCAGCCCTGGAGACCACCTTTGGGCAGTTACTGACTCATCTCTTAGGATAACAGCGTAATAAAAATCCTTTCCTTCTTCTCCCCCGGCTTTCGTTATCTTTATAGCATTGCCACTTTCTGTTTCCAGAATATCCCTTATGTAACTCCCAACTCAAAAGCTGCATTCTCCAAGCAGATATGTAAGAGTTTTCCAGTTGAAATTAATTTCACCTTTCCCCATAATTTTTTAGACTTTGTACTTTAAACACATTAACATTTGCCTTGTAGCATAGATATTCACGTATGCCTCCCTCATTAAGTTACTAGCGCCAGAGTGTTAGGAGCCCACAGTGCTGACAGCAGTGTTTTATACACTGTGAACTCTCAGTCGGTGCCATTGAAATTCTTCATGTAAGACAGCTGTAATATTCAGTCCTTAATCCACTGACCTTTAGTCACGTGTGTGTCTACAAGCTTCCTGATCGTGCTTCAGCAGCCCTCATAAAATTACCAAATTTCTTATAAGGTATTGTAATAGTGAGGCACTTTAAAAACATTAGACAGACTTACATGTCTACAATCTTTATATAGAATCATTTTTTACAAGTGCCAAAAGTCTTTGCTGCTGTTTTGAAATAATCAAATATAATACATGTGAGCTAAAATAAAGTCAGAGTCAAAGGTGATAGCATGCATGTTTATGCTATTAGTCATCTGGCTCATGCTGATGTCTGATATGAGAGTGGGGTGCAAGTGGCAGAAAGCAGGGCTCCCCCCGGGGGCGACCAGACATCCTGGGCAGCCCTGGCAGCCTTTTCATGGTTTCAGTGGTCAGATTGCACCTTGTTTGTTGCTGAAACTTAAGACGCTTCATGGAAATACAATACTTGAGCATTTTACAGTCTTTTACAAATTCATTCCATGAATTTCTCTGATCAAAAGAAGTAACATTTCTATAGGACTCCACTAAAATAATACTAATTTGGAAATTCTTATTGTATATTCTCCATAGCTTGAAGCTGTTTAACTCTATGTTTTCTATGAACTTTTTTTCTAGACTGCTTCCAGAATACAGTATTTGGTTCCATTTATTTAATTTTACTCAAAGTCTTAGTTTGAATTAGCGTAAATAAAGGTATTTTCTCTAGAAAGAAAAATCAAGCAGTGGCATAATTACTTTGGCACATAAAAACAGTTAAGAGGAATCACCATTTTAGGGGATTTTCATTTCTTTCTTTCTAATCCTAAATCAGTGAAGTTAGTTTATGCAAACACCTCCAGTGAGCAGCTTGGCTCTGGGTGGGAAGTAAGTCTTAAGTTTATTGATATTCTATAAACAATGGGTTTGTCTCTGTTAAATGTCACTAGAGCTTCTAATTATTTTTAGAAGTCACACGCTGTGACTGACAAGCCAGAGTAGAGACACTTAGAACAACGCCGCTTTCATGTCAACAGCTCTCCAGTTACCCCACGGTGATGAGCATTTCATTCGACTTTCTGGAGATTGGTTCAATTATAAATAAGTGGAGCTGTCAGTAAATCATAGGTTTCTATGTTGTTTTTATTGAAAAGTCAGTTAAAAAAAAGTGAATACAGAGCAGAGATGTTTACTTCTCAATAAGTTGATTTTTTACATTTAATTGTTCAAATACAGATTTCTGTCTTTTACTCCCATCCCAGCCCACCCAATAAGTTGATTTTTGAAAAAAAAAATTTTCCCCACTCACTCCAGGACATGCTTATTGACTTTAAAGAGGGAAAGGGAGGGAGAGAAACACTGATTGACTCTCAGAGTGTGCCCCAACTGGGGACCAAACCTGCAATCCAGGCATGTGCCCTGACCAGGTATCGAACCTTTAGCCTTTTGGTTATGGATGATGCTTCAACAAACTGAGCCACATCGGCCAAGGCTGAAAGTGTTAACTAATATATTTCTGTCTTTAGGGATTTGATTAAAGTGCCAGTGAAGCACCCGCACATTCAGAAAGAAGAAGCATGTTCTCACTTAGAGTATGCAGGCTACTATTTCATTAGATTACAGTTGCCAGGGTAAACAGTTCTTGGTGAAGAAAGGTTTCCCCACCATCCATGTCGCTGAGGCTGCTCTGAGGTGACCTCTTTCACCCAGAGCTTCTAAATTACTAGAAGAAAGGGGGGCTAAATATATCTGCCATGCTTCTCCTTTCCCTCCTTTATTCAAATTGTAACTAAAATCAACTCTTCACCAACTTCATTTTATGTTTCATGTAGTGAAATGCTTAATAAATAGGCTGCCTGTCTTGATTTGGCTTTTTTTCCCTCCTCCAAGTGCTACGAACATGTAACTACCTTCATCTAGGGGGTATGTTTGGCAAATAAAAGGGCCTCAAAACTGATTGTTCAGGGACCCGTGATGACTCGTAGAGCATCAGCAGGTCTGGGTCGTCAAAGCTGTCTCTATTACTTGAGACAGTTGTCCGCTGAAAGACTTAGTTCCGGTTTATTCTTGTCTAGCAAGTGCTGAGACCCCACCTGGAAATTATTACTCTGCCTCCACTTCCAAAAAACATGAAAACTTTTAGAATCAGTTTACAAAAATGGGAACATTTATCTTGCTGGTCTTCTAATTCTTGATTTTTAAAAAAGAGGCAAAAAGTCCATCATAATACTGAAATTTAATCATCTGAAAATCTTTGACAGTATTATTTTAATTTATTTATTTTAATTGTTGTTCAAGTACAGTTTTCTGTCTTTTACTCCCATCCCAGCACCCCCCCTCCAGTGCTCCCCACCTCCCTCCCATTTCCACCCCCACCTTAGTTTTTGTCTATGTGTTCTTTATACTTGTTCCTGTGAATCCTTCCCCTTTTCCCCTGAAATTCCCTCCCTTCTCCCCTCTGGTCCCTGTCTGCCTGTTCTGTATTAAAGTGTCTTTGGTTATATTTTGCTTAATGTCTTTGTGAATACTGTCAAAGCAAAATTTGACAGTATTCACAAAGACATTAAGTACATTTTTCTGTTTTTAAGTAATTTTATCTGAAGAACAGGGGAAAATATTGAAAATATTGAAGCGCTATCTTCTTTCCCAAATACAGAAGGCTTTTCATGGGAATATGAGCAGAGCTGAAGTGATCATTTGAGAAAAGTTTAACTGGTAATCCCTCTAAAGTTAGTCTAGAGCATATATGTTCCTGATTTTGTTTTCAGATATCATTTGACCATTAAGTACCTTCAAGTAACTTGTTTTTAGTGGAAATTTTTGTCATACAGTGTTTCCAAAATTTCTCGTATTTAAAAATTATCTTATGGTCCTTTCAAGATGTCATCCAGGTTACACTGTCCCCGAGCCCGTGGGTAGTCTCACAGTGATGTGGAGGGGCACTCTTAGTGTCGCCACTTCCAGGAGTGGACACTGGCTGGGATAGTGCCCTGGAGTAAGTAAGCACCAGTAGTATCTTCCTTTTGCGGTGGAGCCCCCACTGCCATGAAGGGCAGTATTCATGCAGGGAGATGGAAATTGTGGAAGTCCCAGAGAAAACGCTCGTCAGATTGGCATGCAGTCTAATGAGGAGGCTTTCTGAAAGGTTCAGTGTCACTTTGACCATGTCCTCAAGAGCACGGATGCTGAACCAGTCCATGTTCCAAAAGGAGTGCTCAGTTCCATGGAGCACTGTGTCATTTCAAAACATTGAGCATCCTTTTGCCAAACTAGTGAATATTGAGGGCAAATTGAAAATTTGCATTTTCTAACACTTACTCTTTTGCCTAGATGATGGACCACCCAGACTACGCAACAAGTGAAGAAAACCCTGAGGCAGCCGGTGAGCAGATTCTCCCGCAGTAACAATATGTGGACCTGCCCTTCGTGTCGGCTGATTTTTTGCAGAGTGTTTGACATTTTAAATGGACTTATGAATTGACAATCTGAAAGGATCTCCAGTGACATACTTGCAAATACACATTTTTAAGAGCTGGTACTGACAATTATAAGTAATTAAAATGCATTTGCTTTTAACTATGTTAAAGTTGTGCCTTCACATTAAATAAAAGGATATGCTCTGTATAACTTTCAATATTATATACAGTATATTTTTTTAGAAAAAGTATTGATTCATCCCTGTATTTTTCTTACTGAAATCAACTTCTTTTCAACTCGAGTGATAAAGTATTTCTGTCCAAGTGAGTTTCTGAACAGATTTTACTGAAAAGAATTATGCAAATTTTATCTTCTATAGACATAAATATTTAAGATTATGCAAGAACAAAGTTCAATGATGAAATTTTGGACTTTTATCACTGCAAAGGTTAGAAAAATATAATTTGGGAATATATATAAGGGCATATTTTTATAGCATAAGTTTAAAAATGTTTTTTTTAAACTTAAGAACCTAAATTGCTTCAAATTGCTATGTATTATGTTAGAATATTTTTCCAGGTAGAGAGAAACATAATATATAGAACTAGTCATTAAAAGGACACAAAAACTGACATCCTCAGTTTTCAGTGGTCTGTTTTTTTTCTTAAAGGTATATCTTAAATTTCTGTATTAACATTCAGTTTCACTGTAGAATCTCTGATCTCTGAAGTTTGGTTCTGTTGCTCTTGCGGCTTGGTATTTAGTAGAAAATTATATACTGAGACATATCATTCATTGTTTGAGTGTAACACCCCTAACAGTCCTCTTGGCCACCATCTTGATTCCTACTCCTTTCTTTGAAGGAAACCACTGTTAACCTTTTAATATTTGGGTGGATAACGGAATACCAGTATACCAGGTGTGCTTCAGAGGAAAGCATTAGAGACCAAAGACAAGGGACTGGGCATTGGTGTCAATTAAATTATATTACCAGAGTGTGAGTAAATGGTCTTAGCGCAAGACACTGGTGTCTCAGTTTTCTCATCTGTAAAATGAGTGGGTTAGACAAACAGTTTCAATCTTCTCCATCTCACGGCACACAGAAACTAACTACTGAAATTCCGCAGCACACCAAAAAATATATTTGCTGCCGATCTGACAAAAAAATAGGTCTAGTTTTGATTCACTCACACTAGACAGCGATTTTGTGTTGGTTGTTGTCATTTTGTACTTTGACAATGTAAGGGAAAAGAGGTCAGTGCCCCTGACTAAATGGTCAGTATTGCATGTTTTTAAAATCCTGGCAGACCAGTGTACCTCTTGCAACATACTGGTTGGAAATCAATGGGTTAAACCAGTTAAATACTGGTACCTTCCAACTTGAAAAAAGTCTTTCTCATTCTTTGCTAAATCTCAGATGTGACCTTGAACATTCTCCTAAGAGTCAAAGGTCAAATTACCTTTTCATTTTCTTTTACTTTCTCTAAGAAATTTCCAAATGACAAGTAATTGCAAAAGCAGCAGATTTCTGTATTCTCTGTAAGTAATATTCAGGATATGTGAACAACTGTATGTTGTCATTCTAAGGCCAGTTCAAGTGATTAAAAGATAAAGGTATTTATTGCCTTTTAAAATGGATCAGAGCTTTGGTATTTAAACTAAATTTACCATTTGAGGGAGTTAGACGCTTTTCTTTAATGGTTAACTTGCTAAGTAAATTGTAGATAGAGAAGCTCCCCCCCCACACACAGCCCTCTTTCCACTTAGCACACCGTGGATCAGTTGGTAAGTGACAAGTAAGTATTTGACAAGTGAAGGTTAATCTTAATTTTGTCTCCTGAATATCAAGTTTGAATTTTTTCCCAAAGAATCTAATTTATTTGGCAGACTCTGATAGAACAGATTAAGTGCCATTTTAAAGATCCAACTATATTTTCATTTATAAGATCAATAAAATGTTTGCCAAAAGATAGCCTTTTTAGTAAAATGATCTGCATTCCCATCCTAGCTTTTCGATACTTAAAAGCCTCAATGACAGTTTATGAAGAATGTTAAAGAAAATTTTACAAATAGAAACCTGAAATTTTGATTCTCTACTTTATCCAACCATTAGTTACCAAGGAGGTAAAACCTCGTTCTAGTTTACTATTAAAATCTTATTGATTGGATGCAAATAAACAATGAAATTACTTAAGTTTCTCCATCCTCAGTGTCAATTTTACATTGTACTTAAATAATTCTTCTACCAACCCAGCTGAAAATGCTTAGAGAAATTACAGTGAAGTACTGTAAAAAGAAATGTTTTATTTGGGAATCAAAGGAAAGGAAAGGGGAGATGGAAATTTGGCTTTAAAAGGCTGTATCATTTCTTCCTCTCCTGCTTGCCCACCACCAGTAACTTTAAGGAGAAGAGAAGTTGTTTTATTCCTAAATATGTCTTAAAAACATATTTAAAAACAAAAATAAGATGTATTATTACTTACTGAAAAATGACTACTTAGAAATTCTCTGAACATTTTTGTATCTTATGAGAGAGGAATCACTAAAGATCTCAAATTGCAATGTAGACAGTATTTTTATTTCAGTTTAGTTCAGCAAAGCTAAGAGGTTTGTAAGGAAATACCTTGCTCTCCTAATACATTTTCTTCTAGCTTGTATTTCTTTTTTAGATTAGCAACACCTTATTAGTAGAATCCATGATTTATTTCTCTCTTGAAGAAAATTTTAACCCATCCACTGTTGGCTTTCATGAAATTTTAGTGTCCATAGAGATTTTGGTGAAATGGTACATTTTATAGTAAAAATAAATGAGCTTTCTAGTTTTTTTTTGTTCTTTCAATGTTCTTAGATATAAGCAAAAATTATGTTTATAGTAGACTAAAAAATGTTTCAACTAATTTATTTAAGCTTTGTCTCTGAAATTTTAGGCTGATCTCAACCAATGAGATTCAAAAACAAAGATTGCATTTCAGAATGGTGCGATGTACTAGTTTGAAAGGCTGCGTATTTTCCCATTAACAAGGAAAAGAACTGAATTTATTCAAGGTGATGACAAATAAATACTACAGTTTAAAATTTTTATTTTCAGTGATCTATTTATCACTAGAGTATAATTCCAAACAGGTTGGGATGAGTGACACAAATAAAATTAAAATACTGATTATAAATCACATTATGTTTCCTGAAAGAAAAATATTTTGTAAATTCAGGAGCTCTGAATCGAATTACTCAGCCTTTTGGAATTTGAAGTAAATTGCGTAGTACCCATGGTTTGGATTACTGAGCTTTCAGAGTGGACGAAATATCCGACAGTAATGCACAGGCCATATTGTGTTGGAGACCATGTTTGTGAACTTGCCTGTTTGAAGTTTCTGTACTTAAGGGCAGCTTTTGTATTTACAAAAATGATCATTGGGGAAAAAATAATTTCTTAAATTAAAATTTTAGAATAGTCTTGTATTAATGGCAGTTAAGGGGCAACAAAAAATATCAAATACTTAATGTAATCAAGTACTTCTTTAATTATGCATGAAAACTTGTAAACAACATTGCTTTGGAATATGGATTTTTAAAATAAATATCCAAAGTTTATATGGTTGGTTTACAGGATTTCCTAGTAGAAAAAGTCCATTTAAATTTGGTGGTTTATACCTTCTGTTGTATTTTGTTTAAATGAGAACCTTTTTAAAAATACATGATTGAATTTTTACTTCTTAGATAATTGATTTGAGTGTGGAGTTCTTTCTTTAACTCTTTGATATGTAAGTTAGTATAAATTAATACTTTATAATATTATTAGGCTTTTTTTATGGAACATGATTTAAAATTTAAAAAATTTTGGAGTATAAATCTAGCAGTGCTTTAAAGCTCTTCAATATGTGCCAACGTTGACAAGAAAAAAGTTTTTTAATGTATTAAATTCATTATGGTATGCAATAAATTCTATTTTGAAATAAAATTTGAACTTGTTTATTTTAAATGGTGAAAATAATTGAAAATTAACTAAAAATACACTAGGTCATTGTGTTCACATAAGGTACAAATGGTAATAATTGCTTACAAAATTGTATGGTTATTTAAGTCTAGCAAATTATCCCTAAAACCTAGATTCCATAAGTGTCATTTCCTGGAAATGTATGTTTATACACAATAGCCCTTAATAAATATTTACTGAATTAATGTATAGACAGTTTTACTGAGAAATGAGCAGACCTCTTACAATGAACATTCCTGGCATTTTTAACTTTGCCGTGTTGTTCCTACAAATTGCTATGATCGTACTGCCATCGTACTTCTTTTTAATTCAGATGTGGTTGCCCCAGATAGGTTTCCATAGTGTGTTTGTCTTGCCCTCATGTTAAGGAAGTCCTCTTGCCCCGATGCCTGCTGCGGAGGAAGCTCGTTTCATCCGACAGGCCTGTATATCTAGGAAGATGCATAAGGAACTGGGAAGAGGGGCTGTCTGTAGGAAAAGAGGGTGGGATGGTGGCTATGGCACAGAGGTAAGAAGGAAACATTTTTCACTGTATACTCTTGTACTGTTTGCATTTTCCATCATATGCTTCTATTACGATTCAAAATACAAATTATAAAAAGCTATTGAATTTTTTTCCTCATAACAGGTAAACATACTGACAGATGGTTAAGTAGTAAATCATTTGTATCATTTTTCCTTACAATCTCCTGGAGTGGTATGGTTGAGGAAAGTGTGGAGAGTCTCGTCACTCTACATGCAAATATTCGCTCGAACATCATTTTTACTGTGTTACCCATTCATGCCCTCCGTGGTGACTGGTATCCTCCAGGCCACCTACCTCGTTTTATTCTTTACAGAGAACAAGCCTCCAGTTTTCTGCCAGAGTCAAGGAGGGGCAGTTTGCCCAGCTCCATGAAGTACCAGAGGAATCTTTGGCTCTGCATGAATGATAGAATTAGAAAATAACTATTTTAGGGTGATCCAAGATGGTGGCAGAGTTAGAAGCTACACTAACCTCTCAGGACCAAAACTGGAATTACAACTAAATTTAGAAAAATCCTAAATAACCAATTGAACACTATCGAGAAGCCTTATACAAGAACAGGTGGAAGAAAGCGCATCACCACAAGGAGGCTGGTAGGAAGTGCAGAGGAACAAGGGGGCTGGCTGGCCTCCCACAGGCAGCATGTGAAGTCACGGAGGGATATTTCAGCAGCCAAGGGTGTTCCTACCGAGAAGTGTGGGGTCTAAGCCCCGAGCTGGGCTCTCCAGCCTAGAGCACCAGAACCAGGAAGGGATCTTAGATAACAGCCAGCTGTGAAAAGCAGCAGAGTTTCTGTCTGCCAGGGAGAAATGGCTTCAGTTGCAGAGAGCCTCTTTCAGGGCCAACACACAAGATTTCAGTTGCAGCCACTTACCCTGGGCTCTGATGGAGAAAGGACAGGCAGACTAGAGCCATGTGAGGAGAGTTGGGGATTGGTGGCTCTGGGAGGAGAGCTGAAGGGTCATCTGCCAGGATCCCTGTGCTGAATCATTCCCCATACTGCAGAGGTCATCTTCCTCAGGCAGAGCTCTCCCCTCCATGCACCACCGGCCTGGGGGGAGCAATAGCCCCACCTGCAGGAATCCTCACCCCACCCTGTGGAGCTTATGCCAGCTGTTGAGGAGTACTTCTGGAGGCACTTCAGTGATTAAGACTGAAAGAAAGTCGTGAAGCAGGTGGAGGGGGAGTATTGGATCTTTTGGAGCTTGGAGGATTTAGCTGACCCACCCCCAGGCCCAGTGCTGGTAACAGCTGGCCATGGTGCATACTTTCGTTCTTTCTATATACACACCCAGGCACAGCAGAAGGAGCCACAAGTTGTGGATCACTGACTGCTGCAAATGATAGGGGAAATTAAGAGTTAAAGATTTTGATTCATGCATGTGGAAAGCTGTTATTCTAGGAATTAGAAGGCATGATCTATGTGACAGGAGACAGACAAACAATTCAACCTTTGTGCCCCAAGGGATATGCAAGCAAAGGAGATGGTATCTGAACCATTGTGTTCCAGGGAGGGAATACAGATAATAAATTGTCGATCAACAGATAAAGAAGTGCTAGGAAAATCTTTGCCCAACTGAAACTCTTACCCAATTAACCCGCTTTTCCAAATCCCTTACATACCCTTTCTTTTTCTTATAAAAAGGTTGGCTTGAGATTAAATGTTAAGACAGTTTTTGAGGGTACATAGCTCACCATCTTCTCAGGTCACCAGAATCTAAATAAAGTGCCCAGAAAGATTGACTCCTTATCTCTACTTACTGGTTTGGGTAGTGACAGGCAAAACAAGTGCCAAATTTTCCAGTTTTACAAACAGTTGCCCAGTGCCAGTCACAGGCAATGTCTGACATAGACATGTGTCTGCATGACACATGCCCTATGTGTCATGTCACGTAGACACCAGTCATTGCAGATCTACATGACACACAGAAACAAACACAAAGAGGCAGTGAAAACAGGAAGACAAAGACACAGGCCCCACGTGAATGGACGAGAGAGTTCTCTAGAAGAGCTAGATAAAATAGAGGCAAGCAATTTATCAGATACAGAGTTTATGAGACTGAGATATAGAGTTTAGTTAGTATAAGAATGCTCAACAGCATGAAAAAAAAAACATAGAAACAATAAAAAAGGACCAGTTAGAAATAAAGAATACAATATGTGAAATAATACACTGGAAGAAATAAACAGTAGGTTAGATGAAGCAGAGGACTGAATCAGCAATTTGGAAGACAAGGTAGGATAAAACACCCAACCACAGCAGCAAAAAGAAAAAAAAATTAAAAACATGAGAGTGTAAGGGATGTTTGGGACAAAAAAAGTGTAACAATATCTGCATCGTGGAGATACCAGAAGGAGAAGAGGATGAGCAAAAAAATCGAGAACCTATTTGAAGAAGTAATGACTGCAAACTTCCCTAATCTGGTGAAGGAAAAACACACAAGTCTAGGAAGTGCAGAGTCCTAAACGAGATGGACCCAAAGACATCCCACACCAAGACAAATAATAAGTAAAATGGCAAAGCTTAAAGAGAAGGACAGAATCTTAAAAGCCACAAAAGAAAAACAGTTACATACAAGGAAGCTCCCATTAGATGATCATCTGATTTATCAACAGAAACATTTCAGGCCAGAAGGGTTTGACATGAAATAATTCACACCAAAAGCGGGATCTACAACTAAAGCTACTTTACCCAGCAAAGCTGTATTTCACAGTTAAAGGGCTTACTTTAAGAAGAAGGGGGGGGGGGGAACAAACAGAGGAAAATAGTTAAAAATAAAATGGCAACAAATATGTATCTATAAATAATCACTTTAAGTGTAAATAGCTTAAATGCTAAAAAAAAAAAAAGACATAGGGTAACTAAATGGATGAGAAAACAAGACCCATATATATGATGCTTCCAAGAGACCCACCTCAGAATGAAAGAAACACAAAGAGTAAAAAAAATGAACAACTATATGACAACAAACTGGACAACCTGGACAAAATGGATAAATTCCTAGAAACATATAGTCTTCCAAAACTAAATCAGGGTGAATCAGGGGATCTGAATAGACAGATTACATCTAGTGAAATTGAAGCAGTAATCAAAAAACTCTCAACAAACAAAAGCCTTGGACCAGAGAAGGCTTCCTAGGTGAATTTTACCAAACATTCTGAGAAGAATTCACACCTCTCCTCAAACTATTCCAAAAAATTCATCTTCCAAATATATCAGCTTCAGCTAAGAAAATAAAAAAAGGAAAGAACAGATAAAGTAAATGCATTAATATCTTGATAATTATTAAATATATGTGACAGGTATTTGTTTCTACTCTTGTATGTGTATGAAATTTTTCATTAATTATCTTTGAAAACTGTGTTTCATGATATTTCACAAGTGTGAAAAATTATGTGTGTTCAACTCATCATCTTTCATCTTTATCTCTCCTTATATTTTTACTCTTTTCTTCAGCTATATATTCGTAATCATTTAGTATTAAGGACCTATATTGTATTTAAATGGTATTCAAAGCACAGAGCTAATTAATAATTGTTGATTGCTTGGTTATTTTATGTTTACACGTTTTAGTTTCACTTAGAGTGTTATATACATTGTAATTGGTCTTATGATTTGCAGCATATTAGGTCAAGATTAGCTACCTGAATGTTACCCCTTTGAGAGATCTTCATGAAAGAAGGTGAAAAATCTCAAGAACAGTAAGGCAAGTATACACATATAAACATAAATACCTATAGTAACTTCATTTTAATGCCATTTACCTAAAGTACAAACTTTAGGACCTTCATTAGATAGCCTTATAATGTTAAATATCTTAATAAATTGCTATTAAATTAGGAAATATGTTAACCACATTAACATATAGTAAAAATAATAATGTCCAGTATTAGAAAATCAGATATTTTTTGATATTCCTTTTTTCTTTTTTTTTATCTTTTTAAAGAAAATCTTTTTTTAGCAATCCAGAGAGTAATTATCAAAGTAAACCCTTAAGTGTCAAACTATATAATCATTTTATTCCTTGGGTTTGCTCAAAAACATTGATGTGTCTGCGCAAATGAATACAAATTCACTAGAACAACTAATTAATAATTTTTTAATTTTTAAAAAAATATTATGTCTTTATTTTTAGAGAGGGGAAGGGAGAGAAAAGAGAGGAAGAGAAACACCAACGTGCGGTTGCCTCTTGTGTGCCCCCTACTGGGGACCTGGCCCTCAGCCCAGTCATGTGCTCTGACTGGGAATTGAACTGACAACCCTTTGATTCACAGGCCATCATTCAATCCACTGAGCCACACCAGCCAGGGCAATAATTTTTTAATTTTTAAAAAATATTTTATTTGTATATTTTTAGAAAGAAGGGAAGGGAAAAAGAAAGAGAGGGAGAGAAACATCAATGTGTGGGTACCTCTCACGCACCCCTTAGTGGGGACCTGGCCTGCAGTGTAGGCATGTGCCCTGACTGAGAATCAAACCAGTGACCCTTTGGTTCACAGACCTGTGCTCAATCCACTGAGCTACACCAGTCATGGCTAATGTTTAAGTTTTTAAAAATGGATTGACTTGGGAGAGAGACAGACAGACAGATAGACATCCATGTATTGTTCCACTTATTTATGCATTCATTGGCGTATTCCTGCATGTGCCCTGATGGGAGATAGAACCACAGCCTTGTCATATTGGGTAGATGCTTTAACCAACTCAGCTATACTGCCAGGGCTAATAATTTAAAAATTGTGAAAATTAAAATCTATAGTGGTCTCATGATCCCTAAATCCAAAATCATTTTATGTGTACAACCTGATTGTTCATCCTTCAGTTTTATGTGATTAAGCCTCTGCCTCAATAGAAATTTAGGGATTGGTTTTTTACATAAGCTCTATCAATTATTTAAAAATATATTTTATTGATTATGCTATTACAGTTGTCCCATTTCCCCCCTTCATTCCCCTCCACCCTGCACACCCTCTCCCACCCACATTCCCCCCTTTAGTTCATGTCCATGTGTCTTAAGTTCTTTAGCTTTTACATTTCCCATACTATTCTCCCCCTCCCCCTATCTATTTTCTGCCTGCCATCTGTGCTACTTATTCTCTGTACCTCCCCCCCCCACTCCCCTGTTGCTACCCCTCCATGTGTTCCCATTTCTGTGGTTCTATTCCTGTTCTAGTTGTTTGCTTAGTTTGTTTTTATTTTAGGTGTGGTTGTTAATAATTATAAGTTTGCTGGCATTTTACTGCACATGTTTTTATCTTCTTTTTCTTAGATAAGTCCCTTTAACATTTTATATAATAAGGGCTTGGTGATGATGAACTCCTTGAACTTAACCTTATCTGAGAAGTACTTTATGTGCCCTTCCATTCTAAATGAAAGCTTTGCTGGATAGAGCAATCTTGGATGTAGGTCCTTGTCTTTCATAACTTGGCATACTTCTTTCTAGCCCCTTCTTGACTGTAAGGTCTCTTTTGAGAAATGCGCTGACAGTCTGATGGGAATTCCTTTGTAGGTAACTGTCTCCTTATCTCTTGCTGCTTCTAGGATTCTCTCCTTCATTTTAATCTTGGCTAATGTAATTACAATGTGCCTTGGTGTGTTTCTTCTTGGGTCCAACTTCTTTGGGACTCTCTGATCTTCCTGGACTTCCTGGAAGTCTGTTTCCTTGGACAAATTGGGGAAGTTCTCCTTTTATTAGTTGTTCAAATAAGTTTTCCACTTGTTGCTCTTCCTTTTCCCCTTCTAGTACACCTATAATTCAAATGTTGGAACATTTAAATATGTCCTGTAGGTTCCTAAACCCCTCCTCATTTTTTCTGAATTCTTGTTTTTTCATTCTGTTCTGGTTGAATGTTTCTTACTTCCTTCTGGTCCACTCCCCTAATTTGAGTCCCAGTTTCCTTCCCATCATATTGGTTCCCTGTGCATTTCCCTTCATTTAGCTCTATCAATTTTTTACCCCTGCTTTCTCAGGAAGCAGTTGAACCAAATGATTTAGAAATAGCCACACCACCAAAAGTAATTTCAGGAAATCATCATTGTTTATCATAGCTTGACGCATTTTGTCTTAGACTCTATTAAACTCTGTCCAGCCAAAGTAACACATTCATTATACACACTCACACATGCCTCAAAGAAGGTCATGTAGTCCCAGGAATAACATTCTTCATCAACACAATGTCTTTGCTATATTCAAAGGAAAATTTCTCTCTATGGTTACTGGCAATTTGTAACATTTTGCCTAAGTCTAGCCATGTAGGGTAGAGTTTGACAACTATAGGAAGAAAAAATTTTTCCCTTTAAAAATAAAGTAAGGCCAAATAGAAAGATTTTAAAAATGTTTATTACTTGTATATTGTGTAACTAATTAGCATATTCACATACAATAAAATGAAAGAAGGCTGATTATTCTAGAACTATTATTCTAGAATGATTATTCTAGAGCTATTTCTTGAATACTTAGGACATGCCAGACACAGTACTAAGCCTGGGGTTAGAGATTAACACTTGAAATATTCTACGTATTTTGGGTTGCTATTTCATAAACTTTCTTCTTGCAAACCAGGTTAATTCTTCTGAAAGAATGCCTTAGAAAGAAAATCCATTAATCTTCTATCCAAAGTACAGCAAAATTTGTTGGAACTGGTTTAATCACTTTCTGCTTACATAAACAAATGATTTGCCGAATATTTATGAATGTCTAATTTTAAGTGGCAGGGAAAATGATATTAAATAAACATCTCATAAATTGGCCCTTTTTCATTATTCTGATGCCCTAATTGATGTTAATTGTTTTAAATGTCCCCAACAATCTAAGTTGTTCCTCCGGTTCTGAGATGCAATGCTCTTTTGTGTCTCCCAGGGACTCACACTGGTGGCAAATCCATTTTGGGTGAAGTCAGAGCATGATTAATGTGGAAATGGTCACATAAGCCAAGTATTTGACCTGATGAAGTAAACAGAGTCTTAATTAGCTGATTAAACAGTCTGAGGGAAATCTTTTATGAAAGAATGAATCAAGTGTAATCCGTTCTTTATTACTAGTAACAGATGGTTCAGTCATGTTTTACTGTCACTAGAGGTAATTAGGGTTAAAGGCATAAACTCTGAATTAGTTTGTCTTAGTTGAAACTCTGGCTTCTGCCTTGTGCCTCTGTTTTCTCCTCTGTACCATAGGGATGATGATAATAATATTTAGCTCATAGAATTGAGAGGACTTAATAAGTTAACACATGTTAGATTAGTAGAATAATACCTGGCAAATGGAAATTATTGAATAAATAGATAGCTATTCAATTTAAGGAAGTAATAACTCAGATGTTTTCAAATCGTTTCACTATGGAATCTGCTTTTACATATCTGAATTAGTGGGTCCTCTTTGTGTGGATGTCAAGTTTTGTAAAACATGTTTTAAATAATTGTGGGAAGTCCTCAAACCTGGCTGGTGTCAGAGATAGTAATCATTCATAAATTGTACTAGTTATTATTCACTTCAGATATAAATGACAATAAACGGCATTCTAAAATTTTATTTTCTAGTTTAAAAATTAAGCCTCTTTATTATTATACACTCTAAAACCTCAGAGACTATAGTAATTTTTTAAATGGTTGCTTTAGAATTGCCATATTCCTACCACAGCTGTTTATGAATTTAAATAAAAAAAATGTGCTTGTGAAAGTTTCTAATTGTTTATGCAACACCATGTATTGTTTACAAATTTAAATTACAAAAACAACGAAGAAATTGTGGGGCTCATCACTGACATCTTTTGCATTGAATGAGGTTTTTTTTTTAAGTCCATTTCTCCTCTCTACTGCTTTATAATTCTATTATAAAAATTCTATTTTCATGATTCTTATTTTTCTAATGTTGTGAAACTTGAAGTATAAAACCTTATGACTATTTCTACCTTCTTCTAAAACAGCAAAATGATTGTGGAAAGATGGCCCTCAAACACTTTTATTTGCATACTACCTGCAATAATTTTGAAAAACCACACTGGACGAATGGATGTTACTAGACTTGTGGTGAACATTTCACAATATATACATATACTGAATCACTGTGTTGTGCACCTGAAACTAACAAAATATGTCAACTATGTCTCAATAAAGAATCAATGTAAACAACTATTACGTAACTCATACCTTTTCATATTTTTAAATATTAGCAATAAATGTAATTACCAGAATATTGAAAGTTTAGAAATTTTAAAATATAAATTTGATTACTTGTAATTTACACTTTATCTTAGCCAAAAGGCTGAGAAGCGATGATTACTCAGAATTTAAATATTATAATGGTTTCATACCCATTGTCATTTACTTAAGAATGTTAAAAAAACTTTTTCAAAAATAGAAGATTTTACATCATTTTTTACCTTAACTTGTGTTTTTAGTCTACTTTCTTTGTTTTTATTATTATTAGACTTTATTTTTAGAACTGTTTCACATTTACAAAAAAATTGAGCAAAATGTGTAGAAAGTTCCATAAACTCTCCTCACATCTCCCCAGTTTTCTCTATTTTTAACATCTTGCATTTATGTGGTACATTTGTCATGATTAATGAGCCAAGAGTGATACATTACTATTAATTAAAGTTTATAATTTACATTAGGATGTATTCTTTGTGCTGTACACTCTATGGGTTTTGACAAATGTATAATGACATGTGTCCACATTACAGCATCATATGTAATAGTTTCACTGCCTTAAAAATACCCTGTGCTCCACTTAGTCATCATTCTCCCACTCCTCCTAAACCCCTGGCTACCACTGATCTTTTTAACGTTGCCATAGTTTTGCCTTTTCCAAAAAGTCATACACTTGGAATCAACAGTATGTAGCCTTTCAGATTGGCTTCTTTATTTAGTGATATTAATTTAAGGCTCTTCCATGTCTTTTCCTGGCATGATAGATTCAGTCTTTTTATCACGAGGTAATATTCTATTGTGTGGATGTACCACAGTTTGTTTATCTATTTATTTATTGAAGGACATCTTGGTTGCTTCGAAGTTTTGGCAATCATGCATAAGGCTGCTACTAATATACATGTGCAGGTTTTTATGTAGACATAAGATTTCAACTCATTTGGGTAAAAACCAAGAAGCTGGATTATATTAAAAGAACATTTTTAGTTTTGTAAGAAACTGTCATACTACATTTCAAAGTGTATCATTTTGCATTTCCACCAGCAATGAATGAGAGTTTCTACAAATTATCTACAACAAAACTATGCAGTAGATTAAAACATTAGGATGGTAGGGGATTTCTATTAATCAGGATTTTCCAGAGAGCAGAACTGAGATATATATGTGTATATACATATACAAACATATATGTACATTGAGGTCTGTCCAGAAGGTATCCAATCATGTAATATGAAAAACAGAGATTTACTGAAGAAGATACAAGATACAAGAAACATTGTGCTTAGGACAGTACTGTTTTAGTCGCCTTCAAAGTAGACAACTTGGGACCCCACGCAGTTCTCCCACTCTTCATCAGCTGCTCCTTTGAATTTTCCTGAATCTCATTAATGGCCTGAAATCTTTTTTCTTTCTAAAGTGATTTTAGTTTTTGGAAAAGGCAGAAGTCACAGGATGCCAAATCTGGGCTGTAAGGGGGCTGAGTCACCCGGGTGATTTGATGTTTCAACAAAAAACTCTGCAGGAGACATGATGCATGAGCAGGCACGTTGTCATGATGAAGCTGCCAATCACCAGTTGTCATAGCTGAGGCCTTCTAAATCATCCAAAGAGCTGCTGGGGAGGAATATTCAAACTTAACTCAAAATTTGATGCAGATTCATTGCCGTACTCATTTAGTCATTTTAAATGTGATGGCCACACAGTGCACATGCTCACTCAAAGGCTTCTACCATCCCCACTGACTAGTACAGTGAAGTCATCATTGTTCATACATGCGCATTCTAGTCCACTCTCCTTGACTGCCAGATTACATCAATGTTGCGCAAACCATTCTCATTATATTAACAATGGCTGGACTTTTTCTGGACATACCTCATCACACATATAATTTATTATAAAATTGGCTCATGCAGTTATACATCCTGAGAAGTCCCACTATCTACTGTCTGGAAGTGGATGCCCAAGAATGCTAGTGGTGTAGTTCTGAGAATCAGAGGGCTGTTGGTGTAATTCCTAATCAAATGCGAGAGAAGACTGATGTCTCAGCTCAGCAGTCAGGCAGAAAGTGAAATCTCCTCCCACTGCCTTTTTGTTCCATTCAGGTCTTCAATGGACTGAATGATGTCCCACTCATATTTGGGAGGGCAATCCGCTTTACTTAGTTCACCACTACAAATGTTAATCTCATCCAGAAGCACCCTCACAGACACTCCAGAAGTAATGTTTAATCTGGGCACTCCATATCCCAGTCAAGTTGACTCATAAAATTAACTACAACAAGGGTGATTAGAGTTAGTGCTCTAAGGCAGTGTTCCTCAAACTGAGGTAAACTTTCCAATAGACGGATAGCATTAAGGAAATTGACGTTTAAGGAACTGATTTTATACAGGCCATTTCTTTCATATTTCTATCATTTCTACTTTCTTATAGGACATCCCATAGTTGTCCCTACATATCAGATGCAGGAAGGACTTGGACACTTAAAAGTTAATGCCAACATAGTTGATGAATGAACTACATTTGTCCCAATGTAGTTGGGAAAAGATGTTTCAGAAAAGAGGCACAAACAGGAGCACAAGCCCTGAACTGTGCAAGGAAGTGATCTGGAGCACACTGTGATCAACAGTAAATGTTCAGCAAGTATCAATGAATGGATGGCTGATTGATTAAACAATATACTATGGGAACACAGACTTCCACATCCTGCTATGCCTCCTGCGACACTGCACTTTGCATGAATACCACAATGTCTTAGTCTGGCATGAAACTGTGCATACCAGGACAAGAGGACAGAGTTACATCCTCAGATTCTGGCCTATTAGAGGGTTTATGTTTTTCTTCAACAAATATTATTGAATGACTCCTACATATATGTCATCAAGATAGGATACACTGGTGAATAAAATTGGTAAGCTTATGATCCTTGAACATTTATTAGGAAAAGATGAGGGGATTAGTAAGTTGCTGATTAGCATACAGTGGGATAAATGCTATAACAGGGAATATACGGTGTGCAGAGGAAACATACAAGAGGAGCATTTAACCCAGACTTCGTGTGCTAGGGCAGAGAGTAAAACAAAAAAATGTATTTTTGAGGAATATGACATTTTATTTTATTTTTAATGTTTTATAATTTTTTGGTTTAATATTTTAATTCAAATATGGTTGATATAAAATATTATATTAGTTTCAAGTGTACAATATAGTGAGCCATATTTATGTACCTTATCATGTGACAAACTCACTAAGTCTAGTACTCAGCTGTTGCCATGCAAACTTTTCACAACATTATTAACTATATTCTCATTTGCCTTATATGCCCTTCCTCCTTTCCCTTTGGCAGCCATTAGTTTCATTGTTGTTGTTGTTTTTTAAATATGCTTATTGATTTTAGAGAGAGAGGAAGGGAGAGGGAGAGAAATATCAATGTGAGAAAGAAACATTGATCTGTTGCCTTCTTGTAGGGGCTCCCAATGAGGATCAAACCCATAACCTAGGTATGTACCCTAATTGGGAATCAAACCCCCCACCTTCGGGTGCATGGGAGGATGCTCCAACCAACTGAGCCACACCAGCCAGGGCTGATCTCTCCTTCCGTGAATTTGTTTTCATTTTATTTTTTTTAAAGATTTTATTTATTTATCTTTAGAGAGGAAGGGAAGGAGACAGGGAGAGAAACATCAATGTATGGTTGCCTTTCTTGCATCCCCTGCTGGGAACTGGCCTGCAGGGAACTGGCCCGCAATTGGCCCGCAATTCCCTGACTGGGAATGGAACCGCGATTGTCTGGGTCGCAGGCCCGCACTCAATCCACTGAGTTACACCAGCCAAGGCCTTATTTGTTCATTTTTGAGAAAGTCAGTGTCTTTCTCTGACTTATTTTACTTAGCATAATACCCACCAGCTCCATCCATGTTGTGGAAAGTGGCATTCTTTTTATTACTAATGTTACATTGTATATGTACCACATCTCTTTTATCCATTCATCTATCTGTAGACATCCAGGCTGCTTCCATGTCTTGGCTATTATAAATAATACTGCATTAAAAATTTTCTTGAATGAAGGTGCTTACAAGTTGAGCCATGATAACATATTTGAAGGGGACAAAAAGGAGCATAGAAGTGACTAGAGAGAAGACTGGAAAAATAAAATTGGGTCACATATTCAACTATTTGGACTTGTCTTGAGAACAAGAGACACTGAAGGGTTTTAAGTGCAGAAGAACTTAAGGATCATTCTTACTCAATTAGGCCTAGAGAAGAGGCTGTTCGGATTTATTACTGAAAACCCAGTCTCTCCTCACTTAAAAGGGTTCACAGGAGTATCTGAGGTTACGCTGCTCGCCTTTGTTTGTGTTCTCCTTATCTGGAACATCTTCTCTAGATACCTTTCCAATTCTTCCCGCCAAGCCTTAATTCACATTCTATAGCCTCCAAGCTTTCCGGGTACCCCCAATAAAGATAAGAGGCCGTGAGTGACTGGCTTGGTGCGGTGGGTTGGGCTTGTCCCGGAAACTGAAAGGTCGCGTTCCCAGTCTTGGAAGGAGCCTGGGTTGCCCCGCGGGGTTCTGTTTGGGGCTGAGCCGAGGGATTGAGGGAAAAGCAACATATCTGTGTTTCTTTCACTCACGGATGTTTCTCTCTTTCTCCCTCCCCTCTCTCTCAGAGTGAGAGAGGAGAGCTCTCTCTTTTTAAAAGATTTTTAGTTATTTTTCGGATAGGGGAAGGGAGGGAGAAAGAGGTAGAGAAACAGGGACGGTGGCGCCCGGTTGGGGGATGGAAACCCGCAGCCCAGGCCTGAATCCGTCCGTGATCTTTCCCTGTGGGGGAGGATGCCCAGTCCACTGAGCCACAACCTGCCAGGCGGAGGAAGGAACCCTTGAAGTGGAGGAGCTCCCAAGTTATTCTGGAGTAGGAATGTGTTGTGTGAAAAGCAACATGTAGCGAACTGTCACTATTAGTCAAACTTAGGCTGGTGTGACAGGAAAGGAAACACAGAGACGCAGGTATTAGCTTTGGAACGGCCCACAGTCTTTGGTCGCCTATGGGGGTATGGGGGTTTGTGGGCGATACAGCTGGAGGGAAAGGATGGTGCCCAAAGTCAGAGCTGGGAGAAGGCTTTTGCTGGTAGAAACAGAGGAAACGAGGAACAACGTGATTTGGGGTGAGATGACTTTGCATTTGGACGAGCAGACTACTATTTAAGGCCTCTCTCCGCCCTGAGTAACAGAAAAAAGGGCTGGGAAACGCTACTTGACAGAGCAGCTAGAGGCCAGGCCCAGCTGAGAGCACGCTGCAACTTCATATCCGGGAGGCCTGGATCCTTAACCCTCAGCGGCTGTTTGCCCAAGTTTCATTCCCTGAGCTGGGGCACAGGTTCGTGCAAGTCCCGCCTCGGGACCCAGTGGCGATCCAAGGAGTACACCACACCCGTCTCGGGCACCCCGAGGGGTGCGGCTCGGGGCGCGCAGCAAGGCTGCCTGGAAGGAGGGAGCGCGCCCCCCTCACGTGACCCAGCCTGCGGGCCGCGACGCACACGACGCGCCTCTCACGTGGTCTGTCTCCAGCCCCCTCGCTGGCGGAGGCGGGCGCGGGTGCGTCCCTGTGGCGGGTCACCCGGAGGAGTTGGTCGCACAATTATGAAAGACTCGGCTTCTGCTGCTAGCGCCGGAGCTGAGTTAGTTGTGAGAAGATTTCCCTGGGCTGTCCTTGTCCGGCGGCCTCTGCTGCCGACTCCGGAGACGCTTCCCGATAGATGGCTACAGGCCGCGGAGGAGGAGGAGGTGGAGTTGCTGCCCTTCCGGAGTCCGCCCCGTGAGGAGAATGGTACTTGCCCCAGCAGTCCCCGGACTGGGAATGGCCCCGGAGGTTGCGGGCAGGGAAGGGGTAGGACTTGGCCGGCAAGTGTGTGTGCGGAGCGGCGCTTGCCGGGCGAAGGATCCGCCAAATTGCCTAGAGACTTCCGGACTTGTCCTGGCCGCCCGGGAGTGCAGCTCTTTCGGGGGTGAGCGACAGGAAGCAGGTAGCAAATCTGGCGCGACAGCTCGTCGCGGAAATCCAGAGCAGAGACCCGGCGAGGGCCCCTCGAGGCGGGAGAGGTGCGAGGCGGGAGAGGCGCGAGCCAGGGAGTACCTGGCTGAGTCGAGTGGCTGCAGCTGCAGCGCTCCAGACGCAGCGCTCAGCCTCGGAGCTCTGCGCCTCCTGGGAGCGCGAACCTCCTGGCGCCAGTTGCTGGCAGATAAGGGAGCCAAGTGCTCTGCTCAAGTTCTGCGTGGGGAGGGAGGCTGCGAGGAAACAAAAAAGGGATACAGGACAGGAGGTTGGAGCTGTGCCTTGTTTGCTGCGCAGTGGATACTCTACAGGTACATTTCCCGCTCGGAGCCAAAGGAGAGAGATTTGACGATATCGATGGTATATCTGGCTTGGAATTTTGTCTAGCAAGAATTAAGGGTTATGAGGCACTGCTTGCTGTAGGTACCGAGGCCATGTGTTGCCTGGATTCACGTCAAACTGCCTCATGCGTTACCTTAGAGGAGGGTTGGTCGTATTTTAAACCTAAGGTGCAGAGTGGTGAGAGATGCGGTGCATTGCAGCTTTTGATGGATCTTGTTTTTGTTAAGGTCAGGAATGAAATTGAAGAATTCCTTTAGAGAAAGTCGTTTAGATCAGGGACTTGAAGAGTGAGGTTGGTATCTCTGGTTTGTACTTGAACTTGATAGGCTTCATGCAGCCAACTCTCCATCCGCTGGAATCTGGCAGGTTTACTTTAGAAGCTAAATCAAGTGCTGTGCTTTGTATAAATAGTGCACCTTCTACTATTTTCCACCTTATTTAAATAACGTAAAGTCAATAAAACGTCATTTTACCCTTTTCCTAATTTTTAATAGAATACTATTTTAAGTTCTTTGACCGTCGCTAAGTATTTAAATTTATTAAGTGGATTTTAAGGAAATCCATTTTTTGAGAGGACGGTTGAATTAAAGTGCCTTTTTTAAAAAAAAGCAAACCGCTAATACTGACTCTTCAATGTGTTTAGATTTCCCTTTTTCGATGGTAAGTAGTATACATTTGAAATTCAGAATTATGAAAAAATTTAGATACATTAGAACATGGAAATGAAGATGATTCATCATATTAAAAGCCATTGTTTCCTAATTTTTAAAGCAACCAGATGACTTTGGTTGCTATCGAAAGTCTAATAATTGAAACCTAGCCTTCAAAAATTAAGGTGTGGTATCAGTTTCTTCTGCTACGTTTTTATTTATATCCAGTCTTTTTAAAAAATAGTAGATGTTCTCCCCCAAACAACATGTTTGTGTACATAAACTGTGCACTGTATTTGGCACATGGTAGCAACTTAGTATTGAGTTGTATGTAGTGCTAGTAATCCTGTTGATTCCACTGGGAGGAATTCTCACTTTAAAATATGAAATTAAGAGTCTGATTTTGTTCTTTGCATTATTTGAGTCCTGACTGCTGTTGAGTTCTGATTTTCTTTATTCCTATGAAATTATAGTGAAACTTTAGAATAACCTAAAACTGAGGTTCTCCAGTAATAATAAAATGTTGTGCTGCTTCAACGTTTAGGTCAGCACTGTGACCTAAGAGTTTACCAAAGTACGTCATATGTATACTGTATAATTAGTATGGTAAACTGTTATTTAAGGCATTTGCTTCTGGTAATCAGTTTCCTCTTTGATACAAAAAGAAAGCATACAAATATTTTCTCCATTTTAAAAAGCTTTAAAACCAATCAGTTAACTGGCCAAAAACAATGCAAAAACAAATAAAATACCAAAACCCACAAATTTAAAACTGTAGTAGAATAAAATTCTGTATAAAACTATCTACTATGCCTGATGGAAATATTTGTGGCATTCATTTGGCAGTCACTTATGTAGTGTTTAATATATTCTAAGCACTGTGATAGGCCCCGAGTGGCAAAGATGCGTTAGACAAGTTTCCCACTTTCAGACAGCTTACATTCTAGTTATTTATAAAAGATCAACCTGTCTTCAATGCATACGTTGAAGATGCATACGTTATAAAAGATGCATACGTATAAAAGATGCATACGTTACTTCATAAAGCAAACATTTATTGTTTACTATGTTGGGGGCACTGTGATACTTAATAGTGTTGAAGGGCAGTATCAATTTGCACAAAAAAAGAATAGTGTTATACTGTTGTATAGATCAGCAGTCTCCAACTTTTTTGACACCAGGGACTGGTTTTGGGGAAGACAATTCTTCCACAGACCAAGGGGGATAGTGCATTACATTCAGGTTCACCTCCTGCTGTGTGGCCAGGTCCCTAACAGGCCTGGACCATTACCAGTCCTTGGCTCAGAGCCTGGGGACCCCTGACAGAGATTACTGTGAAAATATAGGGTAGTCAAGGAGAGAAAGGGAAGTCAGTACTTTAAAGCTGCTGATAGTAGAGATCAGTCCTGTAGAGTCAACAGGAATTGAATTAACCTAGAATTACAAAGGGCATTAAATTGGTGGTTTTAGTCTAAGGGAACTGAGTGTTGGAAGAGAATAACATCCTTAGTTTATTCTGGGAACTGCTGTACAAGTACTGTATAGGCATACGTTAGAGATATTTTGGGTTTGGTTCCAGACCACTGTAATAAAGTGAGTATTGCAATAGAACAAGTCACACAATTTTTTTTTTGTTTTCCAGTGCATATAAAAGTTATATTTGTACTGTAGTCTATTAAGTGTGCAATAACATTACATCTTAAAAAAAACACAAATGTACATATTCTTAACTTAAAAATGCTTTGGAAAACATACAATGAAAATAAAATTTAAAAGATATCATTATAATTCAATAAAAATAATAATTGCCTTAAAAAATGAAAATGAAAATACTTTATTGCTTAAAAAAATACCATCAGCCCTGGCTGGTGTGGCTCAGTGGATTGAGTGCTGGCCTATGAACCAAAAGGTTGCCAGTTCAATTCCCAGTCAGGGCACATGCCTGGGTTGCGGGCTGGGTCCCCAGTTGGGGACATGTAAGAGACAACAGATTGATGTAGCTCTCACACATTGCTGTTTCTCTCCTTCTTCCTGTCTCCTTTCTCTAAAAATAAATAAATAAATAATATGTTTTTTTAAAGTAGGAAGAATACCATCATTTTAGTCTTTTGCTTGTGGAGGATCTTACCTTTAATTAAAAAAAAAAAGAGGCAGCATCGGCGAAGCACAGTAAAGCAAAGCCAAATGCAATGAAATGAGGTTTGGAATGAGTGGAGTATGGGATGATGTGGAATACTGATGAGAATGCTATGACGATGGGCAAGGACCAGATATTTGAGGAATGTATGTCATGCAAAGGAGTTTGGATTTTATTCTGGAGATGCTGGGGATCCACCTAAGGAAACAATGTAGAGGGTAAATTAGTGTGCGAAAACTGAAAATGGGGAACAGAAAATAGGAGACCATAGCAAGACTGACCAAAATGTTGAGGGTTTAAAACCAAGGAGTAGTAGAGGAAAAGAAGGAATAGATTGAGAAGTTTAGGAGTTAAAATATTCAGAACTTGGTTACTTTTGTGGAGTAATATGCATATGCGTATTAGTAAGTGTTAATAATAAGAACCAAACATAAAATGAAAATATGTTAGTATTTGAAGTCATTACTGAGTATGTATGTGCAAATGTAATAACTTAAAGGCAGTACTTAAGATGTGCATTTCAGTTTTTGATTTTTTAAAAATATTTATTTATTTATCTTTAGAGGGGAAGGAGAGAGGGAGAGAAACATCAATGTATGGTTGCCTCCAGTGTGTCCCCTGCTGGAAACTGGCCTGCAGGGAACTAGCTTGCAACCCAGGCATGTGCCCTGACTGGGAATCGAACTGTGATCCTCTGGTTCACAGACCTGAGCTACACCAGCCAGGGGTCAGTTTTTGATTTTTAAGTGAAGGACTATTGAAGTAAACACTTGCAAAATTTATTTGAGAGTTCTAATTAGATTTTTGATCTGCTATGATTTTTTTATCTACTCTCTTTCTCAACATTCTAATATGGGAGATTTCAAACACAGAAAGATAAAATAGCAAAATTAATCACCAAATACAGATGGCCCATTTCAACAGTTGGAAACGTCAATTTTGTTTTCTTCTATTATCCCCCTCATTCTCCCTCAACTGCATACAGTATTCCACACAGCATTTGTTGATGAATGTTATTTAGTCTCTAGTAACCTCTCCTATTTTTTTTTTATTCTTTATTTAATGAAAAGAAAATCCAGATCATTTGTCCTATAGAATTTCCCACGGTTTGGATTTTGTTGCATGTACCCATGTAGTGTCATGTCACATGTTTTTTTCTCCTCAGTATTTCCTGTGAACTAGTGGTCAATCTCAAGACTCATTCAGAATTCTAGTTTGATATATGACAAGAATACTTTCCGGGAAGTGCTATGTACTTGGCATTGCATCCCATTAGAGGCACATGTTGTCTGGTTGTTTTTCTTTTTCCGATGTTAAGGTTGACCAGTAGGTTGACCAGTAGGATGTTGTCAGCCACCCGATCTTTCAGTTGTGAAGTTCTCTGTCAGACATTCACATAACAGTTTTAATAGTAGCCATTGATGATTTTGATGTTACTATATCCATTATAATTTTTTAAATGACTGCTCCTTAAATGCCTGTTTTAAGTTCAGTAACTGGCAGCAAAATTCATAGAGATTAAAATTAGTTTAGGGTATGAGCATCTATTGGCTGTCTATGGGGATTTGAACTTAGTCATTTATGTGAATTGATATAAAAGGGCTTATGTGTGTCACTGTTGCAATTATTAGGTTAGCTTTGAGTATGAATGAAATGTTTGACTTGGAGAATTAGACTTCTAGTTTATCTTTATAAAAAATGAGTGACTCTAACTTAAGTTAGTACTTTTAGATATTTTGTTGACCCTTTGGTCAGTTCATCTTGGTTGTAGAAAATTGCTCTGAATCTTTTTGGTGAATATGTGTTTAATTTTCTGACCATTTAGGTGTTTTAGAACCTTGTTGAAGAAATTTAGGTGTATGGAAGTAAGGAATCCTTTGAAGTTAGTAAACTTGGCTCTTCACCTAAGCATCTTTTCCAAGTCACACTTCTTTATGAGCATGACCATTAAACTGTCTGTAACAAGCAGGTGATAATTTTTCCCGTACTTGACCTGAGGAGCAATACTAGAATTAAAGTCTGTGAAATGCTGTTTGTCCCTCCTTGCATCATGAAAACATGTTTATAACGTAACACCTCAACTCTCCAGCTGCCAGACTTATGGAAAGTTCAGCCTTTGGAAAAACCTAGCTCCTCATGGAAAGAAAAGCTTTTGAGCTAAGCTGTTATCAGGAATAGAATAACTTGACCCCAGAGTTCATTGTTTGAAGAATATGTGCAAAGTGAAGTTTAGTAGGCTTAGTTACCTGTTTTCCTCTGGCAGTTGGGTAGTACACTGGAGGTGATGGAAGGAAAATTATCTTGAAAAACAGACTTTTACTGTAAGGAGGAAACTGAAGAAGCTTTAGCTAAATGAGAAATATAGGGCTATAAATTACCCTTTAACATATGAATCACAAAGTCTTTCTTGTCTTCAGTATAATTTACCATATGAAATAACCAGGAGGTACTCTTGACTAAGAAGAGTCTAATAGGCTTTAGACAAATTTTCATAATATTAGGTACCATGTATTAGCATTTAGGTTGGCCATTCCTCTAAATTTTTCACATATATCAATTGTCTATATTACTCTCTTAAGAAAACTCAACAAGAGTAGACACTATTTCCCCCTCATTGTTTATATTAGGAACAGAGAAGTAAAGTCACTTACCAAAGGCCATTAGGCTAATAAGTGGTAGAGTATGTATTGACTTGCCAAGGTACAGAAACTGGAAGAAAGGTCTTGGTACTCTGGGGCATGTATGTGTATTATGTATGATATCTCACATGACAGGTGTGATAATGTTAAGTAAAAACGTTGAGGTCATTGAAAAACGTGTTACCTTTTAAGAAACATTTATTATACTGTATCTTCCTCAAATGCTATAAAACTTAGAAGAATTTTCTTTATTATCAGGTGACTATTTAATAACCTTAAGATTCACAACTCAGTTAAATACATTGTATTTTAACACAGTGCAGAGACTTACTAGTCTGAGTGGATCTTTAGTAGACTGGAAAAGTCATTAATTAAACTACATAGAATTCTGTGATGGGTAGAACTCTTTGATAAAAACCATAGAACTCTATTATGAATGTATCAACAATGTTTATCATCATACTACTCAGGAAGAGAGAATAAGTTAATATGGTTTTCTCAAAATTAGTGTTCAAGTTTTATAATAGAAAATATTCTAATAATATTTATTTCATTTTAAAATACATTTTATTATGCTACCACAGTTGTCCCAATTTTCCTCCTTTCCCCACCCTCTACCTGGTACCCTCATTCCCTCTGGCAATCCTTCCCTTAGTTTATGTCCATGGGTCATGCATATAAGTTCTTTGGCTTCTCCATTTCCTATATTGTTTCTAACATCCCCCTGTCAATTCTGTACCTATCAATTTGTACTTCTTACTTAATTCCCCCACCCCTTGATATCTCCCTTCACTCTCTTAACTGATAACCCTCCAAGTAATCCCCATATCTATAATTCTGTTTCTGTTCTACTTCTTTGCTTAGTTTGGGTTTTTTTTTTTTAGATTCTGTCATTGATAATGATGAAATTATTGCCATTTTATTGTCCATAGTTTTGGTCTTCTTTTTCTTAAATGAGTTTCTTTAACATTTCCTGTAATAATAGCGTGGTGATGATGAACCTCTTTAGCTTTACC
The DNA here is from genome assembly GCF_021234435.1 of Artibeus jamaicensis. Classification (NCBI taxonomy): domain Eukaryota; kingdom Metazoa; phylum Chordata; class Mammalia; order Chiroptera; family Phyllostomidae; genus Artibeus; species Artibeus jamaicensis. Next base: position 20,748,811 of record NW_026521883.1, read on the forward strand.
TTGTCTGGGAAGCACTTTATCTGCCCTTCAATTTTAAATGATAGCTTTGCTGGACAAAGTAGTCCAGGCTGTAGTCCCTTGCTTTTCATCACTTCGAATGCTTCTTGCTAGTCCCTTCTAGCCTGCAAAGTTTCTTTTTTAGAAATCAGCTGAGAGTCTTATGGGAACTCCCTTGTGGGTAATTGTGTTTCTGTTGCTGCTTTTAAGATTCTCTCTTTATCTTTAACCTTGGCATTTTAATTATGATGTATCTTGGAGTGGGCCTCTTTGTATCTATCTTGTTTGGGACTATCTGCTTCCTGGGTTTGTTTGTCTGTGTCCTTCATCAGATTGGGGAAGTTTTCTTGCATTATTTTTTCAGATAAGTTTTCAATGTCTTGTTCTTTCTGGAACCGCTATGATTTGAATGCTGGTACATTTGAAGTTGTCCCAGAGGCTTCTTAGCCAATACTTGGTATTTTTGGAATCTTTTTTCTCCTTGCTGTTCTGATTGAATGCTTTTTTCTTCCTTATGTTCCTAGTCATTGATTTGATTCTTTCGTTCATATACTCCACTGTTGGTTTTCTATAAATTTTTCTCTATTTAATCTCCATTTCTGCCTGCATCTCTTTTATACTGTTGAAGTACCCAGTGAATTTCTCAGGCATCCTAATAACCACTGTTTTGAACTCTGCATCTGATAGATTGCTTATCTCCATTTTGTTTAGTTCTTTTTCTGAAGTTTTGTTCTGTTCTTTTATTTGGGCCATGTTTTTTTGTCTTCTCATTTTGGCAGACTCCCTGTGTTTGTTTCTATGTAGTAGGTAGAGCTGCTTTGACTCCCTGTTTTGGTATCATTGTTTTTGAAGACAGGTGCACTGGTAAGTTGGATGGGGTAGAGCTTTAGGTGGAGCCAGGGTGGGCAGCCTTTGTGAACCAGGTTGATGGTATCTCTGATAGGTATTGCTTCTCTGTGGCTCCATGTGGGGGAGGGCTCAGAAAGGGGACAGTGCCGCTGCTTGGCCTCTAGAGTTTCGTCTGGGAGGAAGCTGCCTCCGCCCCCTGCCACACTTGCCCTGATGCCAGACACTGCAGTTTTTCCCATATATAACTGGTGTTCTTCCAGTTGCAGCCCCAGTGCTAAAGCCCAGAAGGAGTGAGTTTATGTCATGGGTGTCAAACTCATATTCATCGGGGGCCACATCAGCCTCCTGGTTGCCTTCAAAGGGCCACAATAATTTTAAGACTGTATAAATGTATCCTTAACTGTTAAGGAGTTGAAATTACATTCAGCCCTTTGAAAGCAACTGTGAGGCTCATGTGGCCCCTGGTGAAAATGAGTTTGACACCGTTAGTTTACATAAGTCCTAAGTCCGTTGCAGGTCCTTTAAGAGGAGACTCCTGAGAATCCCGAAATTTGTTTTGCCACCCTAACTCCTGCTGGTTTTTACAGCCAGAAGTTATAGGGACTTACCTTCCTGGGACTGGAACCCTGTGTGGTCTGAGTGGTCTGGGGTGATGATGGGATCCCCTGCTCCCAAGATAGCCCTCCCTTCACTCCCAAGATATCTCTCCCAATTTTTATCCACCGCTATGGGTGTGTGGTCCCCAGCATCTTCCTGTGTCTCCAGCCAGCTCACCTATCTGGATGAATATGATTTTTTAATTCTTTTGTTGCTTGATTTTCTGAGGATTCTGGGTGATACTTGTTTTGTAGTCTAGTTGTAATTTTTGTTGTGGTTGTGCAGGAGGCAAGCCATGTTTACCTATACTTCCATCTTGACCAAAGTCCCGAAATAATATTTTCTTTAGATTTCTTTTTCAAGTTAATTTTTGTGGCATCATCTGAAAACATCAACAGCTGTACTAGATATTAATTGACTCAAAACAACAGTTGTACTGAATTAAATATTTGTGAAGGATCCATTTAATTCAACAGATTGTATTGTTTTGGGGAAAATATTTTTACAAACAGGTAGAAATAAAAATGAAGAATTTAAATTGTACTATTTTTTTCCAAACAAAAGTTGCCATGTGTTTAAAATTGTACTATTTGACTGCCACTACATAGTATCTTAAAATAAATGTATATAATTGGAGTTCTTAGGTAATTTTTTTGTTATGGAATTCAGATACATAAAAGTCAGTAGGTCATAATATAGCAGACATTCATGTACCTACTACTCAGCCTAAGAAATAAAATATTACAGGTAAAATGGAAGCCTCTCACATACACCATCAAAATCCCATTCTACTTTCCCCTTCTGTAGACATAACTACTTAAGTCTTTACTGTTCCTTTGCATACTTTTATAGTGTTGTCACGTAGAATATTTGTAACATATGGTGGGGTTTTTTGGTATTGCCAGGTTATATATATATAGAATTATGTGCATCTTTTTATGGACTTTTTTTCCTTCTAAATCAGTTAGGTTTTGGTGACTTACACATGTTGATAGATGTAAGGTCTAGTTTGTCCTTTTTAATGGCTATATTTTATTCCATTATATGACTGTCATACATTATCCACTTTGCTGTTATTGGGCATTTAGGTGATTTCTGGTTCTTTACAAATAATGATGCAGTAGTCTTGTATGTACCAACTTACGTACAAATGTGAGAATTTTCCTAGGATGTCTATATCCGGAAGTAGAATTGTTGGGTCATAGATTAGGTGCATCTTCAACTTTATAGCTATTGCTCAAGTGTTGACCAAAGTAGTAGTGCAGTTTATACTCCCTGTATGAGGGTTCCCATTTTAGAAACTTCTTTGCCAACCCTTAGTTGATTAGGTTATTTTATTTTGCCAGACTCATGAATGTAAAAAGTTTCTCATTTTAATTTGAATGTCACTGGCAACCAGTAATGTTGAGTGTTACTTCAGGTTACAGGTTTTTGGCTTTGGTTACCTTCTTTCTGGTGAATTGAATATTTATGATTTTTGCTCAATTTTATATTAGATTATCTTATTTATTTACTTGTAGAAGTTTTTATATATCCTGAATACTTTATTTTTTTGCTTTTATGAGCTGCAAATATCTTCTCCAGTCTGTAGCTTTTAATTTTTCACTTTGTTTATATAGTAGGTTATTTACTTATTTGGGGGCTGTTGCATTACTTATTAATTTTAGTATAATAACATTTATTTTACAGTGTATGCTTTTTAAAAAAGATCTTATTTATTTATTTTCAGAGGGGAAGGGAAGGAGAGAGGGAGAGAAACATCGATGTATGTTTGCCTCCCATGTGTCCCCCACTGGGAACCGGCCTGCAACCCAGGCATGTGCCCTGACTGGGAATTGGACCGGGATCCTTTGGTTCCCAGGCCTGCGCTCAGTCCACTGAGCCACACCAGCCAGGGCAGTATATGCGTTTTCTTATCCTAAATTTATAAAGTTTGTTTTTGTAAAAAGTTAATTTTGCTTTTCACATTTTGACTTGAATCCATCTAGTATTCATTTTTGGATTTAATGTGATAGTATATATATATATATATATATATATATATATATATATGGTATAATAGTGCATGTTTCCTCCTGATTGGTACTGCTCTCTCCATCATACACCATGTTCCTTAAATGCATGTTTCCATTTCTAAACAATTTATGTCTTTGTTTGTCTTCTGTGTTAATGTTATTTTGATTTTTAAAGCAATCTGAGTGTCTAGGTAAAATTTTTTGACTTAGCATAAGGAAATTAAAATGTTTGATAGTTTTTTTGCCAATGTGGTTTTTTATTCTAAAAAGATGAGTTTTGATTCCTTTTCATTTTCTCTAATAATTCTTTATGTTGAATGAATTATTTTAGGTAAGACTTCCTCTGGAATACCTGAAGAAAAAAAGTACTATTTGAGCTAAATTGAGGTTGGCTCTTTTTTAGACTAAGTGTGCCTAGTCTTCAGTTATTTAATATCTTGGACTCCATGGTATGGTATAGTGTCAGTTGCTCACACTTCTCTTTATCCTGTTTTCTGTCCCATAAATCTGAGGCCATATTGGTCTATTAAAAAATCAGTGTAACAATTTCCATGGGGTCAGCAGGAAAGCAGAACCAACAGAAAATAAAATTGGATATAGTAGTACTCTCTTTACATAGTCAGGGGTCTGAATTTGATTCAGTTTAATTTTTTAATACACAAAATTTTGCCAACTATTTGTCATTCCACAGAGATTTTTTAGTAGTGCCTGTAAAACCTTCTCAAAGGGCCTTGGCCAGTGTGTGGCTCAGTTGATTGGAGCATTGTCCCATAACTGAAGGGTCACCAGTGAGATTCCCAGTCGGGGCACATACCTAGGTTGCAGGCTTGATCCCCCATTGGCAGGTGCATGCAGGAGGTGGCCTGTTGGTGTTTCTCACATTGATGTTTCTCTCTCTCCCTTCCTCTCTCTTGAATGAAAAGAAAATAAACCTCTAAAAAAATTTCTGAGAATTCTAAAAACCTCTTAAAGGTTTCGTATCTGAATTATTAATAATATCAAATTATTAGTTAAGTAGTTGGTAGCCAATTAAGAGTAAGAGCAGAATTCTAGAGTAAGAGCCTGTAAGAGTGCCAGAAAGTCAGGTGAATTAGACTCTTGTAAGGAGGTTAGACAGTGCCAGCTTATTTCAGCATTTTGCTTTGGGCTAGCCTTAATTTTGCTTCGTCATTGTCTGTGCCCTTGATGGCAGGCATGTTGACCTACTACAGATTTATCATATAACTTGGAATTTCTAGTGTTACTTAGTTTTTTAAGCATATGCATTTTATTAGTGGACACATTCCTTTTTAATATCATAATATGGATCACGTTTTTCTGTTTCTTCTTATACCTGGTAATTTTGGATTGTACTGTAGACTTTATGAATGTTACCATGTAGAGACTCTGGGTTTTATTATAGTCCTCTGAAGACTTTGTTTTTAAAGTAATTGTTACAGACTGAATGCTTGTGTCCCCCACAACTTAAGTGTTATTCCCTCAAATTAACCTCCAGTGTGATGGTATTTGGAGATGGAGCCTTTAGGATTTAATTAGGGTTACAGGAGGTCACGAGGGTATGGCCCCAATAAGAAAAGACACCAGAGAATCTGCTTATGCTCTCTGCCATGTGAGGACACAATAAAAGAGCTGTGTGCAACCCAGGAAGAGCACTCTCGCCATACACTGACTCTGCTGGCACCTTGATCTTGGATTCCAGTCTCTAGAACTGTCAGAAAATGAATTTTGGTTATGTAAGCCACCCAGTCTTACCGGTGTTTGTGTTGGCAGTCACACAGAATAAGATAGTAATTGATTAGCTTGACTGTACTCAAAATTCCAATCCAAACTCTGTTTCCTTCAGGGGTGAGCAAAAAATACCTGCTCAGTTATTTTATTCTCAATTGGGCTGCTTGGAGTCTGCATATATATGTACTTCATAGGTCAGACAGAGATTTGAGCAGAGCTAATATGCAGCATTTAGGGCTCCTTTTCTGTGATTCTTTTTTGCAGAATTTTCACACCATTTCCCAGATGTTGTTGTCACCTTGAACTTGGTATTCTACTTCTTCAAGCTAGTAAGACTGGGATTTCTCTTGGCATTTTAGCTGTTAAGTAGGTGTGGATGGAACCTCTCTTCAGGTCAATAACACCACCCCCCAAAACACCATTAAAAAATGGAAGACTCACTCTTTGCTGTTGCTATTCCTTTTTTTCAAGTATAGATGCCAAAGAATTTCTGCCTTTCGGTTGTTTTCAGTGCTGTTCAGTAGTCGTTTTTAAAATTTTACTTTGTCTAGAGTTTATGATTTTTGTCTACGGGAAGTTTAGTCCTGTAGAACCTTCACAATATTCATATATAGAATCATACAATGTATTCAGTTATAAAAATGTATTCATTTTTACATGTTACTTTGAAGTAGAATTTTTAAGCAATTAAAATTTTTCTTCTCCAGTTTTTTCCATCAGCATCTAGGCAGGAAGGATATGCTGGAGAGTAAGGAAGTGGTTAGAGGATTTACTTATAATGTATGTGTGTACTATTGCTGGTAGACAGGAAGAATTTATCAATATGATTTATGGAATTTTGAAGCATTGTTGAGACTTTACTATATGCCAGGTGTTGTGCTAAAACACCTTGCATGGATCATTTTTTTAAACTTTTAGAGTAGCATTTGTAGATAGGTACTATTATTATTCTAGTTAACTAAGAAACATGTTCAGAAATTTGCTGATAGTTGCATAGAAACTAAATAGCAGAGCTAGAATTCTAACTCAGGTTACTCTGACTCCAGCATCTGTGCTCTTTAACCACCGAAGTTGAGTAAATGATCTTTAAATTTCTTTCTTGTGCTAACATTCTGTGATCACAGTTTTTTCTTTACCTGGAACATTTGTTAGGAATTTTCAGGTTTGTGTTTATAGTGTGCCATCTGTTGGTAAAATTCAGTAATGCAGCCTAGCAAAAGAGAAGCATGAAATTAAGAATTTACCATAATGTTGATAATCCAGGGCCCGTTTGATTGGGTAATTGATGACAGGGCAGAAACTCAGAAAATTAGAAATTATGGAAACCTAGCATTGTGAAGGGTTTAAAACTCTTAGCCTGGGGTATGTGACTGTCAGGTACCCGAAGCCAGTATCTAATGTAATAAATGAAGGACATAAATAACAAGAATGCTGTGAGTGGGGAGATATATTTATATTTGGTGGTTACACAAATGGAATGAGAGGCCATAAGCTCTTGAAATAAACAAAATTAGTAAATAATTAAGGTAAGGGAAGCTGTAGGACATAATCTTGAAACATGCTAGTTGTATGTCTGTATAGGCACAAAATTTAGTAGAAATTTGTGAGTGTTGGAGTGAGATGATTTAAGTAACTTCAGCAAAGTGACTTTTTTTTTTTGCTAAAGTTTTGGATGGATTTTTCAATTAAAACTATGATAGATTTAAGATTGTAAAGAGGTAGTACTGGCTGTTAATTTGTAACAAGAATGATAAAATGAAACTAATTGTGAGCAAGATTTGTTTTTGGTTTTGAAATCCAACATCTGTGTGTTGAGTAGTTTTATATTTTATCATAAAATACTGACAAAAATGAGTACTAAAAGTGACTAATGTGTCTTCTGTTGTGATTGGAAAAGACGTATTTCTGGAAAAAAGCTAGATGTATGTACTCAGACACCAGAGTTTTTGTTTAGTGACGGTTTTATGGTACGGTCTTAAGACCGTATGTTTGTTACAGTTTTATGGTTACATCTGTAAGGCTTATTTAAATGCTTTTTCTATTGAAAGTCTGTAGAAAAATAACTTTGTTAATGTGCACTCGAAACTCATTACCCTCCCTCCTCAATTGAAAAGCAACTCTTAATACAAGGATATACTGGAATTACGAAACTGGGTAGAAGGGACATTGCTGTCCAAGAAACTGTAGGGGAAGAATCTGAGGGGCTTGGCAAGTGCTTTTTGAATTGAGTTGATTCAGAGGTAATGGGAAAGACCCATGTTTTTATGCAATTTAGAGCACGGGTTGGCAGATTATGCCTTGTGGGCCAAATCTGGCCAAGGCCTGTTTGTTTTGTATGGCCTTGGCTAAGAATGGTTCTTACATTTTTTTTAAGGGTTAAGAAAACAGAACAAAGAATAGGTAGCAGGGACAGTATGTGGTCCAGAAAGCCTAAAGTATTTACCATCTGGTACTTTATATAAAAAAAATTGATCTCCCTTTTATTATTTTTTTATTATTGTTTATTTTATTAAGTTGTCCCAATTTCCTTTTCTTTTTGCCCCCTTCCACCCAGCCCACCCCCCTTGCCCACAGCCAGTCCTTTTTCCATTGTCAATGCCCATGCATCATTCATGGATGTTCTTTGACTAGTCCTTTCCCTTTCCTTCCACCCCCCCCACCCCCTACAGCTATCAGTCTGTTCCATGTTTCCATATCTCTGGTTCTATTTTTCTCATTAGTTTATTTTCTTTATTAGATTCTAGTTATAAGTGAGGTCACAAGGTATTTCTCTTTCACCAACTGGATTATTTCACTTAGCATAACAGTCTCCAGTTCCATCCATGCAGCCGCAAAGGGTAGGAATAAGTTCTTTCTTTCTGCTACATAGTATTCGGATGTGTAAATGTACCACAGTTTTTTTGTTTGTTTGTTTGTTTTTTAAGATTTTATTTATTTATCTTTAGAGGGGAAGGGAAGGAGAAAGGGAGAGAAACATCAATGTATGGTTGCCTCTAGTTCGTCCCCTGCTGGGAACTGGCCTGCAACCCAGGCATGTGCCCTGACTGGGAATCGAACCTCAATCCTTTGGTTCGCAGGCCCCATGCTCAATCCACTGAGCTACGCCAGCCAGGGCATACCACGGTTTTTTAATTCAGTCACGTACTGTTGGGCACTTGGGCTGTTTCTAACACTTGGCTTTTGTAAATATCGCTGCTATGAACATAGATTTGCATAAGTTCCTCTGAATTGGTGTTATCAGGATTCTTAGGGTACAGTCCCAGCAGTGGAATTGCTAGGTCATAAAACAGTTCCATTTTTAATCTTTTGAGGAAATTCCACACTGTTTTCCACAGTGACTGCACCAGTCTGCATTCCCACCAGCAGTACACTAGGGGTCCCTTTTCTCCACATCCTCACCAGCACTTGTTTGATTTATTAACCATAACCCTTCTGATTACCCTTCTGACACGTGTGAGGTGATATCTCATTGTGGTTTAATTTGCATCTCTCTGATGGTTAATGATGTTGAGCACTTTTCATGTGTCTCTGGGCCATGTGTATGTCTTTGGAGAAGTGTCTGTTCAGGTCCTTTGCCCATTTTTTAATTGGGTTGTTGCTGATTCCCCTTTTAAAGTATAGCCGTACTTTTCTTAAGAAGTGGGGGTATTGAAGGAGTATCAGTTTAACAGAAAAAGTATTCTTTTGGACCTGATAAGTTGCATGTGTTGTTGGAAATAATTGTAGAGGTGATTTTGAATGACAGATGAGAAACTAGGGTGATAATAATCTATAGTGTTTATTTTTCATAAGGCATTGTACAAAAATAAATTTAGAAATTATCTGTTGTATTCATTTCTTTACTAGTCCATGCCCCCATTTCCTGTCCCCAAAAGACTGTGGTAGATCTAGTGTATTTTTATTTGTCTCCCTGCCAGATTAATCATCCCAAAGAGAGTTCTGATCTTTTATGTTAAGTGCTATTTTCTTACATTATGTAACTTTCTTTTAAATAAAAATGTCAATGAGAGTACTTTTATTTGCATTTAGTAGAAAGGCATAGGTTATGAAAAGTATATATCTGTGATTCGCTTTTATGAATATTTCAATAAGTAAATATCCAGAATTTTTCAAGCCAGCATTTAGACTTAATTGTGATAGAGAAGACATTTTGAAATCTGTTGATCTAATGCCTCCATCCCTGTTTTCACCTTGATTTGATTAACTGTAGAGTTGCTTCAGGCAGGCTTTGAATGAGGAGCAGAATAGGAGAAAGAAAAGGGGGAAAGCTAATACTGTTTACCAGTAGTTATTAATTAACAATACCTTTTAGGAGAGGTAGTTAACCCCTCTGTTATTTTTGTGTTTTTCCTGTTCAGAAAATGTTATGTATCATGATCACATAGGAATTCCACTTTTGAAAGTAATTTCTACTTAAAGGTTTCAAAACAGATGTAAGAAAGGTGGCTTACTTAAAGTATATGAAGTGATTTTGAAATGCAGATGTAAATTTTTCTTAAAATGTCAGTACAGGCTTTGGAGCCAGAGCAAACTGTTAGCTATTTGACTTTGGGCAGTTTCCTAATTTCTATGTCTAAGTCTATCTGCATCTGTAATGTGGGAATATTAATAGTACCCAACTCATGGGATTACTGTGAGTATAGAGTAAGTTCATGCATATAAAACATTTAGAACAGTGTCTGGCAAGCAGGCTGTTATCTACTAACTAAAATTTTCTCTTGTTATGTGTACTTTGGGTAAAGGTTTTACAGAAGATACAATGTCAACTATGTTTTTAGGCAACATCTTTTATGTTACATGTAGGAAAATTATATGTGGATTGGGGAACTATAAATATCTAGTAATAGGGAAGTCATACCTTTGAGTTTACCTGTGTGTGTGGTGACTCCTGTAATTGGCCGTATGTCTTGGAGAGGAGTCTTGGAAGCTATGTCTATGAGGTTGTAATAAGGGACATTGGCTTTTGAGGGGCATGAGGCAAGCAAGGGCAGATCTTGGACCTTCTCAATGTGTATCTTTCTCCTTGCACTTGAGCCCTGTGCTACATGGTTGATCCCAGGACTCCTGGCCACCAAAGAGGAACAATTGATGCTGCCTAATAGGTAATCTGTGACCCCTGATCTGTTTTTCTAAGACATTGGTGCCAAGTGTGGTCTATGGTATTAATGGGATTTTTAATATCTAGTTGAGACTAAGAGGAATTCCTTGGTGGGCTTTGTACTCCTCTGACCTTCAGTTGTTCAAAGCAATTTATAAACAGTCACTATCTTTAGGAAATTTATATTTGAGAATGTATGCTTCAAAGTATTTTATACGTATAAACTTGTAACTATAATAGAAGGTCATTTCTGAAATGTTCTACTTTTGACCTAGCCTAAATTAACTTTTTAAAAGTTTTTTTCCGTATCTTCATATCGTGAAGTTTTACTAACACATATTTAGATGTGGATTTTTTATTTTTAAATCCTGTTTGGTAGTTCAGTTTTCAGAGTCTGGATTGGAGTTTTTCTGTCTGTTTTTGGAGATTTTCTCATCATCTCTTTAAACATTGCCTCTCTTCATGATTTCCCTTTTCTCCTTCTGGAATTCTGATTAAACATACATTTGACCACCTCATTCTGTTTTACACACCTAATAACCCTCCCTTGCCTTTTTAACAGCTTTATTGTGGTATAATGCACATACTGTGAAATGTGCCCTTTCTGCAAGTACACAAATTTGATAGTGTTTATCAATTTATTTAGTTTTATAACCACCACAGTCCAGTTTAATAAAATTTTAGTCACCTCACAAAGTTCCCATTTGCAGTTTATCCTTGCTCTTATTCTTAAACCAGGCAGTTACTAAACTGTTTCTATGGTTTTGCCTTCTCTAGAAATTTCATGTAAATGGAATTATATAATCGTATGTGTCTGGCTTTTTCCATTTAGCATAATATTTTTGAGGTCCAGCAGTGTTGCATGTTATACTTAGATTGTCCCTTTTTATTGCTAAGTAGTATACCGTTGCATGGGTATTTCATTTTGTTGAGTATTGTGAGTACTGTTTCTTTGTACTTTCAAATAGAAGTCTTTGGTTGGCCATGTTTTTTTTTTTTTTCATTTTTCATGGGAAGATACTTAGGAGTTTCATCATGGACGTTTATGTTTAACTTGTTAGTTAACAACCACATGTTTCCTTCCTAAGTGTTTATGCAATTCTACAGTCCTACTAGGATAGTATGAGTGTTCCAGTTTATACATTGTTGCTAGTACTTGGTATTGTTGGCCTATGATTATAGCCCTTTTAGTAGTTGTGAAGTAGGATCTCATTGTGCTTTGAAATTTGCATTTCCCTAATGACCAGTGAAGCGGAACATTTTTTGTATATGGTTATTTAGTAAAATAAGCATATCCTCTTTGGTGAAATTTGCCCGTTTTCTAATTGGATTATTTTATTGCTGTTGAGTTTTCACAGTTTTTTATATTATTTGGACATTAAGTACTATGTCAACATATGTTGTTGGGTGAGTATTCCTTAAATTCCACCAGGTAAAATTGGCTCATAGTGTTGTTTAATTCTACTCTATCCTTGCTGGTTTTCAGCCTAATTGTGCTATCAAGAGGAGGAGGAAAAAAGAGGATGTAAACTGTACAAGGTTACAATTGCATAGCATTTATGTACTCCCATATGTTTGCTATTTTTTTAAACATTTAACATTATTATTGAAGAACGCCTAGAAAACCAAGTGCTGTTTTTTTAAAAAATTGGGGTATAATTGACATATTCTCACATATTTTCAAATGCTCCCTCTGGGGGAGGGAGAAACTTTCCTCTACCCTCAAAGTTTTTTGATGGAATCTCATAATTAAATCTACAGAAAACAATACCAAGAGAAAATAACCAAATTTAATACATACATCTGAATACATACATCTGCATGGGAGTCCCACATACACAAGAGTCAGAGACACCACACGTGAGGGGTCCAAAGACAGAAAAGGGAAATGCGGTGTTTATGACATTCTCAGTTAAAGATGAGGTAAGATGCTTTGGTGTATCAAAGATGGGGAAGGTCGTTCACAGGATACAGTGATGAGAGTTTGCCCAGAAGTTATTTCTGGTGATAACTCTTTTATGGGCAAGGGTCCTAATTTAAATTATTTAAGGGAGAGAGAAAAAAGTTCCTTGTGAGCCTGCAGGGTCTTAATTGCCTTCAGCTTGTAATACAATAAAATAATGATATGCCAAAGTGGAATATTTTGGGGAGGCCTGTTTTGAAGGTCTATATCCGCTAGGCTTCTTCCTTTTTTCTCAAGTAGTAGTTGTTTAACAGAACTCCTTAAAAAGTTCCACTTTCCTCAACACATTTGCTAATGCTGTGTGTTCATCTTTTGTCCTGTTATTTATATTGTAGGTTTCAGATGTATGCTGATAAACTGCAAATGATTTAGTTAAATAAAAACTTAGTAGAGCAAACAGAGTGCTTCTCAGTGGATCTATATTTTCATTCTTCAGTAGGTTATTTGACTACATTAAGTATCTAGTTGTAGTATCTGATTTTGGTGGACTTCATTAACATAGCATGGGACTGAACTGTGTGTGGTCTTTGCCAGTTGTTTCCGAATAGCTCACAAGGAGAAATTCCAGATAAATCTTTGGCACACTTTATACTATCTGTGTCTGGATTTTATTAAGTAATAAGCAGACAAATTAGTAGGCATATAGAAGTAAGTGCAACAATTAATCTGCCCCCTTTTTTGCAAGAAAAGCAACCTTTTAAATGTCAGATCACAGTACAGTTTCAGTGCCAATCCCAAATCCTGTGTTTTTGAATACTGGGAGCATAATGAAAATTTGATGAATTTAAAGTTATAGGTTAAGTTGGTTTCGGTAGAAATTCAGCCTCACATCATTACATGTCAGCAGCACTACCAGATGATGGTGTTTTGTTTTTTTTTAAGTTACACACAGAAGTCACATGGAAAACGTCTTTTCAGTTATAGATGCTCTGCCTAGTGTGCAGTGGGAGAAGGGGCCAGGATAGGAATAATATACCTGCAGTTTAATTGACATAGCCAGATCTTTCCATCCTCAGGATAATGCTCTAAAAGTGATCCTGGTGATGGTTCTGTTGCTCTATAGTAGTGTAAGGGACCCGGAGGGGTGGGCTCGCATTTTTAAATAGTAAAAGCCTCAACAAGATGGTGACATTTGCTCAAAGACTTGAAAAAGGTAATAGAATGAAAGTAATGAGGTAGGATGCAGAAATGCAGAGCGCTAGGACCTTAATGATTATTATAAGAACTTTGGCTCTTATAAAACTCTTGAGTAAAATGTGAAGGTATTAGAAAGATTTGAGCAGAGAAGTGACATATAACATATTTTTAAAGGGTAACATTATCTTTCTTGAGGAATAGACTGAAAGGTGGCGTGAGTGGTTTCCACAGTAAGCCAGGCAAGAGGTGATGATGGATCAAGAGGTTATTGGATCAGAATAGTAGCAGTGGAGGTTGGGAAGTGGTTGATTCCAGATATGTTTTGAAGGCAGGCTGACAGGTTTTGCTCATGAGGTTATATATACAAAGTATACAAGGTCAGTTTGTCTGTCACAGGTAAGCACAGGTAACCAGGTTCTTGGTGATCAGGACAAAGAATTGAACTGAACACACAGAGTTTATAGCAGAGAATGTGGGAGCAGGCCAACTCCAAGTAGAGATTAACCTCATAGGCTGGAGGGATTCTATTCTTACAGGGTGAATGGTTCCTAGCTAGTTTTGGTGGGCTTTTATTACACAATGTACAAGTGCATTTGTAATACTTGAAAGCTACTGTGCATGTGATCTCCCATGATTTTCCCTGATTGACTATTGGTGAAGGGGTTGCACAGTGTTACCAAGTGGACCCCCTTCTTCTCCTGGAGCCCCCCTCTACTAGGTTTTCCTTGCTTGCCACCAGGGAACCATAGCTCTCAATGCCAGAGATTGGTGAAAAGTTAAGGAATTATTTATTCAAAAGTTACACGGACTTATGAGTAATGACTTAATGTCTTCATTAAAATCCCTTAAAACACCCACTGTCCTTCCTTCCCCCATTTGCCTGGTCTGGGGTACCATATCTCAGGAAAAGAAAAAGAAGTCTGTGGCTCAGGTAGCCCCTGGTTCTTCCCAGTAATCCGTGCTCGGCTGGCAAGCCTTTTTTGGTTCCCAGCACCATTAGCTATGTCACAGGATCTCCTGTTCTTAATCCAAAACCACATGGCAGCTTCTCATGGCCCACCAGCAAGAGTCCTTTCACGCCCTTTCCTTCCTGCAGTGTGTCTCCTGCATTCTTCCAAACTACTGAGAGAGAGAGCTCCACATCACTGCTACATCTTGCTTTCCAGCTTCCTAAGCTGCGTGGCAAATGGAGACCGAAACCCATGTGGTTCCTCTTGTCATGGCTGCCAGGCCTGGGTTTAAATCCCAGTGCCAATCTTTCTCTGCAGCCCCATTTGTGACTCCTCCCACAATTGGCTACACCTGCCAGCATTTCCATATTTTTTTCCAGCTTTTGGGGGCTGGAAGTCTGGGCATCTGTGGCCCTGTGGCACGGATCTAATCATCTCCAAGCTGTCACGCAGGTGCTGTAACTAGGGGAGGTTGCCTCCTAGTTACATCCTGGGCAGAAGTCACTCCCATCTCCCTGGCTTAAAGCACAGCCACAGCTATTTAACATATCCATGAAACCAGTTAAAACTTATAGATATGTTAAATGACCATGCCTGAGGTATTTGCAAAACTGTTGCTGTGCAAAAAAAAACCCTCTTATTGGCCCTGTTCCATGTGTCCCATCCCCTAGTTCAGACTTGTGGGGGTGAGGACATCCTATGTTTTTAATATTTCCTGGACACCCTAAGTTCTGGCCCCCATTACAGATCCTTCTTTGGGGGGCCCCTGGCTGCACCCTTACATGTACAGAAGGTGTCCAGTTATGTAATGTGAAAAATGGAGACATTTATTGAAGAAGATACAAGAAACATGGCACATAGGACAATGAAGCCTCAGTCCCCTTCAAAGTAGGCACCTTGGGTCCTCACACACTTCTCTCACATGCCGTCAGCTACTCCATCATATGTTCCTGAATTTCATTGACGATCTGAAATCTCTTGCTTTTCAAAGGTGATTTGAGTTTTAGGAAAAGCCAGAAGGTGCAGGGTGCCAAATCAAGGCTGTAGGAGGGCTGACTCATCTGGACGATTTGATATTTCACCAAAAAACACTGCACAAGACATGATGTGTGAGTGGCTGGGTTGTCATGATGAAGCTGCCAATCACCAGTTGCCCATAGCTGTGGCCTTCTGAATCATCTGAATAGTTTCTGTGGAAGAATATTCAAGTTTAATGCAAAATTTTTGCAAATTATTTGTTCTACTCATTCAGTCATTTTGAATGCAATAGCCACACCATACACATGCTCACTTAACAGTCTATTGCCTCTACTGACTAGTACAGTAAAGTCATCATTGTTCATGCATGTGCATTCCAGTCCACTCTCCTTGGCCGCCAGGTTACATCAGTGTTGTGCAAGCCATTCTCATATTAACAGTGTCTGGACTCTTGTTGGGCATACCTTGAATAAGAAGAAATCAAGAATGTTGCTAAGATTTTTGCCTTAAAGAATAGCTCTGACCTGGCTGGTGTAACTAGGTCAGTGGATTGAACGTGGGCCTGTGAACCAAAGGATCGCAGTTCAATTCCCAGTCAGGGCACATGACCAACAGGGGAGGCACAAGAGGCAACCATACATTGATATTTCTCTCCCTCTCTCCTTCCCTTTCCCTCTAAAGATAAATAAATAAAATCTTAAAAAAAAACCAATAGCTCTGACCCTGACTGGTGTGGCTTAGTGGGTTGGGTGTTGTTCTGTGAACCAAAAGGTTACTGATTCAATTGCCAGTCATGGCACATGCCTAGGTTGCAGGCCAGGTCCTCAAGTTGGGGTGTGCTAGAGGCAACTGATTAATGTTTCTTTCACATATTGATGTTTCTCTCCCTCTTTCTTCCTCTCTTCCCCTCTCTCTAAATGAAAACAAACAAATTAATAAATAAAATCCTAAAAGAAAAACCCCACAAAACCAGAATGAAAGACCCCACAAAATGAATGAAAATGGAATGAAATGAATCAATGAATGAAAATGAAAAACCCCACAGAATGAAAGAATGAAACTGGAAGAGTAGAGTTGCCATTCACTGAGATGAGGAAGACTGGTGAGAAATGAGTGTTTGGGTGAAAGATGAGTTCAGGTTTGGCTATGTTAAGTTTGACATACCTGTTAGACATCAAAATGAAGCTGTTGATTAGGCATTTGGAAGTATGAACATGGAGTTTAGGAAAGGACCTGTCATGAAAGTATAAATTGGAAGTCATCTAGTATATTAATGGTATACTGGATGTGAGTACTGAAAGAGTGAATATAAGTGGAAAAGAGAAATCCAAATTTTGGGGAGAAAAGGAGGAATCAGCAGGGAGATAAAAGGAGTGGCCAGTGAAGGGAAGATAACCAAACTAACTGATGAAAATGTTTTAGCAAGATGAGGTTGATCAACTTTGTTAAATGCTGCTGATAATATCAATGAAGATGAGTCCTGAAAATCAACTTTTGGATTTAGAGGAAGTCATCGTCTTGAAAGCTCAACTGGAGTGGATTTTAGAAAGTGTGGAAGAAAAAAAGAGGGAAATGTTTTTCCAGTGATCTTTTGCTGTAGATGGAGGCAGAAACATGTAATGTTAGCTTGAGAGGGGAGTGCAGTCAAGCAAAGATTTGTGTTTTGTTTTTTTAAAATACAGAGAATAATGGCATATTGCATGCTGATAGGAATGAGTTAATAAAGAAGGAAAAAAATTAAGAGAGAATTGGTGGAGAGTATCTTTTAGTTAGTGAGGAGTAGGGGATCTAGGGCATAGTAGAGTGGTTGGACTTGAGTAGGAGCAAAAATAGTCACAGGAAAGAAAGCAGAGTATGTGGGTATAGATACTCATTGGTAGATAGATGTGATAGAAGTTTGTAGATAATCTCTTCTTCTTGTATCAGTTTTCTCAGTAAAATATGAAGTGAGTCTATTTAAAGAAGAACCATTAACCTAAGAAATGGGCATTTCTTGAATGACATGTCAAATTTTGGAACCAGAATTAGAGAATTTGGGGGCTAAACTAAGGTTTATCATTGCAGTACCTGAAGGATTTCAGAGGAGCCTGCAAAACTCCAACCATCATAGTTTTTTCTAGATATCTCTTCTAGAGTTTTCCTTTTAGAATAAAGGCTCTTTCTTTTTCTACTGTCATGGTGAGATATAGTACTGTATATCTTCATCTATATCTGTATAGGATGGAACCCAAGATCTTTATCCCAATTTATGGAGTTTCACCTGTCTCAGTACATGATGTCATATTCCTTTTTAATCAGTTACACATAGCATGGTGCAGTGTCTAAGGATCAAGGCAGAAGCCCAATAATGCTACAAAAAAAAAAATCAAGTTTTAATAGTTTTTTTTTAACTTGAAGTAATTTTAGTTTCACAATAATTGAGGGAAATGAGTTTTTTCCCATATTGATCCTAGGTTTGCCTTATTCTCCTTATTAATTTCTTGCTTTTTATCTTTTGAAACTATCTTATTTGGTTATTCATATTTAAGATTGTTAGAGTAATCTGGTAAATCAAACATTTGTAATCATGTGATAACCTGCACTAACCCTATTGATGTTTACTATCTGTTCTGTTATCTCTCTCTTGGTTAGAATTTGCTTGGTATCTTTTACTGTCCCAATGCCATTAACCATTCCTTGTCCTTATGCTTTAATTAGTTATTTTAGAAATAAAATATAATAAAGTTTTTAAAAATTTTTATTTTTTGAGAGTATGTTTATTAAAGCTGGGGGCAGTGAAACAAAGAAAGGGCTTAGGGTAGAAGAAGCAACAAGAGGGAGCCTAGTGGTGCTCTGCTTTGGCTCCCTAGGAACTGTACAGGAAAGAAGTGAGCTAAGGCAGTGCTGCTGTTAGCTCACTGAAAAGTCAGAGAAGGGGGCCTTGGAGACGTGTTAAGGGAGTAAGCCCAGGATGAGCTCCCGCTGCCCCTTGCTCCCCTGGTTGCAAGTCTCATGGGTACCCTTAAGTTTATGAGATACATGCCTGAGAGGGAAGAAAGGTGTGTGCATGCTCCAGAGAGAGCCCACTGCAAGGGTTTATTGTTTTGGTTAAACCCAACATCACTTTTAATTGGCTGTTAAGTGATTACATCAGCCCCTCTTGAGGTTTTGGCCCACAGTGGAAATCTCAAACTTGATTTCCTTCCTTGCTGTTTATTTGAAGCAGCCGTATCTGCACAGCATTGTAGATTTAGTAACCTAAATCACACTGGATTTAAATGATTCTCGTATTTTAGGTATACTGTCATCAGGAAGCATGTAATATGTGTAATATGTAATAAATATTTAGTAAATTGAAAAACAAATAGTATAGAACTATTTCTTTTTATGTACTTATAATTATTTCCTTATAATATTAGTGGGTTAATGTATAAACCATCTTGTAAAACTTTTTGTTTTAGTCCCAGAAATCCTGGATAGAAAGCACTTTGACGAAGAGGGAATGCGTATATATTATACCAAGTTCCAAAGACCCTCACAGGTAAGCATACCTTTGTTTCTTCTGTCCCTTCTGAGAAATTTAGATGTGAATTGTGTTGCTAATTTATTTATTAAAAGGCAATGATTAATTAAATTATTTGTAGTTACTGTTAGTTTTTTTTTTTTGCTTACTGTTAATTGTTCTTTCTTACAATGCAACATCACATTTTTTAACCAGAGAGCATAAATGGCATTTACTGGGTCACATAACTAACAATTCATAGAGGTGGAGTTAAACTTTTTCATTCAGTATGCCAGTTGTAAAATAAAGCACTGTTCTTTCATTGAGAGAAAATTATGATCTTGCTTTATTAAAAAATAGATTGTATTATAACTAACTGAGTTTATTTCCTGTAATTGTTCATTTCATTTTGCAGTTGAAATAATGAAAATACTCATTAGGTGTTAAAGAAATAGCAAGCTATTATTAATTAAGTATCCTTTGCTGTAGTTGTTCATATGAGACATAATTTCTAAACACAGTTATCTGGTCATTTCTTTCTGCACTAAATTGAATTTTAAAATTAACTTTATATGACTAGGTTAACAAATGGATTTACAAGGTACCAAAAGTTATAAGTGAAAGTCTCCTTTAAATTCCCCTTCCTTAATGAATAATATTGCCTATTTCTTGGAATACCTTCCAGAAATAGATATATAGTATTTTACCATGTATAATGTACTCCCATGTATAATGGACACCCACACTTTAGTGTACATTATACACAGGGTTATTATACCCATGGTATATAATCATTATAGCTATGTATAGTGTGTGTCCTTATTTTTCCCTCAAAGATAACGGGCAAAAAAAATGTGCATTATACATGGTAAAATACAGTAGTCTTTGCATGTCCAAATGGATGTCTGTCTACTCCTCCCTCTCCACTTTTAAATACATACTGTTCAGTCCATTGTTTGTTATTATGGCAATAACTCCAAGATACCTTGTTCTTTTTGTTTTCTACTTTTTTTTATTGTTTATTTTATTATAGTTGTCCCAATTTTTTTTCCCTTTTGCCCCATCCACCCAATCCATCCTTTTGTTCCACAGTTAGTCCTGTCTCTGTTTTCCTGTCCAGGAGTCAATCATACATATTCCTTGACTAATCAATCCTTTTTCCTTCCGCCCGTTCCCCCTACTCTCCTCCCCTCCTATAGTTATCAGTCTTTTCCATGTCTCTGACCATTTTGTTCTCATTGCATCTTTTAAAATTATGTGCCTTTATCATAGTTTGTTTGTATCATAGTTCGTAGTAGTCCTTATTGATGGACATTTTAGCTATTGTGTTTTTCTTCTTCTTTTTTTTTTGCTGTTAGGCAAAATAATGCTGTAGTGAATAATCTTGTACCTTAATCATCGTATAGATGTGAGATATTTTCTTTAGCCTATATTTTTAGTACTGGAATTAGATTTTGAAAAGGAGTCTGCATTTTTTATTTTGATGAATATTACCAGATTGCCCTTTATTGAGATTATATCAACTTATACTCCCATCAACAGATATGAGACTACTATATACTATATTTTTACCATATTGTCTTAAAGGCTTTTTAAAAATGTTTTTATAATAAAATGCCTTTTCTTATGTATCTTATTACTCTGAACTATATGTTCATGTATTATTCTTTTTTATATTGATTTGATAAGGCTTTGTATATTAAGGAAAGTAACCTTTTGTTTGCAAATCTTTTTTCTCTGTTTTTAGACTTGATTAGTGGCACATTTTGCTGTGTAGAAATGTTTTATTTTTACATTGTTGAATCTACTAGTGTTTTTCTTTTAAGGCTTCTGAACTTTATGTTTTACTTAATTGTATTTAAAATATGGGAACCATGTGAGTTAGAAAATTATTTAATGTAAATCATATACACATATGACATGTACTGAAAAATGAAACTATATAATTTTTCTTTGTTTTGTACTTCTAAATGGATTTTCTATAGTTCAGTTTAAATTAACAATTTCACCCTTTAAGTAATAAATTTACCTTGTTTGTAGATGCCTTCCAGGATGTCAAATTTGTCAGCAACTTGTCAGGTAAGTTTAATAATCTAACTCTGTTGTACAAAATTTTAAAAACAAAACCAGTCTGTTAGAGACATCAGAATACAATGGGATAATATTCATAGGCTATTACAGTTGAGAGTTACTTTACTCAGGCCTGGGAGATGAAGAACCAGGTAAGTTTGCTTGAAACTCAGGTGAAGCTACCTGAGGAGAGTTCTAAAGTTAAATGTGAATTACTTGGGTAAAGATTGAGGGAAAGTGAATTTAGGCAGAGAGATTAGCATGTGGAAATACCTGACAGTAAAAGAGATTATGGTTCTGTCACGAATCTTGAGAATTTAATATGTCAGATGGATGTTAAGAGAGATCTGAGTCTAGAAAAATGAGTAGGGGCCAGACCATTTCAGCTCTCTGTGCATATGCCACATAGCATTGATTTCATGTTAAAAGGATATTGTATAGGGAAGTAAGAAGCTTAATAGATTCTCACTCTCTCTGTAAACACAGTTGGCATTTTTCAGACATTGAATTGGGAGAAGAAAAATAGTTTGGGAAGTTTTGGAGTGAATCTGGCAAAAAATTAGAGCCTGAATTAAGATGGTGGCTATGATGAATAAGAGAACTAGACATATTTAAAGGGATTTAATAGGATAAACTCAACAGGATTAAGTGGATGTATAGAGAAAAGGGAAGAGTTGAGACTACCTAAATTTTTATTTAGACAGCTAAGTAAGTAGTACTGTTCATTAAGGTATAATGAAAGAATGTAAGAGGAAAATGAATAGGTTGGTTGTCTGGGAACAGTAGTGTATGGAATGAATTCATTTTAGGTATACTAAATTTTACTCTCTTCGATCTTCCTCCTTTCTTCCTCTAGATGGGAAATTCCATTTGGTGTCTTTCTATTCAAGCTGAAGAACTTCTTTAGCCTTTGGTATAATGCAAATATATTGGAGATGAATTTTTTCAGCTTGATTTATCAGAAAATGTTAATTTTACACTCATAATTAAAAAATATTTTCACTAGATGGGGAATTCTGAATTGACATTTTTCTCATGCTAGCACGTTAAAGATATCATTATGTTGTATTCTGGCTCTTGTTTGTACTGAGAAGTCAGCTGTCCATGTAGCAGCTCTTCTGAATGTAATGGGTCTTTTTCTCCCCCCTTGCTACTGTAAAGAATTTTTTTCTATATTTTTGCTTTCCAGCAATAGGTCTGTAATGTGCCCAAGAGTGATTCTCTTTGAACTTGCTCTGTTTGTATAAATATTTGGAAGTTTGTATTTTCCACCAAAGTGCGACGTTTTCAGCCATTGTTTAATATTTCTGCCTCATTCTCTTTTCTCTCTCAAGGACTACTGTTATACCTGTGTTAGATTGCTTGATATTTTTCACAGGTCACTGACACAATTTCTTTTCATGAAAATTTTTTTCTTATATCAAACTTATATTGATCTGTCTTTAGGTTTGTTAAACCTCATTTCTGCAGTTTTCAATATGTTGTTTTGCCTATTCGTTGAACTTTTCATCTTGTGAATTACATTTTTTTAATTGTAGATTTACATTTGATTCTTTATTACTGCAGTTTCCATGTTATTATAAGTCCTTTAATGCAGATTAAAATCTTTGTTTACTAATTTCAACATCTGTGTCATTTAGGGTCTGTTTTCGTTTGACTCCTTTGTTTCTTGAATATGAATCCCATTCACTTTTCTTAAATTTTATTTTTTGAAACAGTTTACAGTCAATATGTTATTTTGTATTATTTTCAGATATAGAACACAATGGTTAGACAATCATATACTTTACAAAGCATTCCCCCTAAGATTTCCACTTCCTACCTGGTACCATGCATAGTATTACAATATTATTGACTATGCTATACTTTACATCCCCGTGACTGTTTTGCAACTACCGATCTGTACTTCTCAGTCCCTTCACCTTTTTCACCCCAGCCCCTGTCTCCTCTGGCAGCCATCAGTCTGTTCTCTGTATCTGCGAGTCCATTTCTTGTTTTATTTGTTCATTTATATTGTTCTTTAGATTCCACATATAAGTGAAATCATATGGTATTTATCTTTCTCTGACTGACTTGTTTCACTTAGTGTAATACATGCTGTTGCAAATGGTTAAGATTTTATTCTTTTTTATGGCTGAGTAATATTTCATTGTAGATACATCTATCTGCTTTATCCACTTGTCCACTGATGGGTCCTTGGTTGCTTCCATATCTTGGCTATGGAAAATAACACTGCAGTGAACAGAAGGGTACACACATTCCTTTGCATTAGTGTTCTGGGTTTCTTTGAATATGTACCTAGAAGTGGAATTGCTGGGTCATAAGGCAGTTGCATTTTTAATTTTTTGAGGGCCATCCACAAGTTTTCCATAGTGGCTGTACCAATCTGCCTTCCCACCAACAGCTCACTAGGGTTCACTTTTCTCCACATCCTTGTCAACTCTTGATGTTTGTGGATTTACTGATGATAGCCATTCTAACAGGTGTGAGGTAGTATCTCATTGTTTTATTTTACATTTCTCTGATGATTACTGAGTGTTGGTTGCTGTTGGTGTGTCTGTCAGTGATTAACTCTCAAGCTGGCTGATTATGACAATGACACCAAACACCAGTGTACAAGCTGCTTGCAGGAGCTGACCCCATGAAGTGGAATTTGTCCCAGCAGGGTCTGGTGTATGACCAGATTTTTTTTTTTTTCTTGATGGGGGGTGGTGCAGGTTGTGCCTCTTATGGAGCTAACGGGATTGTGTTCTGCTGTGGTCTGAAGT
This sequence comes from Artibeus jamaicensis, assembly GCF_021234435.1. Lineage (NCBI taxonomy): Eukaryota > Metazoa > Chordata > Mammalia > Chiroptera > Phyllostomidae > Artibeus > Artibeus jamaicensis. The sequence continues at coordinate 20,772,442 of NW_026521883.1, forward strand.
TTGACACTGTGTTTATTGGTTCTGGGACCTCTTGGAAGGGTCTCTGGTGCATGTCCCTTTTGTGTGTGGCCTGTTGCTAGCCCTGGGCTACCTGTTTTGAGCTACAAAGCAGTCAACAGTTTTGGGGTACCTATGCTGATCCCAGTGTGGGTGGGAGGGCCCAAGCTCCCTATTAGGGCCGGTTGCATCAGCTCTCATTCCACCAGCTCTAACTCAGGGGGTATATCAGCAAAAGGCCCAAGACAACCAGTCACTGAAAGAACAGTATGCAAATTGTGTGAGGTAGGTTCTCAGTCCCTAGGTAGGAGCAAGTGTCATCCACCAGGTGGATATAGACTTAAACTCAGTGCCAGTACTGGGTTGAGGTCACTAAGCAAGTCTTTATTTAAATTCCCTCCCCCCCCCCATCTCTCTTTTCATTTCTCCCTCCTTCTCTCCCTTCCTTTCTCCCACCCTCCCTTCCCGTGTACCTTCATATTTTCCATTGCCGTTTAGTCCCCTTAAAAGTCACAGCGTACACCAAAGACAGCTGCCACCCACTTGGGGCATGTAGACCTTTGTGGTGGGATCTCAGGGAGTTGTCAGGGTGAGGCCAGTAGAGTTCATCAGGCTAACCAAACCAATATTTGGCCACATGGAGGGAAGTCTCTGCACAGGAATGGTGGTATCATTTGGATTTGTGAGGGAAAATTGGCCCTTGCCCTAGAGCTACACAACTCAGTCTCTCTGTATCTCTGCCACCCCCACATCTACCTGGACCTCCTCAAGGGTCCTCCAAGAACGTGTGCGCCACAGCACCAGAAGCCGAGGTTGTTTGCAGCCAGCAGGCTCCTCTACAGGGCATGAGCTTTGCAGGGCACAACCACAGGGAGTTGGGAGAGTAGGCCAGTGCGTTCCCCAAGGCTGATTCTGTGTGGGAGTGCTCAGCCCAGGAATGGAGGCATCTGTGGAAGAGGAACTCAGCACAAGGACCTTAGCAGCTGGTCCTTCATCCCACTCCCAAAGCAGCACAACTCATTCTCTCCCTGTATGACTTTGAGCCCACTTCCTTCCACCAGAGCCCAGTGTGAGTGTGGCAGCAAATGAGATTTTGTGCACTGACCTTTTAACAGGACACCTGGGTATATAGCATACTCCCAGGGTCTCTCCCTGGGGACACATCCTGGCTGCTTTTCATAGTCAGATGTTATGGAGGCACCTCTTCCTAGCACTGCTGCTCCTCTGGGCTGCCAGCATGGGGTTGACACCCTTTACTCTTGGGGTACGGGGGACCTTTGAACCTGAGATATCCCTCCAATTCTCAGCCTAAGCTCTGTGTGGATTTGGGGTCAGCTCTTTCATGTATTTGCCCTTCCTTCCAGTCTCGATGTGGACCTTCTGTACATCCTTGGTTATAAGACTTGTGTTCAGCTAGTCTTCAGTTGGTTATTCCGGTTGACTGTTCTATAACTTAGTTGTAATTCTGTTTTGGTGCTGGGGGAAGTGAGTGTAACTTTGACCTACTCTGTTGCCATCTTGGATTCTGTTATGAGCCACATTTTCTTTCTTTTTCAGCCATCTAGTAATGTTTTATTGCATTTCATGAGTATTGTGCATGATTCACTTTAGGGGTCTGGACTATGTCATCTCCTTTTAAAGGGTGTTCAGTTTTGTTCCAATGTAATTAAATTATTGACCTTTTTGGGGGGAGTCCCATTTTTCTTGATATTTATTTGTTGGGGCAGCTCTACTTTTATTATAAACTTAGTACTAGGATGTAGATCTTACACTTGAGGTATAAATAGTCTCTTAGAGTCTTAGCTGAGTACACAAGATGCTCAGTAATATCTTTTCACTCTGAACTAAAACTGCAATATCTCCTAGCTCTTTATAACTCCATTCTTGGACACACAGCAGGTGATTTCTGCTAAGTGTCAGAGAGCATTGCTTAACATAGATACAGCTCACTTCGTGACTAAGAACCTATGGTGAATTCTCATGCAAATTTGTGTGTTTCTCTCTCTGTATAGCTCTCTTCTCTGGCCCACTGTTAGGAATTCCAGTTGTTTCACCAGCCCAGAATTCTATTTCCTGCCTCCTTGCTTAGCTCAGTGACAGTGCCATTTCCTGCCTGGGCATCGCCTCTATGCATAATGGTTGAAATTGCCCCAGGCTGGTACAACCGTGGAGAATCACCTCAGATATTTTCCTCATTTCAAGGATCAAATTCTATGATTCCTCTTGTTCAGTGCTAGAAAGCAGTTATCTCATCTGTTATGTCCATTTATATCAGGAGTCCCCAACACAACCCCTAGGTTTGGTAATTAGCTAGAAGAACTCAAAAGACTCAGAATATATTTGTATTCATGGCTAAGATTTAATAAGTATGGTGATGTCTGTATTGAGGACGTTCCCTCCTTTTCTCCTTTGCTGAAAATTAATGATGAATGGATATTGAATTATGTTGGTCTTTTAGGTGAGCAAGCTCTTTTAAAAATTAATTTTTCTTCATTGTTCTCTTTTCTGTTTCATTGTGTTCTCTTTGTTTCTATTGGCTTACTTTGGGTTTCATTTGCTTTTTTTTTGTTTTTATGTAGAACTTTAGTATTGCCTACGGTCTTTTCTAATTTAAACTATATACTATACATTTTTATTCCATAGAATATTTTTATACTATAAAATATATATAACTACACACTGAAATTTTTATTCTAAACACTGTACAATTGCATGTCATGCTTTTTATTTTAATTTATATTATATTTTTATTACCATTTATCCCCCAAATACTCTCTGCATCTCATGTATTTTGATATTAGTTTATTGTCATTTTGTTCTAAATAGTTTCTAGTTTCCTTTGTTACTTTCTTTTATCCATGAGTTAATTAAAAATGTCATTTAATTTTTTTTTTTTTAAGATTTTATTTATTTATCTTTAGAGGGGAAGGGAAGGAGAGAGGGAGAGAAACATCAATGTATGGTTGCCTTTCGAGCGTCCCCTGCTGGGAACTGGCCTGCAGGGAACCTGCCTGCAACCCTGGCATGTGCCCTGACTGGGAATCGAACCGCGATTGTCTGGTTCGCAGGCCCGCGCTCAATCCACTGAGCTACACCAGCCAGGGCAATTTTTAAATACTTAGGATTTTCTAAATGTATTTTTTATTGCTTTCTAGTTTAATGTTGTTTTATTATTTAATTTCATTGTAGACAGAGTATGTCTAAGAACATATTTTGTATGACGTACATCTTTTTTAGTTTATTGAGACAGAATGTGGCCAATCTTTTTTTTTTTTAAAGATGTTATTTATTTATCTTTAGAGGGGAAGGGAAGGAGAGAGGGAGAGAAACATCAATATATGGTTGCCTTCTGTGCGTCCCCTGCTGGGAACTGGCCTGCAACCCAGGCTTGTGCCCTGACTGGGAATCGAACTGGCGGCTCTTTGGTTCACAGGCCCCGTGCTCAGTCCACTGAGCCACACCAGCCAGGGCTAGAATATGGCCAATCTTGATGAATACTTACTGTGCACTTGAGTAGAGATTTTATTTCGTTGTCACATAGAGTGTTCCACAAAATTCTGTTAAATCACTAGGTTGGCTCATAGTTTTGTTCAAGTTTATAGGATTCTAATTTGATAGTTTTCTTTTCCTTTTAGTACTTAAAAGGTGTAACAGTGGCCTTTTGACTTTCACGTTTTTTGATAAGGTATCTGCTGTCATACTTTTTCTGTACGTAATATGGCAGTTGTACTTTGGCTGCTTTTAAGATTTTCTCTTTATCACTGGCTTTTAGCAGTGCAGTAGTGTGATTTTTCTCAAGCTCATTTGCTTATTTCTTATTGAATCGCTCAGACTTGTTAGTCAGTAGTTTTAAAATGTGTATTTCTACTCTCTCCTTTCTGGGACTTGAAATTTCTGGGACTATGTGTGTATTGAGCTACTTGAAATTATTCCACAGGTCACTAATGTTCATGTTCCTTTTGTTCCCCTAGTATTTTCTCTTCAGTGTTTCATTTTAGATCAATTCAATGGCTGTGTCTTCAAGTTTACTCTGTGTGTGTGTGTGTGTGTGTGTGTGTGTGGTCTAATATGTTATACATTCCATCCTATGACATTTTCATTTCAGCCATTTTATTATCTTTAGATGTCCTGGTTGGACTTTTTTTTTAAAAAAACAAAATTTTTCCAGTTCTTCCCTCGTTTTCTTCATATTTTCTTCTACCTTCCCAAATATATTCTTAATAGTTTGAACTTATTCATAATAATTGTTTTAGGGTCCTTTTCTTCTAATTTTATCTCTATACAATTTCTAGGTCTTCATTTGTGATATTTTCTTATATTCTTCTTTTATGCACACTCAGTAATTTCTGATGGCTGTTGTAAACTGTGAATTTTATGATTTGGGTGCTGGATTTTGTTGTATTTCATTAGGGAGTTTTGGACTTACTTTAGCATTTGATTAGGTTACTTTGGATTAGTTTGGTCCTGTCAGTCTTGCTCTTAATCTTTGTCAGGGCAAATGCAGTCTAGGTCTTATTTAGCCTTTCTGATTAGGCATTAATCTTCCGAGGACTCTATTAGAGTCCTTCTGTCTTATGAGATCTCTTCATTCTGGTTGGCAGGAGTATAAACTATTGCCTTGATGAACTTTAGGAATTATTTGGCCTACTGCTGTCTAGCAATTCTAAACATATCCTTGGGTAGTTTATTCTTGCTGATGCTTAAGGAGACCCTCTACATATATCTGGAGCTCTTTCTGTGTAGCTCTCTCTTCTTTTTGTTTTCTGCCCCACAAACTCTAGCTCCCTTGGCTTCTACATAGTCAGATTGATTTTTTCAGCAAACCAGTGAGACTGCCCAGTGGGTTCCTAGTTCCTAAATAGTGGTCCAGTTAGTGCTTCTAGATAGAATGAAAACCCTCTTTCTGCCTTGGCCCCAAACCACCATTGTAGTCTTTATATAGATTAATTTGCATTTTCTTGAATTCTGTATACATGGAATCATATAAATATGTGCTTTTTGGCAGCATCCAGCTTTTTGATTCAGCATGATGATGTTGAGATTTATCCATATTATTGTGCCTATTGGCGGTTCATTTCTTATACCAGCCTGTTATATGGCTATACTACATTTTGTAGATGCTCACTAAATTTAGGATGCTACACCATCATATACTAATGTATTTATACTATTGCAGTGCTGTAATGAAGGTATTAATTTAGCTATCCTAAAATCAAAAGGGCAGATTATACTGTTGATTGGTGCATTCATTTTAATTTAGTATTTTATTGACTAATTTTTTTGAAAGTCTTAAAATTTAATTGTTTTTTATTAGGTGTTTTTGTGGTCGCTTGGTCAAGCAACATGCTTGTTTTACTGCAAGTCTTGCCATGAAATACTCGGATGTGAAATTGGGTGAGCATTTTAATCAGGCATTAGAGGAATGGTCTGTGGAAAAGCATACGGAACAGAGCCCAACAGATGCTTATGGAGTCATAAATTTTCAAGGGGGTTCTCATTCCTACAGAGCTAAGGTATGTCATATATTCGATTTTTTACTTCATCCTATTATCTAAATATTACACACTTATCTGACAGTTTATATAATGCTGTGTCAGAAAATCAGTCTTGATCATTCCTTTATGTATTTTTAGTTCTTTATAGAGGTGAATACAAGTACAGAATTGTTATATCTTGGTGAATTTAAACTTTTATCATTATAAAATGTCTTCTATCTCTTGTCATTTTTGTTTGCTTTTTCAGTAATCTATAATTATAGCTAATTTTTTCATTTCTTTTACTTTTAACCTTATGTTTAAGAGTTTCTTTTTAAAATTTAAAAAAATATTTTCTACTATATCACTTTTTCTTTGTTTCCTTTTCTTTTTTATATCTTTCGGATTAAGTATTTTTTATTATTTTCTCCATCCTCATTAGCATGCTACTTATATATTATTTTTCTATTTTGTATATTTTAATTTGCTATTATAAGCTAGTACTTTTACTGCTTTCTGGCAGTTCAGGGACCTTTAGCATACTTGTAACTGCATTTATTTCCCTTACGGCTTACATGCTTTTGTTGGCATGAATTTTATTTTTTTGTGGATGTTTAACCCCCCCCCCCAAGACATAATTGGTTTTCTTAAAAAATATTTATTTATTTTTAGAGAGGGGAAGGGAAGGAGAAAGAATGGGAGAGAAACATCAGTGTGTGGTTGCCTCTCATGTGTCCCCCACTGGGGTCCTGGCCCTCAACCCAGGCATGTGCCCTGACTGGGAATCAAACAGGTGACCCCCTGCTTCATAGGCCTCTGCTCAAACCACTGAGCTACACCAGCCAGGGCTAATTGTTTTAAATTTAGATTTAACAACAGTTTACTCTTTATGTTGTGCTGCCTGCCTCCTTGTCTTGATGAGAAAAAATGCTAGATGGTGGACCCATCTTTAAGTTTTCAAATTCTCATGGACCCTTCTTACTCTACAAGCTCTCGCTGCCTTGGTAGCTCTCTGATGCCTCAAAACAGATGTTATTTATTTTTTAGTGTCTCTAGTCCCCAGGGGTAGACATAGTTCAAAGCAACGTAATTCATCATTTCTGGAAGTGGAATTCCTCATTAACTCCTGACTGTGTGTATGTTACAGAAAACATATATATGTTTTAAATTTACATGTAACATGATATATGTGTGTTTTACATGAAACATAGGTTTTAAATTTAGACTCTTTTCTGAACATTATTATATGTACCCTAGTATAATAATGAGTTAAACTAAACTAATACAGAAAAAGTATAGAACAAATCTTGTTGCAGAGCATTCTTAAGGGACTCTGGAGCCTCTGTCAAAGGATTCTGATAATTTGGGATATTTCATTTCATTGGTGTTTGATCTTTGCAAAGGAATGGGCAATATATACTCTTTTGTAAAGAACCTTTCTTAGAGATGATTAAAAGCATTTCTTGCAACATCTGAACATTTCAGATTTCACTTGAGCTAAATCATATAGGTACATTAGACAAAGTGAATGAATTAGAGTGGTCATAGCAAGTAAGATATGTGATGACACTTAACAGAAATAAAGTTTTCAAAAATCTTTTAAACCAGAGGAAGTCATTCCATAGATGTGATAGTTTCTTTTCTATAGAATGATTTTTCAAAAATTAAACTGATGAATCCATCTGAACACCTTAAAATAATTAAGTAAAATTAATTTATTATTTTCAGTTCTTTGTGGATCAAATCTACAATTAATACCAATGAGGGAAACCATCATTTATATTGAAAATATTTTTGCTTTTTTAATTGCATAGTAATTCTGCTATAATTGGACTAGATTATTGACAAAACTAGCAAACAGATAATTCAGTATATGCTTCTCTTAATAGCAGGAGTTGTAGAAACTTCCATTTTTTTCTTCATTCTTCTTTCTTTTTCTCATCATTGTAGCTAGCCTTAACACCTTTCATTCACTGCATACTCATAGTTAAGCTAATAAATACTATGATTAAATTTGTAAATTGGGTGGATGGTAATTGAGTTTATACAGCAAGAGTAACACAGTTATGTCTTAATCTTGAAGTTTAAAAATTAGAGTGCCAGTAGTTTTATAGCTCTTACAAAATGATTTTCTAACTTTAAAATAATTTGCTCTTGCTTATTCCTAGAAGTGAAAATATATCAAAAGTAGCCTATGAAATCTATTTTATAACTTGATTCAAATAAAAGTTTTCTAAAGTTGTATAACATTGTATTATGAAACCTATGTACATAATTTGTTTTGTCCTTTTAAAAATCTTTTTTAGTATGTCAGACTATCATATGACACCAAAACTGAAGTCATTCTGCAACTTTTGCTTAAAGAATGGCAAATGGAATTACCCAAACTTGTTATCTCTGTACATGGGGGCATGCAGAAATTTGAGCTTCACCCACGAATCAAGCAGTTGCTTGTAAAGGGTCTTATTAAAGCTGCAGTTACAACCGGAGCCTGGATTTTAACTGGAGGAGTAAACACAGGTACTATAATGATTATCCCAATTATTTCGTGTGTTTGTAAATGTTTCATAATATTAATTAGATATTTGAACCAGATATTTGGTCAGCATTGAATATAAATATATTGTGTTTTTCTGTTAAATAATTTATAGCTTCTGGATATAAATAGTAGCTATAAAAGTAGTTGGTTTTCATTTAGTCTTAAAAAATAATATACTTCAGAGCAGGGGTCGGCAAACTATGGTTTGTGGACCAGATTTAATCTGTTCCCTTTTTTTTGGTAAATAAGGGTTTATTGGAACACAGCCATATTAATTTGATTTTGTATTATTTATGGCTACTTTTGTGCTATAATAGCAGAGGTGATACCGTCTACAGTGATAGACTGTATATCCTACAAAGCATAAAACACTATTTGGCCCTTTTTTAAAAAGTTTGCTGATCCCTACTATAGAGCAAAGTACAGTATTACTCATGTCACTTTCTGGCAAGTGGTAAAATGATACAGGAAAAGAATCAATTGCCTAGGCAATAGTAAGAAGTAGCTTTCAAAATTAATTTTTTATGTACTATAATCTTTCATTCTAAGTCTTCCCTATCACATACCATATACAGATTATATATAAGGAAGCAAATTAATTTTAATACCCAAAGTAAAATAGTTAATACTTAAATTAGTTTGCAGATATCTAATTTATTACCAACAACTGTTATTTAAACCTCATTGTGTGTTTAGCATTCTTTTGCTGAAAATATATCATTCCACAAACAAATAAAATACTACCTTCGTCAAGCTTACATTCTGGTAGGGGAGATGCAGACAACAGATAACTAAATAACGTATAATATGTTAGTTTCTCTGAGTAATACTATCTTCTGATATATCTGCTTGGGCAAGGGAAACAAAATTAAAAATAAACAAATGGGGCTACAAGAAACTAAAAGGTTTTGTACAGCAAAGGAAGCCATCAGCAAAACAAAAAGACAACCCACTGAATAGGAGAAGATACTCAGTAATGATACATCTGATAAGTGGTTAATTTCCAAAATTTGTAGAAAACTCAATACAACTCAACACCAAAAATTAACCAATCCAATTAAACATGGGCAGAGGACCTGAATAGACACTTCTCCAAGAGGACATACAGATGGCCAATACATATGAAAAGACACTCAATGTCAGTAATCATCAGAGAAATGCAAAATAAAATCACAATGAGATACCACCTCACACCTGTTAGAATGGCTATCATCAGTAAATCCACAAACAACAAGAGCTGACAAGGATGTGGAGAAAAGTGAACCCTAGTGAGCTGTTGGTGGGAAGGCAGATTGGTACAGCCACTATGGAAAACTTGTGGATGGCCCTCAAAAAATTAAAAATGCAACTGCCTTATGACCCAGCAATTCCACTTCTAGGTACATATTCAAAGAAACCCAGAACACTAATGCAAAGGAATATGTGTACCCTTCTGTTCACTGCAGTGTTATTTTCCATAGCCAAGATATGGAAGCAACCAAGGACCCATCAGTGGACAAGTGGATAAAGCAGATAGATGTATCTACAATGAAATATTACTCAGCCATAAAAAAGAATGAAATCTTTAACATTTGCAACAGCATGTATTACACTAAGTGAAACAAGTCAGTCAGAGAAAGATAAATACCATATGATTTCACTTATATGTGGAATCTAAAGAACAATATAAATGAACAAATAAAACAAGAAATGGACTCGCAGATACAGAGAACAGACTGATGGCTGCCAGAGGAGACGGGCTGGGGTAAAAAAGGTGAAGGGACTGAGAAGTACAGATCGGTAGTTGCAAAACAGTCACGGGGATGTAAAGTATAGCATAGTCAATAATATTGTAATACTATGCATGGTACCAGGTAGGAAGTGGAAATCTTAGGGGGAATGCTTTGTAAAGTATACGATTGTCTAATAATCACTGTGTTCTGCATCTGAAACTAATAAAAAATAATATTGAATGTGAACTGTAATTGAAAAAGATATAAAAAGTTGGACTCATTAAAAATGTATATGTTAGACACATGAAAGATAGAGGAGAGATAGTAGGGGAGGTGGAGAGGTTTTCACTGATAAAGTGACATTTGAGTAGAGATGGTAGGAAATGAAGGAGCAAGATGAGAATAATAGAGGGAAGAACATTGAAAGAAAAAACAGCTACTGTGTTGGGAGAATAGTAACAAGAGTCCAGTGTAGCTAGAATGGAATGAGCAAGAATTGCTAGATGAGAAGGTCAGAAAATTAAGGGTGTGTGATGGTGGCTAGCAAGGGATGAATAGCAGGGGCAATGGGCGGATCTTTATATAAGACCTTGTAGTCCATTTTAAGCACTTTGGCTTTATCTCTAAATAAAAAGGGATGGTATTAAGCAGAGTTGATAAGAGCAAAGATAACTTGGATAATGCTTGGAAAGTAGACTGTAAACAGGCACAGTAGCAATTGGAAGACTATTTAAGATGCCACTTCCATCTTCAGGTGAGGAATGATATATAATGCATTATAAAAATATTGAGCAATGCACTTGTTTACTAGGGCTGCCATTACAAAATACCTCAGATTAGGGTAGCTTGAACAAAAGAAATTAATTTCTGATAGTTTTGTAGATCCAAGATTAAGGTGTTCACAGGTTTTGTTCATTCTGAGGCCTCTCTTCTTGGCTTTTAGATGGTCGTCATCTCACTATGTTTTAAGGCCTTTCCTCTGTGCATGTGCATCCTGGTGTCTCTTTTTGTGGTCAGTTTCTTCTACTTGCAAGGACACCAGTCAGGCTGGATTTAGGCTGACCCTAATCACCCTAATACAGTCGTATTCTCAGGTACTGGGATTAGAATTCCAACACAGGAGTTTTGGAGAGGATGTAATATCAGCTCATAACAAGTGATAAGAGTTATGTGCTCTTTTGAATTGTCTTTCCTACTATTCTCTCAGTTTTTGATTCAGCTGGACAGCTTTTATAGTTATGTGGTGTGTGTGTGTGTGTTGTTCCTAACCCATAGCTACACTTTTCATTTTTTAAGATGGGGTGTAGAGCAATAACAAAAAACTATAGTTTACTTACATTAGGATTGTAAAAGAGAACTAAACACAACATGGTAAAAGTTAATTTTACATGTGTTTCATGTAGTTGTAGTGATTGGACATTGTGGCTTATTTGTTGTTTTTGGTTCCTGTGTTCTCTTTTTAAGTTTGTCTTTTGGCCTTGTTGCCTTTTACCTTGTATGTGTAAAGCAAAACACAAGTTGTAATGTTACAGATCGAGCACACATAGTGAAGACTTTCAAATAAAAGGAATTAAATTTTGTGTGAATAGGTGTGGCCAAACATGTTGGTGATGCCCTCAAAGAACATGCTTCCAGATCATCTCGAAAGATTTGCACTATTGGAATAGCTCCATGGGGAGTTATTGAAAACAGAAATGATCTTGTTGGGAGAGATGTAAGAATGATTTTAAAATTTCTTGTATTTGAACTTATGTATAAACAAAATTAAAGCAAGGATCTTATGAGTCAACTTAAAATATTTATGAACATAGCATACTTTTCAAATTACCTTTTTAAATTTTTTTTAAAAATAATTTTAAAAAGATTTTATTTATTTATCTTTAGAGGGGAAGGGAAGAAGAGAAGGAGAGAAATATCAATGTATGGTTGCTTCTTGTGCGTCCCCTGCTGGGAACTGGCCTGCAACCCAGGCATGTGCCCTGACTGGGAATCGAACTGTGATCCTCTAGTTCACAGGCCTGTGCTCAGTCCATTGAGCTACAATAGCCAGGGCTCAAATTACCTTTAAAAATGTTTTTCTGAGGTCTTCTTGTGATCCTTTTGAAAATGCATTCATAGATATAAATAATTGACATTGTGGTGTTAGTACATTTTGGTCTCTGCCTTTTTGTTTAATTATTTTACCTTTTCTGTATCATGCCAGTCTTCGTAATTTAAATTTTTAATGACTTCATGACATTAAAAATTAATTTTATTGCCACTAAGAGTACTAATCAAATGGTAATGTTCATTTGAATAGGTTAAAGACATGAATTGATTGTATTTATCCAGAGACTATTAAAAAGGAATTACTAAATTATAATGATTACTTTTAAGTGCAATTAAATTTCTAACTTTATTTTTAAAGATTTAGCTTATGGCTGAATAGCAATAATAGCAATAGCAATTTTCTGAATAGAAAAATAGCAATATGACATTTGATTGCTTTTAGTTAGTGTCCTTTATGTATTGCTCTTTATTCACCAATAAGCTAATTGTTTCTTCACATTATGTATTTATTTGCTGCTGCTTCCTTTGCCTGTGATAATGAAATAGTATATTTTCTGCAGTGGAAGTCAAAATATAATTGTATCATTCAACCAATTACTGGTTAATCTTCAGCTGCTTAAATGCTTATGGTTTTGATATATCCTCTTATACTATTTGTTGGCATAGGTACATGGAATTTTACCTCTTTGTTTTACAGATTATTTCAAAAGTCATTTTTATTTTACATTTTATTACACTTAATCTTTCCCACTAACTCTTATATTTGATATTGTTTAGGTGGTTGCTCCTTATCAAACCTTATTGAACCCTCTGAGCAAATTGAATGTTCTGAATAATCTACATTCCCATTTCATATTGGTGGATGATGGCACTGTTGGAAAGTATGGGGCAGAAGTCAGACTGAGAAGAGAACTTGAAAAAACTATTAATCAGCAAAGAATTCATGCTAGTAAGGGAATTTATAAATTTATATTGTTGAAATTTTCTGAGCTCTATTGCTAGCCAGCAACATTCTTAAAAGACAGAATGGTCTTTGAAGAGCTCATTTTATTGGGTTGGCCAAACACTGTATGTTTTTTTCATAAAATAAAGGACACACTTTTCATTTTCTCCAGTAACTTTGATTTGGATATTTTGAGTATGTTGACTATCTTCCACATGGTATAACGTTAATTGTTCTTAATTAGTGTCTTGATTTGATTCCTATCATCTTCAACTGCTCTACCAAGACCTTGAAACATTTTCCAGTGAGAAATCTTCATCCCGAAACTTCACAAACCTCTTTTAACAAGTTTCATCTGTCACAGCACCTTCTTTGTACACTGCACAAATTTTTTTTTATTTCAGTTTTTTGCATTTTTGGTCAGCCGAATATTTTGTAGCAAGATAATGTATGAAACAACCAATAATGACTGAACTTAGATGAAATAAGGTGACCTAGGAAAAGAAGTCTGAGGCCAAATAGGGTACTCAGATATTGAGGCCAAAACCATGGAAGTTTGGTGGAAGCTCTGTTGCTATTGTAATCCCACTGCAGCCCAAGGAATTCAGAAATAATCGTAATGTGTGATATATTCTAATGTATGGCTTTTGAAATTCAGGACAAAAGAGTAACAGAGGAAAAACTGCTTTATTGCAAAGTAAGAATCACCTTGCTTAAAGTTTATAACATGAGTAGGTATCACTCTTTGGTAGTTGTACCTTAAAAGTTGGAATTCTTGATACTGGTCTTTTTCAACCAGAGTCAAACTCTTTGGTTTAACATTTAGATTTCTATTTTAAAAAGAAATTATGTAATTCTAGGATATTGAGAAGATGAGCTCTTTGCAAAGTTAAGCAGATATTCAAAATTATAGGACAGTGCATTCAGACTATGATGGAGTCATAGTCATCTCTTAAAAATTAGGAATGTGTAAGAATCCTGCAGTAACCTACTTTTGAATTCTCTAACTGCTTAGCAGATTATTGTTAAAAACAAAAATTGGTATTGTTCACTAAATTTATTCTGTTACTCTTGTAGAGGTCTTGTATTTTATTAATCATTTCCTTTTATGTAATCCTGAATCTGTCATTAATTTCTATATTAATGTTTCAATATGTTTGAAATCAGAAAGATACAGTTTAATAATAAATAAAAACATTTATATTAGAAATTCAGTGATGCAGTAATTAAGTAAATTCTAAAACAAATTAATGTTATACATTTCTTATCATGAGTTCAGTTAGTGAAATATACAATTTTACTTTTAAATAAATACATAAATTCTAATGTATGCCTAATTATACATTGGATTTTCTACTTTTGTCATTTAGAACATACTTTGAGTCCGTGAAAAAGTAATATATTCAGTATTTATTTATGCCAGCCTATTATTATGTTGAATGTTGAAAATAAAGTCAACACAGTTTGGGGATAAATTATACTGGCTTTTAATTTTGTTTTGATTGAGTAAAAAATAATGTTAAATCACTAATTTTGCCTAATATCTTCATTAAACTTTTGCTTTTTTTAGGAATTGGTCAAGGTGTTCCCGTGGTGGCACTTATATTTGAGGGTGGGCCAAATGTTATCCTCACAGTTTTAGAATACCTTCAGGAAAGTCCTCCTGTTCCAGTTGTCGTATGCGAGGGAACAGGCAGAGCTGCAGATTTACTAGCATATATTCATAAACAAACAGAAGAAGGAGGGTAAGCATTTGACTACAACAAAATTTTAATAACTTTATGTAAAGGGGCGTGTGGTGTTTTGGGATATTAGATTTATTTCATTATGTTATGAACATGAAAAATTGAACTTTAATACAATATAACTTGTTAAGGCTTCAGGAAGTAGCTTGTCTGACACATTATTGGAATGAGTTAGTATTTTGCCATGTATAATGTGTACCTTTTTATGTACACATTATACATGGCAAAAATTTGTGTACCCAAATTTTTGAAGGAAAAATAAAGATGTGTATTATACATGGGTAGTATCCAAAATATGTTGTATCTGTTCTTGTGTTTTGTAATTATTACATAAAATTTCTTGTACCATATGTTCAAAAATAAATTATAAAATTTTTAATACAAAAAACAAGTATATAAATAAAAATAAATAAATAAATGATTTTAAAATGTCAAAAGCTTTTTTCTCCTGAAAGTTTGGGCTGAAAAATGTGGGTTCACATTATATGGCAAAATATGGTAAAATGTATTAGTCTTCTTACAGGACAGTTTTGCAAGATCTGTCAGACATACAGAAGCACATTATCTATTGACCCAGTAGTTCCATTTCTGAGGTTTATAACTGCAGACGTATTTGTGTACATGTGAATAATCTTATGTGTAAAGCTACTTGTTGTGGCAATGTTTGTAATAGTAAAAGATTGGAGCAAAGTAGAATGTATATTAAAAGGACTCGGTAAATAAATTATGTTCTGCACCATGGAATAGTTTGCAGCTGAGTAAGGTTGGTATATGTGTACTAAATGGTAGAAGATTACCAATATACAGAAGGAATGTATACAGAAGAAGGAAAATACATAGTACACATATTATGTTACCTTTTATGTAGGGAAGAAAGAGGGAATAATTATTTGTGTATATACAAAGGAATCCTGGAAAGTTACACAAACCAATGTGTGTCTTCTTTCAAAGTGGTTGAGATGAAACTAGGCAGATGGAAGTCAGTGGGAAGGAGACTTTAATTTTGAATTTCACACACACACACACACACACACACACACACACACATTAAAGATTTTATGCCCTGTCTGGTGTGGCTCATTTTATTGAGCACTGGCCTGTGAACCAAAGGGGAATCACTGGTTCAGTTCCCAATTTGGGGCCCATGCCTGGGTTGTGAATGAGGTCCCCAGTAGGGGGCATGCAAGAGGCAACCACACACTGATGATTCCCTCTCTTTCTCCTCTGTCTAAAAATAAGTAAATAAAAAAATTTTAAAAACTTTTTATTTAGGTGGGTAGGGTGGAAGAATAATGGGGGGGAGTGGGGACAACTGTAACTGAACAATAATAAAGAAGATTTTATTTATTTATTTTTAGAGAGAGGGGATGGGGGGAGAGAGGGAGAGAAACACCAATGTATAATGTGTGAGATAACACCCATCAGATGCCTCTCACATGCCCTCAACTTGGGACCTGGCCTGCAGCCCCCAGGTATGTGCCCTGACTGGAATTGAACCAGCTACCTCTTGGTTCCCAGCCTGGCACTCAATTCAGCCACACCAGCCAGGGCTATTTTTATATTTTAGAGTATTTTATATTGCTATATTTTTTAGCCATATAAATATAATACTTATTGACAAGAAAAATGTGCATGTTCTCATGTTTAAGACATCTTGGTGAAATACTGCTTTATACAACATAACATCTTAAAATTTATCTTTATATAATATAAAATATGAGTACTGATATTGAAACACCTGCCTTGGAGAAAAATTTCAGAATAATTCAAAGGGGAAAATAACTCCATTTCATTCTTCCCCTTATGGCTTACAAATGAGATCCTCATGAAGGAGAAATTTTCAATACAGGTCAAGTGTTTAATATTAACAAAGTAGCTTTAAAGGTCTTATTACATCCGTTTACCTGTACTTCATATCAGATCTACATATAATGAAAGTTGAAATCAGTGAATTAAGTTGTGTTTTCTCTTACTCTAGGAATCTTCCTGATGCAGCAGAGCCTGATATTATTTCAACTATCAAAAAAACATTTAACTTTGGCCAGAGTGAAGCAGTTCATTTATTTCAAACACTGATGGAGTGCATGAAAAGAAAGGAGCTCGTAAGTACATTTTAGCAGAGTAAGCCTTTTAATTCAGAGCACAATCTAAATTGATGAAAACTTGTTTTTATTTTGGATTTTAAGATTTTCAAGTCATTTTTAACCGTGTAAAGATGTCACTTAATTATTTTGTTTAAGTTGAAAGATATCAAAGAAAGATAATAGTTTCTATATGGTATTGAGACATATATTTGTACTTACGTTTTAGGAAAAGTTTCATAACCAGACCTCAACAGATTATGTCTAGGGATAAGGAAGCCCGCTAAATCATTATTAATGGCTTCTCTAAAATATATTTAGAAACAAAAATCAAACTATTTTACTCTGCGTGCTCAAATCAAAAATTAGTGCTGCTTAATTTCAGTCATCTAAAAATGGGCTTAAGTTTGCAGAGAAAATCTTTTATCAACTCTATAAGTAGTAGATAATTTGCTGTTTTCTTTTATGTATTTTATTTCTGTACACTTGGAAATGATGTTAGTTGGAAAATTTGTATTGGGGTTATTAAAATAGCCTTTTACTTTATAAAAAAGGTTATTACATAAAAACCCCTGAAATGGTATTATATTTCAAATAATTTCAATAAATTTTTTGTTAAAAAAACATTTCTCACCAAAGACACACAATTACTTGCACTAAGTGTTCACTATGTAGAAGGAATAGCAGGATTTTCCCAGATGAATTTCCCAGTCCCTAAGTTGCTTATTCTAGGAAAGAATAAGATAGCTTAAAAAATGAATGTAATATGAAACCAAACATTTTAGTGTACTTTCCATTTTATTTGGTAAATGATACAAAGTCTTTTAATTTCATGTTTTTGGTTCTTTATTTCTGTCCAACCCCCCCCCCCAATTATATTTCCCATGTAGTTTGAAATCACTTTCTGTTTTATGTGTCTTATGCCTGAGTCTTTAAAAGGTAAAGACAAGCCTGACAGGTGTGGCTCAGTTGGTTGGGCGTCTTGTCACAAGATGAAAAGTCGCCGGTTGAATCCCAGTGTGGGAGAGGCAACTGATCAGTGTTTCTCCTTCTCTTTCTCCCTCCTTTCCCCTTTCTCTAAAAATAAATAAATAAAATTTTAAAGAAATTTAAAATGTAGATATAATAATATGAATTAATCTTTAAATAGATCACTGTTTTCCATATTGGATCAGATGAACATCAAGATATAGATGTAGCGATACTTACTGCACTGCTTAAAGGTAAGATTTAATTATTGTTTTTTATTTGTTTCTACAAGATAGGACTTTTTAATTTAGCAAAGTGTTTAGAAACTGAATTTCTCAATAATTTTTTTTTGTAAAAGACACATGTTAGCTTTCTTTGACAATTAGCTTTCTTTGACTATTAGTTAGCTTTTATTTTTATTTTGTAGAATTATTTTAAAGTTGTAGTATTTATGCCACCAGACCCATTTAATTTTTCTGTTAAGAATATGTCTCATTTTTAATTGGCTAAAAATAAATATATCATGTATATTAGTCGATAGAAATTTAAGATAGTGTTCTTGAGAAGAGAAATTTGGAAAGAAAACCAAAGATACTTCTAGGACTAAAGAGTTAATGCTTATACACATTGAACTGTTTTCCTGTCAATATCTTGCCAAAAATATCCAAGTGATAACATAAACAGTGTTACAGTGAAAAATCTTTTAAAAAATTTGAGACTAAAATGATGTCCCAACTGGGTGCCTGAAAATTCAAGTGCGCAGTGAGTTGGCAGGAGCAGAGCAAGAGAGTACTGTTGTTTTATCATCATTCACAAGAGTTTCCCAAATATTAGGCCACAATAAATTGCCAATACATCAGATATTTAAGAAATACTAAAATAAAACATATACATCATCTTGAGGATAAGAGACCATAGTAATAGGAAACCCAGAAACCATTCACAGAAAGATCAATAAATGGAATTGCATAAAAGTAGAAAGAGAGCACCTAATATATTTTCCATGTACTTTCCGTGTGCTAGCCAATGTGCTTTAGTGGTTGAGAGTATTTATCTCACTTTATCTTTACAATAGCCTAAAGTGGAAGATTGCCTATTATTTTCCTCCTTTTATAGATAAGGAAATTAAGGAACCAGGGATATGGAGGGATCACAATAAGTTGTTACAAATTAATAATAAAAAAGAATGATTACCTCATGAGAAAATGGGCCAGAATTTATGTAAAAGATATGAGCAGAATATTAGAAATGCTCAGGGGAAATGTGGAAAGATAATCAGTGTTATAAGTGAAGTAACCCAGTCAGAGAAAAGACAAATACCATATGATATCATTTAAATGTGTAATCTAATGAACAAAAACTGACAAACAAAACAGAAATAGGCAAGGATACATGGAACAGCTCTCAGGGAGGAGAAGAAGGGAAGGCGGGGTGAAAGAAGACAAGGGATTAGCCATAGATATATATTCATAACCCATAGACACAGACAGCAGATGGGTGATGGCCAGAGGGAAGTGGGGTGGGGTTACGTGGAGGTGGGGGAAGGAGGGGCAAGTGGGGATATCTGTAATAGTCAATGATAAAAATGAAGTTAAAGAAAAAAGGAGCTTTTTATCCCTTTACTGGGTATTCTTATACCTCTGATAGGTATTACAACCTTTCTGGAATATATTTTGGCAGTATAACACAGGCTTTAAAATGTCCTTCAACCTACCAATTTGGCTTCTACAAAATCATACTGTGTAAATAATCAAACATGTGCCCAAAAATATACTCACCAAAAATTTCAAAATACCCCAGATATCCACAAGTCATAGAAAACTAAGGTATGAAATTAAGATACATAAAATAGGCTGCTGAATAGTTTATATAGTGTGGTCCACTTTTGTATAAATAATTAAAAGTATACATATGAATTTATCGGGTTGGCAAAAAAGTCCTTTTAGTTTTTTCCATAACATTTTTCATTTTTACCAATAACTTTATTAATTTGGATGATTTGAGTATGTCAGCTATCTCCCACTATTGGCTTCTAGTGGGTGGAGGCCAGGGGTGCTGCTGAACATCTTCCAGTGCATCATCAGACAGCCCCACGGCAAAGAATTATTTGGCCAAATGTCAGTAGTACCAAGAAACTTCGCAAAACCATTTTTGACATGCTTGATCAGTCATAGCACCTTCTCCATACAGTGCACAGATCTTTCTTTTTTGCATTTCAGTTGCATTTTTACTTTTCTTGAAATAATAAAGCATAATATACCAAAATGTGTATTTTTTCCTTCTTGAATATTAAAATAGCTGCAAAAGATTTACCAATTTTGATGAGTTTTTTTAAGTGCATGCTGATCTGACAGCTGTCACAATACAACCTAACAAAATTGTTTTGACCGA
Organism: Artibeus jamaicensis; assembly: GCF_021234435.1. Lineage (NCBI taxonomy): Eukaryota > Metazoa > Chordata > Mammalia > Chiroptera > Phyllostomidae > Artibeus > Artibeus jamaicensis. The sequence goes on from NW_026521883.1 coordinate 20,792,342, forward strand.
AGTTAAAAACAACTAAGCACTTTTAAAACCATTGTACATAAAAAAACTAAATGAACTTTTTGGCCAATACTGTATATGCACAGAAAAGCACCTGTAGGAATATTTTTCATGTTAATAGTCTCTCTATGATAGAAACAAGTCACCTTGTTTTCTTCTTTTTGTTCTGCATTATAAATTGCTTGTAGTGAATAAGGCTGTGTCTTTTGTATATAGAGATGGGAAATGAAAGTCCTCAACCCTTGGGGTAAACTTACCTTTCTGAGGCAGGCCATCTCTGAACAGTGACAGCTTGTACATTAGTTAAAAGGAGTGGGAAGAATTTGTGAGTGTTTATATTTTAATGGAGAGAAATTAATTGAACCTGTGAAATATTTTCTTTATTTGACTAGGTACGAATGCATCTGCATTTGACCAGCTCATCCTTACATTGGCATGGGATAGAGTTGACATTGCCAAAAATCATGTATTTGTTTACGGACAACAGTGGCTGGTATGTAAAATAATCTGTATATACAGTGTAATTACATTAAACTAAGTAGTACCAGAAGTTTGCTGGAACTTTGACCAGACTTGACATTTTACCTGTAAAGTGCAAAATTAGTTTCCCTAAACATTTCTACAACATTCAAATCCACTTAGGGTTTTAAAAATTCTGCTTGCTTCTTTGGTAAAACCTTGCTTGTTACAGTGTAGAGATCTCTGAAAATCCTAGACCTAAAAAAAATCATAGAAATAATGTTCCATGCATCTATGTTCATCAAGGGGATCACAGCATGTAATTTTCTTTTCTTGTGGTGTTTTCATCTGGTTTCGGTATCACGGCAATGCTGGCCTCATAATACTAGTTTGGAAGAGCTCCCTTCCCTTTGTTTTTTGAGTCTGAGAGGATTGGTATTAATTCTTCAAATGCTTGGTGGAATTCATCAGTGAATCTCTCTGCTCCTGGATTTCTGTTTCTTGGGAGTTTTCTTTCTAAGATTTTATTTATTTTTACTGAGTGGGGAAGGGAGAGAAAGAGAAGGAGAGAAATATTGATGTGAGAGAGAAGCATAGATTGGTTGTCTCCCATACACTCCTTGACTGGGGACTGAACTCACAACCTAGGCATATGCCCATGATGAAGAATCTAACTGGTAACCCTTCTCTTTGTGGATGGATGTCCAACTGAGTTCCACTGGTCAGGGTAATTGGAAGGTTTGTCACTATTGATTCAAAACTGATGCCCTGGCCTTGGCTGGTGTGACTCAGTTGGAGTATTGTCCTGCAACCAAAAAGTTGTTGGTTTGATTCTCAGTCAGGGCACATACCTAAGTTGGAGGTTGATCCCGGTTCTGGGAGCTTGCAACCCCCAGTCTGGGCACTAATCCATGGTCCCAGCCTATGTGAGAGGCAACCAATTGATGCTTCTCTCTCACATCATTGTTTTTTTCTCTTACTTACTCTCTTGCTACAAAAACCAAAAAACAAAAACAAAAAAGAACCCTGATGTCCTGGCAGGTGTGGCTCAGTTGTTTGAAGCATTGTCCCATACACTGAAAGGTTGTAGGTTCATGCCAAGTCAGGTCACAAACCTAGGTTGTGGGTTTGATTCCCAGTGAGGGCTCAAACGAAAGGCAATCAATCAGTGTTTCTCACTTTCCTCAATGTTTCTTTCTCTCCCCCCCACCCTGCCCCCATCTCTCCCCTTCTTTCTCTCTCTACACCCATCACCCCCCCCCCCACTACTCTCTCTAAAAGCAATGAAAAAATTTCCTTGGGTGAGGATAAAAAAAGAAGCCTGATTACTAGCAGTAATCATTCTGTTCAGCTTTTCTATTTCTTTATGAGTCAGTCTTGATAAATTGTATGTTTCTAGGAATTAATCCATTTCTTCTTGGTTGCCCCTTTTTTTTATTGTATAATTATTCAGAGTAGTCTCGTATGATCCTTTGTGTTTCTGTGATATCAGTTGTAATAATTCTCTTTTTATTTATTTGAGTCCTGTTTGTTTTTCTTGATAAGTTTATTTTTATTTCTTGGTTTGTCAACTTAGTTTATCTTTTCAGAGAACCACTTCTGAGTTTTATTGGTCTTTTCTATCTTTTTGGCTTTGGTTTTGGTTTCATTTATTTCTTCTCTAAACTTTGTTATTTCCTTCATTCTGTTCTCTTTGGGCTTTGTCCTTTTTCTAATTCCTGAAGTAGAAAGTTAACACTTTTTGTGTTTCTGAGGTAGGTATTTATTGCTATTAACTTCTCTCTTAAAATTGCGTTTGCTGTATCCTATAAATTTTGATATGATGTATTTATTTCCATTTTCATTTGTGTTGGTATTTTCTGATTTTTTTGTTTTCTCTTTGACCTATTGGTTGTTCAGTAGCATGTTGTTTAACCTCCACACACTTGTGAAGTTTCCATTTTTCTTTGTATAATTAATTTCCAGTTTTATATTACTGTGTTTGGAAAAGATGCTTGATATTTCAGTTCTCTTAAATTTATTAAGAGAACTTGTTTAGTGGCCTGGAAAATATTCCATGTTCATTGAGAAGAATGTCTATTCTGTTGCTTTTGGATGGGATGTTTTGTATGTATTTGTTAAGGCCTGGTAGTCTAAAGTGCCATTTAAAGCTGATATTTCCTTTCTGACTTTTTTTTGATCTGGATGATCTCTCTATTGATATAAGTGAGATATTAAAGTTCCCTGCCATTGCATTGCTATTTTTCTATTTGGGTCTATTAATATTTGCTTTATATATTTAGGTGCTCCCTGCATAGAGTACATAAATTTACAGGTTTTATATGCTGTTGTTGGATGAACCACTTTATCACTATGTAATGCCCATCTTTGTCTCTTTTTTAAAAATTATATTTCATTGGTTATGCTATTACAGTTGCTAATTTTTCCCTCTTTGCCCCCCCCCCCCCACCCAGCGGCCCCTATGCTGTCTCAGGCAATTCCCACACCATTGTTCATGTCCATGGGTCATGCATTTAAGTTCTTAGGCTACTCCATTTCCTATATAGTACATCCCATGGCTGTTCTGTACCACTTATGTGTACTTCTTAATCCCCTCACCTCTTTACCCATTCTCCACCTCCCTCCACCCATCTGGCAACCTTTTGGTAACTACCTTCTTTTCTCTTAATTTTAAGAGTCTCTCTTTAGCTTTAACCTTTGGTCTTTTACTAATGATGTGTCTTGGAGTGGGCCTTTTTGCATCCATCATAATTGGGACACTCTGTGCTTCGTAAACTTGCATGTCTATTTCCTTCTCCAAATTAGGGAAGTTTTCTTTCACTATTTTGTCAGAGAGATTTCCAGTTTCCACTTTTGCTTCTATGTTGATTTCATTCTTGGCTTCATCCACTCTACTTTTGTTTCCCAGTAAATTGTTCTTTATTTCAATTAGTGTACCCTTCATTTTTGACTGGCTCTTTTTTATGCTGCTGAGATCCTCATTAAGTTCCTTGATCATCCTTATAAACAGTGTTTTAAACTCTGCATCTGATAGATTTTTTTTATCTCCATTTCATTTTTCTGGAGTTTTTTTCCTATTTTTTCATTTGTGCCATGTTTTCTTGTCTCCTGATTTTGGCAGCTTTCCCGTGTTTGTTTCTATTTACTAGGTAGAGCTGCTCTGACTCCATGTCTTGGTAGTGTGGCCTAATGTAGTAAAGTATTCTGTAGGGTCCAGTGGCACGGGCTCCCGTCATTCATGCTTTGTACTCAAGATGTAGTCTTCGTGTGGGCTGAGTATACCCTCCTGTTGTAGTTGAGCCTTGATTGCTGTTAGCAGGTCAGTGGAAGGGATTTACCCAGGCCAGTCAGCTGCAAAAGACTGTCTATGACCAAAGACCAGCAACCTGTGACCTCCATGGAAGATCAGCTAAGCCCAGCTGTGCAGGGGCAGGGTGGTGGTGCTCTGATGTGGACTATAGTCGTCTGCTGGGTGTGCAGACTCTGGAGTTTCCTTTGTGGTGCAGGCCTAGGTCAGCCCCCATCTTTGTTTTGCCCAGGGCCACCCTGCCTGGGTTGTAAAGCAATGTGAGGTGGCTGTTATTTGTGCTGGGCTTGGCCATCTTTATCACTTATTACAGGTTTTTCTTTAAACGTCTGTTTTGTCCTCTACAAGTGTGCGTACTCCAGCTTTTTTTAATTCTCCATTTGCATGGAATATCTTTTTCCACCCCTTTTCTTTCGGTCTGTCTATGTATACATTTAAAATTACTCTCTTGTAGGCAGCAGGTAGGTGGGTTTTGTTTTTTTATCCATTCAGCCATTGTATGTCTTTTGATTAGAGCATTTATTCCATTTACATCTAAAGTAGTCATTGATAGGTGTGTACATATTGGCATTTTGCTAATTGTTTTCTAGCTGTTTTTGTAATTCCTCTCTGTTTCTTTCTTCTCTTGCTCTCTTCCTTTATGGTTTGATGACTTTCACTAATGATATATTCTTTTTATGTTTTGTCTATTAACTATGGGTTTTTTGCTTTGTGGTTACCATGAAGGTTACATATAATATAACTGTAATGGTCTATTTTAAGTTTATAACAACTTAGGTTTGATCTTATTCTAAATCTCAGCATTTTTACTCCTCCTATGATGTTTTATGTTCTTGACATTTTAGATCTTTTTATATTGTTATAATCATAGTTATTCTTACTACTTCGGTCTTTTAACCTTCATATTACCATTATAGGTGATTAATATACAATTTTTACTTTTACCTTTTAATCTACTATCTTTTCTTTTACCTTTCCTGTGAGATTTGTTCTTTCATGTATTAACATTTTCTTATTACTACTTAGAATCCTTTCTTTTCAGCTTAATTAAATCCCTTTAACATTTCTGGGAAGGTGGTTTAGTGGTACTAAACTCCTTTAGCTTTATTTTGTCTGGAAAACCCATGATCTCTTCTTCAATTCTGACTGATAACTTTTCCAAGTAGAGTAGAAGTTGGAAGATAGCTTCTTAGCACTTCGAATATATTGTGCACTCCTTTCTGGCCTGCAAAAGTTCTGCTTATGGGAGTTCCACGTATGTAGCAAGTTGTTTTCTTTGGCTGCTTTTAATGTTCTCTCCTTGTCGTTAACTTTGACACTTTATGTATCTTGGTATGATTTTATGGGGGTTTACCTTAATTTGGAACTTTCTGAGCTTCTTGGATTTAATGTGTTTCTTTTCTTCAGTTAGGGAAGTTTTCTGCTACTGTTTCCTCAAGTAAGATTTTTGTCCTTTTCTCTTCCTGTTCTCTTTCTGGAGGCCCTATAATAGGATGTTAATTCATTTGATGTTGTCACACAAGTTAATTAAGTTATCTTCACTGTTTTTCCTTCTTTTTTCCTTTTTGCGGCTCTAATTGGGTCAGCTCCACTACTCTGTCATTGAGTTCACTAATCCTTTGTTCTGATTTATCTAGTCTGCTATTGAAGCCTTCTGATGTCATTTTCTTTAGGCCTGTGACTTATATTGTGTACATGTTTATACTCCCCATTTCTTTTTTGAAGTTCTTGCTGTGTTCATTCATTCTTCTTTCCAGTTCAGTGAGCAACTTTATGATCACTACTTTGAACTTTTTTATCAACTGATTTATTTTTGTCCATGCCATAAAGATCTTTTCATGTACTTTTAGCTTGTTCTTTCATCAGTAATATATTTGTTTTTTCATTTTGCTCGACTCTCTTTATTGGTTTCTATATAGTACATGAAACAGCCACTTCTTTCAGTCTTGAAGTAATGGCTTTGTGTAGGAGATGAAACTTGTCATTTAACTCTGCCTTAGCTGTTTATTGTCACTGAAACCTTTGTGCTTGTCCAAGCAGACTATTATATTTTTAATAACTCCAAGTAGTCAAGGATGTGCTGAGACTTGTCAGTGCCCTTAAAGGGTGGAACTCAGCACCTTGATTGAGACTGATTGAATCAGGCTCTTAGGCAACAGCTTTAAAATATTCTCAACTGAATGTCAGGAAGCCAAATTCGACACTATATTGAAAGGATCCTTACCACAGTCAGGTAAGATTTATTTCAGAGATGCATGGATGGTTTAACATCCATAAATCAGTCAGTGTCATACACTGAATTAACAAAATAAAGGTTAAAAAATTATCATCTCAGTATATACAGGTAAAGCATTTGATAGACTTCAACAGCATTTATGAAAAAGCTCAACAAATTGGCTATAAAGGGAACATACTTCAACATAATAAAGGCCATATATGACAGGCCCACCGGTAATATCATACTCAATGGTGAAAAGCTGAAAGCTTTTTTCCTAATATCAGGAACAAGGATGTCCATTCTCACCACTTTTAGTTGACATATTATTGGAAGTCCTAGCCAGAACATTTAGGCAAGAAAAAGGAATAAACAGTATTCAAATTGCAAAAGAAGAAATTAAGTTGTCAAAATTGTCACTATTTGTACGTGACATTATATATGAATAGCCTTAAAGACAGATCCCATCAAAAAAATGTTAGAACTAATAAACAAATTAAGAATATTTGTAGGATATGAAATCAATACGCAAAAGTCCGTTTTTTTTTAATGGTAGGCCATCTACTTTTATTTATTTATTTTTAACTTTTTTTTTTATTGTTCAAGTACAGTTTTCTGCCTTTTCCCTCCACCCCTCCCCACCACTCCAGTCATCGCCACCTCCCTCCCCAATTTCTACCCTCCCTGTTATTGTCCATGTGTCGTTTATAATTGTTCCTGCAAACCCTTCACCCTTTTCCCTTATAATCCCCTCCCCTCACCCCTCTGGTCACTGTCAGCCTGTTGTCAATTAGTGTCTTTGGTTACATTTTGCTTGCTTGTTCCTTTTGTTGATTAGGTTCCTGTTAAAGGTGAGATCATATGGTATTTGTCTTTCAACACCTGGCCTATTTCACTTAGCATTATGCTTTCTAGTTCCATCCATGCTGTTGCAAAGGGTAAGAGCTCCTTCTTTCTTTCTGCTGCATAGAATTCCATTGTGTAAATGTACCATAGTGTTTTTGATCCATTCGTTTGCTGATGGGCACTTAGGTTGCTTCCAGCTGTTGGCTATTGTAATTTGTGCTGCTGGGAACATTGGGGTGCATAGGTTCTTTTTGAATTGGTGTTTCAGGGTTCTTAGAATATAATCCTAGCAGTAGAACTGCTGGGTCAAAAGATAGTTCCATTTTTCAGTTTTCTGAAGAAATTCCATACTGTTTTCCATAGTGGTTGTACCAGTCTGCAATCCCACCAACAGTGCACTAGGGTTCCCTTTTCTCCACAACCTCTCCAACACTTGTTTGTTGATTTGTTTATGATGGCCATTCTCAGCGGTATGAGGTGGTATCTCATTGTGGTTTTAATTTGCATATCTCTGATAGCTAGTGATACTGAGCATCTTTTCATATGTCTCTGGACCCTCTGTACGTCCTTCTTGGAGAAGTGTCTGTTCAAGTCCTCTGCCCATTTTTTAATTGCATTGCTTGTCTTCTTAGAGTCATATGAGTTCTTTGAGTTCTTTATATATTTTGGAGCTCAAACACTTGACTGAGGTATCATTGGCAAATATGTTTTCCCATACAGTTGGTTCTCTTTTCATTTTAATACTGTTTTCCTTTTTTTTAATTCTGAAAATACCAAAAGCATTTTTTTATTGATTATGCCATTACATTTGTTCTATTCCCCCCTCCGTTCCCCTCCACCCTGCACACCCCTCCCCCGCCATTCCCTCCCTTTAGTTCATGAACACGTACGTGTCTCAAGTTCTTTAGATTCTGTATTTCCCCTACTATTCTTACCCTCCCCCTACCTATTTTTCTGTCTACCGTCTATGCTACTTATTTTCTGTACCTTCTCCCCCCTTTTCCTCCTCCCACTCCCCTGTTGCTAGTCCTCCACGTGATCTTCATTTCTATGGTTCACTCCTGATCTAGCTGTCCTCTTAGTTTGCTTTTGTTTTAGGTGTGGTTGTTGATAACTGTGAGTTTGCTGTCCTTTCACTGTTCACATTTTTTATCTTCTTTTTCTTAGGTAAGTCCCTTTAACATTTCATATAATAAGGGCTTGGTGATGATGAACTCCTTGAACTTGGTCTTATCTGAGAAGCACTTTACCTGTCCTTCCATTCTAAATGAAAACTGCTGGATAGAGCAGTCTTGGTTGTAGGTCTTTGGTTTTCATGACTTGGAATACTTCTTTCCAGCCCCTTCTTGCCTGTAAGGTCTCTTTTGAGAAATCTGCTGACAGTCTGATGGGCACTCCTTTGTAGGTGACTGTCCCCTTATCTCTTGCTGCTTCTAGAATTCTCTTCTTTCATTTTAATCTTGGCTAATGTAATGATGATGTGTCTCTGATGATGTTGCCTTGGTGTGTTCCTTCTTGGATCCAACTTCTTTGGTACTCTCTGAGCTTCCTGGATTTCCCGGAAGTCTATTTCCTCTGCCTGAACGGGGAAGTTCTCTTTTATTATTTGTTCAAATAAGGTTTCCACTCGTGACTGTTCCTCTTCCCCTTCTGGTACCCCTATAATTCGGATGTTGGAATATTTAAAGATGTCCTGGAGGTTCCTAAGTCTCTCCTCATTTTTTTGAATTCTTGTTTCTTCATTCTTTTCTGGTTGGTCATTTTTTCCTTCCTTCTGGTCTACTCCCTTGATTTGAGTCCCAGTCTCCTTTCCATTACTGTTGGTTTCCTGTGCATTACCATTCATTTCATTTTTTCATCTAATCTGTGACTAAAACCAACCAGTTCTGTGAGCATCCTGATCACCAGTGTTTTGAACTGTGCATCTGAAAGTTTGGCTATTTCTTGGTTGCTTAGATTTATTGGCTCTGGGGCTCTGAGTTGTTCTTGAGCCATCTGTTTGTGCCTGTTACGTATGAGGAGCAGAGCCTTGTTTACCAGGGCGGGGCCACCCAGCTCGCTGGTTTGTGACACTGTATGTGGGGGCAGGGTCAGAGAGGGAGCAGTGGTGGTCCTCTTCGCTGGCCCAGTCTGTCCCACCGCTCATCCCCACCTGTTTATCTGAGCGGAAATGTGCGAGCCCGCCGGCCTGCACCAGGCGGTCCCAGTGCTCACCTCTTCACTGGTTTATCTGCACGCAAATGCTCAACCGATCGCAGACAGCCAGCCGCGCCTCTTCCCTGTGTACACCCGTAGCTAGCCTGCACCTGGGATCCGCACCTTCAGCTGCCTGTGCACCACCCTGGTCGGGGATCTTTTTGGCCAACCAGCTCCGCTGCTGGCTTCGCCCCTCTTACCGGTTTAGCTGAGCATGTCATTGTTTTTGGACTCCGTATTGTTGAACTTCTGTGATTGGGGTGCGTTTATTGTTGTGACCAGAGGGGAGAGGGAAGGGAATTTAAGGGGAAAAATGGGGAGGGATTTTGAGGAACAAGTATGAAAGACACAGGGATGAGGACGGGGTTGGGGCGGGGGGAATGGGAGGGAGGTGGGGAGACTGTACTTGAAAAATAACTAAATTAAAAAAATTAAAAAAAAACTTTATTGTTTTTAGATTTGGTTGTGCGCAAATGCAAGGTGTTTCCACCTACTCCTCCATCTTGGTGGAAGTCAATACTGTTTTCTTTGTGCAGAAGCTTTTTATTTTGATGAGGTCCCATTTGTTTATTCTTTCCTTTATGTCCCTTGCTCTAGGGGACATATCAGTGAAAATATTGCTGTGTGGAATATCTGAGATTTCCCTGCCTATGTTTTCCTCTAGGACTTTAATGGTGTCATGACTTTATATCTTTTACCAACCTTGAATTTATTTTTGTGTATGGTATAAGTTGGTGTTTGAGTTTCTTTGTTTTTTGCATGTCTCTGTCCAGATCTCCCAACACCATTTGTTGAAGAGGTTATTTTTACTCCATTTTATGCTTCTTCCTCTTTTGTTGAATTTTAATTGACTATAGAGTCTTGGGTTTATTTCTGGGCTCTCTGTTCTGTTCCTTTGGTCTATGTGTCTGTTCTTATGCCAGTACCAAGCTGTTTTGATTACAGTGGCCTTGTAAAACAATTTGATATCAGGTATTGTGATCCTTCCCACTTTGTTCTTTTTTCTCAAAATTTCTGCATTTATTCAGCATTATTTATGGTTCCATATAAAGTTTTGAAGTGTTTGTTCTAACTGTGAAATATACCATTGGTACTTTGTTGTATTTCTTTGCACTAATAATGAACTAACAAAAGGAGAACTTGAGAAAATCCCATTTACATCCTGACTGGTGTGACTTAATTGGTCAGGCATCTTCCCACAAAGGAATAGGTCACTGGTTCAGTTCCCAGTCGTGGCATGTGCTTGGGTTGTGGGTTCAGTGCCTGGTCAGTGTGTGTGCAAGAGGCAACCAATCAATGTTTCTATCCACAATGCTGTTTCTCTTTCTCTCTTCCCCTCTCTCTAAAAATAAATAAAATCTTTCAAAAGAAAAAAACCAAAAATCTTATTTACAATGACATCAAAAAGAATACAATACCTAGGGGTACATTTAAGCAAGGAGGTATAAGACCTGTGTATTGAAAACTAAAAAAAAAAAAAATTAATGAATGAAATTGAAGAAAACACAAAAGGAAAGATATTCTGTGCTCATGGATTGGAAGAATCAATATTATTAAAATGCCCATAGTGCCCAAAGCAGTCTAAAGATTCATCGCAATGCTTAACAAAATTCCAGTGGTATTTTTCACAGAAATATAAAAAATAATCCCAAAATTTGTCTGGAAACACAGAAAACCCTGAATAGCCGAAGCAGTGTTGAGTAAGAAGGACAAAGCTTGAGGTGTCGTGCTCCCTGGTTTCTAACTATGTTACATGTCTGTGGTAATTAAAACGTGGTGTTGACATAAAACAGGCTTACAGGTAAATTAAACAGAGAATCCAGAAATAAACCCATGCATACATGGTCAGTTAATTTATGACAATGAGCCAAGCATATACCGTGGAATAAGAACAATCTTGTCAATAAATGATTTTGGGAAGTTGACAGCAACTTGCAAACGAATGAAGCCTGACCACTGTCTTGTACCACAGACAAAAATTAGCTGAAAATGGATGAAAGACTTGAACCTAAGTTCTGATACTAAAGACTCCTATAAGAAAACATAGGGAGCCCTGGCTGATGTGGCTTAGTTGGTTGGAGAGACTGAAGGGTTATGGATTCAAACGCTGGTCAGGGCACATGCCTCAGTTGCAGGTTTGGTCCCCAGTCGGGGTGCGTACGGGAGAGAGCTGATAGATGTTTCTCTCTCACATTGATGTTTCTCTGCCTCTCTCTCCCTCCTTTTCCCTCTCTGAAATTGTGAGCATGTCCTTAGTTGAGGATAAAAAAATAAAACCGAGCATAAAATCTGATAGATATTTTTTCAAAGAAGACATACTGATGGCCAACAGGTGTATGAAAATGTGCTCAATATCATTAACCATTTAGGAAATGCAAATCAAAACCACAAATGAGATACTGTTTCACACCTGTTACAGTGACTTATATAAAGACATGAAATAAGTGTTGGTGAGGATATTGAGAAAAGGGGAACCCATGTGCACTGTTGGTGGGAATGTAATTTGGTGTAGCTACTATGGAAAGCAGTATAGAGGTTCCTCAAAAAGTTAAAAGTAGAACTACCATTTGATCCAGCAGTTCCCATCTTGGGTGTTTATCTGAAGAAACTGAAAATAGTAACTTGAAAAGGTATAGTACCTCTGTGTTTATTGCAGCATTATTTACAGTAGTCAAGATACAGAGATAATCTAAGTGTCATTGATGAATGAATGGGTAAAGCAGTGGTAACACACACACCGTGACGGTGTTAAGTTAAATAAGTCAGACTGAAAGACAAATACCAGATGATCTCTTATATATGAAATTTAAAAAAACATATCAAGCTCATAAATAGAATAGATTGGTAGTTGCCAGAGGCAGGATTCAGGGTAGAAGAAATGGGTGAGGGTGGTTAGGTTAGGGAAAAAAAGTAGTGTGCTATGTAGAACCGATGTTCTCTTGGGTGTTTAGATCTGTTTCTTCTGCAGTCTTCCCCCAATCTTACTGAATTGCACCAACTTCTTCCCAGTCTTAGACAAAGAAAACTTAAGGTGATTTTTTTTCTCTTTTTTATATATTACAATGAAATGTCATATATAAATCTTTTCAGATTTACTTTCAAAATACCCAGTTTTATTCTGGTCCAGTGTACTTTTCCAATCCATCTTTTGTATTGTTTTAGTAGCATTCTGTGTGGTTTCCTTACTCCCATTCTTCCTCCCCTTTTACAGACAGAAGGTGGATAATAGGACATTTACACAGCACAATCCAGAGCCCTTATTATGGCTTACAAGGCTTTACATTTGTCCCTTTACTACTCCTCTTACCTTACATGTTATCACTTATTCCCTTGTTCTCTTTTATGTAACCATGTTGGCCTTCTTGTTGTTCTTAGAACATATTAAGAATGCTCCTATTTCTAGCCTTTGTACTTGCTGGTTTCTCTGTCTAGGACATTATTCCCGTTGATAAATTGTTGGACTTCCTGTTCTCTTTCTGACTTCTAACCAAATGAATATTTAGAATATTTACTCCATACTTTGGCTTTATTGTTCACCCTATCTTAATAGCAGTCCTCTGTGACAGCATTTCCAGTGTTCTTCTCTTCCATTTTTTTCTCTTTAGTATTTATCACCCTGTGATAAGCCATATATTTTAGGTATTTATTTAGGTCTCTACTCCTAGAAAGTAAATTTTATGAAGCAAGAATATTTTTCAGTTTTGTTCATTGCTTTATTCACAGCTTAGCACATGGTGAGTGCTTGCCAAATTTTTGTTACATATCTGAATCAGTAGTAGGGTGGATAGCTTAGATGTTTATCCATACTTTGGAATATTATCCTGCCTTTAAAGAGGCTAGCCCTGGCTGGTTTGGCTCAGTGGACTGAGTGCTGGCTTGTGAACCAAAGGATTGCCGATTAGATTCCCAGTCAGGGCACATGCTTGCATTGTGGGCTGGGTCCTCAGTGTGAGGGCGTGTGTGAGGCAGCCACACATTGATATTTCTCTCCCTCCCTCCTCCTCTCTTTAAAAATAAATAAATAAAATATTTTTAAAAGGATTAAAAAGAGGATGAGGTAGGCCTTTTCTGTTGACATATTGTAAACTGCAAATTATAGAAAAGTATATTTAGCATGATCTTAATTGTGGCAAATTTGGTTTATGAATGCATATCTACGTATACTGTGTAGTCATACAGCCTTCCTGTAAACTGTGGGTATGGGATATGTTTGCAGAGATAAGGGCGGGGGGAAAGAAAGATTTTTTAAATACCATTTTGTTATGTTTTTTTTTTTAAGTCATGGGAGTGCATTTCCCATATAATAATAATAACTATTTGGTAACTTCTCCTCTTAATAATATTATAGAGGAAAAAATTGATGTTCATCAGCTGTGGTGAAATTTCTACAATAAGTCAACCCTTTTTCCATTGAATAAGTTCATTGTAATTTTGGTCTCCTCAGAGGTAATAGCTTTGACAGACTCTATCTTCTATGTATATGTGGTTTATCTCATGAATTTGTTCTACACACTATTGTCTATTTGATTTTGTGCTTCTTTTATTCTTAATGTAGACTTCATAGGACAATTGTTTTACCTTTTTCCCCCCTCTGTTTTTTAATCCCCATCTCAGGATATGTTTATTGATTTGAGAGAGAGAGAGACATTGATGTGAGAGAGAAACAGCAATCAATTGTCTTCCATATGTGCCCTGACTGGGAATCGAACCTATATCTTTTTGGTATATGGATGATACTCTGACCAACTGAGCCAACCAACCAGGGCCCTTTATTCCTTCTTGATAGTTTTGTGTGCATTGAGTATATCAAGAAATGTTGCTTACAAAGCAGATATTTTTTAATTTTTTAATTTTTATGTATTGATTTTAGAGAGCGAGGGAGACAGAGAAACATTGATATGTTGTTCCACTTATTTATGCATTCATTTGTTATTTCTTGTACGTCCCCTGACCCAGGATTGAACCTGCAACCTTGGCATATTAGGATGATGCTCTAACCAACTGAGCTATCCCGACCAGAAGCAGATACTTTATTTTTTAACTGCATCGTTGTTTTTTCAGATATGAAAATTTTGTTAGGCTTTGTTGTTCTGGGGCAGTGGTTTTAAACCCAATTCAATGAAACACTGCTTTTTTAAAACAAAAAAATTGTAGTGCCCTTTTTTATTTTGTAAATACTACATGAGTTTTTAAAAGAATATAATGCCCTAATTATTTATTCTAATTTAATTTTAATTGTATTTTTTATTACCATTTAGCCCCCTTACACACCCCTCCCTCAGAAATCACCACAGTGTTGTCTACATCCATGAGTCCTTTTTCCTCTTTGCTCAATCCCTCCACCCCGATCAACTCTCCCCCCACAGACATCCATATAATGCCTTAATTGTAATAAAAAGAGAGAAACAAGTGATTTATAATAAAAATAAATTTTTTCAATATGCAGATACTTGCACCTGTTGATAGAATCAGTGTAAATGCTGTAATTGTGCGTGCAGACTAATACAGGAACGTTATCGGTCACTTAAATTCCATGGGAGCAGGAAACTACTCTTTACAAGGGCAGAACAAGGAAAAAGCAGGGAGAGGACCAAGTAGCCAATCGAGTAAAAGTTTTTAATGTCAGAATAAATAATAAGAAATAGAATTTGTATGTGATAAGAGAAATAAGGAAATAATATTTTTAAAAAGGAATAACATGCCATAATAAATTACAGGCTGTTAATATGAGAAAATGAATAAGTATATGTTCTTATAAAGTAGTTGGATTTTATATTTAAATGCAATGTTAAAATATTTTCCCTGTTATGACAGAACTGAGTGATGAAAAATAACAAAAAATCTTTCATCTTAAAATATTGTCATATATAAGGCATGCATTTAGTCTATATTAGAAAGACCTTTTTAAATTTTTATTTATGTATTTATTTTTAGAGAGAAGGGAAGGGAGGGAGAAAGAGAGGGAGAAACATCACTGTGTGGTTGCCTCTCAGGCGCCCTCCACAAAGTACCTGTCCCGCAACCCAGGCATGTGTCCCACATGGGAATTGAACTGGCAACCCCTCGGTTCACAGGGCGGCACTCAAAATACTGAGCCACACCAGCCAAGTCTATATATTAAAAAGATCCCGGAGGCCATATCCTTTACTAAGTGATGTAAATAGAGGATAGATTGGAAAAAGAAATAGTAATAGAGGTTGCTGCGTAGAAGTCATATGGTATGCTTCTGAAGACAGAATCAGAATAAGATGAAAAGCAGCAGGTCAAAAAAACCTAATGATGTGGTATTGATTTTTACAACAGAGTTTTAAAATCATTTGTAGTACCAAAAAATGAAAATATACAGAAGCAGTGATATGAGATATTAAAGTAACATATTGTTAATATGTTTAGCATTATCAATATATCATTGATACCTCATTATTAATAGAACATCAGTATACTTAATATCATTAATATTTTTATGATGTTCTGTTAATAACAGACTTTTATTAGTGATAGTGAAATCCCTGTGTATGTGTCTTCACTAATTTAATAGTATTTGATTCAAAGTCTGTTGAAATCTATAAAAGAGTCTCTAAAAACTAATAAGAGACAGCTACAAATGCTGACTGATAAACATGTGTTATTAAACTCAAATGGCACAGGCTAAGAGATTTTTCTCTAATGGTGAATAATTTCTGTTAAAGTTCTAAAGAAAACTAAGTACAATCTTGTGTAACTTTTATGGTAGTTGTATTTTTGGAAAGTTCATTGTGGAACAAACCTCGATGGAGTACTTTTTGCTTATATGTAAAGCAGCATCACTGGATTTCCATTCATGAGCATCTAACTGGATAACAGAAAGTTGTGCAAGATGTGCAACAGTTCTTTTGTGAGATTGGCTGGCATATTGCATTGGTTTCTGGTATTCTTTGACCGTTATCCATTAAATGTTAGTAATGGTCCTCAGTTACTGAAATGACCTCTCCAAAAAACCTTTTCTAAATGTTGAGAATCATTACTCTAAGGTATTTTCCCCCCCAATTTTAGTTGATGATGTATATTCTCCCCTCACCCCATGTCACACTTGCTGTCCTTCAAAGTAGTTTTATGGAATATTCTTTGGGGAATGCTACTCTAAAGATGTCTTTTCATCTGTTCTATTTATAACTTAACTCCTAGCTTTTTTACTATTTTACATCTCTTAAATTTTGTTCTAAAACTGCCTAGAGTCAAACCAATCCTAAGAGCTTGCATTTAGAACTGTATAATTAGAATGTGTGAAACATAGTTATTAATTAGGATACTCTTTTAGGTTGGATCCTTGGAGCAAGCTATGCTTGATGCTCTTGTAATGGACAGAGTTGCATTTGTAAAACTTCTTATTGAAAATGGAGTAAGCATGCATAAATTCCTTACCATTCCTAGACTAGAAGAACTTTACAACACTGTAAGTATATGTTAAAATTCTTTGTTAATTAAGTTTTATCATCTTTGAAAAATGTTGTTTTACCTGAACATATTCAGTCCTTTTCACTAAAACTTTTAATTAATGTCTTGCTAGATTACATGGAAAAAAACAACTACTCATAGTATGGAGTGGTTATATGATAGGTGGAAGCCCCTTCCCTGTTTCTGGGGATCTTTTTTTTTTTTTTTTTTTGGTGATCATTTGTTGCACCAAATTTCTTTTGACTTCTTTGCCCAATAGAGAAATTACACACTACTATTTTTTTCTCCTTTTTGTTTTATATGTTTGTGATTTGACCTTGTGATATCCCCCTTTTAGTTTACCTACTGTTATTCTAAAGAGCTCCTGAAAAGTAATTATTCCCTTCACAAACCCTCTCATTTCCTTTCAGATTTCATATTACTAGCATTGGAGAGAGGGTGCATTCTTACTGGTTTCTGTGCTACCAATATGAATTTAATTGAACTATACTTTGAGGAGCACTGTGACTAAATCTTAATTTATTTGACTTCTCTGAAAAGTTGTTTATTTATCAGTTTCAAGCTATTTATCACCTCCTTTTCATTCTTAATGTCTTTGTACTACTCAGTCATTTATCGTCTATACCACTAGTGTATTTGATCTCCTTTTCTAGTCTTTATTCACATCAGTTCTTTAATTATTCTTATAATCACATATTTTTACCATATCTTTTCCCAGTTTAAAAACCTTTGGTGGCTCCTCAACATGTATGGAATAATACCCAAACTATTAGCTTGATTTGCAAAGTTCTCTAGCTTCATAGAGATTGAAAATTTGCCCCAGCTATCTGTCTCATCTGGCCTTTATATTCCAACCTCACTCTTATACTAGGTATTTCAACTACATTGTCCACCTCCCATTTCCTCCAAATAAATTTTTTTTACAAAAGCCATTTGATGTTTATACAGTGCTGGTCGTGTTTTTCTTTCAACTACTCCCCACTTGCTAGAATTTATTCATTATTTAGAACTTGATTTAAATGCCATGCCATTGCCTTCATGAAGCCAAGTAACATAGTCAGGTACAGTCAGATCTTCCCCTGTGGATTGTAAATTACTTCTGAGTGGGGATTATATCTTTACTTTCCCTCATTTTTTCCTTTAATAGTGTCTACCACATTTACATTGAACTTTCTTGGTGTTTTACTGTTTCTAGTGAACAGACATAAAATTTAAAAGGGTTAGTCATTGTGCTGAAGTTTATCCCTGAATATAAAGCAAATATAAAACAATAAAAATAGCCCTGGCTGGTATGGCTCAGTGGATTGAGTGGCAGTCTGTGAACCAAAGGGCCACAGTTCAATTCCCAGTCAGGGCACATGCCTGGGTTGTGGGTCAGTTCCCCAGTTGGGAGCATGCGAGAGGCAACCAGTTGATGTGTCTCTCCCACATTGTTCTGTCTCTCCCTCTGTTTCTCTTTCCCTTGACCTCTAAGAAGTAAATAAATAAAATCTTAAAAAAAAAACAACAATAAAAATATTTGGAGAACCAAGAGTCAGAGTAGTAAGTGGAAGATACACTGACCTCTCCCCATAACCAATCTGGAATTATAATAAAATTGCAGAGAAATCATCCTGAATAATCAGCTGAACATTAGCTGGAGAGAAAATTTATCACCAAGGACAGATGGAAGAAACCACTTTACCACAGTGAGATTGGTAGGGAGTAGGAAGGAGGCTTGAGATGGCTGGCTTATTCAAACAGGTGGTAGCTGAAGTTCCAAAGGGATATTTCAGTAACCAGGGGATTCCCCCTGAGAAGTCTAAACCCTGAGCTGGGCTCCCCAGCTTATAGCACCAAAGCCAGAATGGAACCCAGATGACACACAGCTGTGAAAAGTAGCAGAGAGTTTCTGTCTACCAGGGAGAGATGGCTGGAGAAGCAGAGAACTTCTTAAAGGGCCAATACACAAAATTTTGTTTGTAGCCACTTACCCTGGGCTTCAGCAGAGGAAGCAAAGAGTGGGGTACAGGCACTGGAGGAGAGCCTGGGGTTGGTGGCTCTAGGGAGAGAACTGAAGGACTAACTGACGGAATCCCTGTGCTGAGTCATTCCCCATACTGCAGAAGCTATCATTCTCAGGCAGAGCTCTCCCCTCTGGGTAGCATCAGCCTTAGGGGAAGCATTAGCCCTGCCTGCAGGAATTACTCTGACCCACCCTGTGGTGCTTAAACCAGGCTGCTGATTACAGCTTAAGGACCAAATCACTGATTAGTTTAACAACTAAGGCAGAGAATTCAAAGACGCATTCTAAATGACAAGACAAAGACACAGATCCCAAATCAAAGAACAAGAGAATTCTTCAGAAGAAGAACTAGATGAAAATGGAGGCAAGCAGTTTATCAGATAGAGATTTTAGAGTAATGATTATAAGGATACCCAACAGCAAGAAAGAAAGTGTAAAAATAGGACCAGTCAGAAATAGAGAATGCAATATCTGAAATAAATAATGCACTGGAAGGAACAAACAGGAGGTTAGATGAAGCAGAGGATTGAATCAGTGATTTGGAAGACAAGGTTTAAAAAAAACAGAGAAGCAAAAAGGAAAATTAATTTTTAAAAAAGAGAATGTGAGAAACCTTTTGGACAGCATAAAACACCATGTGCATCATGAGAATACCAGAAGGGGAAGAAAGTGAGCGAGGGATAAGACCCTGTTTGCAGAAATAATGACTGAAAACTTCCCTAATCTGGTGAAGGAAAAATACACAAATCCAGGAATTTCAGAGTTGCAAACAAGCTGGACCCAAAGAGGCCTACACCAAGACACATCATAAAGAGGAGAGGATCCTAAAGGCCACAAGAGGAAAGCAGGTAGTTACCTACAAGGGAGGACCAATTAGACCGTCATCTGCTTTCTCAACAGAAACATATCAGACCAGAAGGGAGTAGCATGAAATATTCAAGGTGATGAAAACCTACAACCAAGGCTACTTTACTCAGCAAGGTTATCATTTAAAATTGAGGGAGAAATAAGGAGCTTACCAGAGAAGAAGCAGCTAAAGGATTTTGTTAACACAAAACCAATACTCCAACAAATTTTAAAGGGCTTGCTTCAAGAAGAAGAAGGAAAAGGAAAGGAAGAAACAGAGGAAAATAGTTAAAACATAAAATGGCACTAAATATGTGTCTATCAATAATTACATTAAATGTAAATGGCTAAGGTCCTCTAAAAGCCATGCAAAAGAAACAGGGTAGCTGAATGGATAAGAAAACAAGACCTGTATGTATGCTGTCTCCAAAAGATTCACCTCAGATCAAAAGGCACACAGAGGCTAAAAGTAAAGGGAAGGAAATTTGCATTTCCATTTTATGCAAATGAAAGGAAAATATAGCTGGGGTAGCTATACTCTTATTACACAAAATAGACTTTTAAACCAAGGTTATAGTAAAAGATGAAGAAGGACACTACAAAATGATAAAGGGAACAATCCAAAAATCCATTGATCTTGATAAACAAGAATGAGAAACCTTTAACCAGATTCGTCAAGAAAAAAGAAGAAAGGACCTAAATGTATAAAATCAGAAGTGAAAGAGGAGAAATAACGACACCAAAGGAATACAAAGGATTGTAAGAAGATACTCTGAGCAACTATATGCCAACAAACTGGACAACTTGGACAAAATAGATAAATTCCTAGAAACAGAATTGTCCAAAACTAAAGCAGGAGAAATCAAAGAATCTGAATAGACAGATTATACCTAGTGAAATAACTCCCAACAAGCAAAAACCCTGGGCTGGATGGCTTTACAGGTACATTTTACCAAACATTCCAAGAACTAACTAACACCTCTTCTACTGAAACTGTTTCATAAAAGTCAAGTGGAGGAAGGATTCCAAAATGATTTTACAAGGCCAGCATTATCCTAATTCTAAAACCAGATAAAGATATTACAAAGAAAGAAAAGTATCAGTCAATATCCCTGATGAGCATAAATGCTAAAATCCTCAACAAAATACTAGCAAATAGAGTAATATAGGAATGCATCAAAAAGATCATACACCATGATGAAGTGGGATTTACTCCAGAGATGCAGAATTGGTACAACATTTGCAAGTCAATGTGATACACCACATAAACAAAAACGTAGGATAATAACCACATGATGATATCAATAGATGTAGAAAAAGCATTTGATAAAATCCAGCACCTATGTGTGATAAAGACTGTTGACAAAGTGGGAATAGAAGAAACATACCTAAAAATAATAAAGGCTGTATGTGACAAGCCCATTGCCAGCATCATACTCAGAAAGCAAAAACTACGAGTGTTCCCCTTAAGATTGGCTGCAAGACAAGGATGTCCACTTCCACATCTCTTATTCAACATAGTATTGGAAGTTCTAGCCACAGGACTCAGACAAGAACAAATAAAAGGCATCCAACTTGGAAAGGAAGAACTAAAGCTCATTATTTGCAGATGACATGATACCGTACATAGTAAACCCCATAGATTCCATCAAGAAGCTGTTAGAACTGAAAAATGAATTCAGCAAAGTAGCAGGATATAAAGTTAATATCCAGAAATCAGTTGCATTTTTATATACCAATAATGAACTAACAATGGGAAATTAAGAAAATGATCAATTCACAATTGCTACAAAAATAATAAAATACCTAGGAATAAACGTAACCAAGGATGTAAAAGACCTGTATTGGGAAAATTATAAGACACTGAAGAGAGATATAGAAGAAGATACAAATAAATGGAGAAACATACCATTTTTATTTTTAAAATGTCCATACTATGCAAAACAATCTACAGATATTGCACAATTCCTATCAAGATACCAATGACATATTTCACAGAACCAGAACAAATATTTCAAAACTTTGTATGGAACCACAAAAGGACCACATAGCAACAATAGTCCTGAGAAGAACAAAGTTGGAGGAGTCACACTACCCAATAATGGAAAAATACTTTAAGGTTGTAGTAATCAAAACAGCATGGTACTGGCATAAAAACAGGCACATCAATCTATGGAATAGAATAGAGAGCCCAGAAATAAGCCCACGAGTCTATAGTTAGTTAATATTTGACAGAGGGATCAAGCACATACAATAAGGTTAAGATAGTCTATTCAATAAATGGTGGTGGGAAAATTGGACAACTATTGTAAAAAAAATGAAACTAGACCTCCTTCTTACACCACACAAAAGAATAAATTCAAAATGGATCAAAGACTTAAATGTTAGACCTGAATCCATAAAAATCCAAGAAGGAAATATAGGCAGCAAAATTTTGGACATTGCTTGTAGCAATATTTTATCATATATCTCCCCCAGGCAAGGGAAACAAAGAAAAAATAAGCAACTGGGACTACATCAAACTAAAATATTCTTGTACAGCAAAGGAAATCATCAACAAAATAAGTAAACCCACAGAATGGGAGAACATATTTGCCAATATATCTGATAATGGGTCAATATACAAAATTAATCAAGAACTTAACAAAACTCAATGCCAAAACAAACCCAATTAAAAAATGGGCAAAGGCCCTAAATACATACTTCTCTAAAGTAGACATACAGAGGGCAAATAGCAAAGTTAGTGATCAAAGAAATGCAAATTAAAACCACAGTGAGATATCATCTCATACCTATCAAAATGGCTATCACCAATAAATCAACAAACAATAAATGCTGGTGAGGCTGTGGAGAAAGGGAAACCCTTTTGCACTGTTAGTGGGAATGCAGACTGGTGCAGCCACTATAAAAAGCAGTATGGAGATACCTCAAAAAATTAAAAATAGATTTGCCTTTTGACCCATTCATTCCAATTCTGGGAATATATCTGAAGGAACCCAAAACACTTACTTTGAACAATCATAAGCACCCATATGTTCAGTATAGCGTTATTTACATTCACCCAGATAAGGAAGCAACCCAGGTGTCCATCATTAGCTAAGTGTATAAAACAACTCTGGAACATTACACAATGGAATACTACTCAGCTGTAGAAAAGAAAATTTTACCCTATGTGACAGTATTGACAGACCTGGAGAAAATTACACTTAAGTAAAATAAGTCAGTTGGGGAAAGACAAATACCATATGATTTCACTCATATGTGGAATCTAATGGACAAACTGAACTAACAATGAAAAGAGAGATAGTCTCATAGATGGACAGCAGATGATAGCTAGTGTGGGGGAGGTGAGAGGGTAGAGGGATTGAGCAAAAAAAAAGGACTCATAGACATGGACAACAGTGTGGTGATTGCTGGAGTAGAAGGGGAGTAAATGGTAATGGAAAAAAATAAAGATTTAAAAATTAACAGAAATTTTTAAAAATTTTCTTGGGAATATAAGAACTCTCTTCTAAAAGTAAAAACTCTTGATAATAATGATATCCAACTGGCCACTAATTATTTTGAAATGGTCTACTTTCTGTGGAATTCGTGCCTTTGTACCTACTCTTTTGTCTAAAATACTTTTTTCCCATAACCCCTCTGTTGCCCAGTTTTGATATGACCAAATCCTACCTGCTTTCTCCAGGCATCAGCTTGGAACTGACTTGAGCTAGTCTTTCTTGACCCTTACATTTTAACTACCCTTCTCATATGTTCATTGTATCATGTTTCTTTGTTATTCTTATTTAAATACTTTAAATATTCTTTTCTGTTTTTCTGACTAGACTGTTAAAGTATATAACAATACCTTGTTTATTGTTACAGCCATGATGCTTGCTACAGCAGCTAAGAAAGGCTAAGTGTTCAATATATAGTTGAATAAATAAATAAATAAATGTATGAAAACCATTACAGGAGTCCTTGTAGTATATTGGAATACTCAATATACTATATTGTATTGATTCTTAAAGTGGCATTGGTGTTAAATTCATAATTACTTTATCTTTATGTACCACCAAGAAAAAACTATCAGTTATCCTACAACTGAATTCTAAGGAACTATCAATTATATAATACTTTCCTATTTCAGAGTTGTTAAAATATGTCAAAAATATTGTATCAGAGTCTATGAAAATTTAAAATTCATGGGATGTCATGGAGCTTTTTTAAAGACAGTTTCTTTTTATCACCAGCAGTTTACAATCTAACATTAAAATAAAAGCTCTTAAAATATAATTTTAAAAATTAAAAAAAATGAAAGCTATTATAAAACAAAAAAATAAATATACAAATAAAATCAGTTTCATTAGTAAGGCAAGTACTTCTTTTAATTGTATAACTCGGTTATTAGAATAATAGTTCAGCATCAATTTATCGATATAACTTTTTAATGTTTAAGGGATTATAACTTTTTGGTGTCAGAGTCCTATAACATAAAAATTACTGAGGACCTCAGAGACCTGTTTCCAAAGAGGTTTTGTTTATATGTATTGATAACTGACCATATTAGAATATAAAACCAAGAAATCTTAAAAACATTTGTTAATTTGTATTGTATTTAATAACTCCATTACATGTTAACATTAGAACATAGGTTTTAAGAAAGCAAATTAGTGAGGAGAGTTGAATAATTTTATGGTTTCATGGATTTCTTTAATGTCTGATTTCATGGAAGGCAACTAGGTTCTCATATTTGGTTTTGAATTTAAACCTATGGTATCACACATCAAGCCTCTGGAAATTTTTACCGAACACTGAGATGAGAAAATGCATATGACATCTTAAAATGTTTCTGAAAATACTTTTGATGCCCTGAACCTCCTGAAAGGGTCTTGTGAGAGATTCAGAGGTTCCTGGATCACACTTTAAGAACTGCTGTGTTAAAGTGTACTTACTTTATACTAAGAGGTTATAATTAATGAGTAAATATTAATGGTTAAGATAAAATAGAATTCTAAAAATTGCATTTTTATGTGATTATATACTGTTAGAGCAAATACAGTAAAACTTTATAATACCTAAATAATATGAAACACTACATATTAACTTGGAAGACATTTAGTTTTTAAAAGTTAACACATGGAGGAGTGTGGGCAGAAAAACTAATGGATAGACTGAATATTGTACAAAGACAGCAATGTGAGGCAAAATATATCTTATGTACATATCCATTATATTCATGTTTAAATATACAGAATTTGAAAGCCAAGAATATCAAAGAATAAAGTGTTTTAAAAGAAATAATAGGTTTCTCCGGTTAGATTTGACATCTGTTATCAAGTATATGTGATCAAAATGGAAAAGTTGATTGCACTGAGTACTATGATAACCTTATAAAAAATTAACAATACAACAATGGAAGAAAAATCCCATTTGCTGTTTCTTTTAAACAATGTATTTAAAGTACTGAAAATAAATCTCTTCATTTGTGCTGTATTGAATTCATTTCAATAAATTTCAGATGGGTCAAAACACTGTTTAAAACCTTTAGAATACATTTTTGGCTCAGTTACCTCTGTCTTGATGGATGACATACACTTATGGGTGTTTTTTCAAAATAGGATACCATCAGAATAAGATTATTGTGAAAAGGAGACTTCTGTTTAGTCTCACAGCATACATAAGTGGAATAAAGATAGTAGGGAAAAGATAACATACATAAATGTTAGAAGTTTGTTATCCAAAATATTTGAAGTATTGATACAACTTGATGATTGGTGGCAGAAATAAGTACAGAAGTTTTAACAATAAAGAGAATGTACACTTCCAATATGAATGAAAGAAATGTAAATTAAAGATAATTGTGAAACTTACAGTGTTCGCATGACTTCTAGAAAGCAAAGAGTTACATACTGTTACGTAAGTAAAAATGTAAGAAAAATTATATATTTTCTTTAAGGTACATATGACAGAATGAAATGGTTATATTATTTTTTGTGTCCCATTTTAGGAACAGAGCTTATTTACCCAAAATCAGTATAATTTGTGCAAGTGGTTTCCTAAAAGTTCTATAGCTAACAAAAAGGGGAATGGTTTTCATTATTTAGAAGAAAATAATAGTTAACTCAATTTTCTTTCTTCTTAAAGAAACAAGGTCCAACTAATCCAATGCTATTTCATCTTGTTCGAGATGTCAAACAGGTGAGATTTTTTTCGAAAAAATGTTATCTAAAATAATTATAGTTCATCTGATTCCAAAAGACATTTAAACACATTTAAAAATTGGAATAAAATGAAATTTTTAGAACAAAATTAAATAAGGACTGAATATGTGATAACATAGAATTAAAGAGCTTGATATATCAGAAATCAAGAAAAAGGAAAGTATGAAATGATGACCAACTTCCCTGAGCTTCTAGTCATCTGAGATTATTGTGAATTTCATAATGTTCATTGTTTTGTAAAGGAAGATCATTGGTAGAATGACTGTATCATCTTTCTCTGTGTTCAGAAGAAATTTGCTCATGGGGCAAATAAAGGACATTGAATATGAGGACATTGAGGGAAGTACTGGGTTGTGATCTTCATGGACAATTTTGCCAGCAAAGATGCGAAATGTATGCCTCTGTGCAGCTGCTCTCCCTTCTCCCTCCCCTCTCTCTCTTTTTTAAAGATTTTATTTATTTATTTTTAAAGAGGGGAAGGGAAGGAGAAAGATAGGGAGAGAAACATCAGTGTGTGTTTGCCTCTTGAGTGTCCCCTACTGGATACCTGGCCTGCAACCCAGGCATGTGCCCTGACTGGTGACCCTTTGGTTTGCAGGCTCGCACCCAATCCACCTATCCGCACCAGCCAGGGGCCCTCTCTCTTTTTAAATATATGGTATTGATTGTGACTGAATGAAATTATTACATTGTCATGGTCATAAAGCCATTTTGTGGTGACTAAATTTGATGCACTCAGAATCGTGTTTTCTTCTATTGGGATTCTCTATGAATTAATAATACTTTCAAATATTTATTTTAAAAATTATAGCCATTTAAATTATTGGTATCAGTTTTATTTTACTAGATGAAAAAGTACTTTTAATTAATGGAAAAAGTTTCTGAACTAAAATGCTTGCTTTCTAGAATTCTTCAGTCAGGCTTTTACTTACTATTAAGTATGAGTATACTATTTAAAAACTGAAAAATAAAGATAGAAGTTAATTTTCTGTGTTTTGTAGCACAGGCCTATCACATGGGAAGAACCTAGACTTTATTATATTTAAAAATACTTTTCTTTTTCAATTTTTACTTCTGTTTTTCTTTATAGCTTGATTGAACTGTATTTTATTACTGTAATATTAATCCATTTAAAGTGTATCATTCAGTGGTTTTGGTTATATTCCCAGGGTTGTAGGGCCATTACCACAATCTATCTAATTTTAGAGTATTTACAGTATCCCAAAAAGTAACCCTGTGTGCATGAGCAATCAGTCCTCATTCCTGCCCCTTCTCTACTACCTGCTCAAGGCACTGTTAATCTATGGATTTGCTTATTCTGAACATTCCACATTAAATTTTTGTTGTTTAAATAATTAAAGCTTTTTTACTTTTCCCAGGAAGCTTGAGCAGTGGGGGAGACCTTTAGTCTAGGGAGTTTCTAAGAGGCATTTGCACTATGATTTACTTATGTAGGCTAGCAGAAAGAACTGCAGTAGTTAATTATTTTTATACCAGTCGGTATAGTAATAAGCCCAATTTTTTTATTTTCTTAAGTGAAAAGCTCTTAAAGACAGTAATTATTTTCAGATTCAAATTAACAAGTTGAGCTTTATACAAGTTACTTATATAGTTTAAGAAATTACTTAAGATTTTTAGATAACTTACTTTATTTTCCTTAATTTAAATATTTCCCATTTCAGTGGACTCATACCAAAATGGTATTTGTCATATCTTTAAAAACTAAATGTCATACATAAAATTCTCAATCATAAAGCATATTTTTGAGGTTTCTTAATATAATAAAATTTTTTATTTAAGGTGGACATTTTAAAATTAATTTTTAAATCAGAGGTTTAAAAAGTATAGAATGTTCTAAATTTATAAAATTATAATTAGGGAAATGGAAAGAATAATGATAGTAGGAAGGCAGAATTAGTTAACAAATATAAATCATCAGCCCTGGTGGTGTGGCTCAGTGGATTGAGCATGGCCCTGCAAACTGAAAGGTCACCTGTTTGATTCCCAGACAGGACACATGCCTGGGTTGCAGGCCAGGTGTCCAGTTGGGCATGTGCAAGAGGCAATCCATCAATGTTTCTCTCACACATTGATGTTTCCCTCTTTTTCTCCCTCCCTCTCCTCTCTGTAAAAATAAATAAAAATAAAATGTTTTTTAAAAAGAAACATAATTAATTTTTATAGCATTAGTTTTGCAGGAAAATGGTATTTATGATATATGCCACAGTTGACTCTTAGGAGTTCTTTTGCCTCCACATGTGAAGTATTAGGGCAGTGAAGACCAAATTATCTTTCTACTGTAAACCACACTTCTATCCTGAACCACAACCTTCAGACTTCAAACTTCATAATCCCTTTTTCTTACAAAAGAAAGAGAAACAGATCACTCCTTTCTACTATAAAGGTAGCTGCTGGAAATCTAAGCTTTCTATAACAAGTAAATATTTGTCATTTTGGAGAGTAGGCACATTTCTAGGCATTGTGTGGAATTAATGAGAAATACTATCCGTTTTTAAAATAATATTTTGTTTCCAGGGAAATCTTCCTCCAGGATATAAGATCACTCTAATTGATATAGGACTTGTTATTGAATATCTTATGGGAGGAACCTATAGATGCACCTACACTCGGAAACGTTTTCGATTGATATATAATAGTCTTGGTGGAAATAATCGGGTATGTAACTTTTGTGGGAAGTCTATATATGTGTTCTAAAATTAACTCACTCACTTTAAAGTTAAAAATTACTTATATTTGAATGGTTAAAGTAGTATTGTAAATATTTTGGAATTGATATCCTGAACAAGACATATTTCTCGTGTGTGTGTGTATGTACACACTTATACATAATATAAATTCATTCTCGAATTTTTGTAGCATATCAGTAAATTTAAATCTGTAAAAATGAATAAGCTTTCATTTTCAGAGGTCTGGCCGAAACGCCTCTAGCAGCACTCCGCAGTTGCGAAAGAGTCATGAATCTTTTGGCAATAGGGCAGATAAAAAGGAAAGAATGAGACACAATCACTTCATTAAAACAGCACAGCCCTACCGACCAAAGGTATTTAAGTATTACACTTTCTGGATTTTGTTCTTTCTAAATTACTGAGTGTTCTGAAATAAAAAAAACTATTTGTTATTATTAAGAGTTGTTTTATGTTTTAGATATATTTTTGATTCTTCATTTTCTCATATACGAAAAGATACTCATTGTGAGTTAATGATTCTGTTAAGGTCTTCATTTTTTAAATTTTTATTTTGAGAGTGTGTTTATTAAAGCTAGGGACAGTAAGGGCCTAGGATAAAAGAAACAACAGACGAAAAACTATACGGGCCTACTTGGGGCCTCCAGAAACGTTATGGGAAAGAAGTGAGCCAAAGCGGGGGCTGCCATCAGCTCCCTGGAGAGGGGATCTTGGAAATGGGTTCAACATGTTAGCCCCAGATGAGCTGCCACTACCCAGTGCCCCTGTGGTTGCAAGTCTCATGGGATCCCTTATGAGTTTAGAAGATGCAATGCCTGCGGGGGAAGATCAGGGGAAGGGAAGGGCATGAGCACACTCCTAGAAAGGGGGAGCATACCACAACCAAATCTTTTAAATGTTGTTTTGGTAAATATTTAACTGCCTCCTTTTATAACATTTTTGCTTGATTAACAGCATGAAAGACAAGGATGCTAATGAAAATTTTTCATTAAAATTATATTTTATTTCATATTAGTTGCAATATTTAGGCCCCCCTTCTTCTACTTTATTGTTGACTCTATTACAAACATGTCTGTGTCCATTATCCCTGCTTTACCCACTTCCACCCAGCCCCTACTCCTACCCTTCCTTCCCTCTGGCCATCACCACATATGTTGTCTATGTCTATAGGTTATACATATATATAGGCCCTTTCTTTAATCTTGGCAAACTTTGTTATAAAAGTGTTTGTTTTTGGAAATGCCATTTCTAAAAATGAATTTTGAGCTATAATATAAATAAGGTATATAAAATTTATACTATTTAATATGTACAGTTATATGAAGTTGAATACTAGCACAAAGGAGATTGGTAATTCTCATGTGAATTAATAATGAGCTTTATTTTTCTGTAAAGGTTGATACATCTGTGGAAGAAGGAAAGAAGAAAAGAACCAAAGATGAAATTGTAGATATTGATGATCCAGAAACCAAGCGCTTTCCTTACCCACTTAATGAACTGTTAATTTGGGCTTGCCTTATGAAGAGGCAGATCATGGCCCGTTTTTTATGGCAGCATGGTGAAGAATCAATGGCTAAAGCATTAGTTGCCTGTAAGATCTATCGTTCAATGGCCTATGAAGCAAAGCAGAGTGACCTTGTAGATGATACTTCAGAAGAATTGAAACAATATTCCAAGTAAGTTATATTTTACCACTTGGGACATTTTTAAAATAAAAATAAATCACATTTAGTGAAGGTTATAGTGCCCTGGACTGAGTGGAGGGTATATAATTTTATTGGTATAGTTAAGAGAAACCCACTTTTAAAAATTTAGAAAGAAACTTTGCTGCTTATGCTTTATTCAGAGGAGATTATTGTTCACATTTAAAGTTAAAAATTCAGCAAGGAAGAAGAAATTACAGAAGCCCATTTAATAATTGCACATAATAGCAATTAGATTATTAGACTAGTTGCATTTGAAGTGGTAAGGAAAGGAAAGAAGAAAGCGAGGTTTAAACTATGTTCTAAGGAGATGGATTCTACTGAAAGGGCATCTCAGATGGTGGAGCTACCTGTGTAGAAGAATGAAACAGTTTACAGAAGTTTGTAGTTCACTCAGAGCACTAAGGGAACAGTAAACTGATAAGGTAGTTTCTGGGAAGCCTTATGATTGAGAATAGGACCTCCTTTACCCAGAATGAGCTGACATTGGAAAAGGCTAAGAGTTGTTATTGAAAACAACTTAAGCAGGGATCCTATGATTACTAAGTGGAGATTTAAGATCCAGGTATTTTTCATGATTAGGTTAGTCTGTATTCACATTATTCCTTTCTACTGGATAATAGTTCTCACCCAAGGACATTTTTTTTTCATTGATTTGAGAGAGGAGGAAAGAGGTAGACATCGATGTGATAGAGAACCATCGATTGGTTACCTTTTCATATGCACCTTGATCAGGATTGAATCCTCAATGTTTTAGTCTACAGGATGACACACCAACCAGTTGAGCCAAACTGGCAAGGGACGTACCAGTCCTTTTCTGTTTGAAATAACTATATAGAAAAATTTTGACTGAACATTGTTAGATTACATTTATTTCCATGTCCAGGGAAAGTGCTCTGGAGTCATCTTTTCAGTCTTGTTTTTAATGTGACATATTTTAATAGTTTTTGATTTCCACATAGTGGTGGATATCTGAAAACATAGAGTTACTGTAATTCTATTGCCTCACAATTCTGTAAGTGTATGTGTGTGTGAATGTATTAAAAAATAAAATGTGTTATTAATGAATTTAAAAATAGTAGTTTAAAACTGCAATTTGGTAAAATTAATATGTTTGGCTTTTATCTTTTGATAGTGATTTTGGTCAACTAGCAGTTGAATTACTAGAACAATCCTTCAGACAAGATGAAACCATGGCTATGAAATTGCTCACTTATGAACTAAAAAACTGGAGTAATTCCACCTGCCTTAAGTTAGCAGTTTCTTCAAGACTTAGACCTTTTGTAGCCCACACCTGTACACAAATGCTGTTGTCTGATATGTGGATGGGAAGGCTGAATATGAGGAAGAATTCTTGGTACAAGGTATACCTTAGAAATAGTTTGATATAAAGTATGTAATTAGATGAAAAAAATCAAACAGGGGAATTAGCCCAGATATATAGTAAAATACTTTGATTTACGCAGGTGGTGGGGGTGGTGGTCTTGGCATTTTATCTGATGTGACATGAAGTGTCCTTTTTCTCCTCCTGTTCTTCATGCTGAATCCTTTTCCAGTGTGGTGTATAGTATAGTGATTGTTGTCCCTATGTGAACCAGAAGCCTGAGGCCAACAGATGGAAGTATGGTGTTGACAGCCCTGAGCAGCCATGAACAATGTTGCTGCTTTATAAAAATATGATTCCCAAGTTCTAAGATTTCGGACCTATGTACTAACTTAATAATCTGTCACTTTTAATTTTTTTGAAGTATTTTGGATACACCTGTTTTTATGGTCAAGAATGTGTGTTAAGTGTTGGCTGGTACTTCCGGTTTCATCGTAGTGAGAGATATTACTTTAAACTCTCCTTTTTGTTATTTTATGTCTTAAATAAGGTACAGAAATACAGAAGGCAGAAATCAGGCAAGTAGAATCAGGCAATCATTGGCCACTATAAGTAGATAACAAATACTAATCATCTACTAAAAATAATGGTGAAAAATTAACTGTTAGAAACCTTGATATGCAATTACAGTGTCTTCGTGCTTTATGATTTTTCAGATAATACATAGAATTCTAGAAATTACCATTTTGTACAGAGGCACAAGCTGAGTAATTCTGTTAAGACATGGAATACTTACAAAGAGACTTAAGATAAAATTAACCACACAGCAACTTTATTAGTCTTGAATTTTGTTTAAACAGAAATTTTCTCAGTTGATTGTAATTGATTTTTTTAAGGACAAATCTTTAATTATGAAATCTTTTCTATACCGTCATCTCATAATATCCCAATGTTTTTACTCCTTCAAACAAATCAACCTGGGCCTCTTTAAATGTAGTATGTAAGTAAAAATTAAGTTTTGGGGTTTTTTCCCTGTGTAACACCAGGTGCAAACGGCTAACTAATAATAAAGATATTTAACATTTTATTGTTTGTATTATATTCTTGAAAGTTATTAATTTTAAAATGTGAATTTATATATTTCTGAAATTTTTAGGTCATATTAAGCATTTTAGTACCACCTGCCATATTAATGCTAGAATACAAGACTAAGGCTGAAATGTCCCATATTCCACAATCTCAAGATGCCCATCAAATGACAATGGAAGATAGTGAAAACAACTTTCAAAATGTAATGGAAGACATCCCTATGGTAAAGAGGAAAAACGTTATTAAGTGAATATAAATTTGTTGTGAGTAAATGTACATATTTATAAGTGTTATTTTTATTTTAGGAAGTGTTTAAAGAAGTAAGAATATTGGAGAGTAATGAAGGAAAGAATGAAATGGAGATACAAATAAAATCAAAAAAGCTTCCAATCACACGAAAGTTTTATGCCTTTTATCATGCACCGATTGTAAAATTCTGGTTTAACACGGTATGTTTTTAAACTGTATGAGCATAATGATTTAAAAAAATAGGCTTTAGTGGCCCTGGCCTGGTAGCTCACTTGGTTAGAGTGTCATCCTGATGCACCAAAGTTGCAGGCTCCATCCCCAGTCAAGGCACATAGAAGAAGCAACCAATGAACAAATAAACAGGTGGGAAAACAAATCATTGTTTTCCCACTCTCTCCTTTCTTTCTTTCTTTCTTTCTTTCTTTCTCCATCCCCCCCACCACATGCTCTGTGCTCTCCCCATCCCTGTCTCTCCACCCCCATACCCGCTCTCTAAAATCATTAAAATTTAAAAATATATATTATAGGCTTTAGTAGACCTTGAGTTCATACTAATCTTGATGAAAATTAGATCACTAAAAAACCATTTTTCATTTAAAAGTGCAGTAAGATCGGCTTAGTTCCATACAAATTGATGTCATATTGAGTGATAAAAAATAAATCTTAGTTCTAATTGGAATTAGTTGTAATTGGAACCCGAAATTTACTAACCATGTAGTAAACATAAACCTTTTTTAAGTAGATAACAAATATTAATCATCTATTAAAAAGATTGGTAAAGATTAATCAAAGGAAACTCTAATACACAATTACAGTTTCTTTGTGCTTTAGGATTTTTGCATATACTGTTAAAATTTTGGAAGTAAGCCTTTCTTGCAGAATTGATGGTGAAAAGTAATCTAGATAACTCATATAGTTTTATTTACCAGTAATATAATAGCTTGTATCTTAATCATAGAACACTGCATTTGATTATGTGCCCCATAATTGGCTTTTCTCTTTCTTTATGGAAGAACAGATTTTACTGTCGGGCATATATGTCCAAAGAGGGATGGACTCATCTGAAGAAACACATGAGATTGCCCCTTATACTCATACACTGGGGCTGAGCAAATGAATTTTTATTCTCCTTCCCCAGAAAACTCTATCAAGTTTTAATTTTATTTTTGTTGTTTTTCATTTTTGTCATCAGACTTTTTAAGAATTACAAAAGTATACAAATAGCCCCATGATAAGATGAACATTTGAGAATCTGTTCCTTCAAGCATTGCTTTTGCAACCACACACTTGCCCATTAACGTAAGACTAATTCATTACATTTCTTTTTCAATATGGACATTTTCTTGCTCCATCTTGTTAAGATGTTGAAATTGCACATCTGAAGTACCTTACTTAATCCCCCAAATTCTGCCCTTACTAATGGAAAAAATGTAGGTTTCTTAGTTTGCATTCATGTGAATGACTATTTAAAAATGGATAACCCAGGTGGCTACAGGAAATTCTCTTCTCTTTATTTATTACAGTTTACTGTCCTACCATGGCTTAAAATCATGGATGTGGCTTGCTTTAAGACTGGTAGACCCCTGGCTGGTGTAGCTCAGTGGATTGAGCATGGGCCTGCGAACCAAGCAACCACGGTTCGATTCCCAGTCAGGGCACATACCTGGGTTGCAGGCCAGTTCCCAGCAGGGGACACACAAGAGGCAACCATACATTGATATTTCTCTCCCTCTCTCCTTCCCTTCCCCTGTAAAGATAAATAAATAAAATCTTTAAAAAAAAAAAAAGACTGGTAGAGATAAGGAGAGTAATGAGAGGATTCTTACAATTGTTCAAGGGTCATTGAGTCTGGGTTTTCCTCTGAAACTAAATGATTATATAGATGTTAACATACATAGACTATGTCACCTGCATATAATCTTTTTTAAGAGTCTCAAAAGCAGGGTTTTTCTTTCTGAGGGAAAATGCTTTTCATATTGGTTTCTATTTATTTCTTGGGATTTCAACCTCAGTGATTGGGAGCTAGGGAAAAAATAGTTGTCTTTCCTAGGAATACTGTTTCATGGGGCGGGGAGAGGCAGTTAGTGTGCTTCTTATGATGGCAGTGAAGTTCTATGGTAAATTTAATATATTATGATAAACCCTGGTATTACAAAGTTGTTCCTATGGGAATTACTAAAAAAGGAGTGAAGTTGTAAAACACATTTATACTCTGGTGATTGATTATATTTTGATCGATAAATGCACTGTCTGCACTGAAGAGTAACTTCTAAAACTATTCTAATGATTAAAGCATGGAGATAGTTCACAGGAGCTCTTTTGGTCTCTTATTTTGTGTAGGCTTGAAATTTTCATAGTAAAAAAGTTTATTTTGTAATAAATTTTATTTATGTCTTGTATTTTCTTTTTTGTTAGTTGGCTTACTTAGGATTTCTGATGCTTTATACATTTGTTGTTCTTGTACAAATGGAACAGTTACCTTCAGTTCAAGAATGGATTGTTATTGCTTATATTTTTACCTACGCTATTGAGAAAGTCCGTGAGGTATGTCTTTTTTCTGCCTGTAACTTGGTATATATGGATATATATATTATATGTACATGGTAGATATTGTATATGTGGAGGATGTTTTGTTTGGGGTATGTATATGGGCATATGTTATTTTATATGTCATCATTTCAGTAGGTGATAACTTTGTAGGGGAATAACTTTATAGTAGAACATGTTTATTTTTGCTGTTCGGAAAATCAGGGCAAAAGAATAGAGATCAATGTGGTGTGAACTTTGTTACGAATTACAAAGACAATGCTTTGTCTCAGAAACATAGCTTAAATCTGTTTTTGCTTTATTTTTTCAATATTCATATTTACACTTTCTGCCACTGCTCAAAAAGGATTAAATATACGTATAGCCAATCAGGTAAATAAGTTATAAATTATTATCTTGCTCTTGTATGTCACTGCCCACTTACGTGTATTTGTTACCCATTGAATTGTCATGCCTATTTAGATCTCTGTGTCTGAGCTTTCAATTTAAATTGCAGATTTCTAACATTCTGATTTTAGGGAGAAAATGCTTTTTCTTCAAGTTTTATACTTTCCATTCAAACTAGTAACTGCATAAGTGTTGTTTTATAACATATTTACTTAATTATTTCTGAATTATTTTATGTCTGCTACATTTAGAGAATATGTGAAATTGTGAAAATAAATAGAAGGCATTGTACTTACCCAGCCACTTGGGTATTATAAGAATTTATCTTGTTAAATAGCTTATTGTGCATTTTAAATTTCTCCAAGCGCCATGGTTCAATATGTTTATGAAATCTGTTATTATACTACCATGTTCAAAGAAATTAAGTTGTTACATAATAAAATCAAGTTTCAAGGAATTCTTCTAAATGTACATTCATAGAACAGTTCTGCAGGATTCATCCAGGGGTGTCCAGCCCATGGGCCACATGGCTATGAATGTGGGTCCAACACGAAATTGTAAATTTACATAAAGCCTTTTTTTTTTGCTTATCAGTTTTTGTAGTATTTGTATATTCATTGCCCAAGACAACTCTTCTTCCCCTGTGGCCCAGAGAGATGGAAAGGTTGGATACCCCTGCTAGATAGTACAGGCGTACCGTGGTGATACTGCAGGTTCGGTGGTTCCAACCCACTCTAATACAGTGTCTCTCTCAATAAAGCGAGTAACAATCTTTTTGCTGGTAAGGGGTCTTGCCTTCAATTTGTGAAAAAATGCAACACCTATAAAGCCAGTAAAGCAAAGTTCAGTGAAAGGAGGTATGCCTCTAATAAAAGTAGTTGGCTGCAATAGGGAAGAGACTTAATTGGCTAAGGGAGAAAAGTGAAAGGGAGACTTCAGTATTTACTTTATCATACATTATGATTTTGAAGATAGAAAAGTATTGTCATTTCCCACAAAATATTTTTTAAACCTTTATATTCAAGGGAAGAGATTAAGACAGATACTTAAACCTTGCAGTTATTTAGTTTCTGCAAATAAAGCACGTTTGGAACATCCAGGATGTTCTAGAGTTTGTTTCATTGAAAAACAAAACAACTTTTCAAAGTATTTCATATTCCAGTTTAGAGAACTGTGTTCTAATTCAAGATTTTCAGCTTCGTAGTTGGTTGAGCAGGCCATTTGTGGGGTTTTTTTCCCTTGTGTATAAAATAAGGATAAGTAGTATCTGTCTTTGATATCACTGTGACTTGTCTTGGTGATGAGATGCATCATCAAATGCCAAGATGATCAAAAATACTTTGAAATACCAAAAGATAGAAAAACCTACTCTAATACTATAATTGAATGCTATTACACATTTTATTAGGACTAAATTGATTAAACTTTTTTTTTTAACCTTTAGATCTTTATGTCCGAAGCTGGGAAAATAAGCCAGAAGATTAAAGTGTGGTTTAGTGATTACTTCAATATCAGTGATACAATTGCCATAGTTTCTTTCTTCATTGGATTTGGACTCAGATTTGGAGCAGAATGGAACTTTGAGAATGCATATAATAATCAGGTTTTTCTGGCTGGAAGATTAATTTATTGTCTTAACATAATATTTTGGTATGTGCGTTTGCTGGATTTTCTAGCTGTAAATCAACAGGCAGGACCTTATGTAATGATGATTGGAAAAATGGTAAGTTGACACAGTTTTACATGAACCAGAGAATGTTTTCATGTTTATTTGCTTCATATTCCAAATTAACCATTCCTAAGAATATTAACTTTAGAAGAAAATATTTTGATGAATATGGTTGAGGGTGGGAAACATTTTATCTTGAATTGCTTTAATTTCTAAATGCTATGGAATATTTGAGGTAAGAATAAAAAATATAAACTTATCTCCAATCTGAATTTCTTTTTACCCTTACTGCCCCTACCCTCAATCAATCTATTATCATCTGGCACCTGTAGTAGTCTAGTAGTCTATTTACTCATAACTACTCTGGTTTATCTTCAATCTACATTATAGGTAGAGTAATTATTTCAAAACGCAAATCTGAATATGTCATTTACCTTTCTTAAAAATTTTTAAAATATTTTTGCATTATTCTTAGAGATCAATCAGTGTGCTTAATGAAACCCATAAGCCCTGCCCAGTTTGACTGTTTGTTCTCCCTTCCTACCTCCCTCTCTTTCATCTTTTCCTCGTGTAATAGTTTTGAGGTAACTGTATATTGACATGCAGTTATAAGAAGTAATTACAGAGAGATCTGTGGACCTTTTACCCAGTTTCCTCCAGTAGTAACATCTTCCTTGCTTTCTTTTTAAGTCTCATCTCTTCCCATTTTAGGCTTTCTGTTTGTGCCTACTCAGACAGGGTTAACCTGTTAGAGTATCATAGTTCATCTTCTTTCTACCTGGAATGTTCACCCTCATCTACACTCAAACACTTAAACTTAGGTTTATACTTCAGATCTTAACCCCAACACAAGTTTTTTTCAGGGAAGGTTTTTTTTTAATCTCTTCTAGCTAGATATTTGTATAATTATATTTGTATAATTTTATGGGGACTCTTGTTTTTTTTCTTCATGTCTCACTTTATTTTAAATAACACTCTTATTGGTATATTTATATTCATCACTAGGCTATAAACTCTTTGGATTAGGAACCTTGTCTGATTTTGGTCAGCTCCATATCTCCAGTACTTATCACAGTACCTACCACATAGTAGATTCTCCATAGTAACAGTTGTTGGTTGGATTACAACCAACAAAGCCATTACAAATAGAGGGAAAAAAACATAAAAACGCTGAACATTCATTTTAGTAGGTTGATTCTTAAGATTTTTTTCTTATTTTTATATCAGATTATAAATTAAAAAATGAATTTTTAAAAAATTTTTATTGATTTGAGAAAGAGAAACATTGACTTGTTCCACTTATTTATGCAATCATTGGTTGCTTTTTAACTATGCTCTGACTGGAAATCAAACCAACAATCTTGGCATATCGGGATAACATTCTAACCAACTGAGCCACCTGGCCAGGGCATTCACCAAGTAGTTTTTAATGTTTATTATACTTTCACTGCTATGCAAGATATGCAACAAGTATTACGATCTTGCCTCTGAACTTTGTGAAACTCTCTTTTTTGACTTTACCAATCCTGTAGAAATTGTATAATCTAAGTTGAGGAGCCAGACCTACACAAAGTATTTTAGGAAATCATATGAGATGTCAGTAAGCTCTCAGCGCTGCTTATTGATTACATTAATGAGTAGGGGATATAGGAGTTTATGGGAAGAGATAAATATGTGGAGGTGCTTATAAAACCAGTGGGATTCAGCTATTCTCTGAAAGCTTAAGAGAGGATATGAATAAAAGGAAACATCCTGTCTGGAACTTCTTTTATGATGAGGAGTAGTTAGCAGTCACATTGAGTAGACAGGGTATAGCCTCGATTATATGAAACACTGAAAACTGGGACTTTAGAGGAGGAAAATATAGGGGAAACCATTGAAGAGTTCTGTCCCTCTCTCCGATTTGATTTCTTTTCCATAAAAGGAATAAGCTGACATTTCTTTGTGTTTCCTCATCTTTTTGGAGTAACCTTTCGAAGTATGGATATTGAAAGCAACCAGTCAGGTTGTTCATTATGATGATGATTTTCAACTAAGTGGAGTAGTCCAAACAATCTCATAAGTATTTCCCATTCTCAGCTCCAATCCACCACATAATCTTGTCCCATTATTAACATACTTTGCAAGATAATGCCAGCTAAAAAAATACTACTATAGTTTGTGTTTTTAGTTACCTCTTTCCTCCCATATTCATGGATGCAAGCAATTTTTTTAAGTTACATCCAGATCACCTAATCTTTTCCTGATGTAGTATGCCCAGTATTTTGTTCTTTCCCATAGGCTTAACCATCCGGCAGTTTTTGTTTTTTAAATGTAGACATTAGGTTTAATGTGCAAATCTTTATACAGTGAACTAAACAATGTAAAATGTATTGTGTCTACTCCTGCCATAAACATTTTCAGTGGTGAGAAATGCAAACTCTATTAATACTGTTGCTTTTATAAATGTATTTTTTCTTATTCTAAAATTACGATTCATTGTAGAAAATTTTAGCAAATACAAACTAGTATCCAGAGGCATCCACTATTAACAGTTTGATGTAGGTGTACCTTTCCACCCTTTGCGACATACATTCGAATCATGTCTTTGTGTCAAACTTCATGCAAATAAATGTGTGTAACAGTTTTATCAAAACAGGCCTATACTGTATATGCTATTACTCAGTTCTTTTTAAATACCTGCTTTCTTATTTAAAAAAAAATCTTCTAGAGTTTCTGAAACCCTTTCTTTTAGTCTTGTAAAAAATAGCTGTCTTCTCAATTAAATTTATCTTCCTAGTAACCCAGCTAGCTCATAGGATTATCAGCATTACTTTGCATCATGAAAACAAGATTTAAAATTTTTTTAAATATGAAGTTTTATTATTACATTTTCTTTTTCATGTTACACATTTCCCTCCAGGATAATGTGTCCTACTCCCTCCTGTGAAGACTTGCTGTTTATTCTTTGTCACATTAAAGAAGTACTTGTTATTCATCCACTTTCCATAGTGTATTTCCAGAAAATGTAGAGTAGTTACAGCTTGTGGGAAATAATTGGTTTTAGCCTAACTTTTTAGTGTGTAAAGTGTTCCACCTGTCATTGTCTATCAGATTATTTAGTGATTTAGTGGTATCAGGTTAATCCAGTGGTAAGGTACAGTAAGTGAGAGGTGTAGGGAGTATGAAAGTGAAAGTGGACAGCCATAATAAAAGATGGAACTGGGAACAGTAGAGGAAGCCAAGAGAAAGTAGAGCTATCCTGATTTTTGTTTGAATCTTGCCTCTGATGTACTCCCAATACTCCCACCAGCAATTCTGTCCCAGTTATAGGGTACAGATTTTGGATATAGCCATACAGATTTTGGTTTTATTTTGAAGTTTGACTTGCCTGGGCTTTTAAAAAGACATTATAGAGGAATGTTTGGATTCCAAAATATATCACATGCCATGAATAATTTTTTATGAATTCCAAAATATATCACATGCCTTTTAAAATCTTTTATCCCAATATTTTGTTCATTGAGGATATGCATTCTCTCAGTTATCTTCAGATGCTCTAAGAAGGCATTATGACTGTTTTAAAAATGAGAAAATGGAATGTTGGGGAGTATTAGGACCCTTTGATTGCAAGTCACAGAGGGTCTTAAAAAAGAAATTTGTTGACAGGTCTAACAGAATTTTAAAGATAAAGGATCAAGTCTAAATTATACATAAATAAATATTTTATAATTATTCTATCCAGTGTAGACTTACTGTCCTCTTTACCTTTCACATTCCTGGCTTCCATTTCTACTCTCACTATGTATTCATTTTTAAAATATATGAGAAAATAATAATTTTTAGGTTGACTTATATTATTGCAATAATTGTTGGTTCACAGATCATAGTATAGATTTATTGTAAATGTAGTCTCTTGATTTTTATGGGCGTCCTCCAGTAGATTATTATTTATGGATGAATATTACACATTGTAAAAATGAGACAACATTCACTGTTTTGCATCTAAATTCTGAGCACTGTGCACCTAAATAAGTAGATAGAAATTAAAGTTTTATTGTGGCACTTCACTTAAATCCTGAGTAGTGATGCCAAAATTTACATTGTGATTTAACAATAAAAATCAAATTTTAGTGATTTAATTGGTTATACAGTTTAGTTTGTCTCTTTCAGTTGTTTTTTTTTTTTTTTTGAAAGGAAAAGAATTATAAACTACCTGACGTGCAAATGGAATTGTTAAGCAGATATTGGTATTGTTTCTTGTTTCCAGCACCCACACTGACAATCCAGTTCGTTGTTTTGCTCCTAGGAGCTTTGGGTTGTTTTGTTTTTTTTTTTAAATTTAAATCAGTTTTACATTCTAATTGTTTAAATTTTTAAAAATTTATTATTTTTTTTAGAGACGGGGAAAAGAGAGGGAAACACTGATCAATTTGTCCCCAAGAGATCCCCAACTGGGGAACCTGGCCCACAAACAGGCATGTGCCCTGACTGAGAATTGAACTGGTGGTGCTTGGGTCCATGGGCTAGTGCTCGATCCACTGAGCCAAACCAGCCAGGACATGCTCCTAGGAGGTTTTTATAGCCCAGGACAAGGCACCATAATAGGGTTCAGTATGGGTGAGAAGAATGCCTTTTTTTGTTTCATTTTGTTTTTGATGCAGTGGGCAAAGGACAATTAGTAAAGGAGGTAGAAAAGAGAGTCTATACCCAGTGTATAGGAACAGAGCAGTTTTAGGGAAGAACGCTTATGAGAATAGGTTCCTTGAATCAGTCCATGTGCCTGCTGTTCTTTAAAATCTTCATGGACTCCAGACAGACTCCAATTAGAACAAAAAATATGATACAGTTCATTATATAAAAGATGTCCATGACTTGCCTAGCTTCACAGATCAATTTTTACATAATTTCCTTGCTTGAGGTTTATTATATAGTAATGTTCCCGAACACTAATATTATGAATAAAAGCCTCAAATATTATATTTACCTATTAGAACATTAGACACTATTTTTTAAAGATTAATATTGTTGTGTTTAAATTTCCAAGTATTTTAACAGTGTGTATTTTTCAACAGGTGGCCAATATGTTCTACATTGTAGTGATTATGGCTCTTGTATTACTTAGTTTTGGTGTTCCCAGAAAAGCAATACTTTATCCTCATGAGGAACCATCTTGGACTCTTGCTAAAGATATAGTTTTTCATCCATACTGGATGATTTTTGGTGAAGTTTATGCATATGAAATTGATGGTAAGGATTTATGTTTACAAATTTATCTTTTGGTTATTTTATGTTTTAAAATCAGAACTGCATTATGGTAATATTATATATTTTCATAAATCAGACTAATACTAGCCTAACCCCTCCCAAAATACATTAGTTAATTCCAAAAGAAACATAACAAAAATTAATTTAAAAAAGTATTTCAGAATTTTTTGAGTTACAAATTGTAGAAACAAGGCCAAAAATGGCTCACACAATAAGGACATTATTAGCTCACATAACAAAGTTTAGAGGTAGAGCAGTCTCGAAGATTTCCATTCATAGTTAAGGATGTCTTTTCTTTCTCTTCCCATTGCTCTGTAATTGCAATGTATGATTCATACAGGGAAACCTGTTTCCTTCATAATTAGGAGACTCTGTAACTAGTAACAGGAAGAAAAGAGACAATTGTTTTCTATTGTACTCTTTTTTTTAAAGTATATGTTATTCATTATGCTATTACAATTGTACCATTTTTTTTCTTCCCTTTATTCCCCTCTTCTGTACACCCCCCTTCCAACCAGCATCCCGTCCCCTTAGTTCATGTCCATGGGTCGTAAATATAAGTTATTTGGCTTCTTCATTTCCCATACTATTCTTAACCTCCCTGTCTATTTTCTACCTACCATCTATGCTTATTATTCCCTGTACCTTCTCCCCCATTAACCCCCCACCTCCTCTCTGCTGATCATCCTCCATGTGATCTCCATTTCTGTGATTTTGTTCCTGTTCTATTGTTTGTTTAGTTTGGTTTTGTTTTTGTGTATTTTTTTTTGGTTGAGTTGTTGATAGTTGGGAGTTTGTTGTCATTTTACTGTTCATATTTTTGATCATCTTCTTTTCCTTAGATAAGTCCCTTTAACATTTCATATAATAAGGGCTTGGGGATGATGAACTCCTTTAACTTGACCTTATCTGGGAAGCACTTTATCTGCTTTTTCATTCTAAATGCTAGTTTTGCTGGATAGAGTAATCTTAGATGTAGGTCCTTGCCTTTCATGACTTGGAATACTTTTTTCCAACCGCTTCTTGCCTGCAAGGTTTCTTTTGAGAAATCAGCTGATTGTCTTATGGGAACTCCTTTGTAGGTAATTGTCTCCTTTTCTCTTGCTGCTTTTAAGATTCTCTTCTGTTTAATCTTGGGTAATGGAATTATGAGGTACCTTGGTGTATCTTCCTTGGGTCCAACTTCTTTGGGACTGTCTAAGCTTCTAGGGCTTTTGGAAGTCTGTTTCCTTTGTCAGATTGGGGAAGTTCTCCTTCGTTATTTTTTCAGAAAAGTTTTTCATTTTTTGCCCTTCCTCTTCTTCTTCTGGCAAGCCTATGATTCAGATGTTGGAACATTCAAAGTTGTCCCAGAAATCCCTAAGGCTCTCCTGATGTTTTTGAATTCTTGTTTCTTCCATTCTGGTTGAATGTTCCCAGAATGTTTCTTCCTTCTGCTCCAAATCATTGATTTGAGTTCTGGTTTCCTTCCCTTCACTGTTGGTTCCCTGTATATTTTTCTTTATTTCACTTTGCATAAATTTCAACTTTTTCCTCTATTTTGCAACCATACTCAACCATTTCTGTGAGCATCCCAATTATCAGTGTTTTAAACTATGCATCTGATAGGTTGGCTATCTCTTTGTTGCTTATTTTTCTGGAGTTTTCATCTGTTCTTTCATTTGGGCCACATTTCTTTGTCTCAAAGTATCTGTTAACGCAGTAAAGGGTGGAGTCCTAGGTAATTTGCTAGGGCAGGGCAACGTACTTCACGGGGTTGTGGTACTGTATATGGAGAATTGGTCAGAGAGGGACCAGCGCTGCTTGCTCCGCTCTCAGCCGGCTGTCAGTCACTTCCCCCACTACCCACAAGCAAATTGTGTCCTGGTGCTGATTCCAAGATGGGCGGGTTTGTGTACATTCTAAGACCCTGTGGGTCTCTCCAACTAACTCTCCTGTGAGGCTGGGAATTTCTCCTTCCACCTCAACCTCCACTGGTTTTACAGCCAGAGGTTTTGAGGCTTTCTAGCTTTCTTTTCCCATGCTGGAACCCTGGGTTTTGCAGTCTGTCACGCTCCCCAGTTGTTCCAGTTTATCTGCATGTAAATGGGGGACCACCTGATTCACCAGCCATCACCTCACTCACCCAGTCCTTCACCTGCTTCCTTGCTTAGAGTCCTTTCCTCCCCTGCTCCCCATCTCTGCCCCTCCTACTGGTCTGGATGAATGTTTCTTTAACTCCTTGGTTTTCAGACTTCCCATACAGTTCAACTTTGTCATTTCTGGTTGTTTTTTTTTTAGTTGGTTGTTGTCCTTTTGTTTGTGCAAGCAGGCAAAGTGTATCTACCTATGGTTCCATCTTGGCTAGAAGTCTCTCCATTGTACACTTATGCAGCGGTGGGGGGATCCCTTTTTCAGAAGCTTCTTTTGAACATGTTCTTTCATTTGCTCAAATTGCCTTCAATTCCATTTGCTCTGAATTAGGGAGGGAAAGTGTAATGGTATTGTATTGATTAGTTTAGGCCAATCATGGTGGATTGGATAAACTCTTGAATTAC
The DNA here is from genome assembly GCF_021234435.1 of Artibeus jamaicensis. Lineage (NCBI taxonomy): Eukaryota > Metazoa > Chordata > Mammalia > Chiroptera > Phyllostomidae > Artibeus > Artibeus jamaicensis. The sequence continues at coordinate 20,837,310 of NW_026521883.1, forward strand.
AAAAATCAACTGTGAATACATTCTCTGCATAAGGTAATAGATTTTTTGTTTGTTTTAATTAGACTAGATGACTTGTGAACCTAGGTGATGTAGCCAACTTTCAGGGATGTTCTTCTGCTGACCTTCACATCTGGGCTGTAGAATCTTTATTTTGTTAGCTCTCTCTTCACCTCTCTTTCTCTCTCCCATCTTACTTTGCTTCTTTCTCACCCTGTACCTGTGTACCTGTGTACCTGTGTTGTTCTCTACTCATCTGTTTTATAGTTGATTAGGTTAGGGGATGGCCAGAGAGCGATAATCAGTTGTTATCCTATGTTATTAAAACAAGGTGAGGTTTTATGAGCCTGGCCATATTTTGTGTTTAATGGCTTCCTGTTCAGTCCTTTCCAGGTTTTTATTGCTGTTTCTCTCATTTGTGGAATCTAATGAATGAATTGAGGAAAATGGAGATAGACTCATAGATGGAGAGCAGGGCAGCTGTCGGGGGGTTAAGGTGCAGAGGGATTAAACAAAAATGAAAAAGGACTCATGGACATGGACAACACTGGTGATTGCTGGGGTGACGGGTATAAGGGGATTAAATCATAATGGAAAAATATAATAGACTTAAAAAAATGAAAACAGTAATAAAAATGATACAAAATTTGTCACATTCATGATTATTTAATTCCAATTCTTGCCTGCTTAAATTGATTTTAGCCCTGGCTGGGTGGCTCAGTTGGTTGGAGTGTTGTCCCATACACCAAAAGGTTGCAGGTTTGATTCCTCGTCAGGGCGCATACCTAGGTTTTGGGTTTGATCCTATATCTGGGTGTCTACCAGAGGCAACAGATCAATGTTAATATCTCACTTTGAAGTTTCTTTTTCTCTCCACCCCTTCCTCCCTCTAAAATCAGTAAACATATCCTCGGGCGAGGATTTTTTAAAAATTGATTTTACTTTTTTCTCGTAACTTTGTACTGGGTATTAAAGCTCTTGCTCTTCTTGTATTTAGCTGTATTCTGACTTCAGAAACATTTCCGGTGGGGATAATGAAAGCAAGGAATTCAGATCTAATCATTGTATTTTGGATGGGCATTTGAACCACTCCTTAAACCCTCTTTTGTGACATAGTAAGATAAACTCAGTAATCTTTATGTTTGTAAATTGACTGTGAGTTTACCATACTGTCTGCTCAGTTATTTTGCTTTTGGAAATGCTACAGTGTGGCTGCATCTGGGGATATTATTCTCCTCAGTGCTCCTCAAGCTAAACCCTACCTTTAAGATTAGACATAACTCAAAAATATATTTCCTTGCCCCGGCTGGTGTCGCTCAGTGGGTTGAGCTCTGACCTGCAAACCAAAAGGTCTCTGGGTTGATTCCCAGTCAGGGCATATGCCTGGGTTGTGGGCCAGGTCCCCCTTTGGGGGCATGTGAATGTCAGCCAACAGATTGTATCTCTCCCACATTGATGTTTTTCCCCCTCTCTTTTTTGTTCCCTTACTCTCTCTCTCAAAATAAATTCATAAAATATCTTGAAATATATATGTATTTCCTTGCCTGGAATAGAGTGGTACCCATATTCCTCACAAATTTCTTCTGTGTTAGAATACTTTTAAGTTGGTGTTCCTGCAGGTACCTGCCCAGAACTTTTGCTAGAATCTGTAAAACAGATTTATACGTAATCAGAACTTTCTTTATACAACAAATACTCATTAGAAGCAGTTGATGGTGAATTACTATATTTTTTTTTTCTTTCTTAAGTGTGTGCAAATGATTCAGTCGTCCCTGCAATCTGTGGTCCTGGCACGTGGTTGACTCCATTTCTTCAAGCAGTCTACCTCTTTGTACAGTATATCATTATGGTCAATCTTCTTATTGCATTTTTCAAGTAAGAATTTTATTCAGTTGCTTGATGTAATGAGATCACTGAGTACACATGTCTACTCAATTTCAAGGAGATAAACTGAATTTTTATTCTAAAAATTGTATCAAGACTTTACTAAAATTATCTTTGAAATTTATAAACAAGGCATGCTTTTTTTAAATTAAATGAGTTCTAAATTTGAGACTTCATTATCTTTTAACATGCAGTTATTTTATAAATTTAACTATTTGGGGTTTTTACTAAGTTGCAAATGATGTGCATTCACTATAAGCAGAAAGGCAAATAAAAATTAATAATCACTTTCTTAATATTTTGTTATACATCTTTCTATAATTTTTATGAATATATATGAGCCATTTTTCTTTTCAAAACTAATAATTTTTGTACTTTTTAAAACATCCCACTTTAATAAATATCTCGTTTATTTTTAATGGCTACCTGGTATTGCATTATATAGGCTATTATTTTTTAAGCCAATAGATTATATTGCTCAATTTGGTTGTTTATAGTGTTTTGTTTACAAAACCACATTGTGATTAATTTTTTATCAGTTCTTAAGTAATCTTTAGAATGTTTTTCTAAAAAAAACTGATAATTTTTAATCCGTTCTTAAGTATTTCTTTAGAATGTTTTTCTAAAACTTTTTCTAAGAGTAGAACTGTTCAGTATAATTATTTTCAGGATTTTTTAAATTTAAGTTAAAATTGGCTCGTGTCTCCAAATCTTTGTCAGCACTAGATATATTATCTTTTTAATGGTTGTTACTTTGATAGTAACATAAACATAAAAGGATCATATTTTATTTGCGTGTACTTTGTAGCTACTAAGAATGAATATTTTCTTATGTTTTTTCATATATAATTTTAAATCTTAAAAATCATGTTTTCTGCCCATATTTCTGGGAGTTTGTAACCAAGACCCTCAACATATACTTGTTGATTGTAGTTTTTCCAGTTTTTCATCTGTGTATTAGTCTTATTTATGGTAGAGTATTCTTTTGAATTCTTGTTTAGAACAGAATTACATTTAAATCTTTAGCATTTAAAACTTTAAAATGTGATTAACTGTTTGTTTTATTTTCATTCTTTGTTATCCAAGCAATGTGTATTTACAAGTGAAGGCAATTTCTAATATTGTATGGAAGTACCAACGTTATCATTTTATTATGGCTTATCATGAGAAACCAGTTCTGCCTCCACCACTTATCATTCTTAGCCACATAGCTTCTCTGTTTTGCTATATATGTAAAAGAAGAAAAAAAGATAAGACTTCAGATGGACCAAGTAAGTAAAAGACATTAAAGCCAATATTTTGGGAGTTTTTGTTTTTTAGGCCAGTATTTTTATTTTATCACTTATCATTATTACACTGAAAGCAAAGTATTAATTTTATTTAGGTTTAATTGGTTAATGTTATTGTAAAAGATTTTGTTGAATTTGCCTAAAAATAAAAGAATTTTCAGCATAATACACTAGCTATAAAATTGAATTTTTTGAGCATGGCATCTCTGTTTTTGTAAAAATGGTGCACTAACACTTTTTGTTTTGTAAACCATTTTTGCTGCTTTGGGAACAATAATACTTCTAGTACATTCTGTACACTGCACAAGACTAATCACCATATCAAACTGCTTAAAATTTTATAATCCCTTTCTGTTCTACCTATTCAGTTTTTAAATTCCTCTACCTTGGTATGTGAGGGAGAGGTCTGTGAAAGATAATTTGGGCAAGAGTGTTTTATGGGGAAAGAAAATTAGGACAAAAGTGTCTGAAACTAGTCTGCTAAGATCACACTGTGATTAAAGAAAAGATTAGAAATACTTGTTAGTGTTTTAGAAATACAGCAATAAAAAGAGAAAAAAATTGCAGATGATGCTTATAATAGTCTTATGAACCCTGAGTAGTTCATGACTCATGACGTAAACTTCGATAACTTGATAGCCTTCGTTGATTTTTTCTTTTTCCTCTTTAGAACTTTTTTTAACAGAAGAAGATCAAAAGAAACTTCATGATTTTGAAGAGCAGTGTGTTGAGATGTATTTTAATGAAAAAGACGACAAATTCAATTCTGGTAGTGAAGAGAGAATTCGTGTCACTTTTGAAAGGTTCAGAAGCTCTTTAATTTTACTTGTTAGGTCAAGAGTGGATCCTTATAGTTATTAATGTCCCGTACATTGTTCAGTTTATGTTTGTCAAACAAGTAAGTTTAGTAATAGGTTTACATTCTGTATTTGGGGACAGTTCAGTTCAGATATTTCATGTAAGTCATTAAGTCAATCCTTTGTTATTTTTGATCCTTATTAACAAAGGGCAGAGAAAATATGTTTTAGTGGTCAAGAAGAGTAAGACCGTCATTATTTTAAATGATTTGTTTCTATTGGCTTTGCTGCATTCTGGAAGCTATAGTGTTTGTGTAGATACAATAATGATAGTGGAAATTTCATTTTTTATTATGATAGGATTAGCACAGGAGACATCTGAAATATAGAGTGTGCCTTTTAAACATAAGTAACCATACCTTATTTTATATTTTACTGTTTACATGCAAAATTTTTTCTTTTTACCATATTTATTGAAATTGCAAAAAGAATTCGTAAAACATTAATTTTCAGCATTTATAAAAAGCCTGTTTTTCCCCTACAGAGTAGAGCAAATGTGCATTCAGATGAAAGAAGTTGGAGATCGCGTCAACTATATAAAAAGATCATTACAGTCATTAGATTCTCAAATTGGCCATTTGCAAGATCTTTCAGCCCTGACTGTGGATACATTAAAAACACTTACTGCCCAGAAAGCTTCAGAAGCTAGTAAAGTTCACAATGAAATCACACGAGAATTGAGTATTTCCAAACATTTGGCTCAAAACCTTATTGATGATGGTCCTATAAGACCTTCTGTATGGAAAAAACACAGTGTTGTAAATACACTTAGTTCCTCTCTTCCGCAGAGTGGTCTTGAAAGTAATAATCCTTTTCTTTGTAATATTTTTATGAAAGATGAAAAAGATCCCCAATGTAACATATTTAATCAGGATTCACCTACAGTACCCCAGAGAAAAGAATTTAATTTTCCAGAGGCTGGTTCCTCTTGTGGTGCCTTATTCCCAAGTGCTGTTTCTCCTCCAGAACTGCGACAGAGACTACATGGGGTAGAAACCTTAAAAATGTTTAGTAAAAATCAAAAATTAGGCAGTTCACCTAACAACATACCACATTTATCATCCCCACCAACCAAACTTTTTGTTAGTACACCATCCCAGCCAAGTTGCAAAAGCTGCTTGGAATCTGCTACCAAAGATCAAGAAAATATTTGCCCTAAAGCTGCAGAAGGAGATAATATAGAATTTGGAGCATTTGTGGGTAAGTATGACAAAATGATATTTGTATATCAAGATTATTTACTTTTTAATTATAGTTACTGCCTTAGAAATAGCTAGTTAATAAAACTCTGTACTTGTGTGACAAGTTGAGGGTAGATGTAATAATGTTTTAAAGGAGTCAGAAGTGGGAGAAATAGGTTGAATTTATACCTGCGATGCAGTATCCTGTGATAACAATTGTTTGGAAAACTTATTTGAACTCTATCTTTTCTTTTTTTAAGCTATTTTTCAAGTACAGTTTTTTTTGTCTATTTCTCCCATCCCAGCCCCACCCCCACCCGGTGCTCCCCACCTCCCTCCCATTTCCACCCCCCTTAGTTCTCATCCCTGTGTTCTTCATATTTGTTCCTCCAAATCCCTCCTCTTTTTTCCCCTTAAATTCCCTTCCCTCTTCCCTCTGGTCACTGTCCCCTTGTTCTCTATTTCAGTGTCTTTGTTTTTATTCTGCTTGCTTGTTTGTTTTGTTGTTTAGCTTCCTGTTAAAGGTGAGATCATATGGTATTTGTCTTTCAACATCTGGCCTATTTCACTCAGCATAATGCTTTCCAGTTCCATCCATGTTGTTGAACTCTATCTTTTGAATTTGGGGATCTTCTTTGGTACTTGACCAACTTTTGTTGAAAGAAATAGTGATTCATAAGTGTTAGTTACTTGAGGAATAAGAGAAGGGTACAGGAGAGTCTGCAAATGACTAGAAAAGAAAATTATCTTATGGATAGGATGGTCATATAATTTTTTATGCAAATCAGTGCACTGTTAAGAGTGAGAGGGTGCAATACTAATAATTACATTAGGGCAGTAGTGAAAGCCAAAACCCTCCTGAGAAAATGAGTATTTGTGGCTGGCCTATTTATAGACCCAGAGAGGAGAACATTTCAAAAAGGAAGGATTTATTTTTTTATTTAATTTTGTAAATTTTGAAATAAATTCAGGCTGACAGTAAAGGTTTTAAAAACGGCATATAAGATAGTGAAGTATTCTTTTTTAAATTGAATTTATTGGGGTAATTTTTTAAAATTGAATTTATTGGGGTAACATTGGTTAATGAAATTATACACATTTCGGGTGTCCATTTGATGATATATTTTCTATATACTGTATTGTGTGTTCACCATTGTAAGTCAAGTCTGTGTCCATGACCATATATATATATATATATATATATATATATATATATATATATCCCCCCCCATATCCTCTTCTACTTCCCTCCACTAGGAATGATTCATTCTATAATTAAGATAGCTCAAGTAAAATAGGGGTTGAAAATATAATTATTTTGGCAGTGATAACATATTAACGACCTTGATGGAAACTGTCCCAGTGGAGGAATTGGTAGAGGGAGAAACCAGGTTATAGTGAAGTAAAGTGTGAACAGGAGGAAGGAGTGTAAAGAGGATTACTAGTGGGTCAGGGGAGCTTGGCAGTGAACACAAGATAAAGAAATAACTAATGTTGTGGTGTGTACATTTAATGTTTTTATTTGTTTTATTTATTTTTTATTTTTTTACGATTTTATTTATTTATCTTTAGAGGGGAAGGGAAGGAGAGAGGGAGAGAAACATCAGTGTATGGTTGCCTCTCGTGAGTCCCCTGCTGGGAACTGGCCTGCAACCAGGCATGTGCCCTGACTGGGAATCGAACCGCGATACTCTGGTTCGCAGGCCCATGCTCAATCCACTGAGCTACACCAGCCAGGCTATTTGTTTAATTTTTAATGAGGATGGAGACTTAAACATGTTTAAATGTTGACAGTGAAAAAGGCATACTTTGTAGTTGATTAGGTCCGTAATGTTTGGGAGAATATAGTGTTCTAACAGTCTTCTTTTCAGATTATTAAAATATTTAACAAAAGAGTTCTTAGAAAACAACTTGAGTTGTTGCCATAAACAGAATGTTTCAAAATACAAATAAGGTTCTCTGTCTCTTGAGGTTTGAGTTTTTTCCTTTAGGTGGCTTCATAAATTTGTCTTTAACATCGGCTTGAGCTAGAAATTTACGAAGTCATGAGACATGTATAGAAATTGTTCAGCCCTGGCTAGTGTAGCTCAGTGGATTGAGTGCAGGCCTATGAACCAAAGGATCGTGGTTTGATTCCCATTCAGGGCACATGCCTAGGTTGCAGGCTATTTTCCAGCAGGGGATGCATGAGAGGCAACCACACATTGATGTTTCTCTCCCTCTCTCCTTCCCTTTCCCTCCCCTCTAAAGATAAATAAAATATTTTTTTAAATGGCATTTCCATTAAAAAAAAAAAGAAATTGTTCAGAGAGTACGTTATGTCCAAGGCCAACTCCTTACATACCTAGGTGCTGAGCAGGCTGATCACTACTGCTAGGCTCCATGGAGCTCACAGTGCATGTATAGAAACAATTTCCCGACATAAATTCTATCCCAGTTTTTTTAAAAGAACACATTTTAGTTTGTTAATACTATATTGCCACTGGGATGGAGGTAGATAATTATATGTATGATATGTATGTACTTATGTATAATATTTATGTAAAACGTAATATTTTTACATTTTATTCTTAATAGTAAAAATGATCAAAAACTAGTAAAACTGTTCTCTTTTTTTCTTTTATATTTCAGGCAGTGTGCTTCCAATCACACATTGAATTTTTTTGTAGGCAGCCTTTGGATTGTGCTGTTGCTGTAAACTCTACTACTCATCTTCTCCATTTTCTTGACAGATGCCATCAGTATTTATCAAAAGAGTACAGGAAACTGCAAAGCCGTCAAAACTACTTAAAAACAACACAGATCACTTATTAACATAGACTTTTAGCCAATAAAAAAAATTTTGTCATCTTTTTTTTTTCTCTTCAAGGACACAGAGACAGCATGGATTTACAGAGGCTTAAAGAAACATCAAACAAGAAAGAAATATCTGTAAGTAAATTCTTATAACAGCACAATTCAATTTTATTTTGCTGTGTTGGGATTTAGTTCAAAATATAATTAAGCTTTTTTTTAAGTAAAGGTATAGTTTTAACAGAGACTATCATCAACATGATGATCCCAAATATTTGAAGCCAAATACAATTTGAAAAAAAAGAAGAAACACTTAACTAATAGGCAAAAATGTACAAGTAGCTTGCATTTTAAAACTGAAGTTTTAAAAAATCATGTATTTTTTAAAAGTGATTCTTCCTGTAACATTTTCTATTGACTTACTGAGTTCAACTCTTTCCCAGACCCACAAGTTTATTAGAACATAACTCTGGCTCTCAAGAAACCTATCATCATATTCAGCAATAAGAAACTGAATATGCCAGTAACTACAGCATGATGTGCAAGTACATGTTCAACAAATGTTTCGTGACTAAGTTTTAAAATATACAGAACTGGCGAAAATGTGTTTCCTGGCCGAGAATTAGTTTTTGTTTATTAATTGTTGCTTTCATAAACTACCCATAACTGTTCAGAGCCTTAGAGGTTATCACATGGCTATGGCAAGATAATTAAGGAGACTGGCTTCTCCTTTTCTTAAGGAACTTAAGTTGTAAAAGTGATCAAGTGCCAAATACACCGAAAACAAGATTTTTCCTAAAACCAGAGTCAAGGAAATGATAACATAATGTAAGAATTGCTATGAATGATTATTCCTCATATGTACACATTAATTGTGTAATTGCTGTCAGGACATAATTACTTATATATAAAAGATAAACTGAAGTACGTTTTGATGATACAACTACTAACATTTGTATTTTTAATAATATTCTAATAAAAGTATTGCACTACAATGAATAGCATAGTTTACTGTCTATTAACTAGATTGTGTTAACCTGGGATTTCATTGGTGATTATATGCAAATTGAAGTGTAATAATTACATGGAGTGCTTTTTCTTTTTATATTTCCCTTTAAGTTTATATTTCTTATCTTAAATAGGACCAAGACAATGACATAAGAAAAACAATTATGGAGTATTCAGAGGTACCTAAATATCAGGTAAATTCTCTTTAGTATATGTGGGAGTCAAAGTCAGTTTAAAATATACATACACCTTTAGATGGAGGAAGTATGTGAAAGTTCAGTGGACTGGTCATAAGACTATAATTCGCATGGTGTGTTCTAACCATTTTAATTCTGTGGCATGCTTCTGTTCTAAAGATCTGAATTTTTCATTATATTTAATGCTTTAAAGAGAGGGAGAGAAATAAGTAAATGGGTGGAATGCATTTAGGTAGCCTTAACTGACATGTGATGGTAAAAAGAAAAAGAAGGGAAGAAGAAAGGAATGAGAAAAAGTAAGAAGTAGAAAGAACAGATAAATCTCTATTAAAGCTGGCTTTAATAATTCTTAAAATAATAGACAGTTTATTTTGTGCTAACTTAAGAAAGCCCACTGTCTCTTGTTTTTATTCTTCCTTATAATATAGTTATCCATTCATGTGAATGTACATTATAATTTGGGTAGTATATTTGTTCACCTTTATTAGTGATGGTAATTTTTTAAATGTTTTAATTTTGTTGAATATTAAAGTATTATAATTTTTTAGGTATTTATTGACACCTTTTAGCATTGATAATGATACTTACTAACATACATATCAGTCAGTGCCTGAGATGGCACCAGACTTATGCATTTGTAGGATTTTGAAAAGCCATTTGGAAAGACATGTAGGCAGCTCTTTAGACAAGAAGGTGTTTTTAGGTAGGAGCAGAATGAACCAACAGTGAGGTAGAAACAGAGGATATATAGACCATGGTAAAAGCAAATGTGAGTTTTACTAGTGAATAGGTTCATCATCTGAGGAAGTTACAGGAACTAGGGCTGTGAAATGGTTCATTGTGAGGGTAGTTTAGAAGTATGAGTATATTTGCCCTGGCCAGTGTGGCTCAGTCGTTGGAGCATTGTCCCATAAGCCAAAGGTTACAGGTTCAATTCCTTGCCTGAGCACATACCCAGGTTGTGGGTTTGATCACCAGTCTAGGTGTATATGGAGAGCAACTGATGGATGTTTCTCTCTCTCTCTCTCTCTCTTTTTCTCTTTGTCTCTCTTCACTTCCCCAACACCCTGCACTTCCTCCCTTCCCCTCTCTAAGCATGTCCTCAGGTGAGGATTACAAAAAAAGTACAAACTATTTCTTGCTCAGTGGGATAGCTCTTCAAGGAATACAAGCCAACATTGGTTATTCCATCTTATGGCTCTGCCACTCACCAAGGTCATGTAATAGAGCACAGAGAAGCATAGGAGGTGTTTATGAGCCAGGCCTAGAGGTAGTACACATCATTTGCTCTGAAATTCAAAGGGAGAGAACTTAGTCACATGAAGTCACATGACCATATCTACTGCAAGGGAGACTTGGGAATGTAATTTAGCTGTTTGAATAAAATAGGGAAGAATGAATTTTGCTGGGACATTTGCAATCTGTGCCACAGGGCCAGATACATAAATGCTTAATCAAGTGAAATATTTTTAAATTTGTCTTAGAGTTAAAGGAAGAAGCCATTGAAAACTTCTGATTATCCTTGTAGGACTGTTGTATGCAGGATGGGCGGGAGCAACCATAGACACATGGAGACTTACTAGGAAGTTTTAATCATAATTCAAGAGAGAGGTAATGAGGTCTTGACATAGACATGTAAAAATGAAGAAAAAGAAGCTTCTAAGCCCAAAAGAAGTGACTATTGTAGAACCATTTATAGAAATAGACAAATTGAAGAGAATATGAATTAGTGTGGAAGTAATTAGATTCTGTTTAAAATATTTAAATGTGAGAGAACAGCAAGTCAATAAGGAGCCTCTAAACGGTAGTAAAAAAATACAAGACTAGCCCTGGCTGGTATAGCACAGTGGATTGAGCTCAGACCTGAGAACCAAACAACTGAAGTTCGATTCCCAGTCAGGGCACATGCCTGGGTTGCAAGCCAGTTCCCAGTCAGGGGACGCACGAGAAGCAACCACGCATTGATATTTCTCTCTCTCTCCCCGTCCCCTCCCCTCTAAAGATAAATAAGTAAAATCTTTAAAAAAATAAAAAATACAAGACTACAGCTTGCAAGAGAAACAGATCAGCGATATACGGGTTCTGTCCAGAAGGTATCTAGCCATGTAATATGAAAAACTATTGAAGAAGATACAAGAAACACTATACATAGGACAATGATACCTCAGTCCCCTTCAAAGTAGGCACCTTGGGACCTCACACAGTTCTCCAGATCGCCATCAGCAGCCCCATCATATTTTCCTGAATCTCATCAATGGTCTGAAATCTCTTCCCTTTCAAAAGTGATTTCAGTTTTGGGAAAAGCCAGAAGGTGCAGGGCACCAAATCTGGGCTGTAGGGGGGCCTGAGTCACTTGGGTGTTCTGATGTTTCACAAAAAAACTCTGCAGGAGTTGTGGTGCATGAGCGGGCATGTTGTGGTGATAAAGCTGCCAATCTTACCAGTCACCCATAGCCATGGCTTTCTGAATCATCTGAATAGTTTTTGTGGAGGAATATTAAAGCTTAATGCAAAATTTGATACAGATTTGTTGCTCTGCTTGCTCATCTTGGATGTGAGGGCCACATAGTACACTTGCTCATTCAGCAAACATCTACTGCCCCCATTGACTAGTATGGTGAATTTGTCATTGTTCACACATATGCATCCTACTCTGTTCTCCTTGGCTGCCACATTACATCAGTGCTGTGCAAACCATTCTTGTTATATTGACAATGGCTGGATTTTTTGTAGACATACCTCTTATATTAATATAGCATATCTTCAAAGAGATGGTCAAGGTGAGGAGTAAACCTGGGATTCAGATGTTCCCTCTTCTTAGGAATAAGAGGACAAAAAGAGAAAATGAAGTAACACTCATAGAGATGATAGTTATTATAATGTCGAAGCAGCCATCACAGAATCGATGCAGGTGAATGTATAAGTAGTTGCTGGTACTTTAGAGAAATCTAGAAGAATAAAATTTTAGACCACTGAATTAGATGGCTTACAACAATGCAATTTCAGTATACTGGGGAATGCAACAAAATAAAAATTGTAGAGATTGTAAGGGAATAGAGGAATTATTATCACTATACTCAGCAGTAACAAGATGGTTCAAGAGCTTGAATTAGTAGCAGAATTATTAAAGGTGCTTAGGAAGGATTTATGAGTGTTTTAATATAAGAAAAAGGAACAAATTAAAGTTTTTAAAAAGTTGTATCTCTTGATTTATCTTTGTTTTTTATAATGAAGGAGAACTGTTTGGAATTATTTAGAAAGCAAGAAGACTTAGGTGAAATAAGCACTCAAAGATGATAACATTAGGCTGGAAAGCATAACTTCTTTTGAGACAGGAGGACTGACACAGGGTTGTCAGGTATTTTGAGTTGGAAAGAGATATTGCTAAATCTCTAACTTAATACCTAAAATCTGTGTGCTTTATTGTGTATAAATTATGTAAGATTATTTTCTAAAAATTGAAAGGAATAAAATATTCTTGGGACTTTATTGATACTTTAAAAAATGTATTATAGTTTATTTGAGCTAAACTGATGTATGCTAGGGAGGAAGATTTCAAATGCTCCCAGTTAATACTTCTGAGGCACTCGTTTTTCCAGTAAGGTTGATGGGTGGAGTGCATGAAATAGAGAAGATTCAGCGTAACCATCGTGTGAGGTTGGTAAAGAATCAAGAGAAAACCAAGAATATGATTTTTCAGCTATATGAAAATAGCATGAATTTTTACCTGCCATATCAGCACTTGGATCTTAGCCTGGAAAACTGAGGGCTGGCAATAGAAATGGGAAAAGTGGGGAAGTCAATTTTTGGAGGGATTCTGGCTAGAGAATTGCATGACACTACAGTAGAAGGTTAGAACAGCTACTAGCTGGAACTCTTAATAGTTATCAAACCCAGCGCATCAGTACCTCAAATTCACCATCATCTCCCTGCTCAGCAGACACATTTCTCCTCCAGTACTTTCAACCTCGGTGAATAGATAGCATCAACATTCTCGTTCTCCAGGGCAGAATGCACTCCTTCTTCTCCCTTATTACACACAGCTAAATTTAACTAGTTATGCTTTTGAAATATCTTTTATTATCTCTGTTCCTTTCAGTTACCCTGACTTAGGCCGTCCTTTTCCAATTTTTATTTCATTGAACTTTTAAAGTATCTTTAACAAGGAATCACAACAGTGTTATCCCATAGGTGGTATCATTTTGCTGTTGTGAAACACTTGTTATACATAGGAAATTGTTTAGGAAAAATAGACATTTCTTAAAGGGAAATGGTATGCATCAGGGTTTCCCCACAGATTTCACCATTTAACATGAACCTGTTAAATGAACTTAAAGCAGAAGTATGATGAAAAATTTTAAGTGAGCCAATAACTTACTGGTAAAAACAAGAAATTAAGTTTCTGTGAGTGGGCAGAAAAGTGGTGGCTGTTTTGAATTAAACAATTTTGAGTAATTTTTTCCTCTTAGAGGAAAAAATAACTCAAATTGTAATATTAGAATATTGATCTCCAGTTCATGATGATAAGAAACTTTTAGTTCTTCAACACCTGTTGGGTCTATATTCCTTTGAAAACTACAGACCCTCTTCACAGAAAAATGCACATACACAAAAGTTTTTCTGTTATAAAGTTTTACAGATGCCTTGAAACCCACTTACCATTCCCTTATTAGAATTCCTGTCATTGATGGTTCTATGAAACTACTGTCATTGCATCATAGGCTGTTTATCAAAGAAAATAAATGAAACAAGAAATAGCTAGAACTGGTTCCAAAGAAACAACTAAAATGAGAAAGGAAATCAGAGTTGTCTCCTGAATACAGGGAAAAGATCAGCACTCTTTTGCTTGGCTAGATAAATCAGCTGTAATGTAAGAGTGTGGAGCATCAAAGGTTAGAAAAGATTAATTTTCTTGAGATATAAGTAAAATTTATTTAATGAAAGTATTACTTTTTGTGGTAGTAACATTTTTAAACTCATTATTTCTAGGACGAGGTAGAGGTTTGGAAGTGTTTTAAAGTTGCGTAACAGTATGACCTGTTTATAGATGCAGAGAAGACACAGTGTAAGGGCATCAGATCTTCCCCTCAGTTAGTGTAATGCAGTTCTTTAGCTCATCTGGGAAAGGAATAGTGTAAAGAAGAGAGTGAGGAGAATTAGCTTATTAGATACTAAGATACTGTGCATGTAGAACAGTTGAAAATTTAATATTTAATGAAACATTTTTGTCACTCAAAAACAACCCTTCTACAAATAAGAATTTAATAAGTGTTGAATTGGAAATTGCTGAGAAAGGGATCGTATTGTCAGTAAATACAAATTGGACAAGTGGGTAGAAATTGTAAAAGTCTTTTTATCTTCTCATATCACTTCATAAGCTCAAATGAATCTCAAAGTTAAATGTAAAAATTTAATTCATAAAAATTTAAGAAAATGAAATATTAAATTTATAACACCAGAGCAGTTTTCTAAACATACAAAAATAGAAAATATTAAGGGAAGGATGCAAAGAGATTGAAGTACTTAAAAACATAAAGTATATAGACCTTAAAGCAAATTAGAAAAAAACTGAAATTTGACAAATAATGATCAGATGGATCTTTGTTATATAAACAGCTCATAGAAATCAGTAAGAATGCTACCAAAATGCCCCAAAAGAAATTGTCCCTCTGTTCCTTTACCCTCCAAATCACTGTTATTACTATGTTGGTGTTAGTGGTAAAACAGGAACAGCAATAGTAAGCAGGGTTTTTTTATGCAGTTTTTTGAGATTTACATTGAAGAAAATCATTGTAATCTGCAATACACCATTTGGTGTCCAAATATAATAAAGCATGTTAAGCTAACTAGATTTACTTAGGACAGTGATTTGAAATTCAGTTCAGTTGTTCTAAAACTGTGTGTGTGGAATATGCAGGATGATACTCCTTCTGAAAACACTTTGAAACGCCTGAGTTCTCACACTGGATTTACTAAGTGCCACAAAACTTCCATTTCTCTTCATTCAGAGCAAGGTGAGTGTTTTGACTAAGTGAATTATGCTGGCAAAAATACACATTTAAATTTTAAATGTATTTTATGTATGTCACATACCTGAGCAATGAATGTTTCAGGAGTGAAACAGTGAAGATTCTGGTACATCACTGGTGCTGTAACTTTGAATAAAACACATAATCCTAACATTATAATATTTTTTATAAATTGTTTAGTCTTGAAAGATGAAACATAAAGATTTGCTTTCCACAAGTCTACTGCTTTTAACTTTTACAAATGAATCTGTTGTGTTTTAATCTGTACAGTAATTTAGTCAACCTGTTTTTCTAATTTAACTTTTGAGAATAGCTAGTACATTTATGTGGTTCAAATTAAAATATACACAAGCACTTTGAAGTTCAGTCTACCTCTCATTCCAACACTACATGCAACCAGTGATACTATTTATCCTCTAGAATTTTATGATAACTCAGTCATATATAACAATACAGCCTTTTCTACCTCTCATCTTTTCTACAAAAGGTAGCATACCATACATTGTTTTTATGCACCTTTGATTGTTCACCTAAAAAATTAAATTGCCTGGGATTTTTTCCATTTCATGGTTTTTTATGAGTCAGAGTTATATGTGCACATAAATTTATTATTATTCAACTTCTCAACTATGTACATACAACCTTTATTAGGTTCCTTAAGAAAAATGGCACTACCTTGTCGCCGTTACCATCATTCCCCTTCTATTCTCCTCTCGTATACAGCAGTGTCAACTTCAGTTTATTCCAGAAGTACCAATACAAGTTAGTTTAACAATCAAAAATATAATTAATGCATGATAATAACAAATTGAAGAAAGGAAATCATGTGATCATCTCAGTAGCTACAGAAAAGGCGTTTGATGCATATCAACATCCATTCATGATTTAAATTCTTAGAAAAGTAAAAATAGAATGAAGTTCCTTTAATATGAGTAAAGAGTTACCTATAAAAAGTTATCACATATAATTCAACTTTATAATATAATACTGAAAGCCTTTAGTGGGGAACAAGACAAGAACTTTGGCTCTTACTACTTCTATTTAACATTGTAGCTAGATCAATCAGGGAGGAAAAAGAAATAGTAGAAGGATTAGGAGAGAAAAAATAAAAATTGTTCTTTTCAGATAACATGGGTGTTATTTCTGAAATTAACATCCTTTTAATTTTGCATCTTATTTCAGTTTTAGGAATACTGTTGACTTTTCACTCAAGAGGAAAGGCTTGAAATCCTATCCCAGCTCTCTGTTCCCCAAAACATACACACAGCAATGGCCTTTTCCACCAATATAGTTATTATCATAATTTTGGTTCAAGGAACACGAGATTCTCCGCTGTTTGACTAAATTTCTTCAAGATGTTTAAATATATAATGTATTCTGTCAGTTTCATCATCTTGAAAACATTTTGTCTAGAGTCTTCTATTTTTAATCTGGTCTTTTTGCCCTCTACATTTGGAATACAACTTTTGTTCAAAGGTTTCCCATCACTTATTTAAATGTTTTCATTTATTGTATCATAAAGTGGTAAATTCTAAGTTAATTTATAACTTAACATCCTGACTTTTAAAAAATAGGCTTGTTTCTAAAGTTTGTTTAGGGTAAACAAACTACATATGAAAAAGGTAGCATCTTAAATCAGTAGAATAGATTAAGTATTCTCTTTTTCCCATTTCTATGCAGTGATGCATATATAAGATTGTTTGTTACAGCAAGAGATTGAAATCAGACCAAATATTCATCTCTAGGGGTTTGGTTAAATAAATTATTTTATATCCATAGTATGAAGTTCAATGTAGCATCAAAATAGAATAGAGAAGACCTCTGCATACAGAAATACAAAGATCTCTAACCTTAAGGTTTAAAAACAACAACAACAAAAAATCCAATCCAAGGTATATAATATATATTAGGCTACCATTTGTGTATAAAAAGAAAGAAAGAAGGGAGCGGGTTATACAAAATATCCCTGGAAGATGCACAAGAAATTTGGGCAGAGGGGAAGAGGAAGAGCAAGACTTTTTTCTTTATACTTTTGCTTCTTACTGTCTTTTCACAAAAATAGATTGAATAATTTTGATGTCTTGCTAAAAAACCCAGGGAGCTTTTGTAAGTCTTACGTGCAGCAGTGTTAGGGAGAGGATAAGTTACCTTATGAAAGTTACACTATGCCTAGAAATACTTTGTGTTCAGTTAGTTGGTATTAAGTAAATTTAGTTGTATAACTTTTTCCCCCAATTTTCTTTAAGTGGAAAGAAGCAGTAGAAGGCCATCTACAGAAGAAACTCACGAAGTAGATTCCAAAGCAGCTTTATTACCGGTTTGTCCTTTTCAATTAAACAATGCATATTTTTAAATACATATTTATTAGAGAAGAGCTAAAAGGTTGTGATATTTTGAGATTATGTCAGGCTTTCAAAAGAATTTTTGCCTGAGAAAACTGACGTCTGCATGATAGTTTTAGAAAAGAGTTTCTTCCTGTAGTGAGTAGCCAGGAATTTTTAAAGAAAAATGTATGCGAAAGAAAGATGGGAACCTCTGTTTGAATCAAAACTTATTATATGAAATCACTCCTAGCCAGTTAATACAGTATTTGATTTTATAAAACTTCTGTAAATGTCGACTCTGGTAGAAACCAGAAAAATAGTTCCTTGATACTTAGGTGTAGAAATCAGTGCTCTTAATTATGTCAGGAATGTTTTTAGCTTACATTCTGCTGTAAAGAGATCGATTGTATTGTTAAAATTCATGTTATTGAAAAAATTATTTCAATGGAGAGGGGTGGTTAGTGAACATGGAATTTCACAGTCACAGTTCTTTTCTGGAAGGACCCATCTTGAACTAAAGCTGCACAGTTTTTCACAAATATATTTCCATTGAAAGTGACCTTAAATGCCATTTTGGGGGTGAGTTTATAGAGGTAGTATTAGAACTCTCATAACAAGATAGTAGAATTATTGGTTACAGATTATAAAGTATGGTTAAAATAATTAAAGCCATAAAAGAAAGTATTACAAATATGAGAAAAAGAAAAATACTACTCAAAAAGATTGGCAAGCTTGAAAAATATGTAGAAATAAATAACTCACTGGGGGTTAAAATAATAAAAGGCTCAGGCACAACAGAACAGAGGTACTAAATTGGACCAGAATGTAACACAGATTTATAATTAGATAGAAAATGTATGAAGTGGAGAGTATGTTTAGATTGGCCTTGAAAGAATGGATAGAACTTGCAGAGATTATAACTGGCTTAGAATTTTGTGAGATGCTGAAATATATGAAGACTTGATTCCAGGAAGCCAAAGTTCCCAACTGGGAGAGTAAAAATAAGTCCGCAGCTAGAAGTATCGTCATAAAACTGTGGAGTAAAAACCATATCCACATGTCTACCTACACAGAAAAGGACTTGAGTGAACTATGTTATTGATTTCTTTGTTCAGTTTGTACGATTTTAAATTTCTCTTTATACCTTTTTTTTGGCAAGGGGCACATCTTATTTTTGAAGTCATAGAAATAAATGCATATTTAAAGAAAATAGCTATTAAAAACAGACTATATAATGGAGGATATAATACTCATGAAATTCTTTATTCCACCTTGTGGAATGGCTTTATGGTAGCTATATCCATTTATTTTATTAGTTCAGTTGTGTGAAATAAGGATTTTATATTATTATTCAGCCCTTCATTTTTAAAACATAGTACAGGAAACAAAACAGTGCTAAACAGTTACATGTCATCTGGAGATTTTTAAACTTTGTGTTTTTTTTTAACTAAAGGATTGGTTACAAGATAGATCGCCAAACCGAGAAATGTAAGTAAGCCTTTTCTTACCATTGGCCTGTAAAGTATCATGGTCTTTTTTTCTGCTCTAATGCATCATCCCTGTAACACTCCTTTATCAGTAGGGAATGATTATTTTGGCATTTTCTGTCTTCACATAGAAGAGATTAGGGCAACTCATTTAGTATGAGTTAATATATTCATTTAAATTTATAATTTTACATAGTTATAGTTATATTATAATTACAACTCTACTAAAATCATCCTTACAATGATACAGTTATGATTTTTTTTATTTAGGGTTTTTTCCTTTCCAACTTAATCTTGTATATTTGTTCAGAGATCTAGTTTGACACTTCAGTTTTGCCTTTGTGTAACTTCTCCATCATTATAATCAACAAACCTTGCACCTGCTTTTGGAAGGCACTTTCGATAATTAGAACAATAATACACAGTGTGCATTAGAAAGCCTCCAGACAGGGAAATCCACTAGAAAGCTGATGTGGTAATCCAGACCCAGTAGTGGAAACAAAAGGCAATCTGACAGGCAGTCATCCCCAGAAAAAAATTTTCAGTATAGATTAAACATAAAGAAGAAACAGATAATTTTTCTGTTTCCAGCTTAGGAATTGGTATTACAGGGTTCCGAAGGACATTTAAAAAAGCCCTTTGACATCCATTTGATATACTGGAAGTATGGTAAAGTTTACTCTGATATGGACGGCTTGAGAAGGGAAACCAATTTGAAGGAAATTATCATATATTCCACAGTGTTTTTCTTAGTTCTTTCTGTGTATCAGAAATAGAGGGAATATATACAGAAGGAAATAAACCAAATACCATGTGGATATGCAATCGTTCAATTTCTTTGGGTACCCTGGCCTGAATGGCATTTTGAAAACCTATCTATATCAGACCTCTTCAGAAAAAAACTATGTTTTATAACGAAAATCACAGAATGTAAATAACAGGAGAGCATTGTCTAATGGATTTTGACCCTTAGAAGTACCCAGAAAGGTGGAACTGGTCAGCATTATTTGGGTACTGAGAAGAGTGGTTTATCAGCAGCAAAGAATAATGCTAGGGTCAAAATACTTCCAATAAAAATGTTTTAAGTTACTAAAGTGAAAATCAACAGGAAACATCAGGATCAGATAGAATTTAACAACTGGAAAGAGACCGCGAAGGCCCTCTACCTGGAGGTCCTTTCTGGTTCCAGTTCTTTTAGTCCTCAGGAGGGCACATTGCTGTGCAATGGGAGAGTTAAGCTCTAACCCATTTTTCTTTATTTTCATTTCACTCTCCTTTGCACCCGTTTCTCTAATTTGCACTGGAATCATGGAATTAAATAGAGCCTCCACACTTGGTACCAGTATATTGACAGGAATAATACATTCAATATTGGAAAAGAATTTTGTTCAATATTAGCAGTTCGGTTTTGCAAAATGACATCTATTTGCTTGTCTCTCAGTTCTTTGTATATCGGTCTACTAAAGTATTTTTAGAATCCTACAAAGTCATTTCAGGGCATTGTTAGAGTATTAGAATGAGGTCCACAAATGGAGACATCATGAAATACTTTACTCTGTTAGTATTGAACTATATCACTTTGGTACCAGACTACTAATAATATTTATGTTGGCCTAAATTGGAGGTACAAGTTGCTGATAAAAGTGTATGCATATAGGTGTATGTGTATACTTACCTGTGTATGAATTTAGCATTGGATTAAGGGAAATGACAAATATTTAAACAAAAGTGAATCTGAACCTCAGATTCATACTTCAGATAATAACTTCATAAAAATTATGGGTAGCTAAAACTAGGGTTATGATATAACTTACAATATATTTTTTGGTGTTTCTTTAGACCATCTGAAGAAGGAACATTAAATGGTGAGTCCATATGGTAGATTTAATGTGAAAAAATGATAATCATACATGACTATGGTAAATACTATATCATCCTAGGTAAGAAATTATAGAATTCATGTTTTTAAAAGCCAATGTAGTACAAAATCCTTTCCTCAAATAGTTTCTCTTTAACATAGATCTTTGAAGTCACTCTGTGAATGATGATTTCTTTACTACCACCCTTCCCTCTTCATCCTTATGGTCCAGCCTACTACTTCCATGGTAGTCCCTGTTGTCATGAATGATGCTGTTGCAGTTAGCTAGGTAAAACCTGAGTGGGAGCTATTTTTGACCCCCTTAACCTTGCACTCACGAAGTCCTATTGTAGTTGCCTCCTAAATATCTATAGTTCAGTATACATCCTGCTGCTTTCAGTTTTTAAGCCTTTTATTGAAGTGTATAATATGTGTACAGAGACATGCAGATAAGCCTTCATCTCAGTGAATTCTCACTAAGTGAGCATACTTACGTAGTTGGCCCTCAGATTTCAAAATAGAGTATTGCCAATATCCCAGCTCCTTGTGTGTCCCTGCTCCAAAGTAACGCAGTAGATTAGTTCACGTGTGTGTGTGTGTGTGTTTTAAATGGAATCATATGACATGTACTCTTTTGTGTCTGGCTTTCTCCTAATATGTTTTATGAGATTCATCAGTATTGGCTGTGTGTGGTGTTATTTTATTCATTCTTACTACTATATAGGATTTTTTGTGTGTGAAAATTCTGAATTTACTTATCCATACTACTGCTTGATGGACAGTAGCTTCCAGTGTGTGACTATTATGAAGAGTACTGGTAGGAGCATTCTTGTTCGTGTTGTTTGGGAAACACATCTCGGAGTGGAATTGCTAGGCACTATGGTATGCGTATGTTCACATTTAGTGGCTACTGGCAAATACATTTGTGAAGTCATCATGCCAGTTTATCCTTTCTTGTAGTCTATCTTCTGTTCTGCCACCAAAAGACCCACTAAAAGATGGGGTCTTATCACTTCTCTGCTGTACATATTTTCCCTGCTGTCACTGCACAAAACCCAGTGTCCTTTCTTAGCATGGCATATTTGGTTCATAAGAGTTTGGTATTCCTTGCTTCTGTAGCTTTACCTGCTATAGATATCCCTATTCTCGTGATCATTAATTTGCAATTTTGGTTGCATAACTGAATACTTGTGGAGAATCATTTGTATGATGACACATACCTACAGAATTAGAATAATTTGGAGTGAGATCTGGGTAGTTGTATATGTTTAGAGAGCCCCACAGGTGATCTCTTACATCAGCCTTCAACCTCTTCATCTTAGAGGCACTTGGTACCCCCCTTCTATAGTCCTAGAGAGTGTATGTGTGTTTACATGTGTGTATATATTTTATTCTATCACACAGAATTAAAACTGTTGACTAAATTCCTTTTGCAAGACAATAGGGGTTTTTTTTGTTTGTTTATATTCTAGAAGTTTAACACATAGTATATTACATTTATATTCTGTCATTCTTATTACAAGTAAAAAAGTAAAGTCCTCAGTTACATTTAGAGATGGAAGAGGGGCTTTCTGGTATGTTTCACATTCCAGAAGTTCGTCTTTGCATGGTCAACTCACTAAAATAGTTACATGGCTACAGACCTCAGCCTCCAAAGGTCTGAAGCTAAAAAGAAGGCAGTTTCTGACAGGAGAGTGTGCATCATGTCCTTTCCCCTTCCAGGTGTCCGAGTGCATGGTCACCACTGATCAGGCACAGTGAAATAGGGTCGTGTACCATGTGATGGACATGTTTTATTTTTGTGGGGATTTTTTGCGAGGAGAGAGCTTACATGAGGTAAACATAGGATGATTATATGAGAATGTTTGAGCAAAAATTTATGCTGCATTTGTACTTTAAAAGTCTAATTTGTTTATTTGCTATTCTAGGTCTCGCTTCTCCATTCAAGCCAGTTATGGACACAAATTACTATTACTCAGGTCAGTAATATTAAAAACAAAACTTAATAATACTCTTGGCTTTTAGAGATTTCATTATTTCTCTCTCATTTTTATGCAGCTGTGGAAAGAAATAACTTGATGAGATTATCCCAGAGCATTCCATTTACACCTGTGCCTCCAAGAGGTAAAGAAATAAAAGAGAAAATAAACCCTTCATTATTACATGATTTAATGTATATCATAGTGTCAATTTCCTATAAATTTAATTAGCCTAACTACTACAACAGTCAGGCATGTTTAAATAGAAAAAGGAAGTAACAAACATTGAATTTCTCTGTCCCTCGCATCCCCAGTAAAAAGCTCTTACTACATTGTCTAGTAACGAAAGCAAGGTAAAACTCTGTCCCACAGAATTTGTGGGACAGAAACTTAACCTCCTGCCTAAAAGTTTAACTTAGAAGTGCATAGAAATCCAGTTGCTTTCTAAAACTTTTTCTAGGAAATGTTCACAATTTTTTAAATGCTTATCTTGCCTAAGTACACATGACTATAGAAATATTAGTAGATTCTTGATTTCTGAGCATTTATTGCCCTTTAGCTTCTTTTATAAAACTACAGCTTGGCTCATTTCTTCTGTTTTTTACTTAATCTTAACCAGAGATACCTTTCAGTTTGTATCCTACTTTGTCATTTTTTTTAATTTTATTTTTTTTTATTATGCCATTACAGTTGTTCTATTCCCCCTTTCATTCCCCTCCACCCTACCCCCATCCCCACCATTACCCGCTTTTTAGTTTATGACCACGTGTCTCAAGTTCTTTAGATTCTATATTTCCCGTACTATTCTTGCCCCCCCATCTATTTTCTATCTACCATCTATGCTACTTATTTTCTGTACCTTCTCCCCTCTTCTCCTCCTCCCACTCCCCTGTTGCTAACCCTCCTTGAGATCTTCATTTCTATGTTTCCACTCCTGATCTAGCTGTCCTTTTAGTTTGCTTTTGTTTTAGGTGTGGTTGTTAATAACTGTGAGTTTGCTGCCCTTTTCACTGTTCATCTTTTTTATCTTCTTTTTCTTAGGTAAGTCCCTTTAACATTCCATATAATAAGGGCTTTGTGATAATGAACTCCTTGAATTTGATCTTATCTGAGAAGCATTTTATCTGTCCTTCCATTTTTTATCTGTCCTTTCATTTAGAATGGAAGGACAGATAAAATGCTTCTCAGATAAGATCAAATACTTTGTCATTTTTTAAGTGTCATAATTTGACCATAAAATATATTCATTGGTGTTGCAGGTGAGCCTGTCACTGTGTACCGCCTGGAGGAGAGTTCGCCCAGCATACTGAATAACAGCATGTCTTCTTGGTCTCAGTTAGGCCTCTGTGCCAAAATAGAGTTTCTAAGTAAAGAAGAGATGGGAGGAGGCTTACGGAGAGCTGTCAAAGTACAGTGTACCTGGTCAGAACATGATATCCTTAAATCAGGGCATCTTTATATTATCAAGTCTTTCCTGCCTGAGGTGGTTAACACATGGTCAAGTATTTACAAAGAAGATACGGTTCTACATCTCTGTCTCAGAGTAAGTACTAGTAATGCATAACAGTGGAATGTTATTTAAACTTCATGTTTTCACTTCTAAGTATAATAAACCAAATAAAATCTTAGTTTTAGTGTTGAATAAAGGTTTGGTTTTTTTTCTGTAGGAAATTCAGCAACAGAGAGCAGCACAAAAGCTCACATTTGCCTTCAACCAAATGAAACCCAAATCCATACCATATTCTCCAAGGTAACTCTTTAAATTTTTTTTCTAAGATCTTCTAGTGTTATGTGGAATAGCATTCTCTTTTGACCTCATTATTGATGCTGAATATGTAATCATTTACCCATTTTAAAGATCAATTAGACTTTTATTAACAGAGCTGCTAGTAATATCTATACCTATTTTTCATAAGGTTCCTTGAAGTTTTCCTGCTGTATTGCCATTCAGCAGGACAGTGGTTTGCTGTGGAAGAATGTATGACTGGAGAATTTAGAAAATACAATAATAATAATGGTGATGAGATTATTCCAACTAATACACTGGAAGAGATCATGCTAGCCTTTAGCCACTGGACTTATGAGTATACAAGAGGGGAATTACTGGTACTTGACTTACAAGGTAAATTTATTAAAATATTGCTTAAGTGAAATTGTATAGTATGTTCTTCATGCCTTATGAATAGTGTACAGAAACCCACTAATTTATAGGTAGGTAAATCTTAGGTCAGTAGAATTTAATTTTAAAAACAAGTAGCAGCCATAGCATGTGGATTAGGATATGGTTATCTCAGTTGTTATTTTGGTAATGTAGGTAATTTGGGTAATGCATGGTTTTGATAAGCAAAACCAGGTAAAATCCCCTGTTCTCTTCTTACATGTGGAGCCTTAGTCTTTTAAAAGTATGAAGACCATTTCTTTAAAACAATAATAAGTATTTGTGTTGTCCCTGGTGTTTATGTTGTCTTTCTCTTTTTTTTTTTTTTTTTAAATTTTAGAGAGAGAGAAAAGGGGGGGAAGAGGGAAAGAGAACCATTGATTTGTTGTTCCACGTATTTATGCACTTACTGGTTGATTTGTATATGTGCCTGACGGGGGATCAAACCCACAACCTTGGCGCATTGGGGCAGTGCTCTAACCAACTGAGCTACTCAGCCAGGGCTATGTTTTATCTCTTACTGTGAAATAAATTACCTAAATATTTAGTGGGTTGAGAAAACAATAATTTTATTTGCTTTTAGTTCTTTGGTTGGGGAATTTGGACGGAGCATGGTAGGGATTGCTCATCTCTGCTGTTCCCTCGGAGAGTTTGAATGCCTTGATACTAGCTTGCACAGCTTAACTGGAGTCAAAGATGTGAGGTCTCTGTCCATTGACATTTGCATTTCTCAGTTTTCTATCAAGTGATCTCGCCACATGATTAGCTAACTTGCTTTCTGATGTCGTCGCAGTTTCAGGTCACTAGACTTCTTACATGGTAGCTGGCTGCTTCCAGAGAGAAAGCAGAAACTCATACAGCCAGTCCCAGAACTGGCCCAGATCCCTTCTGCCACATTTTACTGGTCAGGTCAAATAATAAGGATGGCCCATATTCAAAGGGTAGGGAATAGATTCCAACACTTGGTGAGTGGAGCAGCATATTACAGAGGAGGAAAAAATTGATCATAGCCATCTTTATAGACAGAGTATGTTGTTCTTGTAAAAGAAAAAAAAGAAATTGTCGCTGGGAGAGGGCGGATTTACCTAGTGTAATGTCTATGTAGCTTCATGGCAAGGTCAGAGGTAAAAAAAAATTGAGCAAGTTGCCTGCTGTACTTGGACGATACTTTAACACTATAGCGTTCATAATTTTTTTCTTAAAGAGCCGTCCTAGTTTCAAATGTCAGTACAGACCAGATTTCCAATTCACATAAGAACAGTAGTTTAGAATATGTATCATGTGATGACATCTTTCATTATAAAGATACAAATATAAAATATGTGCTGAAAAGCAAAAAAGTTGGTATTGGTTCAACTCAAGAAAGAAAATCTGTGTAAAGACGATTATTCTTTTTTCAGTAGTTCATCATTTTACATAAATGATTAAATAATATATATATGAGGTTTGTCCAGAAGTATCCATATTATATTTCATATAATATGAAAAAGACACGTATTGAAGAAGATACAAGAAATACTGTACATAGGACAATGATACCTCAGTCCCCTTCAAAGTAGGCCCCTTGAGACCTCACACAGTTCTCCCAATCACCATCAGCTGCCCTTTCCTATTTTCCTGAATCTCATTGATGGTCTGAAATCTCTTCCTTTTCAAAGGTGATTTTAGTTTCAGGAAAAGACCTAAGGCACAGGGCACCAAATCCGGGCTGTAGGGGACTGAGTCACTTGGGTGATTTAATGTTTTGCCAAGAAACTCTGCAGGAGTCATGATGCATGAGCAGGTGCATTATGGTGATGAAGGTGCCAATTACCAGTTGCACATAGTTGCAGCCTTCGGAATCATCCAAACAGTTTCCACAGAGGGTGGTTCAAGCTTAATGCAAAATTTGATGCAGATTTGTTGCTGTACTCATTCAGTCATTTTGAATGGTACGGCCACACAGTGCACATGCTCAGTAGTGTCTGCTGCCCCCACTGACTAGTACAGTGAGGTCGTCATTGTTCACATGTTCCAGTCCACTCTCCTTGGCTGCCAGGTTACATCAGTGTTGCACAGATCTCATATAGTGACAGTCTGGTGTTTTTTATTAGGTCAATCCAGTTAAGTGAAAAGGATCTTAAAATATATTCTTAGATAAGTATCATTTAATTGTCTCCAAACATCTGGGAAGTAAAGCTAAACCTAATTTTCTCTCACCCTATGCATTAGTATAAACTATAAACTTACTTTTCTCTCACCCTATATATTAGTATATAATTTTTAAAAAGGCAGAACACTTTAAATTTTAAAATGGCCTGTAGATTATGCCTTTACAAACCTAGTTGTTCTTTGCTGAGGTGAAACAGTGGCAGATTGTGTAGACCTTTTACATATGCAGGTATTTTCTTGCAACTTTGACCCTATTGCATTAGAAGCTGGTGCCCTCAGGAGCTTGCATTCATACTTACCAGCTCAGACATTTAACTCTGAGTCACATCTCAGGAGCTGCGTTCCTGGTGCAGTGTCAGTCATAAGTCCAGTTATGGAATATCAAGAGAGAAAAATGATACTTTTTAAAATAATTTAGCATAAATGTTGTGATGCTATAAAATCTCATGACTTTATTATGCAAATGTCAATGTTTATATTGATCGTAATATAAATTATATTCTTTATATATAAAGGCGTGGGAGAAAATTTGACTGACCCATCTGTGATAAAAGCAGAAGAAAAGAGGTAATGAATTTTAATAATTTTATCTGAACAATTTCATAATTTCAAGTTACACATTCCTATTTGCACAAACTAACTTTTTTTTTTTTTTTTTAATTTAAACTACCATTGCCATAGATCCTCTGATATGGTTTTTGGCCCAGCAAATCTGGGAGAAGATGCAATAAAAAACTTCAGAGCAAAACATCACTGTAATTCTTGCTGTAGAAAGCTTAAACTTCCAGGTAAACATTGACTTAATCAGTATGATGTATAAATTATTAACAAAGTTGGTTACAATAGTGCTTTTGTAAGGCCAGAGGCACAAATGCATAGTTGGTTATAAATCTGTGCTTTCTTTCATCATTTGTAACAACACCTAAAGTTCATTAATTTCATATATTGTGTCTGTTACATGCCAGGAATGGTGCTGGATGTTAACAATACAGTAGGGAACTAGACAGACATGGTTCTTTCCCCTAAGGGAATTTAGTCAAATCTTGAAAACTGATAAGATTAACAGGGAGTTACAGGACTGTCATAAATGCCAAACAGGAAAAGTAGAACAGGTAAACAGAACACTTAACACAAAGTTAGAGGTCAGGGAATGCTACCTGGGGAAACTGACAACTTTGCCTAAAACTGAAAGATGAATAGACTTTCAAATTAGCCTCCCAGGAGTTGGGAAAAGAAGCAGGGATAGGAACTACAGATAAATTCTATCATGATAGTAGCTTTAGTTTCATATTGGGTTGGCCAAAAAGTTCATATGTTTATTTCTATAAAATAAAAGACATGTTTTATATTTTCACCAATAACTTTATTGATTTGCATATTTTGAGTTTGTTGTCCATCTTTTACATAGTATAATGCTGATTGTTCTCAGTTAATGTCTCAGTTTGATTGCTATCAACTTCAGCTGGTCTACCTGACCATGAGCATCATCATCTAGTGAGAAATCTCCAGCACAAAACTTTGCACACCACTTTGGACACGGTCGATCAGTCGCAGCTCCTTCTCCATATGTTGCACATCTTTTTTCTTTGTTTCTATCGTTTTTGAAATAATAAAGCATAGTATGCTGAAAATGTGGCATATTTTCTTCTATTTTTTAATATTAAAATGGCTACACAAAAATTTACCAGTTTTGATAAGTTTCTTTTAAATGTATGCTGATATGACAGCTATTACAACACAGTCTAATAAAATCGTTTTGAATGAAGTTAAAGACAACTAAGTGCCACTAGAACCATCATATAGAGAAAAACAAACTTTGGGGCCAACCCAGTATTCGAAGAATTATGTTATTATTGAATTGTTAGTTACAACATAAACCAGTGGTTCTCACCCTCTGGTGTGCATCAGAATTTGCTGTGGACCTTTTTAAAAATTACAGGTGCCTAGGACTTACCCCTGAGCTGTATTTTTTTAAGTCTGTCTCATGACCTACTCAATAATATAGTAGTTAAGGGCTTGGACTTAGGAACCAGACTGCATGGCTCCAGAGAATGCATATGTCATAGAGACTGAGTTTGGGGATTTTATTTTTATTTTTACTTTTTAGGACTAAATGAGTTGGTGTTTGCGGCACACTTAGAACAGTGCAAGGCATATAATAAACATGTGAATGGTACTGTTTGCAAATTTAATTGCTCATTATTGTTGTTATTAGTATATAGAAATACACTCCGTTTTTGTTTTTTTTTTTAACATGGGCCTTGTGTCCTGTAACCTTGCTGAACTAACTCCCTTACTCCTAGAGTTGTTCAGTTCTTTTTAGGAAGGGGTGTTTTTGTTCTTTTGATTTTGTGGAGGTTTTGGTAAACGTTTTTGGAAATTTCTGTGTAGACAGTAGACACAGTTTTATTACTTCCTTTCCAGCCAGTATGCCTTTTATTTCTTTTCCTGACTTGCCTTGGCAAGGAATTCCAGTACAGTGTTGACTAGGAAGAGTGAGAGTAGACCCTTGCTTTTGTTCCTGATGATAAGGGGAAAGCATTTATTCTTTCACTGTTAAGATGATGTTAGCTGCAAGAATTTTGCAGATGCATTTTATTAGGTTGAGGACATAATATCTCTTCCTTGTTTTTTGAAAATGTTTATGACAAATGTATATTGAATTTTGTCAGATTTTTTTCTCCATCTATTTACAAGACCATTTGGTTTTTCTTCTTGAATTGGTTAGTATTACAGGGATTGATAGTTGAAATGTTGAACGAGTCTTACATGCACAGGACACACTCACTTTGTCATAGTATATTATCTTCCTAATGTATTGTTGGATTCAGTTTGCTCTGTTTTCTTGAGTATTTTTGTGTTTCTGTTCATGAAGATGATGTGTGACTTATTTTTTCTTGTACTGTCTTTGTCTTGTTTTGCTATCAGGATGATACCTTATGTTGGAAATATTCACGCCTCTTCTGTTTTGGGGAATAGATTGTATAGAGTTAATATTCCACTTGAAGTGTTTAGTAGAACTGCCTAGTAAAACCATCTCAGTGTGAAGTGTTCTTTGTCAGGTGGTTTTTAATTAAGAGGGGTTTTTTTTTCCCTCCCATAAAGGTAGGACTGTTAAGGATTATTAGTTCCTTTTTGATTGAATTTCAGTAGTTTGTGTCTTTCGGGAATTGGTTCGTTAAAATTGTAGGAGTTATGGGCATAGAGTTATTTGTATTAATATTTTTTTAGTGTCTATGGGGTCTGTGGTGAATTTTCTCTTTCATTGTGGTAATGCTTTTGTTTCTTGCTCAGTCTGGCCAAGGTGTATCAATTTTCTTGATATTTCAAAGCACCAGCTTTTGTTTTTGTTGTTTTATTATATTTCCTGCTTTCAGTTTCACTAATTCTCATTATTATTTCCATCTTTCTGCTTGCTCTGTATTTACTTTGTTGTTCTTTAGTTTGTTAAGGTTTATTATTGGTTTGAATTGGATTGGCTTGATTATGGATTTGAGATCTTTTCTAACAAAACATTTAGTGCTATAAATTTTCCTCTAAGCATTGTGTTAGCTGCATCCCATTAATTATGGTATGTTTTATTTAACTTATTTTTTATTTCTCCTGTGATTTCCTCTTTGATCCATGGATTATTTAAAAGTATCTTTTTTAGTTCTCAAATATTTGTAAATTTTCCATTTATCTTTCTGTAACTGATTTGTTGTTTAATTTCATTATGATAAGGGAACATACTTTATATGATGTCAATTAAAAAATATTAACTATATGTAGTCCCTCTGATGAACATCGCATGTACACTTGCATTGCATTATGTTGTTGGGTGGTATATCTGTAAGTTAATTGAGGAAAGTTTTTTGATAGTGGTCAGGTTTTTTATATCCTTGCTCATTTTCTGGCCTGTTGGTCTATAGATTATTTAGAAAGTAAGTCTCTCAGTGTAGTTGTGGAGTAATCTGTTTTGCCATTCAGTTCTATTTTGAAGTTTTGTTCTTAGGTGAATATACATTTATTCTTCTTGTGTCTTCTTGGTGAATTGATTCTTTTTATCATTATGTAGTGCCATGGTAATTTTTCTTGTTAAATTTACTGTGTCTGATGTTACTATAACTATTCCAGCTATGTCTTAATTACTGGTTTCATCAGATATTTTTTTCTTATTCAAATATATATATATATATTTGAACAAAAAGTTCATTTTTTTTTTGTAAGATGGCTCTGGTAGCACTTAGTTGTCTTTAACTTCATTTGAAAAGATTTTGTTAGATTATATTGTAACGGCTGTCACATATCAGCATGCTTATCAAAAAAAAACTTATCAAAATTGGTGAACTTTTGTATAGCCATTTTAATGTTGAAGATAGAAGAAACTATGCAACATTTTTGGTATATTATGCTTTATTATTTCAAGAAAGGTGAATCCACAAAAAAGATAACAAGCAATGTGTGGAGAAGGAGCTGCGACTGATTGAACATGTCAAAAGTGGTTTGTGAAGATTTGTGCTGGAGATCTCTCTCTGGACGATGCTCTATGTTTGGGTAGACCAGTTGAAGTTGATAGCGATCAGATCGAGACATTAATTAAGAAGAGCAGTCATTGTTATGCCATGTGGGAGATAGCCAACATACTCAAAACATCCAGATCAGTAAAGTTATTGGTAAAAATGAAAGTTGTGTTTTTTATTTTATGTAAAAAACCTCAGACTTTCTGGCCAACCCAATATAAACTGTATGTAAAGTGGGTTTCTTGTAAACAGCATATAGTTGGATCCTATGTTTAACTTGTTATTTGAAATGTGACAGTTTCCATTTTTTAAATGGTATCTTCAACCCTTTATATTTAATGTAATTGTTGATGTAGTGAGATTTAGACCTGCTGTTTAATTTTTTTCTTTTTGATATCTCTGGTTTGCTTTTTGTGAGGGTAGGGATCTGCCTCTGTTCTTGTATTCTATTTTATCATTACATTAGTTTTTTACTGGTTGCTCTTACTTTTCTTACCTAAGAATGTGTTATTTTTGCCTTCATTGCTATAGGATATTTTCACTGGATCTAGAATTTTAGGTTGACTCTTTTTACACACTTAAAATATGTTCTGCTGTTTTCTGGCCTCTTATTTTTGGTGAATACTCCACAGTCATTGGACTTGTTCTTTCCTTATATGTGAGGTGTCATTATAATCTAGCTTCTTTCAAGATTAGTTCTTTATCTTTGGTTTTTATCAGTTTGATTCTGATACATCTAGTTGTAGCTTTCTATGAGCTTATTCTGTTTTAGGTTTATTTAGCTTCTTGGATTTATGACCCTTATTAAATTTGGGGAATTTGTAGCTATTAGTTCTTCAAATAAATGTTCATCATCAGTCTCTCTTCATATCTTTTCAGGCTCCCGTGGTAAGAATGTCAGGCCTTTGATATTGTTCCCCAGGAACTTGAGACTCTGACTTGCCCATGGTTCCTGTGTTAACAACATTGTCAGGGCTTGCATTGTGATTGTGTTTTCCTCCATTGTTCTTTGTGTACAGTATAGCTACAAATGCGCTCACACTCCCTGAGTTCATACTGGCATAGTCTCAGTTTAAAAATTTATCAAAAATTACTTATGCAGTGGCAAATAATGTATTTGGATCATTGAATATAGGCTGTTACACTCAAAATTAACAGTTCATATTCTGAATGTCATTTCCATTTTATATGGATATAAAACTATAAGGCTATGTGCATGACTATGGTTAGTTTAAATTATAAATTCGGTATTACTGTGTTCAGTTTTCCAGTTCTGCAACTACTGTATTATAATGCTTGTGACTCCCTCAGTGATTTCATCCTGCCCCAAAGCTATAAATGCAGTCTGCATATGGACAGTGTCAGATATGACTGAAGCCTTAACTTCTTTCTTGAGCTCCTGTTCCTGTACTTCGTTTCCTACATTTCTGCTGGGATACCCTAAAGCATTTTTATAAGTAATATGTTCATTCCAGAACTTTTAACTTTTATTTCCCACCCTTACTCACAAAACTTAGCTTCTCCATTTCATTAATGGTTACCTAATTGCTCAGGCTCAAAACCTAAAAGCTAGCCAATTCCCTTTTTTTCTTAGCTTTTATAGCCAATTTGTCAAATTCTGTCAACTCTAATTCTGAAATCTCCATAGAAATTCTCTATTTCTCATCCTTAATTGCCACCATTTTGTTTCCTGGATTTTTGCCTGTCGCCCTCAAACAAAACTTTATGTAACAATCAGAATCGTCATTTAAAACAGATCAAATTATGCTTCTTCCTTAAGACTTCTTTATACCTTACAGTTGATCTGTATTGTAATCTGTACTCCTTACCATAGCTTGCGTCCCCTAAATCAAGGATCAGGAAACATTTCTGTAAAAGGCTGAGGTAGCAAATATTTTAGGCTTTGTGGGTCGTATGACCTGTGTCCCAGCTGCTTAGCTCTACCATTGTGCTGAAATAGCCGTAGACAGTCTATAAACAAATGATCATGGCTTCATTTTAATAAAACTGTTTACAAAAACAGCCAGCCTGATATGGTCCACAGACTGTGTAATTTTATAACCCGTGGCCATTAACTACTGGTTGACCTCACTGTGCACTAGTCTTCCCCTCATTCACTGCATGCAAACCACACTGTTTTCTTGGCATTCTTTGAACACACCAAGTTCATTTCCTCCTTACAGTCCGCAGTTCACCACCCTGCCCCACTGCCCAGAGCACTCCTCCTAGAGCTTCGACAGTCACTTCTCAATGTTCAGGTCTTTACTTACACGTTACCTCCTATGGCTTTTCTGTCCAACCCTGTCTAAGAAAATCACTTGCTACTAACTCTCGTCTGGCCCTGCTCACACTGTTTTCTTTAAAGCACTCGTTACTAATAATTCTGTCATTTTTCTTTTTGTTTTTCTTTACCCACTAGAATATAAACTTGATGAGATCAGGGACCTTGTCTGCCTTCTTCATTGCTGTGTTTCCACACTTAGATGACTTACTGACTCATGGTCAAAGTGTAATAATTATTTGATGAATGAAGGATTTCATTTTTATGTGTATAAATTTCATGACTTTTGACTCTATGACAACCTGGTATAAAATAGATGTGGCATGTTCAGGGGAAAATTGATGTACAGATTTTTTAATTTTCCATTTCTAAGAAATACTGACTTTTTCTCTTTTTTTGCTGGGGTGGTGAATACAGACCTGAAGAGGAATGACTATACACCAGATAAAATTATATTTCCTCAGGATGAGCCTTCAGATTTGACTCTTCAGCCTGGAAGTGCCACCAAAGAATCAGAATCCACTAATTCTATTCGTCTGATGTTATAACCGAATCGTTGATTTTGTCTACACCTCACAACAATGTTACTGTGTCACTTTTCATTCAGGAGGAGATTGTTTGATAATACAGAAGAGTGTGTGCAAATTGTATGTGCCAGCTCTGGAACAGTTAAAAGGTCAATTTTTTATTTTATTTTTTTTTACAATTAAACTAGTCAGTCAGGAACTCCCTATAGCATACAGCTAGCAGCTGTTAAATTTTAAAGGTAAAGAAAAATTAGTATTTGTAACTTTTAAAGGGCTCTTTTTAGCAGAGGACTTCATTGGACTTTGTTCTGACGAGGGTACTAGCTTTCTTATGTGGTCCAGCACCGCTAAGCAAAGTGCGGGGTCAGTGCAGCTGCTCTGCTGCCATTCAGCGGGGGGAACGAAGCAATCGCCCAACCTTTGGGTTACGTGGCAGTCAGACGTCTTCCTCACTGTGTCCAGTGATGGTGTCACTAGTTCCCAGCTAGATGCCCGGTGGCCATGGAGAGGTGGTGACTTGTTATAATTCTAGATCCGCGGGAATGTAAGAAGTCTGAGCTGAAAAATATTTTTAAAAGGGACTTAATGAATCAGGGTTAGGCACCATATTTAAAGATAGAGCCAGTTTTTTTGTTAAATAGAGCCCAAATTGTGCAAAAGTGTTAATGGGTTTTTTTAAAAACATTGTTTTATCAAGTCATTGTCAAGTAGAAGAAGGCCATGGTTGACTTATATAACGTAAATATGTCAAAGGAGAAATTTAACTCATCATTCAAGAGAAGTTACCATGAGAGAAAAGGTGAAGTACTTTTTTTAGTTTATACCTGTAGTGACAACCTGGACGTTACCTACTTCTCTGAAGATTGTATTGACATTTTATCAAATCAGAATGTAAACATGAACTCTTGCATATATTTAAAATTGTGTAGGAACACCTGAATATGAATTTTGTTTGTGATTCTTATTTAAGAAATTGAATTGGATTATCATGTTGGGAGATTGCAATGCAACTTTATGCCAATAAAATGTAATTTAACTGCCCCAGATATTGTTGAATACTCAACAACCAGAAAAGCTCTTCATCTGACTAAAGTTTTATGCTTTGATTTTTTTTTGTTGTTGTTGTCTCCTAGGTACTAATATTAATTTTTATTTGGGAAAGAGCAGTGTAAATCTTATTTGTATTCAGTAGTGTATCTCATAGATACAGACGAAGCAAGAAGAGATAAGCTGTTTAAATAGTGTTTAATATTGATGGGGGGAGAAAGAAAAATGTATTAAAGATATTATACTATATACATTTTGTATATCATTAAATCTTTAAAAGAAATTAAATAAATTTATTCTTGTTTACAAATGTTCAGTGAATTTAATCATTCTGAGAAATTATCTATCTTCAGAGTACTAATTTGTTTTCAGAGTGTGTAGTTTTTTCAAACGAACCATTTGCACACCTGTGCTTTTTGATGCCCTGTTCTATACAGTGTTCAGAATGATCTTGGTTTCCTACTGGATTGCTGTTGTTTTTAATCTGCTTCTACTTTTGTCAGAAAATGGGGATGTAGGTTATCCCTTGATATTTAACTTTGATTACTTTTACAAAATAATTACAGTAGCAGACATTTATTTAGTACTTAATATGTGCCAGGCATTACTCTAAATACTTTACATATATCAACCCATTTAATCCTCATAGCAGTCCTCTGAAGTAGGTGTTGTTATTATCAATTACAAAATCACTTACTTAACGTAAGTAACTTTCCTAAGATTTTTACAATTAGTAAGTAACAGCACTAGGATTCAAAGCCACGTCAGCTGGCTTTTCTCTGTGCTCTTAAGCCCCCTGCTATATTGACTTAGACCATACAAAAAAGATTATAAAATGTAAAGAAAAATATAAAAATTGCCCTCCTTTCCCACCTTTAAGATGAACTGTGTTACTTTCATAGGTCCTCTCTGACTTTGTCCCACACTCGAAAACACACTTTGCAGAGGAAAGGCCCCTGAGGGCCCTTCCCTGCAGTGGCACCAGACCCTTTGCATAGCACGTGGTCTGCAGTAAGCATGCTGTTTAAAAAATGGGATTTAAAATGTTTTTCCACAATACAAACTTTCTTGAGGAATATAGATCACAGTGATATAGTTTGTGCGTTTAAGTAGACAAGACAAAAAGTACACAATAAATAGTTGTTGATCATTGAAAAGAGATGAAGTGATTGTTTTCAGAAAAGGGTGCACCTGGGGACAGGGATTTGCGCCATCTTCCTCATTTGCCACATCTGTTCTGTTGGTTTTCCCAGCTGAGTTTCACACAAGGCATCTGTATCCGAGGAACCAGACCCTCAGACCCGCACAACCAGCACTTACTTAAGCGCTCAATAATTATGTATGGGGTGAAACCCCTCAAATGCCGTGTGTCTGTTTCAAAACTAGATTGTTACCAACTAAGAGCTGTCTTACTTATTTTTGTATTGCATAATACCTTGCTGGAGTTTGTAGCATAGAATGTAGGTGTTCCAATAAATACACATTGAAGGAGGTATACATGCAGAATATTTTCTGTATTAGACAGTCAGTGAGCTTTTTTTAAAGAAAAATCCCAAGCTAAGGATCTGATTCTGGGATGTGTTTTCCTTCTAGGTGCTTCAGAAATTCTTCAAAGCAGCCCTGATGGGCGTGGTTCGGTGGGTTGGGCATCGTCCTGCAAAGCAAAAGGTTACCAGTGGTCTGATTCCCCATCAGGGCACAAGCCTGGGTTGCAGGCTGGGTCCGCAGTTAGGGGCACACGAGAGATACTTGATCAATGTTTCTCTTGCACACCGAAGTTTCTCTGCCTCTCTTCCTCCCTCCCCCTCTCTGTAAAAGTAAATATATTTTTTAAATCTTAAAATTTCCCAAAGCAGAGAGTATCTTCCTAGGGTTCATGATTTCACCTTGGTGAGCATGAGCAGATGGGGTTATTTGGAAAAGCTCCCTACTCCAGTTTACAGTAAATAGCACCAACTAAACGGACGTTTTTTCATGCCCTGCCCCACCCCACATTTAGCTTCT
Source organism: Artibeus jamaicensis (assembly GCF_021234435.1). NCBI lineage: Eukaryota > Metazoa > Chordata > Mammalia > Chiroptera > Phyllostomidae > Artibeus > Artibeus jamaicensis. The sequence continues at coordinate 20,874,863 of NW_026521883.1, forward strand.
CCTATACAGTTAGTGCTGCGTAACAGTGTGTCAGTGACTGTGCATGTATCAGGTGGGTCTCACAGGTAGTAATGGAGCTGAAAAATTCCCCTCACCTTCGTAATAGCAAAATGCGTTAGTCACATGCTTGTGGTAATGCTTGTACAACAACCCTGTACTGCCAGTCATGTAAAGTATGGCATGTGTCACTGTGTACAATACTTGATGGCAGTAAATAATGCTCTTGCTGCTTTATGCATTTACTGTACTGTCATTAGAGTTTACTCTTTCTCCTTTAAAGTATATACCATGGTACACTGGCAGCAACCTGATACATCTTGTTTATCACATCACTTGATGCCATTGTTTTCACTTGTGTTCGATTTAATCTCATGGTGCTTTGTACAGTGATGTGTACAGGCTTGTAGTCTAGGAGCAAAAGTCTGCCGTCCAGGCCAGGTGTGTTGTGGGCGGTACCATGTAGGTTTGTGTAAGTGCGCTTTGTGATCCTCCCACGACGGTGAAATGGCCTGATGATATGCACCCGTTCTTAAAGAGCATGTGAATGATACTCAGTCCTGTGTTATAGAACTTTTCTTTCATTTTAATTATTAATGTCTTAGTATATGTTTCCCAAATACAAGAACTGCAATATCTTTATGCCTAAAATCATTCAGTTCCTTAATACTGTCAGGTAATGTAAACATTCTCAGATTGTTTTTACACAGTGTAATGTTTAATCATTACAGTTGTCCCATTTCTCCCCTTCATTCCCCTCCACTCCCCCCACCCTGCACACCCATCCCCCCATTCCCTCCTTTAGTTTATATCCATGTGTCACAAGTTCTTTAGATCTATATTTCCCATACTATTCTTGCCCTCCCCCCTATCTATTTTCTACCTACTGTCTATGCTACTTAGTCTCTGTACCTTCTCCCCCCTTCTCCTCCTCCCACTCCCCTGTTGCTAACCCTCCATGTGATCTCCATTTCTATGGTTCTGCTCCTGATCTAGCTGTCCTCTTAGTTTGCTTTTGGTTTTTTTAGGTGTGGTTCTTAGTAACTGAGTTTGCTGTCCTTTCACCGTTCATCTTTTTTATCTTCTTTTTCTTAGGTAAGTCCCTTTAACATTTCATATAATAAGGGCTTGGTGATGATGAACTCCTTGAATTTGATCTTATCTGAGAAGCACTTTATCTGTCCTTCCATTCTAAATGAAAGCTTTGCTGGATAGAGCAATCTTGAATGTAGATCTTTGGATTTTATGACTTGGAATACTTCTTTCCAGCCCCTTCTTGCCTATAAGGTCTCTTTTGAGAAATCAGCTGACAGTCTGATGGGAACTCCTTTGTAGGTGACTGTCCCCTTATCTCTTGCTGCTTCTAGGATTCTCTCCTTCATTTTAATCTTGGCTGATGTAATGATGATGTGCCTTGGTATGTTCTCCCTTGGGTCCAACTTCTTTGGGACTCTTTGAGCTTCCTGGACTTCCTGGAAGTCTTGCTGCCTTTGCCAGATTGGGGAAGTTCTCCTTTATTATTTGTTGATAAGTTTTCCACTTGCTGCTGTTCCTCTTCCCCTTCAGGTACCCCTATAATTCGGATGTTGGAACGTTTAAAGATGTCCTGGAGGTCCCGAAGCCTCTCCTCATTTTTTTGAATTCTTTCTTGGTTGTTTTCTGTTTGGTCAGTTTTTTTCTTCCTTCTGGTCCACTCCATTGATTTGAGTCCCAGTTTCCTTCTCATCACTATTTCTTTGTGCATTTTGCTTCATTTCACTTAGTTTAGCCTTCATTTTTTCATCTAATTTGTAACTAAAATCAACCAGTTCTGTGAACATCCTGGTCACCATTGTTGAACTGTGCATCTGATAGGTTGGCTATCTCTTGGTCGCTTAGAAGTATTGGCTCTGGGGCTTTGAGCTGTTCTTATTGAGCCATGTTTTGGTCTGTTTGCGCTTGTTACATATGAGGTGCGGAGCCTTAGGTGTTCACCAGGGAGGGGCAACCCATGTCGCTGGGTTGTGATGCTTTATGGGGGAGTGGTCAGAGAGGGGCAATGGTGTTTGTTCCACTCTCGGAATTGGTCCTCTCTGCTGCTTCCCACAGCAAATTGGGCCCTTCTGGTGCTGGTTCCTGGATGTGTGGGCTTGTGCACCCTCCAGAACCCTGTGGGTCTCTCCAAGAACTCTCTGTGAGCCTGGGAGCCTCTCCCAGCACCTCGACCACCAAAAGTTTTTCCAATTGGTGCTTTTAGGCCCTGGGTTGCACGGTCTGTCTCACTGCTCACTCCTTTGCCTGATTTATCTGCGCGCGAATGTGTGACTGCAGTCAGCCAGCCACCTTGCACCCTCATTGGGTCTGCCTGTCGCCACCCCACACCTGGGATCTGCCAACTGCTGCCTGCATGCCTGGGTCAGTCCTGGGTCAGTCTGGTTGCTTTTTCCTGCGCCACCCCTCTCCGCCAGCTGCTGACTCGCCCCTCTTACTGGTCTGGATGAATGGTTCATGGTTGTCAGACTTCAGTACAGTTTAATTTTCTCTCTGTTTTGGTTGCATTCTGGTTTTTAAATATTTGTTGTTCATAAACTTGGTTGTGCGAGGAGGTACAGTGTTTCCACCTACACCTCCATCTTGGCCATTGCTTAATATTTCTGTTAAGTGTCATTTTATGTGTCTGTTCCCTTATACACCATAAACTAGTTGTTAGGTATACATGGTTGGTCAGATTTAAGATTATATTTTGATAAGAATGCCTCGGTGGTGGTGTATGCGTCCATTAAGGAACCGATCTGGCCCTGGCCGGTGTGGCTCGGCTGGAGCATTGTCCTGTAACCAGAAGGCCGCAGGTTTGATCCCAGCTCTGTGCATGTATGGGAGGCAGCACATAGATTCATATTCTCTCTCTTTCTCTTTAAAAAAAATGTCTTCAGGTGAGAATAATAAAAAGAAACAGTTCTGCTTGTTCTTTTGGTAGTCATTGCGTAGGTTTATTAATTAGGTCACTAGTCTTCAAAGTAGACCATAGACCCTGAAGGTCCCCGGACACTTTTAATGTGGCCCAGGGTTTACTAATGGGGCAAAATCATGATGGATAAAAGTGCTGGTACCTTAGCATGAATTAAGGCAGTAGCACCAAACTGTAGTAGTGGTCGTTCTATGTATTCTTCAAGATAACTGGCCAGTAATCTTGAAATATGTCAAGTTCTTGAAAGTCAAGGAGATACATAGAACTGTTTCATGTTGAGGGACATTAAAGGGAAAGGACAACTAAATGCAACATGTGATCCCAGCTAAGCCCCATGCCTGGACTCTGACCTACAAAAACCATGAGGTAATAAATGTGTTGTTTTAAACCACTATGTGTGGTAGTTTGTTCAGAACACTAGTACATGGACCATCTGACTCATGACTGTACATATGAAACAAAAGAGTAACATGGAATCCAGCAGTTCTTGAAAATCTATATCATAAACAAGGTGGGTTTTTCCAAGGAACTGAAAACTGGTTTAATACTAAGGTCTGTCCAGAAGGTATCCAGCTGTGTAATAGGGAAAAGACATTTACTGAAGAAGATACACAGGAAACATCGAACATAGGACAATGACACTTCAGTCCCCTTCAAAGTGGGCATCTTGGGACCTCACAGCTTGGGCATCTCCCAATTGCCATTAGCTACCCTGTAGTATTTTTCTGAATCTCATCAATAGTTTGAAATCTCTTCCCTTTCAAAGGTGATTTTAGTTTTGGGAAAAGCCAGAAGGCGCAGGGCATCAAATCTGGGCTGTAGGGGACTGAGTCACCTGGGTGATCTGATGTTTTGTCAAAAGACATGATGCATGAGCAGGCGTGTTGTCATGATGAAGCTGCCACCAGTTGCCCATAGCTGTGGCCTCCTGAATCATCTGAATAGTTTCTACGGAGGAATGTGCAAGCTTAATGCAAAATTTAATGCAGATTTATTGCCGTCCTCATTTTTAATGCAACGGCCACACAGTACACATGCTCACTCAAAGGTGTCTACCATCCCCATTGACTAGTACAGTGAAGTTGTCATTGTTCATGCATGACCCTTCCAGTCCACCCTCCTTGGCTGCCAGGTCACATCGATGTCATGCAAACCATTCTCATATTAATGGCTGGACTCTTGCCAGACAAACCTTGTATATATCCATCATCAAGAATTAAGCATAATGACAGTAAAGAAAAATCTAATGATTATCTCAAAAGAGAAAAACCTGATCACACTCAATCTTCATTCTTGATTACAAGTCAAACACTATGTCTTTAGCAAACAGCATAGTTAATGGTGACTTATGCAAACTTTTCTTTTTAGTCCAGGTGGGTGTTACAGATACCTACCATCCCCACTTCTATTCAGTATTTGTCTGGAGGTGCTAGTTCAAAAGGGTAGAAATTAAAGTCATGAGAATTGGAAAGAAAATGAGTGATTTTTTTTTAGATGACAAGTGGTGTAGGAAGAAAACCTATATAAAAATTAGACATAAGTTTAGAAAGGCCTGTAGGTACAAGATAAATATATGGATTTATATATTTCCTCTAGGAAATATATAAATTTGTACTTGTACCTCTAGGTACAAGATAAATATATGGATTACATATATTTACCTACCAGCATCAAACTAAAAGACTTGGGAGAACTTCACTGACAAAAGGGACAGGGTGGTAGGATTCAAGACCTGCAGAACCTCCACTGAGTTGATGTCAAGAAACACCTCTGTAACTAGACTGCAAAGACCAAATACCAAGGAGCTGCAAGAGTCAGTGCCTCTGGTTGCCAGGATCCCTCATCCAGGTGTCAAAGAATGACAGTCCTCAGTGCTTGTGTAGCCCGAGCATACATGTATGTTTTTAAAACCGTGCGGACGTAAATGGTGTGCATACTACATACAGGCAAACTCTTCAACTCATTTGACTTGCCAGTAATGTGGTTGGAGATAAATCCATATTACATCTTCTACATTCTTGTTTTTTAACTTTCAGTTTGAGATCATTTCAGAGTGTTACAAAGAAGTTTAGTGCGCCTTCCCCCAGGACCACCCGTTGCTGACATTTGGCTCTATTTGCCTCATAAATGCTTTATCGCTCCTCATTCCCTCCTTTCCGTGTGGGTGTCGGTGTCAGTGTCAGTGGGTGTCGGTGTCAGTGGGTGTCTTGAGTCGCTTGAGAGCAGGATGCACATATCATGACCCTAAATCCATCAGTGTGTATCTCCTAAGAATGAGGACATCCTCTTTTGTAAACAGTACAATTTTATAAAATTCCTAAGATTCAATATTGGTATAAAATTGTTCATCAGTAACTCATGTTCAGATGTTATCAAAAAAGTGATTGGTACAAAAGTGTATTGTACCAATAATACACTTTTATAGCAATTTATTCCTAATCCAGGATCCCATCCAGGATTGGATATTGTATTGGCCTTGTTTCTCTAGTTTTACTTAATCTGGAATAATTGTCAGTCTTTTTTTATCTTTCCTGACATTGATATTTTTGGAAAGTTTTTTATTACCCCCTTATTTTACTTGATGCAGAGTTGAGAAAAGACAAATTAGGCCCTAAAGGCTGTTTACCTACTCCCTGCAACAGCAATTTTCAAACGGTGTTCCACAATTTTTAAATTTTATTAGTAATTTTTAATCTGCACCTGAGGATATATTTTTATTGGTTTTCGACAGAGGAGAAGGGACAGAGAGAGAAAAAAGAAACATTGCCCTGGGCAGTGTGGCTCAGTTGCACATCAGCCTGCAAAGCAAAGGGTCACTGATTCCATTCATATTGATTTTTCTTGACCTCTTTCTCCCTCCTTTCCCTCTCTCTAAAAATAAATATTTTTTTAAAGAAAGAAACATTGATGTGAGAGAGAAACATTCGTTGGTTGACTCTTGTACGTGCCCTGACCAGGAACCGGACCCACAACCTAGGTATGTGCTGTGATCAGGGATCCAAACCACAACCTTTGGCCTATGCTTCAACCAACTGAGCCAGCTGGCCAGAGTGAGAATTTTTAAAACGTGATACCTGACTATTTAGTCTGGGCCCTGACTTCTCTTCCTTTAGACTGTCAAATAAAAATGACAGCAGCCAATTCAACAATAGCCATTTGGTGCAAATGAACCAAAATTATACTTTTTTTCCCAAAAACTACATTTTTTTTGGAAAAAAGATACATCCTTGTGTGTGCTGCCGAATTTTAGTTATTAGTTTACGTGTGCGAAGGGACGAAAAGTTGAACACAGTTGCCCTTCAGACGCCGAGTTGGAGTGAAGGAAAAACAGGTTGGTACCCTCTGGAGCTCTGGAGACTCCTCGTTCTCACAAGACCCCTTTCTCGACCCGGTCGCTCTCAGGCTATGTGGTTGCAAATGTCCTCTGCCCTCTTTTCATCTGGATAGAGGGTGAGTGAGGGGGGACCCTCTCTACTGAAGAGCTTTCTGAAGCATAGTTCTCTATGAAGAAAATGAGAGCTCAGGAGATTGTTGTGTGTTCTTTTATGACAAATGCTTTATTTGTATTTGCCCTTCATGGAACACTAGTAGGAGTCAGTGTGTGCACTGTGATTGATGATCCAGTCCTCCCCAGTGCCGTGTGTTTTGGAAGCAGCAAATTCCAACCGCCTTCATCCCTGGGAAGAGAAACAGCCCCTGGAGGTCCTAGGGGTGGGGCAGTTACTGGGAGGGTGAGTGCCCAGAGTGAGCAGGGTTACCATTGTGTCCACTGACTAAGGCGCGGTAAATCTTGTGTTTGTGTGTTTAATAAATATACACAAGAAGCCCTGGAGGAAGAGGTGTTATATATTTAGTTCATTCTTTGAAACTGAATCTGCTCAAAGTTTTCAAGCCACCAACTAACAGTAGTATCTCCTGGCAACATGCTAGAATATTGAAGATGAATGGAAAGAATTATGATGCATAGGAAATCCAAGTTGGAATGTAACTGAAGTACAGATAAAGATTAGTTTTCAGCTCCTGAGGAGCGGGGGGAGGAACATATAAATTGTTCATCACAAGCAAAAAAAAATCAAGGTAACAGGCTCGGAGAAATGAAGTTTGAAAGGATTAGATGTTGCTCCTGAAAAGAAGTGCAAAGTCCAACGTGGTTTCGATAAAATGACTTCGAAGCAGCCTTTCCCCGCAGATGACTTCGGTATCTACTACGTCCTGTGAGCCTCTCTCTATTACAGCCTTCTAGATTATCCCAGTTTGGGGGAGGACGTGATGGGGGAAGCCATGCTAAAGCAGTCAGGGGTGCATGCCACATTTGGAAGGGTTCCCCCAGACCTGACCCACTGGAGGTTCCCAAAGCAAAGGAGGATATTATTTAATATCTAGCCAATAGATATTCCTGAAGAGTGACATCAGTAGATAAAAAGTGAAACTGACCTGACTTGGACACCAGCCTGCAGTGCTCTCAGTGTCATGGATGAGATATGAGACAAATTCACACAGACTACAGAGTCCTGTGGAGGAAAAGGAACGGCACAGCTACTCCCTCAAGGGGGAAGTGCTTCAGAGAGGCCTGGCCACTCTCTCAAGGGGAGAGCACGCTGACCCTGGCCTAGACAGGCTTTTATAGTGTTTAATTTGCACAGGAATACAGGTACAGCTCATTAATCATTGTCAGGCAGTAAGGATCAAATGATAGATAGCATGCAAAGAACTATTAGGGCTTCTTCTGAGTCAGGGTCTATCAGCTAAAAGGCTACAAAACTTTGGGAAGCAAACTCACTCTCTGCCTGGGCCTCTATCATTTAACTAAGAGCATTCTTAGCAAAGCAGGCTTCACAGGATTTTACATACTCTTTCTCAGGCCTGATCACCCAGGGAGCCTGCCCTTTCCAGCCCAGGGCGCCCGCCCTTTCCAGCCCAGGGCTGCACTGCCCTCTGTCACTGTTTCAGGCTTACGTCAAGCAGAGGAGGCAAGATAGCCAAGGAAGTAGGAGAAATAAGGACTCAGGCTTTGTCAAAGCTGAGGGGTGAGGGTCCATCACCCCCTTTCTCTATAACCCACCAAGCCCTTCCCTGGGGCCTCCACATGATCATGCTTGTCTTAGGTGGTCCCCCCTTGGGGAATCTTATCCGTCATTGGCTAACTGATGAAGCATTGGAGGCCAGTTATGGAAAAAGGAGCAGAAGCAGCAGTGCTGCCAGGGAGATAAGCTTTGTCTCCTTGGTGGCTTGTGGTTGCTCACTCAGCCTTAGCCATGGAGCCTCAGCCACAGCTCCTGAAAGCAGGCAGGGCAGTTCCCAACAGTGACCCTCCGTGGAAGAGTGAGCGGGTTGCAAACTGGCAGAGTTCTAAGTAGAGGTGCTGAGGGGAGGTTGCCACCTCACGCAGACCCAGTTTTAAATAACATGGATGGGAGACAAATCGTGAAAGGACAAAGAAGTGGGGCTGCCTGGTGCAGAGCCAAATTATGAGAGAAAACGGTGGAGAGAGGAGGGCTCCGTGGGAGCCCACAGTGTCCCCTCCGCTGTGCGGGTCTGCCCGATTCACACAAACGCTGCAATTCTATAAAGAAGCGTTCGCTAGCGAGAAGCGACTTTTCGCTTCTTTAAAAATATTCTAGGTCAGTCACTTCTTTAAAAATAGCTCCAGTTACTGCTTATTAACAGTGTAATCTGTCACAGGCCTGCATTGTTTGGTCTAATCCTGTAAACTCACAAGGCAAGTAGCCTTATCAGTGAGAAACCAGCATGCGAGGCCCAGATCGAGTAACTAGGAAGTGGCCGAGTCAGGACGTAAACTAAGCTGCTGGTTACAGTCTATGCTCTTACTCTCTGTCCCTTTCTCTATGCATATGTGTGTTTTATATGGGTATGTACCCATATATAATATGCACATATAGATGTGCTTTTAGTACATATATATGATATGCTCTCGATGTCATAGATATGTATGTGTATACACACCCACTCTTAATATATGATATATAGATCCAAATAACCCTTTTTCAAAAAATATTTTATTATTTATGCTATTAGAGTTATCCCGATGTTCCCCCTCGGTCCCCCTCCACCCAGCCCCGCCACACTCCCTCAGGCAGTCCCCCCACCACTGTGCGTGGGGGTGGGTTATGGGTACATGTTCTTTGGCTGCTCCCTTCACCTTCTTACGAGTCCCCACCTCCCCTTAAGTCCAACTAACTCTTGACAGATGGTAGATAGATGAATATTCCCTCTTGACACACTGCACATCCCTTAATATATTGCCATGAGCAAATGACTAAACCATTCAACCATGATATCTGCTCTATAACACAGGATTTAAAAGTCATTGAACATACTCCATAGAATTGTTGAAAGAACTACACGGAAAATACATCTTAGGTACTTAACATACTATCAGGCTCACTTCGTGACAGCTATTGCTATTATTAACTATAGTTTATTATTATTACTACTAATAATAATTAAATTACTTGTCCAGTGAAAAAGTAAATACTTTGGTATTTACAGGGAAAGTTTGCATTTTTAGCCAAGCAATTCTGGCATTCTGAAAGGCTGATACTTTCTGTCCTCTTGCTTTGGTTTTAGGGAGAAACTTAATCTCAGCCTGTTTGGCTGCAAGCACTGTTCAAAGAGTTCTGGACTGAGTAATGCAATTTTAGACTCTGGGTTTGAGTGCTTCTGTCCTCGTTAGGGAATTCATCCTGCAGAAACCTCATCAGGAACTCTTCTCATGAGGTTGAGAGAGACTTGCTGTCACGTCTGTACATACTCTGTTCCCTCAAAATGCTTTCCTTTCTTTCCCCATGGCACCACAGTTCAGAGTGCACAGATCACTATGACACCACCCCGGTTGGCAACGCTGAGGAGGACCAGCCCCATTGCCAGGGTGTGACCGGCCTGCGGAACTTGGGCAACACGTGCTACATGAACGCCATCCTACAGTGTCTCTGCAGCATCTCGCCGCTGGTGGAATACTTTCTCTCCGGAAAGTACATCACTGCTCTTCAAAAGTAAGACCATTGTGTTCCCTACAGTCCAGCCCCTCCCTGCTGCTCCCCCAAGGTGAGGTGAGGGAAGGAACCTTCTGGAATCCCTATTAAGGGCTAAATAGGTCCGTAGAGGCTGCAGTGCCCCAGACACCATTTCCTGGGTGAGTGAAGTGAGAAGGTCAACCAAGAAATGAATGAAGCTTTGACTGGTCTGACGGCCACACGTGTGAGCGTGTAGGTGCCTCCTTTCATTGAATCAACCAGAAACATCTGCCTTCCTTCTCCCAAGGGACTGCAGTAAGGTTGCCACTGCCTTCGCCTACGTCATGACTGACATGTGGCTCGGAGACGCAGACTGTGTCTCACCGGAAATATTCCTGTCAGCTCTTGGCAACCTCTACCCAGCATTTATGAAAAAGACACAACAAGATGCTCAGGAATTCTTGATTTATGTCCTGAACGAACTTCATGAATCTCTGAAAAAGGTAAGTAGAATGAAAGGCCTTGAAATAGGAGAGGCCTTCAGCTCCGTCAGCAACTTTTATTTTTCATTCCTTCATTTGTGCAGTCAGTATTGCCTCCTGTGTGCCAAGCACAGGTGCTGGGGGAACATTCAAGTTAGCGTTTGAATAGGTCTGTCTCTACCAAACCCAGCTGCTCATCAGAATCACCGAGGGAGATTGTAAAGACACATCCTAAGGCCCTCACTCGAGTGTTCAGGAGTCTGAATGTCCGGGGCTGTCATCTGGAAAGCTCACTTGGTACAATACTTCCAGTGATCAGAAGGCGTGGGAACCACTGATCTAGTTCCGTTGGTAAACTGCATCTGCGTGGACTGTTTTTTAAAAGTGAAAATTGCAGCCTTGGACAGGGTGGCCCAGTTAGTTCGAGCACTGTCCTGTAAACCAAAAGGCTGCAGGTTCGATTCCCGGTCAGGGCACATGCCTAGGCTGTGGGTTTGATCCTAGTCAGGGTGTGTACAAGGGACAACCCATCTAGGTAACTGATCGATGTTTCTTTCTCACAGGGATGTGTCTCTGTCTCTCCCCCCCCCCCCGCCTCTCTCTTCTTTCCTTTCCCTATCTAAATTGGTGAGCACGTCCTTGGGTGAAGATTAAAAAAAGTGAAAATCACATTAAAAAAATATACATATATATATCTCGTGAGGTATAACATACAGAACTCTAAATATAATGTTGAACTTAAAATAAATGTTCTTGGTAACTACAAGCCAAAGAAACTATCAAGTTCAGTATTAGATTACAGGACACATCTATATACTGCAAAGTTTCGTCTTCATACCAAATGTGCCCCACCTGAGTTCCTCATTCAATCAGGACATACATTTAATAAAACATTAAATCACCAGTTACTAAGGGTTTTTGCCTTTATTTACTAGACCACTGCCTTCAGCCTTGGTGGGAGACCCACACCCTCCCAAGACATGTCCTTGACGTCCAGCAGTGTCCTTGCGATGTTAGCTTACCTCATTGCTGACATCCAGGAAATACTCAGCATAAAAGATCACAAGACAGCTATTAATCTTTCTCATCTGCAGTCCTCAGTTTCATGTTTTATTTTTACTCCTAACAGGATATTCATGGCAACACTTTCTTAGCCAGAGGTGAGGTGGTGGTCAATAACATCACATGGGTCCTCTCTGTCAGCTCTTCTGAAATAAATAACATCCTGGTTCCCGAGACCAAACTTGGAATTGGGGTCATTAAATTGCTGTCAGGGGAGAAGACGTAAGCAGCAGGGTGTGATGAAGGAGGAAGGGAAAATGGAGCGGGGTGCGCCGCTCCAACATAGGGCTGACTGGAGCTCATGCGTCTTCCAGATGCGTCAAGTCACTAAAAATCAGCCAGGGTGTGCTCCAGCCATGCCGTGCCTACCTATGAGCTATCGGAGGTTCAAGTCAGGCAGGAGGCTAGTCACATCAGGCTGCCTTAAGGATTTAAGATTTGCTCTTTTTAAAAAGTGTTTTCTCAGAATAGACACTTCTCCAAAGAAGACATACAGATGGCCAATGGACAGGTGAAAAGATGCTCAAAGTCACTAATTAAAGTAGAGAAGCAAATAAAACCACAATGAGAGATCACCTCACACCTGTCAGAATGGCTATTATCAATAAATCAACAAATCACAATTCCTGAGGAAAGGGGAACTCCAGTGCCCTTTTGGTGGAAATGTATACGGTGCAGCCACCGTGAGAAATTTTTTCTCAAAAAATTAAAAATGGAACTGCCTTATGACCCAGCAATTCCACTTCTAGGTATATATCCAAAGAAACCTGAGACACTAATTCAAAAGAATATATGCACCCCTATGTTCAATGCAGTGTTATTTATAATAGTTAAGTTATGAAGAGCAACCCAAGTGCCCATCATAGATGAGTGGATAAAAATTGTGGTACATTTACACAAAGGAATATTACTCAGCCATAAAAAGGAGTGAAGTCTTACCTTTGTGACAGTATAGATGGCCCTAGAGGGTATTATGCTAAATGAACTGAGTCAGAGAAAGACAAACACCATGTGATTTCACTTATATGTGGAATCTATGAAACAATATAAATGAATAAACAAAATAGAAACAGACTCGTAGGTACAGAGAACAGGCTGATGGCTGCCAGAGGCGAGAGGGATCAAGGGACTGGATGAAAAAGGTGAAGGGATTAAGAAGCACAGATTGGTAGTTACAGACTGGTCATGGGGATGGAAAGGATGGCAGAGAGAATATAGTCAACAGTATTGTAATAACTATGCGCGGTGCTAGGTGGGTACTGGACTACCAGGGGGAGCACTGTTAATTTACTTTTACATTTTTTAAACAAAAATAAAAAGCATTTTCTAACAAAAGAAGTGGTTAGGGGACATAACCTGAAGGGGCTGGCGGGGAGGTCAGATTCCTTGATTTTACCTCAGGATCAGCCTGCATGACCGAAGCTGGTTTAACAGCTTCCCTGGTGACTCTTCCAGGAAAAACTGCCCCCGGGACCCTGTGTCACATCATCATAGGCTCTCAGCTTATGGAGTCACGGTCATGGGTTTCACCAGTTAGGGAGTCATCATTCCTCAGCCTCGCCAAAGGAGGGAAATAACTGAATTATCAGAAGTCACCCAGAACACACACAGGCTCCTACGAAGATCTTACTCTCTTTAATGTCTGAATCCACAACATGGTTTCTGGCCAATTGTGTATTGTTCCGATGGAAAAAATCAGGTCCTTCTGTGAAATAACTTTTTGATAACCAGTGGCTGCTTTGGGCCAATTTGTTCCTCCACTCAGTGCCACCGAGTAAGATCCTGTGAGAAAAGGTCTGTGCCAAGATGCTGCAGGAAGGCGATCGCCAGTGAGTCCTCCATCGTCACCCGGCTCTTTGAGGGGCAGCTCAGCTCCAGCATCATGTGCGTGAAGTGTGAGAACTGCACCTACAAGAACGAAGCCTTCACGGTCCTCTCCCTCCCCATCCCATCGGAGCACAAGTGCTCTCTTCAGGTGGGGACTCTGGCTCCGGGACACCTTCGTGTCTCGCTGTATCCTCGCCCTGGACTTTCTTGGGGCTGTTTCCTGCCTTTTCTAGTATGAAAGGGGCTGCTTGATAACAGCAGCCCTAATTTTTAAAAAATGGGATGCCATGATGATGTTATAGAAAAGTGACACACAGCCGAGAGTTACTGTGAATTCTGTATATCTGTGTACTCGAGGAAACAGCCTTATTGTGAAATGGAGAAGATAAATGGGGTTTATTTGATCTATTGTCAGGGCTAGGTGCATACAGGGAATTTGTACTTTCTTGCAAAAATGTTATGGTCCTTCCTTACCTAAGTGGGTCTGTAGGTCCATTTGGGAAACTAGATAAAAGATTCTGACTCAGTCTTGAGCTCTTTTTAAAAATTTTTTAAAATTTATTTATTTTTAAAGAAAGGGGAAGAGAGGGAGAAAGAGGAGAGAAACATCAATGTGTGGTTGCCTTCTACTCACCCCCCACTGGGGACCTGGCCTGCATCCCAGGCATGTGCCCTGACTGGGAATCGAACCAGCTACCCTTTCTTTGGTTCGCAGGCTGGCACTTGATCCACGGAGCCACACCGGCCAGGGCTTGAGCTCTTATATTTTAGACAAAATCTGTGAATTGTGTTGGGAAAATAGAATGGAATCTAGTGCCTTAGTTTACTTCTTGAATTTTCTCAACCATAATATTGAAGGTCTATCTGCAGAGGCGGGTGGTGGTAGAAGGCAGGAAACAGTTAGGAGGCAGGAAGCAATACCTTTCTTTGTAGAATAAAAACACATTTACCAGAACTGGAGACTAGAACCCCACTCCTTATTCAGAACTGGACTTGCTCTCAGATCAAACTGCTAACAATTGCTGGAAACAAACTCCAGAGACTCTAAATGAGGTGCTGGCGTGTCTCCTGAGAACAGAGTCCGCGTGCCTCTTCTTCTTTAGGTTAGCGGTTTGCAGAGCCGGGGGTGCGTGGCTGCACTGAGGGGGTCCGCTGTCCTCTGTGGGCCCAGGATCTAATTCCCTGTCCTGTGGTCTGGCTTTATCACGGGCCACCTCAGAACAATGCATGGTGGTCATTTTCAGTCCCCTGATCACCATTGTGATGAGATGGAGAATGCAGCCGCCTCAGTTGCCAGAGGAGAAACCGCAGTCAGTATCACTGTGAAGTAAACCAGAAGTGTCACAGTGCTGACCAGGACATTAGGAGTGAGGTGGGCACTCGGGTCCATTTCAGTAACGGAAGTGAGCAGCAAGCACCTCCTTTGCCAGGTAGATTTGACGCGTGTGCAGGCTGCAGCTTGGGACGCTGGTGTCTCCCGACCCTGTGGATGCTGAGCAATGCTCCAAGGACTCTGTTTGGGGAGCTCTTCCGAAGTTCTGGTGTGGAGTCCAGGCTGCAGTTCGATCCAACTGTTTGCTCACCGAAAGCTTTTTATCTCAACAGGACTGTCTCCAGTGTTTTTTCCAGCAAGACACACTGACCTTGAACAATCAAATTCATTGTTCCTTTTGTGAAACAAAGCAAGAAACAGTGTTGAGGGCCAGTATTTCCAAAGCACCAAAAATAATGATTTTTCACTTAAAAAGGTATGGATTTTGACGTTTTGTGAGCAAATTTTTGGACAGCTCTATCAAGATATAATTCAAATCCATGCAATTGTTCACTGTGGACAATTCAGGGGTATCCAATATATGACATTAACTTTTTAAAATGCGATAAAACAGAACGTGAAATTTGCCATTTTAGCCATGTTTCGTGTGTACTGCATTGTATTCATTACATTCACGGCGCTGTACCACAATCAGTCCCACTATCCCCAAAACCTTTTCATCACTCCAAACAGAAACTCTGTACCCATTAAGCAAAAATTCCCCAGTTCTCATCCCCCTAGTCCCAGGTAGCCTCTAATCCACTTTCTGTGCCTGTAAATTCACCTGTTTCCGGTACTTCACACAAGTGGACTCATACAACACCATCTTTTTGCTGGACTTCTTCACTTAGCTGTTTCCAAGGTCCATCCATGAGTACCGGAAGCTCGCTCCTTTTTATGGCTGAATAATATTCCACTGTGTGTATATCACATTGTGTTTATTCATCTGTTAGTGGACATTTGGCACTCATTCTGAGTGCTTTTAAAAATTAAATTCCCACCGCTATGGATTCTGATTCCATAAGTCTGAGGCAGAATCTAAGCATTACTATTTTAATTTTTATCTCCCCACACCGATTTTTGTTTTGAAAATTTTTAAATCTACCAAGAAGCTGAAAACTTTTTTGATGAATACTGGCACGCTCCCAAATCTTCGTCAGCTGGTGACACTTTGCCACATTTTCTTTCTCCTCTCCTCCTCCCTTCCCTCCCTTCCATTTTTTCAGCTGAACCATCTGAAGAAAGATGTCAACACCATGGCCTTTCATGCTTCAATACTTCGCCATGTGTCCCCTGAACATAAGGATATTCTCCTACACAATCATACCACCATTATTACAACCAACAAATTTGACACAGTTTTATATCCCCTAAGATACATTCCATATGTAAATTCCCCCTGCCCCACAAATGTCTTCATAAGTTTTTTTCTAATCTAGGGTCCAGTCAAAGGTCATACATTGCATGGGGCTGTTTCTACATCTAGAACAGCCTTTCCCTCTTTTTACATATTTGACCATTTGTTCTCATATTGTGCCTTTGAGGAGCCCATTGTTTGTGTTTGTCCCCATTTTGGATTTATGTCATTGTTTCCCCATGATTAGATTCGAGCTAAACTTAAAAAAAAGTTAGCAGGAATCGGTGTAGGCAGTGCTGTGTGCTTGCTTGCCATCACATTGTATCAGGCGCATCACAGAAGTTTGCCCCTCGGTGGGTGCTATTACCTGTGATCCCACAGGTGACATAGTGGCTGCGGGGGTTTGCCCCTTGAAGGTATAGTTTCCCCTCTATCATTGCTATCAGTCTGGCCCTGTGGATACTCAACTCTGACATGTGTATTATTCATGACTACAACTGTTCTTGATGTTCAAATTGTTCGAAATTGGCCAGTGAGAGCTGCTTCAAGCCCGCTCCTGTTACCTCGTTAGTTAGTTAGTTTAGTGTAATTACATGTACAAAAGTCATCCTTCTCAGAGGTACAGATCTATGTACTTTTTTAAATGCACACAGACATGTAACCATCAGAGCCAACATGTAGACTATTTCCATCACGCCAAAACGTCTCCTCTTGCTCCTTTGTAATTAATATCGTCTCCTCATCCACCCCTGGAAACTTGACCTGACTTCCATTCTTAGAGTCATTCCTTTGCCAGAATGTCCTGTATTATATCATATGTAGCCTTTTGATTTTGGCTTCTTTCACTTAGCATAAAGTTTCTGAGATTCAGGTTCCATGTTGTGGCATGTTGCAGGGTTCCTTCCTCTTTATTGCTGAGTAGTATTCGCTCTCATGAACACACCACAGTATTTTTCCATTCACCAGTTGATGAACATCTGGGTTGTTTCCAGTTTGAGGCAGATGTGAATACTACTATATAAACATTAGCACATAGATTTTTAACTACATTTTATTGGTTATGCTTTTACAGTTGTCCCAATTTTTTCCCTTTGCCCCCCTCTACCTAGTACCCCCCATTTCCTCTTGCAATCCCTCCTTAGTTTATGTCTGTGGATCACACATATACGTTCTTTGGCTTCTCCATTACCTATACTGTTCTTAACACCTCCCTGTCTGTTTTGGACCTACCATTTATGCTCCTAATCCCCGCACCTTTACCCCATTTTCCCCTCTCCCTCCCCCTCCCAACTGATAAACCCTCCAAATGATCTCCATATCTATGATTCTGTTCCTGTTCTGCTTGTTTGCTTAGTTTGTTAGTTGGAGTCAATTATTGATAGTTATGAACTTATTGCCATTTTAATGTTCATCTTTTTTATCTTCTTTTTCCTTACATAATTCCCTTTAGCACTTCATATAATAATGTCTTGGTGATGATGATCTCTTTCAGTTTTACTTGTCTTGGAAGTACTTTATCTGCCCTTCCATTTTAAATGATAGCTTTGCTAGATAGAGTAATCTAGGTTGTAGATCCTTGCTTTTCCTCACTTTGAATACTTCTCGCCAGTCCCTTCTAGCCTGCAAAGTTTCTTTTGAAAAATCAACCTCCCCCTGTCTATTTTCTACCTACCATTTATGCTACTTATTCTCTGTACCTTTTTTTCCTCTCTCCCCCTCCCACTCCCCTGCTGATAACCCTCCATGTGATCTCCATTTCTGTGATTCTTTTCCTGTTCTAGTTGTTTGCTTTGTTTTTATTTATTTATTTTTGTTTTAGGTTAGATTGTTAATAGGTGTGAGTTTGTTGTCATTTTAATGTTCATATCGTTGATCTTCTTTTTTTAGATAAGTCTCTTTAACATTTCATATAATAAGGGCTTGGGTATGATGAACTCCTTTAACTTGACCTTATCTGGGAAGCACTTTATCGGCCCTTCCATTCTAAATGATAACTTTGCTGGATAGAGTAATCTTGGATATAGGTCCTTGCCTTTCATGACTCTGAATACTTCTTACCAGTCCCTTCTTGCCTGTAGGTTTCTTTTGAGAAATCAGCTGACAGTCTTATGGGCACTCCTTTGTAGGTAACTGTCTCCTTTTTCTCTTGCTGCTTCTAAGATTCTCTCCTCTCTAATCTTGGGTAATGTAATATGATGCACTTTGGTGTGTGCTTCCTTGGGTTCAACTTCTTTAGGACTCTCTGAGCTTCCTGGACTTCCTGGGAGTGTATTTTCTTTGCCAGATTGGGGAAGTTCTCCTTCATTATTTTTTCAGATATGTTTTCTATTTCTTGCCCTTCATCAACCCTGTGATTCAATGTTGGAACATAAAAGTTGCCCTAGAAGTTTCTAAAGCTCTCCTGATTTTTTTTTTTTAATTCTTATTTCTTCATTCTGGTTGGAATGAAGAAATTCTTCATTTCTTCATCCGTTCTGGTTGGAAGTTTATTTTTTTCCTTCAGCTCCAAACCCTTGATTTGAGTCCTGCTTTCCTTCCCATCACTGTTGGTTCCCTGTAAATTTTCCTTTATTTCACTTTTCATAGCCTTCACTTTTTCTCCATTTTGTGACCATGGACAACCATTTCTGTGAGCATCCTGATTACTAGTGTTTTGAACTCTAGATCTGATGGGCTGGCTATCTCCTCATTGCTTAGTTCTATTTTTGGAGTTTTTATCTGTTCTTTCATTGGGCCATATTTTTTTTGTCTTGACACATCAACTGACAGTCTATGAGAATTACTTTGTAGGTAACTATCTGCTTTTCTCTTGCTGCTTTTAAGATTCTTTATCTTTACTTTGAATTTTAAATATGATGTGTCTTGGTGTGGTCCACTTTGGGCCCATAGCATATAGATTTTTATGTGGTTGTATGTTTTCATTTGTTTTCAGATTATACCTAGGCATAGGATTGCTGGGTCACATAGCAGAAAGCAAGTTTTCTTGCTTTCTGACACAAAAATATGTCAGATTTACCCAGGAATTTCCCCTTCCCAAGGCCTAAATCAGCTATTTTTCCAAAATGAACATAACTTATTTTTAAAGAAGCTGCAGGGTGATTTTGATATAGGCTTAGCTTTGGGAACTGCTGATCTAAATAGCAATAAAGAATGTGACACAAAATTTTATCTTATGAAAGATATATTAAAACCTCAGAGCTGGAAAACAGGACACTGCCAAGACAATGCATGCTAAAACCAAGAAAAGAAAGGCTGAGCCAGCTTGGTGAGAGTGAACAGCATCAGCTGGAATGCAGTATCCAGGACGTTATCAGTGTGATTTCTACTCCCCTGATGCCCCGCCTGGCTTTCCCCCTTCTTTCTCTCCCACTGGATTGGCTCTACACTGCCTCACACCCTGACTCAAGCTTTTGGCCCTCTCTAGTCTCAGTTTTGGCAAGGCATGTGGATGTGGAGATTCTAAACATAGGTAAATAAGAAAAAAAATTGTATACAGTTCTGTACCAAATAATCTTTCCAAGAAATTCTTTAAACTGTACTTAGAATTTCTCAAGGTATGCTGACTTCATACATGGGTTGTTCACAATTTCACTTTATATTTCACACATGTATTTTTTCTCTAGGTTTGACATTCTGGGTACAATGAAAAAGAAACTGAGAACAGATATTCATTACCCACTCACTAACTTGGACATGACTCCTTACATCTGTCCAATTTTTCGGAAACATCCTAAGTATAACCTCTGTGCAGTGGTGGTGAGTAAAATGCTACAACTATTTAATATAACACAAATTTAAAGAAAACTGTAGAATTATCTGCTTAAATGCCCACTCCTTCTATCTTTCCCTGGATTCTCCTATTAAAAACAAAATATAGAGACTGGAAACTCTGTGCTTTGACCTTGAACAGTAGAGCAGTGAAAGAATAAAAGGTCCTGGTCATGGCCTCCACACTTTCCCTCCACTCAGGGGCTACTTCAGATCCAGGAACATTTGCAGATCTAGGAACTGAAGCAGCAGACATTGGTTCCAATAGCTGTACATTGGATTATCATGAGCCACTCCCTAGCCAAAGCCCCTAAACACTATGTATGTAATAGTCACAGATGCATTGCCTGTATACACCCAGTCCTATGTATAAAACCCCCAGAGTTCCCTTCAACTCTATGCCAACTCTCATCATTGAGGATTCTCAGAAGGAAAGAAAGCATGGGGTATACTTCACACCAAATCATTTACCATATAGATTGTAATTAATAATAGCAATAGCTATTATGTATTCAGCCTGGCACTATGTTAAGTACTTAACATGTGTTTTCACTTCTAATTCTTTCAACAATTCTATGGAGTAGGCGCAGTTATTTTTAAATCCTGTGTTATAGATGAAATATCATGTGGCAATATATTAAGAGATGTGCAGTGGTATGTAGAAAAAAGGAATATCTACCTACCTACCTACCTACCATCTGTCTGTCAAGAATTATTTGAATTTATATATGATATATTAAGAGTGGGCATGTATATACACACACATACATATGGTATATGAACACATTGAGACCATAATATATACACATATACATAAGAGCACATATATGTGCATGGTAAGTATGTATATATACATATAAAAAATATATGTGTAAAGGGAAGGAAAGAGAGTAAGAGCATATACACTTTGTAAAAAAAAAGTAGATCTCAGTTTGGTGAGTGAGATCACTAAAATGTGACTTTGCCACTTCCCAGTTACATGATCTGGGACTCTGACCTGTTGCTTATATATCGCCTTACAGGTTTGTTGTGAGAAATTAGATTAAGTGACCTAGGCATGTGGCACAAGCTATCCTCCCCAAAGTTCATGAAGACATTCACCTATATTATCATATAAAAGCTTGGATTTACCTTAACACAGTTTTCAAAATTATACTTAAAACTGTCTATTTTTTAATTTTCTAATTTCTTGGCAAATGTCAGCTTTTCTTTCCAATTATTACATCTCTTATTCCTTTTTCTTGTCTTACTGCTCTGGTTAGGACTGCCAGTATGTATAGAATATATTGCGTTACTCCCTTCTAGACTGAAAAGTTTCTGCTCTGAAAAATTTTAGGGGTGAGGAGTGGGGTTACCTAAGAGTAACAAGTTGTTTTCCTCTTGCTGCTTTTAAGATTCTCTCCTTGTCTTTAAGTTTTGGCTTTTTAATCCATGTATCTCTTAGATTCATCTTTTTTGGAGCTTTTTGGGTTTCCTGTATCTGGATATCTGTTTTCTTTCTCAAGTTAGGAGAGTTTTCAGCCATTATTTCTTCAAATAAGTTTTCTGCCTCTTTCTCTCTCTCCCTTCTGAAACCCTTGCAATGCAAATGTTAGTCCACTTGATGTTGTTCTATAAGTCCCTTAAGCTATTGTCATTCTTTTTAAATTCCTTTTTCATTTTGCTACTCTGATGGGAGGAGCTCCATTCTTTTTTATTTTATTTTATTTATTTATCTTTAGAGGGGAACGGAAGGAGAGAGGGAGAGAAATATCAATGTATGATTGCCTCTCATGAGTCCCCTACTGGGAACTGGCCTACAACCCAGGCATGTGCCCTGACTGGGAATCGAACCACGGTTGTGTGGTTCACAGGCCCATGATCAATCCACTGAGCTACACCAGCCAGGGCTCCATTGCCATTCTTGAGTTCATGAATCCTTTCTTTTGTTTCATCTAGTCTGTTGAAGATTTTAGTGTTATAAAATGAAGTTTTTTACTTCATTTATGACATTCTTCAGCACTGTGATTTCTCTTTGGTACTATCTTATGTTTTCTATCTCTTTGTTGAAATATTTTTCACTGGGCTCATCTGTTTTTGTTTTTTTTTTTTCTGAGTTAGGTGACAATCTTTTCCACCATCACTTTGAACTTTTTATTAGGTAAATTACTTATGTTTTTCTCATTAAGGTTTTTTTCCTGAGGTTTTTTATCTTGTTCTTTCATTTGGAACATATTCCTTTGTTTCTTCTTTTTTTTTCCTTTTTGCTTGACTCTCTGTGATGGTCTCTGTGCACTAAATAAAACAGCCCCCTCTTGTGAGTAGCCTTGTGTAGGAGATGAACCTAACTGTTCAGCTCTGCCCTAGGTTTGGTTGTCTTTCAAACAATTACTTTTGTAATTTTCCAGGCAGGCTATTATTTTTAATGGCTCCACGTAGCAGAGGGTATGACAGGACTTGTCAGCATGCCAAAGGGGAGCATCTCGGACCTAGATTCAGGCCAATTGGAAGCCACACCCTCAGGCGGCAGCTTTTAAAGTGTGTGAGCATGTACATTCCTGTGAGACTGCAAGTGTAAGCCAGTTGATCTGAAGTGTGCTCCGCGCAGCAGCCACGAAAGCTGAGACTCCAGACCAGCGTATAAGCTCTGTTCTGGGAGATACCAGTAAGGTGTGTAAGGCAGAGGGGAAGTGCAAGGCTGGTGTCCGCCAGCCTATGTTCCCTAATAGCACTTCTTCCCGCCCCTGTTATGTGACAAACCAGAGCCTGCCCCTCAGGCTGAAGCTCCAAGATAAGCAAATGAGCCTCGTTTACAGAAAAACAGGGTGTGTTCCATTCTGCCATCTGTGCAGTGCCCTGTGGGGCATGGGGGTAGCTGTCAAAGACTTTCTCTCTCTCTGGGCCCTGACTGGTATGGCTCTGCTGGTTGGAGGATTGTTCTTTGAACTAAAAGGTCACAGGTTTGATTCCCAGTTAGGGCACACACCTGGGTAGCAGGTTCCGTTCTCAGTTGGGGCATGTGCGGGAGGCTGCTGATTGATATTTTTCTTGCATCTATGTTTCTCTCCCTTTCTCTCCCTTTCTCTCCCCTCTAACCATGTTCTCAGATGACAATTAAAAAAAATAATTCTCTCTCCAACTGTTACGATCCCTACAATCCCACGAGACCCTAAAACACAAGCTCCTCTGGCCATCAGAATCAGACAATCAAGGGGAATCCCCTGGGTGACAGCCACAAAAATCAGGGTGTAAAAGCTCCCCTGGGGGCGATCCCAGCATTCTGAGCACGGTCAGGGGACAATGGAAAGATAGTGCCTACCTGTGTGGTCTCTGGAAAGGATATAGTCAGCCCATAGATGTGTCTAATTAGAAGTCTGTCAGTTACGATCGACTTCTATCATGGACAGTTATGATAAGCTATCGGGTACTTTCACAGAAAGAGCTCCTGGGTCTGTTGCCTCTTGCTCTTCCTTGAGGGTAGTAGCAGTTTAAGAACTTTTTGTCTCTTGGTTTAAATGCTATGGGACCCACAGGCATAAGCCTCTTGGGCCACCAGAGCCAGGCAAAGTAGTGGTGTGCCCCCCGGCAGCTGCTGCAAAAGGGAGGCACCAGAGCAGGGTGTAAGTCCTTCCTGGAAGATACTGGTGAGCGGGAGAAAGGCAGAGGGAGAGCTTCCGGGAAAACACCTCCAGTGGCCCCTACTTGTGTGCCTGCCTAGAACCTGCCCTCAGGCTGAAGCTCCTGGTAGCAAACTGGCCTCTGATTGCAAGACATTTACAAGGAAGGAGCCAAGAACAAACCATGCAGAAAGGCCAGTCTCTTGAATAAATGGTTCTGGGGAAACTGGACAGCCCCATGCAAAAGAATGAAATAGACCTCTATTTTACACCATACACAAAATTAACTCAAACATAGGGCCTGAAATCGTAAGATGCATAGAAGAAAGCATAGGCAGCAAGCTGCCTGGCATCAGACTCACTGTTGTTTTTGTGGAGGTGACTCTAACAGCAAGGGAAACAAAAGCAAAAATAAACAAGTGGGACCACATCAAACTAAAAAGCTTCTGCCCAGCAAAGGAAACTATCAGCAAAAAGAAAAAAAAACCCTCCTGACTGGGAAAGAATATTTGCAAATCATACATCTAATACGAGTTAATATACAAAATATTTACAGAACTCACACAACTCAGCAACCAAATAAAACAAAGCAACCTGATTTAAACATGGGCAGGGGATCCAAAATAACCTTTTTCCAAAAAAGATATACATATGACCAATTGTCGCATGAAAAAATCCTCAACATCACTAATTATTAGGGAAAGGCCATTAAAACCACGTTGAGACATCACCTCACATTTACTAAAATGGCTGTCATCAAAAAGACAAGAAAAACAAGCACGTAGTAGGATGTGGAGAAAAGGGGGTCCTTGTGCACTGTTGGCAGGAATGGAAATTGGCACCGTGCTATGGAAAGCAGTGTGACTGGTGGTTACCAGAGGGAAGGAGCTGGTGGAGTTGGGGGGAACAATGAGTAAGAGGGTCAGTTGTGTGGTGACAGCTGGAAACTAGACATTTCCCTTTCTGTCCTTGCATGAAGGGGAGCAAGCTCATGAAAAAAGAACTTAGTGTGATGCCGCAGTTTTCTCCACTTTCAGTTTCTGCACCTTCCACACGGCTTCCAACAGCAAAATGGGACAGAGCGTTCGGAGGTTCACAACCTCTGTGGTTGTAGGAGCCATTAGGAGGAGGGTCCAGGGAAGAATTTGACATTTTCAGTGGAAAACAAGTGGCAGTTACTAGCTTTGTGTTTTGAGCCTAGATTTGTCGCACCTTTCTATATAGAAAGACACCAACTGCTTAAAAAATAAGAATGCTTTAGTTAATCCATGAAACAGATATGAGGGGGACCATTTAAAGAGGTACAGTCTGTTTGAAAAATGGATCAACCTGTTTTTTTTTTTTTTTTTAAGATTTTATTTTTAGAGGGGGAGGGAGAAAGAGAGGGAGAGAAACATCAATGTGTGGTTGCCTCTTGCATGTCCTGCACCAGGGACCTGGCCTACAACCCAGGCCTGACTGGGAATTGAACTGGTGACCCTTTGGTTTGTTAGGCTGACACTCAATCCACTGAACCACACCAGCCAGGGCCAAACTGTTGAACTTAACATACTAGATGTGATACCATATGATCTCACCTTTAACAGGAACCTAATCAACAAAAGGAACAAGCAAGCAAAATATAAGCAAAGACACTGGAAATTGAGAACAGGCTGACAGTGACCAGAGGGGGCTGGGGGAGGGTGAAGGGTTTGCAGGAACAAATATAAAGGACACATGGACAATAATAGGGGTGTGGAAATGGGAGAGAGGTGGGGAGGGCTGGGGAGTTGAGCTGGGGTGGGGGGAAAAGGCAGAAACTTGAACAACAGTTAAAAAAAATTTTTAATAAAATAAAATGGCAAAAAAACCCAAACATAGTAGATGTGTCAGTAAATAAATGTATGGTCTTAAAAAAACAAACTTAGACTTTTGGTGGTGTGATGTAGTAAGCATCCAGCAGAAGTAATGCCTGCTTGAGTGTGGTTGGTAGGGTAATAATATGGGTGTAATAATTTATAGTTTTAATTTGAACATTTCACCTAAAATGTCCCATGGTGTGTTTGAGCATGATATCCTTATGTTACAGAATTACATGCTTATGATTTTGTACGAAAAGGGTTTGTAATAAAAATGGGGCATTATTTGTGCCGGACCCTATATATATAGATGCCAAATGATAAGGTTGCACATCTGCTCCCTTGGTATAATGTTATAAACCAATGTTCCCTCAATAAAAACCCCTTTCTTTCCTGGTATTTCAGCCCTCTGGTATTCCAGCTTCTGGGACAATGGCACCCATTGGCTGGAATGAAGCCTAGGGAGAGTGCATGGAGGTGAGGACCATGTAGAGCAAGCCGGAGGGAGAGCATGAAGATGGGGGCCAGCCAGCAGGCCCTTAGCCCTGTGCTGAGATACTTGCCCCTGGGGCCAATGCTTTAACGTTAACAAATGAACCTCATTTACATGATGTCAGCTGCTCCTCACGTGGGGCAGGAGAGTCCGAGCTCACTAGAACTTCAGCAGTAGTTTCTCAGATCCTTGTGGGCCTCACGAATGTGAACTTGAGTCCTTTTGGTTTTCCCGTGTTTTCTGGGAGGAGGTGAACTCAGGTTCTGAGCCACCAGAGTGAGTATTCTTTTTTTCTTGATTGTAAAGGGAATAATTGAAAGTGGTGCTTGCTATAAGCTTTTAGCAGCTAGACTTTATCAAGTGATGAGTAAGTGCTTCCTTCTATTTTGGTTTTGCTGACAGTTTTTTGCGTGTTTGTAAGGGTGTTAATGTCTATTAAATCTCCCCCCCCCCAATAATATAGATGCTATGGCTTTCTTGAACCCTTTTTAATCTGTTAATATGGTCACTTACATTTATAAGAATACATTTACATTTACAAATGCACAAAAGATTTAGAATGTAACATTTACAATTACACTTAGAAGAATAAAATTCTTCTAATTTTATTACCCTTACTTACATTGCTGGGATCAGTACATTTAGTTGTTATTCATGATCTTAGATACATTTTGCTGAATTTGGTTTACTACATTTTCATAGTTTTGCATCTGTCTTCTTAAATGAGAGTGATCTGTGCTTTTCTTCCTTGAATTGTCTTGGTCTGATTTGGTGTTCTACTGACCTCATGAGTGAAAGGAGCTTCTACAGAAATATGTGTAAGTTTGCTAATGAAAAGTATCTTGAAGACTTGATAGAACTCACCTGTAAATACATCTGCTCTTCCCTCTGAGGAAGGTTTTGCACTACAGGCATACCTTGTTTCCTTGTGCTTCGCTTTATTGTGCTTCACAGGTGCTGTGTTTTTACAAACTGAAGGCAAGACCCTCCTCCACCAGTAGAAAGAGTATGACTTGCTTTATTGCAAGGGGGTCAAACTCATTTTCACCGGGGGCCACATCAGCCTTGCAGTTGCCTTCAAAGGGCTGAATGGAATTTTAAGCCTGTATGAATGTAACTACTCCTTAACAGTTAAGCGAGAGCTTGGTGCTGCTACCAGGTAGAAACAAGGTGCTGGGCCAGATAAAACAAGGTGGAGGGCTGGCTTCGGCCCGTGGGCCTTGTGTCTGCCACCTGTGCTTTGTTGAGAGATTTGCTGTATTGCAGCGGTCTGAGGTATTCCTGTACTGGTGTAAATTCGGGCATTTAATTTTCCTCTTCCATCAGTTTGGGTAAGTTATAATTTTCTGTATACTTCTCAATTTCATCAAAGTTTCCCGTTTGTTGACAAAACTTTTTTTGGTGATTAAAAATCTTTTAAAGTTTATGCTGGATTTGTAAGAATAATACCTTATTTCTGATTTTATTTACTATTGCTTCTCGGCCTTTTGGCTAAGATCAAGTGTAGTATCTAAATTTATTTACCATTCACTGCTTGTCTCGTTTTTAAATCAGTCTTATTATTACTGTTTATATTCCTTAAGTCTTTTCAAAGGACTAACTTGTCTTTTTAATCCTCTTTATTACCTCTTTATTTTCTGCACTATTAGTTATTATTTCTTTCCCTCTACTTACTTTAAGTATATTCCTTATGTTATTAATCAGATGCTTTGTTCATTAACATTCAGCCTGTCTTTTAGCTACAACTATTCTGTAGATACCACTTTCACCACCTACCACCTTTTAAATTAGAGGACGTTTCAAACACACATGAAGCAGAGAGGACAGCATAAGGAACACTCACGCATCTGTCACCCAGCTTTACAGATGAGCTGCTGACTCCTCTGTGACACTGCCCCCATCTCCTCCCTGCACCACAGCGTTTTAAAGACGATTGCGGACATCACCGCATGTCTTCATACATTATTTCATCACTGTGTCTTTCTAAGTTGTTATAACTTACATTACGATTTCTTATTTGCTGTCAAAATTTACTTGCAAGTGCTTTTTGAAAATTTCTAAAGGTATAAGAATTTGGAAGGGGGACATCTTTTTGCATTGACTGCTAATTCTATTGCATTGTGCTCATGATCTGTATTAAAAGTGCCTCTTACATTTGTTGAGACTCACATATTTCTATTTATCAGGAGCCAAGTTGATGTAAACTTCTGTGGTTCAAAGTTATCTCTATATTATTTGATAGTTGAAAGAAATGTGTTGAAATTTTTTTTCTTGACTTGAAAGGGAATAATCAAGAATGATGCTTGCTGTAAATGTTTAGTAGCTACACTTATCAGAAGTTATGGATACTTCTGCTGACTCTAGTTTGCTAACAGTTTTTGTGCATGTAAAAAGTTAGTAAAAGTGTTGAATTTTACTAAATCTTTTTTGGAGGTGCTATGGTTTCCCTGAATCCTTGTTTTTTTTTAATTAAATTTTATTTTTTTTATTGATTATGCCATTACAGTTGTTCTATTCCCCCCCTTCATTCCCCTCCACCCTACCCCCCCATCCCCACCATTACCCCCTTTAGTTTATGACCATGTGTCTCAAGTTCTTTAGATTTTAAATTTCCCATACTATTCTTGCCCACCCCCATCTATTTTCTATCTACCATCTATGCTACTTATTTTCTGTACCTTCTCCCCCCTCTCCTCCTCCCACTTCCCTGTTGCTAACCCTCCTTGAGATCTTCATTTCTATGTTTCCACTCCTGATCTAGCTGTCCTTTTAGTTTGCTTTTGTTTTAGGTGTAGTTGGTAATAACTGTGAGTTTGCTGTCCTTTCACTGTTCATGTTTTTTTAACTTTTTTTTCTTAGATAAGTCCCTTTAACATTTCATATAATAAGGGCTTGGTGATGATGAACTCCTTGAATTTGATCTTATCTGAGAAGCACTTTATCTGTCCTTCCATTCTAAATGAAAGCTTTGCTGGATAGAGTAATCTTGGTTGTAGGTCTTTGGATTTCCTGACTTGGAATACCTCTTTCCAGCCCCTTCTTGCCTGTAAGGTCTCTTTTGAGAAATCTGCTGACAGTCTGATGGGAACTCCTTTGTAGGTGACTGTCCCCTTATCTCTTGCTGCTTCTAGGATTCTCTCCTTCATTTTAATCTTGGCTAATGTAATGATGATATGCCTTGGTGTGTTTCTTCTTGGGTCCAACTTCTTTGGGACTCTCTGAGCTTCCTGGATATCCTGGAAATTTATTTCCTTTGCCAGATTGGGGAAGTTCTCTCTTATTATTTGTTCAAATAAGTTTTCCTCTTGTTGCTGTTCCTCTTCCCCTTCTGGTACCCCTATAATTCGGATGTTGGAGTGTTTAAAGATGTCCTGGAGGTTCCTAAGCCTCTCCTCATTTTTTTGAATTCTTTCTTCTTCACTCTTTTCTGTTTGGCCATTATTTGCTTTCTTCTGGTCCACTCCATTGATTTGAGTCCCAGTTTCCTTTTCATTGCTATTGGTTTCCTGTGCAATTCCATTCATTTCAATTAGTTTCACCTTCATATGTTTGTCTAATTTGTGGCTATAATCAACCAGATCTGTGAGCATCCTGATGACCAGTGTTTTAAACTGTGCGTCTGAGAGTTTTGCTATTTCTTCATTGCTTAGATTTATAGGCTCTGGGACTTTGAGATCTTCTTGAGCCATTTTTGGTCTGTTCACGCTTGTTAAGTATGAGGAGCGGAGCCTTGGACTCCCAGGTCGCTGGGTTGTGACGCTGCATGTGGGGGCGTGGTCAGAGCAGGGAAATGGCAGCGCCTGCTGCTGGGGGCCTGCTGGGTCCTGTCTAATGGCCCACTCCCTCGCTGGTCTATCTGCGCACAAATGCGTGACCACAGTCAAATCTCAGCCCTGCTCCCTTGCTGGTTCCCCGCAGTCGCTCGCTGGGTCACCCACTAGGTCCACCTGTTGCGACCCTGTGCCTGGGTTCCCTGCGCCTGAGTCCGTCTGACCGAGTTTTCCTGTGCAACCCCGCTCCGCCAGCTGCTGGTTTCGCCCCTCTTACTGGTAAGGCTGAAGAATTTGTTATCAGACTTCCGAAAAGTTCAATTTTCTGTGTTCTGGCTGTGTTTTCTGTTGCTGATATTTAGTTGACTCTAAACTTAGTTGTGTGAGAAAGCAAGGCATCTCCACCTATGCCTCCATCTTGGCGGAAGTCCTCCCTGAATCCTTGTTAATATGTTAGTATAGTCAATTACATTTATAGATTTTGTAATTTTACTATTCTTGCATTGCTGGGGTGAATACAATTTGTTCATTATTATCTTAACAAAAATATATATCTAATTATATATATATATATACACACACACACATATATATATCAGCATAGATGGTAGCTGTCAAAATTTCCCTACATTTCTCAATATTTTTAAAACAAAATTTTAAACAAATCTGTTTTTTTAAACTGCATAGTGGTTTAGAATGATAAACTTTTTGGTATAATAAACCCCTTTTTACTATAAAGTGACTGCCATTTATAATGCTTTTTGTCTTTAAGTCCATTTTAATGAATGTTTATATAGGTTCTCCAGTTTTCTTTTGATAGTTTCTACCTACAGTTTGTTTCCTGTCCCTTTCCATTCAACCTCTCTGAGTTCTGAACAATAAATAGTATAGAATATTCAATCTGTCTAGTAAGTTTCCATATATTTCAACTTGTAATGAATTTCGATTTGTTTCTATTGTCATCTTGTGTGCTTTAAGTTAATTGCATCTCTCTAGTCATTTCCCCCTTTATTCCTGGCCGACTACTAAATTCATAGTTTTCTTTATTTTACTTTTATAACTTTTGAGGGTTTGTGTGTTTCCTCCCTCCCCCCAGCAGTCACCACACTGTTGTCCATGCCCGTAAGTCCTTTTCTTTTTTGCTCAATCCCTCCACCCCCTAACCTCACCCCCACTAGCTGTCATCCTGCTCTTCATCTAGGAGTCTGTCCCCATTTTTCTTTTTAGTTCAGTTTGTTCATTAGACTCCACATATGAGTGAAATCATATGGTATTTGTCTTTCTCTGACTGGCTTATTTCACTTAACATAATGTTCTCCAGGTCCATCCATACTGTCTCAAAGAATAAAATTTTTTTCTTTTCTGTGGCTGAGTAGTATTCCATTGTGTAAATGTCCCATAGTTATTTTTTCCACTCATCTACTGATAGACACTTGGGCTGCTTCCGTAACTTGGTGATTGTAAATAATGCTGCAATGAACAGAGGGGTGCTTATGTTCTTTCAAATTAGTGTTTTGGGTTCCTTCAGATATATTCTCAGAAGTGGGGTCAATGGGTCAAAAAGATTAATTTTTAATATTTTGAGGTATCTCCATATTATTGCTTCCCACAGTGGCTGCATCAATCTGCTTTCTCACTAATGGGGCAAAAGGGTTCCCTTTTCTCTACATCCTCACCAGTACTTGTTGTTTGTTGATTTTTTGATGATACTCATTCTGACAGGTGTGAAATGGTATCTCGTTGTGATTTTAATTTGCGCTTCTCTGATGATTTGTGCTGTTGAGCATGTTTTCATATGTCTATTTGCTATCTGTATGTCCTCTATGGAGAAGTGTCTATTCAGGTCATTAGCCCATTTTTTAATTGGATTGTTTGTTTTTTTTAGTGTTGAGTTTTCTAAGTTTTTTAATAAATTTTGGATAATAAACCCTTATCAGTTGTATTGGCGGATATGTTCTCCCATTTTGTGGGTTGTCTATTTTGTTGATGATTTCCTTTGCTGTGCAAAATATTTTTAGTTTGATGTGATCCCATTAAAAAAATTTTTTTTTTGTTTCCTTTGCCTGGGGAGATATATCGAATAGCATATTGCTATGAACAGTGTCTGAGATTTTGCTGCCTATGTTTTCTTCTATGATTTTTATGCTTTGGGGTGTAATATATAAGTCTTGGATCCATTTTGAATATATTCTGCTGTGTGGTGTAAGAAGGTGGTCTAGTTTCATTTTCCTGCATGTACCTGTCCAGTTTTTTCAACACCATTTATTGAATAAGCTTTAGCCCATTCTATGTGCTTGCTCTCTCTGTTGAATATTAATTGACTATAAAGGTGTAGGTTTATTTCTGGGATCTCTAGTGTGTTCCACTGATCTACATGTCTCTTTTTTTTAAAATATTTTATTTATTTATTTTTTCGAGAGAGGGGAAGGGAAGGAGAAAGAGTAGGAGAGAAATGTCAATGTATGGTTGCTTCTCATGCATCCCCTACTGGGAACTAGCCTGCAACCCAGGCATGTGCCGTGACTGGGAATCAAACCGCAATACTCTGGTTAGCAGGTCCGCACTCAATCCACTGAGCTACGCCAGCCAGGGCTACATGTCTCTTTTTATGCCAGTACTATGCTGTTTTGATTACTGTGGTCTTATAGAGTAGTTTTATATTGTATAACATGATTCCTCCAACTTTGTTCTTCTTTCTCAAGACTGCTGTTGCTATGTGGGGCCTTTTGGGGTTCCATACGAATTTTTAAAATATTCGGTCTAGTTCTGTGAAATACATCCTCGGAATCTTGAGAGGAATTTTGTTGAATCTATAGATTGCTTTGGGTAGTATGGACATTTTAATGATGTTAATTCTTCCTATGCATGAACACAATATGTGCTTCCACTTATTTGTATCTTCTTCTATTTCTTTCTTAAGCATATTATAATTTTCTGAGTATAGGTCTTTTACATCCTTGGTTAGGTTTATTCCTAGGTATCATTTTTTTTTGTAGCAGTTGTGAATGGGATGGTTTTCTTAATTTCCCTTTCTGTTAGTTAATTATTGGCATATAAAAATGCAACTGGATTTCTTAATATTATGTATCCTGCTATGTTGCTGAATTCATTGATCAGTTCTAGTAGTTTCTGGGTGGAATCCTTTGGGTTTACTATGTAAAGTATCATGTCATCTTCAAATAATGAAAGTCTTACTTCTTCCTTTATTGTCTGAGTGCTGTGGCTAGGACATCCAGTGCTATGTTGAATAAGAGTGGTAAAAGCAGACGTCCCTGTCTTGTTCCTGATTTTAAAGGGAACGCTTGCAGTTTTTCCCCATTAAGTAAGACGCTGGCAGAGGGTGTGTCATATATGGCCTTTATTACATTGAGGTATGTTCCCTCTAATGCTACATTGCTGAGAGTTTGTATCATAAATGAGTGCTGGATTTTATTGAATGCTTTTTCTGTATCTATATGTCTATCTACATGTCATCATATCTATATATGATCATATGGTTTTTATCCTTCATTTTGTTTATGTGATGAATCACATTTATTGATTTGTGACTGTTGTACCAAACTTGCATTCCTAGAATAAATCCCACTTGCTAATGGTGTATGATCTTTTTGAGGCATTATTGTATTTGGTTTGCTAATGTTTTGTTGAGGATTTCAGTGTCTGTGTTCATTAGGGATATTGGCCAATATAATTTTCTTTCTTTATAGTATCTTTATCCGGTTTTGGAATTAGGATAATGCTGGCATTGTAAATCAGTTTGGGAGCCTTCTTTCCTCTTGAATTTTATGAAATAGTTTGAGGAGAGGTGTTAGTTCTTGGAATGTTTGGTAAAAGTCACCTGCAAAGCCATCTGGTCCAGGCCTTTTTGCTTGTTGAGAGTTGGGTTTTTTATTTTTCTTTCACTGCTTCAATTTCATTAGGTGTAATCTGTCTATTCAGCTTCTCTGATTCTTCCTGACTTAGTTTTGGAAGATTGTATATTTCTAGGAATTCATCCATTTCATCAGTGTTGTCCAGTTTGTTGGCATATAGTTGTACATAATATTTTCTTACAATTACTTCGTATTTCTTTGGTATCAGTTGTTATTTCTCCTCTTTCATTTCTGATTTTATTTATTTGGGTCTTTTCTCTCTTTTTTTTAAATGGGTCTCTTTAAAGGTTTGTCAATCTTATTTATCTTTTTAAAGAACCAGCTCCTTGATTCATTGATCATTTTTATCTTTTTCTAGACTCTATTTCATTTATCTCTGCTCTGCTCTTTATTATTTCCTTCCTTCTACTCAATTTGGGCTTTGTTTGTTTTTCTTTTTCAAGTTCCTTTACGTATGAGGTAAAATTGTTTATTTGAGCTTTTTCTTGTTTTTGAGATAGGCTTGTCATGCTATGAATTTCCCTCTTAGGATTGCTTTCCCAGTGTCCCACAGACTTTGGATTTGAGTGTTCTCATTTTAATTAGTGTCAAGGTATTTTTGCTTTCTTCCTTGATTTTATTGTTGACCCATTCATTGTTTAATAATATGTAATTTAGCTTTCATGTCTTTGTGTGTTTTTCAGTGTTCTTATGGTTGATTTCTAGTATCATAGCATTGTGGTCAGAGAACATAATAGCATTGTGCTGGATATGATTTCAGTCTTCTTAGGTTTATTGAGACTTGTTTTGTGTCATAACAAGTGGTCTATCCTAGAAAATGTTCCCTGTGCTCTTGAAAGGTATGTGTATTCTGCTGCTTCGGGGTGAAATGCTCTGAAGATATGAATTAAATCCATTTGATCTAGTGTGTCATTTAAAGCCACTGTCTCCTTGTTGATTTTCTGTCAGGAAGATCTTCCACTGAAATCAGCATGGTGTTAAAATCCCCAAGTATGACTGTATTTCTGTCTATCTCTCCCTTTATGTCCATCAAGTTTTGCTTTACATATTTAGATTCTACAATGCTGGGTGTGTAAAAGTTTACTAGGATTCTATCTTCTTGTTGGATTGTTCCCTTCATCATTATGTTGTGTCCTTCTTTGTCTCTTATTATAGCCTTGGGTTTAAAGTGTATTTTGTGGAATGTAAATGCTGCAACTCCAACCTTTTTTCCTTTCCATTTGCATGAAATATCTTTTTCCAACCTTTACTTTTAGTCTGTGTGTATATTTTGATCTGAAATGGGTCTCTTGGAGGCAGCTATATAGGGGTCTTGTTTTCTTATCCATTCAGCTACCTTGTGTCTTTTGGTCTAAACATTTAAGCCATTTACATTTAAGGTGATTACTGATAGACACGTATGTAGTGCCATTTTATTGTTAGACTGCTTTCCTCTGTTTTTCTTTCTTTCTCCTTTTCTTCTTTTTAAAGCAAACTCTAACATTTGTTGCAGTACTGGTTTGTTGTTAACAAGCTCCTTTAGCTTTTTCTTGTCTGGGAAGTTCCTTATTTCTCCTTCATTTTAAATGATAGCCTTGCTGAGTAAGATAGCCTTGGTTGTAGGTCTCTACTTTTCATCACATTGAATATTTCATGCCACTCACTTCTGGCCTGAATGGTCTCTGCTGAGAAATCAGATGACATTCTAAGGTGCTCCCTTGTATGTAACTAGTTGCTTTTCTCGTGCAGCTTTTAGGATTCTCTCCTTGTCTTTTCTTAAAGATATATTTTATTGATTATGCCATTACAGTTGTCCCATTTTCCCCCCTTCATTCCCCTCCACCCTGCACACCCCTCCCCCACCATCCCCCCTTTAGTTTATGTCCACGTGTCACAAGTTCTTTAGATTCTATATTTCCCATACTATTCTTGCCCTCCCCCTATCTATTTTCTACCTACTATCTATGCTATTTATTCTCTGTACCTTCTCCCCCTTCTCCTCCTCCCACTCCCCTGTTGCTAACCCTCTATGTGTTCTTCATTTCTGTGGTTCTGCTCCTGATCTAGCTATCCTCTAAGTTTGTTTTTGTTTTAGGTGTGGTTGTTAATAACTGTGAGTTTGCTGTCCTTTCACTGTTCATCTTTTTTATCTTCTTTTTCTTAGAAAAAGAAAGGACTTAGATAAGTCCCTTTAACATTTCATATAATAAGGGCTTGGTGATGATGAACTCCTTGAATTTGATCCTATCTGAGAAGCACTTTATCTGCCCTTCCATTCTAAATGAAAGTTTTGCTGGATAGAGTAATCTTGGTTGTAGGTCTTTGGATTTCATGACTTGGAATACCTCTTTCCAGCCCCTTCTTGCCTGTAAGGTCTCTTTTGAGAAATCTGCTGACAGTCTGATGGGAACTCCTTTGTAGGTGACTGTCCCCTTATCTCTTGCTGCTTCTAGGATTCTTTCCTTCATTTTAATCTTGGCTAATGTAATTATGATGTGCCTTGGTATGTTTCTTCTTGGGTCCAACTTCTTTGGGACTCTCTGAGCTTCCTGGATTCCCTGGAAATCTATTTGCTTTGCCAGATTGGGGAAGTTCTCCCTTATTATTTGTTCAAATAAGTTTTCCTCTTGTTGCTGTTCCTCTTCCCCTTCTGGTACCCCTATAATTCAGATGTTGGAATGTTTAAAGGTGTCCCGGAAGTTCCTAAGCCTCTCCTCATATTTTTGAATTCTTGTTTCTTCATTATTTTCTGGTTGGTCATCTTTATCCTCCTTCTGGTCCACTCCTTTGATTTGAGTCCCAGTTTCCTTTCCATCACTATTGGTTTCCTGTGCATTTCCCTTCATTTCAATTAGTTTAGCCTCATGTGTTCCTCTAATTTGTGGCTAAAATCAACCAGTTCTGTGAGCATCCTGATCACCAGTGTTTTGAACTATGCATCTGATAGGTTGGCTATTTTTTGGTTGCTTAGAGTTATTGGCTCTGGAGCTTTGAGTTCTTTTTGAGCCATAATGATTTGGTCTGTTCACGCCTGTTACATATGAAGGGCAGAGTCCTAGGTGTTCACTAGGGTGGGTCCACCCAGGTTGCTGGTTTGTGATGCTGTATGTGGGGGTGGGATCAAAGAGGGGCAATAGTGGTCCCTCTGCTGCTTCCCACCGCTGGGGCCTTCACAGTCCGTCTCACTGCTTGCTCCTTCGCCTAGTTTATCTGTGCATGAATGCGTGACCACCATCCGCCCGTAGCCTTGCGCCCTCACTGGGTCACTGGTTGCAACTCCATGCCTGGGACCCGCCAACTGCCACCCATGTGCCTGGGTCAGTCTGGCCAAGTTTTCCTGTGCAACGCCGCTCCGCTAGTCGCTGGCTCCACCCCTCTTACCAGTCTGGCTGAACGGTTCATTGTTATTGGATTTCTGTATAGTTCAATTTTCTGTGTTTTAGTTGTGTGGTTTTTTTTGTTTTGTTTTTTTTACTAAAACTTTGTTGTCTTTAAACTTGGTTGTGTGAGAAGGCACAGTGTTTCCACCTATGCCTCCATCTTGGTCAGAAGTCCCGAAACCCTGCTGCTTTTCACAGCTGGCTTTTATCTGAGTTTTTTCCTACTCTGGTGCTGTAGGCAGGGGAGCCCAGCTTGGGGTTCAGACCCCACACTTCTCAGAGGGAATCCTGGCCACTGAAATATTCCTCTGGAACTTCAGCTGCCTTCTGTGGGAGCCCAGCCAACTCTCTCACTCCTCTTCTGCACTCCTTACCAGTCTCACTGTGGTGAAGTGGTTTCTTCTGTCTGTCCTTATTTGTAAGGCTTCTCTCTAGCTGCTGTTCAGATGGTTCTTCAGGATGATTTCTCCACAATTTAATTGTAATTCCATCTTGGTCCTCAAAAGGAGGTTAGTGTAGCTTCCACTAACTTTTCTGTCACCTTGGATACCTCTCCTACATTTTATTTAGATACTGTTGCAATTACAATGAATACTTCAGCTTCCATACTTGACTTAAAGCCATAAGTTAATTAAGATCATGTACTCTTGTCTCACACAAATGGAAGGATCTTAGAACACTACAATTCTGATGACCTAACCACTATTATTGTCTTTTTTCTCCATGTAATTTATTTATTTAATTAAATTTATTGAAGTGACATTGTTCAATAAGATTATACAGGCTTCAAATGTAAAATTCCATAATACATCATCTGTATATTGCATTGTGTGCCCACCACCCAAGTGAAATGTCCTCTGTTACCATGTATCTGACCCCCCCTTCTTCCTTTACACATCCCGTCTCTCCTTCCCTCTGGTAACCACTATACTCTTGTCTGTGTCTATGAGTTTTGTTTGTTTTCTTCTTTGCTCATTTGTTGCTTTCACTCTTGTATCCCACATATGAGGGAAATCATATGGTTCTTAATTTTTTCTGCGTCACTTATTTTGCTTAGTATGCATGATATTCTAAGGATCCACACATGTTGTCACAAATGGCAGTATTTCATCCTGTTTTATGGCTGTACTTATGTATAGTAGTCTACTATACAATACAGTTAGGCAAAAGTTGACTTTTGGTTGCAAGTATGTGAAACAGAGTTTGTTCTTGTATTGTTTATTTATTATGGTATTATTTATTTGTATTTTAAAAATTATTTCATATTCTTACTTATGATTTTCTTTTAGGTCATGATGGCTAGTAATTGCCCACTCTTGTATTCCCACATCTTTTTTCCACAATCCCCTATTGAAGGACACACCAGTTGCCATGTCTTGGCTACCACGGATAATGCTGCAGTGAACATAGGGGTGCATATAACTTTTAGAATAAATGTTTCAAATTGTTCGAGTACATCCCCAGAAGAGGGGTGGTAGGGCCATATGATAACTATATTCTTAATTCTTTGAGGAGCCTTCCTATTGTTTTCCATAGTGGCTGTATCAGTTTACACTCCCACCAGAGTTGAATGAGGGTTCCTTTTTCTCCATAACCTCTCCACACTTGTTATTACTTGTCATGTTAATTATAGCCATCCTTACAGGTGTGAGGTGTTATCATTGTAGTTTTGATTTGTATTTCTCTAATAGCTAGCGAAGTTCAGTATCTTTTCATGTATCTCTTGGCCATTTATATGTCTTCTTGAGAGAAGTGTTTGTTCAGGTATTCTGCCCATTTTTTAATTGAATTGTTTGTTTGGTGTTGGGTTGTTTGAGTTCTTTATATATTTTGGATATTAGCCCCTGGTTGGAGCTATTGTTTGTAAATATCTTCTCCCAGTCAGTTGGTTGCCTTTTTGTTTTGTTGGTGGTTACTTTTGCTGTGCAGAAACTTTTTAATTTGATATAGTCCCATTCACTTATTTTTGCCTTTACTTCCCTTTCCCTTGGGGTCAAATTCTTAAAATCGTAGGAAGGTCCATAAGTTTAGTTAGTACCTATGTTTCTTCTGTGTACTTTTTCTTTTCGGGTCATATGTTTAGATCTTTGATTCATTTAAGTTTTGTATATGGGAACAAACAGTAGTCTAGTTTTATTCTTTTGCATGTGGTTTTCCAATTTTGCCAGCACCATATTGAAGAGGCTTTGTTTTCTGTATTGTATGTTTTTGGCTCTTTCATCAAAAATTAGTTGCCCATATATGTGTGGGTCTATTTCTGGGCTCTCAATTCTGTCCCATTGATCTGTGTGTCTGTTTTTCTGCCAGAATCATGCAGTTTTGATTATTGTTGCTCTGTAGTGTAATTTGAAGTCAGGGAGCGTGGCAATTCCAGCTACATTCTTTATTCTGCAGATTGCTTTGGCTGTTTGGGATCTTTTGTGTTCCATACAAATCTGATTTTTTTTTTTGTTCTATATAAAAAACGTCACTGGGATTTTGATGGGGATTGCATTAAATCTGTATGTTGCTTTGGGTAATATGGACATTTTAACTGTTGATTATTTCAGCCTATGAACATGGACTAGCTTTTAATTTCATTGTGTCTTTTTGAATCTCTTTAATAATGTTTTTTAGTTTTCAGTATAGAGGTCCTTCACATCCTTTGTTAAGTTTATTTCTAGGTATTGTATTTTTGTTGTAATTGCAAAAGAAATAGTTTTCTTTTTATTTCTTTTTATGAAATTTTATTGTTTGCATATAGGACAACTGTGGATTTTTGTATATTGATTTTGTATTCTGCAAATTAACTGTATTTGTTTGTTGTCTCTAATAGTTTTTTTGGTAGAGTCTTTAGGGTTTTCTATCTAAAGAATCATGTCATCTACAAAAAGTGACAGTTCTGCTCCATTCCCAATTTGGATGCCTTATATTTATTTCTCCTGCTTGCTCTGGCTAGGACTGTGCTGAGTAAGAGTGGTGAGAGCGGACACCCTTGTCTCGTTCCTGAGCATAGAGGGACAAATTTTAGTTTTCACAATTGAGTGTGATATTAGCCGAGAGTTTGTCATATATGGCCTTTGTTGTGGTGAGATACTTTCCTTCTATAACACCATTGTATTGAGTGTTTTAATCATAACTTGATTTTGTATCTTATCAGATTCTTTTGCTGCATCTGTTGCTATGATCATATACAAATGTTGATTTTTATCCTTTGTTATGTTAATGTGGTGTGTTACATTGATCAGTTTGCATATGTTGAACTACCTTGTGCCCCTGAAATGAACACTACTTGATTGTGGTGTATTTTATATATATATATATATATATATATATATATATATATATATATATATATATTTTTTTTTTTTTTTAACAGCACAAATTCTAACTTTATTGCATTTCAAATCGCCATGTGAATCTTAAAATTCTCATCTCTAGGGTCCTCCTGTTTTGGAATGAGCCGGAAGGAACTAGGGCTTGTGTACACTTAGGGGAAGTCAACTAGGGACTCGGATACACGGCAGTCATCATCGTTGCTATTTTTGCAGAAATTTGGAACGAGTTGCTTCTCATAAGTCGCTCTTTAAAATCAGGAGAAATAGCAACAGGGCCGATCTGGAGTGGATCGCCGGACTCACCAAAACTGGCTCGGCCTAAGAGGTAGACCTAGGGGAGGGCAGGCTGGCGAGGGAGTCTGAGGAAGAACCGAGGTTATTACTCAAAGTGGCCCCCACCAAAGACCTCCTGGAAGCTCTCCTCAAACCGGGTATATTTTTTAATATATTGTTTTATTAAATTTGTTAGTATTTTTTTTAGGATTTCTGCATCCATATTCATCAGAGATATTGGTCTATAGTTTTATTTCTTAGTGTTATCATGTGAGGTATTGGTATCAGGGCTATGTTGGCCTCTTAAAATGTGTTAGAAGTACTGCCTCTTCAATTTTTTTTATTTTTAAATATATTTTATTGATTATGCTATTATAGTTGTCCCAATTTTTTTCTCTCCTTTATCACCCTCTGCCCTGCGCCGCTCCCCTCTCCCCACTCCTGCATTCCCCACCTTTTTTTTCATCTCCATGGCTCCTATAAGTTCTTTGGTTTCTTCATTTCCTATACTACGCTTAACCTTCCCCTGTTTAATGTTCTTATTTCCTGTACATTTCGTTCCCATTCTCCCCGTCCCCACTGATACCCCTCCACGTGATCTCCATTTCTGTGATTCTGTTCCTGTTCTAGTTGTTTGCTTCGTTTTTGTTTTTTAGGTTCAGTTGTTGATAGTTGTGACTTTGTCGTCATTTTATTGTTCATAGTTTTTTTTTTTTTGGATTTTATGTATTTATTTTTAGAGATAGAGGAAGGGAGGGAGAAAGAGAGGGAGAGAAACATCAATGTGTGGTTGCCTCCTGTGTGCCCCCCACACAGCCCCCACTGGGATCCTGGCCCACAACCCAGGCCCAGTTGGGAATCTAACCAGCGACCCTTTGCTTTGCAGTCCAGCACTAAATGCACTGAGCCACACCAGCCAGGGATTACTGTTTAAAGTTTTTGATCCTTTTCTATTTCCTAGATAGTCCCTTCAACATTTCATATACTAAGGGGATCGGTGATGATGAAGTCCTTTAACTTAACCTTATCTGGGAAGCACTTTATCTGCCCTTCTATTCTAAACGATAGCTTTGCTAGATAGAGTAATTTTGGTTGTAGGTCTTTACCTTTCATCATTTTGAGTTGTTTGTGCCAATCCAGTCTAGATGGCCTGCAAAGTTTCTGTTGAGAAATCAGCTGACAGTTTCATGGGACCTCCTTTATGTAACTAATCACTTTTCTCTTGCTACTTTTAAGAGTTTTTGTTTGGTCCTGGCCAGCGTAGCTCCATTGGTGGGAGTGGTAGTGTTTTGTACAGCAGTTGGTTGGGGATTTTCTCAGTCAAGACACATACCTAGGCTGTGGGTTCAATCCCTGGTCAGGATGTGCATGGGAGACAACCAGCTGATACTTCTTTCTCACATCTTTCTCTCTCTATCTTTCCCTCCCCTTTCCTCTCTCTCTAAAATCAGTAAACATATTTTAAAAATTTTTTAAAAGATGCTTTAGCTTTAACCTTTGGCATTTGAATTATGATGTGTCTTGGTATGTGCCTCTTTGGGTTCATCTTGTTTAGGAATCTCTGCACTTGCTGGGCTTGTGTGTCCCATTTCCTTCACAAGCTTAGAAAATTTTGTCATTATTTCTTCAAATGGGTTTTCAATCCCTTGCTCTCTCTTCCTCTGGTACCTGTATGATGTTAATGTAGTCATACATTAAACAATCATCATTAAGGGGGCACGGACCAGGGGACCAGGGGACCAATGACCAGGGGACAAGGACAACTCATACAAGGGACACCCTTGGAGCACCCAGCTCGGGTGCACAGGGAGACTATGCCACTGGCTTCACAGGACACCAACTACATAAGGCCACTCCACCAAGACTGGGAGACATAGCAGCTCTACTTAATACATTTAAACAAACACAGGGAGGCAGCTAAAATGAGGAGGCAAACATGTATCAAATGAAAAACAGGAAAAAAAAACTCCAGAGAAAGAACTAAACAAAATGGAGATAAGCAATCTACCAAACACACAGTTCAAAACACTGATTATAAGGATTAAATAAACTCAGGGGAAAAATAGATTTTTCCAGGGCAAAAATAGTCTTCACTGAACTCAGTGAAACTTATAAAACAGAAAAACCATGAAAAGAACCAATCAGAAATGAATACAATAACTAAAATGGAGAGTACATCAGAGGAAATCAACAGCAGCTAAAGCAGAAGACTACATCACTGCTCTGGAAGACAAAATAGCAGAAAAAAAAAACAAATGAAAGAGCAAAATAAAGAATTTTAAAAAATGAGAAGAGTTTAAGGGACCTCTGGGACAACATCAAGCATACCAACATGGGAAGAGGCAAGCAGATTTTACATCCTCCACCATCTTGACTGGGAGTCCAACCTATGTCTTCTGATTGGAACATTTAGTCCATTTTCATTTATTTGTAGGTTATTTGCTTTATTAATTTTCTTGTGGTTGTTTTTGTTCTTCTCTGTTGCTTTCTTCTCTTTATCACTTTCCTTTAGATTCGCTGGTTTTCTTCAGCATTTTGTTAGGGTTCCCTTCTCTTTTGTGTATTTTTTTGAAGGTTTTTGGTTTGTGGATATATATGTATGTGTATATGTATATGTACACACACATCCATCTGGTATATCTATAGTAGTCTACTGTAAGTTAAGTTCAAACGCATTGTTAAAGCGCTACATCTTAGCTCCCCGTAATGCTTTATGTTCTTGATATGATGTTTTATATCTTTTTGTTTTATGTATCCCCTACTTGTAGTTATAGTTAATTTTGCTACTTTTGCCTTTTAACTTTCATAATAGTTTTTAAGTGGTTGACTCACTGTGTTCATTATATATTTGCTTTATGGTGACATTTTTTCTTTCTGGAATTTTCTCATTTATGGTTATGATCTTTTTGGCATAAAGAAGAAACTTTTAACATTTCTTATAGAGCTAGTTCGGTATGGTGGGTCGACTCCTTAGTGTTTGTTTGTCTGGGAAACTCTGGATCTCTCCTTCAATTCTGAATGATAAGCTTGCTGGTAGATTACATGTTCCTGTCTTTCAACACCTTAAGGATTTCTGCCAGTTCTTTCTGGCCTGTAAAGTTTCTGCTGAGAAATCAGCTGCTAACCTTATGGGGTTTCCCTCGTGTGTGACTCAGTTCCATCTTGTTGCCTTCAAAATGTATCTTTATTCTTAACCTTTGTTATTTTAATTACAGCATGTCTTGCTGTGGCCTCTTTGGGTTCGTCTTGTTTGGAGCTCTCTCTGCTTCCTGGGTGTCTGCTTCTTTCCCCAGATTAGGAAAGTATTCAGCCATTATTTCTTCAAATATATTTTCTGCCCCTTTGTCTCTTCTCTTTTTGAAATTCCTAAAGTGGAGTTCTTTGAATTTTTAAAAAAATTTATTTAATTATTGTTCAAGTACAGTTTTCTGTTTTTTACTGCCATCCCAGCCCACCCCCCCAGTGCTCCGCACCTGCCTCTGAATTTTTAAAAGCTGTTTTTCAAGTATAGTTGTCTTCATATTCACCCCCACCCAACTCCCTGCCACACCAATTCCTGCCCTTCTGCCCTTGATCCTGCTCCCTTTGGCTTTGTCCATGTGTCCTTTATACTGTTCCTTGATGACCCTTCACCCATTTTCCCCATCATCCTCCTACCCCTTTGGTTACCATCAGCCTGTTCTTTATTTCGTTGTTTCTTTCAGGCACACTGTTTATCTCCATTTCACTAAGGTTTTTTTCTTGTATCTTCATTTGGGGCAAATTCTTCTGTCTCCCCATTTTGTCTGACGTTCTGTGTTTCTTCCTACGAGTTAAAAGTAGCTCTCTCTCCCGGTCTTGAAACAGTGGCCTGTTGACTGCTGCATGCCTTTGTTCCGTTGTAATGAGGGGGGGTATGTGTGGTACCTGGTGTGCCTCCTAACCAGAGGGAAGGGTTCCAGGCATGGCAGTCTGGTGCACACACGTGCAGTAGCTCCTATTATTCTGGCCGTCCACAGCCAGAATGGAGTCAAGGAAGGGCAGCCTTCTGTGTATGCCCTTCCAAGCTGGGTGGGG
The DNA here is from genome assembly GCF_021234435.1 of Artibeus jamaicensis. Lineage (NCBI taxonomy): Eukaryota > Metazoa > Chordata > Mammalia > Chiroptera > Phyllostomidae > Artibeus > Artibeus jamaicensis. Next base: position 20,919,163 of record NW_026521883.1, read on the forward strand.
CTGCCTGCTGTGCTCAAGCCAGGCCTGAGCAGGGCTTCCCTGAGTGGGACGTGGCAGTGCCCTACTACTTTCACTTCCTCTGGGGCAGGGCAGCTGTGTATGCACCACACTTTGCTACTTTTGCATCTTCTCTGGCCAAGTCAGTCCTGCATGTGCTTAGCAGTGCCCCACTAGTTCCACACTTTCTCCGGATGAGGCATCCCTCTGTGGTCATGCAGCAGTACCCCCATCTTTGCAGTTTATCAGGAGGGGGCAGCTCTGCATGCAGGAACCGCAGCACGCTGCTACTTCTGCACTCGTTCTGGTGGGGGAGCCCAGTGTGCTCCCTGCCATGCAGGGTGGGGGAGGGCGTTGATCTCCAGGTGGAGGAGTCCTGTGCGTGCACTATGGCACCTTGTTTTTCCTGTTGGAATGGCTAGGGATGCACAATAGCAGCCCTGCAGGTGGACCAGAGGATGTGGCTACAACTCCCACCCTCTACCCAAGCATAGGGTAAAGGTAAACAGTGGCAGTCAGTGGTCTCTCAGCTCCGGAGAGCTCTTATGACCCCCCTACCTTCTCTCTGCGTACTCTCATTTCTCCTGCAGAAGCTGTTCAATGGGCCTTCAATTGTCTCTCAGGAGGAGTGGATCTAATATTGGTGTACATTGTGTGTTCTCAGGAGGTGGCAAGCTCAGTGGCCACCATCTTGGACTCGCATCTCTACACTAAATTTTAAATTTGAAAATAGTACATTTTTCATTTCTGAAAGTTCTACTTAGTTCTTTTAAAGTTAACTTTAAAAGTTAACTTCTGCCCCTTGTCTATAATAATTTTAAATGTTCTTCGTAGTCTCCATTTGATAATTCCATTCTCTGAAGCCCTTGGGGTTTAATCTTGGCATCTATTGCCTTCTGACTCTTTCTCATGGTGAATTGTTTCCACGTGTTCTGTAATTTTGAATAGTGAGCTCAAGGTCGCTAGGGTTTTATATATGTGGGTACCCTGTGCAGCCTAAATTATGATGCATCAATCCAGGCATTCTTTTTCCTCCTGCCTGGCACCCACAAATTACTTCTCACACTAGATTCACAGGATTCTCAAACCACAGTATGTGTTAACACATTTCTAGAAATGACTTTTCTGCTCTGTAGTCCACAGCCTAAGCTAAGACAAGCACTAAAAGATGGGACTTCGCCCCTCCCTAATTTATCCTTTTACTGAGGGTGATTCTCTAGAGTCCTGGCTATGTGTGTGGACCTCAGTCCAACCCCTCACCTCGAGGGGACCTAAGCCTTTACCTCCTGTCCTTGTGTGATCTTTAAAACTGAAGCATCCTGGTTACGGACACCAGAAGTTATCTTCACTCTGAGGCAGTCACAGCGTCAACCACACATCATGCTACTTATTTCCTGTGGTTCTGGCCCCTGGGGTTTACTCTTACTGAAAAATCTTTAAAGTCAGCCATACAGGTCAAAGGGTATTTACCCTGTTTTATCTAGCATTCCTTAGTTTTACAACTAAGGCTCTCAGGTTAATTATCTCCCATAATTCCTGGAAATGGAAGTCTTTTTAAGTACTTGACCATATTCTTTTTTTTACACTAAATCATCAAAACTGAATACTATACTCCAGTTCTGTCTGATCACTTCAGAACATTAGTTCATTGTCTGGGCACCACTTATCCACCAGATATTTTCTTTTTTCATTCAAATTATATCACACTATTATGGGCACCATTTTATAAATAAGGAAACTGAAGCATGTCAACTTAAGGTCACGTGGCAAGAACCAGGACGAGGTCTTTTCATAGTCAGTTTTGGAATATTTCTCTAACAGGGGTGTCCAACCTTTTGGCGTCTCTGGGCCACACTGGAAGAAGAGTTGTCTTGGGCCACAATTCAATACACCGTGACATGTAATCACAAAAAGATCTTGTTTTAAGTAAATTTACGATTTTGTGCTGAGCCGCATTCACGGCCATCCTGGGCTGCAGGTGGCCTGCAGGCCACAGGTTGGACAACGCTGCCAGGGCCGAGGAGATGAAGGTCTAGGGAACACTTAGTAAGTTCCTGCTGTGAGCTCGCCCTGCGATAGGAGATACCTGACAATGGCTATGAGACCAATCTTATTACCCCATTTAAACAGATGGGGGAATTAAAGCTCAGAGTGGTTAAATAACTTCCTTAAGGTCCTTATCAGCAGACCTGAATTCAGTCAAAACTGGCTACAAAAAATATTTTTTTCCTTTAACACCAGGGCTCAGCAACTTACTCTGTAAAAGGCCAGGCAGCACATGTTTTAGGCTTTGCAGGCTGTACGGTCTCTCCTGCAGCTGTTTTCCTATTGTTGTAAAAAAGCAGCCAGTGAGAAACAAGAGAATGAATGAGCATGGCTGTGTTCTCATAAAACTTTATTTAAGGACACTGAAATCTAAGTTTCATAGGCTCTTCACATGTCACAAAATAATCTTTTGATTTTTTTCAACCATACAAAAATATAGAATGCATTCTCAACTCACAGGCCATACAAAACGAGCAGCAGGCTGGATGCGGCCCGTGGCCACAGTCTGCCAGCCCCTGCTCTGCACTCTGCCACCGCCTGGGAAGGGCAGCTTCCAGTGCCTCCGGGTCAGTGAAGACAGGGAAGAAGGGACAGGTTCTTGGGGGGGGGGGGGGGGGGTTGCCGCACGCCCTCGCACCGTATGGCAGCAACCTGCAGCTGTAGTGATGTCTGGTTCCAATGTCACATGTCTTTTTTCACGCCTATTTTAGCCCATCTTCAAAGTTATACTATAAGCTCACTTAGGAAAGATGACTATCTTATTTTTTAATTTCATTTGATGTTTAATAGTCTACGTATATATAATAAGTGCTCAGTATTAACTGGTAAGTATCAGTCAAGTGCTATCCTATTTCATTCAGATTCTAGTAAGTAGTCAATGGGTACAATATATAAGAAGTTCAGTAAAATGAGAAACAATATAGGTCAAGCTAGATGTATGATTCAATTGAACACAATTACCATTTCCTTTCAATTTAGTGTAAGGGACACTTATGAAGAGTATTTCTCGCTCCCCACATCAGATGACCTGCATGAGAATACTGAGCCTGCCCTCCTTCCTCCCTAGAACCACTTTGGCGATCTGGACGGTGGCCACTACACTGCTTTCTGCAAGAACTCAGTGACCCAAGCCTGGTTCAGCTTTGACGATACACGAGTCAGTGAGATTCCAGATACTTCGGTTCAAACTGCTACAGCCTATCTCCTGTTTTATAGCTGCCAGCCCTTTTCTATACCTATAGAAAGATGCATGAGCTAGGAAAGTGGTGTTTCCTGAAAGTTGCAAAACAAGCAATCAGAAACTAGCACTTAAGTTTTGCTTTATTAAATTCTTGCAACTTACTTGCATCAGTGTTATTTTTCCTTCTGGCATATGTGCAACCTTATATAAGTAAGCCTATAGCCAAGAAGGTGGGTCCTTGCACGTTGAAAAAGGCAGAATGAGCATAACGCAATGCTAATGGCCAAGGGCTTAGAAAAGTGCTACAGGTTACATAGTAAATTCAAGCTTCAAAATTCAATGTTTATTAGGGTAGATTTTTATCAAAGTATCTCATAATTATATATATGTGCATAGATATATCCCACAAATTATTTCCCAAAGATACGTAATGGAACAAAAATAACTTTTGTCCAAGTGGCTCTGTGAGCTAAGAATGTGACTGAAAACTATCTAACTGGATAATTTAGCCAAGAAGCTATGTCTCTTAGACTAACTGCTGAACATGATAAGCTGTCAACTTCGGTATTCCAAACCCCTCCTTTCATCTTCTGCTTGAGCGTCCCCCAGTGGTGACACCTTTCAGAAGCGCCCTTGGAGTGTTTTCACCGAGTTCATGTGAAGCAACTGAGTCTCCGAGGTAAAGGATAAACCCTAAGCTCCTCTACTTCTTTTAATATAACGCTTTGTGAAGATGTGGTTCCTACTGCAGTTCATTTCGCAGTCACGCCTCACTCCTAGTCCTTTTTACCTTAACCACAAGGTTTCTACTACCCTCGACAGAATGACTCTCAGTCCTGTTTCTTACTGTGACTCCCGACTCTGAGAACCGTAAGTGCTACATGCAGTCCGGGTAGAGTTGAAGGAAAAGTGGGATTGAGTCCTGATGCCAACAGGGTAAGCAAATGAAATTTTAAGTCACTAGTGGAATAAAGTGTGTGTGCGTGTGCGCATAAAACCTACAGTTCTACTGTCCTATATTTGATCATACAAATTAAAGACAGAACACGTACAGTATTTTAAATTATTTTTCTCATTAGGATTTTAATGTTAAGTGTAAATGAAAATTCTCATTTTAAAAAATTAAAGAAAAGTTTCCATTTATTTTTTTTAGAATAAAGATTCAGTGCACAAATACAGCCCAAAGCCGAAAGAAAAATAGCTTTGCCCTGTCATTTCCCTAAGAAAGCACTGCAGTTACTCAGAATAGGCCTAAAGAAAAAAATAAGAGGAATCCTTTGAGTTCTAGGTTTCACAAAAGGACCACATATTATGCTATGTGTGCATCGATCTGATGTGCAAGTGTGCAATAAATATATACACGTACATTCCTATCTGCTTTACGTCATTCTAGGGTATTCACAGATCAAGCTGAGAATCAGAGAGGTGAAAGGCCGTAACAGTGAGAATGAAAGGAAAGGATATGTGATTTTTAGATGAACAGAATAATAATGCTTAGCTAGTTAATTATTTCAATTTTGGAGCAAACTCAAAACGTTTTGAAATAAGTGGTACCTCTAAGAAGTGTTTACTGCAATACTTGTTAAATGTTACTAGTCAGTGTTTTGATAATAGCACTGACCTGGAATATATGGTAACAGTAACATAGCTCTCACGGTCTTAGAATTCCTCTAAATGGCCAGCTATAGCTACCCGGTATCTTTACAAGCATTTTCAGAGTTGTATAGCTCAGCCTTTTAAAAGATAACTAGCTCATAATCTACTTCTTCTTACGTGGCTACTTCAGTTGCTCATGGTCCCAAAGAAGTATAAAAGAGGATGTAAGCTGCTGAAGATTTCACAGAAGAAACGGAGATATCAGAAACTTCGTGGTCGTCAAATTTAAACCACCGCTGTCTTGCTGCATTTTTACAATACGCAGTGTAGTGGCCTCCGTCCAGACCACCGTAGTGGTTCTGTGCCAAACAAAACAGAAAATCAATTCAAATTGAGTTTAAAATATGTCAATAGTAATTTCAAAGCTTATGTTGTTCTTCCTTTCTTTCCTCTGAGATAAGGACCCATTTGAAACTTACTATTTTTAGTCTGTTTTGAGAGAAAAGATATTCGGTTTAATGACATACTTACTGAAACAGAAAACAAGTTGTATTTCTTCACATTATTCTTTGGACCAATAACGTACTGGGACAAATCAAGATTTTCTAACGGGAAGTCCACAGATGTCTGCAGCTTCTGTTTCCACCTTCCGTCGTAGGAAAAGCTGTGGAGCCAAGCACCACAGCAATTACGGGACCGATCAGAGACACCAGAATGAACCCTAACTCGTTTATTAACCATCTACATTTTCAGCCAGGACCATGGGAGCCATTTCAGTCACACACCCAGAATTTTAATGGTGGAGAGACCTCTTAAAAACATTGGGTTTCACTGCCATTTTACAAGTGAGGAATCTGAGGTGCACGCGTACCGAGTGGCTTCCCAAAATCAAACCGCTGGAGTGGTTGAGACAGGACCACACCTTGGTCCTTTAACCCCTGGACTGGCTAGACCTGTTAGATGCATCCTCTGTCAAAGTACCAAGTTCTGAAAACCAACGTTTATGATGCCAGTCACTACAAAAGTACAGAGGAAGCACTGGAGGAGAGTTGCTCAAATTTAAGCTTGCACTTTCGGGGAAACGAGAGCTTGAAAACGCAAGCTTGAAAACGCAAGCATGGAGACGAGTGACTGAAACAATGTCATTCCGTTACCCTGGAATTACTCTGCTCCTCGAATACCAAAATACTGGTGTTTTGGTTGGTGTAATATGGTTATTTCAGAATTATTTTTAAAAATCTGAATTCTGAACCTTTTATATTTTTAGATACTCTCTTAAGAGTAGCACACAGCATTAAAAACTTCCACAGAACAAATGTGTAATTGTTTCTGTAGTGTTCACCTCCACTATCCTCAAGAAGAAAAGGACAACTGATAGAACAAATTTTGTTAGAAAATTTACACAATGGCAATTTGAACTAGTCAATGTTAAAATTAACATGGCTGCCTAAGAATCTCCAGTACAAGATGAAACAAAAATTATAGCTCTCAATAAAAAGACGGAATCTTCTTTTTAAAAGTTTTTCAAAAAAAAAAAAAGACTCAGATACCACTCCACACATGGATTACATAAAAGCAGAAAAATCACAGCAAAAGACCCAACACGCATTTCACAACCCCCGCCCTTTGCTCCTGCTACTACAACACGCCTGATGTTCTTCACGGGCTGGAACAGTTTGCACAAAACTACGCCTGCACTCAACAATATCGTCCTTAAAATTTTACTTTTAAAATAATGCTTTAAACAATCATATTTCATTTTCAGCATAAGATGAAATCTTTTTTATGTTTAGTTCAGTGTTTGAGAATTTTTTACCTGCTAATGTGTTAGAGTTACACTGTATAACATTTTAATATATTTTTTGATGTTTTGTGATGACTTACAATTTTTATATTAGAAATGGCATAACTCGGTTTCACTGACTTTTTAAAGACAGAATTACATTACTTTTTAAAGACAGAAAGACTGGTGCTGTCATTTTGCTCTGTTACTGCAAACACTAAGCTGAACTGGAGTCTCATTATTTCTGCCCTATTTCCCTGGAGATATCCTAACCAGTAAAGCTTCCTTGATTGCACATCCTTAGTAGGCAGTGCCACACGTGACCCAGAAGGAAGGATGTAGAGTCCCTTCATCTAAACTGTACTAAGCAAGTAGAAAAATTCTTGCCCTTTACCGTTTCAGATGCACCAAAAGCACAGGCGGCAACTTCCAGATTTCTATCTTTTTCAGAGAATCCCTTCGGGCTCTGCAATGACTGCAGTAAAATCTGTTATTATCTGTGAGTTTTTCTTCTTTGGAAAATAACCTAAGGCAATCCTGGAAGGCAGAGAGAAGCAGTAGATACTCATGATTCATTCCTTCAACACAGAGCCATTAGGCATCTATTCATAAGTTACTCTGCCTGGCGCAAAGGACACAACAGTAACTAGCACAAAAACCATTCTCGCCCTGGCAGAGTTCGTGATCTGGTGAGGAACGCAGAGCGAGTCCGAAATGGCACCGGAGTGTGGCGAGTGCACCTATGGTGACGGGAGAAGCACTGTGTCTCCCGAGGGCACACACCTCTACCTGGGGGCCCAAGGAAGCCTTGGTGGAAGCAATGGCATCCTCAGGAAGTTAGCATGAAAGGATCAACAAGCGATCTACACCGCACTGCTGGGGTGTGGAAAACAAAATATTTGATATCCCCACATAAAGCAAATTGTTATGAAAAGCATACCTAAACTAGAGTCAACATACAATTTCCAAGTTCACTTAAAAAACTTCTTCATTTTGTATCCACTGACAGACCTTGAACAATCTAACACTGTTCTTCTGGTTTGCACTGGGATGGGAAAGAAAAAAATCCCTGTGCTTTCTGTCTGTGTGTGTGGCAGCCCAGATTGAATAGCAGACTACATTTGTGGGGGGAAAAACTTCTTCAGAATACAAACTTTCTAAAAAACCCATTACTTAGCAACTCTGAAAGCATAGTTAATAAGAAACTTTTGTATCTTTAAAAAAAATGCTGGTTTGGGGAATTTTTTTTTGTCTACACAGGTCTAATTAAAACAATTTATGTGTGATTTTTACCTGTAAAATGTTTATAGGGGTAAACAACAGAAATTGCTGAAAAAAGTGTATCTCTATTTGTGTATAAACAGCATTTTTATTCCACAAATCATTTCCTCTGTTATAAACGTACCTGTAATGTACATTTACTTGTGGATGCTAGTGGTAGAGACAAGTACATGAAGGCCTCAAATGTCCTAGACTTTCTGTGACAGGTGAGGCACTGTACTGTGGATTTGAATTGACCCTGAAAAAGTGCAACAATAATAGATTCATTGAGCTGCCTGTGTTTCTGCCAAGCATATTCTGCTGCTTTAAAGTCATCAAGATGATCATTATTTTCTTCTTTATGCCTCTTCCGATTATCGGCCTGGAAATAAGATTTTTTAAACTCTGTATTAATATCTCAAAGTCAGCATTTAAATATAAAATTGAAAAATATACTAAATACAGACAGTTTGCAGATTCAGAAACACTTCAGATTCTTTTCATAAAGGCGTTTTAATATCATTAAATACTACATAATTCTAGCCAAAAAAGCCTCCTAAGAAACCAAAACCTCATTTTATCAAAAGGGTACAACTTAGGGGAATTGCTTAATAAATTTTTATTTAAAAAGATAAGACATGCCACAGGCAGTTCCAACTAGACAGACATGATTTTGTTGTTCTAGTCTCAGGGATGGACACACACTAAATACATATTCACGTACATACACGTGTGTGTGTATTCTCAGTGGAAGACCTCAAAGGCATGCAAAAGAGGGGGAAGCCTGGTGCTAAAAAGCCTCCGTAGTACTTAAACAGTCATTTATGTAGAGATACATGACTCAATGTGGTTACATGGAGTAATTCTTATTTCAGGAAAAAAATATAAGAAGATAAAATACATGTAGATTATGCTAAGTATACATATAATATATAAACATAACAGGAAGTTCAGGCTGTCTATAGCTAATCTTTTCTAAAATCCTGTTTCCTTTCATATACATGTAGATCACAAACACAGTATCTCCAACAACTGTTTTAACACTGATAAAATATAGTCATACTTGGTAACATTTTGGTGAGTAAATACAAATCCTATATGCTTCGTTTTAAATACCAGACCTATCAGATTAGTGTTTTATAGCTCCACACCTTAGTACAAAGTCACTAGACATAAACAAACACCAACCATAATTTTAAATCACTGTAAAAATGATCACACACCTGGCTGGGTAGCTCAGTTGGGTGGAGTGTGGTCCTGATATACCAACAGTACCAGTTTGCGCCACAGTCAGGGTACATACGATCAATATTTAAAAACTAATAAATATACCACTATTTTACAAAATGATTACAGTGCTGAGCAATGCTAAAGAGTCTTAACAATTTTTAAAAATCAAATTTCTTACTTTATTTAGATCTTCGTGCAGACCATCCATTAGGAATAGAAGCAGCTCTTGTGAATCTTGCTGGCTGTACCCTGCAAACTGGTCATTGATCTTCCCAATGGTGATTTTAAAGTCTTTCGGACTGATATACCTGTACTGTCCTGTCCACAGTGCTTTCATGATTATGCCAAATTCTTCTGCCACTTCGCCTTTATGCCCCAACAGATTTGACCTTGGCAAATAAAGGTACAAAAGCAATATAGGAATTGTAAAAAGTCAAGGACAGTGGATTCTCGATGTCAACATTAAACTATGGACATACTACACCCCTACGCTACGATGCTTATTCATGGGTTTACTACCTGGGACTCTACCAAACCCTACTCCGATTACACTCCCCCACCGCGCTTCCTTTTGATGCCAACCCTGCACTCTCTCTCTGTCACCAACCGGCCCCAGTTTGCGGCAGTAAGGTCCTTGCACTGCTCCTTTCCTGTCTGTCCTTTACCAATCAGGCTTTTCTCTACATCTTAAGAAAAATGTAGTTACACTACAGTTTTAGTGTAGTAAAAGTATTTTTGCCTTTCCTAATCTGACTTCTCTGGAAGGAGCTGGATAGTTACATCACCCTTTTAACATTATATTGCAAAAGGTAAGAAATTTCTTTACCTGTTAATATCATCCTGGTAACAGTTTCGGTTGAAGTAATCAGCCAAATGTGGAGCATTACATAGGCACTGCAGTATTGAGTTCATGTAACAAGTATTTCCTAAATTACGAAGTCCAGTGAGAGCTGGTCCAGATCCTCCAAACACAGGATTGAGGTTTCGAATCTGAGAAGCAGAAAGCCTTGTGATCTCAGCTTTAGGGTAGCATGTGGGCCTGAGAAAGAAAAAGTGTGCAAGATGTTTTAGAATACACAGCAAGTGAAAATAAAGTTCAAATTACAAATGGCAACAAACTCCAGCATGTGTACCGTAGTACACAGTAGTAAACTTGTAAAGTGTTAATAAGTTGACTCATAAGTTACTAGGTCTTACAGAACATTTAGTATCTACATGACATATTCTGTGACCTTCCCAAGAAACAGATACCTTTAACCTGTTATGCGGGTCCATGGTTCTTACAGACATCGTAAGATAGGTTCTCTGCCTTCTCATGAACAGGTAGAGGCCTTAAGTAAAGAAGGCTCTTTCAAACTCCTTTAAATGATCCTGGTAAGTTTAGTATTACCAAGTGTCAAACTCAACAGAATGCCAAAAAAGGGATTATTTTTATACACACACAGGGGTGGGGGCAAAAGTAGGTTTACAGCTCATATGGAAAATAGTACGTAAGTAAATAATAATACAAGAATAGAAACTCTTGTATTATATAAAAACTCTTGCGTTTTGCATAGTCACAACTGTAAACCCACTTTTGCCCACTCCTGTATACTACTGTGGAGCAGATCAAAGGAGGCAGGAAGTTATTTGGATACTATTCCCTGAAGTCAAGAGCACTGGTGACGAATATGCCATAGGTGGTTATGGATATTTAAAATTTTAAGAAATCCAGCTCCTCACTTACATCAGTCACAATCCTAGAGAGAGAAGGGAAGGAGACGGAGAGGGGCGGAAACGTCTATGTGAAAGAGAAACAGGCCGGCTGCCTCTCATATGCACCTCGACCAGGGACTGAACCCGCAACCCAGGAATGTGCCCTGACTGGGAATTTGCTCTGTGGGATGATGCCCAGCCGACTAAGCCACACCAGTCAGGGCTGAACTATATTGCAGTTGGCTTTTTTTTTCCACACGTGTCCAGGTGTTTGCACCCATGAACATGAACTCTTTCTCTGTTCAATGTATATAAAAATACATAAACTGCATATGTGATACTTTTTAAAAGTGTCAAATTAACAAATTTTGTTAAGAATGATGATGCAAGAAGGAATTAAATCTCACCAGTTTTAATAGGAAGCCCTAAAATCTGTAACTAGATTTATTGATTAAAGAAAAAAAACTCCACATAATTCCCTAATTGGCAGGGTAAATTCTCAGAAGTAATATGTATCAACTACATTTTGGGGAAATATTACCAGACAGTCCAAAAAGATTGCCTAGCTGAAGTTCCTTGGCCGTCAAGAGGATGTACATTATAAACAGGAAAACAAGCCACTGCCATTAACAGTCACACCTCACTACTCACTTGCTGGCTTCAAAACTTGTCAAACCCTATACTTGTCGCATTTTGAGGAGAAAAAAATGTTTTAGCGTTCAGCAATTGCTCGGGACTTGCCGTACTTGCTAGAACTTGCATGAGTGACGATGCCGCCCCACAAGAGAAAATGCTTCATTGTTCTCAACTTATCGGTTACGGCACTAATCACAAGTTCCTGAATGAATTAATGACAAGTACTGAGGTACTGCTGTACTGACACTTCCAACCATTCCCCTCCCCGAAAAGGTCAAGTTTAGAAGTGGTAAGTGGACTTAAAAATTTTCACCTCAAAACCCTATCAGTCACGAGCCAGAGCCATTTGAGAATTCAAAAAGGGATAAAGTCACAAACACATTTAAATGAAATACTGTTTGGGGAAACTTACATGGACCTACTGATCACTACATGTAAAGAGAATAGCAGAAGTGCAGTGAAGGAAAGGGGAACAGAGTAAGGATCAGGATCTGATACACAGTACAATGCTTGTTATTTTAATGCTATGTACGTTTGCCCCCCTATTAATGGCTAACTCAAAAAAAGTTTAGAATTTGAGAGCTGCACTAAGGCAAACTCAACAAGCCTATAAATTATGGTCCTCAAAGGGAGATTTACGAAGTTTGTGAAAAGTTCTAGGTAGTCTATGGCACACTGTCTTAAAACATAGTAACATGTATACCTTTATATCTACATTAATACTTATGATAGTCTTCTCTGACATACTTAAGTTAGCACTTGGGAGAAAAACCAAGGACATTTTAATCCAGTGATTTCTTTTTCCCTCTCTGGTAAATAACAATGGCTGGTGTAGCCACCCGCAGAAATTTCTGACTCCCTGACATAAATAAGCTGGTATGTTTAGAGTAACTTCAAATATAGCAGATTATTCTAATTTTAGGAATTAGGACTAACGTACTTGTTTTCCCGGTTAACTGGTGGAGTAGGTGTTGGCTTCCTCTTCTCCTCCTCCTGTATGGCCTGGGTTATATCTGGGGAGGAGTAGGAGCGCTTCAGTTTGGACGGCTCCCTGTCCCGCTCAGCTGGAACCTGTGGCTTGGCTTTGTGAGTTGGAGGGGTGGACGGAGGTGCAGGCGACGGAGCCATTTCCGGTGGATACATGTGAACAGTGTTGGAGGGTGAATGATAATAACGAAAAGTTCCAGTGATCGGATCAAGAAACTTGGTTGGAAAAACAAGAAACAAAAAACAGGTCAAAACCCCCCCCTCAAAACAATGACCATTACATGTACAAAAAACTCACTCAAAAGTATTCCACTGCTAAATTAGCTTTTGGATTGACATCATTTGAATAAAATGGTGATAATGAATTCTGTAATTAAACTTCCAAAGGATTTAAGGTTTTAAAGTAATACATTGTTTCTAAATGGCAAATGCCAGGGATGCTTACATATTACAGCCAGCATCCCAGACTGGATATTCAGAAATCTAACCTGCTGTGGTTAGGGAAATGAGCTATGTCCTCTATAATAAGAAACAGAACTGACTGTATTGCAGAAGATGTAGAATACAAAAACAAAACAAAAAACCCTCTTTTTAAAAAAATAACACAATGATCATGTTACTTATTTCTGTGCTAATTTTGAGTTTTACCTTGACCCAGCCTAAAGGCAGTCCTGGTACGATCCTCCCCATTTCTTCACTTCGTGCTCTCGTCAAAGGTTCTCGAGCCTAATTTAATATAAGAAAAAAACCTGATTTTTCAATTAAATTTTGTCATATACAAACTTAAGCCACTTGTACCAGAGAACCAAAAGCCTGTGTTGGCTATCCTTACTTTTTTACAACAAGCTCAAACATGAAGAATTATATATCTACTTTCTCACAGCCCAACTATCATAGGAAGGGGAAGAGGAACTGTCTGTGCACAAGCCTATAATGACAGCAGTCTTCAAAAGTTTCCTAAAAGGACAAAACAAAGATAATTCTACTTCTAGTATCAACCCTGAAGGAATGAAAACATTATTTCCAGACAATACTTGTATGCAAATGTTCACAGCAGCACTGTTCCCAACAGCCCAAAGCAGAAGCAACCCAAATGTCTATCAATGGATGAATAAAACGTGGTACACCCACCCGAGGGAATACTGCTTGGCAATGCAAAGGAATAAACTACAGGTTTATGTGCTACAACAGAGATGAATCTCAAAAAATTGTGCTGGATGAAAAAAGACATATACAAAAGACTTTACACACACACCCCCCCCTATATAAATTATATATATAAAATATAAAATTATTCCATTTATACAAAATGCCCAGGAGCTGTATCTATGGAGAGTGGATGGTTGCTGGGGTCTGAGGGTAGGAAGAGGGAGTGACTACAACTGGCACAGAGATCTTTTTGGTGTGATGGCAATGTTCTATAATTAGATTGAATGAATAACTGTTTCACAACTCTGAACTGAAATCACTGAATTGTACTCTAAACTGGGTTTTATGGTATGCATATTATACTTAAATAAAGCTCTTAAAACAAAGGCAGAGATGTTTCATAAAAGGCCTAAATATTTAAAAAATTGTTATAAAAATACACAGAAAATTTACCATCTTACCCATTTTTAAGAGTAGTTACGTGGCATGAGTATACTCACACTGTTGTGCCACTGATCTCCAGAACTCTCATCTCGCCAAACCGAAATTCTGTGCCCACCCCCTCCATCCTGACACCCTGCCAATCACCACTCTAATTCCTGCCTTCATGGATTGGACAGCTCCTGGTATACTACGTAAATGGAATCATAGTTTTCATCCTTTAGTGACTGGCTTATGTCACTTAGCGTAACGTCCTCAAAGTTCATCCATGTTGTACCATGTGTCAGAATTTCCTTACTTTTGAAGTAACAATAACTACCACAAATACCAGACAATGTGGAAAAAAGAAAAAAGAATTTCCTTCCTTTTTAAGGCTGAGCAATACTCCGTTGTTTGTAGACACCACATCTGTCTATACATTCATCTGTTGATGGATGGATCTGCTTCATATTTTGTCAATGCTGTGAGTAATACTGCTATAAAAATCAACGTATAAATAGCTCTTCGAGGCCCTGCTTTCAATTCCTTTGGGTATACATCCAGAAGTGGTATTACTGGATCATATAATAAAACCTATTTTTTAATTTCATTAAATGCATAGTATATGCATTTTATAAAATAAATAGGAAGCATAAAATCATGTAAAAACAAACACAAATCAACTACCAAACATTGCAAAGATTCCCTCAGAGAGTAGATCTTAAGATGCAGAATGAATGATACAGCATCATTCATTCTCTTATTCATTAAAATGATAATCACATGGTTATAGTCCATGTTTTTTTCCCGCCCAAGGAACTACTTACTTTATTTCTTTCAGTCTCATCTGTATTCTCTCTAATAGTTCCAGTCTTTAGAATTCCACTTTCTGGCTGTCCTTTAATCTTAACAGGCCGTAAAATTATTAAGATTTCAGAAGGGGGAAAAACATTTTATTTTCCCCTAATACACACCTACCCATCACTAGCTGATATAAGCAAATCCATCAGACCGAAAATGTAAAAGGAGAAAAAAGTGAGGCCTCTGAAAATGACACAATTTTACTATCAAAGCAGATTCTTTTAAATTAAAGGTGGTTAGAGCACATGTGGCAAACCCTAATACTAAGTCTAAAGAACTAAAAAAACTTTGATAAATCAGTAGGATAAAAAAAAAATGATACAAGTCACAGTGGGCTGTGAAGCTCTGATTTATAATCTGTGGCGAAGTACAAGATACTGGTCATCAGTGTAACTCACCATGGCTACTTCTGTTAAACCTCGTATGAACTTACCACAGTTTCTTTTAAAATTTCACTTCAGTTTTATAATACATTTAAAAAATAACTACAGTAAAGTAAAAAAAAGTGTAAATTTTAATAAAATACATTCCAGAATAAATTACATATTTTGCTCCTTTTAAGGAGAATACAGTGAATGCAATCTTAACTTTTTCAGTGTGTTATAAGACAAATCAAACATATGTGATAATCTCAGGGTTATTTAGACCCTGTAGGAGTATTTAGCACGTGTACTACTGAATGACCTCGGAAATATAAACACTTTAAGTTTTTATGACTGCCTTCCTCTAAGTACAGCAAGATGGAAAGGAAGTGACTTTGGAATCTCACTCCATTTGCGATCTAAGGCAAATTATTTAACCTCTAAGCTTCGATTTAATTTGTAAATTGAATACTTCATGGAGTTGGCATTAGGAGGAGCAAGTAAGATAATACAGGGAAAATACGGGCATATAGGAGATACACAATGAGTAATACGTAAATTAAAAGAGCACATGAGTTCTGATTCCCCTATAAATAAATTAGTACATGAGCTTCATTTCCCTAACTCTGGGCGTTTAGAAAGGTGTTTGTATGGTAACTATATTTTTTGATAGCTAAGGCTACCTGATTAGTGTTCCCTGGATCCATGAAGCATTAATAAGAATTGTTATATCTGGTATAGGCCCGAACTGCTGCTTGAGGTGTACAGAAATTAATGACCTGCAATATGGTGTTCCACCTTCCATCGAAAGTAATTTTCACACTGCCTAAAATGTATTTCCATTTACATGTACACAGCAGGGTTCTAACTATTCCTGCTACTATAAAGACTTATTTAGGGTTCAAAAGGGAAAGGCATTGTTAATTGCATAATAAAGAAAAAAATCAACAAAAAATAATAGAGAAAAAAATTGACAAAAGGTAGTTACAGAAATCAATTTTGGGGGCTAGCCCAGGCAGAGAAAATCAACATTAACTGGGTTGTTGCCAATACTCTTGATTACATGAACCAACAAACAAAATGACAATTTGTCACTGGACATATTCTAAGCAGATACAAACACGATCATATAAATATTGGGCGCCTAATTCCTCCACACTAAAATAAAGATAATATTCCACTCTAGTCTTCTGATTATATATCAAAAATAAAAAGAATGTAGCCATTCATTCCAATTATTAAAAATATGTTGCATTTCACTGACACAAAGAGCAATTCCATTACCAACCAATCGAAGGAGAGTTGGCGAGCAAAATGTAGATGTATCAGTACAAATCTATAGCCCTCTAGAAAACTACTTGAAATGCTTGCCCTGTGTATGTAATGCTACTGGTTTCATGTTTTTATGTACATTTTATTTCACTTAGTTGGCAATTTATACTGTTTGTTTCCGCTTACCTTGCCTAAACTTGAATCTCCTGCCACGGAGGCAGGGGGCACATCGCTCATTGACTTTTTTTGCACTTCAGGGGTTAGACACCTTTTCCCCTTCTCATCCACAGCTTTCTTGGCATCAGTAGTTTCATGTTCACTTTTACATTGTCTTTTCACTCCTGTTATTTCTCTGCCCCTCTTTGCCGAGGTTTCTTTATCTTCTTTATTGGCCTGTTCACTGTCTTTCTTTTCCATTTCTTCTTTTGCCTTTTGTTCCCTCTCCGTGATTTCATTTTCTTCAGCTTCCTGTTTCTTTCTGGCTTTTTGTTCCTGTTTTTCTCTCCTCAGTTTCTCTTTCTGTTCCTCTTGTTGTTTTTCTCGAAGTTCTTTTTCTTGTTTGTTTTTCTCCAATAAAAGAGCAGTTTCTGCATGAATACGAGCTTTTTCTTCATCTGTTAACATGGCAGTTGGAGGGGGAAGTACTGGCTTTGTGGAACGATCAGGAATTTTTCCATTCTGAGGAGACTGTTGCTCATGATCTGTGCTTTCAGATTTTATTCTATGATCTTCAGGCAATTTGACTGCCGGTTTTTTAGTACGATCAATCTATAACAACAAATAACATAATAAAACATACTTTTGTCAAGATCCAGGAACTCAGTTCTTGAAATCAAGTGGTGAGAAAAGAACCATCACTTTGTGGAGACAACATTTCCCAAAATATCTATTTGCAAATTACCCGATGTCAAGATTTCTCAGAAGACACTGGCACTCATTTCCTCTTGATTCCACACTCCGATGAGTTCTGGATGTGGAAGAGTTCATTATAAAACACGAAACCTAGACGTGGGCATAGCTAGCCTTAAGTTCCATTTCCACATGTTCAATTGCCTTCTCAGTGACTCCATGCAGTGTCTCATATATACCACAAACCTAATAAAACCAAAATTGAAATCTAAAATCTCCCCCTGCAAACATGGCTGCCTCGTGAATAGAACCACTAACCAAATACCTCAAACTAGACCAGAGTTTCATGGCCAACCCCGCCCTTATGCGGTCTGATGATTTTCATCCTGTATCTGCCCCTCCATCTCCATGAGCACCAACCAAGTCCATGTCAACATTCTCTCTACACAGCTTCTCTTGCTCCCTTCTATTTCTCCATTGTGGCCAGAGCAATCATTTTAAAACACAAATGTGACTATGTTCCTCAGCTATTCAAAACCCTACTTTAAATAGCAACTCATCATATTCAGATTATATCTAAAATCCTTATCATGGGGGTCTCACCTCTGCCTATCTCTCCAATCTTATCTCACATCATTCTATGTAATACACCAGCCATACTTTCCTATTTTTTAAAAATTTTGTTGTATTGGGGTGATAATGGTGAGAATTACACAGGTTTCAGGCATACAGTTCTATAATACATCATCTATATATTGTCTTGTGTGTTCACCACCCCAAGCCAAGTCTCCTCCCATCACCATTTATCCCTCCCCCATCCACTTTACTATGTTCTACCTCCCTGTACCTTACTTTCCCTCTGGTAATCACCATACTGTTAACTATGAGGTTTTTTCTTTCTTTCCTAATCCCTTCACCTTTTCCACCTAGTCTCCCCAAACTCCTTCCTACTGACAACTGTCAATCTGTTCTCTGTATCTATAGGTCTGTTTTTATTTTGTTAAGTTCATTTTGTTCATTAGATTCCACACATAAGTGAAATCATATGGTACTTGTGTTTCTCTGACTGGCTCATTTCACTTAGCATAATGTTCTCCAGGTCTATCCATACTTCCCTTAAAAAAAAAAAAACCCTCTCTGATGGCTAGTGATGCTGAGCATCTTTTCTATGTCTCTGGGCCCTCTGTATGTCCTCCTTGGAGAAATGTCTGTTCAAGTCTTTTGCCCATTTTTTAAATTGGGTTTGTGTCTTCTGCAGTGGAGTCAGGTGACTTCTTTATATATTTTGGAGATCAAACCCTTGTCCGAGGTATCACTGGAAAATATGTTTTCCCATATAGTTGGTTCTCTTGTCATTTTAATGCTGTTTTTTTTCTTTTTTTCTTGCAGTATAAGGTTTTTTTCTTTTTATTGATTATGCCATTACAGTTGTCCCATTTCCCCCTTCATTCCCCTCCACTCTGTACATCCCGCCCCCACTATCCCCCCTTTAGTTTATGACCATGTGTCTCAAGTTCTTTAGATTCTATATTTCCCATACTATTTTTGCCCCCCCATCTATTTTCTACCTACCATCTATGCTACTTATTTTCTGTACCTTCTCCCCCTTCTCCTTCTCCCACTCCCCTGTTGCTAACCCTCCATGTGATCTCCATTTCTATGGTTCTGCTCCTGATCTAGCTGTCCTTTTAGTTTGCTTTTGTTTTAGGTGTGGTTGTTAATAACTGTGTGTTTGCTGTCCTTTCACTGTTCATCTTTTTTATCTTCTTTTTCTTAAATAAGTCCCTTTAATATTTCATATAATAAGGGCTTGGTGACGATGAACTCCTTGAATTTGATCCTATGTGAGAAGCACTTTATCTGCCCTTCCATTCTAAATGAAAGCTTTGCTGGATAAAGCAATCTTGGATATAGGTCTTTAGATTTCCTGACTTGGAATACTTCTTTCCAGCCCCTTCTTGCCTGTAAGGTCTTTTGAGAAATCAGCTGACAGTCTGATGGGAACTCCTTTGTAGGTGACAGTCCCCTTATCTCTTGCTGCTTCTAGGATTCTCTCTTTCATTTTAATCTTGGCTAATGTAATTATGATGTGCCTTGGTGTGTTCCTTCTTGGGTCCAGCTTCTTTGGGACTCTCTGAGCTTCCTGGATTTCTTGGAAGTCTATTTCCTTTGCCAGATTGGGGAAGTTCTCCTTTATTATTTGTTCAAATACGTTTTCCACTTGTTGCTGTTCCTCTTCTTCTTTTGGTACCCCTACAATTTGGATGTTGGAACGTTTAAAAATGTCCTGGAGGTTCCTAAACCTCTCCTTATCTTTTTGAATTCCTGTTTCCTCATCCTTTTCTGTTTGGTCATTTTTTTCTTCCTTCTGGTCCACTCCCTTGATTTGAGACCCAGTTTCCTTTCCTTCACTATTTGTTTCCTGTGCATTTCCCTTCATTTGTTCCTCTAATTTGTGACTAAAACCAACCAGTTCTGTGAGCATCCTGATCACCAGTGTTTTGAACTGTGCATCTGATAGGTTGGCTATCTCTTTGCTGCTTAGAAGTATTGGCTCTGGGGCTTTGAGCTCTTTTTCTGCTTGAGCCATAATGTTTTGGTCTGTTAGCGCCTGTTACATATGAGGACAGGAGCCTTAGGTGTTCACCAGGGTGGGGCGACCCAGTCACTGGGTTGTGATGCTGTATGTGGGGATGGGCTCAGAGAGGGGCAATGGTGTTTGTTCTGCTCTCTCTTGGATCTTGGTCCCCTCTGCTGCTTCCTGCAAGCCAACCCCCCCCCCCTGGCCCCTGTGCCAGCTTCTGGGTGTGTGGGCCTGTGCACCCTCCATAATCCTGTGGGTGTCTCCAACAAGCTCTCTGTGAGCCTGGGAGCTTCTCCCGACACCTCGACCCCGAAAGTTTTTCCAATTGGTGCTTTTAGGCTTTAATTCCTGTCACTAGGGCCCAAGCCTGCACAGTCTGTCACACTGCTCGCTCCTTTGCCTGGTTTATCTTGAGTATGAATGTGTGACCACTGTCAGCCAGCCGCCTTGCGCCCTCACTGGGTCTGCCTATTGCTACCCCACACCTGGGATCTGCCAACCATGCTGCCTGTGCATCTGGGGCAGTCCAGCAGTCACCGCTTCTTCCTTCCAGGACCCCTCTCCGTCAGCCACTGACTCTGCCCCTCTTACCGGTCTGGATGAATGGTTCATGGTTGTCGGACTTCCGTACAGTTCAATTTTCTTTGTGTTTGTTTCTAAAACTTTGTTGTCTTTAAACTTGGTTGTATGAGGAGGCACAATGTTTCCACCTATACCTCCATCTTGGCTGGAGTCTTAATGCTGTTTTCTTTAGCCATACTGAAACTTTTTAATTTGATGAGGTCCCATTTGTTTATTCTTTCCTTTATGTTCCTTGATTTATGGGACATATCAATGAAGATGTTGCTGTGTGGAAAGTCTGAGATTTTCCAGCTGATGTTTTCCTCTAGGACTTTTATGGTGCCACGACTTACATTTAAGTCTTTTATCTTGAATTTATTTTTGTGTATGGTGTAAGTTGGTGATTGAGTTTCTTTTTTTTGCATATATCTCTCTTCAGATATCCCAACACCATTTGTTGAAGAGGTGATTTTTACTCCATTTTGTGCTTCTTCCCCCTTTATCAAATATTAATTGACCATAGAGACTTGGGTTTAATTCTGGGCTCTCTATTCTGTTCCATTGGTCTATGGGTCTGTTCTTATGCCAGTACCTGGCTGTTTTGATGACAATGGCCTTGTAACGCCCATCAGTGAATGAGTGGATCAAAAAACTATGGTACATTTACACAATAGAATACTATGCAGCAGAAAGAAGGAGCTCCTACCCTTTGTGACATCATGGATGGAACTGGAGAGCATTATGCTACATGAAATAAGCCAGGTGGTGAGGGACAAAAAGCATATGATCTCACCTTTAACTGGAACATAACCAACAAAAGAAAAAAGCAAACAAAATATAATCAGAGTCGTTGAAATTAAGAACAATCTAACAACAGCCAGAGGGGAAAGGGGAGGGGACAGTGGGAGAAGGGTTTTCAGGAACTACTCTAAAGGACACGTGGACAAAACCAAGGGGGAGGGTGGAAGCAAGGGAGGGAGGTGGGTTTGGCTGGGGTAGAGGGGCAGTAGAAAGGGGAAAATGCAGACAACTGTAACTGAACAACAAAACATAATTACAAAAAAAAATTTTCCTCAAAGATGCTATGCTCCATCCCAACTCAGGTCCCTTTACATCAGCTGTTCACCTAGATAATTCCCACCACAATATTAAATCTTGGTGTAAATATCTCTCCCTTAAACAAGAATTTCCTGATCCCTAAAACTAGCCAAGTCCTGGATTCTTTTCCCTAATAAAACTTATTGGGATTCTGATGGAATAACTATAATTATTTGTTTAAAAGCTTCTTCCCTCCTAGAGTATAAGTTCCACGAGGGTAGAGATTGTGCTGGACATGTAATAAATAAATAGATTGCTGTGAGGATGAATTAAATATAAGTTAAGAAGTAAACTATCTAAATTCTAGATTTAATGAGTTAAGTGTTTATTACCTCGATTTAACTGCAAACTAAACCTACAAAATTGTTAGAAGCATTGCTAGCACAATTTTTTGAGAAGGTGGTTTACTAAACAAAAATGAGAACTTACAAAAATATCTGGCAGTAACAACCTGCATCGTGTTCTTATAAAATAAACTGTACATTTTCCCAGTAAAAAACAATACCATAGGAAGAAATTAGTGAAGAAAAATATCATTTTTTTGTTCCTCACTTCTCTTTTTTTCCCTTCACTTAAAACAAAACTGCTCTCCCCTATTGTTTTCTACATTTGAGAAGGAAGTAGGAAGAACCACTAGAACATGAGGTTAACTATAAAAGGTTGAATAGAAACCTAAATGCATTTTTCCTTAATCTTAAAAGCATAGCTATGACCATGTTACTTTCAAGTTTAAAATTCTTTAAAGGGTTTCCTTGAGTCTACAACAGGATACAGTTCCAATCTGACCCAAGTGTCTCTTCATGCCTCTGGTCCATCTTCCCAATCTCACCCACTATCAATCACTGTTCTGCCACAGAGAACTCTGTCTAAGCACTCACGACTACTCACTGGTCCCGGAGCATGTTCTGTGCCTCCAGCCATACAATAGTCTACTGTCTTTTCCATGCTCAAATCTTACTAAACTCTGAGAGCCCTGATAAAAACTCCGTGAAGACCTTCCTGATACCCTCAGTCAGAACTTGTCTCCTTGCTCTGTGCTCCAGTTAACTATTAGAACAATTATGATGTTCTTCCTATGCTATGGCTATTTTTACACATGTGAATACTAAAAAATCTGATTGAAAAATGTTAGGGGAGAATTAGTTAATCTTCCCTTACATAAAATCTATTGAAGAGGAAAATGCTGCAAATTTTTACTGTAACATCTTGGTTAAAATTTTTTGGGGATTTATTGTTAAAACATGCCTGTAATTTATGTGTTGAATTCTAAGGAAATGGAACTAAAGTACTGTTTCAAATCCAAAATACCATCATCACATATTTGTCAACTGTAAACCAAACGATTTGGGAAAATATTATGGATTAAATAATAAGAAAACCCACACAAAGCTTAAAAGTGCTCAAATTCACTGTGGTGATAAATATAATCTTCTATTGTCACTGCCTGTAGTAATTGGATTGCCAGCTGGGTTTAAAAATCCTTCCCATTATCTGTTCTGTGGCAACAGAACTGAATCATAATGAAAATATTTCATTGCCAAAAAGGTACCAAAACATATACAGTCTTCTCACTGATATTTTTCTAAAATATTAAAGGTTATATGTAAAACATCATTTCTGTGCTATATATTTAACGTAATATTCAAAGAAAAGAGATAATAAAGTTTAAAAAATTCAAGAATATACCTGTGGAAAATTCTTTACAATAGGCACTGGCTGACTTATGGGTGAAACATCAGACTTAGAAGTAGCAATTGCTTCCAACGGAGCTGACAGGGTCAATGGTCTCGGTCTCTCATCTTGATCGTTTATCAATTCTATATTTTCATCCAATGTTATAGGAGGAGGTGGCATTTGTGCAGTAGGTTTAGAAGGAACTGATTCTTCCAGTGAGGGATAAGTAAAATTCACTAAAATCCCCAAAAGAATGATAATAAATTGAAAGAACAGCAAACCCCATAAACACATCTGAAATATCTCACTCGTATTATAGGTGATGACTTAAATGTAAGCAAAATGAGGTGACAACTACAGTCTTAAACATTAATTTCCAGGCTATACGGACATCATGTATTTCTTATGCCTGAAAACAAAATGCCATCTAATAGCACAAATGCACACACAACTAAGAACATTATCCTGAGAACATAAATTTAGAGTTTATTTTACTGAAACAATTAATTGTAAACAAAACTTCTCATCACATACATACATGAGACAGACACCTCTTCAGTCCTGCCTCGTGAGGGCGGAGTGACTTTAGCATTCGTTGTGTACTGGGGGTAACAAAGGAGCCAGTTTTCATAGCCTCCTTCCAAAACCAAAGGCTCGTTGCGCAGGACGGTTTTACTTTCCCACTATAAAATAAGGAAATAGTGTTTTTAATATGGCGGCTAAAAACACAACAAACCCGAACTTTAAAAGTGCTCTTTTCAAGATTAATCTTGTAAGTGATAAAAAAACGAGCTGAATTAAAAATTCAACATTAAATGAAACAAATGGATAGATGAGGTTTTTACAAACACACAAGGAATCCATGATATCAGAAGAAAAATAAGTTTATATGCAATAAAAATCATCCAAAACCTCACAACCCAGAGATACCACTTTAACATTTCAGTTTATTCTTAGTTTTCTATGAAGAGGCATACTTTTTAAACTTCATATTTATAAAACAATAAGACTTTTATGCTGCTGCTTCTTTTCTCTTCTTAGCCTTTTATTAATAAAGAGCTATAATTTGTATTGACCAGCTAATATTCTATTTCATACACAAATACACGCATACCAAAACTGAATCCATCACTTGAACACTTAACATTATTTTTCCCAGTTAATTATAAACAATGCTTAGATAAACACTGACGATTCTTCCTTATACATTCACACCCAATTAACTTCATTAGGAAAATCTCTGGAAATGGAATTATTGAGCCAAGGCACATGAACATTTTAAGGCTCATATATTGCTAATCTTTGAGATGATCTTAAAAAAATCTTTATATTTCTGTAGCATAATTTCCTAGGAGTAAAACCAATGGTTTAAAAGTTTGGTAGATGCTGCCAAATTGCCTTTCAAAAAGACAACACCAATTTATATACTTATCAGCAGTGTATGAAAATACCCATTATAAATCTTTACAATTTTCAAACTGGTGGACAAAAATGTTAACTTGTTTTAATTAGCATTTATTTGTAAAGCTGAACATCTTTTAGTGTTTATTAGCCATTTATATCCTATGATTTATTTTCATCCTTTGCCCATTTTTCTATACAGTCTGCTATTTTCTTAGTAAACAATAAAATAAGAGTAAATAATTATTTCTTTGTTAACCAATTCAACCAATTAAATGGAGTATTTTTGGCCCTGGGCGGGTGGCTCAGTTAGTTGGAGTGTCATCACAATATGCCAAAGTTGTAGATTCCATCCCCACTCAGGGAGGGCACTTACAAGATCAACCAATGAATGCACAAATCAATGTAACAACAGACTGATGTCTCTATCTCCCGCTTCCTCCCTTTAAAACTAATCAGTAAAAATAACAAACAACATTTTTATCTTGGTTAATTATATCAGTAACAATGGCATTCATTGTTTTAATTTGCATTTCTCTGATTACTAGTAAAGTTGGCCACTTTTATGATTTTATCACTTGCATTTTCTCTCCTGTTTATGTCTGTGCCCACTACTTACTTTACCATTTTATCTGAAGTAATTTTCTTATTAAGTTTTTTTTAAAAACTCCTTGGATTTTAGGTAGTCTTAAATCACTGCCATAATTGTTGCAAATAACTGTCTTCTGTCTTCTAATTTTATGGTATTTTTTCACAGCTAAGTTTTAATTTTATGAAGTCAAATCTATTAGTCTTTTTTCCTTACTGACCTTTTCCTTTGTCTCTGTTTTTATAATCTAATTCTTTTTCTTTTCATATTTTTTAATTGCTGTTCAAGTACAGTTGTATTGAACAGCAGTTAAAAAAAAAAGTGAAAATATAGCCCTGGCTGGTGTGGCTCAGTGGATTGAGTGCTGGTCTGAAAACCAAAGGGTAGCTGGTTTGATTCCTGGTCAAGGCACATGCCTGGGTTGGGGGCCCGGGTCCCCTGTTGGGACGCCTATGAGAGGCAACCATACACTGTTTTTCTCTTTCTCCCTCCCTTCGCTTCTCTCTAAAAATAAATCTATTTTTAAAAAGTGAAAATATAATCTCTCTCTTTTTTAAAGATTTTATTTCTCTTTAGAGGGGAAGGGAAGGAGAGAAGGAGAGAAATATTAATGTATGGTTGCCTCTCTTGAGTCTCCTGCTGGGAACTGGCCTGCAACCCAGGCATGTGCCCTGATGGGAAATCAAACCACCATCATGTGGTTCGCAGGCCCGCACTCAATCCACTGAGCTATACCAGCCAGGGCATAATCTAATTCTTAAAGCAAAAAAATAAATAAAATAAAATAAAATAAAAAATAACACTTTTCAGACTACTTCTATTTCTGAAAATCCTAACATGCTACTTTACATAGTGCAGTTTACTGTTATTTGGTAAACGTCTTTTAATTCAAATTTTTAAAAAATCTACAGCCAAAGCATAAGAATTTTCTTGTGCTTAAGATAAACTAGTCCACATACCTCTACCAACCAAAGAAAACTTGCAATTATAATAAACTAACAAGGAAACTTGCTAACCTTGAAAAGTGCATCTTTCAGACTCCGTAGAGTTGTTCCAATTTGTAAATCTTTTGTAGAACTAAACCAGTCAAGAAGTACCACATAATGCACATTCCCTCTCTTCTTCCATATGTCTTTAGAGTCATCTGGGAGGTGTTCTTCAATCCGACTAGCAGTGACTCTGAAATGTATTAACATTTGTATTGGGGCAAAAGTAGGTAAGAGGTCCTAATATACTAACATAAGACACTGAGTTTTGTTCTACAGTCTGTAGCACACTATAGCAAACTTTAAGACAGATTCCTTTCTGAGGTCAGACTGTGTTAAGATACTATATACCCTAAAATGTTTAACAACTGCATAACACAGGAATCTATGTTAATATTAGAAACTAAAAGAAGTAGACACAATTTCGACCCTTTATAAAAAAGTGGGGACCAAACCTGAAAACAGAGGGCCTCATCTGAGCATCTCTCTCAGCCAAGTATAAACAACTGGGGGATCACCTGGGTAACATTATTTATATTTCAGTTATCCATTACCTATACAGATAATTAACAGTTAATCAAACGCCCAAATATCTACTTAACACACATACAGCACTTACTATGTGCCAGGTACTAGTCTAAATGCTTTATTCTGCATCTCACTGATTCCTCACAACAATACTATAAAGTAGGCATTGTTATCCCCATTTTATAGATGGGGAAACTGAGGCACAAAGAGATTAAGTAACTAGCTCAAGGTTACAGCTGCAAGTGAAGCCAGAATTCAAACTCAGGCACTCTGGTTCAAGTCCACACTCTCAGCTGCTTCGTTGTGTTGGCTCTTACATCATCACCTGTGAATATTATTAACTCTATGTTAAAGCAGGCAGTTCACTTCCTTTTTTGCTCACGGAACTGCTGAAGTTCTTCCTCAAGTCCTTACAATGGGCCTGCCTCATGGCCCCTCCCCCAAATCCTACTACCTCAAAGTCCTCAGCACTATGTACTTTTGTTCTCAAGTAAAACTAAGTGGTTTATTTTTAAGAAATCCCATATAAAATAATGTTGTTTACTGTAATATTGTGTACCTGTATATTAAAATATACAGATAAAATATTGCCTCATAATAATTCTTACCTGATATATTGAGATCAGAAGGATGCTTAGTCAACAAAAAAAGGAGAAATACTGAAATGTGATATTCTTAAGGACTATTCCTTACTGCAGGGATATATTTGCCTAAATACTCTTTATCCAAAAACCCAAGATTAGTATTCTGCAGAAAATACTTTGGAAAACAATAGTATCAACCAGTAGTTCCCAAAGTTCACTCTTTCATATATTATCTTCACATACTGCTGCAATATTGATCTACCTTGACTATTATTTAATATTTTAATTGAAAGTGATCCTTTACTTAAATAAAATTTAACAGGAAAATGTATACTCCCATATACATGGAAAAACAGCATCATATCCAATAAGTAAGGGATAATCCTAAACATAAATAGATCAATAAATAATGCTATATTCACCTAGTAGAGTGCAAGTAAGAATAAACAAACTACAAGTGCACACAATAACACAGATGACTCTCACAAACATTAGGTTGTGTACAAAAAGCCAGACATAAAAGACTACAGACTGCATGATTCCACTGATATAAACTACAACAACAGACAAAAAACAATCTATTTTGTTAGAAGCTGGTGTCCCCTGGGCAGTGGGGATATGGGGGATAACTTAACAGGTGGCATATGAGGGGCTTCGCAGTGATGATGGTGTTTCTTGTCCAGATACTAACTAATTGGATGTGCAC
This sequence comes from Artibeus jamaicensis, assembly GCF_021234435.1. Classification (NCBI taxonomy): domain Eukaryota; kingdom Metazoa; phylum Chordata; class Mammalia; order Chiroptera; family Phyllostomidae; genus Artibeus; species Artibeus jamaicensis. Next base: position 20,947,197 of record NW_026521883.1, read on the forward strand.
AGTTTTTGAAAATTCACAGGGCTAAATACTTACATAAGCATCCTTATCGTGTGAATACTACGCTGTTTTAAACTTAAAACTAGACAATGAAAAAATATCATAATCACCATCCCCTAGCTAGAGACACTGCTGCCTAGAGAAAGGGCTGAGATGTGCTTTCTGGTAAGAAAGAGAGATCAGCAAGTATTAAAAAGGAATGCTAGCACCAAACTGAACTTCTTTTAACTAATTCAGAAAGACTGACAGAAATTAAAGGGGAACACTTTTCTTGGCATGCAGTTCACTGTTCTTAGTTTTCGACCTAAACTCATGTTTAGTTTTACAATAGTCTAAATCTCATATTTTGGGAAACAAACTCAAAATATAGTCACACCTACTTGATTACAGATTAGACTAAGCTCTCAGATCTCTTATTTAAATAGAGTACTATTTATGAATCTGTTTAGTGGTTCAGGGGAGAGGAATGACAGAGGGAATGGCAGAGGCCACCATGTTTTAGAAAAAAGTAATCATCAACCCAAACTATTCAATTAAAAAGTCAGATAAAATAAATAGCTAGACAGACTATGAATTAGACAGCATATTTACAATACACCCTAATTTTCAGCTCAAACATTTAGCAAACATCTGCAATGCACCCAATATTATGATAATATTAAATTAGGAATTTTTTCCTAATTTAAGTAATGTATCTTCTTAATAATAAGTTGGTCCTAATATGGACCACAGGTTTTACCTAGTCCAAGCCCGTACACCAAGACCCAGAGAGGTTATATAACACTCAAAATAGTGGAAATAGCCCTGGATCTGTAGCTTTCACTCAGTCACTATTGTGATAGTTTCTAATATACAACATATCTATGCACGTAACTTTAATGTCATAGGTTAAAAACCTTATCAAAAAAGAAAAAAATTTGATTAGGTCCTTATAAATGCCAGGAACTGTGGTAAACGTGTATGTATAAAATTTCTCATTTTAACTTCTCAGAACATCTAAGATAGGTACTATAATTACCCTCTTTTATAGATGGAAACATGGGCTTCTGACTTTATACCCTATACTCTCTTACTTAGCTACACTGCTTCTTCAAAAAAGTACTTGTGTATTCTTTTATCACAAATAATAGTATGGGAAATTCAAATTAAAAAAGCCACTCAATTAGATCACAACTTTAGTCCATTTGATGCATACACTTCAAAAGCTCACACATAAAAAACAGTACAAGAAATTAGTCTACAAACACCCAAGAAGAGATAGCACATAAGGACAGCTTCATTTCTCTTCTAATAAGACTCCAAATGCCATAGATGAGAGAAAATAGGCAGACTGGAATGTCTTTTACACTACTATTCAGAAAGGGCACAGTATGCCAGTAGGAGCAAAAACTGAAAAGGTCAACGGGAAGGAAAACACTATTTTGACACTTAGACTGGATGCTAATTATTAACATTTATCACTATCTACAGTTTACTATTTTATCGAAATGCATAATGACCCACCCTGGACTGATGGCTTCTTCAGGAACACTGTGAGAATTTGAAATATGGGAATCCTGGTAATCCTGCATCCTTCGAGCATCCATTATAATCAAGCTGATATTTTCATCCATCATCATTGTGTATAGTTCCTTTGCTGTGATTGATCCTTGGAATCATGAGAGATAATATTAGTGACAAGTAACACCCAGTTCTGTCATAGTACTAAATACAAAAAAGCATAGCCTTTTCTTGAACAGTGAAGTGTCCTTGTCACATACCTACTACTTCATCATATTATTTATTACCTTTTAAATTACATATAACATGTGTTTTTGACATTTATCAAGAAACTAAGTAAAGGTTCTATTAATAAAGACTTAAACAGCAAAACTTACTGTTGAGTTTATAATTACTTCTGGTGTTACTGGCATAAAATAAAGGAAATTAATGTGTGTATGTCACAAAAATATTCTGTTTTTAAAAATTAAGCCATTTTAACCCTAGCCAGGTGGCTCAGCTGGTTGAAGCACTGTCCCATACACCAAAAGGTTGTAGTTCGATTCCTGGTCAGGGCACATACCCAAGTTGTAGATTTGACCCCAGTTGGGGCATAGTATGGGTGTTCTTCTCTCTCTCCCTTCGTCTTTCTCTAAAATCAATAAACATATCCTCAGGTGAGGATTAAAATAAAAATTAAGCCATTTAAAAAACATCAACCAGAAGAAATATCTATGGCTCAAAAATTCTTGAAAAAGTCTAAATCAGGGGTGTCAAACTCATTTTTACAGGGGGCCACATTAGCGGTTGTCTTCAAAGGGCTGAATGTAATTTCAACTTCTTAAAAGTTAAGGAGTAGTTACATTTATACAGTCTTAAAATTATTTTGGCTCTTTGAAGGCAACCACGTAGCTGATGTGGCCCCCAGTGAAAATGAGGTCTAAATTCTCCTTTTAAAGTCTCTAAGGGGTTTTTATGAGGGCTATTTCAGATTTTCAAGTATGCCTAGAGTCACAAGCCTGTTATTTGAGTTCCATGAGAAAGGCTGGCAAACGAGGGCCTCCTGTTTTCATTGGAACACAGCTATACCCATTTGTTTACACACTGTCAATGGCTGCTTTCACACTACAGCAGCAAAGACCACAGCATCCCCCCAAACCTAGAACATTTAGTACCTAGCGCTCTGATTTTTAGACAATAAACAGTTGCTGTTTGGCTATTTTCCACTTTCAGCTTGTACAAACTAAAGATCAAAAAGCACTACAAGGGAGCTTAATATGTAAAGAACTATTTCTTCAGCAGTGAGTTATGAGAACATAGTCACAGTATCTCCTAAGATAAAATACCCAGCTGCTAATAACCATCCTACTTCCCTTTCTAACCATCAAGGTCATTTTGACAATAAAACAATCTAAGAAAGTTGAGAACAAACCACTGAGATGAATAATACTGAAGTAGAATGAGATACAAGGGAATATAAATCTAAGAAATAAATCTTAGAATGAATTGACAACAGCTGTTTAGGAACGTACCTTACTAAGTTTATTTTTTAATTGTTGTATGGCAATATTTTAAAGAATTTATTTTAGCGTTACAAACAACTGATATTTAAATTAAACCTTTTCTGAGAGGAAAACTTAGGCAATTGCCCAAGTCTTATTCTTTAGGTCATATATGTGTGACTAGAGCATAGATACCACCTGTAGATAATAGCAAAATTACTGGTTTAAATTTTTTAAGGGCATAAAGAAAACTTTTAAATAAGTCTTCAACCTAGAGTCATAAGTAGTAATAGCTAATACTTACATAAAGTTTACTATGAGTTTCACATTCATTAACTTGTTCAATCCTCACAATAACCCTATGAACTAGGTACTATCATTATCCCGCTTTAAAAAGGGGAAGGTTTAGTTAAAGAGATTAAGTAACATGTTCAAGATCACATGGAAATTCAGAAAAGGAGCCAATGTTCAAACCCAAGCAGTCTTGCTCCTGAGAGTCCATGCCCTTAATCAGTATGCTAAACTACCCCGAAAAGAAAACAGTGACAAATGTAAACTGTGGTTATGATCTTTTCAATGGCATGTTCTCACAAATAAAACCCATGATAGAGAAATTCAGAATGTAATACATTGTCAGTGTATTGGTACAGGCTAGGAAAACTAACACAGCTTGCATACAGATTAGACACAATATTAGAATCTCACTATAAAATCTGAAGCTAATTTTGATTAAAAGAAGATCTGAGTAATAACCTAAAAGAACTCTCTTTCTGTACACACTTACCTTTTTCTGTGGTCTCATTTTTTCCATTCTTTTCACCATTTACCTATTTCGTAGGAAAAAAAAAAAGCTTCAGCTTTTAATACTTCATTGAAATGGAAAGCCTAGAATATGAAGGGCCCAGAGTGCTGGCATTTTACAAAATACAGACGGACATGGCATTATTGCATTACTCTGTCAGTAGTTAATAGCTGAACTACCTACCAGCATATCTGAATCCTGTATTTCTTCAAAATTTTCTTCAGTTACTGGCTAAATACAATTTTAAACCACAGACTGTTACCAAAACTTGTTATTTAATTTAATGAAAGAGTATTTCTTACAGTAAAATAAAAATTGGGCTATTCTCTAGCATGAACCATTCAAAGTGATGAAAGGGAGAATCTAAAATGAAATTGTAGGACTACTCTACCCACCAAGGTTATCATTCAGGATTGAAGAAAAGATCATTTCCAAGACAAGCAAAAACTAAAGGAGTTCAATACCATTAAACCAGCAATACAAGAAATGTTAAAGGGACTTCTTTAAGTGGAAAAGAAATGGCCAATAGTAAAAATTAAAAAATATTGAAAAGAAAAAAAAAACACGGATAAAGGCAGACATTTAGTAAAAGTAGTGGACCAACCAAGTATAAAGCTAGTATGAAAGGTTAAAAGACAACGTAGTTAAAGATCATGTGTAACTATAATAATTAAGGAATACAGGCAAACACATTCACACAAAAGGTGTAGAATATGTCCAAAACATAAACGTGGAGAGCGGGGGTAGGAAACACGTAGGGCTTTCCAAATAGTATATGATTCCACTTACGTGACTTATCTAGAGTAGTCAAACTCATAGACACAGAAAACAGAATGGTGGATGCCAGGAGCTGGGGGAGGGGGGGTGGGGAGTTATTGTTTAACAGACGGAGTTTCTGTTTTGCAAGATAAAGGTACTTCTGGAGGCAAACAGTGATGACGTTTGCACAACAATGTGAATGTACTCAACACCCCTGAACTGTGTACTTAAAAAATGGTGAAGGGGTTAAATTTTATGCAATGTATATTTTACAACAATGAAAAAATTTTTTAAAATATAAGGAACCCTACCTCCCCATCTCTGCGAGGGTAGGAGCCTAATTTCCATAACTGAAAATCAGCACACATGGATGACCTGTCACAATGACCAGCCTCTGGCACTAACATACCCCAATACTTTTCCATTAAGCTAATTAGCGTTTAAGAATCCTCCCATGTTTCGTTTAGGCACTGCTGAGTTCAATCTCTCTCTCATATTTCAATAATCTTGAACAGTCTTCATTAACATTTTTATGAAAGAGCTTTTAAAATGCAGTTTTAAGCAAGTATCAATTTAAGAGAGACTGCAATAAACACAGCTTGTTACATATGAATGTCATGGTAACCACAAACCAAAAACTTGTAACAGGACCAACTGAAGCTAGAATTTCATTTAATTCAATTTCTGATTTAAAAAAGACATCAAATTTTACCCTTGTTGCCTAAAAGTATGTTGTAGTGATATCTCAACTTTTCTTAAGCAAATACTCTGAGAAGACTCTCTTTATTTCATAGAATAAATCTGAACTACCTTCTGGGTTTTGTCTCTGGAGTCCAACACATTCTCCAAAGAGCTCTCGGCCGACGTGTCGCTGTCCTCTCGTCCTGCTTCCTGTCTGTGCTGTCTCTGCAGTTGCTCTTCCTTCTGCCTGTCCTTTTCTTCAAGTTTTTTCCGAATTTTGGCTTCTTCATATCTAGTTAAAAAATGAGGTCAAAATGTCTTTATTGCAATGATCATGAAAAGTAAAGGAGTTTCTGTTACATAATACTAGTATCCTGCTTCGGTACATATTTTCTCTCTCTAATTGAAATTCAATGCCACCACTGTTCATTACAAGTCACATCTTGTAAATCTGCCTGCTGTAGATTTATTTCAAATTGCCAAAAAATCTTGAAAACTATGTTCTCAAGTTGAAGTTGTTTAGTGTTTTTATTACGTTCCCTCCCACTAATTTTCACCTTTTAATGATTCAAACCTGCTGCAATTTCCTTTTGAAAGGACTTACAATCCTAAAATCCTAGTACAGACGACAAATAAGTGAAAGGCCCGAAAGCTCAAAAGACAGAGAAGATAAAGAACATGATTAATGCTACCATATGATTAGGGAAAAACCAGGCAAACCCAAGAGAAAACAGTTTATAATGGGTAATCCAAAGATTGCTCGAAATTCTATTCTACTTAATTGATTAACTGGCTAAAGGAGAGAGAGAAGTGTGAGTCTAAGTGATATCATGCACCTTAACATATTCCAGATCCAAGAGTAGTAATTTCTAGAAAGGATGAAGGGAATATAGTATTTAAAAAAGACCATTTCTAAGTAAAGGCCATGGTGTATATAACTGTAATAGTTTATTAATCCAAATATAAAAAGCATTAAGAAAAGTACTGAACTAAAAATAGCTCCCTCTTTTATTTTGTTATTAGGGAATGACTAAAAATTAAAACATACCATTTTAAATTTCTAATTATATGATGCCTGATAAATCAGTCATGGCAAATACTAGAATCAGGTTTTTTTTAAACACATATAACTGCTGCAACCAGGCAGTTCAAAACTATACTGAATAGTTTATTCCCATAATACTACAGTATCCAATAGAATATTACAACATTGGGGCACAGGATGAATTATATTTTTCTGAAGAATCCTGTTAGAAACTTAGAAAAAAAAAGGACCTGAATGCTAAATGAATACATCAATTTTTACCTTAATAATTTATCATTCTAAGCATTTTTAAAACTTCAGCAAAGAATATTAATGGTAACACATGAACATAATATATGTGATATAGCAAAAGATTTAATTATTGTGTCCGATTAAAACAGAATGTATTTTTAGGAATTGGGATTTTTATGCATGATCAACATAAACAGACATATTCTAAATATTATTTTTATCGTCTAAGTTTCCATTCTTTTAAAGATTTGAAATAGTAATGTCTGTACCTGAGTTTAAGGCTTTCAGAAAGTCTTTCAGCTTCTTCAATAGCTTTCTTGATGTTTGCAGGTCCAAGCATTGAATGAATGTAGTCCTAAAATAATAGAAAAACCATCCTGTACTACTAGTGCTGGCAACCGCACACAGCTCTAATGCTAAAGACATTAAAATCATAGTACTTAAAGCAGGGAAGTTTGGGGGTGTCCAACCTTTTGGCATCTCTGGGCCACACTGGAAGAAGAACAGTTGTCTTGGGCCACACATTAAATACATTACGACACCTATTCACAAAAAAAGCTCAATGTTTTAAGTAAATTTACCATTTTGTATTAGGCCACAGTCAGAGCCATCTTGGGCCACATGTGGCTCATAGGCTGGACCATGGTGATAGAAACATTATTATGAGCAAATAAAGTATTTTAAAAAACTTTTAACCTATATAAATCACAGCTTGTTCTCAAAATGTTTCACAAGTATCTCTTCATACCATTAGCATAAAAAAACTCCAGTAATTAATAGCTTCACTTATTTGTAAGGCACCATTTAGGAAGTGTAAAAACTATTCTTTTCATTTATAATTAAGTGCCAAAAAGCTGAACTTTAATATACTTTGCTACTGTAAACAAATTACCTAGTTTTATTTTTCTCTAGTCTCAGAAGCAGTAAAACAAGTTGTGTATCAATCTACAGCACAGGGTTTGTTTTCTTTTGTTTCAAAATGAAATGTTTTTTCTTCCACCTGTATTTTACATTAATTACCTGCCTTCAAACACTTTAGACATAAAACAAGTTTTACATCTGAGGAAACCTTGAATAACTAAAAATCAAATGATAGGGAACAAACCACCAATAATATAATCTACCTTTAAAAAGCAGAAAGTTTTGGCACATACTTTACTAATAAGCATAATGAAGTTTTTAAAAATCCCATCTCTAAGAAATCCCTCACATGTTCCTGCAATCAGAGAGAGATTTTTAAGTCAAGGCCAGTTCAACGTGACAGCAGTGCAGTGAGACCGCGCCAGGCAAGTGCTGGATCCAATCTGCCACAACCTGTCGGTGTGACTTTGCAGACAGAGCCCACTAGTACAATTCATCACAAAGGATGTATTAATCAAAATTTAAAAAAGAAAGACCAGGTCAAAAATATCCATCTTTGGCTCACGGAGAGTCAGCAAGAGCTCTGGATGGAACAAATCTGTTGGTAAGAGCTACCCTAGGCCTATCTATCTAGTCTAAAAGTAGATCATGTTTTGGTTGAGTTATTCTTCTAGATTAAGGACTAAATTTAAGAAAAGGGTCCTTCACTATGTAATTTCAATGAAAGTATATGACTTGTTCAATATTTTGTCAACTGAAAATTACAGTGGAAACTATAATTACTATTAGTCCTGATGACTGATACAATGCTTTTTAAATAAAAATGAAATCTAATCAATACAATAAGGTTTCTGATAAAAACAAAATACAAAGTAAAACCAAAAAGTACTATGACTTGTTTCATTACTTTTTTGACATTGAAATACCAGTCTATAAGCTCAGCTTAACAATGTTTAAATGCTGAAAAAATGGTGTGCTTGGCTATGCCTATTACAAGCTCCCCAACGACATCCCCTTAATATTAAAGAGGCCTCTTGTCAATAATTCTCTCTCTGTACCATTACAGAGTTACAGTAAGCGTAAATATTTTCAAATTTTCAATAGCAGCCCTGGCTGGTGTGGCTCAGTGGGTCGGAGTGCCATCCCATAAACTGAAACGCCAAGGGTTTGATTCCGGTCAGGCACAGGCCTAGGTTGCAGGTCTGGGTATGGGAAGCCACCAATTGACATTTGTCACTCTAACATCGATGTTTCTCTCCCGAACCCCCTCCTCTCTCTCTGGGATCAATCAATAAAACCTTTTTTTTTTTTTTTGAAGATTTTTAAAAAGAATTTCAATAGCACTGACAATTGGCACAATTTAAAAACCAACATCTAATTCTTATATACCTAAAAACATTTCCTTCTTAAGTTTACCAAATAGAACTTTCCTATTCCTGAACATTAAGATCCAAGCAACTCTCATGACCTCCCAAACAAAAATGTTTACCAATTAATATTTAGGATTAATTATCAATTGCCACGCAGAGCCTGGACCAATGTGGTTTAGTTGGTTGGGCATCAACCTGCAAAGCAAAGGGTTGCTGGTTCAATTCCTAGTCAGGGAACATGCCTAGGTTGTGGGTTCAGTTCCTCGTTGGGGCACATGTGGGAGGCAACTGAACAATGTTTCTCTCACATCCATGTTTCTCTCTCTCTCTTTCCCCCTCCCTCCCCATTCTTTAAAAATACATTTTTAAAAATGTAAACAAAAGGAGAATTCCATGATGATTTAGCCCTGGATGGCTGGCTTGGCTGGTTGGAGCCTCATCCTACACACCAAAAGGTTGCAAGTTCAATTCCTGGTCAGGGCACATACCTAAGTTGTGGGTTGAGTTCCTGAAAAGGGTGCATTTTTCTCTCCCTCAAATCTGTATTTTCCTTCCTTCCTCCCACCATTCCCTTTCTAACTCTTCTTCCTTTCCTCCCTTCCTCCCCCCTCTCCTCCCCTCTGTCTCTAAAATCAATAAACATATCCTTGGGTGAGAATTAAAAAAATTAAAAATTATCATTCTAGATCTGACTGGTGTGGCTCAGTTGACTGAGCAAAGGCCAGCAAAGTGAAAGATTGCCACTTTGATTTCCAGTCAGGGCACATGCCTGGGTTGCAGGCCAGGTCCCCAGTAGAGGGCACGTGAGAGGCAACCACACACTGATGTTTCTCTCTCTCTTTCTCCTTCCCTTCCCCAACTCTAAAATTAAATAAATAAAATCTTAAAAAAAAAAAACAGTTCTAAGACAGAAGCAGATGCAGAACCCTGGACAGAACAAATGGAATTAGTCCTTTTACTGAAAACCAGGAACTGAACTGCAGCATATGAAGTAATAGGGAGCTTCCTAATCTGAACAACTGCCACTTCCAAATAGGTACTCACTCTGCTAATGCAAGGGATAGTCTGTGGAAGTGGAAAAAATCTTTTTCATTCTAATTTACTCCCAACCTCATTAGTTTTTTGTAGTTTTTTTAGTAGTTTTTTTAAACTACAAAACACCCCAACCTTGTCAAACAACAACAACAAAAACTAACTTTAAAAATAAAGCAAAATATTAAAAAGTATGTAAAAATTGGCCCTACAACAATAGACAAAACAGCAAACACCAAAACTACCAGTTATCCAAACCTGGAAATTTTTCAAAAATATTTCTTTTAGCAAATGCTTTTATACTTCTTTTTGAACAAAAGGTACTGTGAAAATCATCAAAGAGTATGCAAAAACTTGTTTAAATTTGGACAAGCCTTTGTCTCTACATGTAGGTAAGTATGCCCAAGAGGTGTCCTGTTCCAAGGACAGGATCAGTCCAACCCTTTGTGGACAGAAGGATGAACCTCTAGATGCAAGGGGCCACCTTTCCAAAGCTAGATCTAACACTCCACACTATTATTAGAATAACCTTACTGTAAGAAATACCGGCAACAGTTTATCACCATTAAAGGATATATAAATTATCCCTTAACCAACAACCAAAAGAAATAGCATCAATTCCACTACTATGGAAAAAAAAGTAAGCCATTTCAAAAAAAAACCAACAAACAACTTTTTTTTTTAACTTCTGTTAAATCAATTTAAATGAGGCAAGGATATTCTGCCACCAGTGAGCAAAATAAAACTCTCAATTTTAATTTAAGAGTGGCTTCTCTATCAGATAAGAAATCTATGGGCAGTATTTTGCTATTTATTTTCTGGTAGGAGGCAAAACTGCTTCTAAGAGGAGATGGAAACACAAAATTCTTCTCATTGCTTTAACCTAGCCTCCATGTCCTTCTTTTGCCTACTTCTGGTGCAGCTGAAAAGCAACCATTTCCCCCAGCAACACTTATCAGTCAGTCATCAGTTCTCCTTCTTCATTTACACCCATCCCCCCATCCCATGGCTTCAGCAAAGTGAAAGAAGGCATCTGCTGAAAGGATTAAAGGCAAAATAATATTACAAATGGAAGCAATCAGCATTACTTTTGGAAATTGGTATCTTTAATATAGCTACAATGTCAATGATATATTAAAAACTGTCACATAATAACAAGTAACTACGGATAAATTCCCAGAAGTAGAATCACTGAATCATAAGGAAGTGGAAGTTCCATTTCTAATTTTTTGAGGTAACTCCATACTGCTTTCCACAGTGGCTGCATCAATCAGCATGCCAACCAACAGTGCATGAGGGTTCCCCTTTCTCCACATCCTTACCAGCATTTGCTGGGTGCTGAGTTTTTGATGGTAGCCATTCTGACCGATGTGTGGTGATATTTCATTGTGCTTTTAAGTTGTATTTCTCTGACAATTAGTGACATTAAGCATCTTTTCACATGTCTATGGCCATCTATATATGTCCTCTTTGGAAAAATGTCTATTCAGGCCCACTGTCAATTTTTAAATTGGATTGTTTTTGTGTGTGTGTGTGTGTGTGTGTTGAGCTGTGTAAGTTTTTTATATATTTTAAAAATTAACCCCTTATCTGATATATCATTGGCAAACATGTTCTCCCATTTAGTGGGCTGTCTTTTCACTTTGTTGATGATTTCTTTTGCTGTGCACAAACTCTTTAGTTTGTAACTAAAATTTTGTAGTCCCATTTGTTTTTCTTTTGTTTCCCTTGCCTGAGGAGATATCTCAGAAAAAATATTCCTATGAGAAATGTCTGAGATTTTACTGCTTATGTTTTCTTCTAGGATTTTTAAGATTTTGAGTCTAACATGTCTTTAATCCATCTTGAGTTTTAGTCTTGTGTATGGTGTAAGGTGGTGATCTAGCAGTTTTTTTTGGAATGTATCTGTCCAATTTTCCCAATGCCATTTACTGAACAGACTATCTCTACCCCATTGTATGTTTCTGTCTCCTTTGTCAAGGCATGGGTTTCTTTCTGAGCTCTGTATTCTGTTCAGTTGATCTATATGTCTGTTTCTATGCCAGTACCATGCTGTTTTGATTACTATGGCTTTTGTAGTATAGTTTGATATTAGGTAGCAAGATTTCTCCAACTTTGTTTTTCTTTCTGAAGACTGCTATTGCTATTTGGGGTCTTTTGTGGTTCCATACACATTTTTGAAATATTTGTTCTAGTTCTGTGAAATGTATCATTGGTATCTTGATAGGAATTGCTTAAATCTACAGATTGCTTCGGGTAGTATTAACATTTTAATGATGATTTTTCCTACCCGTAAACATGGTATATGCTACCACTTACTTGTATCTTCTTCAATTTCTTTTTTCCATGTCTTAGAACTTTCCGAGTATATGTCTTTTATATCCTTGGTTAAATTTATTCTTATGTATTTTATTATTTTTGAAGCAATTATGAATGGGACTGTCTTCTTAGTTTCCCTTTCAAATAGTTCATTATCAATGTATAAAAATCAACTGATTTCTGGATACTAATTTTGTGTTCTGCTACATTACTGAATTCATTTACCAGTTCAAGTAGTTTTTTTCATGGAATCTTTAGGGTTCTCCACATATTATCATGTCATCGGCAAATAATGACAGTTTTACTTCCTCCTTTCCAATTTGGATACCTTCTTATTTTGCTGGTCTGATGGCCATGGTTAGGACTTCTATATGTGTTGTGTAAGAGCAATGAAAACAGACATCTCTTCTTATCCCCAATCTTATAGGGTAAAGCTTGTAGTTTTTGCCCATTGAGTACAATGATGGCTGTGCATTTGTCATATATGGCCTTTTTTAGTTGAGGTGTGTTCCCTCAATTGCCACTTTGCTGGGAGTTTTTATCATAAATGGGTGTTGGATAAAACCACCCCTATGTCCACTGAAGTATAATTTACAATAGCCAAGATGCAGAAACAGCCCAAGTGTCCATCAGTAGATGATGGATTAAAAAAAAACAACAAAACACAATGGACTACTATTTGACCATTAAAAAAAAAGAAGGAACTCTTACCCTTTGCAACAGCATGAATAGACTGGAAGAGTATTATGCTAAGTGAAACAAGCCAGTCAGAGACAAACAAGTACCATATGATTTCACTCTTATGTGTAATCTAATGAACAAAATGAAATAACTAAATAGTGACAGAGTCATAGATAGAGAGCAGGCAGAGAGCTGTCAGGGGGGCAGTGGTAAAGAGACTGAGCAAGAATGAAAAAAAGAGAGAGAAAACTCATGGACATGGACAACAATGTTGTAACGGCCAAGGGGAAGGAGAGGTGGAGGGAGGTTGAGGAGGGTATAGTGGGACTAAACAGTGACGGATGGAGACTTGGGATGGGGAGTACACAATACAGTGTACAAATGATTTGTTGTAGAATTGTGCTCCTGAAACCTATAATTTTGTCATCCCAATAAATTCACTAAAAAAAATAACCTTTAAACTTTTCACATTAAAAAGAAGTGACTAAACCTTGAATTTTGAAAAAGTACAGTAACAGTCCTATTTTTTATTTAATGCATAAATAAGTAGTTTTATTTTACCTGGCAATGACTTATCATAACAGAAACTGATCATGAGTCTATATGTTGCTATAAACTTGTACTACTACAAAGCAAATTAAGAATGTGTATATAGCCCTGGCTGGTATGGCCCAGTGGATTGCCAACCCGTAAACCAAAGAGTTGTTGGTTAAATTCCCAGTGAGGGCACATGCCTTAGTTACTGGCCAGGTCCCTACTTGAGGGTGTACAAGAAGCAACCATACATACGTGTTTCCCTCCCTCTCCCCACCTCCTTTCCCCTCTCGAAAAATAAATAAAATCTTAAAAAAAAAAAAGAAGAATGTGTATATAGTATGTGTATCCACATGTTTGCAAATAATGAAATTAAATCTTCAGTTTGCTTTTACCATCTGCACAGAGTTTGAACTTAATGCTACATAATGTTACCTAAATTACAGTACAGTTAAAACTTTTAGAGGAGATAATTCCATTGTGCAGAAATAACTTAGCAAATAAAAATGCATAAATGAAAGGTACCTGCTGTTCCTTGAAATCAGGCCTTTTCTTGATAAGATTATAAACAGTCACGTATTTCATATATAGTACATAGGCCCTTTCCTCATCACGATCTGTTCTGCTCTCTTCTGCTGTCTTAAAGATCCTCACGGCACTCTGTACATAACTTAAAATTAGAGAAAAAAACAAAACATGATGACATCTGGGGTAAAAATCACGTGTAAAGTCTACAGATAATGTTGATAAAATAAATTTCATAATTTAGGCTGCACTATTTCAGAACTGATACTAAGTTAATGAAAGTTGGGATGCACCTGAAAATTTCCCTTATGATACAAGTAAATACGTGTTTAACAACAGTAGTTTATATAGCACAACCTGTTCAAAATGCATTCTGAGTCCAGTCCTAAAAGACTTACTACAACAGATAGTTCTGGAGCAAGTGGTCCTCAGGAAGCCACGTAACAGTCCCACACTCTGTAATTAAGGAACATAGCTTTTGTTTTGAAGTGGGGGGGGGGGCCTAAAATCTTTATTATTTTAATATTAAAACAAATATTTCCAGTTCTCCTCGCTTCTTTCTAACCATAAAGTACAGTTTCTCCCCATCTAAAAATCCAAGAAATTAGGGAAAGGAAAGGGAATAAGAGGTCAATCTTTTTATGTGGTGAAGGTGTTCTACAAAATGGCTGAACTGCACTCTGACTCACTGGTCCTGGAAGAAAAAGAGACTTAAAAGTCCAGAAATATATGATCTTAAAATTTTGCTTCAGTAAAATGAGAATTCTGTGGCATTCCCTCTAAGGATATGTTCCTGGTTTGACAAAGCAAATTAATAAAATTAGGTGTTTCTGCCAAGAATAATTCATACACTTAGGAAAGTTTTGGCAACCAAGTTATAGTGCCAATGCCTACATACAATCTGCTCTATCAATAATTATTTATACAAAGCAGTGCATTTTGTTTTCTGGATTTTTCAAACTGTGCTCTAAGATTGAGACATGGATTAATGATGAAATTGGCCAGGCCAAGGATCTACACCACCACTCAAAAAAAGGGACAAAGTGGTATTTCAGACCAAGTATGTCCCACACAAGGGTCATTTTGTCAGTGTGTGTACCCTGCTTCACATCACATCACAACCCTAGGACAGAGGTACAAACTAAAAGCAGCAAGGAGATTCTCTAGAAAAGCTCAGGAGTGGGTTCCTTTGGGATCAAACATATCATTTTTCAGAGGATTCCATTTATCTCCAGTCAGGGAACATCTTTTTCCCCAATTTCTAACACCTGCTTGCTCCAAGCCTGGATGCAGCTAGACCCACCTTTCTTTCTGAAACTCTCTTCCCAACTCTGTATTACACAGATCGGTAGGTTAAAAGTTCATGTCGAATTAACACTTTGCTCAATACCGGCTAAAAAAATATCTATCTCCCCTTTTTTATCAAAGAAAAACTATGCTAAGACCATCTCTTATATGTGAAATACACGAAAATGAAAATTTTTAATTAAGATGTATTTTATACTGTTTCATAAAAAGATATTAACTGTGGCTGAATGATCTTTGCAGAAACCTAACAGACTTTACCTCTTAAAAACTTATGATGTATATATTGTCCAGAAAACAAATATGCATATTAGAAAAATATATATGTACTCTGCCAAGATAAAGTTACAAACTTATCTAAGAAGGTCTTTACTTATGAGATAAACTTTACATTTACTACTCACCTAACTGATTTAAGAACATGGAAATGAACTAAAAATTATTATATGACTCAGTTAAACTAGCAATGAACACATACTTCTTAGTGCTTATTTTTTCTGGTTTAACTTCTGTCTTCTTATTGAGGTCTTTTAGTGAAGTACTGAGGTAGAGTTCTTTAGGAACCGAAGCCACGGCAGGCATGATGAATAACCTCTACTCTTCCACTTTCACAATGGATGGTGTACTTCATTAGAAGTACTTCTTTTCTGAAACAAAATGAACAGACATAATTCCACTAGTTTTTCTCATTAACAGTAAAATAACCAAGCAGATAAAAACTAAAACTGCTAACTGTTTCCTTTGCTAAAAGAGTTAAATTATCTTGAATATATCTATTCTGGGAGTTTAAGATATACAGGGTTATCAATAAACAATTTCATTTTTCCCCAAATTTTCATTAACTAAATGAATCATTTTACCTTAAGTATCAGGGATTGTTTCTGTCAAAGGAACTAATAATAATCAATAATAATAAGAGCTTTTATGTTTTTTCTTTTGTTAAACTGACATTAATGTATATAGATCACAATTAGAAGGAAGTTTCATTCAGAAATATTTCTCTTTCTCATTCATATCAATTTATAAAAGGAAACAAGCAATGGGGGGGTGGTAATAGGTTGGCGGGGCCACTCTGTATGTAGCCAAGGACATCTGAACATGTTTCTGGCAGAATACAATGAAGTACTCTGGTTTACCCTGTAAAGGTCATTGACGTTGCATGACATTTTTCATTTCCTCATCTGCTTTGGTGAATTCTGACTAGGGGGCTGGAGGAGGTAGTAAACAACATGAAAACAAGGGGACAGCTGTATACTCATTACGTTGTGTGTGTGTGTAATGTGCAGAGATCATGCTCAGACGGGGCAGAGCAAGGGAGTGCACTGAATGGGGGGTCTCGGTATAAGATCATAACTGTCACCACATGAAAACTTCAGGGATCCAATTAAATATATATGAGGTCTTTAGTTGTGAAGAACTAATTACAGTTTGAATAAATATCCACTTTAATATGTTTAAAGATTATGACTTTTTTCTGTCACTGATTTCCACTGTCTCAATGCCTTTGATGCTATCGGTTCACCTATTATGAGATAAGCAGATTATCAATGAACATCTAATTCTAAAAGCTGAGTAATATGTAACTTTAGGGGGGAAAGGTTTCTGTTCACTTATGTGAAACTTCAAAAGCATCCCAATCTGCTTGATTCTAGTCATATTTTATAACAGTAAAACTTTCTGATTTCTTGAGACTCACCCTTTCCAACCCTGTGCCTTTAATCCACTGACTTTTAGTCAGCAAACCTAGCTATTTTTCTCTGCAAGTCATGTTTTTATAATTCTCATTTCTTCCCAATTGTTCACTCCATTTATCTATAAACACACATTTAACCAAATACTTTAATGAGTAGCATCAGATCTATGCATTTAAAAATAATGAGCTCTTGGACTTCCGCCAAGATGGAGGCATAGGTGGAGACACCGTACTTTCTCACACAACCAAGTTTAGAGACAACAAAATACTAGCAACAGAAAACACAGCCAGAACACAGAAAATTGAACTTTTTGGAAGTCTGATAACAATGAATTCTTCAGCCTGACTGGTAAGAGGGGCGAAACCAGCAGCCGACGGAGCAGGGTTACACAGGAAAACTCGGTCAGACGGACTCAGGCACGAGGACCTCAGGCGTGGGGTTGCAAAGGGCCGACCCAGTGAGCAACCGGCAGATCCGGCGAGGGTGAAGCGTGGAGGGTTGACTATGCTGGTGCATTCCTGCACAGATAGACCAGTGAGGGAGCTGGCAGTGAGATGGGACCGAGTGGGTCCCTGCGATGGGAGGCAGCAGAGACGGCCGCCATTTCTCAGCTCTGACCCCACCCCCACATACAGCGTCACAACCCAGCGACCTGAGCGACCCTGCCCTGGTGAACACCATAGGCTTCACTCCTCACCCAGTGGCGGGAAGCAGGAGAGGGGGTCGCCATTTCCCCACTCTGACCCCACCACCACATACAGCATCACAACCCAGCGACCCCACCCTGGAGGCCCCGCCCCACCCCTAGGGCTCCACTCCTCATACTCAATGGGCGCGAACAGACCAAAAATGGCTCCAGAAGATCTCAAAGCCCCAGAGCCCATAAATCTAAGTGACAAAGAAATAGCAAAACTTTCAGATGCACAGTTCAAAACACTGGTGATCAGGATGCTCACAGAACTGGTTGATTTTAGTCACAAATTAGAGAAACATATGAAGGCTAAACTAATTGAAATGAAGGGAAATGCACAGGAAACCAATAGTGATGGAAAGGAAACTGGGACTCAAATCAATGGAGTGGACCAGAAGGAGGATAAAAATGACCAACCAGAAAAGAATGAAGAAACAAGAATTCAAAAAAATGAGGAGAAACTTAGGAACCTCCAGGACATCTTTAAACGCTCCAACATCCGAATTATAGGGGTACCAGAGGGGGAAAGGAACAGCCACCAGTGGAAAACTTATTTGAACAAATAATAAAGGAGAACTTCCCCAATCTGGCAAAGGCAATAGACTTCCAGGAAATCCAGGAAGCTCAGAGAGTCCCAAAGAAGTTGGACCCAAGTAGAAACACACCAAAGCACATCATAATTACATTAGCCAAGATTAAAATGAAAGAGAGAATCCTAGAAGCAGCAAGAGCTAAGGGGACAGTCATCTACAAAGGAGTTCCCATCAGACTCTCAGCTGATTTCTCAAAAGAGACCTTACAGGCAAGAAGGGGCTAGAAAGAGGTATTCCAAATCATGAAATCCAAAGACCTACAACCAAGATTGCTCTATCCAGCAAAACTTTCATTTAGAATGGAAGGGCAGATAAAGTGCTTCTCAGATAAGATCAAATTCAAGGAGTTCATCACCACCAAGCCCTTATTATATGAAATGTTAAAGGGACTTACCTAAGAAAAAGAAGATAAAAAATATTAACAGTGAAAGGACAGCAAACGCAGAGTTATTAACAACCACATTTAAAATAAAAGCAAGCTAAAAGGACAGCTAGATCAGGAGCGGAACCATAGAAATGAAGATCTCATGGAGGGTTAGCAACAGGGGAGTGGGAGGAGAAGGGGGAAGAAGGTACAGAAAATAAGTAGCATAGATGGTAGGTAGAAAATAGATGGGGGGAGGGCAAGAATAGTATGGGAAATATAGAATCCAAAGAACTTGAGACACATGGTCATAAACTAAAGGGGGGGAATGGTAGGGGTGGGGGGTGCAGGGTGGAGGGGAATGAAGGGGGAGAATAGAACAACTGTAATGGCATAATCAATAAAATTAAAAAATAAATAAAATAAAAATTAAAACAAAACAAAAATAATGAGCTCATATGTAAACATTTTCTACACTTTCCCTCCATTTTGTGTTCTGTGTCTAAAGCAATAATGACAGGGGAAAAAGCCTTTGGCCTACAACATCACTGACAAGGGATTAATTAACATTAAACATGTCCTTCTCTGTTAGGTATCTAATTTATCAACAACTCATCACCAAAACAGCTAAGAGCATCTCTTAAAGAAAGAGTATGATAGGGATCGCTTGGATTTCCTCATACTCCCATACTTTTAGAGACAACAGCATCATTTGAGTATCTTACCTTGCAAAAAAAATCCAGTATGTTACATGTTACAGACAGAAAGATAACACATGCTCCCTCACCTCCTAGGATAAAGAGTTCAGCCAAAGAATATACGTAACCTACCCGCTCACACCCACCCCCTCCTCACCTCCTGCCCATCCTCCCAATGCTGGATGAAAAAGGAATGCAGACTACATGACACCATGTGTATGAAGTTCAAAAACAAACTACACTGAATAATATATTGCTTAAAAGTACAAATGAGGTAAACCTAAAAAGAAAAACAAAAAATAATAAACATAAAATTCTGGGGAGGCAGAGGATGTCATCAGAGGCCTACACAAGAAGCATCAGCAGTATCAGGAAGGGTCTGTTTCCCAAGCTGGGTAGTACGCTGACAGGTGATCACGGGTGGTCATTTTATTATCGTGCCTTATAGTGTATAAGTAAGTTTATAATGTCCTTAACATATATTTCATTAAAAAATTTTAAAGAAAGCCGTAAGTATAATAATACAAATATAAAAAGAAATATGCAATTGTATATAAATATGAAAATACCCACAGAAATGTAAAAGTTACAGGTGAAAGAAGCAAATACAAAATATGATTTTTTTAAAAAAATATTTTATTTATTTATCTTTAGAGGGGAAGGGAAGGAGAGAGGGAGAGAAACATCAATGTATGGTTGCCTTTCATGCGTCCCCTGCTGGGAACTGGCCTGCAGGGAACTGGTCTGCAACCCAGGCATGTGCCCTGACTGGGAATCCAACCTCGATTGTATGGTTTGCAGGCCTGTGCTCAATCCACTGAGCTACACCAGCCAGGGCATATTTAAAAAATATGATTTTTAAATAATTATTTTTAATGATTTATTGAAAGAGTCTCATACACACACACGTATCTTTGTGGAATACAGTTTCCATACAAGAGTGGTGTGAGTGGAAGCAAGAGCACAAGCATTAAATAAAGAAATGGAAGTAGACTGCAGATAACTTTAAAAAATGGCAAAACAGGAGAGAATGATGGGATGGAACAGAATGGTATTCCACAAACATGATTTCTTCTGAAACATAAGCAGCAGCAGTTGAGGAATAATACCTTTGACTAGGCGAAGGTAAGGTCAAGAAAGTAACTTTTGGGGAAGGTGCTTAAGGAACCTGAGCCCTTAGCGATACCACAGCAGACAAAACCGTGGCAGGAGGCAGGGGACCCTGGAGCTTGGACTAGTAATGAGGGCCAGAAGACAGTAAGAAGGTAACAGTAAGAGTTACCCTTGACTTTTCTACTTCCAACGGCTCAACTACGATCTTAAGCTTACTCAACCACAGTAAGCCAACATCTGCAAAGACCAGCTTGTCAAATGTAATTCTCAAAAAGCCCAATGTTTTTACTGGTGACACTACTAAGTATACTAAGATAAGGACTAAAGCCAAAGTTAAGCAGAGTATCCAAGTACCAGCCTGATAGCATCTTTTTTTCCAATTCTATTCTACATCTGGGTCATAAGTACTCCTGACTCAACCACAGAAATGTATGTTCACAAAGTCAGGTATAGTCTTTTGCTGATTCAGAACCATTTGGCTGTGAAAAGAAAGCTACTAATCTGAACCTTCTAAAGTGAAGGTCTAGAATATGTTTAGTTGAATCTGTTTCTCATGATTACCTTTAAAGCTTGGATCATTAAAAGACAAAGGATATAAACACTATAAATGCTACCTAAACTTAATATCATAAATCATTAGCTATTTTAAAGTTAAATTCAATCATTCATGGATATTCTGCTGCATGGAAGACACGGTTTCTAGGAACTCAAAGATCAGATGTGATCTGCTTCCTCACAAAGTTAGTTAGTTTGTTTGTTTGTTTGTTTAGGGGTATTTTATTAAAAGACTTTATATATTTATTTTTAGAGAGAGGGGAAGGAAAGGAGAAAGGGGGAGAGAAACATCGATGAGAGAGAGAAACATAAATCAGTTGCCTCTCGTGTGCACCCCAAGCAGGAACGGAACCTACAACCAGGCATGTGTCCTGGCTGGGGATCAAACCAGGGACGTTTTGCTTTACGGAACCATGCCCAGCCAACTGAGCCACACCAGTCAGGCTTCCTCACAAAGCTAATGTAAAAGAGAAAATTGTATGCAGTAATAGTACAAAATAGTATGATACCAAATGCTAAAGAGTTACAAGTAATGTACAATAAGAAAAATTAAGAGGGAAAGTTAAGCATGAGTAGAGGGATCTTGGGAGGCATCATGGGAGGAAAAAGCATTTATGTGTCTTGGTGGGAAAAAAATCAAGAACACAGTATGGAGAATGAACAAGGATCTACTAAACACTAAAGCCCAAAAATATGCTCTAGGAACAGATAACGAAAAGCCTTGAATGTCACAATAAAGCATTTATTTTATTTTCTAAAAGTAACAGAGAACCAAATCAGGGTTCTAAGAAAGGAATTATGGGATCCAAACTGACAACAGTACACAGGCTTTTAAAGACTGAAGAAAAGGAAGACACTAGTTATCTATCAGAATGATCCTAAGGAAAGATGATGAGGGTCAGAACTAGGGCAACAGAGATGGAATAAAGGAGGCAGACACAACAGACACTGCAAAGGTAGAATGACGAGACTTGGCAAATGATTAGACACACAGAGGGAAAGTACACGGATAAGATTATGATGACATCAAAGTTTCCACTGAGGGTTTCTAGGAGAAAGATTGCGCTTTTTCAAAAGTTACCTTTTCTGTACTCATTCAATTCTTGAGAATAAATGAAATAAGTATGTTTCCCTGATGATGCCATCAAAGGACCACAGTTGTTTCCATTTTTATTCACAAAATTGTTATACTGTCAAATAAGATGCCAAATATTAAAAATACAGCACTGTCTTTTTAAAAAGGATTTATTTATTTTCAGAGAGAGGGGCTAGGTGGAAAAGAAGAAGGAACTAGAAAACAAACAAACTCACAGACTCAGACAATAAACAGTATGGTGATTACCAGACGGAAAGCGAGACAGGCGGAGGGGAAGTAGAAGAGGGTAAAAGGGGGATAAATGGTGATGAAAGGAGACTTGACTTTGGGTGGTGAATTGTTTTAAAGCAATTCCAAAGTATTATTATTAAGAAGGCTCAAACCTTTCAAGAAATAATTGTTGCTTAAAGTTCTGGTATTTTCGGAGCATCTACTATGTGCCCAGTAGTGTGCTAAATGCCTGAGAGCAGCGTTTTTGAAAAAATCCCTTTAGAGCCTGGGCTGGGTGGCCCATGGGTTGGCACATCAGCTGTAGACCAAAAGGCTGAGGTTCCATTCCCCATTGGGGTGTGTATGGAAGACAACCTATAGATTTTCCTCTTTAACACAGATGTTTCTTTCTCTCAAACCAATAAACATATCCTTGAATGAGGATTTACTTTAAAAAAAATTAAAATCCATTTAGAAGGTCACAATCAACTGTTAAAAATATGAAAGTGAAGGGAAAATATGAGAGCATGTTATACACAGTGAAGTATTATTCATGAAACTTTAGTTTTGGTTATGTGCATGTATGTATATTTATAGAGAACACTGGGTTGAAATGTAAAATGTATTTCTCACTACAACAGGTTAGAATGGAAAAAGTGTAAAAGTCCTGCAGCGCAATGATACTCTAAGTGTGGTCCATAGGCTAGTGCAGGTTGGGAAATTTTTTGTTACCAGACTGTGATAAAATACAAAGTGTATGACAGAACGTTAAACATACCGAACTTTTCATATGAAGAAATGATTATATTTTAGCTGCAAGCCTGTAACAGAAACTGGCTACTTGGAGTAATGTTGCTCTATGGAATAAAGAGGGTATCATGGGGCTTCTGATCACAAATATCTTAGTTTAGTTACCAAAACCAAGCCACTACTCACTGTGTAAAAGGCAACATATATTAGTATGTGACTCCAGTACCTAGAAAGTCAGAAGGAGGGGAAATTCTATGTAGCCTGTGTGGGGTAAGGGGGAGGCTTCTTCCAACCCAGAGTGCACTCTCCTCTTTTGTGCTGGTCTCTCATCTTTCAAGGCCTAATTTAAATTTCACCTCTTCCATCCTTGATTGTCCCAGTTTTTGGAGTTCCTTTCTTGGTCTAAATGCTATAGTTCTTGATATCTATATCATTTCTTGAGTACAGCATATGGACCGAATGACAATTATGAGTATGCTTTAAGGCCCTCATGCCTCATAAGCACACAGTGCTCATGATGACGTGATGAGATAAAGTCAGAAACTGGCCCCAAGGAGAAGACATAGCTAGGAACTGCATGAGAAATGAGGGCATTCTACAAGAGGAAACCAACAAAAACAAAGACCCAAAAATGAGAAATTAGTATGGGAGGGCAACAAGAAAAATAAAAAATACTACAAGGATTATTGGGAAATAATCGACTTGATTAAGGGATCATACCTTCTCTGACATGCACCATCTGTAGCACCTATCCAGTAGTTCTTACAGTCAACACTTAACTGATGGCCAACAATAAATTACATTAGGTAAGGAGATGTAATCATGTTACGGAGGACTTCTGAAGCCATGCAGAATTGTTTATATTTAATTCAGCAGGCAATGAAAAGCCAGTTCTTGAAGAGAAAAAATGGTATCTCAGAGCAGATCAAAGTGAGGATGTGCAAGATGGAACCGAAGGAAACAAGAACAAGGGAATACGTAATACTTTGGTAAAGAATAACTAGCATGCCACTGTCAAAAAGAACACAAAAAGGCAGAAGCATGCTGATAACACAATGACTGAAACAGGATAGTTTTCTTCTGTGTACACACACACACTTTCTACCCTGAGAAACGTGAAGAATGATAGTGCTGTTAACAAAAAGTGAGATTTAAAAAACTCAATTTACAGCAACATTTGGATTGGATAAAACTTTGCTGTTGGGAGATTATGCTATGCAATGTTGGATGTTTAGCAATATTCCTGGCCTTTACTCAGTAAATGCCAGCAGTGTCAACCAAAAAATGTCTCCTGACATTGCCAAATGTCCCCTGGAGGGGCAAAATTATGCCTAAATAAAACCCACCAATTTATAAGAAATTTTGAACGAGTTGAGTATATGCAAAAGGTACAAAGATTTACAAAAAGGTGGAAATGTAAATATAAAATTCCAGCTGACTTGCGCCAAGATGGAGGCATAGGTGGATGTGCCGTGCCTTCTCACACAACCAAGTTTAGAGACAACTAAATATTAGCTACAGAAAACACAGCCAGAACACAGAAAATTGAACTTTTCGGAAGTCCGTTAACAACAAATTCTTCAGCCTGACCGGTAAGGGGTGAAACCAGCGGCTGGTGAAGCGGGGTTGCACAGGAAAACTCGGTTAGACGGACTCAGGCGCGCGAAATCCAGACTCGCGGAATCCAGGCTCAGGGTTGGACCTAGTGAGTGACCGAGCGAGCGACCAGGCGAGCAACCGCGGGGGCGACAGCGGTGCTGCGTGTTGACTATGGTCGCGCATTTGCGCACAGGCGGACAGGCGAGGGAGTGGGCGGTTGGACCAGGGCCTGGCGGGTCCCCACGGCAAGCGGCAGTGAAGGGCGCCGCCATTTCCCTGCTCTGACCCCACCTCCACATACAGAGTCATAACCCAGTGACTCTGAGTGGCCTGGCCCAGGTGAACCACCTAAGGCGCTGCTCCTCACCCAGCTGTGAGAAACAGCAGAGGGGTCGCCATTTCCCCGCTCTGACCACGCCCCCACATACAGCGTCACAACCCAGCGACCTGGGAGTCCAAGGCGCCGCTTCTCACACTTAAAGGGCACGAACAGACCAAAAATGTTGCAAGAAGATCTCAAAGCCCCAGAGCCCATAGATCTAAGCGATAAAGAAATAGCAAAACTCTCAGATGCACAGTTTAAAACACTGGTCATCAGGATCCTCACAGAACTGGTTGATTATAGCCACAAATTAGACAAATATATGAAGGCAAAACTAATTGAAATGAATGGAATTGCACAGGACACCAATAGCAATGAAAAGGAAACTGGGACTCAAATCAATGGAGTGGACCAGAAGAAAGCAAATAATGGCCAAACAGAAAAGAGTCAAGAAGCAAGAATTCAAAGAAATGAGGAGAGTCTTAGGAACCTCCAGGACATCTTTAAACGCTCCAACATCCGAATTATAGGGGTACCAGAAGGGGAAAAGGCACAGCCACTAGTGGAAAACTTATTTGAACAAATAATAAAGGAGAATTTCCCCAATCTGGCAAAGAAAATAGACTTCCAGGAAATCCAGGAAGCTCAGAGAGTCCCTAAGAAGTTGGACCCAAGAAGGAACACACCAAAGCACATCATAATTACATTAGCCAAAATTAAAGTGAAGGAGAGAATCCTAGAGGCAGCAAGAGCCAAGGGGACGTCACCTACAAAGGAGTCCCCATCAGACTGTCAGCGGATTTCTCAAAAGAGACCTTACAGGCAAGAAGGGGCTGGAAAGAGGTATTCCAAGTCATGAAATCCAAAGACCTACAACCAAGATTGCTCTATCCAGCAAAACTTTCATTTAGAATGGAAGGGCAGACAAGGTGCTTCTCAGATAAGATCAAATTCAAGGAGTTCATCATCACCAAGCCCTTATTATATGAAATGTTAAAGGGACTTATCTAAGAAAAAGAAGTTAAAGAAACATGAACAGTGAAAGGGCAACAAACTCACAGTTATTAACAACCACACCTAAAACGAAAGCAAACTAAAAGGACAGCTAGATCAGGAGTGGAAACATAGAAATGAAGATCTCAAGGAGGGTTAGCAACAGGGGAGTGGGAGGAGGAGAAGGGGGAGAAGGTACAAAAAATAAGTAGCATAGACAGTAGATAGAAAATAGAAGGGGGGCAAGAATAGCATGGGAAATATAGAATGTAAAGGACTTGAGACACATGGTCATAAACTAAAGGGGGGGTAAGGGTGGGGATGGGGGGCAGGGTGGAGGGGGATGAAAGGGGGGAATAGAACAACTGTAACAGCATAATCAATTAAAAAATTTAAAAAAAGAAAAAAAATAAATAAATAAGAATAACAAAGAAAAAAATTCCAGATAAACTCTACACAGAGACAAGACAGATATAAAATCAACTATTAAGACATCAATGTGTAATTTTTGAAAAAGATTTCATTTATTTATTTTTAGAGAGGGGGAAGGGAGGGACAAAGAGAGGGAGAGAAACATCAGTGTGTGGTTGCCTCTCATGCACTCCCCACTGGGGACCTGGCCCACAATCCAGGCACGTGCCCTGACTACTGAAAACCCAACCTGCGACCCTTTCCTTCACAGTCAGCACTCAACCCACTGAAAGATACCAGGGATCAATGTTAATTTTGATAATCCCTATTGTTTTGGGAGACAATAAAGTCTTGACACTGATGTGATATTATCTACAATATGAATGTTATCTACAATATGACACTGATGTGATAATGTTATCTACAAAATGATTTAAAAGAAGCCTATTTTCTTCACTTTCATATATTTTACTAAACTTTTGATAAGTTTTTAAAACACAGACATCATTTATACTAGTAACTGAAATCTAGAACTAGAATCACCAAGGAATGAGATTTTGTTTCTTTGCAGCTAAGATACTTAAAGGGCTCAGAAACTGGGAGGAGAAGAGGGCTCCGGAAGAAGGAAAGAAACTAGAAGGAAAACCACAGAAGTGCAATATCATTAAAACCAAATAAAGCAAGAATTTCAAAGAACATTTATGAAGCACTTACAATGCTTAAATGGAAAAAAAAGTAAAAGAACTAGCACTTGTTCTGAAGAGTGACTATATAAACTGGCTTCAATGGGATACCTACACCTACTCAAGGTACAGTGATGGGAGCTACAGGAGATGCAAAGAATATACCTCCTTAAAAAGTTTCTACCTCTTAAGATGAATGATAAGTACACATTGATAACGCAAAACTAGATACCATAATATAGGGACTAACAAACCGTGACAAAATCTGTTGGTTTTATTAAAGGACCATTGCTAGAAAAAACAGAAGGGTAACTGTTTTCTAGAACAGATGTCTAGCTACATTTATAACCTTAAACTATTTCCTATATCCACTCCCTCTTTAATATCCTTAATTTAACAGATTGCAAAATAGATAAATAGAGCTTAAATCACAATTTCTGAGCACAGGACTTGCAGAGACATATTTTTGTAAAGCTCCTCAGGTAAATTCTAATGTGGAGTAAATAGAGTACCATAGACATAAAGAACAGATGTAACCATGTTACTAGAAGCTATGAAATAATACGAAGATGACCAACAGAGAATGTTGGAAGTAATGCTGTAACCAATTTCTGGATCCAGGCTTAAGAGACAGCTTTCACTTCCTGTCTCTTGAGACACTTGCTCTTGGAACTCAGCTTCCATAGTGAGAGAAGTCCCAGCCGCACAGAGTCTACATGCAGGCAGTCCGGCTGACATGTCCAGGGAACTCACAGCCAACATCAACTGCTATCCAAGCAAATGAGCCACTGTGGATGTCCAGCCTAGTTGAGCTTTCAGATGACTCTAATCCTAGTTGCTTATCTGACTACATGTGCATGAAACCCCAAATGAGAACCAACCAGCTGAGTCCAGTCAGCCGAGAGAAAGACAACTAAATAAATTGCAGTTCTAAGCCATTCTGTATTGAAATGCTTTGTTATACAGCAATAGGTAATTAGAAGGATAACCAAGATTTTAAAAATTATTTCTAGTATCAGTGGCTCATATAATGGACACTTTTTTCTTTTCATCTCCACGAAAGTATATTTTCATGTATACAAGTTCATAATAAAATATAATGCTAGAAATCTTATGGAAAAAATCTTTTGTGCTGGATTTATCTTCCAATTGTGTTATTTTACAAAAGTATCTTTGGTTCTTTCCTGTTATGTTCACCTTAATAAACAAATACCATGATCATTAATAAAGTTCAAATAAATATATAAAAAATTAAGGTTAGAAAAAGAGCTTTAAAATATTTTTCTGCCCTGGCTGGTGTAGCTCAGTGGACTGAGCGTGGGCCTGCGAACCAGACAATCGCCGTTCGATTCCCAGTCAGGGCACATGCCTGGGTTGCAGGCCGGTTCCCTGCAGGCCAGTTCCCAGCAGGAGACGCATGAAAGGCAACCATACATCGATGTTTCTCTCCCTCTCTCCTTCTCTTCCCCTCTAAAGATAAATAAATTAAAAAATCTTTAAAAAAATATTTTTCTGTCAGTTTTCCTCAGGCACTGTTTTCTGGAAGAATAGAATACATACCTAAGTGCAATCACTGCATATTTATGTCATTAATGCCAGGTTGTTGTTTACTTCTATATGGTCCTTACTAACTAATTTTAAAGATGCACGTAATGTGTCATAAGGAAAGAAATACACACTTCGAGCTAGTCACATCAATAAAGATACAGCACAACCTACATCACCTTTCACAAAAACTGGTCCACTACTGTGTAGTCATAAGAAAACTATCTAAATCCACCAGGGAAGGCATTCAACAATGAGTCTAAAACCGAATCTGGCAAAATGCAAAATCTGCTTACATAGCAAAGCCAGAGAGCAAGAAGACTAGAACAGGAACACATCCTTAACAAATACAACTTGACATTTTTAACAGCTGAAGCAGAAAACATAAAAACTGCAGATTTTCTGAATCTGAAACTGCCTGCAGATTCAGAAAGAGTAGCATCCTGTAGTGCGGCATTCCTTTCATCTGAAACTCACAACTCATAACAAATATTAAATTCCTCTGGCTCTGCAACACCTCTGCCTCCAAGTAAATCTTGTTAGTGATTAATTGACTTGCTTCAAGGTCACAAACTGAACTGGCAGCGCGAAATAAACCCAGAAGTGTAGTTTGCAGTTTTATGCATTAATGAACATCATTGAGATTCAGAGTTCTGATAATTGCCAAGGTGGAGTGGAGGTGAAATTCACTTGTCCCACAACTCGGTAAGAGAGGCCAAATTTTAGGAAAGGAAGGCTTTAATTTGGGAAAAGTCACAGTTTTAATTCTGATGAGCTTATAGGTCCTGTAAACTCATACCTGGACTTCACTAAAAGCAAATTTGGGACAAGGGAGGGGTTGGGAAACACTCTGAAGGTTTGTAGTAAGGCCTGGGACTGTATCTCGTTCACGCACGCGCGCACACACACACACACACACACACAAAACTGAGGAAATGGAAACAAGCAGTAGTAGGTCAAATTCGGGTCTGAGTGTACAAGAAGGAGAAGGAATGGTCAAGGCCACCTTGAGACAGAAAAAACAGAATCTATACGAAACTCGCTGGGTAACCCTAGGTAGGCAGCGGGAAAGACTAGAGGTTGGGCTCTTCCTCCAATGGCAGATTCTATGTTCGGGGTGGTCTCACCTGGAGACTTGCCCCCCTCCGTGGTCAAGGCTACTCTCCCGGGTGACCAGCAGCTGATGGGAGAAAAGGGGGTTCACTGCGACGTCTTTCCGAAAAACAAAGGCCAAGACCCGGACCCGCACTCACCTTGGCCCCCGGTGGGCTTCACTAATGCCTGCTTCCCCGCCAAAGGCCCATCTCCAACCAACCTCGGGAAGAAACAGCCTTTGCTCTCCCGACGGAAGCCAGCCCAGTCCATCCCCCTTTCCCAATTTGCATTGCGTTACGTTGCGCCGCGTCGCGGACCTGACGTCACGGGAGGAGGGGCTGCGCGCGCGCTGACTGCTTGTTTGTCTCTGCCCTGCCCTTTCCGACAGGGGCCGCGCTGAGCACTAGGGAGGCTAAGGAGGATATTTTGAGTGGGCGGCGCGGGCAGGCCTGGGCTGCGCTAATATGGGGCGACCTCTAAGTTGGTCCCTTCCTTAAGCCGCTGAACCCAGCTTTCCTCCCGCGTAGCTTGGTCACCCTGGTGTTTCTGGTATCCTTGGCCTTTTCGCGAAGGAAGACAGGCTGGTTTTGCGTCTGTTAGCTACGTACCTTCTTCCTCAGCTCCGAGGAGTGGGAAACAATTTGAATCCTCTCAAATTCTGGCGAAAAGTTTATCATTTTCTGAAGCCAAGCCTCTGGTTAAATAAGAACGGACATGTGGTGTTAATATATATATATATATATATATATATATATATATATATATATATATATATATATATATATATATATATACGCTTAATGCCAGTTAAAGGCCCAAACTTAACAACAAATCGAGAGGTCTGAACTTTGCTCTCGAGGTGGTCTCGGCACTCCCGTAAAGAAAGATGATTGGGTGCTCTAATTACCTGTAAACAGGAAGTTGCTTGCACGGGAGGTTGCTGTCCATGGTCTCCAAATCACCAGGGGCAGTCTAGGTGTCTCCTGGATGGGCAAGCTGGGAGGTGAGCTCTAGTAAATGCCTTAAGTGAAAGTGTGTGCCTGACAGGGGTTCAATAAAGTTGTAAAATGAAAGCACCTAGTCCAACAGTGCTTAATGTATAGTAATCTTTCAATAAATGTTAATTTCCTTTACATCACAATGAAATACTTGCAAAAATATAGTTCTTTTTACACCTAAGCTATACACTGTTTCCCAAAAGATTAAAGACTGATAGTAATATGAAATATATCGTACTGCCTGGAACTACAAACTAGAATGCCCTAGCAAATTTTTCATAACTAAGGCGAAAAATGCATCCATCTATCTTTTGAGGGTGCGTCTTAGAGAAGGCGAAAAATGCATCCATCTATCTTTTGAGGGTGCGTCTTAGAGAAGAAAGTTGGTGGGGATTTTTTTTTTTCGGCTGAGCATCTTGATGAATTTGAATATGCAAAGATAACCCCAGAGCTGAGTTTGGAGTGGGAACCAAACAAAAATGGAGGATTAGGAGTTCTTTAAACGCAGTCTCAGAGACAGGACGCAAGGAATGTGAAGTGATAAAGGGAAGAAGCCATAACAATAAATTAACCAGTGAAAAGGATCTCCTATGGTGGGGTGCCAGAAAGGTTTTAGTAAATAGTCCTCTTCAACATTTACCTAAAGTGATTTTTGTTGCTCTGAGGTAATTGTCACAATCCTTCCTCCCCAGTAAGTGAAATTCCTCCACTCTCCTAGCACATCAGTCAGGTTTGCTAAAACCCAAATCATTTGCTTGAGGGTTTTGGTTTTGTTTTTTTTTTTTAAGATGAATTAGTTCCACATGTGGGTCAACAGGTGCAGAAGAGAAACCAGGCACAACAAGACAAGATGATTCCCAAATTGAACCAAGATGGTGAAAGCAGAAAAAAAAACAAAACCATTCCTAGGGAATTCAAAGAAATCTGGGGACCGGCTTTGGATTTTTCAAATTTAGTGGGATAAGAGTTTTTAAGGAGCAGGGTTACCTGGATGAAATTAACTTACTGAATCGCACCATAAACCCTAGCTCTTTTTCAAAGTTGTGCTGTAATAGACCAGGCAGCAGTATCTATGGTACCTACAATCTAATGGTCACTAGCTGTGTGGAAGGGGCGGCCTGTATTTGATTATAGCGTTCATTCCTGTGCCATCCAATGTAATCAGTAGTCCAACACTTAACTGAACCTGGCTTATCCTCCACCCATTCAACAAGTATTTACTGAATGTGTGTGCTATGCCAGGCATTATTTTAGACTTGGAATATAAAGTCCCTCCTTAACACAGAACTGACTTACATTCTAGTGGGGGAGACATATAATAAGCAAATACATACATATAATGTTAGGTGTTGTTGAGTGCTAAGAAGAAAAATAAAATAGGACAAAGGACCAGAAAAGACAGTGATATTTTTCCTGGGATAGTCAGGGGTGAGCTCTCTGACAGAGACATTTCCACAAAGCTTTGGTAAAGGGAGGGACTAAGCTGCAGATACATGTGGGAGAAGAGCATCCAGGCAATGGGAACAGCACAGGTGAAGGCAGCAGGGCAGGAAGGGATGAGAGTGCTGGAGGAACAGCAAGGGCTCTATGATCCGCAGAAAGTGAGTGAGTGCGATCAAGATAGGAGAGGATCTCAGAGGCAGGGGGAGGGAATGGAGCACAGATTAGGCCTGTATAGGCCTGTAGGTCAGTAAAACATATTTATCCTAGAGTAATGCAAGAAGCGAGTCACACACTAATATTTTATGAAGAAAATTAGCCTTCGGGTGTATGACAAAATTTACATTATGTACACATGTTCATACCAATATTTTTAAAGCCCAAACACAAGTATTTTGTGGTTCTTTTACTAATCACATATTCTTTTTACATTCATCTGGTTTTTATTTATTAAAATTATGATTACCAGGCTGGGCCAGTTGTATGGCCCATCAGATATGTTATCTCTAAGGGATATATCACCAGACGAGGGATGGCAAGTCTTGGCTCTCATTCTGGATATCAATTTCAAATGACAGGCATTCGCCACTCTTTGCAACTCACTGAGACTCTATTAGCCACTGGATTTTTAAAGTTGGAAAAAAATCTACTACAACACCACTTAGGTCGATTCTATTTTTTAATATGAACTTATATTTCCATGTAATTGGCCTAAACTTATCTCAATAAATTTTTAGAAATGCACCTTCATTCTATGATTTCAAAACTTAGTGAATAATTATGCTCATCTTTTTCATCTCTATGATTTTACAGATGTAGGTCTTCTCTTCATTCTGCCTTTATTTTTGTATCTAAACCAAGAGTTTTAATCTGGTTATTATGTGATTCAGTGGTTCCCCAATCAGGTTACTTTGTGTTCCAGATTTTCCCTCCTTCTATTAGATTATCCTCACAGATGCTACTCAAATACAGTATTATAATACTACAAATGGTGATGCATACTTTTATATTAATGAGAAACTTTTCAGGTTATTGACCCTATCACAAAATTTTCACCTACTTGACTTGACGTCATTAAAGCATTACTTTAACTTTCTAAGAATTGTCCCTGATGCCCTGACAGGTGTGGCCCAGTTGGTTGGGCATCATCCTGTAAAGCAAAAGTTCTCTGGTTCGATTCTCAGTCAGGGCACATGCCTGGGTTGGGGGTTGGTCCCCAGTCAGGGTGTGTGTGAGAAGTTGACTGATGTTTCTCTCCCTCTCTTTTACCCTTGCTTACCCCTCTCTACAAGTAAAATCTTAAAAAATTTTTTTCTCCACAATTTCTTCACACTACCATTAACTGGCAAAAAAAGAAAATTCAATAGCTATAAGAACTGTTGAGCTATGAGAGTATTAAATTGAGATCATGGAATCAACATATGTTTAAGCCGTTTTTACATATTTACACACACAAAAGAAATGATTAAACTATAATGACATTTTAAGCAAGCATCTAATTTAGAAAAGATACTTTAAGTCAAAATTCCAAAATGTCTTTCTGCAATTTTTCCCATTTATATGACTCCTAACTATCTAAAGTAATATAATGTCACCTATGGGAGTAGGAGTGCAATTTTTGATGGGGGTGTTTATTCTTCCAAATCATAGATAAATGTATTAAATAATATATGCCAAGTGATTTTCAGATTTAGATATTATCATGCAATACGTGGCTTGAATAAACACAACAAAACAGTGCAGGCTCAAAAGAAAACTTCACAGACTTGGGGCTAGCCAAATGCGTGAATCCCCAAGCTGTCGACCCACCCATGGACACTTGTGCCTGGGTCTGGATGCACCTTGGGAAGTGTTCCAAGAAAAGAATCCTGAATCCCTGCCACCTTACATATTTATGGAGAAGTAGAGAGACAGCAGGGATCACCCTGAAGATTTAAAAATCTTTGAGCTTTTCTATTGGGATTACAACCTTATCGATTTAAAAACAAGCTTTTTGACACTAGTTGCTGATGTGGACACCAGCCTGCAGTGTCCACAGCATTATGGATGAGACAAAATAAATTCACACAGACTACCAAGTCCTGTGGAGGAAAAGGGACAGTGGGACTTCTCGCTCAAGGAGACAGCAAGCCTCGGCCACCCTTTCAAGAGGAGAGCGACCTGACCCTTACCTTGAGAGGCTTTTACTGGATTCAATTTGCATAGAAATACAGGGTGTATTCATAAAGCTCATTAATCATTATCAGGCAATAAGGATCAAACAATAGATAAGATACAAAGGACTCTGAGGGCCTACTTTGAGTCAGCGTCATATAGCTAAATGACCATAAAACTTTGGAGAACAAACTCACTTCCTGCTTGGACCCTTATCATTTAATTGAGAGCATTCTAAATACGGCAGGTTTCACAGGATTTTACACATTCTTTCTTATGCCTGATTGCCCTAGGGAACCTGCCCTTCTCAAACACAGGGCTGCACCCACCATCGGCATTATTTTAGGCTTAAGTCAGGCCTGGGAGGTAAGGAAGCCAAGAGATTAGGAGACTTCTGGAAGACACTGAGGATTCAGGCTATGTCAAAGCCTGAATGATGACATAAGGGTCCATCAGCCCTTTTCTGTAGCCCCCAAGTCCTTCCCTGGGGGCTTCCCGTGACCGTGCCTGTCTTAGGTCATCCCTGCCTTGAGAAATCTTACTCATCATCATTGGCTAACTGATCAAGTATTGGGGGCCAAGCAGGGTGAAGTAAAAGTGGCAGAGATGGCGCCCCTGACAGAGAGATAAGCTTTGTCTCTTTAGTGGCTTATGGTCTGAAGGTTACTCACTCAGCCTTAGCCATGGGGGTTACAGCTTTTGAAACCAGGCAGGGTAGTTCCCAACAAGTCACCTGGGAGGTTTTCCTTATCAACCCTAGTTTCTGCATGAAACCTTACAACCTCCTTGTGGAGCCAGTTTGTTGTTAGGCTGAAGGAAGAGAACGAGAACACTGGGTTAGCCAGCAGACAGACTAGTGTGTCTTTCCTCAATTATGTGGAAGAACCAACTTCAAGTTTACATCCAGTAGTGAGAAGAGGGAGCCACTAATTTGTGTTTTAAGCTGTCCGTGGTGACTCTGATGATGGTGGTCATGGACTCCACCTGAAGGAAGGTGAAATGTTATTTCATCCAGTCATGAGAAAACACTTTCTTCTATCTAAATTTATTTTTAAAATAACTATTTGTGAGAAATCTTGTGGAAGATTTTTGAAATTTTAACTAGATTATGAGATTATTTATGCAGTTACTGGAGAGTTTATAATCTCATCTCAGGAATATTTTCCCATCAGCATGTCATTTTATAACCTGCCAAGTGCAGAGGTACAGCACCCAGACCATTGTCAATGGCCCTTTTTGTGGTAGAGATGTGTGAAGGTGGGGTGGTGTTCTGATTGGTATTTCTTTCATAGCCAGCTATTCTATTACAGTTTTATTCCAGAGGTGAGTATATTACACGTACAGATATGTAGAAAGAGTATGAATGTGTGTCCTCCCAGTGGGTCATATCAGTCTGTGAAGTGGGTAAGTACCTCCACGATTATGTTGCACCTCTACAGAAAAATGGGTATATTTCAGATGTAAAAGAGTGAGTATCTCTGTGACTCTCTTTGTTTAGTATGTTCACGGAAAAAAAAAATGGAATGAATGGATGAACCTTTTTATATGTCTGTGTCTAGGAGTGTGATGATTTGGGATAAAAATGCACAAATATAGATTTTTTCCACCACTTCATGATTGGATTGTATGGAAAAAAAATCAAGTGATCAGGTGATACATAATTTTCTTCTTTTTAGGATAAATGTGCATGTCATTAGCAGATTATACATACGGATGATTTTCATTATTTCAATTTACATTTCAGTATAGATAAATACAAGACTTTCATAAGACCTTGTATGTGAAAGAAATCCCACATTTATGATATAAAGGATTTAACTAAGGCCTGGCATATATTAGGTGCTCAGTAAATGTTGCGTGACTGCAAAGTTGGCTGGCATCCAGGAGAGAAATTTGAGAAGGGTGCTTTAACACCCTTCAATACACTCCATCAGCACCCTCCAGTCTTTAATGGGGCCAGTTAACATTGTTATCAATGATTTTGTAAAGTGCTATGTAAAAGCAGCTTCTAGCCTACCCCTCCAACCTGACTGGACTCCAGCACGCTTCCTCTACACAAACTGTGGAACTGCCAATGTCTCTCTCTGACTCACTGACACATGTGGCCCTTGAAATAATCTTCCTGTATTTCAAGAATTTGTTTTCTATCATTTTTTTCACCTATTTAGTAGCAAGATCAGTGGGGCAATCAGATAAAGTCATTTTTAATTCCTATGTCTCCAAATCTCTTTCTCTAACTTATCATGTATCTGAATGCCACCATTAAAAGATCTATACCTTTCCCCTGGCTGGCGTGGCTCAGTGAGTTGAGCACTAACCTGCAAACTGAACCAAAGGTCACCAGTTTGATTCCCAGTCAGGGCATATGCCTGAGTTATAGGCCAGGTCCCCAGCTGGGGGCATGCAAGAGGCAGCCGATTGATGTTTCTTTTATACACTGATGTACCTTAAAAAAACAAACAAAAACATTCATATGAATATGCTGGCATCTCTGAGAAAATCTTCTATCCTAGCATTAAAGTATTCTCCCAAATCAGTCAGCCTTCTACTAATGAGAATTAAACATAGGGTAGGTAAATTCTGATAGGTTTTGGAAAGTGAAGATTAGGAAGATGGGAATGTTGTGGGAACCAAAGTTTAATAAGTGGGCTTTGGACAGCTGAGAGCCAGCACAAAGAGGTTGGAATACATGAATTCCTCCCTACTGAACGAGAACACAGGGGTGAACAAGGGAAGCTACATGGGCTAAAGCTTTTCCACTTTTTTATTCAGTTCATTATAATGGGCAAGCTCCAGCTAACTGCACAAATCCATGTGATGTATTCTGGGTTAAGGCAGGAGCCAATGGGTTACATGAGACCGAGTACTGAAGCCAAGGAGAGAGCACCAAGGTTTGAGAGTCAGACCCAGCCAGAGACCCTGAGCCAAAGGTGGGCTAATCCCTCAACAATGACAGCTGTTTTCTTCTCATAGCTCATGCCTTGAATACTGCAAGGCATGTATTCAACATTACGTCATCCCAGTGGTGACAGGGGAACAGATATTAAAGAAATGGAATACACATCCTGGTATACCTCAGCTGTTTTGCTTTGTAAGGCACACACCAGCATGTGAACAAGAATTTTATAATATTCTAGTAACAATGGGCCACAAAACAGTAAAACCTCAATGTTTCTCCCTCAGTGCCTCCTTGCCTGTTTTCATTCCTACCTGAACTCCCGTCCACAAGCCACATATCCTGATGGTGAAAGTCTCATATACACCACAAA
The DNA here is from genome assembly GCF_021234435.1 of Artibeus jamaicensis. NCBI lineage: Eukaryota > Metazoa > Chordata > Mammalia > Chiroptera > Phyllostomidae > Artibeus > Artibeus jamaicensis. The sequence continues at coordinate 20,984,593 of NW_026521883.1, forward strand.
AGTCTCTTAGAAAACAACAGCTACCTCCAGAGCAGCATCTTGTTCAGAAAAGTCTGTGACATCAAAGATAATGTCTCTAGTTTGCTGTTCCTTGTGAAGTCATCTACTCCTGACCAATGCCTAAGTGAAAGTAATTAAGAAGACTGATTTAAAAAGTGGAATATGGATAATAGTAAACAAACTCCAAAAAGCTATAGTCTGTGAGGACTGGGCTAGATAATGATCCATTTACAGATGGTCTCCTTGGAAGATTACAGAATTGTTGCTCACACAATTTTAGAAACACATTAGAGTCCATAGCTGATCATCTGCAAACTTCTAGGTAAAAAAACTCTTGGTCTGTGGGTAGGAGATGGTCAGAGTCCAGCTCAAATCTTCTAACCCCCACAAAAATGCTGATTGGAAGGGGAGTTGCACCACCTACAGCAAAAAAGCCTGTGAGAATGTAGAAGGTACACACTCAATATTACAATTTTAATTTTGAATGGTATCTTGAGTTCCATTTGTCACTTTAGAAATCTACCTGTCAGGAAGAGACTTCAGGACACTTTACTAGGATTTAACTTTTTGGCCATAGCCATGTTCCATAAAAGTGTTTTAAAGGGGTTATTGTTTCTGATAAAAAATATTTTAATCAAATAATACACCAGGAAAGTAAACATGTACATATCTATTTTAAGAGCAAAACCTTTTGACTAGCATCTTAAATGCAGTGACAGTCAATAGTGCTTACAAACAGTAGCCAGTTCCCTTACAGGGAATCAGGAAAATGGTAAAATAAGGCATAACCTGTGCTTACCACATAATTGTATCAAGCAGTAAGTAGCGTTATGCACAAGTAGGAAAACTTATTCACCCAAAAGTTTAGAATGTGGTTCCGAAGATGTCATATGGATAGGTAAACTGTGAACTTCTCCGGGCCACTTATGTGTAGAGATATTGTTGAATCACCTGACTGAAGCTAAAGACATTTTGAAGTTGATCCCAAATCTAGGATTTATGAATCTACTATACTCATAGGACCCTGTCTTCTTCTGAGAATTGGTATCTATCACCATCCATCTCTCTTCTAGTCCTGGGCTACTTGTGTTTTAGATTCAACCCCTCATGCCTCCTCTGGGACCCTGCATTGTCGGTTAGCCCCTCTTTCTTGGTATAACTTCTCTTTTTCTCTCTCTCTCTCCCCCTCCCTCTCTCATTGCCTTTTTCTTTCTAAAGAGGAACATGTTCTTTTATCTTAAAAAACCACACACACACACACACACACACACACACACACACACACACATTTTTCCATCCCATATCCCCATTTACCATCCTCTCTCGCTCTCTTTCCATTCATAGCCAAGTTTTTAAAAGAATGTCTAAATTTAGGGTCTCTCTTTGGTTGGTTAGAGCATCATCCCAATAAGCCAAGGTGACAGGTTCCATCTGCAGTCAGGGCACATACAAGAATCCTATGACTATGTACTGAGTCAGAAATGGGACAACAAATTGATGTTTCTCTCTCTCTCTAAAAACCAATAGATTTAAAAAATGCTAATTTGAAAAACATAAAGTTAGGTTCTCTTTCCTCATTTCACTCAGGAGTAAATCTTGTTGCTAAGGTCACCAAGGACCTTCTAAATGTAAGAGCCAGTGAAGATATTTCAATCCGTGTCTCCCTTAGTCTTTCTCTAGCATTGGCTGTGAGTCTTTTGCTTTCTGTGAGTTCACACTCTCTTGATACCTGTCCTGCTTCATGGACAATTCCTGCTCAGTCTCCTACAAAGATGTCACTTTCTCCACCCACCTCATCCCTAAGATGCTCCCCCGCAGCTATTGTTTATTGCTGCTTAATTCTCGATGACTAAGGGGAATTAATTAGGAGTGCAGTGCAATGTGGGGAGAAAGAGCTTCCTAGGCTGAAGAAACATCGTATCTGAAGTCCCTGAGGTAGGAAGGTAGTTTAGGGCATTTGGAGGGAACTGATAGAAGCTGAGAATGGCTAGAGAAGAGGGTGGAAGCCACACATTTGGGATCTTGTAGACCATATATAGGATTTAGGATTTTGCTTTCATCCTAAAAGCCATGAAAAGCCTCTTGAGGATTTTAAGCAAAGGGATGACAGGATTTGATTTGCTCTTATAAGAATAACTCCTCCTACTGTTGGAGAGAGTAATTTAAAGGCAGGTAAGAGAAAATGTGGATAGATAAAGGGAGAGGGAAAGCATGATGCTCCTGAAGACTCTAACTTGAGCCATTATGTGGATGATGGAGTCACTCTCTAAGATGGGGACACCAGAAGAGAATCAGGTTGAGGGAGGAAAGTAGAGGAGTCAGTATTGAACATGTAAATTTAAAGAGGCTAGGAGTCCTCCAAATGGAGTTAGATATTTAAAGAAATTAGATATATGGGTCCAGGACTTAGAAATGAGATGAGACTTGGACTCTCCTAAATTTGAAGAGTCAAGGTGAAAAAGAAAATTCTCACTCAAGTTAAAGTAGACAACTTCAGTGAGTTAGAACAGTCATTAGCAAGTAAGTACATTTAGTAGGAGGAAAAAACTTTCCTATGTCTACTGATTGAAACACAGTGAACAATTAGACAGCTTAGAAAGACCATATTCCAATCAAGCATTTCAGAAAATGACAATTTAATCTTTGATAACTGTCATATAGCTCATCAATTTAAGAAATATTTTTATTTACTTGAAGAAAGAAAACGGGCAAATAGAGAATTTCTGTGCCTAGTTTTGAAACACTTTTCTGCTGTAGGTCAGAACTATCAACTGAGACTACTAATCTTTTGAAAATTGATAACTCCCACAGAGTTAAGTTTTTAAGTGGCTTGGGGTAAATAGAGTGATTTCTGAAGTCTGAAAGGTCTCTATTAATCTTGCTTGAACAATGCACATTAAATTAGCAGAGGCTTGTATTTGCTTCACAACTTTAATTAAAGTTCATCTTTTAGACTCTTCAAGCAGTGAATTAAGTCTTTTATAGATTTTGAGACTGAAGCTCCAATTGTGATGAAAGATATGGATTCACATTTTAACAAAGAACAGGGTACATAAAATATTGTGTCCATAAAGGTGTCACAAAAGTACTTTTTTCAAACACACCAAAAAGTTGAGAGAATAGTACAATGAAGACCCATGGTTCAATATCTCCCAGCTTCAACTATCATTCATTGTCTGCTTGAAAAAAGATAAATTTTTTAAATAATTGTTTTTTTCTTTTAGTGTACAATATTCTTATACAATCCCTCAATTTATTTAACTGTACATCAAACATTTAAATTTCTGGTTTAACAAAATTACAAAAACAATATTATTAAAAAAGCTTTTTTATATGTTACACTAATATGGACCCCGGCTCCTGAGGTCTGTGACATTGTGGATGAGATGCGGGACAAATTCACACAGACTACTGAGTCCTGTGGAGGAAATGGCACAGCACAGCCACTCTCTCAAGGGTAGAGTGCCCCGACCCTTACTTTGACATGCTTTTCTTGGGTTCATTTTGGACAGGAATAAAGTCCATCAATCATTGTCAGGCAGAAATGATTAAATAATAGATACCATTCAAAGGACTCTGAGGGCTTATTCTGAATCAGTGTCAGATAGTTAGGAGGGCCATATAACTTTGGGGGAACAAACTCACTTCCTGCTTGGCCCCTTATTATTTAAATTCAGGGTCTTAGCAAAGTAGGTTTCATAGGATTTTATGCATTCTTTCTTAGGCCTGATGCCCTGGGAAACCTGCCCTTTCCAGAACAGGGCCACACCCACCTCCAGCATTGTTTCAGGCTTAGGTCAAGCAGAATAAGTAAGGCAGCCAAGAGATTAGGAGACTTCTTGCAGACAGAATGAGGACTCAAGGCTATGTCAAAGCCAAGGGGTAAGGGTCCATCACCCGCTTTTTCTGTAGCCCTCCAAGTCCTTCCCTGGGCCCCTCCATGATTGTGCCTGTCTTAGGTCGTCCCTGCCTTGAGGAATCTTACTTGTCATTGGTTAACCGATCAAGCACTGGGGGCCAGGCAGGGTGAAGTAAAAGGACCAGAGGTGGTGCTCCTGCCAGGGAGGTAAGCTTTGTCTCCTTAGTGGTTTATGGTCCAAAGTTTGCTCACTCAGTCTTAGCCACGAGGGGGTTACAGCTTCTGAAATCAGGCAGGGCAGTTCCAAACATTACACATATACATTTGTAATGTAAATATTACTGCACATCCATGATAAATACCTTACACTAAATTTTCAGAATTGACATTTCTAAAACAAATAATGTGTAAATTCCAAGCTTTTTTATACCTGTTACTGAACTGTCTTTTAGTGAGGTTGAACTATCTTATTCTCCCACCAGCTGTGTGAGTTAACTCACTCCACATCCTTGCCAACACATTTCCTGTTCTTTTCATTTTAGTCATTCCGATAGCTAAAATGATGCCTTGCCCTTGCTGGTGTGGTTCAGTGGATTGAGTGCTGGCCTGTGAACTGAAAGGCTGCTGGTTTGATTCCGGGTGAGGGAACACGCTTAGGTTGCAGGCCAGGTCCCCAGCTGGAGGTGTGAGAGAGGCAACTGATAGGTTTCTCTCCTTCTTTCCCCCTCCCTTACCCTCTCTCTAAAAATAAATAAATAAAATCTTTAAAAAAATAAAATGATACTTTGTTCTGGTTGTAACATACATTTCTATGATGACTAAAGAAGCCGAGTACCCTTTAAAATGTTTATTGCATAATGTTCTTTGGATACTCTCTTTCATGAAATGCCTGTTCAAACTATTCGCCATGTTATAATTGGACTGTCATTTTTTAAAACCTGATTTGTAGAATTTCTTGATATTCTGGGTATGCATCTTCTTTACTGACATATTGAGAGTATCTTCTTTCACTCTGCGTCTTGTCTTTTTATTGTCTTATTGGTGCATTTTGGTGAACAAAAGTTTAGGATTGTTTAATAGCTCGGATATACCATATTTTCCCCCACTCATGGTGATTTTTGTGTCCTGTTTAAAAATTTTTTGCCCTTTCTAAGGTCATTCATATATTCTGTTTTCTTCTAGAAGCTTTATGTATTTAATTAAAAACATATTTTCCCCAACTGTTTATGTCACCGAGCTAAAGGGGTTTGTTTGTTCACCTGCACACATTAAGGCCCAATCAAACACAAAGTCACAGGTGAGGCTGTGCTCAAAGACCTGGTTTTTCTTCTCCAGAGCTTTCTTGTTTTATTCCTGATTTTTAAAATGTCTGAGTTGGGAAAGTTTGAAAATTAACATCTATCCAAATTGAAAAGCATTTTTAAAGAACCAGTCACAGAATACTGGGATATCAAATCTGAAGTATTTGAACAGGCAGCTCTCTCCAGCAGAACCCTAGAGAAAGCAATTACACAACTCCTACTTTACTTCGGCAAAGTGCCTCTCTTACTAAGTAGGCCATTTTGCAATCCAGTCAGAGTATGGTTTTTAAAAATACATTTTATTGATTATGCTATTACAGTTATCCCATTTTTTCTCACCTTTATTCCCCTCTGCCCTGTACCTCCCCGCTTTAGGTCATGTCCATGGGTCATACATATAAGTTCTTTGACTTTTCCATTTGCTATACTATTCTTAACCTCCCCCTGTCCATTTTGTATCTACCATTTATGCTTCTTATTCCCTGTACCTTTTCCTCCATTATCCCCTCCTCCTCCCTGCTAACCTTCTGTGTGATCTCCATTTTTGTGATTCTGTTCCTGTTCTAGTTGTCTGCTTAGTTTTTTTTTTAAAGTTCAATTGTTAATAGTTGTGAGTTTGTTGTCATTACACTATTCATATTTTTATCATCTTCTTTTTCTTAAATAAGTCCCTTTAACATTTCATATAATAAGGGCTTGGTGATGATGAATTTCTTTAACTTAATGTTACCTGGGAAGTGCTTTATCTGCCCTTCTAAATGATAGCTTCCCTGGATAGAGTGATCTTGGATGCAGGTCCTTGCCTTTCATGACTTCGAATACTTCTTTGCAGCCCCTTCTTGCCTAAAAGGATTCTTTTGAGAAATCAGCTGATAGTCTAATGGGAACTCCTTTGTAGGTAACTGTTTCCTTTTCGCTTGCTGCTTTTAAGATTCTTTCCTTTAGTCTTGGGTAATGTAATTATGATGTATCTTGTTATATTTCTCCTTGGGTCCAACATCTTTGGGACTCTCTGAGCTTCTTAGACTTCCCGGAAGTCTATTTCCTTGGTCAGTTGGGGAAGTTCTTCACTATTTTTTCAAATAAGTTTTCCATTTTTTGCTCTTCCTTTCCTCCTCTGACACCCATATGATTCGGATGTTGGAACATTTAAAGTTGTCCCAGAGGTTCTAAAGCCTCTCCTCATTTTTCTGAACTCTTATTTCTGCATTCTGTTCTGGTTGAATGTTTATTTCTTCCTTTTGCTCCAAATCGTTGATTTGAGTCCCAGTTTCCTTCCCTTCACCATTGGGTCCCTGTATGTTTTTATTTCACTTTGCATAGCCTTCATTTTTTCCTCTATTTTGTGACCATACTCAAGCATCCTGTGAGCATCATGATTACCAGTGTTTTGAACTCTGCATCTGATAGGTTGTCTATCTCTTCATTATTTAGTTCTATTTTTGGAGTTTGATCTGTTCTTTCATTAGGGCCATATTTTTTTTGTCTCAGTGTGCTTGTTATGCTGTAAGAGACAGAGCTATAGCTATTTGCCAGGGTAGGATAAACCCATGTTGCTGCATTGTGGTACTGTATGTTGGGGAGGGTTCAGAGAGGGAACAATGCCACTTGCTCAGCTTTTAGTCACTTCCCCAATATCCCCAAACAAATTGAGCCCTTCTGGTGCTGATTTCCAGGTGGGTAGTTTTGTATACGTCCTAGGTCCCTGTGGGTCTCTCCAACAAACTTTCATGTGAGGCTGGGAGTTTCTCCTGCCACAACTCCCACAGATTTTTACAGTCAAAGGTTTTGGGCTTTATTTCCTCAAGCTGGAATCTTAGGTTGTGCAGTCTGTCTCGCTCCCCAGTTGTTCCTTCTGGTTTATCTGCACGTGAATGTGGGAGTGCCCAGCCTTCTAGCTGCTGCCTTAATGCCTGTCCTCTCTGCCCTGGCTGCCTAACTTCACTTCTTCTACCAGCCTGGATGAATATTTCTTTTTTAACTCCTTGGTTGTCAGGCTTCCATACAGTTTGATTTCCTGACAGTTCTGGGGTTTTTTGTTTTTAAATTTGTTGTTGTGCTTTTGGTTGTATGAGAAGGAAAAGTGAATCTACCTATACCTCCATCTTGGCCGGATGTCTGAGTATGGTTTATGTAATTGCAAAGGAACTGAAAGATATTGGGATCATCTGAAGTAGAATCTGAGATCATTATGTCTTAAACCTGGAAGTTTTGTGTTGTATCTGGGAGCATTTTATATCTTCTTCTTTACTAATACTCTGATAGCATGATCTTGCTCTCTTATCATTTATCCCTTCTTCTTTCACCTTCAGTTTTTGGTCTGTTCTTCATTTTCTCTTTTAATTCACAAACAAAGTCAGTGTCTCCAGTACATTATACAATAAAACCCTCAACTTCTTTCCTTATGTACTCTTTTCCTTCATTGCTAAAGTTCACAAAAAAAGTAATCACATTTAATGCTTCTCCCTCCTCATTTCCCATGTCTCTAACTACTGTCTCATCTATTGTTTCTATCAGTCTATGGAAATTAATCTATTGAAGAATCTCAAAGCAAATGTACCCAAACTGAATTTTTTTCACTTCTCCCAAGCCTTATCTCTTACATTAATTTCTGTTAAGAGTACACTATTCTCTCAGAGACTCTGGTAGCCAATAACTATAATCCCAGGTCTATAAAACATCTTCCACTTGGCCTCTCCCTTCCATTCCTCCTACCATTTTTTACCTGATCTCATTACTTCTTATCCAGATATTTTAATGGTCTCTTAACTGCCCTCCTTGCTCCCAGTGTGCCCTTGTCCAAACTATCTGGTATAAAACTAGATTAATCCTCTTAAGTCAAAGTTCTAACCTTATCACGTCCTAGTTTGAAGAGCTTTAATGAATTTTCCTATTGTCTTCAATCCCACCACAAACTGGGTCAAATTCATTTATTATTTTTACTCACCAGTACTACAGAAAGAACTATTTCACCTCATGCTTTCTTCTGGTTTCTTTACTTTTGCTGATGCAATTCTATATTCTCCCACTTCTGGTGTCTAAATTCTTCCATCTTTTCGAAATCAAAGGCCAACTCTTGAATGAATATACTTTCCCATCTTCTCTATATGGTAAACTCCTCTTCATCCTTCAAGAACCAGCTCAGCCCTGGCTGGTGTAGCTCAGTAGATTGAGCACAGGCCTGAGAACCAAACAAACACAAACTGATTTCCAGTCAGAAAACATGCCTGGGTTGCAGGCCAGTTCCCAGCAGGAGACTCATGAGAGGCAACCATACATTGATATTTCTCTCCCTCTCTCCTTCCCTTCCCCTCTACAGATAAATAAAATCTTTAAAAAAAGAAAAAAAAGAGAATGAGCTCAAACATCTTTACATTGATCTTTACAAAGATCCTTAGCAGGCAGGCCAAAGGTTCTCTATTTACCTAACACTGGGCTTGATAATCAGTAGTCTTGTCCACCTACAACCTAAACTGAATTAATTACTCTGGATCTCTGCTTCCAAAGCACATTGAAAATAACCACTATGAAACACTCCTTACCACATAGTACTGCAATTATTTTTTTCTGTCATCTTCTCCTTAGTTACTAAGCTCCTCCAAAGCAAGTGTAATATAATTTTAATCTTTGCATCCTAGTGTCTGGCCTAATATTCTACACAGACACATCTATGATAAATTTCTATCAACTGAGTAAACGCATTTTTGATCTTCTCTAACTGGAAGAGTTTTTCTTATTAAATTGCTATAGCATTTTCTCTATAAATCTCTTAGGCCACATCACTTTCTATCATGTGTAATTGTTATTTATATAAATATATTATATTCTCTGATAGATGGATATTACCTAAAGACCAGAGACTCTGCCTTGTCATACCCAAGGACGTCATGTAGTGTAGTAAGAGGGACCGTTACATACCAATGCCATTGGAAAAACCTGACTTGGCCCTTGATCAGAACATACTGTGACACACCTCAAGAGCACAATGTTCCTAAGCTAAAATGCTAGAGACAGGCCAAGGCAAGTTACCAAGAGACCTGGTTTGTCCTCGTCTTCAGAAAGTAGTAGTTCAGGTTTCCATAAATAAGTATTGTTGCTTGAGAAAGCTGTTTGTTTATTCATTAATTTGCCACTTTGTGCAAAGTAAGGGGGTTGTGTTTATAGTAGTAACTGCATGTCAGGGATTGTCACATGTCTTATTTCTAAATCACTATAACATCATGAGATAAACATTATTATTCTAAATTTACAAATAGGAAAACAAAGCTCAGAATGCTTTAGTGACTTATTCAATATCACGGAGCTGGTGAGTGCCAGACCAAAATTTGAAGCAGTTATGCAAGACTGATAAGCACAAGCACTTTTCCATCTCATCATGCATATATATATACTCAGAAGATTTCTTGAAAAACGACTGGAGAAACCATTGAACCTACAGGAAGCACAACCTGCCAGGATCAGGGGTCAGACTTGAATCAAACTTTGTATTGAGAAGGTCCTTGAGGACAAATAAACATGCCAAGTTTTATCTTGAGTACCAGGGAAACACTTGCTTCCCAGTAGGCTCAGTGGTTAGGGGATGTTTCCAGAAAGGATAGAGGGAAGATTATAGTTATGGTTGTGGGAAAACAGAATGGGAGCTACTGCATTTATAGCTGGGAATCAGAAACATTAAAACAGATTAGAAGTCAAGTGAAACTCACTCTAGTGGGAAACACATTGGAGGAGACACATTTGGATCGTGAGTATAGTGTATGCATGGATGTAGGCAATGTTTGGTTCTTCTACCAACATTTAAAATGTGCTGGGCACTATAACAGGTACTAATGCAAAGAAACAAATGGTTCCTGTCTTTGAGACACTGACAGTCTGGTATGGAGCAGACTGCTAATAGAATCAGGAGAAAGGGTGCCAGGGGACAGGGTTTTTTTCTAGAAGGTTACCGAGAACCAAGAGTGATCCCATTTTCAGAAGCAGAATAGAAAGGAATCTATGAGTTATAATTAGCAGGCAGGCCAAAGGTTCTCTATTTACCTAACACTGGGCTTGATAATCAGTAGTCCTGTCCACCTGCAACCTACATATGATCACCAGTATGCATGTCACCCATTGATGAGGCCCTATCCCAAGAAGAATAATTAAGAAAGTAAATTTAAATATGGTTTCACATAGGTAGGTGAATTAATTACAGGCTTTGCTGCCTTAATTTCAATGCTTAGGACAAGGATTAAAACTTCTACCTTCACTTCCAGTATTCCAATTGACAGTTTAGAGACCTAGCGGTGTGCCTGGCATTTAATGAACTTTCAATAAATTGTTGAATAAGTGAACAAAGCAATTAGGGGCTAAACATTGTGTGAGGTGCTACAAACTATACAGAGGAATACCTTTATCTTTTTTTTTAAAAGATTTTATTTATTTATTTTTAGAGGGGACGGAGAGAGGAAGAGAGAGGAATACCTTTATCTTTTTTTTTTTTTTAGATTTTATTTATTTATTTTTAGAGGGGACGGAAAGGAGAGAGGAAGAGAAACATTAGTGTGTGGTTGCCTCTTGTGCATCCCCAGCTGGTAACTGGCCTGTAACCCAGACATGTGCCCTGACTGGGAATTGAACCACGGTTGTTTGGTTCTTAAGCCCGCACTCAATCCACTGAGCTACACCAGCCAGGCTGATAATACTTGACTAACTCACTAATGTCTCACTGTTTGCTGATTAATTTCTTAATTTCTCATAAATGTTTACATCTTTAAAGGTATTCCTTGCCCAGCAAACAGAGTGAGACATTAGTGAGTTAGTCAAGTGTTATCAGCCTGGCTGGTGTGGCTCAGTGGATTGAGTGCGGGCTTGTGAACTGAAAGGCTGCATGTTCGATTCCCAGTCAGGGGACATGCCTGGGTTTCGGGCCAGGTTCCTGGTGGAGACGTGGGAGAGGCAACCCCCATGGGGTTTCTCTCCCTCTCTTTTCCTGTGTCTAAAAATGAATACAATCTTTAAACAAAAAGTGAGATCACATGGAGTAGAGGACACAGCACCTATTAAGAGACCTGCATTCTAGTTCTGGAACAAACAAGCTCACGCAGAACATGTCTCCATTATACTCTTTATTTTCTCCCTTTTAAAATGAGGAAACTATTTCAGGTGATCTCGGAAGGCATTCCCAACTCTTAATTTTTTGCATTTCTATTTATAGATGGGGAAAACTTTTATATATATTAAAATATATATTATGTATTCTACTTATATTATGAAGTATATTTAATTAATATTGTTTCAATAACAACACATTATCAAAGGGTGTACACTGACAAGTCTTGCTCCCATCATTGTCCCCAAGGGTAACTTTTAAGATCTTCAAGTGTTTCTTTATACAAATACAAACAAATACCTACATATATCTCTCTTCCCCTTGTTAAAATATAGCACACTATATACACTTTCTGCACCTTTCTAAAAATAATGTTCATATAAGCTAATGTTTCCCTGTCAGTAATTATAGATCCCTTTTGTCCCCTATGCTGTGCTACAGGTGCTTTTGATGCAACAATCTTTGTGTCCTCCCCAAACTCTTAGGTTGAAACCTAATTCTCAGTGCACTGGCACTGGGAGGTGTTTAGCTCATGAAGGTAGATTAGTGCCCTTACTGAGGCTTTACAATCTAATATCTATCAGATGCTAATTTCCCCTTATTGCTCTTCTTTGCCAGGGTTTTTGGGCCATTTCTGTGTATTTTTTCTGTATGAGCATTAGAATCAGCTTGGCTAGCTCCCCTCTCATTTCCTTCACTCTCCAAAAAGGGTTGTTAGTGTCTTTGACATATGCTGAGTGAACAATATCTTATGATGTTGAATTTCTTAGCCAAGAAATAGGTATGGTTTTTCATTTGTTTCAAGTCCTGGACTTTCAAGATTGTTTAAAAAATTTTTTAAATCCTCATGGAGGACATGTTTATTGATTTTTAGAGAAAGAGGGAGGGGGAGAAGGAGGAGAGGTAAAGGAAGAGATGGAGCAGTGGAGGTTGGGGAGGGGTGGGAGAGAAAGATAGAGCTTATCTATATCTATAGATATCTATATATAGATATCTATAGATATAGATAATCAATGTGAGAGAGAAACACTGATCCGTTGATCAGTTGCCTCCCTTATGTGCCACAATCAGGGATCAACCCCACAACCCAGGAACGTAACCTGACCAGGATTCGAACCTGCAATCTTTTGGTGTATAGGATGATGCTCCAACCAATTGAGCTACCCAGCCAGGGCATGATTATTCAAAAATTTGAAGGTTGGGTTGGGGGTATAAGGAGGCTAAATGGTAATAGAAAAAAATAAAATACAATAAAACATTATCAAAAAAATAAAATAAAAGTTGAAGGTAGAATTTGAATTTGTTAATGTTTGATAGATTTGGAGAGACAGAATATTGGAGTGAATACAATTTTTGGAGGGAGAATAATCTATGACGCAGATATAACCATTGATAGGCAGTAAAGAAACTAACTTGATAAGAGAAAAAAGAAGTTACCGTACCTTTTATGTCAGGAACTATGCGTGGTATTTCAAATACTGTACTATCATTCTTGACCGCAGGTCGGCCCAAATCAGGGTCTGGATAGGGTTAGATCACGAATGAGCCTAGACTGTAAAAAAGAAGGAAATCTTACCTTTTGTGACAGCATGGACGGACCTAGAGATTATTATTTTTCTTTCTTTCTTTCTTTTTTAAGGCTTTTATTTATTTTTAGAGAGAGAAAGGGAGGGAGAAAGACAACAGAAACATCGGTCAGCCACCTCATGCACAGCCCCCACTGGGGACTTGGCCCGAAACCCAGGCATGTGCCCTGGTCAGGAATCGAACTTATGGGACCTTTTGGTTCACAGGTCAGTGCTCAGTCCACTGAGCCACACCAGCCAGGGCCCTAGAGATTATTATGTTAAGTAAAATAAGCCAGTCTTATTCTGAATACTATATAATCTCACTTAAATGTGGAGTCAATGAACAAAATATACTGATGAATAAAACAGAAACAGAGGCATGGACACATGTAACAGACTGACAACTGTCTGAGGGGAGGGAGGACTAGATAAAAGGTGAAGGGATTAGCCAAAGAGCATATATGCATGACCCAGAGCCACAGACAACAGTGTGGTGATGGCCAGAAGGAAGGGAGGTGAGGACTAGGTGGAGGCAGGCAGAGGTGCGGATATGAGGATATCTATAATAATGTCAACAACAAAAGAGAAAAAAGTAAAAAATGATACCCATAAAAAAAAAGAATGAGCTAGATACACTGTAGGGAATGCTCAGAAGACTCTCAAGTGGCCCTTGAGAGTGGCCCTAGCAGCTGGCTCTGTGGATGGAGCTCGAGCCTGCAAACTGAAAGGTTGCAGGTTCAATTCCCAGTCAGGGCACATGCCTGGGTTGTGGACCAGGCTGGGGGCATGCAAGAGGCAACTGGTTCTCTCCTGTTTCTCTCTTCCTTCCCGCACCCTTCTAAAATAAATAAATAAATAAATAAATAAATAAATAAATAAATAAATAAATAAATAAATAAATGAAAGAAAAAGAGAATAAGAGACATCTCTGAAAGAGAAAAAAAATCTTTAAAGAAAGATAAAGGAAGATCACAGTGAAAGTAAGGCAGGATAGTCTGAGGGCAGGAAGGAAAGGTCAAATTCAAAGAGGGCAAAAGACTCAGTACTCTGAAAGAAAAGTGATAAAGGCCAGTTAGGGCAGAGTTCTTGTTTGTGGAGATGAAGGTATAAACACAATCCCTTTCCAGGAAAGACAACCAATTGGGACTAAAGAATGAAGAAAATTTGGTTTTGCAAACTCTGCACTGCCACTACCCAGGTAAGGTCAACCCCACCCAGTTCTCGGACACATTGGCCTCTATAGCAAGCCCTTGTCAAAGTTCCAAAGACAGCCAGAAAACTTTCATGCTCTGAACATGGGAAAACAAGATTTGGCTATAAATGCTCCTACTTTCGGTTATTCTGGGGTTTATGTTCCAGGGTGGTGCCTTCACACACTGTAATAGCACTGGCAGCAAGTCCATCCGTGGGGAGCAAGTTGATGATGTTTTGTCCTGATGCATACTGGTGGGTCCAGGCATTTTGTCCATGGCAAAAGCCGTACCTGACACAAAGGGTGCCATCACCTCAGAGTGCACATACCACACTGCAAACACAGAGTTGCTGGATGGCAAAGATGCGGTCTTTGGCAAGGTAGAAGAGTACATGAATATTGTGGAAGCCATGGAGCATATAGGTCCCAGAATGGCAGGACCACCAAGCTCACTATTGCTGATTATGGACAATGCCTGTAAATCTAACTTGTATTTTATCTTAACCTCCAGACCATTCCTTCCACTACTCAGGTGCACACTCCACCACCCTCACTTGCTCACTATATTCTATAATCTTTGTGCTCTCACTTCAGTCCTCCACCTCTAGCTGGATTACAGTTTCTGACTGTGAAACAAAAACCAAATAAATAAAATGAAGAAACTTTTGAGCCTGGACTATTGGAGACCTGTGGTGCCTTGAAGAGGGAAAGCAAAACTAGTTTCACTTGAAGAATTTAAAGGGGAGAGGGATAACTGTACTTGTGTGTGCAGATGGAAGAAAAATGTTTCTAGTACATGTGAAAAACTAAAAATTTAAATTTAAACCAAGACTTTGGGCTTAATGTTTTACTAAAAAACACAGTATCGATCCCATCATTTGCCTGCTGCCAGGGACAGGTGGATTAGCTAGGGGAGAATGTCAGCTCTCAGCTTTCCATCCTACTAAAGGCCTTCTTCAGAGGCAGGTCAGAGGCATTTTCAAGTTTATGCCCTTAAATAATCTGCAGGTCTTCTCTCAATCTAACTTCAAACTTTCAATTTCTCATTTCCTAGTTTTCCAATCTCTTTGGGCTTAAGTGTCAAATCTTTTCAAGAATCAAACATGACATAGCTTCTCCAATGATTCAGTGTTTTTTTTCTTGTCAGAATATTCTGGATAAAACTAGAGGCTGTGCTCTTTTAACTCTGTTAACTTTCTGTGAGCTGGATATGCAATAATCCAGGGGCAGAGAAAGTACACCATGGAGCTGCAAGTCTATCTCACATCACCCACTCTGTGGGGGTAATCGGCAAGAGATTGTCTTAAGCTTAGTTGAGTCTAGATTGGCCTGAGTATGGTGCTTTTGATTAGTGGGGGAATGTGTGGGAGAAGGCTATAAAGGAGTATAAATACCTAGATCCTACTTAAGGACTCAGTGAGGACCTTTTCTTGGATTTAAGTCTTGCTTTAACCGTGTTTATAAAAACTGGCCTCTTCCCACTAACTTCTGGGTGGGACTTTTGTTAAGGTCTGCTACACCATATATAAGTATTCTTAAAGTTCAGTTGTTATGGACTAGGGAGTTGTCCCATCTCCCTTCAAGTGCTAACTAGACATATCCTTGGGAAGAGAGAGAAGAAAGCGATGATTGGCAGGGACAGCTGGTCAGTATTAGTTAGGGGATGTTTCTACCTTGTATTTCCTCCATTTCCTGAGTTGCTTGGGCATGGCTTCAATTGAGGATGTAAATCGATAGGGTAGAGTGGAGATGCAGGAGGAAAAGGACAGAGGTAATTGTGTTGAGACTGAACATTTCCTCCCATAGCTCTGAGATATAACTGACATATTGTATAAGTTTAAGATGTACAACATGATGATTTGATATACATGTATTTTGCAAAATGATTACCAGAATAATGTGAACACATCCATCACCTCACAGTTACCCAATGCCCCATCATTTTTTTTTTTTTGTGGTGAGTACTTTTAAGATCTACTCTTAGCAAGTTTTGACTGTACGATACAGTATTGTTAACTAGTCATCATGCTGTACATTAGATGACCAGAACTTATTCAAATACTGGAAGTTTGTACCCTTTCTTGTCTTTACCCATTTCCCTCAACACCACCACACCCCCGGCACTAATCTACACTGCTTCTATGAGTCTGGTTTTTTTAAGATTTCTTATATAAGTGAGAGCATGCAGTATTTTCTTTCTCCATCAGACATATTTCAGTTACCATAATGCCCTCAATGTTGAGCTCTTGTGTTCTGAAGGTAAGGTGAGAGTATCAGTTGAATATCTTGTACAGTATCCCACACAAATATATATAAGAATCAAATGAATTTTTAGAGAACAAAAGCTTGGCAAGTTAGGTCTAGAATTTCATCAGCTCACTGTTCCATGGTCTCCTTAACGTGCAGTATACCTTTAATTCCTGCCTTGGGACTCTAGCTGCCTTAACAGGAGAGGACGAACACCCCAGAAATCTTTCATATTTTCACATGTAAGTCTGTCTGACCTGTTGTGCCAGGCTCACTCCTAAAAGGAAAACAACGTAAAAGGAAGGGTAGTAAGTTATGTCTGAGAAGCAGTGTGATATAATAGAAATAAAATATAAAATTTGAAAAGACATGGCCAAATGGGAAGAAAAATCCCAATTTTGCAATTTTCTACCTGTGCATTACATAGCTAGAGTTCACATTTCTCATTTGTAAAGTGCAGATAACACCTACTTCACAGAGAGTAAGAAAATCTTTATGAAAGCATGCAGTGGCTGCTGAATAAATGCATGGTAAGTGAAGTCCAATGTGTACTAATGCCTAGCTTTTTAATTTTCATGGTTGGTAAGACATTTAAGTTGAAGATTCTTTATATGTTAATTTTATCGGGTACCAGAATAATGCAAGGTAAGATAAAGAAAGCATAGTGCAGTCATTAGTTATACACAATCATAAATTATTTAAACAATCTTTCTAGTACAGAAAATTTCACACATACAGATGTAGAGAATATAAAGAATGCCATGTATCCATCATCCAGCTTCTACAATCACCATACCCTGACTACTCCTGTTTCCTTGATACTGCCAATTCACAACTTTGACCCTCCAGGTTATTTTCAAATGAATCCCAGACACCAAATCATTTCCTTTTAAATATTTCAATGTCTAAAAGATTCTTGTTTAAAAAATTAGTTATAACACTATTATAACAAAACATCATAGTGCAACAAAAGTAATGATGTTCCCTGGTATCATTAAATATCCAATTGATCACTAGGTTGTAACATAACCTTACAGCCCATTAAGTAAACTAGTTTTCACCTGCATTTATATGCCCCTTATTTCAATTCAGGAGACAGAATTCCAAGGCACTCCCGAGATGCAAATTAAAATACTAAACAAATTGAAGGACTTCCCAACTGTCACCTGTCATGCTTAAAGAGGTCAGTTTCCAAATGGTGCAGGAACAGCAAAGGCAGTATGTTGGCTGCGGTTAATCTGAAGAAAGAATATTATTAATAGCTATGTCAATTTTTTTGATAGAACTTTATGAGTCTATGGAAAACCAGAGATATATTGTCTTAGTCACTCAGGTTGCCATAACAAACTACCATAGAGCAGGTGGTTTTGAAGAACAGAAATGTACTCCTCAGAGTCCTAGAAGCTGGGAAGTACAAGATCAAGGTACTGATTCGGTTCCTGGTAAGAGTTTTCTTCCTGGCTTGCAGAGGCTTCCTCACTGTCCTTACGTGGCTTTTCCTTTGTGGTCTAGCTGAGATCTTTCTCTTCCTCATAAGGCCTCTCCTAATCCCATCATGAGGCCCCCACACTCATGACCTAATTTAACCCTAATTACCCCCCAAAGGCCCATCTCTATATACCATTACATTAGGGGCTTTAGAGGGACAAACATTCAGTCCACAGCAAACCTACAAAATTATAAAATGATTAAAAAGTTTGAAAAGCCAGTAAACTGGTATGCCATAATTAATTCTTAACCTTTCCCTAAGTTACTTTGGCTCTAACTATCTGAGATCATCATTCCTGGAAAACTTTCTTCATGACTTAATGTAATCCCAAGTGCAGGAGGAACTCAACCTAATATTCCATTTTCCTCTTTCCTTGTGCTATCTCAGCACTGAAGCAAAATTACATAAAAAAGTATAGGTGGAGCTGTTTGTAGTCCTTCTTGGTTCCTTTCCAGGTTTGCCAGCTGCTTCTGCTGCATAAACAATCATGTTTTACTAGTTGTGGGTATGTAGCTGCAGGAGCTGCAGCAAAGAATCAGGATCCCAAACAAATCCTATAAACAGAATCCCATGACTTCTTACCTAACCAAATGGTTTTGCTATTGGCCTTAAAATATTAGATAGGACTTAATCTGCCTTTCAAAAGGTGGCAGGGAAAAATCCAAAAATTTGATGACACTCTGGTCTATCAGCAGTGCTTTGGAGAAACATTTGGTTTGGAGGGCAATATGGCAACACTTATCTAACTTACAAATACATACCCTTTTGCAGAGCAAATCCACTCTGGGAACTGGGATAAGGCACACGTAAAAGAAGATATGTGTACAAAGATATTCATCTAAGCATGAATTAGAAGACAAAAGATTATAAACTCAATGTCTCTCAACTGGATAATGATTGATTGAATCACATGCAGGGGTTAAGAAAAAATGATGCCTTTTATGCTTTTAATATGGGAAAGCCCAAGATGTCTTAAGTACAAAGTGCAGAAGAGTGTATACGGTATCCTCCCTGTTATATAAAAATGGAGGGAAATAAGATTATTTATTTCTACATGTATAGGCAAGAAAAAAAACTTCTGAAAGAATACACAAAAAATAAGCTTAGAGGTTACCTTGTGGGTTGGAATTATATGGATGGAAACAGTTGATAATGCTTTTAAAGGTTTTTTGGCCCTGACAGGTGTGGCCCAGCTGCAAAGTGAAGGGTCACTGGTTTGATTCCCAGTCAGGGCACATGCCTAGGTTGTTGGCTTGGTCCCCAGCCAGGGTGTGTACAAGAGGCAACCAATGTTTCTCTCTCTCTCTCTTCCTCCCTCCTTTCCCATCTATAAAAATTAATAAATATTTCTTTTAATAAAAATAAAGGTTTTCTTCACCAGTAGACAGATTATCTATTCAAATAATTTTTAAAAACCTAGCTGGGAGCCATAACCAACTAACAATTATTACATGCTCACTGCCTTAAAAGAGACTAAGAAGATAAGGTGGCCCAAATGCAAACCTTAACTGTAGGGTATAAAATATAAGCTTGAGTGAAGTGGCTGTGTCTAACCAATTCCTGGAAATCAAAGTTCTCAGTGCACCTAGGGAATTCTGAAATCAGTAACTTGCCAAAGAAATTCAATTGCTTCCTGGAGACCTTCTCTAGAACTCAGCAGAGGGGGTAGATAAAAGATAGAAGACATCATGCTTCTGCAAGCAATTAAAAATTCTTCAGTGATATGTCTGCCAAAAAATGCACATACTGTTTAGGGTAAATCTAAAAACACGCAGGAAGAAAGCATTAATTATATTGTGTTGGAACATTTTTGTTTTACTTTTCTTTAATGATAAAATGCTATTCTAATAGTAAATAGTTTTAATAAACCTAGTAGAGAAAAATCTTCCTCATTGATTAGAGGGATTACTCTTAAGTTTTGAGGCTGCTTTCTACAAGACATATGTTTATTGCCAGTAAAAAGTTATCTTTCATTCCAAGTTTTAATGACCTTGGCGGGGAAAGCCATCTTGACCTTTTCACTCAAAATTTCAGGTGACTGAAAGTGCACTGAAAACAGCGAACACTATCATGTAACATTCCAGTGTTTCCCAACGTAAAAAACCCATACCACTGGTGACACTCAAGGGGGTTCTTGGCAGTACATGAACAAAGCAGCAAACAGTTCACGCAGTGAGTTACTTCTCTCTATCAAGCCTTCAGATTCAAAGCACTTAGCTGGCAAGAGCATCTAGCTAGGCTTTAACAACTGACTTTGTTTTCATTATACTGACTTTCACAGTTGGTTCCTTGACTGTCTCCTCACTGTCAGAGGTCTGTAACACATTTGTTAGGATTATCCACACTCACAGAAACACAACAGGAGTGCAGGCACTGCTACACACATCCAGTAACCCTTGGTCACAAATCACAAAAATCCAATATTTTTTTTCTCAGTGCTTATCTTTCCTTGACTCAAATTCTCCCTATGGGCTTCTGCAAGAGATACCTCATTCTCCCAGGAATGTTGTAGTGTACTGTATAAACTAAGGTCAAGCTGATTTTCAATGCTGGCTTTTTCTTGGTGTGAGTCTACAAAGTTAATCAACCAAATGAGGCTAAATTAACTACCTTGGAATTTGAGGGGAATAAATGGGATGACACAGAGCAGCTGGCACACAATTTAATAGGTGTTCAATTAATGCTGATTTTCTCCCCTCCTTCCCTTACTTCTTCTGCCACTGTCCTCAGTAGTCACTCTATTTTTCTATTTGCTCTCTCTGTGATCTTATTTACTCCATGGCTCTAACTTCCACCCTTAGTGTGGATACCTTCTAATCATTGGTCCTGACCTTTTTCTCAGAATACTAAACTAGAAGTTCTATATTAGTGTAACGATTCTCCCTTGATGTTCTGCCATAATCTTAAACACAACATGTATAAAATAGAATGTTATCTTTCTCTGAATCTGTTTCTCCTTCTCTGGTTTTTCCCATTTGGTTCAGGCTATCACTATTCTTTGCATCACTCGGACTCAAATCTCATCCATCTTTAAATTCCTCCCCCTCCCCCTTCTCACCTCTTTGAATTAGACATCAATAAAATTTATCATGCCCTTTTAATAACTTACAAAGGGTTACAAATGAAAAAAAGCATTAATTTTATTAAATACCCTTGCCACAGGTGAGAAAAATGAAATTAAGGCAGGTTAAGAGATATGCGCAGGTCACATAACTAGAGTGGTTAGAACCTAAACTAAATGATCAGTTAAGCCGTGAATTTCAGGCTCCTCACTCCAACCTCCGCACTTGTTCACCTTCCCATATTGCCTCAAGTTCTGTAGCATTTTTTGCATGTGTCACCTCTCCTTCACTACTGCCGACCCCAGAATTTGGGCCTACCTTATCTTTCACATCTGTAATAAAGATTGGTTCTGTCAGCAAGGTAATAGTCAGTAGTATGTATTCAGCATTGCCCAGGAAAATCTTTTCTAACCTGGTTAACTCCAAGTAAACGATTTTTTTAAAAACTTTATTTTTGTTTTTAAAGGGAGGGGAAGGGAGGGAGAGAGGGAGAGAAACATTGATGTTCGAGAGAAACATTGACTGGCTGCCCCTTGCACACTCCCAACCAGGGACCAGGCCTGTAACCCAGGTGTGTGCCCTGCTCTGGAATTGAACTGCAGCCCTTTGTTCTACAAGATGATGCTCAACCCACTGAGCCATACCAGTCAGGGCTTCAGACATTTTTTAACTTTTATTTTATTTTACTTTATTTTTAGAGAGAGGGGAAGGGAGGGAAAAAGAGAAGGAGAGAAACATCAATGTGTGGTTCCCCCTTGTTCATTCCCAACTGGGGAGCCGGCCTGCAACCCAGGCATGTGCCCTGACTGGGAATTGAACCAGCAACCTTTTGATTCACAGGCCAACACTCAATCCACTGAACCATACCAGCCAGAGCTCAAACATTTTTTTAAACCACAGAATATATAATATACATACTGAAAAGGACATACATCCACCGCCAAAACCTATAGCTTAATGAATGACAAAGTGAACACTAATGTAATCCCCTTTCAGGTAAAAAAATAGAACATTGGCCCACCCCCAAAACCCCTCACACCTGCCAAGCATTACTCTCTCACCCCGATGCTAACCATATCCTATCTTTTCTTTTTGTTTTTACTACCTATATATTCTTACATCTAGTTTGGTTTTGCCTGTTTCTTGAACTTTGATTTTTCCAAAGTGGCTACACCAATATTTATTCCCACCAGTAATGTACTTTCAACTTATTTCAACTCTTGGCCAGCACTTGGCATTTTCTGTGTTTTCCATTTTAGCCATTTTTGTGAGCATGCAGCAGTATCTTGTTGTGGTTTTAATTTGTATTTCTCTAATGATTAAAAAATTTGAGCACCTTTACATGTTTATTGGCCACTTGATCCCTTCTTTTGTGAGGTCTCTTCAAGTCTCTTGCCCCCTTTATATTTTTTCTTTTTTAAATTGATTTGTGGTTCTACAAATTCTAGATAAAAGCAAAGCAGATCAATTTCTATTGTAGAAATGAATGCATTTGCCTGACCCAGGTAGAACTCCCCTCACTCTGGTGCCAAATTCACCAAGGAATCCTCTGGGAGAAATGTATAGGCATACCTTATAAATTTTGTGGGTTTGGGTCTAGACCACCGAAATAAAGCCAGTTGTAATCTTTTTGCTGGTGGAGGGTCTTGCCTTCAATTTGTAAAACACGCAATGTCCATGAAGTGCAATAAAAGAAAAGATGCTTGTAGTCGATTTCATGTATTCTAAAACAATGTATAATTGTTTTGCCAGGAAATTTGATACATACTGGGAATACAATGGCAAAATAGTGAATAGGTTCAATAGAGCTGAAATGAGAACTATATAGAAATCTAACGTTTACCATGTTCGAGACTTTAGGCAAGTCAATTACCTACTTTAATCTGTTTCCTTGTTGGAAAAATGGGGCTATTAATACTTATTTTACAGAGTTGCTGTAAGGATTAAATGAGACAATATGTGTAACAGGCTTTGCACAGTGGCTAGCATGTGGGAAGCTTTCAATAAATGGTAGTTATCATATATTTGGTTATTTTCATGTAGCTTTCTGTTTCTATATGGAAGGAGAAACTAAGCAGATGTCCATTCCTCTCCCAGCCATTACAGTTCTCATTATAAAGTAAAAGAGGGCATCTGGATTTAGATAATTGTTCTGGAAATGTGGTCCTTCTGACTCCCTTTGTCTTGAGTGCCTCTAGAGCAGTGATTCAAAAATCATTTGGGGTGGCCCTGGCTGGTATGGCTCTGCTGGTTGGAGCATGGGCTCATAGCTGAAAGGTTTCGGGGTCTGATTTCTGGTCAGGGCACATACCTAGGTTGCAGGTTCAGTCCCCATTGAGGGTGTGGGAGATCCCCAGCCTGGGTGTGTATGGGAGGCAAGCCATTGTTTCTTCTCTTTCATACTGGTGTTTCTCTTTCTCCCTTTCTCTCTCTGAAAGCAATGAAAAAAAAAGTTCTTAGGTAAAGACAAAAACAACCACGTAGGGTGAAAGATCATTATATTCCCCAAATTTTGGAATATAAAAATAAATTGCTAGAAAAGGGAAATAAAAAAAAACCCAAAGATACACACAACACCAAAATTTTTATTAGATCCATGGACAAAAGAATGTGTAAACTTGCTATAAAAGTTTCTAAATTCCTACTCTCAACTTCTCTAAATGCCTTGTCATGGGCCAACAACAAAGGGCCTGCAGACTGGCATAAACCTGCTGACCACACTTTCGGTGGGACTGTTGTAGAGCACCGATAAAAATCAAACTTCTGGATCTAAAGGGCTACAGTCAGAGCCTAAAATGTGGGGACTCGACTGAAGGGTTGCTCTTGGTCGAGTCATCAGCTGGCCATCGACTCTTTCTAGCCTCGAGCATAACACCATCACTCCCCAGTTTAAGAACTATCCATTGTTCCCTTTGCCTTTAGGGTAAAATTCCAATCATTTAACATGGCACCCAAGGCTTCCAGGCAGGTTCCACAGCACTCTTCCAGTCTGATTTTTTACTGCTCTCTATTCCACTAGATTCCACAGTCCACTACAGGAGCAACTAGCCACACGTGACTATTGAGCACTTGAAATGTAGCTAATTTAGGAAACTGTAATCCTATCATTATTTTAAAATTATATCAAAAGTCTGATCATTCAATTACTGCAAAACTTTTAAGCATGCTTGGAATGATCTGGGGATGTGAATCTACTTTTTACTGTAAATCTTAGGAAATCAAGTATTGAGATATGTTGTCAGGTAAGATACATAACAGATTTCAAACACTTAGTACTAAGAAAAAGTATGAAACATTAAAAAATACTTAGTACTTTTTAATACTGATCACATTATACTATTTTGGATAAATTGGGATAAATAAAAGTCATTAGAACTAATTTCAACTGTTCCTTTTTATGTTTTTAATGTGGCTACTATAAAATTATATATGTGGCTTGTGTTATGTTTGTATTAGACAACCATGCCCCAAACCTTGGACACAGTCTTGATCCTCCCCTTTCCCTCACTTGTGTTTGATTAATAAAATGTATCTCCAACCCATCCACTTTATCTTTAGTGCTACTCTCCATGTTACTTTCTATTCCTCAAAACCCTTCAATGGTTTCTAGAGCACTTAAACTTATTTAGCAAGGATGCAGATTTTATCCACCTTTCCTTTCTTTGCTCTCTAGGCTTCAGCCACACTGGTTTCCTTGCTAAACACAACAAACTCTCACTTTAGGATTTTGCCCTGCTACTCCCTTTGGTCTCAAATACTGCTCTTAACTTACTCCCTCTTTCGGATCTTAGCAGTTACCTTTCTCAGTGAGGCCATCTCTGACCAACCAAAATTTTGCCTACTCACTCCCCCAGAGCAAGGCTTTATCCAAATACTCTTCAATTTTCTTCATGGAACAGATTATGAGATATTATCTTTCCTCCTTTTTTGATAAAACTTATTTATAGTCTGTTCCCTCCACTAGAAGCAGTAGCAGGAACCTGTGTTGGTCTTGTTGCTGTTTAATCTGTTCCAGTGTGTACAGCAGTGCCAGTCACAGAGGGGTGCTCTTGAAACAACTTAAATGAATAAACATCTAATTACCTACTAGACATATCTACTTGGTTGGTTCGCAATCACTTCAATTTCTACGAGGTCACAATGAAACTTCCTTCCCTAATATGCATTTCTCTCCTCTTGTTTCTAATCTCAGTGAAGACATTACCATCCTCCCTGCTGCTCTCCCAACAAACTTGGGAGTCATCTTTGACATCTCCCTCTCAGCCATTCCATTACCCAGCTGACCAAATGACCAATCCCTCAATCACTTTGGTTGTATTCTTCAGGCCTACTTGCCACTATCTCAGTACAACTCATTCCTCTCTCACCGATTGTTTTCTTCCTACTGTTCTCCATGCCTCTGACTTTTGCACAAGTTATTTTTCTAAAATGCAAATTCAATCTTATGATGCTTCCATTTAAAATCTTTCAAATGCTTCTTAGCTCTCAAAAGCTAATTCCTGCACATGGCTTTCCTGGCCTTCATTAGACCACTTCAGGAGTATCTCGGGCATTCCTGAAAAAGCACTATTTTCATCACCCAACCATCTCTCCAGAGTTTGCCTCTTAACCTTTGCACTTATTGTTTCCTCTGCCTGGAAGGCTCTTCCCCAATTCCCTTAATTAAAGTTAATTGCTTCTCCAGTTCCATTCCATTCCTTCCTCCCAAGGTAAGAGATTCTTCTTGTGTAAAATTTCACAGTATCCAACAGCTTCCCTCATTATACTGATGATACCGATTTGTCTACAATCTGTAGCATAAGATTAATGAGAGGAAGGATTCTAAATAAATCATTAGCTGAATAAATTCAAATAAACAATTTTAAAGAGCAGCTAACCAAAAATATAACAAATTTTTATCAACCGTAGCAATGCAAATATTAGATCACAATAGAGTATGGCGCATATGTCATTCACTGTACTTATATGTTGGGCACAATGCTTTAAGAAATTACACCAGTACTACAAAACGGTAAGTGAGGAAAAAAAAAAAAAAGATTACTTATTTGAGGCCACAAAGATCAGTGGGCAATGTGGATTTAATTAAACCTGTCAGCCTCCCCCGCCCCCGGATTTGTCTCAGATAGTCTCAATTCCTAGATATAGGATGCCAAAAGTTGAAGGCGTGTGGGAAAGTCATTCCCAGCCTCGTCTATTAAAAACGTATCAGTGTGTTGGGTTTGTTAGGAAATCATCCCACGTAAATTAAATTCAACACAACAAAAAGTCTTGACATTCCAGGCACTAAAAAAGTACATCTCTACCACAGGTGTCAGTTAATGCAACGGAATAGAGAGAGCGGTTAGTAAGGTTTACGAAATATTAGACAGCATGAGAATTTTTAAAAGCCGCAGGAATGTTAAGTCGTGATTAATGCCCATCCTTCCTTCCTCGCCATGTAGTTCAACAGCGACTCCTGCCCCAGCTTGCCTAGTTCAATCTAGGGAGACTTTTAAGTTATATCCTCGCTGCGCCTTCCATCTCTTAGGACTTTGCTAGGTGCCTCAGCTTAACCTCGGACCCCGGATCCCCCGTTTCTCAGCGTTCATGCCGGAAACACAGGAAGGTCAGCAAGAAAATTTTAGTTTCCCCAACTCCTTGCCGCCTAAGGAAGAGGCGGGAAAGGACGGAGGCCGGCCGGACTGCTATGCAGCGCACATGGCCGGCCGCAGTTCCCACCCCTGTGCCGCGCAGGCGCCAGGCAAGCCGGGACTTGCGGTCGCCGAGAGCGGATCATTCCGCCGCTTTCTTTGTGTAGCTAAAGATATAGAAATGGCCTATTTCCTTCCCCTCCGCTAAAGACAAAAATCAGATCCTCTCGTCCCTTTCTCCCCACCGGATGGGGTCGGGCAGTGGGTGGGAGTGGGATCTGCTAACTAGGCCCGGGGCGGAAGGCTCAGACGCAGGGTTGCCGAGGGCCGGGTCCGGGAGGGATGCTGGGAGCTTTGACTCACTCACATACCATGTGTCCCTCCGCGCGCAGCACGGGGGACTTTTCGGTGGGGATTTTGGGCGCCGACCAGACGCGGCATTTTCAGAAAATAGCGCCCTGTGCAGCTGAAGCGCTTTGTGTGTAGCGGGGCCGCGTCAGCCCGGCCGGGTACGAAGCGCCTCAGGTCCCCTCACCACCTCCTGCTGCTCCCCCGTCGCCGCTCCCGAAGCTTTTCCAGGTCAGTGCGGGTCTGTGTAGGGCCCTGTTACCACCGGATGTGGAAGTTGATCTCTTCGCTGGTAAAAAATAATTCCACTTCCCCCGGAACCCAGATCATCCCCGCGATTTCCTGTTTATTGCATTAAGGCGCCGGGTTTCCGGGGCTCCTGGCCCCGCTTATTCCGCGGGGGTCGGCGGGGTCGGCGGGGTCGGCCTAGGCGCCCTCTCCGCCCGCGCCGCCGCCGCGCATTGTCCACTGAGCACCCCGCTTCTGGGAGGGGCGGGCAGACATGGTGGCAGCAGCCGCCCCCTCCTCGGCCCCGGCGCGCCGCGGCCTCCCAGCCGCTACTTACCGAACCTGTCCGGAACGGTGGCTCCGGGGCCGGGATGGTGTCGGGCCCGGGCGGTGGGGCCTTTGCGGGCGTCGGGAGGCGGGCGGGGAAGAGTGGCAAGCGCGGCCTGGCCTGGCCTCGCCTCCCGCTGCCTCGGGAGCCTCGGATCTCTTTGTCTGGGCGGCACACGGCTCCGCCGGGCTCGCTGGAGCGGGAAAAGGGCGGCGGGGGCGACTGGCACCTGGTGCGCTGTGCCACGGAGCCCCGAGGCGTCCGGACCGCGGCGGGAGCGGAGGGTCCAGACAGGGTTAACCGGAGAACCGGTCCTGTTCCCGACGGGGTTTCGGCAGCGACTGTCTTGGCCTTGGGGACTGGAGTCCTGTGGGGACGAAGCCTGCCACTCTGGATGCTGAGACCTGCTTTTGGGACTTGGCCACCGGGATTTGCTGGTGCTTGGCTTCGGGAAAGAAGTTGAGGATTTTGCCAGTTCATTTCTGGACACTGTTAGTGTGTCTCTAAGTGTGTTTTGTTGAAGCTTTCCTATCGGCGTTGAATCGACAGCCTCCACATGGGTAGCCTCAGGGGTGCAACGTGAAAACTGAAACCAAAGGAATGATGTAGGCCCGCTCTGTGTGTTTTCCCACTTTAAGCTTGTTTGCAGTACACATAACCTGATTGGACTGTGGCAGCAGACATCTGTTCACAGGAGAGGCACAGACCACAGTGCTTCTGAAGGGGGCTTGGTAATGTGGAAATATTTAAGTGCTCTTTCTGGATTCTGAGTTGCTGTCTGGATTCAGGCAAGTTACTACTGAAGTACAGTTTTTATCTGGAAAATGATTTAATGTAGTTAGGAAAGGATCCTTGTAATTTTCCATCTCAAGAATTCATTATGTAGAAGTTACTGGTCAAAAATTCTTTTTGCAGATAGTTTATCTCACATACAGACCCACCCGACTTGATTTAAATTTCTCGGTGACATAACCATCAGCCTTGGCACTTCTACTTTCTGGCTCAGTCTTTGAATTTAAGGAAACTAAAGACAGCTTTATCTATTTTTCTTAGTTTTCCTCTTTATTTAACCGAAATAAACTCATTATGTGTTAACACAAATGACACATTGAGCAAAGTGACATTCTTTTAGCATTTCTACAAGTCTTTTTAAACGTCTGGTTGGGAGATAGCTAGATTCTTAAATCTTTCTGCATTCAGTTTGTTGTGGTCTCATGTAACCTCGGGAACAACCCACTGTATACGCATGCCTTTTTTTTTTTTAACTGAGAAATATATCATTTCTGTTCTTCCCCGCACCCCCAAAAGTCAAATCAGGTTATTACACCAGACACATTTTAAAAATATGGATAAGAAGGCTGATTTCTATACTTTATTCTTATGCTTTATCTGTTTTCAGTTTTGGATTTAGATGCGTGAACAACAACAACATGAATAAAGATTGCATAATCTACATATGATCCTGGAGACTCAGGGACATCTAAAGAGATTTTAAGTAATTAATTTTAATTCCACAACTTATTTCTAGTGAGGTATACAAATAGAACATGAGTTCTGTATTAGATGTGTTTGTGAAACCTTGTATGTAAATGTAATTTTTGAAGATAGGACACTTCAAAGCACTGTTGGAGCTCTAGTTTTAAAAGGAATCCTGCAGTGAAACCTTTGGTGAAACAGTACTTTTCTAATGCATATATTTACCCTTCAAGTTAAGTCTGTTAACTTAAGAGTTCTGTTACGGAGTTTGAGTTCTCTGTATCAATCTGGGTTTTCTATACTGGGGGCAATTACACTGTAAATACGTGAAAACTTAAGGCTGTACTTTGATTTAGTGATTTTGAAATGAAGCTAAATTCATTTCCAGTTGTATCTGTGAACTCTAGTCTGATTCTGTCAGTCTGTAGTTCTCCAATGTTCCATCAACAGGAAGCATCTGGTCATTCTTCATGTAATTGTTAGAAAGTGCCAGGTATATTTTTGATGTTTGCTGTTCAAATGAAAATATCAGATTGGATCTTGGTTTGCCCCTACCCTCCTCATCTCTGAGTTGTACGCCCTTGAGTATCTCAAGAGTTAGAAATATTAACAGGTACAGCAAACAAGTCATAAGGAATTCAGAAATTATTCCATGAAATTTTGAATCACTTCATTTTCAGTGTGCATTTTTGGTGGTGCTGTGTCCCTTTGCAAGTAGCCTAAGCAAGGATGAACTCACTGATGGATTCCATTGCTTCTCACTGCAAACATTAAAAAACATGCCAAACAAAAGTTAAGAGTTGAGGGCAACTCTTATTGTTGAGGGCAACAATAAGTTTCATTTCTTTGGCTCTACAGCTTTCCAGCTTGTATTTGTATGTTTCTATAAAACTAATGTATCTACAGCTAAAATTAGTAAAAGTCTGAAGATGTTTGTTTGTTCCATCATGCTCTCTAGAAGGTAAATCTGTTAAATTTGTTAGTATTAGGGCTTGTGTATCCTCAAAGAATTGACAGCGGTGCTCTGGACAGAGAAGATGCTTTGGTGTAATCAGCTGTCAGTTCAGTCTTTGGTGGGTTAGTATACCTTTATTTGGACTAAGTATGTCCATGATGTAAGTGTACAGGCTTAGCGTGAAGTGACTTTTCCAGTTAAGGTAAATCCATATGCAGGACCTTTTGATACACTTAGAAATAGAAATGTAAAACTCTTAGTCCTACTTCTCTTTCTTTTTTAATGGGAGTAATTGTAAAGGTTAGCAGTTAGGGCCCAAGATGGTAGTGCACAAATACAGAATGTGGAAAAGACTCAATTATTTTAACTGACTAGAATCGACAGTTAAATAATATTTAATATCTTAAGTATTCAATATTAAATTGACAGTTAAATAATATATTTTTTAAGAAAGTAAATGCCCTCTCCAAGTTGATAGGATATCATATATAAAGAACATGGTGTTAGCCCCACTTTGTACTGGTTGTATTATACCTGGGACATTATGTCACATTTTTAGGTAGCATACTATCATAAGTGGAACCTTGTGTCAGTGCTAAAACTTGCTATCAGAATCACCTGGCAAGCTAATTTAAAAAATCTAGAGGTCCAAACTTCAGTAGGAAAGGATGTGGGCCACTGTGGTTTTTTCAAGTTCCCCAGGTGGTAGACACTCAAGTTAAAAAAAAAAAACCAAAAACCCAGAGGACATTGATCATGGGGGAAATGAAAAAGAGGAAAGGTTGAAAAAACATGTTTGGCCCCAAGGAAGAGAAGCTCATCCAAGAAATGATTATTGTCTATAAATACTCGGAGATCTGTCACACAGAAAGAAGATTTGATCTGACCAGAAAACTAGGATCAATGTGTAGAAGCTAGAAGAAGGCAGATTTCAACATTCTTTCAAAAAATACTTTTCGAGTCAGTATACGAAGCTTTACTTGTGTGGCTCGGGTTGGGCATCGTCCCCCAAGGTGAGTTGCTGGTTCAGTTCCTGATCAGGGCACGTGTTGGTGTGCTGAGAGGCAGCCCATCGATGTTTCCCTCCTATGTTAATCTATTTCTCCCTTTCTCCTTCCTTCCCCTTTCTCTAAAAATAAAATAAAACAAAAAACAAAAAAACAGTCAGTATATATTGTTTTGGGTGGTAGGTTGTCGACTATCACTGACAGTGTTATAATTAGGAATTTCAGGGTAAAAGAATTGATGTGCTGAGGGAAGATTGGGCCTGGTGTCTTTAATTAATTTCCCTACAAACTAAGAATTTATGAAATATTAGTTCACAGGTACAAAAGTAGAAGGGCAAAGGTTAATTGAGTGAAATAAGCTGGTTAGGTTAACTGGATCAAAGTTTTTATTTTCTTGCATAAAGAGAAGTGTTAAGTGAGAGCCATTTGATGAGGTCTTTAAACCCATTTGTAATTTGACAGACTCAAAAGCCTTCTGATTTAGAAATTCCTATTTACCTTGATGTAATAAAGATACTATTAAATTGGTAGCTTGTGGGCATGCCAATTGCAACATTGTTGATAATAAAAGCTGTGCATTAACATATTTAAGCCCCCATTAACCATAAAGTAGGTAATATCCCCATTTTTCAGAAGAGAAAACTGAGCTGTAGAGAGATGAGGTAACTTTCCCAAAGTGGTAAAGTCAGGACTTTGACTCCAGAGCCAAAGAAACACAAATCTGTCCTGATTGGTTGCCTCAACCAGGGGCCTGGCCTGCAATCCCGGCACGCGTCCTGAGGGAATCAAACTGGGACCTTTGATTTGCAGTTCTGTGCTCCATCCACTGAGCCACCCCAGCCAGGGCTGTTCTCTATTTGGTTAATGTTTTCTTCAACTTATGTGTAATGTTTTAAATATTTTATTCATTCTAGTCTAGTTATACTCTAGCTGTGTGACTTTAGGTAATTTATTCACTGTGTGCCTCTGCTCCTTCTTGGTAAAATGGGGATAATTATACCTCCCATATGGTAGTTGGGAGGATAAATGAGTTACTGAATATACAGTGATCAGAACAGTGTCTCACACATAGTTAATAACTCAGTAAATGTTAGCAGTTATTATAGGGTCATAGCCCACTAAAACCCTTGGAGTCTCTAATAGGTTTGGAATTAAGAAATTTTTCAGATATAGGCAAGCTAATAATGCTATATAACTTTTCAGCAGAGTCCTTAAACCTGTTACTATTTCTGCAGGAAAAATGTATGAATGTTTACCCTAAATAGGGTAAATGAGATTATAAATAGCTTCATGTCAGTTCAGGTAATGTTTTTAACTGCTAAATAAGTTCTTTTGGGTCTCAGAGCTTTTTTGGATTTTGGAATTGCAGTTAAGGAACCTGTAGATTATTCAATTTTGAGTCCTATTTTAATATTAAAACACATTTTCATGTTATATAGCTTTGTAATCCATAATTTAAAAATTAATAAAACTAAAAAGAAAATACCAGAAAATGTTCACTTCTGTTTCTTTTCATTAAAAAAATATGCTGTGGATTCCACTGCCTAGGAATATTGCAGATTTTTTTTGCCTCTTTGGGGCTGTGGTTGAGTCCTTTTCTCCTTGCTGTCTCTAATTGGAGCAATGATAGTTTATTAGGTGCTTATGTCTAGTTTTTAGTGCTAGAAAGTCTATTTTCAGCGTTATTTATCACATTAATGACATAGATGCTGTACTGATACCAATGATAGCAACTTTGACTCGTCCAAGTGCAGGGAATGGCTGCCCCAATAATGGCCCTGTGATCTTCTGTGGCTGTGACATGGACTGCAGTAGTTTGAAAAGTGGTGGAATAAGCTTAGGTGCCCTTTTACCTCATAGGACTCCTCCTGCCACTGCTCAAGGTCAAATTGAGATCCTTTTTCTCAAATTTTCATATCCTAGGCACAGCGTCCACTCTGTGTTTAATTTTCCTTGTCACCTTGAAGGCTGTTTGCTTGGGATTTCATTTGGAATTTCATTGGTTTCCACGGGTGTCCAAACTTCTGGCGTCTCTGGGCCACACTGGAAGGAGTTGTCTTGGGCCACACATTAAATACATTGCGACATACAATCACAAAAATATCTCAATGTTTTAAGTAAATTTTTGATATTGTGTTGGGCTGCATTCCTAGCCCTCCTGAGCTGCACAGGGCAGGGCGCAGGTTGGACACCGCTGGTACAGCAACAGAATTTTTTGTTCCAGAGATAAGATTTCTGTTTCTATAGTTGACTAGATTGCTTGCCCTTGCTTCCTTTGTTCATAATTATATTATCACAGTCTTAAAAAATAATAAGAACCAGGAAAACAGTGTGAGGGACATGTCCATTGCCTGTATGCTGGTGACATGAACTTATCTCTATACTAGAGTCCTGCTTTCTGTTTCATTTCTTTCACCACTGTTACCCAAAGAGCGTATAGAACAGATGATGACTGTGCGCCCGCTCCTAGGCTACTTGGCATTAATGGGCCACATCTTTGGTGACATTTATCCTAGTATTTCCATGTGCTGATTCCTAATCTAATTATTGTGGGAGCTGGAGTGATCATGGCTGGTTTATACCCAAACATGGAGGAGGAATGATGAGATCTTGAGGGGTAGTCTATGGCCTGGCCTTTGTGTTCATCTGTCCATCTCTCATCTATGTAATTTACCTCCGCCAAGAAGACTGACGTCGCCCAAATTAGTCTTTCATGTTTTCATCATCATTTTGGGCCTGGCTGACCTGATCGTTCAGTTTTTTATGTGAAATACTCCACTGTCCTCTCAAGATCTTTCATGGTATTTTGAACTTTGACAACTGTTCCACATAAAGTCACTTAGAAATGCCGTTTTTGTTGTAATTCTAAATGTTTTCCTAAGATAATTTGAAAACAAGGGAAATAGTGGTCCACTCATTAATTTTGACTAGAGTGGGGGAAGGGGACAATAAGAATGATTTCCTCTGCCTTTTCATATTCACTCACCTGTTCATTCTCATTCTGTTCTTAGTAGAATGTATTCCCTTAGGAAAAATCATTCTGTGTTTTGCTTTTAGATATAAGGTTGGGTGGGTATATTTTGGCTATAATAAAGATTTTCAGGGTGTCACAAAAACAAAACAGCAAAAAAAACCCTGACTCCTGTATTCCTTTGTGTCTACAGAACTTACCACGTATCTAAGCAGGTAAATGTTTAAATTAAAATATACTTGGCCTACAATGTTATGAGTTTCAGGTACAAAACATACTTATTCAACATGTATGTATGATGTGATTACCATGTTTAGTAACAATCTTTTATGTGTTTTAAGTAAATAGTGTTATGACACTATTGACTATATTCCCTATGCTGTACATTACATCCCCATGACTTATTTATTTTATAACTGTAAGTTTGTACCTTTTATTCCCCTTCCCTTTTTTCACCCATCCCCTCAGTGCTCTCTTGCATGTCAGTCATCAGTTTGTTCTTAATAGTTATGAGTCTTTCATTTTTTTCATTGGAGATCATATAGTATTTGTCTTTCTCTGGCTGACATTTCACTTAGCATAATATCCTCTAGGTCCATCCATGTTGTAAATGGCAGTTTCATTTTTTATGGCTGAGTAATATTCTATTGTGTATATAAACAACATGTTTATCCATTCACTGGTCAACAGTCACTTAGGTTGCTTCCATATCTTGGCTATTGTGAGTAGTGCTGTGTTAGTCTGTTTGAACTGCCAGAGACTGAGTAGCTTATAAACAACAGAAATTTATTTCTCGTAATTCTGGGGGCTATTAGGTCTAAGATCAGGGCACCAGCATGGTTGGGTTGTGATGAAAAGCCTCTTCCAGGTTGCAGACTTCTCTTGTACAATCCCATAGTGGAAGGAACTCTTTCAGGCCTCCTTTCATAGGGTCATTAACCTCATTCATGATCTATCTGCCTTCATGACCTAATCACTTCTCCAAAAAGCCCCACCTTTGAAGGTATTAGAATACCATGACTTTGGGCATTAAGAGTTCAACATACAAATTTGAGGGGTGGGGGAGTCACACAATCAGATTATAGTGAACAGTAAGTGAATGATCTAAAATATTTCCCTTACATCCTAACTGGCTTGTGTGAACTCTTTGACCTTTGCCCATGTGATTACTCTGGGTTTCTTTATCTATTCCATTCTAGGGACCCTCAATTTCTTGTCCTTAGCTGAATCCTGTATGTATGAGATAAACTTGAGCTTGACATGAGTCACCTCTTTCATATCTTATTAGGCTCCGGTTGTCAAATCTTTCTACTGTTTATTTTCTCTATTTTCCTTAGGTTTCATTGTATTTGTGGAAGAAGGTGGATGACTATGAAAATATTTTTCGCCGTGCTAAATATATGCTTAAAAATTCCAATGGGCCTTTGCTACCTCTTGGCAATTATTTTGTAAATTTCAGATTTTTCTGTTGTATTTTATGTTCTTCTTCTCCCTCAAAAGATGTCATTGACTTCTACTTAATTGAAAAAAAAATAGAATACAAATTCGCACATTTTAAAAAATTGTCACCAGGAAAATCTCTATTCTTCCATCGTGTAAGCTGAACGAAAGTATTAGTAGAATCTTTTGCTTGTGTAGGAGTCTTGCTGCCATACCTTTCCTTGGTTTTGATCACTTTGACCATTAATTGCAATGGTTGTTTCTGTCTGCATTCAAGTATGAGGGGGAACCCCCTAAAAATGAATTTATTTACTTAAAAATGTGTATTTATTCTTACATGTTTAAACTTTAGTCATCTTCAAAGTATTAATACTCTCCATTTGATCAATACATCTATCAAGATGTTTTTCCCACTGCTAAAAACAGTTTTTCAACTCGTTGATTTTGATGCCTTTTGTTTATTTATTTTTTTAATTATATTTTATTGATTATGCTATTACATTTATCCTGATTTTCCCCCCGTTGTTCCACTCTGCCCAGCACCCCCCCCCCCAGCTCCCTCAGGCAATCCCCACACCATTGTTCACGTCCATGGGTCATGGGTGTAAGTTCTCTGGCTACTCCATTTCCTATACTGTACTTCATATCCCCATGACTATTCTGTAACTACCTATTTGTTCTTCTTAATCCCCTCACCTCTTCACCCATTGTCCCTCATACCCTCCCATCTATCTGGCAACCATCAAAATGCTCTCTGTATCCATGATTCTGTCTCTGTTCTTCTTGTTTGCTTAATTTGTTTTTTACATTAATTTGCTGGTATTTCATGCCATTTTATTGTTCATATTTATGACCTTCTTCTTCTTAAATAAGTCCCTTTAACATTTTATGTAATAATGATTTGGTGATGATAAACTCCTTCAGTTTTTTTCTTGTCTGGGGAGCTCTATCTGCTCTTTGATTCTAAACGAGAGCTTTGCTGGGTAGAGCAGTTTTGTTTGTGGGTCTTTGCTTTTCATGACTTTGAATATTTCTTGCCAATCCCTTCTAGCCTGCAGAGTTTCTTTTACAAAATCAGCTGATAGCCCTGGCTGGTGTGGCTCAGTAGATCGAGCGCTGGCCTGTGAACTGAAAGGTTGCTGGTTCCATTCCTGGTAAGGTTGCTGGTTCCATGGTAAGGGCACATGTCTGGGTTGCGGGCCAGGTCCTTGGTTGCGAGAGGCAACTGATTGATGGATGATTCTCTCTTACATTGATGTTTCTGTCCCTCTCTTTCTCCTTCCCTTCCCCTCTCTGAAAATAATTTTAAAAATATTAAAATATTAAAAGAAATTAGCAGACAGTCTTATGAGAACTCCTTTGTAGGAACTAATTTCTTTTCTCTTGAAGCTTCTTTAACCCTTAATATTTTGATTATGATATATGTTGGATTGGGCCTCTTTGCATCCATCTTGCTTGGGACTCTGCTTCTTGGACTCTGCTGTCTATTTCCTTTATCAAATTAGGGAAGTTTTCTTTCACTATTTCTCAAATAGAGTTCCAAATTCTTGCTCTTTCTCTTCTCCTTCTGGCACCCCTGTGATGTGAATGTTGGACCTTTGGAAGTTTTCCCAGAGGCTGCTTATACCATCCTCAGTTTTTTGGATTCTTTTTTCTTCTTGTTCAGATTGGTTGTTTTTTGGTTCCTTATGTTCCAAGTCATTGATTTGATTCTCAGCTTCATCCATTCTACCATTGTTTCTCTGAAAATTCTTTATTTCAATTAATGTATCCTTCATTTCTTACTGGATCTTTTTTATGATCTTGAGCCCCTCACTAAGTTCCTTGAGCATCCTTATAAACAGTGTTTTGAATTCTGCATCTGATAGATTGCTTATCTCCATTGTGTATAGCTGTTTTTCTGGAGTTTTGATCTGTTCTTTCATTTGGGCCATGTTTCTCTACCTCTTCATTTTGGCAGCCTTCCTGTGTTTGTTTCTATATATTGCGTAGAGCTGCTTTGACTCTGTGTCTTGGTAGTGTGGTCTAATGTAGATACTAATGTGTAAGGTCCAGTGGCACAGCCTCCCCTATCACCCAGGCTAGGTGCTCAGGGTGTGCCCTTCTTGTGGGCTGAGTACACCCTCTTGTAGTTGAGCCTTGGTTGCTATGGGCAGGTCAGTGGGAGGGTTTTACTCAGGTCAGTCAGGTCCAAAGACTGGCTGTGACCATTGATCACCAACCTCTGTGGAGGATCAGCTGTGCAGGGGCAGGGTGGTGGTGCTCTGGTGTGGTCTGTAGTTGTCCACTGGGTGCACTGGCCCAGAGTTTTCCTTGGTGGTGCAGGACAAGATCAGCCCCCACCTGTGTTGCCTGGGCTCCTTTGACTGAGCTATAAAGTGATCTGAGATGGCTGCTACTTGTGCTTGCCTTGGAGATTCCCAGGCAGAGCCAAGCTGTGGATCTAGGTTGGCTGCTGCTAGTGTTGGCCTGGGCTCCATGAAGTCAGTTATTGCCTGTTTGAGAGGATTTAGGAAATTGTGCAGCAGGAACCAAGACCAGCCATTCATATGGAAAAGCAGCTTGGGTGGGCCTATAAGTTGGGTGGGGCAGAGTCTCTGGGCATCTCCAAGGCAGGTTCAACAGTGTTAACTAGGTTGGTGGAGTCTCGTATATGGCACCAGTCTGGATGGATGTGGTTTCTTGAATTCTGTAGTTGTCAGACTTCCATTCAATTCAATTTCTGATGGTTCTGGGTAATGGATGATCTGTACTTTGATGTGGTTTTGTGAAGAGGTGATCCATGGCTGCCTACATTGCCATCTTCAATTTTGATGCCTGCTAGTGCTTCTGTTTTTTGCTTTATCTCTTCCACATAGGCAAAATGTTTCCCTTCGAGGACTTCTTTTATCCAGGAAAACAAGAAAGAATCAGTGGTGGAGCATGGGTGTCATGCAGTTTTTGGTCAAAAAAAGCTGAACACTCAGCTCGTTGTGGGCAGGTGTACTTGTAAATCACCCACCATGAAATGGGAAAATGTGTTGAAACAGTCTTCAAAAAAAATTCACTGAAGGTGAAGGCAGCCTCTCACAATGCCAACTGGTGCACTGATACAGATGGGTTCTTAGAACACTCACCTAGCAGGGGAAGCCTGTACTACAAGGGGCCCACCCTCCAGAAGAGAAATCCGTTTTTTGGGCAGAGGGGACAATGTACCTTCATATATACAGACTTGTTTATTGGGAGGAAAAAAATGAACTTTGATTAACTGTCACTACTGTTCTTTCCAGCTTACTCCCTTGTTTCTCTTCCAAAAAAATTTTAAAGATATTAGTTAAAATTGTTGCCCTCAGCTTTTTTTTATGAGTTCTTCCCTAACTTGTTGCACTTATGTAATGTCATATTCAGACTATCACTTTAAGAAACATCCTTCTTGCCAGTGATATTGCCTTCATCCTGATTTTACTCAGCCAGGCATATGCCACTTAATGGAGGGGATAAGTTTGTTAGGTGATTTTATTGTTGTGCAAACATCATGTGGAGCACTTACACAAACCTAGGTGGTCTAGCCTACTACATACCTACACTATATGGTACAGCCTATTGCTCCTAGGCTACAAGCCTGTACTCGTCTCTGTACAAAACAACATGAGATTAAATCAAGAAGAAGAAATGATGCAATCAAGAGACATAGTAAACATGAGATGTATATGGCTGCTGCCTGCATAATACAGCTTTCTGTTCTACAGCAAACTTTGTGTGTATGTGATGATGAAGGATGCTTTATTGGATGCAGAACGGCTCAATTGCAAAACAGCACAGCTGTGAAAGCAGCATGGCTGTAGAACAGCCCTGGGGCCAGGCTCCCTCAGGCTAGACATTTCTGCTGTGCTCCAGGTCAGTCTGCTGTGCACTGCGCTGGTCTGCTTTGGTGAGACATCTTGTGTGTTTCAGCTCAGCCAGGGAGGCACAATCTTTGGTAGAAAGGGAAAGTGCAAGCTCCGCACACTTTTTTTTTTAAATAAATAGAAAGAGTACCTTCTAACATAATAATAAAAAATATGTTACAGTAAATACATAAACCAGTAACACAGTTATCACTATCAAGTATTATGCACTACACATAATTGTATGTGCTACATTTTATATGACTGGTAGCACTGTAGTTTTGTTTACATCAGCATCCTCACACACTCATGACATTAGTACTGCTATACCAACACTAGGTGATAGGGATTTTTCAGCTCCATTATAATCTTACATGACTTCTATTGTGAATGCAGGCTGTTGTCTATTGAAACATCATTATGCAGTGCATGAATCAATATATTGATTTTCACCTAGGCTTCTTAACATTCTTTCGTTACTTGTCCTTCATGTTTGTGTGCCATCCCGGTTTTCCCTTTCTGACTACTACTTTCTGTTTCTTTCTTTATTTCATAATCCTCCTACCACTGTCGTTATTCCCTTCAGTAGTTGGTCCTCTCCTCTCCTCTTTGTCTTCTATCAGATGGATGGTTGGTATGCTGATGCCTCCTAAGTGTGTCCTCTCCAGGTTTGTATCTCAGTGGTTTACTGCATATGTCCAATAGGAGGCTAAAGGAATTTCCATCACTTTTAGATTTGTTATCACCCAACTTCCAATCTGATCCATTTTCTTTGTTTTATCATCATCACTCTTAAATCTTAAAGTTTTCTGTGATGCATGTTTCTCCTTTATTTCTTATATCCAGCAGTCAGCATAGTTTTTTCGGTTATTCTTTACCAGATTTCAGTTTGTCCTGGGATCCTGCATTGCCCGGTATTTGACCTTTCTAACTTGAGTCTCCTTCTTCCAAATCCATCCTGCATATGTCTGCCAGAATAATTTTTCTAAAACTTTTTTGAACCCACTGTTACTAAACCTAAGCTGTCTGAAGAGAAAACATGTGGTATTGACCTTTGCACTCAGTATTGTGCCAAGCAAAGTGAACTGAACTTGTGCTGAATAAATGTTTGAATGGATTACCATTTGCTCAACATGTTGAATGACTCCCAATGGTCTGCAGGATAAAGTCCAAACTCTACTTTCTGGTTTTCAAACCTTTTCTTATTATATTCTTCAACCTTATTTTTTTACTTTTTAACATTATTATCAAGCTAGTATTTCCTCTGTAATATACCATGTTCAGGCACAGTTCCATGTGTTCTTCCTTTTCCTTTTCCTTTTCCTTGTGTGTCAAAGCCTGTTCAGAAATGTTTGCCCTGTGCCAGGCGCTGTTCTAATCTCTGGTGTTTTAGTAATGAACAAAACAGAAGACAAAGTCTCTGTTTTCTTGGAGCCGACATGGGGGGTTAGATGGGGGAGAGGCACTGTAAACAAATGTCAGGTGGTAATGAGTGTGATGAAAAGGAATAAAACTGAATAAGGGCATAGAAGTGGGGAGGTGGTTGCTATATTAGGTAATGGGGAAAGCTTCTGTGTTTGGGTGTCTGGAATGAAGGAGTAAAGGATGCATTTATCTAAGTGAAGAGCTTTCTAGGGAAAGGAAACATGTCCATCCAAGACCCTAAGGTGGGAACAGGTTTGGCTTGGCTAGAGCAGAAAAATAATGGGGAGTGATGGATGAGATTAGAGAGGCAGTGCACACTTCCAATGGTTAAGACTTTCATTGAAGAAGTCTTCCTTAATTACATCATTTTTATTGGGTAATTTAAAGCTTTTCTGCACTCATAGCAACTATGGAAGTAGCTTTCAAGTTATTTTTTTACTGTGATCTGCAATAAGAAATGTATTTTACATAGTGTAGATACACATTGCTGTGTATGCACTTGTGTACAATTTCAATTTTATTTGTGTATAGGTTTTCAGTGCTTGCTATAGTGCTGAATAGAGAGGACTTGTTTAATTTAGCAAATAGCTGTTGAGTAGACTGCTAGATACTGAAATATCCTTATAACTAAGATAAACCCTGCCCGACTTCTTGAAGCGTATGGTAGAGGGGAGCTTGTAAACAAGTTGTTCATAATGTGGTGGGATTTGTATATTAATGGAAGTATGCTCAGAGCACAGTGGGAGAGTAGAGAAATGATTAATTCTTTTTGCTGAGAAGGTCCTGGGGAGCTTGTTCAGGGGGTAATGTCTGAACTGGGTTTGGAGGAAGTATATGAATATTTTGTCAGGTAAATTGGGATAAGGAAAAGACTTCTCAGGCACAATAACATATAAAGGAATAGTATGAGAATCCAAGGGGAAAGTGGTGAGTTCATTAGGTTGCAGTATGGCATGGGCCAGATCCTGGATGGTCTGAAATGCAATGGAGTCATCACTTACTCAAGGATTTTGCGATTAGGTGAAAATTATCTATAGTCAAAATTATTTGTAGGAAATTGCCACATGGAAAATAAAGATATCATCCCTCAGTAAGTCCATTATAGCTAGTTTTTCCTCTAGTGGGGAAACATAGCACTATTTTCTCAATTGTGCTCTGAAAGAAGTTGGCCTACATTTATGGGCAAAGTTGTACCAC
Source organism: Artibeus jamaicensis (assembly GCF_021234435.1). NCBI lineage: Eukaryota > Metazoa > Chordata > Mammalia > Chiroptera > Phyllostomidae > Artibeus > Artibeus jamaicensis. The sequence goes on from NW_026521883.1 coordinate 21,026,270, forward strand.
CCCAAAATGTTTTTTAAACATTAAACTTTCACCCATTATAATGTGAAATTCACTCTAAAGAAACATTTGAAAACTGAGACCTACTTAAGAAATGGGAGATTCACATTTCAGGCTAATTCTGGGACTTACTTATGTTTATGAAGTAGAATGGTAGGTGGCCAACTCCTTAATTATTTTTCACTTCAAGTTAAATATACACATGGTTAAATCTTATTGTTTTCTATAGATGATTGGAACATATGATCATATGTGTTTTAGAAAGCTATTTTGATAAATTTGACCATAGTTTAAGACTTTGACTATGTTTAAAATATAGAAATTTTAAACAGACTGAGGAATTTTTACAACATATATAATAAACCAGAAATATACACAATGCACTCCTACAGAGAAAGTGACATAGAAAAATAATTTAAAAACATGAGGTGGCAGTTTCAGAAAAGTGAATGTAAGAGGCCAACAAACATTTGATAAGGTATGCAATCTCATAAGTAATTTGAGAGATATTAACATAGAATGATATTTTTTTTTTACCCATCACAGGCAGAACTTTAAAAAGCTCGGTAATGTGGAGATTGGCTAGGTTGAAAAGTAATAATAAATACTATAAACTTGTTGGGAGTATAAATTATATAGCCAGTTTGGGGGTATAAATTGGTGTGAGTAGTTAGTGGTAGTATCTATTAATTTAAAATGCTGTTCCTAACAAATCTCACTTTCTATACTAGAGAAACAATTCTATGTGTGCATAAGGAGGCGAGTATAGGTATGTTTATTGCAGCATTATTTACAATAGCAAAAAAGGGAAAATAAGCAAAACTGGTCATACGTAGGAAAATGAGCAAGAAAATTGGTATATTCATCCTATGGAAGAACATGTAACAATTTAAAAAATGAATAAGTTACCTAACCTATTGCATGATAAATTGTAGAGCAGTATATGCAGTATGATAGCATTTTTATAAATAAGGAAAAATCCAAATCAATATTGTGTTATATTCATGCAGTGGCAAGGAATATAGTCTGGTAAGATAAATACTAAACTGATAATAGGGGTTAACTCATGGGTAGTGGATACAGGTTTGGGTTTTGGATGTAGAGATAAGGAGGGATAATCAGAGGAAACTTAAGCCTTTTCAGTAGTTTTGAACCTTCTAAAATTAGAAGATTATAGTGTATATTTACAACTTAATTGAAAATAATAATCAGTTTGGCAGTCAAATGGACAGTAGTTAAAGAAAGATGGGAGATCACTTAGGGGTACTTCATTAATACAGGCTAGAGAATACACTGGCAAAGAGAATGGAGAGGAAAGCACGGACTAATTTAAAAAATGACATGAGGGCAGTTTGGCAATATCTGTCAAAATTACATTTGTATTTGTTCCAATAATTCCACTTCAGGGGATATCTTACAGTTATGTGAAATGAAATGATACATTTATAAAGTTATTAATTGCATTGTTGCTTATAGTAGCAGTGGTGTCCATCTCTAATAAAATAAGGCTTACGCACACAACAGCATACTGAACAGCTGTGCAAAAAAATGAGGAAGCTCTCTATGAACTAATAGGAAAAAGGATCTCCAGGATGTGTTAAGTAGTAATGCCGTCTTTTGGTAAGTATGGAAATACTGGAAGGATGCCTGTGAAGCTTGTGAAGGTGGTTACTTATTGTGGCTAGAAGGAGGGTGGGAAGTAGTATAAATATTTTCATTAGGACTTTTCAGTGTGTACATCGTTTGGATTTTGGAGCTATATGCAAGTACTTGAATTGTCTATCCAAAAAAGAAGTTAAGAGAAAAAGAGATGTGAAGTGGACTGTAAAGGACTTGATGACCAACAAACTGTATGTACAGACGTGAGGGAGAAGAAGCCGAGGATAGCTCTTAGATTTCTGATTTGTGAGGTACAGAGGGTGGTAGCATTGCCAGGGAGCTCAGGAGGAAGGTTAGGATTTGGCACGTGCGTGGAAATTCTGAACATGCAAATTGAAAACTTCTTACTCCTTTTTAGTTTAGTGTATGTGTATATATTTTATGTGGTTTAGATACGGAACTTGACCTTATCTTACATGTGAATATTAAGTAGTCATCAGTCATATTAAGTAGTCATAAAAAATATTTTTACCCTTAGATTATAGACATTTATATTCTAGGTTTCATAGAGAACAGTTTTGTAATGATGTCATCATTTTATAGTGAAATAGGAACATTGGTATGCACGGATTGAATGTAGATAGAGAAACTGAGACTATAAATGATAAGTACATAGCTTATGTGGAATGTAGGAACTTGATAATCAGCATAGTTTCAATTCAATTACACCTTTTGTTACCTAAAATATGAAGAAATAAGAATAGCTTTGAATGAGGAAGTGATTTTTAGGGTAGACAAGATTTAATTGTAATTTTTAAAACAATATTACAACTGATGTAGGGGAAGTTTACAGTAGAGGAGAAGAGAATTTTTTACAGTGCATTTGGGGGTAACTGCATGTAAGAGAGATTTACCCTAATGGAGGAAAAGAGTCACAGTATTGTGGGTGCTACCTAAAAGAAGCTCTTGCAATATAATTTGGGGTTTAAAATTTATTTCAATGAGTTATATTACAGAATCTGATTTTTGAGGTCTTGATTTATTTCAAATGACTTTTACCTGATTATATTTGGTTAGAATCAAAAAAGTAAAAGGAAAACAGGTAAAGCACATGCATGTCAGGACTTGCAAATGAATTCAGTAGTTTCTTCTGAGTTTATATTAATAAACACTTGGGTATGGAACAGCAATTAAGTGATTCTTGCTTGAGATTTCAGTTTTTAACCATTTCATATCTGAAGAGAAGATGTCTTACTGGAAAAAGTTTTTTTAATGCTTTAAACATTACAAATAATGTTATATATAGAATCCTGTAATGGTTGGAGGTAATCCTGTGTCAGTGAGGGTGAAACTGTTGTGTCACCTCCAACCTGTGCTCACCTCTTCACCCACTGCTTTTCTCAGTGCTGCCTTCTTCTGGAGCTTTGGGAAACACAGCTTGAGAAATGCTGAATTGGTTTGGGCTGCAGTTTGGGCTTGCGTGGACTTTTACCTCTTATAGATCTTTAATGTGTCCAGTTGAGTAGAAGGGTGGTAATAGCATAGTGGATAGGAGTGAACTTTAATTCAGGCAGCATTGAACTAATGGTTCTCAGTTAGTGGTGGTTTTGCCCCCCCAGCAGACATTCAGCAATATCTAGAGGCATTTTTTTGATATTATAAAATGGGGGAGAGGATGGTGTTACTGACATCTAAAGGGTAGAGCTACCAGGGATGCTGCTAAATACCCTCTGCTGCTAAATATCTTACAGTGCAGAGGACAGTCTCCCACAACAAGGAACTATCAGGTCCAAAATATTTCAGTGCTGAGGGAGAGAAATACTTGGTTACTTGAATGCCAACTGTAGGTGCAGCACTGTTTTAAAGAACTTATGGGTGCAAATGACACTAAAAAAAAGTCCTGTCTCTACCTACAAGAAATTTATAACCTAGCTAAAGCATCTCAAACTTAGCCAGTCAGTGGCCAAATTCTTAACACCTGATCCACCCTGTTTTACTTTGCTATCTTTATTTCAGCAAGTATTCCTACTTTTCACCAAGTTGTGGAAAAAACCTAGATGCCATCATTGACTCCTCTTTTTCTTGTACACTGGCATGTAAAACATCAGGAAGTCTTGTTAGCTCTACTTCAAACTGTATCTTACTTACATCAGGGTAACAGTGGGCTAGATTCTTTAGACCAGTGCTCTTTTTGAAAACAACTGAAAATGCTGGGTAAGATACATTACCTTTCAAGCTTTGAAAAACTAAGAAGATAGGGGAGTCTGGTAAATCACATCCTGGAAGGAAGAAAGCCCAAACCAAGAGAGGTTAGCAGAATACCTGGAGAACTGAAGCCACTTTGGCCCTGAATATATTTGCTGACATCAAGAAATTTAGATTTCTGATCATCAGTTTTGTGGGGTAAGGCAGAAAGAAATCAAGACTCATAACCTACCCAACATATAGACATGTAAAGTCTTATAAGATATATTTCCCAAGGTACCTACTAGGATTGGACTCTGTATATACCAGAGGTAAGGATGGACCAGAACTAACCCCTGCTCCTCTTTCATTGCCTGCCTCCCAGCCAAACATCAAGGGACTTCAAGGCAAGTTGTCTTGGCACTGAGCAGAGTAAAAGAAAAAAGGAGAAAGAAAAAAAAAATCTCTAGAAAGTTGTGGCCATAGCCTAGCGTGGTTAGAGGACCTTAAACCATGACTTCATTTGGATTGTTCCCTGACTGGTAGTGTCCCTTAGGAGCTTGGCAGAAGTAAATGCAAGTGTTCCTTGGAAAATGCTCCTTCATCTTAGGCATCACCACAAATATTATTTTTCAAGGACACTGACCACACACAGAAACAACCAAGCATACAAGGAAACATAGGCAAAACCTAGCAGAAACAACAGACAGTGAAAAATATTTTCATAGGCATTACATACTAGAATTAGAAGGTATATGATAAAACAACCATGCTTTTGTATTTACAGAAATAAATAACAAACTTGACAGGAAATAGGAAACTACAAAAAAAGAGTGGCACTCTAGATTTGAAAAAAACAAATGTAACTGCTAAAAATAAAAAATACAATATCTGCTCCTGGCTGGTGTGGCTCAGTGGATTGAGTGATGGCCTGCGAACTGAAAAGTTGCCGGTTAGATTCCCAGTCAGGGCACATGCCTGGGTTGCGGGCCAGGTCCCCATTTGAGAGGCAACTGATCAGTGTATCTCTGGCACATCAGTGTTTCTCTTCCTCTCTTTCTCCCTCCTTCCCTTCTCTCTAAAAATAAATAAATAAAATCTTTTAAAAAATACAGTGACTGGATTAAGACTTAATGATATAGTTTGCAGCAGATTGGATACATCAGAAAAATTATTGATTTGGAATATAGACCAGACAGAATTGCTGGGGTGTAGCTTAGAAGAAGCAGAAAGAATGAAACTGTAGAAAATAATCAGAGAGATGGAGCATGGAGTAAGATCTTAATTAGAATTTCAGAAGAAGAGGAGGGAGAAAATAGGGACCTAAAAGAGATGGTGGCCGGTATTTTCCAGGACCAATGAAAGATACCAAACCAGGATTCAAGATTTCCAACATAGCCTAATCAACATAAAAATAAATCCACACCTAGGCATATCAATGAAATTTCAAAAAACCAGTGACAGAGAAAAACCTTACAAGCTGCTAAAGAAAAGCATTAAAGGAACAAGAATTAGATTAACAGATGACTTCTCAACAGCAATAGTGGAAGTCGGAAGATAGTGAAATGATATCTACAATGTGAAATGAAAGAAGCTTTCTCCCTTGGCTGGTGTGGCTCGGTGGATTGAGCGCCAGTGAACTGAAAGGTAGCTGGTTTGATTCCCAGTCAGGGAACATGCTTGGGTTGCAGGCCCGGCCTCCTGGTTGGGGACATTCAAGAGGCAACCAATGGATGTCTCTCTCACACATTGGGTTTCTTTCCCTCTTTCTCCCTCCTTTCCCTTCCCTCTAAAAATGAGTAAAATTAAAAGAAAAAGAAAAAGAAAAAGAAAAAAGCTTCCCAATCTAGAATTTTATACTCAGTGAAAATACCTTTAAAGAATAATGATGAAATAACAATATTTTAGACAAAAACATGTTATCAACCTCTCACCTATTAAAGATCATTTAAACCAGCACTGTTCAATAGAAATTTTTGTGCTGATGGAAATATTATTTATCTGTGCTGTCCAGTATTGTAGTCATAAGCAACAAGGGCTATTGAGCACTTGAAATATAGCTAGTGTGACTGAGAAACTGAATTTTCTAATTAATTTAAGTATAAATATTCACATGAGGAATAAAATGTATGAAGGGCTGAAAGGTAAAGAAAATGACATATATTTGGAAAATGAAAGTTGATTACATAAAACAGTAAAAATATCTAATGGATTCAAAGGCAATAAAGAAGGGATAAGTGGGGGTTTTCGGGTCTAAAGTCCTTATATTATCTAGAAGGAGGATAAAATTTTTAAAAACTCTTTGTATAAAAATCTTTAAATATATAAAAGGAAAGAAGAGTAAATGTATTTATTACCAGTTTCAAAAATGATCAGCTCGTGACTAATCTAGTTCATATATATCCCCAAATTATTTGAAAATTTCAAGCATTACATTATTTAATGTATAAATATATTGTATTTATTTCTGAATATATATAAACAAACTGTAATACCACTATTATATCTGGAAAATCAACATAATTCCTTAATATCATTACATGATAAGGCAGTGTACACATTTCCCCAGTTAACTCTAAAATGATTTTTTTTAAAAAAATATTTTCTTTATTTATTTTTCGAGAGAGGGGAAGGGAAGGAGAAAGAGTGGGAGAGAGACATCAATGTGTGGTTGCCTCTCATGCGTCCCCTGCCGGGAACTGGCCTGCAACCCAGGCATGTGCCCTGACTGGGAATCGAACCGCGATACTCTGGTTCGCAGGCCCGCGCTCAATCCACTGAGCTACGCCAGCCAGGGCATAAAATGATATTTTAAGACAATATTTTTATGGTAGTTTAAGTTCACAGGAAAATTGAGGGGAAAGTACAAAGATTTCCCATATACCATCTGCCCCCAGACATGCATGACCTCCCCGTTAATAGTGTTCCCCACCAGTGGTGCATTGGATTGGAAATATGTTACACATTTAAAAATAACAACTCGAAATAAAGGCAATTCCTAAAATTGAGAACAAGCCTGAACAAATGAACCTTAAAGTTATTTAAATACATGGAGAAAAACACAGTCTTAAGTGACTTTTGAGCTCAACAGTAAATGGTGTATATGCTAAGAATAAAAAGAATGCTTACACTTCATTCATTTAATTGTTAGTTATAATATTGGCATTTTTTATTTTGATACCAGTTGGTAAATATTGTAGAATAAAGCCAATAAGTTTTTATGCTTATATATTAGAAGCCAGTAGAGATATAACATAAAAGAAGCTAAGTAAAAAACCTGATTATTAATTTGAATTATGTCAGTATCAACTTAGAATTTAAAATGTATTTCTTAATCTATTCTATCTAATAGATAGAATCCTGTTCTATCTATATTTCTTTCATAGCTCTGTTCACTGAAGACCTGGAAGCCAGTGTGTCACTTTGGTAAATATGCACACTTCTCTTACCCCAGTGTTGCTCTTCAAATACTTGTACTCAGAATCCAGGGCTCCTCAAGCAATGTCTGATTTCAGGACTAGGGCAGGGAAAATACATAGTGAGTCTAGAACACCTTGTGCCAGAAGTGGGAAAGCTTTCAAAGACAGAGAAGAGCCAACCTGAAGGGGCTCTGATTGGCCAAAATTGGGACAGTTTGAACATAAGAAAATAATAAGAGTAATTTATTGAAACAACGTACAACAATAAAAATATTTTTTTAGATGGAGATGGCTGTTATACCTATTCTTTATTCCGAAAATTGGTGAATAAGCATTTGAAGTACCTTTTTAGTAGAAACTGTATACAGTTAATGAGGCATGCCAGATAATAAATATAGGAGGAATCATAGAATTAGAAAGTCATAATTTGTTACAACCTGTTATAAAATAGTTGCTTTGGGCCAGGACTAAGTTTTAATGGTTGTTAAAACTGTTAGGCAAAAGATTCACTGGGAATTGGATATTCACATGGTGCCAGAGTAACACTCCACAGAGTATTTCTTGGTTTCAAAGTAAAACAATATAATTTTACAGTGGAAGGATCAGACTATCACCAACCTCATTATTAATCTTAGTATTACTAAAAAGCACTTTCTTTTTTGTTTGTAATATTTTCTTTTTTTAAGTATATTTTATTGATTATGCTATTACAGTTGTCCCATTTTTTCTTCCCTTTATTCCTCTCCACCCTGCATCCCCCCTCCCAATAGCATCCCCCCTTTAGTTCATGTCCACGGGTCATATATATATATATATATATATACATATATATATATACTTCAGCTTCTCTATAAAATGTGCTTTCTGATGTGACTCAATATCAAATATATAGCAGCAGCTATGAAATATTTTCGTCCAGAATTTAAAATCTGAATTTAGTCAACTATAAACTAACTCTCAGTTTATAAGAATTTGGGAGATGAAAGAATGAAAAAGAAATGAAACAATCAAAAATATCCAGAACATGACATATCAATGAACTGGTCATTTAATATCATGGGAGACTAAAGAGGTGAGGTAGATGGGGGGAAGGAAATTGTTCCGGAATAAAACTGATTTAGGGATATAACAACCAAATGCCATGTATTAGATTTAAAGTACATTTTTTTTGTAAAGGAGCGGGATGAAGCAAGATGGCCAACTTTTAATTTAGAATGTAGGTGATGGGCATATTGGAGTGTGTGTATACCTACATGTATACACATGCATGTGTACACATACTTTATTTGGACAGATGTATAATAACAAACACTGTTGATGGGCTTAAATTGTAACTATTTAAATTGTAGTTAATTTTTTTCCTATTACAAATAATGTTTCTGCAAGCATTCTTATACATGTTTCCTCTCCTGTGTACAAGCTTTAGAGTAGTACACAAGGAAGTAGGCTAGCTTCCCAGCATTGGAATCCATGGGTCATAGTGCAGGTGCATCTTTAACTCTACTAAATACTGATAAGTTGTTCTTCAAATGGTTGTGCTGGTAAGAATTTTAGACAAGAGAGTCATGAGAGGTACAAGGTGGGGCAAAGTAGGAAAATAATACAATAATTAATAAACAATAATACAAGAAAAAACTCTTGCCCTGGCTGGGTGGCCAGGTTCATTCCAGTGTCGTCTCATGCACCAAAGGGTTGCAGGTTCAGTTTCTGGTCGGGGTGTGTACAGGAGGCAACCCGTGATATTTTTCTCTCACATAGATATTTCTCTCTGTCCCTCCCAAAATCAATAAACGTATCCTTGGATGAGGATTTAAAAAGGAATAACTCACTACTCACAACTGTAAACCTACTTTTGCCCCCACACTGTATGTCTTTTCTATTAGATGGCGAATCCTTTGATGCTAGGTATTACGTAGAGATTAACTTATGTTTGAATTGAATGAAAATTTATTTTAAGGGGATTGCCTCGCAGCAGGATGAAGAACTAGAGTTAGATCAACTAAGAGGCCATTGTAATGTTTAAGGTATGAGGTGAAGAAGTAGTGGAAGGAAAGGATGTATATAAGAAATCTTGGAAAGAATGGATCAAAGTATATGCATTCTTTTTTCTTTCTTTCTTTCTTTTTTTTTTAAATCAATATATGGTTGCCTTTTGTGCGTCCCCTGCTGGGAACTGGCCTGCAGGGAACTGGTCTGCAACCCAGGCATGTGCCCTGACTGGGTATCAAACCGCGATTGTCTGGTTCTCAGGCCCGCACTCAATCCACTGAGCTACACCAGCCAGGGCCATTCTTCTTTCTTTACTGCATTCTTGCTGCACTTTTACCCAATATACTGTTGGGCAGGATATTGATGGTTTACTGTTGTCCCTTCTCACATCCATCAGTTTCTTGGCTTCAGTTTATTGTAAGCAGGTAAATTATGCTTCTCTGATTAATTTGAAACCATCTGCTGGTCTGGTTCCAGTAGAGTTCTAGCGTTATTTTCACCCGCTGCTTCTACTCTTCAAGCCTCACTCTTTTTTTGAATAAATACATGCGATCTAAAAGAGACCAGTAGTTAAATGGGGTAAAGGGATAGTGGATTGGGAAGATGAGAATTTAGTAGAATCTGTGGATGCCTTTATCCCCAAATGAATTTGTGAAGTCTTACAAGGCCAAAGGCCATACATATCTCCTATAGTTTTTATTATATTTTATTGATTATGTTATTACAGTTGTCCCAATTTTTTCCCCTCTGTCCCTCCACACAGCACCTCTCAGCACCCTCCGGCAATCCCCACAGCGTTGTTCATGTCCATGTGTCATGCTATAGGTCAGGGGTGTCACGCTCATTTTCATCAGGGGCCTCATCAGCCTCACGGTTGCCTTCAAAGGGCCAAATGTAATTTTAGGACTGTATAAATTTAACTACTCCTTAACAGTTAAGTGAGAACTTGGTGCTGCCACCAGGTAGAAACAAGGTGCGGGGCCAGATAAAACAAGGCAGAGGACCGGATTTGGCCCTCGGGCCTTGTGTTTGCTACCTGCGCTATAGGTTCTTCGGCTACTCCATTTTCTATACTGTACTTCACATCCCCATTGCTATTGTGTAACTACCTATGTGTACTTCTTGATCCCCTCACCTCTTCACCCATTCACCCCACCCCCCTCCTATCTAGAAACCATCAAAATGTTTTTCTTATCCCCATGATTCTGTCTTTGTTCTTCTTTGCTTAGTTTGTCTTTCAGATTTAATTGTTGTATTTATTGCCATTTTATTGTTAATAGTTTTGATCTTCTTTTTCTTAAATAAGTCCCTGTAACAGTTCATATAATAATGGTTTGGTGATGATGAACTTCTTCATTTTTTCCTTGTCTGGGAAGTTCTTTGTCTGCCCTTCGATTCTATATGGTAGCAATCTTGGCTGTACTCAGCAGTTCTACAGTTGGTGCCTTCAAGATGTTTCTACAACAGCTCTGTCCAATAGAAATATAATCCAAGCCATATATTTACTTTAAAGTTTTCTAGTGGACACATTAAAAAAAAGTGTGAAAGAAATAGGCAAAATTAATTTTTATAATGTTTTATTTAACCTCATATATCCAAAATATTATCATTTCAACATGTAATCAATATAAAAGCTATTTTACATTCCTTTTGGTACTAAGTTATTAAAATCTGATGCATTATACTTATACCTCATTTTGGACTAGCTACATTTCAATAATCAGTTGCTTCTTATGGCTAGTGGCTACTGTATTGGACATCTCAGTTCAATTTTGAACATCTCAGTTTTGAAACCTTTGAATTCAGTTCGGTATCTTTATTTTCTAGAGATAAATACTGAAATTACAGACAGATAAAATATGTTCGATATCTGCTTCAAAATAAAATGTGAACATGGGGTTGCCCATAAATTGATAATATTGAAGCTAGGTGGTGGTTCTATGGCAGTTTATTATACTATTGTGACTGTTCTTGTATTTGCTCAACGTTTTTTATAATAAAAAGTAAGAAATATGTTTTAAAAACACTACAATATCCCATTATGATGTATTTTATTTTATTTTTATTGTTTGCACTAGGGTACTGCAGTTCTTCCTGATCTTACATTACTTTTATAATATTTATGTTTCCTAGTTTCTTTGTGATAGATTATATGAATGAAGTTATTAGGTCAAAGATTATGAATATCTTAAAGGATTTTGGTTCATACGTATGAGGGGGCATCCCCAAAAAACGGAGTTATCTCCTGGATGGTGAGCCCTTTGTAGTACAGGCTTCCCCCACTAGGCGAGTGTTCTAGGAACTCATCTGTACCAGTGTACCAGCTGGTGCTGAGAGGCTTCACCAATTTCAGTGATTTTTTTTTTAAGATTGTTTCATCCTGTTTTCCCATTTCCTGATGGGTAATTTATGAGGGCACCTGCACACACCATACTGAGTGTTCAGCAGTTTTTGATCAAAAACAGTATGACCCATGTGCCCTACCCTCCCTGTTCACCAGATCTCTCCCCTCTTCCCAAAGGACATTTTTGTTTGTTTATTTCCCGGGATGAAAAAGTCTCCAAAGGGAACATTTTGCCAGTGTGGAAGAGGTGAAACAAAAATGGCTGAAGGACTCAAAGGCATCACAGTTGATGAGTTAGTTCAAAGACTGTTTTGAGCAGTGTGAAAAACATCTCAACAGGTGTATTGTATCACGGGGAAAGTACTTTGAAGATGACTGAAGTTTAAAAGTGTAAGAGTAAATACACAATTTTTAATAAGTAAATTCTGGGTTTGTTTTTTGGGGGTTCCTCTCATAGTGCTAAATTGTTTGATAAATAGTAGAAGAATTTTATTGGATTTATAATTGTACTCTAGGAGTGATACTTTATTCAAAAGTTTTAATAAGATAAGGCTTATTATTAAGGATTTTGTAATTGATCTAAGTGTTTTCATTCATATTCATTTTAATAGTGCTAACAATTCATATGTAACTAGTTAGTGCTTTATAATTTTATAGAGAGTTTTCATATCCAGGAGATGGTATAAGTTCACAACAGATCTATAGGCTATGAATTACAGAAATTAAAAGCAAAATAGGTGTTAAGCTTTAAAAATTTAGTTATTTGTAATTCCTGTTACCACTAGATGGCTCTCTCAGCATGTAATTTTAAGCAAATGCAGATTTTTTTTTTTTTGGTAGACATTTTGAAGTTCCCCTATAGATCTTATTAAAATACATTTTAATTGAAGTTATGGTAAGTTACTTTAGAAGTAGTAAAGGAATTAAAAATGGAATTTATTACAGTGGGTTTTTCAGTTGGTTTCTCAAGATGAAAGGAAAAAAACTACATGACATTCAGTGCCATTATACATAGTATATTTTCAGTAAGTGTTTTAAACCTTCATTACAATACACTGAATTGGATTATGTTCTTTATTCGATTATTTGGTATACCAAAATGTTTATTGCCAAGTTTTTATATGTTTTGTTTAAATCTAATACTACTTTATCCATGAGGATTTAATGTGTAAACAGTAAACCAAGTGAATTGAGGGCTCTTTCTGGCTTGTCCCCTTGGTCAGTTTTGTTGTCTTAATGCAGCTGAGTTCTAAGGATAACAGCTTTTCTTCTGTGATGTGTGTGGTTCCTCTCAGGTGAGAAACAGAAGTGGAGTTGCTACACTTCAATATTATTTTAAATTTTACTAATTATCTTGGTAAGAAAATTAGAGCACTAGAGCACCTTTGATTTTGATCTTACTTGCTCTCAAGTGTTTTTTATTTTTAAATAATTTTCATTTCTAAATTTTATTTCTAAATAATTAAATCCATTACAGCTTTTTTATAATAAATATTTTATGTTGCCCCTATTGCTAACTGGAAGTGAAAATCATAGTTAATAACCTATCAGCATAATTTCAAAAATTATTGTATCTTAATTTTAACGTACAGGAAAAATAGAAGGAAAGCATCTTACAATAAATGTGTATTTCAGCATGTAAATATTCAGTGCACTACCTTAGATGTCACAAGGGTAGTCAAATGGTTGCCACCTATGCACAGAATCAGTGTGAATGTGATAGCTGTGAAAGCGTGACGATACAGTGTCGTTTTTTTATATTGCTGGTTCACATACCCAGGTAGGTAGCATTGAGATTGCTGAAATGATTTTTCAAACTGGTGAACAACTCTTAATAAAGTTCTGAACAAAACAATTAGATTTATAGTATGGTTGTATTTTGGAAAATTTGGGATACATTAATAACTGTGGAAAATATGTTTTGTTTACATATTCAATTCCAGCCTTAGATATATATTCAGTGGAATGTTTGAAATACATACAGGAAATGTGGCAGTTCTTTGCCACAGCGGATTATTCCTTAAATTGCTGGACCTCTAGTGTCCCTGTCCCTTGCCCACTAAACGCTAGTAGAACCTTCACCCCACGCCTTCCTGCATTGATCCCCAGAATACAGAGTGCCCTCTACCATTGAGACCCACTGATTTAAAAGTATTCAGCTACTTTAATCTACTACATAGCTGTATGGCTCATGGAACTTTAAAACTACAGTAAGTTAAGTATCCTAGGTACTTTAATACATGTTTTGAATAATTGCAGAATTATGGGAGAAATTGATTTGTTCAAATTCATCATTGTTTTATTGCAGTTCTTACAAGCAGATCAATAAGTTTGCTATTTTAAGACCTCAATACCCTACATTTACTTTATTTTTTCCATTTTTTCTTTTTAGTAAGTCAGTAGTATATAATCTTCCTTAATGTCAACATTTCATTATTTAACAGTCATACAATATAATTTGCCTCTTAAAAATCCACTTTTTAGATTAGGAAGATAAGATAGTAACATTGCAGAAACTTTGTGAACTGAAGGCAGAATTGCCCATGTCCATACCACTAGTTTGTATATATTTCGACATTCAAAAAATTAGTTTTGTATCTTATCTTTTCACTTAACATGGCGTGACTTATTAATGTTATTGTATAACTTTAAAGCAGTTATCTTAAATTACTACATCCTGTTCTACCAAATTTCACAATTTAACCATTTTCCTATCTTTAGATTGTTCACTTCTAAAAATAATTATATATATACACACACACACACACATATATACACATACATATACACGTATATGTATGTATATGGGGGGGAAGGGTGTCCAAAAAAACCAGAATGATCTTCTGGAGGGTGGGCCCTTGTAGCACAGGGTCCCCCACTGGGTGAGTGTTCTAGTAAACCATCTGTATCAATGTACCAGCCGGTGGTGTTGTGAGAAGCTGCATTCAGCTTCAGTGAATTTTTTTTGAAGACTGTTTCAAAGCACTTTCCCATTTCATGGTGGGTAATTCACTAGTGCATCTGCCCACACTGAGCTGAGTGTTCAGCAGTTTTTGACCAAAAAAAAAAACCCGGCATTATTCCTATGCCCTACCCTTCCTATTTACCCCATCTTGCTCTTGCTCCGAGTGACCCTTTTTTGTTTTGCTTGAGGAAAAAGTTCTCAAAGAGAAACATTTTGCCAGTGTGGAAGAGTTGAAACAAGTACAGGAAAAGCACTCAAAGGCAGCAAAATCAATGAACTCAAAAACTGTTTTGAGCAGTAGAGAAAAATGTCTCAGTAGGTGTATTGCATCAAGTTTAGAGTACTTTGAAGGTGACTGAAGTTTAAACATGTAAAAATAAATACAGAATATTTTATAAATTCCGGTTTGGGGGGTTCCCCCTCATACATAGATATATATGTGCATATTTACGGATATATTTTATTGATCTGTTTCTCTGTATTTTTATTTTTATTTTAGGATAGACATCAGAAGTGGGCCTTGCATTGGCTCAATAGGTTCAAACATTTTTGTAACTTTGGAGATTTTACATTCATCTATGTTTTGTTTAGATGTCCCTGGTAGATTTGGGAAAGAAGCTTTTAGAAGCGGCACGAGCAGGTCAAGATGATGAAGTTCGTATTTTGATGGCAAATGGAGCTCCTTTTACTACAGACTGGGTAAAGAGTGATGATTACAATGGTTTTTTTTCAGATAAGAATTTAGTATTGTGTTTGTAAGTGGTAATTTTTTTTTTGCAGATATGTTTACAACTTTAGAATTATAGCTGTTCTTTAAAGGGAATAGTTTGTATCATTTTTTGATACTTGGTAACCTTACCCAAATATTTTGCTCACAAAGCATTTTGCTTTTAAACTATAGTGTTCAATAATGGAGGATGAATGTAAAATGTATCTGCTTGTGATTTAATTTAAAGGTCTTGTAAATAGCCCGGGTACAACTTATAATTCAGAAAATAACAGATAAAGATTTGAGTTAATACTATAATTGCTTTTAAAAAGGAAAAAATGTTTGCATTTCAAGTGATACTTGTGAAACTATTGCAAACATGCTGAAAGAGGAAGAAAGGAATGGGAAGTTCTTAGTAACTAGAGAAGACCATTGTGAAGAAGACGAAAGCCATAACTGTATTTAATTATGGGGTTAAATCAAAAGGGATGATTTCGGGAATTCTAGGGGCTAGGAATCTGGGTTAACCCTTCCACTGGTAAAAGCTAAGAATTCCAGATTTTTAATTTGTTTGTTTTGGCTTACTTGTCCTGGGTTCTTTTTTACTTTTATTAAAACCAAAACAAAAAGATTTTTATTATAGAAAAATTCAAACATATATCAACCCCCGCATACTCTTTACTCAACTTCATAAATTATCAAATCATGATGAATGTTGTTTTTTCTATGACCCATCTACTTTATTTTGTATATATTATTTTAAAGCAAATTCTAGGAATCCTTTAATTGTATCCATAAATATTTTAACATCTGTCTTTAAAGATAGATTTTTTAAATTAAATATTTAAAAAACCTTAAATGCACTCGTGAGTTAGAAAATAGAGAGTCTGAACCTGAAACACTAAATGGAAGCCAGAACCCAAAGAAATTGTACCCTAAGAACATTTTGGATTTTCC
This sequence comes from Artibeus jamaicensis, assembly GCF_021234435.1. NCBI lineage: Eukaryota > Metazoa > Chordata > Mammalia > Chiroptera > Phyllostomidae > Artibeus > Artibeus jamaicensis. The sequence goes on from NW_026521883.1 coordinate 21,042,433, forward strand.
ACCTCACTGGCATGACTTACTGAAGGCAAAGAACTGAGGCTGCTCATAGAGCGAAATCTCCCAGGAGGGTCCCTCCCCTATAATTCTGGAATCCCAAAGAGATGCACCTCCACTGCAAGGATAAACCAGAAATACCCTGCCTCCTACCTGCTTCTGCTCCTGCCCTTGTTGTTAGTTACTGCAAGGAAAATGAACTGACTTGAACCAAGGAACTAAATGAAGAGGGGAAAAAAATTGAAGTCACAAGCCATTTCTTACACATATTTGTGTCCCGAACCCATAAATACTTGTGTATTCTGTGAAACCATAAACTGAAAAAATGAATTTAAAGTGATCTTTGGACTAGAGATTACCCTAGGTTGCTGGTAGAAGCAAAAGAACATTTTTTCTGGAGGAACCTACCCTCTATCCAGGCTTTATATCCACAAATGAAATTCTGAGGAAAACGAACTGTTAAAAATAACTAAAGGGAACAAGGCATTTAACCCACTGAAACAACTGACAGCAGAAGCCGACTGATAAGGTCTTGAGATAAGATTTTAATTGGGATTCTTGGGATATAATCCTACCATGTGATCTCACCTTTGACAGGAAGCTAAACAATAAAACAAACAAGCAAACAGAATAAAAACAAAGACACTGAAATAGAGAACAAGTGGGAAGTGGCCAGAGGGGAGAGGGAAGGGAAATTAAGGGGAAAAATGGGGAGGGATTTTGAGGAACAGGTATGAAAGACACAGGGATGAGGACTGGGTGGGGGGGGAATGGGAGGGAGGTGGGGAGACGGGGCGGGGGGGGGGAGGCTGGGATGGGAGAAATAGACAAAAAAATGTACTTGAAAAATAATTTTTAAAAAAAAGATTTTAATTGGGAACAGCTGAAGAGAAAATTTGTAAACTAAAGAGATATGGGATGGGGGGGAACCCCATCCAAAATGCAGCACAGAAAGCTGTCAGGAGTCATGAAGACCAGTGTGAGAAAGTCTAACGTATCTAATCATTAATCCACAAAAAGAGTGAGAATAGGGATGAAATAATTTTAACACATGATGTCTAAGATTTTTCCAGGACTGATGAGAGATGGCAGCTCATAGATTGAATTGGCCCATCAAATCTCCACAGGATCAACGAAAAATCCCTATCTAGATACATCATAGTGGTACCATAGTACATCAAGACAATAGGATAATATATAAGGAATTCCCATGGCAGTAATAAAAAGACTAGACGAAGAAGAATGGGAAAATGATTTGATATGCTACTTTACCAAAGAGAAAGTTCAAATGACCAATACACATGAGAAGATGCTCAGCTACATTAGCTGAGTAAATGTAGTTGGGTAAATGCAAAGTAAAACAGTGAAATGTCATTGTATGTCCACCAAATTAGCCAGTAAAAAAAAAGGGCTAGCAGTACCAGGCAGTGGTGAAGAGATGTGTCAATTGCTATAAACATTTTGGGGGACAGTTTGGCACTACCTAGTAAATTCAAACATGTGCATATCTTTAGATACTGAACTTCTAAAAACATTCCCAAGAAAAACTTGTTCATGTATTTGAGACATGTATGAGACTGTTTTTAGCAGCAGCATTATTCATATAAACAAAAAATATAAATAACCCAAATGTTCATCAGTAGATTGGTTAAATTAATTATGGCTTATTCATTCTGTAGACTATTATAGAGCAGAGAAAATTAGTGAACCACACATAAATTCACCAGTTAGTAAATCTCATGAACATACTGTTAAACAAAAGAAGGTAAGTCAGAGAAATACATGGAGTATGATTCTGTTTAAACAAAGTTCAAAATAGGCAAAACCAAAGTTACTATTTAGGGATATGTAAGTGATTAAAAAAAAACAAACTAAAGCAATGTCTATTACAAAATTCAAAATAGTAATTACCTCTGGGGCTGTGTATGGGGAGTGGTGTATGGGAAGATTTTTGAATTGTTGGCAATGTTTTATTTTTGAACTGTGATGGTTGTTTCATGAGTGTGTTATATATATATATATTTTTTTTCCTTGTATTATTAACCAAAAAGGTAAGGTCTCAAGAAGAAAAATATGCAAAGTAAACCCTCTAATTACATTGAGCAGTATCCAGGGTTGCTAAATGGGCCATTGAAATAATTAAAGATTAGAATTTATGAGTATACAAAGGGCCAGTTACATTAGAAAATTATTTCAATGTATGGAGAAAAGAAAGGACTGTTAGAGAATCTTCTTTGATCTTCCCTGAAAAATACAAGGCTTTTATTGATAATAAAATAATTATTCCCAGAGTGAATGACTTCTGTTTTCGCCATATGTTGAGAGCACATGCCTCGCTTTGTATTATGACTCTTACTTGTGGTGTGACTTCAGGCAAATTGGTAACCTCTTTTACTTAAGTTCTTTTACTGCCAAATGAGGATAATAATAGTACCTGTGTACGAGATTAAATGATAACATGTATAAAGGCCTTAGAATAGCACTTGCCATGGAAAGTGCTTAAACAAAAGCTTTAGTTGATATTATTACGGTAGAGGTCTTAGCAAATTACATGTTCTAATGAACTGTGTTGGTTCTTTGGACATGAGTGCCTTGGTGATTAGACTTTCTGTGTCTCTAGATGCATGTGATATAATTCTTATTTTCACATATTAAAGGTTTTGCCTCTGGTAAGGCTTTCCTTCACTCACATTTTAGTGCTTCCTCTGTGTTTTGTGAATTTAGTGTTAATGTGGCAGCTAGACCACATGGAACCAATTTTCGGAGAACTGGGCTCCGCTTTGTTTCTGTCCTGACTGGCCTTTGGCAAGCACACCTCAGATCAGGTTTTTCTCAGGAAAAGTGACTGTGTGAACCTGTTTAAAAATGTCACTGATGTATTTAATTAACCTATTTTTAAGTCCTACAAAACAGTTTAATGTAAAAATGTAAATTATTACATTTACTTGATATGAATTTCATAGATGAAAAGAGGTTTTATTTGGTTGGTATGAGGAAAAGATTCCAATACATACTTTGAAAATTTTCTCAAGCCCTAATTATCTCTAATTCCTGATGAAATTAATTTTGTTTAGGCTATTTTATCTGATTAAAAAATAATGAAGAAAGCAAATTTGAGTTAAATGAATTACTGGCTTTTCCTCTTTACTGAGAAGTGTGTGGAAATTCTCGAAGGTCTCTATGAAGAGAATGTCATAAAGCATAAATCATTTATTTTGAGTTTTGAGTTACTGTGTAAACAAATTAATTTGTTTGCTATATAAATAGAAAATATAAAACAGAAAGTAGTAATAGGAGTGTGTCAAATGTGACTATGAATGTGGATTTCTTTTCTTGTGCTATAGCTGGGCACTTCTCCACTCCACCTGGCAGCTCAGTACGGGCATTACTCCACCACAGAAGTGCTGCTTCGAGCTGGCGTAAGTAGGGATGCCAGGACCAAAGTGGACCGAACGCCACTGCACATGGCAGCTTCTGAGGGCCATGCCAGCATAGTAGAGGTTTTGCTTAAGGTATGTGTTCTCTATTTTTATACTTTGCTTTTGAAAGCAAACCTTCAAAGGCTTAATGATTTTATAAGAGGTCAAAGGATGAATTTCTACTTTTATTCCCTCATGTTATTAAATTTTTTGTGTGTAAGGGTATCAAATGGAAATTACCTTAAAGTTTTTCTTCGCTGGGATAAAAACAGTTCTTGGTATATTCTTAGTTAGGTCAAACAGTTGATTTTCTTAGACCTTAATCTCCGCCATGGTGAGGGACTATAGTTTTGTCTTACTTAACACAGTTAACATGCTGATGGGAAAGGATTATTAGGCTTAGATAGTTAACTAACAAACAAATAATGCAAATGGGGAGTTTTCTTTAATTATTTAATTGCCAAAGAGAAAATTCTGAAACTGAGAATGGTAGATTTAGGTATTCATAATCTTTTTTATTCCAGCTTCTAGATCAGTGATTTTCAACTGGTATTCAGCAAGAAATTTTTAAAGCATGCAATACTTGACTTTAGACTGTCAGATTTAAAAATGACAACAGCTGACACAACAGTAGCCACCTGTTGTGAATGTCCTGTCTTGAACTGTAGGTATATAGGTTATATAATAGAGTTGTATCTTATTGGTCATGTCACATAAGATTGTATCTGATCGGTCAGTTCTTGGTACCAGAAATCCTTATATACAAGTATAGGTACCTGATTTTTTTAAAAGTCACTTTGGGGCAAAAAGGGTAGGTAATTATTATTTTTTGTAAATCAATCAAAATTATATTGTTTTTTGTCAGATTGGCAAAAAATATATGTTCTTTGGTGTGCAACAGAATTTTGGTAGTTAAATTATGCCATAAGATGAAAAAGGTTGAAAATTTCCACTCCAGATCAACCTCCCCAAAAGAAATATAGTGTAAGCCACAGATGCAAATCACATTTGCGTGTACATTTTCTGTTTGTGATCTTAAAAGAAGTAAAAAGTAATTTTATTTTAGTTTATTTTTTTTAATTTTTTTATTTTAATTGTTGTTCAAGTACAGTTTTTGGTCTTTTACTCCCATCCCAGCCCACCCCAGTAAAAAGTAATTTTAATATAATATTTTATTTAACCCAGTAATAAAAAATATTATTATTTTACATGAAGTTAATGTGAACATTATTAATGAGATACTTCACATCCTTGTCTTGGTGTTAAGTCTTTGCATTCCAGTGTATTTTTGCACATACAGCACATCTCTGTTTGGACTAGCCGTATTTCAAGCACTTAGCCACATGTGTCTAGTGACTACCATAGTGGACAGTGTACCTCTAGGTGGCTCCCTTTACATTCTTTATATTGCACTGGTTTTGAAAGCAAAAGATATTTTTGTGTAAACAAGGAACTAAAATTAAAAAGGATTTGGGAAGTACACTCATAGTTTTCCTTCACTTCTTAATCTGTCCTAGCCCTTCATGCTCATAGCTGGGTGACTGAAAAAGTAACTGCTGCACTTCTAAGAAATTAGAAGGAAAGCGTTTAGGAAAGTCATCATGATAGAACATTGGTTAAGTGACAGATGTGTGGTGATCCTGTAGCATATAGATTATTCAACACACACAAAAATGGTCCATCATGTTAGTAGCAAATTGTTAGAAGTGTAATGTCTAGTGTTTTCATTTCAGGAATTTTTAGTATTTCATATTTTTGAGGTATCTTATTTTGAAATGTTTTTGTAGCATGGTGCTGATGTCAATGCAAAGGACATGTTGAAGATGACCGCTCTGCATTGGGCCACAGAACACAATCATCAGGAGGTGGTGGAGCTTTTAATCAAATATGGTGCTGATGTACACACGCAAAGTAAATTTTGTAAAACTGCATTTGATATTTCAATAGACAATGGGAATGAAGATTTAGCAGAGATATTACAGGTAACTTTCACTTTTACTTTAAGAATATAAACAAAAGGATCTCTGTCTTGTAGATGATTTGAACTATTTAGTTTGTAACCTTTCATTTAGACTTAGTTATTTATTTATTTTAAAAAATATTTTATTTATCTTTAGAGAGGAAGAGAAGGAGAGAAACATCAATGTACGGTTGCCTCTCATGAGTCCCCTGCTGGGGACTGGCCTGCAACCTAGGCATGTGCCCTGACTGGGAATCGAACCCCGATTGTGTGGTTCACAGGCCCACGCTCAATCCACTGAGCTACACCAGGCAGGGCTAGACTCAGTTATTTTGGACAGGCCATTTCCTCTTTCACTTTCTCTTTATTCATTACTGTTCATTTTCCTGATTGTAAGATTATAGTGTTTGCATGTAACAGAAGATTAGATAAAGTGATTATTTTCTGTGTTAAGTTCCTGAATTCTCCTTCTAGACATTTTATTCAATTAATTATTTTTATTTCATACCCTAGGGCTTTGGATACCATATGGTGTGTGAAAGTCTGTTATACTTTTACTAAAAAATGTTTTTTAGCAATCATAATAATGTCCCCTGAGTGAATGATGTAGTCTTTAGCATTCTGATTTGTTTTTTATATTTTTCACCATCCTCAGAAAAATCTGTTTGTGAGCATGCTTTTATTTATGGCTCTGGGGCAAGTTTTTCTAATAGCCAACATTACTTCTCTTTCTTCAGCCAGACAACATTTTGATGTAAATTATCTTCTTTACTTACTGCCTCTTCAATAATTTATTTTGTAGTCACAGGACAGCAGCATATCTTTCAGCTTTGTGCTGTAGGAGCCTTTCAGACCATTTCTCCACTCATGGGATTGTGCTGCTTTATGTAATGGAACTTAGGATATAAATTCATACGTTTGGTTTACCACTCTACTCTCAGGAGACCATAAATAAAGATACCCATTTGTATTTATGATTCTTCTTAAATTACAGAATGTTCTTTTATACATTGAAAGCCTGTGCTATATGTTCTGGTTATGAGTCTGAAAACAGTGTGGTGGTTTGTCCCCCAGATTGCTATGCAGAACCAAATCAACACAAACCCAGAGAGTCCTGACACTGTGACGATACATGCCGCAACGCCGCAGTTCATCATCGGACCTGGAGGGGTGGTCAACCTAACAGGTCTGGTACCTTCAGAAAGTGCATCCAAGTCGTCGGATAGTGAGATGCCTATAGGGTAGCTGTTGGGATTTTAAGCTTTAGTATGTACTCATCCTTTTAAGCAAGGACAATTGAAGAATGAGGTTTAGAATATTTCAGCTACTTGGTTTTCTTTGGTATAATTGGCAAAAAAGGAAAATTTTATGAGAAATCTAAAGAAAGGTGATATTGCAAAACATACTGCAATATTATCTTTTAAAACCTAATGCTATCCAAGCTTGTTTTTCACAAAATTAATATTACCAAGCTTCACTTAAGAGTTGAATATAGCAAAAAAGAATATCAGATTAAGCTTTTTAAAAATTCAAATCTGTTTTCTCTTTTCTCACAGATGAAACGGGTGTGTCTGCTGTTCAGTTTGGAAACTCCTCTACATCAGTATTAGCTACGTTAGCTGCCTTAGCTGAAGCGTCTGCTCCCTTGTCCAATTCTTCAGAAACTCCAGGTTAGAAAAGCAAGTCATGTGTATACATTATACAAGTTGGAGATTCAGGAGGTGATAGAAAAGGCCTCGGCAGGCAGGGCTGAGATGATGGCCTTCTGGGGAGAATGTGACAGGGCAGGGGGCATCTGCTGCTCACCTCTAACTGTGGAATCGTATGCTCATTGTTACCAGATTCTGCTTTCTCATGAGAAGCTGAAAACCTGGATTTTCAAAGAATATTAAATCTCGCCAGTTAATTAAAATCTAATTAAAATTAAAAAACAGATCTGTGTGGTTCACAGAAAACATGTCTGTGTACCCAATTGGGCCTTTGTTTTACTAGTCTGTGACTTTTTGTATAAAGTACGTAGATAAATATACAATATAGGAATTTGTTGTCTTGTACAACTTTTATTTTTGTCAATCCTGTTAGAATGACATAAAATCTTAACAACTGACAGAACTAGGAAATAGCATATCAAAACCACTATTGAGGATGACAAACAGTATTAATAGCTGGTTTAGGTAAAGTTTCCTTTAATACTTAACCAAAATAGTGTTTGCTGCTATTATTATGTCAGCAAAATGTTTTTTTAATTGGGGAGTTAAAAAATCCACAAAATTATTTTTATTACTATAGTTTAAACCATTGTTTGGACTAATGCTTATAAAATTAAAAATAGTTTGATGTCATTCATTATTTAAACTAGTTTCTTCCTGAAGTATGATCAACAATAATAACAACATGAACAACAACAGTTCATTGAATGCTGTCTGTGTGTGCTGTGCACTGTGGTAAATTCTTTACCTAATGATCTCATGTAATCCTGCCCCAAAAGCTTGAAGGTAGACATTACTGGATTTGATTCTTTAAGGAGCTGTTGACTGAAAGATGCATTTTTTCAGGGGAGAAAACCTATCTCTCTCTCTTTTCTTTGTCTTTCTCTCGCTCTCTTTTTCTACAAACTAGTGATAATAAACATCCACTCTCCAGCTTCTTTAGCATGATAGTCAGTACTTGAAACTAAGCCTTTATGTCTTCATGTTCTTCTGAATCACACTTGGCTGTTAGCAGGTATGTGCATCATATTGACCTGCTGCTTTTATAGCCTATTCCTAGATCGCTTTGGCATCTTTGGAATTACATAAACGTATCAAAGAAAATTAACTCCATTGTTGGTTTCTATTCGGTTAAACTTGTACATTTTTTGTCTTTATTTAAAGTATATATCTGAAAATTGAAAGTCAGCTGGAAGGTTTGACATTTAGATCTTGGGCTCTCTGAGTTGGTCATACCAACTTCTCTAACTTCTATCTTTAAAAATGTTATGTGTGGTCTAGTCTGAGAGAATTAGTAATTTCACTAGACTTTTATTGCATGTGACTTACAGTGTTCTATGAGCACAGTGATTTTTCATTTCAATGCTGTATATCATAGTAGAATCTTTTTGAAGATACTTTAAGAACTTGAGTTCAAGTTCAGTTGAGTACATTGCGACTAGTGTGAACACCTCAGCCAAGGTGCATAATCAGATAAATTTGCTGTGCTCAGACAAATTATTTATCTGCCTCTTGTCTCTCCAGTTTCTTTTAACAACAGTTGCCAGAGTCATCCTCATTTTAGCAATATTTATATATATTTTTTCCAAGGACATCTTAAGATATGGGAAATAAAGTAGTGCTCCCATTTTATAGATGATGAAACTGAGGATTGTGAAGGTTAAATAATTTTGCCCAAAGTACCATAGCTATTCAGAGGTAAAAAGAGGTGCTCAGCATCTAATTCCCAAGTTGTGTGTCTGTGATTGCTATAATATACTGTCTCCTCTGTGCAGTTTACTTTGTGGTGATCAGTGGACTGATCTCTTCTAGAATGTTTATAGATTAGTTTGTGGTAGAAATAAATATTTGCGTAATTATCGTTTTGCCTTATATCACTGTTCTGACTGTTACTTCTGAGTTGTGTTTGTTGAAACAGTCTGTTGAAATAAATGTTCTGCTCCTTTGTCCTTATTATTTTTTAATTTTTATTTAAAATTTTTTTATTGTATTTTTCCCATTACCATTTAGTCCCTTATATCCCTCTCCTCTGCAATTACCCCACTGTTGTCCATGTCCCGGAGTCTTCTTTTGCCCTTTTTAAATTATTGAAGACGAAAATATAAGAACTATCAGTATACTAATTGGTACTGCTCACATTCTTTACTTTTACCAGCTAAGTAGTACACTAAGCACATCTTCTGGATACCAAATAGCCAAAATGTAGCAGCAGATAATGGCATTTGAAATGGAGGCTGGCTGGCTGATTGACGTGGTCTACAAAGAGAGGGAAGGTACTTGCAATAGTCTAGGGTACCACCTACCTCACTCTGGAACTATGGCCTTCAATAGCACTTTCATGATCACATTAGGGCCATCTTTCACATAGAAAACAAATCTATTTTTTGTTTTGCTGTGTTTGACCTAGTCCCATTTTATTTTTTTGATTTAATCTTTATTGTATTTTTTCCCATTACCATAATGTTAGTCTCATGGGAACTTCATAAAGTATACCAGTCTATTATAATGCTTTCATTGTGACACCAAATGATATTACTGTTTTTTCTTGATATTACAGGCAAATGTAACTGCAAGTTATTAATGCTTAATGATTAGATTATCTCATTGAATTGCGTTTTATGTAAATAATTTCAGTTTTATTCTTTCCACATAAACCTTTATTTTTCCAAGTGTTTAACTTATTTACATTTTTAAGTCTCCATGCATAGTTTTTTCATGATTCTTTATCTATTTAAGAGAAGTATAGAAAAGTAATTTGATAAATCTCAATATACTCTGAAGAGCTTATTGCTAATGTTCATTTTTAATAAATGACTGGTTTTGTTGGAAATTACATATTTTAGTTTCTGGACATGATAGGCCTATGCTACTGTGCATAGTTGTATTAAATAATCATTTTCTTTACCTGGCTCTAGGCCAAGCCATAAAAAGATGATAAAGTGATTTATATTAGCTATAAATTTAATTTGGCATAAGGCAGTATAGAAAAATAATGATTAATATTTATCGGGTTCTTGCTGTGTGCTGGTTGCTGTGCCAAGTGCTTTATATGCGTCACCTCATTTTGTTCTCACAACAGTGATCTGGATTCAGATGCTGTCATTGACCTTTGACCGAGGTTTTATTTTCAGCTTTGAAGTTTCAGAAGTATTTCATTAGTGTATTCTGAGGGACTGACTCACAAAGAGCAAATTGATATGAAGGTGATACATACATCAGAATGCTGTTACTTATTTTTATGGGAGGCTACAACTTTGTTTTTTAAAAATTCATTTTTTTAATTTTATTTTTTAAATTTTATTTAGTTTTAGAGGGGGGGAGAGAAAGAAAAGGAGAGAAACATTAATGTGCTGCGAGAGATACATGAATCAGTTGCCTCTCGCACACCCCCAGCTGAGGATATAACCAGCAGCCCAGGCATGTGCCCTGACTGGGAACTGAACTGGAGACCTTTCAGTTTGCAGGCTGGTGCTCAGTCCACTGAGCCACACCAACCAGGACTAGAAAAATGTTTTAGATTATGGGAATTCCGATGAAATTGTGTATCTAATAGGTGCTGATTAGTGAGCATTGATAAAATTGTGGTTTAAAGAAAATTAATATTATTTTTCTTTATTAAAAAATGAATTGATTCAGTGGATTGATCTTGGGCCTGCAAACCAAAGGATCACGGTTCGATTCCCAGTCAGGGCACATGCCTGGGTTGCAGGCCAGTTCCCAGCAGGGGACACATCAGAGGCAACCATACATTGATATTTCTCTCCCTCTCTCCTTCCCTTCCCCTCTAAAGATAAATGAATAAAATCTTTTAAAAAGTGAATTGATTCAGGTTACTGAGTGTAGTTACCTACTTAAACTAAGGGAATGTGTGTCTTTTAGTACCTCTAAATTAAGTAGCTACTATATTTGCTGGAAGCTCACATTGTTAAACTTGATAATTTTAGAAATTATCCTTATTTTTGACTGATATTTCATCTTCTTGTACCATATTAGTAGTCTGATCTGCAGTCTAGTTTTGGCTTCTTTTTTTTCCTTAATATTTTGATTCTTTTGCTTTATTTGATTTGGTGTGGTAGGTACCTAGCCAGTTAAGAGATTTAGCATCTCAAAATAGTGTGTAAATTCTATGTGTGTAGGCACAATTGAACATTTCTTTTGACTGGCAAGATTTGCAGAGGCTCTGTTAAAGTATACTTTTTTCTCCCGCCTTATGCTTTCATTTCATTAATTTTGGAAAAAACACGTGTATTTCTGAAACATTTGAAGTGTTCTCGTAGTATATTTTCTTGTGCATGAAACTGAAGGGATTAAATTTATGACCGCTGATTTCTGTACTTTTGACCAGCCTATTTTTTTAAAGGTACCTGAGCATGTATTCTGTGCTACGTTCTAAGTCTACCATTGGCAGAAACACAATTTTGACCTAATTGTGATTCACTGTTGTTCCGCGCCATTTCTTCTGTATTCTTTCCAGAGCCATCAAAACTTACAAATGCCTACAGGTACTATATACACCAAGGAGGTTTTTATTTCCTTACAGGATTTCAGTTTGGACCTTAGATGTCTCCACATCAGAAATAGAATGATCAGGAAGCTCTTTCTGAGCCAGTCCTCAGCTACTATTTTTCCAAAGAATTGTCAACAAATTTAAAGTTTCACATATTCCAGTCTAGGAATGGGGGAGGGACACTGAAGCCAGGGAAAAGGAGGAGGGAGAGTTGCCGTTACTAGGAACAAATAACCTTGTTAGAGAAATGAAAAGGAAACATGTGAAAAGTCAACGACTGGGTTAAAATGTCTTAAAGTTGTTACGTAACAAATTTGTAAAGAAATTATTTAGAGAATTACTGTTGTTGTTCAGAACAAACAGATTACTTTTAGCTGGAGTTGGGGGCCCAGGGTGAGTGGAGTGGCGTGGTGTCCTCTAAGAATGGGCGGGTTTCCATTTTGGAAGCTATTCTAAACTGAAGACAACAGAAAAGTAAAAGTTTTCTGTTGGGTGTTGCAAGAGGAAACCATCACCATGTAGTACTCTATTAAAAAGCAGAAGCAATCCTATCTTTCTACCAAAGTTTACAGGTCACTCTGTTAAAGGTATTTCCTATTTGCAAAATCAAAACTCCAGGAAACTCACAACCTTACTACCTTTTTTCCTGCTTTAAAACACATGACAAAAATGTACAAATAATAAAAATTCATGAAGGGAATATATCAGGTTTTGTGTTAAAGGAATAACTCAAAACTGTTCTTGTGCTAAAATTTCCAATTACGGTTTATAAACAGGTATTCATTTACAATGAAAAAAAGTGTTATTTAGTCATTCATTGAACAGTTTTTTTTTTTGTTGTTGTTAAACATCTCTTATGTCCTGGGTAGTCCACTAGGTGCTAGAGAGAAAATGACAAACAGTCAGGTACAATCCCAACTGTTCTGGAACTTGGTAGTCTTTTGGTAGAACGAAATAATAAACAGTTATTCACCCAGCTAAATAATGGTGATTAGTGCTGTGCATAAAGAATACAGTGTTTTAACCTAGTGTGGTGGATTAGAGGCTCTTCCCAGAGGGAGAGACATTTATAGATTGGATTAGAATTTGTGAAGCAGAAATTGGGGGGAAAACAATTTAGGAAGAGGGACACATGGAGCTTTTGAGGCAGGAAAGAGTTTGTGATTTCAGAGGACTAAGAAACCCCAGAGGCTGAGCCCAGTGAGTGGGAGAGTAACTCATGTTGGTTGAAGGTTAAGGCTATACAGGACTTTTTAAATGATGACTTTGTCAGCCTCTGGAAGGGAGTTTAGTTAGGAGTCTAGTGCAGTGAGCCAGGGAAGAAATAATGATAACATGGATTAGGATTTGCCAAAAAGATAATGCGAAATGAATAGATTTGCAAGTTCTTTGAAATGGAGAATCAGAAGTTATAATTGGTTAGATATAGGCCTTATATCTGCAGTGAGGCTGTCTGGTCCTTTTAAAATAAACTTATAAAACACTATGGCTCTAGCTGGTAGTCCTGTATTGATTTAGCTTCGCTTGGGCTAATTCTTCCTTGTGGCCTACGTATACATCTGTTGATTAAATAGATGTCTGTGACCACCCTTCTGCTATTTGTTAATAAGGTTGTCTATCCAGATGTGTAATGTGTCTGGTGGCTGTCTCCCTCCTTTCTCCTAACAGTGAAATTTGAGTCAGGTCTCCTTCGCACATAGTTCTTATATGTCTGTTCCTAAAACAGAGCAATAAAAACATATTGGCCTTATAGAATAAGTTTCGTAAGATTGTTTTGTTTTCAGTTTCAATTGCAGGCATAATACCTTTGAAATTTTTTTTAATAAAGTTTATTGTTGAAATATTTATATATAGAATTTTCAGTCTTTTAGAACATCTTAAAGACAGTTTTTCCCTGTCTTATTTTACTGTTTTATATACATATGTGTGTGTGTGTGTGTGTATATATATATATTTAATAACATTTAAAAAATTTTTAGGCTTTCTGTTTATTCTTACATGTTTCAACAGTTGACTGATTATTGGGTGTTCTTAGAGTTTCTTGGGGGCACTTTGTCTTCTTATGTAATTGGTTTCCTATAATTTTTTCTTAAACTCCTTACCATAGCACAAGTTAAAAAGAAAGCCTTTTAGATGAAAGGCAAGGACTCCATCATTTTAATGGCTGTCATTGCAGGGAGTGCAAAGATGAAAGTTCTTGAGTTGTACCTTGATTGTGTGTGATCTCAGAAATTTAGTACATAGGATTATACTTTAAAATACTCACTACTTGTAGTGAATGAATAAAACATTCAATCAGAGTGAACACTTCTTTTTCATATGGATATTTTTCAAAAAATGAAAGCCATAGTTCATGTGTTCAAAAACCTTAGTAGTTCTATTGAGTATATTACAATTTTATGCCCTACATTTTACTTTATAATTATCTTCCTGAAATTTTCTTAAGTGCATGGTAATAAAGCCTAATTATAGTTTAAGACAAACAAAAATGAGAGAACTCAAAACAGAAAGGTTTGCATTTCAAGTACTATCTTCTGCAGTTTGTATTGTGACCATGATAAGCAAATAAAACAGTAATAGTTGCAGCCAGGCCTGTTGCCACGAATGTGTCTTTGGAAACTAGGGTCCCGGTACTTACCTTGTCTTTAAAAAAAAAGTTGATATATGTAGGGCCTCTCTCAGGCATTAATAAATCCTGTGGTCATTGGTGTCCGTGATGTTCTGCTGGGAGTTGGTAGCACCTTAGCATGTTTCAGGGCAACTGCGTGTCTGAATGGTTGCATGTGAGGAGAGAATGATTTTTTTTTTAATTAAACTTTTGGTAAAGAGTTGCATCATATAACACATTAAAACACGTTTAGAAATAGTTTTTATGTCATTTCTTTTTTCAGCACTAATTACATTAAAACATTTTTTTGTTGACAGTTTTCAAACCTGTAGGAAAGTTGGAGGATGAACTCTTTCAACTGTAATCCTATGACTGTAACAGCCTGTATCTCAAGAATTAGGACAGCCTTTTACGTACTCACCTCTCCATTCTATTTCCTAAAAGCATCAACAGTAGTTTAGTAACATTACTGACATATAGTCCATAATTCAAGTTTCCCCAGTTGTTCCTAATATGTTCTTTAAATGCTGCTTTCTCATTCAGGAGCCAGTCAGAGTTCACACATTGTATTTGGTTATTGTGTTTCTTACATCTCCCTTAGTCTAGGACAGTCCTGTTGCCTCCGTTATCCTTCATGACATGGAAATCTTTGTAGAGGCCAGGCCAACAGTCTGCAGGGTCACCCACATTCTGGATTCATGTGTTTCTTAATCATTAGATCCAAGCCAGCATTTCCAGGAAGAACATGGTGATATTTTGTAATGTCCCCTTGCGTCCCATCAGAGGGCACATAATGTCAGGCTGTCCTGTAATGACTGCTGGGGAGAGCGGGGACTGCCAGGTCTTTTGGGGCCCATTTCCCCCTTTCTCACCAATATTAGTTTTCAGTGTAACACCTTGAGAGCATTTAAATGTCTTGTTTCTTTAAAAGATTTCACTAGTGGTTTTAACATCCAGTAGGATGATAAATGACAATTTTGGGGGGTTACAATAATGTTTATTTTGTTAGATAGATATTATTCTTCTATCAAGAAGAGCTTTCTTCTTTCCCCCTTTCTCTTTTTTTTTATTAGGTATTACCACAGATAAATGGATTTTTTAAATTCAGTGTTAGGATTGATTGCTGCCCTTCCTTTGATGCTGTTTGATTGAAGTGTCACGTGTATACAGGAAAGTGTACAGATTATCAAGCGTGCACTGTGATTACGCATTACACAGTGATCGCTCCTGTGTGTGTAATCACCGTTCAGTTCATGAGTGGAAAGTGCACAGTGTGTCTTTTGTGCCTGCTTTATATACCACTCAGCCCAGTTTTTTGTCAGATTCGTGTTTTGTGTTCTGTCACACAAATTGCAGTGTGCTATTCTAGTGTATCATCTACCACAGCTTATTTATTCATTCTACTTTTGATGGATATCTGGTTTGTTTCAAGTTTCTGACTGTTTTAAGTAAAACTGCGATGAATGCATGCTCCTGTGTCTGTCTTTTGGGATCAGTAGTTGGTCATAGGATTGCTTGTAGGGAAAGATTTTGGCAGAGTTAACTCGTTATTTCTTTACCCAGACAATTCTAGGGGGACTGTTTTCAGTTGCTAGAATACTCTCTGAGCCTCTCATAAAATACTAAGAGCATAATTTTGCATTTTACTAATATAAATGTTAATATATTACATATTATTATCTTATAGTACATTGTATTATATTACTATAACACTATAGTATATATTGTATAAATATTATATTATTTATACAGTACTAGGTCTGCATGCCATTTATTATCAAGGTGATCCTGCTCACATAATCCAAAAAGAGAATACTGTTTATTCTGGCTACTTGAAAAATACAAGTTTTCATGTTTCATTGGATATAGAAATGTTTATCAACTCATATGTAAATGTAAATGCAGTATAATCACATATAAAATTATCTTTAGGACTGGAATTTTATTTAAGCAGATATAAACTTTGTAATATTTGTGACCTTAGGAGATCTTATAAATTTTGTACCTCATATAGCTAAGAGAAATTGTTTATTTAAACACGCACATGCGTGAATGGTTGGAACTCACTTACTGTAAATTGTGGGACTTGTAGGCGGTAATGTTTACACGGGTATGTACAGCACCGCTGGACAGTAAAGTTTAAAACCATGTAAAAGCTTTTCTGTGAAGGAAAGAAACAGGGAAAGCAAAGGTACTAAAGCAATAGAGAAACTTCTGTTTGTACTTTATATATACTCACTGATTTTCACATATATATTTTTTTCCAGTAGTGGCTACAGAGGAAGTAGTTACTGCAGAGTCTGTGGATGGTGCGATTCAGCAAGTAGTTAGTTCAGGAGGTCAGCAAGTCATCACAATAGTCACAGACGGGATTCAGCTTGGGAATTTGCACTCCATTCCAACCAGCGGGATTGGTCAGCCCATCATTGTGACCATGCCAGATGGACAACAAGGTTGGTCATAGGCACTTACATGAAATTTGTGTTTATTCTCAATTTGTAGGATATTATGACGTGTTTTTCAGAGCATTTATTTTTGCCTTAAATTATATTTTTGTAGCCCTTTGCAACAAATGTAATTAAAATTAGCTTGTTTTTTTCCTGAGTATATACCAGGTGGAAAGAAGAACTAGCCCCAAAACATTTGGTTGGAAAATGAGCTTAAATAAATAATGCATAGTCAGCGTTGGTCAGTAATTTCCTAGGCCATTTAATACAATTCAGATATCATGTGAGCTTTTTAAAATACCATGTAAGAAAAAGCTACTTATTTTAGTTATTCACGTACAGTTTTCTGCCTTTTACTCCCATCCCAGCCGCCGCCCCCCACCCTCCCCACCTCCCAGAAAAGGCTACTTTTTAAAAGTTGGGTTTAAGACTTGTAATAGGAATGTGGTGGCAACTTTTAGCAGCTTGTTGATAATTTTCCCTTCTTGGAAACCACGGAGAGCAATATGATGAATGAAACAAACCCAACTACATTTTCAGCAAATCTAAAAAGCTGAGAAAACCACAAAATTTCATATTTTAAGTGCTGCCCAAGACATCTAAGACTATTACAGTCAGGGCAAGAGAACTGTCAAAAAACCCACAACGGTACATCAAGAAAAGGGCTGGGCTCAGAAATCAGCAATTAATATGCATTCCCAGCAAGACAGGGCCCAGACTGAATAGGAAGTGTGGCAGACAGGGCTGAGATGTAGAATGTAGGGCATCAGTAGTGGAGGAAGCAGAAAGTGCAGAAAGTTCCTAGCTGAGTAAGCATCACCGTGCATCCAGTCCCTAAAAATAAAAGGTTACGCACACATAACCTTGTAGAAAATGACTAGGATAGTAGAGACTGTGGGTCTTCATGGCCGGTGAAGGAATTATGGAAAGGAAGGGCTGGAGGCGGAAGTGCTCCCAAAGCGCGTTTGGTTTAGTGGTAGAGGAGGTGCGGCGCTGTAGGAAAGGTTTTGTCACTGCAGCAGCAGAGGCGGAAACCCTGCCTTGGGAGGCCTGAGGGGCCTTTCCCCTGCTGTGCAGAAATCATCTGCTGATAGCTGGTCTAAAATTTGGATCAGGCCGCAATCCTTCCTTGGTAAAGCTTTGAAGAACTAATTAGAATTATACAGAAAAGAAGAAAACTTTCAAAGTATTCGTATCAGGCAGATATAACATTGTTTCTAAAACCTGACATTTATACAGATGAACCTCACTGATGAACAAATGGAAAGAAACTCAGTTTTTGATGGGGAGACTCACTATCATGAAGCTCTCAGTTCTTCCTGAGTTAATTTATAAGTGTAATGTGATGTTGTAAAAAGACGGTGTTAATTTGCTAAGATTGTCAGAACAAAGTACCTCCGACTGAGTGACCTGAGCAACAGAACTTTATCTTCTCACAATGCTGGAGGTTTGAAACTCAAGATCAAGGTGTTGGCAGTTTGGGTTTTTTCTGGGACCTCTCTGGCTTGCAGATGGCTGCCTTCTTGCTGGGTCCTCACATGGTTGTCTCTCATCTGTGTCCTCAACATCTCTTCATATATAAGAACACCAGTCCTATTGGATTAGGGCATACCTGAATGGCTCCATCATGCTAGTCATCTCTTTAAAGTTCCGTCTCCAAACATAGTCACGTTCTGAAATATTCAGGGAAGGACTTAAACATTCGAACTATGAGAGGACGCAATTCAGCCATAACAAAGATCAGTAGGCCTTTTTCTAGAAGTAGCCAAACAGATTCTAAGTTTATATTGATGGGGAGGAAGGAAGAAAAGGAAAGAAAACTCTGGAAGGGAAGAGCAGTAAGAGGAACCTTCTGAATATTAAAGTAAACTTTTAAAGACTCCATAATTTAAAACTGTGTGATTGACATATGAACATATACACTCTGTGGACAGTTCAGTGAAACAGGTACAGGGTTCTCATATTCTTAAGTTATAAGTGTAATATTATAATATGAGTTAAAAGAAATGAAACATTTTTATTCTCATTATTTCTAATGTTTTAAATTACATTGTACTAAATATTAGTTTTACTTTTTTCATTTATGTTGACATTTATAAATTAGTTTTTACTGTTTCGACAAAAAACGTTAAAGGCTACGGAACAATTGTAATTTTCCCCGTTGTTTATTAAGGTGTTTTTGCATGCTTTCAGTTTGCAGTCATTTTTATGGTCCTAACTGCTATGTAAAGCACAGACAGCTTCTCTCTGTATAATTTAATTTTATTTAAACAGATACTAAAAATTGAGACAAAGTCAACAACCCAGTAGAGAAACAAGCTAAATTTATAAACGGACAACATTCATAATGGTGCATCCACACATGAAAAGCCAAATAAAAGAAAGCTGTCCATGTACTGACGAAAGATAACTTAGATACATGGAGTGAAAAAAACAATTGCAAATGATGTATCATTTGAATGTATGTTTTATATGTATGCTACCTTTTGTGTAAGGAAAGTGAGGATGTACATTCATGTTCGTTTTTACATAGCTTAACAAGAGAACTACACAAGAAATTAATAAAAGTGATCACCTGTGTTAGCAGGAGTGGAATGAGACTTCTCAAAATTTGGTTGTTAAACATTGTTTTGATTTTTTGCCATGTGAATGAATTTATTAGATACAAATTTTTTAAAATAAGTAGGTACTTAAACAATGACTAGTTGGTAGTAAAAAAGCAAGAAGGTGAAAACAAATATGGACATCCTCAAAAAACAAATCAATGTTTTGAAATTATTGTTTTGGGATATATTTTAGATGAGTTGCATCAACAATGTTGATTAGTTTTATTTCTACTAAACCTTTCAGAAAATGAAGTAATGTACACATTTTCTCATTTTAGTACTAACAGTACCAGCAACGGACATTGCTGAAGAAACTGTTATAAGTGAAGAACCACCAGCTAAGAGACAATGTATCGAAATAATTGAAAACCGGGTGGAATCTGCAGAAATAGAAGTAAGGAGTCTTTTACCCGGTGTGTTTTGCTGCAGTCATCCAAAATAAATTCAATTTGCTTTTCTATATATTTTTTGTCTTTTATATTTATTACTGTCAGTGTTTTGATACAGAAACTACATAGTATTATTTTGTTTAATTTTGCCTTATACATATAGCAAGCCCTCAATAAATAAATATTGAATGAATGAATGAGTGAGTGAAGAATTTGTTTGTCACGAAGTCTGCCATCCTAGTAACGTTGGGATGTCTTTGGTTCTTGCACTCCATCTTTCATTTTCCATAAAATTTACACACATCATTCTCACAAATCACTAAAGGAAGTGTCACTATGTATTGACTAAAAGTTTTTTTTCTTTCAAAAGAAAAAAGCAAATGCCCATTAGGGCTGAAGGATTTTTGTCAACGGGTTATTATAAAGCTCTAGATAACTACTTTTTTACTTATTTAAGTGCTTTACGGAAATTAAACTAAGATTAGCTGTTGATAAGATTCAATTATTTTCCCTCTCCCAAACTAAGTTATAAATGTAAATCAGCATGTAAGTACAACCAAACTGTAGTTACCTCACAGGTTTTTTTTCTCACATGACTGTAAATGAAATTATGTCCCACAAATTTGGTATAAGCTTATATCAAATGAAAATAAAGATATTTTAAAAGTTATTTTGGAGTTTTTATGAGAACTGAAAAATTACATACTCATTATACACAAATTCATGATATCTGGTATATGTGAACAGTAGATGTTAGTGAAATTTAAGGTTCTTGTTATAGAAAAGGGTGGATTTGGAGGATTTTTTAAGTATATTTGATTGATTGTGCTGTCACAGTTATCCCATTTTTTTCCTCCCCTTTATCTCCCTCCACCCTGTACCCTTCTCCCTTAGCATCCCTCTCCACTTTATTTCACATCCATGGGTCATACATGTAAGTCCTTTAGCTTCTCCATTTCCTACACTATTCTCAACATCCCCCTGTCTATTTTTACCTACCCATTATGCTGCTTATTTCCTGTACCTTTCTCCAGTTCTTCCTCCTCCCCACTGATAACCCTCCATGTGATCTCCATTTCTGTGATTCTCTTCCTCTTCTAGTTGTTTGCTTAGTTTGATTTTGTTTTGTTTAGGTTTTTCAGGTTCAGTTGATAGTTATCGGTTTGTTATTTTATTGTTCCTAGTTTTGATCTTCTTCTTTTTCTTAGATAAGTCTATTTAATGTTTCATGTAATAAGGGCTTGGTGATGATGAACTCATTTAACTTGACCTTATCCGGGAAGCACTGTATCTGCCCTTCCATTATAAATAGCTTTGCTGGATAGAGTAATCTGGATGTAGGTCCTTACCTTTCATGACTTGGAATACATCCAGCCCTTTCTTGCCTGCAAGGTTTCTTTTGAGAAATCAGCTGATGGTCTTATGTAGACCATTGTAAGTAACTGTCTCCTTTTCTCTTGATGCTTTTAAGATTGTCTCCTTATTTTTAATCTTGGGTGATTTAATTATGATGTGTCTTGGTGTATTTCTCCTTGGGTCCATCTCGTTTGGGACTCTGAGCTTCCTGGACTTGTATATGTAATTCCTTCGCCAAATTAGGGAAGTTTTCTTTCATTATTTTTTCAAGTAAGTTTTCAATTTCATGCTCTCCCTATTCTCCTTCTGGTACCCCTACAATTCAGTTGTTGGAATGTTTAAAGTTGTCCCAGAGGTTCCTAAGCCTCTCCTCATTTTTTTGAATTCTTGTTTCTCCATTCTGTTCCAGTTGAATGTTTATTTTTTCTTTCTGTTTCACTCATTGATTTGAGTCCCGGTTTCCTTCCCATCACTGTTGGTTCCTTGTATATTTTCCTTTACTTCACTTAGCATAGCTTTCACTTCTTCCTTTATTTTCCAACCATACTCAACCATTTCTGTGAGCATCCTGATTACCAGTGTTTTGAACTCTGCATCTGGTTGGTTGGCTATCTCCTTGTTGCTTAGTTCTTTTTGTGGAGTCTCGATGGTTCTTACATTTGGGCCATATCTTTGTCTCAGTGCACCTGTTATGTTATAAGGGGCAGAGCCTTAGGTATTCACCAGGGTGGGGCACCCCTCTTTGCTGTGTTGTGGTACTGTGTGTGGGGGAAGGTCAGAGAGGGAAGAGTGTCTCTTGCCCCCCTTGTCACTTCTTTCAATCCCCACAAGTGGATTGTGCCCTTCTGGTGCTGATTCCTGGGTGACTGAGCCTGTGTATGTTCTAGGATGCCATGGGCCTCTCCAACAGACTCTCCTGTGAGACTAGGAGTTTCTCCCACCATCACAATCCCCATGGGTTTTTATAGCTAGAGGTTCTGAGGCTTTAGTTTCCTGTGCTGGAACCCGGGTTGTGCAGTCTGTCGTCTCCCAGTTGTTCCTCTCACGCGAATGTGGGACCTCCAGGTCAGCCAGCTACTGCTTTGCCTGCCTGCTCTGCTAGCTGCCGCCTTGTCCTGCTTCCTCACTGCCCTGGCTTTCCATCTCCGCCCCTGGTACCAGTCTGGATGAATGTTTCTTCCTTAACTCCTTGGTTGTCAGACTTCCAGACAGTTTGATTTTTCTGGCAGTTCTGGTTGTCTTTTATTTTTAAATTGGTTGTTGTCCTTCTTTTGGTGTGAGGAAGCGAAGTGTATCTACCTACCCTCACTCTTACCCAGACAGGATTATTTTTTTAAAGTCACTAAAAAGCAACATAATTCTGACTGAGGACAATTAGGAATTATCCTTGCCCAAATTCATTTAAATGTAAGACTGGTATATCTTTGGCCACAATCACAAAGAATTTTTTAGTGGAAAAGATGGTCTGATTCATGGTATGACCACAATATTTGGTAAAATTATCACTTTATTAAGGGTGAATTGTTTTGTTGTTTTCAGGGTGATATTTAGTACATTGAAGTTCTTTCAAAAAAAATTTTGTGTTGATTTGAGAGAGAGAGAGAGAGAGAGAGAGACTTTGCTCCACCAGTCATGCGCCCCTTGGTTTACTGTTGTGTGCCCTGACTGGGGATCGAGCCGCAGCCTTCACTAGGCTATCAGGACGATGCTCTAACTAACCGAGCCACCTGGCCAGGGCAGTGCATTGAAGATCTTACAAACTGACAGTTTGATCCATTGGAAAGTATTATATACTTATTTAGTCATTTTTAAAATATCTTTTTCCTGATACGCCATATGATCTTTATTTCTGGCATATAGGGTGGAAAATATTTTGTTGTGTACTTTGCTTTACCCGTTCAATGAAACATTTTAAAATTACTGGAATGTTTATTAAACCATCAACTTGCTAAATTTAATCAGTTGCATTTTTAAAACATTGAATGTGCATCCTGTACCTTTATTTATCTAACGTGAGAGTTGCTGTTTTCCCTAAAGTTCCACCTGATTCCTCTCTTACAGTGTTTCAGAAACCAGAGAGAAGGATCGCAAATAACAGTAGAGTGTGAGCGGAGGTGTGTGAATTCACTAGAACCAAGGCGATGGAACTTAGGGGATAGAGTTTTAACTTGGTACGAAGAGCAGTGGTTTCAGTTTGGTTTGTTTTTAGTAATTGGAGTTTTCTGGTGATGGAAATCCTAGTCTCCAGCAGAAATTTAAGGCACAGTTGCACGATCTCTTAGGGCTATTACAGCGAGATCTGGAAGCATACAGCGAGTTAGACGGTGGAGATGGGCTGGGCTTATAGAATGAAGAGACCTCTGGTGTTTCCATCAAACCGGGTTATTATTTCCTTATAATACATGAAGTGGTTCTTTTGAATTTATTTTCTTGGGGGCAGATTTTTATACTTCTCTCTTAAGTGACAGTTTGGTCATTCACCTGAAAAGTCTCTAAGGTAGTGGTTCTCAGCTGGGGTAATTTTACCCTACGGGACATTTGGCAGCGTCTGGGAACATTTTGGGTTATTGCGACTAGGGGCATGCCACTGACGTTTGGGTAGAGGCCAGGGATGCTGCTAAACATCCTACAATGATGCACAAGACTGGCCCCACACTAAGGAATTATCTGCTCAGAAATATCAGCGCTGAGATGGAGAAACTCTGCTTTGAAGGAAGTAAAAAAGAACTCGTTATACAGAGTATAACACGTTTGGGTTTCTCAGTGTGTGTGTCTGCGGCTGCCAGATCGATTGGCTTCTATTGCTACCACATCTGACCAGAATTTATTTTCTTGGAATCCTTCAATGTTAGACTGTTAAAGGAAAAATACTTTAGTATTACATATTAGTAGCTAAAGTATGTCTATTTAAAAATGTCAGAATTTTATTGTGTTTTCAGTGTGAAAGGTCAAAGCCGTCTGGTTGGTATTATTACCTTTTACCGGTAAAGACAGATCTCAAATGTCAGTCTGCTGCACTGTCCGTCTGTTGAAACAACAATGTCACTGTTTGCATTAAGCAAGTGTCTTGCATGTAACATATGTTCAGTAAATATTTGACAAATAAATTTGGAAACAGGATCTTTTGAGTAAAATAAGTAATATTTCCCACTGTTTAGATGTTTTTATTTGGTTCGAAAAGTGAGATGCCAAAAAGATTCCCCCAATACCTGTGTATCTGAGAAATAAAAAATGAGAACACAGACTTTAATAATGTTAACTATACTTTTTAATTTATATTAAGATATATTCTACTAATTGCAATAAAAATACACAGTAGAGAAAATAGGACTAAACTGTCTTCACTGTAGACTATTTATTTACCTTACTCAGTTTGCTCTCACCTTTTGAAACAATTGTGAATCCCTTGCTCTCTCTAAATGTTGGTAAATAGCTAATACTAGAAGATACCTGAAGATTATCTATTCCAATATTTCCTATCAAATCAGGGCAATTTTTTTTTTATTCCATACTCAAAACTTTGCCTCCCAAAGGATCTCAGTTCTTCTTTTTTTCTTTAACATTTTTATTGTTGTTCAAGTACAGTTTTCTGCCTTTTCTCTCTACCCCTCCCCACCACCCCAGTCTTCCCCATCTCCCTCCCCTGTTTCCATCCCCCCCTTTCTTATTGTCCATTTGTCCTTTATCATTGTTCCTGCAAACCCTTCACCCTTTCCCCTCATTATCCCCTCTCCTTCCCCTCTGGTCACTGTCAGCCTGTTCTCAAGGGTCTTTGTTCTTAACACATGAAATTTTGAAACACTGAGGAATGGCTGTAGGCGCTCTTGCTAGTGGTGGGAGTCTAGCTCCTGGGAAGCAGCGCCCGCCTCCCACCCTTCCCATTGGTGTGCTCAAAGTCCTCCGTAGTTCACTGCCGGGGGACTAGCGTTGGATGCTTCCATGAGGTTCTTCTTTTGGGTGTCTTTTCTGATTTGTTCCTACTCTTTCACCTTGCCCGGAGAATAAGGGTAAGAAGTGAGTAAGGAAAATGTAAGAGGGTAGGGCTTCGGCATTTCTGAAATTGCAGATGAAAGACACACTTTTCTTCTTGTACATTTTGTGTAATTGGAAGATTTGAAGACGACTTACATAATCATTCACTCCCACATTTGATAAACCCTTGGAAAAAATAAATATTCAATGTAGCTTTATTCCCAGGGAATGGGATTACAGGAAGGCAGGAGTATTAGATACGCTTCCCCTTGTGGACCATGTGAATAATGAAGAAGAGGGAATTTTTGGTGTTCACAGTGGACAAGGGTCATTGGGGGCAGTGAAGAGACTTTCAGATTGTCCTCTTCCCTGGCAAGATGCTGATCTCTGGTCAAGTGTCCTGTCCAGTGTGAGGCTGGCCTTTCTTGTGATTAATAGTCTAACCTCAGTCCCCACCTCACTAATTGGTGCTGGGCCTCTGTAACTTGAGCTTGGGCATGTGCAGATTGAGCTTTTGTCCATATGCTTACCAGAGGTGTGGGAAAAGAATCTTTAAAATGTTTTTCCTTAGGCAACTGAATGGAGGCAGACTGAGGAGGAGGACCAGATTTGAGTCAGCTCTCAATTTATTGAGGAATTTAATAATTTATTTATGCCTGTGTAATTTAACAAGTCACAATATAGAAATTAGTATTTTATTGATTTGTAAAATGGTATAATTTAGGAAACACTAGTTAGACCACCACTTGTCATTTTAGAGATGAGGAATCTTGCTTGCTATCACAGAGAAAGATAGTTTTAAAAGCAGTAATGTTGGCATGTCATAAATCTGATTTTCTTACTGTTAACCATGAGAAAGTACATCATTTCTGAGCATTGTTTTCCTCATCTGTATAATGGGCATAATATCTGTCTCAGAGGCTTGTCATTGGAAATTACCTTGTTTTGTCATATAATGTGTGCTCAATAAATATTGCTTATAAGTGTTACCTTCAGAAAAAATGCAGATAAATATATGAAGAGGTATGATTATATATATTTCCTTCATAAAGTTCTTCACTAGTTTTTGTAGTACATATAAAAGTACAAGGTATCCAATTTGCATTTATCGTGTTAGTCTTATTTCTAATTATGAAATGTTTCCCTGGGGATCAAAAACTGTAATCTGTGTCTCACAGTGTGGAGCACAGAAATTGGGTGCTTTAATTAGTGAATTGGTTGAAAAGGCAAGATGTCTAGGAAATATCAATAAAGGACTACTTTTAGCTACTACGAATTTCTCGTTAAAGGATGCATGCTTGTAGATGTTAATGTATTTGTGCAAAAATTGAAAACAGCTTTTTGTTTTAAATTAGGAGAGAGAAGCTCTTCAGAAACAGCTGGATGAAGCAAATCGAGAGGCCCAAAAGTATCGACAGCAGCTTCTAAAGAAAGAACAGGAAGCAGAGGCCTACAGACAGAAATTAGAAGCTATGACTCGTCTTCAAACTAATAAAGAAGCAGTTTAGTTGAAATGAACGTATGGTTTGAGTTTACTTTTGGTCAAGAGAGAATACAATCTTGAACTGTACACAATAAGGTGCAGTCATGGGAAGACAGGATAATAGAAGAGACTACAGATTGGTCATTGGACTTAAGCCATGCGGTCTGAATTCTTGTAACATAAAACTAGAAGTTGTCAAATGTATTTAAAACTGAATTCTGTAAATAGTTTTTGTTTTTCCTTTTTTTACAGTTCTAAATGAGTTGGTAAAGATTGTTGAAGAAATCCAAAAATAATAAGCCACTGTTTTTGTGAATTCTTTTTGATTTTAGTATGAACCTTAATTTCTCAGAAACAGAACAGTTTTAAGGGTGATCGGTGTTGATTAGACCAAATGTTGTGTAATAATTATGTGGTGGACTGATGCTGGAATTACTCCTGTAGTTATAAACTTCTATACGAAGAGAAGATTTCTCCCAGGAAATCTTTGTACAGCTTTAAGTTGTCTCAGATTCTCTGAAAACATTTTTTAGAAAATAAATTTTTATATTTGTTCAACTTCAGCTATACCCAAGTAGATTTACATGTATATGAAGCAAATATTTTTAAAACTTTGTGTTTGTACATATTCTGCATGTTTTATAATTTCAGATTGCATCACTTGCATAGGTATTTTTTCCCACAAAGATGACAAAAGTTACTAGGGGGAAAACCCTTTTATTCTGTAGGGTCATCTTAACTAAGTAAGCTAGCAGCTGGTTTTATTGAAATGATAGTGTTCTTGGAAGGAGCAGCTTACAAGATAACTTGAATTAGCAAACTACAAAAATCTATGCTTTTTTGAAAATTTCATAGTGGGGACGTGAAACTGTATTCTGTGCCTTCCATCATGATTTCCACGTGAAAGCACTTTAAGGCAGTACATTTTAAGATAATGTTTTTGGAAAACTCAGAGCATATGGGTTTCTGAAATATTTCATGGATTCATTCCCCTCCCTTCTCCAAGAAATTATTCTTATGGAAAAAAATGATTTTGTATGTAGAACAAGAACTTTTTATACTATAGTGATGCTATAGATAGGTCTACCATAACTTTTACTTTTCCTCTAAAAGCCCTTCGTTCCGTGACTTGCTCTCATCACAATATTGTTGAGTTCCACAATGTATGAACATTAAACTCTGACATACTATTCATTCATTTTTGTAAAATGTAACTTCAAACCATTTTTCTTGCTTAATTTCTTGCATTACTGTTTTATTGCTTTATGAAAATGTTTAACCCTAAGGCCCTTCTAGATTACCTGTACTGTAAAAGAAGCAATTACCCTTAAAACTGTATTCTGGCCTACTTTTCTATTTTACAATTAAATATCTTTTCCACATATATTCAGTGTAGACTTATATGTTGACCACATTTTATTCACAAATTAAAAATTTTGTTCTGTATATTAAAGCCATATTTCACCATATGAAAATATATATGCTTCACATTGTGTCTTAAAAGTCCTTGAAGTAACTCCTTGGGAATTTGTTAATTCTTTCATTGCAGTTATCAGTCCAGTTGTTAATACAGTAAAAGGATCTGTGAACTGTCAGCCTGATGGTTGCTATTTGGAAACTCTTAGAAGGCTTTAGGGCATAATTAAGAACTATATAAGGAAGAGGGGAAAAAACCTTTCAGTTTTCTATTAAATTGGACATAAATTTTAAATCATCTAAAACTGGACTTTGACCAAGAGGGAGGTGTAGGTGGAAATGCTTTTGCCTACTTGCACAACAAAAAGGACAACAATTTAAAAACAAAAACCAGCCAGAACATCAAACTGTATGGAATTCTGACAACCAAGGAGATAAACATTCATCCAGACTGGTAGAAGGTGTGGAGATGGGCAGGAGGGGTGGAAAGGATGCGTGGCAAGCTGGGAGCAGGTGGACTGGACAGTCCCACATTTGAGTGCAGACAAACCAAGAGGAACAACTGGGGAGTGAGACCGCACAACCCAGGGTTCCAGTATGGAAAACTAAAAGCCTTGAAACCTCTGGCTGTAAAAATATGTGGGGGTTGCAGTGGCAGGAGAAACTCCCAGTCTCACAGGAGAGTCCATTGGAGGGACCCATGGGGTCCTAAAATGTACACAAGCCCACCCACCCAGGAACCAGCATAAGGGCCCAATTTGTGGGCTATCCAAATAGCATAAGGGTAACAGGAGGTAACTGAAAGTGGGGATAGAGATGAGCAAGCAGCATTTTTCCCTCTGACACTTCCCACCACACAGAGCCACAAACAGGTGAAGCAGGTTGACCTGCTCTGGCAAATACCTATGACTCTGCCCCTTACAGTGCAACAGGTATGCTGAGACAAAGATATTGCCCAAATGAAAGGACGAATCAAAACTCCAGAAAAAGAGGTGACAAGATAGCCAACCTATCAGATGCAGAGTTCAAAACACTGGTAGTCAGGATGCTCACAGAATTGAGTGTGGTTGCAAAATAAAGGAAGAAATGAAGGCTATGCTAAGTGAAATAAAGGAAAATATACAGGGAACCATCAGCAAAGGGAAGGAAATCAGGAGTCGAATCAACTATTGGAACAGAAAGAAGAAATATTCAACTAGAACAGAATGAAGAAACCAAATTCAAAAAGATGAGAGGCTTAGGAACCTCTGGGACAACTTTAAACATTCCAGCCACTGAATCATGGAGGCACCAGAAGGAGAAGAGGGAGAGCAAGAAATTGAAAACTTACTTGAAAGAATAATGAGAGGAAACTTCTCCAATCTGGTGAAGGAACTAGATATGCAAGTCTAGGAAGCTCAGAGAGTCCTAAAGAAGTTGGACCCAAGGAGGAACACACCAAGGCAAATCATTATTACATTAGCCAAGATTAAAGATAAGGAGACAATCTTAAAAAGCATCAAGAGAAAAGGAGACAGTTACCTACAATGGTCTACATAAGACCATCAGCTGATTTCTCAAAAGAAACCTTGCAGGCAAGAAGGGGCTGGATGTATTCCAAGTCATGAAAGGTAAGGACCTACATCCAGATTACTCTGTCCAGCAAAGCTATTTATAATGGAAGGGCAGATACAGTGCTTCCTGGATAAGGTCAAGTTAAATGAGTTCATCATCACCAAGCCCTTATTACACATGAAATGTTAAAGGGACTTATCTAAGAAAAAGAAGATCAAAACTAGGAACAGTAAAATGACAAACCGATAACTATCAACTGAACCTGAAAAACCTAAACAAAACAAAATCAAACTAAGCAAACAACTAGAAGAGGAAGAGAATCACAGAAATGGAGATCACATGGAGGGTTATCAGTGGGGAGGAGGAAGAATAGGGAGACAGGCAAGGGGAATAAGCAGTACAATGGGCCCTGGCTGGTGTAGCTTAGTGGATTGAGTGCAGGCTGCAAACCAAAGGTTGCCAGGTCGATTCCCAATCAGGGCATGTGCCTGGGCTGCGGGCCAGGTCCCCAGTAGGGGGTGTGAGAGAGGTAACCGCATATTGATATTTCTCTCCCTCTCTCCTTCCCTTCTGTTCTCTCTAAAAATAAAATTTTTCTTAAAAAAGGAAACATAATGGGTAGGTACAAAATAGAGAGGGGGAGGTTAAGAATAGTACAGGAAATGGAGAAACCGAAGAACTTGTATGTCTGACCCATGGACATGAACTGAGGGGGGAAGGGGAATGCCAAGAAAAGGTAGGATGCAGGGCAGAGGGGGATAAAGGGAGAAAAAAATGGAACAACAATAATAGCGTAATCAACAGAATATTTTTATTATCTAAAACTGTACATTTTACAAATGCCAGGTCATATTTTCAGTAGCATGAAGCTACTTTTTCTGTGTCCTGTTCATTACTTTAGTGCATTTATATGCTTACATTAGGCAGGTGCCCTAACATAATGCAGCGTGGAAGTGAAGAATGGCCAGTGTGCTCACCCCAGAGGGGAGCAGTCTTGCCCCCAGACCAGTGTGGCCCCGAAGAGCCTTGAGACAGCTTGTTGGAAACAAGCTTCTGAAAGGTCAGGTAATGCCTTTGATTTGTAGTTTCCTGTTCTGTTAGAGAAAGTGCCAGAGAAAGAATTTTGATCCATAATGTGGCAAAGATGGCAGAAAATAACTGATACTTGAAAGGAGTGAGTCTATGGTAGTATCAGATGGATATTCACTTTTTTGTGATCTGATTGTTATTTTGGGTTCTTGTAAATCCTCCATCATGTACCTGATTCACTGTCCTATGAAATAGTTGTTTATACCTGAAGCAATGGGTTAGCCTTTTTCTGTTTTTTGTTTTTGTTTATTTAAGCTTCTGTTTTCAGTTGGGCTGGAAAAGCTTAACATTCTAAGCATTCTCTATAGTGTTCTGAGCAAAAGACCTCAGAGAATAAAATATAAAAGTTTTCAGAAATCCACACGTAATATGTTTCCATTATGTAGTGATGGATTTGCCACATTGATGGTTAGTAATTATTTCCTTTTATGTGTGAACAATACCTTCCAGAGTAGCCTTTCTCACATGCGGGTCTGTGAGGAAATCAAGTCCTAATGCCCTGAGTATCATGGCCTAATGAATTGATTTCTTGTAATGAATTCGTTTTTTTTTTTTTAAAGATTTTGTATATTTTTAGAGAGGAAGAGAGGGAGAAAGGGGGAGAACCATCATGCGTGGGAGGCACAGTAATCGGTTCCCTCTCACACGTCCCCAAGTGGGGGACTGGGCCTACACCCCAGGCATGTGTCCCAACTGGGAACAGAACAGGTGATCCCTTAGTCTGCAGGCCTGCACCCAATCCACTGAGCCACACCAGCCAGGGCTAGTTTCGTTTCTATACTTCTAGAATAGTATTTGTTTTGTACTGTCTTAGATGCTGAGCTCATTAGATGTCTTGATTACCTGATTTCTTGATTCCAATTTAACACTTCCATAATGTGTGGTCACTGGAACTCCAGGGTTACCAACTCTAAGTCGAGTCTGGGAGAGCCTCATCTGATGAACGGTACCTGTGGGGACAGTGCTTCTCCAACAGGTTTGTCATGCCCTTTGCTTCATTAGCTTTTAGGAATTATTTTCTTATAGTGTAAACGTTAAAGTAGTTATTCTATCCTTTTACTCCGCCACTGGGCTACTCTATTCGTTCATTGACGTGTGCACCGGCTCACAGTGCCCACGGCGTCATGGATGAGATACAAGACAAATTCACACGGACTGCGAAGTCCTGTGGAGGAAAAGGGACCGCATGGCTACTCCCTCAAGGAGAGAGCACTGACCCTGGCCTAGACAGGCTTTTATTGGGTTTAATTTGTGCAGGAATACAGGTATAGCTCATTAATTATTGTCAGGCAGTAAGGATCAAATAGTAGATAGCATACAAAGAATTATTAAGGATTCTTCTGAGTCAGGGTCTATCAGCTAAAAGGCTACAAAACTTTGGAAAACAAACTTATTTCCTCTTTGAGCCTTTATCATTTAACTAAGAGCATTTGTAGCAAAGCAGGCTTCACAGGATTCTACATAGCCTTTCTCAGGCCTGATCACCTGGGGAGCCCACCCTTTCCAGCTCAGGGCTGCACCACCCTTTGTCATTGTTTCAAGCTTAAGTCAGGCAGAGGAGGCAGATAGTCAAGGAATTAGGAGAAATGATGACTCAGGCTTCGTTAAAGCCGAGGGGCAAGTGTCCATCACCCCCCTTCTCCACAGCCCCCCCAAGTCCTTCCCTGGAGCCTCCATGTGAACACGCCTGTCTTAGGTCGTTCCCCCCTTGGGGAATCTTACCCGTCATTGGCTAACTGATCAAGCATTAGAGGCCAGTTATGGAAAAAGGAGCAGAAGCGGCGCTCCTGCCAGGGAGATAAGCTTTGTCTCCTTAGTGGCTTAAGGTCTGAAGGTTGCTCACTCAGCCTTAGCCATGGCGGGGGTTACAGCTCCTGACACCAGGAAAGGCAGCTCCCAACAGTTCACGGCAGTGGGAGTGTTGGGAGTTGGGGAGCTTTCTTTCTGTGATGTTCAAAAGAGCAAAGTTAAAGAGATATGGGAATTAATGTAAAATCCCATATAATTTGGGCTATGCTTGTTTATAACAAAAAGATCCGTGTACAGATATATTTTCTTAAAACATTTTTAATGAAAATGTATTCCAGTCTGTATTTCTTCAACATGATTATTCATGACATTATTTATTGAAAATTAGAAGAAATCCTTGCCCAGAACAGGAGTTGATGAGTTCACAGACATATTCATGGATGTCTTATGCTAATATGAATAATTTCTTTCTGCATTATTCTATACAAAGTTTCTTCCTAATAAAATCTATAATTTCTTTGTGCTTTAATACCTGGCAGATGTTGAGAACTGACTCAAAATACATGAAGAAGAAAAACCTTTTCAGGTAAAAACGATCATTGTTGGAACCTTTATTTCCCATATGTATGGGTTCCCAAGCCATCAGCACACAGGCTTATACAACAACCGGGGGAAAAAACAACACCTGTTCTATTCTCCTATTTCCTGTTGAACAAATAACTCCTTCCATCATGTCAGGTCAACTTAGGAATGAACTAATTAATATATGTGTTGGTTTGTTAAGTAATATTTACTGTACTTGGATTTCATTATAGATAACTAGTCTGTTGTAGTTTTGAATGATGTTTGCTGTTTGCTTTCTCTTTGTTAGGAGAACATCTCGATGCACCTGGGTTCAGTCTGACGTAAACTCTCTGATTCCTTCTCAGATCACTGTGTGTAACTTGCGATAGAAAACACAGTATCATCACTGGAAATACACTCCTGGTTCCAAGTGAAAATTTTGGTATCAGTACTTTTGCGGCTTACTAACAGTATTTTCCAAATGTATGGATGTACAAATACTCACAGGTTTTGATCAGTCGATAGCCTGAGCTCCTTCAGAAACATTTCACTTCATGATGCAGTTTCTGGGGCTCTTTATTTTTAGATATATCCTGTAAGTCCCCAAAAACTACCATTTGCTTTCTAAAAATATTTCGATCTGTCTCTATGATTTTGTCCACTACACTTTATTAATTGCTTACTTGGATTTTCATTTGAATGGCTTATATCTCTGTGTACAGTTGGCATGTAATATGTTTCTGACATATATAAATACATAGTACTATATAATGAAACGATTTTCAACATTTTTCATCTTATGGCACACATATACTACTTACTAAAATTCTGCAGCACACCAAAATACATGTTTTCTGCCAATCTGACAAAAAATAGGTATAATTTTGATTGATTTACAAAAAAATAGTAATTACCTACCTTTTTTTGTTCCAAAGCGATTTAAAGAAATCAAGTGCCCATACTTGTATATAAGAATTTCTGGTACTGAGAACTGACCAATGAGCCCTGACTGGTGTGGCTCAGTGGATTGAGTACCAGCCTGAGAACCAAAAAGTCACTGGTTTGATTCCCAGTCCAGGGCACATGCCAGGGTGGTGGGCCAGGTCCCCAGTAGGAGGTGCATGAGAGGCAACTACACATTGATGTCACTCTCCCTCTTTTCTCCCTCCCTTCCCCCTTTTCTAAAAATAAATAAATAAAATCCTAAAGAAAAGAATTAACCAATCAGACAACTTTATTCTGCAACATGACCAATAAGATGCAACTGTGTTGTATGACCTATGTACTTATGGTTCAAGACAGGGCATTCATACAAGGCTGTTATATGTTGGCTGTTGTCATTTTTTTGTTTGACAACATAAGGGAAAAGAGGTCCACGCCCCTGACTAAATACTCAAGTATCGCATGTTTTAGAAATTCTTGCAGCACAGTGAGTGAAAATCACTGATGTAATCAATTCCAGTCTGACTACTGATTGATTACATGAATTATAATTTTGAATTTTATGGATTATTTATTTAAATGTCTTCTTGATTTTTTGTAAGTTTTTTTTTTGTATTCCAGGTAACAGGGCTTAGTATTTTTAATGGGCTCACTAAATGTCAGCTATTATCACTCTCAACATTATTTTTCCCACCCCCGCTTTCATGAAAGATGGACACTCTTGGCAGTATTACTGGAGTTCACATCTACTACACTATTCTTCCACTAAAGGTCTTATGTTCCTAGGGTAATTTTTTTCTTTTCCTTTTTCTCATTCACTTTTTTTTCCCTTTCTCCTTTTCTTTCTCCCCCTCCCCCACTCCTTTCCTCCCTCCCTTCCATGCTTCCTTTGTAAATTAAAGCTTTATTGAGATATAATTCCATATTATAAAGTCCCCCAATTTAAAGTGTGCAATGCAGTCCTTTTAGAGTATTCACAGAGCCGGGCAGCCATCACAATAATCAATTTTAAAATACTTCCAGAAACTCCCCACAAAGCCCCCAAAACCCTGTTGCTTTAGCTGTCAACCTCTGATTCTCCCCCCTTTAGCCCCTAGTAATGGGCAGTCTATTTTCTGCCTCTATAAGTTTGACTCTTCCAAACATTTCAATAAATGGAGTCATATAACACGTGGTCCTTTGTGACTGGTTCTTCTCACTTAGCATCATGTTTTCAAGGTTCATCCACATTATGCGTGAGTATTTCTTTTTTATTATGGCATAATATTCTTTTGTATGGGTATATCACATTTGATTTGTCCACTTAGCTGTTGATGAACATTTGGGTTCTTTCTACTTTTTGGCTGTTATGAGTAATACCTTTTATGAACATTTGTGTTTTTGCATGTACATTCATACATACACTAACATACACACCCCTTAGGTGCTAGAAGTGATTAAGTTTGCTGATTGCTATTCTTTTTGCTTCCCTGTGTTTTCTCATCTCTTTACAGTAAGTACTATGTAGTAGTAAAAATCCATCGTGTGACATAACAGCTGCCCGTCCCTGAGCACAGAGAGTCGGCATGGCTCTAAGTGCCTGCTCCTTCCTCCCTGCCGCTGATAGGGAAGCAGCAGCAGGAACAATACCAATAATTTGTGCTACTTATTCTGCATACCCTTGCCTTTGTTCTGGGCTGCGGAGCTGTGAGCTTTGTCTGAAGGGGCGCTTGTCTGAACCCAGGGGCAGGAAGAACTGAGGGCTCTTCACCCTGTTTACCTGGAGGCTGCCTGCAGGCTCGGGGTGCTAAGTGCAGTTTTACCCTTCATTTCTTGACCAAAGTTGCGGTCACTGTTCCTCACAAGAGCTGGGGAAGAAGGGGTGGATTAATTCAGCCCAGAGGAAGGGCTTTTGAAGGGCGGAGCTAAAGTCAAAGAAAGGAGAACCCTTTAAATACAGGGCCCCCTCTGGCCACCCAGCAGTGCCCCTTGGACCTCCTGCGTGTCTGTGCAGAGGAGCCTGAGGGAGATGATGGAGCCCGAGGAGTACAGAGAGAGAGGTGAGCGAGGGGCGTCCTGCCCTCTTCCCTGCCGCCAGCCGCAGGAACTGCTGTTGGTTGCGGGGTTTGGGGTGTCATTTGGCTGGGAGTTAGAATTGCCTTCCGAAAGTTGGCTGCTTTTAATTTTTTCCTGAGAAGGGAATGTGGAATCAGAGGTGAACACTTGTCTCCACCTCTCTTTCCTTCTTCCTTCTCATCTACCCATTCTCGCCTGTGTCTTCTCTACCGTGTCATGCTTTTTCTTTCTACTTTCCCACAGAAGAGAAGATTTGAATTGCTGATCAAATGGCAAAAGTGGGATTAATTATTTATATCCTAAAGTAGAAAAAACTTCCTGCGTATTCTGTAGTCACTGCAAAATCTTTTCTTTCTTAACATTCGTTTTTCTATGTGTGAACTTATCAGTAGTATTTAGTCAAACATCCCATAACTATTTACTGAGCACCTACTATGTATCAAGCTCTGTACGCAGAACAAAACCAAATATGTTCAGGCAGGGTTCTCCTAAGAAGGAAAGTAGGCAGTTGCTTATCGTTTCTCTCCCTCTAAGTTTTTATACCCTCACCCCACTGCCAGGTTATAGTGCCCGATATTCTTTTGCTGTATGTAAGGTGCTGCCCCGTGTTGAAATCCGAGTCTCTCTCTCCCCTCCACCCAGGCATAACTCACTAGGAGGCTATCGGCCTCTAGACTTCAGAGTGCATCGGCTTCTCTCGCTGCTCGGAAGGCACTTTTAGCTCAGAGCAGTTCCTGTGGACATTTATCCTGTGCGTGGGGCACAGCTACATTTCATATTGTCCCTTAGACATGGAGGGCTCGGTCCAGGGCTCTCAGACCCCGGGGGTGTCCTGCTCAGACAGAAGTACTGGGCTGTGGGAAGGATGAAGGAAAGAAAAATGAGAGAAGGGCGCGAAATCTCTTTGTTTCATTCACAACTTTGTCTGAGGCTGGTCCTGCTCCTCAGAATGTTGCAGGAGGTGGTACAGAGGAACGAGTCAGCTTCCCTCTCCTCTCCCATTTTATTTTATTTTTTTATTATTATTATTTTTTGCATGGGGAAAGGAGGCTAAGGAGTACCAAGGTGGGGTTACTGATATCGAGAGAGACAGAGAGATGAACACACAGACGCAGACGAGGACACAGGGAGAGAGCTGGAGAGAGAGGGAGCGACACGGAGGGAGACACTCGGAGGCACAGAAGACTGACCCTCCGTCCTGGAGGAATGAGAGGGAAGAGAGCGTAAATGATTGGCAGCGGCTCCAGAGTGTTCGATTTGCCCACCTCTCTTCCTTCTTCGTTTGTTCATTCATTTGGTTAAATTTTTTAAAACAATCTAAGAAATGTTCTAAACACTGGGTATTGGTGGAGGCACAGGAAGAAGATAAAGTGAGTAAGACAATGTTCCTGGCTAGTGCGGGGTCCTTAGTTGGGGCCAGTGGTTGTGCTTCAGGGATTTCATGAACCTCATGAATTATAGACAAAATTTTGTGTGCATGTCAGTCTATAGTTTTAATCCTATTGTTAAAGAAATGTATGGGTCTAAAAAACCATGAGGAATTACTGGTACAATGGGAATGGTGAACAAATAGATTTTTCGCCTTTAATCAGAACCTGCCGTGGGAAAGTGCCACCTGCACCAACAAAGAGTGTGGTATGTGGGCAAGTGCGCATGTGAGTGTGTAAAAGTAACAGTTTTTGGATAGAAAAAGCACAGAGTTTCTACTGAACCTATAAGGTAAGAAATTAACAAATGTTCTGTTTTTGAGAAGAGAAGAAAAGTGGGGGAGATGACCACGACCGATATAGATAAGGGAAGGGGGGGGAAGAAATGTTTTATGCTTCGGAGATTTTCCCTCTTGTTCATCTGTTCACTCCACATTCCCTCCACCATTCGTTCATTCATTCCCTCACTGATTTTTCCTCTTATCAGACCCCACCCACCCATGACCCCATCTCTTCCTTCAGCAAGTTTCTTAGCCCAGATGTGAAGGGGACAGGCACACACAGCCGAGCCTGGTCAGGGGACGTGAAGCTCGTTTCTCTGCCTGCCCTGTAGGAAAAGAGATGGTGGATTACATCTGCCAGTACCTGCACACCGTACGGGAGCGACGGGTGACTCCAGACGTGCGGCCTGGCTACCTGCGGGCCCAGCTGCCCGAGAGTGCACCTGAGGAACCTGAAAGCTGGGACAGCATCTTTGGGGACATTGAGCGCATCATCATGCCTGGGGTGAGAGGCAGTCTCCATAAGAAATGGTTCTGGGTTTGGGGGCGTGGGGGTGGGCCGGAGGCATGGAGAAAGGCCCCCTGGGATGGGCCTTGGGCCACTGGGCCACCGTGCAAGCCTGACTTCCGGGCCTGCGGAGGGCCAGGACTTCGATTGAAATTAGGTTTCTGACGCCAGGGGAGCCGTAGTGTGGAGTGGGGAGCAAGAGAGAATGAAGACTGCATCCCGGGGCCTCGTCAGGCATAAGTGTGGAAATTGAATGGGATGAGGCAAGAAGTGAAAGCTGGGCCTGTAGAGAAAGGACAACCGTGGAGAGCGGGATGGAGAGAGGAGGCTGAGGCTGCGGACGGCCCCGGAGGCGCCAGCTGGCAGAAGCAGGGGCTCTCCTGCAGAATTCTGAGACGTGCCAGAAAGAAAGAGGCAGCAGAGAGAGCAGCTTCCTGAGGGAGGGCACCCTGATGGTCAGATTTGGCCCCTGGGAAGCTGGGTGGATCCCATCAGCCCCCTCTTTTCCCCTCCGTGAGGTGGGAACCACATCCTTCCTTATCAAGCAGAGGTCTTGTGATCGATCTGCTTCTCAGGGGTAAGAAGGGGTTTTCCTGGAATCAACCACACAGCCAGTGACAGAGGACACAACCTGGAGACAGCCAGGGGCCAGGGAACAGACAGAAGCTGGGTGGTGCACCGGGCTGGAGCTGAGGCCCACGGCCACCAGGAGTGAGGAGCTGTGTCCAGGCATCCGTGCTAAAAGTGCACAAATCTTCCCATGGAAGGGCTGTTTTTCAGTGAGCTCCATGCCACGTGCCCGGCACTGTGCCAGCTGCGTTACAGGACAGCTGCTTCTGTCCTGTGGAGACCCCACAATTCCTGTTTTCCAGGGGAGTCAGTTGAGGCTCAGAGAAGGTCACTGTCTTCCCAAAGTCACAGAGTTTGTGCCTAGCAAATCCAACGTTTTAACCAAGGCCAGTCTCATTCCAAAGGCTCTGCTGTTTCTCCTATGCTGGCATCTCTGCTAGTGAGTGACCGAGTGCCTGAGACCTGAGCCGCACGCCCAGGTGCAGCTCCCGAGGCAGTGCCCCAACAGGCAGGCTGCGCCCGCTCCCCCTGCTCCGGGCACCGGTGTTCTGAACAGCATATCCAGCAGCTCTTCCCCAGACCGACTTCATATCTGCTTCTATTATCCCTAAAGAACTTTGAACTTAGACATGATAGAAGTGCAGCTAGAGTCAGGAGTGAGAAATTATGCAGACTCAAAGTGATAGCCAGTCTGCGCCAAGCCAGGCCGTTTGACCTATTTTACAAGCATCTTTGAAAATTTGTGTGTCAGTAGAACTTCACCAGGGAGGCCAACACGCCGATAAGATTATCTCACGGATTTCATTCTGTAAAATGTAATCTGCTGCGGGGCCAACTGTAATTTGGCAGTGTCATGAAAGCAACTGTCAGAAGAGGCGGAAATGAGCTGATTCATTTGATTGAAAGAAATTCTAGCAGTTGCTGGCAGTGTGGTCCCAGAGGTTGATTTCTGGACCAAGAGGTCTGTCTATTTTGATAAGGGTTCCTCTGGCTTAGCTTATTGTGTTTATCTTACGAGAACACACAATTGCCCTTTGATAGAATCAGGAGACGGAAGCCCTTCTCCGGGTTTCCAAAATAATGTCACTAAGCACATTGATAATGAGGCCCAATCTCTCATCTCATCGCTGCATTGGGCTGAAAGCAGTTGGCCTTTTGCTTTCTTATTTGGGTGGTACCTCACTGACAGCTGAGTTAATTTGTCCCTCTGTGCCACCTCCTAGACACAAAGAGAGGAAATAGCATCCTTTTGCTTTAATTCCAACCCTGGTCAGAAAACCCTCATCTGCTCTTGATGAGGGGTAGAGCAGCAGCAGGGCTGAAGGCAGGGTGTCATCCTGCCTTGAAATTTGGGCTCTGGGGTCGGACAGCGCTGGGTGTGTGGGCGCTGTCATCTGTCCCCACAGAGGGTTTGTGGTCACAGGAGCACTGCCTCTCTCTGCCAGCCCCAGTTCTCGTCTGTAAAACAGGGGTAATGATGGCAGAACCTACCTCACCGGGGTGCTGTGAGAAGTACATAGGATAAATCATGGAGAGTGGAGGAGATTGTTGGTACCTATGATGCCTTCCACTGGGTGAAACTTAGAGGAAGTGGTCTGGTTATCTGAGAGTTGAGTCAGGGTATGTGATGAGTCTATCACCATGCGATTACCGTTAACCTTAGTGCTTTACGTTTTACAAATTTCTTCCCAGGCCAATTTATACAGCAACCCCAGGAGACAAGGTTTAGTTTTTGATGAGAAACTGAGGTTGAGAGAGGTGCAAGAGAAAATCCTGCTTTTATGAGGTCTGAATCCTACACCAATTTTACAATTGTTTTTAAGAAAATAAAGATCTCAAGAGAGACCCATACAAAGATGGGACCTTGGAGCTAAAGTTCATCAGCTTCACAGTAAATAGACCAGGTCCCACAGCTGGTTTCGGGCAGAAGTGGGGCTGGATCCTGTGTTCTTGAGTTTAAATCTTAGGCTGCTCTTACCAAACCTACTGTCCAGGACACCGTCCTTGCTCTTGAGGGATAAAAGGAATTTGTGCACTCTAAATAACTCTATGCTACACTAAGATGTTATCTAATGAGTTCTTGATAGGATGAAACCGCAGAATGAAAGAGTTCCATGCTCTCAGGGAAGGGATCAAAGGGCCTGGCAAGCTGGGAAAGGCTTTGTGGAGGAAACAAATATTTAGTAACTTTTGAAGAATTAACAGGTTTTAGAGGGTCATGTTTGTATAGGCAGTGCCTTCCTGTTGGGGACACAACATTGCTGCCCAAAGGCAGAAATGGGCAGGGTGTGTTTGCAGAGAAGTGAGACGAAGCCAGATTAGGTCATCAATGAGGCGGATGAGCCAGTGAAGATGCTTTAGAGGCCTGGCGTAGAGGGTTCTCCCGTCCACTTGCCTCTTCTTTGCATCCAGTTTAATCTGACTGTGGCCTCGGGGATAGCCTGGAGGCAGGGGTCCCAGGATTTTTTCTCCCCTCTCTTCATCCCCCTGGGAAGCTAAGGATAGCTTTGAATCCCTTCACACTGACCTACTGCAGGAGCTGCATACCCAGAGAGCTCAGAGATCCATAAAGCAAAGAATGCTTTTTGCAAAAAATAGATGAGACAAGAAACCTATTGTCCTCAACAGTCTCCCCTTCTTTTTATCACTGGTCAGGGGTAGCACTCAACATAAGCATTGGAGATGAATGTGAACATTACCCAGAATCCCCGACTCTAATTAC
Source organism: Artibeus jamaicensis (assembly GCF_021234435.1). Classification (NCBI taxonomy): domain Eukaryota; kingdom Metazoa; phylum Chordata; class Mammalia; order Chiroptera; family Phyllostomidae; genus Artibeus; species Artibeus jamaicensis. The sequence goes on from NW_026521883.1 coordinate 21,083,760, forward strand.
TATAGCAATTTTCATTTCACATACTCCCTCTGGTCTTTGCATATGTGCAAATGCTCCACTGAAGAACTAGCTGAGAATATGAGCAATGTGGGTGGCAAGAACACTGAATATGTCTTATTTTTATGGTGTTGTGTCACTTATTTGGCTGCCTTAAAAATGTCAGCCCATCTCTAGACTGGGTGCTTCCCCTTGCCAGGGAGGGTCTCTGGAGAAGGAAAGCCTCCCACACATGCTTCCTGGTGTCACCTGTGTACATGCTCTGCCTCCAGGTGGTACATTGGCAGAGCCCCCATATGCACGCCTACTACCCAGCCCTCACCTCTTGGCCGTCACTACTGGGAGACATGCTGGCTGATGCCATCAACTGCTTGGGATTCACCTGGGTGAGTAGCGATGGCTGGAGCTATACCCAGTGGCAATGGGGAACACGGCAGGACGTGACATCCTGAGGGACACAGACTTTGTCCTGGTCTCTGAACAGGGTTCCAAGGTAAACACTAACAATGGCTACATCTTTTAAACTTAGGCTTTACACAAATGATCTCATCTTATCCTTTAACCATTGTAGTATCAGCCCCATTGTGTAAGTGAAGAAATTCGGGCTGAAGTCGCTTATCTCCTCCCGGAGATCACCCACCTCAAAGAGACAGAGATGAGATCTGAACTCAGATGTGGTTATTGCCACAATTCGTGACCCTAACTGAGCACTTCGGTGCCTGTGGGTACAACTTCCTTTGTGCTCTTGTCTTCCAGGGATTAGGGACATGCCCTAAGACTTCCCATAATAACCCTTTAAGCACCAAGCAGATTTAAAGTATTCCAGAGCCTCCTAAAACAGCTTTATATTTTAAGCCAAACTGTTATATGATGTGTGTATGTGGGAGGAGCTGGTGAGGGGGGAAGAGAGCTGCTATCCTTTCCAGGAAGGACTGCCTGCTTCCTTAGTCCTAAAACTTCCCCCTGGCCTTCAGAACGCATCTCAGCTGGGTGTTTAAGGGGCTGGGGGAGCCAAAGGAAAGCGATCATTTCTAGAACTTGGAGACACAGAAGAACCCACTTCATCAAGGGCGACCTGAATCTGAAGCCCCACATTCTTTTCCCTTCCTGGTTTGTCAGAGGATGGGTGGGGCTGGGGCGCAGGGCCTGACATCAACCCCTTCTCCAGGGATAAAATAGGTCCGGCGCCCATTGATACCGCCATGGGCATGGGGACACTCGGCAGAGACAGATGGATTCCCGGGACAGGTGGGGGCATCCTGGTGTCCTGGGCTATGCAGATGAGGTTTTCCCTCTTTCAGGCTTCCAGCCCTGCGTGCACGGAGCTGGAGATGAACGTCATGGACTGGCTGGCGAAGATGCTGGGACTGCCGGAGCACTTCCTGCACCACCACCCAGGCAGCCACGGGGGAGGCGTCTTGCAGGTGCCTCCATTGTCAACGCTCCTCCCAGCTCAAGGGATAAGTAGTGACAGATAAGCCAAACCCTTGCCTGGGGAATTCTCCCATTCCCGCAAGGATTCTCCACCCGTCACTCACACCACCATCGCCATTACCATGATCAATGTCACGGTTGACACCGCCATCCAGCAACACCATCACCAGCATAGCTGCCTCCTCCCCGGTGGCCACCACCCCCACCACGGCTGCCACTCCCATCTCAACTTCCACTTCGTTTACACTGCCGCTACCACCGTTTCCATTCTTTCTTTCTCTTCTCCTTGAAAAAGATGAAAAAGTCAATGCATCATCACACTTGCTGGGATTGCTGGATTTGGGTTTCTTAGTTTATAGCCTCGCAACTTCCCTCCCTTGTTCCATTTCACACCGAATGGTACGTGGAGAATAGAAACAAGAGACTTCTTCCCGTCCCTTCCAAGTTCCAGGAGACCCTTGGCAGCAGGAGAAATTAACAGCATATATCAGTTTATCTTATCCTACAACCCTATCTTTTGTATATCTATCAAATGAAGGTTCTTTGAATCTCTCTCTGAAGAGCACTACAGCAGCGCAGGGCTTCCTGGGCGCTGCCACAGACCGTGTGCACTGCCAGGTGCTTGTGCACCTACGAACCCTTCACATCCGCGCGAGGGCTTGGTTCTGAGAACTTTGAGAATCCCAAATTCTTCAATTCTATCATACTGTGTAATTTGGGGGGGTTTGTAATCTATAAATAAGATAATACTTCCCTCACACCTCACACTCACAGAGTGGATATGAGGATCAAATTAATTCTATTAATTAAAAATGTCCACACTGCCCTGAGACAACTGGAAAGTTCAATGGGTCCACTTGTTGGCTAAGTGACTTCCTCTCTCACTTCAATCTTTCTGTGAACCTCACAAGAAAGACAAATTATTGTCTGTCATGGATACCTTGGGTTCTTAGCAAGTCGTTAAAACTTTAGATGTTATATCTGGGATAACGTGCTAAAAGTCTGCTGTACCTGATCTTGCATTTCATCTAGTCATCTCAAGAACCCTGCCGGTAAATCTCATCCCTCCCCATTTTTGAGATAAGGAGCACTGAAGCTCAGAGAGGCTACAGACTTGGCCCAGATCACACGGCTGGTGAGTGACAGCCATGGGAACTTCGGTTAGGCCTGGAACCTCTCTCTGAGCATCATTATCCTTCTCTGCAGACAAGAATCACTAGGCTCTCAGAGGTTTTATGAGGAGTAAATGGTGTGAGAGGAAGTGTTTTGTAAACTATAAATCACTATACAGATGTACGGTGGCATTATTAGAACTTGGCTGGTTTCCTTGTTGTGGAGTGATTTCCAGCCACTGACTGTCTAGTGGGAAATGGTCCGTACAGCTCCCGTGACCCTGTCTGCCAGGTAGTCACCAGGGAGCTAGCCGCTGTAGGTCTCCTGAAGATTTCAAGAAGCAAAGACATTAAAGACCGAGTGGATGAATGATGAGAAACCGTACTGATTCCCTGAGGCTGCTGAGGCCCCCAGGATTCCCACAGACAGTTAAAGAAACATGCTCCATTTGATAGACGGAAAAAATGTCCTTCAGAGGGAAAATACTAGATCAAGGGCACAGGAGACATTGGCAACAAACCCAAGGCCAAAGTCATCAGCTTGTCTCATTGACCAGAACCCTCTCTTTGGGATATCCCTGCGGAACAAACCCCATGTCCATACCTAGCAAATTGAGAGTGCTTTCTTTTAAGCACATTTTACATGGGGAACAAACATACCTATAGGCAAACTTGTGTCTTAGCAGGGGCTAACCATTCTCTTTTTGGTCACTGTGGCCTCTCTAATAAAGACGTTGGTGTTAGGTAAAAATATGCTTTCATTACTTCCCTGGAGAGTTAGAGAGAGGCGTCCCAGGGTTGCTTAAGACGCCGTGAATGGCGAATGAAGAATAGGCATGTGAATTCAGGTAGAAGCGGTGAGCTTTTTAAGAAATAGCGATTGCGCGCGCGCGCGCACACACACACACACACACACACACACACACCCACCCACCCCTACGAAGAGCCTGGGGGAATTTGCTAAGACAGCCCCGGGAGAGGCTTCCACTGATAATCTTTCTTCCACTACAGAGCACAGTCAGTGAGTCCACTTTGGTCGCCTTGCTGGCAGCAAGAAAGAACAAAATCCTGGAAATGAAAGTGTCTGAGCCTGAGGCAGATGAGTCCTCCCTGAATGCTAGGCTCGTTGCCTATGCCTCTGACCAGGTGAGTCGCCCCCCGCAGGCCGTAACTTCAGGTCATTGCTTGGCTTCTGGAGTCTTAGCCCTGGGGTCGTTTTCTTCTCCACGTGAGTGTGGTGGGGTTAAGGGAAGGCCAGGCCCGTGAGATTGGTGAGATTGTCTCCGGGAGCCGCAGGGACAGACAAGTGTCAGATGCCAGTTTGACTCCCTCAGTCTGGCGGCTTCAGCGGTTTCTGGGGCGTGCTCATCCCAGGATGGCTCTGCTCACCGCTTCCTGTGGTCCTGCCAGGCTCACTCCTCCGTGGAGAAGGCTGGGTTGATTTCCCTTGTGAAGATGAAGTTTCTGCCTGTGGACGACAGCTTCTCACTCCGAGGGGACGCCCTGCAGAAAGCCATCGAGGAGGACAAGGAGCGGGGCTTGGTGCCTGTCTTTGTAAGTCAGAGTGTGCTCTGAGCCTAGGATGCTAGAACGTGGAAGTGGGGAGGAGTTTTGGTAGAATTCAAGTAAGTAACATGCTGCGAACAAAAGCAGAAAGGCCTTCAAATATTGCACTGTTTACAGTGTATGAGTTGCGATTCATGGGTGTGTTAGGAAATAAATTTGGGTGGGTCATAAGCAGAATTAAAAAGAAAAAAGAAACCAAATAGAGAATGTCAGAGGGCATCCCCGTAGCCAGAGTATGCATTCCTTGGTGGAACTTTTATCTCAAACACATGTGTATATGTGTACTAGGTGACCACACACAGTGCACTTCTTACCGTGGGTCCTGGTAAAACACAGTGTGAGATGCACACTGCTTTACTAGGATGCGCAGGGCAGATGACATCTGTGATTCAGTGTTCTTTCAGGCCAAATGTGTCCCAAGAACCCACCTCCCCACGTCAGCTGCCTCTGTTTCCCTCCAGGTCTGTGCGACCCTGGGGACCACTGGAGTCTGTGCATTCGACTGCCTGGCAGAGCTGGGCCCCGTATGTAAGTCTGCCCCATCTAGTTGGGAAGACAAGTAATGAATTCTAGAAAGTTCCTTAGAGCAAGAACCTGAAACCAGCTCTGTGGAAATATCTTGCCCCCCCCCCCCCATAGGTCACAAATGTCCTCTCCCAGGCAGCCAGGCCACAGCTTCCCCCAGAGGTGTGACCAAGGGTCGGAGCTGCTCACCCTGCTTCCTGTCCTTGGAAGCAGCAGCAGGGCAGCTTCAGGCTTCTCACCCTCTCACTTGTATATCGAAATCTGCTTAAAGCAGGCTGCATCCATAAGCACAGGGAGAATGAGGCATAGTGAAAAAATTTTCTACTCTAGGCTAAGAAAATGAAAAGTGTAGGGTAGGAGAAACCATGGGAGGAGGTCAAGGCAGAAAAACCCCAAATGTGGTTGTTTAAAATCTCTGAGCAAGAAACCCACCAGGAAAAAGGGACACACCCTCTCTAATGTGTGTGTTAGATGTAGTGACAGTGCTCTCTGGGCCAGTGGCAAGTTGGTTTGTATGTCAGAAAGCTCTGGGATGAAGCCAAGAGTGGTGACCTCCAGCCAGTGAGGGAAAAAGGCCAGAGAGGGGCTCCACAGGCGTCCCCTTTCGGAAGTGGGGGGGCCTCATTCCGCCCTGCTCCTCACACCGATACCCCCTCTGTCTCTACATGCCTCGATGTCCCAAGGAGCCAAAGCAGGCCACCTTTCCCTGCTCTTTCTTTGTAGCCCCCCAGTCAGCCCGGCCAGGCAAGAGACACTGTTTAGCTGGCTCGTGACAACCCTCATCCCCACCCCCAGTCCCACCTCCCAGCTGGGTGACATGTGCCTCTTCAGGTGCCAGGGAAGGGCTGTGGCTCCACATTGACGCCGCCTACGCAGGGACTGCCTTCCTGTGCCCCGAGTTCCGGGGGTTTCTGAAGGGCATCGAGTACGCAGACTCCTTCACCTTCAATCCTTCCAAGTGGATGATGGTGCACTTTGACTGCACTGCGTTCTGGTGAGTGTGGCAGCCAAGCTCCCAACCCTCAGGAAAGCCTTGCCTCCTCCGGAGAGGCCTTGGCCTCTAATGCCCATTTGGAAACCCACAGGGTCAAGGACAAGTACAAGCTGCAGCAGACCTTCAGCGTGAACCCCATCTACCTCAGGCATGCCAACTCAGGCGCAGCCACCGACTTCATGGTGAGTGGTGGGGAGCAGGCCGCCTGGTGGCCTCTGAAATAAAAGCTGGCTGCATGTGACCCCCAAGGGTTTCATGCACGTCAGCTCTGGTCAGAAAGTGACCCATTGTGAGCCCATCCCATATTGCAACTGTATGCCTTTGCTTTCAATCTGTGCCCAGCATGAAACCTGGAACACTTAAAAAAAACTAAAAATGAGACCAACCTTATATAGGCAGTCTGCACATTTCCTGAATATTTGTGGCATTTTTTTATTCCCAGAAATGTCTCCTTACCAACAATGGACTCTTCTTCCTCTGTCCTGGGTAATTTTTTCTGCTTGCTACTCAGCAGTGGCGTAGGGTGGGGAATTTCCTTGAGTCGGGAAGGGGGCTCCTTGCTTAAATCACTTTTGTGGTTTTGACCCCCAGAGAGACACCGTGGAGGCCCCCACGTGGGGCGGCGTCACAGGCATCCCTCCTGAGTTTCCGGATGCCCTACACATTCCTGGTGTTTCTGGGGCTGCACCACAGTGTCTCAAACCTGCTCACACTCTCAGCCTGTACTGCCCTTTGGGGAAATGGGTTGTTCAGGGTTACCACTCAGTTTGAAGAAGAGCCCTTCCGTAATTGTGGGGCAGGCAGAGATGTAAACAAATAAGTTGCATGTCATGGCCGAGGGGAGGTGGCTGTGGGTCTTTGGGGAACTTAGTGGACCTTGATTTCCTTATCCGTTTACATTCACTATTATTTTGTACTAGTTTTAGGTGTACAGCAGAGTGGTTAGATAATCACATGCTTTATAATCACCCCAATATTTCCAGGACCCACCTGGCACCATTTATAACCATCAAATACTATTGATTACATTTCCTACATACACTGCACCTTACTTCCCATGACTGTTCTGTAACTACCAACATGTCCTGGTCAGTCCCTTCACCTTTTTCACCCAGGCCCTGAGCCCTCTTCCTTCTGACAACCATCAGTCTGTTCTCTGTGTCCGTGAGTCTGGAACCTTACTAATTATAGTTCTATACCTAGAAAGTGCTGCTTTATGCTTCTTTCACACTCACCTGTAATCCAGTGGATTTAATTTTCAAGTCTTCACAGAAACCCCTGGAAAACTAGAGCTGCTATTAGTTGTGACCGTGGGGGTCTTCACTATTGCTGGGACTTGGGCCCCAAGCTGCACAGGTGGCTGCAGCTTTAAGTAGAAGTTCCTGAGAAGAGTTAGGGGCTTTGTCCCCAGGGGCCCGGGAGCCACCTAAAATCAGGACTAGGTTCCCTGACATCAGGGGTGCACCCTCTCCTTCCCCTCACAGTGGATGAGGCATTGCCTCACCCTTGGCGGAGGGGACCTGCAAAGCACTGGAAGTGCACGGAGGCAGTTTGGGAAACTCCCGGAGGTACAGAGGAGCCGCCCGTAAGCCCGACTTCACTGTTCCAAAAGAAACTATCAGCTAGAACCACCCGGCTGGGTCAGCATGGGTTGGCTTTGGAATAGGAACAAGAGGAATAACTGGGCACATCATGGATAGAGTGTGAAGAAATCACAATGAAAATAATCTGTTTCTCCTTTCATTTGCTGGTGAAATAAAGTAGCTAATTTACAACCATTTGGAAAACAATGTTTAAATTGTTTTTAATTTATTAATTTTTTTAATGGAGGGCCTCTGCCATCCGTTCATTATTTTCTCGAAGTGTCCCTGTAACGTGGGATGGAGCTGCCGCCTTCCTCGTTAACAGGGATTTTGTTCCAGGCCTGGGTTTTGACGCCCTCTGCTGGTAAACGGGTTTCCTAGCCAGTCCTCAGCGCCAGAGTTTTGCTAGGAAATCAAAGGCTTTGTGCTTGGTGTGGGAGGAACACTGTCTACCGACAAAGGGGTAACGTCTTGGGTCAGGATGCACGTGAGCACGTTTCTGAGCACGTTTCTGAGAATCTGGTGACCCTGTGGATGAGTAGATGAATATTCAACGGAATAAATATTTATTTTTAGTCAACAGAAACTGTGGTAGAAGCTTCCTGATGTTTGAAGAACAGGTCATTGGAAATCACATCACTTGTCAGAATAACTGAAAAGATTTTCCACATCCTTTGCTCTGTTTTCAGATCTGAGAAATTGGTTTAATATTACTTTGACATTTTGCAGATCTATGACCCTGAACTTTAAATTTTATTTGAATTTAGTCACCAGGAAGAAAGGCCAATTTTAGTTTAACAGAGGCTGGAAAGCAGGTGCTTGTGGGAAATCCTGAAAGTGGGAGTGACGCCTCTTTGAGGGCACGGGGGAAAAAGTCGGGACCAGAAAGTGGGATTACAGAGTGATCTCCTCGGTGCTGGCAGGAATACTACTGGGGTTTGTAGCTCCCGTTTTAGTTGTATAAATAGCCAACGCTGTGAACTTCCTGTGAAGCTCTTGGCATCCGTCTGTTCTCCTTGAACCCCTTCCCTGGGGGGCGCTGTTCCTGTTCCGTCTCACAAGGAACTGGGAGGTGCCCAAGGTCACAGCCGGACTTGGCAGAGTTGGAGGAGAATCCCAAGTCTGCAGGGCTCTTGCCTCTGAGCTCTGGACCACTATACTTTACAGTTTGGGGAGAGGGTAGGGGACAATAGAAATAGAACTTTATTTTCTGCTATTCAAGGAACTTAGGTTCTTTTAGGCAAAAACAAACAAACAAACAAAAAAAAACCATTGCCCTTACCTTGAATTTCAGCCTGGGATGAAGTGTTTAAAGCTGCATTAAAGAGTCTTCTCCTTTATTCAGGGGCATGGATTTAGTTTCCACTTGTCCTGCTCTTGGACAAAGGCTCACTGGTCACCTTCACCAGTGATCTCCTCTCATGACAAGGCAGCCTTGGGGAGATGGGCCTTGGCTGTTCCTTAGCAACTGCTTTGGAGTTCTGGTGACACCGACAATCGCTGAAGGGCCGGGCAGGCAACGGCGATAAAGCCCAGGCGTGTGCGAGGGAGCGGGTGCCCTTGTTTCTAACCCTGGTGCCACGTTCCTCTGTTTTAGCACTGGCAGATTCCCCTGAGCCGGCGGTTTCGCTCTATTAAGCTCTGGTTCGTGATTCGATCCTTCGGGGTGAAGAATCTTCAGGCGCACGTCAGACATGTATGTACGATCGGTTCGTGCTCAAACTGTGGGCTGAGCCTGGGCTTGCTCCGTGTCCCAGTGCAGAGGAAGGCGGGTTTCTGCTTTGCAGAGCCGCCTAGGGAGTCTGTGTTGTGTGACTCAGGTGACTGGGACCGTTTGCAGGCTCCTGGGAGTTGATTACTCAGGGCGGCCACCTCTTTGTTAGCCAGAGGAACACTGAGCAGAACATGACACAAAACAACTAGAGGATATTTAGCAGGTGCATTTCCCTAAGAGGGCCTCAGGACTTGAAAATGAAAAGTTCTCGGGGCCTCGGGTGGAGCCTTTTAAAGGGACCATGCAGTGAAGAGAGAGAGAGGTTCTAATGAAGTTTGGAGCAACTTGCTTCACAGGCAAAGACATGATTATTAGTTAAATCCCTTGTCTTCTTCTGAAATAGATTAGCAGGTATGAGAACCAGGTGATAGCAATTACTTAGCAAATATTGCACTGAGATCTTTTCGGATGCTTCAAGAAGTCCGAAGAAGTCAAAGAAAAAGAAAATCCTGTTCTTGTTTAGTTAACATTCTTGGGTAAAAATTAACATGTGAAAATATAAAAAATGACTAAGTTTTGGTGAAAGATGAATATGATACCAAGCTTAAACTTCTTAATTGTGGTAACATATGCATAACAACACTTACAGTTTTAACCAATTTTAGGTTTACAATTAAGTGGCATTAAGTGAACTAACGATGCGTGCAGCCACAACTAACTACCATCAATTTCCAGAACTTTTTCTTCATCCTGCGCAGAAACTCTATCCATTAAACAGGCGCAAAGCCTTTCCACAGTGCACGTGGAGATGATATATGTCAAATACGTTCTTTGAGGAATGTCGGGAAAAGGGGATGCAAGGACATGTGAGGCGGAAAGGTTTGAGAGGCAAGGGGAGAAGAGGTGGGCGTAGGAGGGGACAGGGCTGTTGACAGCCCACAGCGTGTCTTCATGTTCAGTAGAAACAAAACTGCAACCCTTACGAGGCTGCTGGCCGGGAACACAGAGCATGGGCTGAATTTGGCCCTCTTGGCTGGTCAAGAAGCCGTGATGTCAGGATATGAGGCCAGATGGCCCTGACGGCAAAACACCTGCCTTCTGGTTCCGGGGGTGTGTTGAAAGGGGGCCCCGAGACACGAGTTCCCCGGGTAGATCTGAAGTGACAAGAAGCAGGGAGCCACTGGAGGTTTCCCAGCTTGGAATAGGCTCAAAACCAAACAGAGAGGACAGTTTGGCAGAAGCCATTCAGATCTCAATGGTTCAAAGATGCCCTGGCTCAAACCTTTTCAGCAGTGTGAAAGTTTATGCGTGGTCACCCCTTGCCTGACTATCGATCTCTTTTTGTCTCTCTATTTACCATTCCAGGGGACTGAAATGGCTAAATATTTTGAATCTCTGGTCAGAAATGACCCTTTCTTTGAAATTCCTGCCAAGAGGCACCTTGGCCTGGTGGTTTTTCGTCTAAAGGTAATGTCATCTTCCGTGGCTGTGAATGATAGCATCCAAGATGCTAAGTGACCCCTTAGCATCTTGGAAACATAAATGCTCAGCTTCTGGGGATGCTTATGGAGGGGATGGTACAGACTTCACTTCTCTTTATCCTTCAAACAGGGTCCTAACTGTCTCACGGAAAGTGTGTTAAAGGAAATAGCTAAAGCTGGCCGTCTCTTCCTCATCCCAGCCACTGTCCAGGACAAGCTGATCATCCGCTTCACTGTGACGTCCCAGTTCACCACCAGGGATGATATCCTGAGAGACTGGAATCTCATTCAAGATGCTGCCACTCTCATCCTGAGTCAGCATTGTACTTCCCAACCTGTCCCTCGGGTCAGGAACCTCTTCCCCCAAACCGGGGGCCCCCGAGCCCTGACTAGCGACATGTCCCTTCAGGCTGTCGGTGGGACAGAAGATGACCTAGCGCAGGCCAGAAGGGTCATCAAGCAGCCTCAGCATGTGGGAGCCAGTCCTGGGAGGAGGGAGGATGGCTGCCATCTTGAAACTCTGCTGGACCCCCTGGACGACTGCTTTTCAGAAGAGGCCCCGGATGTCACCAAGCACAAGCTGTCGTCCTTCCTGTTCAATTATCTGTCCGTGCAGAATAAGAGGAAGGCAGTGCGTTCCTTCAGTTGCAACAGCATGCCTGCGAGTGCTCAGAAGCCTGTGCCCGCAGAGGGCTCTGTGAAGAATGGGGGCTCCTCCAGGGTTAAAATCTTCTCTAGGTTTCCAGAAGAGATAATGATGCTGAAGAAAAGTGCCTTCAAAAAACTAATCAAGTTCTACAGTGTCCCCAGCTTTCCCGAATGCAGCTCTCAGTGCGGGCTCCAGCTGCCCTGCTGCCCTCTGCAGGCAATGGTGTAGACCCAGGGTTTCAGCCCGAGGGCATGGGTGTGTTTCTGGGAGTCTCTGAACCCCTCAAAACCATATGCTGAATCTGTGTACTTATGTGTATGTGCATTTTTCTTGGGGGGGGGGCCATAATTTTTATCAGATTCTCAGAGGGATTTATGACCCACAAAAGGATGCAAGTGGAGAGTTTAAGCCAGCATGGTCCAGAATGCCCTAGCCGTTTGGTCAGAGAAAAAGGGTCCAGGGCGATATATTGACAGGCAGCTTCTGTGGTTCAGCTTGTGGTATGAAATGCCATGTAGAAATAAATTGTGCTTGTCTGTGAAAGAAGCATATCCTGTGTGACTTAATTGACCACTAAAACGTAGATTGACTACCCAGAGCATCTCCTGGAGCCTAAATGCATGTACTTATGGATTTTGCTTTTTAGGATACTGAAGATTTGAATTGGACTGTGAAAAAGTGAGTTTGGCCCTGACCAGTGTGGCTCAGTTGGTTGGAGCATCCTCCCATACACTGAAAGTTCGTGGTTTCGATAGCCGGTCAGGGTACCTATCCAGGTTGCGGGTTCAATCCCCAGTTGGGGTTCATGCAGGAGGTGGCCACTTGGTGGTTCTCTCATCCATCAGTGTTTCTCTCTCTCTCTCTCTCTCTCTCTCTCTTTCTTCCCATCTCTCTAGAAACCAGTGAACTTGTCCTTAGGTGAGATTGAAAAAAAGAAAGTGAGTGTGGAGAAGCCCTTGGTGTGAAGGCAGGCAGCTTGAGCCAGGCACTACTGCTTCCAGTGTATAAATGCGGAAACTTCGGCTCCGGGTCAAATGGCCAAATCGAGGGCTTCTCGCCTGCAATGAAGTCTGTGCTACCTCCAGTGTCCTGTACCCTTCCAGGCTGTCCTGGATCAGAAGCTCTCAGTCTGGTCCTTCAGTATATTTACATTTTTTCCTCTCTGAAGATTTTCCCATTTTGGGGGGCCCTGTAGTCGAATAAAAGCTGTGTTCACTGGCAGCTTGCCCATAGTTAGTTCACAGGCCAAAAAAAAAAAAAAAGATTTTCTTCCCATTTCAGATGGCATTTTTATAGGGAGTGGCTCTGAAGCGGATTAATTACAATGTCAAAGATAAACAAAGTTGGACATTAAAGTGGCAAGAACAGATTTTAATCAGTAATTTTATTCGGTAATAATTACTATTGTAATAGGGAACAAGTCTAGCATACACTGGACTTGAACTTGATTTGTATAAAAGTCACTGGGCATGTTAAAGAGAGGAGGAAGGAGTAGGGAGGGGCCAGTGGGGACTCAGAACCAGGGAAGTGAAAAACTGCAAAAAGCAAGAAGAGGGAAGAGGGGGTTGGTCCGGGTGGAACCCATCTGGGTTTGCTCCTTGGTGCTTGTTGAAGCGAGGCTCCTACCCTCTCGCACAGGCTAAGAAACAGGGGCCCATCTTCAGGTACTACATAGAGAAAACAGTCAATTCGCTTGGCATCCTTAAGTTTTTGCAGGCAGGTACTTTAAGGGGGCTCAGGTTATCCTAGGAGTATGGCCTTGAGCGGTTAGAAACTACGTTAGTGTTTGTTCTAAGTCTTTATAAGACGAGGGTGAGGCCTGGTCAACAAGAGGGCTTTGAGGAGTCTGGCATTGAATTTGGTCAAGGAGTGAACCTTTGGCAAGAGCATAAGGGTTCATGTTCATCTTTGTTCTCGATCAGTGGTCCCTAAACTTTGCTGCATACTGGAATCACCTGGAAGTCTCATTAAAAATACTGATCCCCAGTCCTGACCAGTGTGGCTCAATTAATTGGAGTGTCATCCTGTGAACTGAAAGGTTGTGGGTTCGATTCCCAGTCAGGGCACCTGCCTAGGTTGCAGGTTTTGTCCCCGGCCGAGATGCGTGTGAGGCAACTGATAGCAGTTTCTCTCTTGAATTAATGTTTCTCTCCCTCCCTCTCCCTCTCTCTGAAAATCAATAAGCATGTCTTCGAGTGAGGATTAAAAAATTGTTTTAAATACCAAACTGATGCTTGGCTCTCACTCTTAGAAAAATCTCATCTAATTGGTATAGTATGGAGTGAACCAGGGCTTTGGATTTCTGACAGCTCCCCAAATAATTCCAATGTGCAGCAGTGTTTGGGAACCACTACCAAACTCAAAGAGAGGTGTGTGGACCACAGGCACTGGCATCCCTAGGTGCTGCTTCTGCACATTCAGAGTTTGAGAAGGCCTCCTGTAAGCTGGAGGTTCTCAAATTAAGCCTGCATCAAAATCACCGGGAGGGTTTATTAAAACACAGGTTGCTGGGCCAATCCCCAGTGGTTCTGAATCAGTAGGTCTGGGGCACAGCCTGATAATTTGCATATTTAAGTTTCCAGGTGATGCTGCCGCTGGTCCTTTTGGTGTATGGGACAACGCTCCAACCAACCGAGGCACCTGGCTGGGGCCATTTGTACTTTTAAATTGTGCAGATATTTCTATGGGCACAATTTCTAACACATTTAAAAGAGAAAAATCAATCTTTAGAGTTGATTATCTGGAGCAGGTAATGCTTTAATTTGGTGTACACACATGCGAACTGAGGTATTGAGGATATGGTGCTGGTGCCTCTACCCTTCACAATACCCGACCAGAATTACCAAGGCCTGGGGAAGTGGGAGGCTGGGAGGAGGGAGCCATGGGGCTGGGAAAGAGGCTTTCTAACTGGGGAGTCTAAAAATGTCAAAGGTGATGCAGCCCCAGAAGGCTCTGGTTACTGAAACACTATGTTCTGGCTAAAAGCTGTAATGCTAGGACCTTTCATCCAAAAAGATGCCCTTTGTTACAAAAATAATGATAACCTCTGTTTACACCTGGGTTCACTTTAGCAGGATTCCAAGTATAATAATACAACTATACAACGTGTTACTGTCCAAAGCAAAGGTCATGCTGTTTCCCATCTCTTGGGTTCAAATTCTCACTGGGAGATCAATAAAGTCAAGGCAGAGATACTGAAAATCTTTCAAAAATTCCCAGGCACTGATTTACAAGCAACAACTGTCTCAGTTATTCACAAAGAGCCAGCGATACCCAGAATCTTCCTTGAGCCGTCTGCAAGTCCCTGACACATTTGATGTGCTCCGGAAGTGTTTATTGTTGGGCATAATGAGCAGGGCGGAGATTCTGGTCACGAGTCTTCTTAGGAGCCACCGAAGAGTGGAGAGAGTTTAAACCATATTTCTAGTACTGTGTTGGGAGTGGGGGTGGCCACCTCACTTGTCCCTAGAGAACCCCTAGATGTGTTTGTCTGAGCTCTTATGGGGACTAACTGGGGGTGGGGAATTGGGACTCCTTGCCAGCTCCTGCTCACATGAAAATGTCCTCTAGAGAAGGAAACTCCACTTCTTTTAGGGAGGCTGGGATGAACTTGGATTACACTTCTTGGATGGGGACTTAGTTCCTATGGCCTAAAACAATCTGTAGTAAAGAACAAGTTGTTCTGACCAATGTGGCTCAGTGAGTTGGGCATCGTCCTGAAAAACCAAAGGTCACTGGTTTGATACTGGTCAGGGTGCATGCCTGGTCCCTGGTTGAGGTCCCTGGTTGAGGGCGTGCTACAGGCAACCAATTGATGTTTCTCTCACACATTGATGTTTCTCTCCCTCACTTTCTCCCTCCCTTCCCCTCTCTCTAAAAATAAATAAAACAAATAAAATCTTAAAAAAAAATCTTAGCAGTGCCTGACATGTATTCACATGTGACAGTAATCAGCCAACTGAGTAGAGGCTGTCCTCAAGTTTGTCACGTTCGTTACTCTCAAACACATTACCGACGTGAATCCTGAAGACACTTGAGTTTGCAACCCTTGATGTAACTAACAAATATCTACTGAACATCTTGTATGTGTAGAATACTGATGCTACTACTTAGTCTTCTTTAAGAACTGTAGGTGGCATTCTCACCTTTTGGATACCAGTGCTTTAGGCAGTGGCCAGGATGCTACTCAGGGCGAGAGCTGGCCTTACACAGGAACTGAATTTCCACTGGGGCTGTTCCTTGGTGACGCCCCCGCTTCCTTTCCCAACTCCTTGCCATAAACTACCTAGAGAGCCATTATCATCATGAGTGAGGCACCTGTGAAAAATTACCAACGAGACTATCAGGCTCGGGATTTGCATTTAGAATAAAGTAAGGAAAGAGGGTGCATTTCATATGTTGGCATTCATCTATTTTATTACAGATTTTAAAAATAATGTTCTAATGGCATAATTAATAAAATATATTAAAAATAATGTTCTCCCTCTAACAAGCTTAGTTTGCAAATACAAACAGTAGGTGCACAATGAAAAATAATTATCTCTAAATCTTTTCACTTGCAAAGGTTCAGGTGTAATTTACAAAAGTTTCCCTTGGTTGGTATGCATAAAAATGTACCTCACAATCTTCAATCAAATTATTGTTGGATTATCTCAAGTGGCTGTACTAGATCTGTTCAGTTTCTTTCTGGAAATAGGGGTTATCCTGCTGAGAAATTTCAGAGTTTCAGAGTTTCAGCACTTACAGCTTTGTAAATGTCCTCAGTCATAGGCACATACATTTCTGCTTTTTCATCCAAGAAATACAGGGCATCTTTGATGACTGCAGGGTTAAAGCCCTCCTTCACGAGGTCCACTTTGCGGTGTTTAAAAGTTGCAGTGACCTCAATGGTGTCCTGCAAAAACATCAAACAATTCCCATTGCCTAGTGTTTTGGAAACAGATTAGGGTGCAGGGGAAGGGATGGAGGTGGAGCAGGGGGGCAGGCTCCTTTGAGTTTGCTATGGGGACATCCTGCTTTCTGAAGCTCCGCTAGGGGGCCCTTTGTGGAGGCATTTTCCATTCCCTTAAAGCTAGAAGATCAGCTTTAAGATTTGTTTTTTCTTCAATTAATAGGTGATGATCAGAGGATACTTCAATGTTCATGTCTCTCAACTATTTCATTGTGAAGCAAATGTCATTGCTTTATGAACAACAGACGTAATTTTATAGCTGCAGCCATGTCTGGTAATCTAACACTTCTCAGCCTCCTAGAGCTCCAAATTCCAAAGTGAGTGTTAAACTAACCAAGGGGTTTGAGAAAGGGGATTTAAAAAATCCCTCCAGTGCTGATAGCTAAACCGTCGGTAGTTTCAGCTGCCCCGTGATGCCCAGTTAAATCGCACACCACCGAAAGGTGCAGGACTTCAGTGGATTCTTTTCATTCTTTAAAACTGAAAACAATAGGAGGTTTGGAGGGTTGCTAACTGTCTGTCGCATATCCTCAAACACAGACTTTGTGAGTTATTTCGCTAATACTGTTGCTGAATGAACTGGCCTGCCAATTTGAGAGTGAAAGGAATTAGGATTTGGTTTCTGCTAGTTATGTTTTTCTGACATTTCTGCTTCCTTATAGAGCTTCCTGGAAAGGGTAGTGAAAAGTTTGGCCAATGTGGTCACCATGGTAGGATAATTGAACTTGATAACAAGAAGGTTCACCTGTATCCTTAGAAACCTGGGCCTCGCGTAAGTGGGCAGGTAATCAGCGACATGCCTAAAGATTTTTTTTCCATCAAATTCATAGTCTTCCTTCATTCTGATCGATGCCATGCCAATTCGACCCTCTTGACCTGGAAATAAAATGAAAAATATTAGACAGTTGTAGCTATTTTATTTATAATGCTTTTTTGTTTCAAAGAACAGTGCACTGAGACAACATTATGGCATATGTTTCTTTTGGATAGTTGGAATTTTTACTTCAAACATATGTTAAAGTTATAATGAAGTGAAAATACTACTTCCACTACTACTACTACAAGTACCAGCAGCTATACATTGATTAACTCTTTACTACACGCCAGGTCTTGTAGACTATCTCCACATAACAATTATGAAGAGGTTCAAGTGTTATCTCCATTCACAGATGAAGAAACAGAAGCTTAGACATTAAGAGACTTGTTCAAGTTCACCAGGCAAATAGCAGGGAGGGTCAAAAGCTCAGCTGAGGCAGTGCGGCTCTAGACCCCATGCGGTGATCATCACCCTTCCTGGCAGCCTAGATGGAAACACTTGAGAGGGGGGGAGGGTCGAACGGTGGCTGAGGGAATTTTGTTTTGATGCCAATGAAAAGTCCTTGCTCCACTCATGGATAACTGAGGTCAGGTGTCCTTCAGATTGCAGTGTCAGCTCTCTGGTACTTCTGAGCACAAACATCACCTTTGAGACTTAGGTATTTAATAATTTCATAATAGCTTTGCCTTTCTACGTTTTAGAGAAGCTGTGAACAGGAGGTGTAGGCAAGGTGCAAGAACGAGCTGTTCTGTGCTCTTCCACTGATGCCAGAGGTTGAGTTGTCCACAGAGAAAACAGACCCCAACAGCTTTCTTCCCTCCCGGGCAGGGCAGTAAGTGGAGAGGTGTTTCGCACAACAAACGTTGTTTTCTTGTGAGGACAGTGGCAATTAGGCAGTAATCTATCTTCTACCCCATCCAGGAGACCTAGTGGGAGCCCAGGTCCATTTCCCTGGACTACTTAGCTGTAATTAGAGAGGGGGAAGGAGCCTCCCTTCGTCACCTGGGCCCCAGCTTTCAAAAATCTCTCCTGTGGTGATGGTGTGTTTACCCACAGCTCTGAAGGAGGCAGAAAACAAGAGGAAAATGAAAAGAAAGGAAACACACCCTCATTTTACTTGCCTCTTATCTGAGGGGGGGCAGGGTGCTGGACCCATCTTTCACTAGGGGTCCTTGGTAGCTCTCTAGAAGGCCCCTCTCTCAGGAATCTCCAGGGTCTCCAATAATTTCCTTTTAGAATTAAGATAGAAGCTGACACAACAGAAATCTTCATCGCTGACCGGCTCCCTGCTTCTTGCTCTGGCATTCACTGAGATGTGAACGAGCCTGTTGGGTTTCAGGCCTCTTCCCTGATGCTTGGCGGTTGGTTTTGGGCGACTTTGGCTTCAGGAGGAAGGTTCCAGTCTGCAGCAGTTCTAGGCCGGGCTTCTCTAGAACTGCACTGTCCATTATGGCAGACACTGGCCACACGTGGCTATTAAAATTAATTGATATTGAAGTGGGAAATTCAGTTTCTCAGCTGCAATAGCCGCACTTCAGTTGCTCACAGGGCGGCTACTGGATACCACATTGGACAGTGTGGATATAGAACACTCTCATCGCTGCAGAAAGTTCTGTTGATAAACGTTCTAGAGCGTAGCTGGACAGTTCAGACACCTAGAACAAGTGAACTCCATGCTAAGTCCCAACCTGTAAGTTCCCTCCTGGTCCAAAACTGAGACCCTGAAGGCCCTGTGAAGAGCACAGAGTCGGAAGGTTGGGAGAGACTTCAGTCTCTGACCTCGAGGGGTCATCTCCGATTTTTCATGGCTGCAAGAGTTCTCACAAGATGGCAGGTAGACGTGCTGCCTCTTTACTCACTCCAGCTGGTGGGACATCCCCTACCTCAGGAGACAGTCCATTCTACTGTTGGTTCCTCTGGTCACAGGAGAGTTCTTGGGCTAAAAATCTGCTCCTTGGTCATTTTGGCCCATTGGTTTTCTTTTTAAATATTTATTTTTTAAAGATTTAAAAAAAATTTATTTGTAGAGCAGGGAAGGGAAAGAGAGAGGGAAACATCAATGTGTGGTTGCCTCTTGTGCGCCCCCTACTGGAGAATGTGGCCTGCAACCGAGGCATGTGCCCTGACTGGGAATCGAACTGTGACTCTTTGGCTCGCAGGCTGGTGTTCAGTCCACTGAGCCACACCAGCCAGGGCTTGGCCCATTAGTTTCCATTCTGCACATTGGAGGAACATGGACACACTGGCTCCCTGTTGGAACTGACGGCCTTCACTCATTTGGAAACCATCAGCTTCCTCTTCTTTATCCTGTACCAGTGGCTCCCAAACCTGACTGGTCATTAGACTCAGTTGGGACTTTAGAAAAAACACGAAGATTCTGAGTCCCAAACCCCAGAGGTTCTGATCCATTAGATACGGGCTTTAAAAATTTCCCAGATGATTCTAAGGATTGTCCAGGTTTTTGGAACCACTAGGCCTCAGGGCTTCTCAAGACTTTAGTGTTTTTCAATTGAGGTAAAAACATACATTAATTCATCATTTTAACTATTTTAAAGTGTATAATTCAGTGGCAGTTAGTGCATTCACAACGTTGTTCAACTATCACCCATATCTAGTTTCAGAACGCTTTCCTCACCCCCAAATCAGACATCAGTGTTTTCAAGAATGATGTAAAGGGTTTGTTAAAACACAGCTCCCTGGGCCCCACCCCAGAAAGTCAGATTCAGTAGGTCTGGGGAGGGCCTGAGAAATCACATTTTTGACAAGCTCCCAGCTGAGGATGAGGGATTCATTTTGAAGGGCATTTGGTTAGCGCCTTCCATTCTGTTTCCCAGATTCTCTCACCTTCTTCTACACATTCTTTTGTGTTGTTACCCTTTTAAAACGTAGCATCTAACAGTGTGAGCAACAGTCCAGGCGGGACCTATGAGAGCCCAGGGTGGGGGAATGGCCAACAACCATGCTCAAGTTAATTCAGCCTCAGGTCCAACACGAGAAGTAGATGCGCCTCTCACATCTGTGACCCGAGATGTGGCTCAACTTCCCATCATGTCAACCCCATGAGGTTGGAGAGGAACATGTAAAAGAAGGTCTTGAATGTTCTTTAAAAAGTAAAAGGAAAGCACAAGGTCATATGAAACCATCACAGCTCAGGGGAAAGGGGTTGTGGGACTTTCCATATTGAACAGGGGTGGGAATCCTAAATACTGAGCTCTGGGGGATGCTAATACTAGCATTTTGTATTTGGACAGTGATTTGGAGGTTTCAGTCCTTCCTGATAACTATAATTAAGGTGATTTCGTTTTATGACAGTGTCCTATCCATACATATCTGGTAAATATGTTTTTACTATTTATGTAATTGGACTGGATGATTGCTCTTGACAATCTTCACTACAGGACTGGCATTACCCCCAGTTTTAGTGATGTGCTAGAAGTCAAACAGCCACAGGTGCTGGAGCCAGGAACCAGAGCTGGCTCCTCGCTCTGCCCGCCATGCTGGCAGACGCAAGTCTGCAGAAGAAGGCTCGGCGACACCGCTCTGGGTCCTGGTTCTGAAACTCAGTCGGGTGCACTGGGCGAGGGACCGGCTCTAAAGGAAGAGTCTGGACAAAATCAGCTCCTTCCAATTTTTCCCCTTAGCAACTGCACTGGCTCTTATTTGTGACTTGCATGCCATTTCCCAGCTATCCAGCGTGACACATCTTTTCTTGAGGAGTGCCAAATGCAGCGTGGGCCCTTGTGTCCTGGGGAGATTTGGCTTCCTTGAGAGCCCTCCTGTGGAGCTGAACCACAGAGGAGGCCAGGTTCAGAGGTATTGACTTGGCTGGTTTACAAAAGAACATAAACGGATGTTGGCCCCTCATTCCCAAATGGCTGGAAGCGTTGTTTGGTTTTCCAGCTGACAGGAGGAGACACTGACACACTTTACCGTGGGGTTAAAATTACACTGCGTTACAGTACGGACTTAGGCACAGTTCTGTAGTATTAGGTGCGTACCTGGCACAGTCACTCCATACACATTCACTTCTTGGATAAAGTCAACCAGTCCTAGTATGTCAGCGACTTCAGTGGTGGCCACATTTTCCCCTTTCCACCTGGGAGAAAAGGCAAGGTTAGCAGAGGTCCGTGGGGGTCCCTGGGCCAGGACTGCACAGAGACCCCCTGCAATGGTTGGGGGAAGGGTGGCTCCCTTCCCAGGGCGGGACCTCTAGGGGAGGCCACACTCTGTATCCCATGTGGGTCTCCAGCTCCCCGGCTTCGTCATGGGTGAGGTATCCTGCTTGGGGAACAAAAGACAAAGGCATAGACCTAAATAATAAAACGCAAAATTTCACTCCAGCCACATGAAACACAGTACACAGGATGATGTTAAAATATAGAGTTGGCCTAACAAAGGCACTGGAAATAACAAATAAACCCTCAGTGGCATTTTGCTATATTTAGGTGTTCCACGTCATTTACTGACTTTGATTGCTATTTAATTCCACTAGTGAACTTCCATTTAATAAAAATGTCATACTTGTATTTCAGGGTCTCTTGGCCATGAGAAAGCTTTTAATAAGAAAACAATGAATGGGAGACGATAATGTTAGTGGCCACGCATGTGCTATTTTTCATTTCATAAAGTTATGTTTTACATTTAAAAAATGGTTTAGATGTCTCAGAAGTATATTTTTAATAACATCAAGGTGTCATAAAGCAAGAATATGGATCCTGAGTCATGGAATATCACAGAGGGAAGGAACCCTGAGGATCACTGAGACCCTCATTCATAGGTGAAGAAATTGAGGTCAAGAAAGGTTACCTGCCTTGCTAATGCAGATGGTCAGGGGCAGAGGGGAGCCTGGGAGCCGTTAACCTCATTCACATCCCCACACTTTCTCCTACAGCCAGAAAACTTCCCCCTCTTCCTCATTAATTCATGCAGGAAGTAATTATGTGTGTCAGGCTCTGTGCTAGGAGCTGGGGCCTGGCCTCAGGGAGTTCACGAAGGAAGGAAGCTGATGAAACAAAAGTGTTTTGAGGCTGAAGGACTGTGCTGCAGCTGGGAATTAATCTCCTGGTTTATTACCATGACTTTCGAACGGTTGTGCTGACTTGGGTGTTCCGTGGGAAACCACCTGGTTAGGGATGGAGAGTGGGAGGGAGGGAACAGGTGGGGCTCCGAACCCCTCACCTCCTCTTCAACTGAATCAGCTCCAGCTTAATTCACGTTTAATTTTTATCTGAAGAAAAGCCCCATACTTGAAAACTGTGAAAATCCCTGGCTCTCCTAAGAGTGGCCAGTAATAATGGAGGAATTGGGTGGACAAAGCTACTTAGGCTTATTTTCATCTGTGCATTTTAGAGGGACCCTTCCTGTATTTTGTTCCTTTTTTCCTAGGAATACAGGAGGTTGAATTGACACGCTAAGAGAGAAGGACCATAACCAAAGTGGAATGTGATTCCAATTTAGGAGTAAGCCAAACTGTGCATGTTTCTTGGTGATTCAGAGAAACCAACCGGAATGTATCTCCAACCCTGTCATGGAAGTAGATGAAATTTTCATTGTCAATTATCAAGAGATCTCCAGTGTTGAAATACATGTCTCCTTTCTTAAAGACGTCTCTCAGTTTTTTCTTCTCCGTCTGAGACTTTGCTCCGGCATAGCCACTAAATGGAGTAAATTGTGAGATTCTGCAAATCAGGAGTCCAACTTCACCTAATATAGAAGAACAATTGTTATTTCATGTGCTAACAGTAGGAGATTTTTATTATCAACCTTCTTTTAAAAGTTGACACCACACACCTCATTTGCAGCAGCTGGCCACATGTGTAAATGTACACTCATGTATATCATATACACACATACCCTATGCACACATAGGACATTATTCTATCTGGCCACATGTTTGTAGTTTTTAACATGCTAACTTTGTACCGAACAATAATTTACACACATAATTAGACAAATGAACAGTAGTTTAAACTTAAAGGTAAAGACTCCCTAAAACTATAGTTTTGCAATCAGAATTACACTTCCCTTCCTACAAAATCAAGGGAATGACCATGCCTGCTTACCTCACAATCAAGTAGTTGTTAAGCTAGGTTTCAAACTCTAATTATGGTATGTGTAGTGGTTAAATTAGTATCTTTTGGAGTTTCTGTAACTATTCCTGAGAGTACAGAAATAAATCTCTTCTTTTCCCCACTCTGACAAATTTTACCAGGTGTTCACTTTGGCAGTGATAGGTTAGTTCTTAACAGTCACTTGGTCAAGATAAGAACATGACAGGTTCATTGAACAAAAATCCACTGTACCTTTGGGAACTTTTATGCAATATCCATTTTCATCTCGGACGGGTTCATCTTTCTCCACATCATATTTAATCAGCTCAAAATACATGACTTTCTGGGAAAATTAAAATAAATCATTTTGAGCACATGTTTTCTAAAAAACATTTTATTTACTTATTTAGAGAGGGGAAGGGAGGGAGAGAGGAAGAGAAACACCAGTGTGTGGTTGCCTCTCACACACCCCCTACTGGGGACCTGGACAGCAACCCAGGCATGTGCTCTGACTGGGAATCAAACCAGCAACCCTTTGGTTCCCAGGCCGGTGCTCAATTCGCTTAGCCACACCGGCCAGGGCCTATTTTTCTTTTTTATTGAGGTATAGCATGCATAAAATATATAAAGAACACATAAGTGTACAGCTTGGTGAATTTTATATATGTGTACATCCATATATCTACCACCCAGATAAAGGTATTGAATATTTTTATTACCTGATTTTGCCTTGCTAAGGAGTCAGTGGCCCTGGCCAAAGTGTAGAGGTCTAGGCAGAATCAAGTGGTACCAGTTACTGGCTTGTGTGGCTTAGGGGTGGAGGCCATTCCACTCACTTTCCTGCAGTACTGACTGGTTCCTTCCTCTCACTGTGGATTTGCTAGCCTCACTTTCCAAGCTCCTGGTAGCCCTACCCTCTGGTCCCTTGATGGAGCCACCCTGCTGAGGCTGGGCAGTAACTGGGACAGTCTGAGTTGCATGGCTCTGGGGCTGGGGCCACATCTCTCACATTACCCCAAACTCAACTGGCACCTTCCCTCCTTCTTGACTCCCAACAGCCCCTCCCTGCTGAGATTGGGCTCCTGGTAGAATGTAGGAAAGACTGAGTTGTGTGGCTCTAGGACAGGGGAAATTTTCCCCTTACATGCCTGACTGGTGCAGATCCTTCCCTTCAGTGGTTGTTCTGTTAGGCCTGATAAACTGCTGGCCCCATCCCGCTGACTTTTCTGATGACTCTCTGACACCCCACCCTAACACAAAGGTGTATGCGCACCCAGTGGGTGTCACCTAGACTTGCTATACCCTGGGACATTTGCTGAATAGCCTCAGGCAGAACATTGGCCCCAAGATTGAGCCCATATAGATCTAGAGAACATCTCTCACCCCTACCTGGTGACTCACTGAGAACCTATTGCATGCAACTCCAGGACTGCCAGAGTGTTGGGAACCACCCTGCCTGGTTTCAGAAGCTATAACCCCGCCATGGCTAAGGCTGAGTAAAAAGCCTTGGGACCATAAGCCACTAAAGAGACAAAAGGACAAAACTCCTTTTGGCAGAGGAGCAACCTTTGCCCCCTTTAACCTACCCTGCTTGGCCCTGGGCAGATGACTGGTTAGCTAATAACGAGTAAGATTTCTCGAGGGAGGGATGACCTAAAACAGGCATGGTCATAAAGGGGCCATCAGGGAAGGATTTAGGAAACTATAGAGAAGGAATGTTGGACCCTCACCTCTTGGCTTTGTCATAGCCTGAGTCCTCATTCTATCTGTACAAAGTCTCCTAATCTCTTGGCTGCCTTACTTCCCCTGACTGACTTAAGCCTGAAACAATGACGGAAGTGGGTGTGGCCCTGTGCTGGAAAGAATGCATAAAATCTCATGAAACCTGCTTTGCTAAGAATACCCCCGATTTAAATGATAAGGGTCCCAGCAGGAAATGGGTTTGTTTCCCAGAGTTTTATGGCCCTTTGGTTATCTGACCCGGACTCAGAATAAGCCCTCCAAGTTCTTCAAATGTTATCTATTGTTTGATCATTACTGCCAGACAGTGATTGATGAGCTTTACACCCTATATTCCTATGCAAATTAAACCTAATAAAAGCCGCTGAGGAACAGGCTTAAAGCCTTTCTCCTCTGAGAGATTGGCCACCTTTCCTCCCCAAGCAGATCATGTCTTGGTACATTTATTCTCATCTGCGGGCGGCTGGGGTGGGAGGAGCTCTTTGGGTGGAGTCCCCCAAATCCACACACTAGAGGCTCTTTCAGTGACTGATCCCAACAGGCAGTCAGCAGGTGGAGACAGGTGGAGGTGGACCTCAGGGTTCCTAGGAATTTTTGCTGACCTGTTCCTGGGTTCAGTGCTGGTAAAAGCAAGCCTTAGTGTACAGATTTACCCTCTCAGCACACACCTAGATCCAGCAGAAGCAGCCACAGCTGTGGATCACTTTGTAGTTATAAGCATGTTGCTCAGGGCCAGTCACAAGCAGTGTCTGACATTGATTTCTGCCAGAGTCCCTCCCAAGAAGCCCCAGAACCGGCACGACCAGCAGACAGCTTCAGACAATATGAGGAGAGGACCCAATTAACTTCATACGTGGGATATGCAAAGAGAAATCTCAGCAGGCACCAGAACCTGCTGAAGCAAACTCTACTCTGAGTGGTCAGTATACACACTGTGGTTGGATTGATCAATTAGTCAGCCTGACTGTTAACCCCACACACATATTAGTCAATAGCAATCAAGTCTCAGTAACAACATGAGGGCCCACATAATCCACACAAGGGACACTCATGGAGCACCCAGTGCAAGTGGTCAAGGAGACTGTGCCATTGGGCTCCACAAAACACCTACCACATAAGGTCATCCTACTGAGACTTGGACCCACAGCAGGCCTACCTAACACATAGAAACAAACACAAAGAGGTAGCCAAAACAGGGAAACAAATAAACGTCCCAAATGAAAGACATGAGAAATCTCCAGCTCAATGGAATGGAAGCAAGCAATTTACCAGATATATAGAGTTCAAAACAATGGTTATAAGAATAATCAAGGGACTTAGGGGAAGAATGGATGAAATCAATGAGAACTTAACCAAAGAGAAAGCAAACAAAAAAAAGGACATAGAAACCATAACAAAGAACCAGTCATAAATAAAGACTATAATGTCTGAAATGAGCAATACCTTAGAAGGATAAAACAGTAGTTTAAACAAAGAATCTTTTTTTTTTAAAGGAGGCCAGTAGTCTTTAAAATTTTTTTTCTTACATTTTATTTATTTATCTTTAGAGGGGAAGGGAGGGAGAGAAGGAGAGAAATATCAATGTATGGTTGCCTCTCGTGCATTCCCTGCTAGGAACTGGCCTGCAACCCAGGCATGTGCCCTGACTGGGAATCGAACCGCAATCCTTTGGAGCTACACCAGCCAGGGCTAAATAAAGAATCTTGAATCAGTGATTTGGAAGACAAGGTAGAAGAAAACACCCAATCAGAACAGCAAATAAGAAAAAAGAATTGCTCTGGCAAAAAGAATTGCTCTGACTTAGTTTCTTGGAGCATCATTCTGTACACCAAAGGTTGTGCGTTCAATTTCTGGTCAGGGCACATACCTAAGTTTCAAGTTCAATCTTCTATAGGGGTGTAAGCAGTGAGAGGCAAGTGACTGAGGTTTCTCTCTCATATCAAGGTTTCTTTCTCACTCACTATCTCTCCCTTCCTCACTTTCTAAAACCAATAAAAGCATATCCTCAGGTGAAGATTAAAAAAACAGGAAAAAAGAATTGCCCTGGCTGGGTGGCTCAGTCGACTGGAGTGTAGTCTCATGAACCAAAATGTTGTGGGTTCAATCCTTGTCAGGGTACAAGCCTAAATTGTAGGTTCCCTCCTGTTGGGGTACATATTGGAGGCAACTGATTTTTCTCTCATCTCTCTTTCTTTCATCAATAAACACATATCCTCAGATAGGATAAAAAAAATCACAGATACAAAGAATGTTGTAATGGTTGTCATATGAGAGGGGGGTTAGCGAATGGGCACAAAAGGTGAAGGGATTAAGAAGTACAAGTTGGTAATTACAGAACAGTGATGAGGATGCAAAGTACAGCGTAGGGAATAGAGTAGCCAAAGAACATATATGCATGACCCCTGGATATGGACAATGGTGTGGGATGCCTGAGAGAGTGGTGGGGGGAGCAGGGGGAAAGGGGGAAAATTAGGACAATGATAACAGCATAAACAATAAAATAGAATTAAAACTTTTTTTGAAGTACAAAAAAATAAAGATAGTTTAAGGGACTTTTGGGACGACATGAAGTATAACAGCATCTGCATCCTAGGGGTACCATAAAAAGGAAGAACAAGGGATCAAGACCCTATTTGAAGAAATAATGGCTGGAAATTTTCCTAACTTGGTAAAGAAAAAAAAATGCATTAGTCCAGAAGCTCAGAGAGTTACAAAGAAGATGAATCCAGAGAGGCCTGCCCCAAGACACATCAAAATTAAAATGGCAATGCTTTAAAACAAAAAGAGAATTTTAAAGTAGCAAGAGAAAGACAGTTAGTTACTTACAAGGGAGCTCCCATTGGACTATCAGGATTTCTCAAAAGAAACCTTTCAGGCCCGACTGGATTGGTATGGAATATTCAAAATAATGAAAAGCAAAGACCTACAACTAAGACTGTTTTACACAGTTAAGCTATAATTTAAATTTGAAGAAGAAAGAATTTTCTGGACAAGAAAAAACTAATGGATCTTGTTACAACCAATTCAGTACTATAAGAAAGATTAAAGATTCTTCCTGAAGAAGAAGAAGAAGAAGAAGAAGAACAACAACAACAACAACAACAACAACAACGACGACGAAGAGAAGGAGGAGAAAAAGAAGAGGAACATAATTATAAACAATAAAATGGCAATAAATATATACCTATAAATAATCGCTGTAAATATAAATGGCTTAAATATTCAAATCAAAAGGCATAGGGTAGCTGGATAGAAAAGAAAAAAAGACCCATACATGTGCTGTCTATAAGAGACACACCTCAGAAGGAAAGATATGCACAGACTAAAAATAAAGGGATGAAAAAAGGCATTTCATGCAAATGGAAAGGAAAAAAGCTAGAGTAGCAATACGTACATCTAACAACAACAACAAAAAGACTGTAAAACAAAGGCTATAGCCAGAGACAAAGAACATCACATAATGTTAAAGGAAGCAATCCAACAAGAAGGTATAACTCTTGGAAGCATTTATGCACCCAACATAGGAGCACCTAAAAATACAAAGCAAATTGAGTTGGACATAATGGGAAAGATTGACAGTAATGCAGTCACAGTAGGGGATTTTAACACCCTATTGACTTCAATGGAGAGATCTTCCAGACAGAAAAACGACAAGGGAATAGTGACATTAAATTACACACTAGATAAGATGGATTTAATTGGTATCTTCAGAGCATTTTACCTCAAAGTAGCAGAATATAATTTTTTTCAAGAGCACATGTAATATTCTCTAGGATAGATCACATATGACACAAAACAAGCCTCAGTACTGAAATCATATCAAGCATTTTCTCTGACAATAATGGTATGAAACTAGGAATTAATTACTAGAAAAAAATAGAAAAGCACACAAAAACACGTGGTTAAATAACATGTTACTAAACAATCAATGGGTTTAATGATGGGATCAAGGAAGAAAGCAAAAGATACCTTGAAACAAATGAAAATGAATACAAAACAACCCAAAATATATGGGACACAGCAAAAGCAGTCCTAAGAGGAAAATTCATAGCATACAAGCATAACCCAACAAACAAGAAAATTGCAGTTAAATGATCTAGCTTTACACTTAAAGAAGCTTAAAAAGGAACAACAAACAAAGCCCAAAGTGAGTAGAAGAAAGGAATTAATAAAGATCTGAGCAGAAATAAACAATATAAAGTCTAAAAAAAGCAATACAATGTCAATGAAACCAAGAGCTGGGTCTTTGAAAAGATAAACAAGATTGACAAACCTTTAACCAGAGTCATCAAGAAAAAAAGACAGAGGAAACAAATAAGTGAAATCACAAGTGAAGAGGAGAAGTAACAATGAATACCACAGAAGTATAAGAGACTGTAAGAAAATATTATAAATAACCATATGCCAACACATTGAATAATATGGTCAAAATGGATAAATTTATTATAATCTTCCAAAACAAAATCAGGAAGATTCGGAGAATCTGAATCTCTAAAGAATCTGGAGAGACAGATTACAACTAGTGAAATTAAAGCAGTAATCAAAAAACTCCCAACAAACAAAAGCCCTGGACTGGATGGCTTCACAAGGGAATATTACCAAACATCTAAATAAGAACTAACACCTATCCTTCTCAAACTATTCCAAAAATTCAAAGGAGGAAAGACTTCCAGCTCATTTTACAAGGCCAGAATTATTTTAATTCTGAATCCAGACAAAGACACTACAAAGAAATAAAATTACAGGCCAATACCTTGATGAACACAGGTGCTAAAATCCTCAACAAAATATTAGCAAACTGGATCCAGCAATACCTTAAAAAGATCATACACTATGGTCAGATGGGATTTATTCTGGGGATGTAAGGTTGGTACAATATCCACAAATCAATAAATGTGATTCACCAAATAAACTTAATGAAGTATAAAAATCCAATGATCATATCAATAGATGCAGAAAAAGTATTTGATAAAATCCAGCACCCATTTGTGATAAAAACTCTCATCCAAATGAGAAGAGAAGGAGAATATCTTACTACAGTAAAGGCTACACATGACAAACGCATAGCCAACATCATACTCAAGGGCAAAAATTAAAGTATTCCCTAATGATCAGGAACAAGACAGACATTTTTACTTTCACCACTTTCATTAAACATAATATTGGAAATCCTAACCACAGCAATCAGGCAAAAGAAGAAAGAAAAGGCATCCAAATCGAACAGGAAGAAGTAAAACTATCATTATATGTACATGACATGATACTGTAATAGAGAACCCTAAAGATTCCTCTCCAAAACTACTAGAACTGATAAATGAACTCAGTAAAGCAGCAGAATATAAAATAAATATCCAGAAATTAGTTGCACTTCTCTCATTCAAGTACTAACCAGACCCAACCCTGCTTAGCTTCTGAGATCAGACAAGATCAGGTGTGTTCAGGGTGGTATGACCATAGACCAGTTGCATTTCTATACACCAATAACTTACTATCAAAATGGAAACCAAGAAAACAATCCTATCTAAAAATGCATAACAAAATACCTGGGAATATACTTGAACATGGTTTGGAAAAAACCTGTGCTTGGAAAATTATAAGACACTAAAGAAAGTTCAAAAGATACAAATAAGTGCAAACATATACCATTTTCATGGGTAGGAAGAATTAACATCACTAAAATGTCCATACTAACCAAAGCAATTTATAGATTCAATGCAATTCTTATCAAGATATCAATGGTGTATTTCACAGAACTAGAACAATATTTCAAAAATTTACATGGGATCACAAAATACCCTGAATAGCCACAGCAATCTTGAGGAAGAAAAACAATATTGGAGGAATCATGCTACCTGATATCAAAATATACTACAAGTAATCAAAACAGCATGGTAGTGGCATAAAAACAGTTATATTGAACATGGAACAGAATGGAGATCCAGGAAATAAAACTACATCTTTATGGTCGATTAGTGTTTTACAAAGGAGGCTAGAACATATACTGGGCTGAAGACAGTCTATTCAATAAACGGTGTTGGGAAAATCAGACAGATACATACAAAAAATGAAAGTAGGACACCATCACACACTTAACATGGATTAAAGACTTAAATGTTAGACTTGAAACCATAAAAAATCCTAGAAGAAAACATAGGCAGTTTCTTGTAGCAATATATTTTTCTGATAAATCGCCTGAGGCAAGGAAAACCAGTAGGATTACATCAAAATAAAAAAATTTGGTACAGCAAATGAAGCCATCAACAAAATGAAAACAAATCCCACTAAACAGGAAAATATATTTGTCAATGATACATCTGCTTAGGGGTTTATATCCAAAATTTACAAAGAACTTACACAACACTAAAAAAAAAGCAAATAAGAAAAATCCAATTTAAAAAAGGGCAGGATCTGAATAGACACTTCTCTAAAGAGGACATGCAAATGGCCAATAGGCATATGAAAAGATTCTCAATATCACTAATCATTAGAGATGCAAATTAAAACCGTAATGGATATCACCTCATACCTGTCAGGATGGGTATCATCAATAAATCAATAAACAACAAGTTTTGGTGAGGATGGGGAAAAAAGGGAATCCTTGTGCATTTTTGGTCAGAATGCAGATTTGTGTAGGCACTGTGGAAAACAGTATGGTATGGAGTTACCTAAAAAATTACCAATGGAACTGCCTTATGACCTAGCAATTCCACTTTTGAAATATATCTAAAGAAACCTGATACACTAATTTAAAAGAATACAAGCACCTCTATTTTCACTGCAGAGTTACTTACAATAGCCCAGATACAGAAGCAGCCCAACTGCCCATCAGTCGATGAGTGGATAAAGAAGCTGCAGTACATTTACACAATGGAATACTACTCAGTGGTAAAAAAGAAGAAAGTCCTGCTTTTGTGATGGTATGGCTGGACCTGGAGAACACTATGCTAAGTGAAATAAACCAGTCAGAGAAAGACAAGTACTGTATAATTTCACTTATATGTGGAATCTGATGAACAAAATACCCTAACAAACAAAACAGCAATAAACTCATAGCTGTCAGAGGGGAGGGGATCTTGGGGCTGGGTAAAAAAAAAAACCAAAAACTGAAGCGATTAAGAAAAAACAAAAAAAAACCAAAAAGCCCCAAACAACCCCCAAACCCAAAATCCTCATAGAGAGACAACAGTATGGTCATTATCAGAGAGAAATGGAGGTGGGAGGAGGAAGGAGAGGGTAAAGGGGTGATCAGTGGTGATAGAGACCTGACTTGGTGTGGTGAACACACAGTACAGTATGATGGGGGAACTCAAGAGTTAAAGGTTTTAGCAGTAGGTATGGTTGATAGGATTAAGTGATTTATGCCTGTAGAAAGCTTTATTTCAGGACTGGAATGCATGACCTATGTGACTCCAGAAGGTCGACAAGCAATTCAACCTTTGTGCCCCAGGGGGTCTGCGAGCTATAGATCTTTTCAACGGATAGCCTTACATACTCAGAAACTGGTTTGTGATTTCCTCTAATCATTAATCTTTATCTTTTTCCTTCCATTTTCATAGGCTTACCTCTTATTAAATACCCAATTGCTTATTTACACAATATAGGTTTTACTCTGGGAGCCCATCTGCATCAATACCTCCTGAAATGAGACTCAACAATTTGACTGAACTGACTTATTTTCAGGACAACATAATTAAGTCAATAAAATATGGAGCAACCTACCAATTTTGCTTCTGGACACAACAAGTCCTTATCATGATGATCTTGCTACAGGGATTCCCTCCCATCCCTAGTTTGGAAGAATCAGCTATCAGCCTCTCTGTTCCGGTCCTGGGTCCCACTCCCTTGTTCCCCTTAGATCAGGCAGGGAGAGACTTCCATACCCTGCACAGGCAGGAACCATGGCCCCTGTGAGGAAGAAGCAGGTACTGAAGACCAACTGTCTTCCCTCATTTTTTCTAAAAGATTTCAGGGATGGAAGTCTCTGAGCAGGGAATGAGACAGGCTAGTAAGCTAGGACAAGTGCAATAGGGAAACTGAGACAGACAGTTAAATGGCCAAGCAGTTTACAGCCATCTCGTAAATAGCAAAATCCTAGCTTCCCTAACCAAGGACACTTAAGAGTAAATAGTTTATACTTCTCCTCCCAATCAGGGGGAAAATAGCTTAAATCACCCTACTCAGGAAGATAGATAGAAGAAATTTAATTAGTGACAACCAAACCCAAGGATGGAAGTCACCGGAATAAATCTCATTTTAACACAGCAGCATAAAGCTAATGAATAGTGTATTGAATCCTCCCCTAAGACCTCCCTTAAACTTCCAGCTTTTAAAACCCTCAAGAGGAAGGACTCAGCAAGTGCTGTCCCTCTTGGAGCACACCCACACCTTTCCACTCCCTTCTTCTTCCCCTCAGGAGCGTTACCCTTGCCCTTCTCTCTGCTAAGCTACAGAAGCTCTTCTGCTTCTGTAGCTTGTTTCCTGAACCTACATAGCCCAGCTGACTCACTACTATGACCTCTGTAACTTTCTAAATAAACTTTCTCTCATAATTTGAAAAAAAAGAAAAGTAAATACCATATTTCACCATTTACAGAGTATGGTACAGTTATGCAACTGGTAACCTTCAGGTATTTTATCATATGCAAGTATAAGTGACATCATGAATACTTTACCTGAATTGCAGATGGCAAAGGCGTAATGGGCTGCTACTCACCGAAATAAAGATTTTCAAATTAGAGCAACCTATCTTATTGAGGTCCTTCTTGTAGAGATTGAGCAAAACCTCCCTCGGTGATAGGGATGGACCACAGCTCTGATGTTTCATGAAATTCTGATAATAACGTCATGATGACACAGCTTTTAAGAAATCTCTATTTTGAAAACCGGCAATACACAGTCTCATTTTTCAATGTACTTACTCTCTGCAGGTAGTTTACTCTTCCGACAGCACCAATTTTTCCTGTATAATTTATAAAGCTGACATTGCCTTCAGTGGAAGCATAGAACTCAAGAATGTGAATGTTCCCAAATCTCTTGATGAATTCTTTCCACACATCACTTCGCAAGCCATTTCCTATTGCTAGTCTCACTTTGTGATCACGATCGTTTGGTTTCTGTTGTAGGAAGAGAAGGACACCAAATGGAAATATCTCTAGAGATTGTACTTACATACTAACAGTTGCTTTTATGTTTCTATATATTTATGTTGGTTACAGATTCACCTTAGTGCACACCTCTTCTGTTACCCACATATGTAACTCCTCCCTTCCCTCCCAATACACACGGTAGGGGCCAACAGGTAGCCCTCGGATTCTCCCATTTTGGTTTTTAAGAGGCAAGGTGA
The DNA here is from genome assembly GCF_021234435.1 of Artibeus jamaicensis. Lineage (NCBI taxonomy): Eukaryota > Metazoa > Chordata > Mammalia > Chiroptera > Phyllostomidae > Artibeus > Artibeus jamaicensis. Next base: position 21,117,716 of record NW_026521883.1, read on the forward strand.
GACAACTTGACAGAACTAAGTCAAGTTGGATTGACTTAAATGCCGACATTTAATCCGTATCCAATGTGAAGCTAGAATAGAGTATATATCCTTTTGTTGAGGGAACTAGTGAATCTCACTGAATTGCCAGAAAGGAGGAGCCATGTGGCAAAGATCTGTCAGAGACTAAAACAATTTGAAGTAACGATTTTCATTCGACAAGGAAGAAGAAAACTGGGAACACAGTCCAAAGAGAAAGACAGAATCATCTCACAGAGAGTCGCAAAGAGCAATAATGTGAGGGCCCGAGAGGCTGGAAAGAAGCATCTTGATCATCTCATTTAACCGACTCAGCCAATGAAACTTGTCCCTCTGAGACAGAAAAGGAGGAGTGGGAGAAAACTGGCTCCCCACTGCCTCAGGTGGCCTGGGAGGAGTGTACTTGGCTGTAAATGAAGATCTCAAAGGAAAAACTGTTCTGAGTGTGAGCACTAAAGCAGAGCTTGTGTCAGTGAGAGAGGTGGGGCTCAGACTGGCTTGTGTTCCAGTCAACCATCTTTTTTGTGAGGCCCCTGCAAATATGTCTAACCCTATGGTCATTTTAATGATCTTTTATATTAATAAGGCAATTGATGTCCTCAAAGAGATCATGGCCTGGGGAAACAGCCAGGTAAATAAATAAGTATAATTTTAACTAGCAAGTTTTGTAACTCCATAATCTTTAACAGAAAACCACATGGAATGGGGTAAAAGTGCTAGGTAACTAGGACTCTCCTCAAACAAGTTTACATTTCTTTGATCGAACAGCTGTTCGCTTAAAAGAGCAAACGCTCTAAAGAGTATATATTATTTGCTACCTGTGAACCCATCGTGCTGTGGTTTAGGAGTCAGAGTCCCTCTTCAAAAGGAACTGTTCAGAGAGAGAGGTTGGCCGTTCTCCCATAAAGGGGAGGGCGTTTGATAAGGCGGCCATAAACCAAAGCAAAACAAACCTCCGATTGGTTTCCGTTCAGGAGGAGCCGAGGGGCCAGGGCAGTAGCACATATGCAGTTAATTTTTAAGTAGCTTCCTGGTCGAAACTCAGGTGGTGAAGCTGTTTCAGGAATCCCAACCAGAGAGGTGGACAGACACTGGCCACTGATAAAGTCTGGGCCCATTAAGCAACCTTACTGAGGAAGAAATGTATACAGAACCATGACAGGTACTGCAGATAATAACAAGTATATTTGGCCTCAAAGGCATTTACAATCTAATGGGGGAGTGTTGGAAAGTTACCTGAAAAGCCTGTTGGACCTGCATGAACCCTAAGTCCACAGGTCACTGAATCTACTCCCTTTTATAGTTAGTAAGAACTAAGTGGTGAGACCATACGTCTGGTTTGCCATGCCTGTTGTCTGGATGTGCTCATGGCACTCCTTTTACTCTCAAGCGTCTCTGTTTGGATAATGAAGTGTACGGTCACCTTGTCTGCCCATGAGTCACTGTTCTTGGTAGGAACTGTCTGTCAGCTTTTCAGGGAGCACCTCCAGCCCCCACCACTGCTAACCCTCACTGCCACTCTAGGAATAAAACATCACAAGTATTTGGAGAATACTTACTTCCGCTTAAAAGTAACTAACTGACCTGGGGCTTACCCGCTCCCACACCTGAGTGAGAAGCTCCAAAATAGCATTCCCACTTGTAAACCCAAGACCTTCCTTATTCCACGTGCAGCCCACAATCACCCTGTTAGCTCATTTCCTTGTCTAATGGGTGCCAACCATCTATGTATCTCCCCTATTTGATAGTAAATGCCTTCGCGGCCAAGTGTATTTCTATATCGTCCACAGTACCTGGGCCTGGGCCGGGCATATGGTGCAGTCCCTGCAGCAAGAGAAGAAATAACTTTCACCAGGAAACCCTCGACTTTCCTGTGCAACAGCACAAGGGCAGGGTGGGGGGTGCAGGAGGCTGCAGGTGCCCTGGGTGTGTGGGAAGGGGACACACAGGTGTGGCTGTGGGTGGCAGGTAGCTGGGTCATAGGCACAATACTGCAGGCTCAATTTTCACTGTAAACTGAGGGATCTTATTTCATCGGCAGAAGGGATTAAGGCTCTAGGCAGGAAATGTTAGTGGACACAAACCACGAGATCCTGGAACCTTCTGAAGTGCTGGTTCTCAAGTAGGCTTTCGCTTCCAGTGGCTGAGAGCATTAGCTATGACTTGAGTTTCCTTTCCCAGAGGAGAAATGGTGTTTTCACATCACCAAAGTCCCTTCTCAAAAGAACTACTCATATTTTAGGTCAAGGGTCACCTGGCTCTGTGTTTTTAAGGATCAAACCTTGTATTCTACATTGGAGGTAAGCTGCGACATGCAAACACACCTGGAGGGATTTAAATCCACACTGGGATTTAGTGACTGGTGAAGGCGAGAGGGTATCCAGAGAGGAATATAGGGCACCAGGGAATTAGAGGAAACAAAAAACTTGGAGGGCTTTACTACGTGTCGGATGTTTGACCTGTATGGTCTTATATCACTCCACTAAATTTAATAAAAACATTTAAAAATGTGAACGGTAATAAAGCATTTGCTTTATATTACATCGAACAACAATAACAACAACAAAACAAAAACAAAGCCTGAGGATTAAAATAATTTGCCAAAGTCACACAGGTAGCAATATGATTGCTCCAAGATTCAAATCCAAATCTATGTGACTTTAGAGAGTCCTCTTTTTCTTAATTAAAAAAAATACTGACACACACATGGTTTAAGAATCCAATAGTACTGAAAGGCTCTTAAACGAAGAAAGCTGTTCATTCTACATCTCTGTTGTCATCCTTTGCCCCTACTTACAACCCAGAGGCAGGCACTTTTAACTCTTGTAGCTGTTTCTTATCCTTTGATTTGTAAATTAAATGCTTATACTGCTATCTTTTGATTAATCAAGTTTAGATATTATTTACTGATGCACTATTGGGCTAGAAGAGACGCTCTCTTCCATTTTCCCAATATCATAATTTTGGTTAAATCATTATTCAGTGCTCATATCACTTTGCTCATTATATACTATCGATGAGCCAAATAAAATACTATTACCACATTCTTGAATGAATTTTTGTTTTTCCTGGAATTAACGGCCTTCTTGCCCCTGTGCTTTGTTTTTTTAGTTTCTCTTTGTAGGTCTTTTCTCACCCTCCCAGAGCCTCTAAGCGAAGTTTTCCGCATGGTGCAATCAATCAGATGATGTAATTTCCATTATGTTCCTTCCAGCCTTTGGCTCCACTCTGGACCAGCTGCTCCCCTGGCCTGGGGACTCCCCTTGAGGCTCCTTCCTGGGTCCTTTGTTTTCACCTCTCTCTTTTCACTCTCCTGTTTGGGTGGGACACTTTCCCTAGTAACTTCCTGAAGGAGGGTGTGTAGGAGGTACATTATTTTGAGACTTTGAATGTCTGAAACTATTCTTATTGTACACTTGATCAATAATTTGATCAACAATTTTTAAAAATTAATTTATTTATCTTTAGAGGGGAAGGAGAGAGGCAGGGAAACATCAATGTGTGGTTGCCTCTAGTGCATCCCCTGCTGGGAACTGGCCTGCAGGGAACTGGCCTGCAACCCAGGCATGTGCCCTGACTGGGAATTGAACCTCGATCCTCTGGTTCGCAGGCCTGCGCTCAATCCACTGAGCTACACCAGCCAGAGCCTTGATCAACAATTTTTTTAAGCAACAATTTTTACTTAGTACTTTGAAGGCACTGCCCCTTCCAACTTGCAGTGTTGTAGGCAAGTCAAATGTTATTCTTACAGAATCTTTTCCTTCTCTTTTTGTGGGAGGCTTACATTTCGTCACGGCAGTTTTTATTGGGTCCTCTATCGGCCTATCTAATCTGTCTCTCAGGAAGTTTTTTTTTTGTATTATTTCTTTGATAATTTTTTCCTTTACATTTTCTCTCTTCTTTTCCTTATTTCCCATGAATGAGATATTGGATCTTTTGGATTGATATTCTGATTTTATTACCTGGTCTCCTCTCATGCCCATCACTTTATCTTTTCTCTAACTTTCTGTAAGATTTCTTAACTTTATCTTCCAAACTTTCTATGAATTAAAAAATTTTTAAGTCATATTTTTATTTTTCAGGAGGTTTTGTTCTTCTCTTCGACAGCATACTATTCTTGTTTTATGGATATAATATCTTCTCTAACCTCTCTGAGGATATTAATTACAGGTTTTGGTAAGTTTTGCGGGGGCTGTTTGAATGGATGCTTCTTCTTCTTTTTATTAAATGATCTTTCCTGCTGGAGGCTTTCCTCAGGTGCCTGCTGACCCTTGATGTCTGTTTGTATTTGGAAATAAGGCAACTAAAAGATGTCTGGGCAGCTTTGTGTGGCGGGGGTTGCTATTTTCGGGTGGGCTGCACTGTCTGGTGATGGGTCAGTGAGCCAAAGTTCAGCTTCTTTTCTGGGCAAGTTGAGTTCTTCCTAAGAATTACCCTCCTCCATCTCTTGCCTACAAGCATAAACTGGCTGCTGGAGGTCTAAAAACTGTACAGGGAAAGGGAGCTGGGGTTTCCCTTGTCGGTAAATAAATATTGACTCAATCTCTATTTTCCATGCCTCACCCCTTTCCTGCTCTACTTTTGGGGTCCTTGAGTTCAAAGCTTACTTAGGTCTCTGTCAGAGAGTAAATCTCTTACCTCCTCTCAGGGTGGCAGAGGAGAGCAGCTCGTCAAGCTGTTTCCTGCACAGACTTTTACTTTCAAAAGTCCTCCTGTTTTCAAGCCTGATACCCTATCCCATCTTCAGTTGTGTTTGGTGTCTCCAATTTCCTTCCTGTTGGCACCTGCTGCTTAGGTTTCACCTCCTTCAGCCCCGCAATGTCAGGCACCTCCACATTAAGCTTTGTACTACGTAGTTCCCTGATGCAATGTCTCAATGTCTAAGACAATGGAGCTTGGGTGTCTTTTCCTCATCCTCTTGGTTTGGGGGAGACTTCCAAGAGGTGAAAGGGCAGAAGGTATTCACCATCTTAGAAAAAATTCCTGAGTTTGTGTTCTTAATATGCTAGACCTCAGCCTGACTCCTTGAGGAGAGAAGAAAGCACCCACTGGAGGAATAAAAGGGTGAAACTAGACTTCTCTGCTTCACAGAAGAGGCCTTTCTCCCTCCAGTATCTTCCGACTGCAGTTTCAAAGGACCATCTAAAAACACCATCCCCCCCATCACTCCCCCAGGAAAGGCCCTTTGGTGGTGCTTTGTCACAGTCACATTTAGTTCTCGGCAAAGGCCCCATCCATCAGTCCCACCTTCTGCTACACCGCTCGCAGTTGCTGGTAGACCAGCTCCGTTCTGCTCCTCCACACAAGCGCTCCAGCCGGCTGGAGGCCCTTCTTTCCCTCGTGGCTGGAAAACTCTGTATCCTTCAAAGCTCACCTTCTGTCACAAACGTTCCCTGATTCTGCTCTTTCCCTCTTTCCTCTGGGCTGTCCCTGTCCTGGCTCCTGCAGGGCAAACTTGCCACTCTCCACTCTGCGCTGCAACATACTTCTCTATTCTGCCTCCTGTCAGAATGGAAGGGATACAGAGACGGAAATCTGGGGCTGGGAAAGGACTACAGAGGTTTCCTAATTTTAAAGAATGGCAGATAACACTAGGAGGTACGCTGGGTTTATTCAGCTGTTTCAGAGTTCTGATCTATCTTATTTCACCTTCCTAATATCACACCTCCGATGTGTGGCTCCCAGAACCCTTTTCCGGTTCTCTCTTTCTCCTCTTTCTCCTCCCACCCACCTGGGTCACACTCCCAGCAAGCAAGACAAAGCCTCATTTGGGCCCCTTCCTGTAGCTTCAGTACTAACTGGAGTAGAGAAACACTCAGCTTTAGATGTACCATGCTCCAGTACATAACTGGAGCACTGACTGATACTGTCTTTTTACGCAATGACATAGGCAAGATGGGAACAGACAAGTGCCCAAGGCAGGAAACTAAGTAAACTAGCTTTTCATCAGTAAGCAGGTGCTCTGAGCACTTAGCCTGAAATGTAACAATTGAAGACAGGTAAACAGTTAAACACTGTTCAACAGTAGTACTGTCAAAAATCACTTAAGTCCCCTGGCTGGTGTAGCTCAGTGGATTGAGCACAGGCCTGCGAACCAGACAATCGCGGTTTGATTCCCAGTCAGGGCACATGCCTGGGTTGCAGACCAGTTCCCTGCAGGCCAGTTCCCAGCAGGGGACGCACAAAAGGCAACCATACATTGATGTTTCTCTCCCTCTCTCCTTCCCTTCCCCTCTAAAGATAAATAAATAAAATATTTTAAAAAATCACTTAAGTCAATAGCTTTGCTATCCAAGCCCTTTGCAACAGTATGTGAGAGTGACTAATTTGAATGCCTTCTCTTATTTCTTCCTTTGTGTATGTGTGGCAGTTTTCTTTGATTCATTCAGTGAACATATATGGAGCACCTACTATGAGCTATATATCCTTAAGCACCGAAAAGAATGATATTAATGGCTACTACCATCTGATGGTTATTTACTCAGTGTCAGGTACTTTGCTACATGCTTTACATACATATCTCCTTTTGCCTTCACAGCCTCCTGGAAGGTAGGTACGATTATTTCCTCTGTTTGCTGTTGGGAAACAGATTCAGAGATGTTAACTACCTAGCTCAGAGGGTAGAGTCAGGAGTCAGGCCTGCTGACTCCAGAGTCCGTGCTCTTAAGCACTACATTAAGTCCCTGAGCCAAATCTGAACTCCTCCCCTGAGGGTGGCAGGTAGCATTGCTCCCTAGTCCTCTGCCCTACCAAAGGAGCCACTGACTACGGTTAGGAAGCGGGAGGAGAAGCATCACTGCGGGGTCTCCTGAGGAGCCATACCATGTCTGTGGAAGGCTGTCATTTGGTTCACATGCTTCGCTAAGGCAGGCATTGCCTCCCTGATATCCGTGTTGGGGGCTGGTGAGGTCAGCCACCCCAAAGATGGTCTATTTGAGGCAGCTCTAAGGCTGAGAAAGATCCCAATGACACTGATCCAGAGCCTTCCACCATTAGTGCTGGTTTTTATCCACTTTTGTTTGAGAAGTCCATTTAATACCATCTTTCTTCAAGCTCCATTTAAATCCATAAATATCTGGGCTTCCTAGCATAACCTATTTTCCTTTTAAATTGTGGTAAAACACCCATAACACCATTTACCGTCTCAACCATTGTTAAGTATACAACTTGGTGGTATTAATATGGTCATAATGTTGTTGCAACCATCATCACCATCCATCTCCAGAAAATAGAACTTTGTACCCATTAAACAATAACTCCCACTGCCTCCCTCCCCCAGCCACCATTCTACTTTTCTGTCTCTATGGTTTTACCTACTCTCAGTACCTCATATAAGTGGAATCATACTGTATTTGTCTTTTGGTGACTGCTATTTCACTTAACATAGTGTCTTCAAGGTTCATCTATGTTGTAGCATACTGCAGAATTTCCTTCTTTTTTAAAGCTGAATAATATTCCATTGTGCATATATATTTATATACTATTTGCTTGTCCATTCATCAGTGGATGATTGATTCCATGGATTGATTACATGTTTTAGCTATTGTGAACATGGTATACAAATAGCTCTTTGAAATCTTACTTGAAATTCTTTTTAAAAATTTTTATTTTATTGATTATGCCATTACAGTTGTTCTATTCCCCCCCTTCATTCCCCTCCACCCTGCACCCCTTCACCCCTACCATTCCCCCCTTTAGTTTATGACCATGTGTCTCAAGTTCTTTGGATTCTATATTTCCCATACTATTCTTGCCCTCCCCCTATCTATTTTCTATCTACTGTCTATGCTACTTATTTTCTGTTCCTTCTCCCCCCTTCTCCTTCTCCCACTCCCCTGTTGCTAACCCTCCTTGAGATCTTCATTTCTGTTTCCACTCCTGATCTAGCTGTCCTTTTAGCTTGCTTTTGTTTTAGATGTGGTTGTTAATAACTGTGAGTTTGCTGTCCTTTCACTGTTCATCTTTTTTATCTTCTTTTTCTTAGATAAGTCCCTTTAACATTTCATATAATAAGGGCTTGGTGATGATGAACTCCTTGAATTTGATCTTATCTGAGAAGAACTTTATCTGTCCTTCCATTCTAGATGAAAGCTTTGCTGGATAGAGCAATCTTGGATGTAGGTCTTTGGTTTTCATGACTTGGAATACCTCTTTCCAGCCCCTTCTTGCCTCTAAGGTCTCTTTTGAGAAATCAGCTGAGAGTCTGATGGGAACTCCTTTGTAGATGACTGTCCCCTTAGCTCTTGCTGCTTCTAGGATTCTCTCTTTCATTTTAATCTTGGCTAATGTAATTATGATGTGCTTTGGTGTGTTTCTACTTGGGTCCAACTTCTTTGGGACTCTCTGAGCTTCCCGGATTTCCTGGAAGTCTACTGCCTTTGCCAGATTGGGGAAATTCTCCTTTATTATGTGTTCAAATAAGTTTTCCATTCATGGCTGTTCCTCTTCCCCTTCTGGTACCCCTATAATTCGGATGTTGGAGCGTTTAAAGATGTCCTGGAGGTTCCTAAGTCTCTCCTCATTTTTTTGAATTCTTGTTTCTTCATTCTTTTCTGGTTGGTCATTTTTATCCTCCTCTGGTCCACTCCTTTGATTTGAGTCCCAGTTTCCTTTCCATTACTGTTGGTTTCCTGTGCATTGCCATTCATTTCAATTAGTTTAGCCTTCACATGTTCCTCTAATTTGTGACTAAAATCAACCAGTTCTGTGAGCATCCTGATCACCAGTGTTTTGAACTGCATCTGAAAGTTTTGCTACTTCTTCGTCACTTAGATTTATGGACTCTGGGGCTTTGAGATCTTCTTGAGCCCTTTTTGGTCTGTTCACACTCATTAAGTATGAGGAGCGGAGCCTTAGGGGTGGGGTGGGGCCTCCAGGGTGGGGTTGCTGGGTTGCGACGCTGAATGTGGGGGTGGGGTCAGAGTGGGGAAATGGCGGCCATCTCTGCTGCCACCCGTAGCTGGTACCCGCTCCGTCCCGTCTCACTGCCCGCTCCCTCGCTGGTCTATCTGCACAGGAATGCTCCAGCACAGTCAACCCGCTGCCCTTCACCCTCGCCGGATCCGCAGATCACTCACTGGGTCGGCCCTTTGCAACCCCATGCCTGGGATCCGCAAGCCTGAGTCCGTCTGACCGAGTTTTCCTGTGCAACCCTGTTCTGCCAGCTGCTGGCTTCGCCCCTCTTACCGGTCAGGCTGAAGAATTCGTTGTTATCGGACTTCCGAAAAGTTCAATTTTCTGTGTTCTGGCTGTGTTTTCTGTTGCTAATATTTTGTTGTCTCTAAACTTGGTTGTGTGAGAAAGCACAGCGTCTCCACATATGCCTCCATCTTGGCAGAAGTCGCCTGAAATTCTTTTGGGTATGTACCCAGAAGTGGAATTGCTGAATCACATGGTAAGTTTATTTTTAATTTTTTGAGGAAATGCCATATTATTTTGCATAGTAACTGCACTACTTTACATTCCCACCAGGAGTACACAGGGTTCCAATTTCTCCACATCCTTGCCAACACTTGTTGTATTCTTCTTTTAGTAAGTAGTCATCCAAATGGGTGTGAGTGGTATATCATTAGGGTTTTGATTTGTGTTTCTCTAATAATTAGTGACATTGAATATTTTTACTGTTTTTACTGGCCCTTTGTATATCTTCTTCAGAAAAATATCTGTTTGGGTGCTTTGCCTATTTTTGTATCAGGTTATATTTTTGTGGTTGAGTTTTAGGAGTTCTGTATACATCCTGGGTATGAATCCCTTATCAGATAAATGATTTGCAAGTATTTTCTCCCATTCTGTGGGTTGCCTTTTTGCTCTGTTGATAGTGTCCTTGAGGCAAAGAATTTAAAAATTTTTATGAGGTCCACTTTGTCTAATATTTCTTTTGTTGTCTTTGTCTTTGTTGGCATATTCAAGAAATCACTGTCAAATTCAATGTTGTGAAGTTTAGTCCTATTTTTTCTTCTAAGAGTGTTTATTGTTTCAGGTCTTAAATGTAGTTCTTTGCTCCCTTTTCAGTTAATTTCTGTAGAGGCAAATAGTGTCAGGTAAGGGCCCAGCTTCATTCTTTTGCATGTGGATATTCAGTTTTACCAGCACCATTTGTTGAAAAGACTGTCCTTTCCCATTGAATGATCTTGGCACCCTTGTCAAAAATCATTTGACCATGTACAGAGTTTATTTCTGGGCCTTCCAGTCCATCGATCTATACATCTTCATGTTAGTAACACAGTTTTAATTACTTTAACTTTGTAGTAAGTTTTGAAACCAGAAAGTGTGACTCCTCTAGTTTATTTTTCTTTTTCAAGATTGTTTTGGTTATATATGGTCCATTGACAACCCATATGAATTTTAGGATTCTTTTTATTTATGAAAAAAATCATCATTGAGATTTTGATAGGGACTGAATGCATAGATTGCTTTGGGTAGTATGACATTTCATTATGTTAAGTTTTTCAATCCATAAACATGGGATGTGTTTACATTTATGTTTATATCTTCTTTAATTTTCTTCAGCAAATGTTTTGTAGTTTTTATTATTTAAGTCTTTTACCTCCTTGGTTAATTCCTAAGTATTTTATTCTTTTTGATGTTATTATAAATGGAATTGTTTTTGTAATTTCCTTTTCAGATTGTTCTTTGTTAGTGTATAGAAATTCAACTAATGTTTATGTGTTGACTTTGAACCCTGCTCCCTTGCTGAATTGATTTATTAGTTTTAACAGTTTCTTTTTCTGTCTTTAAAATTTTTATTTATTTTTAGAGAGAGGAGAAGGAAGAGGGAGAAAGAGAGAGAGAAACACCCATGTGCAAGAGAAACATTGATTGATTGCCTCTGGCACATCCCCAACCAGGGACCTGGCCTGCCATTGAAGCATGTGCCCTGACCAGGAATCAAGCCAATGGCCTTTCGGTTCACAGGACAACACCCAACCCACTGCGCCATACCAGTTGGGGCTCTTTTTGTCTTTAGGGTTTTCTATATGTAAGATCATCTCTTTAAAAAAAATCTTTAAATAAAGGGGTTTTTTGGTGGTATTGTTACCTGAATCATTTTTATAATTCTTTTAAGTAGTTTGCAGACAAATCAGAATTCAGGGGTGGGGGTGAGAGGCGAGGGCAAATAGGAACTCCAAATCTACTTCTAGATTTCAGGTCATCCATGCGTTATACATCCAACAGTCATGTATTTTGAAGATAAAAAACCCCCAAACTGTCTCAGCATCTGAGACAGCGTTAAGAGGAAAGAGAAAGGTAGAAGTGTGTGTATGTAGGAGTGTTTGTGAGCCTGAAAAAGCTACATGCAAACATGCTTCTTTTCCTCCAGTCCAAAGGCAGCTCTAATTAGAAATAAGAGAAGTGACACGCCCTCCCTCAGGAAAGTTCTACCTAGCAAGGAGGTCACTTTAAGGCAGAAAAGAAAAGCCCAACAGAAGGGCACTATATGGATTTCTGGGCTTTCATAGAATGCAATCTTGAGGACCAGATAGAATACTAATGTGAAAAAAATTCATTAATGACATCAACAGAAATTACTGTAGAAAAGGTTTTAACCCAGCTCACAGCTAATTATGACCCCCATGAATCCTCTGAATTTGCCCCCAGATCTGAATACGTGCAAAGCCCAAACATTTGGGAGGAACATATTACCTCCTTTAACTTAATTATATACCTTTCAGTGGTAAGAATTTAGAGATTCATTCAGCAAAACTTGTGGATGCCTAGGACATGCCAGGTACTGATCTTGGTCCTGGGTATCTGGCATCAAACAAAGCCCCTGGTGCATGGAGCATTCATTTAACTGAGGGGAGACAGACAACAGTCATAAACCTGCACCGTGGCAGCGGTGGCAGTGCTGTGAAAAGCGGTCCCCCATGGGATGAATGGTAAGAGGCAGGGTGATACGCCTGACAGTCAGTAGGAGGAGGCTCTGACGAGGCTCCCTGTGGGCAGAGGCTGAGTGAGATGACTGGGACTAGAGCTTCTGACACTTCTTTTTATGCCACACAGCAGCTGTTATATCAGTTGAACATAACAGATATTTGTTTATAAATAGCATTTTATCAACCTAGTGATTCTGTGAATGCTTTCCTATGAGGAGTGAAAGGATCAAAGGAAGTAGAATCTGGTGAATTGACTGTATTTTCTAGTCTAGTGATTTTCAGCTGAGGGTGATTTTGTCTGCCCAGGGACACCCGGCAGTGTTTGAAGACGCTGATTATCATGGTATAGGGGAGGAGGGGAGGGTACTACTGGCACGTCCTGGGTAAAAGCCAAAGATGCTACTAAACATTCTATGGTGCACTGAGTAAGTCCATACAACAAAGAATGAAGGGACCTAAAATGCCAGCAGAGTCACTGCTGAGAAACCATGTTTCGGTCCCCAGGCAGGCTGCTATATATCTCTGGTGAGAGCTGAGGAACTGGGCAGGTCTTGCTTTCCCAAAGAGCTTCATCAGAACATCTGGACATCTGCAAACAGGGTAGATCCAAGGCCCTTGGGGTTACCTCAGGGCATCTGTTCCAAACCATCAGACTTAGTCGGATGGTTTCAGAAGCCACATCGGGATTTATTCATTAAGCAGCATTAAACACATTTCCTGAATGCCTTTGGTACAAGAAAGAGCCATGAGACAAGATGGGGTTCAAGCTATCAAAAAAGTTACATCCTAGGGAGAATGGGAGACATGAAGACAAACACCTGCACTGTGACCAGGACACATTGGTAGGTAGGAATCCAATGAGGGAGGGTGGGGAGTAATGACTTTTGCTGGAGTGACCCAAGTAGGTTTAACATATAAGGCATCATTTGAGCTGAGCTTTGAAAGTGAATAGGCTTTACATAGGCAGAGAGCAAAGCAGAGGGTGAGATGTGAAAACACAGACAAAGAGAGGAAATAACAATATTAACAGCAATTGTCATCTGGCAGTGGTGCCCAGCACTTTGTTGTGACAAACAGTTGTAGTCCAAAATAAAAACATATACATGTATCAGCTGCAGCCAAGCATAACCCAGAGTGACTCGCCCCATTTTATCCATTTCAAAAAAATAATGATACGTGGGGAGTTACCTGAGGCGAGTTGCACAAGTACCGAAGCAGTTCGCCGATGTACTGAATGACAGTGATGTGGTATTTTCGGCAGTCATCCCAAAACAGGCTGGCTGAAAATTTGTTCCGCAAAACAACAGTAGCACCTGCAGAGAAGGCATAGGAAGTGTTGGCAAGAAAGTGCTACAAAAACACCTCCCCGATTATACTTGCCATTTTAAAAGGTAGACACTTAAACCTTGTATTCATAAGTGTTGAGTACCAATCATATTCAATGCAAAAAACCCCCCCCCAAAAAACAAAAAACACCCCAAACCCAAATGAGACTTTGTTTTGTCTTATAGGAGCTTCCAATCTAGTCAGAAAAAGACACATAAAAATTCTTTCTAATAAAAGTCAGTGTGTAATAAATAAGAGGTTCAAATGAGCCCCTAAGGGAATATGAGTGTGTGTATACACATTAATTCTGCTTGGGCAAGGGCTGAGAAAGACATTTTTTGAAAGAGGTAGGATTTTGAATTAGCTGTTGAGAAATGAATATGGAGAAAGATGAGAGAATTGCAGGCATGAACATAAAGACAGAAAAGGCCAGAGGGTGTTGGAGGATGGCCAAGACTCAGTGAGCCTGTAACAGGGGTGGGGAAGTGTGGGGGCTCATGAAAGACGACCCTGGAGAAGCAGCTAGAGGTGCCATCATGGGGAGCTTGGAGGTGCCAGGTGGAGGAACCAGACTTGATTTTTGTGGGCAATGGAGAGCCATGTTCTTGGGCAAGCCGGTGAATTTTTCTTTGTTGGGGGAGGTAGAGAGAATAATGGTTCCCAAAGATGTTCATATCCTGATTCGTAGAAGCTGTGAATATGCTATCTTATGAGGCAAAAGGGTCTGTATAGATGTGATTCAGTTAAGGACTCTGAGCTGGGAAGATTATACTGGATTATCTGAGTGGGTCCAATGTAATTACAAGGGCCCTTTTAAAAGGAAGGCAAGAAGGTCAAGGGCAGAAGGAAATGGGACGATGAAAACAAAAGGTTGGAGTGATATGCTTTGAAGATGAAAGAAGGGGCCATGAGCCAAGGAAAGCAGGCAGCCTTCAGAAGCTAGAAAAGGCAAGGAAATGGATTCTCGCCTGGAGCTTCCAGAAGGAAAGCAGCTCGGCTGATACCTTGATTTTAGGACTTCTGACCTTCAAGGCAGTAAGAGGATAAATCTGTGTTTTTTCAAACCACTGAGTTTGTGGTAACTTGTTACAGTAGTGATAAGAAACTAGCTCAATGGGTAAAAATAATGTATCTATCATATTCAACCTAATTAGAAACATGAAAGGTAGCAGAGTGAAGTAAACTCAAATATGTTTATGTTATTAGTTTATTTATACTCCTATAAAAGTCCAATGTTTTCAAAGAGGAGACATTTTAATAATATTACTTTTAATTCTGTAGCATGTATTTTTGCTGCTTAAGCAAATGTATAAACAATTGCATTGCCCCTCAGAGTCGCCCTGTTCTTAAAAGGCCCAGCAATGTGACCAGGTTCAGGGACTTCTCACAGATTTGGAAGCTGCCGTGGGGCTGTTTTATAGTTGCTCAGTAAGTTGACGAGGGAAAGAGGCAGATGCTTCTCCGATTGTACATGTATATGAGTGTATACTCATATATGCGTGTACACATATACTATCATTTATCATAAAATACCACATGAGAAGGAAAAATTTAGTTTTTTTTAGCTTAGAGCATTGCAGATGATTTCCTGGAAGAGGTATGTTTCCTTTTGCAGGTAACATTCCTGGGATGTTAGACCGAGCCTTATATGTAAAAGTGGCATCAACCCTGCTGAAAGAAGAGAGGATGGCAACTCTGATTTGAATGGTGAGGTTTGAGAAGGCAAGAAAAGAGGCAACAAGCCAGGTATTGGGACCGGAGCCGAGGAGCCATGGGAACAGGGAAGAACAAAGTAGAAAGCGACAATGGAAGGACAAGTTTACATTAGATGCCAATGGAGGCCAACATGCAGCTTCCTGAAGATGGACATGATGTCGGAGAATTATTGATGGCATATGAGAATCAAATATTTTAACCATGATAAAAACCTCTAATATCTTTAGAAAGTTTTCTTCTTGACCTACTGAACAATTACAGCATTTTACTACTAGGCAAGCAGGCATGAAAAAAATAGAAACTATTGTAGATACCTGCTTGCGGCGTGTGAGGCAAATAGCTTTGTTATTAACATAGAAGTAAACAACTTCCCAGCATACAGGAGAGTAGCCAAATTTGAATTACTTTTTCTTATGAGTGTGTGGGAATGTGTACTGACCTCAAATGCTTTGTTGAGAGAAAAAGCTTACCAGTCGCAATACATCCGTGTATGCCGAGAAAAAGCGCAGCGCTGTGGTACAAGGGCAGAGGGGTATAGATGACATCATCTTTGTTCATCCCACTTAGAACAGGGAGGAAGGTTGCATACCATAGGCGTTGATGATTGATCACCGCGGCTTTTGGGAGACCTTTGCAAAGATACAAGAGAGGGTATGAGTGAGTCATGATCGGCCATTCGCAGACACGTGTGTGGGACAGAGATCTAGCTCATGAAAACTCATCATCCAGTGGTTAGAGAATTGCAGAGCAGGGGGGCCTTGATTCATGAGACCATGAATCGACAATTTTCTCTGTAAATGACCAGACAGTAAATATTTTAGGCTTTGCATGATCATACAGGCTTTGTTGCAACTCCTCAACTCTGCTATTCTGCTGCAGCCAAACACATACAGCAATGATTATCAATCTTTCTTTTTCATCTTATGGCACACATAAACTAATTACTAAAATTCTGCATCGCATCAAAAATATAATTTTTGCTGATCTCACATACAAAAACCAAACAGGTATAATTTTCACACCAGTCAGCTACTGTGTGGGCTGTTGTCACTTTTCATATGACAGTCTAAGGGAAAAGAGGTTAGTGTCCCTGACTGAGTAGTTAGGTACTGCATGTTTTAACAATTTTTACAGCACACTGGTTGAAAATTGCTGACATAAAGGAATGAATGTGTCTCTGACCCAATAAAACACTTTATGAAAACAGGTGTGTGGGGTCGGGGGTCGGGGGGTGCTGGGCCCACAGGCCAGAGTTTGCTGACCTCTGTTGTTACATGGTTATTACAGCAGTAATTTTAAGAGAAAGGAACAAATGGCTATTGGATTTCTGCTCTATACCCATCACTTTGCAAGACATCTTCAAAATTTCACTTAATTCTCATAATTAACGAGTAGAATTATGTTCTCTAATCCACAGATAAGAAGGCTGAGCTTCAGAGAGAGTAAATAGCCTGCCCATCCCACCACCTTCTTTCCTAAACACCTTTATGGATTTCTTGAGTATTCTGTATGCATATATGTGTATACATATATACATATGTATAAAGAAGCTCATACATATATGTGTAGTTACCAACATTTGCTCACATGTTCTTGCACGTTCCCCCATTTAAAAAGTAAAGACACTCTTAAGCAATTTTCCCCCTCTACTTAACAGGGTGTATTGGAGATCAGTCCACATTTGTACGTAGAAACATCCCTTAGTTACTTATTCATTTATTCTCTCTCAGTTGTACCAAGTCCTTTGTATGTGTATATTATAATTTATTTATACTGTTTTGCTATTTCAAATGCTGCCGCAGTAACTAACCTGGCCCCCATGGTAGTTCACACTGTGAATGATACTGTATATGTAGGACACGTTTGCTGAAGTGAGATTGTAGGGCCAAAAGATATGTCTTTGTAATTTTGATAGACAGTGCCACATTGCCAGTTTCAAGGTCTGATTCTATTTTTTCTCCCATCAGCAACATATAAATGCACGTGTTTTCTCAGCCTTGCCAAGGTGTGCTCTCAAATGGTAGAATTTTTGCAAATCTGAAAGGTGAAAATTGGTATCTCAGTGCAGTTTTAGTATATGACTAAATACATGTATATTTTCTTAACTACAATTTAAATTTTTTGGTAAGACTATTGAAAGAATATTCTTGTATTGTTTCCTATGAAAGATCAATTTAATTGAGGAGAGCATGAAGTCATTACCTAGGGGCTGGGCTAGAGTTTAAGATCTGAGTGGGTAAATTGGCTTTGTGAAGAGAAATGCAGCTCTCTGTGCACCCAGACCCTTCAACACCTGATGGTACCATAGCCAGGTTCCACATACAGAACAGCAGTGTGTTATAAGGCAAAGCAATGTGGCTAGCAAACTACCCTCACTGTAGACACAACTGAAACTTCATTTTCTCTGACAGCAGGACAATGGAGTTGTGTTAGTATTTAATGCCCTATCAATACTAATATTAAAAAATAGAAGAAAGCATCAAGAAACCAATTGTATTCACTATGAAAAAGAATCTTCTGGAGAGTAAAAGCCCTGAATTATTATTATTTTTAAAAGGATATGCAAAGACTTTGCTACTTTGAAGTACTTTCAGAAACTTTCCTAATTTAAGGTTTTGTATTAGTGAAGAAATAAAAATGTTTGGTAGCTATTATGTAACTGTGCTTCTGACTGCCTTTGAGGATCAGGGAGAACATTTTGCTTTCCAATTGCTTGAATGAATTTTTTCAATTAGTGTTTACAACAGTAACTTAGCAAAATTTTATTCAGAGGCCACAAGAAAGTAAAATAAACATTAACCCAATCTTCCAAGTAAATATTAATTCTGAATCAGTATTTACGGGTCAATTGCAGAGTGCTTATTTTTTTCTCCCTAAAATGAGTTTTATTTGGACTGCCCAGACCTGTATTGGGAAGGTGTTCCACACTCGTCCATCCAGCATTAAGACTATAATCACCCGTCACTACCTAAGGGCTCATTTTATTTCCATTCTTTCCCAAATCAAAGTTTACAATTTAATTTTATCATTCCCTTAAGAAACAAGGACAAAGCCTCATATATTAAAATAGTATCTGTGTGTAGTGGAAGCATTTGGTTGACAATGTCACCCTACCATTTTGTTGGCAACGCAGGACATATTATACCTGGGGAATAAGAAGGTTACACCTCTTAAGTGTGGTGGGAGAATTGTATGGACAGATGCCAGAAAGCTCTGAGGAAGCTTCTAGTCCATCCTGCCCTTAATACTTATTGCCTGTTCCATAGAGCAGTGTTCCAATAACACTGTTGACTGGCCTAGTTCTTTTCTTAGTGGCTCATAAAAACAGGGCTGCAGCTTCCAGTTGAAGGCATCGCTGTTGGTGAAATACCAGATCTTAGTGGAGAGCCAGCCCAGCCCAGCCCAGCAAATAGCTCCAGCTCCGTGTTACGTGAGAAGATAGTCGTCCTAACATTTATAAAAATACAACCCCATTATTGTCCCACAGACTTCTCTGTTGTTCCATTTATAACTGGTTATACTTCACCTGTAGACTCTGAATATAACCAAAATAGAATAATCATTTGAAAAATCCCCAAAAACTAGTCAGTGTCAAGTTTCATCCATCATCACAACAGTGTTGGTAATTTGGGGGTAGCCTCCTTATCTCTTCTACATGCCAAGGAGGCGGCCATATGCATAGCTTGGAGAAACCCAAAAGGGATCATATGCTATGAAATAAGATCAGTTCCCACAAGCAAAGAGCTAAATCCCCTAAAGCAGTAGTTATCTGATAAGTTTTGTCAAAGAAAGAGAACATTTGAAAACCTATCCCAGTATTTAACTCCTTCAGGACAGGTTCATTTCCTTCAGAAGCCTGTCTTTATTTCTACCTGTGGTTCCTGAAGTATAGATGTATAAGGCAGGAGTGGAAAAAGAGACTTCGGACCTCCATGACTCTGGGACGGGCTCGGCTGACACCTCGTCCACTTTGTCCAGCAGAGAGCCAACCCCCTCTGTGCTGGACGCTCTGCTCACGTAGTAGACAGCCACGTTGTCCTCCAGGCTGGGCAGCACCTCTTCAACAGCCGCTTGCAGGTCTTCATTTAGTGAGAGAGAAAAATCCAAACACATTAAAGTCCTGTTAGTGCAAAATGCTTCACCGTAATTTTATTTTCAGCATAATTTTTGCTAAGACGTACAGACATGACAAGTAAGGCTTAGAGTTATTCATTTTTAGACATGGAATTTGCCACATTTGAAAATATCAAAAGAGTCCAACATTCGAGGGAAGGTTGGGTTTTGATGGCTTTTCATAAGCAGCAACTGGTTGGTGAAAATCTGTACAAACACTCTGGCTGGTGTAGCTCAGTGGATTGAGCATGAGCCTGTGAACCAAAAGATCACGGTTCAATTCCCAGTCAGGGCATATGCCTGGGTTGTAGGCCAGTTCCCAGCAGGGGTTGCACAAGAAGCAACCATACATTGATATTTCTCTCCCTCTCTCCTTCCCTTCCCCTCTAAAGTTAAATAAATAAAAATTTAAAAAATCTGTACAAATGGATAGATGGGTAAAAACCAAGATATATAAATGTATAAATTATATGCATATTTGGTATACCTCTCAGAATACTCCAGAAGTGAATTTAGTTATTCTCAATATGTGTCCCCCAGGATCAGTGAGGAAAAAGAAACATTTAAGGAAGGAGAAATAAAAATAAGGGAGCCATGCTAAGTAACAAAGATGATGCAAGTTAGCTTTTTTTAAAAAACACATTATTAACAAGTAGTTCCATTAGTTTCAGCTGGTCTGAGAAATAAGCTCCAGATTTCATAAGTATGTTTTCCTGTCTGAGAAAAAAAAAACTGACTAGCATGTTTTCACCATGGGTCACAATGCAGCAGTGGGTTGTTAAAATCACTTAAAGTGACCAGTGTTTTTAAAAATTAAGATGGAATGAAAGAAGTTTCCAGAGCACACCACATCTAGTAAAAGGTACTGACTGTTTTTTAAAGGTTGTGCTTCAGTCATGTTGGCGTGTGGGTACTGCGTTACACACAAATGTACTGTTCACTGAAAGTCAAGGTCGAAAAATTTTAAAGACACCAATTTAATGCGCAAACCACATTTCATGCATGCTACTTATATTTTCGTGCCCTTAAACTGTATGAGGAGAAGGCCTTTAAGCTTACTTGTCTTGAACTGTGGTGACTGAAGTGAATACACATATTCTTAATGGGAAGGTGACTCAATATCCAAGGGAGTTACCTTGGGGAGGCCATAGCTAAGCTGTCTTATATGCTTTGTTTTTCAGATGTTTGTGTATAATATTTCTAACAAGACAAGAAATATTATCTGGGTGGATGCCTTTAAATTTTTTTTAAAAGCAGTTTAGCCCTGGCCAGGCAGCTCAGATGGTTACCGCATCATCCCCGTACACCAAGGCTGCATAAATAAGTGGAACGACAAATTGATGTGTGTCTCTCTTCCTCCTCCCTCTCTAAAATCAATAAAAAAAAATTTAGACCCCCCCCAACTTGAAGACATTTTAATGGAAGGACTCATGGCCCTGATAAAAATAAGTCAAATAGTCAAAAAGGTTTATAATGAAAATCAACAGGACTTTACCTTGTCTCTCCTCAAAACTAAACCTGCTGCCTAGGTGCAGTCACTTTCAATTTTTTAAGCTGTTTCTTCTGGCAATCACTGTTCATCACCAACTAATATACTTTTCCTGCTACCTCTTGACCTATTAATTTTTATCTCCACCCCTGTTTTACCTGTATCCACTCCCAACAGTTATTATGTACTCTTTACACTGTCTGGGTTAACGGTATTTATATCTATCCTGGGATTGTAATTCTGTCTTCTCAGCTTTGTCTATGAGTTGGCTCTAGAAGCTGAAAACCAATAATCAGAACTGATGAGATTATGATTACGTAAATATTATTCATACTGTAGTTTTTCTGATGTCACTTCCTATCTACCTCTTGTCCCCTTTCCTCTAAGCAAACCAACCTATGGGAACTGAATGTCCCTCTCCTCTCACATCTCATTTCCTTTGTCTGGGCGACTTCATCGGCACGGAGTGACTTCCCAGCCTCTGGTCACCTGGCAAACTCTTGCTCACCCTTCAAGACTCAGACTCCCTTCCCTCCCTCAGAGCCCAGCTGGCGCCCCACGGGAGTCTGCCTGTGCACCTGCTCCAGAGTCTTCACTGCGCCGTAGTGTGGCGTGCTTCAGTTCTCCTCCTCCTCGGCAGTGAAAACTTTGAGATTGAGGGGTCATCACGTAATCATCTTGACGCCACCCCACTAACATTAGATGATTTATAATGGAAAGAATCTGCACAAAGTATTGTATTAGTCAGCGTGGAAGAAACAGAGGAATAACCAAAAGCTGCTGCTATTAAAGGAAACAGGTTGTGCAATACTGAGTTGATAAACCTCTAATAAAATAAAGTGCCAAATAAATAATTTCTGTGACATGTGTATGCCCTGCATGCAAGTACGGGCCCACAGAAGTAAATTAAAAAACAACTACTATTGTTACTTAAAGAATTAAGAACTCTCCCTCCCTTATGCCTGAGGCTGAATCTATATAGTCAAAATGTGTTTTTGTGAATTACCTGGATTACTTCTCACTTTCTCCCGGCATTTATTCAACATCTATTTATTTTAATACATATACTTTTATAATATATTTTATTGATTATCCATTAAAGTTGTTCCATTTCCCTCCCTTCGTTCCCCTCCACCCTGCGTGCCCCCTCCCACCCATATTACCCCCTTTAGTTCAGGTCCATGTGTCATAAATTCTTTAGCTTCTATATTTCCCACACTATGCTTGCCCTCCCCCTGTCTATTTTCTCCCCACCATCTATGCTACTTACTCTCTGTACCTTCTCCCTGCCCCTCCTCCCACTCCCCTGTTGCTAACCCTCCATATGCTCTCCATTTCTGTGGCTCTGCTCCTGATCTAGCTGTCCTCTTAGTTTGCTTTTGTTTTAGGTTGTTAATAATTGTGAGTTTGCTGTCCTTTCACTGTTCATCTTTTTTATCTTCTTTTTCTTAGGTAAGTCCCTTTAACATTTCATATAATAAGGGCTTGGTGATGATGAACTCCTTGAATTTGATCTGATCTGAGAAGCACTTTATCTGCCCTTCCATTCTAGATGAAAGCTTTGCTGGATAGAGCAATCTGGGATATAGGTCTTTGGATTTCATGACTTGGAATACCTCTTTCCAGCCCCTTCTTGCCTCTAAGGTCTCTTTTGAGAAATCCGCTGACAGTCTAATGGGAACTCCTTTGTAGGTAACTGTCCCCTTATCTCTTGCTGCTTCTAGGA
The DNA here is from genome assembly GCF_021234435.1 of Artibeus jamaicensis. Taxonomy (NCBI): domain Eukaryota; kingdom Metazoa; phylum Chordata; class Mammalia; order Chiroptera; family Phyllostomidae; genus Artibeus; species Artibeus jamaicensis. The sequence continues at coordinate 21,139,980 of NW_026521883.1, forward strand.
TTCTCTCCTTCATTTTAATCTTGGCTAATATAATGATGATGTGCCTTGGTGTGTTCCTTCTTGGGTCCAACTTCTTTGGGACTCTCTGAGCTTCCTGGATTTCCTGGAAGTCTATTTCCTTTGTCAGATTGGGGAAGTTCTCCTTTATTATTTGTTCAAATAAGTTTTCCACTTGTTGCTCTTGCTCTTCCCTTTCTGGTTTGGATGTTGGAGCATTTAAAAATGTCCTGGAGGTTCCTTAGCCTCTCCTCATTTTTTCGAATTTTTGTTTCTTCATATTTTTCTGTTTGGTCATTTTTTCCTTCCTTCTGGTCCGCTCCCTTGATTTGAGTCCCAGTTTCCTTTCCATCACTATTAGTTTCCTGTGCATTTCCCTTCATTTCAATTAGTTTAGCCTTCATATGTTCTTCTAATTTGTGACTAAAATCAACCAGTTCTGTGAGCATCCTGATCGCCAGTGTTTTGAACTGAGCATCTGATAGGTTGGCTATCTCTTTGGTCACTTAAAAGTATTGGCTCTGGGGCTTTGATTTGTTCTTCTGTTGGCGCCATAATTTTTTGGTCAGGTTGAACCTGTTATGTATGAGGGGCAGAGCCTTAGGTGTTCGTTCACCAGGGCAGAGGGGGCCCAGTTGCTGGGTTGTGACGCTGTATGTGGGGGCGGGGTCAGAGAGGGAAAAATGGCATTTGCTCTGTTCTCTCTTCGATTTCAGTCCCTTCTGCTGCTTCCCACAAGCAAATTGGGCCCTTCTGGTGCTGGTTCCCAGGTGGACAGGCTTGTGTACATTTTAGGACCCTGTGGTCTCTCCAACAAACTCTCCTGTGAGGTTGGTAATTTCTCCGGGCACTTCCACCCCCACAAGTGTTTTCAATCGGTGCTTTTAGGCGTTATTTCCCGTCACTGGGATTCTGAGTTGAGCGGTCTTTCTCACTGCCCGTTTTTGCCTAGTTTATCTGTGTGGGAACGTGTGACCCTGGTCAGCCAGCTGTCTCACATGCCTCACTGGGTCTGCCTGTTTGCTCCCCGCACCTGGTTCTGCCAACCGTGGCCTCTTCCTGCTGGAATCCCTCTCAGGCGGCTGCCGACTCCGCCCCTCTTATTGGTCTGGATGAATGGTTGTCGGACTTCTGTACAGTTCAATTTTCTGTCTGTTCTGGTTGTGTTTTTGTTTCTAAATCTTTGTTGTCCTTAATTTTGGTTGTGTGAGGAGGCACAGTGTTTCCACCTCCACTTCCATCTTGGCCCCCTATTTTAATATTTTTTTAAAGTTGATTTTAGAGGGATTGAAAGGGAGGGAGAGACAGACAGAGAGAAACAGCAATCAATTGCCCCTTGCACACGCCCTCGACTGGGAACTGAACCCACAATCCAGGCATGTGCCCTGACTGGGAACCAACCCTGCAACCTTCTGGTTTACAGGAAGATGCTCCAACCAAGTGAACCACACTGGCCAGGGCTATTCAACATCTAAATAAAGAGTGCTCTCTCTGTGCCCAACATGGTTCTGAGCATTGGCCACAACAGTAAGCAAACCAGATACTGCTCCTGTTTCACAGAGCCTGGGTTGAAGTGGGAGGAAACAAGAAATAATCAGTTAAAAGCTGTCACAGGCATCACAATCAGGAAAGGAGACAGTGTTTTAGAAGCACTTGGGAGGGGTGCAAAGACATTCCAGAGGAAGTGTTATCTAAACTGAGCTCTGAAAGGTGAACAGGAGTGCCCAAAATAAAGACCCACTGAAACCGACTAGGCCTGTTTCCAGCAAAGGGCACAGTTTATGCAAAGGCCCAGAGGCAACTGCAAGGCGCCTTAAGTAAAAGAAGCTGAAGCTGACTGGAATGCAGGATGGGAGGGAAAGAATATTGGGGGAAGAGGCCTGGGTGTGAGCAGGAACCAGGTCCCTGGCTTAAGACAGGTGAATGGGTTGGAGGGGTAAGACCAGAGCAAGGGAGACTATTTGAAGATCAAGCTCTTTTGTATTAAGGTAGCACTGGAGGGTGGAGGGAAGTAGATGTATTAAAGAGATGTTCGGGAGGTAGAATAGACAGGATTCGGTGACAGTCTTGAGGAGAGCAAAAGTCAAGAAACTTGAATTTTTTCAGTAAGTTTTGCAAGGAAGATATACTCAGGAATTAGCACTATAAAAGTTAATTATAGTAATAATAGAAAGTAAAAGGAAACGGAATTAAGCAGGTGTCACCCTTGACCACAATTCAGGCAGTTTAGTGACATGCACCTTCTACTTCGGTCCCGTTCCCACGTGGCCCTCCGGGCATTCAGTCTGTGATCTCTGACCATTCACAAAAGCCATCTGTCTAATGGGAAGACCATCGCTCCTGCCCACCACAGCTTCCCTACCCGTCCTGCGGGGCTGCTGATGCAGAATTTGCATTATGGCATTGACTTGAATGTCTGGTACCATCAGGACACACCTAGCATACATCCTATGGTAGCATCCTTCAAAGATGCTAATAGAAAAACTAAGATCTGAAAGGAAATTCTGGATGTAAACACCTCTTATTAACTGTGTATTTGACAGTGCCCTTTCTTAAGTCCTTTATAAATATGATTGGGCCTAGATGTTTTCTCCTTCACACATGAGGCTGTAATTCTTATTGTAAAGTCTGCTTACTCAAGATGAAAGTGGTAATCCACCAGGACACATAAGCTTGAATAATTCTACTGGCCACAGATTGAGTTCCCTGGGCCTCTGAGATTTGCATATGGGAGTGTTTTTGGGAATGACACCTGTGAAGAAGGGGAAGTAGGTCAGAGAGGGGGAGAATAGGAACTGCAATGTGGTTACACAGTGGCCTCCCTCCACTGATCCTCTGATCTTACAGGGACTTTGGGCCTGGGACGGCCCTTCATGGTTGTGCCAGATTAAGGAAAATTGCTCTACTTTCATGCCTGGTCAACAAATGCAGAGAGAGGGGAGGTAGAAAGTGGGTGGGTAGTAGTGCATGACCTTGGCAAGGTGGCTCTCTTCAACCAAGGGCAAGTCCTGCAGAGGGTCTCAGCTGACAGCTGTCAGCTGCCAAGGCTCGCAGCAGCTGCGGAGCAAGCCCCTCCTCAGTCCTGAAGTGGGGATTTGGGCGTACACCGCAGTACGACACCTTTCATCGTTACTGGTAACACAGATGTAGAAGTTCGCTTCGACAACAATTTGTAGAGCGGCTTTTACGCCCATCACTTTACGTAATTTTCACAACCCCCCTGTGCTATAGATACCAGTAACCCTATTTTTCTATTGGTACAAATGAGAACAGAGGCTCTGCGAGTCTGTGTGTAGGCTACATACACAATGAAAATTATACTGGGCTCTGGGATTCCCACATCCTTGTAGCAGTCATTCAGGTTCAAGTTTTGGTAAAGTATCTTACTTTTTTGCAAGATGCTGTCTACTAGACCTCCTGAATGCTTGTGAACATGACTTTGAAGAGTTAACGTAGATGACCCTGACCAGGTAGCTCACTTAGTTGGATTGTCATCCCATACACCAAAAGGCTGTGGGTTCAATTCCCGGTTAGGGCGCATAGCTACATGGTGGGTTTGATCCCTGGTCAAGGTGTATATGGGAGGCAACCGATCAGTGTTTCTCTCTCACATCGATGTTTCTCTATCTCTCTCTCTTTCTCCCCTCATCTCTCTCTAAAATCAATAAACATATCCTTGGGTGAGGATTAAAAAAAAGAGTAATATGGATGACCTGTTGTTCATCTTTTGAATGAAGAGCATGACCCCATGCTTTATGTAGAGTTTGGGTATGAGAAATAGTATTCAGGGAAGGGTATGGAGTAGGTCTGTCACTTCCTCATTAGTCTAGGTTTAAACTCTGGATTGAAATAGAACCTCAGAGAAAGCAGTACACACTCAGGTGATGGAAAATCAAGTGATTACAAAATCCCCTCCTCCATCCCAAATCTACTTGTTAAAAAGAAAAAAAATCCAGATAGCATATACAATATCCTCCCTCCCTCCCCAACACACACTTTCTTTTTTAAGAAGGAAGAAAAGAAATTTCTGAATACACAGGCCCATTCTTATAAAGCAGAGTGAGAGGGTGGGCGATGCACTGGATCCGCCTTCATCGCCAGGGTTGAAAGGTGCTGCTGTCAACCTGCAGCTTTCAGATGGGAACAGCATTTGATCTAGTGGCTTGTCCTGCTATAAGATAGCCTCATTGAATGGGGAACTGATTGAGTTAGTTTTTTAAAAAACACACCAAAAAGTAAGATCTGAAAAGAAGGCAGTGAAAGGAACTGCATTCTGATCAAAACTTCAGGGTAACTGCAATGGTTGGTGGATGAACAAGTCAGGATTGAAGGCTTTTCTTCCCTTCATTCAGCGAGGCAACGGAGACACAGACTGGTTCTAACACAGCCCAGGAGACAAGCTGAAAGCAGTTTTTTAAATGCCGCTTGTAACTGTGCTTTTTCATTTCTACCATTGGCGGTTCGGAGATACAGAAGGTCAATGCAGAGGACATACAGGTGGCCAAGAGACGTATGAAAAGATGTTCAGTGTTACTAATCATCAGAGAAATGCAAGTTAAAGCCACATTATAGTATTTAACAACCTCTTGTCTAGCCTGTACACTAACACAATGTGGATTAGAACACTCTAACACAGAGGCATGCATACACCCCACCGCTCTCCCCACAGAAAAAGTTTCCCTGAGGTCAGAAAGTTGTGTAATCAAGGTTAAGTCCTGTCAGGAGTAAGTAGATATTAAAAAGGGAAATACATACTCATCTTACATTTACGTCATTCTATAATTTCTTTTTATAAAAATATATTTTATTAATTATGCCATTACAGTTGTTCTATTTTCCCCCTTCATTCCCCTCCACCCTGCACACCCCGCCCCCACCATTCCCCCCCTTTAGTTTATGTCCACGTGTCTCAAGTTCTTTAGATTCTATATTTCCCATACTATTCTTGCCCTCCCCCTATCTATTTTCTACCTACCATCTATGCTACTTATTTTCTTAATATTATTTTTCATTTCTCTCAGTTAAAGTTCTTGCTTACATGAACACTTGCTTTCTAAAGTGCTGTGGACCGCTCTGCCTGGTTTCAGGAATTGTAACTCTACCCCCTGTGGCTAAGGATGAGTCAACGACCTCTGGAATGTGAGCTGCAGGAGACATAGCTTGTCTCTGGTAGCAAATGCTGCCTCAGTTTCCTCCCTGCCCCCAAAGCATGGTCGGAAGTCCTGGACGGGTAAGACCCCTCTGAGGAGGGGCAACCTAGGCCAGACACGATCACTTGGGAGGCTATTCATGGAAGCACTGGGAGGGGGGCTGCAACAAAGAGCAATGGACTCTCACCCCCCCAGCTTTGAGATAGCCCGTGTCCCCATATCCTCTGGAAGAAGTGCTTCCTGGCTCTAATCCCCTTAAGCCTGAATACCTGTTGGGGAGAGGTGCAGCTCCTTGCCTTGCCTTGCTAGAGTGTGTCCCGGGGGGGGGGGGAATCTAGCATTACAAAGAATTCCTCATAAACCTGTGAATCTGCTTTGCTAAGAGTGCTTTCATTCATATGTTAAGGGTTCCAGCAGGAAACCCTAAAACTCTGTTCCTGACAGACTCTGACTCAGACTAAGCCCTCAGATTTCTTTGAAATGTTATCTACTGTTTGATCCTTGCCACCTGTATTCCTGTGTATTACAACCCAATAAAAGCCATTGGAAGAGGGGGCTTGAGGCCTTTTCCCTCTGGGAAACTGGCCACTTCTCCTCCTCAAGCAGATCACATCATGTCTCAGTAATGTTTACTCTCATCAGTGGCACACGGCGGGGGGGGGGACTTGCGAGGAAAGTCACCCCCACACTAAAGAGCCCTGGAATCATGGGTAATTCCTTGTTACCAGGTTACCAGATCATACCAAGCCTCACTGTTGTCATCAGTTGCTATACGTAAGCAGCAATGTCACCTATCAACCAGCTTCCTACTTCCTTATTTCTCAGAGGCCGTGGGGTCCTTTGAAAATAGTGGTCACTTAACTCATCAAGCAGAATAATTCGAACTCTATCCTTCTCCAGAATCAATAGCATTAACAGCTGATTTAGAGTTTATATTGTTTTTAGCTCTTCACTCCCTTCTTGCTTCTAAAGAAAATGAATTTTTAAGTACTCCCAGATACTCCAAAGAGGACATACAGATGGCCAATAGACATATGAAATGATGTTCAATGTTACTAATAATGAGAGAAATGTAAGTTGAAGCCACAAGAGCTATCACCTCACACTGGTCAGACGGCTATCATTAATACATCAACAAACAACAAGTGCTGGCGAGGATGTGAAGAAATGGGAACCCGTTTGCACCATTGGTGGGAATGCAGATCGGTGCAGCCACTGTGGAAAACAGTATAGAGAAACCTCAAATAATTAAAAACAGACCTGTCTTTTGACCCAGTGATCCCACTTCTGGGAATGTATCCAAGGAATCCCGAAAGATTAGTTCAAAAGAACCTCTGCACCCCTATGTTCACAGCAGTGTTTTTACAATAGTCCAGAGGTGGAAGCACCCAAGCACCCACCAGTCGATGAGTGGATAAAAATGCTGGGGTACGTTGACACAATGGAATACTACTCAGCTGTAATGAGGAAGGAAATCTTACTTTTTTCAATGGCATGGACAGACCTGGAGATCATTATGCTAAGTGAAATAAGCCAGTCAGAGAAAGACAAGTACCATATGATTTCACTCATATGGGGAATCTAATGAACAAAATAAACTAACAAACAAAATAGAAACAGACTTATATATACAGAGAACAGGGATTAAGCAACAAAACAAAACAAAACAACAAAAACAAAAACCCAACAAATTCATAGACACACACACAATAATATGATGATTAACAGAGGAAAAGAAGGGTGGGGGAGGTAGGAGAGGGTAACGTGGGGATAAATGGCTATGAAGGGAGACTTGACTTGGCTGGTGACCACACAATACAATATACAGGTGATGCATTACAGGCTTATACACATGAAACTTGTATAGTTTTATTAAGTAATGTCACCCCAATCAATTCAATAAAAAGGTATTCCCAGATATGCTAGCAAAGTGCTAGGTTTTGTTTTTTTTTTTGAATGGAAATGTACAACCATCCTCTTGTAATCTTTAGTTATGAGCAGGCCAAGAAGAAAAATTTGAGAGAACATCTTTAAGCTAGCTGTTCATTCAGACCTTGGGCTACCTGACTGGGGTCCCAGCCCTAGAACACACTACTCATTTGATGTCTGTCTGTGCCCCACCCCCCTATTCACAGACTCCCTAGTATGGTCCCTACAGTTCCTTTGCTCATTACTAGTTACCTCTCTGGCAATGAAACCCAGAGAAAGAGAGAGAACCTCTTTCCCACTGCCAGAGATAAACAAGTCTTTGATAAGATGAGTTTGGGTCTGGGGAAGATGGGGTCTAAATGGATTTTCTGAAATCAGAATACATCTGATTTTTTTACATCATTCTTTATGCCCTCATGCTTCAGAGAAGAGAGTCTGTTACATCCACCCAGAACAGCACAACTCATGAATGCAACATTTACTGAGTGACTGTTATGTGCTAGATATCACTAGGGCATTATCCAAAGATATATGAGAGAATTCTAAGCCCTGAAACAATCAAAGGGCATTGAAGCAACTTACCTAAATTACTGCTTGGGAAATCCAGAGAGATCTGAGAAATGGAGATAAGATCATACCTATGCTCCAATCCTTGATTAATGTTAGTGCTGGAAAATTATCTCCTTCTATGGATGCAAGGCCACTGCTGTCGGCCATTCCTTGGAGTCTCCAAGTCCCTATCTTCTCAACGGTGGAGTCTATTCAGTAAACAGCTTTAAGAAATTACTATTATTTAAATCCAGCTTGCTATTGTCCTTACATAGGAAAACTCTTTAATGAAGTATCTCACTGTGTTACCAACCTAATGAAAACTTCCCCTGGGCTCCACTTGCCTGAAATGCCCCCTCCCCAAATGCACTTGTCCAGCTTAGTTGTCAAAGCCCCCAAGAAGCCTTCACCCTTTTCTCTCCCCCCCACCACAGCACTTTGTAGCTCTTACAGTGTCCCTATCCCATTCTCCTGGATGTCAGATCATATGTGTATGGTTACATGGCTTAGCTCTTTTGCTGGATGGTAAGATCCTTGAAAGAATTCATTCTCTTAACTTCCCATCCCACTGTGGCAACTAGCTTGTAACTTGTGGGGACTCTCTAAATGTTTCTTGATTTGAAATTAAATTATTTTACCATCTGTTTTTCTCAATCTAACTTCAAAAGTTTGAATGAGGAGACTTCTTGGTCCTAACACTAGTTTTACAATGAAGTTCTCTTGTTTTAGAACTTACAATGATGCATGCAATACCTTTAAAAAAATTGGATGCATTTTCCTTTATCACCTTGCTGACAGGAAGGTACAGGTTTGTTTTTCACAACCTTGCAAAACCAGGTCAAAGGTAATCTGGAGTGTTATAACCTCCCTGGACCTCAGGCTTGCACTAGAAAGCATCTTGAACTATTACTAAATTCTCGTACAAGAGTAGTGGCTACACTGTGGGAGCCTTGCACGGCTGTGTTGAGTCAGACAGTGTAGACCTTGCCAGTAAACTGAAAGAGACCTGGGTTATTCTTCTAAGAAAAGAGCTAGTTTAGAGAAAGCCTTAAGGCTAGCATAAATGGGAACAAAATAAATTTACTATTTGGGGGGGCTCTTTTGAATGTTTTCACAAAATATCCTGTGTTGTACGTAATAAATTTTGCTTTCCTACCTTCCTCATAGTCTGTGTTTGGGAAGGTGCTTAAAAATCTGCCAGGCCAACAAGTTGGTTTCTATCAACAAAACGAAGACCAGTTCAAATAGGTGAAGGCAATTTTTCCATGTGAATATTTGCACCACACTGTGCCACAGAAAGAGGACCATATTCTCTGGGAGACGGGAGCAACTATTTGATCTGGGGAAGTATTTGTCTACCTTGGACTTTTGGCAAGTTTAACAAATTCTAAAGGAATAATTGGGTACTGAAATTCATGATACGGTTGAGTCCTGTTGACCTGTACAGAGTCTCACACATTGACGACAACTGGATTAATCCTCATGACGAATGCCCGATGCGCTGGTCCCTTTACACACACTCCAGAATCTGACACGGTTGGGATGTAAGAGCTTTTTACTAGTTCACTCGCAAGCTCTGAGGCTGGAATTTGAAGTGTAGAATCAAACCCTACTGAATCGTCACCACTCCAACCATTCTAAAACTCCTCACTTTCATTGAACCGTGTTCAGAAGGTGTAGTAGAATGAAAAGTGCCCTGGAACAGAGAAAAAATTGGGTTCTGTGCACTTGCTCATTGGCCGTGTGGCCCCAGGCAAGTGCGATCACCCCGCTGGGACTTTGTTCAGTATGAAACAAGTGGAAATTAGACCGATCGTTTCTCCAAGTCTAGTCCTCAGACCATCTGCTTCTAAACCGTCTGGGTGAGGATGGGGTGGGACTTGGTGTACAATACACATTCTTGGAGCCTGCCACAATCCCACTGCGCAGTGTATTTTGGGGCATGAGGTTCAGGAATCGGTTTTTCCAAATAAGCTTTCCATGTGATTCTTATGCTCATTAAAAATTCCTTTCTAGAAATCATCAACAAAATAAAATGACAACCCACAGAATGGGAGAGCATATTCACTGATACATCTAATAAGGGTTAATACCCAAAATGTATAAAGTACTTACAAAACAACACCAAAGCAAGCAAACAAACACACGCCCCAATCAACAAATGGGAGAAGGACCTGAAGAGATGCTTCTCCAAAGAGGACATACAAATGGCCAATATAAAAAAATGCTCAACATCACTAATCAGAGAAATGCAAATTAAAACCATAATGAGATACCATCTCACACCTGTCAGAATGTCTACTGTCAATAAATCAACAAACAGCAAGTGCTGGTGAGGATGTGGGGAAATAGGAATGCTTTTGCAGTGTTGGTGGGAATGCAGACTGGCGCAGCCACTGTGGAAAGCAGTGTAGAGATAACTCAAAAAACTAAATATGTATCTGTCTTTTGACCCAGCAGTCCCACTTCTGGGACTATATCTGAGAAAACCTGAAACATTAATTCAAAAGAATATATGCACCCTAATGTTCACTGCAGCATTATTTACAATCGCCCAGATTTGGAAGCAGCCCAGGTGCCCACCAGTAGATGAGCAGATGAAAATGCTATGGTACATTTGACACGGTGGAATACTACTCAGCCGTAAAAAAAGAAGAAAATTTTACCCTTTCTAACACCATGTATGGACCTGGGGAACATTATGCTAAGTGAAATAATCCAGTCAGAGAAAGACAAATATCATATGATTTCACTCATATATAGAATCTAATGAACAACTTGAACAAAAGAAAACAAAGACAGATTCATAGATGAAGAGCATGTTAGCTAGAGTATGGTGGGGGAAGTCAGGGGGTGGAGGGATGGAGCAAAAAGGAAAAAGGACTCATGGGCATGGACAGCAGTGTGGTGATTGCTGGGGGGAGGGGAGTATAAGGGGACTAAATGGTAATGGGAAAAATACAATAAAGATTAAATTTAAAAAAGCTTCCTTTCTAAAGTTCTTTTTTAAATCCTCACACAAGGACATTTTTTTTTTTACCGCTTTTAGAGAGAAGGGAAGGGAGAGGGAGAGGAGGGAAGAAAGAGAGAGAGAGAGAGAGAGAGAGAGAGAGAAACATAGACTGGTTGTCTTCTTATAACCCACAACCTTGGTACATGTCCCAGCCAGGAATCAAACCGGCCACCTTTCAGTCTACAGGACACACTCCAACCAGCTGAGCCACACTGGCCAGGGCACTTTCTAAAGTTTTTTTTATTGACAACACACTCATTGAAGTTGGAGGATTATAGGATTAGAATATTTGCAAAATTCCTTCCAACTTCAAAGAATTCTAAGAATTAGTGTATTCAACACATTTATAAATGGGTACATTTGCTTAGCATGCAACTTTGGACTCTGTGTTATCTCCTTTGCAGGAACTGTTTCAGATGGCAATTTGTCCTTGTTTTAGGTCAGAGTGTAATCCTACTCTGTACTCAATGGTCTCTCCCAGTGATTTGGAAAAACTGAATGTTTTACAAATTGGTGGCCTCTCTCAAAGGTCAGTTTGCTGCTGGAGAGAGCCATGGGTCCACCGGCAAGCCTAGTTCAAATTTGGTCTGAATGTCGGCATTTCATTCTATTTTCTTTATGCAATGAATGACTAATATATGATACTCAATGGCAGAGGGCTGTCGCCTGAGTGGAGAAGGAGATATCTAGTCGTATTGCTGACCTGAAATTCAGAACCAAACTCTGTTATAGTCATTTAAACCTGAGCTTCGTCAACAGAACGCCCAGTCCTTGCTTGACCTCCCTCTCGGGGCCGGGGACATGGTCATGTGCCACATGATGACCGTTTGGTGGATGACGAACCACATATACAGTGGCGGTACACCACAGAGCCGAAGTGTGTAGTAGGCTACACCACGTAGGTTGGTGTAAGTACACTCTGTGATATTTGCACAATGACAAATTGCTTTAAAATGCATTTCTCATAAAACATTCCTGTTATCACTGATGTCTGACTGTACTATGCAGTTTAATAGTATTTCAATCCCCCCTGAAGTGGTACCTAAAGTGATAGATTTAAGAGCATCTTCTGGTTAGTGAAGTTGTCTCATTTCCCAAGCAACTAGAAACTGTTGGGAGTTTTCTTGAAAGGACCATGCCCTTCAAATAACTTTGCTGCCTTTTAAACTGACCTCTGTTTAACTTTTATATAAAGCCTTCACTTTTTTACATTGCTTCTTTTATGCCACATGAAACAGATGTGTCAGTTTCCTGGTTTCTCGCAAGCGAATAGTGTCGCAGACATCTTTCTGTGACACTAGGCAAACTGCTTAGCTTGTCTCAGTTTCCTCGACTATACAATGCAGGGGGAGAGCAGATGGATGCTTGATCCCTTCCAGCTCTAATGCTTTACAGCTGCGTAGAAGAAGGGGCACGAAGTCATGGGCTTCGAAGTTGAACAGGCCTAGACTGAAACTTTAAACCCCAGTTTCCTCAACTCCATACCAGGGGGTGATGATATGTTATCTCTCAGGGTGACAAAGGTACCCAGCACAGAAAGGCATTCCAAAAAGGTGGGGCTACCTGGCTCCCGATTCCTCTGTGTCTTTCAGCCCCCACCTGGTTAGCCTCCTCTTATTAAGAGAGTGGAAGCAACTGCTGGTCCTTATTCAAGCTTAGGGGCAAGCATTCTAGGAAGGGAAAACCAGCAGCCTGGTGGTTAACAGGATCCTGGTTTCTTGGCACGGTCACCATGGTGGCATGAAGTTAAATGCCAGATCTTGTTAAAATACAGCAGGAGGTTAACAACAGGACCAAAGGTCACTATCCCTATAGGTGCAAAAGGGGATCACCAAGGCAATGCGGCAGATCCCTAAAGTCTTCTCAGTGGGGACTAAAATCGTCACCTTGAAGACCAAGGAGGAAACCAAGCAAGGATCAGAGAGGGAGAATGACTTTCCCATGATTACACAGCCAATCACGCAGCAGAAGCGGGATTTTTTTTTTTTTTTTTAATCCACTGGTGTTCACAGTCAACACCTCCTGCATTTGATCGCGGATGTTGTGAGTCTTGGTTAGGAGCTCGGACTCTGACCCTCGCAGTGCACCGCCCTGGTTACCCACCTCTTCCCAGATCCATGACCTGGGGTAGGTGTAAGGCTTCACTTCTCTGGCCTCAGTGGCATCGATAAAGTCTGACAGTAAACGCTGCATATTGCGAGGATTAAAAGCCACACAGTATGTGTAGTGCTTAACATAGTGTCTGGGCCAGTTAGAACTTCCCCAATGGGCAGTTCTAAAAGATTGACTAGCATTTCGAGGAAGGTTTGTCAACCTCTCCCTCCACACCTGCAGATCCAATTTGACCACTGCCGCCCTCCCCGTACCCGCGCCCCCTCCCAGGAGCCCAACGCCTGCGCCGAGCGGTTCGGGCTCACCTGGCGAGGCCAGTAGCACCTTCGCTCCGCAGCACTGAAAGCAGTGCAACAGGGACTTCGCGCGGATGTTGCAGTTGAGGCACGCCATGGCACAGCCAAGCTTCAACAGCCCTAGCCACAGCCACACATAGGCTGGCTCATTTCCCATGAAAATCGCCACGCAATCTCCTTGGCGCAGGCCGAGGTGGTCGCGCAGCGCCCGGGCCACTTGGTTGCTGCGTCGGTCCATCTGCGCGTAGGTGAGCGTCTCATCGCGGAAGATTAGGAAAGGCTTGTGCGGGGTCTGGCGCACTTTCTCCAGAAAATGTTGCAGGATGGTGTGCACTGGCCGCTGCTGCTGGTATTTGCGCACCTTCCGGACCAAGCCAGCCAACTGCAGAAAGTAGCCCGTGTCCTGTAAGAAGTAGGGACAGCAGAAATTCGCCAGCAGCGGCAGGAGCAGCAGCCCTGCCAAGGCTATGTAGATAGTGGGCAGCATGGCGGTGACCGGGCCCCCTGTCCCAGCGAGGGCGGAGGGCGCACTGCGGGCGTGCAGCGCGGCGGCGGGGGGTGCTCCTGGTGGGCGGCGGGCTGGATGCGCTGCGGGGCTGGATGCGCTGCGGCGCGCAGCTAGCCTGGGGCGACGGCCGAGTGCCTGGACTGCCTCGGCGGGCTCTCGGCCGGGTAGAGTGGCGGCAGGTGGAGTGGCCTGTGGGCTGCCTGAGGCTCCTGCACGACCTGCCGGCTGAGCCCGCCCCTTCGTGGGGGTGCGGACGCCTGCGCTCCTGGCCCGCCCCTCTGGCAGTCCCTCGGCGGACACAGCTGCACCCGAGCCTGGATGTCTGTGGTCAAGTGTGGACTCCTGCGATGTGACCAGAGCACTTTACCCCTCGGAGCTGCAGTTTCCTTATAAAATGGTGGTGATAAGACACACTTAGAAGATGTTCAGAAGATTGGAGGTGATAATGCAGACGTGCGTAGGGCTATTATTTATTGCTACAATTAATTGAGTGCCTTATGGATGACTTATTGTTGTTATCAACGAAGTGCCTAATAAATGCGAGCCAGTCCCGTTATTTATTAGTGGGTATCAGGTGCATCCCGGTCTTGGGGGCGTTCGGTCCGCTCTCTCCCTTTCTCAGATTTGCTACTCCCCGAAACCCAACCCCGCCCGATGGCAGACCGCCTCCTGAGGCCAGGGTTTGAAGGCAGGAGAAAACGTGCAGAGATTGTCACTTCCCGCTCACCCAGCCCCCGGCTGGTGGTTCAGGGGCCGAGGTTCTAGTCCTAACCGGCCCCTCCCATCCAGCCAGCCCGGCTTTGGGCGGAGGTCCTGCCACCCTCGGACAGCGGAAATCAAGCCCTGGTGATATTTTGATTTGTTTTACTATTTTGTTCTGTTAAGTGATCCCGATCCCCCGTCCCCCGGCCCGTCCCCTGCCACATTGTCTGTGGAAGTTTCTCGGCTATTGTCCGCCCAGTTCAACACACATTTACTAAAATTAAGTAGACGTTACTGACATTTCTCAAAAGCCTTTTCTTTCAGTGTGACCCTTCCTTTTAACTCTCTCAGTGCTGCTTCTATACAGAGTGGAGACTCACTGCTTGCTGCCGAGGAGGGTGAGGATCTACACAAAAGTGTTCTACTTTTCCCCTCTCCTGTCATCCTGCATTTGTCCATCTCATTCTTCAGAGACGGACACAGTAAGAACGCTCACTCCTGTCAGACACTGCCGGGCTTTCCTGCATTGTGCGTTTGGAAACTCACAGTCGTCTAAAGGTGGCACGTTCACGCACATTTACAGACAGGAAAGGGACTCTTAGAGAGGTAAACTGGGACAGCTAGTAAGTGATGGAATTGTAACATGGAATGTAGAGGTCCCCCAGATGGGGAAGTGAGCCCCTAACCTGGCTGGGGGAGCAGAGCCACTGAAGTTTACTTGGCATATCAATACCAACTGGCTTGGCTTCACAAATACGTTAAGTAGCTGTGGCAGGGGCTGGGAGCCAGGGAGATGGGTGTGACCTTGACTGTAAGGAAGCGGGAGGGGCTTGCTGCACCACCGGAGCAGGAAGGCAGTGGAGCAGGAAGGCAGTTCCCCTATGACAGGGAGCCAAACCTGCCGGGACTAGCCATGGCCATGGCCATGGCAGCCGGAGAAAGGCAAAGGAGGCCGAAGTCCTGGCGGGTGTAGCTGACTGTAGCTGACTGTGGGAGAAGTCAGAAGTGCGGTGAGAAAGGAAGATCCGGCGGGGATTTACACTCAAGTGAGGGGCAGCTGTGCTTGTCTAGTCATTTGTCTAGTCATGAGGAAGCTCTTTTTTTTTTAAAGATTTTATTATTTATCTTTAGAGGGGAAGGGGGGGAAGGAGAGAGGGAGAGAAACATCAATGTATGGTTGCCTTTTGTGCGTCCCCTGCTGGGAACTGGCCTGCAGGGAACCGGCCTGCAACCCAGACATGTGCCCTGACTGGGAATCGAACCGTGATCGTGAGGTTCGCAGGCCCGTGCTCAGTCCACTGAGCTACACCAGCCAGTTGAGGAAGCTCTTAACCATATGGCTTGGGAGCAGCCTTGGCCATGAGTCATGAAAAGATGCAGAAGGACCCCCTCCAGTTCATCATGAGAAGGGGCGGTTCGATTTTGGATTAAGAGCAGGAGCCGAGCCGAGCACAGACGACTGGAAGAAGCTGGAATGTTAAAACTGGAATCTGCCCAGCTATGCTACAGACTTCTGTTTCTTTTCCTGAGAGATGGTACCTCTGACTGGCCTGGTGTGGCCAGGGGAGGCAGGACTGTGTGCTTGCACGTGTTTAGTTTTCAGGGACTTTGAAACTTAAAAACAAAATTCTGCCATTATTCTGAACCTGTATAACTTTTGAATAAATAGTCACTTTCCTTTTCATAAGATTTGGCAGTGGAGTCACAGTGGTTTTGGCGATGGGCAGTAGAACCCGGGGGTTCTGTTACAGAATTGGTATTTGTTTTTGAACTGGTACTGAGAGAGGATAGTGAGAAGGTGGGAAAATTCCTTGGCAAGCGTAATAGGGAAGCTGAGAGTTATCTGAACACAACGGCTGAGCCATGCACAGCCCAGTACAGATGGTCACCAGGGCAGAAGGCCCTGGGTACCTAGCAGGGGGCAAAACAAGACCCTGACCCCCAGGGTCACCTTTTCTCCCATGACCTTTTCTCCCTGAAGAAAACATCTAGACCTAAGTTGTATTTCAGCTCCAGGCCTAGAAAAGCAGCATCACCAGGTAGGTGATGCCAGAACCAACTGCAATGGCTAAAGACCCCCTCCTCTGCCCCTGACCAATCAGTGCAGACCAGGACCCTGAAAGGGCCGCACCTGGAGAACTGAGGAGTATTCTGCTGAAATCTTCCCCTGAGGCCTCCCCTACGATTCCGATTCCGATTCCGATTCCGCCTGCAAGAAAAGGATAAGAGCTTCAAGACAAAAGACCCAGGGTGTGCTCTCCCTGCGGGGAGCAGCCCTCCTGCGCCACTTCCTTTTCCTCCTCCATTCCTCTTCCCCCACTTCTTTCCCCACAGGCGGGAGACTCCTAAACCCTCAGGCAATGGGCAGCTGGCAGCTTGTTTCAAGCTAATCCCCTGAACCTGTCCCCAAAGCCCCCCTCTCTCTGATTGTCCAGTGAGCTAAGGCGGCCCAGCCTAGGCTCTCCTGTTGCTTCTTCTATGCAAAGCCCTTCCTTGTTTTTCTGTCCCCACATTTAATAAATGTAGCCTCGTAGTCACCCGGACTCGTGGTGTGACATCTTCCCCACATGAAGTCAAGAACCCACACACTGCAGCTGGTGGTAAGCAGTCCCACGCAGGGCCAGGCCGCCGATCAGTAACAGTATCTGGCCCTGGGGCCCACTCTAAGCAACCATGTTATGTTGCCCTCCATTCTCTAGATTTCTATCCATGTTTTCTTTTTTTTTCCCCCCAGCATTTTTCTTTCTTTTTTTCTCACAATCTTCTGCTCCCCCATTTTTTAGTCCCCTCTTTTTATTTCTGGGACCTGCTTAAGCAGTACTTTCTCTAGCTTTTCCCCACTGTTTCATGGCAGATCCAGCTACTATCGAGTGGCTGGTTGCATCATTCCTCTGGGGAGGAGGCGGTGGCCTTCCTTGTCCCGGAGGA
Organism: Artibeus jamaicensis; assembly: GCF_021234435.1. Taxonomy (NCBI): domain Eukaryota; kingdom Metazoa; phylum Chordata; class Mammalia; order Chiroptera; family Phyllostomidae; genus Artibeus; species Artibeus jamaicensis. The sequence continues at coordinate 21,157,164 of NW_026521883.1, forward strand.
GAAGGCAGTCGTGCTAATAGAAGTAGGGCTAGGGACAGAAACCATTCTGTGGGGGAGCGACTCTTCTTTCCTGTTGAAACTCAGAGCTAGCTCTCCAATTCCGTCCCAGTGCCGCCCCCTCCTGGGTAGTCAACTTCAGACACCAGGTCCCAGACCCCTCCGGTCTCATCCTTCAGTAGCGACGCTCCAGAGTGCTAGATCTGTGCAAACGCTCGCTTCTCCCTTACTCCGAGGATCATGGTAGCCTGTGCAGCAGCACAGTTGCAAGCGAAATAAGTAAGACCGACACCGGCTTAAGCAGAAACGGGAATTTAAGCAGTAACTGCAGAGTCCGGGGGCGGGGTAGCCTCAGGAGGCTGCAGCTGCGGTGTAGGCGCTGGGCGCTGGGCCGGCTTCTTTTTCACTGCTTCTGCGTCTCCTCCTCTGCTGTTCTGGGAGTCCTCCCTCCTGATCCAAAGGTGTTGCCAACCCCTCAGAGTTGCATGCTTCCTCTGTCAACTTCAGACAGATAATAAGAAACTTTTTTTAGGAGTCCTTATTTTATTTTATTAAAAAAATATCTCTGACTGGGTTATGTGCCCATTCTCAGACCAATCAATCGCCTGGGCTAAGAAGTACTGATTGCTTTAAGCCAGTCAGGGCTCAGCCATGGAGCTGGGGGTAGAGTCAATCCTATATTATAGGAAATTTCAGGGTATCATTTAAAAAGTGGGGGGCGGGAGGGGAGAAGGAACACATGTGGAGGCAATAGGCCAACATTTGTTATCTCTCTCTTTCTTTGAACTCTTTTCCCCAGTGATTGTATTTTCAAGCCTGGGCTCCATGCTGACCTCTGTCTCCCGGCTAATAGTCTTCTTGGCAATACTGGTATCATCATATACCTCCACTGCTCAGTCAAGTTCAGTGGCTCCCTGTTGTGTTCTCCTTCCTCTTTCACTCCTGGTGTCTGTAGGCATCTGTCATGTTTTTCCAGCATATGGGACGCCTGGAGACTAGAACGCTGGGCCGGGCCGCATGCTCTGGCTCCCTCCGGGAGGGAGGGGATCAGGGGCTTCGCACGTTGGTTGCCTGTCCTAGGAACATCTTTGGGGAAGCCCTGGTTTGTGAAATGAAGTTTCAACTTCATTTCCTAGCTCTTAGCTCTTCTGGATCTGACTTCCCGAACTTTCACTGCACTCAGTGAACAGATTGAGTTTCTGCTAGGAGCAGAACATCATCAGACACGGAGCATTTTAACCTGAACTAAAACTTAATTCCAACTACTATTTTCCAAGAACAGTTTGTTTTAGCAAGTCTGGTCTACACCCTCCGAAAATGCCCGGCATGGTCCTCTCTCTGTGGTTTTGTTCTAGCCTCTTTCTGCCCCTTAAACCCTCCCCCTGAGACCCCAGCCCTCCTGTGCGCAGCTGCAGCGAGCACTTCAGGGACGTCAGGGTTTCTCAGCCCAGCGGCATCAAAACATAGTTAGGGACCCAGGAGAAAGTGCCAACTTCGTAATTTTTCAAGTAAAAACAGCACCCCCCAGCAACCACAGTGTGTTTTTATTATTTTATAAAAGAATGACATTTTAGTATCAGAAAGAAAAATATAACTAAACCACACATTTAAAAATAATAGGAAAAAAGTTAATTTTATGTTATGTATATTTTACATCAAAATTTACAAAAGAAGAAAAATATACCCCCCAAAGAAAATGCAGTCCTTTTCGAGAAAGACTAAAAACAGCATTATAACAATATATAGAGAAGACAGAAATTGAAATCATTTGTGGTGTAGAAAAAACACACTTTTCTTTGGTTTGTTATGTCACATAGAAATTGTTTATATGCAAGTTCCTCCAGTTAGAAATAGAAATTCAACCGAGAAGCATGATGTAGAGCCCAGCCTTGAACCGTGATGATGTGGTAGGCAGTGAGGAAGACCTGAGCAAAGCAAGGACAACGACAGGCCAAGTGCGGAAAGTCCCTGGTGACACCAGCGACCTAGCAACAGGCAAAGTTGGGAAACAAACAAGGACCTCACTCCCAGGGGGACCTTGCCTCCCCTTACGTATCTCGGTCATTTGGTTTTGATCCCGTGACCTTTCCATATGGCTGGGCCTGTGGTCTGGATCCTCTTCTGACCTTCCCTCCCCTGACCCGTGGCTAGTCATTTGGATTAGACTCCCTCAGAGAGGGAAGTAACAAGAGGGCCGGAGAACAGCCCTTAAGCATTAGGCTCCCGGGACAATGAGGTTCTGACCTGCATCACACTGCATCTAGGCTTCAGTGGTGTTTGGGCTTCAGGCCCAGAAAAGCAACAAAACTAGACAAACAAAGCCAAGGCTGACCTCAGGACAACTGTGAAGACTACTGACCCGCTGCTCTGGAGCCGACCAATCGGCGGAGACCAGGATCCTGACAGATCCTCCCCTGGACCTCCTCTGAAATCCCCACCCTTAAAAACCTTTTAGGACAGAGGACCCAGTGGTCTCCCTCCCGAGACCAGCAGGACAGACAGCACCTTTTCCCTCCCCCTCCCCCTCTGCTTCCGCACCACGCACCCATACCATTCCTTCCTCTCCACTAAGCTCCAAACGCCCTTCTTTCGCATCTGTAACTGGTGTCCTGAGCCCATGTCTTCTATAGCTCACTTCTTCTACCTCTGTGACTTTCTAAATAAACTTTCTCTTACACTTCGAGTCTCGGCTCTGAATTCTTTCCTAACCAGAACTCAATACCAAGGTTGCTGAACCAAGGTCTGGTTAGAGTACATTGGCCTAACGACTGGTGCGGTTCTCCCTGCTGTCAGCAATAGAACTTTGGATTGTTTCAGCCCTGCGACCTCAACTGCGGACCCCTCCACCCCCTTGCCCCAGTGAGGCCTGATCCCCCCCTCCCCCCCGCCCCACATCCACCAAGCCTACTTGTTACCCTTCACTAAGTCGCGTCCCCTCCTGGCCAGGCACTTCAGTGTGGCCTCCTGGAACTCCTCTTTTCCTTGTATTTTCTACCCAGAGTGCTAGGTTACATCAAATGCCCACTCTTGTCTCTCTTATCCTGAGGCATTTAGGAGCAGTTCAGGGGACAGTGCAAGTTGACACCCCCAGTCTTGGTCAAGCCTTCGCACTGCCCCTGACTCGTCCATCTCTGCTGGTGTCTTAGAGAAGGCTTCCCAGGGGGTGATTCCCAGCTCCCTTTGTGATGTCCAATCCCGACCCTGAATTGTCCTCTCAACACGTGGTTTCCCCCTGCTTTATGGAGATGAAGTAGCCCACTGGTTCTCACACTCTGTGGGCATCAGTTACCTGGAAAACATGCTAACACGCAGCTTGCCAATCCTGCTGCAGAGTTTCAGGTTCAGAAAGTCCTGGGTGGGGCCCAGAATCCACATTTCTAAGAAGTTACCAGACAGTGCTGAAGCTGCTGGCCCAGGGGCTACACTCTGAGACCCGCCCACTCGGCCTGGTGGTCTTCAAACTGCCCAGCAGGCGGGACTCACCGCAGAGCAAGGGAAAGGGGCTCCGGGACCGGCGTCCATCGGCTCCCATCGGAGCGCCTCCACGCACATCTCTTCTGTATGGGACGTCTGTGCAGACCTCGCGTGGAAAACGTGTTCGAAAAACCCTTTCTTTTAAATCCTTTCTCTCACGCAGATCTATCTCTCGTACTAAACTTGCAAACTCACCACACAGCTTGAATCTCAATTGTTTCATGTACGGGGGCTGCAAAAATAGTCATGCTTTTCCTCCTGCCCTTTAAGTTCTTCCAGCATGGGCTACTGAACAGAAACAGATTAACAGGAGAAAATCAAAAGTTTAATACAGGTGCACTGGGAAGTCACATAGATATGAGAAATCCATGAAAATGCCCCTAGAAGACATTTGGACAAAGGAGAAGAAGGGCATTAGGTTTCAGAGGTGAGCGTGGGGGATTTACTGGTAGCCGAGGAAGGGTGGAACTCCCGGGGCAGGCGGATCCCGGTGACTCAGAAACAGTGGACACGGGAGCATCTCACTCACCACATGTATTTAAACTAGGCCGAGGTGGCAGCCTGGGCTCCCCTTCCTGCCTGGGAGGAGGGTCCAAGCTTCTTTCTGAGTCTTTCCTTTCTTAATAGAAAGCTTAACACCAATATCCCAGAAACAGCTTCAGAGTGGCAGAATTTTGATTCCTTCACATGCATACTTTTCATTTTTCACCTCACTTTTTTGCATTTATGTGGAAGTATTTTGATTTCAATATTGTCTTACATGGTTTTGATGAATCAGTTTTGGCCGACTAGAAACATTATTGTTCCACTGGCACAAAATCCCAAATTTTGAAAACGTTTTCAATGACTGACTAAACATTTTCTAATCTGGGAGCACCTGAGGTCACCTAGGACACAGAAGGAGGAAAGAAAAATGAGTGGTGAGAACAGTTGGGGAGGAAGTAGGGAGAAAAAATTAGCCTGGAGAAAACATTTATTGCACATTTATAAAATGTCCACTAGATGGCAGTAGCACTCCAGGAATAAGGTTCCCAAGGCTCCGGAAAAAAAGGAGGAACCTACGTGGAAGGACCTGTGGAGCGTGCTGCGTACAGTCCTCTCCCTGGAGCAGAAAATATTTTAGATGGACTTGCTCTTCAGATCACACTAATTTGACGTTTAAAATCTAATTCTCAATCCTGTTTAGCTCACAGTAACCTAATATTTTACTGAGAACAAAAGATACTCTCACTCTGAATTGATCTCTAGATAGGCCTTCAATCAGCGAAGATGCTGTGAACAGCAAATGTTAAAAATAACTTTAAGATTCAGTAAAATGTGTTTTTAAACCTACAGTTATTAAAGTTTCTTTAGTTTAAGTATCTTAAACTCTATATTCTTAATTTGTCTTAGTTTGATCATAATTTTAAAAACAAGCAAAAAATTTAGACAAAATTGAAAAGCAACCCAAGTAGCAAGATTCATGCTAAATCAGATTAGTAATTGGCAGCTGTCTTCAGAATTATAGAGGTAAATATTGTACCCCAATAAATCTAGCATATCTTGCAAAAAATGACTATTCAGGTACCTGTGGAAGTGGCCTCTTGCAGTATGTAAAGGAAAAGAATTTCCCGAGGCCCTCGTGGAGGACGTGGCCCTGTGGAATGGTTTACTGGTGATGTACAATTAAGGGGATTCGCCCCTGGTTTCCAATGTCCCATCTCTGTCTGTCTCACTGTGGGAATAGTCCAAGGTTGTCTTCAGTAGGTCAGGATGAAGACCGCTGCCCAGAGTGTATGTTCCATATTACAACCCAGTCCGTCACCTGGCTAGCTTAGTATGTGTTTCTGGCTGCAGACCACTGTGGTGCTTCAGTATCCAGGCTGCCTCCTGGAGGCCAGGGGCCACGTGGAGAGAGCAGGTGAGTGCGCCGAGCATGAGTAGGTCACGGGCAAGAGAGAGAGCGTGAGAGCGAGAGTTTCTTTGTTCCCCTGGGGTTATAACTGGGAGCTTGGGTTTCGGATGGACTAGGTGCTTCCTCAGACTGACCAATCAGCTTCCCATGGGTCCACACCTGCACTTAGACGGACAGGCCTCCACAGTCCAGCACCTTCGCCTGTGCCCCCAACAGTCTGGTGCAGTGGGTGTTAATTCCCTTGGAGGAGCACAGCGCTGTGGTCCCCTGGAGTGTGCGGCCGTAGCTTCCTGGCTGAGTGAGCAGACTTCTGCTTCCCAGTTTATTGAGCTCAGTGTTTAGTTCCCTTTGCTCTCTTTCCCGTTATTAATATCTAGCTAAACACTGACGGTAGCAATACCAGTCACAGCCTTTCATGGCTCCGTTAGGCTACAGGAACTAAGTATCTTTCCATTTGCAGGCTCATTCCATCAGCTAGGCAGGTCTACAATTAGTCTCACTGCCAAAGGTCACGTATTTGAGAGCTTGGGAAGAAACCTGGAACCCGCAAGCCAGGTTTGCCAAGCTACAGGATCCCCCTGGTTTCCACCCTGTTATTTTGTTGCTTTCTATTTTCTAAGTGGATGATGAGGTCCACACGGGGCTTCTGAGAGCACTGGGCGGAGCCGGGCGTGAGGGATCTTGATCTGAGGAAGTGACAAGGCAGCCAGTCCCCAGAGCTGATGTAACAAGACCAAGCACGAGATTCACTGGTGTAACGTGACACAGAACCAACCGTTTCCATAAGTGTGGAGGGGAGGAGCGATCCCTTTACCTGGAACCAGTCAGAGAGGGCTTCCAGGAGTAGGTGAGTTTTTTTAAAAGTGCTGAAGAAAATAGTAGGTATGAGTTTGTGATTGGGGAAAGGTGGACACTGTGGATAAGGGGAAAGATGTAAAAAAATGTGGATAATTGCAAGTCATACCATCAATATTATTTCTTGTTTCAGGATGAAATGAAGGAAAACATGACTTCATTGTGAATGCAAAAATAGTACATCATGGTTAGAGAATTCTTTTCACGAATGTCTTTCACTTTTCCCCCTCCTTCTTATTTCCACCGGCAATATCATGCTGGATGTTGGCTCTCTATGCTGTAGGTTTTCCTGTTGGATTTAAAAGTGATCGATCCGCTACCTTTAGTATACATTTATCTTTTCCAGTGAGATTTATATTTTGATGTTTTCTTGTTACTAATCAGCACCCTTTGTTTTCAACATAAAAAAGTTCCTTTACATTTCTTTTAAGACCAGTTTAATAGCAATGATAGTCTTATGGGGGCTCCCATGTATGTAACAAGTTATTTTTTTCTTGATGCTTTTGGGACAGCAAGACCTGTGAAGGCTCCCCTTTGGTAGATACTGTGCAGGGGCAGGGGGAGGCGGGGCGGGGAGGGTGGGCAGTGAGCATGAGGATGACACCTGCTGGCTGGAATCAGGCAGAGGGACAGTGTGTAGATCCAGCCCACAGGAAGGGTTGGAGGGGGGAGGGGGCAGGAGAGAGAAATGTAGCATTAAAAAAAAATGCAGGCTCTTAGATATGCGCTGAATTGGATGCCTGCCCCTCGGGCCTATTTTAAGAGCCTCATTCACTTACGTTGGCTGCTTAAGAAGGGGAGGCAGGTGAGCCCTGGGGCAGGTGAGTCTGAGCAAGGCAAGCGGGTGCTTTCAGGGTCCTTTCTCGGTCCCGAGAGCCCAAGGATCTTGTCGTGGGGAAGCCCCACTGGTTTTCACAGCTCACAGTGTTGGGAGCTCTCCTATCAGGTGACAACCTGAAAAGTCACCTGATGTGGGCCTCAAACCCTTTACTCCTCCAGGAGAATCACTTCGCTTTGAGTTCCTCTCTATCATGAGTCTCCGGGCCGGGGTGTGTGTGTGTGTGTGTGTGAAGTTTATGGTGAAACTGTGTCTCAGCTTCTCCTCCCAGCCCGACGGGTTTCCCTCTTGTTTGTGTGATAGGAGGGTTTTGGGTGTTTAGTTTTTGTTTTGTTTCCTTTTGTTTTCCCAGAGGATGTTGTTCTATATGCAGCTTCAGGTTCTGTGTGTCTGTGTCAGGTAAACCCGGGATCCTCCTAAGTCACCAGAACCTTCTTCCCAGCTTTTTACTCAAAAATTCCCCTCTCGTTCAATCTCTCTGTTGGGAATCAAAAACCACGGCCCGGAGCCTGGTGGTAAAGCCTTGGAGCCTGGAACCTTTAGTTCTTCCCCGAGTTTCTTGCCTTTTGTTTTCCTTCTCCTTTGCAGTAATCATCAATTAATGTCTCTTAAACGGGACAGGGCCTGTGTGCTTATCCACAGGGACAGGGAAGCAGGGAGAGGAAGAGGAGGTGGCTGCCCTTGGTGCAGTTGGTCCTGAGGAGGCCGGCAGGACCCTGAGGGCTGGGTGGGTGGAGGCGGCTTTGAGGAAATGAGAGAAGAGCAGCAGAGAAGGGGGCTCGGGGAGCAGGTGTGCACCAAGGGTGTTCTGGGGCCTCACAGGGACTGGGCCAGGGAAGCTCTGACCCACAGGCCCTTCCAGGGTAGGCTTCTAAAAGGTACTGGAGGGCTTTTGCTCTTTTGAGGACTGTCTAATAATTGTCTGAGAGAGCAGTCCTTTTGTAAAACCTTTTCAGTTAATACTTCCCAAAGCTGCCTGCGTGTTAGAATCATCTTAGGAACTTCAAATAATACAGACTCCCCCAGACTGACCCCAGAACTACAGAATCAGTATCTCCAGGAGTGGGGCCCGAGTGTCTCCATGTTTTTAAAAGTTCCCCTGTTGACTCTCTTGTAATTTATTCGGGGGCATATCGAGGAACCAGAGCTCTCAACACACTAAAACTTACATGCAAATAATTTCCCCCGGAGAAGCAGGGTGCGCTGTTTTACTCCATGAGCGCTTTGAACTCAGAAACTAGCATAAATAAAATCATGTTGGCACACATGATACCTATCGATCTACTTTGGCAAGGCATTTACTGAGCAATGACATTCATAGTACTTTTAAATCTTCCCACCGGTTTTCTTATCTACATTCTCACAACTGCTCTGTAAGGTCACCAACCAAGCAATGTTTAATGAGCTCACAGGGCTGATTGAGACAGTGCCCGGGCAGATGGGAGGAGGAATCTTGTTTGCACGTGGTGCATCAGGAAATGGGTTGTGAGTGACTTCACAAAGGCTGCGGGGGCCGGGGCTGCTGAGAGAGAAGACAGGCGTCGGGTCCTCCAGTGGCCGGCTGGCTGGGCACGCGCTAGGTGGGCTCTGCCACTTGGAAAGCTGTGAGCGCACCTTTACCCTAAGTTGTCATGATTACCGGAGGGGTCTCCTAAACATCAGGGAGGGCTCAACGTATTCGTCCTTCCAACCCTTTCGTTCTTTCTCTGTCGTATTCGAGTTCCCAATTACACCAGAAAAAAATGTTCTTTTCCCTTGTCCAGTTCATCTCACTTTCCTTGTAGGATTTGAGAGCAAGTGTCTAGAATAACTGACTCCAGCCTCAGTTTTTCTCTTAGACTTTGTCTCTTTCCTGCCCTTTTCACTCCACCCAGATCACTGTGATTGAGGTCACACAAGTCTCTTCCCAGCTAATGAGAATACGCTTCTGCAATCTCTCTCGGCGGGCTCCTTTCCCCACAGACGGCCCCTTCCTGCCGTTCCCACCTGCCGTCTGCGGAGCTGCCCGTCCTCCTCGGCCCCTCCTTTTCCTTCCTCTTCTTCCCCTGGTTTCTCCCGTGGCCCCCCACACAGGATCTAACCGGGTCCCCTGCTCCCACTCTCCTCACTCATAACACCCTGCACCCAGCTTCCAATAAAGAATTCTCTTCGTCAACATCCAATTCAAAAGGCTGTGTAAGCTTTTCGAAGCCCGTGCTATTAGATTTAAATTCTTATCCTTTTTTTATTTGAAACACCCTCAAATAGTTGTCCTTTTCAAAGTTTTAATTAATTAATTTTTTAGAAAGAGGGGAAAAGAGGGAGAAAGGGAGAGAAATGTCCATGTGAAAGAGGAACATTAATTGGTTGCCTCTTGCATGCGCCCTGATCTGGGGACCAAACTCACAACCTAGGCATGTGCCCTGACTGGGAACTGAACCTGTGACCCTTTGCTTTGTGGGATGATGCCCAGCCACGTGAGCCACACCAGTCAGGGCCAAATGGTTTTCTGTTTATTCACCAAACTCACACATTGCAACCATCCCAAGTGTATTTCTCACCCCTGCCCGACAAATAGACTTGACACATTGTACCCTGTGCTCATCCTGGACATGATACCTGCCTCGCACAGAAGCTCCTTCTCCCTACTTCTGTCCAGGTGCTCTCACCCGGCAGCACACTCTTCTCCTGAAGGCAGTGCGCCGTTGGGATAAAACACAGCCTTTGGTCCCAGGGAGACACGGGTTCAGATCTTCGGCTCTTCGCTGTGTTGCACTGGGGGCACTGCTTAGCTTCCATTTTCTCATCTTTAAGAGGAGGATGTCGACTCTGTTACAAGTTTATGCTGAAGATCTCAGATAATCCTGACTCGCTCACAGCGGACACATCAAGGCCGCCTGCCACTACCACTGTGCAACCACCGGCAATTGTTGCTCTCTCCTGAGGCCCCTCTGGACAAAGTGGCCACTGGTCATTGTTTCACGTTTTCCATTTGCATTGTTTCAACATGCCTAAAATTTTGCTTTGTTTGTGATTTTAAAATTATTTCAGTGCATATTTGTGAATGAATCATGTTCCGCAGTAGGCTGTGTGCTAAGTGCTCTTACGGAACCTTTCACTGGAGTTTAGGACAGTTGCGTACATTATAGTGGGTGGCAGTACTTTTCTCCACACTGTCTTAGGTTTTTGATTCGGAGGTACTTTGAGGGTGTATTTGCTAAGAATTTCTTTTTAGGTCTCCACACTGAGCACTGGAGCTCTGTTGGCAGGAAAAGGAACCGGACAAGGAGGAGCCAGGACCTGGCATATGGATGCAGCCTGAGGGGACGGGGTCCACACCTGGGAGAGGATGCAGCCGTGGGGAGTGAAGAGAGTAGTGACACTGGGAGGGAGGTGGGGACCAGCAGGATTCAGAGGCCTGAGGGACTGAACTTCAGTCCCCGGAGGATGGGATGGCCCAGTGAGAGCAAACTACAGCTCTAGTCTTCAAGGGTTCCAGGCTGAGGCTGGCACAAGAGACTGGGCATGGGAGAGAAAGTTACTCGGCTTTTAGGGTAACCTGGAGATCGGGGGTGGGACTGTAAGTTCCAACCCTCTAAGCACATGGTTGGCTCTCCTGTCAACCAGCTTCCATCCTTAGGTGCTTTCAAAAGTCACATCATTAACATAAAGAAAGACAAAACATCTGTATTGCTCTCATCACTTATGAAATTCCAAGGGTTTTAGGAACCAAATATATATTTCTTATTATAAATCATATATCCCAGGAACGAGATTTGTTGAGCACCAACGACATGTCAGGCGTCAGGCTCGTCACTGAAGATGCAGCTGTGAACCAGACAGGTACAATCTCTTTCTCCGAGGAGCTTAGAGCCTCAAGGAGGACACAGACCTCATTGAATGTCAGCGCGATGACAACATGAGTCATCCTCTTTGTCTCTCCCCTTCAAGTTAAAATCAATTGGACATCCAGGGGCCTCGAAGAGGATGCTTTGCACGCCACACCGGGATGCTCGGTGTGCCAGGATGCCAGGATGCCTGAGAGATCCACACATACGTGCGTCTGAAAGTGGGTGGATTGGACCTCATGGAGGCAGTGGAACCAAAGGAGCAGTGACGGCAGAGCCCACAACCTGAGACTCCAGAAAATGTGGCCGCACCTGAGGCTCCAGGAGCTGTGATGGCATTGGTGACCTAGGTCTCCCTCCTCCTCCATCAGTGACAGTGCAACATCCCAGCCCTCAGCACCCACAGACCTGGTGTCATTAGCAGCAGATGAGACTCCAAGCAAATGGTAACCAAATGAAAGTGAGTAGAATGTAGCCACACCTACATCAGACAAAGTGGGCTGCAAGTCAAAGAAGGTAACAAGAGACAAATATGAACATTATATAATGCTAGAGGGACACTTCATCAAGGAAACATAGTATTTATCAATGTATATGCACCCCACCTAGGAGCACTAACATATATAAAGCAACTGTTAGCAGACCTAAAGGCAGACACTGGCAGCAGTACAATAATAATAGGAAACTTTACCACCCTGCTTACATCAATGGATAGATCATCCACACGAAAGGTCAACAAGGAAATGTCAGTCTTAAATGACGTGTTAGGCTGGACAGACTTAATAGAGCAACGCATCAAAGCAGCAGAACACGCATTCTCAAGTACACGGGGAACAGTCTCAAGGACTGACCATACCTTGGGACACAAAGCAAATCTCAATAAATATAAGACTGAGAACTTATCAAGCATCTTTTCCAACCACAACAGCATGAATCTAGAAATAAACTACAAGAATAATACTGGAAAAATCACAAATATGTGAATATTAAGTAACATGCTATTTAACAACTATTGGTCAATGAAGAAAACAAAGGAGACATAAAAATACATAGAGACAAATGAAAACAAAAATTTAACACAACAAAACCTATGAGACAGCAAAAGTGGTTCTATAAGGGAAGTTAATAGTAATGTAGGTCTACCTCCAGGAAGAAGAAAAATCTCAAATAATCTACACTTAGTCCTACGAGAATGAGGAAGAGTAAGAACAAATGAACCCCAAAGTCAGTAGAAGGAAGGACATAATAAAACTCAGAGTAGAAACAAATGAAAGAGAGACTAAAAAGAAAATAGAGAAGATCAGTGAATGAAGAGCTCGTTCTTTGAAAAGATAAACCAAATTGACAACATGTCGCTAGACTGACTAAGAAAAAAAGAGAGAAGGTGCAAATAAATGAAATCAGAAATTCAAGTCAAGTTACAATGGTCACCACAAAAATACAAAGGATCATGAGAGACTACTGTAGACAGCTGTATGCCAACTAATTATAAAATCTAGAAGATATAGATAAATTCTTAGAATCATATGACCTTCTAAGACTGAATCATAAAGAAATAGGAAAAATGAGAGACAGATTACTAGTAAGGAGATTGAAACAAATTAAACAGCTCCCCCACTTCCCACAAAAATGTTCAGAGCCAAAGAGTTGAATGTAAGACCTGAAACCGTAAAGCACATGGAAGGAAGCAAGGGTGGCAAGCTCCTGGATGGTGTGGACTCCGGCCTGTGGAGTTTGTGTGTTGTGGCTGCGATGAACAAATTCACATGGACTACAGAAATCCTGTGGAGAAAAAGGGATGGCATGGCCACTCTCTAAGTGAGAGAGGGCGGCGACCCCTGTCTGGACAGGCTTTTAATGCTTTTCTGGGTACATTACATCGAGTATGGTCCTCATTTACTATGCCCAGGTTCACTGTAGGCGATTACCTTTAACAGATAACAAAGGAAAGAATCTTGCTAATTACTTCAAAGAGAAGGAGGTTGCAGATCAAGGGGAGAAGTGGTTGAACTGGTTACACTCCACACTTGGGAGGTTTAGCACTGACTTTAGGAAGTTACTTTAGAGATATGCAGTAAGCACTTTCTGCCTCAATTCAGGGTGAGGGAATTTTAGTAAAAGCAGGCCTCATAGCAGCCTAGGTACAGTGCAGGCCTGATTCCCCACTGGAGAACTTATCTTTGGGTGTGTATCCTGTGTGCTGACTTCATTCCTGTTGGTTTTCCAAATCAGGGGCTGGGCTACATTCCCCACAGCACATGAAGCAGTTCCATGTACCTGGACATTGGCCTTAGCAATGGATTTGTGTACCTGAATCCAAAGGCAAGGGAGGCAAAAGCAAAAATGAACAATGATACTACACCCAACTAAAAAGTTTTTGTACAATAAAGGAAACCATCAAATAATTATAAAGTTAATGTATCCAATGCAAAAAAATATTTGCAAATACTCAGTCTGATAAGGGGTTAATATCCAACATCCATAAAAAACTCACATAACTCAACAAAACAAACAAACAAACAAACAAACCAATCCAATTAAAAAGTGGGCAGAGGATCTGAATAGATGTTTTTCCAAAAAAGACAAACATATGCATACACACACACACACACACACACACACACACACACACACACATATATATATACACAATGGAATACTAGTCAGCCATAAAAAGCTGAGGTATTGCCATTGGCAACAACACAGATGGATTTTGAGTGTACGACGCTAAGTGACAAAAGTCTGATGGAGAAAGACAAATGCTGTATTATTTCACTCATATGTGGAATATAGAAAAAAATACAACAAAAACCCCCAAAACAAACACATCGAGGCAGACAATAGGCTGGTGGTTCCTAGAGGGGAAGTGGGTGAAGGGAGGGGGAAGGAAGAAAGGGGGTCAATTGTAGAGAGACGGATGGAAACTGGACTTGCAGTGGTGAGCATCATGTAGTGCATACAGATATCGAATTATAGTGTTGTACATAAGAAAGTTATACAATGCTGCGAACCAGAGTTACCTCAATAAAACGGACACCAAAACCTGTTTTCTGACTTAAAGGAAACTTTCTGACTGTAGAGTGAAGGATGCTCATGATAATAATAATGCCCTTTCTAAAGATCACTCTCCAATAACTAGAAAACTCACCTGTGTTTCTCTTTAGAATAAACTCCGTGAATTTAAAAAACAAAACAAAACCTCAAACGAACAAAAAATTACAAGCAGTTAAGTAAATAGTTAAAAGCATATAAAGAATTACAGGGTGCCGGAAAATTGTATGAACCTTGAGACTTATTTTCAGTAAGACAAAAGAGTGCAGGATCAGGAAAGAATGAGACTGGTTCTGGGATCTCTCAGGTAAGGGCTCAGTCAAAGAGCCTGTGGGCAGAGGAGGCTGGACACGCAGCCCTGAATAGTGGGATCTTGGTTTCACACTGTTAGGTGCTTCTGGAGAAGCCCTGTGGGATAATCTCGCCCTCTATTTTGTGTTATCTTCTCTACAAGACACCACCTGTGTGTGCTTGTCCAACTTTAATATCTATCTGCCCATCAGGCAGAAAACATCTTGCTGTGCTGGTGAACTCCAGGACTCAAGATAAAAATGTGATTTCTAACAAAAATACTTGTTTACAACTACTCTGTATAGTCTAGGATAATCAGTGAAATTTTCTCAAGTTCAAATTTGTAACAGTAAGAACTACCTAATATTTGGACTATTAGGTTCACGCTGGTATACCAAAGTCACTTGAGGAAATATTGACACATCTATAGAACAGGCACATTCAGTTACCCTATTTATTTACACAGTGTCCCTCATACCAGGAACTGAGTCCTGTTTATGCCAACTTTGGCTTAGAAAACAAAGATTTCCAATGCAGACCAACTTTGTACAGGGTGGAAGAGGAGATGATGGTGGTAAGAGAAAAGCGAAGGAAAAAAGGATAAATAAAAAGTGTCTGGAAAGTGATATTTTAATTTAAAAATTTCCTTCCTAATTTCTGTTTTGAAATTGGGATATTTACAGTCAGTGAAATTTGCTTGACTTTATAAAATATACTTCTTTTTTTAAAGCTTTATTCCCTTTTTATTTATACACAATATAACTCATTCTTTATGAGTTTGGATAAATGCATACAGTTGAGGATCTATTACCACAGTCAAAATACAGAATGGTTTGATTATCTCAAATATTATATTTGTTTTGAATTTCTATTGACATGTTGGGGTATTGAGTTTACAAGAGACACTTCTTATGTGAGAATTCATCATTGGCGTTGTGTTTTCCAGTCCAGTACCTGGCCCACAGTGGGTGGCGGTGCTGTTTAGGGTGTCTAGTGTGGCTAACTGATGACTGAACACCGTTTCACTCACTTTTATATATGCCTGTATATGGACCAGTGATCCCTTGTCCTTGCTCATGGCACACACACACCTTGGCCACCTCTTTGCTCATTTCTTCATGTACATTCCTGGAAATGGGAGGACCACGTCCCACGGTCTACAACATGAGGTGCTTTGTGCGCCCCCAGGCTGCGGTCCAGGAAGGCGGCACTGTCCGCCCTCACACCACCAGCCTGGGAGAGAGACGGTCCTGGTGTGGCTTACAAGACTGCAGAAGGATGGCGATGCGACCGATTTGCTCAGCCAGTGGCCAGGGCTATGCTGAGATGAGGGTTAGAGTTGGCACACTGTGCGCACAGCCTTTACCAAAATACCCATAATTAAGTGGATCAGTGGGAACTGGGGCAAAAGAACAGTTGAGTGGAAAATCTAGAAATCTTGTCACCAGGTGTGGGATAGTGGAAAGATCGCTGAAGTGGTGAACTTGGTAGTAAAGGTCAGATTTCTTTCACTCCCCCTCTGCCTGTACACAACTCCCAGGGCCATGGTGTCACTTCACCGGAGGAGCGCGGTGAGCGTTGTTAACAAGGGTGAGGCAGCAGAAGCTTCTTGGTGAAGAGGGACACAAAATGGGACTTCTCTTGTACCTCAGTTCTTTGTTTTGCATTTCAGAGACAGCAATTCAGATCCCAACCCAAGAGCACAGTCTCAGAAGCTGCCAAATGCTGCTGGTGGTTAGTCAGGCTATTTAAACGTCAATTGGTGATTGATCACGTGTGAGTCATGATGATGCACTGTGACGCTTGGTATTTAAAGGACACAGCACTGCACAGAAAGATAAATAATTTGTCATCCTTGGGGGTAAGTTTACACAGACAGTTCTGGCCAACATAGAAAATCTAGGCATCTCTCAAAATGCTGCTTTCTAGAAAAATTTACTTATCAATGGGTAAGAGCTAGGGATGTTGGGCAGTTGCATTTGCATAGCCTATGGGTTGGCACAGAGTGGGTTCTCACTGGATGGATGAAGCATAACCAGAGCACGAATGGGAAAGTATGTTTGGGAAGATCAGCGCTAATAGGGTGCTTGATTCTGTGGCTACCGCGTGCATGAGGCGCCTCTCGCACAGTGCTCAACGCAGGGAAGCGTTGGAAGTGCTCCAGTAAAGTATGAACCAAAGCTGTAGGGAGACAGAATTCACAACCACAAGAAGACAAGTTTTACTGCTCCTTTAGAGCTTAATCCCTGAACTGAAAAAGAGTACTTTGATTTCTCCTGTCCCATATTTCAGTGATAAGAATAAAATAATATTCACAGAACACTTTCCACGTAGTAGGCCATGTTCAGTGCTTGCAGCCTGATGAGGTAGGTTCTATTATTATCATTCCAATGTTACAGATGAGGCAACTGACACACATAGGGTAACTATCCAGTGGTATTTGGCTGCAAAGTGGCAGCACCAGGGTTCATCCACAGCCAAGCCTGACTCCAGAGCCCCCACTTTTACTCTTACGCCACAGGGCCTCTTAAGACGCACAAGGCCTGCTCTGTGTCCTCAGTACCGTGTCACAAGGATCATTCTCCTAGACGGGGCATCTGGTCACTTTCAAAAGAGAGAGAGAGGAGGAAGTAAACTCATTACTACTTACCAATTGAGCACCGCTCATTTAGCAAAGGAAACAATTAGGATAAAATATCTTGATCATGGAAAAATCAAACAGCCCCTCCAAACCAACATTTAAGCCCCATTTTCTGTGGCCTGGCTCCATCCCTGTATGGGTGGTAGACTGAGCGAACTTTTCGTTTTTTTCCCTGGACATTTTATAGACATACAGAATGCGTTTGTGGAGTGCTCCCAATTTGAAGTTTCTGCATAACACGCCTCCCTTTATTCAATGCCATGATAAACATGCCCAGATAGCAAGTTCACAGAAGGCTGTGAGCTTTGAAGTCTTTGAAAAACCCGAAAATTATATGACAATGTTGTATATCTAATCACTGGTGAGAGCAAGCCAACATCTTCCTGAGTGCCAGACACACGGCCCCTATAAATCCTGGGCCAAGAGCAGAGAGTGGTGGTCCTGTTTATTTAAACTCCAGGATGGAATGGGCATGGTTAGCTTCATAGTAACCGACACAATCAGGAGGTCCAGGAAGAATCGCTGCTACTAGTTGTGTGCATTCAGATGTCAGGTTTGTATCCATAGTGTAGAAGAAGAGAGTCTCCACACAAGCTGGATTAAATAAAGTAGCTTCGCCTTTCATTGAAATGCATGTGAGAGAACTATTAAATGTCTGAGGACCACACAGTTCAATGTTGGGGAGATGAAGTTTATCAGTGAGAATTTACACTTTTTTCAGGCCCTTTGAAGTCACATCTGTGTTCTCTTAACTGGATTGGAAGTTTCCTGGTTAGATCCAAAAGGAGCTGAGGACATTTGTCTTAATGGTGCTTAGGGCCAAAGGCATCGGTGTTTAGTTACCATTTTATCTATATCAGGTTTCAATGATGATGACCTCTGAAAATATGTCCAGGAGGTAGACTTCAATTCACTGCTTAGAGGAAAGCATCCGATTATTGTGTTGCTCAAGTCCCATGTGGAATTCCTGCACTTGGGTGTTCAAACCATTTGTTCCCATGCTTTTGTAGTATTATGCAAATTGTGACCAGATTGTTTTAAATATGAAAGAATATCCAGGAGCATAGATAACTGTGCACTGGAAATGTCACCCGAAGAAGTCTTGATGGACAGATGGGACATGTAAAATGCTCTGAGTGTATCTCAAGCAATTCCCACAAACCACAGTGAAAATGATTCATGGGAACAGGGTTAAAACAAAAGGTTCTTGGAAGTGTGATACCATCAAGTTATGGTGGAGTGTTAGAGGATTGAAAGCCATACGGAAAGACCCTTCAGAACACTGACAGAGTGTGAAATCCAGATGATGAAATCTAGAGTACCTCCTTGGTCAACCCATAAGCTGAGAGTTTGTCATATTAAATATTTAATGTGCTTTTCTTAGATGAAACAGAAAGTTTAGAAATGAATGTGTCACAATTACATCTCCAAAAGAGAAAAGAGAGCGTTCAGGTTTCAACACGCGAAGGGCCAGAGAGTAGGAACATAAAACCCTGAGAACTTTCCTCTAAGGTTTCATTTTGAGGTTCAAGTTGAGATTGTCCTTTGAGACAGCCCACCCGAACATTCAGGCCTCCTGAGGGACCTGGCTAATGATGTGCAGGTGCTGTTCTACAGCTGTGAGAGCAAAAATAACTCCACCCTCACTTCTGAGGAGTCACGGGATGACTGTTGAAAAGTCCTCTCCTCCTGCTTGGTGATGAGCTAGCAAGACTGGTACATAGACCTCACATAGATGGACTAGAACTTTGTCCGCCTTCTCTCTCCCAGTTTTTGTCAATGTCTCCAACATTCTCCTAACCATTAAGGCTCAGAACTTTCCATCACCTTGGACTTTCCCCCCTTACCTTTTCCTCCCCATTGCCAAGTGTTATTGATTCTATTTTTGGGGGTATACTTCTTCACTCTATACTTTTTTCTCCCTTCCTACTGACATTGCCTTCATGTACTATTTTCACTTAACAAGATAATGCTAAGAGGATATAGTTTAACCCTAGCATATGTTTTTCTTCCTTAGTTCCCATTATCCTCTTCTATGTGCTCTATTTTCCAGACATATGGAAGCATTGTATTTAACGACATTTGCAGATACTGTGTTTTCTGACTTCTCTGACTTTGCTCCCACTGTTCTCTTTCTCTGGATGGCTTTCATTCCTTATTGTTGTGTGTGAACATAAATCACACCAAAGCTTCCGGGCCCAGGGCAGATGCTTTTTGTTCTCTAAAGTCTCCCCTGATCTGGGGCCTCTTCTTGCTCTATACCCCTTTCCATCACAACTTTCTTTCTACCTTTATAAGGGCACCTATAACAGCAAAATTTGTCATAATAATTTATGTTATGTTTTATTTCTTCTACTAAACTCTATCATTTCAACGTAAGAACCCATGTCTAATTAACACAATTAACACAAACTTAAGCTTACAGCTGGTTCTGTAATTTTTATTATGCAAATCATACAACTCATCATACAGGATACTAATTATTTAATATTATAACCTATGTCTCAATATTGTGAATAACTTGTCTATTTTCAGGTCAGTTTTTTTGGATGTCAAATCTGAAGCCAGTTGCTGTATGGCTACTACAGTGTGATTGTTATAACTCAGCACAGAACTAGTGGTTTTTAGCATTAACTTTTAAAAATAACCAAAAGGACAAAATAAACTTGATAAAACTTTGGTTTGTTATAAATAGAATCATTAAAATTTCCAGAATAAAATATTTTTGTTTCAAGTGCTGAGAAAGTATGTGAGAGTATTAAAAAAATAGTAGTGACCTTATTTTACAATCTTTATTTTTAAGTGCTACTAATTATAATTGCTATTAATTATACACATAAATATTATTAGTATCATTCATAGTAGTATTACTAAGAGTTTGAAGAAGAGACTTTGGAAGTATACCAATGCTTTTAGATATTGGTGTTAAAATGAAATCATAGGATATTTGAATACTGCTCTCTTAATTTATCGAATTGTAGCGAACTAGAATTTATGTTTCTAGTGCATCTGTGGAGATCAGACACATTTAGGCTCTTGGGTATGCATAAATTCGCATTAGCTCTTATATGGAACGAAAGGAGGGTTCATTATACAAAAGCAGAGATAGGAGACAGTTTAGGCACATAGATTGCAGAAGCAGACTGCCAGGTTCAAGTTCTAGTTCTGACACCTTCTAGCTCTGCAAGCATATGAAAGTTTCTTAATATCTCTTTCTCCGATTCCTTATCTGCAACAAGACAACCCCCACAGGATTGTTCTAAGAATGAACTACGTAACTGCATGTAAAGCACTTAGAACATAACAAGTACTGCGTAGCTATTAGGAGGTCTTACCTCCTAATTTAACATTACATTATCATTATGTAATGTTAAATTCAAAAGGGTTGCATAGACACTGTAGTCTGAGCTTCTTATTTTATAGATGAAGAAGCTGAGGCCCAAAGAAGTTGAGTACAGCTCTTCATCAGGTCCTGGGTACCCATCACAGGGGGTGTGAACCCTTATATTCTGTGCTCTGTCCAGTGCTATGTGCGGGACATTGAGTTGCCACTTTCAGGTACTGGCGGCCCAGAGAAGTGGACAGGTGACGATTATAGCATGTGATGTGTCATAATGAGGAAGTGCAGCATCTTATGGGAGCTCAGAGGAGTTCCAGATTTCTTAGAGAGTCTCCAAAGGGGCTTCCCAGAGGAAGTGGTAATGCAGGGAAGACCTGAAAGATGTTGGTTATCTTAGTCTGCTCAGGCTGCTCTAATAAACCATCCTAGATCGAGTGGCTTATACACGACAGAAATTTGTGTTTCACGTTTCTGAAGGCTGGAAGTCTGAGATCAGGGTGACAGCATGGGTGTTTTGTGGGGAGGGCCCTTTTCCAAGTTGCACATGCTCTCAGAAGCTCTCTTTTGAGGGCACTGATCCCACTCATGAGGAGGGCCCTGCCCCAGTGATCTCATCTAATCCTAATTACCTACAAAAGCCCCACCTCCTAATACCATCCAAAGCAAGGCATTTCAACACATAAATTTTACAGGGACACACACAGTGCATAACAGATATGGAAGGTTTGCCCAGATAATGAAGGCAGAGGAAGGGCATTTAGGTAGTGTGTGCAAGGCCCCAACATACATGTAATGTCCACAGACAAGCAAAAGGAGTCCAGTCTGGCCAAAGAAGGGAGGCCTTTGGCTTTCTTTGCAGCAAATAAAAAATCTCCTTAGATTCCATACTATATTTTCAATACAGGCTGTTTATTAAAACACCCTTTTACATTTTACTGAGTTCAGTAGTATGCCCCAAAATTCGTGTCTATCCAGAATCTCAGAATGTGGGCTCATATGTAAACAGAGGCTTTGTGAATATAATTAATTAAGTTACAGTGAGATCATACTACATCCAGTGATTGGTTTCCTTATGCAAAGCCATGTAAAGACACAAAGATACAGAGGGGAAGGAATGCTGGGAAGATGGCAACGGAGTAAGATGGAGCGATACTAGCTCCTGTACTCATGGGTGAAAATCCTGGCAGATCTATAGAGAAACAGCACAATAAACCATCGGTTACCCAGCATTTATGAAATTAAAAGACCAGAGATTTTGACCGACGCTGAAACACCAGACGGCGGCAGAGTCAGCTACTGGAGCTGGGTCTCACTCGGCCCCTGTGCTGCCGCCAGAGCAACAGGCCTGGGAGCCGGGGAGTCAGGTACGGAAGCTGGACACTCCAAGCCCCTGTGACAGTCCTGGGAGACAGAGGAGTCAGGAACCGGAGCGGGGACACCCTTGTGCCGATGCCATAGCTACCGGCCTGGGCAACGGAAGGGTCAGTTGCAGGAGCTGGGACACCAAAGGCCCCTGTGACGCCGCCATAGAGACAGGCCTGGACCCTGAGGAGCCAGCTACGGGAGCCGGGAGGTTTGCAGACCTGTGCCACAGCCATAGCAACGGGACTGGACGCCAGGGAGTCAGGTACGGAAGCCGGGACTCTCCAAACCCCTGTGACGCAGCAGAGGAGCCAGCTACGGGAGCCGGGAAGCTCTCAAATCTTGTGCCGCTGCCATAGCGACAGGACTGGACGCCGGGGAGTCAGGTACGAAAGCCGGGACACTCCAAACCCCTGAGACAGCCCTGGGTGGCAGAGGATCCCTCTACGGGAACTGGGACTGTCTCAGCCCCTGTTCTGCTGCCATAGTGACGGGACTGGACACTGGGGAATCAGGTACGGGAGTTGGGACTTTCTAAGCCTCTGTGCCACTGCCATAGAGACAGGACTGGACGCCGGGGAGTCAGGTACGGAAACCGGGACACTCCAAGCCCCTGTGACAACCCTGGGTGGCAGAGAGAGCCAGATACGGGAGCCGGGACATTCCCAGCCTCTGTGCCACTGCCGTAGTAACGGGCCTGGGTGCTTGAGGAGGCGGCTACTAGAGCCGGGACATTCAGCAGTGGTAGGGGACCAACGCAGGGACCAGCGCGAGGACCAGCGTGAGTGTAGGTGGAGACTAAGAGCATCAAGAAACTTCAAGGAGTCTGCACCACTGAACTTCACAAGGATCATACCACAGAAGTTTACACCATAAAACCAGTGTTTCAGAACAGATCAATTTTGGAAACAGAGACTAACAAGAAGAGTCTCAAACAATGGGAAGACAAAGAAACAATCCCCAAATGAAAGAAAAAGCAGAAACTTCAGAAAGAATGTTAGATGAAATAGACGCTGATCAACTAACAGACAGTGAATTCAAAGCACTGGTTATTACGAAGTTCAAAGAGCTCACAGTGAACTACCAGAAACTACAGGGGAACTATAATGATCTCTCTGCAAACTACAGCAACATCAAAAAGGAAATGGAAACTATCAGCAGGGGACAAGAGGAAATGAAGAATACAATTTCCGAATTGAAGTACACAGTAGAAAGTTTCCAAAGTAGGATAGATGAAGCGGAGGATAGGATTAGTGAGTTGGAGGACAAGGTAGAAAGCATCTCACAGAAAGAGCAAGAAAATGAAAAGAGGCTCAGAAAGAATGAAGAGGGATTAAGAGAAATGCAAGACAATATGAAACGTAATACTATCCGAATAATAGGAATACCAGAAGGAGAAGAAGAAGAACAAGGGATAGAAAACGTATTTGAACGAGTAATGATAGAAAATTTTCCTAATTTGATAAGAGAAAAAGTCTCACAAACCCAGGAATCACAGAGAGTCCCAACCAAGAGGAACCCAAGGAGGCCCACTTCAAGACACATCATCATCAAAATGGCAAAATTCCAAGACAAAGAGAGAATCTTAAAGGCAGCAAGGGAGAAAAAAGAAATAACATACAAGGGAGCCCCAATAAGGTTAGCTACCGACTTCTCAATGGAAACACTTCAAGCAAGAAGAGAATGGCAAGAAATATTTCAAGTAATGAGAACCAGAGGCCTACAACCAAGGCTACTTTACCCAGCAAGGCTCTCAATCAAGATAGATGGCCAAATAAAGAGCTTCCAAGACAAAAGAAGTCTAAAAGAATATGCCTCCACCAAACCAGCTCTACAAGAAATACTAAAAGGACTGCTTTAAGGGAAGGAAGGATAAGAGGGAGACAGAGAGGAACACAGGTACAAAAATAGCAATGAATAAGTACCTATCAGTAATAACCTTAAACGTAAATGGATTAAATTCTCCAATCAAAAGACACAGAGTAGCTCAATGGATAAGAAAACATGACCCACACATATGCTGCCTACAAGAGACTCACCTCAGGACAAAAGACCATCACAGACTAAAAGTGAAAGGCTGGAAACAAGTTTTCCAAGCAAACAGACAAGAAAAAAAAGCTGGGGTAGCAATTCTCATATCAGACAAAATAGACTTCAAAAAAAGGCTATAAAGAGAGACCCAGAAGGTCATTTCATTATACTCAAGGGAAGAATCCACCAAGAAGACATTAACATTGTAAACATATATGCACCAAACATAGGGGCACCCAAATATATCAAGAAAATCTTAGAGGACTTCAAGAAAGATATTGACAGCAACACAATCATAGTAGGGGATTTGAACACCCCACTATCAAAAATGGACAGATCTTCCAAACAAATTATCAACAAAGATATTGTGGCATTAAACAACACCCTAGATGAAATGGACTTAACTGATATATATAGAGCCCTTCATCCCAAAGAAGCTAAGTACACATTCTTTTCAAATGCACATGGAACATTTTCAAAGATAGACCACATGATAGGACACAAAACGAGCCTCAAAAAATTCAAGAAAATTGAAATCATACCAAGCATCTTCTCTGACCAAAAGGGACTGAAATTAGAAACCAACCCCAAAGAAAAAAACCCAAAGCACCCAAAAACATGGAGACTGAATGGTATGCTATTAAACAACAAATGGGTCAAGAATGAAATTAGGGAAGAAATCAAAACATTTCTGGAAACAAATGAAAATGATCTCACAACAACCCAAAACTTACGGGACACAGCGAAGGCAGTCCTGAGAGGGAAGTTTATAGCAATACAAGCCTACCTGAAGAAAATAGAAACATTTCAAACAAACAACCTAACCCTACGCCTGCAAGAACTCGAGGGACAACAACAAAGACAGCCCAGAGCAAGCAGAAGGAAGGAAATAACCAAGATTAGAGCAGAATTAAATGACATAGAAACTAAAAGCACAATTTTAAGGATCAATGAATCCAGGAGTTGGTTCTTTGAGAAGATAAACAAAATAGACAAGCCTTTAAGTAGGCTCATCAAGAAAAGAAGAGAGAGGACACAAATAAACACAATCAGAAATGAAAAAGGAGAGATTACAACTGATACCACAGAAATAGAAGAGATTGTAAGAAATTACTATGAAGAACTGTATGCCAAGATATTTGAAAACCTAGGGGAAATGGACACATTTCTAGAAAAATACAATCTTCCAAAACTCAGTGAAAAAGAAGCAGAAAATCTAAATACACCAATAACAGCAAAAGAAATTGAAGCAGTAATCAAAAAACTCCCATCACACAAAAGCCCTGGACCAGATGGTTTCACAGGAGAATTCTACAAAGCATTTAAGGAAGAGCTAACCCCTATTCTCCACAGACTATTTCAAAAAATCCAGAAGGATGGAAAACTCCCAAATTCTTTTTATGAAGCCAGCATCATCTTAATTCCAAAACCAGATAGAGACACAACAAAGAAAGAAAACTTCAGGCCAATATCGCTGATGAACATAGATGCTAAAATCCTCAACAAAATATTGGCAAATCGCATCCAACAATATATCAAAAAGATCATACACCATGATCAAGTAGGATTCATCCCAGGGATGCAAGGATGGTTCAATATTCGCAAATCAGTAAATGTAATACATCACATAAACAAAAGCAAAGACAAAAATCACATGATCATATCAATAGATGCGGAAAAAGCTTTTGATAAGTTACAACACCCATTTATGATAAAAACACTCAGCAAAGTGGGAATACAGGGAGCATTTCTCAAAATAATAAAGGCCATATATGAGAGACCTACAGCCAATATCATACTCAATGGGAAAAAACTAAAAGCTTTTCCACTAAGATCAGGAACAAGACAAGGTTGTCCACTTTCACCACTTCTATTCAATATAGTATTGGAAGTTTTAGCCACAGCGATCAGGCAAGAAAAGGAAATAAAAGGCATCCAAATAGGAAAGGAGGAAGCAAAACTGTCACTGTTTGCAGATGACATGATAGTGTACATGGAAAATCCTATAGACTCTACCCAAAAACTGCTCAAACTAATTAATGAGTTTGGCAAAACAGCTGGTTACAAAGTCAATATCCAGAAATCAAAGGCATTTTTGTATACCAACAGTGAATCAGCAGAAGCAGAAATAAAGAGAAAAATCCCATTTGATATAGCAAAAAGAAAAATAAAATATCTGGGAATAAACCTAACTAAGGAGGTAAAAGACCTGTATACAGAAAACTACACAGCCCTGAAGAACGAAATCAAGGAAGACACAAACAAATGGAAACATATACCTTGTTCATGGATTGGAAGAATTAACATCATCAAAATGTCCATATTACCCGAAGCAATATACAGATTCAATGCAATACCTATTAAAGTACCAATGGCATATTTCACAGACATAGAACAAACACTTCGAAAATTTATATGGAACCATAAACGACCCCGAATAGCAGCTGCTCTTTTGAGAAAGAAGAACAAAGTAGGGGGGATCACAATACCTGATATCAAACTGTATTAAGGCCACTGTAATCAAAACAGCCTGGTACTAGCATAAAAACAGGCACATAGACCAATGGAACAGAACAGAGAGCCCAGAAATCAACCCAACTCTCTACAGTCAATTAATATTCGACAAAGGGGGCAGTAACATAAAATGGAGTAAAGATAGCCTCTTCAACAAATGGTGTTGGGAGAACTGGACAGCTACATGCAAAAAAATGAAACTGGAGCACAGACTTACACCATACACCAAAATAAATTCAAGGTGGATAAAAGACTTAAATGTAAGTCATAACACCATTAAAGTCCTAGAGGAGAACATTGGCAAGAAAATCTCAGATATTTCACGCAGCAACTTCTTTACTGATATGTCCCCTAGAGTAAGGAATGTAAAGGAAAGAATAAACAAATGGGATCTCATCAAAATAAAAAGCTTCTGCATGGCTAAAGAAAACAGTATTAAATTAGCAAGACAACCAACTGTATGGGAAAACATATTTGCCAATGATACCTCAGACAAAGGTTTAATCTCTAAAATATACAAAGAACTTACAGGACTCCACTCTAAGAAGACACCCAACCCAATTAGAAAATGGGAAAAGGACTTGAGCAAACACTTCTCCAAGGAGGACATACAGAACATTCAGAGACACATGAAGAGATGCTCAATATCATTAGCTATCAGAGAGATGCAAATTAAAACCACAATGAGATACCACTTTACACCAGTCAGGATGGCTATCATAAACAAAGCAACAAACAACAAATGTTGGAGAGGTTGTGGGGAAAAGGGGTCCTTAGTTCACTGTTGGTGGGAGTGCAGACTGGTACAACCATTATGGAAAACAGTATGGAATTTTCTCAGAAAAATAAAAATCGACCTGCCTTTTGACCCAGCAATTCCATTGCTGGGATTATATCCTAAGAATCCTAAAACATCAATATCAAAGAACCTATGCACCACAATGTTCATAGCAGCACAATTTACAATAGCCAAGAGTTGGAAGCAACCTAGGTGCCCATCAGTAAATGAATGGATCAAAAAATTGTGGTACATATACACAATGGAATTCTATGCTGCAGAGAGAAAGAAGGAGCTACTACCCTTTGCAACAACATGGATGGAACTGGAAAGCATTATGCTGAGTGAAATAAGCCAGGGGTTGAAAGACAAATACCATATGATCTCACCTTTAACAGGAAGCTAAACAACAAAACAAACAAGCAAGCAGAAAAAACAAAACAAAACAAAACAAAGACACTGAAATAGAGAACAAGGGGATAGTGACCAGAGGGGAGAAGGAAGGGAAGTTAAGGGGAAAATGGGGGAGGGATTTGGAGGAACAAATAGGAAGGACACAGGGACGAGAACTAAGGAGGGTGGAAATGGGAGGGAGGTGGGGAGCAAGGGACGGGGGAGGCTGGGATGGGAAAAATAGACAAAAAACTGTACTTGAAAAATAACTAAATAAAATTAAAAAAAAAGATACAGAGGGGACACAGAGGGAGGATGACATGGGGCATGGAGGCGGAGAATGGAGGGATGCATCTACAAGCCAAGGAATATCAAAGACTGGCAGCCACTACCAGAAGTTAGAAGAGAGGCACGGACCAGACTCTCCCTTAGTGCCTCCAGAAGGAACCAACCTTGCCAACAGCTTGATTTCAGACTTTTAGCTTTCATGTCTGTGAGGGAATAACTTTCTGTTGTTTTAAGCCATCCATTTATAGTAGTTTGTTACTGAAGCCCCAGGAAATGGAGACAGCATTCTTGGATTAGTAACTCTTCTGGGTAACCAGAAAAAAACATACACAGTCTATCCTCAGTGATGGAAATGAGTGTAGTGGGTCACCATTTACTTTATTACTTACATGCTTTCACCAACATGCCTTTTTAAAAAAAAATAAAGACCTATTCTTTCTTAATAACCCATGTGCCCCAATGAATAAGTAGTGAAGAACAATCTCCAACAAGCCTTAAACTAGCCATCTTACTTTAGTCTTTTCCAGCTCAAATGAGCTCCTTTTGATTGTTTAGATTTTTTAGGGCTGTTGGCTGTCTGTCTCACCCTGCTCCTTTCTAAGAGGGTATCTGGGAAAATGGAGAACTCTTCTGACTTTGTGACCATGAAGGAGGCGGGAGCCTGGAGCCATGCTGGGTCCTCTGAATTCTTTGTTCAAGGAGATAATCTCCATCTTGCCCTGGGCTTTGCACCTGACCAACCTCGAGGAGGCAGGAACCCGGCCTCAAGTGTCTGGAACCACCTTCCTCTTCCAGTGCCTTCTACTGCTCCCAGGCTTGCTGGGTTTGCTGCCATGGTAGACAAGGGTGTCCTTTAGATCTGGAGGACACAGGCCACTAACCCAGATTTCCTAGGTGCCTTTACATCTTTCTGGATGCTTCTCTAGTCAGCTCTCTCTTGAAGCTTAGGCCACAAGCTAGGAAAATCCAGGACTCCAGTGTCTCTCTCCATTGTTCCCCTCTTTTCTCTGGTCTCTGGCATGACTTAGCGCCATGTCTCATCCTTCTTCTCTGGGAAGATAATTATGTTCTCTTCCCTTGATAGATAACCTACATTACAGCACAGCTGTAGCACCTTATGCAGAACAGAATGTATTAGGTTGCTTTCCTCAGAGGTGGGATGCCCAAGACAGTACTTGGAGCCTTGAGGACTCATTTCCTGCCTAACCCTTGCTTGGTCTTTGAATCACTAGGACCTGAGGAATTACTTTCACTGATGTGCTACAGTGATGATAAACTCTCTTCTGTTCTCCACACTCGTGAGTGTTATAGGATGTGTGTTGGTGACTTACTCTTGCCATTTGGAATGGAAACCCAGGTGACAGAGAGGGCTGCTGTTCTCTGGGGCTGGATGGAGTAGTAGCCAAGAAGAGGAAATGAAAACTGTCAGTGACATTTTTTTCTCTTGGATTCTTAGCTTATGGGACTAACAAGATCCTCCCTACTTGTCTCCTACTCTTCTTAGGATTCAGCTTCCCACATTGTCCTGAAGTTTTCCCTTGACACCTTCACAATCACTCAGAAGTAAGTACTACTTCTCCTTCAGTTCCAGAGCATATCTGAAAAAGGGGATACTTCTACTTGAGTTCCTATCATATTGTATCACAGTGACTTACTGACTACTAATTTCCCATCCCAGAAAGTAATGTTCTTGCTAGGGCAGAGACCAAGCTTTGGTTATCTTAGGATTCCCAATGTCTTGTAAAGGAGCTGGTACTGAATTGGGGCTTGGAAAACAGTGATGAATGTGTAAAATGTTCTAGAGATAGTCCTGATTAGGAGCCTGAACTCCTTTGATCTTAGAACCTGCACTTTCCAAATGACGTGTAAGAGGTAGGCGTTTTTCATCTGTTGATGTGCAGGGTGGGCTAAAAGGGTAAAGAGATTAAGAAAAAAGCTTATTTAAAACCACACGACCCTTGTCCTTCCTTCTTGCTGGGATGACAGACTGCTAAGGAGAATGTGGGGCTGGTGTGGGTAAAATGTCTTGAGTGTCTGGCTTGTCCTGTGTCTTGAAGGGTATGAGATGGCATTGGAACCCTGATACTGATCCAGATGGAGCTCCTTCCAGATGGACTCCTCCATTCTGGGAAATGCCACTTATTGTTGTAAGGACTTCTTAAGATGTCAATCTATAAAAATGCAGGGCCCCAAAATATCTCCTGAGCACTGATTATGTGTAAAGAAGACACCAATCTTTCCTGATGGCAAGAGATACATCATGCTGGGGAGTGTTCCTCTCAGTGGTGCCAACAGTCTATTTCAGGATCCAGTTTTGGCAGCGGAATATTTGTCATTTGGAAATGAACTGTTAGAATGGCTTTTACCACTAGATATGCCAATTGTCCAGCTTGGGTTAGGCTGCCTGGTTTAGATATGGGTCATTTAGTTCTGGAACACATGGCTCAGCACACATTTGGAAGGGCAAGTTAAATGCAAATTACCTGGCTTGGGTGAGTTGGAGTGGATAACAACAAAATTTTTGGGTCCCCTGTTCTGCTTCATGGAGTCTGAATGTCTGTACTGACATAGATATGAGCCCTTGAGGGAAAGTGCAAATTGCTGGGAAGAGCTGGTCCCCAGAGGTGACTTTCAACACGCAGAAATTTGGGTATCTTTAAGAAAAAAATACCACCTTAAGTTTAGTGTAGGGGTGGTTTATGTTATTTTTAGTTTGCTTTTTATTCCTGAAATTTTAACAGTAGAGAAGGAAACACCTTCATTCCTCAAGGTGTCCCTATCTAGAGATTAACTTCTAAAGAAATGTCTTTCTTCTTGCATTCTCTGATGTTCTTTGTGTCCTCTTTGTGAGTTGAGTCATAACTAGAACTCAACTGTGAGTTTTTTCATTAAAATGGAAAGTTTCACAAAGGAAATGTCATCACCAGAAACACGTCAGTCATTTATGTTGGCCAATGTAAGGAAACCTACTTTCTTACACAAAAGGTTAACTAACCAGCAGGAAGAAACTGATGGGGAGATTGGGGAAGGAAAATTCGAATTGCTCTCTCTTGGTGAACTGCAGCCCACCACACCATGGGAAGTGTCAGATAGTACATGAAATTACAAGAGGTTAGAGAACTCTTTCTCGAGAGAGGAAAAGAGAGAGAGAGAGAGACAGACAGACAGACAGGCAGACAAAGAGAAAGAGAAAGAGAAAGAGAAAGAGAGACAGAGACAGAGAGAGAGCACATAAGGGTTTGTGCTTTGTTTTAAGGGTTTTATCTGTTTTCTAAAGGTAGGAGTTTTAGGGGAGGTCTCAGGGGAAGATCTCAATAGAATATTCATCATCTTTCCAGGTGCATGGTCTACACTGATTGGTCAGCACCAGGGTGTCATTAGTCATTGCGGCTGGTCCTGATGATGTCGGCCGTAGCATTGCTTCATCTGCTTTTGATGCTTTTCTGGGTCTGGAGCTGAAATACAACCATGTTATCTCTAGTTTGACAAAATTCTGTCTCTGTGGTCAACAGACCTGAGGCTTTCTTCCTAAGATTATTCCATGCCGATCAGAACCTCATTGCCCCGAGGGCTTCATGGTGAAGGGAGTGGCTGTGAAAGGAAGAAGGAGGCAGGTGAGTCTGGGTACTGGATGGGGCCCGTGTGAATCAGCTGGTTGTCTCAGTTTCACCATTCCACCGGCCCGCGGAATTTTCCTAGCTTCTCACTCTCCTGCCTCACTTCTGTCTCCTGCTAAAACCTGTTGTGCTGGAGTAGTGGTTTTCAAACAATCCTCTGAGCTGAAGGAAGAAAATACTAAAACTTCTATTTATTGATCAAATCCTTTAAAAATGTCTATGTATTGTGCTGTTTTATGGTGTATAGAAAGGATTTGACTGGGGACTACTGTCCTGGATAAGAGGACAAGGCAGGTAACTAATCAGAATGGGAAGAACTGGAGATGCGGCATAGCGCAGAACTCAGGAGTCTTCCTTCTCCTGATAAAGGAAAGATTGGGAAGATTCTGGAGAGAGATCAGGGAGGAGATTGACCATGTGAGACAATGTGACAGATGCTCTGTTAGGTGACCTTTATTCTTGTTCTATCACTGCACATGCACTTTTTTCATGCATTCTTTCTTTTATTCATTTATTATTCATTTAGTGAATATCTCATTTGGTTTTCACAAACAGCTAAAGAAGAAGGTTTTACTTTTTCCAATTTTACTATCAGGAATCTAAAATTTAAGGCAGCTAAATAATTTGCACAATAGTGCATCATTTATACCCCAGCAGCTTTCACGCTTTAGTGCACAGGTAGGTTTACAACCCAGAGCCCAGGGCTCTTCTTAAAAGGCTGCTCCTGCAGTAGGTTCCAGCTGGCCTCTAGTCTGCTTGCAGCTGTTGGATTGTTCAAGAATGTGTTTACAGAATCAGGAAACACTGCACTTTGTTCTGTTTTCCCCCCTCTTTTTATTGTATATGTTTAAATCATAATTTCAGGCGAGAGATACTTCTTTGTCACTTGGTTGGCACCAAGGCTTGTTTTGATGTTTCAGTCAGCTACGTCATTCTTTCCTGACATTAAAAGCAAGCAAGTGAGCAAGCAAGTAAACAAACAAGCAAATAACAACCCCCCAAACCTTTATAATGGCTGAAGTCCAGGGAATGGATTACATCTTAATTAGTTTGTTTCATTGTGATTAGATTGAACTGACACAAAGTGGCTGAGTCTGCCGTTCGGCAGTCCCCAAACCAACAGCAGAGCCCGTTTCCCTCTTATGGCAGAATCCCCACCTTGCGTGTTTGACTCCTCCTAGCACTTGGCAACTCTCATGAGCAGGAATCACATTTGCCCATCTCTCTATGTCTCACAAAGTGCCTCGCTGAACATCTGCAATTGTTCAATAAAAATACATCTAAGTCCATTCCCTCCCACTGTAGATTTGTAACTATGGGTCAGGACATTCCACTTGCTATAGGTGATCAATCTGTTTATCTACAAAAATAATTTATTTTTAATAAAAATTAATTTTATTAATAAAATCTTTATTTTTAATTTATTTATTTAATTAATTTATTTAAAATATATTTTATTGATTATGCCATTACAGTTGTTCTATTCCCTCTTCATTTCCCTCCACCCTGCACACCCCCTCCTCCACCATTCCCCCCTTTAGTTTATGACCACGTGTCTCAAGTTCTTTAGCTTTTATATTCCCCTACTATTCTTGCCCCCCTCCTATCTATTTTCCACCCACCATCTATGCTACTTATTCTCTGTACCTTCTCCCCCCTTCTCCTCCTCCCACTCTCCTGTTGCTAACCCTCCACGTGATCTTCACTTCTAGGTTCTGCTCCTGATCTAGCTGTCCTCTTAGATTGCTTTTGTTTTAGGTGTGGTTGTTAATAACTGTGAGTTTGCTGTCCTTTCATATTTATTTTTTATCTTCTTTTTCTTAGATAAGTCCCTTGAACATTTCATATAATAAGGGCTTGGTGATGATGAACTCCTTGAATTTGATCTTATCTGAGAAGCACTTTATCTGCCCTTACATTCTAAATGAAAGCTTTGCTGGATAGAGCAATCTTGGTTGTAGGTCTTTCGGTTTCATGAGTTGGAATACTTCTTTCCAGCCCCTTCTTGCCTGTAAGGTCTCTTCTGAGAAATCAGCTGACAGTCTGATGGGAACTCCTTTGTAGGTGACTGTCCCCTTATCTCTTGCTGCTTCTAGGATTCTCTCCTTCATTTAAATCTTGGCTAATGTAATTATGATGTGCCTTGGTGTGTTCCTTCTTGGGTCCAACTTCTTTGGGACTCTCTGAGCTTCCTGGATTTCTTGGAAGTCTATTTCCTTTGTCAGATTGGGGAAGTTCTCCTTTATTATTTGTTCAGATAAGTTTTCCACTTGTTGCTGTTTCTCTTCCCCTTCTGGTACCCCTATAATTCGGATGTTGGAGCAGTTAAAGATGTCCTGGAGGTTCCTAAGCCTCCCCTCATTTTTTTGAATTCTTGTTTCTTCATATTTTTCTGTTTGGTCATTTTTTTCTTCCTTCTGGTCCACTCCCTTGATCTGAGTTCGTTTCCTTTCCATCACTATTGGTTTCCTGTGCATTTCCCTTCATTTCAATTAGTTTAGCCTTCATTTGTTCATCTACTTTGTGACTAAAATCAACCAATTCTGTGAGCATCCTGATCACCAGTGTTTTGAACTGTGCATCTGAAAGTTTGGCTATTTCTTGGTCACTTAGAGTTATGGGCTCTGGAGCTTTGAGTTCTTCTTGAGCCATGTTTTGGTCTGTTTGTGCCTGTTATGTATGTGGAGTGGAGTCCTAGGTGATCACCAGAGCAGGGCCACCCAGGTCGCTGGGTTGTGATGCTGTATGTGGGGGCAGGGTAAATGGGGGGCAATAGCGGTCCACTCTGCTGCTTCCTGCTGCTGGGGCCTGCACGGTCTGTCTCACTGCTCACCCCTTTGCTGGTTTATCTGCGTGCAAATGTGTGACTGCAGTCAGCCTGCCGCCTTGCAACCTTACTGGGTCTGCGCATTGCAACCTCACACCTGGGATCCACCCATGGCTACTTGCATGCCTGGGTCGCACGCTTGGGTCGGTCTGGTGGTTCTTTCCTGCCCAACCCCCTAAGCTGCTGGCTTTGCCCCTCTTACCGGTTTGGCTGAAAGGTTTATTGTTGTTGGACTTCCGTATAGTTCAATTTTCTGTGTTTTGGCTGTGTATTTTGTTACTAAAACTTTGTTGTCTTTAAACTTGGTTGTACGAGAAGGTACAGTGTATCCACCTCCATCTTGGTGGAAGTCCAAAATCTTTTAAAAAAAGAATAATTCTCTGCCTTTCTTAGCTGTCTTGACAGTAGAGCCCGTATATTCATGGGTTCTAAGAAATATGTACTGCTATTTACTCTGTTCAGAAAAGCTACACGGTTTCAGATTCTAAAGCATACACATTTCCATGGCTTCTTTTTGATAAATTGTATGCAAAGTTGGAGGATAAGGTAAGAGGGTGAGTAAATTAGGAAAAAGTTTTCTTGCAAATGGTGAGATATTTAATCAAAGTTCCTTTAGCGTAGTTCACTGAATCGTTGTGAGGACAAATTGAAATGATCATTGAGAAGGCTCTTTGTAAACTTTAGATTATGGGCATGAAGGATATTTATAAAAAGTAAGATTTCAAAGCAAAATAAGGCCTCTTAAGTACATTCAATGTATATGCTGTCCAATGAAGGTTAAAGATCGAGTCCTGTTTAGATAATATTGTGGGTGAAAAAGGAGCCACTTACCAAACCTGACAAGCTCAGGGGAGGCCTGCCTGGTGGCCTTCCAAACTCAGAGACTGGAGTAACCACACAGTCTACTGTCTTTTTGCATCTAAGGTAACATACCTTTGAATATCAGGTAATTTCCCTTTTCCAGACCCCTCAGGGCACAACCTCCCACCAGAACTCTCCTACCAGGAGACCACAGACCTCATTGTTATTGTTGTTATGTTAATTGTCAACTGTTAACTATCTTATAACCACCCATGTAAAATAAGTATTTAACTATTCCTTTTACATTTTATCCAGCCCAGAGATTTCCTCCACTTTACTTTCTCCCACCTCGTTTATCTATCACCAGTGAATTTCAGCTAACTCCTTACACATCCTCCTTTGATGGTAATGTGTAAAATCAGGTGCAAAATTGCCATTCTCCACAGCGTTTTCTCCATTGGTTGAGATTTTGCTTCCTGGCAATTGTTGTCAGTTTGGCTCAAATAATCATACAAATTGTTATAGGTTTGGACATTTCTTACATTGACAATATTATCTAGGGGGATAATATAAGTCTCTAGCTTTGAAATTTCAGGGAGAGTGACGAGGCACATGAACTTTTTCTGGTATCAGAAACTTTTGGACAAATGGAAAAAAATCACAACATGTAGGTCTTATTTTTATAGTACAGGTGTGTGTGTGTGAGAGAGAGAGGAAAAACTGAAGACACAGTCCTGACAGCGCTCGCCTCAAGCAACGCAATCTGAGCAGGGAGGGAAGGTAGCAGACATTGTAGGATAAGTGCAAGTGGATGGTACCAAACCTAGTTTCTAGTTGTGCCGTGAGGAAGGGACCAGAGACGCTGAAAGATCAGAAAAGGCTCTGGGGAGGGCACATGTGATCTGGTACTTTAAGGGCAGATTGGGGAGCAGGGAGATGAAGAGAACGATGTCCTAGAAGGAGATAATGGCCTGAGCCAAGATGCCATGTGGGATGTGCAGTTGATATCTAAGTAATGGAGAGGGGTCCCGATGGAATGGTGCAGAGGGTTGGCTTGGAGATTGTAAGGATAACTTTGGAAAGATCAATGGAAAGCCAAGAAGAAAAAGAAAGCTCTGTGCTTTTCTTCTTTTGTAAACTGCTTTCTGACTCAATTGATCAGGTTATTGGGAGAATCAATCCTGACGCCCTTGTGTCTGCTGTTAGTGGGGCAACCATAGATCTCAAGATGCTCCATGTAAACAAAAACATTATCTACTAAGAGCTGCGCTTCTATTTTTGGTGTGTAAGCTCATTGTGAAAAAAATTAAGCATACAGAAGGGTAAGAAACAATGTAACATTCTTCCCAGGACCCACCAGTCCCTCCACCTTCGTGCCATTCCTTATAGGTAACTATTAGTCTTCTTGCTTAGTCTACCTGTTATCATTATTTCAGTCAACAAATATTTATTGAATGCTTATTATGGACATTGGGGACACAACAGTGACCAAATGGCCCTTTCAAGGAGCTTATAGTTTAAGGGGAGGAAATAGTAAACAGCAAACATATTTAAAATATTTTTCCCAAATGGGATTTTTCTACACTTATTCAGCAATTTCACTTTTCACTTGACAATATATCTTGGACATCTTCCCAAGTCAGTCTGAAGAGTCCTACTTCCTTCATTGATGATAACTAATATCGGTTGAGCCTCTACTATGGTCCAGGTACTGCCTTAGTCACAGTAGTCCTCTGTGGTAAGTACTATAATTATAACCTTTTTACAGATGAGGGATCAAAGCTCAGAGAATTTTGGGAAGTTGCTCAGAGTCACCTAGTCATTACTGCTGGAGCCAGTTCTGAGCCAGGTGATCTGATTCTTCACTCCAGTTCTATTCCCTCTTGATGGCTGCATAGCATTCCTCTGTACAGATGTGCCTTACCTTATTTGGCTCGTCCCCTATATTTAAACCATTTTTAATTGTTTTCTATCACAGACAGTGCTATAGTTAACTTTTTAATGGATATGTTTGCATGCTTGTGGTCATCTGTAAGGTAAATTCCTGAGATGGAAACACACATTTCTCTATTTAAAGGCACTATTTAGTTTCTCTTGAAAAATATTTTATCAATTTCTACTCCCACTAACAGTGTAGACAAAGGAACTGATCTCTTTATATCTTCTTCAACAAAAGGAATTACTAAACTTAAAACAGTTGTCAATATGATAAATCAAAAAAAGTATAGAGCCTATACCTAATTTTTAATTTAAGAATTTTTTATTTTAAATATTTTAAAGAAACAACAATTTCATTATATAGGTGCTTTATAACACCCATGAAAGGAAGTTGTCATTCTTGTTTCATGAATCTGTGCTTTCTTGTTACTGTGAAGTCTTGGTAGAGAAAGGCCATCCTTTCTCTCTGATCTGGCACTGTGGACAACTGAGGGCTCAGTACCAGAATGTTCTAGAATAGTGGAGCTGACAAAGCACAGGGGCTCATCTTGCTCTGGTGATACAGACATGATTAAAACATATTTGATTTCAGTACTTAACTGTAAATCTAATGCAACATCTGGAAAATCCATAAATGGCTTTAGACAAGTTTACTTATTTATTTATTTAATTGTTGTACAAGTACAGTTGTCTCCATTTTCACCCCACCACAGCCCCTGCCCCACCCATTCCTGCCTCCCATCCTCGAACCTACCCCCTTTGGTTTGTCCACGTGTCCTTTATACATGTTACTTGATAGATCCTCCCTATTTCCCCCCATTATCCCCCTCCTCCTCCCCTCTGGTTAGTGTCAGTTTGGTCTTTATTTCAATGTCTCTGGTTATATTTAACTTTCTTGTTTGTTTTGTTGATAAGGTTATACTTATAGGTGAGATCATATGGTATTTGTCTTTTACCATCTAGCTTATTTCACTTAGGGTAATGCTCTCCAGTTCCATCCATGCTGTTGCAAAGGGTAGGAGCTCCTTCTTTCTTTCTGCTGTGTAGTATTCCATTGTGTAAATGTACCACAGTTTTTTGATCCACTCATTTACTGGTGGGCATTTAGGTTGCTTCTAGCATTTGGCTATTATAAATTGGGCAGTTTGGAACATTGGGAAGCATAGGTTCTTTTGGATTGGTGTTTCAGGGCCCTTAGGGTATAATCCCAGCAGTGAAACTGCTGGGTAAAAAGGCAGTTCCACTTTTACTTTTCTGAGGAAATTTCATACTGTTTTCCATAATGGTTGTATCAGTCTGCAATCCCACCAACAGTGTACTAGAGTTCTCTTTTTTCCACAACCTCACCTGTACTTGTTGTTTGTTGATTTGTTTATGATGGCCATTCTCACTGGTGTGAATGAAGAAATCAGAAAGTTGCTGGAAACAAATGAAAATGAACACACAACAGTCCAAAACCTATGAGGCACAGCAAAGGCAGTCCTGAGAGGGAAGTTCATAACAATACAGACATACCTAAAAAAGATAGAAACATTTCAAATAAACAACCTAAACCTACATCTACAAGAACTGGAAGAACAACAACAAACAAAGCCGAGTAGAAGGAAGGAAATAACCAAAGCCCAGAGAAAAATTAAACCACTTAGAGGCTAAAAGAACAGTCCAAATGATCAATAAACCCAGGAGCAGGTTCTTTGAAAAGAGTAACAAAGTTGACAGGCCTTTAAGAAGATTCATCAAGAAAAAAAGAGGACCCAAATAAATAAAATCAGAAATGAAAGAAGAGAGATTACAACTTATACCACAGACATACAAAGGACTGTAAGAAATTACTACAAACAACTATATGCCAAGAAATTTGAAAACCTGGGTGAATGACAAATTTCTAGAAAAATATAACCTCCCAAAACTGAATGAAGAAGAAGCAGAAAGCCTTAATAGACCTATAGTAGCTAGTGAAATTGAAACAATAATTAAAAAACTTTCAGCACACAAAAACCCTGGGCTGTATAGTTTCACAGGAGAATTTTACAAAATATTTAAGAAAGAGTTAACCCCTGTCCTTCTTTGGCTATTCCAAAAAACCCAAGAAGAGGGAAGACTCCCAAACTCTTTTTATGAAGCTAGCATCATCCTATTTCCAAAACCAGATAGAGACACAACAAAGAAAACTTCAGACCAATATCGCTGATGAACATATATGCTAAAATCCTCAACAAAATATTGGCAAACCGCATCCAACAATATATTAAAAAGATCATACACCATGACCAAGTGGGATTCATCCCAGGGATGCAAGGATGGTACAATATTCACAAATCAATAAACATAATACATCACATAAACCAAAGGAAAGACAAAAATCACATGATCATATCAATAGATGTAGAAAAAGCATTTGATAAGCTATAGCACCCATTTATGATAAGAATACTCAGCTTTAGACAAGTTTAAAAGGAGCTATAACCCTTTCATTTAAAAATAGCCACAAACCAAAATATTTTGCATTCATCTAATCCTTTCTTAAAAACTAGAACTGTCAAAGCAATTCTGAACTAAAATGTTAAGTCCATATTCTGTGTGCATTTGTTCTTTGGCATCCTCAGGGTTAATTGTTTGTTTCCTCTGAGCTGAGATAAGGATGTTGGGAAATGAGTAGTGTCTTTGCTCTGCGTGTTAAATGTTGCTCGAGTGTGCTTAGCTTTCATCTGCAAGAGAGTTTGAACTTGCCTTGTAATGATTAGAAAAACACACAAAGAAATTATTGCTGAATCCTTCATGTCTGGGAAAAACAGGTGGGAGCTCCCAAGTGTTTGCTTATCTCCCTCAGCCAAGGGCTGATAAAAGTTTGGTAAGCAGGAGCAGTAGCTGGTCACTCCTTCCGTTGTCCTCGTCCATCCTCCTGAACTCTCGGTTCCCTCAGAGGAAGACATCCTCCCGAAATCAGTCTTTAGGGAGCTTCCTTTTGTTTCTCCAAGATTAACCAGTTCTGCCCTGGTGGCAGCAACAGGCAACTACGGAAGGAAAGACTCTTCTGGGCTTTTCGTATTTT
Source organism: Artibeus jamaicensis (assembly GCF_021234435.1). Taxonomy (NCBI): domain Eukaryota; kingdom Metazoa; phylum Chordata; class Mammalia; order Chiroptera; family Phyllostomidae; genus Artibeus; species Artibeus jamaicensis. The sequence continues at coordinate 21,196,973 of NW_026521883.1, forward strand.
TTCCAAGGAGCATTTTTCTCCCCCAATTCCTCACTGGTAGTGAAACTGCTTTCCTATAATGTCTTATTTTCTGATGAGGTGTTGATTCTGATCTGCCACTTAGCAGCTTTAGGTAGTGGTAAGTGGTCAAGAGTGTTTTTCCCGGAGGTGATCTCAGGTTTTCAAGTATGTCCCCTAGGGACCCAGCTTGTTTTCTATGTAATTACTAAAGCTTTTGGAATAGCCTTGCTTTGCTCACTGATATGGTCATGGAATGAGTACCTGTTTGATCTTCTTGCACTGCTGGGAAACCTCCCCTCTGGGGGAGAGAGGTAAGTCCAGGCTGAGGTGAGTGCGTGGGGAGCTCTCATGGGTTGGTGAGCCTGAGAGGAGTGTTAGCTTTGTGCTGTGTGGGGCTTTCTCTTTCTCTTTTCCAGGTTGCTGTTTTATATTCTGTGTGGTTCAGGCTTAGCAAATAATCATTGTTATTCTCCTCTTTTTAAAAATTAATTTTTGGGAAAAGTTAGTGGGGTTTGGGAAATAGAAGAATTTTCTATTGAAGTTGAAAAAATGTTTAAATCCTGTTATCCTCACCTATTAAATGGCCATGGGAGTACCATTAATGTCTATTTTTTCTTGGTTTGTGGGTATTTGTCACTTCCTTTGGCAGGAATTGGTTTTAGTGTTTTTTTTTAGGGGTTTTGTATCTAGTGCACCTATTCAAGTTGTTGTTTATCCTGTGGTCAGTTCATGCTTTGGGCATAACAGCTTGCCACCAAGTGAGACTTGAGGCATAAGTTTTCAGTGCTGAGTTTGGTAAGAACAGAAAACATTGTTTCTTCTAGCTGTCTTCTTGATAGACATGAGGGAATCTCAGGTCCCTGGTTAACAATGAGCTGTTTTGAAGAAAAATGAAACAGGCAAGAAACATTAACTGGGGGCTGAAGTATTAGAAAGTGGATGAGGAAATACAGTATTTATCGCCTGTGTGGCCCCAACACCTGTGCCCATGGGCTGTCACCTTCGCTCAGGTGTTGGTCCCTGTTGGTACCTTTACTGCAGTGTGTAAATTCAGAGTGATTTTTTAACTTACATTTATTTATCTTGTGCTTTTATGTCATTCCATGAGGCAGGCATCAGTAAAAAGAAGGGGACAAGTGATTTTTTTTGTGCCTCTGTCAGATTAATTCTTTTGCAAAGGAGGATTTTTTTTTTACATGGTCAACTAGGAATTTTCATTTAGACTTAACATATCCTTTCAAAGTAAAGTGGAAATTGTAGCTCTTGAAATAAAGCTTCTTTTTTAAAGTTTATTTTTATTGTTTTCTCTTCATGAATGTATGCATTCTAAATACTTGCATGGCATGTACAAGAATTAGATGCTAGGTTTTTTTCATATTTCTCATGAAAAATAGGAAATGGTGATCTCCAAATGTTACACATTTATACAGCACATGCCTCAAGTCTAACTTCTTAGCAATATTACACATTTTTAAAGTATTAACAGGTAAATTTCTGAGTATTGGAAATGCAGTTCCTTCCCTAATTTGAAGACACCCTTTCTTTCTCCTCTCCTTTTCTTTACTCTGCTCCAGGTTGTTGAGCACCTACCTTTTGCCAGACTCTGGGCTGGCACTGGAGGATGAGGACACAGTTAGGAAAGCCACAGCATTTCATTTCAAAATATCCTTCTATGGCCCTTCTTTTGAGGTTGAGTGTCCTCTAGGTCTCTGTTCTCATCCTTTTATTGACTCATTTTTCACTCTCTGTCCTCTCCTCACCTCTCTCTATTCTGGTTCTTCCTGAGTGAGATCATTCATTCCCCGTGACTTCAGCATTTCCTTATATGCCGATTCCAAGTCTACAAATCTGTGTTTTCTCTTTAGTGCTGAGAATATTTTCAACAATCAAGAGGCATTACAAGCCTAGTGTTTTGAAACTGAACTTATTGTCCCACCCCAGGTCCTGCTCTTGCTCCTACAGCTTCCCCTCCTTCTCCCTTCACTGCTGTATTTGTCATTTTAGATAATGGCACCTCTATCCCCTCAGTGTCCCAAGTGAAAAACTTGAAAGTCACCCCAGATTACTCCTTCTTCTGTATCTTAACACATGGGCCATTTATAAACTGTCGATTCAACTGCAGCATCATTGCTAGAATCCAGCTCCACCTGCCTGTTGCCACTGCCCCCCAACTCTTCTCATGCCAGTCCATGCTGTGAGGGTGACCTTCCTAACACCTCTGACAGCATGCGCTTGCACAGAGAGACACAAGGGAACAAAGACAATGGACAAGGGGGCTGCATCTAATCATATATTTTATGGAGAGACCTCTTCTGCCTTCCTGTTACCCGCAGGATCAACCATAGGCTCTTAACCATGGTGATGCTTTGGCTCACCTCATTTATCAAATGGAGATACTGGCAGTCCCAGCCTATAGAGTTTTGGTGAGGATTCAATGAGATGACATATGTCAAGTGCTTAGCATGAGGTCAAGTACCCAGCAGATGATAGTGATGATGACGACAATGATGATGATGATGACTTCTTTCAGAATTCATCTCTTATCTTTTTGCCAGCCCCACATCACACCACATTTCTCCATGCTCCTTGCAATCTGGTTGCCATGACTTTCACTGCTCCCCAGACCTTCTCTTGTCTTTCACAACACTTGATCTTTGCACACATTGCTCCTTTCACTTGTCCTTACCTTGTTTTATTGAGCAAACTCTTCTTTTTCTTTCAAAAGGATTCAACTTGGAATCACCATCTGTGAAGTCTTAGCTGACTCTGCAAAGCAGGCTTGGTGACTCCCTTCCCTCCGACTCCACAGTTCTCAGTTCCCCCTTTTATCATAGCCCTGCACTTGTTATTTTAATGGTTCTTCCATGTATTTGTGTCTTGTCTTCCCTAGACTATGGGCTTCTGAAGGACAGAGATGGAGCCTAATCCTCCTTACCTCCCTCTACCCAGCCCAGGTTTGACATAGAATAGACATCTGATAAGTGATGATTGAACATCAGTAGGGATGGCTCTCAAACTTGACAGGAGGTTTTCTACTTGTGGAGAGTTAAAATTGCACTTAATAATAAGAGCTTGCTTTTTTGAGTATTGACTTTTTAGCAGGAGTTACAGTGCTCATTTCTTTATAGGCATTTAGATTGCTGAATTATTGATTTAGATTGCTGAATGATCCTTTAAGTTGCCCTGATTGTCCCTGTTTAGAGATGAAAGAACCAGGGTTTAGAAGGGAGGGGAACTTGCTAGAGGTTACAGAGGTACAAGACCAAACCCAGCCCTCTGACTCTCCTGCTGGTGCATTAATAGGGAAGTAAGAAGAGGAAGGAAGATGACCAAGTCAGGGGAGGCCTGATTGGGAGAGAAAGGCAGAATGAGGTGGAGGGTGAAAAAACACAAAGCAGGCAGTGAGAGTGGGCTAGGAAAGGAGGCAGAAGGAAAGAGAAAAGAAACTAGGAGACTAAGTTGGAAAATAAGTAGGGGATAAACAAGAGGAGGAAGGGAAGCAGAGTTCCCACTGTTTTAGAATTTTGTGGCTGGGTAACAGCTGCATGCCTGACAGAATATAAACAGACTTCAGTGTTGACATGACAACTCACAACAAAATCAATCTGATATATATTATATGAGAAATAGAGTAATTTATTTTTGAGGCATGGTAGTTAGATATAATTGCCAAGCAATTTATAAATTTGGCCATACTATCACTTTTATAAACATACATATATACACAGAGATTGGCTTAAATTTCTTACTTCTATTTTTGCCCAGTGTCTACAATCTGTAAGCACTGTGGCTCTTGGGCACTGTCACTGATACCACATATGATTGAAACATTATCTACACCTTCCACCCTTGTATCACACTCAAAGGTGAACACCTGCCAGAGACTGGGACTGATTCCTTACCTCTCTTTGGTCATACCTTCCAAGGCTGAGATTTGCCTGCCCTGCCAAGCTCTTCCTTCCCTGGGGTCTTAGAGCTGTGCTTCAGCACCCTCGTCCCTCAGGGGCCTGGTGCTGGGGAACCCGGGATATATTTTTGGACTGGCAGGCATGTGCCAGTAGATATGACTGCAAGGTCGCAGTGTTTAGGGGTGGGAGGACACCATGAGACTTTGCTTTTCAGCCTCTGGGCACTTAGGCCCAGTGGGAGGAAAGGGCAGGGGCAGGGCCAGAGAAGATGGAGGGCATCATGAGGAGAGAAGAGGCTGGTTCCCTAATTCTGCCATGGCAGCTTCCCCACCTCAGACCCCACCATTGCTCAAGCAGGTGGACTTTTTAAGTGTCACCTAAACGCACCCTGGTGCTGGCCTCCCAGAAAGCCCCCTCTTTTCCACTATTGTTTGGGTCAGTCCTCAGAGAGGTGTGTTGGTTTGGAAAGCAAGTGCTGTAGTGAGAAATATGAAGGGAAGTTGAGGAAACAGGGAAAGGAAACTGAGAGATTGGAAGAGGAAAAAAGGTCAGGAGTAGGAAAATCCGACTGGGGAAGAGGAAAAAAGGGGAGGGAACACTTTAAAAGAATGAACTGTATATGCATGTATATTTAATCTCACAAAACCTCTGGGAGGAAGGCATTATTATCTCTATTTTATAGATTCAGAGATTGAGTCTTAGGAAGGGAGAAGTGACTCAGCCAAAGGAACACTAGATAGAGAATAACTGAGCTGGGGCTGGAATCCTGTTGTCCTAAAAGTCTCTCCCGTATAATATAACGTCTCCAGGGGGGAAGAGAAAGCAGAGTTGGGGAAAGAGGAAAACGAGCAGAACTGAAGCTGGATGGGTCCCTTTTCCCCTTGGCCCATCTTGTCCCCGAGTCCTGAGAACTGCAGAGAAACCACTATTCAAAGGAAATAGAGGATTCCTCCCAGTGGGGACACTCCAGTTCTTCCTGAGACCCTAAGATGAAGCCTGGCAGGGAGGCGCTCATCTGATTTTACTTGTGCAGAGAGAGCTGCCAAGAGTCTGCCCCATGCTGCCCTCCTGTCCTGGTTTCCACGGCTCTGGTCTTCCCCAACTGCCCTAGCCCTTCCTTTTCCCTTTCTTTTCCCATCTCCTCCAATTCCTTTGCCTTTTTGTCACTGAACCTCATATGAGGTTCAACCTTTTTCCTTCCACTAGTTCTGCTTCCTCAGTTTATCCCCATGGCTCTGTCTTCCTACTGTAAACACATCTTCTCTTTAAAGTCTCATTACTTCTTTACACCAATCTCCCTTATTTTACTGCAGAATGTCTTAAGGGAGTTACATTCATTGTCCTCATCTTAACATTTATGTAGATACTGGGACAAAGAATGTTCAGCCCTGGCTGGTGTAGCTTAGTGGATTAAGCATGGGTCTGTGAAGCAAAGGGTCCACTGGTTTGACTCCTGGTCAGGGCACATGCCTGGGTTGCAGGCCAAGTCCTCCATAGGCAATGACACATTGATGTTTCTCTCCCATTCTTTCTCCTTCCCTTCCCCTGTCTCTAAAAATAAATAAATAAAATATTTTAAAAAAGAATGTTCAGAGGGATGCCTTAAAGATAAGTAACATAATACACTTCCATTCTGTGCCCCTTCCATCCCCAGCAGCCCCTTGGGGAAGGTTCTGAGGTTTACAGAGGTTATTTATCCTGATTCCATCATAAGTTAGTGGGAAAAACAGGAATCCAAGATCAGGCTGTTTGACTCTAAAGGACAAGCTTCCAGTCACCACATCCTGCTGCCCCTTGAGCAGGTCGGTAGGCTGTCCCCTTGGAGGCCTCTTGGTGAGTTTACTGTGACCTGAGTGAGTTGTTTGTCTTGCAGACTTTGGACCATACTTCAGTAATATACCCAAACCAGATCTATCCTTCTGGGGCAGATTAATATTAGCTCATGAGACTGATGACATACAATAAAAATAACAATGTATTAATTTAAAATGTATAATGTATGGAGCATCAGCATATTCACTTCAGCACACAGGACCACTGCCATCCTTTCCCTATAGACAGACTTCTGTGGGAAAGTGAGTGATTATCAGAGGTTGCTTGGTGATCATGGAGTTGGAGTGGGGGAATTAACTATAATACCTTGATTGTTGAATGGCTTCAAATCATTGATGGGCCTCTCCATTTTAATTCTTTGCACCCAGCACTGAATTGCCTGGGAGGAGCCATTTTCACCAGAAGTAGGGACCTTCCCGTGGCATCACAGTCTAGTGAGGATGCCCTCTTCTGCTGCTTCCACTTGGGCGTCTTGTAATCACTGCCAATTTCAAGGGGCCGGAAAGCAACTCTTTATTTTCCCTGAACAAGCTGGAGACATTTTTTTTTCCATTAGAGGAATTATTTTCTGTGACCAAGAGTCAAAACTTGAATTTGAAATGTAAAAAAATATATAAATTTTTCATGCAAGTGTAACTTTTAATCTTTTTTAAAAACAGGACCTATTGCATTTTTAAATGAATTAATAAATGTAAAACATAGTTATTATTTTTAGGTACTCCTTTCTCTTCTTTTCCATACCCCTATTTCTTATAAATCCCCAATGACTTTCACACAAGGAAACTACCATTTTAATCCCAAACAAGATGAAGTCAGGGGTAAGATACAACCTGGCGAGCAGCTTGCCTTTTTTTATTTCCTCTGCTTTGGGGTGATTTCAAAAGAGAAGGAACGTATTCATGTAAATATTGTTTGCTTCAACACTTGTGAATGGTTGTATTTCAAAATCCTCAATTCCTATTTCTACAGCTAGATTTCACTTTGGCAAACCTGTTGTCTTACCTGTTTTTTTTTACTCTGTTCCCTTAGACTTTCACTGATCCAAAAGTTCAACAAAAGATGACTTTTTCTTTACTCCAACATCCTTTAAAGGTGAAGCAAGTGCCAGCTGGTGTATTTTGGTGAGTTGTTAAATGTGCAAGAATGGAAGGCCTGTATTTTACATCGTCTAAGTGAAACTAGAATTGGCCACGTTAGTCATGACTCTTCCCTGAATACGCCTGAATTGCTGCTCTTCCAGGGAAAGGATGGGACTGGTGGGGGGAGGCACAGCTCTGGATGTCAATTCTTAATTTTTGTTGTAACTTTATATCTCAGAGAGTAAAAACAGTTGAATGAGATCATTAACAAGAGATAATTTTCATAAATCTTATACAAACTTTTAAAAATTCATACAACAGTATCATCACTCTGGATTTATTATGGAGTAGAGAATATTTTGTACAAAAGCAAAAATGACTAAAATTTAAAAATGGATTTTTTTCAATATCTTTAAAATAAAAGTTTTCAAAGATACTTTGGAAATGGTATTAGAGAAAGTAAAAGCAATGAAATAACTGTATGACTTAAAGGTAATTTTAGGAAGAATATGATATGGCTTTATGTTTGATTATCTAGGGGCTGTTAAAATGAGAAGTTCTTATAAGAGGATCTAATATAAGAGAGGGAAAGGGTAGTGGATAGTTTCTCCTTAATTACCTGTATGTTACGCAAATATATTTAGGCTCATCTTTTGTACTGGTTGTCTGTTGGTACTATCCCTCAAAGCAATGCAGCAAACCAATAAGGAGAAAGAATAAGTTGGTCGGTGGCCAGTACTCTTATTAACTTCCCGAGAGACTGAACTTTTTTCTGCCTACGTTTTCATCGCCACCTGTCAGGGTGTAGATTCCCTTTTGCCATCTTCCTTAAAGAATCACTTTCTTTCACCTGCTCCAGGGACTCTGAGTCCATGAAAACAGAACACGTTCACTTAGTCCCCAGAGAGAGTTTTCAAGCCCTAACAAGTTGGCTTAGAACTTGCTGATGAGCCTTAATCTTCTGGCCAGATGGGGCCCCCAGATCCAGATGTCATTGTCACAGAATCCATTCATCCCTCTCCATTTCCATTTTTATCTGTTGCTGTGAGCTTTTTTAAAAAAAAATTTGGAACAGGGAGAGCCCTTCATGAACAAAAACATGCTTTTGTCCATATTATTTCTCACAGAATGTCTTCACCTTTAAAAAAATCCTTCTTGTGAATCTTCTTTTATAGTCAGAGTCCCTCCTCTTGTCTTCCTCCCCCAAGATTTGCTCATTTCCCCCTTTGTTCTCGTACCATTCAATTTACCTGCAACACTCTTCCTGTAGTTAACTAAATATGGCTCATCATCCTTTGAGATTATTCCTAGGGTGGATATGGGGGTGCACAAGAGGATGGGGACCAGCCAGAGGGAGGGAGCAGCCCAGAAAGCCACCATGACTCCTAGCTTGGGAAGATCTAAGACATTTTGGCACTTGGGGCTGGGGTCTGGGAAGGGATAGTTGCTAAAAGGGAAGTGCCTTTTAGCATTGGGAAGCCCTTGTTCCATTCCTCTTAGAAATTGAGAATATCAGTAAGTTTTTCATCTAGCAAATGTTTACTGAGCATGTCTATAGGCCAGGTTTATTAAGCACTGCTATATGGCAGATAGTGGAGATACAACTATGGGCCAGACAAATGAGGTCTCTGCCCTACTGAAGTTTGTGGGCTAATGGGGAAACAGTCAATATGATAGGGATATATGTTCTAGAGTTATAGGGGCTCTGAAATGGGAAGCTCTGGATTCTGTGCGAGCACATGGGGGTATTCCTGTCTCTGATTTGGAGGACTAGGAAGGCCTTTTAGAGGAAGTGGTGTATAAGTTGAATTGGAGCCTGAATAAGAGGTATTCCAGTGAAAGGGTTGGAGATGGGGTTAGATGATAACAGGCAGAAGGAAAAACAGGTGTGAAAGGCCCTCAGACAGAAAGAAGTAGAGACATGAGAGGGTGCAAGGAGGAGTGAGGGCAGTGAGGAGAGTGATCAGCAATCAGGCTAGAAAGAGGAGCAGGGACCAGGTTGCAGAGGGTCCAAAAAATCATGTTAGAATTTGATCTTTTTTCCTAAGGCTAACAGGAGGTGCACTATATCCCACTGGAGTGTTTTAACCCGAGGTGTGACATGATGCTGTTTGCCTTTTATAAGGGCGACTCTGGCTTCACTGTGGACCCTGGTCTACGGGTGGCCAAGGGTGGAGCAAGGAAACCTGTTAAGAGGAGTGCAAGGGGAAAACAATCACTGGTCACAGGCATGTCCTAGAGGCTGGGATGGGGGGAGCTGTGAAGAGGGGAAGGAGGGATTGTCTTGGGCAGCCTTGGTGGTGGTTGGTAGAAGATGTGGGAGAAGGAACAAAAGAGTTATATATTTGAGGACCTGTCCTTGCTTCTAGCAGCATCTGGCAGCAGTATCCCCATCTTCTTGCTCAGATCTATCAGTTTTAGTAATTGGTCCCTAGAAAAGCAGGGGTTCCACAAAGAGTCAGTGTGATGGCCCTATTTGTCAGGCATGCCCCAGGGGTGGCTATGCTCTCAGCGGGCTGTTGATGGATCTGGAGGCTGTGACCGAGAGAATTATCAATGGTTTCTGGCTTTTTAGACTCTGAAAGATTTATACTGCAGTAACGGGTGTTGATAAACTTTCCCGCCTTCTCTTGTCTTGCGACTAGTAAGCCATAAGCATTGCTCTTCCTCTTTTTTGGTCTCCATATGACTGGCCGCCTCTTTAAGTACATTTATGGCATTCTGCCACATCACTTCGTGTAGGCAGAAACAAGTCATTTCCCTTTCCAACTGAAAGAGTGTGCACTTAGTACCTCTGCCTACATTGTCAAGTATTTGCTAAGATGCCTGAGTTCATTGCCATGGTCTGTGAAGTTCTAAATCATTTGTTTGCTTAAAAATTATTTATTTATTTCAAATAAATAAATTGACATTATTAAGTGGACATTATTTATTTAATTTCGAATCTTTCATAGAGTTTACCACATGAAAGAAATTAGACCACAAATAGGGGGGTGAAAGACGACAATGAATTATTATTATTATTATTTTTTATTTTATAATTACCTGGAGAAGACTACATGAGAATAAATGTAGTCTTCTACGTGAGAATAAATTGAGGAAGATTTTTGAATTATAGTTTGTTTCTCTAGAGCCTGGTCAATAGTTTCCTGCCACAGGTAACTCCCACTGTTTAGCAGTGGTTTCTAGCTCCAGCTGTGCGAAGGAATCACCTATAGCTCTTGAATAAAAGACAGATGCTTACGTACATGTCTAATTACCATGTTGTGCACCTGAAACTAATATCATATGTCAACTGTAACTGAAAAATAAAAAGGCAGAATCTGGAGCTTCACTCCTGAATATTCTGATTGGTAGGGTTTGGGATATATTAGAAAATGTGCCTCAATTAGTGCCTGATTGAATGGCACACTTGTCTTACCTTCCATTTGTCTACATAGCCTTTCTAGAATTATTCTTATCTAGTCAGATTTAAGCCAGATACATGAAATCTGTTATTCCTATGGTGCCAATGTCTTCTTAATCACCTAGATTTGACTGGGAAGAAAGTTAAAGGCTGGAAATTTATGGTCAATGAGTGATTTCCAAATACTGATTTTGTGTATTTTTCTTGTTTTCTTGTGTAGGCCAACTGTTGTGGCCTGGTGAAAAATCAGCAGTGCAGTAATGTTCTGCAGTAAAAAGAAACCACTGGGTGAGTAGTGGGTTCTTCAGCTCATACAAAGTAAATGTGATTTTAAAATTAAATTAAATTGTATTTTGTGGAGGAGTACTAAAAACAAGATATAGAACATTTCTATCACCTCGGAAGTTCCCTCATGCCCCTTTCCATCCATTCTCGCTGCACTCCACACACTGTCTTCTGATTTTTGTCAGCTTAGTTTTGCCTGTTTTTGAAACGAACATAAATGAAATAATGCAGCATGTAGTCCTGTGTCTTCTTTTACTCAGTGTAAGGCTTATTGACGTACATCCATATAGTTGCAAGTGTTAATAGTTTGTCCTTTATTTTTTCTTTTAAAGCAATATTACATTGTGTGAATACACCAATATTTAAAACTAAGACCACACAATTAGAAATAGTTTCAGTTCATGATGGCAGGAGACACTTCTTTTTTTGTTGTTGGGCAATTGGTCTAGCTGAACAGCTTTAATAGTATTTCACTTTCTTTAATATAGCATCTCAGCCAGATTGTACTGATGTTCTTTTTTGCCTCTAGTTAGTCAGTGACAGGTCATCATGCAATTTTCTTTAACGCACATGTATTCAATTAATCACTGCTATTGTCTTCATATCTGACCATGGACTTTTTAGGGACTAAAGGCTGGATTAGAGTTTATCAAATGCACTGTCCCTCCGTCTAATAACATCTCTGACAGTTGTAGTCCATTCCCATTTTGGGCCACATAACGAGCTGAAATCTGTCTCAGTGTAGTTCCTACCCAGAGGTCATTAGTTGTACCCTCTGGGGCAATATTTTTGTATTCCCAATGCCAATCTAAGAGTTTAAAATAACTGTCATCATTTTTTCTTTTTCAAATGAAATAATTTATTTATATCAAATCACTAGAATAATCTTAATAGCGTGAATATTAGGTTAACTAGCTTTAATTGGGACAAGTTTCCAATAAGATTTATTGTTGCAGGGTTTGATATGTTTTGGTGGCATAGCTGAGTCTGATTGGGCACTGACTTGCACAGAAAGCTGAGGCCAGCCCCTTCCTCTTGGACTTGTTATAATGTCCACATGACTTGAGGGACTGACATCTGTGTCTACCATTTGCAGCATCATGATTGTGAGTGATGCATCTTTAGGTTATTATCAGTTCCTGTAGCGCTGGTAATAGACTGGAGAGTTTTCATAACCTAAAATATCCCTTTGTTCATACAGCCAGTCAACAAATGTTTTTGAGCCTCCATGATATGCCAGGTAGGGGCGACCTTTCTTGACTTCAAGAAGCCTTTTCTGATTCAATAAAACATGTGCATCCTCACACAGTTGTTAAGTTTGCAGTAGCAATGATGATTTGAAAAGGGTTTACTAAACACTGCCAGTGGTATATTTGCCAGAGGAGCACAAACTTAGAGGTTCTCTAGTTGTCCTCTAATTGTCCTGGGGTTGCCAGGGAAAAACCATGCAGATGTGGAATTGTACCTCAGTGAGGTACATAATGTCTCCAGCCTTTAATTAAGGTGTACTCACATTTACACAAAATTTCACATCATCAGGAAGCTTAGGCCATTGATGATGTATATAAAAGTATAACCAGCCAGTCATGGTGTGGGGAACAATAATTTTCTCCCAGATATAATTCATTATTTATTATCTCCACATTTCTATAAGTCTCACATTTTTCAAGATGTGAAAAATTCTAGCTAATTGAGTCAAATATTTAAAACACAATTACAGTCTATTTTGTTTGTGGTTTATAATTCACCCCTTCTGTATAGGTTGATGTGAGGCCTGGAGACAAATCATTTTAAAGCGTATATGTGCTCTTCTCCAAAGCAATCAATAAGAGCATTGCTCATAAAATTCAGATTTTATGTAGTTTGGTAACATGGGAAGCAAATAAAGTAGATGATTAGAGGCTTTCTTTCAACTAGTTAAAGCTGTTCTTGAGTCCACGATGTGGGGGTTGTAGAGCCCGCCACATCATCCCACAGGGAAGCCCTTAGCATGTGTGTGGGGAAAAATCAGGCCAGTGCCACAGCTGTGTCTTCTGTGGGTCTTTCCTTCCCCAAAATATTAGAAATTATATTTTACGATCGTGCGTATAAAGACAAATATAATCCAGATCAAATTCATTATCATGTATTCATTGCTGTTATGTTTGTTTTCTTCTGATTTGAAAATGGATGAAAATTTAAACATGTTTGTGTGCCGCTAAAAATTCTGTGGACACGAGGCACTGCATCCACTGTACCTACAAATGAGGCAGTTCTCTGGTTGAAGTTTATGTACCTGTTTCTCAGGCATTTTTTGAGCCCATTATTTAGTGGGTGCTGGGTTGGTCCTGCAGTAGAGGGTTGGTGATAAAAAAGATGACTCAGACATGGCACTTAGCCTTACAGGTACCATATCAATGTCTATAAAAGTCCATGCATGTGTATTAATAGATGCGTTTAAAGAGTATGATTTCTCATTGGGCTTATCCCTTATGGAACAACAACAAATCCAAAAGCTGTTTCTCAAGTAGTTCTGCAGTTACACTTGTAAAAGACTCAGTGTTGGTTTGAACTTGCTTTTTGTTTACTATTGTAATTTGTGTATAAAATTGGACCCAGTTTTTCAAAATCATTCACTCAATTCAATGAAGTGCCGGTTATTCCTGATCCATCCGTGGCATACTTAAGACACTGCTGGCTTCACAGAAATCTCTCTGCTAACTTTGGAGTTAGTATTGGCTAATGGGGTCTCTTCTACATTTTAGTAACTATTGGTGTCTGGAGGGGAAAGAACATGACTTTTTTTTTTTTTGAGTATGAGAGAGGAGGATCCCAGCACCATCTGATATGAGACAAAGGGCGATGGGGGGAAATCAGAGTGGAAGAGATAATGATCTTACCTCTTGTGGCTAAAATATTTTATTTGTGCAAATGAAAAACAAACAATGCAAACACATTTCTAGGCTACTAGGCTACTAATGAAAAGTGCAAGGAGTTGAGCTGAAGCTTAAGCTTCACTGGCTTCATGGTAAGTCTGCTTCTAGTGGGAGTTTGAGGTTAGAGAGTTAACAGGGTGAATGTGTGAAGATCAAGCCCAGAATGCCTTTGTAAAAACTCACTTCTGTCTTGAGATGAAACATCACTGGGCGTTTTGAGCAGAGAAAAGAGACGATTCTTGTGGTAGACAGAGTAATGCCTCTTCCCTCTGCATCTCCATGTCCTAACCCTGGGAACATATGGATATTTTACCGAACATGGAAAAAGGAACTTTGCAGATAGAATTAAGTTAAGTACTTGAGATGGGAAGATTGATCTGGATTATCCAGATGGGCCCAATGTAGTCACAAGGGTCCTTATAAGACGAAGACAGGGGAGTCAGAGATGGCGATATGACAATGGAAGCAGAGGTCAGAGTGACATGGCCATGAGCCAAGGAATGTGGGCAGCCCCTGGAGGCTGGAAAAAAAGGGGAACAGAGTCTCCCCAAGAACCTCCCAAGGAATACAGTCCTGCTGAAACACCTTGATTTTAGCCCCATAAAACCCATTTTTGGACTTCTGACTTCCAGAATAATAAGAAAATACATTTATATTGTTCAAAGAAACTATTTGTGGTGATTTGCTAGAGCAGGGGTAGGAAATGAATGCATGTAAAAAAATCACTTCGTGCTGTACTGAAAACAGATCACACAGATAAGGGCAAAGGCTGGGGGCCCCAAGGCGAGACTATTGCAGCAGCCGCAGGGAGTGGCGAGGTGGCTTGGACCAGAATGAGGGCACAGGAGGGGGTGAAAAGAGGGAAGATTTCCTTTCTTCCTCAAATTCTGTCTCCTTTATATCTCTTTTAATGCATGTATTATTTGAGTGCTTCATGAATACATAAATAAAGTAAGGCTCCTATTTTTTTCTTTTGGTGTTTTCATACTTGGTTCTGCTGGGAGGAACAGGTGCAGGGAAATGGGCAATGTCTTCTTGTAAAATCCATGAATTACCCCGTTGCAGGTGGCAGACCACTTGTACCCATTTCCTTCTCTTTTCAGTAAATGACTGCAGCTCAGCTTGGAGAATGTGCTTGGTAGAACAACCTACTGCGTCCCACATTGCATATACAGCATAAGTTCCCTTCAGAGCCACCTGGGACAAGGGGGATGCTTTTTAATCACCCATTTGAACTTGACTTTCCTTCCCTCTGGTTTCTGTGGCTCCTGAGACCTCTCGTCTGCATCCCTGCTGCGCTGGTATTTGTGGGCACGTCTACCCTTTGAAGGAGATCCCTGTCGTGTTTGTTTTTCATTTTTTGCCTAGAATAGACCCTTGCTCAAAAGAGCTCAAGAAATAATTCTGGAATAAATAAATCACTTTGTCTTGGCTCCAGCAGCTTTTATTTGCCACATGGATTCAGCGGTCTGAGACATAGAAGCCAATATGTACTAAAGAAACTTAATTTATAGCCCTATGCATTTCAAAATGACAACCACAAGCTTTGAAAATACACAGTTTCCTGTGCAACCCTTGAGGTATCAAGCAGACAAGAGACTGCCTCAGGCTTCTTTCTCATGTGTCTTTCTTTTCCTCCTGTTTTTTTCCTCTCACTTTGTGACAGGTGGCTTGCTTTCCCTTGGATGGCTGGAATGTGTCTCTCATGGAAAATTAAATGTCCTGTAGCTTCTTCTAGGCTCTTGTGATCCTTGGGGTAGATCCTGTTTTTTCCCTCTCTCTTTATGGATGGGGGTGCTGTAAAAGGGTAAAGCTATTTTCTAACTTTACAGAAGGTATTCTGATGCAGTCCTAGTCCATAAAAACACACTTTTTTCTATAGATAATTAAATCGTAAAAGAATGTAGACAAACAATAGTATAAAACAGTAAATTTTGAAGAGGGATTTGGGAGTGTATTCTCAGCAAGGAGAGGGCAGATAGGTTTTCTGGGAAGGCCTCCATAGTGAAATAGAGAGAAGCCTAAAAGCAGTGGAAGGTAAGAGGTCACAGGGTCACAAGATTAACGGGGAGGGAGCACATGATTTGAAGGACATTCTGGGGTATTGCATTCCACAAGGGAAGCCACTTCTCGCTCTCTCCTTGGCCTCTGGACACAGGCACACACCAGTTTGCGTTTCCCAGTTATCTCTGCATAGTACGTCTGACCATCTCTTTATATACCAGATTTCTTTCAGATTTTTTTTACAAAGGAGGTAGTTTGAGGTTTGAATTCTGATTCTACTGCATGATCTTGCTGACTCTTCTTCATTCATAAAGAGAGGATCATAGCAGCATGTACGAGATAGGATTGTTTTGAGGATTGATGAAATAATGCATGTGAAACATTTTGTATAGTATCTAGCTTTTAATAAGTGCTCAATAAATGTTAGTTATTCTTCTTATTATTGTGTAATAAGTCTTAAATCTCCCATTGCGATGCATAGAAAGTTACATGTCAAGGGCTTATATAAACATTTTATTGATTTTACTTGTAACTTGTATAATACAATCTATGTTTTCTGGAAGAACTATAAATCAATAAAAGAGTTTACATATCTTTGAGAAACTATAGTAAAGCCACGGGAAGAATAAAGCTTCCAATAAATCAAAATTTCCAAATATCTGGCCCTGCAAACTGGCTCACTCGAGGGGAAAATAAACCCAAGGCCGTTATTATTTGTATAAATCCCCTAACTCTGTTTCCAAGCTTTTTTTTTTTTTTTGGTGAGGACAAGAATAAAAAAAATTGTGGAAAGATTTTTGTTTTGCCTTGGTTCTCTTTAGTTTGCTGCTTAAGTGTCAGTAAGTTCTACCAGCTGCAGGTCAGCACTGGGGTTCAATAGGAAACCCCAATTTGGGACACATATTTTTTCCCTTGTATTTGAGTGTGTACTTGGAGTTAAATCAGAAAATCTTGGAGACTGGGGAACTCTTTTCTTCAAAGCTCTGCCCTTTCATTGTTCTTTCCTCATGTCTTTAATGAATTGGTTTGGCTTTCAACCACACAGACCGGATTGTGAAGAATGAAAGAAAATTAAGAAAGAAATAAACTTAAGTCATTGATTTAGCTCAAGGGAATTTTTCTGAGACCTGACCCAACCCAAAAAACCACCACCACCAATAAAACTCAAATGACACTTTATGTGTGGAGACATTCTTCAGTTTTTGGCTTGGGACCAACCTTGCTGAGGAAATATCAGTTCATGCCACCAGGGTCTTCTACTGAGACCCCAGTTCTCCATGGTGTTTAATCATTTCATGTTTGGGGGGATCTAAAGCCAATTCCTGGCGGCGGTCTCCTAAACCACATTTGGTGAAGGACAAAATGCTCTGGTGTTCATTGAAGAAAGATGGTCGTGCTCTCTAACTAGGGACTCACGAGTGCTCTAATCAGCCACAGGTCCAATAAAAGCCTCCCAAACCTTCCTCTCAGCTTCAATCTTGTTAACAGAGCTGCTTCATTCACTAACTGGTCTCAAATACAAAGGTATTATGAATTGTTCATAGACATACTAATGAAAAAAGATGTAAATCTTGTCTTCTCTTGCCTACTGGAAATGGAAGTTGGATAATATGTATTATGTTATGAGGAAGAAGAGCTCAGAGTAAGTAAGAGTTGGGTGTTGCCTTAAAGGACTTGGAGAAGAATCAATAGGTGTTTGCCCATTTCTACTAAAAATATTCAGAAAATTATTTTGACCTTCTTGGGAAATAACAATATAAGAAACTTTAAGACCGACTAGCCAAGCTTGGGTGATTTTCTATTTTCACTTCTTATTTGCTATTTTTCTTTTAAAAAGTTTTTCTGGTATTTTTCTATTTTTACAAAGTGCTTTCTATACATTTTCTTACTTAATGATGGTGACCCAAAGTGGCATTATTTTACTGAGGAACCATAGCTAAGGAGAGGTCATGAGTTTAAATATGCTTACATGGATAATTTGGTAGGAGAAGATCTTAGCCTCTTGCTTCAAGATCCAGGCCTTGATTCTGTTTGCATGAATTGGCATCGAAGCCTCTTAAAGTGGTAGGTGATTTGGACTTGGAGACAGGAGGTGCAGGGGCCTCAGCCACCTTCCCTGTGCAGTGTTCAGAATTACAGTAAGAATGGCTTTGTAGTGCTCAAAGAATGACCGTGTGAGATTGTGGAGATGTTTGCCCCTGAGACCAGCAAGCACGGCCATGCCAAGTTCCCCCCAGTTGGTGTTGACACCTTTCCTGGGGAGAAATATGAAGAAATCTGCCAGTCAATTCATGATACAGATGTTCTCCACCTCAAAAGGAATGATTTCCAGTTGATAGGCATCCAGGATGGGTACCTGTCACGGCTCCAGGACAGTGGGGGAAATGCAGGAGGACCTTCCTCTGCTTGAGGGAGATCTTGGCAAGGAGGTTGTGGAGAGGAGATCCTGGTTACAGGGCATCTGCCATGACAGAGGAGGCAGCTGTTGCAATCAAGGCCATGTCAAAATAACTGGCTCTCTGGTGGCAGCAGTGATCCCTGAGCCTGCAGGGGCCCGTTCCCCAGCCTGGCCTAGCTCTAGCCCTGCCTTTAGCTGGACTCCTACACAATTTAATATTGGAGGTTTTATTTTGGTTTCCCCCACCTCATTAATCTGTCAGGGAGCCGCTGCCCTTCACCCTGCTCCCCTGGTCAGGAGTGAGTGAGCCATAGCTTTGGCCCCGAAGCTGTACTCCAGTCTTTTCTCCTCAGAGCTATGGCTTGTGACTTAGATTTTTTCCATTCTGGAATCAGAAAGCTGTGGATTTTGGCAAACGGTCTGTGCTCTCCCCCCACACATCCCTGGTCTGGTCCCTTGTTCCACAAACACCACTTCCGCAGATGGGGGGCCAGCCCCCTCCCTATATCTATGTCTCTCCCCAGATTTCTTTAGTAGGAGATGGGAAAGGAGGAGAGGGGAGGGGACCTGCCCCATCCTTAGGCATCTGGAAGGGCCCTGTCCCCACGGGCCTCACCTTTTCCTGTGGGCTTTCTCCCCAACACATTTGTTAAAATCAAACCTGAATAAAACTACAAGCTTTTTAAAAAAATATATATAAAAGATCCAGGCCTCTTTTTCTTATATGAGGACGGTTTCATCACTCATTTTTAAAGGTCCAAAAAAGTCTTGCTAAAAGTTAACAACATCTTGATTGCAGCTAAAAATTTCTAGCAGAGTAGTGTTATTTCCTTCCCACCTTTTAAATTTGTGTCTTAGTGATCCCATAACACTTTTGGATCTTCTAAATGCATGTCCTTCCAAATGACAAGACAAACATATGTATGAACATAAGTGGATATGGTTTTATTGTGGCTCAAACAAACCATTAGCTCTACTAGATAATTATTTTGGGGATGGAGGGCATAGGCTACATGTCATCAATCCTAAAATGAAGGTTACTCTTTTTGGTGAATGTTCTCTAGCATTTGACTGATTTATAAATGACCAATAAAATAAATGAGGTGTCTTCATTTAGTTATCTTCAATCATGCAACAGGAAGCACCTGGCTCAAAGATGAGCATCCTATGAGTGCTTTACTGATATTTTATTTTATTTGACTGGGGCAGACATCAAATTATATTGGTCTTTATGAGTTTTGGGGAGTGAGGGTTATTTCCATCACCCTGCATGGAGTAGGACCTTGAAGGCTTAATAACTCGTTTTCCTATATTTTTGAGCAGATTCAAAACAAGTGTCTAAGATAATCTCTGTTAATGACTGTTCTTTTGGCTCATTGGAATGGTGAAGGATGGCTTCCTATCCAGGCACATACATATTTCTCTTAGGCTCCTCCGCTGTCATGAAAGAATGCTAACACTATTACCAGCTTGATCGTTTGTCTCATGGATCTGTGCTCAGCTAGCTACACAGCACAGCAGTTCTCTGGATATTTTACAGGAAGTTCAGTCTTAAGCTCACAGCCATTTAGTGTTCAGCCCAAGTGCAGTTGAGAGAAATAATAATTAGGATGATTGCTTGAAGGACACATACTTCATTTATTTATATAAATATTCTAAAATCTATTCCTGAACGTAATCAGCTCAGCAGAGACTGAGTCCAGAAACTCTCATGGGCCTTCTAAATTGTGTTTGGGATGATATTCCGAAGGTTACAAAACACGGCTCTAAAAAACTAGTTTTACGTTGTTTATATGAAACAATGACTTCTTTATGAGGATTTCTTAGAGAAATTATTGCGTGGCTCAAGAATGAATATGTAATTGTACTTTTTCTGAGAAATTGGCTTATTTTACTTTACAGACTATGAAATAAAGGGCAATAGGCCTTCCCTTTTTCTGTCGAATTTGTGGTCCACCCCAAAGCAGGTGTGTGTATCACCGTATCAGGCATTTTTATTCTCATTGTTGACTAGTTGATCATCATTCTTGTTTCTATATTTTCTTCCACTCTGCTTTCCTTGTAAGTCAGAGGGCATGGGGGAGGGAGATAATGAAGGAAAGATGGGAAAGGGTCATCGAGGAAGATGTATAAGGAACCCATGGACAAAGTCAAAGGGGGGAAGGACGGAAGGTGAGAGGTGGGGGTGAGTGGGGTGGGGGAAAGTGGTGGCGGGAAAATGGAGACAACTGTATTTGAGCAA
This sequence comes from Artibeus jamaicensis, assembly GCF_021234435.1. NCBI lineage: Eukaryota > Metazoa > Chordata > Mammalia > Chiroptera > Phyllostomidae > Artibeus > Artibeus jamaicensis. The sequence continues at coordinate 21,217,043 of NW_026521883.1, forward strand.
CAATAAAAAATGATAAAAATATGTAAGTAAATGTAAAAAATTTGTTATACATTCTTGAGTAGTTATTTTGGAGATGTATAAACACTCTTGCATAACTAAAAAGATTTTCATTGCCCCTTCACGCTTGTTTATTTGCCTGAGTATAGAATTCCAAATTCAAAAATATTTTTTCCTTAAAATTGAAAGGCATCACTCCAATGTCTTCTGTTATCCTTGTTGCAGATGAGAAATCTCATGGTCTGATTTTTGTGTCTCTGGGACTAACCGATTTTTTTTTCTGGAAGTATTTAATGTTTTGCCTTTGTTTTTGGAGCTCAAAATTTTATGAAGATCTGTTGGTCCACTTTAATTCACCTTGGTGGCACTTTCACTTTGAAGAGTTGTGTTTTATTCTGGTACAGTAAAATTTTCTTCTATTTATTTGAGCATTTCCTCCCATCCATTGTTCATAGTCCCCTTTCCTAAGTTTTATTTTCACATTTTCCTCCTCTTTGTCATTTTGGTATGTATATTAGGAGAGTTCTTCAAGATTACTTTATAGGTTGTCTATTAAACACTCTAACTTCCAAAAACTCTTTCTTCTCTATCTCCTTTTTTCCTATCAGCTTGTTCTTGTTTCATGAATGTGATGTCTTCCTGAATATCTTCAAGGTACTAGTTAGAAATAAAAAGAAAACAACCCCTTTTCCCCACTTGTTTCTACCATTATCTCTTCCCCTTGGATTCTTCTCCTTTGTGCTATTGGTTTGTCTCAGATTTCTGGTGACTTATGGTTGCTGGCTTGTATTTACAAATGAAGGGCTAGATGAATTGGTGCAGTTGCAAAGACCTTTATCCCCGCCAGGCCTCTTCTTTAAATAGGAGGGCCAGTGATGCAGCCAGTTCACAGAGGGGTTTTTCTTCGTCTGTTCTGGCAGCTATAATAGAGTACCATAGACTCGCTGGCTTACAAACAACATAAATTTATTTCTCATAGTTCTGGAGTCTGGGAAGTCCACGATGAAGGCATCAGCAGATTTGGCGGTGGGTGCGGGCCTGCTCCCTGTTCATAGACAGCTGTCTTGCTGTGTTCTCACGTAATGAAACGGGCAAGGGAGCCTCTTTGATAGGAACACTAATACCATTCATGATGGCTTCAACCTCATGACCTAAATACCTTCCGAAGTTCCCCCGATACATCGGGGATTAAGTCTCAATATATGAGTTTTGGGAGGATACGTGCATTTAGTCTATAGTACTCTGGGTTAGTGATGCAGTTTGGCAAACCCCATAGCTGCCTCAGGAAGGCAGGCTTTACTAGGGCCTGAGTCTGCTGTAGCTGATGTAGAGGTTCAGAAGTGCTTCTCTCTTGGCCTGCACACCCAACCTTGGTTTCCTCCTCAGGCATGTTGTGTCCTATTTTTAGTGGGAAAGGGAGGAAGTGTGTGGCCCAACTGGCTCAATTATTATTTAGTTATTCTGGTGATGCACCAAAACTAAGGTGATCAGTTAATTTATCTTCTAAACTACAACACTTTCCCCCCCTCAATTTTGAAGTAGTTCCTGTTTATTAATTGACCATATTACAAAAATGACCATGGTGGATATCTTAGTTCATCCTTCTAATAAAGCCTGTTGATCTGGTCCTCCCTAAAGTAGTTCCTGTTTATTAACTGACCATATTACAAAAATGACCATGGTGGATACCTTAGTTCATCCTTCTAATAAAGCCTGTTGATCAGCATCTCCACCTTCTACAAGATGGGTGGTCTTTTCCTTCATTCCACCTTGTGAAAAAGATAAGTTGAAGGGCCACAGGAAGTTATTTGCTTCTTTGAAGCATTTTTCAACAGTATGGATCTCATGAATCAGATCCTCCACTTATGAGAATGAAAGGAAACCATATTAATTATTTTGATAAGACGATAAGCATAAACTGGACTGTGACCCTCTCTACAGCACCCCCTCAATCTTTGTGTTTATCGACTGCATTTGGAACTTTTCTGGGCTCCATTGGGAAGACGACTCTTCTAATGTTTTTCAGTGAGGACTGTTCCTATCTTTTTTTATCTTGATCTCCTCTGATTTCTATTTTATTTTCTAGACTTTCTTTAAAATTTATAAAGCTCTACTAAATCCCACTCTTATTTTCTAGCACTACTTTGTTTCTATGCTTTTATTTTTTTAAAACAGATGTTCTATAATTTCAGTGGGACTTCATTATCCGAAACACTATTTTAGGCTCTGATATTTTTGCTTTTTGTTGGGGAATCAAGAAGAAAGGGGATGATGCTTTTATAGCCAGAGTTTGAATTGTTTCCTCTAGGGGATGGTTGGTTGTAAGGTTGCTTCCTGGCAGATTCTGGATTTCAGAGTTGTACACTTATAGGGGCAAGCCCACTCAGGTGTCAGGAGCTTGGGACATCAGTCTGATATTGTTCTCATCAGCGGTTAGGTGAGCTAGACTGGAAAACAGGCACACTAATAGGAAACTGGCTTCTTTAAATGGGTAAGAAGGAAGCCGTGTAAATGGATGTCAAACAGACCCATACTCTTCAAATGGTAGAAACACAACCATAATTAAAAGCAGGGTGTCATGTGTCAGGAGCAGCCCTCAGAGGTACACTTCATACTTGGAAGTTAAGCTGCAGGGGCTGTGGAGGCATTTAGATTCCTCTTGGACTTTGGGAAAATGTGGACAGTTCTTAAAATTCATGGTGCCTGGCATATAAGGGATGGGTATGAAGATATGTTCCTTTCTTCTTTCCCTCCTTCTTCATCTCCCCCATCTTTTTCATCTCCCTTCTATTTCCAGCTCTTCTTATCTTCACTTCCCTCTTGGTCTTCCTTCTCTCATCCCTAACATGTGCTTTCAAGTTACTTCCCACCCTCTAGTCTCCATGGTTGTATGTATCTTTGCTAAATCCAGACTCTTACTCTTATCCCTATACTTTGTATCACCTGTCACTTATCCCAGTGGAGAACTGTAGGATTAAGGGACTCTCAGGTGAGATGGTCAAGTCACTTACCTTGAGAATCCAGCACTGACATCTGATGGTTACTTGGCTGACCCTCTTCCCATAGCTTTTACTATTCCATCATTTCCCTTTGGTCAACTTTGGATGCAGTAAACATGGAGCAAGAACTTGGTATCCTTACCACAAAAATATGCTCAGCTGGTGTATCTGAGGTACTGTCTTTTCTTTGTCCTCCACAAATTTTAATTTCTGCACTATTATAAACTTTTATCCTTTTATTTTGGGTTTATTATCCTTTAATTTTGCTATTTGTACTGGTGTTTGCACGTACTTTCAGGTGATGTAGAGGTGTCCTTTGGTAGTAGCTATAAAAATCAGGGCACCAGAGAACATAGAAGGTGATTTCTGGAAGGTACCAGTGATCTGGGATGAGTCAGAGGGACAGCACAAAGACTGTGTTCACTAGCCTTCATTCCCTGAGAGGCTCTCCACAGGTCTCTATAAGTATGCCAAAGCAGAAGAGTGTCCCTCAGGCCAAAGCTGTGGACAAGCAAATAAGCCTCTTTCTCACAAAGCCTGGGGGTGTGTTTCAGTCTGCCCTCTGTTCAGGGTCCTGAAGATGGTAGTCTGCCAAGAAGTGAATTTCTGATTGTTATAGTCCCATGGGACTCAGGAACGTGAGCTCCCCTGACCTCCAGAGCCAGGTGATCTTGGGGCATTGGGCATCCTCTGAGTGGCAGTGGCAAGAAACCAAGGTCACAAGAAATAAAAACTGGGGCACCAGATATATGTAGAAGCTCCCCTCCAGGACATATTGGCATACTGGCGAGTGTCAAAGGTCAGAATGTGAAGATAGTACCTACTGGCTGGAGTGAAGCAGAGGGGAAGTACAAAGAAAAAAGGAAAGAGAAAGCTACTTCCAGCTAAGGATGCGTCTATGAGTCTCCGATGATGTGGAATTCTCTCAATGTCCAGGGTTGTTTACAAGTATGTTTTGGCTCCATGACCATAAGGTCAGTGACTTCACTGGCCACTTCAATATGGCTTTGTTTGGCTATGTTATATTTCATGACTGTGAGACAAAATAAAAAATAAATGTAAAAATTTCTTCCCAGAGTGGCATTTCATTTTCAGAAACTCCTTGGCCTTTAGGAACTACTTGAAGCTTAGAGTAAGGGTCTTTGTGGAGCTGAATGGATGTAGACATTTGAGACACGTAGTGTTTTGCTTTATGGCTGGCATCAGAAAAACAATGAGAGACATTTCAGCTTTCCATTGTGGGACTTTCCAATACATATTCCAACATTTAGGCTGGAAAAAACCAATGCCCTTCATATTTCAAAGGAAAGAATTCTTGCAACCTTGACAACAATCAAAGTAACCTAAGTGCTGTTATTTTAATGAGTTATGGGATTCTTTGGGTTGAAATTTTAATTTCATACCTAATTTCTCTTTCTCTTTAGAAGTGGAACGGATAGTGAAAGCCAATGACCGTGAATACAATGAAAAGTTCCAGTATGCAGTGAGTAAATTACACATGGCGCACAGGTGCTGGGGTGGGCCTTACCCCTTAAGGGCAGCAGGATTCACGTCTTCTAGAACTTTATGACTTCACTAAAAACTTTCTTTGGTGGCCCATATTAATAGCAGGGCACCATATGTTTCCGTATGTACAGAATTTAGTAATATATACCCATTTCTACTCTGCACTAAGAGTGGTTGGTATTCTTACTGGTATGGGAAGACACATTCAGGCTTAGTCCACTTTGCTGCCAGTTTGGGCACTGCAGTGCACAGGAATGATGGGGAAGTGGGTCGCCATGGAAGCACTTGTTGATAGAAGTAATGGTGGTGGCTGGTGGGTGATGAATGGCGTTTTGGGATTTCCTCTAAGCAACGCAGGCTGAATGTGGAAAAGTATATGTAGGACAAAGTCTCCAGATCCTGAATGATTTTATTTACTAAATAAGTGGGACAATGACTAATTAAAATGTGTACTTTAAGTTGTACTTAACTGCTTCTTATTTTTTTAAAAATGAGGGTTTTCTTTATTTCCATAATCACTGAGGATCTACTGAGTGACTGGAACTCTTCTAGAAACTCGGGATACATTGGTGAACAACATCGTGAATTATATCATGGGCCCCATCAAGGTGTCCCCGTCTTCCTGTGACTCAACCTAAGTTGCTACATAGAGTCTTTATAAACTCCAAGAAAGATAATTGGTAGAACTGATTCTGTAGGTGATGTATGGCCTATCAGACATGCTCTATATTTGAGTACAAGCACATCAATGAAAGAAACTTGCAATTCAAAGAGGAGTTTGATGAGTATTAAGGCATAGAAATGTGGGTGTCAAGAGACAAACTGACAGTGTCTGCACAGGCCCTAACCAGGATAGAGAGAATTTTGGCTGTTGGTTATTTTTAGTATTTTGTTCCCAGTGGTAGATCTTCCCCATAAATGGGGATGGGTGCATTGGGTTAGTGTAGCTTAATACTAGTAAATTTCAACAGAGATAGCTAACAACTGCTCTCTTCTTGTGCTGTGCTAATCACATAAACTGATTATAATTTAATGTTCAATATAAGTTTCCTTACAGCAGGTCAGTACACTGTTTCTGTGACAGATTTCTCATTGTAAAGTAATATAATGGCACTCTGATTTTATTCATCAATCTTGCAAGCTTGGTTAAAGTAAGTCTGCCTTCAAGAGAAGGAATAGCTCTCAGGAGGCAGATAAACATGCTTCTCAGCCTGAGAGAGGGAGGGACTACAGTTTTTCATGGTGACTAATGGTACTCAGTGCAACTTTCTAGTCATTTAACCTCTGGCTAATACCAGAATTGGCTCCATGCCTTCCTAGCCATTCTACAGCCATACAGAATGGCCCTTGAAAGTCCTGACCATTAAGCCCTAAATCAGAGGTGTAGACATGTGTATATTTTAAGGCCTGGGGAAAAAACAGTAATAAGTAATCTACTATGGGGTAATTATGCATTTAAGTGCTTATTTTCCAATAAGTGTTTTCCAACATAATAATAAATATTTTCTTTCTATGAGTAGCAACTCTATAAGGGAAGTCATATTTTATTTGCATTTTATAAGATGCTACAGTCTTTTGTACTTATAGTTATTTTTATTTAATTTATGAATATTTCAAACTTACAGAAAAGTATAGGAGATATTATGAAACCCATGTGCCCACCATCCAGATTGTACAGATGTTAATAATTTGTCATGATTGCTTTGGATCTTTTTTCTTTTATTTATTTTTCTTTACTTACTTATTTTTTATTTTATTTTTTAAAAAATGCCTATGATAGTGCTAAGCTGTCTATTCTGGAAGGATATAGAATAGTCCTTTATATTTTCTGCAGAAACATGTTTTCTTTTTTAAAAAATATATTTTATTGATTATGCCATTATAGTTGTCCTCTCCCCCCTTCATTCTCCTCCCCCTTCCCCCTCCCCCCATTTCCCCCCTTTAGTTTAGGTCCCTGTGTCACAAGTCCTTTAGATTCTATATTTCCCCTACTATTCTTTCCCTCCCTCCTGTCTATTTTCTACCTACCATCTATGCTACTTACTCTCTGTACCTTCTGCCCCCTTCTCCTCTTCCCACTCCCCTGTTGCTAACCCTCCATGTGATCTTCATTTCTATGGTTACATTCCTGATCTAGCTGTCCTCTTAGTTTGCTTTTGTTTTAGTTGCGGTTGTTACTAACTGTGAGTTTGCTGTCCTTTCACTGTTCATATTTTTTATCTTTTTCTTAGATAAGTCCCTTTAACATTTCATATAATAAGGGCTTGGTGATGGTGAACTCCTTGAACTTGACCTTATCTGAGAAGCACTTTATCTGCTCTTCCATTCTGAATGGAAGCTTTGCTGGATAGAGCAATCTTGGATGTAGGTCTTTGGATTTCATGACTTGGAATACTTCTTTCCAGCTCTTCTTGCCTGTAAGGTCTCTTTTGAGAAATCTGCTGACAGTCTGATGGGAAGTCCTTTGTAGGTGACTGTCCCCTTATCTCTTGCTGCTTCTAGGATTTTCTCCTTCATTTGAATCTTGGCTAATGTAATGATGATGTGCCTTGGTGTGTTCCTTCTTGGGTCCAACTTCTTTGGGACTCTCTGAGCTTCCTGGATTTCCTGGAAGTCTATTTCCTTTGCCAGAATGATGATGCTCTCCTTTATTATTTGTTCAAATACGTTTTCTACTTGTTGCTCTTCCTCTTCCCCTTCTGGTACCCCTATAATTTAGATGTTGGAATGTTTAAAGATGTCCTGGAGGTTCCTAAGCCTCTCCTCATTTTTTTGAATTCTTGTTTCTTCATATTTTCCTGTTTGGTCATTTTTTTCTTCTTTCTGGTCCACTCCATTGATTTGAGTCCCAGTTTCCTTTCCATCACGATTGTGTCCCTGTACATTTTGCTTCATTTCACTTAATTTAGCCTTCATTTGTTCATCTACTTTGTGACTGAAATCAACCAGTTCTGTGAGCATCCTGATCACCAGTGTTTTGAACTGTGTATCTGACAGGTTGGCTATCTCTTGGTCACTTAGTAGTATTGGCTCTGAGGCTTTGAGCTGTTCTTCTTGAGCCATAATGTTTTGGTCTGTTCACTCCCGTTAAGTATGAGGGGCGGAGTCTTAGGTGTTCACCAGGGTAGTGTGACCCAATGGCTAGGTTGTGACGCTGTGTGTGGGGGCGGGGTCAGAGAGGGGCAAGGCGCTTGCTCTGCTCTCTCTCGGATTTCAGTCCCCTCTGCTGCTTCCTGCAAGCAAATTGGGCCCTTCTGGTGCTGGCTCCTGGGTGTGTGGGCTTAGATACCCTCCAGGACTCTGTGGGTATCACCAACAAACTCTCTGTGAGCCTGGGAGCTTCTCCCGGCACCTCAACTTTGAAAGTTTTTCCAATTGGTGCTTTTAGGCTTTAATTCCCAGAGCTGGGGCCCTGGGTTACACGGTCTGTCTCATTGCTTGCTTCTTTGCCTAGTTTATCTGAGTGTGAATGTGTGACCTCAGTCAGCCAGCCACCTTGTACCCTCACTGGGTCTGCCTGTTGCCACCCCATGCCTGGCATCTTCCAACTGCCACCTGTACTCCTGGGTCTGTTTGGCCACTTTTTCCTGCACGACCCTTCTCCGCCAGCTGCTGACTCCACCTTTCTTACCTGTCTGGCTGAATGGTTTGTTGTTGTCAGACTTCTGTACAGTTCAATTTTCTGTGTTTTGGTTGTGTTTTTGTCACTAAAACTTTGTTGTCTTTAAACTTGGTTGTGCGAGGAGGTACAATGTTTCCACCTACACCTCCATCTTGGCCAGAAGTCTCTTTCTTTTAAAAGTAATAACATACCAATGACAAAGAGATGATTTTCTCTTGAGTTCGCATGATCCTGACAACAGCACACAGATGTGTGGCTGCAGCTGTTTTCTGTTGGGTTTCCTAACAACAACAAGACAGTAGGACAGTATTCTGCAGCTGCAGCAGTTCAAACAAAGCAGCTCAGCCTCTGAGTTAATACATACCAAAGAAAGAAAAAAAGCCATTACGGGCTGACAAAACCAAGAATGTCAACATGAGTCGAGAAAGGGGAGCTGCAGAGGAGAGAGGAGCAGGTCTAAAGGCCACTGCAGTAGCTCACATGGGATAGACCAGGTCCTCCTGGAATGAATGTGGGTCCCCACTGGAATCGGTTGGTGGTTTCTTGTCTGGGGAACACCCAACAGGATGGCTGGTCATACTGTGAGCTGTGAGGCCTCTCTCAGCCTGTCTATTTAGCTACAAATTTGGGATAATTAAAAGTACTTACTTCATTGAGTTATTGTAAGGATTGAAGTAGAATAAGACACAATAACCCTATGAGATACTCTGTAGAGATGGAATTTGAAGCTGTATCCATCTGATTTTAGGGCTTTTAAACTACTTCCTATACAAATTTTTTTTTAAAGAGAAGCAGAATCCAGTGGCCTTTTGCTTATCTTTAATAGTTATTACCCCAACTGGAAATGGATTTGAAAAGACCGTAACTGGTCCCAGGGAGAACTCTCATAATAACTGAAGAAGTAATATTACTACCTAAAGGCTGAAAAGAAAATTGAAATAAACTGAGACTTATTATGAAAAAGATGCAAGGAGACATGGTGAAGGCCCCTGAAGTGTAGTGAAGTAAAGAATGTTTTGGGATAAGATAGATCATAGTTTGAATTCTCTCCCTCTCTATCATTTGCTAACTTGATTATCTTGATTTGCTTATTTCTCTGAGCATCAGTTATCTCAGATGTGAAATGAGAATTTTTCCTCATAGGATTATTTACTAAAAGATTAAGTGAGATAATTTATATGAAATAATTAATAATAAAAGACTAGCTCATATATTAGGTACTTACTATGAGCCAGGTCCTGCTAAATCTATTATATAAATTTTTCTTTTAAACCTAACATGGCCGTGGGCAAATAGTCACGATAAATTTTAGATTCCCTATAAAGGACTGGCTTAAGTGAGATATTGGTGATAATAGTGTTAAGAAGATTCTGAGAAATTGGCCGAAGTTGTGAACTTTTTGCAGCAGGCAAAAAGTTAGGAAGTCATACTGAAGGTGTGAAAGTTGCTGATAAATTATAAAGATGTTGCTTAGAGTACAGAAACAAATACACCTCAGACAAGAAGACTAATAACAACTGCGGTAGTACAGACCACTTCCATCCCCTTCCCCACTGAATAAGTCATAGGGAAGTGATAATAATTCAATGAGATACTTATCGAAGCATTTGATGAGTTCAGGAAATTTTCCTGATGCTCTCAGTACATGGTTAACAGTGATAACAATGGAGTTAGTGATGATGATAGTATGAATAGCTGACACACGTGTGGTGCTTATCATACACAGGAAAAGCATGGCTCTAAGCACTCTGCTATATTAAGCTTATCTAATTTCACAACTCTGTGAGAGAGTACTTTTATTATCTCACTTTTATGTATGAAAACACTGAGGCACAGAGATCTCACTTCAATGGCTTACCCAAGGTCACACAGCTAGCTCGCGGCTCCCGTTCTTACAGCTGTGGGTCCACCTATGTGCCAGGTGATTTGCACATATGCTGATCTTCCACACAACACAGAGATTAAGTGGAGCTTCATGTAGTAACTGAGGTCACATAGCTAAGACGTAGCCAAGATGGAATTTTAATTCATATTGACTGGATTCCAAAGATTTTTTCCTATGATACTATGGTATTCTTTTGGTCAATCCTGAAAAACAAACAAATAACAATAATAAAAATAAACAAGCAGGGGAGAATAATGGGAGGAAAATGGGGACAACTGTAATTGAACAACACACACAAAAAAAAACTACTAAAAACTGCCCCCTAAACCCCCAAAACAAAAATGAACAAACAAGTCTCCCAAATCTCTGCTCCTTCCCTACGGGCAAAATTTTTAAACTCTGGAGACAAAGGCAGATAGAAGCGATAACAAATTTTACAAATGTGAGGCTAAGGATGACCTTAAATCTTACCCTTAACATTTGTAGATGAGCACTTGGGAGAAAAATTTACACAAAGCTCAGATAAATAGTGTGATTTCCACAAGCACTAAGCTTGGCCAAGAAAATTTTTCTCTTTGAAGGCCGAAGGACATTTCAGTACCTAGGGAACTTTAATTTATCAACAAAGCCTAAAGCTTCAAATTACGTTATAGGAAATAGCACGGGCTTAAAAAACGATCAAAAGTACTTTTAAGAAATAAGCAGTTTAGAAAGAGACATGACTTGAGGTGGTGAACACACAATACAATACACAGATGATGTGTTATAGAATCATACTCCTTAAACTTATACACTTTGTTAACCAATGTAACCCCAATAAATTTAATTAAAAAAGATAAAGGGTTCAAAACTTAAATGAAAGACAAAGTTAATGATTATAGGTGAAATTAATGATCGAATTAGACATAATACTGTGAAAACTAGAGGGATTTCAGACGCCAAGATGTGTAAAACAAAGTGGATTGAAGGGTAGAGGGAAAGCAAGCCAAGTGCTAGAATTATTATTCTCATTAGAAAGGAGTTCAAAGTTTTCCTGGTTAATAATAGGAATGAATAATGGAAGTGATGAAAACAATGTTGTATTAAAATATGTTAATGTTAAAAATGTTAGAAAAATTGTGAGAGTGGGCCAAGTAGCCAGATTCATTCCTATTAAAAGGAGTTCAAAGTGAATGGTAGTAGTGAAAACAGTTGTAGTTGTATTAAAATGTGTTGATGTAAAAAAAAAGCAGAAAAAGTATTAGATTAATATAGCTGTTTCCCAATTTCATTTAAAAGTAAACAAATGGTTTTAGAAATCATTGTTTTTTACTGGTTCCTGTTCTCCCTCTTTCTCACCTAGTCATAGGCACACTCTATCCTCATTCAAATTCTTTACAGAATTTGAAGGGAGATGAACTTATTTGAGTGATGAGAAAGTTATCCAGCCTCAAAATCAGAAACTTTAGTAAAGCTGAACACTTAGTAACTTTCATCTGAGTGTATGTCATGCACAAAGGTAGATGGGAAATTTCTAAAGGATTTTTTGGTTTTTGTTTTCCTGAGCTTAATTATTGATCCTACTCAGGAAGTGTGTGGGCTTATATAAGTTCGTGAAAATTTAACCAAATTGCTTTGCATGCTTGTGAAGAAAGGCTTCCATCCAAAAATTGTAATTCTAACATTTAATTTTATTCCTAGCATCTTAGAATGTCTTGTTGATATTATGGTTATTGGATGGAATCTGTAGTTGCTCTTGTGATTTTCGTGAGTGGTGGAACAATGACCACTTGGGTTTTTCAAAGAATGTTCATGCAATAAGAAAATATGGCTAACTCTCAGCAGACAGTGATACAGTGACGTCACCAAGACGCCCCTCAACACGAATCTGTTCCATTTCCCTCCTGTTTATTTAAATGGGACTCTATATGTTTCAATGATCACTTTTATTTTCTCTTAACTCACAACAAGTGGTAAAGAGAGGAGTAGAAAAATATGATCCGCCGACATTCTGGGTTTGTGAGCTTGGACCAGGTCTCTTTAGGCCCACTTTGTAATAGTGTGTTTCTCTAAGACCAGAGTGCGTAACAGTGAAACTTCATGTTCCTGTGTATGGGGGTGAATTAATGATTGATTGTCCTTTTTTTAATAGAACTAAAAACTATTTTCAAAATTTGACATATTCACAATACAGTGCCTACTATATGCATAGCAATGCGTATGTTTGTTGACTTGCTTTACAAAGTGGTTTTGAGGAACTATACAAAAAGAAAATAAAGTTCAAGGAGCCAAAAAAATACACGAGGAAACTAGGAAGGGCAGTGTATTTTTAGGTGGGCCCTAAAATACACTAAAGTGAATGTGTGAGGGCTAAAAAATATTAACACTTTTTATCCTACCTCCTAAATTCTTCTGGCTGGGCTAATAACCACATTAAGAGAGAAAGACTAACAGAAGAATAGGTTTAATAGAGGAGAATGGGGAATTTGCATAGACATGATCATTCCATAAAAATTCCAAAGACAGTGAAGCAACATTGGGTATATAAGACATTTTGGACAATAGAGAAAGGGTGGGAGGTGCATTAAATTTCAGAAGTGAGAGTGGGCAATTTACAGGTAGTGGAAGAGCTGAACACATATGGAAGGAAAATCCTTGCTAGGCAACTTGAAAACAATGGGACACAAAGGGTATTTAGCTAACTGGCGCCTACCTGCCTGAGGCCCCCTGGTTTACCCTACTCAATTCAGATTAGGCCAAGGCAGCATCCTAAAATCTCCTTCCGGAAGCATGTCTCTCTGTCTGAATCTCTGAAGCAGGATCAAAGGGGAAAGGGGCAACACTTCTTCCACAGTCTTTTGTTTCTTAACAAACACTGAAAATCAAAAGCATCTTCAGGGTAGCAGAATTATGGTCCCTTCCCATGTTAGAAGGCCCTATCTGCTTAGAATGGCAATGTGTAGAGAGCTTCTGAGGTTATTAACAAAGTGGGTATAAATTCTGCTGCTCTCAGCCTTCAAGGAGCATATGTAATTTACTCAAGAAGAGATGACCATCACACGGGAAAGAACTTGACAATGGGTAATCGTGAAAAGGCGATGCTAGATTCTAATTGTGTGGTGTGGCTGTGTTAGGGAAGTGAGGTCTCAGGGTGAGTGAAAGTGTTTGAGGAAGTGTTGCCAGAAAGAATGGGAAGTGATTCCACCTCGTGTCTATTCATACCACTGCAGTTAGGAGGGAAAGACAGCAAAACTCTGTATTTTATTAATTGGTGGTAAGGTATGTGTTAAAGAAAGTTGTGGCTCAGATTATTTTAAAAAAAGAGAGTCTAGATTATTTTTAAAAAGAGTTTTAACAGGAGTTAATAAGTATTCAGGACCTGAGGAGTCACAAAGTGAAAAAGGATTTTATTTTTCTCCAGATTAAATAGGTTAGATATTTGAGTGGAAATGCCCAGGTAATTATGGAATGTAACTTGGATGAGGTTAGAGCTGTATATTAGGGATATCAGTTGGAAGGAAGTCCTTAAAGCTGGGAGAAAGATAGAACCTGTCAAGGAGTGATGGCTGAATTGTGGCGTGTTGGGGTGAAAACTCTCAGTTAGTCAGGGACCAGGAGGGAGGGAGCCCAAGGAATGAGCAGGGAGCGGCAAGGATTGAGAACAGAGAGAAGACAGTGAGAACACAGCAGAGAAAGGAGCCTCTCAGGAGACAGAGGCTGGGTAGCCCTGCACCTGGTGCTTGGTGCCCACGAGGTTGAGAACTAAGGGAAATCGTCTTTCAATCAGAAGGAAGCAATGGAACAACCTCTGGAGAAGGCAGTTTTAATTTTTCTTAAAAAGTTGGGATTTGGAAGTCACAGGGCAGGGTAAAATGCAAGAAAGAAGGAATAGGGTATAGTACACTCAATTAAGAATTTGTAATAAAAGGAGGGAAATAGTATAAAAGCTTTGAGGGAAATAGTATAAAAGCTTTAAGGCCTTCTGAAATGAAGCATTCCTGAATCGCTCTTCTCACTCGTTTTTCCTATGTAAGTACACACAGTCCATGGAAAGGTAAAAGTAAATATTTTCTTTGGGAGACTCTTTGGATAGCAACATGTTGGGATACATCCCAGTCCTGCTTTAATCCCCAGCCTGATGGAAAATTTGGGTTTCTCTCTCTGCCTCCTGCGCAGCATAGTTGCACTGCCAATGTGCTGTAGATCCTCATCAACAGGCCTGATAACCAAAGCAATTTATGTGCCAACTTGAGTACAGATGATGACAAGCAGAGTGACAAGTTGGAATTAGTTGTGGAAAGTGCCAGTGACTTGCATTTGTTATGGGGTTTTGGGTTGTTGGTTGTTGCTGTGTGTGTGTGTGTGTGTGCATTACCATAGCAACAGTGGCTTTTTAGCAAACATTGAAAATGCCTTCTGTTTTGTGTGCTGTTGGTATCTGTGTAAATTATCTACATTCTATATGATAGAAAATTTTATTTTTCCTTTATGAATAATTTACTTATAGGAGAAAAGATAATTTTTGGACGTCTCTCAAACTCATTTTCATTCTGGATTTAAGAGTTTAAAAGTATAAATATTTTATCTTTTTGACATCTGATTTATTTAAAGAGTGTTATTCTTTGGCTAAGCAGTTGTTCGATTCCTTATTTCCTTAATATGTTTGATCTGTTTTAACTTTATGCTTTAGTTTCTAAATTTGTATTCCTGAATGTTCTAAAATGGCACATTAAGATAGTTTAAAAATCCTGTTTCACACCCCCCAACGGTTTTCTTATTCACAGCATTAACGTATTCAACAAATCCTTCTGTTGTGCCAATTTACAAAAATAATTTTTGGTATTCAAGAAACCATTCACCTGAAAATGGGTTTCACAAGATCACAATTTTAATTGATAAATTCCATATTTGGACTATTTCTGTATGGCCCAATAACTATTTTGACAGAGGACCTAATTTCCTACTTTCCGTATTCTGTCAACTCATTTGTCTCAATTTTCATGACCGGCCTTTTGTCACTAGCAGACTTCCCTTTCCTCAATAGCCCTTACACACAAACTCCTACCTCTCTAGAGTCCTCAAGTTTTAGGGAGGCCTCGTAAGCAAAACACACGCAGTGAATCCATCATCTTGCCATGAACTCTGCATTCACGGAATTGGAGTTAGCACGCCCAGTTGCCA
Organism: Artibeus jamaicensis; assembly: GCF_021234435.1. Lineage (NCBI taxonomy): Eukaryota > Metazoa > Chordata > Mammalia > Chiroptera > Phyllostomidae > Artibeus > Artibeus jamaicensis. Next base: position 21,232,212 of record NW_026521883.1, read on the forward strand.
ATTCCCTTTATCCAAAATCTATCCTTTCTACAAAATACCCAAGAACCACGTTCTGCTCAATGCATATTGCTCTCATAAAAAATATGTTTTCAGTTTTTGAATTTAGTGACACCTCTTCAGTTAAACATGCTGCTTACCAATGACCATGCCTAGTCCTGGAGCCTGTAACCTCAAACGCCAGTCTGGGACGACTGCCTTACCAGTGCAACGGCCTCCGGGCTCTTCGGCTGATACAGACTTAGATTGTTAGGGCACTTTAGAATATCTCATCTTTTAGAGCTCGTCATTTGGGACTACTCATCACCTAACTAACATTTGGGGCACTGGAACATATCTGAACCAAAAATTATTTTGTCTTATACTTGTGTATATATGTATTAAAATCAAGAACCCTATCTAAAAATACATTGGTAACTTGTCTGAAACTCCTGTGCTTCCCCAAAAAGGCCAGAAATGAGGTGGGAGGGAAAACCTTTGAATAAAGTGTGGAGTGGGGGACAAGGGCAAGGTCATTCTGTATGTGGACATTAGCCTTTTGTAAACATAACTTGGGAGGATAAAGTAGAAAATAAGTGTAGTTATAGGTTTGTTCTACAAGTCATTAACTTTTAAAAATATAATTGCTGCTAAAAATACGGTGCTGTTATACTTAAGGAAAATTGGTACCACTTTAAAAAGAATGGGACCTCTTGCCATGAATGCAGCTGCACTTACACTGGTTCACAGATTACTGCTGTCAGAGGGATGAGTAATTTGACCAATGATATTTCATTCAAAATTATGCAGTGTGATCACACATGACCATCTGGAATTTTTAATAATTTTCTTTGTGCAGAGGTTATGTATTCTGTTTTTTTAAAGAAAACAATTAAATCTCATAAACACTTTCTATCAGTTTTCAATGGGCTAAAAATTTTTTTCTCAGTAATCTCTGAAACTTCTTTAAATTACATACTCAACACAACAGAGGAACTGAATTATTTTTATATATAGGGCTGTGTCCACCTGAAATGCTGTCACGCATACTTGGTTGGGGGGTATCTTGTACATGACATTCTTATAGTTAGCAATGCATGACCTATTTTATAAACTCTTAATTAGAGTATGTATTTGACCTGTGCAGTAGGCACAGTATTAATGTCAGCCACCCTTAAAAGTGATTTGTAAATATCGTATGGTTTTCTTTGGTCAGAAACACTTGGCCGAAGTGGTGCTACTCAAGTCAGGATTTCTTCAGTGCCACTTAGCGAACCACTGTCTTCGGTCTATGCAACTAGCAAAAGTTTGTGGAATTGGGCAGAATATTTACAGTTGCCACATTTTAAATTTCAAACGAGGGGCTCTCACTATTCTGTAACCTAGTGTAGCAAAATTAGAGGAAGGGCTCTAAGGATTTTTTTCGTTCAGAGAAAAAGCGTACATTTTCAGGCTTAACAATTGAATCTTCTACAGGTAACAGAAAGTGTCTACTGTCTCAACCCTCCAAAGATCAGAGTGTTGGGACTATCAGTTTGCTTTCTGTGGGGTAGTTGGAGAAAACCAGACAGCTAAAATTTTCAGTCCCACCTGCCTTCTAAATAAAATAACATTTGTACATTGACTTGCAGACACGAAGTAGCAACTGTCCTGCATGTTGTTGGGTATTTTGGTTTTTTTGTAAATGGGTGAAATTTCCCAAGCAGACATATGCCATTCAGTTTTCCAGAGGTGATCACACAGCTGTACAAAACAGCAAAGCTGAACAAGGTGATTGTTGCGTGCACTTGGGACTGCTTTCTGTGGCCTCATGTGAGATGATTGGTGCAGAAAAATCTTGACTTTTTACATTTGGAAAAATCAAATACAATGGAAATAAATAAAAAAGATAGTTAAAAAGTCCATTTAAACTCTAAACCTCTCAAGTGTTTCTTATTTACATATTCCAGGCTTGTGATAGTTTCAGCATCCTCATCAGCTGATTTCATTTCATCTGCTTTGTGAAGGAAATTGCAAGTAAATCCACCAGCCTGGGCTAATTTATTTTACTTGTACTTTCTTCCTTGCAATGATATGAATTAAAAAGTTTACAAGCAGTGTATAATTAGAATTAGAAGAGTTAATAAGCTAATTTTGATGTTTGATGTTAGAAATTCGAGGCTGTGTTATAGACTAGCTACAGTAAAACAGATTTAAACTAAGACTAAGAATGAAAAGAGAGAGCAGGAAGAAAAGTAACTTCCTGTGTGAAGAGAGAAGTGCAAACGCAGTTTCTTCGTTGGCAAGTGGGTTATGTGAGTAATCCGTATGTCAACCACATGGATAAAATTGGGCAAGTTCAGTAACAGTTGAAAGGTTAACAGAAAAACCACCAACCCCAACTGTCTCAAAGTGTTTTCTAATCTTGTTTTGTAATTTTCTCCACTGGACCAAATAGTTTGGTTCTGTGATCATATTATCAAAAGATAGTAACTATTATATTTTACATTGGATAGTTGAAAGATTAATCAGATAACTTGTGTTGAAAATGTAGTCTCAAATTCATGTGCACCGTTGTGAGACCGGTGCTCAGATTACTGTCGCATTCTAATGCTGGCTTTCCGTGCAGTTTCTTGCAAAAGTAAGCTATTTAGGCATTAAATTTAACGAACTATAGAAATGATCCCTGAAAGTATAGTCTTAGGCATTAAATTTAAATTTGAAGACACCTCAAAGATGATTCCAGGAGTTGATTGGGTGAATATATATAATGTGTGTGTATATATATATATATATATACATATATATATGTGCAGGTAGGTAAGGTTGTATAGTTTGAGAATGTGTACACATCTTTGTAAGAATATTCTGGCTTGAACAGTGAAAAACTACTCTTTGAAAAGTTAAGCAAAGGGGAACAATCAGATTCTTATATCTAGATCAGTGATCTAAGCCTCTAGCTTCTGCTAGCCTTATCTCGATATCTCTAGCAGCCTTAACTGTCCTGAATTTCATACCTGCTCCTTGGTTGTAAATCACAGTCACATCATTATAGCTGTGGCTGTCCATGTGCAATGCAGACATGTCACAGATGGTGACATCATTTTGTACCAACAGCCCAAAAATGCTGGGAAGAAGAGTTGTTGTTCTACAGGAAACTGACTGACTTTCCTGGTACTGTTAAGTTAGCTAAAGTTCCTGATAGAATCTCAATGTGGAATTAGTCTTTACAATAGGTAGTCTAATTGACTACCTATTCAGTCCGTGTTTACATAACACTAGAGGTGGGGAACTCACTGCCTCTCCAAACACCCTTTTCTGTCTTTGGATAGTTTTGACTTTAAACAGTTTTCCTATCAGCTGGACCACGTCAATCTCTCTTGCTTCATTATCCATTAGTTCAGCATTTCTTTTGAGGTTAGAGCAGAGCCAAAGCGTCTCGTGTTTCATGTGACAATTTTTTTTGGTAATTTGGATTTAAAATATCAAACTTGGGTTCACTCAGTAGACCAATCTCCAGGACAATTACCTGCAACTCTACTTCTTTTCAAAGAGCTTCAGCTTTTCTGTAACTTCTTAAAGTGTCTCGCTTCATAGTCAAACACAATTTATTTCAAAAGTTATTTGGCTAGCTTGAAGTAGAAGAATTATTAATGCAGCCTAAGATGACATTAGTGTTTTGGTGATTTTTGACTTTATTGATCTTACACGAAATCTCATTTTCATCATTGGTGACAACGAGTGTGTTACCTTTGTCTCTGTATTTTACTTGCCATAGAATTTCACACACAACAGGGGCTTATTCTGCCATTAAATTATCCCTTTCAGTACTGTGTCACACGTGGACTTGATGAGCATGTCTTCTGCATCTTCACGGATGTCTGGTCCAAGGTGCCAATTGAATCAGGGCCCAGGCACTGGTGCCTTTTTAAGCTCCCCAGGTGATTCTAATGAGCAATCAGGACTAAGAATCACTGATGTAAGTTACTAATAAAAATACTGAGTACAACACAGTCAAAGACAGAGTTTTGTACCTCATCACTAGATGCTTCCCAGCAGATTGCCTTCGGGCCATTAATCATTACATCTGACTGATTTAACCACTGTACTTTCCTATTTGTATAATTAACTTCCTTGCTGCCAACCCATTTTTTGTTTAAATATGTTATGTTATTGCTCTCCCTCATAATAAGCAGAAGCCTTTTTAAAAAAGCAATCTATTACAGAGCTTATTTAGGTGACTTCTCTATGGAAGCAGAAGGATAGAATGAATAATTGAACTCGCAAGATTCCTTTCCATGTCATGTTTCTATGATTCTTGCAAACCACTTAGTCCCCTGTTGCGATATTTTAAACACCCTCCTAGACCAAATGCCACAAAACAGCATTGTTCTAAGCAAGACATTTTTGAGGTTAGAAACATAAATGGTCTGAACTTCATCATAATGTTTTGCAGAGAAAGCACTGTTCAGACTTTTCTAGGTGAGAATGTTTGATTTTATTTCTTTTGTGCTCTCTGATCGTGGTAGTAAACTGCATGAAGATATGCTATAAAATGTGAAAAATCTGTGTTTATGCTACTGCCTATCTTCCTTTTGGCAAAAGTACTTCTCTAGTAATGTACTAGAAATAACTGGTTTGTGTTGTGAAGTACTGACAATTATACTAGCTCATGTTTTCTTCTGATAAATAGAATGACTTTTCCCCTATGTGTCATTCTGTATTTTTTTCTAATTGGGTTTATCAGCCTTGTATTGAGTAATCAGTAAGTGTTCATCACCTTGTTAAATGCATTAGAAACTTTAAAAAACATAAAGTCAGGTCTTTGCCCCTCAGAAATTTGCTATCCTTTTGGGGGTTAGAAATTATTTTATATGCATAAGTGAAATAATAGTATAAGAATTTATAATATTAAGTATGAAAATGAGTGGCATTAAACTCTTAATTAACATTTTCACTATATTGCATAAGGAGGACAATTCTCTAAGAGATAAATCCTCCCCTCCCCTCCCCTCCCCTCCCCTCCCCTCCCCTCCCCTCCCCTCCCCTCCCCTCCCCTCCCCTCCCCTCCCCTCCCCCCCCCCCCTCCCCTCCCCTCCCCTCCCCTCCCCTCCCCTCCCCTCCCCTCCCCTCCCCTTCCCTCCTCTCCCCTCCTCTCCTTAAATTCTCACCAGAGGGCGTGTTTTCATTGCTTTTAGAGAGAGGGGCAGGGGGAAAGGAAGGGAGAGAGGAACTATTGATGTGAGAGAGAAGCATTGATTTATTTTTTCCCTTATGTGTCCAGACTGGGGGTTAGACCAGAACCTAGGTAGGTGCCCTGACTGGGAATTGAACCATTTAGTGGGATGATGCTCCAACCAGCTGAGCCACATCAGCCAGGGAGAGATGAATCTTGTCTTAAATTTGTTCAGTAAGGAATAAATATCTTTTAAAAATATGACAGAATGGTAAACTACCATGTTGCATTTATATAGTATAAAAACTATCTAACTTGATTTGCAGACCTATCGATTTCTACTGCACTTGAATCCATGTCTGGATTTGGGAAACAATTTGGCTGCTCAGAAAGCCAAGTGCCAGTCACCTGTAAACCCATATAAACTGACTGAAGAAAATGATAAGCTCACTCAAATTTACTTCTGGGATATACTAATATGGAATGTTTTGAGTATTAAAGCTAGTTGCATTTAAAAAAAATATAATGTAAATTTATATTTGTGATGATTAAAAATCAATACTTAAAATATTTTGACACTAAGGAATAGTTCTGAGTTTATGTTTTATGAACACAAAATTATAAAAGCATTCCCGATACTGGTCTCATATGCTATTATTGCCTGTGCAAATAATCAGTATTGTGCACTTCATCATGTCAAACGGGGTTTCCCCAGCCCCACTTCTGCTCCTCACCTGCCTGTTCCCCCTTGCCTCCTCATACTTGTTGAGTTTCCTCCACGGTCCTTTGTTTTCCAGCTTCATGTTTGATCTGGTCTTTTTTATTAGCTAGAGCTTAAATTGAGAATGTGTGATATCTCTTTTCATTCAATGTATTTTTCCAAGAATTGGAGAAGAAATCTAGCAAAATGTGCTTAGCCGAGTCAGGGACACTTTGGTTTTGTGCTCTAGTCTTGGTGCGAGGCATGTCAGAGTTTCCCCTGTGACATTGATTCAACTCCACTGTCTAGCGGAAAATCAAGTTCCTCTCAAGGTGCATAATCTATAGCAGACAAATAGGATTTTTGGGGAGTTTGTACTAAGGTAACTGAATTCTTTACATAACCTTTTAAAAATACATGCAACCTTTCTTAAATCACAAATATTTATGCTTATTCAAATGCTAAGAGGCCATTAGCACTTTGCTTCTTCAGGTTGGTCCACAGGACTTAGACCAGCATCATTGGCCTCCCCTGGGGCTGTTTAGAAGTGCAGAATCTCAGGGCCTACCACACAACTACTAAGTCATACTCTACTTTTGAACAAAACCTCCATGTGATTCACATACACTTCTGTGAATGAAACATTGGAATTTCAGAAGCACTGGATCCATCCTATATTCTTGCTTTAGCTGAGAGTGCCCTGAAGATTTTGGTGTAAGAAAAGGGGGGAGGAGAGAAAAAGGATTTAATCATCAAATACAATGCCAGTGCTTTAGAGGCATTACCTCGTGTGACTTTCACAAGTCTGCATGGTAGATATTATCATCCACATTTTACAGATGGGGATACTGAGGATTGGAGGGACTAAGAGATTTTTTCCCAAAGTCACTTAGTTGGTAAAATGTGGACTCCAGATTCAGATTCAGGACTCCAAGCCCTTACTTATTCTTAATACTCAAGTATCTCTGGGGACAATTGGCATTTACCCAAGTACTAATTAACTGGATTGTTTCTTTTTTCTCTTTTCTTTTCTTTTCTTTTTTCCTCTCCTTTTCTTTCCTTCTCTTTTCTTTTTATTGTTGATGCTATTACAGATGTTCCCCCCACCCTTTGCCCACTTCTACCTAGCCCCCACCCTTCACCACACTGTTATCTGTGTCCATAGGCTACACATATATGTTCTTTGGCCACTCTCTTCGTCCTTTTTTTATCCGGTCCCCTCCACCCCTCTCCCCTCTGAGGTCTGTTGGTGGGTTCCATGTATCCATCCAGACCTCTGGTCATATTTTGTCACTTTATTTTGTTCATTAGATTCCACATATAAGTGAGATCATATGGTATTCGTCTTTCTCTGACTGGCTTATTTCACTTAACATAATAATCTCCAGGATTGTTGTTTCTTTGTGGTGAATGTGATTCAGAATTTTTTTTGAGGAAAATGTCTTGAATCTTTTTTTGAGGAAGTTCTTGAATCTTTTCTGAAACAAGATTTGCAAGGAAGGTCTTTCTTCTTAATTTATGCATCTTAAGTTTGAGGTGTGATTTGTCATTTTTCATATGTAAGTCCTTTCTTTACAGCATGTCTCCCTCCCTCTCTCCTTTTCTTGCTTCTTCCTTCCCTCTCTCCTTTCCCCTTCCTTTCTTTTCCTTCTCATTCCTTGCTTCTTCCTGCTTTCCTTTACAATAGGTCTCATCAAAATAGTTGTTTGTCACAAGTAAGAAGAAACATATTGAAAGCATTTTATGTTACCATTTTGCAACAGAAACTTGGCACATTTCAATGGTATTTTCAGGGAAACTGTGGGGCTTAGTCATAAATGCAAAATCCAGTTTGAATTCAAGGTGTGAGGTGTGTAGAACACTATGAGTTTTGTAGGCTGTGATAAGCCCCTTTCTCAATTCAATGCTAAAGGTAAGTGAAGTGCTTTCAACTAAAGTGATTTATGGATGGACTTTGCCATACCATACACTGCTTCCCATGTCTACCCAGTTGCCTGATGCTTTGCTCTTTCCAAGATCTTTCCCATTAGCAAGGAAATCCTCCTCACATTGAAGTGTTAGAATTTAATGTATTATCCTCCCTTGGGTAATGTGTTATCCTCCCAGAGGCCAGAGACTGTGTTTGACACTGAGAGTTGGCTTGAAAGTGATGCATCTGTATTTCCCTCTGCTCTAGGGATACACACTGCATAGCAAACTGCTAGGTAGATAATAGGTGTGTGGGTTTTTGGCAGAGGGCTCCTTTGAGTCATTGCTATAGTCCACTTCTTTTTTTTAAAGATTTTATTTATTTACCTTTAGAGGGGAAGGGAAGGAGAGAGGGAAATATCAATGTATGGTTGCTTCTCATGCATCCCCTCCTGGGAACTGGCCTGCAACCCAGGCATGTGCCCTAACTGGGAATCGAACCGCAATCATTTGTTTAGCAGGCCCGCATTCAATCCACTGAGCTATGCCAGCCAGGGCTATAGTCTACTTCTTATTTGTTCATTTATTCATGCATTTATTTAACAACCACAATTATTAAAAATTAAGAAGTATCATTATTGGTTAAATGATTAAAATTATTAAAAACAAATATTATTTGGGAATTGCCATGCACTCGACATAGAGATAAGGTACATAGGGGTGGACAAGCCTTATTGTTATCTGCCTTCAAGGGGCTCACAGTCCATTTCTTCAGGTTTTGAGGCAGAAAACTTCGCAGAAGTCCAGGGGGCTGCTGGGGACCATGACTCTGGTGTGGCCTATGCAAGTGCTTTGAACTTTCTGGGTGTCACTTTCCGTATAGAGGATATAGGCAAGTCATTGCACTGGAAAGGACTATTGTGGGGGGAGAATATCTAAAGTGGGTTTGATATCCTTTGTTGTTGTAAATGTAAACAATAACTATTGAGAGAAAACCAGTTTCTCAGAAAGGCCTCAGGCCCCATGACAGGCCCCTGGGTTTCGTCCCACTCCCGTCTAATCCTGGTCCCATTTACAGTGGGGCTGGTGATTCTCAGTGGGAAGGACCCAGAGCACAGTCTTCTATTCTCATGAAATACCTCTTGATTCTGTTTTTCCAAACCCATCAACTTCTCTGGCTTCTTCATCCCCCAAGCCAACACATTTGCGTATGAGTCTGGGTGAACTTCATTATTGAACCTTCCTGATGATTATGTAAATGAGAAGCAGGAATGTAGAAGAAGAATGCACGGGGGGGAGGAATATGGAGGGAGTGGGATGAGATGGTAGAGAAGGTGTGGGTGCTGCAGCCAGGAGTCCCTCATTTGTTCATTCATTTATTCATTTAGGAAGTAGGGGAAAGAATCCGGTCCACTTTGTTCCAAAAGAACACTGCTATTCCTAGCTGGCTGCCCCAGTGATGCTTTATTAACTATTAAATAAATGAATGCCCACTACAACTTTCCCTGGAGCCTGGTACTTAGAATTGCTCCTGTTAGAAGCACCTCAGTTCCAAGTCAACTCAGCAACTTGGAGCATCTCTCAACACCTCTACTCCTAAATCAAAACCACTCAATAAACAAAAGACACAAAGCCAGGTGGTGTAAATTTCCATTTATTACTCTACCCTGGGTAGGAAGAGGCTGGAGACCAGGAATGGCTAGTTTTAGGATGACATCGTTATGATTTGGCCAGGGGACCCAGTTACCCCAGCATCTTGCAAAAGGATGAGGACTCAGGTACACACACTTCCCATCTGATCCCTAAGGGTTCAGGAGAAAATTTCACAGTTACCCCAGAGCTAGTGTTATTGTGTAGAACCCTAGGGTAAGATGTAGAGTCCAAGGCAAGATTAGACTATTTGTGGTGTGTTATTATAACCCCTCAGCCCTTTGGGAAATTCTTTACAGGTGTCTTTCCTTGTTAACTGGACTTTTCCATTGTGCTTTTGTTATTGTCATAAACACTGAGGTCCTGCATGAAATTTGGCTTAGTTCCCAGACCTCACAGCTGCGTGAACATGGTCTAATTTTTAGTCCTAATAAACAAAGCAGACCATATGCAGTTGTATGTAGTTCAGGAAACTGGCCTCCACAAGCCAACCCCACACCAACTTACAGAAATGCTCACTCTGGTCATCCAAGGTCTCTAGAGCCCTAGAATGAGGTGGGCCAGTTGATCAAAGGTAAGGGCCTGCTACCCAGCAGGTGGCTGAGCTACAGGCACAGATGAGCTTTGGCAAAACAGTAATAGGAGGCAAACAAATCATTAGGGATGCTCTATAAAAGTCCCACGGAAATACAACCTTTGATTTTTTTCTTTTCTCTTTTGTATATCTTGCTTTTGTTTTACCTCTTGTCTTCTTTGAGAAGGCATATACCAGGTCTCTCTGTGTATAATTTAAAAGTATTTTCAATCTTTTTCAGGTGTCACAAAAGGAAAGTTAACATTTTATCTAGAATTATTTTAAAGTCTTTATATGTTGCATGCATCTAAACACCCGGGAGAAAAAAATATTAGTGTGATTAAATTAATCTCAGAGGGAAATTTAATTTGTTCCCCTGGTAATTGCCCCAAATTAGTTTCTTTGTGGCTAAATTACTATTCATAGGCTATTTACTAGTCCTGGAACAGTCTGTCGGATGTTGGAAACTACATCCAGGCCTGAGAGTAGAAAAGAGAACTAGGGTTATGATTTGCTTTGAGGGGGACTGAGGCTGGGAAGCATGCCTGGCTGTAGTCTGTTTCTGACGTCTAGATGGGAAGTGAAGCTCCCTAGACAAGGCCTGTGATGTTCTCCCTAGATCGAGAGGATTGAAAGCGACTGCTTCAGCTGATTGAATTAATGTGCTCTGTGCTTTAGTTTGGAGAGGTTCTTTATGTCACCAGGCGAGAATGTTTTATAAGGGTCAGTGAATTCAGTGGTCACGAGGGAGTCTAGAAACTCCTTGACTCTGACTCATTTCCCAAGAAACACCATTTGGGAGAGCACATGAGTCTATGAAACAGCTTTTACAGGCACCAGTTGCACTGCTCTAAGCCTCAATTTCCTCATCTGTGAAATGGTGCTGAAATAGCAGTAACTCACTGGATTTTTAGAAGGTTACCTGAGATGATGCATGGACAGTGCTCAGCACAGTGCTTGGCATATGTGAGGAGACAGTTCATGTTAGCTGGTGTCATTGTGTGACCAGGGGTACCATTCTGTATGGAGCCAATGCTCTCCACTCTGTGACCAAGTCTGGGTGGCATATGGGTCATGATCATTTCCTTTGACCATAACAATATTTAATCTAGCAGTCTTCAGACTTTTTGACCATGTGCCCTACTTGCAAAAAGAACATCTTTCTAATGCATATATGTTTATTTTATATGTACATACTTAAATATTTATTTATATAAACATATATTAAGTATTGGTGTGTGTGTGTATACATATGGTAAAGACAATCTGTGCATTATAAATTAGAAATTTTCATTAAATTTTTTTTATTAGTGTATGCATTAAAATTCTCATTTTTCTCTGATAGCCTGAAGAACTATTTTGGGCAACCCTTGGGGGGCTGGTGCCCCAGCAGTCTCATCAGACAGGGTAATCTTGAGGTTGCATTAAACCTGGGAAGTCAAACAGGCAGACCTCCTCAGGGAGTCTTGGCAGGCCAGGTGCCCCTGCTCGGTTGTTGTTTTCTTTATAGCACTGATAACTTAAATCGTGTTATCTGTTTACAAGTTTGTTGTCCAATCATTCCTGCTTCATTCCCCACAAATACCATGCAGTTTGCTTCAGGGAGTAGGGGCTTTGTTTATAATACATCTGCAGTCCTGGCTCAATGACATAGCGCCTGATGCACAGAAGGTCCTCAGTTGAAGGAGTAGGTGACCGTCAGGGGAAATGTGCCCGCTGCTTTTTCCATTCCACCAATGTTTTTGTTCCCAGTGGAGAGCCCAGCTCAGGAGAATGTTACCATGATGCTGATTGCAGCCGACACTTACTGACAGTTGTCTGTAAAGCCCCTTCTGTGGCTTGGCATCTCTCTCAATGGTGTTCAACGGAGTACTCTCATCTCTTCTTGGCTGCCAACCCTGAATACAGGGGATTTCGGTCTGGGCAACATTTAGCAAAACTGAGAAGCTGTGGTTCTGCCTGGTATCACTGAGGCACCAGACCCCAAATCTCCAGGCCCATCTGCCCCATACACATGTTCTTTTGGAATCTTTGCATAAACAGGAGTGTTTCACACATTTCCTGAGTGGTGCAAGTGCCTTTCAGCCACTTCCTTTTTTTATGCAAGTAGTCTGTGGACACGGTTTCTTTTGAGTTTCTGTCTTATGGTTTAGAGATAATCCCTCCCTTAGGCTTCATGACTATTTTTCTCTCTGGAATTCAGATTGTACCATAACAATATTGTATCTGCCTGCTCTTACGGCAAGAAAACAAGGCTTCCCCTCCAAAGTCCTGACAGTTTCTTTTAATAGCAGTTATGACATAAAAATGTTTCATCGAATGTGGGAAGACCTTTGATAATGCTGAAACTGTGGTGCTGATTGCGAAAGCTCCTGGGCTTTGGCCTGTGGGACCCACAGACGCAGGCCGTGTCCCCAGACAACCACAGAACGCACTAGGCCTGGCCTTCTGTGACTCATTCTTTAAGGCAAATAATAGAGATAAAAATAAACTATTGCACAGAAACAGAAACTGATCTTACATGTATTATCAATGCTCTTACCTGGTTTTTGGTTGGGAGTAAAAGAAAAATCAATTTGTATTGACTAAGATAGTAAAATAAATGAACAGATAATCACTAAAAAAGTCTGAAGATAGGGTTAGCCTCAGAAGAGGCTTAGTCTAGTTTCTCCCTCTGCATTTCTCAGCCTTCCCTCTCCAGTGCAGAGTTTCCTCTTGGCAGCATCCCTGCTCATGATCCCAAGATACCCCTAGTGCTACTTGCCTCAGGTTGGGGTCCAGTAGGAAAGAGAAAGCCTTCTATCTCCAGCAAATCCCCAGAATTGACACAGGTCATGTGCTAGTCCCTGAATTCAAAGTTGTAATTAGGAGATGGACCACCTACTTGGCTTAAATTTATCTGGGCCTGGCCCTGGAGTTATGGGCGGTAGTTGAATTCATCCAGATCACAGGACTAAAACATTTGGAGCCCTGTTAGCTGAGGTGAAGAGCCAGTAGTCCAGTATTTGTTATACCTGACATTCAAGGGGGACTGTATGTGCAGCACTGATATAGGTTTTGGACATTTGTTTTTTGTAGCTGATGTGTCTCACAGTCTCCAAATATCAGGGCTAGTTTCCATTTCTGGTTGTGGTAGCCATTAGTTATGTCCATTAGTGTTTCTGGCTTTCTGCCTTTTGGCTATATGGTGATTCTTTCTGGTCAATGAGTTTTAAGCACTTGGGTTAAAGCATTAGCTTCCCAGTGTGAGACCCTCCAGAGCTCTCTCTTTTCCTCTGGTTCCATAATTGGAAGCATTTGAAATAGTGGCTGGTCCACTGTGAGTAACCGTGATGAGCAGAGTCTCCCTGATGGCTTATGCTGGACAAGTAGCATGAGCAAGAAGCAAACTCTTACTGTGTAAGCTATGAGGATTCTGCAGGTGTGTGTTACTGTAGCATACCCAGTTTATCCTGCCTAGGACATTGGATTTTCTAAATTCATTTGAATTATTTAGGGGCTGCTCCCCCAAATCCTATATTTGTATAATTTTCCAACTTAGCAAAACCACTTTCACATCTTTTCATCTCTACAATAGTCCTATATATAGATGAGAAATACTAGCTTCATTCTGGCAGGGGAAGAACTGAGGTGAACTCCCCAAATGCTCTGTTTGTAGTGTTTGTTATTTTCTGTTTGCTTTGTTTTCTTAAGCAGTACAATTACACATTCAAATCTCATTGTAAAGAATCATGCATCTCATTTTATTAATATTTCATGTGATGGCCCACCCCTGAAGAACGTATCACCTTTTACTTGATTCTCTCCCTACACCAAGTCATCAGTGTTGCAAGTACAAAGGACTCTGGCTGCTGTAGCTTCTGTTGGGCAGATGGAGGAAGTGGCTAGCATTACTGTGTGCCCGCCTTGGGCTGTGTCAGTGGCCAAGAGAAACACTCTTGAGGCAGGCTGAGAGGGAATACAAGGAGGCAGTAATCATACACTAGGGACTAGATAACCAGGACTCTTACTGAGCAGGTTGACTAAAGAGGGGAAGGTAATATACAGCATTTCCCTCGGGAAGAAAGTGGGGACAGACTAGAAATATGGAGTGGAGAGGAGAGCAAGGGCTGACCGCTCTGAAAGCAGAAGAGACCTCTGCTTTGCACCAAACTGGGGGAGCATTAGTGGTGAAGAGGGCAGGCTCCATGAGCAGAGCTCTTGGGCTCAAGTCCTGGTTTGACCACTAATAAGCTGTGTAACCTTGCACAAATTACTTGATCTATCTGAACCTTGGACTCCCCTTAAATATAGCAGGGATATTAGTACTTAGTTCATAAAGATAGTGTGAGGATAAAATGAGTTGTGAAATGCAAAACTCTTAGAACAGTACACATAGTAAAATCTTTATAAATATCAATAATGATAATAATAATTATTATTATTATCGCTTGTTGCCATCACCCTGGTCCAATACACTTATCATCTCTCACTTTGGCTAATTCAAAGACCTCCTCATTGGTCTTCTCACATCCGTTCTTGTGTCTTTTTTGGTTTGTTCTCCACCTTGTAGCTATGGTAATGTCTTAAAATTAGAATCTATCAAGTTATTTCTTTGTTTAAAACCTTTCAGTCATTCCTTACTCACTTATAACAAATTGTAGCTTCCAAGGAACTTCACTCCCTAGTCTCAGTGCTGATGTCTGTAATAAAGCCTTATAGTCCCTCTTTGAGATGCCCAAGTGTGCCATCTTCTGTCCACCTCACGGCCTTCATACTGACATATTTTAGACAAGCAATGCTTTTTCCTTATCTTGGTGTTGTTTTTCGGGTGGAGGGGTCTCTATGAAGGCATCCTTCACTCTCCACCTCTTACTTACTCTGCCCCATGGGAGGTGGAGTCATATGTCCATTTCAGAGAAATGCCTGGGCCTCCTCGGCTTAGCTCTGCCATTGTCCTCTTGGAAGTGAGCTTCCTATAGGGAGGGGGTCGTCTCTGATGGTCCTCGAGGACTAGGCTCTTTCCCACTACATGGGAGGCCTGCCCTGGCCTGGGATTGCCTCTGCCTGTGTGGTGAAGCCTACCTCGTCAGGGGGTCGTTATCTGGCTCACCTACCTAACAAACTAAACCCACGACTTCCAGCCTGCCTTCTATCAGCGCTGAAGATGCTGTGTGGATTCTCCAGATGTATTCTTTTCTACTTTGTCTTGTTCTTCTCCTCTTCATGCTTGTCCTCCTCATCTTGTCTTCTGGATTGGGATGCTTCTAGTGGTCCGTGGTGTGAAAGCTTAAGGGGCTGTGGAGAAGATATCTCCTGGTAGTATTGTGGAATGAACTATACTAAAATTTGGCTGTAGACTGGCTCAGTGAGGTGACTGAATATTAATTTGCCTGATTTAAGGTAGTAACAATACTCATATTCTTGGACAAGGCAGTGGAAATGAAAATAGTTTTTCCTTTCGATTGAAAAACAAAGGTAAATGGGTCCGGAGAGCTTCCAGGAGGGGGAGCCCTCATTCCTTGGTCTCAGTCACAGCCGTGAGGCTTTGCATCATCTGTGACTAAGTTGCAACAGAGCCAGCAGAACAAACACAATCATTGCTCTAGTTTAAGCAAACAGAAGAAAATTGTCCCAGTCCCCATTTGGCATTATCACTTTGTGCCACACAATTAGCTGTAGTGTTCCACCCTCCACCTATGTGGAATTCAATTTTGTAGGAGAGCTTTTTAATAATTTCTGCCATAGTTTTGAATGTCACAGTTGATGTTCAGTCTGTACTTTTAGTGTGATACAGGCTTAACCTCTATTTTAGTTTCCACTTAGAGGAAAAATATAAAAACCAAATAGGAATAGGTGATTCTTTTTGTTAACCGCTTTTTCTCCTTAGTTTTA
This sequence comes from Artibeus jamaicensis, assembly GCF_021234435.1. NCBI lineage: Eukaryota > Metazoa > Chordata > Mammalia > Chiroptera > Phyllostomidae > Artibeus > Artibeus jamaicensis. The sequence continues at coordinate 21,248,049 of NW_026521883.1, forward strand.
CTCTCTCATATTATCTTCTCCCAGTCTCTCCTTTATAAAAAGGTGTCCAGATAGTTCTCACCGCTTTCCTTCCCAGGCCAGCTCTTGAACAGATAATTCATTGCAAAATAGTCATTAACTTACAGACCAGTTTTTAGCACATTACTATGTATCAGACCAGCTAAGCTGGAAATTCTTCTCTCTTTTTTAAAGATTTTATTTATTTATCTTTAGAGGGGAAGGGAAGGAGAGAGGGAGAGAAATATCAATGTATGGTTGCGTCTCGTGGGTCCCCTGCTGGGAACTGGCCTGCAACCCAGGCATGTGCCCTGGCTGGGAATCGAACCGCGAACCTCTGGTTCGCAGGCCAGTGCTCAATCCACTGAGCTACACCAGCCGGGGCTGGAAATTCTTCTCTTGATACTTCTTACTTTCCCACAACTTATTGCACAGAGCTGGACAGATTGATTCCTAGTAAGTGTTAAAAAGGGCCATTTAACAGATGACTATTTTTCTTTAAAGAGTATTGCTGATTAGTTGCAGTCAGCGTAGGTACACTTAAACAAGGCACACCAACTAACTGCACTTTTAAAATGTCAGTGGGTGGAGACCCTCTGGGCATGGAGATTCTGAACTTCAACAAAACTCCAAATTTTTCATGTTATCTTTGTAGGTAAGTTAGATTTCAGCCTCATAGGAGTATATTTAGGTGGATTTATAAATGGTTAAATAAAACACGGTATGTTCTACACAAACACTTGAAAAAGATGCTAACAATAATCTTTGCAGAGGTCTGTAGTAGTTTGCCAAAGCTTTGTTTCTTTACTTAACATTTTTAGGGGTATTCAGCCCTGTCCATTTTTTAAAATTGAATTTATTAGGGTGGCATTGATTAATGACATTGTATAAGTTTCAGGTATATAATTCTATTATCTATTATCTGTATATTGCATTGCGTGCTCACCATTCGAAGTCTGGTCTCCTTCCGTCACCATGTTTGACCCCCTTTACCTCCTCATCCTTCCTGCACCTCCCCTTTCCTCTGGTAACCACCCTTCTGTTGTCTGTGTCTCTGAGTTTGTTTGTTTTGTTGTTTGTTTTATATCCCTCATGGTTCTTGTTCTTTTCTGTTTGACATTTCATTTAGCATGATATTCTCAAGATCCATCCGCATGGTTGCAAATGGCGGTATTTCTTCTTTTCTTGTGGTTGGGTAGTACTCCACTGTGTATATGTATCACATCTTGTCTATCTAATCATCCACTGAAGGACACTTATAGCCCTGTCCTTTCTAATAAACATCTATAGCTTTTACAGGGAAACCGAACTTTTGGTGTCTCTGGGCCACACTGGATGAAGAAGAGTTGTGTTGGGCCACACATTCAATACATTGTGACATGTAATCACAAAAAGATATCATATTGTTTTAAGTAAATTTATGGTTCTGTGTTGGGTTGCATTTATAGCCATCCTGGGCCGCATGTGGCCTGTGGGCCACAGGTTGGACACCCAGAAGAATAATAGAAGGCACATGTTTGAAATTCTTTGATGACATAGAACTGGAAGAATATTGAGTAGTTAGGGATAGTTCACTTAAGGGAAAGTATTTTAATTAGGGCAGTATAATAGCAATGGATGAAAGGTCTTGTACATCAGTATTTAAAAGAATCAATTCCATATTCTTAGGAAGGGAAGATCTGGTTCAATTGTAATTTATAAAGAAATAATCCAGAGATTTTAGTTCATCAAAACTCAATATGAATAAACAGTGAGATACAACTGCCAAAATGCTAATGAAATTTAAGTCATGTTAACACAATAGACTGGTGGAACACAGGACAGCAAAGTCTCTGTTGTATAAGGATTAGTTGAACTGAATTGTTAATATGTGCTTGGTTCTGGGCACCATGTTTTAAGAACAATGCAGAGAAATTGGAATAAATCCAGAGGAAGCTGATCAGGAAGAAATGTTTACAAAATAAGTCACAGAGAATGGCTTAGGGGTTCTCCACTCTGGATCAGAGTGGAGAAGATTGAGGGAAGCTCTAGGAGTGATTTTTTAAAAACTATTTTTATTTATTTATTTTTACAGAGAGGGGAAGGGAAGGAGAAAGAGAGGGAGAGAAACATCAATGTGTGGTTGCCTCTCATGTGTCCCCTACTGGGGACCTGACCTGCAACCCAGGCATGTGCCCTGACTGGTAATTGAACCAGCAACCCTTTGCTTCATGGGCCCATGCTCAATCCACTGAGCTACACCAGCCAGGGCTCTAGGAGTGATTTTTGAAATTTTGAAATTTGTCAGCATGCAAAGCACTTGGATTTGGATTAGGTTACCCCAGGGATGGAATGTGGCTCATGTGAAGAAGTTACAGGGAGGCAGATTTGGGTTTCTCATCATAAAGAACTTTTTAGCAATCTCCATTCTGAAATGGAGACAGGCTGCCTTGCAAGGTGATTAGTTTCTCATCACAGAAGACTTTCAAAGAAAGGTCCACAGGCCCCTTGTCAGAGCTCAAAAAGGGCCATGCTTTAGCAAAGTGAATCAAATGACCCCGAAGTTCCTGCTAACCTCATGGGCCTCAGCATGAGCTCAGAGTGTCTGCATACAGTAGGTGCTCAAGCATTATCTGCCAAGTGAATTAATGCATAAGTAAACAAATTGCAGGGGCAGACTTTAGCACCTGATACATTTTTCAGGTATAGGTGATTTTATGGCACTGAACAGTAATTTCACCTAGTTTCAGGAGCCTGTCATCTTGGGAAAAATGAAGGCCTTGGGCCACATAGAGTTTAAATTTTCCTAGGTAACTGGCTTATATTTCTTGCTGTGGTACAATGAGTGATCAGCCTGGTAAGTTTCAGAGCTATTTCTGATAATGAACAATGCCTTGCCCCCAACTAACATGATGCTATTTCTTTTCCAGGATAATCGTATCCATACATCCAAGTACAACATTCTCACCTTCTTGCCAATTAATTTATTTGAACAGTTCCAAAGAGTGGCAAATGCCTATTTCCTTTCTCTTCTGATTTTACAGGTAATGTTTAAGTTGTATTTCAATATGATCTGTTTATTAAAAATATTCATAATACTTTTCATAATTTGAAAAAGTAAGTTAATTCACTTAGCGAAATTTTCACGATTAGATAAAATCATCCTTATCAGATTTTTTATGTTATTGTTGCTGTTTCTCTTCACAAATGTGGGAGGGCTAGGAATGGGTAAAAACCGGGACACTCATCATTTGCAGCACTGAGGTCATTTTAAAATGCAGTCTTGCACTTTATCTGAACCAAACCAGAGGCTACCAATCGCTGTTCACGGCCTCCTCCATTCTGTGTCTCCCTCTCCTGTCCGCAGTACGGGTATCACTGCAGTGAGGACCACGAGTCCAGCTGAGTGGTATTTTGCGGGGGAACCTGATCTGGCAAAGTTCATTTGCATCTAAGAACACTGACATATTTTACATATATGTAAAATAAATGACGTAAGCTGCATGTTATTTCACTGTAGAGTGATTTTTCAAATAGTTTTGAGTAGTTAATTGGTAGTTACATTGCTTTTTCCTCCCATTTGACTAAAATTTGGGCCTAAGGGGCATTTAAGCTTTTAGTGATATTTGAGAAAGGCAGAGGCATACTTCCGAGAATACGCACACAGATAAACAACTCACATTAGCTAGTTGTTTACTTAGTTTTTATTTTAGGGCAATGTAATCACACTAAACTGGTAGATTCAGAGTGTGCTGGAATCTGTGCTAATTATAGGAGGTAAGAAGATAGATTAGATGTGTGCTGTCTAGATTAGTAGCTTGAGAGCTTTTTTCTTTAATTGAGTAATTATTTGTATTAAGAATCTTTTGGTTGTGGGTGGCAGAAACCTAAATTCTTTTTTTCCTTTTTATTAAACGTACTGGGGGTGACACTGGCTAACAAAATTATAGAGGTTTCAGGTGCACAGTTCCACAACACATCACCTGTACACTGCATTGTGCGTTCACTACTCCAAGTCAAGTCTCGTTGTCACCATTTATCCCCCCTGCCCTCCACCACCTCCTCCCGCTGCCCCCCTTCCCCTGCTGTCCCCCACCCGTCCCCCACCACCGGCAATTATCATTCTGTTGTCCTTGTCTGGGAGTTTTTCTCTCTTTTTTCTTTTTGACTCAGTACCCCTCCCACCCAGGTTCCCCTCTCCCCCACCAACAGCTGTTTACCTGCACTCTATCTATGAGTGTGTCTCACTTTTAAGCAAAAAGGAATATATTCATGAGTATTTGTCACTCAATGTATGACTGGATTCATGGGCAAACTATTTCAACAGAATGTGATGTCACTTTCTTCAATTTTCCTTCATGTTGGCTTCACTCTCTGGCAGGCCTTTCCTGCCTGGTGGACCCCCAAATGTCTAAACTTTTATCCTCCCAGCTTCAACTCCAGTATGAAAGACAGAGAGGAGGAGGGACATTAGTTCTGACTGAATCACACTGCATTACACCTCTATCCCCAAACCAATCACTGGGGCTCAAGAATTTGGTGCAGTGGTTGTCTTTACCTAGATCACATGCCAAAATCTGGAGCCAGGTTGGAATGAGTGCACCAAAATTACATGAACTGGAAGTAGAAGGGTTTGGGTAGTTTCTTAGGAAAATAAGGGTTAATTGAGAAAAACTGGATGCTAAACAGGAAAAAATGATGAAACTACAACTTATAATTTATTGAAGAGACTTTAGAATCCTAGATTTCTTTCTTTGTCCCCCTGTGAATTTGCTTTTGTTTTTTTCACATAATTCTTTATACCATTGCAGAATTTTGAGTTCATTTCTCTAATGGCTTTCATGTTTCTGGTCAAAGGCTTTGGTTCACAGAATTTATATCCAGAAGGGACCTTTGGGATAGTTTAGTCCAGCTTCCTTTCTTTTGTTGGTGAAGAAATAAGACCTAGAGACATTGGATGATGTATCAAGCTTTTCCCACAAGTTAATGATAAAACTAGGACTAGAATCCAGCTTTTCTGCCACCCTGTACAGTGTTTTTCTTGGCACCTCAGAGTCTTTTGAGCTTTGTTTGTTTTTTAAATCTTATGTGGAAGCTATCATGTAATATTGATTAAGTTTAGAGCTGTTTTAATGGGGCCTGATCTCCAAAAACTGACCATCTCCACCCAACCCTTCCCCACCTGATGGCCCCAAAGCAGCTCCAAATTGTACCTCACTCAAAAACCACCTGTGTGAGAATTTCAACTGTCATGATGTCTCTCTCAGGTGGGTGGCTTTGGAGGTACTAGGCGCAAGGCTTTGGAGTCAGATAGACCGAGGTTCAAATTTCATCGGTGTGTGTTCTTGGCTGAGTTGCCTGACTTCTCAGATACTTATTTATGCAGCAGGAAAATGATTCCCAGGGCTGTAGCTTTTCCTGACTCTGGGACACCATTCACAATGTGTTCTGTGTTTTGCACTGGGGTGCTGCTTTCACGGAACACCAGCCCTGTGGGCTTGTGTAAAACAATGCTGGTGCAGAGTCTAACTCAATGAACTTCTCTTGGGAGCAAATGACATAATACATGGAAAGTACTTGGTACAGTGTCTAGTTCAAGGTAGATGCTCCAAGAATCTCTTTTTGGGAATTGGCGAGGAGTTGGTCAAGTTATTAAAAGTTGAGATGAGAAACTGAGAAAAGGCAAGTGATGTTTATTACCTGGGCAAAGATCATCATCATCTGTGAATGATTTCAAGAAACTTACTTCTTGCTATAGAAAACACTTTAAAAATTTATTTATTTATCTTTAGAGGAGAAGGGAAGGAGAGAGGGAGAGAAATATCAATATGTGGCCTGGTTCACAGGCCCGCACTCAATCCCCTAAGCTACACCTAAGCTACACCAACCAGGGCAAAAACACTTTCTTTTTGCCAGACAGTTTGAAAAGTGATTCAGTGATACTCCTGTTCTATGTGTCCTATAGCCAAATGCAAACACTTAAATTATGGAAAGTCATTTACATTTGTACAAGTAAATGAATAAAATCCCATTAATTTCTGGCAAGTCTTATAAAATACAATGACAACATTTAGAAGATATATTTACTAAATTTAAAAGCTCTAAACTATTTAAAATTTTTGTTTCAGCTGATTCCAGAAATTTCTTCCTTGTCCTGGTTCACCACCATTGTGCCTTTGGTCCTGGTGATAACTATGACAGCTGTCAAAGACGCCACAGATGACTATGTGAGTATTTGCTTTTGAGGAGTCCTGACGTCTTAATGTCAGTTGTGACCTCTCAGAGTAGAAAATGGAGATTCAGTTGAAATTTTTGAATGAAGCTCTTTTGGTCAATGTGATATAAAACTCTTCTGTTATTTGATGATTAATACAGGTTGAAGATTCAGTGATGATTTGAATAATAATATTTAAAAAATGTCTGACTTCCCCACATTATCTAAACTTTGAGAAATAGTATTCATTTAGATGCAGGAATTGCCACAGTTTGGCTTTAAAGTTCTTATTCATATAAACATACTTCACACAAGAATGAAGTGGTAGAGTAGAAAGAAAGAAAGAGAGGGAGGAAGGAAGAAGTTTTGGAGAAAGACGCCCTACCCCACCAGGTTCCAGCAGTGTGACAGGAGGCAGAGCACTGCTCCAAACCTTTCCTTGCCTGAACACCGTGGCCAGTGACATCAGCACTGTGGGGAGGATGAAACGAGGTCCTGTGCGTAAGGCACTGGACGCACAGCCTGCCTCACAGCGGGGACAAAGGTCATGCTTGTTCTCTGCTTACTTCCTTTCCTGGCCGGTTCTCCTCTGAGCCTTCATAGCTATTTCTGAGGTAGAAATTGTCAAGAAGAGCCAGCCTGAGATGACCATTGCTAGTCCTTCCAGACTCTGTCTGTTTTCATACCAAGACCCCCTTTGCAAAGCCTGAGCAGAAGTGAGAGTGGCCCCATCTTAAGGCCCAGAGAGAGGGCAACTCAAAGTTCAGGGGGTGAACTCATTGGTATTTTTTCTGTGATGTCCAGGTAGTTAACTGAGGGAACTATTTTCAGGTTAGATACAGATGTGACTACGTACCACGTCTCTGCTGTCTCCACTGTATTTAATGTTTAAATAGGCTTTTATTTTGTGATAATATGTGCTAGTTCAACCACCAGATACCTTTATGAGGCAGGGTCTTGGCAGAAAAAAGATGTCACCTAAAATGTGGGAAGTCTGGACTAGGATTAATAGTGAGGAAACCATTTAGAAAGGGTATGGAAGAGGAAAAACACAGGGGATACTTACGTGGATGGTAAAGACTACTGCTCGGCCAGGAGGGGCAAAGGAAGGAAGCCACTATAAGACCCAAAGCTGTGGCTGAGTACTGCGTGCAGCAGCTGTGGCTTCTTGTAGAGGAAACAACCACTGTTAACCCAGCTTGACGGAAGCCAGGGAATTTCACCTTCCTCTGGCACTCTGATCTCTGCCAGTGCCACCCAGTGGCCAAACCCGGATGGAAGCAAGAGGGAGAGGACAACACGGGTTAGCTTCCTCTGGCCCAGGGCAGAGTGGAGAAAGATGGGTGTAGATATGGAGAAGCAAATGGAAATTATCTAGCACCCCTGTTAATTTATGTACTTAGACAAAGTAATTGCTTCCATTTCTATTGTTCTATTGGTGGGGAGAAGATTGCATGCTGATGATGGGCTGACTTAATTTACTCTTCTACCAATATTATCAACTCTTTCTATGTCAACAATTGCCAAATATCTTATTCTTCCTAGTAAGTACTTATACCTGGTGCTCAGTGTAACTGGATTCACTGGGCACAGCATAAAGGAAAGATTAGGATGGGTTTGGGAAGGATGTTGAGAAGGCAAGGATGGATTGAAGCATTCGGTGTATTATGATATTGATGTAATATTTGAATATTTTTATAAAGAGAAAACACTAATCCTGGTGATTATGATCTATGAAGTCAGTTTCACGTTTCCTGATACTACTAGCCCTTGTTCATTTAGGCTAATTGGTTGAAACAGCATCTTTAGCCTAATACTATCTGATCTTGATAATTCATGTAGAAAGTCTTGTATGAATGGTTGCTAATTTATGACTTTAGTAGAGGGCTCATAAATAATATTTGAATTCTCTAAGCAATAAAAGGTGTTTATATTACTGGGATATACAATAGGAAATAGGATCACTTAGGCATAAATACACAAATCCACACCAAATGCAGTTCAGTATTGTATTTTGATTTTTTAAAATACTCAGTACTTGATAAGATCACCGTTAACAATTAGAATTTCTAGAGAATAAAAACACATATTATTACAAGTATTTTATTGGCTTCAAAGAAATCTATAAAACAGAATGAATGATGTTCCAACAAAGATATCAAAATTAATGTATGTTTTTTTCTGGAGCTATGCGGCAGAGTAAAAGGCAGATTGTCTTCTTAGAAGCAACTAAAAATGTGTGGAAATTGGGAAGAGCATGTGGCTAGACTCATTCCGTTGGTGACAGGCAGAGCAAGGTTTAATGAGAAGGGTCATGATTTAGACTTAGGACACGTGGAGCCGGGTCCAAGGTAACCATGAGCTGTGCTCATTTTGGACGGATGGTGACATTGTTCAAACAGATGAGCTCAAAGTACCTTCAGTGTCTCTATTTGTGCTGACAAAGTCTGATTTAATGTTTTTTTACAAACACTTTGATTTTCAGTTTCGCCACAAGAGTGATAATCAAGTGAATAATCGGCAATCCGAAGTGCTTATCGGCAACAAGTAAGAAACACATCCTTTGGGTGGGGTTATCTTAAAGACCTTCTGGGGCCACAAAACAGGTCTCAACAATGGGTGGCTTCTTTTTTAATTAGATATATATATTTCTTTTCCCCTTTATTAAAAATTGTAATGTAAGTCCATTTTATGTTTATGGTTCTTTTTTATGCCCAGCAAATGCTTGTGCTAGACACTTAAGGTCTACTTCAAATCCCTTTGCAGTCCCTTTGGTGGGGCACAGATGCATTTCTATATCTAACACTATTCGGAATCGGCACACGTGATGTCTTGTCTATGTAGCGGGTGTTTCATAAATACTGAATTATTTAATTTGGTAATTTCTGGGGAATATTGCTAGAGAACCTTTGATACATTACTGTATCGAGATAGTGATGAGAATTTTGTATTCACTTTATAGCTGATTTTAGAATGAATTATCCACCATAACACAGATTTTTCATTGCTCTCACATTCATCAATCAATAAAGAAATATTTTTGGAAATTGTTCTTGAATCTGAAATGCCTTAAAATGTGTATTTACCAACAACAGAAAAAAACTCCTTCATAAAACTTAGCAAAAAGTAAGTTTCAAATCTTCATTCCATTGTTTCTTATTCTCTTTGTCTTCAGTCTTTTCTTTCTTTTTTTTTTGCTAATGATGAAAGAGAGAAAATAAGTTTGTAACACATACTTCATTCTGGCAGTCAACATTATCTTTCCAAGATTTTGAATCATTTGGATACAGTGAAGAATATAGTTTTTAAAGGATATCATAAAACAGATTTATCACATGAAATGGAAAGTTTCTGGAATGGTGCTTTCATTGTGCTCCCCTCCCCTCAGCAGTCTCCTCCTCCCACGCCTCTTCTCCCTCCAGGAGAGGCTGATGAGGGCTCCTGCCCCAGCATGAATCCCAGGTCCAAGACGTCCTGCCAGGAGCGCTCAGGGAAGCCTCCAGTACCTGGTGGTGCCCACCCCAGTGGGATGCCCACCCCAGAAGTACCTGGACCTTCCTAATCCCCTGCAGGCTTTTTATTTTATCCCTGGATTATGGCCCTCAGGTGCCAACGGTAGAGCCAAAAGCACTTTCCTGATTGCTATAAGGTTGAGTATGAACCAACTACTGTCTGAGATCCCATTCCCTAGATGCAGAACCTGAGATGAGGATTCCCATCAAGTGGTTCATAAGAAAGTTTTCATAGGGCCTTAAGGTGGAGGCCTCAGTGCCTGTCAGTGCTCAGACAGTGCCACAGATTTTAACTGCTCATTGGAGAGTCATCAAAAGATCTGCTAAGGCTATTAGTTCAAATTCATTATGTAACTGTACATATCTTTAACACACTTTATATGAGATGATACTTCAAGGTAATGAGACTAATTATCAAATGTTCCCAGGGAATTAGTTAAAACTGTAAGACTTGAGAAAGTCAAGATATGCAACAGTATAGCTCAATGCCACACACACTGCATTAGCGTACAAAAGTCACCACCTCTTAAAAACTTGCTTAACCACAGCATTATTCAGCGTCAGGACTAAACTGACACTTAAAGTCTCTCTGAGTGTAAAACCCATGCTTTTAACCACCACACTACAGTGGCAACAATTCAAAACTTGCTAACAGTGGAAATGAACCACATGGTTCCAGGCATCTTCTGGCTCAACCATGTCCCACCAGGATCACACTCGTGGAGTCTGTCTGTAACTGTGGTTTAAGACGAAGTTCATTTTTCTTCACCATGCACTTAACATCATTTTCTAAAACAATTCAATATAGAAGAACTACATGCATTCATTACAATGTTAGTGATCAGATATTTGGGAACCTGATGGCCACATGTCTCCCACATGTGCTAGCTAACATTGTCATTATTATTAGAAGTAACTTCAGTGTTACTTCCTTGTGGTTTTGTTTAGCTTTTGGTTGAGTCCTTATGAGGTAGCATCTCTGTAATGCAGTATGGTGTGAGGTTTTAAAAGTATTGTTGCTGATGTTGTAAAGTGGAAGGGAGAAGCACATGTCTTTGAGATGGAGTATTCTTTAGGATTCGGTTAAAATCAAATTAGTTTTTTTAAATTTATTTTTAGAGAGAGGGGAAGGGAGGGAGAAAGAGAGGGAGAGAGAAACATCAATGTGTGGTTGCCTTTGGCACTCCCCCAACTGGGGACCTGGCCTGCAACCCAGGCAGGTGCCCTGACTGGAGATGGAACTGGCAACCCTTTTGTTCGCAGGCCGGTGCTCAATCCACTGAGCCATACCAGCCAGGGCAAGATTTTTAATTTGTAAATTACTTACTACTGTGAACTCTTGAAGGGCACTTTTCTTAAACATGTTTGTGTCCCTTTAGCCTAGCACAGTGTCTGTTAAATTTTCAAAATGGGCAGCAGTATCCTTACTGAGAGAGAATTTACCAGAAGAGCCTGATCTGCCAAATTTTTCTGAGCCCCACCATTAGACAGTTCCTGTGGCTGGGACGGTTGTCTCAGCAGGGTGTTCTCAGGCTATGGACTGGCTTTTGACTTTTTGGTTTTCAGAAATTGGAGATATCAAAGGGGCTCAGATCTGAAATAGCCCAGGGAGCTTCACGTCCTCCTTGGAGCTGGTGGTAGTTGAGGATGCTGTTGGTCTGTGACTAGACTGTCATTGTCTTCCTGTGCTCACGCCCAGCTCCTGTGTACATCACTCCTAAGGGCTTGCGCCTGCCCACTCTCTTCAAAGTGCTGCCCTTGGGGTAGTGGAGCCAGTTTTTCATTGCAGCAGGAGTAGGGAAGATCAGCACTTCAGCCTCAAATTGAACAAGCTGTGAGGTGTAATTTGCACCTCTGAGCTTCTCTGGAGACCAGGCTGAGGATGGGACTTTGCCTGCAGTCACACTCCTGTGTGGCTTTCCCCTCTTTCTTGTATTGCTTCTCATTTGCCTTACCAGTTTCTCCTCTGAGTACTTTCTTATGAACCACTTGATGGGAATCCTCGTCTCAGGTTCTGCGTCTAGGGAACTGGATCTCAGACAGTAGTTAGTGCATACTCAACCTTATGGCAATCAGGAAAATGCTTTTGGGTCTACCGTTGGCACCTGAGGGCCATAATCCAGGGATAAAATAAAAAGCCTGTAATGGATTAGGGGGTTCCAGGTACTTCTGGGGTGGGCATCCCACTGGGGTGGGCACCACCAGGTACTGGAGGCTTCCCTGAGCGCCCCTGGCAGGACGTCTTGGACCTGGGATTCATGCTGGGGCAGGAGCCCTCATCAGCCTCTCCTGGAGGGAGAAGAGGCGTGGGAGGAGGAGACTGCTGAGGGGAGAGGAGCACAATGAAAGCACCATTCAGGAAACCTGGGTCTCTGTAAGTGGCCACTGTGTGACTCTGGGCAGTTAATATTTCTTTGGGCTTCACATCTCCCTCTCTCTCTGCTCAGAAACGAAGAAGGTGGGCAGCTATTTTCCCAGTACGTATTTACTGAGCAAATGCTGTTTGTGGGCTGCAGTGCTTCCACATATAACTCTCATAAAACCCCACCATGTGGACAGTGCTGCCTAATTTTAAAAACAGAGATTAAGACCCAGCTAGGGAGTGACTTGTCCAGGGTTTCATGGCAAGTAAAGATGTAAATTAGACTTCTACCCGGTCATAAAACAATGTATAGACATGAAATTGTGGTCTGCTCATATCTTCACTATTTATTTTATATGGGAAGGGCATTGTATACAATTATAGAGCTATAAACATAATTACATAATAAATATGCAGCATATATGTAATATACGGGGGTGTCAGAAGTAACGTATGCTTGAGTGTGATTGGTAGGGAAATAATATGAATGTAATTTATAGTTTTAATTTGAACATTTCATCTAAAATATCACATAGTATGCTTGAGTGTGATATTTTTATGTCACAGAGTTTCATGCTTATGATTTTGTAATAAAAGTGGGCATTATTGGTACCGGATGCTGTATGATAAACATAGATAACTGTACTTTCGGTGCCTGAAGCATTACTCACCTATGTTCTTAGCATTGTGCAAGCTGTGATGGTGGACATTGTAATCCTCAGCCACAAAATGATTTGAGAAATACAACCCTTTCTTTATAATCTTTCTTTTCAAATTCATTCTTTTTTTTTTTATTCACATTCCTTCTAAATCAGGACCAGTCTTATGCTTCTGCAGTCTGTGACGATATGTGAAAATGCTTAAGAAATAGGTGTTGTTGGCCCAGGCAAGATGACACATGCCTGCTGATGGGATATGTGTGTGCCAGTAGGCGCTTCAGTGTTTGATAAGAGGAGGTTTCCCCGAGTCATGCCAACATCCTTGGCCACAGTGGGAGCACCTGGGCAGGTGAGGGGCTCTCAGAGGGCAGAGGTCATGTAATCTGGTGCTCCTCCACCCGAGCAGCACATTATATTGGTGCCCAGCCCAGCCACAACCCAGGACACTTACATGAGGGTTTTGGAGGTGAGGCCTGGATGCTTTATACACGTGATAGAATCATTTCCAAAATGATTCTATCACATGGAGTTAAGAACTTGTAATGGCAGCCATCTCTTTGCCTGTATCTACATCTTTATGCCTACATCTCGCTAATATTAAAAGACATCCAAGAAAAGAAATCCTGTTCATTTTAAAAATGATAAGCACAGTTTTTCATATTAGAGGTATCCTTATAAAGGAATCACTCTATAATGCTTATTTATATTTATTTCTGTGTTCAAGCTCCAGTGTTTAGTCAAACATTTGGCCAATAAATAACTACTTTACTATGTTTTCCTTTCCTTCAGAAATTAAAATTTTAATTTTTCCCATTTTCGTCTTTTCTTTCTCCATTACATGTATTGTTCTCAGAGCAGAGTCACTTGTTGACTTGCACATATTTATGCCACTTCCAATATTTGCTGTTCTGCCTTATCAGCATTTCTAGTCCTGTGGATTTTGATAAGGAAAGGTGTGTGGAGATTGTCTGCTGCCCAGTGAGGTAGCCGCTGGCCACATGGACCTGCTGAGCACTTGAAATGTGGCTGGTCCCAGTTAGATGTGTAGTAAATATAAGGTGTACATACCAGGTTTTGATGACTTAGTACCAAAAGCAGGTCATTAATAATTTGTTATATGTTGATTCAATTTCAAAATTGTGATATTTTGTATACAGTGGATTATATAAAATATATTAAAATGAAATTTATCTTTTTAAAAACTCTTTTTGAATGTGGCTAATAGAAAATTTAAAATTACCTATGTGGCTTGCATTTGTGACTGGCATTCTGTTTCCACTGGATGGCACTGCTTTATACAACAGCTTCGTTACCGGTGAGGGAAGAAGCAAGCAGAGGAGAAAGGAAACTTTGCTATGACTCTGGCCTTCTGATTCTCGGCCTTGGATCCCCTGTTCGAATCTTGCAGGCTGCCAGCATTGTGGGTTGTATAACTATTCACAAATAGAATCAGCATCACTTTTGCATAATATTTTTACACCCCTAACATTTTTTGAACTTATACTGCTGCCTGAGAACAGTCTGAGCTCAGATGCCTCAGTGCAGTTACCCCTCTCTCGGTCAGGGCATTTCCCGGACACCTCTAGACTTCAAATTGCTCCTGACCATCAGCCTTTTGTGCAACACATTCCACTTCATACCTTCCTGCGCATTGGTAAATTTGCTCAGATTTTCCAGGCTCTTTCACAGAATGTTCCCATCAGTCTTATTCCATCATTTTCCATTTGGAAACTGTGGGTATTTGTAGGGAGAGACAAGAGCTTTCTTTCAGTGCTGCAGAGTATTATCTGCACTATTCCAGCTTGTTATTCCTAGATATTACTCCTGCATAATTATGTGAACAAATATATATTTCTATAGAAACAAATTTTCTCTTTGTTTAATCAACTTTTCCAGTTTGAAAGATAACTCCCACTGGATATTAAGATAGAAAATTTTGTTTCCTTTTTTTTAGCATATAGTTATTCTTTCATTATAAAAGTAGCAGAAGGCCATTAAGAGAAATTTGGAAAATAAGAAAAAGTGGAGGGAAAAAAATAACATTCACACTTCCACTATCCAAAAGCATTGCTATTTTGTTTTATGTCCTTTCTGTCTTTTTTCCTATGCCAAGATTTCTTATAATTGTGTGTGTGTGTGTATATTTTTTTCTGTTTTTACCTCATATCATATCATTATTGGTTTCCAATGTCTTTCTATTATCTTTGTACACATAATTTTTACAGGCTGCATAAATGCATGTCTCATAATTCAGATAAGAGCTTTCTTATTGTTTGATATTTCATTTGCTTTTAATTTAAAATATAGTTTCTTGATCTCTCTGAATTGATAGAGTTACCCTTTTTCCCAAGACTGGGTTTTTGTGATGTATTTATAAAACTTACCTAGAAAGATTACATTGTACCCATTATTTCCTATATGTAGAAGTAGAAAGAATGGGAAGCATTGTTACTCAGTCCACCAACAACGACCTTGATCAAGGCCCCAGGGTACAAGTGCGAGCAGGACCAGGTCGGACACACTGAACCCGGGATGTTTCAGTCTCATCAAACATGGGCGTTCCCGAATGGGTGGCTGTCAGATTTCCCAGTCTATCTTGCCTTAATCGTATAAAAAAACCCTAAAATATTCCACTTAAAATATATATTAGTGGCTAAATTCCCAAACATCAATAATTTGAAACAGTGTGAATATAAGTTTTATATTATAATTACTAGCTACATAGTGCTCACACGTAAAGTATGTCCATCAGTTCCGGTCTGCAGAGTTCGTAGAGTGTATCTGGGAAGTGACTGGGCAGCGGGACGCGCAGACCCTTCAGGCAGCTATGACGGACTCTTTCCCTCTTCTTTGTCCTGCCAGAGTTGAGGTATGTAGGCCAATGCCAGCAGATCTATCATTTGCTGCTGAATTCTTGGAGATAACTTACCCAAGAGAGGGAGAATTTCATGTATGGCACTGCCCTCTTCTGGATTTGATCCAGAATGTCGGTCTTGGGTGAGAGTGGATTCTTCTTATTAAATTTGCTCTTTTCCTTCTTGGGCACCTGAAACCAAAATACCGAAGATCATTGAACTTCATGCATCTGAAGCTGACACTACTTAGGGTGTCTATGTGCTTCTTGTTGGCAGTGGGGGAGTGTGAGCATGCAGGGTTCTGGGATTCTGTTGATCACGTGGGAGAACTGATGAACCCTGAGTTGAGTAACCTTGTCTCCATCAGGGCTTTGTTAGCTTGCATTGGAGTGGAGGCCTCTGTGGTTAAACAACAAGGCAGAGCACCGACTTCCTGAGTTTTTAAAAATTTTTAGCCCACCCAGGTAATTTGTATGTTAATGATGGTACCACTGGGTCTACAGGAGAGCTATTTGGGGTCTATATAAAGAGACTGCATATTTGAAAGGAAAACTGAGGGAAAAGACCTCATTTTTTTTCTTTTAAACAATGTTAGTAAGACACACCATAATAGGCTTACATGACAGCGAGTTCAAAAGGAAGCTAGTGGGAGTGGTCTCCGCAGTTTTTCCAGAGGAAGTTGTTTAAAAATTAATTTAATTTTTAGCTCATGCTACTAAATCACAGAAAACATGTTTGGAAAGTAGTCACCCTCAACAAATTAATTTCAGTTTCTTTGGTCTTGGTTTCTTGGTCAGTTTCTGCATGTCAGCTCCGCAGATGGAAGTGTCCACTTGCCAGCGGCTGGTTTCTGTGTGTGAGTCGTGACACTGTTAAGGTTCTTATAAGTGATTTTCCGTTGTAATCAATTATTATGGTGCATAAATATAACTTTTTAAAGTGTTAAATTTCTAAATGGTGACTATTTCCCCAAATGAGGTACATCTTGAAATAACAGAAAATTATATTTTCAAAACTCTGCATATGAGCTTTTCAGTGGCATCTCCTAATTTCTTTTTAAAATTTATATAATCCAGATGTTAGCTGCTCCCTTTTGCTCCTTTTAGAGCTCTCTCACTGATATCTATCTCCCTTTTATTACTCAGAGTGGTTTGGTTCTTCCTTGGCTCTGAACTCCAACCCATCACAGCTGCTCACCGAAATAGCAGATTTTTCTGTAATGAGGACCCACCTATTCATGACAAAGAAAGCTTAAACTACACCATGCTCTATGCAACATTTAAAACTCAATTCTCTCTTTTGTTAAAAAATAGATTTATGTATCTCTTCACTGTTGTCATAGGGAAGACATCTAGAATTTATTTTGAAAGAACAAACCCATACTCAAACTACAAAGGCCTTAGGATTTCATAATGTAAAGCTCTCTTAAGATCTTAAAATATGAAAGAGAAAAGAGATTATAATATTATAGGGAGTAAATTTGGTTTCAATCATAGCCCACATGTTGTCTATACCAAATCAAACAAACATATTAACAGCATTTGTTCATTAACTACTTATTGTTGATTAAATACTTACACATTTCTACTACAGGAACATTTAGCTTTAAGTATCCTGAGATAATATCAGTGGGTTAATTTCATCCATGCATTTTAGATTGCTAAATTATCTGTCTGCTGTTGGTAGAAAATTAAGAACAATTAAAAAAGAGTATGAAGAAAATATAGAAATTACTATTGATTCTACTACCCAACTAAGAGAAAACCAAAATGAACTTGTGAAGGCATTTTATTGCTCCCTTTCCTTCTTCATCTTTGCTTTCTCCTCTTGTCTTATCCTTTCAAATCTTCCAAAGAATAGTCACTTAAAAATTAATTGAGCTTTTACTATATTTTACTGTTGTGGTTTGAATGGTGTCTCCGTCCCCACAAAAATATGCCCATTGGAACTTGAGTGTTTTCTTTGAAAAAAAGTCTTTGCATATGTAACTAAGTTAAAGATCTTGAGATAAGGTCATGTGAGTAATCCACTCACAAGTGTCCTCTTAAGAGAAGGAAAGAAAATACACAAAGAAGATAATGTAAAGATGGAAACAGAGACTAGAGTTAAACTGTCCCAAGTCAAGCAACGCCTGGGGCTACTACAGGTTGAAAGTGAGGTGTGGAACAGATCTTTCCCTAGAGCCCCCAAAGTGAGTGCCACCCTGATGACCCTTGATTTTGAACATCTAGCCTCCAGATTTGTGAGAGAATAAAGTTTTGGTGCTTTAAACCACCTAGTTTGTGTCATCTGGTGTAGCTGACGTAAGAAATGAATGCTCACTTGTGGTCAGCTTTTAGTTGAGAGGTTCTGCTTGTTCATTTTTTAACTCACTAGACATTTATTAAATGCCTACTAATATGTCAGGCAGGATGCTATATGCTGGGAATGCAAAGTTAAATAAAACTTAATTTCTGCCCCAAATATAATGCAATCATACTTACTTAGTATGCCTTTGGCTTATCTCTAGAACTGCCACAATACTCTCAGCATTTTATTGTTTTTAATCACGTGTAAAGTCGGTGAGCAAAGTGACTCATCTCATTAGGAATGTTCACCTTTTGAAAATTCTCATTGGAATACAATCCCTGCAGACGAGACAATGTCAGGTGGCAGAGAACCTTAGCAGGCCTTGGGAACCTGGCTGCAAATGGTGCCTTGCAACTGTAACTCAGGGACCCATGAAACCAACCATCTTTAAACTTGAGTAGTGTTCCCATGGAATAAGATCTGTTTCCTTATTCCATGCCAGGAATTTAAAAAATTATCTCTGCTTGTTGATTTCTGGCAAACATTAGATGTGCAATAATAGAAGAAGAAAAAGCAGGGCAGAGAGCATAGGAAGTAAGAGTAATGATCTTTAAATTAGATCAAAAGACTCAAAGGCACTTGGGAGATTTGGGGGCTGTAAGAGTGTCGTCAACAACACATGGAAAGGGAACTCTGGCTGTAGCACTGTGGGCTGGTCACTAGAGGTGAGGAAGAAAGAGAAAGTAGAATTGGGGTGGTGATGCTCAACATTGCAGAAGGAGGAAAATGGACTATAACGATGGAGAAAGAAGAGATTTTGAAGATGTGAAGAAAGATGATAGCATTTTAAAATGGAGACTACATATGTAATAAAGTTTGCTTTCTGTAAGCTTTAGAAAAGAAGTGAGTCTTTATTCAAAATAACTATTTATTGGATTTTAAATTTGACTAAAGTCCTGTGGTAAGCCCTAGGTGAAGAAGTTGAGCAGAAAGAAAAAAAGTGAAGTATTGAGAAATGGAATTCAATTCGGGAAGGCTTCTCGGGAAAGAGCACACAAACATCAGTGAGATTGAAGGGGCTATGCTGGCAACTAGGAATGAATTTTATCTGATCATCTAATTTGCTCTGTGTGTCAGTCACACGTATTAAGCCTGCATCAGGACTCGAAGTAGAAATTTCACAGGGGCACTGAGAGTAGTGGCAGGGATCTCTGTTAACTACTCACCCATCTGTCTCTCAGCCTCAGTTGTGTAACGCTCCTCTGTACCGGCACTATGCTAGGTGCTAGGGAGACAGGGATTCATGTTCCTCCCCTCAAGAAGCCTGGACTTAGGGGAAGAGATGGACAAATAAAAAGACTTTTTTTATGGTAGTAAGTGCCATAATAAAAGGAAATCTGAGATGCTGTGGAAACACTCACTTGGGAGGTCCCCACCACAAATTGGGAGGGTGGTAGCAGGGCTATCGTTGTCTCAGAGAAAGAATTGGCTCCCAGCAAGTATCAGCCATTGAAAAGCTAATTGAATGATGGGGTGAGAGAGAGAGGGGAGATAGGAGGATTAGGGAAGGATTTAGGCTATGAAGAATGACTAGCTCCTCATAGGTTTAGTGCAGAGGGAGGCTAAGAACATGCCGGCTGAAAAATACAGATAGATAAGCTAGCATAAATTCATCACTACAGCTATGTGCTCTGATAAAGTGTGGTCCAGCTACGCCTGCTGTCTTCATGTATAGACTGCTCATGCAGCACTGTTGAAACCTGTATTGTCCTGTACCTCGAGGCAGGAGGCTGTTGGGGAAAGCCCACTAGCCTGGTATCAGAAGACAGAGGTCTGGTGCTGGCTCTGTTACTAATTGGCTGTGTGACTGAGAACCATGGACTTCGTTCGGTTCTTTCAGCTGCAAAACAAGGGGGTTGGATGCTAGTCATTTTCAAATTCTTCTTTTTCCAATCAGCAGAGCCCTTTCAAATGAAATCCTATATGGAATCTTAACATGCAGAACAGATACAAGTGCTGCTCAGGATGAAGCTGGGTGGGGGAGCACGTGTTATTGGCCGCCCCCTCATCCTCTGTGGCAGACATCATTGGACTGTTTGGTGCTTTTCTAAATGAGAGCTGAGGACTGCCTGGGTCCAAATCTACTGGGGCACAGATCCGTGAGTCTTTCCCCAGACCTCCAGATTCAAAATCTCTGGGTTTGAGGCCTATGACTCTATTTGATTATCACTTAGTGGAATTTTTATGCACATTGGAATTTGAGTACCATTGGGCTAGACATTTCAAGGTCCCTCCCAGTCCTCAAATACTGAGACTCTGTAACTCCCTACAGCATTGTTGTCATGATGAGGCACCCGAGAAGGGAAGTCAGAGACTCTACAGGATAAAAATATTTAACCAAAAATGGGAGGTTAGAAGCGTAAGGGTGGGTATGATAGTAATGATAATAAAATAATAATAGACAGTGGAAGAGGAGAATTGGACATAAGCCAATAAATTACAGAATGGATTAGGGAAAGAAGAGAGCAACCTTAACCTGGGGTCTTCCAAAAATGAAGATGATGTATTTCAGATGGACAAAATTGTAGCAAAAAGTGTCAGGAGATGATTCAAAGCATGAGACTGCCAGAGTTAATGCCCTGACCTGATCTTCCCATAAATCCTGTGCTCACTTCTGTCATAGCAGGCAGTGTCGTAAAGGTCTCCTTCTCTTTCATTTATTTGTCTTCACATGCTGATGTTTGTTAGGTGCTGGGAATACAACAAACCCAAATAGACAAGTAGTCATGCTGAGTAGTGTTTCATTACAAGCTGAGGCAAGAGTGCTGCTAAGGACAAGATTGTGAGAGAGAGAGAGAGAGAGTTGATCAGGCAAGTGTGGGTGATGGGATGCAGAGGACACTTCCAGGGAAAGGTAACAGCATGTGCAAAGGCTCTGTGGATGGAGGAGGATGGGGTCTATGAGGGACTGAGTGGCAGAAGCATGGAGAGTAAGGCTGAGAGAAGAGCTGTGGGACATAAGGCTGGAAAAGCAGCCAGAGTCCAGAACCTGCCAGACCTTACTTGTCTGTCCTTACACTCTTGCAAGTTACTGGAGGCTGAAACAATCTCTGTATTCCCATCACTTAACTGAACAGTGTCCTGCCAGATGCATTTAAGTGAATTCAGTAAATCATTTTGAGGCAAGAGCAAAATATCTCTTAGGTACATCCCTTTCCTCTCTTTCTTCCCTACAATTAATGTGGAGTGGGAGGAGGTGTCCACATAGTACATGTTCTGTGAACATCATTGTCTGCTGTCATTGTCACTTGAGATTGGTGTTTGCTGTGGGGTATTTGGAAACGAGACCCATCTTTAATCCAAGTGCTCTGTGTTACTGGGAGTCTCCCCGATGTTGCTGCACCTGAATGTGCATGGGACCCTGTCTGACATTTAAAGAAAGGGAGAGGATTAAGTCCAGCTGGGCTTCACTTCTAACTTATCAGAGCTCAAGGCAGTAGTATTTGAAACAATGCTCGCTGTTTCTTTAGCAGCTACCCCCTGGTTGCAGCATGTCAGGAAGCAAACATGTGGGAACCTGGGCAGCCAGAGACACTTGGACAGAGATGCGGAGATGGGCTTCCTTGTTTCCACATCAGATATTTGCCTCTAACAGGACTATTTGAAATACCTGGCTTAGCAAATCCTGTTAACCCAGCTTGCCTCATCTGGTCACCTTGCTCCTTACCCAGCATTTCTGTTTAGACATATTTTCTCCCTTCACACTGCTAAATTTAAGGCTTAATTTTCAAATCAAATGCTCATGTGGCTGGTTGCCTGAAAAATCACATGTGGAGAGCTGAGAGACCCAGGCAGGGAACTGTGCCCTTGCTTCTGGAGAGCAGGTCTGGAAACCATATGAATTGTAAATAGTTTTAAAATGTAAAAAAGTAAAGCTTTCTGCCAAAAGGAGAGGGCTGAGTTTCTCCCCCCTGCCCCACCCTTTCTAGACTCAGTTATTAGGTATCTGTTGAAAACTACTGACCTCTATCATACAATCTGCTTACTGTCTCCATCAGCTGGGGCCGGATGAGCAGGATTTAACCCCCTTGAGGACTCGGCTCTGCCAACACTTGCTTTATTAGAAATAGGTTTTGGGGTCACAGCTATGAACCATGAGTAAATCTGTTAGATGCATGATTTTCAAGGAAATTTGCCCTCTTTCACTTAATACTCTCTTCTGAAACTTGGGTGATAGAAATAGGTTAACATTTCAAAAATAACAGTGCAATTTTCCAGTAAGAGCAAGAAAGAGAATAACTAGGAAAAGGGACATGGCTTCCTTTATTTGCTCCCCACCAAGTACCTAATCATGTTCTGCAGCATCACTGCCCACATCAAGAGACCTTGCTCAGCGTATGCTCATTTTCTTCGTTGTGGTTTCCTTTCTTACCTGACCTTTCGTCATAGAAAGTAGTTCCTTACAAGTTGTTGTTGTTGTTGGTTTTGGCTTTAATTCTGGTAGGTGCCAAGTCACAGAGACACTGTCACTTTTATTCTGTATTGGCAAATGTCTTCAGATTCCTCTTGTTTTCCTCTTGTATTCCAAATTTTGTCCTCTTTTAATATAGCATCTCTCACTCCTCTTTTAGGGAAAAGAAAATAAAAACTGGAGTTGAGATACAAAAAAATGATAGGAAAACAGTTTTCAATATGGGCCTTTTAGGGTAGAGAATGCAT
This sequence comes from Artibeus jamaicensis, assembly GCF_021234435.1. Taxonomy (NCBI): domain Eukaryota; kingdom Metazoa; phylum Chordata; class Mammalia; order Chiroptera; family Phyllostomidae; genus Artibeus; species Artibeus jamaicensis. The sequence continues at coordinate 21,270,635 of NW_026521883.1, forward strand.
TTTAGGATACTTAGATGTCTAAAGAAGTAGAGATCATAGCAGAGCTTATGCAAATAAATAAGCAAAGGACCACAGGATAAATGCTTACAATTGGCAGGAACATTTGTTGATGTTCAGTTTCAAATCTGGTACTGATAATGTCGAACTGCTCAAATGGTACCTAATTATTGGCCACCATCTCTGGCATGAAATCTCCCAATTAGCCAAGTTGAAAATACAATTCCCAGCAGTGGCTCTTGTGATTAGGAAAGAAATTTTAAAAAGAACAGATTGCTTATACACATACTTAGATATATTGTTGCAGGTTATAAATAAAATCTTAAGGCCTGAAACCCTCTGATAGCTAGAAAACAGAGGTTTTAGGGGAGTGTGAGGCCAGCCTGTCATTGCTCTGAAGCAAAAAACTCCATCCCGGAGCTGGGTGGAGCACACAATATAGAGCATTTCCCAGAAAGCAAGTAAAAGGGCAAGTTTTTGGCAGAAAGGCTTCATTTTCCTAGTAGAGAAAACTGGAGTCTGTTCCAGACAAAAGGCATCATCTAGATATGTCTGGGGAGCAGAAAATCCTAGAGTCTTTAGAATTTGAGAAATGCCAGAGAGAAAGAAAGGGAATGCGTTAGAAGGCCTTCATCATCCCTCTGGTCTCCAAAACATAAGAAATGGAACCCCTATTTGACACAGCAGTCCTCAACCCAAAGCTTTCAGCTGTTCCAGGGACTAATAGAGCAGTGGTCTGAGGCGCGCCCCAGCGGATATGCAAGGACCTTCACCAGAAGCCAAGGTTACCTAGGCCTGCAGCGTCCAGAGTAGTAGATTACTTTGGGAGCTCTAGTTTATGCCCCTTGTAGGAGCAGGGGATAGTGTTACAGTTACTGCTAAGCACCCCACTTCTACTCTTAAAACCAGACAGATGGCTGCTCTGAGCCAGAGAGGGAAGGTTAGGTCTCTCTTAGTTCTCCAAATATTATCTTCAGTGTAGCAAAGCTGATTCACACACTATTGCTGGTTTCATGGATCCACATTTTGTGGGGAGAGAAATAAACAAGTGGATGGTTTCAATATAGTTCGTATGATGATGGGAGTATTCAGGGGCTGCCACAAAAGTCCTCAAGTTTAGGAGTCAGAAAAGTTTTCTGGAGGAGTTCAGGCTTTAACGAAAATTAATCAAATAAAAAAATCAAAACTGAGAAAAGTAAAAATTTCTATTTTTTTAAAGAAAACTGTTATCCCTTGTATTTGTTTGTATTTTGCAAATATGCATCTATACAAAGGAACCCATGCAATAGATATAATTTTGTATTCCAGTTTTTGATTTTGTCATAACTCATATATGACATTAAAAATTTCTTGAAAACATTTCTAATAGCTGAATAATAGATTGCTATACTCCATCACTCCCCTATTGTTGGATAATTAACTTCTGTCTAATTTTGTTTTTAATGAACACCTCTCACAGCAAATCTTTGTATGTAAATTTCATATGCATCTTTAATTATTTCTTTGGGCTATATTTGTAGGGAGTTGAGACTTTGTCTTTTCAAAAAGATTCTTTTTTAAAAAAAGATTTTATTTATTTATTTTTAGACAGAGGGAAAGGGTGGGAGAAAGAGAGGGAGAGAAACATCAACGTGTGGTTGCCTCTTATGTAACGTACACTGGAGATCCAGCCCACAACCCAGGCATGTGGCCTAGACTGGGAATCAAACCAGCCACCCTTTGGTTCGCAGGCTGGTGCTCAATCCAGCCAGGGCTAAAAGAATCTTAATATATGTTATTTTCTAGGAAGTGTGTGTTCATTTATTTTCCCATGCGAACAAATGAGTGTTTTTTTTCCCACACCATTGCAGCTTTGAATGTTATCTAGCCCACCTGGCTAAGTGTAAACAGGTAGCCTGTTGTTTAAAAATTTATCATTTGTAGTGAAGGTGATTATTTTTTCGAGTAATTATTAATTGTGTTATTTCTCTTTCCAGTGACTTGTTTATTTATATTCATTGTCTATTGGTCTGTAGTACTTTTTTGTGTTCTGTTTGAGAATTTATTTTATTTGAGATTTTTTTTTCTTCTAATAAATTCCTCCAGTGGAAAACATGACACCCTGCATTATGTTCAGAGGTATGGCTCTGGGGTCTTTGCTGGTATAGGGTACGTTCTGAGCGTAGTTTTCTAAGCGGGACTGAGTTGTGCTAAGTAATCAATGTTTCTAACAGTTTTCTTTTATAAGAAAGTATTTTAAAATGGATTCATGATAAAAACCACTTAGTATCTCCCCTCACCATCCCTTACCATCCTAGCACCTACTCCTATCAAACTTCCAGCCAGCATTTCTAACATTGTCTACAACCACACGGAACTACTTGCTTTGCTTAAACTGGTGATGTGCTCTTTCCCTTCTCCCTCTTTTATCTATCAGGGCTCAGGTTCCGTGTTGTCCATCTCTGGAAATCCCTCTCATATCTATTTCAGGTGGGCAGAACAATCTCTACCCTCTTTGTGCCCCCACAGCATGTACATGTTACCAGGCTAGAGTTAAGCATGGCATTCTAATAGTCCTTTTTAGGTATCCCCCTTGACTCCATAGCCTCTTCACACCAGGAACCACACTGTGTTTATCCCCAGTTCTTGGCTCATTGCCTGGCTCGTAGTAGGTGCCCAGTGATTGTTGAGTGTAGCAGAGTTTACTTACTCTTTGAACCAGCAACACTGAAGGCATAGATCATAATAAAGAAACTGGAAATTTAAAGACATGAAGGAAGTTAGCATCTTTGTGAATGTGCATTATATTCATATGAAATGTAAGTCAGCAGTACACACTTTGAGGAAAATGAATAATGCTTCTATTTTCTAAACTGTTATATTTTGTCCTGCAATGATTCCTCTGATCCTTACCTTCTTTCCATGCTTTGCATTCTTACTTCTTAGTCCCCAAATAAATCTGAACAAAATCCACTAGTCTCTGCTAACCATAGAATTTTTACTTCAACCCTAGAGCTAAATCTGTTAAGCATATAGTAGGACTTACCATGTAAATAATAAGTCCATTCAAATAGTCATTCAACAAATAAGTATTTAGTCCTTAATATGTGCCAGGCTCTGTGTTACATACTAGCGGATGTTACTGAATAGTGGTTGGGGTCCTGCTACTTTCTGCCACCCTCTAGGCAGAATTCCAGAGACAAAGGTTTGGTGATAAAGGAAAAAAGTCTTTGTTCAAAGCAGTCCCTTAAGGCTATCAAGTCACAGTTTTAATCACTTAAGCCTATCAATTAAGGCTAAACTCTAACACTTGCTTTCTCCTATCATGTCCCTGTTATTTTTTAGTTATCTTATTTCTATAGGGTTAGTTTGCAAACTAAAACATCCTAATATACAAAAGCTACACAATTTTGGAAGATTGTCAGGCTTCTGTCTCAGAACCTATTCCCTCTAGAACACTCAAATAATAAAGCTGCCACACTCTGCCAGGCCAGCCCAATCCTACCCTGCACCCACAGTTTCTTCCCATCCAAAATACCATCTGCTGGGAAACCCAGGCAGCTGGCACACTTTTTATTTCCACGCTCTGGAGGCATTCAGCTTCTCAGCCAACCCCATCCTAGACAGCTCACCATTGCCTTGCAAACTCCTACTGCCCCTCCCTACTTCTCCAGTGATCTGATCAGATCTCTCTGTATCAGGGATACAGAAATAAGCAGCACAGGTGAGTCCATGCTCATAAGGAGCCTACTGTCCAGTGGGGAAGATAGACAATAAATAAGATGAAAAGAAATAATTTGAAGACTTAAAATAGAAATCAAAATGTACTATCCTTATAATGAGGTGCTTTATAATAATAAAAATAATCAAAATACTTAAAAATATACATTATAGTTTACAAAATTCTTTAGTAAATTTATCTTATATGAAGCTCATAGATGCTATAATAGATAGGTATTTAAATGTCAGGTGGGTTTATCCCATTTTCAAGACCTTAGTCTTTTTTTTTTTTTTTTTAAGATTTTATTCGTTTTTATCTTTAGAGGGCAAGGGAAGGAGAGAGGGAGAGAAACATCAATGTAGGGTTGCCTTCGTGGGTCCCCTGCTGGGAACTGGCCTGCAGGGAACCGGCCTGCAACCCAGGCATGTGCCCTGACTGGGAATCGAACCGCGATTGTCTGGTTCACAGGCCCGCGCTCAATCCACTGAGCTACACCAGCCAGGGCTTTTTTTTTTTTTTTTTTAAGATTTAATTTATTTATTGTTGGGGGGGGGAGAGGGAGAAAAAGAGGAAGAGAAACATCGATTTGTTTTCCTCTCACATACCCTCAGCTAGGGACCTGGCCTGCAACCCAGGCATGTGCTCCAGTTAAGAACTGAACTGGCAGCCTTTTGGTTCATAGGCTGGCACTCAATCCACTGGGCCACACCAGCTAGGCCTCAATATCCTAGTCTTATGACTGAAGAGGTATTCTGAAGGATTGGCAGGCACCCATTAATGCAGGTCATTGTGTGTATTTCCAATGATGGTCACCTCCTTGCCTCAGTCACATGGCTGATTGGGTGAACTTGCACCCAAGTCCTTGTCTTCTCATTCTAATGTCACAAGCTCTTTCTACTATGTTTCATCATTGTTGTTATCAGCAAGAGGTCAGAATTCTTCTCTTTAAGAATGTCAGTGTCTTTAAAAAATTGATTCCAACTTCTGGTCCATTCTGAAGAGCATTTTGTTTTTGCTAGCATCGAGATTGTTCCTATAATGTCATCTTCAAAGGTCAGTGTCTTTACTATAAAATTTCCTAGTTTTTGTTTAAATGATCTGTTAGAATTTGTCATCGATGAATTTGAAATATTACCTTGGACTTTGTTTTTCCTCATAATTAAAGTGTCTAGGGTATAAAACCAATGGCTCACAGAAAGGAAGCATTCTAGTAATTGTGAGCAGTAAGATTTATATTGGTCTTGGGAGAAACATGAATGACATAATGATTGAAGCCTCAGAAACCAGAGATATTTTACTCATGACCACAAGGAAGTACTGATTAAAATCTCTTTGGTACGATGTTAAGGCATGATTCTGAGAAGCCAAGTCTGGAGGGACCAGAGTAATATAGTCCAGACATATAGTTTTCTGATGAGGTCATTGTATAAGGGGACAAAGCCGGGAATATCATGAGGAATGAAAGTTAATGCATCCTTTATTAGACAGTTTCTCTGGTCTATCCGTTTTCTTCTTGGGCTTTTGATGACAGCTCTATGGCAAGCAATCTAACACTGAGGTCATTCTCCTGAAGTACAGGTATTCTTCAGTGCTGACTGGAAGACTATCCACATGCTCCAGGTATCAGAGAGCCAAGATGATTTAATTGGAGTTATTTAATAACCAGATTTATATTTTACCACTAGTCTCTAGGTTCTTGATAACCATAATCTGAATCTAACTCCCCTTGAAGCTCCAACACTCAGCATAGCGCTGGGCTCAGAGTGCTCATTTTGTGTATGTGGTGGCCTTGAACTCATTAAATAAGAGTGATAGTACCACACATGCTGATTGGTGGTGATATAATTAAGAATTCTGCCTACATGCTGTCCTATTTCCAAGAAACTCAAAGTGATAAACAGTATAACCTATTTTGAAGTAATATTTGAAATTTTTCTTAAAAAGTGTTTCGGATTTAGTATGTCTGCAAATGTAGTAAGTAAATAAACTCATGATATTCCAGTGATATCCTATACTTTGGGCTCCAAAACTCGGAATGATATTTCCAGAAAACTAGATTCTCTGATCAGGGCAAAACCAAATTACACCACTGAGAGACGCCTATGCTTTGTCTATGTTGATATGGCCTGTATGTCATGTTAGAAAACTAATATTACTTGTCATGTTAAGAAACTAATATTGTTTTTTCCTGCCTTTTGGTTCTGACATTTGATTCTCTCTTAACTTGGCTCTATATAGAAAAGTTGGTTTAAAATATTACTAGAGGCAATGGGAAAACACAATATAAAATTTTTTATCCTGGAACCAAGATATTCAAGTTCCATTCTCCTCCATTTGGGAGCTATCTTCTTTTGGGGTGTTTTTCAAAAGAAGAAGTTGTTATTCACTACTGAGCTGAATAGGAGCATATTCTCTGATTTCTCAAAATAAAGTAGGCAACTTAGTAGGCAATGGTTGATCTATTCAGGCTAAGATGGTTGCTTGTAATTTTTTTCCATTGAAATATGTTCTTTGTATAAGGAGTAATCAGAAACAGCGATCCCACCTCCCCATATACACATCATTCTTAGGACATTTGGGTAGTTAGTGACTATCTGTAGACTTTTTAAAATGGAAATATACTAAAAATTTATCTTCCAACTTCATTTACTAATCATTGGAAAAAGGAGTAAATTGGATGACCCAAAGTTTCACAAAATATTCCTGAGAAGTTTTAAAATGGAGGGTAAGGGGAACACAATGACTCATGGCAGCTGCTCATCCTGACTTTATAGAATTGAAATTGGAACTCAGGAGAGGTAAAATAGCTCAGAATTAAAAAGAAACATTCTAACTACATGGCATGTTGATAGCAAAATTGGGGAGCGGACTTGCAGTTTGTACAGGATGCTCTCCTGTTCTATCCATGTTCCCCTGTGACGTTGCAGGATGTATTTCCACAGCCTTTGTGGTTTCCCATTGACTCTGGGGGGCGGGAAAGTTGTTGCCTGCACACAACCCTCCACTGTCAGGCCTCTCTGGGAACTGCCCTTGGCTGAGAAGAGCTGTTTTGCTCAAATATACCCCTTCTTGCTGGGGTCAGACTGCATCTAAAGGCTGAATAATGCCAAGGTATCCAGCCTGGTCCCCTAGATCCAACCCTGAAGCACATTCCATCCCCAGAGCTCTGCATGGTGTTGGCTGAGCCTCTGTTGTGACTGCATCAACAGCCGACTTCCTCCCTCTGCCCAGCTGTGCTTCCTTCACTTCCTCACAGGTGTTAATCCCAGGAGTACTTGCCAATAAACTTCTGGCACAGAGAGCTCCCTTTGAAACTGCTGCTGAGGAGTCTGATCTTGACCTAAATAGCTCTGTTTTCCCCACAGTCAATCTATGGTATCTCCTTTAGTATTCATACGGGAGAGCAGGTGTAATAGTCTTCTTTTGAAATAATTTTCTTCTGATTTCCTTGTGGTCTCATCATCTACTTGCCACCTATTAATGGAATTCTACTAAGAATTTACAGAAGACAAAGGATCTTAAGAGACTGATTTAGGAGAAGGGTTTCAGTTCAGGGAAATGATTAAAGAGAGTACAATTCCTGCACAACTCTCAGTAGGTTTATACAGTTCAGGTAACAGTAAGTGAATTGATCATTCTGTTTTCAAAATAGGAAGGGTACCTTATGTGTGTATTTCTGCATCTGACTAGTGCACGACAGGATTTATGAAAATTAAGCAAGACATCTCTAAGATTGATTACTTTTTCTCAGCAAATTGTTGAACTAATTGTCCATGCTGTAGGACTACATCTTTCATTATCTCTCTTCTTCTCACCCTTTGCCCTGGCAAAATTGCTGCGAGAGCATCTTCAACAGCAGACCACAGACCTCCCCTGTGATCCTGCCTCAGCACAAGCACCATGCTAATAAGGAAGGCATAGGAGGGAAACATCTGCATTCTTCAAAATAAGTAGATTCCAAAGATATGAGTATTATGCTATTCTCAATGTAATGAGATTCTGTTCAGCAGTCTATTGTCGGAGGATAAGGGCCAAACTGTGTGTTTTACTCCAGCATGACTCTGACAGCAGTGGGATTGAAAAGAACCAGACACTGCTGCTGCTCGTTGAACATCTGTGTCCTGGGTCCAGGACTGCCAGTGGCCTTCGGATCTCCTGGTTTTTAACCCCGAGAGCATGCACTACAGCTGTGATCACATCCCTTCAGCTCCTGAGGGCCCATTATTCTTCTTCTAAACAGGCACTACAGAAGTATCATGGAAAACAGAGTAAAAGACAGCAATAAGTATAGGTTTATCAAGAGCATGAGCTTTAGAGACTCAGATTCCAGTCCCAGGTCTGCCATTTACATGTGACCTTGGAAGAGTTTTGTTTTCTTCCCTTTTTCCTCCTCACTTGGCCTTTAAAATACCTATATATAATGGCAAAGATTCATGTACTGAATATAACTCACATAGTACACAACAGTATGCAGTGAAATGAAGCCCCCCTCTCACCTCACTTCTCTTTATTTCCTTTGTCTTGTGGCATCCACTCAACAGTTTCTTGTGTGTCTTTGAAGATGTTTTCTCTGCAGGTATGCACAGAACTATACGTAGGTGTACCTTAGCTTCAAAACACTGTTAGAATCTTTCTATGCATATGCAGTGTTTTGCACATGCTCATTTCAACCTAATAATGTAACTTATAGAATACTTTATGTCAGCCCTGGCTGGTGTAGCTCAGTGGATTGAGCATGGGCTGTGAACCAAAGGGTCGCCAGTTCTATTCCTAGTCAGGGCACATGAGTGGATTGTGGGCCAAGTCCCCAGTGGGGGCCACATGAGAGGCAACCACACATTAATGTTTCTCTCTCTCTTTCTCCTCCCTAAAAATAAGTAAATAAAATCTTTTAAAAAAGAATACTTTGTGTCAGCACATATAGACCCATCTTATTCTTTCTGTGGCTTCATTGTATTCCATTGAGTAGATGAACCATGACTGCACAGGCTGACCAAGCTATGCCTGTCTAATCCTTCTCGGTGGGCACTGAGTGTCTAATAGATTGCTATTACAAATAATACTGCGGCAACCATCCTTGTACATTATCCTCTGAGCACCTGTATAATCAGTTCTTTAAAGTGGGATATTTATATCAAAGTGTATAGGCATTTAAATTTCATTTTATGCCTTATTTTTTACTGTGTTTTATTATTACCATTTATCCCCTCTAAACCGTCTTTCACTACCACCCACCCCCTTACCATCTGCACACTGTTGTACGTGTCCATGAGTTCTTTCTTTTTTTTTTGCTTGATCCCTCCATCCCCCCTCAGCCTTTAAATTTCTGATAGATTTGCAAAAATAAGCCACATATTTTAATTTCTCAAAATATCAGTTTTCTATTTTATATAATGGGAGTAGCAGCTTATGTCTATATCATAGGGTTGCTGTGAGGATAAAATGAGATAAAATACATGAACATCATTGTTAGATGTAGCAAAATAAAATATGAGGCATCCACCTATAGCTGAGATCATAGAGAATTTGTCTTTCTCTGCCTGGCTTATTTCACTTAGTATAATACTCTCCAGGTCCATCCATGATGTTATGAAGGGTAGGAGTTCCTTTTTCCTTTCTGTTGCATAGTATTCCATTGTGTAAATGTGCCACGGTTTTTTTCTTTTTAGATCCACTTATAAGTGGCACCTAATCAACAAAACAAACAAACAAGCAAAATAGAACCAGAGACATGGAAATAAAGAACAAACTGACAGTGACCAGAGGGGAGGGGGAAGATAATGGGGGGAAAAATGGGAAGGGTCTAGTCGAGGAACAGGTATAAAAGATCATGGACAAAGAGAATGGGGGAGGATTGAATGTGGGGGTGGGGGTGGGTGGAGCAGGGAAGAGTAATAGGGGAAAATGGGGACAATTGGAATTGAACAGCAATAAGAAATTAAAAAAGTATAAGGCATTTGATTAAATTTGAAATTCAGATAATGATGATATTTTAGTGTAAGTGTTGCCAAATATTACATGAAACATACTAAAAATTAACTGCTGTTTATCTTAAAATCACACTAAATTTGGTGTCACTTATTTTATTTGACAATCCTTTACTGAAGATATCAGCATATTCCTGGCATACAGTAGGCACTAAGTCAATGTTGGTTGCTATAATTCTTATTAGGCATTCAGGAAATGCTATCATTCAACAAATGTTTTCGGAAACAATTATTTTTATTCATTAGTTTATTTATCATTTATTCGACAAATATTTATTGAGTGCCTACTGTGTACGAGGCATTATTCTAGACCCCGAGGAAACAATGGTGAATAATGAAACTACCTCTGCATGAGAAGAAGAATACTTTTGTATGTTTTAGGTCTGACATGAACTTGAGGTCAAAGAAGAAACCGTGCTTAGTATATGTAATATCGAGGTCAGTAATATTGATCTTTATTATCTCTCTTTCTAGTCCCCAACATGTCTTCTGTAGTTTTTGAGGAAATTATCAGGAATCTATATTGCTGATGGGCAGTCAGGAGCATTAGACTATGGAAGGGATGAACATACCCTTGAGGAGCCCATTGAAGAGCTCTTCCTTGTGTCCCTGAAGGCTTCAGCAATGGGCTTGGTGTCATGTTCAAGGCTACAATCAACACTTGATTTGTAGCCTCTGTTGCCAATATTTCAGTGACGTGGAGCATGGTAGGTGCCACCTCACTGTACTTGCATTTCCTCAAGAAGGTTCTCAGCAAAGCCTAGCAGCTCGTAGGATGCTACGTGGTATCAGGAAGATGCAGGTTCAGACTAATTGATCAACAAATGTTAGATGTGGTTGCTCTGTCTTCCCACCTTTTCTCAGAACTCAAGTTCTCTGATGATCTGAGAGTAGACATTACACAGGCATACCTCGTTTTATTGGGCTTCATGGATGTTACATTTTTACAAATTGAAGGCAAGATCCTCCACCAGCCAAAAGATTACAGTTTGTTTTATTGCAAGATACTCGCTTCAGGGCCGTGGCCTGGAAGTGACCCCCAATGTCTCTGAGGTAGGCCTATAGTTAATGAGTGTATTAAAAAAATTCTTTCCTCTAAGTAATTCTCGTCACTATTCTGTGGTAGTTAAACTCCATATGTTTTATGGTGCCTTTGGAATTTGAGTTTTATGAGTTCTTTTCTTGAATTTTGGCTTTTTTAGTGATTGGTTTGTGACTTTACTAAGGTAAAGGCTACCTTATAACCTAGTTTGTTTTTGAAACACCTGGTTTGAATAAGGATTAAATTGATGATGTCCATTTCAAAACCTGAAATAAAATATGCATATTTTAGAGTTTTGGAATTTCTTGATTCAGTGGAATTAAATGCATAAACTTGCTTTCAGAATAGTTATGTACTGCAGTTCCTCCATGAGAGCAGAAGGGCTTTTCCCAACAAAAGTAAAAGCACAATTTGTGCCAAGCATTGGAGCTAAGTGTCATTGTCACAGCCCATGAGGCCATCCTGTGTCCCCCTCGCAGAACTATGATGTGGACTTGCCTCAGACATGAGCCCTTAGAACAGCTGCACAACACATGATGAGCTGGGAGTGTCCATTTTAGTTTTTTTTAGGGTGATGATGAAATGCAGTCGCTATAGAAGCTAAAATATTAGAAGAAGTCTAGAAATATTTTGAGGATGAGCTTTAAAGCAAACCTTCCTAACCGCCCTTCTGTCCTGCTGGTGTGTCTTATGTGTGCTGTCAGTGGTGGAGGTAGTTGGTAGGACAAGAAAATGGCGGAATTTAACATATAGATGATTTAAATGCATTTTCAGGTCTTAGCCAGTTTGCACTTTTTGGTAAGTTTGGCTACTTCTTAGCCATGACCCTTAGTGCTCATTGAAATATATATCTCCTTTCTAATTGATTTTTTAAGGAAGAGGAGGAAGAGAGAGAGAGAGTGAAAGAGAAACACTGATTTGTTGTTCCACATAGTTATGCATTCATTAGTTGATTTTTGTATGTGCCCTGACTGGGGATTGAACCCACAACTTTGGCATATTGGGACAATACTCTAACCAACTGAACTACCCAACCAGGGCCTGAAATATATCTTTGAAGTCCTAGTTAAGTGTGGTTGCATCTACCTGGTAAGATAGAATAGAAAATAACATTAAAAAATACTCTCATTTGATTGTATTATACACATTCATTGTTCTACAGGTATATATTCAGATAAGGGGGTTTAAACAAGGTATCATGCACTTCTATCATTTACCAATATATCCAGACCTTTTTCTTTAAAATTCTGATGGAATCTGTAGACTGTTACTTTCCCTTCTCCAAAATAACCTATTTTGTTCTCTCTTACTCTTCACTGAGATTCTGGTAACCTTCTAGCCATAAGATGACTATCATAACCTTACTTTGTAAGGGTTATATTCTCTTCTTGGCAGCGTGCTGTCCACAAGTCTAAGCAATGTGTCTGTGTGTCCATCGTGTGGGTAAATAATGAGACAGTTAAATAGTGCTGGGGTTGGGACCAACATCTAGGAGATACTGTTTGTGGTTTCTTGACAGACTGCTAATTAGTTTCAGATAATATTTCTTTGGAGAAAATTTCTCTGGTGATTGTGTGCCTTCACAGCATTTTGTTTAAAGCTCAGAAAAAGTTTGTGTCAGCCTGCATTGCTGCCTCGTGAAGGTTCTCCACAGCCCATGGCCCACTGAGGTGACAGTGTGTCCCATGGAGTTCATACATACCAGAAAGTGTTTTTGATTGCAAGTATTGTTAGTCATAAGACTTTGGAGTGCTCTATAGGGGACAATGTCCTGTTGGGACGTCTGGAGAGGGCTAGGCGACCAAAGGTAGCCCAGGTGTTGCAGGATGTCTGGAATAACAAATCGGTCTTTGGGGAAGAGGAGCTTGGAGAGACTGATGGGTGTACGTTCTGGGTAGAGGGTGGTAAGAGAGAAAAAGAAAGGACTACAGTGATACATAGTAAGGGGTCCTGGCCTCACATGGGATTATAGGTACTTTCTGCTTTCTTGGACTATCAAATGACATGAGCAGATTTAGTCAGATCTTAGCAAAGCACTGTCGAACGAGTTATTTTGAATGTATTTCTGCTTTTGGAAATATTTAATAAGTTGGAAAGTAGAGGTTAAAATACAGGTAGAGGCACAGGTGGGTGGGAGGGGAATGGGCATGAAGATTTGTTCTGCTTTATCATCCTCTGTATGGTCCCCATAGGGCATCATGTTCACAGTTAGATCAGATGGTTCCATGTCAGGGATTCTTTACATGCTCTGGGGTTTTGCACATTTTTTTTTCTTAAGGAGATTTTATTCTAGTATTTTTCCAAATGTAAAGTTAATTCAAGTAATTCTCTTTGATATCACTCCTTTTAAAATATCATTCCAAATGCTTTGGTTTTATAGAGGAAAACATTACGATACTGAACTAGAGAAAACAAGTTAGAATTTAAGTAAGAAAGTTCAGGTTTTGATTTGTTCCATCAAAAGTGGCTATTGCTACTTATGTATGCAGATTTAACTGTCAAAAGCATGACTGACAGCTGCTGGAGGGGAGGAAAGAGGGGGGCAATGGTGGAAAGAAGGGGAAGGGACTAGTCAAATGACATGTATGAATGACCCAGGGACATGGGCAGGAGTGTGGGGGTTGACCGTGGGACTGGAGGGTGGGCTGGATGGAGGATAGCAAAGGGGAAAAAATAGGAACAACTGTAGTAGAATAAGCCAGAATAAAAAAGTATAAGAGCTGTTGTGTTCTCTTTTCACTATGATTTTCCTCTTGGATGGGAGAGGTAAGGTGTGATCTTTTCTAGAACTATTAATGTTCAGGTAGGAGGAATGCAAGTTTGAACATGAAACAATATCATTTCAGCTTTTGCCTGAAACAGATGCACTTTCTTTTTTTAAAAAATATCTTTCAATTACAGTTTATATTCAATATTATTTTGTATTAGTTTCACGTGTCCAGCATAATGGTTAGACAATCAGAATATTTTACAAAGTGTTCCCCGGGATATTTCCAGTACCCCCGGCACCATAGTTAATTATTACAATATTATTGTTAACAGATGCACTTTCAATAGTGATTTCCAGACAATTCGGTAGTAGTGCAGTTTCCCTAAATAAAGGCAGTCTCTGTATTGCTCTGTTCACGTCAACTTTACCTGAGATACTGTCCCGTAAGAAGTGTCTATGGTGCTCCAAAGGAGGTACCCCCAGGAGAAATAAAATGAGATTGAGAAGGCTCACTAGGTTCTCCTGTTGCCATTGAACTAGACAAAATGCAGAGAAGTATGGCTTTGGGAAAATGATTGAATTCTGGCTGGAGATGAAAATCCTGCAGTTGAATATTTTCCAGAACAACATGTACTTGGATCCATATTAAAGAAAAATTCTTTGAGTGTTTAAGCCAAATGACCCAGCAGGGTTGATAGTGTGAGGCATATTTCGCAGTTGTATAAATATTTAAAACTGTTTTCCAGCCTATAAAACAAGTAAATTAGGTTGTTTTTAAAAACTGTGTAATGACATTAACCTGCCCACCTTAACTTGTTGGGGAACCTGCCTTATCACCCCAGCCTTCTCTCCCAAAAGGGAATCACTGAACAAAGAGTGTGATGAAGACTTCCAACTTGGAAAACGAAGCTGGTTTAGGAGGCTTCAGAGAATTTCACAAGGAATGATTAGCATCATGGTGTACCGCTACAGGTGGTCTGTTTTCAGGAGGCCTGTCTGCCTAAATGGTCACTAGGGGTCCAACCAGCTAGATGCCATAGCTTTTTGTCATAAACTCTTTTGAACTTGATGAAGGATAGACTCAGGGCTCCATGATATACAGGAGCCTCAAAGAAAGCAGTGCAGCATCTTGGCTGTGTTCTCAATTCTGAGCTACTGGCCCTCGACATTAGAATGCCACCAAGTCTGTCCTTGGCCATAGGGCTGTGGATGATTTGTAGGTGGTCTTTCTTGTTCAATTTTCTGAGGCTTATTTTATCAACCGTGTTCTTGTCCTTCCCCAAATTTGTTCTCTTGCATTTATTCTTACCTGCACTTTGGCTATTGCCGGCACTCACTCTATCCATGCCCCAGTCTCCTTGTTCACTGCTTGTCTCAGTTATACAGACTTATGAGACAATGGCAGTGATATTTCAACATTTATTACTAATAGAGTTTGAAAAGAATGTCATCAACTGAATTTATCCCTCCTGTTCTTAATGTCCTGGCCAAGGAAACGTAAGCAAGAGTTAATAGCCACTATATAAAGCCGGTACCATAGGGTGGTGGAAAGAGCACCCAACCAGGCCCCAGGGATAGCACAAACACCCTGGGCATCCTTGGACAGATCAGTTGAGTTCTCTGGGCCTTCATCCCCACACCGCACAGGTAAAAGATTTTGTTATGTAAGGTCCTTTGAACTGGGCATTCTAGAGGAGCTTGGTCTGTTTCTCTTGTTCCTCCATTGTGAGGCTTCATCGTGAACATATTCATTCCCTCTGCTCTTCTCTGTTCCTGACAAAAATTAATTTGGTGTTTGTCCACAGCCTGCAGAAAGAAAAATGGATGAATGTTAAAGTGGGAGACATCATTAAATTAGAAAATAACCAGTTTATTGCCGTGAGTATGGAGCATTGTTTAAAAATGTATCTCAGACTGAAATATCATATGTATTGCAGTATTTATACTAAATCTATACTAATACAGACTAATTAAAGGGGGAATGCCAAGATGTATTTGTAAGAAGTTTCAATGATAAAATGTTTTAAAAGGCATATTGATTACTGAATTTTTCAGACTGTAAAATGCACCAGACCATCAGATGCACCTAGGTTTTAGAGGAGCAAAATAGGGAAAAAATTTTGAAGCACAAAGTGTGGTAAAATATTTAATAACAAAAATAACATAGGCCTCCCCCACCTCAGCGAGCCAGGTAAACTACATTTAGAATATAAGATGCACCCCCCTTTTTCTCCCAAAGTTGTGTGTGGGGGAGTGTGTCTTATAGTCCAAATAATACGTAACTACTTTCAATAACATGATAACCTAGATAGGCTGAGTGATCATCACTGTGTCTATCTCCTCTGGGATGCATTAAATTAACAGATACAAAGATTTATAATTGTTTGATATAAATAAATGCATCTGAAATGCTTCAGAGTACTGTAAAAATGGTTTGTCCTCCTATAAGTTGAATATTATCCCTCAATAATGGACTTAATACTGCTAATTTGCATATATTTGAGAAAAAGGCGAGAGGAAGAGAAAACGTGCGCTCTCTCCTGAATTATCACAATCAGAAAATTTCTATTGACCATTGTGAATCATTAAAATCCTATTTATGAAAGTTTTACTTTGCATATTAAATGAAATGGCTACGGGGGCATCCGACCTTTTGGCGTCTCTGGGCCACACTGGAAGAAGAGTTGTCTTGGGCCACACATTAAATGCATTGTGACATGTAATCACACACACACAAAATCTCATAATGTGTTAAGTAAATTTACAATTTCCTGTTGGGCTGCATTCATGGCCATCCTGGGACGCGTGCAGCCTGCAGGCCACAGGTCGGACACCCCTGGTAGACGACTAATTTGACCTCAACTCCAATCCTGGCAAGCGCAGGCTTTGGCTCTGCTGGGTCCATTAGCAGGTCTCATCTAGTCGTTTCTGCACCCTTCTTGGACACCCTTTCAGAGAGGCCACCTTGGGTCTAATTGTCCTCATGTAATTTGAAGTTTTATAGTTTCAAATCAGAGTTACTTGTTTCATTATAGTTTTTATAAACAAACCCTCCTTTTAAAAAATAAATGAGACAGTAAAATGTTGAAAATTTTTAGAGAAAGAAGATTTTTTAAACATTGACCTGATCTATATGAAGTAGAAACTTCTTGCATCCTCTATATGAAAAAACATAAATGACCCATGTTGTGTTTGTACAATTACTAACTGTGGGGGTGGAACACATGGGCAAGGATTTTGTTTTAAACAAGAACAGGGCCTATCCATGAGTAAATGATACGAGGTTCATTATTATTCTCCTCCCTTCTCCTCTTTGAACCATCTTTTTGTTAATCTTTCTGTCAAATCAATTTAATTATGATAAACAATAATAATATATCTAGTACATATTATTGTACAACATACATTTTTGGGACATAAAATATAAATTTTAAATAAAAATAATACCTATAATCTCACACAATTTCATGACTTTCTTCTGATTTTTGTCCAAATCAACATATTTTCCTCTAAGCATACTCACGCTGGATGCGGCACCTGTACTTGAGAGAAGAAGGCACAGATGGGGGTATAAGGAACATAATTGTGGCTGGAATTAATGATCGCTCGCCTGCCCCGCTGTGGGTTCCAATAATCACCCCTGGCCTGAGGAATACATGGGTTTGCCTTGTGAAGGTCTTCTTCACCTGCGGGTGGGGCACAGAAGCCTGTGACGGCAGATGTTCCTTTTCTGACTTGTGCCCATGTAAACTAAGCACACCCACCATAGAGAGAACATGTGAAGAGTGTATACCACTCTCTCTCTCTCTCTTTTTGAGTGTATACCTCCCTTGAGCCAAAATTACTCATCATGATTTTAAAGGGAAAAAAAGTTTTTGAAAATTCACCTTGGTTTTATTTCTCATTTTTAATTTCCATGAATATGATAGTCATAGAACTTCATGCCGCTTGGGCCGATGCCCCTCCTTCCTCAAGCTTAGAAAGATCATTTTAAACAAGATCCAGAATTCTCTTATTATTATCATCTGTGATTGAAAATAATTATGAAATATAGAGAAAGATGTCTGTTTATACCTAGAGTTGCTTTTCTTCCCAGACCCTGTCTTATCACAATTTAGACAACACAAGCACACACATGCAGTCTATTTTTGAGCTGGAAATTTAAAAGCTTGAGACAATGAAAAGAATGGATTGATTCCAAATTTAAGTGTCAGGACTTGAGAATGGCACAATTCTAATATTTTTAAACACAAAGGTAAGAAAATGTCACAGATTTGGAACACTGATTGTACATTCAGGTGTAGCTAGAAAATTGTTCGGCTGTGTCAAAGTAAATTGCTAAAATTCGAGTCAGTTCTTTTCAGACATTCAAACCCTTCAGAATTTCAAAAAAAAAGAATCTTTATTTTATTCATTATTATTTCTCATGAAAGTAGGTATAGTTGACACACAATATTATGTTAGTTTCTGGTGTGTGACATAATGATTCTACACTTATATACCTTATGATATAGTCATCATGATATGTCTAGTAACCATTTGTCACTGTGAAAGTGTATTACTGACTCTATTCCCTTTGCTGTACATTATCCTTGCAACTTATTTATTTCATAACTAGAAGTTTGTACTTCTTCTTCCCTTCACCTTTTTATCTATCTCCCCACAACCCTCCCCTCTGGCCACCATCAGTTTGCTCTCAATGTCTATGAGTCTGTTTCTCTTTTATTTTGTTTATTTAATTTTTAGATTCCACATAGAAATGAAACCATACAGTATTTGGCTTTTTCTGTCTGACTTATTTCACTTAGTTTGGCTTATTTCTATCTGACTTATTTCACATATACTGTAGGTCCATCCATTTTGTCACGAATGGAAGCTTTTATTCTTTTTTATGGCTGAATAATGAGTGTGTTTTATGTATATGTGTATATATATGTTCACATCTTCTTTATCCATTTATCTATTGATGGACCAACAATTCCACTTCTGAGTATTTATCCAAAGAAAACAAAAATATTACCTAATTCAAAAAGATATATGCACCCCTATGTTCACTGCAACATTATTTACGATAGCTAAGATGTGGAAACAAAACCCCTCATTTTAATATAAAATTTGAAACTTAAAAGAAAATAAACAGCTTCCCAATGTAGAGGGGTAGCAGGTTTCTAAAACTGAATCGTGACAGGTTATTTCCAAAGCTCAAATGGACAGCCACATAGGATGATTCACCTCTGTGAGAGACCAACTACTTCTTCTCTGAGTGTTTTCTACCGTCTTTGACCAAATTTTCTATTCTATCTTTCCCTTTGCTCAGTCCCTGCTTTATTTTTTCTCTCTTCTTCACACCCCACCATCTTTTTCTTTTTTCTAAATAATCTGATTTTGTTTTTCTTTTAACCTTTCTCTCTTTTTAAAATTTCCTTGCCTGACTTATTTTATCTATTATTTTCAAATTCCTCCATCTATTTCACTTCTGTCTTTCCTCATCTCTTTGCCTGCCCCCTGCTCTTAACTGATAATACAAAGGAATGAAAGTATATGCGTGTAAATATTTCCATTTATCTAATTATTGGGGAAAGTTTTATATATGTCATCAGTAATTATTCAAGCAAGAAAACCAAATGTTATATATTTCTTGCAAAAAGAGTGAATGGAGTGGCTACTGAGTTTTTTGATACCCTCTGCCCTTGCTTATGTTCTGATGGTCAAGCGTATGCAAAACAAGAATAGATAGAGAGAGGGAGGGTTTGATTCAGGGCATATAACCAGAGGGGTGGAACAGGATTTCACCTCTCTCACTTTTTTCCCGAGGCTCATCTGGCTCATTAGTAGTAGAGCGATGACACAGCATGGAAGACTCTGGACCAGTCTTCCCTTCTCAAGTACTCTTTATCCTGCTTTTAAAAACAGGCTGACCTGCTTCTCCTATCAAGTAGTGAGCCCCATGGTCTTTGTTACATTGAAACTGCTGAGCTTGATGGGTAAGTTATTAAAGTTAGAACAGATAATAAGATTGTTTTTAAAATATATTTAAGACTAATAGCTTTAGGAACAGTACTTGAATCTTAATCTTTATTTTTTGTTTGATTGTCTTGGAAGAAACAGTCTAAATACCAAATTCATTTGCTAATTACTTGGTAGGTTTTTTTTTAACTCTGTGTTTTCTCTTGATTTTATTTTCTTTTGGAAACAGTGACCCAAACATGTATATGTAAATAATATCATACAGAGACTATTCAGTAAGATTCCTTAGAAGGGTTGTTTTTGGGGTTGGTTTGCTTGCTTTTAATTTCAAGTGATTCTCCAAGGAAAATGAGAACTAGTAGTAGTCCAGGTCTCCTGAGGAAGGAAGGACCAATGTCACCGCAGAAGGCAGTCTTTTGGAACTGGGCCAAATGATGACATAGCAGGAAAAAAAAAAAGAAATGGAGTATAAGGCAGCTTTGATATTGATATAAAGTTGTTCTTTTTCATTGATTTAATATGTCTGTTTGGCATAAGAACATTTAGTGAATGCTTACATTTTAAAGATACCACATATGTTTTATAGGTGGATTTTTATCATTTAATCCTGAAATAGGTACTGTATATATGCCCCATTGTACAATGAAGAAACCAAGTCTTAAAGAGACTAAATAATTTGTCTCAAAGTTCTGAAGAGTGGAGATAGGACTCCCACCTGTCAGTCTGACAAAGGAGTCCATGGTTTTATCCACCACCTCCTAACCTATTGTCTTAGAGACATTCAGATAGAGTTTGGCCTGTGTGATCCTACCCCTAGTTTGGGCAGAAGCTAAAATAGTGCTGAGAGAAAGAACTTACAGCAGCAAATGCATACAAATGAAAAGAGAAAAAGTCTCAAATCACTACCATCTCAAGAACATAGAAAATACCAGAATAAATCTAAGGCTAGCAGAAGGAAGGAAATAAAACCAAAAACAAGAGCAGAAATGAATGACCTTGAAAAGAAAAAAACAGTAGAGATAATCAATGAAACAAAAAGCTATTTTTTTTAAAACATCAAGGAAATTGACAAACCTTTAGCAAGACTGAAAAAAAGAAAAGAAAGAGCAGACACAAATTAACAGTATCGTGAATGAACCGGGGGTATTTAGACAGATTCTGTAGATATTAGACGGATAAGGAAATACTACGAACAACTCTATTCAAGTTAATTTAATAACATAGATAAAATGGGCCACTTTGTCAGAAAACAAACTATCATAACTCATCCAGTATGAAATAGATAGTTTGAATAGCCCTGTACTTACAGAAAAATTGAATTCAAACGTAAAACATAAAACTATAAAATGTTTAGAAAAAAACATAGGAGAAAAATCTTTATGATCTAGGGCTAGTCAGGGTTCTTAGACCTAACACAAAATTCATGACCCACAAAAGGAAAATTTGCTAAACTGGGCTTCATTAAATTAAAAGTTTTTACTTTGAAAATGCCCAGTTAAGAGAATGAAAAAATAAGTTACAGACTAGAAGAAAATATTTTCAAACTATCTATCTGACAAAGGACTCATATCTTGAACATGTGAAAAATACCCAAAGCTCAGTAGTAAAAAAACAAAATAATTTAATTAGAAAATTGGCAAATGGTATGAAGAAACATTTTACCAAGGATGACATACTGATGGCAAATAAGCACATGAAAAGATATTCAACATTATTAACCATTAGGGAAATTAAAATTAAAACCACAATATAATATCACCACCTACCTATCAGAATGGCTCAATTAAAAAATAGTGACAACTCCAAATGCTCCCAAGGGTGTAGAGAAACGGGATCACTCACACATTGCTGATGGAAATGTAAAATGCTACCATCACTCTGGGAAAAAGTTTGGCAGTTTCTTAAAAACTAAACATGCAACTACCATACAACCGAGCAATTTTATTTCTGGGGATTTGTCCCAGAGAAATGAAGATTTATATTTACATGAAAATTTATACACAGATGTTTACAGCAACTTTATTTGTACATCCCCAAATTAGAAACCACTTATATGCCTTACAACATGTGAATGATTGAACAAGCTGTGGTATATCCATATCATAGAATGCTACTGACCAATAAAAAGGAAGGAACTGTTGATATATGCAACAACCTGAATGAAACTTCAGAGATTATGTTGAGTGAAAAAAAGCTACCTCGAAAAGATCACATACTGTATTATTCTATTTATATAACATTCTTGAGATGGTAAAATTATAGAATGGACGGCAGAGTGGGTGTTGCCAGGCATTGAAGGCGAGTTGGAGGAGACAGGGAAGTGGGTATGTCTGCAATGGGCAACCCAAGGAATCCATAGAGTGATGGAGATACTCTGTATCTGGCCTGCGTCAATGTCAGTATCCTGTTTGTCATATTGTGATACAGTTTTTGCAAGATTTTACCATTAGTGGAAATCAAGTAAAGGTACCTAGGATCTTTCTGTCTTGTTTCACATGCTGAAAACTATTTTGAAGTTTATCAGGATACTGAGGCAGATTAAGGGAGAGTATGGTACAACAATGAAGGTATTAAATTCAGAGTCTTAGAAAATTATTATAAGACACATGTGTGACTATTTTCCCCATTTAGTTTCTATATCTGAAGGTAAAAGTGAGATGTTGGAGAGAATACTGAGGAAGTAACCTAAAATGATGAAAAACTTTAATGAATGACATGCTGTATTGAATAGGATAAAGAAATGAGGACTGTTTGGCCTGGCTTGTGTGACTGTCTGTCTCTAGTATTTGAAAAATTGTTTCAATGAATGGACATGTTAGTCTTTTAGCCTCAGCAGCACTGTCTCACTGTGGTCTATCAGTCCCTGATCAATTTCTGCCTCAACATTGAAGTTCTTTACTATATTAATCTCCATTCATGTCTGCCTCCAGGGAATTAATACATTTTGATCAATGGGATTACTTTTAAACAAAGTAACTTCATTATATACACAACTTTCCTACAGAAAGCTATTTTACCAGTGGGCATTCCTTGAGTTGAGTTCATATTACCTCAACATCATTGTAAAAGCTCATTTATGGGAAGTTTAAATTGCATGCCTTTTAGGCATTTACTTCTTGGTTCCCTAAATTCTATTACTCCATGGTGTAATATGTACTTACAAAAGGTGATATTTGCTTCTTTTTACCTACCACTTGTTTCCCTCAAGAGGGCAGTCACCCTCGTGGGGCAGCATTGATTTTCATGGTATGTATTTAATTAATATTTGTTGACTGAATGAACCCACTACTCAACATTTTCATAAAAAGACAGAACTCTGACAGATAATCTTAAACTACAGTGGGAGAGAATTTGATGGGACTTGGTGAAAAAGCTGGCATAGCAAGCTTAAATACGGACGTGAGTGACAGTCCTAGACTCTTCACTGCTGGTCATTTCTTAAACACCAGAGATCAGCCCTCTGTCCGTTGTACATGTGGTCCTGCCTGGAAGAAAACGACCAGTTTACTGTGACCTGCTGAGTTCCTGTTTGGTTATTTGATTTTAGACTTAAGACATTCTTGGCTTGATTTTCCAAGAAATGGAAAGCTGTATTCCTTTTCCCATTTAAATTTCAGCTACTGTGAAATTAGCCATGACTTTTTTTTTTCAAGTATAACTCCTGTGTAGATAGTAGACTCTGGAGTCATACTGGCCGCCTTTATTTGGCAGTTGTGTTCCTGTTCCTAATGTGTTTTGTAACTCATGCATGATGTCTGAGTAGATTTGGACGAAACCACATTTATTATGTCCTCTGTTCTTTCAAACAGCAAAACAGATCACTGTGTTGTTATACAGATGTGCTGTGGGTGGAATGCCAATTCTTAGGACCCTGCAAAGCCCTGTCCACTTTCCTGAGACGGTGTGAGAGATGTGAATGATATTCAGAGGGAGTTTCTCAAATCTCGTGTTGGATTTTGCACATGCTGCACCCACTGTATTGCTTGTGTAAGATGCTGTCGGGCTGCTTCTTATAAAAATTCATGTCATGTCAATTAATTTCACAGGGAAACAAACCTTAAAGTTCGCCATGCACTATCAGTTACCTCAGCACTTGGGGAAGATATTAGCAGACTTGCAAAGTTTGATGGTAAGTGTTTACAATAGACGAACAAAAATTTTGAAATCAAAAGATTTTGTAACAAAATAGTAATAAACCAATGATCTTAAATGCAATTTATGAGTTTTTAAAAAATTTCATGAAAGAACATAAAGTTTTCCAAAGCCTGCAATCTCTTCTCACGCTAATGAGGAAAAGTGTTTACCAAGGGATAATGACTTTATCAGTTCATCATTCATTTCATCCTTATTTCTCCTCTAGATCGTGTTCCCTCTAGTCCCACCACACCCTAACTTGCCTTACCATGGCCTCCCCGGTGTCCTGGGTAGACTTGCTGAGGAGGAATACAGGACACAATTTGGGTTCTAGCTCTAGGCCCACCCACCCCTCCATTCTCTGACTCCTCAACCAGATCAAACGCTGGACTGTGAACTTGTGAAGACAGTAATCCTGCCTCATCTATTTCTGTATCCTTCCTAGTGCCTGGCATACGTCTTAAAGACAGACAGTAGGCATTTAAAAAGAATATTCTGATTGATTAGTCAGTCGGTCAGCGGTTGTCCTCTATTTTAGACCAGGTGTTGTTACCACCACCGTCACACCATTCCACCCAGTCCCTGCTCCTCAGCATGGAGTAGCCCCTGCCTGTTCTATTCCAGCTACGTCGTATTTTTGTGTGTTTGTTTTGTTTTGTTTTCCTGTTAAAGCTGTTGCTGAAAGACAAAATCCTTCAAGAGTCCAAGGAAAGTGTCATTAATGGTAGGGCAGCAGGCACCATGACAGGCTGTGGGAAAATCTCTGGGGCCTTCCTGCCATCCCCCCATTGTCTCTCACTTTACACGCTCGTATGCCTGGCTTTGAATATCAGTGTTTACATATAGCTTGGTTTTATTTGTTAATGAATCTTTATGAGTTTGAGACTATTTTCCAAAGTGTTTTCTTTGGAGTCCACCAAAGGAAAATCTGGACAAGGGTCTTAGCATGTCCCATGAATTAAAGCACAGGTAAATTTACATTTACAAAGTTTCACCAATGCACAGCTTAGAGTTTATGTTGCCTGTGCTTTGCATTTACTTGTAAACTTCATCTGAATTCTGTTGATATTTGAATCTCTCTTAAAAGAGTGCTGTTATAACAAATGTTTATAGAAAAAATATTCCTCCAGTTTGAGATTTAAGTAAGGGAAATAGCCAGGAAACTTTGAATGGCTCAAGAAATATTTTGATTAGATTAAAAACAAATTACTCATTTTCTACTAAGTAATTTTTTCAATGAAATTTTACTGTTATGTGAATCCAAGAAAAGTAAATTGTGTTCATGAATTAAAATACTTGCTTAAAGTACCTCATAGAGTATTTATGGCATCCTAAAAGGGCAATATAAATGTAATTTACCATTACTCATTTTTTTCCTGCTGGAATTGTACCTTTAAATCTCTATCAATCTATGAGGAGGTAAAACATTTTGATTTTTAGTTTTCTTTACCATCAAAAAGCAGAAAGTGATTGTTATAATAACCAGTTCACTTTCTTTCATAGATATTGGCACAGACAGCCTACACTATGATGCAGCTACAGACAATCCAGAAATCATAGTGGTATAAACAGTGAAAGTTTATTTCTTGCTCATGCACTCTGATGCAGGCTGGGTGGCCTTCTCCATCTGGTGGCCCTGGTGCCTAGATTAATAGCCTCTAAGGTTGGCATATCACAGTGAGGATGAGATGAAAGAGACAAACTGACTTTTAACTACTTCTTTCTCTCACATTTCATTGGCCAGCATGAGTCACATGGTCCTGATCTAACGGCAAGGGAGCCTGGGAAATAACAAAAATGGATGCTTATTGAGGGCTAACAGTTTGTATCACACCCTC
Source organism: Artibeus jamaicensis (assembly GCF_021234435.1). NCBI lineage: Eukaryota > Metazoa > Chordata > Mammalia > Chiroptera > Phyllostomidae > Artibeus > Artibeus jamaicensis. Next base: position 21,296,010 of record NW_026521883.1, read on the forward strand.
CAAGAACTCTGACCATAGGATAGTATGTAAAAGGCCAGGCTGGATTAGGTAGATTTGTTACATGGAACCAAAGAAATGGGACTGAGAATCCTCCTCCTTAACATGACTCTTTATCTCCCAATCTCCCTTCCTGCTTGACTTTTTCTTCTTCTCATAGCATCTGATGTACTCTATAACTTTATTATATTCCAAGTTTACTACTTATTGTCCATCTCTACCTGCTGCAGTGAGGGCTACACAAGGATCTTTGTTTTGCTCACAGATATATACCTGGTTTCTAGGAGAATGACTGGCATATAGTAGCTGCTCAATAAATACTTGCTGAATAAATGGTCCCAGTTCCAGAGAGTGGAGGGAAATGGTCCCATTCTCCAGACATGGGAGAGCAAATGGAAAGATTGGGAAATGATGAGGGGGAGAGAAAGCTTCCTGATGGGGCCTTATTTTTAAAGTGAAGTAATAATATTACTTACTAGTTGTGGCCTGATTTTGCTTCACACGGCATAGGCAACTCACCAAATCTCTAATGTAGAATTGTTTTTGCAAATAAAGGCAACACAGACCTCTTTTTTCTATCGTTTATACTTTAGCTGTGGTCACTTTTCAGAGAACATATAATGTCAAATGCATCAGGCTGGTACACTTCTGGGCTAAGAACCAGGTTTCTGCTAAATTTACTTTTTCATCTTACATCTTGGGCTGAATTTCAATCAGCCTTAAAGTTCAAGGCAATATGACATTTTATGGTTTTAGCCTTATTAAAATATGATGATTTGTTTCCAAGAAAGCATCTGAAGAATGAATAGAGGGATTAAGGAGAAATAAATTAAATATAACATGCAAATAGCAGTGAAATTGAAAGACCAAGAGGGTGATGCAAGAAGTATATTTGAAAGAGTTGGGACAATGAACAAACCCCAAATCCTTCCCGCAATTGCTTCTGCTTTCTTATAGCCTTCAACTTTTCCTCCATTTTTTCCTTTTCAATCCCTATTTACATGTTCTAATTTCGATCTCTCCTTGCCTTTCTGACACACACATTCACACACTATGTGCTGTGTACACACATTTCTCTACCCATTCCACCAGCTCTCCTTCCCTTCCTCCTTTCTGCATTCTTTCTATTGTCTTTCCACCCTCCTCTTCCACTCTCTATGTTAGTTTACTTATCTTCTCTACCTGCACTATCTCTTTTTCTGTTTTTAAATCTTTGGTGCCCTCTCTCCATATTAATTAGTTCATTAAGTCTATTTATGAAGTGCCTTCTTTTGACAAGATGCAGTACAAAGTATATAAATTATAAAATACCTGCACATGGATTATAGGTTTTTTAAGATTCTTTTGCTCTCCTATTCTTTCTCCACCTCCTCTGTTTTCTCTCCCCTATTCACCTTCATTATAATGGAGTATCAGTAGATGTCAGGGTTTCTTCTGGTGACTAGAAAAAGACTTCTTCGTGCCATGGGAATTAAAACCAGATAGTTCATTCTTTCTTTGAAATTAGAAATATGATATCAGCATTGTGTACATTTGGAAATGGCCTCCCTAGCTATGTCAAGTTCACGCAGATGAGACAGACATGTGAGGCACGCCCGTCTGTGCTAAGTATATCTTTTAGCTTGTGACTTCTGGGCAAATGTGGGTATGGCGTTATTTTTGTTCCTAGTTACTGTGTGGTTTTTTTCCCGAGACTTCCCAAAATACTTTCACACCAAATTACAGGGTTCTGTCCTTGAGTCATCAGTGCACATCTTCCAGTTATCTAAAGACCTGAGTGTCCTACCCTTAGAGAGATCCCCACTGCAACTCCAAACTGGGGACATCAAGGGTCAAAACTAAGATAGGTAGGGCCTATCTCTCATCTCTGATAAGCCTCCCTGCCTAAACCTAGGGACAGTGTCTTGCTGGTGGCCTCCTTAGGCATGGCATGAGCTTTTACTCAATCTTTCCTTTCTTTTACGTAGTCACCTGCTCATTCACTCAGTAAATGTATCTTTAACACAATGCCAATGGATCTGCCAAGCCTGCGAGTACAGTGGTTAATGAGTCAGACACAGGTTTTGCTTTCATAGAGTTTATAATCCAGGGGAGAAGACAGACTTAAACATAAGTTCATCCCCAAAGAGGCCTTTAGGTAGGTACATGTCCTAAAGTTCTCAGGCCCTAAACATGATGTCAACATATGAACAAGTACTTCCTATGTTCCAGGGACATTGCTAAGTAATTGTACACAGTCTTATTAAATCCTGACAGCCCTGGGAGGGAGAGATTATTATTACCTCCAGCTATGGGCAAAAACCCTGAGACCCTGATAAATCAAGTAACTCTCCCAATGCCATATGGTTACTAAGTGGAGATGCCAGAACATGAACCCAGGACTGCTGGCAAAGCCTATTCTACAAAGGAACACAAGAGGCTGTGAACTACAAGCAGAAGGCAGCACTGGGGAGCTGGGGGAATTCACATGACAGCGGAGCCCATGATCAGGACAGGGTTAGGTAGGGCAAGAAATAAATGATAAGAATACTCTAAACCTAAAGGTACAAAATGAGTGACCAGAGATCGATCCCTTTCAGGACTCAGATGACATTATCCTATTTTTTAAAAGTAGCAACGTTCTTAGTGATCTTGAATGGTAGGATCCCTGATAAGAGTTTATAGAAGGTCTGGAAAAGCACAGAGGCCAGTACATGCAAGGTGGAGCTGGGTTTCGGTAGGTAAATCCACTCATTCGAAAAGTTCTCACATAAATATTTTTATACATTTCAAACATCAGAAAAAATTGGTATGTAGTGTACTGAACTTTATAAGAAGAATACATAACTTGATGTAATATTATAGTAAGTATGAAAATAGAGTGGACCTTGATGTTTCATGTTAAACTCTTATGGGAATTGATAAGCTTTTACAAATAAGTAACTGGAAATAATTGTTAGTTATATACTTGAAAACTGGACATACTTATGCCTTGGGGGAAGTCCAGGCTATAAATTGTCCAAGTGTGTTTAAGAATCTTTTGCATATTGTTATGGATTGGGCTGAGATCTGTTTTTTGCAACTTATGACAAGTTTACATATTTTGTATGACTGTGTAATACTGAGTTCTGAACTGGGGAAAGGTTGACTCTTTATTTCAGGAATCTTTGTGTATTTTGTGGTCCTTTCTAAAGAATAGCATGTGTGTAATTAAAACACAGGAAAACAAGCCTCTCTTTTTGGCTAAAAACAAAACAAAAAGGGTTGGTTAGCATCTTGTGACTTTTGAACCTATCAGACAGGTTTTCCATTCACCTGAACAGAAGCACAACCCAGCAGCATAGCACAGATTCCATGTAAAGACAGGAAGAATAACTTCCATTTTTACTGCTGCTGCTGTGGTTCTGACGGTGGTAATAATGGGTGGCTGGGGCTTGATGTTTGAAGAATAAAGAGGCTTTAGAACACAGGAAGGTGATACTCTTTCTAAGAAAAGGAAGATGAATGTTTATCACAATTACCATGGGAACTGTAGTGGGCAATCTTTTAAACTTTAAGAAACTCTTGGCTGGAGAAGCTCTTGAACAGCCACAATGATGTCTTATCTAATAGATAATTTGTCTTATGGAAGAGCTGCAATGCAGATCATCAAGAAATATTGTTAATAATAATGTACATAGAGAAATAAAGCCAACCTCTCTGGAAAATCATAGAATACTGGGCACCAAACTCCATTTTCATGATAAGGTACAGAGTTCTGCTTGGAGGTAAATACTTGAGTTTCTGAAGATTATTAGGTTGCTAATAAATGAATCATCTAGCTGAGGAAGGTCCAGAGTGAAACCCTGTGGATTTTGTTTAGCATGGACCTAGAGCATTTCTGTGTGATTGTGAACTGGATGAATTGCTGTCTGCTTTCATACGTATTCTCTTCAGAGGGCAAACAAATGTGACTGCCTAGTTTGATTACATTTATGCTTCATTATTGATATGATTTCCACCCAGTTGTTTTATTGCCCACTAAAGATGAGTTTATGCTCTAAACATGTTTTCAGAGGATACTATATGAGAAACATGCTGTTTTTTCTAAACAATTTGCTCATCTATTGTCAAACCGTTTGTTGCCTGTTACTCTTCTTTGATACAATTAACAAAAGGAAGAAGGATACTAAAAATCTTCCCTAGTCCTTATTATGCTTTATGGCTAGGATATGTTTTTGGTTGCTTCTATTGTGCTTTGAGGTTCTTACATTTTTTTCAGTGTTCTCAGATCTATTTGTATCCCCTTAGAGTTAGACCAACCTACACCCTCCATTGTGGCTGGGCTATTAGTTCTCCCAAAACACTTGATCATTATTACTATGGAAACATACCCACTTCTTTTCATCTCAGATCTACTTCCCCATCTCATCTCCCAACCTCTCTTTTGAAACTATCTGAAACTTTTTCTACCCATCTCTCCAACCAATATTTGTTAAGATCCTATTATGTAGGCAGTACAGTAAGTTACGGGGCTATGGAAGTGAATGCACTGTGCCTTTCAAAGGAAACTCTGCACCCCTTTTGGGAAGGGCAGAAAAACACTTGGAAAGCTTCTGTTTTATGCTAACAGGGCTAAGCAATGGGAAGCTGATTTTTTCTGAAGATAAACTATAATTTAGCTTTGTTCCCACCATTTTATTTTGTCTGGGCCCTGCATTTAGTACTTAAGTCACTGGAACCACATTTTTTGAGAAAGACTAAATTGGGGCTTGGCCTCCAAGAGCCTAGGCAGAACCCCTTGGCCTTACGGCCTGTTCCTGTCTAGAACCACACCTTTGGTGTCAGGCCAGTAGTGGACGGGCCTTGGGGCCAGGGAGCAGCAAGCCAGCATGTTCAAGGCTGCATTTGCCTCCATGTCCGTCTTTGCTTTCGACAATGAAAATGACCAAATGAGCCTGTTTTTTATATCCCTATTGGCACGGATTGTGTACCATGTTTTTGCTCAAAGCACATTTTTTTTTTGAAGTGACTAAGTTTAAAGTCTGATAAATTGAGTCTTGGGTCAAAAAACTGAAATAAGCATTAAAAGTTGCTGTCAACCCGTTATTTCATGTATGTTTTGCTGATGACATCCAATTCAAGGTTCTACAAAATACAGGAATAAAAATTCTTGGTGAAGAAGAAAGGATAGTGAATTCTTAGAATTTAGAAAAATGTCTCCTCTTCCACCACATAATTATCCAAACAACTTGGGCCAGTTGAAATCAGTTTTAATTTACTTTTTAATATCATTGATAGACCTTAATGGGAGTAACCAGAATCAGCTACTTGCCTTCACATAAAAAATGACTTTGTACAGGGTATTTAGCTTCATCCAGATCCTCCTGCCAGCACTCTGTCATCTCACAGTAGCTGTCTGGGAAGTGGCCAGCCTGTGTGGGGGCATTTAAGTAACACTTTTGTTATACTGGGGAAAGGGAAATGGAATTTGGAAGAGCAGTCCTGAGGCCAGGAGTTATTTCTTTCAGGGCTTTGTTCACTTTGTTTCTTTTCTTTTTTAAATGGTTTTGTTTATTTACTTTGCTTTTACATTTATTTATTTTATTTTTCAATTATAGTTGTCATACAGTATTATATTAGTTTCAGGTATATACCCCAGTAATCAGACATTATATAACTTACTAGGTGATCATACTGATAAATCTCATACACATCTGACATGGTTATTGGAAAATTATTGACTATATTCCTTGTGCTGTATTTTATATCCTTATGTAGAGTACATATGTATGTCACAGAATAGTGACAACCAATTTGTACTTCTTAATCCTTTCACCTTTTTACCCATCACTGCAACTCCCTTCCCACATGGCAACTATCAAAATGTTCTCTGCATATATGAGTCTGTTTCTATTCTGCTTGTTTACTTATTTTGTTTTTTAGATTCATTTATTGCTATTGTATTGTTCCTATTTTTATGTTTTTTTCTTCTTAAAGAAGACTTTTTAATATTTTATGTAATACTGGTTTGGTGGGGAGGAACTCCTTTACCTTTTTCTTGTCTGGGAAGCTCTTTATATGTCCTTTGATTCTAAATGATAGCTTTGCTGGGCACACTAATCTTGGTTTTAGGTCCTTGCTTTTCATTACTTTGAATAGTTCTTGCCAATCCCTTCTGGTCCATAATGTTTCTGTTGAGAAACCAGCTGATAGTCTTATGGGAGCTCCCTTAGAGGTAACTAATTGCTTCTCTCTTGCTACTTTTAAGATTCTCTCTTTGTTTTTAGCTTTTGCATTTTTATTATAGTGTGTTTTGGTACGAGCCTCTTTGGGTTCACCTTGTTTGGCAATCTGCACTTCCCGGACTTGTATGTCTGTTTCCTCCATCAAGTTCAGGAAGTCTTCCATTGTTATTTTTTCAAATAGGTTTTCAATCCCTTCTTCTCTCTTCCTTCTGGCACCTCTAGGATGTGTTGGTACACTTGGAGTTATCTCAGAGGCTCCGTTAATTATTCTCATTTTTTTAGATTCTTTTTTTTCTTTTAGCTGTTCTGATTAGATGATTTTTGCTTCCTTATGTTTCAAATCACTGTTTTGATTCTTGGCTTCATCTACTTTACAGTTGATTCCCTCTAAATTATTCTTCATTTCAGTTAGTATAACCTTCATTTATGACTGGTTCTTTTTTATAGTTTCCATGTCCTTTTTATGCTGTTGAAGTTCTCACTGAGTTCCTCTACTCTTCACCTAAGTTCGTTGGGCATCCTTATAACCAGTGTTTTGAACTCTACATCTAGTAGATTGCTTGTATCCATTTTATTTAGTTCTTTTTTTCTGGAGTTTTGTTCTATGCTTTCATCTGTGACATGTTTCTATGTCTCCTCATTTTGGCAGCCTCCTTGTATTTTTTTTCTATGTGTAGGTAAAATTGCTACATCTTCTGGCCTTGGTAGAGTGGCCTTATGTAGTAGGTGTTCTGTAGAGTCTGGTGGCACAGCCTCCCCAGTCACCCAAGCTGAGCACCCCAGGGGTTCCCCCGACCCCCATGTAGGCTTTGTACACCCTCTTATTGTAGTTGAGTCTTGATTGCTGTTGGCACATCAATGGGAGGAATTTACCCCTAGGTTAATCGGCTATAATGGCCAGCTATAACCACCATTGAAGATCAGCTGTGAATGAGCCTGCACCACAGAGCAAAACTTACTTCTGGGCACTGGTGCCTGCTGACTCTTCCACTTCACTGTGTTGCTTGTGGATGTGGTTGGGCTGTGCTTTGATGTAGTCTGAAACTGTCCACAAGGTGTGCTGGCTCTGGGACCTCCCAGGAGTTGGAGGCCATGGTCAGCTACTGCCTATGTTCTGCCCAGGGTCACCTGTCATTAGCTACAAAAACAATCTGCAGATGGCCGATACTTGTGCTGGGCTTGGAGGTGCCTAGGAGAGGCCAAGCTCTGAATCAAGGCTAGCTGCTGCTATACCAGGCCTGGGTCAACTTGAGAGGTATGGGGCATGCTGAGGCCAGTTGCTGCTTGTTTGAGAGATTTTAGGAAAGTCTAAAGCATGAGCCAAGATAGGACATTCTATGGTAAAGCCACTGGAAAGGGGGTTGGGTGGGCCTGAAACTTGGGTGGGGCAGGATCTTAGGGAATTACCAGGCAGGGTAAACAGACCTAGCCAGGTTGATGGAAACTCAGATAGCATGCTTGTCTGCAGGCTCTGTGGGGGAAGTGCTCACAGAAGGAACAATGGCCTCTGCCAGCACTTCTGTTTGGGAGAAAGCGGCCCCTCCAGCTCTCGCCCTAATGCCAGACAATTCAGGTCCTCCCCATATATCTCTGGTACCTTCTGAGCTGCTGCCCAGTGCTGGAACTCAGAGGGAGTCAATTGAGTGAGTCTATGCTCAGAACATTTAAAAGGAACTCCCTGGGACTCCAGAGCCCTCTATTTCACTCAGCCACAATCCCCACTGGTTTTAACAGCCATGAGTTGTGGAGATGTTTCTTCCTGGCACCAGAACTCTGGGCTGGGAGGCCTGGTGTGGGGTTGGGACCACTTGCTTCTCAGAGGGAACCTCCGGAGCTCAGATATACTTCCTGATTTTTATCCTCCACACCTGAGTGTGGGATCAGCCCTTTCCTTGTCTCTTCACCTCCTACTAGTCTCAGTGTGGCTTCTTCTATATATTCTTAGTTGTGTTCAGCAAGATTCAGGCAGTTCTGAGTGATGGTTATTCTATAACTTAGTTGTAATTTTGATGTGGTTGTGGATGATGTGAATACCACATTTACCTATGCTGCCATCTTGATTGGAAGAATGTTTTGTTTTTTCATGCAGAGTCTGTTAATATTAATAATCTTGTTGGTCAGAAGTGATCACGCCTTGTGAAGACTGGCTTTTGTCACCTAGGTCTAAGAATTTTAAAAGAAAAAGATATCCTAGGAAGGAAAGGGAGCCTATGTAAAAATGTTCTAAGTGTAGCAGGTGTTTGGTAAGTGGCGTAGCTGTGTAATACAGAGGTTCTCTAGGCTGGGCTGGTCTCCTTTCCCTTTAATCAGTGCTGAAGGCATGCCTCTCTTTTTTATCTTCCAAATGCCATTTATTATGTTCTAACCTACCATTTGGGATTCTGATTAAGTAAACATACTTTTATTGTTTTTGAGAGAGAGAATTCTATAGGTACTAAGTTGTTGGATCTACCCACAACATCCCTTTTTATTCTTTCTCTTTTCCTTTCTCACTCCTTTCGTTTCTCAAGTCTTTGTACTTGCTACTTATAAGACTTTAAACCTCAATTGTTTGAAGTACAATGTAGTATTTAATTAAAGTTATTGAGTTGACATTAATTAATAATATTATATAGGTTTATTTTATGATAAATTAATATAGGTTTTAACTGTATAATTCTGATACAGGATTTATATATTGCACTGTGTGCCCCATACCCAAAGTCAAAATGTATTGTAATCTAAGAGTTGCATTTTGTGACAGGGTCCGTAAAAGATTATTTCTGGTTTTCTTTTGTATCAGGAGAATGCCCATCCTGAAAGTGTCTATTCTTATTGAAATAGTGGAACAAATTGATTCATTGATTTGGAATGGGCATGCCCTTGTTTTGGAATGGGCTCAGAATTAAAAGAAAAACACCAAAAAAAGAGAAAGAAAACTAGATACATCTTCTGGCCAGGTTGGGACAATTTATATGGTGTCTTTGAGTGTCCCCAGAACTCTGAATCTAATCAAGATGAAAAGCGTAGAACAGCTGAAAGGAATCACATGTATTCTCAGGCACATGTAGCAAACAGGGCCCAGGTTTCTTGGGGGTGGAATATAGTTCTACCTTTGAAATTCTGATTATAAGCCTAGAAAGACCTGATTAACTTTGGCTGTGAACCTGGAAGTGTGCCATCTAAACCTGTGGGGAAGTTCACATTAAGTAAAAGGAGATGGAATAAGAAAAACTTTTAGAACAGTCCCTGGTTTATCTTGTCAAAAGTCATTGTTAGAAACTAGAGGTAGAGAGAAGTGATTTTTTTAAAGGAAAAAAAATGATCCCATAACTCTTGAGCGTCCTGTTTTTATTTGGACAGTGCAACAAGATATGTTTAAAACATTTGATGGTTTTCATCTTTGTATCCCTAACTTATTTTTCCTAGCACTATCTTATACATGTAACTGTGTGCTGTCTAAAAAAGAAGGTAAAATACATGTGCATGACCAGCAAGGTAGTATCCAAGTACTGCGGCTTTCTAAAGAGAGGTTAAGTAGTGTGGGTTTCTAAAGAGAGTTCTAAAGAGAGTTTAAGGTAAGTCATAAAAAGGCTTTTAAAATTATTATTTATTTTGCAGGGATTGTTGTCTGTGAAGCGCCTAACAACAAATTAGATAAATTCATGGGAGTTCTCTCCTGGAAGGACAGCAAGCACTCCCTCAACAATGAGAAGATAATCCTGAGGGGCTGTGTCCTGAGAAACACCAGCTGGTGTTTTGGAATGGTTATTTTTGCAGGTATGGCTACTGCCCAGGGTTGGTTAGTGGGGAGTTCCTTCCTGACATTTGTATGGCGTAGTCTGGGGTTTTCTGGGTTGGATGAAAACAGTGCTTCTATTCTATTTGAGGTGTCCCCTTGCATTGGCTACAGAGTGCAGGGCACCAGGGGAAGATACCAATGCTCCAGAATACTGTGTGCGGGTCCACTGTGTGAGGAACCACTGCCATTATGAACATAGTTTTAAGGGTGCTTGGGCCTTAATTACTCAGTGGGTGGTAGATGCCTACTGTTTAATTTCTCATTCTTTAGCTGCATCTCAGTCATCCACATCATTATATTTACTAATTGACTTGCCTTTGAAATGGGGAAATAGTACCAAAAAAAAAATCCCCCTGCTCTGCTGTTAATTTTGTAGTTTGCAAAGGTCAAATAATTCTTTTGGAAAAGCTTTCTTGGAGCTCCTGCAATTGTTTCTGTTTATACTCCATAGCTTTTTCTCTTGGTCAGTGGGCCCTGAAAGACTGTGATGGAAGTGGGGTTGGAGTTGGGGAGGAGGGGAGGTGCTTTTAACTCTTCCTGCTGCCCACTTTCCCATTCTCTGCTTTATGGGCCCAAGGTGGCAGGCACTCTCCTGCTGAGGAAGCTTACAGTAGCACCACTTCATAAAGCCACTCATATGGTACTCATGGCTTCAGTTGCTAGCCCTTGACTTTTAAAAATCCTGTTTATTGTGACACCAAATTAGGATGTGTTTGGGGCTCATTGACTATATGTGCAATTAGAATTGCAACGTTTCTCTTAACTGACTTTCCTTAACAACCACAAAATGTTCGTTAAAGACTCAAAAGGGTTCCAAACCTGGAAAAGTTATGACTTCTTTCTAAATACTCTCAGCTGTGTGTGTGTTAACAAGGTTCTTGTTGCTTGGGACACTGACGTTGAAAGGACTTGGGAAATTCCCTAGAAATGAGGCAGTGTATGAACCAAGCTCATACCTTTCTACTTAATGAAGGGGGGACTCCTTGAAGCTCCTCTGATGGGAAGGACACTCCTGGTTTGCTCCCCGTCATCATAGAAATGGGGAGTGCTTCATCCTAGGAATGGGCAGTAGCCCAAAATTTTGTTTGCATTTGTATGATCTTGTTTGAAAAGACTGATTCAGGACTGTGGTTCTGCATGTTAAGCTAGAACAGCTGCTCTGAACCACACAGGGGCCAAATTTTCCTTCAGAAGGTTGGCTCTGTGGGAAAATGCTCCTATAGAGAAGGAAGTGGGGTGGTAAATTGAACAGGTCTCCCTCTAAGCAGTATAACTCCTTCTAAGTTCACAGAATCTGGATTGGACAGATCTGGGTTCAGACTTGTTTACCAGCTGTAGGATGTTAAGCTTTGGTTACTTTCTAAGCTTTAGCTTTTTCTACTGTAAGTGGGGGTAATAATAAGTTCATTAGACAGTCATTGTAAAAGCTCAGTGAGACAACACATGTGGGAAGAAGATGCTTGACAAATGTTTTCCGTCCTTCCGTGCTTCTCCCTTCTTCGGGCATCGGTTCAGAGTGCATTGCCTACTCTATAGGCTGAGTGTTGGGAAAATGTACTGCTCTTTGGATTTTGGCAGGGAAGTGTGGGAACACCCTCGTCTTGTGTGATGTTGCCTGGATGTTTCCTGGCAGGAAACCCTCATAAGGGAGATATTTGTAATGCACAGCATGCCTCTGTTGACTTTAGTCTGGGCACAAATGTTGATAAAAAGCTTAACTAGAATGACAGCAGGCAGAATGGTTGGTTTCACCAGTTTCAAATTTGCACAGGTGAATGTCTCAGAATCCCTAAGTTTTGACATCTAATTTGAGAAACTAGTTCCAGGTAAACACCTAGATGTTTTTAAAGTTCTTAAAAATAAATTATTAACTATTCTTTCAGTATATTACTCCAATTATACTTACAATTGAGGATTGTATAAGGAACAGTCAAGACCAACATGGTTTACTTTTCAAATCTATAACTTAAAGTACATTAACAGCTAAGCCATGCCTCCCTGGAAATGACTTTTTCTTTATGTTCAAGAAAGGAAAAAGTTTTGTTTCTGAGTGTAGGAGTCTTATTCATTTAAGGAGTCTATTCCATCTTGGTGCACAGTAGGTTTTTATGCTGGATGCTTCTCTTTGCCTCTCCAGATGTATGGTCACCCTTTCCCACTCTCCTCTCCGGCCTGGAGGTTGACTTATGTGGTTTACACTCAGGCTTCCTTAAACTTTGGCTTTTAGTTGGGCTGTGTCATTGGGGACCCCTGGAGAGACATAGATCAAAGGGAGAAAAAAGATTGAAATCAAGGTATTTGTTCTTCCTGACTGTCTGCCTGCCTGCATAGTCACTTCAAGTAGCTCAGTCCCTTAACATACAGTTACTCTTCTTCTAAAGGCTGAAAACTCAACATACCTCTCTCCTTTAAGATCCAGTGACCACTCTCTTCCCTCATCCCTTCCTTCTGGCTTAGATGAAAACATCTTGATTGCTATCGAGTCCTTGGTTACTTCATTAACCTTTAGCCGCTCCTATACCCCCATGCACACTTTCATATAGTCCCTTTATAAATAAAACTTTCTCCAGTTGTCCTTGTTCAATGTATTGTCTATTTCCTGTTTGGACTTTGAGTGAGTCATAGTCTTAAATACACATTGATTGAATGAGTTAGTAAATTAATGAGTTAATGGACTATTTCATATAATTTGAAAATAGCAAGCCCTGGCTGGTGTAGCTCAGTGGATTGAGCACAGGCCTGCGAACCAAAAGATCATGGTTCAGTTCTCTATCAGGGCACATGCCTGGGTTGCAGGCCAGTTCCCAGCAGGGGCCAGTTCCCAGCAGGGAATGCACCAGAAGCAACAGTACATTGATATTTCTCTCCTTCTCTCCTTCCCTTCCCTTCTAAAGATAAATAAATTAAATTAAAAAAATAGCAGTCAAGAGCAAGAGATTTAGACTTAACTAAATCTGGGTTCAAATTCTGGCTCTGACACTTACTAGACAAGAAATCTTAGGCAAGTTACTTAAATTCTTTAAACCTCAGTCTCATCATTAGTGAACTAAGGATAACTAATTTGTTGTCATCTTTTAAGCATCAGCTGAGATAATAGATAAAAAGTACATATATGCATTGCCTGAAGCATAGCAAGCACTTAATAAATGAATTCATTCAACATTTATTGAGTGCCTACTGTGTGTCAAGCACTATGCTAATTACTCATTTGTAATTAAGAATATGAACAAAACAAATATAGTCCCTTCACTCATGTGGTTTTGAATCTGGTAGGAGGCAGAGACTTTAATATCAAATAATTATAGTAGTGAATATATAATCTTAAATTGAGATAAGTGCTCCAAAGAAAAAGAATATGGACTCACAAGAATATATAATGCAGGAACATGAAAGGAAAGAACAAGTTAGCTAAAAGGCACATCATGGTTAAAGGGCCTGTTGTGTGAGGATGGTGAGGTAAACAATAGCAACAATAACAAACAAAAAACAAACTTAAGCAGGCCAGTGAGGAGCAGTTGAGCAGGTGTGAGGATGGTGAAGAACAACAAAAACAGAGAAGAAACAAAGACAAACTTAAGCAGGCCACTGTGGAGCCGTGGAGCATGGAGAGCAAGAACAGAGATGAATGAGTGCCTGGAGATGTAGATGGGGGCTGGACCATGTAAGTCCTGTGGCTTGTATTCAGAACTTTAGTCTTTATGCTAAGAGTATCAGGAAGCCATTGCAAGTTTTCAAACAGATGGTGTGTGTTTATGTGTTAAATTTCAAAGTTTACTCTTGACTACAGTGTTTGTAACTTTGGTAAAGAATAGGTACACCCTCCAAAAAAGTATGATTGCAGTGAGGAAGAGGGGAAATATTGATTAGAGTTGGGATAGAGTGGATTTAGGGAGACAAATTTACTAGGCTTTTATTATAGTCCAGTTGAGAGAAGATGGTACTGTGTGTACCAGAGGGTGAGTCAGTGGAGGTAGACTAGACTGCTAGGTTTTTCCCAGCCTTCACAGCTGGGTGAGAAGTCTTGCCATTCACTGAGATGAGGAACTCTGGCGGCATGGAGGATAGAGATGGACAGATGCCTGGAGAGGACAAGTTGGGTTGGACGTGGGCCACTCGAGAAGCCTAAGAAAGATTCAGGTGAAGATGTCACATAGGCAATTAAATATATGGGTTTTGAGAGCTCAGAGGAGCAATCTGAGCTGGAGATACACATTTGCTCTATAAATGGTAATTGGAGTTGTGGCCTTAGGTGAGATTGCCCAGGAAAGGAGGATTGAAAATGAAAAGAAGATGGTCTATGCCTGAGTCTTAATGAATTCTTATATTTCATGGCTGGGTAGAGAGTGGTGATCATCATAGCAGACAAAGACAGAGCTACCAAAGAGGTAGGAGGAAAAGCAGGGGAACACTGTTATATGGAAGCTAAAAGAAGAATGTATTTCAAAAGGATGAACTAATCAACAGTGTTAAAGGTCCTAAGAAGTCAAAGAAGGTGTAGAAGATGTTGATGTTAACCCCAGATCTGTTTGAATAGAATAATTGGCCCAGAAAATAGGGTGAGTAATGAGTAAGAGATGAGGAAACAAGGACTGTTGAGTATAGAAAAGTCTTTCAAGAGATATGGTTATGAGAGAAAGAAGAGATGTGTATATCAACATCTGTGAATATATTTAAATAAGTGCTTAAAAATCCTTGAAATGGATGTACTTGTATGTATAAGTTGTAAATTTTTAACATAAAACTGGTCTGCCAATATTTCAACTTTTAGCAATCACAAACTTTATTTGCCCTTGTGATCTTTACCACAAAAGAAATATTTCCTACCCTCAACGTCCACATGATTTTAATAAATGATTTTGAGAAAATGTGGGTGGCCTCCTTTACACAGCAGTGGCTGGAATAGGGCACTGGGGTACAATTTCCAACTCAAGACAGTGAATTTTTCTGAGACCCAATCTTTGCTTCAATTTGTTTCAAAAGTAAATGAAAGTTTTTAACAATGTGCCCATTCTTCCTTGACTTTCGGAATTTCATGTGTGCTTCCCCTCTCTTCTTCCTTTCATTTCTCCTCTCCTGCTATATTACATGTCTTCATGAATTGAAAATAATCATGAAAAGATGATATATAGAGTGAACACTAGACAAGTCAGCTGTAAGTAAAATTTAATTGCTTCTGTTTAGCATCTTCTTTGCCCACAAGGAATCTCCTAAGCAATAATATATTCTAACATTCTCCTTTGTTAAACACCTAATAATCTACCTCTAAGGCAGTTAATAATATTAAAATTTCTTGAACAAGGTATTTAGTCAATATGTCTATCATGGGATAATGTATTGTGCTTATCTGAAATTAATCTAACACAAGATTAAAGATAATTCTTGTCCTTACATAAAGTACATATTATATACAGTGTGTAATGCACAGTAAAGGTTTAAATTATTTGCTCATGTACTGTTTGGAGTTAGTCTAGTTTCTCTATTAAAGGCACCTCAAATCTTTTTGGGAAACAGATTCAGAATTTGATTTCTTATTTCAACTTTTCATTTTTTACTTCAGTGTTCTGAATTGTATTTTTAAAATTTAATTCTATTTTTTTTATGTTGATACCATTTCTGGCTTTTTCTCCCTTTCCCCACCTCCACCCAACTCTACCCCAAGGCAATCCCCATATTGTTGTCCATGAGCATGGGTTGTGCATAAATGCTCTTTGGTTCTTTACTATCTTTAATCCCATTTCTGCTATCTCCTTTCTGGCTGCGGTCAGTCTGTTTTATGTATCTAAGCTTCTGTTACTATTGTATTTTGTTCATTGCTTTATTGTGTTCATTCAATTTCATATATAAGTGAGATCATATGGTATTTTTCTTTCACTGACTGGCTTAATTTACTTAGCATGATTTTTTTCAGGTTGATCCATGCTGTTGTAAAATGTAAGAGTTTCTTCTTCTTTTTTACTGCTGTGTAGTATTCCACTGTATATATGTACCATAGGTTTTTTATGCACTTATATACTGATGGGTAGTTAGGCTACTTCCAAATCTTGGCTATTGTAAATAGCACTGCTATAAACACAGGGCTGCATACATTTTCTGAATTGGTGTTTAAGGATCTTTGGTGTATATTCCCAGAAGTGGAATTGCTGGGTCAAAAGGGCATTCCATGTATGAATGACCCATGGACATGGAAAACACATTGGGGACTGACTATGGGAGTGGGGGGTGGGTGGTCAGAGGAGGGCAAAGGGGGAAAATTGGGACAACTGTAATAGAATAACAATAAAATATTTAATAAAAAGGGAGTTCCATTTTTTAAATTTTAAAATTGGTTTCCACAGTGGTTACACCAGACCACGTTCTCACTGAGAGAGGGTTCCTCTTTCTTTACAACCTCACCAGCACTTGTTTGTTGACTTATTGGTGGTAGCCATTCTGACAGGTGTATGGTGATATTTCATTCAAATTATTCCTCAATCTGCTTCAAGCTACAAGCATATTTGTACACAGACTTTGAAAAATCCCTTTTCTTAAACCTTCCATTTATAAGTTCTGTCTGGATTTCTTCCATTCTAAGGAGGCCAACTCTATTGTAGTTTCCAGAGTTGTTTAGCCACTAGTTGAGAATCATATACAACTTAGTAATGGCCCTTGCTTGCTCTTAATAAAAGTTAAATTACCTAAAAATATATTCTTTTATTTTCAGGAACATTTGATATGAGTAGGAATTCCTCCTCTTCCAACTCTATCATCATCATCATCTAATAATAATAACTTCAAAGTTATTATTAAAATATTTTTGCAGGTCCTGACACTAAACTAATGCAGAACAGTGGAAAGACAAAGTTTAAAAGGACAAGCATTGATAGATTGATGAATACTCTAGTACTATGGGTAAGTTACTACAAGAAAATTAGGCAATGCCGTTAGTCATTGTTATCTTCATATACTTCTTATATTTTGCTGGGAGTTCTTTCAGAAGTCTATGTTTTCCTTGTGTAGTTTGTATTTAGAGATTTCATATTTGGGGCCCAGTTATGCAACCCTCTACTTTCCATATTATGACTTCTCAGTCTTTGATAAAGTTTCTTATGAGAGGTAGGTTAGTGCTGTGGAGGCTTCATAGTCTTGCACATTCTCCATATTCCAAAGATTTGCTTTTAAAAAACAAAACATAATTTTTAAAAGGTTTGTTCTTTCTGTTGTCTTACCTTTGCTCACATCCTGTCTTCATAGGCTATGGACAGGCCTAGCTTCATGAGTGTGACCTGTTCACCTACACAAGTCCCCACTCTGAAAGGCCTCACATTTGTTATTGATCTGCTATTGCTATGAAAAGTGATGTTTTTTTTAGAAATTCTTTATAAATTTTGAACGAAGGGAGTGCACATTTTCATTTTGCACTGGGCCCTGAAAATTATGTAGCTGATTCTACTTACGAATTCTCTGAGACCTTAGTCACAGCTTTCCTTTGTGAAGATCTCTTAGCCTGTGGTTATCTTTCTTCTGAACTTTTTTTCATGTGAGATTGTTGTCTGATTTTTCATGTGAGATTGCTTTGCTTCCAAATATAGGGGGTTAAGTTTTAGGACATTGACTCTGAAATATGAGGGCAATAACTTTTGAACCACATTCCCCACCTGCTCCACCACAGACTCACAAACGATTATAAAATCTGTGCTCAATATTTATTTGCTTAACTAATATGAAATAGTGGACTCTGAACAAGGAAAGAAGAAAATGGACTCTTATTGTGATACAAAATCATGTCTAGGCTCTGTGTATTACTTTCAATATTATCCTCAGGCCTGGAATTTCCTCCAGCTACACCTGTCCTCTTAGGTTAGAATCCATGGGGTCAAGGAGACATGCCCAGAAGGAGTCTGTAACCCCTTCCTAATATCCCCAATTTAAATGATCCTGTGCTCACTTGTAGGGTTTGCATGAGGATTGTATATCTACCCACCACAGCGTAAAATTACTGGGTTGTGAAGCAGGAATGTCCCAGCTTATTGTACTAGAAAATTTGTTGATCCATAGGGGAATAAGGGTCTCTCCTTAAATTCGGTAATTTAATGCCAAGTGTCAGCAATTTTAGTGCTCTTAGAGTAATTCAGTTAAATTAATTTATAATTAGCCATTGACAGAAAGAGGATACTGCTTTCACACTGGTAGTATTTTACGGATTCACAATTCTACTTTTCTCTAATGCACAGTTTTCTAATATACTTTAAATTGCCTTTCCCCAAATTCTATCTTCTTAATGTGCCTACTTTGTTCACAAGAGAGAAACAATCAATTCTAGAACACCCGAATATTCTTTCATGGAGGAGAAAGGAAATTGGAAGGCAGTGCATTCCTATTCTCCAGCCCCACTCCTCCCTTGACAGTGGCTGGTCCCAGCTCCTATTACAGTGTTACACTCAGCAAAGCAATTTCCCTTGAACACTGTGTTCAGCTTAGATCTGACCATGGTCACTGACTTTGTGTTCTTCCTGCTAAAAGCTGGAATTTGAGGCTCACAAGGGACTCACTTTTTGGTTTTTCTATTTGCTGTGCCTCCAAAGTTATCACCTGGCTAATACTGATACTAATCACAATGTAAGAGTCGGCTAACTTTCAGGTTGCTTGCTACCTTTTTTCTTATTTCAAAAGGAAAGTATATATTGTCATGAAATATTTTGATTAATCCTTATCTTTCTTGTTAACCTTAAGTAAGTATTATGCTACTAGATCTGTAGCCAAAAGACTTGCCCATTCTAGGATAAATTGTTATCATTGATGCTTTTTTCTTTTTGCTTTTGTGCCTTGGGTGATTATATACCTTAGCATTTAAATGCAATACTTTTGAAGGAGAAAGGAGGGAATGAAATAATATCACACCTGGACAATACATGTAAACCGGGTTTGACCAGGGCACATCTTCTTTATTTAAGCCATTTAAACATATGTGCTCATTATGAATTGATTAATTAAAGTTATTAGCTTTATGGCAGTGGACAAGTTATATAGTTTTTCTGTGCTTCCACTTTATTTTGTTTTGCTTTTGACCAGCAAAGTATAAGGAAATAATTGTTCCTACTTCAGAGTCAATGGGAGAATTGAGAAAATGTATATAAAATATTTAGCTGAGTTCCCTGCATAATAATGTTAAATTTTACTCACATGATTAATGACAAATAAGGAGAGATTTGTATAGCTTGCTTTTCAAATGACAATTTCTTGGAGTTGGAAGTGTAGTTAGATTGCACTGATAGGACTAGTTCTGAGTTCAAGTTAACCTTAACCAGACTTCTGTTCTCATTTCAGATTTTTGGGTTTCTGGTATGCTTGGGAATTATTCTTGCCATAGGAAATTCAATCTGGGAGAGTCAAGTGGGGGACCAGTTCAGAACTTTCCTTTTCTGGAATGAAGAAGAGAAGAATTCCTCGTTCTCAGGATTCTTAACATTCTGGTCATATATTATTATTCTCAACACAGTTGTGCCCATTTCATTATACGTGAGGTAAGATGACAGTTTATACTTCAGTGAAGCCTTTTCATTAAAAGCCTTTGTTTTGTGTAGTTGCTTTTGTCTGTTGTAAAATTACAACAGTAAGATGGATGTCTTGCTCTGTCTATGATCTGCCACATCTGTTACAAGGAAGCAACTAACCTGGTTAATCTATTTAACTTTTACATTTTCAAATGACAATAAGTGCATTTTATTTTCTTTTTCATTCAATTCACTTTCTTTTTTAAAATTTTTTTCTCAATAATTTTATTTAGTTATTTTTCAAGTACAGTTTTTTGCCTGTTTCTCAATTCACTTTCTTATGAATCTTTTTTTGGAATATGTGGACTATGATATAATTGCTTCCAACCTGATCAATTGGATTTGGGTTGATGTTGGGTAAGAAATAGAAGAATATTTGGGGAGATCTATGGTGATGGTGCCTCCTTGCTACTAGTCTGGCTCCAGACACCTGAGTTCAGATCCTGTCCTGCACTTACTCTGTGAACTGGGCTGGTTAACTGGCCTTTCAGTGCCTCATTTTTCTCATTTTAAAACTAGAGAAAACAATAGGATTGTCTGAGGAGTAAACAAACATGCAATGCTCTTAGAAGGATAGCGCATTGTAAGAGCCGAATATTAATTATTTCTATTATTATTTGTAACTATAAGAGAGTACACGAAGGAGTTGAAATATAGTTGGTGGTGCTTAAGTATTGTTAAATAGAAGTATGATTCGTAACTTCTTCTACAATTTGGTCTGTCATTTCTAGATTTGGTCCTACAAATGAGAGCTAAAATGGTCTCACATAGGTACATAACATATACACATGTATATAGATAACTATAGACTTTTATACACACCTCTCTATATAGGTACATATATATGAATATGTGTACGTGTGAGTGTGTGTGTTTGATAAGTTGGCCCTAGAATCTGTACCTGTGACATTCTTGATCCTAATTTTACCAAGCCTGAGCCAGATGGTCCCAGAGATGCTGGAGCCAAGAGCAGAGTTGATTGTTTGACTTTCCTCATCACCAGTATTTTAACAATACACAGCATCACCAGCTTTAAATTCCCGCTAATTTTTATGAGCTTCTTTTTCTCTCTTTCCAAAATTCTAGCTAGGATGAAGCAAGGGAAGTTTAATGCACTAATCCACCCTTGTTTTGGATAGTAGTCAGGGCACCGAAATGTCAAGTTGTGGGAAACTGACTTGAAGTAGTGGCATGTGGCCATAACACCACAAATTGCTCTGAGCCTTCTGAAACTGTGGCCAGAGCGGGGTCTACTTAAACTGTATCGTGCTAGCTCATCTTTGGGTCTGAGGATCTCTCAAGCTTCTATCCAATTACAAAGTCTGTAGTAAATCCTACTCTTTGCCAGAAGCTATGGTCAGCTTTTATAGCTTTCCTTTTATGTCCTAAATGAATAATAAGTGTTCGTAGTGGCATACCACCAGTACATGTTCAGTTTCTCATGTCCTCATGAAGTAAGTGTGTTCTATACATGCCCTTTCTTTGAAGTGCATTGGCAATTTTCATTTAATGATTTGAAAGGTCTTTCTTTTTTTTTTTTTTGAGGCCAAGGCTAGATTCCCAGGTTAGTGTTCCTTTTCCTACCAATGTGTCCCTTGCAGTGGTGGAAAGAAAATCTGTTTGGAATAGTCCTAACCCAGGTTCTGGTCTTGGCACTGCCACTGATAGCTGTGTGACCTTGGAGAAAGCACTTGGCTTCTCTGTGCCTTAGTTTGTCTGTCAAAT
The DNA here is from genome assembly GCF_021234435.1 of Artibeus jamaicensis. Taxonomy (NCBI): domain Eukaryota; kingdom Metazoa; phylum Chordata; class Mammalia; order Chiroptera; family Phyllostomidae; genus Artibeus; species Artibeus jamaicensis. The sequence goes on from NW_026521883.1 coordinate 21,317,249, forward strand.
ATGTGCTGGTCAGTAAAATCAGGGGTTTAAAATAATTGATTTCTGAGGGATCCAAATAATACTACCTTACCTTTAGATAACATTTTATATTTTATATAAAGTGCTTTTACATACTTGAGCTCATTTATATCTCCTAATGCTCTTAGGAAGTAGGCATTGCTGAGCTTTTTCAAAAATGAGATGATTCACTCAAGATCATGGAGCTGGTTAGGGACAGAACCAGGATCCAAATCCAAGTCATCTGACACTTGGAACAGTGTTTTTTTCTCTGTGCCTAAGCTGTGTATGATTTAATGATCAGTGAAGATAATCAAGAGAAAAAAGAGGCTGGAATTCTCTCTCTGTTGGTGAGGCATAGTCCTGATGAAGACAAATAAAAGATCTGCTCTCTCCAAATAGAAACAGTGACTCTGATCTTAACTTGAGGGGAACAGCATTCTGAGGAATTTCAGATTGCTCAGTCATAAATACCGACATCTACAAAATGAGAACCCCCAGAAATTCTTAAAATTAAAAAAAATTGATTGATGAGAGAGAGGTGGAGAGAATGATGGGAGGAGAAAGGCCTTCACCAGAAGCTTCCATTAGGCTTTTGAATAGGTACCAAGGATAAATTAGTGCCACATGCTACTTGAGAATAAAGGTGCAGAATTTACTTTGAATGGTTAACAATTCCACGTGAGCAAAGGACATTGAGTGTGGCAAGATATTTCAGTGCTGTCAATTTGTTTATCTGTGGTGTTCAACATAACCAGCTATGGTTTTCTAATATATCAATTTAAGAAATGCAGTTGGGATGGGAGAAATTGACAAAAGAAAACTGTACTTGAAAAATAACTCAATAAATTAAAAAAAAAGAAATGCAGCCATTGTACTCCCAAGGAATTAGCTTTTAAGTGTTTTTTCCAAAGCAACAGGAACTCATTTCCATTGCTTGTTTTGCCATCAAATTGGGGAATCAGACGCCCTGTGCAAAGAGCATCCAGGCAGAAAACACTGAGTGGTGTGATCGTGCTAACTCTCAACATTTGTCTCCTTTCCTTTATTATGAAACAAAGGGCTGAATGTTCCACTGTGACGCTCTTATATCCTCTTTTCACAAACAAAAAGGATATGCTTTCTCTCTAAGGACTATTTTTAAGGTCTAAGAATTCAAATTAATTTAGAGTACTTCCATTGGGTTGTACTGCAACACACAAGGATCAAATTCTGTTCCATTCATTCTGCCTTGAGTTTTCAGGGAGTTACTTTACTTTCAAATAAATGAAAACTCCAACTGACTTGTGCAGTTACCACCGTAGCACTCTGATGGCGTTCTTAAGGTCAGGTCTGCCCTGGCTTTATCAAAGGCCGGAAGTCCGGTCTCGGCTCTGTCGTTAGTTATTTATGTGACTCAGGGTTAGTCACTTAACCTCTATTAATGTCCTTATTGGTAAAATTAATGGACAGAGAGTCAGAATTCATCCATACAATACTGATCGACTTCCTATGACAGGTAAGGCACTGTGCCTGTGTACACTAATGCATTTTGAGTGGAAAACAAAAGTGAATTAGAACAGCCACCAGGGAACTTATAAGGAACTGTGTGTGCCAGGAAGGGTAGGAGTTGGGAGTGGGGGATGGTGCTGGTGGTGGATACAGAATAGTAAACTGTAACAGGAAATATATAAATAAATACATGCAGAATATGACTTGATTTACTTGTATCTCATTTATTTCCATACATATTCTCTGAAACTAGTTTCTGATTTCTGTGTAATACTTACACAAAATTCAGTTATCAAATGTTAACAGAAATTAAATTTCCACAGACACTTATGCTTATTTTTTTTTACTTTATTTTTATTGTCGACACTACTACAGATGTCCCCATTTCCTCACACTTTGTCCAGCCCCACCCAGCTCCTGCACCCCCTTCCCTCTCTGGTCATCGCCACACTGTTCAGAGTATGCCATTTATTTTTATAGCATATGATTCTACAGAGTCATAATGCGACTTTTAGATTGGGTGTAAAAATGTGTTACCATTTACACGGTTAGGAAATGAACTGGCAGCACACCCCTTTGGGCAGGGAAAAGCAGATATGTCACGCAGTTGTAGAACTGGAAGTAGAGAATTCAGTGTTCCTAGAACACTTGGTTGTTCTCTTTTGTCTTCAAGGAGACAGGTGTTTAGAGCTAGTGTAACGGACTGCTGTGGACTCACTTTATGGCTGAGAAAACCAAGGCTTAATTCCCACTAAAGTCAGAAATAAGCTGTAGATCCTTGCTCTTACCATTACTATTTTGTACTGTTCTGAATGTCCTTGTTAATGTACTAAGAATGGAACTGAAATATCGATGACAAAAATGAGCCATGAAACTAAAACGGAAATAAACCTATTGGAAATGAAGAACACAATGTAATTAAACTCTAGAAAATCCAAAACAATGATTACGCAAAACTATTAGTAAGATAATTCAATTAAATATCTGATTTTATCACATAATCACTTTTTTAATATTAAAAGAATTTCGACAGTTCTTTTATTTATTTCATATTATATTTCATACTTATTTAATATTACATTTAATATTAAAAATTTCCTTTAAGCCAATCACAATTTAGAAAATGTTCCCATTAGTAAAGAGATGTGATGTCCAGAGACAAATTCACCGAGCTGCTGTGTGGGCCCGTGTGCAGAACAAGGCAGCACAAGATTAAAATTCTTTGCCAATAGAGTTACTTTTAAAAATTGACATCCTAAGAAGATTTGCCCTTCTTGAAGTTGTTTTAGGCATTATAAAGTATTAGTTCTTTTCCAAAAATTAAGCATCTAACAGACTTAATAAAAATCCCAAATAAGTTTCATGACAGAGCTGATAAATTGATCCTAAAGTTTATTTAGATGAACATGTTTATCCTATAAGGAAGAATAAATGAGTGATTATAGATAAGGATTTTTGAAAAAGAAGAGAGTAAATGTTCTTTTATCTCTTCTCAGGTATTGCAAAATTTTCTATAGCAACAATAATGAAAGCAAGAGATGCATTGACATACTAACAAACAAAACTGCAAGTCCTCAAATAGATTCTAGTGAGGAAAGTTATTATATGTAACATGGAAGCAGCCCAACATAATAGGGAAAAGGTTTGTTGTTAAAGAAATGGTGACAAAAATGTTTCCCTTGGTAAAAATTGAAATTGATAAAGACTTAAATGTGGGAAAATTAATAAAGGACTAGAAGAGTAATATTGATATCTGCATGTATAACCTTGTTACAAGGAGGGCCTCTCTAAGCAGATCTCCCAAAGCAGAAACTACAAAATGTGGATAAATTTAATCATTTAAAAAGAGAAAACTTCTGTATGTTAACAATAATGGAAATATTAAAGGACAAATGATAGATTGAGTAGCATATTTGCATAATGTGTATATATATATATAAATTACATATATATTTCTTAACAAATAAATAAATACACTAACATCTCAATAGGGAAAATAAAATAGGTAAATAAGACAATTAGATAATTCTGTGAAGAAGAAAACAACTGGCCAATAAAATGTGAAACAAAACTTTAACACACTGAAAAGAAATCCAGTATACAGTAATTAGATGCATTTGCTTTGTCATCCAGTCAAAGATAATTTTCCATAACCTAATGGTAGAAACTTATATTGTGAGAACCTTTTTGGAAATCAATTTGGCCTTATGTATGACAAAGATTGGATAAGTTCATACCCTGGGCTACAGAAATTTTACTTCCAGATTTGGAAAGCCAGATTTGGAAAGTTACCACTAGACCATAAGACACTTCTCTTGTGCTGGGAAGTGAACATACTAATGTGACAACACACCCGTTTTCACTCAATATCTATTATGGTTTTCTCTGTGCTTGACAGAGAAAATTTTTACCTCTTATGGCAAAGCCACATCAAGTGTTGTATTGGAGAGAATGTCCTCAACAACACATTTCTTTAGATGAGACGTCTGGCAAATATTTTTAATAATAGCTTCTCCTAAGATTTAGGAGAGATGTTAATATATAACACAAGAAGTCTCCATGGGGCCTGTTTAATGTAAATAGAGAACCGTGGAACCCCCCTAAAGCTTTATGCAAAGCCAGCCTGTTGTTTCATGGTGCTGTAAGGAAATAATGGAGAAAGGTTTAAGAAGCAGACTCTGCTGATGTGCTTCTGGAGGTCACCAAGGCCTAGGGACGAAGCACCCACATTTCCTTGAACTCCCAAGACTTTGGCAGACTTCTTACTTTGGCAAAGCTTTGTAGGTTCTGAAACTGATGGAGCATTTCTTTTTTTCTTTTTTCCATTTTAATGGATGAAAGTGTGGAAGTAATTCGTCTGGGACACAGTTACTTTATAAACTGGGATCGGAAGATGTATTACTCTGAGCGAGCAACACCCGCTGAGGCTCGAACAACCACGCTCAATGAAGAACTGGGCCAGATCGAATACGTTTTCTCTGACAAAACGGGCACCCTCACTCAAAACATCATGACTTTTAAAAAATGTTCCATTAATGGGAGAATCTATGGTAAGAGAAACAGTTTTTCTTAAAACGGTATTGTTAATGGTCCCTTAAAAAATAAGCAAGTCTGTTTTTTTCTTTAATTAAGAAACCCCAAATCATTGCTGCCTTCTTGTCAATATGGGCACCACCAGCATCTCATATCATACGTAGCACTCACTAAATATTAAACACCCACTAAATATTAGTTGGATGAATGTTGAATAACTTAGATGAAACTGGATTTGTTACCATTCATAGAGGAGGTTGGGAAGGGGCTTAAATGCGACACTCTCCAAGGTTTTGTTTGGTGTTCCCACTGTGTGATTTGGTTCTGTGGTACTTAATGGACCCATGTCCCAGGGAGGACAAATTCTCTATAGTATTTTTTTAATTTTTATTTTTTCATTACCATTTATCTCCCCTATACTCTTTTCTACCTCTTCCTCCCCCTTACCCCAGCAATTACCGCACTGTTGTCCTGGTCCATGAGTTTCTCTCTCTCTCTCTCTCTCTCTCTCTCTTATTTGTTCCATCCCTCTTTGTAGTATTTTATACATGCTTCCAGTCAGCTCCAGCATTGATATTCGTGCCTGTGTTTGTAAGACTTGACTTGAGTGGCCACAGGAGCTAGGTCATCACTATGCAGTTCCTGTCTGCTTTTGTCAGAATACCTGCTCTGTATTTGGACTTCAAGCATTTTATTTAGATGGGACCCTTGTCACCCTGACTTTGGCCAATTAGCAGACAGTTCCTTCTGCTGAGAGCATGCAAGCTCTGTAGAATGTTTCTGTCAGGTCCCCCTGAACTCTCAGTCTTACTTCACTGGATTTGAGTGTCCCATTTCTCCCAACAAATCTCAGGAAGTAAAGGGAATCCAAAAAAAAAGAGGAAAAAATTCCCCTTGTCTCTTGATGGGAAACCTCACTACTGCCAAATATTTTAAAGCAGGATTTGACCTGGAAAAAAGCTGAAAGTACAAGAAGTTGATTTTTATATTCTCCTGCATTTTGACCTTCCTCTTTCCACCCACCCCTGTCACCCAGGGTCACCTCTTCTCTGCCCCCACCCTTCTCTGATAGTGGAGCTGGTGCTTCTCCACCTGGACTTCCCTCAGCCACACTGTGCATTTTGTATATCACTGTCATAGTGACTGGTAACTACAACAGAACATTTCCTTACCAAGTGTTTCTGGACATTAGTTTTAAAGGCTTTCTAAAGTAGAAGAGTACTTTAAATGGGAAAATTTTAGCGTATTGGAGGTATGTTGAATTCAGGGGGCCTTTGAAATGATTTTACCACGACACATACTGATAATATAATAATATCACTTCTAGGAAATGATGTTAAGGAAGTTATCAGACATGCGGGCCAAGATTCGTTTGTGGGGATGTTTGTCACCGGGCTATTTTTAGAGAAGACCCTTGATTTTCGCAAAGTATATAACCCAAGATCTTTGCAAATCTCCAAATTTACAAATTCCCTGAAAGCTTTAATTTCCCTCATAAAATGCAGGAAGGTAACTGAAATATTTAAGTAGCCCCTTTAGACCCTCAATTTATATGCCATAATAATTCATGATGCATTCATGATGTCATTAAAATATACTCTTACTAAAGCACTCACAGAATGTTTCAGAATAACTTTTTCCTGTTTTCATACACTTTGGTTTTGTTTATATCACAGATCTAGGCCTTGGGAAATTTTGGCATTCTACTCTAAATTTATCTAAATCTTTTATTTTCTTACTCAGAACTATTATTCTCCTTATACCTCTTTAATTTTTTTCCACTCCCATCATAGCCCTAAAAGTGCGCTCTCTTTGAGGTAAACATTTTACCTGAAGACACAGTTTCGTTTTGTTATTACTATTTATTAGAGTTACTGCATATGGGGTAATGACTGGAACGTAAGCACAGAGAGTTTGAGATTTAAATTCCAGGTGCTTGGTGAGGTTCACTCACTAGCTCAGGGACTCCTCCCGCACGCAGCTGCACAGCATCCCAGGTTGAGACCTGGGTCCCGGAAAACCAACAAATAGCTGTTGGTCGAGTGTTGGTTTTGGCCACAACATCATGTAGTGAGAAGAGGGACCGAGGTTCAAAAATCCACTGTGCTGCCTCTTCAGTTTGAATTTAGTCATGTAGCTTCAAACCCAGTTCTTCAGTTCACTCGTCCATGAAACGGGAAAGAAAATCTTCCCCTGGCAAGTTTTTTTCTAAAGATTAGTGGTAATGTAAGTGCCTGGCACAAGACTGATGCAAATAACTCTTATTATTATTACAAGAATTATAGTCCTGGCAAATAATATTAAACCTTCAAATGCCAAACAAAAGGTAGAAAAAAAATCATAGGAACCTCCAGATAGGGCAAATCTAAAATAAATTATGCTACATGGACTATCATACAACCATTCAAAATTAAATTCACAAAGAACTCTTAATGACAACAGACATTTTCATACTCTAGTTAACAGCAGGAAACATAAATTTATGAATAGTATGATGAATGTATGTATACACTCATATATACAAATGCACATGCATATAATCAACCCAAAAATAACTCTAAAAATACTGGTTATCTCTTGGTGGCAGGGCTATTAATAATTTTTACTTTCTACTATAAATGTCCTGTATTTTACAAATATCTATAATAACCACATATTGGCTTTATACTAAGAAATTTTTAAAGCTCTGATACATAGTTGGCTACGTTCTCTGCCTACAGAAGGCGCTGATATTGTTTAAAGTTTACATGCTCATCTGACCTTCATGTTACACAGATGTATCTGGCCCCAACCAAGATACACAAAGATGTTCCCTCCAAATTCAAGCATTCATGAGAATTGGTCTGTATAGGTTATAATTTTGGATTCCCCAACAATGGAGATAAAGTGGAAGACAAAATTTGCCTCTGAGAAATACTTCAGATGATGTAATAACAAGCTGAAAAAATTTTAGAAAGATGTAATCACAAGTTTTGTATTTTGTTTACATGTATATTACATATTAGTTCTATCTTGGACAAATGCGAGTATCTCTCTGTGTAGGGCACCATGTTGAGGATCACAGTTGGAAAACACTCACAAAGTCTGTTTGGACTCATAGTGCCACCCAGTAGTAGTGCTTTAATAAATAAGTGTATCCCTTGAGACTAAATGTCTAAATCTCAATTTCATTTATTTTTAATTCTCAATTTTTGTTTGGCAGGTGAAGTACATGATGACATGGATCAGAAGCCAGACATAATTAAGGTGTGGAGGTGATAATATTTCATTCTTACTTTTAAATTCAAATTATGCATACATTTAAAAAATATCAGTTCCAGCTGTGGCTGGTGTGGTTCAATGGGTAGGGCTGGCCTGTGAGTCAAAGGGTTGCCAGTTTGATTCCCAGTCAGGGCACATGCCTGGGTTTTGGGCCAGGTACCCGGTAGGGGGTGTGCAAGAGGCAACCACACATTGATGTATTTCTCCCTCTCTTTCTCCCTCCCTTCCCCTCTCTAAAGATAAATAAATAAAATCTTTTAAAAAATTTAAAAAATGAGGAGTTCCTGGAGGCCTGATTTTCATTATGACCAGATGAGATACATAATATTAAAACAAATAGATTCATGTGGTTCAAAATTCCTCCTCATTCAGGTCCCCCAACCACAGAGTTCCCACTGTTTTTTATTCTTTTAGAGATAATCATGTATATGCAAGCAAATATATTTCTCCATTATTTATGGTAATATATACTTGTATATACTGTTTTTCAACTTCCTTTTTCACCAATGTATCTTGGAGATTTTTTTAGATCAGTAAAAAAAAAAGGTGCTGTTTTATTCTTTCTAATGAATGAATAGTATTTTGTTATATTAATGTTCTGTAATTTATGTATGGAGACATTCAGACATTCAGGATATTTCTTATTTTGCTAGTGAAGAAAATGCAGCAAAAAATAAGTATATACCTGTGCTGTTTCAAATGGATTCTATACTCTCTAACAAGCTGCATTTTTAGAAATGCATTCTTAAATCAAAAGGATGTGCATTTATCATTTAATAAATGTTGCCAGGTTACCCTCTTTAGAATTTATACCATGTACCCTCCCATAAATGCCCTCATCAATACAAGGTTTTGTCAGAGTTTGAACATTGGCAAAGTACTTGAAAAACATTATATCAAAATCATTCTGATATTAATTTTTTAAAGTATGAGTGAGGTTAATTTACTGCCTATGTTTTCTTTTCAATTTTTTATGGTTCCACAATTTACACTTAAGTCTTTTATTAATTTTGAGTTTGTTCTTGTGTGTGGTATAAATTGGTGGTCTAGTTTAATTTTTTCCATGTTCCTGTCCAATTTTCCCAACACCATTTATTGAAGAGACTGTCTTTATTTCATCGTATGCTCTTTCCTCCTTTGTTAAATATTAAATGACCATAAAGACATGGGCTCATTTCTGGGTTTTCTGTTTTGTTCTATTATCTATATGGCTGTTCTTATGCCAGCACCAGGCTGTTTTGATTACTATAAACTTGTAGTATAGAATGATATCAGGTATTGTGATCCTTCTAACTTTGTTTTTCTTTTCTTTTATATATATATATTTTTTTAGACTCATTTATTTCTGTTCTGATCTTTATTGTTTCCTTTCTTCTACTCATGGGCTTCATTTGTTTTTCTATTTCTAGTTCCTTTAAGTGTAAAGTTAGATTGTTTATTTGAGATTTTTTTCTTGTTTCTTGATGTAGGCCTGTAATGCTATAAATTTCCCTGTTAGGGTTGCCTTTGCTGTGTGCCATAGGTTTTGGGTTCTTTTGCTTTCATTTACATTTGTTTCAAGGTATCTTTTGATTTCTTCCTTGATCTTATTGTTAACCCACTCATTGTTTAGTAACATGTTATTTAGCTTCTGTGTTTTTGTGTATTTTTCAGTTTTTTTCTGGTGATTGATTTCTAGTTTCCTATCATTATGGTCAGAGAAGATGCTTGATATGATTTCAACCTTCTCAAATTTAATGATACTTCTTTTGTGTCCTAACATAGTCTATCAGAAAATGTTCCTTGTACTCATGAAACAAATGTACATTCTAGTGCTTTGGAATGAAATGCTCTGAAGATATCAATTAAATCCATCTGCTTAAGTGTGTCATTTGAGGCTGTTCTTTCTTTGTTGATTTTCTGTCTGGAAGACCTATCCATGGATGGCAATGGGGTGTGAAAACCCTCTGCTATGACTATTATTGTAGACCTCTCCCTTTATGTCTATCAACTTTTGCTTTACTATACAAGGGTTATTTACTTTTGTTAGTTTGATCCCTTTATCATTGTGTAGTGTCTTCCTTTGTCTCTCATTATAGCCTTTGTTTTAAAGTGTTTTTGTCATATAGGTATTGCTAATTCAGCTTTTAGTTTTCATTCTCATAAAATGTCTTTTTTATGCCTTTACTTTAAGTCTATGTGCACCTTTTGCTCTGATGTGGGTCTTTTGTAGACAATGTATATGTGGTCCTTGATTTTTTTATCCATTCAGCTATCCTATGTCTTATATTTGGAGCATTTAGGCCATTTACATTTAGAGTGATTATTGGTATGTATTTATCGGATTTTATTGTTTATATGTGATTCTCTGTTTTTTTCCCTTCTTTATTTTTTTCTTCTTAAAGAAGACCCATCAGAGTTTCTTGTAATACTATTTGGTGGTAACAAACTCCTTTAACTTTGTATTGTTTGCAAAGTTCTTTATTTCTCTCTCTGAGATATATATATATATATATATATATATATATATATATGTGTGTGTGTGTGTGTGTATATATATATATATATATATATGAAAAGGAAAGGAACTATTTATTGAAAAGTTATACAGACTTACAATAATGACTTAATGTCTTTCTTAAAAATCCCCAAATCCCTTAAAACACCCACAAATACACACATATGTCCTTCCTTCCCCCCTTTGCCTGGTCTGGGGTGCCATATCTCAGGGAGAGAAATAAAAGTCTGTGGCTCAGGCAGCCCCTGGTTCTTCCCAGTAATCCGTGCTCAGCTGGCAGGTTCCCGCAGTCCCCAGCACCACCAGTTGTGTCACCGGGATCTCCTGTTCTTAATCCAAAACCACATGGCACCTTCTCATGGCCCACCAGCAAGAGTCCTTTCACCCCCTTCCTTTCTGCAGCATCTCTCCTGCATTCTTCCAAACTGCTGAGAGAGAGCTCTGCATCGCTGCTACATCTTTCTTTTCAGATTAATAAGCTGTGTGGCAAAGGGAGACCCAAAGCCACGTGGTTCCAAACCTCACCAAAGCCTCATGGTCCTGCCTCTCTTTCAATTTTAAATGAAAGCCTTGTTAGTTAAGGTAGTCTTGGTTGTAGGTCCTTGCTTTTCATCACTTTGAATATTTTATACCAATGCCTCTTGCCTGAAATATTTCTGTTGAAAATGACCTGTCATTCTTATGGGAGTTCCTTTGAAAGTAATTAACTGCCTTGTTTTTGCTACTTTCAAGATTCTCTATCTTAACTTTTGCCATTTTTTTAATGATATGTCTTGATGTGGGCCTCTTTCTGTTCACTGCATTTCCTGGACTTGTGTGTTTTCTTCACCAGCCTAGGAACGTTTTCAGTCATTATTTCTTCAAATAAATTCTCCATTTCTTGTTCTCTCTCTCTTGTCCATCTGGTATCCCTGTGACGTGGATGTTGTTATGCTTCATATTGTCACAGAGGTCCCTTAAACTATTCATTTTTTAATTTTTAAAAAAATTCTTTTTTCCTTTTGCTACTCTGATTGGGTGTTTTCTGCTATCTTGTGTTTCAAATTGTTGATTTGATCCTCTGCTTCATCCAGCCTATTGTTTATTCCTTCTAGTGTATTCTTCATTTTAGACACTGTATTCATTTCTGACTAGTTCTTTATGATTATCTTGTTCTTCGTCATGCTGTCATTGTTCTCACCAAGTTTGCTTTAGTCATCACTAAGTTTCTTGAGCATAATTGTAAATATTTTTTTGAGATATCTGTTAAATTGCTTGCCTCCATTTCATTTAGTGTTTTTTCCCTGTAGATTTTTTAAAAATTTGGGGCATGTTTCTGTCTTCCCATTTTGGCCACCTCTTTTGGTTTGTTTCTATGTGTTAAGAAGATCTTTTGTTTCCCCAGACTTGGTAGGGTGGTCGTATGTAGTAGGTGTACTGTGGGATTCAGTGGCACAGTCTCCTTGATAACCTGGGGTTGTGTGGGTTATGTGAGCCCTCTTGTTATAATTGACTCTTGATTGCTATTGGCCTGTTTGTACATGGTTTCGACTCTCCAGCTGACAGACTGTGTGGCTGACCTCAACCCCAGTGTATAAGCTACTGTGTAGGTGCTGACACACTAAGCAGAACTTGCTTCAGCAGAGTCTGGTGTCTGCTGAAATATCTCTTGAGATATACCACTTGTGAAGCCAACTGGACCCTGCTCCAATGCTGTCTTGTGAAGCTGGCCACTGGGTGTGTTGGTTCTGGGGTCTCTTGAGAGGCGCTCTGGTGCAGCTCAGTGTCAGACACTGCTTCTGACTGGCCCTGGGCAACTGTTCAGAACTACAAAATGATCTACAGTTTGTGGCTGCTCTGCTGGGCCTGGGTGTGCATGAGAAGGGCCAAGCTGTGCACCAATGCGAGATTCTATCAGTATTGAGTCTGGGGGCAGGTCAGCAAAAGGGCCAACGTACGCTGAGATCCACTTCTGCCTGCCTCTGCCTTCTGGTTGCCTGTTAGGCTCAGTCACTGAAAGGGCCTCTAGAAGTTGCATGAGGAAGGTTCTCAGTGAGTCACCAGGTAGGTGTGAGTTATGTTCACCAGATTGATACAAGTTCAATTTCAATGCCCCTGCTGGGTCTGAGGCTATTCAGTAAAAGTCCCAGGATATACTATGTCTAACTGCCACCAGCCAGTTGCTCTCAGACCTTTGTGGTGTGGCAGTGTCTCAGGAAATTATGAGGATGAAGCCAGGAGAATTTGCAGGTCCATACAGACCAAGATTTGGTCATTTGAAGGGAGGGCTCTGCACCAGTGAAAAGATAAGGGAAAAATGTCCCACCCCATCTGAGAGCCATACAACATAGTGTATTCCAGATTCTTCCAGAAGCCTGAGTTCAGCACGGAGGGGCCATTGGGAGTCATGAGGGTAGGAATGGTGGATTTCCTGAGAGAGGGAGTGCTGGTCATTCTTGGGGGAAGGAGAGAGGTGTGGCCCCTGTCCCAGAGCCACACCACTCAGTCACTGATATGCCCTGAGTCTCCCTGGATTTCTAAACCCTTGCCCAAGCACCCAACTCTTTAGCAGGTTGTGAGCTCCAAAGGGGGGGAGTTCAGAGGGAGGGGCTACTACACTCCCCCAGGCTGATGCTGTATGGAGGGGAGTGCTCCACCCAGGGAAGATGGCATTTGTGGTGTGGGCGAGGGACTCAGCACAGGTCCTATCGGCTGTCCCTTCATCTCTCTCTCCAGCGCCACAAACCACTGTCTCTTTTCCCATGATTCTGATCCACTCTGCCCTCCCTCCCCTACAGCCCAGGGTGAGTGGCTGCCAATGATATTTTGTGCATTGACCCTTTAAGAGGGCACTGTTTCTCTAGCAGACTTTGTCTCTCCCTGGAGGACAGAATCCCCACCGATTTTCACAGCCAGTGGTTATTCGAGTGCCTTCTCCTAGCTCTAGTGCTCTGGGTTAGGAAGCCTGGGGTGGGGTTGAGATCCCACGCTCCTCAGGGGGAACCTTTGCAGCTGAGATATCCCTCTGGGATCTTAACTGCCACCCATGGGCGTGGGTCCAGCTCTTTTCACACCTCTGCTCTTCCTTCCAGTCTCGATGTGGTGTCTTCTGTAAATCCTTGGTTATAAAACTTCTGTTTAGCCAGTCTTTGGTTGGTCCTTCAGGTTGCCTGTACTGCAGCTTAGTTATTCTAGTTTGGTCCTGGGAGGAGGTGGGTGTAGCTTTCACCTACTTTACCATGATTTTGGATCTTTTACTACATATTCTTTATTCATTTGTCTGTCGATAGACATTTATGTCGTTTCTACATATTGGATACTGTGAGTAATGCCGCAGTGAACATGTGAGTGCAAAATATCTCGAGATCCTAATTTTAATTTTGTCATTGCATTATATTATGCAGTATCTCCAGTGAGATCTGAGAAAGTGTTCTATAGTCAAACACAGTATGTTTGCTTCAGAAACTATTATTTCACACTAAATAGGCCGAAACAATCTATAATTAGAGACATGTCCTTCCAGGTCAGATATTGCTGCCAAAATGAATTGAAGTCAGGTGAAGCTTTGCTACTGAGTAAATTTTGGAAAACTGCTTTTAGTTTTCAGGGCATCTTTGTATTTTGGAGTTGCAATAAGCATCTGAGGATCTTTATAGCCATTGGATATTTTCCCTCATATGCTTTCTGAAGAGTCACTGTTTACTGCATGTCTCTGAAAGGAAAAATAGTATTTAACAGTAACGGGGAAACAGAAAGTCATTTTAGTGCCATGCATTTGAGGCTGAAAAATCATATGTGCACTAAAAATGCTTACAGGAAATATTTTTGAATTTTAAAAGATTATTGTCGAAATGAGTTCTAGTTTTGTTGTTGCTGTTGTTGTTGTTGCTCCCCTACAGAAAAAAAAGCCTATGGATTTCTCAGTCAACCCCCAGGGAGATAAAACATTTCAGTTCTCCGACCACTGTCTGATGGAGTCCATCAAACTGGGCGATCCCAAAGTGCATGAGTTTCTGCGGCTACTTGCTCTCTGCCACACTGTAATGTCAGAGGAAAACAGTGCAGGTGAGTGAATGAAGGTGTGTCTGAGTGGTGAGCCTTGGTTTTTAAATCAGAACTAATATTTTTATTTAATGTTTTTGGAATTGGATTTTCTAATTAAGAATACAACTTTGCATAAGGGGCTTACCTAGCACACTAGCTTTTTTCTTTGTATTTATTTATATCCCACATGTTTTCTACTTATCTTTTATTATTAATATGCACATATAATAAATACAGATGACCATCAGGTGTATGCTTAGAATGAATTTTCCCAGTGAGACGGTTGTTTAGAGCTCAGGGTTCCTAAAATAGAACAAAATCAGCTGGGCCACTTGAAAATTGAAGAAATGAGGTAGGTAGGTAATGGTGTTAATGAACTAGCTTCTTGTTTCATTCGAGCACAATTTATTTTATTTGCAACTTATTTTTTCTTTCTACTACCAACTATTTACTAAAAAGTGCTACCCAAGTAATTTTACTCAAAAGTGAAATATATACAGACTGTAGACTGTATGTACTCATATGCATATACATGCGATAGACATGTATGTATATATGTGCATACATACATTTGTATATATTATATATTTTTTCTTTGTTGGAACTATAGTCAGCCATAGTTCTGCCCTTGATAATGCTGAATTAACCCATTCCACACATTTTTATTGCTGTGAGGATTTACATGATTATATTTATGATTTAAACTTATCTTTATAATACTAATGCTAATAATAATTTATCATATTTCATTGGAGGATATTACAATACCTTCAAGCAAGCTTCTTTTATGTCTGTCTTTATTTCATTTCCCATGCTCTTTTATTTTAATTGTAACCTGTTTTTAATGTTATGACATTTTTCTTAGATATCTTTGAAGATATTAATTACACTTAATTTGAAATATTCTTTGTTTTCTCCACTTTAATTTTTTCTGTTTTCATTTTATGGAATGTTATTATTTGAGTTTTGTGTCTAGCTTTTATGTTGCTCTCAATGTTTGTGATTTGTGGCTACCTGATTTCATTTGTGTTTGCGAGTCCCTGTTTGCCTCATGGTTAATGTTGGTTCTGATTACAGCAGCCTGCCTGCCAAGATGGTTGGGGAGAGGCCAAATACACATTAGTCATGTAGGTGAGGAATTCCCCTCTCCTGGACTTCATATGCTACCTGAGTTTAACTTTCTTTTGTCAGATCTTGTGCTGGGAGTCTGTGCCAGAACTCCCATTTGAGAGAGATTTGTACTTAAGGTCTGGCCTTGGAGAAGACATCGGATTCACTGAGCTCCTTCTCATTTTCTTTTTTTGCATCCTTGTGGAATTCTGAGCTATTTCAGGCTCTTCTCAGCCTGGTCTCCAGACCCAACAAATCTTTGAGCTTTCCTTAAATAGATGGTACACTTTGTGTTGAAGGATATTTTCAACATTTTATTTTGGGAGTGAATGTCACTGCAGCCTGCTGTTTGGAGTAAGCTGACCGGAGGAGGAGCCCAAATGGTCTAGGAGTGCTGAGTGGAATTCAATTAATTTTACCAATGCTCCCCCAAGACCACACCTGCTTTCCTCTTTTTTTGACTCTGAGTTTGGAGAATTTATGAGCACTGCTCTTGCTTTGAGCTGTGGTTTTCTTCCTATTTCTTCATTAATGAAATCTACTTTTTATTTCTCAGACATTTCTCAAATTTGTAGCTTAATAATAATCATTTTTCTTTTCAAGTATTTAATTTTATCATAATGTGATATAATTAAATGCCATGAAACACAAAGATCTTAAGTGTATTTGATGAGTTTTGACGATTATATATACCGTTATACCCATCATCCCAATCAAGGTACAAATCTTTTCTATCACTGCAGAGAGATTACTCATGTTTCCTTCCAGTCTACACCAGCCAACCCCTGTCCAGCCAACCATTGCCCTGATTTCTATCATCAAAGATGAGTTATGAAGTACAAGATGTTCTCGTACTTCATATAAATGGGATGATCTGGTATATGTTCTTTTGTGTCTGGTTTATTTCATGCAAGGTAGTGTTTTTGTTACCCATGTTGTCATATCCATTAATAATAGTTCATTTTTTATTACTGAGTAATATTGCATTGTTTGAACATACCATATTTTTTTTCTTTACAATTCTCTGTTCATGCACATTTGGGTTGTTACCAACTTTGCATTATTATGAGTAAAGCTGCTATAAACAATTTTATGTCTCTTAAGAAAGATTTAACAAATTTGTTTTTGGTAAATAATGGAAATTGCCAGATCATAGTGTAGGTATGTTTAACTTTGTAAGAAACCACCAACTATTTTTAAAAAATGGTCTTATCATTTTATATTCCTGTGTTTAATGCATGAGGATGCCAGTTCATTCTTAGAAATGTTTAGCATTATCAGTCTTAAATTTTACCCATTCTAGTGGGTATTGGCTAATATATTCTTCTGTCATATAAAGGTAGAGAGGTAAATGTATGTATCCTTTGAACCACTTCTGTCTCTTGCACTCAGATATTAAATCCTAAAGTGAAGGATTATATTACTGAGAAGGGGGAAATTATACTTGCTCTTCTTTTAAAGCTTTATTTATAAGATATATAACTTAAGTGCATGTATGTTAAAGTATATTGAAAAAAGTAAATTTCTCTCATATGTTACTTATACAAAAGAACAGAGCCCAAATCTAACAAACTTAAAACAATAATTATTGTATAATTTATAGTTGTATTATTTTTATTTTATTTAGTTTATGTATATTTGTTATGCAATCTTATATTGATTATATTAGTTTCAGGTGTAAAATATAGTGATTCAACATTTTTATACCTTACTAATTCTAGTCATTACCCCACTAATTCTAGTCATCATCTGTCACTGTGTAAACTTATCATAATGTTATTGACTATAGTCCCCTTCCCCTTTTCATTCATTACCCCCACCCCACCCTCTGGTAAGCATCCTTTTGGTCTCTGTCTTCTGAGTCTGTCTTTGTTTGCTTGCTTGTTCTTAGATTCCACATATAAGTGAAGTCATATGGTATTTGTCTTTCTCTGTCTTATTTTACTTAGCATAATACTCTCTATATCCAGCCATGTTGTTGCAAATAGAGAGATTTCCTTCTTCTATACTGCTGCATAATATTCCAGTGTGTGTGTGTGTGTGTGTGTATGTATATATATATATGATCCATCTTTATTTGTCTATCAATGGCTTTTATTGATGTGCTATTGTTTCATGGAGAAATAACTTGGAAAAGTTGACATTCTCATTCCCTGTGTCAGTATGAAATTTCAGATGCAGAAAAGTGGAAAGTACAAGAGCTTCAGTAGGGCTTATATTTTTCTATTTTAGTGAATGGCAATTAAAGAATTAAAAAATTAATATATTTTTTACATTTTCAATTACCTTATTATATCCTTTAAAATTTGTTGAGGCTTGCTTAATAGCTTGGTATGTATTCAATTTACATAAATGTTTCATGTGTGCTTGAAATGAATGTACATTTTACAGTTATTGGGTACTAGGTTCTAAATATATCCACTAGATAATGTTTATTAATGGTATGCTCAATATTCTATCTCTGTGGATTATTTTGATTACTTGATTTCTCAGTTAATGAGAGTATGCTAAAATCATCAACTGTAATGGTACATTTGTCTATTTCTATTTGTAGTTTTGTCAATGTTTGCTTTATATGTTTTAAGGTTATGTTATTAGAGATTAGACTTACATGTTCTTTAAAATTTCTATCAATATACATATATAGATCCTCTTTACCTATAGTAATATTTTTACCTTAAAGTTTATTTTGTTTGTTATTAATATTGTTATAGATATTTTCCTTTTGTTAATATTTGCATTATTTAGCTTTTCCCACTCTTTTCTGCTAATGTGTCTTTTTCTTTATGTTTTAGACACATCTCTTGTGACATAATTTTAATGTGAACCAGTATTTCCACCATTTAAAAATATCTAGTTTGATAAACTAAAGTTTAAATGGAACATTTAGTCTATTTACTTTTATTGATTATTGGTATTTTTAGATTTTTAAGTATTAAACATATGTGTTAATATATTTATATTTATTTCTACCATTTTATTTTGTATGTTATATTTGCCCCATTTTTGTTTCTTAGTCTCTTCATTTTTTGTTTTTGGAGCAATATATCCTTATTAGTATTTTTAATGGTTAGTCTAGAAATTTTAGCATAATGAACTTATCAATTCTACACCTTCTTTTGAACAAAGCAAGGATCTTAAGACTCTTCAACAGTAATCAACCCTGTACGATTTATATGGTATAGTGTTCTTCTCATCATGTGTCTCCTTTTCTAATATCACAGGATATTATTTTTGTTTTTATAATCAATGTTTGCTTATATTTATTCATTTACTCACCAATTTCCATGTTCTTCAATGCTTTTCCCATCTCTGGTCTTTTGTTGACTTAAAGTGTATTATTTAGAATTTTTTTTTTAGGAAGAGTTTACTGGTAGCAAATTCTCAAAACCTTTGTTTGAAAACAAATTTATTTCACCCCTTTTCTTGAATGATGTTTTGTTGTGTAGAAATTTAAGGTGACAATTTTCCCTCGGGACATTAAAGATATTCTACTGTATCCTGGCTGCTATTTCTATTACTGTGTAGTTAGCTGTAAGTATAATTTTGGTTTGAAGGTAATTGGTCTTTTCTTCCTGGCTACTTTTAAGATTCTTCTTTTATCATTTTCTTAGTATATGTGTGAAATTAAAAAAAACGTGTTGCTTGGGATTCATTGAGATTCTTGAATCTATAGAATGTCATCTCTCATCACTTCTGGAGTTTCCTCAGCCATATTTCTTCAAATATTGCCTCTGACTAGTTTTTCCTCCCAGATCTTCAATGTTAGATATCTTCACTCTACTCTCTCTTTGAACAAGTCTCTCATTTTTCCATTTCTTTATCCTATTGGGATATACTCTGGAACTTTATTTTTTTCAGTATGCTAATTATTTTTCTAGTTGTATCTAATCTACAGTTTTTGATTTTTAATTTCTATAGGACTTTTATTTCTTTTTCAAATCTGCCTAATTTCATGCCCCTGTTTGATTTTTGGAAATCTATTAAGTATTTGTATGTGTTGTTTCTGATCATTTCAATGTAGGGGTAGCCAATGGTAACATTTGGTGTGAATCATTTTACCCTTTCCAGTTCCAGGTATGAAGGTGGTATATTTGTTTTTAATGAAAAGGAATCACAGTATATACATTAATATGCAACTTGTTTTCTTAACAATGTATCATGACCATCACTATAAATCAGTAAATATGGGTCTAGCTCTGTCTACTTTTTAAAATTTATTTTTACATACAAAGATAATATACTAATTTTATGTACAAGGGCTTACTTTATACATACCGTTGTTTAAAGTTTATGTTTATATTTTCTTCTTTTTCTCTCCTCTACCCTCTCACCCTCACCCCAACACATACACAGTGTCAAGTGTCAAGGATTAACATCAGATTTGATTCTTTCAATTCCAGGGGATTTCTTAGATACCTTCTTATGGAAAGGTCTTTAGTGGCCGACTGAAGTGGAGTTTGGAATATCTGCTCCATTATTCTTTGACCATGTAACTTTGCAAAAATCATAACTTCTTTAGTTATAAGTTTCAGCAGTATAAATGAAAATAATCATTTTAATAATCCATATCTCAAAGGCTTGCCATGAGAATTATGTGAGTTAATATATATTAAGTATTTTAGCTTATAAAACTTTCATGGCACATCTGTTGTTACTGAAAATACAAAAATGTGGTTTCTGACCTAAGAAACTTCCAGCAGAGTGGAAAGGCATACTCAGTAACAAGTTTTCTTTTCTTTTTTTAAAAAGATTTTATTTATTCTATTTTAGAGAGAGGGAAGGGAGGGAGGAAGAGAGGGAGAGAAACATCAATGTGTAAGAGATATGTTGATCAGCTGCTGCCTCTTGTACATCCCCAACTAGGGACCCAGCCTGCAACCCAGGCATGTGCCCTGACTGGGAATTGAACTGGTGACCTTTCCATTCACAGGCTGACACTCAATTCACTGAGCCACACCAGCCAGGGCAAGTATTTTTTAATAAGATGACAAGGGCTAAACTGTTGGTATGGATATACCACAGAATAAGCACCTGGTCCAGCTGGTTGGTGAGTGGAAAAGGTCTGATTTTTAGAGCTGGCATTGGAATTCAGTGTTGAAGAGTGAGTTAGAGTTGGCATTGGCATTCTTTGAATGTTAGCTATTATTTTTAGTATTAATACATTTATTTCTTTTCCTTTTAGGACAGTTGACTTATCAAGTTCAATCACCTGATGAAGGGGCTCTAGTGACTGCTGCCAGACATTTGGGGTTCATTTTTAAGTCTCGGACCCCAGAGACAATAACAATAGAAGAATTGGGAACACTAGTTACTTACCAACTGCTTGCCTTTTTGGATTTCAACAATATCAGGAAAAGGATGTCTGTCATAGGTATGGTTGATAGTTAAGATTATTTTTAATCTTCGATAGTACAGTACTATTGTTATGTTGATGCTTCTCAAGGATGACTTCATTCTTGGTTATAGGCTGAGAATTACGATATGTTTATAACTTTATGAACTTCTGTCACCCTCAACTTAGCCTCAGCCTCACCACTGTAGTAACAACTAACATTTAACAAATACTTATGTGTCCAGCACTGTTCTAAATGCGCTACAATTCAGGGGTGTCAAACTCATTTTCACCTGGGGCCATATCAGCCTCACAGTTTTCTTCAAAGGGCTGAATGCAACTTTAGGACTTTATAAATGTAACTACTTCTTAACTAGGAGCAAGGAGCTCTACATTTGGCCCTTTGAAGGCAACCTCGAGGCTGATGTGGCCCCCGGTGAAAATGAGTTTGACACCCCTGCTCTACATGAACTGATTTAATTGTCACAAAAAAGCTGTGTTGTATTTTTATGATATTTTGAAGATAATAAAACTGAGACACAGAAATTGAGCCACTTTCCCAATGTCACATAGCTTGAACTGGAATAGCTGGAATTCAAATCTAGGAGGTCTGACTGCTAAGCCCATTCATTTCATCACTACACAACACTGGTGCAGGGCAAGTTCCTGACTTACATGGCACATGAAGTTGTCAACATTGTTGTTTTGTGAACATCATCATCATCATCAGCCTCTTCATTTTCATTCATTTACTCTGCTTACCTGCATTGCTGGAGATGATCACCTGAGACTGTATCAGCATCACAACAGATAATGCTTTTTAACTTGCTCTAACCCTTGGTGCTATGTCAATGTACTTTTCATCCTTACTTTGCTCCTGTTTCCAGTCCTTATAATAAATGTTCTAATCTTTTGTCCCCTCCTCAAGTCCTTGACTCTGCCATGATCTCCTCACTCTTGGAAACTAAATTCGTCTTCTGTTTCTCTAAAAAAATAGAGCTGTTCAGAAATGTGCACCATCACCTTCCACTTTCCCCCATCCTCTTCCTTCATCCCCAAGCTGTCATTTTACTCATTCTTTTTTCTGCTCTTGGTTCTTTTCAAAGCTGAAGGTTCTACCCAGTCCCCTTCCTTCTTTGTGTCTTTGATTTCTTCTTTATCACTAACTTCTTCTTTCATCCTACAACTCTATTATTATCATCCCGTTTCCTTAAAGATATTTTTCATGTTCCAACCTCCACAAATTTTGCCACTCCATCTTCTTTGCATCACAATCTAATTTTTCTAAGGTCAGTTTTTGCTCCTCACCTTTATTTCTCTTTTCAGCCTATTAGGGTGAGGCTTCTGCTGCCACCACTCAAGAAGAACGCTTTCTCAGAAGTTTCCAGTCTCCTCTAATTTCCCCAGCAGTTGTCTTCTTTATCTATCTACCTACGTATACCTATTATCCATCTACCCATCCATCCATTTATCCATCTTATCATCTACATATCTATGTACCTACTTACCTACCTACCTTTTAAAACTTTGTAATATTGATACTATTGACCTTCTCATAACACTCCTCTTTGGGCTTCTGCAACCTCACCAGCTCCTAGTTCTCCTCTTGTCCTGTCTTTTCTTTCCCCAGCTCCTTTGTTTACTACCCTCTGTCCTATTCTTCAGTGTTGATGTCTTTTTTTTCTCCTTACTTTCTGTTCTCCTCTTGGATAATCTTGACCACTCACATGTTTGTAGCCACTGCCTATATTCTGAGTCTTTCCTACATAGTTCTTTAGCTTTAATCTCTCTCTGAGGTCTACAAATATTTTCAGTTTTCCCCTGGATTCAGTTTTTCACCACTAGGTTGTACTATGGTTACCTCAAATTCAATAGTTCTAATATAGAACTCTCTTTCAGAGGTATTGCTCTTTCTATAGCCCTTATTAAAATTGTTAACCATCCCTTTTTACTGTATGCCTATCAGTAAACTGAACACTTTACAATGAACTATTCTATTAAATTCTTGCAATAGTATGTTATTCAATTTAGAAGATGGGGGAATTAAAGCTCCAAGATTTTAAGTAACTTACCAAAGATTTTCACACATCTGTCACATGACTTGTCACACAGTCGGTAAGATGCAGAGCAAATAAATGAACTCGGATCTATCTTTCTCCACAGTCTGGCCTCTTAACCCCTATTGTAGCTCACTTACTTTTGACACCTCAACTCCTTTATGCCCCTAGGCTAGTGGTTCTCAAGCTTTAGCTCCCATCACAACCACCAGAAGGGCTTTTTTTAAAAAACATTTTTTTATTGATTATGCCATTACAGTTGTTCTATTCCCCCCCCGTTCCCCTCTACCCTGCACACCCCTCCCCCACTATTCCTCCCCTTTAGTTCATGAACACGTGTCTCAAGTTCTTTAGATTCTGTATTTCCCCTACTATTCTTACCCTCCCCCCTATTTTCTATCTACTGTCTATGCTACTTATTTTCTGTACCTTCTCCCCTCTTCTCCTTCTCCCACTACCCTGTTGCTAACCCTCCATGTGATCTTCATTTCTATGGTTCTGCTCCTGATCTAGCCGTCCTCTTAATTTGCTTTTGTTTTAGGTGTGGTTGTTGATAACTGTGAGTTTGCTGTCCTTTCACTGTTCATCTTTTTTATCTTCTTTTTCTTAGGTAAGTCCCTTTAACATTTTATATAATAAGGGCTTGGTGATGATGAACTCCTTGACTTTGGTCTTATCTGAGAGAGGTATTCCAAGTCATAAAAACCAAAGACCTACAACAAAGATTGCTCTATCCAGCAAAGTTTTCATTTAGAATGGAAGGACAGATAAAGTGCTTCTCAGAAGGGCTTTTTAAAACACAGATTGCCAGTACTCAGACTCAGATTTCTGATTCAATAGATCTGGGTGGGGCCTAAAAAGTTTATATCTAATAAGTTCCCACATTATCCAATGCTGATACTGCTGGTCAGGGGGCCACAGTTTCGGGTGACTTCCCTAGACTAATAGGTCATCAAATACTGCTCATTAATTCCCCAGAGCTGTTTGGAGCATTTTCCAAACCTCTCTCCTTCTCTGCTACTCTCTTCACTGGGGCCTCAGTATCTCTTGCCTTATAGAATCCTCAGTAGTTACCCTGTTTCTGAGTTGTTCCTTCTCAAGGTGTTATAGTAAACTTTCTAAAAATGGCCCCCAAGCTCCTTTTTATTGTAAAGGCCTTCTTTCCTTTTCTCTTAATTTTCAGGACCATGGCTTTAGTTAATGCTTTAGTTAACTTTAGTTAATGCTTGCTTGTATTATTGCAATATCTTCAAAACTGTCTCTCCCCCCACCCCCGAAATAATCCTCCATGCTGACACCAGGGCATTTTTACTAAAACTCCAGGCTGATTTTGCCATCATCTTCTTAAAAAACCTTGCTGACTGCCTAGAATTTAGAGAATAAAGTCTTTAGGATGACATTCAAGATTATGTGCAATTTGACCACAATTTGTTCTTCCACTTCCCCAGATACTATGCTCCAGCTCGTCAGACCTCAGCATTCCCGGCATGGGTTGTGTACTTCTACACCCTTCGCGTGTGCTATTTCCCCTGCCTAGAACTCTCCTTTTCTCCATTTCTTTCTTAAAAAACTCCTACACACCTGGTAATGTCTAATTCAAATGCCGCCTGGTCTCTCAATTCTTTTCCTACTCTCCAAGTAACTGTATTCTCCTTTGTTCTCCTGAGCCCCATGTTCCTGACATGAGTGCAATACCAGCCCTGTGACTTTCTCAGTTGGTAGAGTGTGTACTACTTGAAGGCAGGTGCTATGCGTTAGTCTTCTTAAGCTTCCTCGGACCAAACACAGAGTTTGGCACACACTATGTTCTGTAAATGATTTTCAAATATAATGTTACCCTGTACTTTGTGACTTACGAATATTCTGATCCTCATAGTAAATCAATTTCTACTGCTGAAAACGTGTGCGTATGTAATTGTAGAGGCAGAGGGTTGGATCTTTAACTACTGGAAACTAGCCCTGGGAGATTGCTCTCAGCAGGTCAAAACCAAACATCATCTGTAGATACTTATTTTTGCATTTTTGACAACAGGCTCTAGGCAGTCATCACGGATGCTGCCGACAAACAGACATGCGGCTCTAAGTGTCCACCTAATATAGCAGAGGGAATTATCTTCCATTTACAGCTTCGGGGGAGGTGTTATTGGTGTTGGGTTGGCCCAGCACTGGCTTTGAGGGTGTTGACAAAAACCTAAGATTGCTACACAGGGAAACTCTTGGCTTTTCCCCAGCATCAGTCACCATTACAGGCTGTGGAGAAATCACAGCCTAACCACAAACATCAGATGTTTGCCTTAATAGATCCCATATGAGGAAAGGTAATGTTCCACCACAAACGCATGCAGGCTTGAGGGCTCTGTTTTGGCTCTATTTGGTTTTTAATCTGGCGGAATCTGAAAAAAGGATTCAGTGCGGGTAGAAAAGTCTCTGTTTGATAACGAGGCAAAAAACAATGCCAGTCTCATGATTGTCACATGCTTTGTCTGTGGGGACAACACCCTGATGTGAAGGCTTAGAAATTTGCTGCTGTACTGCTTCTTCATCTCCTTTTTCTCCTTCTCCTCCTCCTTCTTTTTTTGCCTATTATTTATTGAACCATAAATGTATACCAGTAGTACTCTCATTTTGGAGCAAGAATCCTGATTTAATTTAGAGCTATGCAAATAAAAATAGATTTCTATAGAGAATTATGTAAGAGGGTTTAAAATCTTCTATATTGATAAGCATGTATATCTCATTATATAGTTTTAGAAGTATAGATTCTACTAATTATGTAAATAAAAATACAGAAATAAAATTCAAAGATAGTTATGACTACAGGTAAGTGTCAGATAATCATTAAAGATGAATAAATTATAACAGCTCTTGAAAAGCCCTTGCATGATCCTTAGATAGGGCGGCTCAACCCTAAACTGTTTAATGGTTACCAAAGGACAGATTGCACTGCCATATGTGAGGCCTTCCTCTGTATGAATGTATGAACAGGCACCCCACTGAGATATGGTGAAACAGAATTATTAATCACCCTTCACAGTGTTGCTATTGCACTTACTCTTATAGCATAAACCTGTAACTATTTCTGACCTTTTTCTTTCCCTTACGTCACAAAGGCATAGCTGCTGCTTTCAATGAATTTTGCATAATTATAATGCAACTCAATTAAACAAATATTTATTAAGTGCTCACCATGTTCCAGGGACTTGAAGCTAAGGAGAAGATGGAACTGAAAAATGTTCTGTGTGGTAGTGTTGGGAAGATGATGAAGCAGGGTAGGAAATAGGCTAGGAAGGGCCAGATCTTGAAGATTTCTGTTTATGCCATGTTAAGAAATATGCACCTGATTTAAGGTCATTGCAAGATTCCAATTTTTTATTGCAAGATTCCAAGCAATAGTGGGAAGATGATTCTGTCTGGATGACAGAAGAGTATGGGGGAAGTAAGGCTGGAAAGGGTAAAATCATTTAGGTTAATGTGACAATCTAGGCAAGAAAGAAGGTGACAGAGAGGAATTCATGACTTTAAATGAATGTGTGGATTTTAACAGGGAGGAGCTTTGAATGATGGCCAGGTATCTGATGTGGACCAAGTGAATGGTAAATCTGGTTATTGAGGCTGGGGATGTAGGAGGAGTAGCTAGTTACTGAAGAAAGAAAATGTGCCCTTAAAGGGATTAGTGCTGGGTTAAGAGAAGGCATCAGAGATGGAAAGTTTTTGTTGAATAAGAAAATTGTAGAGCCAAAAAGGACCTTAAAATTTAGAGTTTTAAAAATATCTTTTCACATGTACAAACTGAGACTAAGAGATGGTAAGGGATTGCACAAATCATAATGGGTTTATGATTTCCATAAACAAGTGGTTCTCAATGTGTGGTCTTGGAAACTGTAGGGAATGTTGAGTTTTTTTCCAGAGGATACAGAAGTCCCACCATTGGTAATATAATGAGAATTGTTTACATGACATTGATATAACCTGGCAGCCAAGGAGAGTGGGTTGGAATGTGCATGCATGAACAATGATGACTTCACTGTACTAGTCAGTAGAGGTTGTAGACACTGTTGTGTGAGTATGTGTACTGTGTGGCCATTGCATTCAAAATGACTGAGTGAGTGGAGCAATGAATCTGCATCAAATTTTGTGTTAAGCTTGAATGTTCCTCTGCGGAAACTATTCAGATGATTCAGAAGGCCTCCACTATGGGCAACTGGTTACTGGCAGCTTCATCATGACGATGTACCCACTCATATATCACATCTCACTCAGAGTTTTTTTGTGAAACATTAAATTAGCCAGGTGACTCAGTCCTCATACATCCCAGACTTGCTGCCCTCCAACTTCTGGCTTTTCCCAAAACTAAAGTCACCTTTGAAAAGAAAGAGATTTATTGAATATTGATGCAATTCAGGAAAGTATGATGGGGCAGCTAATGACTATTGGGAGAACTGTGTGAGGTCCTAAGATGCTTACTTTGAAGGGAACTGAGTTGTCATTGTCCCGTGTACAATGTTTCTTGTATCTTGTATCTTCTTCAATAGTGTCTCCATTTTTCATATTACACAGATGGGTACTTTCAGGACAGACCTCACATTTTATGTACACATATATCCTCACCTGAAGACATTTTTCACTGTTTTTAGAGACAGAGGAAGGGAAGGAGGAAGGAAGGGAGAAAAACATCGATGCGGGACACTGACAATGACTGGTTATCTCCTGTATGTGCCCGGACCAGGGATCAGACCTACAACCCTTTGGTTCCCAGATGACGCTCCTACCAACTGAGCCACACTGGCCAGGGCTCCCCAAACTCTATAATACTAATGTTATGTGTCTTTTTTATCCTTTTTTTCTCATGAGTATTCTGTGGAGTTTTATAAAAGCCACATGTTGTATAATATCACAACAAATTGAACGCAGAAACAGATATGAAATCCAACTGTCTTCTATTAAACCAGGCATTAAAGGGACCTGTAATGATGTAAAACAATGCCAGTCTCCAAACTCAGTTCTATTGTCTGGAAAAATATTGTTATATTTCATAGAAATTTTATTTATGTTAATATAATATATAATAGATTTATTACTCTAATAATGATCATTATAGTAATATTATATAGTAAAATAACATTGTAGTATATAATTATCATTATAGTAATACATAGTATATATGTACTATATAGTAATATTATATATGTCATAAGACCATTAATATAATATAATTTTTCAGTTTTAATTTCTAATATGGTAAATACTGATAGAACACACATAAAAAAGTTCTTTGGAGTTCTCATGAAGTTTTAAGAGTGTAAAGGAGTTTTGAGAACCAAATGTTTGAGAATGGATGTCCTAGTTTGGACTATCAAAAAAGGTCATAGAGAAGTCACACTGGCAAATGTAAGCTATACCTACTTTGCTTTTATAGTTCTGGTGATGTGAGGAAGAAAATATGAGGAAACTATTAAGTTGAATTGTTATAAGAGTAAGAAGAAGTCTTTCCTAGGAATAAATGTCCCCTCACCCACTTGAACGGTTAGACAAATTGCATATTTGCTTTTTTCCTCTCAACGTGGGCAATTAGAGCTAAATACAAGAAAACTGCATGAGTTACAGCAACCAGGAAACTGACCAAGGATCTTAGAAGAGATGTTGAACCTAGACAAGCCACAGTTCAAAAAAGTGTCCAGGGTGCATTAGATGAAGTGTTGATGAGCGTTGTTAGAGGGCGAAGTAATCTATTGTACTATGATATTTATATTCCTTTAAATCAAGCTTAAATTTTGTATCCTATTAAATTAATAGTAGTCCATATTTATGTTCATCTGTTTTGAGGCATTCTATCTTTAGTAAAAAAGTATAATTAAGTGGAAAGCATGTATAATCTATGACTCGATGGAGCTTCTGAGGGTCAGAGTATGCATCCCATGAAGTTGTGACCCAACCAGTTGTCTTACATTGTAGCCCATTCCTGGAAAGAAATACGTATGTCATGTCATTCATTTACTCATTCAACAAATAGTTAAGTGCCTAACATATGCCAAGCTATAAAACCAGGCTTCCAAAGGTAGGCCAAGTATCCTGCGTTTTAAAAAAGACTTGTCTGACAGTAACCTGTAGGACATCCAGGGGAAGGCTTGGGGATTGGAGACGAGGTGAGCCTGGTGAGGGCTATCGTCCTCACACTCTGTGGGGGCAGGTTAAAAACAAAGCCATACTAATACAGACTTCCAGTGAGAAGAAGATAGAAACTTTAATTTTGAAGGCCCTCTGTGAGGCATGCTTAGAGCCAGAATTTTGACTCAAGAATGAACCTCCAAGAAAGAAAGGGTTTCTTCAAGACGTAAAGGGGGTAAAGAAATTTGTTAGCAAAGGCCGAGAACTAATGCACAAACCAATGCATATGGAGATCATTTGGCATAGCACTGATTGTTATTTCTACAGTAGGTCTTGAATTTCACGCCAGGAGACAGGCAAATAAAGCAACTCAATACAGGCTTAATTTAAATGTATCAACCCTTGACAGAAGCAGTAAGCAAGGATAATAGGACAGTCATACACACCAGAATAAAAACACTGTTTCTGAGTTTGGGGAAGTCAAAGGATTCCAGTAGATGAAATATTTCTAAGTTAATAAAACAGGAATAAAGCCAAGTGACTTAGGTAGTGAGTGACCTTCTAACCAAAGACACTGAATATTTTACTACTGGCTAAAACATTATGCCCATTTCCAAGTTGCCTTGCTAGAGCCTTGGGAGAGCCCAGTTTTGACAGGTTTTAATTGATTAAAATCTGCTTTCCAAACTTTTTTATTTTCAGTTCGAAACCCGGAAGGACAGATAAAGCTTTATTCCAAAGGAGCAGACACTATTCTGTTTGAAAAACTTCATCCATCCAATGAAGACCTTCTGACTTTGACGTCAGACCACATCAGTGTAAGTGCCTCTGTCTAAGGTTTGCACAACGGCCCTTTGGCCACTTTCTATGGTTGGGTCTCATTTAAAAAATATCAGCTAAATGATCTGACTTCTGAAATAGAAAACATGTGGAGAGTGGTTCCACAGGGAACCGTGCCAGTAAATATCTGGAAACTTGCACTTGGACCCACCCCCTGCCCTGCCGAGAATCTGGTTGGTCTCACCACAGGTGGATTAACACAGCTGAGACGTAGCCACTGAATGTGGGTCCCTGAACTGCAGCCAGGAGAAGGCTCAGGACACCTAGGCAAACCTGCTCTACCTCCCCTGTAGTGTGGGGCTGTGCCCGTTGGGAGACTGGACTGGTTCAAGGAAGAAGAGCTGGACAGCTGCTTTCACCTTTCTTCCACTGTGTCTGGCACCCACGGATCTCTTATGATCATCCCCATTGCAAATCTTAGGGATGTGTTTAAAGGGTGAGGGGAAAATAGTCTCTGTAGCCAATTTTCTTTTCCAATGGTCCTTTTATTCAGGACATAAATGACTGTGAGCCCCTTATGTTCCCTAGGTGAAGTTACCAATTGTATACGTTCTGCAGCTATGCATAATTTCTTTCCAAAAGCTTTCTGAGGGAAGCAGGGGTGATCTTTAGCAAATTGTTTTTGAAAAGGAGTATGAATTAATAGGAACATTACCTGGTCTGAACCTGAGATTCAATTGTCTTCCTAGTACTTGCTTGAGGTTGGTTCTGTTTAACCCAATATGAACTTGAAGGGCAACTGGCCAAAACTCTCATTTCCTCATTGGTTTCTCTCCTTTAAAAAAATTACTGAGGGTTTGTGTTCTTTGTCAAGCCCTATGTTTAATACAAAACATTCCCCAAGTCTTTAAAAAAACAAACAAACAAACAAATTTCAAAAACTCTGCCTGACTTTAAGTTTAAAGAATGATGGTTTAGTAATATTGGGTACAAACATAGCTATTGTTTTTCTCTTTCCAAGAGAGCATTCTTGATTTTGTTTTAATCTCTTCCAGAAGGCCGACATGGTCTTTTTAATTTTTTTATGAGAACAATATTGGAATCATAAGTATCTGACTTTTGCTATTGCTCAAACACCAAGGCCCTGAATTTTCATACATTTTCCTTTCATACAAAAATATAGGAAGCTAATTTGGTCTTTTTACATTTCTACGCAAGAGAAATTTTTACAGGTAATAATCAATTTAACTTGCTCTTTGCTTCGTTCGCTTTGTTTATTTTGGCTTTTGAATTCTGAGGTTTTAAGTTTATATTTAATTATTGATTTAAAATTGTTTAATGATAGGAAACAACCTTGCTCAAATGCCCATTTAGGATCCAACTTGTGTTTCATGTGCTAATTAAATAACTTAAATCATCTGTTCCCCTTTGTAATGTCTTCTTAGAGTTGATTCACTATTGTGCAGAACAGAGAGGAAAGCATTGTGATGCCCAGTGATGTTGCAAGTTAAAGGCGAAGAAGCATTATGCAAATTAAGAGGACAAAAGACCGTTAGACCACAGTGACTCCATTTTCAGATCAGTAGGGGAGCCAGGGGTGGTCCTGGAAGGCAGGGCTTATAAATGTGATTGCAATATCCAATGTGCTACCAACTGCCTACAAGATAAATTTGGAGAATTTTTCTCATGGTCTTTCTGGGCTAAACCACATCATTGCAGTCTGCACACTGGCTTTGCTTTCCATTAACCTAATTAGGATGTGTCATGGTTTAACTTGTGCATGCTCAGAAACCTGTGTGTGTTCCGTGAGCTAAAACACACAGAAGATATGCTCAATGGCAATACCCAAAGGCATAGAAATGGCTATAAAAATGCTTACAGTGTGCAGGCCCATAAAATGGCCCCAGGAGGCCGAGGCAAAGTGAGGGGTTTTAGCATTTCCCCAGAGCAACCTGCATGTGTTTCTGGCTCTCATGGCTATGTGAGACATGGCCACTACCAGTCTCCTACTTTTCTTTCTTTCTTTCTTTCTTTCTTTCTTTCTTTCTTTCTTTCTTTCTTTCTTTCTTTCTTTCTTTCTTTCTTTCTTTCTTTCTTTCTTTCTTTCTTTCTTTCTTTCTTTCTTTCTTTCTTTCTTTCTTTCTTTCTTTCTTTCTTTCTTTCTTTCTTTCTTTCCTTCCTTCTTTCTTTCTTTCTTTCTTCCTTCCTTCCTTCCTTCCTTCCTTCCTTCCTTCCTTCCTTCCTTCCTTCCTTCCTTCCTTCCTTCCTTCCTTCCTTCCTTCCTTCCTTCTTTCTTTCTTTCTTTCTTTCTTTCTTATTTTTATGGTTTACTACCAGTCTCCTACATTTATTTATTTATTTATTTATTTATTTATTTATTTATTTATTTATTTCTTTCTTTCTTTCTTTCTTTATTTTTACGGTTAGAAAGGGAAAGCACCAGAAGTATCATTTAAGATTGCCAGTTTACTGAGATTAAAAAAGGAAAAGTGTAATTCTCCCACTAATGTGATCTGTTATTAAATACAAACTTCATAGAAAACAGTTTATAAAATTTTTTTAAAACTAACCTGACCTGGTGTCTTTAAAGTCTTAAACGATTTTTATTATTAAAGTGAAACTTTTATATAGAATTTAAAAAAATCTTCACCGAGGATATGTTTATTGATTTTAGAGAGAAAGGAAGGGAGAGATAAAGACATTGATGTGAGAAGGAAACATTGATCAATTGCTTCCTGTACATGTCCCAACTGGGGACCAAACCCACAACCTAGGTACGTGCCCTGGCCAGGAATTGAACCCACAACCTTTCGGTGTATGGCATGACATTCCAACCAACTGAGCCACTTGGCCAGGGCTAGCTTTTTTTTTTTTTTAATTACAGGAGATCTGGAATGAAAAGTCAGCCTCCACTTCTAGTCCTACTTCCCAAAAGCAAACATTTATATCAACTTTTTGCCGCTCTCTCCCCTTTTCCCCTAGAGCTTACTATAACATAATCTTAATTCACAGGCTTAAACTTCTATTACCTAACATTTATTTATTAATCTATTATTGACTCTTATCTTTTTATTGTGGAAAGTTTCAAGGACAAGCAAAAATAGGACCAAGTTCATTTCAGACATAGCTGTAGTGTTAGGGGAAGGTGACAAGACTCTGTGGACAGCCTCCGCCTTTGATTCGAGAGCTGTGGCTCCTCTGAGGGTCCTTTCCTTTCCACTGGAAGCTGAGAACCATGGGCTGTGAAACAGGCTGGGTTCCTCTCATTGCCAGGGGGACTTCCTTCAGGCGGGGGACAGGTTGAAAATCAATATATATGTTGCTTCAAATGGACATTTCAATTCACAGGCACCACTAATCACCTCTCAAGTGTGACATTTCAACAGGCATTTTAATTGTCTTTTATGGGGAGGGCTAGCTCCCCTGAATGTTTTTAACCCAATACAAATAATATTCAAAATGCAAACACTATCTCCCATTTCTAAGGGGGCTAAAAACTTGAAGGTCAGGAGAGACAAGTTGTGCTCTTGGGTTAAAGTGAATTTGCAAAACTTTCTACCCATTATTGTTGTTGTTCTTCTTCTTGCTATAATGATTATTTTGGGATGGCTCCTAAATCAATGTCTGTTCTGGCAGGAATTTGCAGGGGAAGGCCTTCGAACCTTGGCCATTGCCTACAGAGATCTGGATGACAAGTACTTTAAAGAGTGGCAGAAGATGCTTGAAGATGCAAATGCTGCCACAGATGAGAGGGATGAACGGATAGCTGGGCTGTATGAAGAAATCGAAAAGGATTTGATGGTATGAGTTTAGAAGCATGATGGTTTGTTTATAAAGAGGATTGTATATGTTTAGAGAGCTAGCATAAGAATAATCCATCGGCTAAATCATCTTGCACACAGCAGATGTTACTCTTTCAAACACTGAATCATGCTTTCTGTGCTGGCTTTGAGTTTGCCATGTGTGGCTCTGGAGAGCCTAGAAAATTATTTCTATTTAATGTAGCTTATGGAAGTCACCCAAGAGTGGAAGATTGGAGACCCCCTATTCTTTGTCAACCTCTACTTCAATGTTATTTTTTCCCCTCCCTGCTTTATGACCCACCTTTTTAGAGCAGGGGAACTTGCCATGAACAGTGGGGCTGCAGTTCTAAACTGTTTTAGACCCATGAGATTCAGACGATATCTGTGCTGCCCAGAGTATGACAGTACGATCTATTCTAGAAACCATCCTTCCCTGAGGTCCCAGTTGACAGGATGCTTAGCTACAGTGAGGTACTAGGGAGCACGCCTTGTTCATCTCTGGATGAAATATTGCAGAAGAACTTTATTTTTTAGTTTATATCATCTGCTGGTGTCATCTCAATTTAGGAGAATGGTTCTACATTTTTGTGAACCTGATGGAGGTAAGGGCTCTCCTTTGGACCCTTTCATGCTGTTATAAGTGGGAAAGCAGCTGGGGAGTTCTGACGTCCTTAAGAAGCCCAAATGGCTTCTGATTGTTTAGGCTAACTTCTAGGATCTCTGCCATTAATTGGTGTGCCTATCAGGTGGCTTGATTTGAGAAGCTCCTCTTGGGTCTGTTTCAACCCATCTCTGCACATAATAGGATGCTTGCTATATTAATGCATTACAATTTCCACCCTCAATTCATGTTCTTTGACCTCTAAACTCCATGACTGAAAGCTGCAGATGTTTTAACTGTTGTTTGCATATATTAACATAGGTATTCTCTATTTTTCAATGAAGCTTCTAGGTGCCACTGCTGTAGAAGATAAGTTACAAGAAGGTGTTATTGAAACGGTTACAAGTTTATTGCTAGCCAATGTTAAGATCTGGGTCCTAACAGGAGACAAACAAGGTAATTTGAAAATGGATAATAATGTTTTAAACAGAGGGTGATAATACATATGGTAAAAGTTTAATTAATTGGAAAGTTGAATTAGATATTTTCCCAGTACTTCATGTAGGAAAAAGTCAAAATACAAAAAGGATATTACTTGGCTGTTAAAAATAAGAAAATTTTACCCTTTGCAATGGTGTAGATGGACCTAGGGAACATTATGCTAAGTGACATGAGCCAGTCAGAGGAAGATAAATACCATATAACTTCATTCATATGTGGACTCTAATGACCAAACTGAATTAACAAGCAAAATAGACACAGACTCATAGATAGAGAGCTGGATGACAGCTTGTGGTGGGGGTGGTAGGGGGTAGAAGGATTGAGCAAAAAGGGAAAAGGACTCATGGGCGTGGACAACGGTGATTGCAAGGAGGGTATAAGGGGGACACATAGAAATGGAAAAAATAGAATAAAAAATAAATAAGAAAGAATTTGCTATTTAAAAATAAAAACAAATTAAGAAATATCTTCTATAGTATACCCTGTAGCCTGTTGAATTTCAACTAGCTCACTTCTTAAACATAATAGTTAAACCTATAGTCAATGATGGAATTAAAAATGTTTAACTATTGGTTTACATGAGCATTGTCTCCAATGAGAACAGAGGCTGGTATAGTGCTGAAGCAGGACATTGGGGACCTTAGAACAACTCTTTTAGTCTCTTGATGCTGTGCAGGGAGGTTTGGGGATCTTAAAGGAGGGATCGGGGCAGCGGGCAGGCTTTGGGAAGGCTCAGAGAAGCAACCATTCATCAGCTGGTGTGGAAGTATTTTGGTGTTTTAACAACAACCACAGCTGTACTGGTCTGACTTGGCTGAATTCCAGGTCTTCCCACGCAGTGGTGTAATGAGAGGACCTACTTTCAGACAGGACAAAATGCCAAGTCCATCAGAGAAAGAGTGGTTATGTTCATAATACTGTTTCCTAAGAAAAAAGAGGGGATCAGTACATTCTGGATCTGTTGCTACAGTAATGGTTAAAACAAAAATGATTTTATGCTTGGCTCTCAGTAACCCAGAAATATTCAGTTAACTGGCGAACACATGACTTTCAGATCTATCTACCTGCTAGATATTTTTAGAACATTGGAGGATTTTCAGATATGATAAATCAGTTATGCACTCAACCAAGTCACTGGTCACAAAAAAAATAAACAGAAAGTTGAGCTGTGTAGTGTGTTACTACAGACTTCCTGGAGTTTGATGTTGATCAGTATGTACATCTGTTTAATTAGTTATGAATATCTCCAAGTTTACTATTATTTAGCCTTAATTTCTGTGGCTTAAACAAAGGATATGCTGAGATTGTATCAGTTGCTTTCCTTGACTTAGGACAGAGAAATCTAATGACTCCATAGAATTAGGCTGAGTCTAAGAACTCAATAAAATTAGAATCAAATTGCTTTATTGAAAATGGAAGGGTTACCTACTATCCTAGGCTCTATTTCTGAAAAGTAGTGGTAGGAATGCCCAATATCATGTGGTTTTCCAGTCAGCTAGTAGCTGCAGCCCATTCACTTAATGGGAAAATGACAATATTGCACATGGGAGAACTATAAAAATGTCATAAGAGCATTTTTGCTGCTTAACTAAACATTTTGTGAGTTGTTTTTCAATTTGCTTACCATATCAAAATTGAAAAACAGCTAAGTTTTGTATTTTAATTTCCCAAAGGCTGTATTTGCAACCTCGGCTAAAAAATAGACGAGAAAACTGAGGACTCACAGATTTTGCTAATGATCCATGGATTTAGCAATTGGTAAATTTGATCATGGGAGCCAGGGTTTTGATTTTCCCTCTGCATCTCTTGCATTGTGTTGCCATTGTGCTCTCTCTGACATCAAGGGAACCTGTAAGATACAGCACACAGGGTGCTTATATTATCAAGTGATGTTCTAACTGAAGTATGCTTTGTTTTGTATCAGAAACGGCCATCAACATTGGCTATGCCTGCAACATGCTGACTGACGACATGAATGAAGTGTTCATTATAGCCGGGAACTCGGCAGTGGAAGTCAGAGAAGATCTCAGGTAAGTAAGAGTTAAGGAAGGAGGAAGGGAGGAGAGGAGAGAAGGGAGAGAGAGGCAAAGGAAGATCACACAGTGAGAAAGTAGAAAGACATTCCATAGTTTCCTATGAGCCCTTTCTGCGTGTTCCTAAAATTCTATTCATTTTGGTGTCAAACAAGTTTGACATCAGTGGTGAATTAATGTCTTCAGGCTTCCAACGTCCCCCAACTTGTTTTAAAAAATGATTTCCAATCATTTCCACTGTTAGCCTTTAAAATTATGCATTGACAAGTAACTCCTGTTAACTCTTACATGATAATGAGTGATCAGTGTTACCAAGGGCACTTGTTAAAATGCAAAAACTCTAGCTTGATTCTGCCCTAAAAATTAAAAATATTAAGAATTAAGATGGGACATACATATATAGAAATATTCATTGCTGCATCAGTTATGGTAATAAACTATTAGAAATTACTCAGATACCCAGCCACAGGAATTTTGTTAATTACTATGCTATATACATGCATTGGAATACTATGCAGTCATTAAAGATGATTATGTATTTATTGACATTGGAAGATATCCAGGATATATTTAAATAAAAGATGAGATTATAAAATATTGTGCAGTGTATGATCCCTTTTTTAAGATAAAAAGTATGTATATGTATGTTTGTATGTACAGGGGTGGACAAAGTTGGTTTACAATTGTAAGTACATAAAAGTTTGTTCTCGTATTATTATTTATTATTGTATTATTTTCCATACAAACAACTGTAAGCCTACTTTTGCTCACCCCTGTGTATGTATAAATACTATATATCTATACTCATATCTGTCTACTTACCTGCCCATCAAACTCTGGGGGACATATATAAAGTTGTTTTCCCTGAGTGATAAAATTATGTATGTATCATCATTGCTTTCTTCTTTATGGTTCTTTGTATTATCTGAAGTTATAATACTATTTATTCAATACTCTTACAAGTAGGAAAAATTATCTCCTCCTTAACGAGGAGAAAATTTTCTTCTCTTTAGTGAGAAGAAAAAGATATTCAGAGGGAAAAAATAAGTAATTTCTACCTAGGCTAATTATTTCAGGAGCCTTGAGGCCACCTTGCTTAACTGACTGGCAAATAATGTTTATTTCAACCCAGAAATAAAATAATGTTTATTTTAACCAACCAGAGTTGGTTATCACCTCATTTTTAGAGTCTAAGACAGAGAAGACAGTGCATGGTAGAAAATTCTATATAAGAGAAATCAATCCCTTTTTAATATTACTTTGCTTAATATTAAAATGGGG
Organism: Artibeus jamaicensis; assembly: GCF_021234435.1. Classification (NCBI taxonomy): domain Eukaryota; kingdom Metazoa; phylum Chordata; class Mammalia; order Chiroptera; family Phyllostomidae; genus Artibeus; species Artibeus jamaicensis. Next base: position 21,355,157 of record NW_026521883.1, read on the forward strand.
GAGGAAGGACATCTAAGAAAAATTATTGCTAGAGGTGGTCTATAATTCTAATCTTGGTTACTTACTGTGTTTTGCCATGTATAATGTGCACTGTTTTTGTTCAAATTTTTGAGGGAAAAATAAGGGTGCACATTACACATGGGTATGATCATTATATACCATGGGTATAATAATCCCATGTATAATGCACACAAAAACATGGGTGCTCATTTTATCTGGCACAGTACAGCATGTTAAAGCCCATAGATTTGGAGGTGAAATATTGAAATCATAAATTTATGCCACTAACTTTTTTGTTTTGTACTTTTTGTTTTGTACTTAATCATAAATTTATGCCACTAACTTTTTTTGTTTTATACTTTTGTTTTGTATGAACTTCAGTGAGAGTACGTACAAAACCAACCAACCAACCAAAAAAACAAAAGTGTATCAGAAGGACAGGATCTAAGTGATAATAGCTATTGGGAAGAAATGACCTAAATGCTTACATTGAAACCTGTCAAATGTGTTTAGATTACTTCATAAACATGGACATGTAATTTTCATGAGTATCATGCATAAGGCTTATTTCAAACTTAGTGTCGTGAAACCATTCTAGACACTTTAAGTGCTGCGTTAATTTTGCTGCCATAGCTGCTTTAGTATTGAGGGCATGCCCAGAAATCTGCAATTAAATTCTGACATGGTTTATCAGAAGATTAATGCATTGATTACATTTCACCAGCACATATATGTCTTCTGCTCGAACAGACTGAGAATGTAATTTTGCTTTCAGGCGACCTCACTCATTCCATGTTTCATTAGGCATAGGCTTTATGGTTAGAAAACTCATGTCATAACTAACTCAACCATGCAGTGATTCCACAGCTTCTGAGAAGTATACTGGTGATAGACCCCGAATATATTTCCTACTTTTTAAAAAGTGTTTTTTATTGATTATGTTCTCACAGTTTTCTTAATTTTTCCCCCTTTATTCTCCTTCCACCCTGTCCCTCTCAACCCTCCAGCATTCTTCCCCACTTAGTTCATGTCCATCGGTGGTACACATAAGTTCTTTGAGTCCTCTGTTTCCTCTACCATTTTTATCTTTCCCTGTCTATTTTATACCCACTGATTATGCTTCTTCTTTCTGGTACCTTTTTCCCCTGTTTCTCCCTTCCTCTTCCCCACTGATCTCCCTCTGTATGATGTCCATTTCTCTGATTCTGTTCTTGTTCTGGATGTTTGCTTAGTTTTTGTTTTCATTGTTTTTATCTTCTTTTAGGTTAATTCATTGATAGTTATGAGTTTGTTGTCATTTTACTGTTCATAGTTTTGACCTTCTTCTTTTTCTTAGATAATTCCCTTTAACATTTCATATAGTAAGTGCTTGGTAATGATGCACTCCTTTAACTTGACCTTATCTGGGAAGCACTTTATCTGCTCTTCCATTCTAAATGATAACTTTGCTGGATAGGGTAATCTCAGATGTAGGTCCTTGCCTTTCATGACTTTAAATATTTCTTTCCAGCCCCTTCTTGCCTGTAAGGTCTCTTTTGAGAAATCAGTTGATAGCCTTATGGGAACTCCTTTGTAGGTAACTGTCTTCTTTTCTCTTGCTGCTCTTAGGATTTTCTCTTTGTCTTTAATCTTAGGTAACTTAATGATGATGTGCCTTGGTGTGTTCCTCTTTGGGTCTAACTTCTTTGGGACTCTCTGAGCTTCCTGGACTTCTATTGTCCTGGAAATCTATTTCCTTCACCAGATTGGGGAAGTTTTCCTTCATTATTTGTTCAAATAAGTTTTCGATTTCTTGCTCTTCTCCTTCTGGCACCCCTATAATTTGAATATTGGGATGTTTCAGGTTGTCCCAGAGAGTCCTCAACCTCTTCATTTTTTTTTTTAATTCTTGTTTCTTTGTTCTGATCCAGTTGTATGTTTATTTCTTCCTTTTGTTCCAAATTGTTGCTTTGAATCCTAGTTTCCTTCCTGTCACTGTTGGTTCCCTGGATATTTTGCTTTATTTCATTTTGGGTATCTTTCATTTTTCAACCAAGCTCAATCAGTTCTGTGAGTATTTTGATTACCAGGGCTTTAAATTCTCCATCAGGTAGCTGGCAATATCTTCATCACTTAGTTCTGAGGTTTTGCTCTGTTCTTTCATTTGGGCCATATTTCTTTGTCTTGGCACACCTGATAAGTTGTAAGAGGTGTGGCCTTAGGTATTCACTGGGGCAGGGCAACCCTCCTTGCTGCTCTGCCTGTGGGGGAGGAGCCAGAGAGGGAGCAGTGCAGTTCTGCTCATCTCCAGCACACTTTCCAGCACACTTTCCAACAGACTCTTGTATCTCGTATCAGACTGAAAGTATCTCCTACCTCTGCAACTCCGGCCATAGCCCACAGTCAGCTCTGAGTCTCAGTTTTCCCCTTAAGTGAGTCCCTCCCATGCAGCTCCACCAGGCTCGGCAGTTGGCCCCACCCCTCAGCCTCCTCTATGTGGTTTCTTGGAGTTGCCCGCCCATGGAGTCTGCCTTACTGGTCTGGTTGTTTTGGTTGATTTTTTTTCTTTAATTCCTTATGCCTATGAGGAATACCTATGCCTCTATCTTGGCCGGAACTCCATATTTCCTAGTTAATCAACAAAATATGCATTGTATTTTTTTTGAACACCTGCTTGGTAAAAAATTATGTGCTTGAATGAGCAAGGGTCACAAATGCAAATGGCTCCAAGAGCAGTAAGATAACATTAATTGTGTAATCTGGGCAATAGATAAGACATTAGGGAGCAGTGGGGACTTTGGTAAGGTGAATATCATCTTGTCCACAAACTCATACAGATTTTTTTAAATACTATGTAGGCCAAACAAAATGCATCTTGTACCTAATTCTTAACGGCTAGTGGCCCAGGCAAAACATTTTAGTAAGTTAAGTTTCTATCATAAATGGCAAAACTTTAAAGCTCTACATAATCTCAGAGATCTAGTACACACTTGTAGAACTGCCCAAGTTTTCATAGCTGGTGTCAACCAGTCTGACTGGTGGGTACCATTCCTCCAGTTTCTAATAAAGAAACCAGTTTCTAAGCTGGTTCAGAGGTTTAATGTCTTCAGGTCACACAGGTAGTAAGGGATGGAACTAGGCTTGAAATAAAAAATTCATGCACTTCTCCCCTTTACTGTTGGCAGGGCAGTACTGTTCCTTAGCGGCTCCTTTGTCACTGTGTCTTTGTCTCAACCTAGAGGCAGCCTATGACAGATTCTATGGGTAAACCTATTCAAGACTAGGAATTTGAAGAGTTGAATTCTAGCCTGGGACTGCCACTGACTAACCAAAGGACTAGCTGTTAGAGGCACACCTTAGACCTGAACCCAGGTCTTCAGGTTTCAAGCCCAATGCTCTTACATCAAAGTCAAGATTATCTTCTTTTAAGCATGCTATCATGGTGTCAATCCATTTCCTAAAAAGTCCATTTTGTGTTTGAATATAGAGTACCTTAAGAGGACTGACAAAAAGACTCTTTTCTCTACCATCTCTTTTTCTTTATAGGTTGCATGCAAGCCAACATGGGCCTAACCAGGCTTTGCTTTTTTTGTGGTGGCATGGGGCTGTGAATGCCGCAGTTGCTCCAACCATTAATGCATTTCTGCACGCCAGCATTGTAATAGACTGCCCTTCATTACAATGCCTGGAAAAAACAGGCGCTCTTTTGTTTTAGCATGTGTTATTTGTATTCTGTGGTTAAGCATTGTGTGTTGTGCCTACAAAAATGTATGGTTCATATTCATTGAATGGAGTTATGATAGTTTTTGCCCTTCTAATAAATTGCTTTTGTGAAAACCAGCTGGGACTTGAAGAGCTAAGTTCCAGGAAGAAAAAGAAATGACAGCTGTAGAGTATGGGCAAAGGTCTGAAAATGCAGGAGTCCAGGCTGGTGAGGAGGGTTGGCCGGTGTGGGGGCAGTGCAGTAGGAGTTTAAGCAGAGTTAGAAAACACTGTCCCTTGTCTGCCTGGAAAGGGTTCGTGTGAGATGTTAGGAAGACAGTTTAGGGGGGAAAAATCCTAAGTAAATAAAATTTCAGCCAATACTTTTATGAACTTCACCCTTCTTTGGAATGTTTTCATTCTCCGGGGGAAAACAGAGATTGAGTCATTTATACAGCGAGTGAGAACTTCATGAAAAAGGAAGCCTCAGGAGATGTTTGCCTTTTGGTGCGTTCTTAGGACCCCATTTAGGATCTCTGCAACACTGTCAGAGAAATGTTCATTTCTGAGGAATTTGTCTCTTTGGCTTTCTTCATTACACGGGATTGTAAATTTTCCTGACTGTGAGGAGGATTGCCTGACATGGTTATCTGAGGCAAGAGTCTGGTCCTCCCACTTCAAGCAATAATTTTCATGCCTGCTCTCCTTCCCCCACCCCACCCTAGCTCCTTGAATTTCACACATAGCACTCTGACTTTACGAACCTTTTTCTCTGATTCCGCTAAATGAATGATATCATCCTTGGAGCCAGGGCTATGTCACCTCGGGTGGCTTGGGTTCCTAAGCACAGGCTGCGATTTGGGCCCTGAACAGCAGAAGGAGATGTTGAGCCAGCAGATAAGGACTGACTTTTTGTTTGTTTGTTTTTGTTTTTTTAACTTAGCGTGTAAATCATTAGTATTACATTTTCCAATAGAAAGCTGACGACTACAATGATTGTTTTTGTACATTGAACACTCTCTTCTTTCAGAGGAGGTACAGCCTAAATCCATTTTATTAAACATCTTCTACGTAGGGTGGATCTTTGGGGAACCATTTCATTTTGCTCCAAGCCAAAACATCCACTTTCTGGCCTGTCTCTCACTCCCCAACCCCCTCTCCCCCCCCCCCCCACTCATTTTGTACTTGCAAGCTGTGGCCTGGAGTGCTGGTGGCTTTGATGTTCATCTTTGGGGAGTGTCTGCTGGGCAGCTCTCTGGCTGTGGCTGCGAGTTTTGTAGTCATGTCCACTTGCTCTGTGTTGCTAGTCACCCAAAGGTCTTCAGAGAAGAAATTTTCCTTTGTTTCAAAGCATCATCTTTGCATTTTGAAGGGAAGCAAAATGCCCTTTTTAAGGGTGTTGAATCACCATACATTCTCCCGCTTGGACAGCAGAGGTGAACGTGGGCGGGATTGTTCTACTGTGATCAGAGCTGGGACATTGAGGGTGTTTCCATTTGGAATAACCCACTACACTTTGGTGCCTGTAGTTTCTTTTTCAGAAAACTTATTCTGTTGTTTGAATGTATGAGTACAATTTTCACCTAAAACATTCCCTTATATTATAATGCCCATACCAATTTTTAAATGCTAGCATTTGTTTTATTGTCAAGTTTATTGTCCTTAGAAGCCAGCTACTATAAGATGGATCATATTACATCATTCTACAAATTAATTAATTTACTTACTACATAAATGTCCCGGAATTCCTAGAAGATGCCATGAATTTTCTTTAGCCTTTCCCTTTCATTATTTAACAATATCACACACCAGCTCAGTGATTCTTAAGCCCTTGAAATTCAGACAACATTATATACCAAATTCATCAAGAACCCTTAGTTCAAGGCCAGATCAAGATGGTGATTTAGCTTTTAAATAATTTAGAACATTCAAAATTATTCTTTTTGTATCATGTTTACCCTCCTACTTCCTGGAATTTGGAAATTTGCTCTTGTATCTCTGTCACTAAGAATCACTAAGCTTACTTACTGAAACCGAACCTTGTACCACAGTCTATCAAAATGGTGACGAAATGGATTTACGTCTAGGCCAGTCTCTCGTTAGAGTTAAAAGATATGCTCTGTATACTTTGCTATGATTTGCTTTCCCCCTTGCCTTCAAGGAAAGCAAAGGAAAATATGTTTGGACAAAACAGAAGTTCTTCCAATGGCCATGTAGTTTTTGAAAAAAAGCAGCAGCTGGAACTGGAACCGGTTGTAGAAGAAACCATAACAGGAGATTATGCCTTAATCATAAATGGTCATAGTTTGGTGAGTGCACTTAAGACTTTTATTCTTTCTTTTTCTTCACCCCAATAATTGTCTCTTTTGTGTTTTCCTAACAAATGGCACTGCTGGAAACAAAGCATACACCATCACTTCCTGTTTGTGAGGGGAAAGGAAACTTCTATTACATATTTCATACATTATTGCTGGAACTTCCACAGTGAGGGGAGGAGCCAAAGAAATGCTGAATTCATAGAATATCAATCTTGTCTCAATGACTATAGACCGTTTAAGTGCTTTTCTAAGGGAGAGTGTCACAGTTCACTGTTATTTAATTGAAATAATGCAACTGGATGAACGTATTACACTTATTGCTCCTGCTAATGTTTGTGATTTGTGGAATACAACCCGACCTTCCTAGAATTACCACACCAAATTATTGCTATTAAGATACCCCTGGTGGTTTTTCTAAATAGCAGCATTTTAGAGCAATGCCAAACAATTTGCTTTGATTAGGAAATCTGGTTCTTGTCATAATAGAATAAACTTGTATTGTACTTTTAATGCAGTTCAGGTTCCAAATCTTGAACAAATATCAAAATGCTTCTCTGAGTTTCTCATTTAGAAAACAAAAGCTCTGATTGGACTCCAGTGAAATGATCATTTATATGCAAAAAAAAGAGCTAATCTCATATTTGTCTTCCACTTTGATGATCATTTTTCTCTTTTGGACTGTGGAAAATAAATATATCTTTTTTAGACATTTTCTTATAGGACAAAAGAAGTTGGATATGAGTATATCGTACTTTCCCCCGTGATCAGCTCTCTGTTAGCTCTTAATGCTCAGAGTGTTATCCAGCTGGATTCCAGACGTAATGATGTGTTGCCCTCTACACCATGGAAAGTTACAGAGCTCAGCTGCAGGCCAAGCTCAGTTGAAAGTTTGTCCAGATGACACAAACTTCTTCCTTGCACAAGGGAATAGCAACTGAAAATGATAAACCTGTCAGCTGGGACTTGGAGCTGGTGGCCTCCAACCTGAATTGCCCAGGAACCACAATATAGAAAGAATCCCTAATGGGCCGCCCTTTGACTTTCCCTCAGGCTTGCAGAAGCCAACGTGTGGTGGGTTGGAGTACTTAGGTGATAACATTCACTATTCTCTCTCTGTCTAAATATGCTGAACAAGCAAGCTAAGGTAGATACTCAAGAACCCTTTCAGCTTCAATGCTGGAAGCTTGTGAAACCACGAAATGTCATTTTTCATTTAAGAACTGACCGTGTTTCTAATAATATGGTCAAAGCCTTAAAAATTATGATTGCAACTTGCTTAAATCTTGTTGCTTTGCAGAATGTACTCAGGTCCTCTTCCTTAGAGCTGGGAAATCTAATTTTTCACTATAGATAATAAACAAAAAAGAAAAAGAAAAGGGGACCATTTGGGACCAGTTATGCGCTTTCTCTTTCAGAAAGGGCAATTATATTTGAGAATGCTAACTGACAGTTTCCCCTTGGTATTATAGACCTTGACATGAGAATTATCTCCCTCAGTGCATGTTTTGATAGTCACTCACTGATTTTTCTGTTCATACCATTTTTATTTACTAAACGTGTCTAGGCCACAGTACTAGGATGCAAGTAAAATCTGGATCTTGCTTTAAGGATTGCCATCTGGTGGAACAGCTGATCTCATAGGGGTATGGCAAATACTGTCAAGAGGAATGAACACAATGCTCTGAGAGCAGAGGCAGACACATTTATTTCCTTGTGGGAAAGTCAGGGAAGACTTCCTGGAGGAAGTGATATTTTCAGGTAGAGGTGACAGCAATGCAAAAGCACAGAGGCAAGAAGGAACCTGTCAAATTATGAAAATAAGCAATTTGGCATGATGGGAGTAAAGAGAAAACTTAAAGGTGGTGGTCAAAGACAGAACTCAAAAAGAATATGAGGCAATTGTGAGGAGCTATGAATATCTTGTTAAAGATTCATTCAAAGATACGGTGACTTAAAGTTTATTAATTAATGTACAGCAAAATGTTTTCTTTAAAAAATCCCACAGTTAATTACAAAGGACTATGCTCTCTTTTTCAGTAATTTCTTGGCACATGTAAAGGCTGTTACGTGTTTGGAGAGGAGCGAGGGTGGAAGTGGTTGGGAAACCGTGTCGGGCAGCACCTTTTTCTGCATGCCGCCCTTTTGCACGGGCCTCTTCTGATTTTAATTACTATGTTCTTTAAGGGCTGACCTCCAGATTGTCTGCTTTGTATTGACCGGTGCATTAACCATCACAACAAGCACTAAGTATAACAAACAACAATGCAAAGGAAACAAAAATTCCATCATGAGAACAAACACCATTTTTTAGTTCATTCTAAACTTGGTGAGGTGGTGAATAGGTTCTATCTTTTGCTTTTCCTCATTTTGGGAGACTCTGAAACTTCTCTGGCATTGAACTTTATCTCTGTCTAGTTCAGCATGATAATGTGTCAAGGAGGACATGCAAGGGCACTGTGTCTTTAATATTTATTCTATAATTCCTTAGTGATTAGGAGGAGCTTAATACTCACAACTATAGTCGGTCGTTGCCTGTGTGACCCTGAATTAACAATGACTTGTCGAAGTGGATTAAACTGTTCAGAAATTAGTTGAGAAGTAAGAAATTGACTTCCCAAATGATGGCTCCAATTTATTGTTTCTTGTCTTATTCTGGATTTTTTTTCAATAATAGGCTCATGCTCTAGAAAGTGATGTCAAGAATGATTTCCTAGAACTTGCCTGCATGTGTAAGACTGTGGTGTGCTGCCGGGTCACGCCACTCCAGAAAGCCCAGGTAGTGGAGTTGGTGAAGAAACACAGAAATGCTGTCACGTTGGCCATAGGCGATGGAGCCAATGATGTCAGCATGATCAAAAGTAAGGGAACATTTGCTTGGTGAGGCATGATACATACCTGGAGTCCTCAGGTTCAGCATTTGGCAATATGTAACAGAGATTCCATTACAACTTTATTTTTCCCAGTGGTTCTAAAATGAATACTCTAAATCCAATGAATTCGCCATTATTAGCATTCATTAAAAAACCTGTTTGTGCCCTGGCTGGTGTGGCTCAGTAGATTTAGTGCTGGTCTGCACAGCAAAGGGTCACTGGTTCAATTCCCAGTCAGGGCACATGCCTCGGTTGCGGGCCAGGTCAGGTCCCCAGTGGGGGCACTGAAGAGGCAACCACATATTGATGTTTCTCTCCCTGTTTTTCTCCCTCCATTCCCCTCTGTCTAAAATAAATAAATAAAATCTTAAAAAAAGAAGAAGAAAAAAAACCTCTTTGTTTGTAATTAAATAATCTATAATTCTTAGGCTAGAAAAGGATGTAATATAGAGAAATGACCATTGGTTTCACAGTCTCAATACTTGGTTTAGTCCCAGCTTCACCACTTAGAAATTGTCAAACCTTGTGCAACTTACTGAACTTCCCTGAGCCAGTGTGCTCTTTTGTAAAACTAGGAAAAATACCTATACAATGGTGAGTGCATCATGAGATAATATATGTGAAAATTATTAATGCCATGGCTGTAAGTTTTCTGTAAGTAAGTAATACCATAAAAGAGGAATGACAAGCTCCACAAGAGATCATGTCTGTCTTTGGGGAATAAAAAGTGTTTTTTTTTTTCCCTTTCAGGTGCTCACATTGGCATTGGAATCAGCGGCCAGGAGGGATTGCAGGCAGTCTTAGCCAGCGACTATTCATTTGCTCAGTTTAGATACCTCCAAAGGCTTCTCCTTGTTCATGGAAGGTGGTCCTATTTCCGCATGTGCAAATTCTTATGCTATTTCTTCTATAAGAATTTTGCATTCACACTTGTGCATTTCTGGTTTGGTTTCTTCTGTGGTTTCTCAGCCCAGGTTGGTAAAAAAATAGTACTTTTCTTTCTTTTATAAGATCCCCTGGATTATACATGACTGTTCTTCATGGATTTTACTAATAAACAGGGACACTATAGCAATTATGTAATTGTTAGTTGACTTGAGCTTTGAACCCAAGAAGAAGATATATTTAGCTGGAATTTTATTTATTTTTTTCTATTTGCATAGCAACCAATGAGTACTCTTTTCTTTACATTTTTATTAAAATCTTTTTGTAGGATGACAGGTAAGCTTGATCTAGAGTTCTAATTCAGAAGTCTGAGAAACAATAACAAGAAATGTTGAGGTATGTCTGTTGGGAAGATGGTCACTCACTGAACACACTGAATGTGAAAATCTTATACTGGGAGAAGTAACTGATACCCTGACATCAAGGATGTTCAGATAATAGTTCATTGACTAAAAAAAAAGGATATTTAAGTTATGTTGATTATAATAAAAATTAGCAAATTTGTATTTGTAAATTAGGATACTATTTTTATATCCAGCCATCTTCATTTTGAAGAATATTATTTAACCCCATATCTTGAATATCAAGATTTGACCCTGGGTGTCAGTTGTGAAATGTAAGACCTATAGTATTTAAAAATGTTTATGAATTTAAAAATATGCCATTATTTTAAACAACAACAAAATAAAACATTGTCAAATGAAATAGTAGCCATAGTTCTCATTAGAGAGTTCCTCAACTGTTCTTTCTTGCCCTTGGGTTTAATCACTGATTTCAGTGACATTCAAGAAGCTGATTTCATTTCAATCATGTTAGTCCAGAAAAATTGAGATTAATTAAATCTTGGCACTTTAAATGTGCCAAGGGAGAGTAAATCCTTTTTATAATGAAAATAGGCTTCATCCATGTTTTTCCTTTTTCTGAGAAGTTGAGATTTTTTTCAAGTGAGGCACACCTATACCCATTCCTCATTTTCTCTCTGAAAGATAACATTCTCAGAACCAAAGCAGACTCTGTTGATTACTTTTGGTAATTTCTAGACAGTTAAAGTAAAGTCAGTCTTGATTTTGACTCTACTTTGAGAAGGCCTCGGGATGGGGATACTCCCCTCCTCGTTATTCTGCCTTGGTCCAACAAAAGACACGAGCCTGTGGACTTTGCCTTCCCAGGCGGGTCACTTTCCCTGCATGTAACAGCATTGCAAGGCTATTTGCTAAGTGGTGTTTCTGAGAGATCCAGTTTTCGTGTTGCAAAGGTTTGAGGCTTTGAAAAATTACACAACTATGAAGGGACATCTTCACCCTCACGAAGGCCTTTTTCTCACAGAAGAGTTGTTAACAATTTGTATGTACAGCCACACCAAGCTTGGATAGGTAGGTTCACTGACAAAGTTGTGTCCGTTAAAACTGTAAAGTTGAAACTTACGTCCAATGAGTTTTAACTTCTACATGTAGGTGATTTTCTGCTCTGCTTTTAGGATCTAATAAAGTTGGTCAGTCAGATGTTAAACAATTAGATTTTTTTAAGTCTCTTGCCAATGGTCATATTTAAAAAGAGAACAGTGAGGAGCACAGTGATTTCTCTGAAGACACGAGTAGCTGATTGTCGAGCCCAGTTGTAAGACACACTACCTGTCTATGATTAAGTTTCTGAAGTGTTTGACTGAATCGCAGATGGGCAGAACCCCTGGCTGGGGTTTCTCTGCTCCAGCGTTGCTGCAAGCAGGAATGAGATCTGCCAAGAGTGAGATCTGAGTGCTGGTTGCTGTAAGCCCCACCCCCTTCTCCACCTCTATCTAAAACTGGTTGAATCTCTGCAGATTTCCCCAGTGATTCCCTTGAGGCAAGACTAAAATGGGCCTCCCAGGAAGTCTCTTGTAGTGCTGGGAAAGGTGGACGTCCACCTGGGGGTCTCTTCTTATCACTGGAGAAACCACAGACCCAGAGGGACCCTCTTGGTGCAATGCTGTGCAGCCCGGGTGAGGGGCGATGTAGTCAGAGTGTAGCTGCTCCTCTTTCCTTTGGATGTGGTCCTTCTCTGACTCGGGTTCAGGGTGGTGCTTCAGCCTCATCCCCTCAGCTCTGGGACTTTCACAGTGGTGTCTCGTCTGTGGGTAGTTGCCACCGGTCTTGTAGTGAGGGGAACTGTTGCTGGAATGATTGATATTGCCATCTTGAGGGCATTATTCCTGAAGTCTGTTTTTTCCACAGAGCATTTGTGTGGCTTTTGCTCATTTCCTGTGGACATTGCCTACCTGAGATCGCTTTCTCTGTTGCAGGGTTTTTTAAATTTGGGTTTCAAATTTAGTGAGTATCATTTGTTGTTCCCATTTTTAGGAGAAGTGCTCTTGTGTCTCCCTTTAGTGAGTACTAGTGTTGAAGTAGGCATGTTTCCTGCAGGTCCTTTCTGCACACAGATTTGCTTCTCCTTTACTCTCACACTAAGGATTCAGCCCTTTGCTGCCTTAGCTGTGTTAGAGTCTTCAGTTGGTCCAACCTTGGCATCAGTAATGGTCTCTCTTACAGTATATAGTGTTTTAGAGTCAGTGAGATTTGGTATTATTACCCAAACTCATCCCCATCTCCCCCCATGCCATGCAACATGAACATTGATGTCCTGTAGACCAGGAGCCATACAGAAACCACTTTGGGAGATTCTGGAATATCTGTGTCTATGGCAATGGTCTGCAAACCTAATATTACCTTGCCGTTCCTCTTAGTTCCAGTGTTTTGGAGGTAGTAAGGTGTCTGGAAGACAAAATGATGCTAAGAATACTATCCCCAGAGAAACAAGCTATTGACTTTTCTCCTTATCAGAAACTTCCATTTTCTTAATTAACTCCAGAAAAGGGAATGAAGAGTCCTGCTTTATATGCCAAAGTGTGGAAACTTTACATTTAAACCGGTAAAATCTTTTCCACTATCCTCAAAGTTTTTTTCTGATTATAAATATGTGCATATATATCAACTTTTATATATCTGAGACCATACTGTTTGTATCTTTCCCTTTTAAAATGATTTTATTTATTTATTTTTAGAGAGAGGGGGAGGGAGGGAGGGAGAGAAACATTGATTGGCTGCCCCTTGCATGCTCCTAGCTGGAGACCTGAGCTATAACCCTGCACATGCCCGGACTGGGAATTGAACTGACAGCCCTTTGCAGGACAGTGTCCAACCCACTGAGCCACACCAGTCAGGGCTGTTTGTGTCCTTATTTAAATTGAATAATTCTTTCCTTGCCCATAGCCTTGAGTCATATGACATTGTCAGATGTCTAGTAGGAATACTTGTTTACTATCTTGGGAAGAGAAAACAAAATAATGAATAGGACAAGTCCCTACCCACCTGGAACTTGTTTTCTCATTGGAAAATAAAAAATTGCATAAATAAGTCCAATAGAAGTTTTGTAATTGAAGTTAATACCAGAGCATGGGAAAGGAGAAATGTGTGAGGATCTGGGACAATGGAGGGGCTCATGGATATATTCAAAATTAAGCGGAGGTGAGGCCTGGAAGTCTAGCTGCCTGCAGAGATTCCACAACCGGCTCGTGTGAAGGTGTGAGCCTGTAGAGAAAAAGAAGGAAAGTCCTCCCATCACACCCGAACACTTGCCAGCTGACCAGCAGTCGGCTGAACTTGAAATCCTTCTAAAATGTCTAAAATTGCATTTAACATCAATTCATTCAGAACCACCCTTTGAAAACTGCACCTTGTCGAAGGGGGGTCTTATGTCATGGTGCTTCCTACAGCAAGCAGTGCGTTCTGGACCAGGTGTTACTCCGCCATAGAGATGGAGACTCCGGGGCTGCCCAGCGCCCACACGCGGGTGGTCTGCTGTGTTAGTGGTAAGGAGAACTGGCTGTGAGATCCACTCTGATGGGGAACTGGGGTCATCGTCTCTCTTCCATTCCCTGTTTTTCACTACAAGGTCCTGATTAGCAACAGGTTTTACTGAAAAAATCAACCGCATTTTTTTCTTAGCCCTGGTTTTCTAAGGACAATAAGCGGTAAATGAAGCAAGTGAAAAGAAAACAACATATTTGGGAAAGACACTAGTCTGCAGAGAATGAGGATTTTTGAATAGGGGACATTTTTGCAGTCACACGTTTTCCCCCCATTGATATCAGTGGGTTGGCTTGTGCTTCTAAAGCCACGTGTTGGGTGATAAGGCTTTTTTAGCCTCTAAAACCCATTAGGTAGCCAGTTACTTCCAGTCTGTTAATGAAAATCGACTGTCAGGTCTCTCTACGCCCTGCCAACCCTCTCCTGTCCTGCTTCGACAGAACTGAAGGCTCCCTGTGGAGGTGGAGCCAGTCGCCTGCAGAACTTTAGGGGCCGGCAGAGTTCGGCGACAGCAGGCGTGTGTTTAGAGGTCCTTCCTTGATGGGTCTGATCATTACTGATCTGTCGTCCTGATAGGAGTGAGACAGGCTCATGCACACTCTCCAGCACTGAACGTATTGTCTTTGAATTCTCATTCATTAAACAAGAATAGACTGAGCGCCAGTGTGGGGCCGAGTGCTCTGCTGGCCTCTGGGGACACCAGAACGAGCCAGAGGGTATAGTTTCTTTCCTCAGGGAAGGAACTTGCATTCTGGGAACAATTTTATTTTCATAAATGTGAAGCTGATGTTGAATAACTCCATAGTCACCTTCCTCTTATTTTTCTACCAAGAGTGTTTTTGAATTAAATTTCAAAAACACTCTTTTGAAGAGTGGATGCTCCATGTCTTGGGGCCAACCCTGTCCAATCTCAGCATGATTTATAAGCACCTAAATATTTCTTCCCCGCACCTCTGAACAGATTGTTTTGAAGTAATCCACTCTGCAGCCCAAAACATCTGACCAAATGTAAACAGATTGTGCTTTCTTACATACAATGTTGACTTTTAGAAACACCAGTTTAATTACTTAATGAAGTGACATGTGCTTTTTCTTTACTACATTGGCCAGTCTCTCGGAGCCTGGTAAATTTTATCCAGGCTCTTGTTCTCTGACGATATCCCTGGCAGATTCTATCCAATGTCCCATCCTGGTAGGTGGGCTGGGGCAGATGTGCAAGCCAATCCAGCTGTGGTGTGTGAGACTCACAAGGGCCAGTGGGTGGTATCATTCACTGCCTGCGGGATGATGGCACTTTAGGACATGTCAGACGAATGATGATGTGATGCAGGCTGGGTTGTGCTTGCTTTATGGGCTTTCCTCTGTCAACTGTATTATCTTGCCTCTGTTGGGATTGCTTGGGTCCATAGGGAAAGAATCTGCCTGGGAGGAACCACACTCCTTTTGCTTGCTTTCCTGAGGAACGGTTGGGACACAGAACAAAAAGTGTAGGTTTTGTTGAAATCTAGAATCTTTGCTCTGGCAATGAATGGCAAGTTTAGCCCTTTATTTTAAAGAGGGGAAACCTGAGTCCCCCAATAGCCAAGAATCAGGGGTAGGCGAGGCTGGAATTGGAACCCATGTCTTCAGACTCTTTCGTCACTGCTTCATCAACTCTGCTAGATAAGTGGCCACTCAAATTGTCACAGACTTGGAAAGGAGAATGGCTATATCTTTTTCCATTTTTAAACTTTCTTCCACCAACCCCTAACCAGGCAAGTGTTTGCTTTATTTCTAAACTGAAGGAGAAACATCCAGAAACAGTCAGTGCAATATGACTGTTGGGGAAAATGAACTCCTTACCAAGAGAAAGCTGTCTTGGGGGGTGTCTCCCAGAATTTAGGCCCTTAGAAAGCCAGGTCTGTCTCTAGACAAACTGCCTCCTGGAATCATCTGGAAGCTTGAGGTCACCTTGCCAGCAAGCACTCCAACCAAACTGCTACTGAGAGGCAATTTAAATATAATCTGTCCTGATGAGATTTCCAACCAGATTTCTGGACCAGAGGGGTTTGAAAAAAAGGTCAAATAAGTCCCTAAGCAGTATCATGGATCCTGTTTAAGGACATGCCTATCCCAAACTGTTATAAAGCCCACATGGGTTTCATGAAGTCCACGATGGCTTGTGTGCACTATTTATATGTGTAATTTATTTTAAAAGCACTTTATGCCCTCAGGATTTTTTAATAAAGATGAGCTGTCTCCCGCCAGGTATAGAGGCAAAAAGAAAAATGCATTGGTTGAAGCCCTATTTAGGAAATTCATGTTTGAAACCAAGCAACTACTGGCACCGTGTACTCGTGAGATGATATTATCTGATGACAATTTATCATTGTCAGTGAGATACAGAGCTGTGTATTTTTTTTTACATTCTCCGGTGATATGGAAACAATTATGTTGTCAAGGTCAGAAAAACTTTAGTTCTGACAAACAATATAAGAAAACTCACACTGAAAAGTTTGGAAAGTGATGTGAAAGAGAGCGACAACTCTCAAGGCTTTGATGACATCATGGATCTGGTTACCTGCGAGCCTGTCTCACCCTGGCCTGGTGGCTCCTTCCCGCACCCCCGCCGTCCAGATGTGCTCTGTGGAAAACCCAGGGAGGGGCGGGCGCTCGCTCTCCAGCCCTTCCTCCTGGATCCTGCTAGTGGGTTTCTGCTAATTACACAAATTAGTAACAGATGTGCTGAGGCCAAGCACCTCATATTTATTCCAAAATGTTTTTTCTTTAAATGACAAATGTTTTTTAAGGCCAAAAAGGAAAAATATTATTATACAGTTTTCTCCTGCAACACAGCAACACGGGGATGCGTGTCTTCAAAGAGTCAGCTCATCCTGTGGTTTGAATGAGGAGCTAAGCCGATGGTCTCTGACTGGAAAGCCTTTTGTAACTGTTTAAGAGCCTTAGTGAGGTTTATTTAAATGTGGGATTCTATAAATCACTAATTTTGTGTTTCTTAAGCTTTTAGAGTATAATTTGTAGTTGAAGTATTTTTACTCTATAAAATGGCTGATAAGGTTGATAAATTGCTCCCACAAAGAAATGAGCCAGGAGGAGCTTTCCATAAATAGGAAAACAGTGAACTTGAGAAAATGGAAACTCTCTTTTTTTTCGCTCTGTGGGAAGACACTTGTATGGCTCCAAACAGACCAGTGACGTCTCCTAGGAGCGTGGCTTCTCTCTTATTCAGAGTATTGGAGATGGCGAACAGGCAATTTGGAAGTCAAGGTGCTATGACTGGCCCTAAGAGTACAGAGGCCCCAGGGCAAATTAAAAAAATATATATATATATCAATCAGTATTTTTATATAATAACAAATATTATATAAATGGACATCCTCATTTATATAAACAGTTTCAGTTGCCCAACATCAGAATGTCAGCACCATTAGAAGGGTCTAGTCTCAGGCCAAAATGCTTCCTACACCAGAGGCTCCAGAGGAATGAATCATTAGGACATCTGGTCAACTCACATGTGTGCATGCATGCATACATGTACATGCATGTGTGCATGGGCCTGGTGCTTGGGGGTGGGTGGGTAGTGGAGCTGGTGGAGAGCTTGAGAGTACCTAGAAAGGAAGAGACAGAAATGGGGTCCACACGGGTCACGATCTGGACTGGTATGCCCCTCTCAGAGGGTCCTGGTCACCAGAGGGGCGTCTTAAAATTTTTCTGAGGATATCTCAGGACCTTCAGGAGAAGTGGAGCCTACTAGGATAGCAATTGTTGTAGGTGGAGATTTCTTGCAAGAGGAGGAAGAGGCCTGTTGTACAAGAAATACTGCTTGTGACTAATTTTTGTGGAAGCCTCTAAACCTCAACTGTGCTAAGCCAATGCACAAAGCTGGAAAAGGTTTTTTTTTTTTAAAGGTGAATGACTCAGATGAACTCATTTTGGTTGAGCCTGAGACAAAACTACAGTTAGAGTAAATAGTGATCTATATAACTAAGAATTCATAAGAAAAATGCTTAATGATATTAACGTGCTCCATTTTCTTTAAATCTTGTTCTGATTTTCTACTGATTTCATTACTATAGCAGTTCATTATAGAAATACATATGTATGGTTAGTTATAGCAGTAAGGAATTGTGTTTTCATAAAAAAGTATAATTAGCGAAAAACATATGCCCTTTCATTTACCTATTAAACACACCATTTGAGGCCTGAATCCCTCTGTCTGTCTGTTCTTCCTCCTTTCCATAATAAAGTGCTCACTTACTGAGCACTAACTGTTGTCAGGCACTACTGTGCTGGCACTTAGTCATTTCATTGAATACTTACCTCCTGTGAATCCCCATTTTATAGTCAAGAAACCTAAGACTCGCAGAGGTTGAATGTCTTATACAAGGGTTCTGTCTTTTGACTCCAATGCCTTTACTTTTAAGACACTAGCTTCCTTTCCTTGAATAATAACTGTAATCTAGGCACTGAGTTATGTTCACAGAAGTATACGTCATATAACCTGCTACCAAGGAGCTTGCAGTCTAGTGGAGGTGGTGCTGGGAGCTGGCACATAAATAATTGTAAATTGACAGTTATGGAGCAGGGAGGTAAGGGTGTGGAGTGTCAGGGAACTGCTAAAGGAGCGGCTGAGACCCAACCCAGGAGGCTGGGGCTCCAAAAGGCTTCCTGGAAGACCTGTCCATGGGCTGACCCCTCGAGGATCCATCAGAGTGAAAGAGGTAGGAGTAAGAAGATGGACATCCCAGCAGAGGGGACAGTTGCAGAAGTGAGGAGTGGCTTGGGCAGGGACACCAGCCATCTGGTGTGGTTAAATCGGCAGGATTTGGGGATTAATTTGATATGTGGTATTGGAGAAAGGGAGAAAAAGATCAGATTTCTGACTTGGTTCCTGGCATGGATTCTCATATCTGCTTCTGCTGTTAGTTGGTTGTATTATCACAAGTGATATTCATTCCTGTGAGAGTGAGAGAAAAGGACAAATAAATGAACATCTTAGTGTCTTGGTAAAAGTAGTTTTGAGATTGTGGATCCTCTAGAAATTCCTTAGATCATACTTTGAAAATCTTTATGTTCAATGTATGACATTGGAAAATCTCCCAGCCTTGAGAGGCATCAGTTTTCCCGCAAGTAATTTGGGGCTGTTGGTAGAACTGACCTCATAGGATTGTGAGGATTTCATGAGTCAATATATGTAAAACCCTGGAACTAGTGCCTGGTACATAGCAGGTGCTCAGTACATATCAGCTAGTTTTCTGTTTCTTGTTGTGATCCTAAGTGGCAGTAGAAACTCTTCCAAGAAATTGCAAAACTCACTGAAGCTTCATTCCCCTGGATTTTCCCTCCTTGTCCTCTCTTGCTCCAGTTGTGAAATGAGGCTTTAAGTCTGAGTGCCAACTTACAAATGCTGCTGTGAAACAACTGTAGGTTTTAGTGCGGCCAGTGTGTGATGGTAGTGGCATTTTATGCCAGACCATCAACTACTTACAGTTTAGCATGCCATACTTTACCAGACCCTTTTTTTCTTTCTTCCTCATACCAGAAAACAACTCTCTCTATGCGTGGAAGTTGGGTAGTAGATGAGGTGGAGGAAGAGTAAGTGATCTGATCACTGCTGGGTTCTGCCTGGGATTACCAAATTTAAGTTTGGCTGCTTTCACCCCTTTGTATTTTCCAAACTGCAATCATGAAATAAATTGCCATGTCCGAAGAATGGCAGTCAGATGCCATCATGCCATCACCAAGTAGTGGAAGGTTTGTGTCAGCTACTGCTTTTTTTTTTTTAAATCAAAGTGAGCAACATAATCAATCTTGGCTCCACAGTGAATTACCTGGCAAAAATTTTAAACTACCCCAAAGATACTGATTTAATTGACCTGGGATGTGGCCAAAGTTTTGCCAGGCTATGACCAAACAAGGTCATGTGTTTTCTTTTTTCAATTGTAAAATATAATGAATCTATAAGAAAAGTACCTAATACATAAATGTCAGCTTAACCAATTATAAAACAAACACCCACCTAACTGTGATCCAGTTCAAGGAGCAGAGTGTTGCCAAACTCCCAGAGGCTCCCTCATCTTCCCTCAGCCACAACTCTCTACAGATAGCCATCGCCCTGATGGTTTATAATCACCAGGTGCTTTGTCTTTTAATTTTACTGCGAGTGTGAATCTCTTGACAAACTAGAAAGGATGGGCATGCTTTTAAACTTTTTTGAAATGGAATTACACTTTTTTTCTGGCTTCTTTTGCTCAGCATTACTTATATTTTTTATTCATTCTTGTCTTTGGATGTAACTGTAGTTCTTTCCTTTTCATGAGTCTGTAGTATTCCATTATGTCAATATAGTATCACATTGCCTTTCTCCATTCCATACCTGGTGGATGTCTTGGTTGTTTCTGGTTTGGAGCTATTACGACCAATGCTGCAATAAACATTTTTCATGTGTCTCCTGATGCATGAAAGCAGACACTATGAACTCATCGGTCTAAGTAAAGTTATTTAATGCATTTGCTCATCAGAAGAAAATGAGAGACCAAGCTCTGTTGTTCTGGTAGACTCCTGGGGGAGATAGGAGTTGGCATCTGGAACCCTGTTAAGACTCCTGCTCTGCACTGGGACTTTGTAACATTGCTACTACATTTGCTCAAATGTCACTCCTCAGTGAGACCCTCTCTAGTCACCTTTTTACAACTACATCCCTCCCACATTTCCTATTCCCCCTTGTATTTATTAACATACATACATATATATATATATGCGCATATATATATATATATATATATATATATATTCTCCTTGCTACCATTAGACTGCAGATTTCATGAGGAATTTTAATCTGAGTGATCAGGTTGAATTACTCCCTTGTTTGGAGCAGTGACTGGCACATAGTGGTTTTTTAAATAAATATTGAATGAATGAGTGATACAAGTGGTAGGACAGACATAGTTTAGGAGCTAGAGACCTGGGTTTTAATTTTTGTCCTTGCCTGTATTAAGCTCTGTAACCCTGAAAGATTCTGTTTCTACATCTCTATGTACTCATTAACAAAATAGAGATTTACAGTAACACCTGTTGTATATGTCTTACTGACTTTTAGTGAGGCTTATGCAAGGAAGTACTCTATGTAGATGTGAGGGGATATTTTTATCATCTCACTTTGTTACTTCATTATCATGTTTATATGCAGTATCCTGAGCAGCCAGCTCCATGTCCACCTTACGTTGAGCCACTCTGAAGAAGAAACTCCATTGAGCACAGGGTACAGCCAGACGAGTTATTTCTGCATCTTCCTCTGAAGATTTTAGTGGATCTTTGCATATCACTTAGATTAGATCACTGAACTCATTATAAGCCATTGAAAAACTGGATAACGAAATAACTGTTTACCACAAGAGTTCAGGGTCTTACATGTGTCCAGTATTTACTCTCTAGACCACCTCCTCTCACCCCTACTGCAACTCTGCAGGGAGAGTATGGCTTCATTTTAACAGGCGGAAATGGACGGGAGTTTAGAGAGATCTAGAGTCCCACTAAGGCAATGGAACTGCCTTAGAGCAATGGTTACAGCCAGAGCCTGGGGGAGAATTTATGTCTGTCTGACTCCAAAATTAAACTCTCACCCACCTCAGGAAATTGAGCTATTTCATATATGAGCCCACAAGTAAACATCCTCACTGCTGGGGGTTATGTTTCTCACCGATGTGTTCTTTCTTTTCAGACTGTCTATGACCAGTGGTTCATTACCCTCTTTAACATTGTCTACACGTCACTTCCTGTTTTAGCCATGGGGATTTTTGACCAGGTATGTGTTTATTTCTATATTTATAAGCTATTTTGTTCTTCCGATGCCTTTTAGTTGCTTCTAACTTTTTAATTTTTTTATTGTTCAATTGCAGTTGTCCCCACTTCCCCCCTATTACTCTCCCCTGCCTTACCCACCCCCATCTCCCACATTCAATCCTCTGCTCTTTGTCTTTGTCCATGGGTCCTTTATACATGTTCTTGACTTGACCCTTCCTCTCCTTTCCCCTGTTATCTCCCTCCCTGCTACCCTCTGGTCACTGTCTGCTCTTTAATTAGAAGATACAAGTCATAGAAAAAGTCTTAGGAGTACAGTTGTTTTTAACAGATATAACATGGGTCGAAAACCCTTGCATATCCCTGCTCTTCCACCACCCCCAAAAGTTTCTCTGGCCAAAGTTTGGCTACTCTCCCCTTAGGGAATCATACCCCACATTCACACCCCAAGATCTCAGAGCTCTGAGGCATCCTACAGGAAATAGTCTCTTTAACTTCATTTTAGTTCAGCATTTCCCAAACTCCTGTGACTGTACTTTTAGTTATCTACTTTTCATATACCACTTATTAATATGCCTCAGAACTTGTGGCTCACCACCTACAAGTGTTGTATTAGCCTCTGAGAGTATAGAGAACCAGGCATGATACATAAAATCAGGGAACCAGGTGGAAGTGCAGAGAACTGGCGTCTGTGATGAGACTCCCTTGGCCAGCACAGCCCAGAACAGGAACTGCACGTACCTCCCAGTGGGGCAGAAAGACACAGGGCCCCAGCCATGGAGAACGAGGTGCATTGCAGTCTTCTTTATTTTTAGCTCCCATGCTTGAGAAAAGAGAGAAATGGTGGCTCCTTGGCACATGGAGAGCCTTGGAGGGCATTTCCTGGAAAGGGGAGAAGTCTGGCCGCATATGGGGAAGTGAAATGCTAGCCAGAGGATTTGCCATGGCATGATTAGAGTGTATTATTTAAAAATTTTTTTGAAGTATTTTTAAGGAAGCCAGATTTTCTCCAGGCTGTTGTTAGACCCATTTGCTAGGCCTCATTCTCTGGCCCAAAGCCGTCTATTGCAAAATATAAATCTTCACATTATGAGCTCACTCCACTCTCTCATGCTGTGGCTATGTAGTCAGTCATGTCTCACTGTCCATATGTAAAAATGGCAGTTTGTGAATGGTGTATTATATGGAATTCTACACAAAGAGACTTCTAAAAACCCAAGGTATAAAGGATTTAAGCACACTCATTTTTAAGTGCCCACATTAACAAGTGTTTCTTTCCTTGGTACTTGGTATCTGCTCAGAATGTGGAATAAAAGAAAATAAATCAGCTTCTGGGAAAAGATGGTGATGTGCAATTTGAAAAATGAATGAATGAATGAATAGATAAACAAATAAGGCCTCTATTGCCGTCCTCTTGAGTGTCCATTCCTTTCCTTCCCTGCTTTGTCAACTCTGGCCCTTACACTGATCACGGATCATGAAGGCTCTGCTGGAAGGGCCTCAGTGATTATCCACAGATCACTTGTTTTAAGGAGGAAGCCAGGGCTCAGAGGTTCCAGTCACCACCCTAAAGCTAATAGGTGATAAAATTCAGCCTAACACCAGGCCATTTAACTCATAGCCTGCTACACTGCTACCATTGTTAGTGTTACTCTCCTCATTTTATTTACTCTGTATAGAGGCTCCTGTTATTTATTACTTAAGGTATGGCAAGAACTCTGCAGAATACGTGCCCATTGAATGATGACAGTGATCCTGTGAAGGATCCTGTGCTGTTGTTAGCATTTCTGGAAATGAGAAAACTGAGCCTCAGATAGGTTCATTAAAAAGTCTAAGACTACACAGCTGCTAAGTTGCAGAGCCAGGATTTGAACTCAGGATTGTCTGGTTTCAAAGCCTGTGCATGTAACTCGACCAGTCACTGAATTGAGGAAACAAGCTCCCAACAGCATCTCCAAACAGGACTTCCTGAAGTGAATATGTCAGTGTTTTCCATGGGACCCCACTTAGCAAGACTCAGGCCATCCCACAAGCAGGAAGGGGAACTTGGTTTGCCCACAGAGTTCATTCATGCCTGTGTTCCTTCCTCTTTAGCTGCCTCTCCTCCACTCATGGTCCTGTGATGTCCTTGCCATCCTTTTTAGTTTTGGCATTTGGCTTTGGTGCTCATAGTATGGTCATCAGCTTTGGAGCTGGTTGGAAATGCAGGATCTCAGGCCCCACCCCAGACCTATTGATTCATAACCTGCTCCCCAGGTGATTTGCATGCACATTAAGTTTGAGAAACGCTGTTTTAGATTCTCCCAGGACCCCTGTTGGGGCCAAACATGATGCCTTCTCATTCTGTGGAAATTCTTTGTCCTGAACAGTATTGGCATCTTCACTGGGTAGAACACTCAGCTCTTGAGGCCCAGCTCCCTTCCCACCTGGAATTTCACATGAGATTTTTCTCTTTCTCTGATCCCCTACTGCTGCTCACCACTACCACCACCCCTGCCCCCAACTTAAAGACTCTGATTGGCCAATTCCAACTCTGCAGTTCTCTGCTGCCATCACCTAGTCACTACCACTCACTTCCCTGGCAATGAACCCCGAGGCCCACTGACACACATGATGTACTATAGAATCCTGTGATCGTGAGTGCAGTTGCAGGAGAGAGAATACAGGAAAGAAACTTCAAAGTGAAGGCAAACTTCTGGATGTGAGTCAAGATTTGGTCCTGCTATAAGAGCTGTGTAACCTCTCATGAATCCCTTTTGGACACTCAAGCTCCTTCTTTATAAAATAGGGATCATTTTAGTATCTTCTGGGTTATTGCAGGAATGAAAACAAAATAATGACTAGTGCATATGAGGGCATGCTTAGATATGCACTGGCTATTTCTGGAGATGGGGAATTCAGGGCTTCTCTGACTTCTCCTCAAGCCTCCTCTGCTGATCTAACTAACACTTTGTTGGCAGGATGTAAGTGACCAGAACAGCATGGACCATCCCCAGCTCTACAAACCTGGACAGCTGAATCTGCTTTTTAACAAGCGTAAATTTTTCATGTGCATGGCACATGGAATCTACACATCATTAACCCTTTTCTTCATTCCCTATGGGGCCTTTTACAACATGGCTGGAGAGGATGGGCAGCATGTTGCCGACTACCAGTCTTTTGCAGTCACCATGGCCACATCTTTGGTCATCGTGGTCAGTGTGCAGGTAACCCTGTTGGTGAAAACATCTTAACTTGATGGCTTCATAACTTTTATACTTCTGTTTTATTGTTGACCAATTTTTCTGCTACTTCTTGGGGGAGAAGGAATCCCACAAGACCACTGGGGTTTCCTTTTTGACTACACATTCTGAGATGGATGCTAGTTGAACCTGTTGTGGTCATCATTTCATGATGTATGTTAATCAAACCATCATACTGTATGCCTCAAACTTAAAATAATTGACTTATGTCAATTATTTTTCAATGAAACTGGGGGAAAAAGAAAGAAACAAGAAGCTTTAACATAAATTACCAGATGTAGGAAATTAGCATTAGGTGTCTGTAGTCTCCACATTAGTAGAAATCTCACAATGGAATCACTTCTTGGGGTTGAATATTGTCAGTAAGGAGATATGATTATACTACTATTTCCTTCTGGTGTTTGAAGAACACATTTTTTCCACTTATGACAGAAAGAGAATCTTTTTCATGATTTGTATAAGACTTCATAATGTCTAGGTTTTAAAGTGAGATCTACAGTTTATTTGGCATTATAACCTTGGAATTATTCAAGAGGTTCAGTGGTATATCTGTGGCACCTCTGAATCTGACAGGGATGACCTTTGATGTTTCATTGATCTTCTTCCACTGGACATCTTGAGTTGTGTTTCTATTTCCTTTTTAATGCAAATGATGAATAATACTATCCGATATAGGTTAGAATTCACAAAAGATTTCTGTCTATTAAAATCTGTAGCTCTGGGTGGGTACAGTAAGCAATGTGGCTTCCATTTTATGCCTTTGTTTCAGGGTTTTTGTTTGTTTCTTGTTTTTATTTTTAAGGGGAAAATATCAATCAAGGGCTTAATTTTTATAGAGTTTGAATTGCCTTTGGTCAGGCCTTTTCCTAGCCAAAAAGATTTGTAACCAATCTTTTATAAATCTTAGCTGCTCACATCCAACAAAAGATCTCTTTAAGCCCAGACTTTTTCTTCATGCTGCAATAAATATTTATTAGGTTGAATGAATCAAATGTAAACATATTGCTTTAAAAGGGCATCTTTTCCATTTGTTGGCTTATCTGAGTGAATATCATTAAGTCCATATGAAAGCCATCTGACAGTTGACATCTTGGAAGTTCAAAATTCAGAGTCAGGTAGCATCCAAAAGCAGAACCAGATTTCTCCACTCAAAAAGGAGTTCTGTTTGTCTGTTTTACAGCTAAATAAAGCACACTGGTGCTCTCTGAACCCTCCAAGCCCAGTCTCCTATGTTCAGTTCTGCAGCAGAGGAGGAAATCATGGAGTGACTTGGAAGCACCCGATGTAGCTCAGGCATCCATCAGGGGAGTTCATTACCAGGATAAGGTCTATATCTCCTCACAGAAGCTATCGCTTCATCTTTTCTTACAGCTGTTGCCACTGTGTTGGGCACTCCAGGTGCTCTTGTTTTGTTGCCTTTGATTGCTGAGCAAACTCGGTGTCTACTTTTATTGTTCTGCCCCAGATAATTGGGAGATGTACTCCTTGTCATGAGAGCACATTTCCACTCCCCTGGATTCTCCTTGCAGTGGGAGTGTGTTTGTGGCATGTACAGGGACATCTTTTTAGTAGTAGCAGCTTAGTCACCTCTGGGTCAGGCCTGTTACTTGGTGCTCCAAGAGGTGATTCAAAAGGTAGTCACTGAGATAAAGGACCGACATCCGAAGAAGAAAGCAAAGGGTGACTATTCTTCAAATTCTCCTTAATATTATATGCTATATAAAAGGAAGGGCAGGACTTCCTCCAAGATGGAGGCATAGGTGGATACGCCTTGCTTTCTCCCACAACCAAGGTTAGAGACAATACAATATTAGCAACAGAAAACACAGCCAGAACACAGAAAATTAAACTTTTCG
Organism: Artibeus jamaicensis; assembly: GCF_021234435.1. Taxonomy (NCBI): domain Eukaryota; kingdom Metazoa; phylum Chordata; class Mammalia; order Chiroptera; family Phyllostomidae; genus Artibeus; species Artibeus jamaicensis. The sequence goes on from NW_026521883.1 coordinate 21,381,711, forward strand.
GAAGTCTGATAACAACAAATTCTTCAGCCTGACTGGTAATAGGGGCGAAACCAGCAGCTGGTGGAGCAGGGTTGCACAGGAAAACTTGGTCAGATGGACTCAGGCGTGGATCCCAGGCGTGGGGTTGCAACGGGCAGACCCAGTGAGCAACCGGCATACCCAGCGAGGGTGCAGGGTGGCGGGTTGACTGTGGTCCTGCATTCATGCGCAAATAGACCAGTGAGGGAGTGGGTGAGCAGGCCTCAGCAGCAAGAGGCAGCAGAGGGGGCCACCATTTCCCTGCTCTGACCCCGCCCCCACATACAGTGTCACAACTCATCTACGTCAGTGGCCCTGCCCTGGTGAACACCTAAGGCTCTGTTCCATATAGTAAACAGGCGCCAACAGACCAAAAATGGCTCTCAAAGCCCCAGAGCCCATAAATCTAAGCAACAAAAAAATAGCAAAACTTTCAGATGCACAGTTCAAAACATTGGTGATCAGGATGCTCACAGAACTGGTTGATTTTAGTCAAAAATTAGAGGAACATATGAAGGCTAAACTAATTGAAATGAAGGGAATTGCACAGGAAACCAATAGTGATGAAGAAGAAACTGGGACTCAAATCAAGGGAGTGAACCAGAAGGAAAAAAATAATGGCCAAACAGGAAAATATGAAGAAACAAGAATTCAAAAAAATGAGAGGAGACTTAGGAACCTCCAGGACATCTTTAAACGCTCCAACATCCGAATTATAGGGGTACCAGAAGGGGGAAAGGAACAGCCACAAGTAGAAAACTTATTTGAACAAATAATAAAGGAGAACTTCCCCAATCTGGCAAAGGAAACAGACTTCCAGGAAATCCAGGAAGCTCAGAGAGTCCCAAAGAAGTTGGACCCAAGAAAAAACACACCAAGGCACATCATAATTACATTAGCCAAGATTCAAATGAAGGAGAGAATCCTAGAAGCAGCAAGAGCTAAGGGGACAGTCACCTACAAAGGAGTTCCTATCAGACTGTCAGCGGATTTCTCAAAAGAGACCCTACAGGCAAGAAGGGGCTGGAAAGAGGTATTCCAAGTCATGAAATCCAAAGACCTACAACCAAGATTGCTCTATCCAGCAAAACTTTCATTTAGAATGGAAGGACAGATAAAGTCCTTCTCAGATAAGACCAAATTTAAGGAGTTCATCATCACCAAGCCCTTATTATATGAAATGTTAAAGGGACTTATCTAAGAAAAAAAAGATAAAAAAGATGAACAGTGAAAGGACAGCAAACTCACAGTTATTAACAATCACACCTAAAACAAAAGCAAACTAAAAGGATAGCTAAATCAGGAGCGGAAACATAGAAATGAAGATCTCATGGAGGGTTAGCAATAGGGGAGTGGGAGGAGGAGAATGGGGGAGAAGGTACAGAAAATAAGTAGCATAGATGGTAGGTAGAAAATAGATAGGGGGGCAAGAATAGTATGGGAAATATAGAATCTAAAGAACTTGAGACACATGGTCATAAAGGGGGGAATCAAGGGGGCAGGGGGTGCAGGGTGGAGGGGAATGAAGGGGGGTAATAGAACAACTGTAATGGCATAATCAACAAAATTTAAAAAAAAAGATTAAAAAAAAAGTAAGGGCAAAAACTTACCTGGAAAATTTGTCATAGATATAACAGGTATCATATGTTTTTAGTGAAACTAGCTTTCAAAATTAACCTTACAATTTTTAATTAACTTCATGTTTTAGTTTTAAAAATCTGTTGGTATTCTTACATCTCTTTTTCTTTTTGCTGGTCTATAATTTATTTTCTTATACTCTGTCACAGAAATGCCAGTGCTATGTTTCTATGTTAACTTTAGATTTAGAAGCATTTCCCCCATAAATCACACAGTTCTTGTAACAGTTGGATGCCACTGTTACATTTCTACTGTTTCACAAGCTGAGAGCTCATAAAAATAATCTTATTTTATGGAGATCACATGGAAGGTTATCAACAGGGTAGTGGGAGGGGCAGAGGGGGAAAAAGGTACAGAGAATAAGTAGCATAGATGGTAGGTAGAAAATAGACAGGGGGGAGGGTAAGAATAGTATGATAAATGTAGAAGCTAAAGAACTTATATGTATGACACATGGACATGAACTAAAGTAGGGGAATGTGAGTAAAAGGGGGTGTGCAGAGTGGAGGGGAGTGAAGGGGGGAAAATGGGACAACTGTAATAGCACAATCAATATAATATATTTAAAAATCTTTCTTTAGAAACATTATTTATAAGAAAGATCACACAATTTTGCATTCTGTAATTTAGAGCTTTTAAAATCAAACTATTCAAATGTGTTACCTTTAATTATCAAGGTTTTACAAAAATGGAACCCATGCTTTCTCAGAGGGATTCATACTTCGAACTCAGAGTAACCATTGGTCCCTCATTCAGGGTGCGACTGTCCAGGTCTGTTTGGTTCAGGCCTGATTGGCTTTGTCTCCCCCATCTATTCTCTGCCTTTCATCTCCTCAAGGGCAACTGTAGTCCACCTAGTTTTTCTCTAATGTTAATATTAGCATCTTACACAACCATTGTGCAGTTGTCAAAACTGTGAAATTATCCCTGGCATAGAACCATTAACTGAACTACATATTTCCTCAGTTTTGCATTACTGATCTTTCCCTGTTCCAGGATCCCACATTGCATTCAGTTGTCACGCCTTCTTAGTTTCCTCTCTGACAATTTTCTACTCTCCCCTTGTCTTTCATGACCTTGACATTGTTGAAGAGGGTCAGGTATTTTGTAGAATATCTCTGGGTTTTTTTGTTGTTTTTAATTTTTTCTTGGGAATAGATTGAGATTATGGATTTTGGGGAAGAAACACAGAGATGTGTCCTTTTTGTTGCATCCTGTCAGGGGAGCACATGCTATCAACATAATTTATTACTGGTGATGCTGGTCTTGGTTACTTAGTTAGGATAATGTTTTTCAGGTTTCTCCATTGTAAATGACTTGTTTTCCTGTATTAGAACTGAGTCACTATTTCCAGCCCACATTCAGGGGGAAGAGAATAAGCTGCACTTCCTAGAAAGAGGAGTTTCAAAGACTTGGTGGAGTTATGTTAAAAGCATAACAGGTATAATTTAAATAAAATTCATAGAACAAACTGAGACCAAGATTTGCCCAAGATCACGCAATAACTGCATTGCACATTTAGGACTAGGATTCAGTAGTCTTATTTCTCAAGCAAATGTTCTTAAATAAAGGTATTTGTGAGTGTCCTTTAAAAAGGTGAGGCAAGCATTTTCTACAACACTATTATTGCTGGGGTGCAGAGTATTTAGGTATGGCTGGGAAGCAGTAATGTACACAGGAAGTTGTACTTCTGAAGACGAGGTTCTGGGTCTCACTGCTTGGTGGCTGTGATCTCTTTACCATGTTACAGGGTCAAAGTCCTCTAAGTCTTATCCACCTACTCCCATTCCATAGATTTCTCCTCTATCGGGTTTCTCTCTGTCCTTTCCCACACACCCACCATTAATTCTGAGTGCTAGGGGTGGCCCGAAACAGCCAGCAGACTGAGGAACTTTCTGGATAGGAGAATGAGAGAGGAGAGATACAGGCTAGTGATGGTGGCCAAATGCAGTTTCCAATGGTCATGCTTTGTTGATTACTGTACTCTAATGTAAACTACAATGCCAGACACAAATGAGTATTTGCTGAATGAACCAAAGGACAAGGCATATAAGAAGAGAGTTTAAAGTTGAGCAAAGGAAGTGAGAAGAATTTGGTTGCGGTACCCAACTATCCATATTCTATTAGTTACATGCCCATCTAATCCAGATGACTAAAGCAAACCCGTCCTTGGTGGTAACCTTCAGAAACCTGTATCATCATTACCACTATGAATAATGTCATACTTATAATTTTTTTGCAGGGCCACTGTGAAGTAGGTACCATTGTCCCTTCTTACAGATGGAGCTCAGGGAGGTTAAAGGACTTGCCTGAGGTGACACACAGAGTCCCAGATCCAGAATTGAAACCCAGACATATCTGACTCCAACTTTGTCTGTGATAAAGTCTTTGATTGGTCAAAATGCAAAATTTCAGGCAGCCTGAGAACAAAGATTCTCACTGAGTAGAAAGAAAAATATCAGATACATTCTTGTTTATACAGGAGAAAGAAAGAGAGTGGTGATAAAGCTAGGAGCACTATGGGTTGGAAGAAAGAGATTACCTGCAAGAATAGAGGAAGGAGAGGCTGCAGATATACTAAGAGATACCTGGCCCACTTGCTTCTGTCAGGCTTTTCTGGCTTTCCAAGTAAAAGCAGCAGCTCCCATTAATTGAGCATTTCCTATGTAAAAGAATTGTTACTGAGATAATTCCTTTATCTTGTTTATTCCACTCACAGTCCTCTAAAACATAGATACTATTTCTATAGATGAAAAATAGGTTGCTGTTCAAGTCACACAGGATGTGATGGGCCAGGATCTAAACACAGATCTGACCTCATATCCCCAACTCCAAAGCCATGTGCACCTCCCTTCTCTATAAAGAAAACTGGAAGCTGTTAGCTATAGGGAATGCATGGTCCACCTCTTTCTTCCATGAGGGGACACCTGGGACCCCAGAATCATTCTTGAATAAAACGGGAGAGAAACTCTATTAATAGAGGATATACACACAGACCCACTTTCAACATCAAAGTTCAGTTTAAGGAATAGATAGGTTAATTCTTGTCATTTTAGTCTAACACATTTTTATTTCTAGGAAGCCCTGCAAATATTTGCTTTCCCATAGAATTTTCAGAACTGAGTGCATAAATGTTTATTATAGTCATAAAAGCTCAGCAATTTGGGCTTCAGTAGAAACTGCTGTCCTACATATATATATAAAATAGTTTCAGGAATTTTGTGAATAAGCTCACTTTGATTGTGGCATTATTACCATTTTCTCGCTGTCTAAGCTTAACTTGTCATTATGGTAACAATCCCCACAAAATTTCCATGAGCAAGAACTCATTTGTGTCTGGCATTGTAGTTTAAATTACAGTATAGTAATCACAATCATGAATCTTATGTATGTATTCTACTGATGCTATTGGACAAACTTTACCAATCTCTACTATTTTTTAAATATCAGTTTTCTTCAGTTATTTGCATTATAAAGTTCTCCTTTTAACATTTCAAATAATATAGAAATGTTTAAAATAAAATCAACTATCTTCCTTTTCTTCCTTGTATTTCCCTGGTTAACTACTACTATGATTACTGTAGCTTAATTCTTCCATAATTTTTCTCTGCTTTGAGACATACATGCATGTATTCAGGAGAAATTCTCATAATTTCTGTGATATGCTTTTCTCACTCAATGAGAGACACTAGATAGCTTTCCAAACCAACACATTCAGCTATCACAACCTTTTGAAGAGCTGTGCAGAATTTTATAATACAGACACAAAATAATTTATTTACCCATCCTCTAATGATAGACATTCAGGACCTCTTTCTTCTTTCTCTTTCTCTCTTTCTCTCTTTCTTTCTCTCTTTCTCTCTTTCTCTCTTTCTTTCTTTCTTTCTTTCTTTCTTTCTTTCTTTCTCTCTCTCTCTCTCTCTCTCTCTCTCTCTCTCTCTCTCTTTCTTTCTTTCTTTCTCTCTCTCTCTGTTCCTTTCCTTCCTTCTCTCTTTCTGTCTTTCTATTTTTCTTTCTGTTATTGAAGCAATGCTGCCACGCATGTACTAGTGCACTGGGACTTTTTAAGTATCCTACTGATGAATAACATAACTTTTACTATTGAATTTTCATTCTACTATGATTTCCCCCTATTTTTATAACCAGTTAAATCTTCATTTCCATGCTAACTCGTCAAAACTAAGCGACCGCATCCTCCATCAAGTGTTTTACTATCCTGTTCTATACGTTCCCTCACCCACCTCCAGATTGAACAACGTTGGAAATGTTTTTACTTTGCTTCTCCCTCCCTCGCCCCACTCTCTCCCCAACTCTTAAACATTTATAATTTAGAATTCTAGTTCCAGGATGTTGTTCAGTGCTCCTCCAACATATGTTTTGACTGTTGCAAAATTCTTTCTAAATTAATACTACGGTTCATCCTCACATTGTTAGTCACTTAGAGCCAACTCTAAATTTACAAGAATTGTTGTTTACCACCACTTTGAAGCTGTTTGTCTTCCACTGTTTTGAGGCCTTTGTTCCTAATTAATTTTTTTTTTTGGTTACTGCCATTTCCTTGAATAATTTCTTCAGAATGGCAGATAGATTTTATATTTTGAGTATTCTTTCTTTGCCTTTACATTTAAATGCTATATCGAATGGGCATAAGATTCTTGAGTCAGAGCTTTTTTCATTAGCAACCTAGTGAAAGTTGTTCTATATCCCAGTTTCAACCGTTTGATATTATGTTGATATAACTGTTTGATATTATGATATTATAATATCATAATATTATATAATATTACGATAATATTATTATGATATTATCTCTTTCTTTTGTAAGTAATATCTTCTCTGTCTAGAAGTGTGTGTTCTTTATCCTTCAACTTCCCAAATGACACCAGAATGTAACTTCTTCCCTTAACCTGCCTTGGATTTACATTGCTCCCCTACATCTGAAAATCTTTGCTGCTTGTTATACCAGAGCAGTTTTCTTCTGTTATTTCTTTGATCATTACCTTTCTATGTATTTATTTTTCTAAAATTTCATTTATCTCTGTGTACTGGACCCACGGATCTGACATCTATGGATTTGCCATCCCTGTCTCGTATCTTTTTGTACAAGCTTTCTGTTTCTTCAAGTTTTTGCTCTCTGCTGTGAGATATTATTTCCACGTGTTTTTTACAGAATATTAATTTAGTTCTCATCAGTGACTATTCTTATTTTGTTTCTCTACTGAATTTTTAAATTCAGCAGTAATGTTTTTTCATCCAGAATTTTTTCTGTGATCTAATTGCATCCCCTTAAGAATTCTCATTACATTTTTTGTTATTGTTGTTACAGTACTTGTCTGCTTTTTCCATTAGTTCTGCCTCAATAGGAGCCACTTGTTCTTGGTTTGTTCTTCTTGTTTTTCTGAGGCTTAAGTTTGTAGTGATTTTTTATGCTTACTCATACCCACACAATCCAGGCCATTGGTATCCCTGGATAGTGATGAACTGACAGGTGGTAGAAGGTAGATTTGGAGATTTCGTTTAATGTCTTAGTAGCCAAATAAGCTGGAAAACTGGCATCTCTTTGCTGAGGTATTAGAGGCAGGACTTTCTTTTCTCAGGCCTCTTGAAAAAAGAAAATGCTGTCCCTTTATAATCCCTGCACTTTACATCCAAGGCTTCCAGCATTCTATCACTGGGGGCAGTATTTCAAAGGACAGCAAACTTGAAGTGGGAAGCGGAAGTATATATCCAATGCAGAGAAGGATCTATTTAGTAACTAAGTAGGGTCCTCTCAAGCAGGGGAGGCATCTGTGGTCTTGCACCAGACTCTGCTAGGAAGGGTCTATTTAGTAACTAAGTAGGGTCCTCTCAAGCAGGGGAGGCATCTGTGGTCTTGCACCAGACTCTGCTAGGAAGGAGCAAACCTTCACTTGGGTCACTTTGCACCTCTGAGATGCAAATAATGACGTCAGAACCTACTTGTTTCTCTCTGAGAACACTATGGCTCTCCTTCACCAGGGGCTTCCGTGACTTCGTGATAGCAGGTCACTCTTTTACTGCTGTACTGCCACACCAAGGCACTGGAAGGGAGAAGGATTGTGAACATGCTCCCAGGGCACTGGGAACCAGCTTCTGACACTTATGTCAGAAGAAGATTAAGGATTTATCTTTGTTATTATTTGAATAATTTAAGAGAAAGGATCATCAAAGTGAGGTAGAATATTGATGTGAAACAGATGATGCCCACGTAAGAAAATGGTCATGTGAAAATTTATGTACAGATTATAAAATGTTGTAGTTGGTTACTACAGAAAATATTTTTTCATCAAAAACATTTTTAAAAGCAATTTGGAAAATAACATCGAAATTAGAACCCATTCTGCTTTCTTATTTCTCTCTTAAAAGAAGTTTTAACATTTGATTACCCAATTCTGATTGAGCCTTGGCAGATACAATGGCTTGCAGCTAGAAGTTCTAAAGTCAGTTGTTGAGAAGTGTCAAGTTAGTCCCCTGACTTGTGGACGTGCCTCTGGTTGATTGGGAGCTAGACAGGTGTAACCGTTTTTTCACAGAGCAGTTCTGGGGAAACATCCCTCAGTAAACAGATGCTCTTTTTAATCCTCAGAGATTTCCCCCTTGTGCCCCCTTTATTTACAGATAGCTTTGGATACCAGTTACTGGACTGTCATCAATCACGTCTTCATATGGGGCAGCATTGCCATGTACTTCTCTATTTTATTTACAATGCACAGTAATGGCATGTTTGATGTCTTCCCAAAGCAGTTTCCATTTGTTGGTAAGTGAATCCTATTATCTACTGGGTCCTAGTGTCATGCTGTCATTTATTTGTCTTTGTCATTTATTTTCTGTGTTAGGTGGGACTAGGCATGACCACTAATTGTTTCTCTAGGAATTGATTGCATTGGAGGCACCTGAAGGCTCCCGGGCTTGAAAAGAACTCTGAAAGATTAGTTTCTGGTGTCTTCACCAGTTGCAGAAGAATCATTGAGATAGCTAGTTCAACAGCCCAGGTGAAGTAAACTGCCTTTTTGAAAACAAGAGGCATAGCATATGTACCAGGGCTACCCAAGACCTGGGAGAAGTTCATGTATGATAGAGGAAGGAGAAAGAGAAAGACAATGTATCTTTCATGCCACCCTATCACCAACATCTATGCCAAAGATTACCTGTGGAACTTACTTGCATTAGGATAAGAAAGAAGTGATGTATAATTTAGAGCCTTCTAACACTTCTGGGTCACTAGTCCATAGTGGCATGAAGAGTAGACTCTGTAGTTAGATGGCCAGGGTTCGGGGTCAGCTTCACTGCTTATTAGCTTTGTGATGGAGGGCAAGTTTTTTCCATTTCATGCCTTAATGTCTTTACTTCTAAACTGGGAATATCAATATTTTCTAGTTTCATAGGAAATTTGTGAGGGTTAAATAAAATAATGCATATAAAATGCTTAGCATGCGACATTTTATGTAGCAGTTTAAAAAAATGTTACCCATGGTAATGGTAGTGATGATAAGGATGATGATCCAAGCAAATGTGTCTCGGGGACACTGCAGAGTGATTTGAGCAGTGAATACCGTAGGTAGCAAAGCACCTCCTAAAGTCTCTGACAATCTTGAGATCCTGTGATTCTACAAAAGCATATATCCAGTCCATCCATTGAGTATACTAACATTGCTCTCCATATTTCAAAGTGATTCCTAGCAAAGACCACTGAACTTTGGACAGTGGGGCTACTAATATACTTTCTCAGAAGTTTTGAAATCTCTAGGGTGTGTGAGAGAAGTTGGTAATAATAATGTTTTTTGAGTTCATCTCAGCAAACTGTAGAAAGGAGAGGCACACAGATGACAATTTTTGTGAGCTCAATCAGGCAAGACTGAGATTTTGCATCTACTGGTTGGGGAATCCAGTCTACAGAAGAATTCTTAGAAGACTGGTTCATGTAGAAAGCAAAATAAGAGCAATTATAGTGTTATACATTCCCAACAATGCAAAGACTCCGGAAACTGTAATTTCATTTAAATTTGCACGTATACTCAAAGATGTTATCCTTCAGTTTTTGTCCTGCCCTGTATGCACATGGAAATTTTAAATTGCAGCACTCTTACTTAATATGTAATATTAATACTTTGTTTATCAAAAGATTCCAGTCATGTAGAAAAAATATGGTGGTTATGAATAAAAATAAGCATATTAGGAAAGAGAGAGATGTTAAAACTTTTTTTTTGTTTTTTGTTTCTTTTTTTCTTTTTTTGGCTGCCAAATCTGAAAGTTCAGTGCATTGACTAGAAGATTTCCAGCCCTCAGAAAGCACTTTCGAATGCATAACGAGACTGGAATGCCTCAACTGGAGAAAGTAGTTTGTGTGGGGACCACTCTCTCCAGCTAATTAATTCCAGGAATTAATTAGTGAGCTCCAATGAGTCTTTTCAAAAGTTAGATCAACATTGAGGTTTAACAAAAATTTTTTTCCATAGTAGCCAACAGCAAACAGGAGTGTGGTTTTAAAGTGAAGCTGGTGTTTTTCCATCCATGCCTGGGGGCACTGAGCTTCAAGAAGCTCAAAGAGACATTTAATTTGTTGAGTCAAGTTTGCTTCTGCCCAGGGAAATGGAACCAACTGCTCTTTGGTACTCAGAGTCTCTTCTCTGGCAGGGTCCAACTTTTTCATGTCTCTGGGCCACACGGCCAGAAGAGTTGTCTTGGGCCACACATTAAATACAGAAACACTAATGAAAACCAATGAGCAAAAGTAAGGTGTTAAGTAAATTCACAGTTTTATGTTGGGCCACATTCATAGCCATCCTGGACGGCAGGTTGAACGCCCCTGAAAGCCAGAAAATTCAGGCACCCAAAGCTCATTCAGGGTGTTAACACTTTTTAGCATTGGGAGAGGTATCCTGGATAATTGGATGTTTGGTAAATCCCTAGAAAACCAATAGGAACAAAACGTCATTTTGGTGATACAAGCAGAGTTTCCATCTTCTGTAGAACTTGACTACCAGCCTTACTGACCCTTGTCCCTTTGTTTAAATAAATGTCTCAGTATTGAAGGTGTGAGTACAAAGTAAAGAAACTGGCTCCAGGCTTGGAAATGAGCTTCACTGTTCTGTTGCACCAGCGTGTTTGGTGGCTGCACTAGGGGTTTCCCAGTGAGGGGAACACTCTTTTCAAAAATGAGGAGCACCCCTGCTCTCCTGGGGAAGCTTCAGTACCTCATAACCCAGCGAGCAGCAGAGAAATCAGCAAGTCCCTTTGATGTAGGTTTTTTTGGGGTTGTGGCATGAATTTAAATGTTCAGCCCTATGGTAAATAAAGCTTACCCTTTGTGACATACCCAGTCACCAAGACTGTAACTATAACATTGAAGACTGTACCTGTGTCTGGGACATATATTGTATAGTTTTGATATGATAATGAGGGGGAGCAAAGTTTGCCACCCCAATATATGCCTTTTTGAGATATTGATTATTTTAACCTGGTTATTTTTAAAAAACAAAAACCTCAGTAAGAACTTTTGACATTCCTCCTAACCGACTAAAAGTTTAGAAGGGAGGGAGCTATCATCACAAACAACTATAGTTTGATGCGAACTAGGAGTGATGGACAGGGAGGAACCTAGCAAGGCCCATTTGTTCAAAGTCCTCCCTCTATCCATTGTTAAAGGCAGTCCAGCAAACATTTATTTACGAGATATTTATCAGGAGATACCCCCCAAAGGAATTTATTTATTAAAAAATGTGTATTTATTCTTATGTTTAAACTTCAGTCACCTCAAAGTACTATTCATTTCATGCAATACACCTGTCGAGACTTTTTTCCCACTACTCAAAACAGTTTTGAACTCATCAATTTTGATGTCTTTGAGTGCTTTTGTTGCTTTTTGTTTTACCTCTTACACATGGGCAAAACGTTTCCCTTTGAGGACTCTTTTCATCCAGAGAAACAAAATAATGTCTCTTAGGGAGAGGGGAGAGATTGGGTGAATAGGCAGTATGGGACACGGGGGTCATGCTGCTTTTGGTCAAAAACTGCTGAACACTCAGGTGCTCAGTATGGGCAGGTGCACTTGGAAATCACCCATCATGAAATGGGCAAACAAATTAAGAGTCTCCAAAAAACTCACTGAAACCAAGGGAGTCTCTCACAACAATGCCAGCGGAACTACTGATACAGATGGGCACCTATACCACTCACCTAGCCAGGGAAGCCTATACTACAAAGGGCCTGCCCTCCAGAAGATAATTCTGTTTTGTGGGGAATCTCCCTCCTACATCTCCATCTCCTTGTGAATTGCTTTCTTTCTCTCTGAAGTCCAAACCACTACTTCCCTCCAACCACACTCCCCTTTCTCCTTAGCTGAAGATGGCATGTAAGCCTCAACTGCCATGGTAAATATGCCTTTTAGGAGTAATGGCTGCTATGCAGCCAAGGGACCTAGAAACTGGATGAAAGAAGCATGCTTCATGAGTGATGCTGGACTGAACCTGGATAAGAGAATGCTTGGCTCCAGCTGGCCCTTTCCAAGTGACCAGGCCACAAAGTGGCTCCCAAGAGCCTTGCTTTCTCCTCACCACCACTGAACATACTATGTAGTGAAGAAGACCCTAGGGGTTCTCCCTAGGTAATCCAAACCTCACCATTTCAAAAAAGGTCTTATGTAAACAGACAACTAGCCTATTAATTTAACAATTCAATTCAATTTATAACCACAATGTATTATATTTTCCTTACTGATAGGAAATGCACGACATTCCTTGACCCAGAAGTGTATCTGGCTTGTTATTCTCCTAACAACAGTGGCTTCAGTCATTCCTGTGCTGGCATTCAGATTTTTGAAGGTGGATTTATTCCCAACCCTGAGTGATCAGGTATGTTGTAGTGCTGATGAGTCTTTGAAGGGCTTATTCTTGGCTCTTGGAATCATGTTCTTCTCCGCCTAATTGGAAGCCCAGGAAAAGGCCAATAAACTTCCCAGTGGCAAACACCCACAGGTGCAGAGCATCACATCACAGTAGATAGAACTGCCTACATCTGAATGTACTAGTCTTGTGAGTGCTGATAAAAATAAATGTCTAGACTAAATACGAGTGGGGAATCATAAATTACAAGTCGGGGATTTTAAAAAGTTGACTTTTTAAAAAGGAGCTCTCTGGCAGCACTTTGGACAATTGTTCCAAGGGAAAGGCAAACTAGAGGGCAAATTATTGACTTGGAGGCAAATAAAGGGTACAGTACGAGAGGGTACTGATAATCAAGATGGGTGGGGAAAGGCCTCCATACATTGTAGAAATAGAGTGGCAGGTTCAGAAACAGGGGAAATGTTACCTTCTGAACAGATTAAGAGAGGGAACAGCAGCATGATGGATGGATTGGAAAAATATACAGTTAGAAGGAAAATAGAACAAATTATAAAAATACCTAAACCAAGGGGTTAATAGAACATGTTTCAGCATTTCTTGGGAAGAGGAGTATAAGCAGGACAATGGCAACTTAGGCCTGGACCCAGATACAAAGAAGAAAGGAGAAAGGAAGTGGAGACCCATTTGTAGCCACATCAAGAGAAGGGTAAAAACACTGATAGTCCAATAATGCTGAGAGGAACTGAGGTAGAACTTTCCTTGTCATGTTATCCCTCACATTCTGGGGCCAAAACACAAAAATATTCCTTCTGAAATGATTCCCAGAGTCCTCTGTTACGTCTATCCTTTCCCTTTGGCTCTGTAAACTCGTTCTTACGTAAACCCAGAAAATGATGAATGAACTGAAGGAAGACAGACGATGATCATTTCTTCCTATATTTAGTCAGACCATGACTTTCTGTTTAACAGTTTTCTCCTGACACAAAAGTCATAGTCCAAGCAATCAGCTGACTCAGAGAACAAGGTGGCTTGCAGACCTTGCTCCAAACCTTGGATATTTTCTCCTTAACTTTACTAGGGAATAAAAGAAATCTTGGAAACCCACTCAAATGGTGTTGACCTCTTCAAAAGGTTATAAAAAAAAACATGAAAAAATCAAAACCCTGAAAATATCATGGTGCATAGACCTACCACAAGAGTTTGAAATTTCTGATTCTCATTTTCTAAATTCTGTTCTTGTCTAGTTCCTAATGACTATTGGATCCTGAGAATCTCCAAAAGAGAGGGGAAAGGCCCATCTCAGGAGCAACGGGACTATGCATTGTTATAGTGACTGTGTGTGGGTGGTGCATCCTAGAAAACCTTTCTGTATAAAAACATGTTCCAATTCATTTAAGACAGATGTATGAGATGGGGACGATGATGAAGTTTGCGTTAGTACTCCTTGTTTAATAGTCTCCTGGTAGAAATAAAAGCTAACCAGTGCCCAGGGTAATCTTTTAGTTAGAAAAATTCTTAGTTTTTAGGCAAAAAACTCCCTTTTTCAATGAAGGCGGGTATTTTGTTAGTGTTGATGTTGTCTTTACGGAGAAGGCTTTCACTTCGCAAAATGGCCCACTGCCTGGAGTCTATCATTTAGATGCACCATCTCACTCTGGGTCTCCTTCCTCTTCAGATCCGCCAGTGGCAGAAAGCTCAAAGGAAGGCAAGGCCTCAGCGACGCCAAAGACCTCAGACTCGTAGGTCAAGCTCAAGAAGATCTGGATATGCTTTTGCTCACCAAGAGGGCTATGGAGAGCTTATCACATCTGGAAAAAATATGCGAGCTAAAAATCTACCCCCAGCATCAGAGCTGGAAAAGACACTGTCTAATAGCACTAGCTGGCTTGAAAATTTATGTAAGAAAACCACAGACACAGTGAGCAGCTTTAACCACACTAAAACAGTAAAACTGTGAGTCAAGATGAATTTGAACCACACAGTTATCTTTTCACTTCAGCTGAAGCTAAAATTCAGCTGGCTCCAGAGTTTGGGATCGGGGCTAGGAGTGGGGCAGATTGCCTCACTGATCTTCAATCTGTGGCAGACAGCCGCCTGGTGCCCATCAAATAGAGATGTATTCTCCTGGAAACACAGCCAGATGGTCACCATCTAATGTGTGATTTGGCAGATGAAACCCTCACAACACAAACACAGGTTTTTTATCAACATAGATACCAATTGACCCAAACTTTAGAATTTTATTTATGAAGAAAAACTTATAAATCTGCATATATGTTGAATGGATCTTCAGACGGATAAAAGGGTGCATTCAGAAGATATATACTCCAGCTGAAAATCATGCTTGTTTACCAATAAACATGTATATGTTAAGACCAGCCTTTCCCAAGATATACCTTTAAGATTAGGTGCTTTCAGACTAAGAGGAACATCTCCCTCCCCAGTCTTGACATCTCCCTGTGTATCTAGCCAGGACAAAAGTCACCTTCAGGAACACAGTATAGACTGAGCATCTTTACAGTGGGATAAGCTGGTAATTTGGTCAAATTCATTTAGAAAGCTCTCATAGATGTGTTCACGAACTGTCAAAGACAGGCTCTCTAGAAAGTGTTCTACATTCTTTTCAATGATTTTGTTATTATTACAATCTCAGTAGTAATTTGCCCAGTGTCATCCAGAACCATTAATGAAACCAGCATAGCAGTGAAATTTCACACTTTACTGGTAGTATTCTATATAGTGCATAGGCAAATTCTTTCAACATTTCTATTTTCAGAAGTTCTAATTTGAAACCAAACATATTAGTAAACATTATCTTCAATTACTACTTAAATACCCGAGCTGGGTCATTCAGTGTGAGTTGCTGTTGGTTCCCAGTTATAATGCTTATAACTCCAACATATACACATATGTAGGTAAGGCTGATTGTTTTGGGAGATGTTCCAGTCCAAATGTGCATCACCAGTGTGGTTTTCATGAAAGAATTCAGGCAGATCTGTGTTCAAAGACCAGCTCTATAGCTTCTTACCTCTACAGTGTCAGGCAGGTAAAGTGCCTCCTCTGAGACTCAGTTTCTTCCTCTGTCGAGGGAAGATATACTATCTACCTCACATGGTTGTTTGAGGATTGTCAAAGCACAAATTCTCAAATCATGAAAAACATAATTCTCACATGAGTAGATGATGAGTTTAGTTTCATTAAACTTATCATCAGAAAATAGAGAAGAGAATGTGAGGAACCAGGATTTAATCAATGGGAAAGGCCTTGATGAAGTGAGATTGCAAAGTAAGATATAAAACTGGTTAGTGTCCTACAGAGAAATAAAACTATAACCTTGGAGGTGGATTTCTCTGCCAGAAAGGAGACTAATTTTCTACAAGTCAACTCCCAACTTTACAGGGTCCATAATCTGGTCCCAATTGGATCATTAGCCAAAGTTACATTTCCCAAGAGAGTTAGATGGTCCTTGGGTGGGCTTGATAAATAATAGGCTAGCATAATATGAATATATCACACAGTCCTGGTGTTTTTGTTGTTGTTTGTTTTGGCCTTAATTTCAAAGTCTGGGATAATTTTCCTTGAATGGGATGAAATGTGATACATGTCAAATAACCTAATCATACTACATTCATATATGTTCCCTTCTACCCTCCATGCCTGTGTAGATTTACCAAGATACTAGTTTTCAATGTCTAATATTTTATTAGTTTCACTGTGTTTGCTTGCTTTTTGTAACATTTTTGAAAGATTCAAAACCTTTCAGTAAATATTTTGGCATTATTGGAATTTGATGTTTTGCCACTTCTTTACTGGGAACTCATTGGAAAGAGTTTTTGTTACATTGGTCAACTGTTTCTTTTTTTCTTTCCTTTATATGCCTGAGGAAAATGTACATCATTCTTAGGATCAGAATCAAGAGTAAAATGACTGATTGGACCTATGTGTAAAGGATGGGAAAAATTAGGAATGTTCCAAGTTTGCGAATTCTGTCCAAATTAAATAAAGCTGTTTATAAACAGATAATGTGGATGATTGTGAGAGAAACATATTATCAACTTATTTTGGCCCCATGAGATTCAAATAAGCTCACACACCCACTGCAAGATAATTTGATTACAAGTGCCAGGCATGATTTTGAACCTGAACAAAAGGAGTACAAGTGGCGGCTGGTGATGGCAGTGCACTGGGGAACGATAAAATTTTAACTTTACATAAACATTATCAGCTTATTTGGAAAGGAAAATAATCTTTCTGGATTCAGAACTGATGTTGGTAACCTTGAGGTTTCAAAATCTTAGTTCAAGTTTTGAGCATTTGTAGGCAATTGCAAATTGCATTCCTGTAACTTAGATCTGCTATCTTTGTCTCTCTCATCTGCCTCCAGGTGTACCTAACTATAAAGGAAAGAAAGGGGGAGAGATGAAGAGAGCAAGAGAGATAAAACAGGAGTGGAAGAAAGCAATGGGGAGAAGATAGGAGCAAGGGAGATAATAGTTCCCAGTTACATTTCTCTTAAGGGGACATGACTCTCTGAAAAATAAATTTAATTCCTTAAAGGAAAAAGTTTTGAAAGTAATTGAGAAGTGCGTAAAAAACCCCTCCTTCACAGGAGGTGTGAGATCAAGAACACTTTATTAGAAAGGGTTCCAGGAGTTCTGGGTTCTCAACACAGAGATGCTGCTGAGCTGACAAGAGGGACATGTCACTGACTTCCCCAGGTCTTAGTGTCCCAATCCATCAATGGAGAAATCAGGCAGTGTGGCCTCAACAACCTGTTCTGTGAGCTGTTCTTACCAGTGTTGCACATCATAATTGGGTTTAACTGGAGAGAGAGAGAGAGGGAGAGAGAGAGAGAGAGAGAGAGAGAGAGAGAGAGAGAGAGAAATTAACTAGATTCTCTCTTGAGGGAAGGGCTTGATTCTTGTACTAGTTGTATTTGTCTAGAACAGCTGTGGTATGTGTCTGTCTCTAAGCTTAGCACAGAGGTGATAAAACCTTAAAGATCTATTTCTTTACTTTTAGAGAGAGAGGGTAAGGGAAGGAGAAGGAGAGGGAGAGAGACAGCAATTTGCAAGAGATATATTCACTGGTTGCCTCTCACATACCCCCAACCGGGGATCTGGCCCACAACCCAGGCATGTGCTCTGAGAGGGAATTGAACCAGCAACATTTCAGTTCATAGGTCAGCACTCAATCCATGAGCCAGGGCTTCACTAAGATCTTATATCCACATTCTCATTTCCTCTCTGCTGCTTTAAATATCAAAAGTATACAGTAATGAAGGTAAGATACTTCTGCCTAGTAAGAAGAGGGCCATTTAAAAATCCTTTCTACCTTGTCCCTGGGCTTAGAGGAGAATTTTTAAATTGAATTCACTGGGGTGACGTTGGTTAATAACACTATGTCAGTGGCATGTACTAATCTATAATCCATCACTGCCTTCTGTGCTCACTACCCATAGTCCAGTTTCCTTCGATCATCATATGTATTTGGCCCCTTTTACTCTCTTACCCTCCCCTCACTCCCCCACTCCTCTGGTAGCCACCATACTGGCGTCAGTGTCCATGAGTTGGTTTTTGTTTGTTGCTTTCTATTTTATATCCCACATATGAGTGAAATCATATCATTCTTGTGTTTTTCTGTCTGACTTATTTTGCCTCGCCGATATTCTCCAGATTCGTCCATATTATTGTAAATGGCAGCATTTCATCCTTTGTTGTAGCTGAGTCATATTCTTTGTATGTAGGTACCACATCTTCGTTATCCAGTCATCCATAAACACAACATGTAGGTTGTATTTCTGTAAACTCAAGATTCTTTGAGTCTTGCCACAATATTGTGCAGTGGTCAGGAATTCATGCTAAACCCATTTTTAGGAGGAGGAAATTGAGGCACAGAGGGGTTGCTTTGCCCAGTTCTACCAGAAAGGAAAAAGGCTCACTTGGATCTGACACCTAATTTGGAGCTTCTTACCTGCAACTCCTTATTTCACACCAAGTCGTCTGTCCTCACAGGGTGAGATTTCTCAACAGTCCATCTCCTTCTAAGACAGCCCTTCCATTTCTCAAGTGTACAGATCTGGGGACGTACAGACGAATGTCAAAGGGTTTTGTAGTGTGTATTTCAGGTGCTCTCTTTCCCTCTCAATGCAAATAAGCAAGATCTCCTCTCTTCTTTCTCTATGTATTTGATGAAGTTAGATAGGTGTGGAAATAAACATCTCAAATTACTTTTTAAAATTTTTAGAAAATACAGAAAAACAGAAAAGCTCAACTTCAGATTTTTATGGTAAGGTGTTGCATTACTCTGTTAGTAATGCAAAAAGCCTCAAAGTTACTCTGACCTAATTATCTCAGATGAATCACTCAGAATTATTATTTTTAAATTTTAAAATATTGGACATAGTTAAATAGTGACACAAGCCAGAAATTAAGATGCTTTCTGGACTGTGATGGGCTTCTGAGGGTCAGGAGTCAGATAATGACGTGGGGCCACAATTTTCCAATTTTTACATCAACATCTGGTATTAAATGTCCACAGTTTGCTTCACTGCGTCACATTTCATTCCTCGGTGACAAATCATGAACTTTTGCAATTCTCTAGCCTAAGCGTTTTGCTGAACTGCCTGGAAGCCAGAACCAAATAACCCATGTGTTTCAAAATGCTCATTGCAAAATATTTGGAGGGCCTGGCTGGGCAAATCTGTAGGTCTGGAGCTATGACTTAACCAAGAAAGGGGCCTATCTGTCCTCGCATTTCAAAACTTCCTGGCAGATTTATTCCTGTAACCGGTGCAGAATACAAATCAGCTCTGAGCAGCATAGGAAATGTCCAGAGTTCAAGAAATAATAATGGTGAGTTGGCCAGAAATCTCTGGCCATCTCAGTTCAGATTCCCGTAAGGTTTGTAAGGGAAGTTTAAAATTTTAATAAACTGCAGCCCTAGGCTCATACAGAAAAATCTTATTGAACCAGGATGCATGGAAAAATGATGCTTAACTGAATTTGGAGGTAATGATCATCCCTGTCACAAATGTGTTTAATTCTCCCTGCCTTCTTGTCAGTGTGTGTGAGCAGTGATGACTGATGAGTTCACTTCTGGCCCCCTTTCTGACTGTCTTTCCTTGGCGTGCAGCAGTATATAAGTATGGAAGCACAGCTGACATGCAGAGATTGGCCAGGAATTACAGGGACTCCAGGATGTCCCCAGGAAAGGTTTCAAATGAAATTCCTGTTCCTTTCTTGACACGATGGCACTGTGATGAAGTAATGATTGGAAAAGAATTAATTTGAGATCATGATTAGGTGTTTTGGGGGGGGATTTAAAACTATTATTCATCAGTTTGGTGGGGGCACAGACCCGAGAGAATGGACATGAGTCATTAGTGGCCAGTGATGCCCCACTGCTAACTACTGCTCTCCTGCTCTCCTGCTTTCACTGCTCTTCTAATTATCTCAGATGAATCACTCCCACCACGTTCTAAGTCACATATGAAAACAGTACCTACTCTTCTTTATAAGGTACCTACTTGGCCTGAGTAGCTAAAAACAAAACTCTAAGCCAACTAATTCATGGACACTCTAAGGCTGGTCAAAATATTTTCTCAGTGTGGGTTTGCTATACCAATGAATAGTCTGTTTCCTAAAGCTGTACGGTGACGTGTTTTGCACACCAGAAATAGTCTTCAACCACAGGACATTGATGACAAAAACACCCGTGGGCATCGTGAGCGATTTCTTGTCTGTGTAACTCACTGACATTGTTGATCAAATAGTTTTACAAATAAGAAATTTAGAAGTAGTTACGGTTCAGGAGTTTGGGAGTTCAGTTAAATTTTTGATGACACTGGCAATATCTTCTTGACTGAGTGGACGTCGTTTTATGGTTCTGTTTCTTCCTCAAAGTTCTCAGTGTGAGGTTTACACGTGGCTTGCATCTAGCAGATGTTTCATCATCTCAGATGAACTGTGCGAGTACACACAGCACGACTAGCACACGTAGCACGACTGGCTAAGCACTGACTGTAGGGAGGTGAGGGTATGAGGTGTGTAAGAAGCAGAATCAGTTTCTCTTTCCTGACCTTGAAGAAGTTCTAGTCTAGAATCTTTCTACTGAGTATGGTGCATACCACAGATCATTGAATTGAAGATGCCATAATTTCAAAGGTGCATCATTAATTTATAGACTACTTGAAAATAAAACAGTATTGTTAATTAGAATTATAAAGATGTCATTGCATGTAAGATTTATCCATAATTTCAAAAATTATAAAATATGAAATACGGTAATTACTGGGTTGTAGAAGGTTGAGAAATGGGTGGTGAAAAATAGACAGTGCATGGGACTGCTTTTTAAAGGTGCCTAAATGGCATAATAGTTTCAGTAGTTGTTTGGGAATAAGAAATTATTTTTATTTTTTAGCCCAGGGAAAAGGAGAACCTGAAGAGGCAGAAGCAAGAGATTGTTCTCAAGTGGGAGAATTTCAGAGGCACCCTTCACAGCAGATTAAGGATGCAAAGAGCAGTGAGGGCACCCCTGGCAGCCCAGAGAGGGTAGATACCTCCAGGGCAGCTCCCCAGGCCCTCCAGGCTTTGCCTGGTTCTGAGAGAGCATCACTTCCTTCTGGGATACATATTATGTGGTCTTTGGAGTCTCTGGGATTTAACTGGTATCATTCTGGCAAGTTAATCTGATTAATTTACTTGTATTTTATGTTCTCCTGCAGTATTCTCAGAAAAAAGAAAAAAAGAGAGAGAGAATTACTTACTGCTGAATTCATGTATTAATTTTGCAGAGGAAAGCACTGGTGTGTGGTGATTAAGAGTCCAGGCTCTGGGGTCAGTAGCCTGGGTTTAGCTCCATCCCGTCAGGCAAATTCCCTAACCCACTGGAATAGTAATCTTACCTACCCAGATGGCTCCTGTCAGGATCAGATGATACAATGCTTGTTGCAAAACACTTTTCATAGTGCCTGGCTCAACCACAGGTTTGTGCTCCAGAGAGCTGTGTTTCACTTACCCCAGAGGAGATTTAACAGGCCTTTGTTTTGAAAATTTGGGCTCAAAAAAGCTAGATAGAGTTGGACTGTTGGAGAGAAGGCTAGACTCTGGGGGTTGAGGAGAAGCCCCAGGGACTAAATGTTGGAAAGATGGGCTTCTCAAACCTGGAACTTGGAGGGGTGATTCTCTCTACTCAGAGGCAGAGATTCTAATCTCACTTGCCTCCCAGAACTGCAAGAGATGGGAGGTATCATAACATCTGGATGCCAAGGGTGTAATCAGCCAGCACCAAAGCCTTCAGTGAGGCGATCCATGTTCCTGTAGCTTAGTCTGTAGCCAGAAGAAAGTTAGGGTGGCAGCTGTGCCCAGATATTGAGAGCCAGACATCAACAGTGGAAATATGGGGGCCTTGGAAATAATGGCACCTCTTAGGGACTAAGGACTAGATCCTCCCCTGGTTCCTTGGACCAAGTAAGACCTGTGATTCTTACAGCAGTCAAGGGGATGGGGTGGGGAGACTGGATATTCAGAGCTAGCCTAGTGGGATATAGAATGATAAAAGAATGTGACTTTTTAAAAAAATATGTCATTTATTTATTTCTAGAGAGGGGGAAGGGAGGGAGAAAGAGAGAGAGAGAAACATCAGTGTGTGGTTGTCTCTCACACGTCCCCTACTGGAGACCTGGCCTGCAACCCAGGATGTGCCCTGACCAGAAATTGAACCGACAATCCTTAGATTCATAGGCTGGCACTCAACCACTGAGCCACACCAGCCAGGGCAGAATGTGACTTTTCTTGTATATCAGTTCTGTGGCGCAAACTCATACCTCTTAAAAATTCTTTGACTTGCTATTCTGTGTAGCAGTCATTGTTATCAGCTCATTCTAAGGAGTTCCAATGAGGTGTGTGTGTCTAGTCCATGTTACCCGCAGGGTTACGCTGTCCCCATCTCCCTACCTTTGCTCCAAACTCTCCCTCCTTTTATTCACACAGCAGTAGTGTTCTTTAGTCCATCTATTCACTAGGCTGAAGTCAAGAATATCAGGCCCCCAAAGGCTATTCTCAATTGGATACTCATTCTTATCAACTGCAATTTCCACTTGACCTGGGCTTTTTACCTACTTTTCTGAAGAGTGGCCTGGGGACTTTCTGTAAAATAGCATCACGGAACACCCAGGGACATCCAGTCAACTTACTACTGGAAAGGCGGGCTCACAGAAGAGAGGGGAAGAGGATGAGTACAGTGTCTTCTTCGTATTTTGGGTGCCCTGGGTGGCTCCAGAGAGGAACTGTGTTCTCCAAGTATCAGTGATGATTGAGACAGGCTGGTGAGGTGGGCATCCTCCCTCACCCAGTCCGTACTCTTCTCACCATTCCCTTCCCTATCCAGGTCATTCCTAAGTCTGTTTCACTGTCCTCTCAGTTATCTGCTCACTCCTGTAAGAGTGTTCCAGGTGACACTCCTGTGTTCTGATAGGGGACCATATACTTTCTATTTCATGTAGGAACCCCCTTCGGGGATAAGCCTACAGGTGGCATTCAACTTCTGCTCTAATGTCCCCAATGACTCAACACCCCTGAGCTGCTGGCAGCCAACCCCCTAATGGGACATCCCAATGGTGAAGAAGCACCTCTCTCTCCTGACCTGAAATCTGTTTCCTCGCAGTCACCACTCATGGCTTGCTTCTGCCCTTGTATCATTTTCTTCTTCATGACAATACCTGAGATATCAGAAATAAGAGCTTGGCCCTCTGTCCTTTTCACTTCAAAGTTACTACGCAGCTTCCATTGACTGACTGCAGTCTTTAAAGCAGCCTGTAGTATGACAGTGGGGGCTGGAATTGTCCATGACCTCTCAAGTACTTCCACTTTTCTTGGGAACCTTGTCCTGATCTAGGAGGGAGTACCTTGAAGCTGAAAAAATTTAGAATAGAAACTGAGAAAAAGGTGATGGCAAGCTGATGTCCAGTCACAGAGTTCCCCTAACATTACTGCATGGTGCGGGGTAGTACCATGTGTCCTTGGCATAAAGAAGTTGAAGAACAAAATCCAACAGCAAAACAAAAAAAATGTTCCCGTGGCAAAAAGAGGGTCATGGGGAATTAGAAAGGGAGTATAGTTGGGGAGAAAGCCATGGGGCAGACTGAGTTGTAGGACAAAAGGGAAAGATCATCTACACCATGAGTCGTCTGGCTTCCTGAGAAGCGGAGAGAAGGCAGGGCGTGCTGTCACTTAGAAAGCCCATCACCCATGGGACTGTTTAGCAGAGACACTGACCTTCTGCACACCCATTTTCCTACTGGGAAAATGGGGATCATTGAACATTCCTTGCAGGGTTGTGAGGATTATATGAGAGAATGATTATAATACAAAAGCTAACCTTTTTTACAGCCCTTATTAAATGCTGGCCATTGTGCTAAGTCTCATAAGCATTATCTCATTCAATCCTCATGATAACCCAGTAAAGTAGGTATGATTATTTTCTCCCTTTTCAAGTAAGAAAAGTAACTAAAACTTAGGAGTATCTTGCCCAGAACACACACACACTACATATATATGTAATGTTCATATATATATATATAATGTTCATATATATATATATATATATATATATATATATATATATATATATAATGTTCATATATATATATATAAAAGAAGCTGGGATTCAAACCTTAGGGTTCTAGTTCTCCTATGGCCTGTATTTTTAACTCAATGCCATGTCTTTGACAGTCAGTTCATGATTCAGTCTTTCTAGTTCTGGCGGCTTGGTTTCTGGTCACAAATATGCGCACTTCTCATTAAGGTTCTTTATTTTATCTGATTCCCTGAGTTACCCAATATTCATTATTTCTTAGCTTCTTTTTTTTCCTCTCAAACTTCCAACCTATGAGTTAGTATAAGGAGAAAATAGAAGGTTCTTTTCTCTAAAAGTTACCTTATTCACTTTTGTTTCTACAGTAGAAACTCAGCAGGTGCCTTGGGCTAACACCAGGAATGTGCTGATTTTCTGCAAAGCCCTGCTTGGGGGGTTCTCCAGACCCACATACTGGAACCAATCGCAGCAAATTTTAAATGCAGGTTGTTTTTCTCCACATTGCCTTGTAAAGTGACCTAAATTGCTTATGGCCACTGAAGTGTTTTTCAGTCAAGTCTGCCAATTTTTGCTCCCAATTTTTCAGTCAGCACCAGAGCTCTGAAGGCTTAAAATATTTGGTCACTTTTGTTACTGGCTTGCAGTTTGTGGTGCTGATCAGCAGCATGCACACAAAGCTGCCCTTTTCCTCTCTCACAGAATACTAGATTTTTGTTTTCAGTGTGATCACAGGTGGTTTGAATGGAAGCATAGCCTGCTAGAAAATTGATGTTCTCTGAAGATACTGTTATCAAATGGAGAAGTGATTGCCTTGTTGGGCGTGGGGGAGGAGGGTGAGTGGAAATGGAAAAGAGTAAAAAGAGAATAAGTAGTAGTGAAAATACAATAAAAATAAACTATTATAAAAAGTGGAGGATTTCCAAGAAAGAACAAACCCCTGCCACACCAAGAAATCAGCCTCACTAACCTGGGGATGGCAAAATATTTTCTACAGTATTTCCATATGTTCCTCCTTTCTATTCCTTCTGGCCATCATTTTAAAGCTGGCCCCGCTGCCTTTGCCTACCTTATTTCTCCGCCAAGGTTTGCCTACCTTGTTTCTCCAGTTAAACAAACAAACAAACGTGGACATATTGAACAAGTCATAAAGGTAAGTTATTTATTCCAAGAGTTCCCCAGGCCCACTTGAATAAGGATGGCTGCCTGAACTCAGAACCTCGGTGCCCTGATAGCTGGATGTGCGTTGGTGGAATATAAGCTCCACCTACCAGCCTCTCTGCTTCTTCAGCCCTTAGGCATATCTCTAGACTCACACTTCTTACAGTTGTGTACATTCTATATTAATAAGTCTGTCTGCTCCCCTAGAAAGAGATATTCTGTAGGAAAGGGTCCATGTCTTATTTGCCTTTGAATTTCCAGTTAATTGCACAGTTCCTGGAACATAATCTGTAGTCACAATGTTTGTTAAATGAATGAATGGACATGAATCACACTTGTTGAAATAAAAGTTCTGTTTTGCACAAAGCATTGACGTGGTCTTTTTGGCAACGTTAAACTTGAAAGGTATCTATCATTTAACCACGAATGCAAGAATACAGTGTGTTGACCACATCCTGGGGAGAAATTCTATAGTTTTATTGCTTTAATCATTCTTCTGGGTCAATATCCGGCATGAAGTAAAACCACACAGGAGTAACTACGCTCTTAAAACTACCTCATCAATTTTACCCCACACATGAAGGATCTATTTTAAATGCACTGCAATCTTTTGGGCTTTAGGCAATATTTCCTCTGTGGGTAATAAAGTATTTTTTTTTGTAATTGACCTTTTATATTTACATTTCCCTCAGCCTTGGTTGTCTTTACTTGTTTATACATTATCTTTATTTATTGTATTTATTCATCTGTTGCAAACCACTTGAGCCCTTTGGGAAATGAGGTGCATATGACTAAATAAATAAAAAGATGCTGCTACGTCATAAGCAGATGACTGGGATTCAAATCAGAGACTTTGGGGGACAGCAATGGAAGTTGTCTTTCTGTCTTCCACTGGTTCAATCCATGATCCTGGGCAGATCACTTAATTCACGTTGCTGTTTTCTTTTGCCAGTTAATGTAGATAGTCGGGAGTCATACCTTCAAAAACAGTGAGCCTTCTTATCCCCCTTTTTAAAAAATGACATAAATTAGTCATGGCACTAAAAGGGCCACTGTCATCCCCCCTCAGCAGTCCTTTGCAACCCAAAAGAATTGCCAGGGTTGTGTTCGTCAGGTCCTCCTGGCAAGGGTGCCTTCCAAGGACATTCTTACTACTTCTCAGCCCATCGATTAATAAAGCAACACTCTTTATACCTGAGATCTGGGGAATACAGGAATAGCATAAAGCACAGTCTAGACCTGCAGGGGACCCCAGGTCAACAAGGAACAATTTGGGCACATGACATATGAGAACAGTGGAAATAGCCCTGCACTTGGAATAAAACACCTGAGTTTATGGCCAGGATATAGAACCTTGAGCATTTTACCTAATTTTTCTGGACTTCATTCCCTTGCGTCTCAAATAGGGCTGATAGCAGTGATGTAGTCAGAATTAAATAAAAGAATGAATATTAAAGAGTTTGTAGTATACAAAACAATATATCAGGAGTACATGTTATAATAAAGAATGTTTGTATTTAGCTGTCCTCTTAGTTTGCTTTTGTTTTAGGTGTGGTTGTTAATAACTGTGAGTTTGCTGTCCTTTCACTGTTCATCTTTTTATCTTCTTTTTCTTAGATAAGCCCCTTTAACATTTCATATAATAAGGAGCGAACCATAGAAATGAAGATCACAAGGAGGGTTAGCAACAGGGGAGTGGGAGGAGGAGAAGGGGAGAGAAGGTACAGAAAATAAGTAGCATAGACGGTAGGTAGAAAATAGATAGGGGGAGGGCAAGAATAGTAGGGGAAATATAGAATCTAAAGAACTTGAGACACGTGGACATAAGCTAAAGGGGGGAAATGGTGGGGGAGGTGGTGTGCAGAGTGGAGGGGAATGAAGGGGGGGAATAGAACAAATGTAATGGCATAATCAATAAAATATATTAAAAAAAGAGTGTTTATATTTGATATAAAATGCTGCATTTAAAAGAACCTGGGAGGCATGCAGACCTGGATTCAGGTGTCCTTACTAGCTGCCTGGTTGGGGCAAGGTACTGACATCTAAGAATCTCAGTTCCTTAACCTGTGCAAATGTTGTACTGATGCCAGCTCGACAGAGCTCCTGTGAGTGTTGGTGACAGTGTAAGGGAAACATAAAGCAGTGTGCCTGGCACATAATGTGCCCTGAGTAAATGGAAGCTTTCATTTTATGATAGCATAACAAAAGAAATCACATAAAATGTAGTCTTCAATTGCTTGCTTACAGCCTGTGGGTAGTATAGGAGTTCAGAGAAAAGATATGCCAACTGTGTTTGAGGTCTTGTTAAACACAAGAAGGGTGAGTTGAGATAGGCCTGCAAAGGCCAGCAAACTTTGCTTAGGTGGAATAAACAGTAGTTTATTGGGCCAAATTCATCCTCTGGGTGAGGACAGGATAGCTAAGTCAGGACCACACTTACGTTCTTCTCGGACCTTCTGTAGTATCCAGCACTGAAACTTGAGAGTTATTAACACGTTCGCCTCCCTGTGAACTGTGGAAGAAAACAAACACATTGTTTTCATCTTTATATTCCTTGAAGTAGTGGCTCTCAATCCTGGAGGCTCTCAACCCTATGAATAGCACCTGGAAAGCTTTTAAAAATACCCACGCTGGGGCCTCATGCCAGACCCATTAAATAGGAATCTCAGGGACAAGTTTTGGGTATTACTGATGCCTTTCAGAGCTTTCCAAGCATTTATCACATGAATCCCAGTTGAAAACTGATCCCTTAAAGCAGGGGTGTCAGACTCATTTTCACCTGGGGCCACATCGGCCTCACGGTTGCCTTCAAAGGGCCAAATGGAATTTTAGGACTGTCTAAATGCAAATACTCCTTAACTAGGGGCAAGGAGCTTGGCACTGCTGGCTTGGTAGAAACAAGGTGCCAGGCCAGATAAAACAAGGTGGAGGGCCGGATTTAGCCTGTGGACCTTGAGTTTGTCACCTGTGCCTTAAAGCATCAGCCTCACGAGTCCAGTCATGTACTGTATAACATTTGGTCAGTGAGGAGTGGCATATACAACAGTAGTCCCATAAGATTATAATGGAGCTGAAAACTTCCTATCACTTAGTGCTGGTGTAGCCAATGTAATGTTGTAGGTCAGGCATTACTCGTGTTTGTGGTGATGCTGATATAAAGCCACCTACTGCGCCGTTGGTTGTATAGAAACACAGCATGTGAGTTAAGTACAGAGCATAATACCTGATAATAATAATAAATGATTATGTCACTGGCTTGTGTCATTACCACAGCACACTTTTTACCATTATTTTAGACTGTACCCTTTCTATATATAAAAATGGTCTGCTGTAAACAGTGTGCTGCACTACACTGACAACAGCCTCATGCATCTCACGATTACCATGACTCTCGATTGCATCGTTTTTTCTTGTGGTTGGTTTAATCTTGTGTTGTTTTGTACAATAAGATGCTAGACAGGCTTGTAGCCTAGGAGCAACAGGCTACATCATAGCGCCTATGCACATAGTAGGCTAGACCGTCTAGGCTTGTGTAACTGTACTTTATGAATGTTCTCCCGTCTACAAAATTGCCAAAAAGGCATTTCTTAGAGGTGTCCCCGTTAAGTGACATGTGACTGGAGATGTATGTTCAATTGTTGAGATGCTTATGTAGAATGGAATATGCCAGAAAGCAGGCTGCACTGGATAAGGCATTGCAGGTTCTAGCTGCAGCTCTTCCCCGCCGCTGGTCAAGTTCTTTTGCCTCCCTGGGCTCTGGGCCTCACCTGCCAAATAGGGAAGCTGAACTCACTATCTCCTCAGGCCCTGGTGATTAATGATGTAGCTAAGCAGGCATTGTCTACCCCTCTACCTTTGGGATCAGGGTTTGGTCGTGAAAGGATGAGGATCCTCTCTTGCTTTCCCCGTGAATATACTTCTCTTCTCCCCACACCAGCCATACTCAGAGGTACATCAAATACGCTCACCAGGGACATTTGAAAACTGGTTTCCTTTTTTCCAAAGAAACACCATGCCATCGTCAATCTACGCTTGTTCTATTTCTAATGAAGCAAATGAACCCCATTTATTGGAAACACCTTGTGGAAGGAGGCGAGGGCCTCTCTCTGCCGTCTGGCTGCTGAGAGCAGAGTTTCTGGCTGCACCCACCTGTCTCCACAGCTGAGACTAACACCTCCCCAAATGCTTTTCCATCCGCACTCCTCTGTAAAGTTTACTATGGACACGATGCAGATCGGGCCCCAGTTGATGTTTCTGGCCAAGGAAACTCGAACAACATGCTTGGATGGGAATCAAGGAGAAGTGGTCCCCCCAGAGGCAAAGTGTAAGTTAAAGGCATCTTTTCATCCTAGTCGTCAGCCTTCTCCCATGGGCCAGGCTCTGGCCGAACCTATAAATTAACCACAAATTTCAGTCCTGAAAATCACTGTGCGTTTGGACTAGGATGCCTGATGCTCCTTAAGAGGCAGCCATCCATTTTTGTTCTTAATAAACAAGAGCAGCATGGAAATGAGGAGTAAGGTAGTACATGTGGGGCATTTCATCAGGTATTATGGCTTCTAATTGGAACTTAGGGCCAGGAGATGGAGCACAGACAGTCCTGTCCCCTATCCTTGAGCTCTTTCCTGGGTGCCGAAGTGGGTTTCGGAGAGCCCCACTGGGCAGACTGGCAGACGGGCTGGACTGCCTCATGTTTGTGAGAGCCATGAGGAGAGGCATTTGGTCTGCCTGTGGGTGGCGGCCACGGCCATTCTGAGAATAGGGTATCACCCCGCAAGGACAAAATCAGCAGCCTTAGAATCTTCTGGAGAACTGTCCCTGACCATGCTGCCCTCCTGGTGATTTGTAAATCTTTCCTGTTAGAGACCCGATTTGAGCTTCAGCTTAGTGTGATGCTGGGGAATGGACTCAGGCTCTGCAACCAGAACAAAGTCACATTCTTCCTACCCCAGTTATTTGCTTCTGCAGCTACCCCAGTCATTTAACATCCTTGGAACCTCAGCTTGTCATCTGCAAAATGGGAAGAATGGTGACCACTGCAGGGGCTTTTGCAAAGGGTAACTTCATATTTAAGTAGTTAAATGAATGGGCTCTGGACCCAGGATGACTGAGTTCAAACCCCTCTCTGCCACATTCCGGATCTGTGGCCTTGAGTAAGTTTATTATTCTCTTCCTGCCTCAGCTTCTTACCTGCAAAATGATGATGATAATAATATGACCTACCTACCTCAGTGGGTTCTAATGAGGATTGGGTGATTTGATACTTGTAAAAGCTCCTGGAATAGTGGCCGGCACAGAATAAGCATTCAATAATGGGATGAGTTAACATGTACTGTGCATTCTAGCCCTTCACACAGTGTCTGGCATTCTGGACATGCCCAGAGACTGCTGGTTATATGACAACTGGGACTATTATCCACTCAGGCAAGGAAAGGAACATCTGTCCTCACCTCTCATTTCCCCCCTCTCCACCTCCTGGTATGATTCAAACAAGAGTCTGAATCCCCTGAGGGGCCATTCTGGCCCTGAGGGAGGAGAAGGAGCAGCTGTGGAACCAAGTGAACAGAGCAGGAAGGTCAGGCTGGCAGCTCAGAGCCCCTGGGGGAGCCCAGGCCTGAGATTGCTGATGTTTCCCCAGCAAGAGAGGACACCACAGCAGCGCTCACTTTCCCTGGGCTCTTGTTGAGTCATGCTGAATCATTCCGGGTCTGGCCCCACGAAGAAACGCGTTTCTACACATGCCAGAGGACTTGGGCTTAGAGCCCTGGGCTCTGTGCTCAGCCCAGGATATCCGGGGCTGCCTGGGAGTGAGGGGTAGGGTTGAGGGTTCTCTGGCTTCCCTCAGAACCCCTTCCCTCAGAAGGGGGGTTACCCAAACCCCTGTGGCAACTATAGGCTGGGTACCTGCCTCAAAGAGGAATACTCTCTTTTGTGGTCAGAGACAAGAGAGTAAGTAGCCTCTGGTTGACTCATTAGCATAATTACCATTATTTCTTCTAAAATTAGCCCATTCCTACAGTGAATAACCTTAATGTGTATTTATTTATCCTCTACATGTTGGAAGACCCAGCATGTGCCAGGCACCGTTCTAAGAATACCCTTAAAGAGGACTTCACAAAATTCTAAATGATTACTACATAATACTTTTTGTAAGTAACGTAAGTGGGTTCAAAGGCTGACAGGGGCACAGTGGACAGGGAACTCATATAAAGCTTTCTGGAAGAAATGCCTTGGAAGTGAGCTGTTGGAAATCCACCTGAGTTAAAACTCCACCCCTGCTACTTACTCTGCAATCTTAAACAAGGGTTCCTTTTTTTCTGTATTTTGTTTTATTTTTTCCATAACTATTTATCCCCCGATAACTCCTCCCACCTCCATCCTCCCTCCCACGTATAATCAGAGAAGTTTTCTTAACTTATCTGAGCCTTGGTCTCCCCATCTATAAAATATAACAGCACCACCTTTGACTATTTTGTGTGTGGATTGAGTGAGATAAAACATATAGTATGCTGGGGACATAGTGATTTGAAAATGGTAGTCGTTTTTAATCAGTGGAAAAAATTTTGCCTGTCTAAAGATTGTGTTATTGTTTTATTTTTAAACAAATTACAGCATATTTGTAATTTGCTAGTCAAGTATTTGTTCATGGATGGTTGCCTCTGAACCTATCATCCTGCAGGCAGAACCACCGATGGCTACCAGGGTTGCCCAAGATCGCTGCACACATGTGGCCAAACAATGTGAATGAGTAGGGCTTTCACTCGTGGGCTCAAGGATTGTCTCTTCGACCAGACTGCCTTGCCTTACAGGTCTTCTGGGACCATCCACACAAGTTGCAGGCATTGTGAAGTTAGGGAAAAAAGGAGAGAAAGAGACTCTCTCCGGGACTCCAGAATACCTTGAATTCATACACTGTGATCCCTCTTCTGGAAAACTCTGTCCCCACAGTGGGTGAATGATCTCCTGCATGATGAATGAATCTTCACAAAATCATTCCATGAGTAATGAGTGCCTCTCGAGTGTCCACTTGTGCCAGGTATATGTGAGTTGCTGGTGCTTGCCATCTCTATAATTTTCATATAAAATGAGCAGAATGGCTGCAGCGTCCCCAGGGAAACAGTGGAGTTCTCCAAAAGTATCTTTGGTTCTTTCGCGTTTGGCCAACTTTTATTAGTTTCACAGAACTTTGTCTCCATTTCCATTTTTTTTTAGGTCTCTTCCTCCCTTCTCATTATCCAGACTGTGCCACAACACATTTCAAAGAGAGCTTTTACCCTCACTCACCTCCCCCTTTTCCCCTAGGGTCATTTAATTGTAAGTTCTCTTCTGGTATTTGGGGAATTGGTTTATTATTTTATGTGCATTGTATTGTTGTGATTCAGAGACTGTTGGGTTTTTTCCATCACGAGTCCCCAACTAGAGCACACACTCTTTGCAGACAAGGGCAATGTCTTTTCATTCTTTCATGGTCCTGATTTCTTTTAAGGTTGTCATCCAAGCCACTTTCAAAAACAACTCCTTTAAATAGGGCCAAAGAATATTTGAGATCTACTGGGCTGTAATACAACCAAGAGAAGGTAGTTGCAGTACCGGAAGTTTCTGGACATTCCTGAAATACCCACTATTCAAAGTTGGCCTAGAATAAGATAGGATTAGGTCTGGTCCTCACATACCTCTCCACTCATCTCACATCACACTCCTCTTTGCTCTTTAATCTCAGACTCACTGGCTTTCCTAAGTACTTTAAAGACTTGTTTCTCTGCTCTGGAATGCTCCCCTCCTCCCTCTGCCTCCACCCCTTGGTCACTTCTGCCATTAACTCCCACTCACCCTTGAAAACTTCTTTCAGTTATCACTTTTTCAGAGTCTCCTCTAATTTCTTTCATTAGGTAAAATCCTTCTTTTTCTAATCTTCTTGTAATACTTTACTTCTCCACCAAGAAACCTCATACCTAATGCATTTGCTGTGTAATTGACCAGTGGTGATATAATTCTCCTTCTCTAGATGGCAAGTTCCATAGGGCAAAGCTTTTGTACATTTCTATGCATCATTTCATCCTTAGGACCTAGATATAATAGGTATTCAATAAATCTCATAAGCAAATGATTTGAAATGAATGTTTATAGGTAAATCAATTCACAATTATTTACTAAGCAACTACTATGGAATAAGGTGCAGAGGCTTATGGAGGATAAGAGAAAGGAAATTGCTGTTAGTTATTAAGGTGCTAAAAGCAGAAATGATATTGAGTGGTGGCAAAGTAGAGGAAGGATTAGGCTAAGAAAACACAGAAATTGAGTTGTGTTATAGAGCAATGTACACGGAATGGAATGGGCTTCCCTCACGAAGGTGGTGGAGTGCAGATGGAGCTGGTTAGGTATCTGATGTGTTTCAATGTCAACTTAATGGCACCACTGAGTAAGAGTATGTATATCAGTTATCTATTGCTGTATAACAAATTAGTCCAAAACTTAGTAGCTTAAAAAACACTCACTTTCTTATAGTTTCTGCAGGCATCGCTTTGTTGGCTCCTCTGCTTTGGGGCTGACTGGAAGTAGAGAACTCACTAGGACTGATATTCTGATCTCATCTGAATGTCTGATTGGAGAAGCATGCATTTCTGAGCTCACTCACATGTCTGTTGTTGGGATTCAGTTCCTCATGAGCTGTTGGACAGAGGACCTCAGTTCTCTACTGTCTGCTGGGCTGAGGTTACCTTTGGTTCCTGGCCTCGAAGGGTTCTTCATAGGGTGGTTCACGATGTGGTAGCTGACCTTATCAGAGTGAGCAAGTGAGAGTGCAAGTGAGGGAGTGACAGCAAGACAGAAATCGGGACCTTTTGAACCTAATTTTGGAAGTCACAGCAGATCATTTTTACTATATTCTATGAGTTGGAATCAAGTCGCTAGATCCAGACCATACTCAAGATGGGCAGCATTACACAGAAGGTGGATGTCAGTCATTGTGGGGGCGAGGGGCATTTCAGATGTTGCCTACTTCACTCAATGATTGCTACAGCCAGTTAACACTAAAAAGAAGAGCAAGATCGTGTTTACATCTCAAGGGTTATGAATTGTGTTGTGGCTAATTAGCAGGCGTGAGAGACAAGGTAAACCAGGAGTATGAGGCTTACATTCTTGCACATTATGTAAATGCAAGTGGAAGAGGAACTGCTATGATGAAACCTTACTTTCTGCTTGAATCCTATCTTAGGAAATCCCTCGCAGACAGAGAGCAAATTGTGATAAATACAAACAAAAAAGGCAGGATCGTAAGACAGGTGCACTCATCAAACTCACGCTGTGAGACTGGGGATGAACATTCAGAACAGGGTCCCTTGTTCCTAGCTCTCATAAGATTCTTGCTATGCTCCATCACTCATCATCTCCATAGTCCTTCCCCAGACACTTTTGAAAGTCAGTGACCATATGTGTATTTTGTTGCAAACCAAGGGTAGTAGCTAGTGTCATTAGGAACTGTGTTTGTTTTATTAACTCTCTACTGAACACCTGCTGATTAGGAACAAAAGGCTCTAACTAAGAGCAGTCAGGACTGAATAAGATCACCTCAAATAGATAGCAGAAAGCTCTTAAAATGAAGCATTGTTTTTTCAACAACAGTCTTTTCTACTTTGATTTCTTCATGCTATGGAGAAGAATTTGTGTGTGTAAGTCTTTCTCCTCTAGCAGTGTTGTGTCTTCAGAGGGTTATCGGAGCTGGATCTGATTCTGATGAGACTGTGGGCACTGGAACATGCAAGACAGAATTGTAAATGGACATCAAAGAAGCGATTCAGCATGGTTATAGGAAAACTGTGCTTCATCCAGCTGTTGGCCAATGAACACACACTGGCCCTGCCCAAAGAACATGGGTAAACTCTGGAAGATGAGCTTGGAGATGGGAGGCTGCACTCTGGCTTCTGTGATGAGTGGGTAGCCTGTAGGTTTTGAGAAGAAGTGAAGCAAGACCACATTTACGGTTCATGTCACAAATAGTGAAGGATCGGCTAGATCAAAGAAAGCAATCTGGAGGAGAATACCTCCTAGCTTTTGAGTTTGAAGGAATTCTGTTTGAAGTTTTTACAAGGATTTTGAATAATTCAGAATTTGGTCCCTACCACAGAGTGGGCCTGTGGGTCTTTCTCAGGAGAGAACACACCAAACCCCTGGGGTCTTTAGATGGCATGGGTTCATTTAGATGTCTTGCCCTTCTATCTCCTTCCCACAGTCCCTGGGGGATGGGGCGGGTGTTGTGGGGGAAGTGGGGGTGGGGAGTACAGGAAAAGGGATCCTGGCAGCTGTGGGATCTGATTTTAGCTCTGCATCTACTTCCATGGCAATCTTGGGGAGGCAATTTAACTACCCTGGTGAGCTTTATATTTCTCACTCTGTAAAATGGAACAATAACATCTGCCCCATTCATTTCAGGGTTACCGTGAATATTAAATGTGATGTTATGAGTAAAAGCTACTTTACAAAATATGGTATATTAGCAAACCTTCTCCCTACAGGCATCTTCACTGATTTCTTATTGACTCAGTTATTTGTCCAACCATTTATTTATATTATCTTACTTGTTCTGCTACTCCTCCAGTTGACTTGAAAATTTCTGTTTTTCAATTAAAACCACAATGATATATCACTCCACACCTGTCAGAATGGCTATCATTAATAAATTAGCAAAAACCAAAAGTCAGTGAGGATGTGGAGAAAAGGGAACCCTTGTGCACTGTTGGTGGGAATGTAGACTCATGCAGCCATTGCTGAAGCAGTATGGAGTTACCTCAAAAAATTACAGGTGGAATTGTTTTATGACCCAGCAATTCCACTTCTGGGAATATGACTGAAGGAACCTGAAACACTAATTTGAAAGACTATATGTACTCATATGTTTATTGCAGTGTTATTTATAACAGCCAAGATCTGGAAGCAGCCCAAGTGTCAATCACTAGGTGGATAAAAAAGGTATCCATTTTACACAATGGAGTACTACTTGCCATAAAAAAAGAAGGCAATCTTACCCTTTGTGACAGCATGGATGGACCTGGAGAGCATTATGCTAAGTGAAATAAACCAGTCAAGAAAGACAAGTACCATATGATTTCACTCAGATGTGAAATCCAAAAAGCAAAATAAAAAACCAAACAAAATAGAAACAGACTCACAGATAGAGAACAGACTGTCAGCTGTCAGAGGGAGGGATGGTTGCAGGGCTGGGTGAAAAAGGATGAAGGGATTAAGCAAAAAATCCTCACAGACATAGACAAGAGGATGGTAATTACCAGATGGGAAAGCAGGGGGCGGGCAGTAGAAGATGGTACAGAGGGGATAAATGGTGATGGAAGGAGACTTGACTTGGGGTGGTGAACTCATAATACAATATATGGATGATGCATTATGGAATTATACATCTGAAACCCATGCAATTTTATTAACCAATGTTACCCCTAATAAATTCAATAAAAACATTTCTTTAAAACAATTTTGTTTTTACTCCTTCCTTCTTTTACATTCATCCTTGCTTTTATGCTCTTATTCTTTCCTGTATTTTCCTAACTCATTAACCCTTTTCCTTCTGAACTCCCTCAGTTTCTCCCAATGTCTTGATTTCCTGGTCAGTTCCTGCCCTCCATTCCCTTCCTCTGCCCTGTGTCCATCTCACTTCTTCCCAATACCATATGCCATGCCAAGTTGCCCAGAAGCATCACCCAGCCTCCCATCTCACTGTGCTGGGCTGATCTTTGTGCTAGAAAGCATCACTGAAGAGCCCTCTCCCCAGCGCAGTGATGATGAGTTGTATGCCAGTCTTCTCATCTGAGAAATGAGTGTACTCACTAACAGACTGGGGTGCTATGGCTTTATATACCTTTTTGTTAATGAAAAGACCCACATTAACTATGCTGAAATTACAAGCTTAGTAAACGATAATAGATAACAACTATGGAGCACTTATAACATGCGAACACTGTTTAACTTATTCAATTATATGAAAAAAGTTCTATGAGACAGATATTATTTGAGGTTCAAATACAATAAATAAACTTCTTGAGATTATGTAGCCAAAATGAAAACTAGGTGTGTCTGATTCTAAAAGGCTGTGCTTTGGGCACTATATCCTACTTACCTCCCAAACTGTGATTTTTGTGAAGGACCAGAAATCATCTGACAGGATGCACAGTCTCAGCAGACAAATCAATGACCTTCAGAGAACCTTGGGATGCAGGAGGACTAGGTCACGAGAACTGATCTATTTCTTCTTCTTCCTTTAATCTGCATCGAAGATATGTTTACTGATGTGCGAGAGAGAGAGACAAATTAACGTGGGACAGATGTTGCTGTGTGTGCCAACTGGGGACTGAACCACAACCTTTTGATGCACAAGACAATGCTCCAACCAACTGAGCTACCTGGCCAGGGCAGGACTTATCTATTTCTGAGAACCTAAATGGATAACAGAAGATAGGCTAAAATTGGAGATTTATCTTTCCTCAGACCAAGGGTTGCCAGCTATATAAAAATATGTCACCCAGTAAAATTTACATTTCAGCTAAAATAGCAAATAGTTTTTAGTATAAGTATGCCCCATGCAATATTTGAGACATACTTATGCTAAAAAAATTATTCATTATTTATCTGAAATTCAAGTTTAACTAGGCAACTGTGCTTTATCTGACAACTCTATTCAGAGCCCCAGAGTATTTTACCTTTGCTGCACTTGTTTAATTTTCATTTTTGGTATAGCTAGTTTTTAGCACATTTACAATATTTTTAAAAATCACGTAGTAAATCTTAATTTTTCTAATTATGATTAAAACTCCAGATACAATATAAGGTTGATATGTTTGACTATATAAAAGTAAAAACCCTTAGGCATCAAAAACAAACAAATAAACAAAAACAAACTATAAGCCAAATAAAAGGACAGATGAAAAACTAGAAGGAAATATTTTAAGATATATATCCCAGATAAGAGACTAACATTAGATAATGGACTTAGCATTTAAAAAATTTTAACAATTGAGAAAAAACACAAAATACTATAGAACATGGGCAAAATATATAGACATATAATTCACAAAAAGAAGAAATAAAAAATGTATTTTAAACATGTGAAAATGTGTTCAACATCACTTACAATAAGTAAAATACAAATTAAAACTACACCAGTGCTCTC
Source organism: Artibeus jamaicensis (assembly GCF_021234435.1). Taxonomy (NCBI): domain Eukaryota; kingdom Metazoa; phylum Chordata; class Mammalia; order Chiroptera; family Phyllostomidae; genus Artibeus; species Artibeus jamaicensis. Next base: position 21,420,153 of record NW_026521883.1, read on the forward strand.
ACCTGTCAGACCGGCACAAATTCGAAAACTTGGCTATTCATTTGGTCGGCAAGTCTGTGGGGACACAGGCTGTCTCACACATTGCTGAAGAAATGCAACATGGTACAGTTTCCTACAAAGACGAATTTCAAAACATGCAATAAAGCTGTGGGATGCATTCAACCCAGTAGCACTAATCCTAAGAATTTGCTCTGGACATATTGTTTCCAACAATACAAAAATACATATGCACAAGGTTATTCAGTGCAGCAATATTTGTAATTGTAAAGGAAATATCTCTCAGCACAGGAGCTTAGTCGAAAGGTCCATTTGCATAGTGGAATATTGTAGTGCTGTAAAAGAGAATAAGAAGCTATATCTATGAAATGGTACGGAGCAATTTCCAGGAGATACGATTCAGTAAAAAAAAGTAAAGAACATATAAAACATGTTACTTGTGTGAGAAAGAAGAAAAAAAGTATTGACTATGTGAAGCATATAAATGTTGCACATATTCAAAAATTAAAATTAAACTAATACGAAAAAGAAGGAAAGAAAAACCTAAACCTAAGAGTAGAAAGAAACAAAGTAAATTAATTATATTTGAAATAAATGTGATAACCATACTGAAGAGAAAGAAAAGGGAGGGAGGGAAGGAGGGAGGAAGGAAGAAAAGGAAGAAAAAGGGAGAGAAAAAGAACAAATGTAAGTAACCCATGAACACAATTTTTGACCATATACCCACATTTTTGGCCACAATTAAGCTTGAGGATTAAGGGCAGAAAAATTGCAAACACTATAAATTCTTTTTAGTGGCTTTTTTTCCATTAAAAATATGGGCAAAGAAATTTTGGAATTTTAATGTTAATGGGACTCAGGGTTCTCACGCTGGAAAAAGGAGCTTATGAATATAGCATGAGGGGAAGCAAGAAAGAACCCATGAGCACAGACTGCAGTTGGAGGGATCAGCATGAACTGATCATTTCTTGGCTGTGTCTATCCATGACATGTGCACCGGCAAACATGCAGGTATGCATGTATATTTGTATATGTGTATTTATATGTATGTTAAATGTATTTGTGTGTATGGGTGTCATCCTGTACACCAAATGGTTGTGGGTTTGATTTCTGGTCAGGGCACATACCTGGGTTCTGGGTTTGATCCCCATTTGGGGTGCATATGGGAGGCAACCTATTGGCGTTTCTTGCTCACATCAATATCTGTCTGCCTCTCTCTTCCTCTCTAAAATCAATAAACATATCTTTGGGTGAAGATTAAACAAATTTCTAAAAAGAAAAAGAAGATAGCATATGTAATGACTCAAGGATGAGAGAAGAGCATATGCATGAATAGCAACCCCAAAGATTTGTTTGGTTTGAGTAAAGAGTTAGTTAACTGATCAGCTTTCGGTGATTTAGGTCCTCATGACAGAGACATCACAAGTTTGGAGACAGCCAACTTGGTTAAGTCACATGCTCTCACTTCCTAGACATGTGAGCTACAGAAAATGATTGATTCTTTCAGAGCTTTAAGCTCTGAATCTGCAAAACAGAGACAATAGAATACCCACCTCTTGAAAAAAAAAAAGAATACCTGCCTCATAGAGTTGCCGTGAGCATTAAATGTGTTCATGTATATAAAATTCCCAGCCTAGAACAACAATATCAGTCCCTCTAGGTTTTGTGGGGGCTCTTCCTAAGCCTTTACTTAATTCCCTGTATGAGACTGCTCAGAAGGACCTGTTCCTCTTTCACAGACACCACCACCTGGAGGGCAGCCGCCTTTTCACCATGAGAAAACACGTGGACTTTCTCAGGTTGCTGAGTGATTGATTTATCCCACAGCTGCTCTCCCAGACTTGGAAGGCTGATGGCAACCCTGCCTGAGACAGATGGGAGAGCTGGAGTCCAGTTGCTTGTCAGTGTTGTTCAGTAGACACATTTATAAGGCTTTTCACACTTTCCTGGCATCCTGCACCATCAGCCAGACACCAAAGGCAGCCCTCTGTACACCACATGCAGGCGAGGAAAGCTGAGTGCACACGTGCCGGCTGATGTCCCGGCCTGGCTTAGTCTTTCTCTGCTGCCTCCTTTCATTACTCATTTCTATGTGGTTGCGGTTGACATGCCACCCAACTTTTCATGCTAAGTCCATTTAACTTTTTCCTCCCAAATAACTCATTTAGCAAGAAATGAGTTGCGATATTGTGGACATAATGTGAAGCCTTTTCTACTCTCTTATAGTTATTTGGAGGAGTGTTATAGAAAAATATTTCTTTAGCAATTGTAGTGTCCCAGGTGCCCGAGGGAACCTATAACCAAATCATTTATTAAGTTTCTTGCTGAAGCTATAGGAAGTGAGCCATGAAAGTCATTTGTTTCCTTGAGTCATACAGATATGCATGTTGTATTTACTTGAAGACACTGACAAACATACTGATGCTTGAATTCCAATTCTAGAGATTCTGATGGATCTGGATGCGTCATGGGCATTGAGGACCATTGCCTTAGGAATTGATAAAATGTATGCTGAATTATTCCATATTTTCTCAATTTTTAATCAACATGTTTTCAAGACCACCCTTTACAAAACTTTCCGCTAAAATAATCTATGTTAAACCTCAAAACAACCCCATGAAGCAGTTAGTCTAATTTTGTTATTAGTTTATTTGTATATTTGTACATTAGCCTTTGAATATTTTAAAAGGTGGAGCTCATAGAGGACAAGTTATGTCTTTGGATAGACAGCTGGTAAGGGCAGGGCCAAACCTTCAACACATGGGTCCTGGCTCCTACCATTTTTTTCAATTATTTCGTAAATGCCCTTAATTCAGAGTTTGTCATTGGACATCATTTATTGGACCATAATATACCTCTACTTTAGATTGTATAAGTGTTCAAAATAAAACTCTCTGATTTCCTTGTTAGAAGATTTAAGGAACATTAATAGGAAAGAAGGGCAGTATTAATGAGAATATAGGCCCTTCCTGGTCTGATGGCCAGCACATGCACTTGGCATATACTGTATAATGTGTCAAGTGTCAGGAGACATTCTATGCATGATGTGATGTATTGGGGAAGTCAGTGAATGCCAGCCAAAGGTTAGACACCCAAAGCTCATCTGCCAGAACCATACATCATCTCAAAAACGGACCACAGCATTCTTCCTTCTGTGATGAAAGACATTCCAAGCTCTTTGGAAGGTTACACAGATCATTCTCTGAAGACAGGATCATCTGTAGATCCCCATAAATAAAGAGATTCGTTTGAAGGGTGGCTGTTCTCCTAAACCAGTGGGATAATACATTGATTTGGAGCTTCCATGCACATTATTTTTCACTTTATAGGAGATAATATAAATACATAGACAACAATACATTTTTAGAGACATGAAGTTACTATTTATCCACAACCCCTTGAATGTTTCATTAACTCTGCCAGGAAGGAATGGAGCAGCATTGATTGATAAAACTAATTCAGCACTATGTCCGACCTTATCAGGGAGCCTAAAGTTTAGGTGTCATGCTCGAGTCTCAGGCCAACAGGTAACAGTAAGCTATGGTCAAAAGATGCCTAGTGATCCATGAGTCAGCATGGGTCAGAAACTTAATGAGCATAGGGCTGCTCAGGGCCTGGGCCAGTTATGCTTCCACAGACATCTGGGCTGCAGAAAGACTCTGTCCAATTAAACTACTGGACATTTTGAAAACAGTTGTTTGAATCCATTCCAAAATATAGTTTGCAAACATTCTATTATTCTAATCAGTTTGTGTATGTGAGGCTTCAGCCATAAATGAAAGTAGGGATACAGCCATAAATGAAGAAGAGAGTACACTCACAAATAGAACTAATAGAATTAGTAAAATCACTCTAAAAGCCAAGTCCAGCCTTCTGCCTCTACAAAAGCCAATACTCAAGAGGCACATGCTAATGTAAAGGAAACTGGTTTTATTCAGGTGACAGCCATCTGGAAGATGGGGGACTCTTTTCTTAAAGGCCATCTCAGCATCTCAGGTGTTATAGGGAACTGTTTCATGTGGTGTGGAAATGTAGCCCAGCTCCCACTCTGAAAGGCCAGTGGGAAGCGAGTCAGCATATAGGACTATGCCCATGGTGGGGTTTTCCCATGAGGAATCAGGCCTGCATTGTACCTAGGCCACTTTGAGACTTGCTTTTGCTAAAACTCCCTCAGCCTGAACTGAGGCTGCAAGTACTTACTGTAACTTCCTAAAGTCTGTGCTAAACCTCCCAAGTATGGAGTGTAACTGGTTCAACCACTTTTCCCCCAGATCTGTAACATCCTTCTCTTTGAAGTAATTAGCAACATTCTTTCCTTTGTTATCTGTAAAAGGTAATCACCTGCAGACAACCTGTGCATAGTGAATAAAGACCATCCTCAATGTAATGTACCCAGAGAAGCAACAAAAGCTTGTCCAGGCAAGGCCAGGCCCTCTCTTTCTCTTAGAGAGTGGCCATACCATCCCTTCTTCTCCACGGAACTTCTGTAGTCTGTGTGTGTATGTTCATAGCAATCCTATCACTAGACTCTGCCGGCCAGAATCTGCATCACGGTGTCCTGGATGGTTTTATATCGGGAACCATGGGAAGAGGGGAGCTAAGGGACTTCTGGTGACAGGCAGTTTCTCAGCTCTACCCTTGGGTGGTTTCAGTGTTATCTCCTGTGTACATCACCATTGTAGTTTCATCTCTCCATCCACAGTTCCACTGCTGGTATCTGGGAATAGCACATGCAGGCAGCATTTCTGCTGCTTCTGATGTGAGTTGCAGATGCTCGCCCAGTTTCTCGTGGTCAGGGTCGTGCCTTGGTTAAGCAAGAGCTGCAACTTCTGATGTCTGTAGAATGCACATAAGGAAACTTTTAATACATGAATCTTCAATGAGTCTGTTAATACAGCCTTGTCTATAAGTACCAAAATCCATACCATAATACCATAATATGATTAGTATATTATGTTTACTTTAATCACTGTTACATTTTGCACCTGAAAAATAACCATAAGAGTACCTTTTTTTAAGGCTTTGTTTATTTATTTTTAAAAAGAGAAGAAGGGAGGGAGAAAAACATTAATTTGTGGCCTGCAACCCAGGCATGTGCCCTGACTGGGAACCGAACCAGTGACCCACTGGTTTGCAGGCCAGCACTCAATTAACGGAGCCACACCAGCCATGGCAGGTATCTTTTAACCAAACCTATCAAATTTATCCACTAACCGAATCCTTATATGCGACTGAAATCTGGTTCTCGTCACTTTCTCACTCTCAGAAACCCTGAAAACAGGTCTCCAAATGCCGAACTTGCAAGTCCCCTTTGAGGTGATGACCCTTTGGCAGAAACACCTACATCATTTGTGGTACCCAGTGCAAAGAGCGAGTCTTTTTGTTAAAAACTATTAAAAATTTAAAGACAATGACAGCAGAGTGTTGAACTGAACACCGGGTCCTGTGTGACTGCACAGGTTGCACGCTCCCGAATCTGTCCCCGTCCTCAGCAGAGCAAGACCCCAATAGTGTTCTAGCGACTCCTGTACTGAGTTGTCTGGAGTAAATGACACTTTGCTATGTGTTGCCAAATGTTATGGAGGCAGATGGCCCCGGCTGTCCATAGGCCATCTGCAGTGACAGCAACAGATGGAAGATCTGATGAAAAGTGAATGCAGCATGTCTGTCGGGACTAACAGCAGAAAGGCAGAGGATTTGTCCAGCTGCTAACAGAGCTCAGAAAAAGGACAGATGGCTACTGTAGGCCGAACTGAATGCCAACATTGTCCAGGGGAGAGAGAGCCTTGGATGCGCTCACCCCTAAATGAGATTACATGGCAGCACATCTCGAGATATTATTCTATTTATCTATCTACTTGCCTATCTATATCTGCATAGATCTATACTTAATTTCTTAATATTTCTAGCATTCCACCTTAAACCCAAGCTAAGAGTGGTCTCTGTGCTCATTATGTCAGGAGATAGGTCTGTCAGAAAGAAAGATCTAAACAGGTGTCTTGGATTAGGTACACAGGCCTAGGTCCCACAGAGGGGAGTGGATTCAGAGCACCGAAATTGTCTGGACCAAACATGAAGTTGGGATTTTGCCCACCCCCTCAAAGCAATTCTCCTGGTTTTGGAAGGGAGGGTGAGGGAAGCAGAGAGAGGAGGCCTATGTATCCCTGATCAAGAGGACACATACCCCACATCCCAGGAATGGCTGCACAGGCAACAGGCTGATGGGATGACAGGCAGCCTTGGCCCCAAGTGGAGGCTAAGAGCAGCTGAAAGCCTCCTGTGCCCCACAGAAGGTGCAGCAGCAGCAGCAGCAGACAGCAGACAGCATGCCAAAAGGGGCAGATGATGTCTCACCGGCAACTTACGTAGCCTGGTGATGGAGGATCGATGACCACATAATGTGAAGTGTGACCCAACTCGCACCCCAACATGCATGGCTTTGTGTAGGATTTTAGAAGTCGCTGGGAGGAGAGGAAAATAAGAAAATAACTGAAGTTAGCATTCCTCATAGCTTGGTGGGAAGAAGATTGAGATCAGAGGTTAAATGTTAGAAAGTCTTATTTTTCTTGTACCCCTGTGTTTTTAGACTGGGATTCATTCTAACTACTCTGTGATAACAATATTTCCCAAGTTCGATCAGTTTCCATTTGACGCTGCTCCCACTAACTCTTTACTCTTTAATTTGGTTTCCAGTTTAACTTTCCCAGCAGAAGGAGCCTGTTTGGACTGCCATAAATATTGTATTTCACTTGGCAATGAAAGCTCTCGGTTTAAATGGACAAAATTGACTAACAAAATGAACAGAAGAGACTGATGTGTAAATCAGTCTCTCGTGAGTTTGGTGAGCATGGCTCTGTTCCCTGGGACCTGGCCATATGGATATGCTGTGCTGATGGAACTAATGAGTTCACAAAATAGAGGGCCGTGGCTCCACTGAGGTGAAGCAGACCCACTGTGAGTTTCCCTGACTGAAAAGGCCCCCAACCTCTCCCTACCGGTGTTTCCTATGGAAAAATAATATCACGGAAATTGTTTTAAAAGTTTAAACAATTGTTTAAAAATAATATCATGAATTTGTTTACAGAGTTATACTAGTATAATACAGCAGTTAAGAACGCAGGCTCTGGGATCACGCTGCCCAAGTCGATCAAATCCTAACTTTGCCATTTATACAAATTGTGCTTTCCCAAATTCAAAGAAATCTAATAGAGATCGTTGTAAGGAATAAAGGCGTTAATACCTGTAAAACATTTTGATTGGTGCTTAGCCTTTGTTCAGTGCTATGTAAATGTTAATTCCTGTTCCTAGTTTTATTGTTGTTGGTATTTTAGGCATTCCCTTCTAACCTGTGTTTGAATGCATGGATATCATTTCATACTGCACATAAGTTACATTCTTCTTTTCAATCCAACACTATGCCATAAATTATGTTTTTCTAAGGAGGCTTTAATTCTTTTTAATGGTATATTTGAATTCACTAAATAGTTGAGAACTAATCTTAAAATGACTATGCTATATGACAGGGATTTCAAAATGAGGATAAATTAGAAAAATTGGCAAAGGTAATGAACAGGTAACATAAAAAGAGAGGAATGTAAATGGCCCAAACAGAGCTCTACTTCAGTAAGAAGTCAGGAAGTGCAAATTAGAGGAATTGCTATTATTTTTACCTAGCAGATTGGCAACATTCAAAAGTTGGTAATACCCACGTTAGAGTGGATGGCAGACAATGGGTACTCCCCTCTCCTGCTGCCAAGGGTAAGTGGGTGAAGCCATTTAACTATTTACATTTGAAGTTCACAGGCCTTCTACACCAAGCATTTCACTCTTCCATACTGCCCTCAGAAGAACGCTTGCCTGTGTGCTCAGGAAACAGAAATAAGAACGTTCACTGTAATGTGTGAAAACTGAAGATCCCAGACCTGCTCAGCATGACTTGGAATGTTTTTTTTAAATATATTTTATTGATTATGCCATTACAGTTGTTCTATTCCCCCCCTTCATTCCCCTCCACCCTGCACACCCCTCCCCCACCATTCCCCCCTTTAGTTTATGACCATGTGTCTCAAGTTCTTTAGATTCTATATTTCCCATACTATTTTTGCCCTCCCCCTATCTATTTTATACCTACTGTCTATGCTACTTATTTTCTGTACCTTTTCCCCCTTCTCCTTCTCCCACTCCCCTGTTGCTAACCCTCCATGTGATCTTCATTTCTATGGTTCTGCTCCTGATCTAGCTGTTCTCTTAGTTTGCTTTTGTTTTAGGTGTGGTTGTTAATAACTGTGAGTTTGCTGTCCTTTCACTGTTCATATTCTTTATCTTCTTTTTCTTAGATAAGTCCCTTTAACATTTCATATAATAAGGGCTTGGTGATGATGAACTCCTTGAATTTGATCTTATCTGAGAAGCACTTTATCTGTCCTTCCATTCTAAATGAAAGCTTTGCTAGATAGATCAATCTTGGATGTAGGTCTTTGGATTTCATGACTTGGAATACCTCTTTCCAGCCCCTTCTTGCCTGTAAGGTCTCTTTTGAGAAATCAGCTGACAGTCTGATGGGAACTCCTTTGTGGGTGACTGTCTCCTTATCTCTTGGTGCTCCTAGAATTCTCTCCTTCATTTTAATCTTGGCTAATGTAATGATGATGTGCCTCGGTGTGTTCCTTCTTGGGTCCAACTTCTTTGGGACTCTCTGAGCTTCCTGGATTCCCTGGAAGTCTATTTCCTTTGCCAGAGTGGGGAAATTCTCCTTTATTATTTGTTCAAAACTTATTATAAGTTTTCCACTGGTGGCTGTTCTTTTCCCCCTTCTGGTACCCCTATAATTTGGATGTTGGAATGTTTAAAGATGTCCTGAAGGTTCCTAAGCCTCTCCTCATTTTTTTGAACTCTTGTTTCTTTATCCTTTTTCTGTTTCGTCATTTTTTTCCTCTTTCTGGTCCAATCCTCTGATTTGAGTCCCAGTTTCCTTTCCATTATTATTGGTTTCCTGTGCATTTCCCTTCATTTCAATTAGTTTAGCCTTCATATGTTCCTCTAATTTGTGACTAAAATCAACCAGTTCTGTGAGCATCCTGATCACCAGTGTTTTGAACTGTGCATCTGAAAGTTTTGCTACTTCTTGGTCGCTTAGAGTTATGGGCTCTGGGGCTTTGAGTTGTTCTTGAGCCATGTTTTGATCTGTTTGTGCCTGTTATGTATGAGAAGAGGCGCCTTAGGTGTTCACCAGGGCGGGGCCACCCAGGTGGCTGGTTTGTGATGCTGTATGTAGGGGCGGGGTCAGAGAGAGACAATGGCGGTCCCCTCTGCTGCTTCCCCCTACTGGGGCCTGCATGGTCTGACTCACCGCTCGTTCCTTCGCCAGTTTATCTGTGTGCGAATGTGTGACCCTGGTCAGCCCTCAGGGGGTCTGCCTGCTACTCCACACCTGGGATCTGCCCATGGCAGCTGGCACACCTGGGTTGCGTGCCATTGTCGGTCTGGTGGATCTTTCCTGCCCAACCCCACTCTGCTGCTGGCTTTGCCCCTCTTACTGGTTTGGCTGAAGGGTTCGTTGTTGTCAGATTTCCGTATAGTTCAATTTTCTGTGGTTTGGCTGCGTTTTTGTTGCTAAAATTTTGTTGTTTTTAAACTTGGTTGTGGAAGAAGGTACAGTGCTTCCACCTACATCTCCATCTTAGTGGAAGTCCTGGAACGGTTTAATAAACTGTCATATATTCACTCAGAAAGAATGTGTTCTATCTATCCATACTGAATGGAAAACTTCCAAGGCTTGCTGCTAAGTAAACAAGCAAATAAACAAATTTGTTAAAAAGTTGCAGCAAAGCAAGTATTTTCTTAACACACTAAATGAAACACATAGCTCTTCAAAATGTATGTATAAGTAAGTACATGTGTACGTGCATATATAAATGTGTGTGTCTGTGTTTGTGTGTGAATGTATTGAGAAATGTCTGGGAGAAACCACCCCAAACTGTTAAAGGTGGCTACCTATAGACAGAAAACTAAGAGCAGTCAAGGGGCACTTTAGCTATTTCTGTATTTTTAAATATTTTTAAGTATTCTCTGTACAAATAAGGATACACTTTTAAAAACTAAAAGATGAATAAAGTAAGTTTCTTGAATTCCAAAGTTAGTATTCTATTGGGTAGTTGTATAACCATTTATTTAGCCATTGACCTGTACTTAGCAGTTTAGGTCGTTTCCATTCTTTTATATTATAGATCTTTACACACTGCAGCTTCTTTTTCTTCAGTTGATTTATTTCTCTAGGATAAATTCCAAGAGCAGGATTACTGGATAAAATGGTATAAACATCTTTCTGGCTTGTGATATATTTTTCCACATTGCTTTCCAAAAATGTCATGCTTCTCTTTCCCCATCATTACTACAGGAAAATGAGTGAGCTCTTCTACCACCTGGCACCAATCTATGATTCTATCACCACCTCCCTGTTCTCAGGATTGTACACTTTTTGCTTCAGTTTTCAACCTGTTTTAGTATTGGCATCTCATCGAGGACCATCAGTTCGTAATCTTTCTCTTATGCCTAGTGTTTGTACCCTCCTGACAGATAAGATTAATATTTCCATTTCACAGATGAGGACACTGAGGCTCAAAGAGGTCAAGTAACTTGCCTAACTAATACGTGGTAGATGCACACTTTTTATCATGTTACTACACTCTGCATGTGGATGTGGTTCTGCATCAATTTCATGTGAACATAGTTATGCTTTTGCTCATGCATCAAGTACACTTCTATCATGGCATTCTCTTGCACTGGCACTGGGCTGTGTTTGTGTCCTCATTACCCTTCTGCCTCTGTCCCTCATGTTGGACTGGTTCTCGGATTGTCAGCTTGAATCGCACACACTTAAACTCCATTCCTATCTGCTTCATCTACTTTAACTGAAATAGATGAAAGTTAAACCGGGGGCTCCCACCCTTGGGGAACTTAGAACAAAATGAACAAAACAAACTGAGGCCTGGACTGTCCATCCCCAGAACTCCAGATTCCTTGATCTGGGGTATAGTCTGAGTCTGGGCCTGGGATATCTCAGTGTTCCTTGGGAACTCTGGCTGAAGAGACCCTGCATTAGCTGCCTTCTTGGTTTCCTCCTCTAGGTTTAGTGAGCAACATGGCTCATGTTAGTTTGTTTTGTAATAGCTGCCTTGTCCCTCTCGGCTACCACCACCACAGCAATCATTTACCCATCTGCCTTGCTGTCATTCTGCCTGTCCCTTTATGCTGTTCCTTAGCAAAGGCACCTTTGCTATTCTTGCCTTGGAGCCCTTGCCCTTGGCATTGTTGCTGCCTACAGCCACACCTTTCCTTCATCTCAGCCTTGCTGAGCTGAAGTTTTGTCTCCTCCACACAGTTCTCTTGTACCACAGTCCACACAGGTGGCTGCTTCTTCTAAACTCCCATTTTAATTCTCACCTGCTTCCCTCTAGCGGCTTTTCTTTGTTGATAGAAGGTGGTATATGATTTTTCATGTGTGGACAGGAGGAAGCACTCTTCATGGTAGTTAAGAGCACAGGATTGAGAGTCAGGAAGACTTGTATCTCAAATTCTAGGATGCTACCTAACCACTCTAAGGTTCAGTCTTCTAACTTGTAAATTAAAGACAATATTAATATAGATTCTATGAAGCTTAGACAAAAGCATGGAAAGCATTTAACAGTTCCTGCTACATGATAGAAGTTTGATATATACTAATTGAAATAGAATATTTAATAATAGACTGATTTTTTCAACAAGGTGGTGAAATTAAGAACTTATGTATCCAGATGAGCAATTTCCCTTATCACCTGCTTCATAAATATTTGTTATATAAATGAATGGAAAATACCCAGTTATTCTGATGATGTGATTACATTACCCAGATTTTTTCAAGAAATCTTTTTGAGTTGCCTACAGAGCCAGTTTATGAGTCAGAAAGAAAAAGGACCCTATTACTCTACTCTCATCTATTTACCAAAAAAGGTAAATTCCAGTTTCATTGTCCACTTTATTTATCAGCTTTTATGCCAAATGACCTTTGCCTATTTTTTCTTTTAAGTTAAATCTGTCCTAAGAAGGCAAAGATGCCACTACCAAGATGATGTACAAAAAGTGCTATTGATTCTTAAGGGAATTTTAGAACATAAGTTCTCAGAGAAGTTCCCCAAGGAGACTGCTCATTATTTGAGAAGGGGACCTTATCTACAACAGGCTTCTTAAGCTGGAGTTAACTAAAGTTGGGTGCAGACTTTCCAGCATTATTTTTCTAGATAGAGGGTCTGAGACTTTATAATTTTCAAAGGTATTTATGACAAAAAGGGGATAAGATCTCTTTAAAAATACTTTATATGTGCCAGATCTTTTAGGAGAGTGCTAGAATGTGGAAAATACATTGAAATGTCTAAAGGATAAAAATGTGCTATCTTTCCTTTGCTACAGTGATGGTATTCACCAATTGCTATAGCACACATACTCGTACTTGCGTTCACAGACAGCTGCTAGTGTTCTAGTGTGTGGGGGGAGATGTGACCTTGGAACAAAATAGGTTTTGTCTTTGAATGAAGAAGACTGGACTGTCAGGAGTGATAGAGTGACTTCTTGGTTACATAAGCGACACATTCTAACACATCGAGTTAACTCAAACAAATGACACTGGAGTTATTAACTGAAAGAGCTGAGAAGTTAGCTTTCCATTGCTTTTCTTCCAGTTTCCAAGCTACATTTTTAGAAGCATTTATTTTCAATGGAGAGAGTCCAAATGAGAACACAGCTATCGTGGTTAAAAAACAAAATCTGAACATGGGAGTTGGGAGGATTATTTTATCATTGTGTTTTTATCTGGTGGCATGCTGGTAAACTAGCTCTCTAGAGGGGAGGAAAGCAAGCTTTGATTTGTAGTGTTTACCCATTTCTATGGTGTAAATAATCCCGCCATGGGCAATTTCATGCTATCAGTATGAGGCCACTGAATGGAATTGGGAAGCGTTGCACAGAATTTGTTCTCGTGGATGAGTACAAGTTGGCTCCAATAAACCACTGCTTGTAACCCTTATAAACTTGGAGGTCTGGAAGAAGGGTTTCTAGGGGAGGTTTTTTACAGCAGTGCCCTTTGGAAGAAGCATGTTTAAGAGAAAAAAGTAATTAGGAATTCTATTGGAGGATATTGAAGGAGACTGAAACATATATAGTTTAAAACATGTTTCTCTGCTCTGGCCATGTAGCTCAGTTGGTTGGAAGGTCATCCCAACACACCAAAGTTGTGGCTTTGATCCCTGATCAGGGCACATATGAGAATAAACCAATGAATGCATAAGTAAATGGAACAACAAATTTATGTTTCTTTCTCTCCTTCTCTCTCTGTCCCCTCCACCACCTCCCTCCCTCCTTCTCTCAAATCAATAGATGAAATTAAAAAAAAATTTCTTAAACTCCCCGATAAAATGTGTGCTCTATAACAACCTACTAAAAGTTTTTCTCCCCCTTCTTCTTCCTAGGTTTCCTAGGACCATATTTTTCCTCATTAGATTGATGTGCTCTTCAAGACTCCTTCCTTTTTAGGAATTAAATGGTGGTGGCCTGGGGGAGGGCGGGCCTTTCTTGGATGGACAGATGAGGGGAGGTCTGGGAATAGTAGGACATTAACAATCATGTTATTTTCCCATGTTTGAAGAAAAAAATGAGAAAAAAACTTTTTGTAAAGTTTATAGTTTGTGAATCAGTCTTTATAAACATAACACTATAAGAAAGAAAAAAAAACAGTATAAATATTAACCAAATCCTTTTATTTTCTTTCTACTTACTCACAGGCATTCCTAATCTGTGCCTACATTTCTAAACCAGTTTGACTAACCAGGTTTGAGTTAGTAGAAAGTGTAGCGTGAAGCCCATTGTTAGTCTCTCCCAGATGATTCTGCTCCTGCTATCTGGTCAAACTTGCACTGTGAGCACAGGCAAGTCATGTGGCCTTTCCAAACCTAAGTTCCATCATCGGACAAGCAAACAAATTGAACTTAATTGTGTTTGAATTGTCTTTTAGCCATAAGAGTTTGTGGCACTTACATTACATTTAATAAGCAGTGTCACAATTTGCTCTTATGGAAGAGACTAAAAGTGTCATTGACCTACTGGTGTGAACAAGTGGATGGATGTACTTTATCTGACTTCACCAGTTAACCAGGACTCTTCTGACAGTGGGAAGAAGAGCTTGTTCTTTAGAGTCCAGTTTCTCTGCTGCCCTCCCCAGACTTCGAGATGCATCAAGCTCATGTGCAGAAAGAAACTCTCCTGGAGTTGGAGGAAGGTGCCCAGTGTACATCAAGGGCCCTCCTCTGATGGCCATCAGCAATTCACCATCTCTAGACTATTCTGGACCTTAAGGATTCACATTCTTTCAACACACTAAATCTATGTGTCTCCTTATCTTTCTTTTTTCTAAAAATTGAGTTTATTGGGGTGATATTGGTTAACAACACCATACAGGTTTCAAGTGTACAACTCAACAAAATATCATCTGCACACTGCTTTGTGCACCCATTGCCCAAAGTAAAGTCTCCTCCCATTTCCATTTGTTCCCCCTTTGCCCTCTTCCAACTCCCTCCACCCTCCTTCCCCTCCGGCTATCACCAGTCTATTGTTTCTGTCCATGTATCACATGAAGATATATATATCTTCATCCTTTTATCTTTATATCACATAGATATAAATTTTACTAGTAAAATTTATTATGCTAGTAAATCACCTTTATTGTTTATTATATTTATTTATTAATGTGATGTAATAAAATAATAATATATTATATATTTATTACCTTTAAATTTTAGTATATAATAAATGACCTTTACTATATCTATCTATATCTATATCTATATCTATATCTATATCTATATCTATATCTATATCTATATCTATATCTATATCTAATCATCTATATCTATATATCTATCTACATCTAACTTCATCCTTTTACTTTTTTTTACTCAGTCCCCCAACCCCCTTCCTCTGTGATAGCTATCAGTCTGTTCTATATATCTGTCTTCTCTTTCTATTTTATTTGTTAAATTATTTTGTTCATTAGATTCCACATATAAGTGAGATCATATGGTAGTTGTCTTTCTCTGACTGGCTTATTTCACTTAGTATAGTATTTTCCAGGTCCATCCATGCTGTTGCAAAGGTAAAATATCTTTCTTTTTCATGTCTGTGTAGTACTCCATTGTGTAAATGTACCAAAGCTCTTTTATCAACTCATTGACTGATGGGCATTTGGGCTGTTTCCAGATCTTGGCTATTGTAAATAACTCTGCAATGAGCATAGGGGTGTGTATATTCTTTCAAATTAGTGTTTCAGGCTTCTTCACGTATATTGCCAGAACCGAAATAGCTGGGTTTCCTCTCTTTCTGTTTCTGACCCTGATCGCCTGCCTCCATCTCAGTGCTTCTAGTGATCTAGGGAAAGAACAGGAAAGGTGAGTGGGCAATAGCCATGTCTGTCCGTGCTCTTTGATGTTGTATCACTACACTCTTACCTATCCAATACCTGATGATTCACTTTGTTTAGGAGATGCCTAGAAAATCATGGTAATAATAGCTAATATGGACTGAATGCTAGAGACTTTATAGGCATCTCATTTGGTTTCTAATAACAGAGCATAATTCTAGCCCCTTTCTAATAAGGAAGCTGAAGCTTGATCAAGTCAACCCAAGGCCAGAACAAATGACAAAAGCCAGTTATGGTATACAGTCCAGGATGTGTGCTCCTAATCCTGACTTCTATGTCATTGTATCCAAAAGTCCTAAAAACAAAACTGGGAGTGAAAAGCAAAAAAAAAAAAAAGATAAAAGCTCCAAGATAGGGAAGATCAGATGGGAATTGGATTTCACAAGTTTTTCTCGCTAAAGAGGGAACTCGAACGGCTCGGCTCGGATAAAGGGTTTCAAACCACAGCTCTGAGGACTTTCTCCTTTTACTTGCCTCCATACCCCTTCCCCAGTGTCTTACTGAGGGAGCTACAGGCTCCACCCTGGGCTCATATCCTCTTCTCACTAAAAAATAGGTAGTTAGTAGTGACGGAAGTGGGACTTTGTGCCCAATTATTCTAGTTTTCTGCCTAGGTATCACTGATTTAGGTTTCTGAAGACTTACCTTGTGAGCAAACATTGGCGAAAGTCAATACCAAACTGTGCATGCAGGGCTTTCTCTGCTGGACAGAAAGACTGGCCATAGATTATGATGTCACTTTTATTCCCAAAGACTTTGAAACCACAGTCCAAAAGAAAGGAGAAGGAAATGATACATTGCAGAAAGTATCCTGCCTTTTAGGGACTACAGTGGTATGCATCTTAAATGACACCTCCCTGAATTCTTTCATTGGAAACTGGAGGTCTCCTGAGACATGGTGGAAGGCTAAGAGCTATCCTCCAGCTTGAATTCAACCTCCACTTTGAAGACCATGGGAAAGTGATAGAGAGAAGCCAAAAGTTTTTAGTCTGGAGATAGAATTTTTCAATTGATAGGAAAGTGTGATGGCATATTAAGCATAGAAGAACCCAGGAAAAAAGATAAGATGACTTTAAAAGAAGTTTTGACAAATTATCTGATGGAGAGACTCAAAGAGAAAGTAAGTTTTATGCTTCTTTTTTTTTCTAAAGATTTTATTTATTTATCTTCAGAGGGGAAGGGAAGGAGAGAGGGAGAGAAATATCAATGTATGGTTGCTTCTTGTGTGTCCCCTGCTGGGAACTGGCCTGCCACCCAGGCATGTGCCCTGACTGGGAATCAAACCGCAACCGTGTGGTTCACAGGCCCGTGCTCAACCCACTGAGCTCCGCCAGCCAAGGCCAGTTTTGTGCTTCTTATCTTGCTTTTGATTTTTAGTAGATTAATGGGTAATGGAGGGCACAGGGGTGAGTGTGTATGGAATAAAAACCAGGAATAAAACCAGGGGCATATGTAGGGGTCTAATAGGACCTGAATCTTGTATGACTTAGAGGAGTACTTTTAAGAAAAATAATATGAATGCAAAATTAAATGTAGAGCCTTGGACAAAGCTTATGCAATTGAGGATTGTTGATATGAAGCTTTATTAACTTTATAGAAAATCCTTCTATAGTTGACACAGTTTGAAAAAATTTCCTTCTAGCTGGAAATAGCAACACACCACTGTGAGAAATTCTTCAGTGGGAGACTAAAGGGTTAGTGAGACAGGTGCAAAGGGGAGGGCAATTCAAACAGGGCAATAAAATGAAGAGGACTTAGAGGGCAGTTACTAAGTGGTGTGCAATTCATAAAGTCATATGTGCACATGGGTTTAAACACCAAGATTGTCTTGAAGAAAAGAATTCCTGGAGAGACCCAGGGAAACATGGACCACCATGAGTTTTCTTCCCAGAATCTGAAAGGGTAGATAAGGATCAATAGATTCACAGCCAAAATTATATTTTACTCTCTTCTGTTTTCTACTAATTCTGTTGTTTTATGTATCTTCAGCACAATTCATCTGCTACCCAGCTCTCTTGTTTATTTTTACAATTATATCGACCAATTCTTAACTGTCAAATAATCGCACGTCTCAGCTCAGGATTAAGAGACATTTATTAGACATGTAGAACACAGTAAGCCTTGAAAATTTTTAAATCTTTATCAGATTTCTTATAACTAAATTTCTCAGATGTGAGGTTAAACTAAACTGATGATGTTCCTTTTAAACTCTGGGGAAACATGAGGGAAAAATAAGTTGTCCGAGATGGTGCCAATTCTGGCCAGGGCTATGGAGAACCTTAATTTTGTAGAAATGGGTTGATTTGGATGGTCTTATTGCTAGTCATAAGAATATTAAATCCATTGAGCAGCTTACATTGAAAAAAATTGTCAGAAATTTTAATGGTGATAGCACAATCTAGCAACAAATTCTACATGAGTTAAAGTAATAGAAAACATGGTACCTTTGGAGGAAGAATTAATGGACCTTCAGAAGAGCCACTAAAAAACAAATATCTAAGCTTTAAAATATTTTACCAGAAACGAGGAACAAAATATATTGCAGATCAAATACAGATGGGGAAAAGGAGGTTTCAGCAACACCAGATTGGCAGGGAAGCTTGGGAGACACAGCAAAATGTTCTCTCTGTCCTGAAGGGAAGCCAGTGGAGGGCAGGAGGGCCAATTTCTCTGAGGACTGGTATTCAACTCCATGTAATAATCATTAAAAGGAAAGTTGGACACCTACTCCCTGGCTCCTGTGAGACTGTGCAAAGTGCCCTGGACCACAACGGTCATGCGGTGGGGAGGGAGTCTGAGTGGCAGGAAAGCCTCCTGACACCCCTCCCTAGGGAAGGGGGAGGCAGAGTCTCTCACCGTGTTTCCATTAGTCCCCTTTCCACACAGGGGAGAGCCTAGGCAGGGGAAGGACATCTTCCAACATAGTAGACATTCTTGACAGAAGAGGCTGAAGTAGCATTCATAATTTTAGTCCAGAAGGAGATTCAGTGACTCCATATGTATTAGGAGTAGCTTGCCTACCTCCCTTCCTCCCACTCCTTCTCTCTCTCTGACTCCCTCCCTCTCTCTCTCTTTTATTCTTATATTCCAGGCAATTGCTCAGTTTACACACCCAGGAATCATGGTTTTACAGAGTATTAAGCTTATCCACTTCTTTTCCAATCCAATATTATATAGTCAGTGGTCTGTCAAAGGAGACAGCCTGATTGTTCATCATTCCATCTTTCCACCCTGTAAACCTTTAAAGTCTTATAGGTCCATGATAGTATTTTTAAAACATCACAAGATACAATTCCTATCATCAAAGAAAGTATGGTTCAGTTCAGAGCTAAGATATCTTTATAGCAAACAAATTATTAAGTGACAAATGAGTGATACTAACAATATAGGATTATAAAAGACTTAGAAAGGGCAGGGAAGGCTTAAAAGAGGAAAAGGGACTTGATCTAGAATTGGAATGGGTGGGAGGATTTTGAATATCTCCTAAAATGTATGAAAAAGCCCTGTGAGTGAGGCAACAATATGGAGGCCTATATGTATGCTGTAAACGGAATATTTGTATCCCTCAAGAATTCATAGGGTGGATCTCCGTGAACGGGGTTAGTGTCATTACCCATTTGTACTTTCATTACATCTCAATGTAACTGTTAAAAATCTGGGTCAGCTTCATTTTCGTTGTCTTGGCAGTCATCTTATTCCTCTTTATCATGCCTTTGAAACACTTGTGTCATATCTCCAGTCTGTCTCCAGACCTTCTTCTTGCCACCACATATGGGAGATAGGAGTATAACATCATAAAGTCAAATCTCAGAAAAATATCTTAAAGGAATAAAAGCATTATGCTGAAAGAGCAGTGCGCTCAGTCGGACAAATAGAAGTTCGTATTGCCCATATCAATACTGGCTAGTGGCACTTGCCAACATTAATTTCCTAGTAACTGGAGACCTGGAATTCAAATTGAGCCAGCCAGCCAGATGTGGATGGGTATGTGAATCACTTATGGGCATTAAAAGAATAAAAAAGAAAGGTTTCCAGCCTCTACTCCTATACCTTCTGATTTAGTAAGTCTGAGGTAGAGCTCAGGGAATTTGTGTGTTCAACCCAAATAAGAAACAACAGTATCATTAGGCAGAATTAACATTTCCACCCTTGACTCCACCAGAACCCTCTGCCTCCATCAGGCTGCTGTCCGCTCTCCCTCTCACACCTCCTCTCTCACTTGCCTAATTTCCACCTATGCAAATCCCAGTGATTTACCCATTGCAAATTTCACTTTTTTAAAAAAATAGCTAACCATCTCTCACCACTTTATGTCTTCTCACCTGTCTCCAATCACTAAGCCTTCCTAATCCTTGGGTTAAAGAAACTCGAAGATCCCAGGCTAATCACAGAGGTTTTCCTTTCTCTAGGCCCCAAGTCACTTCAGGGGAGGAAGGCCCCAGGGTTTTGAACAGAGATTTATTTACAGAAAATCAGCTCTATTGCATCACGCAGATCACTGTTGCAAGTTCTCTTGTGCACCGCTTGCTTACTATGTTGGACTTCGTCTATGGACAGCGAGTCCTATCCTGTTTTGGTTCTAGGGAAAATTATTAAAGCCTGGGGAAAAGTTGTTTATTTTTGCCATCCAAACTTCTGAGAAGATATTTTAGATAAGCAGTTCACCACTTTCTTTGATCTCAAACTATCAGCTTCAAAGTATAACATTTAAAAATAATTTTTATGTGGTTTCTATTATTTTGCCTGCCCTGTATGCACTGAAGCTTGCTTTAAGATGCTTGTTTTGAGCATTTTTGTGAGATGGTCAAGTTAGATGTTTGTCCTTTGTGATAAAATTCAACCACTCATTTATAGAAATACCCCAGACTTTATTGATTATCATGTCAGAGGTAACATGAATGCATTGCTCTTCTTTATGTGACATTTACTGAGAGTAGATTAGTTTCCACTCTTAATCTTTCAGGAGAAGCATTGACTTTTTTCCCCTCTCCTTTATAACAGTTGGTAAGAAAAACAATTCCACTTTATACATTTAATAGTTTTGGCACAAAGGAAGGTGGTTAACATTATTTCTTCTACATGGTGGAGGCAAAACTTTTGTTCTCTCTGTCAGGGTCAAGAAAAAAGTGGTGTTAATGGTAGGATATTCAGACAATGTGTTGCAGGAGGAGTATAAGTATGCCAGCCACTGAGGTCCACTCAAGGCTACATAATTAATTTTATTTTTCCTGGTTTCCTGGTATAATATAATAAGCATAGTCAAAAAGCAGTAGTAGTCTTAAATATCTATAATTGAAGAAGCTGTTTTCCAAATTTTGCTCTTCCACATAAGCTTGGGTACGATTCTTTCTTCTTTTGTTTACTTGTTCATTTATCACACACGTATGTCTTGACCATCTTTATGTATCAGACATTCTGAAAAGTACTGAGAACAGAGTCTTACAGAGTGTTGCAGCCACAAGAATGTGACTCATAGATCTCCAGCAAAACATTATGTTCCTTCTGTCAAGTAATAGTATGCACATGGTACTATTCATGAAGTAATCTTTTGATTTTAAAGTGTTTATTAAGACATATGAAAGGATGCTCAGTATCGCTATCATGCAGAGGAATGCAAATTAAAACCACAATGAGATACCACCTCACACTAGTCAGAATGGCCATCATAACCAAATCAACAAACAAGTGCTGGTGAGGTTGTGGAGAAAAGGGAACCCTACTGCACTGTTGGTGGGAATGCAGACTGGTGCAGCCATTTTGGAAAACAGCATGGAATTTTCTCAGAAAACTAAAAATGGAACTGCCTTTTGACCTAGCAATTCTACTGCTGGGATTATACCCTAAGAACCCTGGTACACCAGTTCAAAAGACCCCATGCACTCCAATGTTCAGAGCAGCAGAATTCACAATAGCCAAGTGCTGGAAGAAACCTAAGTGCCCATCAGTAAATGAGTGAATCAGAAAACAGTGGCATATTTACACAATGGAGTATTATGCAGCAGAAGGAAAAAAGGTGCTCCTATCCTTTGCTACAGCATGAAGGAACTGCAGAGCATTATGCTAAGTGAAATAATCCAGGCAGTGAAAGACAAATACCATGTGATCTCACTTATAAGTGGGACCTAATCAATGAAAAAACAGGCAAGCAAAAATATAACCAGAGACATTGAAATAAAGAACAAACTGACAGTAACCAGAGAGGATGGGAGAGATGGATAATGAGGGAAAGAAGGGGAAGGGTTGTGAAGAAACATGTATAAAGGACCCAAGAACAAAGCCAAGAGGAATAGGATTGAGGTACGAGGTGGGTATGGGTGTGGTGGTAGGGAGTGGTGAGGGGAAAATGGAGACAATTGTACTTGAACAACAATAAAATGAAAGAAAGAAACAAAAACAGATGAAGAGGAAGGAAGGAAGGAAGGAAGGAAGGAAGGAGAAAGGCAGGAAGAAAGAGAAAGAGAAAAATTTCAAATATTTACAGGAGAGAGAACACTATGAATACTTTTACCCACCTTCATCTCATATCCCGTTCCTTAAGTGAGTAAATAGCATGGGGAAAGGTGGAGCTATTTTAGATTAAAAGACATATAAAAGCTATTATAGCTTCACCAATAGTAGTCTTGGTTGATCTAAATTTCCCTCAGATGGAAATTATAAAACCTGTACAATATTTTTAAAAATTATATTAAGGAACTGGAAAATGATCAAAATTAAAACTAGAGAAAAAGAAGAACTGAAAGAAGAATTTCGTGAGTGAGATTTGAAGATCTGCAGGCTCTTGTCTACCAAGCTTTTGTGGTAGAAGCCACCATCTTATTGGGTTGAGGTATCAGACACAGTTTATCGCAGGCAAAGCAGAAAGTTAGAGGGATAATCCTGGAAGGAAGGGAGCTGCGCAAGGGCAGGGTCCCAACTATACACATATAAAATCTCCTAAAACCTTGGGTAATTGCTGAACCATACATGGCTGGGGAAGACCCCAAAGGGCTTTGAAAATCAACAGTAGCTGGAAGCTGAATGAACTGAGTGGAGAGTTGATTTGTTCACCAAAAGGAAGACAGAGTTGGGAGTTTGAGTCCAGCCAAACCATCTTCTAAAAAAAATTACTCTTCAGAAGAACATAAGAAAATCTAGAGGTGTTACACTGTGTAATTCACGATGTTCAGTTGCCAATTAAAAATTGCTAGATGCACAAAGAAAACAAAAAATACTCAAGGGAAAAATGTTCAATGGAAACTGACCCTGAGTGGACTCAGGTGATAGAAATTTCACACCATAGCAGATATGTCCAAACACTTAGGAAAAATATACACACAATAAATGAAAAGAAGGGGAACTTTTAGCAGAGTTTAAGGTAACAAAAAACCCCAAACAAACAGAAGAAACAGACACTTGTCCCAGTGTCTGTTCTACCTGCCTGGGTTTGGACATCTAAGCACTGGGCTCATATTTCCTCTCCCTAGGCATTATGGAGGCACAGTCAACACTAATTAAAACCAACTATTCCAATCGCAGTAGGTCTGATCTCAGTGGGAAAGTAGGTAATGGTGTTGGTAGTGCCATAGTGTGAGTGATGTTCGTGGTAATGGTGGCAGACAGAAATGAAATGCTAACTGAATATTAGGATATAAAAGGAAAGTATTCTAAATCTTTGCTCTAATTAAATGCGATTATACATCTATGGTATTTCCCATGAACTCTGGCATTTCATCATGGCAAAATTATGTTTCTTCCAATGTTTCTTAAGAAAGAAAAGGATTTACACAATAGTAACATCTAAGAGTTAGAAGGCTTAGTTCCAGATGCTAATATTCTGACCAATTTGGAGAAGTTAGATAAAACCCAGAAAAACCAAAGATTTTTTCTTCTCTAAAGCGAAATGGAGATTGGATGAAATGATATCTTTGTAGCTATGACATTTCATATTCAATGAATTCCAGGCCTGAATTGGTTTTATTCAATCTCTTCTTCATAATAATAATAATACCTATCCTGCTTAGTCCACAGAGCACTCAGAATGACACCTAAGGTGTGGGGTGAATTAGGGGGTAGAGGGATTGAGCAAAAAGGAAAAAGGACTCATGGACATGGACAACAGTGTGGTGATTGCAGGAGGTATGAGGAAACTAAAGGATAATGGAAAAATACAATAATATAATGTATATGTTTTTTTAAAAAGGAACAAATGAGATAATGACAACAATCCCAATAGCGATATTTGTTGAGGAATCACCATTTCCAGGCAGGATTCTAAGTGCTTAATTTTCGTGTGTTAACTCATCTAGTATTAATCACAGTAAGGTAGGTACTATTTTTAGTTATTAGCCTCATTTCATGAAGAAGGAAACAGAGTTAAATAGTTTGGCAAAGTCTTCCAGTTAACAAGTAGACATGGGATTCCACTTGGTAGTCTGTGATGAAGATGTAGGAATCAAGCATTTTTTAGTCCCTGTTGTTAAGAAGGTAAATCAAAGTACTATGAAGAGTAATTTGGCAACAGTCCTTCAGCTAGTGCTCACTCTTATGAACTGGAAATTCCACTCATGCTATTCACTAAGGGAAACTCTTGTCCATGGGTAGTAGGAGATATATTGAGCAAAAATGTTCAGTGAAACATTACTTGCAATAGGTAAAAAACTATTGAGAGACAAGGGGGCAGGTAGGTGAGAGAGAGAGAGTACCTGTACAATAATTAAGTGAAGGTGTATCAATATAAATAGATCTAGAACTGTGTTTTCCAATATGGTAGCTATAAGCCACATAACACTATTGACCACTTAAAATATGGCTAAAGATATATGATAGAATAATATTTTGGATGTATTGGGTTAAATAAAATACACACTAAACTTAATGTTACCTATTACTTTTTGCTTTTTTGATATGGCTATTAGAAAACTTTAGTTATATATATATATATATATATATATATATATATATATATATAATATTTTATTTTTATTGGACAGAAGTGATCTAGAAAATATAATTTGAGTTAAAATAAGCAAGCTACAAAGTGATAGATACAGCATGAAAGAACCCATAAACACTATAAAGCATACAAAGCAATACTAAAACACAAAAATAGTGACTAAAGTGGAATCTTCAAAATTCATAATAATGACCACCCTTTGAGAGGAGATAAGAAGATAAAACTTGGAGAGAGAGAAAAGGGGAATTTTAATTTTGTTCATAATATCCTATTTTATTTATATAAACAAAATGTCTGAAACAAAAAGAACTAAATAGTAGTATTTAGTCATTCTTGAGAATGGGTTATTTTTACATTTTGGTATTTTAATTAAATTTCAAAAACAAATAGAGCAAAACTTTGAAATAAGACTAATAACTGCACACATGTAGACACACACTCATGCATGTGTATACACATACAGTCACACTTTTACCAGCCTTCCAGTCATTAGGCACCACATTTAACCAGAGAATCCAGCAAAGACCACCTGCGGGAAACCCAAGTAAATATGAGGGAGCTTCCAGTCAAGATTGCAACGTAGGCAGACATGGCTCACCTCTTCACACAACTACATCAAAATTACAACTAATATATAGAACAACCATCACTGTGGAACATCAGAAATCAAGTGGAATCAGAATGAATGAAAGTCTGACAATTACAGAATTAGAGAAACCACATCCATCCAGACTGGTAGGAGGGGTGCAGATGCAGAAGGGCTGGTCCAACATCCCTGTGTGGTAGATAAAAATTCAGGAAGGATATCTCAGAAGCAGAGAGTCCAAGACGCACACCAGGACCCCAGTCCAGGATTCCAGTGAGATAAGTCCCCATAACTTCTGGACACAAAAACCAATAGGGACTGTGTCAGTGGAAGAAACTTCTGGGTCTCCAAGCAGTTCCTCTTAAAGAACCCACACACGGACTCACCTATTCCAACTCACCTATTCCACCTATTCCACCTCCCTCTGAGCTCTAGAATCAGAGCAACTTGAAAGGAAGCAGTGACATACAGGGAGAAACTGAATTGTCTGGCGTTGAGGTGAACAGAGGCCATTGATCCTTTGCTAAACCCTCTCCCCACAGAGCTAGTAAGCTGGTGACATATCTGAGACTCTATCAACCTGACTAACACTGTTTGAACTGCCTTGGAGATTCTCAGAGGCTCTGCCCCACCCAATTTATGAGCCCACCCTAACTACTTTTCCAAAAGAATGGCTGGTCTTGGCTCCTAAATCCTATCAAATAAGCTACACTTAGCTTCAGTGAGCCCTAGTGGCTGCCAGACTAGAGTCACAGTTTGACTTCACCTGGGAATCTCCAAGTCCAGCACAAGTAGCAGCCGTCTCAGATGGCTTTACAGTTCAGGCAGGGTGCCTCAGGCAAAACACAGGTGGGGGCTGACCTTGACCTGTGCCACCCAGAAGATCCCAGGGCCAGCATACCCAGTGGACAGCTACAGACCACACTGGAACACCACCACTATGCCCTTGCACAGTTGATCCTCCAGAGAGAGAGAGGAGGAAGTTGGTGGTCAGTGGTCACAGACAGTACTGGAGCTGACTGAGCTGGGTAAACTTCTCCTATTGATCTGCTATCAGCAACCAAGGCTCAACTACAACAGGAGTGTGAACTCAGCCCACATAAAGGGTACACCTCGAGTACCCAGACTGGGTGATGGGGGAGGCTGTGCCACTAGACCCTACAGGATACATACTACATTAGGCCACTATACCAAGACACTGAGTCAAAGCAGCTCTACCTAATACATAAACACAAACACAGGGAGGACGCCAAAATGAGGAGAAAGAGAAACATGGCCCAAATGAAAGAACAAATCAAAACTCCAAGAAAAGAGCTAAATGAAATAGACATAAGCAATCTATCAGAGTTCAAAACACTGTTTATAAGAATGCTCAAGGAGCTTAGTAAGGACCTCAGCAGCATAAAAAAAAACCCAGTGAGAAATGAAGGATAGACTAGTTGAAATAAAGAACAAGTTACAGGAAAACAATAGTAGAATGGATGAAGCCAAGAATCAAATCAATGATTTGGAACACAAGGAAGCAAAAAAAAACCACAAAAAAACAAACAAACAAAAAAACAACCAGTCAGAACAACAAGAAGAAAAAAGAATCCAAACAAATGAAGATAGTATAAACAGCTTCTGAGACAACTTCAAAAGGTCCAATATTTGTATTATATGGGTGCCAGAAGGAGGAGAGAAAAAGCAAGTAATTAGAGATCTGTCTGAAATAATAGTGGAAGAAAACATCCCTAATTTTGTGAAGGAAATAGACATGCAAGTCTAAGAAGCACAGAGAGTCCCAAACAAGATGGATGCAAAAAGGCCCACTTCAAGGCACATCATAATTAAAAGGCCAAAGGTTAAAGATAAAGAGAGACTTTTAAAAGCAGCAAGAGAAAAGAAGTTTGTTACCAGATGGTTGCCAGGTGGCAGGGGGAGGAGGAGAATGGGTGAAGAGGTGAGGGGATTAAGTACAAATGGATAATTACAGAATAGCCATGGGAATGTAAAGTACAATACAAGAAATAGAGTAGCCAAGGAAATTACATGCATGACCATGGACATGAACAATGGTGTAGGGGTTGCCTGATGGAGTAGGGGGTACTGGGTGGAGGGAGATAAAGGGGAAAAATGGGACAAATGTAATAGCATAATCAATAAAATATAATTTAAAAATAAAAATAAATAAATAAAACATTTTAAAATGAGAACATTAACAAGAGAAGCTAATGAAAGCTAATGATTTTTCCTGACTATAAAAGTAATATGTGCTCATTGCAGAAAATTTGCAATATTTGAAAAGTATAGAAAGAAGCCCAACAATTTTCCCAAAGTCCATCACTAAGAGAAAGTCACTGGATATTTTGGGTTCTTTTCTTTCAGTCTCTTTGAATATTTGGATTTTTACTGTGGCTAACATTGAGAGATATTTTTAAACAACCCCCTGAACAAGATTATTTTGTCTTTAATCAAAATAATCTTTGCTTTGGGGCTTCGGATTGGGTTTATAGTAAATTAAAAAAAATAAAACAGAAAAAATCAATAGCTAATAATCACTACAGACTGTACCATGCATGTTAAACATGTTACATGCATCATGTCATTTAAACTAATTTCCAATGTACAAACTATTAGAATTCCCATTTTACACAGAAAAAAATAATGAGGCTTAGAGAGGTTTACTAAGTTGCAATAAGGGTCTAGGAAGAAATGAAGTTGGGAGTGAAATGCAGAGAATTTGACAAATACAGAGCCAACCTTTATGTCTCCACAGCAGGTCCCTTAACAGTGACTCTTGGAGTGTATGCTGAATTTGGCTGTGTGTGCGCTGTGTGTGTGTTGAGTGAGTAGTAGGGAATATATTCTGCTGCCATTTTCTAAAGGCCCCTAAACCTCCATTACTCCAAATTTTATTTCACATTTAACATTTGTTGAGCTCTCATTATATACTTTGCCCAAGAGTAAGAAGAATATTACATGTTTTGCAATGCATTTGTTTAATCTTCACAACAACCCTATAAAGCAGGTTCTATTATAATACCCACTTCATTGATAGACACAGAGGCTCAAAGAGGTTGAGAAACTTGCTCAGGGAGCAATAACAATAATGGAACTGTCTACACTTTCAAACTGAGTTCTGTAAACCTCAGAGTCCATAGTCTTCCTCTACCTTTTATGACTCCCCAGTATATGAACACTTTATTTCCCTTGTTGACACCTATATGAAGATGATGTTTGAGGCCAGCAGAAGAAACATATTTGATATAGAATCCCCCAGACACTGATACAGCCAATCAGAGGGATCTTATCTTTTATAAAGACATCTTTGCCACTCTGACCAGTGTGGCTCAGTTGGCTGGGCATTGTCCCACAGAGCAAAAGGCTGCTGGTTCGATTCAGGGCACATGCCTGGGTTGCAGGTTCTGTCACTGGTGGTGGTGCATGCAGGAGGCAACCAATTGATGCCTCTCTTACACTGATGGATCTGTCCCTCTCTTTCTCCTTCCCTTCCCGTCTCTCTAAGAATAAACAAATAAAATCTTTTTTTTAAAAAACGGACATCTTTGCCTTCAGTTTCACCCATCTAGCCTGCCAAATTGTGCTGGGTGCCTGGTGCCAACTCCTGGTTCCACCTAGTTAGTGTTCAGGAATGGTCCATAACCCAAAGAAGCAGACTTTAAACAGCTTGTTTTTGCATTGCACTTTGTAGTCCTAGGAGAGAATTGGATGAATACCAGCTTATAAAAATAAGGGAAATGAGAGCCATGCTTAATAGGAAGGAGGCCTGCCAGTGATGAGAGCCAGGGATTAATCTTTTGAAATGTGATGTGAGGTGGGGGTGAGGCAGTGGATGAGTTGGGAGAAGGATGAATCAGAGTGTAAAGGCAACATTGGCCAAAGAACTGACCAACAAATGGACTCTGGACACTTAACAAACTACTAACTCCATAACCAATGGAAAGGAAGATATCTCAAGTTAATTTTTCAAAATTCCTGTCTCTTGGAGGCTGAGGAACTGTCATCACTGGGGACTTGCACATTTGAGCTGAGATGCTCATGTACATGTTGCTACATTTCAGCCACCCCCTTGGCCTTAGAGCAGCACTCCACCACAGAACCCTCCTCACTGTGTTGTTGGTAAGGCTCCCAACGGTGCCTTTGAATTTCATCACCATTCCAGGTTCTACTAAAGCCTTCATAATATTTCACACATGATGAATATTAATTAGCAAGAGAACACTGTTGTCCATGACAAGATGCAGAACATAGTTCTGAGGTCAGGGAGCTAGTAATTTTATTGGGGCAGGGGGAATGTACTTCCAAGCTTGTATCTGAGACTTGAATTATTAGTGCAGAGATAAAATATACACAGAAAAAAGGGTCAAGTCAAGGCACATGTATAAAGGACCCATGGACAAAGACAACAGAGAGGAGGATTGGATGTGGGAGGTGGAGGGTGGGTAAGGCAGGGGAGAGTAATGGGGGGAAATGAGGACAACTGTAATTGAACACCAATAAAAATTTTTAAAGAGATTAAAATAAAAAGTGAAGGGAATAAGTTCCTTATATCCTGACTGTTCAGTCATTTAACCTAAATAAAGGAGTGGGAATTAAGTGTGGTCAAAACATTTTTCCTTTGGCCTCATCTGTCTACATCAATTGTCTCTTCCTGCCAATGGGTGGGTAGTGCAGGAAGAAGAATCATGTATTTTCTGGGAAGTGAAACCAGTGCACCAATTTTTGACAGAAAAAAGAAGAAAATGACAAGGCAAAGAGAAAAACTAGGACAGTAGGGTCTTTGAAATTCTTTTGCATATGTTTTCTCAGGCTCTAAGAGCAACATCTGTGTGGGCGATGGCAGCCCAGTTTTTGTACTCCACACGCAGGCTTAACGTGAGTCTGCACAGCCATCCAAACATCACAAAAAGCTGTTCTCATTATTCTCACCCTTCCCGATGGGCCCACAGCAATGGGACTAAGTAGATGGCTCTACCAGTTACTTGGATGTCTTTCTAGACAGGAGCCATTGGGACTTGCTGAGATTCTTCCTTTCACAGACAGAGAAAGGGCACTGTACCTGTGTCTCAGCTGCAATACTGTCACTGGCAAGTCCTTTAAGGTGACAATACAAAACAACTGGGATGACACAAAAGGGATAACATCTCATGAAAGGGGATTATTGGCCAAATCCAGAATTGACTCGGGACACCAGCACCTCACCTCGGTGACAACATGAAACTCTCAGCGACTAGACAGTAATTGGATAGATGCAGGGTGGATGCTTCTGGGCTGCTGGGCTCCCTCTGGCTCTCCATTTCTAAAAAATCCATGGACCCATTTCAGATGTCAGAAGAAATGGCATTTGGGATGTAGCAGTGTAAGGCTGAGCCCTACCCAAAGCGTTGTCTCATGGAGAACACAGCACTTTTCAATCAGCTGGCCTTCCCCCTCACGGTCTGCTGCTCGGACCTGAAGGTCTGTGGTGCTTCCTTCTGCCTGTGTGTCTGGCATTGCCACCCCTCCTGAACATCTTCAAGGTTTCTCTAAAATTCAGTGGATTTGCTTATTTACTTATTGGCTTTAAAATATGTAGAGAGATATTTTTCTTAGACACATGATTTCTATGCTCATCATTTCTACTTGTATACTATTATAAATATGTTCTATTGGGTACTTGTATGAGGGGGATCCCCCCAAACTCCTGAATTTATTTATAGAAAATAGTGTATTTATTCTCACATGTTTAAACTTCAGCCACCTTTGAAGTACTCTCCATTACATGCAATACATCTATTGAGACATTTTTTCCTCTGCTCACAACAGTTTTTGAACATGTCAATTTTTATACCTTTTAGAGATTTAGCCATTTTTTGTTTCATCTCATATATCAGCTTTCCTTCCAGGACTTTTTTTTTTATCCGAGGGAAAAAAAAAAGTCACTCAGGGCAATATCAGATGGATAGGGGGGTGGGGCACAAGTGTCATGCTGCCTTGGGTCATAAAGTGCTGAACATTCAGCGTGGTGTGGGCAGGTATGTTCATAAACCTCCTGTCATGAAATGAGCAAACATGTTGAGTCTTCAAACAGAAATTCACTGAAGCCAAGTGCAGCTTCTCACAACAATGCCAGCTGGTACACTGCTACAGATGGGTTTGTAGACACTCACCTAGTGAAGGAAGTCTATACTAAAAGGGACCTGCCCTCCAGAAGACAATTTTGTTCTGGGGGGCCCCCCTCATATAGTTAAGAAAAATCCTCACCTTCCATGTCAAAATTTTATTAAGCACAAAAGGAGTTTCTTGGAGGGGAAAGTGGTAAGATGGAGCATGAGGGTATGAACAAGCTCTGGAGTCAAACACACTGGAGTTCACTCTCCACTTTGTCACTTAAGTTGTTATGGATTTGGGGCAAGTCACCTCACCTCTGTAAGACTTTATCCTCATCCATAAAATGAGCAGGACACTATAACAATATCTATAGTAAAGTTTGTTGTGAGACTTCCATTACATGCCTGACACATAGAACCCAGTATATGTGGACCCTAATCTTATGAAGCTCATAGTATATAGGGAAGTCAATCATTTAAACAAATAAATAATGATATCAAGATAAAAGGGCTATAATAGACATGCAAAAAATGTCTAATAACGCATACATGAGGTAGCCACTATTTTATCGGAAAGGGCCATGCTGCACAGGGAGGAAGTGCTGCTCGATCTCATTTGTCTACGAAGTTAGGGAAGAGGGTCTTAGGCAGAGGAAAGAGCAAAGGAGGAGGCAGAGAGCCCTGGAGCAGGAGAGGGTGCAGTCACGTGAATTTGAGCACACAGTCCACATGAAGGGATAGTAAGCTTCCTGAATTTTGTGGAGGATCAACTTTGGTTGATTATGAAAATGTCTGTTGAATAATCTGCTGAGAGTCAGAGTGTACATTTTTCTTTAGGCTGACCACCTATCTACTGTCAAAGATGAGCTGGCCAGGAAGGGAAGGGCGGAAGGCACTGTGGAAGAATTGAGGTCATGGTACCCGCCCACCTGGTTTGCCTGTCACAATGGTTGAGTCAGTACAATCCAATCAAATTTGGTTTTTGACTCATTGACTTCTCATTCAAGAGCATGACATGCTAATTATGTATATTGTCCTTCACTAAGTCAGCCAGGGCACAAGCCAGGGGGAAAAAAGAGGGAGAAAAAGTTTTCCCAATCATATTTGCCTTGAAGTTGTTTATTAACTAGTTTATTTGTTCACAGAACATTTTATTTGACACACCAAATCCCTCTTTTTGGTCAGCCTGATCCTCCAGAAGGTAAAGGGCTGACTTGTCTATCATAATTATTGAACACAGCCTGATTTAATTTGGTTCTAATATTGGACTGAAATTATTTCCTTTACCCTTATGTGGAAACGTACATGAAAAACTTCCTTTAGGTAGAAATTCATTAAAATGGGGAGACAAAGTGAAAGTTAGAAGAGCTTTTTTTCTCTCTGAGTGTAGGAGAGGGCTCTGCCTAGGCAAGGAGGGGAGAATTGCACTTGGAATGCATTAGTTGAAGCACACAGATGAACCAAGAAAAGTTTCAAATGAAAAGATGGTGACTGAGCTGAAGTTTTGCACATTCTCTCGAAGTTATTGAAGAAACATGTTCTGGTCTACTTATTAATAAATGTCCTACTTAAAAATTATTTTTTGGTTACTTTAGGAATAAGTTATTTATATGTGAGGTCTGTCCAGAAAAAGTCCAGCTATTGTTAATACAACTAGAACAGTTTGCTTGACATTGATGTAACCTGGCAGCCAAGGAGAATGGACTGGAATGTGCATGTGTGAACAATAATAACCTCAATGTATTAGTCAGTGGTGGTAGACACCATTGAGTGACCATGTGTACTGTGTAGCCATCACATTCAAAATGATTGAATAAGTAGAACAACAAATCTCCATCAAATTTTAAGTTAAGCTTGAATAATCTTCCATAGAAACTATTCAGATGATTCAGAAGTCTGCAGTTATAGGCAACTGGTGATTGGCAGCTTCATCATGACTACGTGCCTGCTCATGCATCACATCTGGTGCAGAGTTTTTGGAGAAACATCAAATCACCCACATGTCTCAACCCCCTACTGCTCAAGTCTGGTGCCCTGTGACACTTTGGCTTTTCCCAAAATACCTTTGAGAGGGAAGAGATGTCAGACTGTTGATGAGATTCAGGGAAGTACAATGGGGCAGCTGATGGTGATTGGGAGAACTGTGGGAGGTCCCAAGGTGCCTAATTTGAAGGGGACTGAGGCATCACTGTCCTATGTACAATGTTTCCTGTATCTTCTTCAATAAATATCTCTATTAGCCCTGCCTGGTGTGGCTCAGTGGATAGAGCACTGGCGTGTAAACCAAAGGGTCACCAGTTAGATTCCCAGTCAGGACACCTGCCTGGGTTGTGGGCTAGGTTGCCAATAAGGGGCATGCTAGAGGCAACCAGATACTGATGTTTCTCTGTCTCTCTTTTTCTCTCCCTTCCCCTCTGTCTAAAATAAATAAATAAATATTTTTAAAAAGTCTTCATTTTTCATATTATGTGGCTGAATACCTCCTGGACAGACCTCATATTACTAGTTGTTTCTACTGCGGTCAGGAAAAATACTTTATGATTTTAATTCTTTATCATCTATTGAATGTTGCTTTATCTTCAATCTTGGTAGATCTTCTGTGGTCATTTGAAAATATTGTGCATTCTGTAATTATTGAATGCATAGTTGTGAATTTACTTATTTCTCCATTTAATTCTGTTTGTATCTTAAAATTGGTAAGCCTATTTTATAAGGTGTATATAAATTTAGGTTATTAAATCTTCCTTCTTAATTGATCATTTTATCATGAGATGTTGCTCTTTATTACTAGTAATACAAACTAATACAGTATTTTTCTAATATTAAATACTGAAATATTTAGAAGTATTAAATTTTCTATTTTAATTGTCAAAATGAAATGTTTTCTTTATCTCTAGAATTAGTGCATGCAAAACGTTACTTTAGTAACACTATATAATAAAGTATTTTTAATTATTCAATTTCTCCCTCTATTTGTTTGCTTAAAATACTCTTAGTTTTATTTTGTATTCCAATTAGTGCAACATGAATCTTTGGCTTATTTAGGATTTACTTTAAAATAATATTTGTATCAGCTTTCTATACAATGCAAAGATAGCATAACACTTTCAAAAGTGTTTTTTGTAGTTTTATTGTGATATAATTCACATGTATTATTGTATTAGTTTAAGGTATACAACACAATGTTCTGATATTATTTATATAATAATCATTTAATATATGTAAATGATGACTGCAATATGTTTAGTTACAGTCATCTCTTTACATGGTTATAATTTTTTCCTCTGTGATGAAAACTTTTAACATCTACTCTATTGCTTTATGCTTCGATTCTTGGTCTCTTACCTCACACACATACAACTTAGGGGACATAAAATACACCTCCCAAATTACATAGAGAATGTAAGGCTCACTTTTTTTTAAGATTGAAAGATATATATTCTTTAATTTCCACAATGTTCCTGGAACACACTTTTTATTTTATTTTCTCTAGTTTTACACTGTTTATTATAACACTTTTTCCAGTTCATAATCTTATCTCATACACAATGATCTTTCTCCAAATGAAAAGCTATGGTAGTAAACTACATTAAATTTAAAGCAATGATGAACCATAGAAATGACCCCCAGAAGCAACCTAGGTGCCCATCAGTAAGTGAGTGGATCAAAAATGTGTGGCACATCTACACAATGGAATGCTGAGCAGCAGGAAAAAAAGAAGGAGCTCCTACCCCCTGCAATGGCACGGATGGAACTGGAGAGCATCACACTAAGCAAAATAAACCAGGTGGTGAAAAACAAACACCATATAGTCTCACCTATAAGTGGAACCAAATCAACACAACAAGCAAGCAAAATACAACCAGAGACACTGTAATAAAGAACAAACTGACAGTAACCAGAGAGGAGGGAGAAGAAGGATAAGGAGCATGTACAAAAGACACATGGACAAAGCCAAAGGGGGTAGTTCCAAGGGTGGAAGTCAGAGATTAGAGGAGTGGGGGGGGGTGTGATGAGGTGAAAATGGAGACAACTGTACTTGAACAACAACTTCAAATGTGGGAAAAAAATTAAAGTAATGAAAATGGTACAAATTTAATGGTGAATGCTAACTTACCATTTATCATGAAAACATATTCTATAGCAGCAATATTTTACTTCCATCATTTTTAGGGTTTATTTTCTTTTACTTTCTTTTTCATTTTGTCCCTACGACTCCCCTAACCCCAGCCGTCCTCACCTCTCACCCTCGATCCCACCCCACTTTGATTCCGTCCATGCGTCCTTCATAGACGCTCCTGAAAACCCTTCCTTGCCTTCCCCCCACCACCCACCTCGGGGCAAAAGAATTGTTTCCTGGAAGGAAAAGAAAGTGACATATAAATTATATTGTGGTGACTCTTTCACACTGGTGAAGAGAAACCTCAGGCTTTTACACTAGAACTCACAGTACTTATATCTGATTGCTTTCCAACATGTAGTTTCCTGAATTGCCTTGTTTCTGTTTGACCTTCACTTAGTGTTTATGTTCAAACCTTCTCACCTTACTAGTGTTTTTTTTTCTTTTTTTTAATTGTTGACACTATTACAAGACTCACTTTTCTTTGTTTCCTTTTTCTCCAGGAGCTTGGCCCTCCAGTTCTGGATTTTTTTTATCTTCCTGCTCAGTGAAACCCCCACAGCACTGGGCCACCACTTTTCTCAGAGTCCATGCCCCATGATCTGAACTGGAAGGTGTCCTAGGGGAACACAGCAGTGGCAAATACGAACCTATCAGTGCATTCACCTACTTACTGTCAGGGACCTTGGCCCCTAAAGCTCTGGCTGTCTTAGTTGCTCTCTTATTCCTACAAACCACTGTCATGGTATTTTGTCTAGCTTTTATAATTATTCTTAGTTACCCTGTCATAGTTAGAAGTGGGAATATGTATTGTCTCTAGAAGTACCAATGTAAAGTGTTTGTCTTTTGTTTAGAGAGAAAGTCTAAACATTTCTGTACACCTGGCCCTGATGTCTGGTCTGAACTGTACCTGGGTGGCAACAGGAATGATTCCTAGGATTATTTTTTTTAATCTTTTAATACATCCCTTCTTTTATCTTTTAATCTTGAATGCTTTGCAAAAGTTCTTGTACTAAATGTATCAGAGATTTCTATACTTAATTCTTTCTACCACAACCGTTTTTTTTCTTTAAAGATGTTTATGGCTCCACCCTTCTATGTATAAGGAAGTATAGTACCTTCATCCTTTTTTCC
The DNA here is from genome assembly GCF_021234435.1 of Artibeus jamaicensis. Taxonomy (NCBI): domain Eukaryota; kingdom Metazoa; phylum Chordata; class Mammalia; order Chiroptera; family Phyllostomidae; genus Artibeus; species Artibeus jamaicensis. The sequence goes on from NW_026521883.1 coordinate 21,456,516, forward strand.
ATCTTTACTTTTTCTTATCTAGATTTACACAACTAGAAAACAACTAGCTCAGCACATGGCACAGAATAAATATTGATGAAAGAATGAATGAATAAATAAATGAAATTACTTCAGTCTATGAAAAATAGTTGAGACAGTTTTTCTTGATTCTTCCTTTTCATTGTTAACCCATACCTTATTTTAGTTTTAAAAAAGTCTCAAGTACACAATAATTTGAGGTTATTCTTCTAGGGTCGGTATTTAGTGAGATCCAAGGGACTGAATTTCATAAGTTTTTATTCCCCCAAAATATGCCAACAACTTTATTTTTTTACTCTGAGTCATGTATTTGTTTGTCATATAAGTGGTCACCCAGAAGTGATTTTTGAAAAAAATCACACTGCATACGCTTAGCCAATCTTGATGGGTATACACAGATCTTGCCATGTGAATTGCTATTTGGGGACATGACATCGCTGGTGAGACGTAACTAGATTGTTCATTGCCTGGTCTCATATTTAAAAGCATCTCTCTTGGAGTAGACTTAGAAATGGAAAGTCATTGCGTTACATACTGAATTTCTGTCGGGACTTGCTCTGTCTTGTTTCTAGACCTTCAAACATTTTTTCCTATGCCTGGAATGTCTCCCTTTTGCTTCAGTGCTCAAAAATGTTATTTTTGTGAAGATTTCCCTAATATTTCATCAACATCATATGATGCCCCTTCTGGTTTCTCCTTGTTTCCCGGTACTCAGTTATAGTGCTTGTCATTGTAGTGAATTATTTATGTGTCTTTGTTCCTCACTAGATTTTCACAAGGGCACAGGGTGTCTTACTGTTCTACTAACCTCAGTGCCCAAAATAGCAACTAAAACTTACTAGATTTTCAATACATTTCTCCTTTTTTAAATTGTTGTTCAACTACAGTGGTGTCCATTTCCCCCTCACCCTCAGCCCGCACACCCCACCTGCCACCCTCAATCCTATACCCCTTAGGCTTTGTCCATGTCTAATTAGCACATTTTTAAAAAATAAAATTCACACATCAAAGTCACCCCTTTAAAATTTTTTAAATTTTTGTTCAATTCCAGTCATCCCCATTGTCTCCCATTGCTCTCCCCTGTCCTACCCTCCCCACATTCAATCCTCTCCCCTCCTGTTATCCTGTCAGTGGGCCCTTTATACATGCTCCTTGACTCAAAGTCACTCTTTTAGAGTGTACAATTTAATGGGTTTTAGTCTATTCACAAAGTTGTGCAACCATCACCACTCTGTAATCCCATTATGTGCTCATTGGCCCCCAAAGAAACCCGTACTCCCACTGTACCCCTCTCCAGTCCCTGAAACCACTACTCTGCTTCTATCCCCATGGACTTACTTATTCTGGATGTTTCGAATAAATGGAACCCTACAATATGAGGCTTTTTGTGTCTGGATTATTTCACTCATAGAACTTTCAAGTCCCTTCGTATTGTAGCATGAATTAGCACTTCATGGCTTTTCTGGGTGACAAATATTCCATTTTACGAATATAGCATACTTTGTTTCTCTAGTAATAGGATGATAGACATTCAGGCTGTCTCCACTTTTTAGCTATATGAATAGCCAAACATCCATAAACAAGTTTTTTTATGGATATATGTATGCAAGTCTGTGCAGTACATAGGAGTAGAATTTCTGGTAAGTTTGGTTTAATATATTAACATTTTCCTTTTGTAAACTCTCTCCACCCTCTTTACAACTACTTTCTGAAGCTTTGTATGTGCATTCACCCAGCAAAGCCCAGGGTCTCCAAGTTAAGGACTTTTCACCAGCCCACCCTTTCTGATTTTCACCTCACCTTCTATGTACCTATTTTAAAAAACTTCCTAAATTATGATCTAAAACAACAACAACAACAACAAAAACTAAGATGAGTGTGGGGGTGTCTAGTAAGCTACAAATGTTGCACTGTTTGGAAGGGAACTTAGTCCACTAGGTTATTAAATCTGTCTACAATTAGCTGAACAACACCTCGGATTTAAAAGGAGGAGGTGCAGTCAAGAGAATTGCCAATGGAATAAGAACAGGAGAGTACACAGCTCTGGGTAACAATATCCTCGGCTGCCTGTGGTAGGTTATGTGGAGAAGGGCTGTGCTAGCTGCCTCCACAGAAGAAAATCTTGCCAGAGAAAAGAAAGTGTTAAAGCAAATGTTGCCGGTTCTGTTTAAGAACAGCCCTTACTTTATGACATCTTTTCCCCAAGAACACATGCGTAGGCGAGAATAGTAAACTGCACACACCCAAGAGAATTGGACAGATGATATACTTTGCACAATGCAAGTTGCAAAATGTCAAAGCTCACTCTTATGCTGCAGTAGTCCACATCAATAGTTAAGAATGCCCTGGGTAAGTTATATGTCTGACTGAAGAAAGAGCATCCTGTTTTTTAGAAATATTTAGAGGGGGTGGAAATAATGGCTTGTCATTTTGTCTTATTTTTATAGGATACTTGATTCTGTTTAAGGCTAGCTTACGAATTTGGGCTTGTTCTGATTTCTAAGTGACCTTTGGATGAGTCTTCAGTTGTTCCTGGAATTTATACCACAGGGATTCCCTTTCTGTCCTCCTTAGTTAATTACTCAACATATCACACACAAATGTGATGGGAAGGCAGACAAACATTTAAATTACTTTCAAAAGGAAGCTTTTGTTGGAAAATATTTGAGCTACATCCATCTTGTGGGTTTCTTTTGTTTAATTCAAGCATTCGTTCATAATTTAACCTTCCTGATAAATTATTACTCAAAGGCATTTAAGCTTATTGTTCTCTCTTTAGAGCACTGGTGGTAACCCAACACTCATTGAAATGTTGCCTCTGACTCCAAGGTTTGGAAACCTCACCAAATTATTTAACAAAAACTCTTCATGTGAAAGGTCAGCCCTGAGAGGGGAAAATTCTCTGCCCTATTAACATGTTGGTTTCTAAGATCTAGTATGGCAATTCTGCATCCTTTCTTTTCATGAAACACTTCAGAGATAAGAAATGAAGAGAAGAAAGTGCTTCTAGAAGCTACGGATGTTTGTCCCCTTGGTGACCTGCATGGCAAATGTGGGTAGGTGGGGCAGGCAATGGGAAAGTGATCTGCCTTCCAGAATATAAGCATATGTCCCTCTGGATGTATCATCTCTATTGCACTAGAAACCCCTGGACGTTGTTTTCTAAAGAGGCAGAGCTCTGCCCCTAACTTAGCACCAGATCAGCTCCATACTGGGTAATTGTTGGGTGACTTTTCTCCCTTCAATACCACCATCATGACACTTTTCTGCTCAAAAGTGTCCCATGGTGTGGTGGTGCTGTTGTCTGAAGGTTTGCATCCCACCCCCTGCCCTGCCTCAAATTCACATGTCAAATCCTAGCCCCCCGGGTGCTAATACTAGGAAGTGGGGCCTTGAGAGGTGATTAGGTCTTTAGGGAAGATCCCTCATGAATGGGATTAGTGCCCTCATAAAAAAGGCCTGAGGAAGCTCCCTTACCTCCTTCCACCTTGTGAGAACATTGTGAGAAGTCACACTGTGAACCAGGATGTGAGCCCAGACGTGACTGTGCTGGCACCCTGACTTTGGAACTCCCAGTCTCCAGAATTGTGAGAAATGAATTTCTATTGTTTATAAACCACCCAATCTATGGCATTTTGTCATAGCAGCCTGAACAGATGAAGACAGGTACGCAGAATTATGGTTCTTAATAGATGTCCATGTTCTAATTCCCAGAACCTGTGAATATGTTACTTTATATGTCAAAGGGGCCTTTTAATGTGTGATTACAGTAAAGGACCTAGAGATGGGAGTTGAGTGTAGATTATCTAGGTGGGCCCAATATAATCATGAGTCCATTAAAGCAGAGAATTTTTCCAGCTGTGATAGCAGAGATAGAGAAAGGGAGACAGAGAGAGAGACACACACACAGAGGCCAGGGGGAGAACGTGATAGGAGTAGGGTCAGAGAGCCAAGGTAGAAGAAGGAGAGATTTGAAGCCTAAGAGGGACTCCCACTGCTTGACTCACATCCTCCAAACCTACTCCGACCATTTCTTCGTAGAAGAACCACACCTTTTCTCACAGGTGTCTCTTCACCTTCTCCCCTCTAAATCCTAGTGATCTGTGGTCTGCTCCTAATTCTGGAGCAGAGCCAAATCCAACCCATAATGTTCCTTCTAATTTTGCATGGCCACACCGCTGCTGCTTTGCTATATTATATACCTAGCACAGTGGTTCTCAAACTTACAGGTCTAAGAAGTCCTTTAAGGACTCCAAAGATCTTTTGTTTATGTGTGTTGTATCTACAATATATGTACAGTATTCAGAATTAAAACAGACATTTTAAAATAATTATTTATTAATTTAAAAATAGTGATGACCCCATATCATACTAGCATACATAATATATGTTAATAAAGATAGTCAATATTTTTCAAAATAAGGAAATTTAATGAGAAGTATGGCACTGGCTCCTAGTTTTGCAAATCTCTTTGATGTCTGGCTTAGTAAAAGGCAGCTGGATTCTTTATAAATGTTACATCTGTTGTAATGTATTGTTTTGGTTAAAGTATTTGAAGAAAATCCAGCCTCAAATAGATTGCAGTTGTAAAAGAAAAATAATCTTAAAAACATTTGCAGATAATTCTAGATATTATTCTTTGATATTACACTAACTCTCAATAGGTAGTAGCTTTATATTAAAGGTTAATGTGAAACTGTATAAGTGAATCAATTAATAATCCATTATTAATCAATTGATATGCCTTGTAGTTTGAAAATCAATTAATATGCCTTGTAGTTTGAATAGAGCTTTTCCCCCATACATGATTTTGTAGTAGACATAATCGGTCATTAAAAAATATTGTTTTTTTCAGTTATGCCAGTCTTACAAGTGTTGACACAATTTATTATGCAATATCAAAAAATCACATTTGTTAAAATCACTGCCAATCTCATAAGAAAAGGATTTATGTATTGAGAAGCTGTCAAGTTTGCAGTGGTGGATACAAGATTTCAAAAATTCTAATATTCTCCTGAAATCTTGAATTTTATTGTTGTCAAGTTATCCTTGAGGTGACAGGCTCACTTCATTCATTTGGTTTAATGTGCTGCCAAATACCCAATTCTGAAAATCCAAACTCATCCAAGTCTGTCAGTTCTCTGGAAGAAAAAAAGTGGCAGATCCAGCTTCCAGCTCAAGCTGCCGGGACGGAAAGCATTAACATTCAACACCTTATCGTCCTCGGACTTCTAGCAGGACACAGATTTCCCACAAGTGAGCACCAAAGTTCTAAAGGCTCTGTTCAGTGGACGTTCTGTCAGAGCAATCAAACCCATGGGTGTGTTTAGTCCCCAGAGAAGTAGGCGGTTTTCCTGTAGACGTCCTGTTTGGCGCAACAAGAAAGCAGGGAGGCAGAGATGAAGGCAAAGTCACCCAGAACTTCCAATTTTTTCTATGGTCTCTCCTCGTGAATGACAGAGATTAAGAGATAAGGGAGAACATGAGAACATGTGGGGGAAAGGAAAGATTTCCCACGATTTACTTCAAACTCTCCATGGCTAAAATTGAGACGAGATGGGCCTCAAGAGCAATGGGAAGATGAGATCTGAAGAGGAGTTGCAGTAAAACCAACTGAACTGAAGGTATAGGCTTCCCAAGTTCGTTTTCCATCTCTTCCCATTCTGTTCTTTCAGAATTATAAGGTATAAAATTGTCCACTCCCTGTTGTACACCTGAACCTAACACAGTGTGGCAAAAGTAGGTTTACAGTTGTGAATATATGAGGCACAGAGTTTATTTCTGTATTATTATTTATTAATTATTGTATTATTTTCCAAATGAGTAACTGTAAACCTGCTTTTGCCTCAAATTGTATAGTTGTATGCTAACTATGTTTTAATAGAAAAAAAAAACTTTTTAAAGGAATGCTTGGCCCCAACAAGAGATGTATGATCATGAAAAGGACCAACGTAAAACACAAACCGGAGAGAAAGGAAAGAGGAGCAAAAGGAGGTGTGAGGGGGGAGGTGGAAGGAGAAGAGAGGCAAAGGAAAGTGAAGAGAGAATTAACTAAAGAAAAAGGTAAAGAATTCAAACAGTTATGATCTTTAAAAATTTTTTAAATTTTAAAAGGCTCATGAGAGATAATAAGAAGTGATTATAAAACAACAGAGGATGATAAGCAAATTGACAGAGTGAGTTGAAGGAGGAAGAAAAATATTGCATAGAGGAATCATAATAAAATAATAAAATTTAATAAGTATAATTTAAAATTAAGTTTAGAATATAATACAGCCTATAGAAAACTATTCTGAGAAAATTTTTTAAAAAGGTATTTACAGTTTATGGAGAAGACAATATATATGTGAAACACATAGAATACTTCATGTCCCTAAAGAACATTAAAAAAAGGAAACAATGAAATATTGAAAAATCTGCTAGAAGGAACTTTTCTGAAATAAAGATTGAATCTGCAGGCAGAAAATATATATATATAATGCTTCATGCAAAAAACATGAATTCACAAGATTACTGTGACACATCCTGGTGAAGTTATTAAACTTTAAGAATAAAGAAATAATAAACATTCAAGCAAGAAAAAAAAAGTATATCATTAAAGGGGAAATTAAGTTTTCCTCGGTTGTCCACAGCAACTCTGGATATCAGAAAATAATGGAATATCCCCTATAAAATTGAAGGGAAGTGACCGAAGAATTTTATGCCCAGATAGGTCGCTTTTCAATGACAGAGGTAACAGGCACCCTGGAGCATGCAATATCCTGCAGGTGATAGAACTCATAATTTATTCTTTATAAAACTTCTTAAAAGTGAAACCAAGCTACTAAGATATGAGATAAAATTTAAAACTTGGGAATAAAGAAACTGTGGTTAAAAACCCAACTGTGGTATATAGTGAACAGATTTAAATTTAAAATTAAAGCAATAATTATGAAAATATGTTTGCAGAAAACATGTAACTGTTATAAATCTTTAAATTGGGAAACTAATATAACTAACAAAAATCAGAAACAAGACAGGAAGCAAGTTGGATTAAATCGATGCATGCTAATTTTCTCATCTCTCATAGCAAGGGATCAGTAGTTGAAGTCCGCACCTGTTGGTCTACCTCCTTCACACAAGGACAGTGCATCTGGTTGCTTCCTGTGGACAGTAGCAACAAATTTATTGACCAAGAGTGTCTTGGGAGGCAAGAGAAAAACCAGTCACCACAACATCTCAAATTTAAGAACAAAAAGACATCTTGAAGAATAAAGACATGGTTGGGCTTCATTTCAGCAGAAGGACCTGCTTGGAGGGAAATCCATGGTTAATAGGATTTTACTATTTTCTTCCTCTAAGAAAGGATGTGTGTAGGTTAAGAAAATGTTTCACATTCTCCTTGTAATTACTCGGTTATAGAGAGCTGTCAGCAAAATGCTTGAAAATCTTTTCTTCCTGATTTTGTTTATGGTTTTACAAAGACTAACCATATTGACTAGGCCAACCTTACCATCAGTGGTCATTTTTTCCTATTTAGCTGTGTTATAACTGGATACATGGGGGTGATTCATGTGACCGCACTTATAAGACAGCAAAAGCAGAAAAGCAGTATGTGAGGACATGTGGTATAACTTGGCTAGAGAAGTGTGTAAATATAAAATTACAATGAAAGATTAAATTTCTAGTGAATAAACAATTTTGCATAACATGTACGAGGCCAAGAATGTGATACCCTGCCATATAGATAACTCAGGGGAAACACAAATAGAAGATGGACTCATGCGTTTGGTAAGATTTCACCTCAGAAATGTAAGCGGAGCTGAAAAACACAGGCATTGGCAGCTGACAAACCAGGTTCTAACTATCTACCTCTTTTTAAATTAAATATCTTTGGACAAATTAGGTACTTAAGGTCTACTAAAGTAATAGTTTCCTCTTTTATAAAGTAATAACAAAAACATCACCTACCAGATGGTTGCTGTGAAAACGGTCAAACTTAGTATAGTGTGTAGTGGGCTGGGCTCTCAATAAATGGCATCTGGATGTGGTCACTTAAGAAAAAAAAAGCAACATGAAATGTTTAGATCTGGAGTGCCATTTTGGAAATAGTTCTAACTAGTTGAAGAGACAATCATTTGCCTTTTACTTCATATTGCAGAAATTGTCAACCACACAAAATTCTTGGGTTCTAACCCTAGATTTTTCATTAATGTTTTGTATGGCCTTGTACAGACTATTTATTTCATTTTAGTCTTAGTTTCTTTGGTTGTATGATCAAGGGATAATGACCTACTGATATGTTGCAGAGCCAAAAGAAGCATAAAAGGTGTGAGAACTCCTAAAAATATAGTGGTCTACCCCAAGGTGAGAAGACAGTGATGTCAAGAATTATGTTTAAATGTCTATCTTTGTCTTAAACTAAGAAGCTGTGGGCTCTTGGGTGGGGGATTGGTGGTGGGAGATTTTCACATCTCTGTGTCCCCTACCCACAATCTCTCTGAAAGGAATATCCTCCCTTTTTGCTGCAAAAAAAATGTACCTATTTACCCCTCAAGGCTCAGCTGAAATGTCACTGCTCTGGAAGCATTTCTTAACTGTCCTCGTATCTATGTTTTCATAGTGCAATGTCTCTTTTGCAGCCCTTAATATATTGTCTGGTGGCTATTTGGGGTGATGTCTCTCACACTGGTAGATAGCAACTGGAATGTGAACTCCTTGTACCAGAGCCATTTCCTGTCACCATCGTCTAGCAGAGAGACTGGCTTAGAGGTGGAGCTCAAAAAAAATATTTGGAAGAAGAGACAAAAGTTAGAAGTGGAAAGTTACTGAGTACTAATAAGTGTCAGGCATGCACTAAACCTTTCATATATATTGTCTCAATTGATATAGCACTGAAATCCTTTTATGTATTCATTCACTTAACAAATATTTATTGACCCCTATACTATGTGCCAGGTACTGTTCTAGATGTTGGGAATGTGCTTAATTCCAAGTGAGGTGAAATAGACAACAAACAAATTAGCAAATTATATATATGAAAAGTGGTGATATATTTTATGAATAAAAATGAAAATAGATAGGAAAAAAAGGGGTTGTGGGAGTTGGGATAATGTTCTCTTTTAAATTAAGGAAGTACTTGGTGATAAGGTGACTTTTAAGCAAAAAATTGAATGAAGTAAGCTGACGAGATGTATCTAGAAAGAGTGTTCTCTAAAGAGAGGCAGGCAGTGCAAGGCCTTGAGGCAGGAGAGTGTGGCATGTTTGAGGGCCAACATGGAGGCTGGTACATCTGGAGAAGAGTGATCAAGTTACTAAATGATCTGTGAGGTCAGAGAGATAATAGAAAAGAAGCATGTCATGTTAACTATCATGGGGAGGCCATGGGAAGACCTTGCGATTTTATTCTCAGTGAGAAGGGAAGGCATGGGAGGATTCTGACTGATCCCTTTGGATGCCATGGGGAATATAGACCATGGTAGAGCAAGCTGGAGGGAGGGGATCACTCTTTCCTCTATTACGATGCTGAGGAGAGAGATGATGGAGGATGAGACTAGGCAAGTAGCCGTGGAGACCTGGCACCGGATATAGTTTAAGGTGGAGCCAATGGATTTGCTGATGGACTGGAAGTGTAGAGTGAGATGAAGACGCTCTAGGCCTGAAAAACTAGGCAAGTGAAGAGGCTATATATTGAGATCAGAAAGGTTGTAGAAAGAATAAGTGTGGGGAAGAAAATGAGTTTGGTTTAGACATATTAAGTTTGGGGTGCCTATTATGATCCAAATAGAAGGGTTGAGGAGGCAATTTGATTTAGGAGTTTAGAATTCTAGGGAAAGGTTACAGTTGGAGATCCTTTTGATGATCACCAACAAAAGTGGTGTTTTAAGTCATAGGAACAGATGAGATTCCTGAGAAAATCAAGGTAAATTGGTGAGAAAAGAGGTCTGAGGACTGAGTCTTAGGCACTCCAGTAATTAGAAGTTGAGAAGATAAAAAGAAATTAGCAAGATAGGCTACAAATAATGGCAATGGAGGAAAGAAAAGAATGAAGAGGGAATTGTGCCCAGAACTAAGCACAGGACACTGTTCAGAAAGGTGCAAGTGATCACAAGGGTCAAATGCTGCCTGTCAGTCAAATGAGGCCTTAGAATTAATTTGGTACATTTAGTATTACCTTTGGGCTTGGTAATTTTAGTGGACATCTTTATTGCTCTATGACATATAATCGAACTGAGGTTCAAAGAGATTAAGCAACTTGCCCTAATTCAGACAGCTAGAAAGTGGGAGTTGTGACTGAAACTCAAATCCGCCATCTCCAGAGCCAATAATCTCTTTCTTCCTTTGGTCAGAGGTGTGCAAGTTGTGACCTACACAAGGTACCAGTCCAAAGAGCACTTAGGGACTGAAATATAGCATGTGCTCTGCTTGCCAAACCAAGTGCCCTAAAGCAGGGAGCAGTCTGATTTGGGAAGGGGTATCTTTTCTCACAAAGGCAGGTGACACCTGTGTGGTGGGAAAGAAAGTGATAAGAAATTGAACAAGTCAAAAGAGACGGAAAATATTAACTCAAAGTAAATCTGAGTATTAGCTGTGCATCAGAATCACCTACAGATTCTGGGCCCTTCAGATTATATACTTCGCCAACCATCCCTTCACCTCCCTTTGAAATACAATCGTTTATCTCTGGTTGGGCTGTGAGGACCCTGGATTCTGTGAGAAGAGGGGAGACAGAGAATCCGCTCTGAAGGAGGGTGCCATCTCTAGTCTAACTTCAGGATGATCATTTAAAATGCTGTAAGAACTTTTGCATTGTCAAGACTAACCTCCTACAAGAATGGCTCCCATATATTAGTATGCTAAAAGAGTGTATACGTCTCCTTTCATCACCCCACTTTCAGAATGTGCCAGGCCTCAGGAGGGTTATGGAATGGTGGGCACTGGAGGAGGATGCCACTGTATCCAAAATTTCCAAAACCTCCAAAAGTGAAACATGTCGGGGAATTAGATCTGATAATCACTGACATGATCTAGCTCTTCATCCCGCTTCTTTGTAGATATGGAAGTTAAAGCCCATGTGAATTAAATGACTTAGGCCAAATCACGTAGAAAGTTTAGTGGCAACTTAAGGTTTATAAGTCCGAGACTCAATTCTCAGTCCGGATCAGGAGAGAGATGATTCTAGTCTGAGGAGACTAGAGCACTAGGCTCGCCACATAATCACTGAAGACACAGAAGCAGACCCTGATGCATGGCTCCACCACAGAGATTCTCATATAGCAACAGGGGATGGAGCCTGGCACCACAAAACGTTTCTGAGGTTCAGTCAGGTTCAGGGGATTAAGACCTAAAGGGATCAGCTGCAGTCGATATCCATGGTTCAGAACCCCCCAGCTTCTTCCTAGAAAAGAAGCATCATAAACTGAAAGTAAAATCAATGCAGATAGAGATCAAGAGGTATGAAGTGACAGTGAGGTAGGTGTAGGTGAGGGAAGAGAATACCAGATTTGACCCAGCCTTCTCCAGCTCAGTCCCATCTTGACTGGTGAAAGACTTTGGATTCTACGGGCTATCCCTGGGAAACATCAAGTGAAACTGCAAGGCAGAAAGGATATTATTCCAGAGGATGGTAGAAGGATATAGAACCTTTGACTTCTTGAGTTTCTGGCTTGTGTCTAGTTCAGGCTGGGCAGGCACCACAAATCATTTAGCATGAATTGAATTTCCTGTGGTTATGGTGAGCTCAGCCCTGGACTCTCTCCAATTCCTGGGAGACCAGCAACTCTACTAGCACTAAGGGCTTTTGGAAGGCTTGGCTTGAAGGGCAAATCAAGAGAAAACAGTACTGGGCTTTCTGTGCCAGATTTAGAAGAGAGGTATCCCTGGAAGCAATGAAGATTGAAGACCCCTCAACACGGGATATATGCTTGCCTACCACTTTCCATAGATTATGCAGCTGCTTTTTAAATCATGTTTCAAAAACAAGAGGATCCCAAGGAACGCTCCATTTCTTTTTCATTTTAATAAATTACTGGGCCCACCAGCTCCTTACATGGTGTCCAAATAAAGGTTGTTTGCATAACTTTTTAGTGTGAAGGTAACTGAGGCTTGAAACCTGCACAAACCAGTGGAACCCTGAGCCACGGCGTTGGAGTAGAGTCAGGGGCAGCCAGTAAGCAAAACAAGGAAGATAAGCTTTGTCTTTTTTATTTTAATTGTTGTTCAAGTACAGTTTTCTGTCTTTTACTCTCATCCCAGCCCAACCCACCAGTGCTCCCCACCTCCCTCCCATTTCCACTCCCCCCCCCCGTTTTTGTCCATGTGTCCTTTATACCTATTCCTGCAAACCCTTCCCCTTTTACCCTGAAATTCCCTCCTCTCTTCCCTGTGGTCACTGTCAGCCTGTTCTCTATTTCAGTGTCTTTGGTTAAGAAAAGATAAGCCTGTTCTTTAGGATGCCACCCCAGCAGAGACACCATCCAGCTAGGTATGCCATAGCCACTGGCCAAAGCATCCTTAGGCAGTCTCAGCAGATGGAGTTCCCTCCCAGTTCTGTCTGGAGCTAATTAAGAGCAACAACACAGCTGTCTCTGTATTTTCCATGTTGCCATAGTGAGCCAATTCTGGCTTTCCTGAATGTGATTGATTGGGGTCCACCTTGTCCATTTAGAAGGCAAGAGTCTTTCTTGCAGATGGGGTGTTTTCTGTACAAGATGAATATGTCTTAAAGACTGATAACATCCACCCTTCGCCCATTGTTCTCCCTAAACTTTGTATCCATTTTCAAAATGCAGTTATTCCTAAAGATTTATTACATTAAAGTGTTAGGATTCTGTTGCAATTTAGTATAATTTCATTGATTTGTGCTCCGCCTATTAGAATGTACTGAAATTACTGTGTGTGTTTTTCTGCATGTGATGTGTATGCATGTGTATTGCATATGCATGTGCATGTGTATGTGCATGTACATGTGTATAAGGTGCTGGAGAAGATGATAGGGAGGCCTTTCATGGCTCTAATGCCAGTCTGGGGGCCCCCGAGACAGTCCTGGGAACCTGATGGTGGGTGACAAGAAGGCTGTAGGGGGAAAAGCCAAGAAAACGGGAGAGGGTAAGCCTTACATCAGCATTCCCCAAATGTTCATCCCTCCGAATCACTTGGGGAACCTAAAAAAATACAAATGCTAGGACTCTATCCAAAGATATTGTGGCTCAGTGAACCTGAGGCCAACCAAGTTTAAAAATCATCACCCTGAGGCACTTTTCATTTACCTCACAATTTTTTACAAGGTCAAGGTCAGACATCTGAATGGCTTCTCCTTACTTTTCACTTGGAAGAATAGCCTGCCTCATTGGTCTTCTAAGCCAAGAATGGAATAGAGAAGGAAAAGCAGACTCAAATGAGGAAGACCTTCCAAATATGAGGTAAATGAGGCAATCTCTCTCTCAGGCCTGAGTCTAGAAGGAGAGCAATGCTTCTCTAAGCACCTTGGTTTCAGTGGCTGAGACCCTGGCTTTTCTTGACCCCTGGAGTTCTTTAAGGCTTGGAACCCAAAGAAAGACAGAGTTTAATCTGGTTCCTTCCAGTAAGAGATGCTTGTGAAAGCCAATGCATGATGGGGGCTCCATGTGCCTTGCTACTGGCAGGGTGTGGCTGGTATCCAGATCCAGATCAGCCCAAAAAATCAGCTCCGGAGCATCCTTGAGATAACACAGTCACACTGAACACCTGTTACAGACTGAAATGGAAGAGTGAACAGGGAAGATGGGTAAGGGACACCTCTCATTATTCCCCAAATACTTGGATGATACTTAATGTTTTTCCTGAGTTGAATCTGCTCAGTATCTGAAAGTATTAAAATCAAAAACCACTTCAGTATGTAGTTTGTATCAGACTCTAATTGGTCCAATATTTGAACCAGTTTGGATTTTCATTTAATGAGTTCCTTAACCAGATCCAAAGAACCTGGAAATCATTTCCAAGCTTGAATTGATTCAAACTGTGGCTATTTCTGAATGATGACAGGTTGGGTGGCTGTTTCACGGAGCGCTGTGGACTATGTGGGAGGGCCGGGACGGGAGCAGCAATGGGATCCTCACACGTCCACCTCTCTGTGGCTGGAGAGTCCTATAGCTGGACTGCCAGTGACCCAAGGCAGAGAGCATGGAGCTGTCACTGCTCTCCTGAGTCAGGCCTGCCCCCGCTGGGGACTCATAGTAAAATACCCTCACTTTCCCAAGGGGAAAGTAAGGGCAATTTGTCTCCAGAGCTCCCTTTATATATATTTTTTATCTGCAGGAGGGAAATCAAGTTCAGGTCTGGGGCTATGTTTGCATGAGACAGTATCATGACAAAGCGAGACTCTTGCAGAAGGACTCAGGACAAGTAGGGCACCTCAGGCTGGCGACAATTAGTGCTGCTTAAAGACTTAAACCAATGACTTTCACGCTATGTAAAAGAAGTTGTGTTCTACAGAAATAATTAACTTTCAATGACAATAGGAGCAAATTTGGAGGAGACAGGTGATTATTTGGCATCTTGAAACTACAAGCGATTTGAACATACTCCAGGTATTTAGATGTAACTTTTGTCTGAAGATTAGTTTCCCTATCAGAAGAAGAAGAAGCCCTTGTTCTTGTGGCTAGAAGGTGAGTCATTTAATGACCCAATAAGACATTAAAAATGTAAAGGAATAGTTGCCATCTTCAGCTTATAAACAATATCAAAGTGAATTGTGTGAACTCCTTAAGCCAAGACAACCAAATGGGTATTAGGCCCTGATTTATACTTCTATGTTCTTGCCAGAATAGCTGAAAAGAGAGTTATGGTGCATATTTGGCAGGATTTTAATAAAAAACATAGGGTTGTAATCAAATAAGCCTGTCTTCCATCAAAACTGTCGCCCTGGGTGAAAGTTAAAAGTGAACCAGCAATGCTATTTTAGATAACACCTAACAATATTTAGTTCTCCTTGTTCAGCTCATTTCTAATTAAAAAGAAAAAACACAAGACAGAGGTGTACAGATTTAATGATCTGTGCAGGAAGAGTTTCCTCTGATGAATATCTTATTTTGTTTAAACTTCTATAGACTTTGCTTGGCACTATTTGAAAATTTCTAAAAGTACTGGTCAAATTAAATTACAAAGTCATAATATTTTCCTGCCTCAACCAAGGAAGAAGCTATTGTGATTTTTTCATGTTCTTTAGATAATAGGCCTCAGACCCAGTAGGTGTTATTGCTGACCTCCGAGTATGTGGTGGAGGTCTTCACAAAAATGAAAAGCCAATTACTGGCATCTTTTCTTCATTCCTCTAAAAAAATATTAATCCAAATATCAGAGCTCAGGGAGGTTATACACAGCACTTAGGTATGACTTTATAAGGCAAAAAGTCAAAAAACAAGACATTGATTCTGATATATCCTCATCACATTCTAATTTATTCCAAGGATCCTAGAGAAGGGCTCCATGGAAGAGTTTCCATGTTCTGTGTTGCAACTGTTAGCATCCAAACTAAACTGGTCTCAATACTTGGGGTAGCACCTGGGGCTTAAAAATAATTTTTAATCACTGGAGTCCTGAGAGGGACTTGAATTTGGCCAGCAATACTTAACCAATAAGAATCACAGTGGACAGAATGTACTGATTTTTCAAAAGTCGCTTTTCTGCCCACCGCCCACAAGCTTACTTATCTGGAGGAAAATTAAAACTTGAATTCCTACCAATAGTGTGAACAGTAGCAAATTTAAGTTGGATTTGCGTGGGAAGTTTGAAGAACACACAGGAGGGATGCCTGTCTCATCTGTTTCTTTCTATCTGGTACGTTTATCTTGGTAAGAATAAGACTGGTCCTAGTTCTCTGGGTCTCAGTATCATCATCTGAAAAATATGGCTTATTTATCACCTATAAGGTTACTGGGTCTGCGTATATAGCATTAAGACAAGGAAGAGAAGGAGAAGGAAGAAGAGGAGAAAGAGGGAAAAGGAGAAAAGAATAGAGGTAATTGTCCATTTATGAGCAACATGGAGACCTTTACTAAACACCAGTCCTGTCTGACACTTTTTTTATTTAGCACAGTTTAGACTATATACACATTTAAGATATGGAGATAGTAATTTGTACCATAGATTTTTGTCCAGGTCTCTTGGCCTTTTCTCTGACTGGAATAAAAATAAATCCTTACAGCAGGGGCGTCAAACTTATTTTCACCAGGGGCCACATCAGACTTGCGGTTGCCTTCAAAGGGCCGAATGTAACTTTAGGACTGTATAAAAGTAACTACTTCTTACCTAGCGCCAAGGAGCTCGGTGCTGCCACCGGGTAGAAACAAGGTGCCGGGCTGGATAAAACAAGGTGGAGGGCCGGGTTCAGCCCGTGGGGCTTGTGTTTGTCACCTGTGCTTTAGAGAAACAGAAATGGGGTCTCAGTATCTCCCTTTAAAGTACTTGCTATTATTTATCTACAAGGAATTTCTGAAGTGATCAAGAATGCACACTTAATTGAAGTAATAAATTAAAGTGATGGGGATGTAATTTTCAGTATGGCGTCTATAGTTGTTAATACAGTATTGCATACTTGAAAGTTGCTAAGAAAGTAAATCTTAAAAGTTTTCACAAGAAGAAAAAAATTGTGTAGCTACGTATGGTTTTAGTTGTTAACTATAAGTACTGTGGTAGTCATTTCACAATGTATACAAATATCACATCATTACCCTGTGCACCTGAAACTAAAACTGTATATCAATGTGACCTCAATAAAATAGAATGATGAGACCTTTCCACTCACACCCACTAGGATAGCTACAATCAGTAAGACAGACCATAAACAAGTGCTGGAGACGATTTTAAGAAATTGGAACCCTCATATGCTGCAGATAGGAGTGTAAAATGGTGCAAAAACTATAGCAAACAGTTTGACAGTTTCTCAAAAAAGAAACATTATATCTACTCCAGAGGGTTTGCCTTTGTTTCTCTCCTGCCATTTGTCGTGGCCTTCTTAGTGTGCATTAACTGTGCTGAGAAGGGAGTCATGGTCAGCCATGTGTCTAAATAGTTTGTGTTTTACCATGTGAATCAATAGTACTTAGCAATTTTATTTGGGAGTTCAAGAGGTAAAAACAACGAGCCTTGGGAGATGTGAGCCTATTGCATGCCTCATTCAGATCAGCTTAGGGAAACTTCTTGTTATAATTCTTGGAATACTTTGACAAACCTCTGAATCCAGAAATGTCAGACCAGTGCCTCAAGCATTAACCTTCTGCTATAAACTAGATACTGGGTTTGTTCAACGAAGTCACATCCCTCTCCAGTGTTTCATACAGACCTACATACTCCACAGGTGTCCCTCTTTAATACTGATTTATTTAGACTTTTTGTACTAATGCTCTTGAATGATTTAGGATGTAATTTCTGTATTTATTAGGGTTAAAATTAGGGCATGATTCCATGTGGGTTTGTATTTGGAGAAAGAATGGAACTGAACTAGGAGTCAGAAGACTTGGATTCTAGTCTATATCCGTTCTGGTAATGCTATCTGCTGTAACAAACAACTCCCAAATCTATAAAGGCTTACATCTGGTGGACGCTTGTTTCTCACACAGGAAAAGTACAAATGTGCATTTCTGATTGGTGTGCTGCTCTCTTCCCAGTGGCATTCAGGGACCCACAATCCTGACAGCCTGTGGCTCTGCCATCTTTAACCAGTGACTTCCAAGATTGCTATGTTTATCTGTATCAAGCTAAAGAGAAAGGAAAGAGCAATAAAAGATATTTTAGTTTTTTAAGTGAGTTCTTTAATGAGCTACACCTGGAAAGGATGAACATCATTTTGGCTCGCTATTTTTTTGACTAGAACTCAGTGATCTGTCTGCAGTTAATCCACTTCTCTTGCAGTCGGTGAATATTGCAAACTATCTTTTCAATGGCAGTCTTCTCCAGATCTGTTGGTCTTACCATATCTAAGCAATATAAAACGTAGACTAAAACAACCTAGGATGGAACCTACATGCCCCCTAAAGCAGATGACCTCTGGAGTCCTTTCTAGCTAAAGTAATATTTTTATCATCTTATTTTGTTAAAAGAGCATCACATTATCTTTAAATAAGATATTTCAGTTAAGACAAGGTCTTTTTTTTCTATGAATATCTCATTTTTTTCTGAATTGGTTGGGATGACAATGGTTAATAAAATTATATGGGTTTCAGGTGTACAATTCAATAATACATCATCTGTATATTGTATTGTGTGCTCACTATCCCAAATCAAGTCTCCTTCCACCACTATTTATTCCCCCTTTACCCTCCTCTATCATCTCTCGCCCCCTTTCCCTCTGGTAATCACCATACTGTTATCTGTGCTTGTAAGTTTGGTTTCTTATTTGTTTAGCTTAATCTCTTCACCTTTCTCACTCAGATCCCCAACTCCCCACCCCTCTTGCAACTGTCAGTGCATTGTACATTTCTGTTTTGTTTGTTAGCTTATTTTGTTCATTAGATTCCACATATAACTGAAATCATAAATACTTGTCTTTCTCTGACTGGCTTATTTCACTTGGCGAAACACTCTCCAGGTCTGTCCATGCTGTTAAAAAAGGTGAGACTTCCCCTTTTCATGGCAGAGTAATTTTCCATTATGTAACTGTACCACTGCTTTTTTTTATCCACGCACCTACTGATGGACTCGGGCTGCTTCCAAATCTTGGTTGTTGTTAATAATGCTGCAGTGCACATAGGGGTGCATATATTCTTTTGAATTTGTGTATGGGCTTCTTTGGATATATTCCCAGAGGTGGAATTGCTGGGTCATAAGCAGTTTTATTTTTAAGTTTTTGAAGTAACTCAGTACTGCCTTCCACACTGGTTGTACCAACCTGTATTCCCACCAAGAGGGCACAAGGGTTTCCTTTTCTCCAGTTACTCACCAACACTTGTTTTTTGATGGGCTGATGATAGACATTCTGACAGGCATGAGGTAATATCTCATTATGGTTTCAATTTGCATTTTTTGATGATTAGTGATGTTGAGCATCTTCTCATATGTCTATTGGCCATTTCTATGTCCTCTTAGGAGAAGCGTCTATTAGGTCTTTTGCCCATTTTTTAAATTGATTATTTGTCCCCTATAACAAGGGACATAAAGTAAAGATGAAACAAATGGTACTTCATCAAAATGAAAAGCTTCTGCATGGCTAAAGAATACATCAGCAAAATAAAAAGGAAACTGACTATATGGGAGAATATATTTGCCAATGATACCTCAGACTAGGGTTTTACCTCCAAAATTTATAAAGAACTCACACAACTCCACTCCAGGCAGACAATCAGCCCAATCAAAAATTGGGCAAAGGACCTGAACAGACACTTCTCCAAAGAGGTCATACCGGGGGCCCAGAGACATATGAAAGGATGCTTACCATCACTAGCCATTATAGAGATGCAAATTATAACCCCAATGAGATGCACATTATACCACTTCACACCAGTCAGAATGGCCATCATGACCAAATCAACAAATAACAAGTGCTGGTGAGGTTGTGGAGAAAAGGGAACCCTAGTGCACTGTTAGCTGGAATGCAGACCAGTACAGCCACTGTGGAAAACAGTAGGGAATTTCCTCAGAAAATGAAAAATGAAACTGCCTTTTGACTTGGCAATCCACTGCTGCAATGATATCCTAAGAATCCTGATACGCCAATTCAAAAGAATCTATGCACCCCAATGTTTGGAGCAGCACAATTTACAATAGCCAAGTTCTAGAAGCAACCTAAGTACCAATCAATAAATGAGTGTATAAAAAAAACTGTGGCACATTTATACAATGGAATACTATGCAGTGAAAAGAAGCAGAAGCTTCTCCCCTTCACGATAGCACAGATGGATCTGGAGAGAATTATGCTAAGTAAAATAACCCAGAGGGTGAAAGGCAAATACCACCTGATCTCACCTATAAGTGTAACCTAATCAACAAAACAATAAGCAAGCGAAATATAACCAGGAACACTGAAAAAAAGATCAAACTGACAGTAACCAGAGGGGATGGAGAAGCGGAATAACAAGGGAAAGAACGGTTGTCAAGTAACATTTGTAAAGGATCCATGGACAAAGCCAAAGTGGGATAGGATTGAGGGTGAGAGGTGAAAGTGGGTGGGGTGGGGGTGGGGGTGGTGGAAAGTGGGGACAATAGTGCTTGAACAACAATAAAATAAATAAGTAAAATTAATTGTTTTTTTTAGTATCGAGGAGCGTAATTTCTTTTTAAAATTTGGCTATTAACCTCTTATCAAAAGTATCATTGGTAAATATATTCTATTCAGTGAGTTCTTTTTTCATTTTGTTCATGGTTCCCTTTGCTGTGCAGAAACATTTTAGTTTGATGTAGTCCCATGTGGTAATTTTTACTTTTGTTTCCATTGTCCCAGGAGATATATCCGAAAAAAATATTGCAACAAGAAATGTCTGAGATTTACTGCTGGGGTTTTCTTCCAAGATTTTTATGGTTTTGAGTCTAACATTTTAGTCTTTAATTCATTTTTTAGTTTATCTTGTGTATAGTGTTAGAAGGGGATATAGTTTCATTTTTGTACACATTTGTCCAATTTTCCCAACACCATTTATTAAATAGACTGTCTTTACTGTATTGTATGTTCTTGCCCCCTTTGTCAAATATTAATTGATAATAAAGGCATGGATTTATTTCTAGGCTCTCTCATCTCTTCCATTGATCTCTATCTATCTATCTATCTATATATATATATATATATATATCTCAGTGCTGTGCTGTTTTGATTACTATGGCCTTGTAGTATAGTTTGATACCAGGTAGTATGATTTCTCCAACTTTGTTCTTCTTTCTCAAGATTTCTGTGGCTCTTCAGATCTTTTATGGTTTCATATAAATTTTTGGAATATTTGTTCTAGTTGTGTGAAATATGCCATTGGTATCTTGATGAAAATTGTGTTGAATCTATAGATTACTGTTGGTAGTATTGACATTTTAATAAGGTTAATCTTCCTATCCATAAACCCAGTATATACTTCCACTTATTTGCATCTCTAATTTCATTTCTCATTGTTTTATAATTTTCCAAGTACAGGCCTTTTATAACCTCAGTTAAATTTATTACAAGACATTTTATTATTTTTGATCCAATTGTAAATAGGATTGTTTTCTTATTTTCCCTTTCTGATAGTTCAGTATTGGTATAAAAAATGCAGCTGGTTTTAGGATATTTACTTTGTTTCCTACTTTACTGAATCATTTATCAGCTCTAGTATATTTTGATGTAATCTTTAGGATTCTCTATATGCAAACAGCATCATGTCATCTGCAAATAGTCACAGTTTTACTTCTTCCTTTCCAACCTTTTAAAATTGTTTATTTATTCTGAGAGAGAGAGAGAGAGAGTAGAAGGAAGAGAGAAAATGAGAAACATCAATTCATTGTTCCATTTTTCATGAATTCATTGGTTGATTTCTATATGTGCCCTGGACAAGGATTGAACCCACAACCTTGTCACATTGTGATGGTTCTCTAATCAACAGAAATACTCAGCCAGGACCTCCTTTCCCATCAGGGTGCCTTTTTATTTATTCTTTTTGTCTGATTACTGTGGCTAGGACTTCCAGTACTATGTTGTAGTGGTGAAAGTGGACATTCCTGTTTTGTTCCTGATCTTAAAGGAAACACTTAGTTTTTGCCCATTGAATATGATGTTGGCTGTGGGTTTGTCACATATGGCTTTTATTATGCTGAGGTATGTGTTTTCTATTTCCACCTTGATAAGAGTTTTTATCATAAACGGGTGCTGGATTTTATCAAATACTTTTTCTGCATCTATTGATATGATCATGTATTTTTTATTGTTAATTTTATATATGTGGTGTATCACATTTATTGATTTGTGGATATTTTACCAACCATGCATCCCTGGAACAAATCCTACTTGATCATGTTGTATGATCTTTTTAATGTATTGCTGGATTCAGTTTGTTAAAATGTTGTTGAGGATTTTAGTATCTATGTTCATTAGGGATATTGATCTTTAATTTTTTTCTTGGTAGTGCCTTTATCTGGTTTTGAAATTAGTATAATGCTGGCCTTATAAAATGAGCTTGGGAGTTTTCCTTCCTCTCAAATTTTTTGGAATAGTTTGAAAATGATAGGTGTTATTTTTCTTTTGAATGTTGGTCAAAATTCACCTGTGAGACCATCAGGTCCAGTACTTTTGTTTGTTGGGAGTTTTTTGATTACTGATTCAATTTCAGTAATTTTAATCTGTCTATTCTCCAATTCTTTCTGACTTAGTTTTGGAAAATTGTATGTTCCTAGAAATTTATTCATTTCATCCATGTTGTCCAATTTTTTGGTATATAGTTGTAATATTTTCTTTTAATCTCTTGTATTTCTTTGGTGACAGTTGTTACTTCTCTTCTTTCATTTCTGATTTAATTTATTTGGGTCCTTCACTTTTTTATGAGTTTGGTTAAAGTTTTGTCAATTTTGTTTATCTTTTTAAAGAACCAGCTCTCTTGGTTTCATTGATCTTTTGTATTGTTTTTTAGACTGAATTTTGTTTATTTTCTTTCTTTCTTTTCTTTTTTCTACTCTCCTTGGGCTTTGTTTGTTGTTTTTTCAAGATCCTTTAAGTGTAAAATAAGATTGTTTATTTAAGAATTGTCTTATTTCTTGAGGTAGACCTGTAATGCTATGAATTTCCCTCTTATGAGTGCTTTTGCTGTGTCCCATAGGTTTTTGGGATATTGGGTTTTCATTTTAATTTGTTTCAAGATATATTTTGATTTCTCCTTGATCTCATTGTTAACTCAATCATTATTTAGTAATGTGTTATTTATCCTTCATGTCTTTGTGTGTTTTCAGTTTTTTCTTGTGATTGATTTCTAGTTTCGTGCCATTATGATCAGAGAATATGCTTGATGTAATGTCAATCTTCTTAAGTTTGAGACTTGTTTTGTGTTTTAACATGTGGTTTATTCTAGAAAATATTTTGTGCTCACTTGAAAAGAATGCATGTTCTGCTACTTTGGGATAAAATACTCTGAAGATATCAGTTAAATCCACCTGATCTAGAGTGTTATTTAAGGCCGCTGTTTTCTTACTGATTATCTGTATAAAATATCTATCCACTGATGTCAGTGGGGTGTTAAAATCTCCTAGTATGGTTGTATTACTGTCAATATGTTCCTTTATGTCCATCATGATTTGCTTTATATATTTAGGTGTTTCTATGTTGGGGGCATAATGATGGAAAATTTTCTTATCTTGGTGAAGGAAAAAAACAAACAAGTCCAGGAAGTACAGAGAGTCCCAAAGAAAATGAACCCAAAGAGGACCATACCAAGACACATCATAATTAAAATGGCAAAAATTGAAGACAAAAGGATAATCTCAAATGCAGCAAGAGAACAATAGTCAGTTACCTATAAGGGAGCTCCCATAAGACTGACAGATCATTTCTCAACAGAAACATTTCAGGCCAGAAGTGATTGGCATGAAATAGTCAAAGTGATGAAAAGAAAGGACCTTCAGCCAAGACTACTTTAACCAGCAAAGCTATCATTTAAAATTGAAGGAGAAATAAACAGCTTCCCAGATAAGAAAAACCTAAAGGAATTTGTTACCACCAAACCAGCATTGCAAGAAATGTTGAAAGGTCTTCTTTAAGAAGAAGAAGAAGAAAAAAATAGGTGAACAGAGTTAAAAGAATAAAATGGCAGTAAATTCATACCTATCAATAATCACTTAAAGTGTAAATGACTTAAATGCTCCAATCAAAAGGCATAGGGTAGTTGAATGGATAAGAAAACAAGACCCATATTTATGCTGTTTATAAAAGACCCCTTCAGAATGAAAGATACAGACTAAAAGTAAAGGGATAATGAAAGATAAAGACTAAAAGTAAAGGGATGGAAAAAGATATTTCACGCAAATAGAAATTTTGAAAAAGCTGGGGTAGCAATACTTATATCTAACAAAACAGACTTTAAAACAAAGGCTATAGTAACAGACAAAGAAGAACATTACATAATGAAAACAGGAACAATTGAACAAAGGGATATAACCCTTGTAATCATTTATAATAAGGTCTTGTTTTGAAGTACCCAGTCTTTGATGCCAAGGATTTTCTAAATCAGGAGTTACATAAAGAGAAATTCCACAGAAGGTCTTGTGTAAGAGTCATTGCTCAAGTGGATGCAGGGGAAAATGTTGGTTCTGATTTGGGAAACCTTTCATTTTACTGTATTACAGCTGAAAAATAAAAATAATTCTAGTGTGCCTTTTTGGGGTTTATTTTTCTAGTCTCCTTAGCTCTTCTCTTTTCTTGGCTTTTGGTTTCAGAGTAGGAGAATGTTCCTCCTTGGTGGTGTGATTATGTAAGTTTGGGATGTATGTTAAAAAAAATTAGAAAAATATTGAGGTAAAATTATTCTTATAAAAGTTATATAAGCATAGTATTTGGCATGTAGTAGGTGCTCAATAAGTACTTTTAAATTAATAATAAATAAACATATGCTCTTGTTATTATTATATTACATGATGTTTGAGTTGAAATTTTTTTGGCCCACCCCAAATTTATATGTTGAAGTCCTAACCCTGGTGTCTCAAAATGTACTTTTAATTGGAGATGGGATCTTTACAGAGGTAAGCAAGTTAAAATAAGGTCATTAGGGCCTTGATCCAATATGACTTGTTCTTCCTAAAAAGGAGGAAACTTGCAGACACTCATACAGGTAAAACTCCATGCGAATATCAAGGCAGAGATCAGGATGATTCTCCTACAAGCCAAAGAATGCCAAAGATGGCCAGAATATCACCAGAAACTAGGGAGAGGCTTGGAACAGAGTTTTCCTCACAACTCTCAGAAGGAACCAACATTGCCAACATCTTGATCTCAGACTTCTGGTCTCTAAAAGTGTGAAACAGTAAGTGTTTTAGTTAGTGTTTTTTTTAAAGGGTTCAGAGGGTATAAAACAAAACACAAGAAATGTATCCTAGTATATGAAGATAATGGGAATTTACTGAATATTTACTTAATGAATGAATTAAATTCTATTTCAGTACAGTGAGTCATTGTGTAGTCTTAATCTATAACTCATCCTTTTTTGCCCTTATTTTTGTTTAAAAACAATTATTCTGGCCCTGGCTGGTATAGCTCAGTGGATTGAGCACAGGCCTGGGAACCACATGATCACAGTTCAATTCCCAGTCAGGGCACATGCCTGGGTTGCAGGCCAGTTCCCAGCAGGGGACTCACGAGAGGCAACCATACATTGATATTTCTCTCCTTCTCTCCTCCCCTTCCTCTCTAAAGATAAACAAATTAAATTAAATAAAAAAACTATCATTCTATCCCTTCTCCAAATACACTTCATAGAAATATTGTCAGGAATTATTTGATTTTCAAAATAATTCTGGAAATTTCTTCCAGTCCCTATAAAAATTGCAGAAAAGAATTATGTGCAAGGCAAAATTACGTAAGCATTTGCGTAAGGAAATAAACAAGGAAGTACATTTCAGTTCAGGAATTAATATTTTGGTTCAAGTTGTGACAAAGGGTACCACAGTTGTTGAAAATAAAGAAAACAGCTTAGAGACCTTTTTTAGGAAGTACTGTGTGATTTTTTACTTTTGTTTGGTTCTGAAAATGCACCATTCACAAAACCTCTGGGCAGTTTGACAAAACAGATGTATAATCCTCTGAAATGGGCCAAGACTCAAGTTAAAGTACAGTTGGCTGGACATTTAAGAACACAATAAGAAAAGGCTTACTTTTCTCCTCCACCTGAAGTTGCCAAGTGAAACCTTCCAAATTTAAAAAAAAAAATGTCTCTTTCTCATCTCTGCTTGCCTGTAAGACTTGCTAAAATTTTTTCTTTTCAAATGTAAAAAGAAAGAGTGAAGGAAATAGTAAAAGTCAAGGAACCACTTTCGTGTGAAAAAAACACTGGAATGTCTGGACTATAATTGTATAAAAAATTTTGGGTGGGGACCCCTAATTTATTAAAGGCCTTAATTTGAAGATGAAGCTAAGGTGTTAAAGAATGGTGAGACTGAGGTGGTTCCTTGGAAAGATGCCCTTTTTCTCTGTATCTCAAAGACATATGAAGATTGCAAAACCTTCCTCCAGAACTATTTCTAAGGTTGGAGAAACTGCCCTTCTCTGCATACTTCCAATATGTCTAACAGTGGAAATTTAACACCACTAAAAAAAGTGCTAGTTCCAGGTACTCCATGTTAAAAATATTCAAAGAACCCTTTGGGACTGTGTGAGTTTGCCTTGTTTTGTCTTTCAGGGTCAACACAATTGACCCTGAAAATCTTAGAGATGCAACCCTCAAATAATAGGTTCAGGTGAGTAGCACTCTCTCTCACCACAAGAACTAAATTTATACCAACTGCAGTGCCAAGAATTCTGGGTCATGAAAGGACACAAAAAAATTAAAATATTGCTTATGCCATTTAGTGCGACTCTTTTACTTTGAAGATGCAGTTGCTGAGGCTCAGAGACAAAGTTCACACTGGAACTGATTAGGAGGTCCCTCCTGCAGTAAAGTGTAACAGGCCACCTCAGGCCTTCCTCCAGGTCTTGCCCATCCCCTTGCTGCAGTGATGGGGAACTGTGAATGCCTCAATAGATTTCACTAGAATCCTTGCCTGGTTGACTGAGTCTGACAGGAAGAGTTGGGGGTTCTTATGACTAGCCCCTTCCATCCACACCTCTTCCCTATAGATTCTAAACCACCAGGATGTCCTAAGTTAGGCCTTTGAGCAATCTGTGGGGATGGTAACTAAAAATGCAAGGTGAAGAACTAGGGTCTGATATTCACAAGGGCAACATTAAATAGTATGATCCTTGCATTTCCCCCTATCCTTTACTTTTATTCCTTTTGAAAATGTTTTATTTTGAGCAAGACAAAATCAAATAGAATATGGGTCAGCAGCATCCTCTTAAGAGGATGCTGGTCATACTGAGAATTGTTGAAATTACTACTACCTTCTATATAACACCTCACTCTTGACCTTCCCCATAGGAATCCAAATCTTTGTACACAAAGTCAAATAAACTGCTAATAATTTTCTTAGGCTTGGTTTCTCAAAGTGGTTCTTGTTCATGCAGTAAATAATGGTACATTTCTCTATAGACTCTACAGATATTCAAATATAGAAAGTTTTGGGCTTCTGATCTTGTTGGCAAAAAGTCTATGTTAAGGTTACCTTACATTAAAGCAGCATTTCTTTTGTAGATAGGTAGATAGAAGGTGGTTCGATAGGCAGATGGAAGGACAAAGAAACAGAGAAAGGCACAGAGATCTATAGAGATCAGTGTCTTACCAAATGAAGGAATAAATGAATGACTGGGTCAGATTCTTAGTGGTGTAGAAAGGCTCCCGGGTGGAGTGAGCCAATATCTCTGCTGAGGGCTTCTCAGTCTATTGTAAACAGGGCTTGATTTTTGAAGAACAAAATTCTATTTTTAAGTATTGCACATTGCTCCATTATTATACCATTTGTATAAATTTTTGGTCAATGAAATTTATCATAGATTTTAACAAATGTTTGTGTCTCACATACTTTTGTTTGGACTTTAAAATTTTTTCTTTAAGAAAAAATATATGTTCACCTATAGGTCAACTTTTATTTTTCAACTTTCTACTTTGGTCATTTTTCAGTCCTCATCTTTCTTGACGTAATAGAAGTACTCAGTAAAGTTGAGTACATCTTCCTTTTTAAATATTTTTCTAACTTGGCTTTGGCACATCACTGTCTCTTAGTTTTCCCCTTACAGCATTTGTTGCTCCTTCTCAGTCATCTTTGTTGACTCCTCCACATCCACATGACCTCTAAACCTTGTCCTGCACCCAGGCTCAATCCTTGGACATCTTTATATATCTTCACTTTTATAGGTACAATTTCATGTGGTCTCATGGCTTTAAGTACTATCAATATGTCACAAAGTTATAGTTCAGCCTGAACTTCTGACCTGAACTCCTGTCTATTCAAATCTCTGTAAGGCTGATTAATACAAATTAAAAGTTAGCATGTCCAAAATTGAACTCCTAATGTTTCCCTCAGTTCTAATTTTCCTGTGGTCAGCCTCAACTCTATCAATAACAATTCATCTATCCAGTTGCTTGAGTCAAAAAACTTGCACCTTTATTAGATTCTTCTCTTTCCCTCAGTGTTTTAGGAAATCCTATTGGCTCCACCTTAAAAATACATCCATGAACCACTAATTCTCAGCATCTCTTTCTGTTCCAATTGTCTCACTCACATCTACTATAATGACCCTGGTTAAGCTATTATCATCTCTCACCTGGATTATTGCAATAATTTTCCAACTGGTTTTCCTTCCTCCTTTCTTGTTTCACTTTAGTCTATTCTCAATTCAACCACCAGTGATCCTTTTAAAACTTAAATGAGACCATGCCCTTCTGCTCAAAACTCTCCAATGGTTTCCTGTCTTTCCCAGAGTAAAAGCTTATAAAACCTTAAGTTGTCTGGCTCCTCAATATCTGGTGACCCCTCTTCTGCCAGTCTTCTCATTTGTTGTGTTCCAGCCACATTGACTTTCTTGCTTTTCCTTGAATACACACCTAGCCTCTGCCACCTTAGCATGTTTACACCAGCTATTCCTTTCCCTAGAATAATCTTTCTCCAATATGTCCAAGTTGCATCCCTTATTTTATTTCCACCTTAGCTACCATAAAGGACACATGGACAAAACCAAGGGGGAGGGTGAAAGCAAGGGAGGGAGGTAGGTTCGGAGGGGGTGGGGAGAAAATACAGACAACTGTAATTGAACAACAATAAAATAATAAAAAAAGAGAACTCCCCTGACCACACTAATATAAAATAGCAACACCTCATTTTCTTTTTACTTTTGTTGTTGTTCAAGTAGAGTTGTCTCCATTTTCTCCTCACCACTCCCCCCAACCCCAGTCATCCCCACCTCCCACCCTCAATTCCCCCCCCCACCGCTTTGTCCATGTGTCCTTTTTACATGTTCCTTGACAACCCTTCCCCTTTTATTCCCATTAACTCTTCCCACCTCCCCTCTTGTTACTGTCAGTTTGTTCTGAATTTCAGTGTCTCTGGTTATGTTTTGCTTCCTTGTTTGTTTTCTTGATTAGGTTCCACTTATAGGTGAGATCATATGGTATTTATCTTTTACTCTCTGGCTTATTTCATTTAGCATAATGCTCTCCAGATCCATCCATGCTGTTGTGAGGGATAAGAGCTCCTGGTTTCTTTCTGCTGTGTAGTATTCCATTGTGTAAATGTACCACAGTTTTTTCATCCACTCATTTACTGATGGGCACTTAGGTTGCTTCCAGCAATTGGCTAATGTAAATTGTGCTGCTATGAACATTGGGGTGAATAGGTTCTTCTGAATTGGTGTATCAGGATTCTTAGGGTATAATCCTAGTGTAGTATTGCTGGGTCAAAAGGCAGTTCCATTTTTAGGGTTTTTTTTTTGGAAATTCCCTAC
Source organism: Artibeus jamaicensis (assembly GCF_021234435.1). Lineage (NCBI taxonomy): Eukaryota > Metazoa > Chordata > Mammalia > Chiroptera > Phyllostomidae > Artibeus > Artibeus jamaicensis. The sequence goes on from NW_026521883.1 coordinate 21,486,016, forward strand.
CGTTTTCCACAGTGGCTATATCAGTCTGCATTCCCACCAACAGTGCACTAGGGTTCCCTTTTCTCCACAACCCTGCCAGCACTTCTTATTTGTTGACTTGTTTATGATGGCCATTCTGACCAGTATGAAATGGAATCTTATTGTGGTTTTAATTTGCATCTCTCTGCTGGCTATCAATGCTGAGCATCCTTTCATATGTCTCATTTTGTACCTCACTAATTATGGTTAATTTTCCTCTAAAGCACTTAAAAGCCATCAGACACGTTCTATTTTGCATTAGAAGGTAGTCCTTGAGCTGTGCTAGTGCACAAAGAAGATATCTCCTGCAACATTAGGAAGCCTGGGCAGAGGCACTGGGAAGAAGATTGTGATTTGTGGGAAAGAGCTTTCTCTGTGGGCAGAGCCTCGTGCTGCCACATAATCAACTCTCATGCCCCGCCCCCCAATTGCCTTAATGACTCTAATAGGAATTAGTGGAAAGGTGGTGAAAGATTTGCAGACTTATGTTATTTGCATATGAAATGCCATAGGTGGAAATTTCAATCACATGTAACATCAGTTTCTTCCAGTTTTTCCATGTTGAATTATAACAGTGTTCAAACGGCACCATTTCCCACAATGGAGCAGGTATTCCTAGGGCAATTCCCTGATTAGGATTGCTCTTCACAAGGCCACACTCTTCTCATCCCTTTTTTTCTGAAGTAGTGGCTTCAAGGGAGAGTGTCGAGTTGTAAATGCCATAAGATACCACCAGTCTGGGAGCTGGCGCTGGGCCCAGCATGGCTTACTTCCAAATTCCTGGCTTTGCTAAAGATGAATGCTTGGTTCTAGGTTTATAAAAGCATCACTGTGGCAGAGACCCAAATGACACCCAAACTACAATTTCAGGAATTTGAGAAGCTATAGAAATAGTTTTTGCCCCCTCCCTCATTTCCAAAAGTGGAGAAATGGAGGGTATTTTTAAAGGTAAAGAGATTTGCTGATTAAATGGCTCCTTGACTAAGGCCCACTAACTGTCACCAGGGCCAGTATTAACTGTCACATCCCCAGACAGAATTATGAAGCAGGGAGAATGTGTTCTGCATATATTTCCTGCTGGAAACTCTTTCCCCAGTTCTGCCCTCCGATCCCCAACCAAGAGGCAGCAATCTCTTTTCACTTTTCATCTCCTTCCCTCATCAAAGGCTGCTTTCAGAAAGCAATCTGGTATCAGTCACTTAAGCAAAACCAGGACAGAGGCTGTGCTGGAGGCAGAACAAGAAGCATTTGTTTGGGGAAGGGGCTTACATAAAAATGATTCACAGGCAAATCCAAGACCAAAGTGGGTAAAGGGGTGAATTAATTATGTTTTGGGGCAAGGCATAGGAAATACAGCATGTAGGCAGTTGGTTTGGATGAATTCCAAGCCTTGAGTGTGTGTGTGCAGGGGTTCCTCTTTGGAAACTAAAGCTTCCTGGATATTAGGCACACTTGCATTGTTCTTATAGAGAGAACGGACATTTACTTAGTGCTTTCTCTGTAATAGGCACTGTGCCAAGGGCTTTACTTGAATTATTTTATTGAATTCTTGCAACTATCCTATGGTGTAAGCACTATGTTTATCTTCACCACTTGTTTAAGCTTATTGAGTAATATGTACTGAACCTTGGCATTGAATCTAACTCTGGCTATTCCAGAGACAACTCCCACTCTAAACAGCCATATGGCCGCCATATGGGAGAGTTATGGATTAACATAAAGCCCACGTTTGACATACAGCAACACTCCCCAGTGTCTAAATGTATAGAGTGGGACCTCTTCAAAACTCACCCTCGTTGCAATCAATGTTGTTCCCCTGAGGCTTTCAGCGATCCTCATGGTTCTCTGGGTTCTACAATAATAATTTATCTACTTTGATATCTCAGTATTTAATGAGCTAGGCTTGGACTGCATGATCTGATCTCTGGAATATTAGCTCTGGGATGAATATAATATACATTTTAATCAAATCCTGATGAGGCTAATAAAGTCAGCCTTAAATAGGTATCTCCATAAAGAAAACTATTACAATGGCACAGGTGGTGACAATTAGATTATGAATTTTATCATCTCCTAATAACATGCCAAGTTGACCAAATTCTCCTGGGATTCCTATATCCTCCATAACTGTGGACACATTGACCAAAGTACTTGAAGGGATTTCTCCTAATATTTGGAGTGTGATGCTTAACTTTATTTCTAATTCCCTAAACTCTATTTTGGAATACATCAATGTTGAATCAGGACTTCCGCCAAGATGGAGAAGTAGGTGGAGGGTCCACCTCGCCTCTGTGCACAACCAAATCTAAGAACAACTATTTTTAACAGCAGTCACAACCAAGCCACACGGAAAATCGACAATACGGAGTCCAAAGGACAACTAGATACTCGGCTGGACCGGTACGAGGAGCGAGGCCAGAAGCAGAGCAGGTTAGCAAGAAAAAATTCCCGGGGCGGTGCGCGGGGCGCGCAGGCAACCGAGGGCTGATCGCCAGCGAGCTGGCTGCCGGAGCGCACAGGGAATAGGCGCCGTGGGTCGCTCAGTCGCGCGCATTTACGTGTGGAGAAACCAGTGAGAAGGGAAACCCGCGCGGTGCAGCAGGCTCGCAAAATTAGGATCGGATAAGCAAGCCCGAGGCGTTTGAGTGACTGGATGCGCTGGGCTAGCGAGGAACGAACGCCATCACTCCCTCTCTGACCCCGCCCCCACACAGCGTCACAAACCAGCGACCTGGGCCGCCCCGTCCTGGTAAACAACTAAGGCTTCGCTCCGCTCACTAAACAGCACGAATAAACCAAAAATGGCTCTAGAACAACTCAGAGCCCCAGAACCGATAGACCTAAGTGATGAAGAAATAGCCAGTCTTTCAGATGCACAGTTCAAAACACTGGTTATAAAGATCCTTACAGAACTGGTGGATTTTAGTCACAAATTAGAGAAACATATGGAAGCTAAATTAATTGAAATGAATGCTGATACAAAAGATACCAATAGTGATGGAAAGAAAATTGGGACTCAAATCAAGGGAGAGGACCAGACAGAAGAAAAAGATGATCAAGCAGAAAGGAATGAAGAAATAAGAATTCAGAAAAATGAGGAGAGGCTTGGGAAACTCCAGGACATCTTTAAACGTTCCAACATCCGAATTATAGGGGTACCAGAAGGGGGAAAGGCACAACCACCAGTTGAAAAATTATTTGAACAAATAATAAAGGAGAATTTCCCCAAGATGGCAAAGGAAATAGACTTCCGAGAGATCCAGGAAGCTCGGAGAGTCCCGAGGAAGTTGGACCCGGGAAGGAACACACCAAGGCACATCATAATTACATTAGCCAAGATTCAAATGAAGGAGAGAATCCTAGAAGCAGCAGGAGCTAAGGGGACAGTCACCTACAAAGGAGTTCCCATCAGACTGTCAGCTGATTTCTCAAAAGAGACCTTACAGGCAAGAAGGGGCTGGACAGAGGTATTCCAAGTCAGAAAACCAAAGATCTACAACCAAGATTGCTCTACCCAGCAAAACTTTCATTTAGAATGGAAGGACAGATAAAGTGCTTCTCAGATAAGGTCAAATTCAAGGAGTTCATCATCACCAAGCCCTTACTATATGAAATGTTAAAGGGACTTACCTAAGAAAAAGAAGATAAAAAAGATGAACAGTGAAAGGACAGCAAACTCACAGTTAGTAACAACCACACCTAAAACAAAAGCAAACTAAGAGGATAGCTAGATCAGGAGCAGAACCATAGAAATGAAGATCACAGGGAGGGTTAGCAACAGGGGAGTGGGAGGAGGGGAAGGGGGGAGAAGGTACAGAAAATAAGTAGTATAGACAGTAGATAGAAAATAGATAGGGGGGGAGGGTAAGAATAGTAGGGGAAATACAGAATCTAAAGAATTTGAGACACATGTTCATGAACTAAAGGGGGAAATGGTGAGGGAGGGGTATTCAGGGTGGAGGGGAAAGGAGGGGGGAATAGAGCAAATGTAATGGCATAATCAATAAAAAAAAAGAATAGTATGGGAAATATAGAATCTAAAGAACTTGAGACACGTGGTCATAAACTAAAGGGGGGGGTGGGGGGGGGAGGGGTGTGCAGGGTGGAGGGGAATGAAGGGGGAAAATAGAACTGTAACGGCATAATCAATAAAATATATTAAAAAAAAATGTTGAATCAATGTTGCCTTGGGTCTGATCAGCCCAGGGACCCACGCACAATTACACCCTTTATTTGTCATTCAATCACTGAACACAGAATCACTGAACATCTACTGTGGGCCATGCCTTGGGACTAAATAGTGAATGAGACAGGCATTGTCCCTCAGGAAGCTTATGGTCCAAAGTGGGAGCAGAGTCATGCTGTAGCAGAGAGAGTACTAGCCACAGAAGAGTCCATTCTACCTCCTAACAAACTTTCCTTTCTAGCCATGTTTTTAATCCTGATAAAAAAAAATCTCTAGGACCCTCCACTCAAATTGAAACTGTTCTGGGTCTCACTTAGATAAAGTTTGTTCTTGAAAGGCTTGAGCTTCCTGAACATAATACATTCCATTTCAATATGGAGTAAATATATTCCTGCTTTTGTACATTCCTGCTATGTATACAATTTCTCCTTCTACTTTATTTGTCTAATTTTTACCTTCCTTTAAAGGCCAGATCAGGTTCCCTTTCTCACTGAAATGCTCCCTCAACTCCCAGGACATTCATTCTTCATACCACTTGTTGTCTTGACTTCTTAGATTATTTGTGTTTTCTTATATCTGTCCTCCAACCATTTTTAACATTTTTGTTTTCATATTCTGTTGTTTAGAAAAATGCCTAATGCACCATGGTTACCCATGAAATGTCTATTGATGATAAAAACACATATTTTTCTATGAACTTGATGATTATCAGGCCTAAAGAATAAAATTTTCCAAGGTAAACACTTTGTGACAATTTTCTTTTGGCCAGAAAGAGTCACCCTTAGGATCTGCGCATTTCATTTTAGGTTTCTTTTCATGCCATGTGTCATGAGGTCAGCTTTTTCAACACTAGTCTCACATGTGGGGATATATTACAGAGTCCAGGAGGCAGGGTACACAAAAGGAGAAAGAAGTGTTGTAGTTTGCAAGACTTAAAGAATAGTGGATACTCCGTGGGAAGAAGCTGGTTGTTTGTACCAAGGATTATATACACACTACAAGTGAAACTAAATAAAGAATTAAGTGAAAATCCCAGATAGACCACTAGGAACTAGAACAATAAGATAAGACAATGAGTTCCAATATTCATTGTCAAGAAATGTCGAGAACAAAACAGAGGATAGGACAACTCATTTGATCAAGGCCAAGGAACCTATAAGTATCCCGATCACAGGCTAGGCAGTGAGGGAGCCTGGAACCAAATCCAGCTCAGGGATCCTGAGCTTTAGTAGCATCACCTCCATCTGGCTCTCTAGCCCAGCACTGACAGATAGAAATAAAATGTAAACCATGTACATAAGACTTAATTTTTAAGCCATATTTAAAAAGTCAAAATAAAGAGGTAATATGAATTCGAATACTATATTTTATTTAAACCAATATATTCAACATATTTCTCTCTGGATTCAATATAAATACTATAAATGAGTTATTTTTCATTCTTTTTTCACATTAACCATTCAAAATCTGACATGTATTTCACACTAGGAACACTTCTTAGTTCAGACTAGCTGCATTTCTAGGGCTCAACACCAGATGTGGCTGGCTAACATACTGGACAGCACAGTTCTAGCCGCCTGGTGAGAGTGGTTTCCAGCTGCTAATTTTGTGGCTGCTTCATCATTACTCCTTGCTTTGCCTTTTAGGTACATCACTTTATAACTAATTCCCTGAACTAAACCCATTCTATTGTGAATACTTGAAGCAGCTTCTGTTTTTTTAAGAGCCAGACTAAAATGAACTTCTTTAATAATACTATAGAATAAATATCAGGGGTCAGCCACAAAGTAGAAAAAAGAGTCAAAGAAACAATACTAAAATTTATGTGGAACCACAAGAGACTCCAAATAACTGAAGCAATCTTGAACAGCAAGAACACAGCTGGAGACATCACTCTTTCTGATTTCAAATTACACTACAAAGCTGTAACAGTCAAAATAGTATGGTATTGACATAAAATCAACACATAAATCGAAGAAACAGAATTGAGAGCCCAGGAATAAACCCACACATATATGGTCAACTGTTATATATGTATGACAAAGGAAACTAGAGGACTGAATGGGGAAAGGAAATCCTGTCATTTGTCACAGTGGATGAACGCGGAGGATATTATGGTCAGTGAAACATTCCAAACAGAAAAAGACAGTGCTACATGATGTCACTTCAATGTGGGATCTAAAAATAAAAAACAGACATCAAAATTCATAGTAACAGAGAGTAGTTCAGTGGTTACCAGGAGTTAGAAGGTGGGGAAAATAGGGAGATGTTGGTCAAACTGTGCAAACATTCAGTTATAAAAGAAATAAGCTCTGGAGACTTAATATACATCATAGTGACTATAGATAATATATTATATTGTATTCTTGAATTTTGCTAAGAGTAGATTTCAAGTGTTTTCAGCACAAAGATAAGGAGATAAAGCTATGTGAAGTGACAGATATGCCGATTGCCTTAAATTTGGTAATTATTTCACAATATATATCAAAACATCATGTTATACAACCTGAATGTACACAATTTTTATTGGCCAATCACACATCATTAAAATGGCAGGAGGTGGTGTAGAGGTGGTCACAGAAGCAAACTTCAGCAGTGACTACAAAAGCACTGTATTAAAGAGAGCAATGTTGATCATCAGACTCCTAGAATTATGATTACCAACATTACTAGTCAAGCTGGGAAAAGGTATCTCAAATTTTTTTAGCAAACACACTATCATTCAACTCCTCCTCTTCCTATCCTTCCCCTGTTTCATTGCTGTTATTCTATGCACACTAAGCAATCCTTATTATAATTTGGCTTTCCCATGAAGTTCTGCCTAATAAGCAGAAAGCACTAGTTATACAGATTAAAAAAACCTGGTCTTTCTCTTTGTGACCTCATTGGGTACTTGCATTAAGGTGTCCTCATCATGCAGCATCTTGCCATGTATGACAGACCGTGGCAGGAATCTGCTATTGTGCTCCATTCATAGACTTGACCTGGCAGGTTTTAATTTTTTTTTCTACTTGGGTCTCCACCATCTTTTTCCTTTGTGAAATAAAAGGAGATAAATTCTGTTCAACTTTTATGGCCATAGAGAACTAGAAGGGACTATACTGTTTACTTGTCTGAACCTGGATTTTTTTTTTGGAGAGAGGGATAGTGAGGCCCACAGGGATTTGAAACATTGCCCAGAGTCATGCAGCAAATTAGCAGCAAAATAAAGATTATGATGCATGTTTTCTGCTTCTTGGAACAATGTTCTTTCATATGGTATCACACATTAGATTATTACCTTAGAACCTAGATAAAAGTTATATTTGTCTGGCATTAAGATTCCACAATGTAGAAACACAGTTAGTACTTGGCCTACCAACAAATGACAGTTTATTTGAAATTTTATGCATGGTATAAATTTGGAAAATTGGGTTAGAATCTGTGATGCTGCATTTGATGTGACGGACACTTGAGCACCCTGCGCAAGGTTGGTAAAAGTCTGTTGTTCCCTCTCTCCAAGTTAGTGTGATCTGACCTATCTTTTTCCAGGTGATGCCAAGAATGGTAATTTGAAAGTGGAATGAAATCCATCTCAAATAACGAACTAATGTGTTTAGGTTTGAAAATAATATATGTGAAGATTCAAACCAACAAAATGTAATAGGATTCATTCATTCATTTCTTGGGTGTCTATACTAGGCAATGTGAAAAAACTGAACAAAACAAAAGAGTTTAAGTTTCTGCTCTTATGAAACTTAGATGCTGGTGCAAAAGACACCAAATAAGTGTCAGATTAAAAACAAACAAACAATTAGAGACAGTGATAAATGTGAGGAAAACTGCAGGTTGCCATGATAAGAGTAGTGGAACATTTACTTTGGATAGGATAGCTAGGGAAGGTCTCTCTAAGAGACAATCATTTAAGCTAAATCCTGTATTAAAAGACAATGCAACTTCCTGGAAAAAGAGCAAAGCATTCCAGGCAGAGGGAAAGGTATAAAGGGGCTGAGGTGGTAAGTTCTGGGATCTTAACAATACATGATAAACTGGAAAAATTTGGACTGTGGTCAGTTTTGTTTTGTAGTAAAAGAAAATCTGTTTCAATTCAGATGTGACTTACTCTTCAGTGGGCAGGGTGGGCAGGGTAGCATGAACGGACACAGCTACCAAGTCCATGTACAGCCCTGGTTGGCATGTGATTCTCAGGGGCTTCCCGTGGAGCACCTGGAGTTGTGACAGAGAACACATAGAATACAATAAAAACATCCTGGGTAAGGGCTCTAAAAATACAAGGGAACTTTCTCCCTGAGGAGCTGACACCAGCTCGAGGGAAGAGTTAGAGGGCCAAGGCACAGATTGACTTTCCGCTCGTTCTCTGATCCTTCACGGTGGCCATTGTAAATACAAAAATCGCCAACAAAACAACACAAAAATGTGAAACACGTGGCACTAAATTGACTGCAGAAAGGACCCTTGTTTACAGTATGAGAGCTGAAATAAGAAGGCAGAGTGCCACAATATTCTACCTCAGTTGGAAACATGTCCGTTGGGTGGCAAATTTTCCTCTGTTCTGTGCGTGTCTGTGAATGACTGTGAAAGTGCCCGAGTCATGATTTTGTTGCTAGAAATAAATTTTAGCAAGGAGGCAAAGTTGCAGGTACAGAATCCATGAATAGAGAGGGTTGAATGTATATATTAAGTACCAAGCAATTTATATGTGCATCATCCTATTTAATCCTTTTAGCAACTCTATGAGGTAGGTACTACTTTTATAATAGTGTATACATTGAGACTAAGTAAATTCCCGCAGTCACACAATGCATAAGCAGTGGAGCTAAGACTTCTACCCTGGGATCTCTGAAGCTAAAGCCAATGTTCTTAGCTATCATGCTGAATTTTCCCCATAAATGTGTTGCCTCCCATGAGCTTTTCTTGCTTGGGGAATGCTCAGTGGATGAAGACCATGATCTGTATTTCCAGTCACATCTTCAGAAGGTGAGTGTCATTTAGAGCTGACTTGTCCTGTTAATCATAGCATACTTTTTTTCACTTCTATGTCTTGAAACACTGACTACCCATAGGAAGATCTGGCAAGGTGTTGAACCCAGATCCTTAAATCTCAATTGTATGGGCACAGGGCAGGTAATCAATACTACATGAAAATCTTCTGAATCTAAGGCATAGGTTCCGAAGTTCAAACCCATGTCACCCTTGACATTCTAGAATTGGATTTCCCACCCTTACTGAACCACAAATATAAATTTTAACATGATAGGGGATGTGAAGTACTATTTTTTAAACGTCAAAAATACACATATAAAAGATTTCACTTATTGAACTCTTATTTAATGATTCAATAAAAACAAAACTGATTATTTTTATTTATTGCTGTGTAAGTGGAATGGAGGTTTTCAAAGCTTGCATAAACTTTGTTTCTTTTCTAAGTAAACCCTACATGGGTCTATAAACTTGCTCCTTGACTAGCTCCCAATTTTTTTCTCCTACTGGCTTATTGATAAAGTGTTCTGTTTATAGCAGATTCTGTAATGAGCATTAGTTTCATGACTGGAGCAGAGCCTTAAAGCTAAGCACTTGGAATCTAGCAACTCAAAAATCCTGATTGTCTTGTAGCAAATGTATTAGATGTCAGTCTCCACTGCATGTAAATACACCCTAATAATATTTAGCAATATAAAATGAGAAAAATAACTATCCCACCCTCATCTCCTTTCACACCAGTGTGTGCGTGTTCATCATTTACTGCTCAGAGAAATTTGCCAAGAGCCATGGCTACTCGGGCCAGTAGCATGTACTCCAGATGCATCGATCGTAAGGTGATTGAAACTATTTCTCCTTTCAAGGATTATTTTTACCTTGAGCCAAAGATTAAGTCTGATTAAGGGGTTTGATCGAATCATCAGAGAAACAATGGTATGGAAATTGAGAATGAAATGATAGTTGTGTTAGTCTTCTTAGTTACAATATGAACATGTAACTTTTCGGTGAACCAAATGTCTGATTTATGACTTAAATATATAGATATTTTTCATTCATTGGGTTTTAGTATTCAAGAAAAATATGAATGAATAAATAGATGATAAAAATTGGGAGATTTATTTGGTAAATACCAGGCACTCTTATATTTTATTTTTGTTTTGTAGTTGGAATAAAAGTAAAAAGAGTTCCATTTTTATACAATTAGTTATATTCCAAGATAATTTCAGAAAATTATTAACAGATACAAAAAGAAGTCCTAATTCTGAGAAGTTGGGGTAGAAGAAAGGGTGAGCTGGAGTTTTTGATACAATCCATTCATTTCAGAGAATGGACAAGTGTTGGAGCTGAAGCACAGTAAGTTCTGAAATAACAAAAACAGCCCAGCTGGATTGGATGAAGAATACATATGCTTCAATAATATTACATTCATGAAAAGCGATACTGTAGCTAGAGGTTTGCTTATCTACTCAGAATGTTTTCTAACTGGTAATTAGAAAGTATATAAATTTAGATGCTAATATGTGGAGGAATCAGCAAAACAGAAAAAATCAAAGTCAAAGTCAATATATTGGAAATTGTATGTTTTCACCTGCAAAAGAACACTAGAAATTTCTAATTCTTTATGAGCATCTACCAAAAAGAACATTCTTACCTGAGAATTCTAGTTTAGTCTGGTATAACCTAAAGGAGTTTTCAAGGAAGGCATGAAGACTTTATCCAAAGGCCAGGTAATTTAGGGAAAATATAAAGTTGCAATTGATTGTTGAATACCAGTGGGCTAGAGTTGCAATAGGGAAAGGATGTTAGTGTAACACTAAAATTTTAGCTTATATATACTTTAATGAATCTCACATGTTTCTAAATATACATCACCACTCACTACACATGCACCAGTGTTACAAGTGTGGCTTTTCTCCTACTAATGTCATGTGACAAGATGGCAGAGCTCACAGACTGTTATGCGTTATCCACCCTCACTTTCTCCTTTGAGGCAGAGGAGCAGGACATTCTGACTCTCTGGAAAGAGTGTCTTCAGCCAGGGAAAACTGGGGCCAGTTTTTAAAATATATGGCACTCTCTTTTTCTATTTACATTAATATTTCATTGTTTCTTCACAATGCGTGTGAGCATTTCTTTGAAGAACTTTAAGGTTGGAGTCACTCTTTGTAACTAATATTGTTTTAATTATTACATTTTACAGAAATATGTGCATGTCTTCATGTTGATTCATGTGAAGTACTCAGTATGTTCCAGGAACAGTGTAAGAACTGAATAGACTTTAGGAAGCTACAGTTCACATATTTTACTAAAAGTATCTCTTAAGGTCTTTACTTGCTAGTCAGGAAGTGACAACATCAATCACTGAAAAATATTTGTCAATTTTGTGACAGTATTGCTGCCAATTTCTTTTTGCTCTTGGTTAATCATTAGCCAAGTCTGCATGTAACCAGCTCATCTCAACCTCATAGAGAGCTATGACTTCAGCCTTAACACACACAATAAATTCCTGCATCTTTTCATCATGTACTGTACATAGTTTTCTGCTTTTCCGTCTCTAAGAGTACACTCCTAGGTTCTTTAGAGACACATATGTAACATTTTGTGTGCTTTGTTCACACAAAGCACACAAAATGTTACAAGGTGAGCTTGTGTGCTCACCTTGTTTTTACTCCAAATATGTGACAGATTCTGAACTTGGTACTGGAAATGTCCGTGGAAGCTCTAGCTTGGTTGAGGAAATAAACACAGATGAACATTTGTGGGTTAACTGCTGATAGAATGTATGCCAAGTGCCATGAGAGATCAGAGAAGGGAGTATCTCACTGCATCTGAGTTAGATTACAATGCCTAGTGGGTGAAGGAATGCTTGGACTGGTTATTAAAAGCTAAATAGAAATTGGGTAGGTAGACAATAGCTGGAGCACCTTCCAGGAAAAGGGAAAGCTTTATGTAAAATTATGTTGGGTCATGAAGTATGTGAGAAAGTATAAGAAGAGGTGAGGCTGAGATGGGACTTCATCCTATAGACCATTGAAGGAGACTCATTGAAAGGTTCTATGTCACTGTATGAGGAACAAGTTGTGAGGAACAAGTATAAAGAAAGAGGAACCAGTTAGAAGCATGTTATACAAAGAATCCAGGTGATTTGATAAGATCCTGAAGATAACATATATTTAAATTTAACAAATAGAGCAAATATATATAATCTATTTGACATAAAGCCCTGGTCTAAGCAATTTATAAATACTGACTCATCAAACTACACTGTCCTTATGAAGTAAGTACTATTATTATTGTCTCACTTTTTTTGACTGAGGAGATCAAGGAACTGAAAAGCTAAGAACTTTGCTCAAGGTCACACAGCTAGTAAATGATAAAACTAAAGTTGAAGCCAGGCAGTTTGGCTCCAGTATCCCTCCTCCTAGCCATTATAACACATTGCCTTTCTATATTTAAAAATAGGAGCTCATTGTATGGCTTGGGTAACTAGGTGGGTATTGACATCATCTATGTAGACCAGGAACACAGGAGGAGGAAGAGATTTCAGACAAGTATAGAGCTAATGAGCTCGGTTTTAAGTATGCTGAGTTTGAGGTCCTCACACTTGGCTCAGGCCTGATTCAGAACAGATAGTTGTTGACAATAGCCAACTTTTTCTAGAGCCCTAGAAACTGCAGTGTGTTGATGTCGATGCTGGTCTGGAAGCTTCTCGAGGACTGGGTGGTTTCTACATGGGGTGAAAGTAGTGGCAGACCACAGAAGCGGTGGGACACTCACACACCTGGTGCCCGCTACCCGGCTCTCCCTAAATCAGACCCCAACAGATGGAAAAATCACTGAGAGCTGTACTGTTTCATATTTTAGGGGAAGTTTGGGAACTGCAGTTCTTTTCTCTTCTCTCTCCTCAAATCCTGTTGCAAACAGGTAAAGGAACTTTCACATTTTATTGGGCATGTTTTGAGCAAAAGTCACAGCCCAAAAGTTACTGTTAGGGTTATTATGACAAAAATTTCAAGTAAGTAAACATCTATAATATTTCACTTTAATTCAAGATAAGGTAATGAAAATAATATCTGCCTAAAGAGAACTAAACTCATCCAAAATTCTGTACAAACTCTCAGATTCAGCTTCTGATGCTGTCAGTTGGAATTCCCTTAACATATTTAAAAGAGGCAAGTTAGGTGTATGAGACATCATTGTCCCAAGGCTTTTTATCTGATGTTTACTGTTAGTTTTATTTTTTCTACTTGCCAAGGTTTAAAAATCGGTACAAAATTAAAACAAATTTTTGAAGCAGATTTCAAATTTTTGGTGGTTGTTGAATTCCATTCCTTACCATTCTTGCCATGGGAGAGGAATGAAAATAAAACACTTCTCAACAAATAGGTAAGTCTTGACATATTATTTCGTCATGCAGCTAGGGGATGGGACAAAGAAAGACAAGTTGTGTTATATTTGAACAGGCATTTTTTCATGAGCATTGGGTCCTCTCAGAATGTCTTTGGATTTATTTTGTGATTCCTAACTCTTCAATGCATACAGTTTTCTGTAAAGTTCTGCGATGTAAGGGCTCATTCCAATAGTTTGCTCATTGTCCTAGGGCACAGTGAGTTATCCCTTAATTTCTCCCAGAAGTTCACAAGCCAGGAAGTCAGAAAACTGATACAGACAAACACCCTTAAGTGTTTGGCTGAGTTCGTAAGTTATATTAAGGATATCTCTTTCCAAGTACAGGCTGTACCCATGACAGAATGATAGGTATGCCAAGCTACTCAAAAAAAATTCCTCTAATATCAACACATGGGTTTGTGTTAAAATAATATATTATTACCCTTGCAGAGAGTGAAATGACTTTTCCCTAAGTGAAATGACTTAGATCCTACTTATAAAAGTAATGAGTAGAATAAAATTTGTAGGATTGAAACAATAGCCTATAAATCCAATTTCATCTTTTCCTCCGGACTCATGACTGATATTTTGGTCTGCACACAAGGCATATTTACCAGGATGTCATAGAACCTTCAATCTCAATATGCCCAACATCTTCTCTGCAAGACATTTTCTCTTAGTTTCCACTTCAGTCAGTGGTGTCATCGTATACCCAAACCACAAATCTAGGAGAACTTTTCGGTTCCTCAATTTCCCTAGTTTTCCAGCTCTGGTTTTAAATACCTTTCAAGTATATTCTCTCTCCTGTTCCCCCACCACAGCCATTGCCTTATTTCTGGCTAACATCAATCATCTCCCCTCTGGACAGTTGCAGTTCCCTCTGAACTAGTGTCAACTATTTCTAGTCCCTTCACAAAGCCAAGGAAGTAAATATTTTAAACCACACTCTTCTCATTCCCCTTCCTAATTCTCTCCCCCAGCCACTGCCTGATTGGTTTCTAAATTCTGACATTAGAAAGCCCAAGCTGCTTGGTATAGCACCTAAGGCTCTTCTTGGCCTGGCTCCTCCAAACCATGTTCTCACTTTGAAGCTCCAGTTATGAGGTCACTGGTTCAGAGAACATTTTAGATTCCTGAACATTCCGGGCTTTGTCATGCTTCTATTCCTGTCCAGAATGGGTCGGTTCTTTCAATGGCTACTACTTAGGTAACATACGAAACCTTTATAAAGACCTCTCACATCTACTTTTCTTTTAGCTCAGGGAATTGTCCAGGGTTGTCTCTTCCAGGTGTCTTGGTCGTCATCATGTCTTACCACATTTTCTCTATACGACTGCCTTTTTACTTGTCTTCTCCGAATATTTCCCTTGGGTTCTCTCCCCTCTGGCTCCAAGCAGGAAAGCCCTCAGGTAAGTAGCACTCCATTCCCATGTCCTACCCCGAACTCTTCAGACTGAGTGCCCATAAGGGTCCATCTGGAGAGTGGAATGAGTCTCTCCTTTTGTACAACAATGCTCTTTCCCTCTTCTACTGATTACAAGTGCTTTTCATTGAGTTTCAAAACCAAGTTCAAATGTTTCCAACTCTGAGACACCTTCCCTATTCTATTCAGATAAAGATAGTTGTTTCTTCCTATTTGTAACTCTATACATTGTACAAATTTCTCTTTCACTTATCACTCTTTATTGTATGGTCTTGGGCAATATCTTTAACTTTTCTTTGGCTGATATGTAAAAAATGGGATAAATTAACTCTCGGGTTGCCATCACATAGTAGATACTTAGTAAGTGATTGCTAAGAATTGGTAGAAAGAATGCCCCTAACTAAAAATAGAAAGCCAGATAAGGGCTAGAGATACATTCATGCCATGACTATGTTAGGGATTAGGTGTAGTAGCACTTTTGTAATTTTAATTTTTTTAAAGATTTTTAAAATTTATTTATCTTTAGAGGGAAAGGGAAGGAAAGAGGGAGAGAAATTTCAATGTATGGTTGCCTCTCATGTGCCCCCTGCTGGGAACTGGCCTGCAACCCAGGCATGTGCCCTGACTGGGAATCGAACCATAGTTGTTTGGTTCACAGACCGCCACCCAATCCACTCAGCTACACCAGCCAGGGCAATTTTAATTTTTTGATCTATATTTAAAAACTTATGGCCCCTAAGAGAAATAAGCCAGTCAAAGAAAGACAAATATCAAATGATTTCACATGTATATGAAATCTAATGAACAAAATAAACAAGCAAAATTAAAATGGACTCCTAGACACAGAGAAGACACAGAGAACAGACTGACAGCTGTCAGAGGGGAGAAGAGTTAGGGGGAAAGGTGTAAATGAGATTAAGCAAAATAAACACAAAACCCATACCTGACACAGACAACAGTATGGTGATTGAAAGAAGGAAAAGCAGATGGGGGGCAGGTAGAAGAAGGTAAAGGGGAGATAAATGGTGATGGAAGGAGACTTGACTTTGGCTGGTAAACACACAATACAATGTACAGGTGATGTATTTATTATAGAATTGTATATGTGAAACCTATGTAATTGTATTAACCAATATCACCCCATTAAATTCAATAAAAATTTATAATAATAATAATAAATTATGGCCCTGGACTTAGAAGAATTAAAATAACTGGGTCCTCAATTTCACAAAATACCCTTAAAGGCCTTTAGCAAAATTAGACAAAGAATATTAATGCCTGCGAACATAGATTATCTTTGTGTATCATCCAGAGTAAATAAAGTATTTATTCACACACTGGACCTCTTAATTTAAAGTTGTTTAATAAACTCATGAGTTACCTCCATTTGTTGAAGTGGTCTCTGAATTGTGGTGAATTCGTGGCCTTAGATCCGTGATTTGTAGATAGCATGCCTTTGCAAAAGCATGCTCCAACATTGGTGTTTCCTATGTAACTGAAATCTCAGTAAGTCATATGAGAATTCCCCCCAAGGGTTGTTCTGTTCTCCAAATGGAACAGTTCAGACAATTTGTTTTCTTCTCATGAGATCATTCTATAATCATTCAATAGTCACCAAAGATGGCCTTCTCAGTCTTTTTTCTTCTTGTCTTCTGCACTATCTGGCACTTCTGAAATCAACCTTATTCTGAAAAAGTTTCTCTCTTGGCTTCTACAAAACTCAACTATCCTGATCTTTTGCAAACATAGCATCTTCTGATTTTTATCTTTTAGCCTAAAAATATGTGTTCTTTACTTGCTTTGATTCTGGGAATTCAGCTCTTCTGTTTCTATTCTCTCTTTGCTTCCCTTGCATGAATAGATGATACCAAAATAACATCTTTTTCTCTGCTGCATATTTTTATGAACATATATCAATCACCACTTTAAACTCAATGTTGTACGTCCAAAATCAATACTTGAATTCCTATCAAGAATGGATACTTTTATCTCTGCTAATGATATGCTCATATTTCACTTGTACAGGTATTTGAATACTGAACAAAAGTTAGAAAAACATTTTTTCTAGTCACTTGAAAGGCAGACAGAGACAAAGTCTGCACTTTTTCATCATAAGTTTTACTTTACTTTTCAAAACTTCTATCACCATCAGAGTTAAACTTATTCAGAGAAATTTCTATCTAAAAATTATCTGTAGGACTTCCAAGTTGGAGGCATAGTTAAATACATTTTGCTCCTTGCACAACCAAAGAAGGACAACAACAAATTTAAAAACAAAAAATTTCCAGAACTGCCAGAGAAGCAACTGTGTGGAAGTCTAGCAAACAAGGAGTTAAAGAAGAAATATTCATTTAGACTGGTAGGAGGGGCAGAGGGGGGCAGCTGGGGCAGAGAGGATGCACAACAAGGCAGCTAGAGGACCAGGTGGCCCACATTTGCATGCAGATAAAATGGGAGGAACAACTGGGGAGCAAGACAGACCACACAACCCAAGATACCAGTGCAGGAAAAGAAAGCCTCAAAACCTCTGACTGTAAAAACTGGTAATTATAGCAGGGGAAGAAACTCCCAGCCTCACAGAAGAGTTCATTGGAGAGACCAACATGGTCCTAGAATGTACACACACACACACACACACACACACGCACACACACACACCTGGGAATCAGAACCAGAAAGGCCCAATTTGCTTGTGGGTTTGCTTGTGACTAAAAGCCAGCAGAGAGCCAAAAAGACATTGTCCATTTCAGACGCCTACCCCACATACAGCATGACAACATAGTGACCTGGGTTGCCCAGCCCTGGCAAATACTCAAGGCTCCACCCCTTACAATGTAATAGGCATGCCCAAACAAAGAAAAATATGGCCCTAATGAAAGAACAAATCAAACTCCAAAAATAGAACTAAGTGATAAAAAGATAGCCAACCTGTCAGATGCAGAGTTCAAAACACTGGTAATAAAGATGCTCACAGAAATGACTGAGTATGGTCACAAAATAAAGAAAAAGTGAAGGCTATGCAAAGTGAAAAAAAATACAGGAACCCAACAGTGAAGTGAAGAAAACGGGACTCAAATCAACAATTTGGAGCAGAAGGAAGAAATAAACATCCAACCAGAACAGAATTGAAGAAACAAGAATTCAAATAAATGAGGAGAGGCTTAGAAACCTCCAGGACAACTTTAAACGTTACAGAATCTAAATCATAGGGGTGCCAGAAGGAGAAGAGGAAGAACAAGAAATCAAAAACTTATTTGAAAACATAATGAAGGAGAACTTCCTCAATCTGTCAAAGGAAATACACTTCCAGGAAGTCCAGGAAGCTCAGAGAGACCCAAAGAAGGTGGACCCAAGGAAGTACACACCAAGGCACATCATAATTACGTTACCCAAAATTAAAGATTAGGGCAGAATTTAAAAGCAGCAAGAGAAAAGGAGACAGTTCCCTACAAAGGAGTTCCCATAAGACCATCAGCTGATTTCTCAAAGGAAAACTTGCAGTCAAGAAGGGGCTGGAAAGAAGTATTCAAAGTCATGAAAAGTATGAATTCATGTCTAAGATTACTCTGTCCAGCAAACCTATCATTTAGAATAAAAGGGCAGATAAAGTGCTTCCCAGATAAGGTCAAGTTAAAAGAGTTAATCATCACCAAGCCCTTATATGAAATGTTAAAGGGACTTATTTAAGAAAAATAAGATCAGAACTATGAACAGTAAAATGACAACAAACTCACAACTATCAACAACTGAACCTAAAAATAAAACAGATCAAACTAAGCAAACAACTAGAACAGGGATAGAATCACAGAAATGGAGATCACATGGAGGGTTATCAGCAGGGACAGGGTAGGGAGAGTATAGGGGAAAAGGTACAAGGAATAAGAAGCATGAATGGTGGGTACAAAATAGACAGGGGCAGGTTAAGAATAGTATAGGAAATGGAGAAGCCAAAGAACTTATCTGTACCACTCATGGACATGAACTATTTTGGTGGGGGAATGCTGATGGGACAGGGGGTTGCAGGGTGGAGGAGAGTAATGGGGAAGAAAAACTGGGACCACTGTAATAGCATAATCAGTAAAATATACTTTTAAAAAAGTAAAAATAAAAATCAGCTGTTAAAACAATTTTTAAGAAAATATGCCCCTTTTCTCCTTTGAAGGCAAGATGGGAAATTGAAAAAAGCAATGCATAAAATTCTGTGCTCTTAAGTTTGCAATAGTATGTTCACATACTTTTGTAAGCAATTTTTATTATCAGTTAGGAATTCTGAGTTTACTATGTCCCTTTCTTAAGTGACAGCATTTTAGTTTCCAAGATCTTTAATCACTGCTAATTTATAGATTAGAGTTTTCCAATACAAGGATCTTGAGAGTTCAGGTTTATAAAAAGTTTAAATAACATATTTCCCTTGGATCTGTGCTCACTAAAAACAACCAGACTGTCTCATCACTTTTTCCATAGAGCCTCACAATATCCTACAAAGCTACTGATAGGAGAGAAACTCCTTTGTTACCCCTGCTGGTGCCTGTTGACTGAGTGGTTAGTTCTCCCACCACTCTTGAGGACCATGAGTATTATACATGTAAATAAAACTCACAATTGGCCCAACCTTCTCATCTCATTGTTTAAACCTCACCCATCAGATGATTTAGGTTGTTTATTCAACTGCAAACTATTTTCTGAATCCAATACAGAAAAATCAGTCAAGCCAGTTGTTAGGCTGCAGGAAGATAGGAAGGTCACAGAAAATCTGCAGAGAGAAAGAACTAAGTTCTTTCCAGGATTCCAAATATGTCTTTTTTTATCTAGTTCCATAAAATAAAGCAAAAATTAAGCAAGTTAATAGTTTTAGCTTTACAAAGATGCCATGGTAATTGTAGAAAGTAATTATAAGCCTGACACAGAAAAATCTATATTTTTCCTCCTTTATTTTTTTCTGTTTTTTTCCTAATAATAAAAACACAGGGGGCAAAAACATGCCAAGGAGTGATGAACAAAAGGAGACAGTGCAATTTAGGGATCATTTAATGTTTGTGTGGTCCTTCTGCTTTAATAATATTCAGATGCTCAACTACTTCCCCTCCCCCCCAGATTTTAAAAATACAGCTGTAAGAGATGTAACAGACCAATTAGAAAGCCAATCTAATAGTCAGAATTTAAAACATCTACATTTGTTTTGTTCTTCCCTCCCTTTCTTTTATTTGGTCTCAGGAATTTTTTTAATTTAATAAAACAAATATCTTACAGTTTAGAAAAAATTTAGTACAGTTTTTGTTTAAATTGCCAGAAATCCTCAGCAAGCTGCTCAACCCACTGTAACACTATAGAGTAGATGTAGTAATTAATACAAATACAGCATCGAACGTTGGTTACCATGAAAAAAGGTCATCTGTGTTAAGTCTGTGGTTTTGAATCCTGACAGAAATAAAGTTTGGGTTCGTTTGTTTATTTGTTTTTACAATTCTGAGTCCATATTTTATTTTTAGTCTAGGAAAGCATTCGGGGTTAGGAATTTCTTTTTACCCAAAAACTCTTGTGCCCTTTTACTGAGAAATGTGCTATTGGACCATAAGGAAGTCCATCAAGAATAGATAGGACCCATTTCAAGTGTTAAATTGCTCCTGATGAAGGTCCTATACACATTACTAAGCCTCTGCTTCTTATTAAAAGAAACAGCATTACTGAGTTATAAGTTCAAAAAGCTGCATGAGAGGCCATTGCTTTCATTAGCTGTTTGGACATAGAGTTAAGTCATAAAAAGTTTGAGACACTGGGTTATTTGTTTTTAATTCCTCAGTGCTATGCATTCACTTTTATTATTTTGCACATTATGTCCCTATGCGTTCAGACATTTGAAACTGAGTAAGGCCTTAGGCATTTTGGGGGTTTTATTTTATTTTTTTTAATTATTGAATTTTTTTCTTTTGTTTTCTTTTGTTATTGTTGTTCAAGTATGGTTGCCTCCATTTTCCCTCACCACTCTCCCCCACTTTCCTCCCTCCCACCTCCCCTCCTCAATCCTATGCCCCTGTGGCTTTGTCCACTGCACCATTTTTGGTTTTTTAAAGCAAAAATGCATAAAAGAGGCAATATATGGAAATGTGTTCCATCCAGATGTGTCCTATCCAAATATCAGGTGATGGAACTGATTTAGAATCAATCAGTATTTGTTAAATCTTTCATATATGTTTTACTAATGTACTGAATTAGAGGATGGAATAGTTAACTAATTGAGAACGTGAAGCAATTGCGTTTTCATTCATCCATTTGGTGGACATCGGATGCTTTGGATCACCACTATATAACATGTGGGAGTGCAGAATATATGAACATGCACCCTTCCAGAGCCAAGGAGCTTACATCCTTTTGGAATTTTTTGCTTGTTTGTTGTGTGCGTGTGAATACTATTTTGTTTATACGCTTAACATCTTCTAAATGGAATCTTTGCAGAATTTGGCAAGGAGGGGGGAGGGAATTAGGTGATTTCCCAAATTAAATGATAGTGACCTCATTTGAACCTGAAAAGTTCAGAGTTTGGGGAAATCATTTAGGGTGTTTACCACTTACTAACAGCAGAAACTAGAGGAACCACCACCAACACCTAGGCATGGCAGGGTTGCCAGATTTAGCAAATAAAATTAATTACAAGATGTCCTATAAATTAGAATTTTGGATAAACAAGGTTTTTAGCATAAGTTTACCCCATATAACATTTCAGAAATACTTATACAAAATTTTATGTGTTGTTTATCTGAAAGTCAAATTTAATGGGGTATTTGGTATTTTTTCTGGGAACCCTAAGAACAGCCAAGCAAGACACACTGCAAGTGGCAAAGAGAGGACTGGCTGGGTCAGGGGTGAAAATCAGTCCATGTACCCTCCATTAGCACTGAAACCTTAAGAGACTAATTCTAATCAATGTTGAGGGGTTGGTGTCTGCAGGCTGTTATTTTATCAGTGTAGACAATCTCATTTCTACAGATATAATTTACTTACCTCCACTGACTAATAACTAAAGAAAAAGGAGCTTAGATTGACAGTGACTCTATTAATGTCTTTGATAGAGATTTAAAACGATAAAAATTAAAAATAAATACTATATTCTTTTGAGGATTCACATCCCAATATTCAAGGGATCTCAAAGTTGTTCTCCTTTAAGCAATGAAAGACCTTTTTTCTCCACCTAATTAGCCTGATAGAAGTAAAACCCTGGTATCCTAGAATTTCTCCCAACATTTAAGAACCTTTCAGTAAAACTGGGGACCAGTCATCTGTGAGAATCCCTTCATCTTTATGAAGAACAACCCTGTCATCTACAGCAATGACAAGGAACTCTATTCCATGTAGGGAGCATAAAAATAAGAATATTGTCTTAGATGAGTCTAATAAAAATTTTTTGGAGAAGTCAGTGCCTTTGTAATCCTTCAAATTACACCATAAACTGGGCTTGGGTATAAAAGCAGAAGTTTTTATTTGTTTGTTTGTTTATTTACCATAAGGCAACAAAAGGTGTTTCACTGTTAAGCAATAACATCAAACTTAAATATAAAAGAATTCTCAAAGTTGTCCAGTACAATAGTCACAGTTAATCCAGTTGGCTGTACTGTGATTTGCACCAAATTAATTAAAACAGAACCTGTGTTAGCAATGTTAATTTTGGCCTGAGCTGTTATGAAAATTTTCATCAGTTCTGGAAGTTTTCCTGCATCTGTGGAATTTTCCCAGCTTCTGAAATCATGTGTCAAATCATTTGTAATCTGTTGAAAGCTATTTGTGACCTTTCTTGAAGCTTAAAAAAAAAACTCCATCTGTTGGCTACATCACCCGAGAATTCTGGACATGGAGAAATCTCAAAAGAGAAAAGAAAGGCAGTTTTTTCTCCTGACCTTTGAAATTGTAATGTCATGTTAATTGAATCTGAGTTTTTTGTTAACAGCTATTTCATTGAACATTTCTGGGAACTGTATTAAGTCAAGTGTTTATAGAAAAGCAGGTGTTTTCTCTCACATTTGTGTGTCTTCCTGTTTTCTACACGATATCCATTTTCCCTTTTTCTCTCTAAGTAATTCATTCTCACAATGTGCTCCTGACTTTTTACCCCATAAGTCTGCGGTGAAAATGTCCTGTTTCACAAACATTTGTTAAAGAAGTAAGAAATTAATAGTTGAAAATCATTTTTTCCCTGCAAGCATACACTATTTGTAGCTTTATCAGTAACCATTTGAATCACAGGATGAATAATGCTTTTTGAGAGATCCCCGTATAAATATGCTTTTATTTATACGTGCTTTTCATTTGCACTTTATTTTAGACTATATTAAAGTCAGACAGTGTCTATTGCTATGTATTTTTTATTTTTATTTTTATTTTTATTTTTATTTATTTAGTTGTGGTTCAAGTAGTTTTCTATCTTTTACTTACACCTCAACCCTTCTCCTCCAGTGCTCCCCACCTCCCTCCCATTTCTACCCCCCTTAGTTTTTATCCATGTGTCCTTTATATTAGTTTCTGTAAATCCTTCTCCTTTTCCCCTAAAATTCCCTCCCCTCTGGTCGCTGTCAGCCCGTTCTCTATTTCAGTGTCTTTGGTTATATTTTGCTTGCTTGTTTGTTTTGTTGTTTAGGTTCCTGTTAAAGGTGAGATCATATGGTACCATACCTATATTTTTAAGTACTATGGGGAAAATGCCTTTTATATTTACCCTATTTTAACAATTTCTTTAATTCTTTGTGTAGCCTAGAAGGAAGCTCAGAAATGAGATAGCAAAAGAGACGTGTCTATCGAGTGGACCGCACCTTTCTGTGGTTCCTTCTCAGCTGCCCTTGACTATCCACAGGTGAACATTTCAGCTCCTCTGGAAGGTTTCGACTCCTCTGCCCTCTGTCAAGGAGCATTGACAATCATAAACCCAGAGAGTAAGCAGACCAGATCTAGGTCTCTGGGAATCAGATCGTGTGGTGCTGGGAGAGAGGGGAGCAGTACTGTGAAGTTTCTCAGAAAGACCACACTTGCCTTGCCCCCCCCCAGATGAGCCAGCCATGCGTGAGAGCTGGCTGGAGGCTTTCAGCACCGACCCACTCACCTTGCCTTAGCAAGGCCAGATACCCACTTGCAGAAGTTGAAACAGAAGCATGTGGGCAAGAAGCCAACAGCAGCAGGTAAATGTGATTTATGAAACAGCATGCAATGAGGAGAACCTATCTGAATTCTGTTAACTACCCTGGGGCAGTGCTGCTGAGCTCCAGAGTCGAAATGCTTCTCTGGAACATGTTTGCTCTGATTAACTGGGATACTACAGGATAATGCAAGCTTGCATTTTCCTATAGGTTTCCTTTTCAATAGTTAGTCTCTCCTAGAGGGTATCACTCTCAAGAAGTTCAAGTAGAATCCCTTTATTTCTTCAGCAACTAGCTCTTGCTAATTTGATGACCTCTAATACGGGTGGGCAAAACACTAAGCAGCCAGGAAGGTCCCAAGGGGGGACTATTTTGTTATCAATACTTCATCCTCAGGATCCGTGGTAACTTTTCTACTCACCTCCATTTTTATTTCTACTACCTCTGTTGAGGAATGGATAGTAATTACATGTACTTTGGGGGAATTGGTGGATGCACTGTATTTGGAATCATCTTGTGAACTCAATTTTCTTAGGTTGCTATGTCATCTTGAAAAATAAATAAGATGTGATTATAACCTGACATTTTTACAAAGCCAAGGGTTGGAACTACTGCTGCTGCATTTCGTTGGATTTTAAACTAAGTCTCTAATGTCAGATAATCCTGTCACAGATATAAAACACACTGTCACTCATTGTGGACTACTTTGTATCTCAATCCCAGCACTGTTAATACCACAGAACATATTTTCTGCCATTTTGGATGGTGCCCAAGCTTTCTGACTTGGTGGAGATATGTCTAGATCAGGCCTCTTGCAGGAAATATCTTTCTAATCATCCATCTTGTTCTGGGCTGAGATCAAGGGAGCATGAAAGCTATTAGTAGAAATAAAGTTAGGAATAACAGGCCTATCAAATGTCTTCTTCCTTTTAAAAGAAAACACTTGTTGAAACTAAAGTTGAGTGCAAGTCACAGAGGATCAATATCAGCCAACCTAAAGGCTTTTTAACATTATCAGGTCAAAATACTCGAGTTAAATATGCAATCTTTCAAAGAATCACTCTCCATTTTTCTTCGTCCACAGCTGAGCAGAAGAAGACAGGGTTTTGTTTTTCATTTCCCAGTATTTCTTTCCTGGTGCGTGATGCACGCTATCCTATTCCTATTGCCCACCCCCACACCAGGCTACCTTCTTGGTGTCAGGCATTCATTAAATTGGGATTACAGAAGTGGGTCTTTTAAAATGTAATTCAAAGAGGAAAAATGAAGTATTAGCACAATGGCACCTAATAGTTATGCTCTTCTTGATGCGGGTCACTTTTGGCAACATGTAAAGTCTAATTGTTTTGAAGATGCTTGATTTTGATGACCTCTGTGGTGAATAAAAGAATATGAGACAGCCTAATCAATCTTTGTATCTTCTAGCTCACTCAGTTCCATCCAGGGGGGACTAAATAACAGAGAACCCAGGCAAAAGGCTTAGGAAATTATGCAAGATTCCTGAGGCAGAAATCTAAGCAGGAGAGTGAGAAGAGAAAGATTCTTCATACTTAGAGAGGAGACCACATAGGCAGCCTTTAGAGATGAGAATGGAGGCCCATTACACCGTGAGGCCTGCTATGAGACAGTAAGTAGAAAGGATAAGCCACTCATCCTTCTACACACAAAGCAACCTCCAGGTTCATTGGAATTGGTGATGTGAGAGTGAAGTCAAGATCTGTTCCCTGTTTGGACTCTCTGAGAACATTTTAAATTTGTTTTATTTTGTTTTTGCAATAGATTACACTATCTTGCTTTCTCATGTTAAGAGACATAAGAACTGAAAGAAAAAATGAAATAAGAAGTCTAGAGAGAACAGTGACTGCATCTGAGTTGAAAATCCAAATGCAGAGGGTTTGTTCCAGCTTACATCCCACCTCTTTCCACACAGCCTGTTTGTTTGAAACAAGCGAGTCCGTTTGGTGAAAACATTGGTCAACCTGTACTTAAAGATCACAGCCAGTCATTTGACTCACCACAGACAATTTATAGTCCTCATATTCACAATAAAAACCTGGGAGTCATCTACCTTGTAAATGAGAAAAAGGAAGATAACAAAGGAAGACAGGAGTTTTGCATGGTTAGCCTTGGAGAGGAAATCTGTTGTTACTCCCAGCATCTGTGGCTGAGTCCGGTAAAAATGAAGAAAGCCAAGGCTTTAGTTTTCCTTAAACAGTTATGTCAAAGCAAGGGTCTCAAGAGTAATTGATTAACTGATTAGGCCCTAGATAAGAGGAAAACATTATTAGTAGTAGTAGTAGTGGTAGTAGTAGTAATGTACCTGAAATACCAAGCCAGTGTGGCAGGGGCTGATTGGCATTGTGTCCCAGCTCCCTGGTAAAACGAACCATTATCCATTGTCCATTTCAACCCCAAGCAGGATAATTAGTCCAATTCTGTTTTACAACCATAAACTTCTGCTTAACAGCTATCCTATAAATTTGTGTTCTGTGTCACAAAGTGAAATTCCACCAGTGAGGAGACAGTGGTAAGAATAAAGCCATCTCCACAATTTCAAAAGGCAACTACATATGTCTTACTAATGGGTGTTGGTCAGGGCCATTATCTTCACTGCATCTTGGTAAATACAGATTGCCTGCTCTGTGCTAGGCATTGTGGCCAGAAGGACACCATCTCTTACTCTTAAAGGGGCTCAAAATCATGTGATCAGGATGGGGAAGGCATAATGGAAAAAAACACACTAATAGCTGTAATAGAAGATACAATGTGATAAATACCATAAAAATAAAGACATGTAAAAGATAGTATATTATAAAGCAAGATAGAATCTCATGCTCATTTTCTGTCAGTGCTTTGTAATATATGTCTATGTATGTCTATATACACAGATGAAAATATACATGAGTAGAATCATCTGAGTTTGAAACTTTCCTCTGTCTTTATACGTGATCTTTGATGTACAAGAAAATAAGTTATTTTAATTGGTAACAAAGTTTTCTCTTAGAAGCCATTGCCATCAGAGAAATCTATGGTATAAAGAACCTGCACAAATTCACATGGTCTGGTTTTCCCAGCCACAGTCCACACCCCCTCCTCTCATGGTGACATATCTCCTTCATCCTCTGTCCTCTAAGGCCCCACTACAAAGAAATAATGTACCAGGTTGCACCGTATTTTCAAACTTCTGCCAGCAGAATCCACCCACTTTGTCCTTGGTCAGTGGATCCAACATGAACCTACCTTGACCCGCAG
The DNA here is from genome assembly GCF_021234435.1 of Artibeus jamaicensis. Classification (NCBI taxonomy): domain Eukaryota; kingdom Metazoa; phylum Chordata; class Mammalia; order Chiroptera; family Phyllostomidae; genus Artibeus; species Artibeus jamaicensis. The sequence continues at coordinate 21,513,383 of NW_026521883.1, forward strand.
TAGTTAGTACTTTGAGTATCTTACCAGCGCTGACCCTATGTGATTCAGGAAATGTTCAAATATTAAGATGTCTGAGAGTGACCATAGCGGGGAGTAAGTAAGAACACTGAATCCTTTCCACCTCACAATAAAAAGTGAGGATACTTCCAATGCTTGTTTTTGGCTTTCCCATAATATGCATTCCTGTTATGCACCTCAGATTCCCTACTAGAGTATAGTGAGTACATTTAGGGGCATGTATGTATTTTAAAAGTGAACATTGTGTCTTCAGTCAAGTTCCCTGGAGGCAGAGCCTGAGAGAGGGATTCTTGATCAAGTGATTCATTGGAGAAGCACCCGCAAGAAAAGGGGAGTGAGAGAAGCTATATGCGCAGAGGAGCTAAGTGAAGCTAGAATAGTTTCCTGGATGAATGGATTTTGTTTGAGAGTGCTGTTCTGGAAAAAGAAATAGTGAATGGTTAGCCTCCGTAGGATGGCTGTCATGGAAGAGCTGGTGAAGGGTCTACTCCATGATATATTTCTAAAACAATTACTTTGGATACAAGAAAATTCACCTTGGAAAGCAGATGTCCCTAAAACCTGGTGAAATTTGTTAAGTTGTGATTCAAACATACAATAAATTAATCTGCAGGGGTAATTTTCTATTAAATATTTTGCTTGAAAACCGATTAGTTGGCTTTGTGTCGCCTCAAAAAGTCTAATATTATACATGGGCTCTATTAATTTAACAAACACTCAACTTAAAATTGTACATATAAAAATAAGGTGTCTGATGCTTTACCGGAGAATAGAGAGCCTTCTTGGAATTTACTCTCCAATGTGATGAAGATTGACACCTGCTTAATTATTGAGGCTCAATTATAAGAATGGTCCAAAATGCTTTGTCAACAGAATATTCTTTTAAAATATAATGTAGTATCGAGGTAATATCGAGGTAGTATCGAGGTAATCGAGGAGATTAATGGATGGAAAAAAGGAAGATAGATAGATGATGGATAGATAATCAGTTACAGGGAGAGGAATGGAGAAGAAATTGTTTCCCTATGTTTATATTTCTCTTTGTGTTGTATATGCAATGTATTATTTTATAACTACCTCAACTCAACAGGTTGTTTTGTTGTATTTTGTTTGGCTAAGCATAATTAGGATAATCAGGGCCAACCTTGTAAAAAAGTGTAATTTAGGCAGATCTCAACATCACTGAGGGGCCAGTGTCATGAGCCAAAAACCTCAGCACCATCCTTGACCATTCTCATTTTTTTCACAACCCCAATCCAATTCATCAGAAAATTCTGTCAGCTCAACCTGTGAAACATATGTGTGTGTGTTTATATACATACACATGTGTTCTCTATATGTTCATACATATTATATATATATTCATATGTGTAATCTAACTAGTTGCTACCAGCTACCTTACCATTAACACCTTGCTCCAAAACATTGTCATCTCTCACCTCGATTTTTAAAGCATTCTCCTCCCCCGCTTCTATCCTTACCTACTGTAGTACAACCTTAACAGGGTAGCCAGGGTAATACTTATAAAACTTGTCAGTGAAGTGAAGGTTCTCATTTCACTACTGAAAACCTTCAAATGGCACCTTATTACATCTGAGTGTAAGTCGAGTTCCTTGCAATGAGCTTCAGTGCCTTGCCTGACTCTCTGGCTGAATCTTTCCCTGGCTCCCTGCGCTTCTTGTTCTCCCCCAGATATGCCCAACACCATGACTGCAAGGGGCGGCTGTACAGGCTGTGCACCACCCAGCGACAGAGGGCAACATTCATTCATAGTCATTGCAGATGTGAGTATTTACTACCACACGTTGCCAAGTGACCAGAAAATGTTTTGGGAAAGGAAGGCTATTTGGACAAGGCTAGTTCCAAATTTTAGCGTTTTGCACATTGTTTTTTCAGTCTTGGAATTCTTCCTCTTCACCCCATTATACATTAGGAAAACTCCCTCACCTTCTTTATGTCTCTCTTCAAATGATTCCTGTTCAAGGCTTACACTGACCACCTTATTTAATATGCAACCTGAACTACCCCCAACACATACATATTACTGAAGAAACCCCTCAGCCTGCTCTATTTTTCCCGTAGCATTTGTCCCCTTCTAACATGCTATATTACTTGCATATTTATTATATTTATTGTTCATCGTCTCTCTCCCACACTAGAATATAAGCTCCATGGTGACAAGGATTTTAGTGTGTTTTATTCATGTCTGTATCCTGAGTATGCAGAATAGAGACTAAGACATTATCTCACCCAACTTCTCCAGGTCTCTGCTAATCTGTTAGTGCTGAAGTGAGGATTCTGTGATATCATACAGGTAAAGTCCTTGTCGAGCACACAGAGAAATCTCTTTCAATGCTCTTTCTTGGTGCATGTTCCCCCAGGGGTGAAAACAAGTGAAGGCAACTAGAAAAGAAAGTATCCGGAGTGCTTGTATTCAGGACAAAGAAAGAGTATTTGTTTCTTGTTTTGTTTTGTTTTTTAATTTTTTATTGTTCAATGACAGTTGTCCACATTTCCCCCCATTACTCTCCCCTGCCCTACCCACCCCAGCATTTCCCACATTCAATCCCCCCACCACCATTATCTTTGTCCTTGGGTCCTTTATACGTGTTCCTTGACTTGACCCTTTCCCTTCTTCCCCATTATCCCCCTCCCACCTCCCCTCTGGTTAAGAGTATTTGTTTTAAGGTTAAAGGTGGAACATTTAAACTCCAGCCCTGAAGCCACTCTAGCAGCAAGGTACTTGTGTGTGCATCTGCTCCCTTTGTCTCCCTCTTTCTTTGTCTCTTGGCAAAGATTCTCTGTGATGACCATCCTCAGGCAGATTTTCTTCTGAGACAACAAACAGGGCCTCAGGAACTTCAGGCTTATTTGTTCTTTAGAATTTAGTATCTTAGAAAGAGTCTGTTTCTCCCAGGACCCATTTAAATCCCCCCCCCCCATGGACTTCTTTGGGGCTTCCTGGTGTCACATACCAGGCCTGGACCAATCACTGTATCCAGGGGAACTGGCCGGTCTGGATCCTGACTTGTTCCAAATGTGGGAAAGGCAGAACCTAGGTGATTGAAATCTTAGCAGTAGAAGGAGTGTCAATTCCCAAAGAGAAGATGCTGCACAAGCAAAAAATTTAACAAATATCCAACACTCACAATGATGCCTGCAGGATTGCGGATGTGCTCTGTGAAGGGAGACTGTGCACTGTGCTCTCTTATTTGTCAGTCGTGCCCGTCTGCAGTTTATTGGTCTCTTCAGGGAACTTCTATGTATCATCCACTTTTATAACTTTTCTTACTTCATTAATTTCTGATATTAGGTTTATAAATGCATTCCTTCTCTTTTCTTTTGGTTTCATTTTGTTACTTTCTTTTTCGAAATTTCAGTTGAATCTCAGGCCATTCATCTCTCTCATCTCTTTAGTTCTAAAGGCAGTCAGAACATACCTCTGAGTGCATTGGCAATTCTGACTCATTTTACAACAACAAAAATAATATTTTAATGTTAAAATGGGCAGAGGAGTGGATGTGAGGGGAAAGGGTCAGTTGCATTCCTCACCACTGCTCTCTGGTCTAATGGACATCTCTAGGAAGAGCTCCTGAATATTTTCAGGCACATGGTGATAATAAAAAGCAGAGTAACAATTTTGAGTTTGTTTTATTATCTAAATAAATTTTCAGTAGAAAATATACCTTCTCATTTTCCACAGCCTCCCCAACCTCTTCCCTCAGGGACCCACTGCTGAATTACCACATAGTTCTCAAAAACTCACAATGAGGTATTCCACAAAACCCTGCCACCCTCATTTACCAACAATTCCTCAGCACAGACCTGCCAGTTTTATCTGCTATTTGAGGAAAGCCGAGAAATCTCCCTGCCTAATGAAGATTCCATAGAGGGTAGGTATTATTTCCTGGGGAGGAGGTTAGGCAGGAGTCGAGTCATGGGAAAGTTTAACCAAGAAGGCTTTGACTGAAGTCAACACAGTTCAAATGAGGCTTTCTCTCAATAATCCTCAGATTTTCTCAACTGGATGTCAAAAAAGGAAACTAGACACAATGACTATAGACTCCAATGCATCATAGTGATTAGATGACATGCAAATTCCCCATTGGGAACAGGCCTGGGTCCAAACCCTACAATCACCACTGATTTTTTGTTGTCTTGAATGAATTTTCACACTGAGATACAGCCCTCTTCAGCTGGATTTCCTGGCTTCCTATTCCCAAAGTAAACAAATGGCCTCTTACTAAACTGTACATTCCACATGCTCCCACTGGGTATACCCTTGTTTGTTATATTATTTTATTATGTATTCATTGTCTATTTTCATGTAGACAGGAATTTACTGGTTTTTATATTCTTTGTACTCAGTGATATTTATCACTTAATATTGATCAAGATGGGCCTGATACCTCTTGATTACACTATCATTATTTATTTATTTATTTGGTTCATTGTTATTTTCTTTTTAAAATATATTTTATTGATTACACCATTACAGTTGTCCCATTTCCCCTGCTTCATTCCCCTCTACCTTGCACACCCCTCCCACCCACATTTTCCCTCTTTAGTTCATGTCCATGTGTCATACTTATAAGTTCTTTAGCTTCTACATTTTCCATACTATTCCTACCCTCCCCCTGCCTATTTTCTACCTACCGTCTATGCTACTTATTCTCTGTACCTTTTCCCCCTCTCTCCTCCTCCCACACGCCTGTTGCTAACCCTCCATGTGATCTCCATTTCTGTGATTTTGTTCCTGTTCTAGTTGTTTGCTTACTTTGTTTTTGTTTTAGGTGTGGTTGTTAATAATTGTGAGTTTACTGTACATCTTTTATATTTTCTTTTTCTTAGATAAGTGCTTATTATATGAAATTAACATTTCATATAATAAGGGCTTGGTGATGATGAACTCCTTGACCTTGACCTTATTTGGAAGGGTTTTATCTGCCCTTCCATTCTAAATGAAAGCTTTGCTGAATAGAGCAATCTTGGTTGTAGGTCTTTGGATTTCATGAGTTGAAATACTTCTTTCCAGCCCCTTCTTCCTTGTAAGGTCTCTTTTGAGAAATCAGCTGACAGTCTGATGGGAACTCCTTTGTAGGTAACTGCCTCCTTTTCTCTTGCTGCTTCTAGGATTCTCTCCTTCATTTTAATCTTGAGTAATAAAATTATGATGTGCCTTATTGTGTTCCTCCTTGGGTCCAACTTCTTTGGGACTCTCTGAGCTTCATGGACTTCCTGGAAGTCTATTTCTTTTGCCAGATTGAGGAAGTTCTCCTTTATTATTTGTTCAAATAAGTTTTCCACTTGTTGCTCTTCCTCTTCTCCTTCTGGTACTCCTATAATTCATAGTACCAGTTGAAATGTTTAAAAATGTCCTGGAGGTTCCTAAGCCTCTCCTCATTTTTTTGAAGTCTTGTTTCTTCATTTTTTTCTGATTGGATGTTTCTTTATTTGTTTGTTTTTATTGAAGTAAGATATACTTACAGACAAGTATATAAATCATAAGGGAACAGGGCAACTTTCACAAATTAAGCACATCCATGTAATCACCACTCAGATCAAGAAACAGAGCAGAAGCAACACCCCAGTAGCCTCTCTCTCACCTCCTTCCAGTTACTACCCAACCCCTCCTCACAAGGCTAACCACAATCTGACTACACAGCCTTAGGTAAGTTTTCCTGGCAGCTCTTTAACAGAGTAGACATGTTGCTTCCATGCAGTTGCTAATAGCTCTTTCATTTGCCCTATGAGCTTTCTTTTGATGATTTAACAAAGGGTGGTGGAGAAGTGGCAAAGTATAGGCTAAGACAGAAGATGAAACTGAAAGTTATCTTCTCCATAAAATACTGTTGCTTAAGACCGTTGTGTAATTTCCAGCAGGGATATGATCTTGTAGTATTTGGGGAAAAGAATTGCTTGATGAAGTTGAAACTATTGTGTTTCTTTTGTTGCAGATAAGTTACAAAATACCATTTATAGAAAACTTTTAAAAAGGAGAAAACATTTTCCATGGCTCAGCTTGGTACTTGTCCATACTTGGAGAAAGTTAGAGATGTACAGTATAATATTGTCAACTTACGTTTTTGAGGCCCTTTTAGCACATTATCCCTAGGAGTATAAACAGAATCCAAATGCCATATCTTGCCCAGGTCACAATATATCTTCTAGGTGATGAGAAGAGCGCTGGGGACAGAAGATGGAGTGGGGCAGGAGCTGTGCCAGCTGCCTCAGAGCCAGAGCCTTGTTCCCTTTGCTTCTCTTGTATCAAATCCTCAACTGCATTCCACTGCCTGACTGTGCTGGCCACAGCTGTGGCTGTTTCCAAAATGAAGATGGAACCCAGCCATACTTGGATTTACTATTCTGTAGAACTGCTGTTCCTCTGGGCATTATTGTTAGAAGTATCACGTTGCAGAGGGGCTTAATTTTTCTAACTGGCTTTTGGAAATATTTGCAAGTCCCTTCCCTCCTAAATAAAAAAATTCTGATGTAAAAAGCTTCTGTCATTATATTTTTCATTCTGGACATCTTTATCCCACTGGGGGATTGGGGAGTGCGATTGCTTTACCTAGCTATTTGCCTAAAATAACTTTTTTTTCTGAGAGCAGATAAATTATATGGTGTCATAGCACCACACAAATGCATATTTGAGCATAAGAGTCTACGAACTAAAAGAATGGGGTGAATAACTTCTGGTTATAGCACTGTTTTATTTAAATCTACCAACAGTCTCTAAAAGCTTATGCTATACCAGGCACAGTGTTAGATATGGATGGAAAAATCTGAAATAAAACTTTGTCCTTGCCCACAGGGTGTTCACAGATCAGTGGCAGAACAATTACTTGTTATAATGAAAGTACTATGTCCAATGTTTTGCAGAAGAATAATGATTAATTCTTACAAAATATTTGATCTGGGAAGAAGTCACAGAGGAGGTGCTACAGCACCAGTGGCCAGCAAAGGCAAGGACCAGCTTGCCAGAGGAAAGAAAAAAAAGTTTCTCATTACCACTGACTTCTTGGTGATGTCACTCAGTCCCAGAGCATTTGCTCGGCCTTCTTTCAGCGCTTGGCTAATCATCTCTGACCTGTCACTAGTTGTCCTGATGGGCTGTGACACAGGTGATTGCTGTGCACACTTCTGTTTAAAAAAAAAAAAGCTGGATTCTTTGTGTCCTGCTCATTCCTGGAAGGTGTGGGTTTACAGGGAAAAGGAGAGAAGGCCAGGTATTATGGCAGGGCCTGCTCTGTTTCTGGATATACAGGTGAGTCTGACCAGTTAGGATAAACAAAACTGTGAAGAGAATAAGAAGACTGCCCAAAGATCTCCACACAGACAGGTATAGATACATCTGATAGGGAGAAATGATTTGCCCTTCCAATATAATGTGTCTCACCTTTAGGTGTTTAGAGAATCCCATGAGAAGAAAGCACAAGAAATTTGAAAAAAATCTAAAATTATGATTAAATTTTCTAGAAGTCAAAATGCTGATTTATTTAGAAATTTTTTACAGATTTTATTTATTTATCTTTAGAGGTGAAGGGAAGGAGAGAAATATCAATGTATGGTTGCCTCTCGTGTGTCCCTTGCTGGGAACCAGCCTGCAACCCAGGCATGTGCCCTGACTGGGAATCGAACCGTGATCTTTTGGTTCGCAGGTCTGCGCTCAGTCCACTGAGCTATACCAGCCAGGGCTATAAAATTTAAATATAACAGAAGGAGAGTGTGGGATAGTTGTATTTATAAAGTGGTAACCTTGGTTGTTGTTGCTTTTTTAAGATTTTTTTAAGGCTGAGAAGCACTGCTGTATCCTGCCTGTCTAACTCCCAATGAATGGAAGAAAGCCGGAAAGAATGGTCAATCAGAAGGAAGTAAAAGCTCAAATTCAATACCCGAGGCAGTTTTTAATAGATTTCTTGTCTTTACTCTGTTTCACTTTTCTTTGCATAGCTAAGAAGTAGCCCTTTGGCTCCAAAAGGAAATGAATTCAGTATTAAAATTGGATAGACTAATAAACTCATGTAAAGCCTAGTTTGCAAAGATTAAGAAAAATGTGTACTTTTCCTAAGCAGCTTTTGACTTTTTTTTTTTAAGCAAAATAAATTGGCTTGCAACAGACAGGCGGATTTAGGATCAAGAATTATGTTATACAGTACTGAAGGGTTTTTCTTTCAGAGCTTTTAGAAGTTTTAAGTGCTTCATTATAGTATAATGGAAAGAATATCAACTTACCACTCAGAAAAATCTGGGTTTAAAATCGAACTTAAATTTCCACTGCTGGCCAAAATGGAGCAAACCAACCACAATCTGTCTCTCCCACTGATTATGGAACATTTGAACAACAATATCAACCAACTTAACCTAAGTGACACTTAAAGAAAGTTCCAACAACAGCATAATATAAATTTCCTCAAGTACATGTGCAAATTTAAGTGATAGATCATATTGTGGGCCATAATGCAAACCATAATAAATTAAACATAATTGAAATCAACGCTGATACCAAAACTAGAGAAAGACAACTATGGACCAGTATACCTCATAAATAGAGATCTTCAAATCCTCAACAAGTACTAGCAAATCAAGCCTAGCAATATATAACAAGGACAATACATCACAACCAAGCAGTCTATCCTAAGAATGCAAGGCTGGTCCAACAATAGAAAATGCAATTGGAAAAAAATGCCTTTCACCCTTTCAACAGGTTGAAGAAGAAAAACCTCATAAATGCAAAAAGAAATAGCATTTGATTAAGTTCAAATTCCATTTATTATTAAAAAATAATTAAGAACTCTCAGCAAGCTGCGAACAGCAGGGAACTTCCTTGATTTCACGATGGCTAATGTGGGCTGCACACACATGCGCACACAACTTTAATGGTGAAAGTGGGAATTCAGACCCAGACTGGGGGTGAGGGAAGGCTGTCTGCTCTCATACTTCTACCCAACATTACACTGGGAGTCCGGCTACTTCAGCTGGACAAGAAATAAGAATAAAATGCGTACTTACTGGAAAGGGACAAACTGTCTGTATTCACAGATGATGTAGTTGTCTACATAGAAAATCCCAAGGAACCCAAAGGAGACACATAACTAATAGGTGAGTTTATCAAAATCATAGGATACAAAGTCAATATACAAAATAAATTGCATTTCTAAATACCAACAATTAACATTTTTAAAAATCAATTTTTTAAAAAAGCAGTCATGAGCATAGTGGATATATCTAGCATATAGAGGATTCTCAATAAATATTTGTTGAATGAATAAGCATATGCAATTTGGTTTTTAAATATATTCTATTCTTGCTTTTCAATAAATTTACACTGCAAAATATGTTCTGGGTGTTGTGAATATGTTCTGATATATTCAAAAGACTAACAATTACTCATGGACAATAGCAACTGAAAAAAATGGGAGGGATTTAGAGGAACAAGTATAAACGACTCAGGGACAATAACTAAGGGGGGTGGAAATGGGAGGGAGGTGGGGAGCATGGGGCGGGGTGGGCTGGGATGGGAGAAATAGACAGAAAACTGTACTTGAAAAATAACTAAATAAAAATAAGAAAAACAAGCTGGATAGCTAGAAGCACTTTTAAGAGCTAACTTTTAAGAGCTAATGTCAGCCACCTTGAGGAAGAAATAATGATTGGTAAACCTTCAGTTTTCTTGTACATAGAAAAGACTGCCAAGTATGGAGCTTTCATATTATGATAGGCTGATCGACTAAACAATGAAAAACATTCAGTTAACTACCTGATTGTTTAACATAGAGATTATATGGTCTCCAATTTATCTATTTTTCATAGCCATTTCATGCAACATTAACTGGGTTTGCTGCTGTGGCTGCACGCTGTGGGTGGGTAAGCTGAGCTAGCAAGTTCATGAGGGTCCATGTCCATTGTCTGGGGCTTGGTGTCATTGACTGAGGTAATTCAGTTATTCCTACAGTTACACCTCTGTGGTCCTGCCTGGAGAGCTTAGACTTCTGGAGATACTATGTCCAAGCTTTAAATATCTCTCTACATTGATTTCATCTAGGAAGTAAAGTTAATTTACTTTTGAAAAAGCTTAACTCCCATTGTTAAAATAAATTGAGGTGTCCAGACTTAAATTTGGAAAACATTTTTAACTTTACAAAAATATTTTCCAAAACTAACAAGGACTTCTATTTTTTTTTAATGCAAAAAACATGTTTTTGGGGAAATGTGTCTTGGAAGGAAAAGAGAAAAACTTTCCCCTAAGATTATAAACATTAGGCCACTTGTTCCAGTCAGTGTATATATTTTTTTGCCCTTCCTTCCTTCCTTCCTTCCTTCCTTCCTTCCTTCCTTCCTTCCTTCCTTCCTTCCTTCCTTTCTTCCTTCCTTCCTCCCTTCCTTCCTGACAAAGTGCTTTTTAAAAACAAATGACAGCTAGTGTGGGGTGTGGTTAGGGTGTGGAGGGATTTAGCAAAAAGGAACAAGGACTCATAGACCTGGACAACAATGTGGTAATTGATGAAAGGGAGGGGACTATAAGGGGACCACTTGGTAAAGGAAAATACAATAAAGACTAAATTTAAAAAAGAAAAGACAATCAGAACTTATGTGTTACAGTATTAAGAGTTTTTCTAGAATTTCCTAAAGTGTTTGTGAAATATTTACTTGAGAAATTGGAGGCAAAAAAGGGTTATAATAGCAAACATTTAATAATATGTCACTGTGAAAAACATCCTCTTAATAAGTGATTTAAAAAGATTAGATAATCTTCTCTGAGAATAGAAGCAATCTAGAAATTTTTTATTCCATTATATTTATAATCCATTATACTTGGACTTCAAAAAGACCTGATGGTAACAAACCAACTTATTTCCCATACTTGAGGTAACCATAAAATTACAAAATATATAACCAATTAGAAAAGAAAAAAGAGTCATCAACAATTGAAAAATTTGATTTGGTAATTTAGATTCTATTTGCAGCATTTCTGAGGAGATATATATATATATATATATATATTTGTTAAAAGAAATCATTTCTCTTGATAATAAATTGTAAACATTAAGGTATGAGTGTTTAAGAGCAAATAAGATAAATACTATATTCTTTTATATGTATTTGAATTATTTTTTAATCCCCAGCTGATAAACAGGTAGAATTAACACTTTCATATAGGGCAATGAAGTATAAACTATTTCTTTTTTTTAAATTAGAATGATTTTTAAAAATATTTTATTTATTTATTTTTAGAGAGAGGGGAAGGGAAGAGGAGTGGGAGAGAAACATCGATGTGTGGTTGCCTTTCACAGGAGGAGACACACTCCTACTGAGGACCCGGCCTTTAACCCAGACATGTGCCCTGACTGGGAATCCAGCCAGTGACCCTTTGTTTCACAGATCCGCCCTCGGTTCACTGAGCCACACCAGCCAGGGCTTAAACTATTTCTTAATCTAATAAATAATGAGCTTGCACTTCAAAATGTTAACCAGAAATTTCACTCATGTACTTTTTTGCTTCAAAAATTGAGTCATTTATTAAATGTCCATGGATGCTTGATTGGATTTTACTGTTCTACTAATATGTTTAAAATACATTTAATAAAATAGATGTGAGTTTATAGTAGCATTAATTTCTCAAACTTTTTATGGTGAGTCTGGAGAGGAAACAAATATATGTAAATGTCATCTTCTATAAACTGTGAAATGTTTGCTACCATTTTTTGTTCCTGATTTTACCAGGAAGAAAAATATTTTCAGTGTTATAAATGGCATCAGAGAAAAGAGAAAAGCCCCGAGGTGCCCACAGTAAAACATAGCCTTAGAGTTACAATAAACAGAGGCTGTAAAATCCGCTCAGATTTTAGAAGCTGTCAAGCAGCACCTCCCAGGTCCTGTGGGCCAGAGAACAATAGGGGTATTTCCGACACGCCCTGATTTCCCCAAGGGAAAAGGCGCCTTTCTAAAACAAATTTAAAGAGGCGCTTTTGTCTTACGGGCTGGATTAATTTGCTACAAAAGGCTCACGAAGTATTTTTAGAAAACTGTATTCATGAAGATACATCAGTTGACTAAAAGAGACAGGCTATTCAAAGTAAAAAGATGTTTAGTCTCCCAACTCTCCCCCGGTTTTTTCTTCCTAAGCCTCTTTTTCTTAAAAGCCTCTACAAACAAAGTGATGGCTGAATTGATTATCTGGTACTATGTAACAAATGTAATGGCTTAAAATAATGATTTCTAAATCGTTCATGTTTCTGTAGATTGACCAGTGGTGGTTCTTTTTTGCTCCAAGTGTGGCCAGCCGGAATCGTTCAAATGGTGGCTAAGCTGACCTAGAAAGTTCAAGAACTCTCTCACTTGTCTGGAGCTTTGGTGCTATTGACTAGGTTATCTCATTTCTTCCCTGTGCAGGCATTATCTCTGCATGGTGTCTCTAGGGACTCCCCCCCCCCCCCCCTATGGTCCATCCCACCAGCAGAATAGCCTGGAATTTTATAACATGATGGCTCATAGATCCAAGAGTTGAAAGCAGAAACTATCAGGCCTTACTTACTTTCACTGCCTTTTATTGGTCAAAGTGAGGTATAAGGCCAGCTCCGACTGAAGGAGAAAGAAAATGGACTTCAATCTTCAAAGGAGGAAGAGTATATATGTACAGGGAGGCAGGGGCATTGTTTCAGAGCTGTCTTTGGAGACACTCTGTCACAGTCCACCCTCGGACCACAATTCTTGTCCTACCCACAAAGCAAAATACATTCACCCTGTACCCTAAAGTCTCATCTCATCATGGCAGATGTTTAAATTCAGTATCTTATCATCTAAATTAGGTCCAGATATGGATAAAACTCCTCAGGTATTGTTTCTCAGCTGTAGCTCTTTGGCAGTGGCTTCATTCAGTCCAGGTTTTTCTAGGATAGGAAAACCACACAGACACTCCCAGTCAAAACGGGGTGAGGGAGACACAAAGCTCAGACTGTTACCAGGGCTCCCACACTAAAGTCAAGGAACAGTGCCTCTGGTGGTGATTTCCTAACTCATCGCACACCTTGCTTCTTGGCTCCTCCCTCTGGGATTTTAGCTTCACCCTCCAGTCATTCTTTTTTCTCTAAGAAGTGACAAGTGCTGAAGTGGAAATATTTCCTCAAAATTCTTCTTTAAAATCAAACAGTTCCTTCTTTAGCTTATTTCTCTCTTCTTGTACGTCACCATCAGTAGCTATGAAAAGCTAATTGGTACTTTCGCCACTCTCTCTGGAAATCCAAAAGGTCTATAAACTCAGAAGGTTCATTTGCCATCTTCTATGTTAGAGCAGGCGATAGTATCGACACACGTTTTGTTACCACATACTCCGGTTCAGTAAAATCAAGATGTTTGCTGAACTGTATTCCCTTCTGGAGGCTTGAGGGGGTGGTGGTGGGGAGGCACAGGGGGAATCTGTTACCTTGCCTTTTCCAGCCTCCGAAATGGCCCACATTCCTTGGCTTGTGCTTCCCTTCACCCATCTGCAGAGCCAGCAACAGAGGTCAAGCCCTCCTTTTCCATCATTCTGACCTCCTCTATGTATCCTTTTTCCACTTTCAGGGTCCTTCTGCTGATGTTGGGCCGCCTGGATAATCCAGGATAATCTCCACATCTCAAGATCCTTAATCACATCTACAAAGTCCCTTTTACCTCGTAAAGCCAACTATTCATAGGTTTTGGAGATTAGGATGTGGACATTTTTGCAGGCCATTACTCCGTCTACCATGCTGCCCTTTCAGCACCAATGACAGTCTTTTTGCCCCTTTTAGTCTCGATACTTGTCACATAGTTGTCATGGTACCAGATACCAACTTCTGTATCTATGGCTGAGTAACAAACCACCACAAAATGTAGTGTTTTAAAATAATAACTTTATTATATTTCACTGTGTTCTGTTGAACTGCTTAGTTGTTTTTTTGTTTTGTTTTGTTTTGTTTTGTTCCCCATGTGCTAGAGTCACTTCTGCAGTTGCACTCAGCTGACCTCACTTAGTTAGCAGATGTGGGAAGGGCATGACCCCAAGCAAAGTAGCTCTCTGCAGCTGAGTCTGACTCTGAAGAAGCTGACAGCTGGAGGTTGCTGACCTCATTCCTTGCAGCTGGGCGGCGAGTCCTTTTCTGGAGGTGAATCTGGGCAGCATATCCCTGCTTACCACAACCCACCCCCTGTTCCTCATAGACCTATCTCTCCATTTGTGTGTAGGCTCCTCTACAACTGAAGGGGCCTCTTTTCCCAAAGGGGACTCAGAAAATGAAGTAAGTGGGACAAATTTTAGTTCCTTCTGCTATGGTTGGGCTCTGGAATACAATCGATACTAGTCATCTCCTTGCTTCACTATCAATTCTAGATTCCCTTAACCTCTATTGCCACCTCTGTTGCCATTGATGGCTTACCTGTTGTTGTAACCCATCCCCTCATTCCCTGAGGGCCCAACTTTCTGCCCTTGTGTATTTTTCAGGGTGGTGTTGCTATACCTACTCATTGCAGGCACCACTTGGGCTCTACAGTTAAACTTTATTCCTTCCTGCACTGACTGTATGACAGGATCCCTACCCTGTCCTGATGATCAAAGTCCATTGTCCCTGGCAAGATGGTGACTTATTTTCTTGTCTGCTGATCTCTAGATACAAGGAGTCCAAAGTACCCAACTGGCAGCTGCAGCTCATATTTTGATGGAAATTTTCCTATATTTTTTGGCAAAAGTGTGTCCCCTTTAATGACCAAGACTTCTTAATATGCAGAGTTCAGAGTTGTGAATATAGAAAGCAAAGTCCTCTAAGAGTCATTAGAAGTGATTGTAAGGGGTGGGGCATGTCTACTTCCACCTCTTGGCATATACACACATACACATACATACACACATATACATATGTGTGTATATATATATACATATATATGTGTGTGTGTATATATATATACACACACACACACACACACACACACACACAAATATTTAGTATTAGGGCACAATGCCATGCAAATGTCCTTAATCCAATGCATATAGTACATCTTGGAGTATAGCACCCCATCCTTGCAAAGGATGGCCTCTGAACTGGTACTCTCAGATTGACAGTTTCTGGGGGGTGACATATGTGATATTACCACTTTTTTCCCTCCTACACATTGGTCCAGTCAAACTGGCCTCCTTGCTATTTCTCAAACATACTGAATATGTTGGTGCCTCAGGGCCTTTGCATAGCTTATTCCTTTTAGTTATAATGACATTCTTTTATTGGCTAACGTTCTCTCCCTTTACTCAGGTTTCTGCTCAATTTTATCTTATCAAAGAGGGTTCCACAGGCAGCCCTGTCTAAAGTATCTTCTTTTCCCTGTACCAGCCACTGTCTGTCCCTTACTCTGCTTTATTTTCCTTTTTAAGGTTTACTACCTGCCATGCTATAGCCATCACCTAAGCAAGAATCTTGCACATGATAGGCACCCAAAATTTTTTGTTGAATGGATGACTCCCAGGACTTCCCTTTGGGGGAAGCTTTGTTGATGCTCTTTGTCCTTTTGATTTCCTCCTTCATTTTGATGGAAAACATCCTGCAGTCCCTTCCTAAACATTTTCATCTCCAGAAGAATACATGGGAGTTTAATTTTTTGAGACCTCATATGTCTTTATTCTATATTTACACTTGATTGATTGTATCACTGGAAATAGAATCCAGTACAAAACTGTTTTTACTTTGAGTTCTGAGGTTGTTACTCTATTGTCTTCTCATTTCCAATGTTGTTTTGAGAAGTCCTCTGACATCCTGAATCTTGGTCTTTATATGACCTGCTTCCTGTCTTTGAACACTTGGATTATTTCCTCTCTGTCTGTAGTGCTCTGACAAACATTTCCCCCCATAATTCTAATTCTCTCTGTAATTCTTATTATTCAGATGAAGGACCTCATGGAGTAGTCTTTAATCATATTTCTTTTCTTTTCTATTTTCCACTTCTTGGACCTTCTGAGATATTTCTTCAAATGGAAAAATAAATTTTATTATGAGTTTAGAAATGACCTTTATAAAGAAAGCCAAAACAAAGTCTTGTTTTTTGACTAGCTAGTTATTCACTCCAGTTACAGTGGCGGAATTACTAAATAAAGATTCTAGGTTGACAGCTAGTGGAGGGAAGGGAGGGGTGGAGGGATTGAGCAAAAAGGAAAAAAGGACTCATGGGCATGGACAACAGTGTGGTGATTGCTGGGTGGAGGGGAGTATAAAGGGACTAAATGGTAATGGAAAAAACACAATAAAGGTTAAATTTTAAAAATTCTAGATCATCAACAGCTAAATAATTAGCCAAGTGTTTGTATAAATATTACAGCCCAGGTGAGTACATTTTCTCGGTCAAACACCATATTCTATAATAAATATGTAATGAAATAAATACTATAAAAACAACTAACATAGAATAAGACTGCAGTTGGCAGTCTCAAGGGGATAATATGGAAACATCAAGGTTAAAAGTACTTCGGAGAGTAGTGCTTTGTTCCCTCTGAGCAATCCAGCTGGAAACGTGGTTTCATGATGGTAAAATGCAATAAATGTATAGATTAATATGCAGTGCATGACTTCCATTCCACCCACCTAATGCTCTTATTTTTTGTGCATTTATGGTAACTGGGATACAAATATTCTCCACCATCTTCCTTAACAAAGAGGGTAATGAGGGGTACAAACACTATTGCCAGGAACTTTCTCCTTTAGGACATCGACTAAACACACTGTGACACACAACCTGAGGCTTCAGTTGCAACTTCGGAACTAAGGTTGAATTTATTTGGAATTTACAATACTCTATTCTTATGCTATATTTTGCCTTCTAACAAAACATTGAATTTGGCCCTGGCTGGTGTAGCTCAGTGGATTGAGCGCGGGCCTGCGAACCAGACAAATGCGGTTCGATTCCCAGTCAGGGCACATGCCTCGGTTGCAGGCTGGTTCCCTGCAGGCCAGTTCCCAGCAGGGGATGCACAAAAGGCGACCATACATTGATGTTTCTCTCCCTCTCTCCGTCCCTTCCCCTCTAAAGATAAATAAATAAAATCTAAAAAAAAACACATTGAATTTGTATTGAATTTTTATTTCAGCAATCACATTTTAAATTTCCAGGACCTCTTTTTTTATTGCACGCACACTTCTTTTCATACTGTCACATTCTTATTTTATAGATACAATAGACTCTTTTTCTGAAGGTATTTAGTTTTTTTCCTTTGTTCTTTGCTTGTGTATTTCCTTTTGATTTTCACCCTCCTTATTAATGGGTCCCTCTTTTTATTTGGAGGCTTATGCCAAATATCTAGTGATACTTGGCTCTTTTTCATAATAGTGATTTTTGGCCAGTGGTCTTCAATGTCGGTTCATTAAGTGTTTAGCCAAACTTTCCATTAGAGTGTTGTTTAATTGTCAGCACTTGAAGGAAAATATTTGATAAAATTATCTCCTACAGTAACATGAAGTCAGAAAATATAGCTATTGCTTTCATAGCATTCAGTGAGATTTTTAAAAATTATACTTTATTGTCTATGTTATTACAGTTGTCCCAGTTTTCCCCCTTTGCCCCCTCTACCCAGCCCCCTGCCCCACTCCCTCAGGCAATCCCCACACCATTGTCCATGTCCATGGGTCATGCATTTGTGTTCTTTGGCTACTCTATTCCCTATGCTGTACTTCACATCCCCATGGCTATTCTGTAACTACCAATTTGTACTTCGTAATTCCTTCACTTTTTTCATCCATCCCCCTGACTGTCCCCCACAATCTGGCATCTATGAAAATGTTCTCTGTATCTATGATTCTGTTTCTGTTCTGCTTGGTTTTTTTTGTTTTTTTTGTTTTTTTTTTTAGAATCCATTGTTGATAGAAATGTATTATTCATATTTTGGATATTCTTAAAAAAGACCCTTTAACATTTCATATGATACTGGTTTGGTGATGGTGAACTCCTTTAGCTATTTCTTGCTTGGGAAGCTCTTCATCTGTCCTTTAACTCCAAATGATAGCTTTGCTAGGTAGAGTAGGTCCCTGCTTTTCATCTTTGAATATTTCTTGCCAGTCCCTCCTAAACTGCAAAGTTTCTTTTGAGAAATCAGCTGGCAGTCTTGTGGAAGCTCCCTTGTTTTGAAGCAGAATTTTGAAAGAATAAGCAGGCTGCTATTAGTTGTAACTGATAACAAAGAGACACGCTCAAAAAATAAGATGGTAGGCGTGCAAATGGAATTGAGAGGGAAGACAGAGCCCAGGGTGTATGGGGCTGGCGAATGAATCAAATGTGTCATCATTAAATACAACTCAGGACAAAGACCAAGGCCAGGGTACTGCTACTACCATGGCCTCAGAGAAAAGACCGAACAAAGGGGTGCAGACATACACTCACTGTTAGAGACCTCTGAAAGGATTAAGGAGAAGCCCTGCAGCTGAACCAAAGTACACCTAAAAAGATTAAGGAAATGAGATGCTTAATATGTTCAAGACAGACATATATCAAAAAACTAAGTAATGAACAAGGCACTCTGAGCATCTCGGACTGAACTACTTAGTCACTGTTTCTCTGTGCTCTTCTGAGTAGTCCTCCAGACCTTTACTCCCCCAGCAACTCCCATATTTGGGTGAACCCTAATTCCTTATTAAACCTCTTTATTCATGTAATACTTGCAATGAACCTGCTTTCCTCACCAAATTCACACTAAAACACCTGGCCTCCCTAAAAGAGAGTCTGAGGCAAAAATTAAATCTATTACTGTATGTGCAAATCCAGACTCGTAAGAGTGGGGAAGAAAGGAAGTAAAGCTAACAAGAATGGGTAGCAAATGCACATCAATAAATTACTGTGTAGCATTTGATTTGTTTCATGAAAAGCCATGAAAAGACACTGCCAATCATTGGCAAGTACACTTGGTGCATCCACATGGTGCATCTCTGGACAAAAGGGTGGAAAACTGTGTGTTAATATAGTCTGTCAGAAAAAAGGATAGGAATTTATCTGACAGCTTCTTCCAGTCCATTGATACAGATTGTAACATCTAGCCCTTTTGTTACTGAATGAGAGGTACAAAGGGGAGGCAATATTTGACCCACCTAGGGATGCCAAAAACTGCTACAGAACAGGGGTCCTTCCCAAGGACAGAATACTAATATCTACTGGGCTCTTCTGTCCACCGCCAATTGGAAAGACATCTTTCAATGCCAGAGATTTGTGAAAAGGAAACAAAATGTTTATTTAATGCTATTCAGGCCTAACGCCTCCACTAAAATATCAAAGTCCTTTAGGGTATACACCTACACCCACACAGCGCTCCCTTCTCCCACTGTCCCAACTCGGGGTACCATAAATCAGGAAAAGAGCACATGTTTGTGTTTCAGGCCGCTGGTATTGTCAGCTGTGTCAGGCAGGATCTCTAGTTAATCCAAAGTACTGTGGTACCCTCTCATGGTCCACTGGCAAGAGTTCTTTGTACCCAGTTCCAGTCAAAGTCTCTCCTGCTTCCCAGGCCATGCAGCCAAAGGGAGCACCCCAAAGCCACGTGGGCCTCTTCTACCAAAGCTGCAGGGGTCCGCACTCCACCAAAAGTGCGTGTCTTTCTTCTTCACCTGGCTGCAGGGATCTCCATTCTGGTAAAGCTGCATAGTTTTCCCTTTCACCTGGGAAAGAGGGGGTCCACACTCTGCCAAAACCACGTGGCTCTCCTTTCACCTGGCCAAGAGGGGACCCTTACTTTGCTGAAACCACGTGGCTCTCTCTTTCATCTGGCTGCAGGGGTCCCCATTCTGGCAAAGCCAAGTGGTACTCTTTGACTCTGCTCAAAACCACGTGGCCCTCTCCTCACCTGGGCAGTTATCCCCTTATGTCCTGGAGCCCATCTTTTCTAAGTTCTCCCACAGGTGCTCCCTCAGGGGCGCAGCCCCTAGTTTCATCCTGGGTAGAAGCCACTCCCTTCTCCCTGGCTCAAAACTTGGCCACAGCTATTTAACATATCTATGAAACCAGTTAAAGGTTATAGATATGTTAAATAATCATTCCAGAGGTTAGCTGCAAAACTGTTGCTATGCAAAACAGTTCTCAATGGCCCTGGCTCTATTTGTCTCTTCCCCCTTGGAAGGGGGTGAGGACATCTTATATGTCTCTCCAATATTCCTATACACTTTGAATTCTGGACGCCATTCCAAATCCTTTTCTGCCACCCCCCCCCCCCCGCCTTGGCTGCACCCTGTATCACTTTTGACAGTCACTGGGGAAACCCTGTGGCGTGGGAACTTCCTGGGTCACAGGTGCTGGGATGGGCCAGGGATTCCGGGCATGCTGGTTGACCTCAGGCAGAGGAATCACAGAAGCCGCCCAGCAGTGTCACTTCATAGAGTGGTAGCTAATAGCAAAACAGGTGGTTGGTGGCAAAGCAAGTAGTCGATGGTGCAGTAAACAGCAAGGCCAAGAACCTGAGAAGGTGCATGAGGAAGATATGTCTAATACTGCATCCAAGGATTAGGTATTTGTTGGCACAACAGTGCTGTGTAATAAACAGCTATATAGCTTCAGCGGCATAACAACAGATGTCCCTTGCTCACACATCTGCAGTCAGGTAGGTGTCAGTTAAGGGGCTCTGCTGGTCTTGGCTGGGATCATTCAGATAACTGGGTGTTGAATGGCTGTCAGCCAATCTAGACAGAATTCAGCCAGGGTGACCAGTGTAACTGGGCCCTGCTCCCTGTGTGTCTCACCCTCCTGCAGGCTAGGCCAGGTATGCAGGTGCTTATGGCAACAGAAACTCAAAAGTAGAATGTTTGGAAAAAGCTAGATGTTTGGAAGTGCTTATGGCCCAGAATCAGAGTGAGTGGTACTTCACAGAAGCATAAAAAAGACCATGAGGGCAGGGAGGAGTAAGGAATTAGGACCATTTTTACAGTCTGTTGTATGAAAGATAAATAAAACAAGAACAGCCAATTCATTGTTCTAATAGGTATTATAATCATTTTGCAGGGGAAAGAACTCGAGATTTTTACCTAGTTTTAGTTGTAAACTAGGCTCTTATGGAGTATGTGGGTCACCACTTTATTAAATATAGTTGCTAAACAATATATTAGTTATATCAGTTTCAGGTGTACAATATAGTGATTAGATTTTTAATAACTTACGATGTGATCACCCCACTAATTCTAGTAATCATCTGTCACCATGTAAACTTACCACAGTTTTGACTCTATCGCCCTTTGTTACCGAACAAGAGGTCCGAGGGAGAGGCAATACAATATTTGGCCCACCTAGGGATGCCCAAAACTGCTATACAACAGGGCCCCTCCCCCCAAAAAAAACAAAATACTAAAATCTACTGGGCCCTTCTGTCCGCTGCCAATTAGAAACACATCTTTCAATGCCAGAGATTTGTGAAAAGGAAACAAAATGTTTATTTAATGCTATTCAGGCCTAACGCCTCCATTAAAATATCAAAGTCCTTTAGGGTATATACCTACACCCACACAGCGCTCCCTTCTCCCACTGTCCCAACTCTGGGTACCGTAAATCAGGAAAAGAGCACACGTCTGTGTTGCAGGCCGCTGGCACCGTCAGCTGTGTCACTGTGCAGGATCTCGAGTTAATCCAAAGTACTGTGGTACCCTCTCATGGTCCACTGGCAAGAGTCCTTTGTACCCAGTTCCAGTCAAAGTCTCTCTTGCTTTTCCAGGCCCCGCGGCCAAAGGGGGCACCCCAAAGCCGCGTGGGCCTCTTCTACCAAAGCTGCAGGAGTCCGCACTCCACCAAAAGCATGTGGCTTTCTTCTTCACCTGGCTGCAGGGATCTCCATTCTGGCAAAGCTGCGTGGTTTTTCCCTTTCACCTCACCAAGAGGGGGTCCTCACTCTGCTGAAACCGTGTGGCTCTCTCCCAATGGCTGCTGTGTCTGGCTTTTAAATCCTCGCCCCATCTTCCTCTGTACCCCTATTTCCGACTCCTCCCAAGATCAGTTACACCTGCCAGTACTTCTGTATTAATACAAGTTTACTGGGCTCCCATCGTTAGTCTGGGCAGGTATCATCCCATGTCCTCGAGCCAATCTTCTCCAAGCCCCTACACAGGCGCTGTAACTTGGGGGACCTGCCCCCAGTTACATCTTGGGGGGAAGTGACTTCATCCCCCTAGCTCCAAGCCTGGCCACAGCCATTTAACACATCCAAGTGACCGCCAAAGGCTATAGATATGTTAAAAGACAATGCCATGGATTAGCTGCAAGGCTGTGGCTGTACAAAACTGTCCCTTCCCCCCAACTCACACCTGTGGGGGGGAGGTGAGGACATCTTACATGTCTCTCCATTATTCCTATACACTTTGAATTCTGGACAGCATTCCAAATCTTTTTTTGGGGGCCCCCCCTGGCTGCACCCTGTATCACCTTCACCTTTTTCACCCATCTCCCTACTGCCTTCACCTCTGGCAACCATCCTTTTGGCCTCTCTCCATGTGGGTCATCTTTCTTATGCAAATAGGGGCAATTGAGTGATAGAGTTGGTTGTTGTCACCACCCCCACCCCCTGCCC
Organism: Artibeus jamaicensis; assembly: GCF_021234435.1. Classification (NCBI taxonomy): domain Eukaryota; kingdom Metazoa; phylum Chordata; class Mammalia; order Chiroptera; family Phyllostomidae; genus Artibeus; species Artibeus jamaicensis. Next base: position 21,535,923 of record NW_026521883.1, read on the forward strand.
CCTGCCATGGACCCTTAACAGTTATGTTAGTTGTTTGTAGAGCCAGTTAAATGGCAATAGATTTTGGCTCAGGGCAGTCCAAATTTAGCCCAGAGAAAGCCAACTTTGGCTTGATTAACTCATCGGTTCAGGCCTTCTTCTGTACCCAGTGCTAAGTTCCAAAGATGAAGAAATCCATTTTAATTCCATTCCTGTAAAATAACTGCTAAATAAACAAGCCAGTTAGTTTCTTTGGCTAACGCTATAGGATTAACAATGTCCAAACCCTATAAAATCTACATTCCTTTTCATAACTGTCACAATAAAATGGTGACCTCACTGAACCAATCAGAAGTCCCAGGTTCTAGACCAACTTCTATTACTAACTGGCTTTGGGACTTGTGGGCAAGTTAGTTAATCTCTTTGAACCTGTTTCCATTTTATATAAAATCAGGGATTGCTATATATTACAATATTTCAAATGTCCCATTTTTACTGGGTGTTAGTAGCCACTATTTATTCAATTAAGAAATACTGGCTTAAATAAAGTTCAAAACGCTTATTTAAAGACTTATCAGCACTTTTCTGCTTTGCTTTTTGAATCTCGAAGACAGGAATATAATGTGCAGCAAATTTCACCACTGAGTTGGTTTTTCATGGAACATGTCATGTGTCCCACTGAATATACTTTTGGGAAATGTAATTTCTAGCACCTGCATGGGTGAATGTATCAGTCAGAGTCCCAAAAAGAAATGGATGGCAACTTGAAATGGGCGCATTTAAATAAAAGAATATGATAAAGTGACAATTTACAAGGGTATAGGCAGGATTTGGGGAAATCAACAAGGGGTAACAACTACATTGGGACGTATGACAAAGGGAGGGGCCTGACGTGAGAGAGGGTAACCTGGAGCAACTGCCCGGGCAGGGATTCTTGGTAGGATGGCCTTCGGCAGACAGACGCAGCCCACCTATGGTGACCTGGCAGGGAGGCAGAGAAAATGAACACAATTTCATTTTCTTTTCAACCTCCAGTTTCCTGCGGTGCTTCTCATCTGTTGAAACCAGCCCAAAGCCACAGGGCAAGGGAGCCTACCTCACAGAACAGAGGAGTGGAGGCTGGACCCGGATAGGCAGGCAGAAGCTATTCCGCACAGTGGGGCTCCATCCACAAGCAGCTGGATTATGTGATTAAACAATGTCCTCAGGACTCAGTCTCTCCACCCTGCTGTCCTCTGCCAGCTTCATCCTAGCGCAGGCTCTTGCCACCTGCAGCACAGATACCAGCAGGAGCTCTAAGGTTGTCTTATTTACAATTCCAAATAAAACAATAAAGTGTGTGTATGTGTATATATATATGTGTGTATACACACACAGTCCAGGAAAGACGTCCAGCAAATGTTAATATAACAAGAATGCTTTGCATGACATTGATGTAACCTGGCAGCCAAGGAGTGGACTGGAATGTTCATGTGTGAACAATGACTTCACTGTACTAGTTAGCGGGGGTGGTAGATACTGTTGAGTGAGCATGTGTACTGTGTGACCATTGCATTCAAAATGACGGAGCAATGAATCTGCATCAAATTTTGCATTAGGCTCGAACATTCCTCTGTGGAAGCTATTTAGATGATTCAGAAGGCCGCAGCTATGGGCAACTGGTGATTGGCAGCTTCATCACAACACACCTGCTCACATATCATGTGTTTTTTGGTGAAGCATCAAAATACCCAAGGTGATCCAGCCTCCCTAACAGCCCAGATTTGGTGCTCTGTGACTTCTGGCTTTTTCCAAAACTAAAATCACCTTTGAAAGGGAAGAGATTTCAGACTGTTGATGAGAGTCCAGAAAATACAATGGGGCAGCTGATGGTGACTGGGAGAGAGAACTGTGTGAGGTCCCAAGGTGCCCATTTTAAAGGGGACTGAGGGGTCATTGCTCTATGTACAATGTTTCTTGTACCCTGTATTTTCTTCAATAAATGTCTCTATTTCTCATAGTACATGGCTGGACACCTGCTGGACAGACCTCATCTACAGCACTTCCTGTATGTCCAGTGCGGCTGAAAGCCATTTTAGATACACTACCTCAGTTAATCCTCACAACTGTCCTATTAGGCAGCTATGTATTACCCTATCTTCAGAGATGAAGAAACTGACGTATCACTGGTAAGAAAAATGCTGATACTTAGATTCAGCTAGTCTAGCTCTGGAGAGCCTATACTTTTAACGCTGCACCATAGTGCTTCTTGAAAAATACACCCTATTTCCCACGGCATCCACATCACTTATCAAAAAGAATGTCGGGTCATGTGCTCATCACTGAATCAATCACTGGGCACTCTGCTTGCCACACTGAGCCATATGTCCACTCCTGACAGGCCCCCATGACTGCTGGCAATTTCTCCCTAAAAAAAAGATGCCAGACAGATGTACAAAGGAACGAATGCCCATCACAGGCAGTGTAGACTTACGGAAATAGCCCTAAGGACTGGAGCTACAATTCCAGTTCTGCCTATGTTTGCCATTAACCTTCACAAATTACCTATCACTTCATTGCCAGCACAGAGACTCTGATTTCATCTACCATAGTGAGTATAGGTGGAGAGATATACAGATCTCTTAACAAATACCTAAATGTACCTAATTACCCAGATATATATAACACATTATTAAAATTATAGTGAAACTGAGATATGCCAAACTTGAGCAAATAATGTTTGAAGCTAATTTTTTAACATTATTTCTGAAAATTCCCTTAGAAATACCTTCCTTTAAAACAATGAGATTAAATAAATGAGGTCTTATTTTTAAAAGTGGTCTTGCAGACATTACACATAAATATTTAAGAATAAACAAGCACAATTATAAGTTTATTGATTTTAGCAAAATAAAATGACATAACCAACCGGCTTCTTGAAAACTAATGAGCAATTTTTCTCGTTTCCTTGTCTCCAGAGCATTTGGCATTCTTTATCAACTGGTACATGAAAGAGTAGAAAAATAAAAGGTTGTCATATTGTCCTTTGTATTTCTCTTTTAATATGTCAGTATGGTAGTCTACCAGAAAGTAGTAGATGGCTTCGATCGTGGAAAGGAAGGTCTCTGGCTTTCCTTTCTGATGGCGCCAAAAGCAAGTTTTTCTTGTTTTCAACTCAACTTGTAACAACCCTGCCACAAACAAATATGAAAAATATAAATATTTCTTAACCATGGGGTACGATACAATTATTACAATCATATAATATGAATAAACTTTGGAGACAAAATGATGAGTTTAGAACAAAAACCCCAAGAACACAAGAGATAGGTCAAAATAAAGCAACATAAAGTAACATAAAGTTTATGAAAACAAATGAATATATGAAAATTTAATCTAAAAAGGCAAAATGATAAGCATCACTCAGGAGAATAGCTGACTCTGCTGTGGGGAGGACAGCGGCTCAGGGGAGGGGCACACAGTTCCAAGTTATTAATACAATGTCGGTGTGCCGTTCTTAACCAGTCATCCTATCCTAATGTGCTATGACTCAATGTCACATACATGTTCTCTCATATGGGTCACAATTTAGTTAAGAAAGAAACATTAAAAAACCCACCTTTGCCTATTTAACAGCAGAACCAGGGCTGGGAGTCAGGTCCCAGCCCTGTTCTCCCATTAGACTTAAAATACAAACTAATCGTGTCCATGTGAGGTGTTACATGCTTGGATAATGCCACAGCGCCCATGGATAAAAGACCAAATTCCCAGACGTGACGTTCAAAGGCATCCTTAAACTGAATTTCTTTAGTCTGTTTTCCTGCCACTCTCATATGTGTATACATTCAATACCATGTCCAACTTTTTCGGTCTCCTGAATGTAAAGTGTTTGTATATCCTTGTGTGTATCCCCTTCTCTTTGTTGCAAACGACACCCCTCCCCGCTCTCCTTTGTCCATCCAGATTCCAACAGAGACAGGGAATCCTCCCAGGAACCCCAGGAAAAAGGTGGGTAATGCTGTCACTGCCCCCAAAACCTAGTACATTTTACAGTCTGCTTATCTGTCTGCCTTCCATAATAGATTATTTGAGAATGTCCAATGTCTACTCAATACTCACTTTCTCTCTCATTAACAAATCCTGTTCAATGTGTGTCTAGCTAAAAAAAACTATCTCCCGGCATTCTTTAGAGCCAGGGTGGTCATCTGAACCAATTCTGGCCAAAGAAAGGAAAAATGAAATCTCCTAAGTGGAACTTCCAGGAAAGCTTTTTTCTCTTTTTTTAAAAAGGCCAGACTCAGGGGCACACAGATATTGCCCTTTTTGCTCTTTGTCTGGCCTGGATAAAGGCCAGGATGCCTCTTACAAGCATGAGGATGAATATGATGGAGGAAAACAGGGGTCTGAGTTCTTAACTAGAGCACCGTGAAGTGCCCGTACCAGCCCAGCAGTACCCACTTCTGGACTCTTACATCTACAAAGTAAACTCGCTTCTTGCTTGAAGATTCCAGCCAGGTTTCTGTTTCCTGCAGTTGAACGTCACCCTGACTAACAGCCACTGCGGTTGATCACAGGGCACAGGTATTGCCGTACCCTCCTTTACAGCCCTCGGGTCTAGGACCCTGCCTATGCAAGAGCAGGTGTTCAACAAACACTCCCGAATGAATGGACAAATCACAAAAGCCTGTAGAGTATTTTGAAATATTTGGAAAATATTTCAATTTGAATAGTCTTGATTCAAAGAGGCACATAACTTAAAACAATCAAAATCACACTCTTTTTAACTATTTGTGTTAATGTAATTATAACCAAGAAGTAAAGGCAGACTTCGAAGTGTTCTAAGTAACTAGTACAATTAAAATCTTAACATAAGTGAGGAGACCACTCTGTAAAGTGTACGACTGTCTAACCGCTACGCTGCATACCTGAAACTAACACAACATAACACTGAATGGAAACTGTCACTGAAGGATGAAATTAAAAGAAAAAATCTTGACATAGAATTCTGACATCCTCAATGTAATTTGAAAAAACAACAGAGTAACTTATAATAATACCAGTTTCTGTAATACATCTAATATGCTATAAGATGTTAAATATAAAAACCAAGACTCAGTGCCTACCACCACTAATCTATCCCATTTTGAAGATTTTCCTGGAAGCATGTAGAACCTTTTAAAACACACTGAAATACAGACATGGGATTACACAGAAAATTAATATTTATTTTTTAAAGTTTGACATACACATTTAAAAATTCTCTTGCTAGTATTTCTGGCAATCCATAAGTTTAATATAAAATACACACAAAAATTTTAGCAGTAAAAGTTTGAAGGAGGGAACTAATTATAAACGGCTTTTTCCCTCCCAAATCATTGCCTGAATTTCCTCAACCGGAAAACGAGAATGAAAACCATACTGTCGTGAGGACTGAACGAGGTGGCAGATGACAAGCTCTCACTGACACTCCAAGTAAAGCTTAGGAAATGCTTATAATGTGAACAAATCTGTCAAAAGGAAGGGACGCAGCTGGCTAACTTTTAAAACAAATTATGATATGATTTGTTTCGATAATTTGGACTCCCTCCCCAACAAAAAGAAAATCATCTTTCCTGCCATATCCCTCCAATGCTTCCTATGGCGAATCCTCAAGAATGTTATGCATGTCACTCTTCACTAGCAGGTTTACACTGTATGATTAAATTACACATTCAACCTTTAGATGTTTTATTTTGACAGTAGTAAAACATTCAGAGCTATTTTTCTGTGAAGTCTGGCAAAACGGGATGTTTTTACACTGTTAAGGGGAATCTTAACCTCAGCATTCATAGTAAGATAATAGAAACATAATTTTTAATACATTACATTTGAGTGTCTAAACTGAGATTCAGAGTTGCTGAGCTTAGCCCCACCAAACAAAAAAAAATGTTTTAAAAGGCAATGATTTATAACAAACATGGCTGTTTCGTGGGGAAATAAGTTGGCTTATCAGGAACCTGGCACTTCCCATATACCGATATTATAAATGCGCGCAGAGCCCCGGGTTTTCCCTGTGGTGAAAGTGAGACATGCAAAAGACTGACTCTAGAAATCTGTTTAGTTTGTGACTTTTGAAGGAACTGAGAAATCCCTTTTAAAAATGTAATGTAGCACAAGATTGAAATATGTGATACTTTCTATGTGATCTGGAAAAGAACAAAATTCCCTTTGTACAAATCTGATTTTAAGCCTCAAGCACAAATGTGGACACTCTGAAAACAGATTTTGAATTGTACCTCAATAATTCCTTATATAGTTTTTTTGAAGTGTTTTTACTTGTTCTTTCACTGGATCCTTTCAATTACCATATAAAGAAAAATGGCTCAGAAACATCTTCAAACTGGGGAATAATTTTCTGCTCACACCATTCAAGGTAATGCGGCAGGCAGTACTCCAAAGAGCAGGGCTTTAGGGCCCCATTTCTCTGTTGAACATCAGCACCAAGATTCTTCCAGGTCTTATGCTCTGACAGACAGTATCTGTCTGTCTGTCTGTCTCTCTCCCTCTCTTTCTCTCTCACACACAATTTCTTTCACTGTCTCTATTTCTCTGCCTATCTTCCTCACACACACACAGTTGGAATGGCAAAGCAATCTTATTAACACTTATGTTGCTCTCAGAGGTACAAAGTGTATCAATTAAGCTAATTAAATTTGCTATTGCACTCACTGTATGGTACTAATGAACACAAGTCAGACTCCAAAGAGTGTTATAAATTTCTCTTCTGAATTATATACGCTATTAGCAATAGCTGAGGATGAAACTGTTTTGGCAACTAGGTAGCTCTCTTGCCTTGTAAGTATACATGATACACAAATAAAGCCATCAAAAAGCTGGAAATAAAACTAAAGCTTTAGAAAAACTGAGAAAGCCTGAAAGGCTGAGGAAGAAGGTACAAGGGAGCATGAAAATCAATATGAGCTCTTATTCTTCATGGCATACGAGTGTAGTACTTGGGCCAATAAAGCAAGTCTTTTAAAATACTGTTATTAGGAACTAAGCTTTTCACTCTAAGAGGAAAACAGACATAGACATAAACAAAAGAAAGAAGCTCTCTGTAATGCTGAAGCTGAACTGGGACTATCCATTGTGGTATCTTTTTTGGCTCTACCGAAGCAACGACATCCAAACAGTAATACATTCACCAGACCTTGGTTTCTAGTGCCATTCCCCATGAACAAGAAGAACCACGGCTCCTTTGACTGACTGCTTCTAGGGCTGGGGCAGGAAAAAAGTGCTGTGCCAGAAAGATTAATGAGGCCGTGACAGAAAGGACTTGAAGGGCTCCCCCTGGCAAAGTCTGAGACAATTGGGGCACCTAAAAGAATATAATCATGATGGATTACAACATACTGAGTTAAAAAGACGTCAGACCACAGTGATCTCACATATGGTAGGGGCAGGAGAGGGCAGAAGGGGTGAAAGGAACAGCTCTTCTTTACATAAGAATGGGAGCTAACAAATGTAGAAGAAACAATAAAATTAAAATTTCATCATTTTGTGATTCTCAATACAATTACTGAGAAAAGAGTCATCGGTGAATACTAAAACCATGGGTGAAAAGCAGTTAGACAGTCCACAGTCTCAAAGCATCACCGCCACAGACAGCATTACCCCACTGCGGATCACTACTAATTTCAAAGCAGAAGTAAATCCTTGTAGTGGAGGGATCTGGCAATCAGCTGGAACCAAGTACTGCAAGTCATCACCAACAACGGGACAACCTGCATTACATGCCTCCTGTGAACAGGATAATCACACAATTTGTCAGTAGTCGGCTTCTTCTCTGAGAGTGAGAACAAATGCTTTTAATAATTATACCAAAGCAACAGATATAAACTGCAATTCTCACGGAAAACCCTGGACTTATCCTTATCTGTAAGTATCCTTGAAAAAACATTTGAACTGGATTTAATGATGATGAACGTTCAGACCACTGACCTGTCTGTTTCACATACGTCTAAGTCATGAAAAGCAAAAATGGAACTGTTCTACATTAAAGGAGACAGAAGCAAATGGAATGTGAGTTTACATACTACATCAGAGGAGAAAGAGATATCAGAGATATTCTGAGGCCAATTAGAGAAATGTGAATTTGGATTGTATCTTAGACATTAGAGAACTTTCATTAATCTTCTTAAAGTGATAGTGGTATTACAACCATGCAATTACTCTGGAAAGATGTACACTTAGGTATTTAAGTGTGAAGTGTTGTACTGCCTGCATCTTCCTTTCAAAAGGTTCAACTAGAAAGTATATATCTAAATATGTACACACATATATAATGAAGAAAGAGAAATAAAGCAAACAAGGTAAGATATACAGGTAGTTAGTACCATAAGGGTGTCTGTAAGTTTGAAGTTTTATCAAATAGAAGTTGGAGGAAGGAGCAACACGTAAATATTTTTTTCCTTACCTTGAAGTCTCTCATCGGTGAGTATTTTGTTTGTTTGGTTCCAGGTGCTATCTATAAATATAATTTTTTTCAGTGTTGTCTCTTTGCACTCGCCATCATTCAGATCCTGTTCTTCAGTTTTCTTGCGTTTAACACATGGCTTGTCAGGGTCATCATTTTTGCCTCTCACATTATTTTGAACCCGTTTTTGCAAATGAAAAGAAATATCTTTTACTGAGACTGACTTAGGTCCAGGAAAAACAAGTGCAACCTAAAACAAGGAAACTTAAGTTAATAGTGTGCAATAATGATCTTCAGAGTGAATAAACTCGGACTTAAAAATTTAACAAGAAAACCATATCAGACACCTAAGAAACAAGCACTAGGTTTCACTACATGTGCTTCCTTAATATGTATGGTAGAGTTCTGGGCCCTTCCTAAATAATTCATAATCATAATATACTACCTAAAAGTTTTACTTCAAAATTAGTTATTTACCTATAGATAGAAGTCAAGTTAATTGTGTCTTGAAACAAAAAGCTAAACATGCATTCTATAAGATCAAAGGAAAGTATGTGATACTTTGTAAAAGAACCATTAAAAAGTACTCAATAATTAAATAGCATTTTCACCTATATAACATACAAAGACCAAACAAATGACACACAGCAGTGCTGGTAAAGAAGTGGTGTAACGGGCCTTTCCAGCGCTGCTCATGGCAGGTTTAAAGGGTACAAACTCCTCCTGAAAGCAGTTTGGCAACTCAAGTCTTGAAATGTTTATACCCTTTGGTCAAATAATTTCACTCGTGGGCATTTACCTTAATAACCCTAAATTCTCATATACTCACTACACTTATAATATCTGTTAAAGTGTATTTATTACAGTGAAAAATTAAAACTGAAAAATCTAACTTTCCAGGAATAATCCTTTAAATTATGGTACTCCCTTTCTCGCAGCATGTTACTGAGATATTACACAGGACAGCCCCCGCTGCCTGAACAGCTCCTGCCACAACGCGGGCCCCTGGCAAGTATCAGTGAAATGAATGAGTGTTGGCAGAATTATGAGTATTTTATCCCTCATATTTTTGGCTATTTCCAAAATTTTCTTTCATGAGCCTCATTTTAATGTGAAAAATAAACATTATAAAAATAAAATTAAAACCCTTGCATTTATAAACTTTAAAGTTATACAAGTTGCTTAAACATTTACAATACATGCCAATCCCCCCCCCCCCGTACTCAATTAGCAAAGTCCAGGATTTCTTAATTTTTTGGACTGCAGGCAGATCACATCTCTTTATAGAACCTAGCACTGTGTTCTGTTTAATTAGCATAAATGATACTTTGCTGACCAGTGAGGCAAATGAAAATATATTCCTAAATCCAAAACTCAGATGTTATTTACAAATACAACTTTCCACATAAATATAATAAAAAACACACTTATAGTAAAGGAAAAATCACATTCTTCCTAGAACAAATCAGCCTATTAATTTTTAACTTTGTTTCTGATTACCCATACCAACAAATGATCCCCAAGAGACCTAAAGGGTTTACGAGCTCCTTTAAGAAGTGCCCAGTGCCTACCTCTTTTTGAGGTCTATTGCAATATTACTTTTCCACCAGGCCAGTAATATCTCACCAATGTGAAATTTCAACTAAGAATCTAGAAATGAGCGTGGAAGACCTCTGAGCAGACCAAAGAAATGTCACAAAGGCCATATACTAAAGCTCTTAATTTAGGGAGACTTCCTGAAAATCCTTTTTAGTTTTTTCTTCTTTTGGAGAAATTCCAATGTCTGTAATCTGGTTCCTCCGTTCACATCAAATTAGACCATCTACTGGGGTGTAGTATAGGCAGGAAAATGAAGAGGGGAGAAAGTAAAAGCAGATATAATATTGGTAAAGTGTAAAACCTTGAAGAAATAATGAAGAAGAAGAATAAAAAGTGGAAACACACGTAAGAGCCTAACAATCTAGGATCTTCTGATCTTTTCAGACACCAATCAAGTGTTATATAACAGGATAACACTAGGTCATCAAGCAAAACATTAAATTGTGTTCAAGTAAGTTTGAAAAGGCACTGGAGTTTTTCAAATTCGTTTTTAGAGTCAATGTGAACAGTTGTAAAAAATAAGCTGCCTACTTCATGGTCCTTTTCTTCATATTCTGGAATGCAAGGGTACGTGTAAATAGTTACATATTCAGGTGCTAGGAGTTTTGCATGTATAGCAGTACTTTTGCCATCTGTTTCATTTGGATGTTTAATGATGTCAATCTTCAGTGGAAGCTAAAATTTACAAAAAGAAAACAAAAAAGCGAAGACAAGTGAACAAAACAAAGCAACAAAAATTATAATTTTTATGTTAATAAAAACAGTCTTTAAAGCTTAAATAGCAAGCTCACACTCCATCCCTATATACAGGGTCCAGCACAAATAACAACCCTTTTTATTACAAAATCATAAACATGTAATTCTGTAACCTAACAATATCACACTCAAACACACCATATGACATTTTAGCTGAAAAGTTCAAATTAAAACTATAAATTATTACACCCATATTATTACCCTACCAACCACACTCAGGCAGGCATTGCTTCCACCGGACCCTGTACTTATGGTCTGAAGTCACACTTTTTCTACAGGATATTAAGAATGATAGGAGCCAAAGCAAACCCAAATTTCTTCCTTGATACTGTTAATCAAGTAATACAATGACTTTTTACACTCATTTAACATAGGATCTGCTCTTAGAGCAAAGCTCCAAAGTCATTTTCATTTAAGTTACATAGCACTTGAGTCCAAATACTTGCTTTTCAGTATCTGTGCCAAGAACATTTTTTATAATTCATATAAACTTCAGATTTGTTCGTTTTATGATACAGAAAAGGAAATAAAAGCTTTGTCAAAGCTCAGATCTAAAGTTCAAGTTAAAATTTTGTTCTTCATACATTCTTTGAATATCAAAGGTTTTATTCTTAGTTGTGAACATCTTCATTCTCAGATGTGTCCTTTAACAGCACAAATGAAATAATTATCAACGGAAAAATCCAGTGAAAGAATAGATCTTGGAGGTGTACTCAATGTGTATAAAAATAACCCTCTTCAAAATCATTTTGCCTATTTCCTTTAAAGCTTAATTACTTATTATGGATTATGTCCTTTCTCTATGCAAAATAATATTATCTTACATTTCCTGAGTTACATTTTAAAGTATTTATAAGCTAAGCAATCAGTTCAAAAAGATTTTTTAAATCTATCTTTAAATTGTTACAGTTTATAACACAGCCCAATGAGTAGGCCTTAGTCTTTTCAGTTTAATTTAGTTGCGCTCTGGTCACTGACAGGTGCTCCACGTTCGTGTACAGGATGGAGGTACGCCCATTCTACAAAAGCCTAAACAAAAATGAACCTACCTACTTCCTCTGGGATATATTTTCTCAACGAGCTGTCCAAGGAGCTGGGGTAGTTTTTGGAAGTCCTTTAGGGAGTCTATAAACTTGTCTCTTGCAGTGTTCATGTTTGCATCCCATTTTTTCTGGGTTGTAACTGAATTACAATCACTAATTTTTTAAAAAGTAATTGATTTCACTAAAAGCCACTCCATTCATCTCAGGCCTAAGTGTGTTGGCAATGTGCATATTTTTCAGAGACAAGAAAAAGAAATGGGTTTACCAGTCTGTAGGATTACATTTCTATTAATATAATCCATTTTCATAACGATGCTATTTATCAAATTTATCAGTAACAGTACAACAGGCAAATATGAGATGTCTTTTTAAAATCTATTTTCCTACCCTGGCTGGTTTGGCTCAGTGGATCGCTGCCAACCTGCAAATCAAAGGATCACCAGTTCGATTCCCAGTCAGGGCTCATGCCTGGGTTGCAGGCCAGCTCCCCAGTGGGGGCACACGAGAAGCAACCACACACTGATGTTTTTCTCCCTCTTTTTCTCCCTCTCTTTCTCCCTCTCTTTCTCCCTCCCTTCCCTTCTCTAAAAATATACAAATAAAATCTTTAAAAAATTAAATCAAATCTATTTTCCTACACTCAAAGAATTAAATTTCTTACCAACCTTCACCAGTGGCATCTGTTCCATAGGTACATTTTCAACCGGGACATAACATGTATAGCAGTAGAACATTCTTGAACCACCACATTTAAGACACCTTGACCTTCCACTCTGTTGAGCTTTCTGAAGAACTTCCTGAGATGCTAAGCATAAGTTTTGAAGAGGATCTTCTGCAGCTATGGAAGTAGTTTGTGATTGTTCTATTTCCATAAATTTTGAATTATTTTCTTCCTTTTCTTTCAGAAACATAGGTTGATTGAGAGACATTTTCATTCAAACTAAAGTTTAACAACTATTTCTAAAACACATTATCAGAGGGACACTGAAAAAAAATGGGGGGGTAAAATAAAAACATTTTACTCACTGTCTCCACAAAGAAAGAAAATTACTCAATTTAATTCACAATTGTGTGCTGTTTTAACAAAGCTTTAGTAGTAACAAACTTACTTTAACAACTTAACAAATTAACAAAGAAAAAACTTTAACAAAGTTTTAACAAAGCTGTGTGCTTTATTAACAAAGATCAACAAGTTTTTTAAATCACTAAATTAGCATACTTTAAAATTCAGAATGAAAATGCAATACACTCAACATAAATTACCCTTTGGAACCACTCCCCCTATAAAAATAAAAAGGGGCTTTCTTAGAAAAATTATTTCAAATATAAAGTTAAGGTACCAACAACCCATTTTTCAGTAACTTTTTGTTCCAAAGACAGCAATTTTGTTTTATATTAGGCGTGCAGCGGTTTAATGTTCATATCAGCCAGGCCAGGTATATGTACAGGCTCTTTGAATCGCTGTTTCGTGATAACTAATCTCAACCAGAACCCTAATGGAAGTGCAGGCCTCCAATGTAATCAGTAAAATTTAGTTGTTCATATTCTAAAAGATATATTCCTCTCCACCTTAAGTTAAAACACACATAAAATATAACTAAGCATCCATTAAAATGCATGATGCATCTACTACCAATTATAATTCGTAAGATATCCCAAAAGGTGAATATATGCCCTGAAAAATAAAGTGTGATCTTATAAAGTTTCATAGAGTAACATTAATGTGCACTTACTTTAAGGATTCCTAGTGCTTTTTTTTTAAACACCATTTGGATTCTTAGTTCTAGAGATAAAATTGTAAAAATAACTTTCCCACTTAAATATTCCCTTCAAAGAAAGATAACGGCTGCCAGAGCTGTTCTTCAAATAGGCTGTAAGCACAGTATCTTTCAGGTGGAAAAAAGATTGGCCCTTTTGATTTGATAAACATTCCAAAGCGGTAAAATGACTCTCCTACCACAAAGCCTTATGGGAGGCGGTGTTTAACTCCGAGGCTCCAGGCACCTGGGGTACAAAGCTGACGGGAGAAACACTGAGGGCAACAGGAAACTTTCTGTGCTCTCCTACATTAGAAAAGAACAAAAAGTCCAATGGAACTTAATATACAAGATAACATAGTAACAGTAAGAAGTTCGTGATACTGATTTCATTACTTATCAGGAGTTTTTTATAGATTGTAAATCCCAGGAAGCTTGAGACCCAAAAAAGAAATGCAAAAAAAAAAAAACAATGATGGTCATTAAAGAAAATGTTAAATATGCTTGCCAAATTTGTGCAAGGGGAAAATTAAAATACTGTACAAAAAATACTTCTGATGTGTACTGATTAGGTACAGATTTACATTTTGGGTTTTTCAGAGAAAGTGATATTTTACAATGACAGTACAATCACTTTTCCTGCCTCACAAATCTACTACTTCATCTACTTCTACCACACATACCCTATTTCTAACCCCCACCCCAAATCCCCTACCCAAAATAGCTTCTATCTTTGTGAATATGTTCTCAATGACCAGGACAGTGTCAAATTCTTGAGTATCAGATCCTTTTAAAATCACATGAGAGTTTTGGACCGTATCGGTAGGAAATGCATATACAGACACAATAGTTTGCTCACAATTTCACGTGGTCTGCAGATCTCTCGAGTCCATCTACAGATCCCTGTAAAGAATTCCCGACTAAAATCAGAAATTCATTCTAAGGACAGGAGGCAGTCTTACAAGTCTGGGGGTGATCCTATTAGTCCTCAGATATTGGTGTTGCAAATCTCCTATTGGCCAACAAAAGGTCAACTGTCATAGCAACAGAGGTCTCATCACTGCAGTAGGAAGCTAATTAAGTTTCATCTAAATTCTCTACATTTGGGTTTTTTCTGGTGCTGCCTGAGGTCCTTACAGAGAAACATTTTTAGGCTGTAAGTCTTGCGTTACCTCGATCACGGGGCTCATCCTAAAAAAGAAACTGGATTGGACAAATTTCAACCTGACTCTGTGGCGCTGGGTATTTGATGGAACACTACTGATGCATTTTTCTAGGGCTCTCAAAATGCACTGTTCCTGAGATGTCTCATAAATATCCCCGATACGTGGGCTTCTATCTACATAACTAAGTGAATATTAGTAAAACCTTATATAGATATTTTTCCTCTACAAAATCAAACAACACAAATACCTGTGAGACAGTGAAAGGGACATGTTTATGCCCCTCCCCTGTGTCACCTACATACTCTCACTTATGGCTGATGTGGCCACACAGAATAAGAGGCAGCTACTGCTTAAGATCTCTGAAACCACATGACCGGGGGCATCAGTTCTGACTTAGCCAACAGCCTAGCCTGCCTAAAATGTGTGCAAATCATGTGTAGCAAACGCGATGACTCAAAACCTTAAAAACATACTTGTTAATACCAATTACATGCAGAGAAATACAAGTGGAGTCATGGGAGTTACTCAGAAAACATGAAAAGGCTTTACTTCTAAGGAACTAACTGATATATCCATTATTCTGCAACCTAGGTTGAAACCAAATCCTCCTTCTACCCTTCCCCCCCAAAAAAACTAATTACTCACCAGATTGCACCAATTCTACCTTGCCCATAATCCTTTACTTTTAGTCTAAAGGCCAGACTTTAGATGGTCTATAGCAATCTCTTAAATTTCTTTACCTCTGTGCATTTATCATCACTTCCACATACTTAACATGGAAAAATGTACCTTAACTTGAAGTCACCTTTGAGTGAAGCTATGGATCCTGGCGGACAGTCCACCCGGAAGAGCAGAGTTTTTACTCATCTCACCTATCCCTGCGTCTAATGCAGCAGGAGGAAGTCAAGAAATACTTAACTAAATCAAAACCATTCTGAAAAAGGAGCATACAGTATACATCATGCTACTGAAGTATCTGACAAACTGATTTTACTGGCCCACTGCAGACTGGCATAGAAAGCAGCCTGGAAGACCTTTTTTGCAAATCAATACTAATGGAAGAGGCTCCTAGCTACAAACAGGTAAGTGAACTCACCTCCTAACAACACTGTATGAGACACCCCTATCCTGGACTGTAGGTTTTAATGAAACCCACTTCAAATGTTTCTTTCCTGGAGTATTTTTAAGAACCTGGTCCCATACTGTATACAGACCCCACATCCATTTAAAAAAAAATCCAAGGTATCACCTTTTTCATACAGGACCCATGGCCTTTCCCAGACCACCCACTATTCAGTAGGCACTGTCCTGCCTTGGTTGTACTCGGTACACTGGGGCTCAGACAAAACTAATCCTTAAATGTGGTTTTAAATAGCGATTTTATCATCCAACTCCATGCATGGACTTGGCACCTTAAAGTGCTAATATATTTCCTTGCTTGACCAACATTTCCCCCAAATAACTTAAGCCGTAAGCAACAGACTTCTTTGCTTATTATGTAACCATCATCTTAATATTTTAAATATTACAATGCATGGCATACTGTGTCTGTGCTAAGCTTCTCCTTCAGTGACAATCCCTCGCAAAACACTCCAAACACTAAAACCACAAAGAACAGGTATGATTCCTAGGGGAACAACTTTGCCAGGACAGGCTTTGAGTCGTTAAGCACCGAAAATAATTGTTAGGGGAAATTTTTTTTGAGGAAAACTCGCGAAGCCTTTTCCCAAAGGGCCCGCAAGATCAAAAAAAAAAAAAAAAAAAAAAAAAAAAAGCAAGCGCCGCGCAGTGACACCCCGGCCACGGAGCATCCACTCCTCGCAGTCGCGCGGTTCCAGCCAAGCCGCCAAGTCCCCAGAGAGGAGCGGACAATGGCACGAGAGACCGAACTGGGACTCAGACCTGCACAGCCCGCGGGTCCTCAATCAGATCCACGCGTCTTCCGCTCCGCCGGACCGCGAGGCGCGCGCCCGGCAAGCTCGCGCGTGAACGTGGCGGAGCGCCTTCCGGGAGACCTCGGAGGGAGGAGCCGGGCGGTTGCTACAGCTGTTGCTAGGGCCCGGCGCCGCGCCTGCTCCGGGCTAAGGTAACCGGGGAGGAGGGAGGGAGGAGGACGGCGGGGAGGGGTGAAACGGGAAGTCCCGCCTCGCCCTCTCCAGTCCCGGGCGGTGTCGCCCGTCTGCTGAGTGAAGGGATCGAGACCGGCGGCGTCCAGGATCCGGGAGGCTGGGCCCCACGCCCCGCCAGCCTTGCGCGGAGGTCCCTTCTGAGACTGGCCGCGACCACAGAAGTGGTACGCGGTCTCGAAATACAGGCTCACGGTGTAGTTGTAGTGAGTAGTGAAGATGCTGACCCTACGGAACGCTTTTCCATTTTACCAATCCCCAGAATAATTCATTGTTGTTTATGGCTCTGTCATGATAAGTACGGTCTTTGTATTTTGACGATTCGGTGTTCTTAAAAACTACACAAGCACCCAGAGTTGGGACTACTTTGTGGACTTTTCCAGTTCAAAATTAAGCATAATATGTGGATAGATTATTAAACAAAAATTTTTTTTACCCCAATCCAAATACAGTGCAAACCGAAGGAGTGCACGATGACAACAGTTGTCGTACAAGGACCAGATCTTGAGTGATGTATTTACTGAGCTCTGTGAATTCAGGAAGTGATAAAGGACAGAACCTTGACTGGGAGGGGATAACCATCAAGTTCGGCATGAGCAATGCACAAAATACATATATATCAGAGTGGACTAGCCAATGAAGACTTATTGGTGGTACTTGAGTAAGGCCGTCAAGAATGATTACAATCTAGAGTAGTGGTTTTCTAGTGGATTGTGTGGGACCTTTGGCAGAGGTCCCATTTGTAAGCAAGGAAATATATTTTGCCAAAACTACAATTTAAAAAAAATGAAATAGTATACTGTGGAAATATCCGTGAGTGGCACTTGGTGAAGTTAAGTATTGCTTTATGGAGTTTTAAACTTTGTATATAATTTGTGTATATACTGTTTATATTTATGTACATACACATACACACACTAGGTCACATTTATAACATTTATTTATTTCTAATTTCTCTTTTAAAAGTTTGAAAGCCACTGCTTTAGGAGGAAGGGTGAATTTTCTGGGTAAAAGAAGTAGCAATGACAAAGTCTCCAAGTTAAGAATAAATAATTCACATCCTTTTCTTTTTTAACTACTTTAGTGCAAGTGCACAGACTACAAGACAAATGATATGATTTATTAATTGCAGTAACTATTGCCATGTAAAAAAATTAGTCCAAAATATGTGAACTAAAAAAAACTATTTTTATAGTCATGAATTGTGTGTTCAATAGGGCACAGAAGGACAGCTTTTTCTAATTACTCAGCTGGAATACCATGGATGCTAGCAGAGCTCCTAGGTGTGGCCTCTCCACGGGGTCTGGGCTTTCTCTCAGCATGGCAGCAGTGTAATGAGATTTCTCAGCTTAGGCCCAGTGCTCCAAAGTCAAATCTTGCAATGGACAAGGCAGAAACTACATGTCCTTTTTTGACCTAGCCTCTAAAGGCTAGGTCTAGTATCCCTTCTCCCAACATTTATTTGTAGGTTTGATGGATTTCATTTATCTAAAATACGAGACGATTTTAAAAAAGATTGTATTTCTTTATTTTTAGATAGAGGGGAAGGGAGGGAGAGAGGGAGAGAAACATCAATGTGCAGTTGCCTCTTATGTGCCCCTACTGGGGACCTGGCCCATAACCCCAGGCGTGTGCCCTGCGTATTTGGTCCACAGGCCAGCACTCAATCCCCTGAACCACACCAGCCAGGGCCAGAAAGATGTTTTTGAGCTCAGAACAAACTCACTAGTGAGTAACATTTTTGAAGTGCCATACTGATTTGTAAGCATTAACCTTTGTTTAGAATGAAAGATAATTAAGGCACCACTTCAGAATAGAACTATGAAAGCCCAAAAGTGAATCACATATGTAATCTTTTAAAAATATACTTTATTGATTATGTTATTACAGTTGTCCCAATTTTCCCCCTTTGCACCACTCTGCCTGGCACCCCCATTCCCTCCAACGATCCCCATTTATTTTATGTCCATGGGGCATGCATATAAGTCCTTTGGCTTCTTCATTTCCTACACTATTCCTAACCTCCCTCTATTTTGTACCTACCATTTATGCTTCTTAATACCTGCCTCTTTACTTCCTTTCTCCCTCCTCCTCCTCCCAGCTGATAACCCTCTAAATGATTTTCGTATCTATGATTCTGTTTCTATTCTGGTTGTTTGCTTAACTTGTTTTTTTAGATTCAGTTGTCAATAGTTGTGAATTTGTTGCCATTTTAATGTTCATAGTTTTTATTTTTTTTAAATAAATCCCTTTAAGATTTCATGGAGTAATGGCTTGGTGATGATGAACTCTTTTAAGTTTACCTTATCTTGGAAGCACTTTTTCTGTCTTTCCATTCTAAATGATAGCTTTGCTGGATAGAGTAAGCTAGGTTATAGGTCCTTGCTTTTCATCACTTTGAATGTAACCGGGTGCTGAGCTGGAAGTCCCCCCAAATGTAGAAAACCCCCATAGCTATCACGTGGGGGATGAGGGAAGCCAGCAGGGCCATTGAGAGCTACTTTGCATATCTGAAGAACTTGGCCACTGTTTTAACAATGTTAAAAGCTGTGGAGCCAGGGACATGGGCATGGCTCTAATCCCTGGATGCAATGTAGCCTGAGGGACTTACTGTGCCTCTGAGAGTGTCTTCAGCATCTTGGGCCACACTTGCCTGGGCTAGCCATGGCGGCCAAGAAAGTCAGAAGAAACCAGACTACTGGCAGGTGTAACCCAGTGTGGGAGGAGTTGGAAATGGGATTATGGAGGAAGATCTCCACCGGGATTTAAATCCAGGTGCAGCAGCCATACTGGGGCTTTTTACCATTTGGTTTGGGAGCAGAGAGAGGGCCTGTCTTGACCACCCAGCTTCTAAAGATGCAGAAAAGCTGGATGTAGCAGCCGTGTGGGCATCTTGACCCTGTAGCTAGGGAAGGAGGAACCTCTTGACCATGTAGCAGTAGTGTGGGGTCTTGGCCATGAAAGAATGGAGGTCTGAAAGAATGCAGAAGGATTCCCTGGCCCACCGGGAGGATATGGTTTTGGATTAAGAGCAGGAGTCTAGTTGAACTACAGACTTCTATTTTCTTTTCCTGAGATACAGTAGCCCTGACTGGCCTGGTTTGACTAGGGGAGGCAGGACCGGGTATGTGTGGTGGTGGTGGGGGGGCATTTTAAAGGGATTTTGGGATTTAACAATGACATTCCACCATTACTCTAAACCTGTATAACTTTTCAATAAATAGTTTCTTTCCTTTTTATCAAAGTCCGGGATTGAGAGCCCCAGTTACTAATTCGCAGCCAGCATAAAGAACCCCAAAGGAGGGGTGTTTTCTGTAACATGAATACTTCTTGCCAGTCCTTTCTTGCCTGCAAAATTTCCTTTCAGAAATCAGCTGATAGTCTTATGGGAACTCCTTTGTAGGTAATGCTCTGCTTTTCTCTTGCTTCTCTTGCTGCTTTTGAGATTCTCTCTTTACCTTTATCTTTGGCATTTTGATTATGATGTGTCTTGGTGTGGTCCTCTTCGGGTCCAACTTGTTTGGGACTGTTCTTCCTGGTCTTGTATGTCTATTTCCTTCACCAAATGGTAAGTTTTCTTTCAGTGTTTTTTTCAAATAAGTTTTCGATTTCCTGATCTTCCTCTTCTCCTTCTGGCATCCCTATGATTCAAATGTTGGTAGGTTTGGAGATGTCCCAGAGGCACTTTATATTATCCTGTTTTTAAAAGTCGTTTCTTCTTGTTATTCTGGTTGAATGCTTATTTCTTCCTTATTTTCCAAATCATTGATTTGATTCTTCCTCTCCACCACCACTGTTGGTTACCTGTAGATTTTTCTTTATTTCACTTAATATAGCCTTCATTTCTTCCTGGGTCTTTTTATTTTGTTGCCATACTAAGTGAGTTCTTTGAGCATCCTGATCACCAGTGTTTTTGAACTTTTCATCTGATAGGTTGCATATCTCCATTTTGTTTAGTTCTTTTTCTAGAGTTTCATTCTCCTCTTTCATTTGGGCCATATTTCATTGTCTCCTCAATTTGGCAGCCTTCCTGTGTTTGTGTATGTGTATTAGGTGGAACTGCTTCAACTCCCTGTCTTAGTAGTATGGCTTATTGTAGAAAAGGCACCTGTAAATTGTGTGGGATAGAACCTCAGGTAATTGCCGTGGCAGGGCAACCTGCTTCACTGCTTTGTGGTTCTGTGTGGCGGGAGGGCTCAGAGCAGCAGACAGTGCCACTGCCTGCTTTCTGGAGGTTTGCCTGGTGCTCACATTGCATGATTGGCACCTGTCTAGCTGTTGCCCTGGTGCTTAATCCAAGTGGGGATGGGTCTGCCTACATTTTAAGTCTAAGCAGGCCCTTTAAGCCAAGTCTTCTGAAAATCCAGCAGTTTCTTCTACCACCCCAACACCCACTAGTTTTTACAGCCAGAAGTTATGGGGATTTATTTTCTTGACAATGGATCCCTGGGCTGTGGGGTGTGTTCTGGGGCTGGGATGGCTCACTCCCAAGGCATCCCTCCTGATTTTTATCCACCACACGGGAATGTGGGACAGCAGATTGTGCCGTCTCACTGCCCATCTCTGCCTCTCCACCCCTCCTACCCATCTGGATGAATGTGGCTTCTTTAAATCCTTGGTTGTGGGACTTCCATACAGCTTGATTTCTGATGGTTCTGGCTGCTATTTGTGTTGAGGTCTGGCAGTTATTCTTTCTGCAGTTGCACGAGGAAGCAAAGCATGTTTACCTACACCTGCATCATGACTGGAAGTTAATATTCTTTAGGTTATGAGTCACAAGGCCTATACAGATTTTAGGAGAGGGGACATAGGTGCTGCATCTCAAAGATTGTCAAAGAATTTGTGGCCATGTATTTTTTTAAACAGACACAGTGAATGCTGTCACAGAAAACCTCAAAATTTCAGTGGCTTAATACAATAAACTTTTATTTCTTGCAAGAAATCCATTGTGGATTTTCTAGTCAAATGAAATGGTAGACTCAAGAATGTAGGTTTTTTTTATTTTTAGTGGTTCTGCTGTCTCCTAGGACTTGCTGTCCACAGTTTATCTGACAAGAAAGAAAGCGTACTGAGTCACACAAAAATTTTTACAGATTAGCCCTAAAAATGGCATACCATGTTTTGCTATGTGTAATGTATACTTTTTTGCCCACATTTTTCAGGGAAAAATAAGGATGCACATTATAGATGGGTAGTACTAGTTTCGTACCTGTATAAATGATTTTAGCCCTGGCTGATGTGGCTCAGTGGATTGAGTGCTGGCCTGTGAAACCAGAGACACTGGTCCAATTCCCAGTGTAGGGCACAGACCTGGGTTGCAGGCCAGGTCCCCAAAAGGGGGTGCAAGAGAGGCAATCACACATTGATGTTTCTTTCTCCCTTGCCCTCTCTAAAAATAAATCTTTTAAAAATGTTTTTAATTCTTATTTATGCTTATGCATTAGAAGTATAACTCTAGAAAGAAATAATAGTATCCATATGCAAGACAATGCCCTGGGATATAATAATTGGTTTTGTTGCTAAATATAAATAAGTAAAAAAATTGAATTAAAAAATGAAAACAGAAGACTTTTTTCCTGAAAGTTTGGTGGGTGCACGCTATCCACAGGAGTGAATTATACATGTCAAACTATGGTATATCACTTGTCCCATATTTCACTGGCCAGAATGTAGTCCCAAGGTATCCACTTTAACTGCAAAGGAGCCTGGGAAATATAAAGAAGCAAACGCATATTGGTGAGCATTCATAGTTTGCCACATTCTAGGCTTTTAACCAAAATGTGGTCCCTAACCTCTGAATTCTCAATTCTCTCAAATGGACAATTCTTTCAAATCTTTAAAACATTTCTCCTGTTATCTATTCCATATTTCAAAATATAGTTATACTTTGATTTATTGATTTTTCAGTCTCAGCTATTATTCATTGACTTTGCCTTATGGAAGTCCATGATAAAGCTCTTCTATAACCCCTGAGTGCGCACACATTTCTTCTCTCCCTGTCCCCACACCCTATCTCCTCATCTCTCAGTATGGGAATGTCACAGTTTTGTTTAAATCTACAGTTATAAAAATCAGTCAACCCTGATCCCATGAACTTTTAATACAGTCTTATACTTGCCTTTGTCTTAATAAATACCGTATTTATATGTACTTACTTATGATCTGTCCTCAAACATTCTACCAAAGTGATAAAACATCACAATGAAACAAATTAAGATGATTATTTTAATGATTATTTAAATTCCTCGATGGTTTTTTTTATCCTTCCAGATAGTCCTTCCAGGGCATTATAAACTCTAGTTCATTCAGTCCTGGTTGCTTTTACAATCCAATGCCACTCTCTCGTGTTAGATCTCTTGTTTTCCTTTTCTTTGTTTAATCCTTTGTTTTTATGAAACATATCCTCCAGTACCTTCCTGAGGAAACGTAAACGGGAGTGGTAGGCAGCATAATGACCACCCCCAAAGTTGTCCACATCCTCGTCTCCAAATCCTATAAATGTGTTTTCTTCCAGGGCAAAAGGAACCTTGACCTTGCACGTGCAATTAAATGAAGGATCTAGAGTTGGGTAAATTACTCTGAATTGTCAGGGTGGGCCAACCATAGTCACAAACATCCTTATAAGAGGAAGACCAGAGGACAGAGAGGGGAGAAGATGCTATTTTGCTGGCTTTGAGGCTGGAGGGAGGGGCTAAGGAGTAAGGAATGTAGACGACGCCTACAAGCTGGAAAAGGTGGGAAACAGATTCTACAACCTCCAGAAGGAGCATGGCCCTGCAGACCCATTGAAGACCTCCCAACTCCAGAGCTATGAGGCTATAAACCTGTGTTGTTTTAAGCAACTAAGTTTATAGTAATTTGTCACAACAGCAGTATGAAACTAATAACAAGGAGAAATGACTTTTTGGCTACCTTACAGATCTGAAAAAAAGCCACACACTCAACTGATCATCTGCTTATATTTTAAGTTCTAGGTTGAAATCATTTTCTTGGAATAATCCTCTAAATTCTGACCTTTTGTCTTTTCATTCTTTTCTTTAACTTTTTAATTCTAGTTTCCAGAAGATTTCTTCAGCACCCTCCCACCCCTGCTACATAAACATTTTGTTGAATACTTAATTTATAATGTTATATTTGTACCTTGCTTTTAAAAATTCTCTATTACCTTATAATATGCTCTTTTGGTTTCAGGGTTGTGTTACCTTATATCTCTCTAAGAATCTTAAAGACACATTTTAAAGGTTTCCTTCTGTTCCTATTATCTGTATCCTCTCAGATTCCATTTTCAGTTATTTGGATACATATTTTTAAAAACATTTTATGATTATTCCTTAAATATCTAGTAATCTTTGGATTTCTATTCATATTGAAGAATAAGAATTAAAATGGTGACAGATAGAAGGAGACTTGACTTGGGTTGGTGAACACCCAATACAATATTCAGATGATGTGTTATAGAATTGTACACCTGAATCCTATATCATTTTATTAATCACTGTTTCACCAATAAATTCAATAAAAAAGAAAAAAAAGAAATAGTGATAGAAAGCTAAGTGTGTCTGAACAGAGACAGTCAAGCAAATAGCTTCATAATAGGATCAGATTTTACATTGCAAGATTCTCAAACATCTACAGAATAAAAGGCGCCAATGAAGATAAGAGCAGAAATCGATGAAATTGAAAACAAATGTGCACTGGAGAAAAGCCACAAGGCCGAAATTCCTCCTTTGAAAAGATTGATAAAATTGATAAGTGTTGGATAGACTGACCAAGAAAAAAGAGAAAACTCAAAGTACAAATTTAGGACTCAAAAAGAAAATATCCTGCAGATAGTAAAAACAACAAGAGAATATCAAGACCAAATATTTATGTCAAGTATTTG
Source organism: Artibeus jamaicensis (assembly GCF_021234435.1). Classification (NCBI taxonomy): domain Eukaryota; kingdom Metazoa; phylum Chordata; class Mammalia; order Chiroptera; family Phyllostomidae; genus Artibeus; species Artibeus jamaicensis. The sequence goes on from NW_026521883.1 coordinate 21,560,665, forward strand.
ACATTTTTTATTTTCCTGGCAAAACACAATTTACCAAAAGTGATGTAAGGGGGAACAGGCCATCTGAATGATCCTATGTTAATTTTGAGAAGTTGTATCTGTAATAGTGTACTCTGCTGCCGTGACAGACTGCCACAGACTGGGTGGCTTAGACGACAGAAATTTGTTTCCCACAGTTGTGGAGCCAGAAGTCCAAGATCCAGGTGCCATTGTGTTGGTTCCTGGTGAGACCCTGCCTTCTCAATGTGTTCTCACATGGCTTTGGTGCATTCAGGGAGAGAAATATCCATCTGTGTCTCTTCCTCTTCTTATAAGGACAACACCTCTAAAGGATTAGGGCCACTCTTTCTTTTCATCGTTGTTCAGGTACAGTTGTCTCCATTTCCCCCCCGACCAATCTCCCTCACCCCAGCCATCCCCACCTCCCACCCTGGATCCTACCCTCTTTTGGCTTTGTCTGTGTGTCCTTTATACATATTCCTGGCAGCCCTTCCTTCTTTTCCTCCCATTACCCCCTCACACCTCCCCTCTGGTTATTGTCAGTTTCTTCTTAATTTCAGTGTCTCTGGTTATATTTCGCTTGCATGTTTGTTTTATTGATTAGGCTTCACTTATAGGTGAGATCATATGGTATTTGTCTTTTGCTGCCTGGCTTATTTCACTTAGTATAATGCTTTCCAGATTCATTCAAGCTGTTGCAAAGGGTAGACACTCCTTCTTTCTTTCTGCTGGGTAGTATTCCTTTGTGTATATGTACCATATTTTTTTGATCCATTCATTTACTGGTGGGCACTTAGGTTGCTTCCAGCACTTGGCTATTGTAAATTGTGCTGCTATGAATATTGGGATGCATAGGTTCTTTAAGGGCAGGGCCACTCTTATGACCTCATTTAACCTTAATATCCTTCCTCAAAGGCCCCAGGTCAAAATATACTCACACTGGGGGACTTTAACATAGGAATTGGGTGGGAGAGGACCACAATTAGGTTTATAACGGGATTCTCAATTTAAAACTCCTGATAATTTCAGATTTAGGTAGCATCACCAGCAAGGTCTAGCAAACATTTAAAGAATGGTATTGTTCCATCAGATTTCTAAATTCCTTCAGAGAATGGATAAAACAGAAATATTATACAACTCATTTTCTTTTTTTGAGGCCAGAATAACCTTAATTTTAAATCTTAACAAGAACATTATAATAAAGAAAATTTCAGGCCAATAGTTCTCATAAACAATTTGGCATAGCTTCATTGTGGTACATGTTTTGTGTTCCATTACTTTAAAAAATTGTGTATTCTGCCCTGGCTAGTGTGGCTCTGTTGGTTGGGGTGTCGTCCCACTAAACTGAAAGGTCATGGGTTCTTTTCCCCCCATCAGGACTCATGCCTAGGTTGTGAGTTTGGTCCTCAGCCGGGGCACATGCAAGGGGCAACCAGTCAATGTTTCTGGCATCCTCCACTTTTCACTAATGCCATAGAAAGGTAACATTTTTATTTGTTCCGGGTTTTTTCCTGTTACCATGGAAGTATAAGTGTTTTGCATCCCTCTACATCCTCACCAGAGCCTCACTTCCTTTTAACTAAGAACTTTGGAATTTTATACTGAAATTAGCTTGAAGTTTCCTACACAAGTCTCATTTCCTTAATTCATTTTCTAAGTCTGTTTAATTGAAATGTGAGTGTTCTTTTTAGTGGTTTGATCTGGAAGTGATTGGTACTAGAAAGATACCATGTCACACTGCAAGAAAAAAAGTGAACATTTAAATTATTGTAATTTGGCTTCTTTATGTTCTGTGCATTTCAAAATGTATTGTTAGCTTCTTTCTAGCCCAACTGCTGTAATCACCATCTCTGAAGATACCATGTACATTTTTTTGTCTGTATGCACCCTCACTCTTATTTCCTATCCTTCTCAATCTGACTAGGCCTAAGGTCCCATGTTTTCCATAAAATTTTTCTGGCAGCTCTATGCATCTTATTTTTTATGACTGTCACATATATCCTTTATTTTTATTGTTGTATTATCTATTATATATTTACTTATACTCATCATGTATTTTAAACAATGTTAAAAGAATGAAATGTTATCTACAACTTCAAATGTGTAGTTATTCTTACAAAACGTGGCCTTGTGATTTTCTAATCTTGATCATTTTATCTATGGATGTGAAATATGTATTTTAGTAAATTTTTTTAAATGTAAGGCAATTTTTTCAGATAGACCATTAGGGTATTATAACAAGATACTCTGAATTTCTCTTATTTTTGTCTTCTCACTGGTTTTTCATTATCTGGAATTTTTTCCCTTATTTAAAAGAATTTTTAAATGCCTACATATCTCTCTGATATTCATGTACTCATTTAGTTTTTAATTAATGTATCCTGAAAGTACTCATTATACGCTGACCATGAGCCAGCTCTGTGTGAAATTTGGACAGTTCAGCAGTGAGTACACCATAATTGCTATCCTTGTAAGGATTACAAATTTGCTGTTACCATAGAGGATCTGTTTGGGGACCAACTTAGGCTTCCTAGAAAAAGTGACTTTTTACCTGATACTGAAATAAGGGTTAAATAGGCCAAGAATGGGTTGGAGGGAGAGGCTTTGGACAGGGAGACTTCTAAGCCAGCAGCAGGGAGAATGTGTACATGGTCTCTAACGCAAGGAAGAGCAAGATCCGGTCTTGATTAAAATTAATATTTTGAGTGAAAGAATACATTTTTAGCTTCTAAAGAATCTACTAGTAAAAATAGGGTTATTATTTATTCCATTGAAACATCCAAATATTTAAAGTGTTTTCACCATGTCACTAGTATCCCTTTTACATACGTCATCAGCAGGAGGAGCACGTTATTATACTTTGTCTCTGGGTATTTGGAGAGGTATCAGAGATAGCCCGAAATAGCTTGACTTCTTGTAGGAATTCCAAATGAGGACATTCGGAAGGATTGATGCGGGGTGTTTCTTTAAGAGCCATGCATCAGAGAGAAGCCTTATACAGAATTCTATTTGGAGGCACAGAATTTAAACTTTGATCTCTGTCACTTTTCAAAGTTCAGGGACTTTAGAAAGTGAATATTTTACAATATATTATGGCTCTGAAAATTATAACAAGTTCAGTATCTTTATTTAAATATATTATGTATAAGCATTATAAACAATCTGAATTTATGTTAATGAACAACATTGATTTTGCTTTATTAGAAAATGGAAGAACCTCCCAGGAACATTGAAGAATTCTTAAAGTCTCAAAATTGGGTAAGTAGAACATCCTATTTTATGTGCCAATACATAAAATATCAGATACAGAGATGGAAAACTCTTAGGAAAAGACTTCAAAAACAGAAATTCTTATGGGTCCCGATTATCTTTTTCTTTTTAAAAAAATTTATTGGAGTGACATTGGTTAAGAAAACTGTATAGGTTTCAGGTGTACAATTCCATAATACATCATCTGTATATTAATTGTATTGTGTGTTCACCACCCAAAGTCAAGTCTCCTTCATCACTGTTTATTGCCCTTTACTCTCTTGTCCCTCCCCACCCCCCCTTTCACTGTGGTAATCACCATACTATTTTCTGAGGTTTTTGCTCTGTTTTGTTTTGTTTAATCCCGTCACCTTTTTCACCCAGATCCCAACCACCCTTCTCTCTAACAGCTGTTAGTCTGTTCTCTATATCTATGAGTCTGTTTCTATTTTGTTTGTTTATTTATTTTGTTCATTAGTTGCCACATGTCAGTGAAATCATATGGTATTTATGTTCCTCTGATTGGCCTATTTCACTTAGTATAATACTTGCCAGGTCCAACTACGCTGTCACAAAAGATAAGTTTTCCTTCTTTTTTATGGTTGAGTAGTATTCCATTGTGTAAATGCATGACAGCTTATTTATCCTCTCATCTACTGATGGACACTTGGGTTGCTTCCAAATATTGACTGTTCTATTGTAAATAACACTGCATCAAATGTGGGAAATACATTTCAATGTGGGATTTGTTTATAACTATTTACATTCTTTCAGGAAGGTCTATCTTGTAGCATTTCCTCTTGTCAATATTCTGTTCTCTTTCTCACTTCTAAAAAATTCTAGTACTGTACCCTACCCTATCAGAAGAATTATATAGACATTTCTGTATAATTTTCCTAATTTAGAATGTTTGTCTTACATATTTACAGCTCACAGAATATTTGACAGTTACACTTACTTACATCATTTATCCATTCACTACAGCTTAGACTCATGGGTAATTTGCAGAGATGGTGCATCAGTATTCTTTGATATTGAATCGGAGTGAAATATTTAAAATGTGTTTTTATGTTGAAAGCTCCGGTTTCCATTCTGTGTAACTACTGACTTCTGCAGTTATTGGGGTTCTATGGGTTTTCTCTTGGGTTTGTGCACTTGTGAGTCTGAAGGTCAGGTTTGTTTTTCATTGAGGAGTGTCAAGGGCTAGGAAAAAGATGTTAGTGTGGAAGGCAGAGAGCATAGGAGGCTTTTTTAATGAGGTGTGTACATATTTTGAGTAGATTAGACTTTAATTTGCACTTACACTTAAATGTAAACAGAGTTTGCTGTGACTAAGCTGTTGACAATTGAGTTTCTAAAATATCTATTTTTAAATATCTATTTTCTGTTCTTATATTTGTTCATATATTTTTAATATTTTGAAAAAGGATTGCATTCCCTTTAGGAGCAAATAGAAAATGAAAATGTTCCTAGTTTACAGAAGTTTATTTCAACCACTGTGGCAGAACCAGAAAATTTTAATGACTTTTAGGAGAAGCTTTTTGCAACTATTTTAATTTAAATAATGATGGAAACAGGCTATAGCCTAGTCTCAATGTTTTGGGTCTTTGTTAATGTCCAAGAAAAGGGATTATAGTTAAAATTAAGCCAAACTCAGCAAATAATTATAGAGACTTTTGGACTATACTATCATACTCAGTTTGAGTGACCAGAGAGGAGAAGTGAGGGAATTTCAGGGGAAAAGGGGAAGGGTTTACAGGAACAAGTAAAAAAGACACATGGAAAAAAAAAGACACATGGACAAAAACTAGGGTGGGGTGGAAATGGGAGGGAGGTGGGGAGGGAGGACTTGGGGGGAAGGTTGGGATGGGAGTAAAAGACAGAAAACTGAACAACAATTGACCAACAATTAAAATAAAATAATAAATAAATAAATAAGAGTCTATGATTTAGATGAAATTTTACAATTATTTGAAGTAAAATATTCATAGTCACTCTGTTCAAATTCTGAATAATACTAATCAAATCAAGATCAAAGGTTTATTTTACTTGCCCTTCACCAAAGATAGAATAAAATCAAAATTAAGCCCTGGCTAGTGTGGATCAGTTGGTTGGAGTGTTGTCCCACGCGCCAGAAGATTAGGGGTTTGATTCCCGGACATGGCACAGACCTAGGTTGTGGGTTTGATTCCCAGTTGAGGCGCATATGAGATGCAACCGACTGATGTTCCTCTCTCACATCAGTGTTTCTGTCTCTCCCCCTTCCTTGCTCTCTAAAATCAGTCGACATATTTTTTAAATCAAAGTACCATGCTTGTATGCAAAGGATAGCATATCCATTAATAGCTTTCCATTTTTATCAGATAATATTTGAAAGAACAACATACTCGGCTGTGCTGTTTTGTCATTTATGGGTTCATCTGTACATTTTTTTATTGTCTAGATTTCCCAACCTAATAATTGTATTCTGTAGTGTTTCTTTTTTTAAAGTTTGGACTATGTCTATGCATTGCCAAACTATAGGATACTTGAAAATATCTAGGAATAAAATGACTGGATATTCAACTTTTTTTGTTGTTGGAAAAACTTCTGTCTTATAGACAATAGTAAAAAGCTAATAACTTCCTCACATTCATTTAAGAAGTATTTGGAGCACCTACTGTGTGTCAGGCACATAGATATTTAGAACATAACAGTGAATAAAAACAGACAAAGGTTTCTGCCTTCATAAAGCTTTCATTCTTTTTAAAATCAGGCATACTATGACCAAACAAGTAAATAAAACAAAAGAGAAAATAAAACATATTCGAAACTGCTTCAGCCTTCCTGAAAAGTCTATCTGTTTAAGTTTCCTTTTTTCTAAAATATAAATGCAAAGGTGTGTATTTGCATAGGTGTGCAGTGATTGAGATTAGAAGCTCTGGAGTCAGACTGGCAGGCTGCCTGCGTTCAAATGCCAGCTCTGCTACCAGTCAGCATGAGAACAGTACCCGGAACCTACCTGTTTTCTATTAGTTTCTCATACTTTTTAAAAAAATTTTATTTAGTTATTTTTCAAGTACAGTTTTTTGTCTATTTCTCCCATCCCAGCCCCCCGTCATACTTTCTGCTTTACTCTTTATTACATTGTCTAAAGCCCTCTCATTTTGGCCACTTTCCACCATTTCTATGTTTCTTTTCTAATTGTAATTATTTTGTACCTTCTACTCTTCTTCCCTGTCTTCCTATCCTTCATTATAGTTCCATGTACCTTCTTATCTTCAATCATTTCTCTCTTGGTCAGTTCCCACATTCATTTCTTGTTCCTCCCCCATCACTTCATCAGCATTCAATTTCCTTTTTTGTTTTTATGAAAATATATTCGTATTCTTATAACATCCTTTTGTTCCACTAATATTGTGTCATTATCAGTTCTCTTACTTATTCTATTCATTCATTCATTCATTTAATGATTTTTATTCACTACCTACTATTTGGCAGGTAATATGTTCTGGACACTTAAGGTACAAACAATGAACAAAAAAGAGAAATATCCCTGTGCTAGTGGAATTTACATCACCCTCCTCCTTCTGCCCTACTCTAGACTGTCACAGTCTTTTATTGCTTTTCAGTTATTTAGGTACTGAAGAGTTGGTTTGAATTCCTTCCTCATCTGGTTATCACATTTGATCTTCCCTAGTATTTATTTCTTACTCTTTATCTCTTTCTGGTTTCCTATGACTTCTCCCTGTTGGTACTTTAATTCCTCTTCTCTTAGGGCAGCAGTGCCCATTTCTGCTAACAGACCTGCTAGGTTTGTAGTACAGACCTGGATGGTGCTCAGATCCCTCTGTGATTTTTCATGAAAGGTCAAAGGTACTTTATGATAGAGAGAATAATTATTTCATTTTCATTCTCTTTATTTGGGAAATGCTATGTTATTTATTTGTTTACTCATTCATCTATTCATCCATCCATTTAAATGACCCATAAGGATTGTTTTCAAAAGTGGCTGTTATTCTAATTTGACAGTGTTTGTCTCTGTGGACTGTATCCTGTGATCATAACTTATTCTTCTGAGATCTTTGTATTTTTTGACACTTAGTTCCTGAGCGGTTGTGTTTCTTAAGGTACATGTTCGTAGGATTTGGGAGAGTGTGCACATGTATCTAAGTCATATTCTTTCTTCCGAAAGGCAGAGGGAACGAGATCCCTCTGGGAAAGTCTTCCAACATTAAAAGCTAGGTATTATATAAGTACTTGCTATCATTAGAGAGCACAGTTAATAGATAAACATGTATAGCATCTTCAGTAGACTTTTTTGGGCCTATAAACCACAGAAATTTATTTCTCACAGTTCTGGAAGCTGGGCCGTATAAGATCAGGGCACCAGCAAATTCGGTGTCTAGTATAAAACCTGCTTCCTGGTTCACGCACAACCTTCTTGCTCTGTCCTCACGTGGTAAAGAGATGGGTGCACTCTCTGGGGCCTCTTTTATACGGGCACCAATATCAATCATGAGGGCTGTACCCTCATGACCTAATCGCCTCCCAAAACTCCACTGCCTCATACCATCATCTTTATGGTTAGGATTTCAACTTACAATTTTGGGGGTGACACAGACGTTCAGATCATAGTGGACAGTATCAGCTCTAGTGTCTGACAGACATAGGACCAAGAGGAACAACCTGCATCCCAGGTTTGGGTCATCAGTAAGGACTGCAGCAGAGTGTGCACATCGTTACATTTTAGAGTTGAGTGGGATTTGATAGATCTAACTTGTCATCATATTCTCTACTATCCTGGCCCTTACATTAATCCTTCTAGCACTAGTGGTTTTAGTAGACTTTTAAACAGAGAAAAGGGGATTCCTCTTATTTCCTTCTCTTTTCTTTTTTCTTCCTCTCCTTCCCTTCCTGACTAATTTAGTCCTAAAGCCAGTTGCAGACCAAAACAAGGCAGGCGCGATGGGATGTACTGTTATAGCACAGAGCAAGCTGTCTGAACTCAGCCACAGGGAGAAGCATGTCCATGTGACACCAGGTGTCAGAGTCCAAGGGAATGATGATGGTACCCATGTGTGGCCAGGGGTAGGGGCGGAAGATGGTTTTGGGAGGTAGGGAGGTAAGCTGTGGCCTGACGTGGGAAGTCAGAGCCCAAGCAGGGAGTAAGGATGGTGTCCCTGTAGAATGGTCAACCTGGCGAGGGGTGTCGGAGCCTACGCAGGATGAGAAGGGCCTCCAACAAAGAAGAGGCTGTCAGTAGACAGGAGGGATTGGTTAGTGATCCCCTGAAAATATTGATAAGGTAAATACATATACTAAAGATAAGGGCGGCTAAGTGTTTTTCAGTGTTGGAAATAATTATAATATGCAATAATTATAGTACGATATATGGAACTAAAGATATATGAAGCTGAAATGTAATGTGTGATACTAAACCAGACCCTTTTGCTATAAAGGGCACTGTTGGTTCAGGTGATGACACTTGAGTAGAATTTGAGGATTAGATAACAACAATGAACCACTGCCCATTTCCTGGTTCTGGTGGTTACATTTTGGTTCTGTAGAAGAATATGTTTGTTTTTAGGAAATGCACACTAAATTATTCAAACACGGTGGGTCATCAGTCAAGTAAGCAACTTATTTTCAAATGATTCAGGAAAAAATTTTTATAAAGCATTTGAAGCTTTTGAAGTTTATGATTGTTTCAAAATTTTAATGAATACATTTAATAAAAAGTAAGGCTATGTAATAAAATCTCAATTTTAGCTCATTGATTTAAATTGCATTCCATCACATTTGTTGCAGGATTATTGGCCAAGAGATGTCATTTTTGAAGATAATGATACATGGGAATACACTCTGGATAAAATAAAAGAAGATTGTTCATTTGCTTCAATTTATACACATCTACAGGAAAATGTCCCTCGAATATATGATGCCCAGTTGATCATGGAGTCAAGATTAGAGGAATGTTCAGCTCTTTTGGAGAACCATGCTGCTAAAATATTTGAATGGCACAGCATAATTTTAGGTAAACATTATTTTCAAGTGTGTAAAGCAGTGGTCAGTCATGTGTGTACATATGTGTGTGTGAATGTGTCTGTCTGTCTCTGTGTTCATAAAAAATGAAACCCTAAGGTATAGAGTATCTAAAAACAAAATTAAAATAATTTTTATTTTAAAAACCTTGTATTTCAAAATGTTCTAGTACAGATTTTTAGTTGAACGTGAATACATTAAAAGAAAGTATTTCTAGGATAAAGCCTCAGATAGCTGTGAACTTTGTTAAGCTGGAGAAAAGGTAGCTGAATATGAGGGAAGTAGGATTGCGACAACCGATACTGGTAGCAGAGACAAGGGAGCCAGCAAGGCTTAGAGTGTAAGAACATAAGTACCTCATTCCCAAAGTAGAAGGGGTGAGAGTTGATCTGCATGAGCTGAGTTAGCTTGAAGGAAGGACATATTCCGTATTCAGTTCTGAATAGCTGTAGAGTGAGTCAAAAGCACATCTGCTAGCAATGATAACTTTTACTTCCTTTCAAAATTTGTATATATTTTTTCTGACCTAATTAACACTTTCAGAAAAGTGTTTGGATGCTGATGGTGATTGTTGTCTTATTCTTGATTTAATGGGCAGACATCATATCTAAGCCTTAAAAATGCTGCTATTGGTTATAGTTAGGAAGTATTTTCTATGTATTAAGTAAATTAAATTAGCAATATTATTTAGATATTTAATATTCTTTTATGTACCTTGATTTTTCAAATTCTGAGAATGTGTTTAAATATACTATTAAATTTGCTACTGTTATATTTTAAATGTTCTTATTTAATTTTGGATTATTTTTAATATAAAATATTTTTGAAATATATATGTAGAGAGAGAGAGTGCATGTATGCACAATGTAAAAATAATTTTAGGTATGTTCATTGTCCTCAGTGTATAAAGACCAGAGCTTGGCCTGAAGTCTAGGTTAACTGACTTCACAGCCCCCACAGTCTTTCACTGGGCCATGCTCCAAAGTCTGTACTTTCTTGAATCTGAGGTGACCATAAAACCACAACGCAGGTAACTGAGCTATTTGGAAAACATGGGGGTAAAACTTTACATATAGGAGTTGGTACTGATGACATACTAGTTTGAACTTGACATTTCTAAAAAACAAAAGGGAAGAGAAGATATAACAGTTATTTACTCAGTTAATAAGAGTTTGTGTGTCTAACATTATGCTTATCAAAATAGCTAGTTGATTCCATTGAATAGTTTCATATATATTACATTTGAAGTGTTTAAATCATTTTCATTTTTAAAGAAGATATACATATGTATACACACACAAAATATACATATATGTTGTGACTTTTTATTTCTTAAAGGTTCTCAAGGAAAATTGGAAAAATACAAGGCATTTCTAAGGAAGTACCATAAGAAAAAGATGATAATGGTATGATATTTGTTTCCATCTTTCTGGAAAAATTATATTTCCACAGAAAATATAATTACTATAATTGAATAGATTATTCCATAGATGTTTTTAAAATTTCATTTTAGCCTTGTATCTTCTAACTCTATGTTTACAAAATAGTTGGGCTCATATTCTCTTTACATATACAATATTGCCTCTAGAATGTTGGTATTTTCACAGCACTAGGAGTTATTTAAAAACTTATTTTAATGTATACACTCCATCCTCTTGTTATGTAATAATTTAAATCCTATACTAAGTTCAGGTTCCACATCAGTTCTCCTCCTATAGAAAAAATTAAGAAATCATTTTATGAAACGTTCATAGAAGTGCGAACACCTATACTTCTGAAATTATTCCAAAAAACTCAGGAATAATCTCTCCTAGTCTTCTCAGAAGAGAAGACTCCCAACCTTACTTTACAAGTCCAGTATTATCCTAATTCCAAAACGAGATAAGGATGCTACAGAGAAAGAAAATTATAGGCCAGTATTCCTGATGAACATAGATGCGAAAATCCTCAAGAAAATATTTGTAAACTGAACCCACCAATACATTAAAAAAGATCATATGCCATGATCAAGTGGGATTTTGGCATCTATGTTCATCAGGAATACTGGCCTATAATTCCACGGAAGGTTTGGTACACTATACATAAATCAATAAAGTGATACCCCACAGAAACAAAATGAAGGATAAAAATCACACTGTCAGCCCTGGACAGTGTGGCTCCATTGGTGGGAATGTGTGAGGCATTGTCCAGTAAACCAAAAGGTCATGAGTTCAGTTTCTGGTTAGGATACATGCCTAGGTTGTGGGTTTGGTCCCTAGGTAGGTGCATGTGCAAGGCAACCAGTCAATGTTTCTCTCTCACACTGATGTTTCTCTTCCTCCCTCCTTCCCTTCCCCTCTCTCTAAAAACCGGTAAGTATGTCCTCAGCTAAGGATAAAAGAAAAAAATTCACATTGTCATATCAATAGATGCAAAAAAAGCATTTGATAAAATTCAGCACCCATTTATGATAAAAACTCAGCTAAGTGGGAATAGAGGGAACATACTTCAATATAATAAAGGCCACACAGGGCAAAACCAAAGCCAACATCATATTTAATGGGCAAAAACTAACAGCATTTTCCTTAAGATCCAGAACAAGACAGGAGTGTCCACTTTCACCACTCTTATCCAACATAGTACTGAAAGTCCTAGCCAGTCAGAGAAGAAGAAGAAGAAATAAAAGGCATTTAAATTAGAAAGGAAGAAGTAAAACTGCCTTATTTGCAGGTGACATGATACTGTACATAGAGAACCCTAGAGATTTCCCCCCCCCCAAAACTACTAGAACTGATAAATGATTTCAGGAAAGTAGCAGGGTACAAAATAAATATCCATTTATACTTTTATATAAAAGTTGCATCTTTATACACCAATAATGAACTGTCAGAAATGGAAACTAATGAAATGACCACATGTACAATTGCATCCAAAAAACGCCTTTGAATAAATTTAAACAAGGATATTGAGGACATGTACTCAGAAATTATAAGACACTGATGAAAGAAATTGAAGAAGATGAGTAAGGGGAAGCATACATCATGATTATAGATAGGAAGAATTAAAAAGACCATACTACCGAAAGCAAATATAGATTCAGTGCAATTCATATCAAGATACAAATGGCTTATTTCAAAGAACTAGAACAAATATTCCAGGCATTTATATGGCACCACAAAAGACTCCAAATAACCACAGCAATCTTGAGAAGTACAAATTTGGAGGAACCATGCTATCTGCCATTAAACTATGCTATAAAGCCATAGTAATCAAAACAGCATAGTACTGACATAAAACCAGATATATAGATCAATGGAACAGGATAGAAAATCCAGAAATAAACCCACACCTTAATGGTCAATTAATTAATATTCAACAGAGGAGGCAAGAACATACAATGGGATAAAAATAATCTATTTAATAAATGGTCCTGGAAAAATTAAACAGATATGTGCAAAAAATGAAACAAGCCCACCTTCTTACACCATACACAAGAATAAATTCAAAATGAATTAAAAAATTGAATATTAGGCCCCAAACCATAAAATCCTAGAAGACCTAAGCAGTAAAATCTCTGATATTTCTCATAGAAATACATTTTGATATGTCTCCTCAGGCAAGGGAAACAAAAGAAAAAATAAGTGAGATGACATCAGACTAAAAAAAAATCTTGCCCAGCAAAGGAAACTATCAACAAAATGAAAAGATAACACTCTCATTGGGAGATTATATTCACCAATAATACATCTGATGAAGGTTAATTTTCAAAATTTATAAAGAACGTATAGTTCTGTCCATGTGGCTCGGTTGGAGTACTGTCCCATAACCAAAATATTGAAGGTTCAATTCCCAGTCATGGCACATACCTAGGTTGTGGGTTCAATCCTTGATCCCTGTTCCAGGTCTGGGCCCTATGATTCCTAGTCCAGAAGCATGTGGAAGGCAAGCAGTTAGTGCTTCTCCTTCACTTCATTGTCTCTCTCCCTCTTATTCTCTCTCTAATGGCAATGAAAAAAATGTCCTGTCCTTGGGTGAGGATTAAAAAAGAGGAAGTATTTCTAAAACTCAACACACACACACACACAAACACCCAAAACAAAAGAAACAATCCAATTAAAAAATGGGCAAAGGGCCCAAATAGACACTTAAACAAAGAGGACATACATATGGCCAATAGACATATGAAAAGATGCTCAACATCACTTATTATCAGAGAAATGCAAACTAAAACCACAATGAGATATTACCCCACACCTGTCAGAATGGCAATCATCACTATATCCACAAACCACAAGTGTTGACAAGGATGTGGAGAGAAGGGCACCCTCATTCACTGTCGGTGGGAATGGAGATTGGAGCAGCCAGTGTGGAAAACAGTATGAAGTTTCCTAAAAAATTTTAAAATGGAACTATTTTATGACCCAGCAATTTCACTTCTGGGAATATAGCTGAAGAAATCCAAAACACTGATTCAAAAGCGTATATGTATCCCTATGTCCATTGCAGCATTATTTACAGTAGTCAAGACTTGGAAACAACCCCAGTGCCCCTCAGTAGATGAGTGGATCAAAAACAAGTGGTACATTTACATAATGGAATACTACTTGGCCATAAAAAAGAGGGAAATATTACCATTTGCAGCAGCATGGATGAACCTGGAGAACATTATAGTTAGTGAAGTAAGCCAGTTGGAGAAAGACAAATATATGATTTCACCTATATGTGGAATCCAATGAACAAACTGAAGTTACAACAAATTAAAGGTAGACCCTTAGACAGCGGGCTGACAGCTGTGAGGAGGGGGTTTGGGGAGGAAGATCAAGCAAAAAATAAAAGACTCAGGGACAACAGTGTGGTGATTGTAGGGGGCAGAGGGTGGTGGAGTTGGAAGAGGGTATAAAGAAGATAAATGGTAATGAAAACATTTTTTAAAACTTAAAAAATTAAAAATTAGATAATTCAGATAAAATGAAATATAATTAATTAAATATATTATGATACTTTATTAATATATGTGTTTCTATACCATTTTAAGATTAAACTAATATAATAACTATTTTATTGGATTCTCAGGTTATTGCTCATTATGTATTAGTACTTACAAAGCTGCTGTGAATATATTCAGAGTTAAAGACTGCTTACCATGAATATTTTCTTAAGATGAATTTCTAGAATTGGAGGTACATGGGAAAAGTAATATGAAAATTAACTTTTGACACTTCAAGGAGTCGTTTTCTAATTGCACCAAATACTTTTGGTTCCAAGAGATAGCACCAATTTACTTTTGTAACAGTAGAATTTGTGACTGATCTCTTCCATCCCCTTGCCAACATTTAATATTATATATTTAAATGTTTGCAGAATTGACAGACATAAATGTTACTAATTTCATACTTTTACTAACAATGTTGATTTTTAAGGTTTATATTGGTCTTTGGGTTTTTATTATTTTGAGTTGCCTATTTATGAACTTTTGCCATTTTTAGCTATTATTTTTTATTTCTAAGAGCTCTTTATGCTTTAAAAATAGTACCCCTTCTCACTAATATATATGTATATAAATACATATTTTTACCATTTTTATTGCTTATTTTAAAATATGAAAAAGAGACATTTATTGAAGAAGATACAAGAAACATTGTACATAGGACAATGACACCTCAGTCTCCTTCAAAGTGGGCACCATGGGGCCTCACACAGTTCTGCACACTGCCATCAGCTGCCCCATTGTATTTTCCTGAATCTCATCAATGGTCTGAAATCTCTTCCCTTTCAAAGGTGATGTTAGTTCTGGGAAAAGCCAGAAGTCACAGGGCACCAAATCTGGGCTGTAGAAGGGCTGAGTCACCTGGGTGATTTGATGTTTCACCAAAAAACTCTGCACAGGACGTGATGCATGAGAAAGCACATTGTTGTGATCTTTATTGTCTTTTAATCAAAAAGGTTTTTTTGCACTATAGAATTTTATATTTTTATGGATTGATAATTTTCTATTGAAATGTTTTGCCTTTAGTACCCTAATATTTAAGAAGGCTTGCTTCATCACAAAGTAATGCATATATTTACCTGTGTTTTCTTGTATTATTCTTTATATCTGTTTAATCCACACAATGTTTTATGTGTGTGTGTGTAAGGGAGTAAAACATAAGGATCTTATTTTAACTTCTTCAGTAAATTTGTGTGACTTTCTTCACATAAGTTCTACATATTCCCTGTTAAATTCACTCCTGGGTAAATTTTTATTACTAATGTCAATGAGATTGTTTTTCCATTATGTTATTAAGTGGGTTATTATTGATATATAGGAAATTATATTGGTTTACAGATATCATTCAACACTGTTAGTGGTTTCTCATCTTGTATTTGAGTCAGAAAGAATTCTAATACTTTGCTATTAAGTATAATGTCTAAAGGTTTAGGTAGCTATCTTTTTTCAATTTAATGAAATTCATCTTTATTTCTACTTTATTAAAGATATGTAGTTGTGGGTGTACATTTAGATTAGATATACAGGCACATCTTGTTTCACTGCACTTTGCTCTATTGCACTTTGCAACAGCAGGGTGGTGCAAAAAATACATTTACAGTAGTGAATACATAAAACAGTTTATTCATGTTACTATGTATTCATTATTGTATTAATTGATTTTTTGTTTTTAAATTATTGTATTATTTTCAATATGAACAACTGTAAACCTATTTTCACCTCACCCTATATTGGGCTTTTTCGCAAATTGAAGGTTTGTGATAACCCTGCATCAACCAAGCCTCTTGATGCCATTTTTTCCCATCAGCATTTGCTAACTTTGTGTGTCTGTGTCACATTTTAGTAATTGTTACAATATTTCAAACATATCCACTGCTGTCATATTTGTTATGGTGATCTATGATTAATGATCTTCGACATTACTATTGTAATTGTTTTGGGTCTTCACAAACTGTGCCCACATAAAAACAAAATTAATTGGTCAATGTCATGTTGCTTTGTGACTGCTCTTCCAATAGAACATTCCTCTCTCCCTCTTCTCAGGCCTCCCCATATCCCAGTACATGAGAATATTGAAATTAGGCCAAATAATAATGCTGCAGGGGCTTCTGTGTGTTTAAGTGAAAGAAAGAGACACATGTAAAAGCTAGAGGTGGGAGGGGATATGGGGGGAGGGGGGACGGGTTTTCAGGAATAACTGTAAAGGTCACAAGGACAAAACCAAAGGGGGTGGAAGGAGAGGAGGGAGGTGGGTTTGGCTGGGGTGGGGGGGAGTGGTGGGGGTAAATTCAGACAACTGTACTTGAACACCAATAAAATGATTTTAAAAATAATAAAAAAATAAAATCCTTTTTCAAAAAAAAAGCTAGAAACAATTAAGTTTAATGAAGAAGGCATGTCGAAAGCTAGGCCTCTTGCAACAAACAGCCAAGTTGTGAATGCGAAGGAAATGTTCTTGAAGAAAATTAAAAATGCTATTCCAGTGAGCATACAAGTACTGTGCATACAAAAACAACCTTATGCTGATCTGGAGAAAGTTCTAGTCGTCTGGGTAGAAAATCGGACCAGCCATAATATTGCGTTAAGCCAAAGCTTAATCTGGAGCAAGGCCCTGACTCTCTCCAGTTCTGTGAAGTCAGAGAGATGAGGAAGAGGCAGAAGAAATTTTGGAAGGTAGCAGAGGTTGGTTTATGAGATTTAAAGGAAAAGGCTATCTCACTAACATAAAATGCAAGGGGAAGCAGCAAGTCCTGGTGCAGAGGCTACAGCAAGTTATCCCGTGGATCTAGCTAAGACAGGCTGCACTTATAAGGGGCTAATGCAGCTGGTGACTTCAAGTTGCTCATTTACTGTTCCGAAAATCCTACAGCCCTTTAAAATTATGCTAAATCTACTCTACTTGTGCTCCGTAAGTGGAACAACAAAGCTTAGATGACAGCACATGTGTCTACAATATGGCTAATGAATATTTTAAGCCCACTGTTGAGACCTACTGCTCAGAAAAAGAGTCCTTTCAAAATATTACTGCTCACTGACAACGTACATGGTTACCCAAGAGCTTTGATGCAGATGTAAAGGTTAATGTTGTTTTCAAGCCTGCTAACACAACATCCATTCTGCAGCCTATGGATCAAAGAGTAATGTTGATTTTCAAGTTTTATTATTTAAAAAATGCATTCTGCAAGGTTATAGCTGCCACAGAGTATGATTCCTGTAATGGGTCTGGGTGTGATAAGTGGAAGACCTCCTGGAAAGGACTCACTGTCTAGGTGCCATTAAGAACATTTGTGATTTGTGGGAAGAAGTCAAAATATGAATACTAACAGGAGTTTGGGAGACGTCGATTCCAATCCTTCTGGGTGACTTTGAGGAGTTCAAAACTTCAGTGGAAGGAGTAAGTGCAAATGTGGTAAAAATAGCAAGAAAATTAGAATTAAGAGTAGAGAGCCTGAAGATGTGACTGAATTTCTACAATCTCATTGTAAAATTTAATGAATGAGGAGTTGGTTCTTATAGATGAGCAAGAAAGTAGTTTCTTGAAATCCATTTCAGGAAAAGATGCTGTGAAAATTGTTGTAATGACAACAGGAGATTTAGAATAGTACACAAACTTAGTTGATAAAGCAGCAGCAGGACTTGAGAGTGCTGACTTCTGTTCTATGTGGGTAAAATGCTATCAAACAGTATCACATGTTGCAGAGAAACCATTCATGAAAAGCAAAAAGAAGAAAAGGTACACATGGCCATGGACACCAGTGTGGTGATTGCTTGAGAGAGGGGGTATAAGGGGACTAAATGGTAATGGAAAAAATATGATAAAGATTATATACTAAAAAAATTACTCATGAAAGGAAGAGCCAATCCAAACATCATTGATGTTTCCACACCCACCTTCAGTAACCATCATCCTCTCAGTCAGCTGCCATCAACATTGAGGCAAGAACCTCCCACTAGCAAAAATTATGACTCACTGAAGGGTCAGATGATGGTTAGCATTTTTTTCAGCAATAAAGTATTTTTCATTAAAGTATTGCTCTTTGGACATAATGCTATTGTATTGCACACTTAATACACTACAGTATAGTGTAAACATAACTTTTATATGCACTGGGAAACCAGAGCATTTGTGTGACTCACTTTATTGTGATATTTCTTTCAATGTGGTTGTCTTGAGTTGAGCCTACACCATCTCCAAGGTATGCCTATGATATAATTATCACTCAGCTCAAAAACTTCAAAAAACCTCCATGGTTTGAAATGGAGAGGAAAATAATTCACTATGATGATAGCAAAGCTACTCCGAGACTTTAATTTGTGAATGTGGCACATTACATTAGTAGTTTTTGAGAAGTTGAACCATTCTTATGTCCTTAGGATATACTTTTGAAATCTATGTTTTATAAGATATGATTATCTCTTTTGCCTTTGTTGTCAAAATTATACTGACCTCAGACAGTGAGTTACTTAGCTTTTTCTCTCTTTCCATTCTCTAATTTGTGGAATATTACGATATCACTTGTTCTTTGTATGTTTAATAAAAGTTGCCTGTAAAGTTTTATTGATTGATTTATTATTTTTATTTTGCAAAGAGGAATAAGTTGCTAGAAAAGCTGTGTGGAAGTCACCAGGTGCCATACAAGCAAATGTGCCAACTTTGGTATATTATCAAAGCCTAGTACTGAGTGGGAAAAAAGCAAGATATCAAAAATATGTACAGTTGATATTATTTCTTCAAATTATAAAAACAAAAATGTCTATTTTCTTTGTATATATATATACATATATGTGTAAAAGTATTTTAATGAAATGAAGGGTATAGAAACAAAACAAATAATAGTGACTGTCTCAAGAAGGAGAAACTCATGACTAGAACTAGAAATTGTGATAAAAGCAGATCTGAACTTTTGTTATATATAGTTATATATAAAGTTTGTTATATTCTCTTTAAAGTAGTCATAAGCAATATTAAAATGTCAGTAGTAATCCATTCTAAGTTGTAGGGACATGGGGATGCTCATAGTTATAGTATCCATTATAATTTCTATATATTTTTAATTTTTTAACTTTTGACTTGAATTTTATCATATGGCTTTTCAGAATCTATTGAAATGACCTTTAGATGAATTATACTAAAAAAACTTTAATATTTTTATTGTGAAATATGTTTTGTTGGATTTTTTAATCAGGATTCAACATTTACTATATTGTTTTTATAGTTGTAATGACTATATAGTTGTATATATAGTTATATATAATGATTATATAGTTGTATCTTTCCCAGATTATATGATCAAAAACTATTATTTTTACCCTGCTCCTTAAAAACAGTTCTCTAAAAAGCAACTCCCTAAAAAAACAACACTTCCAGTTTTTTTTCTTCCTACAGAATAAAGTCAAGGCTTTGAGGTTAACATATTTCTAAATTTGATCCCATTTTTATTGACCAATTTTATCTGAAACTGTCAAGCACATGGACTTCTCTCTATCACAGTTGATCTCACTTTTTCTAAATGGTCTTTCTTTTTTACTCCTTTGCACACTTTTTAAAGTGCCAATGGGATTCTCTGTCTGTTAGCAATCTGTTACTCTCCTTTCAAGTTTATTTCCAATTCATCTCCTCTATAATAATATATATTGTGTCATGTTTGTATATTAACATTTTTCTGGAGGAAGTAAGGATATGGAACTTAGTAAATGATATGTCAGCATGTCTAAATGATAAAAATATAATATATACGGAAGGCTACTTCTTTTCTGTGTAAAGGAGTATAGTGAACATGGAGATGTGCCACATAGGTTCCCCTTCAAGGAAGGATTTGACACTCTGGCTTCTGCGAGTGCTGTTTGGACACACCCTAACGCCCAGTTAGGGATTGCCTCACCTACACAGAACTCCTGAGAACATGCCCTCCAGGAACCACCCACATCCAATGACTAATCAAGTTGGCGGCAAAAAGGACTGGCTGTTTTCAACCCAATGAAGGACTGTGATGGTGGGTTCTTTCAGCTTTGGAGCTCTTCTTAGGGTCAGTTGAGACTGTTAGACTTGAATCATAGCGGACTTCTCCATCTTCCCAATCTTGTGTCTTCCCTTTCCTTCCATAGTTACTGATCCCAAAGACACTCCCAATAAAATTCTGAACGTTAACTCTACCTCAGAGGCTGTTTCCTAGAGAATCCAAATTGTAGTAAGTAGTCTGTTCACATTTCTGTTTTAGCCCTTATCTCTTAGTGTTCTGTTTGTACATGTGTCTTATTCCCCTCTGGACCTATGACTGACTTAAGGGCAAGGACCATCTTTGTATTCCTAGCATCTAACACAGCAACAACCACAGACTTCAGGTCAAGATGGAGGCATAGGTAGATATGCTTTGCCTCCTTGCGCAACCAAAAGGAGGACAACAAATTTAAAAAAAAGAAATCAACCAGAACTGCCAGAAAATCGAACTGTATGGAAGGCCAACAACCAATGAGTTAAAGAAGAAACATTCACCCAGACTGGTAGGAGGGGCAGAGACAGGAAGCTGGGGTGGAGAGGACTCATGGCAAAGCAGTAGCTGGTGGAGTGGTCAGTTCCCCATTTGCATGCAGATAAACTTGGAGGAACAACGGGGGAGCAAGACAGACCATGCAATCCAGCGCTCCAGCTTGGGGAGAAGCCTCAAAACCTCTGACAGAAAGAATCTGAGAGAGTCGAGGTGGCAGGAGAAACTCCCAGGCTCATAGGAAAGTGCATTGGAGAGACCCACAGGGTCCTAGAACCTAACAAAACCACCCAGGGAATCAGCACCAGAAGGGCCCAATTTGCTTGTGGGTAGAGGAAGAAGTGACTGAAAGCCATTTGAGAGCTGAGCAAACAGCATTTTTTCCTCTCAGACCCCTCCCCCACATACAACACCATAATGCAGGGAAGTGAGTTGCCCCACCCTGGAAAATATCTAAGGCAAATATCTTCTGCTCCTAACTACCTAACAGGCACAAGAGACAAAAAATATGGCTCAAATGAGAGAACAGATCAAAACTCCAGAAAAAAGACAACTAAGCGATAAAGAGTTAGCCAACCTATCAGATGCACAGGTCAAAACACTGGTAATCAGGATGCTCACAGAAATGGTTGAATATGGTTGCAAAATGGAGGAAGAAGTGAAGGCTATGAAAAGTGAAATAAAGGAAAATATACAGGGAACCAACAGTGACGGGAAGGAAAGCAGGACTAAAATTAACGGTGTGGGCCAGAAAGAAGAAATAAACATTAAACCACAACAGAATGAAGAAGCAAGAATTCAGCAAAGTGAGGTGAGTTTAGAAACCTCCAGGACAACTTTAAACATTGCAATAGCTGAATCATAGGGGTTCTAGAAAAAGAAGAGGAAGAGCAGGAAATCGAAAACTTATTTTTCAAATCATTATTTGAACAAATAATGAAGGAGAACTTCCTCAATTTGGGAAAGGAAATAGACTTCTAGGAAGTCCAGGAAGTTCAGAGAGTCCCCAAAAAGTTGGACCCAAGGAGGAACACACCAAGGTGCATCATAATTACATTACCCAAGATTAAAGAGACAGAGAAAATCTTAAAAGCATCAAGAAAAAAGGAGACAGTTACCTACAAAGGAGTTCTCATAAGACCATCAGTTGATTTCTCAGAAGAATGCTTGCAGGCAAGAAGGGGCTGGAAAGAAGTATTCCAAGTTATGAAAGGCAAGGATCTATATCCAAGATTACTCTATCCAGCAAAGCTATCATATAAAATGGAAGGGCAGATAAAGTACTGCCCAGATAAGGTCAAGTTAAAGGAGTTCATCATCACCAAGTCCTTATTATATGAAATGTTAAAGGAACTTATCTAGGATAAAGAAGATGATAAAAAATATGAACAATAAAATGACAGCAAACAACTATCAACAACTGAACCTAAAAAAACAAAAATGAACTAAGCAAACAACTATAACAGGAACAGATTCACAGAAATGGAGATCACATGGGGGGTTATCAGCAGGGAGGGGGAATGGGGAGAATGGGGAAAAAGGCACAGGAAATAAGAAGCTTAAATGGCAGGTACAAAATAGAGAGGGGGAGGTTAAGAATGGTATAGGAAATGGAGAAGCCAAAGAACATAATATCTATGACCCATGGACATGAACTAAGGTAGGGGAATGATGGTGGGGGGAGGGGTATGAAGCAGAGGGGAATAAAGGGGGGAAAAATGGGACAACTGTAATAGCATAATCAACAAAGTATATTTTAAAAAAATAAACAGAATTTTAACCTCAAAAAGAGGCAAGTCACAGAATAAAAGGTAATTCTTTAATAAATTTTGTTTTATGAAAATAAAAAAACAACAACAGCATTCTAGGCTTCAGCGGAAGATACACACATGCGCACACATGTTAACTGAGCAAATTTACCAAATATAAATTTTTAATTTTACTTTATTAATATATAATCTTTATTATGTATTTTTCCCATTACTATTTAGTCACCTTATACTTCTCTGCCCCCACCATCACCGCACTGTTGCCCATGTCCACGAGTCCTTTTTCCTCTTTGCTCTGTCCCTCCACCCCTAACCACCCCTACCCCATACTCTGCACTAGCTGTCATCTGTTCTCCTTCTAGGAATCTGTCCCTGTTTTGTTTGTTAGTGCAGTTTGTTAGATTCCACATATGACTGAAATCATATCGTATTTGTCTTCCTCTGACTGGCTTCTTTTACTTAGCACAAAGTTCTCCAGGTTTATCCATACTGTCACAAAGGGTAAAATTTTTCTCGTTTTCTACAGCCAAGTAGTGTTCTGTTGTGTAAATGTTCCATAGTTGTTCTATCCACTCATCTATTGATGGATACTTGGGCTGCTTCCATATCTTGGCAGTTGTAAATAACGCTGCAATGAACATAAGGGTGCTCATGTTCTTTCCAATTAGTGCTTTGGGTTCCTTTGGATATATTCCCAGAAGTGGGATTGATAGGTCAAAAAACAAATCTGTTTTTAATTTTTTGAGGTATCTACGTACTGCTTTCCACAGTGGCTGCACCAGTCTGCATTCCCACCAACAGTGCAAAAGGGTTACTCTTTCTCCACATCCTCACTAGCACTTGTTTTTTGACTTATTGATGATAGCCATCTGACAGGTGTGAAATGGTATCTCATTGTGTTTTTTATTTGCATTTCTCTGATAATTAGTGATTTTGAGCATCAGTATGTCTTTAGCCATCAGTATGTCCTCTTTGGAGAAGTGTGTATTCAGGTCCTCTGCCCATTTTTTATTGTTTTTTTTTTTTTTGGTGTTGAGTTTTTTAAGTACTTTATAAATTTTGGATACTAACCCCTTATCAGATGTATCAGTGAATATGCTCTCCCATTCCATGGGTTGTCTTTTTATTTTGTTGATATTTTCCTTTGCTGTGCAAAAATTTTTAGTTTGATGAAGTTCCATTTGTTTATTTTTTCATTTCCCTTGCCTATGGAGGTATATTTGATAAAAATTTTCTATGAGCAACGTTCGAGATTTGCTGCCTATGTTTTCTTCTAGGATTTTTATGGTTTCAGGTCTAATATTTAAGTCTTTGATCCACTTTGAATTTATTTTTGTGTGTGGTATAAGAAGGTGGTCTAGTTTCATTTTTCTTCATGTATCTGTCTAATTTTCCCAACACCATTTATTGAATAAACTATCTTTAATCCATTGTACATGCTTGCTTCCTAAAAATTCTTTAATTTAGAATTTTAAAGATTTTATTTTAAATGTTTTCCAGCTTTCAGATGACATGGAGACAAAGAAGAATATAGAGGTATTTAAAATTTCTGTTTATGTGATTATGTATCAAAGTACTATGTGGAAGTAAAAGAATGTTTATAATAACATAGATGTAAGTATAAATAAACATAGTGACTGGGAAAGAGAGAGAATTGGGAACAGGTATAGAATCTTTCTTTTTCTGCTTAGTCTCTTTTCTTATGTGTAACCTAGATAAAATTTTTGATTATTTGAGTTGTATCAAATTACTTCTGAACTATAATTTTGTTTTGCTTTTGGATTTGGCACATGGATATGCCAGGGATCTTAATTTCAGAGATGCTTCTGAAATCTTTGGTAATACAAAGATTTTTCTTAGGGGGGATAAATAGTTTATTTTCATAAAAAGAAATAAAATAATTGCCTAATAATAGCTAAGTATTTATCTGTCTTCTGTAGTCATAGAAAATTACTAAACTACAAAGAGTGAAGTAATTACTGTTATTTGAAATCTTCTCTTTCTAGGGTTGCAAGTTCTCAGGATTCAAAAAACATGCGCTTACTCAACTACCCAGAAAATTGGATGCTAGACGAATTTTTGTTTTTACTTTAAAAGCCCAAAACTTTGATGTATGTAAATTTTTATTTAGTATATGATAAATTTCAAGGATATGATTTAATGAATCAGACCTTTATGTAAATATCTGACAAAATAGGTGTTTAAGCAAGATTTAATCCTTTGGGTGTTAAGTCTGGCAGGAATGAGCAGTGATGTTTTACACCCTGACCACTAGAAGTGAATGTATTGGACTCTGTGATTCTTCCTCAGGAATCTGAGGTTGCTTGTGTGCATTGGCTAGACATGCAACTGTAAGAGGTATTTTCCCCTCCTTCTTCCTGCTCTTATCAACTCAGGATATTTTAGCCTGCTCATTTCAATTCTGAAATAACTCTGAGAGCCCTTTCCCACAGCCCCACCTTTATAGCCTCCAAATGTCTAGGGAATATTTGAGTAGTATCCCTCCAGGGTAACTAATTGATGAAAAAGTGCAGGCATAGGAAGATAACTAAATTGTTGAATGACCATTGATCTAGTAGGTTGAGGGTTGGCTAGTTACTTGAATTGATTTCCCACCCACTTAAATCTTAGGTAGTTACCTAACAACGTTTCTATTTCCTGGAGGCTCGAACAATGCTCCTTTTCCCCACTGGGGCAGATTTTTTTCAGACAGTTCTCTGAGATGGGTTTGTTCCCTAGTAGGCCCTCTTCCCCATCCTTTACCCCCCGGGCTTCGGGTGGCTCTTTATTTCTCAACACTGAAACTGTGTTGTTTTCTCCTCTACTATAGTTCTCTGTAGTTTTTCAGAAGGAGCATTATCAACATTATAAATTTGTTCCAGCTGTTATTTCCTGCCCTTTTTACACTCCCTTCAGGATGAAGCTAAATATATCTCTTGTGTTCCATCTTCCATATCCATTGTTCCAAGAAGTAGAACGTTATTGACCTATTTGGATCTCCTGTTTGCACCTCAGTTAGAAAACCACAGCACACCTCAATTTATAACTTCCCCTAGAATGATTCAGTAATGACATTCTCTCTTATTTCCCATGCTAATAAAAATGTTTTTCAATTCTCTTTTATGTTTTATGAGATTTTGATGAGAAGGAAGGCTTAGTGTGTCCTCTTAATCCAATCACATGATCCCATTTTTTTCTTTGAAGAAAAAATATGGATGCTAATTATAATTATGCCTGAGCATAGTTATTCCTTTCCCTAAGTAGTTAATTTTCCAAATTAACTCATGAAAAAAATTTATTGTTGTTAAAAGAAATTAATATAATTGTTGTCAAAATAATTGTATGAATATTGTTCTAGATCATCTATAATATTCTTTCTAACCCTAATATTTTATGTTCTAAGATGGGACTGATTTTAAATGCAGATGCATATGCACCTACCACGTATCACAAGGCAATCATATAAACATGGCATAGAAGTTATAGCTATGAGGAACTTTTAGTATGGTTAACTTGGAAGATGCTGGCATAATTAAAAGAAATAGGAAAGTGAAGAGTGGAAGTAGAAAGCAGATATGAGCAATGGGGCTGGAGGTGGAGGGTATGTGACCAGCTGCTGGGTTCAGATATTACAAGTTTGTATATCAAAGGGATATCAGCACACAGATATCCATATTTTCTTTACTAATGCCCCTACCTGATTTCAAAAACAAATTTAAATTGACTTACTAGAGCATGTACAATGCAATGGCATTAAAAACAAATAGATTATGAAATTACAGTGAAAGTAAGCATAGGAAAATAACAGAGGAAAGTTTATTTTATAGAAATGTTTACATTACAGAGCAACAATAATAAAAACAGCATGGCATTGGCAGAAAAACAGACACACAGGCCAATGGAACAGAATTGAGAGCCCAGAAATAAAACCACATGTATATGGGCAAATAATTTTTTGACAAGGGAGCCAAAAGCACATAATGGAGAAGAGAAAGCCTCTTAAGTAAGTGGTACTGGGAAAATTGTAAAGGCACATACAAAAGAATGAAACTAGACTACAGTTTGTCCTCATGTACAAAAATTAATTCAAAATGGATCAAAGACATAAATATAAGATCTGAAACAATAAATTATGTAGAAAAAAAGCATAGCTACTAAACTCATGGACCTTAGTCTTAGAGAAGATTCTATGAATTTGACCCCAAAGGCCAGAAAAATAAAGGCAAAAATAAATAAATGGGACTATATCAAACTAAAAAGCTTTACATAGCAAAAGAAACTGCCAGCAAAACAGAAAGGCAACCAACCAAATGGGAGATGATATTTGCAAACAGCTCCAACAGGGGTTATAAGCCAAAATATATAAAGAACTCATACAACTCAACACCAAACAAACAATCCAATTAAAAAATAGGCAGAGGACCTGAATGAATACTTCTCCCAAGAAGACATATAAATGGCCAACAGATACATATGAAAAGATGATCAACTTCACAAGCTGCTAGAAAACTGCAGATCAAAACTACAATGAGATACCACCTCACACATGTTAGAATAGCTATTAACAACAGGACAAGCAATAACACCTCTCTCTTGGAGAGGTTGTGAAGAAAGAGGAACACTCATTCACTGATTGGACATTTAAACTGGTACAGCCACTATAGAATATGATATGGCAGTTCCTCAAACAATTAGAGTTACCATATGACCCAACAATCCCTCTTCTGGTTATCTACTTGAAAAACTTTTATTCACAAAGATATATGCACCCCTATGTTCACTGCAACATAATTCATGGTGCCTAAGAAATGGAGACAACCAAAGTGTCCTGCCATAGATGATTGGGTAAAGATGATGTGGAACATATATACTATGGAATACTGCTTAGCCATGAGAAAAGATGAAATACTTCCATTTGCAATAGCACTGATGGACCTTGAGAATATTATGCTAAATGCAATAAGTCAGAAGAAGCTAGGAACCATATGATTTCACCCATACGTGGGATATAAAACTGAAACACATAGACACAGACAACAGTATGGTGATTACCAGAGGGAAGTGGGTGGAGGGGGTGGTAAAGGGTAAAGGGAGCCAAATACATGGTGACAGAGATCATTTGACTATTGGTGGTGGGCAAACAAAGCAATATAGAAATCAACACTTGAAACCTGTATAATCTTATTAATCAATGTCACCACAATAAATTTAATGTAAAAGAGAAAACAAAAAAGAAGTTCCTATAATAACTTAAAAGGATTGGACTTATGGATCTAGAATTCAGAAAGAGAAGGTTAAAGGCTACTGTTATTTGCTTGAAGGTGTAGAAATCAATTGAAATGACTGAATTTCCCTAACCCCATCAAACACATTCCTGCACATACAGTCGTAGATTCAATTTCTTGAGTGAAAGTGTGTATTATCCCCTGTACCGTGCAGAACACGATGTTGGGTAGAGATGGTGCTTAGTAAAGATTGTATTGAGTTGAATTAAGTGAAAAGGGGCCTATACTACAGATACAAGGAGAAAGCTGAGCCACAAGTATGTTTATATACACAGAGATTCAAGAAAACATTAGAAGTAATTTTGTTCAACTTAGAGTCAATATTAAGAGAAAAAGCTCCAAGTCAGATGATCTATAGGTTTTAAGGCGTAGTTGCATTTACTTGAATCCAATAATTATCACAAAAGTGGAAGGAGGTGAGGGATGGAAAGAACATTTAAAATTTTAAGGTGGGTTTCATTTCATTCACTAACTACTGATGTATTTTAAAGAATTTTGAATTTCCTGAAAAAGGAAGTTCGTGATACTAAACATAACCAATACTAAGAATAGAAGCAGTCATGCAGTTACTTTATGCTAAAAAGCATCTTTGCTTGAAATTTGCAAATAATGTAAGAAAAAGTATTCAGCTTTCCTCCTGTATTTCAATTTTGTACTTTTTCCCTTATATACCTTATATATGTCCTTCGTAATTAAGAAGTACAGTCATCCCTCACTATATCGCGATTCACTTAATTGCGGCTTCACTGTATTGCAGGTTTTTGTGAAGCCACGATTAAGTGAACTGTGATGTAGCGAGGGACAACTGCATACTTCACTGGTGAGTACCCATGTAGAATTGTATGTTGTTAAAATTACATAGGTTTAAGAGTGTAGAAAGTGTTTAAGAGCATATGAAGTGTTCATAGGAATGTGGAACAGGTTAATAAGAGAGTGAGAAAGGTTTATAGGAGTGTGGGAAGGGTTTATAAAGCCTTAAAATATATGTAAATAATAAAATAAATATAACACTGCTACTTCGCAGATTTTCACCCATCACAGGGGTCTCTGGAACTAACTCCTGTGGTAGGTGAGGGATCACTTGTACCAAATTTAAGTTGATGCTGTTACTGATGTAAGTGGCCTGTGAAAGAGAAGTGCCCCACAGAATGCATGATAAGTAATCTCCTTGCTATAAAAGTGTGCACGATGTGGGCTTTTTTTTGTAGACTTGTACTTGAGGAACAAAAATTTATACCTATGTGTTTCATTTTTAAAAATCTTGAACTCTACTGAATCTTGCATTTAAAAACCTTTAGTTGAAAAAGATCTATTGAATATGCCTGTTTAAACCAAGATTTATGGTCTGTAGTAATCATGGTAAATAGATTTAACCTTATGTGCCAATTTTGATCAATTGCTTAGAGAACACTATGTTTAGATAAGATCTAGGGTTATAATGGGATTCATTGGGATAGAATTCCATGATTGTTGATATCTGTTTTCAGGATAGAGGGGAAATTATAGCATATGTTGGATTTTTGCTATTCTTGGTGTAGCGTACAAGGTCATGGTTTCCACAGGTCCTAACCAAGTGTGACTATTGAGCATATAAAATGTGGCTAATACGGTGGAGCTGAATTTTGTAGAATTTTATTTTAATTAATTTTATATAAATTCAAAAACTAATACTTGATTCATTTATCAAAAAAACTTTTGATTATGATTAAAACAAAATGACACTCATGTATTTTATTAAGTCTAAATGCTGACCTTGTATTTATGATGAAACTTTAGTGTTCAGACTGAGATGTGCTGTATGTATGAATTATACAGTATATTTCTAAGGCCTAGTACCCAAAAAGAATGTAAATCATTAGTTAATAATTTTATAATTATATGATAATATAATGATAGTTTAAATATATTTGGTTAAATACAGATCATAAAAATTAATTTCACCTTTTACTTTTTTTACACGGCTACTAGAAAATGTAATATTACACATGTGCCTCCACATTAAATTTATACTGAACAGCACTGGTCCGTAGCCACTGAACACATGCTTTTTACAAAGCCTATTTACATCCACTTGTTTTATAATATATTTTAATTTGATCCCTATTTGTCTTTTTTTTCCCCCATAGGAAAAAGTTATTAAAATGTGGAGGACTTACTTTCTCTCAGAAGCCTCTATTGCTCTTTTGCATGATTGCTTTTGGTGGTGGTTTCTCCATAAATTTAAGGTATAATGACTTTTTTAACTTTCTTCTTTATGTTGATTTGCAGCTAATTTATTTTTCAGTAGAGGTAGCACTGGTGCAAAAAGATGTTTTTCTGGATTCTTTCACACAGCTTGTTTTTTTTAGTATTCCATACATGTTAGAAGTCCTCTTTGAAATCTAGAGTCCTTTCAGAGAATTAAGACTTTAATACGGATTTCAAAGAACCAGGGTGTTCATTTAATCAGAAAAAAAAGTGAGATCAAACATTGCAGTGAATGATAAAGCTGTAGCTTTATTCAATACTATAATGTGCTGATAAACACTGAGCTCCAAGCCCACTGCAAGTCAGTGACACTGAAGGTTTTCATTTGGAAGAGTTTACAGATCAGATGGAGAGAGGGTCCTCACTGAATTCATAAGGTTAGGACTCTGATTAGGATTAAAAAGAGAAAGATGTGCGTATCTGGGAAACAGTAAGGGAATTGAAGTAAGCAGCGCATAAATCTTTCGTTAGAAAATACGTGAGCCTAGAAAAAGTGGCGACTATAAATGGCTGCTGTGCAGCCTCTGGATCTGGAAGAACGGAAAGCAGAGCACTCCAGGGGTCAGAGTATAGGTAAGCACTGGGAAGGCATGCCAGCCAGTCAGGGAAGCCTGCAAATGGACTCAACTCTGCCTTTCCCCAGCCCAGATTACCCACAGAAAACTGCTCATGACTTCTCACAGAAATTGCATATCATGAAGAAAGGGGTGTTACCAATTTTACGCTCAAACTAGTTAGGCAGTGCTTTAGTGTAATTCCAGGTAAGAGTATTTCTGATATTGGCAGTTGCTGAATAAAGCATAGGAAGTGACCTATTAATTCCACAAAGGGAATTACTTAGGGAAATTTGTAAAATCAGGAGAGTTTTGTTATCTTAAATTTCTTTTTCTAGATCTGGATCCCACATATATGTGTTGCCATGATAACAGAGGGAAACCTTACTCTCCCACTAAACCTGTTAGGATTGTATATAACAAGTTTTTGAAGAAACAATCTAGCAAAGTTCCTAAAAACTGTTTTGTCGGGCCATAATAGTATTTGATGATTCTACACAAAATACAGATTTGATGCAAAAATGTTAACATCCCACTACTTTTATAAGATATTCTTAGACTAACAAGGAATTGGATTTTTAAAATTTATCTTTAAACTATTCTCTAGCAGCTACTTACTTTCTGAAATTAAAGTGTAACAATATTTTAATATTTTTACACTTTGTAATATTTTTAAGTATTTTATAATATAATATTTTATAACTTATAATTGAAATATTATGATTTGATAGAATTTTCAGTATCATCCATGATTTTTGACATGTTTTAAGGAGCAGTATGGGGTTCAGTACACTGCTAGTATTCTAGGGTGACCCAGATCAAACCGAAGCAAACTTTCCATGATGTAACCGGAACAGTTCTTCATTCATCTGTTTTTTTTAACTTCATTTAAAGGCAACTTTAGAAGTTAGTGTGCAGAGAAGTTGTTAGAACCTGTGGACACCTATTATATACTTAAATAAATCTTGGACACTACTGCAAAACAACATATTATGAATACTGTGGACCTGTGTATGTTTATTTTTTAATCTCACGCCGGCTAAATAAGCAGGCTTAAACAGCATATTCGAGAAATGTAACAGAAAACACAGCCTCTGATATAACATTAGGCAAAAGCCACACTTTTCATTTTCTCTCTACCCAGTCTGGCGGAGGAACACTGGAAATCCTACAAGCCAGCTGAGGTCCACCGTTTCATGCTCTGTCACTGAGCTAAGCTTGAGGCAGCAGCTAGCTCTAGGACTGGTTGGAAGGTCTTGTAAGTCAAGGCTGATCATGTGGCAACCACCATTCCCATAATGACACATGACGTATCATTTCTGTCTGGTGGATCATTGGGCAACTGGTTTCTGTGGGTTATCCATGATATTTTTAATACTTATTCTGTAGTGTACTGCTGATGGGGGCCCGTATGTAGTATATGGGAAAGCAAATCCTTCATTTTATCTGAAATATTGTTCCAAGTTCTGTCACTTAAAGAGAACTTTCCATTGCCTATATGCAGCAGTATCTCTTCAGGAGTATCATTGGAACCACTAGCAAATGGACTGCAGCCAGCCAACATTGTGTAAAAAAGGACTCCCAGACTCCAAATATCACAAACGGCAGCGTAGCCCTATTGCATTAAGAACCTCAGGTGCTACAAAGTCTGCAGTGAAGCATGGAATTAAGAGAAGTGCATTTTCTCCTCAAAATTATTCTAGAAACTCAAAATCACAGATCCTAATGGAATTCACATTGGCTGATTCATCCGTGTATAAAATATTACTGGTTTAAGATCACAATGAACAACTTCTTGACAATGAAGATAGTCATCTGTCTTGTTACTACAAACAGTACCTCACTAGCTTCCTGTCCTGAAAAACATGTTTAAGAATATGGCCAAGTAGCTCTCCTCCTTTCATCCAATCCACAACAAGATAAATGTAACTACTGTCATCATAAACATCCTTTAAACTGATAATGTTTGAGTGTTGTCCATAGCACTTCCAAACTTCAATTTCTTCTGAGCAATCTTTCTTATTTTTATCAGTGATCTTCA
The DNA here is from genome assembly GCF_021234435.1 of Artibeus jamaicensis. Classification (NCBI taxonomy): domain Eukaryota; kingdom Metazoa; phylum Chordata; class Mammalia; order Chiroptera; family Phyllostomidae; genus Artibeus; species Artibeus jamaicensis. Next base: position 21,593,285 of record NW_026521883.1, read on the forward strand.
CTGCAAAATCCAAGTTGGTAACTGCATGTATGTATTGTTTGCATACTGAATAGGAACCAACACCTATACCTTCTTTCAATTCATATTCTTTATATTCATGGTCTCAGTTCTATCTTTACCTTGAAATGGCAGAGTACCAGTAAGCATTTCAAACATAAGTTCGCCATGTGGCCACCAATCAGCACTGTGGAAATGACTTCTATTTACTAGTTCAGGAGCCATATATTACACTGTACCACAGAATGAGTAGGTCTTCTTTTCTTGATCTACTGATTCTTTGCTGTGTCCAAAGTCTGTTAACTTCATATGTCCTATTTTATCAAGCAAAATTTTTTCTGGCTTCACATCTCTACACATAGTTACTGATCAGTGCAGATGACCCAAAACAAGGGCTGATTCTGCAAGGTAGAATTTCATGTCTCCCTCTGTAGACAGAACCTTTTCAAATAATCTTGTGAAGACATCTCTTCCCTTGAGAAAATCCAGTATTAAATACAGCTTCCTTCAGTCTGAAAGCATAAAGCAATTTGACAATAAATGGGTGATTTACTTCCACCAGTATATCCCTCTCCCTATTTGTCTGAATTCTGTCTTGAACTTGAAGCTTTTTTTTTTTTTTTTTAAACACTGTGATTGCATACAGCTGCCCAGCATCAGGGCCGGTCTTCTTTCTAACAAGAAAAACTTTTCCAAAGTATCCCTGACCAAAAACCTTAAGCAACTCAAACTGTGCAGGGTCTGCTTTCTCATATCCTTCCTTAAAGTGATGAGTAATAGGAATTTCTTTAACAACCTATATATATATTCTCCCACAACTCTATATCTTAGAACCACTGCCTGTTACATAAGTGATCAGGAATTGTTAATATTATTATATTTGTTATAATTTCCTTCCACAAATTTATTGCACAAGTATAAGGGCCACATTGGAAGTTAGGAGATCTAGTTTCTAGTCTGGCTCTCGATTACCTAACTGTATAACCTTAAATAATTCTCCTAATCTTTTGAGCACCAGTGCAATCACTGAAATAGAGGGACTTAATGTAGGTGATACCTGACTTCCATTTTAGGCTAAGAGCCTATGCGTTTATAAATCCTAGATCATTTGATTTTCTAATTTTATAGAAGACTACCAATAACCTTAAAATGTTTTGGTGTTTACAATGGAATTCTATGCAGCAGAAAGAAAGAAGGAGCTCCTACCCTTTGCAACAGCATGGATGGAACTGGAGAGCATTATGCTAAGTGAAGTAAGCCAGGTGTTGAGGGACAAATACCATATGATCTCACCTTTAACAAGAAGCTAAACAAGAAAACAAGCAAGCAAAATAAAAACAAATACACTGAAATGGAGAACTAGGGACGGCGACCAGAGGGGAGAGGGGAGGGAATTTCAGGGAAAAAATGGGAGGGATTTAGAGGAGCTAGTATAAAGGACACATGGACAAGAGCTAAGGAGGGTGGAAATGGGAGGGAGGTGGGGAGCACAGGAGGTGGGCTGGGAGGGGAGTAAAAGGCAGAAAACTGTACTTGAAAAATAATTAAATAAAAAAATTTAAAAAATTGTTGGTGTTTATTACCATAACATATTAATACTAGGGTGCTTCTGCAATTGATATCATAAATAAATATGGCCTCTTTAATTCATCTTTATTTTTTTTAAAGATTTTATTTATTTATCTTTAGAGGGGAAGGGAAGGAGAGAGGGAGAGAAACATCAATGTATGGTTGCCTTTCATGTGTCCTCTGCTGGGAACTGGCCTGCAGGGAACCAGCCTGCAACCCTGGTATGTGCCCTGACTGGGAATCGAACCGCAATTGTCTGGTTTGCAGGCCCATGCTCAATCCACTGAGCTACACCAGCCAGGGCTAATTCATCTTTATTGCTTAATTCATAGATTTGGACTCTAATTTGTCTCTTAATTGCTTAATAAAACAAGAATCCGGGTGTTACATTAGGACTTTACTAGAATATTGCCATTATTATCTGTAGATTTCTTCCTTTACGCAACATACTTATGCAAAGCATAAGTATGCAACCTTTATGCAAAGCATACTTTGCTTTCAGTTTAGCTATCATGTCACAATTTTAATAGTTCTGGCTATGACTGTTTTATCCCAGTAATTGCTTTAATTTCATGCTGAGTTACTGGTAATGCAAGAATTGGAATGGTTATAGTATAGAACAATAAAAGGTAGCTAAGTCATTGATTTTTTTCCCGTATGCCAACTACTATGAAAGAACCTCCATTAATCCATTAAGCATATGTGTGCCAGACACTGCTGAAATCTTGAAATACGTGTACCTCACATAAAATATGATCCTTGTTCTTATTTAATTTTAAGATACCACTTTATGATATGTATATATTATCAACAATTGGCAGATATAGAAACTAAGACTTACCCAAGGTAAGGCAACTAATGAAATAACAACCTGCTTTCAAATTCTGGCCTGTGTGGTGCCAAAACTCATGCTCATTCCACTATAGCAGCTTATCTGCTGTTTAAGAATAGATAAAAATCACTGACGATATACAAACAAATGCCAGTTTTAAATTGTAACATAATTATTTCAATTTCATGCATCTTTTATTTTTTAAGCCTGACCAAGAAAATCAAGATCTCTTGTTTGATAGAATCTCAGAAAGTTACACGAGACTTTTCATGAGCATACCTCTAAGTCGAAAGGATGCATTCTTTCAGGTAAACATAGATATGAACTATTATGTTAATTATTTTTAGAGCTAATGAAATAGAAAATAGTTATTTCCTTTATGCCCCTCGCTCAAGAATGTTTTATTCCCTTGATTAAAAGTCTTACAGAATCTCCTTAGTGTAATACAGATATTTTGTTTACATGTAGATAATTTAAAAACCATTGACTTATTCTATGTGTATTCTTGGGTTTTTTATATTTATATACAAAATTATTTATCAATTTGTTTTTCTGTACAATGTATCTTTTATCTAAGAGGACTTGAAAGTTTGTGTTATACCTAAAGACTAAGTACCTGCTACAGTGAAGAACAATGGACAAATTTGTGAATCAAATGTTTGTTTTACTATCCTAGTATATTAGCTAGTGAGTGGGGTTGATTAAAATAATATTTTGTTCTTGAGTAATATTAAATGAAGATGGTAGGAATCTTTTAATTTTTTAAAAATATATTTTATTGATTATGCCATTATAGTTGTTCTATTTACCCCCTTCATTCCCCTCCACCCTGCACACCCCCTGCCCCACTATTCCCCCCCTTTAGTTTATGACCACGTGTCTCAAGTTCTTTACATTCTATGTTTCATCTACTATTCTTGCCCTCCCCCCTATCGATTTTCTTTTTTTTCCCTTTTTTAAATTTATTTTTTTATTGATTATGCTGTTACAGTTGTTCTATTCCCCCCTTCATTCCCCTCCACCCTACCCCCTATCCCCACCATTACCCCCCCTTTAGTTTATGACCATGTGTCTCAAGTTCTTTAGATTCTATATTTCCCATACTATTTTTGCCCTCCCCTGTCTATTTTTTACCTACCATCTGTGCTACTTATTCTCTGTACCTTCTCCCCCCTCTCCTCCTCCCACTCCCCTGTGCTAACCCTCCATGTGATCTCCATTTCTATAGTTCTACTCCTGATCTAGCTGTCCTCTTAGTTTGCTTTTGTTTTAGGTGTGGTTCTTAATAACTGTGAGTTTGCTGTCCTTTCACTGTTCATATTTTTTATCTTTTTCTTAGATAAGTCCCTTTAACATTTCATATAATAAGGGCTTGGTGATGATGAACTCCTTGAATTTGATCTTATCTGAGAAGCACTTTATCTGCCCTTCCATTCTAGATGAAAGCTTTGCTGGATAGAGCAATCTGGGATTTAGGTCTTTGGATTTCATGACTTGGAATACCTCTTTCCAGCCCCTTCTTGCCTCTAAGGTCTCTTTTGAGAAATCTGCTGACAGCCTGATGGGGACTCCTTTGTAGGTAACTGTCCCCTTATCTCTTGCTGCTTCTAGGATTCTCTCTTTCATTTGAATCTTGGCTAATGTAATGATGATATGCCTTGGTGTGTTCCTTCTTGGGTCCAACTTCTTTGGGACTCTCTGAGGTTCCTGGATTTCCTGGAAGTCTATTTCCTTTGCCATATTGGGGAAGTTACCCTTTATTATTCGTTCAAATAAGTTTTCCACTGGTGGCTATGCCTTTCCCCCTTCTGGTACCCCTATAATTTGGATGTTGGAGCGTTTAAAGATGTTCTGGAGTTTCCTAAGACTCTCCTCATTTTTTTGAATTCTTGCTTCTTTACTCTTTTCTGTTTGGCTATTATTTGCTTTCTTCTGGTCCACTCCATTGATTTGAGTCCCAGTTTCCTTTTAATCGCTATTGGTTTCCTGTGCAATTCCATTCATTTCAATTAGTTTCGCCTTCATATGTTTGTCTAATTTGTGGCTATAATGAACCAGTTCTGTGAGGATCCTGATCACCAGTGTTTTAAACTGTGTGTCTGAGAGTTTTGCTATTTCTTCATCGCTTAGATTTATAGGCTCTGGGGCTTTGAGATCTTCTTGAGCCATTTTTGGTCTGTTTCCCCCATTAAGTATGAGGAGCGGAGCCTCGTACTCCCAGGAGCTGGGTTGTGACGCTGTATGTGGAGGCGGGGTCAGAGCGGGGAAATGGCGGTCTCCTCTGCAGTTTCTCGCAGCTGGGTGAAGAGTAGAGCCTTAGGTTGTTCATGGGGGCAGGGCCACTTAGGTCGCTGGATTATGACGCTGTATGTGGAGGCGGGGCTAGAGTGGGGAAATGGCGGTGCCCTCCGCCGCTGCTTGTCCCTGGGGCTGCTGGCTCTCGTCCAATCACCCACTCCCTCGCTTGTCTATCCACACAGGAATGCGTGACCACAGTCAACCCGCAGCCCTGCTCCCTCGCTGTTTCCCCGCGATTGCTTGTTGAGTTGCCCACCAGGTCCAACCCTGCGCCTGGATTCCGAGCGCCTGAGTCCGTCTGACCGAGTTTTCCTGTGCAACCCTGCTCTGCCAGCTGCTGGTTTCGCCCCTCTTACCGGTCAGGCTGAAGAATTTGTTGTTATCAGACTTCCAAAAAGTTCAATTTTCTGTGTTCTGGCTGTGTTTTCTGTTGCTAATATTTAGTTGTCTCTAAACTTGGTTGTGTGAGGAAGCACTGCGTCTCCACCTATGCCTCCATCTTGGCGGAAGTCTCTCCTCGATTTTCTACCTACCATCTATGCTATTTATTTTCTGTACCTTCTCTCCCCTTCTCCTTCTCCCACTCCCCTGTTGCTAACCCTCCATGTGATTTTCATTTCTATGGTTCTGCTCCTGATCTAGCTGTCCTCTTAGTTTGCTTTTGTTTTAGGTGTGGTTGTTAATAACTGTGAGTTTGCTGTCCTTTCACTGTTCATCTTTTTTATCTTCTTTTTCTTAGGTAAGTCCCTTTAACATTTCATATAATAAGGGCTTGGTGATGATGAACTCCTTGAATTTGATCTTATCTGAGAAGCACTTTATCTGTCCTTCCATCCTAAATGAAAGCTTTGCTGGATAGAGCAATCTTGGTTGTAGGTCTTTGGGTTTCATGACTTGGAATACCTCTTTCCAGCCCCCTCTTGCCTGAAAGGTCTCTTTTGAGAAATCTGCTGACAGTGTGATGGGAACTCCTTTGTAGGTGACTGTCCCCTTATCTTTTGCTGCTTCTAGGATTCTCTCCTTCATTTTAATCTTGGCTAATGTAATGATGATGTGCCTTGGTGTGTTCCTTCTTGGGTCCAACTTCTTTGGGACTCTCTGAGCTTCCTGGATTTCCTGGAAGTCTATTTCCTTTGCCAGATTGGGGAAGTTATCCTTTATTATTTGTTCAAATAAGTTTTCCACTGGTGGCTGTTCCTCTTCCCCTTCTGGTACCCCTATAATTCGGATGTTGGAATGTTTAAAGATGTCCTCAAAGTTCCTAAGTCTCCTCATTTTTTTGAATTCTTGTTTCTTCATCTTTTTCTGTTTGGTCATTTTCTTCCTCTTTCTGGTCCACTTCTTTCATTTGAGTCCCAGTTTCCTTTCCATTACTATTGGTTTCCTGTGCATTTCCCTTCATTTCAATTAGTTTAGCCTTCATATGTTCCTCTAATTTGTGACTAAAATCAACCAGTTCTGTGAGCATCCTGATCACCAGTGTTTTGAACTGTGCATCTGAAATGGCTATTTCTTCATCGCTTAGATTTATTAGGTCTGGGGCTCTGAGTTGTTCTTGAGCCATGTTTTGTCTGTTGGTGCCTGTTACTCATGAGGAGCAAAGCCTTAGTTATTCACCAGGGCGGGGCCACCCAGGTCACTAGTTTGTGAGGCTGTATGTGGGGCGGGGTCGGAGAGGGACAGTGGCGGTCCCCTCTGCTGCTTCCCGCCACTGGGGCCTGCACAGTCTGTCTCACTGCTCGCTCCTTCACCAGTTTATCTGCGTGCGAATGTGTGACCCTGGTCAGCCCTCAGTGGGTCTGCCTGCTACTCCACACCTGGGATCTGCCCACGGCAGCCGGTACACCTGGGCTGCGTGCCAGCGTTAGTCTGGTGGATCTTTCTTGGCCAACCCCACTCTGCTGCTGGTTTTGCCCCTCTTACTGGTTTGGCTGAAGGGGTCATTGTTGTCATACTTCCGTATATTTCAATTTTCTGTGGTTTGGCTGTGTTTTTGTTGCTAAAACTTTGTTGTTTTTAAACTTGGTTGTGCGAGAAGGCACAGTGCTTCCACCTACGCCTCCATCTTGGCGGAAGTCTCTTGAAGATGGTAGGACTTTTATTGGATATTTTTAAATTTAAACACCTAGTATTTTAAAGCAAAAGCCATATTCACATACTTCGTTGTGTTAACATCTGAAAATCAGAAATACAGAAGTATTTTGGAGTCAGTAAATGTTTTTTCCATGGGTAAAAGAAACCCAAAATAAAAATAATTAAATGACCTTTGTAAACAAACCCAAATTGCCAAATATGTATGTTCTATCTTTACCTGCCTTATTCAGAAGCATATACGTACTATGTGACAAGGTGGAAGAGCCTTGGCTTCATGTCAGAGTCTGCTACCGATTACATGGGGGCTCTTGTTAAGACATTCAGTCTCTCAGTTTCACAGCTGGTTGTCTGTCAGATAAAGAGGATCATCAGATCCATGATTCAAAAATTATCATAAAAGTTTTTGATAAGGTACAACACACATTTATGATAATTTTTGAATCATGGATCTGATGATCCTCTTTATCTGACAGACAACCAGCTGTGAAACTGAGAGACTGAATGTCTTAACAAGAGCCCCTATGTAATCGGTAGCAGACTCTGACATGAAGCCAACGCTCTTCCGTCTTGTCACACAGTATGTATGACAAATACCACATGATCTTACCTTTAACAGGAAGCTAAACAATAAAACAAACAAGCAAGCAAAATAAAAACAAAGACACTGAAATAGAGAACAAGGGGACAGTGACCAGAGGGGAGAGGGGAGGGAATTTAAGGGGAAAAAAATGGGAGGGATTCAGAGGAACAAGTATAAAGGACATAAGGACAGTAACTAAGGGGGGTGGAAATGGGAGGGATGTGGGGAGCATGGGGCCGGGTGGGCTGGGATGGGAGAAATAGACAGAAAACTGTACTTGAAAAATAACTAAATTAAAAAAAAAAGAAAGTAGTCCCAAAGAAGGTATCTAGTGTTAGTTGCACGTGAAGCTCTGACCAGCCTCAAACCTGGTCCCAAATGCTTTCACCACATCTCTGAAAGGTTTCTTTCAGGCTCTGCCGAGGAAAAAATGCCAATCAGCCACAAAAGTAGGCAAAATATTTTTTAAAATTATTGTCTTGTAGAACAATGGTGCTCTCAAAGATAGACTAGAATTTTCTCTGCTAATACTGATTATTTTCTTACTTACAGGAAAAAGTAAGCAAATGGTTAGGATTTGGGGTATATAAGTTGTCTAGAGGTGATCATCTTTCTTTTCTTGAGAACCAGGCTGACTCTCTACAAGTTTATCACCTTCAGAACTATTTAAGTGGAAGTAGAACCTCATCTCTCATTGATCAATTTCCATTATTTTTAACTCATTCAAATAAGTGGGGGTTTTGTTTCTATTGTCTCATCCAATTTATCTTACCTAAGGAAGATAAGGTTATTAATGTTTCAAATCAGACAATTATTTTCAGGTCTCATTACTTAGTGCAAGTTAACTGCATCTAAATATATTTACTGTGGCTTTTACTCCCCTCTCTTCCGATGTCATACACCAATATTCCTTTAGAAATTTCCCAACATAATTTGACACTTGATCTCCTTTTTCCTTAATTTCCTGAGGACAAGGTGCTCACAGAAAACTTAAGAGGTTTCCCTTTTTCATCACGTTCAACATTTTAATCTTAATTATTAGTATGGTTTTATGAACCACAAATAAAATATGTGATTGTTTCTGGTAGTAAAATATTTAAAGTTCATTCAATAAAATTAACTATACCAATCTATTAAAGCATTCTCCCATCTCCCTGTTCCCCTCCCAAAATAATTACCAAGTTCTTCAAAGAATACCATCACTTACCAGCAAACATGAGCACTACTAGATTCAGTGACTGTATTAGTTTCCTATTGCTACTATAACAAATTGTCACAAACTTAGTGGCTTAAAACAATAGAAATTGTCTTACAGTTTGACCAGAAGTCCAAATTCAGTCCTAAAAAGCTAACATCAAGGTATCAACAGGGCTAGTTTTTTAAGAGACCCCAATGGATGATAAGCCTTTTCTTGCTTCTGGTGGCTGCCAACGTTATTGGCTTCTCCACATCACTCCAATCTCTACTTCTGCCAACCCTTTGCCTTCTTCTCTTTTGTAATAAAATTTTTCTCAGCCTCCTTCTTGAAAGGATACTCGTAATTACATTGAAGACCCATTGGATAATTCAAGATAATCTCCCCGCCTCAAGATCCTCAATTAATGATATCTGTAAAGCCCTTTTGCTAAATAAATTAACACAGGTTCCAGAAATAAGGACAGTGACCTGTAAGGGACATTTTTTATTCTAAAATTTTACATTATTAAGGGCTAAATGTGTAATTGTAAATGCTTACCAGAATGCAGAGTACCAAAATAGTAAATAATTTTTAAACCTTTAATATAAAAATACTGTTTCTTTCTATGCTTAATCACTCTGAGAGAAATGTAGTAATTTATGGATTTTGCCAATAGAATACTTGTAGAAACATATATCTCTTGATATCTGACCATGGCTTTAATATGTGAATAATATACTGGTGATTATAATATGTTAAGTCACCTAAACAGGCTTCAATTATTTAAAAATATGCTTTTTATTCTCTGATAATTATGTGCCATAACAGAGGTATTAGCTACAGCTATGGTGATAACCATTTTATAATATATAAATGTGTTAAATCAATACATCGTACACATTACGTGTATACAATGTTATATGTATTTTATTTATATATGTTTTTATTACAGTGATCTGTATATATCACTTTATAAGAGAGGATAACAATAGCAAGGTTACATTAAATAAATGTATATTCATCAAACCTTATCTTAATTGTTAACTTCATCCTTTATCCAAATTTTAAAAATTTTCCCCAAATGCTATAGTTCGCAAATAGTCAAAATGACTAACTTTATTTTTATCTCTTTATGTTCCTCAATTAGATGTACAAAGAGATACTAAAGGCCAACAGCAAGCTATTACAAAAGAGGGACATGTATATTTCACAAACTTAATAATAATTTCTTTGGTAGTTGAGATATGTTACATGAAATATGAAATCACTCTAATGTAACTATTTTTGGTAGGTGTACCCTGATTGTTTGGCACAAGCCATCTATGCAACATTCAAGGAAGCATTTCCAGAATCCAGTGATCTCTTTAGTGATGTATTTAAAGAAGATCTAGGGAATAACATTTTTCTTTGGTTGTCAGGTATGGCAGTCATTTAAGTATTGATCATTATTTTAGTACCTAAAATTTTTGGATTTTGCTTTCTCTGGTTCAGAAAAAAATGGTAGTTCTTTGTCTTACAAAACATGTCAAATGGATGCCTATGTTTTTAAGTAATAATGATTTTCTTTTGAAAATTTAATAATACCAAAATTAATCAGTTATTAACTTTAAAAGTCCAGTAATTTTATAGGCAGTGAAATTATTACAGAAAACTGAATTTCTACAGAATTAAATCATGCCATATACACTTTCTATTTTGAAAATAAATATTTTAAGCTGCTTTTGGAAATAAATTTATAACTAATACTATTGTGTAAATTCTAGAGCTAATTGAGTTTCTCATAAAACATATAATCATTAATCAAAGAAACTTGTTTTTTAAATCTTGATGTCCTTGTAGGTATAAGTGGTAGGATTGAAAAGTTAAAGGTAAGTAAAATTCTATTCTAGAGTATTTAGCCGGACAGTTAGGTACTTGGACTTAAAACTAGGGTAGTTACAAATTCCGAGAATGGCTTTTACAACATTTTTTCCTAAGACTTTTATACTATTAAGGACTACCAGAAGCTATTGACAATTTTCTTTCTTTTTAAAAAGATTTTATTTGTTTATTTATTTTTTTTTGAGAGATGGGAAAGAAGGATGAAAGAGCGGGAGAGAAATATTAATATGAGACAAAAACATCAATCAGTTACCTCTCAAACGCACCCCAAACCCACAAGCCAGGCATGTACCCTGATAGGAATTGAACCACTGACCTTTTGCTTTGTGGGATGATGCCCAACCAACTGAGCCATACCGGTCAGGGCTATTGACAATTTTTAAGAAGTGTTTCTTATAAATCTTTTGGTTCAAATATTGATTGATTTTTAAAACTATTTTTGTCTATTCAATATATTTATGAATATATTGATGTATACTGATAATATTAGCTCATAGTTCCCATTTACTAGGTGTTTTAACATATCTCAATAACCCTCAGAACAACAGTATGTAGTACACAAAGAAATCTATATTTGTTAGTATTGTTGCTCAGGATGCAAATGTTTAGTGTGGTTAAATGCATTATTCAACATTATACAGCTTTTGGAACAAAAGTAGAACTTTTTAAGTGAAATATATTTTATTATTTGGGGGGTACTGTAATAATATATATAAAGGAAAGGTATATATATACATCAACAAAATGGACAGGTAACCAATCTTATGTGAAAACACAATTTGCCAATGTTACCTTGGACATTGTTTGATCTCCAAAATATATAAAGAACTCACATGACTCCACACCAGGAAGGCAAAACAAAACAAAACAAAACAAAAAAACCCTTAATTTAAAAATGGGTAAGAGACCTGAACAGAAACTTCTCTAAGGAGGACATGCAGTGGGCTCATAGACACATGAAAAAATGTTCAACCTCACTAGCCATTACACAGATGCAAATTAAAACCACAATGAGCTATCACCTCATACTGGTCAGAAAAGGCATTGTTAATAAATCAACAGTGAGTGCTGGCAAGGATGTGGAGAAAAGGGAACCCTAGTATACTGTCGGTGGGAATGCACAGTGGTGCAGCCACTGTGGAAAACAGTATGGAATTTCCTGAAAAAGCTAAAGGTGGAACTACCTTTGATCCAGCAATCCTACTACTGGAATTATACCCTAAGAATCCTGAATCACCAATGCAAAAGAACCTATGCACCCCAATGTTCAGAGCAGCATTATTTACAATAGCCAAGTGCTGGAAACAGCCTAAGTGCCCATCAGTAAATGAGTGGATCAAAAAGCAGTGGTACATTTACACAATGTAAATACTATGCAGCAAAAAGGAAGAAAGAACTCCTACCTTTTGTGAAAGCATAGATGGAACTGGAGAGCATTATGCTAAATGAAATAAGCCAGGCAGCGAAAGACAAATACCATACGATCTCACCTATAAGTGGAACCTAAACAACAAAACAAATGAGCAACACAGAACCAGAGACTTGGAAATAAAGAACAATTCACAGTGACCAGGGGGGAAGGGGAAGGAGGATAATCAGAGAGAATGAAGGGGAAAGGGTAAGCAAAGGAACACAAATAGAGAACTCATGGGCATGGACAATGGTGGGGTTGACTGTGGGAGTGGTAGGGTGGTGTAAGAGTGAGCAGTGGGGAAAAAGGCTGGACAACTGTAACTGCGCAACAATAAATTTTAAAAAGATTAACATTTCTGTGCAGATATTGTCATTAGAAACCTGAGACTAACAATTCTCACAAGACTATTGTGAGAATAAAATACATAATACTCATAAAAATGCTTTAAAAAATTAAAAAGATATTTTCAAAATTCTAGTTTCTTTGGCTAAGTGTCCTTTTTTTTATTAACAGGTTTGAAACCACGAAAAGGATTTTGGACCCACTGGAAACTGAAAGAACTGCCTGCAACAACTCTACATGGTACCAAAAGAGCACCTTTAATCTCTGTAGAGGAGAGGATGGCAAGAAGTCAAGAACGTGTATCTAACTGTAAGTAAATGTATCATGAATTAACGAATGAAACATAAAATCAAGTGTGCTGGGTCATTTGTCAGAATTTTCATTATAATAATTTATCCTTTGGTGAGGATCTTCAAATAACATTTCATTGGTTCATTGGTTTTATAGTAGTTCGCATATTGCTTTACAGTTTAGTTTTTTCATTATAAAAGTTATATATTCTCATGCCATCCATTTTATTATTATATTGATTTTTAGAAAATTTTCAGTTGCACTATATATATTCTTGCTTTTCAGCAATATTGCAAACTGGTTAATAACGTCTTTTGCCAATAGATAACTTTAAATTTTTTGCTGTAAATTTAAATTGTTTCCTTTAAAGTTTCAATTTCATGGGGTGTTTATCAAGACTTACCTAGTATCATGAAAATATCTACTTTCTTCCTCTAGTACTTTTTATTTCCATGTTTTATTGAACATTTGATCTACTTGGAATTTATTTTGTTATAAGGAAAGTAGTTGTATTCCAGTATTTTGTTTTTTCCAATTGCCCATTTATTAGCAGTCCACTTATGGGCTACTTGAAATATCAATTCACTTGGATATATTTTTTTATTCTCTCTTGTTCCTTGAACTACATGCCAAACTCCTGCACCAGACTTCTCAGTTACTCTAGATTAATAAGCACTTACAGCAAATTAATTCCTCTCTTGTTTATACCATATTTCTAATACAAAACACAATTCTGGTGCTCAGGCCTCCTGACTCATTGAATCAGAACCTCTTGCTCAGGACTTTTTAAAGCTACCCAGATGATTTCAGTGTGCAGGGGAGGGAAACCACTAGTACCTTCCCAACCTCCTCCTTGATGTGGGTCAGAGGATTGGATGTACTGACCTGCTCAACCTACTCTTCTTCCATTAATTTCTGTTTCTAAAATTAATTAATTACTGCTCTTTGGATTTGTGCTATGATTTTCCACACTCCTATCCCCAGAGATATCCTGATTTCTTTTAGTCTTCATGTGAAATTTCTTGTTTGCTATTGCTGTGGGTTTCTCTAGAATTTTGAATGGAGAGGTACTTTGTATCTTGACCCGTCTTGCATATCTGTGTTTACTCCCCACCCTCACATGTGAATACATCTCTCACCCTTAACATAAAATTAAGGGTTTGGAGAGAGCTCTTTATTTTGTTAAAATTTTAATTTATAGAAAGTGATAAGAGTAGCATAAGGAACTCCCGTATATCCCCCATCCACCAGCTTTTTAAATTTTACCCTATTTATCTTACCATTATCTGTCTCTTCATTTTTCATATAGCATTTAAACCTATGAATTTCTCTGGGTACCATTTTAACTGCATTCTACAAATTTAAATATGTTGTATTTTCACTATCATTCTGTTCAAAATGTATTCTAATTTCCAGCAAAAATTCTATTTTGACCCATGGGTTATTGTTTAATTTCTAAATATTTGGGGATGTTCTAGATATCTTATAGTTACTGATTTCTAATTTTAAAAAATACAATATGAAAATATATTCTATATGATCTTTTACAATGTATTGAGACTTGCTTTATGCCATGGTGCATGGTCTCTGTGGGTGAATGTTTTATGTGGACTTTGGAAGAAGAATGTACATTCTGCAGTTGTTTTATAAATCTTAATTAGATCAAGGTGCTTTATAGTATTATTCAGATCTTCTGTATCAAGGGTCAAAAAACTATATTCTATGAAACAAATCAGGCTTGTAGCCTGTTTTTATATGTCCTGAGAATGAGTTTTAAATTTTTAAGAGTTGGGAAGGAAGGAAGGAAGGAAGGAAGGACCACAGAGACCACATGTGACCCACAAAGCCTAAAACATTGATTCTCTAGCCCTTAATTGAAAAAAGATAGCTAATTCTGGTTTTATTTTCTTACTAATATTTTAATTAGTAGTTCTATTGATTACTAGAGAGGGGATATTAAAAATCTCCAACTCTAATTGTGAAATTATATATTTCTCCTTTTTAATTTTTTAAAATATATTTTATTGATTATGCCATTACAGTTGTTCTATTTCCCCCCTTCATTCCCCTCCACCCTGCACACCCCTCCCCCACCATTCCGTCCCTTTAGTTTATGACCACGTGTCTCAAGTTCTTTACATTCTATATTTCTCATACTATTCTTGCCCTCCCCCCTATAGATTTTCTACCTACCATCTATGCTACTTATTTTCTGTACCTTCTCCCCCCTTCTCCTTCTCCCACTCCCCTGTTGCTAACCCTCCATGTGATCTTCATTTCTATGGTTTTGCTCCTGATCTAGCTGTCCTCTTAGTTTGCTTTTGTTTTAGGTGTGGTTCTTAATAACTGTGAGTTTGCTGTCCTTTCACTGTTCATCTTTTTTATCTTTTTCTTAGGTAAGTCCCTTTAACATTTCATATAATAAGGGCTTGGTGATGATGAACTCCTTGAATTTGATCTTATCTGAGAAGCACTTTATCTGTCCTTCCATTCTAAATGAAAGCTTTGCTAGATAGATCAATCTTGGATGTAGGTCTTTGGATTTCATGACTTGGAATACCTCTTTCCAGCCCCTTCTTGCCTGTAAGGTCTCTTTTGAGAAATCCACTGACAGTCTGATGGGAACTCCTTTGTAGGTGACTGTCTCCTTATCTCTTGGTGCTTCTAGAATTCTCTCCTTCATTTTAATCTTGGCTAATATAATGATGATGTGCCTCGGTGTGTTCCTTCTTGGGTCCAACTTCTTTGGGACTCTCTGAGCTTCCTGGATTCCCTGGAAGTCTATTTCCTTTGCCAGACTGGGGAAATTCTCCTTTATTATTTGTTCAAATAAGTTTTCCGCTCATGGCTGTTCCTCTTCCCCTTCTGGTACCCCTATAATTCGGATGTTGAAACGTACTAAAATCAACCAGTTCTGTGAGCATCCTGATCACCAGTGTTTTGAACTGTGCATCTGAAAGTTTAGCTATTTCTTCATCACTTAGATTTATGGGCTCTGGGGCTCTGAGTTGTTCTTGAGCCATGTTTTGCTCTGTCGGTGCCTGTTATGCATGAGGAGCAGAGCCTTAGTTGTTCACCAGGGCGGGCCACCCAGGTCCCTGGTTAGTAATGCTGTATGTGGGGGCAGGGTCAGAGAGGTGCAATGGAAATCCCCTCTGCCGCTTTCTGCCACTGGGGCCTGCACAGTCTGTCTCACTGCTCACTCCTTCACTGGTTTATCTGCATGCAAATGTGTGACCATGGTCAGCCCTCAGGGAGTCCACCACCTTGTGCACTCAGTGGGTCCACCCACTACTCCACACCTGGGATCTGTCTGCTTGCCTGGGTCGCATGCCCAGGTCAGTCCAGTGGATCTTTCCTGACTGACCCCCTCTGCTGCTGGCTTCGCCCCTCTTACCGGTTTGGCTGAAGGGTTCGTTGTTGTCAAACTTCTGTATAGTTCAATTTTCTGTGGTTTGACTGCGTTTTTGTTGTTAAAACTTTATTATTTTTAAACTTGGTTGTGTGAGAAGGTACAGTGCTTCCACCTACGCCTCCATCTTGGCGGAAGTCTGTATTTCTCCTCTTAATTTTGTTGATTTTTGCTTTATTTTTAAGTTATTTGGGCACATACTCAATATTATTATGTTTCTCTTTAATCATTATGAAATGTTCCTTCACATCTATGGTTATCCTTGTTTTGAGTTCTGTCTTGTTTGACATAGTATAACCACTTCAGCTTTCTCATACTTGTAGTTTGCATGGTGTATATTTTCTCATTATTTTACTTACAGCCTATTGGTGTTTTCATGTATAAAGTATATTTCTTGCAAATACACTTTTTATTTAGTCAGGCAATTTCTTCCTTTTAATTGGAGTGCTATTTCATTTACATTTAATATTACTATCGCTTTTTTCCACCATATTCCTTTTTTTCCCAGCCTTTTCTCACCTGATTTGTTCTTTCATTTCCCCTTTCCTGTCTTTTTTTGGTTAATTAAATATTCTTAATATTCCACTTTACTTAGTTGCCTATATTCTATTCTTTAGGTGCCTGTACCTGTTTGTCAGTTTTGAGGTTGCTTTTTTTTAAAAATTTTTTTATTGATTATGCTGTTACAGTTGTTCTATTCCCCCTTTCATTCCCCTCCACCCTACCCCCCATCCCCACCATTACCCCCCCTTTAGTTTATGACCATGTGTCTCAAGTTCTTTAGGTTCTATATTTCCCATGCTATTCTTGCCCCCCCCCCATCTATTTTCTATCTACTGTCTATGCTACTTATTTTCTGTACCTTCTCCCCCCATCTCCTCCTCCCACTCCCCTGTTGCTAACCCTCCTTAAGATCTTCATTTCTATGTTTCCACTCCTGATCTAGCTGTCCTTTTAGTTTGCTTTCGTTTTAGGTGTGGTTGTTAATAACTGTGAGTTTGTTGTCCTTTCACTGTTCATGTTTCTTTAACTTCTTTTTCTTAGATAAGTCCCTTTAACATTTCATATAATTAGGGCTTGGTGATGATGAACTCCTTGAATTTGATCTTATCCGAGAAGCACCTTAATGATTACAAAATGCATCCTTAGATTATCAAAATACTACTTAAAGTTGATATTGTCCAACTTCACTAAAAATGTAGGAACTTATAGCAGCATAATACATGAACTTCCTCTTGGTCCTTTGTGCAGTTATCATGGATATTAGAAGATCTACATGAAGAATAGCCTCACATTATATAGTGTTATATTTCTTCAAAGAACTGCATGGTTTATTTCAGCTTTTTAAAGGTTTAACTGATGTACAATAAACCACATATATTTAAAATGTAAAATTTTATAAGTTGTCATATGTATGAACCATAAAACTATTACAACTTTCAAGATAGGAAACATATCCACTATCTTCAAAAGCTCTACATGCTTGTTTCCTGGCACTTAGTTGCCAGGAAATCAATCACTCATGTGATTTTTGTCACTACACGTTATTTGCATTTTGTAGAATTTTATGTAAATGGAACCATAGAGTATATAGTATATTTTGTCTGGCATTTTTCTCTCCACTCCACATAATTATTTTGAGATTCACTGGTGTTCTGTGCATTAATAATGGTTTGTTCCCCTGTATTGTTGAGTAAGTATTCTATAGTCAATAGTAAGGACATATAATTTGTTTACTCATTCACCTGCTAGTGGACATTTGCATTTTTTCGAGTATTTAGTTATTATAAATAAAGTTCCTGTGAACATCATTTCTCTTTGGTAAACATCTGCTAGTGGAATGGCTAAGTAGTGGAGAGGAGTATGTGCAGCATTTTAAGAAAGTTTCTGAATTGTATAGTTACTCCACGTCCTCACTAAATACTTAGTGTGTTCTTTTTAATCAACATTCTTGTGGGTTATGTACCAGTGTTAAGTTAGATTTTGTTTTAATTTTCTTAATGACTAATGATGAGCATCTTTTTATGTGCTCATTTATGTATAACTTCTTTGCTGAAGTCTGTTTAAGTCTTTTGGCTATTTTATTTGGGCTGTTTGTCTCATTAAATTGTTACAAGAGTTCTTTACATATTATAGACACAAATTCTTTATTAAATATATTTTATTGATTATGCCATTACAGTTCTATTCCCCCCTTCATTCCCCTCCACCCTGCACACCCCTCCCCCACCATCCCCCCTTTAGTTTATGACCACATGTCTCAAGTTCTTTAGATTCTATATTTCCTAAGAAAAAGAAGATAAAAAAATGAACAGTGAAAGGACAGCAAACTCAGTTACTAAGAACCACACCTAAAACAAAAACAAACTAAGAGGACAGTTAGATCAGGAGCAAAACCATAGAAATGAAGGTCACATGGAGGGTTAGCAACAGGGGAGTGGGAGAAGGAGAAGGGGGGAGAAGGTACAGAAAATAAGTAGCATAGATGGTAGGTAGACACAAATTCTTTTATATATATATATAAAACAAATATTTTCTGCCAGTCTGTGGCTTGCGTTTTCTTTTTATATTGGTGTCTTGAGGAGTAGAAGTTTATAATTGACAAAATCCAGTTATTAACTTTGTTCTAACATAGTCTGTGACTTTTTGTGTCCTCTTAAGGATTTTTTGTGAAACAATTTCACCAAGATTATCTCCTATATTTTCTTCTACAGATTTTATAGTATATAATTATATATCTTATAGTTGTAGCTCTTACATTTAGGTCTCTAATTCATTTTGAGTAATTTTTACAAATTATGAGAATTAAACAATGAGGGTCATTTCTTTGCACATTGTTCCAGGACCATTTGTTGAAAAGATTATCTGTTTCCCATTGAATTGTCTTAGAACCTTCGTCAGAAAATCAGTTGACCACACACGTGTGCTGGTCTGTGTGTGTACTCTGTAGTCAGCTCTACTGATGCTGATGGCAAACTCCCTGGTAACTGCAGTTTTATAATATATCTATTTTTTCAGGTAGTATAAGTCCTCCAACTTTGTTCTCATTTAAAAGATGATATTTGGCTAATCTAGATTACTTTTATTTATGAATACATTTTAAAATCTGTGTTGGTTTTTAAAGTATATATACTCTGTAATTTAGATTGGAATTATGTTTAATCCATAGATCATTTCAGGGAGCATTGACACCTTAACAATGTTGACTTTTCCAGTCCATGAAGATAAAATATCTCTATATTTATTAAAGATTCCCTCATTTATTTCAGCAGTGTTTTCTAGTTTTTACTGTACATGTTGTACATATTTTCCAAGTGATATTGTATATGGTATTTATTCAATTTCTGACTTTTTACTGCTAGTTTATAGAGAACACTATAGAAAAATATTTTGTATTGAACTTATATTTGTAATCTTACTAAATTTGCTTGTTGGTTCTAATAGCCTTTTAAAATTTCTTAGGGTTTTCTGCATGGACAATTATGTCATCTGACAATAAAGAACATTTTAGTTCTTTATTTCCAGCCTATATGTATGCCTTTTATATATTTTACTTGCCTATGGCTAAGGTTTCTAAGAAATGTTGACTAAAACTGGTGAGAGTAAGATCCTTGATCTTAGAAGGAAATGGTTCATTATTTATACCTAAATAGATTTTGGCTGTGGGTTATTATAGATGTCTTTGATCAGGTAACTTCATCCTCTTCCTAGTTTGCCATGAGGTTTTGTTTCTATTTTTTTACATAATAGATGTAGGACTTTTACAAATGCTTTTTAAACATCTATTTACACAAACATACTGGTTTTCTTTTTTCATCTTTTAATATAGTTAATTGCACTGGTTTTCAAATATTAACCCACCCTTGCCTTCCCTTCTGGCCATCACATTAACCTTTCATGTCCTACTGGATTCTGTTTGTTAAATTTTTTTTTTCTTTCCTGTACTACCCTACCTCGTTTTAGTAATAAGTTCATTGCTTCCCCTACTTCTCTTTTCTAAAAAAAAGTTAGTATAAAATTGGTATTTATTCTTTCTTAACTGTTTGGTAGAATTCATGAGGGTCTAAATTTTTTTTTCTGTAGGAAGGTTTATGACTAAAAATTTCATTTTTCTAATAGACACAGTACTATTCGAAAGATCAGTTCCTTTTTCAGTGATCCTCGTAGTTTGTTGTGAATACTTATTTTATTCCTTTAAATATTTTTGAGGTTTTTTTTCCCGGGATGCAATCCAGTTACTTAGAAATATTTTGATCTGTTTAAGGCTAGTTTTTAAGTTTCATTATATAGAACCAGAGAAGTCTCTTTTTTCCCCTAGGCCTACCTTCCTTCTCCCCTACAGAGGCAATGCCCTTCTTAGTATTCCAGCCCATGCTCTGTGTACAGGAGCTTTCCCATCTGGCTGCCTGGAACTGGAGCTTTGTGTAAACCCAGGCATCGTTCCGCCCTCTCCTTCCTGCAGTTCTTTTCCAACCTCAGGCAAAGATTCAAGGATAAGGCTCTGAAGATCTCCAGAATGCTTCTTGTTTTCACCTGTTCCCTCTATTTTATGCTGACCTATGAAGTTTAGCTTGCCTTGGCCTTCCTGATGCTAAATTTTATTTTCTCAACTCCATTAGAACACTGGGTTCTGATTGGATTCCCACTACTGGCTTGCACTAGGCCTGAAAATTTTTCTTTAGAGACGAAAAATGAGACAATTGAAAGGCTGCCTCACTTATTGCTCTTCTCTTTGGGATTACTTTTCTGTGTTGCCTGCTGTCCAACACATAAAAACTATTGTTTCATATTTTTTGTCTAATTTTTAGTTGTTTAAGAAAGAAAAGTAAAGCTAGTTTCTATTATTCCATCATAGCTAGAAGTGGAAGGGATTGTATGTATTTTTACAAAAGCAATAGAAGACTTGAAATAGTCTCCTGTAATTTACTCACATATTTACTATTCCTGGCTCTTCATTCCTTGCTATAAATTTGAATTTCTGTCTGCTGCCATTTCCCTACAGCCTGAAAAACGGCCTTTTGACAGTTTTCATAGTTCAGTTCTGCTAACAATGTTATTTTCTCAAGTTTATTTGTCTAAAAATAATGTTCACTTTGCCTTATTTTTGAAGGGTATTTCTGCTGGATATAGAATTCTGGGCTCATTTTTCTTTTGCCTTTCAGCAAGATATTATTGTATTGTGTTCTGGTTTATATTATTTCTAGCGAGAAGTCAGACACTATTATTATTCTTCATTGTGTCTAGGGTCAGAAACTTTTTCTATAAAGCGTAAAATAGTTAATATCTTAGGTTTTGTTAGATACATTTGGCCTATGTCACCTAATTTTTTTACAACTCTTTAAAAATATAAAAAACATTCTTAGTTTGCAAGGTACATGGAAAATAGATCTTAGCTAGATTGGCCCTGTAGGCTACAGTTTGCTGATTCCCACAAGATGTAATCTGCCTTTTTTTCCCTCTAGCTACTATAAGATTTTTCTCTTTATTTTTTATATTTAGCAATTTGTCCATGATGTGCTGATGGACTTTTCTTTGTGTTCATTCTCCTTGGGGTCTCTTAAACTTCTAGTTTGATGTTTTCCACCAAATTTGGGAATTTTTTTGCAATTCTTTTTTCAAATAAATTCTGTTCAATTTCTCTGTGGGACTCTAGTTTATATGTATTTTATTGCTTAATATTGTCCATAACTCACTGGGATTTTGTTATTTTTTTCAACCTTTTTTTACTCTGTGTTCTATAGATTACATAGCTTCTATTCATATCATTTTAAATTCAGTCATTTTTTTCTTCCGTGGTCTACAATCTACTCTTACCCAATAAATGAACACTTTATTTCATTTATTGAAATAAATATAATAAACATTATACCTTCCAGTTAAGAATTTTTATTTTGGTTATTTTTTATAGTTTCTATTTATCCTGATATTCTCTTCCTCCATTATGATCATATTTTCCTTTAAGTACTCAAAGATGATGTTTCAGTTAAGTCCTAAAACATAAGTTTTAGCTGCTTTAAATTCCTCGTGTGGACTTGGATCCTAAAGAGAAGAGCAGCAAGTGAGGGAGCCTTTCAATTGTCTCATTTTTCGTCTCTAAAGAAGAATTCCAACATTTGGATAACTTTGGGATGGATTTCTATCACCTATTCTTTTTTTACTATGAATCACAATTTCTGGTTTCTTTTCAAGTATAGTAATTCCCTATATATTCAGGGAATTTTGAATGATACTTTGAGGAGATTCTGGATTCTGTTACATTCCATTGAACAATGTTAATTTTTGTTCAAGTGGGCAATTTCTTCACCTGGACTCAAAGTCCAAATGCTATGTCTTCTGTGGTTGGCGGTCAGACACTGGAATCTCCACTTAGTACTTTTAGCCATCCAGCTACTCCCTTCCACATTTCCACCCTAAACTTCTTCCCCATGCATGAGGGATTCAGACAACAGCCACAGGTTGGAATAGAACTTGCAATATGCAGATTTGTAGCTGCCCTCTCTGCAGCCCTTTTCTTACCATGATTTCTAACACTCCCTCACTTTTTTGGTCCACTGGCAATCTCAAACCAATAATATTTCTACTTGACTCTTCAAACTAATAATATTTCTACTTTCTCTTTGAA
The DNA here is from genome assembly GCF_021234435.1 of Artibeus jamaicensis. Classification (NCBI taxonomy): domain Eukaryota; kingdom Metazoa; phylum Chordata; class Mammalia; order Chiroptera; family Phyllostomidae; genus Artibeus; species Artibeus jamaicensis. The sequence goes on from NW_026521883.1 coordinate 21,615,794, forward strand.
TTCTGTCCACCTATTTGCCACAGCCAAGGAGTAAGAGTGCCATCAGCCAAAAAGCTGCAGCTGCATGAACACAAATCGCACAGTTTGGCTCCCTCTTCCAAGGCTCAACTCCCTTCCAGTTTCTGCCTGCTTTTGGAATTCCTTGGTATTTTCAATTTTTAAAAAATATTTTCAAAATTTATAATTTTTATCTGTGGCAAAGTCAGGCTGATATAAATTAAATATTTTACTCAAATATTGTTCTTATTTTTCAATTTAAATATCAAATTCTGAAATCACTTTTCCCCATAAAACTAGAGGTATTGCTTCCTTATCTTCTACTATTTAGTCTAATAAAAAAAAGTCTAAAGCCAGACTATTTTTCATCCTTTATAGTTAATTTTTAGAATTCTGCTTTTACTTTTGCTTTTTTGTTTAGATGTTTCCAAGATTTTTAATTGGCATTTCAAATTGAAAAATGTCACCGAAACATATGGTGATATCAATATCAATTTTTATAAGGTTTTGCCAATGCCAAAATTTAGTTAGAATTCTTGGATTTCCCTCAGCTCTATTGACAGACCAAGTCAAGGTCTTAGCCAAATATTTCAAGTGAGACATAGAAACTTGCATGGCCAGACTGAAGAGCAGGGGAAAGTACCAGTGTCACAGATATTTAATCAACAAGTTTTATTCCAGCTTTGAAAGGTATCCCTTACACTGAGGAAATAAAATCTCTAGAGAAAGGCTTCTTACCCTGTTTTCCGATTGTTTTCATATGGTAGACTATGACAGACTAAATGTCTTCTGCTGCAGCATAAAAACTGAACATATATAGGGATCAATTAAATAAATAAGTAAAAGATCACTACAAGCTACTCGTTTGCTAAATGTTGCATCAACCAAGAAGAGTTTTCTAGTAAGGAGCAAAAGCTGAAAGGGCCCTGGGAGTTAGGCTAAAAACAAAACATTGAGTCCCTGGGAAAGACCACAGTTTTCTGCACTACATTTTAGCCCTGTCAGGGGCTGACCATTCTACCAGGTGCTCCTGGACTCTAGAGGCAAAATTGACCTTGAGTAAAGGGCTTCTCAGTGGATTCCTAACATTTCAGTGCAGCTTTTGCTTTTTCAAGTACGCTTCTGCCAGGGGGGATGGGCATCTCTCCATACCGCCTCCCTTCATATGGTAAAGTATATTTAGTATCAAAGACCTTAAAATTTTGGCTGTATTTCACAGGTTTCAGATATAATATCAATTTTTATATTTATCTTTTGGTGCTGATGCATATTTTCTATTTATACTTTACAGTTTTTTTTTTTTAATGAGAGCCAGGAGAAAGATTAAAGTGGCTATGTCCTTTTAGGTTGTTTTTTATTATTATATTTTATTCAAACATGCAGGGAAGTATTGAGAATATTTTCCACATGCAATAAATATTTTCAGTTTTCGATACTTTCTTTTCAAGTCTTATATTTACAGATCTTTTGTACCATTCCCAGGTCTGTCCCACTCTCCCCTGAGGTAATGACTGGAGTTCTGTTTTGTCTTGTAACATATAATACCGTTCTTTTTTCTATAACATATGATATTGTTTTTATGTTCTCTACGTAAATAGCATGATGTGATTTTATATTTTAATATTTAACTATACTCAACGTTCAATAGTGACAAATACTCAGATGTTGCCCATTATTTTTGAGTACCAGGGGAGCATAGCCGAGTTGCTCCATAGTTTGTACAGACAGTAGAAAAAGTTTTTCTTTTGCAGGAAACACTACTTAGAAGCTTTTACCTCAGTTACGTTTGTCCCAAATTTTTCTCTTCTCCTTTTTGAATAATTTTTTTATTGTTGTTCAAGCACAGTGGTCTCCATTTCCCCCCCACTACTTTGCCTGCCCCACCCATCCCCGCCTCCCACCCTCAAACCCAGCCCCTTCGGCTTTGTACCTGTGTCCTTCAGAAGCTACTGTTATTTCAATATCCACTTTATGCAATCTAAATGAGGAATTTTTCTAAGTAGTAAAATACCATGCTTGAAAATGTAATACTATATGTATAATAAAATGACAATTTTCATTTGAAAAAACATAAAAATTATTTTGCTTCTAGTACCATTGATTTTTATATTAATGGAAAATCTTTATAAAATGTATCATTTTATTTACACATAAATATTTTCAAAATCTTTTTATGTTTGACTCTAAAACACGACTAGATTTTTCTATTTGTCGATGAGGTTCTCTAAGCCTGAGCATCAGGTCAGAGGTTTAATGAATATTTCTTTTCATATACTGCTCATAATAAAATTTTAATGATTTATCTTTAATGGGTAAATCTGGACTTGAAGCATATACTTGATAAGGTATGTTAAGTTAATAAAGCCTTATTAGTAATATTCCTACGTAGCAGTTTATCATTTATAAAATAAAACAACTAAAGCATAATATAATTTTGTAACTTGTCTAAGTTCACATAACTGGTAAGTGATGGGTATGAATTCTAAACTGGTAAATTCTGGCCTTAGAGTCTGAACTTTTAACCACTTCCTATATAGCCTCTCAGTTACTTAATTTTATAGGCATGTAAATACATTAAGGCTTATATTTTTCATCATAGGATAATAGTTGTAATTTATGAGAACTATCATAGCCTCAATCCTTCACTCATGACCAATATGAGTGAGTTTTTAATTCTTTTCTGAGATCAAATTTTAATGGGTGAGAAGAAAGGAGGAAAATTGTTAGTAGAAGTGCCAAAAAGGGACAAGACTTAGGGAAAACTCACTCACTTCTCAATTTTGTATATGGAGTACTCTAGAAATAGTGAGCAATGGTTTGGAGAATTAGAAAGCCTACCCTCTGGTCCAGAGGCCTACCCTCTGGTCCAGAGGTACAGAGACAGCAAAGCAGTGGAATTTCCAGTCCTGTTAAATAAATTGAGCCTCCACTGGGGAAGCCCAGGTTTGCTTCACAACATTGTTTCTGGTAGGGAACGAAAAGGGCAGGTATACCATTTCAAACAGGCAAAGATTGCTTAATAAGGTTTTTCTCCATAAAGTAAAATTTTCTGCAAACTTCTGCTTGTGTTGTGACTACTAGAAAATTTGTTTAAGGTAGAAGTCTGTTCAAACCCGTGTGTTTATTTGAGCTTTGAGTCTTATATTTCTCTAGTGCCCTAGCCTACTTATTTTTTAATTTTTGTATTGTATTTTTTCCATTACCATTTAGTCCCATTACCATTTACCCCCCTCCACACCTCAGTCACTACACTGTTGTCCATGTCCATGATTTCTTTTTCCTTTTTGTTCAACCCTTCCACCCCCTAACCTCCTCCACCTTAGCTGTCATCCTGTTCTACATCTATGAGTCTCTCTTTATTTTGCTTATTAGTTTAGTTTTTTTATTAGATTCTGTAAGTGAATTGCCACGTCCTCTTCCAACCATGTTGTCTGACAAGGTCCGGGCATGGAGGATTTGAGTTCAAGGAATTCATCTCCCCGGAGGAGAACATGACATCCAAAATGGGTTAACAATTGGCTGTTTTATTTTAATTATTTTACTCTTGCTACTGAATATAGACATTGAACTGTACTTACTTATTCCTGTGAAAATCACCCAAGAGGAAGGGACAGTTCAGGGGAAAATATTAGTATTCCCTATGAAACTGCCTGAAAGGATGGAAAAATCTCCACAGATTCCCCTCTCCCTTATACAGGGGAGTACGACAGCCAGGATAATATAATTGTTAACCATAAGGGAAAACATGTCAAGTTGTATAAATTACCCTGGTTTGAGCAACTTAAAGCGATCAGGACTGCCATGGTGTACCAGAAATAAGAAAAACAAGTTACATGTTTGTTTGGGTAATCAAAAGGTGGTGGAATTGTTATATTACAGGTTCATTGATTCGCCCAGTTCCAATGAAGTTGTACAAAATAATTTCTTGACCAGAGAAAAAAGTTTCCTCTAATGAAATAGTCCCTGAATGTTTAAAAGTTGTTGGAGTAACAGCCCCTCCTTTACCTTGAATAAGAATATATATCAATTAGACAGGCAAAGAAATAACAAAAGCTGGCTAGTTATTGCAAACTAAACATGTAGAAACAGTTACTAGAGAGTCAGTTTATAGTACACAGAGAAACATTTTAGACAGAACAGGATAGATAGCTAAATTAGACATCACAAAGGCCTTATAATAAATCCCTATTACCTCTATTCAATCTAGCGTATCCTTTTGCCCCATGACAAATTCTGAGAAATTTTAATATACAATTAAGACATTCAAATTCTGTACATACAGCTACTTCTAATTGTCTGATTAATGGCTTTCCTGGTCAAAATAATCTTTGTTTATTATAACTGGATCTATGGGAACTTCCATATTTTTCCTGGTTACCTTTGTATTGATTTTTTCTGCTTAACTGATCATGCTATACTGCAAATGTTATCACTACCTAAAATGAAAATATAAAAACCTACTTGTACTTGCAATAAATGGAACAGAGCTTCACTGTCCTTTGAGGCATGATGTCGTCTGTTACCCATCGCTGACGCCTTACCCACCTTCGGGATCTCTGGACCCTGCCAAGCCTGGACCCCGGCAGTGAATGAAATCATATGGTGTTTTTCTTTCTCTAACTGGCTTATTTCACTTAGCATAATGTTCTCTAGGTCCATCCATACTGTCACAAAGGGAAAATTTTCTTCTTTTTTTATGGCCAAGTACTATTTCACTGTTTAAATGCCCCATAGTTGTTTTATCCACTCATCTACTGATGGACACTTAGGCTCTGAGTTTTTATGTTAGTAGTCAGTGATTGCCTGTCTACAGAGTGGTTCAGAGATCCAGGCTATTCCATCTTCTGGGGTCAGCAGTTATAGAACCCCATAGTTTTTAAAGTAATTTGCATCAGGAGAAAAAAAGAGGAATAGGTGTATACTCTTAAAAGTCTTGGCTCAGAAGTTATCCACAACACTTAGAATCCAACAAGCAATAAGTGAGAACAAGCCATGGATGTGCCTAGACATGAAGAGGGCTGGCAAATAAAAACCAGCTGGGAAGCTGCTACATAGTGACAGCTCTATACAGTGGGAGAGGGAGGACACATTTTGGATGGCTAAGAGTCTGTGCTAAGACGTACATTAAAGAAGGTGCAGTAATCCTTGTGTATGAAGTGCATTTGCTACAGCTGATAATGACGTTTGAGCTGTCAGACAGAAATTATGGTGAATGTACATTTACCACTATGATCTTAACAGTTTTCAGTACTTAAAGACTCCCCTGATAAGTCAGTGGTGATGCTAACAAATATGAATTTTTAATGTGGTGTTAAAGAAGTGTGTCAACATTTAGAAAATCTGCATAACTCCCTGAACCAATATTTTCCAAATGACCAATGCATTGTATTAAAAATAATTATACACGGATTTTAGAAAGTGTGACCGCTGAGTGGATTTTAATGTGAGAGAGGACACAAAGCACAGTAATGTGGTTTCAAATTCCACATTGCTATGCACCATTAAGAAACTACAACTTCTCAAGCTTTGAAGTATAATAAAAAAATATTCGCAGTTATATGGAAAGGCTATTAAAATATACCTTTTTCTAACTACTGGTCTGTGTGATACTGGATTTTCTTTATATACTTCAATATATAGATATACTTCAAAAATCACATCCCAACAGAAGTAGGTACTGCAACTCACCTGCTTCCTGCTCTCATATGTAAGAGATTTTTTAAGTGGGAAGTGATGTTACTCCTCTCAAATCTTTTTTCTTGAAAATAGTACTTTAAAAATATGCTATTTATATTTACGTGAAATGGATTTATTACTGATATTTTTAATGAACTAATAAATGCTTAAGATTTATCAGTTTTAATTTCTAGTATATGAAATACTAATAGATACAAAAACATGTAAACAAAAGTTCTTTGGTGTCTTCAGTTATTGTTAAGACAGTTCAGTCTTTGAGGCTGAATAGTTTGAGAACCACGATCCTATAGGCAATTGCTGTGAATGGGCCCGGCCCGTGGTACTCGAGAACAGTTTCTATGTGGCTTATCTCCAAGCTGGACTCAGTCATCACTGTGAAGAATCCCTCACACATAAAACTCAGACAATTTATTTACTTAGGACATAGGTATGTTTGGATTTGGAGGGGTTTTTTTGTTTTTGTTTTTGTTTTTTTACAGATTCTAATGTTTCCTCGAGTCTGATATATTTTAACTTGTACATAAAAGACTTGAATGTCTGTAAGCATGTCATGTAAACCCCTTTAGCCTTATTTTTCCTCCCCCCACAATGAGGTGATTAGAATAGATTTTTTCTATAATTCTTTTTGTCTAACATTTTTTCCTATGACTTGTATCTGTAGGTGCTGAATAATCTTCCAAAGTGGTTGTTGACTGTTGCGGTGGTATGAGCAACAGGGACTGGTGGCTTAGATTTCTTGTTTTAGAGCTTTTACCCTCTATGGTTCTCTCCCTGTCTCTGCCTTTGTGAGTGTTGACACCTTGATCTGTGCACTGTAGGAATGCTGAGGCAGGTCAAGTGCAGACCCTGGGTAAACACGAGTATACTCTCATATACATGCAGGTGTGCGCATGTGGCTTTTCAGGAATAAAATGACTCATGCTCCATGTATACTGATGTCTCAGAATTGCTTCTTCTAACCCAAAACATATTTAAACCCTATTTTTTCTTCTTGACATTTGAGATGCTTACTTTCATCTGGGATTAACTTTTTCCAGAATTTTAAACTAAGAGAACTTTCCATTTTTGTTTTAATGAAGTAAACAGACAGCAAGTAGTTAAAATTTGCCTTCCAAACAAAATGGCATATCTCCCTTTTTAGGACTGGGATGTAAGCAGTTATTGAATGCAAGTATCTGGAATGACTCAGGATTTACAAGCCAGCTTCCCTTAACTAGTGTATTATTAGATTATTTACAAGACTAGGATTTTTTTAATGTTTTTTATTGTTATTCAAGTACAGTTGTCTCCATTTTCTCCCCACCACTCCCCCCCATCCCAGCCATCCCCACTGAAATAAGCCAGGCCGTGAAAGACTAGTTTTAATGCTCATTTCTCTTCTTATGGTACAACACCATATAACATTTTAAACTCAGATGAAGATATTTTAAAAAAATATTTCTATACCTCTCCCCTAATTTTGAAACCCAGTTTTCCTTTTTATCTGTACTGTAAGGTTAAAATATTAATGGACTCCATAGTTTTTTATAAACTATAGTTTAAACCACAAGCAAAGTTTAAAATCTTTATAATCAGTCAACATGTAGCTTTTAAGTATCTATGTGCAAATTACTGGACACAGTGCTGTGGGGAGATAAATATTTTTAAAAGATAGATAGTAGTTACTCCTACACAAGTTCAAGTTGATATTTAACAGAAGACATGTTCCAGAAATAAAGTGTTAGCCAGATGGATGAGCTAGTTAAACTTTAATTTATACTTCTGTCATTTTGCTACCACTTCACTGTTACCAATGCTTAGAGACAATGAAAAATTAATCCTTAAAACTTGGCAATAAGGTAGCACTCTGAAAATTAAGCCAGTAAAAATTCAGCATTGTGCTTTTTATTATGCATCATTGGAAAAAAAACAAGAAATTTGCATGACTAAAGAGTGAGAAAACTCCCAAGACACTATATTTCTCCCAAAAGATATAAATTCCTAATGTGGTAGTAATTTAAAAGTTGTATTGTTATATTGTTATTGGTTGTACTTTACACTGTATGGAGAAAGACTATATACACATGAGGGGCAGACAACATGTGGCATGTGATAGAGGTGGCCCAAAGCAACAGAAACTGTCAGTGTTGCTACAGGACTCTCCAGATTTGATCTTTGTGAACTTGGTTTCGTGATAATTTGATAATATATCTTTTAAAACTATTCGACCTCTCTTCACTTTGATGCAATGCTTGCCAAGCAATTTTCTAATTACTAATTTAGCTTCCAAGATAATTTTTGATGGTTTTCCATAGGGTGACCTGCATATGCTTGCCCCAGATATGTTGGTCACTGATTGGTAGCAGTGGCCAGAGGGGCTGGATAGCATAAAAAAGCAATGTGTTTTATTGTATTATAAAATGCATTAATATCCTCTATTGGGTGACATGGAAATGTCATGAGAAGTGAATAACAAGAATTATAATACTTCTGAGAGTCGCTAGTTTAAACAAAACATTTGTAACTAAATTTGTATTGTACTTAAACATTGACATGATGCTTTGTAGTGAAGTATGCTCATTATTCTGTTACTGAGCTGGAAGTGGTTTATCCATCTATTTACCGAATACTTACTGAGTGCTTACTTTGTGCCAGATGCTGCTAAAGGTACTTTGAGATGTGCAAGGGAGCAAAACAGATAAGATCCTTTCTCTGTAAAACGAATGGCCTAGTGATGCGATAAACACAATGGATCCAGGAAACTTTATGGTTTTTGTTGAGCAGTGAGACAGTTGGACAGGTAAGGTAGAGCCAATTGTTTGACAGTCTTGAATACTATTTTAAAAGATTTAAATCCAATAGGATGTAAAGAGCCAACATGGGTTCTTCAAGTGGCAACTGAAACAGCCAAAGTCACGTTTTAGGAAGATCAAGGAGTTAGGTAGCAACTGAGATGAGAAGGAACTTGAGACAGAAGAATGATCAGGGAACAATGGCTAACCTCTAGACATGAGTCTAGACACTCATGAGGTTGTAGAAGAACCAAGAAACATGCATCTGAGATATTGAGAAAGGAGAAACTAGCCGAGTTTTGGTAATACTAGATAGTCAAAGGGAAGCAGAGGCAAGAATAACAGCTGACCAAGTTTTGAGCGTAAATAATAGCAAGAATATTTATCCACTCCTATGTACTGTTGGTTAAAATACATGTTTAGAAAAGTTTTCTGAAAATCAGTTTTTCAAAGTGCATTTTTAAAGGAATTTTTGGTCCAATATTTCTATTTTTATAATCATCTTAAAGAAATAATCAGAAATATAAATAAGCATTTATAAAAAATATATATTTATGTTAGTGAAAAATTTAAAACAACCGAAATAACCAGCCACAGAAGATCAGTTTAATAAAGAAGAGTAAAGTAGAAACCCTCTCATCTAGTCTAGAAGATACATTAATTTGTTGATTAGTGGAAACATCTTATTAAACTGGGGAATTATTAAATTGATATATACATGCCTTAAAATTTTTATTTCAAACATTACATACATCCAACTGACAATTTCTGATTCAAGGTTATGGCCTTTCCTCTGAGTATGATTCTAATAATTATATTGCCCATTAAATAATATCTTCAATGGGGTGAGATTTCAATATCTACCAAGCACTCTAAGTATAAACTCTATATTTTTATTTTTATTTTCCTGTTGTCTTCCCATACCTAATTTAACATTTAAGTTTTTAATCTCTTTATTCATTACCACTGCATAAGCCACTCGAAGAACTTTGGCTTCTTTTGAGTAATGGAAAATAATTGCAGTTTTAAACACAAGAATTGCATTATCTGAAATATAACTTAACAGAATCAAACTGGCTGCTCTGTCTGAGAACTCTGGGGTGTGTGCAGGCGAGGGGCGACTTTGTACGCTTTGTACTCCATGGTTGTTCCAATGCACTCTGTCTAGTGTTCGCATTTAATTTTAGCCTCAATCATGAAGAGCAAAAATATGAAGGCATCTAAGAAAACTAGGGATCCAAAAAGCACCAAGGACTTTAGAATCTTATGGAATAAGAAAGTATGGAATTAGGTAGGAAGCAGCATAAGTCTTAGGGTGTTTAAGGAAGAAACAAGGATAAAGAACCAGATATAGTTCCTAAAGAGACTTCCCCCTCCCTGTCCCGGGTAGCCAAAGGCTCTCCAATGCATAGAGAATTCCCTGGGAAGTTTTAGAAACACCATTGTCTAGGCTGCATCCAGGATACACTGATGCAGCTGACCTGGGTGCAGGGGAGCCTAGAAATCATTTTTTTTTTTAATCCCAGGTAATTCCAGTATACATCTGGCAATAAAATCAATTATTTTCAAGTCTTTAGGGGTCTTTTTATCCTCAGATAGTCTTGGGCAACTTGTGATTGATTGCCTCCACCATCCAAACTCGCTCTGGTTTGAGGAATTTCAGTTGGCATCTATGATCTTTCTGTCTTGAGACAGGGCAGGGGAAGGGAGGATTATCTTTAGGTTGGCTCTGAAGGCAAGGTCATTTCCTTCGTGTGGAGGCGAAGTGAGATGGTAAGGTTTACAGCTCCATTAGGACTTTAAGGAGGCACGACTCAAGCTAAAAGGCAGTCCAGAACTGTGGTTCAAATTTTTTCTCAGAGAACAAACCATACAGTATCCCTCAGGGAAGGATGGAGAATGTTGTCACATAGAATATACCTAGTTCTTTCTCTGCTGAATGGCTCACCACAGAAAGCCATGAATTACTCCTATTAGGCACTAAAGAATCCTGTGTGTGGCAGTGGACTTAAAACCATCCAGTTTATGACTTAAAGTGGCCTCCAATGATCCCTGCTTTCTAGTAATTGTGTCTGTATGTGATTCCCTACACTTCAGTGTAGCAGAAGTGATGGAACATTCCTTTCAAGATTAGGTTATAAACACAGTTGCTTCCCTTTTGGCCATACTCTCTCATTTTCTCTGATCACTTGCTTTATTGGAAACAAATTGCCATGTTTTAAGTTATGCTATTGAGAGGCCCATGTGCTGAGGAAGTGATGTTTCAAGCCAGCAGCCAGTGAGGATCTAAGGGGGATCCCTTTATGAGTTGAGAGCATTGAGATAATAATAGATGTCTGCAGGCCTGGCCAACACCTTGATTGCAGCCTTGTAAAAGATTGTAAGTAATGACACCTAGTGAAAACATGCCCAGGTTCCTGAGCAGTAAACTATAGGATAATAAATACTTGCTGTTTAAGCCACTAACTTCAAAAATGTGTTATATAACAATAGATAACTAAGAGTTGCTGGATTAATCAAGAGACAGGTCTGCCATCTTCAAGCTAAACATTATTATATAGCTCACATTTAATTATTAGAATATAAATGTGCATAGCTCTTCATAAATTTAATAATGAGGATTTAGAAACTGAAATCAAGCAATAATCAGAAAGTAAAAAAAATAAAAGCCATCTTCTCAGGTGAGAATAAATACAGGTATTATTGGGAAGAAACTAGGACTTTATTATTTCTAGCTTCCTGTCAAATCTCCTCAACTCAAAAGTAATAAATTTTCTTGACAAACCATTCAAAGTAAGAGGATAAATGGGACCATATGTGAACCTCAAGAAACATCACCTTCATTGAAAACAGCTGTTTAGTTGAATAAATATAGAAGTAAAATAGAGTAGCCTGACAACAATGCTGAAACAGACATTGAGTTTTAATGAACTATATCATGTTAAGATACACTAACCAAAGAGGCCAATTAAATATTCTCTGAAAACTCTGTTTTGGAGTGATCATGGAAATGGGTAAGGCTGATGACCATCTGGTACCCACAAGTTAGTCACAATGACTTTCATCTATTCTGATAAATCAGTGGTGTACAAGGTCTGTCCAGAAAAAGTCCAGCCATTGTTAATATAACAAGAACTGTTTGCACAACATCCACATAACCTGGAGCCAAGGAGACTGGACTGGAATGCGCTTGTGTGAACACTGACGACTCACTATACTATTCAGCAGGGGTGGTAGATGCAAGTGAGTGAGCATGCACACTGGGTGGCCATAGCATCCAAAATGACTGAGCAAATAGAGCAATGAATTAGCATCAAATTTTGTGTGAAGCTTGAACATGCATCTGTGGAAACTATTAGGATGATTCAGAAGGCCACAGCTATGAGCAACCAGTGACTGGCAGCTTCATCACAACAACATGCCTGCTCATGCATCACGTCTCGAATAGAGTTTTTAGTGGAACATTAAATCACCCAGGTGACTCAGTTCCCCTACAGTCCAGATTTGGCACCCTGAGACTTCTGGCTTTTCCCCAAACTAAAATTACCTTTGAAAAGGAAGAGATTTCAGACCATCAGTGAGATTCAGGAAAATACAATGGGGCAGCTGATGAATGGGAGAACTGTGTGAGGTCCCAAGGTGACTACTTTGAAGGGGACTGAGGCATCACTGTCCTGTGTACACAAAGTTTCTTTTATCTTGCAACTTTTCAATAAATGTCTCTATTTTTCATAGCTCATGGCTGGATACCTTCTGGACAGACCTCATATTCTGATTGACCATTATCCACTCATGCTACATAGTTACATATTTTTTATATTGCCCTTATTCTTAGTGAACTTTAAATAACATTTTGGTTTTCTTTAGCAATGTGAGATCTGTGTGTAAATTGGACTATGAGAGGGTACAAATCTCTTGTGTCTTATTCATGCCCAAGTATATGGCACTAGGGTAGTGGTATAAATGAAGCTGCATGATAAACCTTGTACATCTTTCTGATGCATAACTTTTACTCACTGTTGTCACTATCATAGTAAAACAAACACAAATGTATTATGAAATAAAATATAAAAATTACATGTGTCTTAAGAGAGAGGATATTTCTTTAAAAAATATGTCTTTGATGGGTTACCTTAGACTCTCGTCTCTACCTCTGTTACTGGCATTTCAGTAGAAAATTGTGAGAGGCACTGATTTAGGATATTTGTCATTATGGAGTTGCTTTTACTACAGTTGTTCCCATTGTCCATCTTTGTGTTCTTTGTCACTCTGGAGAACCAAAAGTGCAGCTCCAGGGCAGGAAAGTAAGAATTTATCTGTAGCATGTCTGCTCTTCTATCAAGTTGAATTTATAGCCAACTCAAAGGTTGACAATTTATATTTCAGCTTTTTTATGTGAAAATATTTTAGTTCACAAATTGCATTTGAATATAACTTCTTGCCCTGGCCAGTGTGGCTCAGTTGGTTGGAGCATTGTCCCACAAACTGAAAAGATCGTGGGTTCCAGTCCCAGTCAGTGCTTTGCATACCTTGCAGACATGCCTGCCTTGCCGATTTGGTTCCCAGTCAGGGTGCATGGGAGAGGTAGCCTATTGATGTTTCTCTTTCGCAGTGGTGTTTCTCTCCCTGTCTCACCCTTCTTTCCCCTCTCTCTAAAATTAATAAGCATTTCCTCAGGTGAGGATTAAAAAAAAGAATCTTTATTACTACTATTACTAATATTTATAGTCTTAATTTTTTCCTAATTATTGGAAACCTATGTATTTAACAATATTCTCTTTGAAAGACCATTTTAAGAAAAGGTTAATCTGTTTATATGGATATTGTGCACAATGCTCTCCATTTGCAAATAAAGAGGTACATGTAAGTGTTGAATAGGAATTAGGGTTATAAGTTGCATTATTTTTTAATCCTTTTGGGAAAGATCATCACAGTATAGACTAATCAATTGTGTATGAAGTGAATTGCCAAAACATCTCATGTTTGCATGCAAAATGTAAAGATCATATCTCAAAGGATTTCTTCAAAAGAGATCACTGGATAGTAATCCCAGCAGTCTAAGAGTAGGAAGCACATGCTAAGCGCCCTAGATTCTTGTGACAAATCTCTACCTAAGCAGCTATATGACTTTGGGTGTGTCACAGTCTTCATTTCCTGGCCTGCATATGGGTGAGAGGTACTTACGCCCCTTGCAGTTCTGACTGAGATTCTAGAATTCTAAGCATATGTAACTGGTGCAGATTTTCTGAAATTTGCATGATAAATGTAAAAATTGGGGGCATATAATTCAAAGTGTTTCTAGAAATACTACCAGATTGGAATTACTGCTAAATATTGGTTTAATTCAGCATTGCTGTATAATTTGATCATACCTTCATAGTCAAAGAATATTAGGTCCTAACAAACTTGTATCTGGTATGCGTATATACTATTTCTGCTTAAATTTCATATAATCATGTTTCACCCTAACTTTTGCCTCCTTGAACAACCAAAAGAAGGACAACAACAAATTAAAAAAAAACCCCAAAACTGAACTGCCAGAAAATCAAACTGTATGGAAGTCCAACAACCAAGGAGTTAAGGAAAAAACATTTATTCAGACCAGTAGGAGGGGCAGAGAAGATGCATGTCAAGGCAGCAGCTAGAGGACCAGGTGGGCAAGAGGGAAGCTGGTGGATCAGGCAGTCCCATATTTGCATGCAGATAAACCAGAAGGAACAACGGGGGAGCGAGACAGACTGTGCAACCCAGGGTTTCAGCATGGGAATATAATGCCTCAGAGCCTCTGACTATAAAAATCTTTGGGGGTAGCAGCAGTGGGATAAACTCCTAGCCTCACAGGAGAGTTTGTTAGAGAGACCCACAGGTTTCTAAAATGTACTCAAACACACCCACCTGGGAATCAGCACCAGAAGGGCCCAATTTGCTTGTGGGTAGTGGGGGAAGTGACTGAAAGCTGGAAGAGAGCTGAGCAAGCACCACTGTTCTCTCTCAGACCCCTCCCCCACCTACAGCACCACAACACAGTGATGTGGGTTGTCCTGCAAATTAGAGGAAAAAGTGAAGGCTATGCAAAAAGTGAAATAAAGAAAAATATATAGGAAACCAACAGTGAAGGGAAGAAAAACTGGACTCAAATCAATGATTTGGAGCAGGAGGAAGAAATAAACACTCAACCAGAACAGAATGAAGAAATAAGAATGCAAAAAAATGAGGAGAGGCTTAGGAACCTCCGAGACAACTTTAAACATTCCAACATCCAAATCATAGGGGTGCCAGAAGGAGAAGAGGAAGAGCAAGAAATGGAAAACCTATTGGAAAAAAGAATGAAGGAGAAGTTCCCCAATCTGAGAAAGAAAATAGACTTTTAGGAAGTCCAGGAAACCCATAGAGTCCCAAAGAAGTTGGACCCAAGGAACCACACACCAAGGCACATCATAATTACATTACCCAAGATTAAAGGTAAGGACAGAATCTTAAAAGCAGCAAGAGAAAGGGAGACAGTTACCTACAAAGGAGTTCCCATAAGACCATCTGCTGATTTCTCAAAAGAAACCATACAGGTAAGAAGGGGCTGGAAAGGAGTATTCCAAGTCATGAAAGGCAAGGACCTATATCCAAGATTACTCTACCCATCAAAGCTATCATTTGAAATGAAAGGGCAGATAAAGTGCTTCCCAGATAAGATCAAGTTACCCGAGTTAATCAGCACCAAACCCTTACTATATGAAATGTTACAGGGACTTATCTAAGAAAAAGAAGATGATCAAAAATATGAACAGTAAAATGATAATAAACTCACAACTATCAACAACTGAACCTAAAAAAGACAAAAATAAAAATAAAGCAGACAACTAGAACAGGAACAGGATCACAGAAATGGAGATCACATGGAAGGTTATTAGCATGGAAGGGGAGTGGAAGGAATGGGGGAAAAGGTACAGGGAATAAGAAGCATAAATGGTAGGTACAAAATAGACAGGGGGAGGTTATGAATAGTGTAGGAAATGGAGAAGCCCAAGAACTTATATGTATGACCCATGGACATGAACTAAGGGGGAAATGGTGGGGGAGGAGGAATAAAGGGGAGAAAAGATGGAAAAACTGTAACAGCATAATCAATAAAATATATTTAAAAAAAGTAAAAATAATAAAAAAATGAAGTAAAATTTATCTAATTACGAATTGTCTTTTATATTCAAATATTGAATCAATCTGTATGAAAATTGATTATGGAAAGACATTCTACTAGGTACTAAGGATATAAATATGAAAAACATAGGTCCTCTTCTGCCCTCACACATTCACAAGATTACATTCACAGAAGCTTGATCCAGGAAGCTAGTCTAGTAAGACCCTTGAGTCAGATAACAGTGAAAAATATCATGGCACCTCCCCAGAGTATGTCTGAGAAGGAGCAGTTCTTTCTAGCTTCTTGCAGCCTGTCATGTAGGTGAGTCACAAAAAATTCAATTGAATCTGTTATTTCTATTCATTTAGCCATTTCATGTAATTCTCTCCAATAAATGCATTACCAAATAATAACAAAGGATATTGAATGACAAGTAATTTTAATTTAAAACCATCATGGTGAGCATATCAATAGTATAATTTGGATAAATGTTGACCTCCTATTAATGAATATATAAAGTACTACCAAAATCTGCCAGTGGAAGAGTTATGTGTACATTTACTTTTCTGATAAGCACATTATCTATAGCCTTTTTGACACTGAGGGCTTTAAGACCCTGTTTTGGGCTTTGTGCTCTTGCCATCTAACAGGAGAACAACTTTTGATGCTGCCTTACTCTGAATGTCAAGATTTCTAGAGATTAGAAAAATTATACTAACTTTAAATATGTATGTTTTGAAAATATGGTACAACTGATAAATGTAGTCTAACTTTAAATTCTGTAAGTTCTTTTAACTTACATGATTCAATTTTAATTGACAAGAGTATGTGGCAGAACATATTTCACATTTTTGCATTGTTCCCTGGGAGACATCTATTGTAAGAATTGCTGCAGGCTGTCGTTTTTGTCTGTCATCCAGGATTTGCTGGCTCAAGTGCTGTGTACTGGACTTAGTGCTGGTCACGAGGAGGAGGGAACTTGCAGTTGAGCCACCCTGTTTTGTTATTGCTTTAGAATTAAAAGCATATGAAACAGAGACAGCTTATTAAGGTTGTTTTTTATAAATAACATAAACTTAACAAAACAATAAAGTTCATATACAACTTAAAATAGAGTTTAATGCTATAACCACCGAAAAAGCATGATTATTTGTGGGAAAAAACATTATTAAAAGCCATATTCCTGAATATGAATTATACAAAAGGTAGATTATATTACTTGAATTTTAACTTTTTGGGATTATGAAATGTTATTTTGTGGCAAGTGAGATGAAATACAGTATTATCATCATTATTGCTATTTATACACAAGATTTTTGAAAATACCCTTGTAGCAATATCCTTTCAATTTGAGCAGCACTATGAATTTTGTTTCTGTTAATAAGCACAAAAAATGTTCTAGTCATATACTTTTATAAAACTACCTATTTGATTTAATTTCATAATAGAACTTTTGAGAGAATATTTCTTCTTTTCTGATCAGTGTTTGAATGAACTATGAGTTTTTACCAGAAAGCATTTCAAATACTGCTCATCTTCCATAGTTAGCGTTGGCTTGATTATCTGACAAGTCATTCCAGCAGCCTTCAGGTCTGACACATCTTATATAACATCATCTGCATTATTATTATTATAGCAGCCATTTAATAAGCAGATAGGAATATTTAAATAATCATTATCAGATAATCAAATCTAACATACTCTTAAGGGTAAATTAACTTAGGAAAAAACAGTACTATTACTAACATCATGATTGTACAACCAGTTTTACAATTTTTTACAACTTTTAGTTACTAAATCTGATTTTTGTGTTTATTTTTCAAATCTTTCTTTAATGCAGTCTCTTAAAATAAACATAAATCGCAAGTCCAGCTTGATCAGTTTTTCAGTAGTTTTCCAGCCTTTCTTGGTTACTTAAAAAAAAAAAAAGAAAGAAAGAAAGGAAAGGAAAGGAAAGAAAAGAAGAAAAGAGAAAACAGTCCACTTAAAGAAATCTCCCTGCTGGAACTGGTTTCTTATATACCACATATGATTAGGTTATTGCCATAGGAAGAAAGTGAGCTGTTTTTTGTTCTTTCTTCGTTTTTCTCCCTCTTACAGGAACCCCCTTTTGATTTAAGGCAACAAACATTTCTCCTCCACTGTGTGTCCATTTAGCTGATGCATATGTGTTGTAATGGTTTTCCAGAATTAATTCTTTGAAGTTGCAATCTTCATTGCATTCTTTCTGTTAAAACAACAAACAAATGACATTATCCAAATGATTTTTAGAGGGACTCAATTAAACAAAGAGGAAGCAGTAATATTTAGTAGAACTAAAACATATATGAGGTGGGTGTAATGAAGTCAATTAGATATAGGTTCGCATATTTGCAAGAATAAATGACATCTTAATGTTTTTTAGAAAAAGATAAAATGATACACATTTGGTTATGCAACAGATTTGCAAACATGTGGCTTTTGGCAGTCGGTTGCTACTGTTCTTTAATGTTAGGAGCTATTTCCCCTTAATTAGCAGCTCTCATGTTACTCTGCCCAAGTCACTCAATCCCTGACCACTGAGACTTGGGTATAATTAGCACAGCTTCTGCCTCCCTCAGCTGAAAGACGTATTTCACAACCACTCTTCACTTTCTACACTGCCTGCAGTAGAGATGGAAAATGAAAAGTTAATTTATTTGTTCATCGATCCAACTAGTCATTCATCCCTTTAATTAAACCTATATTTTTATGTAATTAGCTTGTGCCAGGTATTGTACCTTTGGGAATACAAAGGAAGGTCAATTTTTTTTGTAGGATGAACTGTTACATATTTTATTGTAATAAAGTGGGAACAATGAGAATACCTGCAGTTCAAAGCCCATGATTTTGAGATTGATGTTGATAAACAGACTTTTGAATTTTCTCCCAAGAATTTTTATGTCAGCAATGTGCAAATTGGGTACACTTTAAAAAAAAGGGCTTTACTAGTTATAGACAGAAATTTTAGATTTTAGATTTTAAGTATCTAAAATGCACATGGAATGTTAGAACTGGAAGAATTTTTAGAGATTAGTTCAACTCAATTTACAGATGAAGAAACCAATGTCCAGAGAACTAAGCAATTTGTCCACTCACTCAAAAAAAACATTTTTCTTAATGCTTGAATATAAAATATTGTAATGAAATCATTACCTTATATAGTTAGAGTGAAATTAATTCAATTTTTACTCTTCAGAAAGGAAAGATGTTCTTGATAAAAATGAGTTTGAAAAATTAAGGCTAAGCTATTGATTATTAATACCTTTGCATAGAGTTTCCCTTCCTTGTTCATTGCAAGAAAATATTCACTCTCCACCCCTTTGATTGCCACAATTCCAACCTCCACTGTCCTGATTTCCATGATATCTGCAAGGAATCACAGAAAGACATGTCAGTTACTCATTCAGCTTTGCAGGTTATGCAGGAATGACCATTTGTCTTTATTTCTGTCTTATTAGGAAGTTGTTAAGATTATTAATGTGATTATTTCATTAGCCCGAGCCCCCTTTAACACATGCACACAAACACCAGATTACTAGTTCTTATTAAGAATGTGCAAACTACTGATTTTTTTATTTTGTGGACAAATATATCTGGATTGAAGTAAATAGTTACATATTTGAGCTTAGCTTTTTCTTCTCTAGAGTTACATTTCTTTTTAAAATTAATTAATTTATTTTTATTGCTGTTCAAGTACGGTGTCTCCATTTCCCCCCACCCAACTCATCCCCACCTCCCACCCTTGATCCAACCCTCTTGGTTTTGTACATTTCTAATTTACAAGAATAATAACAATAACAATAATGGCTAAGGTTTAGTGAACTTGTACCACATGCTAAGAATTGTTCCAGGCTTATGTGTTAACACATCTACTTATCACCAAGATATGGAGACATGTGCTCTCATTATACCCAGTTTACAGATCAAGAAACTTAGGCATAGAGCAATTAATAATTTGCCCAAATTCTCTTAGCTGGTAAGTGTCAGAAGTAGTATTTGAACCCAGATGGTCTCTCTTAATCATTATGTAATACTATAAAAGTATATGATAAGCTGACATCTTAACTTTTCTACTTAAACTGTGTCTTAAAAATTAGTGCTAACAGAGTATCTCTTGAATATACTGAAATTGAATAAAAATGCAGTCAAAGCAATTGTAAATGACGGTAAACAGAGCCTAGCCTTCCAAAATATTAATAGTAAGTTTTTTGATACATGAAGATAACTTAAAACCAAATTATGAATCCTCCTCATATGTTATTTTATAAATCTATACCTTTCCAAATGATTGTTTCATCTTTGTTGAAATTAGTTTTACAAAACATGTTATAGTTACCACGAGATTGTTAACCTAGTATTTTCATTATATATCTTTTACTTGTGTGCTATATTTTAATGGCTCATACTAAATACCAAAACCTTAAGAAATGTTTAAAATTGATTTTGGAATTAAAAGTTTAGTGAATATTTTAATTTAATTGCTGTTAATGATACTTTCAACATGAAGATGGAAACAAGGGGCATTTCCTGTGCCTTGCATGATATAAAGAAAATTCTAAGTGAAAATTATCTGCACAAATTGAGACTCCAAAAGCTGTTTTCTAAGATATTCATTTAATTAAAAGAAAATCTGATAGTTTACTCCATGCCTTTACTTCATTCTCTTACTTATTCTTTTCACTTCAGTTTTCCTGTTTGGGGGATAAAATCATCACCCCCTTCCCTGAGATGGACGCAGCCTAGTTAATATTTGTCATCTGCCGCACACATGTGCTGCGCACAGAAGCCATTTGCCAGTCTCCTACGCTTGGCCCTTGTTGGGGCTCCAGATGAGCATTCTGCAGCTGTTCATCTAGAATAAGGGTCTACAAAGAAAACGCAAAAACCCAATATTAATCTTTTTAAGTGTTTATGAAGTATTGTCAGAATGCAGAGTACTGTTCTGTAATTTTAGGGTGCAAATTAAGAAAAATAGCCCTGGTTTCTGAATTCCAGAAGTTAAAAATCTAGTATAAGCAGCAAACACATCTGTAAATATACCTTAAGTGAAAGAGAAAAAAATTGTTTTGGAAAACACAGCCCTGAAGAGGAGGCTAAGGGAAATTCTGGCAATAGTTTGCAAACATAGGAAGGCTGAGTCACTGATGCATTTGTGCAGCATTTAGCAAATGTTCACTGAGAGCCAGTTTGGTGCCAGGTTGGTTCAGAGACAAACCAGCCAGCCCTCTTGGAGTGCTCTGTCTGGTGACTAGGTCTTCTTTGTGTTCATTGAAGGAACACCAATGGGAAATAATTTACTATGCCAAAGAGTCTGATTAGGTTAAATGTGTACTAATAGAATGAATCATACTGAAGAAATTCACCAATTTAACATACTCATATTTGCAATACCTTCAAAATTGAATAAATTCATCTATTTAAAGACATATGGTAACATCTTACCACTGTAAAATGATATGAAGTCAATGTTTTCTTTATTCTCAAGTCCATTTACTCCTGCTTTTCCTCCCTTTATTCAATATTATGTATTTTTCTTAGATAGAAAGAAGAGTACTGATAAATAGGCTTCAGATGTCTTTCACACTCAGTTGTAATTAGGGAATGGAATCTGTAATGTTCACTGACTTGTCTTTAATAGGGCAGCTGTCCAGACAATATGACTGTTGATAGAGGCATTGCTAATCATGACATGTAGACGTCTTCCATTTCGGGTCTAGTCATGACAGTATGTTCATATTGTCCCACTTCCAAACCCTTTTGGTCTCTGTTCCCTGCCTGTCCATTGCTCATTTTATCTTTATTGCCCTCTGACAAGCATCACCACTTAATATGTGATGAACATTGTTAATCATACCCCTCCACATATTGGGGTACAGGCTATCAAAGAACTTTAGGTTTTTAACAACCCAGTTCAAAAGGGAGCTAGCTGAACCAATAGCTTATCAAAATAGATACACAGATGGCAAATAAGCATATGAAAAGGTTCAATCTTTAAAGATTCTACCCTTACCTGGTATTACAATAGACTTGAAAATGATAAGGTTCCTGATTCAGGAATGTTCTAAATTGTTTGATGTATTTAAAAAATATCTTTCACTAGGAAATCAACAGATTTAAAAGTAAAATGCCTGGAAGAGCATTCATTAAGTGGTGTTGTCAGAATCAATAACCTCTCAGCCCTGACTTTCTAAGTCTGTTTTCCCTTCTTTCATTCAAGAAAACCCCAGAATGAAAAACCTAAAGTTTAAGTACGGAATGGGGAAGTGATGTTCCTACACATTCACAAAGACCTGCAGAATTCACTAAGTAAGCTTATGGTATCCTGCCCTCCAAACCACAAGCCAGGCAGTCACTCAGAAAATATAATATAGAAATACATAGCATGCAATATTAAGTTAGCTATTCAACCAAGTAAGTTAATTGTACATGTTTTTTGGTCTACTGTCTGTCCTTGCCTCATAGAAGACAAATATAAAGGCTTATCTTTTTTGTTGGTCTGGATTTATATCTTAAGAGAATATTATGTATATAAAGAACATAATAAATTTGTTCCCAAAGATGAAAGGCATATTGCATGGGTGCATCAAGTTGTTAATGATCATGGTAGCATAATGATAAAGTTCAAAAAATAGATAAAAAAAAGATAATCTCACATAGCAGAACATGAAAAATGAGACAACATGTCAAGTAAATTGGCCTTTAGCTTTGTTAACAATACTTTTGTTAACAGTACTGTCAACCATAGTATCAATCCATCACTTAGTATGTCACCAGTGCACACTAGGGAAAATGCCCCAAATGACTTTCCTGAATTTTTTTCTGTGATTAATTTCTGTTAAAGTCATATGAGTCTACCATCGTCAGCATTCCTCACCAGAGGGTGCATTTGTTCAGCGGATGCACCTGCACTGCCACATCACTCTCACCCAGAGCCCATCACTGACCTGATGGTTTGCTGTTGGCAGTACACATTCTATTGGTTTAGACATGCACCTGTCATTATTGTATCAATTAGAGTAATTTTATTGCCCTAAAAATCTTCAGTGCTCTGCCTTTTTATCCCTGTCCTCATACCCAACCCCTGGCAACCACTGATCTTTTACTGTCTCCATAGTTCTGCTTTTTCCAGAACATTACATAGTTGGAAACATACAGTACGTAGCCTTTTTAGAATGACTTCTCTCACTTAGTCATATGCATTTAAGGTTCCTCCATGTCTTTTCATGAATTACAGCAGAAAAAATTTCATATCTCATCACACAGATGTCATCCCACCCCAATTCCTTGAATATTTTTTCCCTGAACCTTTTAAGCTTTATATTTAAAAGTTTGGAAGGGGTACATATTAAGATATATGTGCTAGCATGATAACTAAAAATAATTCTACAGTAGAAAAGAAGTGGAGACAATTGTTTAATGGTTATTGGGCCAACCAGAACATTGAAATGTATCCTTAACCATTTAATTTTTTTATTTTTTATTGTTGTAAAATTTCATTTATTTTTTAGACAGAGGGCAAGGGAGGGAGAGAGGAAAAGAAACATCAATGTGTGGTTGTCTCTTGCATGGCCCCTATTGGGGATCTGGCCAACAACCCAGGCAGGTGCCCTGACTGGGTACTGAACCAGTGATCCTTTGGTTCATAGGCTGGCTCTCAATGCACTGAGCCACACCAGCTGGGGGTGTCCTTGACCATTTTAAATATACTTTCCTGGGCACATTAACTAAGAATTGGTATCAAAAAAGAAGGAAAAAAACACTTTTAATGTTAAATAACTTGTGATTTTCTCTCAAGCTTGGATTATCGAGTGGGAAATCTTAACCCTTATATATGTATATTACATTTAAGACTATAGATTTCATTTATTATTCCATTAGAGTATATACAAAAAATACAGCCATTATATCCAAAACAAAAGCTCTTAAAACTTAACAATAAGAAAACAAGCAACCCAGTTAAAAAGTGGGCAAAAATGAGCAGATGCTCCATGAAAGAAGATATCCAATGGCAAATAAGCATCTGAAAATCTGCTCAACATCATATGTCATTATGGGATTGAAAATTAAAACAACAATGAGATACTACTGTACAACTATTAGAATGACTAAAATCTTTAAAACTGACAACGCTATATGCAGAAAAGGAGCAACCAGAACTCTCATTCATTTATTTTTTTACCTGAATGAATTTTATTTTTTAAATTATTTTATTGTTGTTCAATTACAGTTGTCTGGATTAACCCTCCCACTATTCCCCCCTACCCAAGCCAAATCGATCTCCCTCCCTTGCTTCCATACCCCCACCTTGGTTTTGTCCATGTGTCCTTCATAGTTGTTCCTGAAAACCCTTCCCCCCATTATCCCCTCCCACTTCCCCTCTGATTACTGTCACATTGTTCTTAATTTCAGTGTCTCTGGTTATATTTTGCTTGCTTTTTTCTTTTGTTGATTAGGTTCCAGTTAAATGTGACATCATTTGGTATTTGTCTTTCACTGCCTGGCTAATTTCATTTAGCATATTGCTCTCCAGTTCCATCCATGCTATCGCAAAGGGTAGGAGCTCCTTCTTTCTTTTTGCTGTGTAGTATTCCACACAGTATTTGCTGTGTAAATATGTCATAGTTTTTCAATCCACTCATCTACTAATGGGCACTTACATTTCTTCCAGCACTTGGCTATTGTAAATTGTGCTACTATGAACATTGAGTGCATAGTCCTTTTGGATTGGTGTTTCAGGGTTCTTACAGAGCTCTCATTCATTGTTAGTGGAAATGCAAATGGTACAGCCACTTTGGAAAACAGTTTGGCGGTTTCCTAAGGAACACTAAGCACACTCTTATCATGCAATCCAGCAGTCCTGCCCTTGGGTATTTACTCAATTGATTTTAAAACTCATGTCCACACGAAAACCTGAACCTGAAGGTTTACAACAGAGTTTTATTTATAATTGCCAAAACTGAAAGCAAACAAATGTTCTTCAGTATGTGAATGGATAAACAAACTGTGGTAAGTCATACTTTGTAATATTTTTAAGCAATAAAAGGAAAAGAACTATCCAGCCAGAAAAACACATGGAATAACCTTAAATGCATATTTCTAAAAGAAAGAAACCAGTCTGAAAGGTTATATACTATAACATTTCAACTGTGTGACATTCTGGAAAGGGTTAAACTATATCAAGGGTAAAAAGATCAGCAGTTGCCAGGTCAGAGGGTTGGGGAAAGGTGAGAAGGGATGGAAATGTGAAGAACAGAATTTTTAGGGCAGTGAAACTTTTGTGTGATACTGTAATAGTGGATACATGATGTTATTTATGCACTTGTCTAAACTCATAGAACTACATAAGGCAAACAGTAAACTTCAGTGTAGACTATGGACATAATTAACAATATATATCATAATAGGCTCATCAGCTTTAACAAATTTACCACATTAATGCAAGATGTTGAAAATAGACAAACTATGAGGGGAGTTTGGGGTGCAATGGGAACTACTATCAACTCAATTTTCAGTAAATCTAAAACTGTTCTAAAAGCAGTCTCTTAGTTAAAAATACAGGCTAGATTTTAATTAACAACTTAATATGACTGAGTATGTGAGACACTGCTTATACTGGCATTTTTATGACTTATTCCTCTCCCGAATATGCAGCACATCTGGGGTTTGTTATTAGTTACTGTCGGTGTGTCTTCAGTGATGGAATGAGATCTGCCCACCAAGCTGATGACTTCTCTCTGTGAAATATGGACAGTTATAAGGAGTAAGGCTATAGTGCAAACATGCTTGGGAAGTGTAGGAAATACAAATATTCTACATACAGACCACTCCTACACTTGTACATGTGTGGTATGTCTCAGGTGCATGGGGATGGAAAAATAGCTGAGGTCCAGTCATATTTTAGAAAACTGATCTGATTACTTTAATTGTGATGTCATTAGAATGTATGGACAGGAATGAAATATATATCAAAATTCAGTTAGAATTTTTTCTTCATACAGAAAAAGAAAATGAATGATACCCAGCAGTATATGCCAGTTGCTAAAAAGAATAGGATGGAAGTCACTTCAATAGAAATTCAGAAGAAAGAGGTGTTGTGTATCCTAGGAGATCAAGGGACTATTTGAGGCACACAGAAAGCTTGAATGAGACCTTGAAGGATGGGTAAGGTTGAAGTAGGTGAAATGGAAACATAGGATGGGAACACCATGCTAATTGCAAGAGAAGAGTATATGTAAGACCACTTTGGCAAAGATTCCAAATTCATGTTCAGAAGATTGAAACTACAGATGTCTGGAGTAGGAAGTATATCTAAGTAGTAAGAGAAGGTAGAAAAGGAGTTACAACTCCATTGTTTAGGGCCTTTATTGTCAATTTAAGGAATTTTAATTTTTACTTATAGACAATGAAGAGTCACTGGAAGTTTGAAATTTGAAAATGTCAGGATATAAGTTGTGTTTTAGGAAAATTAAGTGGAGGTGCAGTGTAGATAAGAAGAGAACATCACAAGAACTGTGCAAGCCCAGCTTTATTCCTGTGCCAGTGCTGTCAGCTGATGTTCACATTGACCTACAGCCCATATGAAGAAAGCTCTTTGAAATCTTCAACAACTTTTAACAGTGTAAGAGTCTCATGACTAAAAAGTTTGAAAATAGCTTTTCTGAATTAATTCTATTTTTCTTCTCTGTTTAGTTGTAGTTTGACTGTACTTCATATATTGTGCCCTTATATTTATGAACTGACTATCTTTACTCTCTCTATATATACATGGGCTTAAAAATTAAAATTCCATGGCACAGCATACAGAAATGCTCCGTGTGCTCCAAAATGTCTGGAGAATTTCTTAACAATATTTAAAAGTATCAAGTTGCATATTGTAATTAAATTATGTAAGTAAATAGTAAACTATGTAAAGCATTCATGTTTGGTCAGCTTGGTTACTAGTTTAACATTAGTATGGTTTTAATTAAAGAATAAGCTATGATTTTTGCACACTGACTTGCAAGGATAGCAAACACTTTTTCTAAATATGTGCTGTATTTTTAACTTATTAAAACCCTGTATCAGTGTTACATTTTTTACATATCCTGCATATAATTGCTCTCATTATTATTGTGTATGTGTGTTTGCTATTTTAAGTTCAAAAGGATGGCTCTCAAAGAACAGCAGGCTGTTGATTCTGTCTCCTCCTCATCTCTCTTGGACATCTTCAGTCCTTCTCTTCCTTGCTTTTTAACCACAGAAATCCACTTTCCAATTTTTACTTTTTATCATGGATGTTTTAAGACTTTCATAGACCCTGGGCACTGTTATTTCCTGAGACCACCCTACACAGGTCAAACATTAAAATGCACACACATTTCTCATTAGATACAACGTTTTATAATTATTTCAAAGTTTCATATAAACTTTCTTTTGAAATTATTTACCCTAAATGAATTCATTGAATTCATGATTAGCTATGTATTTTTCTGTAAATATTGTGCATTCTTAGGAACTCTTAGAATTTTATTGCTAATATCAAATTTTAAGGTTTTAATATACACTCGTAAGACCTTCCAGTTTTCATAGGCTCTAGGCTCTTTCCCTGTGGGCCAGGCGAACAGAATGTTCCCGCTCTTAACACTGAGGTCTTCTAAGAAGGCCACCCCACTTCCTTTCTACTAGCACCACACTTCTTTAATGGGTAAAGTAAAGCTCACTTCTTCTCAATTTAACTCTTGTATTCTAACTTTGAATCTCTTTGTTGGCATTCTCTCTTTAGGCTCATCAGTGACCTCCTAAGTACCAAATCCAAGGGTTGTGTCTAATAAGCGTAACTTTCTTCTATGTGTCTTTTGGCACACTTGATATCTCTTGTTCTATCCCTAATCCTTGCTGTTCGTCAAATCCTGCACTATTCTGAAAAATGACTAATTTTGTGTAACCATATCTATAGATCATTTTTGCTATTTATTATATTATTTTTATGCTTAAAAGTCTTTGCTTATTTCACTGGAAATATATTTTATTCTACCGTCTGTAGTTTTAATTTTAAGTATATCTTTTAAATTCACCTGCAGTTAATTTGGGATATGGTGTGAGATGAAATTCTAAACTGATATTTTATTCCTGAAAATAGCTAGCTAGTTTTCCAACATTATTTATTAAATATTCTATTTCTTTCTTTCTTTTTTTTTTTACTGATGCAATGCCTGTGTTTTGTCTTATATTGGTTATCTTGTTTTGTCCAATTGATTGATCTGGTACATTACCCACACTAATTTATTGTACATCAACAATTTTGAAGTGGCTCATTACATTCATAGGTTGCTAGAAATCTGTATGTGTGTGTGTGTGTGTGTGTGTGTGTGTGTGTGTATAAAATAAATCAATGTTTTTTCCAACTGAAAGCTCTTCAAAGAGATGAAGATACCGGCCCCGCATGTCATTAGCAAAGCCTCTGTAGTTCCCCAGCCCCGCCTCATCCAGCACGGATTCCAGACCCTTCACCAGCTCTGTTATTCACACAAAACCGGCTTCCCAGCAAGAACCAAACCAGTACAGATCTAGGTAGTCTAAGACAGAATATTGTTCACTATTTTCTTTGATACAGACATAAGCCACAGTAATATAATTTCTCCATCATTTTAAAAAATATTTTCAATCACTAAATTATTTTGGAGTTTTCATATAATAAAAAGTGTGCCTGTTAAAGTTATAAATGTAATAGCATATGCCAATGAATGAAAATATTCATGTAATAGTGAAAATAATCATGATTTGATTAAATAATGGAATATAAAAAACTAAGGAGGAGTAAAGTAGATCATGGGCAAATTTATCTCATCTCTCTAATCATTAAGCTTTATATCTGATAAAGCTTGAAAAGTATATAATCGATTTTTTTAAAACTATATGGAAGTTGAAAAAGATTCTTTTATACCTTTAGTTAAATTAATCCTCCAACACCTTGAAAACTTCTGGTTAGTACACATATAATTTCTTTTTTTTAAAAGATTTTATTTACTTATCTTTAGAGGGGAAGGGAAGGAGAGAGGGAGAGAAATATCAATGTATGGTTGCCTCTCGTGCGTCCCCTGCTGGGAACTGGCCTGCAACCCAAGCATGTGCCCTGACTGGGAATTGAACCACGATCCTCTGGTTCACAGGCTCAAACTCAATCCACTGAGCTACACTAGCCAGGGCCACATATAATTTCTTGAGAAGGAGTGAGTTAAATTTCTTAATTCAACTTAATATATTAACTACCATATTTTTGCCATGTATAATGTGCACCCATGTTTTTGTGCACACTATACATGGGATTATTATACCCATTATTATACCCATGGTATATAATCATTATACCTATGTATAATGTACACCCTTATTTTTCCTCAAAAATTTGGGCAAAAAAGTACACATTACACACAGCAAAATGCAGTATTTCAGAAGCAGCAGCATACTGGTGCTTTATGTCAAGGTGGCAAAATGCCCAGGACTTCAGTCACATGAATAAATCACATCTTTTATGTGTTTTTATTTTTGTCTTGCAAGTCATTTTTTCCACTGAAGTTTAGGTCTTTATATTTCTATCTATTATTTACTATTTCTGACTCACAGTTATTTAAGTTTTAATTCAGCCACGTCAAATTCTGTATGTTAATTGACAGGGAATAAATTATAAATACATGATATATGAGTATATTTGAAAATTAAGGGACCCGACTTAGCTATTTATTTCACGTGTTTTGGCAAATTTGATGGATGTCTCTATCTCTAATATACAGTGTATTTCTTTTCCATCTACTATTAACCATTGAATTCTGCACTTTTTTATACCATTTGAAATTGTACATTTTGATCATGCCCTTTTTCCCAGACACACAGGGCTTTCTATTCTCTTTGGTAGTATGTGCAACCCTTAAATCTTCAAGCTTATGACAACACAGTGTCATTCATTATGTTACTCATTTTTCCATTAAATCATACAAGGCATTTTTCTCCCCAAATTTGTGAGCAAAGACTATTCATTGTTCCCCAATTCCCATTCTTGTCTTCTTCCGCAGCAATAGAATTATTAGCTGGCTGCACAAAATAAACATTACATTCCCCGGTCTCCCTTCAGTTCAGTGTGGACATGTGACAGAGTTCTAGCTCATGGGATATGTGAAGCGTCCCATAGCAAACCTCAGAAATCTTCTGTACCAGGTAGCCGGAGGAGCTCTTTCTTCCCACTTTTTCTTCTTCAATTCCACCCTCCTGCTGGAATAGGGATGCTAACTTAGATTATGGGGACAGGGTGACTGTGGAACAGTGAGCTGAATGGATCCTGGAAACTCCCAGATATCTCTGTGGAGCAGAGTTTTCAGTTCCCCAGATGTTTATTTCATTGGCTCTCTTCTTAGCGATAGTTTGGATTCACTAGCCTCTTTAGATGTGTTTTCTTCTTGGCTTCCTTCCTGAATTAGTTTTCTTATCCCCTTTAAGATGCTAACCTTCCCTAATAAGCTGAAGCATAGAAAAGAATATCTCAAACCTTTCACTTTCACTAATAGCCAAGAAAAACAGGTTATTTATATTACACATGATTGGTGGTGACCATTACAGACACAAGGACAAACACAGCAGATACATTGCAGGTCACTCCAAATGGTCCCCTTGGTGTCCTTACATCCTGGAATTTTTTCCGTGGAAGCATTTCTTTCAGTTTTCTGGGTAGTCCCTTGTCACTGCCTCTATATTCTATTATTCTTCTAGGAAGTGAAGCATAACCCTGTATGAGCCACCTTGATGTCAAACCTACCTTTTTTCAGCAAAAATGATGATGAATGCAAATACTCAACATATACTTAGCAGCAATGATTCGAATTATTTCTATCCCTTTGCTCATTCCTCTTGTTATGTCCATCTCCTCAACAAATAGGCCCAGTGGATGTTTTGGCTAAGGCATAGGGTAAGGAGCTGGAGAAGTCAAGGATCGTTTCAAATATAGTGGATTTTGAGAATGACCTGAAAAAAAAGCTAGTGGGGTGCTCTTTTTGTTGGGGTGGAACCGATACTGTGTGTGTGTCTTATGAAGATACTGAGCTTGATGGCAGTTTTCCGCATCCTGTTCCTAAGTTTGGCAAGAGCAAGTCACTCTGTGATCTAAATTCACAATAAAATTCTCTTAGTGCCTGATGTATAGCATTAATAGAATTGTTTGTCAGCAAGAAAATGTCATTTTGCATAGCACCAAGAAAAGCAAAAATATCAGGCTTCTAAAAATATGGTGATAAAGTTAGTGTTTTTGATTTTTTAATATTGAATATTTGCTCAGCATTTCCCGTGTTCCCAGTGTTACAAGAGGAGTGTGTGTAGGTGTCCCTCGAAGTATCTGCACGCGCACTCCCCTACCCCTGCCTCCCTCTTAAAGCTGCAGATGCATCCTGGGGTTTCATAGTTTCCCATGCTCTGATCACAGTACTGAGGTCTTCAAAAGATGAAGCAAATCAGAATGTCTCAGTTTGACTATGAATATACGCAGGGCTTAAGCTTTACAAGTACGAACGATATTAAGGCATGTATTAAAGCATAATTACTATTTCTATTTAATACCTTCTTCTGTTGTTAAATGTAGTCACTGAACACTTTCATTGGACTATGGAAGTGAGAACTCTTTGGTGGGATGTGGATAGATAGTTCCTCAAGTTCTCTCTCCTTGTCATTGTATCTCATTTTCTATTTGCTTATTATTATGCCTTCTCAGAGTCATAAAACATTAAAAGGTAATGGCAATATATTATAGCCATTAACTTCTCTATTACAATATTGCTATTTCAACCACTTTTAAAGGCATAGCTTAGTTGTGACCAAGATTTTTGTAATTATGATGAGTTTAATCACTGATGCCACTTAGTGTTATAAATAAAGTCCTCAAGTACCTTATTCTGCTGGTTAGTAAAATCAGAGTATTTAAGTAACGAGTCTATTGAGTTCATAGTGACACCTAATAATTTAATCCATAAGTCGCTATTTTGGCGTTGCCTATAAAAATAAAGTAATCTTCACTGTTCTGATTCTAAGAAAGGGAATAGAAATTGTTGTGCTATTAAAAGCCAAATGATCTGTTGGTCTGAGATTTTTAGAATGAAATAAAATAAGGTTATAAGTCATATATAATTTATTAGAATTACATATAAACTATTTTGATGATTAACTGAAATGTTCCACACCCTTCAAAAAGAAGTAGAATTACATTTACTTTTAAGAGTGTCTCTGAAAGTAGCAGTTTTGTATGTAGCCAGTACTCAGTGAAGTGAATGATGTATTGATCTCAAACCAAGAAGGATTCTTTAAAGCAAGTGGGTTTGAAAGCAGTGTAACATAAATCTTAAACTGACCAGTGTAGATAAATTGCTTATAAGAAAATAAATGACTCATATACTATTTTAAACTTGTTTTATTCTTAAATTTATTTTTAAGATGGTTTATGAGTCATTGCTTTTCTTGTAAGCAACTTCTGTTGTGAACCAAGTTTTATCAAAATGTCAAAATCATATAAGATATATTCGGTTGAGAAGGCACAGCTACCAGTATTTTGTTTCAAAGTGTCAACCGGAAACAAGTGGTGACCTGTATAGTAATGTGTGTGTGTTTTCAAAGTTTACTTCCTCAAAAGTTATAGTGGAACAGACAAACACACCAAATTATCTTAGTTTGAATTAAATTTGTTCCATCAAGTTAGCCGAGTGACTGACTGTCTAACGTGGGAGACCAACCTCTTTTCTCACTAGGTGAGCATGCTGCACACACGCGGAATTTGCTACCAGAAGGCAATGATTCAGTGTTGCAGTTGAAAAAGAAGTGAGCTCAGCTTCCCCACATGTCTCTATTGATTTCAGCTTGGAGCAGGGGACACAGAAGACTTTGTACGCAGAGGTAGTTTTTTTGGCTAGGTTCCGGGTTCTCTTACTTTTTCCCATGAGCCCTAGTACCCACCATTGTAGGATAGCACAGTTGATACATATGGTTGATAATGCTGACCCTGTCTTCAGATTACATTACCCTAAAAATGGCATGCTCTGTAAAGCCAGCAAGAAACAAACACAGTAGATCAATTATTACAGAGACCCAGAAAGTGTAATTCCCATCAAGTCAGATGAAACTCAAAACAGTTGGAAATGATTGCATAATTGCTGGTGTCAAACATAACTGCAGTGTCCTGCAACAGAGAATTCATTCCATACCATCTTCATTGGTGGGGAGTGAATCAATTACAGCTCTTAGCGGTCCTGTATCTAGTCTTTAATTGTGTCAGAAACTACTTGAAGGACTCATCATGTTAACTAAAAAGAATCATGTCATCCAGTCAGAGATTTATTAAGAAAATAAATAAAACATTAGATAATCTCCAGAAAGCACATAACATGTGGTACAGTGACGGTAGTGTTTTCTTTTGAAAGAATTTAAGTTGCAACAGCTTGTGTCAGCAGGGTAAAAACCACGCCAGAATTAAAAGCACACTATTCTGTTGTGCAATAAATAGGATAATTCCAGTGGCGTATTACTGAAGAATGTCATGGGAATATTGTTGAACTGTACTGCACAGAATTAAATTTCTATATCAATTTACTACCTTTTTCTTATTATGTATGGCCTCCCTATAACACAAGGAAACCAGTTTTGTACTGAGAAATCATGTTCCCTAAACCAGACAGGAGGAAATACTCTTTTGTTTGTTCTGTAGTCACTGTAAGTTCTAAACTTTGATTCAGAAAGAATTCTGTATCTGATCATGTTGAGTGTTTACACCAGCTAAATACAACCTTTGCTATGTTCTAAAATGGCTCCAATATTATCAGAATAGAAATAGATATGGTAATCCCACCACTTAGAAAAATCTCTCTCATTTTCTGGATTTTCCCAAAGTTTAAAATGTCTTCAATAGGAAACGAAACTTCTTTACATAGGATTAAGGACAAGGTTCAAAATACAAATGCACCTGGGAGAGTTAATGCATAGACCTAAACTCATACTATGGTGTATGTGACTATATCTTCTCTGAGAGCAAAATTGGACTTGCTAGAAGGGAATGAGCACAAGGGCACCAAGAATGAGACTGAAAGCAGAAAATGGTCATAAAAGGAAGAAGATGTGGAAACTTTCATTAACATATTGCTTACACCCAGCTCTGGGAGTCAAGACCTCTGAGGTTTTACCTAAGTTATAGAAGCAGCAGCTTAGAAGATAAACCACACATCCACTTTATTAACAATTAGCAATTAATCATTTTAATTATTAATATGTACTGAGAAGCGTTGCTGTCTGGTACATATTTAATGTAATCTTTCCTGTTTCTCTCTTTTTTTCATTTTATTGTTTTAGTTTACTCTTTACTGTTTTTTCTTTCTATTACCACTTAGTCCCCTCCTACCCCCCTCCCCCCAGCAATCACCACACCGTTGTCCATGTCCATGAGTCCTTTTTCCTTTTTGCTCCATCCCTCCACCCCCTGACCCTTCCACCACCTCCAATTAGCTGTCATCTTCACTTCACCTATGAGTCTGTTTCCGTTTTGCTTGTTAGTTCAGTTTGTCATCCCATTCACAATTGCTTCAAAAAGAATAAAATACCTGTTTCTCTTCTTAACTTTTGTATAAATGTTCTGCCACTCAAGCAATTCTAAGTTAAGGTAATTCTAAGTACTTTGTTTCAGATCATGCTGGAACCAGCACTAAAAAATTAAAGCATGGACAGAACCAAAGTGGGGTATGATCAAGGGTGGGAGGTGGGGATGGCTGGGGTGAGGGGTGGGGGGAAGTGGAGACAACTGTACTTGAACATCAATAAAAATTCTCTTAAAGAATATAGCAAAAACAATGTATTTATATCATTAAAAATGATTCGGGGGGGGAAAAAGGAAAATGAAATCATGATGAAAGCCATTTTGGACCTTGGCTGTCTTTGGAATTTTTAGGCACACATTCTTTGCTCACAGTCTAAACAATGAGTTCTAATGCAGAGTGGTTACATTTTTCACAGAAATGAAAGTGAAAAGAAATATAGGAAGTAATGAAAACATCTGGGTTTACCGAGGCACACACTTAAGACATTTAGAAGGTCCAGATACCTGTTCTGCATTACCAGGTGTGCATCTAGCACTGCTCTTCTGTTTCTGCCGCCCCCGTGTTAGCCCAGCCCGGCAGTGTCTGTGCCCCAGCAGTGATTAGTCTCTTAGCTAGACCCCTGCTCTCAGCCTCTCTGACTTTATGTTTACCCTTTGTGTATTCACAAGGGACAAGTTACAAAGATTACTCTTCTGCTCCAAATATCCCAGAACTTTCAATGTTGCACTCTCTTAACAAGCAAACAAAATATTTTACTTGGAATTCAGAGCCCCAAATCCGAGTCCAGCTTGCTTTTACAATTTTCTCCCATCATTCCTCTACCACTTACATAAGCCTTTGGCCCCAAATAAATTGATTTGCTTGTTGTCTTCCTCGCCCATACAAATTGCTAGGCACTTTTCCTGCTTCTGCTCCCCAGTTCCTATAAATACACAGAATTTCTATTTCTGTGTAATTCTTTCCCAAGAATTACCTCCTGGACTGGCTCCGTGGAATCACGTGATGAACTCTTCAAAAATGTTTAAATGCCCAATTCCAACTCCTCAGAAACTGGGATCTGGTAGGTCTAAGGTGAGGCTTAGGAATCAGTATTTTAGTAGCTTTTATTTGCTTGAGTGACACTTTTCTCTTAAAGCCAAACTTCAATGTAAGTTTCTTCATACTGTTTTACCTACTTTTCTAATCTGTCATCATCTCTTTTGCTTTAAGACCAGACTGTTATACTATGAATTAGCACCCACCTCAATTCTTCTATTGTTATTTATAATTTTAGCCTATTTTTTCATGTAAATTACAAGCTATTTAGGAAGACTGACTTATACTTCTACAAATCCCTAGCTTAGCAGAGAGGTTTAGACTTGGCCTACCCTCATTAAATGCTGAAGTAGACAGAATGATGCATAAACCCCATGTTAACTAGTGTGTTTAATAATGTGTCGTATTAAAAATCAGAGAGGAGGGAGATAATGGGAAAGGAGGGGAGAGTCATCAAGGAACATGTATAAAGGACCCATGGACAAAGACATGGGTAGGGGACGAGGATTGAAGGTGGGAGGTGGGGGGCAGTGGGGGAATAGGGGGAATGGGGGGAAATGGGGACCAACTGTAATTGAGTAACAATAAAAATAAGTTTAAAAAATCAGCAAATGAAAGTTAGTAATTATTCCAGGACTAAGAAATTAATGAGTATTTAACATACTAAGCATCAAAAGAACTAACAATAAAAGATAAATTAATCAGAAGTATTTGTTGAATTTCCTCCTAATTTTCATTATGTTTTTGGAGTTATCTAATTAGATAGTAGCACAAAACATCATGGTTAATTTAAACAGTAGGTCATCTTAGATTATATTTCATGACACCCACTCAAAGAGTTGAGAGAACTCAAACATCTCTAGTTTACCAACCTGTTGTAGGTTTGTTTGTTTTTGATTTTGGCTAAACCTCTCTTGAACCTATTTATATTTGTAGCATGCAACACCCATATAAACAATAATTTCCATAAGTTTTATTTGTATATAATAGAGCACATATATCTGTCTATTATCTAATATAATATTTATCTGCCTTGCTTCTAGTATAATATGCTGGACTTTAAGAAGTACATGCTAGTTCTAATATTTTATGAATTGACTAAAAAGTCTCATATTATATATATTATTACGACTTTATAGACATTGACTATAGTCCATCTTAACGTTAACCTTAGTAAACATTTATTATTCTAGATGACAGCCCACATTTTTATCCTATGTCATGTGTGTTACACCATTCATTCATTCTAATTCCAGGATGCTTCCATTCTATAAGCGTAGTGTTTATTAATGCTAAGCAAAAGGATAGCATCTGTTTTCCAGATGTAGCTATACCATGTTGTTTATACAGAACTATTACAATCTGTTCTGTTCTGTG
This sequence comes from Artibeus jamaicensis, assembly GCF_021234435.1. NCBI lineage: Eukaryota > Metazoa > Chordata > Mammalia > Chiroptera > Phyllostomidae > Artibeus > Artibeus jamaicensis. Next base: position 21,652,414 of record NW_026521883.1, read on the forward strand.
TCTTCCTTTCTTTCTGATAATGCCCATTGTTTTATTGGTCTTTTGGCTACATCTGCATACTAAGATGATATCTTTAGGGAGACATCCAAAGTGCTTTCTTGGTACCTTTTTTTGTGAGGGAGTTATTATTCAGAGCCCTTTATCTGATAAAATAATCTAAATATTATCACAAATTTTATTTTATTACAATCAAACCATCTGCCAGTTGTCTGCTTATCTACATACATGTGTTCTACCAGCATCTTATCATCATTAACTTATTTCAGTGAATTTCAATCTTTTTCATTTCATGGCACACATAAACAAATTACTAAAATTCTGCAGCACACTGAAAAAGCATGTATTTTTTGCCAATCTGACCAAAAATAGGTATAATTTTGATTTATTCACACCAGTTATTATTTTATTGGCTGTTGTCATTTTTTATTTTGACAATCTAAGGGAAAAGAGCTCAGTGTCTCTGACTAAACAGTCAGGTATTGCATGTTTTCAAAATTTTTGTAGCATAACTTACAAACTTGGAATTTTCATTATATATTCTCATTGTTAGAAAATGTTGACTAAGTTGGGGCATCCTATTGATCCCTGAGGAATCTCACTGTTACATATTTTCAGTCAAAATATATTTTATTCAAACTAATTCCTTAATTTGAATTTGTTTCTTTTTCTTTGCCGATGCTCAGGACGATCGGCTGGAAGTGGAACTGGGGCAGGTCTTGTTGGGCAAAATCGTCCTTCAGGGAGAAGGGTTTGAGAATCACTGGGACCTTTTAAAACTACACATGCTCCATGGAGATTCTAATACTTCCTCCCCATCCTTGGAAGTTATGCCCTGCCCAAGGTGTCACTCATGGCACTTACCACCATAATTAGCCAATGATACTAACAGGCCTGTTCTCTATACAACAGGTACTTGGGGGTAGAACAAGTTCACAACCTATTCAAAATCAATTTTAAAAACATGTCACCTCCCCAATAAAAAGGATCAGCTTTGCCCTAGAATCATAATAGTAACTTAAAAAAAAAACCTATTCCTTGAACCACATAAATAACTGAAAGTTCAAAAAATGATGTCTACATGCTTTTTCCTCTTAGAGCTTTATTAAATAGCTATAATTTTCCCCTTAAAGAAATTGCCATGCCTAGATCCTCAACATCTATTCTACAAAGATCATGGGTACTTCTTTTCTTAAAAATTATATTTTATTGTTTATGTTATTACTGTTTTCCCCTATTGGCTCTTCTTCACTCAGCCTCCCCCATACTCCCTCAGATAATCACCACGCCATTGTCCATGTCCATGGGTCATGCACATATGGTCTTTGGCTACTCTGTCCCCTGTGTCGTACTTTACATCCCCATGACTATTTTGTAACTACCTATTCGTACTTCTTGATTGCTTCACCTTTTTCACCCATCCCCCTGATGCTCCCTTCCATCTGGCATCCATCAAAATATTCTCTGTATCTATGATTCTGTTTAGGTTTTGCATGTTTGTTTGTTTTTTAGAATCAGTTGTTGATTGATATGTATTTATTGCCATTTTATTGTTTATATTTTTATCTTCTTCTCCTTAAAGAATACCCTTTAACATTTCATGTAATACTGGTTTGGTGATTATGAACTCCTTTAGCTTTTTCTTGTCTGGGAAGCACTTCATTTGTCCTTCTATTCTAAATGATCATTTTTCTGGTAGAGTAATCTGGTAGAGGTCCTTGCTTTTCATCACTTTGAATATTTCTGGCCAATCCCTTCTGACCAATCCCTTTTAGCTTTCAAAGTTTCTTTTGAGAAATCAGCTGACAGTCTTATGGAAGCTCCCTTGTAGGTAACTAACTGGTTTTCTCTTGATGATTTTAAGACTCTCTTTGTCTTTAACCCTTGGCATATTAATTATGATGTATCTTAGTGTGGGCCTTTTGGGGTTCATCTTGTTTAGGATTCTCTGCATTTCCTGGACTTGTTTGTCTATTTCCTTTACCAGATTAGAAAAGTTTTCTATCATTATTTTTTTCAAATAGGTTTCTAATTTCTTGCTCTCTTCTCTTTTTGGCAACCCCGTGATGCAAATATTGGTACACAGAGGCTCCTTACATTATCTTTATTTTGGGGGTTCTTTTTCTTCTTGCTGTTCTGATTGGTTATTTTTTTGCTTCCTTATTGCTTCCTTATTGCTTCCTTATATTCCAACTCACTGATTTGATTATCAGCTTCATCTACTCTACTGTTGATTCTCTGTAAATTGCTCCTTATTTCAACTAGTGTATCTTTCATTTCTGATGGGATTTTTAAATTATTGTTGTTCAATTACAGTTGTCTGCAGTTTCTTCCCACCACTCCCCGCCACCCCAGCCAAACCCACCTCCCTCCCTTGCTTCCACCCTCCCCCTTGGTTTTGTCCATGTATCCTTTATAGAAGTCCCTGAAAACCCTTCTCTCCACTGTTCCATCCCCACTCTCCTCTGGCTATTGTTAGATTGTTCTTAATTTCTATGTCTCTAGTTATATTTCTTTTGTTGATTAGGTTCCAATTAAAGGTGAGATCATATGGTCTTTGTCCCTCACTGCCTGGCTTATTTCACTTAGCATAATGCTCTCCAATTCCACCTGATGGAATTTTTTTAATGCTGTTGAGGTCCTAATTTCTTTGAGCATTCTTATAACCAGTATTTTGAACTCAGCATCTAGTAGATTGCTTGTCTTTACTTGGATTAGTTCTTCTTCTAGAGTTTTATTCTACTCTTTCAGATGGGCCATGATTCTTTGTCTCCTCATTTTGGCAGCCTCCCTATGTTTGTTACTACATATGAGGTAGAGCTGCTAGATCCCAAGATTGGTAGAGTGGCCTAATGTAGTTGGTGTCTTGCAGAATCCAGTGGCACAGCCTCCCCTATTACTGAATGTGGGTACTCAAGATATACTCCCTGTGTGGGCTGTGCACACCCTCCTGTTGTCATTGAGCCTTGATTGCTGTTGATACGCCAAGGTCAGCCACTGACTATGTTCTGTCTAGGGTCACACAGCATAAGCTACAAATAAATCTGCAGAAGGCTGTTACTTGTGCTGGGCTTATAGTTGTCCAGGTGAGGCCAAGCTGTGAACTAAAGCCGGCTGCTGCCAGTGCTAGGCCTGGGGCAACTGAATGAGAGGTAAGGAGTTTGCTGAAGCTAAATGCTTCTTCTTTGAGAGAATTTAGAAAAATCTGAAGCCTGGGCTAAGATAAACCATTTATATGGAAAAGCCACTGGAAACAGTTTGGGTGGACCTGAAAGTTGGGTGGAGCAACTAGGTAGTCCACCCTAGGTAGTCACCAACATGGAGCAAACAGTGAGCTATGTTGATGGAGTCTTAGCTGTGGTTGTGGAGGGAGGGCTCAGAAAAGGGACCATGGCCTCCATCAGCACTTCTGCCTGGGAGAAAGCTTCCCCCCAGCTATTGCCCCAGTGCTAGACAATTAGTTCCTCCTTGTATTTCTCTGGAGCCTTTCAATCTACTGTTCCATGCTGGAGCTCAGATGGAGTGAGTCCAAGTAAGTCTGTGCATGGGCCCTTTAAGAGGAACTGCCTGGGATTCCAGAAGTTTCTGACTTCCACAGCCTCAATCCCTACTGATTTTTATAGCCAGAAGTTATAAGGACTTATCTTCCTGCCACTGGAACCCTGGGCTTGGGAGCCTGGTGCAGGGCTGGGACCCCTTGCTCCTGAGATATTCCTCCCTATTTTTATCTGCCTCACATGGGTGTGGGACCAGTTTGTTTCATATCTCCAACCCTCCTATCAGCTTCAGTGTGGTTTCTTCTTTAAATCTTCCATTCAGCTTAATTTCTGATGGTTCTTAATGACGGTTATTCTATAGTTCAGTTGTAATTCTGATGTGGTTGTATGAGGAGAGTCATTTTTACCTATGCTGCCATCTTGATTAGAAGTCTGAAGAATACTTCTTAGCAACATAGTAGTGACACAGGGAAAATGAAGCAAAAGGAACTGTATGAGGAAGGCATAGAAGCATAAAACACATGGCATTTTGAGGTTAGTTTGCTGTGCTTGGATCATAGAAGTCAGACTGCTAGTCTAAAAAACATGAATATAATCAGGAGCCAAATTGTAAAGAAGTTTATGTAGCTAGTCCGAATTTTTATTCTGTAAGGAATGGAGAGCAATTGAAAGGTTTAGAAGGATGCTTCTGTTAACAGTGTGGGAGACATATTGCCAAGAGCCAACACTAGTGAGAAATGATAGCACTGGTTCAGGCTATAGCATTGGTTCAAGGCAAGGTGATGAGGGTTGGGGATTGGAGGACTGTTTTCTCAAATAGTCATATTTGCATAAATTGTTAATACAGAGCCTCAATTCTATTTAGAGTGACTTAGGACACAATCCTTTAAAAGAGCTCAAAGTATTATTGATACTTAGAAAATTTGATAATGCACAGTTTCAATGTGTCGCTATTGAAAGTATAAATTCCTAAGTTAGGAAGAACCAAGGGAAGGAAATGAACCTAGAGAAAGTTATTGTTTATTTTGATGCAAACTCAAGTTTATCATATGAATAATCTGCCAGAATACAGTCATCTCCTTTATAAATTCCAAAACAAAAAAATCTAAACTAGTCTCATATTCTGATACCTCATTTATCTATCTTTCAAAATTGTGTTTTAACTTAACTGAAAACAAATTAAATTAAACAGGAGAAGGAGGGACAGAGAGCAATCATAGCACCTGTAAGCAAAGGTAAATTAGCTTTCCTCCCCGTGGTGAGAGGCACCAAGACCTGCCCTTCCCTTCCTTCCCTGTACTTTCCAGTTCTGTGCTATTGAGAGTGGATCATTCTCAAGGAAATCAGGAGACACAAAGGCAAAGTTAAAATGGAATGATGAAAGAGCTGTAAGCTATATTTGCCCATGTTGGAAAAGAGAATTGTGAGACTGGATTAGAGATAGTTCTAGAAAAAGGCTGGCTCTCTAGCCAGTATGAAAAAATAAAGGATTATAGAACAACCCCATATTAAGAAACCTCATCTGAGAACATCTAAATTTAGTAGACATGTGTATTAGGGGCCCACTATTCATCCTGCAAAATAATTTTTTAGAAAGAATTTTTAGCAAGATATTTTTAATGGGATCCTTTTTGTGCATTTATATGTTAGTAAGGCACAAAAAAGTAGTAATCAGCCCTTACTGACATGACTCATTTGGTTGGGCACTGTCCCACAAAAGCAAAGGATTGTCACTTTGATTCTTGGCTAGAGCATTGGCCTGGGTTGCAAGTCTGATCCCTGATATGGTGCATATGAGGCAACCGATCAGTGTTTCTCTCCCTCTCTTTCTCCCTCCCTTCCTGTTTCTCTAAAAATAAATAAACAAAAATCTCTTTTAAAAAGGCAATAACCAATGTTTCAAAACTCTATTATGTAAATCAGTGTGCCCTAATAACCATATACAGATAGTGAGCCATTTGATTTTAAGTTAATTCAATGTAATGATTAGTGTTTGGAAATTCAACTTGAATTATTTGTGATATCTCTTATGTTTTAATCAATTATCAAAAATTTTCCTCAGAAATATGATTGCCCTTTCACATGCATTCAGAATGTTCATACTCTGTATTTGCACTCTCTGGATACATTGTGTACAAACTATCTGATTAACCAAGTTACATAGGAGTAGATGGTTCTTTCACAAAGAAAAAGACATTTAGCATTAGCGTAGAGAAGTGCCAGAGCATGAAATACGCAGTTTTTTAGATCAGCTAAAGTCTACATTGATAAATAGCTATGATCTCAAGGAGACTTGACATTGGGTGGTAAACACACAATACAATAAACAGATAATGTATTATAGAACTGTACATTTGAAACCCATATACTTTTATTAGCCAGTGTCACCCCAATGAATTCAATTTAAATTAAAAAAAAATAAAGATGATCTCAAATATACCATGACTTTTTAAACCATTTTAATCATGACCAAGGAATATGTCTGTTTAACAGTTCTCAAATCTAAATAAGTGAATCAAAGTTTTGACTGCATACCTGCCTTGTGTCTGATATTGTACACAGATCCATTATGGAGAAAATACAAAAAAATAAGTTGATAGCTCTTTATCTATGAGAGACAAATAGTCTTTGGGGAATAAAGAGACCTACAATTAGCCCACATGACAAGAAGTCTCTAAGTGGCAAAATAGTACAGATAAGAAAATATCGGTGTCACTAATTTAGTCTGGGAGGGCTTCTGAAAATGGGATAGCATTGAAACTCTCTGAGGATGTGAAATATTTGAGTCAGGGAGAAATGGACTAGAAGAAAACTGACTAAGAAAAATGGCGGAGGCGGGGTGAGGAGCAGTGTATTCAGGGGAAGGCCGGCCAAAACAGGTTAATGTCATCCCTCCTTTGCGGTCTGCTGCATGCCAGCCATCTACACTGGACTCTGAAGTAGTATGAAGGTAGAATTTGGCTTGGGCAAAATTCCTTTGAAAAAGAGTAGCTAAAAATAAGACAAAAATTATGAAAAAATGAACACACAAACAATTCTCTTCTTTAGTATCTACTCTACACACAAAGACCACACAGCTTTGACCTCCACTATTCTCTGCTCTGGGCAGAAAACCATATTGCCAAGACAAAGAAGCTGAAAGTTTTACAAGTGCCAGAGGGGTTTCAGAACTGTTTAATCATTAATATACATGACTGGTATCAAGAGTTTTCTTTATTTAGACTATAATGAATACAATGTGTGTGGGTTACAATATTTGTTTTATGACTTGGCTGTTGCAAGAACATTTCTGGAATTCACTTATACTCCCACCTCGAATATTTGGTGATGATCGCCTGAACTGTGAAGAAATGTCAAACTATAAGTAGTAAAAACAAAGGAACCTGGTACTACAGATTTAGACTTTCAGCAAATTTGAGTACATTCATTCCAGACTTTGCAGTTCAGTCAGAGATTATACGTGGACACCCAATACACACCCGAAACACAAAAATTATATTGCATTCTACTAAACAAACCAAGCTTTATCCTTCATAAGCATGACTATAGGAGTGTCTCGGCATAATTCTATCCGTGTCTGGCTCAGTGATTAGATATGATATAATTAAGTATGCAATTTATCCATTTCCAGGGGTATTGATTTTTCCAGGCTATATATTTTTAAGTTCAGAAGTAACCTTATTAGGTACCAGGGAAAGGAAATCACTTTTCTTCTTCTCTTCAGAGTCCAGGGCCTGCATCTCCCATGATACTTGATGTTTTGGTCGGACTCGCCAGGCACAGGGGGACAACACACTAACAGTAACATGGAATCTGTTCTTAGTAGAGACATACTAGGCAGTGGTGTGTCACGGTGCCAAGGGAGGAAGGTGACAGCTGTAGAAACTTCATCTACAGACAGTGTTTGTGCTGGTAAATATTTAACAACTGACTTTCCAGAGGAAAAGTAAAAGCTCTGATTAATAGTATTGCCAATTTTCATGGTACGAACACTCTCACATGTCCAATTTTACACCCTTATCAAGCTACCAGTGTGGTTTAAGAGATGGATGTGGAGTTGAAAAAGGTGCACACTATTACTGGCTCTCAGGACCCAAGATGTGTGGCTCCAGGACACCACTGCCTAAAGGTCTTCAGCACAGTGGTGCTGTGAACCTGGCCTTGGCCTTTGAAAATGTGTAAGGCATAAGATAGTAATATAGAGCACTAGGCAAATACTAATTATATTATGTCCTAAACTCTATGAATTTACATGAGCAAAATTTGCAAAATAATAGAAGAGATATAAAATAAAACAAGAGGTCTGTAAGACATGTTAATTAAGATAAAGATATCAGACGGGAAAGGTAATGCATTTAACATGATGCTGAAATGCAGATTTGTTTTTAAATCCCCTTTCACTCTTCTAACTAAAAAAGAAAACAGCAGTATAGGATGTATAATATGTGAACAAGGAGCTTCAGAAAATGCACTGAATAGGGTCACTAACTATTAGATGTTTAATTCTTTTTTTAAAATATTTTATTTATTTATTTTCAGAGAGAGGGGAAGGGAAGGAGAGAGGGAAAGAAATATCAATGTGTGGTTGCCTGTCATGTGTCCCCCACTGGAAACTGGCCTGCAACCCAGGCATGTGCCCTGACTGGGAATCGAACTGAGATCCTCTGGTTCGCAGGCTCGCACTCAATCCACTGAGCTACACCAGCCAGGGCTTAGATGTTTAATTCTAAGAGTGTTTTTTGAGTTTGCTGTAGGCTTCGAGTGTTTGTGCCATTACTCTAGAGGGACCTCACCCAGAGCTTGCTGGGAGCCTACCCTCCATGGCAGAAAGGGACCAAGCATATGCAGGTGTCTCCTCCAGGAGAGCCTACCCCTGCATGCCAGCTGTAAGGTGGCTGGTGGGAGGAACAGGTGCACACATGCACATTCTCCCCCTGGACCAAGAGGGGGAACATTTTGAAACTTCCCAGGAAACTCACAAGATATTCTGTAATGATTATATTAATATTACCAAAGGAGAGGATATGGTCAAGTATTAATTATATATGAGTGTAGTATTTGTTTTTAAAAAATGGAAAATAGCATAATCAAAGGAATTATCTTATTGATATGGTTACAGATCAATATTTTTGCCATCAGTAGCAATTTTTATCAAACAGCCTAATTTAAAAACTGATTACTTATAATTAATGAGTAGATGTTGGGCAGCTGAGTAATAAAATAGACAAAATACATGTACAGGGAAAAAACCCTCTGAACTTATCTGTAAGGCTTATTTTTTGCATATAAATTAAATTTACAGAATAAATTTCTAAAAGATATTAAGAACTTCATAAGTATTCACAACTGTAACTAATCCCATTGTTTTTATAAAATACTATCATAAAGTTGATTTTTGAGTTTTGTTTTCTGATGTACTACATTTTCACTTTGTATTAAAGTCAGAAAATATGGGAACATAAAGTTCACTCTGATTTTTATAAAGAAAAAGCTTGGCAATGGTAAAAAGCAGTTTCTAGTCATTGCATTCTTAAAGAGTTTCTTCTAGTGAGTATTATCTTAAAATGCATGTGTGTTGAGTCTTAAATTGGGAAAGAGGGAACAGGAAAATCTTGGATGATAAATAATCCAAATAAAACTGAAACTCCTAAATGATAATTAATTAGAAACACAAGTTAACTAAATTGAAAGTGCATGTTCATGAGTTAAAATGACCTTTACATATGACTCAAAGCCAACTAATAGCTTATTTGCAGATTATGATTATCTAAGTGTACTATTTTTTTTGTTCTCTTTGACCAGGGACTCAATTGTTTATGTAGGTCATTATAAATACCTTAGGGCTTATCAAGCTGAAGCCCTAAGTTATCAGATAATTTTTACAAGTTATATTTCACTTGACCTCCCAACAACACTTTTGCTATGAACTGAATATTGTGATAAGAAAAAAATCAGTCAAGAACATACTACCTAACCCAAGAAAAGTAAGATTAGTAATAGGTTTAATATATTGATGATGGCATTAGCACAAAAATTAGATTATTTTAATCATTTGATTTTTTTTACTATTAAATCTTTCCAAAATATACCATTTAATTGAAGACTATAATAACTCCTACATTTCTTAAATATAATATGTTCACAAGCTCTCTTAATTTTAAGCAATATAATAAACAAAGTCTTTTGTTTCCTAAATGCTAAATTAATAATTCATTGGAAATCTATTATCATTGGTACCCTAGGAATACTTCAAAGATTCTAAAGAAGATTACAGCCGTGTTATAAATTCATTTTCCAAGTCTGTACTCTGTGGTTCCTGTTTTCTTGAGAAATGGAAACGTTTTTGTTGTTTGAAGAATCTGACAGTACATTTATTCTGATAAGCATTATCACTATAGATTTTTTAAGAAGTGACATAGTAGTTTTAATTTACCAAATTTCAGGGTTAGGTCTCTTGATTTTCCTCTTTGAGTTAATTGCATCACAACTTCCAAATGAGCTTTTAAATTTAAATGCCTTTTTAAAAATTCTAATTTTTCATCTCCTGCATCTGGATTGCCACTTTCTACAAATTCCATCTACAGAATAGTTTGACCATTTTTTCTATTTCTATTACCAACACCATTGTTACCACATTTGAAGTGTTGTAATATTAACTGAATTCTCTATATTACCCTATTCTGTATCCACTCCAATCCATCCAATAAGCAGCTTCCTGCTCTCTTAAAGAAACAGCACTGTTCATAAGCTTTTAATAGTTCCCCACTGTCATAAAATGGAACTCAAAGTCCTTGACTTGTTTTTATGAAGTCTTCATAAGTTAGCACTTCACTCTCAGGCAAGGTGACTAACTTTTTCAATTCTGAGTTTTCTTTCCAGTAATTTGGGGGCAATCCTATCAATTTTTAAAAATTAAAGTAGATTAGATTATGTGTGTAACATCCTTAACAGAATGCCAGATACTTTATGGGAACAGTTGTCTATCCTTTTCCAAGTGTATTACTCACTCATCAACAGAGTTAAACTGCCAGTGATTCTCGCAGCTCTAAACCTTTTGTTCACTCAGCCTGCAAAGCGACCGCCCACCCTATGTTCATCTGTCAAAGTAAGCTTGAGCACCCGATCCTACATCTTTTTGCTCTTTCCACCAATTCCCAAAATATGGCTCTCTTTTGAGAAAGACTATTTACCTTAACTCTGCCTTGTTTTATAATTGCTTATGTAGTTATGTTATGTTGTCTTTCCTTTTAGAACATTAACTTGAGGAGGAAGAGGCCAAAATAACATAATCTGAGTATCTTTTTAAATATACAAATATATCTGGTCAAATCCTTGACTGTGGTAGAATTGCTACATGTATTGAATGAATGGAAAAATAATTTTTTGAGAAATTTTACTTCAAGTGAGTTACCTACATAGTATTACATTTTGCATTAACTTTTCTTAAATTAACCCTGTCAAGTAATTTTAATTGGCAGAAATGACCTGTCATATAAGATGGTGTCCAGCTGCTTTTTCTTTCCATGATTTCTTCCAACTTCTAAATATAACTCTCCATTTCTTTCTTCTTTCACAAAGGGTGCTATTATGCTCATCAAACACATTGTGGGAATTAGGGTAATAATTCAGGTCTCAGAGTGAAATAAAGTAAAAAGTAAAACTGAAAAATTAACCCTATAGTGTATCTGGAATAAGAACTGAAAAAATAATCTCAGTAAGATGTGCTAAACAAAAATAGAACTCTCTAATACAGAGTCTAGACTTGCTTCAAATTTTAGAATGCCTCTTAAGAGTAGTTATAAAAAGCAGAAGCGTATTAAAGCATGTAACAGCATGTTGAGCCAGTCCTTGTTATTTCTGTTAATGAAAGCTCTTTCCTGGTATCCCCCATTCTGGAGCAGTTTCTGACACCTTTTGAGCTCCACAATGAAAATTGGAGGGAGCATATTTATGGGTACCAAAAGAAAAAAAAAAGAAAAAAGATGTGGGTCCATAATAGCCAGCAGTGAAAAAAGTGGCATACTTGAGACAAGCTGAAAGTTTTGTTCTATTGAGTATACCCAAAGTAGAGCAGTTTTCCTAAGAGCATGTTTTCTTATTTCTCCTACTTTGAACAAGAAAATAGCATGTGTATCTACTTAAAAGACCGAAAGCATTTATTTGTTCTAAACACTGCCATTTAAAAATATGCATGTTTAGAAATATGAGATGTTTGGTAAAATGTTAAATTGTTAAATACATTTTTTAAAGGACTTGTCTTCAAACTCTCCTTTTGACTAATGAAGGCTCTAACCATAAAATAGTATATTTCTCAGAGTGCTGCATTTAAGCACCTATATAGTATAGCACTTACTATTGTACTTTAACATGCCCTTACTACATTTGTATTACTTGAAAGGACACACAAATTATTTTGAAAAATACTGGCTTTCACATACTTTTTTAATATCTCATGCTCATCAAAAATAGATATTTAAAAATGAAATCAATGTAGCAATACAGGTTAACCTTGCTTTTCATGATGGGTAAATTCATGACAAGTATAATCTCAATACACTAGGGCTACCATATCCACATTCTTAGCCCTGTGTATTCAGCACCCAGAACAGTGAGGACACGTAGATGAGTGAGAACAGGGTTTCTTTCTCCACTCTACCCATATATACTGTGTTTCTGGTATTAAAGTGGAAATGGGAAAAAAGAAGACCTAACAAATGTTTATGTCTCTGTGATCTTCTGGGTGATCCATGGTATGTCCCAGGGATTCCAAGATAAATTATTTAGTCCTTATTTCTGATCAAAACATGTTATAACTCGACTTCAATATGGCATACACTCTTTTTTCTTGTAAATGTGTGCCCTACTTTTGTCTTGTGTCCTTACTTAACAAAGAAAAGAGACAGAGAAATAGCAAGTGATGTTGAAGAGAGGTGTTAGAATAGAGGCACTGAAAAATATCAAATTATAAGCATTATAAGTAGGAATACAATGATCAGGTTTTGGTTTTAGAAAGACACATACTGATAATCACCTGTTATATATACATTATACAATGTAACCTTTGTACAACCCAGTTTACAAGTGTAGAAATTAAAATTCAGGAACATTAAAATTCTCATTCTAATTTATATATGAATTAGGGGTGAAACAATTTCAAACCCAGGCCTGTCTGACACATCTTTTCTATTATAGCATCTGCCTTCCCAGCAATATCAGTTTCCTGGGAGAGCTGATGATCCAACTTCAGACACCTAAACAAAAGAACAGCAGTCCTCAGTGACTGAAAATGAGAGTTTAAAGGAGATGGAGAAATGCAGGGCTTCCATTTTAGACAACTGAGTGAATAACGGCATAACTTATATGCATGGAATACAAGACAAGAGCAGATTTGAGGAAGAAGATTTTTAGTTCATTTGGGAACATACTGAACCCTGAATGCCTGGAAGTTATCAGGAGTATTATCTAGTAGCCATTAAATAAATGAACCAAGAACTCAAGAGAAGAGAGAGAAATGGAATTTCAGATTTCAGAATAATCAATAAATAGGTCATAATCAAAGTAGTGGGTATAGATAAAACAACTATATGAATAGAAAAATGCAATTGTCATAATAAAAATATAAAATGGGGACCAAATATGCAATAACATTTCATTAACCTTGATATAATATGTTAGGATGATTTGCAAAGATTGTTTATAAAAATCACATTTCCACAATTTTAAAAGAAAGAAAAGTCATTATATTAGCCTCACAATTTTGAACTAAAAAAAGCATTTTCTGAATTTGGGCCCTGTGGAAGCAAAATCAGTTTAAAGTGATAAAATCCTAACTTTGGAGTATTTAAAATATAAAGAAATTCAGGGTACTTATGATCAAGATGGAGGCATAGGTAAACATGGCTTGCCTCCTCACACAGCCACAGCTGTGCAATTTTCTACAATAGGCCATGCTACTAAGACAGGAAGTCAAAGCAGCTCTACTTAACACATAGAAACAAACACAGGAGGCTGCCAGAATGAGGAGCCAAAGAAACATGGCCCAAATGAAAGAATAGTACAAAACTGCAGAAAAGAACAAAACAAAATGGAGTTAAACAATCTGTCAGATGGAGAGTTTTAAACACCGGTTATTAGGGTTCTCCAGGAACTCATCGGGTACTTCAACAGCATAAAAAAGACCCAGGAAGAATGAAGATTACACTAACTGAAATTTAAAAAAATAATTTACAGGGAAACAACAGTGGAGTGGACGAAACCAAGAATTAAATCAATTATATGGAACATAAGGAAGAAAAAAACATTCAATCAGAACAGCAAGAAGAAAAAAGAATCCAAGAAAAAACAAGGGCAGGCTAAGGAGCCTCTTGGACAACTTCAAACATACAAACATTTGAATCATAGGGGTGCTGGAAGGAGAAGTGAAAAAGCAAGAAATTTAAAACTTTATTGAAAGAAATAATGACAGAAAACTTCACTAATCTGGTGAAGGAAAAAGACATACTGAGTCCAGGAAGCACCGAGAGTCTCAGACAAGATGGACACAAAGGTGTGCTGTCTTGTCTGAGAACCACACTAACACACATCATAATTAAAACTCCAAATGTTATAGGTAAATAAAGAATCTTAAAATGGCAAGAGAAAAGCAAATAGTTACCCAAAAAAAATTATAATAAGACTATCAGCTGATTTCTCAAAAGAAACTTCACAGGCTAAAGGGATCGGCAAGAAGTATTCAAAGTGATGAAAAGCAAGAAGCCGCAACCTAGATCACTCTATCCAGAAAAGCTATCATTTAGAATTGAAGGGCAAATAAAGCTGAAGAAGTTCATTATCACCAAGCCATTATTATATGAAATGTTAAAGGGACTTATTTTTTAAGAAAATGAAAATAAAAACGATGAACATTAAATGCCAATAAATTCACAACTATCAACAATTGAATCTAAAAACAACTAAACAAACAAGCAGGATATGGATACCATTTGGAGAGTTACCAGTTGGGAGGGGGAAGAGGGAGAATGGGGGGAAAGGCACAGGGATTGAGAAATACAAATTGGTAGTTACAGAATAGACAGGGGATATGAAGAACAGTGTAGAAAATGGAATGGCCAAAGGACTTAAATAGCCATGAATATGAACTAAGCAGGGGATTGCCAGAGTGAATGGGGAGTACGGGGGGGGGGGGGCGGTTAAGGAAAAAAATAGGCAACTGTAATAGCATAGTCAATAAAATATAATTTTCAAAAGTTTAGTTGTGTCATATTTTTGTCTATACCATAGTAAGTAAAAATACAACAGCCAACACTTTGGGGGTGCTTATATGTACTATGCCCTGTGCTATGCTTCATATATACTCATTATTCTAATAACCTCATAATTCCATAAGTTAGACAATATATTTTTTTGCTTTAATGAAGAAACCAAGATTCAGAGAGATGAAGTAATTTTCCCAAGGCTAATAGTGTTTGTGTATAACCTTGGATTTGAACCCAAACTATAGTCTCTATTATACTTCCTAAAAGCTGGTATCTATGAGAGCTTTGTTTTAATGTAGTCACTTAAATAAAAAATTACAACTTGAACTTTGTAACAGTTCTGTGTAGATTCTTCTCCCAAGACCAGAAAATAACATTTCAGTTTCTCTAGCAGCTTATTGATACTTTTTAATCTGTTTGGCAAACATCCTTTTTTTTCACAAGTGGCATAGAAATAAATGTGAATCAGGGTTCATTTTAATTTTGACATATCTAAGTTATTAAGTTAAATAATGTTCAAAATTGATTATGTCAAGTAGTGAAGTAGGATTCCATACTGACAGAAAGTTTTCCCAAATACTTTTTTTTTCTCTAATTAGTAACCCAGCCTCTCAAATTCTGAAAGGATCCTGGATCTTAGGCTCTTGTGTTATAATTGGAAAAACACATGTGAAACACATGAGTCATTGTCTAAGAGACTAAAAAATATGTCTTAGTTTTTTCTACAGGCAAAACATTTAACTTCTATAGGTTGATATAAAAACCTTAGCAAATACTTTTAAATAGATATGTTTATGGCATAAATTTTGATGATGGTTTCACAATGTATGTTTATCTCCAAAAATATCAACAGTTATACATTAAGTATGTACATTTTTGTATGTCAATCATGCTTCCATAAAATGATTTTTTAAAAATTAGAAGTATCAATAAAACCTTCAAAGTTAGGAGGTATCTTTCATGGCTTAATTTATACTTAAAATACTATGTTAGCTTATTGTGTTTCATGTTACTTAAAATATCAATGTAAACGAATTCATTAGACAATCAATACAGAACAGGTGATTGTTGAAAGAATCATAACAGGATTTTTAAAATTACAACATAAAGACAAGATTTCAGAATTCAATATCACTGTTAATATTATAATCTGACACAGAGCTGTGGTTATGGTTTTGTAATGGTTTGGCCTTTGAAAATTTTATAAACTTAACTATTTCCATCAGTGAGCAATTTTTCTCTCAATTGAATGCTGCAATTAAAAATTTACTATTTACTTGTTTAATACTTCACCGAAAAAATATCACTGTAATACCAATTTTCTGCCTAATAAAACTTTATTTTTTATATTTTTTCCTCTTACAAAGTATAAGGTTCTATGATACATAACTGTATTAAGAAATTATTATTTTCAATGTTAGAATTCTTATGATAGTTATCAAACTTTTATAGGAATTTTTACCAAAATATCAGTTGGTTAGAATTTGGTAACAGTGTTGCTTATTTCACATAAAGTAGCTACATTCTTAGTTAATATTTTGGAAATAAATACTGTAAATAATGTAAATTCTACAGACAATTATGTATTGATATATTTGTCTAGATCATGGGATTTATATTTGACCTAAAATTTGGATGGGATCAAACTGCCTCTTAAAAGATAGGTTTATAGAAAATCAATATTTTTCCCCCACATGCCGATGACCCTGATCAGGGTAGCACATTTTCTCAGGCCAATGAAAGGAGTTGATTTGCTGTAGCTGTGCTGACATCACTAGATTATTTGTACTTTCCAAACTGGCTCCACCCCATATGAAAATGAATAACTAGGCAGCTCCAGAAAACCTAACCAGCAAGTTGCCTGTAGCAGATTTTACAGAAAAGTAAGGTGAGATTTATTTTAAAATGCACTATCATAAGTTCAGTTTAATAATTTTTATTAAATTGTATTTAAAGATCAAAACAAGTAATTGAAATTAATTGAAAACCATAGTTATGGGAATCAAGAAGAAAGTTTTTCTTCTCCAAATTTCACCTTTTATTCAAGTTCTTGTTGGCTGCATCCCTGAGATTGTATCATTAGAAGCCGAATGATCTACATGGAGCATCATATCCTCCAGGGCACTCAGCCAGAGGGCAAATACTTCTGAGAATGATTACATTGAGCTATTAACCATTATAACATTAACTTATAACATTGGTTTCTAGTATGGTTGACTGATAGGAGTCCCCTGAAGAAAACAAAATGGCATTCAGGAAAGTCCTGAAGTATCAGAGTAAGAGAAAGAAACAAACTGTACAACAGTCAGAGACAAAGGCTCAACCAAGGAGCTCTGGATCGTCAGGAGCACAACGAAAGGCCCAAGATTTGGAGGAAAAGAATAACCTATAGTTTCAGAAAACTGCTGAAAAATGACTAGGAGAGCAGTGAACCTACACTTTACTGGTTATTCAGTACATGTCTCTTGTCAGCTCTGAGTCTTCACACATACACGAAACTTACTTTCTGACGTTCTAATGTACATTCTAATGCATTTCTCTATAGTGAATTGCCCTCTAAGAAGGCACATTTATCCTACAACATTATGTTTTTCATTTGCCTCTCAGTCCTACTGACTTATGTCCTTTAGCACATACATTGCTGATCCACCTCTTGTGGGTCCATGCAACTGCATTTGTATGCATGTGTAATGTCACAGTCCAGTGTGCGATTGAGCATGACACTGTCCTCTCTGCAAAAGTCTGTGGAGTATTTTTAGAAACATATCCTCCATATGTCTAAAAGTCTATTTCCCAACTCATGAGCTATAATATTAGGAATTCCCAGGATGATAATGTCTCTCAAGTTAAGTAAGCTCTAGGACCTCTTTCACATATAACATTTTTTACAGTTAACTAAGAATGTTGAGATGAAGCCAAAAAGATAAAATTTAAGAAAATATCGTCAAGTGGTATAAATACAGGTTCAAAACAGCAATTGCACAAGTACGGAGAACACATGGCTTAGCAACATTCATTTGAAAGAGAACTGGTCAGCAGCCAGGCCTTGCTGCTGACTGGCCCATGTAAATCTCTCCCATTGATCTGCCAACAGCAACCAAGGCTCAACTACAACAGGAAGGTGTACTCAGTCCTATGAAGGGTGCACCTCAAGTGCCCACCTTGGGTGATAGGGGAGGATGTGCTACTGGACCCTACAGGACACCTACTACATTAGGCCACATTACTAAGACACGGGGTCAAAGCACTTCTACCTAATACATACAGACAAACACAGGGAGGCTGCCAAAACAAGGAGACAAAGAAACATGGCCCAAATGAAAGAATAGATCAAAACTCCGGAAAAGGAGCTATAAACAAAATGGACATAAGCAATCTATCAGATGCAGAGTTCAAAACACTGTTTGTAAGGATGTTCAAGGAACTTAGTGAGGACCTCAGCAGCATAAAAATGATCCAGTCAGAAGCAAAGGATACACTAATTGAAATAAAGAACAATATACAGGAAAACAACAGCAGAGTGGAGGATGCAGAGAATCAAATAAATGATTTGGAACATAAGGAAGCAAAAAACAACCATGCAGAACAGCAAGAAGATAGTTACACTAATTTTCGATGACATAGTATCCTTATTGTTATACTATCCAAAACAATGAGCATAGTATAAGCAGCCTCTGGGACAACTTCAAAAGATCCAACATTTGCATTATAGGGGTGCGAGAAGGAGAAGAAAAAGAGCAAGAAATTGGAAATCTATTTAAAAAATAGTGAAAGAAAACTTCCTCAAATTGGTGAAGGAAATAGACATGCAAGTCCAGGAAGCACAGAGAGTCCCAATTATGATGGATGCAAAATGTCCCACTCCAAGGCACATCATAATTAAAAGGCCAAAGTTTGAAAATAGAGACTTTTATTTTTTTAAAGATTTTATTTATTTATTTTTAGAGGGGAGGGGAAGGGAAGGAGAGAGGGAGAGAAATATCAATGTATGGTTGCCTCTCGTGTGTCCTATGCTGGGAACTGGCCTGCAACCCAGGCATGTGCCCTGACTGGGAATTGAACCGCAGTCCTTTGGTTTGCAAGGCCTGAGCTCAATGCACTGAGCTACACCAGCCAGGGCTAAAGAGAGACTTTTAAAAGCAGCAAGAGGAAAGAAGTTACCAGATGGTTGCCAGATGGGAGGGGGAGGGGAGAATGGGTGAGGAGGTGAAGCGATTAAGAAGTACAAATAGGAAGTTAAGGAACAGCCATAGGGATATAAATTACAATATGGGGAATGGAGTTTCCAAAGAACGTATCCACATGACCCATGGACATGAACAATGATGGGCGGACTGCCTGAGGATGGAGGAGGTGATGGGTGAAGGAGGGCAAAGGAGGGCAAATCAGGACAACTATAATAGCATAACCAATAAGATATAATTTAGGAAGGGAGGAAAGAAGGAAGGGAGGGAGAGAGACACCTGGAACTTTGAATAGACAGGCTTAAGATGAGCCAACAGTATAGCACATCTCCAAAATGTATTGATGGCAAGCATGGCCGCTTTAATAGCAGGCAGTAATTGCTGAGGACGCAGTAATCCTGCTGTTCTAAGCCTCACCCTGCTATACTCACCCTGGTCAGTTTGGAGCATTGTGTTCCAGGTACCTCATTTAAGATGACATCTATAGAGGTCTGTTCGATGTTGAAAGGTTAGGGAATCATATTTAAGGGGAATGGTTAAAGGAATTTGCATTGTTTATGTGAGAAAAGACAAGCTTAAATGGAAATATAAGTGTCTTTATATATTAAAATCATTGTTCTTAGAGGATGATTTGTAGGTATAGGTATAAAAACCACTAATTTATGGTCTTATTTTAGATTATGGATAGGTTGAGTCTGTGATAGTTATATTCCCTACACAAATAAGTAGCAATAAGTATTAGAAGCTCTACATGAGCCTGTATAGATGGCAATTACTTTGGCAAAAAAATTTTGGACTCATAATACAGTCTGAGACAGAGCTGGAAAGGAACAATTCTCTGCAGACTGGAAGGATCATTTAGATCTCTAGCCAAGTCCCTTATTCAACATTTTAAATAGCCAAAAACCACTTTAAATTGTTATGGGAACTCTAAAATTTAAAGCTGAAAGAGATCCTAGCAATCACCTGGTTTAATCTTCCTATAAAGAAAATAGGCTGAAAAAAATTAAACAATTTGCAAAATTTATAATACAAACCACAGGTAGATCAGAAACCAAAACTCTGGCCTGTTGATTCCTAATTCAAGTGTCAAGTTTGTTCAATATACTAACTGAATCATTATTTAAATGATATTAAGGACATTGTTTTCTCTTTGTTGTATAAAATATTACTTATGGAAATTCCTTGCTTACTTTGAAGTCCCTTATGAAACCACCTCAATTATAGGGAGTATCACCAGAAAATGTGCATAATGGCTTTTAAAGCACAAAAACAGAAGTCCTGAAAATTATACTCCAGACTTATTAACTCTATAAATATTGGAAGCCTCTTGGGTCATTATTCATTTATTAGGTCTATTCAAAGTTATCTAGTCCTTTGGAGCCTTTATTTCTTCATTGGTAAAAGAAAAATAATAATGTCTGCTAATTCAATTATTTGAAAGATTAGGTGTCATGTGTGAATTGTTCAGCTTTGCTCCTTATACAAAAATGTTTCAGCAGTGTCAGACATTATTACTATCCACTAATCATGTGCTGGAGATGTAACATGGTGCTTCTGGCTTCTGCAAGAGAACAAGGTTGGACTTTTCTTAAAAGGCCCAGAATCTTTTTGTGGCCGGCTATCACCTTGCCCAAACAGTGGACAGTGATCCTTGCTCCCATAACCCAGAGGTGGAAGTACCTCCTAGCTTCAAAATCACTCATGCTAGTACTCCACAAAACAAATACCTACTCACAGAAGAAGGGGAAGAAAGGATCCACCCTAATTCTTAACACCACACTGTCCCTTATTTCCTGAAGTAACTTTTAAATATTTACCAATTATCCCTCCCCCTAAATACACATACACATTCATAAACCTAAAAATACTTCATCTGTATCTATGACCTCACATTGCTATGACAGTCTATCATATATTATCTCAGGAACAAAAAGGTCTGTATAATGCATAAGCTTTATATTTTATTGATTTAACCATAACTAGGGCTATCATCTTACTATGGTAAAATTACAGGGAAATTATGTATTGGTCATGGTTTAAATGTGTTAAGTCATAAAACATAAAACTTGTGAAAAGTTAACAATAACATTTTGTAAAGTTATAGCTGTTTTATATTGTCCAAGCATATCTTTGGAATTATTTCCAAAAAGGCTCTCCCCATATTACTGTTTCTGAATGTGTTATGCTCTACATGGTTATGATGGAGCAAATAATGCCAGAGCAATGGATGGATTCTGCTCCTGGATTTGCCACCAATGACTTTGAGCAAAACAGGGAGCATTCCATCCACTGCATCTGAGTTCAACTATCATTCCTCCCTGTACCTCTGACTCTGACTTCTCAATTGCTTGAATTCTTATTGTTTCCTTAGGAATAGAAGCCATACTTTTCCCCTTAACACTATATTAGTCATACTCGTTCATATAGTATAGATTCTGAGTGAGACATAATTGCTTTGCTCATTACTCTGCTGCTTATCAGCAGCACCATTGTAGTACTGGTTTAGTATAATCTCTAGGGTTATACAACTTGAATTTCACCCTGTACTTGCCAACTACTGCCTCTATGACCCTGGGTACAACTGTTAACAGCTTTGTGTCTCTGTTTCCTCAATTGTAATATAAAAATAATAATCCCTCATGACACTTGTCTTAAGGGTTAAATTAATAACTGTACCTGTAAAGCAGAACTCTTGGAAAATTATAAATGCTCTATAGCCCTGGCCAAGTAGCCCAGTTGGTTAGAGCATCGTTCTGATGTGCCAATATTGTGGGTTTGATCCCCTAGTCAGGGCACATACAAAAATCAACCAATGAATGATTAAATAAGTGGAGGAACAAATTGATGTTTCTCTGTCTGTCTGTCTGTCTCTCTTTTGTCTCAATCAATCAATAAATTTTTTTAAATGAAGGCTTTATAAATATTAGAAAGCCCTACAGTCTCCACCAAAAAACTACACACCTAATAAAATGAATATGGTGAAATAGTGGGATACAAAGTCAATATTCAGAAATCAAAGGCATTTTTGTACACCAACAATGAAATATTAGAAAGAGAAACTAGGGAAAAATACCATTTACCATTTGTCAACCAGAAAAATAAAGTACCTAGGAATAAATATAACCAGTGGGGTAAAAGACCTGTACTTGGGAAACTAAAGAACACTGAAGAATGAAACTGAGGAAGATACAAATAAATGGAAGCACATACTGTGTTCATGGATAGGAAGAATTAACATCATTAAAATGTCCATACTACCCAAAGCAATCTATAGATTCAACACAATCCATATTAAAATACCAATGGCATATTTCACAGATCTAGAACAAATATTTCAAAAATTTACATGGAACAAAAAGACCCCAAAATAGCCTCAGCAATCTTGAGAAAAAAAGAACAAAGTTGGAGGGATCTCAATACCTGAAATATGTACCTTATACATATTATAAGGCCACTGTAATCAAAACTGTCTGGTACTGGCATAAGAATAGACACATAGATCAATGGAACAGAATAGAGAGCCCAGAAATAAACCCATATCTCTATGGTCAATTAATATTTGATAAAGGTGGCAGGAGCATAAAATGGAGTAAAAACACCCTTTTCAATAAACAGTGTTGGAAGAACTGGACTCGTATGTGCAAAAAAAAAAAGAAACCAGACGACCAGGTTACCCCATACACCAGAATAAACTCAAAATAAATAAAAGACATAAACATAATTTGTGACGCCATTAAAGTCCTAGAGGAAAACATAGTAAAATTTCAGATATAACATTCAGCAATATTTTTGCTGATATATCTCCTGGGGCAAGAGAGATAAAGGAAAAAATTTAAAAATGGGTTGACATCAAATTAAAAAGTTTCTGCACAGCTAAAGAAACCATCATCAAAGTAAAAAGACAACTGACTGTGTGGGAGAACGTATTTGCCAATGATACATCAGACAGGGGACTAATCTCCAAAATATATAAAGAACTCATCTGATTCAACTCCAGGAAAAGAAACAATTTAAAAAGGGACAAAGGATTTGAATAGACACTTTCCAAGGAGGATGTACATAGAGCCCATAGACGTATGAAAAGATGCTCAATGTTATTAGTCATCAGAGAGATGCAAATTAAAACTACGATGACATCTCACATCATACCAGTCAGAATGGCCATCATTAATAAATTAACAAACAAGTGCTGGTGAGGCTGTAGAGAAAAAGGAATCCTAGTGCACTACTGATGGGAATGCAAGTTGGTGCAGCCATTGTGGAAAACAGTATGGAATTTCCTCAAAGAAATTAAAATGGAATGAACTGCCTTTCAATCCAGCAATCCCACTGCTGGGATTATACCCTAAGAATCTCAAATCAACAATTCAAAAGAATATATGCACCCCTATGTTCATAGCAGCGCAGTTTACAATGGCCAAGTGTTGGAAACAGCCTAAGTGCCCATCAGTAATGAATGGGTCAATAACAACACTGTAGTACATTTACACAATGGAATTCTACACAGCAGAAAGAATGAATTCCTACCTTTTGCAACAGCATGAATGGAGTTGGAGAACATTATGCTAATTGAAATAAGCAAGTCAGTGAAAGAATAATACCACATGACTTCACCTATAAGAGGAATCTAATAAATAAAGTAAAATAATGAGCAAAATAGAACCAGAGGTGTGGAAACATGGAAAAGACTGACAGTGACCAGAAGTGGGGAAGGGGGAAATGGTGGAGAGAAGGGGAAGGGATCAGTCAAAGAACATGTATGGATGACCCATGGACATGGACAACAATGTGGAAATTGACTGTGGGAGCAGGGGGTGGGATGGGCGGAGGATAGCAAAGGGGGGAAAATTGGGACAACTGTAATAGAATAACAATTAAAAAAATCAAATAAAGGCCCTATAAATGTTCTCTCATATTATCACTACTGTTATTAGAAGTAAAGGTGTTTTTATCCATTTGGTAATCCAGCCATTCAATTATAATTTGTTATATATCTATGCCATCCTGCCAGGTTTGGACAGGAGAAGGGATAGAGAAGATAACAGTGAAAAGATGAGATTTCAGTAAAGACTAGAAATAAGTGAGGAAGTCAGTCACCCAGGTATCTAGGGTAGTAAATATTTTAGGCTGAGAAACAGAGTGCAAACAGCGCAGGAGTTTGCCTGACCTTGTCCTAGGAACAGCAAGGAGGCCAGTGTGAGTGGAGTAGCAGGAGCAAGGGAGATAGTGGTGTTGAGAGTTGGTGGTGAGGGGTGCAGATCTTCTGAGGCTTTGTAGGTCATTGTAAAATTTTCCAATTTTATTCTGAGTAAATTGGGAAGACATTGGAGACACTTGAGTAGGAAGTGACATGATATGATTTATATTTTGAAAGACTCACTCTAATTCTACATTACAAGTAGACTATGGATTGCAAGTGTGGAAGCTAAGAGACCAGATGGAAGGCTATTTCGGGGATTCAGGTGACAGATGATAGTACTTGAACTAAGGTGGAAGCAGTGGAGATGGTGGGGATATATTGTAGAGATGCTACAATATGATTTCTTAGCAAACTGAATGTAGAATGTGAAAGAAGGAGATGAGACAAGGATGATTCCACAGATTGAGGTCCAATTAACTGGAAAACTGGTATTATCATTACCATTTTCAAGGAGAATTGAGAGAAAAATTCTTACTTCTGTTTTGGGCATGTTAAGCTTATATGCCTAAGAGCCATCCAGGTAGAAATGAATTTATGATTCTGGAGTGTAAGGGAGAAATTGAGCCTAGAGACATAAATTTGGTGGTCATTAGCCAAGAGATTAGATGCAATCATCAAGAGATGAGTGTGGACTGAAAAGAGATGCATTATTTCTCTAGGTATATGAAAGTATTTTATTAGCCATGTCAGTCTATTATTCATGTTCAGAAAAAGAGAAACATGATGAAAAGAGCTTTAATATTAAAGCAGGAGTAATTTCCCTAAATAAGAGAAAGTGTTCCAACTGTTAGTGTGATGTAACACGGGAATTGGTTGCAAATGGTTTCATTCTTGGATGGCTTCAAGAAAAGATTTGATAGTTATATGTCTTGGACTCCTTAGACTGCGGGGGGTTGGGAGGGTCTTTCCTGTCCTATCACAGTGTGACTAAAAGAGGAAAATGAGAGCTATATGAATAAAAAGCAACATAGTTTATTATCATATGTATGCATATAAATATATACATATATGTTCATGTTCATAAAAATTAGGGTATGCTCATCAAAGAATATTTGCAACAGTAAAAAGATAAAAATCATTTGAACATAATACTATTATAATCTATTTTTAATCATTTTTTCTGTTTATTCTAAGAAAGTTATAATTACAAGTAGGTTTTTTTAAGTGGTAAAATAGTTTAATTGTTTAAATTCCAAGTACAGAAAATTTACTCAATTACCTTAATGGACATTTGGTATGTAGCTCAGTTCTCTATTGTGCCTAGGTAAAGCAAAGAAATGGAGAAAATTTGCTAAAAGGGTTGGACATGAAGGAAGGAGAGAAGGAAGAAAGAAAAGGGAGGAAATGGGAGTAGGAGGGAAGAGGAGAAGGGTAATGTAGGGAGAAGCACAAGAGTTGTGAGAACAGCAAAAGTGAGGTGCCAGGGAGAAGGCTGCAAAGAAAAAGGTTCAGTAATTTATGAGAGCTCCTGAGATAATCTGCGTTCATCTGGCACTCCAACCCTGCAGCTATGAGCAGGAGTATAATGAATTGCTTCATATTTCTTCTCTCTGAACATCCCATAGTTTGTTAGTTACTGGTTACAGTTCTTTATCTGCTGTTCAGCATTAAAATAACTAAAAGCATTCAAATCGATAGGGTCGCTGGAGCAGTCTGTGAGTGGGGAAGTCTCTGGTTGCAAAAACAAAAACTAGATCCCTAAAGTACAAGACCTTGAGGCTTCTACCTTTGCCTCAGATATTAATCTGCATAAAAAGCAAAAAGCAAACCAGCTGTTTATTCAGTTTATTCTAGTTCTTTGAATCTTTGATGTTATGTTTCCTCCATGATGTTGGTGATAAGCGAGATGTATTGGTTTTGAGGCAATAATAATGAGGACAAAGATATTCCACATAGAAATTTTCTTATGCACCAACAAATTTTCATGGGCAGACTTCGAGCTTATCTAAAATAGCTTCCTCAAAAATGAGTGTGATGGTTTGAAAATCTATCAATTCGTGTAAATGTATCACCATTACCAAAAATATACCCCAAGAAAATATACCACTGATGATGGCCATTTATTTTTAAAATAAACTTTTCATTTGCTTCCAAGATTTCTTTACTTACAAGTAAAAATGTGTATTGTATATACTGCCCTGGCTGGTGTGACTCAGTGGATTGAGCACTGGCTTATGAACTTGATTCCCTGTCAGAACACATTCCTGGGTTGTGGGCCAAGTTCCCAGTTGGAGTGCCTCCAAGAGGCAACCAAAAGGCATTCTCTCCCTGTCTTCCTCCCTCCTTTACCCACCCTCTAAAAATAAATTAAAAATATGTATTATATAGACCACATACAAAATATTAATGTACCATTTACTAAATTCTGTTTTTAACATATTAATTCAAAGAAATATATAAATTTAGCTATAACATTTCTGAGTAAATACATCAGTAATGTCCAATGGCCAGTGTATTTGAAAGAACTGGCCAAAATTTCATAGCATTAAGCCAGAGGTAGAAATTAGAGCATTTTTTTTCTTAGTGCTGGTTTATATATTGAGTAGTAAATATGAAGAACTTGTTGCCCCAAGCACAAAACAAAGATAGCAGTCAAGAAAGATTTCATTAAATGCAAAGCTTACTGTAAACATATTTTCAATATATGCAGTACTAACTTTACTAGGTCATCAAAGACAATTAGGCTACTCTTCAAGATTAGAGACGCTGATCTAATCTTGAATATGACCATGAGGGCCACTCGTTCTCCTCAGCAGGCTGTGAAACTGAGCCAGATTGGGCCAGCTCACTGTTGCCTTTGTTTTAATTTTATAAGCATTTTTATATATCTTCCAGCTTGTAAGATGAGAAAAATATTTTTGATGGTAGTGTTAACATAACAAAATATAGCAACTTGAATATGTAAAGAGAATTCTCTTCTATGGTATAATATCATAGATTTTGTTTGCATGCACTCCAGGAAAACAGATGTCATTTGTTTCAACTTGTACTCTAAACTCTGGCAATTTTTCTACTGGTCAGTATTTTACTTAGAACTATGACTGGGGGCAGCAGGGAATTATTTAACAGTAGGTATTTCTTTCATTTGCATACTTAACACATTTCCTTTTTTCTTGTTTTCATACTACAAAGAGGCTATAAGCACACATATTATATATATGTAAAATTAGATATGATTGGATGCTTTTACTACAATTTAAAATTTTTAAAGTGATTAACTCTTTCTGCAGACAAATGTCACAGAGTTCAAATTAAAAAATATAGTTTTTGAGAAGTTGTGCTTTATTCATTAGATTTTAATCATAGACTATCTCATGAAATCTCTCTATTACTTATAAGTACTAATTACTATAGTGGATAAAATTATATTTCAAAATATTTTTAATGTGAATCCCCCAAACCAAAATTTGTTAATATAAAGATTAAATGCTTGTATTAGCATATGATTTCTTTGCTACTTCCCAAATTTCATGTTGATCTTTTTTAAACTTATTTTTTTCATTACAGTTGACATATAACATTATATTAGTTTTATGTGTACAAAACAGTGATTAGATATTTATGTACCTTATGATGTTTTCACTATGGTAAGTCTAGTACCCACCTGGCAACATACATAGTTACTACAATATTATTGACTATATTCCTTATTCTGTGCCTTTCATCCCCATGACTATTTTATAACTGGAAATTTGTGCTTCTTAATTTCTTTCACCTTTTTCACCCATCCTGCAATCCCCTCCCATCTGGTGCCATCAATGGGTTCTTTGTACCTATGAATTTGTTTCCATTTTCTTCATCATTTATTTTCTTTTTCAGATTCCACATATAAGTGAAATCATGGTATTTATCTTTCTCTGTCTAATTTCTCTTAGTGTAATACCCTCTAGGTCCATCCATGCTGTCCCAAATGGCAAGATTTCATTCTTTTTACAGCTGAGTTATATTCCCCTGTGGTATGTACCACTTCTTTATCTATTCATCTGTGGATGACACAGGCTGCTCCCATATCTCGGCTATTGTAAATAATGCTGCATGAACATAGGAGTGCATATCTTTTCTAATCAGTGTTTAGGATTTCTTCAGATAAATACCCAGAAGTAGAATTCCTGGGTCACATGGTGGTTCTATTTTTAATTTTTTGAGGAATCTCCCTATCATTTTGGAGGTACACCACCTTACAATCCCACCCACAGTACACAAGGGTTCCCTTTTCTCCACAGCCTCACCAGCACTCGTTGCTTGTTGATTTATTGGTGATAACCATTCTGACAAGAGTGAGGTGGTATCTCATTGTAGTTGTAATTTGCATTTCTCTGATGATTAGTGACACTGAGCATTGTTTCATGTCTTTTGGCCATCTGTATGTCCTCTTTGGAGAAGTGTCTATTCATGTCCTCTGCCCATTTTTTAAACAAATTGTGCTATGGATGTTGAGCTGTATGAGTTCTTTATATTTTTTATGTAGTAATTCCTTATTAGATATATCCTTTGCAAATATATTCTCCCATTCAGTAGGTTACTTTTTTGTTTTTTAGTGCACCTCTGGATATCTAAAAACCTACTTTTTGATCTTGGCTTCTTAACTTTACAGAAACTCGGAATGTATTTACCCTCTAAGCAAAGCTCACAGTAATTAGGTAGCATTTTGCCAAGTATGTACAAAAGCAACTTCTCAGTTAATATTCTCGAGTTCTTACACTTGTCAAAAGAAATAACTGTACAGTGTGAGATAATTTACAATAACTTACCATGGGCACAGTGGGTTGTCCCATGAATTATTACAGGAATGCATTTGTGAAAGCCTTATATCAGAGTAGGAAACCGCAGGCCTACATATCTGACCTTCAGCATGATTTCTCATTTTGTGATTAAGGTAGCATTTATTAGTCAAATCACAGTTCACTTATTCAGGGAGATGAATCGCACACACTCCCTAACTCTGGTGGTTACTCTGGATAACCTGTCAAAATCTCTGTGGACTTCAGAACTGCCAGAGCATCTCTGCCTTTCCTCTCTCCTGCTTTCTTGCTGTGTCTGTGTGTTCCTCTTCTCTCTCTTCAGTGTGCACTCTCTCTGCTTCTTCCCCTGCTGGTGTCTTTCTCTATTCCTCACATCCTTCCTCTGTCTCCCCCATTTCACCCCCCTTTTGCTCTCCTATCTTCTCTTTTCATTATACGAAGTTAAAATACATTGAGGCCTGTTGCCTGTCCACCAGCTCCATGTAACCACCCTCCTTGCACCGCCAGCCAGAGCAGGACTCACTGTTCTTCACGATTGCCCTACTGCATCTGTGCCTTTTTGCACACTTTGTTCTCTGTTTGGAAAGCTCTCCACCCTCTATCAAAACCCTCCAATGACTCTCCTTTCGTGCACTTTTTCCAGGGAACTTTCTACTCTGTCCTCCTCACTTCTTTTGCCTTCATTCTCCCGATCTCTCCCTTATCCATATGAAACTTACTAGTAACTTTCAGAACTTACCAAATTATGTCCTATAGAAGTACATTAAAGGCAAAAGTATATCTTCATAGCCTTTATTTATACAATGTTACCGTGCGCACTTTTATTGAATTTATTGGGGTGACATTGGTTCACAAACTCACACAGATTTCAAGTGCATCGTGTGCCCATGACCCAAAACAAAGTCTCTTCATGTCCCGATTTATTCCCCCTTTGCCCACCTTCACCTACCCCCACCCCCAATTCCTCTGGCTATCGCCACACTGTTATCTGTGTCTGTATTATAAATATATATATATATATATATATATATATATATATATATATTTGCTAATCCCTTCACCTTCTTTTATCCACCCCCCAACTCCCCTTCCCTCTGACAGCTGTCAGTCTCTTCTATGTATCCATGCCTCTGTTTCTGTTTTGTTCCTCAGTTTATTTTGTTCATATGGTACTTGTCTTGTTCTGATTGGTTTATTTCACTTAACATAATAATCTCCAGATCCATCCACGCTATCTCAAATGGTAAGATTCTCTTTTCATGGCCAAATAGTGTTACGTTGTACCACAGCTATTTTTACCCACACATCTATTGATGGGCACCTGGGCTGTTTCCAGATATTGGCTTTTGTAAATGATGCTGTAATGACCATAAGAAACCCGAAACACTAATTTGAATGAATATAAGCATCACCTTGGAATCCAATCACATTCTTAATTTTAATCCTGATGAACTAGATCAAATTGTCTTTTAACTGCATGTGACATTTAGTTAGTTTTCCATGATTAGCGGCTTCCTATTTTAAAAGAGTTCCCACTTTTAACAGAAGCCTTGTCCAGTGAAATTGTTGTCACTCTAATCCCAGCTGGAATATGCATCTTTATTTTTTAAGTAGTAAAAAAAATAAATTAACCAAACATTGGTATTTAGAAATACACTATAGTTTTAAGGTATGAGAAAATTTAAAATAGTATCTTTATTCCAGTAAGTGAAAAATTCATTAATTTATGTAAGATTACATGGGGAAATCTATTGTACATGACACTTTTATATTCTTGTAGATTTTAGGCCCAGGAGTTTAAAGTGTTTTTCTTCTTTATGTTTATTATATCAACTCTTCCCCAACTTCGTTCTCACCACCTCCCCTTTCTTTACCCCTCAGCCCCCACCTCAGCTATTAGTTTAATGCTTTGCATAGAGTAGTTACTCATTAATTACCTTATTTGTTATCCTTTATAATTGTTTAACCCACTAGCATAGTTACTTAAGCATCAACAGAAAAAACTCAGTTACAGTTTTTTGCTATTTATAGCAAGCAGTTCAAATACACCACCATTTGTTTTTTGTTTGTTTGTTTGTTTGTTTTCTTTTCCAAATGATACCCTCTTTGGGCTTCTACGCGACACCTGTATCTCTACTCAGTTCTTTGCAGCCACCAGTTAGGTGCTGTCAGCACCACTCCACAGGTTTAGGGAAAAGAGACACAAAGTAGCAGATAGGGAAGGAGCGCTAGAAACTGAGGGCAGAAATCGTTTCTGTCCCGAGCCTTACTGTGTTGCATCCCTAACTACTAGCACAGGTCCTGGCATGTATGAAGTGCTTGAAAATATTTGTCAAATGAATGAATGAATACATGGATCAGTGTTTGGGTGTATATTATATATCACCAATGATCATCTACTTGCTGGTTTCTTTTCCCTAATATATAAACACTGGGTTTTCACATTATAAACATTGTAGCAATATTTTTTCCTCTCCAATGACTCCTTTACTTGTGAAAAACACACCCACTTTTAACTCCTGGGTGGAGGCAAAATGGAATATGATCCTAGTAATAGAGTGTGTAAATAGAGAAAAATCAGCTAAGCTTGTGCTTTTACAAACCACAGTAACAATGTATCTTCAATATACAGTGAATGTAACTAAAATAATTCTGAACTGAAAACCAGAAAACTTCAATTCCAGTCTAAACAAACACTGACACTAATTCATGACATTTTGACAAGTTATCTTACTTCTTGTGTCTCGGGTCCTTTCATAAGTAAGATGAGCATGATGGCTAGATCAGTGCTTCATATATTTATTTGGAAACACAAGTACTTTTGAAAATCTGATGAAGGCTTTGAATCCATTTCCCGATGTTTTGTGTACAATTTTTCCTCTCGAGTTTTCCTCAGGGCCAAATGCAAACTGCGCGTCAAGATGTCTGGACTAGATCTCAAGGGTTCCTCCCAGCCCTCCATCTCCCGAATGCAGTTGGCTTTGTCTCATACAACCAACAATGTGCTTTCAAGCAGACAGTCTAGTTGCTTCCTCAATGCTACAAAGTGGGTTATTAACATGCACTAGAGGTCTTCCTCTCTAAGTTTACAGTAAGAGAAGAGAGCAACGTGCTTCCTAAGGAGAAGTCAAGACAAATTTGCAGCTTCCATAAGGAAAACTCTCTATTCCTCAGGCTAGTTTCACAGACTTGTTGCTCTGCCCCTCCTCTGTTGTTGCTTTAACTTAACGTTTATGTGCACTTTAATTCCCAACTCAACTGGGCATTCTGCAGATGCAGAAACCATGTGTGGTAGCCAGCATTTGGTTGGGCCGCTAATGACCCCCACCATTAGCATACACACCCCTGTGAAGTTCCCTCCCACATTTAACTAGGGTTGGTGTGTGTGACCAATAAAAAAGGCAGAAGTGATGGCGTATTACCCAGCAGCTTTCACCTTGCTTTCCCTCTCCTCCTCTCTCTCATGCTCAGTCTGGGGAGGGCCACTTACCATGTCATGAGGACTCCAGGGAAGCCTACGGAGAGCCCTGCGTGGTAAAGAGGGAGTCCCTGGCCACCAGCCTGCTGGGACCTGAGGCCTGCCCACTGCCGCGTGAGAGAGGCTGGAGGCAGATCCTTCAGCCTCCGTCATCAAGTCTTAAGAAGACTGCAGCCCTTGCCCTGGCTGATGTGGCTCCGTTAGCTGGGTGTTATCCCACAAAGTGGAAGCTCGCCAGTTAGCCAGTGTTTCTCTCACACATCAATGTTTTTCTCCCCCTTTTCCTCCTTGCCTTTCCCTCTCTCTAAAAATAAATAAATAAAATCTTATTTAAAAAAAAAAAAAAGACTGCAGCCCTGGCTGTCAGCTTGGCTGAAACCTTGTGAGAGATCCTGAGCTAAAACCACTCAGCTCCGCTGCCCGCAGATTCCTGACCCACTGACAGTCCGAGAGAGTATGTTGTGTTAAGCTGCTAAATTTGGGGTAATTCGTTATGTACCAATAGATAGTTAACACACATATTAATTCTCTCTCTCTCTCTCTTTCAGTTACTTAGTACTATTGGTAACATTTTACAATTGAAATCTGTTGAAGCAGTCTGCTCTAACCTCTTTTATTTTATATATATTTTTAAATGAGACCCAGAATAGTTAAGTACCTGCCCAAGGTCATTCAGTTAAATGTTGGGAAAAAAAGCATTAAAACCCAGGCCTCCTAATACTAAATACAGTGCTATTTCCATGTTCCATGCCACCTCTGACTTTCTAACCAGTTCAGCCTAGTCCTGAGGAGTAACTAATATATATTTATGTTTATACTAAAAGCACAACTGGTATGATACACTAAGACTGATAAATCATACATGAATTGTTTAAGCCTACTTTTTCTGCCTTTTCTGTTTTCTAATTGACAATTCAGACCATTCATAAACCCCTATACAAAGAATGCTTAGAGCAAAGTAATGGATATTGATTAACATGAGCTAATTTCACTAGTTTTAGGTAGTTCTGATAAGAAACTTTGGTAAGAAAAGGGGTTAAACTTTAAAAAATTAAGCATTTGGGTTATTAGAAGATACAAACCATCAAGTCATTTTGTGAATAATATAAACAACTGTTTTTGATTAGTTATTGCTTCTGCATTCTTCAATACTTCTTATCATCTGTGGAATAAAGTTCATGTTCTCTAAAATGGAAAACAACTTTCCCAGAAATGAGGATTTACTGCAGGCTCATCTCTCCCTAATTTCTACCTTGAACTTGATAATCCTGAAATACTGATTCCCATACGTACCTACCAACACACCACCCAGGTTATCCAGAATACTCCAGGGAAAAGTGTCCTCAGTTCTTACTATCTGCCCCATTCCCTAAGCCCTTCTAGCTGGTCAGGCTCACTCCCACTAGCTCTCATGGAGTCCAAGTACAGTTTCTTTGAAGATTCTTGCTCAGTCTCTCACTGGTTCTCTCATCAGTCCTTCACTATGGTCCCCTAACTTCCTGAGCTTACCATTCTATTAAAATTGAGTCTTTGGTGTTGGCCTTCCAAGAAGGCTGAAATTTTTCAAATACTGGGTCTTCATCACATTTATAGACATATCCACAGTACATAGCAAACATGTGCTCAATCAGTATTACAATAAATAGTATTCTAGTTTCTGGAAAGGGCCGCTGCAACTTTCCGAATACAAACATTCTAAGATGTTTTTAAGATATTGAAAGAAACTAAGGCCAATCAGGTCACAAATAATGCATATGTCTAGTTCTGTGGAAAAAAACTGAGAAACAGAGATATATAATGTACCCAGATATTCTGTCTTTGCACTAACTCGTCATTTTTATTCCCTTTCTTTTGCGCTTTTTAAAATTTGGCTAAGTCTTAAGAAGATTAGTAGTAAATCGAGAACATAATAATCATGGACAAAAGAAAGAACCACTTTGCCAGTATACTGGTTTTTTCAACCCATCCTTCAGAAGTGCCCGTAGAACAAACTCTCCTCTGTTTCTCTTATTTGTTTTTGTTTTGTTCTATTTGGATTTAGTGGTCCTTGAAGAGGGAAACTATTTGGCTCTACTCCTAAAATTAACTTACTTATTCTCTAAAATTTAATTGTATATATGTATATATTCCATAATAATTGAGGACACTTACTAATGAACAAAAGTATAAATATTTTAATAAATATCAGAAATGTGTTTAAAATACAACCAAATTAAATTTTGCAGCATCTTTAGCAATTTGTAGGCAAAATAAACTGGAAGTTTCGATGCCAACTCAAAGGAAGACAGATGGAGATGTTGTGTACAAGGAAAGTTGGAGTAACGTTTTTATTTAATGCTAAGAAGATAATGCCAAGGACTCACTAGGTCTTATTACAGAGGAGAAAATTTCAGCTGTTTACAGTTCTTCACATGCACATTATCCCACTGCATGGTGCAAATTAATGTGTGATATTTTAATAATGCCAGCGGCATGTAGTGATAACTAAAACTGTACTTTGGAGTTAAACCCTCTTGGATTCACATTCCAACTCCAACAGTTACCAACTATGGGACCTAGAGCAAGTTACTTAATTCTATGAGCCAAAGTTGCCCCATCTGCGAAACAGGGATAACTCTGCAAGCTTGATGCTCTGGGAAGATTATAAGTTACATAACATATGTGAAGTGTTCACAGTGCCAGTCCCATAGTAATCACTCAAGATATTTACCTCTTGAAGTAATTGTTATTATATCTTAAAATAATATTAATGGTCTTTTTATTGTGAGGGAAAGTGTTACTTAAAAATGCCTCACTTCTTCCCCTTCAATATCTCTCAGTAACTTGTGTTGGCAATAAGGAAACTGGGAGGTTTAAAGCAGCATTCTGAACACGAACTTCTTACTCTTTCGCACATAATGGTACTCATCACACAGTGATTTTTATCAGGCCTACTATTCAGTGTCTACTCATATGTTAACTAACCACCCAGATAGTTCCAGAAAACAATCATTTCACAGACTTTTTTGATATGATTATTTCAATCACCAGCTAATTTTTAACACCAGTCTTTCTTAATTAAAATGTATAATGTCTAAATAAAAGGCAGAACAGGCCCCTTAAGAGGCCTCTGTATAATTTTAAAACTAGCACTTGTACACTAGCAAACTTAGCAGGTTGGCCAATCTCCTGAGGGTCTTTTCTTTCCTTCTGTGAAGCAGAGCATTGGTGACTGCAGGCCTATAGCAAAGAGGTATTTTGAGAAACAGAATGTAATGAAATGTCCAATTGCACCGGCTTCAGTGTAGGCATATGTATTTTTAAAGAATTAACATCTGTTTAGTTATCTACTTATGTTCAGTCCCTCAATATAAATGTTCCCAATTGTACATTGTGCAATTTTACATAAACTAAATTAAAGTTTTATGGCAAAAGCAAAATGTAGTTCTATACATTGCAGTCACTTTAATAGTAATATTAATGTGAATACCTAATAAACTATCAAATAATACTTGAAAATAAATTTTGGGTTCAAGTACAACTTAACGACATGATACATAGCTTTATATTCACCTTCTTTGGGAGTGAACTACTACTCAATATCTAATCAACTTCAAGCCAGTTAGAAAATGTAAAGACCAAATTTGGCCAGAATCCTTTCAAAGTGTATAGCACTTTTGTATACCTATTAAACATCCAACATTATTTCATAATGTATTATTTGTGCAAAAAAGAGGTGGGCACAATTTCTCAGACACAGAGAAACATCTATTGGGTTTATCTAAGTGGGAAAACACCTCAGCTCCTTGCCGGTTATGATTAGAGGAAGTAAAATCATGCCATGACTACCAAGTGTCCCGGTTCCATAGCTAGAACAGGTGATCCAACTCTAACGATGATAAAAGTTGTCTTACCTTAAAGAATGTGGCCAGTAACCTCCATAATTTTATCCTTAAATGTGAAACATATGCCTCAAAGCCATTGTTTCTCTTACTTCTTGGAAAGTATTATGGGGGAGGAAAATTCCTCCATAAGGATAATGCATGTTTTACAATGAGTATTTGTGAACAGTTAAACAGATTACAATTATGGTCAGATTTGGAAGGCATGAAAAAGAAAAATACGCAGTTATCCAGAAAAGCAGTATTATTCTAATTTAATGTATCATTTCAATTTAAACTATGCTATCAAAAAAAAAGTTACCCTTTAAAGGAAATAGCCATTTTTAGTAAACAGGAAAATCAGAAAAAGTCTGAAAGTTAAGAAAGATCCAATGTTTTTCTAATTTTTGCAGTAGTCAAAAAAAGGTTTGACTTAACATTGACACCTAGAAAGACACCGAGTCACTTTCCATCTCCCAGCCTTGCAGTAGTCTCCTATCACCAACCATCTACAAAACATATGGTTGCTGAAGGTAATACATTTGTTCTCTCATCCTGATCATTCTTAAGGTCATTTTTTTCCAGAAAAGAGTTCCATGCTGCCCTCCTCATTTGAGTTAGGCAACCCCCAATGTGCGCTAAACTTTTCTTCTCTGACCAGTAGTTCATTCTCCACCCCCACCTAAACGGTTAGTTCTCCAAAAATGTGGACTGTGAGTTACTGCTTACTCCTGACGCATCAGTCTGGCATAGGGAAGTATCTATGCCTATTTGTTAAATTAATAAAAGACTGAAAAAAGAAGTCACCAACCTTTCAGAGCCTTATATGATATCTTCATTATTCAAGCAGAGAGAAACTTCACTGAATGCAGGTGAACTCCCCTCAGTACTAACCAGACTAACCAGGCCTGTGGCCAGAAGTCCAGTTAGAGGCACCATTAGACACCAAGAGACTCTCTGAGGACCAGGCTACCGGCACTGAAACATATTGATTGTGTATTCAACAACTTGCCACTTCTTACCGGCTCTCTCTCTCTCTCTCCCATGTCCTCTTCTCCCTTCAACATTGCACACCAAGTCCAAGATCGATATTCTAAGTGCTACTAATAACTAGGCAGATCCCTACTTGAAATTTATCAGCCCATTGCTTCTTTTTACCACTGTAGCTCATTTAACTCTAAAAGACTTTTTCTGTCTTTTTTAATGCAGATATTCCTCAAGCCAATATCAACTGCAAATTATTGTTTTCTCTGAATATAGTTTTTTTAATTCTTTATTTTTTTATTGTTGTTCAAGTACAGTTGTTTCCATTTTCCCCCCACCACTCTCCCCTGCCCCACTTACCCCCACCTTCCACCCTCAATCCTACCCAACTCTGGCTTTGTCCATGGGTCCTGTATACATGTGTAAATACAGTTTTTGATGTAAAGGGATCAGCTGACAGTCAGATGAGAATAAAAATGAGTGTTGAGGAGGGCCATAGCATTTTCAGGATTTGTCTTCACCATGCCCCACCAGTCACCTCAGTATCACCAGTGGTAACTGTATCCGATAGATCACTGGCCTCTACAGTAACACTCTTCCACTAGTACCTTGAAATTACCTAGAAAACACTAAGTCAAATAGGTTTTAGAAGCCAAGACATCTTTTATGATAGAGAATAAGAGACAACAGAGGTGTACTTTTGTTTCAGCAAGGGTTTTAATTCTTTTCTTTTTTAAAGATTTTACTTATTTACTTTTAGAGAGAGGGGAAGGGAGGGAGAAAGAGAGGGAGAGAATGTTCATGTATGGGAGCTGCCTCTTGCATGCCCCCAACCCGACCAGGAACTGAACCAGCACCTAGTAGCCTGCAAGAGGAATGCCCAAACCAGGAGCCACACCAGTCAGGGCTGGCTGTTATTTTATTGTCCACATCACACTTTCATGATAATTTAATAATCGTTTTTCTTACTTATAAATAGTTTTAGTTGTGTAAAAGCTTAAGGGAGAAATATATTTAGTGAGTGCCAATCCTTCTTCCTTCCTTCACCTCTTGCACTGGGCTGAGTGCTACTTCCTCCATCGGTGGAAGATAGAAGGAAGAGCAAGACATGATCTTAGTTAATCTTTCCAAAATTGACATTCTAGTGGCATTGCCAAATGCAAACATAAGTAACCACAAGGCAAGGCAAATGTGCTGTTTATGGCTAGAAACAATTTTATTTAAAATTTCAAGTAAGTAACCTATTCAAATGATACTGCAATTAATTTATTACATTTGTGATTCTACCTCCAGGTTATGGTAAATTTTACATTTCTAAACAGATTTTTGGCCAGTAAATGAAACTTGTTCTTTATTGATACAGTTGAAATAACTTCAGTTTTTACTCAAGCTACTTTTTTGAAAAGTAAAACAAAAGTTTATTGTTTTTAGGGACATAAAACAAAAAATTTTCAATCCTGTTGGAATCCTAAAATATTTCTAGTTTTTAGTTGGTTTCTGGGTTGCCCAAATAATAGGTATTGGGCATCATTTCAGATTAGAAGAATGATTCCATAAAGTTGCTCAGAACCCAGAAAGAGCTTTAAACAGTTAAATCTTGTGGCAAATCTCTGGATTTCTGCCCAGTGTCTATACACTAAATATTACCTAATACTCCAAAATCATAATCAGGCTCCTGATTTTGGCACAAATCTTTAGTTCAACATCATTCTTAAAATATTGGTTCAGGTCAAACCCATAGCCTTTTATTTGGAACAAACAACTGAGTGGAAGCTTGGATTTAGTTCCTCACTACACAACAGGTAGATCCCATAGCTCTGTTTCCAATGTAATAAAAATTTAAGTGTTTTACCCAGTCAGGGGTGAAAATAAGGAGGGTATGAAGGTTGTGTGTGCTCTCTTGTCAAGTTAAATTTGTAAAAGCATATATAGTTTTATCCTAGAGTTCTGCAATTCATATCATTGTGGTATAGGTTTAGAGAATTCCTGCTATGAAGAACTTATTCAGCTTTATGTAACTTCATATTTCCCAATTGGTTGGCCACAGAAACTGTGCTGCATTGTATCTTGAAGGGCACTAGTGTTGAATGAAACAAAGTTTGGGGTTGCGGCCTTGAGAAAACTCTGCAGGCTGAGTTGCTTCTGATTTCATCTCAAATCTCTTCCTGAATGTTATCTACAAATACACCTGAAGTTCAAATAGGCAGATAAGTGGAAAGTATTATAATAGTTTTTAATAGCATGTGATAAATACGGTATTTAAGGATATTTGAACATGCTCATCTCCAGTCTTACATCATGAAAATAAACTCAGTTTCAGAATTGTCCTGATAAATAAGCAAAATTATCAGTTTTATGCACAAATTTAACTTGTAGATTCAAGTCCCCTGTTTGAGTAGCATTTACAATACTCTTATTATCATTTCAACCCCTCTGTATACTATTCTGTTTTTGTTTGTTTTGTTCTCAGAAATCCTTCCACTATCTTATCAATCTATTGAATTCCATTGCCTTTATTTTTAAGGGTTATTGTACATTTTATTAGAATCCTTTGTATTTAAATTTACTCAAATTAATTTTTATTAAATTTGTGAAAATTTTTATATAAAGTTTACCTTAAATTTTTATATAAAGTTCTTCCTTACCTCTCTTTCTTTTTTCTCTCCTGTTCACATACAGCTATTTTCTTCCTGTTTATTCTCAGCAGGACACTCACTAATGGCTCTATCAAGCACTCATGTTCACTCCAGTAGAATTGATTACACTCTTCTGCAGGGAAGTTGACTGGAGTAGGTGGAGACCCTCCAGAGCTGTCTTCCCCAATGTGCATCAACCACTTTCCTGCCAATAATGGTATTGTCCATTTAAAAGGCAAGTTTTACCTGAACATGGATATTGGATAATTCTCTCACCTTCCCTACCCTAATCCCTTTGTCTTTACATACTACTATACAAATCCATTCAAAACTACCTAATTAGAACAATATTTTTTGGTTAATGAACATGGTATGGTTTCTTCACCTAAGTCAGATAGAATCTCAGATGAAGATATGAATTTTAGTCAAGTCAAATGTTTACCAACTCTAATGTGGCTTTCAGAACCATGTAGAAGGCAGAGAATCTTCACGTGGCAGGCAGTTCTGCATGTGGAAAGATTGGATATGAACGAGGAGGACATTATGCTAAGTGAAATAAGCCAGACACAGATGGACAAGTGCCAGAGGATACCACTTACAGGATGATTCTAACATAGTCAAACTCATAGAAGCAGAGAGTAGAATGGTGGTTGTCAGGAGCTGGGGGAGTAGGAAACAGGGAGGTATTGTCAAAGGCTGTCAAGTGCCAGTTATGCAAGATGAACTAGTGTGAGAAATCTACTATACAGTTCAGTAGCTATAGTTTGTAATGTATTGTATGCTTAAATATTTATTAAAAGGCTAAATTTATATTAAGTTATCACAAAAATTATTATTATTATTATAAATAAAAATAACAGGAAGAAGCTTTTGGAAGTAGTGGATATGTTTATGGCATAAATTGTTCTGATGATTTCACAGATACATACTCATTTCCAAATTCATCAAGTTGTATACATTGAATAAGTACAACTTTTTGTATGTCAATCATAACTTAATAAAATGTTTTTTTCATGAAAGATTAGATATGGTTTAGAAAAGGGAGGAATTTGCATGGAAACCTATTACATTTGAGGATTTTTTCCTATTTATTACTTGGACATACACAATTCCTGCCTTTTCTTCTATGTGCCATATGTGCAATTAAAATACAGAAGTCTTATTTCATAGTGATATAAAAGAAGATACTGCACTACCCAAAACTGTCTGATACAGAGGAAGGAAACTAGGATCCTTAATCCGGTACTTACACAGAGAACAAATGTCTAGCTTCATATGCTTTTTCACTAACCTGGACAGACCCTGCAGGCTTATAGTTTCTTCCCCCCGGCTTATCCAGACTGGAGGTTGTCTTTTCCAATCACTTCCTTTGAACTCTCTAGAGTGATGATAAGAGGTGAGACCTTAATTTGGCGGCATCTGGGTTCATGGTCCTAAGTGGCTCATTTAAGCACCAAGTAACTGGCATTGATGCCTGCTGCAGCACCACTTGAAAGTTTCCGAAGAGATTCAGACCTGCCTGTTATTGTGAGAATGTGGCACAGGACCTCTTATCTCTGCAACAAACTCATTCAGCAAAGAAGCCTTCTTACACGGCAGCTTTAGAGCTGTCACCACACGCATTTCCAGACCAGTTCACCAAATGTTAAAACCACGCAGATTTGTCAGAGAGGTCAAATGGAAGAACTTCCTTAAGGCATAATTCAGAGATTCACTCCTAATAAATCCATTTCAAAATTCTGCAGGATGCAAGCTAACCCTGGGGCCTTCTAAGGGTTCCAAAACATACTCGGGCACCTGAGGGGATTCAGGCTGAATTAGAACCTCTGGTCTAATTAATGAGTGGATTTCCACCTCCCCAGCCCAGTCAAATCCCCAGAAAGCTTTTACCAACATTAATACCTTGTTCCGTCCCACCTTCTAAGGTTCTGATTTAACTGAGCCGTGGATTTTCTGGTA
Source organism: Artibeus jamaicensis (assembly GCF_021234435.1). Taxonomy (NCBI): domain Eukaryota; kingdom Metazoa; phylum Chordata; class Mammalia; order Chiroptera; family Phyllostomidae; genus Artibeus; species Artibeus jamaicensis. Next base: position 21,694,209 of record NW_026521883.1, read on the forward strand.
ATCTAATGTGATCCCCATGGTCCAGTGGTTCTCAGCTTTGGCGACATGTCAAGATTATGTGGCGAGCTTTTAAAATTCCTGGTGCCCAGGCTGCACACCAAATCAATTTAATAAGAATCATTGTGGGTGGGACCTGGCCTTAGCATTTTTTAAAAAATTCCCTAGTTGATTACATATTTAGCTGAGGCTGATAAATAGAAAAATCTAGAAAAGAAAATTCTTCCTTACATCTAAAACCTGGCTTCTTGCACTCTCTCCAGTTTACTTGCATCTCTGATTGCTCTAAAGCTACAGGCTGAAGTGTTGTGATACAGCTTAGTAACAAGGGAAAATACATGTTCTGAAGCTCAGGGTTGATATAGAAATGAAAGTGATAGTTCAAAACGGAACTAACAAGGAAAATGGCGACAGACATAGATGGAGAGCAAGATGACACCTGGGGGCAGGGGTTAGCGGGTGGAGGGATGGAGCAAAAAGGAAAAAGGACTGAGGACATGGACAACTGTGTGGTGATTGCCGAAGGGAGAGAGGTATAAGGGGACTACATGATGATGGAAAAAATACAATAAAGATTAAATCAAAAAAGAAAGTGATAGTTCAGATGAGAATTTACAAAATAAATAAGAAATGTACCTGTGGCAGTAAATTATTAGCACATTATAAGTGTGAGGCACTTGCATTAGCCCAAGAAAAGAGCAGGCCTATAGAATGAAAAATAATATTTAATATTAGATTTTTTCAAAAATAGCTAATATTTTCAAACTGTTCCACTGAACATTACCCATCTTCTGTAATTTAAAGTCTTGATAATTTAACTTAAGGGAATGCCGGTCATTGGTTCTACTGGATTCCATTTTCTCAATAATTCTAAGATTTTGGTCCAACCCCATAGATATGTTCCTCATTATCTGTCTTTTAAAGGTGGGGTTGTCCTGTTCTTATTTTCTTGTTTTGACAATGTGAATTATTGTTCTTTTAGTTAACTTTCTGAGAACTGTTAGAGCATAAGCAAGTTTACCACATTGAGAGGTGATGTGTATATTTGGTCGCTACTAGTAGAGATTATTGTTGATTAGGAGTTTATCCAAAGAATTGTTGACAATTGAGTTGCTGAAGATTTTGTAGCCAAAGTCAAATCCAACAACACTGTGTTTATTTGTCTTTTGCCAATTGTTAGGCCATATCCCGTCACAGTCTAACAATCCAAAAGAGAATATTGCCAAATTACTGGCCAGTTTTCAGAATGGCTAACCCTTTTCTTGCTATGGAATTTAACAATGCTTAACTATAACAAGTAAGGCATACTCTACTTTTTTTGAATTGGTGGTTTATGACAACTAAGAATTTTTCCTTAAAAGGGATGGCTGATATTGATTATTGTTGGGGACAGCAAAACTTTTTAGTAATTGGAAGCCAAAAGCAAGGAAAGCGCCCTGAGAGACTGAGCTCTGTGTTCCACATCTGTCCAGCAGGGCGGTTTGTCGGTTGCCCAGAGCACTGCTGCCACCTCTCACTCGGCACCCTAATCCCCAGCTTAAGCAGCAGTGTTATTTCTGTCAGGTGTGGAGTGATTGTTTCTGTCTGCTGAGGGCTTGCCTGGTCCAACAATTATCTGAATTCACCCTCCGGCCTTGTCTCCAAGGGGAAAACTCTTTCTGACAACAGCAGTGCAAGTATTGACCATCCATTGGCAGTCCCTTTATGATGCTGTTAACACTCTTTCTGCAGAGAACATGATATGTATTTCATTTTTGAGGGACATCGTATGCTTTTATTACCCTTTTATTAGTTCAGGTTAGGTTCTAGTTTTATCACTTAGAACCCTACTGGTAGGCTAACTGTGAAGCCACCGAAGAGAACAATTTGAGAGGAGAGGCTTTCTTGCCTCCTGGGTAATAAAAGCATGAGATCTCAGGACCAGTTTTCCAGTCACAGCTTTTCTCTCCTGGGGAGTCAGAAATGTGGTTCCTTGGCCTCTCACAGGTTCCTACATTTACATAGTTGGGCCTTACTTATATGTCTACTAATACAAGTATTATTTCTGTTGGGTTCCTTGGTATGCTTTTTCTGCTATTTCATTCTAATATAAATTTAAAATATTTCACAAGATAGCACTATAATTAAGATAAGACTAAAATAAGATTGTCATAAGCCAGGGTAACTGAGATAATTTTTTGAATTTTTTTTGATTGACTTTTTTTTTTAGGGAGAGAGAGAAAGGAACAGAGAGAGAGAGAAATATCAATTTTGTTGTTCCATTTACTTACACATTGATTGGTTGATTCTTGTATGCGCCCCAACCAGGGATCACACCAGCAACCTTGGTGTATAAGGATAGTGCTCTAACCAACTGAGCTACCTGGCCAGGGCAGTAACTTTTCAAATTACCTAAAGATGTGAGACATGAGCTATCATATCCACCTCCCTTCCATTCCACCTCCCTTCCTTCAGGCCTTCCACCCAGCCCAACACCTTCTGAAAGCAGAAATATACACCCAGATTTTCCACTGTGCCTACTCACTCCAACCCACTATCTTAACAATACCTATAAACTACATTCTTGTTCAGAGCCTTGCTTATTACTGGTGAAGTAAGCAGTCCTTTGAGACCCATTAATATCCTGAAGTTAGTTCCTTCCTTTATTTTTTCTCTTTTTCTTACACTGTAGCATAGTATTAGAGAAGAAATGGCTTACCAAATTGGCTTTTTAGTTACTCAAGATTCATGATAAATTTTATTTCAAACTACAGAATAACTTCAGCATTTCGTATATATTTACAAATGCCTCTGTTTCAAGAAATTTGAACACAAATAAAACTGACACATGTAAATGCATTCCAATTATAGATATTTTGATCCCATATAATCATACATGTTTTTCACTTTTACTGAATTTAACATCTAATTTTTTACTTTTTTATTATTTGGAAAAAGCATTCAAAAGAAATTAGTCAGCATGTAGAAGAATTCTATAGTGTTTAGGTTTGATAACCGTATTACTACAATTTTAAATTAGTTCTGAGAGTTCATCCTTATCATTGAGATATCATCTGAATCTCATTCAACATGTGTGACAATGATGAATACTTAGATTTTCCACATTTGTGTTACATAGTTTCTGTGGTTTAGAATAACATAAGCTTCATGGAGTAGAAAATATATTAGAAATCATCTGTATATATCTCACACCTTACAGATGAAAAATTGAAGATTGGAAAAAATAAGAAATTGTTCCAACATCATTCATAGGAAGGGATTAGATCTATGTGTTATAATTTCCACCTGGACTCTATGATAAATCTGAATAATTTAAACGAAGTGATTGTAAGCCAATTCTGTTGCTCACATAAAAGTGACCAACCACAAAACTTTCTTCCAAATAGTTATTTCCTTAGCTAAATTTCAGCGTAATCAGAACAATATCCTAAGAATAACATGTCTTTATTAATAACAGTAACTATAAAACCATAACTGTTAACAATCTATTAAAATGTCCTTAACATCCTATATTAATTACACTTAAATTATTAGCTAAGAAGCCTGAAAGCCATTCATTAAATCAAGTAACAAAAGTTTTAACCATGTACTAAGCAAGCCTGGCACTTTCAATCGACTTCAACACAATATTGTAGGATCATATGCTAATAATATTATTCGAGTACTAGTAATACAAACAAAATTTATTCTCACTCAGGAATTTTAAAATTCAAATGTATATGTTGAGGTATATATTTTACCCCATTAAATTTAATACTATTAAAATTGGCTATTAATCATAAGTGCTAAATGATAAATTCAACCCTGATATTACCACCTGACAAGAATAACTGATTCCTGAGAAAAGTGTGAGGCTTACTAGTCAATAGTTATGGAATTAACATCTTCTTCAACTCACTTTTATTTTTTTCTTCACCTTTACTTTTCTCTCAAGCTGACATAGAACCGTGACATAGATGATGTACACAAATAAAATCTTAGGAGGAACCTATTCTTCTGCCTTGGTAAATAATTAAACAGCCCAGCGCAAGCTCAATGTGACATGAACAAATGAAGATGCCACTGGTTCCCTTCCGTTTTATCACTACCCACAATTGCACAAGTCACTGGGTGCATGTTCAAGCACTGATTACTTTTACATCACAGAAACAGTCTTTCAAAGAAAATCAAATTTAAAAAAATAATAAATTCTCCATTTCTCAAACTAATAAGTAGTTTTTGGTGACCATTTACTGAGTACTCATTAGCATTCCTGAAGAGTTTTTCTAGCAGACAATAAATCATAGTTCAGTGTGACTAATGCCATTTATGTTATGTTTAATTTATGAGCATTTGAACTTAGGACATGGAGAGTATATTTTCAAATTAGCTTGGTTATATCAGCTCCAATTATAATACTAGTAAATTTGCCCTGTTCTAGGAGAACATACAAAGTAATGTATACTGTGGAGGTACATTTAAAACAGTTTTTAGGAACATAGTTCAACTATCCAAATTTAGAGAAATTAGAAGATGACATTTAATTTTTTCAAAAGTAAAAAGTAACAGAAAGTATGTCACTTGGAAATTGATCTTTTCACATCTCATGATGGTTCATTAATAGTGATGTAAATAAAAGACATTACTTACTGTAATTGTTCTTCATCTCTTGGGTCCCTTTGACTTTGCCTCGTTTATCAATTCTCAGATACCACTGTGTTCGACAGAAGAGCCTTCTCACTCTTATATCCCCTCCTTCCATGTAATCATAACTTCTTGTGTGTCGCTCAGGGCTGGAACAGTTCACATTTGTAGCCATTTGCTCTGAAGTCATGTCATTGCAAGCTAAAGATATAGTGCCCACTAGACAGATAATGTGAAAGCATGAGCTGTAGAGCAAAGTTGGCAGGATCCATGTCAGTATCCATTTGCGCATTATAGTGTAGTGCTCCGAGTGTGCATGAATAACATACTGAAAATTAAAGCTTCAGTGATTGTTGCTCCTAGGTCATTGACCTCTTCCTATCTGTGAAGTGTAGGTTGATTGAAGGAAGAGTAGTTGCTCTTTCCGAATTGTTAGCCTTATCCTTTCAGTTCCTGATAACAACACAGGGTCCCTCCTTTACTCTGCTGAGATATCCTTGTAAAAGCAGGCTGTGGTGAGCTCAGTTGCTGTGACGCTGTTTGCTACTTGACTTCTGTTTGCAAGGAGAGATTAAGAGTAGGGACAGGAGGAGAAAGGAGGATGAAAAATTGTGGGTTTAACTTTCAGTGGGTAAAGAGTATTGTAGTACGCAGTGTAGTATCTACTGTGGAGGTACATTTCAAACAGCTCACAGGATTTCAACATTTTTACTACTCTGTATTTAGCTTTATAAAGGTTATGCACTGGTAGAGATAAATCAGAATATGATTGTACCATTCATTCCAGTTGTTATTTGATAAGAAACATCCTGCAATTAGAGCTATTGGTTTAAATTAAGTTCTAAAATTGCTGCTAACAAAGTAAAAATGCTTTCCCTAGATTTCTTCATTATATGCTTTCAACATTTGTGTTTAATCAATTATTTTTCTCCTGAACTGCCCACATTTCACAAGTTAAATGTCAGGATTACTCTGGAAAACTTCAGCCTTATCTTTATGTAAGCTGTACACCGAAATTACTATAGATAATTACGTGGCTCAAATATCTGGTAACTTTACTTTTCCCTTCAGTATGAAAACCAGAGAAAAAGATAAACTACTAGAAAACATTCAGCATTATTTTTTAAGACAAATAACAGTAACTTACTTGTTCTGTTGATAACAGCTGGATACACAAGAATTCCATGTCTGTTGTCTGCCTTGTGCAACTTGAGCCTTTCTACTGTAGCTACAAACTACTTCTCAGCTGAGAAATTCTCCAGCAGAATCATAATTGTTTCCATAAATCAACAGGCAGGAGGATTTTCTCCGTGTGTGTGAGTGCGTGTGTGCTCATGTGTATGTGTGTGGAGCCTTTTATTCAGGGCTTTTCGATAAATACCTTTGCTGACCTCATTGGAAGCAATTAAAACTTAACCAGTAAGCTGTTAGTTGAATACAACAGGGAGAATAAAGGAGGCTTGTATAGTATTCATTCAATGGTCATGAGAGGGAGCTATGAACATGGTTTATGCTGAAATCTACAAGTGGGTAATCTCCCTGGTAGAAACAGCTCTCTGATTCTGAATCAGTTAGAAGGAAAAAGGGAATTTTTTAGACCATCTTTACAACTTAGCAGCTGCATATAAGTTGATAAATACTACTTTGAACATATATAAAAGGGACTTTTTAACAGTTAGATCTTTTTTATAGCTCTATGATGCATGCATCTCTATTATTCCCCTGTGCTCTGAATGTTAGAATAAAACTACAAGTCTGAACTAACACATCTTACTGTCCTAAAGCACAGTATAGCTGAGTCAAAAGTATATTTCTTTATACAGAAATACTTCATCATTGTATATGCACATCATTTCTATGTCTTATATTTCTAGACTGAAAATAAGAAGACCTGGGTTCTTATTTGAGTTGGGCCACTAATTACCAATATGAGCTTGGGCAAGTCACTTAATATTCCTGAGTCTCAGCAGCTACATTTGTAAAGTTAGTGTATTAGTCTAAATTATTAAATGGTGTCTTATAGTTTTACAATTCTGTAGCTTGTAATTTTAACTATTGACATGCATGTTTTAAAAATTATTCTTAAAAATTAAAAAATAAAGAAAATGATTTCACATTGATTACCAGTATTTGACTCTTGCCTCAAAAAGCACATTAGCACAAGAAATATATGTTAATTTATGGATAGAATTATAAGAGTTATAGCTAATGTAAATAAGAAAGCTGTTTTACTTTCCAACATGAGTTGTTCTCTCTTTTACTTCTGGTTCTAGCACTTATATAGTAGTTTTGTTGCAGAATAATTGCATTGTTAATCTAAAGCAATATTTACAAATGTATATCACAATTATTTTTCCCATGTTAATACCCCTAAAACATACACTCACCCCCCCCCCACACACACACACACTGCATTTGAAATGCACCACATCACCACCAGGTGGTGCATGTAGACCAAACAGGACAAGGAAATTGGATTACAGTTTCTGTGATTTCCCTTTGTGTCTGTACTTTTGGGGAACAGAATCAAGAGCACAGAATAGTTTAAATGTACCCAGTTACTGTAAAAACACCAGATATTGAAATTAAGTTTATCAAGGCAGAGGAGTTTGGGCCCTGCTATAATTGCATCTGTTGAAAGCCAGATGGCTGCAAAAAATATTATATCATGTATTTCTCTAAAGGAGAAGAGAAGAAGGAAAGAAAGTGTGATGCCACTGTGTTAGGAATCATACCCTCGTTAGTTTTGTAGGCAACAGTAATGAGCAGGAGCAGAATTCCCAGGACTTGGATATTCCCTCTGAAGAAATGAAAATTATTGTCAATACACATGTAAAGGTATCCAAGAGCTACTAAAACTGTCCATTCCACACACTGACCCTAAAGATTTTAAATTAAAAACCAACAGATTAGAAGTCAGAATTTTCTAATTAAACACTTAAGACTTCAATAAAAGAAATGGATAGTTTAAAGAGTAAAGAGTGCTTGGTGCCTCCTGAAAATCTGCTATTTAGGGTGAATTATAATATGCTATATAAGGTGAATTGGGAAATGACCTGAGTGTGAAATTGTGATCTATGCACTCCGAGTTCATTAGATGCCCTTGTACCCTGTAAGATGAAAATACAATCCCAGGAATATTAATGAATGCATTGACTTCAACAAGGGAAGTATGTTTAAGTCATTTGATCATCAGTTTCCTTAGTGGAGAATAATAAATTGAGGATGGACCCAGTTCACCAGCCTCACCAGCACCACACTGTAATGAGAGCGCCTTTATGCCCTTCTTAGACTTACACTTTTTTGAGAGGGATTCTCCAGAAACCGGGAGTGACTTCCACATCTCTACATGGGGTAACCCTCTGTGTTTTTTAAAATTCTTAGTAGCAATAATGCTGACAAGAATTTATTGTCCTTGTTTTAATGTACATATAGTAATAGGCTAACTACAAAAAAACTTTGAAAGAAATGCCTTTTTTGTTGTTTCCAGATTGAGTTAACTTCATTTTTCTTTATTGGAAACACTTCTATCTCTTGAGCTTTAAATTTTTAAAACAAGGGATTTTTGCATCTATTCTTAAAAATTGACCTTTTAAAAACATAACCTTAGAAAATAAAAATTAGCATCTGAGATTCTTCCAAAAGAAACAGTGCCTAATAATTGTCTACTTTGATTTAGAGGTAGGATATGTAAAAAGAATACAAGAATCTATTTCAGTGAATATAATGAAAATATGGGCAGTTGTTAAAGTAATAATCAACCAGCTAGTTTTGCTTAAGCAACTTTTGTTATATCCCTACTTCATGAAGAGGTCAATTACAGAAAATTGGTTTCTTCAATTAATTTTGCATTTCAATAATGAATTTTAAATTTATGCCACATTCATAAGATCATGTATAACATAATCAATAGAAAAGAACATCATTAAGCATTTCATTACTTTTATTCTTACATCCTATCCTATTCCTTATTCTTCTATTTCCCCACCCTTTCCCCAGAATATAGGTAATCATTGTTAGTTTCATGAGCATCTTACTAGAGTTTCCTATGCATATACAGGCAAATTAAATACATATATGTGTATATATTTCCTTTTACTTTTCATCTCTTTATACAAAAAGTAGCATACTATACACCATGTTCTACATTTTGCACTTTTTACTTAGTAAAAATTTTTACTTAGTAAAAATGGAAACTCTTTCCATCTTAGTAGTTAAGAAATTTCCCCACTTTTGACAGCTGCATAGTACTCCATTGAATGAGTATATATCATGGTGTATTTTACTAGCCTACAATTGATGAACACTTCATTTTTTCCAGTCTTTTTTCTTTTTGTAAATTTTTAAATTTATTTATCTTTAGAAGGGAAGAGAAGGAGAGAAATATCAATGTATGGTTGCTTCTGGTGCATCCCCTGCTGGGAACTGGCCACTGCTGGGAACTGGCCTGCAACCCAGGCATGTGCCCTGATGGGGAATCGAACTGCAATCTTTTGGTTTGCAGGCCTGTGCTCAATCCACTGAGCTACACCAGCCAGGGCTTCTAGTCCAGTCTTTTTTCTGTTATAAAAAATAGATGCTGCAAAGCCAAAGCTATAAATGTGTCATTTTTGTTACAGTGAAAATATATCTGTAGAATTCATTTCCTGAATTTCTCTGGGTCAAATGGTATATATATTTATTATTTAAATAGATATTGCCAACCTACCCTCCATGGAAGATATACTAGTTTTACAATCCCGCTAGCATTACATAATAGTGCCTGTTTATTCAAAATAGTGTATTTGTCAAACTTTGGCGATCTTGCTAATCTGACAGATGAAAGTGTCATTTCATTGTACTCATCCTCTGTATCTCTCATCTTATGAGAGAGAGTGATCATCACAAACAGTGTAAAGAAAAGGTGTGCCCATCCACAACAGGTGGCCATGGGGAAGGTCCCCCTACAATCAGACCAGCAGAGCTGAAATCTGAGGGCTGACTGGGAGTTAACCAGATGAGGAGGTGCCTGTATTATACAGACCATGTGTTGAAAGAGAGCATGTCCTTTCCAACAACAAAACACTAGTGTGGCTCCAGTAGGAAGAATGAGAGGGAGTGCGGTATGCGAGGAGGCTGGAGAGGCAGGCAGTGTGCGGTGGGCAAGGTCTAGGATTTTGATTTGATCCTGACAGCAACAGGAAGCGGTTGCAGTATGTTAAGTGAAAGAGTGACATGATCACGATTGCACTTTCTGTCTCTATTATGACACAGCTTATTTAATTCTTATCAGTAGAATAAGTTTATGAAATATTAAATTGTGCTCATTTATACTATTCTTTCTGTTCTTCAAATTTTCAAAAAGATAGCCAGGCTTCGTAATTGGAAAGGGAAGATGGGGGAGGAAAAAGGCCGTATCTACTTCCCAATTTAAGTAAAGCCTAAATCCATTTCAAAGGGTTATGCTAAGTTCTCTGAAAAAAAGGGAAGCGTAAAAGTGCCTTTGATAAGCAGTTCATAAAAGGTAGAGTCCATAGACCAGGGAGCTTAGGAAAAAAAAAAAAAGTTCATTCAGGGAGTAAATCTCCTATATTTCTAGTTACACCACAGCACATAGCAGGAGCAGAAAAGCTCCAGAGAGCAAGAACTGCCTCATACCTCTAAATGGATGGACCCATAAGAACCCCTCAAAAAGATTTCCCATATTTTAAAAGAAATCTGAAAACAGCAGGGAGCCTGGACCTGGGGGAACTGTGTGAGCGGAGTCAGTGAATACCCTCAGAAGTAACCAAAGTAGACAAATGACTCAACAACCAGAGGCCCTTGCTTTGGCCCCTAAACAAACCCTTGAACCAAACCAAAGCCCATCTTGAAGCAGAACAAGGAAACCCAAGAATAATTGAGGTTAAGTTTTCCACAACTGGGGGCAGGGGATGAAATTCTCCAAGTTGAAACAAGGTCAAGTTATAAACATAAATTTATATGTGATTTCTTGCGTATTTGAGTGTGTGGGCCCAGATTTATTTCCACTACATGCCCACAGCTGTCGTCACACTACAGATCTATCTTGGTCTCTTCTTCTGTCAGTCCCACTCCATAAATTTAGCCTCAGCACTGGATCATGCCATGCAACCAATAGTACTTATGGCCTGAATTCATCCACTAAACAAATATTTATCAAATAGCTACTTGGTGCCAGATGTTGTCCTAGACTTTTGGAAGTGCAATGGTGAATGTTCTGGAAGTGATCTCTACCCTTACAGAGCATGCATTCCTGTGAGAGAACAAACATAAACAGATTAATCTGTGATGTGAGTAGGGTGTTGGGGTAGGTTGGAGATATTAGGATACAAAGAAGGTGTTCAAGGAAATAGAAGATGGAGAGGTAAATGGGTACAGGCACCTGCTTTAAATAGGAAAGAGCTATTGGAGGAGGTAAATTTTCAGCTTCCAGGAACAGGGATGACTTGGTGTGTTGCTAGAACTAAAAGAAGGCCAACTGAAAGAAGGCCATTGTTCATGTGGAGTGCACTAACAGTGGGGAGAGTAGTGAGAGAAACAAAACAGAAAAGAACAGGCAGGAAGCAAATCATAAAGAACTTTGAAGGTCATGGTTATAAGAATTTGGGTTTACTAAGTGTGATAGGAAGTTGGAGCACAGACGTGTCTACTCCAAATCTGATAGACCTGGTCAAAGACAGTAGTTTAAACTTTGGAATAATACCCCAAAAGTAATTGAGCAAGTTTGTGGTCCCTGTAAATCCCCAGTTATATAAACTTTGTGCTTACTCTTAGAATAATGCCCTAACATTTTAAAACTAACTGTATATAATATACAAAGTCTGAGTCATATACTAAAAACTGTGGTGTACCTGTGACTCAACTATATAAATATCTCAGTTTACAAATGTAATTGACTCTTTGTGTCTCTGAGTCTATAAAAATTTGCATTTTGTTTAATTTTATATTTATAAAAAGTTTTCTGAAATGCTAACCTAAAATTAAAGTTCTTCAAATTGTTATTAATCCACTGAATTACCTTGTAACTTTAGACCTGCAGCAAGGTCTCATCAAGAGCTTTTTTTTTCAATTTGGAAATTACTACATAGTGAAGTTATGTACAATTTATGTTTTATCACCTTGATTCCCCTTTAATTAATGCTTAATTTTAGCAAAGAATTGGTCTCATTAAGCGCTGATTAAGCACTATATGTTAGTGACCGGTTTTGACAGCCTAGTGGTGCTCTGTAACTGTTGAAAAGTGTTATAATGGATATGAAGAGAGTTTTGCTTCACCCCTATGAGAACATTCTGAAAAACAACACAGAGCCTACGTAATTACGGTTATTATAATCTTTGCTTTAAATTGTCATTCATTGGTTCCATATTCATTGTCTACATAACAAAGCAACAGAATGAGGGGTAAAACTTGCAATAACAATTTTTGTAAATGTTTCATGAATGTCAATAACAAAATTGGTTTAATTTTTCATTCATTTATTTTTTCTTTTAATCTTTTAAATTTAATCTTTATTGTATTTTTTTCATTACCAGTTAGTCCCATTATACCACCCACAACCCAGCAATCGTCACACTGTTGTCCAAGCCCATGAGTCCTTTTTTCCTTTTTGCTCCATCCCTCCACCCTCTCACCTCTCCCACCACTAGCTGTCATCCTATTTTCCTTGTGAGTCTGTCCCATTTTCCTTGTAAGTTCAATTTGTTCATTAGATCTCACATATCAGTGAAATTACATGGCACTTATCTTTTTCTGGCTGGCTTATTTCACTTACCATAATATTCTCCAGGTCCATCCATCCTATCACAAATGGTAAAATTTTGTTCTTTTTTACAGCCAAGTAATATTCCATTGTATCAATGTCCCATAGTTGTTTTATCCACTCATCTATTAATAGGCCCTTGGACTGCCTCCATATCTTCATGATTGTAAATAATGCTGCAGTGAACAGAGGGGTGCTTATGTTCTTTCAAATTAGTGTTTTGGGTTCCTTTGGATATATTCCCAGGAGAGGAATCACTGGGTCAAAAGGCAGATCCATTTTGAATTTTTTGAGGTATTTCTATACTGCTTTCCACAGTGGCTACACTAGCCTTCATTCCCACCAGCAGTGCAAAAGTGTTCTCCTTTCTCCACATCCTCACCTTCACTTGTTTGTTGACTTATTGATAATAGACATTCTGACAGGTATGAGATGATATCTCATTGTGATTTTAATTTGTATTTCTCTGATGATTAGTGATGTTGAGCATCATTTCGTATGTCTGCTGGCCATTTGTATGTCCATTCAGGTCCTTTGCCCATTTTTTAATTGGGTTGTTTGTTTTTTTTAGTATTGAGTTTTAAATACTTTATAAATTTTGGATACTAACCCCTTATCATATGTATCAGTGAATATGTTCTCCCATTCTGTGGGTTGTCTTTTTATTTTGTTGATTTCCTTTACTGTGCAAAAACTTTTTAGTTTGATGATGTGCCATTTGTTTATTTTTTCTTTAGTTTCCCTTGCCTGTGGAGATATATTTGATAAAAAATTGCTATGAGCAATATCCGAGAATTTGCTGCCTGTTTTCTTCTAAGATTTTTATGGTTTCAGGTGTAACATTTAAATCTTTGATCCATTTTGAATTTATTTCTGTGTGTGGTGTAAGAAGGTGGTCTAGTTTCATTTTCCTGCACATATCTGTCCAATTTTCCCAACACCAATTATGAATAAACCATCTTTAGCCATTTGCATGTGCTTACTTCCTCTGTCAAATATTAATTGACTATAAAGGTGTGGGTTTATTTCTGGGCTCTCTGTTGTGTTCCATTGATCTGTATGTCTTTTTTTATGCAAGTACCATGCTGTTTTGATTACTATGGCCTTATGGCAGTTTGATATTAGGTAGCATGATACCTCCGACTTTGGTCTTTCTCAGGATCACTGTTGCTATATGGGGCCTTTTGTGATTCCACATAAATTTTTGAAATATTTGTTCTAGTTCTGTGAAATATACCATTGCAGTCTTGATAGGATTTGTATTGAATCCATAGATTGCTTTGGGTAGTGTGGACATTTTAATGATGTTAATTAATCCCTCCTATCCATGAACATGAGATGTGTTTATTTCTTTTCTTTGTCTGAGTGCTGTGTCTAGAACTTCCAGTCCTATGTTGAATAAGAGAGGGGAAAGCAGACATCCCAGTCTTGTTCCCAGTCTTAGGGGGAAGGCTTGTAATTTTTGCCTGTTGAGTATGATGCTGGCAGTGGGTTTGTTATAATAGCATTTATTATGTTTAAGTATGTTCCCTCTATTTCCACTTTACTGAGTGTTTTTATCATAAGTGGGTGCTGGATTTTCTCAAATGCTTTTTCTGCTTCTGTTGATATGATCATGTGGTTTTTAACCTTCATTTTGTTTGTATAGAATTACATTTATTGATTTGCGAATGTTGTACCAACCTAGCATATCTGGAATAAATCCCACTTGGTCATGATGTATGATCTTTTTGAAAACATTACTGTATTAAGTTTGCTAATATTTTGTTAAGGATTTTAGCATCTATGTTCATCAGGGCTATATGCCTATAATTTGCTTTTTTGATAGTGTCTGTGTCTGGTTTTGGAATTAGGATAATGCTGACCTCATAAAATGAGATTGGGAGCCTTCCCCTCTTCTTGAATTTTATGAAATAATTTGAGAAGGAGAGGTATTAGTTCTTCTCAGAATGTGTGGTCAAATTCACCTATGAAGACTTCTGGTCGAGGGCTTCTGTTTGTTTGGAGTTTTTTGATTACTGCTTTAATTTCACTAGGTATAATCTTTCTATTCAGATTCTCTGAGTCTTACTGATTTCGTTTGGAAGATTGTATGTTTCTAGGAACTTACCCAATTCATTCAGTTGTCCTGTTTTTTGGCATATAGCTGTTCACAATATTTTCTTACAATCCTTTGCATTTCGTTGGTGTCAGTTGTTATTTCTCCTCTTTCATTTCTGATTTTATTTATTTGAGTCCTCTCTCTCTTTTTCTTGATGAGTCTGGTTAAAAAGGTTTGTCAATCTACAAAAGGGTTATATAATCAGTGAGTAATATGATCATTCTGAAAACTTTGTAGAGAATGGTTGCAGGGGACTCCAACCTTTTGGCATCTCTTGGCCACACCAGAAAAAGAAGACTTGTCTTGGGCCACACATCAAATACACAAACACTAATGAAAACTGATGGGCAAAAAAAGATTTTAAGTAAATTTACAACATTGTGCCGGGCCACATTCATAGCCACCCATGGGCTGCATGTGGCCCATGAGCTGCAGGCTGGACACCCCTGGTAGAGGATGGCAGAGTTGAGGAAGATCAGTTAGTAGGCTATGATGTAATCCAGGTTGGAGGTGATGATACCTTACACTAGGACAATGGTGGAGAGGTGGACGGAAGTGGGCAGATAATGTTGGAGACAAAACCTAATGATAAATTTAATGTGAGAAAAAAGGAGTCAAGGTTAGGTTCCAGCTGTCTGACATTTGTAACAGGATAAATAGTGGTGTCATTTGCAGACCTGCAGAAGACTGAGAGGGCCAGCACTGGGGGGGGAAATCAGGCAGCTGGAAAGTTTAGGTGAGAGGAATGCTATAACCCAAAACTCTCCTCAGTCTAGATCAAAGGGATCTGGCCCTCTCACTCGCTTGAAATGAGAACCGGTAAGCATCTTTCACATCAGTTACATCGATAACCATAAAAATGTGGAAGTAGAAACACAATCCCTTTTTAAGAAAGTCTTCTGCAAAAAGAAAGCTTTCTTCATGCCAGTATTACATATGTACTTTGATGAAAATGTTAGGAGCCATCCTCCCTTATGTTTCTAATTAAGAATGTCTCTGAGAACCAGAATATCCTAGGCTCCAGTATTATAACACATGTAATTATCAAAATAAGGCTTTGTTATGGGACCTTATTGTAAAAGCCAAAAACAACCATATTATTTAATTTTAGCCTTCAATGGGTTTCAAAGTTGTCAAAATATAGGTTAATTTACACTGTTCAGTCAAGTCTTATGACACTGAAAAAGAAATCTCTTAATAACTATGTGGGCATTAAAAAAAATAAATCTGCCCTGGCTGGTATAGCTCAGTGGATTGAGCACAGGCCTGTGAAGCATGGGTCGCCAGTTCCATTCCCAGTCAGGGCACATGCTTGAGTTGCAAGCCAGGTCCCCACTAGGGGACACATGAGAGGCAACCACACATTAAGGTTTCTCTCCCTCTCTTTCTCCTTCCCTTCCCTTCTTAAAAAATAAAATAAAATAAATAAATAAATAAATAAATAAACAAACAAACAAACAAATAAATAAATAAATACTTAGTATGCTTTCTGGCTATTTTACCTAAAAGAATATTGCTTCCAAATTTTACATTTCCCTAAGGAAATATGCTAGTAGAGGAATGTTGTAGTGGAGTAGGTCCTATCACCATTTAATACCATAATAGATTACACAACAAAAGAACATGTCAAAAACTAAAACTTTTGTTTATCTAATGCCAAGAAAAACTAGTTATCTGGGGAGAAAAAAGACAATCATACCAGTCATACGACAGTGGCTCGGAAAGCCCTAAAACCAGACTGACTTCTGTCCAGTGGAATTGTTGGGCTGCACATGTACATGGTTTTGCTTTCTAGGCCAAAGTGGCTCGGTAGTTGGAGGCATTGTATTGTGAGTTTAGAAAGTTGCTGAATTAGTCAAAATCCAAAATTATAGTGCACTTTAAAGGCAATGCTGTTTATTAATGTGACGTACTATATGTGTAATAAATCAAACTGTCACCTGGCTTGAAGAAAACTCTGGGACTAGCTTCTCAGCTAATCTGCAAATGTGGATGTGAGAGTCCTGAAAGATGTTTGAAAATCACTTTCCCTCTTAAATATTTTAAAATCCTATGACAACTGATTTCTTCTATTAATTTGTGCTATCTTGGAAATATCTGAAGAGCAAAATATAGATTTCAGTCCAAACTCAATTCGAATGATAACAAGAGGACTTCAAATAAATGAAGTTTTGCCATATTTTAAATTATTTTATGATAGTCTTATTAGTGTAATGTTCATTTTTTTTAAACTTTTGCCTTGAATAAAAAAAGTAAAGAGGATAATTCTAGTTCTTAGTAATTAAAGGGGTAAGTAAAGACTAAATTTTAAATAGTAATTAAATTATTTATAATGGACGCCTCCCTTCCTTGAATTGCCTTCTTCATGCTTTCCATTTCATTTTATCCCACTCAGGATGTTGATATATTGTCATAAGAAATATACTTTATTTCTAATATAATCAAATATAAAATCAAGAAGCAAACTCAAAAGCATCATTAAACACATTATTTTTTTATTTTATCCCTATAATTAGGTGGAAGAGAAGGGATGAAAATATAAAATTTCTGGATTATTTTACCACACCTAGAACATGTCATATTTTACATTTAAAAGGTTTTTCTTTTAATTTTAACAAGGTTTCTCATTTAATTAGTGCTGAGAAACCACCTTGTCCCTCTTTTTGGCTTTCTTGGTTTACGGGCAAAATTAAATTATGTTATTTCCTTGGTGATGTCAAATACATATCTATAGAAATTGGTTTGGTTTGGTTTTGAATTCGAAAGCTTATTCTATTCTATTCTTATTCTATTCCTCCATCCTCACTCTTCCTCTGCATTTTTCTCCTCTACTTTTTAAAATGTCCCTCACACACATACTTTTTCTGTCATACCCATGCTTCAAGTTTCTAGAAACCATCTTAGGTCATTTTTATATTAATTTTCTACTTGTTGATCATTTTTTTCAGTCCAGTCTTGAAAAACACATCTGGTTTCTATTTTAATCAGTATTCCTCTGAGAATAACTTCCCATTATAGAAGACAAACAATTCCCAATAACCCATAATGATGCAATCTCTAGTAATGTAAACTTTTATTCAATAATTTTAAAAGAGTTATTCATGTAGTCTAACTTGGCAGGGGGTTTTTTAGACAAAGTTTATAGAGGGTGGTTGTAGGCATAATCATTTAAAGCAAGTTAATATTTGGAAACCTATTGTTTCAAAATAAGATATCTTGAAAACAAAGTGGAACAGGATTGATTCTTCTCATAATGTATTTTTCAGAGTTTACTAGTTAAATGACATACACAAAGTGTTATGGGATTAAGAAGATAGAAAAGCCCATGTACTACAAAAAAAGACAAAGAAAGTGGAACCACTAAGAAACAGCAAATAACATTAAGTAAGAAATTGCTGAAAACTACTTACAAAGCTATGTGCCTGCAAGAGGCTATGGTGTCGAGAGGTAACTTGGAACAGAGGGCCTGTGGAGAGCTTTCAGGGTTCAGGTGAAGGTGTATTTGCAGTCAGACATATCTGGACTTGAATTATTGTCCTTCTTAACAATTGTGTGTTATAGGCAGGTTACTTCACTTCTTTGAGTCCACAGTATGTAAAAACATATATATTAATATACCTACCCACCTAGTAGGTTGTTATAAAATAAAATAAGAGAGCTCCTGCTGTTAAGTACTCCTTGGTAGGGGCTCAATAATGGTAGTCTATTTTCCTTTGAAGAAGCTTAAATGGCTTAGGATTGGATGCCAAAAATAAATGGGGTGATGTAAAAGGCTCCGATGTGAGTTGTAAGAAGAGGAACCTGATTAGATAACTATAGTGGCTGCATTGTAGCTGAGGCTGAGTGCGAGCCTCCTAAGAGCAGGTAAGCCTAAAATAAAACAAGAGCAAAGTGCCGTTTAGAGTCTAAATGAGCCTAATAAGCAGAAGGCACAGGTGACAATAATCAGAAACAGAAAGAGACTAAGCTGCTGACACGTGGCTCTAGTTTATTTATCAAACACTTAACACAGCACCACATGCCAGGCAATTTTCTAAGCGTTTTATAAAACTGAATAATGTGTTCTAATTAAATTGACACTATTTTTGTCCTCATTTTGCAAATGATAAAACTAGTTTTAGGAATGATTTGTCAGAACAGAAAGAGAAGTGGAACAAAACTCGAGGCACCTTCAGACCTCCGCAGCAGAGACTGTGGGAAAACTGAAGGGGAGATGGTTCTGTCCGAGATGAAAAGGATAATGATAATAATAATGTGTCAGTATGTGAAATTTTAAATGCTCTAAATTTTATATGTATATGTAATATATATCATTTCACTATAAAATTTATTTAGTAAGAGCTGGTAAGATAATTAAAATATAGGTATTCTTTTATCCTCATTTTCTAGGTGAGGAAAGAAGGCATAGGAGAGTGTACGAAACTTTTCCAAAGTAATAAAGTTTGTAATAAATTGGGACAGTTAATCTGGAGTCTGAGCTCTGAATCACTATTGCCTTCAACGTGAGATTTATCTTCATAATGGGACTGGGGGTGTCCTTAATCTACCTCACTTCTTCAGGTATCAGCACCTTAGTGTGACGCATGCCAGTTGGCACGGCTCGCTCACAGGCAGAAAATAGACAAGCTCTTCAATTCTGGAGAGAAACTTGCTGAGAAAAAAACACCTACCCAGCTCCAGGAAGAAATCCTGCCAATCATCCATAAAACTAGAACAAGTCCTGAATTCACATACATGAACCAAGAATGACAAACACATGGAGAAAACATGAAAGAGAGGGATGTAGGTAAAGGCACCAAAAAGTGAACCCTTGAGAAAAACATAATCCAGGAAATACATGATATTAATTTCAAAGTCTAACTAGAATTTTTGTGCTCATTCACATAACAAATACCATGAGTACCTTCTATACATCAGGCTCTGATCTGTGGTGCTAAATGCTGTGGTAATAACCCACCGCCATCCAAAAAACGAGAGTTGTCTCATAGAGTTTGTTGAAATAATGTTGCACTGAAAAAACCCATAGTCACAAAATAATAGAGCAGAAAAAATAGTTCTTAAGAATCCAAAATATGATGGCTGAGTAACTTAGAAAGATACTTAGGTGTACTAGACTGAATATGGCTAAAGAGCAAATTAATGATTTGGAATATCACAGCATTCAAAAGTAGAACAAAAGTACAGAGACAGAATATAGAAAAATGTTAAGTACTATAGAAGGTTAATTCAAATAGTTCACTCTTCATTGCAAAAGGAGTCCCAGAAGAGAATGTGAAGAAAAAGAGAGGGAGCAAAGAATACTTGACAAGCTTAATAAAAATTCAATGTTAAGATTGAAATAACCCACCAAGAGCCAAGAAAAATTAGTAAAACATGGTAAAACCTCTGAAGACAATTAAAAGAAACATCTTTAAGTTTCCAAAAATAAAAGTTATACAAATTGCTTATAAAGGGACTAGAACGAGATTGTCACCAGATATATCGGTAGACAGCACTAGGCACTAGACGAAGTGCCAAAATATCTACAAAGGTCTGGACAAAATTATGTTAAACCAAAATATATACCAGTTGAAATAACATTTAGACACAAGTTTAAATACAAATAGATTCACACAAACAAGAACTTCAAAAGTCTACTGGCTTTAGAAACTCTTTGAAAGAATATCAGTAACAAAGTAAGTTTCCAACAGAAAAATATGGGATACGAAAAATCAATATGAAATACTACTCAACAAAAATAGGACCCAATTACTGATATGCGCAACATATGCATGAATCGCTAATCATTATGCTAAGTGAAAGAAGCCAGGCCCAAAAAGCTACACACTGGAAAAGACCAAAACCCCGGGTGCAGTGAGTCGGTGGCTCTGGGGACTGCAGTAGAGGGGAAGCGCTGACTGCAGACAGGAACGAGAGGACCGTTGGAGTTAATAGAGCTGCTCTGTATCTTGGTTGTGGAAGTGGTTACACAACCGTAGGCTTTTGTCAAAATTCATGGAACTGCACACCAAAAGGGTAAAAAATTGATCATTTAAATTATGCCTCATACATAAATAGGCACATGCACTGGCCAATGTGGCTCAGTGGGGTGGAGCACCATCCAGTAACTGAAGAGTTACGGGTTTGATTCCTGGTAGGGCACCTGCCTGGGAGGCAGCTCAGTCCCCAGTCAAGGCAGGTACAATCCCCGGGGTCAGTGCATTTGGGAAGCAACTAATCGCTGCTTCTCTCTCACATCAGTGTTTCTCTCCCTTCCTCTCTCCCTTTTGTCTCGAAAAGACAATGAAAAAGTGTCCCCAAGTGAGGAAAAAAGAAAATTATAAATAAATAAATACATGCACAGATACACACATAAATTAGTGCTAATGAGGGAGGAACAATGGAGACTAAAAAACACGTTAAATATGTATTTAAATTTCAATCTTAAAAATTTTTAAATAATCATAAGTAAAAATCCCAAATTATTAAAACATTGAAGATGGTGGAAGGTAGAAGTTTAAGAGGAAGAGAAATAAGTTTGCTGAAATTATTACTTAGTTCAGTGGGAGAATAGATATAGCAATATATTTTAGGTGTTGATAAAAATAACTTCTAGAGGTTAATTAATTTATATTAACCTCCAGAAGAATAGAGGAGGAATTTATAACTTCCTAAGCAGATGAAGAAAACAGTAAAAGAAAGTAATCTAATAAGAAAGTAAAACAGAAAGTGACTGAAAAGTTTTATTGAAAGAGGAAGAAAAATTAAAGTTAAGATGGAAAAAATAATTTCAAACAGGTTAGTCATCATAGTAAATAAGAACGTGATAAAGTTTGCCCTGGCCATTGTGACTCAGGTGGTTGGAGCCTCATCCTGTAACTGAAAGATTGTGGATTCAATTCTCAGTTAGGGCACATGCCTAGGTAGTGGGTTCAATACCCATCCCAGAGCATACACAAGGCAACCAATCAATGTTTCTCTCTTACGTAAATGTTTCTCTCCCTCATTTTCTCTTTCCTTTCCTCTCTGTCTAAAAAAGGAATAAAAAAATAATTGTTAAATTTTCATATTAAAAGACAGACCCTAATAACTGGTTAAAATTAAATATACACATACAGAAATTAAAATTCAGCTATATGCTGTTTGCAAAAGACAGATCTAAAATTCAATGACACAATATGATCATTTTACTAGATACCAAAAAATATAACACTTAACATGCTTTAATATTTATTCTTAATAAAAAATGAAATAAATTTAGTTTTTTAAGACTTAGAGGAAAACCTCATTAATTTAATCTAACTTCATTAATCTTTGAACCTCATGAATCTAACAAGCATGTGATGCAGGGCAACACAACAATGTGATGGACTGGAAAGACCGTCACTGCTACTCTCACCTCCTCACTTCGGGTCTTAGTCAGTGTAATAAGAGGGGAAAATTACACGATGACAGCTAATCTCCATCATAATTGCTCCTACAAAGGTTCTCTTTGTCTGTTACATGTCTCTTATTTTAATAATTTCATAAGTACATTGTTCTAAGCAGTTTTACTTCTAACTTCTTGTTCGAATGTGTTAAATTAGCTGTTAAAAAACTATTGGTGTTCTCTTTTGTCAGCCAGCAACTGTGTCTCGGTTGAAGGCCTGCCAGCACACACTTGGCCCACACACAGAGGGCCAGAATTGACGCCCCAAGGGACGTTCCTGAACCAGTGACTGGGGAGAGAGAGTTAATAAAGGCCACAACTTCCCTCCACCCTGATCTTTAGCTGGGATAATTCTGTTGCATGTGTCTTGCACTTTTTTTCCCAGAGTTTTCCTAGGCTTTCCTTTCCACTCTCGGTGGATGGCTTGTTATTGCATCTTACATTGCCTACCTTTTCTTCCATGTATCAGTTATCCCCTCTCCGAGCCATGTCCCTCACTCCTCCTAATAACCTGCTTCCACTGGAACCATTGGCACAGAGTCTGTGTCTGAAGATCATAAGCTATGCATATTATGCATAGGCATAAATAGTATAATCATAAATATTTAAATACTTTTTGTTTGCTTCATTTTTTTTTTTGCTGGCAGAGTCTACAACTTATTTTCCAAATGTTGAAAACTGGTGGATCTAAGTAAAACTCATTGGGGGGTGTATTCCATTGTGATAGTTTCGCATATCTTAAGTTTCATATTTTTCAAGAAAAAACGTGGAGAACATGCTGGATAACTTCTGGATTGAAGATGGCATCATTAAGTCAGCCTTTCCCCCTTCTCTTCACAGAAGGTCTCCAAAAGCAACGAGGAGAACAGCACAAATTCCTTTGAAATTCCACTTTCAGTGGTGAAATTGGGAGATAAACAAAATTCAATACCACAAAACAGGTTGAAGTGTACCCCTAAAAAAGAGGGGGATGAAAGAAACAGGCAAAACAAGTGGCAGGCGAAGGACATTCACCAGAAAAATGATACCACAGAATAGAGGAAAATTAGAACTAAATATTTTGCCACACATTGTAAAACTTCATGACACACTTCTCTGAATGGAAAGCACAAGCATAAAAGGAAGAGCTTAGTGAAGAGTAAGATAGAAAGAGTATGAAAAAAAAAAGCCATCAACAGACATGAAGATGACATTGGAAAGAACCAAGAGTGAATAGGACACTAATGAAAAGATAGTAAAATTTTTTAAAGTTGGGGAAATGATCAAGATGGATATAAAAAAGAAAAGTTTTGAGCCCTGGCTGGTGTAGCTCGGTGGATTGAGCATGGGCCTGCCAACATGATCACAGTTCAATTCCCAGTCAAGGCACATGCCTGGGTTGCAGGCCAGTTCTCAGCAGGGGAACTCATAAGAGGCAACCATACATTGATATTTCTCTCCCTCTCTCCTTCCCTTCCCCTCTAAAGATAAATAAGTAAAATCTTTAAAAAGCAGAAAACAAAGTTTTGAATGTTAGAAAAATGATAGTAAACAGGCAAAGAAACTCTACAAAAATAAAGCTCCCAAAGAACCAATCCAAACTAATAGAACAAAACAAAAATATTTTAAATTCAGATTTTTAAGTATAATTTAAAGAATAATTTTTAGAATGGCACTTCTCCAGAATTTTATATATAGAATTTAATATATATTTAGGCTTGACAGAAATTGTAAATAACCCTCTAATAAATGTAGGAGTGCATATATTCTTTCAAATCTGTGTTTCGGATTTCTTTGGATATATTTCCACAAGTGGAATTGCTGGATCATGAGGCAGTTCCATTTCTGATTTTTTGAGGAAACTCTGTACTGTTTTCCACAGTGGCTGCACCAGTCTGCATTCCCACCAACAGTGAGTGAATGTTCCCTTTCTCCACTTCCTTGCCAATGCTTGTTGTTTGTTGATTTATTGATGATAGACAATCATTCTAACAAGTGTGAGATGGTATTTCATTATAATTTGAACTTGCATTTCCCTGATGATTAGTAACATTGAGCATCTTTTCATATGTCTATTGGCCATCTGTATGTCCTCTTTAGAGAAGTGTCTTCAGGTCCTTTGCTGGTTTTTTAATTGGATTGTTTGTTCTGAGGTGGGTCTCTTTTAGACAGTATATGTGTGAGTCATGTTTTCTCATCCATTCAGCTACCCTGTGTCTTTAGATTGGAACATTTAATCCATTGACATTTAAGGTTATTATAAACAGGCATTCATTTATTGCCATTTTTCTTTAGACCTGTGTTCCTTCCTCTCTATATTTCTTCTTCTTGTTAAAGCAGTGTTTTTAACATTTCTTGTAATACTGGTTTGGTAGTAATGAACTCTTTAGCCATTTTTGTCTGGGAAGCTCTTTATTTTGCCTTTAATTTTAAATGATAGCCTGGCTGGATAGAGTAGTCTTGATTGCATATCCTTTTTTATTAATTGTTGTTCAAGTATAATTTTCTGCCTTTTACTCCCATCTCAGCCCTCCCCATTTCTACACCTCCCCCTAGTTTTTGTCCATGTGTACTTTATACTTGTTCCTGCAAGCTCTTCACCTTTTTCCCTGAAATTCCCTCCCCTCTCCCTTCTGGTCACTGTCAGCCTATTCTCAATTTCAGTGTATTTGGTTATATTTTGCTTGTTTGTTTTGTTGATTAGGTTCCTGTCGAAGGTGAGATCATATGTTTTTTTAATCTCTTTGAATACTTTGTGCCAATTCCTTCTGACCTGAAGTATTTCTGTTCGAAATCAGCTGACACAGCCTTATGGTAACTCCATTGTAGGAACTAACTGTCTCTCTTGTGCTGCTTTCAAGATACTCTCTTTGTCTTTAACCTTTGCCATCTTAATTATGATGTGTCCTGGTGTGGGTCTCTTTGGGTTTACCTCTGTGCTTCCTAGACTTGTGTGAGTTTTTTTTTTCACCAAGTTAGGGAATTTTTCTGCCATTATTTCTTCAAGCAGAATCGCTATCCCTTGCTCACTTCTCCTTCTGGTACCCCCGTGATGCAGATGTTGTTGTACTGCAGCTTTCCCAAAGATCCCTCAGACTCTTCTCATTTCTCTGAATTCCCTTTTTCTTCTCATGCTCTGTTTGGGTACTTACTGTATTTTGTCCTCTAATTTGCTGATTTGATCCTCTGCTTTGTCTATTCTGATATTGTTTCCTTGTAATGTATTCTTCATTTCTGACTGGTTCTTTGTCATGGTTTCTATGTTTGTTTTTAATGCTTACTCTCTCTTTATTTAAGATCTCACTGAAATCATTCATTCTTCCTTAAGGTCCTTCAGCATCTTTAAACATTGTTTTAAACTCTGCATCTGGTATTTTAAAAGTATATTTTATTGATTATGCTATTACAGTTGTCCCATTTTTCTCCTCTTTCTCCCCCTTGATACTATACCCCCCTTACCTCCAGCATTCCTCTCACTTAGTTCATGACTTTGGGTCATACATATAAGTTCTTTGGCTTCTCTATTTCCTATGCTATTGTTAACCTCCCCTCTGTATATTTTGCACCTACCAATTATGTTTCTTATTCCCTCTACATTTTCCCCCATTCTCCCATTCCCCCTCCCCTCCCCACTGATAACCCTCCATGTGGTCTCCGTTTCTGTGATTCTTCTCCTGTTCTAGTTGTTCACTTAGTTTGGGGTGTGTGTGTGTGTGTGTGTGTGTGTGTGTGTTTCAGGTTCAGTTGTTAATAGTTGTGAGTTTGTTGTCATTTTACTGTCATTCCTATTTTTGATCATCTTTTTCTTAGATAAGTCCCTTTAATATTTTATGTAGTAAGGTTTTGATGATGATGAACTCCTTTAACCTGACCTTATCTAGGAAACACTTTATCTGCCCACCTATTCTAAATGATAGCTTTGCTGGATAAAGTAATCTTGGATATGTGTGTATGTCGTTGTATGTGGGGGAGGCATCAGAGAGGAAACAATGCTGCTTGCTTGGCTCTTGCCCCGTTTTCAGTTACTTACCCCAATACCCACAAGTGAATTGTACCCTTCTAGTGCTGATTCCTGGGTGAGTGGGCTTGTATACATTCTACGGGCTCCTCCAGTGGACTCTCCTGTGAGAGTGAAAGTTTCTCCCACTGCCACAACCCTCACGGGTGTTTACAGCCAGATACTTTGAAGCTTTCTTTTCCCATGTTGGAACCCCGGGTTGCACAGTCTATCTTGCTCCCCAGTTGTTCATTCCAGTTTATCCACACGCAAATGTGGTACCACTTGGTCTTCCAGCCGCCACCTTGCCACACATGCTTTTCACCCAACTGCCCATCTCTGCCCCTCCTACAAGTCTGGATGAATGTTTCTTCTTTAACTTCTTGATTGTTCCAACTTCCATACAGTTTGATTTTCTGGCAGTTCTGGTTGTTTTTTCTTTTTAAATTGGTTGTTATCCTTCTTTTGGTTATGCAAGGAAGAAAAGCATATCTACCTGTGCCTCCATCTTGGCTGGAAGTTGCATCTGGTATTTTTGTGCTTTCATTTCATTCATTTCATTTCATTCTTTTTCTTGGGATTTTTCTTGTTCTTTTGTTTGACGCATTTTTTCTTTGTTTCTATGTATTAGGTAGATCTGCTATGACTCCCAAACTTGTTGTGATGGTTTTATGGTGAAGGTGTCTTGTTGGGCTCAGTGACACAGTCTCCCAGATCACCTAAGCCCTGTGCTCCAGGTATGTTTCTTGTATGTGCCCCACCACCACAACCACTGTAGTTGAGGCTTGAACGTTGTTTGCCCTTTACTGGGTGGTGTTAACCCTTCAGGCTAGATGACTATAAGGGTAAACCCTTGATCACTGTCTATGAGATGCTATGCAGGGGCTGCTCCCTGAGGCAACCTCCTTTGGGCGTGCTGCTTATGTGGCTGGTTGGGTTGAGCTCTAGTGTGGTTTGAAGCAAACCACTGGTTGTGTTGGTTCTGGGTCCACTTGGGTGTAGTTCAGGTACAGGTCACTGTCAGACATTGTGCATAACCAGCCTTGTGCTACCTGTCTGTAGCTATCACACTGTTCCCTGTTTGTGTCTACATCTACTGAACCTAATGTGCACATGAGGGGCAGCTCTGTATAAAATAATTGGCTTCTTCCAGCTTAGTGCTGGGGGCAGATCTGTAAAAGGATCAAGACTTTCTGAGTTCTGTCTCCACTTATCAGCTACTCTACCTTTCCCTGAGATTTCTTAGTCTTCCTCCAGAGCCTTCCAAAGAGAGACTGTAGGATGAGCCCAGCCTAGCCAAAATAGGGCTAGTGGGGCCCATACTTGGGAATCATGCAGTCAGGCACTCAATGAGGGGAAATTGGCCCCTACTTCAAAGCCAAAACCCTCAGTCTCTGCCGAAGTCTCCAACTCTAGTTCCCCCTAGTGGAGCTCACTACAGGTTCAGGTCGGGTACAGCCAGCCCATCCTCTCTGCAGGAGAAAGCTCAGCCACTCTGGGCTCAGGAGAAATAGATCAAAAGAGTCTCCCATTGGGGATGATGCTGGCCCAGTCTGCTGAAGGGAGCTTAGAATTTTATTTCAGTCTAGACATTAGCCTCTGAGGGACTTACACTCCAAGTGTCCCAGCTCTTGCTCCCGCAGAACTGAGTTCAGTGGGGCAGGGTACCTAGGGCTTGGCAGGGCAGATCCATTGTGTCCCCCACTGGGGGGTGCCTTTCAAGCCTATAGGAAGGGAACAGGCACTTCTTCCCTTTCCTGGGGCAGAGCTCACAGAGGAGACAGGAGCCTCCCCCAATCATGATGTAGCCACATATCCCATCTCCCACCTTTCTGATACCTGGCCTAAAACTTCTCCAAGAGACACTCTCCAAAAGTTCCAGCTCTGTGTGGCACTCTGGTCCCCCTGTGTCGCTGAACTCAGTAGGACAGTACCGGCTAAGTGATTCAACAGGTGTGAGTGGGGCTGCTGGCTCTATGCTCAAGGTGGGAGAGACCAGGCGCCTTTTCAAAGTCACACAGTTTAGTCACTAAGTCTCCTAGCACCTCCCAAGAAAAAAAGTGCCCCAAAGGGCACTATTGGGTGCAGCCAATAGACCCCTTCACAGGACCCAAGCACGGCAGAGTGGCCTCTCCAGCAGTCAGGAACCAGGCAGTGCACTCCCCAGGCTGGCACTGTAATAACAGGAGTTCTCGTTCCTGGGAAAGTGGTATCTGGATCTCCCAGGCAGGCTGAATCCCCACTGATTTTCACCACCAGATGCTATGAGGGCTTTCCTTCCCATCTCCATTGCTCTGGGTTGGGCATCCCTGAATGGTGTTGAGATCCCTCACTCCTCGGGGAGGAAGACTAAATCCCTCTGGTGTCTCAGCTGCCACACCTGGATTCGGGGAACTAGCTCTTTTTGCATCTCTGCCCTTATCAGTTTCTATGTGGCTTCTTTTGTAAATCCTTGGTTATAATATTCCAGTTCATCTAGACTTCAGTTGGTCTTTCTGGTTGAGTGCTTTATAATTTAGCTGCACATCTGGTTTGAGGCTGGGAGCACGTGAGTGTAAGTTTTGCTTACTCTGCAGCCATCTTGGAAATAATCATTGCATCTTGACTGCTATTGTTCTGTCCACGTGTGAGGTTGATCCTTAGGCTGGTTGACTGTGAGGATCAGCCCCAACCACAGCATAGGAGCTGCTGTGCAGGTGCTGACCACACAAAGTAGAATTTGCCTGTACAGGGTCTGGTACCTGCTGGGATTGTTCTATGGATGTGCTGCTTATGAAACAAACTGGATCCTACTCTGATGCTGTCTGAAGCTCGCCACTGGATGTGTTGGTTCTGGGGCTTTAAAAAGGGATTCTGGTGTAGGTCAATGACAGATATTGCCTCTGACTGGCCCTGGGTAACCTATTTGTAACTGCCAAGCAATCCAGTTTGTGGCTGCCTCTGATGGGTCTAGGTGTACATAAGAAGGACCTAACTGCTCAATAAAGCCAGCTTCTACCAGCACCAAGCCTTGGGGAAGGTCAGCAAAAGGTTCAAGACACCCCAACATCTGCCTCCACCTACTAGCTGCCTGTTAGGCTCAGTCATTGAAGGAGCCATTGGCAGTACTTAAGTTGCTTGAGCTAGGTTCTCAGTGAGTCACCAGGTAGGGTCATGTAGTGTTCACCAGACTGATACGCGTTCAAATTCAATGACAGTGCTGGTACTGAGGCCACTAAGCAAAAATTCCAGGATACACCAACACCAGTAGTCACTGGCCTGATGGTGCATAACTTTGTAGTCAGGTAGAGTCTTGGGGTTTTGTCAGGGCAAGGCCAGCAGAGTTTATCAGGCCCAAACAGAACAAGATTTGGCCATGTGAAGGGAGAGCTCTGCATCAGTGGGGTTTGCAAAAGAAATATGGCCCCTGTCCTAGAGCCACACAACTTAGTCAGTCTTGGATTCTGCCCAGGCCTCTTGGAGAGCCCAAGTTTGGCAGGGATGGGCTACCAGGAATCTGGAGGGTGGGGATAGTGGAAGTCCTATATGGAGGAAGCCCTTGTCAGGCTCATGAGAAGGTGAGGGGAATGCCCCCAGCCCAGAACCACACAACTCAGTCACTGACACACATTGAGTCTGCCCAGTCTCTATACCCAGGGCCCAGGAGGCTGACTTCTCTGCAGGGCTTGAGCTCCACAGGGTGGGGCAACAGGGAGTCAGGGGTGGGGCTGTTTTTTACCACAGGCTGATGCCATAAGGAGGGGAATGCACCACCCAAGAAAGATGGTATCTATGGTGTGGGAGAATGACTCAGCACAGGGACCCTGGCAGCTGTCTCTTCAGCTCTCTCCCCAGAGCCACAAAGCCCAGTCTGTCCTCACACGACTTTTGTCTGCTCTACCTTCCCTCTGGCCAGAGCCCAGGGTGAGTGGCTATGAACAAAATTTTGTGCAATGGCCCTTCGAAATAGCACCTGGGTTTCTAGCTGACTCCTATCTCTTTCTGGAGGACAGAATCCACAGTACTGTGCACAGCCCTGTATTATATGGGTACCTCTTTCTGGCTCCAGTGATCTGGGCTGGGGTACTCAGCATGTAGTTGAGACTCCCCATTTCTCAGGGAAAATCTCTGCAGCTTAGATATCCCTCCAGAATCTCAGCCACCGCCCAAGACAGCAGGGACAGCCCTTTTGGCATTTCTGCCCTTCCTACCAGTCTCTATGTGGCTCCCTCTGTAAATCCTTGGCTATAAGATTTCTGTTCAGCAAGTCTTTGGTTGGTTATTCAGGTTGACTGTACTATATCTTAGTTGTAATTCCAGTTTGGTCCTGGGAGGAGGTAACTGTAACTTCCAAGTACTCCACCATCACCTTGGATCCTCTCAATTAAGTTTTCCTTTCAGACTTGTATTTATCAGTTCCAGATTGTATATTTTATTCTGCATTACAGATCTTAATTGTTGCTGAAATTTTCCATTTTGTTCATATTTTAATTTCTTGAAAATATGTAGACTATTTTAAAGCCCTTTGTTTCCTAACTCCAACATATGGATCATCTATGTATCTGCTTTTACCATTCCCTTTACTTGTCCTGCAATTATTTATTGTACATTAAGCATTACGTGTAAAATACTATAGAGCTTACTCGTAACACTCGTAACACTTAACCAATTACCAGCATTATCTACTACATTCTCTGCTTTTCCTTCAGGGCTCCTATGTAAGGTCAGTTTTGCCTAGCATTTCACAAATGTAAGTTCACCTTCTCCTCCAATGATCCAGTGAGGTTGGTGGTGTTCATGGTACCACTTCACAGTTGACGGCACATGTTCAAAGTCGCACTGTTAGAGAGGAACTGTGGTAGCTCCATGTGATCTATACCCATGTTACTCAAAAGGTGTCTCCATGGGCCAGTGGCATCATCAACACCTGAGATGTTGTTAAAACTGCATTTTCAGAAGATGCCCAGGTGTTTCTTATGCCTTTTGGTGTTTGAAGAACACTGCTGTATATACCATTCTCTTTTATCCCCATGCATTTTCCACTGTAGTAATAGTGGTACGAAGTATTTTAAAACTAAAATTGGTTCTTAGAGTATGTTCTGGTAGCACTCAGTCCTCCCTGAGGAACTGTCATTTTAAATGACAGGTCATCCCAAGGTACTAACTAATTCAAACCTTCCATAGATTTTATTAGTGTCTTGTGGTTGCAAATAAAATTTCTGATGGTATTCCTTCTCTTGGTATTACTGATTTGATTAGGTTTGGGTTCAGTTAGGGTAGATGCTTAGTGGTAGCCAGATCAAAGAATTTGGGGTTACAAGCCTTATAAGAGCCAATTTGATTTTAATCGTTTACTTTATTAATTTCTCATTGACTTAGAAGAGCCTCACTTAATTAAAAGCAGAACCAAATACTGCAAATCTGATCTTGGGATATGGACTTATTTTAAGGCATATTGTTAGTGGTGAATATTAAGAATACACCCATGGAAGAGGTTTGAGAGCCTATAATTTATTTTTTAAAATAATGGCATAAAATGCTAGTTTCTTTGTTTCATGCAGAAGTCTAACTTACAGTAAATATTCTGATGGAAAGACTTTGGTGAAAGGGTGGGGAACTGACCCTGCGTCACTGGGACTTCTGCCAGCACTTTTCCCATTAGAGCACAATGGCTGCAAACCACAGCACCCTCCACGTACCAGTCACACCAAGAGGAAAACACAATGAGCTCTTACAAGTCTTCTCCCACTGCATTTGACCCCTCCACCCACTCTTTGAAAAAAATATATGCATTTCATATAAATCATATGTAACACTCACCTCACCAAAATGTGAATTCTTTACCACTTTGATTTCATTATTTCAAGGTTTTGAATTTCTTGATTAACAATACTCCACTTTATTCCTCTGTGGTAACAGGTAACTAATTAGACATTCCTTGGCTTCTGTTTCCTCCCTCATTTTTGTAGTGGTTGGGTTGGTCCATTCATGTTTCATCTACAAAATTTATGATAATTTGAAATAATTGGGCTTATTATCAACTTTATGACTTAAAGGATAAAGCCACATCACTCATGTAATTTGTTAAGCAACTGTAGTACTTAAATGAACTTGTAATTACCCACCAATTATTTCAATCATCCTCAAAGATTTGAGTTCAATCCATTATTTCTTGACAAACACATAGTAACAATCTCCTTGCACTGGGATAACCACTCCAACATAACTTCCTTCGCTCTCTTTCTTCTTCATATTCTTAGGACATTTCCTAAGGTACCCTTTTATTGCAACCAGGGTGGTCTTTTCAAGGTCCTGCCCACATGCTTTGTTACCAAATCTCACCCCTATGTATGCTCCACTGGCC
This sequence comes from Artibeus jamaicensis, assembly GCF_021234435.1. Taxonomy (NCBI): domain Eukaryota; kingdom Metazoa; phylum Chordata; class Mammalia; order Chiroptera; family Phyllostomidae; genus Artibeus; species Artibeus jamaicensis. The sequence continues at coordinate 21,726,417 of NW_026521883.1, forward strand.
TAATTATTTTTCCATGTCTGAAGTCCCACAAATCTGATCAGTTTTTAAATGAGCCTTCTCTGGCAGCCTCATTCATGAACAGACTCTGTCTCATCCTGACAATTTTATTTCTAATACAAGCTATTTTTTTAAAGATTCTATTTACTTATCTTTAGAGGGGAAGGGAAGGAGAGAGGGAGAGAATATCAGTGTATGGTTGCCTGTCGTGTGTACCCTGCTGGGAACTGGCCTGCAACCCAGACATGTGCCCTGACTGGGAATTGAACTGCAATCCTTTGGTTTGCAGGCCCACGCTCAATCCACTGAGCTACACCAGCCAGGGCTGATGCAAGCTATTTGCCTCTGTATCTCACATTAGCGTTATGATAGATGTTGAATTATTCACAAGTATTATCTGTATGTAGTTTATCAACCTATTTGATTATAATTGACTGCTGAAGCTAGGAACTGTATCTTTTACTTCTTTTGAAACTTGTAGTGTTTTTCAAATAGACTACAAGAAATGTTTCTTGAAGGAATGCATGAATAAATGAGTAAATGGAAAATAGAAGAGTTAGACACAAGAATCATACTTGTGGTGTTTTCCCCACTTATTAGAGGATTAATTTAATTTATTCCTTCATGCCTTAATTCCTATAGTTTAAAATAAAGATGTAATTTGAACGTAAATTTGAAAAAAATTTTTAAATTTCACTTTTTCAAATGAGGAAATTGAGAGTCAAGTGGAAAGTATGTTGCTGGAGGTTATATATATAGTTTGTGGCAAAATTAAACTAGAATTTAGATTCCTGAATCCTAATACTATGCTCTTCCGAAGGGCAGTGCTTTGCGGTAGACACACCAAGTTAACAGTGGAGGTATCTTAGCCATTAGGCTATTTCAGGAAAGGGATAAATAAAAGATTAGGCAAAGCACACAAGTCAATTCATATCGAATACCACATGCTTAATCCTTTATCCTTTTAAATAACAGAAATATTTATGTATGTTTAATTATGTATATGCCAGTCTTCTTTCTGTGAGGATCTTGGTAACTTTACATAAATGTATCCAGCACAACAGCATAAAGCAGCATATCAAATAAGCAGATAAGAAAGAGGGCTAGACAAAAATGGGATAAAAAAAAGAAAACTCTGAAATGATTTTACCATGTAAAATCCTGTAGAGAAATATTTTACTTTTGCTAGATTTGACTCACAAATATGGTTGGCTCTCAACTTTCTATCCACCAAGGAAAGGAAAGACAATGTCACTTACAAAATTGAGCAGCATTCATAAGATAAAAACAAACCATGTGTGCACCCAAAGTGCTCTGTTCCTTATACAAGACTAGATTGTATTTTTCCTGCAAATCCTTATATCATTCAGGATAAGCCACATTATCCTGTAGTAACAATTTCTGCAAAATCTTAGTGGCTTATGCTGAGAAAGGTTTATTTTTCGCTCACACTGTGTATATCCACTGCCTATAGATTAGGATCTCTATTAGTGCAGTGACTCAGACATCCATGCTGAAGAAGACTCCATCTCATTCACAGAAATCGCTACAGCAGCAGGAAGAGAACTCAATGCACTGAACATTGGCTCTTAAATCTTCATCTCAAAAAAAAAAGACATTATTTCAACTCAAATTTTCTTGTTTTATTGCCCAGAGCAAGCTACATGGCCATACTTACCTGTAAAGAAGGAAGAGGTTTCCAGTCCTACTATATGCCTTAGAAGGATGAAAAGGCGAATATTTCTAAACAGCCCAATTGATTACCACACTCTCCCCAGGGAAGCTCCGTCAAATGTAATGACTATGAGGACATAGTAATGACAGCCAGATTTGAGTCTGTAATATTGCGCTATATTGACCAGAAGCATAAAGATAAAGTACAATATGGCAAGAATGGGTCTGCAAGTGGCCAGGAAAATTCAGTGCTAATACATAGCTCTTTGCTACTCTACCTTAGTTAAAGAATATGTCTCACAAAATGGGAGGAGGGTTGGGGCGATGAGTGAAAAACGTAAAGGGGTTTAGAAGTACAAATTGGTAGTTACAGAAAAGACATGGGGATGTAAAGTACAGCATAAGGAATATAGTCAATAAAACTCTAACAACTATGTGTGGTGTCAGATGGGTGTGAGATTTATTGGGATGATCACTTAGTTATATAGTGTCTAACACTGGGGTGTATGCCCGAAACTAATGTAATATTGTATGTCAACTGTAATTAAAAATTTTTAATGATTAAAAAGTATGTCTCAGATTTTTCTAAAAGAATAAATAAAACTTAATCAGTCCTCAATATTTTCAATATTATTTTCTCAACAAAGCTTTTATAAGTATGGTGTAATGGTGAGTTTGAATTTATACTCCTTAAGAAATAACACCAATAACATTATTGACTAACATAACCTTTATGATGTACCAGGCACTATGATTTATGGATATGACTTCATTTTTATCCTGTTAACAAGTATATAAGGTAATTATTATCATCTCCAAACTATATTTGAAGAACTGAAGCTTACAGAAATTAATTTGCCCAAGGTCACTTTGTCTACAAATTACAGAGCTGGCATTTAAATCTGTGTCCATCTGATTCAAGGCCTACATGCTTAACTAATACACTGTTGTTATTCACTAATGCAGATTAAGTTCACATGTGTGTGCTTTAAACCATCAATTCAGTTGGAGTTAAGTCCACTCTTCTAGTGAATAGGACAGGAGAAGACCTTGCCTGGATGAGAACCCTCCCAAACTCTGAGTGGAATTGTCTTAAGAGGCACCTGCAGGGAGAGCTTAAATACCTTCAGAGCAAATTTTAAAGGAAGATCAAAGTCTCGATATCTCCTGCTGCTGGCAAAACCTCTGCCATGAGTACAGCTGTGATATTTTTCCATGGAAAACAGGAGCCACAGTTCAAAAAATAGAACAATATTCACAGAATACCATATGTAAAATTTTGGACCAATAAAAGCAATCTTATCAAAGTGTAGGGGATATAAAAACACAGCAACACAATAAATGATTTTTAAAATATTAATACTTAATATGCATTACTGTCTTATTTTTTTAAATCTTGGATGTAAAACCTAAACTATTAGCCATAGCAGAACATTTAAAAGCCGTCACTAAGCTGCCCTGGCCGGTGTGGCTCAGTTGGTTGCAGCGTCATCTGGTAGATTGAAAGGTTGCAGATTCTATTCGCCATCAGGGCATGGCCTGAGTTGTGGGTTTGATCACCATCGGGGTGTGTATTAGAAGGTGGGCCATTGATGCTTCTCTCTCATATTTCTCTCTCTCTCTCTCCCTGCTCCCTTTTCCCTCTCTCCAAAAACAATGAAGAAATGTCCTTGGGTGAGGACAAAATTTAGTTAATTAATAAAATAAAAATATAAGCTGTCACAGGGGAGGAGGGTTGGGGGCCTGGGTGAAAAGAAAACTTTTATAGTATAAAAGTTTTCTTTAAACCATAGTTTCCTTATATTTTGAGTGATAGAATGAACACAAGGCCAATCTGGAAAATATGATTAAGTAATTCAGTAGTTGAGAAACAAACAAAAAATGACTCTTGGCAATTCCCAGTGGATCTGCAATTGCAGGGACTCCTGTGTTCTTGTGGCACTTCTCGTTTTTCTTCAGCCGCAGCACTACTGCATTGCATCGCCATTATATGAGAATATGCCTTGGGGGAACCCTGTCTTCTCCGCCATTGTATCCCAGGCATCACACATGTCACTGAAACTCAGCGGACACTAGTGAAGTGAATAAATATGGGTAAGATGAATGATCATTTCAACATATAGCAGATTTTGCTGAACTGCCCTTGAGAAATTTGATGAGTCCATGCAAATGTCTTAGTCAAGACTCTTTTGGTTATGACAGAAATCTACTCAAAACATTCCATTATAATAGAATGTTAAAATGAGACTCTGTCTTTGTTCCTTCTGGGGTCTTAAAGACTGATGACATCAGTAGGTTTACCCTAAAGAGAGATTCTAGACCACTTCATAGGACATCAGATTACTTCCTCCCTAATAAAAAACGATGAGAGGGAAACTTGAAGAATCAAGATCATTGCCTAGGAAAAAGCCTAGGAGCACTCCTCCCATCCAACACAGCGAGGACGAGGCTGGAAAGTTAGAGACCAAGAAACGGAGGTTGCTGTTCTCTATTCCAAGCCAAGTGCCCCCTGGATTTATTCGGTGAGAGTACACTGGTAGGGGCGACTCTGGCCCATCGTTAGCACATGAGATAACACACGAATCTCTACAATACTGTGCATCACCATAGTTTGTCTTTCATTTTTAAATTTAAAAAGAATGTATCAGTAGTGTTTTAATCATTGTGGTTACTGGTGAAATTGAAGTATTTTTCAAAAGATTATGTTAATTTTATTGTTTTATGACATAACTCTATGTCCTTCATATGGTTTTATACTGGGATTTTTATTTCTTCTGTTATTATTGTATTATAATAGTTTTCCACCCTGGCTAGTGTGGCTCAGTGGATTGAGTGTAGGCCTGCAAACCAAATGGTAACCAGTTCAGTTCCCAGTCAAGGCACATGCCTGGGTTGTGGGGCCAGGTCTCCAGTGCAGGGTGTGTGGGAGGCAACCACACATGGATGTTTCTCTCCTCTCTTTCTCCTTCCCTTCTCCTCCGTCTGGAAATAAATAAGTAAAAATTTTTTAAATACTTTTTCCAGTTATTTTCTGTGGTATTTTTTGGCTAGCAGGTATTTTAAATTTTCACACAGTAAAATACATTACTTTTTAAATCTATAATCTCTTCTTTTATAGCCTTCTCCACCACCTATCTCTATATTTTCTTCTTCAATTATGGTTCCTTTTTATTTTCCATGTTTAATTAATCAATGCATTCACCACAGCTTAGACTACATAATATGGGATCCTTCAAATGCTGTGGCTGAATTATGTCTTGCTGTTTAATGTACTCAGCATGTACCGAGGACTGTTATTATTATTTTTTTTGAAAGGCTGTGATCTCCTCATCCTTCTGGTAAAGATATTCTCAAAATTTTTATAAACTACTCCCTAATGCTTTATTTGTGAGGTCTCCAGAGAGAGAGAAAGAGAGACATCTGATTTTAATGCCAAGAAGAGCTGGAAATCTTTGCAGAAGTTATTCTTTTTTTTTTTTTTTAATCTCATGGACATTGTAAAGAGTGTGAAGGATGATGTTTAAGTGTTCTATTAAAGGCTAAAAAATTGTCCACTGTTTGAGTGTGTGTTGATTGTGTTGCTGTGTTTTTATATCCCCTACACTTTGATAAGATTTCTTTTATTGGTCCAAAATTTTAGATATGGTATTCTGTGAATATTCTTTTATTTTTTGAACTGTGGCTCCTATTTTCCATAGAAAAATATCACAGCTGTACTAATACTCAAACACATACCACAACTTCTATATCTGTTCATTCACTGAGAGCCCTTTAGGTTGTTCCCATATCTTGGCTACTGTGAATAATGAGGGTACCTCTTTGAGATAATGATTTCACTTCCTTTGAGTATATACCCAGAAGAGAGATTGCTGGATTATATGTACTTTTTTCTATTTCTGTGGAAAATGCCATTTGAATTTTAATAAGAATTGCATTGAATCTATATATTGCTTTGTTAAATATGGATATTTTTAAAATAATAACTTTTGCAGTGCATAAACCTGGAATATCTTTCTATTTCTTTGTGTTGTCTTCAATTTCTTTATTCAGTGTTTCACACTTTTCAGCCTACAGATCTTTCACCTATGTGGTTAAATTTATTCCTAAGTATTTTATTCTTCTGATGCTATCATGTGATCATTTTTTGGATTTTTCCCTTAAATATCATTGATTGTGTAAAAAAATACAACTGAGTTTTTAAAAGATTTTATTTATTTTTAGAGAGAAGGGAAAGGAGGGAGAAAGAGAGGGGGGATATGTCAATGTGAGAAATAAACATTAATCAGTTTCGTCTGTGCCCTGACTGGGAACTGATCCAGCAACCCAGGCACATGCCCTGACCAGGAATCAAAGGCAACCTTTCACTTTGTGGGGCAATACCCAACCAACTGAGCCCCACAGGTCAGGGCTAACACAACTAATTTTTTATGTTGATTTTTTATCTTGCAACTTTCCTAAATTCATTCAGTTCTAACAGTTTTTTCAATGGTGTCTTCAGGATTTTCTAGATATACGATTATGTGACCTATAGAAATAGTTTCACTTCTTTCTTTCTAATTTTGATGACTTTTATTTCTTTTGCTTGTCTGATTTCTTATCTTGCTAATACTCCCAGTACTATGTTGATGGAAGTGAAAATAGTGGACATCCTTGCATTGTACTTGATTTTAGAGGAAAAGTTTTCGGTGTTTCTTCATTGACTGTGATGTTCGCTATGGGTTTTTCATAAACAACCTTTATTTTGTTGAGGACATTTCCTTCTATTCCTATTTTACTAAGAGTTTTTATTATGAACGAATGTTGAACTTTGTCAAATGCTTTTTCTGCATCTGTCGAGAAAAATCATCTGGCTTTTATTTTTGATTCTGTTGATGTAGTGTATCACATTGATTGATTTGCATATGTTAAATCAACCTTGTATCCCAGAGATAAATCGCAATTGGTCACGGTGAATAATCTTTTTACTGGGTTTTTACTTTGATTTACTTTGAAAGCAAATCGACTTACAGTTTTCCTTTGTTGTCTTTTCTGGCTTTGGCATCAAGGTGATGGTGGCCTCATAAAATGAGTTCGGAAAAGTTTCCTCTGCTTCTGTTTTTTGTAAAAGTTTTTAAAGGATTTAATTAAACAATTCAGCATTAGTTGTTTGGTAGAATTCAGCCACGACACCATTTGGTTCTGGGATTTTCTTTGCTGGGAGATTTTTTATTACTACTTCAACTTCCTTACTTCTTACTAGTCTGTTCAGACTATCTTTTTCTTTGTGGTTCAGTCTTCGTAGATTGTAAGTTTCTAGCAATTTATCCATTTTTTCCTACGTTATTTTATTTGTTGGTGTATAAATTGTTCATAGAAGTCTTGTGATCTTTTGCATTTCTGTTGTATCATTTGTAACATCTCTTCTTTTATTTCTGATTTTGAGTCCTCCCTCTTTTTTATGGTGAATCCAACTAAGGTTTGTCTATTTTATTTATCTTTTAATAAACCAACTTTAGTTTCACTGATCTTTTCTATTGATTTTTAATATCAAAAATTTGATATTTTCAAATTTAGCTTCATTTGTTTTTGCTCTAATCAGAGTAGTGTGTTCTAATTTTTATTTCAGAACTTGTTTAGTGGTTGATTTTATTAATGTTTTCCATTCTACAGGAAAGACTTAAAATGGGTCCTGTTTTCTTCAACAACACCTTTAATTAAGCCAAGCTTAAAGGCCTGTTTTGCAACATATTTGTAGTGTTTGGTGATACAGAACCTTAGTTCATAAATACCCCATTTCATTACTTCAAGTGATTGGGCTTAGCTCTTCATACAAAAACCATAGAAATGCTTATAAATTAATCATTCATGTCTTGGGTCTATAACTTGTCTGAGCAATGATTTAGTTCTTAAAGACACAGATATAATTCATAGCAAAATGTGGTAGAAAAAAGTGACATCCCAAAAATATCAAGACAAATGCCCAAATCAAGTGATATGACAGTAAGATTTTTATTGTGGGTACAGTCAACATGAAGTAGAGTTTCTTTTATTATTAATATGTTTGTCCATAGAAACTAAAAATTAAGTAATGTTACCCTAAATAGCTATTTAAGAATGACTCAAAATTGAGAAAGTTTTATTTTTAATTATTTCTTCTAATGATAATATTTTTATTAGTTTCAATTTTGTGTTTCTTTATACAAATGAAGGCCAATGCAGTACATATTCTTATTTTCTCTTTTTTATACTTAAGTACCATACTGTATGCAATGACTTAAATAATATACTCTATACACTGTTCTGCACCTTACTTTCATCACTTAATGAGATGACCTTTAGATCTCTTTACATCAGTATGGGGATTTCCCTCATTGCCTTTTACAACTGCATGGTATTCCTTCAAATGGGAAGGAAGGCTTTAGTATATTCAACCACAACTTGGCTGCTAAATATATGGGTTGTTTATAATCTCTAAACTTTCCAATTATGCCACAAATCAATAAACTCATACATATGTTCTTTCATACTTATGTAGGAGGTTGTGTAGGATATATTCTCAGGAGAGAAATTGATGAGTCAAAGGGAAAATATATATTTTTGGTAGATACTGCCAATTCCTCTTCATGTAGAGTTGTATGCTTTTTTAAAAAAAATCTGATTTATTTATCTGTAGAGGGAAAGGGAAGGAGAGAATATCAATGTATGGTTGCCTCTCATGCGTCCCCTGCTGGGAACTGACCTGCAACCCAGGCATGTGCCCTGACTGGGAATTGAACCACGATCATCTGGTTCACAGGCCTGCGCTCAACCCACTGAGCTACGCCAGCCAGGGATAGAGTTATATGCTTTCGAGCAAGTTTTAAAGAAAAGAAATTATATGATTTAATACGTTTCTTGCCAGTTCTAACTCCAGCTAAATCTAATCTTGGTTCTACTCAAAATTTTAAAATGCAGATTTCTTGCTGACCAATTTTTAACCTCTGCCAGAGACAGATCCCCACTTGCCTCTAGTATGTCAAGCTAATATTTAATATCTTTTAATGTCTTTGTCAAAAATCAATCCAAGTGACTCTCCTCAACTCCTCAGAGGTTTCTCATCGACATCACAACCTCTAGACCTATTTAGTCTACCTGGTAACTGATGACAATAATCAGTGCCAGAATCTAGCATAAACCTCTTAGATCACCTGTTTTCTCTGCTCCATGTTAAGATACCTTAATAACTAGCTTTTGGGCTGATTGACACAAATTATTACATCATAGTTTTTTTTTCCTTTAAGACATGACAATGGGGAGGGCAGGGAGTGGGCTGGTATGGGGGTAAAAGGCAGAAAACTGTGCTTGAACAATTAAAATAAAAAAAAAAGACATGACAAGATTCCCTCTATACCGTCCTGTGTGTCCATGCTGGTTGCAAGGAAAAACTACCAGATGTGGGTGTGTTGTCACTATGTGGAGAAGGGGGACCCGAACATACCGAGGGATACGCCTTCTATTGCATTTAACTGGAGGGTGGTGGAAAGAGCTCCGGACTTGGAGGCAAAATTCCTCGGCCTGTGTCCTCTCCATGTACTCTTAGTAAGTGGTAGCTTAGAGCAAGTCATGAGAAAGTGAGATTGAATGTTCATTTCCTTTGATACAGCAAGCTATAACAATGTCCTAAAATTCGCTCATCCACTTTTGCTTCTTTCTGTGTTTAGAGTGAATTGTCAAGAGGAGAAAGAGGCATGTCTTTTTGTAAAAAAAGAAAAGAAAACCCATAACTTAAAAAATATTCTACTCTGTTACAGCTACAGACTTCAATATGATGAAAATTTTAAAGAGCCCAGCAGCACATACAATGTCTATATCCAGGGAAGAATCAAGATTACCAAAACTAACAAAGGTTTGGAGTATAGTAATTTTTTTAAGTTTTTACTTCTTTAATTTGTAACATACTTAGTTGAACTGCTTCATATAGGCAATGTTGGTTATTTCCTACTTGATATATATCTTAGAAAAATTTAATGATCAAAGTGATTTATTGGGAGATTAATCTTAGTATTAAAAAGTCTGTTTTTTTTTCTTTAAAAATTTCTTATCTCTAGTGAGGAAAAAAGGCATAGCATTTGTCTTTTCTTACACTTCTGGCACTACTTGTCCTTGGGTGGCATACAGACATGGCTTTGATCTCAATAAACATTAGTCAAAGTTGCCAGGAAATCTTCAAAGGAGTTTGCAGTCATGGTTGACCTGTCCCTACCTCTTAAGCCAAGGTCCTGGAGTAACTGACTACATGTAAATACTGTTACTCTTAAGTCTTTAATGCTATGTTTCTCCATTTTCCTGAAGATGCCTCGGTTGCTTTAGCCAAGATTTAATGAGGTTATTAGCTTGATATTCTGAGTTTGATCTCTTAACTTGTGAGACAATTAGATTTTAAATCTATTGAAGTCTTTATTGCTAAAATTTTGTCTGAATTATCTACTCAAGCCTGACCATTATTTTAAACTTTACATTATGTCTATATAAAAATCACTTTCTGAAAGTGAGTACTCACACATTTCCTGGTTTCTAATAATACAGGTTTAGACTCGCTTCCAACTCTCACAGTTGCCAAGGATGATTTGTAAGTGCCAAGGACAGAAACTGGTGATCTCCAGGCATCAATTTGGGATCCGTGACAATATCACACCTTTTTTGGTGGGGGTTGGGAGTGGCTGTTGCTGGATTTAGAAAACAAGGAAATGTAATAGAAATTGTATATCTCATCTTCAGCAAGCACTCAAAGTGGTCTTTTATACCTTACATACAAGTTGGAGAAATGCGAACACATGGATTTGTTACTGACTGTACATCCTTTTTCAGATGACACTACTAAGACAGAAAACAATGCAGTTGGTAGTGGACCATAGTGTTGCATGATTGGCCCTGTTCCATGCAGACTACATTATCAACAATTTGGATAAAAATATGGCTGCCATTTTTATTAGAAATGTAGATGTCATAAACTTGGAAGAATTATTAATATATCAGGTGACCAAAAGTTCACAACAGGCTAGAGTAAAAGGCCTGATCTTAGAAAATAAACTTCTATTGTAGAAAATTTAGAGGCCCAAAATTATAACTGTGGAGAAGCAGTATAATAAAACCTTGGCTTAGGAGCATCTGAAAAGATCTGGGGATTATATTTACCAGTAACGTGTATGAGTCAACATTAGAGTGTTGTTAACTCTAAAATCTACTATATTCTTAGCTATTTAAATGGACATGTGGGCTCTACTCTGTGCTGATTTGACAATCATTGTGTATTCATTTTGGAGAACTGCATTGTAAAAGGGTGTAGACAATCAGAAGTATTCTGAATATGACCAGAATGATGGAGGACTCTGAACCCATACTGTTTGAGCAATGGTCAAAATACTTAAAGACATTGCTACTGGAAAAGAAAAAAAACCATGGAGACCTTGTCGACTGTTTTCAAATATGTATAGAGCTACTGTAGCAAAGCAGGATTAGACTTTTTCTGTGGGGCTCAAAAAGTTTTTTACCAAGACCCTTTTTATGTTTACTAATCAGTGAAAGCTATAGGGGGACATTTGAGATCAGCATAAAGAAGTTTTTAAACTCCAAGGTTGTCCGAATGCCAGATGGGTGCCTGTGGGTTTCCAGTACCTGTAGAGGCACAAAGTTTGGTTTTGTAGTCATTATCAGCAATTATTCTTTAAAAAACGAACAGAAGAAGAATTTGGTGCCAAAACCATCCTGGGACTTTCTGGCTCACCCCTTGTGATCCTTTCAAAGTTTGTAGGATTCCTTGGTTTTTCCAAATTAGTACCAAGTTGTGTTTTGACCATAAAAGACCTATTTATAGAATCAAAGTTCTCTGACAATTTTTGGTCTTCATTTTGTGGGGTTAATGGAAGCAGGGGGACTTCTGGTTAGTTGTTTTGGGTATTTTGAATATTTCTAGCAACAGTCTTTTGAGCAACATGGGCCCTTCTTCTCTAAAGTATCTAAGAAAATAGCTAACACTCCACAAAACACTGAATTTACTTTTAATACCTAGTTCTACTCTTGCCTGCTTAAAATATCCTGCAGATATCAGGGATCTTCATAGAGGAAGAAGGAGCTGTAAAGTGTGGGTTTTTTTTTCTAAGTTGAAAACTGATAACTGCAGGAAAAAATAACAGGAATGTCTGTTTGTAGTATTTCAGTAAGATAGATTTTATCTTATAATACACAAGACAAAAGCCTGGAGAGGGGTTAAAAAATGATCTTTTGAGACAGACAAAATTTCCTTTTGATCTAAATGGAGCTTGGCCTGATTTTGCATATAATTTAAAGATAAAGCTAGATATAACCTGAGGTAAATTATCATGAAAGATTAAGATGAAGGAAGTACCAGATGTATTTACATCATGGAAAACATATCTGATATTGACATTTAGTTTTCACCATCAGAGAATTGCTTTTGATTATCATAGTACCACTTTTTAAAATAATTCTGGAATAGCTATGAATGAATACAATTTCAAAGTGACCCTAAGTAAAGAAAACACAAGCGAATTTTAAGCATCAATAAAAGCAAATGATAATAAAATCTTATTTCTCCACAGAAAATGGAATCAATAATAAATCTCTCATTTGGTATTGCCAAAGTCTAGAGAAAATTTCACATATGAGTAGTTGCTGTACTGACCATGTTTTCCACAAGAATTTAATAATAGTTCTTGGAGCAATTATATTTATGACTGTTGTTTCCCTTACATGGAATTTGTGGTCAACATTTTTTTGTTTCCATCAGCCCTTTGGTTGTGTTATCCAACTACCTCTGACCTCCTTTGTTCAAATGAGAAGTCAGCTGTTAATCCTAGTAAGGTTTCCATATGTGTTGTTTTTCTTTTGCAGTATTTGAGATTTTTCTTTTTGTCTTTGTTTCAACACTTTGAGTATGATATGTCTAGGTATGAATGTATTCTACTTGTTGGTAAGCATCTTGGATATGTTTTTCATAACGTTTGAGAAGTTTTAGTCATTATTTCTTCATATATTTTACCAGCACTTTTTTCTAGGCCTCTGTATTTTCTTCATTCTTTTCTATTTCTGTTCTTCAGACAGAATAACCTCTATTGACCTATCTTCAAGCTCGCTGATAAAGCAAAAGGTTAAGAGCTTTACTACACATACTCATAGATTCATACATTAGTAAGTTTCTTTAATTAAGAAGATGTTTTGCAGAATTTACTTTTATTTATTTTAATATACTAAATGTAATTTTATTTATAGTTATAATGTCATTACCATTTACTTACAGGTCTTTGAAAATATACAAAACTAACAACTGACTTTATTTTCTTCTTCCCTTCACAGTCCCATTATAGTAGCAGTGGCCCAGAGTTTAACCGTGTGCTCTTCAATTTTGGAGGTCAGAGTCCACTGATTTTGTATTACCTTAAGCTGCATCAGCTATCTGGAATTCCTAAAACCGCTAGGCAAATCAAGGTTAAATTCACTGAAATATCACAAGAACCATATCCTTTTTTTAAGCTTTGCTTTAGTTCAAAACTTTTTGCTAAATGTCTCAATTAAGCAAAAATTAATGCATTTGTAACCAATGCTTTTATTTAACATTCAATTACATTCAAAAACTCTTGTAGCGTATTGGTTAAATTATTTACTATTTGAGATCTAAGGCTGTGATTTTGTGTGTATGAAAAATAAACATAAAACCTAGAAACCTTAAAAACTGGTATATTTAGCTCTCTAGTAAAAGATCGTCTTTGCAACTTTCTGTTCAGTGTTCAGTTTCAAACATCTGTCAGAACTGTGAATAATGGGCTTCTAGGCTTCTTCAGAGAAGAGTTTCAAACATGTTTCAGCTGTGGAATCCTCTGTTCCAATGAAAATTTATCAAAAAACTTAATGTGTAAAATATAAAATAAAGGAAACGGGAGCTCCTTGGTTGCAGCAGGTGTTGGGGGCCCAGAGTGCTGTTTACACTCCTAGGTTCCCCTTGCATAGCCCATCCTGGCCCAGGCCTTGCTGGGGACTCAGGTGAACCCCAGGGGGATCTAGCCCTGTCCTCTCCAAAGTGGAGCACAAACAGCTCCGAGTAGAGAAAAAATACATCAGGACTCTTATTTACATGTATTTCTATCTTGAAAAACAAAAAGAGAAGTTGCACTTTCCTAATATTTAGTGAACAAGCACCCTCACCCAGCCGATATTTCAGTCTTCACTCTACTCTGTTGGGGGATGATGATGGCATCTTTGCTCTTGTGTTGTTTTATGAGAAGCAAACATAGTGCTGATTTCTTCTTTTTTAAATGTATTTTGATTGTGCTGTTACAATTGTCCCATTTTCTCTCCCCTTTATTCCCCTCTGTCCTTTACCCCTCTTCCACCAGCATTCCCCCACCCAATTAGTTCATGTCCATGGGTTGCACATGTAAGTTCTTTGACTTCTACATTTTCTATACTATTCTTAACGTCCCCCTGTTTATTTTGTACCTACTAGTTATGCTTCTTATTCCCAGTACCTTTTCCCCCATTCTCCCACTCCCCCTTCCTGCTGATAACCCTCAATGTGATCTTCATTTCTGTGAATCTGTTCCCGTTCTAGTTGTTTGCTTAGTTCATTTTTGTTTTTTTAGGTTCAGTTGTTGATAGTTGTGAGTTTGTTATCATTTTACTGTTCGTATTTTTTATTTTCTTCTCTTTCTTGATAAGTTTATTTAACATTTTATTTAAGGGCATGGTGATGATGAACTCCTTTAACTTGACCTTATCTAGGAAACACTTTATCTGCTCTTTCATTCTAAATGATAGCTTCACTAGATAGAGTAATCTTGGATGTGAGTTTTGCCTTCCATGACTTCGAATACTTCTTTCCAGCCCCTTCTGGCCTGCAAGGTTTCTTTTAAGAAATCAGCTGATAGTCTTATGGGAAGTCCTTTGTAGGTAACTGTCTCCTTTTCTCTTCCTGCTTTTAAGATTCTCTCTTTATCTTTAATCTTGGGTAATGTAATTATGATGTGCCTTGGTGTGTGCTTCCTTGGGTCCAACTTTTTTGGGATTCTCTGAGGGTCCTGGATTTCCTGGAAGTCTGTTTCCTTTGCCAGATTGGGGAAGTTCTCCTCCATTGTGTTTTCAAAGAAGTTTTCAATTTCTTGCTCTCCCTCTTCTCCTCATGGCAACCCAATGATATAGATATTGCAATATTTAAAGTTGTCCTGGAGGTTCCTGAGTCTCTCATTTTTTTTTGAATTCTTGTTTCTTCATTCTGGTCTGGTTTAATGTTTATTTCTTCCTTCTGCTCCAAACCATTGATTTGATTCCTGGTTTCCTTCCCATCACTGTTGATACCCTGTATATTTTCCTTTATTTCACTTTTCATAGCCTTCACTTTTTCCTATATTTTGTGACCATACTCAACCATTTCTGTGAGCATTCTGATTACCAGTGTTTTGAACTGTGCATCTGTTAGGTTGGCTATTTCTTCATTGCTTAGTTGTATTTTTTCTGGAGCTTTGAAATGTTCTTTTATTTGGGCCATTTTTTTGTCTCAGTGCACCTGTTACATAGTAAGAAGTGGAGCCCTTGGTGTTCACCAGGGCTGGGCACCCACATCACTGCATTGTGTTACTGTATGTGAGGGAGGGGTCTGATAGGGAACAGTGCCACTTGCTCTGCTCTAAGCAGGCTTTCAGCCACTTCTCCTGCTACCCACAAGCAAATTGGGAATCCTGGGTTGCACAGTCTGTCTCACTTCCCAGTTGTTCCTCCCAGTTTATCCACACACAAATGTGGGACCACCCAGTCTTCCAGCCACCACCCCACCAGGTCTGCCAGCCACCGCTTTGCTGTGAGTCCTCTTGGCCCAGCTGCCTGTCTCCACCCCTCCTACTGGTCTGGATGAATGTTTCTTCTTTAACTCCTTTGTTTTCAGACTTCCATACAGTTCAATTTTCTGGCATTTCTAGTTGTCTTTTCTTTTAAAATTTGTTATTGTGCTTCTTTTAGTTGTGCGACGAGGCAAAGTATATCTACCTATGCCTCCATCTTGGCCAGAAGTCCCATAGTGCTGTTTTCTTTGGGGGATTAAGCATATTTTTAGATTATATCATCTAGCTTTAACAAAATTAACAACTCACTAGTGGAGCAATAGCTTTAAAAGATTTCTGAAAATAACTATGGATTGATGAAAATACTTATGGTGCAAAAATAAAAATTAAAAAAAAAAACAGCAAACAGTATTTCTCCTACTCCTCGAAGGAGCTTATTTTCAGCCACACTAAGAGATAAAATCAGTGGTGACCTGTTCAGTTCTGCTAAGATGTAGACTACCTGTAGTATGGATATACATTGTTTTATAAACAATGAACCTAGCACTAAGTGTATGGTATACTTCTCAATATTATCAAATGATAGTATGCCAGTTTAATTTGCAAGGCATTTATAAACCAACAGTCTAGACATCCTTACAAATGTCTACAATTTGAGGACTAAAGGTTTAGTGGGCCATTAATAAATGTTAAATTTTATTTTAAAAAATATTTTATCTCACTGTTTTCTATTTGTATACTGCAGAAGTTTGTAATGTGCAGACTATATTAATACAGGTCGATGTACCTATAATTTCTCATTTTAAAATTACACCTATGTGGCAATGTGCTCCGTAGCTTGCACTCATGGCATCAGTGATCAAGACAGTGTGGCGGGCTCGGCTCCTGCAGATTCCCAGCACTCTGCCCAGGGCGCCGCTTCCCCCTCGTTTCAGCCAGGACGGTCCCTGGAGCCCCACTGACCGCAGGCACATGGAATTAACTTGAATGGCTTGGGAGCACAAAAGAAAAGCAAACAATAGGGCTAAATCAGTCTGTTTTAACACTTGTAACTTAAGTAATGATGCAAAGATTGTCATCAACCTTGAATTTTGTCTAAAACAAAATGTTTTAATTCTCTAGAAGTAAAATTTGAAAGATATCTAAAACATTACATAATAGATTAATTTTATTTTTAACTGATTTTTATTGTGATTATAAAAATGTTAATCTTTGAATTCATTTACATTTCTAGTGGGCATGGATTTGTCCAATGGCTAGGTAAGTGTTCGTACCACCAGTACACTGAGAGCGTAGGAAGCGTGTGAGTGTGCACGGGGGTGGGGAAAGGAGAATATGGAGATCTAAAGCATGAAACCCATTAGGATTATGTATCACCCCACACAGTTTTGAAAAAAATCACCCATTGGAAAGTAATGGGGCTTTCCATGATGCTTACCGAGTTTGTGAATTACAATACCTGCTGGCAAGAAGAAAATGTTCCTAGATCTAATGATGAACAAAATCATAACTATGCTTCACATTCATCAGCACTTGGCAGTTTTTTCAAGTACGTTCTGAATTCCCCCGTTGTGTTATCACGGGAATGGCCAGAGTCCTGTGACTGTGGGCAGAGCAGGCACTCATGCCAGCCGCTTCACAAATGAGGAATCCAAAGCACAAAGAGGGTGAGTGGCTTGCTGCACAAGTTTGCTCTATGTCCTGGACACCTGAGAAAGGTATCTAGCATACAGTAGTTGTTAAATTAATGCCTGATGCATGGCTATAGTGTGGTGTGATATAAAGAGAAGACCACATTTTATTTTTCAGAAAGAATTGACATTACCTTTAAAAGTTAAAAAAAAAGTAGAGGAAGCAGATAGACATTTGGTGGTCATTGGTACTAAGTTAATCTATAAGGTCATCATTATTAAAATGGTGTTTTTAAAGACTTACTGAATAGTTCCTGTGTACCAAGCACTCTCCTGAGTGCTTTATACTTATTAACTCATTTACTTCTGTGAACTTCTGAGATAGATGTTATCATTGTCACCAACTTTAAAAAGAAGGAAACTGGGGCACAGGAAATTTAGGTAACTGGCCTGAGGACAGGGCAACACTTGGAATCCCCCTTCGGCAGCCTGGTTTCAGAGCAGAAGCTGGCGCTCCCTGGTGCTGACTATTTACCAAGGTGGATTGGGTAGCTCCAGAGGAAGATGAAGGCCTATTCCAGCTTCTTAAGGAGGATTTTAATTATGGGTTGGGGTAAGGGCAGTAACAGTCACATCGTGAATTCTACAGTTGGTCCAGCATTGAATCACTTCAGCAGCTTTTCTTTTGGACATTTAAGGTAGCATGGCCATGTAGTTCTATTTCAAAATCCTTTTCTGCATGCAATTTTAGAGTCTTGTAGAACAGATACATTTAAATGTAAATTTAACATCAGAGGTAGTATTTCTTTGATTCAGAGTGACTTGCCAAAGTCGCAAGAGGAAGCATTGCTATATTGTCAATGTTGTAATGTTCCTATGTAAACATGGAGAAGACTGGAGATGTATGTGAAGGGAGGGAGGGAGGAGCAAATGAATTGGAAGTCTCGGGGGTGTTCATGATTCTGAGAGAATTTTTCATGTACGTTTACAAGGAAAATAATACACTTCTTTACCAATGAATGTACATTAAATCATTATTAGTGAAAATTTTTTATATTTTGGTGAATGATATTTGAATTTTTTATTTGAATATTTGGTCACTTAGAGTTATGAGTAAAATGGGAAAAAAGCTTTGATTTCTGAGAGCAGAATGTGTAGTGTATCTTTAAACTTGCAGAATCTTGTGCAAAATTTATTTGTGGCTCCTAATTTTTCTTGCTCACATTGTCTGTATTTTTATAAACCATTTCAAGTCCTTTATATGTTGAGAGTAACAAAGAAACACCTAAAAGTCTGATAACTTTTTAAAATGTAAAACACATTTTTTTAAAAGAAGAAAACTCAGGAACAAAATATTGGAGTAGTTTGTGCGGGTTATGTTAAAAAGAAAAGTCTGTGAGCTGAATCTGTATTTCTAACTTCAGTTTAGAACACTCACAATCAGCTGCAGTTGAGGGAAAAAATCTGAACTCAACGCGATGGTGTAATGAGTGTATTGTACTACTATAAATAGGTGCTTCCACCATCACACACCCATACACAGACTTTTTGACATGTGAAAACTTTTGAGGACAGGTTATTAAACCCTACAATTAAAAATAATGTGAGATATATCAAAGTTGATTCCAGAAAAAATAACTATACATAGAAGTTTCTCTGTTGTGAATTGTCTGTGACATGGAAGAAGCAAATAGTCAACAGTGAACAGAAAGGAAGACGTGCCCAGAGTCAGTAAAAGCCACCAGCGCTGTGTAAACACTCCATCTTCCCACAGTGAGAGTCCAGCGGGAGACTCTTCAAAGCCATGTGCAACGCCTTCTCACTTCTATTTATAAAAAGATCTCTAATAATCTTTGTCACATGTGCATCCATAGACTTTTTCTAATATGTGAATAATACCCTGTGAATTATTATTAAAGTTACTATCAATTGTATTTTTTATTTCAAATCAGTGCCATTGTAAGTTAATTAACATTTACTAAAGATCTAGTCATTACATTTTTTAAATTATAAGTTAGCTAAAAGACAAGTGTCCAAAAAAATCTTCTAATCCAGAAACTTCCCATTTATTCATTTTTCCAGTAAGGACAACATACAATACTTTTTTTCTCTCAAACCTTCTAAAATTCTTGGGTGCAGTGAATAGGAAAGCCTACCCTGCTAGCAAGTTTGTTCCATTATTTGTGAGATTGTACCCAAAATAATGAAACCCTTACTTTCCTTCGGCTTCAGAAATAGGCATGTGAACATCACAATATTATCTGTTAATGAGACCTTTCAGATAATAGAATCCAGATGTTAGTTTCCTGGAATGGGAGGTCCTTTAAAAATACTTTTTGTTGAAAACACCCAGCCCTAAAACTCTGTGGCAACATAGACTCCCTTCAGCAAAACATGGTGGAGGTCTGCTGTTTCCTCTGCTTGTCTATGAAGAGGAAAAACAGGGACCAGGTAGACTACGGCTGTGGGAAGGAAGAGAACGAAGAGGGAGCTGAGGAAGCAGAGAGGAACCCTGAAACCCTCGGCTGCACTGAGAGGGCTCTTCAGCAGATGGGCTGAACTACACAAATTTCAGTTCCCTTTGAATCTTGAGATTTATGGTTCTGTTGGAAGAATTTGACTTTCCACACCATCAATGGGTAAATTGATAAATAGCTTGATTTTCCCTGAAATTACAACATTTTCATTTTGTCAACTCTTCTGAGTTCTCCTGAGGCTACACAAAGAAAAAGAATGCAAAGAGACCATTTTTGCCATTTTCAGGGGTCAGCAATCTTAAAAGACCGCCAGAATAACCTGTGGACTGAATAAAGCTAAGTTTAGTGGATTTATTGTAGAGAGAACAACAAACAAGAGTTTTACTCGTGTTTCGAAATGGGAGATTCAGGGATGATATTTATAGGGTTTAGGGCCTGAAGTGGATGAGGTTGAGGCAGGCCATATGAGGCAGGGAATTGGTTAGGACTGGTCAGAGTTTAAGGATATTACAGTTTTGAACTGATGAGCCCAGTGAAGCAAGGAACTTAAAATAAGCTTTGATGAGCAAGCTATTTTAGTTGGTTAAAAGTCTTATCTTTTAGAAGAAAGCAAGTATGTAAGTTATTTTTTGCTCATTCTCAACATTGTTATATAGAGGGACAAAAAAAGTATGAATGGTCCCCGATGTTTTTCACACAGGAACAGCAGTGACATCAGCATCACAGTGAATGAGACATCCCTTGTCCATGCCCCCCTCTCAACAACAACAATGTGACATGCATCGTGGACAGAAGTGCCTTTGTGGAAGCTGTGGGATCTAGTACCATTCACCAGGGGGCCCAGGAGGAGTCTCCTCCACCTGTGCATCAGGAAATAGGCATACAGACCCTGGTCCCTGATGTGGACCTCGTAGTGGCCCATGAACAGGTGCTAGCACTTCGTGGCCACAGTGTGGGCACCCTGGAGAACGCTGTCATAGATAAGCACCTAGGGACGAGAAAGCCTTTGTGGAAGTCCAGGTTTACAATGAAAGAATCCCAGCACGCCACTGGAGCAAAAATATATATTTGAGTGTGGACATATTAAAAGGGGTAAAAGGAGCAGTTTGACCACACTCTTCCCCCAAGATGGCACAGCTTAGGGACAAGAGAGATCATCTTGGCCCGTGACTTCTCATGTGGGAGCAAGTAAGACCTTGTGAGTGGAAACCTGGCTTCTCCAATGCTGTGGTTGCTACTAAAGAGGTTTGTTTTTCTCTTGCCCCATCCAGAGCACTGAGTGGTGAGCTGAATGACTTCACTGGGGAGGAAGGAGAGGCTGGGAGAGCGGCAGACAGGACTCCCAGAGGGCATTAAATAGATGCGAATTTGACAGTGTCATAAACTCTGTCATCAGCTTGCCCATGAGCTTTTGGGGAAGCCTCACCCACCGATCCCCTTACCTGGCCCACGAGCACCCCTAGAGCCGCACAAGCCGTACCTCCAAACTTCCACGCCCTGTGGGTAGCTCCCTGCGCATGCTCCCAACAACAGTGGCGAATGTGGGCTTTGGCAGGTGGCTGGTGAGCACACAGATAAAGCCTGCGCCAGCCCAGATTGTGGGCCAGGGAGAGACCACAAACTTAAGACTTAGTACCACCTTTGGGAATACAAAAGGGAGGCTATCGGAACCCATCCTGGTGTGTTGCAGGGTAACAGAAGGCATTAAAGCTTGAGAATTTTGCCAAAAGAAGGAGCAAGAGTGTGGGACAAGTGTGTCCATATTGAAGAAAAATGCAGAATCCTTAATAGGGCTGGCAGAGGTATTTCTCTCCCTAAGGAGGGAAGCAAAGAGGTGGCCTCTACTTCAGATACAAAGGCAGCAACACAAAACTTCAAAGCACATGAAAAGCCAAGGAAACATGACACCACCATTAGATCATAACTGTTCAGTAACCAATCCCAAAGACACGGAGATCTCAATTTATCTGATAAAGAATTCAAAACAGCTGTTTTAAAGAAACTCAGTGAGCTATAAGAAAACACAGAAAATTTAATAAAATCAGGAAAACCATATTTGAACAAAATAAGTTTAACATACCCTCACTGGTGTGGCTCAGTGGTTTGGCCATTGTCCCACAAACCAAAAGATCGTTGCAGTTTTGGTTCCCAGTCAGGGCACAAGCCTGGGTTGTGGGCCAGGTCCCCAGTAGGGGGCGTGCAGAGGTAACTGACCAAAATTTTCCTCATTGATGTTTCTTTCCTACTTTTTCTTCCTTGCTCCCTCCTCTCTAAAAAAATAAATTAAAATTCTTTCAAAAAAATAAGTTTAACAAAGAGAAATCATGAAAAATGAACCCAACATCAATTCTGGAGCTGAAGAATATAATGAATGAAATGAAAAAAATGCAAGAGAGAGCATCAACATCAGAATGGATCAAGCAAAGAAAGAATCTGTGGATTATAAAGCATGGGTTTTATAATTATCCAGTTGGAGGAGAACACTGCAAAAATAATGAAAAAGAGTGAAGAAACTCACAATGTATTGGATAGGATCAAAAGAAACAATCTGAAAATTACCGGAGTTCCAGAAGAAGAGAAGTTGAGAACAGAATGCTTAATTAAAGAAACAAAGGACGAGCAGTTCCCAACCTGAGGGAGATTTGGACACCCAAGCACATGAAACTCACTTAGCCAAACAAACACAACTTAAAGGAAGTTTCTTCGAGACACGTCATAATAAAACTATCAAAAATCAAAAACAGATCACTTAAAGGGAGCAAGAAAAAAAGAAATCTATGATTCACCAGGTAATGTCCAGAAGGCAATCAGCAGATTTCTCAGCAGAAACCTTTACAGACCTGGAGAGAGTGTGGCGACATAGTCAAAGTGCTGACAGGAAGAAAATGCCAACCAAGAACACTCTACCCAGCAAAGTTCTCCTTCAGCCCGGAGGGAGAAGGCCTTTGGCAGACAAATGCTGAGGGAGTTCGTCATCACCAGTCCTGCCTTACAGAAATGCTAAAAGTGTTCTTCAAACTGAAGTGAAAGACTGGTCATTACTAACATGAAAACATACGAGACTATACATCATCCTGGTTGTATATTGTACTGGATACTGTGTTTTGCTGGCATAAAAATGTCCACATAGACCAGTGGAAAAGAATTGAGAATCCAGAGTTAAACCTTCACAGATATGGTTAACTAATTTGAGAAGGGAGCCAGGAAAACCCAACGAGGGGAGGATAGTCTTCTTCGTAAATGTTGTTTATAAAAAGTAGATAATCACATGAAGAAGAATGAAATTGGGCTTCTATCCTATACTCATAAAAATTAACTCAAAACAGATAGAAGACTTAAAACATAATTCACGAAACTGTAAAACTCCTCGAAGAAAACATAAAGGAAAGCTCCTTGATGTTGGCCTTGATAACAATTTTTTGCTTATGACATTAAAAACACAAAGTGAAAAGGCAACCTACAGAATGGGAGAAAATATTTGCAAATCATATATCTGATCAGGGGTTGTATCAAAAATATAGAAGGAACTCATGCAATTTAATAGCAAAAAAAGCTCAATTAAAAAATTGGCAGAGGAACCGACTGTGCAACATACAAATGGTCAGTATCCAAGGGAGACATGCAGGTGCTAACAGGTATGTGGAAAGGTGCTAAGCATCACTACTCATCAGGGAAATGCAAGTCAAAACCAGTGAGATACCACTTGACACCTGTTACAGTGGTCGTTCTCAAAAGACAAGGAGTAACAAATGTCTGCAAGGATGTGGAGAAAAAGGAATCCTAGTGCACTGTTGGTAGGAATGTAAATTGATGCATCCACTGTGGGAAACAGGATGGGGGTTCCTCAAAAAATTAAAAATAGAGCTCCCACATGATCCAGCAATCTCACATGTGGGTATATATCCAAAGGAAATGAGAACAGAATCTTGAAGAAATATCTGCCTGTTCATTGCAGCCTTGTCCATAATAGCCAAGAGAGGGAAACACTCTAATTACTCCTCAGCAGGTGAACGGATAAAGAAGATGGTTTATACAGATGACAGAATATTATTCAACCTCAGGAAAAAAAGGAAAGCTTCTCATTGGTGACAACATGGATGGAACTTGAGGGCATTTTACTAAGTGAAATAAGAGAGAGACAAATACTCTATGATACCACTTATGTGTGGAATCTAAAAAAGCTGAACTCACAGAAACAGAGTAGCACATTGGTTGCCAGGGACCAAGCATAGGGAAATGGTGAGATGTTGGTAAAAAGGTACCAACTTCCAGTTAAAAGATGAATATTTGGCAAGATCCAATGTACAGTGTGATGTTTATAGCTCACATGCTGTATTTTGTACTTAAAAGTTACTAAGAGAGGAAATCCTGAGTGTTCTCACCATAAGAAAAAAGAAATGATAATGATGTGAGGTTATAAAGGTATCAGATCAACACAGCTGTACACTTAAACTTACGCAATGCTATATGTCGATTACATCTCAGTGAAGCTAGAAAACAAAGGGAAATGGACAGGAAACTATGTAGAGTGGATGCTCTGAATGCCTAGATTTGCTTCTAGAATAAAGGACTTACTTTTCAGCTGCAGGGGGAATAATAATGGCAAAAATCTCTCAGTTGCCAACACCTTACAAGGATTACCTCAGGTGATTACAGTGACCTCATTCAAGGTCACGTCCTTCTGCAGATTATGTTTTTCAAAAATAGCCACAGCAACGTCATCCTCCTGGCATGCTGTTGTTACAGTGTGACCTCCCATCTCTGTTTGAATTCGAGCATACGTTTGTATCTTACTCAGCCCTGTGAGTGTGACTTTTGAGACTTCTGCTGTACAGCTTCCGTTTTTGCTCTTGGAATGTTCTTAGAACTAACTGCCATATAAGGAGGAAACTCGGACCACATGAAGAAGTCATGCTCCAGGTAGCAGCCACAGCTGAGGCCGAGCCACAGTCGCCATCAGCCGCCAATGAGAAGGAGAAGGCCTCTGAGATGTCACGAGCCTTAGCCACCATCTCACCACAACTGCATGAGAGACCCCAACTAAGAACCACCTGGCAGAACCACTCGACACCCAGAACTATAGTGATAATAATAATCAATCATGGTTGTCACTTTATGCCACTAAGTTTGGGGTTAATTTTGCAGTAGTTGATGAGTGTGGTCAAGTCCCCTTCCCAGGGCAGCCCAGGTCCAGTGACTGATGTGATATGTAAAGGTCCCCAGGGTTGGGGCCTCCTCACCCCAAATCAGAACAATCCCGAAGGGTGATACCAGCCTCAGAATTCCCTATAGGTCAGCTTAGACTTTCACTGGGACCATTACCATGGTTCCGGTTCTCCCTCTGCCCAACTTTCCCTCCCTCCCTTGCACACCACAGGTGTTGGTCCCACGTACTCCCTCTTAAACCCGCTGCACACATCTCTCCATTCTTAGTCTGCTTCCCAGAAAACCCATCCTGGGTGAGTGTGTTCATTCCCAGTATTATTTAACACAGGGGCAAACAGCATTGGTTTTAGCTCTTACCATCACAGAGAAAATAATCCATTGATTGCTCACTACTTTTCTTGTAAATCTTCAATAGTTCATGAAATGGAAGTAGGGGAGGAAATGAATGGAAGTTACATTTTTTAATACGACATCATATTGTGGATCTCATTTGTTACCATGAAATGAAGCCACCTAGAGTTTGGCAGTGTTGGCCAGCTGGCTTCCCACATCTTCTGGAGTTCATTCTTTCAGAGAAAAGATGTTTATAACCTGATCTAACAGCAGCAGTGGCTATGTACTGAATTAGACTAACAGTGATATCCAGGAGTCATTTTGGTGTTTAGAAGACATTTAAAATTCAAAATCTTGTTTAGAAACACTCACTGTGGCTCTAAACAAATACACTGTGACTATGCAGTTCTTATTTCTGCAGCCCATGGGTTCAAGCAGTTACAAGGAAGGCCAGCAAAGCAAAGGACCTACACAATGGACAGTTTCTAAGTAAGAGAGAGGAGTCTGAAAACAGTTCATTGACCTGTCTACAGGGAGGCCCACAGCCTATGGCTGGCAGATTTTGCATTACCCAGTGTGGCCTTTATAAGAATTGTGCAGCACATAAATGCCTCCTGGTATATGATGGCCCTGAAAATATGCTTTTAAGGGGGAAAGAGGTGCATGTGGGGAAACCTGTTTCATGCAAGAGATTGGGCTGTGCCTGTCAGCAATCTCTCCTTTGCACCTGTTCACTCCTGTATGTCTCTGTGGGGGCCCTGCCGGGCTGTCCCTCCTGCCCCAGTGCTCATTTTGAATTCTAAACACGCTGCCTGCTGTGGTTATTATTGTCCAGAGACTCCAAATCTTGCTGAGTGTCTGATTCTGCCCCATTACTTTTACCTGAAATATGCCTTCATTACCTGGTCCCAGACCCCAGGCTGTTCTTATATGTCCTTTAACAAACATTGAAAAAACCCACTATGTGCTGAATAAAGTAATATGGGCAACGGATATGACTATAATCCTCACCTTCAGGAAACTTTGTCTATTGGACAACCTTGTCCACAAGCTTGTCAGCTCTACCTAAGACACGGCCTCTCTAATTTTCCTCCCAAGCTTTCCTGAACAATTTCCGTTCTTCCCTCCTGCTCACAGTCTAACAGCAGCAGCTCAGAGGCCGTTAAGCAAGATGACACTGGTAAAGGGCAAATGCACACTTCCTTTGCCTCGGCATGGATGGAATCTAGTGAGAAGTGGGTGTAATTTTCGCTTACTCTGGAAGCAATCAGAGCAACAGTGGAAACATAAATGAAGTGCTTGGGGTGCCGAACAGGCCGCCTGGAACAGAGGCTTAGTCCGCAGGAAAATGGAAAGGGGGTCACCTGGTTGCTTTTCTCCACGAGGAAAAAGGAGAACCTGCTTCTCTGCTCCGATTCCACGTAATTCCATTTGTCTGCGTAACTCAGTATCAAGACTTGGAGAAGCCTCATCAGAAGGGTGTAACAGAGACAGGAGGGAGTAGAACTGGGGAAATGGAGCCCAGCAGAGAACCAGAAGTGCAGACACACCCTGGAGTAAAAGAAGCTCCTGTGGAGGGCACCCTGATGATGGCCGCCAGGGCTAGAAAGAGGGCCCCTCGCTGCACCTTGGCTCCTGAGTCCCCGAGAGCACTGTTAGGAAAGGAAAGAAAATATCTACTCCGAGGTAACTCACTCTGAAGAAGTTAAGAGAAAAGTTGCCCAAGTTTTAGAAATTATAGAAGGCAAAGGTACAAAAGACCCATCAAGGTCAAGAACTGGACTATGGAAACAGCCAGTCACGTTGCCTTCAGCGGGGATCTGAACAGAACTTACTGTGAGGGACAGATCGTCAGTTCTTACTGTGTGTACTCAGTTTTGGGAAACTAGCCCATAAAAGGCAGTTTTCTTTTTCTTACTGTTTTTATACCTGGATAGCTTCTGACTAGATACTTTAGAAAAGCAAAATTAGTATGTGATCCGGTTGATCAAATTTTACATGTTATGCAAAATGGCAATACATACTATTTAGAGAAAAATTTAAAGAAAGGTAAATATGTACATATAGTTAGGTATTTATTACATTTTTCATCATTCAAAGCTACACTGTCCGATAGGGTAGCCATTAGCCATGTGTGGCTATTTAAACACATTTAAATTAATAAAATTAAATATGAGTAAAAACTCAGTTTATCCCTTATACTAGTGATATTCCAAGTGCTCACAAGCCACGTGTGACTGTTGGACAGTGCAGATGCCAAACGTTTCCATCATCACAAAAGGCCCTGTGGGCAGCCCGGCTGAGTAAGGGGAGGGTCTCATTGGATGCACAGAACTGGACGTGGCGCCTTCAGTCACTGGACGTGACTGGAGGTCAGAGAGCCAGCGGGTACAGAACTTCCTGTGGCCTGGCCGCTCACAGCCTGCTAATTTTAGAAGTTTAGTAGCCTAGGATTATATGTTATCTCATTCATCCATTTATAATTCATCCATCCAACAAAACTACCAACAAAGTTAATTTCCCATCTGAACTCTTAAGTTTTCCTTCACATTTTTCTCTTTTGGGTTCGTTTTTTTCCCTTTTACCTTAGTTTTGTTTTATTTTTGTTTTCTCTCAGAGGTAAACTATTTTCAGCATCATTCAGACTTTTGCTTCAAACAGCGCGGCTTCAGTCTGGAGCAGCAAGCTCGCCACTCTCTGGGCGTGCTCCAGGTCAGCGACTGCATGAGTGACTTTGATCTGCACAGAATGCTGATCGCCTTTTTACAGTCGCGGTTCTCAAACACGGACTTAGTTCCCATTGGTGCTCATTCATTTCCATTACCTAAAACAACCCAATAACTCTCCTGCTGGTCTCTCAAAGATTCCTTAAAGGACCAGATTTTTAATTTTTAAAAATATACTTAAGACTTATTTAACAGAGCACTTTGTAAGCAGAAAAACATCATGGAGGCACAATAGGATAAAGGATACACGATGTGTTTAGATTTCACTCTTAGAAGAGAAAGAGAGGTTTTTTTATTTTCAGACAACTTTTTAATTGAAGCTATTCTAAACTTCACCAAGTCAGTTATTAAGTTTCTCCCTGTGACAGTCTCTGCCAATTTAGAGTGGGGGCCAAGTTAGAAAAACAAGGTAGTGTGGGGGAGTGGGAAATGAACAACATATTTGTAAATAATTTGAGGAAGAAAAGGGTTTTGACTTAAGTCTGCACACGGGCACTGTGAGCATTTTGCGTCCGTCTTGGGCCAGAGACAATCACAAAATTGCTTATTAGATCCAGTCTTTTTTTCTTATAGACTCCATTTAAGTTAAAGTTTTTCTGCTCTTTTCTTTTAACAAGATACACAAGACACAAACCACACTTCAGCAAACTTGTTATTAAACTAACTAATGAAATAAACAGAAGACTTTAGTTGCCTCGGGTCATCAGCTTCCAGGGAGTGGGTTGTATCAATTCTTTAGCCACAGTTTGGACTAAGGTTATGAACATGACTCAGTGGAAAAAGAAGGCGGGAAGCTGGGGGAATTTTCATTCTGGAGACTTAGTAATAAGCCAGGGCTGTTTGTTTTCTTTACTTAGTATACATGTGGTAAATCCCAATTTGTATCAAATAAGAGAAGAAAAGTTCATTTTTCAAATAGTTTAAATGATCTTCAAATGATGAAAAATGGATATTCTTGCTGTACTGTTACTGGTTAATTTTTTAAAAATCAGGTAGAAAAGCCACAGCTTTTGAATGCCTAGAATTTAGGACTAAATGAATATAAAATTGACTAGATTATAATTTGCATTCACCCTACCCACTGCTCCTTCTAGAAGGTGGTCTGGCAAAGAAAAAAACGAAACCTGCGCCGTCACCGTGCCCTCACTCTGCACAAATCACCGCCAGCTTAAGTCCTGAGCAAGCCTGGGAGGCATCGGAAGGCGGAGGTCCTGCCCTCGTGTGCGTGCAGCTTATGTCCTGTGTGTTTAAGGGAAAACCAAACTGGCTCCTATAGGTAGTCGACTCACATACACTCGCAGTTTCGTTACTAATATTTCAGTGTGGTCAGTCTCGGGGGACAAGGGGTCTAGAATTCCTGTCTATAGCAGAAGGGCTTATATTCAGTCCAGTTACCAGCAGGAGACTAGGGGACTTGTCCTGACCCTGTATCTGCAAAGCAAACCCAAAGAGCTAAGTGTTTATTTAGAACAGCTCTGTGGGGGAAGGAGGGGTTGTTGGAAATAATGAGAATGGCTGAGGTCCCTCCAAGCAACCCTTGAAGCTGCGTGTGTGGAAGAACATGAATTACAAAAATGGTGAAATCACTATAAATCAACGATTTGTTTATCAGGCCTTTATCGGGGAGTGAACTGTCGCCCATGACTAAACTTTCCAGATACTGGAGCTGACCATTTGCAGCAGCAAAGCTTTTTTGTTAACCATTTCAATGAAAAATTTCCCTGAAGATATACATTGTGCTTCTCTGACTTCTTAAACAATGTAGCAAAAAGTAGTGTTACAATGATGAT
Organism: Artibeus jamaicensis; assembly: GCF_021234435.1. NCBI lineage: Eukaryota > Metazoa > Chordata > Mammalia > Chiroptera > Phyllostomidae > Artibeus > Artibeus jamaicensis. Next base: position 21,756,016 of record NW_026521883.1, read on the forward strand.
GAGGCTTCTCAACATGAAATCTGTGGCTCAACTCCACAGCGACGTCAGTAAGAAAGCGTGTTCGGGAAGAGCAGGACAGGAAACACTCCCGAGTGCCAGCGCCGCCCACAGGCCGGCACCGGCAGGGGCTGGAAGGGGCCCAGCAGCCGCAGCCCGGGCAGGAGGGGTGTCCTCCGGGACTCAACCCTACATAAGGTGCCGCAGTAGCACGGAGGGGCACCCTTCTCCAATTTTAGACAGTCCTGCACTAAAGGAAAGCAGATTGCCAGACTTATATAGTCTTTATTCCCACTTTTTAAATAATTTTTCTTTCTCCTACTTCAAAAATTGTCTGTTCTTTTTTCTCATTCCTACTAACTCGTTAAAGCCAAAACACCACGTCTTACACATCTGCGTGTCTCAATGCCTAGTAAAAGTCCTGGCATGTTTGCAGAGTACTTTCAGTTAGATCTGTGTTAGTAATTTCAGTAGCCTGCCCTGCATGGTTAGTTCAGTGGATTGAGCATCTGCCTGTGAGCAGAAGTTTGCTGGTTCGATTCTTAGTCAGGGCACATAGATGGGTTACAGGCCAGATCTTCAGTGAGGGGTTTGTGAGAGGCAACCAAACAATGTTTCTCTCTCGGTCTTTCTCCCTTTCTCTTTCTCTAAAAATAAATAAATAAAATAAAAACAGTTTAAAAATATTTCCAGTAGACCTGTTTTCTCAATTTTCTAAACTACGCTATGAAACTGTCACTAGTGATGCATTAAATAGTGAAACTTGCAAAAATAGTAACTCTGTTCACACATAACACCAGGCCTTATGGGGTCTGGGTAAGATTCCAACAGTGGAACTGTCTGCCACAGGACAAGACCTATTACATGTGCTGGGCGGTGGCCTCTTTTTAAGTTTTGGATGCATGGCTTTGTCGTGGATGTTTGGATGCTCTTGCAAAGGTAATGTGAAACTCTTTGAAGTGTAAGTAAAGGTAAACATTAAGCAGGATATAATGTCTCTAAATCAGTTTGTTCCACATGCAAATAAATTATTTCAAGAATTTTGTTGTTAGGGTTAAGAATTAAATGAATATCGGAGCATAAAGGAGGAGATTCTGGCCACCGAGTGAAGCTTAGGTTCCTTTTACTTCTTATACGATAGCATTTTGTGTGGAATGGGTACTTTGGCCTTAAACCTGGCATTCTCGTGAGCAACTCTGAGGATACTCCTTGAAATATCTCTAAGAGGTAGGAAGTAGACAGCAAAGCCCCCTGCAGCCTCATTCCAGAACAGTGCTTTCAGCAGGCAGGAGCAAATTCACCCTGGGTCATTCTTTTCCTGAGTCCCACACCCGCGCTCTCAGAGACGAGGCACTTCCCTTCCAGAAGCCTGTTTCTTCATCAATGCTACCGTCGAATTGGACCCTGTGATCTGTAAGACTCCTTGTGTGCCCAATACTCTGTGATTCTAAACAAAAATCAAAGACTCCAGAGTCTGAATGAGGCCACTGGGATGTCTCCAGGTCTTGGTTTGTCGCATCCCAACCACAACTGTTGTGAAGTCCCAGAATAGGACTATTTTGTTTGTACCCAAAAAGCTCCTCATCCATTTAGTGGCTTGCTGTGCAACCTGCACACGGCAGTGCATGGGAGAATGAGCGTGAGTTCAATCCGAACAGCGGAATTGGAGGACGTGTTGCCACAGTCACCCCCAAGGAACAGACTACAACATTTCATCATAATTTACAAACTTTGAGTACTCTATTTTTCTACAGTTGGAAAAAATGATGGCTTTAGTGTCTGAAGAAAATAAAAATTAGATTTGTTAGCAAGCATTAACAGAAGTCTACTGAAAACCATCACCATTAAATAATGCAAGAAAATACAGAGGTCTTAGCACCAACAGCATACAGCTCAGAGCCTAATCACACAAAACAAATGTACAGCCGTGACCAAATTTTGTGGACAGTGAGAATGACTCTATGAAGAATGTATACCCAGTTCACTTCAATAATGACATATGTTCAAAATTAATCATTTAGAATGGAACATAGTTCTTTGTCTCAATACCAACAGTAAACATATAATGAGTGTGCAATGCAGAGAAAATCCAATTACTTTGTCCTGCTCACAAATACTTCATTATGAAAACCATACTCAAGAGCACAATATAACTTTGTAGAAGGATAAAGTCTTTGAAACTCTAACAGGCACTTGCGGGAGAAGTTAGATATTAGCAGTAAATAGCTGCATGCAAATTTAGAAAAAGTGTATTGTTAGTCATGCTAAGCATTCAACAACAGTGGTAGTCAACTTTTTGTGACTTTTACTCAGAGGTCTTAGACTTTCAGTCACTATGCAGCAAGGGAGTAAGGCAGGCATTACAAGTAGCCAACTATCTATAGGTATCACTAGTTTGGGGAAAATGTGAGCGTTCTTACGTGGCTGGGCTTCTTCACGGTGGATGACACATAGGGAGAAAAGCTAAGATGGTTATCAGGCATCATGGAGACTGCAGGCTTCTCACTTCTGGAGTAAACAGGACCACTGCCTCTTTTTTTAGCATGTCCATCATCCTAGTCCAAAGCTAAGCAAGACCTGGGCTCTGTTTGTCCAGAATTCAGAGGAACCTGAGTTAGGAGAGAAAGAGTCCTCCCTTGCTAGACTTAGGAGGCAGGGGGAGGGGTTGTATTGGAACACACAGTTGGAGAGGGAGGAGAGATTGGGGGCTTTGTGTAAGAAAACCCAGCCATGTCTGCACCATGTTCATGAAAATCATGGCACTAGAGCCCCCTGGGTATGTACAGCCACTGCAATCTTTTGCAAACATTAACAGTATAAAAGCTAGATGGGTGGGGAAATTATGATACTATATTGGGTGAAGAAAGCAACCACTCCATAACAATAAGGTAAAATATATGTTTTATATGACAAATGGAGAGACATATTGAAACCCAAAAATAGTTTCATTTGTTGGAAAGGGATTACAGGAGAATTTTTCTTTTGATTACATTAATGCTGCTAAAATATTCTTACAATGATATTTTTAGGTCTTGCTGAAACATTTGTCAAAATGAGTAGATTCTTTAAGATTTAGTTATTCTCTGCTTTAATTATTCAGAATGAAGTTTTCACTACTTCCCTCTTAGAGGTGAGAGCCGATGTATCCTTAACATCGGTATTCACTGAATACCAATATATTTCTTACGCAGGAAGAAGTCTCAAAGCTAAAGTTTGAAAGTAATGTGGAGATTCCTGGGGATCCAGCCTCAGGAAGTTTCACTTTGAAATTTCACCACTAGGATTTGATTCACATCAAGAGAAAAACTGCACTTCATACCGGCACTTATTCTAGTGACGTCACTTAGGGAAGCCCTGCAGACCAGGAGGTAGAACACGTGAGGAAAAGTCCCTTGGGCTTCACGGAACATTCTTACACCCGATAAGTAAGGTTTAAATGTCTAGGACAGCCTTGCGGTAGCACGTGGATGTCTTTAAGCAAGCAGACTGCATTCAGAGAACAGTGGAGGTACACCGAAGTGTGGCTCACGACGGCGAGTGGGGCTGCAGGGGGACAGTCGTCTGGGTCTTGGTGACTGCAGAGGGGGAGGCTGCTCCTTTACCGGCAGCCTCGGGTCTCGCCCTAAGGGAGGGCCGCCTCCTTGAATCATTTGCCAGTTGCTGCTTCAGAGAGGAAGTGTCTGCTTTGCCAGACACAGACATGGGTGCAGATCAGAGTTAGAGACACAGCCACAGGCCCGACCGTGGGACGTCCTTCTCCGCGCGCGGTGGGCAGAGCCCAGGCTCACTGAGGCAGCGAACACGCGCTGCCGGTCTGCTCCAGGGCCTCTCCGAGGTCAGGGGACGTCTGGGTTCTCGGGATATACAGAAGGGAGGAGATGTGGCTTTGGGTGGGGAGCACACATGCAGCCTACCGGTGAGGCGGAACAGAAGTACACGTCTGAAACCAAGGGCACCCACATAAATGGCATTTTACAAAAGAAGTAAGGAACTGTCTAAACTGGGTTACAAAAAAATTGGTACATTTTAAATATTTACACATAACAAATTGCTGCTTTGAAAACACAGCAACAATAAAACCATTTAAAAATGGTAATTACAGGATTTATGAGATTGCTGTCCTAACCTACTGTGGATGGTGTGGTCCACATAATGGGACACACATTGGAAGTGGCCTGATGGGTGTTGTCTTCCTTCTGTCCTCTCGGTGTGACTGCAGATACTACATTCATGGCCCCACTTGAGACCCTTCATGACGGAAGCCCAGCCAGACCCCACCCCTTGGTCCCCCCATCAAGGACACTCTTTACCTCTCCCAAATGTTCCTAAGTGGCAATCTTTCCTTAACCATAGCCTATCACACTGCCTGCTCCAACCTACTGTGATATTATAAAGGAGTCAATGAGACAATTTGCAAGGAACCAAAAGGATTTCAGGATGTAAGTTGGATGCCTTACTTTTGGTAACTATAAAATCATAGACTCTTTTGGAGCTGGAAATGATCTTAGAAATCATCTACACTGTGCTCCTTATTTCACTGATGAGGAGAGTTGCCTCTGAGCGTCTTATACGTCAGATATTCTTTCTATTCAAGTGTCAAGGATGCACATGGTCACCGTGGAGCCGTGGAAAGGGGCAGCTGTACTGTGATGCGTTGCAGGGGGAGGCACCCCAGCATCGGGAGGCCGAGAGAGCGCCCCAGCGATCAGAGATTGGCGTACTGTCTGTTTACACAGACAGACGGGCTCTGGAAGAAGAGCAGAGACATCGTCTTCCGTAGAAGCAGGGCCCTAGAGCCGGGGTGGCAGCTGGGGTTGTATTGAGGAAAGCCAGGCAGGGCAGTCTTTTCTGAAATGTTTTCTTGGGGAAACATTTTCAGATTTTTATACTTAATTTAAATGATTACTCATGGCCAGTCATGGTGTTCTGATGTGCCAGGAAGGTAGAAAGGCCTTAATGTGAGGGTGTCCATCAATTTTTACAAGAACAAATTGGTAGGATCCAATTCTTCTATGATAGCAAAGTTACTGCCTAGAGGTTTTAGTGCCTTAACTGGGAGAAAGGATGGGTGCCTGGTACAGTTGAGGAAACACACCAAAGAGAGGTAATTTGAGAGGCAGCAGCTGGAACCTATCCAGCAGGCAGAAGGGGAGTCTGAGCTTCTGCTCCCAGTGGGTCCACATTCCCCTCCCACCCACGTACACAGAGAGGGGGAGCGTTAGAGTGCCTGTGCCCAGCGGAAGAGCGGGGGTGGGCGCCCTGTCAGAGGCCCCTGTGGAAGCAGCCAGTCCAGCCCACGCTCCTGAGTGATGCCTTCGGCACAAGTTAGTAAGAGGGGACGTGGGGGGCTCCCTCACCCCAAGTACTACAGTGGGAAGGGACACCGAACACCTGGTTTGTAAAGGACTCTTACTGACACGTGAAAGTCGGCAATTGCTGATTTATTCCTTTACAGTTAGAAATGTTTGCTTTATCTTTAAATTTAACTCCAATATTTGATCTTCTAGGGGAAAGTTCAAAATTGATGAAGAAATAAAATTCCTAAGAAAGCGGCAGGAAAGAATCGACAAGGAACTTAATAGGTTTGTTTCTTACTCAACTCTGTAGTGCTGAGAAACATTTCAATTGCACAAATGTATTACAGAAAACCACAATGATTTTATTGTGTAAAAGTACAGCAACTCAAATATCTACAAGGAGGCTTTCTACTCAACAGTTCATCTGCACTAACAATTTAACTTTCTTTATCCACATACTCACCTACTCAGCTAATTTAATTACTTGCTGAACATTATCATCATCTCCTTTGACTCCACCAAACCCAGGAGCTTAAGGCTTTCAAAAGCAAGCCCACGACATCCTGCCACACTCTAAGGGAAGATGTAAACTCGAAAAACAACCGATTTAGCTGGTCTGTCTCAGTCTAGCCCTTTTTCCCCCTTCGCCCCTGCTGCTGTCCCTACCCATATGAACATCGTCCTCCACTGAAGCAAGGAAAATTGGGCTCGTCTAACTTATTTATTTCACAAATTAGAGTCCGAAAAGGAAAGCTATGAAGTATTGAGACTCAGCTAGTTCCTCCAACACACGGACACGTACAAGAGTGAGCGTCAGAGGAGCACAGCCCTTCGAACAAGCCCCAGGGGAGACGGCGGGTCTCTGCCAGTCGCTGCCACTCCTCCCCGCACTGGGACTTTGGAGAGCCAGCCTCCGGGCACATGAGGGCACCTCAACTCACTCTTCACCGAAACTGTCAGGCAGCTCTCCCCTCTGCAACACCTCGGTTGTAAGATCTGATTCCAGGTGACTTTTACAAGTTTCCAAAACCGGCTCACATTGGACAGGGTTTCTCCGCACTGAAGATGTAGGATGTTTTTGAGAGCAGCGTTGACAAAGCACTCAAATGCACTTTATGCAACAACACGTTGGAGAAAGCAAAGGAAAACCTACTCCTTTGGATGTGGTATAAATTCTGCATGCCCATTAAGCTTATAGGCACAAGCATGGAAGTTTCTATCTGTAAACTTTGTAAATGAGGTCGTTGTGGAAAGGCAATCAGAAAGATGGATGGGAGAGTAGTGATGGTCGCAAAAGTGAACATACAGTTGACCGTCGAACAATGCTGACCCCGCAGAGTCAAAAGTACACATAGAACTTGACTCCCCACAACTCAAGTTGTCCCTCAGCACACACAGGGGATTGGTTCCAGGACCTCTGCAGATACCCAAATCCACAGGTGCTCAAGTCCCATATATAAAATGGCCCAGACCCATGCATGCAGTCCCCGAAAAATAAATACAGGGATTGACTGGAAAAAATCCGCATATAAGCAGGTCTGCACAGTTCAAACCAGTGTTGTTCAAGGGTCATCTGTATTGACAACCACTGGTTGTACAATTTATGTAGGTGAAATTTATGGTATGTGATATATCTCAATAAAGCTATTATTTTTTTTTAAAGAAAGAGGAGGGCTATAAAGTAAAAAAGTGAGTCGGAAGATAGGTTAATGCTAATTGACCTGAGATGAACGGGAGTCTCGGGGTGACTTGCAAGTCGGCGATTGGAGGAGGGTGTGACTGAAAGAGGGCACCAGGGGTATTTGGGAGTGTGTGCGAGTAAGACAACGAGGAAGAGGCCCAGACCGTAAGAGCACATCTGAGAAATGCAGGGAAAGACAGATTTAGAGGCTAGTAAGCAGTGAGGGGAAAACACAGGCTGAGAAGATACAGTTGGCAGAGAGGAAGCAGAGAGTGAGCGAGGGGCCATGTACCAGGCACAGAGCGCCGAAGCTGAAGCGAGCAACCCTGTGAGGGAGCCCGCTGTGCCCGCAGGGGCCCCCAGAGGCCCCCCAGACCGAACGCCAAAGGGAGAGGCAGGCCTTGCCGGCGTAGCTGTCAGACTTTACGCTTCAGCAGAGCATATTTGGATCCTCAGAAAATTTCACCTCCTACAAACTTCACGGAGGAAAAATAATTTTAAAATGTTTCACGTGAAAACTGCCAGTAAAATGAGTGGCCTCGTACCCTTTTTTCAGTTTTCTTTCTCTCATCTGTGTTTCCCTGGCTGATGTTTCTCCCTTGTCCCAGGTTCCTATCCTTCCTTGCCTGGGCTACGTCTGCCACCTTCCACACTCAAAGACCCCCCGGGAAGGCTCCTGTTGCCCCCTGAATTCAACTATTCATCTCCCGCATAAAGTTCTTAAAGGAGTACTTGGGGGCCGAAGTCATGAGAGACCCCTCTCATGTGAGCTTAGTGGATCCCCACTCTTAGTGAGCTTAGTCCAGTCAGCAACCTCACCCTCAGCCCTTCCCGTCTCTGTCTCGCCTTGTCCCCCAGATCTTTCTCTTGCTAGTGCCCATGACTCCTCTCTCCCCCCTGACACTTCTGGAACCAGCTGTGTGGGCTCAGTTAAGTGAGCTCCTCTCTGAAGAGGATACTTAGAGCTGGGACACAGTGTCACACCCTGGTTGGAACTGAGGGCTCAAGTCAGACTGCTTGGGTTTAAATCCTGTGTTACTTGTCATCTGTGTTGCTGCGAACAGGTCACTTAACCTACTGGAGCCTGCTTCCTCATTTATAACACAAGATAATAGCAGTATCTACGTCACAAAATTGTTATAAGTGTGCTCTGGCTGGTGTAGCTGAGTGGATTGAGTGCAGGCTGTGAACTAAAGAGTTGCTGGTTCAATTCCCAGTCAGGGCACATGCCTGGGTTGCAGACCAGGCCCCCAGTGAGGGGCGTGTGAAAGGCAACCACACATTGATGTTTCTCTCCCTTTCTCCTTCCCTTCCCCTCTCTCTAAAAATAAGTAAAAAAATTTTTAAAAGATTGTTGTAAGTGTAATTGAATTAATATTTATAAAGTGCTGGCAAGTGGCCAGCATATTAAATTCTTTGTAAATGTTGGCTCTTAGTTGGTATTAGTATAAAAACTAATTTGATTAATGATTTTCTTTATTCCATGATTAGACTCCAAGCAAAGGCTACCAAGAAGCCTTATGAAGTTGAAGCTGAGTTTAAGAAGTTTCTACATAAACTGGTAAGTTTGGGGTTTATTTTTATTTTTTAAGTATATTTTATTGATTTTGCTATTACAGTCATCTATTTTTTTCTCCCCTTTATCACCCTCTCCCTTCAGCACTCCCCTCCCTTAGTTCATGTCCACAGGTTGTACATACAAGTTCTTTGGCTTCTTTTCCTATGCTATTCTTAACCTCCCCCTGTCTGTTTTGTGCCTACCAAGTATGTTTCTTATTCCCTGTGCCTTTTCCCCCATTCTCCCCCTCCTCCCCGCCACTGATAACCCTCCATATGATCTCCATTTCTGTGATTCTGTTCCTCTTCTAGTTGTTTACTCAGTCATGTTTTTTAGGTTCAGTTGTTGATAGTTGTGAGTTTGTTGTCATTTTACTGTTCATAGTTTTGATATTCTCCTTTTTCTTAGATAAGTCCCTTTAACATTTCATAAAATAAGGGCTTGGTGACAATGAACTCCTTTAACTTGACCTTATCTGGGAAGCACTTATCTGCCCTTCCATTCTAAATGAAAGCTTTGCTGGATAGAGTCATCTTGGATGTAGGTCCTTGCCTTTCATGACTTTGAAGACTTCCTTCCAGCCCCTTCTTGCCTGTAAGGTCTCTTTTGGGAAATCTGCTGACAGTCTGATGGGAACTCCTTTGTAGGAAACTCTCTCCTTTTCTCTTCCTGCTTTTAAGATTCTCTCTTTATCTTTAATCTTGGGTACTGTAGTTATCATGTGTTTTCATGTGTGCTTCCTTGGGTCCAACTTCTTTGGGACTCTCTAACTTCCTGGACTTCCTGGCCAGTTTGGGGAAGTTCTCCATTATGTTTTCAAATAAGTTTGAAAGTTCAATTCTTGCTCTTCCTTTTCTCCTTCTGGCACCCCTATGATTCAGATGTTGGAATGTTTAAAGATGTCATTCCAGAGGTTCCTAAGCCTCTCATCATTTTTTTGGATTCTTATTTTTTCCTTCTGCTCCAAATTGTTGATTTGATTACCATTTTCTTTCCCATCATTGTTGGTTCCCTGTACATTTTCCTTTATTTCGCTTTTCATAACCTTCAGTTTTTCCTCTACTTTGCAACCATACTCTGCCATATCTGTGAGCATCCTGATTACCAGTGTTTTAAACTCTGCATTTGATAGGTTGGCTAGCTCTTCATTGCTTAGTTGTATTTTTTTTCTGGAGCTTTGATTTGTTCCTTCATTTGGGACTTTTTTAATTTTTTGGTCTCGGCATGCCTGTTACATAGTAAGGCTACAGCCTTAGGTTTTCACCAGGGCAGGGCAACCCACATCACTGCACTGTGACACTGCATGTGGGGAAGGGGTTAGAGAGGGAACAGTGCTGCTTGCTCATCTTTCATAGGCTGTCTGTCACTTCCTCCACTACCCACAAGCAAATTGGGCCTTTCTGGTGCTGATTCCCAAGTAGGTGGGCTTGTGTACATTCTAGGACCCTGTGGTTCTCTCCAGGGAACTCTCCTGTGAGGCTGGGAGTTTCTCCCGCTGCAACAACCCCCCTGGGTTATTTCAGTCAGAGGTTTGAGGCTTTATTTCCTTATACTGGAACCCTGGGTTGCATGGTCTGTTTCGCTCCCCATTTGTTCCTCCTGGTTTATCTGCTTGAAAATGTGGGAACGCCCAGTCCACCAGCCACCACCATGCCACAGGCATCCTCTATGCCTGGCTGCCCGACTCTGCCTGTCCTACTGGTCTGGATGAATGTTTCTTTAACTCTTTGGTTGTCAAACTTCCATACAGTTCTATTTTTTCAGTTCTGGTTGGGTTTTGTTTTTAAATTTTTTATTGTTGTCCTTCTTTCAGTTGTGCAAGGAGGCACAGTGCATTTATGTATACCTCAATCTTGGCCAGAAGTTCCCTGTTTTGTTTTGGTTTTTTTTTAAATAATTTTAAAGAGAATTTTCCCCCTAGATTCTCTTATATAGACTGAACAATATTTAATAAACATTATAGGGTTTCACATCTAAGCTATAGTGGCAAGATGAAATACATTTTTGTTATTTAATCATCCACATCCACATATAACATAATCTGTTTTATGTATTCATGGCAACCTCACGCCCTCTATCCCCATCCCTTGTTTCTGACTAAGAACAGTTTATACAACTCAAAACCTGCAAACGCAGTCAGACTTTCAAATTAACAGAAAATTAGTGGTGTTCAAAGTCCTATTTATATTTTCCATTGACAATTCCATGAAACTATATTGGATTCCAACCACTGTGTCAGATGCATTATGCCTGCCCTCGATTAATAGAAACAAAAGTCAGAAATGATAAGGTTCTGAACAGAGCTGAAGAGTGAGAAAGAAAGAAGAAGAAGGAGATTGCTCCATCTTTCCAATTTTCAGTGTCCTCTCCACTCCTGCTTATGGGCAGTCCCGTTCAAGCTAAAGGGCCTTCTTCTCTTCCAACAGGCAAGAATATGTAGAAATTAGTATATGGGGGGACCCCCCAAAACAGAATTACCTTCTGAATGGCAGGCCCCTTGTAGTACAGACTTGCCCTGCTATGTGAGTGTTCTAGCAACCCATCTGCATCAGTGTGCCAGCTGGTGTTATTGTGAGAGGCTGAGTTCAGTTCCACTGAAAGTTTTTTGAAGAATTTTGCAACATGTTTGCCCATTTCATGATGGGTGATTTACAGTGCACCTGCCCACACTGCACTGAGTGTTCAGCAGTTTTTGACCAAAACCAGCATGACCCCCATGTCCTACCCTCACTGTTCACCCTATCCTGAGCACTGAGTGACTTTTTCTATTGTTTTCCTGGATGAAAAACGTCTTCAAAGGGAAACATTTTGCTGATGTGGAAGAGGTGAAACAAAAAATGGCAGAAGTACTAAAAGGCATCAAAATTAACAAGTTCAAAAACTGTTTTGAGCAGTGGAAAAAACATCTCAATAGGTATATTGCATCAAACAGACAGTACTTTGAACATGCCTGAGGTTTAAACATGTAAGAACAAATACAAAATTTTTTATAAATAAATTCCAGTTTGTGGGAGATCCCCCTTCATGCAATAAATCTGAAGCTTAGACAATCTGATGTCAGGAGTAGGAGAGCCTTTTATTTTCAGCATGCTAGGCTTCCACTTAAAAATCTAGAGCAATCCTCAATGGCTATTGGTATAATGTCAAAACTAGGCATCAAATAATCTAATCAAACTCCGGTATGAGCCACAAAGGTATGATAGAAAGGAGTAAAACATCTGGGTTCTTAATATTAAATAAATAGGACTAGTCTTTACTTCCACAGACACTAATTAATTCTTTCTCCCATTTTTGTTGGTATCTCTTAGCTACTACCACTAGAGACATGAGAACAGAGAAATGTTTATTTAGCATAAAGGAACAAACAAGGGTGCAGGTATGCTGCTAAAGGGCAAGTTGACCTCAGCTAGTAAATGATACATGGCCTGTGTATCGGGGAGACGACAAGGAGTTGTGAAAACTCTAGCACACTGGACAGCCCCTGCCTCGTTAAACCTGGCAGCAACTTCCTCAGCTCTAGTTCACTGTGGCCCCATAGGAATGGAGGCCAAAGCATTATCAGGTCTTCCACCGCCAGTAATTCAGATGCATGCTCAAATTCCATCTTCTACATGAAGCTTTTTTCCAGTAGCCCTAGCCCCATTCTTTCCAGAAAGTTGGATATCTCTCATAGTTTCTAGAATAACACTTGGTGGTGCTTTGATGGAAAAGTAGTTCTCTTCTTCAAGCCAGATGTCAAGACAAACATCAAGCAAATCCATGGCTTAGAATGACTGTGTCCTGCAAAGCAGAGTATACAATGAAAATTTTTCCATACCTAATATAAGGAAGGAGTCACACTGTGAAAACTTAAATATAGTAGCTAAGCAATGGCAAGTGTTTTTTTTTTACTGTAATCCAGGTATCTTTAAAGAATTGCATACCAACCACAGATCTTTTGTGGAAAATGGAAAGGTATTAAATAATAAAAAGTTATCATTTTAAATCAATTCAGTTTTGGATTATTGAGTTTTAAAAACTCAAAATTCTTTCAAGAAATTTGACTTACGCTTCCCCAAGTGTTTACCATTCTGCTCAGAAGGAAATGCACCAGAAGTTCACTTTGGACCAGAATAGAAGGATTTCCCAGTACTCTGTACAACTGCTGTCCTGTGAGAACCATTACAACCAACTCTGCATCAGCCTCTACGAAACTGAGGTACAGGATGATGACATCCAGTCTCCGAGTTGCACATTAATGAGTGAAAACAATCACAGAATAATAGAAGACTGTCATAATATTCTGGATAATTCATGCCATAAGATCACGGCTGTCTCGGTTATCTGATTACAATTATCTGATAATTGTCTCGGTTATCCAAGATGCTTTCTGGTCTAAATCTCCATAGAATTGAGATGGCCCTCCTGTCTTCTATCCATGAAAAAGCAGTCATTCATTTACCATCACCACATAACCAAACATTTCTTCCCACTTTTGGTAAACACATACACATAGCCACCAACACCCTAACCAATCCCAGAACCAGCTCTAAGCCTTTTCCTGCTCTCACCCGCACCCCTGCACACTGGCCCTACACTGGTCCACATATGCAGATAAGCCTTGCTAGACACAATGAGGGGATGCAGGGTGGTGTGGGCCGGAGTGGTAGGACGGCATCCTCTTGGATTAGGGAGGCATTTGAGAAATGGTAGGATAGAGTAGGAAAAAAGTGAACTCCATGAACAAATTGAACAATCTCAATTATCATCCAGTTAATTCTCTATTTCAGTGTGAAGAGAGAGAAAGATTTTTAAAAATATTTTATTTATTTATCTTTAGCGGGGAAGGGAAGGAGAGAGGGAGAAAAATATCAATGTATGGTTGTTTCTCATGCATCCCCTGCTGGGAACTGGCCTGCAACCCAGGCATGTGCCCTGACTGGGAATCAAACTGCGATCCTCTGATTCACAGGCCTGCGCTCAATCCACTGAGCTATACCAGCCAGGGAGAGATAAAGATTTAAAGTGTCTTTTATCTAAGTTTCTCTGTTAAATGATAGAACTCAGGGACTGAAGAATTGAAAATGATTGCTTATATGGTATCACATGGTTAAAAAATTAAATGATTGGGGTTTTCTTTCTAAATCCACCTTTTGAAAAAAATTAAGCAATTCTCATCCCAGTAATTGGGGAATCTCACATTTAAGTATAAGATGTCTGGGAAAATCTGTGAATCCCTAATAATGTATTATTTTAATAGCGTTCTGAAGCTCAAGTTAAGAGAGAATTTCTGGCATCACCATCATCGGCATCAACAACAGAAGACCACCTTTGAGGAAGAACATTAAAGAGAAACCAGAAATAACCCGTATTTAAAGAATATTGTATACAATTCCATTGTATCAGTTTAATTGTAACAACGTGTTTAATTCTAGTCCAATCCATGAGGTCAGGATTTTCTTTTACAGTTCATCTTTTAAAAATCTTGAAGTGAATAAATCCCAATAAGTCATCCTGAAGGGATCTGCCCAGCCATAATTTTGGCTCTTATTGATAGAAAACATATTTTAAGATGGAAAAATAATCATTATGAAACATAGAGAGCTTTCAACCATTTCTTTGGAAACACATCTTGATAATAGCAACCGTTCATCGTAATACAAAACAGAAAGGATTAATTTACTGCGGCATAAGAAGTCCTGCCAGCTCCTAAATGCCCTAAATAGTTTCTCTAAGATTTTTTACATTGTTTAGGCCTCAAGGAAAACCAAAGCTCCGCCTCCAGGTTTGGTAGCAAACAACCTCTGATTCTCCGGCACTAGGCTCCGGTCACTCCTCTGGTAATAAGCTTCACGCACGTTTGCTAGGAAGCTGGGCAGCTTGTCAGTAGGTACCAGTGAGACTGTGCAGCCTCCCCATCCTGCTCCAGTGAGGCGTGACCCTTGAGCCCCAAATGTCCTAAAACAATAAGAAGAGAAAAATTAGACCCTGTGGATGAAAATGAGAGTGATTTGGCTGATGCCTGTAGGACAGTCCACCAATGTCCTAATGAGGGAATATGTGTGTTTTCTTTTGTGGGTTTTTCTCCAGTGTTGTTGAGCATTTTAGTAAATTAGAAAATTTGTACTTTTACAAAAGGTGATTTAAAATTTAATTGTATCTTAAACTACCCTCTGGTTTTGGCTCTAAATAGTAAGTAGTCGGTATAGAGCTTTTCGAGTGGTGATTTTATGGAATCTTCCCTACTTCATCTAGAGCTGGTCTGACACCTGGACTCAGAATTTACCCTCAGATGAAATGCATGATTGGAATGGAAACTACTATGTGAAACAGCACGTAGCAAGATGTCATGGCAGTCAAGAGGTCAGACAGTTTCAAACCTAAGATTTATAGCAGTGAAAGGCCCTACACAAAGTTCAAGGATCTTTACAGGACACAATATATCTGACAATAAAAGTTACATGTACTTCCAATTCTTCCTGATAAAATTTACTCCAAATTCACAGCAGATTAAAAACTCCATACGTAATTTAGCATAATTTTGTCCCTTTTTTTTCATCTAAATGAGCTACTTTACTTCCTGGAAAATATTAGTAGAATATTACCCGTAATCTAGAACATCAGAATTATTGCACACCAGTAATTCATTTCCCCTTAATGATGTTGTCAATTGATTTTTTCATCATCTGTTTTCTTCATTAAAATATTATTTTCAAATGAAAATAGACGTCTAAGGAAGAAAACGAAAGTGCATACAAATCAATAAAAAATAACTCATCTCCTCCCGTCCCTCAACCACTCACTCAGCTTATGGCCCAACAGCTGAACTGAGCCCAGACTCCTGAAAAGTTTCTCTGCCCCTGGGATTCTCAGATTATTCTGAGTTCTTAGGCTGGCAAAGGGCCGGTTTGCAATTTGATGATTTAGGAATTAAAAAAAACAAACTTGTCAGTCACATCAGACCCTCTCCGTGTGGAGAATGCTGAGAAGAGCAGAGGTGCCAGTGAAGCATCTCTGGAAGACACGGCATCATCTGGAGAAGAACACTGTGCCCTCTCTTCCTTAGTTTTCTAAGACTCAAACTATGCCATCTTGCTGGACTCAAGATGACCAGATCTTTTATGATCTTCAGTGGACTTCTAGGCATATTTTCTTACAGTTTCTCATTTGAACAGTTTTTGAAAGCTGTGGTTTCAAAATTGAACCTAAAGCAAGCTGAGCATTGTTTGCTCTAACTCACTGCAAACCCCAGAGGAATTGTGCCAAGAGGGGCCATCTTCCTGATATCCCACCAGTTTCCAGAGAGCAGAAGTTAGAAGACTTCCTAAGTGAACGCACTCACTTCTGAGTCTCCCGAGCTGCTCTGTCAGCACCCTGCCTGCTGTAGATGAAAACGGACTAAATTGTATCAACCACATGGTCTAAAACCATCAAGGCTCAAGTTTCACAAACAGAGAATGATAAGTGCTATTATAAATAGCCTCTGCCCTGAGTCTAAGGCACTTATGATCACAAATCAGGGTCTGTCCCCGCAGCTGGTCAGCATTCTGCCCAGCTAGCCACACTCCCTGGTCCTGCCTACAGTGTTCCCCACGGATGCTTAATATGGCCTTTGGCAGATGCCACAGAAATTCCGAGAGAGATCCAAAAGCTAGGAGACCAATATAAACTTCAAGTTAAGAAAAGAAAGCAAGTAAGCCAAGGGCGTTCAGTGAATTTTCACGTTTGCATTTTTTCCCCCTGGGAGAACAGTAAGAAATTAAAAATATAAGTCCTGAGAGGCGATCATCAGAGAGGCAATACAAGGGTTATGAAAGCCAAAACCCTAACATTTTCTAAATGGCACTTTGATGATTGTGGTGACTTGATAGAGAATAGTGTGGAAGAACTGGTCAAAACACTGAAAGCAGCCTCTGCCTTGAAAAGCGTGATCTACAAAACAAAGGCTAGGGAAGGTGACAGGCAGAGATTCTAAATAATGTTCCCCGTGATCCTTTTATCACTGAAAAGTATATTCTTATGACTTTACACCTTTATGGGCACCTGATAAAGCCCATAAAATTTCCCATTTTTAAATGAACAGACTTGACCATAAAACACTTACTAGGGAAGGTACGACACACAGGGCAATGGTGGGGTGAGAGAGGGAGATCCAATGAGACCCAACTTTGCTACACACTACAAAGACGGAAAGCAAGAAATTTTGCCTTGCATGTATTTCAATTCAATTTCATTTCAATAAAAGCAAATATTTTTATATTATACACATAGCTATAAATTATTTCAGAAAATCTTAACTCTAGTGACAGCTTATATCTATTTCAATCCGGCATAATTCCAGGCATAATTCCAGTGCTAAAAAATAGCACTGGATTGTGATATTGTTTTAAAATATCAAAATACATACTCAGGCTTTTTAAGAAAACCTCAATCATGTGTGAAGTGTCAGAATAAAGGAAAAAGGTGATACTTGCACAGTTATAAAATATTTTTGAAAAGAACAAAATGTAAATTTTAAAGTAGAATTTACTGAATAACATAAAACAATTTTGAAACCAAGTGAATTACTATATTTTGCCATGTATAATGTACACCCATGTTTCTGACCCAGACTTTCAGGAAAAAAAAAACTTTCATTGTAATTTTTTTATTCAGTTGTTTATTTATATTTAGGAACAAAACCAATTATCATGTTCCCAGGTATTATTTTCCATACAGATATCATTATGGTTTCTAGAGTTACACTTTTGCCACATAAGCATAAATTAAAAAATTAAAAACATTAATAGATACAGAATTCGCACTATCCTGTATAACGTGATCCTTATCCTACCCTCAAGAATTTGGGCAAAAAAGGAAGTTTGGGACAAGGTGGTGGCATAGGTAGATACTTTGCCTCCTTGTACAACCAAAAGAAGGACGACAACAAATTTAAAAACAAAAAAACAACCAGCACTGCCATAAAATTGAACTGCATGGAAATCGGACAACCAACAAGTTAAAGAAACATTCATCCAAACTGGTAGGAGGGGCGGAGACAGGTGGCCAGGCAGAGAGGATACACAGCAAGGCTGCCACTAGCAGGCAGGGCAGTCCCACATTTTCATGCGGAAAAATCAGGAGGAACAACTGGGGAGTGGGACAGACCACACAACCCAGGGTTCCAGTATGGGGAAATAAAACCTCAAAACTTCTGGCTGAAAAAAACTGTAGGGGTTGTGGTGGCAGGAGAAACTTCCAGTCCCACAGGAGAGTCCATTGGAGGAGCCCACAGGATCCGAGAACATACACAAACCCATCCACCCAGGAATCAGCACCACAAGAGCCCAATTCACTTGTGGGTAGCAGAGAAAGTGACTGAAAGTAGGGCAAAAGCCAAGCAAGCGGCATTGTGCCCTCTCTGACCCCTCCCCCACATACAGTGCCACAACACAGCAAAGCAGGTTGCCCCACCCTGGTGAATACCTAAGGCTCTGCCCCTTACAATGTAACAGGTGTGCCAAGGTAAGGAAATATGACCCAAATGAAAGCACTGATCAAAACTGTAGAAAAAGAACTAATCAATGAGAATATAGCTAACCTATTAGATGTAGAATTCAAAACACTGGTCATCAGCATGCTCACAGAAATGGTTGAGTGTAGCAGCAACATAAATGAAGAAGTGAATTCACTGTACAAAGTGAAATAAAGAAAAATAAACAGAGAACCAGCAGTGAAGGGAATGAAACCAGGACTCAAACCAACAATTTGGAACAGAAGGAAGAAATAAACAACCAGAACAGAATGAAGAAACGAGAATTCAAAAAAAATGAGGAGAGGCTTAGGAACCTCTGGGACAACTTTAAACGTTCCAACATCTAAATTATAGGGATGCCAAAATGAGAAGAATAAGAGCAAGAAATTGAAAACTCATTTGAAAAAATAATGAAGGAAAACTTCCCCAATCTGGTGAAGGAAATAGACATACAAGTCCAGGAAGTTCATAGGATCCCAAAGAAATTGAACCCAAGGCACATTATAATTAAGTTACCCAAGATTAAAAATAAAGAGAGAATCTTAACAGCAGGGAGAAAAGGAGAGAGTCATTTACAAAGGAGTTCCCATTAGACTATCAACTGATTTCCCAAAAGAAACCTTACAGGCAAGAAGGGAAAGAAGTATACCAAGTCATGAAAGGCAAGGACGTACATCCAAGATTACTCTATCCAGCAGAGCTATTATTTAGAATGAAAGGGCAGATAAAGTGTTTCCCAGATAAGGTCAAATTAAAGAAGTTCATCATCACCAAGCCCTTATTATATGAAATGTTAAAGGGACTATCTAAGAAAAAGAAGAAGACCAAAAATGTGAACAGTAAAATGAAAAGAAACTCACAACTATCAACTACTGAATCTAAAAAACAAAAACAAAAACAAATTAAGCAAACAACTAGAAGAGGAACAGAATCACAGAAATGGAGATCACATGGAGGGTTATCAGTGGGGAGTGGGGGAGAATTGGGGAAAAGGTACAGGGAATAAGAAGCGTAAGTGGTAGGTACATAATAGGTGGAGGTTGAGACTAGCATAGGAAAAGGAGAAGCCAAAAAACATATATATACGGCCATGGACATGAACTCAGGGGCAGAATGCTGGAAAAAGGGTGGGTGCAGGGTGGAGGGGGATAAAGGGGAGAAAAAAATGGCACAACTGTAATAGCATAATCAATAAAATATACTTAAAACAAGAAACAAAAAACAAAAAACTTTGGCAAAAACAGTACACATTATACATGGCAAAATACTGTATGTGTGAAACAGCATATACATATCAATATAATATAATAGAAATATAAGCAGTCAATAAGATATTTTTTGCTTTATTTATTTATTTTTAGAGAGAAGAGAAGGGAGGGAGAAAGAGAGGGAGAGAAACATCAATGTGTAGTTGCCTCTTGCGCACACCCTACAGAGGACCTGGCCCGCAACCCAGGCATGTGCCCTGACTGGGAATTGAACCAGTGACCCTTTGGCTCACAGTCCAGCACTCAATCCACTGAGCCACACCAGCCATGGCCAGTAAGATATTCTTTACCTGGACAGACTTACAGTTTCTGCTCTGAAGCCTAAAATACTCTGACTAGAATCTCAGAAAATAGACCTTCCAGACCAATTTCTATTATTTTTACAGCCAGGTTAGAAATACTTTCAGATTGCCTAAGATTCAAGGAACTACAGAGTTCCAATACTGTTCAAATGAAAAAGTGTAAGAAAATATGACTACAAGTCTGTTTTAGAAACCTAAGCCACTAAAGGGCATTGAAGACCAGTTGGTGTGGTTCTAGCATGTCCTACATGGGTCTGTCCAGAAAAAGTCAAGCCATTGTTAATAGAACAAGAATGGTTTGCATGACATTGATGTGACCTGGTAGCCAAGGAAAGTGGACTGGAATGCACATACATGAACAATGACAAGTTCATTGTACTAGTCAGTGGGGGTGGCAGACACTATTGAGTGAGCATGTACACTGTGTGGTCATCACATTCAAAATGACTGAGTGAGTAGAGCAATGAGCCTGCATCAAATTTTGTGTTAAGCTTGAACATTCCTCTGCAGAAACTATTCAGATGATTCAGAAGGCTGCAGCTATGGGCAACTGGTGATTGGCAGCTTCATCATGACAACATGCCTGCTCATGCATCATGTCTTTTGACAAAACATCAGATCACCCAGGTGACTCAGTCCCCTACATCCCAGATTTGGCACCCTGCAACTTCTGGCCTTTCCCAAAACTAAAATCACCTTTGAAAGGGAAGAGATTTCAGACCGTTAAAGAGATTTGGGGAAAGTACACTGGGGTGGCTGATGGCAACTGGGAGAACTGTGTGAGGTCCCAAGGTGTCTACTTTGAGGGAACTGAGTTGTCATTGTCCTATGTACAATGTTTCTTGTGTCTTGCATTTTCTTCAGTAAATGTCTATTTTTAATGTGGCATGGCTGGACACCTTCTGGACAGACCATATGTATATATATTTGGCAGGTCAGGGGACAGTAAGTGGAAGACAGCAACCCAAATAGAAGTGAGCCCCAAGGGCAGCTGGAATGGCTCTTTCCCTCTTCCTTGGCAGCGTGTGCAGACCACCACCTCCAGTGGTGGAACTCAAGCATGGTAATGCGTGTGTGCACTGTGTTCGGAACCGGTCAGGGGAATGGGTGTGAGAGGCTGAGCAGCACGGCCGTGGGATAAAGTTGTGGAAAAACTCCTGAGGGAGATGGGAAATTTACTTTTCTAACCTTTGTTGGTCTATTAACGGCTTGGGCAATGATGCATCCCTGAGACCTCTCTTATTTCAACAAGTGTCAAAGGGGAACTAAAAGCCTTAACTATTTTTTCTTAAGTACAACCAGGGAAACCAGTAACAAATGAGCTGTCTCACATGCAATTGAGTTGGTTTCAAAACTTTTTTGTGTTCTTCAGTAAATCTTACTTTAAAATTTAGCCATTTCTTAAAATGTACATCTTCATTAAAAAGAGTTATAACTGGGCAAGCTTCATCTTTTTCCCTCATTATTATACTTTGTTTCACATAATTGAGGGTTTTCTAACATTAATCTAATTAAAAAGTTAGTGAACAGCCTCACTGCAGGAGTGTAGCTCCCTTCTCCCTCCCTGGCCCTTTCTTTGGGTCCTCTGCCAATTTTCTCTTGGGGAGCAGACACAACCTTTGTAGAAAAACAGCGAGTACTGCTGACCTCTACCTTTTCTTCCTCTCTCCCCTTGAGTAAGAAAGCAGCTCCTGTAAGTTCCTGTAGGCTAACTACCTAGAGATGTTTTCCTGACATGCAGCCTGGCCATATCGCTTTAAGATTTTAGCTTGTAGTAGGCCCTGAGTATTGTAGGCATAGGAATCCTTCATTCACTTCATCAATTAGTTGTCTTTTCATGCAAATAGTTTCCAAGTAAGCCTTCAGGAAAACTAAAGGAATTTTAAAGTGCCACGGTGGACCAGGGAGGGAAATCTCAAGATTATCTTTGGCAATGCTCCCAAACCCATTTCGGCCCCCTCTTCCGCTGACTGATTATGTTAACTTGCTCAAAACACTTAACGTCTCAATGCCTCCTCCATCTCCTGCTGTCATATCGGACAGAACTCTCAGATAATTCTGACCCAGAAACGAGAAGTCTGACTTCCAAAAATGTGGCTTTTACGGAAACAGGAAAATTTTCTCAGGCCAAAACCCAAAAGTCATCTTGACTCCTCTCCCTCGCCCACACGGCAACTGTCCTGAATCTTCCTTCAGGGCCTTCTGCACAGGACCAGTGAGCACTTCCGTTTCCCAGCCTTCTCCACTCGAAGCCAGAGACCCGCCAACGGCCCAGCAGGCCCCTGTGGTACAGCTCCTACCACCCTCTTACTTGATCTCCTACTACCCTCCCCTGCCTATACTGCCCTCCAGCCACACTGCTCTTCTTTCTGTTCCTCACGTGTGATAGCCGCATACCCACTTGAGGACCTGTCTCCATGCTGTGCTATTTCTTTACTTCCTTCAGGTGTCTGTTCAAATATCTCATCAAAGAAGCCTCCTTCAGCCACTCCATATAAAGATTTCCCACTCAATCCTGGTACTCTGTATCCCTTCTCCTTCTATTTTTTCGTAACGCTTATCACTACCACTTCACTTATTAATCGTCATTTCCCTCTTTCCCTGTCAAAGTCATAGCTGGTGCACCACCCCAGGAAGAAAAAGACCATCAGCGAATTGCAGGAAGCTAGTGAATGCCCTTCCACTGCTTTTCAGGTGGGACTCCAACCACCTTGCTACCTTCCAGGCAAAGATGCTTCTTCCTGATTTTCATGAATCATTCCACTTCCTCTTCTGTCCAGAACTGAACAATATTTGTTGCCCTCCATTTACCGGGCCCTTGATATTTTCTAAAAAAGAGCACTGACAATGAAACAATTCTGGAAGGCTTTATGGTCATTAGTGACAAACACTGACGACAACAGAGTTATTGTATCAATGCTGTATTCAAATCTCTTGACAAATTGGATTACACACGCCATTTGTGATGATTGGAGCTACTTGGTCTAAACTTTTCAGGCTGGGAGTGTGGCAATGCCATAGGCGCCAAGTGGTAAATTATATTTTCATTACTAATTACAGACAGTTCTTCTCAGACTCATGTATGTATAATCTTCTCACAGTGGAAAGAACATCTAGCCATTTGAGAGTTTGCCCAATTTCCCTTCCGGTTCTCCCAAGGTCGCTGAGGTCCCTCCTGGGTATAGGGACCACTCTGCTCTCTGAAGCCCACCCACTAGCAGTCACAAGGGAACCATTCTCGGGCTTCGAGAAACTTCCCCTCTCCACATTTCTGTCCTAACCAAGCTTTTATAAACTGGGCTTTCTTCCGTCCTTATTTCCCCATATTGCCTAACAAACTGGGAAGGTAGGAAATGCTGGCTCTCTGGATTAATTCCTCCAGCCACCTCCCCCTGCCGCCACTACACTCCTTCAAGTCTGAGGCTCTCTTTCCGTCTTCTCCTTTCTTTTGTATAAAACGACTAAACTTAGAACACCAAACAGCAGATGCTGGCAGAGCCACAGTGTGGTGGACAGCGTTGGTTACAACGTCAGGAGAAAGTGAAAACAGGCCCACGTCTGAGAAACACTCCCCAAACTGCCTCATCATCCAATAATGGCAAAGTCTTACGATGTGAAGAACCGACTCCACAGCTGGAGCCTCACACAGACATTTAGGAAGGAACGAGTTCAGCTCTGTAGCACAGATGACAACTCCTGCGGGGAGTGGGCAAGGATCTTCTTTCACTTAGAAGGTGGTGAAAATGCCCCATTTTTTCACTCATTTGGACAATTGCAGCAGCAGCACTCCCCAGCCCCACCGTGCCGCTATCTCAGCCTCACCGACAGATGTCTACCAGCTGGTCCAGCTCCGGGCAGCTGCACTCATACAGGTCCCGGCAGCTCACGTGGCTCTGGTTCATGAGCTCCCCCAGCAGCTCCACTGTGTTGTCGGGTGCTTCTTCACAGACCTTCTTAAACTGCAGCACTCGCGCTGCCTCGCTGAACACGTGCTTTGCCCGCTGGTACAGTTTGAAGATGAGCACTTAGGAAGAACAGGGATGGGAACAAGATTAGAAATAGTAACTGCACAGTCCAGTGCAAAGAAAAATAGTTAATAAGGACTTCCAATTCTGTCTTCATTATTAATACCTTAGACTTTCAATGGGTCTGTCTTTCACTGAAAGAATTCTTTATGGTCTAAATTTGTCTCTGTTTAAGTGCAGCTCTAACACTGTTTGATTCTGTGAGGAACTCCTCCAAGGCTTCCCCCCACATTGTTATGTCTCGTAAAGAGGATGCTAACGGTGACTGTTACCTTCTGTTTGCAACCCCAGTTCTACTGCCTGCCCGTCCCCATCCTAATATCTGCCCCAGGGGGCTGATCTTTATGAAGTACACCAATGGGTTCCCTTACCCTCTAGACTGGAGAAAGGAAGCAGAATCAGCAAGAGCCACCTAGAGAAAGCTCTGTGCCTTTGCTGAGGGGGGCCTTTCACGGCAGCCTTTTTACGTGACTCTCTCCTCCAGCCTCTGACTCCAGGTTCCTCTCCCCTAGACTATTACTGCTTTTTCAGAAGCACTTTTACATCCACTTACAAACCAACAGATTCTATTAAAAGTCCCAGGCCACATTTTTCCCTTCCGAGTTTCTCAATTGAGTCATATTAGATATATTATAACTTACAACTGACAGTTCGCATCAATGAAATGACACAAATTCGTGTGAATTTTCCAATTCTCTTTCAAAGAGGATATAAATTCTGTCACCAGATCTAATTGTTTTTTTTTACAGTGTGTTTTCCAATCATCCTTCCCTTCTGTTCCCATTGCCATTACCCAAATTTACACTTTTTTAATAAGATTTTATTTATTTAGTTTTAGAGGGAGGGGAAGGGATGGAGAAAGAGAGGGAAAGAAACATCAGTTGCTTGCCTCTCGCACGCCCCCTACTGGGGACCTGACCAAAACCCAGGCATGTGCCCTGACTGGGAATCAAACTAAGGACCCTTTGGTTCACAGGTCAACACTCAATCCACTGAGCCATACCAGCCAGGGCCAAATTTACACTTTTATTCCCTTTCCCACATAAACTCCCACATGCAGTGATTTCCTAATTGATATTCCTGTCAATCTCTTCTCCTCGCAACCTCACTTGAGGTCAACACTGTCAAACTGAGCTACTAACATACATCCTCACTCATGTCCCTGCCCCGAACTTTTACTGCTTTTCCATCTGTACCATAATCCAAATTCCTGCGCTCAGCATGCTCATTCCCAATAGGAAGTCTTTCCTTCAGCCAAACTCACCTACACAGTTACCCAAACACTCCTTGCTTCTGAGTACGCTTATTAGTCCATAAAAAAATTGTTTCTGGTCCTTTCTCTCCAGAAAGAAAAATTGTTTCTGTCAAAATTTTAACTCTTTCTGAAAGTTCAGTTTAAATTTTATTTGCCCCATGAAGTGATGATGGACCCGAATGGTAACAATCAGTTGCAGGCCATGGCACTCACTGGGTGCTTATCATATACTCCCCACAGTAATTGTTTCTCCCATTTCTGCCAAGTTCACCACATGCTGGTGACAGAAACCTGGTCTTCTGGGACCGTGCATTCCACCACTACAACCTTCGGCCCCACAGCGCCTTCCACAGCAGGACTCCGATGGGCTTCTACTGGTGATGAGGATATAATTGGGACTTGATTTTTAGCCACAGTTTAAAATTAAGACAGTTCCATATAGTCATTGTTTTTTTTTTAATAAGGGTCAGTAATCAACATCTTATTAGTGCTAAGGAAAGGGGACAGCAAGACGCCCTTTGGTATTGAATCTGCAAATGCTGACATTATGTATGGAGGAAAAATAGCAAAAAAAGAGAACTTACACCCTGCCTGGTATGTCTCAGTGGACTGAGCACAGGCCTGTGAATCAAAGTGTCACTGGTTCTATTCCCAGTCAGGGCACACATATGGGTTGCTGGCCAGGTCCCCAGTGGGGGGGGGGGTGGCACATGAGAGGCAACCATACATGAATATTTCTCTCCCTCCTTTCTCCTCTGTCTAAAAAAATTTTTTTAATCTAAAAACAAAGAGTTGTTTAAAACAGAAAGAAAACTTGCAAGTTCAATGTAGCTGAGAATAAAAACACAACAACATGTTTTGTTCCTCAGTAAACAGGTCATGTGAATCAACCCACACGGCAGTGTGAATTTATCTCCATCAATAAGTTCAATGGAAATGGGAATATTTAAGATCTGGATATCAAAATATCCCAAGGTAAAAAAGTCTTACTAATACCCAATACTGGCCTATACCATTATCTCAAGAAAAAGCACAGGTATATTTAACAGTAATTCCTCAAAATCTCTGAACATAGAAAGAAAAAGAGGAGACAATGACTGGCATGTAGATGCCTCACACAGCACCAATAATTTTATACATGTTAATATAATCCAGGTTGTAAGATATACATTTTAAAAGGAAGGAAAATAACTTACATGATTATAAGATTTTTTTCATTTCAAATGAAATTAAGACAGACTCACAGACACAGAGTGGACTGGTGGTTGCCAGAGGGGAGGGAATTGGGGGCCTGCGTGAAAGAGGCGAATGGACTGAGACGTACAGATCAGTATTACAAAGTAGTCCCAGGGATGTGAAGTACAGCAGAAGGAAAATGGTCAATAGCATTGTGATAACTGTGTGTGGTGCCACCTGGGTACTGGAAATACCATGGAGAATCACTTTGTAAAGTTCTGTATTTTTCAGATTATAAGACATGCCCCCCCCCAATTTGGGAAAAATAATGGTTGTTAATGCTGCTGTTGAGTTCTGTTTATATTTACATTGGAGAAATATTATGTTATTTATGTTATTAAATATTTTACCACATTTTTTTCCTTCAACTATTTTTTTTCTATTTTCCTCCTCTAAAACCTAGGTGTGTCTTATAGCCCGAAAAAAAATACGGTTGTGATTGTCTGGCCAGTATGCTGTACACCTGAAACCAGTACAAAGTAATATTAAAAGTTTAAAAGAAGATTGTTCTTTTAAATTGAGGATTAAAATACTGGTTGTATTCACTGCAGCGATGTTTACAATGGCCATCACATGGAAGCAGCCGAAGTGTTCATCACCAGATGAACAGATACAGAAGAAGCTGGTGTGTGTGTGTGTGCACACACATGTGCACTGGAACATTACTCAGCCATAAAAAAAAATGGAATCTTGCCATTTGCAACAAAATGGATAGACCTAGAGGACATAATGCTAAGTGAAATAAGTCACAGAAAGACAAGTACTGTACCATTTCACTCATATGTGGACTCTAAAAACCTAAACAAACGAACTAACAAACTCATAGACACAGAGAAACTGATAGTTGCCAGAGGGTTGGGCAGGAGGATGGGGCGATGCGTAAAAACGTGACGGGCATTAAGAGTTACAAATTCATAAATAAGTCATGGGGGCATAAAGTACACTATACGGAATACAGTCAGTCATATCACAGTAACTTTGTAGGGACAGATCAGTACTGGACTTTTCATGGTGATCACTTTGTAAAATGAGTAAATGTCAAGTCTCACCAAGTGCTACACCTGAAACTAATATAATATTGTGAGTCGGCTGTAATTAAGAAGAGCTCATCGTTCCAGAGTGAAGAAAACATACTAGCTTTGGGTTCCACCTGTTTCGCTTTCACTGTTGAACTACTTCACATCCTGTAACCATAGGCCAAGTTACACATCCGAGCGTGGGGGTGGGGGCGGGGGTGGGTCTAAGGGGAAATTAATGGTTGATTTTTATTGTAATGTCCCATTAATGAAGAAATAATCCTGTTTCCAGGTCCATTGCCACATACAACCTCAGCACAAAAGCAACACCCCATGACCCTAAAAAAGTGCTATTTAGCTGACGAATCACTGCACCACAGTCTGACTTGAAAAAATTTTATTTAAAACTTTGAATTATAAAAATTTTCAAATATACAGGATGGTAGGGAAAATATTATAGTAAACCCCAAGAGACTATGACCTAAACTGACCAATTAACACTTTGCCATGTTTGCTTCAATTGATATTTTGCTCAAGCGTTTTAAAATAAATTATACATGTGACAGTTCCTCCCTATATATTTGAGTGTGCATGTCTACAAAATAAGGATACTTTCTTACATAGCCTTCTATCATTATCACATCTAACAAAACTACAAGTTATTCCTTAATATCATCTCATATTCAGTTCATATTTAAATTTCCCAGTTGCCATTTAAATATCAGTTGATTTACACCATGATCCGAACAAAGTCTACACATTATATTCCCTCACGTCTAGTCAGCCTCTTTTAATCAAGAGTTTTGATTCTCCAGATTTTTCATAGTCATATACTATAAGAACATTTTAGGGCCATATCCTATAATAAAAATCAACATAGCCCATTAGGGAGAGTATGCTTTGCCTTGCTTTGGTTTTCCTTTAGGATTACATAGCCCTTTAGAATTAAGTATTTTCCCTTAGGATTAAATATTCTAAAGTAGAAAATGTCCAGATTTTTTTTACATTAAACCTTAGGAGTGGCGTCTCAATATGCAACAAGAAATGTTCAGAATGCACCAAGCAGATTCTCAGAACCTCACAAATCTGGCACCTTCTGTGGCTGTTCTCGATCACAGGGGGTTTCACAGCAAGACTTCTGAACCACAATGTCTAATGAGGACCCTTGCTGGGTGTTCTCAAGGTGCATGAGAGAGCGCCATGGCTCACGCCCTGAACAGTAGTCACTCAGACAAGGGAAAGGGCAAGAAGGGCATCTGTTTCCAATTGCGATATAACACCTTGCTAAGGACTAGAGCGGATTTGGAGACCACCTGTCGGAGGAAAGCAGGGCTGCGCTGGCTGCACGTCACAAATGCCCTCTGGACCCAGGGTCTGGCTCCTGATGTGCTGGCAACGCATCAGGTCTCTGTCGTGCAGATATAAAAAACCCAAGACAGTCTGAAGATGTCCATAACAGCCTTCTTCCCTAGCCCATTAACTTTAAAACATATGCTCCATCTGTGTATAAACACAAATCCTTGAGAGCAGTTATTAAAGATGAAGGAAGTTGTTTTTTACTCTCTTCATTCATACGTGATTTCTTCCGAGGCAAACTCAATATAAGAGTACATTGTAAGAACACCAGGTGCCATTTTCCTAAAATACTACCAGCATCCTACCCTGTCCATGGGACATCTGAGGCTTCAAAGCAGGACATATCACATAGAATTTAGAACACTGAGTCTCCAATGTGAATCTTAGGTAACTACTGATTCTAACCCTGAAACCATGATACAGATTCGGCGATCTAAATGCCCATGGCCATATACATTTAAACTGTAAAAGCAGTTGAACAAATTCACTTGTGTAGTGGTGCTATTTGCTAGCTCTGAACTTTCCTCCCCTCCGACCTCCTCGCTTTGCCTCCCTGCAGCCCTCGGGCTCCTGCCATGGGCCCACGACAGCCGCCGTTTTGCAGTCCTGGGGTGCTCTTCCCCCCACCCTGACCCTGACGTGGCTGGCCCCTGCTTGTCATTCAAATCTCAGATGTCACAGCTTCAAGGAGACCTTCCCTCAACTCCAGTCTCAAGTAACTCCCTCACTTTCATTCTTCTCATCCTATTGTATTCTCCCAACACTTATCACTGTCCAGTTTTCTCTTGGGTTCATTTGGCCATTGGCTTGTGGTTCTCTCTCACCACTGGAAGGTAAGCTTTGGGAGCTCAAGGACCTTGTCTAATTTCTTCACTCTTGTATCTTCAGCACACAGGCAGGACTCAATAAATATTTACTAAATGAATGGTTCAGTTCCTTGACTTTGTAGCAAAACTGTGCTAAATCTTGTCTAAATAAACAGCTCTGGGACAAATGCAATAGGGCAAATGACGAAGACTTATTATTTTGGCAAGTTATGCTTGCTAGCATCTTCATGAAAATATTGGGAATAGTTTGCTATAAAAAGTTTTGAAGACAGTAAACTCCAGTGTCTAAAATGTATCTCGTATCCATTATCGCAGATGACAGAATTGCTTATGCTGTATTTTGCTTCACAGATGTGGGAGAAAAGAGATTTCTAAAACAAACAAAATGTGTTTCAACTAAAAGGGAAGAAACAAAATAGATAATCATAACCAGTTAAAATATTTTTTCTTTGTAGACAATCTTTGTAATAAAAAGTGCCTACTCACTAGCTGATTATCAGAACCTTTCTCTAGTCAATGCATCTAAACTCGGACACAAACAATTGATTATTTTGTTGTGTCTTTGGTGGGAAAGAATGAGAAAGAGCCTGTGGCTGGCACCATTTTCCCCATAAAAGCTGAAAGCAGCAGATCAACATTAGACAGAAGACATGTCACTGACTTGATTTTAAATTCTGCACTCAAGAGCCAGTAGCCTCCTGATTATTACCTCATGTTTTACTAAGAGTGATGCCAAAAGCACATGTAAGATAGTCATCTAGGGACAGTCAGCCATTAGCTCTTACTGAGCACCTGCCATGTGTCCCAGACCACGCTCAAAGAGACAGGGAAGACACGTGAATTGAAGCCCCTGCTTTGAGGAACTTGCAACTCAGTTAAACAGATAAGACAAACTATGAGACCACTGGACAGTGATCAAATGCAACAGATACGCAAGTGCTGGAAATGCTTACAGCATGTTAGGAAGACAGGGTTTGGTGGGGGGAAGAACAGTAGTGAGAAGTGTCAAAGGAGACGGGGCTGAGCCACAGAGCTTTCTTGCTACAAAGGCAGGATGGGAGAAGGCCCGGGCTGAGAGCCAGCATAGTGTGTTTATGGGCCCAAAGAGAGCAAACTGACCAGAACCTGGGGCAGCCTCTCAAGCAAATCGTCCTCACATCTGAGGTTTTAACATCCCCAGAAATACACACTACACGAAGGTTGAAAACTGACACCTGTGATCCATATCCAGCCACAGTGATGCTTTCTTGACCCACATACTGTTTGCTGCATGCTACATAAGAATTTGGACTTCTGCTTTCCCTTGAAAAACTGAAAGGCCTGGCAGGATTGAAGCACTGCACGGCAACGGTTAGCTGGAGCTGAGAAGCAGCTACCCCTCAGCTACACACACTCATTCCCACAGTTTCCAGCGGCCTGAGGCTCAGCAGGCCTCTCTAGTTTACATGTTGCCCGGTCCCTGTAGACCTCTGCATGTGGCCTCTTGTTCCATACAACTCTGTAGAACAGGAATTGTTGGCCAGAGAGACAAGAGTGGGCAAACAGAGTAGGTTGTCACACCACCATGAGCCCGTTACTGTCACTAACACATGTCACCTCCCTTTGGTGCATTGATAGCTCTGTACTGAACAAAGGTCTGTCTCCTTGTAACCTCTTTAGTCTTTGCTCCGTTCCTCAAATATATGTAAACACAGGACAGCACTGGAGAGATCTGAAGAGAGCTCTCTGGTCTTATGTCTTTTACATAAAGATGAGAATCCACTATGTGCCAGTTTTAATACGGATGGAAAAACATTGAGTAAGGTAAACTCCCTACTCTCAAGAAGTAATGGTCTAACAAAAGGCGAGTATTGTCAAGGACGCAGAGAAATGGAAACCTTTGTACACTGTTGGTGGCAACTGTCAATTGGTGCAGCCACTGTGTGGAAACCAGTATGGAGGCTCCTCCAAATAAATAAATAAATAAATAAATAAATAAATAAATAAATAAATAAATAAAACTACCATATGATCCAGCAGTCTCACTTCTGAGTATAGTATAACCGAAAAAAAATTGAAATCAGGATCTCAGAGAGATATTAGCTCTCCCATATCCACTGTAGCGCTATTCACAATGACCAAGATATGGAAGCAGCCCAAATGTCCACCAGCAGATGAATAAAGAAAATGTAGTGCCCAAGCGATGACATCCCCTATCTTCACCTGAAAGAAAAGAGGCCATCTCCTACCTGTTACTCATAAACTGAGCACTTCATTTAACTATTTCATCTATTTTGGTAGCATTATGTGTAAAAGTATATAATTCAAAAAGACATCTCAAATCCTAACCTGCAACTTACTAGTTGCTTGAGCTTATGCAAGCATAAGCTGAAACTTTTTGAACTTTTAAAGTTTCAGTTTATTCAATCAAGATTGGCAAAAAAAATTTAAGAAAATACATATATACATATACTGAAGTATTATCCAATCTTAAAAATGAAGGAAATTCTGCAATAGGTAACAATGTGGATAGACCTGGAGGACACGACACTAAGTGAAATAAGCCCGACACAGAAAGACAAGTACTCGTGACTCCGTTTGCATGAGATAGCTGAAATCGTCAACTTCATAAACTCAGAGGCTGGAATGTTGGTTACCGGGGGCTGGGGGTGGGGGAGAAATGGGGAGTTACGAATCAACAAGCATAACGTTTTAGTCCAGTAAGATGAGGAAGCTCCAGAGATCTGCGCACCACTGCGCCTATGGCCAACGATACTGCGCTGGACACTTAAAAATGATCAGCAGGATGGATCTCATATTAAGTTTTTACAACAATAAAAAATAAAATAAAAATTTAAAACAATTGAAGTAATTATCTGCTGGACAAATTGTTACATAAGAACAATGAAGGGCAACAGATGCTAAGGTAGCCTCTCACAGTTACAGTGGAAGCACATAGACAAACACGTCATGATGTCTCTTATAACTGGAGTCTAATGAATAAAATAAACTAACAAGGTAGAGGGAGGGCCCTGGGGCCAGAGTGCGTGGGTTTGAATCAAACTCTGCTGCGTTTAGCTATGTGGCCTTGGGCAAGTGGCCTAATTGTTCTGTGTCGTTTCCTCCTCTATAAAATAGCAAAGTATTGGAACCTACCTTATGGGATGTCCCTAGCAATAAAATTCTGTGAAGCCAGTTTTTATTCCTCTAAATTAAATCTACATAGCCTGCGCTATGTTACATTCACATAGATTTAAAATGTTTCAGGGAAAAGACCATCATCTAAAACACTGAGATGCAAGATGGAATGCTCTGTTGGCTGTAAAGCCTTGGTATTCTCTGTTTACAGATTGGAAAAGGACTATTTGGCATTAGTAATTAACAATTATGTTAAAGAATACAAACTAATCTGTATGAAAATGACCAAATGCATTTGCCTTTCTTTCGACAGAATTTCAAACAAACATATGGAAATACCACCTACCAAAAAATTCTTTATTCCCTATGAGCTGTCCAATTTGGGAGTTTGGCTGTTATATC
The DNA here is from genome assembly GCF_021234435.1 of Artibeus jamaicensis. Classification (NCBI taxonomy): domain Eukaryota; kingdom Metazoa; phylum Chordata; class Mammalia; order Chiroptera; family Phyllostomidae; genus Artibeus; species Artibeus jamaicensis. Next base: position 21,788,846 of record NW_026521883.1, read on the forward strand.
TTTTTTTAAAATTTTATTTACTTTAGAGGGACAGGGAAGGAGAGAGGGAGAGAACATCAATGTGTGGTTGCCTCCTGCGTGTCCCCCTCTGGGAACTGACCTGCAACCCAGGCATGTACCCTGACTGGGAATCGAACTGTGATCCTTTGGTTCGCAGGCCCATGCTCCATCCACTAAAACTACACCAGCCAGGGCTGACTGTTATATCTTAATAGTGTGAGGAGATTAGGAGGGTGCCCAGTGTCAGGAGGAGTGGCAAATGCATCAGTATTTGAATGTGCATCCACAAGTCTTTATGGAGCAGTTTATAGCCTTGAAAAGACTGTCATGGGTTCTCTTGACATGAGAGCCATATTAGTAAACAAATATAGCAAATATTTTTAAAGCACTTAGAACACTGCTTGGCACACAGCACTCAATGTTAGTGCTTGTTATTATTACTAATGTACTTGAACAGATTTTCTTTAAAAACTAGCTATAACTTCTCTTCAGACTTTGAATGCTTTGAGTTCTTGAATTGGCCTCCTACCTATTACTTTTCCATATGAAAAGAAGAACATTAACTTAAATCACTTATTTACTTAGCAAACATTTGCTAGGTGCTGCAGAAATACCATTTTGTACAGAAATGTACAAAACAAGGACCCCTTCTCAAGGATACAAGTGCTGTGGGAAGATGGTGCCTCGGGACCACATTTAGCTGCTGCAGCTCTTTCAGGATTTAGCTACGGGAATGCTGTTATTCAGTACTGTGAGTGAACTTTACAGCATGCTGTTATTCAGCACTGTGAGTGAACTTTACGTGGGGCTGGGTACGTTATTCCCAGCTTGTCTGCATAGTCGCAGGTCGCTGGAGTCTAGAAGGCTGCTTTTCACAGGAGGGTAGAGGTCCCCCCTCCGTCCCTGCAGCAGCCGCAGTTTCCCTGAAGCTGAAGGCTCAAAAAGGGTGACCTTCCCAGAGAGAGGAAAACTCTCTTCTCTGAGAAAGAGGATCAGAGTGTCTGCCAGAGGTCAAAGTTTCGTTTCACTGGCCTAACTATCTACCATCTTCCTCTACTGCTGAACCTCCCCAAATCACATTAACTCAAGACACCTGGGGGACTCAAGGGTTTGAAGGTACAGAGAATGAAAAGATGGTCAAGCTCAAAGGTTCGCTCTGGGCCTGACTCAGTCCAAGATGGTCAAGTGTGTTTAAGACTACAGCAGGGGTCAATTCCTCAACAACATGTACCTTCAGAATTTGTTTCATTGTAGCTCTTAAAACTCTCACACGAGTGGATAGAAACTCCAGGATTCTGCTTTTGTGACTCCAGAATGGCCTCAGGAGACAGAAACAAGGTTACCATTATCAGCCATGTGGGATAAGAGGGGGGTTTGTGCTCCAGCCCACCCCACAGTGGCTCAGGCAACAGCCAGTCCTTGGCAACCATCGCACAGGTTCTGGGTGTTCTTACAGAAGTTGAGTTTTCAGATGCTGTGTTTCTAAAATCACACTTAATAAAAGTATGTTCACATTCATTTTTAGCACCTTAAATCACTAAAGAGGGAAGGTGAACCACAGAATAGGGGTGTATAATGCACACATCTGAAGGAGGAGGAAAGTTCAGAGAGGAAACATCATCTCCAAGTGATCTAGCATTACACTTTAGCCCACTTTTTCCTAGAAAGGAACTTTTGGCATGATTCTGCCTCCTGTGGCCAGACAGCTGAGCAATCAACAGCTGAGAAGTGACAGACAACACTAAAGGACTTTTATTTGGTCTCACACAGATTTCCGGGATTTCTGCTACACCAGTATCTGCAAACTCCAGAGAGGTCAATAATTTCCTTTGGAGTTTCTTCTAGGCTCTTTATGAAAAACTTTTCTTTCCAAATTCTTATATGAAAAACAATTGAATGTGTTGAGATCATAGAATTTAGTGTTTGATATTTCATAACCTATTTTTAAATCAGTTTTCTCAATATCTGAAAACAGTTCACTGGAAATTGACATTACTGATCAACTGACTCTTTTTATACCTTTATACTTTTCCATTAGATTGAAATTTTTTTCCTTAAATTTAACTATGATCATCTATGAGAAGACTTTTATCAAATGAGAAAAATTCTATAGCACTTCTCACAGTTCTTGTATAACATAACAGCTCAAGCATATTCTGGACAAACTGGGTTTGCTCCTTACATTAAGCAAGCTACTGAATACCACACGGTTTTACACCTTCTAGGGCCAAAGCACCAGAAAGGGAAATAGACTAAAGGAAATTCTTTAAGCACAAAGTAACCCATCTTCATGACCTTTCTTTAGTTTTAGGGGAAAAAATGAAACACAGCCAAGCAAAGTCAAAATTCGACACTATCTCCCTTTCTTGGTGCAGGATTGTGAAGGCCAGCTTGTTGATAGGCTGAGAAAAGAGTTATGGCAGAAAGAGAATTGGACTGCATCAGAAGACTGGGATTTGGGAGCTGGCTCTAGCACTCCCTGCCTCCGCAGTCTTGTAAGCACATGTACACATGTAACTCTCTGACCTCAGTTTCCTCGCTGTGAAGGGAGGATATAACCATGTGCCCCAGGGTTGTTGTGAGACTAAAATCAAGTGATATGGGTGAAGAGTAATACATAAACCTTAAAGTAAATCACAAGTTTTTTGTGGTTTTTTGCAAGGTGCACGGGGGAGGTGGGGTGGGGGGTAGCTCTAGATACCCTCCTCCTAAAGAGTAGTCTGTCAGTGCTTGCTCAAAGCCATGATTAGCACTCGTGAACTTGGAGATCACAGAACCCAGCTGAATTACTCAGCCACTGGCCAGCACAGGCAAAGCTGGTAGTCCAAACAATGAGATTTGTCTCCAGCTCGGCCTGGTGCTTCTAAGTAGCAGGGCCACCCCAACACAGAGCACAAGCTGGGCCTCCCAAAAAGGAATGCTCCTGATAAATTTTCCCTTTTAAACTGGCACCCAACTACCTGACCCATTTTCTACCTCAGCCTCCATTGAATTCCTCATGGACTCCTCTGTTCATCCTCCAGTGCATATTCTTAACTTATCTGCTGTCCTACAGATATGTACCTGTCTCTGCTGGCTCTGACCACAGCTTCACCTTTTCCTCTTGGGTCACACCCCTCCCAAATCAGCTTGGCCCCTGAGCCTTTAGAAACTCAGACACTGTACCACACCCTCAGGTAATTCCTACCTGTGGCCAAGGCCTGACATAAAATGGTTAAATTATTCCTAGCCAGTTCCTAGTTATAAATTGTGGCCATTCTAAATAACATCTAAAGAATTTGAGAATTTTGCTTTGTGTGTGTATGTGTGTTTAATTTCAATGGCCTCTAAGCATTTCTAAATTTAATTATTAAAATTTTGGAAAAAGAAAATAATAATTGCACATGGGCCTTTGGAAGTCAGGATGGTTTAGCACAGGCTGCAAGCCACAGTTTGATTAGAAACATCTCTCTCTACACTGTCATCTCAAGGTCAACATCTCCCAACTCACACTCATACCCAGTTAAAGAAGGAAAGCAAATTTGGGCATTAAGGAAACATCAAATTCTATATCCCTTTAAGAAAGAAATGGAGTTCCATGATCAAAATATTAGTTTAAATCAAAACTAAGCAGGCTAAAGTGTAGGAACCTGGAATAAAGGGGTGACAGCCCCCTCCAGAGTCCTCTGCTGGGGGTATATGTCATTTTTGCTTCCATTCACACAGTCTAAGTACAGTGCCACATTCAATAAGCCCTGCATCTTCCGGAGAGTTAAGAGAAACGTTTGCTTAAAGTCTTAGACCAATCAAAGCATAAACTCAGAAGGCACAAGGCAAAAATATGAAAAAACATTAATCCCTAAAGTTAAAATGGAGTGCCAAGAGAATTCAGCTGGCAATTTGGCTGAGGTTGGATGTCTAGATCCAGGGAGTAAATCAAGTGACATTAATTTTTTTTTAATATTAAATTTTATTTAGTTACTTTTCAAGTACATTTTTTTAATCTATTTCTCCCCCCCATTCCCCCCCCTCCCAGTCTCATCTCTGCGTCCCTCATACTTGTTCCCCAAAATCCCTCCCCCTTTTTCCCCTTAAGTTCCCTTCCCTCTCCCCTCTGGTCGCTGCCCACTTGTTCTCTATTTCAGTGTCTTTGTTTTTGTTCTGTTTGCTCATTTGTTTTATTCTTTAGCTTCCTGTCAAAGGTGAGATCATATGGTATTTGTCCTTCAATGCCTGGCCTATTTCACTCAGCATAATGCTTTTTTTTTTTTATTTATCCATTCCAAAAGCAAAAGGGGCAACCTTTTGAGAACTACAAAATGGATTCATTCATTCAATTTAGGTTTACTGAAAAAGAAGAAAACAAAAGTAAATTACAGAAAGTGGTGCAAGTGGGCCAGTAGGGAAGTTGTTCTGGGGAAAGAGGAAAGATTAAGCATGCATCATTTCCTACAAAAACAATGTAATCCTTATTCTTCAGGGGTAAAAACTTAAATATATATATATAAAGAACAATACGTGGCCTATGATTAGCAAATTATCCTGTGTGGTTTCCCAGGGCTTCCTGAGAAATTAACTTATTCAAAAACATGCTTAAGAAAAGAGGGGGAAGAAAGAAAGGCAGATGCAGAGAAAAAGAAACATAAATAGAGAAGAGGCTATGGAATGAGAAGAATACGGAAGAAATAAAAAATTATATTGAACTTTTAAGATAGGTAGGAACTATATTTCAAGCAAAAAGGAAAGATCCAGCCAGAAAAGGACAGTGATATTTAGGATTAGAAGCCCACAGTCGAAATCAAGATGCAATTAGTATGTGAAATGGTGCAGCCAAGACATGGTCCACATGGACAGGCACGGACTCAAAAGGGAGCCGCACAGGACAGTTCAGGCCAAATGAGAAAAAACTTAACATCCATTTAAGGAGTTAGGCAATGAGGTAATGGTAAGTCTCTAAAGGTTTTTGAACTAAGAAGTGGCATCATGATAAGACTGCTTTAAGATCATTTGACAGTGAATATTCTCAGTGTCTATCAGGGTTCTTTGCTTCTTCACCAAAAATTCCCAAATCTAATTATATAGTTTGGATTTTTATATCTTCTACATCTTTATTTAGATGCTTTGCCATATCACCAAACAAACATATATATTCACTCATCATCTATCTTGTCCCCAAATCACTTCCTATATTATAATTCCCTTTCTCAGCATCCATACCTTAACCTTCCTTACTTTCTGTTCCTTTTCTTCCTTTTTCTCTTTCTTCTTTCCCTCCCTTCCTTCCTAGACACGAGCAATTTTTAATTACAACGGAATTCTCCTTTCCAGTCTTAAGAATCTACCTGTTGTAATATCCATCAACAATCCACAATTTCAGGCTCTTATGTGATGATGGAGAGTAGAATAATGGCCCCTTAACTGACTTCCCTTTAAATAGTATTTTTGCATCAAACTCATACCGCACACAATTCCTCTTAGCACATGTTCAAATACTCCTCATGTCTCTATGTCTTTTCTCTGGCTATACTCTGCCTAGAATGACCTCTCACCCCTCACAGCTTGGGAAGTCCATAACTTTAAGATTCAGCTCAAATTCAAGCCACATTTTCCAGGTATTTAGTCATTCTCTCCTTCATACTCTCAAGACCCTTAATAAATACCTTTATTGAAGAGGGTGTTATTTACTGTGATTGTTGTGTAGCATTCCCTTCCATTAGACACTTGGTCACTATAAGGTAGAGATTGTGTTCTATTTATCTTTGTATCCCAGCATCCAGCATAATACGCAGCCCAATTAAGCCAGTATATACATTGGTTAAATTAAAGAAACTGGTCAGTTTCTTAAGTGAAAATATAAACTCTATATTTCCAGGAGTGTTTCCTGGAAACACTCCTTATCCAATGCCCTACCCAACTTCTTCATTCAACTTACATTTCACTAACTATGTAAAACACAAAGTATCCAACAAGACCATTGGTAATCTGGGCCTTTCTACAAACTCAGCCTAATAAATCACTGACTGCTATGTATATAATTTTTTAAAAATCACTCAACTAATTGTATTTCTCTGGGTGCATAATCCTCCCTCACTCCTCGCCATCTATGCACTTGCTGTTTTTTCTTTCTAAATGCTTGTCTATGTTGGAAATACCTATTTGTTCTCTAACTCTTGTCTAATTACTATCTCCTTAGTAAAACCAGCTCTGACCTCTGTCTTTTCTGGTCTCCCAAGACCCATGTATACACTGCCATCACAGCAATCATTACTCCATGCTGGGTCAGATTTGTCTTTTCTTATTTAAATGGTTTTTTATTGTACCTTTTTCCATTACTATTTATCCTCCTTATGCCCTCCTCCCCCTATAATCACCACTCTGTTGTCCATGTCCAGGAGTCCTTTTGCCTTTTTGCTCAATCTCTCCACCTTCTAACCCCTGCTGCCAGAACTGTCAGCCTGCTCTCCATCTATGAGTCTGTCTTTATTTTGCTTGTTTTTCAGTTTGTTCACTAGATTCCACATATCAGTGAAATTATATAGTACTTGTCTTTCTCTGACTGGCTTATTTCACTTAGCATAACATTCTCTAGGTCTATCCATGCTGTTGCAAAGGGTAAAATTTTTTTTTTACAGCCAAGTAATATTCCATTGTGTCCATTGTGTAAATGCCCCATAGTTGTTTTATCCACTCATCTACTAATGGATACTTGGGCTGCTTCCAAATCCTGGCAATTGTAAATGAAAAGAAGGGGACTTATATTCTTTTGAATTCGTGTTGTTTCTTTGGATAAATTTCCAGAAGTAGAATTGCTGGGTCCTAAGGTGGTCCATTTTCAGTTTCCTGAAGTATCTCCACACTGCTTTCCACAGTGGCAGCACCAGTCTGCATTCCCACCAATAGTACAAAAGGGTTCCCCTTTCTCCACATCCTGTCCATCATTTGTCGATTTACTGATGATAGCCATTCTGACCGGTGTGTGGTGATATGTCATTGTGATTTTAATTTGTATTTCTCTGATGATGAATGACATTGAGCATGTTTTCATATGTCTACTGAAGAACTGTCTATTCAGGTATTTTGTTGATCTTTTAATTGGATTATTTGGGGGGCTTGGGTGTTGAGTTTTATAGGTTCTTCATAAATTTTGGATATTAACCCCTTATCAGATGTATGGGTAAATATTTTCTCCCATTCAGTGGGTTGTATTTTTCTTTCATTGATGATTTCCTTAAGTAATCTATATATTCAATGAAATTCCTATCAAGATACCAATGATGTATTTCACAAAACTAGAACAAATATTTCAAAAATTTATATGGAACCATAAAAGGCCCCAAAGAGCAACAGTAATCCTGAGAAAGAACAAAGTTGAACATATCATGCTACCTAATATCAAACTGTACTATTAAGGTCATAGTAATCAAAACAGCATGGCACTGGGACACATAGATCAATGGAACAGAAGAAAGAAGCCAGAAATAAACCCATGTCTTTATAATCAATTAGTATTCGACAGAGGAGACTTCCAATCAAGATGGAGGTACAACTAGACATCCTTTGTCTCTTTGCACAACCACAAGAAGAATTACAACTAACCTCAAAAGAAAGAACCTGAAAATCAAACTGTATGAAAGTCTGACAACCAAGGATTTAAAGAAGCCATATTCATCCAGTTGAGTAGGAGGGGCAGAGAGGATGTGGTGTGGCATGGTGAGGTGGCAGTGGTGGCAGAATAGGCAGTGCCACATTCACATGTGTTTGATAAAAATTGGGAGGATTATCAGGGAAGCAAGCAATTCCAGCACCAGGCCCAACTGCATAGCCCAGGGTTCCAGTGTCAGGAAGATGAGCCTTATAACTTCTGGCTGTAAAAAACAGTGGGGGTTGGGACAATGGAAGAAAATGCCAGTCTCTCAGGAGAGTCCAGGCACACATGGACTTAGAACATATGCTAAACCACCTGCTCTGGGAATCACCACCAGGGCAGCAGCAAGAAGGCTGCCAGTTGCAAACAGAAACTGAAAATAGGCCATGTGCCAGGCAAACCTCCAGAAGCCAGTTGCCGAATTGTCCCTTCTCCAGCCCCTGCCACCATACAGAAACATGAAGTGATAAAGCAGGTTGCCCCACCCTGGCGAATACCCAAGGCTCTGCCTGATGCAACTTAACAGGTACACTAACACAGGGAATCAGAGCAAATCTACCTTATATACAGGAACAAACACAGGGAGGCTTCCAAATTGAGGAGACAAAGAAATATGGCCCAAATGAAAGCACAGAACAAAACCCCAGAAGAAGAACTAAATGAAACAGAGATAGCCAGCTTATCAAAACAATGGTGATCAGGATGCTCAGAGTATGTTCATTGGTGATCAGGATGCTCATTGAGTATGGCAAAAACATAAGGGAAGAAATGAAGGTTACACTTAGTGAAATAAAGAAAAGTCCATAGGCAATCAACGGTAAAGGGAAAGAAGCCAGAATTCAAATCAATGATTTGGAATATAAGGAAGAAATAAACATTCAACCAGAACAGAAAGAAACAAGAATTCAGAAAAATGAGGAGAGTGTAAGATGACGTTGAGACATCTCCTAAACTGCCAACATCCAAATCATATGGGGTGCCAGAAAAAGAAGAGGAAGAACAAGAAATTGAAAACTTATTTGAAAAAATAATGAAAGAAAACTTTCTTACTTTGGCATAGAAAATATACATACAAGTCCAGGAAGCACAGAGAATCCCAAACAAGTTGGACCCAAAGAGGACCACACCAAACCAAATCAAAATTAAAAGGCCAGAGGTTAAAGATAAAGAGAGAATCTTTTTTTTGTATTTTTTAAATATATTTTATTGATTATGCCATTACAGTTCTATTTCCCCCTTCATTCCCCTCCACCCTGCACACCCCTCCCCCACCATTCCCCCCCTTTAGTTTATGACCATGTGTCTCAAGTTCTTTAGATTCTATATTTCCCATACTATTCTTGCCCTCCCCCATCTATTTTCTACCTGCTGTCTATGCTACTCATTTTCTGTACCTTCTCCCCCCTTCTCCTTCTCCCACTCCCCTGTTGCTAATCCTCCACGTGATCTTCATTTCTATGGTTCTGCTCCTAATCTAGCTGTCCTCTTAGTTTGTTTTTGTTTTAGGTGTGGTTCTTGATAACTGTGAGTTTGCTGTCCTTTCACTGTTCATCTTTTTTATCTTCTTTTTCTTAGGTAAATCCCTTTAACATTTCACATAATAAGGGCTTGGTGATGATGAACTTCTTGAATTTGATCTTATCTGAGAAGCACTTTATCTGTCCTTCCATTCTAAATGAAAGCTTTGCTGGATAGATCAATCTTGGATGTAGGTCTTTGGATTTCATGACTTGGAATACTTCTTTCCAGCCCCTTCTTGCCTGTAAGGTCTCTTTTGAGAAATCAGCTGACAGTCTGATGGGAACTCCTTTGTAGGTGACTGTCCCCTTATCTCTTGCTGCTTCTAGGATTCTCTCCTTCATTTTAATCTTGGCTAATATAATTATGATGTGCCTTGGTGTGTTCCTTCTTGGGTCCAACTTCTTTGGGAGCAGCAAGAGAATGGCAGAGAGTTACCTACAAATGAATTCCCATAAGATATCAGCTGATTTCCCAAAAGAAACTTTGCAGGCAAGAAAATACTGGCAAAAAATATTCAAAGTGATAAAAAAGCAAGGACCTACAGCCTAGATTACTCTATCCAGCAAAGCTATCATTTAGAATGAAAGGGCAGATAAAGTGCTTCCCAGAGAAGGTAAAGCTAAAGGAATTCATCATCACCAAGCCATCATTACATGAAATGTTAAAGGAACTCATTTAAGAAAAAGAAGTAAAGCAAAACTATGAACATTAAAATGACAACAAACTCACAACCTTCAACAACTGAATCTAAAAAACAAAAACAAAAACAGAAACAACTAAGCAAACAACCAGAATAGAAACAGATTCAGAGATACAGAGATCATTTGGAGGGTTATCAACTGAGAGGAGAAAGGGGGAGAATGGAGGAAAAGGTTCAGGGATTAAGAAGCATAATTGGTAGGTACAAAATAGACAGTGAATGTTCAGAATAGTGCAGGAAATGGAGTAGCCAAAGAACTTCTATGCATGACCCATGGAGATGAACTAAGGGGGGAGGTTCAGATTGAAGGGAGACAGGAGGTACCAGGTGGAGGGGGACAAAGGAGGAAAAAGTGGGACAACTGTAATAGCATAGTTAATAAAAAATACTTAAAAATATTTGACAGAGGAAGCAAACACATACAATAGGCTAAAGATTTAGATTGCCATTCAATAAATGGCAATCTAAAAAGCTTTTGCAGTTTCTTTATCAGTTTCTCTAGCTTCTTTGTAAACTCTATGAAGATAGAACCCTGTTGTGTTTATCTTTGTGTTCCCAATGCTCAGCCTCAATCCTAGAGGAGATGCAGGAGGAGAGGGAAGGAGAAATAACAAAAGCAGCTCCCATTTATGAGCACCTCCATTATCACACCAGGCTCTTAGCACATTACACAGATTACTCTTTTAAGGGGGGTATTCCTGTTAAACCTATTACATATAAAACTAAGATAACAGTCACAAATCTAGTAAGTAAAGAAGCCTAAAACTCTAATCCAAGAAGAGTGGCTTTGGTATACTGCCTTTCTTGCATGGAGGTCAGCAGACTTTTTCTGCAAAGGGTGAGAGAGTAAATACTTTAGGTTTTGTGGACTGTTCAGTCTCTGTCACAAGCACTCAACTGTGCTGCTACAGTACAAAAGCAGCCATGGCTAATTATGGCTATGCTCCAGCAAAAGCCCATTTCACAAAAACAGGTGGCAAGTCTAATTTAGCCTGCAGCCAGCGTGGTCATCTCAGTTCTACAAACTCAGTAAATGTTCATCAAATTAAATTGGACCTAACAGTGTTGGAAACCAAAACCACCTCTCTGCCCTCCAATGATTCCTTTATCTTAGCTGAGAGCTATCAGTCAGTCATTGCAGTCTTTAAGACATTACTTGGCAGACCAATCCACTGTTGGCATTCAATAACCAATTGAAGGGCTGAACTGAATGGGATGGGATGGAAATGAGGCTCTGAGGTTGACCTTTGTTCTAAGATCCCACCCTCCCAACTCTCCCTCAAGAAACCATTGGATCTTAGCTAGATGTCTCTGCACCCAGCACTGACAAATAAACAACCTTTACTTCTTTTTTTAATTTAATTATTGTTCAAGTACAGTTTTCTGTCTTTTACTCCCATCCCTGCCCATCCCCCCATGCTCCCACCTCCCTCCCATTTCCACTCCCCTTAGTTGTTGTCCATGTGTCCTTTATACTAGTTCCTATAAATCCTTCCCCCTTTTCTCCTGAAATTCCCTCCTTTACTTCTAAGAATTGAAAAAATACCCCCAGGCTTTATTCTGTACCTCCAACTTTTACCTGGCCTTCATCTCAGGTATCTGATTTATTAGTAAAAAAAAAAATTTACTTGAAAGCAGCAGGTAAATTGAAGAGGCTTCCACACAAAAGTGGCCACAAGTCTCAACCTAGGCAGTGAAGACTTCCTGGTGTCCCATCCAAAGTGTTGTTCCACAGCAGTTGTGAGCACTGCTCACACCTCGACATTTTTATATAATAGAAAAACAGGTAGGGGTAAAAAAGAAGATGAAAAGGGGAAGACTATTGAATTATGAACTTCTTGAGGTCAGGAGCCTTGTAACATTCACCTTTGCCTCACCAGAATACCTGGCATATAGCAGACCAAGAAATGTTTGTTGGTGAGTGAAAAAATGAATTTAATGAAACCAAGAATTTAGATAGTTAATTTTGCTAAAACACACCCATTCTCCAAACCCCCTCCAGCATGCTTCAGATCCAGCAAGATCCTTTGTGGAAGTTGTAGACTTTTCAGCCGTGAGTGGAGGAGCAACCCATGCCCTCATTTTCTCCAGCAGACTTACCATCTTGAGTATTTGGACTCAGGATTTGGGTCCGAAATTCCTGCAGGCTAATTCCCAGACACCTACAAACCTCCTCTGGGCTGTAAGGCTCAGGGTGAAGAGCATCCTCTGTGATCAGCAGCATTTCTTCCAGAGTGACCCCGAGGTCAGCCTGCACTTCCTCTAGCCGCTGCACTTTACCCCATTGCAAGCCTTTGTACTTAGCCAAGAGCTGCAAGTTGAAACCAAGATAATGGTCAGTATTCACTACAGAAATTGGTGTGTGTTACTTTAATTAGCCAAATTCAAGCTGTTTTTATTTTGCTTTTTTCCACTCAACCTATCCAGACTTCCCACCATTGCTTGAAAATGCACACTGGGTTCAGATGTTTGGAATTAAGCATGCTTGTATGACAGTCACAGGCTAGTTAAGCATTTTTCTCAAAAAAATAAAAATAAAAACCAATATTCCACCAATTTTTTTTGCCTGTCATCCCTTTTCCTCAGGGCTATTTCTTTGAATAATTCTGTTCTTTTATCCCATTCAGCTCATCCCTAATATATCACTCTCTGTAAAGTATACCAAAAAAAACACCCTACACAAATCTCTCATGACCTGGGTCCTGAGGTGGATACTGTATGCCCAATTGCATTAGAGTACTTCCTGTTTACTCCATGCCTCTTTGAAATGGCAAATGAATTTAAGTATCTGGGTGTTCAGAGTAAAGTCCCAGATTTTAAATGAAAACCTCATTGGTGACCTTATGAACATCCATTGCATTAGGTTGCTGGTACTGGTAGAGCTGTATGTTTCTCCACCCTCAAGAAAAGAGTCTGGCTTCCAGTTGCATTCTGAGGCACCCTCTCCATCAGCTGAAGGCGGTTGAGTACAAACCAAACCTTTGTGACCAGGTCCACTTGCTTGAACCCCCAACCAGAATCTGTTTCCCTCACTCCCCCCTCAAAACCACTAACTGAACACTTCAGAGTAGGTGGGAAACAATCAAAACAGCAAAGATCTCTCTCTTCCAGAGGCCTGTAAAATTCAGTCCCTGGGTGTGGAGACAGCAGGTGCAGACAGCACAAACAGCAGAAAGAAGCAAGGAAGAAGGGGAAATCAGTCTTCAAGGCAATGTGCGTCTGATTTACTCGCCTATTATGCTCATGATTTGATTTTCTTTCTTTCCAACAGGAAGCGGGGTTTACCAAAAGAGCACTGCACTCTGCTTAGGGCTACTCACTTCTGACAAATGTTAATAACATCAGTTCTTACATTTATTAGTCTTTTTAAACCTCTGGGTCATACATTTAAAAGAAGTTAATGATTTCAGGCAGAACTTGGAAAAAAAGACAATAGGATTATATTTTCCTGTTCAATGATTTCACAGAACCTGATGCCATTTTTCAAACAAAAACACAAACAAAAACCTTTCTTCCGACCTTGCTTGCTTAGCACACTTTGTTAGTGTTTATTAGTGGTGTTAGATTGGATGCCTCTACAGCCTGACCCGTTCATTCATTCATCCTTTTAATTTATTCAGTCATGGTCTACATTCCAAAAATAAAATTTCAGAAAACTTATAAAGGCATACATAATGCAAGAGAAAAACATATAATGTATTTATTTTATATAGAAAAAGAGGTGAAGTCGATGATCTCTGAGAATGATGCTTTCTTGAAATACAAACCCAAATCCAACTGAGATAAGCAATGAAGCTTGTATGGTGCTACAAAATGATTCGAAATGTGCCTTTTTATTTCTTTTCATCTTTGGCAGCTCTGTGAGATAGGTGCTATTACTCCATTTAAGAGATGAGAGTAAGTGACTTGTCCAAAGAAACAAAGTTGGAAGTTGAACCCAGGTCCTATGCCTTGCTTCCCCAAGGCCACATTCTCAGTGAGGTCTGGCTGACATCTACGTCCTGCTACTCCTATTAGTTTAAATCACCTCTCAGTCGTAGAAATGGTTTTCAAAGAATAAACTAAGATTGGTGTTAGAAGTAAACATTCCAGTGATTTAAAAAACACTTTGATAGATGGGTTCCTTCAAGGAAAAAGGACAAGGAGAAGAAGGAGAAAAAGAAGAAAACATCAAAGAACGGCTCCCAAGTAATGAGCATGAGCTCGTCCTAAGAATGATCTCTAAACCTCTGGCTCATATCTCTCTAAATTCCAATGACCTCTAAGTTGCCATAGTCACACTGCCTCAGTTGCTATATCCCAGGAAACTGGCGCACGGGGAGAAAGTCTGCAAGGGACACCTGGTGTCTACGAGGTTGTCAAAGGCGGCTTCCCTGTGTGCCTTTCTAGCACAGACAGAAGCCCTAACACACAGAGGTTCACATCCACTCCAGCAATAGCCCAGTTTGCTTTTGGATTCACTTAACCCTCAGCTGGACGATCCACACAGCCAATTTGGTGTGTATTTCAATAAGAATGACATCTACCACATGCCCTTAATGACAGCTGCACATGTACACTACATTGTAGGAGTAAACTAGAAACCCCGCTTAAGCCCTTTGAAATTTGGCTCAGGAAACAGAAGGATGACTTGCATATGAGGGAAGGGGGTGGGTAAGATCTCTGTTGCTCAAAGACAGAACTTCATGCAGGAATTTGCCACTTACAGCCCTGGTGGCTGGCCCACTTCACACTGGTGAAGCAGGGCTATGAATCAGGGATGTAGGTCATTTCATCACAAGCTCCTCACTTTAACAGTAGGGTGGGAAAAATCAAAGAAAGCAGTTCTTTGTCAACATCCACTATTTTCTTTTCACCACAGCAAACATTAATGTTCATATGAGATACCACTTCCAGGTGGTCTCTTGAGCCTGTTCCTTGCTCTGTGGACAAGAAAGCAGGAAACAAGTGCTCTGCCCACAGTCATGGAAAGGGGCAGATAAATAGCACTAGGGCCCCATCTTAAGTTGGTTCCCCTAGGAAGAAGAGCCTAAGACAAGAATTCAAAGGGTCAGTGATACCCAGAAACACTGAGAGAGGGAGGAGAGCGAGACTGGAAGAGAAGCCAATATGAGGTGCACTGACATGGTCCAGTGAGGCGGGCCTGCTGGACCCTCTAGGACCGCTATATGTAAACCTCAGATGTAATCTACCCCAGGGAAAGAAAGCTGGGCCATTTACCCACTGATTCTCATCTGTCATTGATTGAGGGCTGCTTCCAAAGGGAATTAGCTCACTAGCACATCCAGGTTGTCCCAGGTGCAAACTAGACACTCTCCTGCACTTAGAAAGAGCCCTCAGTCTGAGCATCCCTGGGACTTTCAGTGAGAGGGTAGGGTAGGAAGGAGAATGCTAAGACAGGGGCCTGTCTGTCAAACCTACCTCTCTTTGACGTTCTCATGACATGTGGCACTATTAACAAACCAATGGGAAAAGTACCAAGTTGGCTCCTCACCAGGTCAGCAAAGGGTAAAATTTCTAATCCCTTTCTGCTTTACCTCTAAAAACAATTCACTCAAGTTTTTCCCCACACAATAAAAGCAGCTGTGTTCTTGTTTCTGATTACACAACTCACACACCATTTTTCTAAAACTGCAAAAAACATACAGTTCAAAGTACAAAAAATTAAAGTAAAATAAATCATCTATAATCACCCAATGAGATAACTGCCAACTGTCATTTTGACAGCCATCCTATCATACATTTCTTCACGCACACTTTATGCACACCTACAAACATATAGTTTGAAATAAATGGGATCATACATAGCTGTTTTTATTACCCACACTTCTTTGTTTCGCTCACCTCCCCCTCACCTCCTTCCAGCTGCTGTTCCTGTTCTCTACATTAGCTGCAGGGTACAGAAGAAATCTACGCAGCTGGGCACAGTGGACCTCCTCCCTGCACCGTCTGCATAGGCTGTCCATGGCATCCCCAAGCAGCATGCTCTGGACGCCTAACTCCTAAGAGTCACGGAGAGAAGAGGGGCAAAGAGAGATGTGGACTGCTGCGCTTACTTAAAACAAGTCACAACCTACCTCGGCAGGAAATTCCCAGGTAAAGTGGGACACTCAATGGCTACTTCACAAGCTATTGTGAAGATTATATAAGATAAAAAAAGACATCTAGCACCTTTCCCAGCCCAGAAAGAGGCACTCTGCGAGGGTCAGGTTTCCTTCCCTCTCCACATTTCGCTGCCTCTCTAGCTAGTTCTCTCCCACCTGACACTTATTCCTGGGTCTTCAAACATATACAGATGTTGCCAGTCTTAAAACATCTTATTCCTAAAACTACTATTCTTCATTTCTCCTTCTCCTTCGCTGCCCAACAACTAGGACCAGCAGCCCAGCGTCACTGCTTCCTGGTCCTTAGTAGCCACTCAAACTATTGAGTATGGAGGCCCTTCCTTATCCCCAAAACCACTTCCAAAGCCACTGAATTTTTCCCAGCCCTCTTATTCCTTAAGGAACCAGTGGCTCTGGCACTCTTTGTTATCTCTATTCTTCATGTTCCCTGTTTCATAGCCTCCTGTAGCAATGAATTTTCCTGGTTTCCCTCTCACTTCCCTGGTCCTTACACGAAATTCATCCATAACTCACTTTTCTCCTCTCGTCACTCAACTGCAGCCCTCTCCCAATTTCAGCCTCTGGCCTTTTGATCTCCTGCCTCACTCTTTCTCTCAGCAATCTGAACACAACTCTTGCTTTCAATTGTTACCTCAAAACAAGTATATTGGAAGGCTATAGCCCTAGCCCAGGGATACAATCTAAGCTCAAATATCTAATCACTTATAAGAAAATTCCATGAGGAGATTTCATCACCTCCCACTTTCCAGTCACCTTCCATGCCATCTTCTCCCAACCCGTCAGGGGCAGTTTCCATCATTTCAGCGCAAAACTGCAGCCCTACGGACTCAACACTTTGCCTTCATCTGCCTGCAATGAGCGTTACTGAGCATCTACTCCTTCTCAGGCCCTCAGTGGACAGCAGTGAATGAGGCACTCAGGGCTCCTGACCTCACGGAGCTCAGACTACCCAAGAAGGCAAATGTTTGATAATTACACAGTGAAGAAGTAAATCCAAATGGGATAAGCTGCTACAAAGAAAAATACGGGATATAGTAAGGCATGTAAAAGCACATTTAACACAATGGAAGTAGGGAGGGTAGTCAAGGGAAGCTTCTTCCAAACAATGGTGTTTATTCCCAAAGGAAGACAGAAACCCAATCACAGAAAGCCTCAAACCTGACCTGTTAGTAGGTCCAATCATAGCATCTCTCATATCCCTCCCTTTTTATCCCATTCAAGTTGACACTTTAAGACCCACTTATCTTCATCCAAGGCAGAAGATCCTGCTGCCAGATTAATGTTTCCAAAATACCTTGCTAACGACACTAGTGGCTCCTGCCGCTGGCAGGACCCAGCCTGGGTGATCCTCAGCACAGCAGTCCAGGCCCTGCTGCCACCTGGCCCACCACACACACCAACCCTATTTCCCAGTCCGTGCGTCCTCTGCCCTGCAGCTCGGACTCACCAGGCTAGGAATTCTCCACACTAGAGTTCCAGCCCAGTGTGCTGGACTGAATCAACAGTCTCAGTGAAACTGGCTACATTCTGGGGTATTTGGGTTTTCCTCACTCAAATTCAAGGAAACTGCCAAAGCCCTGAGAATGGCATGCCTACTTTTCCTCACAGTCTATCGCTGGACAGAGAATAAGTTCCATATTGACCACTAAGTAGCAGGAGCTAAAAAAAAACTGGATGTGTGATGGCCCCTGACCAAACTGGCTCTGTGAGGGATCACAGCACAAATTTTCCTTGAAGTGTCAAAGGACCACATGGAACTCTCTGCATTGCTTCACATGTTGCCACAAGGAGCTCGGGGTATGCAAAAAGCAGTGCTGAAATTTCTCTTCCCTTTTTGATTTCCCATATTTATTACTGGTGCAACACATTTTATCCCTCAATATAACTAAAGGATATTCTCTTTTATAGACATAAAACATTTCTGGAAAAGTTTAAGCCACTGAATACATGTAAAATATGAAAAAATTGTGCTCATCAAAGATGTCTGGATACTTTGTAAATTTAAGAAAATAAAAATGTGCTTCACTTAAAAGAATCATTTTACAACCATATGATTTCACTCATATGCGGAATCTAATGAACAAACTGAACTGACAAGGAAAACTGGGACAGACTCATAGATGGAGAGCAGGATGACAGCTAGTGGGAGGGGAGTTAGCGGGTGGAGGGATTGAGCAAAAAGGAAAAAGGTCTCATGGACATGGACAACAGTGTGGTGATTGAGGGGTGGACAGGGGTATAAGAAGACTAAATGGTAATGAAAAAATACAACAAAGATTAAATAAATTAAATTAATTTTTAAAAGTATCATTTACGCAAGTGATGATTATAAATCCCTGTTGAGTTTGCTTTTATTTGGTCCAAATTGGCTCTACAAGACTGACTTTTAATGATGTTACATCAATTAGTTTTTGGAACCTGCTGGAAAAAGAGGAGGGGGAAGGAGAGAGAGGGAGAGAAAGAAAATCTAAGAATAAAAGATAGAGCCCTAGCCAGCGTAGCTCAGTAGGTTGGAATGTGGTCCCATAAACCAAAAGGTTGAGGGTTTGATTCCCAGTCAGGGCACATACCTAGGCTGTGGGTTCGGTCGCTGGTCAGTCAGGGTGCATGCAAGAAGCAACCAATCGATGTTTTTCTCTGACATAGATACATTGATGTTTCTCTCCCTCTCTCTCTCTCTCCCTTTTTTCTTCTCTCTCTAAAAACAAATCAATAAGCATATCCTTGGGCGAGGATAAAAAAATAGAATAGAATAGAATAGAATAGAATAGAATAGAATAGAATAGAATAGAATAGAATAGAATACAGACCAAAGGGACAGTTACCAGAAGGAATGGGGTTGGGAGGTAAGAAAAGTGAAGGGCAATTGGGTCAGTACGGCTGTGATGTCTGCGTGGTGACAGATGACCACCAGAATTAGTGGGGTGATCCCATTGGAAGGTATAAAAATGTCAGATCACTATATTTTACACCTGACACTAATATAACTAATATCATATTGCATACTAACAACTGAAATAAGATTTTTTAAAAGAATAGAAGAAACTATAAACATAAGGCAAAACAAAGTAAAACCATCTTTATCGATTTAGTGTACTTCCCTGTACTTAGAATAAAAGGTACTTATTTTCAAAATAGAGTTTAGAGAGGAAAAATATTATTCATTACAGTTTTGGCATTTGCAACTTTATCTAATCAGTCTCATTTTCAACACTATCCTGAGAAAGCATTTCTCCACTGACGCTTCATTTTACTGTGTGAAAACAGAGTTTGTGCAGATTTAGACAAGCTTCTTTAGACTTTCAATATGGGAGTTTAGTTCCTGATTTAATGAGACCACATCCAAACAAAAATATTCATTCACAAATTACTGAAAATGGGAAAATGGAACCATGTTGTAAGGAATATATGCTTAGCAGAATTCTAGCCCATATTCCCAGGCATAAACATAATCTTAACATCAAGATCTGTGTGTGTGTGGACCATGTTAGCAATTTTATCTTTATTTCTCTTTATACATAATCTTGGATTCAGTGATTTGCTGCAACATGGTTTAAAAAACATTCTCCACCTCAATAAAGTCTTTCACTTTTTTTCCTTACATATCTTTAAAAAGAGAAAAATTCAGAGTATTTAAAACAATGTGTTTTATCTACAACAATTGTGAGGAGCATGAGGCAAAAAGCCAAATTCAGATATGCCAATTTTGCTGACCGAAGTTCCTCTAAAACTTGTATGGAGTTGTACCATTGCACTCAGAAGCCATCCTCAAAACAGGAGGTTCTGCAGTGAACTAAGGTGTTCAGCTACTGCTTTCAAAAGAGATGCACTTTTTATAGTTAACGCTCAAAGGACATGCCCCTTATCCTGACAACTTTCCCTACAGAGATTCAGCATCAAAATTTTATTCCTCACTTTCTTCTTGAATCTTCGGAAGAGAGTAGTCACAACAGGAAGCCATTTTACATTTTCGTCCTCATTCTAGCCCATGTATGGATGTCTTAGGGGATACCTAATTTCGTGATAAAGCTTTGAAAACAATGTTGTGTATGTTTGAGGTCTCCTCAGGAAGGCAACACTTACTCATCGACCACAAAATAACTGGCCAACGTGAATAAGCCCTCAAACAAATAAGACACTAATTTCTTCCATCTCCTGAAACAGGAAGCTTGTCCTAAAGGATAAGAAAAGGTCACTGAAGCCCTGGTATTGAAAAGTTTACTGTACAACTTCTTCTTGTATACATACTAATTACATACTGTGGAAGTTTAATATTAAAACACATCTTTTACATAATTTTTAGAAATTATATGAGCAAATTCCAAATTTAAAAAATTTTAAATTTAAAAGAAAATTATTTTTTTGTAAAAAAATTTAACCCCAAAATTTTCCAAGGAAAAAAACCTCTTATTTCTTTCTGGTTCCTCATATCTCTACTCTCCTCAACCTCACACAGCTCAGGGGTGAGAGTGAGGTAAGGGGTGAAGGAGCAAGTCAGTTACCAGGGAGAACTACACCCTACACATCTCCAGGGTAGCTAGCCCAGAGCTGGGCACACAATATGTACTTGTAAAAAACTGTGAAACTGGGCAGGGAGTAGTCATTCACTTATTCAGCAAATGTTTACCCTGTGCCTGCTTCAGCCTAAACACAATGCCAGGGATTAGGGATATAAAAGGGACACAGTCTTGGCTCTCAGGTACAATCAAATCAGAAAGAAAAGGCAGACGTTAAACAGTTGTTATAGTACCATTACTGAGATGTGAAATACAAAAGGGGCCCTACTTTAGTCTGGGAATAAGGAAGTCAAGGAAGGCTTTCCTGAGAGACATGCAGGCTGAGACTTCAGAGAGGGCTGGAGGAAGAGTGTTCTGGGCATGTGCAAAGTCCCTGAGGTGAGAGTGAGCCTCAGGGCTGGAGTGCAGTGGAGGGGGGGAGAGACACTAGGAGAGGAAGCGATGAGGTGCACAGGCCTTGGGTCTAGCAAGGCTCTTCGGGGGCCGAAGAAGACTTTTACTTCATTCCGATGAAATGCAGCTTTTGAAAGGTGTTATGTAGGAGAATTACCTGAGCAGTTTTAAATTTCTAAACCATCATTCTAACTGCTTTTTGAAGAATGATTGAGAGAACGCACAGTGGAGCTCCCCAGATTCCACTCCCCAGCTCCCAGCCTCAATTCTCTCCCACTTTCTAGTCATGTCATGGGCTCTTCTGGATCTCCCATAACATTTCATTTCTGTGTCATGTTTTGGAGCACCTGGTTACATACCACCTGATCACATACTAACCATCTTCTATTTCTCTTTCCTTTTCTCTTTTTTTAACTTTTCAATTATAGTTGACAGTCAATATTTTTCTGTTAATTTCAGGTACACAGCACAATGGTTAGACATTTATGTAATTTACAAAGGGAATTTTTACCCCCATAACTTTAACTCTTTACTCTCTCTATTCTTATTCTGTATCCTTTTGTATGCTGCTCTTCATACTTCCTAAGCAGACTTAAGGCTTGACTGGCAAGGGTCTTAGAACAAAAAACTGGCAAGACTTTCCCTGGTGTGTGTCTCCCTAGTAGACACATAGAAGTCTTCTGGGCACAGAGAGGGTTACACCAGGCACAGATTTTTAAAGTAACCAGTGATGGCCCATACAAAATGGTGCAGGTAAGAGGACCACAGGGTGAGGCTGCCGTCACTTTTGTTGAGGAAACAAGACCAGTTTTGTTGAGGAAACAAGACCAGTTATGGTCACTTCCCATCAATCACCTCTAACTATCTTTGCACCTATACACCTAACCCACAGCCTGTGTCTCACATACATAAGCTGTCCTCTTTGACCCAGTGCCACCCTAAAAGATGCAACTGTGAAGTTCATACAGCTTCTGAATAGCCAAAGGTTGTACTCCTATAGGCTTATTTATCTCCTGAGTTTGGAATTGGATTGCTCACCCAAAGACCTTCCATTAGAACATTGCTGCAGTCAGAATGTTTCCCTAAATTTTCGGTGAAGAGACAAAATAATAGGAAACAAAGAGAAACAGAATGAGAGAAAGCTTACTTAAGTTCCTCTAGTTTGCCAAGCCCCTACCTTTGCAGCCAGCCGACACTCCACCACCCTGGTGTTGAAATGGGAGGTCGCCGCCTTATTCATTTCCACACAACTGCTGGCAATCACAAACACTGCTCCACTTGGGAGCTTCACATCAGTTGCCCGCAGAGGGCTAAATTCAATCAACTTGGCCTATTGGAGGAAATGCAACACATAAGAGATGATGTATTAAAACTCAGAAAATGGTTAGCCATTTATGCACTTACATATCTTAGGAAATTTTTTCCTAAAAATGCATTGATTCCTTCAAATATTATTTACTAACTTCCTATTACCACACTGGGCATTAAAGATACAACAGTGAACAAGACAGACTGTCCCTGCCCTCACAGAGCTTACAATCTAGTGGGAAAGGCAGTCGAGCAGACAAGTATATTTCCGGGCTGTGTTACACGGTAGCGAAGTGCTACACGCTGCTATACGCTTCAGGACACATACCTGAAGTGCCTGATCAGATATAGCCTAGTGTAGGCTTCTTTGAAAAAACGGGAAATGGAAACGAAGCCTTAAAGGATAAGCAAGAGCAGGGCAGGCAAGCGGTTTCTTTGCCAAGTTAGGATGTCAAGAAGAGGGAAGAACAATGGCAAGTGCAGAGGTGGCACAACACCATGAGGTGTTAATAGAGCTCTGGGAATTGAAAGTTAGCTGCTGCTTAGAGTCTGAGGGGTGAGGAGTGGTGAGAGGGTAGGTAGGAGGGGTAAAGCAGGGGCCAGAGGGTGAAGTGCTATGCAAGCCCAACAAACTGGGACTCTGTTCAGATTCAGTATCTAACTCACATCAGGACTCTTGCCTGATGTCAACATTATGTCTGCTTGTCAGCTCGCCTCTAAAATGCCCAGAGTACTTGCTTAGCATTAAGCCAAATTTACTCATGCCTCGTGCCTTTGGCTTAGGGAAATCAACAACAAATACTATTAATAAGAAAAAATCCAGGTATTCTGTTTTTTTTTTAAATTCCTAAGCCTGTAGGAATCCAATGAAAAACTAAGAAAATATTTTAAAGACATGTCTGCCTCCACTCTGGAGATGGGCAGTTTAAGACCAACAACCCAAACCTCTGCTCAGCCTAAGGGAGGTGATAGCCAAGGGGAAGCGGTATCCAGCTAAGGAATTCATTCCTGGGTTACTGTCAACATTCTTTTTCTCACCACCAAAGCCCCAAAAATGTTGACACAGAAAAATGATACCAGAGAGTAAATTACAAAAAGAGGGGTTGTGAAGATATGTGGTAAGAAAAGTAACATTTGGGTTTAAAACCAACATGGAAATGCCATGGGATGAAGTGACTTGGGACCAGAGAAGGAAAAGAGGTCTCAGTAACTAGGGAGTTGAGAAATCTCATCCTAACAATGAATTAGAAAGAAAAAAACCTACACACAAGAGGAACAGACTTGAGGTATGATTCTGGAAGCTTAAGGGAGTGGAGATCAACATGAAACAAAAGAGGTGAAGTGGTGGTAGCTGTGAATTACAAAGGAGTTGAGAAATACAACCCCACAACAGAGTTTAATAGAATAGGCTGCCCCAAACCGAGCCCCCTGGGGGTCTCATAGCCTTCCTCTCTGGGTGAACTTCCCCAGCTGATACTCCCAAGGAGCTCAATGCCACCTACAGTTCCTTCTTCTGCAAGAAATGATATGGACTGGTCCATCCCTCCTCCTTCGGTGCCAATATATCGCTCACTCCTGGCGCAGATTTCTGCAAGTTCCACCTGGGAAAGTAAAATTGGTTCACACCATGAGTACAGTCATAATCTATTTCTAATTCATTTCTTATTCCAGACATGACAGATAAGTTTGCCAGCTGTGAACAACTGAGAGCAGTTGCCTGGAGCACTGTGTTAATAGCAACTCCAAGACTACCATTGAGCTCAGTAGGGTCAGTTAATGCCTGCTATGGGATGGAAGGACGATAATGACCATGCACACCACGTACTCACTACCCTTAAATGACTCCACAGGGCAAGCAGTTTTCTCTCACCTTTCTATTCACTCCATCCCTCTGTAGACTGATATCACCAAAAATCTCATATGGGCACTCATTCATTTCTGCCTCAGCTCCCCCTATAACCTGACAGTGGACATTCCGCAGTCTCCCCACAGTCAAAGTGGGTTCATCTGACTTTATTTCCCAGTCCACAGTAATGCTATCTCTGTCACATTTCCATCAAATGTAAGAATCAGAACTAGTGTCATCTCACCAGACATTTCACTACCAAGATAAACAGAACCAACATATGAACACATTTCTAATCCAAGTTGAAAATGTCAAAATATTTGTTTAAGAATCTTCAGTGGCTTCCTACCGATTAATTAAGTTCAAACTCCTTAACCTAGCATTTTGAAGTCTTCCAAAAACTGTACAACCAGTGTGTATATGTGTATCACTCTTTTCCAGTTAAATTTGCCTCCTTTACCATTTCACACACTAAGTCTTCCTCTCACATAAATCCTATTGCCATTCAATACCCAGCTTATTGGCTGTCTACTATAGGCAAGTCATCGGGCCAGCCACTCCAATCTTTCCCCATCGCAGAGTGTCCCTCAAATTCCCACTCTAACATCCTCTTTCCCTGAACTCCTACAACACAGTGAGTACATCTATTTACTCACTCTACTATTCATTCATTCACTCATTAATTCATTCATTCATTCATTCATTTTTTTTCTTTCTTCTAAGACCTGATGCAGGCCCTATTTCTCACCTGGTTTGCTGGAAGATCGTCCTAGAGTGATCATTCTGAAACACTGGTATGGTCATCCCTTGCCAGTGCCTTGATGCTCAGACTCCTCGGCATAGCACACAACATCTTTAATAACTTATCCATTGCTCACTTCTCCAGACTGCTCTGCCACCCCTAACCCAGTAAACCCTAACCTCGGACCATCAGGAATACAGAACAAATGCTATTCTTCATCACCCCCAGGTCCTCTCATCTTTCAGTGCCTTTAAAAGTGTGGTTTTCTGTCCTCGTCACTCAGTACTCCTTTGTCCAGGATCTCCATTATTATCAGGATCAGTGTAAGCATCACCTCCCCTGTAGCCCACACCACCACCCAAATCCACACACACCACATAACCTCTCCTCTGCACTCCCTGTAGGAACTTGATTCTCATTTATCAACCCAGGCTTTAAGTGTGGGTTTACTTGTCTCTCAATCCACCAGACTATGAGAGTCATGCAGGGCCCAGATCAGAGCCCACTTAACTAACATCACCGAATCACATAGTGTTTATTATTGTTCTTGAATCATGTCAGGTTTCAATGATATCACATTTCCCTAAAACACTGTCAGTCCTACTAGACACAAATAAAGTAAGTGTTTTTTTTTTGTATCCCCTTCTTCACACAGTGCTGAGCACATAGTAAATATTCAATGAACACCTGCTGCTTTCACTTTCTGAGAAAAGCTGCCCCTAAAACCACCTGACAGAACCTGTGTTATACTCCTTGTCAGTCATGTGGATTCACTAACATTAACTTGGCCTTGTGGCACAAGGTAAATTTGGAATTTTGACATATGGGCATTGCACATGGCCAGCTGAAAACACAGAACCGGTGACCTGTCCAAAACAGGCACTTGGATTTTAAAACATAAGTGAACAAAAAACCTGGTGAAGAAGTTCATGCAGCACTCAGTGAGGAATGACGAGACCTGGGTTCCAACCTAACTATGACCCTGGGCTAATGTGAAAAGTCACACCACACACAAAACCACAAGAAGAGCCACATTTACATGCGGTTTATTTGCTTTGTGAGCATTACCTCGTTAGGCCTCCAAACAACCCTCTGCTTACCCCATTAGACAGATGAGGAAAGTGGGTCTTGGAACACACAACAGAATGGAGGAGCCAGCAACTGAACTGCATCTGTGTGACTCCAAAGCCTGTGTTCTTTTCATGCTGGACTTTAATTCCTTCTCTCCCAAGCCCCACCCCCAACAAATGGAGATAACATCAACTTTTTTTCCCACTACCTCCAAAGGGTGTGAAATGACAAATGAGACCACCAAAATTTAAGTATTCTCCCTCTTAAGAGGAAAAGAATTGAAACATCCAGAAATATATAAGCTTATTGTTTTTTTTTACCAGTTTTTTTTCATTGTTGTTCAAGTACAGTTGTCTCCATTTTCCCACCACCACTCCCTCCTACCTTATCCACCCCCACCTTATCCTACCCCCTTTGGCTTTGTCCATGTGTCCTTTATATATGTTCCTAGAAAACCCTTCTTCCCTTTCCCCCATTATTCCCTCCAACTTGCCCTCTGATTAGTGTCAGTTTGGTCTTAATTTCAATGTCTCTGGTTCTATTTTGCTTGCTTGTTTGTTGATTAGGTTCCACTTGTAGGTGAGATTATATGGTATTTGTATTTCAACACCTGGCTTATTTCACTTAGCATAATGCTCTCCAGTTCCATCCATGCTGTCTCAAAGAGTAGAAGCTTCTTCTTTCTTTCTGCTGCATAGTATTCCATCATGTAAATGTACCATAGTTTTTTCATCCACTCATTTACTGATGGGCACTTAGGTTGCTTCCAGCACTTGGCTATTGTAAATTGTGCCGCTATGAACATTGGGGTGCATAGGTTCTTTTGAATTGGTGTGTCAGGATTCTTAGGGTATAATCACAGCAGTGGAACTGCTGGATCAAAAGGCAGTTCCATTTTTAGTTTTCTGAGGAAATTCCCTACTGTTTTCCACCATGGCTGCACCAGTCTGCATTCCCACAAACAGTGTACTAGGGTTTCCTTTTTTCCACTACCTCACCCACACTTGTTTGTTGATTTGGATATGATGGTCGCTCTGACAGGTGTGAAGTGGTATTTCACTGTGGTTTTAATTTGCATCTCTCTGATGACTAGTGATGCTGAGCATCTTTTCATATGTCTCTGGGCCCTCGGTATGACCTCTTTGAAGAAGTGCCTGTTCAGGTCCTTTGCCCATTTTTTAATTGGGCTGATTGTCTTCCTGGAGTGGAGTTGTGTGAGTTCTTTATAAATTTTGGAGATCAAACCCTTGTCTGGGGTATCATTGGCATAAATACTCTCCCATATAGTCAGTTCCCTTTTCATTTTGCTGATGTTTTCTTTAGTTGTGCAGAAGCTTTTTATTTTGATAAAGTTGCACTTGTTTATTCTTTCTTTTATGCCCCTTGTTCTATGGGACATATTGGTGAAAATACTGCTGCATGGAATATCTGAGATTTTCCTCCCTATGTTCTCCTCTAGGATTTTTATGGTGTTGCGACTTATATTTAAGTCTTTTACCCACCTTGAGTTTATTTTTTTGTATGGTGTAAGTTGGTGGTCAAGTTCCTTTTTTACTTTCTTTCTTTCTTTCTTTTTTTTTTTTTTTTGCATGTAGCTGTTCAGATCTCCTAACATCATTTGTTGAAGAGGCTATTTTTACTCCATTTTATGCTTCTGCTCCCTTTGTTGAATCTTAATTGATCATAGAGACCTGAATTTATTCCTGGACTCTCTATTTTACCACTTCTATTTAATGTAGTATTAGAAGTCCTAGTCACAGTAATAAGAAAAGAAAAGGAAATAAAAGGCATCCAAATTGGAAAGGAGGAAGTAATTGTCACTGTTTACAGATGGCATAATAGCACACATAGAAAACCCTATGGACTCTACCAAAAAACTACTCAACCTAATAAGTGAATCTGGCAAAACAGTGGGATACAAAGTCAACATTCAGAAATTGAAGGCATTTTTGTAGACCAACAATGAAACATCAAAAACAGAAATCAGGGGGAAAAAACCCCATTTGCTATAGCAACAAGAAAAATAAAGTACCTATGAATAAACTTAACCAAGGAGGTAAAACACCTTACTCAGAAAACTATACAACACTGAAGAAAGAAATTCAGGAAGACACAAATAAATGGAAGCACATACTGTATTTATGGATTGGAAGAATTAACATCATCAAAATGTCCATACTACCAAAGCAATTTATAGATTCGATGCAATCCCTATTAAAATACCAATGACATATTTCGCAAATATAGAACAAACATTTCAAAAAATTTTATGGAATCATAAATGACCCTGAATACCCACAGCAATTTTGAGAAATAAAAACAAAGTAGGAGGGATCACAATACCTGACATCAAACTATATTACAAGGCCATAGTACTCAAAACAGTTTGGTACTGGCATAAGAACAGACACATCGATCAATGGATCAGAACAGAGCTTATTATTTTTTAAATCTCTTGATGTGTAGCAACAAGTGTATACTTGAATAGAAACAGGATGTTAATTTTTCCAGACTATCTGTGTAAAGAGAATTCTAAGGGACCCCAGAAGTCATCAATATCTCTGTGTCAAGGAGAGTCCACCACCTGCAGGGGCTGTGGATATCCCCACATCTTGCTGCTTACCTCTCACAGTGAATTCTAATAGATAGAGCCCATGACTGAACAGATAATACCCAAGAGTTCTAAGTGTAAGGAAACAAAAAGAAAGTGACAATAAGGAATTTGAATCAAGAAAGAATGGATGACTCAATTTTCTAGTCCTCCACCCCCAGAATGCATGAGGAATTCAGTAGTAAACACAGAGGAAAGAAACCAGTACCAGAAGATTCTATATCTTGGTTAAAGTTCCAACTCTCCTGCCAATTAACTGTGTTACCTTAGATATATTGCTTAATTTTTTCAAGTTTCCATTTCTTCATATATTAATCATAATAATAATAATTTTATCAGGTAAAATTTTCTGAGCACTAACTATGATAGCACTAACTATTAGAACAGGTACTGTTCTAATTGTGTGGCATGAATTATATACTCCTCATAATGACCCTATAAGATAGTTACCTGCTCACATACAGATGAGAAAAGTGAGTGAGCTCATAAGCTAAGACTAGGCTAGTAATTACTAAAGCTCAAATTCCAACTAACTCCAGAGACCATAGTGTTAATCACCGTGCTGCATTAACTCTTATCCACAGTATGAAGAAAATACCCCCCTCCCTACCCACAGAATTATTGTGATAATCCAATGGATTAAATACTTCATACACTGTAAAGCACTATATAATTGTAGATTTTATTACTTTCACATAATAAACCAGGAGTTATTTGATTTATTAAGTGAATACCTAAGTCTCCAACCAAATATAAAGACAGGTATAATTATTCTGGAATACAGGACCATTTTTATTTTTACTTTTATTTTATTTTTGAATGGGTCAAATTATTATTTTTTTATTTCTTAAACATTTAAAAAATTTTAATTACACTTGATATACAATATTATAGGTTCAGGTGTACAACCTAGTGATTAGACATTTACGTAACTTACGAAATGATCACTCTAACAAACAGGACCATTTTTTAAAGTGTTCAAGGAAAGAGAACTTAAAAGATTCTGATACCCCTTGGGGAACCAATTCAACAATAGGAAGTAATGGGCCCTGAGGCAATCAGGAGAGTGAACGTTCCATTTAAAGCATTTCAGGCTAAATGGGGAAGGGGGCAGGGGTTCCCTGCCTGCCAAACAAAGCATCCTTGTAGTGTAAACTTTCATTGTAGGCCCACATGCTGGCTTCCCAAGTGGCCCTAGCCCTTTGCACCCATACTAAAAGCAGAAAGGTAAAATCCTAGATGGTTATGAGATTAGAAGAAACTACAAACAAAAGGTTGTTGTTGGTGGTGGTGGTGCTATTGTTGTTATTGTTTTTAATGTCAAATCCTATTGAAAGAAACACGCGCATGCTTCTGACAATAAGCAAAAATCAGAGATTGGCCCATCGCCTTAGCCAAAGATGGCATGACATGAACTCAGTGAACCATTGATGGAGGAATCATAACAGCAGGAGAAATAAATGGGAGCAGAGAATGCCTGTCATTCTGGGTAATGTGAGGGACACACGTGAGCCTGCCATGTCTTTTCTGTCATTGGGGACACTGGAAATAGAACCATAAAATGTCCTCCAAGCATTATAATCAGAGAGTGATTTTCATAGACACTAAATCAACATTCCACACAAACTTAAATTATAAAAAATATCAATAGAGTTCATGAAAATAAGAAGGAGCAAAAACACATTAACAAAATGTGGAAAGAAGCCTATCAGAAGTTAACTTCAAGAACAGATCAAATCAAGTCCCAGGACCCAATTCTATTTAGCAAAAGATATTATCTTTTTCCCCTGCTGCCAGAGGGATTCTGAAACCCACCTACTTTTCCTGTCTCCCACCACACATACATGCAACCTGAGAACCTTCAAACAAGACAACACAGCTCTAAGCAAGAAGAGACTTGGTCCTTTCCCCATCAATGTATTTTCTTCTGCTTCAGGAACCACCAAATTAACTCACTTGTGACATTTAGCTCTATTCCTTCATGCAAAATACTAATGTCTCAGAACAATTAGCAAAGATAATTTGACTGCGTAAGAAACTTTTTCAAAGCTTGTAGCCAATAAACTCATTTCTTATTTTGACTTCTGCCCTCTGGACAGTTAGGAAAAACCTGGCATTATTCATAGACCTTCTTTTAAAGGAGGGATTAAGCCAAAAAGAAAAAGGACTCATGGGTATGGACAACAGTGTGGTGATTGTCAGGAAGAGGAGGGTATAAGGGAACCAAACGGTAATGGGGAAAAATAATAATAAATAAATAAACAAATAACAAATAAATAAAAGAAGTTAAGCTCCTGAAGATAATGAGGCTAATTTAGTCCTCTGTGTTGGTTCTTTTCCTGAAGTAGGCTGGGAAAGAATCAAAAGTCAAGTGGGCTCCCGAATTAAATAGCTTACCCTTCTGCTGGCCAGTGGGGCTCTAGTAAGAGCAGAAATTACAGGGTTAGATTTAATAGTCACTAAGAAAGGCTAAAGATTCATGAATACATATCCTAGCTAAACATGGATATTTACAAAAAATAATAATAATATAAAATGACCTGAGACAATAGTATAGTAAACTCCACCTTTGTTTAGCAGATTTCCTAAAGATATTGTTAAAAGTAGACTAATCATCTAGCTAGGAAATGTTCATCCATTGCTATTCAGAACACATACCCTAACCAAGACAGCATCACCCAACTATGGTTGGCCACCCAAAGTGCAAGTCAAGAGAAAGGAAGGAAATGAACAGCCCCATTCATTCATTTAACAATCATTTAAATAATGTCCTACAGACAAGTGGACAGGCCAGTGTCTTCCCTCAGGGAGTTCACAACATTGACACTGTCTTCAGGTGAACCAGTCCTTCAAAAGAAAGTGTAAAATTAGTGTATAATTTGCCCCTCTAGACCTGCTATCCACCCACCTCAATCCCGCTGCCTCAGGAGGCGGCCCAGTATAAGCTCTATCGAGAGGCTCCTTGCACTGTGCTTCCCACTGGACTCCTCCAAGAGAGAACTCTGGCAGGGAGTGGGGAATGGGGTTGGGAGGGGCAGTGAGGCCAGGTTCCCTCCCTTCCAAAGTCACTTTAAGGTCCAAGAACAATAACAACTCAGATATAACTAGTCCTGGTTTTTCTCTGTACCTACACTCTTGTAAATAGTCCCTATGTAACAGGGCGAAGCCAAGAGGGGGGCCCTCAAAAAGGATTTCGAATGGGGTCCAGAACTCAAGGTTTCCAGGAAATATTAAGATGTCCTCACCCACCCCCGGGGGAAGGGACAAATGGAGCAGGGCCATCGAGAGCTGTTCTGCATAACAACGGTTTCACAGCTAACCTCTGGAATGGTCATTTAATGTATCTATAACCTATAACAGGTTTCATAGATATGTTAAATAGCTGTGCCCATGCTTTGAGCCAGGGATAAGGGAGTAGTTTCTACCCAGGATGTAACTGGGGGCTGGTGCCCTGAGTTACAGCACCTGTGTGAGAGCTTGGAGTTGATTGGCTCCACACCATGGGGCCACACTTGCTCAAAATCACTATGGCAGCCCAGTAAAGCTGGGAGGGTTTGGGAGCCCTGGCAGGTGTAACTGATTGTAGGAGTTGGAAATGGGGCTGCAAAGGAAGACTGGCGCAGGGATTTAAATGCAGATGCAGCAGCCATTGGAGAGAGGGTCATGCGGTTTTGGGCAGAGTGAGGACCCCCTCTTTCCCAGGTGAAAGATAACCATGTGCTTTGACAGAATGGGGACCCCTGCAGCCAGGTGAAGAAGAAAACCACACACTTTTGGCAGAGTGTTGACCCCTGCAGCTTTGGTAGAAGAGGCCCACATGGCTTTGGGGTGCTCCCTTTGGCCGCGTGGCCTGGGAAGCAGGAGAGATTTTGCCTGGAAAATGGGTACAAAGAACTCTTTGCCAGTAAGCCATGAGAAGGTGCCACATGACTTTGGATTAATTGGAGATCCTGCCTGGATGGTGACAAGCTGATGGTGCCAGTGGCCTGGAAACATGGACGTGTGCTGCTTTTCCTGAGATACGGTACCCCGAATTAGGGCAGGGGGAGAAGGAAGCGCTGTGGGCATCTGTGGTTATCCTAAAGGACTTTAATATTTTAATCGGATATTGGGTCACTACTTTAAGTCTGTACAGCTTTAAATAAACCTTTCCTTTCCTTTTCACAAATCTCTGGCATTGAGAGATGTCTTTCCTTTGGCAGCGGACAGACGAGCCCAGTAGGTATTAGTATACCGTCCTTGGGAGGGGCTCCTGTTGTTCTGTAGCAGTTTTTGGCATCCCTCAGTGGGCCAAATATTGCCCAGCCCCCTTGGACCTGTGTTCGGTAACAGATATGCAATACATTGTCCTTTACTATTGAGTGTGTCATTTATTTTCAATCATGAGCCTGACTGATATAGCTAGATAAGGTGAAAATGCTAATGGCTCCCCTGAATTTTCATTAACTTAAATATTTTCTCTCCCTGCATCCTTCTCCACCCTAACTTTTTAAATGCCTGGGTTCTTATTTGGGGCTATTTTCAAATTCTTCCCCAAATTGACAAACCTATTAGGTAGAGCCCAGCCAGGTAAGAGAAACTCTTCATGAAATAGCATAACACCAGGTTAAGCCTAAAAGAGACTGGATTTAGACTTGCTATGTTTGGTAACATGATGACCAAGCCCTAACTCATAGACATGTTGTGGTATTCTAAAGTTAAAAAAGAAAAAAAGTATACTTTCTTTAATTAAAAAAGGAAGGAGGCCATTATTTCTTCTTCACATCTCTAACACAAACAGCCGTAACTCAGAGATTAGTAATTTTGCTCTAGTTACTCCAAGAAAAATTGCCTGAGGACAAAGACAGCCAGTTCCCAAAATGAGCACAGCAGATGCAACTGACCCTGATGGCTCCGGCCAAAAAGTTCTGGTAAGTAATGTAGGAAAGAAAAAATAATTTCAAATATTTTTTTAATCATGAACTACAGAGAAACTACAGTGAAGAGGACTCTCAAAAATAAATCTAAAAAAACTCTCCTAAAATCTAGAATCATCAGAGTACACATTAAGCCCTCACGAGTGTGCATTATGAAAAAACAAAGAACAGTGGTCTCCTCCACCTGTCTACATTGGAGAGAACATGATGTAGTGAACCTGGAGAGGGCTAGTAATTGGCCCACATGGGTCTAGAAATACTTGAGTTGTTGAGTGAGATCAGAAGCATGGTCTCTGGGTCAGCTCCCTCCCAACTCTAGAGAGAGGAGAAAAGACCACTGCCCTAACCCAGCTGACCTACAGTCCGAGTCATGGGGAGACCCAATTCTGAGAGGAGGCCTTCCACAAGGCAGGAACACAATATTTTATGGGAAACAGTTTGGGATTCCAGTGTAGGGATCCTGAGAAAATATCTATGATTGGTTTCTGCTCAACCACTGCCTCCTCTGATGAGCGGAGGAAACTTCTTAGGTGCATGATAACATACAACCTTTGATATTTATCCAAACAATGATCCTGGGCATACAGATGTGTGTGGTAAGACTATATTAAAATACTAACATGAATCTAACAGGTGATGATGAGCTATAAAGGGAGGAGAGAACACAGTGCACTGTGCATTACCCTAGGTGAAAGTCCCTGAGGCAGCACTGGTGTCACCTCAAGTGTAGACTGAGACCTGCAGCGACCCCGGCAATGTGTATGCGCATTAAATTTGAAGGCGCTCTTCTACATGATTTCCTGTGCTGGAGTTTTCTTAATAAGCTACGCAGACAGGGAAGAATCAGAAGGGAAGGAAGCTAACAAATGCCAAATGTCTTCCAGGCCAGACACTCTGCAGGGTATTTGATATACACTATCTTACTGCATCTCCAAATAAGGCTGAAATGTCAGAATTATAATTGCTACTTCATAGAGAAGTAAATTGAGGCACATAAAGGTCAATAAACTAACCTAAGCTAAGAGTCAAAACCAGAAAGGTCTGGCATCAAAGTCCAGTCTACCTTGTCCCCCTGCCCCCAGAAACAGAGGCTGGGCCTAGATACTGCCCCTGGTAAGCAATGCAAGATATCTGCATTCCTGAAGTAAACATCCCTTCTGTTAGAATAAACAGTGGAGTTGACCATGAGTCCTAGGATGCACACATTTCTGAGTCATCATATCTTTATTTTGTCCCCAGGTTTAAAAAACACCTTCCTGGCTGGTTTGACATTTGGGGGCTTTCCCATTATTCATCACCAAATAAAATCCCAAACATCTTCAACTTAGAGTGACCTCAATATAAGACTGATAATGTTGTATGATTTCTACAGCCTAATAATAATAATAGTTGCCAACACATTGAACAAACACTATTCTAAGCACTTTGCATGTACTGTCAAATTTCGAGTCCATGAGGGAGTTTTTGTAATTACTAAATGCATTTTACAATAAAGAAACTGAAGCATAGAGAGATCAAGCAAATTCCTCAGCTAGTAAGTGGCAGAGGCACAATTTGAACTCATAGTTTTGGCTCTACGCCTTTGACCATAATACAATTCTTTATACCCAAGAGGAGCAGAGTTTTGGGGGAGGAACAGGATCCAAAAACTCATAAGCCCCCAAAACTCTTCCTTGCATCCTTTTATCTTTCATTAGCACCTAATTTAATCCCTTTCATTGCTTAAAATTTCAAAAAAGGAAGAAACGGAGGGAGGGTCGGAGGAAGGAAGGAAGGAAAAAGGAAAGGAAGGGAGAAAGGGCGAGATGGCAGTGTAGGCAGACATAGCTCACATTTTCAAACAACCACATCAAAATTATAACTGAAATATAAAACAACCATCACTCGGAAACATCAGAAATCGAGTTGAATGGAAGTCTGACAACTACGGAATTGAAGAAACCACATCCATCCAGACTGGCAGCAGGGCACAGACCAGTACAGGCTGGGCCCATATCCACATGTGGTGAATAAAAATTCAGAAGGCATATCTCAGGAGTGAGGAGTAATAACCCCACACCAGGCTCCCCAGCCCAGGGCTCCAGTGCCAAGAAGGTAAGTCCCCATAACTTTTGGCTGTAAAAACTAGCGGGACTTGAGCGCGTGGAAGAAACTGCTGAAGCCCCAAACAGTTCCCCTTAAAGAACCCACACATGGATTCACCTACTCGGACTTCAAAACTCCAGAAAAAGAGCTAAACGAAATGGAGAGAAGCAATCTATCAGGTGCAGAGTTCAAAACATTGGTTATAAGGATGCTCAAAGAACTTAGTGAGGATCTCAACAGCATAAAAAAGATCCAATCAGAAATGAAGGATACACTAATTGAAATAAAGAACAATTTACAGGGAAACAACAGAGTAGAATCAAATCAATGATTTGAAACATTAGGGAGCAAAAAACAACTATGCAGACCAACAAGAACTAAAAAGAATCCAAAAAATGGGGATAATATAAGCAGCCTCTGGGACAACTTCAAGTATTCCAACATTCACATCACAGGGGTGCCAGAAGGAGAAAAGAAAGAGTGAGAAATTGGAAATCTATTTGAAAGAATAATGAAAGAAAACTTCCCTAAATTGGTGAAGGAAATAGACACACAAGTCCAGGAAATACAGAGAGTCTCAAACAAGATGAACACAAAGAGGCCCACTCCAAGAGACATCATAATTAAAACACCAAAGATTAAAGATGAAGAGAGAATCTTAAAAGCAGCAAGAGAAAATCAGTTAGTTATCTCCAGGCAAGTTCCCATAAAACTGTCAGCTGATTTCTCAAAAGAAACTTTGCAGGCTAGAAGGGATTGGCAAGAAATATTTAAAGTCATGAAAAGCAGGGGCTTATGATCAAGATTGCTCTACCCAGCAAAGCTATTATTTAGAAACGAAGGGAAGATAAAGTGCTTTCCACACTAGGTAAAGCTAAAGGAGTTCATCATCAAACCATTATTATATGAAATATTAAAGAGACTTATTAAGAAAAAGAAGACCAAAAGTATGAGCAATAAAATGGCAAAAAAGACACATCAACATGAATCTAAGAAATAAACTAAGCAAACAAGAAGACCAGAGATGGAATCATGGATGTGGAGAGCATTTTGATGGTTGCTAGATGGGAGGAGGGTGTGGGGAATAAGTGAAGAGGTGAGGGGATTGAGAAGTATAAACAGGTCATTAAAGAATAGCCATGGGGATGTGAAGTACAATATAGGAAATTCACTAGCCAAAGAACTTACATGCATGACCCATGGCCATAAACAATGGTGTGAGGATTGTATTAGGGAATGGAGAGTGATGGGTAAAGGGGGTAAAATCAAGACAATTGTAATAGCATAATCAATAAAATATAATTTTAAAAACAAAAGTAAATTATAGGTGTGAGGCAAAATAAAGAAAGAAAAGGAAAGAAAGGAAGGGAGGATGGTCAGCGAACACACAGCAAGGTAACTATTATTGGGATGGCAGGGAAGGAGAGAGAATGCAAAAAAAAAAAGTTGTGGAAGACAGAAGTCAGACGCCTGACCAGATGAATGGAATCAGACATGAATATGACCCACGTCACTGCTACTAAATACCTAAGTAGTCTCCAACTCCTGTGGTAAAGGCTGGTGTGGCCCCCTTGACTGGCAGACCATTTATTTTGGCTCTGACCTTTGAAAACATTAAATAATGATGATAAATAACAAGGATGGACGGCAGGCCTGCAATCCCTGTGGTTTGGCAAGAGTGTCCTAGAACTGCAAGTCCCCTCCCATGGTCAAAGGGTAACTCCCAACCCCAAGGGAGGGCTCTTCATACAGACCTTTGAACAGCACAGTTCCATCCCATTTTCAAGGTCCTAACTATAGGACATCTGACTGTTAACAAATCTGGACTCTCACGAATAAGGAAAAGAAGAGAGGGGCATTAGGTAATTAACTACTACTTTCCCCCCGCATAATCATAATTGTTAAAATTAACGCCTGCTAATTTTCCCAATAGGACTCCAATTGTACAGAAATGAACCCAAACCAAAGAGAAAAAAATAACTCCCATGAAACATAATCTAAAATCATGATCAGAAATCATAATCAAAATCAACCAAATTCATAATTTGCTATACACATTTGCATGGGAGAAAAAAAGGTTCTTTCTATGTTTACAACATTCAATTCACATGAAGTGGGAAGAATCTTTAGGGTCAGGAAATGGTAGAAAGTATTAAAAGAGTTGTTACAAGAGAAATAAATTGATTTTACTGAATTATGCTCATATGTTATATCAAGAGCATCTATTGAAGGTCGTTGTAGGAAATAGTCATATAAACATCACTTTTGCATCTGTTTCCAGGCTACTGGAGAGGTCATTATCATCCTGTTTTGTGTGCTGCAAAGAATCCACTGGCAGAACTAAAATCATTTCTCTATTCTGATCATAAGACCTATATAACTTACTATGTTTCCTTTTTTACTTTGGCTTCTCAGAATCTCAGTAAGTAAAATTAAACAACAAAAAAAAACATTAATTAACAGTTGGCTTGTTTTCATTCTTCTGTGCTTTGGTTTTCTATTTCTAATCTACTACCTCATTGAAGAAACATTCCTGGTAGAATTTTTTCAAAAGAAAGTAAATATGGACTTGGTACAAGTAAAATTAAAATGAGACATGACAGGTGTCAGGTGGAACACTCATGTTGAGCAGTCAGTGACAGTCAAATACAAGTGACCGAGAATACTTGTCCTTTGGAAAAAAATGTCTGATTGCCGTCTTTTCTCTAGATTTCAGTTCCTTGTTGAGTACCTACATATATGGTCATTTCTGACATTCCCCCAAATTATAAATATTATAAATACTGTGTTCAACAAAAAATTAAGGTGAAAATAGAAACAATGTTGGAAAGGATGTTACATAAACACTCTCCTGCATGTAAAGATAGAAATGGCACACAATTGTTTAGCAAATTATTAGCAAAAGGTTTCAAAGGCAGGGTAAATAATTTTTAATGAAACAGGAACTAACCTAGACCAGGAGATGTGCCCAGCAGGTAAGGTAATTTGTTACAAAACATATTCACTTTACACAGTTCCAACACATGGAATAGACACTAACACTGTCTAAAGGGAAGCAATAAGAGAGAAGGGAAAAAAGCAATGATCATCTCCAAGACATACCAGTGAGGATGAGCCCTGATTGCTTTGCAAGGTGGATAACGGCTCTGTGCCATTGGACCAAACAGCAACCTGCAACATCAGCCCCTGCTCACTTTCCCTCTTCACTTCCTGAGTCTTTTCTTCCAGTTATTTTGGGAAGATATATTGCTTAATTCTACAGCTGAAGTTTTAGTTCTTCAAAGCATCCTGGAATACTCTGTGGTTTTATTGTCAATAATAAACTGGTAATTGTAAGTAAGGAGATTTCCTGAGCTCTGTGAATCATTCCAGCAAATTATTGAACCTGAGGAGGGGCTTGTGGGAACCCTCAAATTTATAACTGGTTGGTCAGAAGTACAAATGACAATCTGGGACTTGCAACTGGCATCTGAAGTAGGGGCAGTCTTATAGGACCGAGTTCTTAACTTGTGAGTTCTAACGCTAAATCCAGGTTGTGTTTTGAATTGGAGGGGATGGGGGTGGAAAGGGAAGGACACCTAGTTGGTGTCTGGAGAGTGAAAGAAAAAAAGAAAGACCACACATTTGGTGTCAGAAATGTGGTAAGTAAAAATAGTTTATACCCTTCTTTCTCCAAGGTCCCAGTCACTACTTTTAAGTTCCCCGAAGCTACTGCTTATTTATAAAACTCAGTGTAATGAAGCTTTATGAGATGTATCTCTAACCACCCCTCCCGCCTCTACCATTTTCCAGGGGCATTGCCTCCTGCCCCTCCTTCTCACTCCCCCTACCCAACTATCACAAGGTGATAGCAATAGAGCTCTTAAACGCCAGATCTTCTATCTTCCAAACCCCAACCCCACACACCCCAGCACAGTTCACATATCTAGGGGTGAGTACCTTACTAGTAAACTAACCAGATCCCCCTCTCAATTCCCTTCTCCAAGGGCATCTTCCCAGTGGAGAGTCAGCTGGGAAGTACCTGGATCTGTTCTATATGATGTTCGAAGCTGTCAGCAGCCATGTTTCTTTACCATAAAGATCAGAGAAGAGGCAGAAGCTAAAGAATGACACAGATAAGCAACAAGAGAGCAAGGCAAGTGACAGGGGCAGACCTAACACCATTCAGGTTTCTGTCCATACCTTAAACCCAGCTATATCCATAATCTTAGACTGCAAATGGCCACAAATCTCCCCTTCCCTGTTCCCAGTCCCTGGCAATGTGCCTTTGGAGCTCCTCCTGTGAAAAGAGAGATCCTTTTCTCCACTTCTTGTGTCTGGGACGTAATTCCTTTTGGCCAATGGGATATGTGGTAAATGTGACGCAGAGAGAGACTTGAAAAGCACTTGTACGTGGGAGCTTGCCCTCTTGCTGTTCTCGGAAGCCTGAGACCTCCGTCTGAACAAGCCCGGGCTGGCCTGGTGTCTGATGAGAGACATGTGGCCCAGTCTTCCCATCATTCCGGCTGTAAGTAGCCAACCCAGCAGCAGCACGACCCAGCTGACCAGCAGCTGAGAGCAGATGTGTGAATAAATCCAGCCAAGACAAGCAAAAGCTAAATCTCATCCAAATGGTGGTTGTTTTAAGCCACTAAATTTTGAAAGGGTTTATTACACAGCCAAGGCTGATACACCCACCTGTGTATTCCAGAACATATCCCTTGAGTGGGTGTTTTCCCTTGCAAACAAGAGTCTTAACAACTCATATTTGCATTCAAAAATACCCCCACAGAAGCTCAAAGAATATTCAAATATCCAAACAACTCTAAACATTGTTTCATTGAGTTAAAAAATATGTAAAACCATTCACACAATTCGTTTTTTAAAAAAATATTTATTTTTATAGAGAGGAGAAGGGAAGGAGAAAGAATGGGAGAGAAACATTAATGTGTGGTTACCTCTCACATGCCCCCTATTGGGGACCTGGACTGCAACCCAGGTATGTGCCCTGACTAGGAATCAAACCAGTGACCCTTTGTTTCACAGGCCTGTGCTCAATCCACTGAGCCACACCAGCCAGGGCTCCCATTGACACAATTCTATCTTATCCTTTCCCAGGCTCCAAAATGATCTCCTCTATGGCTTATCAATGTTTAGTATATATGTGCTGCCAAAACAAGTACCCCATTGCCCTTTCATAAAAATGGATTACTTGCCCTGGCTGGTGTGGCTCAGTGGCTTAAGCACTGGCCTGTGAACCAAAGGGTCACCAGTTCGATTCCCAGTCAGGGCTCATGCCTGGGTTTCCGGCCAGGTCCCCAGTGGGGAGCGCCTGAGAGGCACCCACACATTGATGTTCCCTCCCTCTCTTTCTCCCTCTATTCCTCTCTTTCTAAAAGTAAATAAATAAAATATTTTAATAAAAATTTAAAAAATAAGAAATAATGGATTACTTGATCCCTGCTTATTCCTTCTTCCATAAGCTCCTGCTGCTTTTACCACACAGTCCACGCTCCTGTCAAAGTAAACTAATTTCCGTTTTCTGAACATCTCCTGCTCTCTGTGCCTCTGTGTCTTTGTAAATGCTGTTCCACCTGCATGTATTCAACAACTATTTACTGAGCGCTGACTGTGGGCAAGGACCTGTTATAAGTTATGGGAATACAGCTAGAGAAGAGATGAAATCAAAATTCTATACTCTTCTCACCTTCATGACTGTGGCAAATTGCTCTTTCACTCAGACTAAATTCAAGCAGTAACTCCTCCGGGAAATTTCCATGGCCCCCTATAACTGAATTACATACTCTAACTCTCTGCTCTGTCATGGCACAAAACAGTGTAACACAGTGGTTAAAGCATGTGTTTCCTCCTCTGCAAAATGGGAGTTATGGTAATTACCCACTTTACTGAGTTGCATGGATTTTAAAAGCCTACTATACAGTGAGTGCACAATAAATGGTGGCTGCAATTGCTGGCCAGCCAGGAATCGCTCTCCCACACCACCTCCGGATTTTTCCACCTACTATCCCCTCAGTCTGGAGCCTCTGCTCAAAATCACCTTATCAGGCAGACTGTCCCTCACCTCGCTAAAACACACTGGTACCTCCTGCCACTCCCCATCTCCTACCCTGCTTTGCTTTTCCTTAAGGCTTCACCGCCTTCTGTTATCTCTTAACTTTTTTTCTGTCTCCCCTCATCCAACCTAAGCTCCACGAGAACAAGCACGTTTCAGTCACTAAGCTATTCCAACTGCCTGGAAAAGTGCCTGGCACGAGGTAGATGTTCTATCAGAGTTTACCGATTGGATCGACACAAGTGCTTAATGTCGTTTCCTTGAACTGTAATATCTGTAAGACATACAGAGATTTTATTTTCATCACAGTAATCAAAGTGGCAACGAGTCTAATCTTTGGTTGTTGAGACTATGGATTATTTTTTATTTAATTTAATTTCTTAACATACTTTTAAATTCCCAAGTACTCTGTAATGAGATTACATTGCTTCTATAAGGAGAAAAATAACTTTCATGGAGTCTTTAGCCGTCCCTGATGAAATCAGGAAAAGCCTGGAGTTACTTAAAATACTTTTCTCCCATTTAAGAGGGTGTACTGTGCTTCCCACACCCATTCATGGCTCTAGGAACTGGCAGCTCACAAACTAGCCCTCAAAACTAAGACTCACACTTGAAAACTGTTTGTATTCTCACTGCCATTGCTTTCAGTTAATACTTATAAATTTTAACAACAATACTTCAATTAGAAAATATTTAATTGATCTTAAAGTTCTGATCAACAGGCAAAAACTCTCACTTTACTACTTTATAACAGCTGTCTAATGCCTATCTCCTTTCTCCAATAGAGAGGAAACTAAGAAGCAGGAAAATAAAACCAAGAGCATGAGACCGAACACAAGTATGGAGAATAAAATTAGATACAAAGGAGGCATTTCCACACTCATCAAGAGAGAATTTGTGCCTTTAGAACCACCTCCATTTTTGGTAGCCAATTAGGCATCATAGTTTTGTTGCCTCTTTTGCTCCTGGTGTGATAGCTCCTTCTCCAGAGAATGTCAGAGGCTGGGGATACAATCCGGCACGTTCAAGCCGGGGCCCCACAGGAACAGCCGTTGCTAGTGCCAACACTACGACGACTCCACTAACTCACGTGCTTGGATTCACGGGAGATACAGAGAGGAAAGACAAAGCCTATTAGCAACCAGCGGGACCCAGGACCTGGCACGAGTACCTGTAACTAGGGATACAGTCACATTTTTAATAACCCGTGTGGAACAGACTCCCAGCTCCTCCAAATGGACATCAGCCAGAGGGGAGGAAACAGAAGTATTGGTGGATCAGCCCTCCCTGGAACATAACAAACCTTCAATCAATGGGGATAAATAAGTAAATCTCCTGGATTTTGTAAGTTATAAAAGCCCAAATAATCATCTACCTTGTCACCAGCACATTGCCATGTTGCTAATGAGATCACATTTTTTTCCCTTAATTCGGTTAGGCGCTAGACTGCACAGTGGGGCCCAAAGAGTAAAAAAGGGATCGTCTCCATGACTGACGACCTCGCCATAATCTAGAGGGAAACACCTTTGCAATACAAAATGGGAAGCACTGTAGCAAAGTTAGAGGTTATATTGTGGTCTCACAGGCCAAGGAGCTTTAATCACAGGGGCCGGGGGCCCATTAAAGAGTTTTA
Source organism: Artibeus jamaicensis (assembly GCF_021234435.1). NCBI lineage: Eukaryota > Metazoa > Chordata > Mammalia > Chiroptera > Phyllostomidae > Artibeus > Artibeus jamaicensis. The sequence continues at coordinate 21,831,990 of NW_026521883.1, forward strand.
CAACTGCAGTTTAACCCACAGTTCCGAAAAGCCGTCTGACAAAAGCCCACCAAGCACAGGGTGCTGAGGGTGCAAACACAGGCGAACGGCTCACAGCTACCGGTCTGCCTTCTGTAGATGAGGCTCCAGCCGCACAAGTGAAGGACGACAGCACTGTTTAGCTTTTCTTCCCTATAATGTACCAACCAGACGACTAGAGATCAAATGGCCACCCGGATTTCTGTCAACACCACGCACCTGGGAAGAAAAAAGGTCAATACACGAGAAAGCACGCACCGGACAGGCAGCCGCCTGCCCCGACGCGCCGCCCTTACGTCCACCTGTTCTCCGCAGAAGCTCTGGCTTAAACCCAACATTTGTCTAGACGGCTGCCAGTATCATTTCTACAGTTAGATCTACCACTGATCAACCTTTTAAAATCTAACATAAAGCTTTGAAAAATTAAGCCTGTGTAGCATACACCCCTGAAAAGATTACAATAATTAGAGATACAAAGACATGTAAATATTTGTTAGTCAAACCAAATTTGTGTTGACTGGTATTTTCTCTGGAGCCTGACCATGTCATTACACTGAAATGTGATATATACAAACCCCAAGTGACTGCGAGTGAAATCATGTGACCCTATATACACGGCGACAGTTTAAAATTACATTTGCTTGGGTTATTTTTATGTTAGACATTGCAAACAGTTTATTCTAAGCTTAGTACATTTTGTTTCCCAAACAAAACAATGGAGAACATGAAAAGGCTTAAATAGCAGTGCAACAATGAAGGATTTTAATTTCTTGACAAAGCTGAGAATTGGTTATTTTTAAGTCATCAGTATTTTCACTCATTCAACAAATATGCATTGAGTGTTGTATTAATTAAAATACAAAATAGAAGATTAAATATGTTACAGTATCTACTTGTACTTTCAAAGGACTTTTAAACTATCTTTTAATGGAGACAACTGTACTTGAACAACAATAAAAAAAAGTATAAATAAATAAATTTCCTTTCAAGGAAAGGGGAATTTCTATCACATACCTAAACTAAGGCATTCTTTTAGATAGGCATCAGATTGTCTGTCTCTATGTATTAGAATATTTTTTAACTTTTCACAACATATACAAATATTTAATGGTTATGTTGTACATTGTAAGCTAATATGTTATATATAAATTTATCCCAATTTAAAAATCAAATTTTTAAAAATCTAATGGAATACAGAAATTATTTGATATGATTTACTGAGACAGACATCAACTATGTAGTGTTTCTGGGGGCAAAAAGTTCATCTTGATCTATTAACAAGGCAACCATAATACAAATTGAGGAAATTTGACCCCCCAAAACTGGCCTGGACTCTTCAAAATGTTACTATTGGGAAAGACACACAAAAAACTGGGGAACTATTCTAGAATTAAGGAAACTAGAGAAACATGAAATTAAAGGCAATGACTGGATTAGAAAAAGGAAAAAGAAAAAACAGGGGAAAAGTTGTAAAGGACATTCTTATGGGGGCAATTGGGAAATTTTAACATGGACCTCATATTAGGTCATAGTATTGTGTCAATAACGTCTACAATCAGGTCTCAAATGGCTCAGGAAAAACAAAAAGATAAAGCATTTTGTGGCAAATGTTTACAAGGGTCTAGGTTAGAGACATGTGCATGTTCATTGACTATTCTTGCACTTTTTCTATACATTTGAAATTTCCTCATACTAAAAAGTTGAGAAAAAATTTAAGTGCTACATTAATGATCCATCTAATTATGTGTGTGATATTTAACATTGTTTCCAACAAGTAACAATGTATCAAGCTTTTTACAATGTTAGTCCACCAAAAATTGAAGCACATAAATGAAAACTTCTAAATATAAAAGCATCTTGCATTATTAAAACATGTTTCTTTGAATTATTCCTAAAGAAAACATACATTTTATTTTTTGATAACTTATTTCTTTTACCACCAAATTTTCTTTTCTTAGGCATAGCAACCTTATTTGAGGAATTAAAATGTTTGTAATTAAAATGTCTGTAATTAAAATATCTTGTCATGAAAACAAACACAAATACAACTTAAATTATAAAATAACAAAGAACACCTTCTATAAAATGTAGCATTCTTTACAGCACATAGAATTTATATTTTATGTCTTTTTATTTTAAATTCTACTGATTGCTTGTATTTCTGCATATATTTCACAAAATAATAACATAATTTTATCAGAAGAAGCAACATTAATCAGATAGTCTCTGATGCTCTACCAACCACAGGAGTCATGACCAATTTTAACTTCCCTGTAACTTACTGAAATTATAGGAGATTATGGGCTTTGATGACCACACATAAAGTTCCACAGTGCCTGCTTCCAGTTGATTTAAATAAACATAGTCAAAATTAACAACTAGTTAATAGCCCAGAATGTCTTCTCATGTGGGATGTTACCCAAGGTCTTTGAAACAATTATATTTTATTTTCATGCTTAAAATAATTAAAGCAACATACTGGTCAAAGAGTAACCTGGGTGGCACTCATTAAAATCTATCGTTTGAAAGTGATACACCAAAAAGCCAGCCTACTCTCATGCTGTCCTTAGTAAGACCCCGTTGGTGCTGACACCAAACAGAGCAGCCTAGTGTGCACAGCACGACCTGAGTTTCCAGATGATGAATTTAAAGAACTTTCCCTACTCGTTATAAGAAACTAAATGAAATGGGATTCCCTATGCCTGCTCCCACCATTGCTCCAAAGAAGTTATGATATTCCATGTGAAATAATTTAATTACAGGGTAAATTACTTTAACATGTCAAATTGCCAACATACTTGAATAGTCTACATATGCTAAAGAAAACCTTAGCATATGTTAACTTTGCCAGATATCCAGAAAACAAATCCTTTCTTCTCTGAAATGTTTTATTCTTTAAAAGATTTATGTTTGAAGAAATTAAAAAAGAAAAACAATAGGAATTTTGGCTCTCACATTACTCATCTTTGTTATTTATTGTGGGATCTCTTGGCATGCAACAGTGAAATGGTAACCAGGGAAATGCAATGGAGTTGAAAATAAGGGTAAAAAGCATAAATTATATGACATTAAACAACAGAATAGGATTTAATAATAAAAATTAGCTAACTTGAGGTAACTGGCACTATTTCCAACACTTCACTCTAACCAGTATTGAAGGTCTGAGACCTGCTTAGGTCTTCACAATCCGGTTCCAATAGCTTCACAATCCAGTGTTTTACAGCAAGGGAGGATCTTTAAAATGCTAAGCAATAATCTGACTGGAAAATTCGATACATAGTTTTTCCTCTTTAATTTTGTTTTTGTTCCCCCTGAATGTTAAGGCTACAGTTCAGTAATGAGCAACTGTGATTCCCTAGGCGGACTGGGGCAAATGTACTCCTGGTGCCCTGTGTTCTGCTCCACCTGGTACTCCCATAAAAAGTAGGAAAAGAGACAAGACAAAGCAAAGTTTGACATCCACTAGAACATCCCAATCCAGAAATATAGAAGCCTGCCCTTGAGGGGTGCCTACTGACTCTACTCCTATCTAACCGTAGACACCCCACAGAAGGAGTAGAGACGCCCACCTACCAAAGCCCTGGGGCGTCCCTCTCCATCATGGCTCTCTGCACCTACAAATAGCTCCTCATCGGCAGAATCAGAGTGCACCCAGAGAGTATAAACAATTCCCTCAGGAGGAAAATTTCACACACCTGCAAAGTTGACTTTACATGGAGAAGAAAGGTTGAAAATAGCTACTAGTTAAATGTATAATATACTTCAACTTAAACATTACTCCCTATATCCTCATGCTATTGCTACCCACAGTAATACTCAATTTTTCCAACAAACGGTAATCGTTTTTAACTGGTAATTTTTTTGTCTTCTTCACTTCTCTCACTTTAATTCTTTTCACTAATCACTTAACGTAAAGTAGCTTTTCTCCGAGTCATTAACCACCACTGCTTTACCTTATTCTCCTTGTAGAATTAATCCTACATGAAAGTATCTTGCCACTTATTTCTTTCTTATATCTGTGTCTCCCTTTTAGACTATAAGTTCTTCATCTTCATTATTGCTCTAGCCCCAGTTCTACAGCAGTGCCTGGTTCAATAAACATTACTGACTAAAGGAATGAAAAGTAAGTTTTTTTCTACTGTTCTAATCCACTTGATATCTCCGAGTCTCAGAGTTAGAAAGAAAGTAAAAAGACTTTCAGTGAAACTAGCCTAGTCATTTTCCGGTGATACACAATGCCTCACCTGCAGACAAAATCTGCTTTTTATTAACTGGAATGAAAATTGCGAAGTGTTATTACTATTATTATCATTGTCATCATTACGATGTGGTGGTGATGACAATAATGATCATTACCACTTATTATGACTTAGGCCCTGTACTTTATAAACATTTTGTATTCAATAAAAAAATTTAAAAAAAAACCCATTTCATATTCACAACAATTTTACAGGCCATCAGATTCAGGGACATCAGTAATGTGCCAAGGTCACACACTAGCTCCCCAGGGTATAAGCAAGAAGCCCAAGGCCTGGCTGACTCCAGAGGCCATGCTCTTCCCACCATACTGTGAGGTGGGATATTGAGTTGAAATCATCTTCTTTTAATTCCATCCTCCAGTCTTTATAATCAAGCCAAGTTACTTCCCTGTCTTCTGATCCTTTATCCATTCTGCAGCTATTAAAATTTAAAACTTTTTTTCAGCCCTTGCTGGTGTGGTTGCAGTAGGTTGGAGCATTATCCTGTAGACCAAAAGGTCATGAGTTCGTTTCCTGGCCAGGGTGTACACCTAGGTTGCAGATTCAGTCCCCAGTTGGGGTGTGTGCAGGTAACCAATTGATGTTTCTCTCTCACATCAATGTTTCTATCCTTTTTCCCTTCTCTGGAAGAAGGAAGGAAGGAAGGAAGGAAGGAAGGAAGGAAGGAAGGAAGGAAGGAAGGAAGGAAGGGAGGGAGGGAGGGAGGGAGGGAGGGAGGGAGGGAGGGAGGGAGGGAGGGAGGGAGGGAGGGAGGGGAGACAGGGAGAGAAAAGGAAGGAAAGAAAGGAGGAAAGAGAGAAATATACATTCATCCAAATTCTAAATAATCTCTAATCAGACTTCTAAAGCATCTGATATATTCAGTAACCAAGGGAAATTTAACTTGTAAAATACTCTTTTCCTTGGTCATTCATTTTGGGGGATACCTGGATGAAATATTATTAAATTATGTTTATATGCCTGTATAAACATTGCCTACTGGCCTCACTGAAAAGTTCCATAAATATCCTATTTTTCAGTCTCACTTCTAGCATTTTCACCTAGGATTTCACTCCAGCCTTTTACTTTTATAATCATCAAAGACCTTGGAATACTGAGTTGAAAAAAAGTCACAATATTCTTACTAAAATGCATCATAACTCTGAAATATTAATACTTATAAAGTACTCAGTGTGCTTTTAAGAGCAAGAGCTACTAGAAATTAAATAGGAAAGAATACTCAAAAGAGAAAATAAAAATTATGTCCATAGAAACTATTCTTAAAAATTAAATTTGACAAATAGGAAAATTGACAACAAAAAAATGAGTTTTTATTAGATTTTTCAAAGATGGTAAACACAATCATTTCAAGGAGTGTGGAAATTTGCAAATTAGGTCGATACACTGAAGTTTTAATGGGAGGAAATATGCAGTGTAGTTTTGAAAGGCTTCACAATGATTTACAGTGCTTCTGAATCTTTCCTTGGAGCCACAGGAAGCTGGATTTCACTTTCAGTTCTCACCCCCACTTTTTTTTGTTCTTCTGTTTTTCTTTTTTCTTTTTTTATTTATTCATTTTTTAAATTAAAACTAGGAGCCTTCTGCCCAGTAGTAAAAATATGTGTGCTCAATTCAAGAGCTTGGTTACTCCAGTATCTCCATCTAGTGGGCGATGAAATCATAAAGCTTATTTTATCCGATAAACTCCTGATTTCCAAGCTTATTAAGCAAAGTAATTGGAAGAAAGGCATGAAAAAGAAGGGCAGCAGGTATTTCCCTTGAGGATGGAACTGTCAATCAGCAAAACCAGGAGAGCAGTGTTACACCATTGCATTATAACAAGTACCCAAGCCCCCATTGTTCCAATATTGCTAAGGTTAGGTAGGATACAGCTTTCTGGCGTTTTCTTTTTTCCATTAATGATTTTGCTGTCACTAAGATCTAGAATCTTGAAAATTCCATTAGAAGATTTATATGTCATACAAGCATGAGTTTAATTATTAGACAACTCTTCATAAAATGATAGTCTTAAGAGTAGCTTTACATCTTAGATCAGAGAACGTCAGTGCAAGAGTCTGAATGTTAGTTCAGACTACTAATCAAAGACTTACTAGTCTGAATTCACTGTTTTCCTAGTGAGTGAACAGACCTAGGGAAGGAGCCTTCCCTCCAGTCATAAACCAGAGAACAGTAGCACCAGAACACAGACCTGGGACTGTCTTCTGTCCCATGCTCCTCAGAGTAAAAATAAATTCTATCTCCTAGGAGAAGAACCTGCTCACCCTGAAACAAAGTATTCATTTTATGTTTTTCTCTAACTCATCCAAATGTAATATTTTTTTATCTTTAGAGAGGAAGGGAAGGAGAGAAGGAGAGAAACATCAATGTGTGGTTGCCTCTCGTGAGTCCCCTGCCAGGAACTGGCCTGCAACCCAGGCATGTGCCCTGACTGGGAATCGAGTGGTTCGCGATCCTGTGGTTCGCAGGCCCGTGCTCAATCCACTGAGCTATGCCGGCCTGGGCCTGCATGTAATATTAATAATAGACAAAAATGGTTGTTTTGCAGAAGATGATGATGGTGATGAGCATTCACTAATTTAATCAAAATGAATTAATCACCTCATTTATGCCAGGCATTGTAAAGGTGTTCACAAGAAAGTTATACAATCATCTCTTTCTTCAGGGAGAAAAGTTTTTAAAGTTATTTCCTATTTGTCAGACTGGCTGCATTTCTTTTACTCTTAATAGATTTACACGTCCTTCAAGATTAAAAGGTGCATCTCCACTGTCAATTATCACTGCCTCCCCCAAGTCCTTGAAGAGCTGGATGCACCTGAACCTGTCCACCCATGACAGTGCCTTCTAGTTTTGCATTGTTGCTGCTGTTGAAGACCTACAAGGAAGTAGAGGCAACATCAATATGGTGTAAAAGTGAAACTTGCCATATCTCTTTGACATAAGAGCCTAGTAAACCCTCCTGTAGCTCGGCTCCAAGAAGGCTCTGAAAGGCAAGACTCTGGTCTACGAAACTGGCAGTCAGACCTTACTTTATAGAGGCAAGGGGCATGGTAGATGGGTCATCATAAATTTAAAAAATTCTTCTCCTAGTGCTAAATAGATGCTAAGTTATATCATATTATTATCTAAAATCACATACCTTACTGCACAGATACTATTAGTAAAATGTTCCTGCTTATAATACAAATCAGTCATAATTTTAGTTCCCCTGAGTGAAGATATAAAAGCAAACATGTGATGGACGAGAGAGCCCTGGGGTCTACTTCACGAAGCAGGTGGCTTATTCCTGAGAACTCCTTTAAAAAGTAATTCCTGAGTCTGTCAGGGTATTTTATGTCCAAGTACTCTATTTCAAAATGAATTGAAAGGGTATAGAATATTTCCAACTCAAGGAAGATAAAATTCAAAGTACACACAATTATCCCATTCTATGTGTTTGCTTAAATATGACTAAAGCGGCTTTTGCTTCAGAAATATTAGTTTAAAGGAAGTCAAACAGAAAATTGGTTTAAAGGAGGCAAATATTTATAACATATTATATATTAATGCTTAATATCTCCAGTCCTTATGGAGCAATTAAATGGTGATTAATGGATAATACAGGAGATGAGCTAAATAAATAGACGACAAAGTCCAAAAAATGCGAGTGACTGATAAAAGACATGAAAAGATGTTTAAACTATCTAATAATCAAAGATTTGCCCTTGACAGCATCTAACAGGCTGGAAAGGATTTAAAAGATTGAAGGAATGTTAGTAAGGCCGTGGGGAAATGGATTCTCTGGCAATGCTGTTCCACATTTGTTGTAAAATCTTCCTATGTGACATCTTCCTAGATGACAACTTGACAATGAATTCGCAAAGTTAAAGTGATCAGGAAGAAGGCAAGGATGTCCTTTCTTGCTACCACTTTTTTATTATGCTGGAAATCCTTGTTAGTACAGTAAGACAAGAAAAAGAAACAAAAAATATATAGATTGGGAAGTAAGAAATAAAACTGTCTTTGTTCATAGATGATATGATCATCTAAGTAGAAAATTCAAAATAATCAATAGAAAAGAATCCTGGAACTAAAAAACAATTATAACAAGGTTATAGGATAAAAGATTAATACACAAAAGTCCATCACAATCACTCTTCTATATGTGAGCAATAAAGAAGTAGAATTTGAAATTTTAAGTACAATATCACAATGGTGTGGGAATTGACTGTGGGAGCAGGGGGTGGGCTGGATGGAGGAAGGCAAAAGGGGAAAAATTTTTAAAGTTGTAATAGAATAACCATAAAAAATATGTCATTTACATGAGCACCCCCCAAAATAAAATCCTTAAGTATAAATCTAATTAAATATGTATAAGTTTATACAAGGAAAGTTACAAAACTCTAATGAACAAAATCAAAGAACTAAATAAATGAAAATACGGTTTATGTTCATCAATAGGAAGACTCAATATTGTCAAGATGTTACCTCTCCCCAACTTGATCTATAGGTTCAATACAATCCCAAATGAAATCTCAGCAAGTTATTTGTGATTATTGACAGATTTTAAAGTTTATATGGAGAGACAAAAGACCTAGAACAGCCAACACAATATTAAAGAAGAAGAAGTTGGAGGACTCACACCGCCCAAATTTAAGACTTATTATAAAGCTACAGTAATCAAAGACATGTGGTATTGGCATAAGAACAGACAATTTGATAAATGGAACAGAACAGACAGCCTAGAAACAGACCCACTTAAATATAGTCAACTGATCTTTAACAAACAAACAAAAGCAATACAATGAAGCAAAGATTTTTTTTCAATAAGTGGTGCTGAAATAACTGGACATTCTTACACCAAAAAAAAAGAGAGAGAGAGAAAAAAAGGATCTAAACACAGGCCTTACATCTTTACAAAAATTAATTCAAATGGACCACAGGCCTAAATGTAAAACATAAAACTATAAAAGTCCCAGAAGATGACACAAGAGAAAACCTAGGTGGCCTAACAGCAGTGTTCAACCTTTTAGCATCTTTGGGCCACACTGGAAGAAGAAGAGTTAGTTGTCTTAGGCCACACATTAAATACACAAACACTAATGAAAACTGATGAGCGCAAAAAAAAAAAAGGTTTTAAGGAAATTACAGTTTTGTGTAGGGCCACATTCATAGCCATCCTGGGCTGCATGCGGCCTGTAGGCTGTGGGTTGGACATCCCTGGATCTAGCAATGACTTTTAAGATACAACACCAAAACATGACTTCATTAAAACAAAACATTTCTGCCCTAGCTGGTGTGGCTCATTGGATTGAGTACCAGCCTGTGAACCAAAAGGTCACAGGTTCAATTCCCAGTCAGGGCACATGCCTGGATTGTGGGTCAGGTTCCCCATTTGGGGAATTGTGAGCAGCAAGCAATTGATGTATCTCTCGCACATTGATCGATCTCTCTCTCTGTCTCTCTCTCACTCCCTCTCTCTCTCTCCCTTCTCCTCTCTCTAAGAAGTAAATAAATAAAATTTTTTTTAAAAAAAGAAACAAAAATTTTTAAAAATTCTGTCTGCAAAAGACAATGTCAAGAGAATAAAGTTTCACAGGTTGGGAAAAACATTTGCCAAAGACATATCTGATAAAGGACAGTTATCCAAAATATGCAAAGAACTCATAAAACTCGGCAATAAGAAAACAAAGATCCTGATTTAAAAATTGGCCCAAGATCTTGACAGACACATCTCAAAAAAGATAATACAGATGGCAAATAAGCATATAAAAAGATGCTACACATCATATGTTATTGGGAAAATGCAAATTAAAACAACAATGAGCTACCAGTACACAGCTATTAAAAGAAGCCAAAATCCAGAACTCTGAATGATGGTGAGGATGCAGAGCAACAGGAATTCTCACTCATTCCTGGTGGGAGTGCAAAATGGTACAGCCACTTTGGAAGATAGTTTGGCACTTCTTTTAAAATTAAACATACTGTCATCACATGTTCCAGCCATCACACTCCTTGGAACTTACCCAAAGGAGTTGAAGATTATGTCACACAGAAACCTGCACGTGGATTTTTTTTTAGATCAACATCTTACACTCACATTTATACTTTATACAAATACAAAAGGCAAAGAACCTCAAAAAATCGAAGCAACTACTTATCAACTACATTCAACAGAGTTAATACTATTGTCTCCATTCTTCATTTTCTAAATCCAGAGGGAAATTGTAAATGCCATCCCACTCATGGACTCCACTTTTAGAAGTTGGAGACTATGCATGGTTCTACACACGTTTGGGTTTCTACAGAGCTGAACCAAGATTCCATCATGTTCTGGGCCAAATCAGCAAGAAGAAAGTCATCCATTGCTGTTTGAGTTTCATTGCTGGCCAAGAACAAGCTCCCTAGGGTTTCAAAGCCAGAATGCAAGATGCGTCTTCCTGTACTATTCAACTGAACCTTGCTTTCTAGAGCAGATGTTTTTAGCAGCAGAGATTTTTTTCATTTTGGGGCTCTGTATCAGATGAATCAGTACTCACGAAAAAGCTAGAGTGTTTCAGAACATTTACCAGAGGTGGATGAGGGCTGCTGTCTAAAAAGAAGTTTAAGTCTGTATCTGCATGTAAAACATTTCAGGGCCCAAGGAATTAGAATTCCCCTACAACTGTAAGGCTGGGCAGAGATGTATTTGTGTCAGAAATCAGTCTGGGTCTCCTGGGTGCCCAGTGATTCTAAGCCTGGCTCCATGGTCATGATGCGAAGCTCACTCTCTTCAATGTGAGTCTAGATGTTTGAGGCCAAAAAGAGCTCTTTCATATCAAAGTCAATTGCAAGATCCTGGGTTGGAATGGATGTCAGGTCCAATATTCATGTCAGACAGAAGACTACGACCATCCAGTGTGTGACCAGGCAGATGATTTGACAAGGTGGTTTTAGATCACTTACTAAATCTATGGTTTGGGTCTGATTATCTGCTATGTTCTGTGAAGCAGCATACTGCTCTGTGCACTGAAGTTTAAAATTGGTGCAGATTTCTCAATGTCTTGATTTAAAGTCTTAGGGTGGTTCTGAGGTAACAAACCCTGAGTTACAGTCTCTCCTACTAAGTTGCTGCTTATAATATGGCCTGTAGAAACACCATATGATGAATGGACATTCTCAAAAACGTCTCCACACATGACAGCTTGGTCTATCTACACTGGGTCATCTGTTGGACTTTGCATTCCACTGGTTTGAGTTTCTGGACTTTCTGGAGATCCCAACCAACTGTAAATAAGCATCTCAAAGTGCATCAGTCTGAACAGCGATAGAAAAAGTTACCTTTAAACCAGGCAAAAATATTTGAATAAGAACACTAATGAGAAGGGAAACTTGAGGACCAAATGTTAAATCAGTTTGAGAACAAGACAGTACAGAGGAATCAGGGCTCACCACTGTGCAGAAAGTATAGTGCTGCATGGCATAAGACAGATCTGTGTGTACATTGACTGAAGAAATGCTGTTCTTTTGAAATGTGTTCCCTAAATCTTATAAAGGATCAGACAGACTTTTACCCAAGTTTACTCGAATACATGCACTAACTGGCTCAACAGCAACAGGACTTACAATTTTTGATAGACAGAGCCTTTCCTTAAAGAGAGCAGACCTCTGAATCAAGGCCAATGATCCGGGTTCCTATTGACAAGGGCAGTAGGCACACAGCACCTAGAGCAGAGCCCTGATGATTGACACTTGACACCACAGACTGGGTGGAGGGAGGAGTCAGCTGTGGGCACAAAGGAAAAAACTGCACAACAGGTAGTGTAACCAAAGCCTTTCTGGGCTTCAATAAAACAACTTCTGAGGATACCTTTGGGCTGTCAAAAGAGTCTGCTTTCTGGCATTACAGCCAAACAGGCTTCAAAAGAAGCAACTAGCTTCATTTCTGAAGTTTCTAATTCTTAAGTGTCTGGTCTTGAGGCTGGTAGGTTGCTCAGTGATTCAATGGTCTTACTGCAAAACTTTGGTTGTGTGGGCAGTTTTCCATGCTCCTTTTCCTACCAGGTGGATCCCTGTGTTCTGCAGGGAGCTCATGCCCAGTTCGGTGGGTGTGGGACAGTAATGCAGTCCTACTGGCACAGGGACAGCGGCACGTGCACTGGAAGGTGTTGCCACATCCTCTGCCTTTTTTTGAGTCCCATTCAGTGCCATATGAACTGCTACACTACATTTATGCTTCTTTTTTGGTGTGCATTTTCAGAAAGTGCTATTTTACATGGGAAAATGGTCTTCCCAGACCTTTTTGTGGATTTATTGATCGTGGCCATTCTGACAGGTGTGTGGCGATATCTCATTGTGGTTTTAGTTTGCATCTCTCTGATCATTAGTGATGTGGTGCATCTTTTCATATGTCTATTGGCCTTTCTTTTTTTTATTAAAGCATAAGACACTCAGTAAAAGTGTATTAAGCATAAAATAAAGTTCAATAATTTGTCACAAAGAGCACCATGTAACCACCATCAAGGTCAAGAAAGAAGTACTACCAGCTGTCCAGAAAGTCCCTTCGTGTCCCCACCTAGTCATTTCCTTTCCCTAACCCCAAAGCGAGCTATTATACTGAATTCTACTTCTAATTTGCTGGGAGGTTTGTTTTTTTTATCACGAAGAAGTGTTAAATTTTATCAAATGTTTTCCTTTACCTACCAAGATATCATCTGCTTTATTCTGTTAATTATATTGATTTCAATTGATATACTAACCTCTAATCCCATTATATTACTGGATTAAATAGCTAATAATATTATTTAGAATTTTTTCCATCTAGGTTCATGAAAAAAATTGTCCTGTAGTTTTCTTTTCTTATACTGTCCTTGGGTCAGATTTGGTATCGAGGTGTTGCTTTTGGTTTGGTAACAAGGTTAGACTGGCCTGATAAAAGGAGTTGAGAAATGTTCCCAGTTTTCCTATACTTTGGAAAAATTTGTATATGCTACTTTGTGTGACATTTCTATTTTTGTGGTCATCCAATCTCCCCAACTACTTGTAAATTCATGAAACCTAAGGACTATACATGGGGTTTTATGTATGCTAAACATCCAAACCTTTGTTTTGGATATAGCAGGATTTAAAAAATAATTATTATTATTATCTTGACAATGAGTAAAAAATAGGTCAACCTATAGAAAAAACATTCAATTCATATTAGTAAGCACATACATGAAAAGTCATGATTCACTTCCATTTAGGACATCAGAAAGATCACAGGATGTTAGCTCTGGACACACACCTCCAGCGTGCCCCCTTCGTCTGTAATGCTGACCACATTACATCCTAGGGAACAGCATGGCTGAGTGGGAAAAGCACCTATTTTGAATCAAATCTCTTGAGCTGGAACCCAGACAACTCCATTCACAAGTCATTGGTCTAATTTAGCCACATTATATTAAATCTCTGAGCCTTAATATTTTCCCCTGCAAAACTGAAATAAAAACTTGCTTTATAAAGCTACCACAAGATTAGAGATGATGTATATATAACATCTAGGCACTATAGTATTTTTTTAAAGTGGCATCTTTTGCTGCTACATAAATTCTAACACAACTTCAAAGTCACACTGTTCATCGTAAGCTCCCAACCATGGTGGCCCCAGGCTGCAGCCTGGGCCTCGGTCCCCACTAGGTGGCCTCTTCCTTGTGAGTCACTCTCTTCTCTGTGGAGGGTAGCTGTTCTCCTTACGTGAAAAATTTCAAACCACTACAAAAACTTCCCTAATTTATCTTCCCACCTTATCTATTTTCTTGCTAAATTCCTCCCCTAAATGTTTCCAAAATCTCCCATTGGAAAAGTCAGGGAATTAAAAATATTCAACAAATGTAACTGATGTACCCCTGTGAATTTAAGGAAGCAGCTAGCTATATTCTTACTCTCACTTTAGAAACAGAAATTGAGACACACAAGTCACAGATAGGGACGCGGTCTAGAGCCTTTCATTGTCCTGATTATTCCATCAAATGTTAGGTAACTTTTCCTCAAGATGGTTACCATCACCTCTATGAAACTAAATACATGAAAATAGATGATAAAGACCTCTAAATTTGGTAAGGGGATTGTTTATCCTTATATTTTCATCTTTTGGTTATTTTCACTGCACACAACAGCTATAGTAGTAAGAGCTATGAACCTATGCAGTGTACTTAATATCACCTGCATTTCTCGCATTGTGTTGGCTGATATTTAACTTACTGCTGTGCAAACCAGTTTGGAGGCCTGGAAACATGGTGACCTCATAATGATAAGGATCTAAGGATCACAAGAAAAGTTCAAACACAATCACGCATGAATTTGCAGCAATGGTGGTTTCATTTGAAACCACTTGGAAAGAGTGACCCATATTCCTCCGATCCACTGCTCCTTAATTAGTCTTGTTTACCTTTGTTTATGCTAAAGGCAAACATGTATTTAGCCTAGTAAGGGAAATGGAAAAAAAAAACCAGAGGTGACCTAAACAATCTCTGCAGAGTAAGGCTTCTAATCTGCAAATAGCTTAGTCACATCATCCAATGAACCCAAATTACTCAAAATCATTAAATAAATGATTCGATCTCCAATCCTACATCCAAAAAAGAAAAAAAAATTGTAACCAGAGATACAACACCATCCCTCGTAACTAAGAGAAACTTCATTCTTTTTATGGGTAAAACTATGTAAACGATTTTTATATTGAGGTAATAACAATATTAACTTAAATTTTCAAACATTTTAAACAAGGCCACCCAGGGGTAACCCTAAGCACCCCTGGTTTTTGTACCAGGGAGCACATGGCTTCAGTCCATGCTCCACACTTAATTAAGAGAGTCTTTTCAAAGACTGTGTTCTGGATTTACCATCTTCTGAGAGGCCATGCTGCTGCAGTTCATTAGCAGTCAACATCTGGCTGGAATGTTTTAAACTACCATTTTCCTTAGCCATTATATGGATAAGGCTTTTGTTATTCTAAGCAAACTGAAACAGTGTCCTTGTATGGACTTCTAAACGTAATAATTAGTGACAGTGCAAATTGTTTTCTGATTTTTCTTATACCATGTAGCAAACTGCTATTAAAACATTCAAATCATAGTTTAAACCTTTGTATAATTATGAGATTATTTTCATTTTATAATATAGAACATGTTTTTACTTTTGAAGCACAAGATCTCATTCTGAAAGCCAAGAAATATTTAACTTATTTAAGTGTAGCTATATGCAAAGAAAAATATAGCCTTAAACTTTCTCAAGGGAACAGCCCTTATAAACTCAGGAAAATGAAAAAAACTTGGACATGTTTGGCACAAAACTTTTAACATTCCACTCACTCTGCTTCTGAACCTCAAAGGTCCCTTGCACAGTATGGATTTCAAGCTGCAAAAACACTCCTCTGAAAAGGGTACCAACTCATGTCTACATAACTAATTTGCCCCTGAAATTAAGTTAACTAAATCTGTTCAGGGACTTAAGCAACTAGAAAATATCCCTGTAGTCAACTAAGGTTTTAACAGGAATCTCATGAGGCTGCATAAGAATTTCTAGGCCTCAGCTGACACATATTTATAAGTCTGGCTGAGAGAACTGTTATAAGACACTTATGGGTTCACTCTGCCTGAAATGCCCTTGGGCCTCTCCCA
Source organism: Artibeus jamaicensis (assembly GCF_021234435.1). Lineage (NCBI taxonomy): Eukaryota > Metazoa > Chordata > Mammalia > Chiroptera > Phyllostomidae > Artibeus > Artibeus jamaicensis. The sequence goes on from NW_026521883.1 coordinate 21,847,882, forward strand.
GCGCTTAGTTTTGAAACATAGACTTCCCTTCCTTCAAATTTTTTTAGAACTCCCCACTTGCTTAAACTATTCCTATTCAACCTCACCAAAAAGCCAAATTCTTAAAACACTATTCCCCTTTTACATATAAAATACTTCACATCTTGTATGAGATAGATGCCCAGTTAATAAGTCTCCTGTTAGTAGGAGACTAACACGATGTGTATTTTAAGTTCCACAGTGGCATTGACCATTCCTTTTCTTTTCTTATTCTTTCTTTCTTTTTTCTCAAATGCTCCCTCCCATGACAGGATATGGTACAGGGTGGTACTCCCAGCCAGAAGAACTCAAATAGATATAAATCACATCTTGATGTCCTCCGCTCACAGCCCTCCAAAGCTCTCTAGTACAGCTGAGATGACCTCCAAGTAAGACCCTACACTACATGGCCTCTGACCACTGAGCCACCTCCCACCACTCTGCCCTCCCTGCACCCACCACACCTAACCCACAAAGGCCTCTGCTGTTCCTGGATGGTGACAAACACAGTCCCTGAGGGCTTTTGCACCTGGGGTTCCTTCTGCCTCCCTTCTCTGCTCACTCCCCCAGGTCTCTTCAGATGCCTCCTCCTTGGAGAGGATTTCTCCTAACCCCCTATCTAAACTAGCGGCTTCCCCTTACTATGGCCTTCTTCTCATTGCAGCCCTCACTGACATCACACCATGTATGTATTGGACAGCTGTTCAGTATCTCCCACCATCACCACAACCTCCTGCAGTTCCACGAAAGCAGGGGCTTCACCCATTTTATTCACAGCTGTGTCCCTGATGTCTACCCACTGCTCCCTGCTGGTCATTTCAACCTTCATCACCCAAGGTGATAAGGGATTTCTCCTCCTCACACTTCAATATGAGGGAAGCAACTCAGCTGTGTATTTTTCTACTGCATGCCCCAGTCCTCCAAAGGGCATCTTCTGAGCATCACTTGCTCAGGACACCATCTCAAGAAGTCAAAATCTATACCACACCCTACCCCACCCCAGCATAGGAAAGATTTGTGGGTAGAAGCCAACCTAACACACCCTAATATCTAAGGCTTGCCTTTAGATTTGCAACCTGTCTCCTAAGCCAGCTAGCTATCTCTAATTTAAGATCCTGAAGAGTAACTTGGTCCTTTTTCCTTGGCCTCCAAAGACAACTCTAAGAACAGAAAGAAACTGGACACAAGTCTAGAGCACCCCGAATCCTAGCCAACAAAATTCAGGTGTACCTTACAGAATGTCTCACCAACTAACATGTTCCTGGTAGAGCACCTTCTGTGTTTTGAGGGTCAAACATCATAGACTATATATATATATATATATATATATATATATATATATATATATATATATATATAGTAAAATACTTATTTGAAAGGGTTTATGTAAGAAAAAAACATACTTAACATCCCAAAACCTAAATACAACCTTTGTACACTATATTGTTGTTAACAATATAGTGTACAAAATATTGGGATACCAGGATTTGACAGAGAAGACATAGAGAGTATTGCTATGTGAAGTAACTGCTTATTAACAACCACATTAATTGTTTTATGCTCAAAAAGTCTATTTTAAGTATTTCTCATTGTATTTCTGTTACATATAAAGAGGAATTTTTACTGTTTTTGTAACATTGTAGAAAATTATTGAGCTGAGTTGAGTAATGCATTACAATTATTCCTATTTAAAGTAATAAGCAACGGGCCCCCACTTGTGCAGAGCCTCTGCTTTTTGGAATGGACTGCTGCCATTAAGTGGGAGATGCCTGCATTCTCTTGGATTCTTTCACCCAAAACCCATCAACAAGTCTCTCCCTAGGCCTTTCTGACCTGGTCTCTGTCCAGCAGCTCATCTGTTCTCAATCTCTAACTTTGGCTCATTCAGTCCCCTCTTGCCTCTTCATCCCCCAGCTCCCCCAACTGCAGTAATCTGGGTCATCCACTGGCCGCTTACCTTTCATCCCATTAACCCCTTCCCTCTAGCCTTTCCTGTATTTTCAATTAACTTTTACTTTCACAGAAGGAATATATGCACATAGTCTAAAAGATGAACTGAGCTAAAAGGATTATAATAACAGAAGCAGTCCCTACCTCTCCCTGGCTCAGTCCCCTCCCAAGTGCTGTTTGCCCAGAGTCACTTCCAACACTGAGCTCTCACTTTAAGTGATCAAATCGCAGTAAAATGCTATCTCCAGGTTACTCTGCTTTAGAGCTTATCTACTGCCTTCCTGTACCAGTAAATGAGGACTTTAGCTCACTTTCCATTCCTCTCAATCTTTCTCAATAAGCGCATGCCAAAAATTTTGGTTAGATCCATATTCAATGTACTAATTATTAGAGTATTTTTTGTTTATGAGCCAAATAATAAAAAATAATTTATTTCCTTTCTGGAATAACTTTTTTCTTTTTCCTATATTTCATAACTTCTTATTTCCTCATTTGCTTAGTTTTATTTGTATTTCCAGCTAAGCCTTCCCCTACCCTAAAACAACTCTGTAATGTCAATCTCAATCCATTTTTTCACACAAACATCATATTTATCAGGGTTTTTCTTGATAAGATTTATCAATTTCACTTTTTCCCTCCCTCTTGTGGTTCTAATCTGTAGTGAGAGTTTTCTAATGCTGTGTGTCATGGTGTAAGTTAGGCTGGAATTCCCCTTCACCAATGTTCAAACAACACCCAGTTTCTCTGTCCTGTGTAGGACTCCCGTTCCTGGTTCACATGCCATCTTCTTTCTTGGTTTTTACTCCCTAGTTTTTTGATGGGCTAGATCCTGTAGACTTTCATACTTTGTGTGCTTGAGGATATTTTATGCCATCCTTACACTCCATCAATTTATTATAAGCTAAATTCGTAGTTTGAAGATATTACTCTGCTGCTTTCTATCTTCTGAAACTGTTTTTGATAAATTAGTTTTCATCCCTGATCCTTCCACTGTTATCTGCCTTCTTATCTCTCGCTTTTTCAATCAGCTTTGTGTGTTTGTGTGTGTGAAGTATCACTAGCCAGCAGAGAGATGCAAATTAAAAGCACAATGAGATACCACCTCACACCAGTCAGAATGTCCATCATAAACCAACAAAAAACAAGTGCTGAAGAGGATGTGGAGAAAAGGGAACCCTAGTGCACTGTTGGTGGGAGTGCAGACTGGTGCAGTCACTGTGGAAAACAGTGTGGAGTTTCCTCAGAAAACTAAAAATGGATTTGCCTTTTGAACCAGCAATTCCACTGCAGGGATTAGATCTTAAGACTCCTGAAATACCCATTCAAAAGAACCTATGCACCCCAATGATCATAGGAGCACAATTTACAATAGCCAACTGCTGGAAGCAACCTAGTGCCCTTCAGTAAATGAGTGGATCACAAAACTGTGGTACATTTACACAAGAAAATTCTACACAGTAGAAAGAGAAAAGGAGCTCCTGCCCCTTGTGACAGCAGGGATGGATTTGGAGAGCATTACGCTCAGTAAAGTAAGTCAGGTGGTGAAAAACAAATACCGTATGATCTCACCTATAAGTGGAACCTAATCAACAAAACAAACAAGCAAGTAAAATATAACCAGAGTCATTGAAATAAAGAACAGACAGTAACCAGAGGGGAGGGGGAGGGAGACAATGGGGGAAAGAAGGGAAAGGGTCATCGCGGACCATGTATACAGGACCCAGGGACAAAGCCAAAGGGAAGAAGGATTGAGGGAGGGAGGTGGGGGTGGGTAGGTTGGGGGAAAGCAGTGGGGGAAAATAGAAACAATTGTACTTGAACAATAATAAATAAACAAGCAAACAAATAAATAAAACATTAATTTTATTTAAAAAGAAAATTTCAAAATTCCCAGATGGTATAGTCGTTTGTTTCCTGGAGCTTTTTTTGCCTTAAAAAAATTTTTTTTATAGCCCTGGTTGGTGTAGCTCAGTGGATTGAGCACGGGCCTGTGAACCAAATAACCATGGTTCGATTCCCAGTCAGGGCACATGCCTGGGTTGCAGGCCAGTTCCCAGCAGGGGAAGCACAAGAGGCAACCATACATTGATATTTCTCTCCCTCTCTCCTTCCCTTCCCCTCTAAAGATAAATAAATAAAATCTTTTAGAAATGTTTTATAGCGGTATAAGGATTTTTTTCATTTATTTTGTTGAATAGCTAATGAGCGCCTTTCCACCTGAGACCTCATGTCTTTACTTCAGAGAAATATTATTTTTAACAATGTTTTAGTGACAGTTTTCTCTATGTCCGTTTACTAGGTAGGTATCAAATTCCTGAAACTGATTTATAAATTTTCCTATCTTACTGTGCAGCTCTTTTGTCCAGCTCTTTTCATTTCTTACTTTATCAAAGAGTTCTTCCAATCTCTTTACAGAACTTTTGTTTTGTTATCATATTTTTAATACCCCAAAGCTCTGTTTTATTGTTTGTTCCTTTTTATAAAAAATAACATTCTATCCTTTCCTTTTCTTTTATCTCCAAGAACACGGGGCTTCTCTGAAGCCATTCTGCTTTCACCCGCGTCTCTGTTCCCTCTGCATTCCTTTGTTTCCTCTTTGTTTGCTTCAAGTTAGAGGCTTTCTTCCACGGTCTAATTATCTTCTAATGTCCTATCATATTTAATAATGAGTCACTAAAGAGCTGATTAGAAACTTTGCAAATGGGCTTCTAATAGGGTCAGAGAGTAGCAGGAGAGTTTTTGTGGGAGACTGAGCAGACGTCAGTATCACATCTCTAGGATGGTTCCCTTTCCTCTGAGAAGGCTCTTCCAATATTCCTGGTAGGGTGTGGAGTGGAAGGGCTGCCAGTGTGCCAGAGCTGACTGGAGGAAGGGAGCTGGGAATTTCACTGTTGAGATGCAGAACACCCTTTAATCCCCCAATTTTCAATTCTATTCTCCTGCCTTTCTTAATGCTGAAAGTCCCCAAGTCTGAACAATCTCTGGTTATTTCTTCAGAGAAACACAAGGTGGGAGAAAATGGTCTCCTTACTTAGCCAGGCAAGAGTGGGCTCTGAGGGTCTAACTGATCCTCAGAAGGATTTTCAAATACATTCCCACCTGCTGTGTCATCCTGCTTTTTCTGGTACTGAGTATCTCTAGTTCCTAAGCCTTTTCAGAGAGCTGTGAGCCAGCTTCCTTTCCATCTGCACCTCCGTTCACAGGCACTTGGCTCTGACCTTTCCCCAATTTGCTAAGTCATGCAACATCCTTCCACCCACTTTCCATCTTCCATCTTTTTATCTTGTGGTTTGGGATTATTTATGTTTCCTTGATTTATCAGAAATGGAACTTATGCCTTCTTGTTTCCCTATCGTTTGGGGATGATTACGTAAGAAACAAAGAATGAGCTATGGAAAGAGTAGATATGTCTTCATTCTGTCCTCTTGAATCCTCTAGCCTTTTCTATTTCATAGGTCTTTTATTACACCACATTCTTCCATTAGTTCCATTCCGATTCATACTTTCTGTCTTCCAGGCTTTCAGGGTGACTTAGACATCTCATTAGACTGGTTTCGAGCACACAACATTTAGTTCATTAATGAATTAACAAGATCCACATGAGGTATGCTAATTAGGACTACCTTCTTGGGCAGCTATTGTTGTGTGCAATTGTATAGGGCACACTGAATGTAGATATAAATGGGAGAGAGTTAGTTATCAATTGAGAGAGCATTAGTCACCAATCTCCTGTGGGACTTATTTTTTTACCAGTTTCGCTAGTTATTCTCTGTTTGCCTTCCTGCCCCTCCATTCTCACATAGCTCTGTACTCCAGGAGACTGGCCTCTACGGACAGCTCCCCACCTACTGCCATCACCACCCGGCTCACTCTTTCTCTGCCTCCCTGCATATCTGGAAACGTTACTCTCCAGTGCCAGCTCCAGCCTCAGAAGTGTGATGGCTTCTGGCTTCACCAGGGAGCCAACCCTAGTTGGGTCCCTTGACCCTGCCCACAAATCTAGCAATTGTCTCTTTATTAACCTTTCTTCAGTTATAGCTTGTGTGCCATTTATTTCCTAACAGGATACTGACTGATACTTCAGTGGAAAAAAATTTTTTTGAACTAGCTCACCTCTAAAGTTCTCTCCTTGAATTCTTATGTTCTACAGTTTTTATGAGTCAAGTATACAGTTGGCAGTTAACTAAAGAGCAAGCAAATTAGGGGCTTTCTTTTAGTCAAAATTCTATCTCACTCCAAATAAGTATGCTCAGCCCTAGAAAATAAAGCAGTATCAATACAATTGAGACTAGCAGAGAAAGCTAAAATATACATATTGTTCTTTTTTTAAGTAATTTTTTATTTCTTTATCTTTAGAGGGAAAGAAGAGAGGGAAAGAAATATCAATGTCCGGTTGCCTCTTGTGCATCCCCTGCTGGGAACTGGCCTGCAACCCAGGCATGTGCCCTGACTGGGAATCAAACCTCGATCCTCTGGTTCACAGGCCCGAGCTCAATCCACTGAGCTATACCAGCCAGGGTTACATATTGTTCTTTACAGGAATTGGAGTCAGTTCTTAATTTGATTTTTTTAATTCGATTTTCTTTAACTGAGATTTAATTGACATACAGCAGTATATTATTTTTAGGCACACAACACAATTATTTGATATCTATATATATTGTGAGATGATCACAACAATGAATCTAGTTGACATCCAAAACCATACATAGCTCTTGTGAGGACTTTCAGATTTCCTCTCTTAGCAACTTTTGTTTCTGAAATACAGTGTTACTTACTATGCATACCATGCTGTACATCACATCTCCATTGAGCTCCCCCACCCATTTTACCCACCCACCCTGCCCCACTTCTGGCAACCACCAATCTGTTCTCTGTATTTTTGAACTTGGTTGGTTGGTTAGTTGGTTGGGTTTAAGATTTCACATGTAAGTGAGATCATACAGTGTTTGTTTTTCTCTATCTGTCTTATTTCAGTTAGTATAATGCCCTCACATCAATCCATGTTGTTGCCAATGGCAAGATTTCATTCTTTTTTTATGGCTGAGTAACATTCCAATATATGTATACCACATCCCCTCTATCCATTCATCCATGAGAAATACTTAGGTAATTTCCATATCTTGGCTATTATAAATAATGCTTCAATGAACATAGGAGTGCATATATCTTTTTAAGTTGGTGTCCTCATTTTCTTCAGATAATGCCCAGAAGCAGAGTTTCTGGATGATGGTAGTTCTATTTTTAATTCTTCGAGGAACCTTCATACTGTTTTCCATAGTAGCTGCACCAATTTCCATCCCCATCTATGGTGCACAAGAGTTCTCTTTCCTTCACATTCTCTCCAACACTTGTTATGTCTTGTCTTTTTGATAATAGCCATTTGAACAAGTGTGAGGTTATATCTCAATGTGGTTTTCATTGCACTTCTCAGATGATTAGGGATATTGAGCATCTTTACATGTGCCTGTTGACCATTTGCATGTATTCCTTGGAAAAATATTTATTCAGATCCTCTGCTCACTTTCAGTTGGATTGTTTGTTTTTTTTGCTGTTGAGTTGTATGAGATCTTCATATACTTTGGATATTAATCCCATATCAGATATAAGATTTTCCCTGACTCAGTAGATTGCCTTTTCATGTTTTTGTAGTACAGAAGCTTTTTAGTTTGATGTAGTCTCACTTGTTTACTTTTGTTTTTGTTGCTGTTGCTTTTGATGTCAAATCCAAAAAAATCATAACCAAGACCATGTCAAGGAAATTACCACCTAAGTTTTCTTCTAGAAGTTCTGTGATTTCAGGTCTTACATTCAGGTCTTTAATTCATTTCGAGTTCATTTTTGTGTATCATATAAGGTAGTGGTCCAGCTTCATTTTTTGCATGTTGCTGTCCAGTTTTTCCAACACCATTTATTGAAGAGACTGTCCTTTCCTCATTGTATATTCTTGCCTTCTTTATCATAAATTAATTGATCATATACTTGTGGGTTTATTTCTGGGTTCTCTATTCTATTCCATTGATCTATGTGTCTGTTTTTATGACAAAACATTTGCATTTTTTACTTTGAAAGCAAAGGAACATCTAGAATTAATTCCAAAGGTTCAGGTTTTCTTTATTTTTCTTCCTTAGATATTCACACCATCAAAGAGCCAGGAAAATGAAAAACATATATGTATATATGTTTTTCATTTGTATATGTACACACACATATGTATATACACATATACATTTTTTTTCACTTTTCTGGCCTTTTGAAGATTGGTCACACACACACACACATATAATGGGTCCTTCATATATGTTTTTGACCATTCCCTTCACCTTCTTTCAGCCAGTCCCTGCCTCCCCTCCACCACCTCTATTATTTATTCCAGTGACTCACACCAAGCCAGAGACCAGAGTGTAATTCTTGACTCTTTGCCATCCCCCATCCTCATGCCCAGTCAATAATCAAGGCCTACTGAGTCTGTCTGAGCTGGACCTTAAATTTACCATTTAATTCTCTCTATTTTCACTGTTACTTCCCTAAACCAAATCATCTCCCCACTGCTAACACTTTTACCTTCAAATCTAGATTTCATAATAAAGCCACGGTGGTGTTTCTGAGATACAACCATGTCACCCTCTCCCTAAAAGTCTGTGATGGTTTCACACTGCTATCAGGATGAAGTCTGAGCTGCTCAACATGGTTTACAGGCATCTAGTCTTCCACTCTATCATCCAAAGGACTGTGTTCCAGCCAAATTATGCTTATTTTAATTCTTCCAATAAACCAGGATCACTCTTCCTCTAGACATTTCCTCAAGATGTTCCCTGTACCCAATATTTGCTTAGTAGATATTATTAGTGTTATCATGCTATCAGTATTTCTTGACTAAATCTACAAATCCCTAAATCTCAGTTTAGCTGTCCTCTGCTCTCTAAATCTGGATTAAATCTGCTGCCCGGCACACTACTTACCCATTTATCACAATCTTTTATAGCTGCTTATTTACGTGTTCCTATTCCCCTTTTTGATGATAAGCACTGTGAGGGTTAAAACTGTACCTCGTATGTCTCCAATGCTTTGAACATTATCTGGTGCAAAGTAGCTACTAGATAAATAATGGTTAAATGGCCCTGGCCAGTATGGCTCAGTTAGTTTGGCATCATCCTGCAAACTAAAAGGCTGCCAATTGATTCCAGGTCAAGGCACATTGAACCTAAGGTTGCAGGGTCAGTCCCTGGTCAGAGTGCTTGCAAAAGGCAGTCGGTCTATGCTTCCATCTCATATCGATGTTTCTCCCCCCCACTCCCTCCCCCTCTCTCTAAAAATAAGAATAATAAAATTTAAAAATAAAAATGATTTTTAGATGAACAAATTTCATAATGAACCTTCATGCCCTTGCTTTCCTTCTCTCCTCTCAAACAAATCGGAACAAGTCATCCTTCCCTCCAAATAAGCCATTGCTTACAAAGGGTCAATTAATGTATAATCAGTTACACATGACAGCTAAAGTTCTACCTGAGGCTTTGCATTCTTCTTACACATTTCTCTCTCCTCTTACACATAAAATTTTCAAACTGGAAGTTTAAACAGGCTTAAGAAAGATTAAGCATGTAGATGTCTTTTCTTTTGATCTGCCTGATGCCCAGACTGTGTTCCCAAACTATTTATAAACTTGGTAGTATAGGCACGTGGTATAAAAAGAACCTATGACAACATTTTATATGAACCAGAAATCAAAGCATTAATTAAACCTGAGCACACCTGCCTCTGAACTGCAAAGTCAGAGATTTATGTAAACTTGTTAAGGCTTTCTGACCTCCTGTAGGATTTATGTTTCCTTTAAATAAGCACTTCCTCTTTGTAATGCAATATTTTTTTAAAAAACGAAGTTTATTTCAGTGACTAACCTGCTGGCATAAACAGATATGCAGTTCAATTCCTCTACTGCCTGGTTTTTACCCACTGCTTGTCAAATATTTAATGTAAGGTTTCAGGTGAAAATAAGCAGGTCCAACCATGAGGCCTAGAATTTTTTTTTCTAAACTGGTTAATGAGGTGATCTAAAAGATATCCCTGCATTCAAACTCCGTGCTTATTAAAATGCTCTTAAGAGCATTTTAACGTAGTTATTCACAGATCCGCTCTCTGTTTGGAAGACATCAGCTACTTTAGAGTGGTTTATCACAAGCAGGATTTGTTAAGTTAAATAGATGCATGCATAGTCCTTTCAGATAAAGTTTTTTAATCAAAGGAAGACATTCTAATGCTGAGATTCAAGTATTAATGTCTTCACAGAAAGAAGTTGCTGTGAGGCTAACACATTCAAGTGGGTTACCTTGGACAGGTTCACGCCCAGAACTGTGACCGTCACCAGGCCAGCACAGCAGACCACAGCACTGGAGCTGGAGAGGCCGGAACTCGGGGGGATGGTCCCATCTACCAAGCAATTCATTCCAGGCAGGTTACTAAGACCAAAGTGTTCCTAAGAATAGAAGAAAAGACAGCACTAGTAACACTGGTTTTGGATTCAAGGAGCAGCAAAGTGTTCTCTTACCCCCCAGTGAGCAACAGTCTATCAATGGACTCAGTATGCTCTTTATAGAAACTACTTGTGCAATTCAATTCAGTTGAGTCTATGACATTTTACATAAGAATATGGTAACACGAAGATTACTTTTCATTTTGTTCAACAAAAAGCTACTGATTCATTTCCTAAAATTGAATTATCTTTTTTAACATGAATTGATTTCAACAGATATGGAAAAATATTAAACAGTTATAATTAAGTTTCTCAAGTAGCAAGAAAAGAAATACACAATAATTAGCAAGACGGGTTAAATCACTATGTACCACTTCCCAATACTCTGATTATCAAAGTCTAACACCAAGCAGTGGCCTTTTCCTGTGGAGTGTCTTTCTTCAGACAATTCTCCAGAGAAAAAGAGCCCCGAACATTCTCATTTCTGTTTTACCTATGGAAAAACCTAGGCACCGAAAAATTAAGAGACTTCCCCAAGATCGTATGTAGGGAGGTAGGGATAGAACCCAGGTCTCCGATCTCTGGTTGAGAACTTCCACACTGCAATCAGAAACCTGGGCCAGCACACTGTCACTGTGATTTAATGTAAGTCAGCTCTCTGAGGAAATCCAGATTTTGTACGTGAGTTTATACATACAATTTAGCCATATGGTAGCTTTCAAGACAGCCAAATTAGAATCCAGCCACAAATAAGAATGCAGACTCTAAACAAAGCAGGGAAACTCTACTTCCCCAAAGAGGAAAGCCCAAAGAAATGACCAGACTCTGAGCTAAAGACGGAGAGCTCTAGGACACTTAAACAAATGTGTAGGATGACACTTAGGGTGATCACATCATATAACCTTTGTGGTTTGAGATTAAAAATAAACCCAAGGCCACTTCCTCATCGAGTACCATTGTGTTTGCAAATTACTCAAACGGCCTGAGACCAAAGTACAAAAAAATATCATATTACATAACTATGCATTTCATCATACATATGATTCTAGGGAGGAATTTCAGTAAACTAGTTAGAATAATCAAAGTAACAACAAAACTCTACACATTAAAAGACTAGATTTCTCCCTTAATTTTCTTTTTGTCCTTTTTTTCCTAAACTGGCAAAATTCATGCACCACAAAAGAAGAGGCTCATTGGATGTACTTCCCTTCTTGATTTCAGATCATCTAAAAATTTTCTTTCCAGAAACAGGAACAAGTTATAAACTGGAACACTGCTGCTGCCATTGCCCTTTCGTACGGAACAGCAAGACAGCTTGTTAAAAAAAAAAAAAGGAAAAAGAAAAAAATCCTGTTGAATGCTATACATTTAACAATAAACTGGTTCACACGGTGTCGTGGATGTGAATCGTACTTAAACTTATCGTGCAATGTTTAAATCAAAATGTACAACAGATTAAAAAATGCAAATGGGCTTTGCCAAATTCTGTAATAGCTCCATCCCGAACAATTTAGTATAAACGGATTATCCTCTGGAACTTTCTAGTATCCGAATTTGAAGTTTTCTGAACAGGCTAACTTCACATTACTTTCCTGCCAAAAATTCATTGTACGAACCTGCTTTTGCATATAAGTTGTCGAACCAAAAAGGAAGGCTTTAAGTCCTGAAATTCTCAAAAGCAAAACAAGGCCACATGTGTTACTTGGGTCACTTTACCCATATGCTCCCAAAGGCGTGTTGCTCTAAGGAAGATCCGATTGCACTTGCCAGGTAGATGCTTCCAAATACTGTAATTCTCATTAATGCATATGACAACCCAAGTCACGTGAGGATTTGAAACCTGCCAATAACTTTCCCCATAAGTTATTACCATGTGTCTAGGGGAATGAAGACAGAAAGAACAACGAACAAAGGAGAGAAAGAAGGAAGGGAAGGAGAAAGGGACTCACTCCAAGACCAGAATCACCATAATTACAGTACAAGACTACACATCAGAAATAAATGTGATGCATTTCCCTTACAGCGAGGCCACTGACACCTAGGCTACTCAAGACATAGTTTTGGATAGGACTGCCATGCAGTAGGGAGCACAAGCTCTCTAAAACATAGATTTTCATCAGCAAATCAAATTGATCTTTAAATTAGGAGAGTGAAAATATTTTATTTTCTTGTTCTCATACATGATATTAGAAATGTTCAAGATAATTTTTCAAAGTTTCTAGGAAAATACTTATTTTAATAAATTTCACTACATCTTTATTGAACCCCATCTGAAGTAGTATTAGTATTAACAATTAGTCACCATTTATTGAATGCCTACTGTGCATCCTGCATTGTTTAATCCTTATGTAAACTTGTTAAGGCTTTCTGACCTCCTGTAGGATTTGTTTCCTTTAAATAAGCACAACCTCTTTGTAATGCAATATTTTTTAAAAGAAGTTTATTTCAGTGACTAACCTGCTGAAAGAGGTTAGCATTGTTGCATTGTTTAATCCTTTCAACAACTCTTTGTCGGGATAGACGTGACATCATTTTATGGATAATGAGTCTGACACTTAAGAGGTTAAATTAATACTGCTGGGTAAAATCTAGATTTAAACCCCAGGCTGTTCTACTATAAGTCCTATTACAGTACACGCCTCTATATCCCTAGAACGAAAGGTGAACAATATTACTAGAATGTATCCTTCAAAAGAAAATTTGAACAAAAATTTAAAAACCAGAAAGATGTCAGACACACCTGCTTTATGAACAGCCACGCTGCCCCCTGTGAACACCACTCAGAAAAGCTCACTTCTACCCATCCCTTGAAGTATATAAACTAGCAAAATAGAACAGAAGCAGCAGTTGGTACTGAGAGGAGACAAAAATGATAGAGTAGATAAAATAAATCTTGATATAAGAGACATCGTACACAAATGCTAGTAGATGCCTTATAAAGCAATTTACCTGAATTCCTTTAAATCCACATAGAAAGTAGTTGTGCCACAGAGGCTTAGTTTTGTCGATCTGAACTTCATTAGCACTAGCACTGAAGTCCCTGCAAAACCAGAAGGCAGGATACATTAGAGTCTGGAGGCCTCTGCTGCAGCATCGACGGCTGACTGCCGCCACCTTGTGCCAAGGCAGTGATACCGAAATCGCACTTCCCATTTACTTCCAATACATGCACTTCACAGTCTACCCCAAAACAACACCCATCTCCAGCTGCTACAAGTTAGGAGAAAAAGTTATGGTGACCTTGATAACTACACTACTTCCAACTGACCCTTATTTCCTGAAACAGAGGAACTGGCATGTTGTAGCTTAATGCACACCACTGTTTATTTCAGGATGGTCCTGGTAAAGCTAGTGGAAGCCTCATCCTGTGGCCCTGCTGTTCCGCACACCTCTGACTGGAACACTTGCTCAAAGCCTTCTTTCCTCACACGCTCCACCAGCCATCCAGTTTTACCATATCCACAGTTTAAGGCGGGGAGGGGGAAGTAAATAAAACAAATAATGATGCTGCTAATGGACCACAATTCACTTAATAAAATAAGATGCCATGAATCTATACCTATATAAATGAACAGATGAATAAATAGCTACATGAAGGAGAAGAAAAAACTCTTCCTTAGAGTAAACTGCCAACTAATTAGAAAAATGAAGGAAATCAAAAAATCGCTATTTGACAAACTCCATGGTAACTGTTTCAGGAAAGAATCATCGTTGGATGCTAAAGTTACTGAGTAAAAATTTGATGAGATAAAAGATATTTACATCCACTCCAGGTATTTCCGCACCAGACACTTTCCGCAAGGAGAAGATTCTGGAACTTGGCGGTGGAGAGCTCCGGCTGGAGCACCGCCCAACCAGGTCATCAAAACCAACACGGATAAACGCACACCACGCGCCTCCTCCATATGATGGCTGAGGACGCATCAGTTGATGTGTAGAACTTTGTACTGTTTTTTGACTTCTTTGTAAGTCAAAAATTATTCCAAAAATTAAAAATAGATAGGCTTGTAAATCAGCCAAAAGACAAAATATGTGAAATGGAAAGTGGGCAGAGATCAATTTAAAGTGAGGAAATAAGCAACATGCCTCATGTCGACTGAGTGCTCTTCACATAACTTACTAAATACCTACTATGTGCCAGTCACTGCAGCAGGGACCCTGCGTGCATTTTCTTCACTCGGTAACATGAATACATCACCTCCTAAGGAAAATGTTTAAGGAGCACTCAAGTGTGCAAGGTGTTCAGAGGAACAGAAAGGAAAAGGGCTCATCTTTTAAGTACCCGTAATCTAGCAGAGACAACATGGACACAGGCAGGAGCACGCAGCCTGTCATGTGATGTGATACGGGTGGGGTAGGAGGCCAAGAGGGCAGCATCATTTCCACAGTCGGCATAACGGGCTGAGGAGAAGGGGCCTTCCTGGAGGCTGGGAGGTATAGGGACTCGAAGGACACAGTCTGTCCAGATCACAAGCACTTTATTGTCTCCCACAGAAGTTAAAAGATATTGGGAGAGTGATGTCAGCATCAGGGTAGAGTGAGATGCTCCCTGTGTCTCTCCTTTTCAATCTGCAACTGGTGGGACATCCATTAACTCAAGATTCTTCTGCTCAGGACGCCAGGGTGCCTGAGAGATCCACACAGCTGTGCACAGGGAGGTGGGGAAGTGGAATGCACAGGGCCGGCTGGGGGACTCTCCGGACAGCAGGAATGGGGCTCCTGACTGACCCCGGGTCCCTGGGGGCGGTAGCTAAGCCCAGAGTCCTAGCAAGAGCAGCTGCAGCCATGGCAACCAGGCCGCAACTCAGGCCCCCTTCGTGGCCTGGGTTTGGGTGGGAGTGGGGAAGAAAAAAAAGGACAGCAGTGCTACCAGCACCCAGAACTCAGGCTCCTTGCCCTGGCTGCAGTGGACCTGCATCCCTGGAGGAGTCGAGTCTCTGACCTCCTGGCCACAGAAATGTAAACGGCCACAGGGAATCAAGCAGCAGTGGCGCAGACTCGTCATCCCCAATCCCTGCTATCCACCCCCACCAAGGTGGCCTGAGACCCAGACAACCTCGGAAGCGATGGGGGCACACGCCGCCCCGTGACCCTGGCAGCGATGCCCACACAGCAAAACCGGCGACTAGATTGACCCTGGGAGCATCGAGGCACAAGTAGCAGTGCGGAGGGCACCTGCCACCCGTCTGGCAGGGCAGTGGGAGGTGGGAAATGCAGGCTCTCAGATGCACTCAGCGCGAGAAACAAAAACCGAAAACTTGTGCCACAGCACCATCTCCCGGCGGGGAAAGGGCCTCTGACTACCACCCTGCTGAAGAACTGGTAAAATCAGAGCTGTGCCTAAGTAAGTGTTCCATACTTCAAATATACGGGGAGTGGAACCACCCCGCAAGCACCAAGAATCATCACGTTAACAAGGTATCACAAAAAGAAAACGACAGTTTTATTCCTTAGCTCCTTGAATTGCCTTTCTGAATTTCCTTGCCTCTCACTGAGTTTCTTCTTAACATCTATTTTTGAATTCTCCATCATTTAGATCACAATCTTCCATGACTTTGAGTTTGGTTTCTGGAAAAGATGCTTGGTATTTCAATCTTCTTACATTTATTCACATCGTTTTGTGAACCAACATATGATCTATCCTTGAAAATGTCCCATGGGCCCTTAAGAAGAATATGTATTCTGTTGCTTTGGGGTGGAATGTTCTATGTCTATTAAGTGTACGTGGTCACTATGTCATTTCAGGCCAATATTTGCTTGTCGACTTTGGAGGATCTATCCAGTGGTGTAAGTGGGGTGTAAAGTCTCCTACTATTACTGTGGTGCTATCAATTTCTCTCTTTAAGTCTGTTAGTAGTTTATCTATTTTGGTGCTCCTGAGTTGGGTGTATATGTAAATAAATGTTATGTCTTCTTGATGTCCCCTTTATCTTTACATAATGTCCATCTTTGTCTCTTATTACCCTTTTTGGCTTGAAGTCTATTTTGTCCTAAGTGTGGCTACGCCTGCTTTCTTTTGAATGGTATTTACTTAGAATATCATCTCCCATCCTTGTCTTCTCTGCCTAGCCTTTTCCTACAGTTCAAAAACAGGCACTCATTTTTCCACCAACCTTTGTTCCCACACTACATCACCCATCTGCTTTCTCCGTTCTTACACCCATGTTGATGAATGCTAAGAAAAAGTCTCAAAATGAGCAGACATGACTCACATTCCACTTACACATTTTATTCATTCATTCACCTGTTCTTCCAACAAACATGTGCCAGTGGCCACACTGTTTTTGTCAGGCACTAGGCTAGATGAATATAAGAACAATATTATCACAAAATAAATAGAGAAAAAATTAACAAGACTTTCAAAACATATACCTTCAAAACAACAAAATATTTCTGACAGAATCTGAAGACCTAAATAAATGGAGAGATATACTGTGTTCATGAATTGAAAAACTAAATACTGTTAAGATGTCAATTCTTCTCAGACTGATGTATATATTCAGTGCACATCCAATAAAAATCCCAGCATGCTTTTTCAAAGAAATTGAATAGCTGATTCTAAAGGTAATGAGAAAGTGAAAAGATCTAGAATTGCCAAAACAAATTCTTAAGAGACAAACAATATTAGAGGATTTACTACCTGAGTTCAGGGCTTATAAAGCTACGATTTCAGATAGTATGGTATTGACATACAGATAGACAAATACATCAATGGAACAGAATACAGTCCAGAAATAGGTCCATGCAAATATTGTCCATTGCTTTCAACAAAGGTGTCACAATAATGCAATGGGAAAAAATACATTTTCCAATAAATTGGATGGCCACATGCAAACACATAAACCTCAGCCCTCATCTTATGCAAAAATTAACTCAGAGTGAATCATTTACCTAAATGTAAGAACTAAAATTACAAAATTTCTAGAAGAAAACACTGGAAAAAAATGTCTAGCAAGCTCTGGTTTGGCAAAGGTTACTTAAACGTTTACAGTCAAAAATTACAAACTTTAAAAGAAAAAAATCAATAAGTATAACTTCATCAAAATTAAAAACTATGCTTCTTCAAACAACACAGTAAAGAAAATGAAAATTCAAGCCACAGACTAGATGAAATACTTTGCAAAACATACATCTAACAAAGGATTTGTATTTATAATATATATGACACTCTTACAGGTCAATAATAGAAGATGAAAAACCTACTTAAAAATGGGCAAAAGATTCGGACAGACCTTTAAACAAAAAAGATTTACAGATGACAAATAAATATATGACAAGATGTTCAACATCATTAGAGAAATTAAAGACCACAATGCACTACTATTACACACTTATAATAGTAGGTAAAATTCAAAAAGACATGTTAGCAAAGATGTGGAGCAGCTGGAACTCTCACCCACCGATGGTGGGAGTGTAACTGTTACAACCACTTTGGAAAACAGGTAAATTCTTTGAAGAGGTGAACCAGGCAGTCCACTCTTAGGTATTAACCCAAGAAAAATGAAAAACATGTCCACACATAGATTTGTACACAAATATTTTTAGTAGCATTATTCATAATAGCCAAAAACTAGAAATGATCAAAATGCCCATCAATAGTGCATACATAAACACATATGGCATCTGCATGCAGTGAGTGTTACACATATGACCCATTCTGGGAGGCGTGCTGCGTACTTCTCAGGTCCTGTGGGATAAAGCTGCTTATCTGCAGCAGAAAGTGCCCCTGACTTGATAACTCTGCTCCGCCCCCCTCACTCATTCCCCTTGCTCTTTCACTACCCTCCTGGGAGCCGTCCCCAAACACTCCACCTTCATTCAAGTCTGTCTCGGGCTCTGCTTCTGAGAAAAAATAGAACTGAAATCACATATTTATTATCATGGGAATTGTTAAATAAATCTGAATAAGTCAATATGACAAATTATTAATATTATGCACCCAATTTTAAGTGTTTGCAAACAATGGCAAAATTGTGTTTGACATAATGAATGTAAGGTTTTCTGTAAAGAGTCCAAATGCACATAAAATATATTCTTCATTATGCAAAATAAATAGAAAGTAAAAGGATCTGATACAATAAGTCCCATACAAAAGTAAGGAATTTCTGTATCTTGCACAACCTTCTATAATGCCTTATCAAAGGCACACATAAAATAATTGCAGAATAAACATTATCGCAGGCAAATGGTCCCATGAACAATATGCCAAAACTATAATATGCCAATTATATGCCAAAATCTTTTTTGTAATTAGCAAGTCACATCCATCATAATATATTATTAACAAGTAGGTCTTATCTCACAAATGAAAAGAGTTCAATATTAGAAAATTCATCTAATTCATAATATTTATAATAAATATTATGGGTATAATTCATAATATTTTTAATAAACTGATCTCCAATATTGAGCAGACATTTTAAAAAATTGATACCCATTAACTATGTTTTAATCTTAGCAAACTAAGAATTACAAACAGTAACAAAAAAGTATATCCTTAATTTAACAAAGCACAGGTACTACAAACTGACATCTGTTATGTACCAGATTCTGTTTGACACCGAGGCTGCAGCATCGAAGAGGGGAGGCAACAGTACCTGAAGTCACAGAGCTTGTAATCTACTCAAAATAATGCCAGAAACATGACACATCTTCAGTAAATGTTCCTTAAATGAATGAGCAAATGAACAAAATAAACAAGTATTAAGTAGTAGCCTTAGGTTCTTTTGCAACCCCGATACAAATTTTCAATTAATTTAATAACTTATTATAAATTTGGTATCTCCTAAAGAGTTCATTTGGGTACAAATACAAACACATAACAGCAATCCTAAATACTCACGGGTATAGGGGATTTGTATTGGACAGCTGGAGAGTGTTTGCTTTCACAGGTTCCACAGCTATTAATATATCTTGTTCTATAGCCATAGGAAGAACAGAATATCCACAGTAATCTATATGTTCTCCTAGAAGAAAGAGAAAGCATTTCTTATCATTGGAAACACATGACACAAGAGAAACACAAGTTGATACACAGGAAAAACTTGAAGCCAGGTTTTAACAGAAAACAAAAATACCACAGGCGGTAAGTGATTAAGTTTTCTTTTTCTCCCAGATATTTGAGCCAGGAACTTCTGCTAGCATAAATATATTAGTTATTAGTGTCTATTAATTTTAAACTTCTCCACAAGATTTTTTATCTACTTTCTAATTCATAATGAACATCTTCAAATATTTGTTATGAGACTAGTTATATGAAGCATCAAAAAAAAAAGTATCTCCTTTCTGTCATTCTTCTCTATTAACTTTTAAAATATGAACGATTGAAGCCTTTAGTGCACTTTTCCTTATATTAACATGAGTCCACTCTATTCCTCACCAGTGAATGAGCTCACTAAAGTAAGGACTTTGCTTTACTTTTCTTACATTCTAACCAAATGCCTAACAAATTATACTGACACCAATAAGTTGTGTTAAGTATGCTACACATAGCTGGGGTTTAAAAAAAGAATTTAGAAAAAGTATATTTGATTTGTACTACTTTATACATAGTCAGCAGTTGGGAACCACTCTGCCTGGTTTCAGGAGTTGTAACTGGCCCCCCATGGCTAAGGCTGAGTGAGCAACCTCTGGAATGCAAGCCACTAAGAAGACAAAGCTTCTCCCCAGCCCCCAATGCTTGGTCGGTTAGTCAGAGATAGGTATGACCCCTCAGAGGAGGAGCAGCCTAAGCCAGACACGATCCCTTGGGAGACCATCATGGAAGGACTCTGGGGGCTGCAACAAAGAGGGAGTGATGGACTCTCGCTCCCCAGCTATTCTGACATAGCCTGAGTCCCCATTTCTGTCTGGGAGAAGCACTTCCTGGCTCTAATCCACTTAAGCCTGAAAACCTATGATGGAGGAGGCAGTGCAGCCCTGTGCTGGAAAGGGCGCCACCTCCCCCCCCCCCACCCTGGGATCAGGCCTAAGAAAAAATGTGTAAAATGCTGTGAAACCTGCTTGTTTAGAATGCTCTCATTTCAATGATAAGGGTCCAAGCAAGAAGTTTGTTCCTCAAAGTTTTATGGCTCTTTAGCTATCTGACCCTGACTGAGAATAAGCCCTCATAGTTCTTTGAATGCTATCTATTGTTTGATCCTTACCTATATTCTTGTGCAAATGAACCCAATAAAAGCCCCTTGAGGAAGGGGCTCTTGGCCCTTCTCCCTTGAGTGATCAGCCACCTTTCCTCCCCAAGCAGATCACATCTTGGTAGTTTCACTTCCATCCATGGTGGATGGGGGGGGGGGGGGAATTTGCAGGCAAAGCTGCCCCCACAGTCAACAAACATAGGAGGCAAACTACCCTTTTCATTATAATTCCTCCTTGAAATACAAGGAAGAATTTTTTTCTACTATACAATAATGTCTTCAAATTCCTATTTAAATTCAAGGTTGTTATTCATAAAATTTAAATACAAAATCACAATTCAGGAAAGATGGGATAAGCAAGCCCGATTGTATTTCCACAGGCCAGGTTTTTATATCTGTTCCTGTGGCAGACATTCATCAACTGAAAAATATAAAGTGAATGGAAGGCAATTCAACTGGATAATTATATTTTTAAACCAATGTTTTACATATTATTACAGTAAAATCCTTTTGTTTCTACATTGATGTGTCCTTCAAAAAAATAAAATAGGCTTCCAGTCAAGATGGCTGCATTGGTAAATGCAGTACTTGCATTCTCCCTCAACTACATCAGAATTACAGCTGAACTACAGAACAACCATCATTCAGAACCACCTGAAATCCAGCTGGATAGAAGTCCTCCAATTAAGGATATAAATAAGAAGCCACATTGAGACTGGTAGGAAGGGAGGAAATACAGAGCAGGCTGTTTTTATACTAACGTGTGGCAGATAAAATTGGGAGATAACTCAGCTGCAAACATCTCTCCTGAGAAATAAGGGGTCCCAGCCCCCAATCAGGCCTCCCAGACCAGGTTTCCAGTGCTAGGAAGACAAGTCCCCATCACTTTTGGCTGTAAAAACCAATGGGGATTGTGGCAGAGGGAGAGAGAGGGCTTCGGGAGTCCCAGGCAGTTTCTCATAAAGGCTGCACACATGGATGTACCTGGACTCATTTGCTCTGAGTTCCAGTGCTGGGACAGCAGCTTGAAAGACACCAGGGACATACCAGAAGGAACTGAAGTGTCTGGCATCAGGGCCGGAGCTGGAGGGGCAGCTTTCTCACATACAGAAGTGCAGGCAGAGACCATTGTTCCTTTTCAAACTCCTTCTCCCACAGAGCTGGCAGGATAGCACCATATTTAAGTCTACATCAACCTGGCTATCACCATTCACCCAGCCCTGGTGATTCCCTGAGACCCCGCTCCCACAACCTGTGGGTCCACAAAAGTTGCTTCTATTGGTTTTTCCATGGAATGGCCTGTCTAGCTTCTTGCTTTAGATTTTCCTAAAATCTTTCAAATAAGGAGCTTCGGCCTCATTGTGCCTCATACCACTTGCTAAGTGACCCCAGGCCTGGCAGTAGCAGCAGCTGGCCTTGCTTCCCAGCTTGGCTTCTTTTGGCACCTCGAAGCCCAGCACAAGTAGCAGCCATCTGCAGATCACTTTGTAGCTCATGCCAGCTTGCCTCGGGCAGAACATATGAGGTGGCTGACCTTGGCCTGCACATCCTAGGAGGCCCCAGAGTCAGTGAACTCTGCGGACCACTTCAGACATGTCAAAGCACCACCAAATCACCTGCACAAGCAACTCACTAATGGGGCAGACTCAGCAGGCACCAGAGCCTCACTGGAGTAATTCCTGTTCCATGGAGTGGGGTCGTCTATGCAGGTAATCCTCCACAGTAGTCATAGCCAGTTCTTATAGCAAATTAGCCTGGTGGAAAATCCCTCCCATTGACATGCCAACAGCAATCAAGGATCAACTAAAACAAGAGGGTGTACACAGCCCACAGAGGGGGAGAGGTGCACCTGGAGCACCTAACTCAGATAAACAGGGAGGTTGTGACACTGGACCCTACAAGATACCTAGTACATTAGTCCATTCTGCCAAGCCCAGGAGATTTAGCAACTCTACCTAACACAGAAACAAAAACAGGGAGAGAGAAGACGAGGAAAATGTCTTCCAAAATGAGGAGACAAGGAAAAATTTCCCAAATGAAAGAACAGAACTGAATGTCAGGGAAAAAACCTAAACAAAATAGAGGCAAGCAAACTACTAGATACAGAGTTCAAAACACTGGTAATAAGGATGCTCAATGAACTCAGTGAGAACCTCAACAGCATAAAAAAGAACATGGAAACCATAAAAAAGAACCAGTTAGAAATGAAGAATATTTACAGGGAGTCAACAGTACAGTAGATAAAGCAGGGAATTAAAACAGTGATTTGGAATATAAAGAAGCCAAAAAAAGAAAACACCCAATCAAAACAGCAAAAAGAAAAAATTCAAAAAAGTGAGAATAGTGCAATGAGCCTCTGGTACATCTTCAAGCATACCAACATTCATATCATGGGGGTGACAAAAGGAGGGGAGAGAGAGAGCAAGAAATTGAAAACCTATTTTTAAAAAAATAATGAAAGAAAACTTCCTTAACCTGAAGAAGAAAATAGATACACAAGTCCAGGAAGCACAAGAAAGTCTCAAACAAGAGGAACCCAAAGAGGCCCACAGCAAGACATGGCAAAATTAAAATGCAAAAGGTTAAAGACAAAGAAAGAATCTTAAAAGCGGCCAAGAGAACAGCAGTTAGTTA
Source organism: Artibeus jamaicensis (assembly GCF_021234435.1). NCBI lineage: Eukaryota > Metazoa > Chordata > Mammalia > Chiroptera > Phyllostomidae > Artibeus > Artibeus jamaicensis. The sequence continues at coordinate 21,871,087 of NW_026521883.1, forward strand.
CCTACAAGGGAGTTCCCATAAGACTGTCAGCGGATTTCTCAACAGAGACTTCACAGGCCAGAAGGGATTGGCAAGAAATATTCAAAGTGATGTTAAGTAAGGACCTACAACCAAGATCACTCTACCCAGCAAAGCTCTCATTTAGAATTGTAGGACATACAAAGAACTCTCCAGACAGACAATGCTAAAGGAGTTCATCACCACCAAAACAGTATGACAGAAAAATAATTTTTAATAATAAAAAAGTAGTAAAAATAAAGAGTTTTTCTCCTAGATTGACAATGACAGATGGAGAAGCAGTTATCCAAGTTATTGTTCTCCCCAACTTCCTTCAAGAAGACAATAATACAAAACAATGGTTCACAAGTAGAAAACACATATTTATTTTTATGTACTATTTTTTAATTATTTTATTGTTGTTCAGTTAAAGTTGTTTGCATTTTCTCCCCACCCCTCCCTGAAACCCAACCCAAAGAAAACAAGTATTTAAGCAAGTGTAACTCTAGGGAGGCACCAGATTCCATTGGGAAGGCTACAGTGTGGATGTCAGCCTTTATCTCTTTTGTCAAAAATGATGGCAGTAACTGGGTGAAGGGCAGGGAGGGAGCAGGAACTGCTGGCAAGTAAGGATGATAAGACTATTACATTCTGAATATTTTAACAAAACTTAAACAGAACATATGCTTTTAATAAACACTAAAATTCATTTCATCCCAAACACTAACTAAATTAACTACATTGGAACATAATATACCTACTTCTTTTATGATGTTATGTTATGTTATGTTATGAATGTTATGTTATGTTATGTTATTTGTTTGTTTGTTTGTTTTTAGAGTTGGGGGAGGGAGAAAGAAAGGAAGAGGAACACCAATGCATGAGAGATACATGGATCAGTTGCCTCTCACTCGCGCTCCCAACTGCGGGTCTGGCCTGCACCCCAGGCACGTGCCCTGACCAGGAATCAAACTGGCAACTCTTTGGTCCATAGGCAGGCACTCAGTCCACTAAGCCACACCAGCCAGGGCTCATATAACTCTTCTCTAAAATCAGAAAATAGTCAATAAATATACTAGAATAAGAATTACTTATCAAGAAAACCTTTGGTTTGGACCCCTTCCCCTCAAAACTAAGTGAAGCTTGGCTCTGTTCTGAAAATATTGCTTCTTTTCAGTCCTCTTGCAATAGCAAGGAGTTGTTCTCCTGCTCTGCTGTTTCCAGGCCTTTTGTCTGCCTTCCTGTTCTTAGGAGGCTCAACCACATTCTCTCCTCATCACTCTCATCTATGATTCTTTTAGACACTCAGTTCCTCTGTGAAGACCTTAGCACCTAATTCCAGCCTGTCTCCATTCCATTCCTGCAATAACCAGGACACCATCCAGGTAAACAACCCAGGCCAAGGCCCCAGCTTCCTCATCCCTTGACCCATAGAGAACCTGCCCTCCTCCTCTCTGCTTCAGCCACATACTTACATCCATGGTACTTACAAATCTAGTAATGACCATAGACCTTCTTATCACCTGGAACTGTTCTACCTATGAAATCTTAGTTTCAAATATCATATTCATTACTAAAACTTTCCATCCTGCTATTTCTATTACTCAGATTATGCCACTTGCCTGTTTTCCAGACTCAGTTCTTTGCCCTTTTTACCTTTCAAGCTCCCCACTACCTGTCCTTCTTTTTCTACCCAGCATAGATTCCTGGTTTCATATCATCATCTTCCCAATGCCACTCTCATTCTCCTATAATCTCCATCCAAAACAAAACCCCAAATACAGATCAAACACAGGCAACTCAGACTAACTGAGAAGGAAAAAACGAAACTTTGCAGACTGGTATTGCTGTAACGCTTTGTCTCCAGCTCTAACCAGTCCTCAGCATTACCCAGCAAACCTTCTGTTTTCCCAGTCATCTCCTCTTTCATCCTTCTTTACAAGGCTATTCCACATTTTCTGCCTCCTCCTTAAATGGTCAACCCTTCCTACTCTCCCCCATGAGAACTCCCTCAACTTTCCATACAAAAATTAAAAATTTACCTACATCAACCTGAGTCCTTTTCTCCCTTGTCTTACATGAAAACGAGTCCAAGTGGTCCTCAGCATAGGCTCTAGATGCCGGCCCTCTTACCTTCCAGGAAACTCTGCTCCATCAGTTCCTCCCTGCTTGGATGTCTTCCATCTCTCTCCCCAGTGGATTTACTCCATTCCCCTCCCTCCTTATTTAACCATACTCAAGCCTTTCATATTTTTTAAATCTCCATTATTCGCTTCAAAATAACATAAGGCTGTCTGAGTTGATAATAATTGAAGCTCTTGGGTACATGGGAGTTTATTATATTATTCCAACTACTTTTTTGTATGCTTACATTTTCCATAGTAAAGCGTTTTCTTTTTAATCCTCCTTTGAGTCCTACATTTTTCTCAGTTCTACATCCCATTTTCTCTCCATAAAAGCCAACCATTCTCACATAAAGACTGGGACTGTTGCAACTTTATACATTACGGCATCCCCGTGCCAGCACATGTTAGGTGTTCAGTCCATATTGGTAGAATAGATATAATCACATGTCATGCCACAGTACTTAAATATCATTGTAACTGGATAAGGAGCTACACAAGTTTCCTGTTTTGGATGGAAAAAGGGATTCTCTGGAAAGTAAGAAGGTTTCTATGGAAAGTAACCTCATAGGGTGATCTGATCATAAATTCCTAACTGGGGAGGTTATGGTTGGTAGTCATGTCCCAGGCATTTAACTTATTTAGTAAAAGGCTTATCTTTGCCTTAAGCAAGCTCTGTCCATTATTTCTGTGAATCTAGGTTAACACACCTTTGAAATGCCCCTTTTCAAAACCCTCCTTCTTTTTTTTAATTTTTAAAATAATTTTATTTAGTTACTTTTCAAGTACAGTTTTTTGTCTATTTCTCACATCCCAGCACCCCGCCCCCGACCCTGTGCTCCCAACTCCCTCCCATTTCCACCCCCCTTAGTTCTCATTCCTGTGTCCTTCATATTTGTTCCTCCAAATCCCTCCCCTTTTTCCCCCTTAAATTCCCTTCCCTCTCCCCTCTGGTCACTGTCCCCTTGTTCTCTATTTCAGTGTCTTTGTTTTTATTCTGCTTGCTTGTTTGTTTTGTTGTTTAGCTTCCTGTTAAAGGTGAGATCATATGGTATTTGTCTTTTAACACCTGGCCTATTTCACTCAGCATAATGCTTTCCAGTTCCATCCATGTTGTTGCAAAGGGTAGTAGCTCCTTCTTTCTCTCTGCTGCATAGAATTCCATTGTGTATATATACCACAATTTTTTGATCCATTCATTTACTGACGGGCACCTAGGTTGCTTCCAACTCTTGGCTATTGTAAACTGTGCTGCTGTGAACATTGTGATGCATAGGTTCTTTGAAATTGATGTTTTAGGATTCTTAGGATATAATCCTAGCAGTGGAATTGCTGGGTCAAAAGGCAGGTCGATTTTTATTTTTCTGAGAAAATTCCATACTGTTTTCCATAATGGTTGCACCAGCCTGCAATCCCACAAACAGTGAACTAAGGACCCCTTTTCCCACAATCTCTCCAACATTTGTTGTTTGTTGCTTTGTTTATGATAGCCATCCTGACTGGTGTAAAGTGGTATCTCATTGTGGTTTTAATTTGCATCTCTCTGATAGCTAATGATATTGAGCATCTCTTCATGTGTCTCTCGATATTCTGTATGTCCTCCTTGGAGGGTGTCTGTTCAAGTCTTTTGCCCATTTTTTAAATTGGGTTAGATGTCTTCTTAGAGTGAAGTCGTGTAAGTTCTTTGTATATTTTGGAGATTAAACCTTTGTCTGAGGTATCATTGGCAAATATGTTTTCCCATACAGTTGGTTGTCTTTTTAATTTAATACTGTTTTCTTTAGCCGTGCAGAAGCTTTTTATTTTGATGAGATCCCATTTGTTTATTCTTTTCTTTATATTCCTTGCTCGAGGGGACATATCAGTAAAAAATGTTGCTGCATGGAATATCTGAGATTTTCTTGCCAATGTTCTCCTCTAGGACTTTAATGGTGTCACGGCTTATATTTAAGTCTTTTATCCACCTTGAATTTATTTTGGTGTATGGTGTAAGTTGGTGCTCGAGTTTCATTTTTTTGCATGTAGCTGTCCAGTTCTCCCAACACCACTTGTTGAAGAGGCTATCTTCACTCCATTTTATATTACTGCCCCCTTTGTCAAATATTAATTGACTGTAGAGAGTTGGGTTGATTTCTGGGCTCTCTGTTCTGTTCCATTGGTCTGTGTGTCTGTTTTTATGCCAGTACCAAGCTGTTTTGATTACAGTGGCCTTGTAATACAGTTTGATATCAGGTATTGTGATCCCTCCTACTTTGTTCTTCTTTCTCAAAAGTGCAGCTGCTATTCGGGGTCGTTTATGGTTCCATATAAATTTTCGAAGTGTTTGTTCTATGTCTGTGAAATATGCCATTGGTACTTTAATAGGTATTGCATTGAATCTGTATATTGCTTTGGGTAGTATGGACATTTTGATGATGTTAATTCTTCCAATCCATGAACAAGGTATATGTTTCCATTTGTTTGTGTCTTCCCTGATTTCTTTCTTCAGGGCTGTGTAGTTTTCTGCATACAGGTCTTTTACCTCCTTGGTTAGGTTTATTCCCAGATATTTTATTTTTCTTTTTGCTATATCAAAGGGGATTTTTTTTCTTGATTTCTGCTTCTGCTGATTCATTGTTAGTATACAAAAATACCTTTGATTTCTGGATATTGACTTTGTATCCTGCTGTTTTGCCAAATTCATTAATTAGTTCAAGCAGTTTTTTGGTAGAGTCTATAGGATTTTCCATGTACACTATCATGTCATCTGCAAACAGTGACAGTTTTGTTTCCTCCTTTCCTATTTGGATGCCTTTTATTTCCTTTTTTTACCTAATCGCTGTGGCCAAAACTTCCAAAACTATATTGAATAGAAGTGGTGAAAGTGGACCTTGTCTTGTTCCTGTTCTTAGTGGAAAAGCTTTTAGTTTTTGCCCATTGAGTATGATATTGGCTGTAGGTCTCTCATATATGGCCTTTATTATATTGAGGAATGCTCCCTTTATTCCCACTTTGCTGAGTGTTTTTATCATAAATGGGTGTTGTACCTTATCAAAAGCTTTTTCCGCATCTATTGATATGATCATGTGGTTTCTGTCTTTGCTTTTATTTATGTGATGAATTACATTTACTGATTTGCGAATGTTGAACCATCCTTGCATTCCTGGGATGAATCCCACTTGGTCATGGTGTATGATCTTTTTGATATATTGTTGGATGTGATTTGCCAATATTTTGTTGAGGATTTTAGCGTCTGTGTTCATCAGCGATATTGGCCTGAAGTTCTCTTTCTTTGTTGTGTCTCTGTCTGGTTTTGGAACTAGTATGATGCTGGCTTTATAAAAAGAATTTGGGAGTTTTCCATCCTTCTGGATTTTTTTGAATAGTCTGTGAAGAATAGGGGTTAGCTCTTCCTTAAATGCTTTGTAGAATTCTCCTGTGAAACCATCTGGTCCAGGGCTTTTGTGTGGTGGGAGTTTTTTGATTGCTGCTTCAATTTCTTTTGCTGTTATTGGTGTGTTCAGATTTTCTGTGTCTTTTTCATTAAGTTTTGGAAGATTGTATTTTTCTAGAAATGTGTCCATTTCCCCTAGGTTTTCAAATTTCTTGACGTACAGTTCTTCGTAGTAATTTCTTACAATCCCTTCCATTTCTGTGGTATCAGTTGTAATCTCTCCTCTTTCATTTCTGATTGTGTTTATTTGTGTCCTCTCTCTTCTTTTCTTGATGAGCCTACTTAAAGGCTTGTCTATTTTGTTTATCTTTTCAAAGAACCAACTCCTGGATTCATTGATCCTTAGGATTGTGCTTTTAGTCTCTGTCATTTAGTTCTGCTCTAATCTTGGTTATTTCCTTCCTTCTGCTTGCTCTGGGCTGTCTTTGTTGTTGTTCCTCAAGTTCTTGCAGGCGTAGGGTTAGGTTGTTTGTTTGAAATGTTTCTATCTTCTTTAGGTAGGCCTGTATTGCTATAAACTTCCCTCTCAGGACTGCCTTCGCTGTGTCCCGTAAGTTTGGGTTGTTGTGAGTTCATTTTCATTTGTTTCCAGAAACTTTTTGATTTCTTTCCTAATTTCATTCTTGACCCATTCATTGTTTAATAGCATACCATTCAGTCTCCATGATTTTGGGTGCTTTGGGTCAAAACCCTCCTTCTAATGCATTAGTTTAACTATCCTGTATTCCAGCCCCTGAATTAGTTTTTCCCACCTTCATGTAATCTTCCTTATTGTCCCTCCTTAATCTCAAATGCATATGAGAGCTGCAAAACTTCTCCAGAGCATTTGTGACCTTGCTCCCCAGCACATGTCATCAGTTTGGCTCAAATGAACTATTATAAAAAAATTTTTAAATAAATAACACACAAAAAATCATTCTTCATGTCACTACACTATTATTAAAAGTGAGGAATTATAGGGTTTCCCAGTATTCTTCTAATCCAGTGAGTAAATGTAAAATTCATCAAAATTATTCACCACAGTTGAAAAATTTAACCTGCAGCACAGAACAATATTTTTGTCCCTTATGAAACAATATTAATAACCAGTTTCAATAAATTTATAAATTTTTAATGAATGGGCAAAATTAACATTAATAATTACTACATTGGGAAAGATGAAAATATTGTATGGTTCCTATGTTTTGCATAAGTGTATCTTACTATAGTAGATATATGTAAAATATCCTATTTTTTTTTCGGTTCTCCTGGAAAAAAAATTAAGAAAACAAGATATTAACAAAAATTTGGATTTTACCAAAAGAAGAAAAACTTAGAGAAGGAAGTTTTGAAATACCTATTATGTTGACCCTTCCCGGTGCTCGAACATAAAACTTGGGAATGGATCCGAACTTAGAGTTAAACATCTCCTTTAGCTTTAGCAATCTGAAAACAAGAGTAAAATATGTCAGAATATCCACATAATAGAAAAGTCTATAGGATATACACGCTGAAACATACTTCATATATCTACCATCATTAATTACCCCTAAAAAATAAAAAAGCAAAATGTTTTACTGACATCCTTCCTTAAAAACCCCAGGAACAAAAAATATCGTAATCCCCACTAAGCAACACAAGAGTATAGCTAAGCACACAAAAGTTTTAAAAAGTTAAATAAACTCCTATTAAATTTTCTATAGATTTAGACCTTCTTCTGCAGACACAAACCTGGCCCATCTCGTCATGCCAGAAAGTCAGGAAGTGCTGAAACAAGGACCATAACAGAGACCGTAACTGCTGACACAGGAGCCCAGAGAAATTCCCACTGCCCACATCTGAAACAATCTGACCACCAACATAGTGATAAAAGTAACATGTTATAACCCATAAGATAAAATAGAAGTCAATGTGTCCACCCAATCATAAGTAAATGGAAGAAAAGAAAAAAATACTTCCTTACACTAGAATGCCAAATAATAAATGTAAACTACATGAAAAAAACTAGAAAAATCATCATCGGGTAATTGTCCCAGTAATAACTAATTCAGGCAAGGATCATCAATGGAAGCTAAAACCAGTAAATGAAAGTCTGATATGAGACAGAATACTAACATATTCTTAAAGCATTTCACCAAAAGATACTAATTAGAGAAGAGAAAATAGTAACTTTATGGTGGAAAAACCAGGCAGCTGTCTCTTAACCTAGTGATCCAAGTTAACAGCACTGGCACCAGAGCAAATGGACACCATGTACCTCCTGATGCAATGTACTGAGAAAACAAAATTCCTTTTTTGTAGTATTCTTACCAAAAATAAATAAAGTGAATCTAATCATGAAGAAACATTAAATAACCTCTGTTAAAAGAGAAATTTTTAAAGTATAATTGCAACTCTTATATACGTATAAAATAAATGTGTTAAAATTTTTTATTTCATTTAATGATGAAACCAGTAAAACACTGTAACCAGTTGGGAGAATCCAAAGTACTGCTTATATACCATCAAATAAAGAATGTTGAAACGAATTTACAAGTAAACACAAAAACTATTGAAACTAGTTAATAGCAACAATCACCTAACTGCATTCTACCAGACAGAATGTGCGATTTCTATGGACAAGAATTGTTTGAATTGCTGTCAGTTTCCTATGGCCTATATCACTATGAAATAGCTTGACTGTAACAAAAAGCTCAGAGTCACAGAGAAATCAGAGAACTTGAAAGACAGGTATGCCAGGCAACTTCTGGTTCTCCTTAGAGACAGTCAGTAATTTTTTGGTGCATTTCAACATTTTTCACAATTTTTTCCTGCAACCCAAATTGAGGGATATTCTATAAAATAATTGGTCATGAAATACAAAGAAAGACTGAGAAAATGCCTACCCCTCAAAATAAAAAATTTTTTAAAAAACTAAATACAACATGTGTCCTCCATTGAACTGATCCCCCCCAAATTGTTTTTTTGTTCTTTTTTTTTTTTTTGCTATAAAGGACATTAATGGAATAATCGGTAGCACTTGAGGTCTCTCAATTGGATAATGTATCGATGCTCATTTCCTGATTTTGATCATTCTATTCTGGTTACATTAGAAAATGTTCTTGTTTCTGGGAAACACACTCTAAAGAGGCAACGTATCTTCAATTTAATCTCAAAACGTTTAGTAAAATATAACAGAAAAAGAGAGAGCGAACAATAAAGCAAATATAGAATTATGTTAACAGTTGGAGAATCTGGGAGACAAATACACAGTAGTTTTTTTTAACTATATTTGACGTTTCTGTAAGTCAAATTATTTCAAAATACAAAGTTTTAAAAAGCACTTACTGATTCTTTACCAAGTACTGTACGTAAATGTAAAAAGGAGGTTAATAACAGATGTTGGCCTCTAGGAATATAAAAGTAAGCTAAAAGAACATTACAGCGTGACGATAAAGTGATAAGCCAGACAAATACAGTCCTTTAGGAGCAGAAAAAAGCTATTTAGCCCCTATTATGGGAGAACGCAGATGAAGATAAACCCAAAACCGGGAGAATAAGATAGAGGCTTTCCAAAGAGGCAACGGTTAAAATGAATTGTAAAGGATGCCAGACAAGTGGAGTGTTGTGAAGCATTCTAGGTAAATGGAATTAAAAGGCCCAGCATGCTGCATATAAATACATCAAAGGAGAAAAGTAGGAGAGGAGGGTGGTGGTCATCAAACAGATCTTAAAGGGCCTCCTATGACAAGTTGGGGGAACCTAGCTTTTAACACATAGACAGCGGATGGGAAGAGATGTTTAAGGATGAAGTATATTGATTTCACATTTGACAAAGCTCACTGGCAAGTGTATAGAACATGGGTCATAGGAAGGCAAGGCAGAAGCAAAGAAATCCAATAGGAGGCCACTGTAGTGAGAAATGCTTTCAGTACATTAGTGGTGGAGATAGAGAAGGGTGAAAATTAAATTGATATAAGAAAGTCTAATCAATAGGGATTAGTGACCAATTAGGTGTGGAGAAAAGGGAGATGTATCTTTGCAGGAATTTTCTGGCTTATGTAATTCCACTGTCCTGAAAAGGGACTGGTATTTCTGCTTGTGAAAATCACATACTGACCAAAGTCAAGTTCTGCTGAACTTGAACCCTTATTAATTTGCTTTATAAGCACTACAAGCACAAACAAGATGAAGTACTAACAGCAGTGTTAGAATAAGATTCCTAAAACATGTTCTAATAAAATGATTTTGAGTTACTAAATTTTGTATTATTTTCTCAGACTACCTCAGGAAGGCAGCCTATTCAAGCCTTTCCATAACTACTCAGTCACCAAGAAGCTTACCATACAACATTCCTGCCTTTGAAACTCAAATGCCCAGAGGTTAGCAAAGCAATCAAGGAAAGTACTTTTCTCTAAGAATAGAAAGAACTGAGGTGTACATGTTTTTCTAAACTTCATACATAACCTTCTAATAATGAAGCACAATGGCTATAATTGGGAGAGGCTGCATTTTTACCACACTGGACTAGTCACCAGCAACACTCCATCTCTTAAAATGTAGCCATTTAAAGGATGCCTCCAAAAAGAGTACAATGAGCATTTTCAATCTGCAAATAAAAGCTCCTACAAAGATCACACTGTTAAAGGCAGAAAAGGTCACATTATCACTGCACAAATTGTTGAATCTGGCGGCCTGAATGCTCTTTTCACTTGAGAACTTTTTTTGTTGTTGTTACAGGTCTATTTTATTTACCTTGTATATCCCACTTATTGTGTATATTCTTTTTTTAAATTAATTTTATTTAGTTATTTTTCAAGTACAGTTTTTTGTCTATTTTTCCCATCCCAGCCTCCCCCCACCCCTTGCTCCCCACCTCCCTCCCATTTCCACCCCCCCTTAGTTCTTGTCCCTGTGTCCTTCCTATTTGTTCCTCCAAATCCCTCCCCCTTTTCCCCCTTAACTGAGATCTTTTTTAACAGCAGTTTTAGTAACAGAACTTGAGAAACAAAATTATGACTGTAGTGAGTGAAATAGATTTCAATGTAAGGACTGTTTTCCAAGGACCTTCAGGTAACCAAATGGCTAAATGCAAAGAAGAAGGAATTAAGATTTTAGGAGATAAGACAGGTATCTTTGGTTTGCCAATAGGCTCTTAGATAAGTCTCCTGTACTGTCTGTGCTTCTGGTCTCCCTTCAACATCAGGATACCCAGTAATGGCACTATGTAAAATATGAATTTTTAATGCTTGGTTTTAATGCTTGTCATATTGACAACCAAGTATTCTTAAATTAAGAATTCTTAATTCTTAAATTAAGAATACTTGGTTGTCAATATGTATTTTTATGTGAGAGGAATCAGGACATGCCACTCCAAATTATGTCACTTGGCATGAAAATTATTTTGAGTTGAAGGCAATTAAGAAATAGCAAACACAGGAAGAGCTCTCTATCCTCCAGCTACCTAAAAGCATGATACAAATTTCCCTTTTTAAAAAAGATTTTATTTATTTATGTTTAGAGACAGGGCAAAGGGAGGGAGAAAAAGGAGAGAAACAATATGAGAGAAACATCGATGGGTGGTCTCTTCCTACTGCACTGACCGGGACGGAACCTGCAGCACAGGCATGTGCCCTGACCCGGAACTGAATGGGCAAACCCTCACCCTGCCCAACCAACTGAGCGATACCGGTTAAGGCATAAATTTCCCATTTTGAAGTTGCCTCATTCCGTCTCCCATACTAAGAAATACTCTTATCACTGGATACTTCACTGACTTGAGTCTGTATAAAGAAACCTTATTAAAATAACCCTTCCAGTCTTCATTAGTTCACCCCATAGAGTCAGCTTCCCATAACTTACCATCCCTAGAAGCCCAAGCCCCTTCCCTTCACTACTCACTTCTCACAATGTATCTTCCTTTGTTAAAATGGTATATTATCTCCCAGCCCTCACCACTTCTTTGAGTTTTCATTTCTGTGAAGCCCCCATGTGCGTATGAATAAGCCTTGTCTCCTGATAATTTATCTTTTGTCAATTTAATTCACAGGTGCCCACTACTAAAACTAAGAGGGTAGAGGAAGTTTTTCCTCACTTAAAATCATAATTTTAATGAGTTGTCTGTCCTTCACTCTCCTCAACCATGAACTGAGGATAATAATAGAAATTCCTGCAAAGGCTTATTATGAGGATTTTATAAGCATGCAGTACTTATTAGTTATCATTATAAAATTTATGTTTGAGAATTTAACATATGTTTAAAAATAGCATTTCGAAGTATGAATAATTGCCCTTGGGGGAGGAGAAGGAAATTTAATCCCTACTTTGCTCCTTCCACCACAATTCATTTTAGGCCCTGGCTGGTGTAGCTCAGTGTATTAAGTGGGGGCCTGGGAACTAAAGGGTCACAGTTCAATTCCCAGTCAGAGCACATGCCTGGGTTGCAGGTCTGTTCCCAGCAGGGGGCACATGAGAGGCAACCCTCTTTCCTTCCCTTCCCCTTTAAAGATAAATAAATGAAATCTTTTTTAAAAAGTGAAACTTAAATAAAAAAAACAGTGAAACAAATCTGTATGGAGTGATATGGCAGAATCTCCAAGAAATATTGTTAAGTAAAAAAAAGTGACAGAAAAACAAATATGATTCTACTTATATGAACATAACATTAACATCTTTATTAAAAAAATGGTTACAATGATATTATAAGGATACTATAAAGATAAAATGATATTACAAGGACACAAATCAAACTCCTAAGAAGGAAAGAACTGGCAGCACAGGGTAGGAATCAGAGACTGTAGTGAAGAAGGGAACTGTGAGGTTTCCAGGTTTTACTGAGTATACTTTTAAACAATCCAAATCTTTCCTACTGAGAATGCAATCATATAGCACCATTATCATAAAGACAAAAGGTGGGAAACAACCCACCAACTCATGAATGGATAAACAAAAGGTGGTTTATCCATACAGTAGAATAGTATTCAACCATAAAAAGGAATGACATACTGATGTTTCATGAATGAACCTGAAAAATACAATAAGCGAAAGAAGCCAGTCATGGAAACTACATATTATGTAATCCCATTTATTTGAAACTTCCAGAATAACTAAATACATAGAGATAGAAAGTACCAGTACATTAGTGATTGCTTAGGACTGGGGGATGCAGGATTCTTTTGGGAGTGATGAAGAGGTTCTAACTTTGACTACGGTGATAGTTGCACAATCCCATGAATACACCAGAAAACATTTGATTGTAAACTTCAAATAGGTAAAGTGTTTGGTATGTTAATTATGTATCAATAAAACTGTTTAAAAAATAATAACCCAGAAATTTAAAACTTAATCCCAAAGAGAAGGAAAAAAAAGAGACACCACTGCTGAGAGAAGCAGTGAGAAGCGAGCGGAAGTCAAAGCAGTCTCACAAAGCAGGGGGCATGCACAATTGGGATGCAGAAAAGAAATTAGAGCTCCTATTGCTATTTGATTTTTGTATAAAAAGAACAGAAACTCAGTTTATTAAAACATGTGATTTGGTTGACGAGTGCCTTCATTCAGAGGCTCACGTGGCTGTGAAGTCGAAGAAGCACCCTGAAGAAAGGCGTTCCACAAGAAGACAGTCTAATCTCGGCACTCTCATGCCTTTTTCTCCCTTCCAGCAACTGCAACATATGACCAGCTAGGTGGATTTATAGATATACTAGCTAAATTTAACTTAAGTCACCCCCAAAAAAACAAATAAGTGGCTGAAGCATTGCTTGAAGCTAACGATCATACTGCATGCACAAGAAAATGGCAGTGCAAACTTATCTGACTGCTATTATGATCTCTTTACTCAGCACAGAATAAATATTTGTTGCATGAATGAACACTGTAAAAGGCAAAAAATCTCTAAGAACCTTTCGTAAACAACTCTTCATTTCTAGTAACTTACCACTATTCCTCCTTCCCAACAGGACAACTATAGAAATACTGAGCATTATTATTAAAATCATATAAAATGGAAAGAAACTTATACATAGATATATTTTATGTAAAAAACTAATCTACGTGGTGCCAGATTATTTTCATGTAACAAGTTTTTCATGAACCTTATTGGGAGCATGTCTTTAAGAGTGTCCTAATTCATTCAAATGTTTAAGGGCAACAGTACTGTGCAAGGACCTCTGGAAAATATACCGACATACAAAGAAATTCATAAGTAGTCTAAAGAAGTGCTAGTATCCATAATCAAAAACTGTTTCTTTCTGGTAACTAAAGACCCACTGTTGGCTAGCTTACCCGTGAAAAAGCACGTGTAGATTTTAGTAAATTACACCGTCAACTGTCACACAACAGTCATATACCTGGAAGTAGGGAAGTAGGGAGGACTTAATATTAGAGAGAAAAGTTCAGAGAGCAGGGGGAGAGTAAAAATTGGAAACAGCAGAGGGGTAGCAAATCCAACCTTAGAAAATCTGTAAGGCTAAAACTGTAGCATGTTCAGACTTCATTCTATGAGATTTCAGTTCCACTGTATATCAGAATGAAGTATTTCTACAAAGTTATCTGCAAGATGCACTGAAATGAAAAGATCGCCCACTAGGTATCACTAAACTCTTTGTTTTTCTGTAGGTAGGTACTGACAGCAGGTGCCAATTCATAGATACCATGATTTGTTTAGAAGTATGCAGATACCAAGGGTTGTTTAGGATGAGACGCTTTTTCTTTTTCTTCATCTTCTATTTTTTTTCTTTTGCATTTCTTTTTGTTTTCAATTACTATCTTAGAAAGGGTACCTTGAAAAGCACTACGGCTGGCAGGTAAGACAGAGAAGATGTTCAAAAGTTAATGTGGGCACTTCTGCTAAAGCCCTGCAGAGGTGTGTACCACCTTCAGCAAGAAAGGAAAAGGTAGGATCTGAATAGATGAAGCAAAACACACGTTCCCGCTGTAAGTCAAGGTGGAAAGTGCGGCGTGGTCCTCCTTGCAAGCCCAGCCACGCGCGCGGCCTTATGAAATCCCAAGGATTCTTTTCGCTCCCGGAGGCAAAAGCAGCGCCCCAGAGAAGAACCAAAACCCGGACACCATTTGCACCTAGCCAACCTCGGGGGTCCCACACCCAGCATCTCCTCTCCCCCACCTGGGATGTTCTGCCACCTGGACTCGACACGTGAGAGGGCCCTCCGTAGCCATATTTCAAGGTGATCTTTCTTCTGTAGATTCCACGGTCGAATACAGAATCCCAAGACAGCAGGAGCCCTTTCTTCCGGGAGCCACCGGCCCCCACCCTGCGGAAATCCTGCTGCGGAGCTGCGTTGGCTGCTTCCAGTGGCCCCTCCTCCGGCTCCTCCTCCCTGAGCCCCGGGGCTCCCAGCCCGTCCAGAAGCTGTCAGATGCAGCCGAGGTGCGGCTCAGGGCTTTGGGGGAACCTCGGACTCACTGGGGCCCCGTGTCAAGCACCTGCAAAGCTAATTTTGGAAGTCTTTTTTTCTGTGCCCTGGGGATAAATCTGAGTAGAGAGTTATAACGCTGCGCCTGAGGTTGTGCTTTTTTCTCTACTTGGGAGGAGAAGGGGGGAGAAGGTACAGAAAATAAGTAGCATAGACGATAGGTAGAAAATAGATAGGGGGGAGGGCAAGAATAGTAGGGGAAATATAGAATCTAAAGAACTTGAGACACGTGGTCATAAACTAAAGGGGGGAATGGTGGGGGAGGGGGTGTGCAGGGTGGAGGGGAATGAAGGGGGGATAGAACAACTGTATTGGCATAATCAAAAACTATATTTTAAAAATAAAAATAAAAAGTTAGGACTTTTGTTCTTTAATGACCAGCAACTACTTCCCAGAATAACACTAAACTGTTTAGTTATTGTCTCCCGTGTCGGTTATTTAAAAATCAGGCAATATAAAATTGATGCAGCACCTGACTTGACATATTTGCATTTATTCCAAAATAGGTGCACTGGTGGACCTTCCTAGAATACAGTTAATAGTGAGAAAAAAATGCATGTGTTTCAAACTTCAAGAGCCCTTAGCGTCCAACTCAACTTCTTTATTTTTCAGTTACCTAGAGAAATTTCAGGTGCCCTATACCAAGAAACATACCACCCCCACTCCATCACTCTACCATATTTCTATGTTGTTGTCTTCACAGTTGTCACAAGTTACGCATATTTATTTTCTCTATGCATTTTTTTGTCTGCTACCACCTCTGTCATCACTACCATTACAAAGTTAGCAATTTGAGCGTAGGAACTATGTATCCCCAGCACCCAGAACAGAACCTGACAATTTTTTTTTTATCAGTAGGTAAGATGAACTTAATGAACGACCAAAAGGTGAAGTGACTTGCTTAAAGATAGACTGCTAATTGGTAGCAGAACTTGAATTAAACTTCAAGTCTATTACCTCTCTAGTGTACTTTGTACCCCAGAATGCTGAGATTTAACCCGGGCAAAGCCAGTTAGTAACACACTTATCCCAAGGTTTCCAAGTTGAGGAAGTGTGGGCCAACATGACCAACTCACAGGGATAGTGGCATAACCCAGACAGATTCGCTAAGCTGCCACTCCAGAATTTCTGTCGTGTGTACACGGGGAAGAGGTATGTGGAGGCGAAAGCTAAAGTGACATTTGACAATATCAAACTGTAGCTAAAGGTGTGCAGCCCATTGGCACCTGCTTGCATTGTTACTGTAAATGGAACATCACTGTAACTAAGCTATTCGGGCCCAGGACTACTTTTTATTATTTCGCTCCTTATCACTAGCAGATGAAGTGATTATATCTTTTTTGAACCTCAGTAAATCCTAGTGTGATGCTTATTGTGGTTCACTCTTGAGTAAGGGGAGGCATTTCGTCACTTCTATAAATATGTTTGAATGAAGAGAGAACCTGGTGAGAATAAATGTAAATTTTCTAGGAATACCAGTAAATATGAAAAAGGAAAGATCTTTTTTAAATCAGACATGTTTCTAATATATCCTTTTATGGTCACTGAAAAATAACTAAATTTTGAAGCTTTCCATATTGTTAATAGTCCCTAAACAACCTCATTCCATACAGTATTTTTAAATGAATTCAATGACTATTAAAAACTATGTTTCATAAAATAATATTTCCTATTGAATGTGTATTTGATGACTAAATATTAACTTTGATAAGTGAAACCTGATGCCAAAACATTAGTTTGGATCTTGGATACATCTCTATTGCAGTTGCAATAAAACTGATAAAGACTAGAAAGCATCACACAGAACAAAAAGTAAAACTCCCTTTTTGGAATAATGGAGCCAAAGTGAAAGAGTAAGGATATAGTGGGGCTGGAATTAAAGCCCAGGTCCCTAGACTCCCAGCCCAGCCTACTCCTGAATGTGTGTGAGTTTTGATGAGACCTCAGTGAAGTATGCTTTAAGAAAAATTATTGAAATAATTAGTAACTTTGTCTCCAAAATTTATACATTATTATTTTTATAAAACACTACTTTTAAAATAACTTGTTCTCCAACTACTGAAGACTCCCAACTGGAAACCAAAAAACAAAACTCACATACTTTTTTATGCCATCTTCCTTATGCCCAGCCTCTTGCTAAGTAAGCACTTTACATTTACTATTAACTCTGTGCGTCTTCCCAACAATCCTTATGAAGTAGGAAAGTATTCTTCCTTTGTCAATTTTAAAATAATCATAATACAGGTTACCTAAAATTATCAAAAATATACTTTAAAGATTCAAATTATGTTGAGAATTAAATGGCCAATTATTTTTGACAAAGGTGCCAAGACAATTCAATAGGAAAAGGATCATCTTTTTAACAACACTGAAACAATGTAATTTCCATATGCAGAAAAAAACAAACCTCTACATTCACCTCATACTGTACATAAAAATTAAACTTGAAATTGGCATAGACCTAAATGTAAGAGTTAAAACTAAATAAAACTTCTGGAAGAAAACATAAGAGAAAATCTTAGTGGTGGGGCAAAGATTCTTTAAATACCACACACACGAAAAGCACAAAGAACTCTTACAACTTAATGGTAATGAGAAAAATAACCCAATTAAAAATAGACAAAAGAACTGAAGATCTACTTTGCCAAAGAAGATGCATGGATGACAAATAAGCACATGAATGAGAAGATGTTCAACATTAGTCAGAACAGAGATGAAAGTTAAACCCACAATGATATACCACTACACTCCTGCTAGGGGGCTCATTTTAAAAGAACTGACCACACGTGTTGGCAAGGATGTGATGCAACTAGAACTCTTACACACTGCTGACGGATACACAAAACTGCAAGAACAGTTAAGAAAACAATTTGACAGTTTCTTAAAAAGGTAAACATATACATACCATATGATCCAACCATTCCACTACTAGGTACTTACCTATCATTCATTTATACTGCTGTGTAACAATATTACCACAAACTTAGTATAAAACAATACACATTGATTATCTCAGTTTCTATGGTTCAGAGTCAGGGCACAGCTTAGCTGGTTCCTCTCTCTAAGGCACAGGTGGCAAACACAAGGCCCACGGGCCAAAGCGGGCCCTCCACCTTGTTTTATGTGGCCAGGCACCTTGTTTCTACCCAGCAGCAGCACCAAGCTCTCACTTAACTGTTAAGGAGTAGTTACATTTATGCAGTCTTAAAATTACATTCAGCCCTTTACAGGCAACTGCAAAGCTGATGAGGCACCCGGTGAAAATGAGTTTGACACCCCTGCTCTAAGGTCTCACAAAGTATTATCTGAGGTTCAGCTGGGGAATGATTCATTTCCAAGATTGCACAGGTGTAAGGAGAATTTGGTTCTTATCAGGTTGTCAGCATGAAGACCACAGTTTCTTGCTAGCTGTTGGCTCAATGCCACCTTCAGCTCTTTACCACATGGTCCTTCACAACAAGGCCACTTGCTTTTTAAAAGCCAGAAAAGGAGACAGAGTCTGTCCTAGCAAGACGGGTTTACAATATTGTGTAACGGAATCATGTATATTACCCTTTGCTGTATCTTGTGGCTAAAAGCAAGCAACATTTATTTGTCAATTATACTCCAACAAAGTTTTTTTTTAAAGGCAAGTCAGATTTCACCCATGATGAAAAGGGAGCAGCAGTGTCCAACTCACACCCCCCAGCCACATGCAACTCAGGATGGCTATAAATGTGGCCCAACACAAAACTGTAAATTCACTTAATATATTATGACATTTCTTTTTCGTGATCGTGTGTTGCAATGTATTTAATGTGTGGCCCAAGACAACTCTTTTTCCGTTGTGGCCCAGAGATGCCAAAAGGCTGGTCACCCCTGAGGGTAAGTATTATTCAAAAGCATGAGTAATGAGACCACCTTGGAGTCCATCCACCACATTACACAAGAGAAATAAAACACATGTCTGTACAAAAACCTGTAGACAAATGTTCTTAGCAGCTTTATTTGTATCAGTCAAAAACTAAAAAGAGTCAAATACCCATCAACAGGATAAACTGTGGTATATCCATACAATGGAATATACAGCAATAAAAGGAAACAACTAATTGATACATGCATCAACATGGATCAACCTCAGAATAATTATACTGAGTGAAAGAAGCCAAGCAAAAGAGAGTACATACTGTATGCTTTATTTACATCAAATTCTAGAAAAGCAAATTAATCTCTTGTGACAAAACAAACAGATCAGTGATTTCCTGAGAAAACTGAAGGGAGGAGGAGACAGATTACCAAAAGGTGATGAGAAAATTCTGTAGTGATAAATGTTTATTATCTTGGTAGTGGTCATGGTTTCACAGATTTATACGTATGTCAAAATGTTAGGAACCACCCTGCCTGGTTTCAGAAGCTATAACCGCCCCCATAGCTAAGGATGAGTGAGAAACCTTGGGACCATAAGCCACTAAGGAGACAAAGCTTATCTTCCTGCCAGGGGCACCACCTCTGCCCCGTTTTACTTCACCTTGCTTGGCCCTGGGTGGGTGACCATTTAGCCAATGATGGGTAAGATTTATCATGAGGAGGATGACCTAAAACAGGCACAGTCATGAAGGGGCCCTCAGGGAAGGACTTGGGAAGCTATAGAAAAAGGGGCTGATGGACCCTCATCCTTCAGCTTCGTTATAGCCTAAGTCCTCATTCTGTCTGTGAGAAGTCTCCTAATGTCTTGGCTGCCTTACTTCCCCTGCCTGACTTAAGCCTGAAACAATGAGGGGTGGTGCAGCCCTGTGCTGGAAACGGGGAGATCTGCTGGGTGATCAGGCCTAAGAAAGAACACATAAAATCCTGTAAAACCTGCTTTGCTAAGAATGTCCTCAGTTTTCTGAGAAGGGTCCAAGCTTGAAATGAGTTTGTTTCCCAAAGTGTTATGGCCTTTTAGCTAACTGACCCTGACTCAGATTAAGCCCTCATAGTTCTTTGTATGTTATCAATTGTTTGATCCTTACTACCTGACAATGATTGAAGAGCTTTACCCGTATTCCTGTGCAAATTATTGAACCCAATAAAAGCCCACTGAGGAAAAAGCTCCTGGCCTTTCTCCTTTGAGAATTTGGCCACCTTTCCTCCTTAAGCAGATCATATCACGTCTTGGTAGACTTAGTCTCATCCATGGTGGACTGGGAGCTCTGCAGGCAAAGCTCCCCCACATGAAAATTCATCAAATTATACACATTATGTGCAGTTTAATGTACCTCAACAAAGCTTTTTCTGTTTTTTAAAAACATAGCATCCACTCCAACAAGGGCACCAATTAATCATCACATCAATTAATTAAAATAAAAAATGTGTTCATTATTTACCACTCAGTAAAACTGATACCAAGAAAAAGAA
Source organism: Artibeus jamaicensis (assembly GCF_021234435.1). Classification (NCBI taxonomy): domain Eukaryota; kingdom Metazoa; phylum Chordata; class Mammalia; order Chiroptera; family Phyllostomidae; genus Artibeus; species Artibeus jamaicensis. The sequence continues at coordinate 21,891,405 of NW_026521883.1, forward strand.
TTGCATAACTGCACAAATATTCATAATATGCTGTGTGAATGAGGTGACATTCAAATGAACTTTCAAGGACAAAAAAGATTTTGATGTGTAGTGATAGAAATAAGAGCATTCCCAGCACAGAAAGATTAATTAACATGCTTGTTTATTCAACAAACATTCATTACACTTGTGTACTCAAGGAATGTGCTAAGCACAGTGAAGACCTTTTTAACTGCTCTTAGCAAGTTTCCAGACTGGGTTTATGAAATTTGGAGATGACCAGGATATTATGCTCAAAACTTAGCTACATTTTTCCTAATGTTCCTAGTCATTAATTTATTTGAACAATTCTTTCTTCATTGTAGGAATAAATAATTACATTAAAAAGTCATAAATTATATAAATAAATTCAATAAAATGATTTTTATACATGTGGTCAGTACATACATGGTTGATAATTTCAAAACTGTTTCATTATTTAAGAAGTAAAACTATATAGCTCTGATTACTCTGAGGATTCAACCTTAGGATTCAACTTTATCTTGAAGAATTATGAATTTCTGGTAGAGTAACCATATGACTTATTGTCTAAACAACTGAGAATGATAGATATGCCGATAATTATTATTCTGGGAAAACAATACTAAATCAGGACTGTCCTGGGCAAACTGAGATGGATAGTCATCCCAGTATAGGGAGATTTTGTTTTGTTGTAAGTTTTCAAGTACTGATTCCTGAGCTCTACCCAAGATCTACTGACTCAAATCTCTGGTATAGAGTTTGGGGAGCTATAATTTAATGAGGTGCTATAATTGGAAAGCCTTGGACTCTAACATGGTATCATTTAAGGCTCTTCCAATTCTAAAATTATGTTTAATAAGAAAATTTTGAAGATACACTGGCTATTAGACGATATCGAGGAATGATTAATTTTCTGTGTAACAATGATGTAATTATATAAGCAAATGTCTCTATTTTTAGAAAATACACATAGCTGCATTTAAGAGTAATTTCATGATATCTTCATCTTACTTTGAAGAAATACATACAGACACAAATAAAGCTGATTGTGGATACATACATGTTCAGTGGAATATTCTTTCAATTTGACTGTATGTTTGAAATTTCTCATAATAAAATAATGGGAGAAAAAAGCTGTTAGGGAAAATCTAGGGAAAAGCTGTTAGTTACATGACTTTTAAGAACTATGACCAAAAATGTGATTAGTAAATCAACAAATTATTAAAATGTGATTATTAAATCAAGTAATCAATTCATTGCTAAAAAAAAATCCAGCCTGTAATGCTCTTCTGACTTTTTCCTGAGACAAAACGACAAAGATATTCACTGCAGAACTGTTTAAAATAGTGTTATTTTTGCAACATTCTAAATGTATCAAAATGGCATGCTAATGTAAATTAAAGTATATTGGTTCATTCAAAGGAGGAATTATTAAACTATTAAAATAATCAGTCAAAAATATATTGTACACATATCCTATGCTGTTACATAACTAGGTACTAAAAGAATCTGAAATTATATCTATGCTGTAACTATATAAAATTTGTGGACTCAAGTGGGCAGAACTGAGTCCACACTTAGCATTATATAAAAATGCTAAGTAGCTTTTTCCCTTTATTTCATTTACTTAGTTTGAATTATGCTAATGATTTTGTGCAACCATACATTTTTAAAAACTGGCTGTTAACTGCTACCTTAATATGGTCCCGAGGGTAGTACATGACAGTTTAAAATTTGTTGAACTGAATATGACTTTGGGCGCCTCAACTGGTTGATGCTCAACTAATTTCGGAAATCCACAGAATCGTTTTGCCGACTACAAATATAACAAACATTACGTGTAAAAGGTCTCCAAACACCACAGGCACACTCACCGCAATGGGTAGGCTAAAAGCATATAGATAATGATGGTAGATATAATACTACCTGTCACACAGGACGGGCATGTCAGCCTTTACTCCGCAAAAGGCTTCTCGTTCTAGGCTGCCTCTAACTTTCACCAGAATGAGACAGTTCCAGGGTCCCAGGCAAGGGAGGAGACCATTTCCTTGCCTGGGAGGCTGGAAACTGCTCGACGCGAGCGCAAGGTTTCCAAGGCCCTTTAGCTCAGTTCCGCAGGACTTGACGATTCCTCAGTTGCTAGGTTTAGTTGCTAAGGCACCAACGGTCTCGCAGGAAGAAAGAGTTGTGCACTCCCTTTTAGAGTCGTAGCAAATCCTCTCCATGCCGAGCGTATTTGTTCCGGGTGGAAACATTTAGCTCCTCTAAGTGAGACGGGAAGGGAAGGAGAAGCTGGGAGTGACGCTTCAGCCGCGGAGGATTGTGGGAGGAGGTTGTCTCCAATTTCTCCTCCCCCTCCCCCTTCCCCGGCCAAGATGTCTGACATGGAAGATGATTTCATGTGCGATGATGAAGAGGACTACGACCTGGTGAGGCGCAGGGGACGAACCTGGAGGGCTGGAAGTGGTGTCTGGCTTTAGGTGCCAGGGCAGGGGCGGCCGCGGCCTCTTTCCGTAGAACATGTGCTCCTTCCAACTTCTCCCGGTGCAGTGACAGGACGGGTTTACCTCCTCCCCTTTTCCGCACCGGCTGGGGCCCTGCTTCTCCCGCATGGGGGAGGGGAGGGTAAACGAGGCAGCGGAGGGGGTCCCGAGCCTTACGCTCCAAGTCCGAGCGCCTCCACCATTTAATTAGACAACCCTGGCCTCCGGCGTCCGGTTCAGGGTGCCGCTGCCACCTCCCTACCGCGCGAGCCGCCTGTGGGGCTGTGTAGTGGTCTAGGCCCCGGCTCTGCCCTTTCGGGCCCAGCAGTGCGGGCCCCCTTCTTCACACTTGTTCTGAGCTGGTGCGAAATGCTGGGAGAAGGGTTTCAAAACTAGGGGCGAAGAGGGGGCGGGGAGCCTTTCTGCTCCCAGGCTGGAGCGTGAAATGGGTCTCCTGGAAACATAGCTTAATTAATCTTGCCCAGGGTTCGTTTTGGTTTAAGGTAAAGGTGTTGTGGAGAATTCAGAGCAAAGATAGCTGGGGAAAGTAGGTGAACTGCTTGTGTGTAAAGAGAAAAGTTGGGAAGGCGGTTCTGCTTTTTGTTTTGGTGAGCAAAGACAGGTAACAAGGGTACTGACCCAGTGGGTTTTTTCCGTGGCTTAGAAATTACTATTTAAAGTTAAAAATATCAACGGCGAAAAAAATAAATGATTTTATGCAGCTGAATGGTTATTTCAAAATATTTAAGTTTTAATTTATGAACAGGTTTATAGGTTTTTAAAAACATTCACTGACATTTCAAGTTGCTGCTCAAAAATATCTGTGTGGGAACTAAGAAAGTATCAAGACCAAGAATCAATGTCAACTTTGCTTTTAAAAAATTGAGTTGCGTTTTTCTGCATGGTTCATGTATATTGCAGTGATGCTGCATTATCATAAAGTTATGAATGCTTGGGAAAATGTGGCTTCTCTTACATTTTAAGTGCCAGAGACTCTCGAGATACTAATAATTGTTTTTGAATTAGTGTAAAACTACTTTATAATTTCCAATTAATCTTTCCATTTTAAAAGAAGGCACATTTGCAAAAGGGCAAGGAAGATGATTGCTTTTACATGAAAGTCATGGGAGAGTTTTTGAGCATCCTTAAAGTCAGATGTAAAGGTTTGTTAATAATTATGATTTCTGCCTTTCGTTTTTTGTTTGTGCAAACTAAACAAGTTGTAGGCAGTGCCTTCACTTATATTAAGAATAAGTTACTTGTGACATCTTAGGCATTTTTATTTATTACATGTTCTTATTACAGATATTTTGTAACAATGGAAGTGTTCCTTTTAAATATATTTGTATTTTTAGTTTGTGTTTTTAAATCTTTCTGCTCATGTCTTTCCTAAGCAATAGCTTTCAATACATACATGACTTATTAGCACTATGGTTAACTTGAAGGTCATCATTATATTAATTTGTGCAAGAATTTTAATTGAACATCCATTCAATTGTTTGACTTTCCACCACCTTTTAGGGTCTGTTATACCATGTGTACAATATAAAGTTGAATATATAGGTGGTTCGTCTTTTTTGAAAATTTCTTAACCAACAAAATAAGATCTTACACTACTACATAATTAAATGAAAATTTTTCTTTCAACATTCTGTTAAATAATTGTCCCTCTCCCCATATCTCTCTTGCATGGATACCATTCTGGATTCCGAGATAGCTGTCAAGTGGTGGAAGCTTTTGTGCTCTGTTTACTACTAGTTAAACTCTTTTTGTGTGGCACAATGTTTATTTAGTATTTTATTTTTTACTGCCTTAGTTAATTTTCTTAAACTACTGTGTTTAAAAAAAAGATTAAGGGTTTGGTTGCCATTTCATGCTTACATGTTGCTAAAAGAGAAGTTTTAGGTTGGTTTTTTAATAGTTATTTGCCTGGGTTTTTTGTTTGTTTGTTTGTTTGTTTGTTTCTTAAGATTTAGCATCTACAGAATTGACTTGCTGTTTTAGGGAAACTTATTTTTTATTTAAAAATGTATTGTTTGTTGGAAATTTTCCCATCACCTCAATTTAGTCAAAATGTTAAAACTAAAAGAATGAGGATTGCTGACCACATACATATATTTAGCCTTTTGTAGGTTGTCTCTTGATAAATTTTAATACTATGGGATACTTTTTGGTTTTGTCCAGTGTTGTAGAAATGGGTAGTTAGGCTACCATTGGGAAATGTGAAAATCTGTTTCTAAAACTATACAGTTTTAATCCAAGAAAGTAAATAACGATTTGTTCCCAAGATCTCAGAACGGACAAACTTGGTTTAAAAAGAAACAAACATGAAAGAAATTCAGTTTGGGTTTTTTAAACTTACTTATTTTTAGAGAGAGGGGAATGGAGGGAGATAGGGTGAGAAACATCAGTGCGAGAGAGAAACATCAATTGGTTGCTTCTCATACCAAATCCCAAACTCACTTCCCCTGCCCAGGAATTGAACCAGCAACCTCTCGGCTGCTGGGACAGTGCTCAACCAATTGAGAAACACCCGTCAGGAAGAAATTAGTGTTCTTGACTTCTTCTAATATCTTTTGATTTTTATTTTAGACAGAAGCAGGCGTTTTCTAAGCAGAGGAATTTATGTGGCAGGGAATGCAGAAATAGGAGATGGTATGGGTAAATGTCTTTTAATCCAGTGTTCATTTTACAGATTTGTAGATTATTTCCTCGTGTAGTAATACTAAATAACAACTATAGGGCCATCCATTAAGTTGATAATGCTTTTGATAAGTTCACTGTATAGTAATTCCACGCTCCAGACATTCTAGCATAAAATTGCTGAGTATTTCTAATCTTTTTGAAAAGGGTTTAGACAGATTGACTTCATACCAAAAGTTATTCTTTAGTAGATCCCATGATATGTACAGCATTGTACATTTGCATTTAAATGTTTTACAAGGAAAATTTTGTTTAAAAGGTAAAATAATTCCACTTGGTTACATATATTTCCAGCTGTGAGCCTCATTATATGCTTTAGTCAAGCTCATAGTTATGAGTAGTGAATGAATGTTTACTGGTATTGTTTTCTTCCTTTAATATATAGCAGTTTTAACGCCCTAAAAATTTACTTCTTTTTTTGTCTACTTTTTTGGGAGGGTAGAGATGAGTCTTAACTATAGGATACCTTACAGAATCTCCTATTTGTCACCATTTTAATAAGATCAGCAGACAAATGATGGCTTGCACTTTAGTTTCTCATGTTATAAAGAACCTTAGAACATGACTTAGCAAATTAAAAATTAACACTACTGCCTTTTAAAAAGATTTTGAATCAGTGTGAACACAATATATAATCTCATTTGAAAAATAACCATTAGATTAATATAGGGCAAGAGCGGGAGAATAGCTTTTTAGGGATTTGTGTGTTTAGTATAAAGAGTCTCACTTTGTCATTCATTGTGCATATAAGAGGAACAAGGAGGTTATAGGCTATTTTTCTGAGACTGTTGTCCTAGTAACTGACTGCTTGAAAAACAAAATGTTGGGCATCCCTAAGAATAGATTTTCAAACAGTATACCTTTTATGAGTCTGAGAGGCATTGTTTTCTATGCTGTACACACATTTGGTATTCTGCATATAGCCTTCACAAAGATGAAATTTATACAGTTGAGGCTTCTAAAAGAAACAGTGTGTTGAATTGTAAGTTATTGGAAAGAGCCCCAAATTATCAATAGTAGGAAAATACTAATATTAATACTAATCAGGTAACAATAGATAAATTACGGTATATTCATGTGATGAAGTAGCTATATCAGCATTTCAAACCATGCTTCTAAAGAATATTCAACGATATGAAAAACTTTTGAACCCTGCCTGGCTCAGTTGATTGAGCACCAGCCTGCAAACTGAAGGGTCTAGGGTTCAATTCCCAGTCAGGGCACATGCTTGGGTTGCAGGCTGAGTCCCCAGGAGGAGGCACACGGGAAGCAACCACACAATGATGTTTCTGTCACTCTCTTTCTCCCTCTCTTCCCCTCTCTCTAAAAATAAGTAAACAAAATCTTTTTTAAGTAAAGAAAAACATTTTATAAATTGTATTGGTCAGGGCTCTTGAATAAGGGACAGGAGTACATGTCAAACTAGTTTAAACTAAAAAGACTGTATTGGCTCACATCACCAGGAAGTATAAGTATGGCTGGATTCATTGGCTAAGATGATGGTGCTCCATCTCTTACTGTGTCTGTCTCTCTTCCTGGGCTGCTTTCTTCAATATTTTCTATTAACTGCCTTTACATTGTCTAAGATGTAATGTGGCATCTTCCGAGTATCATAACCCCAAAAGTAAGAGGGTCTTCTCTGCTAGCTCTAACAGGGAGATCTCAGGAAGGGACAGCTTAGGTATCTGTGGCCTTCTGTGAACCACTTTCACTGTGGAGAGGGAGGTGGGGTTGCTTGTCTCTTCTGTAGGAGGTGTGCTATAACTGAAAACCCTCATCTGGTAGAGGAAGGGTTTGTCCCTAATGCTGCATACCCAGTGAACACATCTCCACTATAAATATGTAATTTACATTACAGTGTTATTGGGTGGGAATAAAATTTACTTTGTTGAGTGGGAGAAAATAGAGAAAAATGTCTGGAAAATCTGAAAAGTGTCAGGAAATTAAAATTTGTTTCTTTCTTGCAACCCTTTCACAGTGAGTCTATATTACTTTAATTGCTAGAGGAGAGAAGTGAGGTTACAGGGTAAAGATGAACAGAAATTTTACTTTGATCTTGGAAGGCCGAACAGTGATTTTTGTCATTGCTAAAAATTTTTTAGAGTTTGTCTTAGAAATTGTCTTCAGAATCTGAGGAGTCTAGCTTTTTAAAATAGATATTTCATTCACATGGCTCAAGAATATAAAATATAAAAATAAACTTTCCATTTTTGTTCCTCATTACTCCCCATATATTTTTATCCCTCTCCCTTTTTTCTCTAAGAATGTGTTTTTTTTTTTTTATTTTTAGAGAGAGGGGAATAAAGAGGGAGAGAAAGATAATGGTGCAACAGAAACATCAGTTGCCTCTCACACGCATCCTGACCTTACCTGAAACCCAGGCATGTGCTCTGACTAGGAATTGAACCAGCGACTTTTTGGTTCTCAGGCCAGTGCTCAATCCACTGAACTATACTAGCCAGGGCTCCCCCCCCTCAAAGATTTTATTTATCCCCCTTCCTTTTTTTAAACCAGGATATAGCATATCATTTACATTGTTTTACATGTCACTTTTTAATTTATCTTAGAAATTATTCCATGTAAGTATCCAAAGAGCTTGCCTGTTTTTTTTCCAGCTGCCAATGCAGCTGAATGGATGTGCCAGACTTTAACCTGTTAGTTTCCTTTTGATAAGAATTTGGTTGGTTTGCTATTATAAACAATACATATAGCCTTTTCCCTTTCTTTCTTTCTTTCTTTCTTTCTTTCTTTCTTTCTTTCTTTCTTTCTTTCTTTCTTTCTTTCTTTCTTTCTTTCTTTCTTTCTTTCTTTCTCTCTCTCTCTCTCTCTCTCTCCCTCTCCCTCTCTCTCTTTCTTTCTCTCTCTCTCTCTTTTCTTTTAACTTCAGCTGTAGCCAGGTCTGGTCCTTTTTGTAGGTGTGAAAGATTATATTTGGAGTCATTTTTCATAGGTTGGGCCATCGGACTGAATGATTCTGTGTTAGGTTAAAACCATCTGACTAAGTTTGTTTTCTTGAGAGTTTCAGAAGTGTTACTTGATTGTTGTGTCAGTATAATTGGTATAATTTTACTACCTCTTACTACTTCAAAGAAAAGTATTAGTTGGACATAGAACTTTGGTGCATTTTTTAAAAGGCCTATTGTAACACTTCATAAGTGTACCCTGTAGAACAAATTACATTCAAACAAGGATAACTGAAAAGATGAGTAATGGGGGAGACAGCTTTTATATGCTAAGAATAAGATAAATGTAAGGCTTTTCACTTCTAACATTAATCTGTAAACTGTGAGTAACCAAAAAAGTAGATTTGTAATTGTATATTGTATCTCAAAATGAACATACAGAACTCAGCAGGAATTAGGAACTTCCTGTAGGGCTCCACCCCCACATTTGACAGCAGAGGAACTAACTTATGAAGTGTGAATAACTTACCTAAATTTACACGACAAATTAGTGGGAGAGTCAAAACTAAGGTCTAATGACTTTTATGATGTCTGTCTTTGGAATGTTTAATTTCAAGACTGAAAGACCCATTAACTTGACTGAAATTTTTCAAAGTTTGAGTAACTTTATGAATCACAAGGATAATGGAACGTTGCCCTTTACCTGTGCCTAGCATCCAGGATAGCTTCTAGCCATGGTCAAGGCTTAGGAAGCATTGTTAATAGTAAATCTTGTTTTTGTAGAGTACATTGCTTTTTAAAAATATGTCTTACTGATTATGAGTATATTTTATTGATTATTGACAAGTTGTCCCAGTTTTCACCCTTTGGCCCACCTCCACTCAGTATGCCCATTCAGTCCAGCAGTTCGCCCACCCTTAGTTCATGTCCATGGGTTGTGCATATAAGTTCTTTGGTTTTCCCATTTCCTATACTATTCTTAACATCTCCCCATCTATTTTGTACCTACCAATTATGCTTCTTTTTTAAAAAAATAAGATTTTATTTATTTTTAGGGAGAGGGGAAAGAAGAGAGGAAGAGGGAAAGAAACATCAATGTGTGGTCGACTCTCACACATTCCCCAGTAGGGACTGGGCCCGCAACCCAGAACCAGCCCTGACTGGGGGAATCACACCAGTGGCTCTTCAGTTCACCGGCCTGCACTCAATCCACTGAGCTACACCAGCCAGGGCTATACCTACCAGTTAGGCTTCTTAATCCCTGCACATTCTCCCCCTTTCCCCAGCCAACTGATAACCCTCCAAATGATCCCCATACCTGCAATTCTGTTCCTCTTTTGGTTGTTAGCTTTGTTTTTTGTTTTGTTTTTAGATTTGGTTGTTGATTGATGTGAATTGGTTGCCTTTTTAATGTTCATAGTTTTGATCTTCTTTTTCTTAAATAAGTCTCTTTAATAATGGCTTGGTGATGATGAACTAAAGAAGAACTAAAGAAGTTGCCTTGTCTGGGAAGCACTTTATCTGCCATTCCATTCTACATGATAACTTTGCTGGATAGGGTAATCTTGGTCATAAGTCCTTGCTTTTCATGACTTTGAATATTTCTTGCCGATCCCTTCTTGCCTGCAAGTTTTCTTTTGAGAAATCAGCTGACATGTTTGGATATGTCCCAGGGCACCTTATACTGTCCTCATTTTTAAAAAAATTATTTTTTCTTCTTGTTATTCTGGTTGAATGCTCATTTCTTCTTATGTTCCAAATCATTCATTTGAACCTTGGCTTCATCCCCTCCACTGTTGGCTCCGTGTAGGTTTTTCTTTATTAATGTAACTTCATTTCTTCCTGGGTCTCTTTATTTTGTTGCCATATTCAGTGAGCCTCCTGATCACCAGTGTTTTGAACTCCCCATCCGATAGGTTGTCTATCTCTGTTTCATTTAGGGGTTTTTTGTGGAGTTTTGTTCTGTTTTTTTATTTGGGCCATATTTCTTTGTCTCCTCAATTTGGTGGCCTCCGTGTGTATTTGTTTCTGTGTATTAGGTAGAGCTGCTTTGACTCCCTGTCTTAGTAGCATAGCCTGCTGTAGAAAAGGCATCTGTAAATTGTGTGGAGTAGAGCCACAAGGGTAGGGCAACCTGATTTGTGGCTCTGTAAGGGTGGGGGGTGCTCAGAGAGGGGAGAGTGCTTCTGCCTGGCTTCTGGAGATTTGCCTGGCACTTAACCCTGTGCAACTGGTGCCCTTCCAGCTGTTGCTCTCACGCTGAATCCCAGTAGGGATGGGTCTGCCTACATTTTCAGTCCATGCAAGCCCTTAAAGCAGAGCCTCCTGAAAATTGACAGTTTCCTCCACTGCCCCAACCTCTACTGGTTTTTACAGTCAGAAGTTATGGGGCCTTGTCTTCCTGGCACTGAGACCCTGGGCTGTGCGTTCTAACCTGGGGCTGGGATCAATTGCTCCCAAGGTATCCCTCCCAATTTTTATCTACCACGCATGAATGTGGGACCACCCCATCTGCTGCTGCCTTTCCCAGCCACACAGCATCCCTGCATTTCTCCACCTGTGTCCACCGCTCTTGTTCCTGTGAATGAATGTGGCTTGTTTAAATCCTTGGTGGTTGGACTGCCATACAGCTCGATATTCTGGGTGGTTCTGGGTGGTGTTTTGAGGCCTAATTGTAATTCTTTCTGTGGTTGCGCAAGGAAGCAAAAGCATGTTTAACTATACCTTTCTTGACCAGAAGTTTCCCTAGAGCACATTACTTAAGACCTCTGTTGTCAGAAGACACAGGAATAAGTAGATGAACTTTAGATCCACCTCTGTTCAGTAGTAACTAGATACATTCTGCCGTAGAATCAGAATTGCCCACTGGCTACTGTGTGTCATGTTATTCTGGAACATTCAGCTGTTTTTCATTTCAGTTAAGCAAACACTTATGGGCATTTTGTAGTATACCAGGCTCTGGGGATACCAAGATGAGGAAGAAAAAATTTCTGCTTTTGAAAAGTTCATGGCAGAGCAGCTGAGGGGAAAGAACATAAACACAAGGTCCATGTTAGAGACATGTCATGTAAAAGCTTGGCTAAGATTTATTTTGCCAAGAAGAGTTGGAGAAAGAATCACAAAGTAAGCCTTGATGAATAATATGTTTGCCTAGGAATGTTAGGACAGGGGAGCCTCATAGGAGAAAAGTGGGAAGTTTCTTAGGAGAGAAGGTGGTTAGAATTCCTAGGAGAGAGAATGGTTTATGCCAAAGCAGAGACTTTCAACTGTGGCATTTTTCAGAAAGGAAGAATAGATTTGGGTGGTGTGGATGGATCACAGATTGCTTTGGGGAACCCTCAGGATATGAGTTATTATATAAGTAGGTTGGAACTATTAGTGGGGCTTTTTAAATACCATTTAACAATGTCAAGTGCTTGTTTCTTTTTCAAATAATTGCTTAAATTCTTCTTTGTATTTTAAATTACCCTTGATGTATTATTAAAGTTTCAGTTTCTGTTTTAAAAAACATCTTAGTTGGCCTTTTACAAATTACCCCTGGCCAGGTGGCTTAGCTGGTTGGAGCATCCTGCACACCAACAGGTTGTGGGTTCAACCCCTGATGGTGTGTGTACAGGAGGCACTGATTGACTTTCTCTCTCACATCAGTGTCTCTCTCTCTCTAATATCAATAAACATATCCTCAGATAAGAATTATTTTTAAAAGTTTGGGTTTTTTTAAGTTTTATTTATTTATTTTTAGAGAGAGAAAAGGGAGGGAGAAAAAAGAGAAACATCAGTATGCAAGAGAAACATCAATTGGTGGCTCCCTCTCACACCCCCCCAACTGGGGACCTGGTCTGCAACCCAGGCGTGTGCCCTGATTGGGATCCAGCCAGCAGCCCTTTGGTTTGCAGATCTAGCTCAGTCCACTGAGCCACACCAACCAGGGCTGGAAAAAAAAGTTTTAACACTTAAAAATTAGGTGTATCTCCTATTCATCTCATATACTGGAATTCTTTTTAGCAATATTTATTTAATACTTATATTCCCTATTCTGACTGATGGCACTGTAGTCATTAGAGATAAATGTATTTTCCTTTATCTTGTTCCCACGTGCTAGGTGCTTCCTATTTTACACTCTCAACATCACTTTCCATCTTCTATATTAATTCTATTCTTCCTTTTCTCCCTGTTCTAGCACTTGGAATCAGGCCTCCATCATCTCTTGGCCAGACTATTGTAAGAGTATCCAGTGGGCTGCTTCATTGCTACCAGAGTTCACTTCCTAAAACACAAATGTGATTATTTCTTTGTAAAATCTTTAATGGCACTCCATTTGATCTAAATTCCTTGCTAGACTTCTACACTCCTGTTGCTCTGTCCTTACTAGTTTATCTCACATCATCTCATTTCACATAGTCTGTGCTTCAGCCCAATTCATGGTTCTTCCAAATATGCAATACTATTTAAAGCTACTTTGCCTTTGTACACATTGATTGCTATGTTTCAAGTGCCCTCCCTCATCCCTAGTAACTTCTATTCATACCTTTTTCTTTTTTTAAATCCTCCCTCAAGGATATGCGTATTGATTTTTAGAGAGAGGGGAAGGGAGGAGAAGGGAGACAGACAGACATCTATGTGAGAGAGAAACAATCACACGTGTCCCAAACAGAGACCTAACCTGCGACCCTGACCAGAATTGAACCCTCAACCTTTCAGTAACTTTCCAACCAACTGAGCTACACTGGCCAGAGCTTCTACTCACATTGTTAGAGCTGGTTCAGGTAAAACTTTTCCTTCCTCTAGCTTACTTACTCAAGAGTAGTTGGTTACTCCTTTTTTGAGTTGCCACTGTATCTAGTATGTGTCTCTGTTATTGCTTTTATTGTGTTATATTGCTATTTTGTTTGCATATCTGTCTCAGTCCATGAGTAGCTTTAAGGGAAATAATTTGCATTTTTTTGAGCAGTACTTAATTGCTAGTATATACTGAAGATCATTATCATTGAGTATAAATAATAGAAATCTGAGCAAAATTAAAGACTTTCCAAAATGTCATCAGTTTAAGAATCATGGTAGTATAATAACTGAAAATAGTTTGCTGGACTACACAGTTTGTATTGATGGTGTGATTTACTGAGCCACCAATAACAGGTTGATAATGTCATAGGGGTTGGTTCAAACCATACGAACATGGTTGTTGCAGATCAAAACAATTTGCCCAATTATAAGAAGCCAATCAGTAACTTATCAGTTGTGCCAGTTCTCATTCATTTATATGTTGAAGCAGTGACATCTAAGAGTTGAATTGCAGTCATGCAAAAAAAAATTATATTCTTTTTAATCTGTATAATATAAAAAAGCAAAAGAATATATTCACAAATGTTGGAGTAAGTCTTATCTCGATCATTGTGATTTGGGGAGTTATAACATCTAAAGTTTAGAAATATCATTAGTCTGGAGCCAGTTAGGTCCCAGAAGTTTCAGTCCCTAACTTTGTACTGAAGAGGCAGGCACTCAGGTGATTGAATGGCAGAAAGGCACTCCGGCTGACACAGGTGGGAAATGGAAAGTTTCTGGTCTTCAGCAGTGTTACAGTCATCTCACTAACCACTAGGTAATTGATGTTAACCCTTTTAATTCCTAAAATACGATTTTCAGTTTCTTTTGTGACTGCAGCTCCACATCCTACTACCATCATGTGTATCTCTCAACTTCTACTTTCCTCTTCAAATACCCTGGCCTAGTTGTTTTTTTTTCTAATCTGTTATGAGATAAGAACACCAAAAATAAGTGAGTTTTGAGTGGGAGTTCAGATCCTTTGACTTTGAAACCGATGTAAATCAAAAAATTTTTACTTCCAGGTTCAGAGGTGGACTCTGAAGATTTGGACTGTAGAAAAGTTATCTTCTGGTTGACCTACTTACTGCTGCATGTTATTGAAACAGTTAACTAGAGAAGAAATGATTTCCAAAGATGTAGAGTAGGTTTTATAGCTAATTCTTTTACTCCAAGTCTTCCTCGAGGAGGTGACACTTAAGCTGTAATGATATGCAGTAGTTAACCAGTGAAAAGAGGTAGAAAGAGGAAGGAATGGCATGTAAATATGGGAACGAGTTGTTTACTTACGACATAAGGCCAGAGTGGTTGCAGCAAAATGAATGAGGGAAGAGTTTGATAGGAGATGCGATTGGATGTATAGTCAGGAGTCATATTGGTGACAATTTTTAAACCTGATTTTAAGAGTAATGGAAAACCATTTTTTAGGAGAGGAATAAGATAATTTACATTTTATGAAGATTATTTTGGCTGCTTAACATGGCAAGATTAAAGTTTAAAGGTTAACAGGAGAATGGGAAGGTTGTTATAGTCTGGGGAGATGAAAGTGGCATGGTAAGCAAGAATGGTGGCAAGGGTGGGTAGTATGATGAAGGTAGAATCAATAAGGACATTGTATGTTCCAACAATGTGACTGCTTTTATTTCTTTAGTTACCTCCTATTATTCAGTTTTGTATCTACTGTTCTTTTTTCTCTCTGCTATTTTATCTAGCAGGCAAACTCCCATTAAGCTTTCAAAACCCAGCTCAGAAGCAACCACTTGATGTACAAGTTGACTTTTCACTATTTATTGGTTTTAGTTTGATCAGTTTCACTGTAGTCAAACCTAGATTACAGGGTTAAGAAGTGAATAACTGATTATGAAATTATTCACTACCCAAAATCTGATTTCATCTCTTAAGTATTCCAAAGGATTTTCATGTGTTAAACAAACTAAATTGCTCTTAAACCTATGAGGCTGAGTGCCAGAGCTTTGGGTCCTTACAGAAAGAAATAATTATCCTCCAGAGGGCGCACATTACAAAGTCACCTTGGTCAGATAAACCTGGTTTTGTAACTGACATCAAGGATGCTCCTCCATCTACTGGTCACAGGAAAAATTCATCTTATGTTTATGTATTTTTCAGCATTTTAAAGCTACACTCAGTATATACCATTTTTTACTCTTGTGCCTTTTGAAACATTACAGAATTTTCCATATCTCTTTTTTAAAAATCTATTAACTGCATTTGGATTTAGGAATAACTGAACCCTGTTCTTGTCTTTTAGTGTTTACTTCCAAGTACTATTCTTAATTTGTTATAAACTTGCCCTTTGTAATGACTTGTAGCTGAAGAAAATAATCCTGTGTCTTCCTGAAATAGTAATTTTCATTATACTAATCTATATGTATTTTATAATCTCATCATTAAATTGAATACCTGGGAACTGTTTTATTATTTTTTAAGATTTTATTTATTTTTAGAGAGAGGGGAAGGGAGAGAGATAGGAAGAGAGACATCAGTGTGTTGATCAGTTGCTTCTTGCACGCCCCCAACTCAGGACCTGGTTCTCAACTCAGGACCTGGTCCCCAACCCAGTCTTGTGCCTAGACTGGCAATCAAACTGGCGACCTTTCATTTCACCGGCCAGCACTCAGTCTACTGAGCCACACCAGCCAGGGCTGGGGATGGTGTTTAAATTTACGCTTATACTGCTCCACAAAATAGTTGTTTTAGTCCAATTTTTCTTTCTGCTTTATTATTTAAGTTATAAGAACTAAATTTATGTGATGAAAGTCATAAAACTATATAAATTTTTTTGTACATATTTTGGTTTATTATAAAAGTAGTTAAAAATATGTTTGCGTAACTGAACAGCTCTTTTAGTAATATGGAATGCACATAAGGCAGATATTCTTATTAACATATTTAGCAATAGACTATATCATATACAGATTATCCTAGGTCGTTAGAATGTGTTAAAATAATAAAATTTAGACTTAGAGTGTAAAGAAAATTCTATTATGGAACTAAAGATGAATAATTAGCACATTGATTTTTATCAGTTTTCATGACTAACAGAAAGTCATTTTACAGAATTGGGAGTCATCAATCAACATTATTTCTTTGCACTTTATTTTGTGGTAATTCTGTGGAAATCATACTGTAGTTTTGATATGAAAGAAATTATTATTCTTTCCACATGTTTTTTGACTTTCCTCTAATTTTTTAAATAAGGGTTAAATATGGCATTTTACCTATGTATTCAGGGTTGTTTTGTATAAATGTATGATTTTTCTATCTTAACAATACTTAGTTTTTACAGGGCAATGTGTGGTTTTCTTTTTTCATTTTAACATCTGTTTTTTCCCAATACATAGGAATACTCTGAAGATAGTAACTCCGAGCCAAATGTGGATTTGGAAAATCAGTACTATAATTCCAAAGCGTTAAAGGAAGATGACCCAAAAGCAGCATTAAGCAGTTTCCAGAAGGTTCATATTTTTTTCTGGTTGATTTTGTGTCTTAAAGTTTATATTTTTAATGATGTCTTAGATCAAAAAAAATTCCAAGTGATTTTTTTCTTAGAAATATGTACTGGATACTTAGTGATGATCCTATAAAATAAGTTTGCATTATGCACTACAAGCATGTATTTCTAAAGGGCTGTCCTGCTATTGTTTTTTCCCAATCAAGCTATTACAATTCTGGTAGGGCAACCAAGATGATAGTTGGTAGGTATTATCCCTGCAGTCTTGTTCTTGTTTGAGGGATAGATTACAAAGAATGGTTTCACTATTAAATACTGTGATTTCTTGACTATGGATACAATTTTGTATTATTCTCACGAATGGATTATTCAGAGGGAAAAAGCACTTCTGGAACTGTATAATAATCAAGAATTGGATCTTATATTTTCTTTTGATGAACAGCCTTCAAAATAAGCTCACTTATACTTAAGTAAGCATTTAAGACTTGTTTCTTTCTCTAAGCCTTTAAAAATAACATTGAGAAATGAAATTCTTGGGGAAACATTTTTCATGCATATGATATAAAATAAATTTAAAACTGAGATATTGAACGTCATTAGAAAAATAACAGTATTAAGTTAGATTAAGCATTTCTTTCTTTTTTAGGTTTTGGAACTTGAAGGTGAAAAGGGAGAATGGGGATTTAAAGCACTGAAACAAATGATTAAGATTAACTTCAAGTTGGTAAGATTGGTTTTGAGGGGAATTAAAATAGTAATTTTTAAAATAAGTTCTGTAGGTAAAAACCTCATGCAACAAAATACCATTATATTTACTTCTCTAAAATGACTGTTTATATGTTTTCATAGTTAGACTACTTTTTATTCGTGACTACAGTAATACTAAGGAGCATAATGTACAAAGTTTTTTGTTTTGTTTTTCAACAGAGGTTTTTAAGAAAACCTTATTCTTTAGGTACATGGAGAGTATTTGGCTACATTATTAATAACTTTCCCACAAACTATTAATGTTTATTTTGGAGTTTTAATATTCTACTTTCTACTATAAAGAGTTCCTCTTCCACTGACTAGGGCTAGAACCTTCACATCATTTTTGACTCCTCTGTATCTCTCACCCCACAAATAATTCATTGGTAAATATAGGTGGCTTTATGTCTTTTCAAAATGTACTTTGTTTTCTTTTCTGCCCCTAACTGGCCTCTTTGCTGTTACTCATGCTACCTAGGCACATTCCTATGTAAATGCTGGTACTTGCTATTTTCTCTGCCCCAAATTCTCCTTATTGATAATCATATTATTATTTTCCTCATTTGGTCAAGTCTTTCTTCAAATGTCACCACTTATGGCGATGTCCTTCCCCTGACCACCCTATGTAAAATAGTATCCTTCCCATTATTACCTACTTCATCTTACCCTGTTGTTTTTCTTCTTTGCATCTATCACCATTTGATCTGTTTACTTATCTATTGCCTTTCTGTCACCCTCAACCCAACCCATAGGTTGAAAGTCCTATGAGAGCAGGACCTTGTTTTATTTGTTGTTATATTCCTAGCACCTGTCATAGTAGCTGGCATTCAGTGGATGCTCAAATATTTTGTTGAATGGATTCATAGATAAGCCAGCTTTGTCGTGACATTGTACTCTCCTAGATCGCCAGTCTTCAAGAATGCAGAGTAAAAGTGGAGGCAAAAAGAAGCAGATAGTAGACAAGAGGACTAGGTACAGACATGCATCTTAAGATCACTAAAGGTAGGGGAACTTTTGAGAAAAAGATAAAAGTGGAGCTTAGATTAGCAAGCATAGGTAAGCACAAGGCTTGCCTCTATAACAAGTGGAAGGATAGCTGGTAATCAGTTAGTGCGTTTTTTTTTCTTTCCATCTCTGTTTTTTATCATATGCCTCCTCTCTCTCTCTGTTAGCTTCTCTATTCCATCTGTCAGAAATTGAACTCCCTGAATTGATCAGTGTCTTTATCCAGTTAACTTCACTAATCTTGCATCCTGCTCTTCTTCATGTACCTCACTCTTGTATCCTCACCACCTGCAGTAGGAGGGGCCCTCTGATACCTACAAAAGCCACCCCCAAAAATATTTCTCTCATTTCTTTCCCCCAAAATATCAGGACTATTCAAAACATGTTAAATGTTATTAAATATATTGTATATCACATTTAAATATAGTTAAGGAAGAATATCTGTGTTGCATTTACCCTTTGTAGTTCTGCTGCTCTGATATTCTCAGAGAATCTCTGTGTTGCACAAAGCCCCTGTGCTTTCTTTCCATTTATTGTTTGTGAAAATATTTACTATATTTGAATTAATAACTTAGACTATTAAAGAAGCATCAGATGTCTCAAAAGATAGAGATTTTAATTAAATAATTATAATGAGATTAGGGGTCCAGGTTTAACTCAAGACTTTATTATTTGAAATGATACTCAGAAACTCGAGAAATTATGTTGCTGTAATGACAGAAATCTACTATCTTAACATACTAAGAGTTGTTTTGTTTTTTAACTTGTTTAATCATATGCTGCCCACAGCACTTGATTTTACCATTTTACCTTGAACCAAGATATGAAGAAAGCAAGGGAAAAGATTTTTATTTCATTATTTTGCCTACATTCCTCCTCTATATTTAATTTTTTCTAGCAGTATCTGTGCACATGTTGTGGTTTATAAGGGTAGTTTCAGCTTCCACTCCTGCCCCCTCATTTTCTATTTGGTTCAGAGCAGCGCCCACGTTGCCCTGTAGGTTTGGGGCAGTGTAAAATTGGAAGGGTTTCTTATCCACTGCTCTGTGTGTTCACCACCACAGAAAAAATCAGTTTACCTCAATATTTAATTATAGTAACAATTTTTGAATGTTGAACTTCATTCAAAGTTATTATGGCCCAAGAAAATGAATTCAGCAAGATGGAGGCATAGGTAAATACATTTCAGTTCCTTGGAAAACCAAAAGAAGGTTAACAGCCAATTAAAAAAAAAAACCCTGAACTACAAAAAAATTGAACTGTAAAGAAGTGCAACAACCAAGGACTTAAAGGAAAACATTATCCAGACTGGTAGGAGGGGTGGAGACAGGAGGCTGGGCAAAGAAGATGCAGGGCAAGGCAGCGGCTGTTGCACCAGGATGTCCCACACTGACGTGGAAATCAGCACTTGAAAGGGCACAATCCATTTGTGGGAAGCGAGGGACATGACCGAAAGCAGAGTAAGGGCTGAGCAAGCAGCGTTATTCCCTCTCTGACCCCAAACCCATGTACAGTGCCACAATGCACGAAGTGGGATACACTGCCCTGGCGAATACCTGAGGCTCTGCCCCTTACAGTGTAACAGGTGCACTGACACAAAGAAAGCTGACCCAAATGAAAGAACAGGTCAGCCCCAGCTAGTATGACTCAGTGGATTTAGTGCCGGCCTGCAAGCCAAGGGATTGCCAGTTTGATTCCCAGTCAGGGCACATGTTGGGGTTGCGGGCCAGGTCCCCAGTGGGAGATGCAAGGGGTAACCACACATTGATGTTTCTCTCCCTGTCTTTCTCCCTCCTTTCCCCTCTCTCTAAAAAAAATAAAATGAAGAACAGATCAAAACTAAAAAAAAAACCCTAAGCATTGAGGAGATAGCCCAGCTATCAGATGCAGAGTTCAAAACACCGGTCATCAGGATACTCAAGAAATGATTGAATATGGATGCAAAATAGAGGAAGAAGTGAAGGCTATGCAAAAGGAAATAAAAATATACAGGAAATACTGTAAAGGAAGGAAACCAGGACTCAAACAGATTGGAGCAGAAGGAGGAAATAAACATTCAACCAGAACAGAATGAAGAAACAAGAATTCAGAAACACTAGGAGAGGCTTAGAAACCTCTGGGACAACTTTAAATGTTCCAGCATCCGAATCATAGGGATGCCAGAAGGAGAAGAGGAAAAGCGAGAAATTGAAAACTTAGGTGAAGGAACTAGACATGCAAGTCTAGGAAGTTCAGAGAGTCCCAAAGAAGTTGAATTCAAGGAGAAAGGTACCAACACATCATAATTACATTACCCAACATTAAAGATAAGTAGAGAATCTTCAAAATACTGAGAAAAAAGGATACAGTTACCTACAAAGGAGTTGCCATAATACTATCAACTGATTTCTCAAAAGAGACCTTACAGGCAAGAAGGGGCTGGAAAGAAGTCTTCAGAGGTCATTGAAAAGCAAGGACCTACAACCTAGATTACTCTATCCAGCAAAGCTATCATTTAGAATGGAAGGGCAGATAAATTGCTTCCCTGATAAGGTCAAGTTAAAGAAGTTGATCATCATCACCAGCCCCTTATTATATGAAATGTTAAAGGGACAACTGAACCTAAAAAAAAATCAAAAGTAAACAAAGCAGACAACTAGAACAGGAACAGGATCACAGAAATGGAGATCACATGGAGGGTTATCAGTCAGGATGGGGAGGGGGGAGGATGGGGAAGAGGTACAGGGAATAAGAAGCATAAATGGCAGGTACAAAATAGACAGGGGGAGGTTAAGAACGGTATAGGAAATGGAGAAGCCAAAGAACTTACATGTACAACCATGGACATAAACTAAGGTGGAGAAATGTTGGAGGGAGTGGGGAGCAGGGCAGAGAGGAGGATAAAGGGGAGATCTGTAATAGTATCATGAATAAAATATACTTAACAAGTAATCACTGAAAATTAAAATATTATTTTGTATTCTGTTTTCAAACTAAAAAAAACTAATTCAAAACAAGCTTTTTGTTAAACTCCTATTTCACTATCAAGATATAATCTCAAAATTGGGACAGTCATATTTTTTATTTTTATTTTTCCACAAGATACATTTTTTAATTTGGGTTTTAGCAGCTTACTGATAGGATGGTACCTATTCTTTACCCCCATATGCCACTGGCATACTCAGAAACAAAAGTAGTTTGATATATAATGCTAAAACTTTTTCCATTTCTACCCATTTTTTCCACCCACCCCTACTACTTTTTTCATTTTTACAATTCTTGCTTTGAAGGTTTTTAGGGAGTCTCCTTATATTTTCTTTGACCCTCATGCTGTATCCCAGAGCAGGACACAGTCATAAGCAGGAAAACAACAGTAGCATTAGTTTATTCTCCTCCCCAATAAACACTTTTTATTAATCAAGAAGAAAAGTATTATATCTGCCAGTGCTCCATCTCCTTGATTAAATTAGAGAACCCGGTAAAAGGGGGGATTAACAGCAATTGGAGATCATGGCTACAGTAAAAGTGAGTTATAAGGCTATAGTCTTAAATTGGTTTACGTGATGTACTGAGGAGCCATAGACCCTCCGCTAAAGTATTTGTGCTGGCAATTGCACTTGTAGTTGTTTATTTCCTCAGGTCTTTTTTATATTTCCTGGAATAACCGTAGTATTATAAATAGTGCTGCAAGGAATAGCAGCATTACTTACATCTCCTTTTCAGTATTCTTAAATGGAAGGCTTTTCTTGATAGTGAGACCTGGACTTGAAGAGATTCTTTTACTTTGCGTTAACAGTCAGCCAATAACAGGGAGAAAGAAACATGTAACTGTTGCTAGAAAGCTTCCCAATGAGGGGGCAGATCTTCAGAAGAGGACACAGCTGGTCCGTATAACTGGTACCCACGGCATGTAAAAAGTTGGATTTATTTATATTTTTCATTTATTAATATTTCAGTAGTTTTTATTAAATATGTTGTACAGTGAGGAACAGTATCTGAAATATTGAAAATCTAAAAGTTACACTTTTGCATAGGCTACCTTCATAAATTTGGCTCATGTTTCTGAGTAACCTAATAATTTCAAATTTAACTTAAAGTGTTTATAGTGTTTCTGTCATAGTTTCTCTACATAAAACTATTTTTCAATTATGCTGTAATATGTACTATTTTAATCATGTATATTTTCATATATAAATGTGTACCTAATAAGCATTTTCTTCCCTCACAGACAAACTTTCCAGAAATGATGAACAGATATAAACAACTATTGACCTATATTCGAAGTGCAGTCACAAGAAATTATTCTGAAAAATCCATTAATTCTATTCTTGATTATATCTCCACTTCTAAACAGGTTAGATTCTGGTTTCCCTTTTGGTACTTATCAGTGTGTTTGTTATTTATATTGAGGGCTTTGTGGGGTTTATTTTTAAGACCTAGAAGTTTATTTAAGCATTTACTCTAGTTATTATGCTTTTAAAATAATGTGTACTGTTTTCTTATAGTATTAATTATATAATACTAAAAGACACTAATCCCAGCTGAATCTATTTAAATGATGTCTTCAAATACTGGTATAATCTGCACACAGTTTTTACCAGCTTGTATTAGATTCCTGTTAACAAGTACTGTCACGGCTCCTTCTGATTTCTGTCACCACCTCAGCTAGCCATCCTGAACTATTTCAGTACTTAACAGTGAATTATAGGTGATTTTGTGTAGATTTGATGAGATGAAGATCCTTAAGGGGAGAACCTGTACTAATATAGTTAGCACCTGGTGTTGCTCATTAGGTATTTGTTCAAAAATCGCTTCTATAAAGAACGGGTGGATGATGAGAGGAAGTGCTATTTAGATAAAGAAACTGCAGTGACCATTGGGGTAATGTGCCTTCGTTATTCTAGATTTTGGTTGTTTAGAAAAGCAATGATGATTTTATTTTATTGCTAAGATATTTTTAACTGGATTGTTGGTTCATATTCTTTTAAGGAACACAGTCCTAAGTTTCAGCTTTCTTGCACTGTGGCATTTGTGCATAAGAAGTATTCTCAGTATCACTTAGTATTTTTTACCTTTTTTTAGCATTTGATACTTTTTATATTCATAATAAAAAATGTTCATCACAGAATCAGCCTCTTTCATTCTATCTTTTCTACTAAATATTTTAATTTCTTGAGGTAGTTTAACTGTTTTTACTCTACATCTAAAAATGTAATGGAGGTAGAGGAGGGTAAAAGTAGATGTTTTGTTAGAACATTTGCACTTACTGTCACTAATTCTAGAAGTGTTACATGTCAAGGAGCCTGTCTTAAGAGGGCAAATGTTTTCTTAGTTCTACAGACAAGCATCATCTAAACACTTTTGGTTAACTGTTTATAAATGTTATGCCAGGTGTGTGTGGAGGGGGGCGGTATGTCATTATAAAACTTCAAGGATGTGTGTTTATTAAAGCTATTATACATAAGCTATTTATCTTTCGAAAGTAAGAATGGATACTCAGTGGGCAGCAGTTGACATACTCAGTAAGCCATCAGTGGTCATGAAAAAATAGACAACTTTACTCAAAGTATCAGACTTTCCCTTTCTCTTCTCGTAGCCCTGTTACTTTTTGATCCTATTAAGTAGAGGTAGTGTTTGCCACATAATACATACCAAATAAGAGTTAAGTGAGTAAGATAACACTTAATAATGGTACAGCTAGTTCTATGTATGAGTCATGTACTTTGGTTAAAATATAAAGTGATAGATTGGAAAGGATAAACCTATTAGAGCAAATATTAGAGAAAATATTCGATATTTTCTGGATTTTTTTTAACTCACATAAAAATAGATCTTGACATTTATCTTTAGTAAATTTGGTCTGTATTATGTGTTTCGTGGACTGTCGCAGACTTTTGGTAAGATGCAGATGATAGTGTATCTTATGTGTGTTAAAGTTCAAAGATGCACTTTTAGTTTGCTCAAATTAACTTTATTAACAGGTACAAATTTGCTGTTTACAATTATAGAATTCTGATTTTTTATGTCAGATGGATTTACTGCAGGAATTCTATGAAACAACACTGGAAGCTTTAAAAGATGCTAAGAATGATAGACTGTGGTTTAAGACAAACACAAAGGTAATGATTATAATTACTTACATTTGTTTTCTTTTGAAGAGTGGGCGGGTGTCCTTAGTAAACTCTCCTAAAGATGCATCCCTTGTCCTGTTGAAATCTTTTGATTTTAATGTTTCTTTCTTTTCAGCTGGGAAAACTATATTTAGAACGGGAGGAATATGGAAAGCTTCAAAAAATTTTACGACAGTTACATCAGTCTTGCCAGGTAGCATTCGCTTCATTTTTTATTAACATTTCTTCATATTAAAAAGAGCATAAGAAAAATTTGTGTTTGAAACATTGCTTAGAGGTGTTTTTGTTTAAGCATCATCCCAAAAATAAAATTTGGAAAATAAGTGACCCAAAAGCTCATTTTTTCCTGAGTCTTACATTTCTTCCTATTCCAAACCTAATTTCAGCCCTTATGTTTGTGGGATGAAGCACAGCTTTTAATGAATGAACAAGGCCAGTCATTACTACTTACTAAGAGGAAGCCTTTCATATTTAATTATGCACGCTGTGAACGTCAAAAAGGATATTATAGACATATATAATAAAGATACTTTATAGTCTGGTTTATAATGTACGAATCCCCTATAACAGTACTGTCCAGTAGAAAAGTTCATGTGATACTAGAAATACTCTGTATCTGTGCTCTCTGACATGGTAGCAATAGCTGCATGTCATTAGGCATTTGAAATGTGGCTAGTGTGACAGGAGGTGTTGTTTTCTATTTCATTAATTTAAATTTGACTAGCTATATGGTCTGAACCATGTGCCTCTATGACTTTTAGTTATGAGCTATAATTTTATATTTCCTTTTGTCTTGATCAATAAGTTATTTGATATTAGTTTAAATTTTATGTAAAAATACTGTTTAAAAAACTAAGCTCTTCCAAAGCCATATAATATTATTTTAATCATATGTATTATTTGTTGTTTGCATTTCATAGTAGCTTTGCTTTACAAAGTAGATCAGTCATTTATGAATTGTTTTTTTATCTACACATTCTTAGGAGATCTTACCCTGATGCATAAACAACTGAGTTCAGTTTCACATGAAATGGAAATGATAGAGCAGCCATAGCTGAATGGAGAAGGGTCTTTCAGTATATTCATAAGGAATGTGAAAATTTTGCTTGGTTTATTTTAGTGCATAAGAAAAGTGCTGTCTGGGATTGTAAATAACGTAGTTGGAGAAATGCGTGATAATCTGAATGTACACATTGTCTTGCGGGTCATATTTTTTACTCTGTTGTGATTTATTAGTGAATAACAGAAGTTTTAAATTGGAAGGCCAAAATAAATAATATTGGGTTGGCCAAAAAGTCCATTTAGTTTTTTCTATAAATGATACATTTTTCATTTTCACCAGTAACTATTTATTTAGAAATTTTGAGGATGTTGGCTATCTCCCATGTGGTGTAATGTTGATTGCTCTCCATTAATGTCTTGATTTGATTGCTGTCAACTTCAATTGGTTTACCTGACTGTGCAGCATAGCCCAGCGAGAAATCTTCAGCACGAAATGTCGCACACCACTTTTGACCCACTAGATAGTCAGTCACCCAGCACCCTCTCCGCACACTGCACACGTCTTTTTTTACATTTTGCATTTTTACCTTTCTTGAAATAATAAAGCCAAAAAGTTGCATATTTTCTTCAATATTAAAATGGCTACACAAAAATTTGTCAATTTGGTAAGTTTTTTTTTTGTTAGTGCACACTGATGTGACAGCTGTCACAATACAGTCTAACAAAACTGTTTCAAATGAAGCTAAAGACAACTAAGTGCTATTAGAGCCATCTTATAGGAAAAAAACAAACTTTCTAGCCAACCCAATAAATTTTGGGTTTGTGTAAGTTGGTGTTTGATATTTATGATTATCTGACTGTTGAACATATGCTGTTTTTCATGGCCCACATTTTGTGGTTCATGGTCTTCTTTTAAAGTTGAACTCAAATGTCACCACTCTTATTACTCCTTTGACATTTCCCAGAAGAGGTAGTTCCTTTCTCTTCCGTTCTTCTGGGTACCTGATTCATGCTTAAACTAGAATTGTTATCATTTATAATGTAATTTATCTTTTGGCAGATTAATCTACTAGATTGTGAATGTTTTTAGGCCAGGTACGTGGGCTCATTTAACTTATTTCCCAAGGTAGACCCAGTACCCTGCACAAACAAGGCACTCAGAGAGTGTTTTTCATTGAATCAGTGGATCTAAAGTTACAAAGATTTCAGAAAGACCATAAATAACCTCTTAGCTAAAAACTAACATAATATTTTATATATAATAATATACCTCTGGTCACTTTTTTTAAAAAGATTTTATTTATTTATTTTTAGAGAGGGGGGAAGGGAGGGAGAAAAAGAGGGAGAGAAACACCAGTGTTCAAGAGACACATCAGTCAGTTGCCTCTTGCACACCCCCAACTGGGGACCTGGCCTGCAGCCCAGGCATGTGCCCTGACTGGGAATTGAACCAGCAGCCTTTTGGTTTGCAGGCCAGCACTCAGGCCACTGAGCCACACCAGCCAGGGTGGCCACTTTTTTCTTACTAAATGACCAGAAAGTCAAAAAAATGTGTGGGTTCCTTTTCGGCCATTAAAGGTAGTATTTTTAGGACTCTAGGTCCCAATTAAGATTTTTAGTACATTTTCACAGAGAATTGTAAACTTTTACAAATACTTATAAATGTAAGGTTTTGGGCTCACTCAAATAAAAATTACTAAGCTGACTCTGACTGAAGTTTATTTGTTTTCCTAGACTGATGATGGAGAAGATGACCTGAAAAAGGGTACACAGTTATTAGAAATATATGCTTTGGAAATTCAGATGTACACAGCACAGAAAAATAACAAAAAACTTAAAGCACTCTATGAACAGTCACTTCACATCAAGTCTGCCATCCCTCATCCACTGATCATGGGCGTCATCAGAGGCAAGTGGTTTGGAAGAGTGGGCAGTGTCGTGGAAGATATCAAGGTGTCATTGCAAATAACTCAATGGCTGTGAAAGTTGTTTCTGTTTTAATAAAAGTAATACACAAGGTAGTAAAACCAATGAAATGATAACAGTCTTAAAAAGAAATTAGGATGAACTTTTGTCCTGTAAAGTTATATCAGTAAAGATATTAATAGAAAATTTATCATCGTAAGTTCAATTCTAAATTATAATGATGTGTATAAAATTACTTTCTACTTCAATTGAGAAGACAGTCTTGCAAATGCTTGCTTGACTGATATTTAATGAAGAGTTTGCTTTTTAGAGTTCAAGTGTGTACCCTGGGGCTAGTACTGTTCTTGTTACAGAATTAAAAGACTGGAAGCCATTGAAATAGTTTTTATTCAATTTCTATAAAGTGGTCAGTACTGTTACGACAGAACTGTAAATGTCATCTCCTGTTTCATTCTTTACAGAATGTGGTGGTAAAATGCACTTGAGAGAAGGTGAATTTGAAAAGGCACACACTGATTTTTTTGAAGCCTTCAAGAATTATGATGAATCAGGAAGTCCAAGGCGAACTACTTGCTTAAAATATTTAGTCTTAGCAAATATGCTAATGAAATCGGGAATAAATCCATTTGATTCACAGGAGGTATGTGTGTTAACTTCTTAGCAGCTATCTTTCTGGAATTAAGCTTTGTACATACATAGTTAATTCTTTTTTACTGTATTTAGGCCAAACCATACAAAAATGATCCAGAAATTCTCGCAATGACGAATTTAGTAAGGTAAGATTTTATATTCCAATTAAGGTAAAATTTTTTAAAACAGTGAATAAAGGAGAGAGAGGGGAGAGAACTTTTCAGAATTCAGTTAATTCTGAACTATTACTTTTGTATTTTGGTTTGAAATTTGCCAAAGCTTGTGAAATTTTTATGTTCTAAAGTCACTTCCTATGCTGTTTCTGTTGGGCGTGAGAGTTTGTAAAGTATTTGCTGCTTTTCTCACGTGTATGTATGCTGTTTTTTCAGTAGAAACTGACGGTAGATGTTTTAAAACAATTTCACACTGTTGACTGATTCTACCTGCCTTCATACCAAATGAAGTTATGAATTGGTCCACATAAGTCAAGAATTTTCAGTGAGACAAATTACTTTTTCAGTTGACAAGATAAGTAAATCGTTTTTAAAAAGTTTACCTCACGTAATTTTCTGAGGTGAGGAAGAGAGGAGTCATACTGGTAAGATACCGAAAGATTTATTAATAGCTTCTACGGAACTATATGTGACTAATGATGTTTAACAGCTGAAAAACCAACCATAATTAACATTAAAATTATAGAAATTAAAAACCTAGCAAAAGACTAGAAAAAAAGTCCCATTTTTGCCAAAGAAATTAGTGAGCAAGAATAATTTCTCTCTATGCCAGGAATAAATGGAGCCCAAGCTCTAATGGGCTTTCTTTGTAGAAAAGTATGAGAAACTTACTGGGTTTCAAATTCTTTGTTTTAGATTGTAAGGCTTAGTTTACTAAGGCATGGAGAATGAAGTCAGGGATATAAGGCAGGGAGTTTTTGTAGATATATGCAGGTGATTTAGATGATCAGACATTCTGTTAACAGCCTTTTTCATTTTAAAAAATGACCATTAGACTATAAATTCAGTCACCTGCAAATAAATTTTATATGCTTGGAAAAAGAGCTATTCCATGATACTGTTTAAATTCTTAGGTAAAATGTTCTTATTTACTTTGTTTTTACTTGTCAGTGCTTTTTATAAGTTACTAGGTTTTATTTTTTAGGGAAACCTTAACTTTAGCTATAAAAAATAATGATTTTTTTTAAGATTGTATTTTTAGAGAGGGGAAGGGAGGGAGAAAAATGTGTGGTTGCCTCTCACGTACCTCCTACTGGGGACCTGGCCTGCAGCCCAGGCATGTGCCCTGACTGGGAATCAAACCGGCAACCCTTCTGGTTCACAGGCCAGCACTCAATCCACTGAGCCACACCAGTCAGGGCATATTTTAAGGGAACTAAGAATGGTTAAGGGATAAAACCCTAAATCTTTCCATTGCAACATTAAAAAAATTAATTTCTTTCATTGTGTATTTCTTTAGTCTATTTTAATAAATAGTAAGTTGATTTTTGTTATAAAAGGAAATTTCTCCATCTTTGTTGCAAATAGTTTATTCCATCTACATTTGGTCATATTAACTAAGAGGTGATTTTGTTAGAAATTAATTAACCTCATAATACTTTTTAAAAATTGTTTTTAAAGTCTAATTGCTAATACAACAGTTTAAACTTTTAAAACTTTTAAACACTGAGGGAAAGTTTTGCCCTACCTTAATATTTTATCTAAAATAAGTTGGTTAAATCTATTAAAATGAATTAAAAAACTGATTTATCAGATCTTTATAAAGCAATAGCTGTATTTGTACTTTTACTATATCTTAGAATTTACTTCAGTAAAGCTTCTATTTTGGAACTTGGGAACTTATTTTAATGGTAAATTTTGAACTATACAAGTGGCCTGTAGTGTTCCACATTTTGCACAAGATTTTTTTTAAGCCACTAAAATAGTGGAAGAGAGTATCTCTTAGTTAAAACATAATGTGTGTGTGTTTTTACTTCTTGAATATATCCTCCTGTAGTATATTACAATGATATACTTGAAGTAGGTGAGAAAGTAATGCTTCCTAATTTTATCTTCCTAGTCAGTTGCCAGCAGACTAGAGGAAAATAATTCCTGTTGAAGCACTTGAATCACCTGCCCCTAACATGAAGTTACATTGCGACCCAACAGATGGAAGCACAGCAGAGGGCGTGCAGAATGGCTGATGATATGTCTTACATATAAAGCAGACAGTGGTGCCATATCCAGAAGGTTGGCTCCTTCCTTCTCAGCACCTTTAGCAATTCCCATAGTGCCTCACAGAATTATTTCAGGACTAGATAGTAGAGTCCTCCGAGAGTCATGAATATAAATCAGCCTTTGGCCTTCTGCAGCAGGGTCCATCACTGTCCACTTTGTGTGTGTGTTCCATTCGGCACTAATGATCCACCACCGATACAATTTTTTGCTGTGTAGCTGAGTGAAATGTTCAGCTAAATAATTGGGAATCCAGTGATCCCTTTGGGAAATTTCGGCAGTTGCTGGTAGCTTTCTAGAAGAAAAAAATTAGGAAGCTGCATTTCTGAATAAGCTTCAGAAAGATATACTATCATATTTAAAAGACGAGGCCAAACTCCTCCATACGGTAGTATGCATGAATCTTGGTTTCTTAGGTATTAAATGCATAATATCATTTGAAAGCATTAAACAGTAACTGAACTACTGTCATTTTCTGACAATACCAAGATTTTGAGAAGATTTAAATTATCTATATATAAACATAATCCCAAAAGATTGGGACTATGTTTATATATCTATCTTGTAAAAAATCATCTATCTTGTAAAAAATCAAAGCATTCAAACATTCATTTTATTTGCAGAAGGGTGTGTGTATGTATGTGTTTAACTCTGATTCCTATGACCAAAACCATATGATTTAGGTTTTTACATAAACTGAAAAACAGACTTTAAATACATGGCTGTTTAATGTTTGACAATGTATGCTTTTCTTTTTCTGTTAGTGCCTATCAGAATAATGACATCACTGAATTTGAAAAGATTCTGAAAACAAATCACAGCAACATCATGGATGACCCTTTCATAAGGGAACACATTGAAGGTACAGTCTTTTGACTACCTCAGCTCTGTCGCTTTCTTTGTCACCGTCTGAACAGTGCTGCTTAATGGAGCTGAGTAGAACTACGCTGTATCTCTTCTGTTCATTGCAAGGTGGAGCAGTGTTTGTAAATATTGTCATTGGATAGGATACTCCCTAAAATTATAAAGCTGTTTTAAAGAAATTATTACTCAGTTTCATGTTATTAACATAATAGGTACTTACATGATGACCATTTCATATAAGAATGGACATCATTGGCTGTCCCTTTCACCTTTTTCATCTAACTTAGATATTGTTGCATGATTTTTTTACTGATGCTTAAGTTCAAAGTTAATTTTTAAGATTTATTTTTGACAAGTAACAAAAAGCTTTGAAAACAGCCTGCTATAGATAATACTGAGATGCTTTTACTTTGAAAGGTAGACTAACATTATATAATACTCTTAAGTATATGAGATTTTTAGTAAGTTCTGTTGGACTCACAGAAACACAAAAACATTCCTTTGTTCTGGGACCTTTTTTATACCTCCAGTGTTCCCATCTGTTATGGAGCTATTTGAGGGTTTTTAAATGACCATTTGAAACTGCTTACTTAAATACTTGAAAATTCCAGATGCATCAGGAAAATCTGAAGACTACTTTGGAAGTAATGTTTTTTGTTCCCCTCCTTCTTTTTCTCTTTCATTCAACAGACATTTTTAAAGTTCTTCTGTGAATCTAGGATGATACTCTTTCTGAATATAGAAAAATGTAGAAGCTTTATGCATGAACTTCAATCTAGTCTTCTTGGAAAAGACACTTGAATGTGAAGAAACGGGAAAATTATAAAATCTCTTGATAAAATATACTCTTAAGTTTTATGAAAGAGCATAAAGAACTTGGCTGGTGTAAATCAGGGCTTGTTGAAAGATGTTAACTTTCAACAGTATAGAGGAAATGGTGAGCCATGCAGTATTGTTGAGAATGCAGGGAGATATTTTAGGTAGTAACAGATGAGCAAAATTAGGGAGGTGGTAACAAAAAATTATGGGAGAAGCCTCTATACTGTGCAGCTATTGTATCCTTAGATCCAAATACTTTATGTCCTTGCCAGACAAATGGATACTGTTTGAAAGGATAAGTGATAAACAGTTAATATGATTTAAAAGCATGTGATGATTCATAAAGATATACAAACCATTAAATGCAAATGTATTATCTTAATTTTTGTTTTTTTTTTCAGAGCTTTTGCGAAACATCAGAACACAAGTGCTCATAAAATTAATTAAGCCTTACACAAGAATACATATTCCTTTTATTTCTAAGGTACTTATATTCATAGATTTTAATATTTATAATTTGTAGTTATAAAAGCAGTATACCTGTCTTCCATTTAAAAGAGTAATTGCAACTTGATAACTTTTGGTAGCATTACATTTCTTAAACACAGCGTAACTTAAAAACTTTGCTTTTAATGTGCATTTTTCTGGGTTTTTTGGTCTAAATTGAGTTAACAGAAGAGACAAATAAAGATTATGAAATTTTAAAGATTTCCTAAGCCTCAGAGAATATTATAGAAGAGAGGGAGGCTAAAGAATATAATTAATGAAGATTTAACCCCAAGCAATAATGAAATTGTTTTAAGAGTATACTTTAAATATTGCAAAGTTAAATTTTATCATACCTGTATTCTCAGAAATATTTTGAAGTGATAATGAAATTTGTTATTTAAAACCAGAATAATTGTTTATATAAAACTGATTTTTTATAAAAAGTTAATTAGAATTATAATGAGTCTTTTGTCTTAGGAGTTAAACATAGATGTAGCTGACGTGGAGAGCTTGCTGGTGCAGTGCATATTGGATAAGTAAGTATATAGCTATTTTTTTTTATCACAAAATGTTTGGGACCATAAAGCTTGAATAATGATGGCAAGGATAGCAGGTGAATTCTTACATTTTTTATAAAGAGCACCCTTTGACTATAACTTTCTGTTAAAAGAGATACATATGTATATGTGATGGTTTTTTATAAATGAATGAGGATATTAAGCACATGGTCTCTGAAAAGGTTCTAAATGGTTTTTTAGAAGGATTTCTCATTCAGTATTATGACCCATATACAGCTATAGAATTATTTAACAAGTAGTATTTTTTCCTGTATAAAGTATGGTATATAGTAGTTTTGAACTTAATCTTTTTAAAAAGCAGTATGTTGTTTAAAGCTTCACAAAATATATTTCCTCTTGATTGATTGGTAAGTCTATGCCTGTTGGCTCTTTCAGTGAAATGGATGACAGGTAGCTGAAATCTGCTTTCTTTCTATAGTTTGAATAAGGTAGTTAATGTTATAATTAACCCTGAACTCAGTCATTTAATGTAGGCAACAGTTTCTTTCTTTGGCATTTATTGATATTGTGAATGTTGATGCATATTAGTCTAGCAGATATGCTTAGTGAAAACACTTTGTAGATATGTCTTCTTTTATTTATTTCCAGCACTATTCATGGCCGAATTGATCAAGTCAACCAACTCCTTGAACTGGATCATCAGAAGAGGGGTGGTGCCCGATATACTGCACTAGATAAATGGACCAACCAACTAAATTCTCTCAACCAGGCTGTAGTCAGTAAACTGGCTTAACAGAGAACAAGCTTTTACAGACATACTTAAGGCAACAGTGCAGAGATGTAATTCTTAAAAGAACTGGGAATGGCAAAACTACTGTCGGTTGATGTGTCCTGAAAATTATTGGAGTAAATGGCAGAAGTGCTTTTTTTGATCAACTGGTTTGTGTTTTGCTGCTGCATTTATCCCAAGAAAAACAGCTTTAATCTCCAGAAGAAAACCAAAATGCCATGGGATTTATGCTGTATTGACATCTTGCCCTAAACATACAACATCATAGTAATTTGTCATGGGCAACATGACCAGAGAGAAGATTTTTGTCATGATTTTAAACACACTGACACGCTACTGTTGGTTAAATTTAAACATGTTTTACCTACAGAAAGTCTCTCACAAATAACCTGCAATAACTTGAAATGCATACCCTTTTGAACACTTCCTTTTCTCATGTATAAATTAAAATGTTTGCTGCATTTTGCAAAATGTCAGTTCTCCACAAATGTGTCCGTATATTTCTGTACCTGCAGTGTAGTAAAGGTTTAGATGAAACCCCATAATTATAGTGGCATACTGTCACTTAGGTTTCAAGCAGCAAAATAAACAGTGCAGCTCAGAAATTGTAGTTTGGTTCTTGATGTGTTTTTATTACACTTGGGGTTTTCGTTTTGTTTTTTAGTACCTTAGAACTTTTAAATTTTATTTTTAGTTAACAAATTTTAAAAGCCTGGGAGCAAATAAGTTAGTTATTTGCTTTCAAGTTTTTAAAATAAGTCTATTGATAAAGTAAGTAAAACTAGTTTCTAACAAAACACTTCCATATTACTTTTAACCTTGATGCTTTAAAGGAATAAATTTGTCTTAGGAATAATAGTTCTTTTTAAAATAATAAATTCTAACTCTGAGAATGTTCACTTTAAACAAATATGCCAGAACATAGACAGCTAAATGAATGTTACGCTGCATAGTGATTATGCTGGAAAATTATTTCCTAACTCCAGCAATTTACCATTGCTCAAAATCTTGAGTTTTGCTCTTTTAGAATTGCATTCATAGCTAATTTAAGTCACACAAACTATTAACTTTATGGTTACACATTGTTTTAAAGGAAAAGTACTCCCAAGCTTGATTGTCTTACAGTTACCATTATTTGGCACCAAATGACTTTTAACAATTTACAAAAAGAAAATAAATCCATCTTTGAGGTAATCACACACAGTGTACAGCTGGCTTTGGAAGCAATCCCAAAAGAGTTTTTAAAGGTATTTTGAGCAGTGGTAGCATAGTTAAGAGAATGAACTGTGTGTGGCCTTCCAAGGTGACTGACTGACTACCTTAAAGGAGACACAGTTCATTTGAATGTATTGAGTTTTGGATGTATTTGTTTCATTTAAAAAAAAAAGTTCACATTATTTTATAGTGTCAAAAGGAAGAACTAAGATTAAGATAATTTCTTTGGTTTTTCTATTGCTTGTATTATGTAAAAAGGTGAGTGGCAGTTCAGAAGGAAGACTGTTTGTTGTAACTGAAGAATGACAACCAAGAATTTTTGATTATTAAATCAAATTTTATAAACAGTGGAAGGAGCATGGACTTAAAACAAGGCATGCTTATTCGGTTTTGTCAAAATTTTACGAAAATATGTGATATATATTTATACTAAAACTATATAATCCTTAGATTTAGGAAAGCAATCAGTTAATGTCTTCAGATTAAAGCAGTATTAAATAACAGGTACAAGTTGGAAATTGTAGAAAACAAAAGACAAATGTCTTTGGTAGGGAATAAAAAAGTTTAAGATACAAAATTATGTGTATTTTCTTCTCTTTTACATAATTTGTGAAAAGTGCTAAATATTTACAGGAGTGATAATAATTAAGATTTTTTTAAAGTATAATTTGGATTATACTTAAGATTTGAAAATCTTAAGTATAATTACGATTTTCTTTTTAAGTATAATTTGGAGACCCTTTGTTACCCAAATAAAATGACAATTTCTGTGCCTGCATTCAGATGTATATGTGGTAACTCTGGGGAAAAAGCCCTGCTTAACCCCGATCAACTCTGAGTTGATGGAATTACAATTCAAAAATTTTAAATGACCCGATTTTCTAACTCTTACAGTGCCCAATTCCCCTGTGAAATCTTTGCAGTGTTCAGCAGTGAATTTTCCTTGTTTCTAAAGGGAAAACATATACTTGTTATTCATTAGGGAATTGGGCTAAATGTATAACATTCAGTTATATCATAATCTTTAATGTAATTGTATGTATCACATAGGCTTTGTTTAATATTCTTTAGATACAGGTTTCATCTTTTTAAAGTCATTTGCCACATTTGTTCTAGAACATAGGTTTTTGATATAGCTGTCTAACTTAACAATTTATTATTTTTCCACTTAAATATTTGTGTTCTTGTGCATCAAATCTTAGAGTTGCAACCATAGAAATTGCTTATCAAATATAACTAAATTGAGGATAAGTAAAAAATCGGCAAATTCTTAGCACTTAAATTGCCAGTTAAGTCTGCCTCTTTTGTGGAAACTGTAATAACAAGTAGTTTTGCATCAGTTTGTAATGTGTTTATCTCCTTTTTCTTTTTATCCCTAAACCTAGATAAACTTACTCTACAGCAAACTTTGGCTGCCACATAGATACTATCTGCTACAGAACCTGGATTTCCGTTACTCATTCTGGCTCTTACATTAATTTTTTAATTGTTGATTAAATTTATTTCTACACATTTTAATGTAGCATAACTTTTTTAAAGATGAGATGACTTCATGTAATAGTATTGCTTTTATTATATGAGTCCCTTCTAACCAAAGGTTAATACTGTTGTTAAAGAGGACTACAAGTTTGATTTTACATGGGGGTTATGGTTTTAGTGAAGCCTATTTTAAATGGGCTACACCATGGGCAGGATATTAATGTTATAAAAAACATCAGTTTGTTGCTAATGTAAAAACAGCTGTTTTGATACTCAAAATACCCATGATGGTAAAAAAAAAAAAGGGGGGGAGGGGGGTTTGAAGATTTTATTCATTTTTAGAGAGAGGGAAAGGGCAGGAGAAAGGGAGAGAAATGTCAGTGTGTGGTTGCCTCTCTTGTGCCCCCTATTGGAGACCTGGCCTACAACCCAGGCGTGTGCCCCAAATGATAATCAAACCAGCAACCCTTTGGGTCCACAGGCCAGTGCTCAATCCACTGAGCCACACCAGGCAGGGCTCCATGATGGTAAAAATTTTTAAAGAGATTTTCTTACCAGTCATTCTTACGATTCTTCAGTAAACAGAGGTGAGTACACTTTTGTTTGGGTGGAAAGATGAGATCGAGGGTGGCAGCATGTGAAGCAAATTATACTGGGACAGAATTTGGTCAGTTTAGTCCAAGGATCAAAAGGTCTAATGAATTCCCTTACCTTTTTAAGGCACTCAGATACTCTAACCATTTATTTACCTAAGCTGTTTTTTAAAAATAATGTTGTTATTTTAGTACTACTTATATATAAACCTGAAAAATGATCATTTAAGTCTTTAAAGTGGAACTTGTAAAACTTAGTAATGATAGTTTTATTCTTCCTATGGGATTATAATATCTTGAAGAAGAAAAACCTTTTAAACTGAGATATGTAACGAAATAAAGGAATTGGCTTTGTCAAAATTTTTGGAGATAAAATTGACGTAACAAATTAACTTTTTTTGGTATCTGAATGTAGATATTGCATAAATTGTAGCTAGTAATCATAGTAAAGTACTTTTGGTTTTGATTGGATTTATTTTGTCTACATTTTTATTAGCCCTTTGATCTCACATGTAATATACGTATTTTTAGGACTGTAAGACTCAACAGATCATAAGATGCACCTAGGTTTTAGAGGAGGAAAATAGGAAAATTTTTGAAGCAAAAAATCTGGTAAAATATTTAATAACCTGTGACCCTGCTCCACTGCCCCACCCCCCACAGCGAGCCAGGTAAGCCACATTCGGAATATAAGACTCACACCCCCCTTTTCTTCCCAAGTTTGGGGAGAAAAAAGTGCATCTTATAGTCCACAAATAGGGTAATTTGGCCTTCAACTATTTTGTTTAAAAGTGTTGAATACTATCTATTTACTTTAGAACAAGAGATGATGTTAGGTCTCAGAACTGGAAGCTCAAGGTCTTTGTGTGACTAAATCAAAATTTTTCTCTTTTTTTAGAGGTTGTACCTGTTTTGTTTTTTGCATTAGATGTCCCCATCCCAACTCCCCCGCCCCAACAGCATCCTGTAATTGTCTTAATAAAATGATAAGTAGGACAGATTTGTAAGAACTTCCTCAATGTAGAGTTGCCAGAGATTCTTTTTTTAGTGTAAGCATATCAGGCTTCTTTTAATTCAAGATTATTAAATTTTGCTTTGTATCTGCTAGCTGATGTGTGCCCTTTGTGGCATGGATCTGACATTTCAAAAATTTTGTACACTACTTTTTGAATCACTAGATAAGATTTGAAAAGGTTTAACTTTTGTAGTTTTAAGGAAAGTTAGAATAGTAATGCAGTTTGGAGGATTTAAAACCCTGCTAGAATAGTTAAAAATCAATCTTATGTCACCCAGTCTTACAGCATTAAAGGTATATGCCAACTCCAAACCTTGGGACAGACAAAAAATTATTTTTTAAATACTTACCTATTGGTTAAATTGGTTTCCTATTGGCCAGGATTTTACATTTTAAACTTAGAATTTGCACAATAATGGCTGGCCAGTGTTTGTGTTTGTGTGCACATGTATACTTATAAGTACATTGTACTATTGAGAGTAAACTAATATTACAAAGTAATGTTGAGAGGAAACTAATTGAAAAGTTTTAAAGATGACAAAAGTTCACTACCAAGTCCACCACAATAACTTCCAGTTTCCATTGTTTAATAACACATATTTCTGACTCAGGTATGCCATAAAAAGAATTTCCAGTTTACCAATAACTTTTATGTTATGATGGGGTTTCACATGAAAGCCAGTGTTCAAATTTAGATTGAATTTTTAATCTGAAATAGGGCATCTTTAAGTCCATTGATAAAGGTTCCTTGTTTTATTGGACATTATTTATCTTAAGGTGAGTTAACAGATTTTTTAAAGTAACCTTGAATTATAAACCCATAAAGTCAAAATTTAGTTACTGTTACAGTAGCATATGAATGTTGTGTTGAGTATCTCATTTTTGTTTTAAAAGTTTTTATTTGTACGTCAACCAAGAAATGGAGTAATGGAAAATACAAAATAGTTTCATGTTGCAACTTAATACATAGCCGATTTGTGAGTTTCCTCAATTTTCTTTAAAAAATACTAGCTTATTAGTATGAAATATGACAAATTACTTGAAATAACACTAGAGGATAAAAAGCAGGTGACTAGGAATGTGACAGGATGTTTAGGAAGTCCCACAAGGTAGTACTTGAGAATCAGCCAATGTAGACGGGATGGGTCACAAGGGGCTTTAAGACGTAGGTACTGAAGGATTTTTGACTGGAAGTACATTCTTTATCAGTATAAAATATTTCCTGTGTAAATATTAGTTTCAGTTAGCACAAGGCCAGCACAGTGGTTTTAAACAGTACACTTAATATATTTGATCAAGCAATTCAATAATGTATACTTAAGTAAAATAACTTGAATGTTTTAAAAATGCTCAGAAATCAGTACATTTTGTTCATTTGGGTTGACAATCAGGATTTAGTTATTTTTCACTTAAGTGTATCTTCATGTTCTGCTTTGAAGCATTTATGGAGAAGTTGGAGTCTCCTGAACCCTGTTTCATGATTTGTCCTGGAATAATTCATGTTGCAAACAAACGTCTCAGGAATTACTCCTTGAACATAAAATGTCTCAGAGCACAAAATGAAGCGAAGGAAGAAATGTGCTCTCCCAAATCCCTCTTAAGAGTCTTTAAAATGAATTCTAAGTTCAAGGGCTGCAATATCTCAGGATTTATATCTGAATATTGTGAGTTTATTGAGTACAAAAGTAATGTTCTCAGGTGTAACCTTCAGCCTAGAGAAATGAGCCAACCCTAATCTCAAAGTACAATAATGAATGCAATCAGACAGCTTTTGAAACTCAGAAGAACTTCCCCCCCCCAAAAAAAAAATACCTTTTGTGGCCAGGGTTCCAGTGTAAACATATAAAACTAATGTTACTTTGCACATTGCAAATCCATTGGCCTTCTGGAGTTGTGGAAGCAAGAGGAAAGAAGTGAGGCAGGTTATCTTCTCTTTCAGCCACCATCAACCAGCAGGGTAGGTGGTGTGTTGATAGCATTAACCTAGCAAGGAACCATGTAAGCTATGTCTGCCCAATATCTTGAGCAATGTATTTGTTGTATTTAATAGTTTTATGTTCCCAACTCAATTTTTGGAGTAAAGAGTAGTAATACATAGTTTTCTTTCTAGAAACCTATTTTGTTTTTTTGTTGGGTGGTGATTGATCCTCTGTAGGATCCTCTATAGATTACTGGCTTTTAACTGAGGAAGGGTACGTGTCTTGGACCTGTTAAAAGTGAGTTGCATTGTGAATAGATATAGACTACAAACTGATGTACTTCACTGGGTAGGATAGGGGTCATATTTAATTAAAACATGCGTCTCTCCCCTTTCCCATTGTCTTTACCACCAAAAGGCAGGAAGGAAATCTAGAAGTGCTAGAATCTAAAAGGATCATGCTCTTCCTGTAACCCCTTCATTAAGTATCTGTATATTTAACATATTTATTATGCATAATGTGCACTAAGGTTGAAGGATGCCATGAGGAACAAATTTCTGTGCTCAAAGTTCTTGTCTGGAAAAGCAGATGAATAAAATAATTTCAGATAGAGAAAAATCTAACAATAAGTGAAGGTGGGAAACAAACACGTAGAAACAAACAGGGAGGATGCCAAAATGAAGAGACAAAGATACATGGTCCAAATGAAGAAACAGGACAAAACTTCAGAAAAAGAACTAAACAACATGAGGGCAAACAATCTATTAGATGCAGGGTTCAAAACACTGTTATAAGGATGCTCAAGGAACTCGGTGAGGACCTTAATAGCATAAAAGAAAATCCAGTCAGAAACAAAGGAGACACTAATTGAAATAATTTACAGGGAGTCAGCAATAGAGTGGAAATGAAGTTGAGAAATCGGTGACTTAGAATATAAAGAAGCAAAAACAACCAATCAGAACAGCAAGAAGAAAAAAGGATACAAAAGAAAATGAGAGATTAAGGAGCCTCTAGTACAAATTCAATTATACCAACATTCACATTATTGGGTTGCCTGAAAAAGGGGAGAGAGCAAGAAATTGGAAACCTATGCTGTGAGCCAATTCGTCAACTGATCAATAATACATACTCATATTATGTGCGGTTTTGTTTAAAGTCACTTTATTTAACACATTTTTGAACACACATTATTGATTCATTAACACTAACTCATGCCTGAGCAAATCTTATCTAACATACATGATTTCTCAACAAGGCACATTGCAGCCATCTTGCACTTAGGAGCACTAGACAGTACTTCATTACTGCACCTGAGGGCCATTTTAAACAAAGTCACAAAAAAAAAAAAACCCCACAAAAATGTGAAAAACATGGCACTAAATAGACCTCAAAAAGGACACTTGTTTGCAGTATGAGAGCTGAAACAAGAGGGCAGAGTGTCACTTGGTTTAACTTCAGCTGGAAACGTGCTCCCTGGTGACTCAGATTTTGCATCACTGCCTGTATGCATGTCCATGAATGACCACAAAAGCACCATGAGTGTTGATTTTCAAGTTACAAATAAATTTTAGCAAGTGGGTGAATTCATACACGTGGACCCTTCAAATAATGCAGATCAACTGTAGACCTAGATCCAGGCATGCTTTAACCTTCCATTAGGTATCACATAGGGAGGAGAGATGTGATGTAATTTCACATATGAAGCTACAGCACTATATGGCAGTGCCCCCTTATCTGCTGTCAGTCATTCACAGTCACCTTGGTCAAAAAAGGTTACTTTTTACCAAACGTTGACATGGCCTGCTCCTTCCACGCAGCCATCAACATGGCTAGATGACTCAGAATCACCCAAAGCAGATGATCCTCTTTCTGATGTATCATAATATCCAAGAGTTGAGGTGAAGTTGCAGGATAAAAAGCAAAGTACTTAACTAATGCAGGGCCAGGAGATCCATTCCCCTTATGACACAGCTGCAGCCCTTAGAATCGTTTTCCTGACTCTGTGAAGTGTTGAGCAGAACTGGGCAAGGCAGCCAAAATATGTCCGGGTGGACAGTGAGGTAGGAGAACCAGGCTGTGGTCCCTGTGAGTCAGAAGAGTTTCTTCTAGGTTGAACTCTATGAAGTCACCTCATTTTTGTGAAAACACTGGGGTCCAACACCCCAGGTATACAGAGTAAGCATGGGAGTGCTTGGAGGTAATCCTTAACGGGAACTCCTTGTTCTCGACATGAATTAGTCTGTAACTGCCAGAATATTTTAATAGTTATGCATGTGCGTGGGCATGCGAGCACTCACGCACTTACACACACACACACACACACACATTTATCTCTGCCTTTTATGTCTGTCTTTTATCTTGAAAGACAATTTCAAAAGACCATTTTTATTGCTTCTCCGTAAATTATATCTAGAACACTGAGACCTACTTTTAATCTGGCAGTGTAAAATCTTTACACGGCTTAGAAAATTAGTCTGCAAATTCTGTATGTTCATTGTTTAAAAATTAAACTCGAGTACACAAGGATATATAATGAAATGTAAAAGAATCCTGACCTTAGATATAGTCACTATCAAAAAATTATTCTCTGTTCTTCCAGAAATTATCTGTGCATATAAAGGCATGTAATTTTTGCATAAATGGGGTCCAACAAAATGTTCTTCTACTTGCTTTCTTCCTAATGTATCCTTTAAGCCAATGTTTAAAAAGCACAGCAAGACAATGTCCACCATGCTACATACAGTATGACATTTCACGGCATTGTGTTATTTTCTTTTGTCTTCTCTGTAACATAAAGTCCCTGTAAAGTGACCTTTTGTTTTGGTATGTATGGCAGGAACACAAGAGTTTTACAATACACAATATCTCACAATAATGACTCATTATTTGAAGAAAAAAATCCAGCAAATAGCTTGGGAAAATGTCATCATGCATCTGGTGGTCAGCAAACTTGGAGAGGGATCCCTGTCTAGTTCTACTGCATTCCATATTCAAAATCACAAAGAGTGGGATTGTGAGAAAACTCCTTTTACCAGTGGGATGTTTGATGAAATTTTTTTGACTAAGATACTCCCACCATTCTCAAGACCAAAAGCTAGTTAGAATTTTTTAAATGAGCTCCACAGAAACCTTAACACTTATTTTTAGTACTGCAAATAGTTTCTCTTTTGGCTTTTAAAAAGACAACTTCCACCCATTAATTATTTTAATGCCTACTAGGTGCCAAACTATGCTAAATGCTTTATGTACATTATCTCATTTAATCTTCACAGCAGCTGTTTTTATTCAGGTTCCTTTTAGTTAACAAAACAGAGGCACTTGAAGAGTAAATAACATGTTCGCAATCAAACTGCTAAGAAGGGAGGTTGGGATTTAAACCCAAGTCAGTCTGACTCCAGTGGCCATAAACTAGCCTTTGCGCTACCTAATTTCCACTTCTATGCAAGGCTTGGCCCTTCTCTTTCCACTTACTGCCCTGGTCTTACCCATTGGTGCACCCCAATCAGCCTATTTGCAATGTTAGCTTCAATAATGTATTGTCTATTCTACCTTGTATTTGTTTCTTTTGGATCTCCCTTCCAGAAAGCTCTGACCTCATTCAGCCCAGACCATTCTACTAGAATAGGGGCCAGCAGACACTGCCCATCAAAGTAAAAGCCAGGAGTTAACCTTGGCCAAGGGGCCTCTTTGTATAAACCTGAACAAAGATGATGCATGAACTTTCTATGCCATATATGCCTGTTTATGAAACACTGGTTTTTAGTATGACGTGTTTCCATGGAGTAGTTGAAAATGTGTGTGACTTGGCTCCCAGAATAGATGTAAGTCAAGTTCACTGTATATAGACATGAGTCTTCTCTTGGGCTTCAGGAATCTTAACTTCCTTCTTCCTTAACTTTCAGAATCTTGTCTCTCTCTGTTTCCTACCTACCCAGTCATCTTCTCTCATAAACTTCTATTGTGAGCTCATGCTTTTTCTTCTTCATTTGCATCCTTGAATTACTGTTTCATAGATAAATACAGGTACATGCAAGCAGGAATGGTTCAATGAAAGCACATATAGTTGAATATCTGGGTGTGTATAAATATGGATGTGTAAATGGTATATTTGTGTGCCTACTACACTGTGACATAGGCTCTGGTGTATATTCAATAATATGATAACTAAAGAATAAGGATGCAAAATTCCTGTAACAAAAACATGGTTAGGGAGTTCCACTCAGGCTCCCTCTACTTGGCCAGCTAACCTCTCTGTGCCCCAGGCAAGGCCGCAACTTCCTTTGTCTTGACACTTACAACATAGCCTCTAATCTAGTCTCCTAGACTCTTCTTTTCCAACTGTACTAGTAACCAATGTCAGATTTGACTCCCTAAAGCTCTTTACATGAGAACCATGTTGCTCTAGACTGGACTGCAGCCCCCTCCAAACCCACATGTTGAAGCCCTAACCTTCCATGTGGCTGTATTTGGAGATAGGTAATCTCTAAGGTCATTAAGGTGAGATGAGTCCATGAGGGCTGGGCTCTAATCCAATAGTATTGGCATCATTATGAGAATGGGAGACCTGAACATTTTATTTCCACAGCAGCACAGAGGAGAGACCAGGTGAGGACACAGTGAGAAGGTGGCTGCCCACAACCCAGAAAGGGATTTCTCAACATAAACCCAATTGACCAGCATCTTGATATGGGCCTTTCAGTCTCCAGAACCGTGAGAAAAGAAATTTCTGTTGTTTAAGTCACCCAATCTATGGTACTTGCTTATGGCAGTTCGAACAAGCTAATATACTGGAGTAAGTCCCTGTTTTTCTGACTCCAGACTCCTTTACACCCCCCACCAAATTCAGTCCTGCTGTACATTACTCAGCCACATCTTCAACTTCTCCCCACCTGGCATTCTCTATACTGGTCAAATATGGTTCTTCAGTGATCTTGAACACCCATTCCTTTTGTTCATGATGAGTCCTTGCTTCAAAATACCATCATGGGAAACACCACTCACCACCTCGACTGCAACCATCAGTTCAAACATCCATCATCTCCTGAGAGAGTATTTCAGCTGACTCCTCAT
The DNA here is from genome assembly GCF_021234435.1 of Artibeus jamaicensis. Classification (NCBI taxonomy): domain Eukaryota; kingdom Metazoa; phylum Chordata; class Mammalia; order Chiroptera; family Phyllostomidae; genus Artibeus; species Artibeus jamaicensis. The sequence goes on from NW_026521883.1 coordinate 21,936,206, forward strand.
TTGTCTCTGTGCCTTCCTCTTCAATTTATCCTCAGTCTACTCCTAGCACAACTGCCAAAGTGGTTCTATTAAAGCATGTCCAGTTATCTCCTTTGCTCAAAACCTTCCATTGGATTTCCATCTTACTCAGGGTAGAAGACATGTTCATAAGTGTTTTCCAGGACCCTGCCCAGGTTCTTCTCTGTTGCCTTTCTGACCTGATCAGCTGCTATTCACTCCCTTCATCACTTCACTCCAGCACCATTGGTCTCGTTGCCGTTTCTCAAACCTGCCAGGCACATCCCTCCTCAGGCCTTTGCACTTGCAGTTTCCTGTGCCTGGAACACCACTTCCCTTGGATAACCACATGACGGATTCCTTCATTTCCTTAGTTCCTTGCTCATATATATATTACCCTTTAAGAGATGTGGTCCCTGCCCAGGCTGATGTGGCTCTGTGGGTTGAGTGCCAGCTTGCAAACCAAAGGATTGCCAGTTTGATTCACAGTCAGGGCACATGCCTGGGTTGTGGGCCAGGTCCCAAGTGAGGGGTGTGCAAGAGGCAACCACACACTGATGTTTCTCTCTCTCTCTTTCTCCTTCCCTTCCCTTCTCTCTAAAAATAAGTAAATAAAATCTTAAAAAGGAGAGAGAGGCATGGTCCCTGACCACCCTACTTTAATTTGCATGCACCGAACTTCATATCTCACTTTGTTTTATTTCTCCACTGCCACAATCTAATATACTATGTGTTTCACTTATTGTTTGTTAATTGTCATGCTTTAGAATATAAGCTCACTGAATACAACTATTTCATCTATTTTGTTCATTGCTATTATCTCCACTAACAAGAACAGTGCCTGACACACAGTAAGTGCTCAACGACCAGAAATCCCAGAGCCTCTGCCCTACTTTTCCTGTCTGTTTTAATTTTCTAGGTCATAATCCCAACCCACACTACTGTCACCCTCAGTCCGCCGAGTCCTCAGTTGTTCTGTTCAATGTGTTTCGTTTCATCTTCCCAGCTGAGCCGAGATTTTCTTGAAGGCAAAGACAACACAGGGTTTCATTTGTATAATCTACAGCACTTAGCAGAGTACTGGGCATACAGTCAACATGTCAGATTCTTGATGATTAGATTCTATTGACAGTGAGCCAGATTCTTTCAAGGTGAGTCTGCCTGTTGAATAACCATAAAAAAATTTCTAAAGGGGCCAGGCAACTCAGCAAATGATGTACTTCGTTCTTAAGTACTCAAATTCTTTGTGATAGAAATTTCCACACCTCAGAATAGCCAAGTGGAAAGTCTGTTGTTTGTTGAGGTTTGAGGAAATATTGCTGGCTGCTTAGGAATAGTCAGTAATTTCTAAAATGATATCATAGGGCAATATGGGTATGAGTGATTACAACTTGTATAATATTATCTCCTCAGTCACCAGCTCGGTCTGCTGAACAGAGGGTGGGAGAGCCAGGCCCAGGTGCACACCCACATGCTAAGAAGTAGACTTTACATCCTGTGGTGGAGTTTATAGAAGTTAATGGAGCCACTGTTGAAAACAGTTCACCATTTCTTCAAAAATTAAACATAAAGCAGTCATGTGACTCAACATAAGTAAATTTTATGATACATAAAATATATTTCAGTGAAGTTCTTTTTAATGTATCTTTTTCTGATTGTAAAAGGAACACTCATTTCAGAAAGTACAGAAAAGCATAGAAAAGAAAATCAGTATTTATCAAGCAATAACATTTTGCTTATTTCCTTATGTGTATGTTTGTTTTACCTAATTGATATCATTCTTTACATGTAATCTTAAATCCTGATTCTCTGATCAAACATTATAAGCTTTGAAGCTAATCATTAAAGCCTCATTTTATAAGTTTTGAATTTGGAAATATGGCCTTTGAAATAGGGCTTCTTTACCTTCAGTAGGTGAAGATAGCCCAGCTTAAGGGCAGAGAATCACTCACAATTTCAAAACAGAGCATGGCAACAAGAGAATGAGGCAGATCAGCTGGCCCCACCTGAGACAGGGAATGAGCCAAGCCGGTGTCAGGAGCAGGCATTTGCACCCAGAGGGTGAGGTGTACCTCTAGCAAAGCTGTACCTCCGGCACAGCAAGAGGTAAGGAGCAAGAACAAGAGCTCCAGCCTGGAGGTCAAGGCTATGAGCAGCAGCCTAGAGGTCCATGGGTTACCAGGACTTAGGAGTCGGGGGGAGGGTCAGGGCAGGGAGGTGTCTGGGACCTGATAGAGATCCAAGTTGTAAGAAATCTTCAGCTTTCCCAACTCAGGACAGAACTTAAGGTAGAGCAAAACACAGCACCAACAATAGGAACCCAGCAGTGAGCCTGGCCCTAGGGCAATGAGGGTTTGCTGTCTGCCCTCGCACACACTGACCAACAGAGAATCGTGTGTGCAAGGAGATAGGACCCCACTGGTAACCCTGGTGTTTGTCCCAGGATTGCAGTAGTACAGTTACAGGGCATCACTAACCCACTGTCTGGTTTTGAGAAATCATTTTAAACAAGTAATTGTAAAACTAATAACAAATGGACACTGATTTTAAATACTATGTGAAATGAAGGTATTTGCTTTCTCATCCTTCATAGAAACTGACAGTGAATGATCTTTAATTGACTATGATGCTCGTTGTGCAAATGAATATATTTAAAACTATAGAACTGCACAATTTCAATAGGTGATCATATCTCAGTAAAGCTGTTTAAAATTTTTTAAAAGAAAAGGAAATTGACCATAATGGGTTCCTCTTTAATATCAAGAAGATGGAGCCCATGAACTTTAACTCATGTTCAAAATCTCTACCCCAGTTGCTTCCCAGTGTACTCAAAGTTTCCCAGTGTACTCAAAGTTGCTTCCCAATGTACTCAAATGACACTGATCCTTCTGTGTCATTTCCTTGCTTCATCCAAGCCTCAGAAAACGAGAAGAGACCCAACTGAAAGAAATGGTGGTTATCAACAAACAAGTGCTGGTGAGATTGTGGAGAAAGGGGAACCCTTTGCACTGTTGCTGGGAATGCGGACTGGTGCATCCACTGTAAAAAGCAATATGGAGATACCTCAAAAAATTAAAAATGGATCTGCCATTTGACCCAGTGATTCCACTTCTGGAAATATGTCCGAAGAAACCCAAAACACCAATTCAAAAGAACATAAACACTCCTCTGTTCAATGCAGTGTTATTTACAATTGCCAAGATATGGAAGCAACTCAAGTGTCCATCAGTAGATGAGTGGATAGAACAACTATGGGGCATTTACACAAAGGAATAGTACCTGGCCATAAAAACAGAAGAAAATGTTACCCTTCCTAACAGCATGGATGGACCTGGAGAACATTAAGCTAAGTGAAATAAGCCAGTCAGAGAAAAACAAACACCATATGATTTCACTCATATGAGGAATATAATGAACAAACTGAACTAACAAGGAAAATGGGGACAGACTCCTAGATGGACAGCAGGATGACAGCTAAGGGTGGGAGAGGTTAGGGGCAGAGGGATTGAGCAGAATTGAAAAAGAACCCAAGACATGGACAACAGTGTGGCGATTGCAGGGGAGGGGAGTATAATGGAACTAAATGGTAATGGAAAAATAAATAAACAAACAATGGCAAAAAAAAACCCACAAGATAATGGCTGACAAAACTCTGCCACTGGCCACAGGGGATTAGCACACAGCCATTCAAGCCCCTGCAAGAACAAAGGAACAAGATGTGGATTCCGTATGCTGTATCATTGCAGCCACCTGGGGAAAACTTTATGCAAAGAAAAAAGTTTAAAATAAATTAGTATACGAACAGCAGTGAGAGAAGAAGGTGAGAATGAAAGCAATTTTTCTCTAACAATTTGCTTTCTAATATTTCCTTGCCTGTCAAGGAATGAGTCCAGCCCTTAGTGATGCATTGCTCTGGGAGAGTCAACACCACCTCCGTTTCTGCTCAGAGAACCTGCTCCATGAGACCCACTTTTTTTTCTGTAACAAAAGGAGTCCAGGGAAATATGGAAACTCTGAGTCCTCTGAAGGCAAAAAGGAAAGAAAAGATGAAGCAGAGGGAAGGGGAGCAAATAAAGTTACTTTTTGTTGTTGTTGTTGTTGTTTGGAGTTTTTGTTTCTTTTGATCATATGCAAAAAAATCTATTTGAGATTGTAACTATGCAGGACAACCTGATTTAGCTTTTCTCATCTTGTCCTCCTCTACTTCAAAATATTTTCTGTGTAAAGGTAAATACTGGCTGCTAATCTCTTTCCTCTTAAAGCCAAGTACCGGCTGCTCCTCTCTTTTCTTGTAAAGATTATCTTGTACCACATGATCTACAGTAAATTCAACCGTGTTTTACCTGCAATGAGAATAGCAAGATCATACAAATACAAATAACACAAGCACAAATAAAAGCCTTTATCCAGACACCATAACTAGCCTGATGCGAAGACAAGTACCATCTTATGCCCCAGCTTGCTGAACATTTGGTTCATACTGGGAAAGGTACAAGGTGACGTGAGGCAGATTATTTGGTTCTGGGACTAACTGGTGGTTTCATGTCTGCTGAAAACGAGCAGGTGGTAAATTGGAAGAGGTCTCAAAAATTACCCAGTTGAACTTTTATTTTGCAAATGAGCAAACTAATGCCCAGAGAAACAACGTTTATTGACTCAGTGCCAGGCCAGTCTACAGAGGGCCTGAAGTGCCCTGTCCTCATCTCCTCTTGATTCTTTGGAAACAAACCTGTTCCAAATCTGAATTTACTTGATTCAGAGGAGAGCCAGACTCAGGCCTGACCCTCTAGAGCCAGGACATTTGGTGACCAGGTTGGTGACCAGAGCATTTGGGGAGGAAGGCCCTAATGGGTTCCGTGTTTGGGCAGACCTGGTTAGCTACGTAGTCTTTGGATCATTCTGCATTTCAGTTTTCAGGGATCCAAAACACCACTCCCCCTTCGAAAGTGGTAAACATGAAATGCTACCTAAGCATTAAAATAGGGGTCCCAAGAATCACAGTTAGGTTTATTAATACAAACAGACTGCTTATTAGACAGGACTGGGGAAGAGAGACAGGACTGGGAAGACGCTGGCCCAGTCTTTGACAGCTTTGTGTCAGTGCGAGATCCAAAGAAGGAAGCATTAGTTCAGGGAAGACAAAGGGGGCCCGTGTGGTAGCTGGAAGTAGAAGAATGGCAGCGTGCCTGAGGAGTACCTGGAGGGCTTCTCCCGAGAGCCAGACTGGAAGGGCATTGCCAAGGGTGCAGCAGTGCAGAGTGTGCGAAAGAAAGGGGGACCCATGCGCTTACAGTCTCCTCTCTCTCCTTCCTGCTATTCATCAAGCTGAGGACTGCAAAGTGTTCTACAAGTTCAACAATATTTTTTTTCAGCACAGGAGGTGTGTCCTGCCTCTCAAAATCAAAATCCAATAACAAGGAAAAATCAAAGTGTTTTTATCTGTTTTCTTTCTGAGGATTAGCAAGGCTCTGTATTCCACTGAAGAGTATTTTTGCTATGGTTTAAGTAAATAACACTAGATAACTGATGAATTATCATCCATGGCTAAACAGAATTGTTTTCATCTTGAAATCAAGGAATCACCATTTAAAAGCATTTTCTTTAATGGGGTACACCAACTTCTCTTCTAAAGGTGTCATTCAATGGGTAAGAGAATATTTTTCCACTGGATTTGAATAAAAATCAACAAACCAGCCCTTACCAGTGTGGCTCAGTTGGGCATGGTCAGGAATGGTCAGGGCACATGCCTGGGTTGCAGGCCTCATCCCCATTTGGGGGGAGTGCAAGAGGAAAGTGATCAGTGTTTCTCTCCCTCCTTTCCTCTTTCTTTAAAAATAAACAAGATTTTTTTAAAAATCAACAAATTGGAAGTATCTTTAGAGAGTATTTAACCTAACCCCCTTATTTTTTTAAATGTTTTTTTAAAAAAGAAGATTCAACTTAAACTATTTCTGCAAAACGTATACTAGTATGGGGGGGGGGGAGAACCCTAGAACATAGCTTCACAACTTAAAGGTAGATGAAGGTCTTATTTTAAAGCCATAAATATATATATCACTTCTTTGTCTTTTGACTAAGATCAAGTGTAAAGCCATGAATATAGCCTGACTATTTAAAATTAAATTTGTATCACTGGAAAATTGAATTTTTTTCATTACTCTGAACTACCAAAGTAGTATTTATCAAGGTACAAGAAATCATCTCTAATTTATGAGCTTAATCTGATTATTCAGGAAGTATTTTTGCACAGTACAATATCTATCACTGGTTATCTTATGAGAATGAAAAAAAAGTTTCACCCCCTCATCTGTCACATGCACCTTGACTGGGGACAAACCAGCAGCTCAGGTATGTGCCCTGACTAGGGATTGAACCTGCAGCCTTTCAGCACACGGGACAGTGCTCCAACCAGCAGAGCCCCACCAGCAGGGCAAGTTACATGCTTGTTACTGGATCCACTTGAGAAATTTTAAAATATGGCTTCAATAATTTTATCTTCACTGTCCTCTTTTAATTACTCATAAGTTGTAAAATAAAGGTGATTTCTGCTTTTATAATTCTTAAATGTTTTCCCAGTATATTTCCAAGTCAGGAAGGTACAAACTTGGGATCACTGTTAATGCACTGAATCCCAGAAAAAATATTTAGATGTCCTCTTAGAGTAAACTAATTTTGAATGTTATCCAGCAAAATTTAGCAGGGATTTATATAAAATCTTATATTTCAATTTTTTAAAAGTTGCATCACTTAGAATTTTTAGCTTAGCCAAGAAAAGACTAGGGAGGATGAAACAGCTATTTTTAAATCCTTAACTCATATTCAGAGAAAGGAAAATTGGGCCTTCTCCAGAAGTTTGAACTAGGAGAAGAGTGGGAAATAAATATTGGGCATAATGAGAAATGATTTCTTTCAGTTACAGCTGAAGGCCAAGAAATAGCTGCCTCGGAATATTTTTAAGGAAGTAAATTCCTAAATACAGTCTAAGTCATAATGCTACATGTCAGTAAAATTGTAGAGATATAACAAATTAAAATCAAAGTATATAGTTGATATGAGGAAAGTCTTTTTAACAAAAAAAAAGATCAAACACTTAGGATCTTTTTAAAACTGTAAGCATTTTTTTTAATATTGAAAAAAACTGACTTTTATTTACCTACATTGTTTCAAACTTTAGATTGTGTGTTGGCGACTCAATAAAAGCCCGTGTATAGAAAACTCCTCCAAGAGTAACTCACAACAAAACCAGGTTCAAGTTAGCACATGGGAGAAACCAGTCACCCCAAAGCATCATCACATCACACACCAGGGATGATATTTTTACTCTTACAGATTATTTGTTTGAGTTCGTTAAAAGCATTGCATGTAGGGGAGAAAAGTAATGCAGGTTCATTAATAAGTATGTACATCCATGCTACTTCAAATTTAAATGTAGGACAAATTAAGTAAAATAAGAAGTAATACAAACAAGTAAAGTTCTCGTACCTTTCCATCTGGAGCATTCAGGGATCAACACCATATATTTATTCGTATATTCAAACCAGCAAACAGAATAGAAACTCTGTCATGTATTCAACCACTCTCTCTTTTTTATCTATTGTTATATGTAATGATTACATATAATTACTTTATGTAAAAGTAACTCTTTCTTGTTCCTTGAGTTCTTTACCCTATGGCAACAATTTTCAACATTTTTCATCTCGTGGCACACATAAAGTAATTACTAAAATTCAGTGGCACACCAAAAAATGTTATATTTTTTGTCAATCTGAAAAACAAAAAGGTATAATATTGATTCATTCACACCTGAGGCTATTGTTGTGTTGGCTTTGGTCATTTTTTTACTTGACAGTCTAAGGGAAAAAAGGTCAGTGCCCTCATTAAACAGTCAGGCATTGCATACTTTAAAATATTCTTGCTGTATACCGTTGAAAATTGCTGTCCTATGGTGTTCAGGTATTTCTAACTCCGTTCCCATGTGCCACCACTTTTAAGGCATGTGACCATCCTAGTTGAATGCATTGTTTAAAACTATAGACTGAGGATTTCATAAATTCCTTCAAGTAGAAGTTATTAAAATCTTCAACATTGGGTAATTCATATCCTGTCAAATGTCCTATTTTCAATCTTTTTTCCCCCCAGAGCAGACAAATTCCCAAGTTATGCAGCGTTCCAGAGCATCCTCTTTCTTATTTAATTATTTCAGAGGATGAAAAGCTTTTTCATAGCACCCCCACAAAATCTGTCACACCAAGCACCACACAGTCACACAGAGCATCGAACCCAACACAATGCCTGTGATTGTAACTTTCCTCCCCAGCTTCATGGCTCTCCAGTCTTCATTCAGGCCTGCAGTTTGTACGCGGTATCTCTTCTCAGAGCAGGTTTAACACCGACATGCCCAGAAACCACACACGCCTTCCTGTGCCCCGCTCTCAGTGCTGAAGGTGGTGTTCCTTCCGCGTCAGTGGAACGATGGAAGACAGAGATGAAGTGTTCTCTAATGGCGTGAGGAGTCGTACCAGCACATAACCATCCTGAAGCAGAAGCCATCTATTTTGGTTACTACCTCTCCAAATATAACGAGCTCAAACTTAACAACACATGCAGCAAGTGATTTCATTTAGATAACCACCTCCTTCTACCTTTGGCAGACAACTTTATCCAGAAGGTATTGCTCCAAGCTGGACTTCGATGGGTGTTGATGGAGAGCTTATTTTTTGTGTTTGTTTTTAGTGAAACCTGTTTTTAAAATGTTTCTGTTTTTAGTGAAACCAGTTTTTAAAATGTTCTTTATCATGTTATGTTAGCTGAGCTGCCCTGGCACAGAATGTAAGGCCTTTGATCATTGACTTGTCCCCGTGTTGACACTGATCTCCTCTGTCAACGTGTCCCATCTGTCTGAAGCGAGGTGACAGCCTGCCAGGCAGGTTTGAGTGCCTGCACTTGACTTGAATGCAAGACCAGTGTCTCTCTCACACGCCCTGCGAATCGTGTTACCGACCAGGTCTCACCACTGCCAGAAAGATCAGAACCACGGCTAGGACCCACTTCTAGAAAGTATGTAGGACTTCAGAGCATGGGAACCAGTTTCAGGAGGGGCCACATCTTATTTCTCTCACGTTTTTCTTTGTTACAATTCGGTTGTGGGTATTTTACATATATCTGTAAGCTGCTTAAAATTCTTTCTAAGGTTGTAAGTCAATAAATAATTTTAAATTAATGTATTATTCCATATCAAGTAGAAGGAGTTCTAACTCCTTGATCTCATCTTGAAGAACTGTTCTTATTCATGAGCATTTCTTTAAAAGTTATAATGGCTGTTGCTTTCTGTGAGCTGACAATAGGGAATGATCTGCCCCCAATGTCTACATCATCCCTGCTTTTGTAGAAGGAGGATTGAGAAGGTTATTGGAAGGAAAATGGAGTATTAGGCGTACAAAATTGAATTAATTTTAAAATAATGAAAAGAGAATATTAAAAAAGGAAAGAAAAGAGAACATACAAAGTCAATGTAAGTCAAATAATGACTTTGTAAGTCATTACTTACATTAGACATACAAAGTCAAATTTGAGTTTATTCATAAATATAACATGTATGTTTAAAGCATTTTTTTTTTACTGAACTAACATTCTATCATTCTGTCAATATGCCAGAATTCTTCTATAAGTTAACAGGAATTAGAGGCTAAACAGACTGGACACAATATCTAGTAAATAAATAAAAAATATGAAATTATCTTTTATGCAGAAAAGAAAGTAGGTTATATCCTATGTACAATTTAATATAATTTCGTCCTTTAACTGTCTGGACTTTTTAGGATATTATTTAGTTGGTGGGTATTTCAAATGTTCGGATTTGCTTTGGGTTAGGAAGTGACTGAGATGTTTAGTAGAGGAAGGGGAAGAGTAACCAAACAGTCATAACTTCTGCAAGGTAGAATCAGGAACAAGGAAGAGGCCATCCAGATCAGACATGTTTATTATAGAAAAAGAATGCTTTTGTAAGATGATTGCTGCTAAAATTATCATTGAAGAGAATGTTGATAACCCAATATGGAATAGTATTATTGAACATTACCTGTAATATTATTTCTAGTACATGTTTCTGACATAGGAGGCAGTTAGACAGACATGAGCAGAGTATGGATGATAGGCCAGGCACAGGTCACCAGAGCAGAAAGACCCAGGTGCCTGCCTAGCAACAGGCAAAATTGAGAAAACGAATATAGTAGGGGGGGGCATCTCACCCCCAGAGTAACCTCTCCTCCCCTAGCACATCACTGGTCATTCAGTTTAGACCCCTGGACCTTCCATATCGCTGGTCACTCTGTTAAGACCCTCCCCTGACCTCTCCTTCCCTGGCTTGTCACTAGTCACACGACAGACCCCGTGTAGAGGAGGGACAAGGGTGGAGAACAACCTCTTATCACTCCCACACAAGCCCTTGCATGACCACTCCCTTAAGCATTAAACCCTCGAGACAATGAGGTTCTGACCTCATTAATCTTATAATTTTAGGAGATAATCAAATTTCCTAAAATTCGAATAATCTTAGGAAAAAAGCCTGGGGGCTGTTGACCTCAGAGACAGGAATTTTGGTCAGACTAGAGATGACCTATAAGCCTCAGGTGTGTTTCGGTTTCAGGTCATTAAAGCAGCAAAATCAGAACAGAGGCCACCCTAACATCAGGCCCAGCTGTACTGACCAGTGACCCCCTGACTTGGCATCAACTAATCAGTAGAGACAATGGCCCTGAGGAGCCACACCGGGAAAGCTGACGAATATTTTATTGAGATCCTCTCCTGAGACCTCCAGATAAAGCCCTTGAGATGAACAACTCTGTGTGGCTCTCTCTCCCTCTGGAGCACACTAGGACTTTCCTCCCTTTCTTTCCCTGCCCACACGTTTCCCCCTCTCTTTCCCCAGAGGTGTGTTTTCTTTGCCTTTCTCCTAGGCTCCAAGGGCCCTTCTCTTGCCTCTGTAATTTGTTTCCTGAGCTCACTTACCCCAACTGGCTCACTTCCTCTACAGTTCACTTCTACCGCTGTGACTTGCTAAATAAACTTTTATTTGTATTTGAGTCTTGGCTCTGAATTCTTCACTAGCCCAAATTGAAGGACTGAAGTCTAACATCTGGTGCAATTTGCAGCTAACATTTTCATGCACACATACAATCATTACAATGTTCTTATTTATATTCATAAATGGGCTGCAAATGAAATAAACAGGGTGAGAGTTCGGTGGAGAATAAAAACTCACGGTGAATCTCAGCTTCTGCCACATCCCTTAGCTCTAGGCCTCCACCTTCTTGCAGCCCTCTCAGCTGTTTAGGCCCCAGCACATTTGGATTTAGAATAATCCAAATTGGAGAATACTCTCCACCAGGTGCTTTGAAGCTTTAATGAAATCTCCAGATTCTTTTGAGTAGCTCACTGGGCAGATGTAATAGAGTGAAGACTAGAGTTTACTAATCTTGGTGACTATCATCACATTCTCTTCTCAACTGACAGTTCTCATGGAGGAAGCAAATCTTGATTTTCCGAATTACTGTTTGTTGACAAACCTTAACTCTGGTTTTCTATGATTTCTCAGATCCAATTACTTTAGCTCTTTCCTTCATGTCTTGCTTACAAGTAAAAGCTTTAAGTTGTGTAAATTGACATTTTGCAATTTTTTTGTTTCACCAAAGGAGTTCTCTATAATCTCACCTTGTTATCTACTATAAACTTTGCTAAAGGTAAAACAACCGTCTGGGTAAAGAGCGTCAACTGCAATGCTCAGTCTCCGACATACATGTTAGTATAATCTAGTGTTATTAGTACAAACTGCATTGCACGTAAAATCTCAACTGCTAGTTCTTTCTCAAGAACCTCCTGTTGTTCTTCTACAGACCCTGCATTTACTCTCCATAAAAAGGCAGCATTTTGTTGGCTCTAATTACTTTGGCTCAACCAAAGACACTAACAATAGACTCATTGTCAGTAAAATTAGCTTTTTATCTGTCATCCTCTCCCTTTCTCTAATTTCTAGCGAAGCGCAGTGGCAAGGACAGTCTGCTGACTCAAAACAAATTATTTCATCTCTCCAAGCCTCAGTTTTCTCCTTTGCAAGAGGAACACAGCGACACACATCTCGGATTGTTGGGCAAAATGGGTCCAATTCATCTGACAGAGTCAGTCGGCACTCAACAAATGTGAGTTTACTGGCCCTAGAAGGAGGACCTGATGGGATATTACACACATATATTGGCACACAGAACACGTTTTTAGAAATCTCATTCCCAAACAACTTCCAAAATTTGGGAGCCAAGAAGTAAATCCAAATTGAAGCTTAGGGGGGGAAAACAGTTTTTAAGTTTGTCTCCTCTTTTAAGGTTAATCTTAATTTTATATTCACATGATGATAAATTCATTCATCGAAATTGTAATTAAATGCCTTGGGCCCTGACGGTCTTGGACCTCTGCCTTGAAGGGAGAGATTGTGCTGGTCCAGGCTATGTCTTAATCGCCAGGGGATGTGTTAGAGGTGATCTCAATAAATATTCAAAAAGTCAGTGAGTGAGCTACCTGGCCTGTGTTTCTCTATAAACAGTGCTTCTGAAAGGTTCTAGGTGAATCCACTTACAGTTCATTATTTTCTGTTTCTGATGCTCATGACTGATGGTGAAATTATCACTAATATTTTCTTCCCATTTCAGATGGCTCTTCACTTGGCCCTATCTCATTAAAGATTCCATTTCTTTCTTTTTTAAAAAATATATTTTATTGATTATGCTATTACAGTTGTCTCCATTTTTTTCTCCCCTTTACCCACTCCACCCTGCAACCCCTTTCCCTCCAGCATCCCCCACCCCCTTAGTTCATGTCCATGGGTCGTACATATAAGTTCTTTGGCTTCTCCCTTTCCTGTACCGCTATTCTTAACCATGCCTCCCCCCTCCCCCATCTATTTTGTGTCTACCAATTATCCTTCTTATTCCCTATACATTCTTCCCATTCTCCTTCTCTCCTCCCCCCTCCTCACTGACAACCCTCCATGTGATCTCCATTTCTGTGATTCTGCTCCTGTTCTAGTTGTTTGCTTAGTTTTTGTTTTTTAGGTTCAGTTGTTGATAGTTATGAGTTTGTTGCCATTTTACTGTTTAGTTTTGGGTCTTCTTCTTTTTCTTAGATAAGTACCTTTAAGATTTCATATAATAAGGACTTGGTGATGATGAACTCTAAAGAATCTATTCCTCATTGACCTTCCTTCGGTTCTGTCAATAAATGCGTTAATAGTTGGGAGAGACAGGCTAAAAGTCAAAGGCTTCTATTCAAAGAAATATTATTGCAAAATCATTTTACTAAAGCTAGAATCTTTTGACATGTGAAAAATTGGCCCTTCTATTTTTCTGTAGTTATGTTTATTAAAACTTGATTTAAAAAAATGTGCACTGGTATTTCCTCATGACACTCAATGTTCTTGAAACATTTTCTTAAAGGAGCAAAAAACATTTTTTGATAAATTCCATTTTAGTTTCTTTCTTATTCTAAGGAAACAAAAGTTTATGTTTTGCTACAACTAAACATGACATTTTCCATTCATCATTTAACTAAAAATTTATTGGAAATCTACATTAAAATCTATCAGTAGAGAAGAGGAAAGGATTGAATATTTCAGTAAAGTTAGGAACAGGGAATGGAAAGAATGTATAATGGGGTTGAATTCTTCAACTGCTTTTTTCCTGGAAGTAGGGGGTTGTGGGTTAGGAGGCCTTTCTGTAAGAGTTATTGTGATAGATTTTCGGACAAAGGCAGCTCTTTTTCATTGTTTCTGGGCCCGTATGGGTTGGGATAGGGACCTACAGGGATGGAATGCATGCAGACTAAACACTTTATCTGGGATTTTTTATATCTCAAAGAAATTTCTGAAGAACATGAGATTCTTTAGCTTTGTGAAACAGTTTGAAAAACACTCTTCTAAATATGAATAAGAGCAGTTCCCATCTCACCCCAGCCCTTCAGACAAGATCCTCTGTGAAATTGAGAATTGCCTTGGAGTTTGTGAAGAATACACATTCAGTAGGTTATGGGCTGAGCTCAGAGAGTGCGTGTTCACCAGCAGGATGTGAGATTATTATGAAGATCAATAAACTATACTTCGAGAAACACTATTTTAAGATAGAGACGGGCCACTGAATTTCAGCCGAGCTCTTCACTTTTCCCGTTTTTCCTTCTCCATTTCCAATCCGTCAGCGCCTTGGGTGACCTTCTCAGATGGTCTCCAGCTGCTCCTCACCAAGATCAGCCTATGCAAGAAGGGCCCCTGATATGGCGTAGTCCCCAACTCCCCTCTCCTGTCCTCACCCCTCAGTCCCACGCTGCACTTCCTTTTGTAGCCTACTTGCTTTTGATGGTCTCAGAACAGTAAACTCTCCCACTTCACTCCTCTGTGTTCACAGGCTCACCGTTAATATTTCTCCAGGTATTTTGTCCTTTAGCTCTGTGAACCAAGTGGCCACCTAAGAATGAATCAAAAGCGAGGTACCTATGGGAACCACATGCGCAAAGAACAATGATAAGAACTGAGGTGTTGAATTTAGGATTTAGATGTGATTTGATAGTAACCATTGAGGAGCTGGATGTCTGAAGGAAAGTAGCTTAGACTCATTCTGTGGGATTCTACAAGTCCTAACTAGATCCACCAAGTAAAAGTTACACAAAAGTAGATTTTGGTGAAGGATAAGGAAAAACTTCCTTAAAAAATTTACTGTTACAAAAATCCAGTCACTAGGAGTGCTCAAACAGGGGCCGGATCATTTTCTGTGAGGATTTGGTAAAGGAAAATATTCTACTGGGGAGGATGAGAATTCATTCATTTGTTCATTATTTAATGAATTTTATAGAGCACCCACTGTGTGGATGGTGCCCCAAACAGAGATGATGCAAAGATAAATAAAATATGTTTTATGATTTGGAAGAACACAAAGCCCAACAGAGAACTGCACCTATGAGCAAGTACATGGCCGTCTTGGGTGAGCACGACAATGGAACAGCAGACAGAGTTGCAGCCCACAGCTAGCATCAGTCACAGGCATGCGAGAGAGCAAGCTGTGGGGATTCTAGCTATCTCATTTTATTATGCACTTTATTATATATGTATATGCACACATATATGCTTTATTTTTTAGAGCAGTTTTGGATTCACAGCACAACTGAGCAGAAAGTACATAAGGTTCCCATATATCCCCTCCTTCGACAGATGCATAGGCTCCCCAACTAGGCCCCAGAGTGGTACATTTGCCACAATTGATGAACCTACATTGACACAGCATAATCATCCAAAGTCTGCAGTTTGCCTTAAGGTCATTCTTGGCCTTGCACCTTCCATGGATTTTGACAAATGTATAATGACATGCATTTATTCATACACTGCACTTGGGTAGTTTCACTGCCTGTCCTAAATCTGCTCTGCTCTGCTCTGCCAGTCACCATTATCTTCTCCTCTCAAGCCACTGGCAACCACTGATCATTTTGCCTTTTCCAGAATGTCTACTAATCATACAGTATATCAGACTCCCAGTTTTCACTAGCACTCATCTCCTCCTGAGACTTCATGCCAATAAACTTTTTTCAATGCTTAAGGACATACTCACCTTCAAAGAGTTCATCATTAAATAGCACAGAATTCAGTAAATAAATAAATAAATAAATAAATAAATAAATAAATAAATAATAACAGTCATAAAGTATGATAAGCACTGTAACAGGTGCTGGAGCAAGGTGAAGGAGCTGTTCCCTGGCAGGGAAAGTAAAAGGATCAGTTGATCAAGAAACCCTCCTGCCCTGGCTGGTGTGACTCAGTGAATTGAGTGCTAGCTGGTGAACCAAGGGGATCACTGGTCTGACTCCCAGTGGGGGCACATGCCTGGGTTGCAGGCCAGGTCCCCTGTGGGGGGTGCTTGAGACGTAACCACACACTGATGTTTCCCTCTCTTCCCCTCTCAGAAAGAAAGAAAGGAAGGAAGGAAGGAAGGAAGGAAGGAAGAAAGGAAGGAAGGAGGGAGGGAGGGAGGGAGGGAGGGAAGGGAAGGAAGGAAGGGAGGGGGGGAGAGAGGAAGGAAGGAAGGAAGAGAGAGAGAGAAAGAGAGAAGGAAAGAGAGAAACTGGATGGGAGAGGGCACCTCAATTGAAATTGAAAAACAAGTGGGATTTAGCAAGTTGGAGATATCTGGGGAAAGTTTTCCAAGGAAAGCAAATAATACAAGCAATTACCCGGATGTTAAAAAACAGGTAATTGACATTTTTTTCCAAAAACCAAGAACTGTGCTCCATGTATTTTATTGCATTTAAGTCCCACAACAATCTTGTCAGTAAAGGTCTTTTAACTGAGTCACAGAGAAGTCACTGAGCTGGTAGGGAGCAATCTGGGATTAGGAACCAGTGATGCAGGAAAGGTATACTGAGCTGCTGTACTCTGAGCAGAACCACAGTAAATAGATCCCGGAATCCTGCCGTAGGGCAGTGGCAGATGGGTTGAGACAGTGGACAGACTTGAGTAAAGTACCCTGTGAGTGACTGAAAGGAATGCAGAAGGAAAGTGGGAAATATCAGTCAGGATGCACTGAGTCTCAGAGAACAAAGGACTCAACTGAAAGTGACATAAACCAGAGGCTAGGTGTCTGGGGGAATGTGTGGGGCTCCAGGGTGCCATTAAGGACCATCCCCTACATGCAGGTGGCGCAGCCAGCACGGATGCAGAATGCCTGCCCCACGTTCTGGTTTCACGGGCAGACCTGGCTGTCCCAGCCCTAACCTTTCCGGGCTAGAGCCCAAACAGAGCCTTCCCAACCTGTCCTGAGGCCTGCTGCATCCTGTACATTTAGAGCCCTTAACATGCATCTGTGTGGACACCCCCCATATCGCCTTCTGCTAAGGAGATGGGACATACTATGTGTGGGGCATCTGCTCTGTATGGGACATATTGAGATGTGTTTGTTTAATTTTTTAATATGGAAGGCATTTGAGCTATGTTTAAACACTGAAAGTAAATACCCGATAAAAAGGTAGAGATTGAGGATACAAGAGAAAAGAGATGACCGAGGGCACTACCTGCACTGACTTGTACGAAGGCCTGGGCCCCCGAGTGCTCTCTGCTGTGTGGGGCAGGGGCCCAGCATCTGGTGTGCAGGCGAGACACCCGTGCTCCGGCCGTTGGGACAGCACCTGCTAATGACTTGAAGAACTTCTTTTAAAAAGAGAGGATAATACAATCATTATACTATTCCTTATTATATATATATATATATATATATATATATATATATATGTTTAATATATTCATTATGAGTCCACATGTACTTACCACATACCTTAAGCAATTATCACTGATGGGACCAATTGGTTTCACGGGTACCCCTACTCTTCAACTCTCCCAGCCTGATGGTTTACATATGTACCTATAAATTATTATAATACATATTAAAACTAAATAAAAATTAATAATGATTCCTCAATTTCTTCCAGTATTTGGTTGGTAGAGAATCAGGCTGCCGACCCCAAGCAGAGCCTTTTGGAAGAAAGGAGCAGAGGAGGATTTGTGCTGAAATGCGCATCTGCCCCCTCACTGCCATACTGTTAGGGGCATCTCCCCAACACAGACAAGCCCTGGGCACAAAGTAGGGCCACAGTTACAGCCCTGGCTGGTCCAAAAGTTCAAGTCCCAGGGGTTGACCTGTGGCCAGACTCGGCTGCACTTAATTAATCCATTCGTTCATTAAAGATGCACTAAGCACCTATTCTGTGTCAGGCACTGTTCAAGGCACTGGACAGAGAGAAGTAAACAAATCAGACATGACCCCTGGCCTCGTGGGGCTTCTAGCCTCGCACAGTATGCTCCCTCTACTCCCATGAATAATCCAGCGCTCTTCCAATTGGTGTTCTTTGTTAAGCAGTATTATGACACTGAAGGAACTTTTAAGAAAAAAATTTCATCTAAAATAGCTAGACCTTTTATTAATGTATGTTTATATATTAAAAAATAGAAGCAAACTAAATGTACATTAGTATGGAACCCTTAAGAACACAACTTTTAAAAATGATGAATTAGATCTGCCTGTGTGTGTGTATTACAAATATATACTCAACGTTTGCTTAAGTCAAAGCTTTCAGACTTCAGCATGTATGAGAATGACCTAGAGGGCTCTGCATAATAATAAAGTGGGAGAAATTTTGAGTTCTGAAGGAAATTAAAGGAGAGGGAAAAAGGAGGTAGAGAAAATAGTTAAGGAGAAATGACCAAAGAGACTTTGGAACAAACTTAAATATTCCATTTTAGTTATTTGCTCTACTGTCCTGCATTTGAACCCTTTGAACTGTCTCTAAACTTTTGGTATTGCTTTGGTCAATAGCACTTTGAGGGGTGGAGGGATCCGATGTATTCAATGCAGGGAGACATGGTGCAGAAAAGAGAGAGTACATACAGAGGGTGAGACCCAGGACAAGGAAGGACTGAGCATTTAGCAAAAGCAGAACATAAAAATCAGAGGTGACTAGGAGCCATGGAAGCCCAGGAGTCCCTGGGGAGAAGGAGCTACAAGAGATAGATACTTTTATTCAAATATGATGAAAATGGGTGTGGCCATAAAGCTGGAGGACTGGTGATAACCATCAGCTGATATCCAGCCAGGGGCCCATACTGAGCACAGACAACAAAGCCAAGTGTGACAATGTCGCAAACAATGGGGACAGAGTTGTGGCTGTAGAAGAGGGGTGAAAGAGAAGATAAATAAGAGAACACACTTACTCTCAGAACAGAGCTCTGCCAAATTGTTAAACAGTTTAAGGAGGATACACCATCCTCAATACCGGCAAGGATTTCCTAACCAACAAACAACTGTTTCCAGGTAATAAGGTTGCAATCTATACCTTCATACCACCTGGCATCGTTGGCCAAACAGAACACCAGTAATGTAAGAATTACCTGTGGTAACAGTGCTCTTTCATTGTGATAATAAATTAGCACAGGCTGCAAAGTCAACAACCAGTTAATATTCTAAAAACTATTGCCTCGTAGTGTGTAAAACTTGCTTTTCCACCAGCAACACGATGACTTAGCCTTTTGCGAGAGAAAGAGAGTGTCAGGACTACCCCTGCAATGCCTCCTACAGAGCTAGGTACTTTCACATCTGCTGCTATGGCACCCTGTGCTGCATTCAGTCACAGCACTTATTATAGTATATGTCAATGTCTGATCATTTGTCCTTTTTCTCCAGGGGACTATGAGCAGGTTGGAGTCGGGACTGTGTCTTTCATTAGGCCCTAGCACCTTATATACTCTCCTCAGAGGGACTGTTTTTGTAATGAGTGCATCAAGGACTGTGTGTGTTAGAGTAGCCAAAGAAAACAATACTAGGCCTTAAGAGTTCCTTTCTATAAAATGACAGGGTTGAACTTCACCGTGGCCAAAGTCTCCAGATGTACAGGGCATTATTTGTCTAAGATACTTGATTTGTTTAAATGATTTAGAACTTCTGTAAGTTTTCCCAAGAATCTATCCACTACTGTTGATCCGAGCATTTCTTTAGAGAGGACAGAATCTGAAACCCTGGAGAACAGCACGTCCATCAGGCGCTGGAGAACCCCAAGGCCGTCAGAGACGTGCGGTAATAAGATGGTGATTCTTTGGGGCTCTGCAGTTTCAGTTTCCATAGTAAGTCACTCTAAGTGAAAGAAGCCAGACACAATAGGTCACATATTGTAGGATGAAATGTCCCGACTAGGTAAATACAGTATGTAAATAGGAGGTAAATAGAGACAGAAAGCAGTTTAGTGGTTGCCAGGGCCTGGAGGATGGGGGGTGCTCAGGGGAATGGGGAACAATTGTTTAATGAGTATGGGTCTCCTCTGGGGGCGACGAAAATGGTTTGGAATTAAATAGTGAGAACTGTTTCCCACTATGGTGGATTTACCTAATGCCACTAAATTGTACACTTTGTTATGTGGATTTCACCTGAGAAAAATGAGGCCCTGACAACCTTGAGCTGGGTCAAAATTTATATGAAACTTCACTCCCTGAAGTTAACCAATTACATGGTATTAACTAACTTCAGAAACTTAATAAAGGTCTACTTAAGTATCTTATTTGTACTGGGTTTATTATTTAAAAAATCTCTTGGCTGATATGCTTTAAAAAATAACAATGTTAATAATAGTTAGCATTTATTGTGTGCTTATTATGTTCCAGGTGCTCTTAATTCTCACAGTGCCCTGGGAGGTAGGTCCTGTCATTATTCCAGTCTTACATCGGCTCCAGTTTGCCCACCGGAGCAGCAAGTGGCAAAGGAGGACTCGATACTCTGCCCTGGCCGGTGCGAAGTCTCTGCCCATTGGTAACGACTCTGGGTGCACAACTGATACAGCCCAGGGTGGTACATGCAACTGGTTTGAAGAGACCTTGATTGACAAGATAACCAAGCCCTTTAAATGTTTTTCCAATAGCAAAAATATATCCGTCTAGTTGTCAAGTGAATGAGTACAAAAGACAGGGTCTTGCTGGTGAGCACTCCCCTGAAGGAGGGGACGGCAGAGTTGACCCCATTACAGGGGCCCTCGCCAGAACGAGCCTTGCAAGCTCCAGGTCTCTCGGGAGAGAAGCACTGTGAGAATTCTGCTGACACCTTTTGCTTTCAGACTTTTTAAATGGCACAGATGCTCTGCACCTAGGCCCCTAGAAACTTCTCTAGAAAAGACAAGCGATACACTCTCCACAAAGAAATCCCTGGCAAGATCAGCTGTGTGAACACCATTATATCAAAGAAGCCCTTGCTTATTGGGTAGTTCTGACAAAACACCTTTGGAGATTATATTGTGGGCAAAGTCTTTCTTGATTTTTGAAATGCCATGCCTGAGAAAAATCTTTCATATCTGTGTCCATGGCTATTTATCAGTCCTGGTGTAGACTCTGCTGTATCCTGAGGCGTATATCTTTCACCTACTGAATATGATGCAAGCTTTGGATCTCAGTGTTCTTGCATAGTCCACACCATCCAATGGCAGGTGACGTGACCCTATGGCATGAGCTCTGGGCTTCCATCCAGCAGCAGTTAAATAGTATGCTCTTTCAAGGGGAACTCTTCACGTGCAAAATCCATGCTCCACATCTTTAACTTGTGACTTCCTGCATCCTCCAAAAGTTGTCAGTAGGTCTGAAAATAATCTACACATATCATGGAACATTCATCCATTCCTTGTGCTCAACCGCTTCTGTTGGCCAGAGTTTCTGCTTAGACTGTGGACAATATTTAAAGGAACACACAGTCTCACTAGCTGGGGCCTTTTGAAATATTAAATGTCAACTACTCAAGAGGCACTGGGAGGATTTGATTGGCAACTCCGCAAGCCAGGTGATCCCTTACACATCTCCTTGAATACCACCACACGCAGTGCTGAAACAGAGGGAGCAGAGACCTGCATGATGGAGTGCAGCGCCCTCACGGCAAGTGAATTCCTTCAGTGAAATCCAAATCGGACTACTGACCCATAGTGGGGGTAAGAAGTGGGTCTCAGTCAACATCACGGTAAACAGCACCTCTTGATGTGCCCCAGACTTGCTTCACAACTGCCTACGTGGCACCTCCGTTTCGGTGTCTCAGGCAACTCAGATTTACTATGTGCAAAACTGAACACTGGATTTACTACGTTCCTTCCAGACTTTCCCAATCTCAGTAAATGTCTCCATCGTTCACCCATTGTTCAAGGCAACAACCTAAAGGTGATCTTAAATCCTGTCTTTCACTCACAACCCACATCCAAACCCATCACTAACTCACCTTATCTCTATCTACAAAATATATCCCAAACCTGAGAGCCCTCAGCCTCTTACTTGGGCTCTTAATAGCCTTCTCACACGCCTTCCTGCCTCTACCCTTGCTCTCCTGGCCTATTACACAACCAGAGGCCAGAATGTTCTTTCTAAAACAAATAAAATAAGAATGATAAAATCAGATCTTGTCACCTCTTGCTCAAATCCTTCCAACAATTTCTCATCACACTTTTAATCCTATCAAAAATATTTATTATGGCCTAGCAGACTGCATACCTCTGCAACCACACTGCTGTCCTCGTGAGTCTGTTCTGATTTGACTGGCCTCTCTTGCTTCTTCAAGCTCGCCGAGCACATTTTCATCTCAGAGCCTTCACCTGTGTCGTCCTTTCTCCCTGGAACATTCTTCCCCAGACGTTTGCCTGGCCCACTCCCTTATTTCTTTCAGGGCTCTGCTTACATGTTGCTTTTCAGTGAGGCATTCCCTAACCAACCCATCTGATACAGCCCTCCAGCATTTCTCATCCTTTTACCAAACTTTATTTACAGCATGGATCACTTCTGACATATTTAAATACGTGTTGAATGAAGAAATGAATGGTCTAGCACCCTTACTCGCGACACTAGAGAGTGAGTTTTACCATCTGAAGTTGTCCTACTGTCTGTGACATTGCATCCTTTCCCTCTGCACGCAGTGTATATCCCTCAGACACACTTTCCCTGGCAGTAAAAAGAATGCATGCTTTGGAAACTAAGTCCAAACTAATTACACTAACGTACAATTTCAGGAACATGGGGCTTCACTATGCCTGCCATTTTCAATTTTCAGAGTCTTTTGCTTGTATCTTGCTGCTTCTATATACTTGTGCTTATATCTGATCCTTGACACCCAGCCTCCTGGACAGAAAGGAAACTGGATTGCTGGGTGAATTTTGGAAGTGTGCCGGAACTGGTGAACAAGGAGGCCTGCTGTTGCAGTACGCTGTGGGGCGATGGCCTTCAGCATCCTCTTCATACAGTAGCTTGGAAAATACTGCCATCAGATTTCAATATAAAATCTTAACTGCAGAAAATAATGGGAAAGAATGGCCAATTTTATCTCTGAACATTGAATGAGATAAATTCCCAGCTGCTGTCCTCTATTTTTGTTAGTGGACCCATGTTCTATATAATTAGGATGTAACCATCTAAATACTCAAAGAGTATGACGATTAGTCTCAGTAGTGTCACTACAATATCACCATCTGCAAATGTCATTTTATCGTGTCCAATACCAGTTTTTAGTCAGGTATATCTAAGACACGTAGTAAAAAAAATTGGTAAATTATCCAAGTTCCTTTCACTGTGACTTGGAAATGATACATCTTTATAGACTGAGACCTCATACTGGACCAGGTTTTTTACTGAAAAAAAATTTCAACTTGTGTTGATTAAAAAAAAAAAACATGACGGCACAGAACCACTAACCCCATGATCTCAGAAGGAATGAGAGTAATAACACTGAGTCATAGATTCCCAAAGCATTCAAACATCTTTCCCCTGCAGCAGCAGAATTACAAGACGTTCCACGTGATACAGTTCAAAGGCTTCCAGGGGTCCTGGGTGGAACAGACAAAGACTCAGACCTGAGTTGCACCTTTGAAAGTGCTGGGGTGCTACCAACTGCTCCCCCCAGGTCCTGACCTCTGTGAGAGCAGGGACACTGGGCGCTTTGGATTCAACACCTCACTCAGTTCGTAACAAGGGAGTGACGAGTCACACTCCGGAGCCAGGACTAGCAACTGTTTTAGGGCTGTGTGCATTTACAAGATGAGAAAATAGGCGCAGAAGGAAAAAGTAAAGGATGGAGAGATGGACGAGGGAGAGGGAGTGGCAGAGTGCAAAGGAAGAGCAGGAAAGAAAGAAAGGGAAAGGTGACGAGGTGGGACAGAGACGGGGGAACAGTAGGTGTGCGTGGGATTCTATCAGCACTCCCCTCCACCCCCAACTCTCCCCACCCCTTCCCTGGTCCTGTGGACGGCCTGGGCGGGGCAGGCTGAGAAGCAGGAGAGCTTCAGGCCATGCCCGTGATGTCCAAGGGGCTTCCTGAGACCATTTTTGTCTTCACTCGAATTGATGTTCTTATTTCTCCTCTCTCCTTTTGTTTCCTCTCTGTATATTCCTTGCCCCCACCCCCTTTCTTCTTCACAAACGCACTGGTTTTCTATCATTTGGAATGCCATTCTTGTGCCCTGGAAAAATGTATTAACACATGGGGTGGACATCTACATCTCTGGAGCCACTGTGCTGCAATGGCGGCGCTTTCTTTCATCCCAGGTGGTTGGGACGCCCAAAACCACTTCCCTGGGATGGGCGCCTAAACTTGCCAGGAAGACCTTTTGCCCCAGACCCTTAGTTCCTCTTTCCATGTCAGCCTGATCCCTTCACTAGGTTTGGCGGTTTTTTTCTACCCCAGGGCATTTGGGGCTGGAATGCAGAGTGAACAGTATAACAAGAGCACCAGACAGGCCTGAGATCCAAGGCAAACTAAGTGTCTCCTGGACGCACTCTCTCACCATCAGGAAATGTGGTGTCCTGAAGTGTGAGCTCCCTGGTTTACTGTACTCAAATTCCAGTTCTGCCACTTTCCGACTGGACAGATGGTAGGTAAGCTAATTAAATCTCAGTTTCCCCTTCTGCGGCGGGGGGGGGGGGGGGCGGGGGAGTCAATAACGTCTTCCTCGAGGATTGTTGTGGAGATTCAATGAGATACTTTCTGTAAAGGGCTCAGCACTAATTGTGGCACAATCAATGTGAGTTATCATTGTGCTACTCAGTAGAGGATCGTTGTGAACAGCCTTTACAGAGCAGTGTTCTTGACTGCCTGTGGGCGGGCGTAGTTTCTGCTGTTGCTCTTCCAGAGACCTGGACCAGTTTAAAGCCCGGGAAATGTAACCTGTTAGGACTCAGCACAGCGGGGAATCTAGAGACCCCAGAGTCCATGATAGGTGAAGGGCTGGTCTGTTACCGGCCAAATGCAACAAGCCGGGATTGCTACGGTTGTTTTCCTTAAGAGTGCTGCCAGTTCAGATTGTGAAAGCACTGTGTAAGAGGCTGGGGTTTTACAATCGGGTAAGACAATAAAAATACCTTGTTTGTGCAGTTTCCTGTCGACTTCGGTGTTGATGGGTCCTCTCGGATTAAAAAAAAACCAAGGAAGTATTAATGCCTTCTCTAGCTCCAGCACAATTTTAAGATTTTATATATCCTAAAATGTGATATATATTATCTTTTCTTCTGTCAATATTTATCTAATACTGCCTTCTATCCACAAGCTGAGATAATGCAGGGCCTAGATAGTTTGGCAAGAGAGTGTGGATTTGATATAATCGTCAGCCTGAAGATTCCAGCTATCATTTAAAGAGGTGGGAAATGGTTTGCGGGGTCTCGTGGAGAAACCGGTGGTGTTCTAGGGTCAGGGATGGGTCGCTGGCCTTCTGGGTCGTGCATGCATCAGGCCGACTGAGGCAAACCTTGGCATCCTAGTCATGATGAGGCCTCATCTCTCAGTCCCTCCGGTCTGCATCAGGCTCCTCCCAAGCTCCCAGATCTCATCAGGCTGGGAGCAGTGGCAGGGGAGTGGCGGGCAGTGATTTCTTTCTACCTCATTTCTAGAGGATGGGCTCTTAGCACTCCATTGTATAATAGGTCTGAGAGCCCCCTAGTTACCTGAATACAAACTATACAGAGAGATAGCTATGCATACAGATGAACAGAGGCTAGGAGAAAATTCCTTCATAGGTTAAAAAGCTCATTTTGCAGATGATTTTCTTTCTTTTTATTTTGCTCTTCTTGTTATGATATTATTTATGAAAAAAGACATTTAAAACTCAAGAAAAGGGATAAAACCAAATCCTCTCATCTGCAATGGGTGCTTCTTTTGATGGTGTTCTTTGGAAACAGGAATTTTTCTCCAGAGGCTCTATTTCCATCAGCTTTAGTTAACTTGAACTTCTTATTTTCCCTTCTGAGACTGGTGATGCACATCTCACTGGGTGAAGCTGATTGGAAGCATTAGGGAAATTTGATAACAGAGTTACACAGGCTGAGCTTCATAAACTCCTAGCTCCAAAAATTAGGCCCTGCTGATAAAGTGAGCTCCTGCTGGTTCAGAAAGGACATTCCAGAAAGAACCTAGGTTTGGGGAACTGAGGACATGAGTCACTAACTTGAAAAATCCAGATAGTTCAAACAAAACTTCTTTTTTTTTTTTTTTTCAAACAAAACTTCTTAAGAGCAGGACAAAAAAACATTGAGTTGAAGGAAAATTTTCAATTTCAGATTATATGGTGCTTCCGAATGGAAGTAGCAAAGATTTATTGCTTTTACAATAATAAGATAGTGTCCTCCAAAACAGATGAATAATTGGAATAGTTCATGAAAATAAAGGACATCATAATAAAGCTGGGAAGTTATTTCCTGTTTTTAGTTGGCTTGGCCTGAAGTCCTCACTGCCATAAAAGTGAATGTAGTGTCTAACTTTTTATATGGCTCTCGGAGTCAATTTATGCTATAAACTCATTCCTCTTCAACTCACTCTTACCTAAACCAGATCATTCACAAGGAAGTTTATAGTTGTTGATCTTTCATGGGGTTGATCTTACCACCCACACATTATCTTTGGATATTATCATCTATTTCTATTTTACTCATGTGCAACCTGTATTCTCACTGGAGCTGAGAGTTTGCTATTTAATTTTCCCATTTAAGGACCTCTCTTCCTTCTTCTGATAAATGTCTGCTACAATGGCAAGTTCATTCATTCATTCATTCATTCATTCATTCAACAATCATTGTTGAGTAACACTGTTCTGGAGGAGTGTACACGCTGAGAAAGGAAATAATTACATAAATAATTATACACAGTACACAAACGATTTAAAGCAGGATGTGGCACAAGCTAGAGGAATTTCTAAGAGGATTCTTTTCATCCAGGAAATGAGTTGCAAGATGGGAAGAATATGCTAAGTAAGAGGAACCATATGAACAATGTCAGGAGGAAGACAAGCACAGAATACATTTGGAGTAGGTGGTGAGCCATAGTTGAAGTTTTTGGGCTGAGTAAGGTGCATGCTCAGAGCATTCATTTGGAATTGAAAGGGGAATTCAAGAGTTAAAGATTTTAGCTTCAGCCTTAGTTGATAGGCTGCAGTGATTGGTGCATGTGGAAGGTTGTTATTCCAGGATCTGGGATACATGACCTACCTCTGTGACTCCAGGAGGTTGACAAACAATTCAACCTTTGTGCCCAGGGAGTCTGCAAGTGGTGGAAATGGTATCTGAGCCCCTGTGTTCCAGGGAGGGAGCTCTAAGACGAGAAGTTTTATTGGAGGGTTTGAACAGAGAAGTGACTTGATCTGATTTAAAATGTTATGGCTACTCTGGCTGGCTGAACAATTTTTTGCTCTAGAGATTCTGACTCAACTGGTTTAAGGAAGGGCCTTAGATTTTAAAGTGCGCCTGACCAAGAACCACTGCTCTAGAGTTTGCAACATGTTCTCGCATTCAGTACTTTAACCTGAGTCTCTCAACAACCCTGTGCAATGTGTAGTTGGAGAAACTGAGGCTCAGAGAGGCTTCAGTGACTTTCAAAGGTCCATGGCCTGTAAGGGATATATCTAAGACATTCTGAGAAATTGTGGCTCAGCATTAATCATCCCTCATCTCTGGTCATACAGTGTGGGTGTGGGCGTGAGTGGGGGGGGCTGATGACTCATGAAGAGTATTGCTTTGAAGATACGTGATTTCTACCTACCTACACCTCCAATGGGGAAAAAAGAGATGCTTCCCCTTGCCTCAAGCTACAGTGAGAGGCGCTTTCAGGGAAACACTTGGAGAACTTGACACAAGTCACCTGGGGTCTGGGGGAATACAGGGACCTGGGATCTGATACTTCCTGAGAAACCAAAGGTAAACAGGGACGGAGACACTGGAAACAGGTTGCATTTTTACCAATTGTGGATACATTAGTTTCTCCCAGGGGGAGGCATACTGATGTGGGCAATTGCCTTTGTTATGCACCACAAATAAGATGGATTAGTGGGCTGATAGAGGGCTGATAGATGGATTAGTGGGCTGATAGTGTCTAACTTTTTATATGGCTCTCGGAGTCAATTTATGCTATAAACTCATTCCTCTTCAACTCACTCTTACCTAAACCAGATCATTCACAAGGAAGTTTATAGTTGTTGATCTTTCATGGGGTTGATCTTAGGGCTGAGGGCCAGGGCCACAGTGGGTGGTTTGCCCAGAATGGGCAAATGGATAGACAGAGGGATGGATAGACACGTGATAAATCGAGTATGGCTAAATGTTCCCGGGGATGGTGGGAAAGAATTTTTCTTGAAGTATTTTATTTTATCTTAAGATTTTATTTATTTATTTGTAGAGAAAGGGGAAGGAAAGGAGAAAGAGAAAGAAACATCAATGTGTGGCTGCCTTTCACACATTGTCCAACCGAGGACCTGGCCCGCAACCCAGGCATGCGCCCTGACTGGGAATTGAACCAGTGATGCCCTGGTGCACAGGGGGCACTCAACCCACTGAGCCACACCAGCCAGGGCCCTAAAGCTATTTTAAAAGGGAGTCTAGCTAAGAAGGTGGCAGGGAACCCAAGGGATCAAGCAGAGAACTGAACCCTCAGAGCCCAAGAGCTGAGGGCCAGGGCCACAGTGGGTGGTTTGCCCAGAATGGCATTCGCATATGTCACATGTCTGAGACACCTGAGAGGCTCCGCCGCCCTTCCCACCAAAACCCAGACCTGGAGGAATGAATCTAAATGCTGAATCAGTGAGTAGTTGAGATGGAGGAGGTGGAGAAGAAAAAGGGAAGAAATTTAAAAAACTGGTCTGTGCCTTGTTCGCCTCTGCAACCTTCCGGCCTGAAGCAGGACGGAGCCTGGGAAAAGAAAAAGCTTTACCCTGGAATAAAATTGGCTTGGCATTCACGAAATTTTACCCAGGATAGAAAAGGAAGTGTCCTCAGAGAATCTGAAGGACAGTGGATTAAATATACAGTAAATCTTGTGCTTGCATCCTATTCAAACCTGCTTTATTCATGACATGCACATGCCTAACAAAACCCATCCCTGAATGAAAGAATCCTGATTTATTGTTGTATCACATGTCCGTTTATTCAGTACTTACTGAGCACTTGCTAACGTGCCAGGCATTGGTATAGGTAGTGAGGATGTAACAGGGAATCAGATAAACATTTGATGTAAGTATTGAAGTTTTAAGAGCCACAGGGGGTAATGGTAACGTTCTATATCTTGATTAAGATTTGAGTTACATAGGTACATGCATTTATGAAAGCCAGAGTTCAATATTTATTTACAGTTTTTTCTTTTGAGGTACAATTTATATATAATGACATGCACATGTCTCATATACATGTTTGCTGAGTATCGACAAATGCATGATCGTCACAGCTCTGCCTCCTTCCATTGTCAGCGGATAACCTTGCCTCCTACTTCACTGAGGAAATACAAGCCATGAGACAGGCCTTCCCTCAACTTACACATGTATGTGCAGTCACATTATCCTTCGTTCCTTTTCTTCTGTATCATGGGCAGCCCGCTCCTACTCCCACTGGAGGCCGGTTTCTGCCCCTGGTTTGTACATCCTCTTCACCCCTCTAGGAGGCCTTGCTCTGTTAGATCATCCCTCTCACCCCGAGCTCACATTTCAAGGAATGAGCTGGATTCTCTCTCTTACCTCAGAGTCCTCACACACACCATTTCCTTTTCTTGGAAATACTTTCCTACGTTATGTATTATAATTCTTACTCACCCTTTAGGTCTTTGCTTGAATGCTCTTTATTTAGATGTGACTTCCCTGACCATCTCTCCCACAGCATGGTAGAACCTACTGAACTTTCTTTTTCATGACACTCAGCTCACCTGTAATTTCTTGTTCCATGTATGACTTGCCCACAAGACAAACACTGTCTTGTTAACTGCTATACCTCGAGTACTTAGCTTAAAACCTGGCATATTAAGTACTTATTGCTATTCCCTGGCTGATGTGGCTCAGTGGACTGAGTACCGGCCTGCAAACTGAAAGGTCACTGGTTGGATTCCCAGTCAGGGCACATGCCTGGGTTTTGGGCCAGGTCCCCAGTTGGGGGTGCATGAGAGGCAACCGATTGATACCGCTTTCACACATCAGTGTTTCTCCCTCTCTTTCTTCCTCCCTCACCCTCCCTGTAAAGTAAGTAAATAACATCTTTTTAAAAATAAATATTTATTGCTGAATAAAATAATTAATGAAAATTTAATCATATCATCTGTACCATGTAGTATTTTTTAAATGTCTTTTTTTCTTCATAGATTTTAATTTTTATTCTAATAGCTATTGCAATCTTTTCTAGGATTGCGTTAAAAAAGAAGGGCACTGTAGCATTTTCTTCTTATAATTCTGTTCTTTAAACTTATTATTTATTTTTTAAATTTTTACTTACTGATTTTTAGATGGGGGGGCGAGAGAGAGGGAGAGAAACATCGATTTGTTGCACCACTTACTCATGCACTAACTGGTTGATTTTGTACGTGCCCTGATGAGGAATTGAACCTACAACCTTGATGTATCCGGATGACGCTCTAACCAGCTGGGGCACCCAGCTAAGGCTTGCTCTTAAAATTTAAATAAATGTCCTGTACATAGAAGATTCTCAATAAGAACTATTCTACAATCATAAAAATCCTGTTCTATGGAAAGATCCTTAGAGATTCTATATTTCAACTTCCTTGAGAAGAAAACCCAACTACTGCAGCATTTTTGGACTGAATTATTAGTGCATTATTATTATTTATGTACTTATGTCTAGAGACCACCTGTGGGGAGACATTCTAAAAATTCAGAGTTCTTTCTATCTGAAAATTGTGAAGGCGGATGGTCATCAGTTAGTTTACCTGACTAAATCTTATAAAAAGCTTAGTTTTTCTATACAAACCTAAACTCATTCAGTATTCATTTATAGACACAAGGGACCTATCATTACATAAATGCTCATATATGTAACACTCATACATACATGTGCCATTTAAACACATCAGTATGTGTATACCTACATATATAATTTGAGGAGGCAGAAGAGTTTTAAAAAATATTTTAAAATGAGAGATCTCCTTACAAACAATTTTTACTGCCAGACTTGATGTTACTCTTGTTGACCAACTACAGCATCTGTGGCCAGGTCAAAGTACATTATCAACCCAAGTACATTTAGGGGCTTCACAGACCAGCCTTTTTTCTGGAGTTCTATTCAAATAAAACTAACAACGTAGAGTAACCGAAAAGGCAATTCAAGTCTTGGCCAATGTCCCCTGAACATGACAAAGACAATTAAACAATCCTCTTTCCCAGCTTGACTTTCCATGTCCATCACTCCCCCAAATAGAAGTCACCTCTCCCGTCTTCTCTCACTTCAGCGTAATTTAGCTTATTCGGGTTCTTACTTACCTCCCCCCCCCCCCCCCCCGCGCTGACCCGCCAGCCCGAACGCTTCCGGGAAGGGGCGCAGGTCGGAGGGCGTGCCCGAGGGGTGCGCCCAGGGAAGCTGCCGGGCCCACCGAGTGTGCTGGCTCAGGGCAGCCCCCTTCCGCAAAGGGCTAAGGAACTGGAGGTAAAAGGAGCAATGAGTAAGTACAGTGCAAAAAATAACATCCCAGACCATACATAATTATCTACTGGGCGGCAGGATACCGACTCTGGGTAAAATTAGGGTCTGTGAGATAGGCGAGATCCGTATGGAGGTGAGCTTAGGACCTGGACCTGAGCAATGAATTATCTAATTGATAAGTATTTGTGGAGCCTTCCGACTAGTGTCTCTCGGGTAGCTGTTCTGTTGTCTTTTCCTTTACAGTCACGGCTGCCTTTTAGCTGGGTAACATAAGGATCGTATGTCGGGGGGGGGGGGGCAGATAAAAACTCTTTACAACTTTACTAAGAGGTGGTTTGGGATAATGACGTGGTCTCTGAGGTCCCTGAAGACTGGAGCCCGGGTGTCCTGGGTCCCAAATGGTCAGGTGCCACTCCAGTTTAACAGTTCACAGGGCCAATTTGTCCGATGCGAAGCGCTCAGTAGCAAGGGCACCTGCTCCTAGGACTGTGCGCCTGGCCTCAGTCTCCAGGTGAGCCAGTCGGGGTGCCACGAGCGTCGGCTCAGGCAGTCAGCGGTGGCCCCGCCCACTGCCCCTCTGGGGGTCCCCTGCTACTAGTCCTCTAGGTCCTCTCCTCCCTCCCACCGCCATTTTCGGCTACGCCTTTCGCTCATTTCGACTCTTCTCGGCTTCCGTCCCAGATGATCCCTCCCCAAGGGTGCCACCGCCTCCTCCATCTCTTGGAGCTGGAGCCTCCTCCTCGGCCAGTGGCGTAGCCGGACTTTGAGTCAGTGCCAGCCAACTAGGGACCGAGGTCCGGAGCCGGGTGTAGACCCGAGCGGGGGGCCATGGAGAAAGCGGCCCGAGGCGCTCTCCAAACTGACTGAGGGCCCGTTGCGGCTGCAGGCGCCATGGACCGAACCCCAGCAGACCAGGTACGGGCCGGGGGCTGGGGGTCCCCGCTTCCTCCCAGGCGGGCCCACCTCTCCGAGCGCGGGCCCAGATACCCGGAGCCCTCGGATTCTTGTGGGCGCAGACCTGCTTCGCCTAGGAGCCTGGAGGCGCCCCGATCTCCTGCATTGTTCCAGATGCTGTCTCGGGCTTGAGGACGTTTTTCATCCCCCGTTAGCAGCCCCCACTCCAGGCTGGGAACTCGCTTTTGCCCCTCCTCTTCAGATTGGTGAAAGGGGCCAGAAGATTCCCAAGTTGTCCGTGCTCTCCCAAGTGGGTTTATAACTTCTAGGGAATCTACCCCCAGCCCCTCCCCATTTTCTTCAGTTCTGGAATGTGTTTTTCAAGGTGGAAAGGCTTTAGAGGGCTTCTCACCCATAGAGGCTATTATCCGAACGTGTGACAACTGCCGAGGAAAAGGATGTTACGGACTTTTTAGGTATCCGTTCCATTGAGCGAAGCATTGTTTTTACAATGGTTTTGGGGAGGTGTTCCTTTTAATATATGAAATACTACCGTTTCTCCTTGCTTTCTACCTAACCATTTTGCAAGAATTGGTGATTTTTAAAAGTTAAGCTTATATCTTAAGGGTATAGGTCCCAAAGCATGAATTCATTTCTCATCCCAAAGTAGTCCGATTAGTGTTCTGTTTTTAATTGCACCACCGAATTCTTGATTATCCATGTTAGTAGGTGCTGAAAATCAGGGCTTTTACGTTGTCATCACAACATAAAAAAAAATCTAAGATAATGTTTTATTTCCCCCCCCAAAAAAGTTTTAAGTATTTTCCATTCTTGAGACCTCTGTGAAATGACATAAATTGAGGTCGAAGTTTTTTCACTACATTCCCCTCTGTAGTGGAAGGCCTGTCCAGTGATGAACTAGGCTAACAGATGAAGGAAAAGGACAGATTAGTGATTTGCCTAATTATTTTACAAATGGATAATCAGCACCTTAAACTGAGACAGGGTTTCCCAAATTCCTCTGTATGATTGATTATATGTTTCTAATAAGAGCCAGTTTTGATTTTGAAATTGAGGTCTTTCTGCAGGCAAAGCACAGTTTCCTAGTTGTGTATATTTGTTTTTACAACAATTTTAATCATAAAAAAGCTTTATGTGAATATGACTCTGAAAACACAAATAAGTTTATGAAACAATACATGTATTTAGCAAAGCAAATTGATTGGAGCTTCTTGGCAAATACATACAGACTTTCCTGTTACCCAGAGTATTCTATATAAAGCCTATATCCAAATTAATGAAAAACAAAATTTTAGGGCATCTATTTAAAATACCTGAGATTTCAAAGGCTCACCAGTGAATAGGAAGTTTTCTTGAATGATTTTCTTGTATGCATGTCACTAATGAAAGGGTTAAACATTTTACCATGATGCCAGAACTGTAACCAGTAAAGCTACCACCTGTATACTTATGGTTTCTTTCATCCTAGAGGAAATGTAATTAACTATTTAGATGGTAACCTGTGTGTGATTATCTTAACAGCAAGTGCTGTGAGGAGATTATTTGAACTAGAGAGCCTCTTCCTTTTTCATCCTATGTTTTCCAAAGTCCACAACCTATTTAAAATCCTGTCGAAATTTAAGAATTAAAAAAAAAAACAACAATGTAGGTTTCCTTTGAAAATTTCCCCCCCACCTCAGTACTTCCTGCCTCTTCCCTAGCCTAATGCCAGGTAATGGGTTTATGAAACCGAACCTTGTCTTCCCTTCACATACACACTCAGGAAGCTGAGATTCAGAAGAGCTGTGCTACTTTGCCTGGTTCATGCTGTAGGCAGTTAAGTTAATTCAAGGGTCCTTGGATGGCCTGGAAAGCTGGGGCTTCATTTTATATTAGCAGTTTTCTGGGGCAAGACTCTTGTATTTTCATAATATTCTCAAAGGGATCCATTATTGAAAAAGGGTAAGAACCATTGACTTAATGGTAGATTGGCGTAGAACTGAGATTCTTAGAACTGAGATACGTAGAACTGAGATTTCTCAACTTTATGGAGTTCTCGATTGTTTCCACTGTACCAGAGTAAAGTAGTGGTTTTCCCAGGTTATTAGAGATATACTTTTGTATTTTTTTACTAGTGAGGTGAATTTAGATAAGTAAAAATCATGAAAAATATGGGATAATGTGGAAATTTCCATTTTTCCTCACAAAAATATTTGTTTTTTCATTTTAAACCAGTGTTGGTTTATATTCAGAATTCCTGGGACTGCCTACAGCATTATAACATACTCATTATAATACTGAGGTGGTTAGCAATAATGTAAATTAGGGTTTTTTTTAAAGTACTTAATACAAACTATTTGCATTTCATCTTAATCTGACTGAAACCCTTGGAATATTGCACAGTGTAACTTCTTAAAAAATCTGAGTGTGTTTTGCCTGAAGGTATTCATGTTGCTGTTCTTGGATTACCTCTTTTCTAAAAAAAAAAATATATATATATATATATATATATATATAATCTGTGATTAAAAGGATAAACTGTGTATATTTTGTCAAGATTATAATAAAAAGTTGATCAAGATTATAAAAACTATGTTACTAGGAATACGCACTAGATAATAGTCCTAATTGCAATAATGACTATGTGAAAGAATCTTATAACCAGAGGAGAATTTCAGCAATAATCTCCTTTAGCAAGACTGTTTTAAATAAAAACAAGTAGCTTAATTTTAACTGCCAGAATTAGATGTTCTAAGAACAGCTATGACTTGGTGTAATGCAGTTTTTTGTCCTTTAAAAAAATGCTGCTGTAAAGGGATGTGAAGAATAAATCCTGGAGTTCATTTGGTTTATCAAGGCTTTAGTGTTTCTATTTTTAGGGAACTTAAGACAGTGTTCTGAGATTAAAAAAATATAAGCAATAGCCTTAGAAATGACAAAACACTTGAGATTTATGGCCTCTTTTGTATTATCAAATAGTGTAAACATTGGCTTAATTTTTAGTATATCAACATTGAATAGGTTTTTTGAAAAATTTACAAAATTGTTGATTGCCAATGTCTGTAATTCTTATAAAAGCAAATGTGTAACAGATAGGATTTCACACAAAGTACAGTTTACCAATAAATACCAAGTTATCTGGCTTATAATTCTTTCCTTTAATGTGTAAACTTCAAATAATAGCACTGTAACTAAACATACTCTAAATAAGTTACTACATAATGTAATACATAATACTGACAGTTTGTCTTTATAAATATAAGCTAGTGATCTGTCTTAACCGATTTTTAGAATAATACTTTTATAATAAAAAAGCAATAAATAATTCTCATTTAGTGAAAATACCACTTGGAAAATTTAAAAGCCATTTTACCCTAAACCCTTAATTCAGAGAGGAATTTAAAAAGGAGAACTATATGTTATTGAAAAGGTAATAACATACTATGTGTGAAAACCTATGGGATGTGGCTGAAGCTATACTCTGAGGCAAATGTATAGTGTTAAACATTTTAAAAGGAAAATAAAAATTAAGTACCAAAGGTAAGGAGTTAGGGGGAAAAACTCCACAAAAATGAAAGGAAATAAATGTAAAAACAATAAAGTAGATAATCCAAAACCTAATATTAAAATTAAAAGCTGTTTTTTAGAAAAGTGTCATACTTTAATAGGATTAGATATATTCTATTTTAAGAAAGGGGTAAATGTCTGGATAGTAAGGCAACTGGACAGAACCTAAGTTAAGTACTTTGAACTCTTGCAAAACATACATGCAGTTTATTTTGGCAAGTGGTTTACTTTCAATATAAGCTATTCCAACAAGAAAACAATACAGCCAGCAGGTTTTTTTAAGCATTAAATTGTTTTTTCATTGAGCAGACATTTGTTTTACCTTTGGCTGTGAGAAATAAAATATCTTAATATTTGATATATTTCTACCTTAACATAGAATGTGGAAGGTTTCCATGGTCATATTTTTCCTGTAGGTGTGTGGTACATATTGGAATTTCACTGTAGGAGAGTGTGTTACTTTGTTCCAGTTCAGTTTTTGTATTAAGTGGGGGTCATTTTTCTGTTGCTTGATCTAGGAAAATTATTTATCCTCTTTTGGAGGTTCCATCTTAGAGCAGTTTAGTATACATTTCCTCCTGATACGACCTTAAGTAGGAATATTTGCACGTTTTCACTAAACCTGTCATACGGGGCTCTTTCCAGAATATGTGCTCAATGCATATTTATTGAGTTACATAAGCTGTCAGTGATCTGAATGTCTTTGTTTAATTAGAAACTCTTTTAGCCCCGGCTGGTGTGGCTGAGTGGATTGAGTGCTGTCCTGCAAACCAAAAGGTTGCTGGTTCAATTCCCAGTTAGGGTACATGCCTGGGTCGTGGACCTGGTCCCCAGGTAGGGACATGCAAGAGGCAACCTATCACTGTATCTCTCACACATCGCTATTTCTTTCCCTTCCTTCCCCCCCCCTTCCCCTCTCTCTAAAATAAATAAATGACGTATTTTTAAAAACCTCTTTTAAACAAAATTTTTATCATTTCATGTTCGAATAAATTCTTGGATTTTCTAGATTATTCACATCAAAGAGGTTTTATTATTAACATTGGTTTTAATATATGCAAAATTTTAATTAGCATGGGACTGTTTTCAAATACATGTTTCTGGGAAATTATGATTTTTTGTTAATTTGGAAAAATCTAAAATAATTTCTGAGAAAGATAATATTACTACACAGATTTTTAAACCAAGTAGTATAGCAATATGTTCTTTGTAGTTTAAACTTATACCATATCTGTATTTTTTTTGCTTTAAGAAGACAGCTCTGTGCTATAAAATTTGTGATTTCTAAAAAATAGATTTTGGCAAAGGTAGAGAGACCAGACACCGAAATTCAGACTGAAGAACATTGTATGAAGTAAGTAGTCTAATTTTCTCGTAATGTTTTTGTTTTCCACTATGTAAGACATTTTCCTTTGGTTTTGTACGAATACTGCCAAAACCTGTTGCTTACTTAACATATTATCTGTATGGGCTTTATTATGTGAAATTTTAAGAATAGTTTGGAGTTTTAACAGTACTTTTCAGGCCTGATATTGGCGGACGCACATTTTGATGTATGAAACCGAAGGCTCAAAGTCACAGTAAACAACTTTTAAAAACCATAGAGTTGTAACTCTAGGGGAAAGTTTGCCAGTCTGTTCCTGCTAGTGACATCTTCTGTTTGTACAGCTGTTGACTGTACAGCAGCTTCTCTTTTTTGCTGAACACAAAGGATCATTTTAGTGTTTGTGAATTTTATTGTTGAACTCTGATATCTTGAATTGCACTTAGAATAGAAGCCAATTCAAACTTTAATATTTAAGGGTATAGAGGGTGGGCAAAAGTAGGATTACAGTTTGTGAGTACACAGAACAGTTTATCATTGTATTAGTATTTATGACTTACTCATTATCGTATTGTTTATTATTAACCTGTCTTTGCCCACTCCTGTATACTGTGTACTTGTAGACGTTAATTATAATTTATGCATGATACTTTTAGAACAGTGGCTTCTCTAAGTTCCTAAAATTATTAAATGAAAGTACAGATGAAACGAAGTATTAAAAACTTGGAACTTTTGACTTGAGCAAAAATTTGTATTTGTTGTTATGAAAGTAATTTATGATCTAGTATTTTTTGAGGGGGGTGTCAAGAAAAGTGGTATTTAAAAATTTTTATCTTTATAATTAA
This sequence comes from Artibeus jamaicensis, assembly GCF_021234435.1. Lineage (NCBI taxonomy): Eukaryota > Metazoa > Chordata > Mammalia > Chiroptera > Phyllostomidae > Artibeus > Artibeus jamaicensis. Next base: position 21,974,295 of record NW_026521883.1, read on the forward strand.
TGTTGCTTCTTTTTTCACATTAGACAGAGAACTCGACGTAACCATATTCCTTACTTTAAAACAAATCAATGTCTTCTTGTCCAGATTTATAAAACTGTTCAGAGTTCTCATATGTTCAGGAGGACTTTTTGATTTTAAAAAATGCTAAAAAGTTACATTCTTAGTATAGTTAAAGTGTGATTTAAGGTTTCTTATGTATGTTTATGAACTGCATAAAGCAACTTTCAGTTATCTGTGCCTTGTTAAAAATTGGCTTTTTTCCTTATTAAGGAAGCGTTTCGTATCTTGATTATTTTGTGCCTCATACAAACAAGTTCGGTGTTCTAGTGACTAACATAGTGAAAATTACTGACTTATTCTTTAATATTTGAAGTTTTTGCCTCCTGTGTTGACCTGCAAGAAATTGAGTTTAGTTCACAGATATTTGTAAGTACAGTTACTCCATTTACTTCAGATAAAAGTCGACTTCAAAGTTCAATCAGATGGGAGGAAGGATAGTGCATTAATACTGCAATACAGTTCAGATCATTTTCTCCTTCTCTCCCTTTTTACAAGCACTTCTGAATTTACATTGGAATCTTTTTAGAAAAAATTTTTTTTGAATTAAGGCTTTATATTGAGTATATCAAGTCTTATTTTTAGATTTTCTTGGATTTTTTTCCTGAAAAACATGCCTGAAATTTATTCTGAGAACTGTGCCTTGGTTAGAGCTTCTAATAAATGCCATTCTGGTATGTTTGTTGGAGGAAAGTTCTTTTTAATGATTACATTTTAAAAATTTGTTGTTATAAATATAACAGATGCAGAAGAAAACCCCCTAAATCCAATGTACAGCTAAGTGAATTATTGTAAGGTAAATACTTTGTACAATACTTTACCTTACCTTTGTAAGTGTCGCCCAAGTTAGGTTATAGAACTTTGCCAAGTACCCCAGAAGCTCTCCAGGAATCTCCTCCCAATCACAGCTCCCTCTTTCCTAACAGTAATTCCTATCCCGATTTATGGATCTTACCTACTTTTCTGAATTGTTTTGTTACCCATACGTGCATCCTTAAATACTTCAGTTTTTTAAATACGTCTTTTAAATCTCTAGATTTATTGTAAGATACAAAATAGACTCTGGCCTGGTAGCTCAGCTGGTAGAGTGTCATCTTGATACGCCAAGGTTGCAGTTTTGACCCCCGGTCACAGCACATATTAGGATCCATCAATGAATGCACAAAAGGCGGAACAACAAATTGGTCTTCCTCCTTCCCTCCCCCTTTCCTCTCTGTTTCTTCAAATCAGTTTAGAAAAAGAAATATAAAATAAACTAAAATGGAGTACATATTCTGAATTATTTTAGTTTGCTCAGTTTGTCTCCTGGGAAACTGAAGTACTTATTTTTTTTCCCTAGTTTAAGAGTGAACTAGAAGTTTTCTTCCCCTTACGTCTTTTTTTAAAAATTCATCTTAGACATTTTCCTTCCTTTTAATTTTACCGTACTAATGTAATTTCCTGAAATGGGCAGAAACAGACTTTTTTAGACTATTTTAACAAACATAATTATCCTTCAGAATACTGTTTAATGATTCCCCGCCCATAACAAAATTAGTTAAAAAACATTGTTTCATATCTGAAGGGCTAGATTTCGTACCATCAGCTTTATTTTGGGACTTTGAGGTATGACTGATTTCCTTGTCCTCTTGATTGTTTTAACAGCTTTGGTTACATAAAATGTGAATTTCATGGAAATGTAGTAGCCTTTGATAAGTTTTTTCCCTGTTTTATTTAATGACTTTGTCTAATCACATTTAATTATTTTAATTTGTGTTATGTTCCCTTAGATGTTTTGTGAGTACTGACTGAGGAGCCCTAAGTATAGTTTGTAAAAACCGACTCATATTGTTGTATTGTGAATTCATATTTTTTAAGTATTTTGCTCTTTTGTTAATAATGTGTTTTACTTTCTCTTTGAAGAATGTCAAGCTGTCAGCTGAGGTGGAGCCATTTATTCCGCAGAAGAAGAGCCCTGATGCGTTTATGATCCCTATGGCACTCCCGAATGACAATGGCAGTGTTTCTGCTGTAGAGCCAACTCCAATTCCCAGCTACTTGATTACCTGTTATCCATTTGTACAGGAAAACCAGTCCAACAGGTAATTTGTCGATTATTTTCTTTTTTAGTTGGGGGAGCAAGGTATAGGAAACATAGAAGTTGACGAAACACATTACTTAATTTTTTTTCCTTTTGTAACTTGTAAACATGAACCATTTCTCTATTTTTTAAGAGTAAATAAAATCAAATGATGTGGAATTTCAAAATTTATTAGCATAGTGTATTTTCTCACTCTTTGAGAGGATGTGGAGTTTTTTAGATATACTGTATTTGCTGTGCGTGACGCACACCCATGTTTTGTACACATTGTGCATGGGGCCGTTCTGCCTGTGGTATATAATCTCTATACCTGGGTATAGCGCACGCCCTTTTTTTTCCCTCAAAGATTTGGGCAACAAGTGCACATTTCACACCACAAAAAACAGTATCTCGTAATAAGTAACTGAAATTTGTTTGAAATAAATTGACATAAATGGAGGAATGAATTACTCAGAAAGAGGTAAACAGAAACCCCTTTTTGAGATTAGGCATCTAATCATACTTGCTAAGATAGTTAAGCATAAGAAGAAAATACCAAGGGATCAGTTCTTAACTTTAAAGCTTTTATGCTTAGTTAGCATATAACTCTAAACTCAGATTCTAGTTCTAAATTTAGCTTCTATGCTATAGTCTATAGGATGACTTAGCAAAATGCTTGCAATTCAGATAACGTGTGATCTAGTAACCACTAGGGCATAGCTTGAGATAGTCACGACAGCCTTTCTAACCCTGCTTAGATCGTCTGGCTGACTAGCACTTCATTGGTGTACTTCATTTTATGGCTTTATAAAAGTAATCTTAGACTCTTTCAAGTTATGTCACACTCAGAAAATTGTACTTCTTCCCTAACACCGTGGAACAAATGGCTGAGGCCTCTGCCCGGCCACCCCCGAGGGCAAAGGCAATCAGTAATTTTTCATGTCTTTGGCCCATTGGGACGCACTAGTGTGCTGGGGCACATTCTTTGAAACATTCTGGGTATATGAGATATGAGACCACTAAACAACCTTTTCAGAAATTAAATATTCAGGATAATAATCTGAAGCTTTGAAAAAATGAATAGATGTTATTTTTTAGAGAAGTTTCAGTTTACAGAAAATTGAGCAGATAATAACAAAATTCCCATATGTGTGCCCCCCCCCCATAGTTTTGTCTGTTATTAACATCTTGGTTGAGTGAGGTACATTTGTTACAACCGATGGGCCAAAATTGATTCATTAATAACTAAAGTTGGTAGTCCACATTAGTGTTCACTTTTGGTGTTGTACAAGGGGGGGACCCAAAAAGACCTCGGAATTTATTTGTAAAAAATTGTGTATCCTCGCATGCTTCAGTTGCCTTTAAAGTACTCTCCATTTGATGCAATATATCTATCGAGATGTTTTTTCCACTGCTCAAAAGAAGGTTTTCAACTCATTGATTTTGATGCATTTTAGTACTTCTGCCATGTTTTGTTTCACCTCTTCCACATTGGCAAAATTTCCTTTAAGAGCTAGGGTAGGGCATGGGGGTCATGCCATTTTTGGTCAAAAACTGCTGAACATAGTGTGTGGACAGGTGCAGTTGTAAATCACCCATCACGAAATGGACAAACATGTTTAAAGAGTCTCCAAAAACATTCCCTAAAGCTGAACACAGCCTCTCACAACACCACCAGCTGGTACACTGATATAGGTGGGTTCCTAGAATACTCACCTAGCAGGGGGAGCCTGTACTGTAAGGGGCCTACCCTCCAGAAGATAATTTCGGTTTTATTTTGGGTCCCCCCTTGTACATCCTGTGGGTTTGGACAAATGCATATAATCACATGTGTCCACCATTAGAGTTACAGTATCACATGAAATAGTTGCCCTGTTCTAAAAATCCTCTGTTCCACCTAGTAATCCCTTCTCCCCTCCCAGACCCTTGAGGACACTGAACTTTTTACTGACCCCTATAGTTTTACCTCTCCCATGTGGCATGGTTGGAATCATACGGTGTGTAGCCTTTTCAGATTGGCTTTCACTTGGCAATATGCATTTAGGATTCTTGCATATCTTTTGTGATGTGAGACCTCATTTCTTTTTCTTGCTCGATAATATTCCAGGAAGGGACATTTTTGCATCATATTCATCATCACTCAGGCTGCAGTATGGGCTCATGGAATTCATCCCTTTTGGTGGTTGTGCACCCTGTAATCTGAAACTCTTAATAGTTTGGGGGATTGGACAAGTAGTAGGAGCTAAAGGATCTGTCTCAGTTAAAAACTTTTTGAGTTATATGGACTGTGTCCAAAGTAATTTCCAAACTAATAATAATATTTTTGTAATTTGTCAAAATGACCAAGTGTGTATAGTATGGTAAATTTAATTTTACTTTCCTTACCAAATGATCTTTTGAGAAATCATGAGTAAACTAGCTGATTATTTAAAAGCATTTTTAGAAGCATGGCAGTGAACATTTTTCCATTTTGCTTTGTCATAGGAATAGTGAGGAAAAGCTCTACGCTCCAGTTCCCTATAACCCCTCTTTCGTCAGCAGCAACCTTCTGTGAGAAGGACTGCTGAGACAAGAAGAATCTTGCTGGTGCTTTATAGGAACTGTGCTAGAGGAAGCTCTAATGCTAGCAATAAGATGGCAAGGGACAGGCTTGCCTTTTCTCTTCTTTCTCTTGGACCTGAAGCCTGCTTCCATTGCCAAGGAGGGAAGCCAGGAAAAGAGCTGGACTTTGCCAAGTGTTTAGGGGAGTATGGGAGAGGAGTAGGAGACCCTGGGACAGAGCTAATGAGATGTGGAGGAATCAAATCACCCGTTGTAATGATCACCGTACACAATGATCATCTTACCCTGCTCTTTGCAGAAGACCGTCACAGTAACTAGCATTGGATAGGAACTTAAGACTCTTGGCAAGTCCAGCAGGTAGGTGTTTAACTTTTAGGCAGCAATGTCTTGAGGATGTTGAAGGGATAGTACAAATAACAATGGTATATACTTTTAAAAGTTTGGAATGTAGTAAACAATCAGGTTGAATTCCTTTATACTGTCATTTAAATTGTTACTACATATATGTAATAATTTCTGTAGCACAGGTGGCAAACACAAGGCCTGCAGGCCAAATCCAGCCCTCTACCTTGTTTTATCTGGCCTGGCACCTTGTTTCTACCTGGTGGCAGCGTTGAGCTCCGTGCCCCTAGTTAGGGAGTAGTTACATTTATACAGTCCTAAAATTACATTCAGCCCTTAGAAAGCAACTGTGAATCTGATGTGGCCCCCAGTGAAAATGAGTTTGACACCCCTGCTTTATAGCAAAGAAATTGATAAGATCATAATTTTATCTCATTTTTCAGAATTACTATGAAGCCACTATTCTTTTGTGTTTTCTTTATTAAAATGAATGAGTTGAGCCATTGTCAGTGTGGCTTTGTTGGTTGGAGTATTATCCTTTAACCAGAGGGTTGTGGGTTCACTTCCCATTCAGGGTACATGTCTAGGTTGCAGGTTTAATCCCTGGTCTGGGTGCATATGATCCCCAGTCCGGGTGTATGCAGGAGGCATCAAATCAGTCTTTCTCACAGTGATGTTTCTGTCCCATTTCCTCTCCCTCCCTGTCTCTCTAAAAGGCAGTGAAAGAATGTCCTCAGGTGAGGATAAAAATGAATTGAGATTTTGCTTTAGCATTACTCTCAGAATTGTCAATAGAATTGTTCTCTTTTGATTTGGTTTTACAGACAGTTTCCATTATATAACAATGATATACGATGGCAACAGCCCAATCCGAACCCCGCTGGACCGTACCTCGCCTACCCCATTATATCTGCTCAGCCACCTGTTTCTCCAGAGTATACATATTACCAGCTGATGCCAGCACCATGTGCCCAAGTTATGGGTTTCTATCACCCTTTTCCTATACCATATTCGAACACCTTTCAAGCTGCAAATACTGTAAATACTATAACCACAGAATGCACTGAGCGTCCAAATCAGCTGGGACAAGTCTTCCCGTTGTCTGGTCATCGAAGCAGAAACAGTAACAGAGGACCAGTGGTACCAAAAGTAAGCGGCTGATTTTGATTGGCTTTTATGTTTGATCTTTCTGTTAATAATAGTGTAAGTGATTTGCACTTGTGCTGATTAGCTTTTTATGTTGAATTTACTATAAAACATTTCATTCACTATTATATAATAGTTAAGGGTATAATATTTATAAAATTTATAAAAGAATTTGTATTATTTTGTTTCCTCGTTCTTAATTGGTGATATGATTTATAGTCTTCAAGTTCCTTCAGAGAGTTTTACATTAACACAATGGCACCAATATTTCCAAATTATTTTAATTTAGTGCTAAAAATTATATAGTGTCACCAGTATTAATAAGTGCTTAGTATGGATCCCTTGCTGGCAGTGTTGGAGGCCTAATGCACTTGAAGATATTTTAGTCTCCAGAAATTGTCAGGAGGTAGTTATGAAAAAGAACTTTTGTGATTCTTTAAATCTCTTCAACTTTTATTGTTTTTATCCTGTGAATTTTTAGGAGGAATACCATTTCGTTATTCAAAAGCTTGCTTTTCTATTGAGGCCTTACTATCAAAGCAAATAGGGAAAATCGTATTTCTTAGCACTTTTGAGCTAATAAGAGGCAGTGTGACTTCTTAGCTGCATCTTACTTCTGTATCATCGAGGAGTTGGTGCTTTGCTACATTCCACTAGCCCAGCTTGTTCATTGAAAAGTCTTTGTTTTCCTCTGGCATACTCTTGACAAATTAAAGTACAAACAAGCAGCAGAGGTTGTTTTGAAAGGCTTTTCGCCTTCATTAATGGGAACACCCTGGGTCAAGGGTAGTTTTGAGGGACCTCTAAAAATGAAAAGAAATAAGTATTGGGAATAAGATAGTAGTATATACCTTTCAGATGTTGGAGAAACATGATTCTTAGAATGCATTCCCAGCACTTGGAATGTTAAATTCAGAGTTCTATTTTATAAATTGTGATTAGTGATAAATACTCATTTTTTAAAAAATGAGGGAAAGGATCGGCTTTTAATATTTTCCTTGTAAACTCCAAAGCAGGAATTTCTTTTATACTTCATGCCTATCAAAGGCATGAAACCAAAATTTAGTCTTTGTATAAGTTATTACTCTTTAATTTATCCTTTTAAATAATAATTTATAATCTCTTTATGACATGACTATGTATCTATATTTGATTGAGAAAATTAAAAATGCAAGTAACAATTAAAAATGAATTTATATTTTATCTGTAGTAGTATTAATGATTATTTGAAAGATAATATTGGTGTATACAATACCTTATTTAGCTATTATGATTGGCTGCAGATAATTTCATGAAATCCTAACACACTAGCCGTGTTTCCCCATAAGGTGGGAGCCACTAAGTTGGAGCACACATTTAGGTATATTGTATAGTGGATGTGTATTTTATAATGTTTAATACTTTGAGTAGAATCTTATTTTTTTTAACTTTAATCAGCAACAGCTTTTACAACAGCATATAAAAAGCAAAAGGCCACTGGTGAAAAACGTAGCTACTCAGAAAGAGACAAATGCAGCAGGTCCTGATCACCGATCAAAAATCGTGCTTCTGGTGGATGCTTCACAGCAGACCGGTAAGGCAGGGGTTCTTATACACAGTGTGCACCACCGATCTTTATCTGTTGTCTTGCATTGACTTTATAATTGTGGATTATGCTGCTTTTCATGATTCTAGACTTCCATCCTTCCATTATCCCGCCACTTTGTTGAAATTCTCTAGGAAGGGTAAAACAGTCCCTGTCGGTAATGTTCTTTCCACTTGCTTGCTGGCTAATGCACAAACCCTGGCTTATTGAGCAGGGTTTGAGGTTTCCTTATGAAGTAGTGGAGCAGTTTAGAAATCAGATGGAATTTTTCAGAAATTGTAGAAATAGGAAAGTCATTTCAGTAGAAATCATAATTGTACATGTTTTTATAACTAGATTAAAACCTTTTATAAAATACTCTAACATTTTATAATACTTTTTTAAAGAGAGAAGAATTAGCAAGTTTTCAGTGCATATTGTAGCATAGATCTGAACCACACCTATGAATTCAAACAAGTAAAAAAGATTTGTAGAGATGGTCTATAAGCATTAAATAAAAAAGCTTTATCCTGGTAATAGATAAGAATTAATAGTCTTAAAATATTTTATCTATTTTCTAGTTTACATCATAAAATTCCACCTGATTGCTATAGAGTAGATAGATGTCTATCACCTCACACCCATTGTCACTGACACCAGTAAGAAAAAATCCTTGTGAATGATCCAAGGCCAAGAATTAGATCTGTTCAAAGGCGCATTTGCTTTTTACACTTCAGCAGCTTCCATTCAAATGCAGTCTGGCTTAAAATGAATTAGGTGGTGCATACTTTCTTTCCTTTGGGATGTACCTTTTCTTTTGGACTTCTATTCAGTTATCCTCTTACGACTGCTTAAATACATTAAGGGAAGAAAGGATCTGGGAGTCAGTCAGTCTTGCTGACAGTGCAGTCATTGTGTGGTCTGTAGGGCATAAAGCAGTGAGATCAGCGGCCTGACAGATGCTTGGGGTGCTATGGAAATGAATCACGGTGTAATCTATGACAAAGTTTTCTGCATTTTGGTTGTCCCTAATCATAGTGACTTATTTGTACATGCTTGCAACCTTTGGACTGTGTTCAAAAAGTTTGTGTACGTCTTTAGTTTAATCATTGTGACCACAAAATCAGCCTTCTGCAGTATAAGAATTAGAAAATGAAAAGATGAAGGTATAATTTGAATAGGTTATATCTTTTATTTATATTCCTATTTTTAGTTTATTTTTGAGTTCTGAGGATTATACATTCTATTTATGTACTCTTTAGTTTGTTTTTGTTTTCTTAGGATTAATTGGTATCAAAGGTAGAATGAAATACTACAAAAAGAATTTGTAACAGATTTTTACTCTTAACCACAAGCTTTTATTATTTAATAAGAATTTAGTAAGTGAGGCAGATATAATATAAAAAAGTGAATTGCATTTAAGTGTGCTAATAAACAAATTTGAGAAAAGATACCATTTGCAACAACAATAAAAATATAGTCTCTGGCAATGAACCTTATATAACATGTATAAAACATTTATGCAGGAAACTATAATTTTATTATAAAACATGAAGAACTATATTAGGTTCATGCAGGACAATTTGATATCATAAATGTAATTTTTTCCCTAAGTTAGTCTGTAGATTCAGAGCAGTTCCAATCAAAATTCCAATAGAAATTTTTGGGGAACTTGACAAACTAATTATAAAATAAAAGAGTAGTGGTCTAAGAAGACCCAAGACATCCTTGGAAAAGAACTTTTTCTCTAGATGTCAAGATCTAGTAAGCCATTTTCATTCTTAATGCTTATACAAGAATATAGTATACAAAAATTAAACAAAACATAGAGCCCCAAAACAGACTCATATATTTGGAAACACATTGTTGAATATGAGAAATGTCAGAAAGAGCATTACAGGTTTTTAACCTGTACCCCATGCAGATCTATTCCAGATGGATTAAGGACTGAAATGGGAAAACCACATGCAGGAAAAAAATGCAGGCAGATATCTTTATGATTACAGGGAGGAAACTATGAGTAATATTCAGAATTTCTATTTATCAAAAGTGAGTGAAAGAACAAGCTACAAACTTGGAAAAGGTTTTTACTGTGCATATAACTGATGAAGAATTAGTATGAGGATGTGTAAAGAATTCAAATGAATTGATAAAAAAGTGATCCCACCTTGCCCTCAGGGCCCCTAGGACACAGTGCCAAGGAGCTAAAACAATTTGACAGAACCGTAGGAATTTTTTCTTTGACCTAATTATCCCACTCCTGCGAATGTGTCCAAATAGAATCTCCCCCTAAAAAGAAAAGGGAATTTTTTGACCCAATTTTTCCACTCCAGTGAATGTATCCAAATAGAATCTCCCCCTTAGAAAGAAAAGGAACGACAAAAACACTAAAAACTGCCCAATGTCCAGTAACAGCTGACAAGTCAAGAGAAGCTCAGGATATTCGCTCAGTGGAATAATATGGAGCCTTCTTACACTGTAATTATGAAGAACATATACTTTATGTTAAACTCAATAATATTGAGGCTGTATAAAATTATGTCAGGGTGGAAATGTGGGGGAAAAGGACATTTATGATTTGTTGTATTGGTAGGAGATTGTTAGGCTTTTTTTTTAAGCTCTCGTGATTACTATTTGTGAAATACAAAAATAAGAAAAAGACAACTCAGTAGAAAAATAGGCAGAAGTCAAGCAATCCTAAAGTAAAATTAAAAGATATTTCACAGAAGGGAAAACATGAGTTGTCTAAAAGCCTCAGTAGAGATCTCAACCTCTTTTAAGCAGGAAAATCCAAATTAAAACTTACATATAGTGAGCTGTCTTTTTATGCCAGACAACTGGTGAAAATTATAGCCTAGAAGACAGTATCAAGTATTTGGTGAATATGTAGATCAATAGGGGATATTTATATCCTGCTGTTGAAGTGTAAACTGTGCTAAGCGCCTTTGAAAATGATTTGGCATTACTAGGAAAAGTTGTATATGTACCGTATCTCCTTAGGCCCAGAAGTATTTCCCTAGAGAACTTTCGCCTGCATACATACATACATTCATTTGTCTGTGTGAGAATGTTTATAGCATTGTTGTTCTTAATAATAAGTCATGCACAGTATTCTAGATTCCAGTGGCGTTGACGAATTACAGCCACATGCAGTAGAATTGCAAACCCAGTGTTGAGGGGATGGTGGGATGGGAAGCGAGACCCAGCTATAGGCAGTATAATGTTATTTTTATAAAATTAAAATTGCAGTGTTACATAATTTATGTTTTAGGAATACAAAGATTCATGGTGAGTCTATTTTAAAAAGGGAGGGATTACTAAGCATAGAATTCAGAATCGAAGTAACCTCTGAGGGAGGAAGAGGATGCAGTGGTGGAGAGGGCATGCGGGGGACCTCGGAGGGCTGGTGCTGTTCTCCTTAAATGGGTAATAGCAGTCTGTTCTATTTTAATGACACTAATATTTTATTCTCTTCATAATAAACATATATATAAACCAACTTGTCAGAAATATCTTAACTTTTAACGATCTCTTCAAAAAGTTCTCACCATTTACAAAGTCTTTATTTTTTTTTACAACCTTAATGATAATTTGACAAGAATTCATCAATTTGACCCTCACAAAAGAGTTGTCACATTTTTCTTGCCGTGTAGATTTCCCATCAGACATCGCTAACAAGTCTCTCTCAGAGAGCTCTGCCACAGTGCTTTGGAAGTCCAAAGGCAGGAGGAGGAGAACATCCCACCCTACTGCTGAATCCTCGAGTGAGCAGGGGGCGAGTGAAGCTGACATTGACAGTGACAGTGGCTACTGCAGTCCCAAACACAGCAACAACCAGCCTGCTGCGGGGGCTTCACGAACTGATTCTAGCCCCATGAATGTGCGTACCATTGCTTTGATTTCTGTATCAGTCATCTGTGTCAGTATTACTGTTACCTATGCTGAAGTTTAAGTGTCTATTTTCATTAACAATTCCTGTAGTAATATGATGATTAAAAACATTTTATATGTTTTATTAATATGAAAAATACTCATTTATGGAGAAGTATATTTTTCTAAGGTTGTAATAAGCATCCTTCATACTAGTCTAGATTATGAAATATTTGCAAGGTATGTGGTATTGATATTGAAGTGGAAAATAATTGCTGTTTTTGTTTCTGTTTTTAGAGTGTGGAATCATCTGTATGTACAGGTACTTATTTTTCTGCATAGTGTTTTTGCTATACTTTCTTCTTTGTCCATGTCAAAGTTTTGCTTTTAAACATGAAGCTTGCTGATGTTACAAAAATTAGAAATCTTCTAAAGAGATTCAAGTTAAATTGAAAGTACAGTTTTGCTGATAAAATTGAAAAAATGCCTCCCAGAGGTATTCAGAGGTATAACACTTATATTACTAAGAACTGGAGTACCACTTAAAGTTTATAGAAACATGTCCACTATTATGTTTACAGTGACCGGATTTCAGCACATAAAGTTAAGGAGCAATTTAGGTTTGGGCATCTTATATAAGGAAATCATATTTTAAATCTCATTTGTTACAGGTGGTGTAAATTGGTCCAATGTAACTTGCCAGGCAACTCAGAAAAAACCTTGGGTAGAAAAAAATCAAACATTTTCTAGAGGTGCAAGGCAGACTGAACAAAGAAATAATTCACAGGTAATTTGAATTAGGTTGGACAAATTTGAGTAGTGAGTTATGAATTACTATAAATGATATAATGGTTTTGAAGGTCAGTATTCTTAACTTTTAGAGATGCATATTGAATTACTTAAAAGTAAAATATATCTGTAACTTTAAAATGGCTTAGCCAGTAAAAGTATTATTTAAGTAATGAAACAAAATGGCAAAATGTTCAAAGTAAGTTGTGTATATATGGCTGCATATTGTACCATTTTCTACTTTTTTAATTTAAGAAATATATGTGAATACTTCATAATTGTAAAGTAGAATACCCTTCAGTTCTGCTTCACTTTGCTGACTTATCCATATAAAGAATTTTAATGCCTTAAATATTGATTCTTTGAACTCAAGACTACAGCCTTGCCCATGTGACTTCGCTTGGCTGTAAACACATGAGCCACGCTCTGCTTGTTGCAGTGCCATGGTGATGACTGCCTCTCCATGCTGTGGCCAGGTCAAGCCGCTTCCTGACCTTGGGGGTAGCGAGGCCTAGCTGCAGCAGGGCAGAGCAAGTTATATACTGTTACAAACTTCCAGTAACGGTCTCCTGCATCAGTTGTCTATGAAATCGGGGAGTTGTATATTGGTCAGTATTTTTCCTTTTCAACTTCTAGATAGATTGCTGGTTTCCTTAAACCTAGGCAAGGAATTAAGATTATATGAATAGACCTGTGCATGAACTGAAATAAGAGAAAGTTATTAATAGACCAAAATACTTGCCTATTTTTGCCTCCCTAAAGTGAAGTTGTACTTCAGATGTGCCCTAATGTTAATTAGGGTGTCAGGAAAACAAGTGGGATGATGCCCTCTTCCCCTTGGTTGTTGCAGAAATTAAGTCATCCTTAGTTGCTGGCTTGTGAGGCAGTCTTGCTTTATTTGATTAAAAACAAAAGAGCTAAAACAAGAATTGTTTAAAAAGATTGAAAACAAAATCCATAAAATGCTTGGTTAGGTACTGGAATTTTACGTTGAAATTGTACCTGCTAGACCTGTCAGTTTTGCAGCCTCAGCCCTGTTACTTTGGTATCAGTAGCCCCCTGGAGAGGAGGTAATACTGATACAGAAACGTATTTTCTCTCTGCCTCAGAAGTGGTGAGAAATGGTGAGAGAACAAAAGAAAGAAACTATGAAAATACATGTAGTGTGTTAAGTTTTGTTTATTTTGTAACTCTCCATTCCGTAAGACCTAGAGACAGATGTTGTATAAACTGTTTGCTTTCTTTTCTACTTCTGATGCTTTGTTATATTTTTCTTTTAAAAAATTTTTTTGAAAGATTTTTATTTATTTATTTTTAGAGAGAGGAAGGGAGGGAGAAAGAGAGGGAGAGAAACTTCACTGTGTGATTGCCTCTCAAGAGGCCCCCACTGTAGACCTGGTCTGCAACTCAGGCATGTGCCCTGACTAGGAATAGAACTGGTGACCCTCTGATTTGCAGGCCTGTGCTCAGTCCACTGAACCACCCAGCCAGGACTATTATATATTTTTAAGCATGTATTTGTTTCATTTTTGACACGCAGAATCTTTTTAAGTCAAAATATTCTCCCTTTTACAGTTTCTGATTATTTTTAGACTTAAAACGTCTTTCAGAAATCGAGTATTCACTTGTATTTTCTGCTGTTTTTGTAGACTGATGTTTCAAGACTTTTTTAAAATCTAAGATTAGTAGTATCACAACCCACATATTGATATAGTCAAGATACAGAACAGACTCCTCACTTACGTTGCCCATTTGTAGTCACACTCCTTTTCTTTCCCCAACCCTACCACCCTTAACTCCTAGAATCCATTGATGTGTTGTTTCCACTTGCTGTAGTTTTGTCATTTCAAGAACGTTGTATAGCCCTGACTGGTGGTGTTTAGTGGCTTGAGCATTATCCTGCAAATTGAAAGGTTGGTTCTCTTGCCAGTCCAGGTCTCTGGCTGATTGATGTTTCCCTCACACATCAATGTTTCTCTCTCTCTTTCTCCCTCCCTTTTCCTCTCTAAAAATAAATAAAACCTTTTTTTTTTTTAAGAATGTTTTATAAATGAACTCATACAGCCTTTTAGGATTGGCTTTCTTTCACTCACATGGTTCTCTAGAGATTTATCCAGGTTGCTGGATAGTTCATCCCTTTCTGTGGCTGACTTCTGTTTTCACAGTGTGAGTGTACCACATGAGTTTACCTGTGTAAACATTCATGTTTGGGGTGGGTGGAGTGACATACAGGATCACATTGTCATATTTTCCTTATAAAGACCTTATTACTCGAAACTTTCAACCTTTTATATAAATTATGCACTTTTATGAAAATTCATTGAATTGTATACTTCTGTATACTTTTCTGTATGTTATACTTCAATAAAATATTTACTTGAAAATAATAAGACATGTTTTTTTTTCCCCATGGTTTTTTACTTAGGTTGGATTCAGATGCCAAGGACATAGTACTTCCTCAGAAAGAAGACAGAATTTGCAGAAGAGACAAGATAACAAGCAGTTAAACCCCAGTCAGTCTCATAGAAGTGACCCAAATTCTGAGTCTTTATATTTTGAGGTATTTTTTCACACTCTTTTTGAAATCTGTTATAGCAGAGGTTCCCTTTATAAAATTAATTTTCTTCTATTATAATACTTTTTGTGTCTTAACATGTAACTCTGTTAGATTATAAATTACTTAGAAGTATTGACTTTATTTATTTATTTATTTATTTATTTATTTATTTATTTATTTTTAGGGAAGGGGAAAGGAAGGAGAAAGGGAGAGAAACATCAATGTGTGGTTGCCTCTCGTATGCCCCCAACTGGGGACCTGGCCCACAACCCAGGCATGTGCCCTGCCTGGGAATCGAATGGGTGACCCTTCAGTTTGCAGCACTCAGTCCACTGAGCCACACCAGCCAGGACTAAACGTTTTTTGTTTTTGTTTTTGTTTTTTTGTCTTGGCTGTATACAGGGTTGGGCAAAAGTAGGTTTATAGTTATAAGTAGGTGACGCGATTTATTCTTGTATTATGATGGATTATTGAATTATTTTCCATATTAACAGCTGTAAACCTGTCTTTGTCCTGCCCTGTATAGTTAGTCTAACATTAACTTTATTAATTTTACTTCTATAAAATTTTGCATGGGTATTCAGCATTTTGAGATAACATGTAGGGGTGGAACTTGATTTTATGTGGATTTCACCTAGTATAAAACTGTCTTCATAGTTTTTGTTATTGTTCAGTCTTTTTGTTAGGTTTTTCAGATTTGAATAAGTCGATCTAGTTCATTTGTGCTGCTTGTTAGGAAAGTCTTAGAGAAAGAAGAAAAGTTATGTTCTCTAACAAGCGGGAAGTTTATATTCTAATTGCACTATTTCTGTTTATCTAGTTGAAGGCCTATTTGTATGTGTGAAAGTAAGGTATTCTGAAGGATGCATTGAAGTGAATAAACGTACTACCCTTATGGAGGTTGCTCTGTAGTAGAGAATGTAGATATGTATACTCCTATATGCTTGAGTGTGGCTGGAGTTCAAAGGAGAGACAAGTCCCTTTGGACTCATGGTAGGACAGGAAAAACATTTGGAATAGATTTGGAAGAAAGAGTTGTGTCAAGATGCTGAACAACATCCCAGGTAACTCATTTGAGTAAATCATTTTTATTGGGTCATAGTTTCTGCAAAATAGGTTAGTAGATGAAGATTAAGCTGGAAACATGCTTGAGCCCAGATGCTAGAGATGAATGTTATATTGGATAAGCTTGGTAATTGACCTAGAAGACTTGAGAGTGCATCGTAATTATTTGATCAAAAACGGTACATGTGGTAGATTTATTATTTGCACTTAACCATGTGATTGGTTCCAAACTTACATTTAGTTAAAGATACTAGAAATAATCTTCAGTGTAAAGGAAGACATTGGTTAAGAAATTACTTTGAATGGGAAATTTAAATTTTTACTTATTTTTTTAGCTTTAAACTGTGATGGGTATGTATAGTAATACAGGACAGGTAAAAATATTAATGAACTTCATATTAAGCCATGTGTTTAAATTTTTTCCACATTATCTGAAATGTGATAAGGCCCTTTTTGAATTTCTTTTCCATTACCCTATCATATCAGGGTAGAATTATTAATAATAAAAGTTGAATAGTAGATGAAAAAATCCAAAGGATGGATGTGTGTGGATATGTACCCATCCTTGAATAACTAAATTAGCTATGTTTAAAACTGCAAATAATTTAATATTAGTACTAAAAAAGTTACTTCCTCATTTTTCATTACTCTTCAACATGGTAAAAAGTCTTTTCTAAGAGTTTATTTCTTTGAACTGTTTTTATTTGAAATGTGAAACCTGCAGGATGAAGATGGATTTCGAGAACTAAATGAGAATGGAAATGCTAAAGAAGAGAATGTTCACCAGAAGCTTTCTTCAAAAGTAGTAAGTGACTTTTTTCAAAAAATATAGCCCTGGCTGGCGTAGCTCAGTGGATTGAGCATGGGCCTGCGAACCAGAGTATCGCGGTTCGATTCCCAGTCAGGGCACATGCCTGGGTTACAGGCCAGTTCCCGGCAGGGGATGCATGAGAGGCAACCACACATTGTTGTTTCTCTCCCACTCTTTCTGCTTCCCTTCCCCTCTCTCGAAAAATAAAAAGAAAATATTAAATATATATATATATATATAAGCAAAATATGTGAACATCTTTTTGAATTATGGCTATGTTGAAAAAAGTGTTACAGGTAAGTGTAAGGATGTGGGGCAGCATAGTATATAATGGCACCTTTAGTATTTAATGTTTCTTCTCAACATAGCCGGAACAAGACACTCGCTGAGGAAAGTTATCTTTCATTGTGCATGAGAAAATACCATTAACTAAATGACATCATACAACTCACAGTCCCTACTGAAACTTCCCCAGTTGTTGCAAAAGTTCACTTTGGAGTTACTTAGTTTTCATCCCTGGGTGCAGATGAGCATCACTTGTTGCATTAAGCCGTTCTGTCTTTATTATTTCTCAGTCTAGAATGGACCCAACCACCTCACTCTATTCTTTATGACATTGAATTCTTTGAAGAGTCTAGTCTAGTTATTCTGTAGAATATCCCGCATTCTCGATTGTCTTTTCTTGTTATTAGATTTTCATGGAATCACTGACAAATGATTTTCTCTGATCATTATAGTTGGATGACTTACCGGAAAACTCACCAATCAATATAGTTCAGACTCCAATTCCCATTACAACCTCCGTTCCTAAACGTGCAAAAAGTCAGAAGAAGAAAGCTTTAGCAGCAGCCCTTGCCACAGCTCAAGAATATTCAGAAATAAGTATGGAGCAAAAAAAGTTACAGGTATATATATTCATTTTTATGAACAAATGTAGTAGTTTATTTAGTAGGCTTGCAGTGATGGAGAGTAGTGACAAATGCAGTCATCTTAAATTGCCACACTTTCATACAAAACATTATTTTTTTTCTTCATTTACCTTGCAGGAAGCTTTATCAAAGGCCGCTGGAAAAAAGAGTAAGACACCTGTGCAGCTGGACTTGGGGGACATGTTAGCAGCTCTGGAAAAACAGCAACAGGCTATGAAAGCACGGCAGATTACTAACACCAGACCTCTGTCATATACAGGTGATACCATTAGTCTGAGCAGTTTGCTGTTTGGCTTTGGTCATTTATTTTGGATATTACTAATCTAAATAATATGTATATAAAAAAATCCAGAGTCCTGTCACAGTTCCTCTCTTGCTACCCTAGTAGCCCCATTGCACTATACTATAGCAGCCTCTTCCTTAGCCCCAGCCTTTCCTTACCCCTAACCCCAGTTCATTTTACAAGGAGTGATCTTTTTAAATATAAGCTGGATTTGCCCTGGCTGGTGTGGCTCAATTGGAATGTCATCCTGTAAACTGAAAGGTCACTGCTTCAATTCCCAGTCAGGGCACAGGCCTAGGTTGCGAATTCTGTCCCTCATAAAAGTACGTACAAGAGGCAACTAATTGATGTTTCTCTCTCACATTGATGTTTCTCTCCCTCCTTCCCCTCTCTCTAAAATCAATAAACATGTCATCAGGTGAGTATACTATATATTTACTATACACACACACACACACACACACAGTGGATTATATCACTCCACTACTCTTCAGCTCACTTGGAGTAAAGCCAGAGCCCTGCTAAGTCCATGTCTTACTTTGTCCTATTATTTTTCTACCCTTATCACCATTCTCTCCTGCTACACTGTTCTAGTCAAGTTAGCTCTCTTCACTGTTCCATAGACACACCCAGCATGCTCCTTGCTCGGTATCTTTGTGAGTGCTATTTTGTTTACCTGGAACTCTCTCTCCTTGGATATCAGTATAGTTTGTCCCCTTTGGTTTTCCAGGTCTCTGTTCAAATGTCAGTTGATACACATTTTGAACCAACCAACCAAGTTTTTTTCTTTTTTAAAGGTTGAAGTAACAAAAGTAATTTGGTTCTCTAAGTTAAAACGTGTGTGTTTTTGTGTATGTGTGTGTGTGAGAGAGAGAGAGAATATGAATGAATGAATATGATCTAGCTTGCTCCTGAAACAGTAGCTTATAGTTTAGCAAACCTTGTCTCATTTAGAGCTCAGCAGCTCTGATGTGCTTCCTCATTTCTGTTGATAGCCCTTGATTTAGAATATGAGGGATAAGATAAAGGGAAGGTAAAGGCACCAGCCATACAGCACAGATGTTGAGAGAGATGAGTGAATTTTCTGTTTCTTTAAAAGGATCTGTTGGTCTTAGATGAAAAGATAAGTAACAATGTATGACTTTAATCCTGTTTGCAAAATGCTTAAATCTGTAGTTTGTCGCCCATCCAGGTTAAAACTTAGCTTTTAGTAACTATTAGTAAGAATCATATTGAATGCATACTAAGCTTTAGAGTTGCATGGTGTTCAGCTGGGGAGTGGCATTAATATCTCACTGAGAAAAAGGACTGTAGGGAATGGAACTGAGTCAGCAGTGCTCTGGAGGCAGTGTGCCTAGTGGCTGCAAGCAGGGCTTGAAGCTGAGGTGCCTGGGTTTAAATTCTGTTTTTCCATCTGTTTTCTTAGTAAGTTATTTAACCTTCCTTTGCTTCAGTTTCCTCACATTAAAAATGAAAGTAATGATAGTCCCTGCTTAAGAATTGTTTTGAGGAGTAAATGAGATGATGTATGTAAAGTGCTTAGAAGTGTGTGGGGGTTATAATCACTCAGTAAATGTTAACTGATTATTATGAAGATGAGATTGTTGACCTGTGATACTTTACATGGCTTACTGGTACAATTTAGATTCACTTAGTAAATGTTAATATATACAGATGTAAAGATCTACATGCAAGCATGGGGTCCGAAACTGAAATTACAGATATTAAAATATGTTTATATTTTTGTCAGTGAGAAGGATGTACACAGTGACTAATAAAAAGTAGCTCCTAAGGAAAGGTACCAGCAAAGTTTTATGAACTTTTAGAAGAGAAGGTAATCTATGTCAATAGGAAGGTGAGGGGAGGATGTTACATTAAATGACTTCAGCCCTGGCTGGTGTGACTCAGTGGATTGAGCACCAGCCTGCGAACCAGAGGGTTGCCGGTTTGATTCCCAGTCAGGACACGTGCCTGGGTTGTGGGCCAGGTCCCCAGTAGGGGATGTGCGAGAGGCAACCACACATTAGTGTTTCTCTCCCTGTTTCTCATTTCCATCCCTTCTCTCTATGAATAAACAAACAAACAAGTAAATAAAGCTATATTAAAAATAATTAAAAACATAAATGACTTCATTTATTACAGCATTTGGACTGGTGTTTGAAAGGGGAGGAGGACTCTTGACCAGTAGAAATGAGGTTAATCTCTAATCTGTTAGCAGTGTTTAAATTGGGAAGTGTTAATTACAAAGAAGTCAACTTTTGGGTGAAGTCCCAAAACAGTATGAAATGATGTTAGAGATGTGAAAGGATTGTAAGTGATTGATAAGGGTTTTTTGTTTGATTTTTTCCCCCCTGATGGAATGTACAAACATATCAAAGATGACTGCAAACTCTCTGGCATGAAGAATTGTGATAGTGGTAAAGGCTGTAATGATACCTAATAAAATAAGGATCACGAAGCTAAAATTCTGTTGGGAACAACAGACTCTGGCCTTGTTGTATTTGAAGTGCTAGTTAAAGAGATCCTGCTGGTTCCCATGTAACTTTTAGTTATGTATGTATGTGCAGTTTAGATCAGTGTATTTCAAATACAGACAGTTGTAGCTGTGGAAATATTGATACATAAGATTGTTGGGGAAATAAAAATTTAAAAAAATATCTTCAGGGATAAAGCCTTGAGGAATGCTCAGATTTAAAGGACAAAAGGAAGAAGAACCAGAGAAGTAGGTTTGAGAAAAAGTAAGAAAATAGGGGAGTGATCCCTGGCTGGTGTGGCTTAGCGGACTTAGCACTGCCCTGTGAACTGAAGGATTGCTGGTTGGATTCCCGGTCAGGACACATGCCCGGGTTTCCGGCCAGGTCTTCAGTAGGGGGTGCTCAAGAGGCAGCCAAACGTTGAAAATAGGAGAGTGTTAAGTTACAGAAGGCAGGCTTTAATTTGGGGGAAGAGGATGTGGTTTTGGGTACCAAATGGTGAAAAAAACAATAGAGTGAAGACTCGAGACTGAGATTTGGCAACGGCAAGGTTATACATGATCTTGACAGTAGCAGTTTCAAGAGAGTGGGTAGGACAGAGACCAGATTGCAGTAATTTGGGAAGATATGAAGAGAACACAGACTACTGAGGATTTTAACACGGAGGGAAAGGGGGGGGGGTGCCTTCGCTTGAGGGGAAGCCAGTCAGGGGAAGGGTTTTATTGATTTGCCTGTTCGGGTTTTTTTTTTTAATATAGAAGAGATTTTACTTATTTATTTTTTAAAGATGTTATTTATTTATTTTAGATCAAGGGGAAGGGAGGGAGAAAGAGAGGTAGAGAAACACTGGTTGATTGCCTCCTGTATAACCCTAACCCAGGGACCCGGTCCACAACCCAGGCATATGCCCTCACCGGGAATTGAACCAGCAACCTTTGAGTTTGTGGAAGGACACCCAATCCACTGAGTTACACCAGTCAGGGCAGATAGAGGAGATTTTAGTTTCTTTGGGAGTTAGGGAAAAGAGTTGGGAATTAATAAGGAACTTGAAAGATGTAAGGGAGAAGGGATGGAGCAAGATCCTCCAGGAATTAATCCTAAAATAGGATTATAAGGTCAGGTGGCTTGTGAGTTTATATTGGATAGTATTGGTTGGCCTAAAAGTCCGTTAACGTTTTTTCTGTAAAACAAAAGATGCATTTTTTATTTTCATGGATAACTATTGATTTGGATATTTGGAGTATGTCAGCTATCTCCCACTATTGGCTTCCAGTGGGTAGAGGCCAGGGTTGCTGCTAAACACCTTCCAGTGCATCAGACAGCCCACAGTGAAGAATTATTTGACCAAAAGGTCAGTGGTACCGAGAAACTTCACAAACCACTTTTGACGCATTTTATCAGTCACAGCACCTTTTCCATAAACTACATAAATCTTTTTTTTTTGCATTTAAGTTGTGTTTATCTTTCTTGAAATAATAAAGCATAATATGCTGAAAATATTGTTTATCTTCTTCCATCTGCAGTATTAAAATGGCTGCACAAAAATTCAACAATTTTGATGTTAGTTTTTTAAATGCACACTGATACGACAGCTGTCACAATATAGTCTCACAAAATTGTTTGCAATGAAGTTAAAGACAACTAAGCACTACTAGAGTCATTGTATGGATAAAACATAATGGACTTTTGGGGCCAACCCAATATCTTCTCAGAGTAGTAGCAGGAAAAGCTTGTCTATTAGAGTGAGAGGTTTGAGATTTTAAAGGTTTAGGACTGCTAAAGGATTTGGGGGTAGCCACTGGAGAATGTAGTGGTGGGGGGAGGGGCCGATTCTTCTCTGACAGACTGAAATGAGGAGAGGAGTGAGAGACTACATGTAAGGGTGATTCTTACGTAAGGCAGATTCAGTAAAATGAGGGGACATGCAGGGTTCGCAAATGTCAGAGGTGGAGCGATTCTGATGGGAAACCAGTTGCAAGAATTGAGATGCTTGATGGTTGCTGCAGTAGACTAGAACTAACAATTTAAATATCCCTACTTTGGATTGCTGAATTAATTAATTGCATTGGCTCTGTCTTTATCATATGGAGACTAAAAGAATGGGTCAAAGCTGTACTGAGGGCATGTGCTGCTCTGACAAATTGATGTCTATTTTTCCGCAAGAAGAACATGTCCTCGTGTTTTAGACTTAGCATTAGAAGATTTCTAAGTATAGACAGTTGGCTGTAGTTGTAAAACTAATGTTCTTGTTTGTTTTTAGTGGTCACTGCAGCTTCTTTTCACACTAAAGACTCTACTAACAGACAACCTTTAACCAAAAGTCAGCCCTGTTTGACATCCTTTAATTCTTTGGATATTACTTCCTCTAAAGCAAAAAAAGGAAAAGAGAAGGAAATTGTAAAACTAAAACGGCCCACTGCACTTAAAAAGGTAAAGCAAAACCTGGGATGTTTATTTTGCAGGATAAATAAAGGTTTAAGTCTGTTTTGCAAAAGTAATGTCATGTTTTAGCAAACATATTATTGTAAAATGTTCATTGGCATCATTGTAAAGGCCATAACTAGTTAATTTGAGACTGGGGATATGTCATCAGCATCTTGGTTATCTTTCTGTGTTGAACAGGGCTCTAGAGAATGATTTTTTTTCTATAGGAGGATCTTTTAAAAAGTTAAAATATTTAGGACCCCAAAACATCAGACACTGGGAATGAGAAGTGAATTCTGATACTAACTTAAGGCTTGTTATGTAGTTTTAGGCAAACCTTACCCTCATCATCTTTATCTAAGGTGGTAAATAACAGCACTGCTCTATTGACCTCAGTGTTGTTATTAGAGGGAGGTAACCCTGTCCAAATAATTGAAGACTGGCAAATGTAAATCTAAGGGAACTGAATGACCCAGTTTCTAGACTTTTTATTTCATCCATTTTCAGGCAAACTGTAGGTTTTTATGAACCAGTATAAAGACTGAAGTAGATATGGTAGATACATATAGTATTAATAGAGCATAATTACCTCTCTTTATTTCGGATATAGTATCTCCAGCTATGGTGACTAAAATTACATTTAACTTTTTGCTAGTCAGTTTTTATGTAGCCAACTAAACACATAGCCATCCAAAATCCTCATGTCCATTTTTAAGTAAACCGCTGTACCTATGTAATAGTGAACGTTTAAATTATTCAGTAAATACTTAAAGAGTGATCAGTAATTAAAGACTGGTAATGACTTTTAGGTTATTTTGAAAGAGAGAGAGGAAAAGAAGGGCCGTTTAACTGTGGACCACAATCTTTTGGGATCTGAGGAACCAGTAGAAATGCACTTAGATTTTATTGATGATTTGCCACAGGAGATTGTTTCCCAGGAAGGTAAGATTACCCCTTTCCCCGTTTCCGTGGAGTGGTGTAGAGTATTTTACTTGATAGGTAAGTCATTAGTAGTTATTCTCCTAATTGGAGAATTTGCTTTATATTTAGCTTTGAGAGTGGTTTCTCTTAAATATGCTTCTGTAGGGCTATATGTAAAAAGCAGGGAACAGTGTTATATGGTAGGTTTGGGGCATTTTTGAGACTTAAATCCTGAGTTTGTTGTAAAACTTCATAAGTATCATCTCACCTATGCATCTCCTGCAACTGTTTCAGTTCTTTTCATTTTGTCTTCTTTTATATCTGGAACACTGGTTCTTCTTCTTCACAGTACTGTTTTTAAGTGAATTATTTTCTTGACTGTCTTTCTTGGCTTTTATGAGTTAATGCATGTGCCACAATGAGTAGAGAATTTCAAAGCCTGTCATAGTGCACAATCCAGTTGGTCACTGAGATTCAGCCCCAAGCAGTTGCCAGCATTTATGATTCCAGTTGGGACCTCAGCAAAACTGTAGATTCCTTCTAAAATTACACTACTGTAAGATTTTAGGAAAGACCTGGCAGGTCCCTTTTTCTGCTGTTATATATTTATTCCTCAATATTTTTCAACCATTCAACTCTGATTTATATATAGATTAAGTAGCAGTGTTCCATTGGGTTTAGAGAAATGAATTTACTTCTGAGGATTGTTCGGCTAGGACATATTTGGTTAGGATTCCCCTTTACTCTAAATTAAATGTCATTGCTTTTGTATTTAGGCATATTTACCCATCTGTTCATTCAGAAGGTGTTTATTTAATATTTGCTATGTGTACTTCAGTAACTGGAGTGGGAATGGGAAGGTCAGAAAATATAGTAGACTGGTCTTGCTACAAGAATCTTATCACGTATGGAGATAAGAAACTGTATGTATAACTGCTAATTAATGGACTGGATACACAAATACAAACTCATCCTGACTCTAGGTGTTCAGGAAAGAAGTAGTAACTGAAGGAGGCAGGTGAGTTAGGAGGTGACATCTGAAAATGCAGCTGCCTGAGCACAGAAGCAAAGGCCAAGGAAGAGGAGCAAGGAGGGTGCCCGGAGTGGTGCAGAGAGAAAGGGTGAGGTAGAACCACTGTTGCCAGAAGCGGTGGGAATTTTTATACAGTTTTAACAATGATTTCTAAGAAATAGGGGGGAGAACAGAGGTGAAGCAGATAGGTAACAGGATGGTCTGGTATAGAAGCTAATGCTTTGTTCTTCCATTTAACTCTGCTAGGAATATATGTTTTAGATAATTTGGCCTTCCCTCTTCTGTGGAGACCTATAGGCCATGCTTCATTTTTTTTTTAAGTATATTTTGAGAAGGTAATAGGAAGAATTCATTTTTGTAGAGTATGTTATATAGAGTAAACAAGAAATGTTTACTTGTGATATGAACCATGTTAGCTTATGGAGAATTTCAAAGTGATAAAAAGACAGCTGCCATTCTAAGTTGTACTGATTATATTGATTTCAGTAAAGTTTTTCAGTATTGGAAGTTTCTAAAGTCTTTACTCTCACCCCGCATCTCTGCAGATACTGGACTGAGCATGCCCAGTGACACTTCGCTCTCTCCAGCAAGTCAGAACTCTCCATACTGTATGACACCTGTGTCCCAAGGCTCTCCAGCTAGTTCTGGGATAGGCAGTCCGATGGCATCTTCAACAATAACCAAAATCCACAGCAAAAGATTTAGAGAGTAAGTATTAGCCTCATTATTGAAGTTGAATAGTTTAAGTACCTTGGTTGTAGTTCTGAATATAGTATTGTCATTATTACTTGGTAGGTTGAGCAGACAAAACACTAAAAGACCTTTACATTGTTTAAGATTCTGTTTAATAGCTGGTTTCATGATATTTAAAGCATTTGCCTTCCATCAGCCATCAGTGTTCGTGTGAAAATGAGTGGACTGTAAATAGACTTTTTATGTCAAATAGTGTTTATAGCCTGGAAGTTTGGCCTCTTACATCTTATATATAAAATGACAAACTATGAGATTTTTCTCTCTCCAAGTGATTCCACTGTTTTGTTTATATTATTGGCACTTCAAAAAAAATCCTATAACCAATTCATACCAAGTTTCTAAGACCCTGTTACATGAAGTGAACCTATTACACAAAGCTGTTTGTTTTTCGAGCAGGTATTTCTCAAGTTTTCAGTTGCTCATCGGTGAATAATCTTGAACTAACAGTTACTGCCCTGAAGGATTTGGGGATTTAAACATTTGTGCAGATGAATTAATTTTACCTTTAAAAATGACATACGAACAAATCTCAGGGTGAAAGTAAAATCTTCACCCTGAGTAAGTAAAAGTGAATCCAAAGCACATTGGTTTGTTCTGTTCTTTTCTTTATACTGTTCTTTTGAGCAAATACTTCTTGTCCTGATTTGGGGAGTCAATAAATGTCAAGTAATAGATGCGAAGCAAAGGAAACTAGCAGAGAATAAAATGCTATAAACAACTTAAAGAAAAACAGAATGAAGACAATTGCATTTTTGATGTTCTGTTCTTTAATTTTGCATACTTTAAGTAGTTCGTCTTTCCTCAGTCTGTCTCATTTTATCTTCCCTTCTGAAGCAGTGTCATACTTGTACTTATTTAAACATCTTTTACATAAACATAAAAAAATCCCAAAGCAGTGGAGCTCCCCCACACACACGTACACACAAAGGGGAGGCCTAGATTTTTCCACTCTGTAATGTAATTTAGAAGTAGAAATTTGCTTACCTGCTTATTCCTAGATTAGAGATTATACCAATTTTCCTTGTTAAGTACTTGCTAATGGTAGATACTAGGGATTAGAACTAGAAAAGTAGAGTATATTAAGAATAAATAGCTGTGAGCAGTGTGGTTCAGTTATTTGGGCATTGTCCCCAAAACTGAAAGATCACTGGTTCAATTCCTAAACAGAGCACACGACTGGGTTGCAGGTTCAGTCCCTGCTCAGAGCACATATGAGGCAACCGAGTGATGTTTCTCTCTCACACTGATGTTTTCTTCTTCCTGTTCTCCTTCCCTGCTCCTCTCTCTCTAAAAATAAATAGAGAAAAGTTTTTAAAAAATACATAAACAAACTCGGATGACTTCCTTATTCCTGAAATTAAGTACTATAATGGTCTCATGCTTATTTCCTTTCTATTTTTTTGCATTGTAGTTGTAAAATATCACAAAGAGCTTCATTTGGTCGCTTTTCCTCTTAAGTTTTGGCTTGAATTCAATTACTGAGTTTATCCCCCATAGCTGTAGATTTTTGGAGTTAGAGGGACCTTTGAGGCCATCTTAGTTATAACTCTGTGTAATTGTGGCTGAGGAAAGCAATGCCCGGAGACTGTGACTTACCCAAGAGTGGAGGATGAATTGTTTGCGTTAGCATATGCTGTAAGCACGTGCAAAGTTTCATCTCTTTCCGACTAGAAGCATCTTTAATATTCACTGAAATGAAATAACCTTATATCTCCATACCAAAAATATTATTATTTTTTTTTATCTAATTCAGCAGGCTAACATTTGCTCGATATCCTTTGGAATTTAATAATTGGGAGTTTGGATAGTATTTCCCTGAGGTTTAGCTATCTGATATGTAAAAGCCAATTTGTTGTAATTCAGAAAAACTCTTCTGTTTTTCTAATTGGCTAAAGGCATAAGAGATTTTAAAGATTTAATTTTTTATGAAAACCTCTTACTAGATCTATTTCTCCCAAAGTAATTTTATAATTACAGAAAAGTAAATTTGGACAAACTGACTTATTTTTGGTTTCCTTTACAGGTATTGTAATCAGGTCCTCTGTAAAGAGATTGATGAATGTGTGACTCTTCTTCTTCAAGAGCTTGTCAGCTTCCAGGAGCGCATCTATCAGAAGGACCCTGTAAGAGCAAAAGCAAGGAGACGGCTGGTTATGGGGCTGAGGGAGGTTACCAAACATATGAAGTTAAACAAGATCAAGTGTGTTATAATTTCTCCTAACTGTGAAAAAATTCAGTCCAAAGGTACGAATTTTTTACTTGAAGTGTTTTGATATACCTATTTAGTATAATAGAATTCAAAATTCACACAGTGAATTTTGAAGTGGAATTCATATGATTTAGCAGAGTATAGGTATAAAACATAATATTGAGCATGAAGGAAGAAAATCTATTTCAGTACACGAAATTAAGTAGTACAATTGAGATTGGATTGTAAAGAAAACCCCCACTTGCGAACACTGAGGAAGGAGGTAAGTTGGGCCAACTGCATGTGCCCTCTGTTGTAATGAGAGTAGGGACCAGCGAGAATGCATTTTTTTACCTCTGCAAAATCATCTACTTTTTTACATTTTTATGTTACCTTTCTTTGAGAGCCCTCTTCTTTTGATTGTGGTGGAGATTTGCCCCTCAGAAACCAGCAGTTAATACAGAACTTCCTGTACTTTGTACGATGTTGTGTACCCGTATTTGTCCTTTTTCACGAAGTAGCCACTCTGGGGTGGGCAGATGCATAAAGTAGCAGTACCAGGCATGTTCTCCATAGGGGAGCAATACCAGTAAAAACAGTAACAGACAATATAAATACATGTGATGGGTTGCTACTTCTACTGAGAGATTGGCTAAAGGAATCAGCCCCTGTTAATAATCCTCATTAATTTCTTTTAACAAGTGTTTATTGTATTGAAATTTGATTCCTTCTACACTAAATCCTATGGAGAGACAAAAATACTAGGAATTTGGAATTTAATTGGGGAGAAAGAAAATATGTCTATATGTCCATATGTAGTACAAATTCAAATAGGAAAAGGTATGGAATGGCATAAGTGCCACAGGCCTTCATAGAATCCTTTGCTGCTGTGTTTTATGCTTTAACTGTTGGGTGCCAAAGTAGCACTATTTGGGAAGTATTAAAACCCCTCTGTGTGCACTGACTTTCTCAGGTGGCCTGGATGAGGCGCTCTACAATGTTATAGCCATGGCACGGGAACAAGAAATCCCTTTTGTGTTTGCCCTGGGAAGGAAAGCCCTAGGACGCTGTGTGAACAAGCTGGTTCCTGTCAGTGTAGTGGGAATCTTCAACTACTTTGGCGCTGAGGTAAGACTTTGGAAGGCACACCCTTCTTCATTCCCCGACCCTGCCCCCAGACAGCGTGTTGACAGGTGCTAGTGTTATGGTGAAGCATTGGAAGAAGTGAGATGATGACTGACCAAGAATAAGTGGAAAATTTTTCAGTATTATATTTGATTTTTTAGTGTTGAAACCTTTACATAAATTAATTCTACAGTATTTTAAAAAGATTTTTAAGCTGCTATTTCTGTCAGTGTTTTCTTCTGGGTTCAACTATGTAATACTTGATCATTTATTTAGCTTATTAACATACAGTATTTTAAGACTTTTTTATGAAGTTGATTCTACAGTATTTTATGACAACACTGATGGATTATTGATAAACTCTACAAGAACTTTTAATATCACATTTAGTAACTAGTATAGAATCAGGAAATTTCCTCAGTCTTGTGAGAATTAAATAAATAATATATATAAGTTGCAGGGTATTTTATAAGGTTCTGTGGTTGCCATACTGTTTGGAATTTGTGCTGATTGAAAGTGTATCTAATTCTGAAACAGTGGAGATCCATATTGCTAATAATAGGAATAGAAATTGTAACAAAAAATGGACTAGTCAAAATTCCTTCCTTTTTAGAGCCTGTTCAGTAAGTTAGTAGAACTCACCGAGGAAGCCAGGAGAGCGTATAAAGACATGGTTGCGGCGGTGGAGCAGGAGCAGGCGGAGGAGGCCCTGAAGAACGTGAAGAGGCCGCCCCACCACATGGGGCACTCCCGGAACCCGTCGGCGGCCAGCGCCATCTCTTTCTGCAGCGTGATCTCCGAACCCATCTCTGAAGTAAACGAGAAGGAATACGGTGAGTTGTTAGGTACTGTTTCCAATAATTACATTTTGAAATAATTTTTTCATTAAGATCATTTGAAAATGACTCTCCTACATGCTACCTTTTGTTTTTATCTTAGCGATTACTCAAAATTGGCTTAAAATTTTAGTTTACAAAATTGCGGTAAACCCAGCCTTTAAATTAGGAGACTGTTGGTGGCTGAGGCTTTCTGTGAGACTTTGAAAATTAGTCATATTTCCATAATCTTCAAAAAGAAAGAAAAGAAAAATCCCAAAGGATTTAAAAAGCAAAATGTACCATACTCATGACGTATACCTTAGTAAATTCTGAGACATTTTATTGTAATATTTTATACTCTGTTACTAAAATTTTGTTTTTATTAAATAAACAGAAGACCTGAACAATATTCATTCGAAGCTTACAAAACCTAGACATATGACACTCCTGTTAAATCTTACTGTAGTCAGAAAGAAACTGAAATACATCGATGTGATATATTTGAAGTAGTATTATTAACTGCCCTCTGTCTGTATCTTAGCAGTTCCCTTGCTTTTGAACTAGAATACTTCATTTCTATCATACTTTGAACTCTTTTGGGTTTTTTTCTTTTTAAAAATAGTATAGCCTCCTCCCTCAACTTGGTTTTTCATCATTTCTTCTTTTCTCTTTTTAATCTATCTGAGGATTTACCAAATAACTTACTCACACCTAAAATTTAACATGTAGAAAACTGAGTCCTCATTTTCCTCCTTTCCTCTCACACTCTCCTTCCTGGTCTGTCACTGTAGGGAAATGTTAGGGATGCTTTAATGATGCTACAGACCGTAGGCAGTATAGCAAGTTATTGCGGGCCCCTAAGAAGCTGTTGGTCCAGCAGTGGGTGGGCTTGGCTTAGAGGCAGCTGTGTTTCTTAGGCGGGAGTGATGCTAATTGAAAATAAAGAAGGTAAAGTGCCAACTTTTTAAATGAGGTCACTTTATATAGCAATACACCAGATCTCAAGGACAGACTGCAAAATAAATTCATAAAGTTACGGTTTTGGGTAAATGGCAATGATTTTCATTTGGGTACATAGAAAAGTTATGAAAAGAAATTCTCAGAGATTCAGGAAATATTTTCAAAAAACACCAGATTTTAAGTGTTTAATAATTGAAGCCTTGGCTTTTTCACACTCTCCCTGGGGGATTTAGGCATAATTGATTAATTTCTGAGCTTCAGATTCCTTTTTAGTACAATGAGGAGAGTTTTGTCTTGGTCATCTATAAAATTCCATTCAAAGTAAAAACTCTGTGAGCTAATAATGGTTGAATTGCAAGAAAGGATTTAGAACCTTAAAGATGAGCAGATTTATCAGGACACGAACAAAATTGAGTGAAAGTAATCATAATAACATTTAGAACAAAGCATAAAAAGTTATTCTATCTGTATTGAATGCATTCAGCAACAAATAAAACCCACTAATGTGGCTTAAGAAATTAGAATATTTAATTATGTTTCAATGTCATCAAGATCTCTAGGTTTTTCCTTCCTTCTGTTTTTTCATTTTCAGTCTGTGGGTCCTTACGCTTATCATCTCATGCTCAAAATAGATGCTGTGGCTCTGGGCAGCACAACAGTAGTCAAAAGCAGGAGGTTCAGGCAGTATGCTACTAATGTCAGTGAAGGAGAAGTTTACAAAAGACTTCCCCTTTTGTTTTATTTGGCTAGAGCTAATCATGTCCTCACTTTTAATTGCAAGCAAGGGAGACTTGGGCAAGAGAATATTTGGCAAAGGGGAATGGGACAACTGTGATGGTATAGGAACTATTTTAATTTATTCCCTGGGACTAGGTTCAAGTCCATTCCAAGTCTGGGAGTTCTGTTAGCCAGGAAGAAAATGGGTAATGACTGTTTGGTTGGTAGCAGGCAGTGTTTTCTTGTCATCCTGGTGCAAAATTTCTAAAATGTTTTCTTTTGATTTCCACATTTTAAGGTACGAAGTCTGGGAAAGAGGTGCTCTATGATAGTCCAGTCTTGTTGTCCTCTGTGTACCCCTGGTTTTCTTTGCATATCTTTTCCTTCCACCTGAGTTGAGTTTACTTATGTGAAACAAAGTGTCAAACATAAATCCCAAATAAACTCAGTTCTTTGAGAACAGGAACTTGGCACATGATAGGCACTTGATATATGAGGTCCGTCCAGAAGGTGTTCATCCATGTAATATGAAAAATAGAGTTATTTATTGAAGAAGATACAAGAAACATTGTACGTAGGACAGTGACACCTCAGTCCCTTTCAAAGTGGGCACCTTGGGACTTAACACAGTTTTCTGCCAGTTACTGTGAGCTGCCCCATCATATTTTCCTGAATCTCATTGACAGTCTGAAATCTCTTCCCTTTCAAAGGCGATTTTAGTTTTGGAAAAAGGCAGACGTTGCAGGGCACCAAATCTGTGCTGTAGGGGGGCTGAGTCACCTGGGGAATTTGATGTTTTGCCAAGAAAATTCTGCATGAGACTCGATGCATGAGTGGATGTGTTGTCATGATGAAGCTGCCAAATCACCGGTTGCCCAGAGCTGTGGCCTTCTGAATCATCTCAATAGGTTTCACTGAGGAATGTTCAAGCTTAACGCAAAATCTGATGCAGATTCATTGTTCTCGCTCAGTTATTTTGTATGTGACGGTTAAACAGTACACATGCTCACTCAGCAGCATCTACTGCCCCCACCGACTGGTACACAGGAAGTTGCCATTGTTCACACATGCACATTCCAGTCCACTCTCTTTGGCTGCCAGGTTACATTGATGTCCCACAAATCGTTCTTCTTACATCAACCATGGCTGGATTTTTTTCCAGACAGACCTTGTATAATAATAGCTCACTTACTGAATTATTACTGTGTGCTAAGCACTTTTGTCAGCACTTCACAAATATTAAGGCATTTGATCCTCTGAACAACCTTGTGAGATAAATATTGTATCACTTTATATAGATGAGGAAGCTAAGACAAAGGGAGATGAATAGCTTGTCACAGTAGTAAGTCTGACTCTGGAATCTGCACTGTTAGCCACTGTGATATTCATTTCCTCCCTGTTGAATGAATTCTCAGTAGGACCAAACAGTAGGTATTTGGTAAGCAGTTACGAGGGGAGGACAACTTCAATGTCTAGTGCATTCATCCTGAGTTTCCTGCTCATTCTCTGCCACTACTTCTTCCTCTGTAGGCTCTTGGTCTCAGTTACTTGTTCCTCTACTGTATACAATTATTTAAGACGGACAGCTTGCTTGTGCGTGCTGAATGAAGGGTGAAATACGCACACCTAATCCTCTGACAGACCCACTAATGACTGGAAAGGTTTAAAAAAGATAACACCACAAAGCACCGGCAAACAGAGCAGAAAAGCATAGAAGGGGGTAATAAGCAAAGAAGAGCTTTACTGAATAAGTTTTGCTAAAATAAAACATTCAGAAGCAGGGTAGGTTTGGATCAGTATTATTTCCAGATTTGTTGAGATTGTTGATTCTGCCTTGAACTTGCTTCCTAATCTCTTCTTCAGAGGGGAACTTCTAGATGTTCTATTCTGGCTTTACACTGCCTGCATTCAGCACTTCCTTGTGCCTCCATCTCCATCCTCCAGTCAGATTGCTTCTGTCCCCTAGAGCAAGATGGCACTCTTACACCTCCTATATTTCTCCCTACCATGTTGGTATGTTTGCATGTTCATCAGTTGTTGATCAAGCTTCACCTAATACTTTAAGGTGGGAGCCTTGGCTTTCCCCTGTGGATATGTAATCTCAGTGGCTCTTTGATAGCTGGGACAAGACTCTTGATGGCTAATTGCAGGGTTCCTTATCTCTGCTTCCGAGGCTGTATCTCCCTTTCCTCTCCAAAGCTTTCTGCTTCACCTACCTAGTAGGTAAATGCCCAAGACTAAGTCTTCAGAGAGGTCAGCCCTGCTCCATCTACTGACCTCTTTTGTTTTTCCTGTTCTTTGACTCATTGTCAGGGAGGAGGTGGGACTTTTCCAAGACCCCAAGGGAATTCTTGCAGTACTTTTGAAGGAGGAAGAAATTGTTGGAAGGATATATGAATGTGCCACTGCAGTTTTTAAAAATGTTAGGTCTTTTAAAAGTTTTTTTGCATGATGCATGTGTGAAAATTTTTATTTAGTCTTCCCCGCCCAGCCCAGCACTTAACTATGCCAACCATAGGGACACACCGATGAGCAGGAGTGGGAATGAGGAGGTGCGAAGGGGCACACAGCAAACACAAAACAAGTGCCTTGAACTGTATGTGCGAAAAGTGTTGTCAGTTCAAGGTAGTAGCTGTCTCTCGTAGGAAAGTCAGGAAAAGCTTCCCAAAGGAACTGATATCTAAGTGTGGCTAGCAAGGATGAGTGGGAGTCTAAAAGGTAAAGGAGGAAAAATGTCTCGTACGGAAAGAGCTGCTTATACAAAGCAGACAGTTGTAAATAGAAAGAGTATGACTTCTGGGAGCAGAGAGAGATCAGTATGATCCTAAGCATGGAATGCATGGCTGGGGGCCAAAATGAATGGGGCCGCGGAGATAGATATGGGTCACACATGAAGGACTTGGCTTTGGCCAGCAAAGGGGTTTGGATTATTAGGGTAAAAGAAGGCCCATAAGATGGTGATGTGATCAATTCACAGAACCAGTTAGAAAGATACCGTAGATATCTTTACAGCAAGGTAAAGAAGACTTAAGCTAAGGTAGAAGTGGCTAAGTTTAGTAGTTTTTGAGCTAGGATTGACATGGTACAGCTGTGAGTTCAGCGGAATTAAGGCATATTGTACGGGAGAAAGGTAGGATGAAGGATTACTGTAAGATTTCTTCTGCTTTGAGATTGCGAAAAATGTTATTAACTGTCAGTGAACATATAGGAGGAGTTTTTTTTCATGAAGTAGGAGAGAGAGTAGAAAGGATCTGTTTTACACATTGAAGTAGCTGCATAAAAGGATGTTCCAAACCACACACCCTGATTTCAAGTACAGAAAGTGTGTTCTGTATTATATAGTTGATAGGGGACAATCAAGTTGAATATATTAATTAATATGAATGGGCTTACTTTACCACTATAGCTGGATCACTGTACCTGTAAAATGTAACAGCACCTATAATGCAAACAGAAGGGGATTTTTATTTAAAAAAATAAAAATAAACAAGTGGAAAACAAAAACAAGTGGCACTACAAAAAGCTGCACAGCAAAGGAAATCAGCCACCTACACAATGAAAAGGCAACCTACTGAATGGGAGAAAATATTTGCAAATCATGTTTCCAGTAAGGGGTTAATACTCAAAGAATAAAAAGGATCTCATAAACAATTCAATTGCAGAAAAAAATTTTAATGGATAGAGCATCTGAATAGACGTTTTTCAAGAAAAGACATACGGATGGTTAACATGTACATCAAAGATGCTCACCATCAGCCCTGGCTGGTGTGGCTCAATGGATTAAGCGTAGGACTGTGAAGCAAAGGGTCACAGGTTCGATTCCCAGTCAGGGCACATGTCTAGGTTGCAGGCCAGGTCCCCAGTACATGTGAGAGGCAACTGCACATTGATTTTTCTCTCTTTCTTTCTCCCTTCCTTCCTCTCTCTCTATCCTCTATCTAAAAATAAATAAATAAAATCTTTTTAAAAAAGATACCATCATTAATCATCAGGGAAATGCAAATCAAAACCACAATGAGATTATCACCTCATACTGCTCAGAATGGGTATTATCAAAAACACACAAAAAAAAGTCACAAATGTTGGCAAGGATGTGGAGCAAAGGGAATCCTTTGTAAATTGAAACGAAGGTAAATTGGTACAGCCAGTATGGAAAATAGTATGGTGGGAAATAGTATGGAGGATCCTCAAAATATTAAAAATAGAACTGTCATATGGTCCAGCTATTCCACTTCTGAGTATTCATCCAAGAAAACAAAAAACTAACTTAGAATGATATATGCACCCCCCCATGTTTATTGCTTCATTATTTACATAGTCAAGATAAGAAAACAACCTAAGTGTCCATCTTTCAGTAAATTAATAAAGATGTAATATATTCATATGTACAATGGGATATTCAGCCATAAAAAAGAATGGCCGAAATGAAGCCTTGCTATTTGCAACAACATGGATGGACCTGGAAAACATTATGCTAAGTGAAATAGGCCAGACAGAAAAAGATAAATACTATATGATCTCACTTTTATGTAGAATCCAAAAACAAAAAATAACCCCACGAGAGAAGGGGGTTGGGTGCAGTGTATAAAAGGGGTCCAGAAGCACAGACTTCCAGTGAGAAATGAGTCATGGGGATATAATTTATAGCATGGTGAATATAGGTAATAATACTGTGTTGCGTATTTGAAAGTTGCTAAGAGTAGATTTTTAAAAGCCCTCATCACAAGAAAGACAATTTTTAAAAAATATATTTTATTGATTATGCCATTACAGTTGTTCTATTCCCCCCTTCATTCCCCTCCACCCTGCACACCCCCGCCCCCACCATCCCCCCTTTAGTTTATGACCATGTGTCTCAAGTTCTTTAGATTATATATTTCCCCTACTATTCTTACCCTCCCCATCTATTTTCTACCTACTGTCTATGCTACTTATTTTTTGTACCTTCTCCCCCTTCTCCTCCTCCTACTTCCCTGTTGCTAACCCTCCATGTGATCTCCATTTCTATGGTTCACTCCTGATCTAGCTGTCCTCTTAGTTTGCTTTTGTTTTAGGTGTGGTTGTTAATAACTGTGAGTTTGCTGTCCTTTCACTGTTCATCTTTTTTATCATCTTTTTCTTAGATAAGTCCCTTTAACATTTCATATAATAAGGGCTTGGTGATGAACTCCTTGAACTTGACCTTATCTGAGAAGCACTTTATCTGTTCTTCCATTCCAAATGAAAGCTTTGCTGGATAGATCAATCTTGGATGTAGGTCTTTGGATTTCATGACTTGGAATACTTCTTTCCAGCCCCTTCTTGCCTGTAAGGTCCCTTTTGAGAAATCTGCTGACAGTCTGATGGGAACTCCTTTGTAGGTGACTGTCCCCTTATCTCTTGCTGCTTCTAGGATTCTTTTCTTCATTTTAATCTTGGCTAATGTAATGATGATGTGCCTTGGTGTATTTCTTCTTGGGTCCAACTTCTTTGGGACTCTCTGAGCTTCCTGCATTTCCTGAAAGTCTGTTGCCTTTGCCAGATTGGGGAAGTTCTCCTTTATTATTTGTTCAAATAAGTTTTCCACTTGTGGTCTTTCTCTTCCCCTTCTAGTATTCCTATAATTCAGATGTTGGGGCATTTAAAGCTGTCCTGGAGATTCCTAAGGTTCTCCTCATTTTTTTTTGAATTCTTGTTTCTTCATTCTTTTCTGTTTGGTCATTTTTTTCTTCTCTCTGGTCCACTCCCTTGATTTGAGTCCTAGTTTCCTTCCCATCACTATTGGTTTCCTGTGCATTTCCCTTCATTTCAATTAGTTTAGCCTTTATTTGTTCCTCTAATTTGTGACTAAAATCAACCAGTTCTGTGAGCATCCTGATCACCAGTGTTTTGAACTGTGCATCTGAAAGTTTGGCTATTTCTTGGTTGCTTAGAGTTATCGGCTCCGGGGCTTTGAGGTCTTCTTGAGCCATGTTTTGGTTTGTTCGCGCCTGTTAAGTATGAAGGGTAGAGCCTTAGGTGTCCACCAGGGCGGGGTGACCCAGTGGCTGGGTTGTGATGCTGTATGTGGGGGTGGGGTCAAAGAGGGGCAATAGTGCTGCTTCCTGCTGCTGGCGCCTATGAGGTCTGTCTCACTGCTCACTCCTTCGCTGGTCTGTCAGTCTGGCTGAATGGTTCGTTGTTGTTGGACTTCTGTATAGTTCAATTTTCTGTGTTTTGGCTGTGTTTTTTGTTACTAAAGCTTTGTTGTCTTTAAACCTGGTTGTGTGAGAAGGCACAGTGTTTCCACCTACACTGCCATCTTGGCAGAAGTCCAAGAAAGATAATTTTGTAATTATGTCTGGTAATAGAAGTTAACTGGACTTCCTGTGGTGATCATTTTGCAATCTATACAAATATCAAATCGTAATGTTGTTTGTACACCTGAAACTAAGGTGTTATATGTCAATTATATTTCAATAATAAATAAAACGGAAAAATAAAGTGGGATAAAAAGAAAGGGGGGTAGGAGAGCTGTCCTGTGTCTTCTGATTCCTAGTATATACATTTTTAGTTCTAAACTGACTTACTGTCATTAAAAATATTTAGACTTATCCCACTGTATTATATATAATAATACTTTTTTAAAATTTTATTTATTTATCTTTAGAGGGGAAGGGAAGGAGAGAGGGAGAGAAATATCAATGTATGTTTGCTTCTAGTGCATCCCCCACTGGGGAACCGGCCAGCAACCCAGGCATGTACCCTGACTGGGAATCGAACCGTGATCCTCTGGTTCGCAGACCTGAGCTCAATCCACTGAGCTACACCAGCCAGGGCAATAATACTTTTTTTTTTGTTTCTCTAAGTCACTTAGTAAGTCAAGCCACATATATTATGAAACAGATTTTTACAAATGTTAGGAATGCATGGATGGCTTCTGTGCGTTTGTGGAAACACTAGTCCAGTTTCAGGCCAAAAGATAGTTCTCAGATAACCTGCTGAGAGAGCACAGTACAAGTCTGTCAGATCAGAACTGTTTCCGCTGGACATCTTGGCTCTGCCGTCTGTGACTTGTGGATCCTTGAGCCCAGTACACTTCAAGGCATTCATTGCTTTTCATGAATACATGAATATGATACATGAGCGTCAGTGAGCTCCTATTGAGGTAAGATCTGTATTCTCAACATTAACATACTTGATTTTTGCCTCATCATTTATCTTCAATGTACATTTTTGCGAACTGTTTTCTCACGCTGGCTGGTGTGGCTCAGTGGATTGAGCACTGGCCTGTGAATCAAAAGGTCACCAGTTCTATTCTTAGTCAGGGCACATACATGCCTGGGTTGTGGCCCAGGTCCCCAGTTGGGGATGTGCAAGAGGCAACTGATTGATGTATCTCTTGTGCATCATTGGGTTTTTTTTTTGCCTCTCTTCCTTTCTTTTGCTCTCTCTAAAAATAAATAATATCTTTTAAAAAGTAAAGAATTGTTTTCTTTTTATAACATCTAAATTAGTAGTAAACAACTTTAAGTTTATAGTTTTTTCGGTCAGTTGATGAGCCAGTAAATTTCTTCCCTCTTTTACAGGTTGCATGATTATGAAACAGTGTTCTGTTTTTTTAAAATTCTGTTTGATATTTGCAGAAACGAATTGGAGAAACATGGTGGAAACTTCAGATGGACTGGAAACATCAGAAAATGAGAGAGAGGTTCCCTGTAAACACAGCTCATCTGAAAAGTCCAGTAAACTTCCATTTGACACAGCCCCTGTCAGTAAGCAATCCCTGACAGTGGCTGCAGGCAGTACTACCTCAGCTCCAAACCCTGGGAAATTGGCAGTGAGTGATAAAGAGGAAGTGAAGCCAGATGACCTGGAATGGGCCTCCCAGCAGAGCACCGAAACCGGCTCTCTGGATGGCAGCTGCCGAGATATTCTGAATTCCTCCATCACTAGCACCACCAGCACTCTTGTACCTGGCATGCTTGAAGAAGAAGAGGATGAAGATGAGGAGGAGGAGGAAGATTATACTCATGAACCCATATCTGTAGAAGTACAGCTCAATAGTAGAATTGAGTCTTGGGTTTCTGAGACCCAGAGAACGATGGAAACTCTTCAGCTTGGGAAAACCC
Organism: Artibeus jamaicensis; assembly: GCF_021234435.1. Classification (NCBI taxonomy): domain Eukaryota; kingdom Metazoa; phylum Chordata; class Mammalia; order Chiroptera; family Phyllostomidae; genus Artibeus; species Artibeus jamaicensis. The sequence goes on from NW_026521883.1 coordinate 22,013,832, forward strand.
TTAATGGTTCTGAGGAAGACAATGTGGAGGAGAGTGGGGAAGAGGAAGCAGAGGTGCCTGAGGTGCTGGAGCCAGGGATGGACACTGAGGTCTGGACTGCTGACCACCAAGTAAGTCCAGAGCAGCAGAAGCCCAGCAGCTGCAGCCCTCTGGACAGCCAGCATTCCAACTCGAATTATGCGCCCCCAAATCTTTAACTCAGGAAATGCCAGCTTTCTGTCTCCAGCTGTGTAAGGGTTACAGCCATTACTTATATGCTTCATCTCAACATTTTGCACTGTCCAATATTTAATATATGTATTTAATTCCTGACAGAAATATTTTTGTAGCTGTCTTTTACTTGATTTGTTATGATCTACAGCTTAGCTTCAATTAGCATCTCAGTGTCTTTCTGAGAACTGGGTGAAAAATTCAGAATTGTTTCAGCTTATATTGTTTTGGAAAATAATGATTTAAAAAAGAACAAGACCAAGTTTTAAAGAGAACAAGTTTAAAATATTTAGAGTCATTTTGAAAGTTCAAGATCAAGGTTCTAAGGACAGAAGCAGTTATCAATGTTTGCTTCAAGACTGCTTTCACTCTAACCGGTCTGGCTAAGACGTTTGGGCCTCTTTCAAAGAACTGGTGATAGAGTTAGAAAATTTAAAAAATGAGCATAACTTAAGTCACAAGGTGTTTTGTGTTAAGAATTGATGCAACTTTTTTTGGCGCACAAATGCTTGTTTCAGAAGTTGCTGATCACTGTAATCGACCAAAATTGGGATGGGCTAAAACGGAACCTTCAGTACTTAGGTGAGCAAAGGGGCGGCCATGATTAGAGTGGCCTTTCTGGGGGGCGTGGCAGGTGGTGTTTTAACAGTGAAACGTCACCCATTGCAGGACCTTCCAGGTTTTGTCTCACATTTGCTTCTTACCTCAGGAATGCTTTTGTACATACTCATATTTACATAAAGTTAGGCAGGTTTTCAACATTAAATAACTGATTGTATGACTGCAGCTCTTATATGTAAATGATCCAGAAACTAAGTCTTATACTGGTGTATTTTCTTGCATGCTTCTGATTCAGGACTCTCACTTTGAGATGTGGATTTGATGGGCTATCCAAATTTGTCCTGAGTGGAAAACCGTTTCACCTTTAAAAATATATATATTTTTTGCCCCTTGCCTCAAGCACTTGCCATGTAGCACTAACCATAGTTACTGATAGGAGGTCAGGGAAAAGAACTTCACGTTGACGTGTGATGGTATCCTGGTAATCAAGGGCTGGAAGAGGAAGTTTTGAAGAAAAGAGCAAGTTGTTCTAATTGTGCTGAAACTATCAGATGATTTAGAGTATGCAGCTGTGCACAGGTATTAATACTTGATCACTCTTACTTATCCCTGCCCTTCTCTAGGAATGCGTATACCTGCTTGGGAGAAATACTGAGCTAAATGTTTTATTCACTAGTCAGTCACCACTTGGTAGCAAGCAGCCTTTACAAGTTTACGTAACAGTGGGAGAATTACAGGTTACCTGCTTTCCTGTCTTCAGCTCCACCCCCAACTGACCAACACACGCACAGATGCTCCAGCCTTACACTTATAAGCTCCCATGAGCGGCACAGACCCAAGGAGGGAGGGCTATTTTCCCTGCCCTGGTTTTGTAGGGCAGGCTTTGCCTTGAAGAGGCAGGAGGGAAGAATTGGGCGGATTCTTTACTGAATTCATTGGGACTGCTGTGCTATTCTTGATGTTTTATAATGTTGGCATTTAATTACTGGAGAGATCAGATTCTTGATTGATGATTTAGTATTTGTGAATTGTGGAAGTTTGAGCATTGCTGTGTAGAAAACATCAGTCTGTCAACCTGATCAGTGTGCTGAAAGGGGACGTTACTGTGCTGACCTGTCTAACTCGTCCTCTGGTTCGACACCGTGGGCGCAAAGCGTCCGGTACCGACAGGAACACGGCGTTGAGAGAAGGAAGCCTCAGGCATAATAATCATGGGTTTATATGTGGCAGATCTTACTGTCTCTACACGTTTGGAAATGTTAGTTGGCTTAAAGAAATGATAGAGTTTTTGAACTACTGACAAAAGTAAACTTAAAAGCTTTTCATACTTTTTAATGCTGTAGATTTCCTTTGGTGTCAGTGATTCAGGAACTCTTGATCGACGCAGTGGCTTTTCAAAGGTTTCTTACATTTTATATCTCTTCTGAGTGAGAATTGTCATTTTAGATTTTTGACATTTGTATCAAAAGAGAAGTTGAGGAAATCTTCGAAACACCCATAACTTTTCTTTTTGCTACAGACTTTACAAGTGTTTAATCACATGTTCAGTAAACGCTCTTGCACGGGCAGTGCCCCTGCCAGCAAACCTAAGGGACCACAGCCTTTTCTATGAGACAGGTCACCTCCACAGGAAAGCCCAAAGTTTATTAGAGGAAATGTTACTGTGTTGAAATACACTAAGTAAATATTAGTAATGTCTTTATAATTTGTTTCCTTTAGATAAATTCTGGAATATGTGTATATTAAATACAGGAGAAGGTGTGAAGATTGAGGAAGTGTGTGTGTGTTTTTTGTCTTTGGGGGTGTGGTCTGAGGTCAGTGCCTCTTTGGACCTAGAGAGAGATCTAATGTTTGGACCTAGAGAGAGATCTAATGGTAAGAGTAGGGTTCATCATTGCAAAAAATAAAAACCATAGTGACTTTTTTCTTAGTGTGTAGAAGTGGTATTACTGGCAATAATTAATACTAGATTTCTCATTCAGTACACAAATATCTGAATTACAATATGAATTGCACTTCCAGAACTAGATTTCTGCTTCAGTAGGTTTGTTTACTGTGAGAATCACTTCTCAAAAGACAAAGGTTCATAATAGCTTAAGTTTTGGTTTCAATATATTTGTAAATGATGTAATATATTTCTAACTAAACATGGGAAAAATAATGTTATACATTGAGAAGTTTTTAATGGCTTTGAGTGGAGGTCATTTTTTGCAGAGATGGTATTTTATATGCTTTCAGTATTTGGAAAAGAATTAGTGAAAAGGAATTTACATAGTTTAAATATTGAGAAATTAATATCCAAATAATGTACTTGTCTGATTTCTTAATAAGCTGGGGGAGGTGGGCTGGGTGGTAATTGTAATGTGCAAATGAATAGTGAACTCTACATTCATTTTTCAGCTGTTTCACATGAAAATGTCAAATAGTAACACATTGTTACTTTAATATATGTATAAATAAGTGTTACTGTTTGTAAAGCTGCTGTTTGCTTTAAAAACCTGTCGTTTAAGTATTTACTGTATGTTGTGCCAACAGGTTAGAACATTTAACTTTTCTGTTTAAAAACTTTATCATTCTTTGATTTAAATTTTTTTCTGTGAAATAAGTTATTTACAGGCATCTTCTCCCTTACCTCTTCCAGCCTTTATGCACATCACAGAATCAGCCAAACTGTTTGGCTGCTCTAATACCTGATTCCTAAGTAATCATAAATTTTAAACTTGGTTGGCACACCACACCTTCAAAGTATTTGTATTGTTTTGTAATTTAATTTCTAAATATACCACATAAATTTATAATTTAATGTGTTAATTGTAATGCTCTAATAAACTAGCAAAATTAGTATAAACTATAACATAAAGGGATTTGTATCTTGTTTTTCTTTGCTCTATGAAGGATAATTGTTATATCACATTTTAGGGATAATAACAGCTTTTTTGCACTATGTAAATACTAGTGAAGATTCCTCTGTAACTAATAAAATGATTATTGAAATGCTGTCTCTCACTTGAGAATAGGTATATAAGGAATTCATGACTTGCCCAACGCATAGGAGAAAGAAAAAGAGCCAAGCCCATAGTATTGCTTGGTGTTCTCATGGGTTTGCCCAGGAAGGTTGGAGAACCTAACCTGCAGGAGGGAGTTACTAGTAAAAACCTCCATTCGGGGTGGTTGGTGTGATCTGGGGCAGAGCCTCCCCGTGGAGCCAGAGACCATCCTAGTGTTAGGAGAAGGTGCCTACTGCTTCCTTTTTGTGCCGGTTATTCTGTGACAGCCATTGTTCTAAGCCTTTTCCCAGTATTAACTCCTTTCATCCTCTCAACAGCCCTTTGAGGGAATACTGCGAATCACGTTTTTGATGGAACAGTCTTGAAGGTGTTAGGTAACTTATCTGAGGTCCTACAGCCAGTACATGGTGGAACTGGCATTCAAACTGAGTCCCGTGGCCAAGTCCATGGTCTTAACTGGGCTCTGTTGCTTCACACAATGCTCAGTATGCAAACCAAACAGTGCTTTCCTCCATCTGACCGACCTCATTGCCTCATTTACTAAGCCTCACTGAATCACTCTTCCTTAAAGTGGTCCCAGACCATGTCACTAGGTCACAAATGTGGGGAATCTGAAAAGAATAGCCTGATCTGTTAGGAAATAGGTCACTAATTTTCATAATGAGAAGAAGTGGATTTTTGGTGATTGTAGAAAGGCAAATGCCCTCTCAGTCACATCAGAATATTTCCTCTATTTTTTTACCAGTGTTTGCACCACTTCCGGTAAATCCTAACAATGGTAAGTTCTCTTCTAACTGACCAGAAGAGGGTGTCCATGGCCCCTGAAGAAGGTTACCATGTAGTAATTTTTTGAATGGTGAGAGTGGGAAGAGAAATAACTCCAGACCATGGGCTTTGCTAATAGAAGGCGCTGAGCTCCAAGTCTAAACAAAGAGCTCAGGAACCATACCAGTAAGTGCCGGTCCCTTTTAGAGGACACTGCCAAAAGACATTTAGACTGCATGTCAAGTAGTTCAATTTGAAATTTCTAAGTTACAGCAATATTTTAGGTTGTCTTGGGTTCTTCTGACGTGTGAGATGTGACGCCTGCTGACAGACTACGTATTAATGGCAGCCTTGTGGACTGCAGGGCCAAAAGCCTGCTCTGCTGGATTTTCCACAGTGCTCAATTTGCAAAAGAAATGCTTCAATTCCGGACCTGGCCTCAACCCCTGTATTTCTCTCCACTCCCATCTTTCCGACACCAAGTAATTGTTTGGCAACCCTGTGGCAAGTAGACTCTTTCAGAAATGGGTTGACTAACTGCCTGGCTATACCCTGGCCACCTTCATCAAAGGGTACAGTGTGGAAGCAGGGGACTGGAGCAAGTAAGTAGTGTTGCATAAAATTTGGAGCTCCCAGTGGAGCTTAATGGTCTGAGGAACCAAACAACCCGGTTTCAAGTTGGCGAGCTATGGTTTGGGGCTTGGAGTGGAAGAGTTTCCTGTGGGAGAAATGAGTGCTTCATCTCGGAAACATCGGGTTGGCCATGGCCTTGAGTTACTCAGAGGGAGCAGGTAAGGAGCCCAGCCTTCCTCTGGTGGGACTCTGACGACAAGGAAGAGAGACATCAGCAAATGTGGTGCCTGCTGAGGTGGGCACAGATCCCCTGGCTGCCATCACTTCTCAGTTTTCTCCGTGTTTACCTGAGTTAGAGCGCTTCTTGCTTTGCACACCTTCAGCTTGAGAATGGGATAACGAATTAAAATGTAAGCAGTTAATTTTGTAAGCTCTGATTAGAGGGAGGAGTGAGCAAAGTTTCGAAATTACGGGTTTCTCAGTCGAGGAATAAGTTGTTAAGAGACCATCACCCCTGTTGTGTTTTTCCTCTAACCCATGTGCTGATGCAAATGGTGAGTTCCCGACAAGTTCTGTAACACAATTGGGAAGGGAAGAGAGATCTCTGTCGCTGCTTTACAAATATTCAAACGCAGTGACGGCCAAGAAGAAGATTACAACTATGTCTTTCACTCTTTCCCTAGTACTTAAGATACACCGTTTAAACTGTTTCATAATCTTGTGGATAAAGAGATCTCCTGTGGACCAAATGGGCCCGCAGCCTGATCTGGTAAATGAAGTTCCACGGGAACACAGCCACAGCCCTGCATTTACACACCGACCGTGGCTGCTTTCCTGCTGCAGCAACCGCAGGCTCCGCGAAGCCTGAAATGTTGGCTGAGTGAGGCCCTTCACAGGAAGTCTGCCCGCCTCTGAAACCGAGATGGTGTCCAACCGCACTTCATGCTGTGTGATTTTCCTCCCAGTGCTTTTATTTCTGAGAATGATACATCTGCTATGTGTTTACATACTTTAAACATGCTTTATGCTTCACCCAGTGGTGGAAGGCACGTGGATGCCTGGGGGGACACGTCAGAAACAAGCCCTGTGCGCTCTGATCCTGCAGAGTGAGTCTCGGGCGCTCGGACTTGTCTCTCCATTTTCTGCGGCTTTGCCAGATCGGGCACGTCCCCTCCCTGATCATTTGATTCTTAGCTTCTCCTCCACCAATGAGAGATGTACCAGTTGAGTTTGTTACAGAGCCCTGAAACTTGGATCCTCCTTGGGGAAATTGAGGCCATTCTTTGGTCAAGAATGGTTATGAGTTGGGCCAGGGCTGGGCACTTTGCAAAGGCCACCACGGCCAAAGACTACCAGCACCCCAAAAGTGTATTGGAACCCAGAATGGGCCGTGGTAATTAGGCCCATCACCCTAGTTCCCTCGAAAAATCTGAGCTGGAGACCTCGGAAAGAGTGGAATGGGTATGCTGAGACAGTAGAGAGGCCAAGAGAACAACAGAGCAAGGAGCTGCCTTCTATCCTGACAGCTGGGTGGGATTTGCCTGTTCCTTGGCCTTTGATCCACACTGGGTTTTCTCAGTTACAGAGAACTTGTCTGCTTTGGACAACCAACGGAGTTCTACACAGGTGACCAAAATGTTCTTCTGGATGTGTGGAGAGAGGGTTCATCATAGACGCATTGAGAACGTGCGACTTCATGGTGACCTGTGCCAAGAGTCAGCATGGTGTCAGGGTGGGAGCCGGGTGCGTGAAGGAGTGGCCCGCTGCGGGGACACAGGCTGGGGCAGGCAGAGCTCTTCCTCCAGGCAGGACTACGGGTGCAGAAGCCCTGCAGCAGCTCCAGTGCCACTGGCACCATCACACCTGTACAGGGTGTCCCGACCCAAAGCTTTGAGATCACCCTTGACCCCATTCCCTCTTACCTGTTGGGAAATTCCTGCCACTTTCACAGAGAAACGTGTCCAGAATCCAGTGACTCTTCTCCCTCTGCTCGCTCTCCCATCCAGATTGTTGCAATCATCTCACCACGCCCACCCCAACTGTTTCATTCTTGTCCTGTGGCTGTTCTCTGCACAACAGCCCTAATGATCCTGTTAAACATCTACACAGATCGTCTCTGTACGAACCCTGCGGTGGCTCCCACCTCACCCAGAGAAAAACCCTTTCCTGTCTGCAGTGGCTCACAAGCCTATGCACTCACACCGTTAGTTACTCTTTGGGCCTCATCTGCCACGCCTCCCCCCCCACCCTTGCTCACTCTACTGGCCTCCTCGCTAGATCTGGAAGGTGCCAAGCTTGCTGCTGCCTCCAGGCCTCTGCACTGTCTGCTCCCCCTGCTGGGAGGTTCACTTACCCTCTCCTGCACCCCCTTTGGGTCTTCGCTCAAGTGCACCTTCACAGTAAGGTCTCAGGGGAGTCGGGGTCCACCCTATCCAAAATTATAACACTCTTCATCAACTGATTCCCCAAACCCGCTCCTTCCTCATTTGCACTTATCCCAAAACCTGTTCTCTCCCTGCCCCCATTTGCACTTATCAAGCCCTTTCTATCGACATTATCTTGTCTCCCTGCCTCCCCCACTACTAAGCTCTGTGGGCAGGGACTTGGAACCGTTACTGCTTTAGCCTCCGTTTAGCACAGTGCCAGGCACGAAATGGGCACTCAGTAGATTTCCGTTGAATTAATGCACGAGAGAAGGCTGCATGAAGTAAGGAATCAGCCTCTGCAATGCAGCCGCGCCCTGTGCAGCATTTATAGTCATACTTGCTGGCTTCCCGACCCCTCCTATTTTCTCAGGTTTGTTCAGAGTTTGGGATTGCAGGAAAAAACTATCCTGAATCTCAAATAGAAAAGCCTTACCCTAGAATAGGGGATTCCTTGAGTTAGTCCGTATTTAATAGTCCTATGTTGCTTATAGCTCAAAATATACAGTAAGTTTAGTAACCAACGACTCCTATATGGAGGGAGGTGACAAGTTGTGCAACATTTCTATGAGATTGAGCGGGAAGAGGGCAGGAATGCACAAGCCGCTTCCGGTGTTTATAATGTTTTGTTTTTAGGTTGTGTGAGCAGGGTGTGAGGATGTGGTATATTATTAGTTATATTTTTATATGCTTGAGGTATCTAATGAGAATAACCAAAGGGAACAGCCAACTAAAATGCAGCCATTGTCTCTCCCATAACTAACTGACTTCCCAGGCTTTGCACAGTCTGACTTTAGAACACTGCCAAAGAACACTGGTGGTAGAAATGAAACTAGACGTCGGTCTTAAACCTCTGTCTTGACTGATTTAGCAAATAGTTATGATGTGATAAATAGCCAGTAGCTACAGATTTTACTTTTTTCCCCTGAACCAGAAACTGTGCCACTTCATCCCTCACCTGGCCTGCGCCTCCCCGCAGCGATGAGGAATGTGGCTCGCACCTACGGCTCTCCCATCTGCTCTCTAGCTGGAGCAAGGTGCTTTAATCTTCATAGAAAGATTGAAGATTGTGTTGGCGACCCACTTATCTGGTTTCCTTAGTAACCAGAGCACAGTATTTAAAGTGACAGCAACTCTCACTCAGAATAGAAATTGAGTGAGCCTGACCCTGGTGCCCCAGATCAGCTCAGGGCCGCTTTGACTTCCAAAGACTCTTCCTCACCTGGCTATTCGTGGGGGCAGACCTCTAAAGGGGTAACTGCCTGGAATAAAATCACAGAGCGAGCTCTGGACCTGTGTCCACAGCCAACTCACTCTTGACAGTTTTAGTGGCCCTGGAAATGTGGAACAAACTCTTTTCCCTTAGGAATTTAAGAACATCGTTCTATGTTCTTGTAACTTTAGCAGCAGTATGAGTATGCTGCCACCAGTTTTCGTGTCATCTAAGCAAGAAGCAAGATGATGAGGCTGCCCAGCTTTTAGGCAAAGCACAAAGAAAAAAATTAAAAGAACTTAGAAAGCAAATCACTGTTGAAGAACTATGGCCAGGCATCTATTATTTTGCCAGCTTAGTACATCCCTTCTTGGCAAAATGGCTCCACCCCCGCCCCGCCCCCACCCACAGGTATAATTTCTTAATTGCAGCAGAAACAGTTAAATGATCCTGAAACTACTGATTGGTCTGGAATCCCGAAACAGTTAATCCAGGCTGGGCCCATGGGTCTCATGCCTGGGATTTTCGAATTCGGTCAGCTGGTTTTGGGTGCCTGGATTTTACAACAGGGCCATCCAATGCCATCAGTGGCGGTGAAAAAACAGTCTGGGTCCTTGTTGAGCAGGCTGACCCTCAGGAGTTTTTTAGAGCCTCCAATAAATACCCTAATGCCTTCGACTCTCCGTGAGGGGAAAGAGTTATGGTAAGTCAAGCAGCGTTTTTCTGGTGTGCTGGACTGTGGCACACCAGTTCTCCATATTGACTCGGCCACAGAGTATTCTCTCTGTGCAAACACTATGACCATCCTGGGGAACTAGCTTTCACGCATCGTGCATCGAAACACGCTGCCTAAACTGTGAAGGTTCAGGAGGGTGGGGCCTCATCGCTCAGAGGTTCTCAGCCACGGGCGGTTCCTCCCCAGGGGGACTCTTGGCAAGTCCAGAAGTATTTTTGATTCCCACGGCTGGAGAGCAGGCCACTGGCATCTCCCAGGTGGAGAGCAGAGAAGCTGCTGAGCATCACACAGTGAACAGGACACGCCCCCTCTGTCCCCACAGCAAAGAACTATTTGGCCCAAATGTCAGTAGTGCAGAGTCTGGAAAACTAGGCTAACTTAACACCAAGATGCTGGATTAGTCCTGAATGGGTTCAGGGCCCCTAGTCCGTGGGCATGTGCTCACACGGTGCAGTCAAATGCTCTTGACCTCTGCTTCTGGCACATGTTTTAGACATTCTCTGATATTCCAGAGTGGACTTAGCCAGACACATTCAGATCTGGACAGAACAGGCCTCCCCCCACCCCACGTCCTGGGGAAGAGGATGAGGAGAGTTCACCCCGAGCTTCTGGTCACATGCCGGTGCCTCCTCCCATGCCCCCTACTGGTTTCTCCCATCACATGGGGAGGCATCTGTGAGCAAAAAGTCAGGGACGCACCTCTGGCAAAGGCTGTGAGAGAATACTCCAAGAGAAGTGAGTTGAGCGCCAGCAGAGGCCTGGACAAGGAGCTTTGGCCCTGGCCACACAACGGAGTCTACCGGCAGGAGTGGTGGTGGGGACCACCTTGCAGGACACCGAGAAGTGGAATCCAACCATCTGCCCTGCGGTGACGCCCTCAAAGCTGATGCAGTAAAGCCTCTGCACTTGCTCCAATGGCTCCTCCAGGAACCATGTCCCTCGGGAGGATCCCTGGACAGGGTTTCGGAAGGGCCTGCACAGCCTCTGTCTCCCTGGAAAGGAGAACGGAGCACAAAGCCCACGCTGGACTACAAAGGGTTCGCTCTCTTGTTAAAATCATCACCAGAGTCAGGGGTTCCTCGAATGTGGGGCTTCATTTTAAAACAAAGACAGTCCCAGATCGTGTGTGAAGAGCAGTCACCCTACTGTTCAAGGACAGGGAGACAGGTCAGGAAAGGAGCACCCTTTACCATGTTTTAGTTGAATTACTTGATCATTGCTGCTCATGTGCCCATGACTGAGGTGCCTGGTGGACTGAGAGAAGCACGGACAGGCCTGACTCACACGCAGTGGTGTGCACGGAGCTCGGACCGTTTCCCCAGACAAACCATTTTAAAGGGCCAGTGATACTCCCAAGCCAAACCCCAGAAGCCCTAAATGTAAATCATGTTGAGGCTGAAATGATGGAATCTCCTCTGCGCCAACACACACACACACACACACACACACACACACACACACACACACACACACACACACACACAACTACAGGAAGCAATGCTTTTGCAGAGGTAGTGTTTCTGCTACATGGATCGAAACTGGGCTTGTGATTTCCCCTTTTTCCTTGGAGAAATTGCATAACTCAGGCCACTAGGTACACAGGCACAATTTCCTGGCCCCTCCTACCAATAACACATGCAAGTGGACACATACATGTGTGCACACAAGTGTGTCCACACATGTGTGCACAAGCACATGTACACTGTCTGTTTCTTATCCAGATTCTCACCCCAATGGGATAGTGAGAATCAAGGTGCCCTGCTGGGATGTCAAGCCAGTGGCCTTTGCCCTGCTGGGCTGTGTATCTCTCCAGACAGACACTCTCCCCTCTGTGGCCTCCAGATGCTGACGGCAGGGATGAGGGAACACAGCAGACGCTCAGAGTCTGCGGAACGGAGGCCCAGGGCCAGCAGCATGTGGGTAAGGGCAACAAGAGCTGAATCGCAGGCAGAGTTTCTAGGACATAGGGTCTTTGGTAAGGCAAGAACCCAGAGATGATTCACTTCAACTCCCCCATTTGCAGATGAGGAAACTGAGGCATAGGGAAGTGAAGGGACCTGCCCAAGGTCACTTAGACGTTCATAGGCATGTTAGGGGAACCCAGATTTTCTGATCCCCAGGCTTTTGCTACTGCATCCTCTGCCTCGGAAACTAGAAAATCCTCTGGGGTTCTCTGCCACCCCCAATTCTACTTTTGAAAATAGATTCTCTAAGGAAAGCTTTATGTTCTGGCCAAAATAGCCATGCTTGCTAAATTGGATCACAGAACTGCTGAGGCAGAGTGTGCGGGACTGTGCCACCCAAAGACACCGCAGACGCCGCACCTCCCCTGCACCCGGAATCCTCCTCCTACCGAGCAGGAAACAGCACCAGGGCAGCACTGCCAACCAGCAGCTGCTTCTACCATCGACACCACACTTACCTGCGCCCATGGGGAGGGCTGCCTTGCTCCAGGCCACCTTCTTACCCTTGCAAATGTTCTTAGACCCTAAGAGCCAGGAGACTGCTCCCTGTGGGTGTGTGACAAGAGTCGGAAGAGGACATATAAATGCTCTGCAGAAAGATTTTATTCTGGTGTTCACACCGCTCCAGCCAGAGATGTCTGCTGAGTGTCCCAGCCTTTTTTCTAACCTCAAAGTGCCAGGCGTCTCTCTTAAGACCACGCTGCTCTGCCCAAGGCCCTCGACCTTCCAGGGTGGGTGGGTGTGCTCTGGATGTGCAACTGGGATACAGAGATGCAGTGAATGTGCCGGGTTGTTAGCACCTTGCAAGATGCTTTTGCATTGGACCCTGTGACAAGCAGGCCAGATATTCCTATTTTATGGACAAGAAACTGAACGTAGTTTTGATGCTTCAAGTTTACCCACTGGCAGAGATGAGATTAGAACATGGGTCTCTGGGTCTAGTATCTTTCCACCGAAAATGAAGCAGTCTTTTAAAAAAGTTTAATTTCTTCTAAACAGACAATACCTACACATCATTCAAAGTCCAAAGAGATTTTTAAAAAGTGTACAGTGAAAGGTAAGTCTCCTCCCTGCTTATCAGCTCCCTACAAAAGCAATTCCCCAGAGACACGGCCTCCCAGAATTAATCTACGCACATATGTGAGCGTGGAAATAGAAGTGAGATGGCTTATAGTCACATAAATTTGTATTTTCCACTTTGGCGCATGGAGCTGCCTTGCATAGGGGTCAGTGTTTCTCACGTGGTCGGGGGAGGGCGTCTATCCTTCAGTGAAGTGCACCCTTCACCCTGAGTGGGTCGCCCTGTCAGGGCGCTCCAGGCAGAACCGGCACTGAATCCACGCATGTGACATAACCTTTCTGAGGTGGAAGCCTCGTCATCTGAAAAATGGACATAATAACTCATGACACATAGGCGAGAAAGTGTGCGTAACATGTTTAATATACAGTACATGTGTTTAATAAAGGGGGACAGTTCCCTGCACGCCTACTATGGGTCAGACACTGTGCTAGGTACAAGAGAAAGGAGATGACTAGAAGGGACTGTTGTCCCTTAAAGTGCTTAGAATTTAAAACAGATGACCCTACCCTGGCTGGCATAGCTCAGTGGATTGAGCATGGGCCTGCGAACCAAAGGGTTGCCAGTTCGATTCCCAGTCTAGTGCACATGCCTGAGGTGCAGGCCAGGTCCCCAGCAGGGGGTACCTGAGAGGCAACCACACACTGATGTTTCTCTCTCTCTCTTTCTTCCTCCCTTCCACTCTCTCTAAATCTTTTTAAAAAACACAATAGGTGGCCCTGGGTGTTGCGACTCAGTGGATTGAGTGCCAGACTGTGAATCAAAAAGTCATCAGTTCAACTCCCAGTCAGGACACATGCCTGGGTTGTGGGCCAGGTTCCCAGTAGGGGGTGCTCAAGAGGCAACTGCACATTGATGTTTCTCTTCCTTTCTTCCTTCCTTCCTCTCTCTAAAAATAAATAAATAAAATCTTTAAAAAATAAAGTAGCAGAAGGAGATGTAAGCAAACCAATTATAGTACAGAAGAATGGGTGGTAAGCAACTATGCAGAGGGTAAGAACACAGGCCTTAGATTCAAACCTGAGAATTCCTCTGGGAATCCTCCTTCGGGAGGACCGGCCACCGAGCCTCCGCGTGCACCTACTGATTAGTTCATGGACGTGACAGTGAAAAGAAGGGGATGTGCTGGACCTGGGGTTCAAATCCCATCCTGGACAAGTTACTCTACTTGCCCAAACTTCCTTGTCTATAAGACAGGATTAATGACATAGAGCTGTGAGGACTGAGTGAAATAATGCACAGCACTTACAACACTGCCTGGCTTATGACAGACATTTAATAAAGAGTGATTTTAGAAATGATAGCATCTAATTTCATATATGAATAAATGCCGTAGCAGGCCTATATACCGGGCGCCGAGGCGGCTCAGGGAGAGGGTGAGCGCCGCCCGGCCGCGAGAACCGCGACCGCAGCCCCTTCCCTCGGGGTCCCCACGCCCTGTTGCTGGCAGTTCCCCCGTGTCTCAGGGCTCACGGCCTCCCTGTGAGGACGGCATCACTCCCTTCTTTTTTACATTTTTATTGTATTTAATCAATAAGTTGTATTTTATTGATTACGCTATTACAGTTGTCCTTATTTTCCCCCGTAGTCCCCCTCCACCCAGCACCCACCCCCATCCATCAGGCAATCCCTCCGCCATTGTTCATGTTCATGGGTCATGGGTATAAGGTCTTTGGCTGCTCCATTTCCTACACTGTACTTCACATCCCCATGGCTCTTCTGTAACTACCTTGTATTCATACTTCTTAATCCCCTCACCTCTTCACTAATTGTCCCCCAGTCACCTCCCATCTGGCAACCATCAAAATGTTCTCCATATCCATGATTCTATCTCTGTTCTTCTTGTTTTCTTAGTTTGTTTTTAGATTCAATTGCTGATAAATGTGTATTTATTGCCATTTTACTGTTCATAGTTTTGATTTTCTTCTTTTTCTTAAATAAGTCCCTTTAACATTTCATATAATAATGGTTTGCTGATGATTAATCCTTTAGTTTTCTCTTCTCTGGGAAGCTCTTTATCTGCCCTTCAATTCTAAACAATAGCTTTGCTGTGTAGAGCAATCTTGGCTGTAGGCCCCTGCTTTTCATGACTTTGAATATTTCTTGCCAGTCCCTTGAAGTCTACAAAAGTTCTTTTGAGAAATCAGCTGACAGCCTTATGGGTACTCCCCTAGGTAACTAACTTATTTTCTTTTGTGGCTTTTAAGAGTCTCTCTTCATCTTTAACCTTTGGCTCTTTAATTATGATGTCTCTTTGTGTCCATCTTGTTTGGGACTCTATATTTCCTGGACTTGCATGTCTATTTCCTTTACTAAATTAGGAAAGTTTTCTTTCATTATTCTTTCAAACAGATTTTCAATTTTTTTCCCTTTCTCTTCTCCTTCTGGTACCCCTATGATTTGAATGTTGGACCTCTTGAAGTTGCCCCAGAGGATGCTTATACTATCCTCATTTTTGGATTCTTTTTTCGACTGTCTGTTCTGTTTGGTTGTTTTTTGCTTCCTTATGTTCCAAATCATTGATCTGATTCTCGGCTTCATCCACTCTACTGTTGTTTACTTGTAAATTGTTCTTTTATTTCAATTAGTGTCTCCTTCATGTCTGACTGGGTCATTTTTATGCTCTTGGGGTCCTCTCTAAGTTTCTTGAGTATCCTTATAACCAGTGTTTTGAACTCTGCATCTGGTAGATTGCTTATCTCCATTTCATTTAGCTCTTTTTCTGGAGTTTTGATCTGTTCTTTCATTTGGGCCACGTTTCTTTGTCTCTTCATTTGGCAGCCTCCCTGTGTTTGTTTCTGTGTATTAGGTAGAGCTGCTATGACTCTGTGACTTGCTAGTGTGGCCTAATGTACTAGGTGTCCCATAGGGTCTAGTGGCATAGCCTCCCCTCTCACCCAAGCTGGGTACTCGAGGTGTGCCCTTCATGTGGACTGAGTACACCCTCCTCTTGCAGTTGAGCTTTGGTTGCTTTTGGTAGATCAATGGGAGGAATTTACCCAGCCACTCAGCTGCAAGGACTGGCTGTGAGCACTGACCAGCACCCTCTGCCCTCCTGGGAGGATCGGCTATGCAGGGGCAGGGTGGTGGTGCTCTGACATGGTCTGTAACTGTCCACTGGGTGCACTGGCCCTGGGGTTTCTCTGGTGGTGCAGGCCAAGGTCAGCCACCACCTGTGTTTTGCCTGGGTCACCCTGCCTATGCTATAAAGCAATCTGAGATGGCTGCTAATTGTGCTGGGCCTGGAGATTCCCAGGTTAAAGCCAAGCTGTGAATCTAGGCTGGCTGCTGCTAGTGCAGGGCCTGGGGCTCACTGAGGCCAGCTGTTGCTTATTTGATAGGACTGAGGAAGTTGTGAAGCATGAACTAATACCAGCCATTCATATGGAAAAGCAGCTTGAGTGGGCCCATAAATTGGGTTGGACAGAGTCTCCAGGGATCTCCAAGGCAGGTCAAACAGCGTTAGCCAGATTGATGGAGTCTCAGATACGTCAGCAGTTTACTGGCTCCATGGGGGGAGATTTTAGCTAAGCAACAAGGGCCTCTGCTCACTTTGATGTCAGGCACTTTCGATTCTCCCTATGTACCACTGGTACCTTCCAAGCTGTTTCTCCAGGGCTGGAGCTCAGATGCAGTAAGTCAGAGTAGGTGAGTCCATGTGTGGGTTCTTTAACGGGCACTGCTTGGGGCTCCAGAAATTTCTTCCACCAATTCAATCCTTGCTGGGGTTTTTTTGCAGCCAGAAGTTGTGGGGACTTATCTTCCTGGTACTGGAACACTGGGCTGGGGGCCCTGATGTGGGGCTGGGACTCCATGCTTGAAATTGCCTCCCGAATTTTTATCCATCACATGTGTGTGTGGGACCAGCCCACTCTCCATCTTTGCCCCTTCTACCAATCTGGATGGTTGGGGTTTCTTTAATACCATAGTTGTCAGACTTCCATTCAGTTTGATTTCTGATGGTTCCGAGTGATGGTTGTTCTAGATTTTAGTTGTAATTTTGATTTGGTCGTGTGAAGAGATGAGCCATGTCTGCCTATGCCGCCATCTTGACCAGATGTCCTACACGCTTTGCACAGAAGGAAACCTAGGCTTGGAGAACTTCTCTCAAGGAAGAGGCAGAAATAGAAACTTCCTTCTCGTCGTCCTCTTATCATCTGGCTCCCCAGAGAGGAGAGTCACTAAGGTCAGAACATCAGGGGACTGGGGCATTTCCGGGGCAACATTTACTGCTTGCTCTTCAGCCTACACTGACTCCTGCTATGTCCAAGCCACTGCAGGGGCCTGGGCGAGAGCAGGAGCAAACGGGCAGCTCCAGCCCCCTAGAACTCCTCCTCCTGTGAGGGGACAGAGCCTCAATGCACACTCACTGATTCACTTGCAGGTGTGGTAGTGAAAAGGAGGAGGCGTGCCAGACCGAGTACAAACCCAATTCAGGAGGATATGGGGCTCCATCTCTGTCTGCTCTTGCCTCTGCAACGTCTGTCTAGGTTTGGGGGAAAGGCTGGAGGGAGGAGGAACAGAGAAGGATGTAATTGGGAAGCTTATTACATGAAGTGGGCGCCAGTCCCTTCTCAGCCCTGCATGCCCAGGGAAGCCCCTCAATGGGCCTCCCGCGGCTGCCACTGTGACGAGCCCTGGACACGAGCAGCACTTCTCACACCGAGGCTGTGAGTTGGGTGAGTGTGGCTCCTGCTGCCGCCGTCATCACTGTTGTTGTTATCCTTCGTGTCACTTATACAGCACCTTCTAGTTCACCTTGCTCTTTTCATCCACCATTTCACACAGTGTTGATGTGCAGCTGGGGTGTGGGTGGCAGGGGGAGGTTGGGAATGGTTCCTCCCCGTTGCTACTCCTCTCACTCTGTTCTCCGCCTCCTCGGGTAGACCGGGTCCATGTCAGTAGCCCCATTTTAGATAGGGAAACTGCATCTGTGAATGTGTACGTGACGCGCTCAAGTTCACTGCTCATATACCACGTAGCCAGAAGTTGCGTGTGTAAGATTCTTGTGCTAAAGCGCTGCAATGTCATGTGTTAATCCCTTCTCAGACCCTGCACAGCTTCTGCCCTTACCAAAGAACCTCTCAACTCTACCTTCTTTACTTGGTGGAACCCCCATTAGGCCTGAGGGAGTGAGGTTCTCATTGGCAGAGTTCTCTGTTTCTATGTCCCAGGAGCACTCCCCCACCCCACCTCTGGCTCCTGTTATGGACTGCACTGTGCTCCCCCATAATTCATATATTGAAACCCTAACCACCAATGTGATTGTATTGGAGGTACAGCATTAGGAGGCAATAAGGGTTCAATGAGGACATAAGGGTGGAGTGCTAACCAGATAGGGCTGGTGTCCCTGCAAGAAGGGGAAGAGACATCAGCAGGCTCTCTCTCCCCATGCGTGCACAAAAGAAAGGCCATGTGAGGGCACAGCGAGAAGGCAGCCATCTGCAAGCCAGGAAGAGAGGCCTCACCGGCATTTTGATCTTGGACTTGCACAAAAATAAAAGTCCCTTGTTTAAGCCACCCAGTCTGTGGTATTTCGTTATGGCAGCCCTAGCACATTCTTACGGCTGTTGTGCCCTAAACGTCTGCCCTCCACCTCCACCTTAAGGCATCGAGTCTGGGTGACTTACCCAAGTGGCTATCATCCTGCCTTCTCCCCATCACGGCTCATGCTCTCCTGTCCCTTGCTTCTCACCTTCTCAGTTCGAATCTCTCACCTTCCAGTTAGCCGGACTAATTTGGCTGTCCTCTGTTACTTCATGTCTCATAGCTCTTCTCTGGCCCATTAGATATTATTTTAAGACAATAGGTGTCTCTTATTCTCTGATTCTCTTACTGTTGCCCATGAGTTAATTACTCAGCATGGGTGGAGCCAGTGTACAGGTGTAGAAACATCTGACCTGGAGGCTCAGCTCTGCCACCTCCTAGTAGGAGCCTTGACCAAGCCCACAGGACTGTCGGGGTGCAAATGATCTAGTGTGTGTGGAAGGGACGTGCCCGTCGTAAAGTGCTAATCAAGTGAATGGTGCCATTGACATTGTCCGCGGAGAAGGGGTCTAAGTAAGCTGCTCGGAGAGGTGCCCCCACTGAGCTTCACGCCAATGTCAGGCCATCACTGAGGAGCTTCGCGAAAAGCAGCCTATGAAACTCACTATGCTGGCAAAGAAAAGCGTGGCTGATGCCCACAAAAGTGCAGTGGTTATTTTCACAAAAACTCCCTAAAGAAATCTTTTTTCTAAATTTTATTTGTTGGTTTTAGAGAGAGGAAGAGAAAGAGATAGAGAGAAACGTCAATAAGTTGTTCAACTTATTTGTGCATTCATTGGTTGGTTCTTGTATGTGTCCTGTCTAGAGATTGAACCCGCAACCTTGGCGTATCGGGACGACACTCTAACCAACTGAGCTGCCTGGCCGGGGTTAAAGAAATTTCTAAAGAAATAGCTTGTGATCCTAAGAAGCAGGTTTGTTTTCATTAGTGAACAAAAATTATTAGGATGATCATGGTTGCCCTTTCTCTTGGCTGGTTGGGAACTCAGTCTTAAACTGACAGCCCTCTTGCCCTTCTGTCAAACAGTCTATGCGGTCACAGTTGTCCCCTGGATTTCCTTCTTGTTTGTCATCTCCACTTGGTTCTTCAGCGTACAGGGCAAAAGAGTAACTTTACAGTTGTTTGCATGGAAATAATAAAATAAATAAATAAATAAAACAAGACTATACTGTTCTGTGTACTCGCAACTGGAAACCTACTCTGCCCACCCCTGTACTTATTTCACAAGTTACTGGAGGAATGCATTCTTGTTGTAAAGACGAAAAGAACTCAGCATTATACAGAACAAAACTTGAAAGTATTCATTTCATGTTCATGGTGTAGTACTCTATTTGTGCAAACAGCCTCAAATCCATTCGGAATGATATTAGGAATAACGAAGTTTTAAAAATCAAACAGCAAACTTTATTTGAAAGCTTACTACGATGCTGGCTACATTCACACATCTTTAATTCTAACGGCAGCTCTGGGCAGCTCTGTGTGCCCATTTTGCAGATGAGGCAATTGAATGAGGTTGCGGGTTGTCCGAAGCCACAGGCAGTACATGGCAAAGCTAGGAATGAAACTCAGGTCTGGGGTTCAGAGTTTGCGTGTTAGCTGCTTTATTTGTTGTCTGGTTTTTTAACTGTTTCACCTCTAAGAGCAAAAAGGAGGATTACAAAAGTTGCAGAGCTGGGGTGTGTGGATGTGGCCGGGGGAGCCTTGTGAATTGCTCTGCATTACAGCTGCGGCTCCCTCTGCCTGAAGCCATGAGAATTAGTTAGGTGATTCAGCCAAGAACATTTTTTCCCTTTCAGTGCCAACAGATGGCTGATCTTGTGCCAGCTCCAGAAGACTCAGCAAAGGTCAGGTGTAAGAAAGGCAGCCTTTAACCTTCTTCCACCGCAGACCTTCCCTGCTGATCCATGGGCAGCTGCTCTCAGTCAGAACACGGCCGGGCATCTCTCTGGCAGAGGCCGTGCAGCCTCTGCACCGCGGAGAGCTGGGTAGCGCCTGGGGGCAAGGAATCTGATCACCGTGCATACCGTCCCACCTGCGCTCCACCCCCACCCCCGAACAATGGCAAATTCTTACTGCTGTGTAACATGTTTGCCTGGGTCTCCTCCCCGGCCGCCCCTTCCAGTAACTGGCACTGGCTTCCCCCTCCTCCTTGGCCCTGGTCAGAGGACGAAGCTATTGATACAAACACTGACCGCTGTCCCACTAGCAGGCAAGCACATTCTATTTTCATCTGAATTCCCAGCATCTTGGAAAAAGAACTTGGCCATTCCTGCCCACCAGACCCCTGACGAGGGAGGAGAGCCTGCAGGCTCCTTCCGTAACCTTCCTTTGACTTGAACTCCGAAGACAAAGGTGAACTTGAGTGCTGCGGGGACACAGCTTCCCTTTATGCTCCCACCAGGCCCCCGGGCGGTCTCCTCTCGGCACTGAGGCCCTTTTGTCCCGGCGGGGCACCCACGGCCTGACTACCCACACTGTTAAAGCGCAGTTTCAGCGCCCTCACCCCCTCCCGCGCCAGTCGCTGTGCCTGCAGAAGGGCTTTTGAGCTTCGCGAACGCACACTGGCCCTTTTCTTCTCAGGGCGCCTGCAGCTTTGATGCTGCGCCTGGCGGCCCTGCACTCCGCTGCTCTTTCTCAGGGAGGCCGTGCGAAAGCGGGGACAGGGCGCTCTTGCGACCGCTGGGCTCCCGGGGAGACGCGCACAGCCTTGGGTGGCGGGGAGCCCAGCGGGCGCTGGCGCGCTCCGGGAACCGCTGGGTAGGCCGGGTGGAGCCCGCGCGTGCCCGAGTTCATCCGGGAAACCGATCGTCCCGTTGAAAAGAGGCACCCACTGTGACCTAGCGGTGCCACGTCTAGGAACTCATTCTGAATACAGGGCTATCAGTTTTCTTCATTCTTAAAAAAAAAAAAAAATCAAACATGCAGAAAAGTTGAAAGAATGGTGCAGTGGATTCTCATATCCTCATTATCTAGAGTGTGCAATGCACATTCTGTATGGAAGGATTTAGCTACAAGAGCCAGCACAGTCCAGGAGTGTGTGTGTGGAAACCTGAACGCTTCCGCCCCTGCTTAAATTATGGCACGTCTGCGCAATGGTACTACCTAGCAATTAAAATAATATAGTATATTTAGTGACATGGAAGAAATGTGGTGTTTTTATGTTAAATGAGAAAAAATAATAGAAAACCGTATGCACCATATTGTTGTTTTTGTTTTAAAGAATGTTTATGCATAGGGGAAATAAAGCACCCTAAGGTTATATTTGAAAATATTAATAGGATTGCTACTAAATTAGGATATGGGTGGATTTAAGTTTCTGCTGGCTTATATTATTTCTTTCCATGAAATACTTCTGTATAAAGGGAAAGGGGGGGTTAAAATGTGTGGTCAGCTCAAGAGACAGGTGGGTGTTATTCTAGCACCATTTATCTTTTTTTAAAGATTTTATTTATTTTTAGAGAGAAGGTAAGGAAAGGAGAAAAAGAAGGAGAGAGACATCCATGTGTGGGGCTGCCTCCCCCACGTTCCCCCACCAGGGACCAGGTTCATATGGTGGACCCTTCGGTTTGCAGACCAGCACCCAGTCCACTGAGCCACGCCAGCCAGGGCAGCTCCACTTATCCTGACAGGAGTCCCGGGCTGTCCCAGCTTTTCTGGACACACTCCTGTATCATGCTGTCCTGGCAATGCAGAGCTCTT
This sequence comes from Artibeus jamaicensis, assembly GCF_021234435.1. NCBI lineage: Eukaryota > Metazoa > Chordata > Mammalia > Chiroptera > Phyllostomidae > Artibeus > Artibeus jamaicensis. The sequence goes on from NW_026521883.1 coordinate 22,035,610, forward strand.
TCAGCCCCACACAGTTTTCCAAATAGGAGCACCAAGACCTCCTTTTCTCCATTGTCCCCACTTTCCCTCAGCAAACTGGATTCTTCTCTCTCATCACTGACTCTTACTTAGGCCGGGATGGTTCCTTAGCCACTAAACAGGGAGAATCCTGCCATGCTGTATCCTCTTTCCCCCACGGAAAGTAGAAGTCTTCAGGGATGAAATTACCCTCCTTAAAGAGAGGGCCAGGGCTTAACCCAGAGGCGCTGTGCTGCCCCTGGGCCCAGAGGCCTTTCTCTGTGAGAGGCCTGGCCCGGTTAGACCCCCGGGGGGGTGCTGCTTCAGGGTGGGCTCCTCGGGAAGCTTCAGGACCTTCTGGACGACGTTTTCATCACCACTCAAGCAGTGGCGCTTTCAGAGACCACAGTAAATAAGAGGTCATTTTGTGCCATACTTTTAGTTCACAAAAAGGATTCACACACTCTCTTGCAGTGGTTCCCAGAGCAGTATCAAAGAGCTGGAGATAAACATGAAGTTGCCAACTTTTTTTTAAAGGATTTTGTTTATTTATTTTTAGAAAGAGGGGAAGGGAGGAAAAAAGGGAGAGAAACATCAATGTGTGATTGCCTCTCTCCTGCCCCTCACTGGGGACCTGGTTCACAACCCAGGCATGTGCCCTGACTGGGAATAGAACTGGCGACCTTTTGGTTTGCAGGCCACACTCAATCCACTGAGCTACACCAGCCAGGGCAGAGTTGCCAACTTTGACTGTAAAACCGTCTACAAGAAACTACTGTTTATGATTAACATTGTTTTATAATAAAATAGACACTTTGCCACCCACACAGAATAGAAAAAACAATTTCAAAATACAAAACGGGTGTTTTAAACTGAGGTAACATGGGCTAATAACATTGTGTAAATTCCAGGTGTACCACTTTGTGATTCCGGATCTGCGGACTCTATTACTGTCGCACGGTCACCGCCAAAAGTACAGTTTCCACCCGTCAGCACATAGTTTACCCCCTTGACTCATTCCCTTTCCCCCACTCCCCGCCCCTCTGAGAATCACCTATCTGTTTGTTATCTGTATCTATGAGTTTGTTTTTGAAAATACGATATTTAAATTTAACTTTACAAAAACTCTTACAATAAGGTCCACCTCTCCCCCCTAAACATTTAAAATTACCACTATTTTTATATAAACTGACAAAACCTTTTCATAGACAAGCACTGGTTTGGGAATCGACGTTCGGGAACCTTTCCCGACCAGGTTCGACCCCGTGATCGCCTACTTGCCTATAAGGGGAGAGTTCCAGGCTGCCAGCTGAGAAGGGGTCGAATTAGGACTTAAAGTCGAGCCTGTCTTCTCCAGAACCGGGAGTCCCCCGTCCAGACTGTGTCTGTGTACTCGAGTTGCCTGTGTGGTTCTTCTAGGGAACAGTTACTTTTCAAAGTCTTGGCTAAACCTGGGTTGCCAGAGTATTACCCAGGGGCTCAAGTTTTATCGCTGATCTAACAATCATTGAACTCGTAAGAGGGTATTCACCTTTCAGAGCGATTCCTCCCTAGTTTCAGTTTGCTTTACCGGCAAAGCTATTGTTACTGGTGATGTTAAAGGGAAGAGCATATATTCAAATCTCGGTCTATTCTCATCTATCTACTAATTGATTCCTGAACTTCCTCTAGTTTTATCTCATCCGTTGATGTGTTTGAAAAACATCATTAAAAAGTCAGAAATGAAGTAAGAAGACAGACCATAGGTCTTTTAAATTTTATACTGAAGCCTTGTTTTACAGGGTCAGTCAAGAATTATTTAATGACCCCAGAAAAAGGTAGTGCCTTTATTTTACTTTTTACTGTTACTTAAAAACTCAGGCGTGAAGTTACATGTTACCTGGTAGAGCTTGTCTGGAATAGAGGCAAATACTTTTTGTCTGGTAGAAATAATAACCACAAAGATTACGGTTTCATCTCTAACTTGGCAAAGTTACTTTATAATGCCTCTCCTGGTAGCCTGTAAAATGCCACCTGCACCAGCTTTACCCTACGGCTGGTTCATTCCCTCTTTGATGAGCTGAATAAAACCTATTTAAAGGTGGTCACCGCCAATACCAGCGTGAGACGTTATCAGTCGTCTCCTTCAGTGTGCGTGAACAATCTGAACAGGTTTTGAGAAGTTGGAAAATGCAATATTTGAAATCGGAAGAAGATGAGGAGGGAGAGGGTGCAAGGGGTGGAGGGATTAACCAAAATTCTCAAGACAGTTGCCCCAGAATACCTTCATTTTGTCGTGTAATTTCTTCGTCCCTTAATATCAGCCAGTAGCATGGCTTACTAGAAGTAGGACTTCTAAGGAATAATGATTGGAAGAAGAGGCTGAAAAGCTGGTTGGGGTCAGCCATGGTGAATTTGGAATTTGGAATTTGACCCTGTGAATCATAGTAGTCATAAGAGATTTTAACCTAGGAACCGATGCAAGCATTTGTTTGAATTAGAAAGAAAGATAATTCAGGTAAGAGTGTATTGGACGGAGGGAGAGTCTCAGGGAAAGATGACCAGGGCTCAACCGTATGTGAAGTTTTGTAGATGGAAAATTCAGTGTAATGTCAAAAGACAGTTCAAAGAGGAAATGAACTGACTTGGTGACGGGACGTGGGGCACAGACAGAGGGAGGAGCCGGGATGACAGAGGGATGGACTGGAAGCACTGCTGGCCATCGAGATAGGAAGGCTGTAGTTTCGCCCTGTTGACTTTGAAGATGGTCTTGAAGAAGCTGGAATCTGGAACTCTGAGTCTGGGCTAGCAAGAAAACTGAGGTTTAGTAGCGCATTGGTTATTAATATAATTTATGGACATGTGTATGATCGTTGAAGAAAAACATGCATTAGGAAACCTCTCCACTATGTCGCTGTCTATAGAACAATGGTGTGGTTCACCCGAAGGCCCCCTCTTCAGTTACAGTGTCTGCCACTGCCCCGAACAGCCACAGAGCAGTGAGCAGGCCATGGCTTTACAGAGCCACAAATGGCCAACTGTCCAAGACTATGGCAAAGGATATACGGTCCTTACACTCATTTCACCTTGTAGAAATGGAGGCTCAGGAAGACAAAGCAAATTCCCTTGTTTTAATTTTTATTTTTTAAAGATTGTAAGATTTTATTTTTAGAGAGATGGGAAGGGAGGGAGAAAGAGAGGCAGAGAGACATCAGTATGTAAGAGATGCATTGACCGGTTGCCTCTCACACACTCCCAACCAGGGACCTGCCCCACAACCTAGGCGTGTGCCCTGACTGGGAATTGAACCAGTGACCCTTTGGTTCATAGGCCGGTGCTCCATCCACTGAGCCTCACCAGCCAGGGCAGCAAATTTATTAAATGCCTGTTTCAAGAGTGGAACATCAGACTGGAAACACCTCCTAGCATCAACCCTGCAGTCCTGACAAGCACACACGACCTGGCCTACACTTCCCACTGCTCATGTCCTGCCCTTCCCTGACAAGCCCCACCAGAGCAGAGAGTATGGGATGTTTTGTCTTCCCAATTTTGTGCCCTTCCCTAGGCCTGCTTTCTGCAGGGACTTTGTGCTCTCCCCGTAGGAGCAACATTACTCCAGGCTCTGCAAACGTAGAGTGCCGCTCGTTCCCATGTATCCATCGCCCAGCTTCCACCATTACCAACACACGGCTGATCCCGCTCGCTTCATTTGTGCCCCACCTCCGCCACTTTTTCTCCCCTGCCATATCATTGTAAAGTAAATTTCAATACTCACATGACTGCTTCACTCAATACTTCCATATCTATCTCTAAAGCACAACTTAGGAAAATTAAAAAAAAAGGTTTTACTTATTTATTTTTAGACAGAAGGGAAGGGAAGGAGAAAGAGAGGGAGAAAAATATCAATGTGTGTTTGCCTCTCACACCCCACCAACTGGGGATCTGGCCTGCAACCCAGGCATGTGTCCTGACTGGGAATTGAACCAGTGACCCTTTGGTTTGCAGGCCGGCACTCAATCCACTGAGCCACACCAGCCAAGACTAATTTAGAGAAGATTTTAAGAGTTCTAGATTAGAATGTATGGGCTCAATATCCATTCAGCCTCACTATTATTTGGTTCTGCTCCTCCTTTGGGCCTCTGTTCTAATACAATAATAATGACTATCTCATATGATGGCCTACTGTGTGCCACACACCCATTTAGTCCTTATGGTAACGCCACGTATCAGGTAATACTATTATCACTTTTGAGCAGTTGAAGAGAGACCGTGACTTTGAGAGGTGAAGTCATCGCCCGGATGGTGCCGATAGTGTGAAAGGAAGATTCAGAGATACATTTTGAATAGAAAAATTGTTTGCTGTATAAGGAGGTTCTGCAGGGAACCCAAACTTTAGGAAAACTGGTGTGCAAAATATAAAACACAATGCTGTCGAAAGGGAGAAAGGCAGGATCGCTGGGTCTGTGGTTAGTCTGTTCGTGGGGAAGGAGCGGCAGCACTCGCCCTGAGGATCCGGGTGCGGGGCCGGCCCCCCGCTGCGCCCCACAGCCTGCAAAGCCGTCTGCTTGGGGAGGCCGCAAGTTACAAGACAGGCTTCAGATATCATGTATTTGGGGGGCCGGAGTTAGAGGCTTGGACAAGCCTTCTCCCCGTTTATATATTTACTTATTTATTTGGTTGTTACTGAGGCTTATTTATCTCAGGGTGCAGAAATTCTTCCCCCTCCCACTCAGTACAAAGTATCTGTATTCATTTCTATGGCTGCCAAAAACAAACGCAAATAAAACCACAAACTGAGTAGATTAAACCACACAAATTTAATATTTAATTTCCTTTAGGTAAGTCCATCCTCAGGCCATGGAAGTTCACATCTGTCCCACATGCTAAAATACATTCACCTCATGCCCAGGTCCCCAACGTCTCAACCTGTTAGCATCAACTTGGAGTCCGAAATCTCACCAGTTCAAAAGACCCAAATCCATCGTCTGTATCAGGTGTGGGTGAAGCTCTGGGAAGGAGCCATTCTGGGGACCCGTGAACTGAGGGAACAAACCATCCGCTCACAAAGTATAACAGTGGGGCAGGCATAGGCTAACAGTTAGAGGTGTTCCAGTTCAAACGGGAAAAAAATTGAGAGCAAAAAAAAAAGAGGCCCCACTAGGTCTCAAGGTCTTGGAATAAATCCTTTGGACCTGTGGCTCTGTCCCCTGGGCACTGTTTCTGAGGGCAGGACGTTCTCAAGAACCTGGTGTGTCCCTCATTTATGTCATGGGGATTTACTTCATTAGACAAGCGTCTCATTCCCAGGTCTTTGAGACATAATCCCACCTCTATTTTTGGGTTTTGCCGCTACGGCTGAGAGAACAGGCCTTAAGCTGTCTGGTGCGATGGAGAGTATTTGTGAGTCACAGGCTGCATCTAAGAGCCTTTCACAGTGATTTTGTACTCCGAACTCCTGATCTTTCAGAGGTGTCGTGCCCTTGGCTTTTCCTGTAGAGCACGGATTCCTGACAGCAAATCTTAATTTTAGCATCTTTTGAAATATAGACAGTCTGAGAGTGTTCAAAACTATCGAACCCTGTTTTTTTTTGTGTGTGTGTGTAAGGATTCTTTCCTCAGTTTCTGTCTTCCCTCTCACATTTTCCTTCCCCCTGCAGTTGCAAGGAAGCCCGAGATGTTAAGTGTTTAGTTTTTCCTGGTACAGGTGGGCAAAGGGAAAAGAAGGGTTGGAAATGAAGTTTGGGTTAGCCAACTCATAGAGTTTAAATTGGTCCAGGGCCCGGCCTCTGCCTTTTTCTCTTGCCAGTCCGCAATTAGAATTGGATCCTGCTCCTGAGTCAGATGCCTCCTGCTGACTGTACCCTGACCCCATGTCCAGCACCCACTCACTCCTTCCTGTGAGCTACCCCAAGCCCACGAACCTCTCAGACTGCCATCAGCGGTGGCCTGGATGCACTTCCTGTCACTGCCTGATGCTGGCCTGGGAAGCCCTGGCCACTTCTCAGAGGCCTAGAGACCCCCACCAGTCTCATGCAGAGGACCTGTTTTTCCATGGGTCATTTAAAATATTTATTTATTTATTTATTTATTTATTTATTTATTTATTTATTTTTAGAGAGAGGGGAAGGGAGGGAGAAAGAGAGGGAGAGAAACATCGATGCTCAAGAGGTATGTCAATTGGCTGCCTATCACACGTCCTAACAGGGGACTTGGCTGGCAACCCAAGCATATACCCAGACAAGGAATCAAACCCACAACCTCTTGGTTTGTAGGCTGGCACTCAGTCCACTGGGCCACACCAGCCAGGGCTCCATGGGTCATTTTTGAGCTTCATGTGTGTGTATGTATGTGTGTATAATAAAAGAGGAGAATGGGCCACGCTGACCAAGAACATTTTTATCCTGTGCTACCTTTACTACACTTGATCATAGCCAGAAGGCTGATAAGCAATATCCTCTCCTAGTGTTACAGTCCATCTGGGCAGATGGTCTTCTGAAAATAATATGACAGCAGAGATACTGTTGTCCCCCACAGTGTCCATTCCCCGCTCCTTCCCTAGTAACAGACTCTGGTTTGTGTGCGGCAGGCAGCCATGCACTCAGACGAAAAGCTCCACTCTCAGATGAACACTTTGTTTTCTCCTACAGCTTGGTGCAGCCATATGACTAAGTTCTGGCCAATGCGTTGTCACTGGAAACATTCTATTGGGTTTCCCAGGATGTTGCTTTAAAGAGAGTAGGCATGTCCTTCTATGTCCTTTCATCCATTCTGCTGCCTGGAATGCAGCTTAAATGGCTGGAGCTCCATCAGCCCTTTTGGATTATGAGAAGAGAAATACTTTAAGGATGGCTAAGAGCTGATACTATGCCTAGACTTCCCACTTCCAGGGAAAGTAAATTTTTTGTTTAAATCACTGTTCTTTTGGGTTTTTATGTTATTGCAACTGCACCCGGCCCTAAGTGACGCATCTACTCTTTACCTGCATGGTGTCTAACTCTATATATAGCACTTCCCAGGACATTATCTTATTTTCTCAGATGGGAAAACACCTGTTTCTAGCTGGTCCTGGTTCCAGGGAGCCAGTTAGGGCCAACAGCAGCCATCAGAGAGCTGTTTACCTGCAGAGGTGGAGACTGAAACAACTGTAAACATTTCGGTCGGGAGGCAAGAGGAGGTGTTGCTTCAGTGGCAGCTCTGGGTACACGGACCTGCCTCCGCTGCTGCGATGCGCGGCTCTGCCTCTCGGAGGCTCACCCCCTCCACGCCTGTCACTCCCCCATCCTCAAAATGCTATTTTGGTCTCTGATAAGAGCTTCATATAAATATTATCCTGTGGATTTTTTTTTTTCTGAAACAGAGCTTCCACAGTGTTTTCCTCCCTCACTGATGGGCTGTTGGACTCATCCTCAGGAGTAGCTCTGCTTTGTGATAGAAATGGTATTCGGTGTCTGGTGCTAAGGCACTCTGTTACCACCTGCTCCATTTTTGTTCCAAAGTAGCCATTGGCCTACATTTCCCCAGCGCTATTTCTGTCTTGTTCTGTTTCCACCTCCCTACGCTCCCTAGCACACCCTCCCTCCACCCCAAATCCCACCTTGGGTTAGCTTCCAAAGCTGGGCAGGCATTTCTGCCCTGGTCCCCCTCTCCCCAACTCCTCTAAGAAATCCTGGTGGGACCCGGCTAATACTATTGTGCTGTGTCCCAGCCTGACCCAGCTCTTCCTCGAAGCTGCCTGTCCCTTCCAGGAAGCCCGGTCACAGCTGGCTGGTCCTTAAAAATTGGCATTTTGGCCCATAGCAGGTGCCCTTGGAGCGGGGATGTCTGGAAGCAAAGGAGGCATATACCGCGGTGGTTGAAGAGAGCCTTGCTTTCCAGGGAAGTGATGTGAGGGGTTAATGGGGCTCTGATGGTTTAATGACAATAATGCTTTTCTTATCAATTATTCATGCTTTTACTCCTGGCAGTCCTGTGAGGTATTTAGGGTGAATGGTATAGATATGATCTCCAAGGATTCTGAGAAACAGCAAGCACTAACAGTTAGCCGGAGTGTGAGTTAGGTTCTTGCAAGCGCTGGCTGGTATCCCAGTGGGCAGGATATGCGGTTGGAGTGAGTCAGTGCTTGATTCTGCCCTAGACCTGCCCCTGACTGGCTGTGGGGCTGAGACAAGCCAGTAGACCCGGTAGCTTTCTGTGAACTCAGAACCTCGATTGTGGTCTCTCCTGCAGTGTGGAGAGGACAGTCCTGGGACCTGGACTTGAGCTCTTTGGTGGCCTGGGAGGGAGCAGAGCACAGCGGTTACAGCACAGGCTTTGCAGCCGGGCGGAGCGGCTGGAGGGGCCCCAGCATCATCGTTCAGCCTCCAGGGGCCCTGGGCCAGGTCACTGAACTCACTCTGAGTCTCTTTCCACATGTGTAAGGCCATGATGAAAACAGTCCCAGCCTCTAAAAATTATTATAATGATTTTGAAACAAGAATGCAGGTGTTAAAGAATAAAACCTCCACAGGACTCAAATAGCAACACTCATGTTAAAAGCCCATGATACCAAACCTAGATTTCATACCTGATCTAGTTGCAATTTCAACCTTTCCCAGAAACAGAATCTTAATCAACCGGTACAGAATTTTCTGGCCAAGCCCTAGTGTGAAAACCTGTCTCTCTGGCCCTCTCCATCCCCCACAGAAAGAAGGGGCAACCTACATAATAAAAATCCTTCCCCTTCCATTTCCTCCAAGAAAATAGGTCCCCACCCCCAAACAATCCTTTCTTTTCTTTCTGGCTGATAGATCCCTTGCCTCCCCCTGGGTCCCAGAAAGACCCTCTGTTTTGTAAAACTCGTGGGAGACCTTTCTAGTTGCTGCTTGGAATGCTGCCCAAATCATTTAATAAAATCAATTAGATCTGCAGATTATTTGGTTGATTTTTTTTAACACAGGTGAACTGACTCGCACTCCATTAATAGTGGCTTTTATTAACGTTATTTTCATCATTACTATTTGAAAAAGGTATTCTAATGCCCTGGAAAAAAGAGAACCTTCTGCTTTGCCCACCCACCTACCTGGAGTAAAAACCCACCCAGCGAAGAAGCCTTTCCCTGGACTGCGGGGGCAGTGCTTTAGCCCCTGCCTTTGTGCTGAGAGCCGCCCTGCTGGCTTGGCCTTGAGGCTGTTCCCCTGCTCCCCAGTTGCAGCTCTGGGTTCTCTCACCCTCAGAAAAGGCCCTGGAAGAGCTGCCTAGGAGAGCCAAGGTCTCCAGGGTTCCCAGGGACAGCAGCAGCCCGAGGTGGCCGTGGCTGCTTCTTACCTTGTCTGGCCCCACCTGTCCCCCTCGGCACCAACCCTCCTAGGGCTTACTTCACCTGAGGAATGTGGGCTGGTCTGAGCCCCTGGAGTGTGGCTGGTGAGGTGCACACCTGGGCACCTGGCTCCCTTGGGCATCCCCCCCTCTAGCCATAAAGACCTCAGCAAAGATTTACACCAGCCAGGTGGACTTCTATTGTTCCAGGCCCACAGAATTGTTACAAATTTTTTTTTCTTTTTTGGACAGTGTTGACGATCTTGGCTTCTAATTTATGCAGACTTCTCTCTTAATAGCCTAGACAGGTGTACATAGGCTGTAGGGGGTAAGAGTACCAGCTTCAGGGGCAGGTGGCCCTTGTTCAAATGGCCTTCCTTTACACTGCCTGATGGGTACTTATGAGCCAGGCACAATCTGGAGCATGGTGCCATGTGCTTTACCGGAATTAGAATGAACTCGTGAACCCTCATAACATGTCCCGTAGAGAGCTACTCCTAACACCCGAGGGCATTCGGGCACAGAGTGGTAAAGTAACTTTCTCAAGAAGCAGAGTGTGGGGTTTGTGATAGCAAGGAATGAGTCCATGGGAGGGGAGGAGAGAGAAGGGGACAAATGAAAAAGAGGAAGATTACTTCACAGTCTTGCCCAGAGCCTGTCTGTTTAGCCCCAAGGATGTGACTTACAGCTGATTTAACTACACCCCTCAGCTTTGCCAGGGGGAGGCTGTTTGGGGCCGGGAGAGGAGGTCAGCAAGAATTGCATGAAGGCAAGGTTTCTGACGATGCAAAAGGGCCTGCCCAAGGGAAAACGCATCCTAACAGGTTTGGCAGACAAGATGTGAAGGGGCATGTTATTTCTGTGGGGGAGCAGGAAGCCAGAGGGGATGCCTCTTTGGCCGGTCTCGAGCAACCACTTAATCCAGAACCTGTGTTTGGATCCCAAAGGAGCTCAGGCCACGAATGTCATGAATACACAGGAGCCGACTGGAGCCTTATGGGCAATGAGACAATGAAGGCAGCACCCCTGATTCCTGTGGCGGCCAGTTTTTCAATGAACAGTTGAGAGTGCAAGAGCCTTGGCCCACCCCGAAATGTAACCTTCAGCAGAGATTTTTCTGGTTTCTTCCGGTAAGTGATTTCCACATCCTCCCGGCATCTCAGCAGTTTCCTCTTCTCCATTCCTGAAAGAACCTGCGTTTCCCCCTCCTGGCTCCCTTCCTGGCTTCCTGTGTGCTGAGCCTCTTGCAGTTGTCATCGCGTCTCCAGAAGGCATCTGATAGGTACAGGAAGTTGCACCAGATGGGAGATGAAACCAGCAATCAATAAAAAAGGAACTATGTTTCTAAGAAAAATGCATCACTGGCTTCCCACCGGAGTTATGTGCCATATGTCCTAATATCTGTAGAACAATGGATCTGATTTTTAGCTCTTCTGCTTGGCTTTCCTGGCCATGTCCGCAAAGAAGGAAATAGACCTTTTAACCTGCTGCTGCCCAGCCGACTGATGATTGATAGTAAATGTTCGCCTTTCCTTTTAACCCCTTCATCGGATATCACAAAACGGAATCTCTCCCTCCTCTCTCTCCCGCTTTATTTTCTCCTGGCTACTAGCTTAGTGTATTTATGGTGCATGAGTCACCATGCTGCTGCCTGATTGGATAAAAACCAAGCACCCCTGAGTCCATCAGTCAATTACAGCTATTCTCAGCTTCATTCACAGATTTATTAGCTTGCACACACAGACAGAAATTCATTCAGCAAAGTTCATTCATAAAAATTTCAACACTGCGTATCATCCCGCACATCTCAGCCTTCTGCGGCCCGTGCGCTCCCGCTGCCGACAGAGGCTCCGAGACTGTGCAGGAGGGAGGGGCGCTCTGAGCCCGGGCGGGCGGGCTGGGAGGGGGTCCGGAACACGGAGCTATCGCAAGTCCTTGAAATAATGCCGAGCAGCTCCGGTCACTAGTATTCCTGGCTTGTGGCCCGGACGGGATGCAGGGCGAAATCTTTCAAGAGAAGGCAGCCATCAGAATCAACGAACTCAGGCAGAAGGCCCTTTGGCTCCTTTACATCTTTTCTATTTTTTTTTTTTTTAATGAACAATCGTTGGAACAAATAAAGGGTTAATAGGCCAGTCATTGCCCCGCCCTGTGGGAACCGGAGGGAGCAGGTTTGAAAGTTCCTGTGCGCAGAGGGGTGGCTGGAGGTGGGGGGCGCTAAATAATGCTGCTGGATCCCACGCCGCTGGCGATGCTGCGGGACCGGCCGGCCCGTGCTCGGCCGGTTCTGTGCCTAAGAGTTGGCCTGGAGTGATCCCCGCCTCCAAGAGCCTGGACACAGGCTTTCCTAGCAAGGAATCCGAGGCGAGAACCCCGGGTGCTGCCGCCCGGGCCGGGGAGGGACTGAAAGCTGGGGAGGCGTTTTCCCTCCCGGCTGTCATCCGGAAGGGCTCGGGAGCCGCGCTGGAGAGGTGGCCTCCGAGAGTAGCACGGGGCGCCGAGTCATTTGTTCTCTGGACCGTTTATCTAGCAGACTACGAGAGGATTTATGCAACAGCATCCTGTTTCAACACTGCCAAGGCTATGCGAGAACGCGGTCAGGACAGCTTGGCAGGACTCGTGCTGTATGTAGGACTCTTCGGGCACCCAGGGATGCTGCACAGGGCCAAGTACAGCCGTTTTCGGAACGAGTCCATCACGTCCTTGGACGAAGGCAGTCCCGGAGGCTCGGTCGGAAGCAAGGGCTCACCGCAGCCTCCCTACCCCGCCCTGACACCTCCCTTGCCGGCTGAAGATGCCACCTTGGCGTCCCAGGAGAGCCCCACCCCACTGTGCACCTTGATCCCTCGAATGGCCAGTATGAAGCTAGCCAACCCAGCCACCTTGCTGAGTCTGAAAAACTTTTGCTTGGGTACCAAAGAGGTACCGCGCCTGAAGCTCCAGGAAAGCCAAGATCTGGCTCCCAGCAGCCCGGCTTCCCCCGAAACCAGTCTAAATAGGTCGGGGTCTGCACCCCCGCTGCAGCAGGACGTGGTGAGGCACAGGGCAACCGCAGTAACTCCTGATGCCTGCCCCCTTCCGGGCCCTGGGGCGCCAACCCCGGGGAGCAGGCAGGACAGGCGCTTTCTGCAGCACCTGTTGGGGATGGGCATGAACTACTATGTGAAGGTAAGTCCATTTCTATTCCCTTCTCTGCACTCCTAAGAACTGCTGGGGAACGGGGCGGCTTCTCCGCTTCTCCGCACGGGCTGCGCATCACTTGACTGTGGACTGGCTTTGGATAAGACACTGTGCAGCTGGACCGAGGAAAGGAAGGGAGCTGGGCTTTCAGGTTCTGCAAATACCTGAACTGGGCTTGTACTGGGGTCGGACAACTTTGGTTCAAGGGCATGAACTGGTGCCAACTTGCAGGGCAACTTCTCATAAGGACAGCTGAGTTGGGGCCTTCCAGTTCACCCTGGACCTAGCATTCTGGCCAGGAAGGGTCAAGAATTTCAAATCTGATTAGTGACTGAGACCTGGTAGGTAATACCGGCCATTGTATTTCTGTGCTAGAGGAATACATGGTGTGTAAGGAACTTGAATTATTTAAAAATGTTAATTCAGCATTTAACAAACATTTCTTAAATCATGGTCAAGTCTGTAACCTTGTATGAGGAGCTAGCCTGACCTCTTTCGTGCCTTTATTGCCTATAATGTGACGAGTAGGCCTTGTCTGTGAGCTGTGTGCAAAATCAAGGTCCTTGCTGGCTTTGCATCTGGTCTTGCCCATTCCAGTTCCAGGTAAACGAAGAAAAGAAGATTTGGTCCCTGCCCTTCTGGAGCTCACATGTCAATTGGTATGTTGAGACCAATGAATGCATGTGAAATAATGAAAGAAATATCCTTAGCAATAGATATCTAGAAATTCAGAAACAGGGAAAGGTTGCAGTCTGGCATTCATTCACACTAGAAACCCTTAGGCAAAGGTGCGTCTTAGAAGAGAGAACAAAAATGGATTGGCAGAAACAAAAAGGCTCCAGGCAGGGCAAGGGGTTGAGCACAGCCCAAAAGGCAGATATTACCGTGGTGGCTGCAGGTGAGCATCGCATTAGCTGGGCTTAACTGAAGAGAAGGGGGAGTCCTGGGGAGCAGCAGAGAGAGAGTGGCTGGTTCATAGTCGGTGCTCAAACAAATACCAGTTGAATAAAGCCATGGATAGGTGTTGGGGGGGTGGGAGCGGTTGACAGGAAGCTCTTAAATGCTTCTGAGGAGTTTTTAAACACTGATTGGCAAACTGTGACTTGATGAAAGTGGTTTCAGAAAGATCAACCAGCTGTGGCTGGTGTGGCTCGGTGGGCTGAGTGCCAGCCTGTGGACCGAAGAGTCACCAGTTTCAGTCCCTGTCAGGGCACAGGCCTGGGTTGCTGGCCAGGTCCCCAGCTGGGGTCGTGGGAGAGGCAACCAATTGATGTACCTCTGGCACATCAACATTTCTCTCCCCCTCTTGACAAATAAATAAATAAAATCTTTAAAAAAAGATCAGTTTGTGGATTTCTTTGAGATGGATTGAAGCAGGGAAACATTAGAGATTGGAAGGCCAGTAAGAGAGATGTTCTGGAAATTTAGGCAAGAAGAATGAAGACAGGGATGAAGGTGGAGGTGCAAGAAAGGAGATGAACGAGGGAGACTCTGAGAAGGCTCAGTGTGGGGGGATGGAGCAGTCATGTCAGGTCATAATACAAATGGCAGAACAGACAACACTGAGGCCACAGTGGGTGAGCTTGTTAGTGCTGTTTGTGGAAGTTGTGGGTGACTACTGATGAAGGAGGCTGTAAAGAGTAACAAAGTACCTTCAACCTTAAGCCTCAGAACAGTATTAGTGATGCCAGTGATAGAAACTGAGTGGATTGGGGAGACTCGTGTTGTTTGCTCTTGACACGTTACATTTAAAGTAATGATATCTAAGTGGGACTCATTTGTAAGTTGTCACATAAGACTAACTGTCAAGTGAGAAGTCTCATCTGAAGGTGTAAATTTGAGAGCTGACCCCATAACTGTATTACAGACAGGCAATCAAGATCTCTAGGAAGACCAATAATGAACATTGGAAGGGTTACAAAGAGAGTAGGCTTGGAGCAGCCTTGGCAAATGGAGAACTAAATGTTCTTCCTTCTCTAAGGAAGATACATTTATGGGACACTCAGCTCTTGCCCTCCACCACAGTGACATGGCTCACAGTGGAAACTGTTTCATTTATCTACTAAAAAAAGTTCATGGGCACATTCTCATTGGTCAGGCTTCAGTGTCTACTAGGTCCTAACAGGTGAGGCTTCAGTGTCTGCTAGGTCCTAACAGGTGAGGCTTCAGTGTCTGCTAGGTCCTAACAGGTGAGGCTTCAGTGTCTGCTAGGTCCTAACAGGTGAGGCTTCAGTGTCTGCTAGGTCCTAACAGGTGAGGCTTCAGTGTCTGCTAGGTCCTAACAGGTGAGGCTTCAGTGTCTGCTAGGTCCTAACAGGTGAGGCTTCAGTGTCTGCTAGGTCCTAACAGGTGAGGCTTCAGTGTCTGCTAGGTCCTAACAGAAAAATGAGCGACTCTCCATACCTGTGGTCTCGGCGCCTGCCTTCCCATCACCTAGACATCCTCTGCCTTCTGCTGCTCATCTCCTTCCTCTTGTACCGCCTTCCGCTGCCCCACACCCACACACCTGCACCGTTTCAAATGGGAAGAGGGTTGCTCTGTGATCCCCACCATCCCTGGGGAGCACCGCCACTGGCATTTTACATGTGTAATGAGAATCCCAGCCGTCTGTTCCCGGTGGTGATAACTGACCCCAGGAACAGTGCTGACCCAGGACCCAAGTGAGCCGCACCATTTTGCTGTTAGTGACACAAGATAACAGTTAACACCTCTGTCGGGACGTCAAAATACATGGAGGAGCCTCCTTTGACACTTCTTCTCATAGAATCCTAACTTTGAAAGATGGAAGGGTCTCAGAAGTGATCAAGTTCAGTGCCTCTGTGGGGAAACTGAAGCCCAGACAAATGATTTTTCTAACGCCACACGGGAGCCCAGAGGACGGTTGGATCTAGAACCCGGGCCCCTCCCATGCCGTTCTTTGCTCTTTCACCACAGGTTTTCATCCTGGTTGAGATTCTCTTCCTCAGACTTTTTTGAGATGGGAACCAATTTTTTAAAAACTGAAATGCCAACCCAATAATTTACAGTGGACAAAAAGAAGAACCAAAATTGCGATCCTATATAGAAAAGCACACACAGGAAGACTGAAACCAAAGGTTACTTGGTGATGGTGGAATCGGGGCGGAGAAGGGAGACAGATGTCCTTGATGGTGGGGAGGGGTGGGGCGGGCAGAGCATAGGGGCGAAACTTTGTGGGCAAAAGGCAGCTGCATATTCTACTTCCTTACCCACATCATACGACTGCTCCCCTCCCTGCCTGAACTTACTCGTTCATTCATTCACTCATTTGTTCAACAAATATGTATTATGAGCTGATCATGTGATAAGAGCTGTTCAGGCCCTGGGGATGCATAAGTGAATAAAAGAGACCAGGTCTGAGCCCTGATGGAACGTGCACTCCAGTGAGCCAACACGACCCTGACCGAATAAGCGAGCCAGTTTAATATGCCCCATGTGGGAAGTGTTAGGAGAGCTGTACAGCAAGGGGAGTCAGGAAGGCAGTGGTGGGTGTTATATTTTGGGGACTTAAAATGGCATAGTTCATGTTATTTTCTTGCTTGTTTTATCTTCACCACAGCAACTGTGTTTGTCATCTACTCCGACTAGCACTGACTTTGAGTTAAATATGCTATTTTACAATGACTCTTCTTTTGGTCTTATGACGTAGAAGCAATTACACAGCTGAAGACCCTTCATGAATCCCGAACACCTATTTTTGAGCAATTTTCATTTAAGCTCAGGCTTTGAACCCCCTGAAGGTCTCAGGGAAGGTGGGCTAGCTAATCATTCTGTGATACATACTAGGCCAGAAACGGACAGCTAGGCCTGAGCAAAGTCGTGAGGTGGGTGAGGTCTATTCAGTAATGCCAAATGGTTTATTTTTACCATAAGATTAAGGCTTGTTTCTTTATGAGGTCTTCCCCAGTCACTTCATCCACCAACGAACATCCACTGGGAGGTCTCCCAGGTGCCCCACACTGCGGTGAGTGTGGAAAACACACAGCGTGACGGGTGTGCTTGTCTCTAAAGTGAGAAGCTCATCTGCACGGCCTGGAAGGCACCCCCAGCACCAGCATGGAATGACTCTCAGCTCCTTTCTCTGCATGGGAAGTATTTAAACTTTCCCATCCCAGCCCCCAAATTGCCTGTGATGTAGTTCAAAGACTAAATAAAGCAGCGACAGAGAAATTTACCCCGACCGAGCTGCTGCTATAGGTAGACAGAGTAATTCTCACACTAACCCTCTGAGGGAGGCTGTGTTCTCCACATGAAGACATTGAGACCCCCAAAAGTCTGTTATCTACCCTGCACTTCAGCACGTAAGTAGCAGACGGGATTCAAGTCCAGCTTTGTCTCCCCTGACTGCTCATCTTCCAGGCAGCCCTGGGAGTTGGCGAATGGAGCAGTGCACACGCAGGACCATGCTGTACAGGACAGCTTTATGACAGGACAGCCCAGAGAGCCTGCTGTGTTGCATTCACGTGCATGATTTCGGTCTCCTCGTTTCATCCCAGCCCAGCCCAACCACTTGCTCAGACTGTATGAGTTTCCTAGGGCTGCTGTAACAGACACCACAAACTGGGTGGCTTACGACAGTGGTTATTTCTTCTCTTGCAATTCTGGAGACTAGAACTCTGATATCAAGCTATTTGCAGGGCCATGCTCTCTCTGAAGGCTCTAGGGGAGGATTTTTCTGCCTCTTGTAACTTCAGGTGGGTGCCAGCAGCCCTCGGCCTTCCTCGGCTGGTAGACGCATGACTAATCTCTGTCTCTGTCGTCATGGCTTTCTCTCCTGTGTGTGTGTCCATGTTCAAATTTCCCTCTTCTTCTGAGGACACTGGTCACTGGATTAGGGCCCATATTAATTCAGTGTGACTACATCTTAACTTGATTACATCTGCAAAGACTCTACCTCTTAATAAGGTCACATTCTTAGGTTCTGGGGGTTAAGACTTCAACCTGCCTTTCTGGGTAATGTAATTCAATCCATAGCAGCCCCCCCAGAACATTTATTGCCATGAGTTTGCCCACATAGACAAACTCTTGGGTATTGGGCTCCTCAGCTTTTTACGCACATATGAATGTGTGTTGAGGTGTTTTCTTTGCTTCCTTTGTAAATCTCACAGTGTACTCATACTGTCTATTCTTCAGTGTCTAATACCACATCTCAATACTGAGCCAATAGATTAGCATTGTCTATTGTCTAGATTGGACTTGGTCCGCAGAGTTGCAATGTTTTGTCTGCCCCAAGTATCTTTTCAGCAGAACAGCACAGGTTTAGGAGTGACGAGATCTGGGTTAGAGTCACCGTTCTCACATTAGATAGCTCTGTGTTCTTGAGCAAGTTGCTTTACTTCTCTGGTCCTCATTTTCTCAGATTTAAAATTAGAAGTTCAAACAAAATGCTGTCTGAGATTTTGAGACCCTAGGTCTCCTTTTCCACTGGTTTTTAATCTGCTTCTTTTAGGATTTCTTGTGGTTAGAAAACAGATTCAGGACAGTTTCCTGAAGGAAATAATTTTTAACACTTCATTGTTAACAGAGAGGAGAAGGAATACCCTGAGTACCCTCTTACTAACACTGAGACTGCTTCACCAGTCAAGCAGAAAGGGGTGAGTTATATTGGCACAGGCTCAGGGAGACGGGAGTCAGGGTGTGGAACAGCAGGTGAGGGTAGGGTTGTAGGAGGGCAGAAGGTGGGCTGATTCATGGGGCAAGCCAGGGTGAATGATGGCGTCTGGGATCCTGAGAACCTGGCCTCCATCATGTGGGCTAGTCTAGCCCCACCAGGCTGCGGCTTGCTGTCCACGCTGAGGACTGTAGGAGCAGCAAAATTAGTTAATCCTTCTCTATTTTCTATAGACAAAGTGCTGAGAGGAAAGGCCCTATCACTCACATAGACAGTTTTCTAACTGTCCAGGAAACCCCAGAAAAGAGTCCCATGGTTTATGCAAAATAAAGGCAGACCTGAGGGTGGGGGCCAGGTACTCACAGCTAACGGAGATGGCTTTCTGCCTCTGACTCTTTACCTCTTTTCTAAGTTATTGGCGGTTAAAAAGGAGGTAGAATGGGTGAGAGGAAATAATTCCTGCTAAAACTGACAATTTGGAATTGAAGGTATTATATTTCCCTTCCTGTTTCTTTCTTGGAACAGATGTAGAAGAAGATTCTGCTAGAGCTTAAGAAAATCCTGGCAGATTTGATCAGTTGTTCCTGTTATTCTTTTTTAAACCCTCACACATAGCTTGTCTGTCCAGTCCTTGACCACCCATGGTCACTAGAGCATTAACTAGAGAAGTCTTAGAGATGACCAAGTTCAATACCTTATTTATAGTTGAGAAAACAGGGGCTCAGAGATGTGAAGTGACTTGCCCCATGTCACACAGCAACTTAGTGGTGGAACCCAGACGAGAACTCCAAGTTCTGTGAATAGTGCTCTATTTTCTACTCATATCTTGCTTTACCATTCCTCACTGCCCATACTGAATGTGCCATGCCAAATGTGTCTACTTGATTAAAATGCTGTGCATGTGCTTTTTAAAAATACCAGAATGCAAACAACTTGTTTTAAATAGGAAAACTGTCTTGAAAAAGCAGTGAGAAGGGAGCCCTGGTAGGGTAGCTCAGTAGGTTAGAATATTGTCCCAATACGCCAAGGTTGCAGGCTTGACCCCCAGTCAGGGTGCATACAGAAATCAACCAATGAATGCAACCTTCCATAAATAAGTGGAACAACAAACCAATCTTTCTCTCTCTTTCTCTCCCTTCCTCTCTCTCTAAAATCAATTTATTTAAAAAAAAAGCAGTAAGAAGGGAAAAGAAAGCAAGAAAGGCGTGGCAAGGAGCCAAAAGTGCATTGCTTCTTGCCAGTTCCACCTTTTTGTTTGTGGCGGTCCCTGGGGATGGTAACAGGTCCACGTTGGACCAGTGCTTGTGCAACATGTGTGATTTGGCCCCATTCCCTTCATCTTCCATGACCCTTTGGGGTGATTTTCCCAATGTGACTTTTCTTTTCACTTCCATTTTCACAATACTGTAACGCCGGTTCCATGTCACCACATGGGTTGTACTGAACCAACCCTATTCCTCAATACGAGACAGTTCCCAGGGTCACAGTTGCATCATGAGGACAGTGATCTAAATGATGCCCACAGCTCATGAGGCAAGGCGACTCCACACTCCTCCCCACCAGCCATAGGATAGGAGGTAGCTGTGGTTTCTTCCCCTCTCCTAAAAGATGCAAACTTTGGAGCTCAGGAGGTGTGGTCATATTTGCACTGACATACCAACATCACAGTGACCCAAAGACACAGGCCTCAGTGCTTACCTGAAACCGGAGAGCTTTGCAAAGGGATATATGTAAAAGTTGAGGAGTCACAAAAAACTGGGTTTTTGATTGAGAACTTTGGTCGAGGTCATAAGAAATTTATTGACTTCATAGCAGTAATTATACATACGTATAAATTTGCAACCATAACATTAGGTGCACAAGAAATGTCATTAAATTGCATATATTTTTAAGTCACATGAAATCTAACACCAAGCCCTTTCTTATTTGGCTGGTAGGAAATGTTCAATCAGAAAAGCAAGAAGAAAAAAAGAATCCAAAAAATGAAGGATGGGCTAAGGAGCCTCTGGGACAACTTCAAATGTACCAATATTTGAATCATAGGGGTGCCAGAAGGAGAAGAGAAAGAGCAAGACATTGAAAACTTATCTGAAAAAATAATGAAAGAAAACTTCCTTAATTTGGTAAAGGCAGTAGACATGCAAGTCCAGGAAGCACAGAGAGTCCCAAAAAGATGGATATGAAGAGGCCCTCTCCAAGACACATCATTATTAAAATGCCAAAAGTTAAAGATAAAGAGAGAATGGCAGGAGGGGAGGTATGGAGATGCAAAAGTGGAGGATGCATTTGGGAAATAGCAATTTGATTTGTTTGGAGAGGGCGCAAAGTATATCTAGGAGATCTGAGGGAAAATAAGATGGACTGATATTACAACAAAGTTGTATAATATCTGAAAAGTTGGGTTTTCCAACAGAAAACCACTGAATATTTTTTTAAATAAGGGAGTGACAAAGTCAGAGGTATGATTTAGAAAGATTATACAGGCTGCACTGCTCAGAGAGGATCCAAAAGAAGGGGGACTGGAAAAAGGGTACTCAGGTGAGAAGCAGTTTGGGAACAAAGGCAGGGGCAGTAGAAATAAGGAAAGATGCAGGACCCATTAGAAGAGGAAGTGGGGCAGCAGGAAACGTTTGGGGGTATATTCCATTTTGCACGTGCTGCATTCAAGGTGACCTCAAAGCATCTAGGTGGGAGTCTCTAGTAGAAAATAGAATAGTTAGGACTGAGGCAAAATTATTTTTGCTGCTGTTCTCATCAAGATGCAGGGAATGGACAAGGCCACCAAAAGGAGAGGGTAGAGCAAGAAGAGAAGAGGGGTCTGAGAGAGCCACATTTAGGTATTTTTTGGAGGCAGAGGAAGGAAAAGCATCAGTGACAGAACTTGCAGCTTGAGAAGCAGGTTGGAGAGAGGACAGTCATCTAGGGCAGGAGGAGGGTTTCAGGGAGAAAGGTTGGACCAAACCATGTCAGAACCCATGGGGAATTCAAGGGAGTTGAGAACTGGGAGCCACGGATTTGGCCTTCTATCTTCTTATTGCTCATCTCCACTAAGACATTAAATTCAATGGTTGCAAACCAAACATGATTGGGAACTGGCACCCCCACCTCCTCCTCTTGCGTTCTCAGTGAGTGACATCCCCTAGTTGTTCGAGTCAGAAATCCCAGTCATTCTAGACCACTCTCTGTCTTACCCCACATGGCCTCCTGTCAATTCTTCCTTCATGACAGTTGTCACACACATTCATTTTTCTCCATCCACACTGAGGTGGGGACCCTAATAAGCAGCATTTTCAAACTTTTTGTTCAGCTTCTTTCTGGAATTACTCTAATCAAACACACTTTGTGAAACTCAGTTGAAACCAGGAGGTAACTAGTCACAGAACATGGTAGGAAATGCTATTTACTCACAGAAAATAGTCAAATACATCAGTTGAACAAACTCTGAGAGGCAGAGATAACTTCTAGGTGGGAGATCAGAAAAGGCTTCTAGGGCAGATTATGGCATTTGAGATGGTCCCTAAGAATGGATAGAAGTTTAACCACCGGAAATGTATATTTTAAAAAGGGCATTACAAATGGACGGGGCATAGGTGAGGAAATATGGGTTAGATAGGGAGGAGAGCACTGTTTTCAGTTTGGTTAGAATAGAAGCTGCTTGGAAAAGACTGGTGGATAAACTGAGATTTAAGGCAGGTTAGAGCAGGCCTTAGATATCAGGCTAAGACGAGGTGTTTGAGCAGAGGCACCAGGATTCATCTGCATGGAGAAGGGAGTGACTGGAGGTAGGGGATCCTGTTCAAAGGCTGTTCTAGCAATGGTCATGGTGAGGTGTCCATATCAGAGTTTTAATAGAGGATGTGAAGTTGGGAAGCACCAGTGGGAATGTTATGAAGGAAAAACATGATACAGAGGGCACAGAGGAAGGGCAGATTCCAACACAACGCACCTGAGGTTTTTGGGTAGAAAGTTCTGGGGTGGGTTGAAAAGACTCACCAGTGAAAGAGATAAAGGAACACAGGAGGGTAACAGTGTCGAGAAAGCAAAATGTTTGATTTCCGTGACATTGAACTTGAAGTCACTGAGAATCATCTAGAAGAGGGGATGGTGTCCAGCAGGCGGGCAGAGACAGGGCGAGCCTCAGAACTGGTGCGCACTTTGTGGATCGAGCCAGGTGACCGGCGTCCTTCCTTACCTGACCATTGTCCTATTGCAGCAGATAGATTTTAGGTGATTTTCAAGGGTGGAAGAATGGAGTGTTTCTTAATGTTACATTGTAGAAGGCCTCTTTTCTGATGAAAATGTTTCACATGTTCTTTTGACACTTAAGTTAAACTTACATAAATGTGCTTTGATAGAGTCAAGGTCTTACTCTCAGTTTTAGAAATACAATGATTAATATCCCCCTTCCTTGTCTTTCGCATGAATTCTCCCCATAGTTTCTTCTCTACCTTCCTCCTTTTAGTTTCTTTAAAGTGAGCTTTTAGAGACATCTTCGATGCAACCTGAGTGCAGAATCAGTTTTATTTAAAAAATCATTTAGAGTTGTCTTATGCACATCTAACATTATTTTTAAAAGCAACTTACCTTCATAGAGTCTTTCCAAAGCTTTTGACTTCATTTTCATAGAAATGGCTGCCTTTAAAAAAACCCACACACAGCCTCTTACCAGCGGGTACACTGACTGGTACAGATGGTTCCCAGAACACTCACCTGGCCAGGGAAGCCTGTACCACAAGGGGCCCAGCCTGCAAAAGATAATTCCGTGGGGTTTTTTCCTGGTCCTTCCTCTTATTTTATCAGTTTGCCTAATATCTACTTAAATGATGTGATTTCACTGGCTATTACAATTGCCATATAGAGGTGAGGCACCAGTGCAATGGGATTCTTGGTAAGTCCACAACTCAAATGGTGGCGGCAGAAGGTGTGGACATTCCAGTAGCAGGGTGACCACAGCAGATTGGTTAAGGGGACACCCCTTAGCAGTATTATTGTAGCACTGTGTGTTAACAGTTCACCAACTTGATTTGTTGAAATAGCGCACAATACATGTCCAATTTTTGTCATCACAGGTAAATGCTTTGTTGCATAGT
Organism: Artibeus jamaicensis; assembly: GCF_021234435.1. NCBI lineage: Eukaryota > Metazoa > Chordata > Mammalia > Chiroptera > Phyllostomidae > Artibeus > Artibeus jamaicensis. Next base: position 22,058,779 of record NW_026521883.1, read on the forward strand.
TGCAATCAGTGGGTATGTTTTGTATACATTCTGCAAGTTTCCCAATGCTTAACTTGACAACAACAGCCTGTCCTTGAAGAGCAGACAGCGCTGAAGGAATGCCGTTGTGCTTCATCTCCACACGGTGTCTGTTCTGGGAGAATGATACACAGTGTGTGTCTCAAGGCAAAGTAGAAAATGAAAAACACAACTAGGGATGCAGCCAATATCCTGGCTGCCCCGCAGAATCCTGTCCAAGACCCTGTTTTCAGAAGATGAAACTGAATCTGCAGATAGAAGGGTATCTCTGGGGATGGAGGTTTAAATTTAGAAACTCATCTATGCCCCTGAGCCTTTTCCTTTACAAAGAAAACTCCAAGCCTGTGATGTTTGCGTTCCCCCCACTGTTGCCAGCAGAACAAGGGGCTCCTGGTCCTCAGTCTGGGAACATGCTCTCCCACTTATTGGGTAGCTGCAGTGGCTGAGGTCCAGCAAGACAGACCATTTCCTCAAGGAAGGTAAGGGAGTCTCAACCAAGATTAGCCACTTTATGAGTGGGTGCCAGTCTGTAAATGTGAGCATGTATGTTATTTTAGAAAACATAACCTATACTTTTGTCTGATGTATTTCTATCAGAGAACAACACTGGAATTAAATGCATCCTGGTGTGCATTTTTGGCTGCCGACTGGTCCATTCTAGTGTACAGACTAACTTATTTAGGGCCAGGAAGGATGGCATCTTTTTAAGCTCTGGGTTTCTCTTTCACTATCGCACCGCAGCACAGCTTCCAGAAGTTAAAACTAGTCATATATGAACAGAACTCCCCCCTTGAACAAATGAGAGAAGGTGCAGACCGAGGAAGGATATTCCTGGGCCGGTGGGGTGCTCTGTCTCCTGCCCACTGACCTGAGTGGCTTTGCTGGAGGGAACGCAGGCTTCGTGCTTCAGCCAAGAATGGAATCTGTGGGTGGGATGGAAGAGAACTCTGACCAGAGGCTCATCTATTTTTATTCTAGTTTTCTTTGGGTTTCTGAAATGATGCTAAAGATACTCATCCTGGCTAGATGAAGAGCTGCTTGGAAAGACGTTTTGATTTGAATATATCTTAGAGGTACTGAAAGTTTGAAACAAATACTAGAACTTCTTAGAGCAGCTTTAACTTCTCTGCACCCCAACTCCCCATCGTACACATTATGAATACACAGCCCCTGGGAGCCAACACGTACCCGTCTGTGTAAGGCTGCACTCTGGGGACCTCAGTTCTTTTAAGCGTGGCTTCTCAATCCCTTCAAATACAGAGAAGAGTTTTTAAGAATATGTTAACTTTTCAGGAGCAGCTACAAGCTGTTCACTCAAAAACAAAGAGAGCCTTATTCAGTACCAGATCTTCAATTCTTTATCTCTGTGTCAAGCCGTAATAAGTTGCAAAGTTCTGTGAACATAAAGACTGAGACCGCAATCACCCTATCAGTGTTCGGTGATGGGAGTTTGAGGAGGGAACGTGCAGAACGTTGTGCACAGGGAGCAAAGATGATCACTGAGGAGGAGGAGGGAGCCAGGCAGCAAACCCCAGGGGAGAACAAAGGAAAGCGACTCTGAGGAGGAAACAGGGAGGAAAGGGAATAGCAGGAGGAGGAGGAGGATGGAGGGCCGAGGTGGGATGTCAGCTCTGCTGCGGGAGGCCCCTGGGCCTTGGCAGGGAGTGAGTATTGATCCTGGGGGCCTCCAGGAAGCGTAATGTGCACACTCACGGGTAATATATTTATTTATGATTTATAGCCTGCTGACTTCCAGAAAGCTTTTGATGTGGCTCACCTACCAGTGAGTTAACGCTTCCTACACACACTGAGCAACTCTGGAAAAGGGAAAGAGCAGAAGCTCTGCGTCATTGCCGACTGTTTAAGTGCGCTAAGTGGGGGCTGTTTTCTCTGAAGGAGATGCCCACCGTGGCTGTCAGCATCATCTGGTAGGAGTCCTGAGACAGTCAAGCTTGTTCAGTTGACATCACCAGGAAGTTACTGAATTTTTCAGGTGATGGAAGCTTCTCCCTTTAGAAGTCTTCTTCAGCTTAAAATATTTTGCACGGAAACCAATGTATAATGAGGATTATATGCTTCTTTCTCTTCCAAGATGCTTGATAACTGATTGAAAAAATTCTTTTGAGAAATGCCATAATTTTTCTAGATATATGTTTTATTTTTGTAACTTTTTAAAAAATAAGATTTTATGTATTTTAGAGAGGGGAAGGGAGCGAGAAAGAAAGGGAGAGAAACAGCAACGTGTGGTTGCCTCTCTTGTGCACACAACTGGGGACCCAGCCCACAACCCAGGCATGTGCCCTGACGGGGAATCGATCTGGCGACCCCCTGGTTCACAGGCTGGCACTCAGTCCACTGAGCTGTACCAGCCAGGGCTGTTTTTGTAACCTTTATTGAGATATAATTCACATACCATAAAATTACCACTTTAAGTGTACAGTTTAGCGGTTTTAAGTCTATTTTTATGATAGTGCAACCATACCTCTATCTAATTTTAGAACATTTTCATCACTCCAAAAAGAAACCACGTGCCGTTAGCAGTCACTCCCCATGACCCCCCTCACGGCCCTGGCAGCCACCGATCAACCTTTTATCTCTGTGGATTCTACCATTTGGGACATTCTGGTTAATAGAATTATATAGCACGTTGTCCTTGGTGTCTGGCTTCTTTCACTCAGCACGGTCTTTTCAAGATTTATGCATCATAGCCTGTATCAGTGCTTCATTTCTTTTGGTAGCCAAATAATATTCTCTCACGTGGGTACACCACGTTTTGTTGATCCATTCATTAGTTGATAGACGCTTGGGTTGTTTCCACTTCTCGGTTTTTGTAAGTAGTGCTGCCGTGAACATTTGGGTGTACGTTTTTGTGGGGACGTGTGTTTTCCACTTCCTTGGGTCCGAGAACCACCCGTGAGTGGATGCAGCTGGGAGGGAGCCTCCGTTCTGGTGTCGCGCTGTGCGGGACCCGGGAGCTCTCTCGGAAGTGAGGGGGCCCTGGGTTAGCTGCCCCTGAACTCCCAGTCCCCAGACAAATGAGACTTTAAAACTTATGTCTATATTTTTACAATTTTTCAGATTTTCCTTCTGCTTAGTCGGCTGTCACTCTTTGCCTTTGACACTGAGCCTGTCTCCAGGAGAACCGAAAGCTTAATTTGGCCTTCTGAGCTCCAGACCAGACAAGCTGTTAACACCGTAGTTAAGTCAAGAGTGAACGGACTCTGAGTGAAGGACTGAGGTGCTCTCCTGAGGGAAAAAACACATGTGCGAGCTTTCATGTTGACTTAATTAAAAAATTCTACTGGGGAACATACTTCTGTATTCTCAGTCATGTTCAGGACACTTGAAGTTGTCAAGTGTGAGACCTCCGGTTAAGGTGTTATTGTAGAAAGTCTCTCAGGTACTAGGGATTATTAACTTAGACTGTGACTTTTAAAATGTTATTTTTGCTGGAATATGTGAAAATCAATTTAAGGACTGCTGAACTTATTCCAGTCTCAAACCTTTTCACAACACCCTCGTTTGGTAGGAAGGAAGCTGTGGGGGAGCCCTGACTCCTTGGCTGCCATCTGCAAAACAGGTTAAAAGGCCTCTGTGTGACTGCAGATTAGGTTATTATAAAGACTCAAATAACTGGAGTTTACACAAGACAGAGGTTTACTTTTTGGCTCACATTAAGGAAGGCAGTAGGTAGGTGGGCCAGGGCTATGTCATGGTCCCACAGTCTTCAGTAACCCAGGCTCCTTCCATTCTTTCTCCCTCAGGTTCACTCAGACAGCATGCCCATCACGATTGTTTCTCAGACAGCAGGAAGTAAGGGCAAGAACAAGAATGGTGCCCCTCAGGGCTGAGATGGCCCTTTTAAATAGCCTTCCTTGAACCCAGTGACATTCTCTTACATCTCGTTGGTCTCTTGGTTTTAAGGGAAGCTGGGAAATGGTGGTTTTTAGGCTGGGTACATTGGGGGTTCCATTAGTAAGGAAGAAAAGGGGAAAGGAACCAGAGAAAGGATATAGGGAGGCAACCCAGAGTCTCTGCTCTGACCTCCTAGGAGCTCATGGTTTAAGACAGATGAGACAAATGCCGGCCATCACACAGTGTGACGCCCACAGCTGTGCAGAGCTTTACAACAGCCCGTCCCTGGACCACTTCGAGGTCTGTAGGCCTAGGTTGTTGAAAAGGATGATTTCTGGTGGTGGATAAATTGTCCATCTCATTTCTTCAGTGGGAGCAGCAGAGGACTTTCTGGAGGATATGGAATTTCAGAAGGATGTGGAAGGGAATGATGCTATGAACACAGACCTGATGGGAATGGCTGGTCTTGAGCCATCTGCATGGTGTCACCCATTCTTGGTTTCCATTAGTGTGTTCACTGAATGCCATTGGTCAGGGGTATTCCAGGCAGTGGTTGAAGGTTTGGAGTATAGGCAGTGGCTAAGACAAGAAAGAGGCTTATTGATTTCCATAGAATCTCAAATCTAACTAGACTCCCATTATTAGCTATTACCACCAATTGACCTCTTTCTACCTCTAGAATCTTTCTTCACATTCCTATCTTTTTGAGTGCGTACATTGAATTACATGTTCTTGTAGAAAGTTATTGCTTAATATAGTAACCAAATACTAGTAATCTACCTCAAGCAAATAGACTTTAAAGAAAATAGAGATCTTTCTTGTATTCTTTTCTTTGTGGTCAGCTAACAATGCTGAGATTTTGAAAAAAGTTCAAGCTACAAAATAAGCAAAATAAACATGAGATTCTATTTGAGCTGTTTTCTGAAGGTGTCACTTTAAGTAATCTACAGGCATTATTTGAGTTTGATTCACAAATCTGCATTAGAATTTGTTGAGAACTTGATGTCTGTGGTAGAGGGAACAGGTTAGCAATTTTCTATACTTGTTTAGAGCTCTGTAATGTTGCACGAACTGGTTGAAGTGGTTTAAATGCTTCAAAAATAAGAGGGTTGGGGCAGACAGTCTTTCTCAATGCAAAGATTTTATGAGTCTAGGGTTTTCTTTTGAAATATTGACCAACAGGTCACTTCTTTCTAAGCAACCAACCCTGTGGTCACTGAAACCATAAGATTTTGTTGCTGTTCTACCATAACATTTCCATGTACACAAACTGATTATTTTTACAAATGTTCAGGAATCTCCAAATATTATCCAGATATATGAAAAGGGCAAAAGTTTTTTCCAGCATTGAAAGTTATTTGCCTTGGGCACTTGGGAGAATCTGACTCATGATTAAAAAATTTATTTGAAATCAGGCCTTGCACACTTCATGGGTAGTTTCCACCTCTGCTCCCTCTGCCATCTTTCCATTCTCTCCCCCTCTGCCATTGTCAACCTTTCTATCCTATAGAAACTAAGTCTGTTCCCTCCTTTAAGTAACCCCCTCCCCTTAGCTTATCTTTCATCTTTTGTTAAAATATAAATTTCTCAGAAGAAAAATAAAACCAAAATCATTGTGCTCACTGGTTTAGCTCTTCACCTCTGTAGCACATGCTAAATCCCCTCTTCTCTGGCTTCTACTCCCCTACTTTACTTTTATTGTTCCACTAATGCCAACAGGTAAAGCCAGCAGTTGCCCAATTCCAGCGGGCATTTTCTAGCCCCTCAGCATACTGGTCCTCTCTGTTGCCCTCAATTCAGTTAACAGCCTGTTCCTCCATGAAGCTGTGTGTGCCCTTGACTTTCACCACATTGTAGTCTTCTGGTTCTCCTTGTACATTCTGACTACTCTTTAGTGTCTTTAGTGGGTTCTACTCCATGTGTCCTTTAAATGCTAAGTGACATCTGATAAGCCACTTGATTCTTTTTTTTTTTATCCATGAAAAGTAGAGAGGTTGGAATGGATAATCTCTTAAGGTCCCTTCAAGCTCTGATATCATTTTAAGTCATATTATCAGGAGTCGGAATTCACTGACTTGAGTTACAGAAAACTCTTGTGTTTCATGTAAAAAGAAGTGTAATGTGAGATGATTAACATTTGGGCTGCGATTCTGTGGAGGCATATTGTTGGCTGATTCTTTCAGAGAAGTCACAAAAGCTGAAAACCAGTCCGACATCACTCAGCAGTTCGTCACCATGTGGGAGACTGGCTAATGCGAGCTGTAGTTTCAGCACAACAGAACAACTAACCATTCATGTCACACTTCGGCACTGTGGCTTGGAGGGGGCTGGTTGGAATGAGGCTTTTTGGCCACCATGACCTCCAGACACGACCACACACTGGGCACAGTTACAGTCCTAGAGAGTTGGCGAGGTTGCAACCACTGTCATAGTGCTTCTCCTGGGACATAATGTTTGACTAAGCATGGCAACCGATGACAAAGATGTTGACCTTTTCCATTGATCTATTTCAGTGACAGTTAAATGGTACCCAGTCTTTAATAATTTAGTGATGTGTATTACTATCCAAGATTTCAGATTATTGCTAGAGAATGGGACTTAATTTGCTGGGCAGGGATAGGAGCAAATGTATAAGGGAATTTTCATCTCTAAAGTGGGGTGGGTGCAGATACTGCTGGGTGGGGAAAAGGGAATAGAAGAGACAAGTTGACGGAGCTGAAAAAGGTTGTCTCCCTTGTGTTAGTGCTTGCACATGCCCTCATCTGTCGTGTATGGTTCCTCCAACACTGATTCAACCAAAAACTCTAGGTCCTGGTACAACCAAATACTCTAGACACCCAAGGCTGACTCAGATTTGTGTTATTTTGGGGTGGAGGGTATAATTTATTTAATATTTCTGAAGAGCTCAGAACTGAGAAATAAAGTCATGAAAACCCAAAGATATAAGATTTTAATTGCATTATAGGTTGGCAGGAGAGACCACACAGGCACCCCATAGCTATTAGGTTAGATTACCTTTCCCATGTAATTGGACAAGGATACAAAATGTAATTGGTAGGTCATCTGGTAAGCCATTCTGTAAAGGCATTGCCTTGGCTACAGCAGCAACCAAATTAAGGCCATAGTTAGCAAGACAGTGGATACGTTGGACCACTGAGACAGTAGGGAGGGTCCTATGCCATAATCTTGAGCGCACACCCCGCGCACCTTTGTTAGCTTCTGTGGGGATGCACAGGTTGCTGCCTCTTGGCCTCTCTGAATGGGAGCCTTAGAATACCAGGTGGGCACCCAATGGCAGGCCTGGGAATTGCATTAACTTTATCTGCACAGTGGTGGTGCTGGCATTTTGCCTCACCTTTCAGAGCAAAGGACATCCAGCAACACTCTCTTGGGAAGCAGATTAACTTTTGTGAGTCACTGCTTTTCCATCTCATTTATGATTCATGACCTGGGCTGTATTTTTAGCTTGTATTTATTTGGGTCTGAGAAGTGGGCTGGATGGAAGTGTTGTTTGGAAACTTATGGAAAGATGAGGAGAAATTGGCATCATACTTAAGCTGAGGTATCCTGAAATGTGGTTATAGTCATCTGACATTCTGTGAACATTTACTGAGAGCCTACTGTGTGCCACATACTGTGCCAACTCTAAGGATGCAAGGTAAATGGCACCCAGCTTTCAGCCCCCAAGAGCCCATTGAATTGTGCAGGCAATTTACTAGGTAACTAGTGTACTGTAACTGCTGCCTATGACCCCAGCCATATCTTTGGACTTCAGTCATGTTGAAGAACTGGGTGTTTTTGGAGCACCCTTTACTCTTGCCCTCACTTCTTGCACATGCTGTACTCATTGCCTGGAAGTACCCTCCCCCGGTCTCTCCTTAGTTGCACTTTATGACTCACGGCAGCATCCCTTCTTCTGAAAAATTTTCACGGATTCCCAGAGGCTGGGTCAGAGACTCTCCTATATACCTTGCATCCCAGTGTTTATCATGCTCCTATAAATAGTGGTCTGGATTCTGGTCCCTTCAAAGTAGAGGCTTATCTATCAGCTCTCCAAACTTGGAGCCAGGTGAAACCAAAGAGGGTTGGGAGATAAACATTGTCATCTCAGTGTAGTCACTGCCATTTGCTGAGCCCTTCCCATGTGCCGGTGCTGTGCTCAGCACCACACGCACGTTAACTTTTTTTGAGCCTCATAATGGCTCTAATGAAGCAGATAAGTTATCATTCTTATTTTATAGATGAGGAAACTGAGGCTTTGAGATGTCAAGTTATTTGCCCAAGGTTTCTCAGCTGAGGCAGGCAAAGCAGAGATTCAGAGCCAGGCCTGCCACTCAGAGCCCATGTTGCTAGACTGTGGCACCGTCCCTCTTCCCTTTCACGGTGACTGTATCAGTCAGGCTGGACTAGGTCCCCCAGCATGTCAGTGGCTTACACAAATAAGGCTTATTTCTGGCTTATGCTATGTGCCCACAGCAAATTATCTGGAGGTGTCTAATCTGTGCCATTCTCCCTTAGGAGTGAACTGAGAGAGGCTCTGTCTCTATGCTTCCCAGTTGCAAGAGAGAAGAAATGTGACTAGTCATTCCCCCACTTCGAGAGTCCTCTTGACTATCCCTGATAAATCAGGAACCATACCCAGCCTCGAAGCGACAGTAGAAGTGCAGTCTTACTATGTGCTGGGAAGATGAAACATCGGAAATATTTGTAGAGCAGCACTAAAATTGCCCACATTGTATTAGATAACTATAGGACTAGGAGAAGTATACAAATAAAAGCAAATGAGAAAAATAAAGTGTATGGGGGAAGGAGGGCCTTCCAGGGAATAAGAGAAAGCGTGCCTTTTGACCCCTAGGTGTCTAGTTAAACAGATATTGGGATCAATTATTCAGTTGTTCTTCCTGTAAGCTGCAGCATTAAGGCTTCCCCTCCTCGGAATGCATTAACGCTTTGACACAACCTGAGAGTTTGCTGGCTCCATCAGGAGAGAGTCGTCCGTTGCTATTACAAAAGCAACCAAATCTGAGTAGGCTCATCTTCCAGCTCTCACTTCCATTTTGGGGAGCCAGTCCCACCCGGTCAGAGGCTTTCCCCAAGGGCAGCAGAGAGCAGCATTGCTGGTTTTCTGGGATTATGCCTACAGAGGGACAAAAATCTCTCACACGTTTCTCAGTAGGTTGGGACGCACTGCCAACACTTGCTGCTCCCCACCAAGGGCTTAGCTTGAAGCTATTGGCTGTGGCTTTTGAATTTCAACATTAAAATCGAATATAAGATACAAGGCCCCCAAGGAGTTTCTGCAAAAACACACTTGGACAAGGAGAATTGGCTCTCGTACCACACGATTCCTGTTTTTTGAGAACACAGAGGGTGATGGACATGGTGTGGAATGAGTGCAGTACTTACTGTCCTGGGTGGTGGAGGCAGCAGCCATTCTTCAAGTCACTCCCAGTTCGTACAGAATAGAAGACATTTGCCAACTGTGGAGCCTGCCTGGCTTTACCATTCTACTGTTTCTTTTCTTCATGGAAAAATAGTTTTATATATGAGGGAAGAGAGAGAGATTGGATAGATGGAGGAGAGATACATTGTAGTATACAATGTAGTATAAAAAAAGATTTTTTTTTAATTTTTAGAGAGAGGGGAAAGGAGGGAGAAAGAAAGGGAGAGAAACATCAATGTGAGAGAGAAACATTGATTTGTTGCCTCTTATATGTGCCCTGGGAGCTACATGGGAGAGCAGGTTTAGAGGGAGTTCAGGGAGACAGGTGTCAATGGAAGAGGCACAAGTGGTCTTGCCAAATGCTGATGTTCCTTAGAGTGATTTTATAGCACCTTTGAAAGTTCCCATCCAAGCGCCCAGGGCTGCTGACACCTTCCCTCTCTCCACTATTCTCTGTCCCCTCGTGTCTTTCTTCAGAGTTCTCAATGCTGGCAGTACCATGTGTGTGTGTGTGTGTGTGTGTGTGTGTGTGTGTGTGCGCGCGCGCAGTCTCCTCCACTAGAAGTTTAGCAGCAGCGAGCTGGACTGCTCTATCCCATCACACAGACACACAGTAGCCTCTCAAACTAAACTTTGACTGATTGAATTGAACATTTCTTTAAAAAATTCGAACATCTACTCTGCTGAAAGCTCCTTCTTCTGCTCCAGGTTCAAAAGCCTGAAAATCGGGATTTGAGATTTTCCAGAGGCAGGGTCCCTCATCCCCAGTGTGTGCCTGCCCAGGTCTTCATTACACTGGTGCTGCACTAAAAGCGGAAAGGACTTTCCATTCCCTTCCCACATGATGCACCTTTTGACTCAAACCTAGCATAAGGAGAGCTTTGACCAGCTTAACGCCAGGGCTATTTCAACTGGCAATATATCCCTTTAAGAAGGAACACATTACAGATGGTCCAGTTAGGATGCAGGTTATTTTGAGACTTCCTGAACATCATTTCTTGGCTACTTCATTCAAATAAATCATTTATTGCCCTGTAAGAGGTTCTGGGGATAATGATGACTAAGTCTCACTCCCTGCCCTTGAGAAGCCCACAGTCCAGCAGTGGGTGTAGACATTTAAGTAGATAAATAGCAGCCCCACTGGGTGAGTGCCACCTTGGGGGATGACAGAGGTGCTCTGGGAGCCCAGAGGAAGAGCAATGAGCTCTTCCCCAAGGGTGTGGAAGGAGATTTCACACAACTGGGACGATTTCTGACGTCTCCCTCATGTATTCATCACTCATCCACTCACAAGTATTTCCTGAATCATTTCCATGAGGGCCACACACCGCCTGCAGATACTGTTGGTGTGACCTGTTACTGTTGCTTTTTCTTGGGTGCTTGGTAATAACTCTGTTGAGAAATAATTCACATACCATACAATTTGGCCATTGAAAGTGTACAATTCAATGTTTTTTAGTGTATTCACAGAGTTGCGCGACTGCCACCAATATTAGAGCACCTTTATCAATGCCCAAAGCAATCTTGTACCCTTTAGCTGTCTTACCTTGTCCCCTCAACCTCCCTGCCCTGCTTTCTAGCTCTATAGACTTGTTGATTCTAGGCACTTATATAAATGAAATCATACAATATGTTGTATTTTGTGACGACCTTCTTTCCCTTAGAATAATATTTTCAGGATTCATCCATGTGATAGCATGTATTAGTACTTCATTTCTTTTTATTGGCAAATATTATTCCATTGCATGATATAGCACTTGTTATTGATCCATCTATCAGTTGATGGATATTTGGGTTGTTTCTACTTTTTGGCCATTAGGAATAATGCTGCTGTGAACATAAGTATTGCAAGTTCTGGGTGACCTGTGTTTTCAGTTGTCATGGGTATGTGTCTCGGAGCAAAACTGCTGGGCCACATGATAGATAATTCCAAGTTTCACCTTTGGAGGAATTGCCAACCCGTTTTTCCCAGTGGCTGTACCATTTTACATTCCTATCAGCAATGTATGAGTGTTCTAGTTCCTTCTCATTTTTGCCAGCACTTGCTATTTTCAGTTTGTTTTTTGAATTATAGCCATCCAGAGGGTGCGAATTAATATCTCATTGTGGTTTTGGGGTGCAATGTCCTAGTGATGAACAGTACTGAGCAGGTTTTTTTATGTGCTTATTGGCTCTTTGTATATCTTCTTTGGAGAGATGTCTATTCAGATCATTTGCCCATTAAAAAATTAGGTTACTTGTCTTTACTATTGAAATATAAAATTCCTTATATATTCTAGGTGAAAATCCTTTTTCAGATATGTCACTTGCAAGTATTTTCTCTCAGCGAAGGAGGCTGAGACAGAATAGTCAGAGGATAAATACGAGGAGTGAGAAAATGCTCTCAAGAAAACCAAGGAAAGAGAGGTTCAGAGTGAAGAGAAGGCGGCTAGAGGCCGTCAGAGGTGTAAGCCCCCGACGGGGGAGCCACTGGTTCCCTGGAGTGGACTGTGAGGAGGTGGTTGGTTTGCCCGCACAGTTTCAGTGAAGCCCGGAGGCCAGACACCGCTGTCGTAAGTTCAAGGATGAGTGGAACGTAGGGACGATGGCTCAAGATTTTGAAGAGAAGGTTCTGTCCCCTCTCCCTGACTTTTTTTTTTAACATGGAAAAGACTGGAAATTATTTAAAGATGGCAGACAAATCTTGCAGCATCTTCAGGCCACCTTGGTGGCTTGTATCGTTGTTGAACACTACTGCATGAAGGTCAGGTCCTCGTCATACCGTCCTTGCACACAGTTCGTTCTCAGCGTTCTGATCCTTTCCAAGTGTGGTTCCTCCTTGTCTGAGCATGCTCAGGGCTTGCGCCTCACACCTCCTCCTGAACAATTTTTCTGTTCTCCTGGTGCAGGGCCAGGCACATTCTCAGAGGCAATATGCCCGTAAAAAAAAGGGGGTATCTGGCTGGTATAGCTCAATGGATTGTGAACCAAAGAATCCCAGTTTGATTCCCAGTCAGGGCACATGGCCTGGGTTGCAGGCCAGTTCCCAGCAGGGGATGCATGAGAGGCAACCATACATTGATATTTCTCTCCCTCTCTCCTTCCCTTCCCCTCTAAAGATAAATGAATAAAATACTTAAAAAACCAGAAATAAAAAGGGGTCTAATCCTATTTAGTGAGTAATAAACTGTGGTTCCTAAAGGTTAAGTGGTAAGCTTTATTTAATTTTTAACTCTAAATAATACTACCTACTTCTTTTTAAAAATATAAACAATACAAAATGTAAAGTAAAAAATGAAAGGCTGCTTCTCTCCCATTCCCAGAGGTAGCCACGGTTAACACGGATCCTTCTGTATCCTTCAGACATTCTTTCTGAGGATGTAAGAATATATCATTCTGCACAAGAGTCAGAATGAGAAGTTTCCATGTCTCTCCTTTTCTCTGAAAACCTCCAGTAATCTCTTTTCTGGAATGCAAAGCCCACGATACACTTGGCCGTGAGTACAGGCTATTCACCTCTCCCCGGGAGCAAGTGCTTGGCGCTCAGACAGTACGAAAATATTATTACTGCCCTGGGGCGGGAGGGAGAGTGATGTGCGCTGTCTGCCAGGTGCTGAATGGGGAGGCTGTGTGAGCACTGCTGAGCTCTGCCACTTTCCCACCAGCCCGTGTGTCTCCTCGTCACCTGGTAAGGAATTAGGGAGTGTCCGCTGTCTCATGGGCCACCTCCCACCATCCCCAGAAGAGCCTGCGTTCACGCCTGTTCTTACCAGGTAGCCCCCAAGCTCACCGCCCTCTTAGCCACCTGGGCAGCACAAAGAGGAGTCAGTGGGAGCCAGCTGGATGGCCTCCTCTGTTTTTGATGTTTCTGCTATACAAGACTTCCACACTGACCCCCCCCCCCCAAATGCACTGTGGACTCTAGAATAAACCCTGATTTAGTCTTACTGAACAAATGAAACTGAGCCAGGCACTTCCTGTGACAGGCCTTAATTTCCTCATCTGTTAAATGGAATCACCCACAATGACTAACCCCACAGACAGAAAAGTCATCTCTTTCACACTTGCCCTGTCCTGACGAGGATGGGCTCTTTAAGAACACAGACCGTGCCTTACGTGATTCCGCATTTAGTAAATGAATGGGAGGTATTGTCACCCCAGTTTATACCTAAATCAACAAACCCAGCTTCTCCCTGAGGCCTTGACATTCAGCCACTGCCCACTTTCGCAGGTGGAAAGAAGTGGGTAGATTGTTGTTATGTGTTGCTCGTCCCTGCCTCCTCACGGCAGTGGTTTCTGAGCGAAGGGGACTGTGTAAGTGGACGGGGAGGCCACGTCCATTCTGGCACTGGCGGTAATTGTGGCAACAATCAGGCTGCGACCCCTCCCTGCAGTCTGCTAGGAGTGGCTTCGTCATGCACGCGCAGGGTGAAAGGGGACAGGTACGCACGGTCATGATGACCTCAGGCCTCGCTATGGGTCGAAGGGGGGGTGGTGAGAAAGCAGAGGCACGGTGCTCAGACAACCTTCCCGTTCACCACCTCACGACTTGCCTTTCTTCAGAAACTTTAGTTTTTCTCAGTGAGTGGCAGGAGGTGTCACCTGTGCTGACAGACAAGCATGCAAAGCAAAGCAGAGGTTTCAGGGAAGGGAAGGGGGCATCAGAGGCAATGCTGCATCCTGCCTTAGAAGGGAAGGCACAAGGGGGTTAGCTCCATGAAATGTGATTAAGAAGAAACCTTTGGAAGCTCCCCTCTCTCGCCATCCTCCGCTCGCTCTCTCCGCTGAAATCCCACTGTTGGTGAGTCACTGAGTGGGCCGAGAATCACCTGGCTTAGACACTGGCCCTCATGTAGAAGGGTTCATGGCCATTTAGGGCTTCTCCCCACAGCGCCTGAGGAATAATGCACTGTTCTGCCCTCCACCCTTTTGACTGCAAAGCCTTCTCGGTTTAGGTTGTCTGTTGCCAGTCTCTCAGATGGGACAACAACAAACTGGGAGGAGATGACAAAGAAATCTAGAAGCCTTCCAAAGGTCATCTTCCTGGTCTGGAATTCCTGAGTCTCGCTGAGTCCACAGTTCTGTACTCCTCACTTATTCCCAGTCCACCCTGCCCTTCCCTCGGTCTCTTCTTCCTTCCTCTGCTCATTTAACAGATACTGTTGGAGTTGAGCCATAGAAGCTGTATTCATTCTTTCATTAGATTTCCGTGTCCCAGGCACTGTCCCAAGTGATGGGAAAACAGGGGTGATCGTGGTCCTCACCCTAATGGCGCTTACAGCTAAGGAAAGAACACAGGTAACAAGCACATTAACGAGCAAACCTGATAATCCATCAGTGGTGATGAAGGCCACAGCAGGGAGATTCTGAGGCAGTGACATTTGAATTAAATCCTGGAAGGTGAAGAGGACTCAGTCCCATAGAGTAATGGGGAAAAGCCAGGCAGAGCCTGCAGTGTGGGGAGAGGAGCAGTGAGTACCAAGGCCCCAGGTTTGGAAAGAGCTGGGAGTGTTCAAGAAGTAGAAAGAAGGCCCATGTGGCAGCACCGTGCACGGGGAAGAGCGACACAGTGGGAGTGGAAGGGGCAAGCAGGGCCAGAGAACGCAGGTCTGGGTTTACAGTATTGCATTGGCTTTGGTAAATGCCAGGAATTTTAAGCAATGGAGGGGCGCATTCGGATATTCATTGTGGAAAAGCCACTCTGGCAGAGTATGAAAAATGCAGGTGCTTGGTCACATTTTCAAAAAATGTGCCCTGGTGGGCCCAGTCACCTCATCTTAAATCGATGATTTACATGGAGGGGAAAGAATGACAGCCTCCTGTGCACTGATGAAGACTTGGAGGTGCAGCCAAGAACTGTTTCCTAACCCGCTCGGGGAGCCCATTCTTTCCAGCATGAGGGGCACAAGAAATAGGGAAGCAGGAGGTAAATGCTGGAATGGAAGAAGATACTGAAAGGCGGGAAAAGCCGAAGCAGCCAGGAAGGTTAGGAAAACCATCGTTTCAATCCACCTTGATATGAGCTTGGGCCATTTCATGACAATCTCATTTCATGACAGTTCTGAGGCGAGTGTTCTGCCATACCCCCTAAATCTAGCTTTCCTGCCCTACTCAGTCTTATGCTTCATTGAACAGAAATCTCCACACATCACTTACTTCCCTGAGTTACTCAAGCCTTGGGAGGACAGAACAGGACATTCAAACAACGTTTTTGTGTCAATACCAGAGACCCAAGAAGAGCGTGATGAACAGGAACCTGGCTGAGAATCACCAGGTTCCTGGCGTCCTGACCCGTGCCCTCTCCCCGACCCTAGGCTCCAGGCAGTCCTTGGGGGACCGAACTGGCTCTTAGGATACTAAATCTACAGCATTTGTTCAGAAACATTACACAGAGTGTCTGGGGAGGCACCCCTGGCTCCTGCCATCTTTTCATAGAGCTACTGCCATTTCTAAGCAGAGGGGAGCTGGACCGCTTCCAAACAGTAAATATGTCATTTTCTAGGAGCGGACAGATCACTTTCAATCAGACCGCTCTGCCATCAGTGCTTCTGAGCTCATTCTCTAAGAAACCCTCCTCCTCATCAACTAAGGCTCTGCTAAGAGGATTTACTCCCACAGCCTCACCTGGCAAAGCTGCACAGGCAACCACTAAGTCTGCATCCCCAGGCTTACTTCCTCTCCACGATCCCAGAATCCAATTTTAAACTGCCAGCTTATTTCCTGGATGCTCCACCAGTGTCTCTCAGTCAATGGGTCCCAAAGCAGCTCATCTTCCCCTGCCTTGACTTTCCTGTTTCTGGTAGTGGAATCACTGTTCCCTCTGCTACCCAGGCTGGAAATGTCTGAGTCATCCTTGACTCATCCTTCTCTTATTCTCTACGGCAAATCAACTACCGAATCACGTAGTATCTATTTCCGTGATGCCGCTTGAATCCGTCCCCTCCTTCCGACTGCTACCAGCCCCTTTCGGTATGGGCTGTCATCACTTCCCTCCGGGCAGGCGCATCCTCGCTTACTCCCTCACTGTTAACCCACCTTCACACTGCTGCTGGCATAAGCCTCCTCCGACCCAGACTGACCACATCCCTCTTATACCAGCAGGCTGATGTGCCTCCCACTGCTACCGCGTTAAAACCACCTTTGAGCTTTATAAGTGACAGTTCCCGTTCTAGTACTTCATGTTCAATTCACTCATTCCTGGCATAGGATATGATGTTTTCTCTTTTCTTGAACTCCCTTACATGATTTTGCAAAAAATAAGATCTTATGTTACTAAATCCTATATTATCTGCATTTGTATGCTTGTTTTATCTCTTTAGAAGATGCATTGTTTCTGTGTTATTAGTCTCACATTTATTTTTACTTCCTCCAATAGTTTTACATACCAGGTGCTGCTCTTACCATGACCCCTGTAAGAAATGATTTACTCTCACAAATATTCTAATTGTATCTGCATTTCACTGGTGACAAAACTGAGATAGAGAGGTGTAGAATGCCTTACTGAGGTTCCATGACAAGTGGCAGAGCCTTGATTCAAATTCACAGGGTCGGACCCTGCAGCTCAAGATCTTAACCATTGAATTCATATTTGTCATTGTTACCTATATTCTTAATACACAGTTTGACTTTTGCTGATGTTGTATAACTGAGCTGAGGTTTAAGCCACATGCCCATTAATGGTCAGAAATATCAATGGTAGGCAGGGCTTGTAAATGTAACTTGGTAGCAGGAACTGATTAAAGGTGTTTCTCAGGAAATGACTCTAAAGCTAAGAGACATCTTTGTGCTACTTTTTCCCCACCTGTTCTTTTTTTTTCTTATTCCAGTACATGGGCTGTATTGAAGTGCTGCAGTCGATGAGGTCACTGGATTTTGGGAAGAGAACTCAAGTTACAAGGTAGGAGAACAAAAATGGGAGGGGCTTTAAGGACTATTTTTTATTGTACTTTTATATTTCATCATAGGAGCGTGTTTATTTAGAAAGTCGAAGAGGTAGAAAGAGTGAGCTAGCTGGGCTGTGCAGGTTTAGGAAAACAAGTTACAGAGTCAGAAGAACACTATTTTATTTTATTAAAGTCACAAGAGTGACTGGAAGGTAGAACACAGTCCAGTGACTTTGGGGAAGTGGCTGCATCACGTAATGTGAAAGAGTTTCCAGTTCTGTGGCAGAGCACCTGAATTTTATTTATATAAGAACTGGTAAGATGGCACAGTCATGAAAATAGCTGCTTTCCCAGGTACCCAAAGAATTTAAATCTAGGCTTAGAAATTGGACCTTACAGAAGGTCCTGATAACCTGTTGAAGAAGTAGCTGACGAGAAGAGCAGAACTGTTTCTCATCTTCGCATTTTGAAAGTCATATTCATTTAACAATAACTCCCCATCCCCTGCCCCGTCTCCAGCCCCTGGCAACCACCATTCTACTTTATGTCTGTGAGTTTGACTACTCTGGGTACCTCATGGAAATGGAATCGTGCAGCACTGGTCTGTTTCGATTGGTTTCTTTCACGTAGCATAATGTCCTCAGTGCTCATCACTGAGCCAAACAATCTGAGTATTTTGGAGCCTGTTGGTGTATAGCACTAGGTTGTTCTGCAGAAGAACTGTACTAGATGATACTCCTCTCTCCCAGCCATGCACTTACTTTTGTTGGAATCCATTTTTTAATTGTTGTAAACTTGTAAGTCTATATTTTCCTATTGTTTAATAAGTGGGGAAAGGCTTTTTTTCTATGCCATGAAGTTTCAGGTTGTGACTAATGTTCACACCCCAGGGAAGGCCCCTGGCATTGTTTCTGGATATTGTTCTTTGTAGATGTGTCTGTGCGTGATTTGGGTGTGGCTGATTTCAGCACTGACGTGGCCTCAGACCTGGGCAGGAGGTTTGGTAAGAGTGTGAAGAATGCACATTTTTTCCCAGGAGTGGATAAAAAAAAATGTCCAGTTTGGCTCCAAGTCAGAGGAGGGAGAGGCTGTCTGGATGGGAGATTCCTAGGTCAAGATGCCCTTATGGTGCAAGTGGCTTGACCTGGAGTCAGCAGACTCTGGCCCGATTAGCCCAGGGGCCTTGTCTCTGGCAGGGCTAGAAAGCAGTGAAGCTGATTTCCACACATCAGGGTTAAACACCAGTCTCCCTGGTTCAGAATCGGATGCTCTAGGCAGTGTACTCTCAGCTCCCGACCCACTTCTCTGGAGCTGGCTGTTTGAGGTGGCTACCTGAATTCAGCGGCAGACCTAAGATTCCCTGACCCAGATGGGGGAAGGAGAAAAACCAGCAAGGAAAGAGAGATAGAATACAAAGAAGATATGAAATAGGTATGACCCACTTTAAAAAATTAACAAAAATGGAAATTTACTGAGCAGAACAGTTATCATGCAGAATAACGAATTCCATACTGGTATTTCACAGAAAACTCAACATACAAAAGAAAGTTTTATACTTTTTTCCCACGGGAGCTCATACACATATTGCTGACATTGGGAGTGATCTTTGAAACTCTTGGAGACTCTAGGTCTTGTAGGACCTTCTACAAGTGGGTATACGCTTAGGTGCTAGTGCACAACAATAGGCCTTCCTATATGTTACCCGGGTGGGGACATTTTGGGGGGATCAGGATCTTTTCTTTAGGCCCCCCTCTCCTCTCAATACTAGACTGGTGTATTCAGTGAAGGCTGCACCTCAAAGCCATGTATGTGTTGCCATGTGCGTGGGAACAGTGTGACCAGCACAAGAAAATGGTTCAATTTCCCCAAAGTTCTAATTTCCACCCTGCTTCCCAAATATTTATTCTTCTTCTGTCTCTTAATGTTTCCTTCTTTATCTCGTTTTCCTTTCCTCTCTCAGCTTCCAGGTATTTTGACATTCATCCACTACTCAAATGGCTTTATTACCAGTTTTCTTAAATGTTATCATTAAAATATTACTGTTAAATCAAATTTCAAGCGATTTCAAGTTTAATTGCCACTTCTGGACTATAGGTTTCATTTTGCTCATACTTTTATGTAGTGCAAGAAAAAACATTTCAGTGGACTAGTTAGAATTCTGAGAGAAGGAACTTTGTTCCACATGACCACAGGTGTCTCCTGACATTTACTGTTCAACATAAGGTCGATTGGGCATCAATGCTGATAAACCTGTGTAATGAATTGCCACTTCAACATCCAAACAACTCATTCAGGCCAATGTCCCCCACTAGCAAATGGTCTTATCATCCCTATCCGAGTTTGCACATTTTCCCAGATAACAGGGAGACACAACGTGAAGTTCCTGATAAGAGGGGAGGAGCTATGATGAAGACCCACCAAGGTGACTCAGCATCTGAAGCAGAGCAGAAGGGCAGAGTACAGTTTTTTTTTTTCATGAGGGACCTGTCTGCCACTGGCTTGAGGGCTGGATCCCCAGCGTCTAGGACACAGAAAGCACTCAAGCAGAGCAGCACAGGGAATAAAAAGAACAAGAGGCCACTCACTGTCAGAGATCCCACTGCACTTTCCTACCTCAGCCCAGATTCAGTCCTGAGATAGCCCTGGAGTGGCCGTTACTGTCCTTCTGCCCTCGATTCGCACCCAGACATTTAACTTCTTGACTGACTGAGGTCCAGATCTCCGTTTTTAGTAATTGAGTATTCATGCAAAAAGGCAAAGCAGGAGGTTTTTCTTGATAGTAAAGAGAAGCAAAATCATTAGGAAAACAGAGGTTCACAGCCACAGTTGTCTTGAAAATGACTGGAAAACAATACTGAAAGGGAAAGAGGAAAGGGGGAAGATGGAAATCATGCTAAGGATGATACAGTCATTTGTACTCTCCTATAAAGATCTCATCGTGGGTTTAAAAACAAAGCTAAAGAAAACAAACAAACAAACAAACAAACAAAAAAACCTTTCATTTGATCTGAAACATGTACATGTGCAAGAAATCAGGTCACTAAAACCTAAAGCCTGACTACCCTCCCTTGAGTAACCATCCGTGTCATGCAGAGAAGTCTCTCTCCCCCTACGGATGCCTCCTTGTCTATGTTTATGTGGAGACCTGCCTCGGGCACTGAAGGGGGAATAAACCCATCAAAGGCACACACTGTACGTGGAGCTGGTGGGATGGGCTTGGCTTCCAACCCTGAAGAACATAACTTCATAGCAAACGCTCAATGGGGCCATTTAATTCATCCCCACAGGACATTACACAGGGTGAGGCAACTTTGGTTTCTGGTTGCTTGTAGGGAAAATAATACAATGGCTAATACATAATTCAAAATAATAAAATAATACAAAAATAAACTCTGTGCTGCATACTCACGACTGAACCTCCTCTGCCCCACCCTGTATGCCACAAGAGGGTAAAGCACGCTGCTGGTGGGAGGCACCTCCAGGTCACTGGCTTACTACTCTGTCGTCCTCCTTCAGTTTTTGCCTTATATGTGTAACTCTTATTTGTTAAAAAAAGAAAAATTCAGACAGACAAAGTGTGAGGCACCGGCACAGGATCTGTCCCCGTCATGCTCCAGGACAGCTGGGGAGATGTGGCTGGCACGGGACTCGCCTCCTCCTGTGATGGTCCTTGGACGTCTCTGAAGAAAAATGGAGGGCGGTTAGAGCACGGGTAGTGAGTGTTCACTTCTGGAGTCCTGGCATAAGATTCATTTTCTCTAGCTGATCCTTGGGGACTGCATGGCATGGACCATTTCTTGCGTCCATTTTATGGGGGACAAAAATCCTGGCTAGCATTTTTTTTTGTACTGCTGCTGTAGACGCCACAAGCTGTGTAGGCGATTTTGTACTAGGTGAGACAACAAGGACCTGGAGACCATAATTCAGAGGATATTGTAATTGGACTAATTTCCTGTTTGAAACGTTATTGCTCCTGAGCAGTGATTCTGCAAATTTAGTTCATGAGCTTCAAGTTGTGATTCTTTGGCTTCAACAGGACATTAAAGGCAGTTCTTCAGAGACAGATGCATATGACTTGTGTGTGTGTGAACAGCCATTACACAGATGCAAAGCAGGGCCAGGATGCAGCTAAACATTTACCCAAAGATCTGTGCTTGTGGTTTCTCAGATATGTGAACATT
Source organism: Artibeus jamaicensis (assembly GCF_021234435.1). Lineage (NCBI taxonomy): Eukaryota > Metazoa > Chordata > Mammalia > Chiroptera > Phyllostomidae > Artibeus > Artibeus jamaicensis. Next base: position 22,080,138 of record NW_026521883.1, read on the forward strand.
AGAAAAGAAAGTATTCTGTAGAGGTCAAATGTGTTCCTGTAAGGTAGCTACATTAGTAAATCCATTTGAGTGCAGGCTGGCATTTATCTAAATCTGAGAATTGTGGTAATGGGATTGGTTGCAGCTATGCATGGGTAATGTGCCTTAAACTTGGAGGAACTGTGTGGCATCTGGTGTGTGTGTGTCTGACTTGTGAGGAGGCCGTGGAGTTGGGAGCAGGATTGCTGCCCACGTGAGCTGCAAAATGAAGACCATCGGAACAGGGATAAAAGGCTGAGTCTGTCGACTTGCCAGGCAGGGGAACACTCCCCGGTGAAAACTTGACTGACAAGAGTGGTAAGCATAAAAAGAACTGAGGAGTTTTAAAGTTCTAATTTATAGTATTCATGCTAAGGATGGAAAAACATGTACTCTGGCTGAGACGGGATGTACATGGTTAGATAAAAAGAAGGTTCACTGTTCATTGGTCAGGAAAGAATGTTAAGATGCCAGTAAAGGTCTTGTGTTCTAGGGTCAAGGTTTATGATCTGTATCAGCTAGTGAGAACAAATACAGAGGGGGGACCCCCCAAAAAACCCAGAATTATCTCCTGGAGGGCAGGTCCTTGTAATACAGGCTTCTCCAACTACGTGAGTGTTCTAGGAACCCATCTGTATCAGTTTACCAGTTGACGCTGTTGTGAGAGGCTGTGTTTGGCTTCAGTGAATGTTTTTTGAAGAATCTTTCAGTGCCTTGGCTCATTTCATGATGAGTGATTTACAAGTGCACCTGCCCACATTGTGTTGAGTGTTCAGCAGTTTTTGACCAAAAACAGCATGACCCTCATGCCCCAACTTCTCTGTTCACCTGGTCTCACCCTGAGTGACTTTTTTTTGTTTCCCTGGATTAAAAAAGTCCTCGAAGGGAAAAGTTTAGCCAGTATGGAAGAGGTGAAACAAAAAACAGCAGAAGCATGAAGAGGCATCAAAATTGACAAGTTCAAAAACTGTTTTGCGCAGTGGAAAAACGTCTTGGTAGGCATATTGCACCAAGTGGAGAGTACTTTGAAGGTGAAGTTTAAACATGAAAGAATAAAGCCACAATTTTTATAAAAAAACTTTGGCTTTGGGGGCCTTCCCCTCATACAATTGGACATAATAGTCAAATACTCCTAGGTAAACACTGGTGTTAGTGGAAGGACTTCCTTTCACACGAGGGTAGGTGTCAGGAAGAACTTGCTGGAAGTTTTGGGTGTGTGTGTGTGTGTGTATACAATAACCACCTCTTCTAGCTTCATGTTCTACTGCTCCTCAGTTCCTCACCATCTGTTTAGGACTGGGATCTCACTTCTCACATATCTGAGGTGAAATAGCCAATTAAAGTCCTTTTAGAAGACCTCAAAGATCTAGTAGTAAAAAACATTTCCAAGCAATTGGGAAGAGCTCTGAGAGCAGGACAGAGGCAGGTGAAGAAAGAGAGGGCATGCAAGGCAACAGTAGCCTTCTCCTCAGTCATTTAGCAGGTCTTTCACATGCGGGTAGGCGCACAGTCACTATGTGGATGGACAGGTCTAAGGCCAAGAGTATAGTTCCTACAGCAGCCCATAGAATGTGAAACATATTTGCAAGCCATATATATGGTCAAGAATTGGTATGCAGAATATATAAGGAATTATTACAACTCAACAACAAAAACAAAAACCCTATTAAAAATTGAGCAAAGGACTTGTATGGACATTTCTCTAAAGAAGACATACCGATGGGCAATAAGCACATGATAAGATGCTCAGCATCACTAATCATCAGGGAAATGCAAATCAAAACCACAATGAGATAGGATTTCACATTCATTAGAATGGCTATTTAAAAAAAGAAACAGAAAATAACAAATGTTTAAGAGGATGTGGAGAAGTTGGAAAGTCTTGTGTGTTACTGGTGGCAACGTAAAATGGTGTAGCCGCTATGGAAAACAGTATGGGGTTTTCTCAAAAAATTAAAAATAGAATTACTATATGATCTAGAAATTCTGCTTCTGGGTATATACCTAAAAGAATTGAAAGCAGGAACTTGGTCAGATATTTATATTCCTATGTTCATACAATAGAAGCATTTTTCACAACGACTATAAATGGAAACAGCCCAAGTACCAGTTGACAAATGAATGGATGAATAAAATGTGGTAGCCCAGGTTGGTGTAGCTCAGTGGATTGAGCACAGGCCTGCGAACCAAGGGGTTGCCGGTTCAATTTCCAGTCAGGGCACATGCCTGGGTTGCAGGCCAGATTCCCAGTTGGGGGCGCAGGGGAGGCAACCACACATTGACGTTTCTCTCCCTCTCTTTCTTCCTCCCTTCCCTTCTCTCTAAAAATAAATTTAAAAAATATTCTTAAACATAATAAAATGTGGTGGATGCACATGCACATGCATTGGAATATTAGCTTTAAAAAAGGAAATTCTGCCAATTGAGACATGAGTGAAACTATAGGGTATTACGCTAAGTGAAGTAAGCCAGACAATGCATGGTATCACTTACATGTGGAATCTTGAACAAGGTTGGAAAGAAAACAATAAAGTTTAACTTGTAGCAACAGAGTTGTATGGCAGTTGCCAGGGCTGAGGACGGAGGAGATGGGGAGATGCTGGTAGAAGGGCATAACTTTCGGACACATGGTGATGGAGGTTTGCGGAGTGTGGTGACTGTGGAGGATAATATGTGTTGTATAACTGAAAGTTGCTAAGATGCTCAATCTTAAGTGTTTTCACACACAAAAAGGTGATAGTGTTAATTAACCTGACTCATGGGAATTTTTTCATAATGTGTATGTACATCAAGTCATCACCTTGTACACTTTAAATCTTTTTCAGTGTTATTTGTCAAGTATTCCTCAATAAAGCTGAGGAAAGGGGGAAGGAAGTCCTGACACCTGCTACAGCGTAGACGAACCTTGTTGTCTCACCCAGTTTGTGCCACTACAACAAAATGCCACAGACTGGGTGGCTTATAAACAGCAGAACTTATTTCTCACAGTTCTGGAAGCCAGAATGTCTTGAGCACATGACCAGACGTGAGCTCAAGCTGCCCCTGCCCCAGCCGCACACGTCTGGCCATGTTCTCCTGCGGCAGAGGGGCCGAGGAGTTCTGTTTTATGAGAGCACTAGTCTCATTCATGAGCTCCTAAAGACCCACCCACTAATAACTCCTGGGGTTCGGATTTCAACATACAAGTTTTGGGGAGACTCAGACACTCAGACCATAGCAAACCTTGAAGACTAGCTTACACCAAAAGGGGGATTTCTTGAAAGGATATTGGGGTGGCTCATGGGACCCGAGGAGCAGTGAAGAATCCTGTGGAAGGATGGGGTCTGGGCTCCCTGAGGCCTCAGTAGCCGAGGCGCAGAGACTCCCCATCTCTGGTTCTCTCAGCTCCAAATATCAAATGATCAGGTAAACTGGTGATCGGGGTCTAATCCTGGATCCGTCATCTTTGGCCAGGACAGAATTGCACTGTGGCAAAACGGTAATTCCCTAAGTCATGTCCTAGGAAGGGGACCGGCGGAGGGAGAAGAAGGCAGAGGAGAGGAAAAAGCAAGAGGAGAAAGAATCTTGTCAAATGGAGGTAGTAGATGCGGTTCAAAATGGATTTCCACCTCAACGGGCAATGAAGGCATTAGATCAATTTATTTGGACGAGACAGAGATAGAGAGCGAGAGTGGGTAGATATTGGGACTGGGACAACTGAAGTCATCCCCTGAACGGTCCATTAAAATTTAAAGTTGGCAAAGCTGTTGCTCAAATGTCTCGTGTTATTATAGCTAGTGCATTAATTTTAGAACATAATTAGAAGGAGCTGTGTTCTGTGGGGTGACGAACACGCTGAGGCCACACAGGTAGGCATTGTATTTGTTTTTGCCCTTTTTCTAGGACATAGGGCATTGTTTTAATATTTTAGTTATTTATAGAGGTTTATACAATGGTTATTATTTTTTGTTCCATGACAGACGATTTACAGTTTCTATATTTTGTTTGCCAAAAAGCCATTGGTCAGGAATGAAATTCCCAATTATAGCATCTTTTCCATGGAAAATATGATCTACTTTATGGAGTGGTTTCTAAAAATAGGTTGTAGCTAAAATCAGGGCCTGCTATTTTACCCATATGAATATATAAAAACTCACAGATGTGTCGATATTATCGCACATATGCATACACTACAAACACACATTCTCAAATAGATGATATACATACATACATTCACTGACCCGAGTGAGAATAGTTAGCTGTCTGTCCCTGTCCAAGTATGGATGGCAGTGAATGGCCTCAAGTGTTTGAGGAGAAACAAATTAATTCAGCACTTAAAATGCATGAATGTTGAAGCCTGTGAATTTGGGGGAGACCTCATTATGTTTAGATCTGACTGCAGAATGAAATGGCTTTATCCAGTGATTCCCCTCCATTCCCCTGCCCCAGGCTGTCTTCACAACAGGTAGAGCCAGATGAGAATGCATTCAAGTATCTCTCTCCCTTTCGTGGTCTATTTGGGCTTCGTTTGGGAGTTAGTACTGAATATTTGTAGCACACCAAGCAGTCTCAGTTGTAGTCTGCAAACATTCTCCAGGAGCAAGAGAGTGGGTTTCTAATTTTGATTTTGATGGACACAGTGCTCACCTTCTGGTCTGATAATTTTGCAGTGCGAGTAGAATAGGCCTTTGGAACCATTGTTCTGGAAACGCTCACGCTGCAGTTGCATGGGAGGCTCTTGAGGAAGCTCAGGGAGTGCCCCAGACTGTGACTGGCCAAGAAGGGATTGGGTCCCCTGTGGTTCTGTTTCAATGGAGCAATCGTGAGGGCTCCATCATGCATCGTCTTTGGGCTTGAAGGTTCCCTGATCCATGGGCCTAGTCCATGGTCTGGGGAACCAGACCACAGTTGTCAGAGCCACAGTCCTTGGGGCATAGTTGGATTAATAAATATTTATTAACAGAGAGGCTTCAGGGCTTCTCCCAGATATTGGCATGATCCCGGGGGTGCTGAAGGCCCCATGGTCACTGCTGGTAGTCAGAGAAAAGAACTGGACAATCCATAAACATGGAATCTGGTATCTTTAACCAGGCCAAATTCCAGAATGAGGAGGTCTTAGACAATTGGGTCAGGTCCCTGGTTCCACGACAGACTGTCTGGCACATGGGTACCATTTGTATATATTACTGAACAAAGGACTAAAATTAAATTCACCGAAGATGCTCCTTTTGGTTCAGAGAGCCTTGGAAGTCCAAGGAGTTGATTTAGATGAAGAGTAGGATTTTTCAGTCCACATACAACTGCCTAAACTTCCACTACTTTCTAGTTCAGGGACTGGAACGTGATTTTCAGCTATTAGGAAAAAGTGTATAGAGCAGTTTATTATTAATTAATAGTTGTCATCATCACAGAAGTTAACATTTATAAAATAGATGTTTCTATTAAACCTATTGTGCCCATGAGGATACTGAGACATTGCAGAACTCACCAGGGTCACCTTCCAAGTTAATACGTGGTGGATCCAGAAACCATACCTCTCTGACTCTTGTGTATTATGCCTCGATCAGAATGAGAACATTAAGAAAACAAAACTCAGGGAAATGCTGAAAGCCAGAGGAGATAGAATAAGTAAACACTACATCCTCAGGCAGGAAGTTGGCCTGATTCAAGAAGCCAGATCCCTGGTTTGAGTTCCCTCTGGGAGACTTTTCATACAGCTGCTCATAAATCCGTAGGTGTGGATACTTTCGGTGTCCTTTTCTGATCTCTGCTGAGGGAAAAAAGATATCGTGATGGACAGTGGTTCTCAAATTCTGGCCTGCAAGAGAATCAGTCAGTCACCTGGAGGGCTTGTTAAAGCGGAATGTTGGGCCCCGCTCCCAGTTTTTTATTCAAGAATTCGCATGTCTGGCAAGTTCCTAGATGTTGCCACATACAGAGGCTCCAGGTGTAAGGGAAGCCTACCTTGTGGTTTCAAAATGAGGTCCCCAGTTGGATCACAAATCATACGGAAACCCCTGGTTTTGAAAAGGTGGTTCCCCAGAAAATCCCAAACAGCATGAGGTTTTTATTTTGTTTTAGAGAGGACAAGGGAAGAGCCCAGGGAATTCCAGGGCAGCACGTTTTAATTCTGCTATATGTATATGTATACGCATGTGTATGTGTATGTGTATGCATGTATATGTAGCCAGGATACAGTTTTTTTGGGGAAGAGTGAGTTAGATGGAAGGCACTCAAAATTTGTTAAGGGCTAATCTCAGCCTGAGAGAGTCTTAGATAAAAAGAGACCTTTGTGACCGAAGAAAAATGCAGGACAGTTGGTGCCTGTCTTCACCTGCTGTGCAGATGTTTCATTTCCTGCTGCATTCTCCTCGGTAAAGCTGAGAAAGGCCTGATGGAGCAAGGCCCAGCTCTGACCCCTGTAATTAAACATGAGCTGTGTCTTGTGAGAGCTGCATTTAGTCTAGGAGAATGTACGTTCACATATGTTTGCACAGTAAGAAGGTGGATATTTTTGATCCAGATCATCTGAAGCACTTAGGAAATTTCTCTGCAAATGATTTTTACACTGTCACCTGTGACAACACAGATTCTTAAAAAGAAAGTTTTGATCATTAAACTTACCTGCTGAAGTTGAACTACAAAAAAAAAGGAAAGTTGTCCTTTAATTAAGTGTATGTGCCAATGTAAAGTATCATAATTCAGGCAACAGCTCATTAGCAAGAGTTAGGCTTGTTTCTGGACCTAGAAACAGACTTTAGATGGGGAGTTAAATGCAGAAAGTTTACTAGGAGGGCTCTCAAGATCCCTCAGGAGTGGGGCTGCAAGACTGGGCAGGGGGCAGGTCGAACGGTGATGCTGACTCAACAAAGGCTTAAGCAGATCTGCTGGGCAAACAGACCAGGCCTTAGAACCCCGTATTGACTAGTCACTGGTTGCCTCCTGCTTCTGAGAAGGGGGCATATCTGTAGGCAAGGTAACCGCCTCAGAGAGAGGACACTTTCTGGGAACTCAGCTATGAGCTACTAGCAGTGAACACTCCAACAACTGCGAATGAGGACTCCTCTTATGAACGAAGTGTGGGTTATATAGGAGGAAAAGGATCGTACCTATTTGCATGCCATAGAGCTGTCTAAACATTTACGTACTGAATACACGATATGTCCAAGTGCCATGTGTTATCTGCTAGGCCTTCTACCTTTCTAGAAACTTGTACTAGCCATTACTATTTGCATGACAAAGTTAGATCTCTTGTACAATGTAGTATCTGACGCATTCCGGTTATAACACATAAGAATACTCTGCTGGGTATGAGGTGTTGTAAAAAGCAAGTTATTTTTTTAAACTTTTTATTGAATGCATTGGAGTGACATTGGTTAATACAATTATAGAGGTTCCTGGTGTGCAATTCACTCAAAGTGAAGTCTCCGTCCATCGTCGTTGATCCCCGCTTTACCCTCTTCTACCTCACCCCTCACCCCTTCTACCTCACCCCTCACCCAGTTCTTAAGCAGGCAGAAGTTATAAGGATAAAGCAATGAGAATGGCTAGCATTCATAGAGGCCTTGTTTAAAGCACTATTATTATTCATATTTTATATATTTAAAAAATGGAGACATTAAGAGCTTTAAAAACTTGCTCAAACTTGCAGAGTTTATAAGAATCAGCTAGATTTTTAGTAATGGCTGTTCAATGGCACAGCCACTTAACCAGCTCCCCTGCACTCTCTGTTCTTCTAGAGGAGTTGCAGATGGATGAAAGCTCCTCACTTCTTTCCTTGTGTCACTTACTGTAATTTTGCACTTTTGTTTATTTTGTATTTCCCCAAGCACTTTGTATTAGATTATGCACATCATAATGAAGCTTAGTTGATAATTTTTAGAAAGAATTTTAATTCCCCCTCTCTCCTGCCACTGCATACTGGCAGGAGGGAAAAAGAAAGGAAGATAATAATTTACAGTTTGTGCAAGGAGCTCCATAATCTTTCTATTTACATGGCACAAGACTCATGTCTTATAAAATCTAGCTTCCCATACCAAGAAACTGAACAAGACCACGTCCTAAAGACATATGAATAATCATCTATAGATTGAAAGGTTGTGTCCTAACAGGTTTCCTGCCATGCACAAGTGAACAGCAGACCTGACCCCAAAGCCTTCTACATTCATTTCTTGTCTTTCCAGAAGAAGGGCCAGTGAGCCACAGCCTGCTGCCTGGTTTTTGGTTTTGCCACCTTTTGATCCAAGAATAGCTTTTGACATTTTTAACTGTTAGGGGAAAAATCAAAAGGAGAATATTTTGTGAATGTGGAAATTATATGAAATTGAAATGCCAGTATCTACACGTGTTATTGGCACACAGATATACCCATTTGTTTATATATTGTTTGTGGCTGCTTTTGGAACTACAATTGCAGAGTTGCGTAGTTGCAACAGAAACTGTATGGTCCACAAAGCCTAACATTTTTGCTGTCTAGCCCTGTACAACAAAGGCTTGTCCAGTGCTGGTATTGAGTGGTTCGCAGCCTTAGCTCCATTGGAAACACTTGAGGGAGCTTTTAGAACTCCCAGTCCCCAAGCCCCACCCTGTACCAGTTAAGTCAGTGTGTTCAGAGAAGAGACCCAGTCTTCAGGATTTGTTAAATCTCCTCCATGTCTCCCCATCGTCCAGCCAAGGTCCAGAGCCACTGCCTAGAGCACAAGTGCATTTTGAGGGGCAGATGGACTAGGCCTCTCACCATCCAGCCTGCCAGATGGGAGAGAAAATGCAGGTCACTCATCACGACCTGTGTGTGCCGGGGCGGAGGGGGGGGTGATGTGAGCAAAGAGGTTCAAGACCTCCAGATGGTTCATCTCCCCAATGAGTAGATGGCAGGGAGGAAGCTAACCCAGGGAAAAGGAAAGGGTGGATTATACCAAATATTTATCCCAGTGTACTGAGTGACTAAGTTGAAGACAGATTTGTGCCCAAATGGAACATCATCCAATGTATGGGTGCTGTGGCCTTCCTCCCTTCCCCTAGCCACTAGAAACAGATGACCTAATTCTGTAGCACCACTAATGCAATCATCCGGCCGGAGCTGTAGAACACAGCACCAGGCCTCCTGGGTGGTGAGTCCAAGTAGACGTTTTCATCAGCTGTGTGGTCCATGAACTGATCAGCTTCAGCGTCACCTGGGAGGCTTGTTAAACTGCAGATTTCTAGGCCCCAACCCAGATGTATAGAATTCAAATCTGTAGAATCAATTCCAGGAATATGCATTTTAACCAGCATCCCAGTTGACTCTTGAAAACTTTAAAGCTCAATCACCACTTACCCAAGTGCTTACACCAGTGAATGCCTATCCGGTGTGTGGGCTGCACCCGTCCGACTGTTACTTCCCACAGTGGACACAACTGGGTAGGCCTGTTACTGATTCCTTCTGGAGGTGTGCACGCACATTAAAAAATGGTGGAATTGTCAATGAAGTCGTGTGTGTGTGTGTGTGTGTGTGTGTATGCCAAAAGGCCCTTAAGAAGTTTTTTTTTAAACAATGGTGGAAGTTGCACACTCATTCCACTGACTTCTGCCTTCTTCAGTATTATACCTCCCTGGCAAACTGTTTTAAATATCCAAATTGCTCCAATCTTTCTTTTTTGACAATAGGCCTAATTTTTGTAAGTCGATCAACATTATTTGTAGTGAAATGTGGTGAATACAGTGAGTGACTAACGTGGATCAGTTTTGTTTTTTAAAAATGAGCTTTGACTCTTAAGTGACCACAATGAATGATTAGTACACTCTGCAGCTCCAAAAGATGTACTTTCATAGTATTTTGAACGTTTTATCTAAAACAGAGTAGTTTTAGAAAAATCTAGTTTCTCTTCAGGTAAAGGAGAAGAGTCTTGGATTTACAAATTCCAGTGTGTTTCATATGAAATCCACCCCATTTCTCTGGCGTCCTTTTCATAGGGCTTAAACATTTTGAAGGTGTGTAAGCCATCAGTTTGCAGTTACAGGTGTTTGCATTTTGAAATATGTGATTCTATTACAGGAAATCGTTGTGAGGACAGGGGAAAATGACTTCCTTTCTGTTCACTGGAGGAGACTTGTTGGGGAGGTGCCATATGGGGGCGAGGTACCATACAGTGTCAGGCAGGATGGTCTTTTTGCTTCGTTAAGGTACAATTGATGGGTCAACATTTGCATCAGAGCCAAAGGGCAGAGTGACGGAGTGGACAGAGCAACCTGTGTTTTGTGGTTCCTGGAGCAGGGTAGAATTGCAAATGTACTTTAGAATCAGATTTTAAATATGATTCAGGCTGCATGGAGCGGTGCGATAAGTCAGTGTGAGAACAGATGCTGTGGGCAGCACTGGAGGGTTTTATTTGACCACCCTGGGACCCAAGTGCCCCTTTCTAAAATGAAAGGATGTATTTTATGGGCCGAGTCTACCCTCCTCGAGTGCCTGGGCGATGGCCCTGATAGCAGCACAAAGGGAGTTTGAAGCTGTCAGTTTTCAGCTGTTCTCTGGGCACTGACTACATTCATTGTGTGCTTATCGCCATGGAGGCCGGCTCCTGTTCCAAAGTGTCCTGTCCGAGGGCTCGCACAAGTTCTGGGATGACTTTGGTTTCACCAAGCTGAATGAGGCTGAACACATGGATCACTGAGCCTTGATGTTCTCAAGGCAGAGACTTTTAAAAAAAGGAACTGGTTTCTCTAGAACAATCAGAACAACATGATACCACACTGATGTGCAATCTGATGATAAGTCCCCTCACTTATCAATATGAAGGCTGTTTGAGACCTTCAAGTGGCAACTGTCCCTTCCATATTGGTCACTGATATCTTTAAGGATTCACGTTGGAGATGATAAGGAAGGGGAAGTCCCCTGGGAAATATGAGTGAAATTGGGAAAATTTAGGCTTCGTCTGCCTAAATCTTTTTGACCATTGTTTTGGAAAGGCTCTGGCTGTGATTAAACTTCACTCTCATTTTGTTGGCCTGGACCAAACTGAAGCCGCTCCTTCACCGTGCGTGCGTGCGTGTGTGGCGGGAGGTGGAGAGAGCTGCGTGTAACCACTCCAGTGGGCCATTTGCCTGGTTTCGTGTTACACATTTTCCGGCTTTCCTATTTACTGAAGAAGTGCATTTTGACATTCACTAGAAACAATTTGTCCCACAGCCCCACCCCCCAGTAAATGCTCCACTTTGTCTTGGATCGAGATATGGCCTTCCACGCTCGAAAATAAAGGAGAGGGGGAGGAGTTCGGCAACGTTGCTTCCACGGGAGCGTAACCGATTAAGGGTTAAAAACACAGAAAAATTGTAACTTCAGTACTGCAGCGACCGTGGGTTGATGAAGAAAGGTGGCTTTGTTTGCATGATTCATTTGGACTCTGTTAAGACAGACAAAATATCTTTTTTTGGTCTTATGGCGTAGGCAGGGTTTTATATGCTTAAAAGCAAATCTTCAATTGCATTCTCATTCTCTTACATCAGCCCACGTCTCCCCTCCCCGCCCCTGTGGGCAAACAATAAACAAAGTGGCCACTGTTGGCGCTGTGGGCGTTCCTCCCGCTCTGCCTCTAGCGCAGGCTCCCGGGGTGGAAATCTTGAGCCCTTTAAACTCCGAAAGTTCTGCCCCTCTAAGGGAAGGTGTGTGCTGAAGGTTTGCTAGCCGGAGCGTTATTTCAGAACAGGTCGGCTCCACAAAAGGGTTAAGCAGACATGCAGGCTGCTTGGACCACTGGGGGTGGCAGGGGCACCCCTAGTCCCGTGAGAAATCCCTGCGTGGGGTTCTCTGTTTTCTTTCTCCTCAGCATTTGTAACGTCAGTGCTTTAGGTCGGAGGGGGTTGCTGAAACTTCATAAAAGCATTGAAAGTACTATTTGTTCTTGAAAATATTACAGTCCATCTCTTGGTCCTGGTCTCAGGGGAAGAAAAAGATCTTTGTAAAGAAAAGGCAACGAAATGTGGGTGTGTATCTGTCTTCCTCCGCTGGAGTTTCAGGAGATGTGTTAGCCCTGACATCAGCAAGGAAAGCAGAATTTGAGAAGTTATTTTAAAGCAGTGGTTCTTAACCAGGGATCAGTGAACGCCCAAGAGGCCCACAAATGATTTTCTGGGGGTGATGGTTGGGGGAGGGGGGGTGGGCCATCTAACTGAAGAGTTTGTACGAACAGGCCTTTTACTGGAGAGAGAGTGTGTGACTCTTCACAGTCTCAAATTAGTAACTACTTTTTGATATTTTTTCTTCGTTCATTGTGGTAAAATACATATAACATAATACTTACCATCTTAACACACTTGTAAGGATATAGTCAGTGTTATTAAATAAATTCTTATTGTTTTGCAGCCATCATTACCATCTGACCCCATCATTCTTTTTACCTTATAAAACTGAAAGTCTGTACCCATTCAACAGTGACTCCCAGTTCTCCCCTCCCCTTAGGCTCCTGGAGACCACCAGTCTCCTTTCTGTCTTTATGATTCCGACCACTCCACATACCTCCTATAAGTGGGGAATCATGTACGTTTGTCCTTTTGTGACAGGCTTTTTTCACTCAGCATAGTGTCCTCAAGGTTTATCCATGTTGTAGCATATTGCAGAAGTTCCTTCCTTTTTAAGGCTGAGTAATATTCCACTGTCTGTATGTATGGTACCTCAATTTGCTTATCCATTCATCTACTCATGGGCACTTGGGCTGCTTCTATGTTTTAGCTATTGTGAACAGTACTGCTAGGAACATGGTGTACAATAGAAGCACTTTTTTAAAGCAAGTTCATAAGCACAAGTTTCCTCTTTTTTCTTCCGAGCAAAGTTGTCTATCAAGATAATTTGAATTGTGATGGCAGAGATGAGTCGTTGCAACAAGTAAACTCTAAAATATTTCCTGTCTCGTTCTTTACCAAAGCAGTTTTCAGACTCCAGTGAGCCCTTAGTCACTCTTGCTCCACCTCACTTTATAGTCTAGCAAGTCACAGCGGACTTGTAGTTCCCCTCATATTGTGCTCATTTATATTTTGGTATCCGTGCACAGAATCTCCCTTCTGTGCAGAACTCCCAAACTCCACTCTGCCAGGTAGGTCCATCCTTCCAAACTCTCAAGAGCTGCTCATGCTATAAAGCACTTGCTTTAATTCAAATTCACAACTGTACTTTTTGTTAAAGCATATTGACTGTTGGTATGAGACTAAAAAAAAAAAAGGTCTGGGAAAGTACTCTATAAAACCACAGGGTACTATATAAAAAGTAACAACTTCTAATAATAACTATTATTATACTTAGCAGCATCAATGCCCACCTTTGTTTCCACTTTTATTGCAAACTGTTTACAAGGAGCCTTTCAGACCGAAGCTGTCCAGTAGAGCAGTAGGCTCTCATGGAGTAAAGGGCCCGATAACACCATTCTTGTAAATACTTCTTTATTAAATACCAAAAACATAGGGGGGTGCCTGCACTAGGTATTTTGGTACTACCAGAGCCCAATTTGGACCACTTATAAATGCTTCATCAATTATTGATTAATCATTAAGATGACTGAAAACATCAACCAACGATACAAAACAGTCCAACCCTCTGTGTTATCCTTCTGTTTGGCTGCAGAGACAAAGTTCGGAATTCTAGAGAAACAATAAATATAAAATCCCAAGAAAATATGCTAAACCAAAAAGTCATTCTGTCTTTTGGTTGCAGGTAATTTTGGAAAAAGCAGACAAGATAATTCCTTGGGAAGAGTTTCATTCATCCAGAAAAAAATAAAAGAATTGGAACTAAAACATACATTATAAATATGAATGATGCCTAGAATTTGGGGGGATTCTGCTGCTCTCTCTTTTTCTCCCTCTGTCTCTCTCCATCTCTCCTCTGATTGCTCCTCCCTTCTAAAACATCTCATAGAAAATATTTTCATGAAATACTATATATATATAAATGTAGTGTGTGTGTGAACATAGTTTACTAATTTAAACAGTGATCTCTAGGGGGTCTGGAAAAGAGCTTAGAGATTTCCATTTGCTTTGTGAAAAGTTTAATATATGTATCGAAAGCTACACAACGAGGGTTCATGTTACAGAGTGAAAGCTCGGGTGGTTGTGAATGCTGAGTCCCAGACACAGAAGCTCTTCGTTCTGACTGCATTTCTGGAGAGGAGGGCGCCAGCGTGTTCGCCACTTCCATTAAGGAACGACTACTTCTTTTAGTGGTGCCTTTCTCTCAGGAAGTCCAATATGTAGTAAGGCAGAAAAATAAGCAAAGGAGGAAATTTGTTATTGATTTTCTTTTCTTCTGTGAAATTGCGTGAAAGCTCAATGGCTTGTTGTAGTAATTTAGTCAATAAGGCTCCATTTGAGACCACCTAGAAGTCCACTTCTCTCCCTGTCCTTTCAGATTTCCTCTAGTGCCCCGTTCTTTTCTATTTAATTGTCTGTGGTGCTGAGATACTATGAAGCTTTTTACTCATAGTGCCACAGAGAGGATTATGCTCAAGGTAAACTGCAAAACATTCCTGATCAAATTCTGCCCCTCCTTTTTGTTTAAAAATCAACAACACTACAAACCAAACCTGAAAGTACAAGGGTAAAAAAAGAGATGAAGGAGAGCAGTGGAACTGCTTCTTGCAGAGCAGTTGTTCAGCATTAGTGTGTTGCTGGGTTTTCTCCGGTTTGAACTGCACAAGTACTAAGCATGATATTTACTCCTAGGGGGGCAGGGGAAGGTTGTTTACTTCAGAATCTCCATTACATGTGTGTACATTTTATTCATAATACTCGCTAACATTTGTTCAACATTTACTGCGTGACAGATAGTACGCAAAGTCTTTACATGGTTTTTGTTCCGTAGGGAAGCAATAAGTCGCCTGTGTGAAGCTGTCCCTGGGGCAAACGGAGCCATAAAAAAGCGAAAGGTAAATATCGGTGTGGTTTTCTTGTTTTATATTTTCCCAACTGTGGGAAAGAGGATATCAAAATAGTTGTTAGTCCGTTCCACCATATGACCTAATAAAGGTCTAGAATGGCCTTTATTAGTTGTCATGATCTTAGAGATGCAACTCAAAGTTGCGCTCATCCCTAAAACTTTCCTGGCTTGCCTGACACTGTCTTAAATGGCAATGCCTAGAGTGGCAGTGGAGGAAGCACCTGCGTTTCGAGTTGGAAAATCTGGGGTCCAGGCCTGGGTCTTTATTTTCCTTTGAACATGGTCTCTTGTCTCTCTGAGACTCCGTTCTTGTTCCTGCAGTTACGGTGCTGAACCAGATGACCAGTTTGGTGCCTTCCAATTTAGACTTTTCCAGCTCCTTGGCCTATTTTCAAATGGAAACCTGGGTGCTGGCAGAGGTGAAATGAGAACACACCCGTGGAAGGGAGCCCTTCATGAGGAAGGAGCACAAGTTTTGGTGTCAGACAGACTGGGGTTTAAATCCTGCCTCTGCCTCCTTCTTTTAAAAGAACAGAAATTCAATCAAGTAAATTTGAAGATGGACTTGGCCTTACTGAGTGATTCATGAGTCGGGCAGCATCCCATCTGATAAACAGAGAGGTGCTCTGAGAATCTACACAATTTAGAAGGCTTTTATAGGCAGAAACTGTGCCGGATAAGAAAGCTATTAGCAAAAAAAAGACCAAAAGGAAGTCCGTTTTAGGCAAGGTTACCTTCCATTAGGGAAAATCGGGGTCTAATCAGGCAGGTTACCTCCGTCTCCTCCTCGGGGTGCTGAGGGCCCATGTGAGAGATTACCTCACTGGGACTGACCAGGAAATTCCAGATTGGCAGATTCAGAAGCGTTCCTGGAGAAGGTCTGAAACTGCAGTTAGGTCAGGCATTAAGTTCAGGTTCAGTGTCATGGGCTTTAGCACAAGGGACTCCATTTGGGGCCTGTGGTTTTTTCCTTTAACACTACTAACCGTGACCTTGGACAAGTCACTTCATCACTTTACCCTTTGGGTCCTTGGTTTCCTCATGTGTAAAGTGGGAGAAAATAACACTTACTTTATACAGTTGTGTAAGAATTAAATAAAATGATATCTACAGAGTACCTAACAGTGTCTGACACATTTGAGACTTTCAACAACAATGGTAATTAGAATTATTGTTATTAAGCTTTTAAACCTAGAATGTTTAGTTGCTTTGAAAAGTCCAAAAGAGATGTGAAGGCTCTTAAAATAACTATAGAAATGTGAACTGTTTAAGAGGGCAAGGATTTTTAGGTATTTTCCAGTCCAGCCGTCTCATTTGGCCAGCTTCTAAGCTGTGGTTCCGAGAGGCGACTTGCCTTGTGCATTAGGATGATGAAGATCAGGGCGTGCTATCGAGGCAGGTTCCCCATCATCGTGCTCTGTTTCCACACCACCCTGCCTTGTTCATCATCAGTTTGCATCCTTCCTCATCATTTTGCATAGAGCTGACCCCAGAGTAACCCAGAATGACTCAGATGAGCCACATGGTAGGGAACACTCTGAGAGATGGCCTTTGAATTAGAACTGCCTATTGCTCATTTCTTTGACGGAACCCACAGCCTCCAACATCCTCCCGCTTCTCAGAGCCTCTGAACAGGATGCGTCAACCAGATGATCCCAAGAAACAGGCTTGTTCACTTAAGACTTTCTCATTTCAGGAGTGGGGAGCCCACACACCAAAACGTAAGACAAAACAAACCAGGCTGTTATTGTTGCAGAAAGTATACCTTTAAAAGAATAAAAAAAGAAAAATTTAATTTTTGTAATCTAGCATTTATCAAATAATACATGCCACGGACTCTTCCAATCATTTTTTAAATATTTCTATACTTTCTTTTCCCCCAATTAAAAAATTGTAGTAAAATATATATAATGTAAAGTTTACCTATTAACCACTGTTAAGTGTACAGTTTAGTGATATAAAGTATTTTCATGTTGTTGCACAGTCAACACCACCATCTCCAGACCTCTTTTCATCTTGTAAAACCACCACTCTATACCCAGTAAACAACTTCCCATTCCTCTCTTTCTCCATTCCACTGTGCATGTGCGTGTGTGTTGGGGGGAAGAGAGAATGAGAGAGAGAAAGGAACTCTGCTTCAATGGGATAAAGAAGATAGGCAACAGGAATCACACTTCATCCACCATTCTACTTTCTGTCTCTATGATTTTGACAACTGAGTACTTCATGTAAGTGGACTCATACTGCATTTCTCTTTTTCACTTAGCATAATGTCCTCAAAGTTCATCCATGTTGTAGCAGTGTCAGAATGTCCTACTTTTTAAGGCTGAATAGCATCCCATTGTATGTACGTAATGCATTTTGTTTATACATTTATCTACTGATGCCCACTTGGGGTGCTTCCACATTTTAGCTAATGTGAATCATGTTGCTAGGAATACAGAGATCCAGACATCTGTTCCAGTCTCTGCTTTCAGATTTTGGGGGTGTATCACAAGAAGTGGAATTGCTGGTCATGTAGTAATTCTATTTTTAGTTTTCTGAGGAACTGCCACATCGTTTTCTTTGGTGGCTGCACTGTTTTACACTCATACCAGTGGTGCACAGGACCTTCCATTTCCACACATCCTTGTCAACACGCGTTCGTTGGGGCCGGTTATAGGTCCATCCAGATTTTCTACGTGTTCGCGATTTGGTCTTGGTGGGTTTAATGTTTCTAGGAGTGTGTCCATCTCATCTAGGTAATCCAGCTTGTTGGCATCCGATTGTTTACAGTACTCCTAATTCTTTTGATTTCTGTTGAATCGGCAATAAGGTCTCCACTTTCATTTCTGATCTTAGTTATGTAAATGTTCTTTTTATTAGTCCAACTAAAGGTTTGTCAGTATTGATCTTTGTGAAGAACCAACTTTTGCTTTGGTTGATTTTCTCTTTTCTTTTTCTAATCTTTCTACCATTTGTGCTCTAGTCTTCATTTTTGTTCTCTCCTTCTGCTAGTTTTAGGTTTGGTTTATTGACTTTGGTTGTAAAGCTAGGTTGTTGATTTAAGTTCTTTTTTGATGTGTTTGTAGCTATAAATTCTCTGCTTAAGCACTGCTGCATCCCATAAGTTTTTGTATATTGTTTTTCATATTCTTGGTCATCATAAAAAACCTAGACAGCAACTTTTTCTTTTTTCAATACTTGTGGTGTCCAACAGGACTTGAGAGAGCAGCTAGTCCGGACTGTCACAGGGATTCCTTTCATGTAAACCAGGGCCCTACTCCCAATACTTGGGGCAAAAGGAATGTATGAGAAAAGTTCTGAGGGCTCAAATTTCACTAAAGAATTTACTGTATTCTAATTTTTAAAAACTTTTTATAAAAAAATCATTTCATCTCATTTGACTTATTTTTCAACATTTAGAGAACATTAATTCTGTAACAAAAATTCATAACTTAGAGTGTTGTTTGTTCTTTTTAAAGCCTCCAGTTAAGTTCCTATCAACAGTTCTTGGCAAAAGTAATCTTCAGTTTTCGGGAATGAATATAAAACTGACCATCTCAACATGCAGCCTCACACTGATGAATCTTGACAACCAACAGGTAAGATCATGGATGTCATTTATAGATTAACATATTATCTATTTCTCTGGAGGAGCCTGGGCATAATAAAGAAAATAAGTTTCAGACAGACTATACCTAATTTACTAAGGCAGAGGGGAAAAAACCTGCAAAGGATGTATACATAACAAAAATTAGAACAGCGTTTCTAGCCCATCACAGGGCCATTTGACGGCTTGCAGACCTTCCCTTTACCTAACTAACTTTGCAATAAGAACCAAGGTGCAAAGAATATAGCAAATATCATTTGGCCACTTCTATCCTTGAATCAGTCATTTGTTCCTCTCCACCAGCCCTCTCTGAAGAAAAAGCAATTTCATTACCAGAATTAAGGACACAGGAGGGTGATATCAGGGTTAATGTTCTAGCTAAATGAAATCTAAGCAGAAAATATTTTCTTACAACTCTTGAGGTTGAAAGCTTTTAAAAATGTTATTGTAGAAACATGACTTTCTCATCTTTGATGGTTTATGATACTACGGTTTGCCTGAGTTTTCACTGTTAACCTTATTTCTCAAAAAACAGCACTGCTGACGCACACAGGCACTGGACTGTGTACCTGCAAATAGGACGCGTTTGACCCGCTTTTTACTTTTTAAACGAACTTCCTGTATCAGCTTATTTATGTGGGTTAGTCTAGTTTTTCTCTAATTTGCAGTGATTTGAGATTTTTAATATCTAAGTTTTACTGTACAGAGCGCTGTTGATCAGGGACTCATGGAAGGTTTAATGTGTACTGGGCATGCTAAAACAGTGAGATTTTGAGGTCACACATGGGTTGAAATCCTGGCTTTGCTATGAATGAGCAAGCCACCCTACCACTGAATTTTCCTCATCAGTGAAATGAGGGTTACAGGACCTATTCATAGAGTTTCTGAGGGGATGGACTTAGCCACTGTATATCTCACAGGGTTACTTAGAGGATGAAGTAGTATCATGGATGTAAATCACTCAGCACAGTGCCAGTCATATGATACCCATTATCATTATTATTTACTCCAACATTCTTTGAGACCTTTTCATATACTCAGTACTTAACAGGGGAAACATACTATATAAAATTACAGAATTGTCAGTAATATATAAGTATAGTTATATAGATTTTGACTTTCATTTTTTGCCAAAAAATTCAACTGCGGTTTTGAGGGCTGCTTTATTCTCTAATTGCAAAAGCAGAATAAAATATATTGATTACACAGTAGTACAAATCATCATAGAGGAAAGTGCTTAACATGAAACAGGTCACAATAGATTTCTGTCCA
Source organism: Artibeus jamaicensis (assembly GCF_021234435.1). Classification (NCBI taxonomy): domain Eukaryota; kingdom Metazoa; phylum Chordata; class Mammalia; order Chiroptera; family Phyllostomidae; genus Artibeus; species Artibeus jamaicensis. Next base: position 22,099,901 of record NW_026521883.1, read on the forward strand.
GTTGGGTCCTCATTGGTTATTTGAGAGGAGCTATCACTGGTACGATGACAGGAGAACATTTGGGGCTGTACTTAAAAGATGCGATGTACCAGGGTAGAAGGTGAAACATTCCTTCAGTATTTCAGATGCTTTGCCTTCAAGACATTTGTCGATTTAAAATTTATGTTTAGTTTTCACCCATGGGTATGGTACCAGCAATGCTTAATCCTTTTAGTTATGAGATGTCATTGAACATGGGAACCCTCGAATTATTTGAGTATTGTAGGGAAGGAGGAAGAGCTGGAGCCCATGTGGCAATGGCCTTATGTGTAGAATCTAATGAGCATTTCAAAAACTGGCTTTTTTTCCACAGTGTGCCTACGGAATGGGGAATTTAGGAATAATAGGGTTGTGGTGGGTATAGTTTACTCTCAGAATTTCTTTTACCTCCACTACCTTTTCCCCCAGATCACTGCTATTAGATGTGGTATTGCCACTCACCTGTAATCGTTCTGGCAGGACAGAAGGAGGGACGGTGGGCTTGGGGGGCTTCTGCTACTGGTAGTTGTAGCAATGAGGTGCCTTTGGGAATGCTTCACACCTTTTCTTCACTGGTGACATGGAATGGGGTTGTGATCAGCTCACTGCTGGAATGGGGACTAAAATTAGGATCTCACTGATACAGAGTAGTTGAAATAATTTTAAAGTATTCGGCAGGCCTGGGAGAAATGGTGTTGGGGGAGGTGTACAAAAAGATGCGCCACACTCCAGATGCTTAAACTCAAGAGGCTTTATACGTTCCATCAAAAGGGCAACTGAAGGGTTTGAAGGATGAAGGCAGCAGAGAAGCGACTTTATGAAGTAGCGTGAGCAAAGGATAATTCATTATATTCTTCTTAAAAAAAGGGACCATTTGAAGTTCTAAGATCAGTGCAAAGATACACTAATGCCTCCCACACCTTGACTTCTAAGATATACTCTGGACTGAAAACATAAACAGATTCAAGTTTATAGATACATTGGTGGCAGAGATTTTATGTGTCAGATGGTTCACATTTATTTTCAGCCACTGAAAACTTGGAAAATGTAACGGTTCACTTCTAGAAAATGTCTGATAGAACCTCAGGCAGGAAATAAAACTAAACAATTAATGCTTACAGTTTTAAAAACTTACCATATTTGGGGATGTCAAAATATTATTTTGGAAAAGCAAGTTATAGGGTTTTTTCTTATTTTATACTCCTTGTTATAAAAATTCAAGTAATAGGATTCCTTGACATACTCTAATATAGTATTTTTGGGCCTTAAGCAACACTGTCAGTCTCAGTAATTTCCAGTTACTATTTCTTTATTCATTTCTACATCTCCTACCACCAATTCTAACAGCTACTGAAACTGAGAAGGGTAACAAAGAGATAAGGAGGGTAAAACAAGCAGAAAATAGAGACGTCCTTTAGTCTCACATATTGACAGAGGCCAGGCAGGTAACGCAGTGTTCAGGGACAAGGAAAAACAGTGGTGCAGGCACAGTGACAATTGCCGAGTGCCACTTGGACTCTGTGTCAGCAAGACAACGTTGGGGAACATGGCCAACAGAAGACCTTCCCTAAGTAAAGGTGAATTGGGTGCTTTTTCCCCATGTCAGGACAGGTCTCCTCTTTCTCCTCTTTTCCTTCTCAGAGTACCATTAATTCACATCACACAAGCAACTGACTCTTCATCCACAGACTCATGTTAGTGCAGCTACAGGCTGTCTGAAAGTGTAACCAAAGAAGTGAGACAGAATTGTTTGTTGCCTCCTATCTAGGCTCCCCCATCTCTCTCTTCCTCCCCACCAAACTAGTGTTAGTGATTATGCTCATCCTTGTCAATCCCCATGTTTTACAGAAAACAAATCCCCTCTGTAAGGCTTTGAGTTGTGTTGTACTGGATGTGTCTTTTGCTATCATAATGGAGCAGGAACATCTAGTACCTTATTACTGATCGTAAGACCTACTGATATATTCCGTTTTACTGGTCACAGCCTTCTGACATTATTATTAGAGAACTTTAGATCCCTAGTAAAATAACCATAGCAACATGCTCATTAATTTCCCCAGGTTAGCAAATTCTCTTATAGGAATTTACTAAATTTAGTTTCCAAAAATTAAGTTGCAAATCATGTATTTGAAGCTGGAACACCTTACCTTATAGTGGTTAAGTTTAAATGATAATGTGGTTGCAATAATACATTGAAAAAGCAGGATACAATAAAAATAGTATATAAAGTATGTATGGAATACTATTAGCCAAACAAAATACACAGAACAAGAAATTTTATTGTCTCAGATGCTGGTGAATAAACAATAACAAGCTTAATTAAAGGAGACAGAAACTTCAGAAATTTCTGGACCTTTAAAACCTTTATAGGTTGATGGCATAATTGTTCATAATATCTTTTTTCAATGTAGGACATTCCTTTTACTTGACAATTTCCACTTAACACTTCTTTTGTTATGAAGTTCAACCAGTTTTTTCCCTGTAAAGTTCAATGGAAACCAGAGAGCTAAAACAAAATTTCCCTAAGATATAAGAGTATTAGAAATAGTTTGTTTTCTTTGTACTTTTACATATATTTTTAACATCTGAATCTGAAAGTTTAATAAGGATTTCATTTCTGACTTTTAAAAAAAATGATCAAGATAATGAATTTTCTTGAATTACAGATCACAGTAGCTTTATTATTGATCAAGATATATGCACAAATACAATTTCAGATGCCCTTGGAAACACATTAAGACACGTTACACAAGATACATATTTCTTTCTGGGTTTGCTTACCCTTCTGTAATACTAAGAAGGTTCACTTGTCATACACTAAAAATTTAGCCTTTGATAACTATAGCTTGGACAGATCACAAAGTGGAACCTTCAAAGTTTTCTCAATAGGCTTTCTGTCCAAATAACTCAAAGATATCTGGTGTTTTAAGTTGGACATACTACTTTTCCTTTTGTAATTAGTATCGGTAATTAGCTGTTGTACTAGCAATTTGTCTTGGTCTTGACTTATTCTTGCAAAATCACTCCTTATGGTGATATATGGAATTTTCCCCAATGCAAAGAAAATATTCTGGATTGATAACAAAGTCAAAGCCATAGTGTTTCAGGATACTCTTGAAAACCAGTTTCAACAGTCCTAAGATCCTTTTTCTTTAACAGTTTTTTTTTTCTTTTTCCGCAACTGTACAGTCACTGCCTAGTCTATTATGCTAAACAGGAAAAAAACTTTTTTGAAGATCAACTTTTTAATTGGCACAGAACTATTTGAAATAAACCCGAGACAGTGGAATTTTGGGTCCCTCCTCAAGTAGTTTCCTCCTCTTCAACTGCATTTAACTATTCTCTATCAATAATCTCATCACATCCCAGTTCTTCAGTCAGACGATTAACAACCATAAGTGAAAAAAGCTCTTCGATAAAAGCCAACTGATCAAACGGGGTCTTCTCTTGATGCATCTGAAAACCACCATTCAGGGCTGATTCTCCTGTTCTGGATGTTCTCAGAAACATACTGTTGGCTTCTTCGAGGGCCGTTGATACTCTGTAGCCTGCACCATTCAGCTGCTCCTCTTCTGGATAGTTGTAGTCATCCTCCCAGTCATCAAATTCCTCACCCTCGCTCTCGAAGTCAGGGCCCACTGCCTGGCCTGGCTGCTCCCCGGGGCTGGGCCGCTTAGCAAGGCCTCGGTCGCCCTCTGGCCCCGTCACTGGCTGGGCCCCCTCCTCCTCCATTAGGCCGTCCTCCTCCAGCTGTGGCCGGGCCCGGTTGTGGGATGGATTCTGGGATGGCGCCCGGCCCGCACTGCCTACCTCCATCCGCCGAGGGTTACTCTCACCAGGCATCACATCCATCTGCAGGTCATTGCTTTCTTCATACAACTCGGACAACTGCTGCATTTCCGACATGGTATCAGATCTTGCAAGGCGTTTTCAGCTAGATCGGAGCGCTGCTGCCGTGTGGTTGTGCGCGTGCGCAAACGGCGTGCGCAACCCCCGGGCGTCTGCGTGACCCCCAGACTCCACCGCCCCCTCGGCGCGCCGCTCCGGATGGCGTCAGCTGGGCTCGGTGGTCCACGTTTTGTTCGGTGGAATTCGTATTTTAAGATTGTGCAAAGCAAGAGCGTCACTTTGTCTCCCCTCTACTTAACCGTTGTGCTGCTTATGATGCTACAAACCTGGAAATAGGTGCTTGCTGTAACTCGCTCTATCGTCCTCCTTCCCGTTTCCTTCCTCCCTCCGCCCACGATCGCGTCTGCTCCGGGTTTTAACTACCTGTTGTCTGTGGTAGTGGCTTCTGAATCCACACTTCCAAATCCCGCGGTGTTCTCATCCACAAATCAACATGTTAAGAGCGGATCCTCATTAGAAAAAGTTAAATTCATACCTAAGCATATACTGTCCGTGCTCTTTTAAAAAAGTCGTAGTGAGGAAATACTCGGTCTCACTTCTTTTCACAAGAGGTAATTTTCCATTATTATAAGTTTGGTGTGTATTGTTGAAGTCCTTTTTCTTTGCATTTACATAGATATTAAATTCTCACTGAAAAATCTAGCTTTTTTTTATTATGTCTCATGTAACTGTCTTCAACTTATAAAACAAACACCTCAGTGTTGTCTTGAAGTTATAGCTTTGTTAGTATATGTATTTTTTCATACCATCCCCTTTGTATACCTATGCTATGGTTGACCTGTCTGTAAAAATAATTTGTGATTTTTTAATATTATAAACTGGCTAAATGAATGTCCATGTTAGTCAATATTTCTCTAGAATAAATACCTAGAAGCAGAAAGGAGGAGTCAGAGGGTATGCATACTTTAGTTGTAGTAAATACTGTCAAATTGCTTTCCAAACTTGCTGTACAAATTTAAGTTCTAGCCAATAGTGTTTGAGAATATCCACACCCTAGCCACACATGATTGCACTGAACTTGACAGTTTTATCAATTTAATGTATTTTGCTTTAATTTGAATAATCTTAACTTCTTGAAGATTATTTTTCAGTATACTTATTGAACATTTGTATTACTTCTGAAAATTAACTGGTCTTATTTTGAGTTTATTTTTTTCTTATTGATGCATACAGATTTCTTATAAACTCTTACATTTGTTTTACATGTTGCAAATGTATTCTCCTTTACTGTTGTTTGTCCTGTTTAGGGGTCTTATACAAAAGTTTTAAAAAGAGTCTATATAATTTAATTTAAGGGATTTTTTGTATGTCTTTTTCTGTGTACTAAGATGGGTTTTTCCTGTCTCGAAGATCAGAAGCATAATCTTTTATCAGTCTCCTGGTATATTTATAAACCTTTTATGAATCAAACATTTATATAGATGATATGAAGACAGGGTTTATTTATATTTTCCCTTTGTGTGTGTGTGTATGTATCCAACTCCACAATTTAATCACTTATACTTTTGTCTGTTTGGTGCAACATTTACTGTAGACTAAAAATCCATGACTATATGAGTCTGTTTTTAGACTTCATATTCTAATGAATTTCTAGTTTTATAATATGCTTTGCTAATAAGGAAAAAGTCGAGTCTTTTTGTTCTTTAAAAATTTTTCTTTAGCTTTTTTTGCACATATATTGTTCCATGTGAATTTTAGAACAGCATGAAACATTCCTTGAAGGCATTGGTGGAATTTTTATTGGGATTGCATGGAAATTACACATTAATTTAGGGGAGAATTGACATCTTTACAGTATTATCTTCTAATCCATAAAGGGGATATATATCTTTTTACTTTTTACTTGTTCAGGTAATATTTACACCCTTTGACAAGGTTTTCCAAAAGTCTTTGAGCAATTCCTCTAAGATTTATACATAGGTACTTTTGTAAAATGTGCCTCCCTCTACCCTCCAAGTACAGTGTCTAATAGGCAGTTGCTGATGTACAGGAATGACATTGATCTGTGTGTATTGATTTGTTTTTAGTAATCAATTTAACTGAAATGTAAATAGAGAAAAGTGCACGTCAAGATTATCACGAAATGAACATACTTGTGTTGACTACTACCCAGATGAAGCAACACCATTTCTTCCCAGAAAACCTCTTGCCATCTCTTCTTTGCCCAGAAGTAACCACTGTCCTGACTTCAAGCAGAATAAAACAGTTTTGCCTGTTTTTGAACTTCGTGTAAATGAAACCATGCAGCCTGTATTTTTTTGTGTGTCTGGCTACTTTTGCTGAAGAAACATACTGTTGCTATGTGGTAGTTCATTGTTAATATCACAGCAGTCCTAGTTGGGACCGTTTACAGTTGTGCTCTGTTATGAAAAGGGCAGTGATTATCTTTCTTTAGCATGCCTTTGGTGCACATATTTACACAGTTCTGTTGGGCATGCATTCTTTTAGGAGTAGAATTGCCTGGTCATTTTTTCTAAGCTACTTTAGTATATTCTGTTAAACACCTGTGAAGAGGAGATTAGTTAATAGGTGCACAGTTGGTATTTCAATGAACCTTCAACAGTTTGACAAATACAGTATGGCAAATATATCTTTGAAAATTGGTCATTATACTTTGGGTATTGTAAACAAGTAATCCTAGAATATCAGGTAAAAGAGATAATCTTGGCTAAGTTAATGCAGTTTACTTGAATAATCTTACTTCATATTGGAAATCTTAATGTTAGTTCTTCAGGATACTTTTCATAGCAAATGACTGAAACCCACTAATTTATATAAAGATCCACACCAATTTATATAAAGATAAATTAATAAAAGAAAAAAGATAAAGGGAGACAAGAATTGTATTGGTTAATATGATGAAACAATGTTACCACCAGATTTTATTCTATTTTTAATTCTCAGCTGATTTTCTCCAGAGGTAAACTTCACTTTTCCAGTAAGGTTTTCCCACGTGTCAGCCAAAGACTCCCTAAAATTCTGGGCTTACATGGTCTTTAATGGCAGAGAGAGAGGTATCCTTTCCTTTTGTCCCTGTCAGTTTCTCCCCAGAGATACTGATTGGCTCTGATGTATTCAAGTATTTTCTGATTGGCTAGGCATGGATCATGTGTCCACCTGCAAGGAGAGGGCCAATGAGATGGGCATGTCAAACCCACCTGAATCTTAGGGTCAAAGTGAGATGATTACAGAATGTGGATGGAGTGGTTTCAAAGGATGCTGTCAAAGCCAAAATGAAACGTATGTCTGTTACTGTTAGATTGTGTGTAGCTAGGACTAGTTAATTTATAGAGTCATACATGTTTAATTTGTTATGTTTTCCAGATTATTGCAAATCATCATATGCAGTCTATTTCATTTGCCTCTGGAGGGGATCCTGTAAGTATGGATTCATAAAAGTTATTTTTATAAGAGGTAAAAGAAATTCCACATAAAGTGTACTAGCCACTACCTGTCCTTTTCAAATCTCTCATTAGAGTTTGTGAATTGCTACATGTAGCAGGTAATCAAAAATTTGGTTTTGACAAAGTGTGTCCTGTCACTGACTTTTAAAATATTTGGATTAGTAGTAGGTAAGCTAATAATAATACTCCATTGTGGTCATAGCTACAGAGTTATAATCTGAGGAACCTTCCGTAGATAACATCACAATCAGGAAAAACAAGTATGTCATACATGTGTTGCCGTCCTTCCTCAGAATTCTCCACACAGAGTTCCAGGCCGATGCTACTGATCAGTTGGATTTGGCATATGAGGGGAAGCTGATCTACTATACATGGCAACTTATTCTAATCTAGAATGAGCTACCAGGTTTGCAGAAACTTATGGAGGTAACACTCAGGTGGGAAGAAAACAGCGATTTCTCTTTCCCAAGAAGAGCAGTGTGTCTCTACCAAGAGGCCACGCGGTGCTCATTTCCCGTGAATGGCACTCTCTCTGCAAGCCTACTTTGCAGAGCAGAGGTTCATTCCCTGACTTGATACCACATCATTTCCAGACTAGAGCAAAAGCAGAGGGGTGTTGAAGCTATGAAGCCTGTGACCGACAAAAAATCTGTTTAAACTGAGGGAGTAGAGGGAGGACTTCGCTCCTCTGTGACATCGTGACATCTTTCTACCTGTGAGCATAGAGAAGGCTAGAGGAGGGCAGGGTCCGACTTTCGTAATGATTGAACATCAGTACGCCAGGAAAACACGGCAAATTTATGAAGTCCTTGTCCTTACAGTCTGTTGCCACCTTCTTTGCACTTACTTTTAAAGAGTATGTCCTTCAGAAATGAGGCAATGAAATCCACTTTAACAGTTCATTTTTTTCCTCCACCACACTTGGTTCTTTCTTCCAAATGAGGAATAAAGTTTGGGGCCATAAATGATGGGACACATATCTTAGAATCCCAAGAGAGGAAAGGAATGGTAGTGAAAGTTAAATCTGGCAGCTAGTGTCACTGCAGGGTTTTGATTGATTTTGATCTCGAGGCTAAATATTTAAAGGAAAAATAAATCTATCCTAAAAGCAAATGAAGTTCTGAAGTTTCTCTGTGTAAACATTGCTTCCTTTACCGACTTCTAATGTTTAAGCAAGTTCCTCCACTTGGACGTTGGCTTTTTTGTATGTGAAATACATACAGAAAAGAAGTTAAATACTATTTAAATCGCTCATTCTTTAAAACATTTCAGTAATTACTGGCCTCCCTATTGGCTACCAGTGATTCACAGTACTTAAACATGTCAAACCTGATCACCTGCTTTTAGAGCTTCCTTGAAACCTGTGGGAGAAAAGTGACCTTTAAAGGATTTTAAATCATTGAGTTTTTGTTTCTTTTATTAATGGATACTTAATTTTCCCTTTAGGCTTCACTACTTCCTCACCTTTCAGCGTTAGGTATGGTTATTTTCAAATGAACATTTTAGTTCCATGGTGCCACCCCTTAAAAATAAACCAAATTTTAGATTTCCACCTTTTCCCTAAGAGATTTCACAAATGGCTAATTGTGGATTCACTAGCAAATGGGACATGCAAGGTGCCTGCCGCTTAGCAGCTGCAGCGCGAGCCCAGGGCTGAATCTGAAGTCTGATCCTGCAGCTCTGTCCTCAGGCCCCACTGTGGCACCAAGGGACGTGTTTGGTAGCAGAGAGAGTTGACTGAATCCAGCCTGAAAAGGCCTGCGCTGTCTTTTCTCTCTCTAACCCATTATGGTTCGGTTATCCATGAAGGAACAAAAAACATTCTTTAAGATACTTTAAGTAATGAGGCCTATAAATGGAGTGTGAAAAATAATTGTTGCTGTTTGCCTTAAATTTCCCCTTTCAAGTTTGAAGGGTTACTGTCATCATATATAGGACTGGTGTCCAAATCCTTTTATTTACCATAAGCATTTCTCATAAGTATACCCTGAACTATGATGTCTATTATAGTTCTCCAGAATCTGAATTATTTTGAGACTGTCTTTATGTGCCTTTAGTTCTGTATTTCTTTCGACCCACCGAAGCATTGCCCCTACCAAAAACGAACCGTAAAGAATTTGTGGCCCCTGTGGGAAGGTTTTTTTTGTACTGAATGGAGTGGGACTTCGGTGTTTCCTACAGCTGGGGCAACAGCCTGCGATTTGAGATCAAAACTGTGGCCACCACAACCTTAGCAGTAGAGGTCTCCCAGTGAAGTTGCACCCTCAGGTCAGGGAGGTAGTAGGGCAGAGTGCCAAGCTTTGGAGTCCAGTAGCCTTGGCTTATTTATCCTGTCTGGGCTACAGGGTCCTCACCTGTAAAACAAGGAAGGCTTACTCTTGCCTTGCAGTGTCTCCAGTATTGAGTGAAATGATGGGTGTAAACTGATCCTGCCTGGCACAGAGTGACAACGGACAGCTATCACCAATGTTGCCAACACATGCCCATATTTTTTTAGGACACTCACTGAGATCATTTGCAACTCCACAGCTAACTGGGTACAAGGGGTCAGAAGCTAAGTCTCCATGGCCTAATGTAGAGCCCTCCTTCTTTCTACCCAGTTTTCTCCAAAGTTTAAAGAATGCTGGGTATTCTTTCTTACTTTTCATGACCTTTGTTCATCCTCATCTTTACTCTCTTCTCTTCCTTCTATCAGCCCTGAAGGCAGTTCTTGGTAATGCTTCTGTATCTACATATACTTTATCCATTTCAAAATGCATTAATGAGTATGACCATATTAAATGCATTTTCATAGAGTTTCCCCCACTATTTGTGCTTTACTGTTAACATTCTTTAAACTCTCCGAGATATTTACAAGGACAGAATTTTAGAACTGTAAGACTGTTGGGCACTCTTTTGAAGATGTGGAAACAAAGGTCTGGAGAGGTCCCATGGCCTCTTTCCTGGCATCTAATACACCAGACAATATTGTAGGCATCACCCCACCCCTGTAACTTTAAAAACAGCAGCCAGGTCCCCAGGGATTGTGGCTTTCCTTCTAAATTAACATAAAACAAAGCCTATAGATATGAACTTACTTATATACAAGATATTTCTAGTTTTTTTTTTATCATTTTGCATGAAAGAAATTCCCTTAAATGTGTGTTATTTGTTCAATAAGTTCTGCTGATCCTGAGACCCTGTTCCTGTGTGGTTCGTTGTGGATTATTGAGTGACTGTCCTTGACGGCGTCACAGACATGGGCTGCTATTTCCTGCCAGTAGATTGTGTCTTCCCTCTGGGGAATTATACTTCTAATCTCTAAATGGCAGTGTGTGTTTTTTCCCTGAGAACCGAGATAAGAAAAAGCATCTTTAATTATTAAAATCTTATCATTCATCCATCAGCTTACTCTTTTCAGTACAATTTAGAGTTACCAAGGGGCTTTTTATTTGTTAGTTTTTCCAAAGTTAGCAACACATCTTTTTTAAAAAAAACATTTAAAAAATATTTTGTTTATTTTTTAGAGAGAAGGGGGAAAGGGAGAGAAACATCAATGTGTGGTTTGCCTCTCGCACGCCTCACTGGTGACCTGGCCCAAAACCCAGGCATATGCCCCGACTGGGAATCGAACCAGTGACCTTTTGATTCACAGGCCAGCGTTCAGTCCACACTGAGTCACACCAGCCAGGGCACGTCTTTTTTTTTTTTTTTTTTAATTCTTTAGGTTTTAATGGGTTTTCTTTTTCAAAAATGGCTTTTCTTTATCTTGATCAAATAAATGCTCATATTTTTGCTTTATTGTTCCTTAAGTTAACTTGCACTGTATCCGAGCAAGCTAATCACCACAAAAGCGAACGTTTTTCTTTATTTTTTTGATGTATGAGGATCTACTTGGACAGCTGGGACATTGTGACCCCACGTCCTTGTTTATGAACCTTCGTGACGGCATAAACCCTGCTGCTTCACCTTTCAACACAGGAGAGGACCCCAGTCCCCAACCGTTTTTAAAGCACAAATGCCCTAACATATTTCCCACTTCCTTTTAAGAGAAGTTCTCTTTTAATCTTAAGGACACAGTCTGCCTCTAGTCTTTAACCTTCAGATTCTCTACTCAAGGGGCAGAGAACATGGACCCCACAAGTACTGAAGTATATAGTGTATATTTGTTTATGCTTCCTCCTAAGATGCTGTTCTTTTCTCTTAACATTAGTATTTAAGTCCTTGCCTCACTTGCCTCAGTATCATGTCAAATGTACTCTTATCTTTCGAAAGTACCATCCATTCATTTTAAATGCAATCGTTTTCCCTTTTTTGTAGGATACTACAGACTATGTTGCCTACGTAGCTAAAGATCCAGTTAATCAACGAGGTATGGAAAGCAACTTCTAGATTTTCTTGAGAGCTGATATATACCAACTTTAAAAATTAACAGTTATTTTCAATATACAGAGTGATAAGGATCACCAGAGTGCTGTATTGGGTTCTGGAAATATTATGTAAACTTGAAATGGAAATAAATCGCAGAGCACAGTGGAAAAAATACACAGGTGGGGTTTAAATCCCAATCACTTGAGAGACTCATAAACCAAAGTCTTATCTGTTTGTTTAATCAAAAGGAAAGCTGTTTTGGCTCTGACAGGAAGGGCCAGACATCTTCAGTGGACAAATGAATTACTGATGAGACTCAAGCTTGTGGGGTTATTGGCCTGCATGGGCCTCAGAGTGTGTGTGTGTGTGTGTGTGTGTGTGTGTGTGTGTGGCTTATGCACTTGGCCTGTATGGGCCTCAGTGTGTGTGTGTGTGTGTGTGTGTGTGTGTGTGTCTTATGTACTTGGCCTGCATGGGCCTCAGTGTGTGTGTGTGTGTGTGTGTGTGTGTATGTGTGGCTTATGTACTTGCAAGAGCCTGGCACATCACTTAGAGTGTTGGCTCCTCGTCGTTTTGATCTCAGTCTGAATGTCTTCTCCAGGGAAACATCTTAGGTTGAGAGCACCTCCTATTTCCAGTTTCCATATCCCACTCTGCTGCATCATAACCCTTTATTTTTCATTTTGTTAGCACTTTTCCCACATTTTTATTTTATCTACTCACTTATTGATGTGTTTACTCATTAAAGGCTCCAGGAATGTGGGAACTGTTTGCCTCTTTCACTATTTTTTCCTCAGGCTCTCATCACAGCGCTAAGCACATAGGTGGTACCCAATAACTATCCCGTTGAATGGCTGAATGAATGGGAGAGTGAGGTGGTTGGATTTCTCATCTCAGGATTTAGCAAGGTCGCCCAAGAAGCTCATCTCCTAGCAGCACTTTGGGTCAAGAACCATAAGTTCCTTAGGTCAGGGGACTCCTCTGTGCAGACATGGTTATTACTGCTTCTTGTCCCTAATTCTGCGTCATTCGGACTCTCTTAGGGATGAGTGTTAGGACACTTCTCTTTAACTAGAACCTGTTAGCTGGGCAGCGTTCTCTGCCATCCCAGGAACAAAGTTTGCCCCGGGACATTTATTAAGTATATATGGAGTGGAATTTGGAAATTCAAAAAACTAAGACACAGAGGTTGAGGTTGAAATGTATATGGCATGCTGGGGAGCAAATGAATGGAACATAGTAGAATACAGATTGTATATGGAGAAAAAGAGTCCGAAAGGCATTTAGAGGGCACATAATCCAGTGGGCAAATAGGTGGAGCATGCCGTTCACAAAGCAGGAGATGGATTCAGAGAGAAGCAAGCCTTAAGGTTGGGAGATCCAACAGCAGGAACTGTTGTGATGGTCGGAAATCAAATTATGAGGGCCAGCTGCTCACACAGAACCTGGCACATACTAGGTGCCCAGTAAATGCTTGCCAAAAGATCATGGCCCTGACAAGATGGAGAGGAAAGAGCAGGTGGTGGATACTAGGCAATGCTTCACTGAAACTGACTCACTCTTAAGAACAGGTTATGGTCAGACAGGAACTACTGAAGGGGGGGCAGGGGTGTGGGGCTGGAACAAAGGGTACCAGAAAAGAGCAACCTCTTTTAAATAAGCCTGAGCCTCCCTGGAGAATAACTGCATACTATTTTTAGGAAGGCCTCCGAACAACAAAGTCTTTTATCTTATCCCGGAAAGGACAAGGGGAAAAGAAGAACAAATCAGGAAATCTAGATGTTCAGTAACTCTGCCATCAGTCACTGACTGATGGGCGTGTCACTGCCCTTTGTTAAATGGTGGTGAGAAGTTCAAAGTTAAGGCAGGTGGCTGAGGGTAATGGCCAAAGAGGATCTACATACTTGCAAATATCCCCTTAAGTGAAACAGGAGAAGCAGAGCAAATGATGTAGCTCATTCACTTTGAAAGGTCATGTGTTGGTGTTTGAGTAATTCTTCAGAGCTAAGCTGCTTAAATGGGACCCACAGGGACCCTGGCACAGGGGTTCTGAGAAGACATTTATGAAAACTATGGACTGAGTTTAGGGATGGGATTTAAGAGACACTAACTCTCAAAAAGTTGAGATAGGTTTCAGGGTTTTTTCTTTCTCTCTCTAGCCTCAGACCAAAGAGAAAATAAGAAAGATGTTGGAGCCAGACAGACTGGTAGGAATCCTAATTCTTCCAGCATCTCACCATACAACCTTTGTCAAGTTGTTTCCCATCCTGGAACCCCAGTTTCTTTAAGTGGGAGTGACAGTAACTCCTCGCTGGTGGCGTTGGAAGGAGTAACCGAGAGAACGAGAGAACGCAGAAAGCATCAGTTCTTTCCTCCCTCCTCTCATCTTTCTTCTGTAAGGAAACAGGTCTATTACTAGACAGAGGACTTAAAGGCAGAGTGTAATTTTCTTGGATTAAAAAGGTCATACCTCCCTATCACTTGTTGACCCTTTTCCTGCCCCTTGACCCTTTTCTTATCTTGTCTATTAAAACTTCTGTGAGTAGCCACTCTATTCTCAACATACCCCTGCTTGTACACCTCTCTAGGTTTAAATCCTTTCCCCTTACCCGTACCTCTGAGTACTTGAATTTCTGCACAGAGGCACTGACACAGCTTTCAAGTTTACAAACAATTAATTATGTACTAGTATATAAGAAACTGAGCTAATCACTGTGCAAGAAAAATAATTCCTGGTGGCCACTGTCGGCTCATCATTCAGTGGCAGAGAGAAACGTAACCCGTGGGACGTGCATGGGAATGGAGAGCCCGAGAGCAGTGCGTGGAACTCAGCTGGCGCCACGTGCGGGAGACATGAAGGAAGACACAGGTCACAGAGCCGTGTGACGAGAGCGCCAGGCTGTGTTTGGACGATGTGCATGTGCACGTGTGCCTGTGCTGTGTGTGTGCACGTGTGTGTAAGGGTGGGGTTGCACAGAAGGGAGGGGTTAGAAGTAGGGGAGCTGTGGTTGGCCGGATAGGCCGGAAACAGACTGTGCAGGGTTTTGAATGCTGGTCACATGGTCGTTGGGAACCTTTGCAGATTCTGAACTTCATAAAAATTATTCTGGCTTTGGTCATTCCATTGCAATTGTAAAGTGATCATTTTCTGGCATTTGTATCTGTAAAAGTGAAATTGGGCAGAGAAGCAGCCTGGAATTACAGAGTCCAGTTCAGAGTATACCTCCTAGTTCTAAACTGCCTTGGGGGAGGAAGGGACCTTTTGGATAAATTTGTAACCTAACAGTACTTGGGAACTGTTGAGATACAAGGTTGGTGAAATAGAAATCAGTCCTGAGGATTTAATGAGGTACTGTATGCAGTACACATAGCTCAGTGTCGGGCCTATAGTAAGTATTGAGTGAATGGTAGCTATTATTATCTTGTGTGATTTGGAACAGAGATTTTTACAAATAGGAAAGACAAAAAACCCTATAGAAATCTAGCCCCCCACCCCCATCAAAAAAAGAAATAGCTACCACTTATTGTATGCTCTTATACGCCAAGAGTATTTTGTCTGCATTGTCTCACTTCATCTTCACAGCAGCCCCGGAGGGTAGGTATGGATACCGTTCCTTTTTATAGATGCAAATGCTGGAGTTGCGAACAATGCGCTGGCTCTCCGAAGCGCGCCCAGCCAGTTAGCACCTGGGCCAACTCCAGGCCCTGAGCACAGTTTACAAAAGAGCATGACAAAGCACCAAGAAGTATTTAGGTTTTTTTTGTTTGTTTGTTTGTTTTTAAGTTTAACCTTACCACATTCAAAGAAACACAAAGTATAATTAGATACCATATTTCATCATCAAATCTCAGACATGGATAAAGGTGAACTGTGGTATAGGACTCCTGAACACTTCTGGTGGGAGTGTGAGCTGAATGTTTTGGAGAGCAATCTGACAATTTGCATCAAAACTTTAAAAAAAGGTAAATACTTTTGGGCCAGCAGTTTCACTTTTAAGGAAATAATTAGGGCAAGAACAAAGATAAAGCAGTAAAGATGATTGTCATGTATTATTTATGTAATGGAAAAATAAAATTAATTCAGTATTCCTGACTAACAAAGTACCTAAATAAATCCATAGACTGTACAATACTACACAACCATTAAAGCTAGTGTTCTAGTGGAATAAATGACATGGGGGAAATAGTCACAGTATTATTAAGTGCAGACAGCAGATTCTGAGACAATGTATGTAGTATGATCCCAGGTAGTTTTGGGGATGTAGATATACATGGAAAAGGGGCTGAAATGGCACATGCCAAAATGTGAGTTGTAGCTATCTGTGGATAGTGAGACTTGTGTAATTTTAATTTCTTCTTGGGGTCTTTTTATCTAAACCTCCTTCAATGAATAACTGTCACATTTCTAAAAGGAAGAGTATTCTAAATCTTTGAATAAATACAAAAAATCATGAAAACAGAAGGGCGATGTTATAACATCTCCTTGGTGACTTGGATTCATTAGCAGGCAGGAGAAGTCTGGGGGTGAGAGGGTGATGGTTGTAGGCAGAGGCAGTGAGAGAGAGAGAGAATGAATAGAAATGTATTAGATCAGGCCTTCTGGGGGGGGTGTTGGAAAAACTACAGCTTTTTAGCCCTAATGGGGAGTGAGATCACTAAAGGAGGAGCCCAGAAGGAAGAGGGCTGAGGGCTTCAGGGAGCAGAAGAAGAACTTGGGGGAGACAGTAGGGAGCCAGAGGAGTAGTCATTGGTGGTGGTGGGGGGAACCAGGAGGTGAGTTGAGCACCTAAGGAGGAGGAAGAGCAGGTTTCTCTGGGAGAAGACACTCTAGAATGTCCCATACTAGCAAAAGAGTTAAGGGGAATGAAAGTGGAAAATGCCATTCAGTCCATCAGTTGACAGGCCATTGGTCACCTTGGGAAGCAGGCCGCCAGTGGACTGGCAGAACCAGACCTCAGGGATGAGGAGGCTGTGGCTGATAGGAAGTGAAGATGGGCAGGGGAGACCAGGCTTCATGCTAATAATCCTGAATGTCCCCACTGTCTCCTGCTTGCTTGATTCACTTTTAGCATTAGTGCATTCAAGTCAGCGCAGTTGCCACTTTTTTCCATTTTGGCTGGGACCCTTTAGTGAGTTCCTCACTTTGTAAGAGGTCTTTTCTGTAGAAAAGGGGAAGTTCCAGTAAGAATGTTTTGAGTTTACTTAGTGACTAATACAGCCTGCCTCTGTAACTGCCATAAATGAGGGAATCTCTTCACCTCTTACTCCAAATGTGTAGCAGTCCAGGAAGGTTTAAATATTTTCTCTGAATCTACTCTGTTAAGAGGACCTGGTTTACCTGGACTACCTAGATACAGGAAGGCCATGGTTCTCAGTGTCTGAAGAAAGTTAAAAAATAAATATAAAAGATTGTTAAAACAATTTAAATTAGCCCATTCATTTAGAGTTGTGATTATAGTTATAAAATACATGCATCAGTGTCCTTGGTTACATTAATTAATGTGGACCGACTTTTTAAGGGGTGGTGGACTCCATACTTCAGTCCCACAGCACCATCTGGTGCTTAACTTGAGGAACTGCACTTTTGAATTGTTTTCTAGTAATAGCAACAACAATACCAGAAACAAAATTTTTTTTTAAAAAGTCTGTTAAAAAACAGCCCTGGCTGCTGTGGCTCAGTGGATTGAGCACTGGCCTGTGAACCAAAGGGTCACCACTTCAATTCCCAGTCAGAGCATGTGCATGGGTTGTGGGCCAGGTTCCCAGTAGGGGGTGTGTAAGAGGTGGCCACTCCACCATGTTTCTCTCCCTCCCTTCCCTCTGTTTAAAATAAAATAAATAAAACCTTTTTAAAAAATTTAAAAAGCAAATATAACAGTAAAGAAGAGCCTGTTATCCTCTAGGAATAGTGTCCACCTCTTGTTCATGACTCTCATTAGGAAACCAAGTGTAAAAGATGGAAGAATTTGAATCTAAGGTTCTCTTAAATCCTACTTAGTATACGGAGTGCCTGATACCCAAGGGTTTAAGTGTGGGTCTGCCTGGCTGCGAGGATGAGTGAAAAGAACCCAGAGGGGCATCCGATTCTAGACGTGGAGGTCAAAGATCAGGCTCCCAATGCAGTTACTGTATCACTACTAGAAAGTCACATTCTTTTGGGAATTGGGACTTTTTATATACTTGTCTTTCTTCCTTTCCATTAGCTGAAGGTTGGACAATTCTTGGCCAAACTGGCTGCTTATCTGAGTTTTTGGAGATGTGCTAAGAAAACGGGCATACCTAAATGTGATTTAGAGTCTGTCCTATTCTGGCCCATGACCACCTTAAAAAAAAAAAACCAAGGCTGCGTCACAGAGCAGCGCCCTCTGCAGGTGGGGAGGCTGCACAGAGCATCTGCATAGGGCCAGCCTTTCGTCCAGTGTCGTGGAGACGGGCATCACTTGTTTTTCTTTCCCTTTAGTCTTCTCAAAAAAGTAATATGGCAGTAGCAAGGTTATCCAAAACAAAGCAGGAAATTATATTGCAGGCATCATCCAGGTACAAGACCTAAACCTCAAGTATCAGAATCATAAAAATGGAGGGAAATAAAACCTATTAGAAGTGTATGAGGAGTGGTAGCGCATGGCTGTGGGCTTAGCTGATTCATTCATTCCTGTGAGCCCAGCCTGCCCTGCTCCTCAGCGGGTTTGAGGTCCTGTGACAGAGGAAGGGTAGGATTTCTATAAAACAACAAGGCACTTCAAAGATCATGCAGTGCCCTGTCTCAGCAGGTGAGGACCTTGCTGTAGAGCAACCTGTTTGGGGTCACACAGATTGTGGTATCACTGGAACCTGAACTTAGATCTGAACCTTTTCACAGAGTTCTTTTAAACATCCTTGTTCTCTCCTCCCTCTCTTGGGAGGCACACTTAGCCTCCCTCCCTCCCTCCCTCCCTCCCATCCATCTGTCCATTCATTTGTGTTTGAATTTTCTGCCTCTCTCATCATCTTCCCCGTGCTTATGTCTAGACATCCCCTTGATCCTGAGAAAAAACAAAGTTACAAAAATGTTTATGTCCATTTTGATATAATTTCTGGTCTTTTTTTTCCAATTGGATCAGGAATTCATGAAATGAAAAACAAAATAATCCAAGTGAATTACTTAAAAAAATCATAATATACCACTACTTTTTTTGGCTCAACTGGAGGCTGCATCTCTAAGGGCACTTTGTACATCTGCGGATATGCGGCCTGACCCGGAGGGAGGAGACCATTCCCACAAACCGCCCATGCAGCCATCTGTTCCGGTCAGTGCCGGAAGCACACGCCTCACAGTGGGGGTTCACTGCAGGCCTTATTGTCATACAACCGAGGACAGTGTCCCACAGCAGAGTCATGGATGTGACTCAGGGAAATCAGTACTTACTCGATCAAATCATACATATCTTTTCAAAACAAATTTAGAACACATATGTACCGGTCACTAGGTGAAGCTACTGTAGAGGGAAAGAAGGGCTATATAAAATGTCAGACTAAAGAAGGCCATACTAAAGAAGGGAATATCTATATATTCCCAATTGGGTTTTCAAAACTAATTAGCTCCGAGTCTACTTTAGGGTCCAAGTTGCTTCTTTAAATGGACAAGTTTATAAGAAACGATCAATAGCTCTGGGAGTTTCACACCTCAGTGTTGTTGGATTTGGTAATAGCACCCTGCCCCCGTCCCTCCCAAAAGTGTTCAAAGGCATAACTCCTATAAATCGACATCAAGCTAACCTGAAAGGACAATTATTTGATTTTTTAAAAAAATCTTCATTTGTTTTTAGAGAATAAAGGAGAGAGAAAGAGAGGGAAAGACACATCAATTGGTTGCCTCTTGCATGCCCTCAACTGGGGACCTGGCCCCACAACCCAGGCATGTGCCCGGCCCATGAATCAAAACTGGCGAACCTTTGGTTTGTTGGGCAATGCCCAGCCCTCTAAACCACACCACTTAGGGCCTTATCTGATATTTCCCAGTGTGATTATCAACATAAGACTACTG
The DNA here is from genome assembly GCF_021234435.1 of Artibeus jamaicensis. Taxonomy (NCBI): domain Eukaryota; kingdom Metazoa; phylum Chordata; class Mammalia; order Chiroptera; family Phyllostomidae; genus Artibeus; species Artibeus jamaicensis. The sequence continues at coordinate 22,119,605 of NW_026521883.1, forward strand.
TAACCTGCTGTTACAGGCTCTGCAGGCGCCATCAGGTGTGAATGAATCGGCTCTGACTTCTGATAGATACAAAATTCTTTCCAAGACAATGCAAAGCATAAAATTAAATTTCCAATTCAACACAGTTAAATTATTTTGTAAAGTCAGGTTTAGTATTGTGTCCCAGTATTGGCATTAGGGTCCCCAAGACCCACGATGCTTCCCCAGTATCTAATCTGGTTTCCCATGTACTCACTTTCCTATTCTCAGAGAATGGCGGACAGTTTTTACAACATTCTTATATGTATTTGACCACTATTAAGCTCTTCCTCATCCCTCAATTGCTCAGGTTATGCAAACCTATATATATATTTTTAACATTTCTCATGAGACATTGCTTCTATCTTGAAGTCATCCTCAGGACGCTAAGTCATTGTTATGAAACCTCAGATTCAACTAAGCCTTCATATTGCAAGGCCCTAAGCACGGCACATACTCCCACACTCGAGTCAAGGCAAGAACAATATTCCTGATGGTGGAGAGAGGATCTTACAGTTCCCAAACACAAGCTCCCAGTTAGTTTTACATACGGCAGCAGATTTGCTAATTTGTTTGTGATATTCTGTCAGCCACCCCCTTCACGATTTATTTCTCTCATTTGCTTGTGAAAACTAGCCCTTCCCAGTAACCGCTTCTCAGAGGAAGTGTCTAATAAAATTGTGGTATCCTCTGGTAATGTCAGCTTCAGAAAATCTTGATTTTGATGCTATTGGAGACATATTCCTGGGGTTTCAAGGATGGGGATTTACCAGAGCGTCACTGCTGGGGACAAGAGGGCAAAGGGGCGGCTAGAGGAGGGGGTCTTCTAAAGCCCCCGTTCACTAGTAGGTCATACCCCTTTGTGGGGAGAGGGGCGGGGAGGTGTGGAAATCTTCTGCAGCATACTGTGTAAGGACCAGACTGAAAACCTAATCTTCCCTGAAGGTTGCCGTTCGAAGCATTTCTTGTATTGAATTTGAGAGCTAACACTGAACTTGAGTATTAGTCAAAATTGTCCTACTTTTATAAAAATGTGGGCCCAAAATACCTGCTGTGGGAGCAAAATTTGTGTTTTGAGATATTTAGATATAAAATCTGAATGTCTTCTCTTTGATGCATGTGAAATGGGAAGTATTATTATGTCATTTCATTGCTGAGTGAGTAGAGCTTGTAAACCTCACTCTTTTCTTCAACTACCAGTTCGTGCCTTGGAAGGATTTTGGTTTTCTATAACCTGCTCTTACTAAAAACCTGTTGTACTTTTCTCGTGTGCCCTTCTGCAGCCTGCCACATACTGGAGTGCCACAGCGGGACGGCCCAGGACGTCATAAGCACCATAGGGCAGGCTTTTGAGCTCCGGTTTAAACAATATTTGAAAAATCCTTCTTTGAGTGCTTCTTGTGAAAGGTCAGCCAAGAGTTCTATAATTAGTTGACTTACTATATCTTGTTTAACTTTAAAATTAATACGGTATTTAATTTTAAAGTTGACTAATGAAATGAGCATTTTTTTCTTATAAATAGGCAGCTTTAGTACAAACTAGTCATAACATTTTATATTTTTGTTCCATTCCTATTTGTCCAGATAGTTCCTCTTGATCCATAACAAATTTAAAGGAGACACTAAAAGTGAGAGGGGATCAGCCGTGTTTCTCTGATGGTATACAGGACATGAATTGATTAAATAGTATCATAAAGTAGTAAATATCAATAAATTTCTCAGATTTGTTTTAACCCCACATCCCTAGCATATCAGTAAAAAAAAAAAGTCAAGGATAAAGAGCAAAATAAAGAGTCTATTGCAAGAATTTCTGTTAGTCTGTTGGTTTGCAGCGTGGACAGATCAGCCCCAGTGCGGCCCAAGGTCCCAGTTGTTCTGAGGCACAGACAGGCAGTGGTGAGAGCCGGATGCTTTCAGGCCAGTGGGTGCAGTGAGGCCCCCGGCTAACAGAAAGCACACCTGAGAAATGGAACTCTTGGGCACTTTTACATACATTTCTCTCAGTAATTTGTCACTTTGTGTGGAGGTGCCCTTTATGGGGTGGTCAGTGTAGCACAGGAGAGGTGGTTACCGGGAGGACGAGTCGTTGACTCGCCCCCCGGGCAGCGCTCCCCTCTCAGTGCTGCCCCTTCGTAGGCATGTAAGGAACCCAGCAAAACGCACGTGTCGTCGCCGAGTCAGTTCAGTCTAAAAGGACTTGTTCCTTTCCATAAGAAACTTTTACTAATTCTGGTTTGGAAGACAAGTACATTTATTTTTCTGCCCTGTTTCAATTTTAAAGACAAGGCATATTTACATAAATCTATCCTCTTGCCACATGTGGTTGTAGTATTTCTTTATGTCTGAATCCTGTATTCTCTTCTAGATCTGTGCAGATGAGATAGCTGGCCATAGCGCTTTAATTTTTTTCCATCTTGGTTTAGAAAACTGGACCATGTCCTCTGCCTAATATCTACATTTTCTTTAAGCAAAGCATTTATAGAATGGTACAAAGCATGCTGCAGCTACCCAGGAAAACTGAGCATTTTTATAACCAATTGACAAAGTGCCTTACACTCAAGGAGTTCATACATACGTATATATATTTTTTAATTACTGGAGGGGGGAAAGACACAAAAGCATCACCCTTGGCATTTTGGTTGGCTTACCCCACTTTAATTGTCTGCAGAAATCTAAACAACTCAGTCATCTGGTTGCTTCCACCCAGATGTTCGACATTACTTAAGCACATCTGTAAATTTACAACATGAATGCAAAGTTTTTCAAGATGATTTGCATGGTTCTGATCCCTCTGCATCCCCTATAGCATTTGAATTCCCGCCCAGCCTCTTGGGGGTTCTTTTTTTCCCTTACAGTGAGGAGGTGCATGTTGACGACCACGCAGAGGAGGGAGAAGATCACGAGTATTACAATGAAATACCAGGAAAGCAGCCACCTGTGGGTGGCATTTCAGATGTGCGGATCAAAGTTCAAGCCACAGAACAAATGGCTTACTGCCCAATACGATGTGAAAAATTGTGCTATTTGGTAAGCGAATGTTTTATTATTATTGGAACTAGCAATGGGATTCTGTCTGTATCATTAGAGAGCTTAATTTGAGGGTTTCCAAATGCTATTTTAGAGAAAATATCATCTTCCTCAGTACAGAGCCAGAGGGTGAATCATTGATGAAGCCTGGAGTAGATCATTTTGACTCCTAATTCCCCAGCCTTAGTCCCCGCAGCTGACCTCACTTCGCAGTTCACTGGGAACCACAGGGCAGTCCAACATGTTATACTCAACTTCACGCTTCCCACCTCCGAGTCTTTTTGTGTTCCCTTTGCTTCCCTTCCTTAGTTACTGTCTCCACAGCGAATCTTTCCCCTGAGCTCCTAATCCCATCCCTTCCTACCAGTTCTGTGCTCTTGTTCTGTCCATCAACCTTTGTATCAATCCTCGTTCTCCCTTTGTCCACCAGTTCTTTCTCTTCTGTTTGCAGATGATTGGACTCCTCCAACCCAGCTAGTAATGCCCCACCTCCTCATCTGTCTTCTACCCATAAACTTCTAGAAAAAATACTTTGTTTTTACTTCTGTGTTCAAATCTATATTGCACTTTTAAGATCTGAACTCTAGTCGACAACTTGATAGAAATTACTTTTACAGTGCTCGCCAGTGGTTTAATTGCTAAATATGTTTCCGTCTTCAATATTCTGAATCTGTCTCCAGCATTTGATACCTGTTGGCTTCTTCTTCTTCTTCCTTTTTTTAGACTTCTCCTGTTAGCCTCTAAAATGTGTTCATTGTATGATACTGATCTTGCATCTCGAGTTGCAGTTTTTCTTTTTTTGTAATGTTTTCCAAATTTTATTGTGAAAATTGTCAAACACACAGAAAAGTAGAAAAACCTCTACAGTGAACACTCCTATACTCACCATCTAGATTCTACAATTAACATTTTACTATAATTGCTATGTTATCCTATGTAGCCATCTATCATGTCAGTCCATCTTATTTTGATGCATTTCAAAGTAAGTTGCATCTTTTCTTTTTGTATCTTGTATTCTTGCATCCATCCCCTCTTCTGAAAATCCAAGCCCCTGCTTTACCAACAAGAAAGCAAGCTCCAGTGCCCTGCCCTTGGCCCTGACTTCTCCTGAGGCCTGAAACCTATGTGTGTTCTCCTGCAGCTTCTCGGTTTCCAGCTACTTCCCCTCTCTCCAGCTGTCACGCCACAAACATTACGTTGCTTGTTTATGTCAGAATTGAACTGAGCGTTTTCTCCTGGACTCCAAACCAGATTTCTCTACTGATTCACTCAGGTTAAATAACAGCATTGCTGCTCTTTCTGTAATCTATACAATCGTTTGTGTTTCTCACACTTTGAGCACCATATCAACAATCCTCCAGACCTAGGCTTCTATTCTGAAAATGTCTTTTGAATATATCCAACCTTTTGCATTCCTATTGCTTCTTTCTAAGTTCTGGTCCTTACTTGCCCAGATGATTCTGAAAGCCCCTTCCTTATGTCTAATTTCACTCCCCCAGATGTCCTGCACAAAACTGTCAGATTAATCACTCTAAAGCAAAGACACTTCTTCTTGAAAGCATCAGTGGATCCCATTCCATTACTGAAAAGAGCATGAGATTTTTAAGTATGAAAAGTGAGCCTGGCACAAACCTCAGCAGAGCAGGGCTCCAATCTGCCACTTCACGGTTAGAAAGAGGTTTGCTAAATGGCCAGTGTTTATATAAGTGTCCTGGAAGTCGCCCTTTCTTGCTGAGGCTTGGATTGGTCCTGGAATGTGACCTCCCAACAGAAGCAGTGTCCCTCAGGACACGAGCCCCACAGCGGCAGCCTTGACAACCTCCAGCCCGACCTCTGCAGCTCCAAAACAATGCGCTGTTGGAAGGAGTCTGCCCTTCCCCACCCACACCTCGCTTTCCCTTTCGGTTTTTTACCACCACCAGACACTCCCTGTATCAGAAAGTGAAGTTGTCTGCTGTATTCTGCTGGGAGTGTTATTAGAGTTGTGTTTGTTTTTTGAAGTTTAGGAACATATGCTGTATTTGTAAATGTTTCACGATTTGTTGTCTGCACAGCCCGGGAACTCCAAGTGCAGCAGCGTGTACGAGAACTGTTTGGAGCAGAGCAAGGCAACAGGTAGGTGCGCTCACTCTTCCCTGGCTGCCCCTCTCCCTACTCTTCTTCTCTTATCCTCACCTGAGGATATTTTTTTTCTTTTCATTGCTGAGAGAAAGAGAAATGTGAAAGAGAAACATCAACTGGTGCCTTCTTGTCCTTTTTCATTGCTTTGAGAGAGAGAGAAAGAGATAGAAACAGAGAGGAACAGGGTGGGGGGAGAGAGATGTGGAAGGGAAACATGGAGTGGCTGCCTTCTTGTATGTGCCCTGACTGAGGCTGAGCCTGAAACCTAGATATGGGCCCTGGTGGGGACTCGAACCTCTGACCTTTTGGTCTGCAGGGTGATGCTCCACCCAGCTGGCCCACCCCAGCCAGGGCGTCTGCTTTTCTTTCCAAGTCATGTGGTCATATGTGGACGCTCCTTTTAGACCCTTCATGGGAAAAGGAGGTGTATGTGACTAGACACACAGCACTTCAGCAGCAGGCTTCACACGTGCTGAGAGATGCTGAATGCCACGTGTGTGTCACTTGAAGGCTTGTGTTCCTTCTCCTACCACGCTGTCCTTCTGCCGTAAGGGGTCTTTCACTGCCTTGACATGATGACAGCTCTCACGAAAGAGGTGTTTTCTTTGCTCAAAACTCCAGGGACCCCTACTTCAAAGATCAGACAGTAGGCTAATGTAAAAATTAATGCTTGTCAAAGCCATTAGGGTCAATATAAAACCTTTATTTCTGCTTAGCAAAGGCAACAAGAAGAAATCTGAAACGTGAGAGTCCCGATTATAGTTTCTGCCCGCCCCCCTCAATACCCAGTGCAAGGCAGCAATGGTCAGATTGGAGATACATTTTCATAAAAACAAGGCATACTGACAGGGAGTCCTTGGAGTCTTACAAATCATTGGAAATGTGTATTTAGTTGGGAAGGAAAGTTTTGCAGCTTTACAGGGGGAGATAACGGGGCAGTGTAAATAATACAGAGGAGGGTAGAGTTGGATAACCACACTTAGGGATGCTAATTAAACTGGCAGGAACTGGCCGTGTGGACGGTAGTTGCTTCCAAGGATACTTTTGTATTTCTTAAGGAATTGTGCCAATGTAATCTATTATTTTTTAATTTTTATACAGTGAGGGAACATGAGGATATATTGTTTTTTGGTATAGTTATAATTACCACTTTCATCCAACCTGCAAAAATAGTAGGAGTAGTGAGCTATTGCAGTATTTAAAGTTCTTCAAACACATGGCTTCTTTTGATGAAATGAAACTTCATGTCATCTTTAAAGTCTTGTAAACTTTTAAACTAATTCTTATTATTAGCTTATCGATGGTAAATGTAAATGTCCTTTTTAAACTGTGCTCCCTGAGAGGCATCGCCCCTCCCCCTCTTCCTCCCTCCTTTTCCTTCCTCTGGAACTCCTCACCCAGGGACCCAACAGCCAGGAGCACAGCACACGTGCCTTGTTGTATTGTCACATTTTCTGCCTGCTGATGCGCTCTTGGAGTCATCCTCGTGCCCCGTTTTTATCTCATTTTACATTCTTTATTTATTCAACAGTTGTCCAGTGGGTCAAGCACTGAGCTACAGCAGGCCCCCCACTTCGAACGGGAACCATAATGCCAGGAGGCCCACTCCCCGCCCCTCAGTCACTGAGGCTCTGAGGGGTAGAAAGGCTGAGCCCCTGCTCCAGGGGCCACAACACCTGTGCGGTTCCTCCCATTGTGACAGAAAGGACTTTCCTACCACAGACACTCAGACTCCAGGTGTCCTGTCTTGGGGCCCACCTGCGACTGCTCGGGCATACGTGTCAACAGTGATCTGATACTGTCGACCAGTGAGCAAATTCGTAGCAGCTGCTAGAATAGCAAATAGATATTTTATGTTTTTTCCCAGAGATTCATACATAAGCATTTGAGAGGCACCTATACAAATATTTTCAATAAGGTTTCGCTTTTTCCTCCCAAGACATTTCCTCCCAAACTTGAATTCCAAAAGCAATAGGCTTCTGGTTGTTGAAGGAGTTAATGGTATTTATTGCCAGCTGTATAAAAATATCCCTGTCCTTAGTAACAAATTCCCTCATGGAAAAAATAATTAGCAAAATAGAATAACGTTTCCCAGCTTTCAAGTTAAAATGGAAATGTTGGTATTTTTAATCAAAAAGATGTTAAATTCCCACAAACCCTAAGGCCTCACACTTAAAAACATTGGTACTTACAATATATACACTGTGCGTGTATTTATTTTCGGCCACAAATCTTCTCTTAGGCTGGTTGGGTGTGTTCTCAGAGTAATGCTTGGCACAAAGAACTTTTGGAAGGCGTAATGGGTGGCGTGTGTGGGTAAGCCTCATCCACCAGACACTTCACCCTGGAAAGATTTTAAATTTGGGTACAGGGCGAGATATCTCTTTTTTATTTTTTAAATTTAAGACAAGACGGTTGACTTAAATATAATGGCACATTTGAAAAAAAAAGACAAATACCATATGATCTCACCTTTAACAGGAAGCTAAATAACAAAACAAACAAGCAAGCAGAAAAAAAAAATCAAAGACACTGAAATAGAGACCAAGGGGACAGTGACCAGAGTGGAGAGGGAAGGGAATTTTAAGGGGAAAAAGGGGGAGGGATTTGGAGGAACAAATAGGAAGGACACAGGGACGAAAACTAAGGGGGGTGGAAATGGGAGGGAGGTAGGGAGCAAGGGGCGGGGAGGCTGGGACGGGAGAAATAGACAAAAAAACTGTACTTGAAAAATAACTAAATAAAATTAATTTAAAAAAAAAGAAAAAAAAAAAAAAAGAAGGACAGTTTTCGAGACAGACCGGGTGTCAACACTGGCGCTCTTGTGCAGCCCCTGGGACGGCAGGCTTCATGTGGTCAGCTCCCGTCGGACCCTGCGAGGAGCAGGCCGGTCAGCGCCTGGTGCTGAAGGCTGGCTCCGGGTCTTTAGAACATGCAGGGGTCGGAATGGCGAGACACTCGTCATCTCTGCACTCAGCCGGCACGTTTTCCTTCTGGGCATCTGCTTTCTACCAGGCATTGCAGCTGACGAAGATACATGGATGAGTCGATTCTAGTCTCTCCTCGAGGACTCGGGGTTTGTAGTCTCCAGGGCAAGACAGACAAGTAAACAGAATCTACAGCGTGTCAGAGGCCGGCACCTTGCCCAGCCTGGGGACTTAGGGGAAGCCTTCCTGAGGAGGTGGATCAGAGAAGAATCTTTTTTTTTAATCCTTACCCAAAGATACATTTATTGATTTTAAAGAGAGGAGAAGGGAGAGAGAGACAGACAGACATTGACTGGTTGCCTCCCAATGTGCCCTCACTGGGGATTGAACCTACAACCTAGTTATGTGCCCTGATTGAGAATGGAACCTGCAGCCTTTTGGTGTACAGACGGTACTCCTACCAACTGAGCCACCTGGCCAGGGCAAAGCAGAATCTTAACAGATAAGTAGAAGTTAGGTAAAGAAAGGAATGGGGAGGATATTACAGCCACAGATATGCATCAGGTGCAGAGGTGCAGTATCAATGAATAAATACACAACTGAGCATTGATAGGAAGTATTTACTGAATGGCTACTGCAGGCAGGCACCATGCCAGGGGTGTCGGAGTCATCTTCACCGGGGGCCACATCAGCTTCATGGCTGCCCTCAAAGGGCTGAATGTAGAGCTCCTTGCCCCTAGTTAAGGTGTAGTTATATTTATACAGTCCTAAAATTACATTCGGCCCTTTGAAGGCAACCATGAGGCTGATATGGCCCCCAGTGAAAATGAGTTTGACACCCCTACACTATGCTCAGTGGGTTCTCACCACATTCTTTCATTTAATCCTCGCAACTGTATTTTAAGCTAGGCACCCCCATTTTACATATATGAAAACTGACACTTAGGTTAAGTAACATGCCTCAGACCACACAAATAACACAGGGTTCTGAAGTCAGGTTCATGTTAATTTAGAAGCACACTGCTTGCAAACTCTTCAGATCATACTCCACTTTCAGTAAATTTTTATAAGCAGGCACTCCTAAATAAATGATAATTCAATTATGTATAAGTTATCAATATATACACTAATGCATATATTATAAAACATACAAAAATGGAAAGTTTTAAAGTTAATGATAAATATTTTTTTAAAGTCTTGCTAATTTGTGAAAGTAAGTTTAGTTTAAATTAGATAATACATTTCATAAAGTAACTTAACCAAGCAAATGGGAACTGTCCTATGTTGTAAAATGCTGCAAACAGATGAGATGCCTAGTCAACCCTTCCTCCGTAGAAAACCCGGTCCTTTCTCAGGGTATCCCGTAAACAGATTATGATATGCCATAGGTGACAAGGGACGCTGTCAGACGGACGAGGTGGGAAGGAGGACCAGGTGGTGAGAACCACTGTGTTCTGATTGGGATTCTTCTACTGGCTGTTCCGGGTTGCCATTCTATGCGTTACAGGAATCATTGCACCATGTGAAATTCGATATGAGGTCAGTCCTGTTTGGACCACGTGGAAGGGGTTTTGTAACTGAAACAATAGAAGGACAGATGTTGCCTTATGGCGAGACAATGGAATGTCAATGCCACCACTTCACGTGAAGCCTCCTGGTCATCCTGTAGTACATATGACCACAACTGTTAATGTACTAGTTACAACAGAAAAGCAGAACTATTCCGTCCTGGCATTCTCAGGACAGAACCATCTGGATGGTACAAAGCACTTTAACTACCTGCCACCCGTTAGTGAAATATGGTGCTAATATCCATTCATCCAGTAACTGTTGGTGCCATTTTATGTGCCAGGCATGTGCTAGGAGCAGGAATCTGCAGCCACAAACAAGAGAGACAGGATCCCTGTCTCCATGGAACGTGCAGTCTAGATGTAGCACACATGTTAAAAAAGTAACATAAGCAACAGAACTTACTGTGCTTGTGACACGGGCTTCAAAGGTCAAGCACAAACTGCTCGGAAAGCAGAGGGACAGTCTAATCTGAGAAGGTGAGAGAAGGCTCTCTTGAGAAAGTGATGTTTAAACTGATACCTGAAGGGTGAGGATGATGGAAAAGGGGAGAGAAGAGCGTGTCAATCATAGAAGATGGCCTCATGGTGGAGATCATACTGCAGGAAGGCCAGCGTGAGCCTGGCACACACTGGGGAGGAGCAGAGTCACAAGGAAAGGTGCGTGGCCAGGAGTAGGGCCTAGGGCTTGTTGATGATCTTGAGCTTTATTTGAAGATGCAATGGAAAGGAATTAAAGGGTTTTTAACCCCTGAGAAATATGATCAAATTTTCAGTTCTAAAATAGTCATTTTTTCCCCTAGCTGTTGTGACTCAGTGGATTGAGTGCTAGCCTGCAAACTGAAAGGTCGCTGGTTCAATTCCCAGTCAGGGCACATGCCTAGGTTTCAGACCAGGTCCCCAGTTGGGGCGATGCGAGAGGCAACCGGTCAGTGTATCTCTCACATGTTGATGTTTTCCTCTCTTTCTTCCTCCCTGCCCCTCTGTCTAAAAAGGTTGCCCCCCAGGGGTGTGTATGGAAGGCAACCAATAGATGTTTCTCCCTCGATATCTATGTTTCTTGTCCTCTTTTCCTCCCTTCCCCTCTCTCTAAAATAAAATGTAAAGCAGTCATTTTGGCCATAATATGTAGAAAGTGGAGGAGGAGGGGACAGTAAGGGGGGAGGAGGAGATAACCTGAAGACTGAATGCTTGTTAAATAACAGAGTGAACCTCAGGAGTCGCTGCAAGGCTGAGCTGGGCAGGACAAAACTTTGGGCACAAAGAGAAGAGAGACTTCCCACTCTTAATCATTTAAAATCAAGTATTCAGTTTTTTGACAAGGAGTGTAAATGATTGATATTCAAGTTCCATGGGGAGTGCGTGTTTTCTTGCTTCCTGGACTGCAGCTTGGGGCAGTGTTGGCCGGGGGTTGGTGCTGTTTGCTGGGCAGTTGGCCTTTTCCTGCCAGGCTGTTCTTCTTCGGGATCTTCTGGCCCTTGTTCTGTCTGTTGTTGAAGCAGTGGGGCAGGGAGACCAAGGAGAGGGGGCTTTCCCTCAAAGACCAGAGCTTCTCTTATTTTTACACATCAAATCTAAAGGTCAATATTCGATCCTTGTAGGGGTTGGGGGTGGCTTTTTGCTTCCTATCAATTCTAGACTCAAAGATGATTTTATTTATTATTTACAAAGCAAAACATCATGCACTGATCACGACCAATCACTACAGGTAATGCCCATGAGAGAGGGGTGCAGCCCCAAAGAGACACCTCACTGCTGAAGCACACATGTCGAGTGGATCTCTTCGACGACCCCTGCTACATTAATACGCAGGCTCTTCAAAGCACACTCAGTACCGCCCGAAACCAAAGCTCAGCTCACCCGACAGGCAGCCCGTGGCACTGTGAGAGTAAGTAGCAGCTTTCTGTCTGTTTAGTTTCTTGTGGGTGCTATACAAATGGCCACGAACCTGTTCCTGCCAACTGGGTGTCTTAAAATAACAGGTATTTATTGTTCCATAATAACAGGTATTTATTGTTTCATATTGATTTAGGATTTCCAGCCTCCTAAAGGGTCTCAGATCTCCCTCTTCTTTCCCATGTAAGACAACAGTATCTGAATTTAGGGTCCACTTAAATCCAGGAAGATCTCATCTCAAGATCATTAATGACATCTGCAATTACCCTGTTCCCAAATTAGGTCACATTCCCAGATATGGGGAGTTAGGATTTGAACCTATCCTTTTGGGGTTACTGTTCAACTAACTACACTGTACAGAAGACTCATTTTCAGGGAACTAAAAGGATTTTTTTTTACCTCAATCCCCCACCACAATAACTGCTAATAACAGTTATTAACAGAACTTGGTGGCAATGTTAATGGATTTCAGGGTTTGGGGACTTGGACTTTGAACAATCTTTGCAAGTACCTTAAATTGACTCCCAGATTTTGGTTCCTACTCTGCTCTTACTGAAGGAAGGATGACTGTCAAAGCCAGGAGATACTTGCGAAATTGTTTGTTTGCATGAGGACCAATGGCCATGATTTCAGTTCTGTTTATTGATGGTGTTAATTTTATTCTTTTCAAAACCCCTTGTTAAGTCTTTTATATAGACTAAAATAAGAAGGCTCCTTTTAAAGACCATATTCTGTGAGTAAAAACAATAAGATCTTACTTAATCTTAAAATATATCACTTGCTTGCCAAATTGCTTCCAGGGATAAATGCAGAAACAGGAATGTAAGTAAATAAAAGGAATAACAAGCCAAAGCCTACGATCACCTGAAAAATAAATAAACAAAACATGCTTTTCATAACATATTGAAGCATGTTGGATTCAGAGATTGGCTAAGATGTCATATTTGGTTAATTACAAAGATGGAGAACCTGTCACTGAACAAGTCTTTTCACCAGCCCAGGAAGCCTTGCCAGAACTGCCAAGAGCAACTTTACACCTAGTGTGGCCAGACAGCAAGATGAAATTTAAAAGGAGATTTTGCTGAGCCTTGCCTTAGGCAGATCACCCTAACTGTCCAGACTAAGAAACAAAGGTCCCTGTTGCCAGCCAGGTGGCAAATGGGCCATCTTGCCAGGTTTCTAAGGTCACTTTTGGCTCCCAAACATCCCTGTAAGGTTCTCTGGAAGTAGATGCTGGGTTGGGGCTTTATTGGGATCTTTATTGGGACCCAGGATTCCAGTGCAGGAAACTAAAGCCTCAAATCCTCTGGCTGAAAAAAATGTGTAGGGATTGCAGCAGCAAGAGAAACTCCCAGCCTCACAGGAGAATTTGTTGGAGAGACCCCCTAGGTCCTAGAGTGTACACAAGCTCACCCACCTGGAAATCAGCACCAGAAGGGCCCAATTTGCTTGTGGGTAGTGGGGGAAGTGACTGAAAGCCAACTGAGAGCAGAGCAAGCAACATTGTTCCCTCTAGGACCCCTCCCCCGTATACAGTGCCACAATGTAGTCACATGGGTGGCCCCACCCTGGTGAATATCTAATACACAACAGGTACACTGAGACAAAGAAATAGGGCCCAAATGAAAGAATAGATCAAAGCTCCAGAAAAATGCAACTAAGCAATGAAGAGATAGCCAACCTATCAGATGCAGAGTATTTTTTATTTTATTTTATTTTTAATTTTTTTGTTTTTTTTATTTTATTGATTATGCCATTACAGTTGTTCTATTCCCCCCTTCCTTCCCCTCCACCCTGCACCCCCTGCCCCCACCATTCCCCCCTTTAGTTTATGACCATGTGTCTCACATTCTTTAGATTCTATATTTCCCATACTATTCTTGCCCCCCCAACTATTTTCTACCTACCATCTATGCTACTTATTTTCTGTACCTTCTCCCCCCTTCTCCTCCTCCCACTCCCTTGTTGCTAACCCTCCATGAGATCTTCATTTCTGTGTTTCCGCTCCTGATCTAGCTGTCCTTTTAGTTTGCAGATTAAGAAACACTGGTAATCAGAATGCTCACAGAATGGGTTGAGTATGATCACAAAATAGAGGAAAAAGTAAAGGCTATTAAAAGTTAAATAGAGAAAAATATGCAGGGAACCAACAGTGAAAGGAAGGAAACAGGGACCCAAATCAACAATTTGGAGCAGAAGGAAGAAATAATCGACCAGAACAAAATGAAGAAAGAAGAATTCAAAAAGATGAGGGAGAGGTTTAGGAACCTCTTGGACAACTATAAACATTCTAATATCTGAATCATAGGGGTGCCAGAAGAAGGGGAAGAGCAAGAAATTGAAAACTTATTTGAAAAAATATTGAAAGAGAACTTCCCCAATCTGGCAAAGGACTTCCAAGATGTCCAGGAAACTCAGAGAGTCCCAGAGAAATTGGACCCAAGGAAGCACACACCAAGGCACATCATAGTTACATTATCCAAGATTAAAGATAAGGAGAGAATCTTAAAAGCAGCAAAAGAACAGGAAACAGCCACCTCCAAAGGAGTTCCCATAAGACCATCAGCTGATTTCTCAAAAGAATCCTAACAGGCAAGAAGGGGTTGGAAAGAAATATTCCAAGTCAGGACAGACAAAGACCTACTAGAACAGGAACAGAATCACAGAAATGGAGATCACATGGAGGATTATCAGCGGGGGAGTGGGAGGGAGAGAGATTGGGAAAAGGTACAGGGAATAAGTAGCATAAATGATAGCTACAAAATAGACAGGGGGAGGTTAATAATAGTATAGGAAATGTAGAAGCCAAAGAACTTATGTGTACAACCCATGGACATGAACTAAAGGGGGGAATGCAGATGGAAGGGGGTGTGGAGGGCAGAGGGGAATAAAGGGGGAGAAATGGGATAACTGTAATAGCATAATCAATAAAATATATTAAAAAAAAGAAATATGGCCCAAATTAGGTGATCTGATTTACTCCATTCTCAGCTGCTATTTCTTTATAATCGAGTCTTTAAGGTGAAAAATGTTCATAACTCAAGCAAAGAAACTTTGCCTTTCGTCATAAACAGTTTAATAATGTGAAGAGGCAAAATTAATCCATAACATCATTCCTGCCATTGGTGGAAAGTAAGTAAGTCCTGCAATATCCAAAACAGTAATGTCCGTGTGCGCCTTCACTGACTCTAGCCTTCTTTGTCATCCTTTTCTGCACTCCCTGACTTAGTGGAAAGAAGTTTAATAACTTAGGTCTCTAGTAGTGTTTCAGTCTTTATTTCTTACTAGGCTTTAATATATGATTGCTCTCGTTGGTTTCTTGCTACCCACCTCAAGATTAATTTTAGCCTATCATTACTCCCTCCAAAAATTGAAATCTGGCTCCAATAGTATAAATAATGTTGACTTAAGAAAATTTAGTACAGATAGAGTAGGGATAACTTTGTACATACTTTTCTGCAAAATATCTTAAATAAACTCCTAATGTTTTCTTCTATTCCTGTATAGCTTATTTAGGCATACTTAGCCTCTCTTATCATGGAATTTAGTCATGTGTCCATACCTAGCTTCAAAGGGGCTAAAAAAGTTATTGTAGCTGCATGCCCATGAACCCAGCTAAACTATCATGTAATGAAAGGGAGAGTAGACATTGGTGAACAATGGTCTCTGCTACCTTTCTGCCACACAAATATTCATGAGCTCTTCTTTTCACGTAGAACATATTTGCCATTTCCCAAAGGAAGACACTGCAAATACTCCATATGATTACAGCATCCAGATTAAAAGTCCATGACATTTGAGTGATGTGAATCCTCTCCATCAAGATTGGATAGGGATTCCTATAATTTAACAAGCTGTCTGCCCTCCTCCACAACCAGTAAGATAAACGCAGTACAAACTAACGTTTACAGAAGGGAAGCATGCAGAACACACAGTGGTTGCTGGTTTCTGGTGATTACCAACTCCTGCCAGGCAGTAAATGTGCAGGCCCCCTGAGCTGGAAATAGGAGAAGGTGATTTACTTGGACTCTGGTTCTGCTTCGGGAGAGGACCTCTTTGTCTGTTGTTATCCGCGGGCTGAAACTGTGCCTTCTGGGATATTCCTCCCTGTGTACATTTAAAGTAGATGTTGGAGAATATGTCTTTCCTGGGGGCTTCACAACTTTTACAGCCTGTTTCTTGTTGGATGGGCTTGAAAGATTGGGGTTTGCTTTGGAAGCCAAACAGCCAGAGACCAGAAGAGATTGTTATTTCTTTGGCAATGAAGTTTACCAAGAAACTTAGTAGGATTTTGCATTATTCACTGAAGAGTCAGTTCTGCATGAAATTTCCAAAATATTTCTTTATTATCCCTATTGCCTGAAGGATGACATCTTTCTTTGTTGTTACCGATATTTTCTATCTTGTCTCTTCTTTTTTTGATCAGTGCTCATTGAGATTTATTAATTTAATTCATCTTACCAGTGTTTCACAGGTTTTGCTTTCTTTTTCTCCATTTTTTTCTTGTTTTCTGTTGTATTGATTTCAATTTTTATCTATATCTTCCTTCTATTTTTTACTATATGTCCCTTCTATTTGCTTTGGATTAAATCTTTCTGTTCTTTTTACAACTTCTGCATTTTCTTCTTTATTGTTTTATTTCCATAATAAAATATTTATTCCACTTGAGCTTTATATTTTATATGAGGTGGACAGGGGTCCAACAATGTTATCTCTGTAAAGGATTTAATTGTCAAAGCACCATTGACTACATAATCTCCTTTTTTTAATGCCAATCTCTATATACTAGATTTCTTTGGTATGTGAATATGTTTCTGAGCCTTTTATATAGGTCCTTATTTTTTCTATTGGCCCATTTGTTCTATAACACTATAGTAATTATATATGGTAATTAGTATGGCTTTGTAACATAATAAACATGTAATTCTTTCTGTACATTACAGATAATTTTTCTGAGTAGCACCTCAGCCCTTCATTTATGCTTAACATTTTATGTTAACATCTTTTACTACCAACTTTTAGATATCTTGTTTTCTAAAAAATTATTTATTTTCATAAACAGGGGAAGGGAGATAGAAAGAGAGGTAGAGAAACACTGATGTGTGGGAAAAACATTAGTTGGTTGCCTCTTGCATGCCCCCAACTGGGAACCCGGCCTGCAACCCAGGCCTGTGCCATGACAGGGAATTGAATCGGCAACCTTCTGGTTCACAGGCCAATGCTTAATCCACTGAGCCACACCAGCCAGAGCTAGACATCTTATAGAGTGAACGTATTTTCCCCTCAATAATGCAGATAAATTAGTATTTTATAATTTTCATGTGCCCAGTAATCTACAATAATATACAGTTGATTATGGGTTTTGGGACTTCCAGCCAAGGTGGAGGAATAGTTAGATATACTTTACCTCCTTGCACAACCAAAAGAAGAACAACACACATTTAAAAACAAAAAATAACCAGAACCGCCAGAGAACAAAGCTGCGTGGAAGTCCAACAACCAAGAAGTTAAAGAAGAAACATTCATCCAGACTGATAGGAGAGGTGGAGACAGGTAGCTAGGGTACAGAGGATGCATGACAAGACAGAGGCTGGTGGAATGAGTAGTCCCACATTTGTGTGCAGATAAACTTGGAGGAACAACTAGGGAGCGAGAGAGACAGAGTAACCTAGGGTTCTAGCGTGGGAAAATAAAGCTTTAAAACCTCTAACTGAAAAAACCTGTGGGGGTTAAGGTGGCAGGAGAAACTCCCAGCCTTACAGGAGAGCTTTTTGGGGAGACCCACAGGGTCCTAGAATGTACACAAACCCACCCACCTGAGAATCAGCACCTGAAGGGCCTAATTGGCTTTTGGGTAGTGGGAGAAGAGACTGAAAGCCAGCAAAAGCTGAGCAAGTGGTACTATTCCCTAACAAACCTCTCCCCCACATACAGCACTACAACACAACCAAGTGGGTTGCCCTACCCTGGCCAATACCTAAGGCTCCGTGCCTTACAACATAACAGGTGTGCCAAGACAAAGAAATAGTGCCCAAATGAAAGAACAGATCAAAGCTCCAGAAAAAAATACAACTAAGCAATGAAGAGATAGACAACCTATCAGATGCAGAGTTCAAAACACTCGTCAATATGCTCACAGAAATGGTTGAGTATAGTCACAAAATAAAGGAAGAAATGAAGACTGTGAAAAGTGAAATAAAGGAAAATGTCCAGGAAACCAACAGTGAAAGGAAGGAAACAGGAACTCAAATCAACAGTTTGGAGCAGAAGGAAGAAATAATCAACCAACCAGAAATGAACAAAGAAACAATTTTAAAAAGATGAAGGGGAGGCTTAGGAAGCTCTTGGACTACTATAAATGTTCTAATATCTGAATCATAGGGGTGCCAGAAGAAAGGGAAGAGCAAGAAATTGAAAACTTATTTGAAAAAATACTGAAAGAGAACTTCCCCAATCTGGCAAAAGAAATAGACTTCTAGGAAATCCAGGAAGCTCAGAGAGTCCTAAAGCATTTGGACCCAAGGAATAATACACAAAGACACATCATAATTACATTAGCCAAGATTAAAGATAAGGAGAGAATCTTAAAAGCAGCAAGAGTAAGGGAGACAGTTACCTACCAAGGAGTTCCCATGAGACTAGCAGCTGATTTCTCAAAAGAAACATTGCTAGCAAGAAGGGGCTGCAAAGAAGTATTAGAAGTCAGGAGAGGCGAGGAGCTACATCCAAGATTACTCTATCCAGCAAAGCTATCATTTAGAATGGAAGGGCAGATAAAGTGCTTCCCCGATAAGGTCAAGTTAAAGGAGTTCATCATCACTAAGGCCTTATTATGTGAAATGTTAAAGGGACTTATCTAAGAAAAAGGTGATAAAAATATGAACAATAAAATGACAACAAACTCACAACTATCAATAATGAAACCTAAAAAAACAAAAATGAACTAAGCTAACAAGTAGAACAGGAACAGATTCACAGAAATAGAGATTATATAGAGGGCTATCAGCAGGAAAGGAGAAGGGGGAGAATTGGGGAAAAGGTAAAGGGAACTAAGAAGCATAGTTGGTAGGTACAAAATAGACATGGGGAGGTTAAGAATAGTATGGGGAATGGAGAAGCCAAAGAACTTATATGTATGACCCATGGACATGGACTAAGGTGGGGGAATGATGGTGGGAGGGGGGTACAGGGTGGAGGGGAATAAAGGGGAGAAAAATGGGAGAATTATAATAGCACAATCAATAAAATATACTTTTTTAAAAAGGAGGCTCTCTATCTCTCTCCCTGGAAGACAGAAAGCCCCCCACTTTTCACAGCTGGATGTTCTCTGGGTTCCTTTCCTGCTCTGATGCTATAGGCTAGAGAGCCAGCTTGGGGTTTAGACCCCACACTTCTCAAGGGGAGACCCCCAGCCACTGAAGTATTCTTCTGGTGCTTTAGCTGCCACCCATGGGAGCCCAGCCAGTCCTCTCATGTCAGCTTCACACTCCGTACCAGTCACATTGTGGTCATCTATCCATGGTTATAAGGCTTCTCTCCAGCTATAGTCCAGTTGGTTATCTGGGATGGTTTCTCTACAATTTAGTTGTAATTCCAGTTTGGTCCTGGGAGGAGGTCAGTGTAGCTTCCACTTACTCTTCTGCCATCTTGGATGTACTTGATCTGAATGCTGCCTTAACAATTCACATTGGTTTTCTTTCTTTAAATGTCTCATCTTTCCTTTGTCATTGGTACTATTTGCAATGGTTTATTCTAGATTTTATTTTACTCTGTTTCTTAAGCTATATTATCCTTCTCAGAGGTTTTGCCCATCAGATGCTTATGGGTGTGGATATTCATATCTGTCTTGTGCTTTCCTACAGTTTTGCTTGTAAACAATTTGTCTCCAGTTGCTAATGGGAACTCTAAGATGACATGATTACTTTCTTCATGGTTCTTACCACTTTTGTCTTTTTTGCTTTTAGTTAAATCTAGAATGGCTTTCCCTGTTGCTTCTTTAACCTTCTCTACTTCTGAGAAAATGTCAAGTCAATAATTTACTGTATTTTGCCATGTATAATGGTCACTCATGTTCTTTGCCCAAACTTTTAGGAAAAATATTTTTCATTTTAACTTTAATTCAATTTATTTAATTCAATTTAATATAATTTATTTATATTTAGATACTTGCTTTTTTGCATTATAAAGGAATTTTAGCATTTATTTGTGAACATATGGATATCATTATCATTATTGTTTTCTAGAGTTACACTTTTACTGCATAAGCAAATAAAAGAATTAAGACATTTATATAGATATATGGAATTAGTATTAACCATGTATAATGTTCATCCTTATTTTTCCCTCAGAACTTTGGACAAAAACATGCACATTATACATGGCAAAATATGACATTAAATATTATGTGGGTATTACATGTAATAACTGTATTTCAGTTATGCTTATCTTTTCAGTTACCTTTCTGTAAGGAAAGGACTAAGATAATACATAATGCACCACCGTGTTAAGAGTGGTTATCTTTGGTGACAAGACCATAGGTAATTAATTTTCTTTGTTTTTCCAAGATTTAAAAGAATTAGCATTTGTAACTTTTTAAATGAAAACAAAGATTTACGCAAGCCTGTGAGGTATTCTCTTTTAGTAGAATTAGATTTTCAGCCAATGTTTGGATGGCTGAAATCTAGTCACAGCGTGTCTTGTCCTTTTGCTAATTTGGGGAACTGTGTTAGGAAAACATTGTCCAGACCCTTGGCTGGCCCATGATCTGTTACCTCTTTTCAAGATGATATAATGTCTCCTATTCTTTCGTTGTGTCCTTGTCTAAAAGCTCCCCATCATAATATCAGAATAAACCAAAAGCCATCATGCTCTAAGAGGTGTGTGCCCCCACACACGCATGTTCCTCCGTCACACGCAAACACTTTCTCTCTCCCTTACATAAACACACATAGCCACTCATCAGAAGTTCCCCGTTATGCCTGAAAGCAGGCAGCACTAAGACCAACTACAAGTGTTATTTATCAAATCTAGACGCATTACTTCAGGCTTTTTCCAGCAATTATAGAAAGACTTGATTGTAGGGGAGAATATTTATAGACACTAGATATAGACTAAAGGTATTTTTAAAAGATATATTTGTGAATGCTGCAGTATAACTGTGCTATGTGGAAAGAAGTTCTTAAGCAGGGACAAAACTATAACCTATTAACAGGAAAACTGGATTATGTTGCAGAGCATTGCTTTCCTGTATCAGTGACTTCACAGGACTGTCATGTGTAAGTTGTAAACTCTGAATCCAGTGGGTTTCTTATTTGCAAGACCCTTGCACAAGGACATGTAAACAGCCCTTTGAATTTATAAAGGTGAAAGGTAATAATATTTTTTGCAAAAGGTCCTTTGCCCTTGACAAGACAAAGTCTGATTTCTGTGTTATTTTTTTTGGGTAAGTTTTCCATGATAAACATGACTTTTACCTGGGTTTAGACATAAGAGTTTTGTTTTTACTTCTGGAGATGCTGTATGTCATCCCGATAGCCCTGTTATCTTCTAAGGACCTTTGTGAGTACTACAGAAGTAGAGTGGCCAGGCCAGTTGTGAAAATGGAAAGATTTTCACATCCAAGGCAAGGAAGGGCTTTAGAACGTGGTGATCAATAACCTAGCATTGAAGTCTTATCTCATTTCAAATCTCAGATCTACGACATAGGAGCAGTGTGACTTTGACTAAGCCATTTAATGTTTTTTAAAGATCCATTTCCTTGCCTATCTAATTTTGAGAGTCAAACAAAGTGACATATGAAAGCATTGAGCAGTATTTGTCATACTTAATAAATGGGAAGTATACAACAATGATTGTCACTGAGTATCACTAGTATTATTAATTTTTTTTATTTTTTTAAAAGATTTTATTTATTTATCTTTAGAAGGGAAGGAAAGGAGAGAGGGAGAGAAACATCAGTGTATGGTTGCCTTTTGTGTGTCCCCTGCTGGGAACTGGCCTGCAGGGAACTGGCCTGCAACCCAGGCATGTGCCCTGACTGGGAATCGAACCGCGATTGTCTGGTTCGCAGGCCCGCGCTCAATCCACTGAGCTACACCAGGCAGGGCCTCACTAGTATTATTAAGTGCTACCTGAATGTACCTTGTCATCCCCCCAGTGCTCTCAACTCTGGATAACATTTACTCTGCAGAGCCTTGGGGAGCTGTTCAGCCCATGCCTTCCTGTGTTTTGCCTTCTTTTACTCGAGTGACTCTGTTTTGTCCAGGCAAGTGAATGATACAAACAGCAGAGTAGTCCTTTACTAGGAATACTGTGAGGTTCAGCATAGGTTTGAAGTATTTGGTTAGAAACATCTCTGAAGCAGATTAGTAATTTGGTTTACTTTTAAAGTTAAGTGCTAAAAAATTGTCACAGCCCAAAATAGGCATTTCAAAGAGCTTGGGAAAGTCTTAGAAGTTATCTATAATCCAAATAAAGCATAAGCCTCATTCTCTTCAACATACAGCCCCTGGGATCTAAGGAGCCTCTGGCCACTGTTATAAAAGCAGTTCTCATGGGTCAGTTCCATGTCTCATCTGAAAGAAAAACTCCTGCACCTGGATAAGCTTTTCATTTCCTGGTAACAGAAGCCAAAGGCAATGTTTGGATCTACCATTAAATTAGAGGCTGTTGGAAGTTCAGAACACAAAAACCCGATTTGTTCCAGCAATAGCATTATTTAAATAATGCCCGGCACATAGTAGGGCCTCAAGTTATTTGAGTGAATAAATGATTGAATAAATGGATGGATGAGGAGGTGACTTGGTGATGTCTCTTTTTGTATTTTGACTTCAGAAGCACCAGAAACTGTTCAGCCAGGTGCCACAGCGCAGCCTGCCAGCTCACTTTCTTTGCCGCACATTAATCAGCAGCTGCGGGATGAAGACTGCTACCATGGCAAGTTGAGCAGGAAGGCAGCAGAGAGCCTCTTAGTAAAGGATGGGGACTTTTTGGTTCGAGAGAGTGCAACATCTCCTGGCCAATATGTGCTGAGTGGACTACAGGGAGGCCAGGCCAAACATCTTCTTCTGGTGGATCCTGAAGGCAAGGTATTACTGACTTCTCATTATAGTCTTTACAGGATGTCGTGAATACTCTGAATGATAGACCCCAAACCTGATGCTGTTACAAACAGCAGAGTAGTCCTTTACTAGTAGTCCTCAGTGTTCAAGGCTAAGGGTTTACTTCTTCTTGAACCCTCCAGCTGGAGCAGCAAATCCTAAATAGAGGTTAGTGGAGGGGTTTGAGTGGGAGCCAACCTGGGGGTATCAAGTAGGGCACAACCTCTTTCTGCCCCTCTCAATTCAATTCAGTGAATTAAATGAGTACTTACATGGAAGTACAGGGATTCACAGTTGGCTGTTGCTCAGTGTTGCATACTTTGTCCTTCCTGTCAGGGTGCTTATAATTTCATAAAATAGATGCTTAAAGAATTGTATGGATGAATGGCATAAGGATGGTTAACTGAAGCATAATGGTGTTTCTCAGGATAGAGGAGTGCTGTAGATGAAGCAAACTAAAATGCTTCTTACAGGGTCTGACATGTAAAATGAACCTTGAAAGAGGGCAGAATCTTACAACAGGGGGACATTTGGAGTGTAGGAAAGGAACCACAGGAGCAGACAGAGCAGTGGAATGGCATTCAGCTGCTAAAAGATGTGTGACTGGGGCAAAGGATGCCTGCAGACAGAAATGATCTGCGGCTAAGAAAAACAAAATGGTAATAGTAAATTCTTATCAGTAATTACTTTAAGTGTAAATAGTTTAAGCTCTCCAGTCAAAAGCTATAGAACAGTTCAATGGATAAAAAAGAAGACTTAACTGTATGCTTTCTGTAAGAGGCTCAGTGTAGATTTTAGGCCACATATAGGTTGAAAATGAAAGGATAAATAAGGATATTCCATGCAAATGATAACCAAAAGAGAGCGGGGCGGGGGGGAGGCCATATTTATATCAGACAAAATAGACTTTTAGTCAAAAACTGTCAAATGAGACAAGGAATGACATTATATAATGATAAAACAATTAATTCACTAGAAAGATATGACAGTTATCAATATATATGCACCTAACATGAGCGCACCCGAACTACTAGACAAACTATACTAGTAGGGAATTTTAATATCCCAGTTTCAATAATGGATAGAACATCTACATAGAAGATCAGCAAAGAAACCAAAGACTTGAACAACACTATAGACCAAATGAAACCAATATATAGAACATTCTACCCAAAGCAGCAGAATACACATTCTTCTCAAGCACCCTTGGGACATTAATGTTAGGCCACAAAACCTGGGATAGATTATATGTTAGATCACAAGATAATTCTTACTAAATTAAAAAAATTATTGATTGATTTGAGGGAGAGAGAGAAAAGGAGAAAGAGAAACACTGATGTGTTATTCCACTTATTTAGGCATTCATTGGGTGATACTTGTATGTGCCCTGAACGGGGATAAAACCCACAACCTTAGAGAATTGGGACAATGCTCTAAGCAACTAAGCTACCCAATTAGGGCAATCTTAATAAGTTTAAGAAGACTAAAATCCTACAAAGTAACTTTTCCAATCACAGTGGGATGAAACTAGAAATTAATGATGGAAAGAAAATTTTAATTTTTACAAATATGTCTAAGTTAAACAACATACTCTTGAATAACCAATGAGTCAAAGAAGAATTGAAAAGAGAAGTTTGAAAATATCTGGAGACAAACTAAAATGAAAACACGGCATCCCTAAAAGTATGGGATGCAGCAAAAGCAATATGAAGGAAAGTTGATAGTGATAAATGCCTACATTAAAAAAAAAACAAAGGCCTCAAATAACCTCATTTTACACATCAAGGAACTAGAAAAAGAAAGCAAACTAAGCCTAAAATTAGCAGAAGAAAGGAAATAATTCAGATTCAAGCAGAAATAAATGAAAGAGAATAATAACAAAACAATGGAAAAGAATTTACAAAACTATGAGTTGGTTTTTTGAAAGGCAAACAAAATTGACAAGACTTTAGCTTGGTTAGCTGAGAGAACCAGAGGGAAGACCCAAGTAAATAAAATAAGAACTGAAAGAGGAAACATTACAACTGATGGCAATTTGCAACAGCATGGATGAATCTTGAGAGTATCATGCTAAGTAAAATAAGTCAAATGGAAGCAAATAAGAACTGTATGATTTAACTTACATGTAGGCTATAAGACAAAAAGCAACAAATGAACAAACAACTGATGCCATCTAAATTTAATCATTATGAGGGACTACCAAGAACAATTATATGCCAAGAAACTAGATAACTTAGAAGAAATGGATAAATTGTAAAAACACAGTCCACTGAGATGGAATTATAAAGAAACAGAAAATCTTGACAGATGAATTACTAAAAAGGAGATTGAAACATTCATCAAAAACTTTCCAATAATGGAAAATCCATGACCAGATGGCATATTTGTGGATTCTATCAAACATTTAAGGAAGACTTCATGCCAGTCCTTCTAAGTGGAAGAGGAAGAGGAGGAAACACTTTCAAACTCCTTTCATGGGGCTAGCATTACCCTAATATTTATTTATTTAAAATTATTTAATTAATTTATTTTTAAAGAGAGGGGATGGGAAGGAGAAAGTGCGAGAGAAACATCAATGTGTGGTTGCCTCTCATGTGTCCCCTACTGGGGACCTGGTCTGCAACCCAGGCATGTGCCCTGACTGGGAATCGAACCAGTGACCCTTTGCTTCACAGGCCCATGCTCAATCCACTGAGCTACACCAGCCAGGGCCTGATATTTAAAAAGTAAGAAAAGATACTACAAAAAAAGAAAACTACAGGGTAGTATCCATGATAAATATAGATGCAAAATTCTTCAACAAAATACTGGCAAACTCAGTTCAACAGTGTAGTTAGATTTATCCCTAGATCGCAAGGATGGCTTAGCATATGAAAATCAACATGACATATCACATTAGTAGCATGAAGGATAAAAATCACAAGATAAACTCAATAGAGGAAGAAAAATTATTTGACACAATTCAGTACCCTTTCATGATTAAAAAATACTCAACAAAGACCAGTAAAGGCTATAACATAATACCCACAACTAATATCACATTCAACAATGAAAAACTAAAAGCTTTTCCTCTAATATCAGGAACAAGGCAAGGATGCCCACTCTTACCTCTTTTTTTTTTTTTTTAAATTATAGTATTAGAAGCACTACCCAGAGCAATTAGACAAGAAAAATAAAGTGATCTTAGATGACATGTTACTGTATGAAGAAAACCCTAAAGATTCCATAAAAAACTTAGAACTAATAAACAATTTCAGCAAAGTTACATAATACAAAATCAGCATACAACAACCAGTTGGATTTCTGTACACTAAGAGAAATCATGAAAGGAAACTAAGGAAACAGTGCCATTTACATTAGCATTGAAAAAAGCTAAAATACTTAACAATGAATTTAACCAAGGATGCAACAGACTTATACACCGAAAACTACAAAATATTGCTGAAAGAAATTAAAGAAGATACAAGTAAATGGAAAGATGACCCATGTTATGGATTGGAAGATTTAATATTGTTAAAATGTCTGTACTATCCAAAACAATCTATAGATTTAATGCAGTCTGTATTAAAATCCCAATACTTTTTTTTACAGAAATAGAAAAGCAATGCTGAAATTCATTTTAAACCACAGAAGACCCCCCCAAAACCACAATAATCTTGAGAAAGAAGGCCAATGCTAGAGACGTCACACTTACTGATTTCACACCATATTACAAAGCTATAGTGATGAAAACAGTATCATACTGACATAAAGACAGACACAGAGACCAGTGGAACAGGATAGAGAGCCGAGAAATAAACCTATGTATATGTGGTCACATAATCTTTGACAAGGTTGCCAAGAATACACAATGGAGAAAAGACAGTCTCTTCAACAAAGGTGTTGGAAACACTGGATATCCACATGCAAAAGAATGAAATCAGGCCTTTATCTTTATACCATACACAAAAATCAGCTTAAAATAGGTCAAAAACTTAACTGTGACACCTGAAACTCTAAAAATATGATGAGAAAGCATAAGGGAAATGTTTGGTTTTGGTCATAACATTGGTCTTGGCAGTGATTTCTTGGATATGACACCCAAAACACAGAAAACAAATGCAAAAGATAACAAATGGCACTAAAAAGTTTCTACACAGCACAGGAAACAGTCAACAGAGTGAAAAGGCAACCAACAGAATGAGAGAAAATATTTGCAAGCCATATGTCTGATAAGGGATTAATTTTCAAAATACATAAGGAACTCCCACAACTCAATAGCAAAAGCAAAACAAAAATACAAGTAACCTGATTTAAAAATAGCAGACAACTAGAGTAGACATTTATCCAAAGAAGATGTGCAAATGCCCAACAGGTATATCATCAACCACACTGTCATTAGAGAAATGCAAATCAAGTTCATGGTAAAAGATCATCTCACATCTGTTGGGATGGCCATTTGGCCAAACCCAGGAAAGAGCAAGTGCCGGTGTGCAGAGTGGAGCGCCCGTGCACTGCCAATGGGAGTGTAAAGTGGTGCAGCGGCTGTGGGAAACAGTGTGTAGTTTCCTCAGAAATAAAAAACCAAAACTCCTGTATGATTCCAATATCCCACTTCTGAGTATTTACCCAAAAGACTAACCCCAGGGGAATGGCCTTTCCGGGGAGCAGTCAGACCACACAACATTTGTCAGTTAGGTTCTCCTTTTTATATGGGTGTGGCTCGTGTTACCCCAAACAACAACAGTAACATCAAAGGTCACCATAGCAGATATAATAATAACAAAACATTTGAAATACTGTGCAAATTCCCAAAATGTTACACAGAGATATGAAATAAGCAAATGCTGTTGGAAAAATGGTGGTAGAATTGTTTGACACAGGATTGCCGCAAAACTTCAGGGTATAAAAAGTGCAATATGTGTAAAGCTCGGGGAAGTGCAGTAAAATGAGATTTTTCTGTACAGTTTACACTTACAATTTTGTTCAGAGGGTAATCTGTCACCTGTTTGTCACCACACACACCCATAAAGCCTATGTGGCTGGAGTCACAGCCGCTAATGTCTGCAGGGCCTGGTGAGCATGTTAAGTGTGTAAAGCTGGGCAAGTAATGGGGTGAGCGTCGGGGGTGGAGGGCTGTACCGCAATGGAAAGTGCAGGTCCTGTGTAAGGGGGAACGTCACAACTCGGCTCCAGTCAGTTGCTGCTGTTTGGAGTAGGGGCCAGTAGAGCCAGATTTGATTTTTCCAAAGAAACCACAAAACCAGATTGTATATGAAATGTCCCCATTTTTCACTTAAAAACTTATTGGGCACCTTCCACCTTACTTCCCAGGAAACTAAAACATCTCCTGGGGTGTTTGGACAGAGTGGTTAGTTTATAATCCTTGACCCAGGAAAATTAATTTGGCATTTGTATGCAGGACTAGTTAGAGAGCAGGGAAAGACCAGGGATGGAAGAAGTAATTAGGGAATTCTAGGTGAGAACAAGTGGAAGTTTGAACCAGGTGGAGGCAGGGGAATACAGAGGAGGGGCCAGACTGAGATACTGAGAACACAGGCGGGCAGGACCGATCCACCGATTTGACTTGGGTCGGGGACGAGACGGAAGAGACAAAACCTCCCCCAGGTGTGGAGCCTTTTGACGATAAGTTGGAGACATCATGCCCTTTTTCTTTCAATTCTCCAGTGTGTATTTTTTAAGAATAGGGATGTTCTCTTACATAGCCATAGTACATTGACCGAAATCAAGAAATTAAAACGTTGATACAATAGCATTATGTTACTCACAGTCCATATTGAAATTTGGTCAGTTATTCCAATAAGTGTGTGTGTTTAATATTCTGAACACCAATACCTAGACAGAACTCAAAGAATCCCTTGTTGAGAGTTAGTAGAATTATATAACACCTGACTGCACACGTTCTCTGTCCTGGGCAGTTCCCAGACGCCTCCAAACGGGTGTGTTAGGGCAGGCCACTGAGCCAGTGGGGCCATAATGGAAACCAGTGTTTCATGCCCAGGCCTAGAGTGAGGATATGATAATCCTAGGGAGGAAGTTCTCAGGAGAAGGCAGGCATATGGCAACTGAGTGTCTTTGGCATATGGACCAGAAGTTCTGTGTAATGAGTATTTATGAATCACAACCAGGAAGTCTGCAGGAAGGAGACACAGATACCAATTAGAAAGGTCTGAGGCTTCTCGGAGGACCTCCTCCAAGAAGGATTTGTGTTGAGTCTCCACAGAGAGGTGGGAATTTTCCAGAAGGGCCTCCTTCCTACATAGACGGGATATTACGAAAACACTCTACTTGATGGGTTTTGATTATAATTCTGAGATTCATGCTTGTATGCAACCCGCTTAAATATTTCCAGGAATGGTGACATGAATATATCCAACAGTAATGTGGGAAAGGAGTTGATTGCAAATTTGGATTGGGTGACAAGTGCTTATCATTTTCCTAACTGGGAGGGATACTAGCTTTAAAAGGTTTTGGGGGATGAAAAAATTGTTTGTTAAAGATACAAGCTTAAAAAGTACCTTTTCCTCCTCCCTCTCTCTCTCTCCTTTCTCTCCCTCTCCCTCCCTCTCTTCCCTTCTCTCCCTCCCCTTCTCTCCCTCCTTCTCTCTTGTCTCTCCCTTTCTAAATCCTTTCATCTTCCTTTTCAAGGTGAGGACCAAGGATCACATATTTGATAATGTTGGCCACCTCATCAGATACCACATGGATAATAGTTTGCCAATCATCTCTTCTGGAAGTGAAGTAAACCTTAAACAACCAGTGAGAAAAGATAATATTCCAGGACTTTTGCATTTAAGCAAATGATAATATGAAATACCATCATGCTGATAATTCAAGAAAATTCATTTTGTGGTAGGACACAAGGATACTTCAAATGTGGTTTCTAGATGAAATGGAACCCAAACTATGAAGTGCATCTTTTCAAGACCATCATGTACTAACAAAAGTTGATCATCAGAAAAGGGGAAGAGGATTGGTCCATTTGAAAACAAATTATACATATGCACGGATGTCACTTTGTAAGGCCATATTGCATTAAT
This sequence comes from Artibeus jamaicensis, assembly GCF_021234435.1. Taxonomy (NCBI): domain Eukaryota; kingdom Metazoa; phylum Chordata; class Mammalia; order Chiroptera; family Phyllostomidae; genus Artibeus; species Artibeus jamaicensis. Next base: position 22,149,301 of record NW_026521883.1, read on the forward strand.
AACAAGCTAAAAGCACAATTAAAATTTCACATGCTAAAGACAACTTCAATGAACTGCTAGGGCAGTGGTATGTGCCTTTTAACTTGATAATTTGGGGACATTTTCATATTGGGGAGATTAGTTACGAGTCTTCATGTTCTATAACTACAGAACCATTTGCCAAAAAATGTTTTTCATTGTTACAAAAATTAGAAGCAATTTGCTTGACTTTATTGTATTTTCTGTTCAGTAGCACTTTCACTGCAATGTTAAAATAAATTTGACATTGAATTTGGGCTGTGTCTGCTAATGGAATCAAGTCAGAAGCCACTGGAAGCATTGGTCTGTTTCATCGGCCTGTCCCATTTGCTGGCTGAAGGGTCACGGCCCAAGGTGTTTGGCCCAGTGTTTCTGTTTTTGCTACTTGGACTGTATGCAGCAGGTGACAAGCTGAAGAGGCCAGATCTGTCAGCCCTTTCTGATTCCATCATATTTCTTCCTCTTTCCCACCAAAATTGCTAGAGTACGGGGATTTAAAAGATGGAAAACAAACCAGTGTTCTTCATATTTAGTACCCAAACTGGTTCTATTACTATTGAAAATACTGAATTTATTTGAAACTATGTGGAGATAGCCTCCTGGTTGGCTGCGATGGAGTGATACTCCCTCACCTACATGAATCCATAGCACCTTTTCTAGAATATAACCATACAAAACACAGAAGGGAGAAACAGGAAATGAAACATTTGGAAAGGTCTGCCACATGGAGATGCACCGGCACACCCGGCTCAGTGAAGCCTTCTGTGGGGAGAGAAGCCTGGGCTCGCTGTCGGCTGTGTCACGGTGCGCAGGGTGCTGACACTGTCTGCACTGCAGCTTCCTTGTCCATCAGACGAGAGAGCTGGGCTGGGCGGATTCAGGGCCCATGTCAGCCCTAACGTAAGATGGCTCTGTAAACAGCAACATTTCCGTTTAGTAGGGGTCAGTGTTGATTACCAGTCTGTATAGTTACGCTGAAAATGTCAGTGTTTTCCTTTAATCTGTGTTTGTGCTCAAAATGAATGGCACAACTGAGATCAGCGTTCAGGTAGTGGACACCGCAAGTCTTTCGGTCAAAAACGTTGACACTTTGGAAGAATATAAGTGAACATGGTAGAAATGGGTTTGGTTGTTTTGAGCAGCAGAAACCGCTTCAGCCCTTTGCTTGCCTTTGCGCACAGAGATAGGCCACGACTGTAGAGTGCTTTTTATCCGGAGCTGCCTAGACGACAACCAGCCTTAACTCCACTTCATTCTGGCTCTGTACATACAACTTAACATTTGTAACCGTCATATATTTGCTACGTTTTAAATAGGGTATGGGAATCTTCTTTTGGATAGGAGTAATCAGAAATCTAGCATACTGAACTCTAATATTTTTATGAAAAGGTTTATGATTTATTTCTTCTGCTATTGATTTCTTAGACAGGTCTGCTTCCTTTTGTACAACTAGGAAATAGTGTTTTTTTCATCAATTTTGCATATACTTCAGGAGAGGGATAGATCATAGAAGCTCATGGGTGATCTGATCACCTTTATCAGAGACAGAAGAGGCTGTGGTTTCAGTCTGGCTGAATGGTGGTAACTGGGGGCAAGAAAGAGTTCCTGATGCAGATAGATTCAGGGAGTGTAAATGCCGAGAGCAGTGCATTGCAGATGGGCGATATTTGGCTGTATTGTATAGTACTTGGATGAGCAAATACTGCACTTACAAATGCCGCAGACCCAGTTAGAACAAAAAGAAACAACAAGGGAATTGTTTGATTGCATGCTGTTTTAATGACACACTCTTATCTTCATTGGTCTTAAAGTGGAACTCAATTTGCCTATAAATACCTGTAAATGACTTTTCAAAAAAATAAAGAGTATTACTTTGTGACAATCGACAGTATGTGTCTGCTGTTTGGGTTTGGGAAAGTTTGTCATCTGTAGGATGCGTCAGAGTCCTGACAGGAAACAGATGGCTCCCTTAAGTTGAGTAACTTGATATTTTATAAAGGGACTCTGTTTCACGGAGGTGTGGGCAGAGTGGGACACCACAGGGGAGGACGCGGTGCGGGCGTGAGGGTGAGAGGAGGACAGTCACAGAGGGTGAGCGAGCTGTGTGGAAGGGCTGCTTTTCAGGAGCCACGGTCTACGGTGGAGGGACTCAGCCAGCCGCGCCGACTCCCAGAGTGGGATGCGGGCTGTTGGGCGAATGGTGCTGGAGCAACTGGACGTCTAGTCAAAAGAACGGACCTCACACTTCGCATGAACGCAAACTCAAATGCATTATGGACTTGAATGTAAAATGTAAAACTATGAAACTTTAATAAAGGAAAACATAGGGGCCAAACATGTCTTCAGGATATAGGGCTAGGCAAAGAGTTCTTAGACTTTACACAATCCATTTTTAAAAAGCTGGTATATCGCACCTTATGAAAACTACAAATTTTTGCTCTCTGAGAGACTGACTGCTCAGAGGATGTAAGACAAGCAATAGACTGGGTGAGAATATTTGCAAACCACGTGTCTGAAAAAGGGCTAATATCTAGAATATATTTTAAAAACTTAAAAATTTAAGAGTAAAAAGTCTGATTAGAAAATGGACCCCCCCCAAAAAAAAAATCAAACCCACAGACGTTCCTCTGAAGACAGAGAGATGGCAAATAAACACACAAAAATACGTTCACCATCATCAGCCAGTTGGGTGATGCAAATTAAAACCATAAGGAGAGAGCACTACATGCCTATTAGAACGGGTAGAATGGAAAAATAGTAACAACACCAAATGCTGGTTAGGATGTGGTGAAAGTGGATCATACACACATTTCTGGTGAGACTGTGAAACAGTACAGCTACTCTGGAAAGCAATTTGGTAGTTTACTACAAAGCTACACATGCAACTAATACTCAACCAAGCGATTGTACTCCTGGGCATTGATCACAGAGAAGTGGAAATTTATTTTCACACAAAAACTTCTACAGGAATGTCCATGGCAGCTTCGTTTTTAACTACCTAAAACTGGAAACAACTCAGATGTTCCCAGGTGAATGGTGAAACAAACTGTGGTATATCTATACCATGGAGTACTACTCAGCAATAAAAAGGAATGAGACACGGATACACCCAACAACTTGGGCGAATCTCCAGAGAATTATGCAGAGCAAAAAGTGCTAATCTCCAAAGGTTACATACTTTAGATCTACATTTTTTTAGTCCTCACCTAAGTATAGGAGACAATTCTGCGTGGTGTGGGAATGGAGCCCAGCTCCCACTTGGAAAGGCCAATGGGGAGTGAGGTCCGGCACACAGGACCCACGCCCACGGATAGGTTCTCCTGTGGGGAATCAGGCCTGCATTGTACTGAGGCCGCTTTGAGACTTGCTTTTTGCTAAAACCCTCACCCTGAATGGAGGCAGCAAATGTTTACTGCATATCTTTAAAGTAACTTCCTAAAATCTGTGCTAAACCTTCAAGGATGAGTGTAACCAGTTCAACCACTTTTCCCTTTACTTTGCAAGTACCCTTCTTTTCAGATTTAATTAGCAACATCCTCTCCTTTGTTTTCTGTAAAACGTAACCATCTAAAGTGAACCTATGCACAGTAAATGAGGACCATCCTCAATGTAATATGCCCAAAAAGCAGCAGCAGCCTGTCCAGGTGAGCAGTGGGGCGGGCCCTCTCCTCCCCTGAGAGAGCGGCTGTCACCCCATTTTCTCCACAGGACTTCTGTAGTCCCTGTGAATGTCTCGTCTCATCCATAATGCCGCGAACACTGGGGGCTGGTATCCACATCACCCAAGAACATTATAGAGAGAGAGAGAAAGGAAGGGACAGAAGGGAAGGGGGATGGAGAAAGAGGGAAATAAACATTGATCGGTTGCCCCTCCTACGTGGCCTGACTAGGGACTGGAACCCACAAACCAAGCATGTGCCCCGACCAGGAATCAAACCTGCAAACTTTTGGTTTGCAGGACGATGCCCAACCAACTGAGCCACACCAGTCAGGACTAGAACTACATTTATATAGCATTGTTGAAATGATAAAAATATAGAAATAGAGAACAGATTAGGGGGTAAGGAGAGAATAGGAAAGAGGGAAGTGGATACAATGAGAAAAGGGCAACACAAGGGGTACTTTTGCGATGGAATCGTTTTAAATGTTGACTGTATCAATATGGATATCCTGGGTGTAATATTGGACTACAGTTTTTCAAGATGTTATCATTGGCAGAAGCTGGGTAAAGCTTGCAGGAGATTTCTATGTATTATTTCTTACAACTGCATGTGAATCTACAATTTTCTCAAAATAAAAACTTTAATTTAAAAAACGTTTGGTGGTGAAACTGAGATGTGGCAGAAGATTTTTAGGAAGATGGCCGCTTTACTAACTCTTGGCAGTTTCCCTGAATGCACAGAACATGGTGGGATGCTCTTGGTTGTCCTAGGTTCCAGTATGCTGGGACCAGGCGGGGTCACTTGGAGGAGCTGCATGACACCTCACCCTCGTGAAGAGCCTCAAAAGTAGTTGTTTAATATCATCTGCAGAGATACTCCAACGAGGTCAAAGGGTGGCAAACACAGATGTAGGGGGATACCAATGCTGTGCCCAGACCCCGCTGGGTCCTTGAATGGTACGTGTGCTCTTCCACTGGCATCTGTGCGTTTGCTTCTAATTACCTACACAGTGACTGGTTATTCTGAGGTTGCCTCAGGCTAGGGTTGTTGATTTGAGCCCCTCAAAGCCAGAAGCGCCTGTGATTGCCCCTCCTCCCCTTCCTGGCCCCCATCACTGGTGCAGGAGCAGGAAGCTCAGCTCCTTGGCCCCAGCTTGACTCATTCCACAGCTCCCTGTGAATCAGACTGGGGCGGTGGGCATTTCTCCCAAAGCACAGCCCTGCAGGGCCTCTTGCCTTTCCCTGACCTTCTCCCTCCCTGGCAGCTTTCTCCGGGAAGCCCTTCCTTAGTCAATCACTGGTGCTCAAATTTTCATCCCAAGGTTCACTTCTAAGAACCTGACCTAAGACAGAAGAACATCAAACAACTTTAAATGTATATCCATTACTGGACTATACTTAGTTTTCAAATCCATGAACATTTTAAATAAATCCTGTAGTATTTTTATGAGTGGTATGATTACATTATGTTGGTTTTTGTCAATATGCATTGAATGTGTTATTTAAGCTTTAAAAATATACACCAATTTGCCCGGACGTGTGGCTCAGTGGATTGGGCATCGTCCCCCAAAGTGAAGGGTCACTGGTTCAATTCCTGGTCAGGGCACATGTCAGGGTTGTGGGTTCAGTCCCTGGTTCAAGAGGCAACTGATCCATGTTTCTCTATGTCATTGATGTTTTTCTTTCTCTCTTTCTTCCCCTCTCTGAAAATGAATAAATAAAATCCTTAAAAAATAAGAAAAAATAAAATGTACACCACTGTAAAATCTCGTTTTGGGCACTTCCTTTTCTGTAATCTATTGAGTGTTTCAAGAAACATAAGTGGAATAGCCTTTGGGAGTTTCTGCATTTCAAGTTAAAATATATTACTTTTTTTCTTAAATGTTATTTATTGATTTTCAGAGAGGGAGAGAGAAACATCGATCTGTTTCCACTTATCCATGCATTCACCATTTGATTCCTGCATGTGCCCTGACTGGGGATCAAACCTGCAACCTTGGTGTATCGGGACAACTGAGCTACCCATCCAGGATTCAAATAGTTCTTGTAGATTTGCATCTTTAACACATGGTCATTATCACTGCTTCTGATAGCATTCACTGGTTTTCTGATTAAAAACCTGGTGATTGAAAATCCTAAACATTAAACCTAGGCGATTGGTTCTCACACTCTTTTGGCTAAAGACAAAGAGTTTGCAAAAGACCTACCATGTCACATATATTTCATCCACACATCCCTCCTTTTTGTGGTAGGGGGTTGTGGTAGGGAAAAAGTAACTCAGTAACAGTAAAAGAAATGGAAAGGAATACCAGAATTGCTTATTAACTTACCTTTAAGGGAAGAATTTTATCTCATTCATATGATTTTTATATTCCAAAATGCTACCTTATACATTTTTCAAAAAACTTATTTTATCACTATTAACATCCTTCTTTTAAAATTGGAAATTTCATCATTTTGAAGTATGTGTAACAGGAGCTTTGCAATGTTGTGCATAGAAATTATGAACAATTATTCCTGACAAACTTGAATAAGGTGCTAGTTTTATGAATTCTAAACATTAGTAATCCCTAATGTCTTACTTGGTAGATACACAAGCCTTATACACAAGCCTTCGTTGTATGTGAAAATAAAAACATGAAATTGCAAGTTACATATTTTTTCATGGGAACTGAAGAAATGACTTGCTCGTTTGTATCATTTAATGGCCCATCAGAAGATCCTCGAGTTCCAACAGTGCACCATGGGCGATACTGGGAGAGTGATTGTGATCAGGGAACTTGGAACTCAAGAGTTAAAGATTTTAGCTTCAGTCATAGTTGATGGGCTTAAGTGATTAATGGCTATGGAAGGTTGTTATTTCAGAAAACTGGAATGCATGACCACATGGCTCCAGGAAGTCAACAAGCAAGTCACCATTTGTGTACAGGGTTGCTGGAGGGGGTGGGGGGAGTCTGCAAGCAATGGAGATGGTACCTGAGCCATTGTGTTCCAAGGAGGGAACAGATAAAGAAGTACTAGGAAAATCGCCTCTGGACTGCAACTCTTAACTGATTAACCTTTTCTCCAACCTCTTTACCTACCCTTTCTTCTCCTTATAAAAAGGTTGGCTTGAGACGAGGTGTTAAGATTTTTTTTAGTGTAAAAAAACTATCCATCTTCTCAGATGGCTGGCATCTAAATAGAGTGCCCATAAAGATTCAATCCTTGTCTCTACTTACTGGTTCTGGTAGTGACAGGCAGCATGAATGCCAACTTTTCCAGTTTCAATTGGTCTAGACTTTTCAAATATAGTCTATCATCACAAATACATCCTAGTCACAAATACTTGTTTGCAAGAAATGGAAAGCCATCTAGGTGGTTTAAAACAACAGAAATCTATTTTCTCATAGTTCTGGAGACTAGAAGTCTGAAATCAAGGTGGTGACAACAATCTCAAGGGCCACGCTCCCTCTGAAATCCCTTCTGTAGAATCCCTCTGATTCCACAGAAGAATCATTTCTTGCCTCTATCAGCTTCTGGTGGCCCCGGGTGTCCCTTGGCATGTGGCAGCATAACTCCAATTTCTCTCTCCATCTTCACATGGCTATCTTCTGTGTATCACTCAGCATCCTTTCCTTTTTTGTTAGGGACACCAGTATTTAGATTTACTAAATCCAAATTCTCACCCAGTATGACCTCTTAACTAATTACATTTGCAAAGAACTTATTTCCAAATAAGGTTACATTCTGAGGTTCTGGGTGAATACAAAACTTTAGGGGAAACTATTCAACACCTACATGACCCAAGCCAGCTAAAGTCAAAAGATGTTTTAAGGTTCAGATACCACCAAACCTGAGGAAAAGCCGTAGTGTCAGCCTTTACAAAGTGTAGGAACTAGCACTGGCTGGCATGGCTCAGGTGGTTGGAGTGTCATCCCATGAACTTAAAGGTCATGGCAGGTTCAACTCCTGGTCAGGACACATGCCTGGGTTGCAGGTTTTGTCCCTGGTTGGGATGCGCAGGAGAGGCAACCAACTGATGTTTCTCACGTAGATGTTTCTGTCCTTCTGTCTCTCCCCCTCTCCCCCCTCCCTAAAACCAATGAGCATGTCCTCGGCCGAGGACAAAAAGGAAGTGCAGGAACCAGATCCTCGGCTTTGAGTGATAGAAGTTCATTCTCTTCACTCTAGGTTCTACCATATACATGACACAGCTATGGAGGTAGCATATGTCCCACAAAATACAGACAAGTGTAATAAAAGTGCTTCCCCTCTGTATGGTTACCACCTGACTCGGTTTCCTGACGTCTTATTTTAGTTATCTGGGAAGGGAACATGATTGGCCCAGTTTGGGTCTGATGCTCACCTTTGATCCAGTGGGGCATGGTCAGGTTTCAGGTTTGTGGGGAGGTGACGATGGTGAAGTCGTAGTAGCTGTGGGCAGGAGCAGATTCGATGAGAAGGAGTTTGATCAGGCCAGGCACTTTGACCCACGTGCCAGCATTAAATGAGCCTCTGGAACACTGCATGGCACAAAGTAGATGCTTCCAAAATATCACTGATTGAATGAATATACTACAAATAATGGTCTGTTCTTCCTTAGTTCTTTCAAGTAACTCTTTTGCCATCTCTAGCATTTCTTATTTTTGTCTTGTTGTTATAAAGCTCTCTCTCTTGAATAAACTCTTTGGTCCCATTCCATAAGCTCCTGTTCCCCTTTGCACGCACTCACACTGGTATTTTTCTACCATTTGCTCTTAGCTCACTGTAGCATTTGGGTTCCGGCAAGTATAACTTCCTGATTTTTCCTTACTACCTCAGATTCCAGTATGTACTCTAGTCCAATTAGCCATAACTACAGAGAGACAAAATAAACATAATTAATCTTGAAATGGTATTCCTACATTTCAAAAGCTCTTTTGCACAACCCTATTTCATCCTGTGACGTAGATAGCATTCCTATTTTCACATAGGGATTTGGAGACTCAGAGGGTTTAAAGAAATTGTGTGTACAAAAGTTAGTAGGTAGGAGAGCTGGAAGATGAACTCTGATCTTCTTTCAGGTTTTTTTTTTTTTTTTTTAGGATAGCACTCATTTTATGGCGGCATCGTATTGATCCGATAGCTTTGGCACCAAAGAGTAGGTAGGAAAAAAGAGAAATGATAGCTTAACTCCACCTTTATAACTGTTTCTTAATGAGGACCACATCTCGTCAACAATGTGACATTTACACTCAAAATATAAACAAGTCTGGGAGAGGTAGCCCCTCCTAGCTCACAGGTGTGTCTGTGTAAAAAAATGCAGGATAGCCCTGGCCAGGAAGCTCACCTGGTTAGAACGTCCTGATCTCTCTCTCTCTCTCTCTCTTCCTCCCCCTCCCCTCCCTTCCTCTCTTCCAGTCTCTCTCTCTTGAATCACTAAATTTTTTAAAAATTAAAAAAATGGAAGATAAACCTTGACCCAACATTTCACAAATAACCTTTCCCAACATTTAAGGTCTTTGCTAGTTTTTCTTTCTTCCCCCGCATTTGTCTTTATTACCTCAGAACACCTCTGTCTGTGAACCTCTGGACATGTTCATTTATTGTGTGCATTGAACCTTATCTTTGTAGAATGCCTTTTCAGTTCCTCCAGGTCTCAAGCTTTTCCACTGGCTACCTTCTATCTGCTGACTTCTCCAACCTTAGCTCTCGATAAGAATCCTCCATTTTTGCTGGTCTGGTCTTCACATTGCAGTCATTCATGCTCATCACCCTGCCTGTTCACTCTCTCTGCCTCTTCCTCCAGGAACCTTCCCTCACAGAGCCTTCATTAGATGTTTACTTTCTTCCACAATTTTTGCCTCTTCTACTTGTGTTACATGTAATCAACTATGCCTTTGTGTTGTCTTTTTACACAAGCATCTTACACTCCACAAAGAGTATGGGTACCTCTAGGGCAGGGGTCCTGGCTCACACTTTGTATTCGAGCACTTAAGCTGGGAATTAAACAGGATACGCAGTCAAGAAAATTTAGTTGATTATAATATATCCACAGTTCCACTCAAGTCCATTTTTAGAAGCCAGGGTCTCTGTTTTTTTTTTTTCTGTATTTTGCATCTTTGTGTCTTGTGTGCTTAAGTCTCAGTTATATTTTATATTTAGTGACAAGATATGGATTTGGAGATAAATTGGGTCAAATTGTCTCACATTAGCTGTGCATCCATAGACAAGTCATTTAAAATTTTTGTCAGCCTCTTCTGATGTAAAATGGGATGCTAGCCCCTCACAGGATTGTGTCGTGAGGACCACATGAGCTAGTGTCTGAAAGAACTCGCCCAATTCTAAAGAACTGCATAAGGGATTGCAAACACTGCTTCTTCGTGTGCTTTTCTTCCTTCCACCTTTCATGCTTTCTTCTCTCTGAGGAACGTTGTTCCTGGGCAGGGATCACTCCACATTCTTGCCATAGCATTCCACCTTAACCTCTAGCATGGGACGGTACACATAGTTTGCTGATGGACTTCAGTGACACATAAAAAGTCCCTCAGCCTAGTTCTTACTACCAGATACCTTGGCTCAGATTTCAACAACTGCCATTTACCTGAATGCCTTTATTTGCTTTGTGTGGCACAAAAAGTCCTCATTGTTTGTTGGTTCATTCATTTACTCATTTCACAAATTTGTTTTGAGTGCCAGCAGGGGCTATGAAGTATGCTGGATGTCCAAGAAGCAAAGTTAAGTATTTCAAGATATTAACATTGAACTGAGTAAAACAGACACACAACTAATTATAGTAGATATAATAACTGTGATAAAATATGCACACTATGTACAGAGGTGGGAATATCATTTCTGCCAGGGAAGGGAGGTGTGTTATAAAAGGCTACAAGGAGGAGCTCATCTATCTTGAAGACCGACTAGGTGGAGAGTAAGGTAGGATAATACAAGTGAAAGAAATAGGTGGAGCGAAACAAAAACATTCTGGGAACCATAGGCAGCTCAGCCAGTGACTTCACTCACTCCATCGCTACGGTTGAAGTGCCTAAAATTTGGCTAGTGGATGGGGTAACAGGGGTCAGTGTAGTTAACACAGCGATGGGATGGTGAGTAGTGTGAGTAGGACAGGGGCGTCAAGGTCTGGACAATTAAATGTTGTCCCGCTAAATATTAAAATGAAGCACAGTATTTTGCAGATGCAGCTGTAAACACAAGTTCAAACAAGGTGGGACCTAGTAAGCAGGATGGCGAAGTAAATAAAACAAAACAATTTAAGCTGTTTGGACGATGGGGAGGCAGGCACCTTAGAGAATCAGAAGGCCAAGCTCCAAGGCAAGGGTTTTATGGGGAGGTGAGGAGTTCTGTGTGCTGGGCTTTTGGAGTGGCGAGCGTGGGGTGGGGCAGAGTCACCGCACCCGTCGTCAGCATCAGGTAGTGAGGGAAGGGACAAGGTGCCCGAGCGAGAGCGCTCCCTACTAGCGAAATCGGGAGGCAAAGAGCTTGGGCGTCTCTAGGCAACCGATAAGCCCGCCTTCCAGAGTCAATTCTTTTGTAATTGGCTTACAAATCCACCAATGGGCGCACAGGAGGAGTTTCCCGCCACCTCTGGCGCCCGCTTTTAAACAGCCTTACATTTGCAACTGCAGGCGCACTTCTCAACCAAGCTCGAGCGAGGCGCAGCCTTTCGGCTCCCCGTCCCGCCCCGCCCCAACAAGGTCCCGCCCCGCGGGGGAGCCTCTGGCGGACGATTGGAGGAGGCAGCTGCTCTTCAGTAACTTCAGGGCTCCGAGTTCGGTTGTGACTAGGAAGGAGCTAGCCGATTAGATCCCGGGTAAGGGGTTTGCTAGAAGCGGGAAGTCCGCTGGGGCCAGGGTTTCCCCGCCGTGGCAGTGCCCGCGGCCTCCGGTGAGTTTTGCTTCGCGGCGGGGCTTGGGGGTGGGGTTAGAGGGGGTGCGGGGTTCTCTGGGTTTCGGCGAGGCTTCGGGGAGGACTGACCCGCCCCCTCCCCAAATCCCGCTGTGGTGGGTTGCCCGCGGGTTACCGGGCTCAGCCTTTGACTTTGAAGTGTCATTCTGCTTAGCAGTGAGGTCTGGGAGGCCCTCTTCTCATCTGGTTTGCTCCCGGAGTAACCCCGAGACGCTACCCTGGGGACCCCCTCCGTGGTCACCCTGGCGCCGCGCCTGGCTCACAGTGGGTGTTCTGTACACGTGTGTTGACTGAGTGCATGTGACGCTGGCAGCCAAAACCAGCAATCCCCTGCATCCCGGGCTCTGTGCAGCTTAGGTGTCAGGCCGTAGCTGCACGCCAAACGGAGTTCCTTGGTAAGGCCATTGATCTAGTCTTCCGTTCAGCCCGTGGGTGCCTGCTCGCCGCACCCTCTGGGATCTCTGAATTGATTTGTCCAAGCTGCTGTCATTAGCACTGATCACAGATTATTGTCATCATTTCTATGCATGGTTATTTTCTTTCCTTCCACCAAGTCCTGTTAAACTTTGTCATCTCGAACAGTGCTAAGTAAATAATTGTTGAATGAAGGAATAGGCCTCCTAAACTTGGTAATGCAAGTCTGAAACAGGCTGATGGGGTCTGGCTGTTTCCATTCTAGGAGAGAAGCTAGCATGTAAGCAAGTAAGTAGAATTTACTAACTCAGGGCTCTTACAAACCCTTTTTGTGGCACTTAACCTTTTCTATCTTATGAACTCCAGTGTGATTTAAACTGAATTTCGTCATATCCTTCACAATGTGTGGCAATTTACATGCACTCCCCAGATACGTGAATGCATTCAAATAATTGCCTTGGAATCTTATGGCTGGAATTGAAGCCATAAGAAGAGCATAAGAAAAACAGACCAAAAGTGCAAAAGAGGGACTAATTTCATGGGGGAACAGGGTAGGGAGGGCATCCTGAAGGACGTGGCATTATTGTCTCAGGAGTGGTGGCATTATTTGAAAGTTTCCCACAGGCCGAACCTTCACCTTTTCTCAGATACGCTGAATACTCTTTGTTTCTTTAACCTCTTCCATAGCAGGCCGGCTCTTATTCATCAGTAATAATATGATAATAACAACTAAAATGTATTGATGCACTCTATATCCATTATCTTGTGAATCCTCATAACCAATCTCTGAGGCAGGTACTGTTTTTATCCTCATTTTACTAATGAAGAAATGGAAACAATTTGCTCTAAGTTGAGTGGCTGATAAATAAAGGCCAGAATTGAGCCCAGGGTACCTGAGAGAGTTCCCTCAGTCTTAACCACTTTCAGCAATACTATGTCCTTGAACATCTATCTCTAATCAAGTCTTTTCTCTCTATGAAACTTCTCTCATGGTCCTTTCTTCTTAGGCAAAGTTAACATTTGCTTTGATACTTTATTATAGAATTTATTACAATGTATCACTGTAACTATTAATTTATATCATTGTGATCATTGTTTCCCTGAGGGACTGTTACCTCCCCATGGCTAGTACCAAGTCTTAGATATATGTATGATACAACCTGACACACAGTAGGTGCTCAGTAAAATTTTATTGAAGCAGTGAAGCAATACAGGGCATTACATTCATTCAACAAATATTTGTGCCTACCATGTCCAAAGGGTGTGGTAGATACATTTAATTTCTGCCTTCAGAGTGCTTGTGGGCTCTCAGATGAGGCAAAAAACAATATTACTTTTGTTTTTTCACATTTTATCCAACTAAACACCCACTGGTCTTCCTTCTCATGGTAGGGGGAGGGCCATGAGACAAAATAACCAGGGACAACAAAGTGACTACTGAGGCTGAGTCCTTCCTACCTGAGTGTCACAAAAGGAAAGAACATAACTCTAACTCTCAACTTTAACTTTGAGTCTTGTTAACAGATTCAGAGAAGTTATCTACCTAGGAAAAGTTATTAACTAGCTTACAGCATATAGCCTACTGTACACTTATTTTGCATCATGATTAAAAAAAATTGTTCAGTAAATATAGAAATATTTACTTTTTATTAGTGAAATAGTACTGCCAAATTTATTCAAAAGTATGTTTACTAGGGCAAATGTTCTTTTTCCGTATATTAATATTAATAACTTTCAAGATGATTTAAAAAATTTTTTTAAAAAAAGATTTTATTTTATCTTTTAGAGAAAGGGGAAGGGAGGGAGAAAGAGAAGGAAACATCAATTGGTTGTCTCTTGCATGCCCCTGGCTGGTGTCCTGGCCTGCAACCCAGGCATGTGCCCTGACTGGGAATTAAACTAGTGACCTTTCAGTTCTCAGGCCGGTGCTCAATCCACTGAGTCACAGCATCCAGGGCTCAAGATGATTTTCACAGTTGATACTTTTACCAGCAATTCATGAGGATGTCTGTTTCCTACAAAGGAGCCATCATAGATGTTATCAAAAATTTTTTTTTGTTTTCAGTTTACATGAAAATCATATTTCATTCTGTAAATGACACTTTGAATACTTCTTGAGTATAAAAGCATCTTGTCAAGTTAAAAACTTGTCAAGTTCTTTTTTTAATATCTTTAAAAAATATTTTATTTATTTTAGGAGAGAGAAAGGAAAGGAGAAAGAGGGAGAGAAACAGCAATGTGTGGTAGCCTCTTGTGCACCCCCTACTGGGGACCTGGCCTGCAACCCAGGCATGTGCCCAGACTGGGAATCAAACCAGCGACACATTGGTTCCCAGGCCTGTCTCAATCCACTGAGCTATACCAGCCAGGGCATGTTCCTTTTTTTAAAAAATGAAATGGTCAGTTGTGTATTTTTAAATTTTTTCCCTATTTCTTTGTGAGAACTGTATTTTGGGACTTTATCTTATGTTTTGTAAATATTTTTCTTCTTCTTCATCTTCTTCTTATTAGTTTATCTTTTGACTTCATTAGTGAGGTATTTTTCCATACATGATTTTAACTTGTTAATAATGATATCTTTTGCCATATACAAAATTTTTTTATGATTAAATTTCTATCAAGTTTTTCCTTTATGGCTTCTGGGTTTACTGCCTTGCTATTTTTTTCAAAAGTGATCTTTTATTGTTCTAAATATTATAGTTAAGTCTCTGATAATAGTGGTCATTAGTAGTGATTAATAAGTTGAAGAAAAACATTAGCTTTTATTTTAAATTTTAATTAAAATAGTCATTATGTTTTTAGTCTTTTTCCCTAACCACAGTGTGTTTACCAAATTCACCTTCGTGCCTAAAATAGTTCCTTAAAGTCTCTGGCAGTTTGCACTTTTCAGAAGGAAAACTCGTTCTTATCTTTTCTTCCCCAATGGAGAGAGGTTTTGGCTTTTCCAGATATTTTTCAGATTTCTTCTTTAATGACATGGTATGAATTTAAAGTGTCATTCAAAAAAAGATATGCTTTGATCTTATACATTTTTTTCACTTGAAAATAAAAATAACTGTAGAATTTATTATTTTCTATCTGAGAAACATGGGCTCTTATAAACCTTAATGTTCTTTTTCAATATTCAACAGATTAGTGGACGGTTAGTGAGAAAATAAAAACAAATTCTTTCTTCTTTTACCTAATAAAGGAGAAGTTAACCCAAATTTCAACTTCTGGCTTTAATTATAAAATGCAGGAAGATGTGGAGAGTACTATAAGAGTGAAAAGCACAAAAGATTATTTAGGCCTGGAGACTTTAGGGATGTCTTTAAGGTCTAGCGTAATCTCATTTCTTTTACGGAGCCAGGGTTTAAATGGACTAGTTCTTTCATTATCTGTAGATTCTGTAGACTTGATGTGCCTTTGCAGCAGTGAAAAAACTTAGGGACACAAGCTGTGTGTTTTCCCCTCCCTGATTCGGTTGCATTACGGACTCTTGACTGTATTCAGATCTCCATCTCATGCGTGACTCAGGGGGTCACCCAGCTGTGGGGTGGAGACAAAGTTTAGGTTCCCCGGACTTAATGTATTTTCCATGTCAGTGAAAGCCTGCTCCTGTTCCTTCCTCCTCATAGCTCTGGCACAGGAAGAGCAAGGAGTGTGTCTGGTCTGAGAAGCAGAGGCTCGCTGGAAGGGTTCACAGTTCATGCAAGGAGTTTAGATGGTAGAGTCAGAAGGGATGGTCAGGGTGCAGGGATCAGGGAGGGAAAGATAAAAAAGGGGGACTGCAAATTAGAGTTCTGCCAAGAAATATAATTCAGTCCTTGAAAAACAAACTCGACATATGGGGATTTTAGCATCGAAAGTCATATTTATGTAAATCTGTAATACCATATTTCACCTCTAAGTGCACATTTTCTTTTTGCATTTTTAACATCTACAAAGTCAGGTTGTGTTTTAAAGTTAATGGTGTGTCATGATTTAATTGGCCACATCTCTCTTGGTAGCAGAAATGGAACTGTCATACAATCAAGGGTTCCTTGGATCTGAGGAAGTGGAATGTCTTTTTCTATAGAGCTGCTTTGCTTACTGGCTTGTAGAAAAGTCTGTGATCACAGATCTCAACTGTTAACACAAAGGAGTTGAGTTCTTTATGGCGAAATGCTCTTGGATGGCTGGGCCTGTGTTCCTTGTTTCGCTTCCAGTTTAATGACATTTTTGAGCCTGGGAAGTGTAGCGAATGAGCTGTGGCTCTGCTCGCATCACAGCGTGCTTCTCTGCGCACAGGGACAGAACTGAGTGCGGGGCAGCGGCGGGAAAATCCATGAGGCCTGACTCCGGTTTGGTCAGGGTTGTTTGGAGCTTTGAAATTCTCAGTAGTAGTTTCTGTGTCATGTCAGTATCCCTAAGTGTAATTCAAATCATCACCAGCCTTTTGACGGTAAGTGCTTGAAAACCCATTTCCCGCTGCCGCTTCTGCCGCAGCAGTTACCCTTCTCCAGGGAGCTCTTGCTGTTGCTTTTGGAATTGGAACCTCGCAGTGGTACCACTTCATAGCCTTTGCTTCTGTTTTCCTGCAGTGTTTTTTCCCTCTGGAACCTGATTTTATCAAGTTTAAGAGCAGGATATTTACCTCTTGTTTTCATTGCTTGCTACGAAGAGGCCACCAGACTGGACATGGTACTGGGTGGGAGTTGTTCTCTCAGGCTTAGTGGCTGACCTGTTATGACCTGTTGAGGTTTGGGTTTGTGGCAGTCGAAGGTAGAAGCCAGTTGTGGAAGATGCTACCTGCGCCATATTGAACAGACAAAATGGGAAACTTTGAGCATATTTTTAAAATTTTTATGTTTTGGCACATTTCTAGTTTATTATTATCTTATTTTTTTTTTCTGTGGACAGAAGTCTTACCGTTTTGAGTTATATTTTCTAGAACATTAGGAAGGTATAGTCATTGGTTTATTGGGTTTTTGCATGTCTCTCTGTGAATTGCTGTCATGTAGCTGTTTTCTGGGAACCACAATTAATTCGTAAGAACCCACTTTATACTGGAGTACTAACCATTTGTCGTACACGAGTGGCGTGTGTCTTCTCCCTGGCTGCTGTTGTGTCTCCGTGTGGCGTCTCTTGTAGAGAGAGATTGGCTGGCGAGGTTTTGGGGGATATTTTGAAACCACCTCTTTCCCGTCCTGCAGGAGGACCATGTCCCTGGACTTTGGCAGTGTAGCCCTGCAGACTCAGAATGAAGATGAAGAATACGACAAGGAAGATTATGAAAGGGAGAAAGAGGTAAGTGGCTCAGAAAGAAGACTGTACACCCAGTCTTAAACAGTTTTATTTCCTGTTCAAAATTACGTCTTCTTTTGTCATTTTGAAGGAACGTATAATTTTTTTTAACTCCTAAAATCTAATCAGTATGAGGACTTCCAAAAGGTGGATGAGTAGAATGCTTCCTTTCTGGAGACAAGAGTAAATCACAACCTTGAAAGATGCCACTAGATAAGTGGTTAGATTCTTCACGCTATTTCTTCCTTTTTCTCAGGTTCTAAAACTTTTTATTTGCACATTTAAAAAATTGTGCATTCCAATAATTAAAATCACTTTAACAAAAAAAATGGCACTCTGATTAACCTGCATTTTATAGCTTGCAGGACACCTCGGACCAGCTTGGTTTTTACTCTACGTTTCACTCTCTCCCACCCAGCTTCTTCCTTCGCCAAGAAGCAAGTTCTTTTCCTTCCCCGCCAGCCAGAGGGGCAGATGGGAGCGGCAGGTGCGGCCTTCACTGTCAGTAGTTTTGATGTGCAAAGGGGCAGCACAGTCATGTAAACTGATCCAACCTCTTTGCGGCTTACAAAGTTAAATAGCTAAAAGAAGTAAAATAAGAAGGCGATGCTTGTGGAATGAATGTACAGTGCATGTTGGCATTGCGGGCCTTATTGGGACTTGTCTGCTTGCTTCTCCTGTTCAGCCGTTTCTTTGGAAGGCAGTGGATTTTTCTCTTGCGCTTTCATCTTCTTCCATTTTGACATTGAATTTCTCCGTCTCGGCCACATGGGCTTTATCAGAGATGGTTGCTGAGGAAGCGGAGGGAGGTGCACAAATGAGAGTAGAGTCCGATCTGCTCGGTGACTGCCACCGAATCTCTTCACGGTATTTCAGTTCGAAGGCAGTGGCTGGCCTTGGAGGCATGCCTAGATTCTAGTCGCTTGGAACATTGTCTAGTGTGCAAGGTTCTTTGCTCAGGCAGCTTATATCTTATCAAAGGCAGACCATAAATCAGTAAATGAATGAATGAAGTCACTTGAGGGAGTGATAACTTAGCACTGAATAAGGATAGGGGAACACAATAGGGTTATGTCAAAGCAATTGGTAGGGAACTGGTGAGGGAAAGTCTCTCGAAGGAGGAAATACTTGAGCTGAGACTTGACTCCTGAGAAGGAGCAGCCTTGTAGAAGCCTGAGGAAGAATGTTCTAGACCAACAAGTGTAAAGCCTGGAAGTCGGAGAGAGACCCCGTAGGTCTGCAGGACAGCCAGAGGCTGTGGTCCTGGGGTTGTGTGAGCAAGGGCCGAGTGGGGGAGATAGAGCAACGCGGCGCCGGGCCGGACCTCGGTCATGCAGGATGTTTTCAGTGTGTTCTAGGGCAATGGGAAGCCAGTGGAGAATTTTTCTTAAATCTGTACCCGAGGATATGGTTATTGATTTGAGAGAGAGAGAGGGGAAGGAGTGGGAGAGAGAGAGAGGGGGGAAGGAGTGGGAGAGAGAGAGAGAAAGAGGGAGAGAGAGAGAGACAGACATTGATGTGAGAGAGAAACGTGAATTGGTTGCCTCCCTTACATTTCCCGACTGGGGACTGAACCCACAACTTAGGTGTGTGCCCTTACCAGGGGTGGAACCTGCAGCCTTTTGGTGTACAGGACAGGTCCGTGCTCCAGCCCACAGAGCCACACTGGCCAGGGCTAACGTAATCCTTATGGGGGACCATTAGTGTTAACAGAAAGCAAGGATAAAGACTCAGTTGCTCATGTGGCTGGAAGTAGAGTTAGGGCAGAGATAGAAAACTGGCAGCTCTGTGGATTTTATCCATAGACATGTATTATCTGGTTGCATAATGTATTTAAAATACAGAATCTGTATTTAAAGATAGGGAAATTTCATAGAACAATTCAGAGTTTCTGGCTTGTCTCCAGACCTCCCGAGCCCTGGCCACATGTGGTCTGTGTCCACATGACGTAGCAGGAGAGCCAGAGTGAAACAGTGCCCCCCCAAGCCCCCTACCCTCCCAGATGTCTGCAGTCACCACCTCTCACACAGACATAGGCTTAGCCTTCGGACCTGCCAGCTTTGCTCTCATAAATTCTCTGCCAGGCCTCTGAGGGCATTGGAGTTCGTGACCCTGGTCAGGGTTTTTGGATTTTGACAGGGGCTTTCACAACCACTGCGTGGCAAGGATGGGGATGATGAGGACTTTCTGTACTTTGTGAACTCACACCGTGAGGTTTTCATGACCCTGATGGATTTGGATAGCTGGCTGGAATTCAGCTACTGGGCTTCTTTAGAAGGATCAGTTTAAGTAATTACTATAGTAGACTTTAAGGAAGAAGAAAAAATTAGGTGATTTTTTTCCATTGGAAAAGATATTAGGAGAGATGGGAAGGGTATTAGAGAGAAGGTACTGCCAAGTGTAGTGTGTGGTGAAAGTTTTAAAGGGGTATTAGTTAAGAAAGGAACTTATTCTAGATAATACAGGAAGTAGGCATGGGGATCAGGTCTTGATAGGTCACATGCTGGAGTAGGGGTTTCCAGAGGGGAGCAGTGCCGCAGAGGTGCCGGACCCAGGCATCAGTGTTCCGGGGGGGGGGGGGGGGAAGGGGACAGCATGTGGATGACCCGACTCTGTCATGCTGACCGTGATTCATGTTAATAAAAAGTTTCATGTGAGTCAAAAGTAGTTTTACCTTTTTGTTAATTACTGCAAGGGAAGAAGTAAGATCAGAGTCTAGGGAGTTTTAGATTTTCAGCAACAAAAATTCAGAATTATTCCTAGACGTCCAGCTGTATATGTATTTTGTCACTGTAGGTTAAAACAATAAAGTGGCTGATCAAACCTGAGTTTGTTGATCCAAAAGCCTTCTCAAACTCCCTCATTCCCTGACCCTACAACAGCAGAATAGTTAGTTCATAGCCTTGAGAGGTTAGAGAAAAGAGTGTTCTCTCCTTGGCTGCCTGGTTGGTGGCTTTGCGGTTGCCAGCTGGGTTGTCTTAGCAGTGAGCTAACGCATATGGTTTTCTTTACCTGGCAAACCCACCACAAAGTGATGGGTTTACTGGTGCAGGAGGAATGCGTGTACCCGAGGGTGTGCTGTAGGGCTGGCCGAGCAGGCCCTGTCTGACTCAGAGTTTACCTTGCCGAGGCGTCGGAGATCCTCTCTTTATGGCAGAATAACCTTGATTTTACCTTCTGGTATGAATGGTCAGTTGCTAATACAATATGCTTTACCGAGCGGAGTTTTAGTTTTGGTACTTTGGGGTCAGTTGGGATTTTGTTCACACTTTCCCATAACTTAGTCAATAAACCAGAGTCAAATTCCGACTTCTGTGCAGTCGTCATCTTACCTTTTCCATCTCTAGTCCCTCTATTGCTTCATTAAAGAGCAAATGGAGAAAATGCATTTAATCTTCAGAAGAACAAATGATTTAGCAAAGTGATTTTAATATTCAGAGATTTAACATATAGACCAGTGGAATCTCAATCCACGGCCCACCATGAATAGTTTTTTTAAATGCTCTAAGAATTTTGCAGGAAAGTAAGGCACCGTCCTCATTTCTAAATTGTTATAATTCTAAATGATATCTTGGTACAAGTTTGGCTATTGTGGGCCAAGGCATCACAGAGAAGTGCACAACCCACAGTAAACACAACAGATTGGGGTGCAGGGGAGTGGGGATACGGTATCGCGTCGGTCAGCATTCGTATACCTTACCACTCATTGGAGTGCAACACTTTCCTGCTTGACCATCTGAGAACTACTGATATAATGATCTTTCCTGCTACTAAGTAGACCTCACCCAAAATATTCTAGGGCAAATTTTACTTGTAAAGCTGGCTCAGAGAAGAAGAATGGAGAAGTTCTTTTATTAGCTCAGTCATAATGTGACAATGTGATTTTACAAAATATTTTTTACCTGAAGTCACTGTGCTTTGATATGTCATTGTCAGATATTATAGAAATATAGTTGTTGTGATAGGAGTAATTGTTATAAACTTTAAGTTATAAGTTTATAAACTATAAGTTATTGGTAAAACCACAGCTTAAGGTAGATTGTCATTTGGGACCTCCAGTTGGCTGGAGTATAGAGGTACTTTCTGCAGTATCACCGGAAGTAGCCCTGTGATTGTCGCTTGGTTCTAGATAATAAATTATGTATGTATGTATGTATATATGCATGTATTTTGGAGCTGATGGTTTGGGGCAGAAGTTCTTAGTGATCTGTGCTATCAAGATAAGACTTGCTGATGCTGGTTCATCTAGTGGTGCTATATTTGAAACCTGGAAAATGATCTTGAGTGGAAAGATAGGTGGTTTAAGTAGCAGATGGCAGACAGAAACTTGCACTTGGTGATACCAGTTTTGAGGTCCCTCTTGGTTTTTATATTGGTGGTACTCTAATCGAATTATAAAGCTCCTCTGAGCTTAGAATCGTGCATTTTAGACATAAGGTTTCCATTGCATAGCCTTTCTTTTGCGGATTTTCTTTTTTTACTGCCTTGTTTGATATAATGATGGAAACATTTTGATATTTTGTCCCCACTAGAGGGAGTTGTAAAGCTAATATTTGTTTACATTTTAGGAGTATATTATTTGACTTGTTTAGTGGAAATTTCTTGTCATCATCCAAGAGAATTAAAGAAAGAAATGGCTGAGTATTTGTATTATATTTTTCTGATGTATTTCTTTAGCAGTTTCTTTATCTAGATTGGGCCTTTGAATGTTTCCCATAATGAGCATGTCTATTTCAGGGCCTGTCACAATGGGAACAAAACATTGAACTCTGGCAGGCTGAAGTTTGATTGTATACAGACAGGTGGAAATAAGTACCTTCCAGTGATGACTGAATGTCAGGGAGGAGAATGTAGGTGTGGAAATGAAGAGATTCAGGCTCTGGGGTTGGCTCTGGGACTGTCACTCACTTTCCTTTGGCCCGCCCCTGACCCTCTGTGGGCCTTGGTTTGCTGACTGCTGGGAGAGCTGGGGCCTGGCGGAGCCCCACTGCCACTTCCAGGCCCAGAGTGCTATTCTGTGTCATCTGCAGCCCATATTGTCTAATTTTGCCTATTTCTTTTTCAGATATGTGGCAACCTAGACAAAGTATCCCCCACTGACATTATAAAATTTAGTTTAACTGATGGAATGGATTTTGTTTTTAATCCTGCCCAGAGTGTAATTCAACAGCTAAAGTTCTAGCTGTCAAGTTATTGGGACCTTTATCAATCTCATACTGGGCCTTTTCGAAGATGTTTTTTAACTTGGCTCTTAGGTTAAAATGAAGATTCTGCTTAGGTTGTATCCATGAAAGCATTATTTAATAATTCATATTTGAAAATATCAAATCTTCACATGCTTAGGAGGTAACCTGCTCACAAGGCACATGACCGTTGGCAGTGCCTTTGCGGCTTTTCGGCTTCTCTCCGGGGGGAAGACACACAGTTTGTAATGTGAGAAGTCTTGCTTCCGTGACTATTGAGGATTACAGTCTCTGAATGCAGTCCGTTTGGTTAATTTAAGTTGAAGATCCTAACAAAAGGTTTCGAGTTCTCTGCTTTACGTTCCTCCTACACATAGACTTTTTGCATGTTCTACATGGGTTATTATAAAGTGTTTTGTTGAGTAAAAGGTCCTAATTTTTCCCTTTCTTTTCAAGGAAGAATCGTGTAAGTAGTAAAGGGAGAGGGTTTTATCTAATGGTTTAGAACGTACTTCAGTAGAATCCTTAGCAATCGCAAATGATCTCTTTTCTAGGGAAGCTAGCTCTTCAATTATTAAATTCAGCTGATACACAGTAACATCCCACTGAGAATATTGCGTTTGCAACCAAAAATCAGTTTGACGAATTTGAAAGTAACGAGTGGGACTCAATCTTGTCCTTTGTAAGGATTGTTATCTTTGCCCCTTGATGTATTTTGGTAGTTGGGTGGATCTTTACGTAGGAAAATTTATAGTTTTGAAAACTTTTAATTTGGTAACATGTATAAGTTGATCTGGTAATTTCGTGTTTTATGGCACAAGTTTCCATGACCAAAAGCAAAATCCACTTGACAGTGAATATGAGGAGGGCACGCTTAAAACATTTTTTCAGTTATAATTGACATTCATTATTCATTAGTTCCAGGTGAACAATGTAGTGTTTAGACATTTATGTAACTTACAGAGTGATTCCCTGTATGTCTTGTACCCGCCTGACACCATATGTAGTTATTATATTGTTGACTATATTCCTTGTGCTGTGCTTTACATCCCGTGACTGTTTTGTAAGTGACAATTTGTACGGCTTTATCCCTTCACCTTTTCCACCCTGTCCCCAACCACCCACCTTTGTCTGGCTTATTTCACTTAGCATAATACTCTATAGGTCCATTCATGTTGTGGCAAATGGTAAGATTTCATTCTTTTTTATGGCTGAATAATAGTGCATCATAAATACGTATCACGTCTTCTTTATCCAGTCATCTTTTCACTGGGGTATTTAATCCATTTACATAGGTATGTAGTGGATGGAACAAAAAGTCTGTTTGTTTTTTTCCATACAATGGTTCTAGTAGTGCTTAGTTGTCTTTAACTTCACTTGAAGCAGTTGTGTTAGACTGCATTGTGACAGCTGTCACATCAGTGTGCATTTAAAAAGCTTACCAAAATTGGTGAATTTTTCTGTAGCCATTTTAATATTAAAGATGGAAGAAGATACACAGCATCTTAGCCATATTATGCTTTATTATTTCAAGAAAGGTAAAAATTCAACTGAAATGCAAAAAAAAAAAGATTTATGCAGTGTACGGAGGTGGTGTGACTGATTGAATGTGTCAGACGTGGTTAGCCAAGTCTCATGGCAGAGATCACTCGCTGAACGGTGCTCCACAGCTGGGTAGGACAGTTGGTACTGATCAAATCGAGACATTGAGAACAATCAACGTTCTATGCAGGAGATAGCTAACATACTCAAAATATCCAAATTAATATTAAGTTATCTGTGAAAATGAAAAATATCTTTTATTTCATGGGGAAAAATTACAAACTTTTTGGCCAACCCAGTAGTATTGCCCTGCTATTAACTGTTTTCTGATTGTTTTTGTCGTTCTTGGTTCCTTTCTTATTCTTTTGCCATCTTCTTTTGTATGTCGACTTTCTGTTGTGTTGTGTTTGAATTCCTCCATCTTTATGTCTTGAATATGTCTGGTAGATTTTTGCTTTGCGGTTACCATGTGCTTCACATATACCAAGCTTTGTTTACAGCAGTCCATTTTAAGTTGATGGCTGTTTAAGTTCAAACACGTTCTAAAATCGCTACCATTTTAACCACCCCCTCCCCATGTATGTTTTTGTCATTATTTTTTACTTCTTTTGAGCATCTGTCTGCATCCCAGAATTTACTGTTGTAATGACACATGATCATCCTCCTTTTGCCTTTTAACCTTTGTACTAGCTAGACTGTTTGCTGTTATGTTTTTATTTTATTATCTTTCTTAAGCCTCTCTCACAGTTCTTGTAATACTGGTTTGTTAGCAATGAACTCCTTCAGGTTTTTCTTGTTTGGGAAGCTCGTATCTCTCCTTTGACTCTAAATGATCGCTGTGCCCAGTAGAGGAATCTTGTTGTAGGTCCTTGCTTTTCATCACTTGGAATATTTCAGGCCAATCCCTTTAGGCCTGAAAAGTTTCTGTTGAGAAATCAGTCTTGTGGGAGCTCCCTTGTAGGTAACCGCTTTTCTCTTGCTGCTTTTAAGATTTTCTCATAGTCTCTAAACTTCGGCATTTTAACTATGCTGTGTCTTGGCGTGGGCCACTTCAAGTTCATATTGTCTGGGACTCCGCCTCCTGGATTTGTATGCCTATTTCCTTGCCAGGTTACGGAAGTTTTTCATTATTATTTCTTCACATAATTTTTTAATCCCTAGCTCTCTCTCTTCTGGTACCCCCCTGATGAGAATGTTGTTGTACTTGATATTTATTTTAGAGGTTTCTTAAACTATCTTTATTTTTTTTGGATTCTTTTTTTTTTTTTTTGGCTGTTTTGATTGGGTCTTTCCTACAACTTAGTCTTCCACATCGCTGATTCAGGCCTCTGCTTCATCTAATCTGATGCTGATTCCATCTAATATCTTCTTCATTTCAGTTATTTTATTCTTCATTTCTGACTGGTTCTTTTTGTTTCTTAGTTCTATGTTAAAGTTCTCACTGAGGTCATGTATTCTTTCTCTAAATTCATTGAGCATCATTATAATCAGTGTTTTGAACTTTGCATCTGGTAGCTTGCTTATCTTCATCTTGTTTAGTTCTTTTGTTTCCTGTTCTTTAATTTGGGGCACGTTTCTCTCTCTCATTTTGGCTGCCTCCCCGTGTTTGTGTGTGTGTTGATAGAGCTGCTACATCTCCCAGTCTTGGCAGGGTGGCCGTATGTAGTAGGTGTCCCGCTGGGCCCAGTGGTGCTGTCTCCCTGTTTACCTAAGCCGGGCGCCCTAAGCCAGTGTTTCGGTGGTGTGTGCCCTCCACTGTAGTTGGGCCTTGATCGCTGTCGGCCTGTCAGTGGGTAGGACCGACCCTCAGGCTGACTGGCTTTGAGAACCGGCAGAGACTGTAGCGGACAAGCTGCTGTGGAGGGTCACTGCCACAGAGTGGGGTTTCCTTCAGCAGGGCTCTGGTGCCCACCGAGGCTCCCTTTGGGTGTGCCACTTGTGGTGCTAACTGTGGTGCTCTGGTGTTGCCTGAAGCTGCCCACCAGTTGTGTTGGTTCTGGGACCTCTAGGGAGGGGCTCTCTTGCAGGCCAAGGTCAGGCACTGCCTGCGTCTGGCCCTGGCCACCTGGTAAAGAGGAGGGCACACTTTGATCCCTGGAAATGAAAGCCCTGGGGATGGGATTTTGTTCCTGAATTCCTCATTCGGAGGACTTACCTCACTTAGCTTCTCTCTGCTCTGAAAGTTATGGAAGTTGAGGAATATGGCCCAGCTATGTCAAAGAAAATGGCAGAGAACGCTTTTAAAGGTGAATAAAATGATTTAAAATATTAGCACAAATAAAAAATAATTTTTAAGGCATTAAAGACTACAAGGATGATTTTACTGGTTCATAATTTTCTTATGGATCCAGAAACATTCAGAAGAACTTATTGCTTATACTCAAATAATCTTTATAGATGCTAATTTTGTTAGTACTTTTTCAATGACACATGTGTGGTGTCACAAAGAAAGCTACAAGAGCTGCTTAATTGTCGTGTAGCTTTTTGTGTCTTTGTGAGGGGGAGAATGTCCTGCTCAGGTGTCTCTGTCAAGGTTCCCCTGAATTATAAAGCCATGTACTTGAACCTCACTGAAGATTTAGAAGAAAATATTCTTTCTGTACAGGAGTCCTTACTTGATGTAAGTATGAAAGATTTATTCTGTTATTTTCTGTTCCTGTATACTGTGTGGGGGTAGTCTTTTTTGTTAAAGCAGTAGTACGCAATTGTAGACAAAATAGTTTGGACTTTTTAAAAAGACCTTATAGATGGTTTTCATGTTAGGAAGTTTTGAGTGTTGACATGTACTGTTTTTAGTGCTGTTTCTTCCGTTTTATTCTGTATGTGTTTGGGTCGGCTCCGATAACTGCCGACTCTCAGAATGATTTCTCAGTTACCTGGCAGGAGCAGGGCCCGATAAATCAAGGCCTGACTTGTTTATCATAGTGTCAAATACATTTTGAGATGAAGCTAACTTTTCATTTGACTGCTTTTCTTTTGTTTCATTTGTAAAGACCCATATGGATTGAGAGAACCATTTAAAACAATCATCCAGTGAACATAAATATATAAGGGCCTGAGGAAGTACCCCTCCCTCTCCTCCTCACACACCTCGATTCCATCCCCAAATTTGACTTCGCCAAAACAAAGTTACCAATCGGAGCATACCTTTCAGGCCTTTCTTTAAATATATTTATTTAACTTTTACCTTATGTATTTTGTTTATGAAAGTTTTTTTAAATTATAAATGTAATACTCAAATATGTGTCAAAGCTGCATTTTATTTCTTTTATTATAATGACACAGAAAGTGGGGGGAAAATCTGTCATAGACAAAGTGTCTAATTTTCTTCCTTCAAGGCTTTACACAGGGTATTTAATGTCTTGAAAATTCAGTCATCACATAATTTTATGGGATTAATTTATGTACTGTGGAGGGTCTCAGTCAATTTGTTGATTGAACTGGTGCTTAATTTGAAAGAGCAGTCATTATAGATAGTCTCCTTACTATTTAGTAATATAATATTTGAATCTGATTGTTACAGTTATATTGGGATTTCATATTGTATTGACATTTGAAGAAAGACATTTGCTGATAGATATTAAAATTCAGCAAATTAGACCATCATCTCTTTGTCACAGTTTATCTTGAAACGTGAATGAATTTATTCTGTCTCTAGTTTTTATAGGCAGAATGTTAAAGATATGAGTTTTTTAGAAAAAAATTGCAAAGTGAAGTCAAATGCTTTTAATGTCAATTTTTGAATGATGCTTTTGAGAATTGCTCACGGTAGAAACTGAATCTTACAGCTCTCTTTTTACTCAACTGTTTTACCACAGCCAAGTATTGTATATCTTTTCATCGCTGGAATTAGATGGCTGTCTACTAATTATTCGCTTCCCAGGAGGCTTTTGTCACGTTATTAGAGCTTTTAAGGGCTTCTAGGCCACCTGCTGCTGCTTCTGCGCTTCTGCCACCTGGGCACAGTGCAGCTGGCTATTCCGATTCCCTGGGGGGAAGTCTGATTATCAAGTGCCCAAGGTTTGGTTTCTGCTGGAACAGGATTCTGAGATTCAAGTCCACCCTGTGATACATAATACAGTGATTGTACCATTATTATGGCTTGCTGTGCTTCCATGAAGAAGTTTTTAAATTCTGATGTAATGTACGTGTATTTAAATCCAAGACCTTTGTAGAAAAAAATAAAACCTTCTAATATAAATCTTGAGATTGTCTATTCCCCTCTCCCCAAGGGCATTGATAAACACAATTCGTTTATCATTTAAACAGATGGAATTTAAGACGTTTATTGAATGTAGAAATTAGGAACTTCTTGGACTTCTACAGTCAGAAGCCCAAGGCAGCTTGGGCTTGGCATCTCGTTTGGAAGCCAGGGTGGCACTGACACTGGCCTTCTGTCCCAGCTGCAGCAGCTGCTCACAGACCTGCCTCATGACATGCTGGATGATGACCTGTCCTCTCCAGAGCTCCACGATTCGGACTGCAGTGAGGATGACACAGAGGGAGGGTAAGGGCTTGAAATCTCTTTCATTCTGTGTTACATTTCTGTAAGTGTCCGTCTCTTGATTCTGTGCAGGCAATAATAATGTATGTGATTATAAAATTGTGGACTCATTCTTAAGGTCAAGGTTGGAGGGAAAACATGTTAAAATCATAGGGCTCTTTGTGATGTCTGTGTCCAAATGAATGATAGGCTCTAAATCCAAAGTGTTGATTTTCCTCAAGACCTCCTCGTTCTGAGCGGTTGGAGACGAACTGGGAGGACCGTCAGGTGCGGCCGAAACCTAAAAGTGTAAATGTGAGTATCTGGTGTGACAGTGGTTTTGGTGAGGGTGGGACTAGGTCTTAGTGTTTTTGTCCTTACTCTTGTTATCTGACAGGACTATAATGAGGCTCGGGATGTATATACTGGAGAGGAAATTGGCAATGGCTGGGAGGAGAATCAGAGTAAGACTGAAGACCAGCATCCTGGGTATCATCCTGAAGGAGGTGAAGATAAAGGCAGAAGTGGTTATAGTCCTCCGAGTAAATACGAACAGACTGACTTATATCACCTTCCTGAAAACTTTAGGCCGTACACCAACGGTCAGAAGCGGGAATTTAATAACCAACCAGTCAATGTAATTAAATTTACAGATCCTCAAAGGAATCATTTTCAGGTATTACAAGAACTTGACTTTCAAGAAGTTGCTTATTTTTGCCCACACATCTGTGTGTATTTAAGAAATGTATGTAAGTGCAATAGTAAGATTTGTTTTAAGTATAAAAATTTCTGAGTTCGTTTTTTCAGGCTCATGTTGAATTAGTCATTTTGTTTTCTGTTTGCAACCTAATGAAAGCATGATCGTAAATCAGAATTTTAAAATAGAGACCTTATGGAGAGAGTTAATTAAACACTAAAAATTAAGTTTGTTGAATAACCATCCTCATATACTGTTGCTCCTAGCTTCCACTACTTCACTGTGCTTCAGTGAGAAGCTATGCTCAGTTATCTTGATATAGTTTTAAAGCAGTAAATGTACATAGATGACTATTTAATTACCGTGACTTTCTAGTTCACCAGATAACAAATATAACAGATTTTAGGTCAAACACTTCAAAGCTTATATCTGTTTTATGATGATAGACCAGTAGACAGGATGAATGCTATGGAAAAAAACACTTTTTTTTCTTAAACCCTGGCATAGTTTAATGAAGTAAGACCTTAGCATACAGTTAGCTGTTTTATAGACTTCTTTAGTGACAATGGATGCCTCATTTTGCCAATAGCTATTCTGTGTCACCCAATGACAAGATGATTTTTTCCTTTTAAGGTGGTTGTTTTCTGTCTCTGTAAACAGTATTTATTCCACAGAAGGTATTGAATATTTAGTACATGTGAACATTAACACATGTTCTTGTTACTGCATATGTGTACTTTGACGTCCCCAAGCTGTTGGCATCATCCGAGTCATTCTGAGTATTTCTCTCCAGTCTTACTGGAGTTCTTGAGTGTTATTTATGGAATCGGCCTATTGTGTGCTGGGAAGTGAAGTGAAGATATGTGAAATTATATTTTTCAGATTTTCAATGAACTGTTAAATAACAGTATGTTATTTTAAAGCAAAGATGTATGTATAAAATTTATTATTGTACCACAATTAAGTTCCTTAAGTCCATAAGGTATCTAATTCAGAAACATTTCAGAAAATGTTTGAGGAAAAGGCCAAATCCTAACGGTCAGTTTCATTTGCCATCTTATAACAGCAATTTGGCACAGCACAAGGCCCAGGTTGTCAAGGGCTGGAACCGTACACAGTGACATACAAGCCATATCAGGCTCCTGCTCAGAACAATGACCCAGCAGCCCAGGAGATTGCAGGAGGTGACGCATTTGAAGGCCTGCAGCAGCAGTTTTTAGCAGCTAATGAAAGTATGTATCAAGCTTATATTTATTTCCTAATAACATGATTGGAGAGTTTGAAACGTTTTAAGCATGTTCAAAAATTATTACTTTGTTACGTATGGTAATCGAATTGTGGTTGGTTTTTTTAAAGAGCCCTATTGTTAGAGATATATCCTGGAGTATTTATGAGTAAACAGATAGGAGGTCTGGGATTCACTCAGAGAATACAGTGTTGGGGGCGATGCTGGGTAGGGGGACAGGTAAATAAAGCAGGACTCTGGATGGGAGCTCATAGTTCTTGACTCTGAGTGATGAGTTCGTGGAATTCATTGTGCTCTTTTCTCTACCTTCTTATGTATTTGAAGTTTTCCATAGTAAAAAACTAAAGTAGAATTTTCTGAAATGTACATTTGAGTCATTGTGGTTGGTTAAGGCTTTTCATCAGCTTTATGTTTTTCTAACTGAAGTCTGATTTAGAAAATGAAAGGTACTTGTCCCTTCAGTCCTGGATTTTTCGTGATATAGAAATGTAATTTAGTAAATGAGCATTACCATCTTAATTTTTTTCTTTTGACTTTTAGTATAATAATTAGACAATGCTGACATAAATTACTTAATGTCCAGAATTTAAATTAGACTCCTATCTCAGGTTTAGTCATGTGGCACTTACCAAAAAAGTTTTTTGGATTGTATATGTATAAATATGAGAATGAGAAAAGTGCTACTAGAGCATTTTGAGGAGATAAAACACCCAGAACTAAAAATCAGAACTTGTCCTCTGACCCGAATTAGTGCTTTCGTAGATCCAACTTGTATTGTCAGACTCTCTGGCAAGTGAAATAGCTTGTAGTTACTGTGCATGTCGAAAACAGTGTGATTCCAGAGTGTGACGGCAAGCTTGTTGTTTGTTAATTTAACATTTAAGCGGCGGGGGATCTCTCTCTTCTTCTTTCTCTAACAAGCAGTGAAAAAAATGTCTTCAGGTGAGGGTTAAAAAAAAAAAAGCAGCAGCAAGGGGAAAGTCATATTGGACATTCTAGGTTTTTCCGTGGCTGCACCAAAGAGGAAACTGGACTTCATGCTCTAACTTCTTAGCGTGGGTCCTGTCGTGTGTGAGGCCGCAGACTCACATGCCCCCGAGCCAGTCAAAGCAGATTCGGGGGTGGCCTCCCTGTGATGGCCTGAAGAGGTGAGGACGAGCGAGGGCAGTGTGTGTCAGCGCTGGTTTAGGTGGTGTGAGTAGGCACTGCAGCCGCGGCCCGGAGCCTGGTGTTTTCTCTTTCGTTTCCCTGTTCTGTTGGTTGTTCTGCATGTATGACCTGTTATCACTCTCTTAATCTGCATTTTATTAAGTTGATTTGTTTTCTGTTTAAGTCAGTTAGACATTTGCCTAAATTTGACATTCGGAAGGTCATTAAATAATGTAATGGTTGTGTCAGATTTAGTGATTACAGCTTCCTAGCAACAGTAGTTTTAAAAAATGACTTTGAAGAGAGGTGTGGTCTGTACCCCGGGTTTATTCCCAGGCTGGTCCTGTTCTAGGGCCCAAGAGGAGTCTTACTTGTAACACAGTTTTCGGTCTTCATTTTTGGGGGGTTTTAACCACATCTCTTTTTTTAAAAAAGAGGTTTGCTTTGGTTTCTAGCAAGTAGGAGCACTGTTCTAGTAGAAAAATGAGTATTTGTCATTGTGTAATTACTGTGCAGTAGTTACTGAACCATTATCCCTCTCCTGTGAATCATTTTTTATTTTCCCCCCAATTTTTAAGTGGTCCTTAAAATGACTTTAATTATTTCTAAAAGAAGACCTCAAAATCCTTTATTAACCTATTTATTAATTCAACAGTCAAGTACCAGCATAAATATGAATATAATGTAATCCTCACTCTTGGCATATAATAAAATATTTTGTGGAGATTATCTAGAAATTTTCTTTAAAAATGATTTTGGAGAAGCTGATGTACTTATTTTTCAATTTTATGAGAGCATAGAACTCTATTCCGCTGTAATCAGTGTCAGCGTAGGACACGTCCAAACCCGTAGGGAATTTTTATGAGTTTATCTGAGCCAAACTGATGACATATGCCAGGAAGCATATGCTGTGATGTGCTCGGAGAATGGCAGTTTAGCAGCTTATTTCATACATTAGAATCAAAGGAGAAGACATAAGGAATGTGCATGAAATCCACTGGTGGTAGGTTAAGGGGGCGGGAGAATGCGTAACAGGAAAATCTCTGAGACTGGATGAGAAGCGAAATGGAGAAGCACTGCTCCCTCCGCAGTGGTGGGTACAGGGGAGCAGTTGACGACTGACACAGCACTCACAGGCGGTCTGTGGGGAGCAGAGCACTGAGGGCTTCTGTGGTCTTGTGCTCTGGGGCCTAGGGCTGTGCCTTCGAGGGGAAGGCAAAGAAGATGAAGATCACTGGGACATTTCAAAGGAATGTTGTCCTAGATGCATGAGAACAATGGACAGGGCGCACTTACGGTAAAGACTGACTTTTGCTAATGATGCTCTAGGGCCTGGGGCGACTACCTGCTATGACCTGCCCAGGTAGGAATTGTGATCACAAGATCCTGTGTGGGTCCTTCTGGTCACGGAGCTTGTCAGGCCTGCCGTGCGCTCCCCTGGGGTTTAGTGCACAGCCCCGGTTTTGTTCATAGTGGTGGACGTTTATTTTTAATTAGCAAAAATGGTAATGATTAATGGCTATACTCTAAACCAGTGACTTTTCAAACTTTTCTGGTAGTGACCACAGTGAGAAGTATATTTTTTTACATTGAGATGTGGTCTACAATATTAATATATATATATAAGTATATATTAAAAAAACAAGTTTCATAAGCCACTACTCATTTGTACTACATATGTACTCTGATATGTTCTATTATATTCTTTCATTTTTTTTTTTACTTTTTATTTAAGGAATACTATTCACAGTCCACTGACTTGTTTTTGTGGTACTCCAATGAGTTGTATCCACAGTTTGAAAAACATTGCCCTAAATAACCACAAATTTATATTTTGGTATTCTTTTATCTAATAAGTTGTTTTTAATTCCAAATCAGGTTCTGCAGAAAATATGCAGATTATTCAACTTCAGGTGCTTAACAAAGCAAAAGAGAGACAACTAGACAATTTGTTTGAAAAATTAAATGAAAGTGAGCGTCAAATCAGATATCTGAACCACCAGCTTTTGATAATCAAAGGTAAGATAAGAGCTGTGCTTTCTGAGGTATGCTAGAGATAGGCATCTGTTGTCAGAACCGTAGCTTAAAAATGAAGTTTAGAGAGTGGATGTACTTGTTCAGAGGAATCATAGTGAGTCAGTTAGAAGGAATCCAAACCCAGGATTTTTGACACCTTTCCTGGAATTACCCCTTTCCAGGACATACTATTTTGAGGTCCTCATTTTCTCCCTTTCCTCTTCTTTCTGTTACGCTTTTAGAATAAATGCACATTTATTCTAAAATTTAACTATGCTGATAGCGTCCTGTCATAAAAAAGTTGTTGATTAATTTATTTTGGATGAAGTATTACAATTCCCACAGAGACTTGTTTGCAAGACCTTTTCTGAGTGTACAAATTAGCATAATGTTTTAATCCCAGGAAGAGTTAGTGATCCGGAACTCCTTTTGGTGTGCCAAGGAGAAAGTGGAGCCATACACGGGAGAAGCACACAGAGGAAGTACGGCGTCACATGATATGAGCTGACTCTTCGTGCTCTTTGTAGTTTTGGTCAATGCTGAACTTTTGCTTATAGACTGAACTCCAGCTCATTTCAGACTTCACTGATAGTGATAAAAGGTCTCTTTTTGTAACACTCATAAAATTTATTTTGAGAGAAGAACTTGTGGGTTATCACATAAAAAAGTATGCAAGAAGAATTTAAGTTTAGGCAAAATGAAGAGTTCACTGCAAGTATGTATAAAAAGTAGTTGCTCCTCAGATTTCTCTTTTGATTAGGGGTAGTCACATCCCTGTAGCTTCTCAGGTAAACAGACGCTAAAATTACTGTTGGGAAATCTTTGGTCCCCAAAGGGGTACAGTGAGATGTTTGAAGGCAGTGGTCCTGTTTCTCTAAATTTCTTTTGTGTCACTCATGCATTCTTTTTTGGAACTTTTCTAGTTTTCTCTAAATCAACTAAAATTCATTATCTGAATTAAATTGAATGCATCAGCATTTATATGTAATACAGATCTAATATTCAATAGAGATAATGACAATTGGGGTTCCTTTACATTGACAGATTATTTATATGAACATTTTTAATGTCTAGATGAAAAGGATGGTTTGACCATCAGCCTTCGAGAATCACAGAAACTCTTTCAGAATGGAAAAGAAAGAGAGATACAACTTGAAGCACAAATAAAAGCATTGGAGACCCAAATACAAGCATTAAAAGTCAATGAAGAACAGGTAAATTTTTTAAAAAAATTCTCATCCGAGGATATATTTATTTTCAGAGAGAGAGGAAGGGAGGGAGTGAGAGAGAGGAACGTCTATGTGAGAGAGAAACATTGATTGGTTGCCCCCCTCCCACACACACACGTACATCCAGACCAGGGATTGAACCCACAACCTTTTGGTGTATGGGATGATGCTTCAACTAACTGAGCCACCTGGCCAGGGAGCTAAATATTTTATCTTATTTATGCTAAAAAATTATTTACTTTTTACCATAAATGAAAGGTTTAGGACTTCCAGCCAAAACGGAGGTGTAGGTAGATACACTTTGCCTCCTTGCACAACCAAAAGAAGGACAACAAATTTAAAAACAAAAAATAACCAGAACTTCCAGAAAATCGGACTGTATGGAAGTCTGACAACCAAGGAGTTAAAAAAGAAACATTCATTCAGACTGGTAGGAGGGGCGGACATGGGAAGCTGGGGTGAAGAGGACTCGCAGTGAGGAAGCACAGCAGGGCTACAGCTGGCGGACCATGTGGATACACTGAGGAGCAAGACCGACTGTACAACCCAGGATTCCAGTGCAGGAAACGAAAGCCCCAAAACCTCTGGCTGAAAAAATGTGTAGGGGTTGTGGCAGCGGGAGAACCTCCCGGCCTCCGAGGAGAACTCGCTGGAGAGACCCACTGGCTTCGAAAACGTACACAAACCCACCCACCCAGGAATCAGCACCGGAAGGGCCCAATTTGCTTGTGGGGGAAGTGACTGAAAGCCAACTGAGAACCAAGCGAGAGGCACTGTTCCCTCTCAGACCCCTCCCCCATACACAGTGCCACAGTGCAGCCACACGGGTGGCCCACCCCGGTGAATACCTAAGGCTCCGCCTCTTACTATGAACAGGTGCACCAAGATGAAGAAATACTGCCCAAATGAAAGAGCAGACCAAAACTCCAAAATAGAACTAAGTGATGAAGAGATAGCCAACCTCTTAGATGCAGAGTTCAAAACACTGGTAATCAGGATGCTTACCTGAAATGGTTGAGTATAGTTACAAAATAGAGGAAGAAGTGAAGGCTACCCAAAATGAAATAAAGGAAACTATACAGGGAACCAATAGTGAAAGGAAGGAAACCTAGACTGAAATTAATGATTTGGAGTAGAAGGAAGAAATAAACAATGAACCAGAGCAGAATCAAGAAACATTTCAAAAAGATGGGGAGAGGCTTCAGAACCTCTTGGACAACTATAAATGTTCTGACATCTGAATCATTGGGGTGCCAGAAGACAAGGAAGAGCAAGAAATTGAAAACTTAATTGAAAAAATCATGAAGGAGAACTTCCTCAATCTGGCAAAGGAAATAGACTTTTAGGAAATCCAGGAAGCTCAGAGAATCCCAAAGAAGTTGGACCCAAGAAGGAACACACCAAGGCACATCATAATTACATTACCCAAGATTAAAGATAAGGAGAGAATCTTAAAAGCAGTAAGAGAAAAGGAAACAGTCACCCACAAAGGAGATCCCATAAGACTGTCCGTTGATTTCTCAAAAGAAACCTTACAGGCAAGAAAGGGCTGGAAAGTCATATTCAAAGTCATGAAAGGCAAGGACCTATATCCAAGATTACTGTATCCAGGAAAGCTATCATTTAGAATGGAAGGGCAGATAAAATGCTTCCCAGATAAGGTCAAGTTAAAGGAGTTCATCATCCCCAAGCCCTTATATGAAATGTTAAAAAATATGAACATTAAAATGACAACAACCTCACAACCATCAACAACTGAACCTAAAAACAAAACAAAAATAAACTAAGCAAACAAGTAAAACAGGAATAGAATCACAAAAATGGAGATGGCATGATAGGTTAGCAGCAGGGAGTGGGGGGTGGGCGAGAATGTGGGAAAAGGTACAGGGACTAAAGCATAAATGGTAGGTACAGAATAGACAGGGAGAGGCTTAACAGTAGTATGGGGAATGGATAAACCAAAGAACTTATATGTATGATCCATGGACATGAACTAAGGGGGGGATTACTCGTGGGAGGGATGGTGCAGGGGGGAGGGGAATAAAGGGGAGGAAAAAAATGAAACAACTGTAATAGCATAGTCAATAAAATATATTTTAAAAATGTGAAAGGAAAAGTTTCGTTAGTTAACGTTTGGTATGCTAGGACTAAACGCAGAACTTTGAAGTTTATCCCTTTTCCACCTTAAGCCTCCAGTTCTTTTCTTCGGAGGAAGTGTGCTCTCCACCCAGGCATCTACGCACGGGGACTCTGGAGGAGACTGCAGTTTCCCTGCTCCCCTTCACCTGCTCTGTTCTGCCGAGTCTCCTCATTGCTGCCCATAAGTCCCTAATTTGGGTTTTTTATCATCTATTGCAAAAGTCTTACTAGACTCTGTTCTTTCACTCTTCTCCGAAGTCTCTCTTATGGCCACCTGAGTAATCTTTCTAAAATACAGTTGTGCTCATCCTTGCTTGAAACTTATCATGAAGGAAGTTCTCCTTCATGATACAGTGACCCTGCTTAACCTGTTGGACGAGGTATGGCATCAGGATGGCCATCTGACCCTGCCTATCTCATCTCTTACTCTTTTTATGCTCAAGTCTGTTTGTTGTCTTTATGTACTCGAATGTGCACAAAACTTTCCATGGCACTCTACTTGGTTAACAAGTCCCTGCTCATGGGTTTTTTACCCCCCAAATCTCCCCTGTTTTCCTCCCCAAACCAATACCAAGCAATTCTCAGACACCAGCTGGGCTTCAAAGAGTTCATCAGTTCTTACACTGTCTGCACCAACCTCAGATGCCAGTTGTCATTTGAAGTTGTTACCTATACTTCTGACTGACTGGCTATAAATCAGAGGTTCCCTTGACCCCCTTCTGGGTCCCATTAATTTGCCGGAGGGGCTCATAGAGCCCAGAGAAACTTTTTACTTACCAGGTCAGCAGTTTGTTGTAAAAGGATATAGCACAGGAACAGCCAGGTGGCAGAGATGCGCAGGGCGAGGTGTGGGGAAAGGGGCGGACTCTCATGCCCTCTCCCAGGGCCACTCTCCCTGCGCGTTCGCCAGCTCAGCAGCTCCTGAACCCTGTCCTTTGGGGTTTGTGTGCAGGCTTGTTGAATAACATGGCTGATTAAATCTTTGGCCACTGGTAATTAATTCAGCCTTTAGCCCCTTGCCTCTCCCTGGAGGTCAGGGGTTGGGATCGAAAGTTCCAACCCTCTAAGGGTTTCTAACACTTAGAAAATTCAGATGGAGATCAAATATATATTTCTTAGAAATCACAATATTGCAGTAGATTATTAGCATTTAAAATTTTTCAAGAGCTGATAAAGCTGTTAGATTAAAAGTCTGAATTGATTTTATGTTGTAAAAGCTTATAACTTTGTAGTCTAAGTTAGAAATTGCATTTATCAAAAAAAGTGCAGCAAATAATAAAGTAAAATAATAAAGTACAAGAAACTAACAGAATCACTAAGTGTTTTGGATTCTGTTGTTGCTCTAACAATTACCAAAAACTTAGTGGTTTAAAACAACACAGATTTACTATGTTACAGTTCCGGGCACCGGAAGCCTGGTGTAGGGATCTCACTGGGTTAAATTAAGGTGTCAGCAGGCTGCATTGCTTTTTGGAGGCTCTGGGAGGAATCCATTTTTTCGCCTTTTCCA
Organism: Artibeus jamaicensis; assembly: GCF_021234435.1. NCBI lineage: Eukaryota > Metazoa > Chordata > Mammalia > Chiroptera > Phyllostomidae > Artibeus > Artibeus jamaicensis. The sequence goes on from NW_026521883.1 coordinate 22,187,740, forward strand.
GCTTTGAGAAGCTGCGTGCAAAGAGTTGATGGCTGATTTCCATCCTCAGAGCCAGAAGTCACTGGCTCTGACTTTCCTAAAGCCTCAGTTTTCCTCATTGAAGCACCACTGTGTAAACATGGGGCCAACATAATCCATAGGGCTGGATAATCCAGCATAATCTCTTTAGTTTAAGGCCATCTGTTTAGCAACTTAAATTCAGTCCAGAAAACCTCAGTTTTCTCTTGCCATATAATACAAGATATTTACAGGTTTCAGGGATTAGGATATGGACATCTTTTGGGAGCCAGTTTTGAGCTTACTATGCCATTATTTTGCAACCATTCAATTATACCTTTGAAAACTTTGTTCTTAGTAAGTGACCATTGACAGGTTTTATTAGTCTTTCAAGAAACAGTTGTCATTTTCCTGTGACCTGACATTTGGGTCGCCCCCCACATGTGGCTCACAGAGCCACACAGACAGCACTGGGACCAGGGTAGTAGCTGTGCATCCCTTGTCTGGTACCCACATCACCATCTCGGGTAACCGCAGATGTTTTTTGCAGTGAATAATGTTTGCAGCAGCCATGGGCCTGGGAGGCTCCCAGTTAGGGAAGTCTTAAGGAACTACAGCCACCATGGGGAGACCCTTTCTTCTCTGTCATTGAAGCATGGTTGATTTTTAAAGTACATAAGGAGAGCACAGAGTCAAAACACTGTAAGCATGGGTAATCCTGTGTCTTTCTACTAGATGATTAAGAAGTCCAGGACCACGGAAATGGCCCTGGAGAGTCTGAAGCAGCAGCTGCTGGACCTTCACCGATCTGAATCCCTCCAGCGAGCCCGGGAGCAGCATGAGAGCGTTGTTATGGGCCTCACCAAGAAGTACGAAGAGCAGGTGTCGTCCTTGCAGGAGAAATTGGATGCTACGGTGGCTGCTCTTAAGGAACAGGTGAGGATGATTTGAAACGAGCGACTATGATCGTTAAGTAAGCCGGTTATTTCTTGTAGCTGACATTTTGTGGTTCTCCCTATAGAAATTTTGGATGTTTGCAGTAGGTTTTTGATTGTAAGTAAAACTTCAAAGGCAAAGATTTTTATTTATAAATGCACCCTGAATCAGGCATAATTTTGGAAGCCCCTCCTCTCATAGGATGTTCTCACACTACTAGTCCTTTACTTGTTGAATATTTATACAAATTGTTCGTATCGTCCCAGAATAAATCCGGAGTGAAAGGAATGACTGTTTTGGGAGATGACATGAACTTGAGGTTGGTCTGGGAGTTTAACCACTAGAAAATCTTTCTTGGGTCTCCCAGCATTTGGTAAGAAGCCTATCATTAAGACTGTCTAGAAATGGTTCTTGAGAAAAGTTCCTTTTGAGAATAGTATAATAAAATAGGGAAGGCAGTCTGATCTAAAATTATTGAGGCTTGAGACTTGAGCGTATTTCACAGTTTTTATTGTTTTTTTCCCAAAGGGAATAACATGCTGTAAGTTGACAGTGAGTCAGGTGGTGGGTTTGCTGTGCTCCGAAGCTCCAGGCAATCATTTCAATGAAAAAGATTTCAGAGTGCAGTGTTCTTAATATAATTTCAGAATTAACTTAACCCAAACACACAGAAGAAGAAGAGTAAGATGGGAGGGTATAGAAAATTCCACTACACTTAAAATTCATTCTAATTTGGGTTCTTATTTCTTATTTATACAGCTGACTCTTAAGTTATTCCACTATTTTAGGTAGAGCTATATAAGATGCATTATTGGCAATAATGATTGCATACTCTTATTTTATTTCTATGTGTATTTCTATGAGTTATTAGCTTTATTTTCCTAAAGTGTTTTTATTCTTTTTATATAGAAAATTATTGTGAATTTGGTCAGTGTGGAGTATATATGGGGCTGGGGAAAGACAAAAGCCTTGCCATACTGTTGAAAGTGTACTTTTCCTAATATTTAAACAAAGGGAATTTGAGATACAGCTCTGCTAACTCTGCCTATGTTTGGGTGGCAGTGTTGAAGTTAGGCTTGGAGAATCGTCCCCCATGGGTGGCGAGAGAGTGGGGTCTGGTGGCTTTTCCTTCCTGGGTCACCCGTGGATCTCGCCACTCTCGGCTGACTTCCTTCGGCACAGTTACTCGGAGGGCTGGGAGGAGGTCCCAGTGTGCTCCGCACCCGCACCCAGGCCGGTCTTTATTCTCACCATCCCCATCCCTCCCCCTTCAGTAGAAGAAGCTAGACTGGAACACAGAACAAAGTCTTGACTGGGCTTCAGACCATTGAGGTCTGTTCTGTGGCTTTTTCTTTCTTTTTTTGAACAGAGGCTAGCACCGATGTCGTCCTCCACATATATTGTGTAACTGCTTTGCAGAGTGCTGATTCCAGAGTGCTTCTAGTTTTTTCTTTCTGGCAGTGTTTGTAGCTGTGTCTTTGTGCTGTCTGTTTGTTATCCTCTGCCTCAGTAGTATTTTGAGTGAAGGGTCAACCCATATTATATCAGAATTGGAACTGAGACTCCTGATTCTAGATGTGCTGTGAAAATCAGCCAGGAGCTACGGAGATGTCTGCCTATGATCTGAAAAATGCACCAGTGGGTTCTCTGCAGAGAGGGTTGATTTAGATTTTCTTACATAACTGGTAACCGTGCATCCATACCACGTTTTACCCCTCCTTTTCTTTATACAAGTTATAAAGAGGGAGGTGTCAATTGTCTCCCTTTCAGATAATTGTTTTTGCACTACACTCTATTCAGCAGATTACAAAGAAAAGTAAAACATGTCTTGGAAAGGAGTAGCGAGGTAAGAGTAACTGGAGAGTTCGGTAGATGAACTTGAATGTTTGCCAGGGTCTAGGTTCTGAGTGACTCTCATGGACTCACACATGACTCTGTGTCCACGGACTGTGTGTTTTGTGTTCACAGTGTTAACACAGCAGACGCTCACACATGGTAGGTTTTCCTCGTTAGAAGGATTCCTAGCCTGGCAATCTTCTAAGGCTAGAAGATGGCTAGGCTCCAGGGAATTGATGAATCCTGTGAAACTGGATATGATTTTTGGAGGGGGTATGTGTATATGTGGTGTTTTTGAGATGACTTGCGCTTATTAAGATTTTTAAAGAAGTTCATACCTTGCCTTGCAGAAGGTTGACAATTACTGCTGTATGAAAAACACATTCTTGGCGGTAAAGGGCTATAGTTGTAGACTGATTATGTTACTTCATGTGCTCAGCAGACCTTCACTGGCCAACAGCTAAGCGTCAGAATGTAAACAGGCTTATGTATACTTAATTATATTTTGGTGGACTGAGTTCAACACCAGGACTGCCTAATTTAGCAACCCATGGTACAGTTAGTGTTTTTTATGTTTTTATTTTGAATGTCTGTTTAGTAGATTTTGAGAAGCCTACGGCTTATAAAATTAATTATGAATTGAGTGCTGTCCTTCAGCCACCAGCTTTTCTGGACAGAAAGGATTGCACATATAACACATTATAACAGTTCTTTTTACTTTGGCTGCCTTTCAGGTTTCTCAGTGTGACAGCGAAAATGAGAGCAAAGGAGCTGCTTGGAGCTCACAGTGTCCCTTTGGTGGCAGAACTCTCTCGGAGCAAACTGTCTCCTGGACTCTTTCCTCCAAACTGCCTCTGTCTCTCTGATTCACAGAGGCGTTGCATTCTAAGATCTCTGGTTGTCGCTCCAAACTGCCTTGTATGCCTCCCTTTCGTAGAGGTGTCTCTGATTTTGTCCTTGGTGGTATAAAACTTTTTTTCATTCTGCTCTTCTTGAAACCTTTAGCTTTTGTTGAAGTCATGGACTTGGGTTCCTATGTCAGGACCTTTACCTCATTTATTTCCTACCTTTCTTTTAATGTTATACTTAAAGGCTCAATTTTAAACACATGGTGTTGGCTAAGAGACTGTCACAGACCTCCGTGTGTGTGTGCCCCAGAGATCTGTTCAGTGTTCTCTGCTTCCTTGGATTCAGCTGTCATTCTTTTTATTACCACGCTTGTCTTATTTGGTCTTAAGAGATGTCAGTCCACATTTGTCTTGAATTGAGTGTTCTCATTTCTGAAGCTAATCGTGGAAAAGATGGAACCGTTCACTTTGTTTTATTTGTGTGTATGTGGGTTTAAATTGCAGTTTTATGAGTATAATCTGTTTCCCTGAACTTGTCAACACGGAAAAGCATGGTTTAATTGATTACTGCGTATTGTCAAGTTACTGCCACGGCCTGCCTTTTGTTTACCGTGTATTTCACATCTCCCTTTTTATTTTAAACCAGTTCGCAGTCTCTTGTAAAAATCTGTCATGACCTCCCCAGCACGTAACCGTAGGCTGTCTTCCCACCCCTTCCTGCACACATGTTCACGCTGTCATTACTAATATCAGCTCGTTCATTGTGTTTGCTGGGCCCCTCTGGCGCTTCAGGACCGTGCTTCTCACGCTGGCCCGGGAATCAGCAGCAGTGGGCCAGGAGCTTTACAGTGATGAGTAAACATGGACCAGGTTCCAACAGCTTCATTTTGGTCAAAAATTCGGTAGAAAAAATTAAAGCAAGCATAGCTACACTGTGAAATAGAATACAAAATTCACACACATTTTTGAGCTAAACAGACTTCAGAGTCTCTTTGCTCTGCTTGAGAATACTGTCACTATCCTTATTGTTCTTTGGGTTGGTGTCCTTAAGGCATTATTGGGCTTTAGGTTTTATCCTGTGGATCTGGCCCCAAATACCGCCTTTCTGCTTCAAAGCCCTTTCTCGATTTTCCTCTTCTATTTACTTCGTCAAGCTTTGTCCAGGTAACTTTAACCAATTATTAATGCTTTAATTTACTCCTCTGCCCCTCTCCTGCTCCTTTGGCCTGGAATTCAGCCTGTGAGGCCTTTTGTAAGTGAGAGGCAATGATTTCTTCTACATGGGCGTGGCCCTCCTGTGACTCGCAACTCCCCAAATGCATTTTTTTGAAGAAACTTGAATACATTATTAAATGCTCTGTGTTTTCTGGGTGTGCCCATACAGTTACACCCATGCCTGCGTGCATGCACGTGTGTACACACATAATTAGTGTTCAGCATTTTTTGTAGCCTACACTGTGTGTAAGGCATCGCGGAGGCACCTGCAAGGAGACTGTTAAGAGAAATGGGACATGTAAAAGGTAGAAAGGAAAATGTGAGAGAAACAAATCAAGTTAAAAAGGTGTTCAGAAGAGGGAGAGGTTATTTTTGGCTACTCAGAATGGAACGATCTTTTGGATATTCAGAGTCAAGTGAGTTTGCGTGTGTTTATCTGTGTCCTCACGGTCCTGGGAGACAGACGCCGCCCATGGCTCAGGGTCAGTGTGGTCTGCCTCCATACATGTACACACACTGATACCAGCAGTGTGAAGTGCAAGTAGGAATGTAATACATTTCCTTTGGCTTGAATAAGGTGTAATTTTACAGCGGTGTCTTGTAAATGTATCGCAGGAAGGAACTTTAGAAATCATGAAATTCAGCCTTTATTTTGTAATTACAAGAGGAAAAACAGACGGAGAAGAGTTACCCGAGATCACGAGACTTGGTCCGCCTGACTCCCAGTCTCGTGCACCTACCCCGTAGAAGAGGGGGTGTTGCCATGTGGTGATTTCATATTTGATTTAAAATCCAATTATGTATGACACTTGTTAGTTTGATGGTTAACAACTGGTCATGAAAATGACTCTCGAACACTCTTTCTGTTTAGGAAGACATTTGCTGTCATTTGGAAGATAAGGTGAAACAGCTGGAAAGGAATCAGGAGGCAGCCAAACTGGAGAAGACGGAGACCATCAACCGACTGACGAGAAGCCTGGAGGAGAGTCAGCGGCAGTGTGCCAGCTTGCTGCACTCAGGTGGGCGTCTGGGCGCGCTGCGGTGTCCCCAGGGAGGCCGGTACACTATGCAGAGAGAACACAGTAGGATCTTTGAATTACAAAAATCAAGAAAGGATAGCAAAATCATGGGTGACAATTTCTTTCCACGTTGCTGTACATATATGTGTAAGGTGTAGTGTGCATTCACTAGCTAATTTGGAAAATTCAGGCAAGTATAAAGCGGAAATAAAAATACCTGATAATTCTGCTTGCCCTGGTTGGGTGGCTCAATGGTTTGGAGCATCGTCTCACACACCAAAAACCAGGTGCGGGTTCAGTCCTCGGCGAGAGCTCACGCCCAGGTTGTGGTTTGGATCCCCGGTCAGGTGTGTGCAAAAGCCAGCTGATTGACATCTCTCTTTCTGCCTCTCTGTCTCTCTCAAATCAATAAACATCTGTGAGGATTAAAAAAAAAACTTTTAAAAATAAAAACAACCAATAAGTTTACTGCTCAGAGGTAACTGTTGTTAACCTTTGAATGTATTTTCTTCAAGTGAAAGGAGTGCACACACACAGACAATTTCCTGCTTTTGAAAATATACCAAAGTTGAATGGTCAAAAATTGAATAATAAAATACATGTTATATAGTAGATTTTACTTCTGAAAGCCAAAAATGGTATGAAATCCCATTATATTTTCAGAATTGGTCTTTGATCATATAGTTCTCTCATGTTGGGTAACTTCTTTAATTTTTTCCCCTCTCACAATGCAGTGGGCACTTACCTGATCAGTTGAAGCCAGTGAATTACAGTTTTTGCTTAAGATTTCTTCTGTGGTCTTCTTCATGGTGTTAGGTTGGAGAAAATGTTTCTGATTAATTTCAGCAGTACTTTATTTCCTATTCATTTTTATAAAATTATAATAGAATAGAAGACAATAAAAATAACCAAATATATACACAAACACTACCACACAGAAGACACAGCACTGTTTACTGGCGAGTAGCTCACACTGTGCAAATGGCCCGATGGTTATTTACTAACTGAGTATGAACGCCACACTTTGGCCTATTAAGTCAAATCTCACTATTGGTACAGTGTGTACAAGAGTGGGTTATTCAAAAGTCGGAAGTGCTAACATCAAAGACTGTCTAAATAGGTGTTTGTGTGTGTTTTGGTGGAGGCAAAATTTGGACTATGCTCTACTTAGGTGCCCCCTCCCTGTTTGGTTTTCTGTTCCTTTGTTTCCCTTGCCATTAAAAGGTCTTGAAAATATAATTTTCTTTAGTTGCACAATATGCCATCATTACTTTGCTTAAGCATTTCCCAGATGCTCATTTTCTTTTGAGGAAACCGAATAAAGTCCCTTTTAAATGGGAACCCCCCTCAAAAAAGGGTAGAAGAAATAAACAAAAGAAAAAAACTAAATGGAAACTCCCCTTGGTTATTAAAGTTTCAGAAGCATGATCCTAATAGGCTTCTTTCACATGGAGGTCAGGCTGGTGGAAATAAAAGCATTTAGAAAGAAGCTAAGGGCAGCAAGATGTAGTTTTCTTATTAAAGGGTGGAAATGGGTTCTGAAGAAATTTTGCTTTGGCTTCCTGTGAGTTGGAATGTTACGCCCCTATTAAAGGACTTCTGAGCGGTCAGGTCTGTGGGTGTGGCCAATCTGGCCCATAGCAAGGTCACTGTAGCCCCTGTCTTCAACTTCCCAAGGACGTATGGGGAGCCATATTAAACCTTGGAAATGTGTGGACCAGACCTATGCTCTCCGGGTCCCACTGATTATTCCTCTGTGCTCCTGAGAAGATAATAGAAAGGAAATAATGCAGAATTCCACCTTCTGTCATCTCAGTGAATTTGTGTCTTCTGTACATTATCAGCGCTTTGGTCATTTACACTGATGTGTATTCTATGACTCTTTCCCCCATAGGCTCAGTACAGGAGGTGGCTCAGCTGCAGCTCCAGCTGCAGCAAGCACAAAAGGCTCGTGCTATGAGTGAAAACATGAACAAGGCTTTGCAGGTGAGTGTTGCCCCCTGGAGGAGACTTTGGGTAACGGAATTACATCACCTTTCTGAACCCTGATTTCTCTGTATAAAAAAAGTGGGTTGGACCATCTCCAAAGCAGCCCATGAGAGTTGCTCACAATCTCACCCACCCAGCCGGGCAGCCAAGCCCACGTCCATCTGTGGGTGTGTCCCAGAGATAAGGTTATGTACAGGTGCGGGAAACCACAGTGTGGCTGCAGCCCTAGCCCATCTTCCTCCAGCGCTACTTAGATTTTCTGCAGGAGGAAAAGGAGAATGCTGGAGGAAGAGGTCCAGTGTTGGCGCCACTGGAAGGAGGGATTTTGCTTTTTTGACCTCCGGCAGGCTATAAAGTGCAGCATGTTGGAAAACCAGTCCCCCCTGTCTTCTCCTCTACTGAGCCAGAAAGTGCTGCCACCAGTTTCCCAGCTCAAGGGACACTTTCCATGGAGGACAAGATGTGAGTGAGGAGGTGTGAGAGAAACTACGCGCATTTGCTTTCTAATTCATTCATTCATTCATTCATTCAGTCTGCTGGAAAACCTGATACGCGCTGGCCTTTGCAAAGTTATTTTTAACATGTGCTAAAAGTGTATCTGAAGAAGTGTTTCTACCTTCTCTTGACCATTAAAATGAATTTGAAGCATAGATAGAATGATTCCTTTTCATAGGAAAATAATGAAAATAACTTTGAATAATTTTGTGTTTTAGGAAGAATTAACAGAACTAAAAGATGAAATTTCTCTCTATGAATCTGCTGCAAAACTAGGAATACTTCCAAGTGACCCAGAAGGAGAATTAAATACAGAACTCACTGAATCATACATGGATTTGGGTATTAAAAAAGTCAACTGGAAAAAATACAAAGTTCAGAGGTATGGAGAAAATAGTTTACTGTAGAAGAGCCCTACAATAATAAAACTTGGGATGCGTGGGGGTCCCAGTGGCACCGGGCACGAGGCGAGCTGATGGGGGTTCTGGGGGTTCTGGAATGTGGGCCGTGAGTGTTAGTAACACCTCAGAAAGCGTGAGTGTCTGAGATCAAAGTGAACAGCAGCCTCAGGCACTGATATTGTACTGGCTTCAACACCAATAGGCACATCAGTTTTAGTGAGGTAAAAAATGATTAATTTAGCTAAAATGTACAAAGTAACTTCTACAGTGGAGATCATGTATCTGTTTTACTATTAAGGCAAAACATTTTTTTAATTAATATTCTATGTTGAAAGCAGGTACCTGGCATTCATCAATGGTATAGGAAAAAATAAGCATTAATTTTCCCTAGGAGTCTTACCATGGCCTTAATTTTAAAATAGGGAGTTTGGTTCTGCCTGGCGTGGCTCAGTGCATTGGGTGTCATCCCGCAAGGCGAAGGGTTGCAGGTTCAATTCCCAGGGCACATGCCTGGGTACATGCCTGGGTTGTGGGTCAGGTCCCAGGTTGAGCCATGTGCGAGGCAACCAGTGGGTCTTCCTCTCACACATCAATGTTTCCCTCTCTCTCCCTCCCTACCCCTCTTTCTAAAAATAAATAACATCTTTAAAAAATGGGGATTTTGTCTTTTGTACTGCTGCTTAGCACAGATATTTTAGCCACCTTATGGAAGGGATTAAAGGCTTGCCATCCCTCCCAGGGACTGATGGGAGAGGAAGGAGTATGTGTAGGAAGTCATTAAACACTTAAAAGATGAATGGAGCCCTGGCTGGTGTAGCTCAGTGGATTGAGCGCAGGCCTGGGAACCAAGCAACCACAGTTCGATTCCCAGTCAGGGCACATGCCTGGGTGCGGCCATTTCTCCCCTCTCTCTCTTTCCCCCAAGAAAAAAAAAAAAAAAAAAAAAAGGGAAGCACTTGCTCTTGGAAGGTGTGGTGCAAGGCTCTGGGAGCAGAGTAGAGCAGATGGACACACCCCCCTCCCCAAGGCTGGTTTACATTTTGTCTGGTTGCGGAGAGGAAGATATACTGGAAGCAGCTAAGTACTCTGTGTTAATGTTGTGTTTGGTGTGCGGGGGGACGTTTGTCCTTCCCTCCACTGGTCTGGGATACGGTGAGGCAGGGCTGTTGGGAAGAGGCTGCATTCAGACTAAGGGAAACCTTTTCGGAATGCATTTGGCTCACACCAGCACCGTCTGGTTTCTAGGTCAAGACTGAATTTACCATCACTATTGTGTAGTGAAAGTCTTGACTACCTGTTGTGTTTCAGGCATCGTGCAGCTAAATAAATACAGGTATAGAAATCCCCTGAAGGGTGTGGTCTACAGTGTTTTGGAACTTAAGTATTTTACTACTGGATTCCATTTTCAGAACTGTAGGATGAGATTCGTTACATTGAAAATTTAAATTATTGGGTCACACTGGAAAACAAGATGTTACTTGAGTAAGGCTCCAATTGTCCAGAGGTCAGTCTTAGGGACCGTCACCTCCAAAGACCACAGTGACAATCTGGAAAAAGCGAAGCAGTAAACAGCAGAACTAAACTGTGTGGTCTGTTCAGTAGGAGTCACTTTCAGGCCGTATTGACTTGGATTTGTTTGCACCCCGTGTGTTGTCTGGCTCCCTGACTGAGGGAAGGGTAGCTGGGGCTGGGGGGCTGGGTGGGGGCTGGGTGGGGGCTGGGTGGGTGCTGGGTGGGTGCTGGGCGGGTGCTGCCACGGCACAGCCAGGCTGCTTGGCCTCTTTGCCAGGAGCAAAGTGGAGGAACACGGGCTGGGGCTCCCGCTGCACGTCTCAGTCCACACTCACCATCCCAAGCTGTCCAAGGAAGCCTTCAGCTTGGTTAGTTAATGAAAGAGGACGTAGGTGTCATACGAATTTTTTCAGTAGATTTATATAAAATTTTAAAGTTAAAAATGTCGTCTGGAAAATTGACTACTTCGAACGCCTCATTCCCTGTTGATGCCAGATTGCCTCTCCCGGGCTGATGAAGAGAGCTTGGGCTTCAGATCCAGGTTTTGTTTCAGATCAGAGCTTTGCCGTTTATTAGGAGCTTTATGATCTTGGGCAGGTTTCTTGACTTTTCTGAGCCTGTTTTCTTTTCAGGCTCTTTCTATTAAGTGGATTATAGCATATACCTTGGGGGTTAAAGTGCGGATTAAAATAGATAATGAATATGAATAGATAATGATAATGGGGAGATAATGAACAAAGGGCCTTCTATAATATATTCCAATAGATGGTAGCCATTACTATTATTATTTAATAGATGATTCATTAAAACAAATCATTAATCAGATTTTATATTAATCCACTTTCAACTCAACAGTCACATACACACTTTATAAAAAGTTCTTGATCATCATCTCCACCTGGACAAAAGCATCAGCTCCATTATCATCATATTAGAAGTAGAAAAACCAGAGCCCAGAGAAGCCGCACTTCTCCACTCAGGAAGACAGACCGTTATCAGCAGAGCCAGTTCTTGAATCCAAAATGTGACTGCTGTCACATAAACCTGTTGTGTCATATTCATGTGGCAGTCAAACCTTTTGGCCTTAAAACTTCATTCTTTATGTGTTTTATTTTAGAGGATTAAAATAAATGCCAGAAAAGAGTCGTGCCAAAAAAGTGTACTTTCCAATATGCTATTATTTTATTTTATTTTCTGCCATAATTAGCTCGGGAATCGGGTAAATTATAGTAATATGTGTATATATACCTTTTCAAGTAGACTGACTTCATCACGATGTCTACCAAAATGTATTCTGCTTTCGCCCTTTCTATTTAATTAGTCCTTACAGCCCAAATCCTAGCGTAAGTTAAAGCCCCTTCCCATAGACAGTAAATCTGAGACATCACATCACTGTCATGGTGAAAGGAATGTCAGCCATGGTCAACTGGGAAAGTGGAGAATAACTAAAATATAGTGGGCAGTCATTGAGGCTCAGGGAGAAGGAATTCAGTGAAACACAGGATATGTAAAGAAAGGCTTAGCTTACAGTCATCCCACCTACCAGCAGTTTAACAGATAAGAATTCAGTTTTGAGGGAAAAGTAAAAACATTTGTTCTTAGCTCAAAGTGAGAGGAGATACAGGAGAGAGAGATTTGTACCTGTCCTCTGCTGGACTGTGGTTCTTAGAACAAGAGGGAGCGGCAGTTTTCCCAGTGTCGGGAATTTTAGTTCTTTGTGGACTTGAGCTGCTTTCGGATCACTGACCCAATTATTAGTGGCTCCAAGCTTTTATTCCCAAGTACTACCTCCCTCAAGCTACCGCCTAGTAAATTTGAAGGGTTTAGTCTCAGCCTTCAATTTCACATTTGTGGAATTTGAGTCACTAAATCTGCATGCAGCTTGCAGACAGCTTCCCCTCTTCCTTATTATAGTTGGCTGGGAAGCTCAAACAATAAACATTTAACAAGTGGAATGCCTTTTCCCTTTGGTCTTCTCAGCAGGCTTCATAAGGGACTACAGTTTATTTGGACTCAGGGGAACCAACTTCCACAGGGCTCAGGAGTGAGCCTTATGCAGCACTGGTCACCACCACTGACTTTTTCCCTCTTTGGAAAGAAGAGAAAATTATTTTAGCAAGCACTTTTTCTGCTCTCTGACTTGGCTCCCTCTAGGAGTACACGATATGCTATTTCAGGGGTCAGCATTCAGTAAGAAAAGAAACGAGGAGTGCATAATTTGTCAACTGGGCAAAATGAGAGTGTTCTGCTTCAAGTTCACTGTGTCTCACAGCATGGGAAGATGCACTGTAATATATTTTCTATTTTCTATTTCTTTTTTCTCTTTTTTTATTGTTTAATTACAGTTGTCCCAATTTCCCTCCCCCCACATATTTCTTATATTTATATTCTTATATTTATATATAAATATAAGTGGTTTAAATAGGTGAGATCTACATATACAGACATTTATACTGTGTAACATATACAAAAGTGTATATTGATAAATATGTAACATATTGGAAGGAGTGCCTTTTATAATGCTAAAATGATCACCATGTATTTTATGTTCTTGCTCTCTGTATATGTATGTATCCACAGTATATATACATGAGGTCTGTCCAGAAAGTACCCAGCCATGCAATATGAAAAATAGAGACATTTATTGAAGAAAATACAAGATACAAGAAACATTGTACATAGGACAATGACACCTCAGTCCCCTTCAAAGTTATGACCTTTTTGAGGAAATGTGGTTCATTGGCAGTGGTTTGAGTCAAGTCATTAGCAACTGTAGCACAATGTCCCTTCTGCTCTGGTAGTAGAAGCAGTGGAATGAATTTCACCACAACACATTTCATGCCAAGATCTTGCATCAAAATCTTGGACACAGTAGTTTTTGGAATCCCAGACGGCTTCTGGTTCTCGCACTGTGAGTCGCTGATCTTTGTTGATTGCAGCCTGTACACATTCAACATTCTCAGGTGTTCTGCTTATTACAGGCCTTCCAGAATGTTGGTCACTTTCAACAGATTCGCAACTGTCTTTGAAGCATTTGTGGCACACTTTTATTTGCACTGCACTCATTGTGTCGTCCCCGAAAGCCTTCTGAGTCACCTGAATAGTTTTCATGGAGGAATGTACAAGCTTAACCCAAAATTTGATGAGAGTCATTGCTCTGTTTGTTCAGTTGTTTTGAATGGGGTGTCCACACAGTACACAGGCTGACTCAACGGCGTCTACTGCCCCCACTGATTGTACAGTGAAGTCATCAGTGCTCACATGTGCATTCCATTCCACTCTCCTGGGCTGCCAGTTACAGTGATGTCATGCAAACCATTCTCGTTAGACTGACAAATGGCTCGACTTTTTCCGGACAGACCTCATATATTCTAATGTTTTGTTTAAAATCATCTGAAACTGAAAACAGTGAAAATTTAAAATCAGATGCTGTTTTTTTCTTATTTTAAGAAATAGATGTTACTTTTTTAGAACAGTTTTAGATTCACAAAAAATTTAATACAGTGCAAAGAGTTCCTGTGCATGCTGCACTCATTTTGCCCTATTAACATCCTACATCAGCACAGTATATTTGTTACAATTTACAAAGTAGTATCGATACATTATCATTAATTAACATACCCATCGTTGATTTAGATGGTCTTGGATTTTAGTTGATGTCTTTTTCATGTTCCAGGATCACATCCTATATTTAAGAGTCTTATTTCCATAGGTTCCTCTGGAATTTCCTCATTTTTTTTAAAGATTATATTTATTTATCTTCAGAAGAGAAGGGGAGGAGAGAAGGAGAAAAAGAGCAATGTGTAGTTGCCTCTCATGTGTCCCCTACTGTCTTGCAACCCAGGCATGTGCCCTGACTGGGAATCAAACTGTGATCTTTTGGTTCACAGACCTGTGCTCAATCCACTGAGCTACACCAGCCAGAGCATGGAATTTCCTCATTTTTGATGTCCTTGACAGTTTGGAGACATACTGGTCAACTTTTGTTAGGGAGCTCCTGGAATTTGATGTTTATCTCACAATTATGCTTTTCTCATGGGTTTTGAGGTTGAATATCACAGGGATGAGGTTCCATTTTTATATTAAGGGTACATACTATCAATATTTTTTTCAAAAGTAATTTTTCCGTTATGGAAAAAATAGAAAATACAGGTTATGAAAGCAGAATGAAAAGCACCCACAATCTTTTCCTCTCATAAAACTATTTTTAACATTTTGGTATATAATTTCCACATCTGTTTTGATGTTTCTAAGAGATAAAATAATATAGAGTATACTGTTTTATAATGAGCTTTAATACCTTCTGAAACCTTTAGATTTTGGTAAATGTTGTTACATATATTTACTAATCTGTAGGTGGGGGAATGTATCATAGTTTAATTAGTAATACACTTTTAAAATTTTAAATGATAAGTAATGCAATATTATTTTTGCAAGCATCCTTGTAGTGCAATCTTTGTTCACATCTTTGGATTGTTTCCTTGAGATGTGGACGACTCTTCTTGCTAAAGGGTGTGCACAGTGTGGGAGGCCCCAGACGTGTGCTGCCAAGGGGCCTGGGGCCGGCACGTGGCCCACACCCATCAGTGCCGGGGTCTGGGTACCCCGCTCGTGTTGAGAGTGTGCTTTCCGTTTAAAGTTTTTATGTAGTTAGACCCATCACTCTTTCACCTCACTTCTTGATGGTATTTTCTAGTACCTTTATAATTTGATTTCACTTTTCAGCCTTTTGAAATTGTAAAATGTAACACACAAAGAAAAGTACACGAAGCATATACTTAATGAATGATTATACAGCGAATACCCCTGGGACCACTGCCCAGGTCCAGAAACTGCCCATATTTCTCTTTCCAGTGACACCCTTGAGAATAACTGCTATCTTAACTGTAATGGCAGTCATTTTCTTCCTTTCTTGTTTTTTTTTTATCCTTTTAAGATCTAATTATTCATACCTGGACAGTGTAGATTGGGTTTGCCGTCATATGAATGTAACTTACACATTAGGTGTTTATGCTTGTTCTTTTCCTTCTACAAGCCATAATTTTTTTCCCATTTGAAGTGTACAGTTCAGAGGTTTTCATTTTAATTTTTATTCATTCATTCATTCATTCATTCAGTGGTTTTTAGTATAGTCACAGAGTTTTACAACCATCATAACAACGGAATTCTAGAACATTTTAATATCCTAAAAAGGAAACCCAATGCCTGTGACATCACTTCCCATTACTCGTTCCTGCCCTCTAGACAACCACTAATCTACTTTGTCTCTATAGATCTGTCCGTTCTGCCTGTTTCAGGTGATGGAATGACATAATATGCGGTCTTTTGTGATTGGCTTATTTCACATAGCATCTTATTATATCAGCACTTCATTTCATTTTATACCCAAAAAACATTGTATGAATATACCCCATTTTGTCTATCCATTCGCCAGCTGATAGACATTTATTTGGATAATTTCTACCTTTTGGCTGTTAAGAAGAATGTTGCTTTGGGCCTTTGTGTACAGTTTTTTGTGTGAACGTATGTTTTTATCTTGGTTAGATTTATACCTAGGAGCGGAATGGCTGGGTCACGTGGTAGTTCTGTGTGGGGCATTCCGAGGAGCGGTCCAGCTGCTCTCAGTGGCTGCACTATTTTGCGTTCCCGAAAGCAATGTATGAGGGTTCCCACTTCACCATGCTCTTGTCAACACTTGTTAGTTTCTAGTTTTTTTTATTATAGTCCTCCTAATGATTATGGAATGGTTTCTCATTGAGGTTTTGATTAGAATGATGTGGTTTTGATTTGCTGGTTAATGATTTGACCATCTTTTTGTGTGTCGATTGGCCATTTGTATCTTCTTTGGAGAAATGTCTATTCAAATCTTTATTCCGTTTAAAAATTGGATTGCTTTTGCCCTGGCTGGGTGGCTCAGTAGTTGGTTGGAGGGTCATCACATACACCAAAAAGTTGCAGGTTCGGTTTCTGGCCTGGGCACATAACTAGGTTACAGCTGTGGTTCCCAGTTGGGGCTCATACAGGAGGCAACCGATTGGTATTTCTCTCTCACATTGATGTTTCTCTCTCTCTCTCTCTCAAGACAAAAAAAAATCCTCAGGTGAGGATTAAAAAGTGGATTGTTTTTTCATTGTTTAGTTTTAAGAGTATTCTGACTACAAGTCCTTTGTCAGATAAATGATTTGTAAATATTGTCTCTTTCCTGTAGGTTGCCTTTTTTACTTTCTTGATAGCATCTTTTGAAGTACTAAAGTGTTTAACTTTACAAAGTCCAACTTACCTTTTGTCTTCGGTTTCATATGCTTTTGGTACCTAAGGAACAAACAATTCCCTAATCCAAGGTCCTAAAAATTTAAACCTATGGTTTCTTCTAAGAGTTTTATCTTTTACATTAGGTCTTGGGTCCATTTTGTGTTAATATTTGCATGTGATGTGAAATAGGGACCTAACTTCATTCTTTTTCATGGAATGGATATCCCACTGTCCCAGTATCATTTATCAAAAAAGGATATTCCCCATTACATTGTTTGGGCATTCTTGTTGAGAATCAGTTGACTGTAACGTGAGGTTTATTTCTGGGCTCTCATTGAGAGCAGTATTCCAAATTATCTATATGTATCTGTCCTTGGACCAGTACCACACTCACTTGATTGCTGTGCATTTTAGTAAGGTTCGAAATTCAGACTGAGTTTTTCAGTTTTGTTCTTTTTAGAAATTGTTTTGGCTATTCTCTGATTCTTGCATTTCCGTATGAATTTTCGGATCAGTTTGTCAGTTTCTACAAAGAGACAGGCCGGACTGTGGTATGGGTTGCACGGAAGCTGTAGATCACATTTGGGAGCATTGCCATCTTAACAATATTGTCTTCGGATCCCTGAGCATGGATGTCTTTTCATTTATTTAGATGTTCTTTAATTTCTTTTTTAGTGTACCAGTCATCTACGTTGGTAGTTTTGTGTTTTCAGTGTCCTAGTCATATATTTCTTTTGTTAAATTCGTTCCTAGGTATTTTATTCTCTTTGCTGGATTGTTTTCTCAATTCTGTTTTCAGGTGGTTCATCACTTCTATACAGAAACACAGTTGATGTTGTACGTTCACCTTGAATCCTGTCACATTGCTGAGCTGCTTGTACTTGTAAAGTTTTTCAGTGGACTCCTTAGCGTTTTTTATATATTCAGTATCATGTCATATGAAAATAGAGATAGTTGTACTTCCTTCCTTTCAATATGGATGCATTTTATTTTTTTCATTTTTAAAAATTCTTCACCTAAGGATGTTTATTGATATGAGAGAGGGAGGGGGAGAGGAGAGTGAAGAGGAAGGAAGGGGAAGGGAGGGGAGGAAAAGGGAAAGGAGGGGGAGGGGAGAGGGAGGGGGTGGAGAGGAGGAGGTACCGAACAGGGGCGTCCAGCCTTTTGGCATCTCCGGGATACACTGGGAGAAGGAAGAGTTGTCTTGGGCCGCACATTAAACACATTGCTATATGTAATCACAAAAAAATCTCATAGTGTTTTAAGTAAATTACAGTTCTGTGTAGGGCCGCATTCATAGCCATCCTGGGCTGCATGTGGCCCGTGGGCCACGTGTCGGACACCCCTAATCTGTTGTCTCCTGCGCACACCCTAACTGTGGATGGAACCCGTACCTTTTTTTTGGTGTACAAGATGGTGCTCCAACCAACTACCTGGCCTGGGCCCTTTTTATTCTTTTTTCTAATATAATGTTGAATAGAAGTGGCAAGAGCAGACATGATAGCCTTGCTCCTAGGGGAAGTAAGTAAGTATTCAGTCGTTCACCATAAAGCATGGATATTAGCTGTGGGGTTTTCATTGTAGTTAGTAGCTCTTAAGGAATTACCATGCTTAATTTGTTACTTGACTTAAGTTAAAATATGATCATTTCCCCGTTAGCACTGTACAAGAAGAAGACCCAAAGGAAGAGCTTTCCAAAGATGAGATGATCCTGCAGCTGAAGGCAGAAGTGCAGCGTTTGCTGGCCAGCAACTCAGTGAAGCGCCGCCTGGTGTCCCAGCTACAAAATGATCTCAGAGGCTGTCGTGAGAGAACTGAACTGCAGCAGATGGAGAAGGGTGTAAGGAGCATTGGGGCTGAGGTGCGTGGAGTTTATAGACCTAGTACACCATTTTCAGAAGGCTTCCTAGAGAAAATGCTTACAATTTTCACATTTAAATGAAACCTTTGTTTTTCAGGGGGTCGTTTGACTTTTTTAGAAGTAAAATTTAGAAGTAAGACGGAAATGCCATTTAAAGGAGTATATTTTCTAGTTACTCCTGGCACCTGCTGAATGAGATGCCCATTAGGTAAAATGTCTTTGTCACAAATCCAAGGGATCATCCATCCTGTGTAACAAAGTAGCTGCATTTCCTCAAGACGGCTTGTGCCAACGGGGCCCTAACATCCAGCTAAATTCTTTATTTAGCATGTTGTCCATGAGCTTTCTGTGGCCCATATTTCCATCATGAAAGTTATTCTGTGTAAGAAAATTAATTATACAGTGGTGGTGTCACGGGGGGAGAGGCAGAGTCAGGTCATGTCAGAGTCACTGATCCCCCTTTATATCCTTCAGTTGTTCTCCTTACTTGGCTTATGAGGAAAATGAAGCTGGAGCAGTGTGTGACCCTCCTGAGGCTCCAGAGTCAATCTTGAGGCAGACTGAAACTAGCACACTTGAGCAGTAAGTAGGCGAGGGTTATTTCCCAGGGTCGTCCTATCACAGAGCCTTTAGGGCGGCCCCCCTTCCACAGCTGCGTTTCTCATGCTTCTGAACTCACGGGTCCTCCCAACAGAAAATAATGCGAAAAGACTTAGCAAACTAAACGGAAGGGGAAGGAGGAAAATTAACGTAGATAGTGTATTTCTTTCCCCCCGGATGGAAATAATTTTTTACTTCCTACGTTAGTACTGTTTTAGCTCCTGATCCTTTCAACTATGAAGTGTGTTTATTAAAATAGTCCTTTTAAAAGAAAGTTTTCAGGATGTTCTGGGCTACCGTAGTATTATGGAACTTTAATTGTCATTTATTTTCTAGAAATAATAGTGGGTTCCTATTGCTAACGGCCTGCCCAGTCTGGTTCCCGCTTCTCGGGAACTGTGTTTGATGAGTGGAACTTTGATTTCGGTGTTAACAGCCAACTGGGAAAGACCCTTCTCAGCAGCACCGCTAACGTCTTTGATTCAGGCTGTTTGAACTGTTTCCGTATGTTTTTTGAAAAGGATGGAAATGAAAGTTTGTGTCTCAGTTTGTGTTAGATCAGAGGTGATTGGTTTGAGCATTTTGGGGAGACGTCCGAAGGCTTAGGAAAGGAGAACCCCGACATGGAGTCTGAACCTGAGCTTAGGTGTCTCGATGCTTTCTTTCATTTTATTTTGAGATTTCTGACGGCGTTTGTCACACTTTCACGTGTCTGGCAGTGACGGCATTGTGCCTCGTGCTGGTTTTTGTTTTGGCTCTCTCCCTTGGCCCTGTCGTCTGGCTGGTCAGGGAGTCGAAGGGAGCCGCCTCATCTTTGAAGACCCTTTGTCCAGCTTCTCCTTTGCTGTCACCAGTCCCCAGCAGTCTGCCTTTGGTTTTTCTTAAAGTGTGACTCAGCCCTTGCTGCTTATTTCTGTTCTGTGTTCTGCTTCAACTTACTATATTCTTACTAGGAGATTCTTGTGTTGATTCTTGTGTTACTGTATAGGAGTGTTGTGTTGATAATTCACCGCATACTTTCTCAGTAAGTATTTGTTGAATTAATATACATATTCATCCACTTCGTGGGTGGGGGAACAGAAGAGGATATAGTAACTTAACCAACAGGTGGTTTTTCAATAAACACTCAAATTTATGGCCATCTAATTAGCCCATGGACACCTTCAGACCTCACCTTTGTCACTTATTTCTCACATCTTTTCTAATGGGGTTAGAAAATACGAATCAAATATTAGTATTAGTATTGTGTGGATCAAATACTGTGCTGATCTTTCCCGTTGAAAACCAGGCCACTGAGGTAGAACGTGGTAAAGGCCTTAGGAAAATCAAACTAGCTGACTAGCCGTCGGGGCCCACACCTACACTCCATATTTTGTAAGCATGATTAATAAAACAGTGACTTTTCTGTGTCTGACACTCAATAGAGGTCATTACCACAGGTTGTGGTTAAAGCCATACTCTGATTGTAAGCTTCTTAATAGGCAATCTTCAGTAGCCAGCTTAGAAGGTTCCTAGCTAGAATCTTTTCAGGTGTTATGGGGATAACACCTGATGCTCAGAAATTATGAAGATAGTAAGAGAGTTGGTATAATATTACAGTTCTTGTTTTCTTGAAGATAATGTTTTCAGCGTTCTGCCTTTAGAAAGAAACTTTACTGTGACATTGAAAAGATGTTTGTAAGAGTTTTGTGCTGACAGGGAAAAGCTCGTCATTTCTGTGAGCCAGCAGTGTGAGATCACGTGTCAAAGCTGAGTGCAGTCGCTGGCAATGAAACTGTTTTCCAGTGTATCTGAATGATATGTGTTTATTCCTAGTAATAAACTCGCCAGTGGGGAAGGAAGCACAAATATGTATCATAAACTTAAAAAAGTGGAGGCTAAGTTAAAAAAATGAAAGCCATTCTAATGAGTCAGTAAAATCTTTTAAAGTCTCATTAGTATCTCCCAAAAGGGAGAGCAGCTAACAGAGTAAGTATGCTTAGCTGTTCTCTCTTCTGACTGGGGTAGGAGCAATGGCTTCTGGGAAATGATGGCAAATGAAAAGAGGAACATCAACAACTGGAGTAGTTCCTTCTGAAGTGAAGACTCTATGAATTGGAAGACTGAGTGGAAGCCTCAGTGTCTTGTCACCCTACATGGGAACAAGATTCCAAGATACACCTACCTCCTCCCCAATGAGTAGAATGAACCTTGGTACAGGATAGTTCTTAAACATCAAGCTCAGAGTTTGGGTAAATAGAAATAAACCAACAAGTCCAGCAGAGTAGGTATTTTAAAAAAATCTTTGTGACCCCTCACTAAATAAAAAAACTCCTAAAAATAGATAAGGAAGACATTTAAATGGGAAGAGGAAACTGTGCAAAGCCATGTAAACAGGCCAGTTTGGGAAGGTGTGAAACAGACGGATAGTGAAGGTAAGTGAGAGGTTCCCCTCTGGGGCAGGAGAAGAAGTGCAAATGGAAGCGATGGCTGGATACCCTTTCCCCCACGAAATACAGTTGTTGCTTAAAGACCATCACTGCCACTGAAGGGGAGGAGAGCTGGACAAAGGATGAGAGTACACGTTTGTAAAAACTTTCTGGAAACTATCTGCCAAAGTCCATCATGAGTCCTAAAAATTGTACTTACTGAACAAAATATGTATGTATGGGTGAAAATATAAGGAAAAATACAATACTTACATAATCTTGAAGTATCTCCTTATAAGATACTTATTCATTATAAGTGGAAAAATAGCACCTTTGCAGTACAAGTGCTTGTAGACACTACCTTCATCAATTGATCATCACCAGCGATGAGACATTGACATCGTGTCTCCCCTGAAAAGCACGCACATCATTTCTGTGGCGTTTATGCTCCAAAATGCGTAACCTGAATTTAATAATGAAGTAACATCAGAAAAATCCAAATTGAGGGGCATCTTACAAAGTAATGGGTTGCAGGAAACCAATGAGATGGGACAGCTAAATGCACTGTGGGGTCACTGATTGGATCCTGAACCAGAAATGGACGTTAGAGGGAAATCGGAAAATTTTGTGTAATGTCTGAAGGTTAGTTAATAGTATTGTGTCCTAGTTAATTTCCTAACTTTGATAATTGTGCTGTGGTTATATTTGGGGATCATGGTAAGAGGTATATGAAAATTATTAATACTTGTACTGTTTTTCAATTTCTTCATAAATATGACATTATTTCAGAAGAACTACTTAGACTATTTTTAAAAGCTGAAAAACTTTTGACTTTTAAAAAACATTTAGATTAAAACAGATACCTCGGAAAAACCAACTAATCAGTTATGGCCTGACTCTTCCACATCTGAAATGATTATCAAAGATGATATTCTGCGACTTAAGAATGAAATTCAAGTTTTACAACAACAAAATCAGGTAATTAAAGAAGTTTTTATATTTTGTGAGAACTTTTATGGCCTCATTAAATGCAAGGGGTATGATAGACTTTTCAAAAATACAGAGGCGATGTTAGTTAGGACATTAGTAGGTGATTAAGGATTCCAGTTATTTCCCTTTAGTGTTGGTCACAAGGTGGCAGTTTATTAGAAGGTGAGTTAGTGTAAATCCAGTTTTCTGTCTGTACAGGAACACAGCCGGTAGAGATGTTCTTGCCTCTTGAGCCAGCCCTTGCTCATTGAGACTTTGCTTATTGAGAAGGTTACCAAAGACTGTTAATTCTAAGACTTATCCTATGGCATCAGTTAGCCAATACTTCTCTGGTTAAGCGTTTTCATTTCATATATTTCAAATTAAATACAAAATTTAAATGTTTGCTGTTCAGAAAGCTACTTGTCAAATAAAGGATTCTGTACTCTTATCAAGGCATGAAGAGACTTGTGGAATTGTAAAAGCGATATTATGTCAGATAATGTTACAGGGTAGAGCTAAAGTACAAAGGATTTTAAAAATGAAATTAGACTGATCATTGAAAAATGCTACTTATTTCCACTAAGTACTTTATTCTTTTGTATCTAGGCACTTAAAGAAACTGAAGAAAAACTGAGAAATACAAATCAGGACTTATGTAATCAAATGAGACAAATGGTACAAGATTTCGACCGTGATAAACAAGACACCGTTAGTAGGTAAGGTCTGTATAGAAACCTCCTTATGCTGAGTGAAATAAGCCAGGTATTGAAACACAAATACCTTATGATCTCACCTTTAACAGGAAGCTAAACAACAAAACAGACAAGCAAGCAAAATAAAAACAAAGACACTGAAATAGAGAACAAGGGGACAGTGACCAGAGGGGAGAGGGGAGGGAATTTAAGGGGAAAAAATGGGAAGGATTTAGAGGAACAAGTATAAAGGACACAGGGACAATAACTAAGGGAGGTGGGGAGCATGGGGCGGGGTGGGCTGGGATGGGAGAAATAGACAGAAAACTGTACTTGAAAAATAACTAAATTAAAGAAAAAAGAAAGAAACCTCCTGCCTGCTTCCTGGGTGCCTCCCCCTTCCCCCCCCCCCCCCCCCCCAACAAAAGAGATTGGAAAGAAATGATGGCTTGAATCCTCCCTACTGAGACTTTGGATTGGAGAAGGTGAGTTCTTAGCTTCTCAAATTAGAATTTAGAACTCATTTTCCATAGAAATGATATTATGTAGTGGGTTGGATTCTGTAGCACCTCCAAATGGAAGTTTGTTGAAGTGGAATAGCTTAGTGGTGTTTTACAGGCCAGTCTGGAAAACTGTTCTTTACAAGGAAGAAATCTGTGGGAGGGTCTATGTCTTCCAAATACCAAATCATAGACTTGGAAACAGATTTCTGGAGCATAACTTACTTGTGAGTTTGGTAGTGCTAGTATTGGTATTTAATGTAGATGACTTGCAATTTTGGAACTCCAACCTAGATTATTTCAATTTTTATTTTACTAAGATTTTCATTTTCAGAGAGAAGGGAAGGAAGGTAGAAAAAGAGGGAAACATGAGTGTGGTTGCCTCATGTGCCCTTCACTGGGGAAGCGCCAAAACCCAGGCTTGTGCTTTGACTGGGAATCGAACTGGCCACCCTTTGGTTCACAGGCCAGTGCCCAGTGCATTGAGTCACACCAGCCAGGGCCTCAGCACAGCCTATTTTCTCTGTTTGAAGGACTGGAACATCCTCACATTCAAGTTTTTTATTTTTTTCTGGAAACATTTGAAGAAATAAAAATTTAAAGATTCATATAAGATCATATATTGAAAATTATTACCATTTTTGGTTGAGAAAACCCAATCTGACCTCAGTTATAGTTTGCACTAGAGTAGAGCGGGAGGGAGGAAAGAAGGGAAGCCGGTTTGTCCACGGCATTCCTAGTAACCCTGGGCTCTGCCTCAGAATCCGCCATCCGCCTTCTGTTTCCAGGTGCGAGAGGACTTACCAGCAGCACCATGAAGCTATGAAAGCCCAAATACGAGAAAGCCTGTTAGCAAAGCATGCTTTGGAGAAGCAGGAGCTCATTGAAGTTTATGAAGCGACCCGCTTGCAACTTAGGTGAGAATAAAGGAGTTTAGCTGCCCTTGAATCTGTGAGACAATATTTCCCTATTTCATAGTTTAGAGCTGCAGCCCTTGCATTTTTTTTTACAGACTGAAAAATATTTTTTATTTTCTTTACTTGCTGTTCTGTATACCCAGGACCGAATTAGATAAGATGAATAAGGAGGTGGCTGCTGTGCAGGAGTGTTACCTGGAAGTGTGCAGAGAGAAGGATAATCTGGAATTGACTTTGAGGAAGACCATTGAAAAAGAGCACGAGGCTCAGGAGAAGGTACAGGAACAGCTCATATTATGTTTGCTTGATTTGGCTTCTCCAGCCTCACTATTGCCATTGAATGACACCAATGCACTTGTTCTCTCATGTGATGGGGAGGGTGTACCTAGAAGCCTCTTTACTTTTGGCTAAATCACACTAATATAGCTCACAAAATACAGTTGAGATGATTATTAAAACCTTAGTAGAAATTGGCCTACATATAGGAGAAAATCGTTCTTCCTCATTGATTTATTCTAAGAGGCAGAAATGAGTTCTGAAAATAAGAGTGGACCTGAGTGACTGAGTCAGAAACCCAGGGATCCTTGTTTTGCTTTTACTTCTCGGCTACTCGGGCGGCCCTGTCTAGTCCTGTGAGCCCTGTACAAAGTGTTTCCTTCAGAGACATTTTCCTCTGACCCATTTCTCTCTCAGTATCTAAGCATCATTTTATTCTGGAGAGCAGAGGGAGGATTTGAACTTGGGTTTCGTGATGGAAGGTGGCGATGTGGAGGTTATGGAGAAGGAGGTCAGCGTTGGCGGGACCTCTTCCAAGGAAACTGGGGGGGCCACAGTGCATTCTCTACGCCTGTCTGAACCCTCCAAGTTGCCATTGGTAAGTGTCCAGGAGCAAAATCACACATAAAGAGTTGCCCCTCCTTTTTTCTTCCCTGCGCTGGCCAGAGCCTCATCCAGACACGCCTCTGACTCTCCCTGTTTGGACCAGCTACAGACCACAATTTCAGAGCCACCTGTGTCAAGATTAGAAAATATTTTTAAAGGCCTGAGTAAATGTTTTATACAGAGATTTTTGAGTACATGACATTAAAGCAAGCTGTTGCTACCGTAGACTTAAAAAGAATAGTAAAGAGCAGGTGAGGAACTCAATTCATTTAATATTTTGATTATTTTTGAGTAGATTAATATGGTAAAAAAAATGCCATGTATACCAGCTTTTAAAGGGAGCTGTTTTAGTTAGTGTTGGCAGTATAATAGTTAGAAGGGATCTTAAATTACCTAGAAATAAAGGACTTCACTCTCAATAATATTTT
Source organism: Artibeus jamaicensis (assembly GCF_021234435.1). Classification (NCBI taxonomy): domain Eukaryota; kingdom Metazoa; phylum Chordata; class Mammalia; order Chiroptera; family Phyllostomidae; genus Artibeus; species Artibeus jamaicensis. The sequence goes on from NW_026521883.1 coordinate 22,213,500, forward strand.
ACAAATTAAAATAGGGAGATATCTAGTGTGATTCTTTTAAATATATATATATATAAATTGGCAACAACATGAGCAGTTCTCTCAAATAAGTCATTCTTTTCAGGAATATATTTTCTGGTTATTTTTTAAAAGAAACAACTTGGGCCTGACTGGCGGCTTGATGGAGCACTGTCCCGTGCTTCTGCAGGTTGCGGGTTCAATCCCCAGTCAGGGCCAGTGGGAGGAGACTGATCAGTATTTCTCTCACATTGATTTCTCCCTCTCTGTCTCTCTGTCCCTCTCTCTCTCTCTGTCTGCCCCCCACCCTTCCTCTCCCTCCAGAATCAATAAAAACATATCCTTAGATGAGGATAAAAAGAAAATATGTGGCTGAAAAATCGGATTTTATATAATTAGTGAGTTGCACTATGATCGATCCTTTGGCCCTTGAGTGGTTGCACAGGGGCAGGAAGGAAAGTCAGAAGTGCTACTTGGCCCTTCCAAAGAAACTTACTCACAGGTTAAACTTTTTACTTTAAAATTAGAAACTTGTCCCACAGTACAATTAACTCTTTATGATTATGTTTTATTAAATATGCTATTACAGTTGTCCTGAATTTTCCCACTTTGTCCCCCCCCCCAGTGTCCCCCACTTCCGCAGGCAATCCCCCCACCATTGTTCCTGTCCATAGGTCATGCACATATATTCTTTGGCTACTCTATTGCCTATACTGTACTTTACATCCCATGGCTATTCTGTAACTACCTATTTGTACTTCTTAGTCCGCTCACCTCTTCACCCATTCTTTCTCTCCCCCCTCCCATCTGGCAACCATCTGGTAAGTAACTTCTTTTCTCTTGTGGCCTTTAAGACTCTCCCTTTATCTTTAATCTTTGGCTTTTTAATTATTATGTGTCTTGGTGTGGAACTCTTTGCATCCATCTTGTTTGGGACTCTCTGTGCTTCTTGGAGTTGCATGTCTATTTCCTTCACCAAATTAGGGAAGTTTTCTTTCATTATTCTTTCAAACAGATTTCCAATTTCTTGCTCTTTCTCTTCTCCTTCTGGTACTGCTATGATGTGAATGTTGGACCTCCTGAAGTTGTCCCAGACCTGTTTATACTATTCTCATTTTTTTAATTCTATTTTCTTGTTGTTCTAATTGGTTGTTTTTTGCTTCCTTATATTCTAAATCATTTATTTGATTCTTGGCTTCATCCACTCTACTGTTGTTTCCTTATTAATTGTTCTTTATTTCAATGAGTATAACCTTTTTTTCTGAATGGGCCTTTTTTTATACTGCTGAGGTCCTCACTAAGTTCCTTAAGCATCCTTATAACCAGTGTTTCGAACTCTGCATCTGGTAGATTGCTTATCTCCATTTTGTTTAGCTCTTTTTCTGGACTTTTGATCTGGTCTTTTATTTGGGCCATGTTTCTTTGTCTCCTCATTGTGGCAGCCTCCCTGTGTTTGTTTCTATGTATTTGGTAGAGCTGCTTTGACTCCATGTCTTGGTAGTGTGGCCTAATGTAGTAGGTGTCCTGTGGGGTCCAGTGGCACAGCCTCCCCTATCACCCAAGCTGGGTACTCAAGGTGTGCCCTTTGTATGGGCTGAGCACACCCGTCTCTTGCAGTTGAGCCTTGGTTGCTGTTGGCAGGTCAATGGGAAGCATTTACCCAGGCCTGTCAGCTTCAAACACTGGCTGGGACCACTGACCACCAACCTCTACCCTCCGTGGAGGATCGGCTGTGCAGGGGCAGGGTGGTGGTGCTCTGATGTGGTCTGTAGCTGTCCACTGGGTGCTCTGGCCCTGGGGTTTCCCGGGAGGTGCAGGCTAAGGTCAGCCCCCACCCGTGTTTTGCCTGGGGCATCCTTCCTGAGCTGTAAAGCAATCTGAGATGGCTACTACTTGCACTGGGTTTGAGATTACCAGGTGAAGCCAAACTGTGAATGTAATCTGGCTGCTGTTAAGGGCTCACTGAAGCCAGCTGTTGCTTGTTTCATAGGATGTAGGAGCCAACACCAGCCCATTATTATGGAAAAGAAGATTGAGTGGGCCTGAAAATTGGGCAGGGTGGAGCCTCCAGTCACTTGAGCCACATCTCCAGTGTGGCTCAAACAGTATTAAGCAGGTTGATGGAGTCTCATGTATGGCACCAGCTTACTGGCTCTGTGGGGGGAGGGTTTAGCAAAGGGACAATGGCCTCTGCTGGCCTTGATGTCAGACACTTCATTTTTTCCCTGCATGCCACTGGTGCCTTTCAAGCTGCTGCCCCTGTGGTGGAGCTCAGAGGGAGTGAGCCTGAGTAGATGAGTGTGTGTGTGTGTGTGTGTGTGTGTGTGTGTGTGTGAGTGTGTGAGAGAGAGAGAGAGAGAGAGAGAGAGAGTTCTTTAAGAGGATCTGCTTGGGGCTCCAGAAGTTTCTTCTACTAACTCAGTGTCCACTGGTTTTGGTAGCCAGAAGTTGTGGGGACTTACCTTCCTAGCCCTGGAATCCTGGTTTGGGGTCCTGGTGTGGGGCTGGGACTCCTCGCTCCCTAGATAGCTCTCCTGAGTTTTTATCCACTGCGCATGGGAGCGGGACCGGCCCATTCTGCATCTGCGTCTCTCCCAGTCTGGAGGGATGTGGTTTCTTTAATTCCATAATTGTTAGACTTTCATTCAGCCTGATTTTGTAGTTGTCAGACTTCCAATTCAGCTTGATTTCTGATGTTCCTGAGTGATGTTGTTCTTTATTTTAGGTGTAATTTTGATGTGGTTGTGCAAAGAGGTCAACCATGTCTCAAATGAACTCATTTTTAAAAAAAATTTTCTTGTTGTGGTTTAATCATAGTTGTCCCCATTTTTCCCCCATTGCTCTCCCCTGCCCTGCCTACCCACCTCCCACGTTCAGTCCTCCCCCCATTGTCTTATCCATGAGTCCTTTCAAATTAACTCGTTTTTAAATTTAGTGTGCAGTTCTATACATTTTTAACACATGTATAAAAGGATCAGAATACAGAACGGTTTCATCACCCTAAAAAGAAGCCCTTTGTGCTATCTATCCCTTTGTAGTTACATACCCCACACTTAAAGGGCCAGTGTGCTTAAAACATGAGAAGTTTAATTCCATTCTTCTCTTTGTCTTTTTATATTTATATATATACACAGGGGTCCGGCACAAATAATGCCCCCTTTTCATTATAAAATCATAAACATGTAATTGTGTAACATAATATTATACTCAAGCACACCATATGACACTTTTGGTGAAATGTTCAAATTGAAACTATAAACTATTTCACCCATATTATTACCATACCAACCACACTCAAGCAGGCCTTACTTCTGCTAGATATGTATATGTATATAAGCTCTTTATTAGGCTTAGGAAGCTTTTTTCTTTTTTTTAAAATATTTTATTTGTTCATTTTTAGAGGGGAAGGAAGGGAGAAAGAGAGAGAGAGAGACATCAATGTGTAGTTGCTTTCACGTGCCCCCTATTGGGGACCTGGCCTGCAACCCAGGCATGTGCCCTGACTGGGAATCGAACTGGTTATTCTTTGGTTCGCAGGCCGGCACTCAATCTGCTGAGCCACACCAGCCAGGGTAGGAGTCTTTATAAGCCAGTCAGAACAGAACTTTTTTAAATTTAAGAGACTTTAATTATTTTATATCCTCCAGAGGTGGGTAAAGATGTGCCAGTCTGTTTTCCTCTGATATATTCCACACTCCCACAACAGAAGAATGTTATTAACATGTGGAACAAACCAAGGAACTTTTGCGGGGAGCCCTCGCCTATGGGGCATAAGCCATTTTTCCTGTGGCTGAGCTTCAGGTTGGGAACGTAGTCTGGATACAGACTTTTTAAGACATTCGGCACCAAGAGTCCAAAGTTGCATGGAAAATGTGTGCTCTTTTCTGAAACAGTTGAGTCCAGCTAGGGGTTAAGTAGGAGCTCAAGTCCAAGTTTTAGGGATTTTATTAACACACAGAACTTTCTTTACGTTAACCTGGCTTGTTCAGAGAAAGGGGGAAAAAGCCATCCACACAGAACCCTTCAAACAGATGTTTAATATTCCCATTCACAATGCCATACCTGTACACGTATTTCATTGTAATACATGCTAAGTCAGTCCTTATGAGGTAAAGGTTTTTGCTGCTTAAACCATGCCAAAAAAGTTTAAATGTTTTAAAACTGTTCAAACATTTCTTTACCTTTAGTGCTAAAACTTTCTGAATTAGGTATTTCGGTAGTATGTTCAGACAGCAGATCCCTATACCCAGTGAATCTGTTATTTTTCCTCTGTAAAGAGAGGGAAGCAAGGTTTTCCTCACTGGTGAATTGCAAAAACGGCCAGACCTTTCTCTTATCCCTGAATGCAGCCCCCTTGTAATGTGACTTTGTGGCTGTTCGCAGTAAGAAGTAAGAGTTTATTTTTAATCCTTGAATTTGATCTTTGCCACATGACTGACTTGGGCCAATGGGTTACTAGCAAACATTATGCAAAAAGAGGCTTAGAAAGCATTGGTGCATTGGGGCGTTTGGAAGCCCGATGCTCAGGAAACCTGTGACCACCAGCATGGGAATGATCTGGGATAGCCTGTCGGATGGTGGCACTGGTGATCAAGTCATTGCCACTGTCCTTGCAGACATCACACTAACCAGCAGACATGCGAGTGAGGCCGTCTTAGACCGTAAAGTCCCAGTTACCTGCAGAGATCAGCTGAACTGGCTTAGACCAGAACCATGCCCTGTCTGACCTCACAATTATGAGAAGTAATAGCGGTTCATTGTTTTAAATCACTAAATTTTGGCATAATTATTATGTAGAAAATTAATGTATATGCCCACAAACAAAAAATTGGTAGCATTCTGCTACTGTGTGTCAAAAGGAAATGCAGATGCAAATGGAAATAACTCCTGAGGGTTAGACAAGACAGATTTCTTCTACAGTCACATAATAACAGTGACGTATGATGTGATACAGGACAACTGTCTCAACCATGTGGTTGAGCCTGTCCCACAGCAAGTACAACTGCAGTCCCGTGACTTGACTGTGAAGAAATGAGTCTCTGTCACCACAGATCTACTGAACTCATAGGGCACAACAGAGTTCATCTTCTTGGCGCGTACATGCCAGTGGCAGAGAGGAATCAGAGGGCAGTTAAGGCAGAAATCATTGAGGTGGGCTGTGAACCAGAAAAAAACCAGACAGCCAGGTAGTCAGGAATCAGAAACAATACCAAAAGCGATGGAAAGCAAAGCTCGGCGGCTGTGCGCACTGGTGTGTGAGGTGCACTTCTGCGGCCTGGTGGGCTACAGTGTGTGACTTCTCACGGCATCTCAGTGGGACCTCTAGAAAACCGTTCCTGAAAATTTTCAAACAAACTCCTGGAGGTGATTTTGACCCCAGTTTTATTTATAATGGTATAACATAATGCAAGGACTTCCGGTTTTCAGGTGAACGGATTCCTAGAATAGAGAATATTGTGTGAATAGTTCAAAAACTGACAATTGACAGTTCTTGTTCGATAGTGCTTTAGCTACTTTTGATAAAAAGATTTGTCTTGTCTTTGACAATTAAGAAAACAATTTGGATTTATCACAGAATGCTTTGCTTTTAGTTTAGAGCAGTAATTTTTGGCTTATCTCAAAACAGAAGGGTTTCAGAAATGTAATTTTTTCTGGCCTAAGATATCTAATGAATCCCCCGATGGGTGGAGTATAAACATAAATGTGCATTTCACTTATTATTATATTAGATTTTTTTCTTTCAATAGAGCCATCGTAAATTTTTTTAATCCAGTATTTGAAATGCATGCGGGTCTTTACAAGCAATTTGTTCAACCGGATGACTTAGCATTTGGGAAGATCATTTATCTCTGTTGCCGCTTTCTATTGTATGCATATATATAGTCATTATTTTATAAGTTTAACTTGGAGAATAGTAGTGTTGTACAGAGATAGTTACTTGCATTTTGTTGAGAGACAGTTATTGCGGCAAAGAAGAAAATATAAGGAAACTGCAGGTGGAACTTGAAGAAAACTACCAAGATGCCCTTATGGTGGAAAAAAACCAAGTGGCTAAAAAAGAACAAGAAACTGATACTGAACAGCAAGCTGGAAATGAAGTGAAGTTACCGTATTTTTAGGACTATAAGATGCACCAGACCATAGGACACACCTATGTTTTAGAGGAGGAAAATAGGGAAAAAATTTTGAAGCAAAAAAAGTAAAATATTTAATAACCTATAACCCCTCTGCACTGCCGCCCCCCTGCTACCCCCAGTGAGCCAGGTGGCATTCTGACTATAAGATGCACTCCCCCATTTCCTCCCAAATTGGGGCGGGGGTGCATCTTGTAGTTTGAAAAATATGGTAGCTAAAGCACACTGGGATAAGGAACAGGAAGAGGGATGGGTTAAAGTTTCTTTTTAGTCACCATGTTTAAAAAGTATGCTAACTGTTGAGAGACAGTGCTTCCTGAATATTCACATAACTTTTCATTGTCATGTGTATAATCACTCATTATACATGCTTCTTAGGATTGGCTATTGGTAGCTTATGCCAATTTTATTTAAAAAGAATCCCCCACCCCACTTGATTTTTTAACACAATTCAGGATGTAATTATTTTTAGGGCACTTTTTGATTTTTTAAAATGAAACCATGACCTAATTTTATATTGTGAAGTGATTCTGGTAAGTTTAAAGCAATCTGAAATTAACAAATAAACACCCACATTATGGATTGGAAGGAAGTAATGACTGTGTAGACTCAGACACAAAACATTGCTTCTACTACCTAATAGCAAATTGATTAGGAAATGCTAACAGCATTCTAGAACATTAAGAACCAAATTATGATCTTAAAAACTGAGTTGGAAGTGAAATACATTCTGAAGCTTATTTAAACTTAGTTTCTCCTACCCACTTGATTGCTAATAACTGGGGTCGGGGATATCTGAGTTTGTCCAGTGTTTTGACTTCACTATTCCTTGTTACCCATCCCGTCCCGCAAATGGCATTTCATTAATCTCATGCTGTGGTATGGCACCTAAAATTATTTCTCCTAGTCATTTTTTTCATCTTTATTTTATTTATTTGCAGTGTTGTTTTTTTTATTGATTATGCCATTACATTTGCTCTATTCCCCCCTCCCTTCCCCTCCACCCTGCATACCCCTCCCCCACCATTTCCCCCTTTAGTTCATGAACATGTGTCTCAAATTCTTTAGATTCTGTATTTCCCCTACTATTCTTACCCTCCCCCCTATCTATTTTCTATCTACTGTCTATGCTACTTATTTTCTGTACCTTCTCCCCCCCTTCCCCTCCTCCCACTCCCCTGTTGCTAACCCTCCATGAGATCTTCATTTCTATGGTTCTGCTCCTGATCTAGCTATCCTCTTAGTTTGCTTTTGTTTTAGGTGTGGTTCTTAATAACTGTGAGTTTGCTGTCCTTTCACTGTTCATCTTTTTTATCTTCTTTTTCTTAGGTAAGTCCCTTTAACATTTCATATAGTAAGGGCTTGGTGATGATGAACTCCTTGAATTTGGTCTTATCTGAGAAGCACTTTATCTGTCCTTCCATTCTAAATGAAAGTTTTGCTGGGTAGAGCAATCTTGGTTGTAGATCTTTGGTTTTCATGACTTGGAATACCTCTTTCCAGCCCCTTCTTGCCTGTAAGGTCTCTTTTGAGAAATCAGCTGACAGTCTGATGGGGACTCCTTTGTAGGTGACTGTCCCCTTAGCTCTTGCTGCTTCTAGGATTCTCTCCTTCATTTTAATCTTGGCTAATGTAATTATGATGTGTCTTGGTGTGTTCCTTCTTGGGTCCAACTTCTTTGGGACTCTCTGAGCTTCCTGGATTTCTCGGAAGTCTATTTCCTTTGCCATCTTGGGGAAATTCTCCTTTATTATTTGTTCAAATAATTTTTCAACTGGTGGTTGTGCCTTTCCCCCTTCTGGTACCCCTATAATTCGGATGTTGGAACGTTTAAAGATGTCCTGGAGGTTCCTAAGCTTCTCCTCATTTTTCTGAATTCTTATTTCTTCATTCCTTTCTGTTTGATCATTTTTTTCTTCCGTCTGGTCCTCTCCCCTTGATTTGAGTCCCAATTTTCTTTCCATTACTATTGGTATCTTTTGTATCAGCATTCATTTCAATTAATTTAGCTTCCATATGTTTCTCTAATTTGTGACTAAAATCCACCAGTTCTGTAAGGATCTTTATAACCAGTGTTTTGAACTGTGCATCTGAAAGACTGGCTATTTCTTCATCACTTAAGTCTATCGGTTCTGGGGCTCTGAGTTGTCCTAGAGCCATTTTTGGTCTATTCGTGCTGTTAAGTGAGCGGAGCGAAGCCTTAGTAGTTTACCAGGACGGGGCGACCCAGGTCGCTGGTTTGTGACGCTGTGTGTGGGGGCAGGGTCAGAGAGGGAGCAATGGGGTTCCTCTCCGCTAGCCCAGCGCATCCAGTCACTCAAACGCCTCGGGCTTGCTTATCCGATCCTAATTGTGCGAGCCTGCTGCACCGCGCGGGTTTCCCTTCTCACTGGTTTCTCCGCATGTAAATGCGCGCGACCAACCGACCCACCGCGCCTCTTCCCTGTGTGCTCCGGCAGCCAGCTCACTGGCGATCAGCGCCCTCGGTTGCCTGTGCGCACCGCGCACCGCCCCGGGAATTTTTTCTTGCTAACCTGCTCCGCTGCTGGCCTCGCTCCTCGTACCGGTCAAGCCGAGTATCTAGTTGTCCTTTGGACTCTGTATTGTCGATTTTCCATGTGGCTTGGTTGTGACTGCTGTTAAAAATAGTTGTTCTTAGATTTGGTTGTGCACAGAGGTGAGGTGGATCCTCCACCTACTTCTCCATCTTGGCCTCTCCTAGTCATTTTTTAATATAAGATATATATTATGGAATATATATACATATATTCATATATATATATATATATATATGGATATATCTCCTGACCTTATACAACATATTTAAAATCTGGATGGCACAAAACAAATTCTCTGTGTTTACACTGGTTTTTAGTTGGATTTGCTAACCAGTTATTTATGAGGAGGATGGGGCATGAGATAGAGAGCTAATGTCATTGCCTGTCAGGAGACCATAGACTGCTGCACTAGGTGGCCACTGCAAGTGACAAGCACAGCCAGGGTCGGGTAGCTAGGGAAGCGGTCTGAGAACCCTGGACCTCAGGGGGGTGCGAAAGAGAAAAGGGAGAAGCAAATTTCATTGTTTTGCAGTGTTAGGCCTAAGATTGATTGCGTTTGGGTCCATCCCACTACGCTGTTGAAAGTGGAAATCATAAGGCAGAAGAACGCCTCCTCCTCCTGAGTGCCCGTTCTAATCAGGAGAATTTAATATCATAACAAACAAGATTGTAATGTGTTCTAGTGAGTAAAATTAGGTTCATTAATTAGATGTACTCAGTGCCTGCATTGTGGAAACCCCTTGTGTTGATGAAAAAACACATGTTATTATTATTTTGTTACTTATTGATTTTATTTATTTTTTTCCAAAATAGAATTAAATTTAATTTTTAAAAATTGTATTATAGTGGCCCTGGCTGGTGTAGCTCAGTGGATTGAGCACGAGCCTGTGAACCAGACAGTCGTGGTTCGATTCCCAGTCAGGGCATATGCCAGGGTTGCAGGCCAGTTCCCGGCAGGGGACCCACGAGAGGCAACCACACACTGATATTTCTCTCCCTCTCTCCTTCCCTTCCCCTCTAAAGATAAATAAATAAAATCTTTAAAAAATTATAATAATATGCGGTTACAGTTGTCCTTATTTTTCCCCTTTGCCCCCTGCCACCCAGTACTGCCCTGTCTCTCAGGCAATCCCCCACAACATTGTTCATGTCCATGGGTCATGCATATAAGGTCTTTGGCTGCTCCATTTCCTACACTGTACTTTACATCCCATGACTATTCTGTGACTACCTGTTTGTACTTCTTAATCCCCTCACCTGTAGATCACCCATTCCCTTAAATACATCAAAACCCTCTTTGTATCCTTGATTCTGTCTCAGTGCTTCTTTTTGCTTAGTTTGTTTTTTAGATTTAGTTGTTGATAGATATATATTTATTGTCATTTTATTGTTCATACTTTTGATCTTTTTAAGAAATAAGTCCCTTTAACATTTCATGTAATAATGGCTTGGTGATGATGAACTCCTTTAGCTTTACCTAGTCTTGGAAGCACTTTATCTGCCTTTTGAGTCTAAATGATATATTTGCTGGGCAGAGCAAATCTTGGCTGTAGGTCCCTGCTTTTCATGACTTTGAATATTTCTTGCCAGTCCCTTCTAGACTGCAAAGTTTCTTTTGAGAAATCAGCTGACAGTCTTATGGGTACCCCCTTGTAGGTAACTAACTTCTTTTCTCTTGATGCTTTTAAGATTCTTTATTTTTATCCTTTGGCCTTTTAATTGTGATGTGCTATGAAGTGGACCTCTTTGCACCCATCTGGTTTGGGACTCTCTGTGCTTCCTGGACCTCCATATCTATTTCCTTCCTCAATTTAGGGAATTTTTCTTTCACTATTTTTTCAAATAGATTTTCAATTTCTTGCTCTTTCTCTTCTTCTTCTGGCACCCCTATGACGTGAATGTTGGACCTCTTGAAATTGTCTCAGAGGTTGCTTATACTATTCTCATTTTTTCGGATTCTTTTTTCTTCTTATTGTTCTGATTAGTTGTTTTTGCCTCCTTATATTCCAGATCATTGATTTGGTTCCCAGTGACCCAAAGCTGGTTGCTGCTAGTTCAGGGTGTGGGGTCACTTAGCAAGAGGTATGGGGGTTGGGGGCTCACTGAGATTGGATGTTGGGCAGTTTGTTTGAAAAGATTCAGGAAGTTGTGAAGCCTGAGCCAAGACCAGCCATTCATTTGGAAAAGCCATTAGTAACTTTTTGGGTGGGCCCGTACGTTGGGTGGGATGGAGCCTCAGGGGATCTCCTGGATGGGCCAAACTGTGTTAGCCAGGTTAATGGAGTCTCAGATATGGCACCACATGCCAGCTCTGTGGCTCTTTTCAGGGGCAGGTTCAGAAAAGAGACAACTACTCTCTGTCCGCTGCTTTTCTGTCTGGGAGAAAGCTGTTCCTAGCTCTCACCTTGATGCCAGGCACTTAAAGTTCCTATATGACACTGGTGTCTTTCAAGCTGCTGCCCCAGTGGTGGAGCTCAGAGGGTGTGAGCCTGAATAAGTCCATGTGTGGGTTAAGAGGAACTGCTTGGGACTCTAGAAGTTTCTTCTACTGACTCAGGTTCCCATTGGTTTTTACAGCCAGAAGTTTTGGGACTTATCTCCTGGCACTGGGCTGGGGTGCCTGTTGTGGGGTTGAGACTCCTTGCTCCCGAGATATCCCTTCCAAATTTTTATCCACCACACATGGGCATGGGACCAGCCCATGCCTCGTCTCTATATCTCCTACCAGTGTGGATGGATGTGGTTTTTTAAAATTCTATAGTTGTTGGACTTCCATTCAACTGGATTTGTGATGGTTCTGAGTGATGGTTGTTTTATATTTTAGCTATAATTTTAATGTGGTTGTGTGAGGAGGTGATCTTTGTTTACCTATGCTTCCCTCTTGACCAGAAGTCCAAGGGCAGTCTTGATTTTAGAGAGAGAGAGGGAGAGAAATAGAAACATTAGTTATTCCACTCATTTATGCATTTGGTTGGTTCTTGTATGTGCCTTGACCAGGGATTGAGTTGCAGCCTTGGTGTATTAGTATGATGCTCCAACCAGCTGAGCTACCCAGCTAGGCCTGGAAAAGCACATATTAATAGCAAAAGTTTTTTTTCCTCCACTCCCCTCCTCTCCCCTCCCCTTCCCTCTTCTCCCCTCCCCGCCAGTCTCTCTCCCTTTTTTCCCTAAGGAGAGAGTAAGGGAGGGAGGAAGAGAGGGAGAGAAACATTGAATTGTTGCCTCCCACACACATCCTGACTGGGGACTGAACCTGTAACCTAGGCATATGCCCTGACCCAGGAATCAAACCACAACTTTTTGGTTTATGGGACAACACTCAACCAACAGGGCCATCACTGCCATGGCTATCATGCCATCTCTGTATTGGCAAGGTCAAAGCCTCCAGCTGGCTGCATCTTGAGGGCAAGATAGCCTGACCTTACACAACATAATTAAATCTCCCATGTGATTTATGTCACATAGATAAGGTCAAAGAATAATTTTCAGGATTCCCTTGAGACTATATTTCCACAGACTGAATTTCAAAACCTCATGTAATTATTACAACAATGTCTAGATGGTTTTCAGACACAGCTGTGGTTGCTTTGTTGGCTATATTCTAGTTTTTACTAATAATTATTTGAATATTTTTCTTCTCATATGATTTTTTCTTTTGAAAACAGATGAAAGAAGAACTTACTCACCAGCTGGAAAAGGAGTGGCAGTCCAAGCTGGACCAGACTGTACAGGCGATGAAGAAGAAGGCCTCTGATGGTTACAGCCAGACTGACCCCGGAGCCACCACTGACGCGATTTCCCAGAAAGGGGTGGCAGTTGCTAGAGAAGAGCAGGAGCAAGAGGTCCAGCAAGATGTAGAGCAAGAAAAGGAAACAGCTGTCCAGGGGGCCTTGAAGGAACTGGAGGCTGAATTGGAACTCAGATATTGTGAAAACATTGCCAAACAGGTAATAGGTTTGTTTCGGTAAAATTATTGCGACTGCTCGTCTGTTAACAAAGCCTATGAAATGCTACCATTGAACTTGTTCATAACTTCATACTTTAAACATTGTGTGCATTCTAGGGTAGAGAACCCCCTGCATGGTTCCGAACATTTTCTTCCTTATGTTTCTGTTTTAAAACTGTTGCCCTTGCTGTTTGTATATTCTTTCAGTTTACAAAATGTCGGCCCCTCCGAGGTCACCTAAGCATTCAGGTACCTGAGGTTAGAGGTGGTGGTTTTACAGCTGAATTAAACACAATTTTACTATGGATCTTTCATGTCTAACTTTATAGAAAACATTCCGCTAAAGCAGTTATAGATAAGCAAGCTTAAGGGAATAAGGTATTTGCAATATTTGTGTCGAGACTTGTGGAACTGAATACGCAGGCATGTCCCTTAAGTGGGGCTTAGTCTACAAAGCCTACTTCTGCCCCAAAGCAGTGGCATCGCCTCCCCCGACGCACTCAAAAAGCAGCAGCTCACTTTTAACTGGCTTGTCCCTTGGTTTCCAAGAAATGTCGTACTGAGGAAAGTATAGCTCTGTGTTAACAGAATAAAGATGAGCTATTTGTTTTATCTATATTATCAATTATAGTATTTCTGGAAAATTTTGGCCTCCGTTTACCTTTGCATAAGAAATTGTTAAAAAGCTAGACTACTCTGGCGCATGTTCCATTGGCTGCTTGAGCAGGGACACCGTCACCTAGTGTGTGGCCTGGGGAACTGTACTGTTTCCACATGACACAGTAGGAGCAGAAGAGACCAATAATGTCTCAATATTATTTTCAAAATAGTTCTGACCTCACAGACCATCTGATAGGGTTTCTGGTCTTTACATGGTTATGGGACCTGAATATGATATTAATTATTGTGTATGTATTATTTAGAAACATTACTTATTAACTCGTAAGATAATAACCTAAAGTAATGTTTAAAAATACACTCAGCTTTTGCTAAATACTTGAAATTCTGCTTATTTGGTAAATTGTTCTACCTGATTTTAAAGGGCATCCTTAAAGTCTGGAAACATAAGCATATATGATGGAATCAAGGATGTCTTCAATCAATAGAAAAGTAATTTTCTGAAATGTTTATCATGAGACTTGAACAGAGTAAGAGAATGTTCTTTAAACAAATAGACATGTTTAAGGGTTCAGCTTTGGTATTTATAAAATTACAGATCTTGTGAAGAAAAATAAATAGCGTAATAGTTAAAAGGAAATTGTTCATAGTTACTTTTTAAAGGATATATATTTCTGTAGGAACCGTGTCTTTTCCCCGTATTTTTAACACTTTGAAGTTTACCTGTAAATGTATTTAATATTTTGGTGAGACATACAGCCTCTTGTCGACTGAGCTTTTGCGTGTGGGCATGGACATACACACATGTGTGTGTATTTCAAACTGAGATTAAGAAATGGTTAGTTAATAAATGATCTTGTGGAAACTTGTGGCAGATTTACAAGTGGATGACCCTTACAATTCATCAAGTCTTAAATTTTTATCTCAATTGATGTGTTACCCTTATTCTTTAGTCACAGACTTGTTCATGATAGCGGGAAAATTTGCGAGGTGTAAGGCTCTAAACTCTATAGGTGCTTGCACACGTGCATGCATGCATGGGAGTGTGTGTGTGTATGCATAGGGCATGAGGGTGGAGGAGGTGGTGGTTGTACCGGTGGGACAGTAGCTGGCCCCAAACAGCCCTCCTGCAGTGGTGTGTACTTGGGACGGTATGGGAAGTGTAGAACAGAATGGTCCAGTTCTGTGGTTTGGGGTAACGTGAGGTACTCGAAGCCAGTTATGACTCCGATGCAGTACAGTGCAGTGTGAAATACACATGATGTCATAGTTGCTACTGGCAAATGTGATCCTTTTGAAATTTTATACTTCCCTTGACTCCTTTCTCCTGCAATATCCTGCAGGTAGAAACAGCTGTGCAAAATGCTCGTCATCGATGGCTGCAAGAACTACCTGAGCTCGCAGAGTATAAAGCCCGTGTAAGAGCAGAACAGAAGAGGTGGGAAGAACAGCAGGAGATCTCTGTGGCCAAACGGGTACGAACGCTCCCGGAAGAGGCTTTAGGAGGGCCCCTCTGCTGCCCTCCCCTCCCATCTCGGTCCTGGGAATTATGTCTGCTCACAGGGTTGTCGAAGGGTTTATATATGATGATAGAAGTTAAGTATTAGCTCAGAGCCTCGCTAGTAGTACCTGTTCACGTCTTCATCAAGCTGTTCAGGGAGAGAGAACGTATTTAGGGTCTTGAAACTCACATAATCAGGAAGATAACCTTAACTATGAAACTAAATTTCATTCCGTCTTGCCAGATCTTTAGGAGAAATTGAGGGCAGGCGTTTCTCCGTTTATTAGCTATACAATAATATTCTTTCACGTGCTTAAAGATTGTTTTTTTGTGCTGTGTCAGTAGTCTTATAATATATTCTCCTTGGTAAACACCCAGTCCAAGTCTCCTTTCCAGAGATGTCATGTTTTTTTGACTATAATAATTTATATTCTCCCAGCTTGATTTATAAATTAATTCTAATCAAAATGCCATGAAACTGAACATAGTCATGAAATCCGACACAATGATTCTAAAATGTATTTGGAAAACTAAAAGGACTAAGATTTTTTTTTTAATGTTATAGAAAATAAGTAGTAGTCCAGCCCTCACTCACAATATATGGGAAAGCAATAATTCAGACAGTATAGAGCCACAAATATAAAATTCTTTTTCATTCAGTAAAATACAGATTTCAGAGTTAGGCCCAGCTATGCATAAAAACTCAATAATTATGTAAAAACAACAAAAGGATAAATAATATTATAATAAATACTTTTATGACAGCCAGAAAATACTTTGGAAAAATTAAGTTTTCTCATACCTTACATCACAATAAAATCTAGATTGATTAAGGAGTTATTTTTTAAAAATTAGATTGAATATTTCAGGTGTAAATCACAATACATTTTGAGGCAACAGACACAGTAGGAAAGATAAAGTAATAGGATAAAGTATGTACAAACATTTCAAACCTTTTTGTAATAAGGATGATAAAATAAGGAAAATAAATGAATCAAATAAATATGAGAGACATTCATACTAATATATAAGAAAAACAAGCATCTATAAGTGTGCCAAAGATATGAACAAATAATGTTCAGGAGAATTCCAAACATCAGAAAACCAGTGGAAACGCATTCATATCTACCACTTCAGAGACATGCAAACTAGATCAAACTTACGGTGCTGTTTTGTGCCATGTGCACAAATCCTCTCTTCTTAATTGTCGTACACAAAGCATAATAGACTGTAGTGTCCAGCATATACTCCTCTCCCAGTGTCACAGTCATTTTGGAAAATAATATGCAGAACAGACATTTTAAAGGATTCATATATTGTATTCATGCTTATTCCTCAACTTAAGGAAATAATTCAGTGTAAATAAAAATCTATTTTAATATACTTTAAAGTTATGTGGAAGTACCTAAGTGTTTATTATACTATTCTCTCTACCTTTTTAGTATGTTGAAACACTTCGAAAGGAAATTTAGGAGGGAGCGAGAAAGAGGAAATAATCTTAGTGTGTGCGGATGTGCCTCAGAACTGAGAAGTCTAGAAGAGCAGTGCAGTGGGCTAGGATATAGGAAATAGGCAAGAGATCATTCCTCAAGAACACAGCGGGCCTGAGGGTATGCAGAGACACAAACAAGAGCAGTGAGCAGGCTTGAGTCACCTGGAGTTTGTTAAATCAGATTCCTGGGCTTTACTCCTGGAAATTCTGCTTTGGTGGGTCTGGAATGAGTCCTGAGAATTTGCATTTCTCACAGGCTCCCAGGTGATGCGACACACTGCCAGTCTTTGGACCACACGTGGGTAGGAGTCACTCTGTTCTAGGGGATTATTCAGCCACAAAGCCTAATGCAAGCATGTTGGGCATCAGTGCTCAAACCAAAGGAAGTGGGCAAGGTCCAATTTCATAGCACTGGCTGTAGAGTTCTTGCAGGATTAGAGTGATCCTCAAGTCTGTGGGAATGTAAGGCCAATTTCCAGAGCCCATAGTAGTCAGGTTGGTTTGGTGGTTCCCAAACTTTGCTGCACATTGGAAAAACTTGAGGATCTTCAAAAAAAAAATGCTGTTTTCTGGCTCCCACTCCCAGACTTTGTTTTGATTATTATGGGGTGTGCCCTGGGCACTGGGATTTTTAAAAGCTGCTCAGTTGATTCTCATGTGCAGCAAAGTTGGGAACCACTGAGTCAATAAATACTGTCTGAGTCTCCCTGTAAGACTTCATATGAGAGGATGTACACTTTTAGTGAGACTGTGCCAGCCATCCGAATTCTGTGGGATCCACCACCTCCACCCAAGCCACCTAGCAGTGATTTCCAGGTATCATTGCAACATGAACTGTTTTCTCTAAAGCATTCTTTAAACATGTTTCATATGCTACTGAGTTATTCTGCTGGAAGCAAAAGAACTTTACTGTGAATTCCTTTGTAAAGCTCATCCTAGATACTGGTTTCATTTAGTAAACTTAAAATTCAGTTACTTCAAAAACTTTTTATTATGTGCAACTGTTTAGGAGCACATACTATTGACTAAAGGTATGTAAAGTGTGTTTGTAAATCTGTATTGGTAAAGATGTTTGCTCTTATCACATAATAGAGAATTTAGTAAGCATATATCCTATCTCCACATTCAAAGTATGTATGTAGTATTAATTACAGCAATGACCACAGACAAGGCCATGCCTTTGGAGTAGCCCATTTCTTTTAACACTATTGTATTCTGATGACTTCTCTGGATTCAGTCAGGGAATATTAGAAGTAAAAGGGACTCAAGGTCATTATCTGGTTTGCTCATTATATAGATGAAGACAGTAAATTGCTAAACAGATGGACTTTTCCAAGGACAAGAAGCCAAAAGCAATAATAACTACATATCATTATTGAGTCCTTATTGTTTGCCACAGTCTGGGCTAAGTACTTTAAATAAATGGCTTAGGTCCTTGTCATTTAATCCTAAAATAACTCTCTCTGGTAGGCATGGTAATTATTCCAGTTTTATTGATGAGGAAACTGAGGCTCAAAGAAGTGGGGGACTGGGCCTGAGGTCCCACAGCCGTTGGTCTCCAGAGCCCCTCACAGGAACAGGGTTAGAGCCCAGGTGTTCTGATTCCCTATTACTTTTCGGTTACATACTCTTATTTTCTGCGATTTAATATTTCTGTTCCATTATAAAGCAAAAACTAAGGGGGAAAACCAACTTTTTCTGTTTGCTATTGTCATTTAATGAACTGTTCTAACAACTAACATTGCATTAAAATACATTTATGTTTGTCAGCAAGTAATTATGCAGGTATATGTTACATTCCTAAATAATAGCAAAATTTCCTTATGAGGCTGCTCTTGCTTCGTGTGAAAGATAATTGGGGGGGCTTAGATAAAATTTGAGATTGCTTCTATATTAAAAACCAATATGGGCTTTTTCTAAAATGGGTTTTGAATAATTATATAATTACATTTTTTGTCAGTTTAAATTTTTAGCTGACAAAATATCAAGAAACTGATATTTTGTTGATGTATTTAAAAATATTTTATTGTTGATGCTGTTATAGTTGTCTGATTTTTTACCCTTTGCTCACCTCCCTTCAGCACCCCCAGTGGCCTGACTCCCTCAGGCAGTCCCCACACAGTTGTCTGTGTCCGTGGGTCATGCATATGTGTTCTTTGACTAGTCCTTTCACCGTCTTTCAAACAGTCCCCACCACCCTCTCCTCTCATAGTTATCAGTCTGTTCCATGTTTTTGTCACTTTGATTCTATTTTGCTCGTTCGTTTATTTTATTCATTAAATCCCACATATAAGTGAGATCATGTGGTATTTATCTTTCACTGACTGGCTTATTTCACTTAGCATGACAGTTTCTAGGTCCATCCATGCTGTTGCAAAAGGTAGGAATTCTTTTTTCTGCTGTGTAGTATTCCATTGAGTAAATGTACTACAAATTTTTTTTTTATCCACTCATCTACTGATGGGCACTTAGGCTGTTTCAGCACTTGGCTATTGTAAGTAGTGTTGCTGTGAACATGGGGGTGCATAGGTTCTTTTGAATTGGTGTCTCAGGATTCTAAGGGTGTATTCTCAGAAGTGGAGTCACTGGGTCAACAGGCAGTTCCATTTTTAATGTTTTGAGGAAATACCATACTGTTTTCCACAGGGGCTACACTAGTCTGCATTTCCACCAACAGTGCACTAGGGTTCCCTTTCTCCACAACCTTTCCAGCAATTGTTATTTGTTGATTTATTAATGATAGCCATTCTGGCAGGTGTGAAGTGATATCTCATTGTGGTTTTAATTTGTATCTCTCTTATGGTTGGTGATGGTGAGCATTTTTTCATACGTCTCTGGTCATTTTGTATGTCCTCCTTAGAGAAGTGTCTAATCAGGTCCTTTGCACCTTTTTTAATTGGGTCGTTTGTGTTTCTGGTGTTGCATTGTATAACTTTTTAATATATTTTGGATATTAAATTTTTTTGCTACCTGAGATATATGAAATTTTACTGCCTATGTTTTCCTCTAGGATTTTTATGGTATTGCAACTTATATTTAAGTCTTTTATTCAACTTGAATTTATTCTGTTGTATGATGTAAGTTGGTGGTCTAGTTTCTTTTCTTTTTTTTTGCATGTAACAGTCCAGTTTTCCAATGCTCATGTATGGAAGACACAGTTCTTACTCCATTATATGCTCTTGGCTCCTTTGTCAAATGTTAATTGACCAGAAAGGCATGGGCTTATTTCTGGGCTCTCTATTCTGTTCCATCAATCTATGGGTCTATACTTATGCCAGTACCAGGCTATTTTGATAACAGTGGCCTTGTAGTATTGCTTGATATCAGGTATTGTGATTCCCCCAACTTTGTTATTCTTTCTCAAGATTTTTTGGGGCTGTTGGGGGTCTTTTGTGATTCCATATGAGTTTTTGAAATATTTGTTCTAGATCTGTGAAATATGTCCTTGGTATTTTAATAGGAATCACATTGAGTCTATAGATTGCTTTGGGTAGTAGGACAGTTTAATAATGTTAATTCTTCTAAACCATGAATATAGTTCCACTTATTTGTATCTTCCTCAGTTTCTTTGTTCAGTGTCCTATGGTTTTCTAAGTATAGGTCTTTTACCTCCTTGGTTAAATTTATTCCTAGACACCTTATTTTTTTTTTTGTTGCAATAGTTAATGGATTATTTTTCAGTTTCTTTTTCTGGTAGTTTATTATTGGTGTATAAAAGTGCCATTGGTTTTTGATTATTGATTTCTATATCCCAATACTTTGCCAAATTTCATTTATTCAGCCTAGCAGTTTTTTGGTGGGGTCTATAGGATTTTCTATGTACAGTATCATGTCATCTGCAAACAATGACAGTTTTACTTCCTTCTTTCCAATTTGGATGCCTTTTATTTCTTCTCAGTGTCTGAGTGCTGTGGCTAGGACATCCAGGGCTTTGTTGAATAACAATGGTGAAAGCAGACATTCCTAACTTGTTCCTGATCTTAAGGGGAATGCTTGTAGTTTTTGCCATAAGATAAAATGTTATGTGACTTAAAATGAAGAAAAGATTCTTAAGTATAGTGTAAGAATATTTTAGGGATAACAACTTGTCTAAATTCACAGTTTGCCTTTAAGTTTGATTGTAAATCTCTTACTAAGTTCTCTTGTTAACCCAAATTGTTCCTTTAGTTTAATTTTTTATTAATGAGGAGAATTAAATGCACATTATTATGTCCTTCAGATATCATTTGCTGTTTCTGAAGCTAAAGAGAAATGGAAAAGTGAGCTCGACAATATGAAGAAAAATGTGATGCCTGGAAAGGAATTGGAAGAGAAGATTCTTTCTCTTCAGAGAGAGCTAGAATTGAAGGACGAGGAAGTTCCTGTGATTGTTAGGGCTGAGTTGGCTAAGGCCCGGAGTGAATGGAACAAAGAAAAGCAGGAAGAAATTCACAAAATTCAAGAACAAAATGAGCAAGATTACCGGCAATTTTTAGATGATCATCGAAATAAAATTAATGAGGTGCTTGCGACTGCCAAAGAAGACTTTCTGAAACAAAAAACTGAGCTGCTTCTTCAGAAGGAGATAGAATTACAAACATGTCTAGACCAGAGTCGCAGAGAGTGGACGATGCAGGAAGCCAGGCGGGTCCAACTGGAAATCAATCAGTATGAGGAAGACATTCTGACTGTCCTTGAACTTCTCTTAGAGGATACACAAAAGGAGCAAGTCAGTGGTTCAGAGAACAGGCAACTTTCAGACCTTGTGTTGACTTGTTCTTCAAAATGGGTGTCTGTGCGGTATTTTGAAAAACTAAAGGCCTGCATTCAGAAAGCATTTCAAGATATAGTCTCCCTATTTAAAGAAGATACCAAATCAGAATGGACAAAGGTATGTTCTGTGAAAAGAACTATTAATATCAAGGATGACTGTAGAAGTTGCATATGGTAGTTTTTCCTTTCATTTTACAGTGTAATAGATGTAAAACTTGTGTTTTTTTTTTAAAACCAGTGATTTAAAAAACTTTTTGTAGCAATCCAGAGGATTGTGGGGGGTTTTTGTGTTTGTTTTGTTTTGCTCAAAACTCTACTTCTTCATACTGCCATAAATATGAGGCAGAGCTTTTAGCCTAGAGATACTTTAAAAAAAAAAAGTGCTATACATTGTAGGGGCCTAAGATTTCAGAAACTGAATGACTCATTCCTATTTTGGTTTTTGGGCATTCAATGCATCAATGATGCATCAATTTGATGTATCATTAAACTAGGGCTTCTTAAGAGCTTCTAAAGTATTTAGAAACCTATTTCTTGCCCTTGAGAAATTTGTCTCATGTAGGCAAAATACCAACCAAGTACAAAGAATATTGTATAGAAACAAGCAAATAGAGGTGTGGCTCACTCACACAAAACTATTCTGTTCGTGTTATACACACACACACACACACGTACCATGAATTAGTTGTGTTTTAGCTGTATAAGTACTTTCTGACATAAGCTTTTAGTTCGTGAAATGGTGATAAAGTCAAAATCTTGCTCCTTTATGATTAAAGAAATTAGGTAAGTGTGAAAAATCCAGAATGATATTCTAGGCATTGCGATTCAGCTGATTTCGACATTTAGAATTAGAGGAAGGAAAAAATAACAGTATTTTAAGGTTTGTCTGGTAGAAGAATTGAGATATGTAGCATGATTAAAGCTTTTCAAGACAAGGATTAAGCATTTGATTTTAATATCTTCTGGAAAGGCTTATAAACTAGGGAAAAAAATCTGAGTCTAGTTATATGTGGGGATAACTAACTTACTACCTTGGGTAGTCATATAGTATCATTGATCATCAGGAAAAGAAAGTACAAATTCTTTGGGTTTTGTCTCATTCCCTGGGTTTTGGTAGGACGTATGTGTGCAGTTTGGCCTTTCTGCATCCCAGAAGTTCAGAGCTGAAGGGACCTGAGAGATCAGTCCCCACCCCATCCTATTTTACTCCAGTTGATATTTTTAATTCTTGATTTCACAAAGATGTTACTACTTAGTAGTTGCTTTCAATGTAAGAGTAATTGGGTGAGTTACTTCCCACGAATACTGTTTATAATACATTACTCAGAATTTTGGGAAAAATAGATAATTAAAATAAGAAGAATTATGTATAGGCGGTTTTAATGATGAGAAGTGATGGGAAAGTCACATTATATATGCTTTCAAGTTTGCTTTCCTGAAAAGGTGATCTCTGCTATAAATATCAAGATGGTAACCTTTCACTTACCATTAATATGTAATGAAACCTGAGGTCCTTTAATAGGGCTTGTAATTATGCAAACAGTATAAGATCATGTGTATGACTTAACGTGGCTTACATGTCAGTGGCAACAGAATCACACAATTTAGCTAAGAACTTAGACTTCTGTGGCTTTGGATGGGATCAGATTCCATTCCTGAGAAGAGGATGGCTTTGAAATGCCTAATCTGGCCTTTGTCATAAACTAATACTTGATTTTTGCCGTTTTAAAGCTAACTCATTTCAGAACCTTGAGGTAAAGCAGTGATTATAAATTTGCAATATAAGTGCCACAAAAGTGAAGAGCTATGATTGATGATTTATTAAATTTATAGTTTTTGCAACTGTTATGAACATTAAAACAGGAAAACTGATTAGTATACATAAAAAATCTCATTAAAATAACTTAGATGATCAAAAGTTTTTTTTTTAAATGGAAAGGATGAAATGAATTAAAAATCAAATCTCCAAGGAAATGAATGCCTTATCAATGCAGTATGAATTAATACAGTAATTTATAATGGATACAAGAAAAGAGAAATATCCGTTGAAACAGTATTTTCAAATAAAACTTAAGGCTGTGCATTCTATCTTTTCTTACCACCAAAGTCAAGTCAAAGCTAAGACAAAAGGGTTGCTACTTCTCACCTTCTGTTTTATCTTAGCTTTTCTTCAGTTTTGAGGAGACCCTGGAAACATCAACTGCCTTTGGGCGCCGCTTTGATTCTTCCTTTCCAGTCCTTTTGAAAGCCTAGAATTTGCCTTTTCTCTTTAACTGCCAGTTTCTGCTTTTGTTGGGCATTGTAAGTAGCTTTCCTGACAGTCAGTTAAGTGAGTTTCTCATCATCAACATCAGGGCTTCTAGAATCAAGCATATATAATGTGTTTTAAGTAATTAAGCAAGACAGCTCTTTCCAGATCATTCTTTGGGATTCAGTAGTTGTCCAAAAGCTGAAAATACTGCCTGAAAAGAATGTTTCACCATTAATTAGCTTAGTAGCTCTATTGCCTGTAACAGAGACCAGAATGCAGTAAGTGTTCCATACCTGTTGCTGAAGAAATGGTCTTGTGCAAGGTGTTTTATGCCCAGATGCGCCTCGGTTTCTCTCTTTAACATGGGAATTCAACCGGCCATCCTTACAAAATGGCAGGGGATATTAAAGTATTTGGGAACATATAGCATACTATGTAAGTTAAAAACATTTTGTTTTTTACTATTGTTACTTTCAGTTCATGGAAGGCAAAAGATGGATGTTACAGTTTCTAGTGAATTTGATTCCTGCTGCAGTGAAAATGTTCTGGATTTTCAAGAACAATTTTGATTTCACCTAGTCCGTCTTACGGTTGATTGCATAAACTATTAAATGCCTTAAATTCATGTATATCTTCTATCTGTCTCATAGTGGGCCAGCAGCCCTCTGCCAGAGGATGTTCTAATTTGGAAAACATCATCATCAGAGACTAGTTCATAGTAATGACAATATTCACATTAACACTATAAGAAAAATACTGGTAATAATTTAGGCAGGTTTTTATCAGTCATTATTTTTTTAAGGAACACGTTTAATATTAGCATGTTAAGTAGTAGGCATGAACAATGAAGATCTTCTGTTCCAGAGCAACATGGCCAAGGTCTATAAAGATCCTGGAACTGGTGTCACTGGCAGAGGAGATCCTGGAGTCCTGGTCGCCCTTCCTGCACCCACTTCTGGACACCATGCTCAGACCTTGGCCTTGCAAGACACAGAAGCAGAAGCTGGTAACGGGGTTTGATTCTTAATGATCTTTGTTACACCCATAACCATAGTTCTGGAGGGTGACTTTGAAGATAAGAGGAGATCAAAGGCTTTATTTTGATACTTCATTTTGCATTTGGAAGACACGGTTGCTTTAGGCCCTCTTACTTCTGTCTTTTTATGGCCTTTCCCTCCATTCAGAGGTGATTCTGATTAGTAGGAGAATAATGAGAATTTTAATAGACCAGTCTTGTTCCTAATCCCTGGCTTTAATGAGAAATCAAGTTTTCACATAAGGGAATTGCCAAGTAGCTGAGACTTTTTGTTTCAAATTATTCATTTATTTTAACCTTTCTTTTTAAAAATTGGAAATGTTCCTGAAGTGTGTTAGGTGTTTTCTGATGGATTTGTGAGTTTCTTGAGGGCAGGGTCAATGATTTTATCTCTTCCTCCCCAGGATATGGCAGAGTGAAAGGCACAGTTTGTGTTCCTTGAGTAATTTGATGAATTAACTTTTCCTCAAATGACTTTGAGCTGTCATTGTGAAAAAGTATTAGTGTGCTGTACTGCAGCCCCTGGAGGTATTCAGAACTCACTGGGGAATCGAGGGCTTAGATTCCCGCTGCCTGAGATGTTTGTGCTCGAATTGGCGCATCTTTTCTCAGCTCTCATTCCGTTGCAGCCTGCTCCTTCCCCTGCACACACTGACATATTCTTCCTGTTTGGAACTGGAAAAGAACTAAGAATTGCCAGAGCAAATCACAAGCACTAAGCCAATAACCTTATTTTTCACTCATTTTTAATTCAGTAGACAATAGCACCAGAACCTGAGAGAACCTCTGTCTCTGCTGAGAAATCAGGCGACGGTTATTTTTCCTCATTGTTCTTAGACCCCTTTCCCTTACCTCTAGGTTCCAGGTGGCTGAGAATATGTAGTTGCTAATTAGATGCATGGTAATACCACCTTTAAAGGGGTAGTTGTAGTTAATATTGGGCTTTGGGAAGTCCTTTCAACATGAAAGAAGTGTTTTGAACTTCAGATCAGAAAAAGAATTTTTTCCATTTTTTTCTAAAACAAAAAACAAAAAAAAAAAACTTTGCAATCCTACAAGTGAGTGCCACTGTTGACTGGTTGTATTCTTCTAATATTGCATTATTTTTAAAAGCAATTTAAACATTAATTATGGCATTCTTGACACATGCAAACAGTACACATCATGCTCATGTGAATGATGAAGGCCAACAACCGGGAACCTGCTGTCAGAACAAGAAACAGAATGTGACCGGGTACTGTTACGGACCGCTGCGCGGTTTCACCATGGTTTCATTCAGATGCCTTCTCCACACCCTGGGGCTACAGTTATTCTCATTTAAATAAATTATTCTTTTGATTTTCTTTGTGTTTTAATCAAGTATAGGTACCCTCAAAAAGCTGATGCTTTATTTTGTGCGTCATTTAACATTGTAAAAATGGTTTAATACTTGTAATCGTTGTAACTTGCCTTTTCTACTTAATATCAAGCATCCAAGATTTGTCAGTGTTAATGCATGTAGCTCTAGGCCATTCATTTTCACTGCTGTATAATATTCCATTGTAATACGATGCAATACTTTATTTACTTTCTTGTTGATGGGCATTTGCCTGTTTTTTTAGTTTTACAACAGTATCTTAAATAAAGAATATAAAGCAGTATATGGTACCAAAGTGATGCTCTATTAATTCTTCAGTGTTTGTGAACATAAATGTCACCATATAAATGAAACTAAAAAGTCAGGAGAGAGCTAAGAATAATATTACTGGACCAGTGATTTTATATCAACATACTGGATATTGGCTTCTGAACCCATGCTAGTTGACATTTCTGCTGTATGATAATATCAACAATATTAATAGTAATAATTCACTTTTGTGTCATTTTTATTTATTAAATTCTATAAATTCTACATGTTACTGTATCTTACTGGTAGCCACAGTGATTATTGCACAATTGCTCTGTGCCAGGTTCTGTGCCACAAACAATTTTATACACTTACACCTCCTGGTAGTTTTAAATCATTTTTTTTTTCATTTGGAAATGACTTTAAGCTTACAGAAAGGTTGCAAAAATAAAAGCAGTTGCAAAGAGCACTCAGGTACCCCTACCTAGATACACCTGTTGCTAACATCTTACCCATTTTGTGTTCTTCTATGTGGATGTGGGTGTGACTGTTTCATTTTGTCCTGAACCATTTGTGGCTAAGTTATACGCATTGCGCCCTTTTACTCCTAAATGCTTCAGTGTGTATTTAAAAAAAAAAAGAATTTTTCTTGTATAAGCTTACTAGTACAGTAAATTTAACATTAGATGAAAATACTCTGTCAGTCTACTGTTTGTGTTCTAATTTTGCCAATAATGTCTTTCATGGCATTTTCCCCTCCAGTACAGGACTTGCCTGGGTCACATCTCTTTAATTTTCTTTCATTTAGAATATCAGAATATTTCCACAACTCCTCTTTGCCTTTTATGACACTGACATTTTTCAGAGGCACATTTCCCACTCTCTCCAACATTTTTCTCTTCCCCCAAGGCTTTTACCAGAACTTTACTCGTTTTGGGTTTGTCTAATGTTTCCTCATGATTAGATTTGGGCTGCGTGTTCTTGGCTGCAGCACCGTGTAGGTGATGTGTTTCACATCTGGAGGCGCACAGTGTCTGTTATTGGTGAGGTTCGTTTGAGCACCTGGTCAGGGTGTTGTCAGATTGTCCTCACTGGGTTCCCCACCCTTGCAACTGATGAGCAGTTTGTGGGGGACACTTGTAAGGTCATGAAAATATTCTTCTTATATTTAGCAATCATTGATGGTATTACCTGAACCAATCTTTACTATGGTGGTTGCACAGTTATAATTTTTCCATCTCTAGTCTTTCCTCCACTTTTGCCAGTTGGTACTTGGCATTTTGTTATAATCAAGAATCCTCCCCTCCAGTTTATTTGTGTAGTTGTTTATTTATCTGTTTGTCCATCTACCTGTCTACTTACTAACTTGCCTACCTATCTATCCTTCTATCCATCCACCTCATTATTGGTAGGATTATTGGTATGACTCATGAATTTATTACTGTATTTCATAAGTTTCAAATTGCCCCAGATTCAGCTAGTGGAGCCTCTTCAAACTGGCTCCTATGTCCTTTGACATGCTTATACTTTTCAATAATTTCTCACTTTCTTTCACAGCAAAATACTCCAGCCTCATCTCATATATACCCCATTCCATTACTGGAATCAGTCATTTCTTGAAGATCCCAGGTTCCTTTTAGTGGGGAATAACATTCAGTACTAAAGTCTGAGCATTATTTTTCATAGCAATTTAAAATTGATGGTATTATTCAATTTTATATATTAAAATACTAGGTCTCAGAGAAGTTAAGTAATACAGTCTGAGTCACACAGCCAATAACTAGTGGGAATGTGATTTAAACCCAGGTCTCTCCCTTAAGCATCATTCTTTCTCCAGTTACACTGTAGCCTTTAGTTATGTCTTCTGGTCTCCCTCCCATTCTCCCGTCCTCCCTTCCTTGTAGCTCTCATTCTAAATATATAAAGGCTTTCTATTATTTAATCTTTGCAGATAAGAAAACGATCCCTGAAATTAAAGCTTCATGCCGTGGACACTGCTTCCAAGAACTTGAAAAGGCAAAGCAGGAATGTCAAGATCTCAGAGGAAAACTGGAGAAATGCTGTAGGCATCTTCAGCATTTAGAAAGGAAGCACAAAGCCGTAGTGGAGAAAATCGGAGGTTAGCGTTTCAGGTAGCACTGCTGCCAGTATAAATGTCTTTGATCCTTGTCGAAGTGTTCAGACGGGCGTTTTAGTTGATGTAGGCACTGATTCTTTTGGGGGATTCATGTACACTAATTTGGACCTTATTTTTACTATTACTGAATTCAAAAGAGGAAGAGGAAAATGAGAGCTCTGATGAAAAGGTCACATTCCTTTCTTCCTATTTCGATTGAATAGACATTGAGTGCCCAGTATGTGTCAAGCAGAGTTCTAGGCACTGGGGTTCCCACAGTAAATACATCAGACGAAATGCTAGTTCCGATGGAGACGTGCGAGACTGCTGATTTCCTTCAAGCTTGTTATCACGTGAGGAGAACTAAGCACAGATTAATAAATAACTGTAGCATTAAGTGCTATCAGCAGTATGTTCATGTAAACTGGGAAGAAGATATGTTAACTCTTCCTCCTATTAGAGTTAAAGAATGCTTGACTAAGCCTTGTAAAATGAAGGTCTTTGCCAAAGAGGACAGCATTCTAACTGAAGGGAAAAGACATGAACAAAGGCATGTGGGTCTCATCGGGCCTCCTCCTAGTCCATTTTCAGTGTTTCCAGGGAATGTAAAACGGGTATCTCCTGCTGTTTTCTGTTGTCCTTGTTAGAAGGGAAGCTGTGGGGCTTATGAGGGCGCATCCTCTTACCTTTCACTACTCACTTATATCCCATGCTCTGTGCTCTTTACAGTTGAAACAGTTCAGGTTCCTGAACTGGCAGGAATTTTCCTTATTGCTAGATCTTACATACGATGATGTTACTATGTCCTACACTGTACCCTCTCATTCCTTTTGGCCTCTTTCCTCCTTTAAGACTCAACTGAGAGGATGCCTTATCTGCAGAGCCCTCCTTGATTTTCCCGAGTCTGGGTTGGGTGGTCCTCTCCTGTGTGGCCCCATAACCCATAGCTCCTCCTCTATCACCATTCAGTATTCAGTTTTATGGTTACTTGACTGATACCCTTTCCAACCTGTAAGTTCCCTGAGGACAAAAAATGTTTTTTGTTGTTCACTCTTATTGTCATGGTGCCCACTACATACCAGAATATAGTAAATGTTTGAATGAATGAAAGACTGAATCCTTTGGTCCCAAATAATCGCATCATCCATAAAAGACCAGATGGACAGATTTCCTTTTTCCCCTGCCGTCACCTCTATTGCTTGCCTGGAAAACAATAGTCACTTGCTGAGTTTTTGCTTCCACTCTTGCCCCTCCTGTCTGTTCTTCATCAGGCAGCTAGAGCAACCTTTTAAAAAATAAATCGTATCATCATAGTCTCTTATTAAAGCCTGTCAGGGGCCAGATGTATTCCTCAGTAAGAAATACAAATACTTCACTGAACAGACTCTAAAAATCCTGTTATGATCCAGCATCTCCCACCCCCTCCAGCCTCGTCTTTCCCTGGCCCCCTTCCCCTGTTGTAGAGCCATGGCATGCATTTCATCGTCTCTTTTCTCTGGTTCTCTTTACATTTGCTCCCTCTACGGAAACATCTGTCTTCCCACCCTGGGCACATTCCCTGGCTCACTCTCCACGTCTGCCCCTCAGGCATTACTTCCTCAGCAGAGTAACCCCAGCCACAGACTTGAAGAGGTTCTTCTGTTGGACACTCCCCACCCTCCCTGCAATTTTTTAAAGCAGTCATCATCCTTACAACTATTGATTGTCTGTATTCTCTTTTGGACTTGGTGGTGGCCAGGACCAAGTCCTGTCCCAGCACTTGGCACAATATCTGGCATCGTAGCACACTTTGCAGATACTGTTGACTAAGAGAATCTATTTCCACCTACTGCTTGCTAAGTTTATTAAAGATAGATAATAATAAATTTAAGGCAAAAAGCATTTTAAGAATTTTTTATTCTATTTTTATTTTTAGTATATTTTATCGATTATGCTCTTACAGTTGTCCCATTTTTTTTGCCCCCCGCTGCCTAGTACCCCCATTCCTTCCAGAAGTGCCCTACCCCCCACCTTAGTTCATGTCCATGGGTTGTACACATAAGTTCTTTGGCTTCTCCATTTCCTATACTATTGTTAACCTCACCCTGTCTATTTCGTACCTGTCATTTATGCTTCTTATTCCCTGTACCTTTTCCCCCATTCTCCCCCTTTCCCCTCCCCACTGATAATCTTATCTCCATTTCTATTATTCTGTTCCCATTCTAGTTTTTTGCTTAGTTTGTTTTTTTAGGTTCAGTTGATAGTTGTAAGCTTGTTTTACTGTTCATAGTTTTGATCGTGTTTTTCTTAGGTAAGTTCCTTTAACATTTCATATAATAATGGCTTGGTGATGATGGATTCCTTTAGCTTTACTTTGTTTGAGAAGCACTTTATCATCCCTTCCATTCTAAATGACAGCTTTGCTGGATAGAGTAATCTTGGATGTAGGTCCTTGCTTTCTATCACTTTGAATACTTCTTGCCAGACCCTTCTTGCTTTACAAGGTTTCTTTTGAGAAATCAGTTTATAGTCTTATGTGAACTTGTTTGTAGATAACTGTCTTCTTTCCATTTGCTGCTTTTAAGATTCTCTCTTTATCTTTAAACTCTGGCATTTGAATTATGGTGTGTCTTGATGTGTTCCTCTTTGGGTCCAGCTTCTTTGGGACTCTCTGAGCTTCCTAGGTTTATATGTCTATTTCCTATGCCAAATTAGGGAAGTTTTCTTTCATAATTTTTTCAAATAAGTTTTGAATTTTTTGCTCCTTCCCTTCTTCTTCTGGCCCCTCTATGTTTGGATGTTGTTCCATTTAAAGTTGTTCTAGAGGTTCCCGAGCCTCTCCTCATTTTTCTTTTTCTTTTCTTTCTTTCTTTTTTGTTTTTGAACTCTTTGTTTCTTCTTTCTTTTCTAGTTGAATATTTATTTCTTCCTCTTGTTCCAAATCATTGATTTGAATACCGGCTCCCTTCCCTTCACTGTTGGTTCCCTGTATATTTTTCTTTATTTTACTTTGTATAGATTTCATTTCTTTATTTTGTGGCTGTACTCAATCATTTCTCTGAGCATCCTGATTACCAGTGTTTTGAACTCTGCATCTGATAGGTTGGCTATCTCTGTGTTGCTTAGTTCTTTTTCTGGAATTTTGTCTGTTCTTTCATTTGGGCCGTATTTCTTTGTCTCTTCTGTTTGGCAGCCTCCCTGTGTTTCTGTGTATTAGGTAGAGCTGCTTTGACTCCCTGTCTTGGCACATCTGTTATGTTGTAAGGGGCAGAGCCTCTGGTATTTGCCAAGGCGGTGCAATCCGCTTTGCTGCTTTGTGATGCTGTATGTGGGGAAGGGTTCAGAAAGGGAACAATGCCACTTGCTTGGCTCTCACTTTGTTTCCAGGCACTTCTCCCACTTCCTGTAAGTGACTGGTGCCCTTCTAGCTGCTGCACTGGTGCTGATTCCCAGAGTGGCTGGGTTTGCATACATTCTAGGATCCCGTGGGCCCTTTAAACATACTCTCTTGTGAGACTGGCAGTTTGTTCTGCCACCCCAACCTCCTCTGGTTTTTACAGCCAGAGGTTATGAGGCTTTATTTCCTGGTGCTGGAACCCTGGGCTGCGTAATCTGGCCTGGGGCTGGGATCACTCACACCCCAGTTGCCCCTCCTGGTTTTTACCTGCCACAAATGAATGTGGGACCACCCATTGTGCATGCAGTCACTGCTGCTGCCTTGCCTGCACCACACTGTGTCCACCACACTGTGTCCTCTCTGCCCCTCCTACCCATCTGGATGAATATTTCTTTAAATCCTTGGTTGTTGGACTTCCATACATTTCAATTTTCTGGCAGTTCTGATTGTTTTTTGTTTTTAGGTTAGTCTCATCCTTCCCATAGTTCTGCAAGGAGGTGAAACAAGTCTATCTACACCTCCATCTTGGCCCTCCATCTGGGTTTAAGAATTTTGAAAAAAAAAATGTTAACAATTATAGTTCCCATAGTGATTGCTTAACTATTTCATTAATTTGTCCAACTGTAGGTGTATATAAAATGTAGCTACTATAAAATTAAGTGAAAACCTCAAATATCTGTTTTATATAATGAAATGACAGGGGCATTTGGATGGGATTATTATTTATAAATAATATTTAGTACCAAACATTGTGATCATGAAATTGTATTCTATGCAGTACTTTTTGAGGCTGATATCTTCTATAATTTGTGGACTTAGAAATAATATAAGAAAGTTGGTACTTAGCTCAAAATAATGGCTGATAAAAGAGCTCAGGCAGGGTCAGGATTCGGTAGTCATGGAAAGTCATTTGATAGTTTAATTTTAGTATTTGTCTTAATGTAAATTTGTCCATAATATTTTTACCATTGTGGTTGCTTCCTTTTTGTTTCTTAAATTCTTTTCCACCGTCTTGGTGCCACTTATTGGAAAGAGTGAGTGGCTTAAAAATATACAGTTAACATCAGTCACTAGGGGGAATAGAATGAGTCACTCCCCAGTTTATGGGGTGTATTGAGAGGGTTGAGAGTAGGGTACATGAGGTCACCCCATCAGTCTCCCTATCTTCTCTTTTAAAGTTCAGAGAATTGAAAATCTCTCCGTGATTCTGAAAATGGCACCTGTGTAAGCTTGTTTTTAAAAAAATGTTTGTATTGAGGTGCTTGTTCAATGACCATTATGATCAGAGACTGTACACAAGGTTCCACAGGAAAGAGGGAATCAGGAAACCTTGTAGTTTCTACAGAGCTTCAGTTCAGCTGCAAAACAAAACACATGCATATGAAACTGTTGGAAACCTATTCCAGAACAGTGCGTAACCCAAAGGAGAGTGAAGATGAAGCGCAGATTTCAAGGGCGGAGAAAGCAGACCAGGGAGTGGTGATGTGAGGGCTCACCAGGGAGTAACTAACAAAGGGAGCAACTGGAAATTCTGCAGCTTCCTCTGTAAACAGTTGTGTTGGGAGCTGAAAGAAATGGGAGACTGAGGAAAAAGGAGATCAGTTGATCAATATACTATGAACTTCTTTTTCAGAGGAGAACAGTAAAGTTGTTGAAGAATTAATAGAAGAAAACAATGACATGAAGAGTAAATTGGAAGAACTGAGAACACTTTGTAAAATACCTCCAAGGTATGGTGGTATTTTACTATTGTCAAGAAATTGCTTATGTCTAAGTATCTTTAAAATGTTTTATATTAATCATATCAGTGATATGCCAAGAATATAATATGTTATTGTTATATCATCCTGTGCCAAATAACAATGTTTCGACTAATTATGGTGCTCATATATGAGTAGTCCCATAAGATTATAATGGAGCTGGAAAATTCCCATTGCTAGAGACTTCATAGCTGTTGAGATGCAGCATAGTATTCACGTGTTTGTGGAGATGGAGATGCTGGTGTAAACAAACCTGCTGGATCATATGAAAGTATAACACATACAATTATGTACAATACATAATACTTAGTGATAACTGTCACTGGTTCACGCCTATCGTGTTTCTTGATTGTATAATTTTGTCGTGTGCTTGACTTACTCTCATGTAGTTTTGTCCATTGACATGCTGTGCAGGCTTGCAGCCCAGGAGCAATCGGCTGTACCAGCCAGCCTAGGTGTGCCGGAGGCTAGACCACCTGGGTTTGTGTCAGTGCACTCTGCATTGTGTGCACAATGACAAAAATAGCTTGATGACACATTTTCCAGAATGTATCCCAATCATTAAGTGGTACATGACTCTACTGCATAAAATATAAAAAAATAAATCTTCCAAAATCCTGTTCCTGGGAGATATCCTCTGTCGACTTCTTGTTTTGTATCATTTAAACTCCTTTTTATA
This sequence comes from Artibeus jamaicensis, assembly GCF_021234435.1. Classification (NCBI taxonomy): domain Eukaryota; kingdom Metazoa; phylum Chordata; class Mammalia; order Chiroptera; family Phyllostomidae; genus Artibeus; species Artibeus jamaicensis. The sequence continues at coordinate 22,247,322 of NW_026521883.1, forward strand.
CACACATCATGTGCACATGTTTTAAAAAAATTGAGAGTGTTGGATAAACTGTTTTGTAAAATTTTATTAACTTTATAAGATAGACATTTTCCTATTTCATTAGATATTCTGTATGCTTTTCGGTTGCTGAATAGATTTTTCTCATGTGGATTTACCATGACTTCTTTAAGTAACCACAACTCTTAATATGTTTTCATGCCCTGACTGATGTGACTCAGTGGGTTGGGCATCATCCTGCAAACCAAAAGGTTGCTGGTTTGATTCTTGGTCATAGCACATGCCTGGGTTGCAGGCAAAGTCCTTTGTTGGGGGCATGTGAGAGGCAACCAATTGATGTTTCTCTCTCTCCCTCCCTCCCTCCCTCCCTCTCTCTAAAAATAAAATCTTAAAAAAATAAGTTGTTTTCAGTTTTCTCCTTTATAACAAAGATTCTCATATGTGAATTTTTAAGCACATTTCAGTGTATTTTGTTGGAATGTATACGGATAGATTTTTTTCAAGTGAACTTTTCCACTTAACTGGCTGTGTTTTTGCCATCTTTGTTTGTGTTTAGGTCGTTGTCAGAAGGGGCCATTGAGAATGCTTCCCTGCCTTGCCATCGGGGGGCCTTGGAGGAACTTCGTGGGCAGTACATTAAAGCAGTAAAAAAAATCAAGCGTAAGTCCCTAAGGGGAGTCCCAAGATTTTAAGATGGTTTAGGCCTTTTTTGTTACTAACGGTAGTAATTTTGAGGAACTTTTCAAACTACCTTGTTCTAGATTCTTATCAGCTTATATAAGAGATCAGTCGATACCTTTCCTAATTAGATAGTATGGGGTCATTTTGCCCAAGTATCTTTTGTAAGTAACATAAGGACAGAGTTATTTTTACTGTATGTTGTCGATTATTTTATTTTTTGGACACTGATACTGAACTAAAATTTTTATAATATATCTATCTATCTATTTATTTTTAGAGAAGGGGGAGGGAGAGAAACATCAATGTACAAAAGAAACATAGATCGGTTGCCTCTCTCACGCCCCCCGTATGGGGACCCAGCCCGCAACACAGGCATGTGCTCTGACTGAGAATTGAACTGGCTACCTTTCAGTTTATAGACAGGCACCCAATCCACTGAGCCATAGCAGCCAGAGCAAAATTTCATAGTCTTATACCTTAACTGGTAGCAAACAAAATGTCACATGAGTTTTAAATTAGCAATTACTTTTTCCTACCTTAAACTTTTAAGGACCATGGAAAATGGATCTAGTTAGTGGTCAGTCTCTTTTCTAATTATTTGGATAATGGATTCACTCATAGACATAAATTTACTTATCAAGTCCTTTGCAGTGCTGGGAGGTGCAACCCACCCTGCAGAGCATCTCTGGTTATGTTTTCCCAGTGGAATACCTCCTGGTTTTTAATTACCATTTTGCATTGAATATATGTATATTCCAGAGCAATAACCAGTGTTTATATAGAAGAAATGTATATTTACCTCCTAAAATTACTTTCATTTTTAACAAAATGAGTGGAACAGTTCTCAAGTTTCAAAAGTAATTGGTAGTCATCAGAATCACATGTAGATGTTTGTAAAACCTATTGAGTATCAGTTAGGATTTGCATCTCAGTCATTGCTTTTGCAATGACTGCAAAGTCATTTGCTCAGTAATGGGTCTCATAGGGGCCCTATTACTACAAACAAGGCAATTTTTTTGTTAGCAATCTTATTGATTGGGAAGTAAAATTTTAAGCATTTTTTCATCCTAATATAACTTGTTTTATGTAGATATGTGTTGTTTTACATTTTAGAAGTTGGTTGAAGATTTTTTGTTGACATGTACTTTGTTTTAATTTTTCCCACTTCAAATATTTAAAAACAGTCTATTAGTTAGAATTTTTGCAGAGAACATCGGATTTTCAGGGAAGCTTACTGATATTAAGAGGGAGTTTCCTTTTTGAATTGGAATCCTTAATATAACAGGGCTGGACTTGGTAAAAATTGTCAACCTTAACTAATGGTAGTCCCAATCAAAGCATGTTGAGTTAAAGATAAAAGGACATTTTGAAGACAGGTACATTTTTTTAAATGCAGATTTCAGAAGGCAACGTAAATCTCATTCCTTTCCCTGCAATAGCATTTTGTCCATCTCCCATGGATGGTAAGATTACAGTGGTTGGATACTCATAAGTGGTGCTGAAAGAATTGAATGAATAAAGAAACATGGGTTTTCAGATCACAAGCGAACAGAATCTGAGTCTCTTCAGCTCGGAGTGCTTCCTTCTGTCCTTCTGTATCTGCCGTCTCTTCCTCACTGGCTCCCCCTTCTCTGTGTATTTCTTTCTTCTCTTAATTGGACATAATTTACAACTAAAATGCTTACATTTCTGCGCCTCATACAAGATGGGGAAAAAGTTAAGTTTATAGTTGTGAGCACATGAAACAGAGTTTATTCTTGTATTATCATTTATTAATTATCGTATTTCCCATGCAAACAACTGTAAAACCTACTCTTGCCTCACCCTGTATTTGTGGTTATTTTCTTATCTCGTTTCATAATATGGCAGAATTTCCATAGGGCGTATGCTATGTTTACTTAGAATTCTAAAACAGTTTCTTCTCCTTTGAGTCTACCAAAATAATGATCCGAAATATTCCACTTTAATGACTGTGGAAAAGACTAGTATTTAAACTGTACCTATAATCAATTAATCTCTTAGAAGACTGGTCTGAAGTGTGCCTCTCCTGCTTTTGAAGAACAGTAGTAACCACGCATCCCCCCCCCCCCAGGTGACATGCTTCATTACATTCGGGAGAGTAAGGAAAGGGCTGCGGAAATGGTAAAAGCAGAGGTATTGCGGGAACGTCAAGAAACCACCCGAAAGATGCGCAAATATTATTTGACTTGTCTCCAACAGATCTTGCAGGATAATGGAAAACAGGAGGGGTAAGTTTAATCTAAACAAACATTGTGTCCTTAGAGGACCACGGGGGCATGTGGTCATTTTTTAAGCATTTTCCTTAACCACACTATTTCTCCATGATCAGCCATTGGGGGTTAAGAGAGGTTTAAATGCTGTGCTACCCTAAATGTTGGCAGAGCTAATAGGAAAGCAGAAATCCCGGAGCTAAGGAAACTCATTTTTTCCTTTAAACTGTATTAATTTAATATTCTGGAATTCCCACAGAGCTGAGAAAAAGATTATGAATGCTGCTAGCAAACTAGCTACAATGGCGAAATTGTTGGAAACGCCTCTTTCTAATAGATCCCAGAGCAAAACGCCAGGGTCAGGTATGTCAAAATGAGTCACTTGAACGTCTTTTCTCTCTGTTTTATTTAAAAAAAGATATTTAATAGTTTTAGAATGAAGAAGAGCAGGAAATGTAAGGAGTGAGAGGTAATTTATTAAGTTGCTGTGTGTTTTTTCCTTAAACTGGAAATGTACAAAGGAAGAGTAGTTTCCAGTTCAAGTAGGCAGACTGAGTGAAACCATCAGCTTTCCATTGCCGCTTCCATCTCTAGAAATGATAGAAAAGATGGGGAACAACAACTATAAAAGGAGAAAAAGAAGAAATTAGAACTGGGCTTAGAAAAGTTGTAACTGATAGAACAGAAGCCATGAGAAATCCTAAAAGAAAGAAGACAATCTAAGACCAAAGATGGGAACCTCAGTTCCGAACTGTCAGAGATGACAGCTGCAAGCAGGAGCAACATCAAGACCGGTTCGTGTGTGAAGGTGGTGTGTCACTGGAGAAGCAAGCCCAGGGAATACCAGCAGGATCACTAGTTGTTGTTCTAGAACAGCAGTAACCAGGGGGGTCACCCTCTTTACTTGTCCTCTCTTTTTTGCAGCTTCAGTATGGGGCTGGGTAAGAGCAATGGAACAAAGAGGCTGGAAGCAGGGCCAGGGCGGTGGTCCAGGTGTCTGTCCGGCTGCCGTGCGGACTGAGAGCCCACATGCCCAGAGAACCAGCGTTTAGGTCTTCCTGTACTGCAGCTCATTTCTTCCCACTCCACTCGCAACTCTTTTAAACAAACAGCACAAATGGCACATTCAGGGCAGCCGAAAGATAAACATTCAACGAAGAGTCATCGCACATCTATAGAGAGCCAGCGCCATGAAAAAAGGACACCAAACTCAAAACCAAACCAAACAAAAAATGGAATTTATAGAATAAACAGCAAGACCTGAGAATGTTAGAAAAGTAGAGTATTCTCAGAAAAATGTAACAGGATATTGTAGAGGAAACTACAGTATCCTAAGATTTTTACTATTTTCTAGAAGATATAGACACCGATAACTCTAGCCATAACCAATAGAGAAATAGAGTATGTAACTTTTAAACTGCTGGGTTAAAAACTTGAAAGAAAATATTTTCAATCTAACAGAATCCAGAAAGAGAAAAAATACAGCTGGAAAGGATGGGTAAGTAGAAAATAATTGGTTGAAATACTGGCAATCACACTAAATGTGCATAGCTTAAACTCACTTATGAAGAGACCGCAACTTTCAAGCAGTTTTTAAAAATCCCGATGTCTGTTATTTTTACAGGAAGAACACCTAGAATTCAAAATAAAGGGATGGAGGGTGGCATACCAAGCAAAGGCAGTGTTGAGAGTAGATAGAGCTCAGTAGATAGAGCTAGATACAATATTAGGTAAATCACAGAGTTAATATTAAAAGGGGCCAAAATTTCATGATAAAGCAACAGCCTCCCATGAAGCTATATAAGTGGTTTCTTTTTCTACATGAAAAACAACCAAAAAGAAAGCATAGCTGTAGGATATGTAAAGCCAAAGCTGATGAAAATACATGAAAACTTTTTGGTAAACTCCCCACTAGTGGATTTTGAACACATCTGAGGGGAAATGGGATTTTGGGACTTCTGGAAAGCAGAGCTTGTTCAAGAACCCATGAGTCTGATGTTGTAAATGTTCTTCACGCAGAAGCACAAAGATTACGTGTATGAATTTTGCCGTGGTCGTGTGAGGCTTAGGTAGAAGAGGGCAGTGGCATAGGCAAGAAAAGCGTTTTCTAGACCCGGAGCAGCAGTGTGCACACCACGTCCTCCGCAGCAGCAAACCGTTTTCACGGACTGAGACCACGGCACGCTGTTCGGAGATACGACGCCTCTACTTCTCTGCTCTGTGGCTGCTTTGCCCCCCACGAGATCTAATGTCGTGGCGAATCAGATCAGAGACTCTCATCGCTTTGCACTGTGTTTGGGTATTAGTATTGGGCAGTAGGGTTCTTCCAGTGAACTTTCTTCATCAGAAACTCCATACTTGACATCTGAACAGGATTGGAAATGTTGCAGTTGGCTCTTAAAATGCTGTAACATCTATTGTAGAAAATAATCAAGTAGATAGCAATAATAATATATTAATAACATTGTAGCAATAATAATGTAGCAATAATAATGTATTGATAACAAAATCACCTACCTTTGTCTGATGGATATATGTAAAAGATTATTTTTAAATGTTCAGCATTGGTGTATTTTCTTTGAGAACGATTAAAGTAAATTTGCCTCCTTTGGGAATACATAAAAAAATGTAATCTTTTTCTTTTCTTTCAATGTTAATTTTCTCCCATATTATGTTTCCCTAATTTTGTGTTCCCTTGTATGCTGTAGTACTGCCTCAGACTTCAGAGATAATCGGTGTTGAAAAATCAAAAAGGAGTGACACGAATCAGAATGTATCATGTCACACTGAAAGTAACTCAAACTCCACGCAAACTATGCGCGACCAAGTTCCTAAGAGAAGGGCTGCTTGTGACTTACGAACGCGGTTGGAGGAGACGGAACATGGGGACATAAAGCTTGTGGGCCCCAAAGGGTCACATTCAGACTTTCAGTTTGGGTATAACAATCACAAACAACCAGACATTTTGCCAAGGACCATTTCTCCTGAGTTTGTTCCTTGCGAAGGGGAAAGAGGCTGCGGTTTGCACAAGAAGAAAGAACTCCTCGGTGACACTGGCTCTGGATCACGTGTGCATTCAGCTGAATACCCCTTTCTTGGAACTTGCGGAAATAAATCCTCCCCTAGAAGTGTCCCTCGTCTTTCTGAATCCGGATTCACGCACCTAACTTGTCAAGGTCCTAATGAAAGACTTGGCTTAAAAGTATATAAGTGTATTCCACTGATGGAAAGTGAAAATGCTGCATCCGAGAAAAGCGAAGGCTTGGGTGCCGAGGACGCTCCCGTGAAGGACGGAGGGGACTGCAGCGACTCCGTGAGCTGGCGCTCCAGCAGCACCCTCGGACCCTGCAGCAGTCTCGGGGGGACACGGGAAACGCTGGAGACACTAGCCGGGTCTGGCAATTTCAAACAGTTTTTAACAGTGGGTTGTCTTTCAGATAAAGAGAAAAATAGTAAGAATTGTCGCATTTCAGACCTGTCAGAAGAAACCCTGTATTCCCAGCCAGGGAAGATCCGCGTGACGCTGGTCCACCCACCTCATCGTAAGGCTGAGTTCAAGGCACCGAGCGGTGCGGAGCCGTCTCCCGGGCATCGGCAGCCTTCCAGCACACTAACCGCCCCTCTGTCTAGCCAACAGGACAGTGGCTTTGAGAGTCCCGTTGTCAATCTTGACTAATTGTTGTACAGTATTTAAGAAGAATATATTGACGAGAAAACTGGAAGGGAAGACTTCATACTGAAAAATTTGTGGGTTCTATTTTGAGATGTTTTGAAAACATCTATCATATGAGTAAAGTATTCTCATAAAACTACTTGAGACATTACTGTTGCCTTAATCTTCTGAAGGACTGATTGTGTAATCTGTTTCCGTGTGGTGTTTGTATTTGGTTGCTAAACTGTCTATTTTTTTACTTATGAATTAGCTCTCTGTGCAGCGTTAAATTATTTAAATAAAACTTGCATATGTCCTATAGAATTGTTATGAATTATTTTGTAATTCATAATAGAGAAATGTTCTATTGACATGTTTGAAGTTCATCCAGAAAAAAGTGTAAACACTGGTGATTTAAGTGTATGATCAGCCAAATTTAATTTTTTTATATTGGCCATGTTTAATAAGGCTATCTGTGGAATATGTAGTCTAGACATACTTTTCCCGGAAGTATCTACTCAAAGTTTTGATCCTCACTTTCAGTTAGTGGAAAAGAGGTTTTGGAGGGATTGCCACAAAATATGTAGCTGTGCCCTGGTTACATTATTTAAAATATTAGTATAAATTTTTTTAGTTAACATTTGCATCATTTCATAATTCCTATGACATCCAGAGACTTTCTTTGTCTCTTTTACAGTTTTATAGTCTTTTATCTAAAATACTACTTTTTAAAAATGAAAATGATAAGCTTTGTCTTATAGCCAAAAAAATTTTAACTGTTAGGTTTTTGTGTTTATATACGGTGTAGAAATTGGCTAACTCATTAATACTGTTGTAGTTCTACACCATGCAGAAATGAATGACCATCTAAGTACTGATGTTTTTTAGAGGAACTCTTTGTCCTATTTCTAGAAATGCATATGAAAGTTTTAGGTGTACACAGGTGCTTCTCGCATACCACTTACCCTCAACTGCGTGGTAGACTATATATGTGGGCCAGTTTTGTGTATTTTCCATCCAGAACCAGGTTAATGTGGGTGGTGGTGGGATGGGTGGCAAGATGCATCATCCTGCTGCTAATCATCTCTAAAAACAAGAGCCTATGACTGAACCTTCTGGAGCTTGGAAGGCAGTGTCACTCTACCTGGTGATTCAATTTACACCAGTTAGGTGAAGTTAGTGCTGGATTTCAGTCCTTGAGTTGACATGCAGTTAGAGAAAGGAGCACGTCATCTCTTCAAAGTCTCACTTCTGTTCCTGAGGATGCAATTCTTCTTGTCTAGTAGAAGTCCCCTTGTCTAATAGTTTGGCTGGAATTTTGGACTCTAGGAAATCTAAACCAGGGGCATGTATGTATCTGGTTGGTGGTCATTTTAAGCCCTGGGGATAACTGAGCTGAGAATCTGGCTCATTGCTCACCTACCTTTTCATCTTCTGTTTGTTTTAAATCTTTGTCAGGTATTTAAATTCTCAGCATCAAGGTTGAAATGGGAAATCTTGTGTTCTGCTCCTTTTATGTTGCTTTTAATCTCCTTTGATGTTATTTCAATCTAATTTTTAATATCCATATTTCATCTTAATCAATAGTATTAGGTTACTTTATTTCAAATACCCTACACACAACTACCAAGGAAGGTGCACACTGATAATTGTGCAAATGCAGGGACTGTGCATCCACACCAGCACGGGTGATTTGCATTTGAGGGATGATGTCAGCAGAAAGGAAGCAGGAGCTCTAGGGACGACATGGCCCCATAAATTTAACTTGACCATGGCGTTTAGTCTTTTTTTATATGTTGCTGGGTTTCATTTGCTAATATTGTTATGGATTTTCCTGTGTATGCTCACAAAGGATATTGGTTTCTAGTTTAATCGTGACAACTTTGTCTTTGATGAAAAGGTATAACTGGTCCCATAGAGTGAGTTGGGAAATGTCCATCTGCCTTTATTTTCTGGAAAAAAAAATTATATAGAATTGGTACTATTTCTTTAAATACTGAATAGGATCACTAGGTCAAGCAGTTCTAGCCTGGGCTAGATTTTTAAATAACTCCCTTTTCTTGTTATAGAGCTATTCAGATTTTCTGTTTCTTCTTTAGCCTTGTACTTTGTGGTTTTTGAGGAGTTGGCTCATCTAAATTGTCTTAATTTGTTGACATAACCCTTACACTTCTTTAGTTTCAGTAGAGCCGGTAGTGATGTGTCCTCTGCTACCCCTGATTTTGGTATTCTCTGTCATCTTTTTCCTTAGTCAGTCTAGCCAAAGATTTATCAATTTTGTTGACTTTTTCCTCCAAAGAACTTTTGGTTTCTTTGATTTTTTTTCCTATTTTTCTGTTTCCTATTTCATTGATTCCCCAACCAACCCCATCTTAATTTCTTTTCTAATACTTGCTTTAGGTTAAATTCACTCTTCTTTGTTCTTGAAGTGGAAGCTTATATTATTGATGTGAAGCCTTTCTTTTCTAATAAAGGTATTTAAACCTCTAAATTTCCCTCTAAGCACTGTTTCAGTCACATCTTACAAACTTTGATATGTTGTGTTTTTATTTTCATTTAGTTCAAATATTTTCTACTTTGTGATTTCTTTTTTGACCCGTGGTTATATGGAAATACGTCACTTCATGTCCAGGTGGTAAGGATTTTCCAAATTTCCTTGTTATTTATTTTTAACTTTCTGTCATTGGAGAATTTACTTTGAATGATTAAATTCTTTTAAATGTCTTGAGACTTGTTTTATGGCTCGCCGGGCAGTCTGTCCTGAGAATGGTCACACCTGAGAAGAATGCACACAGTACCCTGCCCTTGTTTGGTGGACTAGTAAAGTGTCAGTTAGGTCAAGTTGGTTGACAGTGTTGTTCAAGTCAGTGATAGCCTTGCTGATTTGTGCCTATTTGTTCTCTTAATTATTAAGAATAGGATACTGTAATTTCCAACTACACTTGTCAAACTTTATTTCTCCTTTCAAGTCTGTCAGTTTTTGCTTTATGTATTTTGGGCCTCTGTTTAGGTGTATATACCTTTATATTTGTATAAAATTTTCTGATGTTTGACCTCTTATCCTTATAAGATCTCTTTGTCACTAATACTATTTCTTAAAATCCATTTTGTCTGATATGAATACAGCCACTTCAGCTCACTTATACTGACTATTTGCGCTACATATATATTTTTTAACCTATTTGTGTCTTTTAATTTGAAGTGGACCTCTGGTAGACAGCACATTGTTGGATCTTACTCTTTAGAAATCCAGTCAGCGCCCCAGCTGGGTGGCTCAGTTGTGTGGAGTTCTCCCACACACCGAAAGGCTGCAGTGCGATCCCAGCGAGGGCACATACTGGTCAGGGCACAGATGTAGGTTGTGGGTTCTGTCCTCTGTCCAGGCACATATGAGGTGGGCAAGTAATTGATGTTTCTCTCACTCTTCTCTCTGTTTCCCCTCCCCCTTGTCCCTCTCCTCTTCCTTCTCCCTCTCTCCCTTCTCTCTTGCCTTAAATAAATAAACAGGTCCTCTGGTAAGGATTAAAAAAAAATTAAAAATTGAGTCAGCAACCTTTGCTCTTGGATTAGAGTTTTAATCTTAAATTCTTTAAAAGATTTTATTTAATTTTTAGAGAGGGGGGAGGGAAAAAGAGGGAGAGAGACATCAATATGTGAGAGAAAACATCAATTGATTGCCTCTCTCATGACCTGAAGTGGGGACCTGGCCTACAACCCAGGCATGTACCCTGATTGGGAATTGAACCAGTGACCTTACAGTTTGCAGGCCAGCACTCAATCCACTGAGCCACACCAGCCAGGACTAATACCTGTCATTTTGCTATTTCCTTTCTTTATATCTTATGTCTTTTTTTGTTGGCTTGGTCTCTTACTGCCTTCTTTTCTGTTACACAGAAACTTATTAGTGTACCATTTTACTTACTCATGAATTTGTACTATTCTTTCATTAAATATTGGGCTTTTTAAAAATTAAATTTAGTGGAGTGACATTGGTTAATGAAATTATTATATAGATTTGAAGTGTACAATTCTATGAAACATCATCTGCATATTTTTGAGTTTTTTTCTAAGTTGTTGCGCTAGGTATTACAATAGGCATCTTAATTTACTATAATCTACTTCAGATGAATATTGACTAGGTTCTGGCAGAATATAACAACTTTATTCCAATATAGCTTTATTTTCATCTTTTTCATGCTACTATTGTCATATATATTACATCTGTGTATTGTTATCTCATATATAACAACAATACAGTTATAATTAACTCTTTATACAATTATGTCTTCTAAAGTACACCCATGCACACAGTACTTTCTATTTACCCACACACTTACCATTTTTGCTGCTCTTCATTTTTTCCTTTCTGTTTAAGTTACCAAGTCTATTGTCATTTTCCTCCATCTGAAGGACTTTAGTATTCTGTGTAAGACAAATATGTCAGCAGCAAATTTTTTCAGTCTTTGTTTTGGAATATATTTTTAATTCGTTTGGAAGGACTGTGTTTGATGGGTTTAGAATTCTTGGTTGACAGTTCTTTTTAATAAAAATTTAATCTTTGTTGTACTTTGCTTCCATTACCATTTAGTCCCCTTATAACCCCTTCCTGCAGTAATCACCACACTGTTGTCCATGAGTACTTTTTCCTTTTTGCTCAATCCCTCTACCCTTCCCGCCCCCATTAGTTGTCATCTGTGCTCCATCTATGAGTCTGTCTCTGTTTTGCTTTTAGTTCAGCTTGTTCATTAGATTCCACATATGAGTGAAATCATATGGTATTTGTCTTTCTCTGACTGGCTTATTTCACTTAGCATAATGTTCTCCAGGTCCATCCATGCTGTTAGGAAGGGTAAGATTTTCTTCCTTTTTATGGCCAATTAGAGTTCCATTGTATAGATGTCCATAGTTATTTTATCCACTCATCTATGGATGGACACTATTAATGTTCCATTTATGTATTGATGGACATGTCTTGGCGATTGTAAGTAACGCTGCAATGAACATAGGGGTCCTTATTTTCTTTCGTATTAGTGTTTTGGGTTCCTTAGGATATGTTCCCAGAAGTGAGATCACTGAGTCAAAAGGCAGATCCTTTTTTAATTTTTTGATTTATTTCCATACTGCTTTCCACACTGGCTGCACCAGTCTGCATTTCCCTCAACAGTGCAATAGGATTCCCCTTTCTCCACATCCTCACCAGCACTTGTTTGTTGATTTATTGATGATGGCCATTCTGACATGTGCGATGGTATCTCACGGTTTTAATTTGGATCACTCTGATGATTAGTGATGTTGAGCATTGTTTTATATGCCTATTGGCCATCTGTATGTACTCTTTGGAGAAGTGTCCATTCAGGTTCTTTGCCCATTTTTCAATTGGGTTGGGTTTTTTTTTTTGGTGTTGAGTATTGTTAAGTATTTTATAAATTTTGGATATTAACTCCTTATCAGATGTATTGGGAAATATGGCTCTTGCTTTTCATCATCTTGAATATTTCACACCATTCCCTCCTGGTCTAAAATGTTTCTATTCAGAAATCAGATGCCAGTCTAATTGGTGCTCCCTTGTATGTAACTACCTGCTTTTCTCTTGTGGCTTTTAAGATTCTCTCCTTGTCTTTATGTCTTGTCATTTTACTTATGATGTGCCTTGGTGTAAGCCACTTTGAGTCCAACTTGGTTGGGACTCTCTGAGTTTCCTGGACTTGTGTGACTTTTTCCTTCACCACATTAAGGAAGTTTTTGGTTCTTAGTTCATCAAATGTGTCCTTGATCCCTTGCTGGCTCTCTTCTGGTATTCCCATTATGTGGAAGTTGTTACTCTTCATGATGTTCAAAATGTTTCTGAAGCTCTCCTCATTTTTTAAAATTCATTTTTCCTTTTGCTGCTCTGCCCGTTTTTTTTTTTCTTTTCTACTTTGTCTTCCAGATCACTGATTTGATCCTCTGCTTCATCTTACCTACTGTTTATTCCTTCCAGTGTATTATTCATTTCAGATATTGCATTCTTTATTTCTAATGGGTCCTTTTTTTAATGGTTTCTGTCTTTTTACATGCTGTTGAGTATCCTCATAATTATTACTCTAAACTACGTGATAAATTGCTTGCCTCTATTCATGTAGTTCACCTGGAGGTTTCTGTTGTTCTTTCATTTGAGGCCGTTTCTTTTTGGCTGTTTTTTTGTATTTTCTGCTTTAGCTTTTAAAGTAATCAGTCATTAAGATGATCTGTGGTTGATCTAATCAAGTTTTAATCTGCAGCCTTGCTTAAGCACACTGGGGCAGAGTAATTACTGATGGTGGGTTATTGCTTCCCCTCAGTGTGATGCCATTCAGAGAGGAGAAAGATGGCTCCTGCTGTATGGAGGATGACTCAGCACAGGGATCCTGGTGGCTGTTCTTTCAGTTCCATCCTGAGAGCCCTCAATCCCAGACTTTCCTCACATGTCTCTAGTCCACTCTGCCCTTCCTTTGCCAGAGCCTAGGGTAATTGGCTGAAAACATAGTTTTGTGCATTGGCCCTTTAAGTGGCTCTCTGCAACTCCAGCCGTCTCTTCCTAACAGACAAAAACACCCTGCTGCTTTTCACAGCTGGATGTCATCTGGGCTCCTTTCTGGCTCTGATGCTGTAGACTGGAGAGCCCAGCTTGGGGTTTAGACCCCACACTTCTCAGGGGGAACCCCCAGCTGCTGAACTATCCCTCTGGAACTTCAGCTGCCCCAGGGCCCAACCAGCCCTCTCACACTTCCTCCACACTCCCTACCAGTCACACTGTGATGAAGTGGTTTCTTCTGTCTTTCTGTGGTTGTAAGGCTTCTCTCCTGCTAGTGTTCAGTTGGTTCTTCTGGGTGATTTCTCTACAATTTAGTTGTAATTCCATATTGGCCTTGGAAGGAGGTTAATGTAGCTTCCACTTACTTCTCCACCATCTTGGGTCCTCCTGTTGTATTTCTTTCTACGTTGACATTTCTTTTGAGTGCTTTATGTCATTCCACTGCATCATGGTCAACATAGTTTCTGATGAAAAGTTTGCTGTAATTGTATTATTCTCCAGTTGTGATGAGTTGTTTTTCTCCAACTTTAAGATTTTCCCTTAGGCTTTTGATAGTGAGCATGGTGTGTCTAGGTGTACATTTGTTTGTGTTTAGCTTACTTGGGGTTTGTTGAACTTCTGGGGTTTGTAGATTACTATTTTCATCAAATTTAGAAGGGTTTGGGTTTTTTTTTTTTTTACCATTTTATTTCTTTTTTTTTTGCTCCCCCTTTTTAATTCTCCTTTCCTTCTGGGACTCTCATGTATATTGATATACCTGCTGTTGTGCTTCAGGTCTGTAATGCTCTGTATATTTTTCTTCAATCTTGATTTTGTTGTTTTCAAATTGGATTATTTTTTACCTATCTCTCTTCAGGTTTGCTGATTCTTCTGCTATCTCAGTTCTGCTATTGAGCCTATCCAGGACTTTTTATTTCAAGTTATACTTTTGACAGTACAATCCTCATTTGGTTCTTTTTTTATAGTTGCTATTTTAAAAAATTAATATTCCCTTTAAACAGCAACTCCTAATTTCCTCCTCCCCCTGCTCCCCTTAGCACCCAGCAACCACCATCTTACTCTCTGTTTCTATGAGTTTGACTATTTTAGGTATCATGTATAAGTAGGACCATGCAGTATTTGTCCTTCTGTGAGTTGTAGTTTTTATTATGTTCAACATTTGAGCACAAGCACACTTTCACTTGACAGTTTTTCTTCAGTATGGGTCACACTTTCTTATTTCTTTATATAGTTCATAAATTTGTTGAAAATGAGATTTATGTAACATAGCAACTCTGGATTTGATATTTGTTGCTGTTGGTTTTTATTGTTGTTGTTTTGATTTGTTTATTCTTTGATTTACCTGGATTTAATCTGCAGAATCTCTTCACAGTGTCATGTGTTGGTGATTTCTCTGCTCAGTTGTTTTAATTTGTATTTTTTAGTTCTTAAGCCTGGCAATTTAGGGGCTACCCTGGCATCTATATAAGTTTAGTTGTCACCCAGTGATTGGTGTGAGGTTGCACTAAAAATCCTTGAGTCAGTAGGTATTCTATGCCCCTGCTGATATATCTGTGGGTGTGTTGAAGTGTGCAAAGTTCGGGCAATTTCCTAGTCTTATCCCACTTCTACTTCCACAACCCCCTCAGCCTTTTCAGGTCTTTGCTGCACATGTGCTCATCCTCTTTGTCCATCCCGGGTTATGGTAGAGCTTGGGCCCTGTTAGGTTTTCCCTGCCCCTGTATGCAACCTTCCACACAGGGACAGATGTGTGGAGAGCTTATTTAGCTCCTCATTTCCAGGCTTTCTGTTTAATAATTTTAAAATTAGTCTTCCAGTCTCTTTTCCCAATGGGGACTACAATCTCAGGCAAGCAGAACTATATTTTTACCCCTCTAACTTTGCTTCTTTTGCTAACACTACAGTTGGCCATGGGCTCATTATCTTCTTCCTCTGGATCAAGCCAGTCCACTCTAGCAGAGAAGCTGTTAGTTTTCACTGCCACCCCTGCCCTGTTAGCTCTACCTCACCCATCAATCTGTGGTGGAGAATGGTGGCCCCAGGTAGGAATGCATGAGAGCCCCAGCGGTTTCCCAAAGCCCAGCAGCTTAATTTGTCGTTTCCCTCTGGCTGATTTACAGACCCCTGAAATGGTTGTTTTTTGGTCATCTTTTCCTGGTTTTATAGTTATTTTGGTGGGAGGAGAAGAATTGCTGACCTCTTCACTTAACAGTAGTTCCCTAATTTTTTACTTATTCCATTTAGTACTGGAGTTCAATCCCTTTATTTTCCCCAACTTTTTATCTTGCAAACTTCATAATCCATAGAAAATAAATATGTATATACCCCTTCATTTAGATTCACTAGCTGTTAAATTTTCACATTTGCTTTATATTTATTTGTATATATACATATATGTGCATGTATATAATATATAAATGTATTTTTTTCCTTAACCATTAAAATTAGTTGCAGACATCATGAAAATTCATCCTTAAACATGTCAGTACACCTCTCCTAAGAACAAAAACATTTTCTTACATAAATACAATAATCACATTTAGGAAATTGAATATTCATGAACATACACAGTCTATTCAAATTGCTTCAATTGTCAATGTGTTAGAGCTTTTTTTTTACTTCTTTGCTGTTTACCTTCAAATTGTTCTTCCATTATGAAAAGTACTCAGCCAATAATTATTAATTCATTCAACAAATATTTACGAAGTGTACTAATTGCTTATTAATGTTCTGTGGGGATACAGCAGTTATCAAAACAGACGGGTTTCTACTCTCATAGTTCTCACATTTAGGTCAGGGGAGACAATAAGTATACTTAATTTGTGAAGTGTGTTAGAAGCTGGTAAGTGCTGTGGAGAAAACCAGGGCCAGGGAAGGGGAGGGAGTGGTAGCACCGGGCTGGTCAGAAGTTTAAATGCAGTAGTAGGGGGAGGTCACACTGAGATAGTAACTTTGGGGTAAAGACTTGAAGGTGGTGAATGTAGCTTCACCAGTTCTTATATTTCCTACTTCTGATCTCTTATTAAACACAGTCTCATCTCCTGTGTCTCTTAATTGTTTTTCTGTATATTTTCATCTCTTCCTGTGCTGCTCTGTGGAATTCCTCAGGGCCATCTTATAGTTTGCTAATTCTGTCTTTGTTTACTCCATGTCCAGGATTCCTGGTTGGTGTGTTTATACCTATACTTTTTGTATAATTTCTGCTTGTTTAATTTACTAATCTTGGTTTTTTAATAGATTTTATTTCTTTATATTGTAAAGAACTAAGAAAATTTATTAAAAATACTTCTAAGGCAATTATGGTGTCACTTGGGGTTGAGGTCCTATCCAAATTGTTGCTTTTATTGCCTTTTGTAAAATTAGTTTCCTCCATGTGTATGGAATTTTAGCTTGCTGTCTAACAGTAGTACAGAGGACTTTTTTTTTCTCCTTCTGTGTTCTTTCCCTCCACCCTGTCTAGATTTTTGTGGTTGCTTCCCCCAGCCCCTCGTGTTCCCAGTCCAAGATCAGGTCTTGTATAGGTGGTTTCTGATCCATTAGCGTTATCCTAAATCTAGTCACTGAGCCAGCAGGCTGCTTGGCCCTGGTCCTGGCTGCAAAGCTCTGTCTACAGCCTCCAGGCTCTCTAGTGCAGAGCTTTTATATAAGCTGTAGCCTCAGGCAGGGATTGTAGCTTTTCTGGGGTAAGGGAGCTCTGCTTGGGTTACTAGTTTAAACAGCTAGCTTGTCCTTCATCCCCTTCAAGTGGGATGCTTTTAGTCCTTGGTCCTCTTCTGGAACTCTTGGCCTCTACTGCTTTGGATCCAGAGCAGGTCATACCTTATTTTCCAGGTGTTCAGAGATATCTTTTTTTAATGTCTTTTTTTTTCTTTGTCTCCCCCCCCCCCCCATTATTGGTATATTTGGTAGATGCTGGGTACTCCCCAAATACTATCTCACAATGCCATCCAATGACCTAAAGTCTACTTTGTCATTAACTCTGTGATATTTGACCCTTTTCTTACTGTTTCTGGGACTCAGCGTCTGCTGTGATTAATGTTTAGGTACATCTCACAACTAGCTAATGATTCAGGTAAGGGAGATCTGAAACTGACTACAGGGGGAGGTGTGGGAAATGCATTTTGGAAGGTAGATTGAGGCTAAGTCATGATTGGTCTGGAGAGCCAAAGCTAAAGAATGAGAGACTGGGTCCACAGGAAATGGAGAGCCATGGAAGCTTGCGGGGAAGGGTTTACAGGGATTAGTGAGACCCCGCTTCAGGCCGCCTTAGAGGAGCAGAGAGACAGGCAGGGAAGCCAGGAGGACAATGTCCTGGTACATTAGGCAGGAACAAAGCCAGAGCCAGGGTAGATAGAAATGGTAGGAAAGAAGAGGTGGTAAGATGGAGAGATTACAGCAATAGCTCGAACAAGGCCTGCTGCCTGACTGACTACAAGGTCATGGGAAAAAGAAACACCAAAACAAGTTTAGAGTTTGCACTGACTGTGAAGCTTAACAGAATTTGAGAAATTAGGAAGAAAATAGCACATGGTGAACTGTCAAAGTAGCCGAACCTTCCATTAAATACTACAATGCTTGGTTCTGTGGTGGGCGCATGTTCATGTTACAAGTAATTTAGAATCTTACTGCTGAACTTTGTGCCAAGTGCTTCATTAGCTCATTTAATCCTTGCAACAGGCTGTGAAGTAGGCTCCATAAGTACATTCTTTGGATGAATGAAATCGAGGCTTAGAGAGGTTAAATAATTTGCTCAAAGTTAATATAGCTAACACATGGCAGAGTCAGAAGTCACACCCAGCTCTTTTTTTTTTTAATGAACTCAGTTAAAATAGTTTTAGATTTACAAAAAAAAGTTACAAAGGAACTACAGAGGTCTCCATATACCTCTCACCAAAACACCTCTATTGTTACCATCTTACATCACCATGATGTATTTGCCACAACTAAGGAACCAATTTCATCTAGGTCTTTTTTTTCTTTCTTTTTTTACTCCAGAGCTCATGGTCTTAACCCTTATACTGTCTTTATTTGGCTTGGCTTATAGGTGAGCTGGAATTCATTTTAAACGGGAGTTCTTTCCTTTTTTGTCTCCTTCCACTTCTTTCCCATGCTCCCAAAAAGGAAAATAAATTCAGCAGGCTTTTCCACATGTGAAATCCTTTTAACTTGCTTCCTTGGTAGAATATAGGAAAAAACAGGTCTTACTTTTCAGCGGAGATTTTTGGAATAGGACATTATGTGGAGGCTGTGTTGCAATCAGGCATTTACCAACACAACCGGAAAATCCATAATACAATAGAACCATTTTTTGTAATTTAAAAATTCAGCCAATAATGGTTCATCTCAAAAGAAAAAAGATATTTAGAAATTTCCTAGCCATAAACAAGCCCTTCTAAAACTTGGTATTATTGTCATTATAACAACATTTTTCCTTAAGGCTCAGAACAGGAAATTAATAGAAATCAAAATAGTAAATGTCATTAGAGAGAAACTTCATTTTAAAAAGCCGTATAAATGGAATGACTTCTTTCATAAAGCTCAACAATAATATGGAGACTGAGATTGAATTAAATCTTGTGCTCTTAAAAATGTTGTTTGATGAGTAAGTAAATTGAATGAAACCAACCAAAAATGTGGTTTTTAAAATTCTTATGTTTTTTGTGGGAGGGTTTGTTTTTGCACAAGTTTGATTTCACAATTTAATTAATCACGTTGTGTACACAACATACTGGAGCAAATTCTGCTTCTCGTACTTTTTGGGCCTCGTGCACCCTAGAGTCATAATTCATTTGTGTGAGGACATAGGGCAAACCACGTTCATGCATTATCACAAGGGCCCTATAGATGTTAATGGTTTTATGGGCTTCCAGTTAGTTTTTTGGAGACTTTTTCAAATGTAGTACAATTTCACAATCTACTCTGCAAAGTAATGTATAACATGCTGATTATGCATTAGTTTAAATTTAATTTTTTGATGGCTAAGTTTTCACATATTGTTTCTAATCTTCCCATGAATTCAAATTTCGGTTTCAGTTGGTTAAACGTTTTCCAAAATTCTACCTGTTAAGTTTCTTAAGGTTTGGCCTAGTTATAAATGCAAAATAATAGCATGTAGTTTTTGGATACTTATAATGGAGCAGTCATCATATTAAGCTCTGTACATATGTTTTTGTCCTAAGTCTTACAATAGTCTTTCAAAGTAGGTCTTCCTATCCTCATTTTACAGATGAGAAAGGATTGATAGGTGAAAGGACTTACCCAAGAAGGCTCATGTAGCTGAGCAGGTACCCATAGTGGTCATGAACATGAAGGTAGATATGAGCCCATACACTCAGTGAGCATTGTCTTTAAACAAAAGCCATATATTTTTAGCATTGATATTGCTCCCCTCCCCAAATATATATATGGATGCTACTGTAGCATTAATAAGAGGCTTTCTATCTAAAACCAGTTAGGAGTTGCTGCACTGTTCTAAAAAAACTAAATAATAACAACAAAAAAAACCCGCTTTCCTGAAATTAGATTAGGTATGTGCTGAATGGCTCAAATTCGGTTAGTACAAACCAGGCTTTTCTCAGGTTAGACACGGAGGAAGTGATTAGGATCAGAACTTTGGAATCAAGTATGGCTCAGGTCTGTATTCCGTCACTTCCCAGTGAGCCTCACCCCCATGACTGAAAAGGGACACGTGGCTGGCACCGTTGGTTGTGAACACAGCCGCATCACCCACCTCTCCCTTGTTGGCAGAGCATGGAGGGAGTGTCTGTTCCTTCCCCGTGTGACTCAGTCCAAGTTCCAGAGCTGACTCCTGTTTGGCACAAGTGGCTGCAGTTCCAGTTGCCAGTGATTGGTTTAGAAGTGGCTGTGACTCAAGTTTGACAGATGCTGATGTAAGGAAGGGGCTGGAGGGCTTCTGGAAAACATTCCTTCCGAAAGAGTGTCTCCTTCAACATGGGAATGGAGAACGAACCTGTAACAAGAAATGTGTGACTTCTGGATTGGGGGTGAGTGAGGCCCACTTTCTTGATGTCACAGCTATTGGAAGCAAATTACCTTCTTCAAATCACCTCCTGAATAAATATTGTAGGAACTTTGCTTTCAAAAGTTTTTCCCTGGAGCAAATTTAATTATTCACATGTATTTGCCCACTCTGAAGCAAAAACGAACACCAGAAGAAATTCCAAATTTGCTCAAAATCAAAATATGTAAGATTAACCAAAGGGGCTTCTTAGGAGAAATGAAAAGTTTTGCTGTTCTTGGAAGAAGTCTTCAAAGATTTTAAAGCTGAACACACATATGGGTATGGGCACTATAACATGAAAAAAGATTTCAAGAATGAAAATGTTTTGTCTGTAAGTCCCTCGGAGTAATGAAGATGTTGCCGTAGCTGACAAAAATCTGTGGCCAGATACATAGAAACCTGCCAGTTGACACATTTGGAACCCTCTGACTTCCCGCTTTGCTGCTATCCCCCCCCCCCCGCATCAGCCTGTTTAGAGAGAGGTCAGGTCATAGTCTCCCAGAGAAGGTGCACAGGTAAGTGACAGAGGGACCAAAGCCCTGTGCCAGACATAGTTTCAAAATGTTCCCCTCGGTGGGCTCCATGCAGAACACCCAACTGGCCAGAGAAACTGCCGAGTGATTGACGGTTTTTTGGCGCTCATTTTCTAGCAAGGACAAATATTTGATTATATAATGAAGAAATTATGTCTTCTGGCACCCAAAGAACTGACCTACAGTGACAAATGTGCAACTTATTAAGCAAATTCCACTGAGCCTGCAACACATACTAGTTGTTTTCTCAAGACACATAGTTATTTTACCGCAAAGAGCCCTTTCCTCCTCCGCTCCAGCTGGCAGATCTCACTCTCATCCAGATTCGTGGCTTTGTAATCACACAAAGCTTCTCTGTGCGTTTTTTCAAATGCAAAATACGTTGATGTGCTCTTATTCCCCTCTGCTGTCATGATTCTAGAGACTACAGATAATTGTTTAAGGCCAAACCCATAATGTGGGTTTCTACTAGCAGAAAAACCAGAGAAAGAGCCCCTCCGTGCTGTATCTCGTATATATGGCCTCCTTCGCGCTGGGTGCAGCTTTGATTTAACATGCACGTCCTGAGCAGAGATGCCTGGTTTCCATTTAAATGGGAGCAAATGTCTTCCTTTTGTTCTGGAGCTCTCGCCCATGCTAGTCCAGAAATCTTGGGTCTACAAGTTATTGGGATTTCTGCTTTTCCCACCAAGCACCTGGGGTGGGTGGTTGTACCAGTGGTGAGCATAATCACTGCAGCCCATGAAGTTAACTGGCAAAACCATGTGTTTGCTAAGGAGGAACGGAATTGTAAGTGGAGCTTCGCATCACTGTCCTAGCGGGCTCAGCACCAGAGCGAGAGCCGTAGGAAAGAGAGGGCAGCCGTGGCTGTGACTGCTCCGTGCAGAGACGTTCTACAGGTGCTGCAGAGAGAATGATTGTTGTGTTATGGTGAGAATTCACTCATCAGTGAGTTTGTGGTGTTTTTAAAATTGTTAATGGTAAGTTACACAAATTGTACATTACAAGATGTATAGTAAAAATCCTCCTTCCCACTCTGATCCCCAGTCCCCAAACTCTCCACCCTTGAAGCAGAATCTATTACTCTGAGTCTGTGTACCCAGGGATATGTATAGAAATAGCCCCCTTTTTAAGTGGTAGCCTATTGTACCCACTGTTCTGTACCTTACTCTTACATCAAAAAAATTTAAAACAAGCATATGGACAGTGGATTGTCATGCTTTTTTAATGCTACAAAATAATGAAAACTTGAAAGTAGTAAAAACGATTAAAAAAAGGTCAGTCACTCATAACTATGGGGCTCTCCTCTCTAGGTCATTTATAACTGAAGTGGGAGGTGGCCTTCTAGTGGGGATTGTGCACTTGTATGTAATCACTGAAAACTGGTTCACAAAAACTTCGGAAATCAGCAGTACAAGACAGCACACTCAACTACTTGAACGCTGTGCAGAGGGAGCAGTGGGTTCCTGGAAGAGGTGGCGGTGTCAGGGACGTCCGCAGTGTCCTGTGGCTGTGAGCTAACCCCGTGGGCATCAGAATGTTAAACAGAAGCTCACATGCATGTGGAATCCTGGTCAGTCCTGCATTTGCTTCCACGCAGGTCTGATAAGTATGTCCAAAATATCACCTGGGACAATTAGAATTTAAACTTGAATTTCAGATAAATAACAAATACCCCTTTAGTATCAGTATGTCCCAAATATTGCATAGGACTCATGTTAAAAAAGTTAAATGTTAAAAAGTTATTTGTTATTCAGGTAATACATTCAGATCTAGTAAGGCATCCTGTATTTTATCTGGCAGTCCTAGTCAGTAATCTTAGGGGCCATAACGGTGAGCACATGCGCTACATAGAGATGGCACAAGACTCAAGCCAGGGCCATCAGAATCTGTCTCTAGGATTTTATATACGCATACAGCTGTTGAAAGAGAAAGGCTCTATTTCTAGGATCATGTCGATGTCGAGATTCTCCTCCATTAGCCAGATAAAGGAAGCAATGTTAGGATGAGATTCAAGGACTCTAGAACGAACAGAGACAAACTGAGGAGAGAGAGAGAGGAAGGGGGACAGGAAGAGGGTGATGACATTAGGTGTACTTAACCTAATTTGAATTTGACTACTGTTCCTTGTAACCAAGAGTCTTGCTTCACGTATTGTGACTCAGAGAGGGCACATAAATAGCTCTGGGTCACACCGAAGTCAATTCATCAACCTAGGATCTTTTCGACTGACTCCAAAGTCGATGCTCTCTCTACTTCGTTATTCTGCACCTACTAGGAAGGAAACTAAGAAACAGAAGTCAAGGAACAAGTACGTAGCTGGATTCTCCTAATACCTGGTCTTCCAGTGGGGCCCCACCCGGGCACCGTCCCGTCCTTCTGCCTCTGCTCCTCCTTCCTTTCCTCTGGAACCGGTTCCCTGGGAAGAAGAACCAGAGGCTCCGATCTCCTTTTAAAACTTCACTCTGAAAGAGAAGATGAGCAAATTATATTAGAATTCTATTTCTTCAAAGTAAAAGTATTAAACTACTGGGCCTTGGGTCTGTAATCATCTTAACATGAGGGAAATCCCATCAAAGGACTCAGCCTTTGAGTGCCAAGAACTTGGAACGCAGACAAGGTTCTGAGGTCTCTTTCAGCCTGGAAACTACTCGAGGCTTGGGAACGCTGGGGTGCTCTTGCCTTTCAGTAAGAATTGGTCGTCAGGATGAAACATCTCTTCTGAATTAAGTATTAAGGAATCTTTTTGGTGGCTGTCACTCAGTTGTAAATCAATAGAAAACCGGAAATGAAATGGGCATGCTTGTTCTAAGGAACTGATCTTGTTCCATCAGCCTGGGACTTTAGAAAGCACAAAGGCTCCCTAACCCCAAGCATGGGGCTGTGTTCCACAAAATAAAAGATTTCCACATGGAGATGGTGGTTCCCTCACATCTTTGTATTGTAAAGCAATTAAGTGGGTACTGATTGGAAACAACAGACATTAGGCAGCAGTTGCAAATTTAATTTATACAGGATACCCAAGTTGAGTTGTGGTATATTCTCGTCTAATGTTTTACTCCCCTCTAGTGGATTTTTATATAGGATAGCAGATGTTAGAGAAACACAAGAATTTACAAATGTGTTTAACACATGTTTATGTTTTATGGAATTTCACATTCAGTAGAATTTTAAAGATGAAAAAATTAGCACTGGCTGGGTGACTCAGTTAGTTGGAGTGTTGAACTGTGCACCAGAACGCAGTGGGTTTGGTTTCTGGTGAGGACGCACACCCGGGTTGCGGAATCGATCCCCAGCTGGGTGGGGGTGGTGCCTATGGCAGGCAACCAATCAGTGTCTCTCTCTCTCTCTCCCATCCTCCCTCTCTACAGTTAATAAAACATACCCTTAGACGAGGATTAAAAAATAGATTGAAAAAAAAAAAACTTGAAGTTCTGTTAGTTTACTTCTCATTTTGCAGGTGAAGAAATTCAGACAGAAAGGGGCAGTGATTCACTCAAGGTCACATAGTTGGTTCTAAGTGGATCTTCTCAACTGCAATGATGGTACTGAACATATAAACTTATGGTTCTCGTGGAATGGACTAGAAAGTTTACACCTGTTCACTCAGATGCTCCTCAACCAAGGAGAGACTTATGCTCTGGAGGAAATTGGAAATCAAATTCAGTAAGTGCCTTAGGGACTGTGGGTACTCTGGGAGGATGGGGGCTTACAGCAGAAAGGGAAGGGGAATTGTTGACAAGGAGACCTACACATGAAAATACTGTGCAGATAAGCTCTGGTTTGCCTTCCTCCTTGCTAATGTTGAGGGGTGCAGTGCCTGCTCAAGGTGTCCTTTGTCTTAGAGACTTTCCTATTTTATCATCTGAATTCTTGCTGTGTAATTTTCAGCTCTGCTTCATTCTGCTAAATCCTTTACTGTCATTCTCCAAAAAATGTCTACTTCCCACTGCTCTCTGTATAAATGCGAAGTTTCATTTTTTGGATATGGAAAGTTTTTATTCACAGTACAATATTAATATAATAAACCATAATTTTCTTGATTATAAAAGTAACTGGTTCAATGCAGGCAATGTATTTAATTACACAAAAGAAAATTGACATCTCCAACATTGGTGGCTCACTTCAGGAATGTCTGATTAAGTTTCTAGTGGCTTCCTCCCAGAGATAACACTATAATCTATTGGAAAACAAACAAAAAAACCCACAGACTTCCTGCTAATAATGGAGACTGAATACAATTAAACAGGTAATGGAGACGGCTGACATTTGGGAGAAGGAAATGGAAAAGGGTGAATTTCCTTGCTTGTTTATTTTTTTCAGATTTTGGCCTCAGGGCAGACCACAGTTGGCTACATGAGGCAGCTAAAATGTCTATAGAAAACCAATAGTGTTTCTGGCCTGAAGAATCGGAGAACAGAGCTTAAGGCAAATAGCCACTCACTGGAGATTGAGGGAAGAATTCTGGCAATGAGAAATACAGAGAGAGGAACCAAAACTTCTGTGTAAAAATTTTCACTAAAATTTGTGTAGATCCCTGAAACTCTGTTTGGGGGGGTGGGGTCAGATTTTAGGTAGCTCAGCTAAGGGTAAAATAACTGAGATTTGGGCTAGTGCTCAAGAGACAAAAATTTGCAGTTTAAGTCTAGATGCTCACAAAACCAAACCAAAACAAAAAGTAATACTCTCCAGAGAAATGTAACAGAATCCAGAGTCTTCCTAGATAAGGTTCACAATGTCAAGAATACAATCCAAAATTATTAAACATAATAGAAATCAAAATATGATATATTCTTGAGAAAAATGACTAAAAAAGGTGAAACCTGATATGACCCAGCTTTTATAATTTATCAGGTGAAAAATTTTAAGGCAGTTATAACTTTGCTGTAACAAAGAAATAGAACCTTAGGTATTTGTGGTACAATATCAAAATATTTAACATATATATAATTGGAAGCCCAGAAACAAATGCAACACAAACATTTTAAGAAATAATGGCCAAAATACTTCTATTTTATGTAAGTTATAAATTTACAGTTTATAATAGTTTAGCAAACCCCAAATCAGAGCATAGCCAAATTGCTCAAAATTAAGGATAAAGAGTAAATTTAGAAAGAAGCCAGAGAAAAACGATACATTACGTATAGGTGAATAATGATTTGAATGACTGTGACATTTCAGAAATAATGAAGACAGAAGACAACTAACTAACCAACATCTTCAAAGAACTGTAAGAGGAAAAAAAACAACCCATGCTAGCTCCAAATTTTATATTAAAAAGTTTTATATCAACCAAAATATTCTTTAAGAAATGAAGGCAAATAAAGCCCTTTTCAGATAGAAGGAAATTCAGAGGACTTGTCAACATAACTACACTAGAGATATGCTGAAGTAAATTCTTCAGGCTGATGAAAAATAAGGCCAGATGGAAAACCCAGTTCTTCCGAAAGAAAGGAAGGAAAGGAAAAAGAGAAGGAAAAGAGGAAGGAAGGGCGGAAGGGAGAAAAGGAAGGAAGAGCATCAGAACTGGTAAATATAAAATATTACTTTTTCTCTTAATTTCTTTAAAATATGTGACAGTTTAAAGGAACACTTGTAATACTGGCTCATGGGTGTATCATGTTTATAATGTATATAGATGTAATACATATGACAATTACGAAGGATGGAGGTAGCTGATAAATGGATTTATAGGGTTTTAAGTGTTTTACATTTTATGTGAAGTGATGCAGTTATATATCTTCATAGCAGTTTGAGTTATACAAATATATGCATTTGTAAAAGCTGAATGAATTTACATTTCGAATTTGTACACTTTACTATATAAGTAAAAATTACCTCTAAAGAAAATTGCTATAGCCCTGACCAGTGTGGCTCAATTGGTTGGGCATCGTCCTGCAAAGCAAAATGTTGCCAGTTTGATGCCTGGCGTTGGGTTGTGGGTTTGGTCCCTGGTGGTGGTGTGTATGAGAAGCAAGCGGGTGATGTTTCTCTATCATATCAGTGTTTTTCTCCCTTTCTTTTCCCTCCCCCCCTCCCCCCCTCCCCTTCCTTCCTTCCTTCCTTCCTTCCTTCCTTTCTTTCTTTCTTTCTTTCTTTCTTTCTTTCTCCCTCCCCCTCTTTCTAAAAATAAAGAAATAAATAAAATCTTTAAAAAAATTACTACAAATACTATTGAACTCAAGTTAATATGCATGTTGAAAAATTAAAAAAAAACTGTACTGATATTTGCTGTTTCCTTTTAAATAAAAATAAGAGAGATTAATGCATGACCAGAGGAATTGATAAATGGATAGATATGTGATAAAACAAATAATGTAAAATATTGTTAGTATAATTTAGGTAGTAGGTATACAATTGTTTACAGACAAATTCTTTTAACTTCGCTAGATGTTGAAAATGTTTATAATAAAACATTGGAAATTTGGGCTTAAAATTATATTTATAAACATTTATATGAATATGCTCTATTTTTGATTTTTCCGATGTAATGATGATATTTATTACTAGCTTAAAGATGATTTTTTTTACTTTTTCAAACGCAACTTATAAGAAAAAACAGGTTCCAGAAATTTATTTAATATAGAAGTGTCTTAGCTTTAGTTACTATGACAAAAAGCATAAGCAAGGTAGCTTAAACAAAAGACAGTTATATCTCATGCTTCTTGTACTTCCCAGAGAAGTACAAGATTAGGGTACTGGCATATTTGGTTCCTGGGGAGAACCCTTTTCTTGGTTTGCAAACAGCTGCCTTCTCCCATGTTCTCACATTGCCTTGAGAGAGAAAGAGAGCTCAGGTGTCTTCTCTTCTTATAAGGACACTAGACCCATCATGAGCCCCACCCTATGACCTCATATAAACCTCCCATAGACTCCCAACTCCAAGTATCACCACGTTGTGGGATTAGCGCTTCAACGAATGAATTTTGGGTGGGACACAACCATTCATTTAGTCATAACAAGAAGTTACTAAAGAAGGGAACTCAAACTTTTATCATACATCAGTGCCACTTTTAATATTTTGGTGAATTATCTTTCAGTATTTTAAAACATTAATATATTTATTTATTATTTTAATTTTAAATATAGTTTATTGATTATGCTATTACAGTTGTCCCATTTTTTTCTCCCCTTTATTCCCCTCCACCCTGCACCCCCTTACCCACATTCCCTCCACCTTAGTTCATGTCCAGGGTCGTACATGTAAGTTCTTTGGCTTCTCCACTTCCTACACTGTTCTTAACCTCCCCTTGTCTATGTTGTACTTACCATTTATACTTCTTATTCCCTGATTCTACCTTTCCCCCATTCTACCATCCCTCTCTCCATTGATAACCCTCCATGTGATCTCCATTTCTGTGATTCTGTTTATGTTCTAATTGCTTAGGTTATTTTTGTATTTAGGTTCAGTTGTTGATAATTGTGAGTTTCTTGTCATATTACTGTTTATAGTTTTAATCATCCTTCTTTCTTAGATAGGTCCCTTTGACATTTCATGTAATAGGGTTTTGGTGATCATGAACTCCTTTAACTTGACCTTATATGAGAAGCACTTTATCTGCCCTTCCATTCTAAATGAAAGCTTTGCTGGATAGAGCAATCTTGGATGTAGGTCCTTGCCTTCATGACTTCGAATACTTCTTTCAAGTCTCTTCTTGCCTGCAAGGTTTCTTTTGAGAAATCAGTTGATAGCCATATGGTAACTCCTTTTTAGGAAACTCTTTCCCTTTCTCTTGCTGCTTCTAAGATTCTCTCCTTATCTTTAATCTTGGGTAATGTAATTATGATGTGTGTTGGTGTGTGCTTCCTTGGGTCCCACTTATTTGAGACTCTCTGACTTCCTGGACTTCCTGGAAGTCCATTTCCTTCACCAGATTGGGGAAGTTCTCCTTCATTATTTTTTCAAATAAGGTTTCAATTTCTTTCTCCTGCTCTTCTCCTTCTGGCACCCCTAGAATTCGGATGTTGGAACTTTTAAAGTTGTCCAAGACATTTCTAAGCCTTTCCTCATCTTTTTGAATTCTTGTTTCTTCATTCTGTTCTGGTTGAATGTTTATTTCTTCCTTCTGCTCCAAATTATTGATTTGAGTCCCAGATTCCTTTCCTTCACTGTTGGTTCCCTCTATATTTTGCTTTATTTCACTCTGCATAGCCTTCACTTTTTTCTCTACTTTGCGACCACACTCAACCATTTCTGTGAGCATCCTGATTACCAGTGTTCTTAACTCTGCATCTGATAGGTTCCCTATCTCCTCATTGCTTAGCGTTTTCTAGAGATTTGATCTGTTCTTTTATTTGGGCCATATTTCTTTGCCTCAGTTCATGTGTTACATTACAAGGGGTGGGGCCTTATGTATTTGCCATGGTGGGGCAACCCATGTTGTTCTCTATGTGGGGGACAGGTGAGAGAGGGAGCAATGCTGCTTACTCAGCTCTTAGCTGGCTTTCAGTCACTTCTGTTATTCACAAGCAAATTGGGTTCTTCTGGTGCTGATTACTGGGTGGGTGGGTTTGTGTACATTCTAGGACCCTGTGGGCCTTTCCAATGAACTTTCCTATGAGGCTGGTAGTTTCTCCCACTGCTGCAACACCCCAGTTTTTTACAGCCAGAGGTTTTGAGACTTAATTTCCACGCTGGAACCCTGGGTTGCATGGTCTGTCTTGCTCCTTATGTCCCTCCTGGTTTATCTGTACATGAATGTGGGACAGACAGACACCACCTCTCCCTACTGGTCCTCTAGCCGATACCTTGATGCATGTCCTCTCTGCCTGGCTGCTGGTCTCTGCCTCTGCTACTGGTCTGAATGAATGTTTCTTCTTTAACTCCTTGGTTAAAGACTTTCATACAGTTGTTGGACTTCCACACAGTTTGATTTTCTGACAGTCCTGGTATTTCTTGTTTTTAAATTTGTTGTTGTCCTTCTTTTGGTTGTGCGAGAAAGCAAAGTGTACCTACCTACACCTTCATCTTGGCTGGAAGTCAAACATTAAATATTTATATTATCTTTTCCACTATGGGTATTTTATTAGGACATTAAATATTTTTCTGAAATATAATTTTAATTGCTAAATTACATGAAGATACTAAAATTAAGTTAATAATTTTCCTGTCATTTGACATAAATTGTTTTTGAATTTCTACATAAATTCTCACATAAGAAGAGGTTATGAAGTAAGAATCAAGAATCTTAGATTGCATTAACCTAGTGAAGGGCATGAGACTTCACTGCAATTAATAAAATTAAAAGACAGTGCCTTTAAAATTCTGACGGAAAAGATTTTCAATTTATAATTCGAAACTCATCCTGTAAATAAAATGAATAATGCAATGTCTTAAAAAATTTATGCATTTTAAAGAAACAATTATATCATGTGCATTGCCAAAAATAAGGCAAAAAATAAAGGGGAAGAGTCCAGGATCTGGGAAACAAGGATCCGATGTAGCATGGTGGAAAATGAAGGAAATTCCCAGGATGGTGGGGAAGGGAAGTCCCAGTGGTACAGCAAGCCCAGAGCGCAGTTAGTCTAGGTTAGTGGAAAAGGATGGACATACCCAAGAGAGTGAGTTCTTTGAGAAAAATGAAACTTACAGAATACCTGATAAGTTGAATTTGAGAGGATATTTTTAATTCTGTTGAAAAATTGTGGATGAAGTAATGAGAGGTAATTATATAAAAACTGAGGAAATAAAAAGCCAGTATTTCCTCTAGAGAAAAAAAAATTCATGTGGAAATAAACCTTGTCATTGTGTACTAAAGGCTAATTCCTAAATAATATTTATTTTATTATAATGTGGGGGGGCTTCACCCACAGAGCCCCCCAGGCCACCACAGATGAGAATAAGTCTACCAAGAAATGATCTGCTTGGGGAGGAAAGGTGGCCAGTCTCTCAAAGGAGAAGGGCTAAGAGCCTTTTCCTCAATGGGCTTTTATTGGGTTCAATTTGCACAGGAATACAGGTAAAGTTCATTAATCATTGTCAGGCAGTAAGGATCAAGTAATAGACAGCATACAAAGAACTACGAGGGCTTATTCTGAGTCAAGGTCTGTTAGCTAAAGGGCTACAAAACATTAGGAAATAAACTTATTTTCTGCTCAGATGCTTATCAGAAAACTTAGCACATTCTTAGCAAAGCAGGTTTCACAGGATTTTATGTATTCTTTCTCAGGCCTGATCACCTCAGGGAACCCACCCTTTCCAGCACAGGGCTGCACAACCCTCTGTCATTGTTTCAGGGTTAAGTCAGACAGGGGAAGTAAGGCAGACAAGAGATTAGGAGACTTCTTGCAGACAGAATGAGGACTCAGGCTATGTCAAAGCCGAGGGGTGAGGGTCCATCACACCCTTTTGCTGTAGCCCCCAAGTCCTTCCCTGGGGCCCCCTGTGATCATGCCTGTCTTAGGTTGTCCCTCCATTTAGGAATCTTACCTGTCATTGGCTAACAGATCATGCACTGGGGACCAGGCAGGGTGAAGTAAAAGGGGCAGAGGCAGCGCCCCTGCCAGGAAGATAAGCTTTGTTTCCTCAGTGGTTTATGGTCCCAAGGTCACTCAGTCAGCCTTAGCTATGGGGGTTACAGCTTCTGACAACAGGCAGGGCAGTTCCCAACATTATAATAATATAAATACTTTATACCAATTTAAGCAAAAAGAATAAAAAGCTATATTGAGATTATCAGGGAGGTGAGTATACATGTAGGGGCAAGTAGGGTATATAAGAATTGATTTTTAAATAAAATTTTATGGGTGACATTGGTTAATTGGATTATGTAGGTTTCAAGTGTACATTTCTATAATACATCATCTCTATATTACATTGTGTGCCTACCACCCAAAATCAAATCATCTTTCTCACCATATAGTTTGGCCTTTACCCTTCACTACAGTATACCCCCTTTCTTCTGGGAAACATCATATTGTTTATGAGTTTTAATTTTATATCCCATATATGAGGGAGGTCATATGGTTCTTAGGTTTCTCTGATTGACTTGTTTCACTTAGGATAATATTTTCAAGGTCCACCCATATTATTGCAAATGGCAGTATTTCTTTTTTTCTTATAACTGAGTAGTATTCCATGTTTTAACTCTACCACTTCTTCTTTATCAAGTTCTTTATCAAAGGACACTTTGGTTGTCTCTATGTTTTGGCCATCATGAATAATGCTGCAATGAACGAAGGGTGCATGTTTCTTTGTGACTAAACGTTTTCAAGTTTTTCTGGTAGATACCCAGAAGAGGGGTAGCTGGGCTCTATGGAAACTCTATTCTTAGTTTTTGGAGGAACTGCCATACTGTTTTCCATAGTGGCTGTGCCGTTTACACCAGCAGTGAATGAGGGTTTCTTTTTCTCCACAGCCTCTCCAATGCTAGTAATCACCTGTCTTGTTGATAATAGCAGTTCTAACAGGTGTGAGGTAGTATCTCATTAGAGTTTTGACTTGCATTTCCCTAATAGCTGTTGAAGTTGAACATCTTTTAATATATTTGTTGTGTGCCCCCAACTGGAAACCTGGCCCGCAACCCAGGCGTGTGCCCTGACTGGGAATCGAACTGGCGATCCTTTGTTTCACAGGCCCACACTCAATCCACTGAACCGCACCAGCCAGAGCCCATTTTTAAATTCAATTGTTTGTTTGGTGTTGAGTTATATGAGTTCTTTATATATTTTTGATATTAATTCCTTGTCCGAGCTGTTGTTTGCAAAACAAATTACTGTATATACGAAACTTTATTTTTCATAAGCATAATCATGAATATACACAAATCCAAAACAGACGAAACTTAAAGAGGAAAACAGAGGAGAGAATTATAGGATACCACAGACAAAACAACAGATAGAAACACAAAAGAAAGGAACCAGTGGAGACACAGAGCTACCAGAAAACAAAAGATGAGATGGCTATAGGAAATTTTCACACATCAATAATTATCCTAAATGTAAATAGAGTGAATTCACCAATAAAGAAGCACATATTAGTGATCAGATCAAAAACAACCCCCTAAAAAACAAAACAAAACCCAACCAATATGCTGCCTTTAGGAGACACATTTAAGCTGCAAGACAGAGTTAGACTCAGGTGAAAGGATAGAAAATGATTCTCCAAATAAATAATATCCACAAAGAGCAGGTGTAGCCTCTTATATATGACAAAATAGACTTCAAGATGACAAAGGTAGCAAGAGACAAATATAGGCATTTTATAAGGAAAAAGGGTACACTACAACAAGAATATATTAACAGTGTATATGCATCCAATCAGGGAGCACCAAAATGAATAAAACAACTACTAACAACTAAAGGGAGAAAGTGACAGAAACACAATCATAGTTGGGGATCTTAACACTCATTGACAGCTCTAGATAGATCATTCAAACAGAGAAACAATAAATAAATATTGACCTTATATGACACATTATACCAAATGGATGTCATTGATATTTATGGAGCCTTTCATCCCAGAACATATTATACATTCTTCTCTAGTGCACATGGAATGTTCTCAAGGATAGACCAAACTAGTCTGAGTAAATTTATAAAGACTGAAATTACACCAAGCATATTCTTGACCACAGTGTTTTGAAATTAGAAATCAACTGCAAAAAGGAAGTTCAGAAACCCACAAATATGTGGAGATTAAACAACATGCTACTAAACATTGACTGGGTCAAAGAAGAAATAAAAGGTGAGATCAAAAGATATATAGAAATGAGAATGACGATATGACATATCAGAACTTCTGGGATGCAATGAAAACTGTAAATAATGCTGGAAATAAATATAAAGCTAAAAAATGTAAAAAAATTTAACACAAACATGTTATTAAGAAATTTGAGGTAAATTCTAGAAGACACAGCTAAAGGAATTTTTGTAGGGAGTAGAAAAAGATGGGGCAGGATTTTGCTGTTTTTCATTACAAATACCTCAGCTTGGACTAGGTATTTTAATCTTTCATTAAAAGTTTTAAAAACTCACATCATTCTACTTTAAACTTTTATGGTTTATACTTTTGTTGTGCAGGATTTTATTTTACTTAAAAGGTAATCCCACACATTATATATTATTTTTCTCTTATGCAGTTGTTTGTCGAGATTTATCCATATTCTTAGTATTTATTTTTCTCACTAGTATTTCCTCTTGTGTTTCAGACTCTCCTTTTGAGATTTTTAATTTTTTTACGGATGTAGTTGCTTTACAAGTTACTTTGATTAAAATATATATTAGAAGTTAATTTATTTAGTTTTTATGGAAAAAATTAATTTTTTAACTTCAATTTTAAAAGAAAACTTTGCTGGATGTAGATCTATAAATTGAGAATTTTATTCAATGCTTCAGGACTTTATTTATTTTCCTGCTTTTATTGTTGGTGAGAAATCAGCTTTTGGTCTAACTGACATTTCTTTGAAAGTAATCTATTATTTTACTTCCTGGCTGATCTTTTTTTTTGATGGGGGATGGTGGCAGGGGGTGCAGTTAGGGAAGGGTAGAGTATACTTTTAAGATCACCATCTTTTTAACTTGATGTTTTACTGTTTCATTACAATGTATCTCAGTGAAGATTTGTTTCTATTTATCTGCTTGGGATTCATTGGGGTTTCTGAATCTGAAGATTCATGAGTAATAGATTCTGGGAAAGTTTCAGCTATGATATCGTCAAAATATTGCCCCTCCCCGTTACCCCCTTTTCTAGGACTGTGGTTAATTGTTCAAACTTCTCAGTCCATGTTCTATGGCTCTTGACTTCTACTACATATTTTTAATTTCTGTACCTGTCAAATTACATTCTGGTTATTTCCTTAGCCCTATTACTCACTTCACTAAATCTCTTTTCAGCCACATCTAATCTGCTGTTTAAATTGTTACCGAGTTTCTAATTTTAGTTTCCAAACATTTTATGTGGCTTTCAAGAAATGATTTTTTGCTGTTCTTAATAAAGTGTTATTCCTTTTCATATTTTTGATAGCACTTATTTTTAAAGCATATTAAGCAAAGTTATTTTATATTAGTTTTTTTATTATACTAACATACCTAGTCTGTCTACTGATAGGTATAATTCTGAAGTTTGGTGATGTTATTAATGAGAACTCAGGTGCCTTGAAATTTTATTCTTAGGAATTCACTAAATTCTGTGTTTAGTGAATTTAATTAAGGTGTGCTACTCAGCAAAGAACTGTTTTTGCTTCTGTAGCATGTATGGGGGCCTTTCCAACCTGAGAACTCTAAATTGAAAAAAAAAAAGTATTTTGAACTCAATAGAAATTTAACTCCTTACTATGGTTTTAGAAATTTCAGGAGAGATTTTTTTTCCTTTACTTGAGGCAAGTCCGAACAGGCAGATTTCTTATCATTTCTCTCCATGGGGCTTTTTCTTCTTTGTTTTCTAGTTTGCTCACTAAGAGTGCTCCCTTTGCAGGGGTCTTGCTTTATATCGGGGTATCTGGTCTGACTCCCTGCAAAGGCCCTGTTCCTCTGCTCAAACGTCCCTTTCCCGTTGGCCACCAGGGACTGACTAATATTTCTAACGCAGCCTTTGACTTCAGTGCTGGCTCACCCTCTCAGTTCAGGCTTCTGGCAATTTGCAGTCTCTGAGGATTTTCCTCACTTTGTTGTCAGATCAATTATTTATTTAGTGACTTGAGGGATTATTTACTTGCTGGAATTGAAAGATACTGTAAATGGGTTTGAGGGAAATAAGATCAGGGCTTTCATGGATAATTAGCCAGCTATAAATCTGTAAAGACCTCCCACAATATAACATTATATGTAACATATATTATATACTTTATCTGATATTTTGAAGTGTATTGTTCTTTCTAGGAGAAAATTTGTGGCTATTTAATTTGGTATATTGAAGAAAATAGAAATACTTTGCTTTCTTTCATTCTTGATTTTTTGACTTTTTTCTCTCTCCCTTTATCTTCTCTGTTGTCTTTCTTATTTTTTATTCCTTTTCACCATTCCATTTCCTTTTTTTTGGTCAATCTAGTCTTCTTTTACATGTCCTTGATCTTCACTTTTTGTTTTCTTGTCTCTTGATTTTTATGTTTCTTTTCTTTCTTTGTTTTCTTTCTTGTTCCTCCAATTCTTTCCTTCCCCTTTTTTTCTATCATTCACAAAATTTTTCAATAAAGGCCAAAAGATTATTCTTGGTTTAACACAGAATAATTGCTTAATGATCTTTTTTATGAAAACTTAGTTTAGCCAATACTAATTAGAACAATGAATCTGTGTCATTGGAATGAGATCAAATGACTTTCATATAATGAAATCAAATGATCAAATGATTTATAATGACTTTCATATAACAAGTGCTCAATAAATGTTTTTGAATGCAACTTCATTAAAAATTCTAGCTCTTCGATGGTAAACACGTTGAGAGATAAAAATGTTGTCAAGTAGACTGTACCTGTGACTCAGTCAAGCCTAACCCCAGCCGACAGGGAAATTGATGGAATGTTAATTGATAGCAGCTGTATGACTGGCATGAGTGCAGCCACAGGAAATGGCCAAGGATCTCTCAGCAAGCGTAAAGCTTACATTTATCAAAGGCCCCAGAGACTTTTTAATGAGAGTGACCTCCAGTTAAAATTAAAGTGAAGGGGGACTAAAGATAGTAATTTGGGGACTTTGGGTCTTAGCGTATTTTCCACCTAATAGCCACTGACTTAGAAAATGAAACTCACGGGATTCTCAGAATAGTAATGACTTGGCCTTGATGTTCTGGAGAACCCCATTAAGTGGGCTCATGACTTGTTGGTTAGCAACATTGGAAAATATGCTATGTTTTCCAATGAGATACAGAAAAGAGAGAAATCCCCCAATTTAAAACACTCATCATATATCGATATGTCTTGGCTGATAGAAATCAGGTGGTGGTGATTGCATTTGCCTCTGAGCAGGCTGAGAGCGATCGCTTCCTCACTGGATGGAAAGAACTCTCAGTGGGTGCGAGGGCAGGATCAGAGTCTTTGTGGATCAGTCGCTGGTGGCACTTCTGTAAAGGCATGGCGCTATATGGAAAATCCTCAGTTGGGACTGGAATAAAGTGACAAAGCTAAACTACAGGTTCTAAGACATGTTGGTGGCGAGCACCAGACAGTCTCTTGGTTCTTGGGATTTCGCCAAGAGAAATCAATAATCTCTCAGTCCACTATCTGAGGACAACTGGACTGTAATACGCTGGCTTGACTTTGAGCATGTTTGAAATGTTAAAGTATGGTCAGTGTGTAACTGTATACTAGCCTGTTACTTTATCTAATTTTCCCTCTCCAATGCACACCTTTACTTTTTGGGGCATTTTAAAGTAAATTCCTGACATTATAGTATGGCATTTCACCTGTAAATATTGTGGTATCCTGGCTACTCCTGAGAAAGGTCAAGGTTATAACCAACCAGCGGTCCAATAGATAGAGAAAGCCACAAGACATGAACCTGGTCCATGATACTTCCTCTCACCTGCTGTTGCTAACATGTGCCTAGCAATTTCTATGTATGTGTCAGGAACATTGTAAGCGCTTTACATTTTTAACCCCATTTTACCCCTGTGACAAACTTGGAGGGAGTTGATTTCCTTGGGGACTGTATGTTCACCACCAGCACATGCCCCCCTCTGTAGGAAGGGTTAGGAACTGGGACCCAGGGGGCCCGTTTTTTCTTCACATTAGCCTCAGAAGGGTGGAGGTGACTACTCTGGATCCTTTTGTTTTACCTATGTAGGAAAAATCCATTTCCCTGGGTAAAAAAACATTTATTCAGAGCACAAAGGGCTGTTTTTATTCTTGGATACCGAAAGGCATTCCTTCATCAGAGTAATACTTGAGGTCATCTGTGCATTTTTTACTATTAAACAGTATTTATTGCAGGTATTTTCTTTTCATATATTTTCTGCCTCTTTGTAATGATTATAAAAAAGTGCAAGAAGGTATGTTGGACAGGCAGACTTATTTGGAATTAGTCAGCTTGCTTTCTCTCAGACGGTACAGGGAAAGTAAGTACATCAGTAGGGGTGTTCCTGTACCCCTCTGCTATATATTATCTTCTACTATGGTAACCTTTTGGGTTGGAATACTTTAAATTGGAAAAAGGTGGCTTTTCCAACTCTGTAACCCAAAAACATCTGACCACTTGCATTTTGACTCAAAAATAAATTTTGAAAGTTATTTGGATATTTAAAGGAACAGATGAAGAAATTGTATGATATTTTAAATATATTATTTCATAGTTTAAAAATTGTGAATATAAATCCTCTGAGAATTCAAGTGTACATAGGAAGAATTTTTTACCAGGTGGCGGTCCTAAGCAGAGCTTTTCATCTAAGATTAGTAACTATTTTTGTATGTAACTATGTGTGTGTGTGTGTGTGCTTAGGTTTTACTTTTTAAAAAAATTTTATTGATTATGCCTTCACAATTGTTCTATTCCCCCCTTCATTTCCCTCCACCCTGTACCCCCTGCCCCCATGATTCCCCCCTTTAGTTTATGACCATGTGTCTCAAGTTCTTTAGATTCTATATTTCCCATACTATTTTTGCCCCCTATCTATTTTCTACCTACCATCTATGCTACTTATTTTCTGTACCTTCTCCCCCATTCTCCTCCTCCCACTCCCCTATTGCTAACCCTCCATGAGATCTTCATTTCTATGTTTCCGCTCCTGATCTAGCTGTCCTTTTAGTTTGCTTTTGTTTTAGGTGTGGTTGTTAATAACTGTGAGTTTGCTGTCCTTTCACTGTTCATCTTTTTTATCTTCTTTTTCTTAGGTAAGTCCCTTTAATATTTCATATAATAAGGGCTTGGTGAACTCCTTGAATTTGATCTCATCTGAGAAGTACTTTATCTGTCCTTCCATTCTAAATGAAAGTTTTGCCGGATAGAGTAATCTTGGTTGTAGGTCTTTGGATTTCATGACTTGGAATATCTCTTTCCAGCCCCTTCTTGCCTGTAAGGTCTCTTTTGAGAAATCCACTGACAGTCTGATGGGAACTCCTTTGTAGGTTACTGTCCCCTTATCTCTTGTTGCTTCTAGGATTCTCTCCTTCACTTTAATCTTGGCTAATGTAATGATGATGTGCCTTGGTGTGTTCCTCCTTGGGTCCAACTTCTTTGGGACTCTTTGAGTTTCCTGGATTTCCTGGAAGTCTATTTCCTTTACCAGATTGGGGAAGTTCTCCTTTATCATTTGTTCAAATAAGGTTTCCACTGGTGGCTGTTCCTCTTCCCCTTTTGGTACCCCTATAATTCAGATGTTGGAGTGTTTAAAGATGTCCTGGAGGTTCCTAAGTCTCTTCTTATTTTTTTGAATTCTTGTTTCTTCATATTTTCCTGTTTGGCCATTATTTTCTTCCTTCTGGTTCACTCCCTTGATTTGAGTCCCAGCTTCCTCTTCATCACTATTGGTTTCCTGTGCAATTCCCTTCATTTCAATTAGTTTAGCCTTCATATGTTCCTCTAATTTGTGACTAAAATCAACCAGTTCTGTGAGTATCCTGATCACCAGTGTTTGAACTGTGCATCTGAAAGTTTTGCTATTTCTTTGTTGCTTAGGTTTATGGGCTCTGGGGCTCTGAGATCTTCTTGAGCTATTTTTGGTCTGTTTGTACCCGTTAATTATGAAGAGCGGAGCCTTAGGTGTTTACCAGGGTGGGGTTGCCCAGATTGCTGGGTTGTGACGCTGTATGTGGGGGTGGGGTCAGAGTGGGGAAATGGTGGCCCCCTCTGCTGCCTCTCGCCACTGGGGCCTGCTCTGTCCCGTCTCACCACCCACTCCTTCGCTGGTCTATCTGCACACGAATGCGGGACCACAGTCAACCTGCCACCCTGCACCCTCACTGGGTACGCTGGTCGCTCACTGGGTCGCTCTTGCAACCCAATACCTGGGATCCACGCGCCTGAGTCCGTCTGACCGAGTTTTCCTGTGCTACCCTGCTCCACCAGCTGCTGGCTTCGTCCTTCTTACCGGTCAGGCTGAAGAATTTGTTGTTACCAGACTTCCAAAAAGTTCAATTTTCTGTGTTCTGGCTGTGTTTTCTGTTGCTAGTATTTTGTTGTCTCTAAACTTGGTTGTGGGAGAAAGCACGGCATCTCCACCTATGCCTCCATCTTGGAGGAAGTAGGTTTTACTTTTACATTTAATTTTTAGTCCTTGGAAATACCTCCAAGTAGTCAGGTAGTAGGTCTCATATTGAATAAACCCTCCTTTCTCCAAAGGTATAAAAGTACCCCTTGGTTCCCAGAGTAATTTCTTAACTATAAGTATTTTGAGACACGTTGTTCTGTTTCTTCAGTGTCTGTGGTTCTGGTCCAATATCACACACTATTATAATTCAGATAACTTCAAAATAAACTTTTGAATCTGATAGAGGAATTCTATGTCGGCATTACCCATAAAGTTTTGAAAAATTCTTTTTTGTAAAAAATGTTTTTAGAGGGAGGAGAATGGAAGGAAAGATGGAAACATCCATGTGTGGTTTCCTCTCATGTGCCCCCTACTGGGGACCTGGCCTGCAACCCAGGCATGTGCCCTGACTGGGAATCGAACCAGTGATCCCTTTGGTTTGTAGGTCTGTGCTCAATCCACTGAGCTGCACCAGCCAGGGCAGTTTTGAAAAATTCTGATTCCCAGCCACATACAAGATCACTGAATCAATCAGACTCTCAGGAGATGAAGTCCAAGATGCATATTTTTGGAAGCTTCCTCTGATGATTCTGAGATTCAGCCAATTAGTATAGAGCTAAATATATTTACTAGCTGTATAATAGTCCATGATATAGGTATGTATGATATTACTATTATGAACAATACTATAACAAACATTCTTGATCCATACATAGACACTTGCCCAGCTATTTACTTGGAATAAATTTCTAGAAACAAATTTTCTGAGTCAAAAGGCATTCTTATTTTTATGCATTTTGATGCCCATTGGCCCTCTAGAATAGAACTGCTTTGCATTCTCTCTGTTATTGTCAGAGGGCACCTATTACCTCACATCCTTCACAGTTCTGGGTATTATATTTAGTATTTGCCAATTGTATAATAAGGACTATCTTACTGTAGTTTTAATTTGCATTTTTGCTGTTATACGTATTTACATGGACATGGACACCAGTTTTGGTTTGGACTCTATGAAAATTAATTCTCCTTGAGAGAGGTATGTCTCTGTATGAGTTGAAACTTGAGGGTATCAGGAAGAATGAGGAGGATGCATATTTTCAAGTCACATTTGTGTATAACTCCGGAGGATATGTGATTTGAAGCAGTAATACCGTGTTGCACTGTGTTCCTTAATCATTCCATGTAGGGGAAAGTAGTTCTGGCAATTATTGGGGCCTAGAGGTATCCTGGGGTCGGGCAGGGCTGAGAGAGGAGATAGCATATGCGAGAGAGGACTTTTCTACATGCACGTAGACCTCAGGTGGTTGTTCTGAAATGGGAGAAGTCATCTGGAAGAAAACAGAGTTTGGAGAGGAGTTGGAAGGTAAAAAAGAGGACTTTTTTTTCTCAAGACCTCAAGAAGTATCAAATAGGAGACTGGACTTTTTAAAATTACCTAAGATACAAGTTTGAATTGTTTTTTCTGTACTCTTTCATATCTCAGGTTTTATTTATTATTGGTCATATATATTGAAAATATTTTCCTGAATTTGTTGTGTACCTTTTTAGTACTTACGGTGGCTTTTCTTTTTTGACATATAGACATGTTCTTCTCTTTTACGGTTTCCACTTTTGGTGCTCAGCTATTTCAGTTTTTCCAGATAAAAGTTTTAATTATTTGGTTAAATTTTTTAGACGGTATTGGAATTCTGTGGAATTTATGATCAATTTAGGTAAAATTGACATTTTTGTAGTGTTTAATTTTTCAATTTTAGACATATTACATCTGAGCTTTTATTTTTTATGTTTTTCAGAAAATTTCTTGTATTGCTTTTGTTTTTTCTATGTAGGTCCTATATATTCTTTAAGTTTATTCCTAGATATTTTATAGTTTTTGTTGTTCTATATTGTAATTTCTAATGGACTAATATTGGAATATAAGGAACCTATTGAGTTCATGTATTAATTAGTAAAAGACTAGTTTCTTATTAGTTTAATTGTCTTCCAGTTGGGGTCCTGGCTGGGTAGATCAATTGGTTAGAATGTTGTCCCGATGTACCAAGGTTATGGGGTCAGGGCGCATACAAGAATCAGCCAATGAATGCATCAGTAAGTGGGACAATCAGTCTCTGTCTCTCTCTTTCTCTCTCTCTAAAAGTCAGTCAATCAATAAAAACAGTTCTTCCAGTTGTTTTTCTTGGTCTTTCAGATAGGTAGTTGTCAGTAGTAAATGAGAGTGATTTTGCCTTTTCCATTTCAAAGTATTTATTCCTTGTTTTGTTAGCTTCCCTGATTGCACTGACCAGCCCTTCTAGAATGATTTTAAGTCATAGTTGTAATAGGATTCATTCTTGCATTACATCTGATTTAAAAGAGAATGTCTTTGTACCAGTATTTCTCAAAGTCCCCTTCGATATCCTTAAAAAAAGAGTTCAGTAATAAAATATTTTTTGTAAACACATGGCATATTAAAGGCCTTCAAATATCTGTAGTAAATACACTTGCTTAAATTTGTTCACATATGCTTATCATTTCCTAATTAATAATAAACTGTAAGCCCTTTATCCTTTCTTATTTATTTATTTTTTTAGCACAATAACTACAATCTTACCCAGCCAGTGTTCTACATGTTTAACCATCCTGGTGGATTTTGGCTTGAAACAATTTTTAAGACCACTTTACATAAATTCCTTTGATTCCTACTTTTCTAGTAGTTAAATGATAAATCTTGCCAAATACACTTTTAGTATTAAGATGATAAAATATATTTTTCTTTTGATTGATATGATAAATAATATTAATGGGTCCTTTGATATTAAACTACCTTTGGATTCCTGAAATAAAACATTCCATGACCATGG
Source organism: Artibeus jamaicensis (assembly GCF_021234435.1). Classification (NCBI taxonomy): domain Eukaryota; kingdom Metazoa; phylum Chordata; class Mammalia; order Chiroptera; family Phyllostomidae; genus Artibeus; species Artibeus jamaicensis. The sequence goes on from NW_026521883.1 coordinate 22,289,944, forward strand.
AGTTTCATAACACTTATATCCTTCTATATCTTATTTGCTAATATTTTATTTAATATTTTGGATCTATAGTCACAGAAGATGTTGACCTCTACTTTTCTTTGACATGTCAGTATCAGCCTCTGCCAGTTTCATAGAATGAATTCAAGTCCTTCCTATTTTCTCTATGTCCTGGACGAGTATCATAGCTTTGAAATTCCCTGTTTCTCAAGTATTTTGAAGGAACTGTCTGGGAGTTAGTAATGGTTTGAACATGCTGGGTCTGATGCACATTTTGGGAATAGTTCTTTGATAGTCCTTTCAGTGTCTTTCAGAGTGTATGCTAATTCTCTCTTAGTGTTTGTGGTAGTTGATTGCGTGGATGGATCCAATCAATGCCCTTCTTGTGTCCATGCGCTTCCCAGTGTGGTTTTCCAGCTCCTTGCTTCAAGGTGTAGATTCTCCTGTGCTCATAGCAGCACTGTGTCTAGTGGCCAAGTGCTGGAAGCAGCCTAAGTGCCCAGCAGTAGGTGAGTGGATCAAAAAACTGTGGTGCATTTACACAATGGAATACTATACAGAGAAAGAAAGAAGGAGCTCCTACCTTTTGCAACAGAATGGATGGAACTGGAGAGTTAATGCTGAGTAAAATAAACCAGTCGGTGAAAGACAAATACCATATGATCTCACCTATAAGAGGAAACTAATGAACAAAATAGAACCACAGGCACTGAAACATGAAACAGACTGACAGTGACCAGAGGGGAGGGGGGAGGGGGATAATGGTGAAAAGAAGGCAAAGGGACTAGTTAAGAAGCTTGTATGAATGACCCACGGTCATGGGCAGCAGTGCGAGGACTGACTGTGGGAGTGGGGGGGTAGGGTGGGTAGAGGAGGGCAAAGGGGGGAAGACTGAGACAACTGTAACAAAATAACAATTTAAAAACTCTTAAAAATATACACTTAAGCCCTGGCTGGTGTAGCTCAGTAGATTGAGTGCCGGCCTGAGAACCGAAGGATTGATGGTTGGATTCCCAGTCAGGGCACATGCCTGGGTTGTGGGCCACATCCCCAGTCAGGGGCGAGTGAGAAGCAACCACACATTGATGTTTCTCTCCCTCTCTTTCGCCTTCCCTTCCCCTCTCTCTAAAAATAAATAAATAATAAAATAAAATAAAAACAATATATGCACTTAAAACGGGAACATTGTATTGTACACAAATTCCATCTTAATAAAGTTAATTTTATAAGAAAATTAAAAAATAAGATGTGGATTCTCTTTCTTTGCATCTTCAATCTGGGCTGACCTTGTAATTTCCTTTGGGCACTAGATTCTGATGTAAGTGACAGTGCGTCATTATCTGATGGCCTTGTCTGATTCTCCTCCTTCTCTTGGGACCCTACCACCTCTGTGTGAATTAGCTAACACTAGCCTGCTGGAGAACGGGAGGGTATGTACAGGAAACCGCAGCGTTCCATCCGAGACCATCCTAGACCAGCCTGTGGGTGTTCATCTCCTGAACTGTGCAGGGTCCCAGCGAGATCAGCAGAGCTGCCTGATTAACCGACAGCAGACTGCACACTGGTGAGCAGGCCCTGCGTGGCCGGAAGAAACACGCAGCTGACGCACACACCCGTGACCGATAGTAAATGCTTACTGCTTTCAGCTACTGAGTTTGTTAGGCAGCACGAGTTAACTAAGAGTTCTCTAGCAAATCCTTCTTTACAAGGAGATTTTAAAGCTTATTGTGATAGTTTTATATGGCATTTCCTCATGATTTTGCTATATTTTCTTTTTATCTGTAGTATTACTTGTTGCCTTTGTGTATGAGTGTGTGTTTAGTTAGTTTTGTCTCTTTTATTGGCTTTTTCAAATAATCCCCTCCTGAATATTTTACATATAGTTAAGTTTTATATGAAAAAAGTACATATTCCCCTTTTTTACATCATTCGTGTTATTTTTTACTTTAATTAAAATGAATTAAGATTATACATTTTCCCCTCAGTTCCGCTTTGGCAGAACCTCACATTGTAATTTTGTCATTCTTGTATCTAAATTGGTAATTTTTAGCCACTTTAATTTCTTATTTCACTAAAAATTATATAAAAAACTGAGTTCTTAGTTTGTAAGTATCTTTTATTTTTCCACATGTCTTTAGTTATAACTTTCAATTTTATGGCACTATGGTTAGAGAATATGGTCTTTACAATTTTGAAAACTTGAGATTTTTCTTTTTTGTGGCCTGGGATGGTATTACTTTTTGAAGCTAAACCCCCTGATTTTCAAACAAAAGCTTATTAGCTTGTGGATTAATAAAATGTGAGAATTTTTATAGGTTGGGTTTCAGTAGTGTGCTGAGTGGTTAATGTAATATATCCAGGAGAACTCTACAACTAGAAAGTGACCAATGGGAAGTCAGTGTAAGAAATGCTGATGGAACTGCCAGGATAAGCAGCGAGGGGAGAGAAGTCCCTGGTAGCCTCAGTCTTGGTTGATAATGTTGCCTTGATGACCCACCTGGCTTAGTTAAAGAGGAAAGTGCAAGCAGGTTCTTTTTCTCTGAGTGGGCTTTTACACAAAGGACAAAGACTCAGGACTGTATAAGTCCAAAGACACCTTGAATGTAGTACTAGCCCCTGACCCCCAGTCACCCCTAGCCCATGGGAACATAAAGAATAGAATTCATTTTTGTCACTTGGGGAAAGACAGCAATTTTTCCAGTAGATGTAATGGTCATGTATGGGCCTGCATGTGGGTTCTATCACCTCGGATGTGCTGGAGAGAAAGCTGAGGGTTTCCCCTGTACAGTGCCTGGTGGGAAATCCTGATTCCTAAAGAGAACAGCCAGGCACTAATGATCTACGATGCCCAGCTGCAAGTAACCTAACAGTACTTTCTGATGATATTACCGACAGCAAACAAGATATCCATGCCTAAATTCAAACGACTGCCTTATATTCAAGTTATATTCTTGGTGTATGTTGCCATGGTATTTATGCAGCTAATCTCATCTTTGTCAGCTAAGACTGGATGTGAAATTTTCATCAGAAAATGAAAAGAATTTCAGTCCTTTCATTGTCAATAATACAATTACTTTCTTCTTGTTACCTCTGACATTTAAAAACATATAAGATATTTTATCCAGTTTTGCTAGGTTTTAAAATGAAAGGTTAGGAGAAGGAAATTAGTGATGGCTTATTAATGAGCTGGGCAAATTGTACTGGTCAAATTGATGATTTGAAGAACGAAAAGTACTTTGGAAGAAGCAAGTATTGTGGAACAGTAAGTAATCCTCACTAGACTCTGAAATAGGTAAACAGGAGGTAAAATGATTTATTCTTCTCTCTTCCCTTCCCCCTCCTCCTCCCTCTCCCCCTCCCTCTCCCACTCCTCTCTTTTTTCCCCTGAGAAATACTTCTTTGCACATTCACGGTGGAGACCACCAGGGGGCCTAGTGGCGCACAGGTTTGGTGAATCGGAGTTGAGGTTAACATGGCTGCACCCTTTCCACCATGCGGTAAGATGCCAAGATCCCATAAAACCACAGATGTCAGGTTTTTCTTCTTTTTTATTGCTAGATGCCTATGAAAATGAAAAAAGAAAAAAAAAACAACAGAAGAAGCCAACACATTTTGACAAAATCTTGTATCTGAGGTCTAAAGAGCTGAATTTAGGCCTTTGCTTAATAACAGTTACATACATAATGCCAATTCTGGAAACAAGCTCATTTTAGTTTCAAGTTTAACTTGAATGACATTTTTATTGTAAGTAATTATGACCTACCTGACAGTGAGTAACCGGCAACTTGCAAACATTGTTGTTGATTGTGTCAGGGTTTGGTGTAAGTTACAGAAATCAGAGGATCCAGTCCTCCCTGTTCCTCTGAGGGATCCTTTTAATACTCCTGAGTGCCCTCCTTCCCTACCCACCAGTGTCTTCAATTTCTTTCTTCAGGGTTTTATTGTTTTCTGAGGTATTGTTTAACAAAAGGTCTTTTACATCCTTGATTAAATTTATTCCTACATTGTTTGTTTATTTTTTATGCAATTGTAAATGGGATTATTTTATTAGTTTCCCTTTCTGATAGTTCATTATTGGTGTATAAAAATGCATCTGATTTCTGGATATTTATTTTGTGTCCTGCTACTTTACTGAATTCACTTATCAGTTTTAGTAGTATTTTTGGTGGAAGCTTAAGGGTTCTCTGTATACAGCATCATGTCATCTGCAAATAAGATGGTTTTACTTTTTCCTTTCTAATTTGGATGCCTTTTATATCTTTTTGTCTGATTGCTGTGGCTAGGACTTTCATATTGTACTGAATAAGACAGGTGAAAGCAGATCATTGTTCCTGATCTTAAGGAAAATACTTTCAGTTTTTGCCCACTGAGTATGATGCTGGCAGAGGGTTTGTCATAGATGGCCTTTATTACGTTTAGGTATGTTCCCTCTATTACCACTTTGCTGAGAGTTTTTATCATAAAAGTGTGCTGAATTATATTAAATGCTTTTTCTGCATCTATTGATATGATCATGTGTTTTGTATTCTTTATTTTGCTTATGTGGTATATCACATTTTTTGATCTACGGATATGGTACCAACCTTTTATCCTGAAATAAATTCCATTTGATCATGGTATATGATATTTTTAATATATTTCTAGATCCAGTTAGATATTTTGTTGGGAATTTTAGGGCCTATGTTCATCAGGGATATTGGCCTATAATTTTCATTCTTTGTAGTGTTTTTATCTAATTTTAGAATTAGAACAATGTTGGCCTCATAAATTGAGCTTGGTAGTCTTCCCTCCTCTTAAATTATTTGGAACAGTTTGAGAAGGAGAGGTGTTAATTCTTCTTGGACAGTTTGGTAAAATTCACCTGTGATGCCATCTGGTCCAGGGCTTTTGTTTGTCGGGAGTTTTTTGATTACTGCTTCAATTTCATTAGTTGTAATTGGTCTATTTAGATTTTCTGATTCTTCCTGACTCATTTTTGGAAATTTGTATGTTACTAGGAATTTATTCATTCTGTCCAGGTTGTCCAATTTGTTGGTACACAGTTGTTCATAATATTTTCTAACAATGCTTTGTATTTCTTTGGTGTCAGTTGTTACCTCTCCTCATTCATTTCTGATTTTATTTATTTGGGTCCTCTCTCTTGTTTTCTTAATGAATCTAGTTAAAAATCTGTCAATCTCGTTTATCTTTTCAAAGAACAAGTTCTGGTTTCATTGACATTTTGTTTCTTAGACTCTATTTCATTTATTTCTGCTCTGATATTTATTTATTTAAATATTTATTTATTTTTAGAGAGAGGAGAAGGGAAGGAGAAAGAGTGGGAGAGAAACACAATGTTGCCTCTCTTCCCTCGGGAATCTGCACCTGCCCTACGGCCCCACAGCCAGGGCTGCTCTGATATTTATTATTTCATTTCTTCTACTCTGGGCCTTCTCATTCTTTTTTCTAGTTCCTTTAAGTATAAAGTTAAAGTGCTTATCTGAGATTTTTCTTGTTTCTTGAGGTAGGCCTATACTGTTATGCATTTCTCTCCTAGGATTTCTTTTTCTATGTCCCATAGATTTTGTTTTTTTTCTCACTTTCATTCGTTTCAAGGTAACTTTTTATTTCTTTCTTGACATCATTGTTAACCCATTCATTGTTTCGTAACATTTTATTTTGCTTCCATGTCTTTGTGTGTTTTAAGTTTTATTCTTGTGATTATATATTCTACTTTCATACCATTATGTCCAGAGAAGAAGCTTGATATGATTTTAATCTTCCTAAGTTTATTATGACTTGTTTTTTTGTCCTAACATGTGATCTGTCCTCGAGACTGTTCCATGTGTACTTGAAAATGATGTATATTCTTCAGCTTTGGGGTAAAATGCTCTGAAGATATTAATTAAATTTATCTGGTCTAGTGGGTCATTTAATGCCACTGTTTCCTTGTTGATTTTCTGTCTTGAAGATATAGCCATTGGTGTTAATGGGGTGTTAAAATCCTCTAAAATTCTACCTTTCTCATCATGATACCATAGCTAACTTGTATAGCCTATTTCAAATGTAGAAACTTAGCTGCAAGGGAGTCTTGGAAATATAATGTTTAATTCCTAGTCTTGGCAGTATAGGAAGGCACCCAAAAAGGAGGAGGAAACAGAATGTGGTTGCCAATAGGCATAATCAAAACACAAAGATAAGAGGAATGGATTACTCCAGAAGTTTGTGCATTACATTTCTGTTTTTGCCTGGAATATGTGTCTGCTACTCTCAGTTCCTACTCTAATAGGTATTTACCAGCAAAAAACAAAGTAGAGAGAAAATGAAATAGAATAAAATAGAAAAAATAAGTGTTGTTTTATGAAATGTCTGGGGTTTTTTTTGGTGTGAGTATGTATGTGTGTTGTGTCGTACTCTAAATTGTATTTTTTTGTGTGGGTCATAGTCAAAAGGCTTGAAAAAGATCTGCTTATATGTAACTCCCTCAGTTTTCTGGTATTCTAAGTCTGCTTGTGATACTTCTGTGTATTGCAGGTAACTCTATAATTCATTCCTTATAGTTCTTATTATACATACACACATGTTCAATATTTGTGTTCCCCATTAGACTGCTCCCAGGGGAGAGCTCAGATACTGTGCTTATCTTTCTGTTACTTTTACATGAGGCCTGTCACACTGTAGGTTTTCTACACCTTTGTTGAATGAATAAAGAAGAAAGGGATTGTTATGGACTTTCGAATCACTTAACTATTCCAAGGACTAATAAATAGACTTAAGGTTCAGAGGAGACTGAAGAAGTGCATAAACCTGAAAAGAGATTAGCAATGGGAGAAACTGAAACAAAGTAAAAGATATCCTAGCACAGGTAATATAGAGCAAGAGCATCATGGAACCCAAAGAGGAGAAACTGACCAGATCAGCATAGAGACTTCCCATGGCTTCACTGCAGAGGCTTGTCGCCAGTTCCGTAGTGCAGAGGAATAGGAAACATGTAAGAAACACATTCCAACTGGGTGTGTATAATTCACTGGACTGACATCTAAATGTCAGTTCAGTTGTTTTAACAAGTCTTTACGTGCTCCCGGGTAAGTGTGAATTAATGAACCTCTAAATGGTTATGTGCTGGGCATATCTACATAACCACAGAGAAGAATCTAGTGAGTAAATCGGAACTGTCCCTTACTACTTAAAGCATTCTGTTGGAGGACATGTGTGTGCAACTGCTGTGTTGCTTAATGAAGTGTACTGGTGGTGAATTGAATAGCAGTGTGATCATGTATCAAAATAAATGAATAAAGCCAGCGTATATTAAATACTCATTATATAGCAGGAACTATGCTAAGGACATTATGTCATGTAATTCTTACAACAACTCTGGAAAGTTATAACCACAATTTTTTATTTTTTGTTGTTGTTCAAGTACATTTTTTAGATCAGAAAAGTCAGACTCGGAGCAGCTAACCTGCTCGGGGCGGTAAAGCAGTGCGTGGCAGGGCAGACACAAACCCAGGTCCATCCTACTCCCGAGCCTATGTTCCTAACCACCCTGGCAAAGCGAATGGTGACTAATTGTCTAATCCTTCCCCCAGCCCTTAATTATTACTTTCTGCTTCTTTGTGGCCTGAGTTTTATTTTAATTTTTCCTGTGGTTGATGGTCCACATACAATTGCAAAAAACTTATGTGCATGGCCAAGAAAAACTTCCCTTTCAGATTGCAATCACTGGGAAACATTTGCCTTTACTCTCTAAGCTCTCATTTATGGCTGGGATGCATAAGTAGTCCTAGTTATTCTGCTTATTCATTTACGCAAAGTTGTTTAGTGCTTATTGTGTGTCAGGCAGAATTCTAGACATTGAGAATACCAACCAAGTACTTTCTTACTGAGGGAGATAAACAATTAAATTTAAATTTGACACATATAATATGAAAAGTGGTAATAAGTAAAATAATAAGGAAAGCAATTTGGGGAAATAGTGACAGCTGTCTATGTATGTCAGTGTGTAATATATTTTTTCTAGCGTGGTCATGAAAGACTTTTATGACAGGATGACATTGAGCAAGGGCATTAAAAAAGTGAGAGAGGAAGAGAGAGAGGGAGAGAGTCCTGTGGGTTTGTGTAGTAGCGTTTTCTAGGCTGAGGACCAGCCGCTGTAAAGGCCCTGATGTAGAAGTGTACTTGGCTTCTTTGAGAAACACTATGGAGGTCAGTGTAAGTGAAATAAAGTGAGTGATGGGGAAATGGTAAAGATAGGGCATGAAGCTATAGGGTCTTATGGGACTTTACCTTTATTCAAAGTGAGACATTATAGAGTCTTTATCAAAGGAGTCATATGATCCAATTTACCTTTTTGGAAGGATGTTTCACTCAAGTTGCTGGATGAAGGCTGTAAAAGGAGCAAAAATGGAAGCCATGCCACAGAGGAGGCCATGGCAGCACACCAGGTGTGATGGCGGAACTGGAGAAGAGAGGCGGGATCCTGGACACAGCGTGAGAATAAGCCTGTAGGATATGGAGTTCAGGTGAGTGGACAGAACTGGAGATATTCAAGGGCAGTTGTCACACAGAGCTGGGACTGAATGAGATGTCTGAAGAGGGGATGTAGACAGAAGGAAGAAGAGGTCCTAGAGTCAAACTCCTGCACACCACAATGACTGTAGGTTGCAAAGGCGAGGTGGGACCAGCCAAAATAACTGAGAAGGAATGGGCAGTGATGGACAAGGAAAACCAAAACACTGGCATCTTGTGAAGAAAGTGTTTCATGAAGGAGTAAGAGAGATGAACTACATCAAATACTGCTAGGGATGGAGTAGGATGGGTTGGATGATTGAGGACTAACCATTGGATTTGACAATGTTGTAGTGGTTGACAGTTGGTAAGAGCTGCTTAGGGAAGTAGTGGCGTTGAATGAATGGGAGAAGGAGGCACAGAAATAGCAGGTAGAGTAGCTCCTTCTTGGGGGTTTTACAGAGAAATGAACTGGAGAAGGATTTTGACAGAGAAATTTTTAAACTTGGTTTTTAAAGAGAGAAGAAATATAGCATGTCTGACTGGGGACGATCCAACACAGAGACATCAGTCTTAGACACAGGAGGCAGTTTGTCCACCTCTGAAATGGGAGGGAAGGCAATATCCAGGGTCATAAATTCAGGTAAATGATAGTTAGTGCAGGGGTGCATGTAGATTTACCCTTTTGATAGCTTTTAATTTCTCAATAAAATAATGACCAAGATTAGCAAATAAGAGTAAGAGAGGAGGGCAAAGCATTGCAGGTTTGAGAAGAAAGGACAAAGTATGGAATTGAACTGAACAGGAAAATGTAGGGGTGCCAGGTAGTACTGATGGCGCAGGGATTCAAATTAAGACGAATCAATATGGTGGTGTGATTTTTCTCCACGTCTTACTCAGATGCTTGGTTGCAGGCCTGGGGTAGCAGGTAAAGATATGGATTTGTCAGGATTATGGTTAGTCAGGCAAGCAAGTGCAAGAAGGTTTCCAGGCAGAAAGCTTACAGACAGAGAGAGGGGATGGGAGTTAGAGTAAATGTGAGAGAATAGTTATAATGATTTTTTTCATGGTGTCCACACTGGGTAAGAAAGGAAATAAGAGTCAACAGATCGATGGACAGTACATGGGTGACAGGGTCAGCAGGCTGGGTGTCCTGGTGGGGTGGAAGAACTAACAGCGTAGAGGTGCTAAAGAGAGACAGAGGGAAATATGGGAATTTGGTGGTCAGAGAATAGAATGCTGGAGACTGAGATTATAAAAGGACCCAGTCATTGGGAATGGTTCACACTTGGCTAAACTGAAATCTGGCTGTTCTTGAACAATGGCCCATAATGTTAAAGTAGTCAGGCATTCCTTGGTTGCAGATAACCTACTACTTGGTTATTAAAACCATTACTTTATGAAATATTATATCATGAGAATAATATTTTCAAAGAGTATGAACTTAATATGATTGTATTACTGAGTCTTTTTTTCGAAAATTTTTATTAGAATATTTTTTTAAATGTAATGTCTTCCTTTGGACCCAGGAATTCCATATTTGGAAGATAAATTAGAGATGTGTACTAAGATGTATAGTCATACTGTTCACCACAAAATTAATTATAATGGCAAAATTTGGGTTAAAGTCTCTTGGGCTTTAAAAATATTTTACCCCATATATTGATTAAATATATTATGGAATATTTATATAGTGGAATATTATAAAGACACTAAAATACTCTATGGAAAAATATTTTTTGTATGGGATATAATCCTACTCACCATACATCACTAAAAAAAGCAGGAGGTATATTATGAGACTTTTGATAAAGCATATAGGTCTGTTTACATAAAAATACTGGGCAGAAATAATAGCAGTAGCTAACTCAGGTTTGTGGCATTATAGAAGATGTACTTTTCCTCTTTGTGAAAGAGGTCATCTTTGACATTCTAGAGTTTTAATTGAGCATGCACTACTCTTGAAATTAGAAGTTAAAACAGACAATAGTTGGTATTTTAAAAGTTTTACATTTGTAGTGAACTATATCTATTAACAAATACGACCTGTTTATAATCTGGTTTTTCCCTTAAGCTTGAGCGGAACAATTTATCCCAAGTTATCTTTAGTTTGGTTAGGGATCCCAAGGCTTATCAATAGCTAAGCTTTACATTTTTAGAATAGTTACTCAACTTCTATTTCACCTGAGAGATTTTCCATGGCAACGAACTTTTTCAGTCTTCCAACTATATCTATTTCCATCTATCACTTCTCATGTAGCCTGAAAAAATAATGAAGCAATATAGATTTCAAGTAAATTTTAAAGGTACATCTAAAGAAAGAGATCCTCTTGCTCCTCTTCTGGTCATAAAAACATGTTTTTCTTCTCAAAAGAAAGCCATCTTATTTCTAGCCTCAGATATTTAGCTGATCAATGTTTACTGATGATTTCATGAATGTGAATATGATGGGCCTGTTTGCCAACAGCGACTGCAGGCTTCCAGACCATTTCCAAAGCACGTTCTTTTTAAGAGATCTATCTCATTGTCTCTTCTGGAAACAAAGTATTTAAAAACCATATTTAATCAAAACCAATCATAGTTTCATTCTTATTTAAAGAAAATCTAACAATATCTTAACAGCCTCATTGAGTTGTCGTAAGTATCCACTGTTTTTTTGTTAATGGCCTAATTTGTTTCTGATTTCTCCGTTGCTTAATATCCTGGGTCACAGAGCCAAGTACATGTTCTCAGCATTGAACTATATTCTATATGCCCTGGGAAATGGGAAATGTATGTCAAAATCTACCGAAGGACTGTACCTCCACCATGGAGTCTTCTTCCTTTGAACATCTACTTTTGTTTATCAGTGTTAAAATTCTATTTTCTCGTACAATCTAAGACAGGTTGAATAGTTCCTCTGAGTCCCTTATTTTAATATTGGGTTTTCCAAATATGAACTTCCTCTTACCTATGTACACTTCTAGATTTAAATGTGATGTAAAAATTTTACTGTTTTTGTGGTTTGGTTTGATGTTTTTCCTACATTAAAAGCATGATTGAAATGGTAGAGTTTTCTTCCCATCAGTGGCTAGTGGACAAATAATGAAGTCATATTTACATAACACTTACTGGACGGCCATCTACAATAAGAAATTGAATGCTTTATGAAGATGATGCCAGATTAATAATTCTTTTCTTTGGTTTGACAATCTGACTAACCCTTGACTTCCTTTGTGTCTATGTGTGCCTGCACACACGTGTGTTTCTTTCTCTGTGTGTGATTTCTACCACCAGCTGTACATACTTTTCCAACTATAAAGGGAATTGCTAAAGTACTAAATGCTTCATTTCTCTGAATTCCCTTTGAATACTTGTCCAGATGTATTAATTTTAGCAGAGCCACAATCATATACATACATCTCCTCATTCCAACCTACACTGTCATCACTTAGTGAAAACAAATTGTGGAAAAGACAATCCTAAATGAGTGAAAACTTTAAATTGCAGACTATTTAAGAAACTTGTTTCAGAGGCATCGATTCAAGGCTGCATTACAGTGTTCTACAGGGTTTTTTCTTCACTGAACAACCAGGTGAGTTATTTATAATCAATTTCTCAAGTGTTTGTTAATTGTTCTCAAAGTAAGGAATGATGCTTTAAAAAGTCTGTATTTCTTTATTCAACTTCTGTTGGCTCTCTGATGTACTTACTAAAATGCCACTTATACTTCCATTTTTTAGCTCTGATTTTAAAGAGCGTAGAAGTTGTCGATCCTGCCTATACAACAAGGAAAATCTGAACAAACTAAAAACTAGCACTTTTTGGACCCACAGGAAAATCTGACAAATCACCACCTTGAAATCTGAAGAGACAAGCGAACCCAGAGTCATAGCTGAGATCTGCTTAACTGGGGAGCTACCGGGACCATAGACTGATAGGAAATTCTTAAGTGGTCATTTTGATTTTTGAGCTGGAGGCCGACTGTGGACTATGAGAGTTAAAACCTCTTTGAGGATTCGGTCTGAAGAAGGGTGTCTCTAGATGTCATGGAATGTTACCATAGTCTCATGGTAAAGGGGCAAGTAAGATTCCCTTGTAGCTCTGACAGGGAGAAGGGAAAAACAACTATTGTGAAATATGACCAAACTTTCTCCATCACAAAAGCCTACTCTCCAGGGAGGGAGAAACATTATCAGAGTCTTAACATACCAGGAGGAAGGGCATTTCTTTGATGATATAACCTCTGCTGTCTATCTTCCCTGTGTCACCTGAGCAAGATGGGGGAGATAGGAATGAACATTGGAGAAGGTTCCCGCTCAGGGACACAGGTCTGCTGAAGGGCAGACTTAGTCACTTGGCCATCACACCAATAGGGCTTAAGTAGATTATGACTGAAAAAGCTGTAAGATTCAGAGTCCATCAGAATGGAAGTGCTTAGGAAAACCTGGGACAGACATAAACAGACTCTAAAAGAATTTGAAGACTTTGGCATCTATAGCTACAGCAAACACTAAACACAGACTAACTCCTAGCCAGATAAACATAAAACCTCACACTAAGGGCCTACGTACCTTAGTTCCCAGTACCCAATATTGTATGCTTTCAAAACAAAATTATAATTTATGGTAAAATGCAAGAAAAACAACATCTGAAGAGACAAAGCAAGCATCAGAACCAGACTTAGATATGACAGATTTGAAATGATCAGATAAGGTATTTTAAGTGACTATGGTTAATATATTAAGCACTCCAGTGGTAAAAGTAAAAAACTATGCAAGGACAGATGGATAGTATAAGCAGAAAGAGGGAAGCTCTGAGAAAGAATAAAAAAGAAGTGGAAGTAAAAAACACTATACAGAAAAGGAGAATGCCTTCAGTGGACTTATTAGTAGACTAGATACAGATAAGGAGAGAATCAATGAGCTTGAAGAGATGGCAATGGAAATTTCTCAGACTGAAATACAAAGTGAAAACAATAATGGAAAAAAAACCAATGAAAATATAATATGTCAAACTTGTGTAACAATTTCAAAAGGTGTAACATATGTGTAACTGGAATATCACAGAGAGAGCAGAAGAAATATCTGAAGTAGTAATGACCAACAATTTTCCAAAGTTAATTGCAGACACCAAAGCATAGAATCAGAAGCCCAGAGAACAACCAGCAGGATAAATGCTAAAAAAACTAACTTACACATATATTCACACTGCAGACAAAGAGAAAATCTTTTTTTTTAAATCCTCACCTGAGAACATTCTTCCACTGCTTTTAGAGAAGGAGGAAGGAAAAGCGAGTGAGTGAGAGAGAGAGAGACAGGAGCATCAATGTGAGAGAGAAACATAGATCAGTTGTCTCTTGTATGTTCCATGACTAGGGGCTGAATGCGCAACCTAGGTATATGCCCTGACCAGGGGTTGAACCCACAACCTTTTGGTTTATGGTGTGGCACTCCAACCAGCTGAGCCTTATTGGCCAGGGTGAGAAAACCTTGAAGGAACACAAAGAGAGAACACCTCCAGAGGAGCAATGACAAAAATTACAACAGGCCTCTCATCAGAAATCATATGAGAGTGAAGTACTTAAAAATAATGATTGAAAAAAACCCCCATTAATCTAGATTCTGTATCCAGTGAAATTATCCTTCTAAAGTGAAGGAGAAATAAGGCTTTCTCAGGAAAACAAAACTGAGGGAATTCATTGCCAACAGAGCTGTCCTACAAGAAATTTTAAAGGAAGTTCTTTAGGGAGTAGGAAATCGATATTGTCAGAAACTTGGCTGTATGTCAAGGAAGGGAAAGCATCAGAGCAGGGATAAATTTCTTTGAAAGAAATATCATTGATATATAAAGAAAATTGATAAAATGGAATTATGCAAAATGTTCAGTGAATGCCAGAGAAAATAGAAAAAAAGAGGAAAAAAGAAACAGAGCAAATACAGTAAATATGAAACAGTTATAAATACAATAATAAATTTACATTATATCCCTTTGGTTTAGGTAAAATATTTAGAACGTTCCCTTGCCTTTTTAAATGGACTTTTTCATTACCTTCCAGATCGGTTTCAAACAGGTCGGGGGTGAGTGCACGTGCATGTCCGTGGGACCCTTGGAGTGGCAGTACCTCAGTTCGGGCTCTTCTGCCTTTTCCTGGGCCTCTTGCTCCTCTGCTGCCTCCTTTGCACAATGGACTTGAGTGGAACCCATGTTAGACCAGAGGAAAACCCTGGACCAATTTTGGAGGAGTTCTTTCTGCCAGAATTACTATTCGACTCACTCCTTTGCCCCCTAGAGCCCTCAGGAAAGATGTCTCACTGAGAATTATCTGATAAGCTAATGTGTGTAGCAATGACAATAGATCCTCAGGGAAATAATCGTATGATTTATATCCTGGAATTCCATGACACCATGAACTCAGGAGAATAACAAGCAAGTTCTGGCTCCCTGCCTCCCCCACTGGAATAGTTTAATTTCCAGGTGCATTTATTGAATCTCAGTTTTGCTGTAAAGCACATACTGTAAAGACCTGATATTGATCTAATAAGCGGTCATTGGATAACCACGGTTAATTGACATAGTGGAATTCACATAGAGGAAGTAAAAGTATTCTCAGCTGGATGTGACCTTCAAAAAGATCTTGATGCTATTTTTCATCAGGCATATCCTCTGACCATGCCTTTCCACCTCCTCTTTCTCTATGAATATTCTAATTTTAATCCATTTTTACTGTAAAATTAACATATGCTTATTTTGTCACCGTAAAAATATGCACATGATTCACTCTCATGTTTATTTGTCACTTAATTGAGTCCATTCTGCAGGCCCTATGTAAAATTAGCACTTAACTTGCTCACAAAAAGTGTGCTTTCTGGTAGTGAAAGATGAATGCCTCATGTTATAACATTCCTGAGAGACAGAAGTTCCAGTGTTCACCATTCAATTTTTCCTAGGGATTCCAAGAATGGCTGTTAGGCAAAAAAAAAAAAAAAAAAAAAAAAGGATCTGCCTTTATTACCCATTGAACAAATACTGGTTAGTTTATTTGCCTTCAGGGAAACATCAAATGTTTATCATTGTAAATTATCATTGCAAATTGCTACAGCTTCAAGTTCCCTGGAGGACATTTTAAACATTTTCCAATATTTTAATATACTCATATGCTTTCATACAACTAGACTAACATTTCCTAAATCAATGTTCCATGAATGTTAATAGTTTGCAACAAAAGTTTATTGCTAAAATATGTTTGAGATATTGTATTAAAATAACTTTAAAAGATTTTAATATACTAATATTCATAACAAATTTATAGAAAGTGGTATATTGTTAAGTACTTGGGCAGTGTTCAATAGGACACTTGCTAGAAGTCCCTGAATGATTAATGTAGCAGTAAACAGGCAGTTTTATTTTTAATTTTTAGTAGACAAACATGATGATATATGAGAATTCAAGAAGTCTGAACACACATGCAAAACTTTCTTAGTGACCATGTTTGTGTGTGTTTGTTTTTGTGCACGAGGCAATTACTAATCTTGTAGGGATTGAGCTTGAAGATAACATGGTAAGGTTTGTGATGCAACCATATTCTGCCTTATTAGAAGAGATGAAAAGATTCTTAGAACAGATCAAGAACTCAGAGTAGGAAGCTGGGGGGCTGGAGGAGATGGAAATTCTTGACGAATAACTTGGAAGTTGGAAATATGTCAAGGGATTGTGAAAGGAAGAAAAGAAGAAAAAAACTGACATCACTGAAACTATGCAGAAGACCAGAGAAGCTGGATCTGTAGCGAGAACATCCAGAAATGAGGCAGTAGCATCCACGCTTGCTCCAAAGCATCAAGGCACCTTCCCAGGTGCTGGCAGTATATGGAATCGCACTCTCCCAGCTGGCAGAGGAAGAGACACATCCACCGTGCAGACTATGGTGCAGACTGCTTGCTGAGAAAGGGAAGTGGCCAGAAAGAGCCCACACGTGGTAAACAGGCAAGAGCGCATTTCTCCTGGAGTATGTTCCTAAAACAGGATGGCCAGTGCTAACCCAAGTTGCTGTTGCGCACTTCAGCAGGCCCACGGGGAACAAATCACGTTGCCACAGGGCAGACACGTGCTCTGTTCGCAGTGGTTGCACTCCTGAGAAGGAAGCTAAGGACATGTAGCAAAACATTATGAGCTTTGGAGTAAAAATCTGGGTCCCAATTCTATAACATGCTTACAAGTAGTATGATTTGGGACAAGTTACTTATTTAGCCTTCCTAAATCTTAGTTTTGTTCATTTCTAAAGCAGGGATAATGTCTGCTTCTTCAGAACATATGAGATGTCTATAGTAGAATTTTGCACACAGAAACCTCTTATGTAAATACATTTTTAAAAGGTCCAATAGCTTTAATTTAGCTTTGATTAAAATTAAAGTGAGGCCCATAAATTATTTCAAGTAAGAAACTTTAAGACCAAGAAGCAGCATGTTAACAAGAAAGAAAGCATGACATTCTGGAAATGGAAAAACTCTGGGGCAGTTAGAAAATCAGTTGTTGACAGTGGGGACAGGTGATAAATAAGCAGAGCACAGAGGATTTTTAGGGCAGCGAACATACTCTGTATGATACCATTATGATGGCTACATGTCATTGTACATTTGTCCACATCCATAGCACACACAACACCAAGAATGAATTGTAATGTAAATACAAACGTACCATTCTGGAGGAGGGCAAGTTAGTAGTGGGGAAGGCCATGCATGTGTGGCTGGGGGGATTGGGAAATCTTTTTACCTTCCCCTCACTTTTGCTGCGACCCTACAACTTCCCTAGAAATGAAGTCTCGATAAAAATATAATCAAAGCACTAGCTCAGTCATTACATTTTTTTTGAGAAAAAATAGCAAACATTTGTATACCAATTACTTCAAAATTTACTTCCAATCTTGCTATCGTAAAATTGAGTTTCTATTTCCATCTGTTTGCAAAATATTTTTGTTTCAATGCTTTAAGGACTATTGAATTGTGACTCTAAATGCTTATTATAGAAAACAATATTTGTTAAAATGTATATGTGGAAAGCTGTTCAGTTAAAATAATAATCATTATGTTCCCATAATAACCATTATGTAACCATAATAACCATGTAAGAGGCTGATATCACCCACCACAGCAACCTAGTGAAAATCAACACACTAACTCTGTTTGACTGGTTTGTTGTATAAAGTAACTGCGCCGGTATATGACTGAAAGCCCTTTAGGCATTTCCTGTTTGAAAAATTCACCTTACATTTAAAAGTGGCTAAAACACATTTACTCTAAAATGCAATGCAGAAACACAATTTTCCTCAACATATGTAAATATTTTTTTAATCTGTCAACTCTGCAACCTCTTTCTTATTCCTTGGAACTCAGTTTCCACAGAGCCCATGCTCTGGCCAAACCTCAACTGGTTTTAGAGCCATTCTAACTTACTTGGGACAGCAAGGACAAGGGGGAGCTTATATGCAGACTCTGGGCAGTTATAGTCATCTTACTGTTACATGAAGCTTTCACTATCTCCAGGTTTCCTGCTGACCCTTTTCTGATGAGACTCTGCTATATTGGGGTGTGTGTGTGTGTGTGTGTGTGTGTGTGTGTGTGTGTGTATGTGTAGGGGAGAGAGAAAGAATGATAAAGCAAACTGGTCAAAATGTTAATACTTGTTGCATATGGGTGTGTTTTTGTACTACTCTCACATTTCTTAATGTTTAAAATTATTTAAAAATAAAAAGTTAAAAATAAAAAAAAGCATGCCCCAAATTCCACGTAAGAATCTTCTCCTACCAGGCTGGCTGGTAGGTTGGGTTGCAGACGGGAGACCCCTAAGAGATGCTGCTGCCTAACTTTCTGTGTTGGCTGAGTCAGCTCAGGCACTAGGTACATGCAGATGAGGAGTCAGTGACCTAGAGGGAAAGATGACTTACCTAAAAGACCTACTACATCTCTGGTCTGATATATCTAGGTTTCCTAATCCTGACTTTATGAAGGTTATAACAGCTAGAAAAGTCTAAGAAAGCCAAATAGACATCTGCCATCCAACTTCAAACCCTAATGAAGTTTTTCTACAGGAAAGAGAGGAATAGTTGTCTTTGTGTGTGTCTGTTTGGGTAGGGATGTGGCCTGACCCATTTTTCCACAACAAGCCCAGCCTGGTTCTTTTCGTGCATAGTCGCAATGCTCATGTTTTCCTCCTACTCTCCCTCATCCCTGCCATTATTTCCTTTTAGGAACAGCTTCTGGCTCTGGAGGGTTCCACCCTAACATGGCCCAGGTATTTATGCTCTGAGCAGCCATGAAATTTCATCCAGCAGCATGAGTCAGCAGGGGCCCCGGAGGGGACTCATGTTGCAACGGCCTGATGCTGGAGCCTGGGTGCAACACAGGTGCCCCATGAGGTGGTAGCACAGCAGCAGGTGGCCTGGTGGGCAATGTGGTCTTCTCTGTCCACACCTTTCTCAACGCCCTTCCTGGAGAGCTTTAGCAGGACTATCTACCTCCTTTCCTTAGGCAATTCCATTAGTTGGCAATCAAACTTGGGCTCAGATGCTTTTAAATATAGCATACTAATACAAAATTGGGATATAGTGAAACAAATATATATGGAAGTGATTGCCATTGAAAAGATAGTTTATTCCTCACAGTTCCTAAGAGGAGGGGGCACTCCATGTCATGGCCAGGGTGGGGTCCGCAGGACACATGGGGAAGCACCAGGGTTGTTTAAAAGGCAGAGGGAAAGGGATGAGTTGTTGGCAGGAGCCTTTATTATGGTTTCCACAGGGATTTATAATTTGCATCAAAAGCATTGTCATGTCTTCCATCTAACTGGATAATTTGTGTTGTATGCCCATTGCATCACTGGTTTCCTGATGCACCACAATATTAAAAATAATGTAAAAGGTTCTAATTATAATAGAGTTAGCAGCAAACCCAGGGGCCCAGGAAACTTTTGTGTAAAGGTAGGATTGCTTTGATTGTTCAGAATCTGTTTAATGCCTGGTGAGGAGGAGAATTCTGAGCTTTCTGTCAAGTTAAGAGCAGGTGTAGCTCAGAGACTTAATATGGCCAATGGCACATTTGTGGGTCTCAGAGAGCAAGCTTTATATGAATGTGAGTTTGAACTAAGTGAACTCTATACCCTGTCCTGCTATAGGCACCATAAGGTAATAGATGGAACAGCTCAAGAGGAGGAAACTATAGACCAGCAGACTCCTCAGTCCAAATTTTGCGCTCTGTCTCATGAGTACCAGGCCACAGAGGGCTAGATACCACTCTGGTCACTGTAGAGCCAGAACATTGGCTGTATCTCCACAGAGATCAGTTGCTGCTGACAACAGTCCCACCATGCCTTAAACTGGGTGGCCAAAGAGCCCCGGACAAGGCTAGCTGGGAAACTGCAGGCGGAATGATCCACACTAGAAAGTGATCGGAGGCAATGGGGAGATGTTGTAATAGGAGAGGATCCCCAGACAAAGGGAGGGTTTTTGTGGTGGTGTCCCTTACATGGCACATTTCCCCCTGGTTTTTCTGGCATTTACATACCTGATTTTATTTCTGCGGCAGTTTATAACAAAGAGAAGGCTGGATGGGGTGGAGAGCGCCAGTCTAAGCATCTGCAGATATGACCTCTTCTCCTGACTCTGTGAGTCCTTGCCTTAGATCCTTCCCACCCCCTCATAGTTCCCTAATAATACCTAATTCACAGCTGACCCTCTAGAGAGTCTGAAGAACATTTTATACTAAACATGTGCATTGGTCACTTCTGTGAAATCAGTTGGGGGCTTTGCACGGTTCAATCATTTGCTTTCATGTTGGGCCACCTAAGAGGGCACTGGCTATACTCATATCTAAGTTTTCTCTTTTCTCTGTGGGGTCTGGCCGCAACCTTCTTATGATACCTCAGAGTAAATCCCCCCTAAATTTCTTTTGGCCCCCCAACTGCCAGCTAGAACCAAGACTTGGACATCCTGGGTGGCAAAATTTAATAAGTAGATTTTATTAATGCCTAGATAATAAAATGTTAAAGTGTCTTCAGTTGCACTTAAAAACGTCATGTATTTTTTTTACACATGTGAACTATGAAATAGTGTTGTGTTTAAAATCATTAAATCATGTAGCTGGCTGAAAGTGTTCGGTAATATAGAGTGGGAGCGGTAACTGTAGGTCAAATTGAATTCTGAAAGATGACCACACAGGGACCAGGAAGGCTCAAGAATGTGAATGCAGTCTGAGGCAGAAATCATTTTAATGCAGTTTCCCAAGGTTCACAGAGGACATATTTGACAAAAATGGTATGAAGGTTCAGACATTTAATAATTGATGTACAGGTCAAATAGGATGGCCTGCTGTGATCGCCTTTCTATAGTAAATCAGTGTTTGACAAGTTCTCTGTGTAAAGGAATCAGGTAGGCACTGAGGAATTCAGAGTTAATTTGTTCTAAGGGTTTTTGCATCCCATTCAGTTCTTTCATGAACCCTAGTGATGTATGCAGAGCAAATAGTTGTCTCTCCATCTCACAGATGAAGAAATTGAGGTTTAATGGGGTGCCTCTTATATTTTAATGCACATATGTATAAACAATGGGAACTTCTATTAAACTGTAGATTCTGCTACGGTAGGTCCAGAGTGGAGCCCCAAGTTTCTCATTTCGACCAAGTTTCCAGATGCTACTGATGCTGCTGTAAGTGGTAAGATCTCACAGGACGTGAAAAGTTCCTCGTGGTGTTGGCAGGAAAAATCAGAATGTTTCAAGGCGTAGTGCACAGTAAATGAGCATCATATGTTTGCTAAATTAGTATCCTGATGCTATAGGCTAATATTTAAAAAGATATGTAGTGCAGACCTCCATAATAGAACTTCCCATGAGGAATTGTGACTTACTGAATAAATACTGTGCTGCTTCCTTGAGCAGCCTGTAGGTTCACTGGGGAGAAGTAACGGTGGTGGTGGCGGTAAGGGGGTGAGGTGGTCATAGGTAGTGACACAGATGACGATCCTGATGACAAGAGCTAAAATTTATTGAGCACTTACCTTGTGGCAGACATTGCACTAAGTCCTTCACATTGCTGCCCTTAATGTGTACCATAGTTTTGCTGTGGGGTAAGTACTATCATTCCCTAACCTACAAAAGAAGAACTTAAAGGCTAGAGATAAGTAGCTTGTAGCTGGTCTTCCAACTCAGATATGTTTCATTGAAGATAGGGACCATATCTACTGGTTTTCATCCTTTGAGAGCTGACATAGAACTGGAGAGGGGGAGGTTTTGTTCCTGTGAAATGGTATTTTGGGCCAAGAAGAGTTAGGGCTTCCTCATAACTGCTGCAAGAAGAGAACAGGCTTCCCTGATGGAGTGAGTGCCAGATTCGAAGAATTCTTGATCTGGGTGGGCAACTGGACTAACTCAGTCGTTTTCAAATTATTTTACAGAGTTGCTTCAGAGGTGACCTGAATGGGGCTAAGGAGATCCCAAATGGCAGGCTCTGGACCCTCCTCTGCTTTTATTAAAGTAGCACTGTTTTATTATCTGATTTATATATTGGGGTTCTTTGTAAGGTTGTATTTGAAAAAAGGTTCCTGATAATTATTAAATGTTTGAAGTCTTTGGATCAAGTGATCTCTAAGATCTCATTTAAAATTAACTTTGTATAATTTGTTCAAAGTCTCATGGCAGTGAGTAGCAGAGCCTAGACTAGTTTTGGGTAAAGTGGCTCCCTATTCCAAGTCATGCTGTCCTGACGCCCAGACCTGGTACCCCCTTCCTCTGATAAATCACTGTCAGAGTTACTGCTCCAAGGCCCAGTAGTTCAGGGGAGAAAACTGAAAGTTGGGTGACTTTGGTAAAAAACCTAACTTCTCCACGAATTAGCTATGAAACCTAGAACAATCCTTTATCTATCCTTCAGATGTTTATTCTGCCCCACTATGGACCAGGCACAGTTAGGTACACTGAGAATACAGTGGTGAACAAGGCAGAAAGGGTGTCTGCTCTCATCGAACTCACATTTAAAGAGGTGTTACAGATAACAAAAGTAAACAGATAAACAAGAAAACTTCTTCTAGGGAACTCCATACACAGAAAAAGAAAATAGAAGGGGTAAGAACAGACAGTGAAAGTGAAAACCTTAGAATGAGAATCTGCCTTGGGCCATAGCAGAGGCTCACAGATTTTTTTTTCCATCTTCCAACTAGGGAGGAAATTCTCTCAGACTGAAACAAAATGATGAGATCCACCTCCCTTCCCAGTCGGAGCCATCCTTTTGGTATTGGCTGAACCACACTCAATGGAAGGAGCAGATGCATTCAGATCATGTGACTCCATCTTCAGAAGGCCTGCTTGGGACACCAGGGCACTCAAAGCTACTTTAGTAGGAACAAGAAAGCCCCATATGTGCCTTTGAAGTGTTCCGCGTTTCCCTCCCTCTTGGTTTTCACATCCTGCATGAGCTGTGAGCAAATTGCCTAAGAAGCCAACATCCGCTTCCAGGTGTTTTTGCCATTTCCTCCTTCCTTGTCTTGTCAGGAAGTTCGCTTTAGTAAAAGGAACACTCCACCCAGTGTTCCTTTTACCTAAAGACCTGAGTTCCAGGTAGAAATTTATCACTAGCTAATTGGGTGCCCTTGGGGAGTTCTAAAATGTTAGAGCACAACCAGATCATTGGGAAATTCTTCATTTTACAGATAAGGAAATGAAATTCCAAGCAGTCAACCTTTATTCAAGGTCATTTGGTATATGCAGTCAGATCTAGAATCTTAGGTCTCATGATTTCTATCACAAAATGTTCTTGCTCCTTCTCTGGGCCTTAGGTAGCCCCATCTGTAAACTGAGGGATTCAGTTGGTTCAGGGGCCTAACCAGTGAACAGATGAACTTGGTCTAGCCAGCATGGGGTTGTAAAGTCCTTTGATGTGAGTCCTTGGGGTGGGTTATCACATCTGCAGTTTGACCCAGACCCTGTCATTCCCCTTCACCATTCTCTGTCATCTGTCTGGCCCTTGTTTACGTGAGATTAGGACCCTAGACCAGAGGATCTCAAATATTCCTTCTAACCTTGAACATGCCTGATCCTGAGTCTTCTACTCTCACACTTTTAGACAACAGACAGAATTTCTGATGGGAAAAGAGAAGCCTTTGGACTGACTTTGTCCCTTTCTGGCAGAAATATCACCCATCAAATCAGAGAGGAGTGAGAAATTACAAAAGTTTAGTCATCTCAACCCAGAGAGGCCAAAGTCTGACTAAAGACAGCCTCAGCTTATTAAGTTTAACTCATAGACAACCACCCAACAAGATTAAGAGGGCTAACCCCATTAGACTCAGAAATGAGGCCTCCTTGTAGCTATAACTCCACCCTTTCAGGGAGACCCCTGCATCACACATCCAGAAAGTATGTGAGGCTGGAACACTGTTTTCTGGGATGGCGATGTCCCAGTGGATCCAATCTAAAGCTTAGTGCTGGGAGGAGCCACGTTGGCTACAGATATTGGCCTTGAATGAAACAATGACTATGCATGCTTTAGGGAATTTTACTAAGTATGAGATCACCCTGGCTGTGCTGGGCTTTCTTCACACAGCCTGTTATCTATAACAAGGGAGTTAGGAAAAACAATGATTTTAAATATCCCAGGGGGCCTTTCTCCTGCCCCACAGAGTAAAGCTCCTTCTCTAGCCCTGCCATACCCCTGCCCACGGAACCCTGGCCTTGGATCCAGGAAGGATTTGCCTCATGTCTCTCTGCCATAGAGATGTGAACTGCATGGTTTGCTCTGTCAAGAACCTGTGAGGCCCAAGCAACAAAACATCGGTCTTATCATATGTCATCTACCTGATCTCTTCATTCATCCATTTATTCATTTTATTCAACAAATATTTTTTTGAGGGTCTACTATATATTGATATTATTCTGGTGCTTAGGATGCATGAATGAACAAATCAAGAAAGAAAATCTTGCACTTACAGTGCTTACAGTCTATTTATGCAACATGTGACTATTCTGTATGGATCTTTAAAAAGAGCTCAAGTTTTATGAGTACCTGAGTTATCTGACAGTCTCTTTAATGGCATGTTAAGGGATACTAAGGGCCAAAAACACTTTTTTTCTCCACTCACTTTTCTTCTCATGCCCACAATGACTGTGAGGAGCAAAACTATGATTTTCCAGATTCTATGGCTCTTTTCTTCCTCTAATCCTATAACCATTGGAGAGCCTCAAAGCTTAACCATTATAGCCTAAACTCTCACCCTTGACCTCTGAATGCCAAAGATAGGATTTTGAACCCCCCTGATTTATATATAGAGTTTAAAAATACTTCTTGGATGCCTGTGTGAACACTTAGGGGGGCCATCAATGAATTGGTCTCTCTACAACCAGCTATCCATCCTGGTTTTGATATCTCTGTTATCAACACTAGGTTTTCATCTCTCATTTTGTATATGTGAAACCTTGTCTTCAGTCACTTCTGATATCTCTGATACTCAGCTAATTTACTGACTTCTTTCATCCTGTTCCTTGTGTCTGTTTCTGTCTCCCTCTTGTCACTGTCCCCCGCCCCCAACCCCAGCTCCTCTCTAGCTCATTCTTGGATCAGTAAATCAACTCCCAGGGAACCTCCCCAACTTCAGCCTCCCCTGCTCTAATCTGTCTTGCACGTGGACACCAGATGAGTGTTCCTTACATGTTGCTTTCATCTTACCACTCCCTACTATCAAACATAAATCCCTTGCCAGGTTTCTGAGGCCCCTCATGGTCTCACTTCCCTCTACTGGTCCAACAGCTTTTTCCATTTTGCTCACATGTACTCTCTGCTCTCCATCAGGTGGGTCTCTGCATGACCTTCAAGCTTCCAAAGCTCACTCCATGTACACACTTTTCCTCCTCAGCCTGGAGGGCCTATTCTTCCCTTAGCCCACATAGATCACACATCTGTCATTTGGAGTATAACTCAAATGTCATCTCCACAGAGCAGTTGCTGACCAACTAAGAACTTTCTTCCTGTGAACTTCCACAGGTCTACAATTTTCCTACAGTGCTTAGCAATCACTTACATTCATCTTTAATGGTTTGGCCATTGTTTAACATATTAATCTCATCTCCTCAAATGAATCAGTGTCCCTTGACTAGGAACTACAGACTATACTGTAATATGTACACTCTATTTTATTGCACCTTTCCACAGTGCATGACACTATGGTATCCAAAGCTTAGATGCACTAGTTTTGTATCTAAGGTTTTGAGCCTGAGGTTTTGGGTTGATTGTATTTAGGTAGATTCTACCCCACCCTACATTCCTCCAGGAAATAGGATGCTATTGCATTTCAATGTCCTCTCATAACTTCACTGTGTCAAAGTTAAATAACTATTGATTTTTATTATACATAACTAGCCATGTTCATTTCACCTTTGATAACCCTTATTTATTAACAACAAGAAGCACAGATGAATTATAAATTTTCAGGCAAAGGTTTATTCTGGTGTTGTTAGCCATATCCTTTATATTCATTTGAAATATTAATCAAATTAGTTGATTAATTAAACCCCTCACTCTTTTCTTAAAATTCTCTCATCATCTGATGTTAGAGGAGAAAAATAATTTCCTGTCAAGGAGTTAAAATTTTATAATCATTTACACAGAAGAACAGTCACTTTATGCCTGTCAACATGAAAAATAATTTGCCTGGGAGAAATGGGAATATGCTTGTTTATTTTTTGGCAATATATGCAACTTCAAACTCAATAAGCTAAAATCTGTTCCTTTCAGAATATAAATTGACTGTTAAGAATCTGTGTACCAAATGATTATGTTGCTGCATATTTCTCTCTTAATTCATGCACACCATGTATTGTATAACATTACCTCATATGCTGTAATCATCATGTGTCACATGCAAGATACATAAAATACATCATGAACGTCCCACTAGATATCAAAGCCGTCCAAGTCTAATTAACTTATTTTACAGACTCTTTCTAGTTCTTGTCTCAGAACATACAAACATCAGAAATCAGAAGTCAGTCTAAATGTATGAATACCCTATTGTAGCAAATCATAATGTCTTAGTTTGCTATTCTTTGGTTATCTGGATTTCTTCCAAACATACTTCTTGTTGTTTTTTCTAATATCACTTTGGAGCGATTTAAAAGATGATACAAACAGCAATTTCTCTTCATGAATAGGCTCATGAACTGTGAATTAGTGCATGTGGGTCAGTCACCATTTTAATCCACTATAGGTTTTTTCCAGAGGCAAAAAGCTCCCTTTCTTCCCCACAGAGCAAAAGTCATACTCCTTTTAATTCAGGAGAGTCCATAGGTGATTGATAGGAAAATCTGCAAAAGAGAGCAGAGCTGATTTTCTTCACAAGTCTCATGGATGTACTGAAACACTAGCTGTTTGGGATCTGAGCTGCTTCAGAGGAAGTTAATACCCTGAACTTGGAGAACAGGGAAGAAAAGTGGGTGGTGTGACTCAGCCCGCATTATCTTTTCAGTGTGGGGTGATTGCAACCCCAGAGCTTAGACCACAGAGAATATGAGCTCTGACCCATGGCTTCAAGCACGTCCCTTACTCACCCAAGGCACAGCCTTGTAAACACATTCCTCCACCCCACATGCAATCACCGCTTCTGACATGCCTTCCTTACCCTCTACTTTTCCCATGTGCATTAGGGTCTGAACAACATCGGGACAGCGTGGGCCTGGCCTGTTGGGGAGACGCTGTGTTGACAACAGTTAAGAGTCTCTTTTCTGCCTTGGGAAAAATAAAAAAATTTCCTCCTGTGAAAACTTGCTGCATTCAAACAACAAGATGTAAGAATAAGAAGTAGTCCTTACTCCTTGGAGGCCCTTATCTGTTATTTTAAAAAGCAGGACCTGTGCTTCTTGACACAAAACCCTCGGGCCAAGGGTGAAAGCTTGTGTGTTTAAGTGGTCTGAGGTCCAGGATGTCACTCAGACACCTGTTGCCATCCAGGAATCACTGACCATCTTGCCCAAGGTAGCTGGCTCTCTTCTTGCTCATCCTGGTCAGGCCTGCTAGAGAGATGCCCAGTCTCAGGGTGGAGGAAGCCCTGAGCCTTCCCAGAAGGCCACAAAGGCTAGGAAAACTCTAAGAAATCCTGCCAGCTTGGATAGTAATTTCAGCACTTTTATGACAAATTCCTGTAATGTTTATTCATTTTCCCCAAATTTTCCCAGAAAAGGGTATATATCTGCCTCCCAGGGTTTCACAAGTAATGCTGACACATTTTTGTAGCAGCTGTCATTGAACGATACTTTTCTCCCAGTTTTCATCATGAAGTTAGAATTCATTGAAGTGGGACATAGGAAGTTTTTTCTTTTTTTTCCTGTGGGTTTGAGACCATATTGAGGCAACAGCCATAAAGGAAATGGGTGGGGAATTGTCATTAACTGTACTGAACTTGAGTTCTTGCAAACTGAACACAATGTCTTTCTAGAAAGTTGCTCTGTTTCCTTTGTACTTTCTGCAAATTTTCTCTTTTCTTTTTAACTAATCTGAAATATGAATTATTTCCTTAATACAGTGTTTTTTAACTTCCTGTTATATTGTCAGCATTTTCCCAAATCATTAATGGCATGATTTTTAATAGGCACATCATATAGTATAGTCATATTTATATATTTAACTGTTGCCCTCTTGTTAGTTAACAAGATTATTTCCAATATTTCAATATGATAAATATTAGAAGAAGGATGCCGTGGCCATTCTTACATATAGATCCATTATTAGTTCTGAGTGTTTCTTTATGGTTGATTTATGGAATTGAAATCACTGGCTAAAGGCATATTTGCCTTATAAGGTATATTTTTATTTTAAAAAAGTGGCAGAATAGTATAGTGAAACTCATGTACCCATCACTCAGCTTCAACAAAGGCCAACTTATGAGCATCTCACTTTTCCTCCACCACCAATCCAACCCCCTCCCCCCTGTTATTTTGAAGCAGATCCCAGACACCTGGCCATTTTATCCTAGAACTCATCCTTGACTTCTTGCCTTCGTTGCACACAGTGATCTATCGGCATGTCCCACTGGTTTTATCTCCAAAATATTCCTTGGCTGTGTCCACTCTCTCCATCTCCATGGGTACTACCCTTGTCCATGCCACCACCATCCCTTGCCTAGACCACTCCAGTAATTTCCTAATTGGTTTCCCCACTCCTTCTCTTGACTGCTTATCTTCAGGCAAATATCTAATACTTCTAGTGATGATTTTAAGACTATTTTCTATAAAACATAGTAAATTGATCTTGTCTAATTCTTTAAATTTTCCTGTTGAGCATATTTTTTAAAAAGGAATTGTAAAATGTGTCCAACCTATTTCAAAGAGGTTAAGTGCAACAAACAACAGTATGGAATTTTCTCAGAAAAATAAAAATTGACCTGCCTTTTGACCCAGCAATTCCACTGCTAGGATTATACCCCAAGAATCCTAAAACATCAATTTCAAAGAACCTATGCACCACAATGTTCATAGCAGCACAATTTACAATAGCCAAGAGTTGGAAGCAACCTAGGTGCCCATCAGTAAACGAATGGATCCAAAAATTGTGGTACATATACACCATGGAATTTTATGCAGCAGAGAGAAAGAAGGAGCTACTACCTTTTGCAACAACATGGATGGAACTGGAAAGCATTATGCTGAGTGAAATAGGCCAGGCATTGAAGGACAAATACCATATGATCTCACCTTTGACAGGAAGCTAAAGAATAAAACAAACAAGCAAACAGAATAAAAACAAAGACGCTGAAATAGAGAACAAGTGGGCAGCGACCAGAGGGGAGAGGGAAGGGAACTTAAGGGGAAAAAGGGGGAGGGATTTTGAGGAACAAGTATGAAAGACACAGAGATGAGGACTGGGGGGGGGGGAATGGGAGGGAGGGGGGAGACCGGGCGGAGGGGGGGAAGAGAAAAAAAAATGTACTTGAAAAGTAACTAAATAAAATTTTAAAAAAAAAACAAGTAATTTTTGATAGAGAAATGGGGAGAATATTTATAATTATATACAAGGTTTGTCCAATAGGTATCCAGCTTTTTAATATGAAAAATAGACATTTATTGAAGAAGATACAAGAAACATTGTGCATAGGACAATGACACCACAGTCCCCTTCAAAGTAGGCACCTTGGGACCTCACACAGTTCTCCCAATCGCCATCACCTGCCCCATTGTATTTTCCTGAATCTCACCACTGGTCTGAAATCTCTCCCCTTTCAAAGATGATTTTAGTTTGGGGAGAAGCTGGAAGTCACAGGGCACCAAACCTGAGCTGTAGGGGGGCTGAGTCACCTGGGGGATTTGGTAGTTTACCAAAAAACTGCATGAATATGATGCACGAGCAGATGTGTTGTTCTAATGAAGCTGCCAATCACCAGTTGCCCATAGCTGTGGCCTTCTGAATCATCTGAATAGTTCCTGTGGGGAATGTTTAAGCTTAACACAAAACCTGATGCAGATTCATTGCATCAGTCAGTTTCCACTATTGATTCAGTCATTTTGAATGTGACAGCCACACAGTACACATGCTCATTCAATGGCAGCTACCCCCCCTATGGACTAGTCCAGTGAAGTTGTCATTGTTCACACATGTGCATTCCAGTCCACTCTCCTTGGCTGTCAGTTTACATCAATATTTTGCAAACTGTTCTTGTTATATTAACAGTGACTGGACCTTTCCAGACAGAGCTTGTATATCTAGAGTATGAAAACAGATATATTGCTAAAATTAGTCACTATATGATATCTAAGATTAGTATATCTGGGAGTCTTCTAAAATGACATATATAATATGTAATTATATATGTAACTATACATAGACATAGATTATGAAAACAAATAGATGGAAATATATTGCTAAAATCAGTCACCAAGTGCTATATAAATTCAGTATGTCTGGAAGTCTTTAAAAATTATATATCTATAATGCATATATATTAGTTTGAATAGTTTTGTCTGGAGAGAGGTGGTTAAATAACTCACTAAAGTTTCTTCTAGCTACTAAATTTCTGGAGTCGATGACATTTCTTGATGTAATATAAATTTCCAGGTAAAAACTGAACACTCAGCATGGGTGTCCAGCCTGCAGCCCATGGGCCACATGTGGTTCAGGATGGCTGAAAACACAGCCCAACACAAAATCATAAAGTCACTTAAAACATGAGATTTTTTTGTGATTACATGTCACAATGTATTTAAGGTGTGACCCAAGACAACTCTTCACTTTCCAGTGTGGCCCAGAGACACCAAAAGGCTGGACTCCCCTGGTTTATTGCTTCTGAAGACACAATAAAGTTATAAGGCCAAGGCCAAAAAGAGTTTGGTTGAGTGAATGATGGTGATGCTTACTTAATTGCTAAATAAAATTTGTAGATTTACACCTTGTCTGTCCTGTGGTTATTGAAGCCACTGTTGTCATGGAAAATGGAGGGAGTCTGAGATGTGATAATTTGTTATGGTTGTTGGAAGTGTGACTGTGTTGACTCCTTGAATTAGAAGACAGTTTCTATTACTTCCATAGAGTTCGGACTGTGTCAGACAAACAGTACTTAAGCAACACTTGCAATATCTCTGCGTCCTTAATCTGCATGGCAGCAACTCTATGCAGACTGCCTTCAGCTTCTGCCACTGCAGTGGTATAGCCTCTCCATCAAGTGGGCCCCATCATGCCCCTCTAACCTCTTGCACATACCTACTTCCCAGGAAAGCCCACTCTAAGCCCATTCTTAGAAGAATAAGAGTTAATTTCTTGTGGGGCAAAAACTTATGGACTGTTAGGCAAAGTAGTTTCTAGTGCACAACATGACCAATGCCATTTTAGAGGCAAGTTGCTCTCAGTGGCCACCAGTTCACCCCAGGAGAGGTGGGCTCATATTATCTGAAAAGAATGTTCCTACGCAGAAAAGTAGGCCCATGAAGTTGTTCATTGCTTTGGAATATACAGTGTTTAACAAGCAAGTGCCACTGGTCTACAAGCCCCTATTGTTTTCTCATGTAGAGATCCACCATCTTGTAGTCTCCCAAAACTCTCCCAAAACAGATACTCCCAGAAGTATCTTTTCCTAAGTTACCTTAATAAGCACTTTGTTTGATTCTGGAGTTCTCAGCCTCTTTCTTCAATCTTTCAGCCTAGTTCTTCTTTGGAGGTTGGTTTCAGTACAACTGGGGAAACTTTTTCAACATGGGTAAATGCTCTCTCTTTTCTTGGACACGGTTCTGAGAAGCATTTTGTAGTGTTCTTGTCCACTTGCTAACACATCTTGTACTGACTCCCTTTCCAGATGCTGTGCCCTCTTCCCATCCAAATGGCCTCCGTGTCCTGCCTTGTGGTGTCCATGCCCTTGGGTAATTCTCATTCCTGGAGTGTGGGCTGGACCTAGTGACTCTTTTTTTTTATTTAAAAATTTTTTAATTGTATTTTTTTCCTTTACCATTTAGTCCCCTTAAACCCCTCTTCCCACCACCGTCACCACACTGTTGTCCATGTCCATGAGTCCCAACTATAGGACAACTGTGGTAGAATTCTGAGATTAGGTTATAAGGAGACTCTGACTTTGGTCTTGTTTGCGATCTCTTCTTCTCTCCCTTGGAAGCCCTGGTTCTGGTGAAAGCCACATGTCATATTGTGAGCAGCCTTGTGGAGAGGCCCACTGGCAGAGAACCAAGGTCATCACGGATAGTCAGTGAGGATGTGAAGGCTACCAACAACCCGGTGTGAGGTTGGGAGCAGATCCTCCCCCAGACCTGTGTTGAGGTGGAGGACTGCAGTTTTGGGAGAGACCCTGAGATGGGAGCATTCAGCTAAGCAGCTCCTGGTTCTCTGACCCATTGACACTGTGAGAAAAGAGATGCATTGTTATAAGTAGCTAAGTCTGGGGCTGTAATGTAGCATTGTAAATACAACAGTAAATAGTAAATTCATTCTAGACCCAGTATTACCCCAATCCTTCACTCTTGCTCTCTGGAATCACAGTCCCCAATAAACTGCCACATATAGGATTTTGATTCACACTGTGTTTTCTGGGGAACTTAGGCTAAGACATATTTTCATGTTCTCTGGTGGTATTTATTTGTTCATTAGTTCATTCTTTATGTTACATACAAGCCTCTTTTAATTGTTTTTTGTTATTTAGCCTAGGATAAGGTAAATCCCTCTGATTTGCTGACTCCCTCTTTTCTCAGCCCAGGTTAATTTTTCTAAGTGGTGTTTTTGGCTGTTGTTTCTGTACCAGGTCCTCTCATTACTCCCCTAGGAATGCTTACAAGTTTTTGGCACAAATGTCCATTTCCTGCTCTCGCTGGCTGTTATCTTCTCTCTCATCTATCGTTTTCTCTCTCTCTCTTTTCAAAAAAATTCCTTTGCTGTCTCAAGTAGGCCCTCAGGTTGGTTTTTCCACATTTCTGATTCAGTTTTCAACTAAGTTAGTTATTTTTATTACTAGCTCCAAATGATGGTGACTTCTAGAATTGATAAGGATACCTTTTTTGAAAACCCTTTGGATATTTCTATCTAAAATATAATATTTCCTTGTGCCTTAGATAGAGAAAATAAGGTAAAAGCCTAGAACCCTGGGGCGCTCAGAAGGGCAAATCAACACGGAACCAGGTGGCAGTGACTTAAGGACAATGTAGAGAGAGGGAAGGGGGTGCTATTAGCTTGCTCTAATAGCAAGCACAATTATATTATGTGCAGTCTGTGTTCCTCATGTGATTTCACCGTAAGTGACACCTGGACAGTACCATCCACCTGTGTGGACAATACCATCCACTTGCAACCCCTAAGGCTGCAGGTTGCCTTTCTATGATTTATCATCTCCTTCAAAGCTACACTTGATATTCATTTGAATTAGGTTTTATTTACATCAGAATATTTAGGGTGGGACCATACTAACATGATTTATTCCAGGTTTCACCCTCTCCCAGGAATGACTCTGGAAGTAAGTAAGCAGTGCTTTTATTACACAGCTGGGAAAAAAGACCTGGTTCATAGGGAAATTTAGAATTTAGCCTAGATCAAAAATTGGAGAGAATGGCAAAGAACTTTTTTTTTTTGGCAAAGAACTTTTAACATTCTCCTATATGCAAAAATTATTCATTTTGACAATTACAGTTTTGAAATCAGGTATACTTGAAAGTTTTAAAATTTAAATTGGGGTTGACTTTTGGTGAACTCCTCAAAATTTATCTTCAATATGTCCAGTTTAACTTTTCTATATTTTTCCTGCTCTTTCCCTCTTTTCCACTTCCACCTATTTGTGTTGTTTCAACCAAGTATCATTTATCAAAACCTGGTCTAAGCAAGGGAGCTGAGTCTATACCCTCACAGTAGAGAGGTATTTGTTAATGTTTAAGGTATTACTTCTCCTTAAAAGTGATGAATAAATGAATTTCTAATTGTGGAACTTTGAGACTCCAAAAATCAGGATTGACTTGGTTGGAGAACCAAGGTGAAGAGTGGGGGAAGATATTTGAAAAAAATATATTTTCTTGGCTCCTGGAACAGATGGAAGCCCTACTTATTTCTCTGTTGGTGGAATGAGCCTTGCAGTGACTAGCAGGGTGTGCCGGGGAGAGTACATCAGAAATAGTTATGCTACTGGCTCAAGCTTACCTATATTTCTTTTAAATAGACAATTTTTAGAGAAATTTTAGGTTCACAGCCAAAATTAAGGGAAAGTTTGAGAGCTTCCATGTATTTGCCAACTGCCACCATGTATACCTCCCCCATTGTCAATGTCCTGCAGCAGAATGGGACCTTTGTTAAAATTGAAGTCCATTGTTTACTTTAGGGTTGCTCTTGGTGTTACACATTCTATGCATTTGGACAAATGTATAATGACATGTCTCCTTCATTATAGTATCATACAGAATAATTTTATTGCCTGAAAAGTCCTCTGAGCTGCACCTATTCATCCCTCTCTGTCCTGAACCTGTGGCAATCACTGACTCAAAACTGACTCCATAATTTTGCCTTTTCTGGGATGTCAATTGTTGGAATCATATAGTAGGTAGGCTTTTCAGATTGGCTACTCTCTCTTGGTAATAACATTTAAGGTTCCTCCATGTCTTTTCATGGTTTGATAGCTCCTTTACTTTTAGTGCTGAATAATATTTCATTTTTCTAGATGTACCAGAGCGTATTTATCTATCCTACTGAAGAACATTTGGTTGCTTCCAAGATTTGGCATTGGCAATAAAGCTTCTATAAGCATCTATGTGAAAGTCTTTGTGTGGAATAAGTTTTTAAGCAGAGTGTGGTTGTTGTATTATATGGGAAAAGCATGTTTAGTTTTGTAAGAAACTGCCAAACTATCTTCCAAAGTGGCTGCACCATTTTGGATTCCCATCAGCAATGAATAAATGTTCCTCCTGTTCCACATGCTTGTCAGCATTTGATGTCAGTATTTTAGATTTTGGCCATTCTAATAGATGTGTAGTGGTATCTCACCGATGTTTTACTTTGCAATTCTGTAATGACATATGATGTGGAGCATTTTTTAAAAAATATATTTTATTGATTATGCTATTACAGTTATCCCATTCCTCCCCCTTTATTCCCCTCCATACTGCACACCCCCTCCCACCCACATTCCCCCACTTTAGTTCATGTCCATGGGTCATGCATATAAGTTCTTTGGCTTCTACATTTCCTATACTATTCTTAACCTCCCCCTATTTTCTACCTACCATTTATGCTACTTATTCTTTGTACCTTTTCCCCCTCCCTCTTCCTCCAATTCCCCTGTTGATAACCCTTCATGTGATCTCCATTTCTGGGGTTCTATTTCTGTTCTAGTTGTTTGCTTTTGTTTTTGTTTTAGGTGTGGTTGTTAATAATTGTGAGTTTGCTGTTCATATTTTTATCTTCTTTTTCTTAGATAAATTCCTTTAACATTTCATGTAATAAGGGCTTGGTGATGATGAACTCCTTTCACTTTACCATATCTGAGA
Organism: Artibeus jamaicensis; assembly: GCF_021234435.1. Taxonomy (NCBI): domain Eukaryota; kingdom Metazoa; phylum Chordata; class Mammalia; order Chiroptera; family Phyllostomidae; genus Artibeus; species Artibeus jamaicensis. The sequence continues at coordinate 22,325,384 of NW_026521883.1, forward strand.
AGCACTTTATCTGCCCTTCCATTCTAAATGAAAGCTTTGCTGGATAGAGTAATCTTGGATGTAGGTCCTTGACTTTCATGACTTGGAATACTTCATTCCGGCCCCTTCTTGCCTGTAAGGTCTCTTTTGAGAAATCAGCTGACAGACTTATGAGAACTCCTTTGTAGGTAACTGTCTTCTTTTCTCTTGCTGCTTCTGAGATTCTCTCCTTATTTCTAATCTTGGGTAATGTAATTATGATGTTCCTTTGTGTGTTCCTCCTTGGGTCCAACTTCTTTGGGACTCTCTGAGCTTCCTGGACTTCCTGGAAGTCTATTTCCTTTGCCAGATTGGGGAAGTTCTCTTTTTTTGTTCAGATAAGTTCTCAACTTCTTGCTCTTCCTCTTCTCCTTCTCGCACCCCTATAATTTGGATATTGGAATGTCAAAAGATGTCCTGGAGGTTCCCAAGCCTCTCCTCATGTTTTTGAATTCTTGTTTCTTCATTCTTTTCTGGCTGAATGTTTCTTTCTTCCTTCTGGTCCACACCATTGATTTGAGTTTCAGTTTCCTTCCCATGACTATTGGTTCCCTGTACATTTTCCTTTATTTCACTTAGCATTGCCTTCATATTTTCATCTAATTTGTGACCAAATTCAACTCATCCTTTGAGCATCCTGATTACCAGTGTTTTGAACTGTGCATCTGTTAAGTTGGCTCTTTGTCATTTAGTTGTATTTTTTATGGAGTTTTGATCTGTTCTTTCATTTGGACCATTTTTTTTGTCTCAGCATGCCTGTTCTGTAGGAAGGGGTAGAGCCTTAGGTGTTCACCAGGGTGGGCAACCCACTTCGCTGCTTTGTGATGCTGTACGTGGGGAAAGGGTCAAGAGGGAACAATGGTGCTTGCTCTGCTCTCTGCTGTATTTCAGTCACTTCCCCTGCTTCTCACAAGCAAAGTGGGCCCTTCTCATTCTGATTCTTTGGTGGGTGGGCTTGTGTACATTTTAGGACCCCATGGTTCTCTCCAGTGAATTCTCCTGTGAGGCTGGGAGTTTCTCCTGCTTCCACCTCAATGCCCACAGGTGTTTTCAACCAGTGGTTTGAGGCTTTATTTCCCTGTGCTGGGACCCTGGGTTGTGAAGTCTGTCTTGCTCCCCAGATGTTCCTCCCAGTTCATCCGCATATGAGTGTGAGACTGCCCAGTCCGCCAGCTGCAGCCTTGCCTGCCCTGGCCCTCCACCACCACTTTGCCTCAAGTCCTCTCCACCTGGCTGCCCATCTCAGCCCCCCTACTGGTCTGGATGAATTTTTTTTTTAGGTCCTTGGTTGTCAGACTTCCATACAGTTCGATTTTCTGTTAGTTCTGGTTGTTTTTGTTTTTAAATTGTTGTCCTTCTTTTGGTTGTGCAAGGAGGGTCAGTGTGTTTCCCTATGCCTCCATCTTGGCCAGAGGTCCTGAAGCATCTTTTTATATGCTTATTAGCTATTGTCTGTTTGACACTTTTGCCCATTTTAAAATTGTGTGTACCTATTTTTACTGTATAAGTTTAAGAGACTTTTTTGTATATTTTGAATAGCAATCCTTTATCAGATGCCTTTTGCAAATATATTCTTCCAGTGTGTGGCTTTTCATTCTCTCAAGGATCATGTTTTTACAGATGGAAAATCATTTTTTTTTCATGTTCATTTACTTCCTGGTTCCTGAGGTGGCATGAAAAGAATATCATGTTCTGGTATCCATGGAGCATTCAAATCCTAAAATGAGCATTTTATTTCTTGTCTGTTTTGAGCTGCTGCATTCCATACATCTCATCACTAGTGGCTTATACAAAGAGACTGAGGAATGGAGTATGTGGTCTCTGAGATTGAAGTTACCCCTAGGATTTTTGTTATATATTCCTTGGAACTTCAGGGCCTTATTGCTCTTGGAAGTTTTGGATTCCAACTCTGTATATAGTCATTGGCTGCAGGATGAGCCCAATTTCATAGGGCTTCTTATTAATAAAATGAATTATTTCCTCCAGTATGTAGTGATCAGGTTGTGGTTTTAATTTGCATTTCCCTGATAACTAATGATGCTGTATATCATTTCATATGCTACTTATATACCTTCTTTTATGAAATTTAAATAGTTTGTATACTTTACAACTGGATTGTTTTCTTATATTGAGTTATAGGAGTTCATTACATATTCTAATATAAACCTTATGTCATATATATCTCTTAACCATTTCTCCTTTTGTCCTTAAATCTTTTTCACAATGTCTTTGATAAATAAAAGTTTTAAATTATGATGTTCAGGTTATCAATTTTTTCTTTTCTGATTAGTGCTTTTGATTTCCCTGTCTAAAAAAATCTTCACCTACACAAAGTTCACAAAGATATTCCCTTATATCTTTATCTTAAAATTAAAAAAATGTATGTTTTACAGAGCTCTGTTTTGAATCAATTTTTTCATATGGTGTGAGATTAAGGGTCAAGGTTAATTTTTATCCATGTAGCTATCAGTTTTCCAGCATCATTTATTGACAAGACTATCCTTTCTTTTTTGATTTACATTGGCACTTGTATAAAAAATTAATGGCTCACATACACGTGGACCTACTTCTGGACTCTTGTTTATTTCAGTTTTGTTTATTGTCTTGATTACTTAATTACAGTATACATCTTTTAAGTTTGAAATTTCTGTTTTGAAATTATTTGGGTGAACTTCTAGTTTGTCCAAGATTGTGTAGCCCCATTCCACCCAGGTCTTTCTCCTTGCAACTAAAAATTTCTAGACATGACACAACCATGAGCACAGGGAGTCTCTGAAAGGTAGAAGGAGGAAGATGGGTCACCTAGAGACCTCAGGACTTAATGAAGAACAAGGTGGTAAGTTTTGGAATTTCCCTATAGACTCTCATATATCTTGAATAGGGAGCTCAGAAACCTCTAACCAGGAGCCACCAATAGGCACAGACAAGGAAACTCTCCAAACCCCCTCTCCAAAAAAAGCAAATAACAAATAACTCTATTCCCCTTCGTCAAAGAATGAAAAAAAAAGGTGGCCTAACAACAAAAAATATTTTTTGGCAATGTCCATCCTACTTCATCCAAACACCAACAGAAAACCCACAGCCCACTCTCTCACCCCATAAAAGCAGACTGTGTGTTCCAATTCCCTAGTCTATTAGCAGGGCTGAGCAGGATGCCGATCTTCATTTCCCATCCAGTGGAAGCCAACAGTGCTCTGATTTCCACAACAGGGTGGTGTCTGCAGAGTCCAGTGGTGAACTGAGCCTTCATGCACACACAGAAGCAACAAGAATTAAGGAGACCATGGGAGGCAGTGCTGGGCAGTGCTCATTACCACTAGGTTGAAAGGAGAGAGAGACAAATTCACATTTCTAGTTGGAGACTTCAATAACTCACTCTTAGCAATTCATAGAATTACTAAACAGAAAAATATTTTGACTATTCTAGGTTCTTGGTATTTTCCCTCTAAATTTTGAGTCAGTCTTTCAGTTTCTGCATAATAGTCTACTGGGATTTTGTTTATCAGTTGCAGATTTATAGGTCAATTTAGGAAGAACTGACTTCTTAATATTGAGTATTTCAACCTAGCATAGACTGTGATATCTTTCCATTTACTTAAGCCTTTAATTTGTCTTAGGGACATTTTATAATTTTTAGTAAGAAGGTCTTGCATATATTTTGTTAAGTTTGTTTTATATACTTTTAAAATTTTTATTTATTTGATTTTTAGAGAGAGGGGAAGGAAAAGGGAAGGAGAGGGAGAGAAACAGCAGTGTGTGGTTGCCTCTTACATGCCCCCCACTGAAGACCTGGCCTGCAACCCAGGCATGTGCCCTGACTTGGAATTGAACTTGCAACCCTTTGGTTTGCAGGCTGGCACTCGATCCACTGAGCCACATCAGCCAGGGCTATTTTATATTTTTGGTGGTATTTTAAATATCTTTTAAAAATGAAAGTGTATTTGGTATTCAAGTTATTTTTGCTAGGTATAGAATTTTGGGCTGACATTTTTTTTGTTTCAACACTCTAAGAATATTGTTCCATATATTTCTCCATTGTTTCTGATAAGTCACTATTCATTAGTGTCATTGTTCCCTGATATATAATATGTCATTTCTTTATCTTACTTTAAGATTTCTCTGTATCTTTGATTTTCAGCAGCATCAGCATAGTTTTCTTCATATTTATTCTTCTTAGGGTCTGCTGAGCACTTTCTTTTTTTAAAAATTTTTATTTATTTATCTTTAGAAGGGAAGGGAAGGAGAGAGGGAGAGAAATATCAATGTATGGTTGCCTCTCATGTGTCCCCTGCTGGGAACTGGCCCCTGCTAGGAACTGGCCTGCAACCCAGACCTGTGCCCTGACTGGGAATTGAACTGTGACCTTTTGGTTCACAGGCCCATGCTCTATCCACTGAGCTACACCAGCCAGGGCTCACTGAGCACTTTCAATCTATAAATATAACTGTCTCCAAAGTTAGGAAATTTTGATCACTATTATTCAAAAGTTTTATGATCTCTCCTCTCTTTCTCCTCCTCTATAACTTCAAATACATGCATGTTAGACCTTTTGATGTGTTCCCTTAAGTCCTTGAGGCTCTGTAATTTTTTCCAGGCTGTTTTCTTTGTGTTCTTCATATTGGATACTTTCTTTTGATTGATATTCAACTTTCCAGACTCTTTTCTCTATCATCTCAATTCTACTATTAAGCTCATCCAGCACATTTTGAATTTCAAATATTATATTAATCAGTCCTACTCATTGGTTCTTTTTCATCATTCCTATTTCTCTGCTTTTTCATTCATTATGGGAATATTTTCATTTGCTTCACTGATCAGAATTATACCTGGTTTAAAAATGTTTGTATGTTAATTCTAGCAGCTAGATCATCTTGGGCTTTGACTCTATCAATTGCCTCTATTCCTGAAAATTCCTTGCATTTTTTCTGTTTCTTTGTATGTTGAGAATTTTGGAATGTATCCTGAACATGGTGAAAGTTAAGTTGTGAAGACTTTTGATTTTGTTATATTTCTCTAAAGAGAGTTGTGGTTTTATTTTGTTTGGTTTAATAGGCAATTAACTTTGTTGGACCCAAACAATGAATTCTGCCTCCTGGGCAGTAGTTCAAATCACAGTTCAATTCTTATATCCTTAACTGGGTTGTTTGCAATCTGTCCAAGAATTAGGCAGATATTTGGGATGAGTACATACACAAAATGCGTGACTCTCCCTCTCCTGTACTGCACTCTTGGAATCCCACCCTCACTTTTCAGGGGTTGTGTTGGGCCAAACCCAACACAGAGCTTTTGTGCTCTGCTTTTTCATTCCAGAAAGACTGTGGCTTTTTTTTTAAATCAAAGTTTTAGTCATACTGCTGTTTGAAGCCTGTATTTTGACCTAAAGCCATAAGAAATGGGATACTCACCCTGTGCATTTCCTTCTGTTAGGTGACAACTTCCCTCCAGAATCTGCCTGCTTTTGTTCACACACCAGTCCTTTAGATAATTTTGTTATTATTGTTGCTTTGTTTTTAATGTATTTCTTCAGAGTTTATTTTTATTAACAGTGGAAGGGTTAGTCAAGTAGGAGCCTACTTAGCCAAACTATTTAAGTAGACTACCATAGGATATTGTTTTTAAAATGTTTTTTTAAAATCTATAATTTTTTTCCCTGGCATATAGAATTCTAATGACCTTCTGTCCTGTGTTCTTGCTGAGTTTACCTTATAGTTCTAGTCACCTTTTTTTTTTTGTAAATCCTTAGTGTATTTTATGTATGTGATCATCTTGTCTGTGTCACTTTTACTTCTCTCTCTCCATTCTGTGCGTCCGTATGTTCTTCATTTCTTTTTTTTACCTGCTAACACTGGGGTACAACTTCCAATGCAAAGTTGAAGAGACCAGATGTCCCTCCTTTGTCTGGATCTAAAGGTGACAACATTTGGTCTTTCAGTGTTAAAGGTGATGCTAGTATAGGTTTTTCATAGATGCCCTTCATCAGGACATTCTCCTTTAGTCCTAGTTTGCCAAAACTTTTTATTATAATTTGGTGTGAAATTTTGTCAAGAGCTTTTTCTACATCTGTTGAGATGATCATGTTAGGATTTTCTCTTAATCTGATAATATGGTTAATGATACTGATTTAAAAAAATCATTTACTGATTTTTAGAGAAAGAGGGGAAGGTAAGGAGACAGAGAGAGAAAGTGATAAAGAGAGAGAGAGACTTGTTGTTCCACTTATTTATGCATTCATTGGCTGATTCTTGCATGTACCTTGATGGTGTTAAAACCCCAAACCTTGGAGCACTGGGACAGTGCTCTAGCCAACTGATCTACCTGGCCAGGGTGATTACACTGATTTGTGAATGTTAAACCAACCTTACCATCTGGAATAAAGTCCATTTACATGATACATTTTTCTTTCTATATATTGTTTAATTAAATTTGGTAAATTTTGTTTAAGATTATTGTCCCATATTTTTAAAGGAGATGGACCTGTGTTCTATTCTTTTAAAGTCTTTGTTTTGAGTATCAGGAGAATGATAAGCTCATAAAATTAATTGGGAAGTGTTTGCTTCTCTTCTATTTTCTGAATGAGTTTTTGCAGGGTTGTTAATATTTTTTCATTAAAATCTTATACTAGTAAAACTATTTGTACTTGATGTTTTCTTTGTGCAAATATTTTAATTATGAATTTAATTTCTTCAATAGCTATACATATCTTCAGCTTTTCTACTATTTTCATGTCAGTTTGGTAATTTATGACTTTCATGTATCTATGGGCATAAACTATTCATAATACCCTTTAATGTCTGTAGGATTTTTAATAACATCCACTCTTTTATTCCTGATGTTGGTAATTTATGTTTTCTCTCCTTTTATCTTGAAGAATGTTGAACTTATATCATTCATAGCAGGCTTTTAGGAATGTTAAAAATATTGGACCACATCCCAGGAAAGGGTGTCACCTTGGGTTAGGCTGTTCCCTTTGGCCAGGGCAGTGTTCACTTAGGGACATAGCTGTTAGCAGTTAATTTTCCTAGCAACTGGGGGGCGGACACATGAGCCTAGAAAAGGAGAACTTAGCAGAGAATAGCATTATTCGCTTTGGAAGAAAAAACAAAATTTGAGTATAAGATAAAGTGTGAGCAAAAGCAAGGTGTTGAATAGCAAGAGACTTGCGGAGACAATATGGAATTTGTGTTGGTGATGGCCAAGGGGCAGAGAAGCTGATGTGGAAGGGCCCTGAACTGTGCCCACTATCTGGGATTCCTGAGTTCTAGAGACCTAGGAAACTGATCATGTCAATCCTAGAAATAGCGGTAACTCAGCCCGACTAACTATATCAACTTTACATCCTAATGCTGTTTATTTCATGCTGATGAGCAACAGACTAATAGAAATGGATATTCACTCTGCCTAATACAGAATAAAATCATTTAAAGCACAAGTCTCTGGTGAAAAATTAATAAAGGAAGCCATTAGTGGTAAAAAGTTAGAAGTTACTGGCCTGGAGCCTTAGGTGAAAGCATTTTGGTTTAAAATCAGCACTAGGAATTTAGCTCTAGGTTCCTGACCTAGAGAGCAATTCTAATGTGTTCTCAAATATTAAGTACAAAGCTGCAAATTTGACTCTGGCGATGTAAATTTGTTATTGTGTATTATAGAAAGGTTTTAAACAAAGACTTCCATCTTAAAAGAATAAAAAAGTCTTTGCATAGCTTTCTTCAGTTGATTATCCACATGCTATATCCAAATGATACATTTGTCATTCACAGATCATCCCAAAGTGAATGCGATACATGGATGTACTTTCTTAATCATCTGCCAGAATTCCAACCACTATTCCACTAGAGATGTGCAGGTCTCTTTTTCTGCTGGTGTTTTCCAGGAGCAGAGTCCATTTCTGGTATTTAGAAGGTGTCCCTCACTGCCTCATTAATTACTCCAAATTTCTACCCTGCTTGCCTTCAGAATCTCTTCCCAAGAATATATCTGAAACTCAAAGAACAAATGCTGGTTAACAAGAGGGTTATCCATCACTTCCAGGTTGACTTAAAGGTTTATTAGAAATCAAAACTCTAGCCTGTGGAAAATGTCTTTTTAATTAGCTAGTGAAATATAATTTCTTACAGATGCTCCCAAATCTATTAAATTCCAAGTGCCTCAAAGCAGCCCTCTCTGCATCTCCTTTGCTTACTGGCTACTCCACCATGGCTGAGCTGCCTTCAGAGTTGGCACTTATAACAAGCATCACATTAGACATCCTCTTCCTTCCACATTCCAATTTCTTCCCCCATTCCTCGTTCCTGTTCCTACCCCATCCAACCAGTTTCACGTCTCCATGTCATTTTTGGCCTCCCCCAGCCATGATCATTTTGCCGTGGACTCAGACACTAATTTTTCTATTCTGCTTCAATCTGCTGCCACATCCCTGGAGCATACCCTTATCACCAATATCCCAAGTTGGTACAAGCGTCCTGACCTCCTTTCTTAAAAGACTTCTGTTTTTTGGTCCCTGCAGCAGGATGACAAAAAATTAATTTTCTAAGTCATATCACTCCCATGCTCTAAAATCTTTAATGAGGTATATATTTCCCCACAGTCCTCAATGTTCTGGTTCCAACTCACTTTCTAATCTTGTCTTACTCTTCTTTCCTTCTATACAGCCCACGGGTTTTGTCCGCCTTCTAAACAGGTTGTGTAATGAATTGAGTGTCTTTGGCCTTCCTTTTATAAGAGTTTTTCATCCCTTGGGAAAGGAGGGCTCTACTGTTCACTTGTAAAAGATTTTCAGGTGGGAACAAGCTTTCAACTACGGCTGCTTATCTCCTCTCTTCTCCATGACCTCTCTGGCACAGAGGTCTCTATCTTTCCTCTAAACAAGGAGAAATCCAATTCTCTGTCTACTTAGAATTTAAGTATGTATTGCCTTAGATTGTTAGTTCCATTTCCTTGGCATGGGGGGTTAAAAGTATTATTACTAGCCATAACTAGGACCCTTTAAATGAAATGGATCCCAGGCTTTTCTTTGGTAGAAAACATAGTAGAAGCTGAGAGGAGACGCGGGGGAACTCTACCTAACAAAGGTCTTGTGGGCCAATGAGATAGGCTGAAGAATGCTAGGAGAGAGGAGAAGGGAGGGGAGAAAGTGAATCAGGGTGGGGGCTGGTGAAGTGATTGATTTGAGAGATTTGGAGAAAGGGAAAATATGGTTTGTGGGAGAGTTTTTATAATAGTGAAAGTCTTGCTGTATGTGATGTGGCACAAAATTCCCTTTACACCTCAAGAGGGCTTCAGGAAATTCTTACATTATTTTGCTGACTTTTGTGTCAGATATTTTCTCATTTTGTTAGAGTGTTTCTTTTTCATGTGTGTGGTGGACTGAATGTCTGTGTCCCTTCCAAGTTCATACAGTGAAGCTCGAACCCCCAGTGGATGGTATTGGAGATGGAGTTGTTGGGAAGTTATTAGGGTTAGATGAGGTTATGAGGGTGGGGCACCATGACACGATTCGTGGTTTTATAAGGAAAGGATGAGCCAGAGATCACTGGCTCTCTGCCACGTGAAGAAACAGAGAGAAGACCGCTGTTTGTAACCCAGGAAAATGGCCCTTACCAGGAACTGAATCAGACAGCACTTTGATCTTGGACTTCTTAGTCTCTAGAACTGTGAAAAATAAATGTCTGTTGTTTAAGCCACCCAGTCTCTGGTATTTTGTTATGGCAACATAAACAGACTAATACAATGTGACATTGTGTTGTGACAGGCTTTCAGGTGGGAACAAGAAGGCCTAGCTCTGTGCACACACAGACACACACATTCTTGTGTCATCTGTAAATTCTTTTGGAACAATAGCTTTTACTTTTCAGTATCCCATACAGTGCCAGGCAATACTGTGACATAAGAAGGGCACCTAACCTGACTGTTTGTCTTTGGTATTCCTGGATCTTTGTGTCCCTCTTCACCCAATTCCAGTATACCTGTCATGGCCTCCAGTGGCTCTCCCAGTGATGTGCCTGTGTCCCAGTGACTCTGCAAAGAGATCCATTGGGGTTTGGGAAGAGAATAAAATGAGAAAAAACCCACAACTCCCACACACATATACACACACATGCATAAGCTAATCCTTTAATATCTATTTTTATTTGTTTTATAATATACATGCACAATAGACTTGGCATATAAGAGAAACTGTTTCGAAATTACAGTATTAGAATTTAAACATCCTTTGAGAGGATCTGGTTCAGCATTTTCATACCTGGACAAACTTCAAGGAGCTGCCCACGTTAGAAACACAGATTTCTAAGTTCCATCTCAGATCTACAGAATCAGCATGGGTTAAGTTTGGGACAAAAATCTGGTTTAACAAACTCCCAGTTCATCTTGAAGCAATCCACCCATGCTTCTGCTGTCCACTGAGATCTAACCCTCTCATTTTCTTGAAGAGGAGAGTGACTCTTAAAGAAAGAGTCAGTAGAATGACTTGCTGAGGACACAGCCAATTAGTAGCAAAGCCTAGACGAGGACCCACATCTCTGCCTTCTAATCCCATGCTTGTTCTATCCCACATAAAATGTGGTTGATTCTTCCAGCTATGGGTGTAGTTTTCAAGTTTCCCAGACTCTTCTTTTGCCTATTCTATCATCTGGACACTTCCCAGGGGTTTGTTATCTGCAGAAAGACATCCAGGATGATGTCATACTTGTTGCTAGCAGAATCATGCAGAAATCGAGACAGTTCAAACTACAGCATGTGATGTTGCACAAATGGCTTGATTTCCAGATAGAACTCACAGGGGGCAAATTTTAAGCTTACTAAGTTATATTGATTGTGATCGGAAAATACAAAAGTTTTTGAGCTTTTATAGATGCAAGAAACACAAATTAAGGGCCTCTAACAAACCTACTGTCAGCATGGGTGAGTGGATGCATGGTGGTCCTAGCAATTAAAATAGAGAATTTAGGCAAAGGAACAGGTTTAGGGAATTTGCTGATACATTAGTAAAGTATTTTTATGGAACAGATTACCTCAGAATTTAGCAGGTTAAAACCCCACATCACCTCACAGTGTCTGTGGATCACCCATCAGGCAATGCTCAGCTAGGTGCCTTGGGCTGAGCATCTTTCACAGATGCAGTCAAGGTGTTGGCTGGGGTTGCAGTCCTGGCTGAAGACTTCCAAGCTCACTCATGTGGTTGTCAGCAGAATTTAGTTCACCCAGGGCTGCTGGACTGAGGGCCTTAGGTCCTTATGGGCTGTTGGCCTGAGGCCTCCCTCTGTTCCTTGCCATAGGGCAGCTCAGAATACAGCAACTGGCTCCCAGCAGTGTGAGGACCCAGGAGAGTAAGAAAGGACAAGCAAGATGGAATCTAGTCTCTTTGTAAATTAATATTAGAAGCAACACCCCATCATCTCTGCTTTACTCTATCTGCTAGAACTGAGTCACTAGGTCCAGCCCACACTCAAGAGAAGGGTATTACCCAAGGGCGTGAGTACCAAGAAGTGGGGATCACTGATCACTGGGGGATAACTTGGCAGTTGGAGGACTAGGTGGAGACACCCCGCAGGAATTTGGACATCTGTGTGAAGCTCTAAGGATGTGTCTACTGGAGATACAGATCTGGGAATTAGTAGCATTTCATGAATAGGAGATGAAATCATGGGAATAGATAAGTCAGCCAGAAAGAACATTTTTAAAGGTATCCACTAGTTACTAGTATTGACTAATTACTAAGTATTTATAGAAAGTTCAGATTGAAATTTGAAATAAAAATATACATAGAAAAAGATAAATGTCACTAACCACAGCCACTGGTTACTCCTAACTTGATGAACTGCAGGACATAATGAAATGTAATAATATCTGTATAATAGGAATACCAGAAGGGAAGGAAGAGGAGCAAGGGATAGAAAACCTGTTTGAAAAAGTGACGATGGAAAACTTCCCTAATTTTATGAGAGAAAAAGTCACTCAAATCTAGGAAGCACAGAGAATCCCAATCAAGAGGAACCCAAAGAGGTGCACTCCAAGACACAACATAATTAAAATGGCAAAATTCAGAGACAAAGAGAGAATACTAAAGGCAGCAAGGGAAAAATAGAGAGTAACATACAAGGGAGTCCTGATAAGGCTAGCGGCTGACTTCCAACAGAAATACTATAAGCCATATGGGAATGGCAAAAAATATTCCAAGTAATAAAAAGAAAGGCCTGCAACTGAGACTACTTTATCCAGCAAGGCCCTTGATCGAAATGGAAGGTGAAATAAAGTTTCCCAGACAAAAGAAGGCTCAAAGAATATACCTCCACCAAACCAGCATTGCAAGACATGCTAAAGGGACTGCTTTAAGAAGAGGAGGAAAAAGAGTGAAAGAGAGAGGAACTCAGGTACAAAGTGGGTACAATGGCAATGAATAAGTGCATATCAATGATAGCCTTAAATGTAAATGGATTAAATGCTCCAATCAAAAGACATAGGGTAGCTGGATGGATATGAAAACATGACCCACACATATGTTCCCTACAAGAAACCTACCTAAAAACAAAAGACCTACACAGACTGAAAGTGAAGGGTTGGAAAAAAATATTCCAAGCAAATGGACAGGAAAAAAAAGCCAGGGTAGCAATACTTTTGGCCTTCCTTTTATCAGACAAAATAGACTTAAAAACAAATGCCATAACAAGAGACCCAAAAGGACACTTCATAATACTCAAGGAAAGAATCCATCAAGAAGACATAAACCTTATAAACATATAAGCACCTAACATAAGAGCACCCAATATATAAGGAAAATCTTGGTGGACTTCAAGAAAGATCTAAACAGCAACATACTTATACTGGGGAATTTTAACACCCCACTGTCAAAAATGGATATGTCTTCCAAACAAAATATCAACAAAGATATTGCAGCATTGAATAATGCCCTAGATCAAATTGACTTAACTGATATATATATATATGTATATATATATATATATGACCTTTCATCCCAAAGAAGTAAAATATGCATTCTTTTCAAATGCATATGGAACATTTTCAAAGACAGACCACACAACAGTACACAAAATAAACCTCAACAAATTCAAGCCTCAACAAATTCAAGAAACTGAAATCATACCAAGCATTTCTGTGGATCACAAGGGTGTGAAACTAGAAACCAACCTCAAGGAAAAAGCTCAAAAACATTCACATTTGTGGACGTTGAATAGCATGATATTGAGCAATGAATGGGTAAGTAATGAGATCAAGGAAAAAATAAAAAAGTTTCTGGAAACAAATGAACACACAATTGTTCAAAACCTATGAGACACAGCAAAGGCAGTCCTGAGAGGGAAGTTCATAGCAATCTAGGCATACCTAAAAAAGATAGAAACATTTCAACTAAACCACCTAACCCTACATCTACAAGAACCGAAGGAACAACAACAAGCAAAGCCCAGAGAGAGTAGAAGGAAGGAAATAACCAAGATCAGAGCAGAATTAATAACATAGAGACTAAAACAACAATTCAAAGATCAATAAATCCAGGAGCTGGTTCTTTGAAAAGACAAACAAAATCAACAAGTCTTTAAGCAGATTCATTAAGAAAAAAGAGAGAGAACCCAAATAAAGAAAATTAGAAGTGAAAGAAGAGAGATTACAACTGATACCATAGACATAAAAAGGATGGTAAGAAATTACTAGGAAGAACTGTATGCCAAGAAATTTGAAAAACCCGGGTGAAATGGACAAATTTCTAGAAAAATATAGTCTTCCAAAACTGAGTGAAGAAGAAGCAGAAAGCCTTAACAGACAGATAGCAGCTGGTGAAATTGAAGCAGTAATCAAAAAACTCCCAGCACTCAAAAGCCTTGGAGTGGATGATTTCACAGGAGAATTTTCTAAAACATTTAAGAAAGCGCTAACCCCTATCCTTCACAGACTATTCCAAAAAACCCAAGAAGAGAACTCCCAAGATCTTTTTATGAAGCCAGCATCATCCTAATCCTAAAACCAGATAAAGACACAACAAAGAAAGAAAACTACAGACCAGTATCATTAATGAATATAGACGCTAAAATCCTCAACAAAATATTGGCAAGCTGCATCCAGTACATTAAAAAATCATACACCATGACCAGGTGGGAATCATCCCAGTGATGCAAAGATGGTACAATATTCTCAAATCAATACATGTAATATGTCACATAAACAAAAGGAAAGACAAAAAACACATGATCATATCAACAGATGTGGAAAAAGCATTTGATAAGGTACAGCACCCATTTATGATAAAAGCACTCAGCAAAGTGGTAGTAGAGGGAACATACCTCAACATAATAAAGGTCATACATAAGACACCTACAGCCAACATCATACCCAATGGGAAAAACTAAAAGCTTTCTCACTAAGTTCAGGAAAAAGACCAGGATGTCTGCTTTTACCAATTCTATTCAACAAGTATTTGAAGTACTAGCCACATAGACTGGACAAGAAAAAGAAATCAAATGCATCCAAATTGGAAAGGGGGAAGCAAAACTGTCATTATTTGCAGATGACATGATAGTATACATAGAAAATCCTATAGACTCCACCAAAAAACTACTCAACTTAATAAGTGAATTTGGAAAAACAATGGGATACAAAGTCGATATTCAGAAATTGAAGGCATTTGTGTACATAAACCACAAAATATCAGAAAGAGAAATCAGGAAAAAAATCCCATTTGCTGTAGCAACAAGAAAAATAAAGTACCTAAAAATAAACCTATGTAAGGTGATAAAAGACCTTTACTCAGAAAAATACACAATATTGAAGAAAGAAATTAAGGAAGACACAAACAAATGGAAGTATATACCATGTTCATGGATTGGAAGAATTAAAATCATCAAAATGTCCATACTACCCAATATATGGACATACTACCCAATGTATAGATTCAATGCAATGCCTATTAAAATACCAATGATGTATTTCACAAATATAGAACAAACAGTTCAAAAAATTTTATGGAACCATAAATGACCTCAATAGCCTCAGCAATTCTGAGAAAGAAAAACAAAGTAGAAGGGATCACAATACCTGATATCAAACTGTATTACAAGACCACTGTAACCGAAGCAGTCAGTCACCAGCATAAGAACAGACACATAGATCAATGGAACAGAATAGAGGGCCCAGAAATAAATCCAAGTCACTATGGTCAATTAATATCTGACAAAGAGGGCAGAAGCATAAAATGGAGTAAAAATAGCCTCTTCCACAAATGGTGTTGGGAGAGCTGGACAGCTACATACAAAAAAAATGAAACTCAACCACTAACTTATACCATACACAAAAATAAACTCAAGATGGATGCAAGACTTAAATATAAGTTGCAATACCATAAAAGTTCTAGAGGAGAATATGGGCAGGAAAATCTCAGATATTACACACAACAGTATTTTCACCAATATGTCCTCTAGAGCCAGGGAAATAAGGGAAAGAATAAACAAATGGGGCTTCATCAAAATAAAAAGCTTCTGCATGGTTAAAGAAAACATCAGCAAAATGAAAAGGGAACCAACTGTATGGGAAAATGATACCTTGGACAAGGGTTTGATCTCCAAAATGTATAAAGAATTCACATGACTCCACTCCAGGAAGACAAACAACCCAATTAAAAAATGGGCAAAGGACCTAAACAGATACTTCTCCAAGAAGGACATACAGAAGGCCCAGAGACATGAAAGGATGCTCAGCATCACTAGCCATCAGAGAGATACAAATTAAAACCACAATGAGATATCACTTCACACCGGTCAGAATCACCATCATAAACAAATCAACAAACAACAAGTGCTGGTAAGGTTGTGGAGAAAAGGGAACCCTAGTGCACTGTTGGTGGGAATGCTGACTGGTGCAGCCACTGTGGAAAACAGTATGAAATTTTCTCAGGAAACTAAAAATGGAATTGCCTTTTGACCTGGCTATTCCACTGCTGGGATTATACCCTTAGAATCCTGAAACAGCAATTCAAAAGAATCTATGCACCCCAATGTTCATAGCAGTGTTATTTTCAAATATCCAAGTGCTAGAAGCAACCTAAGTGCCATCAGTAAATGAGTGGATCAAAAAACTGTGGAACATTTACACAATGGAATACCATGCAGCAGAAAGAAAGAAGGAACTTCTACCCTTCAGGACAGCATGAATGGAACTAGAGAGCATTGTGCTAAGTGAAATAAGCCAGGTGGTAAGAGAAAAATGCCATATGATCTCACCTACAAGTAGAACCTAATCAACAAAACAAGTAAGTAAAATATAACCAGAGACATTGAAATAAAGATCTGACAGTAATCAGAGGGGACTGGGGAAGGGATAGTGGGAAGGGAATAGGGAAGGGTAGTCAAGGAACATGTATAAAGGACACATGGACAAAGCCAAAGTGGAGTAAGATGGAGTGTGGGAGGTGGGAATGGGTGGGGCAGGGAGCAGTTGTGGGGGGAAATGGAGACAACTCTACTTGAACAACAATAAAAAATTATAAAAAAATAAAAATAAAAACAATGAGAAAACAAAATAACATCAAAAAAAGACTTTCAGATTGGCCCTAAAAATTTGAGTTAGTGCATGTGGCATTTTCTGGTGTGACTAGAATATTATTAAGTTTCTGAGAACAAGCTCATTCTCCACAATTCCTTAAAATAGGTGACTAATTGAAACCTGGAAAATCTCCTGATTAAGAAAAATAAAGTCTAGTTTGTCATCCATCATTTTAAAATTATAGATCTGATGGATCTCAGTATTTTCAACCAGTTTTGGGTGATGCATATTATAAATATTCATATAACATGGTTAATTATAGTCATTTAAGGGCCTGTTCCCATGGGCCCACAATACTCCTCCCCTTCATAAATACCCAGCTCAGAGCATGCCATAGAAACCTTGGAGAGCTAGAAGTATGTCACAGTAAAGAATGGTTTCATTGGCCATGATATTTTCTCCCTCTGTGTCTTTGCCTCATTCTCATCACTTCTGCCTGGAATGTTCTCCCCTGACTGTTCAAGGCAGCAAGGTCCTACCCTCCCTTCAAGGCTCTCTCTGCTCAAATCTCATCTCTTCCATTAAGTCTCCCTTACTGGACCAGCCCACCCCACCTCTCCTCTCTGGACTTCTGTCTTGGTGCCACCCATTTTGGGGATAATTTCCCAGCCATTTTCCATTCTTCCCTTTGTCTTATTCATCAGTTCATGGGGGCAAATCTGACCCCACTGCCAATTGTTATATGTCGTGCAGGCTAAGAATGGTTATTATGTTTAAAAATTGTTGGGAAAACTCAAAAGAGGAACAGTATTTGTTACAAGGAAAAATTATACAAAATTCAAATTCAATGTCAATAAATCAAATTTTATTTTGTCAATAAAACACTTGTAGAGATTTTCTTTCTTTTGCCTCTAGTCTCATAAAGCCAAAAATATTTATTATTTGTTGCTTTATAGAAAGTTTGCTGACCCCTGCTACATGCACTTGCTTTTATCTTTCCACAAGTACACCGTACTGACACTTTCTGGTGGTTTCCACATTGTCTCTCATAGTCTGGAGCAAGCTGCTGTCTGATGATACTGTTCGCCAGAATGAATGGAGCTGAGAGAGAATGTGTTTTTAATTTGTGGTGGATACAGCGTTATGTCCTTTCTTGCTGTCCAGGACTTTTTTTTTTAATTTCCCTCTGCTGTTGGGCTGGTATCTGTTATGTCTGGTAGAAAAAATGACAGGGAGTACCAGGGTGGGTCCCCAAACTCATGGAAAACACAAATGAAATAAAGTCTGGGAACCAGAGCTTTTGTTTTGGGTGGAGAGGATCTGTTTGCTTTTGGGGATTGAGGTAATGAAAGTTATTTCAATAACATAATTTAACAGTTGTACATGCTTTCTGCCAGAAGAACCACTAGGCAAACCTCACCCAGAAACCCCGTCTGCAAAGCGCAAAGGTCAAACACTGAAGCGCTGAGCAAGTCTCCTCCCTGTCCAGCAGAACACAAAACTATACACGCACCTTAGCTACATTATGGAAGATGCACTACATGGCCAAAAACTAGAGGGGGAACCAAAAAAAAAAAAGTTGTGTTAGAATGGTGGAATTATGGGGAAAATACTTAAAAACAACTTTAAATAGCTAAAATATTTCTATAATAACACATCTAAAAATGAAAACATCTCTTCTTCTCCAGCATATAAAATTTTTCTTCCACCTGTCCCCCTCACAAGGCCAGAATTTTACATCGAAGTAGGAACTTCCTAGGATCTTGACTATAAGACAAAAACATGTACAAATTTTCCCTTAAACAAGTATCAATTTATGTCATTTGAAACTGCTCTTCAAATCCACAAATAGTGTCTGAGGGTCCCTTTTCTCCACATCTTCCCCAATACTTATGATTTGTTGATTTTTTGATGATTGTCTTTCTGACAGGTATGAGGTGATATTTCATTGTGGTTTTAATTTCTATTTCCCTGATGATTAGTGATGTTGAGAATCTTTTCATGTGTCTGTAACCCACCTATACATCTTGGAAGAAATGTCTATTCAGATCCTCTGCCTATTTTTTTAATCAAATTGTTTTTTTATGTTCAAATGTATAAATTCCTTATTTTAGATATTATCCCCTTATCAGATATATCATTTGTGAATATCTCTTTCCATTCTCCCAAATGCAGGTTGTCTAAACTGCTTTTCCTTAACCTTGAACTCTCTAAATGTAAAATAAGAAGGACATCGCTAATATCCCACTTCACACAGTTCCTGTACAACCAAGGCTGTTGTCACTCTAAGGCACTCTTCCAATGCCTTAGACCTTGTGATTACTACTGGGGGAAATGGCATCTCCTTGATGGTTCAAGCCTCAGCTTTTGACACAGTGTCTGGCACGCAGTGCCTGGGTTTCCATTAAAATTGGTTAAATGGGTAAATGAATTAAACGATAATTTTTAAAGAAAGAAATGAGACAGAGAGGTGCTCCACTAGCAAACAGGCAACTTCATTTGACCTTGTGTTTCTCATAGCTAAGACCCCTTCGTCCATACCACCTCTTAAGAGGGACTGCTGAACATCTGAGTACAACAAGCTAATGTGGTATATGAGGGGCACCATCAGTGGCTGGAGAGCTTCAGGCCTTTAACACAGAAAGTGATAAGGAAGAAGAGGGTATGTTTTTAAAGTTGCCATTAACACCATCTTGACAAATCTGTTCATTTGACAAATATTCCTTGAGCATCTGTTATGTACCAGGAATTATTGTTCTGTGTGATGAGGATGTGACTGGGAACTAGAAACCGAGGCAGAGGCAGGGACATTTTGGGTACAGCAGCTGTGATGATCCCTTCATTGCCTGGGGCGACTTAGTGACTAGAAAATGGGATAAATGGAGCTCTCAAACAGGCTGCCATGTAGGTTCACATAGCAATGAAGTGGAATGAATATATTCTTAGCTTCCCAGAAGACGCCAGAGAAGTGTCATGGATGCTGGGAGGGGCTCCAGTCTACATCAACCCTAGGTCTTAACTGAGATTTTTGTGGTAGACGGATGAGGTAGGTGTGATGGAATGAAGGGTATCCTTGACTTGCTTTAAAGGCATGTTTTGATCCAGCCCTACCTCTAGCACTAGTCTTATGGATTAGAACAAATTTCTCAACTATTCTGCATGTGAGTTTATTCATCATATTGTTGGGAACCTTACACCTGGCTTCTAGCTAAAAACATTGCATTGATTACAGGAACCTGTGCGCTCCACAAAGCCAATCGGCTACAGGTAAATGAGGTGTGCATGCGCTCCCCAAGCCAATCGGCTACAGGTGCATGAGGTGTGCATGCACTCCCCAAGCCAATCGGCTACAGGCACATGAGGTGTCCACGAGTACCAGTTGCACCCAAGTAATCAATAAGCGGGCCCTTCTTTGTCTCAAGCTAGCCAATAGCAAGCAACCTAATCTCCTTCCTCTCCCTCCCCCCTATATATATACCCAGTTCGGAAAAATAAAGTTTGCAGCTTGATCAGAATCTTTTGTCTTGCTGCCATTCTTCGCGCCTCTTGTCCCCCCAACTCATTTGTTCTAGGTAGGTGGTCGAGCCCCAGTTGATTGCTCCGCGGGCCGGAGCATCATATAATACTGAGGCAGAAGTGTTTTCCTTCATAAGTTTGTATTAGTTATCTATTCCCATATAACAGGCCACTCAAATAATTAAGTAGCTTAACATTACAATGATATATTTATTCTTTGGGTTTACTGGGGAATGCTTCTGCTTATCTGCTGGGCTCACACATGTGGCTGCCTCTGGTTGGTGGCTTAGCAAGGGTCTCAACTTAGACGAGACATGGTTTTCCACCCTGCACTTCTTCAAGGCATGACATTCTCGGAGCAATGTCTAAGGGTGAAGGAGGAAGCTTCAAGGTCTCTTAATGCTCAGCCTTGGAAGTCATACAATGTCACTTCCACCATATTCTATTGGTCAGAAGAAGTTGCAAGACCAGCTCAGATCCAAAGGGCTGGGAAATATCCACTTCTTGATGGAAGATGATAGGAATTATTGTGGCTGTATTTTTCAGTCTATCATAGGGTTGCCGTGAGGATTAAATGAGACTATGTGAAAGCGCTATTATTGTGATATAACTAGGCATGGTTTCTGATAGCTGTTATGCACATATTGCATTTTTACAACTGCAAAATTCCTCAACACTCACTAAGAGTCAAGAGGTAGTTCTTGATGATATAGCTGATTAGACCATGAATGACCTATTTGCCACCATCAGTGGAGGGAACTGGGGCTACATAAGACACTAGTTAACTCATTTCATGAAGTAATGCTTTAGCTTGCATTGGAAAACCTAGAATCAGATTTTAGAGTACACTTCTTATGCCCTTAGAAATACTTTATCTCAGTAAATGAAACATCCTCCAAAGTTCTTGAGAGGCTGTAGAGGACATCTGGACATTTGTGTGTGTGTGTGTGTGTGTGTGTGTGTGTGTGTGTGTGTGACAAGCCTCTACTTCCCAATTTTTGGTAATAAGAGTTTTGGTCATCTTTTATGGAAAAACCCCTTTCCATAGCGTGCATTCTTGTTGGGACCATCCAGCAAGATTATCTATCATCCCCTGGCCAGAACTGTGGGCAGCTTCCTTAAACTAGCAAGGCCAATTGGACCCTAGCCTTTGAATGTGAACCTCGAGAAGGGTGGCCGAAGGACCAAATGGTTGCAGTCGATTCACTCAGAGTATCATACTGAAGAAATTCTCCATTTGTTGCTGCTGCCACTACTCAGAACTGAGCTATTCTCCATTTTACTACAAGTCAAGTCCAGTGAGCCATCTTATGACCTGATAATACTTTAAGAAGTTTTTAACTTAAATTGTTCAGAGTTAGTTTCCTTGCTTGTCGACAGAACCCTTGCTGACACAAATATTCAGGAGATATCAAGTGATGAGAGTGGCCTTGAACCTAAAATGCCAGAAAATTCCAGTTGCTCAAACCACCACCAATTAACTAGTTATCTTTCGTAATAGTTTTTAGGAAACTGTATAAGTCTCCTTGAATAAGGAATGCAACCTTGTCCTTAAGGATCCCTGGTCCAACTAGGGGAGAACATGTGCAATGACTGTAGAAAAAACAGAGTTCACTACAACAATATAATAAATATCCCAATGGTCAGTACCCCAAAGTGCTCGGCACATAGTAGGTATACTATAATTATATATTACAATTAAGAAATTATTAAATAAATAATTCAGTTAATACGTGCAATAAGAGAGAGATCTCATGAGCTAAAACTCCTCATGAACAAGGAGGAATTTCAGCAGATGCTTTTAGAATAGATAGAGTTCTTTGAAATGAAGAGGAGGGATAAGAGCATTCTCCCCTATGAACTTATTTTGGCTATTTAATAGCCAAATGAACTGCGATAAGTATAAGACAGGTGGCTTCTGAATCATCTGGCATCAATAAAATCTTATTGCAAAGACACGGATTTTCTTTGAAGTTTGTTACTAGTAGCAATCTTATATATGTTGGTTACCTAGATAATGGGAGTATTTCTTATATATTTAAAATGCATTTCCCTTTCAGTAATCAGGTTTGGGCCCCCTTCCCCTGCACATCCTTTATCATTATGATTACCGGTGGAAGTCATGAGACTTACTGCCCAAAGAAGGGAGCACAGGGGCTACAGCTCCCACCCCAGATGAAGAGGATGCGGAAAGTCTTTCTTCTGATAGGGGGAGGAAAGACAAGAAAAAGGGGACAAAGGCAGAAGCAACATTAATCTAAATCTCCCCCTTAGAGGTGAAATCCTGAAAGGTAGTTTAGGAGTTAATAGAAATGTCCAGAAATGTTGGACCGGAAGACTTGCAGGGCACAGAGTTAGCTCTTTGCTTCCTGGGCAGAAGTCTTAGAAAAGCTCTGCATTCAGTTGCTGCTGTCCAACATGTCGCCAGGTGGGGGACTGTAAGTGAGTGCAGAGTGTCTCCCACATTAGTGGAGTGTAGGGAAAGCAGGCCTCTAGAGTTTCCCCAGAGGGTGCAGAACAGTCCAGAAAACCGATGGACAGGACAAACCCTCCCTGGACCTCCAGCAGGCCTGCTTCTCCTGAGCCATGGTCCCTCTGCTCAGACCCCTGTCCCAGTCTGAACAATCCCTGTACCTCTTCCTGCTCAGGGAGCTTTTAAAAAATGCCCTAGTGAAGGCTCCACTTCAGGCTATTTAGATCAGAACCGGCAGGGGTTGGGTCCTGGTGTCATGTCAGTATTTTCTTGAAGCTCCTAGGTCATTCTACTGTATAGCTAGGGTTGAGAATCACTACCTTAAGTAAAGTCTAGTCAAGTGTTTGGAATTAAACATCACTGCCTCACGGAAGCCTTCCTTGATAGGCCCCAACCTAGGTCAAGTCCTCCTTCTACATATCCGCTAAGCAAATACCCAGTATATCTCCCTCTTGGCGTTTAACAATTAGGTCATTATTTATTTCAAGCCTGGCTTTCCCTGCAGACTGCCTGGAGACAAACACTTCTGCCTTGCTCACTAAGGAGCCTATTTCAACCATGCACCAACTGGTCCATAGTCAGTGCTCAGTAAATAATTTCTTGAATGAATGATCACCTTGACTCAAACAAGGGTGTGCGATCAAGGCTCCTATTTATGACTCCACTAAGAGAATTTTTTAACCTTAAACTATACCCACATACAAGTAGTTGTAGGAGTATGATTTTAAATGGGCTCTTAGTTTGGACAACTTTACTGTTTTCTTCTTCACCTTCATGTGTGGTAACACTTCAGCAGGCTCATCATCACCATTACAGTCCTGTGGTCAACACTGTCATTCCCATCTTGCAATTGGAAAGAAGCTCAATAACTTGCCCAGGTGCCTAGAGCCTATTATCTGAGCACGAACAATTGCAAATAAGGAAAATCCCTTTCAACAGGATTCCTGTTTGTGTTGAGCTGTGATTTCTGGCTTAACAACTGGTGGCTGATAGATGGGGATTTTCTGGGGGTCTCCAGTTCCAGTGACCAAGGCCAGGGTGTGATTTCCTGCCCCACTAAACCATTACAGGGTGCAGACGACACTGGGTCTTGTCTATATAAAGATGCCATAAATACTATATTCTCCAAAGTCACCGTGTTTTGCTGTTCTGGAGAAGCAGCCAGTGTGTGTGTGCGTGTGCGTGTGTGTGTGTTTGGGGGAGGTGAAACAGGTTCCTCCAGGAAAACTCCAGTCTCAGCTTTGGGCTGGACAAGAGAACCATCCCTTCACCTCCCCTACCCGAGAGTCCCATGTTCCCACATCCACAGGCCTCTGGGTCAGAATCGCACTCAGTCTATAGGAGTATCCTGGGTCCAGCCCGGGCGTCTTGAACCATGCCTCAGGAAGAGCGGCGGCTGCAGCAGCCTCTCGCCGCTCGGGCGGCAAGTGGCAGCAGCGAAGTCCCTTCCCCCTCCCGCACACCAGCCCTTGCGGCCCCAGGCTCCGGGCCTCCAGCCTCCGCTTGGTGCCCAGCCAGGGAGGCGCAGTGTGGAGGCGCGGGCAGCGACAGGTCTCCTCCCGCGCCGGGCCGCTTGGGCCTCCCGAGCCGCAGTCTCCAGCACGCGTCCTTGATGCAGGTGGCGCAGCCTTCCAAGCGGGCCAGGCTTACCAGATCACGGGAGAGGCTAATCTTGGGTCTTGATCTCCCAGCCGCAAAGCGGGCTAAACCGCTACTCCACTTCTTCCCATTCCTCCAACTCCTCACCCCCAAACGAACAATCCCAGGCCAGGCAGGACCGGATCACCTCTGCCTCCTCCCACTGCTCTAATCCTGCGAGCGAGGGAGGCCCCTGCGCCGAGGCGGTGGCTGGCAAAGGGGAGTGGAAAGGGGGGAAGGATGGGGCCGAGGGGTGGGGTGGTGATGAGGGGGATGTAGGAGGGGGTGTCATTTTCTTTTTCTTTCTTTTTTTTAAAAAAGTATTTCTCTCGCGAGAAACCGCTGCGCAGACGATACTTGAAGAGGTGGGGAAAGGAGGGGGCGCGGGAGCCGCAGCAGAAACTGTGGGTGCCGCGGGCGGACAGGCGGCCACAGCTGGGACAGCTGCGGGCGGAGTCGGGCAGCGGCTGCGGCGGTCAGGACCGAGGGACAGCCACCGCCTCGGGAGCCGGAGCCGCCGCTTTTCCAGTGGGTTCAGCCGAGGTCCCGACAGGGGTCGGGCGGCCACGGGGGCTAGAGTTCCAGCCACGGAGGCGTTTGCGTTTGCGCCGCTGAGGATAGGGACGGGGGTGAGGGGCTGTCCCGGAACGTCCACAGCTGGCGCTGGCCCTCCCCTGCCTGACAGCTTCCTGGCCCGGGTCTCCCGGTGCCGGGCTCCGCGTCAGATGTTTGGGGGGCGGTGGCAGTGCCCGTAGCCGGCCGGGGACGGCGCGGCGGGCTCCAGCCCAGTGGCTTGGGAAGGGGACAGGCTAGGGAGCTTAGGGCGTTCAGAGCGCGCGTCGCGCGCAATTTGTGCCATTAAAATAAACCCAGTGAACTCGCCCCGGGGCTTAGGACCTCTCTGGACACGGGTGCTTTGTGGTGCCCTTTTCAGGCGGCGTCCAGGGGCTCGTGGAGTTGGCTGGATCCCCTGCAGCTGGGGGCCTGGGTTTTTCAGCCAGCTGTGGATCAAACGGTCTTCACTTACCCAAAATAAATGCGCCACGCGCAGGCGGCGCGCGCGGGCTGGGCTCGGGAATGGGGACCACGCAGCTTCAGCATCCCGATGCACTGAGTGTCTCCCCGCCCGGGCGGTTTGTCTGTTGCAGCTGGCACGGGCCGCCTGAAGTGGGAGCAGCGCCTGGAGAAGGCGGGAGGAGCCCGGCCCGGGGGACGGGCGGCGGGAGAGCGGGACCCGGCGGCGCGGCGCGCTTAAGGGCGCAGCGGCGGCCGCGGAACAGCCCCGGGCGCAGCGAGAAGCGGCGGGAACCGGCTGCCGCTCGACAACATGCGGCGAGGGGGGCTGCTGGAGGTCGCCCTAGGATTTACTGTGCTCTTAGCGTCCTACACGAGCCATGGGGCGGATACCAATTTGGAGGCTGGGAACACGAAGGAAACCAGAGCCAGCCGGTCCAAGAGAAGAGGCGGTGGAGGACACGACGCGCTTAAAGGGTAATGGAACGGGTCGGCTCCTTTGGTGCGGGTCTCCCCTCCCTCTTCTCCAGAAACTGACCGGGTCGGCGCACGGTAGGTAAAGGATCCCTGACAAGACCTCCTGGAGGCACCTTAGAAGGGCAAGGGTTACCCAATCCTCAACACGTCCGAGGACAAACACTCTAAGGATTTCTGCCCCAGAGGCGAGGTCATGGTTAAAAGGAATCTTGGACCATTGTTGAGGCAGATTTTGGGAGGCCAGAAGGGTTCTTTGAGGAAGAAGGGGAGGAGCTGCTGCGACTGAGAGAAGAGGAAAAGTCCATTCCTCTCCCTTCACACCAATTCCGGTTGGGTTTAGGGGAAAGTGCTTTTCCTGTGGGCACCTTTGCAGATGCTCCATTTGTAAGGCAGCAGGGAAAGGAAGGGATTCCAATGGCAGACTGTCAAAGAAGACACACAGTTCACAGTTGGCTGTCCTCTACGTTATGCTTATTAAAACCAGGGACTGGTTTTTCTGAGTGGTTCTGCCCTTCAGAGGTCTACACTGGAAGCACAGCAGGGCAAGAGTTTATGAGAACTTGTTTTGGGCTTGTAAGGAGCTCTTCCTTTCACTGCGGCAGTAACCCTGCTGTGACCCACCATTAAACGCGTGTTTTAAAGCAGTTGAGGGTGTGTGTTATGTACATGCAATTGAGCATTTCAGCAGCTGCTTACGCCCCTACTACAGAAAATGTTTCAGCAGGAAATACTCAAATTAGGCAGACTGAGTGTATCACGATTGTCAGTTCCCTGAATTGAAGAAGGGTGGGAATACACTTCTTTTACAGTTATTCAGCTTGAAAAAGAAATCTTCCTGAGATTAAATTCAAGCCTCCATAGAAGTAGCAGGATGGAGCATAAATGACCCATTTTATCTCCTTGGAGGAGCCTGTTAAAAGAACTCAAACAGAAAATACTCAGAGGTTTTCTATTAAGTTCTTATGATTCTCGTTGTTGCCCTTCCTCTCTCTCTCTTTTAGAGTAGTTCCGTAACTTGAGTCTAGGGCTCTGAGTGACCAAGTGATGTTTGCTGGGCTCTGTGGCTGAACATTACACTTATCCTTTGTGTGTGTGTGTGCTATAAGCTGTTTTAATTATATATGTAGTGAAATTTGTGTCTGTATAGCCCAGGTGGGGAATTAAAGGTGCAGTAAACCCACAGACCAAGTTTTGAGTCCTGGTCTAGCCTGGGGACAAGATGATTATCAGAGCCAGCTCTTAGGCTGTGGTAAGATATGCAGGATTTTCTGGCCCTAGGAAATAGTTATGATTGATTTAGTTTCACCGTGGTCTTTGTGGAAAGTAAACCCAAGAATCCCACAGTGTTGGAAAGACAATTTGCTTATCACAGTAAGCTGGACCCTATCAGGGTAGCAGACATTTATTGCTCTGTGTGTGAGGCCCAAGGCTAGTTCTGTAGGGGGACTGAAACTCTGATTTTTCATGTGTTCTCGAAAGGACCTCATTTAGTCCAGCATTTTTCCTTGGAAAACATTTCTGCTATATCTAATACTATCTTAATATCTAAGCTCACTGCTATTGTTGAGAGAGAGAGAGAGAGAGAGAGAGAGAGAGAGAGAGAGAGAGAAGGAGGAAGTGGGGGTTTAATTCTGTGGATGGAACTCTGCAGGGAGACATTGGGCCTGGCCAGACATTTGTCTCATCTCTATGTGCTATCGCCAACCAGTATGTTTCCTGAGGAGGCACAGACTCAGTGTGCAAACAGAAACTAAGCTCTGCTGCTTAACAGCATGTCCACACTTTTCCTCACACCAGCACTTAACTTCTGTTGGGGTTTACATGTTTTATGACCATGGAGAGATTACCCCCTCTGTTCTTAATAGCATTTGGTCACTAAAACAGATGTTACCATATGGCAAACTATTTGTAAAGCCTTCCCCAAAACATAATACTAAATACACCAATCATGACTATTCCTAATTCTCATGTTCTTTTTAAGATTTTACATACATAAAGGTTTTTAAAATAATTACAGCGGACCCTTATAGTATATTATATGTTAATATAATGAACCTTTATAATGGAAGGGTTTTTATTTTTATCATTGTTATGTTATCTATAAGGTTTTTTATAGATAGGTAAAAATGATAATTTTAAAAGATACACAGTTAAAAGGATTTCGCTACCTACCACTCAGAAACTATTTTCTTGTGCATTAAAAAAAACCATGGGCATATATGCATACATATACAAACATATATATGCATAAATAGATATGTATATGTATACACATATATACATATATCCTTTTTAGTACATGGAAGGTACTGCACATCCTATTTTGAACCTTGTTCACTTTTAAATATCTTTAGTGCATCCATGTATTAAATCATGTGGGTATACCTCATGCACTTTCTTGGAATATACAGTTCCTTAATGTGGCTGAAACAGTTCCCTATAGAATCTGTATATCATATTAATTTTTGCAATCGCCAACATTCTTCTATATAACTATGATGTGTATAATATACATGTGCAAGTTGACATGTATATAAATCAATAAAAACAGAATTACTGAGTCAAAAGTTTTCAGATTCACTTTAAACAATTACCAATTCTGATGTTAAATTTGAGTAGCATTTATTTAAAATGTATTCTCTCTGCTTATTGCTATTACAGCCTCACATGAATAAGTCTTTGAACCATGCCCTGCTGCATAAATCATCAGGGAAAGCAGTTACATATTACATTTTTCCAGTTATTGCTGAAAATTTCTATTTTTGCTAGTTAAAATATTACCAACTTTAAAACTCACCTCTTTGACTACAGTAAAACCTGTTTACCATTTTAGTGGAAATGCACCATTTATGAAGTGAAAGTGATTTGTAACCCTAAGTCTGCCTGATGCCCAGTTGGTGGCAGCAACTTTCAGCACCTCACTAATATTTCCTCTAGTTAAAAGGTACTTTAAGCTCATCAGTGTCTGCTGTGCACTGGTCTAGTCTTTCCTACAAATACTGCCTTCTCGTCTTTCTGTGATGGGACAGGTGACTACAGAATTTGCCGTGGTGTTCGTCTTGGAATATGTGTGCCTGCCCTGTCGGCTGCCTCACCTCACACACTGGAGAGGCCTGCCTAGTCCTTCCCGTCTGGGTGTATAGTCCTGGCTTGTCTTCCTCCCCTCCCATCCTGTTGCAGGTGGTTTTTTTTTTTTCCCTTCCCACTGGGCAGCAGAAGTTGTTCCACAGTGGAAATTTAAGCATCCTCAAGTTTCTTCCCAGTTTTTGCTGTGTTTTCTTAGAGTAAATCGCCAATTTCTGTTTTCACAGGATTTTCTTTAATGGAATGAGTGTGGTCCACTTTCTGCAAAGTGACATTTTTCTCAATTTTGAAATGAGAATTTTGCAAGTTTCAAAATGTTTTCAAGTAATAAATACATAGTCATTTTCCTTTGCTTGCGTGTTGCTTTACATGTGCAAAATGACTTTATGAGAAACAATAAAATTTTAGCTTTATTGTTTAAATTTTAGTCCATCAGAAGTTTTCTCAGCCAAATTCTTAACTTGTGTGATTAGGCACAGATTGTGGAAAACAATCCAATTAAAAAAACACACACAACTCGACTTGAAGAGCAGTCGTTACACACCATTTATTTATGATTGTTTTTTTTTTTTGCTTTAGCTCCCAAATACAGAAATAATACAGTTCCCTGTCAAAGGGAAAAAACAGTTAGCGTGAACCCCATTTTCCCAAGTCTCTTATAAGATGGACCGAGAAGTTCTGTCCTTGTTGCCTGGTTTATAAGTGTATGAGACTGGTGGTATTTCACACAATTTGTCCCCTTGTGCGTGATACTTTTTGGTCTTTGTTTATTTGTTTATTTTTTCCAGAGGTCTTGTTCCCAGAAAAATACACATGGAACAGTTCATACACAGGGTAGATTATGTGACGGCAAACTCCTAGGGATTAATTACACAGAAGTCTGTTATTAAAATAAAGAACATTAACAGGGAGCACAGAAAAAGTTCTGTACACTTTATACAGCCCATTTTACTTTACAAAGAGGACTTTAAGGCTCCATCTGAAGTCAGATAGGCTAATAATTAAATGTGGGTAAAAGATTCCTGCAGTGCTATGGTTTGTCCTTGTATTTATTGAAAAAATTATGTAAAATGTTGAGACACCATTGAAAAAGATGCTCTTAAGGAAAAGCCTTCAGCAATCCCACATCTTAAACAAGAAGATGGAGACAAAATATTTATTTATGTGACTCATTTCATAACATTTAAGACATAGAGGTCGTTTAGAAAGATGCATAAGTTGTTGGTATTACTAATTAATTAAAACATGCATTCACCTCTAGTGAGATGAGGTCAGGATGATGGAAATGGAAGTACAGATATCTCTCCAAGCTGATTTGGAATTTTAAAGAAGAGTGAAATGTTTCTTTCTTGTTTTGTGTAGCAGACACTTAAACAGATTATAGTATTATGCCAACGACTCTGATCAAGCAAAACACTGAAGAAATTATTAGGGATTCATACACTAGTTTGCTTTTTCCTACAATCAACCAAGCAACCAACCTAACTAATTTGGGAGTGTTAGCCTTAATTCTCAATGTGAAAATAAGATTTTAAATGTTTTTCTCAAAATAGAAATAAGCTCTACTAACAATTTCTCTGTTTCTAGAAACTAACCCAATAAATGGGCCCATTCAAGCAACTTAGGACTTTTTTCCATGATTTTTTTTGAGAAAGCTGAAATCAACAATATATCAGGCCTGAGGTACATGACAGGCATATGAGAGTTTAATGTTTCAAGAGTGTCAATCGTTTCTCAGCCTTTTGGCTAAGATCAAGTGTAGTATCTGTTCTTATCAGTTTAATATCTGATACGTCCTCTATCCGAGGACAATATATTAAACTAAGAGGACAGCTAGATCAGGAGCAGAACCATAGAAATGAAGATCACATGGAGGGTTAGCAACAGGGGAGTGGGAGAAGGAGAAGGGGGGAGAAGGTACAGAAAATAAGTAGCATAGATGATAGGTAGAAAATAAATAGGGGGGAGGGCAAGAATAGTATGGGAAATATAGAATCTAAAGAACTTGAGACAAATGGTCATAAACTAAAGGGGGGGGAATGGTGGGGGAGGGGGTGTGCAGAGTGGAGGGGAATGAAGGGGGGAATAGAACAACTGTAATGGCATAATCAATAAAATATATATAAAAAAAGAGTGTCAAGGTTGGTTTTCCCATTAGATTAGAAAATCACCAAAGGCAAGAAACATATTGCAAGCATTGAACACTAACTTGCCGTTTGGGTTACCAAAACGTTAATTTATTCAGGAAGCCTTCATTGAATGCCATCCTGAATTTAGCTGCGTGGAGTGCCAGAGATGCACAGCCCATGGCCTACAGGGGCTCAGGGTTTGCTAGCAGAGCCAGGTGCATCATGGGAACCAGGAATCAGCAGAAAGGCTGTAGAGGGCATGGGGTCTAGGACTGAGTGAAAACAAATAAGAATACAATTGTGGCAGTCACAGATGACATTCAGATGACATTTAGGTACCAGGCACGGCTTTCAGCGTTTCATTAATACATATGATACCGCATTTGATGCCCACAACATCTCTATGAAATGAGTTCTTCTGTTATAGCTTTCTTTTACAGCTATGAGAGCTGAGGCACGCAGAGGTTAAGTTTTAAAGACAAATTCTCAACATTAAATTTTATTTCTCCATTAATTTTAGTTATGGTTGTGGTTTTTCATTCCATGGGACTAAAATGTGGGACTACGACATTGTAAAATTCCACCTAAAATTCCTAGTATTTCTCTGTCTATTGACAGGCATCGTTACTAACGTGATAAAATTTTGTCAAACAAGAATATTTATTTAACCTTTCTAATAAAACAGGAGGAATGGAACAATGTTGGAACTGGGGGGGGGCTCTTTGGATGGCACATACCCTGTATTTCAGTTTGACCCCTGACTGCCACTGAGAGTGGTGGGTAACGGTCTTGGGTGCTCTCCTGCACCCCCTGGGCTTCTGCCGTGCAGGCATCTCATTGGGTCCTCCAGAATCTCTTGCTCTCATGTGCTGTGTGAGAAATTTTTCTCAGAATAAAGTTGCAAGAGAGATGAGGCTGGTATGCCTCTTAAGTCCTTAAGACACGATATGATGAGTTTGTGTTTAACTTTTGGAATCATTTTTTATCTCAGTTGCTGTGATGTATAGTTTTTACATTAAGTTGCTGCAATAATGGTAAAGAATAGCAAGCTCTGATATATCGCTCCCTATTGCCCTTCAGATATATTAATTTAACACAAACCTTCTTGATGAGAGATTATACTTTCTTGCCCATTTAACACATGGAGAAGCAGAGGAATGCAGACTTTTAGTAATTACTCCAGAGATGTATTCTAGCAGGGGATAGAACTGAGAAATCTGGCTTCATAGTCTGTGCTCTTAACCGATGTTGTAACAATCTGTTGTAATAAGTCCTATACCTGGTAAGTTTATTCTTTTTTCCACACTCTTGATACTTTCATTTCCCCAACAACTTCTCCTACCACTGCTGTGTGTGTGTGTGGGGGGAACTCAACACTTATTGAAGACAGATGCAGTCATATGGCAAAGGAAGAATCACTGTGGAAATGGGATTAATTAGAAAAGACTTCTCAGAGAATGTCTACCAGGTGTCAGCAGACTGTGGACCAAGCTTCCTGTGTTTAGGAAGAAAGTTTTATGGAGACAAAGCCGAGCCCACTTGCCCACCGATTATCTGTGTGTGCTCTCACACTGCGGGGATGGAGTGGAAGAGCTGAGACCAAGACTGTATAGCCTGGCAACAGAGAAAGTGTGCCGGCCTCTGGTCAGTGTAATGCCTGTTTATTAGGACCGAGAACTTCTTGAAGGCAGGGTTCTCATCTGCTTTATTTATTACTAGGGATACCTAGGAGCTGGGCACACAGTAGGTGTTTAACAGATAGGTTTTGAATGACCAATTCTGAAGGACTGTGTGACTGGGTAAGGTAAATTGTATAAATTAGCACTTGGAGGAGTTATATGAGAGAAAAATTACAATGAAAATGGCATGAAGTGAAGAGAATATGAAGTGTTTGTGACTGAGGGACGCTGAGTGCAGTAGGCAGGGTTTGCACTGTGTGCGGCTCGGGGGCTCGGCTCTGCTTGTGGCCTGTGAACAAGGTGCCCCCGGAGTTGCACCAAGTGCAACCCTGTGAGCCTGTCTGCAGGTAGGGACATTGTCAGGGTGGGAGAGGGACTAACGGACACACAGCGTCACTATCTGATTGTTGTGGAAGGTGACGATGGTGAGTTATTAAAGGATTCTAAGGTGGGAACATGATCAGGTCTTTGCTGCTCTGGAACGGGTGTCAAGGGTAGATGGTTGAGAGAGTAGAGAGACTGGAGACAGGGAGACTTGAGAGGCCAGTGGAGGGGTCAGGGTGGGTGTGGACGATGGCCTAAGCAACGGCAGTGGCGGGGGAGGGAGAGGCCCAGGTGATGTTCCAGGAGTAACGGGTGGTACTCCCACGCGGTTGTGAGAGGCAAAGGGGGTGGGCACCGAGGATGCTTCCACCTCCTGACATTATTAAAACTTCCTACATGTAAAAGTATTGTAGTACCATTAATAAGAAACAAAACCATTCCTAGTCCCTCTACTAAAAGGAAACAAGCTATTTTCACGTGTGAGAGTTTTGGTTATCTTATTGCTATGTAACAAATTACCCCCAAACTGAGTGGCTTAAAAGAACAACCATTTTATTATTTCTTATGATTCTGCAGGCTAGGAATTTGGACAGGACCTAGTGGGGAACCTTGTCTCTGCTGTCTACAGGGTCACTGGGGCTGGAATGAGCGAGAGGCCTTCTTCACGTGTGTCTGGTTCTGTGATTGTGGACTGGCGCCTTCAGGCCTGTTTACTTTGGTGTGGTTTCACTAAATGGACAGATAGAGGAGGGGAGCAAAGGAAGCAAAGGGTCACTGGTCTGACTGTGTTGGGGGACTTCCAGGTTTTAAAGCTCTCTCCTATGTGATCTCCTGCCTGGGCCTGCCCCTGGGGATAGAGCCACATAGGGTGTTTTTTCAAATGGGGATACTGAGCCACAGGTGCGGTGAACTGGCCTTGCCCAGGGTATCTGTTGGGGCTGGATCGCGAGCAAGAGCCACATGCTTTAACCTCATGTTGAGTGCAGAACTGACTCAAATGGCTACAAGCTGGCTGGGAGGGCTCAGTGGGCCCATGTGTTCATATTGCTGGCTGTGTCCCTCAGTTTTCCTTCACATAGTCTCAGATTGTCCCCCTCTCCACATGGCCCTGTCATATGGAGACTCCAGCAGCATAGCCAGACTTTTTACATAGTAGCTCAGGATCCCAAGGGCATGAAAGTGGGAGCTACCTGACTTTCCTCAAACTTAGCCTGGAACTGCATGCAAAGTCGTAGGCCATGCCCAGGTTCAAGGCTGTGGACAAAAAGCCCTACTTCTCTTTATCTATTTATTTATTATTTAAAACACTTTCTATTGTTGTTCAGTTACAGACGTCTCCACCTTCCCCCCATTACTCTCTCCTGCCCTGCACACCCCCACCTTCTAGTTTCAGTCCTTCCCCCTTCCCCGCCCTGTTGACTTTGTCTCTGGGTCCTTTACACACGTTCCTTGACTTGACCCTTCCTCTTCTTTCCCCCGTTATCCTCTTCCTCCTCCCCTCTGGTCGCTGTCAGTTTGTTCTTTATTTCCAAGTCTCTGGGTCATTTTGCTCACTTGTTTGTTTTGTTGATTAGGTTCCACTTATAGGTGAGATCATATGGTATTTGCCTTTCACCACCTGGCTTATTTCACTCAGCATAATGCTCTCCAGTTCCATCCATGCTGTGTCTCAAAGGGTAGGAGCTCCTTCTTTGTCTCTGCTGCATAGTATTTCACTGTGTAAACATGCCACAGTTTTTTGATTCACTCATTTACTGATGGGTACTTAAGCTGTTTCCAGCACTTGGCTGTTGTAAATAGCACTGCTATGAACATTGGGGTGCATAAGCTGTTTTGAATTAGTGATTCGGGATTCTTAGGGTATATTCCCAGCAGTGGAATCACCCGGTCAAAAGGCAGTTCCATTTTTAGTTTTTTTGAGAAAATTCCTTACTGTTTTCCACAGTGGCTGCAGCAGTCTGCATTCCCACCAACAGTGCACTAGGGTTCCCTTTTTTCCACATCTTCACCGGCACTTGTTTGTTGATTTGTTTATGATGGTGATTCTGACCCGTGTGAAGTGGTATCTCATTGTGGTTTTAATTTGCATCTCTCTGATGGCTAGTGATGTTGAGTATCTTTTCCTATGTCTCTGGGCCCTGTGTATGTCCTCCTTGTGAAGAGCAGCATGTGTCTGCAGGAAGGGGAGGAATTTGGGCAAACATCTTTGGAGACTGGTTTTCAAAGTGAAGGAAAGGTCTTTTGAGAAGAACTGATGTTTTCAGTTTTAATTCTAAGTTGATCAGCTTAGTTCCCTACTAAAGATCTTTCATGGTATTTTGCTACTGTGACCGCATAATGAAAAATGAACAATGTGTCTCCATGTTCTGTTAGGTCACATGTAGCAAACACAGGGCCCGCAGGACTGAATCCCACCCTCCACCTTGTTTTATCGGGCCCAGCACCTTGTTTCGACCCGGTGGCAGGGCGGAGCTCTCACTTAACTATTAAGGAGTAGTTACATTTACACAGTCCTAAAATTACATTCGGCCCTTTGAAGGCAACTGCGAGGCTGATGTGGCCCCAGGTGAAAACGAGTTTGACGCCCCTGTGTTAGGTGAATGTTAAGGGCCTGTTCTTAGTTTGTCCACAGTTCCATATTTAAAGAATTCACAAACCCTAGTAATAATATTACAGTTCTAATAAACTGGCCAATTTTATTTTGTTTATATATAAAAATCATGAAACTCCTAACTTCCCCCTTGTCCTTTAGCTTCTAAGAAACTCAGGAAGAACTTAATTTTTTTAAAGTATATTTCATTGATTATGCTATTACAGCTGTCCCATTGTTTCCTCCTCTTTATTCCCCTCCACTCTGCACCACCCCCTTCCACCAGCATTTCCCACCCTCACCTTTAGTTCATGTCCATGGGTCGTAGGTATAAGTTCTTTGGCTTCTTTGTTTCCTATACCATTCTTAACCTCCCCCTGTCCATTTTGTATCTACCATTTATGCTTCTTATTCCCTGTGCCTTTTCCCTCATTCCCTGCTGATAACCCTCCACGTGACCTCCATTTCTGTAATTCTGTTCTCAGGAACAGATTTAATGTACAGTCACTGTAAGTTATTATTTAAGGTATTTGGTTTGTTTTGCCTTCCTTTTATATGGGATTTTACTTTTTCAATTTCTATTAATAGCCTAATTTTTATATATCTGTTGTTGTAATTTACCTCAAAAGTTTTATTTTTAGAATCAGGGGTTATAATTAATAAATATACAATGTATAGTTGCCAACAGAATTGGTGCTGTAGGGAGCTGAAATCTATTCTTTTTGTCATAAATGGAGTAGCCACATTGCTAATAGAATAAAACTGGCTGAGGAATACAAGTTTTTATCGTAGATTCAGTACCATCAAATTCTAGCTTGAAGTTCTTGTGACTTTACCGGTTTCACAATTGGCTTTTTTGTCGCAGCTATTGCTGAATCCATGTATCAGCACCCTCTGATCGGAAAGGAGAGAGGGCGACTTCCAGGTGAAGACGTGTCCGCACGTCAGGTGGGCTCCGAGCGGGAGAGCTGCTCCGTTAGACGAGTTATACTTGGTTCAGAGTTCGGAAGGGCTGTGAATTCCTAGACCATCAGTCATACTTACATTCACATATAAGTATCCAAACACATTAAGTCCAAATATAGTACCACCATTTCATGATGTTGGTGCTGGGAGACAGGATTTATGTCTGCCCTATAGACCCATTGTGTCTGCTGTCGACTCCTGAAGTTCGTGGTTTTGAACTCAACTATTCTGATATCTCTATTAATAAAGAGGATATATTCTGGAGACAGGTTTTCGTTTTGTTTTCTTTTTCATCTTCTCTTCCTCTTTTTCCTCTCTTCCTTCTTTGTTATCAATATCTTCTCCTTTTTACTCTGCTTTATCATCATCATCCCATCTCATCTTTTCTTTCTTTTTGCAATTTCATCAGCTGAGCTTCAAATAAAATAAGGATGAGAGGTATAAATAAGGGTAAAACATTAAGAAAATTAAATTCTAAGTAAAATGTTAAATTTCCATCTGGGGTTTTGGGGGTGTTCAAAAAAAAACAGGGGTCAGGTTTTTGTTAGGGGAGAGAAGGAGAAAGATGGAGAGAAGCAGCTGAAGATAGTTGGGAGAAAGTTCTGGAGTGAAGTATCCGGTCAGCCCGTGACCTGGGCTGGACACAGCAGGTGCCGGGGTGCTGACGGATACTAATGACCGCTCCCTCACCCCTGGCAGGCTGAGTGCTAGGTGACCTGTGGCCTTCACCTGATTGTTCAGGGGACCAAGGGCTTTTGGAGGAGCGTCATGGCATGAAAGAGGGATAGACACCCGAATGCCAGAAAGGATTCCTGTACAAAGAAATTGGAGGAATTCAGTTTCCTCCAATCAGATCAATCCATCATTTATTATTATGCACCTGTGTATGGCACTACGTAAAGTTTGGTGCAGCCTGCTCGCCTCATGAATAATGGTTCATTGTCTGCCATTTCCCTGACTCATTTGATGCTAATTTATTGTTGTGTAATCAGACCTTAATAGGTGCCTTTGATGAATAACCTCTAAAGACTCTTTTGTTTTTAACTTTTTTCACATAGGAAACATGACTCAGACCCTTCTCTAGTGTCAGGCCATCCATCTTTGTAAAAATATTACAAGTTAGCACGCTTGTAGGACAGACATTAAAGATTTATAAATGCTGAAACCAAGGCCCAGAGAGAGTTCATTGAAAAGTCCTCCAGTTACTTATTTTTTTTCCTCTATGAACTAGGAAGGTGTGGAAGCTGAGTGATACGGTGGCAAGAGCTGATTTAAGTGGGCGTGTGTCGTTGCATTGGAGACGATGCCTCTTCTTCATGCTCATACCCTAGATGGGGTGATGAGTATCTGCAAGTTCTCAGCTGGGCTGCCAATAAACACACCTGTTTCCGGGAGCACAGGCATTTTCTCGTTCTCACTGATTGGGCCTCAGGTAGAGCGATCAGTCTCTCAGTGGTCAGCCCTAGTGGGAGGCCGGGCACCAGAGTTTTAGCTCCTCAGTGCCACCTTGCAATCAGTGGAAGTCTCCGGATTAGGTGGAGTTCAATTAGATGGGGCTTTTAAAGGAAGGTAGGTATCAGTGGGGGTAGCAGGGAGGGGCTGGGAGGCGGAGCAGAGGGAGTTTTTCTTAGAGTCTGAAGGGTAACTGCCCCCCACCTCCACCCCACAGTCTCACTTCCGATTAGCAGTTAGAATGTGAAATGTTCCTGGGAATGGGCCATGGCAGTTCCAGGTCTGTAGACTTGGACTCCTGTTAAAACTTGCTGACTCAGTTATCCAAACTACTAATTTACACATTTAGAGTCTGTGTAATAAGCATGCCAATGAAGAAAAAGCTCAAATTCTTCTCTTTTCTTCTATATCGTCTCTCCCAGTAATTCTGCAGAACATCTGCCTAATATAATCGACAACTATTTATTAAGCATTAGCTGTGTTTGAATTGGACCTAATGCTTAATTCTCAGAGTGAACACCCTGTCTCAAGCCTGTTGATATTATGATCTTCTTTCCAACGATTGTAGACAGAACTGTATTGGTAATGTCTTTCTATGCCTTTGCTGATGAGGTTAACGTCTGAGATGATGTGGACAAGTGCTCTGCAAGGAAGGACTTGACAGGTACCCTTTCAGGTGGACAAAAAGTTTTGAATCTCTCATGGACTGCTGCTGCTTCACACCCCAGAGTTTAGGCCATTGACCTCAGGTTTGCAAATTTTATATCCCATTACCACCCTGTGAGCTCTATGCTCTCCAGGGCCACATAGCTGATGTTTTAGCTGGAATCTGAGAAAGTGTCTGAACACTTCCTGAAGAGTTGG
Source organism: Artibeus jamaicensis (assembly GCF_021234435.1). Taxonomy (NCBI): domain Eukaryota; kingdom Metazoa; phylum Chordata; class Mammalia; order Chiroptera; family Phyllostomidae; genus Artibeus; species Artibeus jamaicensis. The sequence goes on from NW_026521883.1 coordinate 22,364,093, forward strand.
CGAGGAGCAATTTGGCAGGTCAGTCGTAAAAACCCAGAGCTAGTGGCTGGGGTATACGTTCCAATTACCTTGCACTGTTTCCTATTTGAGCCTGGTTGTGGGTAGCTGGGTAGCGTGGTATGGCTTGTGGGACCGGCTGTATTTGAAAGAACCGAGGAGTCATTTTCAATGAACACGAATAAGCATTGGCCATGTTTTCAGGGAGGCTTGAGAGTGCGGACATAGACATGCCTGGGGTCTGTTAGGAAGGGACCTCAGACAAGTGGCTTGACCTGTCTGAGCCTCAGTTTCCTCACTTGTAAAACAGGATTGTAATGCCCTTCCGTCTTGTCCTGAGGTTTAATGAAGTAATACATTTCCAGCTCCTACTACAGTGCCTGGTGTGTTCAGCTGTGGTGATGAAGTTGGTAATAATTTTGATATAAGTCAGGAACATGAGGGATGAAGTCATATAAAGAGGCTGGATGTTTATGGCCAATGCAAAAGTTAGATGATCATTAGTATCTGCATACCACAGTGTCCACTTCCTCTTCTCGGAACTGATTATTTTCAGAAATAAAAGGAAACAAACTTGAACTTCAGCATTTTCAAAAAATGTAATTTTAATGTAAACTTACTTTGTGGAGCTCTGGTTATACCTAAAGGCAGTGTGCACTTGAGGTGTTTGTTTTTAAATGTCCCTTCCCCCCAGATTGTGTTGCCTTCATTGGGAAATAAACTTACTAAGTAGTATTCCTTATTAATATGCCTGTCTCAACTGCTCCAAAGAAGTTTGCATTGTTTTATTGGTAGATGTAGCAAATAGGCCTTGTCTCTTTCCTAAGGGACACTTTCTTTTCCCCAAGAGCCTATGAGAAAGGAATTTGTATTTTAGGAAATGGAAAGACTGGCCCCAAACCATTTTTTTTGTGGGGCAGCGGTGCAAAGAGCACCTGAAAGATAATCCTGTTTGGCGGTGAGGTGGTTGGCCATTTTTTGAAACGTGCTTTCACTGGTTATGATCAAGGAGAGAAGAAGCCACACTGCCTGTCAGCTCATGATCTCGGAGGTAGAGAGATGCACTCTTTCCCGGCTTCTACACATCGGTCCCCAGGAGAAGTCTGGCACTGCTGCTGTTCTTGTGCCCAGCCCTGTGGCCAAGGAGACGCGGCACCTGGACTGGCCAGGCCTGAGCCATGGGGAATGAATTCCTCTTAGGAAAGAGGAGTTTGGCCAGCACGGAAGAGGAAGGAATGCTAGGCGGGTAGGCAAGACATCTGCACCCAAACCAAGAAAGCTCTCCTTTTCATCCACCCAGCACTTCTTCAGTCCACTCCCCTATTACTGTTCTCTCTGGGCACTTTGTGGCCAGGCCTCGCTTGCGTGATTTGGGGTCAAGTGGACACAGATTGGCCACCCCTGAGAAAAGCCATGGCCTTCACTTTCCAACTGAGCATTCCCTTCCTTTGGCTTCACCCTTCACAGCAACGTAATATTCACTCAGTACAAAGGGATTCTTATTTGTTGTTGTTTTTCTTCTGCGCCCTATTTCTCTTGAGAAATTGGAAATATTTTTATTTTCTTTTAATGATTCCCATTTTGGTTTTAATGAGAGCTGACTTTCAAGAGATCTTAAACTATTGAACATCCGGGAAAGTGGAACAAAACATACATTATCTTAATTGAGGCAAAGCCTTGGCAGAGTTCCTAAGCCCCGCCCCCTTACATACCAGTCCCTGGTTAACTGATGGGCAGTAAATTCTATGAAGTTGTGGTTGCTTCATAGTCATTCACAGCCTGTAATAATAAGAGTGCTTTAAATAAGCAGTGGTTTCAACAGATAATATGTATTTTTCTAATTGTCATTAAAAATGTTCAAATTATCTGATACTTCTCATTCCCTTTGAGTAAATAAGATGACCACTAATACAATCAAAGTTTATGAAGAAGCAAAATACAAAAAACAGAGCAACAAATACCAGGTACTTTTTATATTCTACTAACTTCTTAAGAAAGAAATAAACCTCCAATAAGAAAACAAACTTTTCGAAGTTTTGAAACCTTTCAGGAATTTTACAAGAATATGCAATCCATTTTTTTCTTCTTTTTTGGCTTAATATTAAGACTTAATATCTTAAGAGATATTGTTGACTAGTCAATAGAATTCCAGACAACAGGGTTTCCTTTGACCTTGAGTTGACTTATCTGCTCATTTGTTTTTGGGCCCTTCCTTGAACATAGGTTAACACATATCCTCTTACAGTGAAGAATTAGAAAACATACCAGGATTTCTTGCTAAATGGTTTCCCTTATTTGTTTTTTATAGCCCAGGACTATAAGAACTCTTTTATTTGTGAATAGAAAAACCAAAATTCAGTCCTTTTATACACCTGATATAAATCAACCCCTCAAATTTATTATTATTTTTTGTTAACAGATGTTAATGTAACTTTTGTTATGTTTTTTATTAAGACAGTTAAAGTATTCTTATGAAAATGAATCATGTCAAAAAGTAGTTGTAATGCCCAAGGGAGCCCATTTCCTGGGCTGACATGCTTAACTATTTGTACAAGTGTAGTTAAGTCATTTGCTGTTGGGTTCCTTTTCTAATGAACAGTAACCTTATTTTTGCCACACACTCGAAATTTGTGAAAGCACTTGAGTTAGTTCTTGCCTCTTATTTAAGATGGCAGATGTGTTGGAATTGGACTGTTACCACCTCTGAATGGAGATTCTCATCCCTCTTGAGAATGTCGAGCTACAGAAGGGTAAACATGGCTCTTTAAATGCATGGTGGCGTGATGGTGTGCAGAGAGTGTGGTGATCAGCACTGACTGGGCCAAATGTGATTCCGAAGTTGTTTTTAACTTTCCTTTTAATGTGGAGAATCCAGTATATACACAAAACTAGAGAGAATGGTACAGTAAAGCTCCAGCTTCTGCAGTTACCTATTAATGGTCAATCTTGTCCTATCCATTTCTCTCCTCCCTCAAAATATTTAGAAGTAAACCCCTAAAAAATAACTTAGTGAGCATTTCAATATGCATTTTCTAAAAGATAAGGAATCTTTAAGAAACATAAACATGATGCCACCATCACATTTAACATTAACATTAATTTAAAATATCAAATATCTAGGATTTAAGTTTTACTGTCAGGTCACACATTTTATTTATTTGTTTATTTATTTATTACAATTTGTTCAAATCAGGATTCAAGTAAAGTTAATATTTTGTAACTGGTTGATATGTTTCTTAGATGTTTTTAAATATGTAGATTGTCCCTTTGTCATTTTTATCTCATAACTTATATATTGAATAAATGTGTTCATGCTGTAAGACGTCACTTATATGCGGGCTCTGAAAGCCTGACAAACTCAGAGTGAGTGGTGGTTACCAGGGACCGCTGAGGGCGGGGGAGTGGGAGGTCTTGCTCGAAGGGTATAAACTTATAGGATAAATTGGGGGATCTAATGTACAGCATAGTAGTTATAGCTCATAATACTGTTATATACTTGAAGTGTTAAGAGAGTAGATATGAAACATTCTCACCACAAAAAGGAAATAGTAATTATGCAACAGGGTGGACATATTATTACCAAATGCTATGGCGGTGATCATTTTGCAATATATAAATGTATCAAGTCAATACATTGTACTCCTTAAACGTACACAATGTTACATGCCATTTATATCTCATTAAAGCTGGAAAATAAGAAATTGGTTCATGTTCTGTAGAGCACTGCTACTTAAAATACTAGTCCATAAACCGTTTATTGCCAGTTTGTAACGAGAAGAGAAGCATGTGCCAGAATGGAAATTCAGTATGTCACTAAGCACAGTATTTAGCTCAGCTGATATTTTTTTCATAGCAAGACTTTCTTCATGAAGGAAGCAGTGGGGTGATTTATTCCATCATAAGCGCCTTATCTCATTATAGACCTGGATGTATAGTGTGTGGACCAGCACCAGCCAGTCCTGGGACCGCGCTTGGAGTGCACTGCTGTTGAGTTTCTCAGGCTGCTGATGACTGCACGCCCGTGGTGGTGGTTCTTGCCGGGTTCCTCTGTCTCCCGTGCTTGCTGGTACTTGCTTGTTAGCACTAGAGGCAGATCCAGTTCAGAATCATCTTTTTGGCAAGAAGGCTTTATAACGGGTATGTGTACTTCTATTAGGAGGCCCTCCGTGCCTGTTCGTGTCTCTTTTTGTGATGTTAACAGCCATTGATGGTCACTGTCTAGCTCCATTAATTTTTTAGGGTAGCAGAATGGGCGTATTGGAATGTCGTCACTTCCTATTTATTATTAATACTGTAAAGTTCTACACATAGTTTTGAACTTATACTCCTTGCTGCACAGCCAGCAGTGTCTATGATGCTGCCAGGTCTGATTTTCCTGCACTCGTCCAAACTGACCCATGACTTTGAGAGTTTGGAAAAATTATTTACTATCTAATGCTAAGGATTAGCAATGATTGGGTATAAAATTATGGAAAACGTACACAGAGGAACCCAGCACTAGAGGGGGCAGAAAACACAGATATAATTGTGCAAGCGTCTGTTCCTCCCTTCACCCAGTGACTTTTTGTTTACAAGTCAAGATGGAGAAACTCGGTGTGTTACTTTTATTTCGGAGTAAGAGTTTCAGGCCAGGGTCTTATGAAAAGATGGTAAGATTTTTGGACTGTGGGTGGAAAGAAGACGTTTGTAGATATCTTAACCGTCAGAAGTGAGTGCTTGTATTCTCATTTCATCATCGCTCTCTCGGGAGCACTCTTTTTTATTTAGGAAGTAGTAACTTTTAAATAAACTACCGTGGTGCTCATGTCACAGTAGTTGTAAGTCAGATCATGATGCTGTTTGCCTTAAACTTACACAGTGCTGCATGCCAGTTACGTCAGCAAAACTGGAAAACACACAAAAAGAAACAGTAAAACTTGTCTTAATTTTTATTTTTTAACATTTTAAATTGTTATTCTGTTATAGTTGTCCCAATTTTCCCCCTTTACCCTCCCCCCAGCCCCCATCCCAGTCCCACAGCCAATCCGTGACCACGGGTCATTCGTACATGTTCTTTGGTGAGTGCCTCCCCTTTCTTTCTGCCATTACCCCCCCCCCCAGATGCTGTCAGTCTGTTCTGTGTGTCTATGCCTCTGGTTCTGTTTTGCTCATTAGTTTATTTTGTTCATTAGATTCCTCTTATAGGTGAGATCATACGGTATTTTTCTTACTAAAGAAACCATCATCAAAATGAGAAGGGAACTGAGTGTGTGGAGAATAAATTTGCCAATGACACATCAGACAAGAGTTTGACTTCCAAATTATATAAAGCACTCATCTGACTCAATGCCAGGAAGACAAACAATCCAATTAGAAAATGGGCAAAGTATTCGAATAGACACTTCTCCAAGGAGGACACACAGAGGGCCCAGAGACACATGAAAAGATGCTCAGCATCACTAGCCATGAGAGAAATGCAAATTAAAACCATAATGAGATACCTTATACCAGTCAGGATGGGGCCATTGTTAATAAATCAACAAACAAGAGCTGGCAAGGTTGTGGAGAAAAGGGAACCCTGGTACACTGTTGGTGGGAATGCACAGTGGTGCAGCCCCTGTGGAAAACAGTATGGAGTTTCCTCAGAAAAGTAAAAATGGAACTGCCTTTCGACCCGGCAATTCCACTGCTGGGATTGTACCTTAAGAGTCCTGAATTCAAAAGAACTTACATACCCCTATGTTCATAGAAGTCCTATCTACAATAGCCAAGTGCTGGAAACAGCCTAAGTGTCCATCGTTAAATGAGTGGATCAAAAGACTGGTACATTTACACAGTGGAATCCTATGCAGCAGAAAGAAAGAAGGAACTTCTACCTTTTGCAACAGCATGGATGGAACTAGAGAATATTAAGCTAAGTGAAATAAACCAGTCAATGAAATAGTAAAACTTTAGTGATGAAACGAGATTTTTGGAAAAACACTGGTATATGCCGATCCCCACGGGGAAAATGCAGCGACAAGAGCAGCCCCAGTAGCTTCCTCCTGAGTGTCTGTGGGGGACGGTGTGTGTGTTCGTGTGTATGTGTAAGTCACATTTCCGGTGTGAGTTTCATGTCAGTGAGAAAGATGTGCACAGGGCCTGTGGGCTGATGTATTTCTCCTACCTAAAGTCGAACTTGCAGGTACACCCACGGGGTTTTAGATCTGAGGCCTTGTCCTTGGGAGCTGCTGCGGAGACTTGGACACCTTTTAGGTACGTTAGGAGACAGGACTGGGCGGACATGTTCGGCTGCTCTGCCTGCCCCATCTCTTTCTCGGAGATTGTCACTGTGCTGAAGTTTCGTGCTGACGTCACCCCCTGTGCATAATTACAGCTTAAAGCGTGAAAACTCCCACACCTTCCCCAGAGCTCAGAAGGTGTTGCGAGGGCGGTGCTGGCATCACTCAGGCCGACACGGAGATCTTTTGGGTTGGATTTCAGGGAAGCGCTGCGCTGGCGTTTGGAATGAGCTGCCACTCTCCCTGTACACTGGACAGAGTCTGGTGGCCTCTTCATTGTCACAGAGCCATGACGCTGTTAGGGGTTTGTAGAGCATCATCTTGGTCACCTCGGCCTTTATGCACTGGGTCAGATATTTGCCTGCATGACCTGATAGTTCTGCTCCAAGCAGCTTTTCAAAAGAGAAGACACGCCCCTGTCAAGTGTCCGTACTAAACACATTCCAGTGGGACTATGAGTAGGTTTTGAGTGATCTGCACTGTGAATCTGCACATCGCTCCCCACCCACCCACTCCCCCGAGCAGGGATCATGTTAAGAGCCAACTGCTATTTCTTTTGTCATCATTTTCCTTTTTCAATCTACTTTGCAAGGTCGGTCTTCAAATTTTTGATTTTGCAGACCCAAGAAAAGAAAACCGGAGGGCAAAAATGATGCACAAATTAGTTTGTATGAAGGCACACATTCTTTTTGGGGTATTTGTAGAAACATCTGTCTAATTGCTAATCTAAAAAATCTCCAGTACCAACCTTGGGATGTTTATGAGTAAATTCTTTTGGTTTTTAATTAGTGACTTATGTGTGACATGCTTCCATTGTGTCGCCTTTGAACAATTACTTCTCTCAATTTTAGTTTCCTCATCTAAAAATGAGCACAAAAATACATTATCTTGATAAAATTTTGGGGAAGGGTCACATGACTATTTTGTAAATTATAAAGCTCTCTAAAATTTGCTAATAATTTTTATTCTGCAGGGTGATTTCACATGGATGAGATAAATTCCCAATTTAGTCAGATTCCCTCAAATTTAAATTACACTATTTTCATTCAAAGTTTTCCAGATATGTAAATGTTTAGAAATAAATTCTTACATCTGTGTGGCAAATGTAATTGGAAAGTGAGGAAAAAAAATTTCTCAGGTTTTTGACACCTAATGTTCCGAACTGTTAACTTCTATGAAATAATCTCAACAAGGGCATGCTTTCGGCTGACTTCCTCTGACTCCTTAAAAACTTAAACTCTGTCAATGTTTTCTTTCTGTTATTGTTCCTTAGGAACAATGTTGTCTCTGTTCTCACGAAAGAGTTGGGAAGAGAAATGTTTTGAGAGACTCACTGCCTCTTGACTCTTATGAAGTAGAATTAGAAATATAAGACCTCTGAAACTTTGTAACTATAAAGTGTTTCTAAACAATACATCTGAGACATGGGGAAATGTAACTCTCTACCCCATGAATTTCACTTATGGGTATCTTTTGTTATGTTCTCGATTTTTGATTAAAAAGAGTAAATGAAATTAATTTATTTCTTAGCACTAATTATCCTTTTCATTTCTTTATTTTATTATTGAGTTTCTTCTAAGCATATTTACCTTTTCAATAAATTCAATACTCACTACTCTGACAGAATTCTAACTTATGTTTTCTTCGTTAGATGTACATTTGATACCCTAAACCTTCATTTACCATCTGAGATTCAGGTATCATGCTAGGTGGTAAAGATAAATTTGAATTTTCTATCTTTAAGGAACTCACGTTGCAAAAGAAAGGGTAACTTTTTGGTTCCAGGGATCTGCAATGCTCGAATAACTTGGGTACGAGATCAAAGCTACCAAATAGAGTTCAATCTGACCTGCTTCCTTGTTACATCTGGAAGTGGCTCACTGAACCCTTGTCCTGTGAACCGGTCCTGGGGACCAATTTTGTTACACCGTAGTTGGGTAGTTGGGGCTGGGGTGGGTGGGATCCTCTGGTCTCTGAAAGAAGTCAGGTACACTGAGAATAGCCAGTTATTCCCCACCTGTTAAGTCCCTACTTTGTGGACGTACAGGTGTCCCCAACTGAGGCTAACGGCCTCGTGCTGGGGCAGGGGGTGGCGCTGGGCCCCAGGGGCTGACAGAGCTCTGGTTCTGGCCACCCTCCTAGGGCTGTGTGGAGTGGCCTGAGTTTAAGGTGTTTAGTTCTCATCATTCTCTGGGCAGCTTATGATAGCTGCAGCGACCATGGGTTTGAGTGGCCAAGTTTCCCTCTGGTTGCCTGCCGTGGAATGTGTTTTCCCATAGAAACAACATTTTAAGCTGTGGTCAGGTTCCCAGACCAGCCTATAATAGCCTATTTAGCTGATAATGTAGCACAGAGACTGCTATTTGACTAGCCCGGGGACCAAACCACCACCTATTAACATTGTTTCTATTGGAAAAGCCATTCCGAGTTCTAAATACCAATATAGAAATGACATTTTTGGAGCCCTTCCTGTTTGTCAGTTGGGAGCTGCCAGGACTCAGAACTGGAATATCGCATCTCCCTGCACTCCCAGCTCCTGAAGAACCCCATTCATTCCCCTGAGCCTGACCCCACTGGCTGGTCTCCCTGTCTTTTCCTGGGGCTGCCAGTACATTCAGAAGATATCATGGCCCTGGACAGAGCTCTTGCTTTGAAAATTTCTGGGCAGCGGCGAGAGTCAGGGTTTCTGTCCCCAGTTTCTTCTGTGGGTGATGAAGAGGAGGGAAGGAGCAAAGGGAGCTGAGGTGAGCAGTGAATTCCGCAGACACAACCCTAGGCCGACCTCTCACTAGGCAGATCTGGACCACCTCCTTGGTTTTCCTGTTCGCGTTTCAGTAATTTCTATAATTTTGCCAGCCTTTGGGAGAGTATGGCTTCAGCTTGAGTAAGTGGAGCAAATATCCCATCAAAAGAAAATGCTGTGCTAGTCCTGGAAGTCCTAGGTCAAGCCAAGGGGTTGCAGGGTCCTGGGAAGCAGCAGTGTAGAAGCTGTGCATTTTCACGGTGCCATTGGACAGACCCTCTCAGATGCTGGAGAGATGCACATCTGAGGCATTCTGGTCTTTATGTTTTGAGGAACCCCTTCCTTATCCATATAGGTTCAGATAGTAAAGTCCAAACTTCATGAACAGACACACCCCTCTCCTTGTTTTGGTGGGAGCCCCTTTTACATAACCAACCAGGGTGTGACACCGCAGGCCAGTGCAGACCCCTTCCCTTGAGACCAGTAGGTCCAGTGCAGACGGTGACAGCGGGTTAGCCAGGTCATTGCCCTTAGAAGTCTGGGGGCCACACGGCTGGTTTAGTGGTTTGTGCAGACTGTGGTGTGCTCAGTTTCGCTTAACCCAGGGCACCGGGAGTGGAGAGAGCCCAGTGCTTCAGCGGGATCAGGACGTTCTGCACAGGGCCACGTGCTTCCCGTCTTCAAGTTCCTTCCTGTGACAGTGCATCTGGCTCGAAATCCTTCCATTCCTTCTTTCAAAGACAGTCACATCACACACACATGTTTTGGCCACCCATGAAAGGTTCCCACAGGATTAAGTTGTCCGCCAGTCTGAAATGACCTCCCAGATTTGGGGAACTGCCTTTGCTGCTTTCTGTTTCTCCAGCTTCTTAGGCTGTGTGTGTGTGTGTGCATGTGCGTGTGCGTGTGCGTGTGCGTGTGTGTGTATCCTTGATAGGGTGACCTAAATTCTTTGGCTCTTAAGTCTTTGGGCTATTGCTTTTGATCGACACAAAGTTCCCTCCAAAACATGGCTTGGGGCAGACAGCAAATGAAAGTGTTGGTGCAACAGCCTCCCTGTTCTGCCTGTGCTGTGAGTTATCCGACTCAGCAGTGGGACGAGCCTCTGTCCGAACAGCACATCCAGACAGACCTTCCGAGGCCACCATGTGAATTTGTGGTGGGTGTCGTTAGGGGCTGGCCACACATGGCAGCCTCCGTCTATGGCTTTGGTCAGCGGTGCCAACCTGCCAAAATATGCACTGCTTTGTGAACTGAAAACTTTTGTTTCATTGCTTTTGGGATTTGGGGGTTTCTTTTGCCAAAGAAGTAGGTACAACCAGATATTCATACATTATTTTATCTACATTGATTTTGTATTTTTCTCAAAGGAAATGTTCTGTGTCCTGAGTTGTAAACACTGATAACTTCACTGATCAGAATGAATTAATGATCAGCATGTCGGCAAAGTAACCCAGGCATGAAACCATTATATGTTATTGTCTAAATGCCTGTAGCCTTTCAGATATGCATGCAACTTTCTCCCTTTAAATAGATTAATAGGAAATAGTTCTCACCATTAGACAGATTTCTATGTTGGTGGCATTTACAGCTGGTCTCTATATGACAGCAAATGGATATTATTGATCTTTGTTCATTGTACTTTGTATTGAATAAGGCATTTAGTTCTGTGTGCTTTTAAAAAGGTTCCAGGATATTCTAGATATAACAGACACTGTTTCTCTGCTTGAAGAACTATGAGTCTGGGAACAGAGTGGGTGGAAGCAGGTTTCAGGGATGAGAATGTAGAAAAATAACTACTTAAAATATGTAATTACAATATAGCATATGTAGGTTTTCGAGAGGTATGTCTGAAACTGTGTTGGTTGGTTGCAAGGTGGATGGGATTAGTCACAGAGTAGGGACTAACACGGTGGAGAGAGATGAAATGACACATTCTGAGGGAACGATGGAAGGAGAGTTTGGACCTAGTGTGTGTGTGATGGGAGCGGGGCATGTGCATGAGTGAGGGCTGGGATGGTGAAGGGGAGCCCAGGGGAGGTGGCGATTGGCGGAGATGAGAGTGACAGGCAGGGTAGGCCTGCCTGGTAGAGAACTGAAGCTAATGAGATGTTTCACATTTGGTGGAGGGTGAAGGTCTGTCTGCAGATTGTAGAACAGAATTAATCATTGTGAACATGGAAACATACTTAGTTTAGCTACACTGTCCTAATGGGACAGAGAGGAGCTAGGGAATCCAGAAAAAAAGAACATGGTATTGGTCAACAATGAAACACCAGCATTTGGACAAGGGATTTGCTAATGGAGTTAGAGAATTTAAGATGAATTTTAGCAGTGGGACGAAATAAAATGAGTGACTCCTCTCAGCAGCTGGGAAACATTAACTCATAGCTCCAATGGCCTCCTTCTGAGCCTATTCTGGATTGGGAAGCTGGTCCCTTGCTCTGCACTCCTTCATCTCCCAGGGTGGCCTTGATGTCCACGTCTTACCTTTTCTGTTGACACGTTGTGCTGTACTGATGTACATGCCTGTCTTCTGTCAGGAGCAAGCACTGTCTTAGTCACTTTTGGGGGCAAGGTAACAATTTTTTTAATAATATCATAGTTACAAATTTTTATTATTTTCTTTCTTAATAAACTTTTCACTTTAGATTTCCAAAGATTCACCAGGGTGCTACGGAGAGTCTCCTTATACTCTGGACACATTTCCCTGAATTGACATCGTATACTAGTATAATTAGTGATCCAATAGTGATATATTATTAACTATAGTGCATTCCTTATTCACATTTTTGTAGAATGCCCAGGGTCTCCATCCAGGATCCCACATTACATGTAGTTGTCTACATGTAGTTGTCTACAACATGTAGTTGTCATGTCTTCTTAGGCTGTGACAATTTCTTAGACTTCCCTTATGTTTTTTTTTTTTAAGATTTTATTTATTTATCTTTAGAGGGGAAGGGAAGGAGAGAGGGAGAGAAACATCAATGTATGGTTGCTTTTCGTGCGTCCCCTGCTGGGAACTGGCCTGCAGGGAACCTGCCTGCAACCCTGGCATGTGCCCTGACTGGGAATCGAACCGGGATTGTCTGGTTCACAGGCCCGCGCTCAATCCACTGAGCTACACCAGCCAGGGCAAACTTCCCTTATGTTTGATGACCTTGATAGTTTTGATGAATATTGGTCAGGAATTCTGTATATTGTCCCCTTATTGCAATTCCTTTGGAAGGAAGTCACTATGCACAGCCCATGCACAAGGAAGGGGAGTTCTCAACCTCCTCAAAAGCAGAGTGTCTATGTAAATTATTTGGAATTTTCCAGCATAAGAGATTTGTTTTTTCTCTCCCATTTGCTTATGTATCCAGTCATTTATTTATCACTATAGCCTCATGGACAGTTATTTTATATTTTGGATTATAATCCAGCACAACTTTTGTTATTTTACTGCTCCAATGGTTCTAGCTTTGGTGACAGGGATCTTTCATTGGGCTCCTGTGTCCTTCAACATGCCTCCATTGCTGTGTTTTTGTTTGTTTGTTTCATACTTTCTTATTTTCTGTTACCACAAGATGCTCCAGGCTCATCTTGTGTATTTCCTGCCCAGTTCTAGAGTCAGCCATTTGTCCCAGGACAAATGTTCCTTCTACTGGAAAATGGTATCAGAAACCAAGATCTGGGGGCTAGGTTTGCTCATCTTTGTCATTTTTCTTCCTTATGTAGTAACAGAGTGCCTGGCATATAATAGGTTCTCACTAAATACTGCTTAGCAGCTTTGTACTTGTGGGCAAAGTGATTAAATTATGTGCACTGTTGCATGCCTGGCAGTGAACTTAACTGGCTACACAGGAAGATGAGCTGTGAAATCTTGGTTACGTTGAGTTTGAGGTAGAATGCTTGGTTTTAAATGCCCTGAGAGTAGGAACTGAAAGAGAGAGGGAGAAGGGAAGGGAGAAAAGGAAGGAGGGGGGAGGGAGAAACAGATGGATATTGGCTTTAGAAGAAAAGGCAATGGAGTCACTAATCTACTGGAGATGGAAGAGAGCGAGGAGAGGCTAAAGGCTTGCACACCAGAGTATGAAATTGTTCTTTTTTTTTCTGTTCTTTTTAACTGCATGAAGTAGGTCAGAGAGGTTGGCTGGCTTGTGTCTTCAAAGAAGGAAACCTGGATTGTCCACATGCCAGCCAGTGTTGACCCAGACAATCCAGAAATGAATCCCTGGGTCTGGATTGCCCAGCTGAAGCTGGAGGAGGCCGTGGATGCTGTTTTCATTACCAGGGGTTGAAGTTTCATTACTCAAGTTGTTGTGACTGGCAGATGGGCTGGAACAGTCACATGTGGTATTCAGATCACTTCTGGGAGATCTGACCTCTCTCTTCAGTGAAGGGGGCCAGAATAAAGGCACTAAAACAAGGAGGAGCCTTTGCAAAGTTATTGGAGCAGTGGTGGGGTCCTTTCATCTGATAGTATGCTTGGTTTTTCTTTTTCCTTTTTCTCTTGATAAAAAAATTTTGTCAGAGAACTAATATGACCAGTATGTGTGGCTCACCATGTATGTAGCTTATTTGTGTATTATTGCAATACAATTTTCATCATCCATCACATTGTTGACACTGAAAATTAATTGCTCGTGACGCTCTAGAACAGTGGCCTGTCAGGATATTGCCTTGAGGCATGTTACACAGGCGGTTGGGCCTTCTTCATTATGTGGGAGCATATGCCTTTTGATATCCCTCCATAATTACACTCCAGGGGACTGAATCATCATTCTTTCCCCCAAAAGTCAAAAAACCAGGCAACTCATGGAAGCGTCCACCTCATTCACCATTATCTAACGTTTAGCATTCTCCTTGCCCAAGGATTTAAGCACTTCACAGGCTAAGAAACGCGTGCATGTGCAGTAAGAGCCCCCTGAACTTGGTTTTACTTTCCCAGTCTTGTCTGGAAGGAGTTTGCACTTGGGAGAGGAAGCAGGAAGGCTATCTTACTGTCAGAGAGGCCAGACTTGCAGAAGTGGGTTCTGGCTAAGGGATCTGGACACACTGCAGACATTTTGCGCAGAGGCCAATTCCTGCAGTGATGTGGTCAGATGTGGTAGAGCCCAGCTGTTCGCTCCATTGAGAGGGGCTTTAGCTAGCCCACACAATCTCTGAGTGCTGTGTCTGAACTGGATCCAAATATCCAGCCTGCGGAGGCTCACCCAGCCCCCAGAGTGAGTGGAAGTGGGTTGTTGCAGAGCACGATAGTCACAGCAGTTTGTAAGAGAAGTTACAGATAAAGACTTAGCAATTTACAAAGTGTAATGTACAGTGGTGACGTGGAATGTAAATGTATTTTCCCCTTTCCCCCACGAGCTATTAGAGTACAGATAGAAATGATTCATGCTTAATCTTCGGTCTATTGATGGACTTTTTGGGATTTTTGTTACTTGTGCTGCTATGAATGCTTTTGGGTGAAATGTAGTCTTGTTTCCTAACTACATCTGTGCCTTAATGTAGGGGTAAAGAAGGCATAGTTCTAGGTGTGGTTTCCTGAGTTCAAAGCTCCATTCTCTACCTCCAAGCTGTGGACTTCGGCCAGGGTGTGTAAACCTCCTAAACCAGAGTTTCCTTTGTGTTAAGGACAACAATAGTAGAACTTACCTATGGGGTTGTTATGAGGATGAAATGAAGTAATGTGTTTTTAGTATTTAGCGTGGAGTTCTTTTCCCTTCAATTTGCTGAATACCACTATGGCCACTTGTGTGGAGCCTCAACTCTGAGGGTTTTTTTTTTTTTTTGGTGGCGGGGTAGTGGGTACGTCTGATGCAGTGAAAAGGAAGAGAAAGGTATAATAATCCTCCACTTCTACTTACGCAGAAAGGGAACTTCATTAAAGACTTACCTTCTTTATTAATACGTTTTGTGCTGAAACCTTGAAGTCTGTTATAATGGAAATAGTCCAATATGTCTACTTCTGACTTTACGTGTCTTGGTGCTTTCCAACTTAAATAAGACATTCATTTATTTCCAGAATTGGAGTTGTTTTTTTCTATGTGTATGTAGAACAGATGCCACCCAGCTTGTCTGAGCGAGCTCTGTTAGTTTGCAGTTCTCCAGACCAGACTCATCAGAGGAGAGGCCTTACACCTTTGTAATGCTTTGCATGTAGCTGTGGAACGTGTGGTGTTTAGTGCCGGAGGGTGGACGGTGATGAGATTAAAAGTCATCCTGTGAGGATGTTGGTTGAAACAACTGAAGTTCAATGATAGATGACTTATTATAAAGTTGTGAATCTCAAAAATCTGGAGCATACAAACTGAAGTCACAGTTCAACATTACCCAGAACCTTAAGAAACGTAGTGGAATGAAAATGTGATAAATCAACAAAAGGGACTGTGATAACTAACTAATAAAGCAGAAAGCACCCTGTTTATGAGAGAAGATGTTCATACTTTTAAAGCGAGTTTCAGCTTTAAATAAAAAATGATGATCAAAGTATAATAGTGTACATTTAAAAATGAACAGTTATGGTGGACTTTAAAGTGAGAAAGTGAAAGAATTCTCTCTCTAGAAAATTCTTCCCCGGATCCTCAACTCTTAAGGCAACTGGTTTCTACCATTCATTTTTCGTTCTTCTCGTATTTATGTGCATGACTCCATCTGCTCTGCTTGCACCTTGGTGCCTGGAATGGAACAGTAAGCACTGGCTTCCTGCCAGGAAAGGTGGGGACACAGCTCACTGCGATGTAACTTCTACCACGTTTTGTCTGTGGGTTGATTTTAAACACCGCAAACATAATAAAGAATGACTATATTTTCTATGATTTTTCTATGATAGTTCCGAGGTATATTTTTAATATACCTTGGAAAACTTTTTGAATGTCATACTTTGTAGGATGGAAGTGACTGATTCTGGACTCTTTTTCAACTTTTTCTCCCTGTTAGGTACGTTGTTACTCCATAAATATACTCATTCTTGTCAGACAATATGCCCTGGTTTTTGTTTGAAAAACACAGAGATGCCAAGCACAGGACCCCCTGCCCAGGTGTAGGGGGTCTCCGCAGCTATTCCAGGGTTTGGTGGGGGACCAGGCTGGGTACAGTGGGGTTCTTGTAAACGGGTGTTGGTGGGGAAGGTTCTGAGGTGGTTGACTTTAGCCTAGATTGTCATTTTAGATCAAGAGAACATTTAATGACATTTGGAAGGGTGCAGTGTCTCTCCCCTCCCCGCTCCACCCCAGCCCCTTACCTTCTCTCTCCTCTCACTCTCTTTCCAAGATTTTGAGTTGCCCTAGGAAATTCTCTGCACTCTGACCTGAAGTTTTTGGCACAGCTTTGTCACAGGAGGGGTGAGGGATTGACAGCCATCGGTTAAGAATTCTTAATAAAGTCTTCCTTTATTTCTTATGGTTCCTTTGCCTGAGTAGGTACTATAAGTCAGAAGATGCTACATTGTGTTTTTATTGTCCTGTTCATGTATGAAGCTTTTCACATCCCTCATTTCATCTGATGCACACAAACAAATGATGTATACCAGGCAGATATTTTATTATCCCAGTGTGTAGAGAAATAAACTAAGGCACAGAGAGGCCTTAAAGTCATGTAATATACATACATTAAGTCTCCACTCAGTAATTTTCTGTTTACCCTTGGAGAAGCCCTGGGCGGTTGCATCTGGATTTAGGGCCATTTGCCTGGCCCCTCCGTCGTTCTTCCTACTTCTGTTTCTGACCTCACATCAGTCAGTCTGATGTATGCATTTTGCCCTGCAGAGTGTCCCAGGTTCCCTTGGTCTGTCAAAGGAGCACAGGACAGGGCAACAGCCTCACCTTTGTGAGGTCCATGCATGTGGACCTCACTGCATGTGGTCCACCTCACTGCATGTGGTCCATGAAGTGAGTTCAGAGGAAATGCAGTAGGTTTCTGTCCAATTACAAATGGTCTGCATGTATAGGGAGAATATGTGAGTGGGCCCCAACTGAAAATACATTTTAGCTATATATTTTTAAAGGCTTATGCTTAAGGGACTGGTATACCAGCAAGCCTCGAAATAGCTCCTAGTTTGTGGAATTGATTGCAAAATATTTGACCTTCCTTCTGAACTCAAGGCACTAGCATTAATATTTAGGCCTGTAGATATGGCAAAGTAAAGCGAGTGGTTTCTTCTGGGTCTCTGTGTGTTCTACCCCCTGCCTTAGTTTCCACTGTAGAATTAGCTAGATCCTTACCCAGTTGGCTCCTTAAATTTTTAAATATGGGTCATCTGGATTTTGAATGAAGGCTGTGGACTAAGATAGGTGGTGAACTGTCTGTAAACAAGAAACCCAGAGGGGTGTTGATCTTATCTTCCCACAACTGCTGGTATTAACCATGTTTCCAAACTTTGGCTAAAGAAATGTTTATGTGTTTTGGCTTTTATTTATTCTGACTAATGTCAGGATTTGCATTCCTGTAATTCTAGTAAAAGGAGGAATGTGGTCATTCTTTCTTTTAAGAGGTGAGCTGGGCCATAGGAAAAAATATACCAAACTTCAACAAATAGAAGTTTAAAGCCTTACATGCAATAGATTTTTATGATGACCTTTCTTAACTAGATTAGTAGGAAGTTTGTTGTTTCAATTACACTCATTTGACTACACAAGTGATTTATACTGTGTATTGTGATAGAAGTACCTGCAGCTCACATTCCTGGTTTTTATCTTCCCGATGTGCTATATGCACAGGTGAGAGGAAGGAATATCCTTGTGGATACCATCATGTTAAAGGGTCTCAAACTAAGAAGCCAGCGTTGAGTCCCATGAGTTTGCATTTCTCTGTCTGCAAAGATTCATCTTGTTCTTATAACTCAGGAATTTTTGCTTTTATTTGGTCACAAGTTATATTTTTTTTCTAAAAAACTGTGGACGTCTTGTAATGGAACTTTTTTTTCTCTTTTTTTTTTCAGACCCAATGTCTGTGGATCAAGGTTTAATGTTTACTGTTGCCCTGGGTGGAAAACCTTACCTGGTGGAAATCAGTGTATTGTTCGTAAGTAAATAGACAATCTGTCATTCTGCACGTTCTCCTTTTGTTGTTTTGGTTGCACGGTGATTTTTAGTACTTGGTCCTTTGTAACTACATACTGTTAATGTGCTTATTGAAGAGCCTTCCAGCTCTAAGATCTTCTGACTTTCTCCAAATTCAGGTTGGGAAATACATTGACTTGGGCAAACCACTGTTATACTTTAGGCCAGTGGCTTCTTTTGGGATTTTTCTGAGCTATAAGGAAGAGAGCCGTAGAGCACGGGGATTCTTTGGTCAGCGTTGCATGCCATTACATATGCTGTGCCTAGCTGCATGGATATGGAATAACTTTGGAGGGATTTTGAAAAAATGCTACCATTGCTGCTTCCCTTACAGTAACTTCTGACTTTGTTGGCCACCCACATGCCTACCCAAACCTTGTATATTGAATTAGGGTGTTCAAGGCCAAAGGTAGACATCACTGTTAGACAAAGGGGAGAGGAAGCAGAGAGGGCATCAGAGGATGACCGGTGGAAAGACTAGGGGAGAATGCAAATGATCCCAGAGATTCCTCTCTGGACTCTGCTGCTGTGGAAAACGGCCTCATCCTCAAAATAGCCCCCAAATGTTGAGTGACACCTCCCATACCAGACAAGATATATTTAACGGAGAGACTAAGTTCACTTAGTTAGGGCGTCTGCCCTCCATGAACTTCTATAGTCATCATATCTATGAAATAATCTTCAGCTTCCAGAATACTCTATTAGTATAACAGGCAGAATTCGGAGCTGAAAGGACATTAAAGAGTCACTTAACCCACCTTCTCACTTGGCCAACAGTGATCTGTGGAAAAGGATAGACTACTTCAACCAATATTCTCTTGGTGACCTGAAAAAGTTTACTGTTTTCCCAATTCTTGATTTTGACCAAAGGCAACTTATCTGTTTGTCACATTGTGGTGCATTTCAAACTCAAAGTTGAGTCAGTAAGAAAGGGATGTAATGGTATTTGGAGTTTCCTAAATGAACTGAACAATAGGAGCCTTTGCCTCGTGCTCTGTAGAATCTCTGAGAAATGCTGTCTTCAGGTATTTAAAGAAATGTTTATAGGGTCATTTGACAGCTTCTTTCTTAATAGTTTTCAATCTCCATCCGTAGATGTGTTAATGTTTCAGTGAATTTCCTGTCAAGTGTATTATATTTGGCCTTTGTGCATCTCATTTGCCCCTTGCAAGGTTGTATAGGAGTTTGACGAAAGGGTCATGCCTATAAATATAAAAAGTAGTGACCAAGTCTTAGTTTGATAATAAATACAGGTCACTTGCCATTTAAGCTTACTCCTTTGGTCACTAGCAAAGCATTGGGTACCAGTATGATATCAGTCTCCAGGTGTCATGAAAATGTTAATACTTCTCTGAAAGCAAGCAGCTTTCTGACTGTAGAATCAGGACAGCTGCAGAGGATTTCCCACCTCTCTCAGACTGGCGACATAATTCACAGACTAAATGCAGGCCAGAAGCTGCTACGTAGATCATACGTTCTCAGCTAGCAAGATCTGAAATAGAGAGGTAGTCTTAGCAGGCCACAGTATTTTTATAGAAATTATTAAACATTAGGCATTCATGATAAAAGTAGGCTTCCATGAATGCCGTGGCAATTTTATATCATTAAACCTTGAATTTAATATAAAAACAGAATGCTTATAGATATATAAATATATGTGGGCACAGGTTTTTGTTTGTTTTGTTTTCCCTTCATAGGATGTGTGGGGCTTCTGGGAGGTGGAGGGCTGTGGGATAAGCAAAGAAAGGCCGAGCAGCACCGATGTGGTTAAGGGAGTTAGCAAATTTTACAGCTAGGGTTTATTTAGCCCAACAGATTCGTTTGGTAAAGGAATAAACCTGAGGCCTAAGGTCACGTAAGTCGTGATGGCAGAGTTAATGAGGAGCCTGAGAGCCCAGGTTTCCTCACTTGAGGACTGGGTCCCTGTCAATCACCGCGGGCCAAAGCCACGTGCTAACAGACCTCTGGTTTTCTCCGCAGCCATTTGCCGGCATTCCTGTGGGGATGGATTCTGTTCTAGGCCAAATATGTGCACTTGCCCATCTGGTCAGATATCTCCTTCCTGTGGCTCCAGATCCAGTGAGTATAACATGTCATTATATATAATATTATTTTATGTGGTTACACCCCATTTTCTCCTAAATTTGCTTTTGGTTTTTCTCTTGCCTGCAATACATTTTTCACTAGAACATCTGCCTTCTCTGTTTTGCCCAAAATATTTGGAATGACTTTTCTCAATCTGGCCTCCCATTTCCCTTCTTCACTCTTTATAGGGAAATTGCTATATGGGACACAGTTACTATGAGTAATATAAAGATTATGACTTCCTTCTGTGTAGGTATTGCCTTATTTATCTTTGGGTCTCCAATGTAAACACCATAAAAGATGCTCAATGAAATGATTGTTTCATGAACATATTGGCTCAAGAAAACTAGGCAGTCTTTCTTGTGGTACTGAAATGTGAATCTTATTAAACACTTTTTGAAAATTTAAGACCCCTGCCTTTGCAAGAAGAAAACATGAGAAGTCATTACGGCAGCTTCTGGGGATGATCTATCATGAAGCACAGTGACTTTTCCCTTTCAGAATTTTGCCCCTTTGTTCATTTTGTGAGCCAAGCAAGTATTTACAGTTCATTCCTTAGAACCTTTGCTTGCTTGTTCTCTAAATGTGGGGGTTGGGAACGAATTGAGTCATTATTGGTTGTTAACAAAATCAAAGTTCATGTTCCTCAACACCTTGACCATCACCAAGGCAAAAAACTTAGGTTCCTTTCCAATTTCCCAGTTTCCCATTTTTAGTGAGAGAATATACTCCTATTCAGTGTGTTGTGTTTTTGACAAGGTTTTAAGGAAAAGTATTGCAAAATTTGTCAGTAAGAAAGGGATATAATGGTATTTGGAGTTTGCTAAATGAACTTAACAACAGAAACCTTTCCCTGGTGCTCTGTAGAATCTCTGAGAAGTTCTCTTTTTTTGTCTGTTGCAAGTAGAAGCTTCACTGAGGTCAATGTTCGTTACTCATTGAGTCCTAACAGTTAAGCATGGCTCTCATAAGCCATTTAATAGGACAAGGCCACTAGTACTTGGTAGCAGACCCTCTTGGCGCCTTGGCATTCATGGGTGAACATGGATGACTCTGCCTGAGACCTTTGTAAAATCTTCCTGGCCTGGGAGCATGCCAGGTCTGCATGCAGGGCAAGATGGAAAGGCTGGGGATGAGGGGGTTCGTTGATGGTCCTAGAAGCAACTTTTAACCAATGACAGGTGGAGAGTGCTGGAAAAGTGCCCTAGTTTCCTTGCCTCTCAGTTTGCATAACTATGAGGTGTGTTCTGCACTGCCTCCTGAAGTTTCCTGCTTGCCCACAGTAGGAATAGGCTTGATAATGTATTTTATTAGCTTCCTTCTCTTTCCTGGCCCACTTTCCCCTCACTCTCTTATCAGTGTTTCCTGAAATTACTTCCAAAATAAACAACTCACATTCAAATTATTGTCTCAGAATTTGTTTCTGGTGGAAACCAAACAGAAACAGTCTAGCACTAAATACAGACAGTTGTAGATTGGGGTGGATCCCACCCCTCTCGCCGCAGGCTGGGACTCATTTGCTTACTGCACTGAGTGTATGTCCTCCACACAACAGAAGGTTCATTCCATGTATCAAGGGCACCTGAGCTGGAGGAAGAGAAGGAAGCAGAGGAGTCAGCTGGCAGCACAGAAACAGGTTGGATGTCTCCATCCCCATCAGGTTGGCCCTCAGGCTGCTGCTAAGGAGTGAGAGCCTCAGAGTTGGGGGAGGAATTTGCATATCATGTTGGGAATTGACCCATCTTTCAGATTGGTCCTTCAGTCCTTTGGGGGAAGAAAACATAGCCAGGTGGCAAAACTGAGTATCCAGCTGGGAAGGTTCAATGATAGTGTGAGTCACTAGTGATTTCTCTGCCAAATAATGACATCTGTCTAATGAGATGTGGCCATAAGCTCTTAACAAGACAGAGGGGGAAGCTGTGGTCCTAGTAGACCTCAACCTAGCAGTGAGGTGCAAGGGTGGAGAAGTCCAGTGGCCAGGTTTAGGCTAGAGACTGAAGTTTAAGACTTGTGGATGATGTTCTTTGGAGAGGGTTGGGTCCATCTATGATGCTGGGGCACTAGAAAAAGTCCCCAAGTAGCTCATGGATGAGAGTAGCGTAAAGAGGAGGATTTGGATCATCAGGACCTTTGAGGCATTTGGAGCTTTTAATATCATCGGTTTGGACTTTACATGAACTAACATTGTCTAAACAACTTGCAGAATTAAAGATGGCGGAACATTTTAAGTTAAGGGTACTTGGGGATGATCAGAACCCATTTCTCATCTTTTGAACAGATGTTCTAGGGAAGACCTGTACCTTCCTATAGATCTTCTGGCCATGGTGTGGTAGACAGCAAAAGTGGGTAGACCACTTCTGCTAACTCTCTTGCTAGCAGAAGGATAACTGAACTCATTGAAATGTTTGCATTCACTACCTGTGGTTCTATGAAAAGAGGGCAAATTTAGATCATCTCACCACTATTTCCTATTAGAGATTTTATGCTTGTTCTGTGAGAGGAGTCAAGGAAGTCTAGGCAAGTTGTAGGACCTCTGAGGCCTTAGTTTTTCTCATTTGAAAATGAAAAGAATGAAAGAAGGGTGGTTTTTTTAAAGTTGTTTTTAACTTGAATATCCTGTGACTCTGAAAATAGGAAATGATCTCTTAGTGGCCTCAATGAGAGATTGCGTTTCCAGAAGGTTCAAAGTGCAAGCCAGCAATTGCTTTAGAAATCAGGAGGACGTGGCTTTCCTTAATCTACTTGGATTAAGTAGAGGCCAGTGCCTCTTGCCACTGGCATTGAGGCACTGAGGCAAACAGAGAAGGTTGGTTAGATCAATGGGTTTTCTGGACTTTAGTTCCAGCTCTGGTAGGACCCTTCTCTACTCTATTAGACTCATGGACTTGGGGTCCATGTGGGGGGGCCACATGGACCCCAAGTGATCCTAATCCTCATAAAGACTTGTCACAGTTGACTGATCCATGAATTTACTCAAACTCCTTGTAGATATATATACACATAAAATAAATTATCTTCTTAAATAATATATTATTATAAAATACGTTCTCTAAGTTTTATATTTAAGAATTTGGAGATCAATTTCATGTTTATCTTGTTTTATTCTTTATGCTGTCAAAAAGATTTAAAAATTAAAGTGAAAAGATTTTAAATTAAAGTTAATAATTAAGATTTTAAAATTCTTATTTTGAGATAATTGTGCATTCACATCAAGTTGTAAGAAATAATACATGGAGAGTAATAATAATACAGGGTACCTTTTGTGCAGCTTCCCCCACGTTAGCAACTTGTGAAATGAGTAGACTATCACAACCAAGGTAATGACATTGATATCGTCAGAATATAGAACATTTTGATCACCACAAGGATCTTCATGTTACCCTTTTATAGTCTTTTCTTCTTGCCTCTAGGTTCTTCTGAATCCCAACAATCACTAGTTTATTTTCCAATTCTATAATTTTGTCATTTCCATAATGTTTTATAAATGGAACCACATTATAGTATGTAACCTGTTGGCATTGGCTTTTTTTTTTGCTCAGCATGATTCTCTGGAGAGCTATTCTGGTTGTATATCAATAGTTTGTTCCCTTTTATTGCTTGAGTAGTATTACGTGCTATGCACCACAGTTTGTTTAGTGCATTCACCCACTGAAGGACATCTGGGTTGTTTACAGTTGTTTTTTTTGTGTGTGGTTATTTAAACAAAGCTGCTATGAACATTCATGTAAGGTTTTTGTGTGAACATAAGTCTTCATTTCTCCAGGATAAATTCCCAGGAATGCAGTTGCTGGGTTGTACATTAATTGTACATTTAGCTTTTTAAAAAACTGTCAGACTGCTTTTGGAGTGGCCGTACCATTTCACATCCTCACCAGCAATGTATAAATGACCTAATTTCTCTGCATCCTCACCAGCTTTTGGAATTGTCGCTATTTTTCATTTTAGCTATGCTGATGGGTGTACAGTGATATTTCAGTGTGACCTTGATTTGCATGTTCCTACTGGCTTATATGTTGAATGTCTTTTCATGTACCTATTTGTCACCTTTATATTTCTTGTGTGAAGTGTCTCTGTGCTTTTACCTAGGTTCTAATTGGATTGCTTGCTATTTTACAATTTTGAGAGTTCTTTGTATATTTGAAGTACTAAACTTTGTGAGATATGTGATTTGTAAACATTTTCTTCCACTCTGTAATTTGCTTTTTCAATTTTCTAGTAGTTTTTCACAGAAGTATCAAAGTTTTTAAATTTGGTGAATCCAGTTCATCAAATTTTCTTTTACTAGATTTTGCTTTTGGTGTCAAGTCTAAGAGCCCTTTGCTTAGCCCTAGATTCTGAAAGTTTTCTCTATTTTTTTCCCTAAAATTTACATAGTTTTACATTTTATACTTGCATCTGTGATCCATGTTGGGATAATTTAAGTGCCAGGTGTGAGGCTGAGATCTAGGCTTAATTGAGACTTACTGATGTCCACTTGTTCCAACAACTTTTATTTCTGAAAAGACTATACTTTATCCATTGAATTACTTTTGCCAAAAAAATCAGTTGGCCATATTTATGTAGATCTATTTCTGGGTTCTCTGTTTTATTCATTGACCCATATGTCTGTTCCTTGTTCAGTGCTATACAGTGTTGATTGCTGCAGCCATAGATGTCTTGAAAATTGAGTAGACTAATTCCTTTCACTTTATCCTCCTTTTTAAAAATTGTGTTAGCTCTTCTAGTTCCTTTGCTTATTCACATAAATTTTAGATCAGTCTTGTCCATATCTACAAAAAAATGTTTCTAGGATTTTGATAGGAATTGTGTTAAATCTGTGTGTCCATTTGGAAAGTATTGACATCTTCACTGTGTGGAACTCCTTGTCGGTTTGTTAAATTTTGTCATTTTCAGTCCACTTCAAATTCAGTGAGAATATGGGTCGTTTTTACTCCAACACGAATCCAACCATGAAGGTTATAGAAGGCCAGGGCAGCAGCTCTGGAGCAGCGTGTTAGTGCATCTGAGGGAGTGTGGTGCGACCACGTGCTGAAAGCATGATGACTGCAGGCACGGGAAGGTGCTGTAGCTAGTCTGCAAGAAGTGACTGTTTTACACATTTTTTAGGGATGTGTGGGATTCATATGGACAGGGAGAAAATGAGCAGGGAGAATTTGCCCAGACTGGTCCACAGAAACAGTTGAGTTCTTTGCTTTCTCATCTGCCTTGTGTGGAAATGCCTTTATCACTGCGATCATATAACTTGCCTTTCTCTGGACCTTTTCCAGCTCTGCTAGCTTTTTTTGTTGTTGTTGTTGAGATATTTTAGTTAAGTTGCTCTTCTGAATGGTATGTCTTTGGGCAGCATGGGATATTTATGCACTTAAGAAGAATGTTATTGCTGTTGCCTCTTCCCATAAAAATCTTTTCATCTTGCAGTGACTCTGGTTGCCCTGGCGCAGGCTCAGGTGTGGAGTCCATGAGTTAGCCCAGTTGCTTAATTTGTTTGTCTCATGCTTTTCCTAGTTTCTAAATTAAAATCACCCCTTGCCATACAGATGCTTATTTGCAAATTCCTCCCAATGTTCTGTCTGCCCCTTGTGCCTGCCAAGATAATGGCAGGTCTTTAGGATCATTGCCAACCTCATGCATCCCAAAGAAAATCACTGCCTGGGTATTTAGACCCAAGCACAGCGCTGCATCTCTTGTTCCAGTAGTATGCTCACATTGTTCTCTCCTGACTGGTTATTTTAATAACTTATCTGGACCTCCAGTCAAGATGGCAGTGTAGGCAGCCATGGCTTGCCTCTGTGCACAACTGTATCACAATTACAACTAAAATATAGAACAATCATCAGTCAGAAATATCAGAAATTGATTTGAATGGGAGTGTGATGATTATGGGATTAAAGAAACCACATCCATCCAGACTGGGAAAAGGGGCTCAGACGTGGAACGGGCTGCTCCCTTCCCCACGTTTGGTGGATAAAAATTCAGGAAAGCTATTTCAGGAGTAAGGAGTCCCAGCCCCACACCAGGCCCCCAGCCCAGGGTTCCAGTGCCAGGAAGATAAGTCCCCACAACTTCTGGCTGCAAAGACCAGTGGGGATTGAATTGGTGGAAGAAACTTCTGGAGCCCCAAGCAGTTTCTCTTAAAGAACTCACATACAGACTCACCTACTCAGACTCACTCCCTCTGAGCTCCACAATGTGGGTAGCGGTTTGAAGGCACCAGTGGCATATAGGAAGGAACTGAAGTGTCTGGCATCAAGGCAAGCAGAGGCCATTGTCCCTTTTTGTGAATCCTCCCCCCAACAGAGGAAGCAAGCTGGTACTGTATCTGAGACTTTATCAACTTGGCTAACACTGTTTGACCCACCTTGGAGATCCCCAGAGATCCCCACCCAATCTGTGGGCCCACCCAAGCTGCTATTCCATATGAATGGCTGGTCTCCTGCCTGTGCTTCACAACGTCCTAAATCCTCTCAAACAAGCCCCAGGCTGGGCACTAGCAGCAGCCAGCCTAGTTTCACAGCCTGGCTTCACCTGGGAATCTGTAAGCCCAGCACAGGTAGCAGCCATTTCAGGTTGCTTTATAAATCAGGCAGTGTAGCCCCAGGGGAAACACAGATGGGGGCTGCACTTGGCCTGCAACACTGGAAACCCCAAGGTCAGTGTACCCAGTGGGTAGCTACTGACTCCAAGACACATTATAATTAAAATGCCAAAGGTTAACGATAAAGAGAGAATCTTCAAAGCAGCAAGAGAAAAGTTAATTACCTACAGGGGAGTTCCCACAAGACTGTCAGCTAATTTCTCAAAAGAAACTTTTTAGGCTGGAAGGGATTGGCAAGAAATACTCAAAGTCATGAAAAACAGAGACCTACAGCCAAGATTGCTCTACCCAGCAAAGCTATCATTTAGAATCAAAGGGCAGATAAAGAGCTTCCCAGATGAGAAAAAACTAAAGGAGTTAATCTTCACCAAGCCATTATTATATGAAATGTTAAAGGAACTTATTTAAGAAAAAGATCAAAACTATGAACAATAAAAGGGCAAAAAATACATATCTATCAATAATTGAATCTAAAAAACAAAGTAAGCAAACAAGAAGACCAGAGACAGAATCATGAATACAGAGAGCATTTTGATGGTTGCCAGATGGAATCTGGTAGTGGGGGATGGGTGAAGAGGTGAGGGGATTAAGAAGTAGAAGTTGGTAGTGACAGAATAGTCATGGGGATATAAAGTACGGTATAGGAAATGGGGTAACCAAGGAACTTACACACATGACCCATGGACATGAACAACGGTGGGGTGATTGCTGAAGGAGTGGGGGTTGCTGGGTGCAGGGTGGCAAAGGGAAAAATCAGGATAACTGTAATAGCATAAGCAATAAAATATAATTAAAAACAAAGAATCTCTACTGGGCTTTAATGTAGAGAAAGTTTTCACCATGGAATACTCCTCAGTCACAGAAAAGAAGAACATTTGACCCTTTTCAAAGGTAGTTGAAACTACTTTACCTGGAGAACATTATGCTAAGGTAATAAGCCAGTCAGGGAAAGACAAGTACCATGTGACAAATACTCATATGTGGCATCTAATGAACAAACTGAACTTAGAAGGAAAATGAGCAGGATGACAGCTTCTGAGGGGGGAAGTGAGGGGGTGGAGGGACTGAGCAAAAAAAAAAAAGGAAAGGACTCGTGGACATGGACAACAGTGTAGTGATTGCTGGGGGTAGGAGGGCATAAGGGGACTAAATAGTAATGGAAAAATAAAATAAAGGTCAATAAAAATTTAAAAAGCAAAAAAACCAAAAATAAAAAATATGGTTTGGAAATGTGGGAAGAAAAGAGGAAAGTTTCCTCTCCTCTTCTCGAAGCCTGTCAAATAGAAGGCATTTCAGTCAGTGATTGTTGAATGGCCGAAAGACTGACTGGCATCCGGAACAAACAAAATTCTTTTGGGTCCTACATGGATACAGGTTAGTGGCAGCCTGTCCTGTGAGTTCCAGGACGTTGAGCCTTCCTGGAACCCCTCTGAGGGGAGGTCCTCAGCGCGGCCTCCAGTGCCTCCTGTGGGAGCACCGGCCGGACGGTGACACCTGGACTCCCCCAGCACTTTCAGTTGCTGGTAAAATCTCCACACAGACTGAGTTTAGGAACACATCCCGACTTATGTAGAGCATCCAGTCAAGTTACAACATCTTCATGGGTTTAAGTAAAGTGCTTATTTTTCAGGTGGCCTTTTCAGAGACATTGAACTTTCCTCCAAATTGTCAGACATCTGGAATTCTTGTTGACATCAAAGTTAGAATGTGCATCCATGACAGAACTCAATCAAAAAGAAAACCAATTTGTGTATATATGCTCTCTAAATTCCAAAGTGTTCCTACTGGGTAGTGAAGTCTTGAGTACTTGCTTTCCCCTAAAGAACTAAGACTCACAAAGAACTCAGTGTCTTTGGTAAACATGTTTATAGCAAAGCAGGTGAGATTAAGATCCTATTATCTGTTGATGAGCTTGCGCCCCGGGCCAGGGACCGGTGATTCATTGGCCTTTCTGGACCCCTGGACTAACATGCCTTATTTTTCATAAGTCCGACCAAGTGATATTATATTTTAAAGGAGAAAGAATATTTTATGCTGGCAAAGGTTCACTTGAAAGGCAGGGCTGAAAATATATAAAAACAAATTAGAGAGGTTTTTTATTGTATTTGTTACATTTAAATATAAACTTGCCATTCTCCCTGGAAAGAAGAATTTGTTCTATTTTTTTAATTTGAACAAATAATGTAAAGTCACTATTTAAACTACTGTTAGCTTTTTTATCTCAAAGTAGCTAAATGGCGTTGTTGCTCATGTGGGAATGGAAATTAGCTTTTGGCATGAGCTGCTTTAATTGAAATCAGTTTGTGGGTTGAGTTCCAATGCTGCCTGACAGATGACATCATTTCCTGTGCTTTTCCCATTCCTCTCTGTTTTGCTAAGATAGGATGAAGCTAAGTTTAACTTCAAATTTTAAAGCAGCTATACACCTTTTCCTGACCTACTTAGAATACTATCCAAATTTTTCACCAAATCATTTCTTTTGTGTACTTGAAGATAATTTTTTAGTTAAAAAGCATTTTGGCTGAGACGTTTTAATAGAATCATAGGAACCTAAAAATAACAGTTTGTTTTCATCAGTTTCCTGGGTTTCTTGAATTCTATAACAATTCTCCAACAAAGGAATTATTTTTGCTTTCGTACATGGAGAAATGAAGATACAAATGTATTTAATAGCAACCCACTTGGGGCTGCGTAAGTGCTTAGAACACAAAGGGCGAATTCTCAGCCTTAACTTTTGAGCCTGTCTCTTGATATCACTATCAGGTAGTATGATTTACATAAATAGATGTTAATTTAGTAAAGTTTTATAGAGCATCTACAAATAGGCAAGGGCTACTCTGAGCACTTGTGAGGATATAGTTAATAATCTTGATGCTTCCCACTCTCAAGAAGCTTTTAGACAAATGGGCTGAGGATAGGAGAAATAACTTTAAAAAATAGGTTTGGATATATGATATACATTTCCAAAGAGATGTATGAAGTACTCTGGAGTCAGAGGAAAGAGGGCTCATATCTAGAGGGAGGTGAGAACAAAAATCAGAAAAGATTGAAGAGAAAAAGACATTTGCAATGGGTCTTGGAGATAGTAGGATTTCAGTATTTGGGGAGGACTGTGTCTGTTTTATGTTGGGGGTTGGGAGTTAAAAGAGACAAAAAGGTTAAAGAGGAGAGTCCACAAAGAGACCAGCAGAAACAAAGTGCCTGGCATTTTGTGCAGCACGTAGTAGGCACTCAGAAACATCGGTTGAATGAATGAATGACTGATGAAGTAGATTGGGGACTGAGTCATAGGACATATTAGGAGTTTGCAAAGGAGCTCTCAAAGGCCCATGGGCCCCCCTGAGGGGGGCTTTGAATCCTGAGAGATGGAGCTTGTTCTTCATACAGGAGGGGTAGCGAAGCTTTGATGGTGTTTCAGTATGTGTGATGCAAGGGTGCATCGCTTTCTACTTGACTTAACTCTTTGGTGCTCTGGGAGGGTCTAATCAGTATTGAGTTCTGGCACCTTCCTTTTCCTGTTGTCATGGTGAGGTTTGTGTAGCTCTTTGTGGAAACGTCCCTTTCTTCCTGATGTCACCAGCCACTCTTTGGTACTGTGCTGAGCATCCTAACAAGGGGTGCCGAAGAAGGTGGCTGCTGGAGGAGTCTGCTCTCTGCTCCTGGGAGGAGACTTGGCCTCCGGGCTCCAGGAAGCCTGAGCAGAGGAGTAAACATAAGCAGCTGAGTTTTGGTCTGCACAGAAGAAGAGATTCTCTCCTTATGAAAAATTATGGAGCCTTTTCCTCTAGGAATTTACTGCCACAGCTTGGAGGACAGGGCAGAGTAAGCCAAACCTTCCATGCCCGGTCCTGGCCTCCTTGTAGAGAGATGTGTCAACGAGGATTAATGATGAGTTCAGTCAAGCCTCAGTCTTCTCCAAGGGGGGTAGTTACTAGTTCTGCAGGACTAAGGGACAGCCTAGGATTTTGAAAGTGTTCTTATGCCTGAATTACTGACATAGACTCAGCCTAAACAATAGAGAAGCGAGAGCCCATGCCTTGCTGTCACCCTCAACAATAGGTGTCTTGTACCCAAGCTCCTTCTAGGGTCTCCTTGTTTCCGGTCTGCCTGTCTGCCTGTGGTCTTTCTGTCCTGGGCCCTAAAGCCCCCACTTCTGTAGGTGACAATGTGATAAATGATGAATTTCAAACACTGCAGGTCTTACTTGCTTTAAGGTTGCTGTTGAAACAAGCAGCTCTCTCTGAGCCAAGTCTGGCCATCTCCACTGTTAGGCAGTCTTTCACTAAGTGCTGTCCTAGGGCTTTTCCCCTTCTTTTTTTTTTTTTAAATTTTATTTTTTATTGATTATGCCATTACATTTGCTCTATTCCCCCCTCCCTTCCCCTCCACCCTGCATACCCCTCCCCCACCATTTCCCCCTTTAGTTCATGAACATGTGTCTCAAATTCTTTAGATTCTATATTTCCCCTACTATTCTTACCCTCCCCCCTATCTATTTTCTATCTACTGTCTATGCTATTTATTCTCTGTACCTTCTCCCCCACTATCCTCCTCCCACTCCCCTGTTGCTAACCCTCCCTGTGATCTTCATTTCTATGGTTCTGCTCCTGATCTAGCTATCCTCTTAGTTTGCTTTTGTTTTAGGTGTGGTTCTTAATAACTGTGAGTTTGCTGTCCTTTCACTGTTCATCTTTTTTATCTTCTTTTTCTTAGGTAAGTCCCTTTAACATTTCATATAGGAAGGGCTTGGTGATGATGAACTCCTTGAATTTGACCTTATCTGAGAAGCACTTTATCTGTCCTTCCATTCTAAATGAAAGTTTTGCTGGGTAGAGCAATCTTGGTTGTAGATCTTTGGTTTTCATGACTTGGAATACCTCTGTCCAGCCCCTTCTTGCCTATAAGGTCTCTTTTGAGAAATCAGCTGACAGTCTGATGGGAACTCCTTTGTAGGTGACTGTCCCCTTAGCTCTTGCTGCTTCTAGGATTCTCTCCTTCATTTTAATCTTGGCTAATGTAATTATGATGTGCCTTGGCGTGTTCCTTCCCAGGTCCAACTTCCTCGGGACTCTCCGAGCTTCCTGGATCTCTCGGAAGTCTATTTCCTTTGCCATCTTGGGGAAATTCTCCTTTATTATTTGTTCAAATAATTTTTCAACTGGTGGTTGTGCCTTTCCCCCTTCTGGTACCCCTATAATTCAGATGTTGGAACGTTTAAAGATGTCCTGGAGGTTCCCAAGCTTCTCCTCATTTTTCTGAATTCTTATTTCTTCATTCCTTTCTGCTTGATCATCTTTTTCTTCTGTCTGGTCCTCTCCCTTGATTTGAGTCCCAATTTTCTTTCCATCACTATTGGTATCTTTTGTATCAGCATTCATTTCAATTAATTTAGCTTCCATATGTTTCTCTAATTTGTGACTAAAATCCACCAGTTCTGTAAGGATCTTTATAACCAGTGTTTTGAACTGTGCATCTGAAAGACTGGCTATTTCTTCATCACTTAGGTCTATCGGTTCTGGGGCTCTGAGTTGTTCTAGAGCCATTTTTGGTTTATTCGTGCTGTTTAGTGAGCGGAGCGAAGCCTTAGTTGTTTACCAGGACGGGCGACCCAGGTCGCTGGTTTGTGACGCTGTGTGTGGGGGCGGGGTCAGAGAGGGAGCGCATCCAGTCACTCAAACGCCTCGGGCTTGCTTATCCGATCCTAATTTTGCGAGCCTGCTGCACCTCGCGGGTTTCCCTTCTCACTGGTTTCTCCGCATGTAAATGCGCGCAACTGAGCGACCCACCGCGCCTATTCCCTGTGCGCTCCGGCAGCCAGCTCGCTGGCGATCAGCCCTCGGTTGCCTGCGCGCCCCGCGCACCGCCCCGGGAATTTTTTCTTGCTAACCTGCTCTGCTTCTGGCCTCGCTCCTCCTACCGGTCCAGCCGAGTATCTAGTTGTCCTTTGGACTCCGTATTGTCGATTTTCCGTGTGGCTTGGTTGTGACTGCTGTTAAAAATAGTTGTTCTTAGATTTGGTTGTGCACAGAGGCGAGGTGGACCCTCCACCTACTTCTCCATCTTGGCGGAGGGCTTTTCCCCTTCTTTTTTGCTGCCACCAAAATGTCTTTTAACAAAGATCCTTGGAATCTGGCACTCCGACTGTTCTCCTGGGCACCTATCTGGGATTCTAAATCTTTTAATAGAAAAATTATCGTCATGCTAATCTTGTCTCATATGGTTACTCAAAAACACTACTTTCTGGGTATAAATTACAGAAATGATACTGAGTGATAAATTCTGCTACATCTGGGAAGTCATTTAGCATGATTAGAGTGAATATCAAAGAAACAATTACACTGTAAATCATTTTATACACACAAAAGATAACATGTTTAGCATTTCAATTAAGTCACTTGTGAATAAATGTATGAATCTTGATAAATCATTTTATTTTCTCTTTAAATTGCTACAGATCAACTCGTGTACTGTTGCAGTCTATGTACTTAAATTGCAAAATTAATTATTCTTTTTTTTCTTTTTCCTTTTCAAGTCCAACACTGTAATATTCGCTGTATGAATGGAGGTAGCTGCAGTGATGATCACTGTATATGCCAGAAGGGATACATAGGGACTCACTGTGGACAACGTAAGTAAAGCATAGTAATAATGTTCTAGATGTTGGTCTGTGTAGACAAATATGTACACAGATGTGTAGACCAAAAGAATACAGAGATAAGTACTGCTGAATTTTATTTGATGACCTGGGAGCCGATATTTTTAGAGATGTCCAGAGACTCTTACAGGTGAATGGGTCACTTACTCAACACAGTGAGCACCAGATTTATGACAGGAACATTGGGAATGGGCTGTTTGATTCATTTTCCTTTTATTTATCTTCACCACCCCACTTAGCTCATCTTTCTGATTTACAATCACCACTGAGGGGGCAGAATTGTTCATTCCATTTGTGTACCTTCCATTTGATCACTGAACATCTCCACCTGAATTTTCAACAATCATCTCAAATAAAGTATTTCAAAAATCATTCTCATCTTCTCCTCAAACATGTCCTTTCTCCTGATTAATGGTATCTGCATCTCTCTAGTTTTCCAGTCTTGATTCCGCTACTGTAGTAGGTAGGATACGTATGGTGTTCAGTTAGTTGGTTCATTGATGAGTACTGTTCACTGAGTGTTTGTTCTCTATTGGTCCCTGTGCTTTGCAGAAGCCCCAAATTTCTTTTTAAAGGCTTATTTTTTATTACATGAAGATAAATATATATACCCTGCAGAAAATTTGGAAAAGTTAAAAATATAAAAAATATAATTATCTATAACTTCAGCATTTCAGATATTACCTTCTAGTCTTTTAATGCATATTTGGTATGTGAGATCGTATCCTTTGCATACTATTTCTTACTAGTTTTTCACTCAGCATTTTACTAGAAGTATGTTCTACGTTATTAAGCATTTTAAAATACATTTTAGTGGTCGCATAGACTCCATTATATGGATGTTGTACTGTTATTTAATGGATTCTTAGGGATGAGCATTTATGCATATTCTTTCCAGTTTTTTGCCATTGTA
Organism: Artibeus jamaicensis; assembly: GCF_021234435.1. Lineage (NCBI taxonomy): Eukaryota > Metazoa > Chordata > Mammalia > Chiroptera > Phyllostomidae > Artibeus > Artibeus jamaicensis. The sequence continues at coordinate 22,398,385 of NW_026521883.1, forward strand.
TATATGTATAGTTGGTATGATTAATAATGCTATTAAAAATAAACCAGAAATAATGCGCTCATGATGCCCACGCACTGCAGTGACTGAGTGCTGTGCCGCTCACTGGAGCGGCCCGGAGAAGAGAAAAGGCAGGACGGCCTACCCAGTGCATGAGACCAGCTGAGCCTCGAGGGTCAGTTAGGGGCACACTTGTTAGATGACGGAAGATGGGCCTTCTACGTAGATGAACAGGGGCCAGAGTTGAATGTAGCAGGTGGTTGGTGTTGGTAGAGCTTCAGGGCAAAGGGAAGTGATGGGAAGAGAGGTCAGGACAGAACGGAAGTCATGGGCCAGGTTTCGAGGGTCTTTATGCATACCCTATTTTTGTCCAAAGTTGAGCCAGGGAAGGGGAGCGAGATAACGACAACCAATGGCTAGAACAATAACGTTCATCTATTGAGTTATGTACTGTATACTTCCACTATGCTAAGCACATTTTCAAACTCTTCGCATGTATCAACTCATTTACAGTAACAACAGCCCTTTGAGTTCCAGGCCTTTAGTACCTTCTAACAGTTGAGGAAACTGGGGCACTGGGACTTTAGTAACTTGTCTAAGGCTCCCCAGGAAGTAACTGGCAAAGCTGGAATTCAAAACCAAGCAGTCCGACTTCACAGCCCATGTGTTTGTTCAATGCTATGAAACACTGCTCGTACAGTTAACAAAGGCTTACAGTGAGAAAGATCACTGGGGCTGGAGTGTGGAGGTTGCACTGGAGGGGAAGGAGCAGGAAGAGGGAAGGTTATTATCATGACCATGGCTAGAAAGAAGGCTGACTGGGAATGGTTTCAAAGGTGTTTTGGGAAAAAGGATCAGAAGGAGCTGCTATGCATCTCCTCTACTCCCTTTGGTGTCCCCAAGAGAGTTTAGCCCAAAGCCTAACACACAGCAGGTATTGCAGCTGGAGGCTGTTGGCCAACCAAGCTCCTTAGAGTGGCTTCTCTTGGAGGGATATCTGAGTGGCTCAACTGCGTGACTGCCACGTGGGTATCAGCAAAATGCATGGGGCTGTATGAAGGAGGAATGAACTTAAATGGAGGTATTAGGGAAGTCTCATGGAGGAGTGAGATTTGAGCTGGGCTTTGAAGAGCAGGTGGGACTGGCACATTTGATGGGGAAGAACCTACCACCTATGGAAAATGATGCCAAGGGTGAAGCCATGCGTGAAGGTGTTGCAGGAAATTGTAGAGAGAGAGAGCTGTTCCAGGTGTGGGCTTTCAGTTCCTACTTTATGCATCTTTGACATGTAAAAATGTCTCTCAAGCATCTCTGGACTTATTTCACCAATAGTTTCCATAGATTCTGTTATAACCCTCATTGGGTCTCCAGGATGGTGTGTACATTTCTGAATGTCAGTATTGTTGTTTTGTCAGTAAACGACTGCTAGTAAACAACAAATGATGGTCAGTAAACAACTCCTGTGTGACTTTAACATGTCATCTTTCTGTAGGGTGACAGCAGAGGGTCCAAAGCTTCCCTTCTGGAAATTAAACATAAATCTTAAACAAAAGACTCAGCTTGCTAATATACAGTTTCCATTCAGTTATGTCTTTTTTAAAAGATTAAAGATTTTTTCCAGTTACAGTTGACTTACAGTATTGTATTAGTTTCAAGTACAACAATGATTACACATTTGCATAACTTACGAAGTGATTCCCAGGACAAGTCCAGGACCTGTCTCACCCCACACGGAGTTGTGCAGTGTGATCGACTGTGCTCCCCAGGCTGCACTTCACATCCCCATGACTGTTTCTGTAGTTCGCAATTCCTGTGTTTTAATCCCTTCCCTGCTTTCAGCCATCCCCTCAGTTCCTCTCCCATCCGGCAGCCATCACAGTGTTCCCTGTATCTGTGAGTTCAGGGACGCCCTTCATAAACCACCACTTTAGATGCAGAACTGAAAGCATTGCTCATATGCTTCCCGGATTGAAATTGTCAGTGAGAACACAGATGCAGACCCACCTATTCCAGGCGGTGTTACTTTAAGAGTCTTGGAGGGACTTTGGAGGAGCTGGGACTGTAGGGTAACTGTTGGAAACACATACCAGGGTGGTTATTTAGATTTTTTACATCCTTTTAGGGGACTGTTCATGTTATTTCAGCAGCATCCCCTCACAGGGAAAGGTGCTCAGCTTCTCCCTCCTTGTTTTACAGCTGTCTGTGAAAGTGGCTGTCTCAACGGAGGCAGGTGCGTGGCTCCAAACCGATGTGCATGCACGTATGGCTTTACTGGACCCCAGTGCGAAAGAGGTGAGTTTCACGAATGAATCAGTGCAGAGAGGTTCCGGAGGCTGAGGCTGTTATTGGTGCAGAGCCTCGTTGGGTTCGTGCGGCTACTTCAGGACTTTTGCTGAACTTTGAGGGGCTGTCTGAATTGTCACTGGGAAGGTTCCCAGGATGACAAGACAGTGGTCTTAAATCTATGTGTGTTATCCAGTAGTTCTTTCCAGTGGACTCTGGGACTCAGTAGTGAGCATGTGCACAAGTACCTGTTGGCATCAAGATAAAAGAAGGAGACTTTTCCATAAGGGTAATGATTGAGCTCGTTATTATCCTAGTCAATTAGAGAAATGGCTCCAAACAAAACATCTGTATGGAAAGGGAAAACTTTAGAGTGAAGAAAAACATACTAAAGATCTGTTAGGACCCATTGGAGGCCGTGGTGGCACACAGGCTCCGCATTCAAAATTCCCGGTAGAAATACGGAGCAGCGGCTGCTGCCACCGGTGCGGCTCGTCCGGCTCTGGCTGCGGCCTCCCGAGACGTGCCCCTGCCCTCCCTCTGGCATTTGAGAAGGGAGCCCACATGATAACACGCTTTAATCTGAATGTGGATTTTCTGTGTTTGAGTCTAGTGCTTACTGCTGCTCCCAATTAAAACAAATGTTCTGCCTAGAAATGCAATACGACCCTGAGATGTGCAGAGTACGCAGTGTGTGTGGGTGTCCGCCCCGCCCTCAGAGGTAGGGCTTTTCCGATCGTCTCGTCTCCACTTTCTCAGCTGTTTACTCATCGTTCCTCATTTTATAGTGAAGGCTTAGAAGGTTCGTTTCACACAAAACTGCAAAAATACTCACGAAAATTATTCATTGAAAAATACTCATACACCTTTTAAATTGTGATCATTGCTTTTACACAATGTTATACAAGGACCTTTTTATTCTGAGATGGAAAGTAAAGATTCAGTAGTAGATGGTGAATCTATGTTATTTAAAAACAAAGAGCAGAAGGTGGTATGTGAGGAATTATTCTGTTTTTAATTTTATAAGTTTGTTTAAATTCAGTTATTTGATGATAAAGCAGCAGTACATATTTTAGCAAGTAACTCTAGGTCAATTACTATGATCATTGCGTCTGTGTGGTACTGATGTGTGATGGATGCACCATGGACTCTTGGCCTTTACACTGCACTTGCAGTCCTTTCGATCATGTTGGAGTTCTTTCTTAAAACTGTTTCTCTTTACAGCTCACACAGATGCATTTTTATTAACTTGGAGCTAATGGTGTCCAGAGTAATAAAGACAAATATTTCCATTAGGTAGTATCAGTCTGTGGCCTTATTATTTACTCAGTGAAGATGCTGTAAGATTTAAATGGTTTAGATTAAAATTATTAATGTATACCTTGAGACATGATGTGTGAAAATAATTTCAAGACAATACTAGGTTCAATTTGTTTTAGAAAAATCACCAATTAGATGAAATTATAGGCTATTTTACATCTAATGAAGTGATTAATAATTTGCTGCAAAGGATATTGATGCCCACAGTTTAGATATTGATGATAACACAATAAAAAATAAAGAAGGCATGGTATTTAAATGCTTCCATGGTTATTTCTTTGAAGACTTGATTTTTGACCAAAATGAAGAAATGATATGAATGGGTTAAGTTACTAAACTAGTTAAAACTAGCATATTACTCAAGGGTTTCTTCACCTTCTGGAATGTCTTTAAATGCTTCCCTTCTGAAATTTGCGCTGAGGTATAAATATATGTTGGTCCTGTAGAATCTTCACAGCGTCTAAATAAAATTGATCCCTAAATGGCAAGTTTTCAGGTGTTTGCAGTAGTTGAGGTGGGGGAACAGGAAGCAGGCTCTCTCTAATCTTCACCTTCTGCCCGTTCCACCCATGAACAGTCCCAGACCTTCAACGGCAGAGGTGATACATAAGTACAGTTTCTTCAGCACATGGGTGAGGGGAGTCTTTTGGGTTTTCTAAAATCGTATTTCTCGTTATAGAATCTCCACTGTTTTCTGCTCTTGTGAGAGTCATTTGATTACTTCTTTAAAGAATTAGAGGCAATATATCCTTTTACCCAAATGTGTGTTTGTGATTTCAAGAGTCATTAATAAAAATGTAGGACTGAGTCAGGACAAATACATCCAAAAGCGTAGGGAAGGGGTTCAGTGTGGCTTCGGATGGTCAGTTAGTACGCTGATTGCCTTGTTTATCACCTTGACTAGTTTATTATGTTAACTCCCTAGGCTAGTTGTAGTATGTTTTAATTGAGAGGTGACTTTTCATTTTTAAAAATGAACTTTTGGAAGGCTTTCTTATTTCCTGGTGCTCCTTCTGCATTCTTCCTTGGCGCTGTCTCCACACCCCTTTTTATAGGACGTGCCACATGGTGCTAAAACAGCAGGGGTGTTTCTGGGCTTCTGCCCTAGAGGAGAGGAAGCCCCTCCATGGCATCTGCGGTTTCATCATTCCAACTCCCCTCCATGGCATCTGTGGTTTCATCATTCCAACTCCTGCACTGAGCTCAATGCCTGATGCATAATAGTACCTGGCCAAATGTGGCTTGAACTGGACTTAACCTTTAAGTACCAGAGAATCTGGAGATAGGACGATCGGATATGAATGAGAATCTCCTGGGAGTAGTTGCTGTTTGCTCACTTGTGACAGTCCTGGATATTTTTCATTCGTTTTGCTTTGGAGGTGCTTACAGTCTTGATGCCTAATTGAATTCAGCCCCATCTTTCACAACTATGATATTTTAGGGCCACAAGACTATCATTTTTCTGTTGGCAAGGATGCAGCAAAGAAGGTGTGTTTTGACCCAAACTGAATGGCAAGAAACAAACAAACAAGTAACCAACAGGCAACTTCCTGCCATGTTGTAATGCACATGGAAAGCAACACTTAAAATGTCAGTTACTGGTACTGCTCAGAATAAGCAGCTTTGTTCTTGAGAAATCTTGGATATACCTGTGATTATCTCAAAGAGCTGATACAAGTGTAGAATACCCTTTGGGGATGATACTGGCCAGATCTGGCTCCCTTTAAGCCAATAAATGAATGTTAATCCACAAACACAGTGGTTTGGTTTGTGATGGAGATGAGTAGTGAATCCAAGCTTGAATTATGAATTATAATTCCTTATAATTTTCATTCAACAAATACAATCAAGTTATGAAATAAATTTGTCTTACTTGCAGCTTTTAGCCAGTAAAATAAGTATACTTAGAAAATTTCTTGGCTAATCAGTCTCATCAGGCAGGTGACAATAACATTTCCTATCTTACTAGGTGACAATAACATTATTTCCTATCTTACTACCCTCAGAGGAAGAAAAGCAAAGGCTGGGTGACAATAACATTATTTCCTATCTTACTACCCTCAGAGGAAGAAAAGCAAAGGCTCATGACTTGTTTGGCTTGCCGTGTTTACTTTTTACAAAGTGAATGTCTATACCTTTAGTTACATTCTTCAGTTTGCCACAGTCTCCACCACTTTCTATTATGATAGATACGTCCTGCCTACTTAATGTATTTAGCTTGCTTGTTAGCCCTTGCTTCTTAGCCCTTGAGTTTCCCACTGCCTGCCATGTTTCCTATTGAAGATTGAATCTCTTGTGTTTCCTTTTATACCCTAAGTTTCTTCCATTGCTCTTCCTCTTATAATTATTTTCTATAAATTTACACGTACAGTGTTCCTGACTGCTCCCTCCTTTCCCCACTATCCACAGACCATTTTTATCTTCTTTCTGCTTGGGCCTTGTGCGACCAGTAAAACTGTTCATTGCCTAAACTCAGGGGTGCATTAGGTTAGCATTCGTTGTTAGTATTTAAATGAGTTCAGTGCCTGTTTTGGTAATGGCAACACAAGCTAGTTGTGTATTACCATAGTTACTATCAACAAGACTATGCGGAATCACACTTTCTCTTGCCATCTTGCTTCAGAATGCAGACCATTTAAAATCTTGTTAAATTCTCTTACATAGTGCATGATGTGTGTGGATGAGACATCTCAAGGTAATGAAAAAAGGGAGAATGAGGGAGATAGACCTGAACTTGGAGATGGGGAGGGATAATGATGGATAAGCTTGGGGAAGAAGAGAATAAAAGAAGGACATTGGGAAAACAGAGAGAGAACCAAGGGAACCAGGAGCGTGCTGAGCTAAAGAGACTAAAGGCAAGAAGGGGTTCAAGAAATAGCTTGGCAATTGTTCGACTCTTCAAAGGGTCAAGAAAGAATAAAAACCTCAAAGAGGCCCTTTGATGTAGTAACAGGTGATGTGTACTGGATACTTGGGCTGTGTCAGGCAGTGTGCTGAACTCTCCGCTTTGGTGATTTGCAACAACTTTATGAGGAAAGTCCTATAATGAGTCACACTTTATAGAGGTGTAAACAGGGGCAGAGGGAGGTCAGATAGCTTGTTCAAGGTCAGACAGCTTATAAATAGTGCACAACCAAAGGCTGGACCCTGCCAGTTTGGCTCATAAGCCTGTATGTGGAATCACTGTGCTATCCTTGCATTTCACTGGGAAGGGGTCATAGTAACTGCAGAGAGTTTTCTGAACAAGTAGAAGAAACCTAGAACTGTGAGTTTTAAAGTGGAAGTAACAGATTTTTAAAAAGCCCCCCAAGAAATTTGGCTAGGTAGGGGATTTTTTAATCTCTGGTAGAGTTGAGCTAAGTTGCTTTTAAGTTATTTCAAAAACCAAGGGAAGGGAATCTTCACTGTTGCTTGGGTGCATCTAATGCAGGGTTTTGTTTGATTGATTTCGATGTTTTAAAGATTAACTACCCGCTCCTGGCAAGAGAGCGATTCCTGTTTGTTCTCAGTGCTTGTAAATGGCGTGTAAAGGCCTGAACTGACATTCTTAAATGTAGACATACAACATGAATATTGCCACTTATTGCAGCTACCATGGAAGGTTATATAGTTTGTCTACGATATTACAACTGTTTGAACCCTATTTGGAACCGTATTTTTGGGATTACCTTTACAGAGTCAGTAATACACTCAAATGAGTAAATGACCTTTTTAATTCTCTTTGTGGGAGGCATTTGTGTTTTTAGAAACAACCTAAAACAGTGCCAGTTCTACTAACTGCAGTGGATAGTCAAACACTTCAGTTTGGGGTCAAACGCCAATTTAGACTAGAAAGCAGTGAGAAGCATCGTCTCGCATGACTCTAACAGCACATGGAATTGGATTAATGTTTTCATGTCAGACTTTATGTGAACCAGACGATGAAGCCTTTAGGATGCATAAATGCTAATAACAAAAAGTTTTCTCTCGTGACTCCATCTGGGGATGTTCACCATGTGCCATCTGAGTGTAAGCGTGGACACGGATTCTTCAAAATTCCAATTCATTTGTTCAGTGTTAAATTTCCACCCAAGTCTAAACTGTGAAGACGATATTTGGATTTTTGCCAAATCAAGAAAGTCTGCTGGGTAGTTTGCTGGCTATTAGTTGATATAGTAGAGGGGAAAGCATCGTGGAACTGATGGCTTTAAGAAAAAGAACAATGGGGCAAATGTAGAATAAAAACAGAAGTATTGTGATAATTCTCACTCTTCAAAGAAGCAGAACAATGGAAGGGGACCTAAGTCTGTCTTCTTCATATTTGCCATCTTTATGGAGTTCCAGTGCTAATGGAGCTGGACAAGGTTTATTTATGTATTTAAAAATTTTTTTATTCTCATATGTAGAGTTGGTATTTAAGAAACTTTAAAAAAATTGTAACTTAGGTTCTCTGATGATGAAAAGTGATGACTTTGCAGAGATCTTTTAAAAGATCTCTGTTTTATTGAACAACTTTCAAAAAACAGTTCTTTAACTGTCAGTAGGCATTTCTTTCGTGAGTCCGGGAAAGCTTCATCGTCTCTCATGAATGGAGAAGACTAACATACAATGATCCAAATACGTAATAACCAGGTAGTCCATTTCAGATCCATTTATCTCATAAAAAGAAAGTAGAGGCATGACCTTCTCACGGAGCGAGGCACAGAATGCCTCCTGGAATCAGGAACTGATTTTCTCACAACTCCCCCCCTCGGGCCTCCCCCCGAGGCATTAATGAAATGTAGATTCCTCTCTCTTTCTCTGCAAGTAAGTTTTACAGAGCTGCATTTCTGACACTGCTTTGACATGATTTTACATTTTAGGTGGCCATTATTAAAGTGCCCAGAGTAAGTGCCACAGGCCAAGTCCCATTCTCGGTGTGCCTTTGGTTGGCAGAGCTCTGTGAACTGGGCAACTTTTTCTCCTGAAGGTAACAAGCTGTAAACTGTTTTTACTAAAGTATGTGCAGGCCCTCTGTGAGCCTCACTTTTTGTATTTAGTTAAATGGAAACTTAATACCAATGTGCAGATAGCAGAGACAGAATGCCCTAAATGTTACCACGCATCTAAATTGCAACATTTGGCAGTTGGTGGATCATTGAATAAACTTGATTTTCCTAGAATAGTTCCAGGAAATACATCTGTTGACCCAGACATTCAGTTTTTGTGGTTGAGTAACTGTATGCACATAGGGAACATATGCTACCAAGCCTCTCGGGGCTGCACGTACCTGGTGCGAATCCACAGGACTGGTGGGATGCTGTTGTGAAGCAGTTCAGTGTCCGTCTCCCACGCTCTGTCCCTCTTAGCCCACGCAGTTATTCCTCTGCTGGTAGATGGCATTTTTTGGTTGCTTTCAGAATTTCTCCCTCGTGGGATAATGTGAGCAAAGATGCCTAAGTTCTCATCGGTTGTTCGCGGTTTCTTTCCTCCAGTGGTAAAGGATCTAAGCCCACTCCACATCAGCTTTCCCTTGCAGTACCACACAACTAGTTGGCCGAAAACACGTGCATTTTTTTTTTTTTGCCACAATATATTGCTGGAATACAAACCAGCTTGGACAGTAGCAGCCTCTCCCTTGTACCATGTTTGAGCATCTGGCCAGCTGGTTTCCACCATTAGACAGTCCCCAGGGGCGTCCAAACTGCAGCGGATACATATCACATAGTCCGAGCAGTCTCCTGGGAACCCCCACCCCCTGGCCTTCAATGACTCATTGTCATCATGTCTTCCCCCAGTTCCTCAGGGAGAGCCAATGATAGCTCAGCTCTTGTCCACATGACCCTATTTCCACCTCTTCCTACCTCCAGCACCTTCATACTGTCAGTACACATGAGGTTTTAAGAGGTCTGTGATCACATTGTCATCCCCTCCTTTGCAAATTCTGATCATAACATCACACTGGATTTAGAATGTGGTATCTGTTTTCTTGGTGCCTCAATGGAAGTATCTATTTTAACATCCTCTTTTATTATCAAAGAATTTAATATAGCTATTAAACTTGGTCAAAGATTTAGTATCATGGTTTCAACTTCAAAGACAATTTGTTTTCAACTTAATTGTCTAGGAACTTAAAAAAGTGAAACTAGTTTTTATAAGTTTGTAGCCATATTTACTATTTGGACCACTTTTTGGTCTTGGGTGCTCAAAACACGAGAACAGCCTTGACCAACAGAAATGTAATGTGAGCCACATAAATAATTTTAATTTATCTGGTCGCCACATGAAAACACAAAGGGAAACAGCTAAAATTGATTTGAGCAATATCTTTTATTTAACCCAATATATCCAAGTTTTATTTTGATTGCTCCTCAGTGTTGAGAATTAGTAATGAGATGCTTTGCATTCTTTCATCCATGCCAAGCTTCTGAACTCCAGTGTATGTATTACGCCAGTGCATGTGTTACGGCGCATCTTAGTTTGCGCTAAATGATAGCCGTGTGAGGCTCTTGGACAGCACAGACCTAAATCTTGGCTTCTAGTGACATCACCACATCACCTGAGGTCTCAGTGAAGTCTCCAATTTTCCTTTTCCCTGCTGCTTCTCAACTTTGAAGAAGGCAACATCTTAGAGAATCAGAACCTGTGTTGATATTTAAAAATAAACCAATAATAATAATAAAAAACCCGTAGAGACCTCAGAATTAGAATCTAATTTCTCAGGATACCCAAGTGGAATTCTGTTCAAATGCAGGTGATAAGGAAAATCTTCTGCAGTCATGTTATTTAGATACAACAATGATAGCAAATATTCATAAAGGCTTGGTGCTGAGCTAGACACTGTGATGAAACCAAGAAGAATGACATGGTTTTTGTCATCAGTGTCTTCAAATCATTTTCTGAAAGATAGAAATGCATATAGGAAATAATAAAATAACTAAACATGGTGGAGATTTAACTGGACAGAGTGGAGGAGGGAAGGTACAGGTGGGGGGAAAAGAGAGTGCGGAGGCACAGAGGCTGGCACTGACTGCGGTAGGGGAGCCACAGCCGCCCTCAGGAGGCCCTTGCCCTGCCAGCCCTCCCCCAAGGGCAGGAAGGGAAGCGTGGTGTCCTCTTGCTTGTTTCAGAGAACGAAGGGCATATTTCAGACCTCTCTGGGGTGCCCTTCTGTCCTACTGAACTGTGCTTCAGCACAATACCTGTACAGAGTGTGGGGATGTAAAAAATTCCCTTTTGCCTATATAAATTAGTGGGTGGACTGGTCTATCTCTGAAACTGCTTTGGCTGAATCCTGGATAGCAGTCTGCAGACGCTCCTCAGTTTTACATGCTCAATTGGGAGTCCTCGAGAAGTGCAGTGTTTACGTTCTCTGGGAGTTCTGAACTCTGGAGAGTCTGCTGCTTTGGTTTACGCATGTACACCGAACAGATATGTGAAACTTTGTGGCCCAGATGATGTACTTTTTGGAGAACATTAGACCTATGGGGATTCCATGAAATGAAGTTTCCGTGGTCAATAGCATTTTGGAAACTCTATACCGTGTCCTATTCTTGGAGAGGCACTAGCACATTAGCCCTTGGGGATCCTACAGGAAGGTAACTGTACTTTGTTTAACCCAGCACATTCAAATCAATTAATTTTATCGCTCCCCCCACTGCACCCCCCGCCCACACACACCTTTCTCCTTCAACTCCTTTAACATCCTCATCCTAAAGGGCTGGATTCCGATTTTGACAGTTATTTTAAAAGTCATTTGTCATTGCTATGGCAACCTCTTTGTATTCTAGATAGGTATTTTAAATCCATATATGATTCTCATCTGTAGATGAATATTTGTCCATATGTCTAAAGGATTTGAAGGAAGATCTTCATCAGAGGAACTCACTTTTTGTGTTCCTAAGAGGATGCATTTGACCATAAATTAGGGCAATAGGAAACACCTATTCTCTGGGGTTTGGTTCTTTAATACTCTAAAGTATCACCAAGGCAAGCTGAATTATCTCATTAAGTACTGATAAATTCCTAATTCTGAATGGGTTAGTGTAGTTGGCATGTGTGCTGTCTGATTCTTACCAGCCCTTGGGTGTACTACTTACAAGAACTGGGAGTATTTGATATTCTTGGAGCCAGAGCTCCCTTTTCTAGATTGGTTCCTTTTCTTTCAAGGTCAAGCTGAAGGCTTATTCCTTCCTGAATCCTTCCACCAAAGCCCATCAATTTCCATGTCACTTCGCTGACATCACCACCTCTGGCGCCTGGACCCCAAACACATTTCTATATGACACTCAATGATGCATTAGACATTTGGTCTTTGTCATTTACTTGATGGATTACATCAGCTATTTTAGTACTTTTGTTCCTCTAATGAATTCTTGTTGTTCTTGCATTGTATTACGCTTGAGAATAATTGGATGACCCAGTCCTTGTCTTTGGGGATGATGGTTTTTAATGATATTTACTAACAGGTAAGGAATGAGCATATTCACCTTTTTAAATGTATATTAATCGATTCTTGGGTTCAAATGCTTATATCGTAATAAAATGGCCTAAAATCAATCTGCTCTCATGGCTTTTGGGAAGACTTATAAACAAGTTATAATATTTTTAAGTTTCCTTAAAAATATTTTCTTCATCAAGTGAAAAACTAATGACCTATTCATTTAAAGACGCAGTATATATATTCACATAAACATGAACATGTACACAAATATGAATACATGTAAATATATGTGATATGTATTTTTTCAGTAATTCCTCTACAGAGTAAATTTGGCCTGTTAGACCTCACGCTATGGGAATTAGGAACATGGTTAATCCAGGTCTAGTTTGGGGCCGATAAAATGCCGACTTCTCTCCGAGTCTTGCAGCCAGGCTACGGTGCTTCCCATAGACCAGAAAACAAAAGCTCCGCCTCCTCCTCCTTCCTGGGTCATGAATACCAAGCCCAGTGCTGTGAAGAGAGTAGTTGTGTATTAAATCTCTGTTGGTTTACTTAATTTAACTGTGGGATCTGGAGGTTGATGAGACATAGCATTTAAATGTTAAATATATTTGTTAGTACAACATTTTTTTAAAGGTACTCTTGAACAGCAATACCTACATGTACGCCTGTATTTCATAAGGAAACATGAGTGTAGATATTGATACTCGAAATGTGTGGGAAGTGAATTCTGTGGGGCACATGAAAAGAAATCCTCTCCATCTTTCCTTCCATGTTTCCCTGGCAGCACTTTCTTCTGTCCGAATTGTTTCATAAGAGCTTTATAAGTAGACAGTACATTGGGATATTTACTTCCTCAGGAAATAAAGAATGTTCTAATGGTGCAGTTCCTGAAATGGGCCCATTTCTCTCCATGTCCCTGGAGAAACTTTGCCTTCTTGCCTGCCTTCCCCTCAGAGACATTGCCAACCTTCAATGATGCAGGACCCTCAGCCAGACCAAAGGGGAAGGCTTTCAGGTTTGGGGACAAACTTTATCCAGATTGAAAAAAAAAAATTGGAATAGCTATGCATTAGCTCTTAGGGATCATATTTTCCCTAAAGTCCAGTGAAAAAGCTCATATTTTATTAGGAATTTCAGTGATATATTCTTTAAAATTATAAAGTAGTGAACCTTAATAGACAAAGGCAAAGCCATGGTCCTGCAGACGTAAATTTTGATTTATTCTTTGTATAATGATTTGAAAGTGTCACTTGAAAAGTTGGGGATATTTTGGAACTTTCTTCTTGTACCAGGGGAAAAATGAAAAGCAGAGGCATGGATACATCTCAATGACAGAAACTCGCTTTGCAAAGCAGTACGTCATAGAAGGTTGAACTGCCCTCTTTGAGGAAAACAACCCTTAAACTCCATAGAAAAGTCTCTCATTAAAAAAAAAATAGCATGATTTGGAATTAGATAAAGCTATTTCTTTTCAGGCCTTATTTAGGCTTAATTTCTTTCTGTGGTGTTTGTCCGCACTGCCAAGCGGAACAGCTATCAGAGAGCCAGACAAAAGGCAGTGATTCCGAGAAGTCGTTGCCGCCTTCCACTGAGCCAGCCTGAAGCGTGTGCAGGGCCCCCTTGTTCTCACGGCTCCCGGGTTGTTATTCTGTGTTTTCTATGAATGGGAGGAAGTGGTAGGGAAATTATTTTCAAGGCTAAATTTTATAGCAAAGGAGTCCTCCTCCCAACTTGTCAGTATTACATGACAACAATTTTAATGTTTTAATTAAAATGCCTAATTAAGAGACACACTTAAAAAATTACCTAGACAGTTCCCAGAACACCGGTTAAGAAGTCAGGACTTTCTGGAGAAAGTCCTGCCGTTTGTTGGTGGTGGGGCAGTGACAGTGGGGCTCAGCCAGCTTCCCTCTCTGTGCAGTGGGACAGCTCTGTTTGTGCAGTGAGGCTGCTGGAGAGATTCAATGACATAATACACAAAGCGCCCAGTACAGGGCCCAGCACACAGATGATGTACGTTTGGTAACTATTTGCTACTAACAGTCTCATTCTCATGAAAGTGAGAGTAATCTTGGTTGAAGGTGTTGTTTCATAAGCAGTACTTCATCTTTCACCAGCATTAGACCTAACCCAGAAGCCCCATCATGGCTTTGTTTCCCACTGGGAAGGTCTTGCTATTTTACCAGAAAACCATAGTTTTTGTTTCTCCTATTCAGGTTAAGCCCAGCATTTTTATTTCTATATTATATCAACTGCATGCTTTTCTTTCTTTTTTAATATTTCATTTATTTTTAAAGAGAGAGGAAGGGAAGGAGAAAGAGAGGGAGAGAAACATCAGTATGTGGTTGCCTTTTGCTCACCCCCAACTGGGGGCTCAACCTGGCCCACAACCCAGGCCTGTGCCCTGACTGGGAATCAAACCAGCAATCCTTTGGTTCACAGGCCAGTGCTCAGTCCGCTGAGCCACACGAGCTAGGGCAGCCACATGCTTTTCTTTAATGCACACCAATGATCACAACTGTTAGAAAGGCTAAAACTCCAAGGGTGCAGATTGTAATAAAGGAAGGAGAAAGTGAGGGATTGAGCGACAGCCATTTCCATAAAATTTAGTGACAGCTTTAGCCCAGGGAAGCAACTCCCCGGAGGAGATGACTGAAAGTCTTACCCACGGAGCCGGTGCCCCCACAGACACAGGCAGGGAAGTGAACTTGTCCCTTCAGAAAAGGCCTGCAGTGATGTGTAAAAGTACTCAGCTATTTTAGAAACGTAGCATTCTAAAACCAACAAGAGATCATAGAAACTTAGCCATCAACAAAATAAAACGAACGCCTCTGTAGAGTATATATTCAGCTTTGTAGATTAGTATGAGAACTGTGCCTATAAATATGGCATTCAACACTTTAGGGATGTGTGGGGTGGTGCTTTTACATAGAAAATCCACGTCATTCTTTTTTATGTGTTTATCTATGCATCTATGTATCCGTCTGTACACAAGTTTACCTTTTCTTTTTTAATTTTATTTTTCAGTTACAGTTTACATTCTATATTACTTCGTATTAGTTTCAGGTGTGCTGTACTGTAGTGATTAGCTAATAGTGTGCTCTACAGAGTGTTTCCCCCGGTATTTCCAGTGCCCTGCTAGTGCCATACAGAGCTGTTACATCATCGACTGTCTTCCCTCTGCTCTGCATCCCTATGGCTGTTCTGTGACTACAGTTTGTACCTCTTAGTCCTTCACCTTTTCCACACAGTCCCACAACCCCTTTCCTCTCCGGCAACCATCAGTCGGTTTTCTGTGTCTAAGAGTCGGATTCAATTTTGTTTGTTCATTAATTTTGTTCTTTAAATTCTACATATAAGTGAAATCACATGGCCATCCTTGAGGCAACTTTTGTAAAAAGGGACTGAGAGCCTAGTCCCAGAGGACTAAAGCCAGAAAAGCCTAAACATTGGGGTTATTTTAAAACTAGAAATTTCAAACCTCACTCATGAGAGTTCATTTTATTAAAGGTATCCATAAAAACAAAGATACACTAAGCTGAAAAAAATGGTTCTTTTTAAAAATATATTTTATTTGTTATTGTTGTTCAGTTACAGTTGTCCCCATTTTCCCTCCATTACTCTCCCCCATGAAAAGACATTGTTCTAAGAAGATGAGAAGAGACGCAGGTCTATGCACGTGCATCTGTTACGTCCCACCACACACCCCGCCTTCTGGACTTACGTTCCAGTGAGGGAGGCAGGGAGTAACCAGGTCAACACAGAAACACCTACATGCCAGTGTGGCTCTGAAGGAAGTGAAGGAGTGTGGAAGGTGTGAGGGCAGGGAACAGTGCCACGCATGGACCTGTGTACAGGGAGGCTCTCCGGAAAGTGAGAAGTTGCCAGCTGTGTGAGCAGCGCGAGGGAGTTTTCTAAGTAGAAGGAAGATTATGTGTGAAGGTTCTAGGATGATGCCAGTATTCGAGGAACTAAAAGGAAGCCTGCTGATATGGATGGAGTTCAGACAGTGAAGGGGAGCGATGGGACCTGAGGTTCCAGAAGCAAGCGGTCGGGACGGCACAGCACAGCCGGACAAGCACGGTGGTGCCGGGATGCCACTGGGGGGAAGAAGAGCCCTGCAGACTTTTTTACAGCACCCTAGGAACCTGACGGCTCATGTTCTCTGTGAGAATCTGCTGTGGCAAGCCCCCCAGTGCTGGCTCAGTTAAGGAGGAAGAGCTCTTCTGGTAGGTTTCCACTGCCCTTCAAAACCAGAGGGATCTCGAGTTTTCTGTAACTTAACACTTTCTTTCCAATCCTTGTGTTTCTATAAAGAATCCGACCCCTAGCTTTCCTCCAGGAGAGTGACTAAACTGGAACTTAGAAACCCTTAAAATACATAAAACAAGTACACCATAAAAATGGTTTGCTCAGGCATTAAGCATTTTGAAATAATTCTTGCTTTCAAATGGACGCATGCAGACTCGTTCCCCAGGGAATGCCTTTGGATGTCATAATAGCAATTCTGGTATCAATAAATCATTTACTATTTGGATAAGTCATGGCTACCATGTCCGTCACTAGATACATTTGTAATGGTTTTTATGAACAATAACAACAACCACCTAGCAACATAGTGTTTGGTCATGTCATTTTTATAATCACACATGTAGCTTTGTGAGCTTTGGTAGGATAAATTCTTACCCTCTCTACTATATCTTGAAAATTAAACAGTCAATATCGTTGGAGGCTCACTGTGCACAGTCTGTGGAATCATGGTGCCCGGTGTGTGGCTTTACGTGAGAGTGATCCTCAGTGTTTTGGGCTGGTTTTTTTTTGTTGTTGTTACTTTTCTGCCCCATGAGGGAAGGGACTGACCTGTCTTGCTCTCGTTTTGTCTGCAATGTAAGGGACACAGAGTAGCTCAGTAAGTATGTGTTGACTAGATAAATGAATAAACAAATAGTTTTTAGGCTCAGTTTATTTCTTACATTTTTATAACTCCAGTAAGAAATGAATAATCTTCCATCTCTGTTTCCAATGGCTAGCTTTCCCTTGATCTTGAAAAACATGGATAGTTTCAGATACAGCCAAATGAGTGGTGTGCAGTGCTGGGACCTCCGAGAAGCCCAAGCTTCATGATCCCTTCCACCTATGCAGCGCTTTGTACACATACACACCGTCTCCGCTGGTCCTTCGAGTAGCCTTGAAACGATATATATTTTCTAGTTAAGGACACTGGCCGTGGAAGGACCCTCTGTGTGTCTTCTAAGGCAAGTGTCCAGGAGTGATGTCTGTGCTTCTTAACTCAGCCTGGACTATGGTGCCCCTTATCCTCCATCCAATATTTGCCTGGCTTTTAGGGCCACAGTCAGCTCTGGCATTATTTTTTAGCTGTTATGAATTATCCTTTTATTTTAGTTCTAATTTTGTTCTTTCTTCCTCTCCATCTCACACACCCCTTTGATTCTCTTTTGGCTGCTAGGACTTGTCTGTTGCCCTTCCCTGTGTCTCTTAGTCTCTAGGTCAAGTTTTGAAATTCTGAATTTGAAGTGACTAAGCCAATCTTTTTGATTGAAATTGTTGCAGGGAGAGCTTGTCTTTCATTGTCAGTAGATACTGTAAGACGGGCAACCCTTCTGCCCAGGCTGTGTGGAGTGTGTGGGTGGGTGTGGGAGCCTGTCTGACCCGAGGCTGCAGACAGAACAGGGAGACAGTGGGGTCCTGACAGAGCGAGGACGTGGAGCCACCGAGCGTCTGGGTGTGTGAATGAGTGTTCTGCTGCCGTGTCGCTCTGCCTAGGATGCCCCCCTGGTGTAATTTCTGTAAGTGCGAAGTTAGACCAGGCGATTGGAGTGCCTGTTGAGGGAAGGGCTGAGAATTGGTTTTCTTTTGTGATCAGTGTGTTTTACTGATGGCCATGTCAGGAGATCTGCAGTTAGTTTCACTCAGAAAAATGCCTGGGAGTTTATAAGAGGAGAGCCGTCTTCTCTAGAGCTTGGGCTCCTCGAGAACAGGAACTTTGGCCTGCTTGTCACAGCACCTAGGATTATACCTGGCACACAATAGATGCTCAATAAATATTTGTTGAGTAAAAGAGTGGTTCCAGCAATGGTTCCAGACTTTCACTTTTAGCATCAGGACCGGGTTCTTAGTGGATCACGTGATTTGCTGGTGCTTTGGTCTACTGGAGTTCTGAGTTAAATCTGCCTCAATTACTCAATGACAGCAAGCTCTAGCCAAGTTGGAGTTGACATTTGAGTCTTTTCTGTGACACCGTGCACACGGTTCTGTTCACTGTTTCAGTGGGTGGTTTCCTACCCCTCTGATACTCTGTACTTGATTATGATATTGTAATTGGCTTTAGTTTAACTCTACAAAATAGAATAGTGATGTAGGTTATCTGTGGCTGAAAATAGGGGTATAAGAATGAAAAGAATTAAAGTGGATTGCTTTGGGTACCCTGAAGTGACATTGATTAATATGCTATCAATTTTCTTCCCCTGAGAAACATTTGGTCACAAGGAGATCTGGCTTTCAGAAGAAATTTAAATTTGGGTGTGAGGCTTTTGGCATAGTCTGGTATCATTGGAATGGCCGAAGTAGGGTTTGTTTCCTTTTTCCCATGCCTGACCACGGTTGCTCGGAAAGGCTCAATGCAGTCTTCTGACTGTGGAGTTATCCGTTTTCCATAGGCTGTGCATTATCTTGCCAAGTCCCACTGAAAAGCCAATTTGTAGAGTGCACTTGGGGAGAATATATTGCTATGTGAAGCACTTCAGAAAGCCTGGAAAGCTGATGTCAGAGGGGATATACTGTGGAATTTCCAAGGAGAGGTTGAGAGAGAAGGAGACTGATTGATTGATCTCCAAAGAGCAGGGGGTATATTTCTTGTTTCATAGTGCTAGGGGACTGCAGACTTTTAACGGATGCTTTTCAGTTGCCTCAAGAAATAATACAAATGTCACGTTTGTTAGATTTTTAAGAACTAATGGTCCAAATGACTCTGTGTGTGTGTGTTTTTTAATCCATCATGTATGCACAGTGGCTTTTTGTTCTCTGATAGCGTCACAGTGGGTAGGTATGAGGATCTGTTGGCTGTAAAGCAAATGAAAAAACTGGAGAAGAAGAAAAAATCAAAATAAAATGTTGGATTGAGAAATACCAAGAAAGATGGATGTTTTAGGTTTTCTTTTGTAATGTCAGTAAGTAAAAAAAAAAAGTTACACAGAAATGTCATTGTCTATCTCTTCAGTTTTAAAATTACATTTTATAGCTGTCTACTCACTGGCTCTCATTTCTTCTTGAAGTTCTCATTATACAATATTCAACACATTCCAGAAACGTCCTCTTTGCTAAATAAGTAGAAAACCCTAACATGAGATTATGCTATCACAGCAAGTGTTCTCATCCAAAACATTTCCAAGGAGTCACAGGGCAGGCCAGTTACTGCCTTGGGAAATGAGGAAGAGCTCGTTCCTTTACCCTCGCAAATTTATCCCTGGGCTCTTACTACTTGGGCTCTTCTTACCCTGTTATCTTTAACAAATTCATTCCATCTTAGAATAACATTGGTTTTAATATAGAGTGAACAGATTTCAGAATAAATAAGGTATTTATTTAAAGGACTTCTTTTATTTTGACCTTGGGAAGTTAATGCTGATAATAACTGTCTTAGTCCTAATGGCTTCTAAAAAGATGTGAACCCTGTCACACTTAGGACACGTAGATTGATAGAGTCTAAATGTGCACAGATTTGTTTGGGTGTGGAGCAGGTATTTATTGAATGGGAATACTTCCTGTGGCATAAAAGCCTGAAAGAACCTGATCGATCACTTAATTTTTTCCTCCTCGGTGCTTTGTGAAGGGGCAGAACACTGGGTGCTCTTTGCTTGTGCGGCTCTTCTCTGGGTTGGTGTGGACTGAAATAAGACTCTGACCCTACTTCAAAGAAGTCACATCTGAGGCAGAGGACTGCCAGAATAGTTTCCTCATTGTTCTCCAGAGTCCTGAGCTGTTCCAGATATCCAGAGGTTTCAGAAAGCTAGCCTCTGGGAAATTGAGCTTGTATAGAATATTAAAAAATAAAAACACCAACTCTCTTCCTCCCCCGATGTTTTAAGAGGGTGGTAGAATGATAGGTTCAACTGTATTGCAGTTGAAATGACAATATAGAAAGATAAAAGAAGGGCCGTTATTAAAATGAAGCAACTGGCCCGGCAGTAATTATGTAACTGATTTGCTTAATGCATGGAATTATGCCTAAATCTAATTAATGTGGTATTTTTAAGAATGGATTTTTGCCAAGAAAGTACCCATCGTGAACATGCAAAGAATACTTCTTATCACTCTCTACTGTAATTGCTACATTCAGGCATTGATTATGACGCCCAACGAGACCTGGTAGGGCTCCCGGTGAAGTCTCGGGTCCTGACACTGCGTTTGCCCTTGCCTGCCCTCCTTTCAAGGCCATGTGCACCACTTGGGTACATGGTCACTGAAAGCATTTACAAGCTTTAACAGGTTGGAGATGCTTTTTGCAGCCGACATATTTTACCTAAAAATAAATCACAGGATGCCCTTTGGAGAGCCCAGGTTTAGGAATGGAACATTAACAAAGGGTACATCAAACCGCAAATACTTCTAAGTCCATCCAATTCAAAGTATTTCCACAGAAGCCTGAAAAAATAACATTACCAGCAAAAGTATTGTCTTGTCCATAACTTTCTGTCATTGCCCTGTGATTGTTTTGAGCATACAAATGGAGGTAGGTACCCTGTTCTATTCACCTTAGAGAGTTGAATTGTCTTCCTTATTCCCCCCTTTTAATGAATGAACTGAAAATGAATTTGAACCAGGTGCCAAGCTTAAGAAGGTATGATTTTAAAATATGTATTTCTCCTCAAATACTTGAACCAATAGAACCACTTTCGATTCCCTAATCCCATTCCTGGCCAAAAATACACATTCTAATCTCCAAATTCTTTTTGTAGACAGAGTGTTCCAACATTGTTTGTTGGTATAAATAGCAGTATTATTTTAGTAACAAGTCCGTGGTAACAGCTTAATTTCATTTTGAATTGAATTGTTAAGCTACCCAAACCAATCATTGGATGCCATCTGAAGACAGCTTTTACAAGATATAGGTCATAAATAAACTAGTCTTAATCATATATGCCACCATAGACCTCACGGGAAGGGGTTGTGAATTGGATGACCATGCTGTGTTAGCCAACTCGCTTCCCAACTTTCATAATTTAATTCATGTGTTATGGAGAGTCACCAACACATGAAATATAAAAGTAAAAATCGCACTGTTGAGTAATCACAAGCCGTTGACTAATCTCCAGGGAAGAAGGGGCAATGAGCATTCTTTCGACCACTTAGTTTAAGAAAGAACAGGCTCTGTTTATTTAAGAGGCTAGTTTGTCTGTTTCCTGATTGCATTCTTATTGTGAAAATGCCAGAAAGTATTACAATGGATAAAATGAGGAAAAAAAATAAAGATTAATTGAAGAGGGCCAGGAAAGAGTGGTGGTAGATATTGGAATGTTTCCTTAGAGTTAATCAGTGGTTCATAAAAGACTTTTTTTATCTTGAGGACTGAGTTTCTGATTCAAGTTACACAGGAGAAAATATTAGCTGGCCTGAGGAAGGAAAGAGCTTGGTTCACATAAATTTGTGCGCAGATGCCTTTATCATGGGAAAATTGTAATTGGAGGCTCCAGTCTTGTGCACATGATTCTGACCCAGTTATTTCTGTACTGCGAGTGCTCAGAGGAGGTACTGGCTAGACCTGAAAATAATGAATTAAGAGATTCCAGCTGGGATATGATGAAAGCATTTTTGTGAATCTCTGTATCTTGGCTGGACCACATGGGTTATAACTTGGAGAGGCCTAAACTAGTAGTAGTATGTGACAGATTTATAGCCCAATTGATGTTGGGCATCAGAAAAAAAGACTGAGGTTAAAAAAATGACTTGAGAATTATGACTTTTAAAAGAATTGCCATTGGAATGGAAGCTGAAGAAGGAAAGCATGAATTCCTTATAAGAAGGGATATAAAAATAATAAAGATTGATGATGAGGTATTAAATGGGAAGCAAGGTAGTTTGTTTTTCACAGCAACTGCCTCCTCCAAGACCCCTTGTCCATTTTCTCTGCTTCATAGTTCTCGCCACTCCTTCCATCTAACGCTTGTACAGGGTCTAGCTCTTCTACTACATTGCGAGGGGAGGGGTTACTTTTTGGGCTCCACCCACCTTCAGTTACTTTGTTGCATCTTCAGCCACCAGACTTACGTCTGATACATAGTAGGCTCTCAAGAAAAATTTGTTGAATGAGTGGTGTGAATTTAAGCCAAAACTTTGTTTTAGTCTATCTTTCCTTCGTCCCTCTCTCCCTCCCTGGCTTATTTCAACAGTTACTTATTGGGATGTGCTAGGGCCCAAAGACGGATCAAAACAAGATTATGGAACTCCTGGAGTCGTACTCAACTGGAACAAATGCAATTGTGTGAATTGTGCTCTAAACAATAGAGCAAATGAGTGAATGATGGGGCCTGGTACAGGGTGATTAAATGATATAACATGAGGTGCCCTGAGAATAGAGGGAAAAAAACATGTAAATCAGACTGAAAAGTGAAGGAAAAACTTTTTAAGAGGAGTAGAAAATTAAGGATTTATAGAACCTAGAAGGATTTAGGAGTTAATAAAGGAAAATACTTGAATGAAAGCACAGGCCTAGAAGAACAAAACAGCATTTTCAGGGAAACTGTTGGAAGCTTGTTAGGAATGGAGAGATGATACCAGAGTATATGGAGTTTGGAAGTAAGCAAAACAAAGAGTAATTTAAAAAGTCATTGGCTTTATGAGGTGTTTGGTGTTTTCATTGGGTGAGTCAAATATTCTGAGACTTCATATTGTTTCAGACAAATGGGTGAGGTCACTCAGTCATCTTTGGTCAGCTTACCTTCTTATTTCCCAGCTCCCCATTTGCCCCTCCCCATCTCGATATCCTAGGCTAAGAACTAATAGAACTCTAAAGCAGCATTGCCATTTCTCTGACAGCACATCCTTGGAGACTTTTGTTTTCGTCTATAATAACTGGCTGCAAGGCTGTAATGTCTATATTAGGATGATGGCCCTTTCAGCCTAATTTTGTTATTTGTATTTGTGGTCAAGGGTTATATGCTCACTTTTCCTGGATGAATGAATGAAGTCGAAGGAACGAAAGGATGAATGCACGTGCATTATTTCTGATCTCTGAGCTCCACATGTCCTCTTCTACAACCTGTCTTTATGTTTAGTTTCTAGGAGGGCCCGGCCATCTGGTCATTAAAGTGGTGGTTCTCTGTCACTCTGCTCTAATATAACCTTCACATTTTAGTAGATTTAGTGTTAGTATCTTTACATATGATGACTCTGTCATCCATATTTGTTTACTTAAGTTGATATTTAAAATGAAATGAACAAAACAGTGATTTTCATCAAATTTGATGCTGTTTTGTGTCTTACTTGAGTTTCCAAATGGGACTCTCTTAATTGTCCTGATTTGAAGTTGTGTAGAAATCACTCTCAACCCATCCCATGTTCTTAATCATTTTATTGACATTTCTTTGAGTATTTTCCAACCCATTGCATTTACATTGGCCTTGTTTTATAATGATATGAAGAAAAAAGTTTAGGGTGTAGATGTATCTGAAAATGGTCCCTGCACAAGAGAGAAGCTTAGTAATTATTTATTGAATGGGTGAAAAAGTGATATTTTTACAGTGTACATTTGATCATTAGCAGTTGCTCACTGTCTTTAAGAAAAAGTCCAGGCTCCTTTGCAAGAGCCACCATGCCATTTACAATCTGGAACTTGCAGATATAGTTGGCTTGATCTCTTGCTGTCACAAACTGTAATTCATGTTCTGCAATACTAGTTCACAGCTCCATGCCTTCATTCATCCTGTTCCCCTGTCCAACAAATTCTTACTGATTCACCAGATGTGAAAGCTTCCCCTAATCGTACTGCAGAAGAGGAACTTCTTCACTATTTCCAAGACATCTTGGATGTACTTCCATGATCACCCCTGTTATACCATTTTACTTTATGTACTTAACTTGTTATCTAGCTTGTACACTCAAGACAGACGTACTGTCTTACTTACCACTGTGCCTCTATGATTTATTATTGTGCCTCTGATCGTAGAAAGGACTCAGTAATATGTTTTGAATGAATAAAGGGGGTCAATAGGCCAGTGCCAAGGCCTGAGGATGACCTGTAGGATCTGCTCCCCAGCACGAGGACAGGAGCCCTATGATCAGGACTGGGCAGAAGAAGCCCAGCCCAGAGCCACAGTATCTGGAGGGAGAGCGATCATTGTCAGCTTCTAAAAAGCCGTGTGGTCCTGGCCTGTCTGCTCAACTGGCCCTCTTTGGAGGAGTCCTTGAATGGTGCTGCTATGGGAAGAGCCTTTCTCAAGAGATCGGGATCAGTCGGAAGCCTGAAGTCTAGTCCTCAGGGTTTCTTTAGGTGTTTGCCAGGCATCTGGTTAAGGAAGTGTGACAGACTTCAAGGGGCTGAAGAGAATCTGAGGTCACCCCATAACCGAGAGCCGTGCCTCAGGAGTGTAATGGTGAATATTTTTCTTAGAGCTATGATTTTATGTTTGCCAAAGCTTATTTAATATTTAACTGTCCATCCTCTTAGACTTGTAAAACGTGTCTGTTTTATAACAACAGGCACTGTGCCTTTATTATATATATTTTTATGATACAATAAGCCACATTGTGAACTTATGATTTATTAGACTCAGGATATAATGAGTGATGGTGGTGTTGAGTACAGAAGCATGATCAGATGCCATTCGTGTGCCATATGAGATCAGTGGTCTTCACAGGACCTACAGACATGCAGTTCCAACATGTAATTTGAATTGTATTGTATATTCTGGGCTATAACTGTCACATTACTCAGATGATGCAGATATAAATAATATGCAAAAATACAAACTTTAAAAGTAACTTGAGATGACCCCAAGAGATCTCAAAGAAGGATTCCTTTCTCCGCTGCAAAGCTTTCTTAACTGTGTTTTCGGACAGGGCTGCAACTCCTGAGCCAGCAGGTGCCCTGCGTTTGTCTGGGGCGCCCTGCCCACTTCCTGCCTTTGTCCTGCTGTCACACAAAGGGCTTTTCCCAAACTGGTCGCTTCCTCCCCTCTCAGTGCCCTTTGCCTATTGTTTTTTTTTTTTTAATTTATAAAACATAGAAAAATATAGAGCCTAATACAACAACTGTGTGTAAACTCTCTACCTAGGATTAACTAATGTTAGCATTTCATGAATTGGGCCTTGAACTGAAATAAACAAACCATAACATCTCAGATAAAGCTAACATCTACTTTTTTCCTTCCTGGTGCCTTTGCCATTCTTTTTTTCTAGAGGTAACTGCCATCATGAATTTGTTCTGTAGTTTTTCATCTCAACACATTACTGGAGAGAGAGATGAGCCCATTGGTCATTTGTAACTGCGTAGATTTTGCTGTACACTTTCTCTCCCGGATTTCTAAGAGAATGCTAATGTAGAGAGTCCCGGTGTTGCCCATCGGGAGCACCTTGTTTCCTGTGGTTTGACAATTCTTTGTTTTGTATTGTTTTGTTTGTGTTTTAAACAAATTCAGTTGTTGCTTATTTTTTTTAAAGTTTTCTAAAATTTCTGGTCTGGAGCTCCTTCAGAGGTTTTGTGAAAGTCTTGCAAACTTTTAATTTGATTCTCCACTTTATTGGAAGGTTGGTTGAGCATTCCTCTTCTGATCCCCCCCAAATATAGACATTAATTATATATAATTTCTCTTTTACAGAAATCATATTACCTTTTCACTAAACTGGTAGTTTCAGCTGTAATGTTCATAATTTTTCTTAAACACTTAAAAGTTTAATTCCTTACTTAAAAAGTATCTTGATATCAGAGCAATACATGTTCATGTAGACAATGTGAAAAGTGTTTTTGAAAAGTCAGAAAAGTGAAAAGTGGTTGGAAGAATACTCAAAGGTCCCCAGGAAACGACTATGAATATTTAACCTGCTCATTTAAGAAAATTTGGAAAGGGAAGGAAGTAAGCGGAAACAACCACCCGCCATTCTCATACAATCACAGTTCGTATTTGCTTGAATTTTATTTCCTTATAATTTTATGTTTTTTACATAGTGATTTACTTCACAATCAGGACATAAATGTGCTTGCTGTATATGTTTATCCACACGTAAGCATTTAAAAATATTCTATCACCCTGCGTTCAAATTTTGTTGAGCATTTGGCTTCTACCTCTGGTTTAAAATTTTTTTTTCTGTTACGTCACCGTGTGTAATGTCTTTGTACTTAGAGCTTTCTCTGCATTTAGGATGCAGTGAAATTGTTGGGCACCTTAGAGCTCCTGATTGCGTATTGCCAATGCGGGCAGGTGTGCCTTCTCTGTGCGTCTGTGTCCCGGCTTCTCCTCGTTCTTGCCAATGAGTGTTTTTTTTTTAATTACATAAAAAAGAAATTAAATCTTTGCTCATTCCTATCCATAAGCATCGCCTCTTTATAGAATAAAATTCTTAAGTCTTTGTTGATCTTATTTGCTTTAAATATTTTCCCAGATATGTTTATTGCTTATTAGTGTGCAGATATTATTTAATGTGACATATGGACATTTTCCTCGCAACTTCACCTATGGCTTTTTACTTATTGATTTTAGGGAGGGAAAAAGAGAAACATCGATTTGTTGTTCCACTTATTTGTGCTTTCATTTATGCACATTTCTCGTATGTGCCCTGACCAGGGATCAAACCTGCAACCTTGGTTCTTTGGGGACAACACTCTAACCAACTAAGCTGTTCAGCCAAGGCCCATCCAGGGCTTTTGAGAGTAAATAGCCCTCTTGCTTCCAAAGATTTGATAAATATTTTGATTTGTGCTTTCCTAGTTTTTTTTTAATGGCTTGATTTGAAAATATATTTCATGCTTTAGTTCAGTTTGAGGGTTTGTCATAGACTTAAAATAGAGGCTACTGAAGTGCCATTGTTCTGCTATGCCTAGTTTAAACCTTGACGAATGCCGTGGCTGGGACATAAATCCCAGGGTTCTTCTCACTTTTTTGGTTTCCTGATTCTTATTAGAAGTGTTATTTAAATCATTCCAGTGGGTGTTACTAAAGTGTTGGTCTAACTTGGGACTTCCTGTACTCACGCTGCTCCTCCGTGGCTCAGTGGAAAGCTGGCATTTGTCCCTGAAGGCTGCCCATGTTTTCTGATTGTTCTCCAGCTAGTCCATGCTGAGTCTTTGGCCTTTCTCTTGGACTTGTAAACTGTACCTTCCCCCTGATAATTCACACTCAGCATTAGTCAACTAACCCATTTTCCTTGGGCTCTGGGAGGGCTGAAGCCTAGGGTCATCCATCTGCAGGCAGACCTCTGCAGTCACCTTTCCTCCAGGACCTACCCACCCCTCTGCGCAGCCTGGCCCGCGGAGGCCAGTTCGCCTGACGGGGCCAGCACGGTCAGGCCAGCTCTCCCTCCTTAGCTGGCTCAAAGGCTTGCTTTTCCAGCTCTACCGCTTCAGAATAAACATAAACTCTGTTTATAGCAACAACATTGCCTGTATTTTTTTAAGGAATGAGTATGGGGCAAGTGATTAAATAAATGATCAAAAATTGACTTTAAAATAAACAAGACTCTGTGGGTAGAGTAGCTTTGGGAATTACCCAGTTTGAATGTAATGAGCTCCTTATCACACAAAGTATTCGAGATGCAAAAATGTGTTAAGAAATAGTGTGTCAGGGAGTCAGATATTTTGTGGGGATAACCTTCTCAATAACCTTCTCACCGTGAGGTTCTGAAGTTATACAAGTATCTCATTCCCCACCTCCTTTTTTTGTCCCTCAAAGTCCCTCTAACAACCTAGTAGCAGAGACTCAAAACAAATTTTCAAGTTCTAGAGTCAAGTTTGGAAAAAATAATTTCAAACTATGTAGGATAAATATGATTGTAAAATGGGTTAGTTATCTGCCCCAAGTGGTTAGAAATACAGAGCTTACTCGTCTAGTAAGTAAAGCAAACAAACTAAAAAGAGTAGTGAGTCCATCCAGCTAAGATAGAACTGGGATATCTAACTGCAGTCTTACAGGTTTTACTATATGGTTTTTATAGTCGACAGTATGTGTATATCTTAGATAAATAAAGAATTGATTAGCTGATTGATTCTAAAACAGTCTTATGGAGGTATAGTTTATATACCATAAAATTTACTCATTCTTAGTGTTTATTGACTTTATTATATTCAGTAACCTTATTTATTAGTTATAGTAATTTCTTGTAGATTCCTTAGAATTTTCTACTTGTAAGATTTTGTTGTCTGCAAATAAAGATAGTTTTACCTCCTCCTTTTCAAACCATATGCTCTTCTTTGCATTATTTCACTCACTAGAACCTACAATCCCGTGTTTAATAGAAGCAGCAGGAGAGCAGATGTCCTTGCTTTTTTCCTGATCTTAGAGAAAATATTTATTATTTTATCATTATTTATGACGTTACCTGTAGGTTGAGGAAGTTCACTTCTATTTCTGGTTCTGTTTTGTTGAGAATTCTACTATGAGTGGTTGTTGGATTTATCTAATGCACAGATGCATTTCTCGCATCTATTAAAATGATCATGTGTTTTTTCCTTCATTCTATTGATATAATGTATTTTGTTGATTATCAGATGTCAAGCCAACCTTGCATTCCTGGGATAAATCCCACTTGGTCATGGTGATAATCTTTTTATATGTTTGCTAGTATTGTGTTGAGGGTTTTTTGTGTCTATGTTAGTAGGAGATGTTGGTCTGTAGTTTTCTTGTGATATCTTTGGCTGAGAATAAGTTGAGAAGTGAGCTGACTGATTTTTTTAAAACTAGTTTCAGGAGCATAGTATAGTGTAGAACAGTATTTTTTTTTTAATCTATGGTGAAATTCCATTAAAAATCATTTCTAATCTGTTATGAACTGGGACTTTTATAAAATATAAAAAAAGTAAATCACTAGAAAAATTATATGAAGTATACAAATATAAGTCATTTATAAAATAGATGCAGTTTATATAAGATTCTCTATCAAATTGAGAAAAAATTTTATCAATTTTATAGGCTTTTAACTCTTAATTTCTGTACTTGCCTCTTCACAGTCTGGGCACAAATAGTTCTTACAAATCTGTGAGCCAACTTTTAGTTAGCACTGGTGTAGACTAATGCTTCTCAGACTTTAACATGCATAGCGATCACCTGGGGATTCTGTTGAAATGCAGATTCTGATTCAATAGGTCTGGATAGGGTCTGAGTGTCTGCAGGTCTGTCAAGCTACCAGGTCACACTGATGCTGTTGCTCCACAGACCATGCTTAGAGCACTGAGGCTATGAAATACAATGCAGATGGTAAAATAAACACGATCTGTTTTATGACCCCATCATGAATTGCTTTGGGGCATATTTTGGTTTTTCAGAAATTGTTGGGTTGTTGCTGAATGGTCACAATTCTCTAGAAATCAGTTGTTTTTCTTGACCTCTGACTTTTTTAGGCCTCCAACTTCTCATCTGTAAATCAAGGGTTTGACCTAGAAGATCTGTGAGGTCCCTTCTCCATCTCAGTCTGTGTTAAGCAC
Source organism: Artibeus jamaicensis (assembly GCF_021234435.1). Lineage (NCBI taxonomy): Eukaryota > Metazoa > Chordata > Mammalia > Chiroptera > Phyllostomidae > Artibeus > Artibeus jamaicensis. The sequence continues at coordinate 22,428,036 of NW_026521883.1, forward strand.
CCACGTCAAGGGACAATTATGACCTCATTTGCATTTTCTTATTATATAAACCTAATAAAACATGAACTCAAAGTCTTATTTTACAACAGTTCTTAACACAATGTTTAAAAATAACCGTAAACATACTTCACTAAGTTTTGGATGATTCAGAAAGATTAATATCAACATTCAAGAGTTTTTTCATGTTGAAGTCTTAATAAAAGTAGGTGGGAGTCTCGCTTAACCATATACTTAGAAATCCAATTAAAAAAATAATTGACTTGCCTAAACTGTAGAAAGACAAGTAAAATAGGTGTTTATGTTATGAAATTCAAGTTGACACAAATGAGTGGAGAGGCTTCAATTTCAGCCAAGTGAAAATGATCTCATTTTTCTTTATATTTCATTTTATTTACTGAGACACTTAAAATATTACCTCCTCCACCCCCACTGCTTAAAAGCAAATAAAGAGGGTGGTAAATCAGTGGTAGAAATGTGTCGTCAAAACCTCTGGGGCGGTATCCTCAGTCTTCAGCACATGTTGCTGTGATTCTGCTGTTCTTCATACAGATGATTACAGCAGACTCTGCAATGGAGGGTGGAGGTATTTGGTCAGCCTCCAAAGAAAGTGACTAATAATTGACCTAATGTACAGAGCACAGGAATAACATAATCTTTGGGTAAAAAAATATGTATGTGTGGTGTATGGGGTATGCAAGAGTTCACATCCCTTTTTCAGTTCTTCCAAAAGGTTTTCAAACTCTGCTGTTCTAACTTTTTGATCCATTAGTCTCAAACACAGGCCATGCATTAGATGCCACTATGCAATACAAACACAGACTTCTGCCCCGAGGAGCTTCTTAGCATTGTTGTTTAGACCTTTGAAGAGAAGTAGTGTGGATTTTGTTACATTTAAGTGTGGAGCGACCTCATACTGTAAGACAGTGCTATTTTAGTATTTTATACCAGGGAGCAACTGTTTCCATTGGTGAAGAGATTTGACATCTCCAGAATAGTTATAAAGGAGTTTTTACTTGCTGAGAGATTAGTCAAAAGTTATGATTTTCTTTTCCTTTTTTTCCATTTAACACACCGGACATCACATGAATAATACATTTACTGTATTTCTGTTATTTTTGGCTTGTCTGAAAGATTTTACTTGGTGGATTTCCGTTTATTCATTTAGTGATAATGGGGTCAGCTAGGCAGACATTTTTATTTTTAATTGACTGACCCTCATTGTGTTATGTGATACATCCATTCATGTTAGGAAGGGCATCTCTAATTGTATGTTTTACAAATAGTCTACAAAACCCACAGTTAAATATTTTTAATGAGAAAGGACCACAGGTGTAACAATTCACATCTAAGATTTCTAGCTTTATTTCTGTCTAAAGAGAGGGAATGTTTCATGGGTCTCTGTAGCACATATGTATACCTACTGTGTGTCATGCACTTTGCTGGGTCTGGGGCGATGAGGCAGATGAGACTCAGCTGTCATCCTGGAGGAGCTCAGGCTCTGGTCCATCATCACACTGAAATGTGGTCACTGGGGAACCAATAAGTGGTACCTCCCAATAGATTATTACCACCTGGAAAGCGGTAATGTAATCACATGCCTCTTTCCTGGGATTGAGATTGTGTAAGCAAAGTGATTGGTCTGATAGTAGGCACAGAGGAAGCTTTGGTCGTGATTATTGTGCTTGGCACATTCGTGGGGATGGAAACTTACCTCCAGAGGCAGCTCAGTCCGTGCTTGGAGAAAGTGAGGCCTTCCACCCTGCTGCAGTCTGTCTCTCAGGAGCCTCCCCACTCCTGTAGTGGTTGACCCAGTGGCATCCCATTACACACGGGCTGCTGGCAGTTTGAGCTGCTACCTTCCATCCTTTCAAGCCAAGTTACAGTTGGGACTTTTCTGAGACTGCATCTGTGCTTCATGAGGGGTGGTGAGAAACTAGGGTTTATGTTGTGGTTAGGCAACTGTATGTAGTTATTTTGTAGAGATGTAAGAGCCTCCTGGGGATTTTGCCTTTTAATTAACTAAATGCTTTCTATTATCAATAGAAAATAAGCATTTGAGAAAAGAAAGGTAAAACTAGAAAAAATAGCTGCTGGATCATCTAAAGCAGTTCAGAAGAAGACACGGAGTCCAGAAACTTCCAATCGGTTCCCTGCAAATGCCTTGTCTCCGACCTCACAACAGAGCACACACAGATCCGCACTGGCTTCGCGTCCCAGAAATGCTTCCCTGTCAGATCTGATTATTGCAATAAGTTTGCGTAATTGATCTGGTTACAAGGGGTGCTGTCCAACCAATAATCCTATACCACAAAAAGACTTCTTGGGGGATCGTCTAACGGTGCCGTCAGTGTCTGTGTGATGATGAGGATAATGGACGAGCACAGTTCAGCTAATCACGGATTGATTGCTCTGCAGTTAAGCAGCCACAGCATCACTCTTGAGCTTTCCGAATGCCTGCCTCCCATACCAAACATTACAGCCACCCCCTAAAATTTCCAGACCACCCACTGTAACAATATAGTGTGTAAAAGGATCCAGATGCTCAGAGGGAGAGCGAGTGAGGTGTAGAGCTTGTGTGATACCTTCTCCAATGCCCGTCTAGATTTTGAGCACTTTTTTTTAGAGCTGGCTCACTACAGAGATCACATTGCATCTCCAACTCTTCTTTTCAGAGCACTTTTTAAAAATGTATCAGGATAAACTCTATCACAAAAATGCACACTTTTAAGAGTGTATTTGATTCAGGGGTCTCTGTGCCTCTCTAGCCGTTGCACCTCTCCCGGGTATTCCTTAGAGAAGGAACATGGGGGCGTCATGGAGCAGAGTGATAACTACCACACAGGAGCACCACATACAGGTGGAACTCCCATTTGCAAAATGGGAGAAGGGAACTGGCTATATGTGGACCACTTATTGTAGTTGAAGGCCTCACTGCTTGGATATTTTTAAAATGCTTCATTTTATACATGTTTTGGAAGTGAATATATATTTGGAACTTAAACCTCTTGGTAGCTTTGCAGTGGTTCAGCTGGTGGTCTCTGGCTTTATTCAAAACAGATTTCATAGACGTGGCTCCTCCTGGCCCCCCAAAACTCAGGACAGGTGATTTATGAGAAGACGCCTTCTTCTCATGAGACTCATTAATTCATTTATCATAATCCCATTATTTCCTTTCACCATCCTGTCTAATTGTGTTGCTCTAGTCCCTCTTTATCACATTACTATACTAAAGAAAATACTTAACCTAAAGTTATATCTTTTCCTCTAGAAAGTTAGCCTCAAAAAAGAGAAGCTGGTCACCTGTTTTCTGTTATATCATCGGGGACAAAAACAGTGTCTGGCACCCAGTAGGTTCTCAATAAGCACTGATGATATAACTTGGCCCATTAAGTAACTCCTGATGTGACTATGAGGAAAAGATCTTCTTGGTTCGTTAATTAATTAATTAATCCCACAAGCATTTATTGAGGACCTGGCATGTACCAAGTACTGTGGGCTGCTTACTGGGTAAAAACCTGCTCTAAAAGAACTTACAAATAGATAAAAACACATTTAACTATAATGTTGTACAGCCCCTGCATTAAAGAAAGAGTAAGCTAATGAACACTGGCTTTAAAATGTTTCATTAAAAATTTTAGTCTTTCAAAATATTTGTTAATCTAATAAATAGAATTCCCCTTCTAACCTAAATGCTTCAGAGATACAGTGAGCGCAGACCTGTGTGGGCCGCGGCCTTTGCCTGGCTCAGACGGGGGACCCCCCCCCCCCAGTGCAGGGAAGATGCTCTTCCCGAACCGTGGGCAGAACATTTTCTGCCTGCTTGTGAGCTGGCATGCCAGGGTGGACGTGGTGATCCACCAGGCGACCATCACCAAGCGCCATCTCTAAAAATAGCAGAACTTTATCCTTGAAAATGAAAATGCTTTGGCTTTGAAAATGTTTCTGTTTCTAATGAATCCAAAGCTTGGATTTATTTAAAGGCACGCACATTTTCCCGCTGCTGATGTGAAAAAGCAAAATGTTTATGCCTGTGTGTGAAGGGCTGTTTCACTTAGAGTATCTTAATGTTGACTCAGTTCTCCATTTGTAATATTCAACCAGACCATCATTTGATAAATCAGTCAATCAATCAATCAATCAATCAATCAGGCAAGCAAGGAAAACCATAAGTTACTGTGTTGCATGCTCTTTTAGAATATATAGTTTCTCTGAACTAGATACATCACAATAACCCAGTCTCTTTGTGGCCTACTCTCCATCAAAGTTGTCTAAGATGTCACAGCATCAGTGTGGACCTCCTGAGGAGAACCACCTTATGGCCTCCTGGCCCTGTGTCTGCCTTTTGTAGAGGATGCTCTGAAGGTCCAGCCAACTGAAGTTCCTTATCAGGGGTCACGCAGCTCACTGATGGGAGCCCACATGTGAAATTATTTTTCTAACTTCCAGTCCAATGTTTCCCCAAATGTGGTCTGCCGATTACTTGCATCATAATTGCTGGGGTTGCTCAGTGCAAAGTGTTTCCTGGTCCCCAGTGAAATCAGAACTGCTGGGAGTTTAGTCCAGCAATTTGCATGTTAATAAGCTCCTCATTTGGGCTTACTTCAAGCAGTCTGCTTGCCCGCAGCTACCTGCTTTCATATTTTGCTCCTCTGAGTAACTTGGCTGTATACCATGTAAAGATGAGCTTCAGTGACCCTAGAGCACAGGTGGCAAACACAAGGCCCGGCTCTCTACCTTGTCTCTACCCGGCGGCAGTGCTGAGCTCCTTGTCCCTAGTTAAGGAGTAGCTGCATTTATACAGTGCTAAAGTTACATTCAGCCCTTTGAAGGCAACCACGAGGCCCTGGGTGAAAATGAGTTTGACATCCCTGGTCTAGAACATTACTCTAGTTTAAGAGGTGAAGCCTCTAATTTGGAGATAAATTATTTTCCCACAGTGTTAACAGTAGAAAAATTTTCGTTTGAGGTTGTTGAATCAGTGGACCAATTGGGAGTTGTTGATAAAGTCTAAAGAGATAAAAGGAATTTTAAAAAACTTGAATTGAGTCTAATGGAGCTTGAGTTGGCATTTAATATGTTCACATCTGTTTGTTTTATCATGAAACCTGTCTGGACGGGTGTTGAGGGCATTAATAAAGGGGTTACCTGTTTTGCCGAAGGAACTGAGCAGAGGGGAAATGAGGGGGAAATGAAAATTTATAGTGAATGTTTTCTACCTTCTTGGGTTTTGAGCAATCTGAATGTATTGCCTATTCTAAATTCTAAAATGATTTAAAAGTTTGAAGCACTGCTACTCCCTGTGAGACCTCAGCAGGTGCTGGCTGTGCCTCTGCCCGGGATCCACGAACACACACTCTGGAAGCTGATCTTTCTGTAGCAGAAGGTAATGAGCATTTCTGAAGGTCAAGGTCAGGAAGGGAAAGCCTGCAGATTCAGCTAGTTTTAAGGAAATCACTAATTGGCTTGAAAAGATAAGTCACACAGATACCCACATTCTTGAAGCTCCCCCACCTCCACGGCACACTCATTGCTGGGAAATAGGGTGGCCTTGGGCAAATTGCTCAACCCTCTTGAGACTAAGTTTTCCAATCCATAATAATAATAATGAAAACTTAATGCTATTCAATTTACTAACTGTTTCTGAAAACTTTATTTAGCCTCCAAAACAACCCCCGGGGTAGAAAGTAAGGCACCACCTCTATTGTTCAGATGAAGGGAATCTTGGCCCAGAGAGGTTCGGTGGCTTAGGGTTGCTCAGGGGTAGGATGTCTAACTTCAACCATTGGATTCTTTTTAATGTGACATGAGGTGTCACGGATTAGACAATTTTCCAGTGCCTTTCCGAAATGAAAGTCTGTGAGAATAGGAGCTATTCAGGACTCAGGTGGCTTCTGCTGGAGCCTTTCTGAGAAATCCCAACGAAACAGAAGTCGTGAGTTCTCATTGTTCGGAGCTTGCGATGTCTTTAGTGTTTCGGAACATGCTCCTCTGAAGAGGACCAAGGAATACGTACAAATCCAGTGCATGCTAAGTGCAAGTTATACATATACTACAAGTTCTCCTATCACAGCACAAACTGTGCACCTGAATACCCAGAGGGTGGGAAATTCCAATTCCCAGGAAATAACATTTAACTCTCTCCCCCTCTCCATTGTGTAGGACTGCTGTTTGAGCACCCACTGAGGAAAGCATTTGCTACATATTATCTCATTTAATCCTTACCACAACCCTCAGAAAAATATTATTTGCTTCTATAGATAAGGAAGCCCAGCCTTAGGGATGAAGCGATTAGAATAACTGTCTTGCGAGTGCCAGGTCACTAACCAGGATCCTCTGTTGATTTCAGGCTTGTGAGCTTCAGCTCATGCCTATGTCATCTTCATGTTTGAGAAAGCCTGTTTCAGATAAGGGTATGTCTTCGAGAAAACTGAAATGACCCCCGCCAACACTCAGGGCAAGTTTGGTTTCAGACAGTGGCAACTTAAATACCCTTTGGTGTGGCCAGAGAAGGCCACATCAGTAAAGAAGGACCATCAGTAAAGAATTCTATATTCTTGCCACAAACTCTCTATGCTATGCACCTGGCTTCTCCTGTGTAGTATCTATTACCTAATTTTGCTTCCTACATATAGGAACTAGAAATAGAGAAAGTTACTCTTCCAGATTACAGTGATTGAAAGCAAATAATGGGCATACTAAACAATTTGACAGTCTTTATCTTCTTCACAAAAGAAAGGTTTGGTGGATTATGTACTTCGAGTCTTTATTCTCAGTAAGTTTTGTCCATTATTTTTCTGCTGATAGATATGATAGCTTTCCTCTCTCACCCTCATCTTTCCGTAGACTGTTCTGTCTTTCCACCGCTTGCCCACTGCCGGAGCGGATCCATTCTGCAGTGAATGCAGCAGGAACCTCTTGGCAGTTCGGGGTCTTAGCATTTACCCAGTCATTCTGGGAAGCGAGGGGAATTTCCATCATTTTCTTTAGTGCACAGGGACTCAGCAAGGTTCATAGCTTGCCTGGGTTGGCAGACGGTTTTTGAGGATTGTAAAAACTGTGCTTTGCTCGGGACCCTGGCTCCTCGCAGAGGTCTGCCGGCCTCTCCTTGGTCTGTGTCCTCAACAGGCCTTTTACTGGAGTCAGACTCCTATAATGAGAGCGTTCTTGGGTTTCAGTCTGGGGGGAACCCAGCCTCCACCCGCCAGACTTCCTGGAGAGCTCTCTGTCGATGCCGAAAGTGCCTGGAGCCTTGAGGATTGGATCGCGCTCCCTTTCGAAGGGGTCTCAAAATTCCTTACACATAATATATTTGTGGCTACAATTTGTTAAGAAAGGAACCAGGCTGTTCCAGCCAATAAATTGTCAAAGGAACACATACCTAAGATAGAGAAACTGGTTTTCAGTACACAATCCTCTTACTCCCTTTTCTAGTGCTCTGCCTTCAATATTTCCAGTAACTTTAAGGAAAGCCTATTTCTAAGCAGACCTTTGGTGTCTGCTCTTTGCATTTCCCAAAACTCTTGGGGCATATGTTTAGGGAGGGCAGGCCTGTTTATTCACCTGCCTTCTCATCTGAACTTCAAATACTCAACACTTTTTGCTCCCAGTATGAACTCAAAGAGCTCTGAAACAGCATTCTTTATGGAAAATCAGGTAAGTGGGGAGTTTCTCTGCAAGGATGGCCTATGAATGTACGCACAGCGCTCTACAGCTCACTGAGTGAGCCCTAGCCAGAAAATCACAGTCTAGAGCACCTGTAGCTACTCCCACATTACTTCAGAGACTGCGGTGGCTTTATACAAATTAACTCTCAGGAAAACAGCTAGCCCTATCACCCTGCAGGCTTTGATCTCTGAAAACACATTTGATATCTGTTCCTACATAATCATCTCTCTAAATCTGACCCCTCTGCTATTCATACATGTCTGTTTTTGAATTAAGATATACTGTAGCCAGATATTTTTGCTAATTTATATGATTTTTTGACTTTTCATAATTCTCCCCAACTTTTTAGGTATAGAATTTCCAAAGCTAGTTTGTCAAGGTGCCAAAATAGCCTTTAGTTTAGCAAAATAACTTTATGCTTTGCTTGACTGCACTATAAGATGACTTAGATAATTTATGCTTCCCTTCACCACACTTGAGGGAGTACTTGCTTAGAAAGGGTTTGCATCTTGGCTTGGAATAGGTCTAATAATTTAAACCCTCCTTCCTGGAATTAGCAAAACATTTAAAAAAAACCTCCACCAAAACTAAGCCTCATGTTAATAATGTTGAAATGATGTTTAAAATGATATGCAGGTATTTATAATATTTTATATTCTAAACTATAGTATGGAAATGAAGGAAAGATATTCTGGGAAGTAGCTGAAGAAAACAAAGATATATGCATGGAAATATATATAATGTGTTGTACAATTAAAGATTGAGCAGTTTAGATGAAGTAAAGGGAATTCGAATAGGGAGGCTGGGAATGGGCTTGGATGGTAGGTTGGCCTGGCTGTGAGGACTTGGGCTGCTAATTATTATTTATGCCCAGATTGCTTAATAGTTCTTTTCTAGAAAAACATATTTGAATGGAGAAAAAACAGTCTAACTTTTGACTTAGCTACTAAAACAAAAGCCTAGTTATTCAGATCTCGAAGTCTTAATCCTGATAAATTCATCTCCTGGTGGTGGCTTAATTATATTCAAGGCGTAGTGTTGAAGGTGAGTGTAAGTATTTTTTAAGTGGAAATCCTATAAATGCGAATATATCAAGTGATGGCCAATGTCACAGGGACCCTCCACAAGCAGCTAAGTTGGCTGAGAGAAGCCGCAGGGGAGGAAAAATGCTATAAAGGAAACCCAGTCGCCTGGTACCTTTCCTTCAACCTTCACCCAATCCTTTTCTCTTCCCTTCCACAACCTGGACCCATCTAGCCTAGCCTTCTCAATGAATACTTGGCTTGAACGTAGTTCACTCAACTTTGTCGCCGACACACCCGTTGTACTGACGGAATCCTGGCTTGAATGGAGCTTGCTCAGCTGTGCTTTAGACAAATCCTTCTGGCTGACCTGGTTTAAACCTGGCTTTCTTGACATCATCTCTGGCATGTTTCAAGGTGAAAAAGGACTCTGCTGCCCCTTTGATTGCTCCCCTGGAGGGGAAACTAATTGCCACTTGGCACCAGAGTGTATCAGGCCTGCTTCCAGAGTAGTAACGTGATTTAGTGAGAATAGTGCTGGAGCAGGAGGCAGGAAACTCGAGGTCCGGTGCTGGCTCTGCTTTTCAGCAGTCGTGTGACCTTGGGCAAATCACTTCCCCGCTCTAGCCTTAGTTTGTTTGTTTGTTTTGGTCTGTAAGAAAAGTGAGGACTTTTCTGATCCTAAACATCAGGAATTCACCTTACATTAGCAGAATTCAGGAGTGACTAGAGATTTGGGTTCCACGTGCTAATCTTGCTACCTGCCACACTGCGTCTTTCCATGTGGAAACATGGACCCTCTCTATTGTAGCTTTGTGGTGTGCACTCAGCCCACCTCTTCAGCTTCAGCATGGGAACCTCAAAGCCCTTCCTTCTGCTACAAAGAAGGGTATTCGAAAGGTTGGTTAGTTGGCCTAGGTGATTATGCTTATTAATTTGTCTCTCTTGGATATTTTACATTACTTTAAGAAGGTTTTTCTTAGGTTAAATCACTGTGCTATCAATTCCTTGATCCAATTCCTTGATCCTTGATTCCTATGATCTCAAAAATACCACGGATGAAAGCTCTGTGCTGCCCTGGCTGAGTGGCTCAGGTGGCTGAAGCGTCACCCTCCTGCACCAGAACCTTGTAGGCTTGATTCCCAGTCGGGGCACATGCCTACGTTGTGGGTTCAATCTCTGGTCTAGGCATATGTCAGGCAATGGGTTGGTATTTCTCTCTCACATTGGTATTTCTCTCTCTCTGTCTCTAATCAATAAACATGTCCTTGGTGAGTATTTTTTTAAAAAGCTACGTACCTCGGACACTTCTCGGTATTTTATATATAGGGTGGGGCAAAAGTAAGTTCATAGTTGTGAGTACACAAAACATAGTTTATTCTTGCATTATCATTATTTATTAGTTATTGTATTATTTTCCATATGAACCACTGTAAACCTACTTTTGCCCACCCCTGTATAATATTTTACTGAAACCTTAACAGCTCTGCAAGGACTTACTATCTGCACTTGACACAGGAGGGCATTGAGTCTCTGAGGATCACATGGAGACACTGCTGATAATGGGCCCAGCCAGAATCCCCATCAGACTTACCTGTGACTGCAGCCTGAGCCCAACCATTCCCTTTACTATGAAAAGTACCTGCCATTGACATAAGAAGAACTTGGTGTTTTGTGCAAGAGATCTCGGGAGAACGCCTCTTGTTAAGGTCTCAAAGAAAATGATCTCTAACTGCATTTCAGATGCTCAGAATTTATGCTTTGCCAAGCAGTTTTCCACTTAATTTTAAATCCATGGGTATTTCAAGGGGAATTTAACCCATATGTTTCTGATTCATTTGTGCTTAACTCATCAGAGGACTGTTTTTGTGAAAGTTAGCCTCTTCTCATGAGCACTTCAGAGCTCCTATTCAGTTGGCATTGGCCGGATTTCCAGTTTGCCATGCTTGATTTTAAATCCTTCTCTCCAACCACTATTTTATGGTGATTTCATTCTGTGAGTGGATGGAGTCTGAAGGCGAGTCACAATGACTCTTCCAAAACTGTACCAGTATTCCACCGATGGAAAAAGAGCGCCACTAACCCTGCGGGTTTGTTGTGCTCTCCTACAGCCTCATCCCATTAAGCCATTGAACCATGTGTGGATGTGCTGTCTGGGGGTAAGAAATGAAATTCCTACATGCTGCCTTTTTTCCTAGAATGGTGTAGAGCAAAATTGTCTTTCAGAGATAAAGTATTTATAGAACTTAGGTATATCACTACCTTGGAAAAACCTTTGAGCTTAGAATCTTCTATCTGGAAGCAACTTGAGTTATGTAGCTGGTGGAAAGTTTTTTCAGAGACCACCATTTGAAATGTGGAAGGCAAAAACCTGTTTATTATCTCAGCATGTCAATGAGTTGGATACATTCAGTTCTGGTAACCTGCTGAGTTGGAGAATTAATCAACTTCACATGAGTTCATCTAAGGAATGTGTATACTTGTTGGTAGTTGTGCATGGTCCGAAGGGAAGCAAGAACAATTTTTGTTCCCAGTTAACGGTTTGGTTCTGCAGATATATATATATATATATATATATATATATATATATATATATATATATATATATATATATATATATAGTGTCTTCTGTCCCTGGCATTTGGACATAGAGGGTGAGAGTTCTGAGTAAAAGAAGAGACTGGGAATTTACCATTCAGTAGGCTATGTGATCTGTATGCTTTTGTCTACGCCATAAAGCCAAATGGTATGAGTGCCAAGTAGGTGAGCTCAGAAGATTAAGATGTTTATTTTCATTGATGAAATTGGACAGGTTTTCTCCAAATTGAGGTATTTAAGTTGGGGATGAGAAATCTTTTGAAGGGGGAAGGGCACTTTGGGATGAGACAATCAGACCTGTTCTTGAGCAATACCATTTCAAACAGTTCTCCTAGATCTCTGCCCTGGGTGTGGAAGCGGGCTGGGGTGAGTCCGCAGAGGGGGACTGGAGTCCTAGAAGCTCCTGCTGGGCCAACAGGGGTCCTGCACACCTTCGGTAATGAGCAGCCGGGCTTAGCATGGCCGCCCTTAACCGGGTACAGGTTCGCGGTGCTGGGAGAGTTTCTTAGTCTTGGATCAAGAGAGGACACTGGAAAGAGGCCAGGAAGGGAACAAGGTGTGAAGGAACAGTGTGTGAAATTTACATAAAAATTAACATAAGCATCACAAACATATAGGGGAAATTAACATACGGTATATATGGCCTTGTATTTGAATAGTGCATAAATGTGGGTCAGTGCTATCTGATGTAGAAGAAACCAAGCAGATGATGCATCTTATATGAATACATCTATTCACAGTATTATTTTCATGGAATAAAGAGAGCTACTATTAGACACAAGATTAAATATTTTACATACTTTATCTCATTTGTTCTTACAAATACCCTGCCTATTATTATCCCTATTTATAATTAAGGAAACTGGAGATCAGACAGCACATAATTTGCCCCATGATCACACAGGTGTATAAGGTACTTCCATCTTAGTTTGCAGATACAATGTGTGTGTGTGGATTCGGCTTAGCCTTTTCTATTTATGATACTTTTTGCATTGCAGTAGATGACAGATTAAAGAATGTATGTCACATGTGTGTTAATCATGTAGCTAATAAAAGCATATCCACTGCCCCACATAAACACTAGAACAATTGCCAGTAGCTGTTTGAGCTCCCCCACCCCCTTGCCTGCTTCATTCCACAGAGGTAACTGCTTCTGCTGTAAATTTTAATACATTTGTTTTTAAACTGAGATGAGAATTCTTTCTGTGTTATCATGGGTGAGGGCGAGTATATGTACACAAACCAAATTAAAATAATTTGCGTTTCATGCAAACATTTCAACCCTGCACTGGGCATTTGCAGGGAGCTCGGGTTGAGGAGTCTGAGAAGTAGGGCCCTGATTCTCACATGAACAGCGCCCTGACCTTGAGTGCCTGATTGAACCCCGCCCGAGGTACGGGGCAATAGAGATGATGAGACCTAAGAGAAGATAGCAAGTAACAGACAGGGCTCAGTTCCTGATTTGAGAGATCCACTGCCACTGGCCATTAATTGGCTTTGTAATGTCGAGAAAATTACTCTGCCTCTCTGAGTTTTAATTTACCCTTGTGTAAATTGTGTGCTGTCTTTGAGAAAGGCAAAGTAGTGTAGTGGGAAAGGCACAGATTTTTAGCTTCGGAAACACCAAAATTTTCATTGTGCTACTTAGTGTTTATATAGCCTTAGGCAAGTATCTTAACTTCACTTCCAGCCTCAGTGTTCTGCTCTGTAAAATGGGGTGAGAAAATGTCCCTCAGAGAATTGTTATGAGAACTAGGTGAGAGAGCACGTAAGAGTAGCTGGTACAATGTTCCACAAGTGTGTTTCCATTTCCTTCTTCTATAAGTTTCTTTTCAATTCCAAAAAGAGAGATTCCAATGTTCTTCTTATACATAAACTTTCAAAGCACAACCAGCTCATAATTATGGAATTTCCTGTATTAACAGGCTAAGCATTTCTCTCAAATCAGACTTGTCATCAGAAGACTATCCAAGGTCTGGATGAATCTTTTCAAATTAACAACAGCATCTGGGATTTAAACACACACACACACACACACATACATACACACACACACACACACCCGCCTTTTACACACACAACAGTGAGGGAAAGAAGTGAAAAGTGTGATAAAAGTTCTTTTGCCACCCTTTCCCTCCCCCTTCTCTGAGTCAAGGCAATAATAGATTATAAAGCTGATGCTTTTTTATTGGTTGTATAGACCTGTGTTTGCATAAAGTATCACTACTGTTCCCATATTTAAAGATTGAACAATTCCCCTTGCTGATTTGAATGCAGTAGTTACCTTTCCGTGACCTTCCAGTCTCTCCCTACCCATAAACTTCCTTGGCATTTACATAGTTCTTTGCTTTTTCCTCGGTACATTCTTATTGACGTATAGTTTGAAATTGCCACTGTTTGGGAATAACTCCAGAATTCCATTAGTTCCAGATGTCCACTGTGTTTGTTTATATTTTATGATTGTTATGGTAACAAATCAAATACATATAACCTTTGGGAATCAAGGGGAGGGGTGGTGGGCTTTTTATTCTCAAGTTAAGTGTAGTGTATGGGACATATCACATTAAAAATATCTCTACTGTTTAGAAAATAGAATGGAGAAACATGGTCTTCAGAGGTATTAGTGAACTATTTTTTTTAATGGAATGCATTTTACAAGTGAATGCTGGCAGCAACTCTTGTGATGGCGATGGTGCATTTGGCCTTGCCGATGCTGATTAATATTTTAAAATGTGTGTACATCAGAGAGCAGAGTATTCAGGCAGATTAGCAGAGTCTAGTCATGTCCCAACATTAGACACCTTATCCAATTACCAAAGAAGAAAATTAGGTTGATTTTTAGAATATGAGTTTGTGAAGGAGTAATATCTAGAATTCTCTTTTGAATTTAGGTGTTTATATATGCACTTGACCTGCTTTGCTCAATGTTTTTGCTCCCATCTTTAAAAAATAAATGCTACATAACAAGTCCCAAAATAAAATATTTTACTCATGGGTCATTCATTCTTATATGTCAGATGACTGCCAAATCCATACACTTGGTATCTCAGAGGAATGAGTTAAGATAAAACCATAGAAAACCTGACCACAGTGGCATAGACAAGTGGGGGGCCAATTTTTCTTACTTTACAAATGAGTTTGGAGATATAAAAAGTGTGATTAAAGATCAAGACTCTTTTTTCTCTCTGCTTCACCACTCTGAGTATACAAACGTGTGTCCTCATGATTGCAAGTTGACTGGTGGACCTCCAGGCACTGAATCTGCCTAGAAAAGGGAACGGGATCAAGGACAGGAGGGTGATCCAGATGAGCATGTCCCATGATACTGGAAAATGGAAAGGTTTCCTTGGTTACCCACCCTGCAGATGTACACTTGTTTCCTAAGTGGACAGACCTGGGCATCTGTCCACTCCTAGCCGGAAGGTAGCCAAGGACTAAGGGATTCTGGAGGACAAAGGTGGTTCAGTCTTTCAACTTGCTCAGAGCAAGGGCTGCATTAATCCAGGCTTGGACTTGATCTGCATGTCGACCTATACCTGTGCTGTATTTTCCAAATCCCAAGTATTATTCATAAGAGAGAGCAAGCAACGAAGTGGAGATGATTTACAATAAACCTGTCAGCCCTGTGAACAGACTGAAAAGTACGTATTGCTAGACTGTCGGTCACTGATATTTTTAAGAATTGCAGAATACACCAGTTATCTGTAGCTATGCTATGTGTGGAAGGGAGGGAAAAGGGAAGAACTAGTTACCCTTGTAGGCATTTCACATACGTGGTTTTGTTTACTATTCATGCAAACCCAGGAAGTATAGGGAACTGACTCCAAGGGTAACAACAGTTCACTGTCACAGTGATATTCAGAGTTTCAGGGTTCAAAACAATTGTGATAGATTCAGGGAATCACAAGTAGTTAATTATGGCTTGGGAAAAGTGAATGAATAGTGCAGAAGATTATGGATTTAGATTAAATTAAAGATATGTGATTTTATCTCATTCATTCATTCATTCATTCATTCATTCATTCATAAATACTTGTTTGTTTGTTATGGGCCCACAAACTATATCCTTCAGACTCACAGTTTGATGAAAGACAATTACAGAAATCAATGATTGCCATGGAGCTTAATCACTGCCACAGAGGAAGAGGAAAGTGGTCAGGGGAGACTTCCAGAGGGGAATTTGCTGGGCGTATGGATTGGAGGCAGCCCTGTGAGTCGAGGAGCTACATGCAGCTCGCTCAGTATTGCTGCAGAGGGGCTGCATGCAGGGGAATGGCAGGAGGTGAAGCTGGGTTGCACAGTTTCACAAAGTGCCTTAGGGTCTAACTTAAGCTCACGCTTGCAGGGTTAGAGGGAATGGGGCTCTGTAATAGAGCAGCGGCAGTACGGTAGCAGAGGAGGAGGGGCAGAATAAGAAGCTGTTGGGGTGGTAAATTTTACAGGGTTTGCAGTGATGATGCAGTGCGTGGTGTGAGGGCATCTGTGATACCCACAACGAAGTTTGTAGACGACAACCTGGGCTGTGCGTGATGATGCCCTTCACCAAAATAAGAAGTGTGGAGGGAAGCAAGTCTGGTAGGAAAACAAGCTCCTATCAGGCACATCTTTCCGTGCACACACTACCCTTCTTGAACAATGAAAACAACCTTTTCTCCCTCACTTGCCTGCTGCTGTTCTGGCTTAGGCCAGCTGAAAGGCCACCAGGACATCTTGAGTGGTTCATGATTTAGCCACTTAGTGTCCATCAAACAGGTGGAGTGTCTGCCTCCAGAAACACAGCAGATGAGTTGTTGAGCTGAGACTGGAAATCAGCCCTCCTGACTTTTTAGGGCTTCTGCCTTTCAGTTCTACCCATGTCTTCTACTTGAACAGGTGAGGCATACAGCAGTGCATGGCTGCTGCTGCTGGGGGGGGATCAACTAAAACTTTGTGTGTTACTGAGATCTTTGGCTACTGATTTATACCTGTCTGTGACCATTTTCCTGCAAGTTTATCTGTTGCCATGTGGTCCCCTCTTGAGTTTCAACTGAGGTAAAAGGATAGCTTGCTGAAGTGGTTTTTTTTGGGGCTTCTGTTATTAATTGGAAGGGGGTTTATTTATTTTTTATTTTAAAGATTTCATTTATTTTTAGAGAAAGGGAAAGGGAGGGAGGGAGGGAGAGAGAGAGAGAAACATCAATGTGTAGTTGCCTCTCACACATGCCCCCTATTGGGGACCTCACCCACATCCCAGGCATGTGCCCCGACTGGGAATTGAACCAGCAATCTTTTGGTTCTCAGGTTGACACTCAATCCACTGAGCCACACCAGCCAGGGCTGGGAGGGGTTTTATATTTTCCCTTTTCTCTGAGAATGAAACATTACATATTTCATAAAACTCTGACAAATCTGGACAAGTTATCTAAGTAGTGCCATACTCGTTAATGACTCGCTAAACATTACAGAGGCTTTTTTTTTTTTTTTGAGCAATGGGTACTTTTAAGAATCTGATGAATGCAGGGGACTCTCTTCTTCCAAAAAGGTGCAAATACATATATATATTTTGGATCAGATCTATTCAGTTGGGTTGCAACTAAGGAAAGTGGCTTATGCAGAAGGGAGATTTATTATAAGGAACCTGGAGTGTGCCAGGAACTCCAGGGCAGCTGTGCACTGTGGCTTTATTGAGGGCTGGAAGCAGGAGCCAAGGGCTTTCTCAGCCATACCTTGGAACCACACGCTCTGTGTCCTTCCTGCAGACCTTGCCCCTGCTGCATGTAAATGGCCTTTTCTATGCTGCTTCTTGTCCATACTGGCCCACAGCTCCTGAGGCAACATTATCTGAGGTTCCAGACACCTTGAAAGAGTAAGGCCAGTGTTTCTCAATCCCAGATCCAAATTTCTGGACAAGAACGTGTGATTGCCCCACTTGGATCTGGCACTCAGATCCCAGGTCCACTTCACTGTGTCCAGATCTATCATATTGGGCACCTGACGTATGCACAGTTTCAGGGCATCTTGGACCTCCTGAGTGCCACCTGAGCTTCAGGTTAAGCACTGTGGACTAGAGAAATTTCAATGCCAATAGCCCTGCAGCACTGCCTTGTAGCCATAAAACCACTGCAGAGAACAGAACACGCATTTGCGTAGAAGGTATTTGCACAAGCGTGGAGCCTAAGAACACTTGCTGCGTGCAGGGGCTCTGAGTTTCCAGTCTCAGTAGTTACATCCCAGGATGGTGAGTATGATGTAGATTGAATTATAACTCTCTCCAAGGTCGTTGATATTATATTCCTAACTTTTACCCTTAAGTGTTTGGAAATTCAATTTTAATTATTGTTAACATGCTTCGTAAATATCCAAGGGAATACAATATAGACCTGTTCATACACCCAGAGAGCCAGAATCTGCCTCAAGTTGTTTTTTCTTCCACAGTTGGAGAAAATTGTGGTGTTCGGCTTGCCTCCTGGGGCATGTTAAACCACTTTTAATGCTGTCTCTTATTTTCTAACCATATGCACTTTCCACGCATATCTAACTAGCTGCCTCAGATGAAACCCCAATGTCTGGCCAAGCTGGTGTAAATCTTTAGTAAGTGGTAAGAGAGAAAAGAGTAGCAGTGCCCCTTTAACATTTAGACAGTTCGCGATTTAATAGTTGTGGACCTTGCAGTCTCAGGAACGACTAGGTTTTTTTTTCCAGTTCTATAGAGTGGAAACTTCTGAGCGGTATGCCATTCTGCCACTGGCTGCACTCGGCAGAGCTTCACTGAAACTAGATCGGCCTGTCTGTGTTGTAGGGTATTCATATTCAGCTCTTCAGATCATTAGCCTGGGGTGGCTAGAACATAATTATTACTTCCAAAGAGCATAGTGCATGTCTGTTCAATTGCTATCCTGTGCTGTATAACAGTAGTCACCTAAAAAAAACATATGCATGTCCCAGAACATCAAAACCTGTATTACCAGGGAAGCTGCTGAGAGGTCACCAGGATTCTCAGGTTGTGGTGACACCCTTCCCCCAGATAAGAAGTGCGGGGTGAGCAGTTCGGGTCTCCTATCAGACACACCTTTCTGGGCACACACTCACTGGTGGCATGTTATTCGTCTCCATGTGGCAGGTCCTGAGGATGGGTGACCGTAAAATACCAGTGAAAATGTGGCTTTGAGATTCTGATGCGTTTAGTCTTTGGACTCAGGAAATCAGTCTTTTGTCATATTTTGATATCTGAGCATGCACGGAGTTTTGTCCGGAATCTTCTTTTGTTGATTAATTAAACCGGTACAGTCGGGTTCTGCAGCTGCTGCCTCTCCCACCACCTCGGCTGCTGTGCCGGTCTTCCGCATAGTTCACTCACGTGTTCTGAATGACACTTGTACTTTCTTCTTCCTGGTCCTTCAGTTGAGCTCAGCACCAGACCCTGAGCTGGAATGAGCCTCAGGAATTTTTTATTCATCAAGACATTTTCTGCCAAAGAAAATTTCTGTGAATGGGAGGGTCACCTTGAGAACTTCTTGATGGTGTATTAGCATAGTTCAGCTGTGTGTCTGTGTGTGCACCTGCATGTATGTCAGAGAGAGAAAGGGGGGGAGAGAGGAAGAGAGAGGTGAGGAACCTTTGCATCACATACCCATAAGCAGATGAGTATTTGTTAAAAAGCCAATTATAGAAATAACACTTCCCAACCTGTATGTCTAAATGATCTCACCATCATTTTTCTGTCTTGATATTCCAGAAAGATCATATTTATATGAGGCATTTCTCAGTTGTGGTTAAGTGACTGAACTTTGGTCCTTGCTTTGATTTTCCCACCAGCTCTCTGACAATTGATACTGTCACTGGAATGTGGTGGGTATCTCTTCCATGCAGAGTGAACTTAGACCTGCAGCGAGGGTGCCAGTGGTCTTGGATTCCCTCGCTCTGCCATTTCACAGAAGCAGCAGTGAAGTTGCCCTGGAGGAAATCTCACCCACCGCGCCAGGGTTTCGTCACAGAGCGCTGCTCTGAGCCATGTGTACTTAACACTCAGGTTTCTGTGAGAACTGGCCAAATGTGTTTGAAGTAAGGATTTTAACTGTGAAGTTGATATATAAATATCTGAAAGTGATACAATGAAATGCTCACTCACAAAGAGGAAGGGAAGGCAAGAAATTTCGTGAAAAGGCTAAAATACACAGACCAAGATACAATGCATTGTGCATAGGTTTTGTTTTATTTTGATGGCACCCAGGTTTACAAGTAATGTTGCTTTACGCGAGTCTCAGCAATTCAAATCACTTGTCCGGTGCTAGGTGCTTGATTGCAAAAGTGTGAAGAACTTTCGTACTGATATGGGTTAGAGCTTCATCTTCCCACAGATTCCCCATTTCAGTAAGTGGCTGGCGGTATATCCAGCTTCCGAAGCCAGATGCCCTGGAGTCATTCTTGTGTTTTGTCTGCCTCGCTTTCATATCCGATCCATCCGTAGGTGCTGTTGGTTCTCCCCACCCCCCAAAGACAACCCCACCTGCCAGCTTCTCCGCATTTCTGTATGCCACCATCTTTGTCTAGTCCACCATCTTTCACCTCAAACATTTCAGTAGCCTTGTCGCAAGCCTTTCCATTTCCATTCTTGAACCTTCTACGCAGCACTCTTTAAAAATAACACAGTGGGTTTTCAGTGGCTTTCTGTTGAACTTGGAGCCAAATCTGAACTCCTTACCGTGGCCTGGAATGTGCTGTGTAATCTAGTCCTTGACTGATGATGTTCCAACCTCAGGGAGTTCCTCTCAGCCTTTGCTGTGTAAGCTCTGGTCACAGGGGCCTTCTCTGTTACTGGGGAAGCCAGGCTGCCTCCCAGCTCAGAGCCATGGTTCTTGCTGTCTCGTAAACCTGGAACGCACTTACTATCACTGTGCATATCTGGCTTGCTCATCCTTTAGGCTCCAGTTAAATGTCACCTCCTCCAAGAAGTCTTCTCTGATAGCTCTTATGAAGATAGGTGTTCCTGGTTATTCTGTATCACAGTAGCATGCTTATTCCATGTGCAGACTGACTTACATCTTCAAATCCAAAATTACTTTAAATGTATTTACCTATTGACTCTCTCTCCAAGCAGATCGTAAACCCATGTGGTTTAAGTACATTCACATTTTGCACAACCATTGGCAACATCCACCTCCGGAACTCTTTTCATGTTAGCAAAACTGAAACTCTCTACCCATTAAACAATAGATCCCATTTCACCATCCCCCAAGCTTGTGGACAACACCATTCTACTTTCTGTCTCTATGAGTTGACCCTTCTATGTACCTCATATTAGTAGAAACTGCAGTGGAATATTTTTAGCTAACTTATTTTTACTGCCCCTTCACTAATATAGGACTTTACCCTCTATATAGAAAAATCTCAGTCAAAATAATAATTTTCCAAGTTGAATGATAATACATTCTATTAGGATCTTTCAGAAACTTAATTCACTTTTGGTAGAATTTATGTTTGGAAATTAAACAATATTACAAGGCACTTTTAAGATACAGAAGCTGATCTAATATCATTGATCGTAGGGTCCATTACTCTTATGTCATTAATCTTGATTTTGGATTGTAGAAAATATTTCTTACTTGGTGGCTTTGAAGAAAATATAAAAGAACAAATAAATCAAATGGTTATATAATAGTATTGTTTTTGTCTTGCTGTTCAATGGCTGACCCTCTGTGGTGAAACTGCAGTTTGGTTTAATGTGGCGCTCACACAAGCCATTTTAAAAGTGGATAAATAAGAACCAGCTGGTTCTTTGGAATGGAATTTTCAAACCATTAAAAAGGAAGGCAATCTCCGTCATTTTATTATCTTGATGGTAAATATATCACAGAAACCAGAATTTGAGTTCTATTCACCTTCCACCCATTTTTTTCCCCTCGTAAAGGTAGTTTAGGGATAAATTTGGGAGGAAAAAATTAGCAATGATGTGTAGGATATACAATGAGGGAGCAGATAATATCAGGTAAATGATTATTCATAAATGAGGTATTCTCCTCCATGAACAAGATTGTGTATTGTTTTCTTCATCAGGAATACAATAAAATGTAGTGCCTATTTTCCGTAGTTGATTAGATTCCAGAGCACCATGGCCTGGGTTTGGTAAACTGCAGAGGATGCGTTTTAGATGAGACGGTGCACAGCAAGTCATGTTGCATCTGCAGTTTTGATGTTAACATTTATAATGGTAATGCTTCTAATTTATGAATGAAAGAAGCTGAAAGTCAGGGAAGATATTCACATAGAAATAGTTTTGCCTTATTTCAAAATGCTTTTTAAAAATCATTATAATTAAGTTTTATCTCAGATGCAGTTGCTTAAAGATCAACATTTTGTGTGTTGTAGTTTAGTGAATTTTTTCAAAAGTTCATATTCTTTAAGTAACATTGTGTTGACCACAGACCATGCTCAGTAGGTAATCTTGCATGTAGTATTTTATAGAAATGTATGGACTGGAAAGTATATTTTAAATTTATCATCATTAAAAAAAACACATAGCTTGAATGAAATGGGAGAGACAATATTTCCTAGTGAAAGTAGTCCAGAAAGGAATTCCCTGTCCCCCAAAATGTGTATTCTGAAAAACTTCAAACTGAAATTAAAGTTGAAATAATAATGGAAAGTATACCTATATACCTGCCACTTATATTAAATATTTGATAACATTTTCTACTTTTATACACGTAATACTCTCTATATGAATGTAAATATGTGTGCATATAGTTCTATAAATATATATTTCTATATAATATTTGTGTATACAGGGTCTAGCACAAGTAACACCCTTTTTTTATTACACAAAAATCTTTTATTACAAAATCATAAGCTTGTAGTTCTGTAACATAACATTATCACACTCAAGCCCACCATATGACATTTTAGATCAAACATTCTCACACTACTGTCCATCTTGTGTGAGACATTCATGTTTCCCACCAACCACACTCAATAGTGTTAACTCCTGCCGATCCTGTGGTGTTATATGTATACATTACTACATACTCTGTGTTATGTAATATACATTATATGTCTCTGTATATATAATTATATATTGAGTATATATATGTAAAATTGTATGCTGTTTCTTTTGCTTTATCATCTGAAAATTATGTCCCACTCTTCAAGACACTTCATCTCTGAACAGTAAGACCATGCTTATGCACCGGGCGGCATCGTGACCACATTTAAGAGATCAGGGATTCCACAACATCATGTCATATCAGCCCACATAAAATTTCTCCATTGTCTCTTCTTGAAACATTATCCAGTTAAGATGTGATTATTATGGTTTTTTAAATGTAAAATAATCCCTGTACCTTTTTTTTTTGTATGCTGGGGGTAATTTTACTTTTGGAAAAGTTCAGGAGAGTTGTCTTTGAAAAACCACAAATTCTGGGTTTTCTGATTGGTTCCTCATGGTGTCATTTATCTCGTTTTTCTATCCCTATGTGCCCTTTCAACTGGAAATTAGATCTGGAAGCTTGCTTTTATTAAAGTTTGACTATTATGGGCATAAAATTCGTAGATAATGCTCAGCACTTTATATTATATTATGATAGCACATTCTATTTCATCAAATCAGTGGAAGGATTTCAGTGATCTCTGACCGTGATAGGAAGTCAGAAGTTAAATTCCAGTGTTATTGATGTGAAGGCGGGTCCTTGTGTTAGGAAGCTGGTCAGAGAACGCCCCTGACATTTCACTCAGCTGGCAGCTCCACCCTGGACGTGGGAGGTCGTGTTAGTGGAGTGACGTCATGTATACAAGTGTGCTTTCTAACAGAGTTCAGTTGACTCAGCACAATGGAGTAGTGGCTGATTAGTCTTCTTAAATTTTGATTTGCTCCGGTTTAGTGAGTTTGTGTATAGTATAATTGATAAAGAACAGGATACTGTGCCCCCTAATCAGTCAACACTATGGAAGTGAGCACTGTTTTGCCATGATTAGAAGGGTGGTCCTGGTTGAGAAATAATGGGTTATTTGGATGACAGTGATCCCAGTTTGGGGGCTTAATCACATTTTTAAGATTAAACTTTTGGGTAAGCAGTCAGCTATCTTGCATATACCTCTAATTAACGATGGAACATAAGCACTCCTCAAGAAAGTTTTAAAAAGAAATAGAGACACATTCAACTTAGAGCACTAGAAGGCAAAATCACTCTGGAGACTGATGCAAAAACCCGGATGGCCTTAGCCCATGCTGCAGCTGCTGCTTGGGTTCCGTGGGGGAGTCTGGGAGAACACAGGGGTGAGGCCCGCGTGTCAGTATTTTGTAGAGCCTCCCCTGGCTATTTGGTTATGTTCTAAGGTTAAGAATGACTGGAGAAAGAAGAAATAGCAGCAGTTAGGAGACTGATTGTGATCGTGGGACATCTTGGCTTTGATTTTCTTCAGACTAGAAGTTCTCTGAACTCCTTTCTTGGAAGGTCATATTAAAATTCCATATATTGGAAACCTCGGCAAACCAGTTTGTCCCAGGGCAACCCACCTGGAAGGAGGAAGCGTGCCGTGACCCTCTCTGTCCTGACATTGATATTACATCCTTTAGTGTGTCATTTTTATGAAAAGGATTTAAAGTAATTGGAGCCTAGGGCCCAAAATGACATCCTTGTGCCTTCTCTGCAGTTTGTAGTTTAGTGACTAGGCAGGAGTGACAAGAACTCATTGGGCCACAGAATATTCTTTGTGAAAGGTGTTTGTGCTGCAGGTTGAGTATGATTACAAGTGAAAGTGAAATAATGCCACACGTCACAGCATCCTGAGCTGCAGAGCTGGGAAGGAGCTAAAGATGGAGGCTGTAGACAGGCATCAGTTAGATTTCAAGCCTTGAGGCCAAATCTTTTGGGACCAGGGAACAGTCCTTGAGCCGAACCACTCAGAATGGGAACATTTAGATGCAGAATTTCCCATGAACTAGCTATACTAGGGGAAGACAGTTAAAAACAAGCAAAATTGCATTTTAATTTTGGAACGGCTTGGCCTGTTGCCCCAGTTCATGGAGGTCTTATATGGAAGTGATTGCAGAGCAATTTGCAACCAGAAAGTATTTTTAATACTATATTTTAGTTGCATTAGGAATAATGATTTACACTGAAGGAACGCGTTAGGCATTGTTGAAGCATTGAATTAGGCACATTCCCTGTCTAGTGCTGGGACTGTTGGAAAAAGTAAATAAAAAGAGTATGTAAATCAAGTCTATTATCAGTGCTGTGGGAATCATTGTATGTAATTGGATTATTAGGAAGGCGTTGGGAGTGTGGGCAGACCTTTTCTCTGTGGTTGGAGGATTGCACCAGAAACAGCATGACTTTGGCAACTTCAGTGCAGTACGGGGCAGAGAGCACAGGCTGCCACATGGGAATGGCACTGGCAAACCACGTTAATGCAGCCTCGGCTTTCCAAGAGGTGTTTAGATCCAATTCTGTTTCATCCAGATTATGCCTCTCCCTTCCTCTGCGATCAGCATTTTTTACAGAAAGTATAGCTCTACAAATACATTTATGTCCACTTACTAATCTTCATGGCAAATGAGCTGGGTCTTTGTCCGTGGCGATAAGGATCTAGAGTGGAAATGTGTTAAGCCCATAAATTTTGTTATACACACTCAAACTATTTGCCAAATATCTAGAATATTTAATAAAGATTGGTCCCTGTGGGCTCCAGAGATGACTAATAAATATTGTCAGAATTAACAAGTGCCATTTCTAGCCCATGTGCTTCATATTGCAATGAGAGCAAGATATTGTTGACCCTGGAAAAGTCTTAAGGGTTATTTTTCTTTTTGTGAAGACCTTCCAGTGAGGAATGCACGTCTGAAGCCATGAGCCAGCGCTAAACAGGACTGAATCAGGTTTTCCTGGGCTTTTGTGTGGTGCCCTGGTTTGGCTGGTGTCACTCACAGTGCACACTGCACCCAGCCTGACTCTCCGCAGTCCTCCTGTGTAAGATAATTCTGTAGCCTGTCTTGGCAAGGTGAAAAAGAAAAACAAATCCAAGGGGTGCTGAAGAGAGAATTTTAAATTAAAATTCATGCTTCATTATGTTTTTTAAAGAGTGAAAATGGCATGCCAACGTGAATCTGATTAAAGCATTTGCACTTGTCTCAATGAATTAAGAGAGAAGAAAAGAAATAAACCTACATTTTCTTTCTTGTCACCTAACATGGAGGGTTTTATTTATTTTTTAAGTAAAAGATTATGTTGCTGTGATCTTTCTTGTCTGACTCAAGATGTATAGAGTCATAAAAGTCTTGATGGCTGTTGCATGAGACTAAACATTTTTCATGCCAAAGGAATTCATCAGTAATGTACCCTGAATGTTGTGTGTAATAGTGAGGAATTGGGAGCAATTTAAATGACACACAGTGTGAACATTATTGAATAAATTATTCTATAGCTTGTTGGAAAATTATGCAGCCATCACACTCACATTTTGGAATAGTACTTAATTACATAAGAAAATGCTTTTGGCAATGTCAAGTGAAGAAACAGCAGGAGTCAAAATTGTATATTTAGTATAAGTCATGTTTTATGATAAAAAAACAAAACACACACACACATGAAATTATGTAACATAATATAACCCGTATGGTATAAAGGGTTTCTTTATGTGTAATTACAGGTAAGGGGTCTGGGAAGAGTTGTAAATAATTGGATTTTTATTTTCTAATTTATATGTTAATGCCTCATCCTAATAAGTATTTTTGAATAAAAAATATGTGATAAAATATTAAAAAGACAAACATTGTATACCACAGTAGTTATTAAATGCCTATATTTAGAAGATCCAAGAAAAGAAAGATGACTTTAGCCTTGTAACTTGTCCACGTAGCTACTGCATTTAAGAGCAGTTTTGTTGCAAACAGCCATGGTGCTGAGTGACTTTTTTTCCCCGACAGAATGAAATGAAGGCAGAGATTTTATTTAATAGCTCAAGCATTTAATTCTTGTGTTCTTGTTTGAATTTGGTATCTGTGGAAGAAGATAGCATATTTCCAATAGATCTGGCATTGTGAAGAATATTAAAATATGCTTATATGAAAGTGAAAAATAACCAGTAGGGTAGAAAAAATAATAAAACACACATACACAGTAAAAAGACACACTGAGGAAGTGTCTGGAGATAGGGCCGGGAAGGTGGGCGGGGCCAGGGCACAGAGGGCCTGGAGGGGAACAAAGGTCTAATGTTAGTCCTGCTGATGCTGTAATGAGGAGTCGTCTGTAATACATTGCACATATATGTCCCATGAACTCCGTGGAGAAAGAAAGAAGAAAGTAAAAATGAAAACATAACTCAGTGGTTTCATTGGCATGTCAGTGATTTTCACAAACTGTAGAATCCAGTGGTGAAAGGAACTTACTGAGGTCATTTAGTCCGTCCTGAGACTCGCAGGAAGCACTCTATCTGTATCTGCACTTACAGAATTGACACAAGGAAGCATGCGATGGTGGGCAGTGGATGGGAGCCCCCGAGTCCTGCCACAGCCCAGCCTCCCTTATCAGTCGAGGCCACTGTAGAACAGAGAGGGTATTAAGGCCCCGATTTCTCTCACAGGACACTGAGGACAGCCTGGCTTTGGTCTTCTGGGCTCACTACACCTTATGCTTTCTTGTTTATTGGTTGCTGATTCCTTGTTTATTGGTTGCTGATTTCTCCCTTTAGGAATAAGAAGAAAAGGCAGATCCTGTATTGTATTTGATGAGACTACTTGGAAATTCTCTTGTGGCCTCAGCTCATTCCTGTTTGCTGTGAGATGCTCCTTCTGCCCAGAGATTACAGTGATTTCAGACCACTGTCCTTACTCATTAGATTAAATACCTAATGTCTTTTATGTGGCTAAATTAAAAAAAATGTTTTTGGTTGTTTGCTTATATTTAAAATAAGATGGACTCAATCTGGAAGAAACCGGTAACCAGTGATTTTCTTTAAGGAACGCCAAGGAAGGGGGTGTCATGACTTGCCTCATTGAAAGTTTTGAAATTCTTTGCTCTCTCCAGCCTGAATATTAATAGACTGTAAGCTCTGAGAGGGCAGGCAAGGGTTTTATTTGCTGATTACTGAAGCATCTACATCAAACACGAAGCTGATTCACAGCAGGCACTGAAACGTTTTTTCCTTGAGTGAATGAATGTGTAGTAATATTATGGTGTTGTATGTGTATGGCACATCACCATTGTATTATCAGTTCGCTCGCTGATCCTCACAGCAGCATCTTCAAAATGGGTGGGAGCTGGCTCTGTTCTGTAAGTGAGGAAAATGGGGTTTGGGGACACAGTGGTCTCTCCAGGGCTTTGTATGAAGTCAGTGACATGTGGTTCTGCTCCTGAAGACCATCCCCCAGTTTGGAATTAAGCAAGATGGGGCACAGGTTTTCTTCTGCATGATGGTCTTGGTCTTCTGGGCTCTCATGGAATTCTCCTTCTTTATTTTCAGATTACAGGACAGGCCCGTGTTTTACTGTGATCAGCAACCAGATGTGCCAGGGACAGCTCAGTGGGATCGTCTGCACGAAAACGCTCTGCTGTGCCACGGTCGGCCGAGCCTGGGGCCACCCCTGTGAGATGTGCCCCGCCCAGCCCCACCCCTGTCGCCGTGGCTTCATTCCCAATGTCCGCACAGGAGCTTGTCAAGGTAAACCCCAGGCTGGCGGAGTTATTAATGGCTTCATCTTATTTGCTCTGGAGAGCCATTCTCTCCAGCAAAGTTGGAGAGAATGGAAAAGCAGCGTCAGAGACATAACTTCACGATTTCGCTGACGGCATGATATCCAACCCAGGCATTAGAAGGATGGCTCACCAGAGAGCAGCTGGTCTTCCTGGATTTCCCCCTGCCAGCATTTTCTCCCTCGGACCCCAGAGGTTGCCATGAGGTGCTATGATTCTGGTTACAGCAGTGCTGTCCCTTATAGCAATGCTGTGGGTAAACAGAAAGCAAAATTTGTGAAGAGGGTAGTTTGTTTTTCTTGCCTTTTTTTTTCTTCATTTGAAATCATCGGAGTTCTTCTATCTCACAGGTTGTACTTAGTTGACCTGGAGAAAATAGTCTCTCTCCATTTTACACGCTACATTATGATTTTTTTACAAGTCAGAAATACATTAGGATTTGTTTCACAGTTTTAAATATCCCCAGATGTCGCCTGCTTGCTTTTTCTCCTGCCTCCCATAGAAGCCCTTACTCTGTTTTTGGCTTTTACTCCTGTTCTTCCAGCTGTACAAATTCTTTTATTGTCTGGCTGTCTGGCAGGAAGCAGGAGGAAGTGAACAGAGGCAGCCCTGCACTAAACTGATGGGATTGAAAACTCCCAGGCTGAATCTGTTTCCTCTAGACATCTTCAGTGCTTTTTTAGCAAGTTGCAATATTTGTAGAAAATTCAGGGTATGTTTTCTGAGGCCAACAGAGACCAGTTTGGTTTTGTTCTGTATGTTAATTCTAAGGATAATATGCAATAAAACAGAACTTGAGCTTAATCACACAGTTCTGTGGGTCTCCATTAAATTATACTTCCACCCTGGCTGGTGTAGCTCAGTGGATTGACCGCGGGCCTGCGAACCAGAGGATCTCGGTTCGATTCCCAGTCAGGGCACATGCCTGGGTTGCAGGCCAGTTCCCAGCAGGGGAAGCACTAGAGGCAACCATACATTGATGTTTCTCTCCCTCTCTCCTTCCCCTCTGAAGATAAATAAATAAAATCTTTTAAAAATTATACTTCCATAAATTCCACTCCTGATAAACACCGCCCGTGCTGGGCTCTGGCTTCCATGTACAACATACAACTCCTTTGCATGCCTTTGAACGCAACCTTCTCAATGTGAGAGACAGCAAAAAGTCACTGGGAAAGCCCAGAATTATAAAGGAGTCACTTGTACAATTTTATAAAATTAAGAACCAATTTAGTTCCCCTTTCTTTGGTGCCTTCTTACTTTCCTCGTCCTTAGAATGTCCCAGTAAATTTTGAGGAAGTTCTTGGTCTTGGCGCGCTGCAGTCACCTAACGTCCAGGAACTCACTGGCTGACAGGAGAGCCAGGTTTTGAATGCCCAGCTACCTGTCCGTCTGTCAGCGACTGAGGTGCTAAGATAATTGGGGGCAAACAGAATGAGAAGGGAGAGGAGAGAGCTTCTGCTCCTCAGCTTTGCTAGTCATTGCATGCAGTCTACACTATTTCAGCATTTTCTTTCTGGCCCTTCCTGACTCTGCTATTCAACTTCCAAGAAAACTTTGTGAAAAGCCATGGAGTCCAAATGGTGGTTGTATTGTCACTTTGAGAATAGAATTCTTCATTTTTTTCCCCTTTGAGGGATTCTGCTGTCCGCTCAGGGCTCTGTCTCCTTGCTGGTGTTTTCAGTCCTTGGGCAGGTGTGAGGGGCTGTGGGAAACTCTGTTCGTCAGGGAGAAGAACAGAGGAAGGGAGCTTACTCTGTCTTCATTTGGGACTCTATGGCCAGTAGAGAAGTGCTCTCATCTATATTTCTTTTTGGCCAAAAATCATAATCAACAAGATTATCTCATTTTGCTTATATGTACAATCTTAATTTTGAATAGCATTTTTTCAATCCTCACCTGAGGACATGCCTATTGATTTTACAGAGAGAGGAAGGGAGGGAGAGAGGGAAAGGAACATTGATCAGTTACCTCTTGTATGCATTCTGACCAGGGCCCAGCCCATAACCCAGGTATGTGCCTGGATGGGGAATTGAACCCACAACCTTTTGGTTTATGAGACAGCACTCAAACCAATGGAGCCACATTGTCCAAGACTTAAATAACATTTTAATAAACATATTCAGCCTATCAATTGAATGGACAATTCTCGTCTAAGATATCAACTATAAAGCATAATTTAATTATACTTTACATACAATCATTAATTTGTGGGCCAGGAAATCCCATTCAAAACAGGAAGTGGCACTTTTATAACAAAATAAATTGTTTCTTTAATGCTCCTTTTCCTGGGTGCCAGCTTTTTCCAAGAACACAGGATTTAGAGGTCTTACAATTGGCAGTTGTTCTCTTGCTTCACACAATGAAGAGTAAAACTAAAGAATATACTAAGCTTTTAGATTTCTCAAAAAAGTACCTGAAGCAGAGGATGAAACATTAGACTGCCTCTCTGGGGTTCTTTACATGTTGTGGATAAAGAGATGGAAAGAATATATATCACATTCACCATCTTTCTAGCTGAACACAATGAGCCTGGAATGATTACTTTTATTTCTGGAAGGTTCATATTTGAGGTTCAGTGTAGGACCCACAGGTTTTATCCCTGTTCACTGCGGGGATACAGCAGTGAACAAAGTGGACAGAGAACCTGCGCTGTTGAAGGCAATCAGTTTATAATCAAAACAGAGCAAACCTAGCTATTTGGCCACTTGGTGACTTGTCCTACGGAGAAACATAAGCAGAGTAAAGAGTGTGGTGAGTGATGGAGGGAGGTGTTGCTACTGGACTGGTCAGGGAAAGGTCCACTCCTGAAGTGCCTTTAGAGCAGAGACCTGATGGATGGGACAATGTGATCCACATGGCTGTCCGGAGGGAGAAGAGTCCAGGCGGGGGCGCCGCCACTGCAAAGCCCCACCCTGGGCAGGCGCATCCTTGGTGTGTTTGAGGAAAGGCAAGGAAGCCACTGTGGATGGAGAAGAGTAAGAGAGGAAGGCAGTTAGGAGGTGAGGCCAAAGAGTATAGGGAGCAGGGAGAATTTTGTAGGGCTGGATGTGGATTTGACTTTTGAGCTGAGGCAGACATGATTTGACTCGAGAAGGTTCCCTCATGCCACGGCCCTGCAAGCAGGGTGCATTCATCTGGAGGGTCTGCTCACCTCGGCCCAGGTTCCTGGTTGTTTAATTATTACTGCACGAGACAGCTCTACAGAATGTAAGGTGAACATTTTGTACTTAATTAGTGTAAAAGCATTAGCTGTCGTGTGTAGTCTGAGTAGTCTTATTTAATTCTTTTTTAGCTGAATTATTCAATACAACTCAAAGACAGTTTTGTTATAGAAATGGGTTGCCTTTTGCTTCTGAGGGTTTCTTGAATAACCCTAGTTTTTACTGTCAACCACCATTGTCATCGTATCGTTGTACTGGGCAGCACACTCGGTAAACCCACCACAGTTAGTGTAAATATTCCTCTCTGCATGAGGAAAGATGGAAGGTGGAAAAATAAAGAATGCTCGTGACTTCTTATAGAGAACATTATAAGAATATTTTACGTGAATCAGTGAATTTTGTATAAATCTCTCTCTCTTTCTCTCTCTCTCTCTGTCCTCGCCCCGCCTGAAATCTGACAGATGTGGATGAATGCCAGGCCATCCCTGGGCTCTGTCAAGGAGGAAATTGCATTAATACTGTTGGGTCTTTCGAGTGCAAATGCCCTGCTGGACACAAATTTAATGAAGTGTCACAAAAATGTGAAGGTAAGAAATATAAGGCTTTGCAGTTGTGGGTGGGGGGCAAATGGAATCCAAATCAGTGACAAGCTTTTTTGTAAATTGTTCCCAATTCCTCTTCTGTCTTTCTCATTCCTGTGAATGTATAAATATAATATTCTTACCAGTAATAATATGTCTTTGTGCTATCGAACCAAAAAAACCCTGCAGCCTTTTCCACTTTTATGAACCCAAAGTAAGAGATTCATCTGAATTGAATTAAATATTAAAACATAAAATATTTTTGAACTGATATTTGGGTTAAAATGTTCAAGACATATGTTTTTGCATAGTTTGGGGGATTTAAATTTAATCATTCCATATGCAGAATAGCATATCTACTGCTGTTTTCTAGCTAAAATGTATGTTTGACTTTTTTTGAAAAGTGATCTATTAACTCATTTGTTCTCCAAGTACTAGTTTAGGATTTTCTTTTCTGCCTATAAGATGGGCACCTTTCAATGTTAATCAAACACAAATAAATTGCAGTAGAGTTACTGATTTGCATTTAGTTTATAGATCAAGTTTCTAAAAATATCCATGCAGAGAATGTGTTTGTATTCACCACTTCTGCTATGTGCCAAAAGGAGGCCTGGCTTCCATGTGTAATAAATACATCTTTTATGAAAAGGAAACCTCCAGGAAATAAGTAGGCAGCATTGAACTCTCTCTTCGTTGGTGAGGGCACGGACGCACCTCGTGTGTAACATGTGACGATGGCGTGACACCACTCCCAAGGCTTCATCTCTGGTCCAGCCCAGCAGGGAAAACCTTTTCATTCTCAACTGACTCTACCTGGTGTGACCTGAGGCCTTATTTAGAAGGATGCACTCTTGCTGAAAGCATTTGCTGTCATTTCTATATGCCCAGACCCTCACAAGGAGAAATAGTTATTTGTCTGGGCTCAGATCGTTCATCTTTCTTTGCTGATAGCTGTGGTGTATCACACAGATCAGAGACAGATTGAAATTTGAGGCGTGATTCATAAATTATATATAAGAAGTTTGATATCTGCTTGCCCTGAGAAGATTATCTTTAAGTGTTTGAGTGTTTTTGAGTTATTAATCATCATAGAATTTATAGTGGTGTATTCTTCAACATGCTATAAACAGTTTCAATAACTGTGAAAAATATCTGTTCTTTCTGACAAGTGGGACTTCTCAAAAACATTGTAAATTAAAAAAAGAAACCAATAAAGTTGACTTTCTATGGCCGAGTGTATTTCAAGAGTTTTACTGTAGATGAAGTGAGAAGAAGAGAATGTTGTTACTGAAAGGAGCAGGGACCTCCCTGGCTCTGCCCTTTCACGTCATAAATTAAGGCGCTGTGCCTCGGGTATGTTAAGTGCCTTCTCTGAGGCCATTTGGAAGTGCTAATGTTTACTTTTTTTCAACCTGGAAATAACTTTTATTTATTTACGTTTTAAAATTTAATCTTTACTGTATTTTCCCATTACCATTTAGCCCCCTTATACTCCGCCCCCCAGCAGTCACCACACTGCTGTCCAAGCCCATGAGTCCTTTTTCCTTTTTGCTCAGTCCCTCCACCCCCTCACCTCCTCCCCTTTTGATGTACTGTTCTAGCACTTACATTGTTTTTTTCCTCAGTGTAACCCATTACCTCTACCTTAACAACTATATTTAATAATAGTTAAACAGATTCAAAATATTATGGTATAGGTTTTTAGTTATTGTCAGACATGTCCTTTATGGCATTAATATGCTATTAAGATTTATCTGGTACAAAATCCACATTGAAAATGGGTCGGTCTTGTCTTACATTTTTAGGCTTTCTCAGCTTAGTATATTCCACGCCAAGAGACAGAATGAGGTCAAAGATAGAGTAGTGTGGTCCACAGGACCTGTTTTGTTTTCTGGCATTACGGTAGCTTCCAGCCTGGACTAGAATTGTTCTCCTGCATCCCTTGCCTTTCACTCCAACCCATCAGTTAACATCAGTCAGGACTGATCACCTTCTACGGTTGTGAGCTAGAAAGGAGATACTCAGATTTAATATTCAGACTGAAAGAAAAATGATTCAAAATCTTTTTATTAATGCTAGCAAACCTATTATGGTAATGTATCTAATGGACCAAAAATTCAGACTGAGAATTACTTAATCCTTTTCCACAGATATTTTTTCCCCCAGCTACATATTGAAGTCAGTAGCGAGATAAAAACAGAATACTTTTGGCTAGACCTTTTTTTCTTTCTTTGCCACCTACTGTTACATTAAATTCAGATGATGGGTTTTTCCCCTTCCTTTTAATTTTTCTATGCAAAATTGGTACTGGAAGAGAATGTCCTGTTCGTACTACATGTACTCTGGCCCGGAGACTGCTGTGGGCACGGGTGCCCTGCCTCATTGCGGGAGGAAAGGAATCGGAAGTCCTCTGAGAACTCTTGGCGAGCTGGGTCCCTGCCAGGTTCCCTGCAGTGCCTCACAATGGAGATGGCATAGCTCTGGGCACAGGGTGGTTTCCAGATGGTCAAGAGGAGGAATTCCAGCAAATCTGGCCACATTGCTGGAAGGATGACGAGACTATCTGTGAGCCCTAGGAAGGTGGTCAGGCCGTAGCAGGAGTCTGTGCCCTTGTGAACATTGGTCTGGCATCTTTATCACTACTTCAGGTGACTTTTTAAATGTATCTTCTTCCTCGCGAGCTGGAGAGGAAGGAACTAGGTACCTGGAAGCCCACAGTAATAAAAAAAAACCCAATCCAATAAAAAAATATGCATTAGCAAATTTACAAGATGCTAACCTTCACTCCCTCTGTGATGGTAAAAGCAGTTTTTCATGAGATCTTCCTTTGGGAGAATTCTCCCTTCTTCAAATATTCCCCTTTCCTCAAAACTTAAAAAAGTTTACGGGCCAAGTCTTCTATCAACACACAACATAGGTACATTTGAAGTGTGACTTAACTAGCTGACGTGATTAAATAATAACTATTAATTTTCCATAAATTTAAGAAAAAGATTGGGAGTTAGAGCCGTGATTTGAGCAGAGGGAAACAGAGTTCACGCCCACCTCCGCTGTTAACTTCATTGATGACTCTGCGGTCTGTGCCCTGGAAGAACATGAGCATCTTCTTTGTGGAAACCAAGTCCGTATTTGCCTAGGTCATTGTGGGAGGAAATCGAGAAATAAAAAGTGTAATTAAGGGATTAGGTTTTGGTTCCGGAAGAAGTCCTTTGGATTCCTAATTAACCACTAATATTTTAGGATTTAGATTATCACCAGTACAGCCTTTAATAATTATAATAGCACTGCATGGTGCAAAGGACTTTTAAAAAAATGTAGCTGTTAAATTTGTGCATTCTCTAGTATGTGAGCCAAAAACCTGAGGCTTCTTCTTTCTGAAATAATGGCATGTTTATCTGATGACTACCTGCTATTAGGGGCTCCTATCGCCCAGGCATCAAGGAGAGTTCCTTGGGCTACTAACATTGCCACAGACAGGGCTCTGCCATAAATTGAGGTCGCCATGGACAGAGCTCCATCTTCTGCAGCTGGTTGCAGGCCCTTGACTTTCACTGTGCAAGGTGGTTGACTCCCTACACAGTTGCTGAACAAAATCTCTATGATAGAGACCTAAGAGCCCTGGGAATAAGGCAGACCTGGCTCTAGTCCTGGTCATGTCGCTCATCCTCCGTGTGATCTTGGAGAAGTCATTACCAGCTCTGAGTTACTTCAACTTTCGAAGGAGGAGTTTGAACAAGATGGCATCTGGGGTTCTTTCCAGTTCTGCCATCCGGACTCCATCTTCACATTTCTCGTTATTTTCCAGCCGTGCTCAGACTGCTGGTGCTGCATGAGTAAGAAGCCAGGCAGCTGACATACCTGGTGCCACCGTAAGAGAGTATGGCCCGTGTTTCCTGCCGCATGACTTGAAGAATCAGCTTGTTTACTTTTTAGTCACATGTTTCATGTGACTGGATTTCATGTGTATAATAGAACAAAGTTCAGCTCACAGGCTTAGTGATATTTGTAACTGTTAGTGTCACATATTTCTTTTAAACAGCTACCTCGATTTTTAGGGTTTTTTTCTTGCTCAGTAAATAGTATGGATAGTCCAGAGCAGGTGAATTGGCTTCCTCTGTGTCTCACTCATGGCTGACGTCCACGATCTTGGATGGAACCCCTGAATAGCTGATTGTCCCAATGACACCTATCCCAGAACCTGGACCAACCTCCATCCCATCTACCCCCACCTTCCTCCCCTCCTGCAAGAGAAGCCCCAGGACAGGAAAGTGGCTGAGGGACAGGAATAATACCCAGGGAGGGCAGATGAGACAGAGGGAAGAGAAGGAAGATCAAGAACAAAGGATAGGGCAGCAAGTAGGGAGGAAAGAACCCACCATCTGTGTCCCTTTTCAGGTTCACAGCAAGAAGCCAGCGATGGCACAGACAGCTCCCAGGGGACAGCTACTTCCCAGCAGCTCTACCTCTCCCTCCTGCCCCAAGGAAACAGGAAAATGTCCAGAGCACAGAAGTAGCTCTTCCCAGCCAAGCCACACTGCTTACCAGGTCTTGACACTGATCTACTTTTGTGGCTGGCATTTGACACAGACTGACTTACAGAAACCAGAAAGCCACTGTTCTCAGTCCCTCTCCTATTTGGGATCCCTGAAATGCTACTGAATGGAGATAAATGCAGAGTGACAAGAGCTTGAAGTACTAAATTAGTGTGAATGAGTTTCAGAGTATAAGTGACTCCAATTCAAACTCTGTCCCAGCCGTTTACTGTCAGGGACGTCCACCACAGCCTGGTCGTGCAGTCAGAACTGTTGCTTCCTTTGCTGGGAAGCAGTGGTACTGAAGAAGCAAGGTGGTGTGGGGAAGTAGAAAGGCCCTCGACACGTGACGGAGAAAGGCTGTTTGTTGGGGGAGGACCCTGGAGGGAATTCAGAGCCATTTTCAAACTGAACAACATGGCCTGGCAGTTTTACCTTGATCAGTGTGGAAATTAGGGAGATTATGCTCCAGTGTGTTTTCTAACCTGTTGACCTTAGAGGACATGCACCTAACTGGAAACCCTGTCCCCTACCCCCTACCCTGCCTCAGCAGGGGAGACTTGGGTTTAACGTCACTTTATAAATGAAACCTCTTTGCTCTAATTGGGGTTTTACTTATGCTAGTTTTACTCATGAAGGCCTCCTGGGCACCAGAATTATAGAAATCAGGTCTTATGATCATAACTCAGCAGTGAGAATTAGATGATTTGACAGACGCATGGCACTTAGACAATGCCTGGCACTCAGTACGCATTAACTCATTGTCATTATTGTTGGGATCATCTTCAGGAAAGCTCCGGTGCGAACTTGGCCAGCACGTGTCCCCCCTGCTGAATTAGCTCTGTTTGTTACACAACTTCTTTTCTGATACATGCTGTCACTTAGCCTCTTTGGGTATTGATGTGTTCTAGGTATAGGAATGGTAGGAATCATTTATACTAATAGGTAGAAAAAATATTTGTTTTAATAGACACTATCTCCCTACAGGATCTTTAATAGGTGTTATATGACTTAGATATGAACTTTTAGGTACACTTCAGGAAAGGTACATTCTTCTTAATACCTTTGCATTAAGTTATATCCTCCTCTATCTTTAAATGAAGTTGTTAAATCCTCTACACTCTTTGGTATATACTTGTTTGGCTTTCGTTGCTTATAAGTAGGAGTGTGGCTGATAAATACAGGAGGATCAAAGTTAAAAAAGTGACCTAAAATATGCTTTGAGATGTTATGCCAGTTCTGGAACATTCAGCTCTGTCCTTGGCTATTTCTCTGCTGGACTTTCACCAACTGCAGTGAAATATGTATCTGTGGGAATAGCATGTGCACCTTCACCATTACACAGCTCCACAGTGACATTTATGTGCTCATTGGCTCTAATAAGGCAGTGAGACATTGTTTGGTTTAGCCTCTAACCCACCATAGAGGACAGGGGATTTTGTTTTTAAAAAGGTTAAACTGCATATGAAGTGTCACTGTTGCCTTTCTGACTAATGGCATGAACTTGAGTCAGAAGATACTTGAACCTGGTCCACTTAGCACACTCTAGCTTTGTAAGTGCAGAGAGCAGTAGTTAAACTGGAGAACAAATGTTCTTATTTTTAAACCTGAAGGCTTTTCTGAATGCCTATGGTGTTAGTCTAGTCATTGCAGTACTCGCAGGAGATCTGGGTCAATCCGCACCTCTCCCTAGGTCAGTGCAGAGAGCCCCACCTATCTCAGAGAGGAGGCCATGATGATACCCTGTGCCCTGTGTTCACCTGCAGCCTAAGCAGGAAGTGCTCATCTTCTTCTCGTCCCTTGCTGATGCCAAGTCTACTGAAAACTGTCAGTGCCTGATTCTGGCTCTTGAGAAATCTCCCCTTGAAGGAAATGATCAGATTTGTCTGAAGTGGCCACCGGCCCTGAAGGCTAACCCCAGCTATGGCCTCAGCTGACCCCACAGACAGTTGGGGAACTGGAGTGGTTTTCAGAGTTGTCCCCATGGGGTGAGATGAGCAGACCGTCCATCCTCTCTCATCCACAACCCATCACTGGGTGTGGGCTCCTGGGGAAGTTATAGCATCGGGTGAGATTCCTCCCGTGGCTCAGGCAGCCTGGGGACAATCTGAGAGCTGGAGGCCGCCTGCTCATGCCACCCCTCTGGGTGCAGCACCCCAGTGGCCCCACAGTTCTCCAACCAAACCCATCGAAAAGCACCGTGTGGCAGCCCGAGGGCCCCTGAGAACACCAGCTCGGCCAAGCGCTGGTCAGCACTCAGACTGCGTGGTCTTCTCTGTGGGATTTAGTATCTGTTTATGGGGAGATCAGGTTGAAATGCAGTGTAGGAACTGGCGCAGAATTCAGATCGAATAGAAAGGAAGCTTAACTCAGTGCAAACCATGGAGGGAGAAGGGAAAAGGGAATTTTAAAATAAATGACATTTGGAATGTTAGCATGCTGTAGTTACTTGGAGAAACAAAATTACATTTTTAGATTTTAAAGGGGTAGATTCTTTTATTTTACTCTAATAACTTGAATTGGTAAATTCCTTGGGTAAGCCTATGTCTAGAAGAGAAGCATCCACTCTTTGAATTCACCATGTTATGCGTAGCTTTTATTCTTTAAAGATTGCTGTTTCTGGCAACATGATTTGACTGTTATATCTGAATCCCAGAATCTATATTGTGTGCTATGAGTATTGAAACTCTTCTTTCTGTTCTAGATATTGATGAATGCAGCACCATTCCTGGAATCTGTGATGGGGGCGAATGTACAAACACAGTCAGCAGCTACTTTTGCAAATGTCCGCTTGGTTTCTACACCTCTCCTGATGGCACCAAATGCATAGGTAGGTTTAATTAGAAGCACCGTGCATGGTTTCTGTACATCAGTTCCATAATGAACATTCTTCTAAACAAGCCTGTTGAGGGGGACATATAATTTGTCACTTAATGTAAAATGTGTATTTATGGAAATCTATTAAACAGTCAAGCATCCTCTTAAAGTACAGAGGTAGCCTGCGGTCTTGTTTTGTTGGGGGTTTATGCCTCCCATAAAGAGGGATGATCTGGGAGACCCTGTGGCTATCCTCAGTCCCTAAGTTAACTTCAAACCACGAAGCCATCCTTGACTCTTCTCTCTTTTGACCCCTACCTTCAGTCCTTACCTGGGACCTATGATAATTCAGGTGTGAAGTTTTGCCATAATCTTTTAATTGGTCTCCCTGTTTCCTGGCTTCTCTATAATTTACGTGGTCAGATTTATCTTCCTAAAATAGTGCTTTGATTAAATAACTCTCTTGCTCAGAAACTTCTAGTAGTTTTCCATTAGGATTTGGAAACTAGTGGTTTTCAGTCCCATGGACCCTCCAGAGCTTCTAGGGTTGGAGACGGGGGTCATGAAAGCGGGGGCTGCATAGAAGGGACTCCTGTCCCCCAGCCCCCATATCCACACCCTCCAGGCAACGCAACTCTGCTTTTATCTGATTGGATATTAAACTTCCATGAAAAATGTCAATTAAATAAGGGGTTCTGTTGTTTAAAAAAACAGACTTGACAGCTGCCAGATTTAACAATTGCTAAGACTTTCTTCAATTCTAGAATGAAGTTCAAGTTCCAGATTGTGCAGCCTAACAGCTAAGAAGCTTCACTCTCTCACCCCTCCCAGCCTTGTTGAGTTGTCAGCACAGTCTCAGCTTCTCACCCTCAAACAGGCCATTTCCTTTTTGTAAAAGTTTTTATTGAATTTATTGAGGTGACATTGGCTTGCAAATTCATACAGATTTAAGTGTACAATCCAGTAAACACCATTTCTTCCTGTCTGTAATCGTACACGTACCCACCACTCAGGGTATGCTTCTTCCCAACTCCAGTCCTGTTTCACACTTCTCAGGTTCTCTGTCTTTGAAGATGTCCCAGATCTGCTTACCTGGAAGCAATTTCTCCTTTTACCTGCTTTTCATCAGTGGCCTTATAGGGAAGTTTTAGGTCTGCATGTTTTCATCTCCCTAAGTATGTTGTCAGCTCTCCTTAAGGACCAGGAACTGCTGTTCTTAACTCCCTGAGGTTCTCGGCACAATTCCTTGCGTGTTGTAGGTGCTCAGTAGGTGGTTGCAGAGTATCAAAGTGAGCGGTCTTTATTAGGAGGACAAAGCTAGGAAGCCTGTGGCATGTGGCTTCGGAGAAAAGTGAATGCTATCTTTTGATGTTTGTTTCTGGCCATATTTTCGAAGACACTCAGCTTCACATCCTCACCACAGGCCATGGATTTCAGACCAAAACAAAATTGCACTTGAAATTCTGAATTCCTTTTTACTTAGTCACACATAATAAAAGCCGAGGCAGTCTCTTACCATTGACATTTGGATAAATATCACTAGTGAGGGAGGATATCTGGCCGTTCCTTAGAATGCGTGGCGATGCCCAAACTGCTTGATTTTCCAGGGTTTATCCGTAGATACAGGGACCGCAGTGAGAGATGGAGAGCGCAAGCCCTGTGTAGCTCCTTTCCCACCCAAACGGTCCCAGCCAGTGCGTGACCTCCAATGGAAGTGCTTAGCAGAGAGGTAGATCAGAAGTTATTTCCTGGCCAGGTAACAGCTAGATTTTTTTTAACCTTCAAAGAGAGCCTCAAACTACATTAAGATGATTAAAATCCACTTACATATCAGATTGTTTACATTTAAAAAATTTTTACCTTTTTACTAAATATATCCATCCTTTGTGATTTTTTACAGAGGAAGGGGAATAGGGAGGGAACCAAGATTTGTGGGTCCCTTCCTCAGTATGAGGTAT
Source organism: Artibeus jamaicensis (assembly GCF_021234435.1). Lineage (NCBI taxonomy): Eukaryota > Metazoa > Chordata > Mammalia > Chiroptera > Phyllostomidae > Artibeus > Artibeus jamaicensis. The sequence continues at coordinate 22,469,031 of NW_026521883.1, forward strand.
TTTTTGGAAATTACCTGATTTAATGTCTACAACAGTGCTGTAGATGGGAAGAAGCTGAGGTTCTGAGGGTCCAGGTGAATAACTTGGTCCAGTCATTTCAGTGACTAATAAGGGAAGGAGCCGGGTTTCCAACTGGGCCTCCGTCCATGGTCCAGACTCCTCTTGCTTTCTCCCAGACGAAGCCAGATACAGTAACTGTTTCTTGCCATACCCCTAGGGGAGTGCTCTTTCTCCATTTTTGGAACTTTACTGTACCCATAATTAGCAACTTACTATATAAAATTAGCCAGATAACATTTCTGCCTTTGCTAATGCTAATATTTTATGCCACGGTAAACCAGAGAGATACCACCCCTCCAAAATTATCCCTGTTGGCAGGAAAATGCATATAATTTCCAATTTATATACAGATCCAAGGTTTGTTGGTAAATTGGTTGTTTGGAATTAGTAAATCTAACCAGTGGAAAATCCCGTATGTAGTATTTCCTTATGTATCTCTTCTACGCAGGAAATTCTGTTACCTGCTGTCACGGCATTCTGAGACTCTCAGAGCTTCTCAGCCCCAGTGCCCCCTTTGTCCTGGAAGCTCTGGCAGCATCACTTTACTTTATTTTGTGTTCTGTGATGATTCTTTGGCACTTTATAATGCATTCTGTAGGGTTGTCTTTCCCTATTAGTGTGTGTATTACATCAGTTGCAGAGTCCTGCACCTAGTTTAGGTCTCACTGCTCCTAGCTCCTGGGTGGACACAACAGTGTTAGTGATGGGATAGGAGAGGCCTATTGATAGGCCAGGAAGACCTGCAAACACCTATTTATAACAATATATTTGTTCTGATATAATGTGACTCCTGGGCCCCGAGAGGAAGAGCCAAGTGTTTCAGAAAGGGAGAAAGGAGGAAAGTTTCCTATTCCTTTTCTGCCAACTGCCTTGGCCAGGGCAGATTTAAAATAGATGGCATTATCCATGGTTCCCCCACCTCCCTGTATCTCCTCCAAATCCTAACATTCTTCTTCCTCGCCTCCCGTAGGTCTTCATATTATCTTAAAGCTGCCCCTTCCCCTCTATGCAAAGTGATCCAGCCCCAGAGTGGCTTCCTTCCCACTCACTGGGGCGTGGCTGCCCAGTGACATGGGAAACTTCAGGGTGGTTTGCCCAGAGGTCAACTCTTCCAACATGCTTCCTGGTTTTCACAGACTTTACTTGTTGTATTAGCCCATAGGTTTACTTCCAAATTTTAAGTTGTGTAAATGTGCATTTTAAACAGAGGCTCTCTTTCTTAAAAACAAAAAAAATTGAGCAAAACGATCACTGTGTGTGCAGGCGCCATTTGTAAATCAAGAACTGTGGCAACCCAGACATGGCTGATAATTTTTTTCAGCATTCACCAACTTGATCAAGAGCCTCAGACCCACTGATAGAACGTACAAGGCAGCCAGCTGGGCACTAAAATAGTGTCATAGTTAATTTGCCAAGTGATAGACTTTAGCCCATTAAGAGTTTGCCGTTGGCAGTTGTATGTGCCAGCTTTGCTCTGTAAGATAGCCCATGCTGAAAATAATGTACACACATTTTGGTAAAGTGTTTATACTGGGTTTTGACTACCAAATTCATCAGAAGCTGGGACAGAAGCCAGTTTTAAACATCTCTTTCTATTCTTAACAGCCTTTGGTTTCTGTGCCCCAAATATTTACTAATCACTGAATATGCAAAGTATTAGTGGCTTTCAGGCAAGGCAAATTAGCATGTAGAAAATTCTGTCTCTCCCCCTTGTTCAGGAGGAAGTGCCACCCTTGGCTTCACAGAGCATACCTTGTCTGCACCGCTCTCCAGCCTTTTACCCTGGGCCAGGCTGGAAGAAAACCTGTTCTGCCTCTTTGCTGAGAATGTTAGTCTGACCAGAGGTGTAGAAACTGGGACCACAAAAAGTTTCTGGACAGCACATGTATTCTTGCTAGTGGTTTGAAGTAGTTTTTGGAAATGATCTTGGATCCTTTAGAGCTGACTCATAATTCCATGCTTTGTCCAGCTTTGTTGTAGCCTCCTTCACGTGATGTTAGTAACTTACCGGTTTCTAAGTTAGCCTTGTTTTTTTATTTTATTTCACTTTATTCATTTATTGCAACCATTAAGATTTGAAGTCTTTGTGTTCCTAAAAAGGGTGTGGATAAAAACAATGACAGGTATAACTTTCTTTGGGCCAACTTTATATGTAATGTTTAGACTCATAGGAAACATGCAGATAGATTTTTGGCTATTAAAAAAGTCTGTACTTTACAAAGGGATTCACCACTTATATTCTTTTAAATGACAGGCATATTTAAAATATTATTTACATTTCAAAACTTTATTTTATATCAATTGTATAGAGATGTGTGTACTCGAAGAGAGACATACCCTCTTATACCATATCTAACGTATGTCAGATAGAGCGAGGTGTTCACTGGGCTACTTGCCTCCTCTGTTTGCTGGATCTGCCTCAAAGGCCCATGAATCAGTTAGATTTCTCCTATGTCACAGGCTCTTTTTGGTAGCCCAGAGTTGTACTTCAGTGTGTCATTGTTGTCATGACAGTCAGACATGATGTAACCCAATAAAAGTGATATATAGAAAGAAATATGTCTTCTCATGTTGCTTTGAGATGATGCCTTCTGCCAAAGGAAAAAAAAATTCTTCAAGAACCATTGTTTCCTATAGGGCTCAGAACTTGGACTCGCGTACATTTTGAACTTGTAAATAACTAGTGCCTTATAAAATCTGTTAGGGCCCCAGAACAAAAAGAAATCTTGATTAACAAGCATTGAATCTGACTACAGAGTGGCTCGTTCTTTAAAAAAAAAAATCTCACAAGTCTGAGTCACAGTTTCAGTCTGAAAAATAAGAAAGATCTTTTAGAAATGTAGACTATAGTACAGACTTAATGTTATTTTAAAATAGATTTATATCAATATTTACCTAAAGTGGCTCGAATTAAATAGTTTGAAACCAAGGACAACACAGTCTCCCTTCAGTAGAGAGACATGTCTTTATAACTAATTAACTGTCACTGCCAGTGATTTTCTTAGTCTCTCTTTTCCTATGGCACATATGGTTGTAATCATTCATTCCCACCTTGGGATTGGAATGTGGGACTTCGGCCAAGTGCACCAGCTCACAGGGGCAAAAGGTGTGAGCCGAAGAAGGGATTTCTGATGGAGCATTGTTTCTGGGTGGTGCACGCAGCTTCCCTTCCAGGGGGCAGGAGCGTCTGTTCCTTCTGCCAGAGCACAAGTATGAAGTGTGGAGGTGATGGGGTAGCATGGTGTTGTTACAGATTTGAACTCAGTGATGTGTGTGTTTCTTTGTTCTCCCAGATGTTCGCCCAGGATACTGTTACACGGCCCTGGCAAATGGGCGCTGTTCTAACCAGCTGCCCCAGTCCATAACCAAAATGCAGTGCTGCTGTGACATGGGCCGATGCTGGTCTCCGGGGATCAGCATTGCCCCCGAGATGTGTCCCATCAGAGCAACCGGTAAGAGTCCTTCCTGTTTACTGCAGGGTGCGCCAGCTCACCCCACATGCCTCATGGCGGTGCGCATGGTGCAGATTTAATGGGAATCCAGGTAGGTAAGAGTCTCCACAATAAAAGAGACGACATTCAGGGAAATTCCCCTGGATAACCAATAGGGAGACTGCAGAGGTCCGTGTAAGTAACACTGTTTCCAGGTACTGCTTTCCACTTAGCTTGCTTATGACGGCTGAACAGCAACATTTGCAGGAAGTACTTGTTCCCTCTTATTCTCATTTAACTTTTTTTGACCTTCATTTCTTCCTCAAACGCTCAGGAGAATAAAACGCAACTCTTGCAGAGCCTTTCAGGTGAGTTACCCTGGATACACATTTCCTCCTTCCTTAACATCTGACACTTTCCTTTTCCTAGTCGCCAAGTTCTGTTGATTTTTTTACAATGTCTCTTTTATCTGTCATATTCATTTCCGTGTAATGGCCATTTTTTCTTGCCTGGTCTGTTGTGGTAGCCTCCTAACTGGTCTCAATGAAATCCACAGCTGCCACATACATTTCCCAAAGCATAACTCATCTGAAATTAAAAAAAAATTATGTCTGGGGAAAGTGAAGGGAAAGAGGTCCAGAAAATTTTTCCCAGGATGCTCGCAGACCATATATACTGGCCTAAGTCACTTTATTTCTTGAAAATAAAATTTTACTACCTAGCCTAGCATTTGAGTCCCCAAATGTGATCCCAGTCCATCTTTTAACTCTCATTCTTTCTAATAGCTTTATATTCTAGTTAAAATTTTACGATCAAGCTTTCCTCGAACATAGTCACGGGATTTCTGAACTCAAATGCTCTTTTCTCTCGAGCCTTCTTCCCAGTTCAGGCCCTTACTCCCTTTTCCCCACCCCGTGCCCGCGGTGCCTCCTCTTGGCTGTAGAGGATTGGCTCCGGGGTAACCTACTCCCCAGTCTCCCGAGATAACGAGCTGGAAGGGCTGCCTTTTTTCTCAGTGCCGTGGCACGAATCCCATCAGCTCTGCTTTGTGTCTGTGTGTTCATGGACTGTGTTCCACAAGTTGATAAGTCTTCTTAGGAGGTCTCATTCATCATTTAGTCCCATATTCCTTATGTGTTTCTGAAAACAGTTCCACAGTACTTCGCGAAATCGCACTTATAGGAGGTCTTCAGGTGAACAGTTTATCAAGTGACATCTTTCCCACCAGTTTTAGGTGAAAACTGAGGTTATATCTCCTTCTCAGTCCAATTCCTGGAAAGTGTGGAAATTTAGGAGAGAAAACAAAGGTGAGGACGGATGATGCTGAGTTAATGAAATACTTCAGAGTGCGCTGTTCACAGAATGCATTCCCCATTATCAGGGTTTATATAATTGCTCACAGATGTTACTATAAAATTTCTGTTTATTGCTGAGAGTTATATGTGTGGGTTAAAAAAGCAATAAAATCTTTCAATATATTTTTACATATGCCAAGTCATATATTTTGTCTGATTTGCTTACTGTCTCTGGCCTCAAAATAAAACCCACCTTCCTTCACTCCCTAGGGGGACCACTTAGTAGGTCATTGTTTAGACACACATGACTCCCGATTGAGACATGTGGCTTGGGTATCAGAAAAATTGCTTTTTAAGTCCATATGTTGACTTAGGAGTCAGCAGCATTGATGAGGTTGTCTTCCTATGGGGAGGTCTTGAATAGAGGGCAGGGGAGACTAGAACTGGTTTGGGTGCCTGAAGACCTATTTTGGGACTCATGGGGCAGAAACCCTGGTACCCTCGTTTAGCTTTGCAGGGAGTTGCTCTCCCAGGTGTACCGTGGAAAGGTGCACAACCTGGTAATGGCCCAGGGCACAGCAGGCTGATAGAGAAAACTAGTGTGCAGGTAGGTTTGCTTGCTTAAATGTTCCAGTACCAGTAGCACAGAGCGTGGGCCTCTTATGGAGAGTGGTGATACAGGAAGGAATATTTTAGATTGGCCAGCCTTTAACCCTTCAAAAACTAAAATCGGTATCACTCTGGATTTAATGGAGATAGGAAAGGTGGACATCAGCGGAAAAAAATTTGCCCCAGGTTGCTGATCTTGAATGTAAAGGGACTTAAAAATTATGAGGCTGGAGAGAGTAGGAAAGAGTACAGGACCCAGTCTGATGTACTTTCCTGGGGAGGGCAAGCTGAATCAAAGCAGTATACCCACCTAAGTAGCAGATATGATGATAAGCTATGCAACTTCTTTTAGATAAATGCTAAAAGACTAAAAAAAAGGGCTAATTGCTTAGAAGGAAAGGAAGTCCCTTAATATAATGGGCATTCAATTAAATCCAGTGTAGTCAATGAATCCCTCTTATGTGTGATGTAAGACACAATTTAAGGGCTAGACTGAGAGTGGAAGGTTGCACTCTGAATGCATCTCATTAAGACCTTTTATGGTGTCCTAGAATAAGTAAAATTTCAGTCCATAAGGAAAGGAAAGATATTGGTCTAATTTCCATTAATGGATTAAACTAACACAAAAAGTATCTATGGGAGAATCTCTGTGTGACAGAGATAATAAAATTATCATTATTCTGGTGAAAGTAAAACTTCATTAAAAATCACATTGTTAATTTACTTATAGAAGGTAGCTATGACAAGATAGTACTATTTGCAAGAAACATGAAAGAGATTAGTTAAATAAATACATCTCTGGAAACCTGGGTACCATTTAAAAACCCCTCTCGAGAAGCCCAGGAAAAAAATGTGTCACAAATCTAAAGATGGTTTCTTCTAATAAAGACCTGGCATTTTGAAAAATAGGAATCACCGTAAATCGGGGTGTCCTAGTTGAGAGGATCATTGTGCAGCGTTAACAGCTGACCCCCAGCCCCTCTGTGCCCCATGAACCTCCTCTCCACTGTCACTTTTTTGTGCTTAATAGATAAATGCTCCTCAGGGCTCTGTCTCCATCCTCCCTTCTCATTTTCCACACCTTTCTGAGATGAGCTCATCCACCCCCATGACTTGAAAGAACACCTCTGTACTGCTAACTCCAAAGCCTCTCTCCAGCCTGGCTTCTTCTCTAGGCTTTATACTTTCTCATCCAAATGCTGTGTGATGTCTGTTCAAATGGAACCTAGTTTCCAGCCACCAAACCCGCTCCCACTGTACCTTTCCTCACCTCAGTAATCTGTGCCAGCATCTGCCCAATTGTTCAGCCAGAAATTAGAAGTCACTCTCAATTCTCTGTTCCCCCTGCTCTGACATTTACTCCTGCACCAAGCACTACCCATGTATCTCAAAAGTATGCTTCACATTTGTCCACTTCTGTCCAATTCTATCACTGCCTCCATGTCCAGCTACTATTATCTTCTTGGTTCTGCAACAGCCTTGGAGCCCCTCAATGTGTTCTCCGCATGTTAGCAAGAGTGAGCTTCTGAAAATATTTGTCTGATTACGTCCTAACGCAGCTGAAGACCTCTAGTGGCTTTCCATTGAACGTAAAATAAAATCCGGGCCTGTCGGGGTACTCTTAGGGTCCTGCGGAATTCACAGGTGGGACTGGATGGAGAAAATGGCATTTATGTATTCTTTCTTGTATGAACTGTGACATGAGTAAAGACTGCCTGGGTTTGGGAAGGGCATTGGTACGCACCCCGGGGGAGTTTGTTTGGGGTTTCAGATTACTGTTCCAGTATGGCTCTGCTGTAGGTATCAGGGACGGGAATGAAATCAGTTGGCTTTTTCCTTTTCTTCATTTGACCTACGCAGTTTGAAGATCAGTGTTATTTGAATGTTTCTTTGAAAAGTAAGGACGACCTCCATGGATCCATGACGTATGCTACAGCTCAGCTGCTGTGTTCTGTTGTGTTGTGCTTTTCCAGAGGATTTCAACAAGCTGTGCTCTGTCCCCATGATAATTCCCGAGAGACCGGTGTATCCTCCCCCACCCATTGGCCCCATTCCTCCAGTTCACCCTGTCGTTCCTGGCTTTCCTCCTGGACCTCCGATTCCAGTCCCTCGGCCACCAGTGGAATATCCGTATCCATCTCGGGAACCACCAAGTAAGAATTGGACAGTCATCTAGCAATTTTTCTTGCATTAGTCAGATTAACTTTTTTTTTTGTCATTGTTTATGCTGCTTTAGTCATGAAGTTTACCAAATCTCAGATGAAATTTTAGTTTACCCAGTATGGTATAAAAACTTTCTCAATATTCCTGTTGCTTAGAGAAAAATGGGAGGCTTCATATTCTCCAGAGATTAATGTCCTTTTATTATTGATGTTTTTAGCCAACTGTGAGCAAGTTTTGGGAGAGATTTAAATCTGATCTACAGGATGAATTTGTAGAGGAGGTATAAAATTATTGTTTGGGTTATATATCATACAAAATAGTTTTGCAAGTAAATGCCAATAACTCATTGCCCATGTGATTTCTCCAACCTGGGAGTGAGGTGTAGGTAGGGGTAGGGAGGGAGGAGCAGGCAGAGGAGCAGGTGACCGCCGGGGCCACATGGCCATGTACACCGCAGCACACATGTTAACTCTCTAGGCAGAAATGGACATCTGCTTTATGGGAGCCAGATAACCTCTGCCCAAAGAGTGCCCCCTTCCTTTATGAACCAGCATCTCGCCCATTATTACCAGATTAAGTGCAGATGAAAGATGTTCTAGTTATAATAATTTTAATGGGTCCTAATGTTACTCCTTTAGGGGTGCTGCCAGTCAACGTCACCGACTACTGCCAGTTGTTCCGTTACCTCTGTCAGAATGGGCGCTGCATTCCGACTCCTGGGAGCTACCGGTGTGAGTGCAACAAAGGCTTCCAGCTGGACCTCCGAGGGGAGTGCATTGGTAGGTAGCAGATCGCTAGGTCGGTACCAAGAGGTTATTGCACTCCTGTTCCTTGACCATACAAGTTTTCTACTCTGCTGTTAGTGAATCACCTCAAACTTGGTCGCATAAAACAGTATAAATTTATTGTCTTACAGTTCTGTAGGTTAGAAGTCCAACACACGTTTTACTGGGCTCAAATCAAGGTGTTACAGGGCTGTGATCCTCTTGGAGGTTCTTGAGAAAGTCCATTCTTTGCCTTTTCCAGTTTCTAGAGTGTGTGCATTCCTCGCCTGGGGGCTCTCGCTCCCCGTTGAAAGCCAGCAGTGTAGTATCTTCAGATCTCTCCCTGACTCTCTGGGTCTCTTTCCCAGTCCCCTCCACTTTCAAGGGCCTTTGTGATTACCACGGGTGGATCCGTGGCATCCAGGGACTCTTCCCATCTCAGGTCTGCTGGTTAGCAGCACAGATTTCATTTGCAGCCTTATCTCCCCTTCGCTATACAGCATATTTACAGGTCTGGAGATTAGGACATGAACATATTTGGGGGGCCATTACTGAACCTCCCATGCCGACTTTCTACTTTTATTGTAAAATATATTCAAATCTTTGCTGGGAACTCCAACTTACGTCATCTTACCAAATGCCTGACCATTAAAACAAAGCAGTAAAAGTATCTCAAAATTATGAAAGCTTTGCGCATTTTGCTAATTTAAATGGCTAACTTACCAACTCTCTCTAATTAGTCATTAAAACTTGAAGAGAGAAACTTTAAACATTTGACAAGGCATTTCAGCTAGTGAAGGGAGGAAATGTCTCATGAGTTCATTTTATTGGATAAGAATGCCCAATTGCCATCTAATGTTTTTTAAATAAATTCCTCTCTTAATTCTGTTTCAAATTCCAGTTCTGTAATTATGAATCAGGCAGAAACAAGTAGTTCTTGGCTTCTATGTAGTAGTTCTATGTAGTTTCCTGATGATATGAAAGCCCCTCCTAGCAGCACGTTGGAGAGTCATTCAATCCTTAGAGGTCATCCAGAGCTGGGAGAAGAGGGAACAGCTAGCTCAGGGTTGGGGAGAATCAGGTCTGACCTGCCCCTGCCACTAAAGCATGTGACCTGGGCCAAGTAGGTTATGTTCTGTAAGCATGAGCTTACTCATCTTTACAAGTAGAGAAATATAAACCAGTTTACCTCTAAGTAAATGGATAGTTCTACAAAACTGTAAAACTAGTGGGAGCCTATTCCTGGTACATGGTCAAAGTAGGTGGTAGAAAACTCTATAGTGGGTGAGAATTGCCCCTTATAAGACAATGGCTTCATGTTTTGTTCTGATGTTCTCAGTGGAATTCAGCCGGTAATGCTGAGGTGTGGTTAAACTTTTTGTTTTAACTGAAAAAATAAAATCAAGCTTCAGGAGATACTCAGAATCCTACCCAGAAGCTACTTTTCGAGTGTTAGTCTGTTTGATTCCTTTGGGCCAGACTCAAGGAAGATAAAATGTTTATTAGCTTGGAGTGTTGAGCTGCTATGTGTTTGGCATTTTTCTCTGAAAAATGACAGAAGGAAATGATATTCTTTAACTGCTCAACTAGTCAGTCTTCAAGTGGCTGGTGACATGGCACACTGCAGTGGGAAAAAAAGAGATCCTTTCATTTGGCTATTTACTTCTTAAAGGGAAAGATTTTAACATGTACAGGAAACCAATAAAATGGTCTTAGAGTTATGAGTTATTGCTAGTGAATTTTTTTACTAAAACATGCTGTGTTTTTCAGATGTTGACGAATGTGAGAAAAACCCTTGTGCTGGTGGAGAGTGCATTAATAACCAGGGCTCGTACACCTGTCAGTGCCGAGTTGGCTACCAGAGCACACTCACCCGGACGGAGTGCCGAGGTATGGTCCTCGCTTGGAATACGGGGCATATAAGCGAAGTAGGTGACTTGCTTTGAAGGAGCTCAATGGAGTCTCAATAACCTTTGCCAGGAGAAGCTAATATGGCCACACTGACTTTTGCACTTAATTCCAGATATTGTTACTTCAAAGGGTGATGTCATAAAATCTGGTGAGCGTTCAAATTATTTTAGAAGATGTTTCTGTGTCTGCAGGAATGTCCTATTTTCACCACCTTTTTGCCTCATCATTATCACCTGTTAATTTTTAAATCGGACAGTTAGGGAACTGGGTTTTCTTTTATTGACATAGAAACCGAGGCGAGTTGTAGGTTTAGTGGGGTGCAATTGAAGGGTGAGAGGTGGCCTCTAAGTCCTGGCTGCTCAGTAGTGTGGTCAGCAGCTACATCGCCTGTTTGCCGGTGGGAAGTGCAGAATGTCAGGTCCCACCCCAGACCTGCTGAAGCAGGACCAGCATTTAACAAGGTCCTTGAAGGACCCATGTGCACAGTAAAGTATTTGGAGCAATGTTATAAATGTTTCCTCATACAACTTTTCCTGCAGGTTTGTTTATTAATTAATTTACTAAGTACTATGATGTACCAAGTTCCTGAAACAGAAATAAGTAAGATGTACTTCCCACCCTCAGGGAAATCGAACATCTATATCTTTATAAATTTGACACAGAATCAAGCTATAGCATTGATCTTATAAAGCCAGATGAAAGAAAGAAAACTCCTTGTTAAAATTAAATACAAGAGCCCTGGCTAATGTGGCTCAGTTGGTTGGAACGCTGTCCTGTAAACTAAAAAGTGGATGGTTTGATTTCCTGGGTTGCAGGTTTGGTCCTGGGATGGGTATGAAAGTCAACCAATCAATGTTTCTCTCTCACTTCAACATTTCTCTGCCTCTCTTTCACCTTCCCTTCCCCTATCTATAAAATCAGTAAGCATGTCTTCAGGTGAGGATGAAAAAAATTAAATACAAGCAAAGATGAAAAGTTTATATTACTTAAAAACTTGTAAGCCATTAATGAGTTAATTTTATTGCCTCTTTTTGCAAAAGCTCTTCTGAATTGAAGATATATGGAAGTTTTATTTTTGTCAGTGACTGCTTTCAAAATCTTTAAATTTAGTTCTGACTTAGAGACTTTTTTCCCATCGGTGTATTTTAGTACACTACTTGGAAATGGCAGTTTTGAGCAGAAAAAAACTGGAGTATGTACATTTCAATCTGCTAATATTTCTATTAATGGCCTACCCACTAAATTGTAAATGGGATAGTTTGAATATTTATCTGATTTTAGAACTATTGTTTAAAATAATTAGCACATACAAACAGTATACTAGACATTTTTGCAATAGTAGAAAATAAACTGAAACCAGCGTTTCAGATGACTTGCACTACTGAGTAAGCAAATTAAAGACATTATGAGAGCACTCAGCTAGGGAATGGGCCAGGCAGTGTAGGTGGGTGGTTGCTGTCATTAGTCTGAGGCTGAGGAATACTTAAAAGCACCAACACTGTCTTCTTAAAGAAGCGAGTGCTAAGCTTACACAAGTGTAAAACATTGATAACTTGCTCACATTTTGGGGTAGATGAAACTTGCCACAGATTGGTCAGAAAGGCTGTGTGCTTAATGGACAAGCACATGATGAGCTGACTAGAGGAGGTCAGAAGAGACAGCTGGAAATGCAGAGACCTTTGAATGGCAAGCTTTTCATTCATCTTGTAAACCAGCAGGGAGCCTGATGGGTTTCTGAAATTAGTGAGGAGAAAAAATGCTGAACTGTTTATCTTATTTATTTTATTCTCAGGCCTCAAAAGATTATAGAGTCCTAAAAAAAAAAAAAAAAAAAAAAAGAGAAAGAAAAAAAAAACCCTCTTCTCCAGAATATGTGAGTTTTCCTATTTTTTTTGGAGTGTGGAGCAAGTTAGATTTTAGCAAGGATTAAGAAATAAATGAAAGAGAAAAAGCTCTCAGGTTGTTGGCACAGAGATCAGACAGGAGAGAAGCCCAGACTGCCTCAGCTAGTCCAGTGACTCGTGTGGAAACCGCACTGGCCTGCCCAGAAAGAAAGTGCGCCCGGGGGTCAACCACAAGACACCGAGCAGACGCAGGGTAGACAGTCAGAGCAACCACTCTCCCATGAGTGCACATTCTTGTCCTCCAGAGGAAGTTAGAGCACTCATAATCAGGCACAGGTGGCCTCAGCTCTGTATAGGTAGGTCTGCTCCCATCTGTTTGCGCACAGGTCCGTAGTCCCTGCCTTCTGGGGAGTAAAGGGCTGGCTGTATGCTATGTAGACAAGGCAGTTTGTGTTCGTCTTCGCTGAGGCTCATCCAGGTATCTCGCCTAGAAACCGAGGCGGACAGATAATCCGGGACACCATGTTGTCCAATTTAGGTTAATTATTAATCTTCAAATGAAAACTCAGATATAAGGTCATTCAAGTTATTAACACTTCTATATCTAGCTCGGTTGTTTACTTTGGCATAATATTTAATTCAATAGGAAAAAAAGGAAATGCCCCACAGTACCAGTATTTTGTTTGGTAGATAGACTACTCATAAAGTTATAAAGGCTACTAAGAATAAACAAACAATAAAACTATACTTGGACCAGAACTGCCATCAGGAAGGTATTTCAGAGTCATAGGATTGATGGTTTTCAGACGGAATTAAATATTTTAAATAGCATATCTGTTTTCTTACTCTGTATAGCTGTAAGATCTGCCTTTTTGATCATGTACAGGACTTGGCAAGAGTAGATTTAAAATTCTGAGTACATGAAACAGCTTATTAATTATTGTATTGTTTTCTATATGAACAGCTGTAAGCCTAGTTTGCCCTACCCTGTATTGAAAGAGGCCAGCTGATGAATGGTATATACTGGCTCATTAACTCAGCTAGGAAAATGAGGAAGAAAAGTCTACTTTGTTTACAGAATGAAGGGTTAAGGAGTCTTATTAGAAACTAGGGTTTGATTGAATGCTATTATGTGAGCCCTTTTCTTCTGCCACCTGTCTTTCAAGCTCTAATTAATAATCTTCTCACATTATTTGATACCAACTTTGTATTTGAACAATACTATTTTGTAATTAAAAACCGAAATGACGATCATGAGTTGGTAGGTGGAGGGAGGGAGAAACAAAATAATTTTGAATGCCCTAACTAAAGCTATTTCTTCTGTTTTAACTCCGGTTTTAGACATTGACGAATGTTTACAGAATGGCCGTATCTGCAATAATGGGCGTTGCATCAACACAGATGGCAGTTTCCATTGTGTGTGCAATGCAGGCTTTCACGTTACACGAGACGGGAAGAACTGTGAAGGTAACACCGGCGGATAGTGATAGGCCTATGACCCTATGATTTACCTTCTTCAGTACAGTGCAGAGTCAGAGGTCTTTAACAAGACTGACTCAAACACTGAGTGAAAGATCGGAGTATCACATATATTTCATAATTGTTATCTGGGAGACGAGCATAATTTTCAACAATATTCATGCCTTTAATTCACATTTGGGTGGGCCAAATACATTTTAAATCTATGAGGAGAGCTTTCCATTTAAAGATCCCTGGTGATGATGAAATTTTGGTGGCATAAATCATTACGTTCTAGTTTTATATAATCAGAATTTGTACATTTTTTTAAAAAAGAACATACTTAATCCCATTTATTCTTTAGTAATATATGATCCTTCTGTTTAAAGTGTCTGCCTAGTAATAAAATACTAAGGTATCTGGAAATAAAAATGGGTATCTGAAAATGTAAAATTTGATTGAGAGAAATTTTGACTATAGAGATAGCCATACTTTTATATTGACTCTTGAATTAATTGCCTCATTTTGGATTGGGCTGTTTCAAATATTTTGTCTTTTTCCCCTTGTCACTTTTTCCTAAATTGAAACTATGACAATTATCGATGAGTTTCCACTTCTTAGACCTTCAGCAAAAAATGAAGAATGGCCCTTATCTTTCCCAATGTCTTTGGGAAAGATCCCAAGAATCTATTCATACATGAAAAGAATTTCAAAATTGTTCTTAGAAACATTTTTGGCAGAATATTATCTCAGTGATTCAATTCAAAGACCCAATGCCAAAATTCTCAGTTGGGATAGAATCCTGTTAAAAAAAAATCATAAATTACATTAGTCTGACTAAAAGCCTGGTAAGTGAAAACACACCATGTCTAGAAGATCAAGTGCCTCCTAAGTCAGCTTTAACATTAAACAAATAACACATTGATGAATTTAAAGAAATATACCAATGGTCAAAGGATCCTAAAAGTTAGCCGACATGGCTATAATCCATAAGTAAATCTTAAATTTAAAAAATACATTTTCCTACCCTATTTGAAATTGCTTCAGACTACAAGATGTCCTCTTGTGTCTGGTTTCCACTTTTCCAAGAGTCAGAAAATATTCTAAATACATTTTAAACTCTATCTTTTTAGTTTTGATTTTGTTTTTATTTTCAGTATGTTCGAAGTAATTCGGATCTGTGAAATAAATACAACCATTACGCTGTAAATGTGTTAACTGTCAGTATGTTAACTACGGTTTCTTAAGGGAGTCCTAGTAGCTTCTCTTGGGTTGAATTTCATATGTATGTTGTATAATTACAAACAATTATATATGAATTTCATATACAAGGGGGGACACCAAAAAGACTGGAATTACTCTCTGGAGGGCAGGCCCCTTGTAGTACAGGCTTCCCCCCTCCCCAGGTGAGTGTTCTAGGAACCCATCTATATCAGCGTACCAGCTGGCATTGTTGTGAGGGGCTATCCTTCAGTGAATTTTTTTTGAAGGCTCTTTCAACACTTTTGCCTATTTCATGATGGGTGATTTATAAGTGTACCTGTCCACACTGTGCTGAGTGTTCAGCAGTTTTTGACCAAAAAATGGCATGACCCCTGTGTCCCACCCTCCCTATTCACCCAATCTTACCTCAAGCATTTTTTTGCTTGTTTGTTTGTTTGTTTCCCTGAATGGACAAAGTCCTCAAAGGGAGACGTTTTGCTGATGTGGAAGAGGTAAAACAACAAATGGAAGAAGCACTAAAAAGCATCAAAATAAATGAGTTCAAAAACTGTTTAGAGCAGTGGGGGAAAGTCTCAATAAGTGTATGAATGTTGCATCAAAGGGAAAGGACTTTGAAGGTGACTTTAGTTTAAACCTGCAAGAATAAGTACACAATTTTTAATGAATAAATTCTGGGGTCTTCTTGGATCCCTCTCATACACATGTATACATGTGTACTGTATATGTATGTGTACTACATGTCATGAAATAAGTTTAGCCTTGTAGTTCGCATGCAGCTATCAAAACCTGAGAACTTGAGGTACATGTTTCCTATGGCCCCTGTTCTCCTTGTGTGCTATAATATGGATGATAATTAGCCTTAGACTGTAATAACAGAAAAAAGGAAGAAATGTGAAGAAACAATTATATTCATCTAGGTTAGCTTCCTTGGTAAGCTTACTCTTCTGGTTGCAAGCAAATGTATGGTTTGCATTTTTCAGATATGGATGAATGCAGCATAAGGAACATGTGCCTTAATGGGATGTGTATCAATGAAGATGGCAGTTTTAAGTGTATTTGCAAACCTGGATTTCAGCTGGCATCGGATGGGCGTTACTGCAAAGGTGTGTGCTATAGAACTCTATATCATATTCTTCTCCTGCTCTTTCCTCTTCTCTGCTTACTTAGAGGTATTATTTTTCCTTATTGAGTCTCCTCATTTAAACTAAATCTAATTCTGGTTTAGGAAATCTGACTGGAACACCTTCTTCAGTCCAGCCATCCAGAGACCTACAGTTTATGCCCAGAGGCTGTTCTTATTTCAGAGTGTTTGGGGTCTTCTCAAAGGAGGCTGGGGGCTGTGTAACAAATGGATGAGAAGCCAAACAACCAACAGCAGATGAGATAGTGCCTTTTTAAATAAGCCGAGTTCTGCCTTTCCCTTGCAGGTGGGGAATACTGGCAGTTAGGCTTCTTGGTGGCTGCCATTTGCCTCCTCTTACATCTTTACCTGCACAAAACAGTGTAGACTTGTTGTGGTCATCTCTTCTTCATAATTGCCTCCAGATATTTTAAGGAACAGGAAAAATTTAATGGGCAATTTATATAGGCTTTATCAAGTCACAGAAGCAAAAGGGAAATAGTTTTAAGCAGGAGAAATAAATTAATTGAGAGCCACTGTTTAACCAGTAGCTTCTGAAGTAATCTCACTGCTCCAGGTATTGAAGCAAAAGTAAAGATTTTTATTTGTGCTATTGGAAATCGGGACCCTAGGAAGAGTCATTGCAGATAAATCTTTGCGTAGTGTCTCTTGCTTTTCGTAGTCAGGGATAAATGGTTATTGAACTTGGGTTCAAGATATGAGTTGGAACCAGACTTCTTGAGGAACCTTATACTCAAAACAGGTCCAGGATGTCTGCTAAAATGCTGCACGCAAAGCCTTTTGCTCATAGGTTCAGATGCAGAAGCATAGAATGCCAGATTCTTCCAGATTGTGAAAGCTGGACAAAGTCCTATGACGCCTCTTCTCCAGCTGTCCCTGGTGGACAGCTTTGGTGAAGGAATTATGGAAGAAAGCCTTGTATGAAGTCTTTGGCAAGGTGTACATTCTCTATAGGCCTTAAAGAGCTTCTAGCTCTTGATTATTTCCCCACATTCTCCATGGCCTTCATAGCACTGGTTTTTAATGTTGGGCAAGTCTGTCTTCATAGCAAGAGAAAACATTAAGAGTTTTTCAAATTTGAAGTAGGAAATTGGTTTCTGTACTTCTGAGCCCTGTGCAGGGAGAACCTTATAGCTGGGAAGACAAGATTAATGCGTGGAAATATTCTACAGTGTAAGACAGCATAACGGAGTGCCAAAATTTGCACATGAAGTGCTGCACAATTGAAAAAGAAATGGAAAGAGAATGGTTGCTGGAATACTTGGAACTAGGCTTCCAAACAAAGTAACAGAAGGAAACATGAAGGCCCCTTTGTGAGCAGCCCTTTTGCAAAACCATATTCCTCTTAGTTACCCACAGAGCACGCTTAGGTTCCCTTTCAGTGCCTACGGGCTGCTAGTGACCCCGCTTATGGCCTCTCAGCATTTGAGTGTGGCCAATAGATAATGCCGATGGAACGATTTCAGAAGACGTTATGACCTCATAGGTGATTTTGCAACTATGTGCAACCAGTGCTATAGTATCTTATCAATAAATAGATTGTTCTATTCATTTGAAAGTGCTTAACGATTTGGAGGGTTTGCTCCAAGTCTGCCATTATGGCTTAAGAATCAGAGCTAGAGAGAGAGAGAGAGAGAGAGAGAGGGAGAATGCTTTGTGTTCTTACCTGTACCTTCTTTTCTGGTGTGTAGGGAACATGGAACACACACACTATTATAAGAATAAGGAAAAAATCTGTTGTATGCAGAATTTCTTCTTTCCCATAGTTTTTCTCTTGACATCATGAGATAAGATTTTTTTCTTAGTGCTGGGCACTTAGTTCTGAGCCCACAGATGCACCTGTTCAAAGCTGAGTGGACGGCGGTGATTGAATTCCTGTAGTTAACTGATCTGATTGCTTTTTGAAACTCGAGGCTGCGCACTCCCAGCAGTGCTTCCTGTGCTACAGCCGTGTCCCCAGCAAAGGAGCCTTCGTGTTGTTTTTCAGGTTGCTGCTGCCTCTGTGTTACTGTAGATCTCATTTTAAACAAAAAGGTGCCTCCAGTAACTGTGAACCCTTCCGAGTTCATGTATTTAAATATAAGTGCTGTTGTAAAATATAAATCTGTACACAGAATCTTGGACTGTCTGTGTATCTTTTGTGCCAAACAACACAAGTAAGACGCAGAGGTGTTTCAGTCTCAATTTGCCTTTTTAAGGTCAAAAGAGTGGAAATAGTACACTACTTGTATATTATAAAATGAGTTGTTATAATATGACTCACTTCTAAGTACTATATATTTTCCCAAACACAATTTTGGGCCATTTCTACTCCCCTATATTAATAGCAGAGGGGGACACCTCTGCTATTATTAGTATGTCTCCACTAAGGAATTTTACTAGGCTTACCTAAGTATACACATGATGCTATGAAATGTTTGTAATGTCTATAAAAGATTTTTCTTTGCTGGGTTCCAATTGCTGATAGTGCTGTTACTGGCCAAGAATGGTCATCGAAATCATCTATATTCTTTTCTCTCCCTTTTCTGTGCTGTGTCTCCAAGGCTTTCATTCGGTGTCTCCTCATGCCATGCTAATTGTCCCAGAAAGCTGAGGCATGGGTGGTACTAGAATAAACACCCATTTGGATTCTAGATGCCAAGAGGAAAAGCTTTCTGCCTAGGTCAAAGTTGCCATTTATTACCAAGCTACATTTCCAGCAATCCTGAAAAAAAAAGCCAACTTGCCATGTGAAAGATTACACAAGACACTTTATATTTTAGCCATCACTTCTTCCAATTCTGTTTTTGCCTTTGTGATTCTTATTTTTTAATCTTTATTGTATTTTTTCATTACCATTTAGTTTGCTTAAACCTCCTCCCCCCTAGCTCCCAGCAATCACTACACTGTTGTCCATGTCCAGGAGTTCTTTTTCCTTTTGGCTTAAAAATATATATCAAGAAAAGATGATCAAAATAGCTTTCTATAGAAAAAAAATGAACTCAGCCAGTTTATTTCTCCAGATTTTTTGTTACTATTCTCTCAAAAAAAAAAAAAAAAAGAAAATGCATCTCATTGAGCTTTTATTGTTGATTCTGCAGAGTATTTTCCATCTTCTCCATTTCCAAATGTTGTAACAGAATTGTAAATATGGTATGGTTTTCCACAGAAGCTACTTCCTCTTTAATAAGTGCTTTCCCACCCCACAGATATTAATGAGTGTGAAACACCGGGGATCTGCATGAATGGGCGCTGTGTCAACACCGACGGCTCCTACAAATGTGAATGCTTTCCCGGACTGGCCGTGGGGCTGGATGGACGAGTGTGTGTGGGTAAGATTAAGGCACAGCCAGATGTAGATAAGGACCCATGCTTTGCCAATCCATAAAACCCACCAGTAACAAATGTATTCTACTGTAGTAGGTACAACATCATTAGTATTTATGGAGCAACAAACCAACAGGGTCAGTTCTCCTCTTGGATAGATTGCATATTAATCCAAGGGCTAGAAAGATGAGCTGAAATCAATGAAAAGCAAGGGAACCCTCATCTCCCCCCCTTTTTCTTGCCCAATCACATAGCTGTCCTGAATTTCCTCCAACCTGCTTTTGTTGAGAATGGTTTTGAAATTGGCCTGTGCGTGCTCATTATCTCTTGGCAGACACATTCATGGAGTATTAATGTCCAAATGGAAGTGTTAAATGTGAAGGAGGATATGAATAATCAAGAAACTTACATGCTAATAGTTTTATGCGGTTTTATAAGAAGTTTGAGTTTTGTTAAGAAATAGATATGAATTTTATCCAAATTATTTTTAAGAAAGCTGGTTAGGAAACCCTTTGGATTGGGCATAGCTGGAAACTCCCTCCCTGATGGTGACACTGTTCATGGACCAACATCTGCAGATTTATATAAGGAACATTTTACAGATCAAACTTCCTTTTTTTGAAAGTACATCTAATTCAGACATTCAATAATTACATGTCTATGTTGAGGTAGGCCACAGTTCACAAAGATCTTATTTATCATGGGGTGAGATTCAACAACCATCCATCATTCAGTCAGCATTTATTAAGTGTCTGCGCTGTGCAGGCCTGAGGAAGACAGAAATGAATGAGATACAATTCCAGCACTTACATGCTTCACAGTTGGGTACCCCCCAAAAGTCCCTAGAAAACAGGACTCTGGCCATTGGTTTCCAGTGCTTGGAAGCTGAATGTAGTTTGTTTTGTTTTGATGGTATTTTATTGAGACCTAACACCAGGGGCATTCTTTGTGAGTTCGAACAGAGACGATGGCTAAATAAAGCTAGGTCCAACTTTGACCTGGGGGTGGTTCTCATTTGTTTGAAGTGATGGTGTAATGGCAGATACTTATTCCTGGTTAGACACACACAGGCGGAGCACATGCTATGGTGGATACAAGAGAGGCCAGTGCGTCAAGCCCTTGTTCGGTGCTGTTACTAAATCCGAATGCTGTTGTGCCAACACTGAGTATGCATTTGGAGAAGATCCTTGCCAGCCGTGTCCTGCACAGAATTCAGGTAGGTGGGGTCACGGGGGTGCCTGGTACTGCCTGCCTTCTGTCACCATCTGCAGTCTTGCATTTATGGAATTTACAGAAGTCACAGGGAAAGATTACATACACTCTCCAGGTACATACCATGTACCTTCCTGGGGTCTGACCCACGTTGCTCACCCAGGCCTAACAGCCAGTTGGAGCAGGCAGCACATCCGTGCCTCCCATCAGAGCTCCTCCACCTCAGTGATACTCATGCTCTTTGGAATACATGCCCCTCACTTTGTTTTCTAACGTAGTCCACAGTGTTTGCATTTTGCAGGAACTCCCTCAGGGCGGGCTATTACACAGTGTAAAAGTAACTCATTTTTGGGTTACCTGAGTATTTCCAACTTTTCTCCAAAAGGCCTAGTGAATTTTGTTGAAATCCGTCATGTTGTTCTAAGTGTGCTATTCCTGAATGATTTTATTCAACCCTCGGGAAAAAGTAATTACTTCTCTTTGAAACAACCTGGTGAAGTGAAAAGGGAACTGGTCCCTCAGTTCCAGAGCTGCTCCCAGCCACAGGCAAAGTACTTAATTTAAGGGGGTTCGTTTTTCTGTGGATTTTTGTTTATTTAGAAAATTTTCTCACTTACTTTCAAAAAGACTTGTGATGGCTTACATTAGTAAGCATTAAGTACAAATTAGAATGGAAAAGGGATTCTTTAGTTTTCTCATCCAAAAATAACTTATCTTTGGTAATCCAGTTGTAAATCATTTCTATTTGTAAGGCAAAAAGAGTTTGTTGAAAGTAACACAATAGACTATCTACATTTGAATACAATTTTAAAGTAGCTTGGCCATTGACTTCTAATGTCCTAAAATAGCATTAGATCTAATATTGAAAATGTAGCTCTGATTGGTTGCTTCACATTTAAGATTCAGTTAGTTCATTTCTGACTAGACAAAATTAATTAATTAAAGACTGATGCACAATTTTAAAACATTTGTCACTTTGAAAATTATGGAGTTAGAAATTAACATATTTTATGAAAATTAAAGTTAAATGTAAGACTTTAAAAGAAATAAGATACTAATTAAAGAAAGAAAGCTTTATTCTGGCTCCTTTACCTGGTGACTAACACACAAATTATCATTATATACATGGTTACTAATCAGTTAAATATATATGAACAATGCTTCAGTTACATAATAGGCAGAGATACTTCCATGTAACTGCACACTTGTATGTTATTACTGTCAGCCTATTGTGTGTTACTTGAACTCTCCGAAGCACTTCTGTCACACACTTCGAACTCAGAAGATGGACGAGTATCAGGAAAACTGGTGCACCAGACTGTGAGTGACTGCTCACATGTCAAGTGGGTGGAGGAGCCAAACTTACAACCCGAGACCCTTGGTGCATATGGTTCTTAGTTTTCACCTTTCCCTCTGGATGGAGTACACCTCCAAAAAATTTTATGGCACATAGGAAAATAAAATGGGCTTGTAAAAAGATGACTGAAAGAGACCAGATTTCTTTAGGCAGTAAAGCTTAGAGTTAAAGTTGAAGTCCAGTTTCACTAGCCTCTGTCTGATGTTTCAGTGGATTTGCCGAAGAGGCCCATGTGTGAAAGTGGTTTCGTTCAGTTTGGCTTCTCCATCTCTTTGGTAGATGACAATGCCAAATCATGAAGGACCTGAATGTGGGAATCCCTCATTGCAGGGGAGAAGGGGGACTTTCAGAAGTATTGCAAATATCCAAAATTAATATCTTCAGTTCATTTAATGAGAAACTCCAACCACACAACATCTAAAGCATATCTTTGTGCTCTGGAAATCAACTGGCTGTATATGAAGCTATTTCTCACTAGCTGAGCATTTCCTGCTCACAGAAATTGGTCAGTTAAATACACAGGAAGCATAATTATTAGGACATTTTTCATCTGTTTCCATACCACACTCTCCGCGGCACATGCTGAGTTAGCTCAACAATGCCTGTCATTTAAGCGCTTGAGCTGTGCCAGGTGTCGTGCTGAGCACTTCATGCGTTCTCTCATTAAATCCATAGAACTACAGTGTGAGTTGGGTATCTCTGTCTCCAATTTATAGAAGAGGAAAACTAACAGGGGGAAATGCCGTGTTCCCAAGACCCCCGGCAATAAGCATTGCCATCAGCAGCATCCAAACCCATGCTGACCTGAATTCACCACAGAGAACACTCTAGTGCCAGATCTTGCCCAGATGGAAAAGAGTGAGGACAATAATGTATCTGCATTTAGGCCAAGCATCAGCTAATTTAGCACTGACTGTAAAAGTACTTCTCATATAACTGGTATGATTTCGCTTTTCTTTTTTTATCACTTGTAGTATTTCTCTACTTTTTGATAGATGTTTCAATTAATTGCCGATGTGTGAGAAAAAAAAGGATGTATTTCTTTTTTGCTCCCCATTCCTGTCTTTCAAACACACAGTATAGACAACCTTCTATTTGTTCTCCCTTTCACTCCCTTTGAGATTTAAAAATTAAGAGAGTTTACCCGCTTTTCTTAAATTTACATTTGCTAGAAGGCACAGACTCTGAAGGATTCAACATTAAGTTTTTGTCTGTACAGTGTAACTCAATTGCGTCACTGTCATCAGGAAAATAATTTTCTAGCAAAAGTTTAAGGCCTGTTTGCTTCAGCAGTGAGGTGCACTTGACCCCCATAAAAAGGCCCATCCCTAGTATCCAGCTTCCTGCCACTTAAGTACAAATGACTTATATTTGACCATGAAGCACTTAATGTCCCTTTAAATATTGTTGGATTGTATGTAAAATATTGTATCAGTTTTAACCAATAAGTTTAATTTTAAAAATAGAAGTAGAAACCTGATCCATCACAAGTTTGGGAACATATTCTATAACTCTCAATTTCTTTAATAGGATCTCACAGTTTTAATATCATGCCATACTTCTCCTATAGACTTATCATATAGAAAGAGTCTAGTACTCTGGAAAACAGTCATTTGAAAAGTACATTTTAATGCAAGCACAGATACCCTGCTGTTTTGGTGAGTGGAGGTTAGAGAATTTACAGAGAGAAACAAGAAAATGTTAAGAACTGGGTACTGGAAAAACAGCTTGCACTGAGAAACAAAATTATTCCCAAGATGGTGGGAGAAAGTTTTATTAACAGCGAAGAAACCACACTTTAACAGGCACATTTCACTGTAAGTGTAAACTGTTCCCTGGTGAACAAAATCAAGTTATAGGAAAAACACCTTTTCCGAAAGTGCTTTGCACAAGGAATTGCTGTAACTTGCTTATAGCCTTAAAAGTTGTTTTCCTCCTTGATGCAGAGCCGTTAAAATGGGAGCTTGGCATAATGAATGGCGACTCCCCCCAGGAGATGCTTTTTTTCCATTGCCACTTATTTCAGTTCCACTCACTTAGGAGGAAATGATGTGTGCAGAGCCAAAAGCAGGATTGACCTGTTCTGCAAACAAGGGAATCATTTACTATCTGTTAATTTATTGCAGCGGAATATCAGGCGCTCTGCAGCAGTGGGCCAGGGATGACATCAGCAGGCAGTGGTAAGGACCTGCTTCAAAATTTACTACCTCGAGCATGTGCAGAGGCAGGATCGGGCCTTCCTGTGGGTTTCTAGCTGGTCCCTTTACACCAGCGCGGCCATCACTGTATGATGTACCTAGGTCACCTAGAAGCCTCCCAGCGGCAGAGCAGCCATGGCACAGTGGGTCCTGGGATTGCTGGGTGTGGGTGTGGGGCTTGGAACTGTGGGCTGGGTGAGCTCCTGGGGGGCGGGGTGTTGGAGGACAGATTAGATCCCGTGACTGATTACTGGTGTACAACAAGGGTTAGCCTGGTCTCCCTTTCAGTCTCCCGCTATCAAGTACAATCAGGGTTGTGGGCACAAGTGAACTGTTATTTTGTAACTGTCTAGTGCTCAGTCATCATAAGATGGCAATTGGGAGCCATCTTATGTTTTATATTGTTTATCTTATATTTTGTAGCGTGCAATGACAACAATTAACTGAGTCGGATGAGAATGAAGTAGTTAAGTGTAGGAGTAAGAACTAGAGAAATATCAGTGCTATAAAAGGAATTACAATTAAAAGGGAGAACTGGAATAAGTATAAAATGAGTGGTATGAAACAGGGAGGGATTCTTTTATTAATGTAAGACTAAGTAATTTGATTCAGGAGAGATCTAAATAAAGTACACGGGCTGAACTGATGGTCAGTTCATTCAAGTTGATTGATTTCATCATTTTGTGTGGATGAAGATATAGACAGGATATTTGGAGGATAAGAGAGGAAAAGTAAGGAAATTTTATAATTAATAAAGAGTTGGGAGTAAGTAAGTCGTGCTAGAGACCTGCAGAAGTGAACAAAGGTCAACCCTGATTTATAGAAGAGTCAGGGACCAGGAACCATTACTGTCGAGATTTGAGACTGCCATTCACTGATTGTCATTCTGCATCACCTTTGACTATGAGAGCTCTCCTTGGTCTGAGAGAGCACAGAAGCGAGGGGACCCAGCCTCCTCTGGGCAGAGCTGCAGAGGCTTTTCCAGAGCAGGGGGCGTCTCAGTGGGCTTTAGACCAATGCATGGGTCTGCTCCAGGCACTCCTGACACAGAGCGAAGAGGCTTTTTTATGCTCACCTGAGAGTGAGAGTGTAAAGTCAATAAACAGCGTTTATGTTTTAATTTGAGCTTGAGGATATTACTGGACTTACAAAAGTTTGAACCATGAGAATGACACAGTCAGCGGGTGGCAATGTGGAAAGTAGATGGAAGATGGACAGCTGGTGGCAGAGAGACCAGTTGTAGGGCTCCAAGCTCTGCATTTGATCCACTTTTCCATCTGGGGTTTGGGAGAAAAGTTCAGGGGATCTCCTTCAGCTTGATTAAGGACTGGTAATCTTGTAGGTCCAGCTCAGATGCAAGTTCCTCTCAGGGACTAAGGGAAGGAAGGTAAGACTCAGAATATCTTGTGCTGAGAAAAAAGGGTCAAGCTTTCTCATCAAAATGCAATCTTTTTTTCTTTCACAAGGTCCTAAGGTCATTGCATTTATTGTTAACAGTATTTTTTGACAGTTCATTCGGTGTTTACTTTAGAACATTACTGATTGTGAATTTTTGTGTGCTGCAGATATAAATGAATGTGCATTAGATCCTGATATTTGTCCAAATGGAATTTGCGAAAATCTCCGTGGGACCTACAAATGTATATGCAACTCAGGATATGAAGTGGATGCATCTGGGAAAAATTGTGTCGGTGAGAAGTTTCACCTGTTTTCTAAGACATTTCATGCATATTGCTTTCATTTTGATGCTTGGACAAAATTGCTCTTGAAGGACTTCAAGGACTGGGCTACACTTTGGGTACTTCTAAACGAGACTCCAGTGAAAACAAGTTTTATTATTTTATTTTTCTTTGGGGGCCTCTCTTCATTGACACAAAAATGTCACTATTTATTTGGGCAGGCCAAAGAGACACAGGGATGTTTTAGCTTCATCCAGAAGTCACCCCATGGGAAGCAAAAGGGAGAGTTTGAGAAGTTGTAGGGGTTTTTCCTTTCATGCTTTGGTACACACTCTAAGTGGGAACAATTACTGTCAGGTCAGAAGTACGTTCATATTTCAGATCGTGTTCAGTAGTATGAAGTTAGAACTCAAAGACCCACTCCAGCCATTTCCCACACAGGGTTCCAGGGACTGCCTATTTTTTTAGCTTCCTCATCAATTGCTCAATTTAAGTTTCCAAGTTTTCTGACATCATCAGTTTAAGAATTGCAATATGAGCCTTTGGAACAGTGTTAGCATTTCCTTATACTATTTTGAAAGAATCTCAGTATGCCACCTGCTCAGCCAATAGCACAGCTTCATACTCATAGAAACTTTATAAATATGTTGCTGATTTAAGTGAATTTAATGCTGTGACCCATGTAGCTCTCCAGTGCTGAATGTATATATCCTTTATGTCAGGGCTACTAGCTTGTCAAGTGAGGATCTAAGTAGAATCTCTCAATGTCTAAAAAATGCCTTGTGAATGTATTCTGTGGGCTGGGTGATGTTATAGCCCAAATGGGTACTAAAAAAAAAAAGCTGTGTAATTTCCATTCTTCCTAATCTAAGTCATACATATCAAAAGGCAGATTTTGCATTAGATGGCTACTGTTCAGCTGAAAGCAAGGGGGTTTCCCCAGCTCTCTAAATCTTGAGGCTGAATTCCTCATGACAACTGTAAACTCTAGAGATTGCCTCATACTTGATAGACATTACTGAAGACCCTTTAAATTATTCCAAAGGAGAAACACACATCCTGGAACTAACACATATCAAAGATGGACCATGCTTTCTGAATATTAATTTAGTTCCTTAAGTGAATAGGATTAGACCTTTGAGTTCTGGTACAATGAGGCAATTAAATAAATATTAGTGATTTCTAGTAAATCCAGATTTTCTTTCTGCTAAAGAAAGAAGTGTATTGAATAATGTATGGTGAGTCTAGACTTTGTACATATCAAGTACAGATGATCAGGCCTTAAAATTAGGCAGTTTAACCAAAAACCAGTGGTACTTCTGTACCAATGGTTCAGAGGTTTTGCCTCTTGGTTTGAATTAGTCATGTCAGTAGGACCTGAAACCCTAACTAAAAGAGCAGAGATGTTGCATGCAAGTGATGAGCTCTTTAAAAACTTCACTTTTGTTGGTTTTCCAGATATTAATGAATGTGCATTGAACAGTCTTCTCTGTGACAATGGGCAGTGTCGGAACACTCCTGGAAGTTTTGTCTGTACCTGTCCCAAGGGCTTTGTATACAAACCTGACCTAAAAACCTGCGAAGGTAAACTATTTTTTGTTCTTGTACTGTGTTCTTTGTTGTCTTTTGGAATGCTGTTAGAAAACCATGAGAATAGATTAGAGTTTCTTCTATTTTAGACAGTTATGCCCCTTTAGTTGAGATTCTTTGGTCCTGTACAGCACTTATAGATACTTTGCAAGCTGCTGATGGTACTTACCTGCAATTAGCATATTATTTGCCATTTATTTTGAGTTCAAGTGCCATTTTTAAAGCATTCATTTTGCATTTGCCTGAAATTGGCATTCTGTTCACTATCATTTAATAGACAGAGAAAGCATTACATATATGCTGTTTGAGTTAGTTATTCAGAAGTTGCACTTACATTTGCTCCAGATTTTCTGAATAAAGAGATTCATCCATGTACCAGATTCTGAGCTATAGAGATGTGCTTAATTATTATCTTGGCATTCCATCTAGCCTAGAAAAATTCTATTTAGGCCAGCTTTACTGTCTAATGAAGAATACATGGTAGCAATTGAGTCCAAAGTTTAAATATTCATTCATGCCCAAGACTAGTTTTCAGCAGTAATGTTGACCTGTTCTTGTTTCAGACATCGACGAATGTGAGTCAAATCCTTGCATTAATGGAGTCTGCAAAAACACCCAAGGCTCTTTTATTTGTGAGTGTTCTTCTGAGAGTACTTTGGATCCGACAAAAACCATCTGCATAGGTATTTATCTTTCCGAGAATGATTTTTCTCTGTTTATCAAGGGTGCTGTGTTTCAGTATCTACTAAAGGTTTTCCCCCCTGCCTTCCACAGAAACCATCAAGGGCACTTGCTGGCAGACTGTTATCGATGGGCGCTGTGAGATCAACATCAATGGAGCCACCTTAAAGTCCCAGTGCTGTTCCTCCCTTGGTGCTGCCTGGGGCAGCCCCTGTACCCTATGCCAAGTCGGTAAGGGAAGTGGCTGCTGTGGCTCCCGTGCCGTTCCTATGCTTGTTTTGCTTAGAAAGGGGAAGCCTAGTACTTTGTACCTTTGGGTCAAATGGAGAATTTTAGAAAATTTAATTCTGATGACCTCAATGAAGCATATCACTGAATAGGAAAGTGAGAGAAGTTTCAAAGACAATGATTTCAGGGAATTTGGCAATTTATCATTTTCTGTCACCACATTGTAATACAGCTAGCTGGTGTGGCTTTCTGGGTCAGCAATTCCTGTTGGCCCTCTGCAGAGCCTAATGATTAGGGGTCCTGAGCTTTTTATAGGTGCACATTCTCTTCCAAAAAAAAACAAATTAATGTAAAGGAAACAGTATTCATGACTAAACTTCTAAATCTGTTACAGAGTTGAGGTTTGAGAGCCTTGCTGATGATTTTGTTGATTTGATGTTTGGGTATATAATGTGTGAATTTATATACTGTGAATGCTGCAGGGCATGGGATCTCGAAGTTCTAGAGTTTGTTTCCCATATCCACGTCACAGTAACCCTATAGGGTGATTCCTGTTTCAGGGTTACCAGCAAGAGAGAGATCTAGTCAATTTCCTTCTTGGTCTTCAGCTTAGCATGATTTTTAGGGTACCTTTGGGTGGTTTTGGATATCTCAGAGAAATTGGGCTTTATTTAAGGGGATATTTCATTATTATTCTTTTTCACTTATGCAATCTCAGAAACACTGTTATCTCAGACTTATTCATAGCAACAAAATCTAATTCATGTTCCAGGTCCTCTTTCATGTTTCTTATACTAGGTCATAATTATAAAGTCTGGATATTGTTATCTCAAATTTGTTTTTTGTTTGTTTGTTTCGATTTGATTTGTTTTTACAGATCCCATATGTGGTAAAGGCTATTCAAGAATTAAAGGAACACAGTGTGAAGGTATTTATGATTATTTATAAACCATCAACTTCGTGTGCTTGAAGAATGCTTGTGTTATTTTGGGCTGGGTATAGATGTCCCATAACTTCACAGTAAGAAATATGCAGCAGAGAAAAAAATAATGGGAACTGCAGAACATGACAGATGTTCATTTCACCAGGATATATACCCTATGGCCAGTTTCAAACCTCTGTGTCCAGGGTGCAGGGTAGCTGAAAATGCTTTAGGTTGACCATGGTTTGAATTGACTGCACTTCCAAATGCTGTATATACCAGAAGATAAAATAGGAGTTTTTGAACCAGGCTGTAAAATTTGCCTTTTTCTGGGTTTGTCCTGGGCTTTGTTTGTTGGTTGGTGTGTTTCATAGTCATGGATGATTGAGAAGGACACACTGCTGTATTGTTTCTGCAAGTCTGTGTGGCTCATCGTCAGTTTGCTGTGGTTCTTTCTTGTGGAGTCCAGATAGACATAGGTCAGGGTGACTAACACAACCTGACATGACAGGGCAGCTGAAAAATTTTAAAAACAGCAATTAGTCCCATATGTGGGATGAAATGAAGTTTTTTCCCTGCTAAAATAAGGAGAAACACTGCAACCCCCACCCAGGGGCTTGCTTTCCAAATGATGACTGAATTCTTTGGCCTTTCTTTGGTCCAGACCCATTGTTAATAAGTTATCTGACCTCAGCAGCACATTTTGGTGTACAAGTGGCCAGAACAACACCAAAAAAACCCCCAAGAAGGTAAATTTCCCCTTTCCATTTATCTCTCTTACAAGGAAATTCTGGAACATTTTTTCTCCTAACATCCCTGGTTTGGGAAGTCAGTTCTTCTAAATACAGACCCAGTGGATGTGAATTTCTTAAATAATGCTCCACTTTTTTTTTTTGACATTGACAAATAAGTGCCTTTCTTTGGATTAATTTGATGGTGAATACTTTTCCAAATTAAGTGCAGAGAACATACTGTTCTGCGTTAAGCAAACTGTGATGGACCGGCACATTTGAGAGAGATTGAGTGAATGATGAGTGGATGAACATGAGCATCTTTCGACTCTCCACAACTCAAACTGGGACCACCAAGGTTTTGACAGAACAGTCTGAAACTATAGCTAAGTTAGAAATAGTAATACACATCTGGGGACTTCTGAGCACTTCTTGAAAGAGAATCTTTTTGCTGTCCCCACATATTCCTTAGTAGGATTTTTTGGTATGCTGTTTCAAGTTCTTTATTCTTTGGTACTTTGCAAAACCAGGCTTCCCTTTCTCTACTGATTTCCAAACATCTGGACTCATAAAGCTAATTATATGGCTCCTGGGAGCCTTACCTGGATAGCCACACTACCCAGAACTGTCCCTGAGACCTTGCACCAGCCCCCTGTCTCTAAAACTCCAAAATTACTCCCTGAGTCCATGGAGAAACTCTTATATCTTTGGTGGCAGGTGAGCTCTCTTTGTTGCTATTCAGATGTCCCAGAAATTCTAGCCAAACTATTTGGAGACAAGCTAATTTTGTGAACTTACCAGGTTAAAATGGCCTTTTCTGTTATGAGAATAGTTATGACCTCAAGAATAGAATAAATAGACGATGTTTCAGAGATACATTAACTCATGCTTTTTTTCTTCCTTCATAGATATAAATGAATGTGAAGTGTTCCCTGGAGTGTGCAAAAACGGCGTGTGTGTTAACTCCAGGGGATCATTTACCTGTCAGTGTCCCAGTGGGATGAGTTTGGACATCACAGGGAGGATCTGCCTGGGTAAATACTGAGCTCATCACTTTCCTAATGATCATTTCTTAAAGATTATTAAAACTTCAATTGACAAGATAGAGCTGAATGTTTGGTTCCCAGAACAGAGACACATACATCCCAAATTCAGTATTTCCATTAGAATCCATGATGGTTTCTTGGAAGAAGAGCCTTCCTGATTTAAGCTCTTTGTTTATTCCTTGTATGAAGAGCAGAGAACACATTATGGAAGAGAAACTGTAGTTGATATGTAGCTGTTCCTTAACACTGCCATTGTAGTTATTAACCCAGAGCTGCTAAATCCACCCCCGGACCCCCTCCCCATATGTTATGGGCTACAGGATTTGAAGTGAATGGTAGGGAGAACAATTTCAGTTGGAAACTGCTAGGCAGGTTCTACTATTGGCCAGAATGACAGATCTTTGCAGAAAATTCTTGTGAGTATCAGGAATGAAGAGTGCCACAGTTTTGAATAGTGAACCTGAGAGAGCCCAGGGCTGTTGACACCGTCAGTCATGATGGGCTTCTCCAAGCCAATGGCTACAGCCCAAGTGGCAATAGTGCAGAAGAGACTGGGCACAGAACCCTGAGTTCTTAGAAAGTTGCCCTGTAGGTCTGTAGTGGCATGAGGTTTGAGAGCCCATCACCATTCTTGTGGGGTCTGGCAGACTTACTCTGATGTTAATACTACAGCTTCTGACTGCTAGTAGTATGTCTCTTGGATCATGGGTTTCTGAGTCCGTGACTATGGAAATAAGGCTCAGACTCATTGTGTATCTGAACCCTTATTACACTAAAGAGCATTCTTAGTGAAGGCCCACTGTAAGTGGTTAAAACACTGGTATGCAGCTAAGGGATTTGGATCATTTACCAATTAGAATAAACAAACCTTTAAATATAGAACTTTTGGGTTTATAATGTAAGCAATATGAAAGAGAAAAGTTGGAATTCAAAGGCTTGAGTCTTTGTGTAACTATGGAGGCCTGTTAATGCCATTCTGAGTCTTAGCTTCTTTGTTTTAAAAGTGGTCAACATATAGTGAGAAACTTCTTTCAGGTTCTTTAGCTGAAAGATGCTTTAATATTTAATTTATAAATTATTTAAGAAGTATCCATCTTAATAAAGGCAACTCTTGAGTAAAGTTGCCCAGAGGCCTCAGAAGCTTCCTAACATCAAAGGAAGCTTGGGCACTTAGGTGAATGGTTAACAACCACCTTGTGAAGAAGAAAGAGAGGGAATATCATGCCTTATGTTTTAATTACGCTTTACCATGTTCAGATGCACAATCTCACTTGAGCTTCATAGTAACCCCCTGAGAGATGAGTGG
The DNA here is from genome assembly GCF_021234435.1 of Artibeus jamaicensis. Taxonomy (NCBI): domain Eukaryota; kingdom Metazoa; phylum Chordata; class Mammalia; order Chiroptera; family Phyllostomidae; genus Artibeus; species Artibeus jamaicensis. The sequence goes on from NW_026521883.1 coordinate 22,501,187, forward strand.
AACATCATTTTACAAATGTGGAAATTCAGGTTCCAGGTTAATAATTGTCTAAGACGAGCAGACTTCTCAGTCACAGAATAGGACCAAATTCTAGGTCTTCTGACCTCTGGTCTGCCACTCTTTTTACTCTTATTCATAATCCCCTGAATCTGGGGTTGGAGCTAGATGTACCCCACGTTGCACCCAGAAGAATGTATACATAAGCGCATGTTGAAGTGAAAGAAGTGACTGAGGAGTGAACAGCTTTTCTTTGCTGCTTTTCCTCTTTAATTTCAGGTGGGGTGTTTCTCTCCACAGTGACATGACTCTGAGGAAAAGGGGCTGGAGCTAGTTCAGATGTCCTCCAACGACCAAGACTGCAGTTTGCTTTTTTAGCTACAGATGAGATGTCAGGACGTTATGGCAGGCACACATTGGGAGCAGACAAGTCATGAAAACAGCTCCCCAAAGCCTATCACTGCACTTCTCAGAAGGCTGCTCCTTACATAGGATTATCAGAAAACACCTCATGTCAAAAAGAAACTTTGCACGAATAGGTGGTGCAAATATGTATGAGTTACCCAATAGGAGACTCTGTGTTAGGCAGGAATGCCCATCACAAACCCTGGGTTTCTTTTGAGGACAAAATAATTCTAGTCAGTAACTATGTAGAAAATTCTTGAGTGTATCATTATACTTTGCCGAACACAACCCGGCAGTTCAGGGTGTGAGACCAGAGTTGCTCTCCTCAGCCTCCGCTGCTCTCTGGCAGATAACCGCGTGGAAACCTGCTACCTGAGGTACGACGACGAGGAGTGCACTCTGCCCATATCTGGCCGCCACCGCATGGACGCCTGCTGTTGCTCCGTGGGGGCGGCCTGGGGCACCGAGGAATGTGAAGAGTGTCCCGTGAAGAACACACCCGATTACGATGAGCTCTGTCCCAGAGGCCCCGGATTCGCCACAAAGGAAATTACAAATGGGAAACCTTTCTTCAAAGGTACGATGGTTTCAGTGGTTGATTGCTCTTCTTTTCAGACTGGCAGGTGCATTTCCATGAGCCTAGAGTTCTATTAATGGAATTGCAATGAATATCACCAGTGTGGTCATCATCTCAGCATATGTTGTTTGCCTCCTGAACTCCCTGTAACCAGACATTCACTTTCTAATAGATTTTCTTTTTCTACTTCTCAGGCTCTCCTGAGGTCCCTTGCCTCTCCCATGTAGCCATTATTAAGTGTTAAAGTAGGTTTTAATGCCACACTAAGCCAAACATAAATGAAAGGAAATGGGGAATTTCTATGCCATCTGCCAAAGCCACTATGATAGGACATTTTATCCACCGATTTAGCACCCAGTGACTGCAGCGTAGAAAATGGGGGTGAGTGGCATGCGACACTCAGCGGCAGATGCTTGTTCTCCAGATTCAGTGAAGTTCTCTCCTGTGGCCGACACACCCCAGTAACATGATAGGTCAAATATTACTTAAGTTTTGTATGCCGTAATCTCAAATCCATGCAAAAAACCTGAAGTTGCAGATTTAAACTAATTCCAAAATTAATTTAAGTTTTTATGCACAATGAAACAGGACTTGTTTACTTCAGCATATGGAAAATCGTAATTGGTTCCTCAGAATTCTGATTATTCAGAGAGGCTCAGCTTATGTTCCCAGTATAGAGTATTCTGGTGGTTGCCTGTTGCGTCTGGTCCTAATCCAAACTTCATAACTAAATCAAATGGGAAATGAGTATGTAAATAGCACTTAACTAGCCTTATAGAAAAATGTGTAGACTTTTTTTTCTACTGAGCATTTGGTCCAAGAAGCCTTAGGGTTTTAAATTGTTGTGTCTGGAGAGAGAGTTTCTAGATGGCCCTCTTAAATGTCTCTTAAGTTAATTTTAAGAAACTTGAGTGATTTGCTTCCAAAGGCTATGGAAATCCATTGCCACAGAAGGACTTGATGTTCTTGAAATTTAATCTGCCAATTCTGTCTCTCGTGACACCATGTAGAAATGAACTTGTATTTCTTGAGCTTTAGGTCGTATTTTGGAAAGGCCCCTAAATGGGGAAACTCAGGTTCCATGTTCCAGAAGCTGTCTCCCAGGAAACAAAAAACTCTTTTATTTACATTAATGAACCTTTAAGGTTATATATGATATTTGAAACTCATGTATTTTAAAAAGCATGAAAAAGCATAAATGAACATCTCATTTCTCTCCACCGGTGATTTTCAGCCGGTACCGCAAGAGGCGCACTGGTGCGCTGCTGGCATTTTTAAAGCGTGTGGTTCCTGACGCTTTAGTCAGGGGCACTGACCTCTTCTCCCTTAGATTGTCAGATGAAGAAAATGACAGCAGCCAGCACAACAATATTTGTCAAGTTTGAAAGAATCAAAATTATGCCTGATTTTTGTCAGATCAGCAAAAATATATTTTTTGGTGTGCCACAGAATTTTAGTAATTTGATGTCTTCCATAAGCTGAAAAAGGCTGAAAATCACTCTCTACACAGTCATTTGATTGCTGTGGGCAATATATTCTAATATTCTTCTATGTGCTTTAAGTCTAGACACCAATGGTTTAGAGTATTCATTCAGCAAATATTTAAATGTTCAGTATGTATCATACAGTGTGCTGAATTCTACAAGTCTAAGTAAATACTCTTTACTTCTCTGATAGTGCTTTCTAAAATAGAAGTTTAAAAGACTTGAAATGTTTCCACAATCATATTCCCTGTATATTATCGCATATTCTTTAAAATGAATATTGCCAAGACCTTATATCAAGAACTTCCAACCTCCTGAGTTGTAAATGGTAGGCACTGAGCCCTAATTGGTTTCTCACAAACTTTTCACACATTTTATTTTTCTTGAAGATATCAATGAATGCAAGATGATCCCCAGCCTCTGTACCCATGGCAAGTGCAGAAACACCATTGGCAGCTTTAAGTGCCGGTGCGACAGTGGCTTTGCGCTTGACTCTGAAGAGAGGAACTGCACAGGTCAGTGGAGGGCTCACCTTGGAGGGACACCCTTTGGAACTCTTCATCTTTATTCCACAAGATTGAAGGCTGTCTCGATACTCATTTGCTGCCACTTGCTGCTTTTGCGCAGACATCGATGAATGCCGCATATCCCCTGACCTCTGTGGCCATGGCCAGTGCGTGAACACCCCAGGGGACTTTGAATGCAAGTGTGACGAAGGCTATGAAAGCGGATTCATGATGATGAAGAACTGCATGGGTAAGTGCGGGCCCATTTGGTCGTCACAGGAGAAAAGGGATTCCAAGAAGCTTTGAGGACTTGTAGCCTGTGTCCTAGCTTCTTCCTGCTCCCCCAGTGTTTTGATCTCCTCACCAGTGGGTCAGGAATCAGTCTGTGGCAGAGGGAGACTGACATGTGCAAGGGGTGAGGGAATTCTTGCTGTGGCGTGGGGGGGGGGCCCAGACACTGGTTATGGGTCCCCGAGGAGTGAGTGTGAAGCCTGGAATATGTGCCCCAGGGAAGAGAGAACAAATCGAACATAAGTTATACTTAAGGTCACAGTGCAGGGTCTCTGTCCAACATTTCTACAGAAGGAGATTAATTAAACTGGTTGCCTTAGATTTGGTTCTCTGAGAGAGATTATTCTGAGGGAGTGCTCTCAGGAGGAACCTGTAACGAAGTGAGGGGGAGGCAGGTCAGGGAAGAAGAAGAGAAGCAGAGTTCAGCTGCATTTTGGCGCTAACCGAATTCCACAGGTGACTCAGGAGTGTGAATGGTATCAGAGTATTGTCCCACCCTGAGACAAGGAGGCCAAGATTTTGATTTCCACATCAGTTAAATCAATTAGCAGCCATGGGCAGCTCCCTGCATGAGAGGGAAATATAATCTCCCATCTCCCATGTATTTCTGAATGAAATGGACAGCAGTTCTTCAGGAAGGGCGCCTAGAAGTCATTAGCAGCCAAGATCCCCCGAAACCAGGCGATGTTGCACTGGCCTGGTCGTGGGGACCTGGGCAGGACACCACCACCATCTTTACCCTGGGCCATTTCCATTTTGCAGACATTGATGAGTGCCAGAGGAATCCCCTCCTATGCCGAGGAGGTGTTTGCCTAAACACCGAGGGAAGTTTCCGCTGTGAATGTCCTCCTGGTCATCAGCTGTCCCCCAACATCTCTGCATGTATAGGTAAGGAGGAAGACTTTCAGACCACTTACCCATGGCCAGTCATTTGACCCACATGTCTTCCAGAGTCCGAAGCTGATGGCTGGATGTTTGCCATTCTTATTTTCTGCACAGATATCAATGAATGTGAACTGAGTGCGAACCTCTGTCCAAATGGCCGATGTGTGAATCTCATAGGGAAATACCAGTGTGCCTGCAACCCTGGCTATCATTCAACCCCCGACCGGCTGTTTTGTGTTGGTAAGTTGTATATCGAATATTGGTTTATATTTTATTTGATTAGTCTCTTTCTAAAGCACGCAGCTGTATTCTCTGAGTTCTGTTGCCCTCACTAGTTACTTTTACTTAATTTTTCTTATTCCCCTGTAAGCAAAATTCTTTTCCTGGTGGCTCACAATCTTCGGGTCTTGCCTCCCTCGTGTGTTTAAAGAACAGTTAAGTGAGAGATGTGGAATGTTTTAGCTTTAACAACTGCGATTTGACCCATGCTGCTTTAATGGTGAATGGCAGTGCATGCTTTGTTTATGCAGATGCATAGCTGGGCAGATCAGCCAGTGATTACTAACCACCTGAGATAAATGAAGCGTGGTGAGGTTCATGTAAAAGATAAAAAGCATAGGGTACAATCTCTGCCCTTAGGTGGTTGAGATCGGTTTAAATATTTCAAAGAATAATTATTGGAAGGAAAACCATGATATGTTACATTGAAATAGAGGCCAGGTCTGGCATTCCTGAAAGATGGGGTTTTGTGGGACAAGCCTTGTGCTTTGTGGCTGGCCCTCTGTAGGTTTAGTCATACTGGAAAGAGTGGCACAGAAAACCCTGTGGCTTTGCTGTGCCCAAAGTCAAAGTGAAACTTTGTAGAAACTGCCAGTTTTTGCCTGGTTTGGGGTGTACATCATGTGGAACTGCCAAGTCTCACATGGTTTCTACCCAGAGTCATAAATCAGCCTGGATTCTTCTGAAACTTGGCCCAGGACAACTCAGAACTCTAACTCAGGTTCTCGAAAAGGTTTAGAACTTCAACTAATTAAGCTGAATGTCAAGTTTATAGCTGAATCTGTGACCCAGAGAGTTTCACCTATGTGGCCATGGTCATATGTGTTCTCACAGCACCTAGCACTTCTCCCACAGAGCGCGCGGTGCACTACGTGTTGTGGAAGTGATTGTTCCTCTGACTCTCCAGCTGCAGTCGGCCATCGTGAAGGCAGGTCTTGTGTCTGTCTCATTCACCATTAGGTTCACATCCCTAGCACATAGTATAGTAGGTATGTAGTTCATATTTTTGAAGGAGTCGAACCATGTAGTGCCTTCCAGTTGCCCCAGGATGCTCTTATTTATTTATTTTTGCTTTACTTAATCCATGCCTAGAAATTATAAATGCATGCCACTATCATAAACACAGAGAAAGGTAATATTCTTTGTATTTTTCTTAGACATCGACGAATGCAGCATAATGAACGGTGGTTGTGAGACCTTCTGTACAAACTCTGAAGGTAGCTACGAATGTAGCTGTCAGCCAGGATTTGCACTAATGCCTGACCAGAGGTCGTGTACTGGTAAGTGGGGTTTAGCCTCCTGTGAAATCTCTCAGTAACAGGTCCCTGGGTAGAGTGGTTCAGGGCCCAGGCTTTGGACTTAGGTAGTTCTGAGTCCAAATTTTTTGTTTTTTCACATATTTTAGCAGTGGGTTCTTGAGAGAGTCTCTTCTATAAAATGGGGTTTAGATCCCTGTGTGGAAGAGTTTGTGTAGCACTCAGTCTAGTACCTGGTACGTGCTCAGTAAGTGGAGTGTAAAAATAGTTTCTCTATGGATGGGAGCTTTGAAGATGCTGCTCTCTTGGCTTCCATAGTGCTCTTCAGGGTGCGTTGCCTGGAGCTGCAGTACCAGCCTCACCTGAGAATATGTCAGAGAGGGAAACCAAAGACCTACTGAATCAGAAACTTCTGGGGGTTGAACATAGTAATTTGTTCTCACAAGCCCTCAAAGTGATTTGGATGTGTGCTCAAATGTGAGAAATGCTGGTCTAATTTACACTTCCTGTTGTAGCATTCTGGAGTAGAGAGCCAGGTAGGCAGCTAGGGGTGGAAAATGACTTAGGTAATAGAGGTATTGATTTTGGCTTGGGTTAAGAAGAGAATCTCCCTTAAAAGCCCTAGGTGCAAATTAGACTGTAAAAACTGAATGTTGAAAAGAAATATTTTTACTAAAAATGCATCTAAGCAGATTTGCTTATTAATGAGTTTTTAGTTCAAAATATCAGTAAACAGATGACAGATCTTAGGCATTTAAATTTGATGAGAAATATAAGATTCATGATCATTTTTGAATGATAAATTCACAGCAGAGATAAAATTGCGAATTAAATGATGGACTTTTAAGTGGGTGTGGCTCTCGACCTTGAACAGCAGGCTGTGAATTTTGAAGACGGTTCTCTCCCTTTTCATCTGCGATAGCTAAAGGGATATTTTATGTAAAGCTTTATTTGGATTTGAGAACTAATGATCTTATGCCAGCAGGCTGAGTTCATGTGACTTGGGTCAGTTAACTTTTTCATCACTGAATTAACAGAACCAATATCAAGCTGTTGTTTGTTTCATTCTCTGCAGACATTGATGAATGCGAAGATAACCCCAATATCTGTGATGGTGGTCAGTGTACCAACATACCTGGAGAGTACAGGTGCTTGTGTTATGATGGATTCATGGCATCCGAAGACATGAAGACTTGTGTAGGTAAGCGAAGAAAACACAATTTTCCACTTTCTCTGGTTATTCACAAGTACTGTTAAATTATATAAAAATTACTTTGGATAGCCGATAGGTTCTATGTGAACAGTAGGGATACTTGGGGATATAATGCTAATATTCCAAAACTAGCTTTTCAAAGAGCCACTTTCTTGTGACTATGGTATGATGCTCCCATCAGACATGTTATGCGGACTGAGCTACCATTGGTCAACTCCAGATAGAGTTTATTTTGCCCATGCATTACTTATGTCCAGTTAGTCCTCCTTCTGCTGTGACTAGAGTTTAGGCTTTTGTTTAACTAAAGGCAAACACAATTTATTTCTGACAAAAGGCAATAAACTTTAGAATTGATGGTATTTGTTTTAGAGTTTCTATTGCTGTGTATTCAAATTTGCTAAACTTTTCTTCTGCAGTATCTATCTAATCTGCCTTTAATCGTATTATCTCAGATGTTATAATTTTCATCTGTAAGAGTTCGATTTAGGTCTTTTTTTTTATACTTTGGTGTCTCAAGTTAGTATGTCCAGCCATTCCTCTAGCTTTCTGAGCATACAGAACAGAGTTGTAACAGCTATTTTAATGGCTTGCTCTACCGATTCTGTCATCTGTGTCAGTTCTGAGTCATTTCAGTAAACTGACTTTCCTCTTCATTATGGGTCATATTTTCCTGCTTGATGGAATGCCTGGTAATTTTTGATTGGATGCCAGACAATATAAATTTTGAGTTACTAGGTGCTAGATATTTTTGGATTCCTAGAAATATTCTTGAACTTTATTTTGTGACCCAGTTGTTTGGAAACAGATTGATCCTTTCAAAGTCTTGCTTTTATGCTTTAAGCAGCAGTTAGTCTTGGGCTAATTTTGCTCCATTACTGAGGCAAGACCCTTCTGGACATGTTACTTGAACACCTGTGAATTATGGGATTTTCCAAACTGACTGGTGGGAACAGGCACAATTCCAGGCCTGTGAAGTCTGACGATTGTTCCCCTGAATTCCTGTGGATGGTACTTTCCCAGTTTTGAGTAGCTTCCTTACATGCATCCACTAGTCATTACTCATCTGAATACTTGTCTGGGACCTTTTGCAGATCTCTGTAGCTTTTTCTCTGTGCAGCTGCCATCTGTCCTTTGCTCTGCCCCATCATCTCCAGTGACCTGGGCCTTTCAGGACTTTCAGCTTTATCTGCTCAGCCCAGGACACACACAACTCTGGTTTCACTCGTCATCCCTTCCCCATGCCACAGCCTTATACTCTCCCTCTGTAGTCATCTGGGGCTTTGTACAACTCAATCAGTTTGTTCTGGTTCTCTAGGGATCACCATATTTTGTTGCCTGTATTGTCCTTTTGTTGTTGCTTCAGGTGGGAAGGCAGACTCTGTGCCTATTACTCTATCTTGGCCTGAAGCAAAAATTTAAAATGGAAAATATTGAAACTGTATCACATTTATATCTTAGGAAAACCCTTACTGAATATTTTTGAAGTCCCAGAAATTCAAGCGAATGTCATAAAAATATTTTTTTAGTTTGGGAAAGACGTGAAGTTTGTAACTACCTACACTTAAGACTAGTAGTGTATCTGTCCTTTCTTTTAAAATATGGAAACTAAATTGTCAGCATCATGCAAATTGAATTAAAAGTTTCATCTTGCAACATAATACACTGTTTTGAAAAGCTTTCTAGACTTCACATAAACAGGCTCTATATTTACCTGGCGTCAGTCAGTTTATTTGATTACTTGACCTCCTGCTTAGGGCCCAGATAAGACGCCAGTGTACATGGGTAGCCTGCAGTGTAGGAAGCACATGTGAATTGAGCTCCACAAATGATACCTTTTTTTTAGTGAAAGTATTTTACCTTTTCTGATTTGTTTAGCGCAGTTGTATTATCTTGGGGGAAAAGTACTCACTGATAGAAATAAACGGTTATACGTGTTAATAATATCTCTGTTTTACAGATGTTAATGAATGTGACCTGAATCCAAACATCTGTCTAAGTGGATCCTGTGAAAACACTAAAGGCTCATTTATCTGCCACTGTGACATGGGATATTCAGGCAAAAAGGGAAAAACGGGCTGTACAGGTATGTTTTTAAAAACTGGACAATAAAACAAACGATTAAGAGACTGCTACTACAATTATAGATTAATAAAGTTTTAGGAGCTATTAACATTTTAATGACATTATAGAGCATTTTGTACATTTTTCATTAATTTAGCCTGCACTTTTTTGAAACTTGTTATACTTTAGATTAGATGTACACTGAGAGTATGTTTTCTTTACCTCTGAAACAAGGCATATTGGATAAATTACCACCATAACTAACACTATCACATTTGTATGAGGTTAACATCACATTTTATGTCAAAGTGGTTAACATGCTAATTACCAAACATTCATATCCCTTTATAGTCATGTGCCACATACTGATGTTTAGGTCAATGGATCACACATCCAACAGAGGTCCCATCAGATCATAATGGGGCTGAAAAATTCCTGTCACTTAGTAATATTTTCGCTGCGATAACATCGTAGCTCAACATGTTTGTGGTGATGCTGGTGTGAACAGATACCACACTGCCAATCATGTAGAAGTACAGCACATGCAATTCCAGCAGCAGGCTGTACCATGCAGGTCTGTGTGGTGCACTCTGATGCCCGTACAATGATGAAGTTGTCTCACTATGCATTTCCCAGAAGGCATCCGTCCTTATGGGGCACGGGACTATATGAGAGCAAGCCCTTCCCTAGAACTTCCATTGCCAACACTCTACTGAAGGCCTTTTACGTTTTTGAAGAAGCACATCCTGTTGTACGATTCATAGATTTCATGAATTCTCATCTGTCTCCTAGTTCCTTCAGTTAGTAGATTTTTGAAGTGTTAAGTTGCATTAGCCCAATTAAGTCTTTCTTCCTGGGATTTAATAAATCTTATGTAGTGGGGACGAAGTCCTTCAAAATTTTGGTTGTCTAATACCAATAGCATCAATTATACCAGTAAGAAAATCTTTTCACAATATTTCTAAATTATCTGCTAAATGTCAAATAAAAGAAGTCATTCTGTGTGATATTGTTTTCAAATGTTTAGTTGGTATTTTCAGACTTGGGGCTATGCTGTTAAGTATGTGGAATAATAAATAAAGTTTTACTGTAATTACATATAGTAATATAATAGATTGTGGCATATAACATAATTTAAAACATAATAGAGACCATGGTGAGCTTGAATTAGGTAACTGCATAATTTCTACACAAATAACAGACTTTAATTCCAAAAGCCAATTTGGCAAGCCTCCATGACTTAAAATGAACAATAAAATATTTGCAGATTGGCAGTGTGGTATGGGTACCGATCCTTTTCTAAATTATATCAACATTTTTCAAGAAAACCCCCAAGTATATAATCATTTTAAACCATGTAATAATACCAAGCTTCAAAGTTACATATATACAGAATACCACCAATAATGTAACTGTGGGTTCCAAAATGACAGATTCTAGTCAAATTATAAAAATAAGCACGAAGCTGGAATGCTTTCATCCTCACGACACTGCATGTCCCGTGAAGCGTGGTGAGGGGCCTGTCCACTCTTAACAGCGCAGCGTTTAAAGTCTCAACTCCTCGTGTGGTCTCCGGGATTCAAATGATGCTCGGCTCAGTACACCTATGGTTCGGATTTTATTTTTAGCTTGCAATCTAAATATAGAAATGGGAGTCAAGGGCAGTGGTCTGGCAGGGATGAAGGGAAAGGTAGAACAGTTCCATACTGCATTTTACTTAATAGAGGCTAATACCAGCAGCATTTGGCTCAGTTAAACTCTCTAAACTCACCCCAGAGAATGGTGATGTTAAAGAAGGGAGAAGTTGCCCTGGCTGGCGTAGCTCAGTGGATTGAGCGCAGGCCTGCAAACCAGAGTATCGCGGTTCGATTCCCAGTCAGGGCACATGCCTGGGTTGCAGGCCAGTTCCCAGCAGGGGACTCACGAGAGGCAACCACACATTGATGTTTCTCTCCCTCTCTTTCTTCTTCCCTTCCCCTCTCTTGAAAAATAAATAAATAAAATAAAATTTAAAAAAAGAAGGGAGAAGTTAACCTAATGGGATGGTCTTCACCTATACGAAAAGGAGATCTCTCTAATTTTATGCTCCAAATTCCAGCTAACAGAGGCATGTGTGGAGGCCAATTATTTTAGGCCTTTTACCATGAAGAAAGCTTAAATTTTCATGTGACATTAATTTCATGTTAGGTAAATGAGATATAATGTATATAATGCCCTCGGCACAGTGCTTGGCATTCAGTAGCTTCGTCAATAAATAGTAGCTGCTGTTGTTATTATAAAATGAGACACAGACACCGTGTCTAGAAGCCATTTAATTGAAGGCGTAACTTCTAATTTAGCAAAATTTTACACTGCTATTTACTGACACACTCTTGAAATCAGTTTAAAGGAAGAAACTCTCGCTCTGGATATTAAAAAGTTGCTTTCGACGCAGATTTTAATCAAGTTGGTACAGACCGGGAGACTGTGGTGAGGAGAGCCGTGTCGTCCATGCCGGATGAGATGACCCCACTTCTGCTTTAAGAACAGCCATCTTTCAGTGAATCATGTGAACAGAAACATAGATCTCAAGTCCAAGAAATACTCTGTTTTTTCCCAAGGGCCAGCATCTCCCTGCTTTTAAATCGTAGTCTAAAACGAGTTTTAACTGCGTAAAACCCAGGGAGCACTGCAGAGAGAAGACCGGTCTCATGGCCCCTTTGACATCACCGCAGCATGGCGTGTGGTGTCCTCACGCAAAGCAGTGGAACTCGGGTTTATTCCTAGTTCTTCCACTGGTTCATGAGCTGGAAGAAATCACCAGGGTGCCGTGCAGTCACACAGTGTTCCCCTTGGGTAAGAAGCCCGCAGTGCAGTGTGGAAGGAGAGGATGCATTAGGGAGCGAAGGAACAGAGGTCCCCTGTAAATACTGTTATTAACAACCGAGGGCATCACACCTGATTGAAAATGACTTCCACAAACAGGAAGTGGCAGCTTGTCTGGTATACTTAAAAACAAGTTGTTAAAAATCTGAGCCAAAACGTTTTTAATCCCATGTAAGTAGGGCTCTTTTAGCCTGCTTTTAGTTTAAAATTAGTGTCACTCACAACTTAGAATACTAGCAGGTTACCTTGGTGATAGCCATATTAAAGACAAGTTTTTATAATGGCAACTAATACAAACACAGATATTATCTTGCCTAATGAGATAAAGAAGTCCACAATCAATAACAGTGAAGAACATATCTGGATCTACGTTTTGAGGACAGACAAAAGAAATATCCTACACATATTTCTACACGTGTATAATATATATAATATACATAATATCTACATTTAAAAAATAAGTAGCCTGTAAAAGAATTATAAAAATATGCATGCTATTTCATAGGGAGGAACTTTGCTTCATAGGAACTAAAAAAATGTTCTCTGCGTTCCATTACAGCTTTGTCTAAATATTTCAGCTCCCTTGTCATTGCCGATTGTTTCCATTTTAACAAATAAACATGTTTTTCCCCCAATCGCTTTAGCAGTGTTCGGAATCCACCCACTGACTTACATTCCCAGCCTACACAGATGTTAGGGGATTTTTTTTTTCCCTTCAGTCTTGTCCAAATCTTGGATTGAGGGGAATGTTCAGTTTAATGGAGGAAGAAAGTACATTTGTTTGAAATCTAGAACACAGCTCTCTGTCCTTGGCTTAAGGGAGTGAGCTGGATCACAGGTTTTCTGTGACCCATGTTCAAGGCTTCTGCTGCTCACTTTACCTAACTGTAGTCAGACAGCCAATTGGAAGAAGAAGAACTAGGTTGCTGCTAGGTGCCATTCTTGGTGGGCCCTGGCTGACTTGTCAGACCCTCCCACCCACTATGTGCTAACTCAGTCAGTAAGGTATACCATTAAACTCAGAGTTGCTCTCAGTTAAAACAGGAGGCTTTCTTGGTGGTTCCATTTCTCAAACTGTGTGCTGCTTCTCACCTGAGAAACGTTGCCGGCGGGTTGTAGTCCATGAGAAAGAAGGAGAGACTTCAAAACCACCTGCACTCACTGAGGATTTGCACCTATTTCCTTCCAGCTTCTTATCACTGCTAATTGTCCTCCCCTGGCACTCAGCCTGGGAAAACTCGTTGGGTGTTCAGTTAAATGGTTTTGGCTCAAATGTGGATCTAAATTAAGAAATCCGTGCAGCCTTCACATTTGGCCTCTCCACTCACTCAGATGCCCTCTTTCCCAATGCCTAGTCAAGGAGCTCTGCTGGGCTTGGGTCCCCATGACGGATGCCGAGGTGGCGGGAATAGAGGTGTTTGTGTGGGTGATACAGCCATTCCCTGCACGACTGTCAGAGGAAGCCAGAGCTGTGCCTGGGGCCTGCTCAGACCACACCCTTCCCCCCGTGCACATAGGACCTTTGAGTCTATGAGGGAACTTGGTGGGTTTCTGGAGGTTGCAGTATCAGCCCCAAATTTGAATTTCTTTGCTTTTCTTGGCTTGTGCTTATTCTTAATCTTAAAAAGGAATTTTCTGTCTGGAGCAAACTTGTGGGGGAAAGAGAACATTTGTACAGAGAGAGATGTTCTTGGCAAGCATGTGCTGTGTTTCCTTCACATTGTTGAAGACTACAGTGTTTGAATACAGCATTTTTGTTTGCTTGTTTTCCTCATGGCTCAGTTTCCCCTTCTGCTTGTTTTTATAATGAAGTGCAGTCATATACACACATGCAGAAACTTTTTATTCAGGGATGTCTTTACACTGTATGACCACATCTTTCTAATTCACTTGTCACATACTGAGCATGTGACAAGGCATTGAGATAATGGCTTATACAAGAATTTGCCAAGTGGGGAATTAAATATTGGCCCCTGATCTGCTCCTCCCTAGTGTCCTAAAGCCCACACTACAGGGCCTGTTGCAAATATAATTTCTTCTCACCTTGAAAAAGTGTGGTGAAATTGCACATATTTCCTTGAATTAAAAATTTATATTAGCATATTATTAATGATAGAAAAGAAGGGAAATTCTCCTTTTAAAAGAACTTGTAATTTTCTTAATTGCAACACTATAAATGGAAGGTAAAGATCTGTGTAAAAATAAGGTAACTTTGGTTATTAGCAAACCAGAAAGAGAAAGGTTACAAAATTACTAGGTTGAAAGGCTAGGATAATTTTTGAAAATTATGCTCAGTAAAAAGATTAGTGAATACTTCTATGAGTCTGTTAAGCTAACCAAGATTTTGAAAACTCCATAAAGCAGGACCTAAGGTCCTAATGTATCAAAACAAATCAGCCCCATGAGGCAGCTGTGGCCTGGGGCAAAGGGTACTATGCAGTGGACGGGGAGAGTGAGTTCATTACTGGCGGTCCTGGCTCTGCCCCTCGCTGACTCTGGGGCTCTCCAGAGTCCCCACGCCTTTGGGAAACTCTGTATCCTCCTCTGAGAAAGTGAGGATTGGGAAGGTAGAATTCTAAATTCTTTCCACTTAGAAAATTCCTTGATTTTATAACTTTCGGAGGCTTCAGTACTTTGGCAGTTGAAGCTCATTATTTCTACCTAAGTCAGAGATCATGACAAATAAAGGAGAGAAATTAAAATGATGGCAAAAGTGCTGGTTTGCGTGCATAACTCTGAGGGGAGCGATTGTCTGAGGAAGAGACGAGTGTTGATGACCCTACTTGGGAGCCCATTAGGTCGGGCCTACTTTCTTGAATTCCCGTGCCTACTGACCACTGTTCTACCTGGACCAGCCTGCCTCCCCATTTGCTTGGAATGTGCCATGCTCAATTATTCAGTTGGTTAAAGCTCCCAGTCACAAGTCTAAAGCTGCCTGGTATGTGCGTCCCTTGACCTGCCTTTAATAACTCATTAGGTTCAGGTGGCTGCCAAGGTTGCATTAAAATTTACCCATACGAGACGTTATAATTGTAAGAGCACTCTTTCCGGCACGTTTTTCCTTTGTGATTATTAGTGATAATGCAAAATGTTTTTGTAGGAAAATGTTATAATTTTATTTTGTGTTCTCAAAGTTTGGGAGAAGCCAAAGATCCTGGGACTATTTCTGAGCTTCAGATAAACTATTTGGCAAACAGCAGGTTTCCAAACACTTTCAAATTATCTAATTGGGCTTCTTAAATAAACAAAAGGGTAAACATAAGTTACTTGCCCAGTTCCTTTTTCATGCCACTATTCAAGCACGCACTGAAAATTCTTGCAACATTTTGTATGCCAAAATTATCCTTCTTCACCTAAGTTTTGTGTTAGTTGTTGGTTTCCCTATAAAGTCATAATATCCATCACTGTGAGTGCTTGTTCTTAGTTTTAAAAAAGTTCATTATGAGGTTAAGTACCTGGCTTTTATTAATAGTGGGTTAATTTTAGGAAATAAGATTATGTTAGCAATTCCAATTCTGATCACTAACGAGGTGTTTTGTAATTCAGCTGCATTCTGACACTATCTTCTGGTAGTTAAGGACTCAGTCCCACAAGACTGCCCCCGTTTCAGATGCCAATCCCAAGTCTAGGTTTTACCTGTGCTTCTCACATATTGGTCCTAATTCCTATAAATCAGAGGTTTCCACAACTGCTTCCTTGGGTTTGATTCGTTTTTGAGAGCAGCTCGCCGAAGTCAGGAAACCACTGGACTCAGTAGATCATCGGTTTATTATAAAAGGATGTAATTCAGGGACAGCCAGATGGAAGAGATGCACAGGGCAAGACAGGGAAGGGACGGGGAACTCAGTCTCGGAGAGCACATTCTTGCTGAATCTTCATGTGTTCACAAACCTGGAAGCTGTCCGAATGCTGTTCTTTTGGAGCTTTGTGGATGCTTCCTTACATAGGTGTGAGTGATCAAGTCACTGGCCTTCAATTGATTCAGCCTTCAACCCCTCCTCCCATAACTTGCCCTAATGTGGGGGAGGGGCACTGCGAGTTTTAACCACTGGTCACATGCGTGGTTCTCCTTACAAGCAGCCCTCTGCTTAGGTGAGGCCCCAAAGCCGACTCGTTCACATAATGACAGACACCTTCCTGGCTCTCACCGCTTAGGAAACTCCAAGGTTTTGGAGCTCTGTGCCAGAAATGGAGGCAATGACCAAATATCTATATCTTACTATAAGTAACAATTTTGTAGAAAACAAACATATTTCACTTCGTATTCTTTATTATAACACTTTTATACTATACAATCAAGACAGGCTAAATTTGGAAACGAAATGGCAGAGAATGGAGAATTTTCAAGAATGTGGAGTCTTTTATTAGTGTGACCCTAACCTGGTACTACTTTTACAGATAAATATCCAATGGAGTGAGTGACTTTCACATGAACTGTGCAAGAAGGCCTGGGTCTCCAACATGCTAGGACTCTAAGAAGCTTAGAGAAGAGAAGGTTCTCACACTGCCTTAAGGACAATTCTCTGTAAATGCTTAAATTAGCAATACCTATGTAAAACTTTCATAAGAAATAAAGCATAACCAAATAATACAGTGTTTTATATTTAAGAATAAAATATATTTAATATATCGAATATAACCAAAAAAGTTTTCTTATATGCCAACAACACTGTATTCCTTTGTCTATATCGTTGACTTAATAAAAATTTTGGCTATAGAAACACTTGACCATGAGTTAATACCATAGACCGCTAGGCAACATACTTTTTAAGATCATCCACTGGAAGAAGGTTCCTTTTGTTTGGCAGTGACTAGACATTTGCATAAAATAGTGGAAAATAATTAGTTAATAATAGCAAGTAGCATCACACTATTGTTTCTTTAAAATTAAAATTTGAAGCTGCTCTCTATATGTAGAGTGTACACGTGGCTGCTAACCCAATCTGTATTACACTATGACGAGTGTGAAAGTGAGTCCACTTTTGATGTTGCTGAGTTGCTATTATACATTATTTACAAGCCCACAACAGCATCTGTGCCGAACCTGTTTTAAACTGCTGCTTATCTCTTCAGACATCAATGAATGTGAGATCGGAGCGCACAACTGCGACAGACATGCCGTTTGCACCAACACGGCAGGGAGCTTCAAATGCAGCTGCAGCCCCGGGTGGATTGGAGATGGCATTAAGTGCACAGGTGCGTTGGGAATAACAGACAGTGCTTCTCAGGAAAGGCAGAGATTATGAATATGAAACTAGGAATTCTGTAGAGAAAAATTTAATGTGTGTGTGACTGATGTGGAGGAATGACGCACTTTCTGCTCACAACCACGTGATCTGTTTCCCGAAGATCTGGACGAATGCTCCAATGGCACCCACATGTGCAGCCAGCACGCGGACTGCAAGAACACCATGGGCTCCTACCGCTGCCTCTGCAAGGAAGGCTACACGGGCGACGGCTTCACCTGCACAGGTGGGTCCGGTGGGGACAGCTGTGTAAACGGCAGTCAGAGGAGCAAGGAAGGTGTGCCCTGTCTTTCAGACCCTCAATTCTTTCTGAAGGCTGGGGTCGGTTATGGACAATGTTAACGTAAAAGATTACTTGTTTGAAACCAGATCCTCGTGGAGTGGAAATTGGGAACTAGGTCAGTTAGGGAAAACCACAGAAGCCAATTATGTATGTGGACAGTTCACAGTGCTCCATATGTCTCGCTGTGTGTCATGATGCCATTCATTTCAAATGAGTCACACACTGCCTTTTATAATCCTCAGCCTCTCTTTTTTTGTGCCTATTTCTCACTGTTGACTTGTTCTCCTTCCCACGCTTGAGAGTGAGGTTGCTGTAGGAAGCTGTGAAAAGAAAAGGGATTAGATACTCTAGGTCGTGACAACAGTATATCTTTTTCTCCCACTGGTCATCATCATCTGTCATCCCACATTGGCATAAAGCAAGAATTTTGTATCTGCTTTGCTGGGAATTCATTCACTTCCAGGTTTACAATATGTCAATGATTTATTTTTAGTTATAATTGATAGTGATGGGATTAACACAAATAAATTGCTACTTATATTTGAATATATATGATTAGAATTATGATCGTCTAAATAGAGGGAGGCAAAAGTTGTTTAATAATATTAAATAATTAAAAATAATAAATAATAATACAAGAATAAAGTACTTCATGTACTCACAACTGTAAATCTACTTTTGCCCACCCCTACATGGTACATGTACTTACTTGAACATGTATACACAGAGAACACTTTTTATTTAAGGAATTTCATATTAAATAAGATACTGACATCCATTCCTCATTGGCCATTAGGTAGCATAGCTGCTCACATAACTAGGAGCAATCATTTATCCAGAGCATTTTGCTCAGAAGAAGTCCTTTAAACATAAAAGAGGCTGAGGCCCACTAAATGATTTACCTGGATTTTTTTTAACTCCCTGAAAGTGTTATAACCTTTGAAATTGTTTTTTGCCCAACCCGGTGAGGTTTTGTCATCATAAACTTCCCAGCCCCTTTTAGAAAATACTGAGTGTTTCATGTGTTAGGCACATAGGATTTTTATGTTTGATATTTAATGCCCATGATTATTAACAGAACTCAGTAAGATCAACCAGACAGGAATTTTTGGTGTCCTCTGTAGTTGCTGTTCTAGTTCTTTTGCTGCCCGTTAGAGCAGAGACTGAACTTTGTGAAACAGGCACAAACCGTAGTGTTATTTCCTGTCATGGGTAGATCCTCGTGTGGATGAGTCTGCTTGAAAAAGCCTTAGTTAGATGGTTTACGTTATTCATTTTACATCATTAGTGATAATTCGGCATGTGAATATCATGTTCATTAAATATTCACTATTAGCATTCCAGAAAGAAAAAAAGGTCTTGGAAGCTCTGTATCTGTTCTTCAATTCTAAATGATAGCTTTGCTGGATAGAGTAATGTACTTAGTAGGTCCTTGCTTTTCATGACTTTGAATATTTCTGGCCAATCCCTTCTAGCCTACAAAGTTTCTTTTGAGAAGTCAGCTGGCAGTCTTATGGGAGCGCCCTTGTTTGTAACTAAAAGGTTTTCTCTTACTGCTTTTAAGATTCTCTCTTTGTATTTAACCTTTGACGTTTTAATCATGATGTATCTTAATGGGTTCCTCTTTGGGTTCATCTGATAAAGAGCTTCCAAGACAAGAAAAAGCTAAAAGAGTTCATCACCACCAAGCAAGTATTATGTGAAATGTTCAAGGGTCTTCTTTAAGACGATCAAAAATATGAACAATAAAATGGTAATACATACATCTCTCTCAACAATTGAATTTAAAAAACAAAATAAATGAACAAGCAGAACAGAAACAGAATCATAGATACAGAGAACATTTTGATGGTTGCCAGGTGGGAGGGGGCCCAGAGGATGGGTGAAAATGGTGGAGGGATTAGAAAGTACAAATTGGTAGTTACAGAATAGTCACGGGGATCCAAAGTACAGCATAGGGAATGCAGTTGTCAAAGCATTTACATGCAGGACCCATGGACATAGACCATGGTATGGAGATTGCCTGAGGGAGTAGGGGGACTGGGCAGAGGGGAGCGAAGGGGGAAAGTTGGGATAAACTGTAATAGCATAAACAACAACATATAAATTAAATTAAAAAAAATAAAGTCAATAAAGCATCTAGTTTTTATTTTTAAACTGAAAGAGAGAGAGAAAGAAAGGAGGTTGAATATGTCAAGTAGAAAGTGTGACCAAACACCACGACACTCAAGAAGCTGACAATTGCAAGAATGGTTGGATCTGTGGAATGGGGAACCTTCTAACTGAGAAAGAGTAACTTGTATTTCTTTCTGGCTGCAGACCTCGACGAGTGCTCGGAGAATCTGAATCTGTGTGGCAATGGCCAGTGCCTAAACGCCCCCGGAGGATACCGCTGTGAATGTGACATGGGCTTTGTGCCCAGTGTTGACGGGAAAGCCTGTGAAGGTAACTGACGGAGGAGCTGCCGGGGGGCTTGCAGGCCTGAGGAGATTAGGGCGTCTAAACAGTCCTGATTTGATCTTTTAACTGAGGTGTGTTTTGGCTTCCACCTCATCAACTTCATTTGTGGAGAGATTAGGTTTCCAGCGAGGTCATTCATTTCTCTTTGTGCAGTGACAATATGCTCTGGCCATAAACTGCACATCTGGCCTTGGCTAGATGGTGTGCAAGAATACACCTGTCAGTCATAGGCAAGAGAAGGTCGCCATGTGCGGTCAACTCTTTTCTCCACTGCTGGGGGAAGGAACTCAAAGTGCCGGTCCCCTGCTGATGTCCTGTTGAAGGACTCTCTTTAGATATGGAAATACAGCTTTGAGTCTCTGTTCTGGTTTGGTTTCTAGAAACCAAGGCTTTGGAATAACAGAGCAGATAGTCTCTTCCACATGTAGAATGATGTCCTGGGTACATATGTGTCACATGGTCTGTAAATATCTTTTGCAAATCTGTCCAGTAGGAAGCCCTTTGGGAAAATGCCAAATGTCATGACATCTCTCAGCTCAGGACTCTGTCTTTCTGACAAGTGTCGGTCAGACAGGAAAAGTCCTGAGAGCCTGTTGGCTAAGCATGTGTCCCACTAGGAGACGCAAGATTCTTCCTTCACCCACCCTTGTAAAATGTACTGTCACTATCCCTCATTGAGAAGAATTAGTGGCTACAATGAACTAAAAAGATTGCAGTAGAAATAAATAAATGGTAACAATTGACAGTAGAAATGTAAACAAGATCCTGTTGAATGTCTTAACTAATAGTTACTGCTTGTTAATAAGACATTAACTTAAAATCAGTCCTTAGCTATGACGTGTATACTGGTTCCCTCAATAGTTCTATAAATACTTTTTTTTTGTTATGGAATCATTGGGTGTTCATTATACAGTTTATATTAAATATGCAAAGTTTGATATAAAATTCCTCTGAGTCAAGAAACCAGATTATGCTCTTGATCGTGTGCCTAATGCCTTATTTACTTTTGTTCCTCTGAACGTCCAAGGAAAACAGGTAACTGTGCCACCTCTGGTAACACAAACAGTTGCATTGAAAGTTTTGCTTCTCTTAATGCTACAAGGGAAGGTTTTGTTTGTTTGTTAGTTCTTAATATAAATCATCGCTGGCAGAGGGGTCAAGGCTATTTAAAGCCAGTCTAAAGGCTGCAAACGCGCCCACGTGTCAATTACACAAGCCGAATGCTAATGTCGGGTGGGGACGGAGGCCTGGAAGAAGCTCCTGCAGTTTTTAGATTTCCATCCACAGTAGCACACACACACCACAGTACTAGGGATACAGGGGTTATAAAACTGATTGTAAATGTTGCCAGAAAGCCTTGTGATTCTTCAAATATTAACCCACAACAAAAATAGTGAATGTATAGATTAAAAACATAATTTCAGCCAATGAGGTCTTTTTGGCCCTTACTTTACGAAAGTGATTTGGACCTGTGTGAAACACCATAAATGAGATACATATATGTAAAATGCTTAACCCACTACTTGGTATGTAATAGGGGCTGAGAGAAATTATGCTCTCACCTAAGAGACTTCCCTATATGTAGTGAAGCATCTAAAAGTCTATAGGAGAAGTGCCTAGGTTGAAATCTGCTAGTTGTCATTTTCCAGGTAACATTAGTTGTCTAATTACATTGTTCCATATCTTTAGCAAAAAAATAAATAAATTTAATATCTCCCTTTTTTTACCCTTTTCCAAGATATTGATGAGTGCTCCCTTCCGAACATCTGTGTTTTTGGAACTTGCCACAACCTTCCCGGCCTCTTCCGCTGTGAGTGTGAGATAGGTTACGAACTGGACAGAAGTGGCGGCAACTGCACAGGTAAGGTACCCGTTTGCATCAAAATGTGCTCCCCAGGGTCTCAGGGGACTTGGTTGTTGGGGGCCTGCTGGGATTTCACCAGGATGTTCACAGAGTCACAAACAAAAGGCCAGGTGAGACATTAGGTATCACAGAATAAAATCTCCAAGACCTGGAACCAATTAGATGTGAGGATGCAGAGGAAAGAGTTGAAAGCAGTTGAAGGAGCAGAGTTTGTAACCTTAGAATCAGGCTGTGGCTGCAGAGGAACATTCTGGAGATGCTGCAGTTACAAGGCTTCCCAGCCATCCCTTTCCTCCTTGGGGACATTTTCAGAGTTTCCTTTGGAGATCATGGGTTTCCTCCTTGTAGGCCTCCATGACAGTACTCACTGCTTCCCACCCCTGCCCTGCCAGGGGTCACCAGAGAATGTGGTGCATAGAACTCAGCTGCCCATTTCCGGTATGTCAGTCATCCTCTTGTAAAGCAAGGGACTTTCCAGGAACATGTGAAAAACATTAGGAAAGCTATAGGAACGCCCGTAGACTACTTCTCTGTTTACTTTGGACTGAGTGAGGACTTTGAAAGCCATTTGCCGTTGTCCACCATAGCCCACCCTTCCATTCAGGGATACTGAGGAAACAAGTTCCATTCCGTACGGGCTTGTCAGAATGTCAGGAGGAAAGTGATGTTTCCAGCAACCTGAACAAGCCATGACGCAGTGGCTGTCCAGATTATGACCATAAGCTGCATGGACAAGCTTGGCATATTCCCCAAATTTCTCTGCACTAGGCACTCATTCTTCTCTTGATTTGTCTAAAGAGTATCGTGACACCAGGCTGGGCCTCTAGCATCCCACAAGAAGTTGCCTCTCCGTGTACCATACCCTGTCCTCTGTGCCCAAATCACCATCAGCATAACTCTGTCTAATCTCATTTCTGTGATTCTGCCCTGCCCCTCCCAATTCACGTGAGATTGGAGCAAAGTAATTTTCTGTAACTGAACCTATAGGTTCCTGGTCCAAGGGGCTGGTTTCCAGGGAAAGGTATCATCCTCATTCTTCAGGCTCTCCCCTCTGAATCAGTTCACCTGTTCTTGAGTATGTTGTGAGTGCTCAACACAAACCAGAAGACTATATACAGAGTCAGAATTTGCCAACACCCATGTTGTAAATGTCTGGAGTTCTGTACATATATTTGGACTAGAAACTGACAGGGAAATACTCAGCCCAGCCTCAGTGGTGGGGGAGAGGCTGGAAGCAGGCCTGGGGAGCCACGCGAAGCCTCAAGCACGCGCCTGTGCTCACCCTTGGCTGCTCTCAGGCCGGCACACCCAGCGCGGGAGCAGCAGAAGCCACCTGCTCCCGAGGGTTCCCTGAGACATCTTGCTCTAATTTGAAGAAATAACAAGCCACACATATTAAATATGTTTTCTTAAAATCTGTGTCTGAATTTTCGGTTGGCCGAGGTCACAGTAATGTTTTGCTTTCAGTTACCTCAACTGGAATATTTCTCCTCATTCCAAAGTCATATTTTCTCCTGATGACAAATCCGAATGCTAAATGTGTTCCAGGGGGAACAAGACCAAAGACCGTGACATACTTCCTTCCCGGAGGGGTTTTATTTCAGAAGTGGAAGACTGTATTTCTAGGTGTTACAACGAGTGACTCTTAAAAATTGCCATTGGGAACCCTAGATTGTGATGCTGCTGTGTTATGGTGGTGCCTTCCCCACGTTGGCCCAGGTGACAGTTCTGCCCCTTGCTGTTTGGTTTTAGATGTTAACGAATGTCTGGATCCAACCACATGTATCAGTGGGAACTGTATCAACACGCCAGGCAGCTATACCTGTGATTGTCCACCCGATTTTGAGCTGAACCCAACTCGAGTTGGTTGTGTCGGTAAGATCTTAAACACTTTTCAGGGAAGCATACTGTTTGTTATTCTTTTTTAAATATTTTATTTATTTATTTTTAGAGGGGGGAAGGGAGGGAGAAAGAGAAAGAGAAACATCAATGTGTGGTTGCCTCTTGTGTGCCCCCTACTGGGGACCTGACCTACAACCCAGACATCTGCCCTGACTGGGAATCCAACCAGCCACTCTGGTTCGCAAGCCAGCACTCAATCCACTTAGCCACACCAGCCAGGTGTTTGTTATTTTTAAAGCATTATGTATTCATTCTCAAATTTTAACAAATTAATAATATGAAAATGTAAACATTTCCTAAATCTGGTTTATACTTCTGGGTTCCTTTTCTCTAAGTAAATTTCCAGTGTATGTGTTGGTGCACTTTTTTAGTTTCTCAGTAAAAGTCAATTTTGGTTTTTAAACAGTTTCTGAGAGAGAGTTTCTGAAATGGGTTTACATTTTCAACCATCACATAAAAAGAATCTGCCTGACACTTTTTTGTTTGTATATGGTTAAATAGATACCCGCTCTGGAAATTGCTATTTGGATATTCGACCTCGAGGAGACAATGGAGATACAGCCTGTACCAATGAAATTGGAGTGGGTGTTTCCAAGGCTTCCTGCTGCTGCTCTCTGGGTAAAGCCTGGGGTACTCCTTGTGAGCTCTGCCCTGCTGTGAACACATGTAAGTGGACGTCTTATTACTGTTTCACCTCCAGCCAGTGCTCCTTGCTAGAGCACAGAATAGAGACCACAGAGGGAGGGAGGTGCCACTAGTCTCTGCCCTTCAGTCCGGGAAGGGAGATCAGTCCTCTCTGCTCTGTTGAGGGGTCCTGCTCTCAACCTGGTAGTCAGAAAGTGTCACCACTCAGCTCGCACTGAGAGCAGGTCACACCACTTCCATCTGAGTGAAAAGAGGGTTGCATTATGTTGAAGAACACCTTCCAGGCCAAGTCACTTTCACTGCTTACTTTCCAGGAACACACTGATTGATCTCTCCTTTCTCATCTATTGGCTAGTTTCGGAATCTCTAGGACAGACTTAAGTATCCCTATAAACAAATATGAGATAGAAGATAACTCCATCCTTATGGTATGACTTTAAAGAAAACTCTGGATGTGATTTTAAGGACATAAACAACATCTCCTAAAAATCAGAAGGCTTCCAGTTTTTCTCAGTGGGTCCCTGTTATGATTCAGAGTCAGATGTAGCTTCTTTGACAAAGATCAGTGGTGGCTATCTATGTGGTATATTGGGATAGGCATTGATTCTTCCTTGATGAAGGGTCATCTATTCACTTTTTACGAAAGTATTTTTTTGAGTGTCTAGAGTGTGTACTTAGGGTGTGCAAAGATGAAATACACCAGATCCTGCCCTCTGAGAGCATACAGTCTGGTAAAATATGACCCAGACATCTAAGTCAGCATAGGCCTCAGTAAGGGAGAAAAGAAGGGTGAACTCAGCGCCCTGTGTGGGAGGAGCAGCACACCTGGTTCCAAATAGGACTCCGTCATTGCCACTCACGTAACATTGGGCAAGTTACTTAGCAAGCCTGAGTTTCCTCATTCATAAAATGCCTTACAGGATTAAACGAAATGACCTAAGTAAAGCACTCAACACAGTGATGAACGCTTAGCAGACTTCTTTCCACTCTTCAGAAAGAAAATCAGTCCTGATTGGCAGAGGGTGGTGATGACTGTGCATATTTTAGTTGGGCCTTAGAGGAAGGTTGTGGTGTGATGGTGGGA
Source organism: Artibeus jamaicensis (assembly GCF_021234435.1). Classification (NCBI taxonomy): domain Eukaryota; kingdom Metazoa; phylum Chordata; class Mammalia; order Chiroptera; family Phyllostomidae; genus Artibeus; species Artibeus jamaicensis. The sequence goes on from NW_026521883.1 coordinate 22,526,490, forward strand.
ACTTAAAAGGAGGGAAAGAGAAAAAGCAAAAGAGGACAGTAATTTCATTGATGATGAGAGGAGCAAACCAGTATGTTTTAAATGGGGGTGTCAGCTTTATTGATTAATAATGGTTAGCAAATGGAGGTCCAGCCTACCCCCAAACTGGTTCTGAGCTAAAATTGGAATATATGCAAATATAAATTCATGCATCTATATGCATAGAATTTCAGAAATCCAAGAGGGAGATGATCAGATTTGGGAAGACCACGATGACGATGAAAAAAATGATCCTTGTAGATACTCACAGGATGGCACAGCAGGTCTTGGCCACTCTTGTTCACATGTTCCTGTGTGTCTCGCACTGCTGGTGCATGGCACTGAAATAAAGGTTTTTGAATAAAATGCTTGGATGACAGAATGAATAGGGAAATCAAGGGACACTGCAAAATCTTGGTTTTGGAAAACAAGGGCATCGGCATTACTGTCAGTTAAACAGCAGAGATCTCTAGTCATTAAGGAGAGAAGTAGGGTGGAAAGCAAGAAAAAGCAGCTTTTTGTAGGGCTCTGTTTAGAAAGGGTTTTTGGAAACAGGCTGATTAACGTTACTAAGGGAGGCTGTAATTCCCAGAAAGCAAGACTGACCAAAACATAAAAGTGGCAAAGGACTCTGTTAGAAAATAAAAAGGGAAAGAAAATCTTTAAGAAGGAATAATGATGGGGATAAGGGGATAAACCAGTTCTCGGGAATGGAAGGCTGGCGGAGCCCGTGGAGAGCTCCAAGACCAGGGACAGCAGCCTTACGTTGGCAGGCGCAGTGGAGGCCTTTGAGAATGACAAGTGTACACAGAGTTACGCACCTGCCTTGGATGGGTGGGGGTGACTGCCAAAGATTCCTGAAAATGGATATTTTCAGTTGGCTATTTATTTCTCTTGAGGATACCATTTCTAGAAATTTTATGTGCAAAAGGACTCACTTTGGTTGGTTGGTTGGTTTTTACAGCCGAGTACAAAATTCTTTGTCCTGGAGGAGAAGGTTTTCGACCCAACCCTATCACTGTTATCTTGGAAGGTAATTCTGTTTCCTTTATCATTAAAGCGCATACATTTTGAACTGCCTTGGGTTTGTTTACAGTGCTGAAGAAACACTGTTGTTTTCCTTCTGCTAGATATTGACGAGTGCCAGGAGCTTCCTGGGCTGTGCCAGGGCGGGAAGTGCATCAACACCTTTGGTAGTTTCCAGTGCCGCTGTCCAACGGGCTACTTCCTGAATGAAGACACCCGAGTGTGTGATGGTAAATGGCCCTTATAGGATGACGAGTTCTTCCCAGTGCTGAGAACTGACCTCAAAAGCCAGGAAAACTGAAATTTAGCAATAGAACACAATGGTCGAAATGTGAACATAGGTAAATAGGACATGCGGCAGCTTGCACTAAAATTACTGACATAATGTCATTGTCATAATGCCAGTACTCCCTAAGCCTGCCTCTTCGCCTGAGAAAAGGATAGTTTTATTATGTCGGGTCACAGTCCCATTGATGCCCACAAAGAGTTCTCTTGTGCTCCTAAGAAAAGCCATGTCGAGTAGCCCAGGTTACATTTCAGTGACTTCTCTCTTCTCGCTAGTTCTGGGCTCTCCTCCTTCCTGTCCTTCACCACTTATCATTGGTACTAATGCATTTAAATGAGCTTCTTTTAAAGGTAGCCCCTTTGGTTTCCTGATGTGCTGACTCCTGTGCATCTGTGTTACTGGAAGAGGAGAATGTTGACCACTTTAACTTTCTGAGGGCCTGTAGACCAGGCTGAGAGAGATGGTTTTCACGCACACAGAGGAGTCACGTGACTAGTTAGGGCAGAGACTTCTTGCATTCTGGAGGAAAAATAGTCCTCTGGTTCTCCAAAAGGCTTATTACGGGACTCAGTGACAACCTTATTGAGTATCAGTTGAACATCACAGTGTGTATGATGCAGCTCTGAGACCCATGGGGTTCACAAAAACTGGAATCAACCCCTGTGTTTGAAAATAGGGAAGGGGTGTGAAAGACTTAGTCATGCCCCCTGGCCAGTGCAGATCTGTGAATCCAGCTCTCGATGGCTTCAGGACACGTCATGTCCATCTAAAGCTCTTATGAGCATGTGCAGTACTATGTACATACTTGTCTTTCTGAAAGACATTGGAAAGTTGTATTTTCTCCACATTTCCACCTCTGTAAGCCTCTGGGGATGTTATGGACTCAGTTATTAGGAACTCATACCAGAAAGCAAAGCTTCTGTGTCTAAAACCTTTTTTTCTAAAAATGTACATACATAATCAGCACAGATAAAGGATGTGCATGAACTAAACATCTGTTTCTCTTATCCGGATTTCAAAGTGCCCGGTGGATTTTCTCCTCTGTCATCATTATTCATAGTGACACTAAGTGACAGGCCATTCCACACAGTGAAGTTTCCATATTCACATGCCACTTTCGCTTTGGATTATAGATGTGAATGAATGTGAAACTCCCGGAATCTGTGGTCCAGGGACGTGTTACAACACCGTTGGCAACTACACCTGTATTTGCCCTCCAGACTACATGCAAGTGAATGGGGGAAATAACTGCATGGGTAAGTCCAAGCTTCTCTTCATGATGCATGGTTGGTCCTCATCTGCAAAGAGGGAAAGAGCACACAAGTTCAGCACTCAGTCCTCAGTGTGATGTGGTCATCAGGCTAAGTGCTGCCGCCCTGCCACTGTCTTTTTGAGAACCCCTCCCCTAAAACCATGACCTTGGCCTTTTCTCACCACCTCGTGTGGGTGGTTGGGAGTTTTCTTTAAAATGTAATGTTGGAAAACCCCAAACAATGGTTTCATAGTACTTCTTTTGTTTGACTTTGGGTGTATCTTTATACAATTATATTTACAGCACTGACCTACAGTATTAAAACATCATGAGTCGGAAATGAGAAAATGACTGCCAAATAGCAGTGGAGAATTGTTACTAGGAGACGGGGTGGAGAGTCATGTAAAGTTTATTAATGCTGCAGCTCCATAATGACTTAGTTCTGTGGCAAAAAAAAAAATACCAGGGAATGCATTTCTCAAAGGTTTTTCTTACAGCAGCATAGATAGATGGAAAGCTGTATAAGAGCAGGCTTTGTCCTCAACAAAGTCAAGTTACAATACAGTTCAAAAGAAACTCACTCCTTCAGTGCCCCCATAGAAATCTGTTGTGATGTCCCCACAGTATCACTGATCCCATCCTCCTTCCTTCCTTCTAGATATGAGAAGAAGTTTGTGCTACAGAAACTACTATGCTGACAACCAGACCTGCGATGGAGAGCTGTTGTTCAACATGACCAAGAAGATGTGCTGTTGTTCCTACAATATTGGCCGAGCCTGGAATAAGCCCTGTGAACAGTGTCCCATTCCAAGCACAGGTGAGTTTGAGTTTCACCATTACGAAAACTATAGGTCAGTAAATGAGCCACAAGTTGTTGGAGAAACGAGTCTCAGCCAGGGAAGAAATGGGTGCCTCATTTATCTTTGTAAGAAAAAAATGAGCTCATAAACGCAAATACTTAATTTCACAGTTGGGCCTGGTTCTTCTAGCTGAAAATTAAGTTACAGAATATGCCTTCTACTTTTTATACTAGTTCATTCACCAGACTTACAGACTCAGCATATCACGAAAGTATAAATATTGTTAGCATTGTTATGAAGTTTGCCATGTAACTAGGAGACTGGAAACATTATGCAAAACAATAAATATGACAGATAAGCAAACCATATTCCTACTATTTTAACTTATTTACACTAGTCCTATTCCAAAAAGAATTTAAGGCAGCCCACAAAGATTCAAATGTAAAATAAGAAGGCCTAAGGCAAATGGCAAACAAGGGCAAGAAACTTGGAGCAAGGAGCGAGGCTAATACATAGAACCCAAGCCAGGAATTCCTATGCACTTTCCAGAGATGAGCAGTAACTTTGGCTCCAAACTTTCCAGCAGCTCACATGAAAGAGGGAGACACAGTCCAGTCTAAGAGCCCTGATGACCCTAGAGCACACTCAGCACTAAAGGGAAGTGCAACTCTTCCTGACACTGAGACCTGAGAGAAGTTTCTTTTTCTGTTCTCCTAGAGAAAAATCTACATAATGTTATTTGTTTTTTGTTTAAAGTATAATTTATATCCTTGGAGTAAATGAAGTAAAAACTTTGGTGCACTGTTCATATACCATATGGTAGATGATATAGATTGTATCTGTCATGGTGACATCATTTACTAACATGATGATTTAGATGGAATGAACACTCGTGCAGGTGTTGATCAGAGTATTCTGTGGGACCTACTCCCTTCCCCAGAGTGATCTGTACTACGGTAAATCTGTTGTCTGGTACTGCTTGACAAGACATGAAACAGATTTTTTTTAGTGAAATATACTACCTCACCCATTGTTTACTCCAGAAATGATGTGATAACTATCACTTAGAATTATGAGTTACCTTAGTTTGCAGGATATCGCTAGAGCAGCGTTCATACACTGAAGCCCATGGGTGAAATCGAGCCCACTGCCTGTTTGTGTATGGGCCACAAGCTAAGAATGAGTTTTATATTTTCCAATGGTTAGAAAAGAAATTTAAATAATATGTTTTGACCTAAAAATTATTTGAACTTTAGATTTCGGTGTCCATAAATAAAATTTTATTAGCATCCAGCTCACTAATTTATTTACATATTGTCTACGACTGCTTTCAGGGGATAGTTGAGTCGTTCTAATAGAGACTGCACAGCCCGAAAAACCTAAAATATTTATTCGTACCCCTTTCAGAAAAAATGTGCTGGCCCTGATCGTGTCTGATTGTCTGGACAACCTGTGGGTTGTACACACTGAGTGTGTATGTTTAGTGGGAAAGTGTATCTGTATATGTCTCCTTAGATTTGTTTACAATTATATTGGAAAGTAAGTTTATTTTTATGGACTTTTCCATTATAAAATATACAGAAAATAGTTTTATAGTTAGATTTTGCAAAGATAGAAGTTCTAGTGTTTTATTTTTTATCTTAATGGATCTTTGTGTGTTCTTCTGGAGACCACTTTGGAGACCCCTGATAAACCTATCATTTTCTTTCAGAAATGTCTAAATTTTAAAGATCTGCATACCCTTGATATAAAATGTAAGACTTCCCCATGTCGAATAGTGACCAAATCCAACCATACTTTCCATTAGCTATGCAGTCTGTGTACATTTCAGGAGTCTGTGAAAATTGTGCGGATGACCAGTGTCGGTGGGTGTGACATTGGCTGGATGTGGATACTCATAGATTAAGGAATAAAGCACTACTAGAAGAACACACTGTGTTTACTTTAAGAAACCACAGACCAATTTTCAGCGGGTTTGACCAATAAGGCAATGGCCACCTTGAACCTCAGTTTATGTCATGCCATAGCAGTTACAGTCATGATCCAGAATGACAGAACCTCAGAAGGGACTGCAAATGACATTTAGTTCATTCTTCATTATCCACGTGATGAACTCAGGTGTGAGAGAGAAAGGTAGAGGGTCAGGGGAGGGAGAGAGAGAGAACAAGAGGGTAGCACCCAAAGAAGTCCATCCCCCCAAACTGAAGTAATGACATAAGCTGGTTATTTGACCCGAGTTAGCCATTAACAGACCTGATGTCAAGCACTTGGCTAGACTTACTGTGGTCTCCCCCAATCTGAGGAGGTGGCTTTTGTAAGCATCCCCTTTGTGCAGAGTAGAAGGAGACTCTCTTGCCAGTCCTTGAGTTCAGCAGTGACCATCCTTCTAAAAACCCAACTTCCTGCACCGGCTTCGATTCAACCAGCTGGTTGAAGTGCCGTCTCATTCAGCAAAATGTTGTGGGTCCTATTCCCAGTCAGGGCACATCCTAGATTTCGGGCTTGATTCCCAGTCGGGCCATGTCCAGGAAGCAACTGATTGATGTTTCTCTCACACGTGGATGGTTCTCTCTCTCTCCGCCTCCCTCCCACACCCGTTTTTTCTCTAAAATTAACAAATAGATCCTTGGGTGAGGTTTAAAAAAGATACCACATTTCTACAGGCAAGCTCCTACAAATGAATGTCACATGATATGGAGACCTCCGCTTCTCCCTCATTATCACGTCAGCATGCAGTCACTCTTCCCTCGGTATTTGTCATAAGAACAAAATGATAACATCTGTAGGAATTTTCAGATATATTTTTCAATTTAAATTCTTCAAAATACAGGTAGATGCTTTTCCAGAATGTTTACAAAGTAACTTCTTTCAGCCCAATCGTTGCTCTTCGTTGACCCCCGTTCCCACCTGGCTCACCCCACCTTTGTTTACTCACTGCAGATGAATTTGCTACACTCTGTGGAAGTCAGAGGCCTGGCTTCGTCATTGACATTTACACCGGCTTACCCGTTGGTGAGTTACGACGCCATCGGTGGAACTTTCTGGTTTTTCCTTTGTGTGAAGAAAAGGGTCTACACATTGTAATTTTCTCAGTTTGATTTCTTTTTCTTAGAAGGAAAAAATCATTAAACAATGTCATTACACTTTATTGAAACACTGATTCTTAGTTTGAAACAAACTGCACCAACACCCTGGGCAGCTCTGCCTAATTGGCAGCAGCATTTGTTGCTCATGATTAGGGGACTGGAAAGCCTTTCACAAAATTACAATCAGGCTTACTTAGTTAAACCCGGCCTAGGCGTCAACAAAAAGAGAGATCTGGGAGAAGGGCCAGTGATGTTTGATTTGACCGTAATTCCTAATTCCTCCTTCTGACTGAGACATGAGTTTAATATGACTTTTCACACTGATCCTCATACGTAGGTTGTTCCCATAAAGCCCTTCTTGTGGGTCAATTTTATCTTTCATGGAATCTCCTCTGGTCATCTGCTTTGGGCATTTCAGATATGAAATTTAAAAATTATGTATCTTTTCAATCTGAGGTCCCCATCTGGTAGCTGGAGCAGGGACCACTGCAGTTGCTACAGCTGCTTGTGCAGGATTCAAAAGGACTGCATCGTGGTCAGCCAACAGAGGCAATGCCTTTGTGGTTTAAAACCAAATAACATAAAAATAGAAAGCTCTTGCATTCTCCGAGTTTTTCCCCCCGTGTGATTTATACGCATCCTTAGATGCCCCTCTTCTATCTGAGCAACTGAGTGGAGTAGCAAACATCACCCCTTGCTTTGTTCCACGTTACTCCTAATAAGTAAACTGAAATCCACATCAGCCTTTCCAATGACCTTGTTTAAGAAAACAAGGGTCTGGTCCAGCAATCAGCGTGGCTCCCTTAGTGCCAAATCCATATGGCTCCACAGTCTAGTCTCTAGTCAACGTCCAAAGAAACTTCACGGTTTGGAAAGAAAAACTACTAAACGACATTGGCGTAAAACACCTGGCCCTCGCTGCTTTGTTTTTCCCCTTCCTGAAACAGATTTTCATCTCCGTTGAATCTCTGATCCGAAGATAAGTCGTGCTTAACAGCAGTAGGTCTCCACTGTCAGACCAGGCGTGTAGCCCAGCAAGGCCTGCCCTCCGAGGTTGGCAGAGGTCAGACTCAAAACAGCGTTAGCATTTCCCACTGGTAGAGCTGGAAAGGTCCCAGACATCATCCAGTCCAAACGCCTAGCTTTGCAGTTGAGGGGACAGAGGCCCAGAGAGGGGAAGGGACTCGGCCGAGGTCACCTAGCTAATTAATAACAGAGCTGGGACCAGATTCCAGTCCTGACTCACAGCTTGCTTTGCCTCTAGCTCTTGAAAACTGGAAATGTGATAGTGAGCAGTACACTTATTGTACCAGATTCCACCGTGACAAAATATTTAGATGACTGGGAAACTTTGTTTTATTTAAGCTTTATACTCTCCTTCTGAAAGGCCTTGAGACTGTTGGCATATAGAGCCCATTCGCATGGGGTTAAAACTGTAGCAAGTTTATTAATCTTGTCTTAAAATATAAACTTTTCCAAGTTGAAGTTCAAATGAAATCCAGACAGGAAAAGAAAATATAAATTTTTAATATATCTCTTTGCTATTTTATGCTGAACAATGGCTAGAAATTTGACCCAGCCCGTTATTGTTAAACATGATAATATATCACTTATATTTAAAAGAAATAAATATGAATATAGTATTTCATGTTTTAACCCATACTACAAGAATGTCGTCTGGATTAGTTTTTGTTTGTTTAACAGACACAGTTGTACTCTTACTTTGCATAATTTTTTAGCAATATAAATGACAAAGGTGTGAAAAATCTAAGAACATTATTACCTATATTCAAAATAGCAATATATCTTTTGAGATTTTAAGCTTTTTTTCCTATTAAAGATATGAGTTTTCCTTCAAACAAAATCCAGCCTTTTAAGAAGAGGGTCTAAAATAAATTTACAGCCTGTCAAATTTCTCCTTTAAAACAGATGGCTTTAGACTGTGATGCTTCCAAAATTACGGATTCTTTTGTAGGCGCTACTTAAGTCTATGGCCATCTTCTTACAACTTAGGCTAAGTGCTTCGCAAGGGCTCCTGGCCGTAATATGTAAATAAAAGTATCTCAGCAGCCATAACAGGAACCTCGTGAACTGGAGAGGATTGTCATGCAGATAGACCAAAGCTTTATGTCCCCTTCTACCTTGTGTTTTATGAATGTCAGCCAAGGGGCCGGTGGCAGGGCTCTGCAGGGCAACAAGCACTTTGATAAAGGTTTCGTGAGGATTCTATGACTGTGATGTGAAAAAACACAAGAGAGGCAGGACAGCTGGTTAGGGGACTCCTGGTATCAAATCCTGACCCTGCTTCCTGTTGGCTGTGTAGTCTTTGGCAAGTTCCATCCTCGGACCCGGCCTCAGTTCTATCATCTGCGTAGTGGAGGTAGTCTTAATACCTAGAGACCACCTGGTAGGGTAACTGATGATTCAGTGAGTAAGTCCAGGTAGACTGCTTGACACACATACAAGGCATGTAGCAAGTGAGGCGCTGCTATTAATGTTATTATCCTAGATAACATGGAATGAATGGAAGTTGGGAGCAGGTTATACAGAGACTAGACCAGCCAAGCTGGTAGGAGTGAGACCTGCCTGGCTGGCCAGCCCTGCTGAGACCTGAGTGTGGGTGGCTCTGCTCTCCTACTTTGGTTCTGTTTAAATGCGCACCAACTCCACTTCTGACTACTGGTTCCTAATATAACAAATTTTAATGGACACTCAACATTTGTCAGAGAGCATGCTGGGGGCTGTACCAGTGGTATCGCAGCTGGGTCCATTCCCTAGCCTTAGGAAGCCACAGCCTATTACGACAGCCCTTCCTCAGTGCCAGCTCTGCCTTCTCAGTCAGCTGGGGCCCAGGTTACACCCCCATACCAAACCCAAAACCTTGTAAAAGAAGAAGGGGGCATTGAGGTTGAAGTTGAAAGATCAGAGTTGACCATGACCATGGGCTCCTCCTCGGCTCTTTCCCAGCTCCCCTCTCCCTTCCTAGTCAAACATTACCATGCAGTCTGGGTAGGGAGGTTGCTGACTCTCTCAGCAGTCACCTCTTTCTACTCTCTGCGCAGTGTCCAGTGGGTACAAAGATGGCTCATACCTAGACAAAGAGGATGTTTTGAAACAATGTGAAAAAGACAGACACTAAATCCAGATAGACATGTGAGTGTCTGGAAAGTGATTCAGTTAGCTCAGTCTGACAGCACTGACATCCCCACGTCCATCACCTCCACTCCAACGTACCCCTTAACACATGCATGCATATGCATGCACACACACATGTGCGCATTTTCTCTCCTTTGATTTTACACCTTTGTTAAACATCGAGTTAGTAGTAGCTGACTTTCAAACCTAATGGACCCTCCACAGGGGCCATGTGCCCATACTCTGTCACTCACACATGGCTACTCTCTTCCCAGATATTGATGAGTGCCGAGAGATCCCCGGTGTCTGTGAAAATGGAGTGTGTATCAACATGGTTGGCAGCTTCCGATGTGAATGTCCAGTGGGCTTCTTCTATAATGACAAGCTGTTAGTTTGTGAAGGTAAGTGATGTTTTCACTGTATGATGTCCAGAAGTGAGCTAACTGGTGAGCTACTCGCCCACACACTTGGCCAGTTTCACAACACTGGAATTTCAGAAATCCATCAAGCTCTAACATAGTGAAGGGCACTGTTGGGAACAGCATGGAATCTTGGGCAAAATGATTCAGTAACTCCCAGTGGGAGAAGCGGGGCGTACCCTCCCCCCCACACACTGTTATTAGATTTCCCAGCCGATACGAAAAAGCCTTGTGTTCCTGGCTGTGTCCCGTGGACTGCTTTGGTTTCCCGCTGCCTGAGAGTGAGCATGAATGGTGAGTTCTCTTCCAAATGGAGCCTTTGCTGCTCCCAAGGGAAAACAAGGTTGATGCAGATATTCCAGATGCAGGAGAGAATTCCAAATGACGAGAACAGCAAATCTGATTTTATATGAAGAATGTTGGCATGCATGCAAATGGTACTTTCTTCATTTTCAAATTACCTCCCCTTACCATGTGTCTGTACTGTGATTCTGCACATTCCTTGATTCTGTACATTCCTTACAGCACTTCATCTTTTCCCTACATCTGGGGGAGATAGTGTCCTTTTATATTTTGGTAAAAGGAACGACATTACTGGTTATTAAATATACCATGTGTTCTAGGATGGCTGGAATAATTTTCTATTTAATATTTGAACTTGGAGCCTTTAGAAGAGGTTTTGTTCATGTTTGAAAGTGTTATTATCCCTTAGAGCGTGGATTAGAGCACATATGTCAACATTTCAATGTTAAAAAATATTTTTCTCCTAGACTGGGGACAATTATAGACCATGAGTGAAGTTATAGTTCTAAGCACATGCTTGTTAAATTCTCCTCACCAGGCTTTTGTGACTGTCGCCAAATCGGAACGTGTCCTTCAACTCGGCCTGCCGGGTAGGGGAGTGGGAGTGGGGCGCTGGCCATTCAGAGCCTTCCTAAGGACACAGTTGTTTCAGACCTTGGCCCGGCCCTGTACTGGGAAGGCTGTTAAGGCTCAGGTGTCCGAGGAGGAGGCATGAGGCCAAGAGAGAGGAAGCCCACAGCAGATGATCGTGAGGTGCTAGGGTTGGCTGCCTCTCTCAGCCAGTCTCCTGCCTTCCATGCAGGCCTCAGGGTGTCAGCCACCTCCCTCTGGCCTCGCCCCTTTGCTTTCATTTAGGGATCTCTTTGATGGTTCCTTTATCCAGGTGCCTCTTTAGCACTTATATTTGCTGAAGTGGCAGCCCTTGGTCAGAACCCATGGGCAAGGCCACCCATGACCACCAGGTCAGCCTAGACCTTGATTCACACTTGGGGGTTGGAAGCCTACGGCTGGGCCAGTGTAAGCCGCTTGCTGTCAGGGCAGCATTCAGTGGCTACGGAGATTACAAAGAGCTCTCCAGCTTTGGGTTTCCATGTCACAGGATATCCATCTGCAGGGTGAGTGTTTAATCCAGGGTCAGCTGCTTCCCAGCACACTCTCAGCTCTCAGAATCAGAAAATGAAGGTTGATTTAGTGCATGGCTCAGCAATGATAAAGCTGGAATGAATTCCAGAAGTGATTTACAGGGAGCTACTATGTGTCTGCTCTTCCCAAGTATGTGTATAATCGGATGTTAGGTGTCTGATGCCTCACCAAAATGCTTGTCTGTGACACCACTGGGCTTCTCCAAGGACACAAGCTACCCTCAATATTTCTGCACACCCTTAATTAAGAGCAGGGCAGACTCAATGGGTGAGGGGGTGCTGGGTGCTAAAACTTGAGGTCAGCATACTTCTGCTCCTGTGTCTGCTGCATGGAGAAACTCCTCTCCCCAGCACACACGTGTGCACACGCGCGCGCACACACACACACACACACACACACACACACACACACGACAGAAATTCCCACTGGCAATAGTTCTAACATTTTCCCGCCACAAAGCACAGGCCTAAGAGGTAGATGTATTTGCCGCCCCCTGGTGGGAACTTCCTCGCCTGAGCCAACTTTTGTAAAGCCCCGGTCCTGGTGCTGAGAACGGCCTCTTGCCTGTACGACAGGCTGTTTCTTTCCTGGAGTTACACTGAACCAAATTATTTCACTGGAGCAGGAACAAGGAACATATATTTTGCCCCATGGTAAGACTGGACCGTGCAGTAACTTTTGTTACGCCATGAACTTGAACTCCATTTTAATTACATTTACTACATAATTTGACCTACATAATGACATTTACATGAATTTAAGTGAAGTGCTTAAAAATATATATAGGCAAACAACCCCCTGAGGGCAGTCACAGCTTTGAAGTACACAATATCCATTTTATTCTTCTCTTTGATAAGGTGAATGGGGTTGTTCTCAGTAGTTTTATGTGCAGTGTGTTACATTTCCTTGACTTGACTGCCACGTGGCAGCAACTGAAGCAGGAGCCTCTACAGCCCTGCACTCAGAGTGGCGTCTGTGGACCGGGAGCACCGGCCTCACCTGGGAGGGAGCTTGTTGGAAATGCGGAATGTCAGGCCTTGCCCCTGACTCGCTGAGTGAGAACCTGCCTCCCGACAAGATTCCAGGCAATTCACGCGCACACTGAGGTTTGGGGTGCTCTGTCCTCTCCAGGTCCTTCGGCCTTCCCGACAGCAGCAACCTGACTGAACTGTGAGACCCTGGGTCTCTGAGCAAACACAAGTTGACTGGCACCATTTCTGTGCCTGTGTCAAGTCCTGACCATAGCAGTTGAGTTTCATGACCAGTTTCAGACGTGAGTGTCATTAGAAGCCACATGTGGTCACAGATCAGGCAGTCACATTTACGAAAAATGTTAGTAAAGTGGAAAAATCAGAAAGTGATTTTTCAGGCTTACATTGTTCAATAGAAGGGAACAAGCTAAGAAAATATAAATTTATTTCATGTGAGAGGTTCCATTAACTTGATACCAGGTTCTTTTCTCCGTTTAATGAAATTCTCTTGTGCTGGTAGATATCGACGAGTGCCAGAACGGCCCCGTGTGCCAGCGCAATGCCGAGTGCATCAACACTGCCGGCAGCTACCGCTGTGACTGCAAGCCCGGCTACCGCTTCACCTCCACCGGGCAGTGCAACGGTGAGTCGGTCCACCGGCCGGACATGCGCTCCCAGTGGGTTATCTCCTTTACACTGCTGAGTTCTAGTAACTGAACTGGACGAAAAAGGAAAATTGCTGACATGTCTAAACACTTACCTTTTTCCCTCTTTATAAAGGAGATGTTTTTGAAACAATAAATAACTCTTATATGTACATAGATTTCCTGGTTACCGATCTGCTACTCTGCCACAAATACAGATGCACACACACTTCCCTAACCAGTGTTCAAGACCAAATGCTTTTTATTTTATTTCACATAATCCCCCTTAGGCAGGTGAGGCTGCTGCCATCTCCGCCACACAGCCCAAATCTCCACAGGGCCGCTCTCCTAAACGATACGATATTGACCTACAAAAACAGACACAAGAGAAGCGGCAATCCTGTTCTTCCTCCTGAACAGTTTACAGATGAGAAATCCCTCACTGAGGGAGGCAGCATCTATTCACAGTCTTCTATTAGCTGGAAGTAACCTACGGGAGAATTAGAAAGCGTCTTCCAGAGGCTAGATTCCTCGTGTGGCTCACTTTTGTCAGGGTTGTGGCAGAAGCAAGGAGAAAGAGCATGCCTTTGACTTAAAATGATGGTAAGGTTATTGATGGTACCTTCTAGCCATTTGTATCAAATTGAAACACTGGTATTTCAGCCCAGAAGCAAAATGATACTTCAGAATGATTTTCTTGTATGTTTTAGAGTAATTATAAACCATTATATATTTAGCAAAAAAGGTCAGGAAGAATGTGTTGTTTTGCTCATGGCTCATTTCACAGGGAGTTTCCTGGATATTTTACCCATTTGTGAATGAAATAACACAAGGGAGCATGGTCAGATTTTCCTTGGGTTTCCTTGCCTACCAGTGATTAAGCGGTAGGAAGTACACTGCTCTCTGTAGGGAATTTTGCATTGTTTTATGAGGCCTTGGTGGGAAGAGGGTGTAGTAGCAGAACAGAAACTCACTTAGAGAATCAAGACTTGTTTTGTTGAGCTTAGAGAAACATGTGTAAGTGTTTAGCATTTTGTCAACAGAGCTGTTTTCATCCATGTATTTAAAAAAAATGACAGGAAAAGTTGGGACGTCTCTGATAGGAGCCACAATACCCCGGAGAAACTTGGCATTGAGGCCATTTCCTTGCATTTTGCTCTTAATTTATATTTCTTTGAAACTGGACGAAATAATTCCAATCAAAATAAAGAGTTGCTGATAATATAGAACATGTCATTTCACACCATTTCACATTCAGGCAAGACGTTATTTATACATCAAGAGAGCATGTCCAGCCAGGGCCTGCTAGGGCTTAAGCCCTGTCATATTTTCTTGTAGAACATTAACAAATGAAACTCATCAGGCATTAACCAGCCACAAGTTCTAGGAGTGAGTTGTTTGAAGCCCAAGCTCAACTTCCCTCATTCATTGAAATTAAAGAAAGGGAATGTACTTCAATTTTGCAATTCTTCAGTCTCTAAGGTTAAAGACTTCATTCGGGGGAAATGTCTTCATTTACATCTTACTTTAAAAATCTTTTGTCTTTGAATGCTGTCCTATATGTGGCATTCTTTTAGATGTAATGCAAAATACTGCTCTTTTCCTGTGTTTAAAATTAGAACTGAAGTTTTTATTTGAATTCCTAAGTACATTATTTCAAACTGCAAATCATAGCTGGCCATAATACCCACGTCGTTGCTGAGAGATCCGAGACAACAACTAATTAGATGTGTAAGCCTGGGGTATTGGTTGGGCTTCCGGAGCTGCACAGTTACAGCAATTGCAGCCCCTACTGAACTCTCTCAACCCGCTAAACACAAGAGACAGGTTCCAGCCACTTTCTCATGGTCTCTTCTCTCTCCACTGACTGAGTGGGTTCCCCACCACCGGCCCAAACCATGTTTAAATCTCCTGTCTCAACCTCAGACATAATCTCCTGGGAGTTCAAATCTTGATGCTTGAGAAACCTAGTTTTCTGGTCCCAAGACAAAGTGAACTTCACAGTTAAGTTCTATAGAATTGTAACTTCCTGTTTCACCAATAGAATCTCAAAATACAGAGTCCATGTTTTATTCTTTAAAAATCATCAGGAAGAAGGCAGTGTAGAAAAGAAAATTCCTGGTTGGGGATCCATTTCTAAGATCCGTAATGTTCTCTGTTTCCCCTGGGCCCTGGAGGTGAGACAGAGCTGACCCATCGCACACTCCTGGATCTGGCTCGACTGGCGGGCACTCACGCTTCGGGTCCACCAGGATGGGCCCAAAGACACACTCCTTCAGAGTTGGCTTCCTTCACCGACCTTGGCAGTGAAAATCTGTTTCCTCTGTCTGTTTCAGGGAGCAGGTTGCTCACTTTAAATCCATTTTCTCCGATGGAAACAATCCTAATTTTTTAAAAAAGATTTTGTTTATTTACTTTTAGAGAGAGGGGAAGGGAGAAAGAGAGGGAGAGAAACGTCAGTGTGTGGTCACCTGTTGTGCATCCCCCACTGGGGACGTGGCCCACAACCCACCTAAACGGTGACCCTTTGGTTTGCAGGCCGGCACTCAGTCCACTGAGTCACACCAGCCAGGGCAGGAACAATCCTAATTTGTTAAGTTAACTAGCACTTCTGCATAGGCTAGCTTAGTGGTAGCTCCTCCACTGTTCTATACCAATCCCCCCTCTTAATGAAATATTCAACCTCATCAGTATGATGATTCATCACAACTCTGAATGTTCTGTATCCTGGAAGAAAGCACTTGTGAAAATGGAAACCCAAGGGGTTGAAATGGAGGGGATTCAGCTCTGCTGAGCGCATCTGCTCTGTGTAGCAGAAAGCGCCCCGTCCCAGTTGCTGTCCTCTCAGTAGACAGGCAGGCAGGCAGCCAGCTGGGATCATTCAGCTGAGAGCAGGGGGCTGGCTGCCCTGCTTTGTGGCATTCACACCCGAGGGGCAGTCTTCGGGTGTGAAGACTGAGTCTGCTGTTTGCCTTCTTTTGTAACAATGGGAAAATCAGGATGAATCAGTGCTCTTAAAATTATATTTGCCTCAAACATATCCCGAGAGCTTTAAAAATTAAATTAGAGACATAAGTGGGCATGAAAGTACGTCAGGTGTGGATTCGTGCAATAAATTCTGCCCTGCAGATTACCAGATTGCAGGAGAGCAACAGAGATTCAGTTGATGATCAAAATAGTTCAGAGCTTAAAGGCTGGCAGAAGCAAGATGACAGGGTTTTCCTCTGAATGAGTATAAATAAAAAGAAAGAACTCTCATTAGGATTGTCAAGTGCTAATAGGAGCCACGCGGAGACATGAAGACTTGGTTAGGAAGGAACGAAAGTTCATGGGAATGAGACAAAACAATGAGGTGAAACTTGAACGAGGGACAGTGTGGGTTGTCCATCAGGAAAACCTATCTTACTGATGAGATTTGATTTGACTGTGATATAAATTTCCAGCGGAAACCGTGAGGGGTCAGTGATCTGAGGCAGCAACTTTTGACCAGGCAAAATACTTCAATTAATTCCACAGTCTGTGATGATGCTTTTAGGCAAATAATCAAATGGATTATCTCCCCGCCTGGATTTTTCTGCCCCCTGCTACTTCCAAGTTTCTCATCTTTCTCACCTTTGTTGGATGCCGCCCTGTTTTCCATTTTTTTTCATGTAGTGTTAACATACTCTGGATATGCCCAGTAAATGATAGTAAGTTCGATCCAACTTCCAGGCAAAAAGAAATAGAATGCTGGTGCTTGTTTTACAGGCTTGGTTTATAAGAAGCTCGGATTAGTCCAGAGAGCAATACCCAGGAGGAAGTTACTCCATTTGATTTTTTCCTCTAAGGCTCCACTTAAGATGCTAAATGTGCTTTTTACCTACAGATCGCAATGAGTGTCAAGAAATCCCCAACATATGCAGCCATGGGCAGTGCATTGACACTGTGGGAAGCTTTTATTGCCTTTGTCACACTGGCTTCAAAACAAATGCCGACCAAACCATGTGTTTAGGTGAGTGTGTGATTGTCGTTTCCTTGTTTTCTTCGCATCCTGTTGAAAAGCTTCATTTGCATCTGAACATATACAACAGTTAATGCTAAACCTCTCAGTAGTTGTTTTGCTGTTTATATAATAACACAAGCAGGCATGTAGCATTAACATCCTGTGGTATTTAATCCTTGGCGATCTGAACATCATAAACTTCTTCTTTGATATTCATTTGGCTGTCAGTCCAGGGAAACTTGACGAAGGGATAAATTTAGAAAACTATTTAGATAAAAAATTACTTTTTATTAATGTTAATGGCCTATTATATTTTATGATATTTATGTGGTTTTGCCTGGTTGGAACAGAGTGCAGCTTTTGAGTGTTTGAGTGTGAACAGTTTTCGAGGCGAGTCTGTAGTTTGCACCAGACACTCAAACGCACATTTGCAGATCCTACACAGACATAAAAAGTAAAGAAACATTTTCCTAGAGGAAAAGGGCTCACGATTTTAAATCTCTTCCTTGGTCTCAGTACTGAATCAGGATGTTAATTTAGACTAAACTTCAAATATGTAGTCAATTATTTTCTCTCTTTACCTCCTTTCTTTTTCTACTTTAAAGCAATATCCATTAAGTCTTTTGGGGACTTCATGAACATGAATGAGTTTCACAGCTGGAGAAAGAACAATCAATAGAGCGATGTTTAAAGTGTTTGCCTTTGGCTATAATTGGATTCATCCATTAGGGAACATTCTCATAAAATTCCCTCTTCTTCAGAGCAGATACATTTTAAATTAAAGGAGTATAATCAGCCCTGCTCATCACTGGGGAGCTAACCTCTGCATATTAATGTGACCCTGCCCACATTTCTTTCAGTCTCTTTCATGAGAATGATCTGCAACCCCCACCTAAGCACCTGCCCTCCCCAGGCTTGGGTTAAGGCAGAAGCTCTTGATTGCTGGCTTCCAGGGCGACTTCTCTGGGTGCATCTGCAACCACAGGCACACGGTCGGAGTCACTTTGGAGTCAGCAATAGCTTCCTGATTTGGGATCATAGACAATATACCTCCCTGTTCAAAATCCGAAAGGAAAGGACATCCTGACTCTGATCACCGCACTTGGCCAACCTGCGGGGTTACCTTCCACTGCCTCTCCCTCCCTGTGTCCTGGGCTCCCTCATCCTGCCCCGCTCTTTCACACCAGCAGTATCAACTTTGTTTCACTTAAACTCCTCATTTCCACCTTAGTGTATAATACATCTCAACTCTCTGTAAGAAAGGTGTCAGCTGCTGTGGTGAGGTGTAAAGACAACACAGCTTAACAAAGTAGTCAAAGAGAAGAGTTGTAGACCAATGAAAAACCAAACAGTAATTCATGCATGTTTGAGAGGAGCCAAATTCAGTGGCATCACGTTGGGATCATTCAGGAGAACATGACAAGTCACTTTTGGTGGGAGCACTGGTGGGTTTTAGGGGTGGACTGGGAAAAAGGGGAGATATCTACAATGCCAGGTGAGTTAGAAAGCTAATTTACTTGGTTGCTGATTGGAGGGTAATATCAGGTGACCCTCAGCTTTCTGGGAAACTGGGGTGAGAATCTTAAAGGCTCAAGTTTGCCAAAGGTGGCAGCAAATCAAGACCCAGATGTGCACAGAATTTTCCATTTGCAAGTGAAAATATTTGAGAGAAGTGGCAAGGGTGGAGAATTCTAGAAGTAAATAGAATAAAATGATCCTTGCCCAGTTCTCGCGTCCTCAGCTTGCCTCCTTTCACAAGCCACCCAGGCAATGACTTCCTCCCCAGGTTTAGAACCTTGCCCGGTGCCAGATTCTCACAGGGAGCAGCTGCTGCTGGGTCTACTGCCAACACCAAGAAGTCCTCAGCCTGTGGCTGGCACTTGTGAGATCTGAAATGCCCATTAGCCCAGGTAACAGTGCAACCTTTTCTGTTAGTAATCATGTTTTTCTACGTCTCTTGCTCCTACTAGACATAAATGAGTGTGAAAGAGATGCCTGTGGGAACGGAACATGCCGAAACACAATCGGCTCCTTCAACTGCCGCTGCAATCACGGCTTCATCCTGTCTCACAACAACGACTGTATAGGTGCGTGTGCAAAGTCGTCGGTCCCCAGGGGCAGTCGCTGTCACTTGTGTTCTTTGTAATTAGCATCGTTCCCAGTGTGCCAGCTATCTTTTTAAAGCGCAGGCCATCTTACGTACGACAGTTGGTTAAAAGGTTTGCCAACTATAGAGTGTGTGCTAATTAAATTTCATATATAGCAACTACATTCATTACTTTTATTAATATGCGTATTAGCAGCTGTAATGGGTATGTCTACTATGCTATAAATTAAATAAATTTAAAAGTAATTGAATTTATTACATTTTAAAACGTACAAAAGTGGTTCTTTATGTACAATTACATAATTTATGAATCAGGTGGGCCTGCTTGTTCACTGTAGCCTCTCTTAAAAGAAGTAAATTATTGAATCTATTAAAACCTCTTTGTAAAACATGCTACATTACTCATAAGTGAGGGTAATGAATCAAATTTGTATTGTTCTTGAGGCTTATTTCATACAATTTTAATTATGGGAATACTTAATAATACTCTCAGCTGTATTGTGTGTTAGTAATTTAGTTTTAGCCATTAAAATTAAACCTAAAGGGAGATTAAGGTAAACTCATACAAAATTCTAGTATGAATTGTCAACCTCTAATTAATAGAATTGTATAATGTTATTAGGTTTTGATAGGTGCTCAAAGCCAGGTTTTTTAAAAGATTTTATCTATTTATTTTTAGAGAGGGGAAGGGAAGGAGAAAGAGAGAGAAACATCAGTGTGTGGTTGCCTCTCACTTGCCCCCCACTGGGGACCTGGCCTGCAACCTAGGCATGTGCCCTGACTGGGAATCGAACCTGCGACCCTTTGGTTTGCAGCCCACGCACAATCCACTGAGCTACACCAGCCAGGGCAAAGCCAGGTCTTTTATTACAAACTAGACTTTCACTGAAATGTCTAATGTTTGGCTGAGCCAGTAAAGGCCACTGAAATTCAGAACAAATATTTTTCTCTTTAAAGATCTTGCTCATTGCCGGGATTATGACATTTTCTTTGGGATATATCAAAGAATATTTTTTTGGCAGATGTCGATGAATGTGCAACTGGAAACGGGAACCTTTGCAGAAACGGCCAGTGCATCAACACAGTGGGGTCCTTCCAGTGTCAGTGCAACGACGGCTACGAGGTGGCTCCGGACGGGAGGACCTGCGTGGGTGAGTGCTGCCTCGGAGGGGCCCTCCGCAGAGCTTCCCTGGGGGCCACTCAGAGGGGCCTGTGGGTTCCATGACACCCTTCCTTCCGGAAGCCTGGAGGGAGAGAGCAGAGTGGAAGGGCAGTAATTCTGCCCTCTGCACACACATACACAGAGAGACACATGTACAGGGCACACACATGGACACAAACACATATACTCAGAGGCACACACAGAGACACAGAGACACACACAGACACTCTTGCAAACACATACACCACTTTCCCCCTCAGCTTTTAAAGCTAAGTTGTTAAACTCACGGAGAACAGTTAAACTGTGAGAGCTGAACTGTCCTATTAGAGGTTGTAATTCCCTTTCTTACATTTTTGTCTTCAAAGTAACTATGTAGTAAGCTCACATATGATATTTTGGCTGCTCTCAAAAATCTTCCTATCCATTGACTTTCTACATGCTACACATTTCTGATTGCTGTTAAAGCCGTTTTTATTGAGTCATTAATTTTTCTCTGTGATAGAGTTTTGTGGACTTTAATTGGTTTTATTTATTTCTTTGATTTGATTCCAGTTCCTTTGAATTTTAATTGTTTGATGGAAATTATGCAAGTAGAAACCTCTGCCTTCTTTTTTTCTTTGCAGATGTCAATGAATGCGCTCTAGAACCTGGGAAATGTGCGCCAGGCACCTGCCAGAACCTGGATGGGTCCTACAGATGCATTTGTCCACCTGGATACAGTCTGCAGAATGACAAGTGTGAAGGTAGGAGGGGTATCGGTATTTGGAAGTAAGTGGTATTGGTTACTGCACTGGCTTGTCAGAGTCAAAACTTTTGTGATGGTGTGATGGTGTCTTCATTTTGGAATACTTTATTGAAAACAAATCCAAGAGCAGAGGGTGTGACTTATGGCCTCATACTTAGATGGTGAGGCAAGGGCAGCTAATTCTCATGCTAATCCCTGAAGTTACTTGCTCTGTGCATAGTGGTGGTCAGATGACCTTGACTCTTTTCCAATGTGTGTGCATGCAGCTTGTAAAAGACCTCAGATTCCATGTTTTTAAGTGCCAATAGTTTGCAAGTAGCTCCCTGCTTCCTGTTAAAAATATTTAAATGACCACATTGAAGGTTGGTGCAGAAGGCAATATTATTTGTCTATGTTGTTCTGACCTAGAGAGAGAGGAATGTGTTACTACAAGGAAATCCTCAGTAAATTTTTTGGACTACCTCCCTCAATACATATATCATTGCATGAAATGAACAACATTAATTGTCAGAACTTCATAAATAACTAGGGTCAAAAGGATTCTTAAGAAATCACCTAGCCCACACTCCTGCCTTTAAACAGGACTGCATTTAATCCATAACGAGTGAGAAATTTCTCCACTCTTAATATTATCTATGAGAAATTTTATTCTATATCCAATTTAAATTGTAGCCAAGTGATAATATTATAAATGGAAACATAAAATCAAAATTAGGCCTAAATGCAAATTATTAAACATGTTATTTTACTCTTAAAGATCACTTTCATTCACTCCATGATTAACTCAAACTTCCCCCAGAAGGAACAGAATGGAAATGTATGGACAGAAAAACAACTTCCCGAATAGTCCCTAAATGTGCCCACCCTACAGTCTTTGGCCCCACTCTTAGGAAGTCAACATCTCCAGGTTAATTTCTACTGTGATAGAAAGAATCATAACAGCATAACAGTAGCCAAAAAGAGATGTATGAGCATTTTCACCAAAGTTGACCTTTACGGCAAGGTGGGATGTTGCGGTGCAGAGTGTGGGAGAGAGAGTAACGTGGTCATCAGCAGCAGCGCAGATTTGTTAATAAACCACAGGAATGGGATGCAGTTATAAATGCCATGTAATAACATGGAGTGATGAAGCGCTAGCTTCCCATTGTACAAGAGAGTCACTTTGCATTGTACTTTTGTAAAGTATCTTTTGTGTGGTGTTTACAATGTTCAGGCAAGATAAAGAAGTTCATTTTCTAACTTCCCTTTATTTGGACCTTGTGGGAGTAATGGTGTAATGCAAATAAATGCACTCTGGTGCAGGCAGAACTCTTCACACAAACATGAGAATAGAGTCCCAAGATATGAGAGATATGTGTTTTCTTGTGGAAAAAAAAAGCATTTCCATAAAAATAATATGGGTCAGAATCAAGAGTTACAAATTTTTTCATGATAAATTTCTGCTGAAAGGGGAAGTGGTAAACAAATCTGTGGCAAAGAGGGGCTGTATATTTTTCATAAACAGGGTGATCATGTAACCTATTGACCAAACCAGCACAGGTTTGAAGCGGGCACCATTAATAATGAGGCCAGGTCAACAGATATGAGCTAGTGCACTCCCAGGCAAACTAAGGCCTGGGGCTGCTCAAGCTATTCAGACTTTACCTTGGACCACCTTTGATCACCCCTTTATAATAGCCAAGATGCTAAAGGACCCATGACGCAATTCTATGTGTGTCAGATTCCTATTGTCTGCATGATGAAAGAAAAGCTACAGGAAGACATCTTTGTGTTTTCAGAAAAACAAACCTGCATGTGAGAGTTCAGAGCTGCATCTTCCGTGATCTGTTTAGCTCACGCTTTATAGGATTATTTTCCTAAGTCTTAGTGTCTTCGTAAAAGTCACAGTGCGAGGGCTGTAGTGTGAGATACTGAACAAAGCACTGTGGGTGAGTGGAGGAAAATAAATTTGGTTTGAAGGCCTGGGTCTCTCACTGAGTAACTCAGTGTGTTGCTTCACACTCCACAGCTTCTGCTCAGTGTGCAGGGGTGAAGTCTGACTGGGTTTGTTGCTTCTTTCCTAGCTGAGGGTAGAATGAAATTACTCAAACTTTTCTACTCAGTCTGGGTAAGAGATGTTTCTCATTGCATCCCTTAGAAGGTACTTGCAAATTCCATTTGTATAACAAGAACTATCAAAGCTAATTTTTTAAGAATCATCACAGCCTAGAAGTATACCCATAGCATTGCGATATGGGAAATTATCCTCATAGTCAGGAGAATTCTGCAAGTCAGTTGCATTTTGTATCCCCACATTTTACATTTAGTGCCTGACCGTGTCTTCTTTGTGTTTTGCCTTTGTCTGACACATGTAATTCTTTTAGA
The DNA here is from genome assembly GCF_021234435.1 of Artibeus jamaicensis. Taxonomy (NCBI): domain Eukaryota; kingdom Metazoa; phylum Chordata; class Mammalia; order Chiroptera; family Phyllostomidae; genus Artibeus; species Artibeus jamaicensis. The sequence goes on from NW_026521883.1 coordinate 22,549,933, forward strand.
TATTGATGAGTGTGTTGAAGAGCCAGAAATCTGCGCCTTGGGCACATGCAGTAACACCGAAGGCAGCTTCAAATGTCTGTGTCCAGACGGGTTCTCTTTGTCCTCCACCGGAAGGAGGTGCCAAGGTAAGAAGGGCCTTCGAAGGCTTTAGACTTTCATTACCCTGTGTCTATGTGGTGTGGTTTTATTTTCAAAATATGGCAAAGCTGCGGTCCTTTGTGAAAGAGAAGATGGAGAGTTTTTAGTCACCCAGACGTGTAATGACTACCATATGTGAGAAAGTTCATTTTTACTTTTAAGGTTAAACACTCATCCATCAAGCTATGGTTGCTTGTGCAACAACTGTCCTGGCGCTCAGACCGCTGTCCCCCACTAAGAGCACAGATGCCGGTAGGTCAGTGTGTGGGGATGCACCCCAAGCCACTGAGTAGGTCAAGGCCTGGGGGGATCAGCCACCAGACACACAGTTTCTGCCTCTGAGGAGGTAACCTAGGTAACTGTGCGCCAAAACCTAGAGTTTCAGGCACAAAAATGCAGATTAACCCACATGTTCCTAGGATGTAGTGTCCATCCTGCACACCACAGGTTTTCTAAGAAAACAGAAGAATGAATTTGAATGGACCAGGATTCCTGCTGGGCTGTGTGCACTTAAACAGAATCAAAAGGGAGCCTGACCTTCAGCTGAACAGGGTGTGCTGTGTCCCAGAAGATGGCTTAGATCTCACTGAGCAATGCAGTTGTGTGCGTCTGTCTACTTTGACGAACTAGTGTAACAGGTTCAAGACAACACACACACACACACACACACGCACGCAAGCACAGGTTTCTTCCCCTCCACCCTTGCCCCAGCCCCTTTTTGTTGTTTGTTATTGTTCTGGGTTTTTTTGTTTTGTGTGAATGCATGTGCGTGAATGTTTGAGTGTTTGTTTTGCTTCCATATTACCAAATGAGAGGCAATGGATATCATTTAAAATTTTAAAAGTTAAGTTTGAAGTCTCAGCCCTGCGATTTTTAGCCTGGGACAAGACATTTTATCTTTCGTAAGCTCACTATTCTCATTTGAAACAGCAGTAGTGATACCTGTCTCACTGAGCATGTGACAAAGCTTTGTCAGTTCCTGAGTACTTCATAGACTCCTGTCATTCTAATGGATCGACTTTTTACTTTGTAACTGGTGATTTAGTGACCCACTATTTCAGAGTGAGAAAGGGGAGAGCCAAGGGTTCTCCAGTGGGTCTGACCTTACATACAGGTCGCTATCAGAGGCCCATGTGGGTTTGGAGGTTGTGGGTGGGGTGGTACTTGATTCAAGCAGATGCTCGGTCTGTGTGTCAGACCAGCCAGATACATTCTAACTTCTACTTGTTGGTTTTCATGTGCCTTTGGCTTGGCCTGCGTTTGGAAAGAGAGCAGTGAGAAACCAGGTGTGAATCTGCCGATGTGGCAGGCCAGAGGAAACTCATAGGCTATTAATTCAATTTGCGCTGGCCTGTCACAGAGCAAGCGAACGCTGCAGGAAGAATCGGCCCAGCTGTGCGCAGCCCTGCCACATGCTCAGCTCCAAGAGGCAGAGCCAGGACTGAGGAATGCAAGCAGAGAAAGTGACTGTTGTAGTTCTGATGAAATTTCAGAGGTCATTGGGGGCTCTTTGCAGAGGGACTGGTGAACAGGCATCCTAGCGAGCCCTAGTTTAAGTATGTGGACAAGCACCGTCCTCTTTCCCAATGCAAGGCACCTTTGGTTAGTAAACCAATTCTAGAAAATCACCACAAGCAAATGGGAATCTCCCACAGAGCACAGATTTTGCTGGAGCCAGGGAATCAAGACCAGGGTTTTTCTTATAAGATGACAAATTAGGAGTCAGGCTTCTATTGCCCATGAAATGAGAAAACTCCACAGAACTACAGATAATGTTTTGCAGGAACAAATGTGATGGGACTTGGCACTTGAAGGTCGCAGATGAAAGGAACCACTGCCTCTCACAAAGTGCAGTGCAGGGGATTTGTCCCCGGGGCTCACCCAGACTTCATGCGTTGGGGCCCCTGTGCAATGCCTGCATTTGTTTTTCAGAGGGTGGGGTGATGGCATGGTGTGGGGGAGGCTGGGCTGAGGAACTGGGTTGGTGGTACAAGGGAGAGAGAATGAAAATTTTAACTAGTATTAGAACATGCATGTGTCTGTGTTGCAAAGAAACATTACAAGTTGCAAGGTAAATGAAGGAATTAAATGTTAATATATTTGTTGAGAGGTTTTGATGAGTGATCACTAAATTATATCTTAAGATAGATGTAGGCATAAATAATAAAAACAGGACCAGTAAACACAAAACCTCATATGTAACAGTGAACTTGAAGAAGGAAGCAAATCAAAAGCGTTCTTTAGGAAACTGTAGTTTGGCAAATCCTGAAGCTTCTGAGCAAAGCAAACGTTTGGTTGGCAGGACAAGGCTGGTCTTTAATTGCTCTTGACCTTCCAAAGAGTGGTTGACTGAAGGGTACCTGTGAGGTCCTACCCATAATAGATGCAGGAGGGAAGTGAAACTGAGGAGATAATTTATCTGGAAAAGTTGGTTAAAGAAGTCGAACAGGTTCACTGAAGGGGCCAACTGAATTTCACTTACCAGAGCGTGGTAAAACAGAGAGATAGATTAGAGAGAGAGAGAGAGAGATTGTTACTTTAATTAAGGAAAATTTTGCTGCTACGATCTTTGGCGACTCAATTATTCTCACATTGTCTCATTTGTCATTAAGTAAAAGTTGGCGGAATTGTCATAACAGAAATGCAAAGGTGACCATCAAAGTCTGGTGCCCGAGACTGGGAGACAGTGATGGGTGAGAGCAGAGCAGGTCACAGCTGAAACAGGGAAATGGTGCAAAATGGATACGAAGCATTTCCTTAAACCTGCAGATACTGCCTCTGTAACTGGAGAGGAGTTTGCAGGGCTTTGGAAGTCAAGTTTGAGGGAAAACACACTCCAGGCTCTTGGATGAGCTCACTTTTCAGAGTCACCCAATTCGCTCTATAAGAGATGGAAAAGTCCACTGCCAAAATTATGTCAGGCAATGTTGGAGAATTTTGTAGGAACTAGATCCCATATTCCATGTTGGAGTCACCAAGAAATAATCAATATTAAAAAAATACATTCTTTGAAAGAAAGATTGTTCTCCCTCTCAGTCCCTCATCTCCCTGCTCCCCTCTGTACCTCGCTTCTCTCTGAGAGGCAAACCAGGCTTCTGTGTGTGTGTGTGCGCGTGCGTGTGTACAATCTGCAGGAAGCTCCACAGACACTGGGGTGACCGCACCTGCATGAGCAGCTGCTTCAGTAAGTCACCATTATGTGGGGTTCCTACCAGTCCACAAAATTGTCACATTTTTATTTGCATTGTGCCTGGAATCTGGAGTTTTTCTTTGGTTCCAGGGCTTAGAGGACACAAAATAAACAGCACAGTGTGATACCACAGTAAGTGCTAGAACTGGAAGGTCTACCTTTACCTCGGGTGCTTGCTCAATGTGATGCAAAACATGTGTAAGCAGAATTACCAGGGAAGGGATCTTGTGAATGAGTCCATTTCTGGATGTCCCCATCCTGAAGTCACTGGTGATGTCATTTTTGAAATGTGACCCGGTGTTCATTTTTATTATTCACATCAGGTTGTTTTGGAAAACTGGCTAAAATGAGAAGTAATATCGTAAAAGTCAGGTAGATTTGTCCGTCAGCTTTCACTGCAAAGGTTACCTATGACTTTCCAGATGTCAGCTCAGTAATCGCTATACCCACTTGAGGAGCATTACTATAACAAAGAGAACACTTTTAACAGGACAGCTTGTTTCTTACTCACTATTACACATCAACGATTTGTAATAGCAACCGAAGTTTCTCTCTTGACTTTTTGCTGCAGATTTGCGAATGAGCTACTGTTACGCAAAGTTTGAAGGAGGAAAGTGTTCATCACCCAAATCCAGAAATCACTCCAAGCAGGAATGCTGCTGTGCCTTGAAGGGAGAGGGCTGGGGAGATCCCTGTGAGCTGTGCCCCACTGAACCCGATGGTACGTTCACGCCTGCGTTTCTCGCTGGGCGATTCAAGGTGCGCACTGGCCATGAAGGAAGGCCAGAGGCCTTTGGGAAAATAAGAAAATTTAGCTTAATTGTAAGTCTAACCAAAATGGTCATTAAAATTATCTTATCTCAGGAGCTAAGGTGGTTATGCTCTTCCAAACTATGTGATGAAGCTGAGCTGCCCAAGCAGTAGGCACAGCAGCTCACGGAGCCTCGTTAACTGTCTCTGGGGTCTGGGCCTCGTTCGTTCACTGTTTCCCGTTACGTGCAGCACGTGGCCGTCTGGCCGCCCTGTAGTGCTTGGGAAGGGGCCTGTAGCTGTTGCCGCTGGTCTCCCTGTTAATGAGTGTGCCTCCTCACCACAGAGGCCTTCCGCCAGATCTGCCCCTATGGAAGTGGGATCATCGTGGGACCTGATGATTCAGCAGTTGGTGAGTGGCCTGTGCTAGAGTCTCAGCCTTTCCGCGCGCCAGCTCCTCATCCTTGCTCATTTCTGGTGGTTCTTGTTTCTTCACGCCCATCTTCAAAAATTAAGCTCTGTTTCTTTGTCTTTTCATTTAGATAACCAGCTGTATTATTGTATTGTATATACAGCATTGTATTATAATAGATACTTCATTGATTAACACTGAAGTGATTACAATTTACATCTGTGTTTTTTAAAATACCTTGTTATTCGCTCTTTTTCCCTCCTTTAAGATATGGACGAGTGCAAAGAACCCGACGTCTGCAAGCACGGGCAGTGCATCAACACGGATGGCTCCTACCGCTGCGAGTGTCCCTTTGGGTACATTCTGGAAGACAACGAATGTGTGGGTCAGTAACAGGTCGGCTCCTTCCACTGGGATGGCATGACTTCAAAATGAAGCTTACAGCAGTCACACGAGGAAGTTGCAGTACCAGGATGGAACAGAAATAAGTTCTGTTCATTCCTTTGTATATCATTTATCTGCAGTACTAAATAGCTGAGGCCCCACTGCCTGCCAGGACCTTGCGAGGCTCTGTGGCTACAGCAGTGAACCAAGCCAACACGGCCCTTCCTTGCATGGACCTAAGGCTGACGGGGAAGCCAGACACTGGGCATATTCGAAGAGATAGTGGAAAAAGACAGAATTATAACAAAAATGTTCCTGAAATTTAAAAAAAGTTCAATGGTCATCATCTTATTCTCTCGATATACAAAATACAAAACATACCCAGATTTTACCACACTTAGTAATGTGCTATATACCACTGTAATCCCATTTGTTTTAAGCTTCTAATCAACCTTCTGTGCCTGACCTTTGACCTCTTAACCCACACTAACTCCAAATGGAATCCAAGTGTTATGATTATTTATCTAAGAAATCCAGACCTGAGTTAATAATGAACATTATTAACGAACATTAAGAGTTTGTCTGTGTACATTAGGAAGTGTTCCTTCCACACAAGAATTCGGGGCATGAGGGTCTCAGCCGCAATGACAGCTACGGGAGCGGAACAAGTTCTTTAGGTCTTAGAGTGTAATATTATGCAGATGGACTAAATTATTTCTAATTGCCTTATAGCTCTAAAAATCAGTGATATTGTGATTTTTATTAACTTGAAGGAGATCTAATATTCCTTACAGTGAATGAAGTGCAGTTTCATAGCAGAACAAAAGCAAAGTTGTCTGCGTTTTCTCTCTGGCTCTTCCGTTAGTGCTACTCTGCGTGTGAGACCGGAGCCTCCTCACCTAGGCTCTCGCTACCATATTCTCTTGTCTTCATTGCTGAATTCAGAACCCAACATAAACAGAACCCTTGATGATAGGCCATTACTTTTCTGTGCCTGACATAGCTAAAATACAATGCTACTTCTCAAGTTTTTCCAAAGAGAGATACTCTCCCCCAGAGATGCTTCAGATGAGGATTCTAGGTGGCTGGGTTGGGAGGCATATATGTTTCTTGGACCTCCTTGGTAAGACTGGTTGGCTCTCCACAGATATTTAGAGAGAGCATACCCTAAACATATTTCTTTCTAGACTTTCTTCTGCCTAATGTAAACCATATGGTTTCAACAGAATCAACAAAATCTACTTGAATCTTGATTTTATCCAGTATATTAATTTTGCTTAACCTCTGGTCTCTTATTTTGTGTAAGTTTAGTCTTCTATTTTATATCTGGCTGAGATCCATCCTGTTTAAGGCTTCTTGGAAAGTGATGTAATGTAAGGCCAAACTGGAGATGAATTTCTAGCTTTAAATAAGGGAAAACTTTTGACTTGTGAGAGAAACATGGCTTTAACCCTTTGAGCATCTGTAAATCTTCCTCCCACTAGAAGATTTACTTCTTTATAAGGTGGGAGGTTGGAGAAACTCGCAGAGAGGAGCATTGTGGGGGCTGGAAGCCCAGGTGCTGTCAATGCCACTGCCACTGCCACTTAGCAAGTCAAATTTGATAGCTAGAAATTTGTCTGTGGTAACAAGACGTGCCTTCCTTCTTTGCAAGGACAATGAGAGTACAAGAAGACATAACAGATGCAAGTACTCTGATAGAGTGAAAATTATCATCTGAGTGTAAGCCCATTTTGTCTCAATTCATCCTGTTTTGAATATACACCTGGTCACTTGCAGATACTGACGAATGTTCTGTGGGCAATCCTTGCGGAAATGGAACCTGCAAGAACGTGATTGGAGGTTTTGAGTGCACCTGTGAGGAGGGATTTGAGCCTGGTCCAATGATGACTTGTGAAGGTAAGCCTCTTAAATGCAGAATAGTTGGTTACATGTTCTGGTCTTGGGGACAACAATTGGTTGATTGCAATTCTCTATATGAAATACCAACTCAGGATATATCGAATAAAGAACACCTGGGCCTGATGGGCCATTCCATCATTTCTTCTCTGGCCTCCTCTCTGCAGGGAGTATCTGAAATAGATATGAGTGGCTCGTGGCCCAAGTTACGCTGCAGATCATGCAGAGTCCTCGGTAGCGTCTCCCTACTAGTAATGTTTGGATACAACGTGTGTCTTGTTTACTGTCTTCTCTCTTATATTCCATTTTCCTCTTCTGTTTTATTTTCATCTTGCATGCTCCTTTTCTTTTTCTTCTCCTTTTCCTTTTCTATTCATAGAAGTATCTGCACACTGAGATAACCACCAACACCCTTCAGCCATCGTAGCAAAAAAAGATTGCCTATATGCTATAAGTATCTGCCAGTGCGCCTGGAAGAATGTATGGAAAGAAAGAAAAGCCGGGAAATATCTACCAGAGTGGTTCTCAGAGGGCGGTCCCTGGGCCAGCAACATCAGCCTCATCTGGGAACTTGTTAGGAATTCAAATTTGTAGGCCTCACCCTAGACCTCCTGAGTCAGCAGCTCTGAGCCGGGGGCTCAGCAGCCGTCCAGGTGGTTCCAGTGTATTCTCAAGTTGAGAACCACGAGTCTGAGAAAAGGATGAAGGGGAAATGAAAGGAGATGGCAAAGCTGGTATTATCACGAGCTCTTCCTTAGAGAAATGACCCATTGATACCCGTTGTTGAAGTTGTGGGAGAATCTTTCAAGGTCATCACTAACTCGTGATCTGGGATCTCACTGATGATCTCAGGGGGCATCTGTGGGCTCAGGGAAAAACACGAAAAACAAGATGGTCTGTTTTAACCCTGATTTTCCAAAAACACATTCTGATGGTTTCAAACCATGATACCTACAGAGATCACTTTCATCCATTAACAGTAAAGTCATTCTCATCTATTTAAGGCTCTCACCTGGCCATCACTGTGACCTGAGTATCTCTGAAAGTGGTACGATAATTCAGAACACTACCTTCTTGGGCATAAGAACTATATTATCTCACAGAAGCCTCTCTTCTATGGGGAAAAGGAGGTGTTAGCAATGTTGGAGGGTCGGCCTCTGTTCTGACAACTGGCTTGGTGTTTGCTTTGGCTGAGTGGGGTAAAACTGTTGCCACTGCATGTCACTTTGGGAGTAGCAAGGAGTCAACTTGAGGCTTCAAAGCCAGAATGTTAGGCTTCCTCGCAGGGGTGTCCAGCCTTTTGGCATCTCTGGGCCATACTGGAAGAAGAGTGGTCTTGGGCTACACATTAAATACACTGGAACACATAATCATAAAAAAATCTCATAATGTTTTAAGTAAATTTTACAATTTTGTGTTCGGCCACATTCATAGCCATCCTGAGGTACATGCAGCCCATGGGCCACGGGTTTGACGCCCCTGGATAGGGTGACTTAGAATTTCTCATATCCACCTAAAAATGATTCATCATCACACAAGAACAACAAGCTGGGAGGATCAGGATATGTGCTTACCCTACTCATTTTATAATTTACTGAAAACCAGAGACTGCTTAGTCCATCCATGTCTATAACAATGGAGCATTTCAACTGCTGGTGGAAGCAGATTGCTTCTTTTGGTTGATGGCCTTGATCCATTGTTTTCTTATTATTTCCACTGCAGATATAAATGAGTGTGCCCAGAATCCCCTGCTCTGTGCTTTCCGATGCGTAAACACTTATGGGTCATATGAATGCAAATGTCCTGCTGGATATGTTCTGAGAGAAGATAGGAGGATGTGCAAAGGTGAGATATCCATGTTCAAGGTCATCCAAACTAGGGAGTTCTCACACTATCTGTGATGGGAGATATCTCTCCAAAGCTTCTAACAGTAGAGGGGGACTGGGAATTGGGAAGAACTGCTATAGTCCGTGGGCATTATGAGGGTCACCACTGCTACCTTTCTGAGTAAATTGTAGCTTGAGGCATCCAGCTGAGTCAAGGGCTGAGTGACAGATCCCTCTTAATTCCCTCTGCATTGCGTCCCAGCCGTGCTGCAAACATGAATGTATAAAGAAGACATTTCCCACATTCAAGAAGTTCAATATAAAGAAGTTGAGCCAGAGATAGTCTGTTCATCAAAGAGAATGAAAAAGCATGCTTCCTGCTTCTGAAGAAGTTACCAGTTAGTTATGGAACAATTTCTTCAAGTTCATAGGTGGTTAGAAGACATCTTCCCACTCTTAGGAGGCCATAGAGCCCAACAATGCAAACGGAAATAGCTTACTTAATATGGTTTTATGTGTGAATGGCAAGAAATTAACGCGGCTTCTTCTGTACATTGTGGTGGCACACCTTTTCCAGACGAGGATGAGTGCGAAGAGGGGAAACATGACTGTGCTGAAAAACAGATGGAATGCAAGAACCTCATTGGCATGTACATGTGCATCTGCGGGCCCGGGTATCAGCGGAGACCTGATGGAGAAGGCTGTGTCGGTAAGAGAATCCCCGTGGGAGGCTTTGCGTGCGTCCAAAGTGACATAGGAAAAAGGGACTTGGGATTAGTCCTGATGGGCACGGTGTTCTTCTTGGCCAGATCCATCTTACCTCTCTTAACCATATAACATTACTTCCTGTGGAGGTCCCTTTGCCTTGTGATTATCTAGGAATTCTACCAGCGCTGTCATTATCTCTTTCTGAGCTGGCATCTGCCTACTTTCTCAGCTTGTTTTGCTGCCAGGATTGTAATATCAGGTATTTTCTCTATGGCACAGGTGGCAAATACAAGGCCCGTAGGCCAAATCTGGCCCTCCACCTTGTTTTATCCGGCCTACCACCTTGTTTCTACCCAGCAACAGTGCTGAGCTCCTTTCCCCTGGTTAAAGAGCAGTTACATTTATACAGTCCTAAAATTACATTTGTCCCTTTGAAGGCAACCGTGAGGCTGATGTGGCCCCCAATGAAAATAAGTTTGACACCCCTGCTCTATATCCTTCCTTCACTTTTTTATACTCCTTTGTATTGGGGGCAGTTCTGTTTACCACATTGGACTCTATTCCTACCTATTGACCCAACTTTGCTACTAGTACCCTGACATTGAGTTTTGATGGCAGGTCCCTGGGAACCAGGAATATCACTAACCCAGTGAGATCTGTCTCCAGGGAATCTGGCATTGTCTAGAGTGGGTCCCAAGCAGTGGCATTTTATAGCTCCCTCCAGGTTTCATAATGTGGATCCAGCAGTAGAAACCACAGCGTTGGAGACTAGGGGTTGGCAAACCACAGCGTGAGGCTCAAACCCAGCCTGCCAGCCAACCACCTGCTTTTGTAAACAGAGTTGTATGGGGCCATAGCTCTAACCATTCATTCACTTTTTGTCCATGACTGCTGTGCCACAGTGGCAGAGCGGAGTAGAGCAGGTGCAAGAGAGACCATGTGGCCTGCAAAGCCTGAAACATTTACTGTGTGTTATATAATATAATATACTATAATATTATGTACTATAATACTATAATATTACTATTACCCCAGAAAGTTTCATGACCACTGCTTTAGACACACATACACAACATTATACAGAAGAAAATTACTAGAAGACTCCCAGATGCGTCCTTTTCCTTTTTAATAATCACTGACATTAGCTCAACATATTTTATGTTGTCAGTCAAGACTCTTAAAAACCTTACTGTTCCCTTACTCCGTAAGATACAGAATGAAATAGTGACTAAAGAGCAGACTTTGAAAGCACAGAAAAAGTACTGTGTGCACTAATGATCACACACCAGATCTTCTGGGATCTGTGGCTCTGGTCCTCGGCTGCACATTGGAATCTGCTGGAGAGCTCAGTGTCCACCCCAGATAGTCTGATTTAATTGGTCTGGGCATTGGGGTTTCAAACCTGTTTCAACACTCTCTGGATGTTACCTTCCAACTCTCTGCCTCTCCTCTTGAGATCTCGGCCTCGGGGCTTTGGGACAGTTAGAGGGATCCATCTGTGCACATTATTTGTGATCTTTCTAAGTAACCATCAGACAGTTCTAAGAATGTCCAGCTACTCTCTAAACCTGGGAGACTAAATTATTTCTTAATAACACTGTTGAAGTAAACATAATCTATACTGAATTGGAAGATTAGTCTAGACAAACTCACTTTGGTCACAACTATCGCAGATATTACACAAATGAAGTACTGCAATATTTCTTTAACTTGTTGATTTTAAAATTAAGAGTTTTCTTCCTTCATTTGAAATAATCCTTTGAGAATCTTCTTTATGTACAGATACAGAAAGTTATAAATTTTATTAAGTGAAAAACTGTGAGTGTACATAAAGTGCTATCATCTGTGTTTTAAGTGCATGGAGGTGCCATCAGTTGTGTTGTTTAAGGGCCGAGGACCACACAGGCAGACGTGTGTGTCTGTTCGAACGCGTGCAGTTCACCTCTGGGAAGGCTCGTTAGAAAACTGGCAGTAGCACAGCCGACTCCTCGGAAGGGAATTTCGTGGTTGGGGGATGGGGAGAAAGGGGGAATTTTTCTGAGTACACTTGCATACCTTTTGTATTCGGAACCTCGTGAATAGCTAACCTAGTAGTCACAAACTAAATGTTTTTTAAAAAGAAAGAATCCATGCTTGTACAAAGTGGTCAGATGACTCCTCTTGCTTTCGGCCCCGCGCTGAACCCACACAGATGAGAACGAATGTCAGACCAAGCCGGGCATCTGCGAGAACGGGCGCTGCCTCAACACCCCGGGCAGCTACACCTGCGAGTGCAACGAGGGCTTCACGGCCAGCCCCACCCAGGACGAGTGCCTTGGTGCGTACGCAGCGCCTGCCTGCCTGCCTCCACGCGGGGAGGCTTGGAACCCAGATCTCTTGTTTGAAGTAACAGACATTGTCAAAATTCGAGGAAAGGTTAAAAATGTTCATATTTTGGAGATGACTCAATGACCGAATGTCCATTGGGCTTAACACCACCCCGCAGCTCAATTCTTCCTTTGCTGATTGTATCCCTGAGTCACTGGTTTGGAATGTATTTCTCCGCTGCCTTTGTAAACCCCCGGTGCTCCGGATGTTTCCTCGTGTTTCTCTGTTTCTCTCTCTGTAGCGCGACTATTCCCCCCTGCTTCTGGGAGCAGATAGAGTTGTAACCTTGGCTAGACCAGTGCCTTCCTGCCTACTTACTGCATTTCGTATTTGTTTCCCCAGATGCCATCCTTTCTGTCTTACTGCAGCTTCCAGCTTCCCCTTCTCGCTCCTTCTCACCCAGGGTAAAGTGTTACATCCCTTTGGGGCTTCCTATCTGACCAAATTTTTGATACCTTGCTATGCTCATAAAATGCCCTAAAATCCTCTTTGTAATCGGATGTCCCCTCCAGACAACCGGGAAGGGTACTGCTTCACGGAGGTGCTCCAAAACATGTGTCAGATCGGCTCGAGCAACAGGAACCCGGTCACCAAGTCTGAATGCTGCTGTGACGGCGGGCGAGGCTGGGGTGCCCACTGCGAGATTTGCCCTTTCCAGGGGACCGTGGCTTTCAAAAAACTCTGCCCCCACGGCCGAGGATTTATGACTAATGGAGCAGGTACTTCATTTTGTCCTGATGTATGGCCAGTGGAGCAGGGACTTCATTCAGTTCAGAAATATTTGCAGGGAATTTGTTTGCTTTGTGAAAAACAGATGAGAATATGGAATCTGCAGTATGAACCTAGGCGGAGTGGGACAGCTGAGGCTGACAAAAATTCTTCATTATGGTATTTTAGACATCTGAGGCCATGTCACTGAAGTGCCCCTGGTCCACCTGATTCGGTTGGGTGTGCTTGGGTCCCCGCCTCTGCGTTGGAAGGACTCTTCAACATTTTAAGCAAAAGTTTGTTAGGTGTTGTTGGTTTCTCGGAATATAATTTTTAGATAAACATTGCAATAAATGTTCATTAAATTCCTTAGTTAGTATACCAGTATGTACTTTCACTCTTTAAATGGACTGAACTATACACAATCCTGATATTCAGAACACACAGCAGCCTCTAGAAAAGCACAGCTGCTTTAATATGAGAGGAAGGAGGAGGCTGTCGAAGCTCCCGAGGCGGAGCTGAAGAAGTCTTCCAGGTCTAGCAACAGTCATTGCAGTTATTTGTAGTTTCATGAAAGAGCAGAGACATTTTGAGTTCCTTGGAGGGGGAGGGCATTGGAAGAGCAAGGATTTGTGTTAGAAAGATGTGATGAAAGGTAAAGTAACAGAACAGGATGTGATAAAGGCATAGGTTTGATGGGATGACCAGAGCAAACTCATGGTTCTTTGAAGGATAAAATGAAGTGGTGGGAACGACTCATTTCTTGAGACCAATGAGGGTGTGCTAAATTGTATCCCGGAGTAAACTTGAAAAATTCAGGAAAAATATCCGCTGTTGGTATGAAATGGTTACTTGGCAATTCAGAAACTAAGCACGTCCTTGGTATTGCTCCCCCACCAAACAGAAAGGAGGTAGAGGGGTCAGGGTGGGGAGGACCGCGGCTCTAGTGCTGGGCAGGGCATATCGATCACCAGCTTCCCCTTGGTGGAGGAGAGGGAGGGCCGCTCCTCCTTAGGAGGCTGCAGTGGCAGCCCAGGAAGCCACCCGGAGCCCTGGGCCTCCTTCACCAAAGGAGTGGAGCTTAGTCAATTTCCCCAATAGGCTGCAATTTGGTATTTTCTAGGATTAACCTTAAATGCAACAAAAAGAATACAGAAGAACTTTCCTTCTTATTTTGTATATGCAATGCCAGGGAAAAAGTGGAATTTCCTTGTCCAATGGATCCACGACTGTGATTCGCCTGTGGAGTGTCAGCAGGACGCGAACCTCGTGGCATGACATGAGCACGGAGCTAATGAATGTGTCTCGAAGGGGCAGTTGTCCTGTGGACCCCCAGGGCGGGGCTGGTAGGGGGAATGAGTATCAATTTAGAAGGAAAATTATTTTTAAAGTTTTCTCCTAGCCTGACTGGTTTGTTACTGCAGTCTGGTAAAGTTGTTCTTTGCCTTTCAGCATAGTTACCATCACATGTAAAAGGTATGCTGTCGTCCTTTTGGTTTAATTTCTTAGGTTCATAATATAGTGACCCAGGTTACTGGTGCTTACACTGACGTGACCCCTACATGTTAAGGTTGTCCACTTTAATGCCTTCCTTGTTTTAATTTCTGCTTATTAAATTGCAGATATCGACGAGTGCAAGGTTATCCATGATGTCTGCCGACATGGGGAATGCATCAATGACAGAGGGTCCTACCATTGCATCTGTAAAACGGGCTACACCCAAGATATCACTGGCACGGCCTGCGTAGGTGAGTGCTCTGTGTCCAAGCAGAAATTGTAGATCATGACACAAAAATAAAATCCTCAAGCTAAAGAAAAAACAAAACTGAAAAGACTCTATAATTTCATAGGGAAACATAAGACAAGGATCAAAGACTACACAGAGTTTATTTTTTCTTTTCTCAAAACAAAAAAATCCCTTGTTAGCCTGGTGGGTATTGAGTATTTATGTGTCCTTTTAGACAGGCATTCACACTGCGTCTCTTTGATCGTAGATATGAACGAGTGCAACCAGGCCCCCAAACCCTGCAATTTTATCTGCAAAAACACGGAGGGGAGTTACCAGTGTTCATGCCCCAAAGGCTACATTCTGCAGGATGATGGGAGGAGCTGCAAAGGTAAAGTAGAACGTGCCTTCACCCACTCCCCTGCCTCCTGAGCACAAGGTTGCTGGAAGACTCTACAGCAAGAGGTGCTTCCCTGGGGTCAGTGCCTCCATGGAGGCTCCCGTGCTGGAGGCAGGGAGGCCGAGGCCAGGGGGATGGCAGAGGACCAGTGGCAGCAACCATACTCACTGCCTGGACAGCAGGACCGGTTCTACATGGTTCAGCGTGTGGTGGATCCCTGCTTGGTTACCTCCTTTCTGCTTTCTGTTACCATGTTTGTGCAGTGGGACTATTCAACAACCAAATAGCCTAGGTCCCCAGCACAGTCCAGCCTCCTAATAATCAAAGTCATGATCCCAGAGGACATTGTGCCTAAGTAAGTAAGCACTTTGTCTAGGCTTTTGTTCTGCAAAATAGAGCCATTCCTGCCCTTCAGGAGCTCATCTGAGACATAAATTTCACGAAGAATTCAGAAACAGCCAAAGTCTATCCAGAAATCCCTCACCAACCCAGAATTCTTGCAAAAATTCTGTCGATGTAAACAAACTCCTGTTACCAGATTTCCCAACAATGAGAACTTCATATGCTTTGTGACTGGCACAGGGGAGTGACAGTGAAGGATAATCTGGAAAACGAGGGATTTGGAGGAAGTAGACCAGATGGCAGAACAACAGTTAGAGCGTTCTGACATGAAATGTTGAAGGAGGAGAAGGGAAATAAAGGGAGTTCAGTGGTGGGACGGCAGGATGGCGGAAGTGGGGTGTAGAGAGAAGCAGGGCCCTCGTGCCCTTCCCCATGTCTGCTGGAAGGGAAAGGGTTGAGAAGCGGTGACACAGGATGACGTAGTGGAAACGGCTGAGGTTCTCCTGTGCAGCACAGATTTTGTGTACTCCTGCTATTTGCAGGAGAGGAAGTTGAGAGACCTACTAAAATATTCTGACTACCTTAAATGAAGAGGCCCATAGCTTTGTTCTTCTCAAGCACAGAACTCACTGTATATCTGGGCTGCACAGTGTGCTGTGGGCAGGGTGAGGCTGAACTCAGAGCCATGAACATTTTCATGTAAACGAAGAACCTAATTCAGGGGGAAATTTTCTCTCTGTAACAAGCAAAACAAATTTGTAGTACTTTTCTAAGCCATGAGGGCAGAAAATCCTCAAAAATTTATAGCAATTAAAAGATAAGACATGAAAATGAAATGTTTGGTAGTGATTAGGTCCTTTCATAAATTATTAAAAGCATCAGTAATTCTCTTTTTGTGGTTTTAGAAATGTAAAAATAGCTATATGATTTTTTACAGATCTACTTACAACACAAGTCCCTTTCTCCTGTTTTTCTTGTAAGGTTTACATTCTTCTGCATACTTGACATATGTGACTAAATTTCAACATGAG
This sequence comes from Artibeus jamaicensis, assembly GCF_021234435.1. Classification (NCBI taxonomy): domain Eukaryota; kingdom Metazoa; phylum Chordata; class Mammalia; order Chiroptera; family Phyllostomidae; genus Artibeus; species Artibeus jamaicensis. The sequence continues at coordinate 22,565,814 of NW_026521883.1, forward strand.
TGATGCAGATACATGTACTATTGAAATGAGAGGAAAGAAGCCAGAAGGGTGGGCCCAGGGGAATGTGGGAGCAGCACTTTACCCCGAGAGATGGGTAGGATCCAGATAAGAGGGAGAAAAGATGTTCTTGGAGGTAAGAACAGCCAGTGATGCTGTTCTGAATGTGTGGTAACTGTAAAATAGCTACATAAGAAATCACTGAGTTGTCTCCTTCACCTGTTTGCGGGTGAGCTTCAGCAAGCATGGGATGGTGCCCTAGCAAGGCCCCTTGGGTAGTGTTGGCAGGAGGCACACAGCTGTCAGTAATACAGAAGTCGGGAAGGCAGAAACAGCACCCCCTGGCGGTGGAGGGGCCACAGGATTGGCTCCATTTTAAAGGAAGTCATCCCTGGGAGAAATGTGGAGGGGTTCTGTCACTTGAGGTGCACTCCAGGGGTTCTTCTAGCCAGGAACTGGCAGTGGCCTGCAGCTGTAAGCACAGCTCTGTGTGCAGTGATAAAAGATCATAAGGAAGGTGGGGAAAGAGGGAGGAAGGGGGGGAGGAATGCAGGAAGGGCTCTGAATTTGCAGCTATTTTTTTTTAGTTAAAATTCAACTACAAGTTGAGACATACATTGTATCTGGGACATTAGTAATAGCAATGGAGCTGAGAATGAACCTTGAGGTTCCAGCAGTGAGGGCAGAGTCAAGGATTTTATGGAGGATTTGGGGGGAATAATGTTGGAAAAAGACTGTAGGCAGTTTTTTAAAGTGCCATCAGCTTATCGGAATCAGTACTTTCCTTTCCTTTTGTTCCTTCCTGATTGCTCAATTTTGTTTTATCCCAAGGAGAATCTCTAAACAAAGAAGTCAGTTTTGTTTGGTTTGGTTGACCACCTCATTTGAACAGAATAAAACAGCAAACAGAAAAGAACTAAGTGAACAAATTTCCAGCCTCAATATTTCTTTTCATATTTCAACTTGAATAGATCTTGTTAGTGCTTTGGAAATTTTTGAGAATCCCTAGTGTTTTGTAGCTTTTCTGAAACTCTTATAACTTATCTGAAATTTCTTTCCTAAGGAATTCCCTCATTCCTTAGGAAAGAAATAACCAAAGGGACGTGGCTTTTCCTTGGGTCCTCCAGAGAGCTACATTTTTTAATCTAAATTGAGACCACATATTTTTCAGACTTTAGTTCCTGGGTTCTTCCCAGCCATTTGCTGTGACTCTGATCTGGCCAGGGTCACTTGAGACCTAGAAGTGAAAACTCAGAGCTTCTTCCTAGGACGGTGTCTAGGTACCTGTGCTGTGTGCTCGACTCCAACCCGGTCCTGCATTTTCTTGTAGATCTTGACGAGTGTGCAACTAAGCAGCACAACTGCCAGTTCCTGTGCGTCAACACCATTGGCAGCTTCACGTGTAAATGTCCTCCTGGCTTTACCCAACACCACACCGCCTGCATCGGTAAGTGGGAGAGGAAAAGACCCTCAGTGGGAGGTAGCTGTGCCTTTAAGTTCTCCTGCTGTTGGAATAAGACAAAAACTCAACAAAACAAAACAAAACAAAACAAAACAAAACAAAACACAGGAGTACATGTATGTGTGTTCATGCATGTGAGCATGCACGTATGAAAAGTCACAGGCTTTTCTTGGTCTTTTCTACATGAATCATCCCCCCTCTCTGCCTTTTAAATAACACAAAGAGAGCTTCGGGGAATTTTAACACGCCCTTTGCCCACTCTGTTCCTTGTAGATAACAACGAGTGCTCCTCTGACATCAACCTGTGTGGCTCGAAGGGCATCTGCCAGAACACTCCCGGGAGCTTCACCTGCGAATGCCAGCGGGGATTCTCTCTGGATCAGAGCGGCGCCAGCTGTGAGGGTGGGTAGGGCCCTCAGCTGGATGCAGCTGCTGGGCCCCGTGAGGTGGCCTGTGTGTCATCAGTACCTTCGTCATTGTCCTCTAGGCTCTATCACAACTGAGCACAAGGGGACACCCAAGTGAGCGTGGGGAATGTTTTGCCTGGTGCGCACAGACCCCACACCTTAGAGGTCCCGTCTTTTGTTCTTATGCTTGATTGTGTCTATAACATATGCCTTTCCCAGGTATTTCTGCCCAGGTAGTAATTTAATCTATTAAGGAATGACCTAGTCCAGAAAAATATCTAGATTCCTGAGTTTTATTCATTAATTTTCTGGTCACTGGATTCAGAGTCATAAAAGGATTCTCCCAGTGTGGATTAAACATACGAGGAATAAGTCTTCTGATAATATCTAATTAAAAGTTTAAATTATTTTTTTAATATTTTACCTTTTTATTGACATTTTTTGGATTCTAATTCTGGCACAAGTAAGCATATATAAAGAATTTGTACAGCTTACCCATAAAATGCTTTTGTACTTTGCATAACTTTTTTCATCATTTTTAGTTGTAGACTTTACTATAAATAAAACATTCAGGGATATCTGAATGTTTTTTCTCCTTGGACTTTCCAAGATCTCCAGAGTAGATATTTTTTAAGTTTTGGGTGATAAGAATAATTTTTTTAATTAAAGATTTTATTTATTTATTTTTAGAGAGGGAAAGGAAGGGAGAAAGAGGGAGAGAAGCATCAATGTGTGGTTACCTCTTGAGTGCCCCCTACTGGGGGCCTGGCCCACAAGCCAGACATGTGTCCTGACTGGGAATAGAACTGGCAAACCTTTGGTTTGTAGTCCAATGCCCAATGCACTGAGCCACATCAGCCAGAGCAGAAAAATAGTAAAAAAATAAATAAAAATACTTATGGGGATGTAAATTACAGCACAGAGACTATAATCAATAATATTGTCACAACTACATATGGTGTCAGTGGGCTTTAATTTTATTGGGGTGATCACTTTATGAGTTATATAAGTAATGGTCATGTTGTACACCGGAAACTAATATAATAGTGCATATCAACTGTAACTGAAAAGTAAATTTTAAAAAACATAGCTCAGAAAACAAAAACACAGAATAATTTTTCAGGGATCAGATTGCGTATTAAAATTGCCTTTCGCTTTAGCGTGCATAAAAAGGTTGCCTGGGTTAGTGCCTCTGAGACAAGTGGGGGTGTGGCTTCAAGGTGGCTCCCCCTCCTTTTTCAGACGTGGATGAGTGTGAGGGGAACCACCGCTGCCAGCACGGCTGCCAGAACATCATCGGGGGTTACAGGTGCAGCTGCCCGCAGGGCTACCTCCAGCACTACCAGTGGAACCAGTGTGTCGGCAAGTACTTTTCACCTTGTTAGCAAGATGGACTGCTGTGAGCGCCTGCGCGTCCAAATGCCGCTTTCTTTCTGAAAACTTTCTCTTGTCATGGAAGCAACTGATACCATTTAAAACTGCCCTAACCTGGTTGAAACCGGAGGGAAGTTATAGGCTTTGTAAAATAACAGAGTGAGAAAGAGAACAATGATAGAGTACACATTAGGGCATTTGAAATAAATCTTCTAAAGCAGGGGTGTCAAACTCATTTTCACTGGGGCCTGTATGAGCCTTGCAGTTGCCTTCAAAGGGCCGAATGTAATTTCAACTCTTTAACAGTTAAGGAGGAGTTATATGTATATAGTCCTAAAATTATTTCGGCCCTTTGAAGGCAACCACGAGGCTGATGTGACCCCCAGTGAAAATGAGTTTGACACACCTAAAGTTTGCTTTATTGATGGATTTTTAGAGAGAAAGGGAGTGAAACATCAATTTGTTGTTTCATTTATTTATGCACTCATTGGTTGATTCATGCATGTGTCCTGACCAGGGATCGAACCCACAAACATGGCATATTTGAACGATGCTCTAGCCAACCGAGCTACGTGACCAGGGCTTGAAATGAAATTAAGTCAATTTATTGGCTCCCAATATCCCTCCCCGCCACCCTTCTGTTGCATAACTAGTCCTCAGCCCACACTTGACTTCTTTTCACATTAGAGGATAACTACAGCCTACTTCGGACTGAAAAATACCAACCGGCCAGAGGCTTTTATGAGTGACTTTTGACCTGAACGCTCAGAAGTGGTCCCATTCAGCTCCACACATCTTTGGGGCAAAGGACAAGCAGCAGATACAGCAAGTTTTTTTCAGGATTGCTAAATTCTTTTGAAAATTAAGGGAGACACACAGGCTCTCTCATTAAATGGAAATTATGTCATTTTTGATTGCACAATGTCATGGGAAAATAACTCTTAAAGCAAATCAGAGAATCCAGACACTGTGAGTTTAGAGGGACCCCTGATTCATCTAGCGGCCCAAGCCGTTTTCCCGTTGAGGACCCAGAGCACCAGGGAGGAGAGTAATCTGTCCCGACGCCGGTTCTCCTGCGACACGTCTGGAACTAGAGCCCCGAGGCTCTTCCCTTCCTGACGTAGGGCTGGCTTGCCAGCATCACAGTCACTTGTTTTTCACTTCGGAATTGTCCATGGAGCACCACTGCAAAGCATGGCGCTCAGGCGACCTGTTCTTGCCCCCACACTCTTGGGTACAGAGTCCTCCCTGGCAAAGACAAGAGAGTTCCTGTTTCTGGGCTGGGGAGTGGCGGTGGCTGCTCCGCATTGCGATGCTTCACTTGACTCCAAATAAAGACGCATCATTTGGGGTGTTTCCATTGATCAGAATTGTGTCTTTCTTATCTGGTTGGATTCCTAACAAGACACAATTTTGCAAAAGTGAGTCGCGTTGGCAAAAATGACCACAGTGCTAGAGGAGTTTAGACCACAGGTCTTGCTGACCAGCTGTCTGGTTTTAATAAAAAATACTTTTGTCATCATCAGTTCAGGGAGGTCTGGGATTTTAATCACCAGATTTTGACACTGTGCACAGAACTTTCAGAATGAGTGCTGTTGATCGTCTGCCCTTATTGTTCGGGTTCCTTGAATGAAACTAGAGCTGCAGAGAAAGGATAAGACAGGTTGAGGTCTTCCCAGCCTGGGCTAACCCTCCGCCCCCCACCCTCAGGCCAGGCCAGGCCCTCACTCAGGGGCTCTACTTTGGCCCCATGAAGAGTGTCTCCTGGCTGGGGGTTACAGACAAATAAGTTGATTAAGAAGCACGAAAAGGTTTGGGAACTTTTGATGTCCAAAAGATACCCGTCCAAACCCAGATAAGCAAGTAATAATCTAAACTTTAATTGATTCTCTGGGAGGAAAAGAATGTAAAATAACTAGAAAAGGATGGGAAAGGGGAGGGGAAGGTTCCTGACTGAAATAGATATTTATAGTAACACAGATAGATGGTACTATAAAGTTAAAAAGAACCATACAGATGGTCTAGTCTGACCTTATTCCGAACATACAAACCTTTCCCTTACCTCCTTAGTCATCCAAGTTGGACTTAAATACCACCATGAAGGGTACTCACTTTTTCCCAAGGTAGGCCAATCTTGGTATAGAAAACTTGAATTCTTAGAAATGTCTTTTTCATGGAGAATGAACTTTTCCTCCCTCTAACTTTTAACCATTGGTTCTATTTCTGCCTCTTGGAAGGGAGCGAATAAGTCTAAGCTCTATATTGACAGGTCTTCCCTCACACAAACCTATGCCTTAGAGATTTTATCAGTCCTAGTCCCAACAGAAAACAAAGGGCTGAGCCCAACCAAAAGCGTGGGACAAGGGAGAGGAGCCTGTCGGGACTCTTCGCACAGCCTCCTGGGACACAGGGCAGCCAGAAAGTCTGGAGATGGACGTGGAGGAGCAAGGCGAAAACAGCTGGGCCGAGAACACCCTCTGCACTGAAGCACACACCCTTGGTTCTTCGTTTGCTCTGTGGTATCACCAGTCCCCATTGGTCTCTATCTCACACCTCGTTTCTAACTTAAAATATGGGGAAGAGAACCCAGACAATGGCATATTTCATAACCGTGGAGCCTAAGTGATCTTGAGTGGGCACTTGAGAGTCCTTGGGTACAAAGGATCCTCAAACAGATTCAGAGCTAGGCACTGAACCATCGCAGGCCGCTGCATGAATAGCTTTCTTATTATGTATCTACTCCTCCCTGTAACCACACACCGGAAAGACGGAGGGAAGGAGGCGGGAGGACGGGAGGGAACGTGAATGTCATATATATGGGGGTGGGCAAAAGTAGGTTTGCGGCTGTTTGTGTGGAGAATGACACAACAGTAAAGAATAACACAAGAACAAGCTGTGTCACACTGACGGCTGCCAGCCCACGCCCGCCCAGCCCCCAGCACTGTCACTCATCTGTTTCCCTCGTTTAAATAACAGGTACTTTCTTAGAAACAGTCTTACTCTTTATAAATGATGGAAAAGACATTTCTAAGATTTAAAGTTTTCTGTGTGTAGCAAATAAGGTAAAGCTAGGCAAAGGAGACAGGAAGTACCAGTTTAAATGGAGGCAGGTTCCTTGAGAAACATCGTGGCGTGAAGACACACAACTGCTGCAGTCACACAGACCTAGTGTGCGTCTCTGGGCCTCACTTTCTTCATCTGTAAAATGGGGCTATAATACCCACGTCCCGAGATTGCTAGGGAGGTAAAGGAAATGAATGTGAAGCAGCTAGGGCCCCATCTGTCAGACAGCAGGCACCTAATGAATATGAATTACCTTTTTCCTCCTCACTTTCATTGGAAGTATTGATATTTGCTGAGTGATCTACCTGCTTTGAAATGAACATATGCCCAAAAATGGGCTGCAGCAATTAACGACTGTCTTACCAGGAAGCTTCCAACCTGTCCTACTGAGGCAGGTCTATAAAAATATACTGGATATTTCCAAAAAGTATAAATTAGAAATAATGAGAAACTCAAGGCTCTCTTTCTTCCACTTTATTTTTTCAAAGTCAGATTTTTTTCCCTGTTTATTACTATCAGACTTGGCAGGTCCCTGCGGGTAGCCAATCTGTACCATCTGTCTCTCTCGTGGGTTTTTTGGAAATATTGCTCACGAAGCTCGCACGAATCTCTTCCAGCCGTCCTTAGCTTTAACACGGCCCAGACTCTCTGGACAAGAGGCTGGTTAGGACAGGGGGGCCCATTCAGAGACGGGAACAGACATACCAAAAGATACTACTCATCCCCAGGACAAGCACCAGGGGGCTTTTGCAGATTTTTGAAAAGGAAGTCCAAGTGGGGCAGACACTTTCTGCAGGATGTCAGCCCTTGCCAGCCCTTGCCAGCCCTTCCCACCCTGAGAAAGGAGGACTGGGAAAGCAGCCTTCAGGAATGTGGTTGGTCTTTGCTCTAAAGAAAGTCATTCCACTGCACAGAGAACTGCATGATTCCTCCCCTTCCACCCTGAACCTTAGCTCCGAACCAGGCCCACGGTCTCCCTGGGATGCTCACATGGAGCAGAACATACTACTGTTGACTTCAGGTGAAAATTGGAGTCCGTTGGTCCTCAGAATGCCATCCTCTCTTGCACTCTGCCTGATGCACGTGACCTTGTCGGCCACATTTGTTTGCCACTTGACAAAAGCCCGTGTCCATTTCTAAATCTTTCTCTCTTTTTCCTCTCCCCATCCCAGCCACCTCTACCTTACCTTCCCTTCCCGAGAGCCTAGCAAGGGCCAGCTGGCTGGCAGCAGGGGGCCTGGCCTTGAGTGCTCACTAGAAACCTCTGCTGCAGATGACATATGCCTTGTCCTCTGGTTCTTCCTGCAGATGAAAATGAATGCCTCAGTGCTCACATTTGCGGAGGAGCCTCCTGTCACAACACCCTGGGGAGCTACAAGTGCATGTGTCCCGCCGGCTTCCAGTACGAGCAGTTCAGCGGCGGGTGCCAAGACATCAACGAATGTGGCTCCTCACAGGCCCCCTGCAGTTACGGCTGCTCCAACACGGAGGGTGGCTACCTGTGTGGCTGCCCGCCAGGTTACCTCCGAATTGGCCAAGGGTAAGTGCTGCCGTTCGTGGTGCTGAGTGGGGGCGCTCTCATTTATAATATAGCCAAGTACACTTAACTCAAAATGACCTCTTCTCATAGAGGAGAATGATACATTTTACAAGCTTTGAGTTAATTCCAGTTAGCTATGCAGAAGTTTCAGGATATCTTATTTGAAAGGGGACATCTAGATATCTGGAAATTTTTAAAACATCAAACAAAATAATGAAGCTGCACTAGAAATATGTCGGTATATGACTTCTCTATTTCATTGTCTTGATCTTCACACCTTGTTGGAAAGTGATTCATTTCTCAGGAAACAAGGCAGCTGACCCACAAAAGACCTGGGCTCGAGTAGCATATTGTTGATTCGCTTTCTTCCTGGGCAAGCAGGGTTCTTCTGTCTTAACCTACAATGCCTTCTTGTCCACCATGGATATATCCTGTTAAGATAAGTCAAAAAGATATGTTTTGTGAGGTCCTTTATGGTTTTAAAATATGTTTTACATTTTGGACTTAAATTTACATTAAATTACCAAAAGAGTATTAAACTGAGAGTTAAAATAGTTATTATATTTTCCAGGTAAAGCCACTTTACTTCACTGTACATGTGTGAGTTGGGACAGGAAAGGCCTATTTTTATTTTACTTCATGTTTAAAACATTTGGTGGTAACTTGTCAAAGTTTAGGTCTTTTCCATGCTGAGTTAATCTAGACTTGGATGTCTGTTGAGTTTTGACTATTCTGCGAAGGATTCAAATTTTAACTTTTTAATTAGGAACACACAGACATTAAATACACGTACAGACACACACTCCCTGACACACACGTCTGTCCCACACACCAAGCTCCGTATTTCACAGCAGTCACACGCGTGTATTTGTCAGACTGTTAACTTAGTGGTCTTTGACTTCTGGACACAAACGTTGAGCGATTCATTTTGAGTCTGTGTGGCCTGGAAGGTGAAGAGAACACTTCATGGGAAGCACGCAGAATGCCAGCCACAGGACACAGAGCCCCAGATGCCTGTGTCGGCTCCCAGGAGACCCATTCTTCCTAAGTTTCATGCCAGAACCATTTTCCCAGCGAAAAACTGTGACACTCCACACTGGCTGCTGGCCAGTGGGGCTCTGTAGTCACACGTCTTGTAAGAGGCGTTCCAGGGATGTGAAACCAGGGGGAAAGGAGTTCTGAGAAAGGGACCGAAGCCTGTGAAGTTGAGGTTTGCCTTCTGTAACTGAATCACTGCGTGTGAGTGTAGACACCCACGGGATGAGCAGTTGCCATTTCATCCATTTTTAAAATTCTCACCTGAGGACGTAGTTATCGATTCGAGAGAGAGAGAAGGGAGGGAGCGAGGAAGGGCGGGGGGGGGCATTGATGTGATGTGAGCGATACATCTTCATTGCCTCTCGTACATGCCCTGACCAGTGATCAAACCCACAACCTTGGTAACGTGCCATGACTGGGGGTCGAACCACAACCTTGTGTTGCGCGGGATGGTGCTCCAACCCACTGAGCCACCTGGCCAGGGCTCATTTCCTCTAGTTTTATTGTTTCTACACATTTCATGTTACAAGGTAAAGGAAGAGGAGAGGAAATGTACTGGGCCCTGGCAGAATTACAGAGAAGAGTAGGAATCAGTAAACTGTAGGAAAATATTTTTTAAAATATTCCGCTCATTGGCACTGTATATTGAATCTTAAAGGCGCAAAGGAAGATTGGTTATAAAGAGTAGGCCAACGAATACAGAAAAAGAGATAAATAATATTTTGTCTATACTTTGACCCATCAGTAGACATCTGCCCATTTATAACTGTTTGGGCTTCTCTATGAATCACTAGAATGTACCAGGCCCCAAAATAAAGATTCTTTTAGAGTCATTCAAATATTTCAACACATTTTGAAAGGGGAGCCTAGTAAATACATTCCAAGTGGCCTATGAAACAGTCAGCAGAATAAGAAAACAAGGTACTTGTGAAATATGCAGGCCTCCCTCTACAGCTTGGCTTTGATAACTGAAAGGCAAAGAAAAACAGCTGAATTAGTTCTCTCTCGGGCAATGGGTTTGTTTGTCCAGCCTAACATGAGTCAGAGCCAAAGGCCCTAGTTGTTTTAAATGACCTGAAACAGTTTCCCACAGTTGGGCAAGTTCTGATACATGTGTTTTGTAATTTCATGTCTTCACAGTGTATTTCCAGGTCAGCCCCAGGTATCACCTAGCGGTCTCTTCAGCAGCTTCAGCCAAAGCGAGAGGTCAAATAACAGGAGAGATTGTTCAGAAGCTAGAGTTAGGAAGGGTGGTGGAGTGGCGGTGACGGTGCTCACTCACTGGGAAGAGGACAGGGGCCGAACAGTGATGCCTTTCTCTCTCCCACGAAGCCTATTTCATAACAAGAAGACATTTTTATTTAACCTCCCAAATCACCTGGGCTTTCCTCATTCCCTGTTCTTCTCTTGCTTCCACTCCATGTCCTTTTCACAGTATAAGTACAGCAAACCGCCTGCCATATTAGGTTTGGGGAATGAAGGGGCAAATCAATATGCAAAATAGGGCCTTAAGAGATTAGAGAGAAATTAACGAGCTCAGGGAACTGGGAGGTGGAGGTGAACCAGAGGACTTCAGTGTGGTTCCCAGAACCAGCCAATCATCTAATGGCCATAGAGTCAAGGGCAGACTGTCGCCAGGCAGGCTCCAGGCTTCACCAGAACTCCCACACCCCTCCTTCCTGGCCCACTTCTAATGACAAACGTCTGTGCTACTTTCTACTACAGACACTGTGTTTCTGGAATGGGCATGGGCCGAGGAGGTCCAGAGCCACCTGTCAGCGGAGAAATGGATGACAATTCACTCTCCCCAGAGTCTTGCTACGAGTGTAAAATCAATGGCTACCCCAAACGGGGCAGGAAACGGAGGAGCATAAATGGAACGGACGCTGTCGACATCGAGGTGGGTCAGAAGTGGCTTCTCCTGGTGTCACCTACTGCAGAAAGCCCTTCCACATTCCTGTGGTTTCCTCCGAAGCTGCTCCAGAGAGAGGAACGTCCTCCTGGGGAGAAAATCCAGACATTCCCTGAGCTCTAGGCTGCATTTTACCAGAGTCTGTGGGGCTCTCTGGAGCTTCTTGCTGCCTTTAGGGAGTGCCCATTCGAAGGTTTTCACCTACGTGCTCATTTCCTGTGTCTCACCAAAAAGAAAGTCAGACACCCACCCAAAGTCTGCTGAAAGGACAAGGTCGAAACCAGGACAGCAGGTGGGCAGAATAGTGAAGAGACACGGTGCTCCTGGCACAGGGACGCCAAGTTCTGAAACGAGAGGCTCCTCTCCTGAAAAGGGCCATGTGGAGCGGGGGAAACTTGGATTCTAGACAAAAACAACACGGAGCTCAGGCAGCCTGGGTTTCTTTGCCTACGGCTGCTGCAGCCTTTCAGGCAACTCAGAAATGCACAGATACTCACCCAGACCTCTGGCTCTTGGCCCAGAGAATCCAGCACATCTGGTCCCAGAGAGGCAAGCGAGAAGCCAGGTGTAAAGCATTGAATATTAGCAGATCATCAGAGTCAGGAAGTAGGTTCATAGGTGTGTCCTCCAGAGGAAATGGCTTTGCATCCACGAACAAAATTGAAATAGACTGGTTCTTTCTTAGCATCCGTGCTGCCACGCATCCACAGCGGTTCGGGAAATGAGATAAGTCTTTGAAAAGAAAATAATCTTTTAAAACGGTGGTTCTCAAATTTGAGTGTGCAGCTAAATTATCTGAGAGGCTTGTCGAAGTGGATTTCTGAGGACCAACCCCAGGCTTTGTGGTGCAGTGGGTTGGTCCTGGGAGGCACCAAGGATTTGCGTCTCTAATTGATTCCCAGGCAATGCAGGTGCTGCCGCCCTGAGACCCACTCTGAGACCTGAGACCCCCCCCCCAACTGAAAGGCCTCCACATGCAAGTGACCAACTTGCCTCCCTTCTGGCATAAGTTTACTATTTTTTAACATTATAAATGGGCACTGGTTTCACTCGTTTGTGGCTTAAACAAAGCATTTTGTGAATATGCCCTTTCAATGTGGTCTATACAACCTGAGAAGAGAACTGTATTAGTGTGAGAGTCGAGTCACTGTTGTTTAATTATGGGAAAGAAGTGGCACCTTCACATTTTAGTTAACACGTTGCTGTGTGTCTTTTCAGGATCAACCAGAGACAGAAGCCAATGTGAGTCTTGCCAGTTGGGATGCTGAGAAGACAGCCAGGTTCTCTTTCAATATTTCCCACATCAGTAACAAGGTCCGAATCCTAGAACTCCTTCCAGCTCTTAGAACTCTGACGAATCACAACAGATACTTGATTGAATCTGGAAATGAAAACGGCTTCTTTAAAATCAACCAAAAGGAAGGGATCAGCTACCTCCACTTCACCAAGAAGAAGCCAGTGGCTGGAACCTATTCATTACAGATCAGCAGTACTCCACTTTATAAAAAGAAAGAACTTAATCAGCTAGAAGATAAATATGACAAAGACTACCTCAGTGGTGAACTGGGTGATAATCTGAAGATGAAAATTCAGGTTTTGCTTCATTAATTCACCATCCAGAGACCAAATAATTAAAAAAACAAAGATAGATAGGTAGAACTGAATTTTTTCTCCCAATCAGAATTTTAATATCATAGGTACAGTCTTTCGCCACATCAATTTCTATAAATAAGCACTATTCTTATATCATGAAAGCAAGGTACAGGTGATTACCCTTCTTAAAAACAACCACTTTCTCAGGCTTCTCATGTGTGTAGCTAAGCTACCTTGTCATATGTGTTAATTCTTGAAAACTGGGATGTGTATTTCCATGGGGGGAGCAGGCCGTTCGTGCTCACGTGCCATCCTTCTAGCACACGCACAGGGATGTGCTTCCAACTGATGGACCGTTCTGTTCTTTTCAGATTTTTAAACTTTGCTTTTTCAAATAAAAGTACTAGGTTGGCCATTTCTAATATCTATTTGGTGCTAGTAAATTCTCAAACTAGATTCATAAATGCACTGTAATATTTACACAACTTAGAAACCAAATTTCAAGTATTCAGCTCAAATACTTCATTAATTTCAATCAACCAAAGTTAGTGCAGTAGCTTATCTCAGTTATGAGTATAATACATTACATGTAAATTAAGAGTGTGTATACTGTAATCGTGCTATTTTTTATCATTGAAACATTTATAAACTAGAATAATAATGCCCTGGATACGAGGGTTTGTAATGGTGCTTATTAAGACCAAAGACTTGTTAAACGTGTACACCGAGTGGTATTGAAGTTTCTGTGACTGGCCCATGCGCGCATGGAGGCCTGGGAGGACCAGGAAACAGCCTCAGCGGCCAGAGGACCAGTGCATCCTTCCTCACACCCGCGCAGCCTGCCAAGATAACCCTCCGCCGTTCTTGTCAACAAGGGGTCCATGTCATACATGTCACAATAAAACAGTCTCTTCTTTTTTTAGTGTCCCCCTTGGCTTTGTGTTCTTGCATGGATGTGGGATTGGAGGGGCCATTGGGAGGCCAAAGAAAGTCTCCTGAATTTGAATGATCTTGCATCTGTTACTTGCAGCTGCTAAAGGTGCCAAAGGTATAACCTCTATAAGCAAATTTAACAAATTTGAGTCACTCTCTTGTTTTCCAGTTTGCTAAAGACAACGTTATTTTTCACCAATAAGTAATTTCGACTGTAGCATTATGTCTAAAACATGGTCTAATTGCTCTGGTGACTTTTAAACTATTAGACTTAAGTGCTTTAGAATATCAAGTTTAGTCATTGTCTTAGAGCACATGCATTTCATTACACAAGATTTATCATGCCCCTTTCTCTCAAATATACACACAGTGCTGGCAAGCCGTAGGTTCCATCCCTCCTTCCCCGCTAAACATCTGTTGTTCGTCAGCACTAGTCTAATTACCAAGGGATAATTCCAAATTGAATCCAACAGAAGGCTATACCTCTTGTTTTCTGAATGTCGTGTCTTGAAAATGCAGTTTTAAGTGCAAAATTGAATATGTAACAACTAAGCTCATTCAAATGATGTGAAATGATTTTTAAAATCCCGAAGGCCAGTAAAGTAAAGGGTGATGAAACTAAAGGTGAACGAGATCGCTGCATGCAGGACACAGACAAGCCCTCCCACAATCTGCAAAGAGCTGAACTGAAGAAGATGGAGCGGGGATGTCCCAGAAGAGAAAACCAGAGTCGGTTGGTGTGGAGCCCAGGAGCACATACGTGCCTAGCTAAGGAGCTACCTTGCAATGTGGGGACTTCCCTGTCACTAGCGGAAGGGTTTCGGTCCAGGCATGGTGTCAGCCGATGGACAAGGATGCTTTCTTCTGTCTGAACATCTTCAAGTATTTTTTGTATTTCTTATTTTGCCATCCAGAAAACCTTGCTCATAATAGGTGCTCAACAGAGATGAGTCAAATGACTATTTTGGAAAGGATTTGTACCTTGGTCAGGAAGTTCAAGTCATGACTCAAAATTTCCTTCTAACTCCGTGCTTATGATTCTGTGATGGAAGTGCACTGAAATTGTTAGAGAAGAATATACAGCATATGGTAAATGACAGTTTGCATAGACGGAAAATGTCTTTGATAATTTAACCAAAACTGCATTATATTCAATAACGGATTTTCTTTATAACAAACAACAGAAGAAAATAGAGTTGGCACATAGTAGATCACTTTGATATTTTTAATAGTCTCAGTCTGGATTTTATTTATTTTAGAGCCAACAATTTTCAACGGCATATTTTCCATGTTTCTGACTGTAACAAAACATTTTCCTCATTGTTCCATTGTAAATATTCTTCTTATTGGAGCCCTTTTAATCCCAAAACTTAAACCTGTACCTTTTAATTGTTTGTCACCTCTTGGTTTTACTTTCTATGGTTGAAGAACTTGGTTTTGTAAATCGCTCAGAAGCTTGAAAGCATCTTGTCTCTACCCCCAACCCATTTCATTTGCCAACAGCTCTTTTGTAAGTAGGGTTGAAGTGAACTCAGCTGGCCCTGTGAAAAGTTAAACTTGCACAAACAACTACATTTTTGTTCAACAAATAGCACTTTACTCAGCCAAAATTGCTTTGGACATTGCCATTACAAATACTGTTAAACTTCAGAAATCATGTTTGTAAATTAGATGAGCCAAAATAAAGGACAATTACGTTGAGACTATATTATACACTGAGAGTCATATACCTACAAACTCAGAAGTTTTAAAATCACGGTCAGCTTTGTCTACCGAATGTACTTTACTCTAATTTAACTATAGTTCTTAGGGGTTATTTCAGAAATGTAATGATTAAATGGTGTAAGGACATTGTTTTTAAATGCTAGCAGATTATTACTGGGAGAAGAATTAGTTCTCACATACATAGCTGAAGACACCTATTTCCCCCTTGCCAATTTCAAACAACACTTTTGTTTCAAAAAAAAAAAAAAAGCAAACTGATTTGCTTCATTATACTTTTTGAAATCCAAGGTGAGCCTAACATTACGTGCTGTTGGGAGAGCATTCTCAGAATTACTCTGAGTTTAGAATTAGAAAAAAGAAGGCCATGAATTTTGTTTTGCAGATTTCCATATGTATCCATGACTGGGTTCACTTCCAGGGCTGGGTCTCAATGAAAGGTTCTGACTTTCTCACAAATGTCTGTGTAAACATGATGGCCTTGTACGTTTGACATCCTGCATACATTTGGCAGGACCTGGCAGTGTCACAAAATCTGTTATTTCTACTAACTGCTAATGAATCCAAAATGGGTTTTTTGGCAAACAACATCATAAACCTCTTTTTAGGACATGGGCTGTTTTGCATCCTCGATTCCAGCCTGAATTGTGACCTCCACAAATGGATGTCAGTTTCATTTTCACCCGTGGACAGTGGAAGCTGCATCCTCTTTAACTGAATGAAGTCATAGCTCAGCTCTTGGCTTTGCATTGTCATTTTTGTCCCACATAAAAGAATATGCATTGTTATTTTCGATCCCTGTGACTATTCCCATTTCATAAATAAATGCAGCATTAACTTCTCTCTGCTCCCTTTGGCCTCTTAGGGGTTGGTAATAGTGTCAGCTCGAAGGCACCCCACTCAGTGTTTCTAAAGTCCGACCTCAGGTTCGAAGTTGAGCAGCACCGAGGGAGAACTGCTCAGCAGAGAGCAGCTGCTCCACTCAGTAGTAGTTCCTGGGTGGCTTCCATACCCCACCTGATGTGGGCTTTGCAGCTGTGCTGGGAGCTGCAGAAATCAGAAGAGATCTGCCTCCTTTTCAACGTAAAATTCTCTCTGGGGAGAGTTAAACCTGAATAATTCACTTTTGCTTCTCCTGGAAATGGAGACATTTGAAAACACCCTGTAATAGTCACACCAGCTATTGACAGAAAGAGGTCACAGGCCTGTGTTGTGCTGGCACAGTGAGCTCTGCTCCGGGTGTCCCCAACAGCTCTGCTAGGTAGAGGGACAGACCTATTAGGAAAGATTAATGGGACCTTGACATATCAGAATTTCAAAAGCCCCGCAGGCTGGTCTGGGTTTGTGTCTGTGTGTTTTTCTTGCTACAGGACCACGTAAAATTGCCACCACATTCAGCCTTTCTGCCTTCAGCTACACCAAGACTGTACCTTGTCAGCATATTCACCGTTCTTCTCTAGGGCAGTCCTGGCATCCAGCTCCAGTGATTCCAGGTAGGGTTACAAGCTTCTCCATGACCCACTGCTTCCTACATGATTGTAGGTTGACCCTAGCAGGGTCTCTTGTGGGTCATTCATAAAAAAACGGTAAGACCGAGAGTCAGTCCCCTGCAGATCCAGCTTCCCAGGAGCAAACGGCTCCTGGTCGTGCCCACCCACACTGGCCTCACATCCCCTGGGAAACGATGTGGAAGCCGGGGCCCCATTCCTAAAGGCTGATGCTCTCAGTCTCAGGTATTTTCCCCCCAGAAATCGCAGGGGAATTTCTGGTTCACGGAGTTTTGACTTCTTCTCATCTTGTTAAGAAAGTTTGCTGAGAGTTCAGTCTGGTCCCAAGGTCCTTGGGAGCACCCGGTCCCGAGTCCTGACACTGCAGGAAATCTGAGGTCAGAATGCTGTGTTCAAGCCCTAGTTCCCTTTCTGTTATTCGTTGAGGGCAACTTCTTGATGTGTCTGAGCCTTGTTCTCCTCATCAATATTTTGGGATTAATAGTAGCACCTTCCCTATGTGCTCACAGGGATCAGTATGGCCTATGATAGATGATTGATAGATAAATTGATAGACAGATAGCTGTAGATATTTTTAAAATCTAACACCTCTCATTTGAAAAGCACTTGTGAGCAGAGTCCCTCTGAATCTCACCTCAGTCCTGAGTAATCATAATGTTCATTGTTCACAAGTTCAGTTGTCTTGCCAAAGGCCTCTCACCTTTTTTTTTCTTTTTTTAATATATTTTATTGATTATGCCATTACAGTTGTTCTATTCCCCCTTCATTCCCCTCCACCCTGCACACCCCCTTCCCCACCATTCCCCCCTTTAGTTTATGACCACCTGTCTCAAGTTCTTTAGATTCTATATTTCCTATACTAATCTTGCCCTCCCCCTATCTATTTTCTACCTACCCTCTATGCTACTTATTCTCTGTACCTTCTCCCTCCTTCTCTGCCTCCCACTCCCCTGTTGCTAACCCTCCATGTGATCTTCATTTCTATGGTTCTGCTCCTGACCTAGCTGTCCTTTTAGTTTGTTTTTGTTTTAGGTGTGGTTCTTAATAACTGTGAGTTTGCTGTCCTTTCACTGTTCATCTTTTTTATCTTCTTTTTCTTAGGTAAGTCCCTTTAACATTTCATATAATAAGGGCTTGGTGATGATGAACTCCTTGAATTTGATCTTATCTGAGAAGCACTTTATCTGTCCTTCCATTCTAAATGAAAGTTTTGCTGGATAGAGCAATCTCGGTTGTAGGTCTTTGGATTTCATGACTTGGAATACCTCTTTCCAGCCCCTTCTTGCCTGTAAGGTCTCTTTTGAGAAATCTGCTGACAGTCTGATGGGAACTCCTTTGTAGGTGACTGTCCCCTTATCTCTTGCTGCTTCTAGAATTCTCTCCTTCACTTTAATCTTGGCTAATGTAATGATGATGTGCCTTGGTGTGTTCCTCCTTGGGTCCAACTTCTTTGGTACTGTCTGAGCTTCCTGGATTTCCTGGAAGTCTATTTCCCTTTGCCAGATTGGGGAAATTCTCCTTTATTATTTGTTCAAATAAGTTTTCCACTCATGGCTGTTCCTCTTCCCCTTCTGGTACCCCTATAATTCGGATGTTGGAACATTTAAAGATGTCCTGAAGGTTCCTAAGACTCTCCTCATTTTTTAAAAATTCTTGTTTCATCATCCTTTTCTGTTTGGTCATTTTTTTCCTCTTTCTGGTCCACTCCTTTGATTTGAGTCCCAATTTCCTTTCTATTACTATTGGTTTCCTGTGCATTTCCATTCATTTCAATTAGTTTAGCCTTCATATGTTCCTCTAATTTGTGACTAAAATCAACCAGTTCTGTGAGCATCCTGATCACCAGTGTTTTGAACTATGCATCTGAAAGTTTAGCTATTTCTTCATCGCTTAGATTTATTGGCTCTGGGGCTCTGAGTTGTTCTTGAGCCATGTTTTTATCTGTTTGTGCCTATTAGGTATGAGGAGAGGCACCTTAGGCATTCACCAGGGTGGGGCCACCCAGGTCGCTGGTTTGTGACGCTGTATGTGGGGGCGGGGTCAGAGAGGAACAATGGCGGTTCCCTTTGTTGCTTCCTGCTGCTGGGGCCTGTACGGTCTGTCTCACCGTTCACTCCTTCACCTGTTTATCTGCGCTGGAATGTGTGACCGTGGTCAGCCCTCGGTGAGTCCTTGTCTCCTCAGTGGGTCTGCCCACTTCTCCACACCTGGGATCCGCCCACGGCTGCCGGCGCACCTGGGTCGCGCGCCTAGGTCAGTCAGGTGGATCTTTCCTGCCCGACCCCGCTCTGCTGCTGGCTCTGCCTTTCTTACTGGTTTGACTGAAGGGTTCATTGTTGTCAGACTTCTGTATGGTTCAATTTTATGTGGTTTGGCTGCGTTTTTGTTGCTAAAACTTTGCTGTTTTTAAACTTGGTTGTGCGAGGAGGCACAGTGCTTCCACCTACGCCTCCATCTTGGCGGAAGTCCCCGGCCTCTCACCTTAAAGGGGCAGAACTGAGATTAGAAACCCCAGGCATTCTGATGACACAGCAGGTACCGATTTCACCAAATAACAAGTAAGATACAATATACGAGAGCAAAATAGGAACCCGTAAGGCTACAAATCACATTTCTGATTCAAGATCCAAGCTGCTCTCTGCTCTTCCAGCAACCCGGTGGTGGCCAGGCAGAGAATGAGCCAGACCCTGCCCAACCCTTTCACTTCCTGCTTCCCCAACCTTCCTAGACCCCCAGCAAATGCTCATCATGAGCCTGTCACCCACTGCTGCCTCCCTTATGTCATAGGAGCTTCTGATGGCAAGCGTCTGCTTTGTCCTCATAGCTCCACTGTGCAGCTTGGTGTCTGGCACACAGCAGACACTTATTATGTGTTGACCAGATCAGTGACTAAGATTGGAGGAGGTGAAAACACAAGTGAAAATAAGAGAAACCCATTTCTTCTATGTGACCTCTTCCTCTCCTTCCTTTTCTTTGTTTTTCTCAACAAATATTTTTTGAGCACTTTCCTTGGGCCACCTGCATGTAGCACTGGGGACAAATGCTAATGAAGCCAGTGTCTAGCCTACAAGAAGTTTAGAATAAGGGGTGACAGCAGCTCTCTCCTCCGGTTGCGTCTTTGGTGGGGACACAGTTAGACTTTGTAGGCTTCTGAAGGAAGGGGCCGAGGTAGGAGTTCTAAACTTCCCACAGTCCTAGGAGACAGGAATAAGATATGGTTCTGTAGTAAATTCACCTTTGACATCATAAGATCCATGCCTAGATCTTTTATGAATCACTAAAATGAGAAACACCATTCTAGTGTATCTCCTGAACATAATGATGGAACATGGTGATATTCATGGGTGAGTGTGCTTTTAGAGTTAGGATTCCTATGTTTAAATGAAACTCATCCTGAAATCTAGCAGAGATGCTTGGATTAAAGCAGAGTTGGGCAGCCTGGGGTCTGTCTACTCAGTCCCCCCAAAACAATTTTTATTGAAATTACAAGTGAAAGGTTTGTTTGAGTTTCACTGATTCTACAATTGTAAGACAAATATAATTTATAAGGTTAACTGAAAGTGTTGACAGAAACTCTAAGCCCATGGCTTTTAAATAGGGGCATCATAAACACATGCCAAATAATGAAGTTACAGTTTCATAGTATTAACATATGGCAGAGACTGACTAGATGCTCTCCAACCCCATTTTTCACTGTTGGACCCATAAAAAGATGGCTAACATCCTCTGGTGGGGTGAGGGATCCTAACCATGAAGATAGCAGAAGTGCTATACCATTTCCAGGTATATATGTCCAGAAGGTATCCAGTCACGTAATACAAAAAATAGAAACGTTTCTTGAAGAAGATACAAGATACAAAAAACACTGTACATAGGACAATGATGCCTCAGGCCTCTTCAAAGTAGGCACCTTGGGGCCTCACACAATTCTCCCAGCATCTCTTCCATTGTTCAAAACACTCCGCAAAATACTTTGTTGGAATTGCCATCAGCTGGTCTGTTATATTTTTCTGAATCTTATCAGTGGTCTGAAATTTCTTGCCTTTCAAAAGTGATTTTGTTTTGGGAAAAGCCAGAAGTTGCAGGATACCAAATCTGGGCTGTAGGGGCACTGAGTTACCTGGGTGATTTGATGCTTTGCCAAAAAACTCTGCACCAGATGTAATGCATGGTGGGCATGTTGTCGTGATGAAGCTGCCAATCATTAGTTTCCTATAGCTGTGGCCATTTTGTCATATTGCATGCCTCAACTGACAAAGAACATTGAGGCAGTACAACTTATTAACTGTTTGGCCTAAAGGGGTGTACTCATGATGGACAACACCGTCCCAATCAAAAAACATAGTTAACACGGTCTTGATCTTTCTGCAACTTTGCCACACTATTTGGGGCTTTAAAAACCAGGTGACTTCCAATGGGACAACTAGGCTTTCATTTCCGGATCACAGTGATAGACCCACAGTTCATCTCTGGTTATGACCTTCTTGAGGGAATCTGGTTCACTGGTAGCGGTTTGAATCAAGTCATTAGCAAGTGCAGCATGATGTTCCTTCTGCTCTGGTAGTAGAAGCAGTGGAATGAATTTTGCCACAACACATTTCATGCCAAGATCTTGCATCAAAATCTCAGACACAGTAGTTTGGGAATCCCAGATCAGCTTCTGGTTCTCTCACTGTCAGTTGCTGATCTTTGTTGATTGCAGCATGAACACATTCAACATTCTCAGGTGGTCTGCTTGTTGCGGGCCTTCCAGAATGTGGATCACTTTCAACAGATTCTGAACCATCTTTGAAGTGTCTCTGTGACACTTTTATTTGTACTGTACTCATTGCATCACCCCTGAAAGCCTTCTGAATCATCCAGATAGTTTCCACGGAGGACTGTTCAAGCTAAACACAAAATTTGATGCAGTTTTGTTACTCTACTCTTTCCGTCATTTTGAATGCAATGGCCACACAGTACACATGCTCACTCAACAGCGTCTATTGCCACCCCTGACTAGTACAGTGAAGTCGTCATTGTTCACACATGCACAATCTATTCAGCTCTCCTTAGCTGCCAGATTATATCAATGTCGCATAAACTGTTCTTGTTATATTAATGGCTGGAGTTTTTCAGGACAGACCTCATATATACACATATATACACATATACATATACACACGCATGTATATGTACATATATACATATGCAATCACTCACAATCACAAGAAGTAAACTATTGCATTAGCCACTGATATTTTGGGATTACTTGTTATATATTTGTTATATTTATAAATATGTATGCATATTTAAACATATATTTGTCTAGACTATCTAGAGACATATATATTTATATATTTTATTAACCTAATATAATTATATATATGTTTGTATTAGTTGGATTAATTAATATATATCCACTTTTCACTACAAGAAATCCACATCGACCTTAGCAGCAAATGAGGATGACTCAGGGAGATTTTTAAAGCCCCATTGTTCAGGCTGCACCTCAGACCCATCAATTCAGAATCTCTGGAGCTGAGGTCCAGCCATTATTGGTTTTAAGAGCTCTCCAGGTGATTCCAATTTGCAGCCAAGGCTGAAACCACTGCTCTAAATAAATCTTTAGGCCCGTTGTGAAAGTCAACTGGGAAAGATTCACCCAAGTAATTCTGATATGCATTCTATTCACTGTTGACGCTGCTAGTCAGTATGTCATTGAGTATCGCATAATAACATTAACCTTGACATTTCTGACTACTCAAACGGTATCTTTAACTGGAGTTTGGGATGTGGCATCAGTAGGGAATAATCAGCAGTAGCGAGGTGTAGATGTCGCCAAGGGTTTGTCTAGACTCATCAAGTGACCTCATGACTGTCACTCGCAGTAGCCTTTTGGCAAGATTGCAGTTTTTGCCTCCAGACTAGGTAGTTCTCAGTCTGAAAGAATCAACTTCTCTAATGTGAAGTCTGTCACAGCAAAATGTTGGGGAAGCCCCTAAAATACCTCAATCAGAATTTAACTCAAAGTTAACTCCAGTTAACTGAAATTTCCTCATACCACTTTTACAAAATTGCCAAAGATAAATTTGATCTTTTGAAGTGGATAGTTCTCTGGAGTGAGAGTGGAAATTGTCTTTCTGAGAAACAATCAGTGTCTGCTCACAGTGTGCAAGGTAACACTTGCAGGGTCTGGCCACCACCCAGCCCCCTGGCCTGATGCCAGGTTCATGCCACTTGACCTTGAAATGATGAAATGACTGCATGGTGCCATGTACCGGCGGTGAGCTCCCTAAAACATAAACCTCTAACATGCCTTCCAAGAGGTTTTTTGCTTCAGAAAAAAACCTCAAAAGAAAAACTGAAGACAAAAACGAAAACTACAGTAATGTAGAATGTTATTGGCAATATGAAAGTCAGAAAAAAGGAACTTTAAAATATGTTTTGGATAAAAATGCTCAATTATATTTCTGTGCACTTCATGTGTGAAGGACTTTCTGATTATAGATCACAGAAAAGATGTGGCTGGTGAGGATGGAGGTGTAGGTGACACGCCCCACCTCCTTGGACAACTACCGCAAGAACTACAACTGGGCCACAAAACAAGTACCAGCTGTCTTTCTGGCAAGTACGTGTCAGAGAATTGAGTTGCGCTGAAGTCCAAGAACCAAGGATTTAAAGAAGCCACACTCATTCAGGTGGATAAGAGCGGTGAAGACGCAGAGACATGTGGAGAGGTGCAGAGAAGTGAAGAGGTGGGGAGAGGTGGAGATGCATGAGACCTAGAACAGGTGGTCCCAAACCCATGTGTGTTAGATAAAAATCGGGAGGGACACCTCGGGAGCAGGGGATCACAGCCCCAAACCAGACCACCCAGCCCAGGGTTGCAGTGCCAAGAAGATAAGTCCCCATAACTTCTGGCTACAAAAGCTAGTGGAAATTGGGGCGGTATAAAAAACTATGGGATTCTCAAGTAACTCCTCTGAAAGGGCCCACAATGGACTTAGGACTCACACAGACTCAGGGCAAGAGCTGGAAGGGCACCAGTGACATACAGAGAAGTGACTGGCAACAGGGCAAGTGCCAGGAGACAGCTTCCTCCTGGGCAAAACTCCAGAGGCCAGGCGGCAGCATTGTCCCCTCTCTGAGCCCTCCTGCTCACACAACGGTGACACAGGTGGCCCCACCCTGGCAGTTACCCAACGCTCTGCCCCACAGGACTTATAGATTTGCTTTTCTACAATAGATAGGGCTACTAAGACAGGGAGTCAAAGCAGCTCTACCTAATAACAGAAGCAAACACAGGAAAGCTGCCAAACTGAGAGCACAAAGAAATATGGCCCAAATGAAAAATAACAGAACTCCAGAAAAAGAACTAAATGAAATGGAGAGAACAGACCTATCAGATGCAGAGTTCAAAAACACTACTTAACAGGATGCTCCCAGAACTCACTGGGCTCTTCAACAGCATAAAAAAGACCCAGTCAGAAATGAAGGTTACATTAAGTGAAATAAAGAAAAATCTACAGGGAACCAACAGGGAAGGGAATGAAGCTGAGAATCAAATCAACGATTTGGGACACAAGGAAGAAAAAGGCATTCAATCAGAAGAGTAAGAAGAAAAAAGAATTCACAAAAATGAGGAGAGGCTAAGGAGCCTCTGGGACATCTCTAAACGTACCAACATCTGAATCATAGGGATGCCAGAAGGAGAAGAGGAAGAGCAAGAAATTGAAAACTTATTTAAAAAGTAATGAAAGAAAAGTTCCCTAATTTGATGAAGGAAACAGACATACAAACCCAGGAAGCACAGAATCCCAAACAAGATGGACCCAAGTGGGAGCACACCAAGACACCTAATAATTAAAATGCCAAGGGTTAAAGATAAAGAGAGAATCTTAAAGGCAGCAAGAGAAAAGCAGAGAGTAATCTACAAAGGAGGTCCCATAAGACTGTCAGCTGATTTCTCAAAAGAAACCTTGCAGGCAAGAAGGGGCTGGAAAGAAGTATTCAAAGTCATGAAAGGCAAGGACCTACATCCAAGGTTGCTCTATCCAGCAAAGCTTTCATTTAGAATGGAAGGTCAGGTAAAGTGCTTCCCAGATAAGGTCAAGTTAAAGGAGTTCATCATCACCAAGCCATTATTATATAAAATGCCACAGGGAATTATATAAGAAAAAGATAAAAATGATAAACATTAAAATGGCAATAAATTCACAACTATCAATAATCAAATCTAAATAACCAACTAAGCAAACAAGCAGAACAGGAACAGAATCACAGATATGGAGATCATTTGGAGGGTTATCAGTTGGGAAGGGGAAGGGGGAAAATAGGGGGAAAGATGTAGGGATTAAGGAGCACAAATTGGTAGGTACAGAATAGACAGTGGGAAGTTAAGAGCAGTATAGGAAATGGAGAAGCCAAAGGAGTTACATGTGCAACCCATGGACATGAACAAAGTGGGGGGATTGCTGGAGGGAGTGGGAATACCAGGTGGAAGGGGGCAAAGGGGAAAAGTTGGCACAACTGTAACAACATAATCAATAAAATACATTTTAAAAGACATGAAATTTAAAAAAACAATTCCAAATAAATTTAAATGTTACATTCAATGCATGTAATAAATTCTCTATGTGGAATATAAAGATGTCTATTTCAGTTAAGGAAAAAAAATCAGTTTCTTCCTGTCTCTCCTAAGCAAATGTTGAGTAATATTGAAACAATATCTAGTTGAAGGCACCAACTCAGGAGCCTGCCCCCAGCAGCCCGAGTCAGTTTCTGGCCCCAGACTCTGCTGGGCACACACAGCTGCCAGTCCTGCCAAAATGCAGATGGAGTTGGAAGGTCTGGGGTGGGCCTGGGATTCCTCATTTCTAACAAACATCTACGTGGTGCCCATACTGCTCGGATAAGACTTTATGTACAAACGCGGTAGCCAGCCCATAGTCTGCAGTTTGAATTTTTCAGTATGACTCCTCTTGGTTACTGAGTGTTTTGGGTGCACAGGAGAAGAGCACCTCACGTGCCTTGCCCAGTCCTGACCCGTGGCAGAGCCCGCGGGCCGCACAGGCAGCGGGACGTGCTGCAGTTCATCGTTCGGTCTGTGACCGATTCACACACACAGCGCTTTCTAACCCGGGAGCTTCGCCTTCCCACCGGCCTCCGCTCCACACCCCAGGTCTCAGCTCACATAAAATGGGTTGAAAAGCCCACCATTTCAAGAAGATACTGGAATGTGCACTAATCGTATATGTGGTTTCTGAAAATGTTAGCTCTCCCTAAATGAAACTCCTATGCCAGAGAAAAAATTTTTTAATGCTTTACTATAATTGCAGACGTTACATTTTTTGATGGTGTGTGTGCCTGCCAGTGTGTGTATATCCATATACATACCCATATATACACAGGAGATACACACACACACATGGGATATATATGAATATATTATATATAAAGTCCAAACATTTCAAATTTATCTCAAATGAGGCCTCATGAAAAAAAAGTTTGCCTCCAAATGGGTGGGCCTTTATTCTCTACCTATTATCATCAGAATATTTGTCAGAAGAGGTTAGGAAATGTGTGTGTGTGTGTGTGTGTGTGTGTGTGTGTGTAAAAAGCATGTCAAACACTATCAGACAGACTTAGGAGCCTCCACTGTCTGTGCAACAGTGGAGGGAAGACTCTGATTTTTTTATAATAAGCTAAACAAACTTCAGGTATTCCATCATTCCTTCACTGCTCCTATTTTTTAAATATGTGCCCTCTTTTCAAAAACACATTGACACGATTCCCAGACTCAACATAGCAAGCTGATGAGATGGTTGATCCTCATCAGCTTAACATTTTATCGTGGGCCGAAGTGCTCAGCGATGTCTTCCAACTTAGAAATTTCATCACACACCTCACGTCCTTAGCTTGTTTATGAGAATATGGAACGAAGTCATCTCCAGCATGGTTTCCTCACAGTCTATTTCCAAAGACCTCAAAAACCGGACCTCTCCCTTCCCTGTCTGGCTTCTGCTCCATTGGTTACGAACCACAAAAGGATTTTTATCCAAACAGATACACCCATTTACTCATTTACTGAGTAACAAGTTTATACAAAAATGCACTTTATAGGGTGGGGTGGCAAGAAGCTGGGGAGCTGGACCGGCCAGGAAAGGGTCTTGGAGGAAGCGAGGGAAGGGAGGTGTGGGATGGGGTGGGCAGCGGATGGCCGAAGAGGGGGGTCATCAAAGAGGTGGCACAGAACACAGGCTTTGCCTGTTCTAGACCAATATAGCTTTGCCCTTTGCTGAATATCTACTGATGTCCTTCTACATGTTTCGCCCTGTGCTGGGCTTCCCGGCACACAGAGAAGGGGGTCCACAGCTTCAAGCCACTGCTCAAGGGATTTGAAATCTAGTGACAAAATTAACACACAGGAAGCCACTCCGTTGGAGTGTGCACACACACACACACAAGTAACAGTGAGTATTTGGTTTCTACAATGGCCAGGAACTTCAGAAATATCTTTTTTATGTCTCATAACCATTGTGCAGAGTTAGGCCAAACCCTTCTTACCAATGGAGAATCTGAGGCCCAGGAAGGGTAAGAAATCTTCCCAACATCACACAGCTAACAAGTGGCAGAGATGGATTCAGTCCTAAATTTATCTAACCCTGTTTTGGTCAGAGAAGATCTGAGGGGTTTAACCTAATCAAAATTTCTTTTTTGCCTGGAGGCTACAGATGTTTCTGGCTGGCTCTCCAGGGAGTTACTGTCCAGGCGAAGACTCAGGAGTCCAGGTCCCTTCCACCCTGAAGCCCTGTTGTTCGCAATGTCTGGCACCTGAGATTGTCCATGGAGAAGGGTGAGTGACAAAGGCACGCAAGATACTATAACAACCTCCGTGCAAAGCAGCTACAGGTCACTGTTCTCTCATTGACCATAACTTAGTTTCAGAGGCCCCATAAGATGCAAAGAGGGTGGGGAGTACCGTGGAAGGCACCTGTGTCCCAGAACAACCCGACCGATGGAAGGAGCAAATCTCTTTGCCTGTCAGCTACCTCTCTTTGCACAAACTCCAAAGCCACTAAACACCATGCTTCTTACCATGCTAAGAAGAGTTAAATTAGGTGGTGCTAAGTTACAGGTCCTGAAAGAAGTCCAAAGGAGTGGGAGAGCAGAAGTTTGGAGCACAAAGGAGGGAACCTGAGTAAGGTGCTGACAAGTGGGTGTGAGAAGACAGTGCTAGCCGAGAACACCCGGAGTAAACTCGTGAAGTTGGGAGGCAATGAGGGGCCTGCAGCCCTGCTACGATGCCTGACCGTGAGGCAGAGCAGATGCAGTGATGTCTGTCGTGGCCAAGCCCTCAGGGAGGGCAGCTCTCTGAGAAACAGAGGGCTCCTAAGTGCTCTTCGGCTGATGCAGGCTGTGGGCTTCCCAGGGACTTCTTTCTCAAAGTGTAAACTCACGAAGGCCAGGGCTCGTGTTTTCCATGTTGCGTTTTGATACTCAGCACCTAGAACAGAGCAATTGCTCAGAAATGATGAACTGTGAGTGTTCTATGGACCAGGATGAACTTTTGGAAAATGAGCCAAGAGGTGGATAACTCAAGTTCTTCCAGTTTCTTTGTCAGCTGTGGGGCTTTTCATTACCTAAAGGAGTTGTAAATTCCTTGACTCTTGTAACATACATCTTATCCACAAAAGAAGTCCTAAAATTCAGCAAGGGAGTATATAGCGGAGGTGACGATAGACCATTTCCATCACGGGTGTTGGTGAAAGCTTCTTGGAGACGCAGCAGCCACGCGGGGCTTTAAAGAGAGAACAGGCTGAGTAAGGGCACTCAGCGGGCGGCTGGGCCAGCTGGCAGGTAGAGCCCAAACGGGAGGAGCGGGGTCAGGAGGTGTGGTCCCGGAGGGGCTAGGAAGACTGCCTAGACCAGATTGGAATGCAGTGGGGGGCTGTCTGGGGAGTATTAGGAGTGTTAACTCAGCAGGCGTGTACAGGACTGTCTGAGGCCGTGGAGCGCATCAGGAAGCTGCTGACTTCCCCCTTTCCATTGCTCGTTTACAATCGCTTGGCCCACGCCCCCCTATCCCGATGGGCATTTAGGCATGAGGGCAGGGGCCGGTTCTGTCTCCATCACTTGTTGGGAGAATGTGCCCTGCAGGAATCCATGCAAGAGGCCTCAGCCAGACAGAAGGGAGGGAAGAGATTCAAAAGCCCCACGGCGTGAGCTGTCCTTTCCCCTCACTGCTGTTCTGCTGAGTGATCCAAGGAAGCTCACTTCTCTCCTCGTCTCTGTTTTTCCACCTTTACCTGGTCCCCTGCGTATAACACTGAGAAGACAGGATCATAGAAGAGGTTATGAGAGACACGAAAAGGGCTTGTATAAGACCTTGGTAAAAGAAAAGAAAGGTGAAGCAAGTGTGACCGGGGACTCAAAGTCTCGGGGATGGGTGACCTCTTATGGCCTTAGTGGCACTGGAACGCAGGACCCTGTGGGAAGATGGGGAAAGTACAAACAACTGAGTTCAGGCCGAGTCTGCGAAATTAGCAGCCACAGGCTGCGGCTTTGCCCTGACGGCCGCAAAGGAATAGTGCCATCAAATAGTGCCATCGGAGAAGGAAAACCCTTTTAAACTTTTAAACAGCCACTGGGACCAAGGTGGCAGAAGGGTGGGTGGTGGATCTGTGCAAGCAGGTGAGCCTCTCTGCGCTTCAGTTGGCACACCTGTGACAGGCAGACGGCGCGGTTCCACCTGAAAGCTGCCCTGGGTGACCTCACGTGTCCACCTGCTCCCCACGCTCCCCCCTCCAAGCCCACCTCCTGCGCTCCCCACACTCAGATTCCATGGAAGTCAATGACTGGGATTCCAATGGGAAATCAATGACAGCCGATGTCATTTCCATTCTTCTGGTTTCTTTAGGGACACAGAAAGGCTCCAGGCAAGAAAACAGAGCCCAGGGTTTGCCCCTGGAGTTGCTAATGGGGCACCTCCACCCCAGCATGACTCAAGGAGATGCAAACCCTCTTTTGAGAGAATTCACACAGGACCCTGTGCTCCCAGGTTCGAAAGGTCCTACAGCTAAATCCTAGACCAAGTGAGGTCTTGTGCATCTGGAAAATACTTTCCACCTTGCAAAGCACTGTCATGTGGGCAGATTTCCCCCCAAAGAGCGAAGCCGATAAACAACCTGATGAGCCCAGGGTCTGGCTGCTGTGTGTTCCAAGGGAGGGGAGGTCACCCTGACCACACAAGGTACCCCACACCCTCTGTCCTCCCTTTCACACAGCCTCCGGAGCCCCAGGGAGTGCTAGAGGAGATGAGCTAGTGCTCGAGGCTCCCAAGTCTGAGCAAGGCCCAGGCCACCCTCTCTGCCTCCCAACCACAGCCAGCTGAGAGGAACGATGCTCCCAGCTCAGATCTGTGGCTGGAGCTGGAGTTTCAGGAGAAGGGCCGAGCAAACTGGGTCAGACTTCTGTGCTGGGATGGGAGATTCCTTGGAGTGACTGGGTATGTGTCAGCTGCTAAATGATTCCACTCTCCCTTCCCAGCTCCTAAGCCGCCACCCTCCCCACAGGGAGCACCAGCTGCCAAGGAGCACTGCCCTGCCCTCCGGCTGCTGCGGCACGTGTGCTTAATAAAAAGGAGCATCGTTTATGGAGCCCTTAAAATGTGCCAGGCTGCCTGCTAACCACTTTACAAATGAAACCAAGGCACCAGCTCAGGATATGAAATGAGCTTATATTCTCTCGAATGAACGTTAAATGCCTCTGCGTCGTGTTCTAAGAGCTCTGAGGCCCCAGGAAGTCTTCTGTCCAAAGGGTTGGTAGGTGAGTGCTGCCTTAAGGCATAAAACCCCAAACCTTACCTAGTCTGCGAAGGAGCCTCATTATTTTTGGCTGTGGCCATCGCTGCCAGCAGTCACTGCTGAGATGCCACAAAACCTCCCTAGAGATGTTCCCTCAATGACATCGATGACCTGATGTCTGAGGGGGCCTCTGCCCCCTCCAGGAGCCAGGCCCTTTCAAATAGGCATTTGCAGAGATGCACCTGCTGTGCCCCACTGCCCTCTGCCCATGTCACCTAAATACAAGGACCCTCAGACACCGAACACCAAGGGTTAGGGCACAGCTCTTTACACACAGTGCTCTGAGTTCACGCGCACCGTGGTTTTTCCCAGCTCAGCTACGCGCTGCCCTTTCTCAGCCTGTCAGTGGTGAAGAAGGGGTCTCCTCCTTCCCACGCACAATATCAATCCTATGCTGTGTTTCAGGACGACCAAGCATGTTGTTCAGGGAACCTCCCACCTGATTTACATTTTCACACCCCTTTGGATTATTAGCTTCATTTCACAATTGGGAAAACAGGTAAATGATGTTAAAAGAATTGCTCACAGTCACTCAGCCAATAACTGGTAGAACTGAGGTTTACCCCACACCCTGATTTACAGCACAGCACCGTCCCATCTCACTAAGTGCTCAAGGTTAGGATGTCCATCCAAGATGAAGTCAAGGGAAGAAGTTCCTGAAGTAGTAAGTGTGTTTCTCTGTGGACCCCTGAGACCTGGGGGAAATGAGGAAAATCACGGAGAGGCAGCAAGGCTGAGAGCCCTTGTCTGAACTGCCCCGGAGGAGATGAACACCGAGTGGTTGGTGAGCAGCCAGGACAGGTCTTGCCACATGCAGGGTGTGGCAGTTTAGCACACGTGTTGGCTTCGGACTGTGGCCTGGCCCGACCCTCCTACTGGACCAACAGCCTCAGTTGAGAAGACAAGACCCAGAGGGTGAAAGTGAGAGAATCTGAGGGCGTGTGTGCCAGCTCTGAGCCCGTGTCCGTCCCTAAGCTGCTTTTGGCCTTAAACTCAGCACTGGCCTCCTTGGCCATAATTGGGTCTGAGGCTTTTTGGATAGAAACACATGGAAATAAAGGTTTTATCTGGTCTCACTTAAAAGTCACGTGGATATATGAACTTGACTTTTCCAGTATCGTCCTGGACTACCTTCTTCTATTCCAGCATAAGCCCACCATGGTGAAACACGATCTGATCCAAACAAGTTTGGATGGAAAACAGTTGAACAAAAGTTAGATTTGAGTCCCAGGCAAAAGCCAAGTAGCTGATTGAGAAATCTGAGAGCAGAGGTTATGGGTACAAAGAAAAGAAAGAGCAGGTGGCCTTCGAGAGACCCATATTCTGGGGTGAGGGTGGAGGAATGTTAGCAGGAAGTAAGCGGCTAACCACCAAGCCAAAGCAAATACGGGATCCGAAGCTGCCCATCTGGTCTATCCATAAGGAACGTTGCCAAGAAGGAGCACAGCAGGGAGGAGAGGAGTGGAAGATTCACAGCACCTTGCGTAGCAGCCAACAACTGGGGAAGGTGGCGCCAGCAATGCATTCTGGGCTTTACCTCTTGGGTAGCTCAGATGGTGCATTTCTGCCCCCGTAGGTCTGGGTAGAAGAGGCTCAAATCCGATCTCCATCCCCACCCCCTAGGTTGAAATTAAATGCTCTCCCCTGGACCTCTCTGAAATCCTGAGGGTTTACATTAATTGCAGTCTCTTTGCCACTTAAGCTTCTACTTTCCAGCGTGCTGTGTCTGTTGTGACCACGTTGACCAGATATCAGGCACGATGACCTCCCTCAAATTTCTAAACACCTCTTTCCCTACTGCCTTCAACATCAACTTCAGTGGATCTTAGTGTGAGGGGAGCTGGAGGAGCAGATTCTTCATGGTGATGTAAAGCAGTTGGTGTAGTTGACTGTGCTCTCCTTATTACGTCGGCTTGTTTTGAACTTTTGCAAAGGGTGAACACTTTGCTACTACTTGTGTCACCATATATTTAATATGATACCTCCTTCCTGACAGTGGGCAGGTGGGTTTTCAATATAAGTATCAGATAATAACCATAAATATAGCTAACATTTATTGAGAATTACTACATTTTTAATTTAAAGACAATTTTAAAAGTGAAAACAACCCACATGTCCATTGACTAATGAATGGATTAACAAAATCTGCTATATCCATATAAAGGAATGTTCTTTGTCATTAGAAAGAAATGGAGCACTGATACGTGCTACACTATGGATGACCCATAAAAACATCATGCCTGAGTGAGGGAAGCCAGTGACAAAGAACAGTATATTGCATGACTGCTCTTATTGGAGATACATTGACTAGGAAAATCTATAGAGACAGAAAGTAGATTAGTAGATTACTTCTGGGGGAGTATAGAGAAATTGGGATTGATAGCTAAGTGCTGCTATCCATGTTTTTTTAAGGGTAATGAAAATGTTCTCAAATCAATTGTGGTAATGGATGCCTGACTATGTGCATATGTTGGATTGTGTATCTTAAGTGGGAGGAAGGGCATGGGATGTTCAAAAGGGTGCCAGTGAAGAGAGTTTAATGAAGGAGTTGTTAACAAAGAAACACGGGAATGGTGAACCATGGGGTACTATCTAGTGGGAGACCTTTTCTACTGTAAAGCCTGAAGCAACGAGAGGAAGAAGGAGTCCTACCAGAGTGTGGTAAGAGCCAGAGCCCAAGAAGCAATGCAGTGCAGCCACTGCCAGAATTGTGGGGAAGCAGAGAGGAAGCCAGGAGAATTAATACTCCGGATGTGCTCCTCTCCCACCTTCAGGCCTATGCTGTTGCCCACCAACACCCTCCCCTCCCCACAACTTCCAGACCTGACTACACCTGTGGGCAAAGCAGTCCGGCGCTATGGTTCATGAAGAGACAGTGCAAGGCACAGAAAAATGAAGAATGGAATAAGGGTGGGAAGGTAGAAGCAAAATTATCAGTACCTCTCACGACCCAGCAAGTGCACTTAGAGGTTTACACAACAAACAAGCTCAATACATCATGGACAATGTGTGCATGCAACAATAGCGGCAGCATCGTTCTCTGTAGTAGACCTAACCCGGAGACCACCCCAACACCCATCCATAGTACAGTGGATAAATACACCGTGCTGTGTTCACTCATATGAAGGAACACTGCGGAGACGGAGTGAACTAACTACAACTGGACAAAATGGCAAGGATGAGTTCAAGAAACCTAATGCTGAGCAAAAGAAACAAGAAACGTGTATGATTCCACATATATAAAGTTCAAAACTGGGCAGAACTAATTTATATTGCCTAGCAATGCATACAGTGATAGAACTATGTATTAAAAATAATAAACCCTTACCTGGTGGCTCAGTTGGTTGGAACATCGTTCTGTACGACAAAACGTTGTGAGTTCGATCCCCAGTCTGCGTACGTATGGGAGGCAGCTGATTTTTCTTTCTTTCTTTCTTTCTTTCTTTCTTTCTTTCTTTCTTTCTTTCTTTCTTTCTTTCTTTCTTTCTTTCTTTCTTTCTTTCTTTCTTTCTTTCTTCCCTTCTTTCCTTCTTTCCTTCCTTCCTTCCTTCCTTCCTTCCTTCCTTCCTTCCTTCCTTCCTTCCTTCCTCCCTCCCTCCCTTCCTCCCTCCCTTTCTTTCTTTCCTTCCTTTCTCTATCTCTATTTCTACCTCTCTCATCAATAAGCATATTCTCAGGTGAGGATTTTTAAAAAGTAATGATCACAAAAGTCAGGATAGCGTTGCCTATAGGGAAGAGAGAAGGTTATGATACGCGCTGTGTAAGGGGAGGGCCAGGATAAAGGGTCTCTGGCAATGTTCTGCTCTTTGATTTAGCTGTGGTTACATAGAATTTTGCTTTACAGGTCACTAAAAATATTTTTGTCTGCATATTTTTAATATACTTAATAAAATAGAAAACATTTCGATATAATTTTCGCATTTTTTAGGCAGATACATATACAGAGCAAGTGTGTATTTAACATTATTTCTGCCTTTGCAATTTTTCTTACTTCTGAAATCAATGAAAACCCTTTTCTAGGCTAGTTTTAAGGCTATATATTATTGTCAAATAGTATATATTATAGATACTCGACTCTTCACTTATTCAAAACATCTAGGTTGTGTGGATACTCTTGCCTTTATGACACTTGCCTCTTTTAACGAGTAGTTATTTTACAAAATTCTAACCCATACTTCCTCCTATTTCAATTTATATTTTTCAATCACATTCAATATCATTTTGTATTAGTTTATATTCGGTATTATTTTGTATTGGTTTCTGATGCACTGCCTAGTGGTTAGAGAATCATACTTTACGGAGTGCCCCCACCCCCCAGTATTTCCAGCGCCCCCTGACACCACACACAGTTATTACAACATTATTGACTGCAGTCCCTGTGCCGTACTTTATTTTTTTCTAAGCAAACCGATCCTCAGGATTTTATTGGCACATAATGACACAGAATATGAAGCTTAGAACTGGATCCCTTGGCCCTTTCTCTTCCCGTCTCCTCCCAGTTCAGAAAGCTCGCGTCTCCTAACAGCCGGCATTCCCTCAGACCCACAGTTGGCTCAACACATGCATTCAAGGCTCAGCGCATCTTTGTCATTTTAGTCTCTTCGCAGAAAATCAGCTCAGCCTGCCCACCATGGCCACCCTGCTTCCTGTCATAATGCTGCTGACCCCGAGCATCATACAGAGAATGCTTGCCCTTCTTTCAGAAAGTCGGATGGGTTTTAGGAACGTTCACTATGTTTGCAAGAACCCTGTTGGCATGGAAAGCTGTGGTACTTTACAGCCCAGTGACTATTCTGTAGCTACGAATTGCTTCTTACTCCCTTCACCGTTTTCACCCATCCCTCACCCCCCTGCCACCTGGCAACTGTCAGTATGTTCTCTGTATCTATGAGTCTGTTTCTATCTTGTTTGTTTATTTTGCTTATTAGATTCCATGTATAAGTTAAATCATATGGTATTTGTCTTTCTCTGACTGGTTTATTTCACTTAGTATAATACCCTCTAGGTCCATCCATGTTGTTGTAGATGGCAAGATTTTGTTCTTTTATGATTGAGTAATATTCCATTATATATAGTAGGGACCATCTAACTCATACTTTAAAAAATAAAAAAGTCTCAGTTAAAGGTTCCGTGCACAGACTTGTTTAATGTTCCTCTCCCCTACTGGGAGCTCCCTGAGGGCAGAGACCATGTGACCTCTGCTGACCTCTGTCCTCAGAGCGAACACAAAGCCTGCCCGGCACAAATCAGAAGCTCACTAAATGTTTGTCAAGTGGAGGAGGGAATGCATGGATGAACAAAGGACTTTGTATCTAATCTGTCCTGCTCATCTTTGAAAATGAGTTCATCTCCTCTAAAATAGCCTTACAGACTAGAGACACCACTGGGTATCTAAGCAGAGGTGACATGAGCAATGGGGAGGGACAAGGGTGTGGACAGAATTCTTTCATCGGTTGTGATTTAGACTAGTGGGTGTCGGAGGTCCTTCCCACTCCCCCAACTCTGGAATTCATTACCTGGCCAGACACACCCAGAACCCGAGGCCAAAACAGTGGAACCTTGTATATGAACAGGAGGAATCTGTTTAAAATTCACCGAAGAGTTATTAGAAGCCATTTTCTTTCTTACTAAAAAGAAGAAAAAACAATGACACTCATTTCTCTGGTTGCACAAATAAATGAACTTCAAGGGCATGACAAAGACAACCCACACCTCTTAAATGCAAAAACAAAAAGCATTACTAGAATTTGGCAAGGCTTTAAAAAAAGATGCATGTTTCAGTAGTTCATCTCAAAAACCAAGGCCACTACTTGCCCATGGCTCATGCTTTTTCACAGTCTGAACCGAGAAGGGTTCCAAATCCCCCTTTAGTGAAATCAGGAACAAGCACCATTTCTGGTTAGGATTTAGAGCAGTGAAACACAGTTCACAGATGGCACATAAAATCATTAAAAAAAAAAAAAAGACTCCTTTAGAAAGAGACAGAACTCTGTACAATGGAAAATTGAAAATTCTCCAGTTTCAAGATGAATCAGCAGATAACCCTGTGCCGGGACCTGGGAGCCCTGCTGTGCCGACCAACCTACTTCAGCAGGAAATCAGACTTGATTCCTGACTTGCAGCAACTTTTGTCGTCTGAAGGCCGCCGTTAGGTGGTGCGTCTGGCGCTCTGCCTGGTGAAATTTATTAGGCACAGAGCCACATATCCCAGGACGACGTGTACCCACAGGAAAGGATTTGAGTTCAAAGGAATGCGATTACATCAGGCCTCCTCATCCCACCCAACCGTTCAATCCTCACTTTCCCACAAGGTGCAAGCCGTTTGGCAGGGCTGCCAGCTTTTAATTAGAAATTCTCGTATTTGCAGGGAAATCATCAACACCTGGCTTCATGTTCAGGACTCCCACCACCTCCTCATCCCACCCCCAAATTAATTTCCTCTTGCTCCGAAGGGAAATGCTTTTGCCAAACATTCTTAATCCTTAGCAACTTGTTCACTCAAAGAAGGGAGGTGGGGAGGGCAGAGAGGACAGAAGAGGTGATGAGTTCTTTCCTTGCAGGTCTGGTCATCCAAAAAATTTTGGCATTTCCTGGTGCTTCACTTGATGCCTTCTTATTTCTGAGGTGACACTGCCCCCTATGTAAATTACCTGTAACTGTACATTTAACTGACAGAACTGATGCCCTCATTCCCAATGGAATTCAGTGTAGACACTGAGTACTTAAGAGTTTTGAGATCTTGAATCAGTGACACCAAGCTGCTTAATAACTTCCCACCTTCCTCCAAACTCTGAATCCAAATAGTTTTCTTCTCAAATTTTATTTAGCTCAAAATTAATTTTTCCATAAAAATGTCATCCATGGTGGGCAATGCCTAATTTTCTTACGAGAGGACCAACTGGAGTTTAAAAGATGATTTTTCCCCTCTTGCAGGCTCAGAGCCAGGGAATGACAGACACACTTCTAAATGCGTTGGTCACCTTCCCTCTGTTTGTCCAGCAGTGCTCTGTCTGTCTGGGATCGTAACGCCCTCTCCTTGGGGAACTGCCTCTCCACTTCTCTAACTACATCAGTCTTCTTAGGGCAGAAAATCTGGCTCCATCTGATACACAGAGAAGTTGTGGTATTTCTCTAGCAGAATGTCCAGTGAAACAACTTGAATACATCTTTAGCAAGAAAAGATGCCACAAACTTTTGAGTCTAGGAACTGCAGAAAGTCACGCTGGGACAGATCACCAGCGGTGTTTCCCTGTAACGCTTGAATGGTCTCTGTCAAGCCGAGTCAGCCATTCTCCGGGGAAAAGGGTATGTACTACCCTCTCATCTCAGAACCATTGGGGCGCTCTTTGAGTGTAGCAGGATTGAAGCCTCTCTGATGGGCTGAGAAGGGCCTGACAGAGGCTCCCTAGGACACCAAGAGCCCCAAAGGGGAGCAACCCGTGCAGGAAGGAGGAGTTTGGACCAGTGAACCTGGTACTGTATCATGGGAAAAGCTTGCTCCAGTACAAGTATAGCTAGAGTTATAATCTTACTTGCTTATTCCAGACCAGCCACTCTGGTATGTGTGGTTGCTGTGTTTGGGAAGCAATAGCTGATCCTCTGCCTAAACCAAAGAGAACCTAAGCTTTGAAGGCCAAGGGTGAGGTGTATCCAGATCCTGCACAGGGCTCACAAGGACCCTGTCGCCACAGTGGATGAGAACACAATGAACCCTGCACATCACCCCACGGTGTCAGCAACAACCAACCTGAAGCTTGAAAGCTGAACCAACAAGCCCCTCAGGTTCCCGAACTGTTCACCTTCTGGGCTTCAGATGGACACACCAAATGTCCTGCTATCATGGCAGGTAGAGAAGATTGCCAAACTATTCATTGAAACAAATGAAATGTTGGGGCCAGATAGGCACTTAAATTGGGTCAATGGGTCGTCCCAGTGACATTTCCCACACTCACCTCTATAGCCTATTAGTCACAAAAAGATTCCTTTCCTTTCGTCAATGTCCATTTTTTCTTTCTCTCGATGGTGCAAGAATTGGACAGGAGAGGGGCCTTTGTATAAATGATTTATCAGTCGGGAGGTGCTTGCAGCAGAACACTGAATATGCCTTTCCGGAAAGTGTTTCTACATCCTCCACCCACCTGTGATCAGGTATTAACTGCATCTGGTATTTCAGGGTTAAGGCTGCGTCCTCCCCATGTCTATTTCAGTGCAGATACATTTTGTAAATTTAAAACTGAGATCGAAGAGGACAAAATACCTGAAATCAAAACTTAACATCAAAATCTTTCCTTGAATGCATGCCTGTGTTGGACTAACAAGTTATTAGGTACATGGTTTATTAATGGGTTAAATTAATTTTGTTGTTAATTATGAGTGATTTATTTGTTCTGATATAAGTTCATGGAGGGAGAAGTTACTCTTGTTACTCATATTAACAGTATTACTTGTATTTGATAATAGAATAGTTTATCGTTAAATGAGGAGTTAGTTTGTGGCGTTGGGATCAAGATAGTCGTATTGCTGAGTTTCACTAGGTTGTGCTACTCCATGGTGCTGCTATGCTAGCCAAGCGGTTTATGAGCCCGAATCCTAGAACTGAGCGGTCTTGGTTCAAATCCCAGGTTGACCGCTGAATTAGCTTTGCAACTTTGGGAAAGTTACTGAAACTTTCTGTGGCTTTTCTTTTCATAAAATAAGAGAACAATAGTAGCCTTTCCCTAGGTTTATAGTAAGGGTTAAGTGAGTGAAACGTAAAATTCTTAGAATAATACCTGTTGACTCACAGCAATAAGATTTACCTAATGTTATTATTGCCAACATATTTGCCTATATAAGATAAAGAATTGTATAGTGACTGGTAATAATAACAAAAGTAGACATCTATTGTTTTTGCTCCCAAGAAAATTCCTCTTTCTTGTGGCAGTAACACCTTTTTTTCTTTTTTTTAAAAAAATATTTTATTATTTATTTATCTTTAGAGGGGAAGGGGGGGAAGGAGAGAGGGAGAGAAACATCAATGTATGGTTGCCTTTTGTGCGTCCCCTGCTGGGAACTGGCCTGCAGGGAACCGGCCTGCAACCCAGGCATGTGCCCTGACTGGGAATCGAACCGCAATCATATGGTTCGCAGGCCCGCGCTCAATCCACTGAGCTACACCAGCCAGGGCACACTTTTTTTCCTTTAACTTTTTGGAAGTATTAGTCAAGGGAAGGAAACTTAGCCCAGAGTATCCAATGAAACTTAGCTTAGCAAGTTTTTGTCATTTTGGGGAAAGGGAAACTACTAAGAGTCCCAACTGGGAGAATAGTATTAGCCCAACACTGCTTATAGGCCTATCTGCAAGTGAAGCCGCCAAAGTAAACAGTTGTACGAGGTATCTACTGCCCCATTAAAAATGACCAAACATAGTGGCTTAAATAACAAGAATCATCCCACTGAGTTCCTGAGGGCCAGGCATCCAGGAGTGGCTTAGATGGAGAGCTGCGGCTCAGGGTCACTCATGAGGTTGCAGTCACATGGTCATCAGGGGCTGTAGTCACCTGGAGGCTGGACTGGGGCCTGAGGCTCCACTTCCCAAATGGCCTGCTCATGTCGTGATTGTCAGGAGACTTCAATTCATTACAATGTGGGCCTCTCCCTAGTGTCCACACATTGTAGCTGGATTCCCCCACAGTAAATGATGGGAGGAAGGAAGGGTGGGGGTGGGGGAGGAGAGAGAGAGACTAAGAGGGAAGCTGCAGTGTCTTTTATAACCTAAACTTAGAAGCAACTTACTGTCTCTTCTGCCTTATTCTACTGTTCACACAGACAAACTCCGGTATAAGTGGGAGGGGGTCACACAGGGTGTTACCGGAAGGCAGGGATCACTGGGGGCTCTATGAGAGATTGGTTACTGCAACAGCAGGACCAAGAGGAGGAGCGGAAACTGAGTCCCACTGATGCTGCTTGAGCCCATGGCACATGCGTGCCTTACATGAGTCAACAAACACTTTTCTGTACTGATGTGTTTTAGCTGGGTTTTGGTCTATTGCTAGCTAAAGGTTCTTGGCTAGTACAACTGCTAACCCTTACTGAGCACTTCATCAGTGCCACACAGTGAGCTAAGTCCTTTTCGTGTGTTATCTCATTCAACCCTCATGACAACTCCATGAGATGGGGACTATTATTTTCAATCTCCTTTTCCAGAAGAAAAAAAGGAGGCTGACAGAAGTTACATGGTATGGAGAAAAGTCATGTAACTGGTAAGTAAGTAATGCCAGTAATAAATGCAAGAAGTGACCCAGGCTGTCTTACTCTAGAACCTACTCTCTTGCCATATAAAGGGTTACTCTTTATGTACTTCTGTTGATTTAGCTTGAGATCTTTTCCCCATGAGAGGAGCTGTAAGCTTGGATTCTCCTGCGGAGTGGCTCACACCCAAACTGAGCCTGGGCTCACACTCATGAAGCACTGGGTCCATGGCCCACAACAAGCATCGCCTGAACCACAGGAGAGAAAAATGGTACTCTGCTAAGCCATTCCCGCCATGGCATCGTGGTGCATATCCAACAAAAGGCAGGGCCAACCAGTCATCCATCCCCAACCCAAAAGGTGTCTTCAGTTTCTCATCCTGGGAATTGAGGACATGTGTTCCTTTGCAAAGAGTCTTGATGGGAAAAGGCCGAGGTCCTCTGAAGCTTGGGAAATGAGAGAGAAGAGGAGGGCGGAGAAGAGGACACCGAACATTTTCATTTTCTTATGTTAACAACTCTAAATTATTAAGGGTAAGAAGGGAATGGCAGTAGAATCTAAAAATGCTTTCTGTAAGGCTCACATTTACTCACACTTCTAACTCCACTGTGGCTTATTAGTTCATGGGAAAAAATGACAAAAAGGAATAAAAACCTGACTGAATCCAGGATCAACAACTCGAAGCCATAGTAACCAAGAAAGTACAACTCATGAATTAAAAAAAAAGTGTAAAGTGAGTGTGTGTGTGTCATCAGGAGGATGTCAGAAAATGGTACTGAGTGAAGAACGTGGTTAACCCCTGGTGGTGGGCAGAGCAGGGCAGCTCTGGGCCGACCGCGTGCACACTGGCTGCGTGCACACCGGGAGCGGGCCCGGAAGTTCTAATCCCTATCTGATGGAATCTCCAACTCAGCTGTGAAGATATTCACTCAAGGATAAAGCAACATAAAAAGGCTCTGCTTAACAAGAGTTTCTTGATTTTTTTTTTCTTTAAATCAAATTTGGTTTGCATTAGTTCAGCCCAGATTCATTACCAGAAGACAATAGGGTGTGTGGCTTCTCGTGTGTCTCCGCAGCCAGCTCTGGCATGACTCGAGGCTGCCTTGTGATCATAAATCTGGATGAAGTACAGCAACCCGGGGCTCAGAACCACACCCCATCCTCTTCACCTTTGGGACATGTCATCGGTTTCTTATTTGTGTAGCCAAATGTCAGCAATGTATGGTTCCAGGGTCCTGGAAGGAAGTCCAAGCAAGTGCTAGCAGTTTGGAAGTCCTGAAGCCATCACCCAGATGGGCAATTTAGGAACCATCCAATCATCAAGTGTGGGGTGGGAAGCATCTCTAAGGGCCATCTAGTCCAATGAGGCATATGATGATTCTCCTTTTTCCCCAACCTTTGTGCTGAAGAGGAAGTTCAGCCCATGCTTAGACCCATCCTTGAGAAGGAACTCCCCTCATTTGGGGGCAATCCCTATAGTTTTAATGCCAAAGACTCTGTCTTTTTCCTTTATTTTGATTGTTGACACTGTTACAGATGTCCCCATTTCCCACCCTCCACCCAGTCCCTGCT
Source organism: Artibeus jamaicensis (assembly GCF_021234435.1). Lineage (NCBI taxonomy): Eukaryota > Metazoa > Chordata > Mammalia > Chiroptera > Phyllostomidae > Artibeus > Artibeus jamaicensis. Next base: position 22,608,012 of record NW_026521883.1, read on the forward strand.
GCCCTTCCCTCTGGTCATCACCACTCTGATATCTGTGTCCGTGGGTTATGTTTATATTCTCTCCAGCTAATCCCTTCCCCTTCTTACACCAGTTCTCCCCGCTCCCCTCCGACAGCTGTCAGTCTCTTCCTTGTATCCATGCCTCTGTTTCTATTTTGTTCATCAGTTTATCTTATTTACTAGATTCTACATATAAGTGAGATAACAAGGTATTTGTCTTTCTCTGACTGGCTCATTTCACTTAGCATAGTAATTTCTAGGTCCATCCATGCTGGCATTTCCTTCTTTTTTATGGCCACATAGTGTTCCACTGTATAAATGTTCCACAGCTTTCTTATCTGCTCACCTACTGATGGGCACAGGGGCTGTTTTAAGATCTTGGCAACTATAAGTATTGCTTCTATGTTTTCCCTGTAACTTACCACCCACAGCTCCTTCAAGCAAGTCAAATATTCATATATTTGAGAATATATGGCTATTTTGTCCACAGACTTCTCTAGTCTAAACACAAAGTGTTATTGATCACTCTGCATTTAGCTCCTCTCCTATGAACGCCTCCAGAAGGCCCCTTAAATATGGTCCCTCCCTTTAACTGTACCCCCTTAAAGTGTGTTCATAATACTCAATGAATATTCTGTCCAGGGAAAGGAAATAGCACTAGTATTAGCTCTGTCATTCTGAGATTTTACTTCTGTTAATGTAGCCTCATAGTTACATGTTTCTAACAGCCTTATGAACTTGGGGATTTATAATTAATTTACTTCCCACTAAAATTTGTGTAATGGGAAAATTAATGATACTTCTGGCAATCAGTTGCCAATTCTGCTCTATTCTCCAGACACATGGGAAGTATACAAGTCCCCACTCCTTGAAGTTGGTTGTGGCCATGTGACCAGCTTTGGCCAATGGAAAATGGGGAGAGATCTCATGTGTCAATTCAGGGCTGAGGCATTTAAGTACTCATTCTCAGCTTTCCAACCTATTTTTTTCCCATTACAGCCATTGTCAACGCATGTGTTGATTAGGAAGTGTCGTGGATTGAATCAAGCTGGGATGCTGAGTCAACACCCAGAGGACAGACGCCCTGGCAGATTGCCTGGACGCGCAGAACAATTTGCTCGAGTAAAAAGCTTTTGTTGCTTTACACACAAGACTTTGAGGTATTGTGTCATTTCAATATAGACTAAACTTTCCTGCTCAACTTATAAGTTTTGTGCATGAGTAGAATCAGATTCCCACCCCATACATCCCTTTACACCACCTTTTTATATTTTAATAATTGGTTTTGGAGGCTGAGTCAGAAACTTAGATTGTCTTTTCTCATGATGATTAGTTTTAATCCTTTTGGTTCAAGGACCAGTGAAATTAATTTTTTTGTTGTTTTTTGATTCCATCAAAAAAGGTACATATTTACTCTTCCTATTACAGACCCTGTACTTGAAACATTGATAGGAATACACAGGATGGGGCAAAAGTAGGTATACAGTTGTTCATATGGAAAATAACATAGTAATTAAGAAATAATAATATGAGAATAAACTGTGTGCAGCCTAACGAGTGTGTCTCAGTAGTGGACAGAAAGGTCACTGGCTCAATTCCCAGTCAGGGGAATTGCGGGCCAGGTCCCCGTTTGGGGGCGTGCGAGAGGCAGCCAATTAATGTTTCTCTCCCTCTTTCTCCATCCCTTTCCCTCTCTCTAAAAATAAATAAATCAAATATTTTTAAAAAGAATAAATGTGTGTTCCCCATACTCAGAACTGTAGACATACTTTTGCCCCAAGCTGTGTTTAAAGACTGGGAAGAAGGCATTTCTGATGACGTGCTCTCCTCAGCTCCCTGCCCTGCATCCTCACAGTAAAGCGCAACCCTAATGAAGACAGTTCCAGGGTCAGTGGAGAGGCTTAAACAAAAAGTCACCAGAGGATGGTAACCACTGGAGATCTTGCTTTAATTAGCTCGATGAGATCTTAGTCCCTGTAATGAAAACAGGACATAACAATGGGACAAAATATGATTGCTTCACTTTATTCAACTCCAAAATCGTTCCTTTTTGAGCACTCTGGGGGGAATCTAATGACACGTAAGACTCTATTACTATTCTCAATGCGTCTGAAGCACAGACCTGTGAAAAATTTAGGCTGAAATCAGTCACACAAGCTCTGACCAGAAAAAACGCCTCAGCCAGCACAGAGATGAGGGGAATCCAAGCATGAAGTACCGGTAAGATGCTTGGAACATCAGATGGCTCAATAAGGGGGCAAGTCTAGGACGCGTGCCTTGTCACACTGCAGCCTCAGAATGGCCAGGTGCTACAGACTGAACGTTTGGGTCCTTCCCCACCCAAATTCCTATGCTGAAATCTAGTCCTCAGGGTGATGTTGTGTTGTGGAGGCGGGCCTTTGGGAAGTAATTGGGTCACAAGAGCAGTGCCCTCATGAATGGGATTAGTGACTTTATGAAGGAGACTTCAGGGAGCTGTCTTGCCTGTTTGGCCATGTGATGACACAGCAAAAAGATGGCCTAGATGGCCATCCAGAACTAGGAAGTCGGCTCTCACCAGACAATGAGTCTGCCAGTACCTTGATCTTGGACTTCCCAACCTCCTGATCTGTGAGAAAAAAATGTTGTTTGTAAGCCACTAAGTCTCTGGTTTCTGTTATAGCAGCCAAGCAGACTAAGACACAAGGTCAGCTCCTTCTCTGGTAGTGGCAGAGAATCCAGCTGCGGCGGGTTTCTGTAGCAACACTCATAACCCAAGAGAGATCCTGTGGTGCAGTGGGCACTCACAGGCCCTGTGGTGATGGGACACGGCTGGAGGACAGGCCCTGACATCTAGTCAATGACAAGGAGCAGAATCCTGTGGCTCAGTGGGAGCTGTTCGAGACATTTCCCAGAAAGGCTAGGGAGGAACTTTTCTGGCACCTGAATATCTATCGGGGGTGTTCAGCCCACAGCCTGTGGGCTGCGTGTGGCTCAGGATGGCTATAAATGTGGCGCAACACAAAAGCATAAGTTAAATCTTTTTTCTCACCAGTTTTTATTAGTGTTGGTGTATTTAATGTGTGGCTTAAGACAACTCTTCTTCTTCCAGTGTGGCCCAGAGATGCCAAAAGGTTGGACACCCTGTGTCTACATCACACAGAGGCCCTTGGTACCTTAGAGTAACATTCTCTAGGGAAACATGAATTGCGCTTGCAAACGAAATGATGGGGGAGGGTATTCCAGCTCCATGACCAGATGCCATGTGGCTGAGGAGGAGCACCGAAGCAGACGGCCTTCCTCTTGCTACTCTGGCACGTCCCATTCTCTGCCCAGCTCTCACCTGGCTGCCACTCCTCTGAGTGGCCTCTGGACCAGCAGTTCTCACATTTCCCCTGACCCTGGCAGGTCCCATAGTCAGATACTACTTTTTTAGCTTCAATTCTATTTAATTTTTAGAAACTGGATTCCTATTTGTATCTATGACTCTGTAGTTATTTTTTCAATTTGTTTTATCTAGATTCTTAAATACCTTGTGTCTTATTTCTCCTGTCCTTGAAGAATGGGTTTAACTATCAAGATCTGAAATGGTTTGATATAAAATGCAGACCACTGTATTCTAAGTTCTTTGGCCAACAGGTAGACATCAATAAGAGTGGCCCAGAAGTTTGTGATGGCTTCAAAGGATATAAGATCAGGTTACTTAATACTGCATTTCTCATTCTGTATTTTGTGAAATATTAACTAAGTGTAGAAATTATTTTCTTAGAAGAAATTAAGGATTTGGGGAAGCGACATTGACACTTTGGAGCTTCAAAGGTATTAATGACTTATGTTTCAGAGTTTTGGAAAGTGTCTACCTGCCTTCTTCCTATCCTTTGGCTCCCGATGGCTGTGCCTATGTCCACAGTTCACCTGATTGCTTCGACTGAGTGGACTAGGTGGCTGTCAGACATAGGTCATGGACATACCAATAGGGGGGTGTTTTGCAATGTCATTATATGTGAACTTCAGTTGATGAAGTTGGGCTCTCTGATGCTCCTGGATGGTTTCTGGGCACCCGCACTAAAGCCAGCACTCACTAACCAGTATGAGAATCTCACCTCACTCTCCTCCAAGTTGGTCCCTGGGAGTGAGAAGAGGGAGGCCATCACCGCTGGCTCCTAGATTCTCCTCCACATGGACAGAGCTGCAAGGGTAGCCACATGGAAGAACACAGGTAAATAAGTTTCAACTTGCTCTTTACAGTTTTCCTTCCATATTTCAGCAAGCAGGGCATTTGTGAAAACAGGACATTTTCAGTGTCATCACCCAAGAAAAGAAAATGAAGGTGTGTGGGCATTTGGGAGGATGCTTCCTAGCCCTTGTGTCTAATTGCTCTTCTAGTTGGTCATAAAATCCAAGCTGGGAAATGGTCATGTTTGTTTTCCAGGAAATCAAATTCCAGTGCCACCACCTCAGCCATTTTATTACCGGAGAAATGGCAATGAAAGAAGGAAAACGAACATGTCGGATGTGGTAAATGTACAAATACACAAATGCATGCATACGCACACGCACACACACACAAATATCCCTGGTGGCTGCTGAGTGCGCTCTGTCCTGAATCCAAAGTGAAGTATGACTTAATTTTAATCGCATGTTTGATTACAGTTATTAGGAACCACCCTGCATGGTTTCAGAAACTGTAACTCCCCCTGGCTAAGGCCGAGTAAAAAGACACCAGGATGATAAGCCACTTAGGAGATAAAGCTCATCTTATTTGCGGGGGTGCCACCTCTGCCCCCTTACTTCACCCTGCTTGGCCCTGGGCAGATGACTAGTTAGCCAATGACAGGTAAGATTCCTCAAAGGAGGGATGACCTAAGACAGACAAGTTCTCGAAGGAGCCCTCAGGGAAGGACTTGCTGTCAGATGGGCGAGGGAGGGAGGACAGAATGAAAGAAGGGAAAGGGATTAGCCAAAGAACATATATGCATGACCCACAGACACAGACAACAGTGTGGTGATGGCCAGAGGGAAGAGGGGTGGGGTCTGGGTGGAAATGGGCAAAGGGGGCGGGTAAATTTGTAGTAGTGTCAACAACAAAAATAAATAAAATAATTTTAAAAATAAAAGACGAAATCAAATATACAACATATATACTGTGTGTGAGTAAATATTGTGCACTGTTGAACTAGGAAGTGTACTAGGCTTGTATTTTCTTCTCAGCAAGTCATCGGGGCTGTGTAGGGGAAATACTTTTAGCATTCAAAGCCAAAAGCATTCTTTTTTCTTACACATTATCAAATGCTTAAAACCAAAGCTGGGTAGGATCAAGGGTAGGAAGTAGGGATGGCTGGGGTAGAGGGGAGTGGTGGGCGGAAAATAGAGACAACTACACTTGAACAACAATAAAAAATGTGAAATAAATAAAATGAAAAAAATCAGAGCTGTATTATTTTTGCCATGTTTGGGCAAGACCTTGCCTAGATTTTGGGGGGTTTTCTTTCCAGAATTTCTAATGGCCTTTGCTTTTTTTTAATTGACAAAAGAATAATGTGTTTTTATGATTTCCTTCCCTTTTTCTACCCCTCAGTGGTGCCATTGATCACAGAGCTGCCTCTCTGAGCAGTACATCCTCTGGTCTGACAACGGTCAGATGACCTCCCTCTTACCGCACTCTTGGGTTGAAGCCTCTGTTTCCTGAACCTCATGCTTCCTCTTCCTTGTTTTCTTTTTTCATTTTTTCCCTAACATGCATGCCTAAACAATCTCAAGCAAGGATGCCCTTACATGTCTGGAAAGATCTTGATTTTGAACTCACACTTACTGGATGGTTTGTCTGAATTCAAGTTCAAAATTCCGAACCTGACACTCAGCCTCATAGGCATTGTTATGAGCATACTTTCGTAAACCTATCTCCCCTAAGTTTCATCAAAAATGAAAAGGTGCAATTTCCAAAAGACCCTTCTTGTGATTCTGACTTTTGCCCCCAACCATCCACGGAAACAGATCCCTCCAATACCATAAGCTGTCTCATCTAACAAGCTTGGTTCAGTCTGCAGGCCTAATGGTGGTGACCGCCCTGAAAATGGTGGTTGTTCTGGAATACACAGTTGCTTTCCAGCAAACCCTCAGGAATCCAGCATTTTGATTGGGGTGGGAGAGAAGAGGGAAAGCAGGAAAACAGAAGCCAAGTGAGGGCCAGAGGAAGAGAGGTAGGTAGTCTTGGGAGTGTAAGAGGAGACCGGGAAGAAGAGGGAAATATTCAGAAAGAATATTCTCTTTCCCTCCCCCTTATCCTCCTGATTGTACAGGACTATAATAATAGGGTTAGACTATAATAATAGAGTTATTCTCCTATTATCATAACTTATAAATTGTCTTATTAATTCTTTTAGCTCTTCTGTTAGCTACTTTTACAACTTTAAAAAATACATTAATGTCACTTCAGAAGAAAAACATATAGTTTGGCCTCTCTGTGAGTTGATTGGGCTATTTAAATTGCTTTATTGAAATATGATTGACACATTGAAAACTGTACATATTTAATGTGTACAACTCAGTGAGTTTGGGGATAAATACACACCCATGAATCCATGACCACGATCAAGTCCACAAACGTGCGGGTTTTCAGAAGGAGGGTGTTGGTGAGAGGGGAAGGGAGAGCGCGATAGAGCACTATTTGTGTGAGGGTCATCAGGGGCTGAGATAACGGAGCACTCTGTTCCTTCTCTGAGCCCCACAAAGCAGGCCACATGTGAACAGAGAGGCTTTAGGCCTGGGTGACAGACACAGTGCATCCCAGAGTCTTCCGTCTTACCTTCAGGGAACACAAAATGCCCCATGCAACTGGGACCCAGCGTAACCTGCTGTCCTGTTAGCACCTTCAGGGGTCTAGCTTTGGGGGCCCCAGGATAGTGCTCCATGGAGGGAGGGAACCGGAGCACATGGAGGGATTCTCACAAGGGGCCAGGGATGTGGTAAGGTACCTGATTCAGTGGCCAGTACCTGTGAGGGGCTAGAATGGACCACTGTCAGAACTAGGTATGAGCGCATGTAAGGTAGCCCTGGAAATGCCTGAAATACCTGGGGAGGCCAAGGTCCCACTTCATGTACATGGGGCACAGACCCTTGAAATATGAATCATGACAGTTAATTTGTCTCGGGACCTGCAACTTGGGGTGACCTATGGAACTATGAGGTCAAGTTGATAAGGCAGAGAAAACAGACTGCCACATCACCATTTTTAAAGGGTCTTCCTTGGTAATCACAGTATGCTACCAAAAGGCCCAATGTAACTCGATCTTTGAAAACCAGATTCCTCTGGTCAACTTTTAACCCCTCGTTTTTCAGATTGATAGGAGAGACAGAGAGAGAGAGAGAGAGAGATATTATACTATATCCACTCCTTTTCATCCACATTTATTACTTTCCTGCATTTAATAAACAAAAAATAATTTGCCCAATATTTTCATTAGGGAAACCCTCTGTCTGCTCCTAACCAGGTTTTCTATGCATAAAAGAATAAACATACCTGTATTCTTAGAAATAATATAGAGAGCTATGAATCCAAATGATGAAGTTACACGCAACTTCCAGAACTTCAAAGCTCGTGGGGATGCTAGTGATCACCCAGTAGAACACTTTTTAGATGTATGTGCTCTCTGTCCATCTATCCTCCTGCCCCTTCTGGTACAAAGAAAAAATAGATCAGACTTTATGATATTGGAGAAATTCTAACAGTGGGCAAGAGAATGAGTCATTTGAAAGTAGAGCATGAAGAGAAATGCCAACCCTTGAAAAGATCTGCTCAATAGGGAAAAAGACACTTCCCTTTGAATTTAAACCTCAGCATTATATTTAAAAAGAGAAAAGTGGATAGAGGAATAAATATAAAAGATTAAAACCGGGATGAGTAAGGAAGGGTGGAACTCAGGAAATGAACACAGAGGATGGAAAGAAATGGATTAGGAAAGGGCAGTGGGACTGAGAGCAGAGAAAGAGGCTCCTGAGGAAGAGAATCATGCAGGGTGGGGCGGGGTGGGGATACCCAAAGGGCCAGTGGAGGCAGATAATGGCAGCCTGGGGAAGGTGAAGCAATCATGAGCTGAGACAGGCAGGGAGTGGACCGAGCAAAGGGAATTAACAAGCCATCTGAGGAGGAGGTTGAGAGAGGAGAAAGAATGGCCTGAGTCCAGGCAGCCGCACGTGGGGAACCTCTGAGCAGTGACTCACAGTCTCTCCTACAGGAGACTTGCTGCAGTCCCTGGGATGTACGACCCCTTGGAATCATCAAGAAGCACAGCAAATTAAGAAGTTAAAAATATAAGGGTCGAGCCAGCTATCGTTGCCAGCTTTGCATGATTAATGTTATAGAAGTCACTGTTCGGGCTCTGGGAGTCTGTCTTGTCATTGACTACTCCACAGTCTGCTACGCCATTCTTTTTTCCTTCACCTCTAAAGCCCCGTGGTTCTCTTTCCTTAATATCATCCTCCGCAGAACTGGAGCCTCCCTCCACCTCCTGTCACAGGAATGTGACTGGGTGTCAGTGACTTTAGCATCAGGGGTGAGTTTACTCAAATCTTAGAAGTCAGCACCTCTGCCTTTCAAGGACTTTTTAAAAGGGAGATGGGATACTGTCCCTGACACTGTAGAGAAGTAGATGTTATGCTCCCTGTGTGCAGTGGTGATGCGTCTTCAAAGACAGCACAGTTCAGAGCAGGCTGCCCCTCCCTCTCCCTCAGTGTCACTCTCCTGCGTCACAAAGTGATGGGGTGGGGGGGGCAAGCGTGGGAGCGGGGGTTGAGTTAGATCAGAAATGGCTCACGAGTCTCCTCTCACATCTTGGAAGTATTTCCCTGTCGTGCTGAGGTGAAAGAAATTCCGAGATGGTATCATGGCTAAGTGAAAAAGTGTTAATATGGCTCAGTGGGAATATAGAAATTTTTTTAATATTCTGTGAAAGTCGCTGTTCTAAGTGGTTTACATAAATTATGTCATCATTATCCTATTTTATGGATAAGGATAATCAAAGAGTCTTGATGGGTGGTGTCTGCCATGACTTGGAGAAAAGTAGGAGGCAACATAGAGGCCATGGGTTTCTGACTTCTGCACCAAATAATCTCTAAATTCTTTTTTTTTCCTTTGAATACTCTAATAATGTGTGAGTGATTCCAGCAGTGATCTGTCTTAGGTCACTGTCCTAGCCGGTGTACCTTTTGTTACTTCTGGCCCTCAGCAGTCTTCTCTCCAGGATCTTAAGCACTTCTGCTTCAATCCCTTGAAACAGTTGTGGACTCTATGGTAACTCACCCTGCTGACCCCGGAGGGATGATGAAGGTTGCTTTGCTACATCTGTGACCTCACATAGGTGCTGGGTTGAATATGCTGTACTGGTTGTTCAGAAATTCACTGTTTCACTCATACGTTATTAGAGTATTCAAAGAAAAAAGAAAAGAATTTAGAGATTATTTAGTGCAGAAGTCAGAAACCCATGGCCTCTATGTTGCCTCTTACTTTTCTCAAGGTCCTGGCAGACACCACCCATCAAGACTCTTTGATTATCCTTATGCATAGGATAATGATGACATAATTTATGTAAATCACTTAGAGACCTGAGTTTGGTGGCTATCCTCTGCTCTTTAGCACATTATCATTGGAGATGTGCATCTTCCCCAAATTGCCTCCTGGCACATGCTGGGATTCATGACCACAGGTTATAGGTCAACACTGCATCCTGGGAGGATGCTGAAAAACAAGCCAGATCATTTTCCTCCCAAATTTGTGTCTTCTCTGTGTGCCTCCAGAGCCATTAAGCTTTTAAGATGATGATTACGCTCTAATCAAACTTCCTTGCTATAGATCTGTTGTCTCCAGCACTCTAGTGTAGTGTATGTATTAATAATAACTTAAAAAGTATATAGAATGCAGAGTTTACACAATTCATGTAGTTATGTAGTTAGCTTATTTTAATTTTCATTCCCACAACTCAAGTAGGTATCATTGTCTCTATCAACCCAGGAAGAAATCAAGTTTTAGGGAGTTCAAACTGATCCTCACACACAGCTGGAAAGAAGCAAAGAACTGGAATTGGAATCTAGATTGTTTGACTAGAGGCCCACAGAATTTACAAGAGCAGGAAGTTGGTGAAAACTTGGAGAAGAAATCGAGGAAGGGAGTGGGCAACTAGCTGTGCTATAGGTCACCTCCATCCCTTGCTCTGAACAGCATCCAGGAAGCTGAGTTCAGAGGCAGGTCACAGGAATAGAACTGTAATTACTGAGTGAAACAGCTGTTGAAATGAGCCACAAACGCTTGGCTTCCTCTTCCCCTTCAGAATCCTGTATGTTAGTGTTTCCACTCTATGTGCAGAGGAGCCTATGAGTCTGTGAAGACTCCTCGGTGTGGAACACCTCCGCAGCACACATTCGTCTGCCTCAGATACTGGGCAGCTGCATACGGTTTAATTTGAAGAAAAGACATTCCACTATTTAGGAGAAGTCTTTTAAAATCGTCATTCTACAGGGCTATTTAACCTCTTGCCTCTTTATTTCTCTAAGACATGTGGATAATGTTTGGCCAAAGGATTTGCCACTGAAAGAGATGAACCAGGACCTGAAGTGATACGGGAGGACCTAGGACATGGGGTAGTAATCAGGATTAAGACACAGGATTAGAAGCCACAGGGAAGTGGTCATCCGGGGTCAGAGGAGGGCCCGCCGAGGCTGTGCAGGTAGAAGCTCTGATCTGAGCAGGACTGCCTCAGGGAGTGTGTGTGGTATGGACCGGAGCGGAAAAACAGATGTAGGGAATCCAGTGCCAGGTTTTTCTCATGCCTAGAGCAGAGTTCTACTAGGTTCTAGTGACCTGACTTGGGCTTGGTTCCCAGGAACCTTGCTGAGCTAAGTTCAACCGGAAACACCACCAACCACCCTGAGCAGAATTGGGTCTTGTCTTTTAAGCATTCCATGTTTACCTGTTGCTTTCATAAATGTGTGGAATCGGCATTCAACCCCGTCATCTGGCTACGACCGCTGAACTCCATAAATTCCACTCATAAGCCTGGCTGATCTCAGGTCAGACTGGATAAAGAATTAGGAGCAAGGATAGATACATATTGAAATTTGATATAAAAGTGACTAAATTTAATCATAAGCCAACATCCTCACCTTCCTAAATCTGTTACAGAAAGTTACCAAACAATTTTTTTCACTGCACAGGAAAATTCAGAGGTCTTGTCAGACAGCATTTCGGGGATTCTGAAATAAAGACATTTCAGAGGTATGAAAACAAGACCAGCAGTGCCATTAAATGCTATCCTTTCCTGGACCCTTGTATCACAGAAACAACAGCCGATATACAATATTACCTCGGAGAGGGGGAAGAGACCTTGGCAGGTTCAATCCTGCGCATCCCGGGGCCTGGGTTTGAGTACTGAGGTGGAGCACTGGCCTGCGCACACCGGTTCCTGAGCAGGGCGACCACTCAGCCTGAGTACCGCCCCCCACCCCCGCCCGTCGCTGCGCCTCCCCACGGCACTGCCCCAAACTCGCTGTTATATTAGGCAGCTGTGGCAAGCCGGTAACCTGATAGCAGCATGTTTTGTGGTTATGAGGGAACTCTGGTTTCTGGAACAGACTGAGGTTCCCAAGCTCTGGTCTTGTGCTGCTTGGGTGTGTCTTTCATGAAGCACTCTTTACGTAAAAAACAGGCTAAAACACTAACACCATCTTTGGGATTTTTTTTCAGTAACAGCACGAAACTGACCCATTTCTTTCAAAGGATTCTTGCCTAAAAGAAGAAAAGTTGCTGAAAAGAATAAATAACCCCCTTTTCTGCCTGATATTTGACACCTGGCTTGTTGAAATTGTTCTTTTGGGTAAGTTATATTTGTTTATTAATTAAAATGTAGTAAACTAATTGTCTATCATCTATTTAGGAGGTACCTTGCACACTTGTTTCTCAGAGAACCCGCTGAACTGGATAGGAAGGCAAAGTGTAACATTTCAGGCTTAGTAAGTGAAAATGGGTGGGGAGAAGTAATGAGGGTTTATAGTAAGTCCCAGTTTTCATGGTTGGACTAAGAACCAAATGCCTGGGACTTGTCATTTACCCTTTACAAAAGCTGGGTTTGAGAAAATAGAAATAAAAGAGAAGAAGGAGCATAGGACATCCTTATTATTCAACCTGAGGGACTCGTCATTAGGTGCTCAGGGAGACAAGAAAAAAGAGAAATTAGGTTTAGGCCCAGCGGCAGCTAACACCATCGACTTGGGCCTCACAGGCTGCAGTCCCGTGTTTTCAGAGTAAGGACTCTGATCCTGGGGGACTGGACTCCCTAATCAGATGTCCTTAAAGGCTGCCTCTGAAGCCATGTTGGGGGAGTCGGAGAACATGGATTTACCATGTCCAAGTGGAAGTGAGAACCTGGGGAAGAGGAGAAAATGAGGGAAGGGGAGGGATGGAGGAAAGAGGACTGCTGGGCAAACTGGGACAGCAGGGGAAGAACTCAGAAAGGCTCATGAGATTTTGTTTCTCTCTTCTAGATATACATAGGAGAGTTTGAGGTATGATTTGAAACATGGCCCATGCAAACCGAGGACAGAGAATTTTGGACAAACATATTCCATGCTTGTGTCAACAGTTTAGCTTGGTCACACAGGGTTAAGTGCCAGGTACCTAGCATAGTGGGTGAGATCCCTCCAGCCTGGGTCCCTCGGGAGCTCCATTGTTGAGCAGGACCCTGCCTTTGAGTGGGACCTGTGTGCTGGTGAGGCCTGAGGACTTATTTCCCATCAGACTCTTTGGACAGGTCAGTTGCTCAGTTGTAGCGCAACCCCTTGGCACTCCCTCTGATGTGAGTTAGGGAGACAACCTGTGATGCTGTATCTTAGCAGCTTCCAGAGGTGAGATGTTGTAATCTGGGAGATACCACCGCAGAATTATTTGTTGACCAATTTCACATAAGAAAAGTTTCCAAAGAAAAGAGAGTGATCACTTGGATATGCAAGTTTTCACTAGAGGAAATTTCCAAAAACACTTAATATCACAGGATATTGTCTTTTTCTGATATAGTATTTGTATTTTTTGAAATTTCTCATTTAAAATCAGCATCCCAATATTTATACATTTTTAAAAATCAAATGCAGTGTGCCGCTTGCTACATTTTGGGGCTGTAAACTCTGGCCCCATTATCTGCTAAGAAATTTACCCGTCAGCTGGAAGGGCCAGGTCCTAGCGGCCACAGGGCTGTGAGCGGTGCTGCCTGACAATGCCATGTCGGGCCAGAGCGGACTCCAAATAAAGGCAGCTCAACCACAGGCAGGCCATGAACTGGTGAGAAAGGAAGAACTGGTCCAATTAGCTTCCTTTCTTGAGATTTTTGGACTTGGAAAACTGAACTATTGACTTCTTAGCTGTAATAAAATCATGCGAAGTAGGGGTGTGGGGTAGCCATCACAGGACATGTGCTGGATGAGAGGAGAACAGAACAGATACAGCAGAAGGGAAGAGAGAGGACAGGAAAATACCCTCAGAAAGGGCAGTTCGGTTTCCAGCAATATTCCAGGTCTCACGTCTCACGAGCTCTTGTGGTTCTTCACTTCTTGTGTTGAAAGCCTGTGACTCCATTTGCAGTCATCACAGCTGCCTACCACGACCCCGGACAACTGCCCTTCTGAACTACCGGCCTCTCTGCAGGTGGGCCTTGTTGGTCTCTCTGCCTTGCAGCCATGCAGATGAAAGCCTGAGGAAACATCTCTCTGACTCTATTTGGGATTGGGATTGCCTTTGAAGCCACCCAGCCAAGTGAAATACAAAGTGCCAAAGAAAGAAAATAGAAAATAGAAAGGAAAAAGAAGGAAATAATAACAAACTGAACACAAGAGACCTGATCGAAATGTAAGGGAATTTGTTAAATCTAAGCTCTTAAAGTCACAAATGAAATAAAAAAACGTGCACTCTGAAAAAAGGAGGATGAATGAGGACAACACAGTGGACAGAACAGAAAAAGACAGGAAATTTTTTAGAGTTAATGATAAAAGAAGAAAAACTAGAGAGAACTCCACCGTTTTTTCTAGGAGAAATGCCAAAGGAAGATACCTACTGTGTGCCAGTTGCTTTATACACATGATCTTGTTGGATTCTCACAACCAGACCTATTTTATAGGAGCACAAACCATTGAAAACAGTGAAGTAAACTGCCAAAGTTGGAAAGCAAAAAAGAACAGGATCCCATGTCTGGTTGGCTCTGAAGATGATGCCCTAAAAGAACACTCTGAAGGAAAATATGTTTGCCCGAACAGTCTCCAATCAGGTAACGGTTGTAAAGGCTCATAGGTATCGAGATGCAGAGAGGGAGCATCCTTCAGCAGGTTTTCCCACCTGCAAGTCTCAGCCACAAAAAGCTAAGGGTTCTACTCTATTGAGTGTTTGCAATTGTTGGGACTTTCCATACAGCTGGATCTTTCACAAAACAAATCCTGGCCCGAGACATGATTACCAAGTGAGACAGCTGTGGGGTGGGACTTGCCTGTAGCCTCATCTGAGGTCAGTATTGAGCAAACAAGAGCAGGCACATCTTGTAAAAAGCACTGGTGATAGTTGCTGGAGGAGGAAACTGCCAGTGAGAACAGCACAGCCTCAGGGGTGGGTAGTTTACAATGCCTAGATGCGGGACCTTCCCTAGGGGGCTGTCCATGTTATCCAGGCATTTGGAAGGAAGGACTTTACCTGGCACAATTCAGCTACAGAGTTTGAAACAGAGGTGCTCATGACTTCATTAGAGTTGGACCAGGAGGCTTTGAAGCTCAAAGTAGGTTTTTAACTTCTTTCCAAAAAGTGATGACATTTGTGAGGTATCCCTGTTCCACGAGGGAGCACAATGAGAGTGGAAGACAGGGGTGAGTTATGCTAGTTTATATGCCGCAAACCCAAGTCAGGCGAAAATCGGGACTTAGAAGTCCTACTTCCCAGTGAGGAGTTTGCACTTTGGTGACTTCATTTACAACACCGAAGGGATCTTGTATTACCTTTTCCTTATCGGCTATGTGCATATTGAGATATATATGTCTAAGATACCAAAGGGACTTTGTCAAGTGCTAAAAAATTTAAAGAAGGCACAGTTTTAGCCCTAGAGAGCTGAGAGGTGCAGCAGTTCACTGCAGGACTGGGAAATACTACATCTCCATTGTAGTTTGGGAAAACAGAACTGGTTTTATACAAGTGAATTCAGTGCTATGTGAACACAGGAAAAGAATGACTTTGATCTGGAGGAGTCAAAGAATGCTTTATAGGGGAAGTGAGGAATGAGTAGATGTTTCATGGGAAGAAGAAAAGTAGATTCCAAGTAATAGGAGCAGTCTATGCATGGCGTTGAAAAGGAGAAAGAGCAGACATGTTTGAAAAATAGCAAATAACCCAGTATGCTCAATTGTTGGGTTAAAATTGCAAAAGTTACCAAGAGTCAAATCTAAATTTTTTCCATGCTAACATAAGGTTAGAATTAGTGCTGTAGGTGAACAAATTTTAGGAAAAGGAATTACGTGATTATATTTAGCTTGAGAAAATAACTGACTCAAATTATGCGTGGAAAATTAAAAATAAGAATTTATATAAACTTCCTCTACAACTTACTGAAGATGACAGTGAGGGAATTAACAAAGGTGTAAACTCCAAGGACAAAGAGGAGGCATCAGACAAGAACTGTCAGCCGCATTTTGGAAGCTGAGAGAAGAGAAGTAGCTGACTGAGCAGAGTAGAGGAAGCTAATAAAATCTAAAAGCCTAATAAAAACCTAAGAAGAGGAAATCAAAAAAAGGCTAGATCAGTTGCCCTAAAGAACTTTGGCAACGTCAGAAATTTATGTCCTTGGTGCTTATGCAAATGAAAGGGGCGGGTAGAGCAAAAAACCGAAGAATTGTTGAAAGTGTACATAAGTTATAGACCCTTCCCTTCGCCTCACAGCCTGGTGAGTATCTTTCCCCTGCCCCTGTAAGAAGCAAGATGTTTCTTCTCTGGAGATGCTGAACCAGCAGGGTTCTGAACTCAGTGACACCAGGGAGTGAGGCAGAAATAGAATTAAGTGCAAACTCATATTCTGAGGGGGGAACATTCCCTCAGTTCTATGAATGTACTTTAAGCTTATACTCCCAATGGAGGAGACTGGCAAGTTCTTCTTTGGAGAAGGTGACCAGTCCCAATAGAAAACACCTACCAGTACTGACCCTACCAGTATATGGAAGTCATTCAATGAAATACTTGGGTCCCAATTCATCACTCTGCAGAGAAGCTCAATAGGCAGTAAGTCTTTCCCATGTACATAAGGCTCACAATCTACTTTTTATCCCTTGACGCCTAAATGTAAACAGACAGCCAAAGATCTCCAGATATACTCGTATAAGAAAATCCTCTAATATGAGAGATTTAAAAACCAAAAGCAACCACAAATAAATGAAGAAAAATAAGCCATAGAGAAAAGAGAGGCAATACAAGAGAAGAAAACTTTTTTAAAAGTTTATTAACAGTTATTATATCCATGAAACAACCGGCTGCAAGAAAAAGAGAATAAGTAAATAAAAAATCTAATGCAAATTACAAATATATAAGTAGAAATATTTTTTAAAATTAATAAATGATTGAAAGGTAAAATTAAGAAAATCTTCCAGAGAGTAGTACAAAAATGTAACGATGGAAAACAAAAAAGTCAAATATTCACACCAGGGCATACCATTATCAAATGTCCAAATATGAGGGATAGAGGAACATCCTAAAAACTTCCAAAGAGACTTAAAAAAAATCACAACAGCAGTGGGTTTCTTAAAAGTAACACTTGCAGCTAAAAGGTAGTAGATAAATGACTTCAAGATTCCAAGGAAAATAATTACCTTCTACCTAGAATTTAACACCTGGGCAAACTTTCATTTCCACATGGCACTAGAACAGAGGTATTGCCAGGTACGTGAAGTGTGGTAGACATACACTCACCAATACTGTACCTTCCAGATTCCTCCTAGTTTGGCGAAGTCACTAGGAGGAATGTGTTCTGATCAAGTGGCTGTGAGAAGTGACGTGTGCCACTTCCTGGCCAAGGCATTGAAGGGAGAGGCGTGAGCTCCATGCTCTCTGAAGAGGCCTTGTGTTGACATGCGAGAGCCAGAGTAGTGAGGCTGTTGGGATCACTTAGTGACCACAGGAAAAACAGCTTCCCTGGGGAGTTACCGACCTCCAGCAGACTTGTTGAAATCAGAAGAGACTTGATAAATTAAACCATAAGTTGTGAGGCATATTTGTAGCATATTCTGGCCTAACCAAAGTATAACCTACCAAAATATTTTAACTACATTATTTCCCCAAAAGTTAATGGCTACCATGTGACCCAGCAATTCTACTTCTAGGTGATATACCCAAAAGAAATGAGTGCAGGTGCAATATTATTTGTAGCAGCTATAATTATAACATTCAAATATTTTACATTCATACCACCTGCCATAATAAAAAACAAATAAAAGGATAAAGTACTGGTAAAAGCAACAATATAGATGACTCTCCTAAACTTAAAGAAGAGTAAAAGAAAACCAGATATAAGGGTACATACTTTGTGATTTTTTTATATGAAGGTCAAAAACAGGCAAAGTGTTGATGGTGGTAGAAGTCAAAGTCATAATGGCCTTGTTGGGGATGGTGTGGTGGTGGAGGTACCGACAGGGAGGAGGCAGGAGGAAGTCCCACAGTGTGGGGAGATATTCAGTCTCTTGATCTGGATGGTGTTACATGAATGTTTATCTATACAAAAAGTTATTGAGCTGGATACTTAAGTTTAGTACACTTTACTATATGTTTGTTGTATCTCAACTAAAAGAATTTTTAAAGATTTTATTTACTTATTTTTAGAGAGAGGAAGGGAGGGAGAAAGAGAGAGAGAGAGAGAGAGAAACATCCATTCAAGAGAAAACCATTGATTGGTTGCCCTCTCCTACATGCTCTGACAGGGAATGGAACTGCAGCCCAGGCGTGTGCGCTGACTGGGAATCAAACTGGTGGTCCTTTGATTTGCAGAAAGAGGCCCAGCCAACTGAGTCACACTGGTCAAGGCATCAACTAAAAGAATATTTTGTAAGAAATGTCTGGAGACTGTAATCCACCAAAATAAGGAAATAAAACTAGAAGCAGGAAACCGTAGGATGCAGGCAACAGGAACCCCCACCCCCAGAGGACAGAGATGAAGGGGACTCCTAAAACAGTGCTTCCGTGACAGCAGCTGCATAGCAGGCTAGGGTGCAGTCGATCCTGATGGGAGGAAGAGACACAGAGAAGCATCTAGAACAAAAAGAAAAGGAAAAGAAACTGATAGATTATCTTTGTGTTCAACTCTGTTCAAGAGAATGTTAGTATTCCATCAAAGAATTTGTGGAGGAATTAATGATAAACACATGAAAAACTAAACGACCAAAAAGAGGCTATTACTAATGAAAACACATTACATAAACACCTTACAATAGTGTACTCTATGATTGCTCTATAAATTTAGCCAAACTCTTGTTACATATTTGCATTGGGACCAAGGGAAGAAGGAAGGTGGGGTGGGTGAGTACGTGGCCGAGAGGTATGTATGGTAGGAAAGCTTAATTCTCATCAGCTGCAGAAGAAAACCTGAAGCATGCCTAAATTTTTTTAAAATAAGAAAATAGCAGCACATGCATCTTATTTAGAAACATGAAAGCAACGAAAATAACAAACAGTTGAAAGTGTTGTGACTCAAGATGGAGAAGGAGGAGGACTGCTATTTTTTATTGTACATCTTGTTATAACATTGGCTTCTAAAGCTACATACACAACGTATTTCAGTACCATGTTGAAACAGTTAAAACACATCTCAGAAAAATGTAAGACATTTAAAATAAAACGGGATAACTCATTTCAAAGCGCATTTTGATTTCAATTAGTTATTTTAACTTTATTTATTTATTTTTTGGAAACAGGGAAAGGGAGGGGGAAGGAGAGAGCGAGAAACATTGATGTGAGAGAGAACATTGAATGGCTGCCTCTCATATGTGCCCCAACTGGGACTGAACCTGCAACCCAGGCATATGCCTTTATAACAGGGTGCAGCCAACAGGGGGCCCCCAAATGGGGATTTATAGTGGGGTCCAGAACTCAGTGTCCAGGAAATATTAGAAGAAAAATATATATGGGATGTTCTCACCCCCACAAGTCTGGGCTGGGGGACAGGATGCAGGGAACAGGGCCATCGAGAGCTGCTTTGAATAGCAACAGCTTTTCAGATAATCTCTAGAATGGTCATTTAACATATCTATAACCTTTAACTGGTTTCATAGATATGTTAAACAGCTGTGGCCATGCTTTGAGCCAGGGGGATGGGAGTGACTTCAACCCATGATGCAACTGGCAGGCAACTCCCCCTGGTTATAGAGTCTGAGTAAGAGCTTGGAGATGATTGGCTCCACACCACAGGGCCACGCCTGTCCCAACTTACTATAGCAGCCCAGTAAAACTGGAAGGATACAGGAATGCTGGCAGCTGTGGCCAATTGTGAGAGGAGTTGGAAATGGTGCTGCAGAGGAAGATTGGTGCTGCGATTTAAACCCAGGCATGGCGGAGAAGCAGTGTCTTTTTGGGACCATATGGCTTGGGCAAAGAAGAAGCACGGACTTCAATTTCTTTATCTGAGTTACGGTACCCTGGACTGGGCAGAGGGGGAAGGAAGGAGTGTGCATTTGTGGGTATTGTAAAGGACTTTGGGGTCTCAATGAAAACATTAAGCCATTACTTTTAAGTTTGTGTAACTCTTTAAATAAATAATCCCTTTCCTTTTCACCAATCTCTGGTATTGAGAGACATCTTTCCCTGGCGGCAGGCAAGGTGAACCTAGTACGGGGTGGGGGACGCCTGGAGCACAAGGGTGCATCCATTCAGTAATAGTATATTGTTCACCCTGCCCCCCAACCCTGGGTCTGCTTTGTAACACCCTGACTGGGAACTGAACCAGTGAACTTTTGCTTTGCAAGATGACACCCAGTTGACACCCAGCCAACTGAGCCACACCAGTCAGGGCTCCAGTTAATTTTTTAAAGGCGTTTATAATACCTAGTAACTTTCATTGGTAGAGAAGGGATTTGTGAGAGATTATAAAATCACGCTGTAATCTCTTTAGAGATCCAAAATGCTGGGACATCAAACTCTGTCAACACCAGGCATTTATTTAAAAAAAGAAAATAGGGTCATGAGAGAGCAAGTTCTATCAGCTGTGAGCTCACTGACATATAATAACATAAAGATTTTGTACCAGGGCTTAGAATTTGTTAGATCTAATCACTTTTTGTCATGAATTTAAATCCCGATTGTGCTTTAAAAAAAATTAGGTTCTGAGATCCAGTCAAGATAGAGGCATAGGTAAATATGGCTTACCTCCTCACACAACCAGGTTAAAATTACAATTAAACTACAAAACAATCATTATTCAGAACCATCAGAAACAGAGCTAAATGGAAGTCCTACAACTTTGGAATTAAAGGAGAAACTACGTCGTTACCTATAGGAAGGGCAGAGACATGAAATGACTGGTCCCATACCCACATGCAGCAGATAAAAATCTGTCAGGCTATCTATGGAGTAAAGGGTCCCTGCCCCACATCAGGCCCACTAGCCCAGAGATCCAGTTCCAGGAGAAGAAGTTGCCATAACTTTTGTCTGTAAAAACCAGCGGGGATTGAGGCTGTGGAAGACAAACTGCTGAACTTCCTGGCAGTTTCTCTTAAAGGGCCCATGCACAGAATTACTCAGACTCACCCCTTCTGAGCTTTAGCACAGGGGCAACAGATTGAAAGGCATCAGAGACTTATGGGGAAGAACTGAATAGTCCAGCATCAGGGAGAGAACTTGGGGGCAGCTTTCTCCCAAACACAACTTCTGGCAGAGGCCCTTGTTCCTTTTCTGAGCCCCCCACAAATCCACAGAGCAGACAGGTGGGAGCCATATCTGAAACTCCATCAACTTGGCTCATACTGTATACCCCACCCTGGTGATTCCCTGAAGCCCCGTCCCATCCAGCCTTTTCCAGTGGCTTTTCCATATGAATGGCTTCTCTTGGCCCATGCTTCAGAGTTTTCTAAATTCTACCGGTAAGCAGCATCTGGTTCAGTGAGCCCCAGGCTGGGTACTAGCAGCAGCCAATCTTGGTTCATAGCTTGTCCTCACCTGGACACCTCCAAGCCCAGAAAAAAATAGCAGCCATCTGCAGATCATTTTGTAGCTTATGCTGTGTGACCCTGGACAGAACACAGTCAGTGGCTAACTTTGGCTGTGAGAACAGTTATGAAGGTTCAACTACAATAGGAGGTATACAGAGCCCACACAATGGGTGCACCTTGAGCACCCAGCCTGGGTGATAGAGAAGGCTGTGCCACTGGACTCTATAGGACACCTACTACATTGGGCCCCCTACCAATCCTGGAACATATAGAGGCTCTACCTAATCCATAGAAACAAACACAGGGAGGCTACCAAAATGAAGAAACAAATAAACATGGCCCAAATGAAAGAACAGAACAAAACTCCAGAAAAAGAACTGAATAAAATGGAGACAGGCAAGCTTCTAGATGCAGAGCTCATGACACTGGTTATAAGGATGCTCAGTAAACTTAGTGACAACTTCAACATGATTTAAAAAAACATGAAAACCATAAAAGAGGACCACTCAGAAAGGAAGGATACATAATTAAAGAACAATTTACAGGGAATCAACAGGAGGGTGGATGAAGCTGAGAATCAAGTGAGTGATTTGAAACATTAAAAAAAAAAACCTAATCGACAAAAAGAAAAAAAGAATCCAGAAAACTAGAATAGTGTAAGGAATCTTTGGGATGACTTCAAGTGCACCAACACTCACATCATGGGGGTGCCAGAAAGAGAAGGGAGCAAAAAATTGGAAACCTATTTGAAAAAATAATGACAAAAAACTTCCTTGACTTGGAGAAGGAAATAGACATACAAGTCCAGGAAGCACAGTCCTAACGAGATGAACTCAAAGAGGTCCACCCCAGGACACATAATTAAAATGCCAAAAGTTAAAGAGATAATCAGCAAGAGAAAACAGCAAGAGAAAAGCAATGAGTTACCTATAAGGGAGTTCCATAACACTGTGAGCTGATTTCTGAAAAGAAACTTTGTAAGCTAGAAGGGACTGGCAAGAAGTATTCAAAGTGATGAAAAACAAAGACCTAAAACCAAGGTTACTCTACCCAGCAAAGCTATCATTTAGAATCAAAGGACAGATAAAGAGCTTCCCAGACAAGAAAAAGCTAAAGTAGTACATCACCACCAATATGAAATGTTAAACAGTCGTCTTTAAAGAGAAGACTCAAAATATGAACAATAAAATGGCAACAAACACCTGTCAACAACGGAATCTAAAAATAAACAAGTGGAACAAAGACAAAATCATAGATGCAGAATTTGCCATACGGGAGGGGTGTCAGGGGGGATGAGTGAAATAGGTAAGGGATCAAGAAGTACAAATAGGTAGTTACAGAACTGCCATGGGGATGTAAAGTGCAGTATAGGAAACAGAGTAGCCAGAGAACAGATGCGCATGACCCGTGGACACAGTCAACATTGTGGGGATTGCCTGAAGGGGTGGGGGGAGGGCTGGGTGGAGGGGGCAAAGGGAGGAAAATGGGGACACCTGTAATAGTATAATCAATAAATACAATGTTAAAAATTAGATTCTGTTAAAGGGAGCATAATCCTATTAAAACAAGGCACCCTGTACCTGGAAGAGGCTAGTCCTGCAATTTCTGCAGGCTCATTTAGAGCCATCAATTTGAAAAAAATAGGTACTGTGTTCAGTAAAATGCTAAGAGTAGTCAGTTACCAAAAATGACTCAACTCAGTGTGGCTTGGAGAATAAAAAAGGGAATTTATTTATTAACCTAAAACTCTCAGAGGAACAAAGGATCGTAGACAAGGCTGCATCAGAGAAGCCACCAAAGGCCCAGTTCCCTTCCGCTGCTCTCTGCTTCCCTCGGGCACCGCTGCCTCCCTGCTGGGGCTGCACCTCTCTTGGTTTTAAGGTGGCTGATACTCTCTTCTGGGGCTAACAGTTCCTTGTTCAAGTGCATTGGGAAAGAGTGGGCACCTTTGACTGATAATGCCCAGCAAAAGTCTGAAATTTTTCACGTTGGACAGGCTTGCTCACACGCCTACAGTTGAGCCACTCAGCCATAAAATGCACAGGAACGCCCAAGGAACTCAACCTTTCTAGAACCACGCTGATGCTTCCATGGAGAAGAAGAGCTGTTGGGAGAACGGGAGGGAGAAGGGTGGAGAAACAGCTCTGGGCGTTCCCAAAAGCACCGAGAAGGGGAGAAACTCAGAATGTGTTGGCGGTTGCAAATGCACCATCTTAAGATCATCATGCCATTCCTACCTCAAATTTCTTATTTTTTTAATTCTTGTCAAAACTTGAAGAAAGTCAGAAAAAGGAGGACATTGGGAGGACAGATAGGCCTTTTCCATAATAAGCTTCATGTAGAAAATAGCATGTCTTCCTACTAGAATGATCTAATGCTTTGGTGAAACAAAGGCTTTAGTTTTTTTTTTAATTTTTAATTAGATCTAATGATCTCCAAATAATAGGCAACCCTAAGAAAATACCTAGATCAACTCAGGCCTGGGTGCAAACCATAGCATATCAAGTTGTAACTTGGGCATAGCGATGATACAATGAAACAATTTGTTCAAAGGGCCAGAAGATGTGGGATCCTCCTGAGATTCCTAGATTAAGTCATTTATGTTGGGGGGGCGGGCAATAGCCCTGGCTGGTGTGGCTCAGTGGATTGAGTGCTGGCCTGGGAACCAAAGGCTTGTGGGTTTGATTCCCAGTCAGGACACTTGCCTGGGTTGTAGACCAGGGCCCTGGTTGGAGGTGCATGAGAGGAAACCACACACTGATGTTTCTCTTCCTCTCTAAAAATAAAATAATCTTTACAAGAAAGGGATAATAATGCCCATCTAAATATTGGTTACGAGGATCAAAATAGATACTACTGATTTAAGTACATATGTATGAGAAGTATGAGGGAAATATGAATAACTGTTCAAGATTTAAAACACTGTCCTAAGTTCATAATTTTAATTTGTATTTCTCTGATGATTAGTGATATTGAGCATCTCTTCGTATGTCCATTGGCCATCTGTAAATCCTCTTTGGAGAAGTATCTATTCAGGTCCTTTGCCCAATTTTTAATTGGATTATTTTTGTGTGTGTGTGTTGAATTTTATAAGTTCTTTATAATTTTGGATATTAACCCTTTATTAGATGTATTGGTAAATATGGTCTTACATTCAGTGGGTTGCCTTTTAATTTCGTTGATGGTTTTCTTTGTTGTGCAGAAACTTTTTAGTTTGATGTAGTCCCATTTGTTTATTTTTTTTTGTATTCCTTGCCTGGGGAGATATATCAAAACTATATTGCTACGAGCAATGTCCTAGATTTTACTGCCTATATTTTCATCTATGATTTTTATAATTTTGAGTCTAATATTTAAGTCTTTAATCCATTTTGATTTTATTCTTGTGTGTGGAGTAAGAAAGTGATCTAGTTTCATCTTTCCCAATGTAGCCGTCCAGTTTTCCCAGCACCATTGATTGAATAGACTATCTTTAGCCCATTGTATGTTTCTGCCTCCTGTGTCAAATATTAACTGACCATAGAGACAGGGGTTTATTTCTGGGCTCTCTATTCTGTTCCATTAATTTATATGTCTACTTTTATGGCAGTGCCATGCTGTTTTGATAACTATGGGCTCATAGTAGTTTGATATTAGGGAGTGTGATTCCTCCGACTTTCGTTCTTCTTTCTGAAGATCGCTGTTGCTATTTGGGTTTTTTTATGGTTCTATATAAATTTTTTGGAATATTTGTTTGAGTTCTGTGAAATATGTCATTGGAATCATGATAGGGATTGCACTGAATCTATAGATTGTTTTGGGTAGCGTGGACATTTTGAAGACGTTAAATTCTCCTATCTGTGAACACAGTATATACTTCTGCTTATTTGTATTTTCTTCAATTTCTTTCTTCTGCATTTTATGCTTTTCTGAGTACCCATCTTTTACATTCTTGGTTAAATTAATTCCAAAGTATTTTATCACCTCACACCTGTCAGAAGGGTCAGAAGGGCTATTATCAGTAAATTAACAAACAATAACTACTGGCAAGAATGAGGAAAAAGGGGAACACTTCTGCACTGTGGGTGGGAATGCAGACTGGTACAGACACTGTGGAAAGCAGTATGGAGTTACCTCAAAAAATTAAACATGGATTGGCTTTATGAGCCAGCAATTCCATTTCTGGGGATTTACCTGAAGAAACCAGAAACACTAATTCAAAACAATATATGCACCTTTATGTTCATTGCAACATTATTTACAATAGTCAAGATTTGGAAGCAGCCCAAGTGTCCATCAGATGAGTGGATAAAACAGCTGTGGTACAGTTACAAGGGAGGGACCCTCAAAAAAACAGATTTTTTAAATAAAAAATTGTGTATTTATTCTTATGTTTAATCTTCAGTCACCTTCCAAGTACTCTCCATTTGAGGCAATACACCTATCAAGATTTTTTTCCACTGCTCAGAACAGTTTTTGAACTTGTCAATTTTGATGCATTTCAGTGCTTCTGCTGTTTTTTTGTTTGTTTGTTTGTTTCACCTTTTACACATCAGCAAAATATTTCCCTTTGAGGCCTTTCTTTCATTCAGGGAAACAAAAAGAATTCCCTCAGGGTGACATTAGGTGAATAGGAGGGTGGGGCACAGGGGTCATGATGTTTTTGTCAAAAACTGCTGAACGCTCAGCTCAGTGTGGGCAGGTGCACGTGTGAATCACCCATCACGAAATGGGCAAACATGTTGAAAGAGTCTTCAACAAAAAATTGCTGTGGCTGAACACAGCCTCTCACAACAACACCAGCTGGTACACTAGTGCAGATGGGTTCCTAGAACTCTCACCTAGTGGGGGAAGCCTGTACTACAAAGGAGCCTGACCTCCAGAAGATAATTTCCTTCTGGGGGGAACCCCTCTTATATACAATGGAATACTACTCAACCTTAAAATAGAAGAGTGTTTTATACTTTGCAACAGCATGGATGGAGAACATTATGCTAACTGAAATAAGCCAGTCAGAGAAAGACAAATTCTGTATGATCTCACTCATATGGAATCTAATGAACGAACTGAACTAACAAACAAAATAGAGACAGACTCCTAGATGGAGAGCAGGATGAGGGCTCTCAGGGCGGGTGTGGGGGAATGGAGAGATCGAGCAAAAGGAAAGAGAACTGGTGGACACAGACAGAAGCGTGGTGATGGGGAAGAGGAGGGGGTGGAGGTGGAAGAGGGTAAAAGGAGGTAATGGGGAAAATACAATAAAAAATGAGCTATTAGAGAAATAAAATAAATCCTTCTCCACTTTGATGCATTAGGAAGTCTGATAAATGTCACACTCAGCTGTTAGTACAAAGCACTTAAAATATAAAATTGTGTAACTGAGTGGAAAATTGCACAGCCTTTGACACTTTTTATCACTCCTGAGGCCGCCAGGTGGGCATGGACTCAGACACATGGTTTCGAGGGCCGCCTACTGGAGGCCCACTGGAATGGCAGCCCCAATCCCGGCAGGAAACGCACCAGGTCTGTAATGCTGGCCTTGCAGACTCAAGTCAGTGGTGGCGGAGAATGTCACACGGTGGGAGAAAAACACGGGAGGCTCCCATAATTGCAACAAATGTAAAAGCCCCATCATTCTGGCGTGCATCTGGGTTCTAGAGAGATGTCTGAATGTTGTTGTGTGTGTTACTTTGGTCGGTAGGTCTGAGGTACATACCGCAGCTCAATATTTGGTGAGGACTCTTGTTCGGGTTGAACTGCCGCCACAGTGGAACCATAGCACTTAATCCGCTCTTCTCTTAATCAGATTATTTATTTAATCGCATGGTCTTCTAACTCATCGCCATTAAGAGTGCGAAACAATCTTAAATGTGGTAGGAAGACTGTTTCATGAGCACGATGGTGTTGATCATGAGTCAATGCTTCCCAAAGTGCTGGGGATGCTTTAGGCTAATTTTTTTAAAGGAGAGAAGAAATGGCAAGTGAATATATTATATTTTTCTCACTGTCTCACTACAGTCTCTCTTACAAGGGCAAATATTTAACAATTGTTCTGCAAAATATCCTCTCGATGAATGGATTAAAGCAATTTTATCTGTTTTTCAGTCACTGTTAATTTTTAAAATACTTTTCATTTTTATATGTCATATTATAGCTTTATATTGAAAAGTAGAAAAGGTGATAAATCAACTTCTATTACCATATTTCATTTTTACTTCTATGAAAGGAAGGCAGTAAGATAGAGTTTTGGACTACAGGGTAGGAAAGCATTGTGTGTGGTATAAATGGAATAAATCTTGATAATACTATTCAAATCTCTTTTGATTCAGCTCCACAAAAGAAGATATTCCTTACGACATTGAACAAGAGAAAGAAGTTTGATGACATGTTTAAGACCATCTTAAACTGAGTTTACAGCTCTGTGTTTCAGACTTTTAGAGAAAAAGTATTTCAGATCAGGATGACAAATGGGTCTTTTCAGTCCTCAATTTCTTCTGTTACTGCCTCTCATAGGCTCTTTATTAGGACAATATTTCTAGACTGAAGATAAAAAATACCAGAGACCTGGGAATATTTTTATCCATTTCCATCTGCTTCAGATGTTTAGAAAAATTTTGTTAGCTGAAGGTTTTTAAAAATTGCCAGAATTACTGCTATGTGATTATAAAAATGTATTCTGTGACATTTTCAAATCAACCTGATGTGCTTTCTTCATGTTCCATTTAGTTCTTAACATTTCGAGATAAATATTTAGCGGTTGTCCATCTTTCAAAGCCAGTGATGTTCAGCATGGTGTTTACTCTCGCAACATCTACACTACAGAAAAACAGAGACAAAGAGAAAGACAGAGAGACCGCTGTCAAACAGCCACCCTTTAAAAGGGGTGAGGGACCCTCAGCTGAGACTTCTGACCTTGATGGTTTTTAGATTATAGAATCCATTTAACCGAAAGGCAGATGTGGGTGTGTAAAAATTAGGTGACGAGGATGTTACTTCTCTTCTGTGATGTGAAGTGGCAGTTGGTATTGCCACCTAATGTGCGTTGGTCTGAAAACATCTTTTTTTTAAATATGAATATGTTAGAATACAGTACATACAATGTCTTTGTACAGTTAGGTCAAGCCGAGGGATTATGTGAGTTTAGTAGCAGCAAAATGTTCAAGTGTTCATTGGTTTAATAATTTTTGTAAGCACGTGAAAAACGTAAGTCTCTGCCTGCTTCTCATCTGTGCTCTCTGGTGGTAAGTGTGCTGATAATTCCTGGGCAGCTCCAACACAGATGCGGCGGGGCCCGCCGTGCGATGGGGACCCTGTGGGGCACTGAAGCAAGCATTCACTTCTCACACTTGAGGTCACAGATTTTTGCAAGTCAAAAATGTTGAGCCTGCCAAAAACAGCATGCCACACACTACCAAATAAAAGAACACTGTTATTCTTACAAGGAAAGGTTTGACAAGACAGGAAATAGGCAGGGTCAGAGCAGTTTACTTAATTCTGAGACTTATTTAACCATCCTGAAGCCAAAATACAATGACAGTTAAAAAAAATAAACAAATCGCTGTTACACAAAACAAACCCCCAGGATACATGGTCTCTACTGGAACTGATGATTAGATTCTTAGCAAATACAGGAAGTGGATAGCTCCGGGGAACCCTCCCAGGACTTCTAGCCATCTTCCCCAGTGACTGTTGTCACTGAGATGATGTGGGTCAAAACCACTTTAATTTTGGGGGTAGAAATATGAATCTAAAAAATTGGTCTTAGAATATTACAAAATAATTTCAGTAAGGGGCAATCCTTTGAAAAGTCGCATTCTCCTAAGACTGGGAAGAAAGAAAAAAAAAAAGAAAATGGAAGATAGGAAAAAATCTAGCTGTTCATTACAATTTTCCAATTTTGTTTAAACACAGCAGGAGGGCAAAGCTGCTGGCTCCCCTTCATCCTTGCACAGGCCAGGAGGTGTTGTGCAAAGCCCTCAGCCAGCCCAACTGTACTTAAAGTTATAATGACTGTTCTCCTGTAATGGCTCTTGTCTGCTTTCACTCAAATATCACTGCAAGTTGTTTTCTGCCAGTTTGGACCCTCCGGGGCCACGGATTCATCATTACAGATAAACCATTGTTTTGTTTTTTTAAGAAATATGTGTACCGCCTTTACAAAAAAGCAAACATCAAGTGACATCTAGTGGATGTCTGGATATTATGTTCTCAGGTCTCCAAATAGCAACAGTCTCAGCAATATATTGTTGTGATATTGCTTATCATTTTTGTTCCTTGGTGTCTCTGCCTTTTCCTAAGACAGAGAGACAGATTATCAGGCAGGAAAGTTGTCATTTTCTTTTCTCAAAGAAAAAACTCTCTTTCCACTGTATATGAATAACAATTCTCAAGACAAAACATTCTGGAACTAACTCACCCGTAACCCATGCTACGAGTCCGCCAAGACCAAGGGGGCAGGCGTGGCGTGTTCACCACGGGACACGTTTGGGCTGTTGTCAGCTGCATAGGCGGTTCTTACAAGGTGACATGTCAGGTACCACGTTTCTTTCTCTATCTGTAATCTTAAAGAGAATCATTAATTTGCCAAATCTGTATTTAGGCCAACTGTTGTTCCTCCTTTCCATTGTTGTTTCGGGGTTTGTTTTGAATTTTGTTTTTCCCTTGAGAAAGCTTGGGGAGAGTTGTGCAAGCATCTAGGGCCACTTGCCATAACTTTCGGTCGCGTTCGCTGGTTCACCGCAGGGTATTACAGAAAAGCAACTTTCCCAGGGCTCCCCAGACAGCGGCCGAACACTTAATTGGGGGTATGATCAAAGCCCCGCTCCAGTGACTCCGTGTGTCTGGGAAACTTGGTGGGGAACTGAGGCCTCGCACTGATGTCGAGACTGCATTTGTGAAATGGGACAGAAAGGGAAATTATTGACTGAAAAACTGGAAAATGGTGTTTAAATTTAGTGGGTTTTTTTTTTTCAAGGAAAAGAAACTGGGAATATGCAGCTGTAACCCAGATGTTATCTGTCTGGCTGTCCCCAAGATGTCTGGTCTCTTAGAGTTACTCTTCATTTCAGTGACACACACACACACACACACACACACACACACACACACCTGCACGCAGCCCTCCTCTGACTGCCTGTCAAAAACTAGCATCCCTTCCTTCCCCTCCATTCCCCGAATCATAACAGGAATTCATGGGAGCCCTGCGCATTCTTAATCTCAGCTCATAGTACGTCAGACTTTATAGAACTGTCTTGTTCTTGACTCACTTTGGCCAGAATGCAGACTTGGTTGCTTGCAGAAAGTTTTCTCCAGCCCTGGCCAGTGAGGCTCGTTCCATGGGCCAAAAGGCCTCAGGTTCAATTCTCCGTCGGGCACATGCCCAGGTTGCAGGTTTGATCTCTAATCGAGGAGCAGATGAGAAGGCAACCAATTGGTGCTTCTCTTCCTGTCTAAAAGCAGTGGAAGAAAAACGCACTTGGGTGCACTTTGAAAAAAGAAAAACTGCCTCCTCCAAAGACCACAGACTAACACAGGTGTAGAGTCATCTTTACTGAGGTTGGGGTAACAGGAGGGAAGCGACATCGCAGCAGGCTCAGGAAACGGATTAGAGTGTGATCTGCGCAGTGACACCATGTCTTGGCTCTGCCTGGAAACAATGCATTGTGGGAATAATGCTCAGCCACAGGAAGAGGAAATACTGTCATTTGCAACAACATGGGTAGACCCTAAGGATGCTATGCTAAGGGAAATAAATCAGAAGGTAAAGGACAAAACCATATGATTTCTCCAGTATGTGGAATATAAAACAAAAGGTAACAAACAGACAAACAAAACAAAACCTGACTCAGGTTCAGACACCAAAGCTGGGAAGGTGGGTGGGAGGGTGAACTGGGTAAAAAGAGTCAAATGTGTGGTAACAAAGGAAAACTGGACTTTGAATGCTGAGCACACAGTAGAGTGTGCAGATATTGACTTAAATGCTGCACATCCAAATTTCACATAATGTCATTAACCAATGGCAATCGATTTGATTTTGAAGTGGAAAAAGTAATTCACTGGGAGTTGAATTACTCCCCGTAACTCACCTGGAGGGCGTGGGTGCAGATGTAGAAGAAACAAAACCAGCTGTGAGTTGATTCAGTGTTGAATGTGGGTGACGAAGTGCTTGGGGTTCGCCATGCTACCCCTTCTACTCGGGTACAGGATCGAAATTGGTGGGACAAACATTTAAAAGAATGAGTTGCTTGGTGATCCCTGATGCAGGAAATTTCTCACTGGCTTCCGTCCCGTCTCCAGTCAGCCTCCTACCACGTTTGGGGACCTCCTCCCACGACTTCTGCGTTTCACTCCCCCACCCCATCTCGGGCTGCTCCAGCAAGCCCTGGGCTCTGGGACCCGAGCTAGCACCTGTGCGGCCCGTCAGGAAGGTGTGCTAACTCCCTAAAAGTAAAGAAATCAGTTTTTGTGCTAAAAGGATTTCTGCCCCAGTTGACAAAAAGGCCCTGTTCAGGTAAAAGCAACACAATTAGCGTAGACAGCATTTTAGAAGGTTCATTCTGCTCCTCTCACTGTTTGTATTCTAATTAAAGTTCTGACAGTTGACGCTAACAAAGGTTGACATTGAGAATTATAACAGGACAAAGCAGTTTAAAAGGTGATGGTCTATGCCTATAAATAAGTCAAATGTGGCAAATGGGTGATTATTTTGCATTCTAAACAAAAGATATGCAGTATAGACATTGTGTCATACATAAAGAAAACTATCTTTTAAAATAAACCATGTGACTTTCTGTCAGTTACTCAGCTATACTGCAGTAGCCTAGTCTAGGCAGCTAACAGAGCCAGCTGTCAGTCTGAACCCCCACGACCCCCCCACCCCGGGAATTTCAGTGAGCCAGGAGAGAGAGGGGCCAGGGTATGCCGCCCAGCCCAGTGCAGTTAACCGCCCTTTCTCCTGTTTTAGTCAGCGTTGATTGGCAACTACTCCTTTAACTTAATTTTGTCTACCTTGGCCTGGAAAATACAGGCTTTGCTTAGTGCAGCTCTGAAGTCAGCTGGGTTCATGTTCACCACCACCACCACCATCCCCCACCGCCACCCCCCACCAAAGATGTGTTTATGAACAGAGGAAATGAAGTTATATAAGGAAAAAAAAATCTGTCACTTCAAAATACATGTGGGGCAGATTGTGGGAGTTCACTCTGGACTATGCTGAAAATGTAAAGGTGGAAACTGCCCTTTAACAGTCAGTCTGGGAGGGAGGAATGGGACTCAGATCTGGGGGCAGGGAGGGAGAGGGAGCTGTGGCTTCTGCAGCCACTCGCCAAACACCTGTGAGCAAAGGACTGGAAAAGTGGATGCATTACCACTGGCACGTGTCATTGTCCCCAAACATGCGAGACGATGTCAGCACTCACTTCCGGCTCTCCATTGGAAAAGCACTTCCTCTCTGCCAGCACCAGCCCCCTCCCGCTCCCCGCGAAGTCTGGCGCAGTTTCCCTTCCAAGGAGCCCTGGTAATGATTCCAAGGACACTGGGTAACGTATCTGGTCAAAGCTGCGGCACAGCGTGCGAGGGGCACGGGATAAATTCAGGCTGAAATGAATTAGGAAACATTTTAAAGTCACTCTTTGAAGCTTTTATTGCCTTATCATCAAACAGCTTCTCTTCCTTGGCTGTATATTGATTTTTCTAAGAAAAAGTGTTTCATCTCTTCTAAGATAATCAAACACAGTCTCAGTTAGTGGTAGCCTTCTTTTCTGGAATCGTATTATTCCACTTACTACAGAATTATCCTACACTCCCCATCTCACAGGAACGCCACACAGCACTACACTGTCTGCTAATATGACTTTTCCTATCGTCCTCAACCATGTAACATTTCCACTCCAAACGTACAGCTGCAGGGGATTATGTTGTTATTTGCCTTTGCTCTAGTCAAAGGATTTTATGAGAGTTCCCCGTCACTTGTCCTGATCTATGCTACTATTTGTCAAAACATCACCTCTGAAATTGCCTGCTTCTCTAAGATGCCAGAAAAAGAAATACTTCATGTCAAATAAAAGTTAAGCCATTATAAATCCCATGGGGTTTCAAAACGGGGCACACTTGGGATTTTGTTTTTCTCTAAGAATAATGCCCTTTCCAATATGCAAAGTGAATGGACTTGTAGATGAGTGATACGCCCCCAAATCCCTGACACAGTAGAAAAGATAAAACATTTGTTTCTTTCCTCTGTACTTGTGTAGTGCGTGAGAAGGCTGACCTCACATTTGGGTCAGTGTTCATACCTGAGTGGAAAGCAGGTTAATATCGTTCTGAGTGGGAAGTGGGGTATTAGACCCAGAGTCAGGGACCCTGGAGTCTGGGTGTTCCCATGACATCAGGCACATCTTAGCTTCCCTTTGTCTCAGGTAGGTCATTTGTAATCTTACAGTGTCTTAAGTCGCCTTAGAAAGATTCATTACAACCTTGTGTTGGAGTCTCAGTGTCATTTCCAGCCACTTTTCCTTTGCCATCCTCTGTGCTCACTACCTAGCTGTTTTGGCAATGGCTTTTTTAGCCCCGAATCACAGACATTTAGTTTGACAGCAATATTTTCAAAGGTCAGCTCTGGTGATCTTACTCTTTGCTCCAAATTATTCCAGGACAAGTCATCACTTCCCTGGTGTTAAGGACCCTCCAGATAGGTGAGCAACTTATCCTTCCAGTTACTGGCAGTTCCCTAATCATCCTTTACACTCAGTCCATTTGAACTTCAGTTTTGCCATTTTCTGAATATGCCTTATGCCTTCTTTCAATGTGTAAGGCATATCACATGCTGCCTAGACTTCTGTAGTTGTCTAGAATATAGATGGCAACCACCTATATGCTTACTGGATGGTAGGTAACCTTCTAGATAGCCTTTCTGAGGATAGTTGCTAACAATTATATTGACCAAATATTATATGACAAATATATAATAACAAATATTATTGACCAAATATTTTTCCATGGACTATGAGAGATGTTATATATCTATTGTCTTTAGATTTTCTAATAATGTTGGGTGGATATCATTATCTTTATTTTTTAGATGGGAAATCAGAGACTCAAAAGTTGTTAAATGATGTCCTCAAGGCAACACAGCCAGCATGTCACAGCTCATGTCTTAGTTGTTTTATCTACATTATCTAGAAAAACACTGAATTGAATGAATTATGACGCTGGCACTTGCCGAGCACATGTAGCTAGGCAAACAGAAGCGTGAATGAATGAATGAATGGACAACAGTGATTTTATACCTTAAAGACAGCCCCCTCACTTTAAATAACTGCCACCAGGTGGCAGTAGTTTGCCACAGCCAGAAAGTCTGGTCTCCAGATTCATAAAACCATATAGGAGAGGAGGAAAGGGCCCTGGAAATCATCTGATGTACTCTCCTTACTTTATGATAAGAAATTTGAGAATATGTAAGGCTATTTAAATTCTTCAGATCTTTTAGTTAGTCAAAGAGCAAAACTTAAACTTGGGTCTAAAACTGCAAAAGCTAGAAGTTTTTTTTCCTCGATTGTGTGTTTTCTTCAAAACTTATCATTTTCCCTTGCATTTTTAATATCAAGAACATTCATTAAAATGTGATCAAAATTAAACAAAAATATATTATAAAAATTTAAGCATTTTAAACTCAGTATATAGCTTTCATGTTTAAGAATGTTAAAATATAGATAATACAAAAAGGAAAAAATTCCCAGCATTTCCAACAGCCAGGAATAATTATTACTTTGGTGTATATTCACCCAGAGGTTTTTTTACCCACCTGTAAAGCTCATTTTAAAAAATTAGACATAATTTTTTTAATATAAAGAACCCACACAACTCCATTCCAGGAAGACAAACAATCCAATTAAAAATGGACAAAAGACCTAAACAGACACTTCTCCAAGGACATAAAGAGGATCCAAAGACATATGAAAAGATGCTCAGCATCACTAGTCATCAGAGAGATGCAAATTAAAAACACAATGAACTACCACGTCACACCAATCACAATGGCCATCATAAACAAATCAACAAATAAGTATTGGAAAGAATGTGGAGAAAAGGGCACCCTAGTGCACTGTTGATGGGAATGCAGACTTGTGCAGCCACTGTGGAAAACAGAATGGAATTTCCTAAAAAAACTAAAAATGAAACTGCCTTTGGACCTGGCAATTCCACTGCTGGGATTATACCCTGAGAACCCTGAATCACCAATCCAAAAGAACCTGTGCGCCCCAGCATTCACGGCAGCACAATTTACAATAGTCAAGTGCTGGAAGCAACCTAGGTGCCCACCAGGAAATGAGTGGATAAAAAAACTATGGTGCATTGAGAGTTCTGGCCAAGATGAAGGCGTAGGTAGGTTTGCTTCCTTGCACAACCAAGAGAAGGATAACAACCAATTTAAAAACAAAAAACAACCAGAACTGCCAGAAAATAAAACTGCATGAAACTTCAACAACCAAGGAGATAAAGTGACATTTGTCCACACTGGTAGGAGGGGTGGGGAGAGGCAGCTGGGCAGAGGAGATGTGTGTCAAGGGGGCAGACTCTGTGGGCAAGGTGGGGGGCAGTAGACCATATAGTCCCACATTCATACGCAGGTAAGTCAGAAGGAACAAATGGGGAGCAGGACAGACTGTGAAACCCAAGGTTTCAGTCTTTAGTTTCAGGGAAACTAAAGACTCAAAACCTCTGGCTGTAAAGTTCTACGAGAGTTGCAAAGGTGGGGAAAACTCACAGTCTCACAGGGTAGTTCACTGGGGAGGCCCAAGGGGTTCTAGAACATTCATAAACCCACCCACATGTGAATCAGCATCTGAAAGGGCACAATCCACTTGTGGGAAGTGAGGAAAGTGACAGGAAGTGGAATGAGAGGCAAGCAAGCAGCACTGTTCCCTCCCTGACCTCTCCCCCACATACAGTACCACAACACAGGGATGTGGGTTGCCCCACCCTGGTGAATACCTAAGGCTCCACCCCTTACAACATAACAGGTACACTGAGACAAAGAAATATTGGTTAAATGAAAGAGTAGATCAAAAGTCCAAAAACAGAACTAAGTGACGAGGAGATAGACAACCTATCAGATGCAGATTTCAAAACACTGGGAACCAGGATGCTTACAGAAATGACTGAGTTCAGTCACAAAATGAAGGAAGAAATGAAGGCTGTAGAAAGTGAAATAAAGGAAAATATACAGGGAACCAACAGTTTATTTCTTGGAACATAAGCAATAAATAAACATCCAACTGGAAAAGAATAAAGAAACAAGAATCTGAAAAAATGAGCAGAGGCTGAGAAACCTCTGGGACAACTTTAAACATTCCAACATCTGAATCATAGAGGTGCCAGAAGGAGAAGAGGAAGAACAAGTAATCGAAAACTTATTTTAACAAACAGTGAAGGACAACTTCCCAATCTGGTGAAGGAAATAGAATTCTAGGAAGTCCAGGAAGCTCAGAGTCCCAAGAAATTGGATCCAAGAAGAAACACATCAATGCACAGCATAACTAAATTACCCAAGATTAAAGATAAGAGAATTTTTAAAGCAGCAAGAAAAAAGGAGAGAATTACCTACAAAGCGGTGCCCATAAGACTATCAGCTGATTTCTCAAAAGAAATCTTACAGGCAAGAAGGGGCTGGAAACAAGTATTCCAAGTCATGAAAGTCCATCCAAGATTACTCTATGCAGCAAAGCTATCATTTAGAATGGAAGGGCAGATAAAGTGCTTCCCAGATAAGGTCAAGTTAAAGGAGTTCATCATCACCAAACCCTTATTATATGAAATGTTAAAGGGAGTTATCTAAGAAATAGAAGATCAAAAAATGAACAGTATAATGACAACAAACTCACAACTATCAACAACTGAACCTAAAAAACAAAAACTGAAACTAAGCAAATAACTAAAACAGGTACAGAATCACAGAAATGGAGATCACATGGAGGGTTATTAGTGGGGAGGGAAAGGGAAAAATTGGGGGGAAATGTACAGAGAATAAGCATAATTGGTAGGCATAAAATAGACATGTAGAAAATGTAGAAGCAAAGAACTTATATGTACGACCCATGGACATGAACTTAGGGGGTTGGGGGAATGCTGGAGGGTGGGGGGGCGGTTCATGGTGGAGAAAGATAAAGAGGAGAAAAAAATTGGGATAATGGTAATAGCATAATCAATAAAATATACTTAAAAAACATATGGTACAT
The DNA here is from genome assembly GCF_021234435.1 of Artibeus jamaicensis. NCBI lineage: Eukaryota > Metazoa > Chordata > Mammalia > Chiroptera > Phyllostomidae > Artibeus > Artibeus jamaicensis. Next base: position 22,645,394 of record NW_026521883.1, read on the forward strand.
TTACACAATGGAATATTACATAGCAGAAGGAGCTCCTACCCTTCATGACCATGACAGCATGGATGGAACTGGAGAGCATTATGCTAAGTGAGATAAGTCAGGCAGTGAAAGACAAATACCATATGATCTCACCTGTAAGTGGAACCTAATCCATAAAACAAACAAGCAAGCAAAATAGAACCAGACACATTGAAATAAAGAACTCATTGACAGTAACCTGAGGGGGTGGGGGAGGGGGATAAAAGGGGAAAGAAGGCGAAGGGTCATTAAAGAACACGTATAAAGGACAGATGGACAAAACTGAAGGGGCATTGGATTGAGGGTGGGGGGTGGGGGTGGGTGGGGTGGTGAGGAGCTATAGGGGCAAAATGGAAACAACTGTACCTGAACAACAATTAAAAAATATTTTAAAAAATAAAAGATTTTTATTTTAAATTGAAAAATTAGACAATTTTCTTTACTCAAAAATTTAGATATAAACCAAAACATAGTTTAATAACTTATTAAATTAATATGAATTTTTCTCTATAGTCTTACTTCATAGTTAGACATTGTCTTTAGGAGACTGCCTGAATCTTTTAAAATTCTCCCAACTTAACCATGTTTACTTGCTGATAGGAAGAGACCATTTTTAATATATTTTGTTTCTTCATGTACATATTTAGAAGATTTTCTCAGTGAAAACTCCAGTTTCATCTATATGTCTTTCTCATTTTCTTTTTGCTAAAGAGAGCAGCGTCAAAATGCCATGTCCCTAACCCATCTCCAAGTGGACATACGTCTTTTCAGCAGAAGGCATTTCATTTACACTTTTGAGAAGGTAGCCCTTCCCTCCTCACCTCTCTTCTTTGGATGATGACACAATACTGGAGGGTATTTCTCAGTTGAAAGGATCAGGTCAGGTACATAAAATAGTATATTTTACACTAATGAGCATGAAATAAAATGGCTTTAAATGCCTAATCAAAGGTCAATCACATTATGTTTATTAGAATGATTAATTACATGCCTCTTAGTACAAGTTTTGTCAAGCTTCCTCTGTGGGGGTGACTTTCCTCGCAAGTGCCCCCAGCCACCATGGATGAGAGTAAATATGACTGAGACGAGATGTGATCTGCTTAGGGAGGAGAAGTGGCCATTTTCCCAGAGGAAAAAGGCCGTGAGCAGTGGCCAGTTTCTCAGGGGAAAAAGGCCAGCAGCAGCCAGTTTCTCTGAGGAGAAAAAGGCCTTGAGTCCCCTCCTCCATAGCCTTTTATTGGGTTCTAATACATGGGAATACAAGGTGGCAAGGGTCAAACAGTAGATAACATTTCAAAGAAATCTGAGGGCTTAGTCTGAGTCAGTGTCTGTCAGGAACAGAGTTTTAGTGTTTCCTGCTCAAACACTTAACATATGAATGAAAGCACTCTTAGCAGAACAGATTTCACAGGTTTATCAGCAAGTCTTTGTGATGCCAGATTTTTCCCCAGGGCACGCTCTAGCAAGGCAAGGAGCTGCACCCCTCCCCAACAGGTATTCAGGCTTAAGGGGATTAGAGCCAGGAATTGCTTCTCCCAGAGAACTTGGGACTCGAGCTTTGTCAAAGCCCGGGGCGAGAGTCCATTGCTCTTTGTTGCAGCCCCCCAGTCCTTCCATGAAGGCCTCCCAGGTGATCGAGTCTGGCTTAGGTTGCCCCCCGCTGTGAGGGGTCTTACCTGTCATTGACTTCTGACCAAGCTCTGGGGGCAGGGAGAGGAAATTGAGGCAGCGTTTGCTACCAGAGATGGGCTTTGTCTCCTGTGGCTCGTTCTATCACCATCACCTCAGAATGCAGTAGAGGTTAGCAGGAAAAAGTTGGGGGCCAGAGGTAAGTACAAACTATCAGCATCTCCTAACAGGTACCACTGCTTGAGTTAAAGAAGCAGGGGAGAGGGCAAAGGAGGAAGAGGACCTAGGGTGACTTGGGATAGTCAAAGCAAGCTGACTGGGGCAGGAGCCTTGCTGAGAATAGAATGCCCTGTATGACAACTTAGGCTCGACAGTCATGTGATTATCGATATTTGTGAGGCCCATTAGTCTCAAACTCTGATACATTTACTCTATAAAACTCCAGGTTCCTGTGTCTCTTAGCCCTCTAACCTCCCACCATGGTTCCACTGATGAGATAGAAGATGAATTTGAGGAAATAATGCTTTGCTGTCTCCTGTCCAGTGGGATGAAGATGGTTATGTGGTAGGAAGTACTATTAAGAGAAGGTGCCCACCCCACCCCCCAACCATCTAGGCCAACTGTTGAAGTATGAGGATGTGGCTTCTTCTGTGGACAGGGACAAAGTAGATTTAGTCAGTGGTGGAACATTAGATTGATGTGTGAAGTCACCTGATCATTTCCCTCCTGATGTATGCAGTACCAGGGACAGGAGTGGACCGTGGGCATCATCAGTGAAGCAGAACCGTTAAGGATTAGGAAAATGCCTGGTTTCTGCCTGGGAGGTTACTAAGCTGTTGAAATTGTTCTTCCCTGAGTGTCCTTTACTACGCAGATTTCACTCTGCTTACCAGCTGTGTGGAGGCCCCAATCAATTCTGTGACACCAGCTGAGTGTCCTACAACTTAATTAGATTCTGACGCCATCTTCCTGAAGATACTGAAAGCTATCCCACAAGGGCTCAGTCCCACAAGAATGCCTGTCCACCCACCCCCAAGAGACACACTTCAAAACCCAGCCTTTAACCCAGGTTGTCACCTGTGCTTCTGACCAAGTATAGAGGTTCCAAAGACCCACCGTCCTCAGGTTTGGTTAGTTTCATAGAGCAGCTCACACAACTCAGGGAAACACTGGTCTCGTTTCCTAGAGTACACATGAAGATCCAGAAAAGCACAGGGCAAGGTATATGGGAAGAGTAGAGCTTCCACGCTGTCTGGGCACTACTTGGAAGCTCTCTGAACCCATTTCGGGATTTTATGGAAGCTTCCCCACGTGGGCATGGTCCCTAATTAGCTCTATTTTCAGGCCCTCTCCCTTCCCAAGAGAATGGGGAGTGAGGCTGGAAATTCTTGTCTTCTGTTCATGGTCTTTCTGGTGACTAGTGATTATCCAGGAGCTATCAAGGAGCCCACCCGGTCCCCTATTAGAACCAGGCACTTCTGGCACCCAGGAAATGACAGGGGTTTCAGGAGCTCTGTTAGGATCAGAGGTCAAAGACCAATGTTAAGAGATGCCCCTTATCACTTAGAAAATTACAAGGGCTTTATGAGCTGTCAGGAACCAGGGGAAGGGACCGATATTAATTTTCCATTATCTCACTGATAACACCTGCAGTTTAAGTCTACTGATTCCAGTCCCTAAGGTCTGACAAGCCTAATTCCCTCTGAGCCTTTTATGATCTAAGAATATCTCTCAAATCCCAGGACCTTCTCCTGCCACCTGACCTCCCCACCATGCCTCCCACTCACAGCACACACACACTTCTCTGAGCAGCCAGGTCTTCCATGGATCCCCCGTGGATGTGGTTCTAAGTCTCTAACTTTCAAAGCAGCTGCAGACCTCAGCAGCTTCCAAGTATGGTGCACAGATGGAATATTCCAGGTCTGAACCAGATCAGGACTTTCATTAACCATCTCTTCCAGTCTATAGTCTTTCTACCACTTGAAAGATAGAAGTGCTGCAAAGAACATTTTAATAGTGGTCACATTAGCTGAAGTGTTAAGCAAGGTAAAACATCTCTGAGCTGACTTTTGTCATCTATAAAAAGTGTTTTATCTACTCTCTCACAGGTATGCTACGAGAAAGAAACAGGCATTTGGTACAAGTGCTTAATATAGTGGACTTTCAGTAAGTGGTAACTAACATTAACAGTGTAAGGCCATCTCTTGGTAGTCATGCTATTTGCTCTTACTCAACTGTCACCATGTATGGTCAGGGTTCAGAGAACAGAATCTACTCTGGCTAGTTCAGCAGAAAAGGATTTATATAAATTTTATTAAGCTGCAGAAATAATTTATACCATGACCCAATACACATACATAAATATGTAATTCAAACAATGTTCACAATATTTACCCAGCATGTGCTGTCGTTTTCCTATTCAATTTTTTAAAATGCTAGTTATGACCCACTGTGTTCACTTTATGACTAATGGATCGTGACCGTGACCCACAGACGGAAACTACTATACTGCAGGGCATTGAATGCCTAGGAGAATCACTGGGAGGGCAGAAAAAACAAATTCTGGCCGGCTCCAGGAGCACTCCGCCGCATGCCCCACCCTCCCAGGAGTGCGGCCCAAATCCCAGCCCAGTGTGCCTGACAGCTTACGGTGACACCCAGAGCCCTGTTGTAAAGGGACCTGGGGGAAAGCACATCTAGAAGATGGCAGTAAATGTTCGTCAAACTACCATATTTTGTCGTGTATAATGTGTACTTCTTTGCCCAAATTTTTGAGGGGGGGAAAAAGGGTGTGAATTATACATGGGTAGTACTAATTTACTGGCACATTACTGGCACATAAAATTTGTTATACCATAACATGCTTAAAAATAAATGCTAAAATTCCTTTATAATTAAAAAAAACCCGAATATCTAAATATAAATAAATTGAATTACAAAATTAACACTGATTTTTTTTCTGAAAGTTTGGGCCAATAACATGGGTGTGCGTTACACAAGGCAAAGTATGGGTAGTCCTCCAACACAGCCCCGTCTGCAGTGAAATGCTGCTTAAACTCATGTAAACAAAAGCACACGGGTGGGATAAACCCCGTGGACTGAGCATAGATCACTTCATCTATTGTAGCTTATCTCAGTTAAATTGTGTACTTTCTTGGATACAGGCTATTACTGCTACTTCAGTGAGGGGAACCCATATATCTCATCTCCTACAATTTACTTAATGGACTGAAATTCACAGGAAATCAACTGGAAATTCCCCAGTTACATTTCCTTTCACAAACATCCTCTACCCCTGTCAACATAGCATCCACCAAAAGATTTAAAAAAGAAAAAACCCCTAAAAATAAACCGATGATCCCCTTCTTCCGACTTTCACAAAGAAATCTTAAATGTTTAGATTTTATATACATATATATTAAAAAAAATTTGGATCAATGAAAAGAATGAAAAGAACAAGGAATAACTTTTTATTGCTTTTTATTTCAGTTTATGTAATAATCTGTATCTACTGAATAAAAGGCTTTGCATAACATTTATAAAGCAAACACCTTATTCGAGGGGCAGGGTTTAGGAAATTAAAGAGCTCTGAAGTGAATCAGTACCTGATGTACATGTGACTAAAAAAATAAACTGTTTGGTTACCATGTAGATTTATATAGTAATCAAATGCAGAAAAACATACCTTTCCTAGCTCACAAAAGAACTAAGTATTTTTAGCAGCTAAAGCTAGTAAACACCAAAACAAACAAACAAACAAACAAATCCTTCTTCTTTTTAGGAAAAAAGCGTTTTTTCATTTCCTGTCGCCGGCACACATTTCAGTTCTTCCCAGTGGACCCGAAGCCCCCGGCGCCCCGCTCGGTGTCGTCCAAACCCTGGAGAGAGAGAGAGCGGCAGGCCCACGGTTAGTCTCCGGCCTTCTGTCCTCCCCAGCTCCCCAGTGGTAAGACTTTGGTTCGTGCTATTCCATATTTTTAAAAAATTACCAAGAAAAAATTAAATTTTCAAAAAGCTTCATAAATTTAAATACTGAATTATTTAAAAAAAGCTAAGGAAATAGAATTCTACTGATATTTAAATGATTACCAAAGTAATGCTATATGATAGCTGTGAAAATTATTTCAAGAACTTCTAAAACTAGCATTTAATTTAACATGGGACTAGTCGTATATGCTACTGTTTAGTTACAAATAACACACTGAATCCTCCAAATTTTAATTTCCCTTCACTGAATATGTTACATTAGTCCTTCCCTACTCAATTTCTATGATACTTACTTGAACTTCCTCTATTTCTGGGTAATAAATCCGTTCACAAATGAGCTGTGCAATGCGGTCACCTTTTTTAACTTCAAAGAGGAAAAAAACAGTGTATTACTGATTTTTTATTAATACATTTTCTATATCCCGTCTTGTACAAGAATCAGAGTATGTGTTATTTTAACACATACAACTGAGAACTTGCTGTGTCCACATGACTGCACTTAACATACCTTCAAACTTTTCTTTGCCAAAATTGAACAGTACAACACCAATATTTCCTCTATAATCTTCATCTATGACACCGGCTAGAGAAAAGAAAAGTCGTTATTAGCTTGTTTCATGCTACCAAAACACAGTGAGTGTGTAATTACCTCAAAATCATTCTTCTGTGGCTCCAAGATTTTTATACAACTGAATGAGTGAATCTTGCTCTGGTACTATGCAAAGCCTCAATGCTGAGAAATATTACTAATAGGCCAGTAAGACTTGAGAAGATGGCCCTTATTTTCCAGCCTGTCACCCTTACAAATGGTGACTCTTTCCTACTCTCAACTGTGAGCGGCACTCAGAATCTCTGGCAGGTCACCCTGGACTGCTCTCCCCCAACCCACCATCTCTCTGCTGCACACCTGCCAACACAGATGAGGAGAAAATATGATTTGGGTTTTAAAGGCTTTTTCTGGTAGTGGCTTCCCACTAATACCCACATTGAAATATGACTGAGTCATAAATAAAAGTGCCAAGAAGCCCAAAGCTCTGGAGTGAAGCTGATGCTGAAACAGTGAAGCAGCCGTCAAGCAAATATCCGAACGTTCAATTTTTTGTAACAAAAACGCAGCTGAACCTTTCAATTGATAATTTCTTGCTCCTTTTAATTTGAGCACTATCTTTTCTTAGGACACATTTACCAGACTTGTCACGAGGTCTGTGGCCAAGAATTTGAAGTGTTTCCACAAATAATGTAAGTGCACCAGGCCCTCTCATTTCTTTTTTTTAGTATTGAGACATAATTCACAACTCAACGATTTTTAGTGTATTCAGAGCTGCACAACCATCACCACAATCAATCTCAGAACATTTTCATCACCCCAAAAGAAACCCTTACCTATCAAAGTCACTCTCCAACCCCAAACCACCTTCCCTGCCAATTTCTTCTATAGATGGTAATTCTTGCCCCTCAGTTTGTAGAATGCTGAATGGAATTCAGATGAATCTAATTAAATGTAGCTCCACGGAACATCTCACTAACACCCAACTCCTTAAATAAATTCTCTTATCAAAGGAAGAAAGTAAATGAACATAATTGGGAGTTTAGCTCCATGGGTATACCATGGTTGGTTGGCAGGACTCATTATTTGAAGGTCAACTGAAAAAAAAATTTTGAAGAGTATTTTCTTTCAATTTTCTCATATAGAGAAAAAAAAGTAAACCTTTAAAAAAGTTCCACCATAGGAAAAATACTCAGAAAACCAATATTCTAGATGTTCCCAGTGAATTACAGAAGTTTAAATGAACCTTATGAATGACTTACTAAGGATAAGTGGAACTGAATTCTAAGTATTTCTTAAAACAGTCTCCTCTTGTGCAGCCAAGAACCCCAAGAACACGGAAGCCTGGTTTCTTCCCCACAGCCAGCCAACCACTGCATTAGTCCTCAATGTTTACTGGAAGAACTGGTATAAAGATGGGACCAGCTCTTTCCTGTATTGTCTATATGCAGAAAGTCTCGGCCGCAGGAGCAGCGTAGATGATGTTTAATGAAGAGGCCTCTCTGCAGAGCACATTAGTTATTCCAGGCCAGAACAGATGACCAGACAAGGCCGAAGAATCTCCATGCTGCGAGGTGTGATGTACAGACTACTACTCATTTATTGAGAATGTGTTAAAGACAATGTGAGCTGACTGCTGAATTATTTTGTTCCTATTTTATGAGAACATTTTTTAGATTATGAAAATTCTACAAGTATGTATAAAATAAAAGCTAACGACACTCTCCTACCCTCCCTCAGGTAGCCAATGTTACAGTATTACAGTAATATATTTCACAAATTTTCTTTTTTCCACTTAAAATATCATAGACTTCCTTTGAAATTATTATAAATCTTAGTCCTTCTTTTTAGATCCAAGAAATGGAAATATAATACCATTACTAGCATATCATCACACATCAGGTTGCTTTTACAATTTTGCTATGATAAACAAGAGCCCTGTACATGTATCCCTGTGTATTAGCACTTTTTATCCTCACCAAATAATTTCCAAAAAGCACTATACTGGGTCAAAGGGTGTGTACATTTTAAATTTGAACAACTGGCAAAAAAGGTGTAACACTTAAAACTTCCATCAACAATACTTAAGACCCACTTCCAAGTCCTCGCAGTATCAGATGGTAACAATCTTTGTAATTCCAGCCGATGTGCTAAGAAATGGTACCTCATGGCATTACTTTGCATTTCCCTGATCACTACTAATGAGGTTGGACTTTCCTCCTCTGTACAATTGTTGCACATTTGCATTCCTCTTCTATATTTTATATTTTTCTTATCTGTTTGTATATGTAACTTTTCATGTTTTGTAAGTATTTTTTTTAGTCCATGCTATCTTCTACCACACAAAAAACACTCCCTTTCTGTAAAGGCCGTTCTTGCTATCTATCAGTAAAGCTTTTCTATCAGACTCGAATGCCTGGGGATGCTGGATTCTGCAATGCCAGGTGATCTGCCAAGATTATGTGCTTGCCATGGACATGGGGGAAGCAGCCTTCAACCAACTAAAAAAAAAAAAATGAAATTGTTTGAAGTCAAGTAAAATGTAGGGAAGAAAAAAAAAAGGCTATCAATTAAAATTATTTTTAGCATGAATGCCAACCATGTAAAAATATCCAATAGTTCCTAGTTCATTTACCACTCAAAGGCAATTTGACCTTCAAGAAAAACACACACAAGGGACCTAAGTTACATCAAGTATATTTCTTTTCGAGAGAAAGCAGAAAGTATTTAGAAGTCATCACTGGAAAAATCACGCACTGGAACTGGCAGGGTGATGAACTGACTTCAGGCAAACTTTTACTGTGTCAAGACTTTGGCATGTCATTTGTTGGAACCTTCAGTGAAAAAGTACCCACACCTACCAGATGTGAATTCTGAACAGAATCCTGCATACTCCACTTTTCCCTTTGACCCTTATTTACAGCTTGAGACTTCTAACATCTCTCCTCTGGACTAAAGACTGCGGCCAGCTATGCTAAACTTGTGCCTAAGAGACATTTTAAAGATATTCTGCATCCAAGAACACACCAGTGTGAAATTACAAATAATACCACACTAACCATCAGGCAAACTAACCTCCATTTCTTTTACATGAATGTTTTTTTTAAAGCAGAGGCTTGTTTTAAACAGCAAAAATTAGTAACAAAGCTTCCACATTAAAAAGTAGGTTAAGTCACTGGGGCACAGGAATATAACTTGCATATCTCATATGTATCAAAGTGTCAGATGCATTATCATTTAACCCGCCAACCCTTCACAGGTGGTCACACTAATTTTCATTGTTGTTATTCCAAAGCCCATGTTCCTTTAGCAACCCTTTGAAATTTCTTTTAAAATATATACAAATTTTTATTTACTTATTTTTTTTATCCCTGCCCAAGGACATGCTTATTGATTTTAGGGAGGAAAAGAGGGAGGGAAACATCTACATGAGAGAAAAACATCGACCAGTTGCCTCTTGAATGTGCCCCAACCAGGGATCAAACCCGCAACCTAGGTATGTGCCCTGACTGGGAATCGTACCCACGACCTTTTAGTCTATAAGACAATGTTCCAACTGAGCCACACTGGCTAGGGCTATATACAATTTTGTTTATATCTTTAATTTATATGCTAAGTTACCATACTTGACTTTGTAAAAGTTATTTTTTGAAATCAAGCATAATGAGCCCCGACAATCCTCAACCCCAGTGGGCTGTCCGTCCCTGTTGTCAAGCTCAGCTTCTCTTAGGGACTACTTCTGGGTCCCCACGGCACCACCCAGGGATACCACGGGGAGCCCATGGGGTAGACAGGAGGTAGCCCAGGGGGTACAGGCGACAACAAGCTAACTCAAGACAGAGCTTGGTGGTGATGGATGTGACAGGGTGATCCACAGCATTTGCCTGCGGTGGAAACAACGAGCAGATTGGAATCGGCTGAACGGAGATTCCAGTTTTTAACGTGTGACCTGGGCTCATCTTTGAGCCAGTGTTCTCATCTGTTGAAAAGTAGCTTTGTAAAAATGGAGGGAGGCAGAGAACCTGGCACACCCACTTATCTGAGAGCCAAGACATCTTGTGCGTGAAGCCCTCACTACTGTGAGTGGGGAGGAGGGAGGGTTAGGGCACTGCCAGCTGTTTCTGACAGTGGCACCAGGAAAATGTGTGGGGTCATCTTTCCTGATCACCTTGAAGACACTGATGTCCCATGAAGCCCTCCATGAATCTGTCAACTAGATTTATCTAAAAATTTTTAAGCTTTTTAAAACTGTCGACACTGTTACAGAGGATGCCCACTTCCCTCCTCTGTGCCCAGCTCCACCCAGCCCCCACTTCCCTTGCCTCAATGTGTTTGCTGAGGACAGATGTGCTTGGAGCCACATTATGGCAGAAATTCATGTTTCGTAAGGTGGGCATAGGTTTTTTTCTTTTTCTGATTATTCCTGTTTCCACTTACAATGGAAAATTCAAACAAATATTAAACATGTTCTATGTTAACAGAAAATAAGTTAGTGGTTGCACAGGGCTATTGGTTGGGGGGACGAGAGTGAGTTACTAACAAATACGAGGTTTCTTTGAGAGATGATGAAAATGTTCTAGAATTATTGGTGGTGATGATTGTAGTTCTGTGAATATACACTTAAAACCATTGAACTATACATCTTAAATTGGGCGAGTTGTCTGAAATGTAAATTATATGTCAACAAAGATATTGTAAGAAAATTACTTTAAATGGTACAAATAAAAAAGAAAATTGGGAGGAAAACCATTTAAAAAAAGAAGTCAGGACAGGAGAGCCCTGTCAGTGGGCTCTGTGCCCCAGTAATGAGACTGGAAGCAAGGGAGGCAGTATCAGGACACTGAGAGCTTCTGCACAGCGAGGGGCAGTGACACCTCTCACCAGTGTGGCCAGCAGGAGACAGGGGCTCCTTCAGGAGAGGGACCTGGCAAGGAAGTTGCTGACTTCGGGAGACATGAGTAAGGCTTTGTTATAAAAGAAACAGGAGCCACGGAGGACTGGCTCAGCAAGAAATTTAGATAGGAAAGCTGTGTCTGCTTTCCTGACTAGGGAAAGATTCTCTTTTTATATTTTGCCAAACAGATTCCTCTCCTTTAAAAAGGTTAACAAAATTCTTACAAGATGAAATTGTATTTTCTAGAAACTTTTGCTTAATTATTTATACATACTTAGTAATTATTTAAGCAAAATATAATTGCTTAGATGACATAAAAGCGTTTGCTTCTTATAATAACAAAACTTCCTCTATGAATGGAGTCATTTTTGGACTAAATGCAGATTATCGCTAAATTAAAGCAAAAATCCTATCTGTGTCTAGTAAACCTATTGGTAAAACAACATGTGTTTCATATAATGGTCATTCAAAGGTTACATATAATCAAATAGCATTTGAAATATAAAAATTGTCTATTCAGAGATAGAAATTTCTGAAAGGCAAGAAATAAAAACCATTTCCTTGTTTTGAAGATAAAAATAAAGTCTGTCACTTGATTAATTCCTTAAGCAAAGTAAATACTTAAAAAATATTTACAGAATAAAAATGTAAATACGATACCTCCTACATCTATGAAGTGTTTTGCAGCCAAGCCAGAACGTGGAGCTGGAAAACAAAAAAGAAGAAATTGGCTATTTTAAGGTGGAAGGGCAATTACTGGATATAACTGACTCACATCCTACCACTGATATCTTCATCTTAACTCTAGCAGATGGTTCTGAATTAAAGAATATATTTATTATATCATATTACGCAAGTTGATTAGTTTAGAAAAATCAGACAAGGTTTAATTTGAAGCCAACTTAGGCCAGTCCCACACAACTTCAGTGGTGGTGCAGCCACGGACCCTTGGACTGGGCTGAAGGTGAGCAAGCGGGGACACAGGCACCTGTGCAGAACACTGGCCACATGGGAGGACTGTGGCTGCCAGGGGCATGAAGAGAGCAGAGGGACTTTTTTTTTTTTTAATTTTTAGAGAGGGAAGGGAAAGAAACATCAGTGTGAGAGAGAATCATCAGTAAGTTGCCTCTTGTATGCACCCCTACTGGGGACTGAACCCAAAACCCAGGCATATGCCCCGACCAGGAATTGAAAGGCAGTCCTTGTTTTGCAGGATAATGCCAAACCAACTGAGCCACATGGGTCAGGCCTGGGACTTTTAAGGTGGGCGTTCTGAGCATGCTGCAGTGTATTGTAGATGGGAAGTATAGCAGAGCTTAGTCTAGAACTTGGGACTCTGACCCATGATACAGATGCTGAAAGACCTCTCTGCATGTAACAAATGAACCAGAGTAACAGGCTTAATATCAGTCAAGCAAAATGCCAACAACTAAACCTTAAAAAGTCAACTTACTATGATTTTTATTTTTAAAATGAAAAAATAAAAAGCTAAGTTTATATTTTATACTTGCTGACTTGAGCATCAGGCCTACCATAAACTATCCTAACTTCTGGTATTTTATTCCAGAATAATTTAAATCAGGGATCTTTGTCAATAAATCCCACTCCTTCCTGCCTCTACTTTCATTTCACTGCAGTTCCTGATCTCTACCCATCCAACCCCACCCCCCTGCCACAAATATCCTAAAACAGACGGGGAGCTAATCTCATTTTTCTCTTAAAGGCTGAAGTATTAGCAGTTCTCACCCCCCTCACCTGCTAGGTTAACAGGACAGCGGTGGTAGCACCTCCTCCCACCCCAACCCTAGGGGGAGGGGCCACTGTTCCATTTGCTCCTCCAGGTTTACTCTGAAGTTTGTCAGAACATTCTTGTGTTCTTGAAAGGTTTTAAACTCTTCCCAGTGACAAATGAACCAGTCCAGAAGTTACACCCGTGAACTTGCACTCCACTTTGTCCTAGCTCCTCCCTCTGTGCAGTGTTTCCCTCCCTGAAGAATATCCCTCACCCGAAGGACGCGCCCCAAGGGGGTAAATCCAAAGGGCAGAAGGCCAAGTGGCCTGCTCTACTCTGGGACCAACGGGGTAGAAGTCTCACTCCCATGATGTAAAATGCCAGGTGCCATTATCCTAAGACTGTCTCCCTTTCCTTTTCTTACATAGCTAGTATGAGCCATTCTCATCACCATGTTCACAAAATCTTGCCTTCATATGCAATCTGATTTTTGAAGGAGTTGGTGGTAACACTGGAAAAAGCAGCAGTTAATAATCACCTATATTTCCAGTGAGTTGGTTGTGAGAACCTCTTGGGCCAATGTGAGCCTTACAAAAGCTCCAGTATGGAGTCAAAAAATAGCAAGAGAGGCAAAAGCAGATGCAGGGAGACCTTGTTTTATTTTGCCGCATAGATACTGCATGTTTTAGAAATCAAAGGTGAGACCCTCTACCAGCAAAAAGATCACAACTCACTGAAGGCTTAGATGATAACTAACATTTTTTAAAAGAAACAAAGCATTTTTAAACTAAGATATGTACATTTTTAGATGTAATACTACACTACAATATAGTGTAAACATCGACTTTTATATGAACGGGAAACCCCCCAAATACCACATGACTTGCTTTATCGCGACAGTTGCTTCACTGCAAGTGCTTGCACCAGAACCTGCAACTCGGGAGTGTGCTTGTATGTAAATGAAAGTTTTCAAACGGCTGCAGCTACGATCACTGTAGAAACTTTCTTGTCTTAGGACACAGGCTGAGCAATACCCCATCCCTTGTTTATACCCCAGATAAAACGAAGATGAAGGAACACTGTCACAAAGGGAGAACAGGACGAATCTTCAGTGGCTTACCCACTCTTCCATAGCACCCAGCAGGCAGAGCGATCTGAATGTCGGTTTTCACAAGGGCTTTCTCCATAGGTGGCACTGTGTAATCATAGGCACTAGGAAGATATTGGAAAAAAATAACGTATTAAGATAGTGTAATTCTCTATGTATTTTTCTGGTGAAAGAGGTGACAAGATGTAAATGTATTCTCCCCTGAACAAAATTTGGTTGGGAAATGCAGGTAATTATTTAGCAGGAGGGGGCAGAAAAGGCAGACCTTTAAACAGGTATATGCTTCACTAACACAGTATGAAGAGAGAACTAAGAAAGAAGGGTAAATAACAGCTAACATTCATTAAGTCCTTACTATGCCCCAGGCACAGGTCTAACTGCTTTTTATAATAACTCATATATTCTCACAATAGTTTCCTAAGGGATAATGGAAACCATGCAGAAGGAAAGGGGAAAATGGGTGAACCACGTAACAGGGTAGAGCTGGGCCGCATCTGTCCTGCTAATCCTGGTAGCAAGGCAAGGATACCAAGCTGTGGCCATGGCCTTCACTGGCTGAGGGTGAGAGCTGACCACCGTGCACAGCCCTGGAAACGGACACTGGAGGAACTGCGATTCTCTAAGGTCCACCCAGCAAATGCTCTTACTGTTATTACTGTACCTTTCCCTTGACAGAAATTTGACAAGCACAACTGGAAGTTACTTTGCAGACCTTTGTTAAACTGGTAGTGTATTTTTTCTTCCCTCAATGCAATTTGCTCTGAATAGTTAAACACTAATTTATCAAAGAGGTCAGTTGTTCCCACGTCTCTATTTCAGTGTATGAAGATGCTCCAACTGCCTTAAAACCAGTCTAAGACTCAGAAACAGCGCCCAGACATGGGGTAGTCAAACTACGTGTTGTCAAACAGTTCTCACTCTTGAAAATTAAGGAGCTGAACTATATCCCTTTCAGCTACAAGTCTATACCTCACTTTTTTTTCCCTCCCTTACTACCATCACTCACTTCTTTCCCCTCTTTTCCTGTACTTACTTATGACTTAGATGAGTCTTCTGCACGTGAGAATGACCTGGAATGCTTTAGTATATCCCAAGGCTCAGGATTTAGTCATGTAATAAACATCCCCTACTTCCAATATCACCTTTCACTTATCTTAATGGTTTTAAGTAAGCACCAAGAGTCCAGTGGGAGGAAAAAAGCACTGAATCCAGGGTCAAAAGTTCTATTACATTCAAGCCGTTTGGACTGTTAGTTCAGCTCTTTACAAACCCTTTCATGTGTAAAAAGTAACACTAGTGTATTCAGATTGTTGTGAGGATGCATAAAAATAGACTATGTAAGTTTTTTAGTATAGGTAAAAAGTGTACAAATGAAAAGGTGGTAGTATTACCACATTCCTGCTTTTCATATTCAAGGCCATTTTGAAATTTCCTATCCTTGGGACCAAGTTAAAGATGGACGGGTATGGACGTGTGGAGAAATTGTATTAACCCTTTAAGACAAAAGCAGCTTTCATTAATCCTGCCTCGGTATTTTCATACTGAGCACCTCAGCTCCCACCCTGGCTTTTCTATCGGGCACAGCATCACGCTCAGGCCTTGAAGGCCTCATTCCTTTCTACCTTCCACTTGGAAAGTGCAATAATTGTTGCAAAGCGACGCCTCAGAGGATATTTACGTATATTACGTACTTTTCCGAAGTCTTTGCCCAAATCCCTACTGAATTTATGCTGAAGAGGAAAGCTAAAATTTTCAACACAGAAATGTCGGAAACCGTACATATATGCAAAACCCCCCACCAAAAAACCCATTTGTTTCTGTAATCTTTTAGGTGAACGTTTCAAGCTGTGGCATGGCAGCAGAGGGCCTGAATGCAAACTAACGTGAAAGCTCTAAAATTGGGGAATTAGCCTTCTCTGCGAGGGAGCAGGGACGACGGGGACATTAGGCTCTTCGCCGGGACCGGCCTCCCTCGGGGGCGCGGGCGGCCAGCGGCCAACACCCACCTGTACAGGTCGTAGCCGGCCGCCCGCGCGGACCCCCTGGTCGGGGCGGTGGCGTGCTCCGAGAGGCGGACGAAGCGAAGACGCGCGCCGTCCTCCTCTGCAGGCCGGGGCCGCTTGCTGGGAGAGAGGGTGCGTATCTCTTCAGAGCACGGCATGGCAGAAGGCGGGCACGCGTGACAGCAAGCAGGGGGAGAGGAAGGCGCGAATAAGCCTAACCGTCAGCTAAGGGAAACTTTAAAGTTTCCCGCCAGCCACGCCCCGTCCCAGCAGCCCCCACCTGGAAGAGCTCACATTTTGACTGAGAGGGGAAGCGGGATTTAAATTTGGGGCTGGAAACCATTCTTCGAAAACAGATTTGGGATCGGAAACTACTGAGCCCTTTGTAGCTTTCTAAACTTAGTAACTCAGGGGGCTACTTCGGTGGCCTCCCCGCCACACAATAATAACACCATCCCACCCTGGGGGTGACCGCAGTGGATTCGCTCTCGCGCCTTAGGGGCTCCACGCCCTCCCTTAACCCAGCCCAGCGCGCTAACGGCTTCCCGGGTGTAGCTCGTCCGCCCGCGTCTTCCCAGACCTCCTGGCGCGTGCCGGAACAGCTGGCAGCAGTCCCAGGCCGCCCACGCCTTACGTAACCTGGGCCCAGACATTACTAGCGCTGCGACATCCTCTGCTCAGGCTGCGAGCGCTGGACAGCGCCGGCGTCGCCCGGCGGCGCGGTCCCCGGGGGGGCGCGGGCGGGGTCGGGGGGCCAGCCTGGCCCGTGGAGGGCCGCTGCCTCTGCTCTGGTCCGTGCGCTGGGCGCGTCTTTACCCACTGATCGGAGCAAAGACGGTAGCAGACGGTGGAAGAGCACGTGGCGAGGGCGGAGGGGAGTCATTTGCCCTGAGCTCCAGGCGCCGGTTGGCTATTCGGCCCCGCAGGCGCCTGTTGCGTGCGCACCGGAAAGCGACCTCGGAAGCAGTAACTGCCTGCGGGTGCTGACGGGAGCAGGAGGCGGTGCGAAGGCCGCCCTCGGGCGGGCGGAGGCCCCGAGTCTCTGGGGATGTGGCACGCTCCAAATCGGGAATCTGGCTACCGCCGCCAACTACCTTCTTCTATTCTCTTTTTTATTTTCGGGACCCGACACTATCCGCGGGGCCCATTGCACGCCGGGCTGTGAACTTACCTGGGGGCAACGCCGCCCGCGGCCGTACCTCCCTAGGTAGTAATCGCCGGGGCAACAAAAGCAACCGCACCCCGTCACATTTTCCGCGACAGCGGGCAGTGCTGAAGTGCTGCGCCCTAGGCTGTGCTGTAGGCTGCGTTCTCGGTTGCCTTTCCACACGCACGGGCTGGGTCGTGAGGAAACCTATCTGACATCCAGTTGAAACTCCATAGCATCATAGAGCGCCTTGCCCCAGCTATGACGCAAAAGATCCTGAGCCACGCTGGTATACCTTAGAGTGGGGATGAGTAAATCACCTGTAGAACAGTAAATTGATTTTTCTAGGCTAGAAATACATTCATCTCCAGAACTGATGCAGAAATATGAATACCAAATTGTATTGCACTTAGTAAAAGTAATTACAAACTGGCGGGGGGCGTGCAATTCTAGAAAAATGCTGAAAGTGTTAGGGCGTTGTTGGGGAAGTTTTCAAATTTTCTTGCTGTTCCTTTGCTTACGGGTCCCACCTTTTCAGTCTGTTTTATAGGATCTTCCTCCTGAATGTTGGAATTTCTCTTCCTATGGCTTTAAATGTTACCTATGGCCACATGATGTGGGTCCTGCTACTTCTCCAATCTCATCTAGAGCCATCATCCTGCTTTCCTCTGGTGGTGGTCTGTCAACGGTGGTTTGTGAACAGTTTCTAGACCCACTAGACCACCCTTGGTTTGAGCTTCTTGGGCTTTAGGTCTCAAATCATCTTAGAAAGGCCTTCCCAGACAATCTTAACTGAAGTAGCTGCCCTGTCTTCACACCACCATTTTCTATCGTAGTAATTAGGTTTTTCTTTCTAATGACACCACTTATTACAATCTGTACGTCTTTTATGCATTTATTTTCTTGTTTACTATTTGCTCTAGTAGACAATCTCTCTGAGTGCTGTGATCACCATTGTATTCCTGAGACCTAGCTTTTTTTAAAATTATTTTTTAAAGATTTTATTTATCTATTTTTAGAGAGGACTGGGGAGAGAAACATCAATGCGTTGTTGCCTCTCACAGATCCCCAACTGGGGAACTTGCCTGCAATTCAGGCATATGCCCTGACTGGGAATTGAACCAGCAACCTTTTGGTTTACAGGCCAGCTCTCAATCCATTGAGCCACACCAGCCAGGGCCTGAGGCCTAGCTCAGTGCCTGGCTCTGTTTAGTGCTTGATAAATATTTGTTATATGAATAAATGGTAGAGATCTCATTGCCTCTCTCATTGGGCCCCTGTATATAATCAGTTTTCAAAGTCTTTTGATTTTTCTGTTTACTAGTTTAATTTTTAATCAAAGGATTTTATTTTCCAAATAATGCTTTTATAAGGCCTATAATGAAAAACAATTATCCCTGCCCTTCCCCCTCCTCAAACACCCTCCCCCATCTCACTCCTCAGGGGCAATACTTCTAACTGTTTGGGGCTCTTTCTACTGGAATTTACCTCCCTATTTCTAAATTATATATATATTTTTAATGGCATAGAAATTATCTTCTGAATTAGGGCAGTTGAGATTCAGTCTATTACCTCCCTCCCTCCACCCCATTCTTCCAATAGTTCGGAAGGAATTTGGGGGTAAGCAGTTAG
Source organism: Artibeus jamaicensis (assembly GCF_021234435.1). Lineage (NCBI taxonomy): Eukaryota > Metazoa > Chordata > Mammalia > Chiroptera > Phyllostomidae > Artibeus > Artibeus jamaicensis. The sequence continues at coordinate 22,664,091 of NW_026521883.1, forward strand.
TATTTACTTTATCAGAACTATGAAAGTATTCACTGCTCAGACAATGTGGTATGATTACTTCTTTTACCTGTCCCCCTCAAGTTGGTAATTGCCTTGTTTTTCTGTTTGTTGGTGGTGGTGTTTTTAATTCATTTATTGCTTGTTTTTTCCAAATGCTCCAGCGGATCCAATACTTTAAACATTTATCACAGCAAATGAAACACTGAAACAGCAAATCCTCTTCCCAGTGCCATTTTCCCTTCCCTTACTCTCCTCTACTCTGGCTCCAGTGTTTGCCAGTGATCCTCTAGTCCTGCTGAATAGCTGCCATCCCAAGACGTCCCTGAGACTTGCCGCCCTTGTATTAGGGCTCTGGTTTTATGAATCTAGTATCTTCCTCTTAATTTACTTTCCTATTTTGCTTTTCTCTAGTATTTTCCTAAGGAAGTTCACAGGAGAGATAAATCATTTGAGTCTTTGCCTATCTTGTAATGATCCAGATAAAACTCTCACTTTACTCAGGAGACATCCTTACAAGTAGTAGTGAACTTTGCATTATCTTATCTCATAACACTGTATCATTCATTAGCCATAAACTATTGTCTAGTTACATAATCATCTCATGTGTATGAATTTTATCTTTTACATTAACAAGACTCGTATGATAAAGCCAGGCATAGTTTATTGTGGAGGGAAGAACCTACACCCTCTCAAAAACAGATTATTTGAACCCCACATCTTGTGAGCCCCACAAAAAACAACTGTGTTCTGGCAACATAAGCAGAAGGTGTGGGTCCCACTGATACATCATCCACCGCAAGAAGAAGAGGGTACCGCACAACGAGATATTTTGAAAGACCACATTCACATGATATTACAGTGAATCTATTACAGTGAATTTATTACAGTAAATCTATTTTATTATATTTCGTTTATCTCTAGTTGTGCCTAATTTATAAATTAATTGTAGGTATACATGTCTAGGAAAAAAAACATAGTGTACGTAGGGCTTGGCACCATTTGTGGTTTACTGTAAGCATCCTTTGGGGGTCTTGGACCGTGTCCCTCTCTGATGAGGGAGACCTGTATAGGGATTTCTGTCTCTTTAACAAAGACAGTGATAACTTTATGTTAGGTTTATTATAAGTATTTTATAAATATTAACTCATTTAATCACAACTAGAAAGAACAAGTGCTATTATCTCCATTTTACAGATGGGAAACCCAAGCCCAGAGAGGGTTTTTTTTCTGTCCTCAGAGCCAGGATTGAACATCAGGTAGACCAGCTTCAGAGTCCATGCGCTTAGCCACTCTGCTCTGTAGGTTTAGTCCTGTTCAGACTGTGATAACTCTTTCTGATACTGAGCCTGCTGTTGGCTGTGTTCCCCAAGTCTGGGAAGCATGTGTGTAGTAAATCAGCCAGGTCTTCCTAGTTTCCCAGTTGGTCATGCTCTTCTTGTTGAAACAGTTCCTCACTGGGTCGCACTCTATTTTCCTTTCCCCTGACTGGCTGCCTAATATATGGATAGTTTTTATTGTGAGATCAGACAAAAAGGAAAGGGTCTGCAGAAGGGGGTTACGTGGACTGGAACAGAAAGCTTCACAGGTTCTAAGTGCTGGAGTTCTGTGGTCTCTCCTGGCTCGTGTGATCTCTCGCAAACCATATCTTCCTCTTTCATCTTTGGAAAGCATCTGATCGGACTGGAAAATTAGCCATAAGATTTCCTAAAATAAAGAAGGTATTATAGTGTGACCATCCTTACTGGCTGGTCCCTGGTTCAGAGGTTAATCGCGTGACCTACTCGGGACAGAGCAGCGGAACTGGTTTTCCTCTGGCACACGTCTGTTTTTGTCAGGGGAGCAGTGTAACCAGCAGACCCTGTGAGACCTTGTGAGCCGTCCAGTGTATTCCTATTATTAGCCATGTTCGGTGATGAAACTCCTGGGAAATTCTGTTGGCCTGTCTCTCCCATGAATCTTTTCAGGGCATCTTCAGCAGTATTCATGAACCTTCCAGCCTGACCCTTGGCAGGTCCAGAGGAGGCACCTCAGATCTTCTGATATGCAGAGGAGCTTAGTTGGAGAAAACGCCATTTGTAGGCTCTCAAGCAGAGAAGTCCAATGAATAGAGTGCTTTGGACGAGTGTGTGTGGAGCAGGAGTTTCCAAGGTGGCCTGGAGACTAGAGAAGCTGGAGTCATTGGGAATATTCTATGGCGCCAATCCAAGCTTGAGGTGATGAAGACTGATTACATTTTCTGTTGCTGCTGCACCCATTGACCACATCATTTCACTTTAGTAGCCTAAACAATATAAATTTATCTTACAGTTCTTTAGCTACAATTCTTTAGGTCAGAAGTAGGACACAGGTCTCCCTGGGCTAAATCAAGGGGTTGCCAAGGCTTTGGTCCTTTCTAGGGTCTCTAACGAAGAACCCATTCCCTTGCCTTTTGCAGCTTCTGGAGGCTGACCACATTCCCTGCCTGGTGGCCTTCAAAGTCGGCAACAGCAGGCTGAGTCCTTCCTTTGTAGGCTGCCATCTCTCCGGTTCTCTGATCATAGCTGGGAAGCTTCTCCCTGTTTAAGGACTTACGTAATTACGTTGAGTCCACCCAGGTGTATCCTCTAAGGAGGATCTCTCTACTAAGTAAAGGTCAGTAATCTCGATCACATCTGCAAAGTCCCTTTTGCTATTTAAGATAATATATTCTCAGGTTCCATGGATGTCTTTTCCGGGGTAGGGGAGGGCATTACTGTCTATGATAAACCCCTAGAACAGATATTTGAAACAATCAGTAGGACTTCCCTTTTAGCTGGGTTGATGGCCCATAAAGTCAGTTTGGTATGAAAATGGGGTAGAAGAGATGGAGGAAGCTACTGAAATCAAGCATTAGTCATTTGGGTAATATCTACCCTAAGACATGAGAAGGTCTCTCTGCTGCCTTTTAGAGGAAAATCCTGGAAGTCATGAACCAGTGGCTATCTTGGGGAACTTCTAGATCTAGGATCAACAAGCCTTAAAAAACAGGCTTGGTCTGCTGGTGAGTGTTTTCAGGGGTGGGCTCATTTTCCTACCTTCCCTGAGAGCACGGGTGCCTCTCCCACTGGCTCCTGGCTGCTGGGACCATCGCCTTTTTCTGTTCCTCTCTTCTATGGGCCCCAGCTCACTCAGGCCCACTGCCTGGATGGAGCAAGTGGGACCAGGGAGCAGGGTATGGGGAATGACTGTGAGAACAGAAGAATATGGGGCCGTATGGAATTGGTTATATGAGTGGAACCCACACGGAATTGGTTAGTAGGTAGTTTCGGGTGAGGCGAATGTGGTGACAATGGTTCTGAGCAGAATGTGAGCACCAGAGTCTCCCAGCACCATCGATGATGCCGGGAGAAAGATGTCTCACTAAGACACTGCCTTGGACAGATTTGATCTCTGTATTTCTGAATCTTGTTGGTTGCACCAGATTTTCTCATGCCATTGAACAACTATTGTATGTTTTTTTGTTGGTAGTACACAATTTTTCCAAATTAAGGAAAAAGGACAGGAACCGGAAAGTTATGCTTTTTCACCTATGTCTGTGTAAACAAAGCCAGTAATTACCAAAACTCAAATTGCTGCTGAAATTCTCCATATTTTAACGTGTGCACTGTAGCTCTTGCTACTAAAGCTCTGCATATATCCTGGGAAGTGAATCCTGAATCAGGAAACAGAAAAACCGATTCAAATAAAATTGGGCTGAGTTCACGATTCTTGTATTCATGAGATTCAAAATTCCTGTGAGGAAATCTGCAATGCTAATTGACTTGTCTTCCAGAGTAATAACAAAAAACAAAACAAAAAAGGAACCAAAACAATGGTAAAGTGTGGGTATCCATGCAGAGAGATGTGCGCATCAGGCTTGATGGGGTTTCAGTGGATTGTGGCTCAATATTCTGCGCCTGTCGGACAACCTCTGTGTGCCAGGCCGCACACCTGCGATCTTCTGCAGTCTAAAGTGGGTACTATCCATTTTTCACATAGCAATATGTCTTCAAATTTTACACTTTTAACAAGGGAGGTTTTTCACTGAACTTGAAAGAGCATTATTAGTCCTTATAATGTTTTAATCACTGTCTTTTTTATTGCCTTCAGGACAAAAGAGCAGTTATAAATGTTCCAAGAAGAGTCAGGAAGGTGAAAGGCCATTGTTTTTGTGCCTGTAGGCACGGGCTGAGTCAAATTGAGTATTCAGGAGATAACTTAGAAAATCCAAGTCTACATTTTCTTTTAATAAATTGGACTAATTGGAATGCCTCTGCGACATCTGTCTCTCTCTTCCTTCCAGACCGACTCTGTCTCTGTCTGCCTAGCTCTCTGCCCAGGGAGGCTGACCTGCTTGACCTCGCCAGTGAGCTCTCTTGTCCTCTGGTTTGCTTTCGGGTTTGAGTATGGAGAGCCGCTGCAGGAGGTCTGAGGGGGAGGTAGGGGAGGTCAGGGGCTCTTCTGCATGGCCCTACCCCTCTGCGAAGACCACTGCTCTTACCAATGTTGCCCTTCCTCCCAGGACCTGGAAACTGCTTCCCCCCGACTTTCCCTTGAGGCCTGGCGCTAAAGGGTAAGCTTCAGTGCACTCCCTTTTGTGGTTTTGACTTCCCACATCTTGCGCACACCTGTATAAATACCCTCTTTGGTAAACCTTCCTTCGGTTATCCTTATTGGATTGTACCGTTTCATATTACAACACTTACAGAAACACAGTGATTCATTTAGTCCTGAATCTAAATTCTTCCCACATTCTGGAGCCACCGTCATCTCTTCCCAGGACTAATAACTGATCTCCTGTGTCTACACTTCACTGCTCAGAATCTCAAGATTCCCCATCACAAATATGACAAAATCCAAATTCCCTGAGATGATTCCACTTCATCATCTTGAGTTCCACTTATCTCCCAGGTTCTAGGACAGGCCAAGTTCTCTTTTGCCTGAGGAACTTTGTCCCTGTTATTCACTCTGTCTGGGCTCTTCTGCTCCCCACCCTTCTGCTCCCTAACCTTCATTTGGTGAGCACCATCGAAGACAAAAACTGAGTATGTAAGGAGATAGGTTTTATTCAGGCTATTGCAATAGGGAAAGCATCCCAGGTCTCAAGATTAGAGCATTAACTTTCTATGGTTGCTGTAACAAATAACCACAAAAATTAGTGGTTTGAAACAGTGGAAAGTTATTCTCATACGGTTCTGGAGTCCAGAAGTCCAAAATGAGTCTTTGTGGGCTGCGCTGCCTCTGGAGGGTCTGGGGGAGAATCTGTTTTCTTTGCTTTCCCCCTCAGCTAGAGCTGAATTCCTTAGCTCCTGGTGGCTTCCTCTGTCTTCGGAAGCCGTGGTACAGCATCTTCTCTCTGACTTTCTCTCTGCTTCCATTCCACGGCTGCCGGCTCTTCTGTCTGGAGTCCAGTCTCCTTCTGCTTCCTGCTTACAAGAATGCTTGTCATTATATGTTGGGTCCACCCAGACAATCCAGGATAATTACCACATCTCAAGCTTTTTAATCTTGTTGTTAAAAGCTCCTTTTCCATATAGAATAACATTCATAGATTCCAGGGATTAGGACCTGGAAATCTTTCAGGCGCCATTCTTCAGCCTACTACAGTGTGCCTCAGCAGGGTGGCTTCAGAGTTTTATAGGGAGGAGTATGCAAGTTACAGGTTGGGTTATTTACAGTTGGGATGGTTATTCAGTCAAAAGAAGTTTCAGTGAAACAGAAAGTGTTTGTTTCTGTGTCTAGATAGTTTCAAGGGACAAACAATTCAATTCTTTGCTGATCATTCATGAGGCAACAGATTCAGGCAAAAAGGGACCTGTCTGGGTGTGGGGTAGTCACAGGTAAACATGGAAAAGAAAGCTTGGGGAGATTTCTTAACGATCACTGTTTTCCAAGAACATAGGGCTCAACCAGGGTTCATCACTGTCAGCACCTTCTCATCCAATATTTTTTCATACGCACCTTCCCTGAACACCTTATTTAAATACTGCCTTTCCCACTATTCTCTGTCACCGTTTCCTCTTCATTTCCTTCACAGTATTTTTAATAATCCACAATTGTTTTGTGTACTGTTCACGCATCTATCTAGACCATAAACTTTTTGAGGTCAGGGAACATGGTTATCTTTTATCTTAAGAGCTTAGAAAAATGTATCTTTTTATCTCTACAGCCTGGCACATTTTTGCTGAATTGACAAAAGAAGCAATACCAGATGGCCAAACAACTCTTGAGAAACTGTCTAGTCATCACCTCATTGGTAGTAAAATAAATGAGAAGAAAAATAACAGTCAGATGAGCAGGAAAGAGAGACCCCAGGCAGAAGGGCCCACGTGGTCAGACACACACACAGGTGTGTGTAGAACGTGGGCCATGACTGGTGTGAGTTGAGCTGGTGGGGTGGAGTTCCACACAGACTCAGAGACTGGCCCCCAAAGGAGGCCGGGCTTTATGCTTCCTGTTCCCCCCAGGGTCCTGATTTGTTCATCCTTTCAACAAGTATTTGTTGAATGCATCCCATGCGCTAGGTATAGACTTTGGGGGTGCAGCAGGGAACAGACCAGATAAAAGGGAGTCTGACAGTACATAGAAGAAATTATTAAAGTAGTGCTGAGTGTTAAGGAGAAAAGCAGAACAGGAGAGTGAGATGTGGAATGTAGACTTGTGATTTATAGAGAGTAGCCAGGGAAGGGCTCAGTGAGAATATGCCATGTGCCAGGCGTGGGATGGGGGAGCAGGAGGCATTTAGCAAGGGGGCTTTTCCCTGAGAGAGGTGGGAAGCCCTTGGAAGATTTTGATAAGAGGAGGGATGTGCTTTATTTCATTTAAATAGATTGTAATTCATTTAAAGGCGTGCTTGGGCTCCTGTGCTGACACGAGCCGGGAAAGGATCAAGGACAGAGGCGGTGGTGGGGTGAGCAAGGATGGCGGCAGCACGGGCCAGGGAGCAGGGGTGGAGATGGTGAAAAGTGGTTAGATTCTGGGTATGTTCTGAAGCCGATTAGATCTGCTGATGGGTCAGATGTGAGGTGAGGTAAAGAAGTCAAAGGTGATTCCAAGATTTATGGCAAGGATGGGGTTGCCATTCACTGAGATTTGGAAGAGTGCTAGAAGAGTTGCTTTGGGAAAGAAGATTAAGAGCTCAGTTTTGGACAAAAAGTTCAAAGTGCACAAGTAATACTTTTTTTAAAAATAGAATTCATTTTGTAAATGTACCTGTGAGCATTAGGAAACCACGGACTGTGGGTCCCGTCTTTCCAGTGTGATGTTTGCATTAGCGGCTAGAATAGTTTCTCATCTTTCCAGACATGCTATCGCTTACTTCTCTGAACTTCTCACTGAAGAATTCTTCTCTGAATTCTCCCTGAGCATATTTCTACCACTTATTTGTTGGGGGAAGTACAAAAGGGAAATGAGAAAATTTTGGAAATAATAACTGAGAAGCTGTATGTGAAATATCCCTGTTTCTTGCCTTCCTGGGCACTGAAAAGAAGATGAACTGTGTTGGGAAGTTCAGGAGAGCCTCTGGTGTTGGAGAGAGCCCTGCATCAGAGTGGAGCCCGGGCTTCGGCCCCCAGGGCTCCGAGGCTGAGTCCACACACAGCTCTGTAGTGACTCATGAGTTTCTTTAAAAAGTTGACTGCTTAACTTTGTCCCCAAACAACCTTCTGCTGAGAGATGTTCCAGGCTGAGAAGGAAAGCAGTCTCCTTGCTCCAGTTGTCGTTGCTAGTCACCTTCTCTGAGGCAATGACATTCATTACCTGGGTCTTGACCTCGACCTCTGAGTTCTTGCACATTCCTCATCTTGAACTACCCAGGTAGTGCAAGTATGCTCTTTAAGTCTTGACCAAGAGTGTCACACATGCTGCCTCAGCAAGCAGTCAATCCATGTAAATTCATTTTCCACATAACTGAAGCTTAGCTGTCCTATGATGCCAGTCAAGTGAAGGAGAATTTTTCTGAGCATGAACTGCACATATTTTTGCTTTCTTAACCAGAGCACAAGGAATAAAAATCATTTTTTTGTGCCATTAGGCTGTCCTTTCATAAGGTGGTGATGCCCTCAGGCTCTAATGAGGTCTGTAGAGTCTGTGCCTCCTACGAGAATGATTGTAACAGGCTATAGGTTGGGAGGTCCCCAGGACCCCCCACAGGGGGCATTTGTAATGGGGTCTAGAACTCGGGGTGTTCAGGAATGTAGGATATTCCCCAATAGGCCTGGCTGGGGAAGGGAGACATAGAGCAGGGACACTGAGAGTTACTTTGGATATCAATAACAGCAGGCCAGCTTCCAGCCTGAATGGAGCCAGAAGGCGTGCATAACTTTGACCCAGGATGTAGCTGGGAGGCAGCTCCCCTGGTTGCAGCACCTGTGTGAGAGCTTGGAGACAGTTTGCTCCACCTCACAGGGCCACGCCTGCCCGGACTAATGACTGCAGCCCAGGAAGGCAGAGAGTGCGGGAGTGCTGGCAGGTGTAGCCCATTGTGGGAGGAGTCAGAAATGGGGTTGGTTAAGGAGCAGGTTCCAGGCTGGGATGTAAACTAGAGGCTGCTGCGCTTGTGGAACCAGGAGAGAACGATGAGAGAGGATGAAGGACTGTGGATGAGGACAATGCGAGGCCGTGAGGGAAGGAAGGGAGTGAAAGGACTCTCGCTGGTGGGACAGGAGGGGGTGCCATGTGGTTTTGGATTAAGAACCTGAGATCGGAGATCGTGGCGGTGATGCGGTTGATGGTGCTGGGAGCTGCAGGAGACCTGCCCAGCCCAACACAGATTACTGGGAGGAACCCGGAGTCTAGCCGAGCTATGGGCTTCTACTTCCTTTTCCTGAGATACGGTCCAACCGTATGTCCAACCATGACTGGCTTGGTTGGACAGAGGGGGTTAGGCAGGACTCTGTGTGTGTGTGTGTTTTAAAGGGCCTTGGATTTTTAATGGTGACTTTCTGCCATTACTCTAAAGCTGTTTAACTTTTGAATAAATAGTTCCTTTCCTTTTCACCAAACTCTGGCACTGACAGCCACAATTCCTAACACCTGGTGGCTGAGAAGAGGAACCTAGTGCGGAGAGACCCCGGGGGAGGGGCTCGTTTCAGTAACAGGATCTGGCCTCCCTCAGTGGATTCATTTGGTAACATGACCACAGACTAACATGTCTGAGGCTGGTATTTGCTTTTTTAAAATGTTTTTTTAAATGTTTTTGATGTTTTGCTACATCATCCCTGCTGACATTTATTGCTGGTTACTACTCACTTAACATGCTGGAAAACATTGACTGCAAAACCATGTAAACAGAATTGTGTACAAATATTCTGTCTGAGAATCCCATTTTAGTAGCAGAGGATCTTTGATGTCTTTTTAGGTTTTTTTTATTTTTTAAAGGTTTTATTTATTTATTTTTAGAGTGGAGAAAGGAGGCAGAAAGAGAGGGAGAGAAACATCAATGTGTTCTTGCCTCTTATGTGCCCCCCTTACTGGGGACCTGGCCCGCAACCCACGCGTGTGCCTTGACTAGAAATCGAACCATCAACCCTCTGTTGCAGTCCTGCGTTCAATCAACTGAGCCACACCAGCCAGGGCTGTCCTTTTCAGTTTTAACTTATTTTTATGGTTGTATGTTTCCTGAAAAATGGGCATGATATATTGTACATAGATAGAGAATTTACTTATTTTTAACTTATTATCTGATTCCCAGTTCGACTCCTAATAGCCGAGTTATGACCTTCAGAAATGTAAGATGGCGGCTGTGGGAGGCAGAATTCTAAGATGGTCCCCAGGCTTTCTACCCGCGCCCCCCCCCCCCCAGCCCATGTTCACACCCTGTGTAACCTGCTCCCCTGAGTCTGGGGAGGACCTACTGAGTATGAGGGGATACCACCACAGTGATTAAGTTGGTTACCTTACATGCTTGGCAATGGTGAGAAGATTTTGAATATGTAAAGTCCCTAATCATTTGACTTTAAGCCAATCAAAAGGGAGACTGACCTAGGTGGGGCTAACTGAATCAGGCAAGTCCTTTAAGAGAAGGGTTAGAGGTAAGAGGTTTTTTTGTCTGCTGGCCTTGAAGAAGCAAGGTACCAGGAGTTCTATAGCAGCAAGGAAAAGAGTTTGACCAAACCATGTGAGCTTGGTGGAGGACCCTGTGCCTCAGAGGAGACCACAGTCCCAGTCTCACCTTGACTGCAATGTGGTGAAACCCTGAGCTGGGGACCCCGTTAAGCTATGTCTGTACTCTCAGCTCATGGAATCTGCAAGATAATAAGTGGGTGTTGTTTTAAGCGGATACCTTTGTGATAGTTTATTATGCACTAACGGAAAATTAATACAGCATCCTATTTGAGTTTTGTGTTCAAAAGTGCAAAAGAACATACTGGACTTGCAGTGAATACAAGGGTTCACACACACTTTATTACTTATATAGTTAGCCCATCCCACTATGGACAATATCATTTCTGAATTTTACTCAGCCCAGGAAATAAAAACTCAGAACCTATTTAGGTTAGACTTGTCATTCCTGAGTTTCAGAAAATAAAATATGCAGGGCTCTAGTGGTCAATCCAACCCACTATGTCTCTTCTTTATCACTTTTTTCAAACAGGAATCATAAATTTAAAAAAAACATTTTTAAAAATAACCAAAATGCAATAAAACTAATTAGTAGGCATATGGTGAGTTCAACATCTTTTTTTTCAAGGTGATATTTCAGTTGCTTACTTATTTTATAAATAAATGCAACAAAATATAATGATAACATATCATATTTTTGAGAGTTTTATACATTTTTAAAGTTTATTACATATGACTTTTACAATAAATGTCACCTCAGACATGAGTTAATAATTAAGCAGTCTAGCACATAAGTAGTATGTTTATTTAATTTTGAAAATATTTTGAGGAATTATTATTGGTGTATGGTAGGTAGTAAATCTCTGTCTCACAGACTTGTCCTTTGTTAATCTCATTTTCCTCTCCAGAGGCAACCCTTAGCAGTTTCTGTGCATTTTTTGACAGATATTTTATACAACTACAAATAAATATTCAAGTAATTATGAATATTCGTTGTTAATTACTACTCAATGTTATTAATTAGATTAACTGATTCTCTAACAATAAGATCTTTTTGCATTCCTATAATATCTGTATTCCTGATTATGGTGGATTATTATTTGGATATATTGAAAAAATTATCTATATAGCTATAAAATATAGCTATATTTTTTAGCTATATTATTAAAAATAAAGTACTTTATTTTGGACTTTTACATATTCATATAAGAAAGTGATTTGCGCACTCCAGTTTTTATGGTCTGTCATGTTCTGGAACTGAGTTTATGCTAGTTTCATAGAATAACAGGAAGGGAAAGACAGTGTTATTTTGTTCTGTTCAGCAATAGTTTAAAAACAATGGTAACTATCTTTTCTTGGAAAGTTTAAAATAAGCCATCTAGAAAAAAACCCTATCAGTTGATACCTTTTTGGAGCTAAATCTTTGACAATCTTTATGTTTTATTCTGAGGTATTAGAGTTTACTGGGTATTCTATTTCTTGTGTTAATTTTACTAATTTGTATTTTACTAGAAATTGATACATTTAATTGGAATCTTTGACTTACCAGTCTGAAGAATGCTTTAAAAAGCATTCTTCTCCAAATTTGTACCCATAGGTCCTTTGCTCATTTGTAAATTTGTGTATTTATATTTTATCCTTTGGCATTTTTTTCTTTTTAACAATAACAACAAACAGCACTTGCGTTTGTCAGTGGTCCTGTTTTTGTCTTCTCCAAAAATAATAACGTCTGACACTGCATTAAGTACTTACCACAAAGTGCTCAGCCAGGTACTGTGCTCAGCTATTAATGCACATGATCTTATTTCCTTGCAACAACCCTCAAGGGCAGATTCTTAATAACTCTCATATTACAAATGAGAAAATAGATTTAAAAATTATATTTTATTTTTTATACTATTATAGTTGCCCCAATTTTCTTCCCTTTGCCCCCCTCCACCCAGCACCCCCGCTCCTCAGACAACCCCACAACCTCAGGCAATCCCCTCACCATTGTTCACGTCCATGGGTTGTGCATATAAGTTCTTTGGCTTCTCCATTTTCTACACTGCACTTTACATCCCCATGGCTGTTCTGTAACCACCTATTTGTACTTCTTAATCCCCTCACCTTTCAGGAGGCTTGGTAATAAGCCCTCCACTAATAAGTGGGGGAACTGAAATCCAACTCTTTTCTCTTTGACTCTAGTGCCTCAGCTTTTCATTTTACTTCTTTCTTCCTTAATTTCTTCTTCATACTTTCCTTTCATTATGTGGCACAGTTTCCAACTTCTTAAGTGGGATGTAAACTTGCATTTTTTATTTATTAATAAATGCATTTATAGGCATACACTGACCTCTGAGTACTGCTTGATTAGCATAAAATACATTTTGTTATGTGGAATTTTCAATGTCTTTTTTTGTCAAAGAGTCCAAAATTACATTTTTTACTCTGCCTTATTTAGAAGAATTTTCTTTTCCAGTGATTAAGGTTTGTAATATTATTGTTTATATATCTGTAAATAATGTTAGTTTTATTACATTGTGATATAAATGTGATATTTACTACGTCTACATTTTGTAATTTACTCAGTTATCTAATGTATGAATTGCTTTTATAGGCATTGTGTAGATTTTTAAAACATGGTGTATTGTCTATGGATGAGCACCATTGTACCTGTTAAATCCATTTTGTTTGAATTCTCCTGTATTTGATCTGCCACAGGTGGTGATATAGGTGAGCTGTTTCTTAAGAAAATTGATTTTCTGTGATTCTCTTCTTATATTTCAAGCAATTCTTGTATTATTTATGTCAATGCCACGCTGTTTATTTACCTAAAGCTCCATTATTTTTATAGCTATATTGTGCCTATATATTTTTTATAAATATAAAATGATATTCTCATGTCCTTTCTAATTCTTTCAGTTTTAAACTGAGTAATACTGCCGACTCTATTCTTTTTGTTTGAATATTTCTATATATTTTTGTTTATTCTTTTGTTTTTAGCCTGTTGCTATATACTTTAGGATATGAAGGTAGAGATAGTTTGATTTTATTTATTTTTATTAAATTTGAGAGTATTTAAGAAAGATAAATGCATTTACTTTCTGCTTATTTCTTGTACGTATGATTTGTATGCTATTCTATTGTATGATCGTATTGTGTTGCATAATTTCTTTTTAATGAGAATTTTTTCTGATTGTACTCTTTTAAGAATTTTTTCTTGTTTTTATCTTCTATATGTATTGAAATCTACACACAATTTTAAAATTACATTAGAAGAAACATTTAAGTTATTCATTTATGTATGTATATATTTATTTTTTAAAAATATTTTATTTATTTATTTTTAGAGAGAGGAGATTGGAAAGAGAAAGAGTGGGAGAGAAACATCAATGTGTGATTGCCTCTCATGTGTCCCCAACTGGGGACCTGGCCTGCAACCCAGGCATGTGCCCTGACTGGAAATCGAACCAGTGATCCTTTGGTTCGCAGGCCTGCACTCAATCCACTGAGCTACACCAGCCAGGTATTTTTAAAATTTTTTTATTTATTATTGTTATTGAGTTACAGTTGTCCAGCCTTTTCCCCCATTACCCCTACTCCATCCCCCCACTCCCACAGTCAGTCCCCCCCATTGCCCATGCCTATGAGTCCTCTATTCATGTTCCTTTGCTTGCCCTTTCCCCTTCTTTCTCCCATTATCCCCATTCCCCTCCCTTCTGGTTACTGTTGGTTTGTTCTTTATTTCAATGTCTCTGGTTATATTTTGCTTGCTTGTTTGTTTTGTTAATTAGGTTCCACTTATAGGTGAGATCATATGGTATTTGTCTTTCACCACCTGGCTTATTTCACTTAGCATAATGCTCTCCAGTTCTATCCATGCTGTTGTGAAGGGTAGGAGCTCCTTTTTTTATTCTGCTGCGAGGTATTCCATTGTATAAATGTACTGCAGTTGTTCGATCCACTCATTTACTGATGGGCACTTAGGCTGTTTCCAGCTCTTTGCCTTTGTAAGTTATTTACTCCTATCTATGAACATAGGGGTACATAGGTTCTTTTGGATTGATGTTTCAGTGTTCTTAGGGTATAGTCCCAGCAGTGGGATTGCTGGATTGAAAAGCAATTCCATCTTTAGGTTTCTGAGGAAATTCCGTACTGTTTTCCACAGTGGCTGCATCAGTCCGCATTCCCACCAAGAGTGCACGAGGGTTCCCTTTTCTCCACATCCTCTCCAGCACTTGTTGTTTGTTGGTTTATGATGACCATTCTGACTGGTGTGAGGTGATCTCGTTGTGGTTTTAATTTGCATCTCTCTGATGATTAACGATGCTGAGCATTTTTTCACGTGTCTGTTGGGCTCTCTATATGTCCTCCTTGGAGAAGAGTCCGTTCAAGTCCTTTGCCCATTTTTCAGTTGGATTGTATATCTTCCTTGTGTGGAGTCATATGAGTTCTTTATATATTTTGGAGATCAAACCCTTATCAAAGGTATCATTGGCAAATGTTTTCCCATATACTTGGTTCCCTTTCCATTTTGTTTTCTTTAGCAGTGCGGAAGATTTTTAGTTTGACATGGTCGCATTTGTTTATTCTTTCCTCTATGTCCCTTGCCCTAGGGGATGTATCTGTGAAAATATTGCTGTGTGGGATGTCTGAGATTCTCCTGCCCATGTTTTCCCTTAGGACTTTTATGGGGTCATGACTTATATTTAAGCTATTTTTTAAAAAATCATACTTAAATCTACAATTATGCAAGTTATTAATGCCAATAATAAAATAGTGTGCATGGGTTTTTCCTTAAAGAAGTGCCACATCGCTGGCACTCCTGGCCCTGTAGTGGGGAAGCAGGGAGATGCTATACCTAAAAGCCTTCAGAAGGTTTTCCATTAACACCACAACAATGCCAGGCAATAGAATACTTTGTCATGGTTTAAATGGCAGAGATTTTTCTTCCTTAGTGAGACCTACTATAATGGTGTGTTTAGAATGGTGTCACAGATGAGATAGAATCTTATATGTCCTCTTTGAAAACACTTTTTCTGCACAAGGGTGGGAAGACTGAAATTGTTTTCAACATCAGGATTTCAAAAAGAGGTAAGGCTGAGCTACACACCTTGCTGTGGAGAAGAGGTCTCTCCTGTCGGCGGGGCCAGCATGGTGGGGGGCACTGTGGCTCTCTGAGAGTGCCTGGGCCAGAGGCCCTGGCCTGGAGCGTGGCCTCGTCCTTTTGGTGCTGCCTGCAGCTGATGGGAACGCCATGATGTGTCAGCGACTGGGACATCTCAGCACCAGAGTGAGTCTCACCCAAAGAGGAGTTTCTCCTCTTCTCTGTTTGTGGCATCCAGACAGATCCCGTCCTTGTGTCAGCGTGTCCCCTAAACCTCTGCAGAGGAAAACGTTGGCAATACCTGGTGAACTGGCTTCAAGTGACTCATGTGGTGACATTCGGCCAGGAAGGCCTCTGCAGGTGCTAAGTCTTGTACACCACCCTGTCAGTGAGCAGATGTGGCTGGTTGTCTGTGATTGGCACGGGGACCTCCACCACACGACCTGGTATTGTTACAATGCTCCTGTTTAATCTTAGCTGGAGACCTGGTTTATGTCAGCTCAGCACCAGTTTAGTAACCCAGCAACCCGAGAGCGGTGAGACCCAGGGACAGGATTTTTCATCCCTGCAAATTTTCTTCTTTGTGTTAGGATAAGTTGTGTACTGAGGGAGGACTCTGTCTTTGGCTCAGCCTCTGTGGCAGGCAGCTGTCTCTCTGGGATCTTTCAAGGGCACCCATGAGATACCCAACTGCAACACCCATCTGCTTCAAGGGCCCACCAAGCACACGGTTTGGCCTCTCCGGGTAGCCATCTCTGAATACTCTGGGCATCTGGCAAAAGGGATCCCGCTAGTGTTGTACCCTCCTACCTCGGGCTCTGGCTTCCCGCTGCAGGTTGGGGGAGGGGTTAGCAGAATTCTCCCAGGTCTCTTGCAGTGATTTTCTGTGCCGTTTTTTTTTTTCCTCAGGAGCATTTGTTTCAAGGTGCCTTTGATAGCTTCCTTCGATCTCTCTCAACTAAATTGTGTTTTTAAAAATGTTACCCCATGGATGGCATCCTTCCTTGGCATCCTACTGTGATGCCATTTTTTTCCACTTTTATGTTTCTTTGTTCATTTGCGGGGGGGGGGGATGTAGTAAACAACAGAAAAACAGAATTAGATGCCTTTGCTCGAGTTGTGTGGTTTGAATTTCTTGGTTCATTTGTTTGTTTCTAAACAGAAGTCTGGTCATCCTGCATTTAGGATGTCTGCAGGACTTACAGAGAAACACTATGAAAGTTAGTGATTGAATAAGTGTATCTGAGACATAGGGGAGGGCTGGGTTGGAAATCGAAATTTCGTCTGGTCACATGATCACTGGAGCAGGAGAGGCTGGCTAGAGTAGCAGTTTCAGAATCTCATCGGTCCCTGTCCCAGAGATTCTGATCCAGCAGGTCTGTGGGAGTCTCCAAGAATGCACAATCTCTTTTTTTAAAACTTCCTTTGAAAGATTGTCAAACTTGATTATTAAGAGAAGAACTTGTAAGACAGCGCTTCCAGCATGGCCCTGTTCACGTAGGAAAGTTCATGGTCTGCACTCTTATGGACATGGCTGTGCTAGGGATGGTGGCAGGGTCATCTTGCCGTAGTGAAGGAGTGCAGGTGAAGGAGTGCACACAGGTGGAGATTTTGAAAAGCCCTTGTGGAAGCAGCTGATGGGAAATGTACATAAGATGAGAGGACACAGATAGTGGGATGTCAGGGAACTTGTTTGTATGACTTTCCCCTTCCTGCTGAGAAAGCTGAGTGTAGACATGGGGACAATGGGTGGTTGGCTTAACAGAGCTGGGTGAAGCAAAGGATAAGGGCAGGGCATCAGGGCTACAAAACACTGCTGGTACCTGAGCGCAGCCCCCATTCTTTCAGATTCCTGCCGCTCTAACCTATTCCCAATACAGCTGCTCTTGACTTTAAAACCATCAGCCTCTATTGCCACCCAGCCCTTTTTTCTGTCTGTGCTCTTCTCCTTTGTTAACTTAGAAACCAAGGACATTTCTCTAGTCACTCTTTTGCCAGTAGCACAGAGAAAGTTAAACTACTAGTTTGAGGTCAAACCACTAATAAATGGTGAGAGCAGTCTGGAGGGGCGTGTGTGTGGGCCTGGGGGGGGCTGTTGTTGTTTAACCACTACATTATATGGCCCCTTTCTTTGGCATGGTGATGACCCACCCAGACCCTGTTTAATGCAAGACTCAGTGCCCCAGCAGCTGGGAGTGCTGTCAGCAGACAGGCCTCAGCTCTCAGCTCTCAGAGAGTGGCTTCTGCCAAGATCACACCCCAGCCTGACAGGCCACATCCAATGACTGATCAGTGAGGGAGAATAAAGGCCGGTCCTCTCAGCCCTGCTTGGGGCTACTCTGAAGGCACCTCTGTCTCCAGAGCATCCTGTGGGCTCAGCTGACGCTGACCTGTGGCCTGCACCACAGCTCACCTTTCCTTCCACCCTTCCTGCTTCCTGTTCCTCTCTTCCACGGGTGCTGATCCCAAGGGTGCTGATCGCAAGGGTGCTCCTCAACAAACATGCTCCACACTCAGCTCTCTCTGAGTCCGATTTCCAGGGAACCCAGCCGAAACAGTCTCTCCAAGAAACAAGAGCCAGACTTTGCTGTTACAGAAGTCATTACTTCTCACCTTTCCCAGAGACCCTCCCAAGTGTTTCAGAGAGTGTCAGGGCCAGGTGAAGCTGGGCACACCTGTCCCTGGTCACCACCTCTAGTCATTTGGATTTCAGGTGCAGAGGCTCACGAGAGAGGCTCTAATCTAGGGCTGAGTTAAGTCAAATGCTCCCACACATGGAGCGGGCATAGCCTGCCACTGCAACTTTGCTGGCTCATTGGCTTCCCCGGTCATCCTTCTGAGACGAGTCTGGGCTTGGAAGGCCTAATCTTAAATCCCAGTTTTCGATAACCTTTCAGATGAGGCAAATGATAGAAATTTTAAGGCTCATATCTGCTCCACCAGTGCATTGTGATCTTAGCGACTGAAAAATAAAAACATGACCTAGGCCAAAGTGCATGAATTTCAGTGCTTTTATTTCAGGTTTATTGTTTCCTTTATATTTTAGCAGTTAGTTTAAACAGTTAAAACATGTCAGGAGAAAAAGCAAGTCAATCATCAGAAAACAAAATTTTGTTGTTTTTTTCCAATGTGATTAAGTATTATAGGAATACTAACAAAAATGGGAAAACAATCAGTACTTACATATTTTAAATTTTGCAAGTTTCTCCACATTTGAATTGTTCTTTTAAATCCATATAATCACTATATAAAGTAACTAAGTAAATGATTCAGGATGTATTTCTTTATAATGTTTAAAAATTTGTGGTTGTTGGTTTTCAATTACTAGACATCTGAAGATTTCATCTGTGCTAACCACTTAATTAGAAAAATATGCAAAGAAATACTATGGTGGAAATTTCAAAATATTTAATAGGGAAGAAAGCTAAGTTTCTACTTTAATAATGGAACATATTGCATTTAATGGGAGTGCGCGTTGCCTCCTAACGCAGCCAGCGCGCGCCTCAGCCAGCAGCGCACTGACGTGCACGTTATCGCCAGCGATCGCTCTGATCACTCCGAGTACGTAATCTGTGCTACATTAAATAACCTTATTTTGGGAACTGCTTTAAACATTTTGTAGACTCCAGTGTTTCTTAAAGTTTTCAGTTATTGATTTTCAAATCTTCTTTGTAGGTATAAGCCTCTCAGAAGGGCAAGCATAATCATGTTTCCTGCCCGGCTGGCCTTTGCCTTTGATAACCAGCCGTGTTCCTCCACCAACCTGTCAATAAGCATTTAGTGAGAACCTGCCGTGGGGCCAGGGCCTCCGTGGGGGCCTAGGAGCAAACAAACGTTAGTTTTGCCTGGAGAAGCTTGCAGTCAAGTTGCTGCTTTTCCTGAGCATAAAGCAGCATGGGTTTGCTTAATTTTCTGGTGTGTCAACAGCAATGACAAAGATGTTTTTCTCAGATGTGCCAGTGGCTTTGACACTGCCCTTAAGCTGACAGAAGAAAAAAAGCTCCTGTTAACTAATAAAAAAGTAATGACAAAATGTATGTAGAAACGTGTACTATAGCTTCCAGGGGTTGCCTAAGTGTGGATCGGATTTACAATATCAAGTACTGGACCGGTTCTTAATCATCCATATGTTAAGTTAAAATGTGCTGTGATTTTTCATGATTTAAGAGTAAAACGTCAGGACATTTTTGTGGTTTCCTCTAACTAGTAAGACAGGAGGGAGGTTCTTCGTGAGGATTTCCAGCCAAGCCATGTACAACCAGTCTGATATGGATCCTTTTCTGGCCACTGGGAGGCTCCTGCCAGCAGGGGAGAAAAACAGAAAACAGAGGTGAGAGCTACTGCTCGGAGTCAGTCACCCCTCCAGTTGTCTGAGCTGCTTAGTAAGCAGTAGCCTGACACTTCTGTACCCCTCCTCCCCAAGATGAAAGCACTTCAATGACTTTGAGTATAGGTATTGTACTAATGTATTTCTCAGATAATACAGATACCTATAAACCAGGGAATTAGGTTTAGGCATTGTAGAGGTAAAACACAACTATAGATTTTTACTCCTTTTTAAAAGGTAAATTAGATCAATCAATACCTCTACTCCTTTTTTGGCAGAAATAATTTTCCCCAATAGTTCAAAGCTCTTATATTTGGAGGAACCTCAGAAACCAGCTATTTGAACCACTTGATTCAGGAGACCATTTTATGTCTTTGATGGACAGTCCTCCAGGCTGGGCCTTCCTAGAAGACATATTGCCTTTGTGTGTAGGAGTCAGTTCATGGGCGATTAATGTGAAATAGTTGGAGATTCTCATATTTAGCCATCAATCTTTAGGTCGATGAAAGACATTACTATTTTCAGTAGGTGCACCCCTAACATGTGTGGGGTGGAGGGTCTCCCCTTGGCCTCTCCGCAGATGGCAAGGAGCCTTGTGAACAAGCAGTGGACTGCTCACCTCAGGAGCACCCACCTAGCGAAGGGGCCTGTGGGCCTCGTTGGCCGACTGGAAGCTTGTCAGGCAGGGGATTCCAGGGCCGGGCTCCTGGAGCGTGGTCTGGAGGGGCCGCCGGGGCTGCAGGTGGGCACTGCCCTGCAGCAAAGGGCCAGTGGGGCCACTAAGGCCCCTGGGCCCTGGTTTTCTAGGTCTCAGGGTGACAAGTGTTTTTTTTCATTGTCTAAAATCCCACATGTTCCAATATTTTTGAGTTTCCACCTGAATAGGCATGAACTTTTAAATTGATTAACCCATTTACTTAAGATTTCTCTTAGGTACCATTCTTAGGTATCATGCTGGCACATTCTTAAATGTCTGCAGCGATACTTACAGGACTATGAGATTAGCAGCTCTCGAGTGCTCCTGTAAGAGCTCATTCAGTCGAACTTGGCGGTAACTCTGTGGACAACATTCAGATTTTGTTGAGGGCAGTCTTCCCAGAATTGTGAATAAGAATTTCTCTTATTACCTCAAATTATAGACAAGTAGAAAAACCTCACTTCTAAAAAATATTACACTGATTTCATTCAGGTTTGGAAACATAGAGTGTTTTTAAAAAACCCATGAGAAATTTTAGGGATATGAAGTGTAGAACCAGGTTGTCACTGTGCTGTAGTGTCTCGTTAAATTCCAGGTGGGAGAAAATGAGCAAACGATAGGACAAGAGTAAAAAGAAGATGATGACCACCAGTTCTGGGGACGGAAGAATCGGAGTCAGTTTTGAAGAAAACTGACCCGATCTTCCTGCTAACTTGATATCTCAAGAATATAGATTATATCCCCATCTACCTTTCTTTAAACTCTTTGCATGTTTTATCAGCAGAGGGTACTGGTTTCACCTAAACAGGCACCAAAAGACGAACCTGGGAAAATAATTACACTTGACTATTTTGCAGTGATAAAAACAATAATATATATTATTATATATCACTTGTTTCAAAAATGGGATTCTAGATATGTGATTTGTTCAATTATATGAAAAGGCTTTGTTAGAACTGGGCGGTTTGTTACACAGAGTTTATAATTTTTAGTAATTTTTCCACTAACTTTGAAATGCTTTTACTACCTCCTGCTCTAATTTGTTCTAACTTCAGTTCCTAATGGAATTTATTTAAATTTTGTAGTTTAGAGGTTCTTGTGGCCCTTTTTCTTGAATGTTCAGTCCAATTCAAGTGTCGGTTCTTCTGCTTTACTCTTCTGTCCCTGCCTTACTCACCCTCCTCATCACAGCTTCATTGAGGGCCGTCCAGATGGCCGATAACTCCTGTCTTGTGTTTCCCAGAAAACCCCACCATTTTACGCCCATCCTACAGCCTGGGCCTGCTCCAGCTTTCATCCTTACTATCCCATTACCTACTTTCTCAGATCCCTATGCTAGTTTTCACAGCTATCTTTACTCGTTATGGCATCAGGTGGTGAGGCAATCCATCTTTAACTACTTTGCATACACACTGACTTGACTTAAATTATTTTAGACTGGTGGGTCTGTCTCCTGTTCTAGAAAATGAAACTTGAAAGCATTTTTCACAATATGTGTCAATAACCTGTGTTTTTTTAAACTGTTAAAAGGAATCAATTTCATACTAAGTAAATGAAAAGTTTTCTAAATCCTCCTATCTGGTAATATAATTGAAAAGCACTTGAAAAATGCAGGAACCCTGGATCTTAAATAGTGAAATTCTATAATAGATACATTACTTCTTGATCTTTAAACCGACCGCTGTTTCCTTTTTTCAGCTAGTTAGACAGTAAAGTAAAAATTAAGGAAGACAAGACTTCACCTTTTCCTTGACTGCTTCCAGTTCAGCATCTGTAATTTTCCATGGAGTTTCTCTCTTCAATTTCTCAGCAGTTGTTAGATCTTTGCAGCTTTCATGGAGCCGGTATTGTTCTATCATCTCTTCAAAGCCTTTCCAGCTGAAATTGGAATCATAAAGGAGGTCTCACAGTGGGGAAACTAACTCATTATGTAGCAGATACTCCTGGTCTGACTGGCTCTTCTGGCTGCAGGATCAGAGCTGAATGTTGTGAAAATCTTTTATGAGTTATCTTTGAAGTCATTCACTGTGGGTGAATGACTACAGTACTGCCTCCATATCCAAGGAAAGGCCTTAACATGCTTGAGGACTTGTCTACCGTTTAGGTATTAGAACCACAATATAAACACACCAACACAGAGATAGTAGTTATTCAGTAAATACGTTTTCTGCACAGTATCATCAAAGACACAGCTGTAATGCAGACACTGTAGCCCAGAAATGAATTTCCATCAGCCTGATTTACAGATTCCATGGCAGACATGCATGAATCAGTGCAGGAGATAAACTAGGTTCCTTAGGAGTTGGGGAGGGCTGCCCCCTCACCTTCAGTCCACAGGACAATGCCCACTCATGGCAGGCAGGAGGCGCGGGCAGGTGGGAGAACAGCAAGGCTCCCACAAGTTCAGTGGCTACAGAGCAACTTGAATGTTTGCTGCTAATAAGGCACCTTTGTCCTTCCGCTGTTGTTGCCTGAGCTTTTCAAATGGCTATTGTTAAGGTGCATGTTAGAAAAAAGAACAAAAAATCAATAATGTCTAAAATTCTGAGGCGTTTTAGAGTAATTAAGAAGAAATCATTTAGTAGAGAATTGGGAGCAGCAGCAGCCAACGCTGTGGGACTTTTAAAAACTGCGGAAAAATCTCATGCTGTCCTTCATAACAATCTCATAAGGTGTGTCTCTTTTAAATGATAGCACAAAACAAAGCTTATGATTGATGAGAGTGTTGTCTTTGGTATGCTACTCTAATGATCTCAAATATAAATAATTTTCGTTGGTTTTATATAATGTAGCTTGTGTGTAATTTAGTAACTTTGGAATGAGTGATAATTACATTCAATGTGCTGTTAGGCTAAGAAAGTAAAATATGAAGCTGTGAGTTCAATGACCTCATCAGCTGGCATGATTCAGGATTCACAGATCAAAGTGCACGGACTACTAATGAATAGAAGGCCCCTATCTGTGTGCCTTTGTTAAGGGATTGGAAAGATACTTAATGCAGTAGATTTCTGACACAAGGACTTATTTAGAACCCTGGACAATGACAGAGAAGGAATAAGACTGATATGCCCTGTTATTCTGTCAACCACACAGTACTTGTATGCGCAGTTTGTTCCCACAGTGCCGCGCTTTCAGAAGCCTTGGGCGGAAATCAGCGGGAAGGGTCTGGCCTAGGCGAGAAGAGCCTGGGTTCTCCCTCCAGCTCTCCAGTCCTCCTCCACAACATGGGTGACCCCGCCTATACCAGGGGTGACAATGGCTGCTCAGAGCTGGCATGAGGGTAGATATGAGGGTCAGTATGGTGCTTTTGGTGACAGTGCTATGGAAAGTGTGCAGTGCCCAGTTAAGGCAAGGAATTTGTTTTACTGCACAGCCCCAGGTCGAGGTTGGCCACTGAGGGGCTCTCCGTTGAAGCTCTCCATATGCTTATTTTGATCACAATAAGAGTTTCCTTTGCACCTTAATGGGCTTATAAGAAAAAGCAGTTCAAAAATAGTTTCCTAGGAAATAGAAGGTGAAATGGAGGTAGCTGGTCATTTCCCAGCATTTGCACTACCTTCCCCATTGTGGTCTGAGTGGGAATGACTCCATCCGCAGCATCAGCCGATGCACACAGTTCTATCCTTTCTGCCAGCGTGGCTGGCCAAGGTGGGCACATAACCCAGGAAAGCTCGATGAATAGGGACCTAGCATTCCACTTGACCGTGGTGAGTGGTGCAGTGGCTTAGACTGGTACAGCCTAAATGGTGCCCATGACCTGAATTCAATGACCAGGGAAGAGACAAGCTTTCTTACTGAACATAAACTGGCAAATATGTAGTCCTGGTTGCTATGGACAGTCATCTTATTTTTATCAGCAAAATCAACTTGAACTTACAATTTCATAATGAAAGGTAGAGTAAAGAGAATGAAAGAGAAATAGTCTTTGATTGCAAAATTAACTTTCTAGAGCAAGCTTTACCTAAAAACCAAAATACAAGGTGGGGACTCCCCCCAAAATGCAATTTACTTATAAACACTGTGTATTTATTCTTACATGTGTAAATTCCAGTCACTTTCAAAGTACTTTTCATGTCATGCAATACCCCTATCGAGGTGTTTTTTCCACTGCTCGAAACAGTTTCTGAACTCATTGATTTTGATGCCTTTTAGTACTTATGCTGTTTTTTTTTTTTGTTTCAACCCTTCTACATCGGCAAAACATTTCCCTTTGAGGCCTTTTTTTAAATCCAAGGAAACAAAAAAAGTCACTCAAGGTGAGGTCAGGTGAACAGGGAGGGTGGGGCATGGGGGTCATGTAGGCTTTTGGTCAAAAACTGCTGAACACTGAGTGTACTGTGGGCAGGTGCACTAGTACATCACCCATCATGAAATGGGCAAATGCACTGGAAGAGTCTTAAAAAGAATTCACTGAAACCGAATGCAGCCTCTCACAACAACACCAGCTGGTACACTGCTACAGATGGGTTCCTAGAACATTCAACTAGCAGGGGGAGCCAGCACTGCAGGAGGCCCACCTGCCAGGAGATAATTCCATTTTTTTTTTGTTTTTTGGTCCCCCCCATGTACACTTGTACTTTTCAGTTATGTTTGATATAATTTCTATTACTTTAAGTCATCATGAGTTTTCTTTTTACTTGCAATTGAAATATGCTAAAGTGATACAGAAGGTTGTCATGGGCTGTATTTGTCCATTTGTTTTCTCTGAACTCTTACTACTCCTTGACTATGTTCATCTTTGACTTCTTCATCCTCACCCCATGCTGGTCATTTCCCATCTCCTAGCTAGGTGGTCCAAAGTTAGCTGAAGATTTTTATTTTAATTCTCATTAAATGTGATGACTCAAGAATAGGCCAAGCATTATATGCTATTAAAAATAAATGAGATTTAATTCAATTAAAATATTAACTCCAGCTGCCTTGCCTTCTCCATCCTGTTCTTCATAATAACAAAATTTAAAATGTTTTTAATTGTATAAAAGTTTCCCCCCTAATTTCATAAGATTTCTTCTTTCCAATTAAAGTACTAGTTATTTTTATGGCCACTCTAGCACCTTTAAACTAAATTATCTAGTTAATTGCTTCTAGTTTCTCCTGATTTCTATATAAAGACTGTTGTCCTTTTGGCCTACGACTTTTAATTCAGTTACACAATAAAAAATGAAATTCAACCACAAGAGCTTTTCGGTTTTTCCTGGCTCAATTAGTTTCTCATTAACTTTGCTTTTGTACTTCCTCTCACCCTTGCTCTATATTATAGATAATGTTTCTATGATAAAGTGTCCCCATCATGACTTACTGATGTTTTATGGTAGTTGAAAGATTTATTAAACACAATTTAAGGACATTCAACCTTAGCCTCCAACACCGAAATCACTCACAAACTATCCTGGACATTCATTGTTACCCAGTGACTAAAAACAAAGACAGAAAACCAGGGACCCCGGGATAGTTGTTGACAGTAGGTGAGGGCTGCTCATCCAGGGAGGCCCAGGTGGGAGCCGATGCTGAGCCAGTGCTCCAAGCTTTGGGACCTGGGCCCAAAGCTGCATCAGCCCAGAGGAAGAGTTCTCTCTCTCATTGATATATCCTGAGGTGCTGCCTTTTAAAAATTATCACAAAGGTGCCAGATGTGCTACCAGTGACCATGTGTGAGATGCACTGAATCACCATTCTGTGTTCTAAAATTTACCTGCCAGTGTTAGAACAGCCGTTGCCAGCACCAGGTAAATAGATGACTGTTTTATAAAGGCACATGGCATTGGGTGCCGCAGAGGCTGAAGAGAGCGGGGCAGCCCGCCCAGCACACCTCCTCCTGGCTGCCCCTTAGCTTTGTGCCTGGGGAATTACTGCAAAAGCTGGCTAAATAACTCCAGCGAGAAATTTAATTTTAATTCTTCCTCTGCATCTTCCTCAAGACCTTGAAGTATCAGGGGAAAAAACCTCAGAGACTGTGAAAACTAATTCATGTGTTTTCCAGAGAAAGGGAGATAGATCTCTTCATTGCAGAATGAGGAGGATATGTAAGAAACATCCAATTAAAATAATATCTAAAATTAAATTTAGCTACTGGGAAACAAGCAAAAATGTCTGGGTCTCTGCTTCTTATTACTGTTCATAGAGTTTGATCCCTGAAAAGAGAAAACCCTGACACAAGGGTCAAAGGTAGTAAGAGGAAGAGTGGCTAGACTGTGCTGGGCAATGAGAGGATGCAGAGGCATGGCCAGTGGAAGCAGCACATTCACATTCTTGGTGATTAGACGTGAATGATGGGTATGATGGGCTGACCATGGCATAGACTAACATGGAAGAAAGGGAAGGAGCCCTGGCCAGTGTGGCTCGGTTTGTTGGAGAATCAGCCTGTAAACCAAAATGTTGCCGGTATGATTCCTGGTCAGGGCACATGCCTAGGCTGTGGGTTCAGTTCCCAGTCAGGGTGCATTTGAGAGGCAATAAATCAATGTTTTTCTCCCTCTCTCCCCCCATTTCCACTCTCCCTAAAATCAGTAAGTATGTCCATGGATAAGGATAAAAAGAAAGAAAGGGAAGGAAACAAGGACTTGGGTAGAGAAAACCATATTGATGGGTACGGGGGCAAAGAGGTAGGAACAAATTGATCAACAAGCATAGATAGTCCTTAGCTGCTGATAAGATAAAAAGCAAACAACAACAAGAAGAATTCAGCTCCAAGTAGGTGACTCATTTTTGCCCAGGACTGAACCAAGGCTTATGGAAAATCCAAAGTCAGCAGGGCATACTGTGACCACCCTCTAGACAACAGTAAATGGGCCTGTACTTGAGAAGCATTGGCAGGCTCTGGCCTGCTGCTAAGTGGCACATGCTAGGTAGTCATCGGACCTGCTATGTTATGAAGGAGAATGCATTTCCACCAGTCAGAGCCATAAGAATAGCTCATTTGATCACATCCCTGCAAATGCCAAGAGACAATGACTTAGACATTAAAATTCTTCAAATGAAACGTGGAAGGCCACCAGAGATTATTGCATAAAGGAATGTGTGTTATATGTAATATAAGGATATATTACATAGTAATAACCTCGGTCAACCCTGACAGTTACAGCTTATCACAGTTAAGGTGTTCATAAAGCCATTTTAAGTGACCTGCAGCTTTGGAGGCATCTCGAATACCTTCCAACAGCATGAAGTTCAAGGTTATTCAGTAAATAAGAATGCATCCTAAATTCAGATGATTTTCAGTTGATTATTAAGCTCATGTAGTATGTATGAATCAAAATAAGGGGAGAGCAAGAAGACAACAGTCTTCTGAGGAACATGGAATGGCAACCCCAGAACAGCAGGAGGAGGGAGCAGGCACGGCCAGCCGGAAAGAGGGGAGGCCCAGGACCGGGGAAGGAGGCGCAGGCACGCCTTCCCGCCTCTCTGCACTCTAACCTTAGGAGCCCCACTCCACACCAAGTCAAACACGTGAAATTACATTCAGACACAATAGTAAACGTGATTTCAGACTGTAAACAATTGAAAACATTTGTAATTATTAACTTACTGCTCTGAGTAGTTCACTTAACTTACAATCAGCTGTCATTTCCAGGTAATCTTGCACCTCTGGGAACTCCTGTGAAGGTCTAACCTTCAAACTGTTTTTAAATATCCTGGACTTGAGAATTTAATAATTAAAGAGGGTTAAAATGAAGTCATATTTTGAAGACACTTGAACAATTATTTCAATTCTGTTATTTTTAAATTTGGGGGCCAATACGTTTCCTTGTCAGGCTTCAGGCAGTATTCAAGACCTCCTTTGGGGGCCCTCATAGACTCTAAGTATTGAAACCTAAGTGCCTAAAAGCTAGAATGGCCATGGAGGGCTGGCACTGTCACTGTGCCAAGGGGACACAAGCTGTTTCCATGTCCTCTCCACCAGAGCTCTCCATCCAGGATATCCCACCAGTAACTTTAAATAACAGCAACTTGCCCTGACTGTTCAGAGTCCTCTCAGCTTTCACTTCCTGCTATTCTTGCCACGATAGACACCAGGAACATGAAGGGCGATTCTAAAATGCTAACTAAACTGTACTTCCACAATTCTCCCTCTCAAGCTTGTCTCCACCGTAAGACTTTTCCTTTCTTTAGAATGTACTTGACAGTACTGTGTCGGGATCATTTGAAGTCCCTTTTTATTATATCCTATCAGGAAGTCACTGCAGTAAATACATAGCATTTTTACCCTTTTAATAATAGACACAAAAGAGATGAGAGACCATCACAGATTAAAAAAACGGACTTTGTGAAATGTTTCATACCTTTCTTTGTTTGGTTTAATATTGATGTCACCAATGATATGAATGTCTGCAAATTTTATTCTAAACTTGCTCAGAAGGGAGGCCATTCTGAAAATACAAGGAAAGAAAAAAAAAACCTTTGTCATTTCATATTTAGCTACGTTTCACAGAGTTTTGTGTTTAAGATATCCAAAGCAATCATGTCTTATGTCCACTTAGCTTTCAGACAGTCTTTCATTACTGTTTGATTTTCATTATTGTACTTGATAGATATATTAACTGTGGATCAAGCTATTCTGCTGAAGGCAAAAAAAAAAAAAAAAGATCCTGTAGGTACAGACATTGGAAATAGCAAACCCAGCCTTGCATTATGTTTCAGGGAACATAATGTAGAGCTGCCAAAATGTCTTTATCATTTGAAAAAAGAACAAGTTTTAATACTTATTGACTACTATTTTGCTGATAATTTTTAGAGTTTACTGTCCAAATATTGACAAACTAATAACTATATTGTGGACTCTGAGAAAGAAGATACCCTCTGAGAAGGGCTCCTGCTGGCTAACTGGACTCAAATTTAAAATCAAAGCCAAGCAGCTATTTCTAAATAGGGGCCTTGCACACAAACTGCACTTGTGGGAGAGGCCTGCCCTGCACCGCCTGCCTCCGGCACTGAGCTGGCTGTTTGCACTGTGTCCGGCCATCTGAGCCTGCTCTTGTAAAGAAAGTCTTGGAATTTGATTTCAGCCAGTAGGACTGAGGCTTTCTCAGTCCAATCAGAGCTGCACAGCTATAGCTGCCTCAGCATCTTCTTTGACCAGAATGACTCCAATCTGACCAATGGTGAGGTTGGTCTCAACAGTCATGAATTTACACCCTTTCACACTACAAAACGGGTGCAGTGACTGCAGAGTCCAGCAGCTGGGTGGCAGCGGGCCAGGACTAGGACCAGGGGCAGCTTCTCGGGTCTCCCCTAAGTGACCCCTGCTGCAGTGCCTGCTGGGAGTGACCGTGTGTGGGCCTCCCAGAAGGAGCTGTTGGACACAAATGCCAGCAGGCTCTTCCTTTCTGGGATTCACTTACTAGTCAGAACACAATAAACTTTATACAAGATAACGATACTTTCATTCAAGACAAGATGAGGCTTCTGTGCCAAACTCCTTTTTGAAAGCATTTTGGTGGCAGAGGATAAAAGGACAGTGATTTGAAAACTTACACAGATAATTTATTGACTAGAACACCAAGTAACTATGAAGCATATCATGGTGGATTTTCTTTAAATCTATTGTACTTCAAAGTCACTTAAAGTTCTTATAATTGGAACATTAGAACAACAAACATCCAAAATGTGCTAATGCAAGTGATAAGTTGCTTACGCAATCTTTTCTTCTTCAATGCGGTTAACCTTCCCTCCGACATAGATTCTTAATTTACAGTCTTTCCATTTTTTCCTGAGAGTCAAGATATAGGGGATAAGGAGTGTTAACCCTGAAAAAAAGTAAATTATGACAGAAAAAGTGAGTATCTCTTACTGAAAGAAAATGAATGGCTTCACATCTTTTTCCATTCCCATATTCATAGCTCCTAAATAATGTAAAGTCTTTGGAGAGCACAGAAATGTTACTCTTTAACTGCTATCTTTTCCATATACCTTCCCATGCTGTTTGTTAAATTTGTCAACACAGAAATTCTGGTCCCTAGAGTATATTCCAGAAAATTTTACCTCCATCATCAAACAGCCACCAAACATCAATTGTGCCTTTTCCTTGCTTCTTTTTAAATTGGGTGCTGGCTTCTACCAGTTTCTGGTTGAACTCCCCCACATGCATAGACTGGATTGTGTTAATGCTGCTGTCTGCAATGAAAGGGAAAGTAGTATATCCATTTGTCTTTTGAGGAAAGGAACAAAACAACTTTCCAATAGATCCATTTAGGAAAATAGAGGAAGGGTCATGAATTAAGAGTTTTTCTACTTATAGGTAAATAGTGAACTGTGTTTACTGAAAAGGGGAGATAAAGGTTGATCGAACATGTGATAATTTGTATCACCTTCGGTAGTTTAAAAATTTTTTAAAAATTCTTTAACCCAGAATATGTTTTAGAGAGAGGAAAGGGGGGAGAGAGAGAGAGAGAGAGAGAGAGACATCCATGTCAGAGAGAAACATCGACTAGTTGTCTCCCATAAGCACCCTGACCAGGCATGGAACCCGATATAGGCATGTACCCTGACCCGGACTTGAACCTGCAACCTTTTGATGTATAGGACGATGATCTAAGTGAGTGAGCCACCTGGCCAGGGCTGAAAATTTTAGATATTGGTTTTATGGATTATTTTCAGATTATATCTTTTTCCATTCCCACATTCACAGCTCCTAAATAGTATAAAGTCTTTGGGGAACACAGAAATGTTATTCTTTAACTGCTATCAGTTACTGGTCTCAGAGTGAAATCATTACTTAGACATGAAACAATCTAAATTAGCTAGAAAAAAATCCTGAGTTTTACAAATTTTGGATATAACTCAACTTAATCGTATTTTCAGATTTACTCAAAAGTAGAACATAGGGCGATCAGTTTTCTGGAAAGAAGTAATTGAATCAGTAGTATTCCTTCATTAGACAGTCCCTGGTGTGAATTCCATGAATGCAAATCGCGCAGGAGGCCAGGGATGATGTGCACGACTGTGTGCGACCTTCAATCCTAACTGTTTAAGGAGCCTTGTGAAGCTAAAATAAAGCCATTTGAGCTATTTCAATTTCTGTGAATGAGATCAAAAACCCAAGAAATATGGGAAGACAATTTTTTTACTTGAGCTATAATTAAGGGTGCACATGAAATAGTTGAAAAAAATGTTAATGCCATTTCCAATCCAACATGGACACAATGAAAGTGTTCCGGGGAACGAGGCCAGGTTTGAACTAGACTTGTTTCTTCTGTTTGCCAGTAGGGGTTTCTTTGCTACACTGTGTATATTATTTCTTATTTCCATGTCTTTCAAGGTTGTGACTTTATCGCTTATTTCAAAGAGGTGGTGTCACCGTGGTGCTCGGAGGAGGGCTGACAGCCGTGCAGACCTTCCTCTCTGATCTAAGGGCTTCTAAAGATGCTTTGTTCTGTCTTTTGCTGTTTTCCTGTTTTGGGCCTCCCTGTTCCTAAGCAATTATCTTATATTGTTTTTATCTTCCCAGGACTGCTGAGGGAGAAAGTAAATGCATTTACAAAATGGACCAAACCCTGCCCCCACTTACACGCACATCAAAGCCTCTGGAGGACTCTGAGCATGAGAACCTGGAGGCAGAGTTGGTCTTGACCTAGATCTCAAAAGAGCTAAGCAGCAGAAGCCCAGAGCAGTGCAGGGGCCTGCACTGAGCTGTGTCTGAAATTTTAGGTGTTGGGTATAACACACAACCTTACTTTGCTTTTCCAAACAACGATCTGTGTTGACTTTCGAGGAGTAAATTTTTGCCAAAAGTATTGTGATGCAGAAATAGGCTTCCAGAATAAATAAGTCCCCTTCATTAGTAAGGATATGAATGCTGCCCTCCTCGCCATCAGCTAAAGAATGGTAAGAATACTATTGGGCTATGACTTCTAAATTTCCATCACTTTTCCAGACTGTGCTACTGAATAGAGCAGATTTGATGGATAGTTACCTCTTCTCATGAATTAACCAAATAGTTGGAAAGAAAAAAGGTGACAGCATCCAGATGGTCAAACGCTAATGTCTATAGCCTTAAAGTCCTGATAATACCACCAACATTATTAGATTTAAACACATTGTTTTCCTAGACAATGGCATTTTAAGGGTGACAATACAGAATCCGCTTTCTTAATTGTCCATGCAATATTGCAGGTACCTAAGGGAACCTCTGGCACTTGAAGGGGTATATAAAAAATATATATATTTTATATGTATATGTAAATTTCACCCTTGGGTTACAGTAGGAAAACAAGGAAACAAAACCAAACCTTTACCAGTGTAGGAGACAGCTTCTTCAAAAGGTTGGATTCTGTCAGCCTCGCCTAGAAGGCTGCTAGATCTCAGCTTGGATCTTGCCATTTGACTTCAAGACCCTCCTACAGAAGCCATCTTTCCCGGGCTGCACAGCAGTGAATGACTCCAGTAACCAGGATTATCAGTTGTGTGACAGAATAAATGTTAACGTTCTAACTTCTACCAGCAGAGGTCGCTGTGGACCTCATTAAACTCAAAACTGCAGTATTTCTGTAAAGTTTTCAAAAAAACAAAAAGCAAAAACAAAAAAAACCCAAATGTTTGAATCAGCTGTGTATGAAACTTATAGTGGGATTTTTCATTTCCAGTCCTCTTTAATACTTAGATATTAGTGCACTACGCAGCCACTTACCTTTTTTAGAAGGTGTCTTAGTAATGTTCAACTTGCCAGCTTTTTTAAACAAGCCTCGGATGCCTCCACTTCCTTCCTCACTGTCGTTGTCTTTGATAGTCGCTTCCAAAGCCAGTCTCTCCTGTTCTAATTTCTCTAACTCATCTGAGGAAAGAAGACAAAGTCACTTACTAAACTCAGAGAAACAAACGTTTTAGGAATACTCATAAACCATTTTAATGTTAAAATGGTATATCTGTGATAAAATAATTATCACAATGTGATTTTTTCTGAGTGATTATTAAAAATTAATATAATACCAGTGAATTAAATTAAGAAAGTAATAATGACCTAAAAATAGCTCTCTGTGTTAATTATAATATATGAAAGTTACTACATTTTTATTGGTAAGGGCTAGTTAATGTCATCTTTAGTCACTTCATGCAAAAACCAAACAGCCAGATCCATTGTACATAAGATCTGATACACTGAAAGCCACTGATTTTCTGACCTGAGCCACTGAGTCAGGTAGTTTACAGGCGGAAGTGACCGGATTACAGAAGTATGCTAGGTGTAGGCCAGGCACGACGATGCCTCCTGAAGCGAAACATAAGACTAGAGAAGAGGAATTCAGGAAAGGCAACCAAATCTTACAGTAAACTTTATGGGCTCTGAATACAAATGACGGCGACGAATGTCCACCTTGAATTCTTCCCGATAAACAAAATACTTTCTGGAGTGACCAAAGTGAAAGCAACCAAAGCTAAAATGTCTGTGTGCTTGTCTGGGTTCAGATTGCTAAAACAGGTCTCATGACATTGGAGTCTGGAATAACAGGCTGTGCAGAATTTCCTGACCATGGTTCAGACCCACTATCCAAACTTTGTGTTGTATCTGGCTGCCTTTTATCTTTTGGGGCTTTTGATTGTGATGAAAAACTCCTAGCTGCTGTGTAATGTGTCACAGCATTCTCTGACCTCGCCTGCCCCGGAGCAGGGTAAATAGACTTTGAGAGCAGTCGTAGGACAGTGCTGAAGAGGGGTGGGCATTCCTGCCTCCAGTGCACACAGCGACCCTCTGGTCAGATCCCCTGGTCTTCTTCCCTGCTGAGAACTGAGCCTTAGAAAATGAGCAATGTTCTGAGACAGAGAGTAGAAAACCTAGATTCAGTGTTACAAAACACTGGTGAGGCTTCTGCAAATGTCAGCCCTCAGAGCCTGTTGCCTCATCTATCTGGGAAGCGAAGCTATACAAACTCTAGATTTATCAATTATGTACTAACTAAATCTGTCAGGACAGTCACATCCCTAGACAGTGCTGTTATTCAGCTACACAGAATTGTCTGGCCCCTTTCCAGGTCTTAGCAATTAATCTTTTGCCAGTGGCATGAGATGTAAGGTCAAATCAGCCATGTGATTTCCCCAAAGCTTCAAAGGTTCTCAAGATCAGCAGCTATAGAAAACCTGAGAAATTAGACTGATGGTATTAAAGCTCAGAAAGGAGTTTCTTACCCCTGACTTTTGAAAGGTGAGTACAAGCTGTATTGCGCTGGGGATCGTGACCGATTATAGCTCTGCTGCTGGCTTTCTGTGACATTAAACAAGTCATTGCCTTTTTCTATGCCTCTGATTTCCTATCTGTGAAATGGAAAACTGTATCCCTTTTCCCTTTTCCTAGCATTGCAAAAAGAATAAACGACAGTTCTTGTGTAGTGATTTGGAGCTCCCTAAAGAGCAAAGCAACCAGTGCATTCTACAGGCAGTGTATTTATGCAACTCCTGCAAATGGGCTTAGTCATGCAAAGCAAACTGAATATTTTGGAGAGCCTGAAAGTTCTTTTAACTGTTACTATTTATTACACACTCTCCAGGTTCCAGGAGCTGTGTGCATGTTATTCCTTGGCAAATAACTCTGAGATAGTTACTGTGATAATTCTCATTTGTGGATGAAGAAACTGAGGCTCGGAAAGGTTGAGTAACATGTCTGATGTCTGATATCACCCAGCAAGTAAAAGGATTCAAGTACAAAGAGGTCTGCTTGATTCCAAATCCTGCATCCTTCCAACGTGAAAGACCTTTTGCTTTTGGTGTATTGCTGTTATGTCAGAGTTGTCTTATTAACCTCCAGCTCTTCATCATCAGAGGAATCCAGACATTCTTAAGCATGTGGGATATATCAAGTTAATTTCTCCAAACTGCAGCCCCTCAAACATACCATGGTAAAGGGAGGGACCCTAAAGATTCAGGTACATGTCTCAGGCTGCCCAGAGTAGCAACATCAGCATCATCCTGGCCCTGGGTGACGGCACCCAGGGGCCGTATTATTATCCATATTTTGGGGTGCTGCAGGGGGCAGCTGTAGAGTAACTGCTCTTTGCAGACATCTGGAAGGTGCATATTTGGAGGGTTCTTTGGGGGCAGCTGTAACGACGAGTGGAGAGGAGTTCCCTTTGCTTCCCCTTTTTGGCTGGCTCCAGCACACCCTGTGATTGGCCAGTTAGTTGCCATGTTCTTTGTCCTCTAGTTTGGACAAAGGAGAACAGAAGAGAAATCCTCCTTTGTAACCGAGTCAGCTGGCTGAGTACACTGGGAGCTGCTCCAACAGTCTGCTCGAAGGTGGGTGCACAGCCCATGCTGGACAGCGTGAGCTGCAAACTCCCAGGCCTGAGGGGCAAAGCCAGACTTGGAATGAGTCAGTTTCAACAGTTCCCTCAAAGATGACAGAGACAGAGGCTATTCTAAAGGCCAAACTCTGCTTGTTGGACCATCTGGAGTTTTCGGATCCATACAGTGGTGTGATCTTCGGCACAGTGATTTTGCAAGTTCTCATTAGAGTTAATTCTTAATTATTCACTTTGTAGGTGATCTAAGGCCTCCTTCTGTGTACTCCCTCCTCTCTCATTTCAGCACCGAGTAGAAGGGATGTTCTGATGCTCTGATGGGATGCTCTGCTCTGGCAGGGATGAGCCATCTCTCTGGTATACTGCTTGCCTATGTTTGCGTGAGAAATCCAGAGCAGACTCTGTCAACCATTTCTTTCAACAGGAGGGGGCAAGCTGACCATTAGGCACAGGCAGGTGAGCCAGGTAGAATGGCTGGAGAGACATAAACTGCTTTCCACAGGGCTGACAATAAAAACGACTTACTTCATCACTGCTACCATCACTATCATACTACTTTTGTGAGATTCCGGGTTCGCAAAGCCTTTCCATGTGGTATCTAATTTGATCCCCATGCCAACACTGGGATGCAGGCAGAGCTGGTAATAGTCTCCCCATTTTAACATAAAGGAAACTTGGGTTCATCCAGTTCTAGTGATTTGCCCAGGGCTGCACAGCCGGTGCCCAAGCCCTCTGCTTCCAACGCTAGTGCTCACCGCTCTTTACCATTGTTTTTCAGTGACTGCACTGACTGGCCAGCATCTGCCAGTGGGAGGAACACCCAGTCTGCATTTTTTGAAGAACCCCTCCCACCCAAATTTCCCAACCAGAGAAATTCACATAGTGCTCTTCACTTCCTCCATCCTGTTTCAACATTCATGACCGAGGGGCACAAAGCAGTTGGAAGATACATGTCTGTTCCACCCCCACTAGACGGCAAACTGCTGAAGGAGAGTGTAGGTTCTATTTTATCACCACCATTTACTGAGAGATCGTTTTGTGCCAAGCAAAGTCACACCTTGGCACTCATCAGCTTCAGATCTCGTCAAACCCTGTACTCCTCGCATTTCGATGAGAAAAAAATGTTTCAGCACTCGGCTCTTGCTCGGGACTCGTCGTACTTGCTGGAACTTGTATGAGTTGCGGCGCTGCCCCCAAGAGAAAATGCTTCCTCTCTGGACGAGTCCCGAGGTGCCACTGCACAGTGTTGAACACGAGGCAGCCTTTGCATCTCTTAGTGCGAAATACTAAATCTCTAGGCAGGCACTGTGATTATTCCAATGTGAACGTGTGCAGTGAAACACAGAGGGTAAATAATTTGACTAAGGTCGCACAGCCAAAAAGTGTCAAGCTGGGGTTTGAGCCCAGGCCCGTCAGAGTCCTATGTTTAGACTTCACATTCTCTCTCTCAGTTTTGTAGTTTTCCCCACACCCCTCTGCAAGTACCACCATAACAAGTACTCAAGGACAGTTTGTGGAAATAAAAGAACAGGTCAGTGCTGTTAGTACAGCTTAAAACACTTGAGAGTATTTTCTCTATAAAGGGAGAAGAATAAGTGGATGTCAGGGATAAGGTGTGTAACGTGTGCGTGGGGGGGGGGCAGGTACAAAAGACAGTGTTTGAAAAAAGGAGTTAATGCTGTGACCAGAGGGAGAAAGAGCGGGTTGGTGGTGTAAACCAGGCTGGAAGGGGACTGCAGGTAGGACTGGTGGGATTAATCAGAAGAATGAAGGGCAAGGAAAGGGGTCCTTTCCCTGGAAAGGGCCACCACCTATGCATCAGGTGGGAATTTTAATCTTCCATGTTAGGTAATTCCATACTCCATCTCAATTTGCAAAGCCACAATAATAGAGAGAGAGTAAAATCCTGCCATTCTCTCAATGTAAGATTAAGAGAATCCCTGATTTGGATAAAAAAAAAACACCTTAGGCTTTAGCTTCTCTCTGTTGAGTGAGTTTATAACCAATTGTTCATATATAACCCCAAACAGTTCTTACAGTGAAAATAGTGAATCCTGAGCCGTATCTTCATAAAAATGCCAAACCACTTGAATAGTAGTTATTCTATTTTCATGTGCTTTATAAATTGATTGTATGGTAACCAGCTGGAGTGACCATATTTTGAAATCCAATCTAGTGCTGAGATTGCCTCAAATGTTCTCTCCTCAGTCTTTTTTTTTAAAGGTATTTTTTTAGAAATAGGCAGGAAGCTGCACATCACAATTCACTCCGAATCTTAGGGAGAGAGAGCAGTCAGTGATCTCACACCAGGAAGAACAGCAGGGAGCACAGGGAACCCCCCTGAGGAACTGCACCCCCTCCCACTTTGCGGCATCCTTCTTCTCTATTAATTATTAAATCATGCTTCTTCCTCTGGTCAATCAACTCAAAGCTGTAAATGCTCACATGAATCAACGTGCCGTAGCCCGGGCAAAGTCTAGTTGGACCAAAGGCAGGAAGCAATCCTGCAGTGGCCACCGCCCAGTGAAATAGTTATTTACTGCACTGCCATCTGTCTCTATTTTGCTAAGCCACTTCCTCAGACACGGCAGAATCCCTGTGCTCTGAGATGCTCATAAATCGTGCAGTTCTTACATGGAATACTTGATCACAATGATTGCAAATCACATGTCATCACTCGATTTCTTACCAGAATAATTTGGACTGTCTACTAAAGTTGGCAAACTCGCTAAACACCCCTGGGAAGTGAACAACATGAAATACTGAGGTTTTTGTGTTGTTGGGTGATAAATTAATTTATTAAGAGACACTATCAGCCACCAGTATTGAATGAGTTGCTGCAGAGTGCAAGTTAGAATGTTATGAGTATCGATCTTATTTATATAAAAAGTTACTCTTCACATAAGCCTGTGGCACAGAATGGAAATAATTGTCATTAGCTAGCAAATTACCTATAAAGTTGATTTCTATTCACTGCTTTATTAACTACAGTATATGGGCACTCAGAATTGCTAATATTTCCTTTAAATTATAATCTGTGATGACACCTTGGTGCCTGTGTTGGAAAAGCTATGATGATAATCATTAGCATAGTGTAATGCAATACTTAAGATTTATCAGGCTCTTATTAAGCCTTATATTACAGCATAATATAATGAAACACAAGCTTATTTCTTCCAATTCAAAATCTAATATGAGGGTTGTGCCATAAATTAAATAAACTTCAAAACAATGCATGGAAATTCAGTGTAAAGTTAATTTCTATCATTATGCTGTTGTTTTTCTGCATGTTCCTCATGTATTTGTGTAATATTGGGTTTTTTTAGCCTAGATAATTGGTACTTATAGTTATTTTATTAGCATCCAACTATAATTTCCCTTTCTTGACTAAGAAGCAGAAATATTTCAAACATCAAAGTTGATATAAATCAAATACATCCCTTGGGAAATTAAAAGGGGAATGCAGATCACTGCCAGGATTCCTTCAGAAATACCACATGCAAAATGAGCTTCTGTATTGCTTTATGGAGCTAAATTGATGATGCATTTTGGTGGATGGAGTCGTGAGGGGTGGGAGCAATATTTTTCAGCTCTATCACATCTTTCACATGAAGAGATCAAGATAACATACAAAGCAAAGATGTAATCTGAATATAATTGTACGTTGTATTCTGGTGAAAAACATTACAGCACAAAAGGCAGACAAAATTAAAGTAAAATGTAGAAATTTAGCAACAGAGCAACCTCTTAATATTAGGTTCTTATAAGTGTCCTCGATGTCACGTCTGTCTTATCACAGACAGGCAGCCCCGTGCTGGGGCTTTGGAGAAATGGGTGGAGATAGCCTTGTTCCATCCCCACATCTCAGGTTTTACCACTGTCTCTCATGATGTAAGTCATTGTCTTCTCTAGCTTTCCTTTTCAAAAAGTAGAATAGTGCTTCAATCAGACATGTGTTTGAATCTCAGCTCTACCAACTACTGGCTTGGTGAATCTGGGGTAAGCCTCAATTTCATTAGTTAGAAAATGGCATTAATGATCATACTTTCCTCAGAGGGTAGTGGGACGATAGATGTTGTCATATATGTGAACGTGAGACATAATACATGGCACATGGTAAGTACTAAAAATGTTTGCTATTGTTGCTACTAGTGTATTAAGTTCAATTAGGAAGGAATATATAAATTAATCATGAATACCGAGAGGGTGTTAGTATATTTGGTTTCTAAATGTATTGTAAAATGTTCATAAAAACAAAAAGGGGACATAACAGTCGGAGATTGAAGATACTAAAGGTAACCTTCATGCTACAATGTTGCATAGGATGGACTCTGTTTTTAATTTGTTTAAAGCTCTTTGTACATAATCATAGAGTGTACATACCAGATCGTTGTTCTCTATCCTATACAAACTCTTGATCTCTAGTTTCTGCTTCCTTCTCCTCTTCCCTTACAACACACCAGAATGATTGCATCAGAGAACTCACCTAATCCACTCATGTTTCCTCCTGTTATGACGGAGACAATGTGAAATGGCCAAATAGAATCTGGACCCACGAGGCGCCAGCACCCTCAAATCCCCCGCAGGCTTTTCCTCTCTGTTGGCCCTACCCAGCAAAATCCTGGTCCTCCTACACCCTGGAGGCCAAATGCCGCCAGAGAATAACTGGACAATGAGAGAAACTGCTCTGGCTTCAAAAAAAATTGAGACTAATGTGCACAATCCTCCTCGATTCATCACTCCACTCTTACAA
The DNA here is from genome assembly GCF_021234435.1 of Artibeus jamaicensis. Lineage (NCBI taxonomy): Eukaryota > Metazoa > Chordata > Mammalia > Chiroptera > Phyllostomidae > Artibeus > Artibeus jamaicensis. The sequence continues at coordinate 22,704,237 of NW_026521883.1, forward strand.
AACCACAGATTTCATGAAGCATTTTTCTTCTGTGTCAGGTCAGCTCTTCCATTCACACCTTTCTCCTAATCCCTCCTGTTCCCCCAGGATCTTCCTCCAAGGCCACCCCCCCCACACACACATACTTTTTTTTAACTTTCATCTTCAACCTCTCCCACTCTGTCGGCCCCATTTCCTCAATCTAAAAACATGGCTCTGTCTGGCATTCTAAGGTCTACAGGTCTCCCTATGGTAAATCTCCTCAACATCTAGACTTCTCAGGATGGCTGGCCACATCCATATTCTCTGCTTCATCATCTCCTATTCTGTCCTCCACCCACTGTAATCTGGCTTCTGTGAACACAGGTTGACAGGAATTACTCTCACTAAGATGATCTGTGTTGTGTCAATTACATTTTATTCACCAGTCTTTCCAGTGTATTGGCGTGTTAATGATTCTTCTCACTTTGAGCACTCTGATGCCGCAGCACCATGGATGTCTGGTTCGTTGCTTCTCTGATGGCTCACTGCTTTCCTTCTGTGGGGCCTCTTTCCTGTGCTTTAGGGCTCTTGACTACACACACTTTGGGCTATATTTTCCAATGTCATAGTTTCAACTTTCACCTTCACTGGGATGTCTCCTGTGTTAGTTTGGTAGGGCTGCCATAACATGTGCCACCAAGTCAGTTGCTTAAACAACATAAATTTATTTCCTGCAGTTCTAGAGACCATAAGTCCAAGATTGAGGCGGTAGCCAGTTTGGTGTCATTCTGGTGTCTCTCTCTTTGACTTGTAGATGGACATCATCTCCCTTTCCTCTGTGTTTATATGTGTCCTAATCTCTTTTTATAAGGATGTCAGTCCTATTGGATTATGGCCTACCCTAAGAATCTTATTTTACTTTACTTCTTTAAAGATCCTATCCACCAATATAGTCAGATCTGAGGTTAGGACTTCAACATATGAATTCTTGGGCAACACAGTATGGCCCATAATATCTGCTAAATCTACATCTTCAGTTCATGACTCTTCTTTAAGACCAAGACTGTCTCACTGCCTATTGGACATTCCCAATAGAATCTTCCACAGGAGATTATTTGAAACTGAACCAGGCATTCCTTCACTAAACATACTCCTCTTGTGTTTCTCATTCCATTGGTAGAGCCACTACCAGAAGTGAAAAGGAATCTTTTCACTTCTCCCTCTCTCATGTCCTATCCATGGATCCAACCCTGAAATACTTCTCTTTGTACCTCCAAAGTACTCCTGTCCTTCTCTCTCCATCCATAACTCTAGTTTAGGCTGTCACCTTCTCTAGCCGTGACTAAATGAAAATCTTTTTTGATTTGTCTCTCTGTTTCCATTCATGGTCCTCATTGAGTCCATGCCAATATAATTGAAAAAGTGTAAGATTTAAAACCTAAATTTGACCACATTACTCTTTCACTTAAACCTCAATAGTTCCTCATGGCTTATGAAGTATGAGCCACATTTTTTAATATGGCAAATGAGGTCTTTTAAAGTCAGGACCTTCTATCAGCAGCCTCATATTTCCTATTGCCTGCCCCAACTTTTCACTGAACTAACACTAATCTGATTTGGGTTGCCCATACGGTGCATTCCTCCATTTTGCTGTGTCTTCACGCCGTTGCTAATGCTTTCTCTTTGCCGGAAACGCTAGTCCCCAAACTCAGTTTTTTTCTACCCCAGCATTGCCTAGTTAACTCCTACTCATCTACTAGATCTCAGAACCAAGGTAATTTCTTCAAAGAAGCCTTCTTAGAGTTAGATGCCTCTTCTCTCTTTTCCATAATACCCTATTAATATACCCATCATCACACTAATCATATACTCATTTCCATTACTAGGCTGTGAGTCTACTGGGGACAGAGGCGGACTCTTACCAGTCTTCGGACCTGGCACTGATACCTATATCATGGCTGCTACATAAGAGGCACCCCCCCCAAATCCTTTGTTTTAGTGCTGTGTCATCAGAGGATTCTATTGTGAAGGTAAGTGAAAGATAAGCCATGGATTATTACCCTGTTCTAGTATTGCAGTGACTTTTTAGATGTGTTCTTCATTTTATACACTAGAGGGTATGTTTAAGACTAAACAAGTACGATTGGCCCTTGAACTGTGCGGGTCAATTGAACTGTGAGGTTCAGTTGAACTGTGATCAATTGAAATGTGCAGGTCAATTAAAAAAAGTCCTGTATATGTGTACCTGCTATCCTGTAGAGGGAAAAAGCAAAGTCACTAATTGAATTAGTGTGCTTGCCTCTGACTTCGATTAGTGATTCCTAGCATGATGCATTCAGGCTCATTTTCCATGTTAGTTATAAACTAGATCATAGACTCTTAAAAACAAAATACATGGTTTTCCAAGGAAAGAATTAATCTTCATTTTCTGAAACATTTTCTAGTTTAATTTACCAAAGGTGTTTATTTTCAGTGATATTGGCTTTGTGGTTTGGTGATGAGAAGAGTAATTGATGACAGCTATGGATTATTCTATATTTCTGGTTAGCCAGACAAAGGCCACATGTGTTAGTGATGGGAGAACACTGGGAAGTGTACCAACCTCAAGTCAGCACAAGAACATAAGCTCTGTTTGTTGTTAGAGGCTTTTGTCTATATTGTGCACTGTTCCATCCCCAGCACCTAGTACTCCAAGCCAGCCATGGAGCAAGGGCTTGATAAATGTTTGTTGATTGAATAAGGAAAGTACATACCTTGTACCTGAAGAACCTGAGAGATGTCAAACCCTTGGCTGATTCTGACTATGACCACACCAATCTCGAAATCAAACGCATCACTGAAAGTGGAAGCAAAGTGGTTAGTGATTTAAATGACTCTTTAATACTCAAGCTTTGGACAAATATTGAACTTGCTTCTTGGATTTTAATGTAATTAAACTAAGAAAATTTACTTTAGAATACTACCAAGAGCTTATAACTTTCTGTTTTAGTTCTCCTTTTATACCTTAAAAAAATATTTTATTTATTTATTTTTTAGAGAAAGGGGAAGGGAAGGAGGGAGAGAGAGAGAGGGAAACATCAGTGTGTGGTTGCCTCTCACTTGCCCCCAGCTGGGGACCTGGCCCACAACCCAGGCATGTGCCCTGACTGGGAATCGAACCAGCGAGCCTTTGGTTCGCAGGCCTGCACTCAATCCACTGAGCTATACTAGCCAGTGTTCATTTTATACCTTTTAAAAATGTATTCTGGGTAAAGGTAACTAACTCTTTTAGTCTGGAACCAATTTATTCAAATATACTATCAACTAGAATTCTGTTTAAGAGCTTGTAGCATACTTTAAAAAATTGATTCTTTTCTAATGTAAATAAAACAATTATTGAAATATTTAAAACAGAAACTTTCCAGACTGAAAACACTCTTTAAAATTAGCAACCAAATCTCTTCACCCATGGAGGAGGAATCCTACAACATTTCTGACATTAAGTTCCCAGTTAAAAATGTCTCCAGTTCCTCTAAGGAAATTATGCCATTGACTTTGGACAGACACTTGAAGCAATGCTTTTTCATGGCAACCTATGCTGTTGAAGTTGACTGTTGTGCCTTCTCTACACCCAACCCAGTGGAATTAGATAATCTAGAAGGGACAAAAATACTTTCTTTCTTTTATCTCTATTCCTATAGAATTTTTTTCTCTGCCTGTACATATAGGGCAAACCAATTAGTACTTTGAGCTCATTTATAGTTTTCTCCTTGGGAGTTCCTTTGGTCACTGTCTGTGGATCTGCAGCCCAGGGCCCTTTCCACTGGGCCACCCTCCCCCAGAAACAGGGCAGTTTGTGATGAACTCACTATGTATAAACGAGCTTCCAACAGCTAATATAAACCTGAATTTTCAAATAATGATATAAATAGTTCAGTATAATGTGCATATGCATCCAAACTTCTGTTAGGTGATGCTCTCTTAACAAACTAGATCCATTCTAGCAAAAGTTGCCACAAATTCCTGATAAATCTTGTTTCTAACCATCCTAGATTATAAAAAGCAGACAATATGCTCTACAGAAACATATTTGGATTCTATGTTAGAATCCAAAATAATTTCAGACCTCCAGGGGGGGTCTGGAATAATTTCAGACCCCCAGGGACATTCACATTTTAATCCCTGGAGCCTGTGAATATGTTACTTCATGTGGCAGAAGGGACTTGGCAGATGTGATTAAGTTAAGAACCTTGAGGTGGAAAGATTCTCCTGGGTTACTGGGTGGGCCTGTCCTTGAAAGTGGAATTGGGAGGCTGAATAGGAGGTTAGAGTAATGTGATATAAGAAGGATTTGACCCATCAAGGGCTTTGAAGAGGGAGGAAGGGCCGAGAGCAACGGGCAACCTCTGGACCCTAGAAAAGGCAAGGCGCTCAGTTCCCTTCTGGAATCTCCAGAAGGTGACACCGCCCAGCCCACACCTCGCGATTAGCTCCGTGAGTTAGTGCCAGCCTTTTAACCCACACAACTATAAGCTAATACATTTGTGTTAAACCACGAAGTTTGAGATAAATTGTTAGTGCAGCCAACAAAAACTAGCACAGATTCTCATTAAAATTAAACATACTTTAGAATATTGCAGGCATTTAAAGTCTTTTATTCAAAGAAAAATGGTAAAATACTAAACTGTTATAATAATATCCTTATGATACCAATAATACTGTGCTTGCTTTAAATCATACAACAAAACAAAGCCAAAATGCTAAGAGAAAAAGGATGCAGTATTGTTTATGGCTGTCTTCCTCCTATACTGACACCGTTGCTGTGGTAGGAAGGCCATTCAGTGCTGCCAAGCCAGCCAGACCTTATACTATATAGATTTGAGCTACCTTAACACTGAACTTTATTGCCAAGAAGACCAGTTATTAAGTTGGTATAAAAGTCAGAAGTCTCTTTGGCTTAATATTACTAGGTTTCATAATTTTGGTCCATTTGAAATTCTAGACTGTTTGGGTTAGTGTGGAGGTTGGAAGATGGTTCCAGTTAATTTTGTATCAAATAATGGTCTGTGTGACTATAGATTTACATATTTCTTTTCATAGATTCCAGCTCTTTTTTGTTCCCAAAAGTGAAGATAAAAATTTTTTTCCCCTTCACCTTTTTTTTTCTCCCAAAGGTAAAGATGAAATTGAATGGAGAAATCTGGATAACAGAGGGCAGATCCAAATCTATTTCAAAGAATGTCAGGTCAGCAGCAGACTGTGATTCTAAACATATCATCATGCTGTTTGCTGAGCCTGGCAAAATCCCAACCCTGATCACCTGGTTTAGGCTCAACCTACTTAACTGGTAGCCCCAGCAGGAGCCAGAGAGCAGCATGTGGTGTCTGGACTCCATGCATTTGCAGAACACAATTCAGGAGCATGTATTTAATGCATAGGTTCCCCATGTTAAGAAGAGTAAGTGAATTTCTTTTTGGTCAAGTAATGCATATAATTTCAGAAGATCAAAAATGATCTCTTATGCTTCTTTTTTAGTAGAACGAATATTAGAATGCTTCTGTCATGTTGCCTAGATCTCCCCGAAATGATGATAAATGTGGTGCTGGTTCTAGCAGGGGCCAGAGGATGCAGAGGCACGGAGCATGTGCTTGTCTGATGAGTGAATAGTTCTTTCTTGTGTATTCTGGACTTTCCAGACTGCTTGGGGCATGTTCTTTACCCTTTGATATAAAATCAGAGTGAAATCAGCCCCGGACCAAGGAAATCTTCCATTTTCAGAGCTGTTGACACAAAAGATAGATGCTGACCGGAGCTAGTACTGCCTCCCTTGAGGTGAATCTGGTTAAGTATTTTCAAGCCTGGAAGGAAGGACCAATTTCCTAGAATGGTCACTGAAGGCAACCTGTGCCTCTCCATAAGTGTAGCTTTTGTCTTTTTTTATGCAAAGGAAGGAACTAAACCAGGTAATACTTAGGGTGTGTACTAATGTGTACTTCTGGAGGCAGCATAACATGTGGTCAGAAGTGTAAACTTTGAATTCAGTTGGTCCTAGGGTGAAATTTCAGTTCTGACTTACGCAACTTGGTCATTTTCTGCATGTTACTTGCTTTTCAATGTCTGCGCCTCTACTTATAAAATGGGAACAATAGCAGTACTTATGTCAAAGTCTTCTTGTGAGAATTAAATGGGATGACTCATGTTGAGGAGATGAGCCTGGTGCCTGCTCATCCTTTAACAACCGTGGTTATTGCCTTTATCCCAAAACTCTTCCAATATTTAAGTATCAGTTGTCATGTACTGTACCACTTAAAACTCACTTTCTGTGCATAAACTAGCACTGCTATGTAGCAGAGACAACTGGTACATGGGACCCTCGAATCAACAAAGGGAGACTTGAGGCTTTGGGTTAGTGACTACATTACCCAAGGCTCGGAGGAAGACAATGGCCGAATTGGGCATACCAGCTAATCCAAGATTCCAGACACTTTAAAAGAAATTCCTTTCTTACCTAGCTGGCCTTTGCTTTTAATCTCATAAGTAGGTTTTAAGGTTGTAACTCTTCCTATTTACCTTTTTTCTTTGGTGGCAAGTTTCCCTCACTCTGTTTCCCCTGATGCTAGGATTCCTTCAAGTTCTATTACTGGCAGTGTGTTTCCATTGGGTGAGGAATTCAGAGTACTGGGGAATGTCCTTCTGTCAGGCAATTTCATCTAGTAAACCAGTGTCTGTCATGTTCTGCCCTGGCTAGCTAGTGCTTTATAAACAAGAACAGGACTTGAAAGCCATCACTTACTGTATAATTCCCACGTAGTTCTCGATCTCTGCTAAGGGAGCCTTCTTCCAGTTTCTTTTATATCCCATCACCAGAGTGTTTGGTTTCATTCTTCCTAAGCCTGAGGCCTAAACAGAGGAGACAAACACATGGGCAGTCCTCGCCATACCAGGAAACCACCACAGCAAATGAAAACTAATGGCCAAAGGGCACTGATGTAATGTTCTAATGATTCTGAAGAGTGCATTAGACTTCAGAGCATGTCCTTCATGCCCACACTCAAGCATAAAATAGAAAGACTAGTTCTAAATCATCTCAGCCATAAATGGATTTTAGATGACAGAAATGTAGCTTTTCTAAATTAGCAGTCATTTGCATTTCTTCTGACACACTCATTAAAATGGTTCAATAATTTAGAATCAAGAGAGGGTTGGCTTAACTGTTGGCATGCGTGTTATAACTTAGTGGTTCAAGACTCATTTCTACCTGTTATGTCCATAATGTCTATAGCAATAAAATCCATGTTTGGAAAATTCATATATACACAAAATCACTAAAACTTCTACTTACATTATTTATTGAAGACTAGCCAGGCCATGTTTCCAGAACCTAACTTTTCTATATGACCATATCATTAACAGCTATCTTCTACAGCAGAAGTTTCCTTCCCCCATGAAATGACAGGATATTTATGACTTTCAGTTAATTAAATTTAATCTAGCAAAGTACTATGTTAGGTGCCATGGGACAATGGTAAGGCATGCTTTTTGGCTGTAAGAAGCTTAGAATAGGTGGAGGAAACAAGATATACACAATAGCAAATTCAAGTGCAAATGCAGTTGGAACTCATCTGGAAGCATAAAGAAAGAAACCTTGAATTCCAGTTGAGGATTCATGAGGAGAGGAGGCATTTGTTCTGGATCTTGCAGGTTGGTTAGATGTTGACAAGTAAAGATAAGAAGAGCAGTGGGAGTAAAGGCGGGACATCCTGGGCCATGGGGATAGTGAAGCAAATGCTCTGAACAGGAAACTTTGGAGAGGCCAGTAGCAAGTAGAAAATGGGTATTGATGGAGGGCTCCTAAAATAAGCTCTGCTTCTAACACATTTGAAGCAGAAATGTATACACTCTTAGAAATTACAGGTAACGGAACAGCTCATTTGGCCCTTGGCAGACGTACAGCAGTAGGGATGGAGTCTTTCCCATAACTACAGTTTGGAGATGTAATTCATACCATAATGTCTTAGAGGCGAAGAAGGCTTTATCCCAAATGGTATCACCGGCAGTACTCCCCTTTATTACCACTCTGCCCTTCCCTCTGCCATGACCCCTCTGTACTCCACTTTCTTTGAAGAAACTCACCAGGACAAATTCATGCACTGTGATTTTAAAAACAGGTTCTTTTGGATTAATATATGAACTGTTTTTCATACCTAGGTCTTTTCTCTCCCTGTTCTTATTCCTTACATGTCCTCCTATTCCCAGTGGATATTTTTATTATTTTTCCAATCTTCTGTGATAATTTTACATTAAATGTGTAACCTTCCCAACACATTTAACCGAAAAGCCACTGAAAAATACCTCAATAATGAAGGAAAACTCAGCTTCTTGCAATGACCTCTATTTCTGTGTTTTAGCAAATTAATAATGGCTGAAAAGAGGCTCATTGTGGGTAATAGGACTTTCAGAAACTGTTTCTCTGCATATTCAGCCACTTCACAAGTGTTCGTCAGGGATATTGCAGACAGGAATGCATCAAAGACTCTTAATCTCCAAAATATTACACTTCAATCAATAGTTTTTCTTTTCTGCCTTCATAAACATCAGAGTTACTTGGATGCAGTTCAGAATTTTGAGTCCCTGTGTAGGGCAACTTTGAAAGCTAAATAATTCATTTGGTGTGTGTAGAATCAGGGCTATTCAATCATGTTAATGCCACAATGATTAGAAAGCCAGTCTCCTGGATTATTTTAAGGAAACTCTAACACTCTGAATTATGAAGGTCAGAACAAGGGAAAGATTTTATGTACTTACAATAGAAGGGGAAGAAAAAAGAAAGAACGAGTGAGAAAAGATGGTAGAACTGTGGGCTTTAGTGTTGAACCACAGAAATTATTACATTTTATTCAGCATTCTGGAGATAATTTAGGAGGATAGGGAGGATAGACTTTTGTATCCAGATCACCACACCTTTATTTAGCTTAGCAGCTACCCTTACACCATTTGCAAAAAAAAAAAAGAGAGAGAGAATGCCTGACTTGAGCATTAGTAGATACAAACATAGTTTGAAGTTTTTAATAGGAGCCTGAATGGCCTCAACCATCAGAACAAATTTGCATTTCAGTAACCACAGGGACAGAATGTAGCTGTTGGCTAAAGGCAGCCTTGTCTCCCATTTCCAGTGGACCCCTCATAGTTCACGGCAATGGGGCCTCTTGGCTTTTGTTTTAGCTTTGTCCCCAGGAACTCAAAACGAATTCCTCAACCATCTGCATTGCGCTCTGATGGTGGAATGCCTAAGCAGAGCCACTTGCTCTGGGAACTTCTCTAACACGGAGTGCTAATTGTCTTTTGCCTCTGGACTCATTCCCTCCATGTTGGCCTTACCTGGAGGAGACTCCGGACACCGTCCCTGAAACAATCTGCCGCCACTGCAGCATAGAAAGCCTTGATTTTGTTCTTTATAAGCCAGGCCTGCTTCTTCGCCATGCCACTGTTCATCTCTTTAACACACAGCTTGCGTGGACCCTGGATGACACAATGAAATATTGGTTAGAAGCCCTGCTATTATACATTGCATCACTGTTGTTTTCTAACAGGCAAAAATAGCTGGCAATGCCCCACTGAGTTAAGAAGTGGGGAAGAGGGAAAACACCTCAATAAACAGGGTTCACACAGGTTCAGCTTTTCAAGAGGATCTGCATTACTTCCATTAATCACCGTCTATCCAGAATGGCTAGATGTATTAATACCTGCTTAATTAACTACTTCATGTGGAATGACAGAAAAAGCCAATTAAATAGAAACAAACAGGTAAAGTTAATTTTAATAATATACTTTATTTAACATAATATATTCAGAATACTAGGAAAAGAGTGAAAGTGTGATTGAAGAAGGTCAGAATAAATATACAATCAACCTGTGACTCAATAACAAGAGCCACTTTTAAGAACACCAATTAGAATTAGAGCCCAAGGGCAAGAAATGGACAGCCCTCTTGGGAACCAGGGCACGATGATCTGCAAACCCTGCCATGGACCACTACATCCTGACAATTTTATCAGGCCCACCAGTTGCTTTTGGTGTGTGATAAGGATACCCCTGCATCACCTTTTCCTGTGTAATGTTAACATACTCCCACTCACTCAATGATAAATCAGCATTTCCCACTCACTCAGTGAATCTAGTGACCAAAAGCTCGCATACCTACAGCACAGGAAGAATAGAAGGGAGTAAGAGAAAAGGCCTAGAAGGTGAAGCATTTTGTCATTTCAAGATCTGAGTTCTGGAAACTCATTTTTAAATAAAAATTGTTCTTATTTCTTCTACCTTAAAGGTCCAAGCTGGCTTTTCCTTGCATGTTTCAAATCAATCCGAAGGGTATTTCTGACACATAGGTACTATGGGCATACAGGGTACAAATAATTCTATTATTTTCTTGGGAAATTATTTCAATTCATGGAGAGATTTAGAATTTTGTTGACTTGTCTTAGATTTCTTACAATCTGCCTGGAAATTTTTTAAAAAAAGATTTCAGTTATTTACTTTCAGAGAGGGGGAAAGGGAGGGAGAAAGAGAGGGTGAGAACCATCAGTGTGTGGTTGCCTCTCTTGTGCGCCCCCCACTGGGACCTGGTTACATGTGCCCTGACTGGGAATTGAACTGGTGACCCTTTGGCTCGCAGGCCAGCACTCAGTCCACTGAGCCACAGCAGTCGGGCCCACCTGAAAATCTTGATAAACTGCAGTGGGCAGGCCTGGAATGGGGCTCAAAATTCTGCATTTCTAATAACTCCCAGGTAACATGGATGCTGCTGGTCCTCAGACCACAGTTGGAGTTGCAGTCTTAGAAGGTCTTCAATTTGAGAAAAAGGCCTTCGGATGTATGAAAAAGAAAGCAGCCTTTGTGGTCAGACAGACTGATTTCAAATCTAACCTTGGCCACTTTGGAAGTAATTGATGATCTCTGAACTTTTAGATACTATTCTGAAAACAGTATAAAAATGTTTATCTTGCAAGGTTGTTTTAAGTAGTCATGATAAGTCCCTAGTCTAAGGCTGATTTTTATCTTAACTGAGTGCTCCCAACTTCACTGAAGCCCCTGACCTAATTCTAAACAGAGATGGAGAGGGCTGAACAGGGAACCAGAGTGTTGGGTTGAGGTCCGGCTCTGGTACTGACTAGCTAACACTCTGGGTATGCCGTTTGTCCTCTCCTGATGTGAGGATACCTTTTAAAAAAGGAGGAAATTGTCTGGGTCCTCACTGCCCACTCTCATAGTCCTCGTCCACATGTCATTATCGAGCACTTGAAATGTGGCTTTTCCACACTGACAAATGTTAGAAATGTAAAATACATATACACCCTGAATTTTGAAGCCTTGGAATGAAAAAGGGTAGTAAAATACTCAATCTTATATTGATTGCATTTTGCATAGATAGAGAGCAGGATGACAGCTATGGGGGGTAGGGTGTGGACGGTTGAGCAAAGAGGGAAAAGGACTCATGGACAAGGACCACAGTGTGGTGACTGCTGGGAGGGCAAGGGTATAAGGGGCTAAATGGGAATCAAATAAAATAATATTCTGAATACATTATGTTAAATAACATGTTATTACAACTAACTTACCTGTTTCTTTTTACTTTTTAAAATTGGCTACTAGAAAATTGTACTTGTGGCACATATTAACTTTCTATTACACAGCACTAGAGGACCTCTGGGGTAACTTCTACTTCATTATTCTATTTAAATTGGATCAGATCTTTTATGTCCTTATTTTTACCAGGATATTTTTTAGAATATGTGACAACATTATAAGGCGTTTGAATGACTTACATTAAATTTAAAAAACAAGACCCTCCAATGAAGATGGAGAAGGTTAAGCTATAGAGAGGGTAGTTACTAAGCCAGAAGACTTAGTCTAAGGAAGGACTTGTCATTATGGGTCAAATTTTGCTCAGGGTTATAGATTGTCCATGTATTTTGAACCATTGGTCCTTCTTGGGCATTCTAGACTCTGTCAACTTCAAAAGTAAGAAGGAATATTTCATTCCCGTAAGCTCATTAATAACAACAGCCATGAAACAGAAGTAACACCAACAGCTAGGAAAGGTATGGGGACATCAATATATTGAGTTGTGCCACAGTGACTGCGAACCCTGGGGAAACTCACATTCATTTAAATAAATACAGTGTAACATATGTCTATTTGTAATTCAGAAATCCATATTAAACGTTAATTGTGACAGAGAGATTTACTTTAATGCCTAAATTTGCCACATTGAGAAGTCATAAAAATATTTCATATAGAATCTCTCTTGGCTAAAAAATATTATCCTTTTAGCACACTTATTAATGTGAGGCAAGACTGCAATACAAATGTAGTCAGCAAAAGGCAACTAACAAAGAGAAAAGACATACTAGAAAATAATTATTCAACATTCAAATGTGTTATAGTCATAAAAATGAATTTTACCACTCTGTTAATATATTATAGAGATTAGCTTAGTTAGGATCCAAAATAGGAGTACATAAATTAACTCAGGATTTGAACAAAGAAGCTTTAAAAATCTTAAACACATTATAACTTTGACATTTATTGAGAAAAGGGGAAAGAAATTATAATTATTTAGTCTGGGGAAGTTGATGTGACACTACTTCAAAAAGTGAATATTATGAAAGAGGAATAGCAAAGACATTCCAGTATTAATAGGATTAATAAAGGAATTTGGGCCAAGTGCAGTGTCCTTTCGCACTTTTATTTTTCACCACCTTAAGAATCCTATTGCTCTGGTTATGCCTTTATTGCCTTTCTGTTTAGAACTGTGGGAGAGAGAGTTTTTCCTTTTCTGATTCACCCATATTTGATCTCCCCACGCATCCTAGTGCCCATTCCCAGGTCATTCGTTCTTCCCGTATTTGGTCATGTCGCTACTTCACTGACATCCTGATAGAAACCCATTGACTTAAGGAGCAGAGAGGCATCTGAAGAAGAATGATTTTTCTTCTTAGTGGATATGAGAGTGGAATTAAGAAAAAGTTGAAGCTAGAAGGAAAATGAGAATTTTAGTTTTCCTTGGGTTATCTATGCTTGAACTGCCCTCCCTTACAATGAGGGGAAAGGTCAGGATGTTCAAGGTTTAAAGAATATTAAAGAGAAAAAAAGTTCATCCAAATAAATGTACATTTCAGTACGCATATGTGAAATGGCTAGAAGAATGCCAACAAAATCTGTATAACACTCCCTTTGGAGAACAAGAAGAGTCATGGGCTACGTGGATATAAAGAGGACTTTAACTTGATCTGTAATGGCTTATTTCCTTCAAAAAGTGAGTGGAAGGGTCTCTGACAAAAACATTAACAGTAGTTTAGTAGGAGAAGTGGAGTATAACGCTTCTCAGGATATAAGTATGCCACCAATTTATTACATGGTAATTCAAAGGAGAAAAAGAGACAGTATTTTAAATCACCAAGCTGGATTCCTTAAAAAGGATCCCAAATTTGTCTTGATGAAGGGTTTCCCATTTGAAATTTCAGGCTGCGCAGGAACAAGACATGGGAGAAGGAGGAAGCTCTGATGGGAGTGTGCAAGAGCAAATCGGATAGCTGGAAAGCTGTAGTGCGGGCTACGGTGTAATAACAACTCTCCCGCAGCTTTGAGGGCTATGACATCTAGTCCCTTAAAAATACCTTGGTTGTAGGAAATGGCAGCTATCGCCACATGATTGCATCTACCCACCAGCATCGAAATGTCGGTGAGCTCTGAATCCTGCTCCTCCCTTGTAGTGTAACTGAATTTTCAGCTAGCACTTCAAACACCGAAGGCTCTCAGAAGGACAGAGCGTAGAGCCTGCTGCCCTGTGATCAGTCCAGTGGGAACACGTATCTCACTCTCTCATGATCAAGCTGTTGGGTACCTAAACAGTCCAAGATCTAGTGTCTGGACCTGCTTTGTTTAAGAGTGAGTGTTTTAGGTTTCTGTGGAAGGGAATATACATATTTTCTTTTAATCCTCACCCAGGGATGTATTTGTTGATTTTAGAGGGAGAGGAAGGGGGAGAGAAAGAAAGAGAAACATTGATGTGAGAGAGAAACATTGATTGGTTGCACCCTGACCCGGGATCCAACTAGGTACGTGCTCTGACTGGGGACTGAACCCACAATGATGCCAACCAACTGAGACATCTGCCCAGAGCAAAGGGGATATATTTTTGAAATGAAAATGGCAACTATGGTTTATACTAAAATAAATATCATTAAAATAATGATAATGCTTGTTACTTAATTGAATAACAATATCAACTGAGTATTTATTATTTGACAGAAACACAGTTGAACACCAGAAAGCTTATTGTCTATAATTCTCACAACAACCCTGAGAAAATCAAGGCATAGGGAGACTCAACTATGTACCAAAGGGACCCACAGCTATTATATGGCAAAACAGTGATTCACATCTTGACCATGTATCTCAAAAGTCCATGAGCACCAGCTTCCTAGCATTAAACATTAAATTGTCATTCCTTAACAGCTACTATTTACCTTTTCATTACTATTTACCTTTTCCACAAGGTTGGCCTAACCACCAAGCACATTCTTTTGAAAAAATTTTTCTAATGGTATGTAGACTTTCCCCACATCCAATTTCCATCTATTTCTTTGCAAAGATGATTGACGACTGAATGTGGAGTTGAAAAACACTGACAGTATCTGTAGCCATAGGAGCTCACAGAAAGCAACTAACTGGGAAGTCATTAACTGAAGCAATAACTATTTTCTGTTTCCAAGAGAACCTCAGTACCTGGGAGTAAGACAGACTCTTGGGCCTTACTCAGAGAGACCAGCACAGTAATTTATAATGTGGTCCAATGTATGTGCCAAACAACCAGGGCAAATGGGTGCATGGATTTAGGTACCTACTTCACATGAAATGATATTCCAGAATCATACTCTTGTATTGTAGTTAAAGCAGCAAAGGGTTAATTAAAAACAATATATTTTGTTTCTATAAAAAGACCTTTTCTCCCTTGCCAATATACGACTGTTTATATTCCCAGTTCATTTCTCCTGCCCTAAAGGTATCTTATTGCCTGCTAAACTAAGTTTTCTCTAAATTGCTGGAGAAGAAAAATATCTCAAACTGCTTATTTCATCAAAACCCACTCCTGTATTATATTGGCCAAAATGAAATCCACTCATCCAGGGCACCAAAGTTGATAATATGAGAAAAGGGTGCCTGATACGATTGTTTAAAACCCTTTGGAGTCAGAGTTGGTCATTACTTAACCCGTCAATCTTTTGTAGTCAGTAGGATCCCCTGCACTGCCTACTGGATAATTGCACTGAGTTATATTGTTTGAGTTACTACCATATAAGCACAGAGGGGAAAGAGAATATGACCAACTGGCTTCATATAGCATTTAGAGTATTGCCAAGTATAAAAAGATCCTTAAGTGCTGGTCATGATGATGTGGCAGATTAAGCCCTGAGGATGGCACAGCTGACTGGCCGAGGGTTACACAGCTTCCTGATTGGTCCTATCATTCTCCAGCAGGGTGCTTAGGGAGTGGTGCCTGATTCCAATAACCAGGATACAAGTCTGCTACAGCTTTGCCCTCATGGTGTAACACAAAGCACAATAGAGTGGCTTAGACTGACCTCCTGGCTCTGTTGCTTTCCTGTCATTTGACCCTGTGTAATAACTTAACTTCCCCAAATCTCACTTTTCCAATCAGTGAAGTGAGAAGAAGCCTTCTTTTCCTTTCTGCCACACTAGGCTGTTATGTAGATCAAATAAAAACAGTAGGTACCTATTCTTTGGAGAATAGGTAACTATTATAACAATGCATTGAAGTAGCTAAGAACTTTGAGTGTGCGAGAGAGAGTATGTTATGGGAACACAAGCTACAAGTAGAGGTAGACTGGTGTGGACAATTTGGATTTGTTATTTTGCTATAATTTTAATGCTTTCTCCTCTATTTAGAGTTTGGTTATCAAGCAATAATTATGGTTAAATTTTTAGCATCAACTTTAATACCTCTTGGGAAAACCAGTCTTAAGTTATCATTAGTTTACCACATATTTCCTGAATAAAAAGAAATATATTCAGCTCTGAATATTTATCTAAGACATGGAAAACTTGGTTTAATTCCCTAGGTATCTATAGTGTCATCAAGGTTATCCAAATATTCAATCTAAATTCTATGTGCTCTCATTTAAGGCCATTATGTCTGGTTCTGCCCTTAATCAGGTAATCTCTATACGAGCACCCTCTGGCTCATTTCAGCCTTTTATATTTCTGTGTGCAGTTATGACCTCAAATGCCTTCATTTTATTTATTTATTTCTGAGCCAAAAAGCCATCATTTGGAAATACTTATCACTTTTAGTTGGTCTCTGATGAAATCAGAAACCCATATTTTCTGCTCATTTAAATTCAGAACCACAGGCTCCTGCTAGTTCTTGCTATATGAATCAAGGAAAAGGGCTCTCATCCAAACTGCCTTGCTATTCCTGACTCAAAGGCCATCATTTGGAAATATTTATCACTTTTAGTTGGTCTCTGATTTACATTCTCCTATCACTGCCTGTACTTGTTTGGCTCACCTAAAATAACACCAGCTGAGCAGGGAGGGAAAGGGGCTTTGTTGGGATGAAGTGGCTCTTACCACAAAGACTTCGCAGCATATGCAAAGACCACTGTTCTTGGTAAAGGCGTAACTCATGTCCAAGAGAGCAGGTCTTGTCATGGGTTCCCCTGTTAAGACAATGCACTGGGGTCTGGAAGTGGAAAAAAGAAAGAAGATGTGAGAACTGACCATTGCAAGAAGCCTCTGAGCTCAGAAATGCCCCATTGGTAATGGCAGACACAGGAGACTTAGCAAAATGGAACCAACTCTCCCCTAAATATTGCTTGGGTTTCTCACCAGAAGTCTTGAATCATCCTGTTCAAGACTTGCCATCTTTGCTGTCTTAGTTTAGTTAGTGACAGCAAAAATGTAAAGTAAGGCAAGGTGGTCTTGGGTTCTCCCTCTCTTTTTTCCTTTGGACACTATCCTATTCTGAATCCCAATATAGCCTATCTTTTCCACCCAGTATTTTCCTTCATCCTCCTTACAAAACTTGTTTTCTTAGGGTCCAATCAAAATAAGATATAACTAATAAAGATCTTAATGTATTACTTCTAAGAGAAGTCAGTAAGCCACAAAGCATTCAGTCGAATGGAGACAGCTCCAAGGATTAAGGTTGGTGGGCATTTGGTGACAGCTCTGTAAAATCATGTCACTCAGATCACCTCTTTGTCCCCATGCATGGAAGGTGATCCTTGACACTAGGAGGGTTCATACTTGGAAGTGGGCATAGCTCAGAGGGGAAGAGTTGAAGCATTTATTTACAGGAGGTGCTGGCATGAAACTGTGGTAGTTTGCATGACTGCCTAGCCTTAGACTAGACCCACAGACCACTTGTCCCTCACGGAGAAAAGCAACTTCTAATTTGGAAAAACACCAGGGTCCCCGAGAAGCCAATTTTACCTGAAATTTTTCACATGGTCTTCCACTGTGGTTAATTCCAGAGCATTGTCTAAAGCACTTACATAGGAAAGAGCCTGGGTGGAGGAGCCCCAGTTCACATCTGCAGATGAAAGAGGAATATGGCATAAAAACTATTGAGCTTCCCTCTGTATATTGTAAATAATTTTTACAAACCTTCTGTGATTTTCCCTGGATATGTTAGCAGTGATGAATGCCCAAATAAGAGAACATATAATGTATTGCCTAGAAAGTGTTCCTCTAGGAACACTTTGTGAATTCTTAGAAGGGAGACCTCTCTTTCTAGGTAAAGATCAGACTTGAAAGCTGCAGCCCTAGAAATCTTGCTTTGTGGAGAGGCTGGGTCATAACCAAACAGCAGGAGATACACCTGGGAAAATGATCAGCCCTGAATAGATTCAAGGTTTTTAAAAACATTCTTAAATAAAGAAAAAGAGGTATTTGTATACACAGATAGTATGTAGCAATCTTTGTATTTGGAATCATAAAACTGAACAGCTCAG
The DNA here is from genome assembly GCF_021234435.1 of Artibeus jamaicensis. Lineage (NCBI taxonomy): Eukaryota > Metazoa > Chordata > Mammalia > Chiroptera > Phyllostomidae > Artibeus > Artibeus jamaicensis. Next base: position 22,722,218 of record NW_026521883.1, read on the forward strand.
TAATTCTTACTGCTGGGTGTCCATGAATAAGGTCAATCATGATTAAGCATTTTAGTTTGATCTTTTAGGACCTCATCTTCTCAATAAAGGAGGTAAGCACTATCATATTTTGCTTTTTTTTGAACAAATTAAACATTAGATGGATTTTTAAATTTTTATAAGAGAAAATACCTGATGGGGATGTACGGATTCATCCCAGATGGCAGAGAGGGCCATCTCCCCAGCCTTGTTTAGAAGAGTGAGAAAAATGGTGGGGGATCATTATCTTGAGATAAAGATTAAAATTGATTAAGTGTTGATTAGAATTCAGGCATTTAGCATACTTTGAGTTAATTTTTTCTTATAAAAATCCTACTAGCCAATTGGATATTTATATGTGAAAAAATAAACCTTGAGGCATTATTCACATTATATACAAATAATAATTCTAAATGGATAATAAACATATGTTTAAAATATAAAGCATGAAACTTGTAGAAGAAGTTTATGACCTTAAATTGGGAAAGGATATCTTGATTAGAAGCAAAAAACCAAACTATAAAACAAATACCAAAAAAAAAAATATGGTCCAAATGAAAGAACAGATCAAAGCTCCAGAAAAAATATAACTAAGTAATGAAGAGATAGTCAATGTATCAGATGCACAGTTCAAAACACTGGTAATCAGGATGTTTACAGAAATAGTTGAATATGGCTGCAAAAGAGATGAAAAAGTGAAGGCTATGCAAAGTGAAATAAAGGAAAATATACAAGGAATCAACAGTGAAGGGAAGGAAACTGGGACTCAAATCGATGATTTGGAGCAGGAGGAAGAAAGAAACATTAAACTAGAACAGAATGAAGAAACAAGAATCCAAAAACATGAGGAAAGGCTTAGGAACCTCTGGGACAACTTTAAATGTTCCAGCATCTGAACAATAGGGGTGCCAGAAGGAAAAGAGGAAGAGCAAGAAATTGAAAACTTATTTGAAAACACAATGAAGGAGAACTTCCCCAATCTGCCAAAGGAAATAGACTTCCAGGAACATCATACACACTGTAGTTAAAATGTCAGCTCCATTAGATCCTGACTGTTACCTTGGCAAGTAGTCAACTCTTTGAACTCCACTTTCTTCATTAGTAAAATAGGTCTAATAATACTTGATATGAAGCATTATTGTGAGAATTAAATGAGTGCAAGATACAAAATAGGTGCTCAACAATGTTAGCTATTGTATTACATTATATTACTAATATCTACCATACACATACACACCTAAGAACATAGGAGCTGCTCAATAATACTTTGTTGAATAAATGGGGAGTTACAGGCTTCTTTGTAAACCCATTCCTACACAGTCCTTTTTATCTTACCTGGCTTCTTATAGGTCACATAGATATAGAGGAAGAACTCAATGACGTAGGTGATGACAGCTGCCCACCAGTTGATGACAAACATGACTGCACAGCACAAAACAGCCCCAAAAAGAGATACCCACATGTTGTAAATTCTGTACGCGGGTCTCCATCCTGAAAGTAAAAGAACAACAATAAAATGTATGTGTAGCAGAAAAACTTCCATACTCTCACCATCATGCCAGTGAGTATTATTAGAGTGCAGGTAACATGTTTTTTTTCTAGCATAAAAATCAAAGCTTTTAGGTCAAGTTTATGTTATTAGTTTTCTGTGATCTTGGGTCCCTGGCCTATGAAGGTGTAATTATACTAAATAAGGATGCTGTGAAATACAGAAAATGGCCTCTCCACTCTTTTGCATGTTTCCTGATTGTCTTTTCAAACTATGAAATTTTGAGCATCTGATATCTATGCCATTAGGAGTTTAAAGGAGGCAGGAGGAATGGAAAAGTGGGGTCTTTCGGGGGAGGGATGAGAGGAATTGCTTGGTGGACCAAGAAAGAGAAGGCTAAGACAATGGCTTTATTCCCGTGAAAGAAGGCAGAACAGTCATCAAAAGCCAATCCATTAACTTCCTGCTAGCTCTTCCTTTACCCTAAGGGGATAGTGCTTGCCCTTTCAGAAATAATCATCATGGGACAAGAGGGAGAAATTTATCTGCAAGTCTTCTTAAACCTGATGCATTAACATATTTCACCTTTGCAATGAAAATATTTCTTACAATTCATGAATGCAAGGTGGGTTTTCCTATGTTTTATTAGTTCTCTGAAATAAAGAAGCAGGGAGACAGTATGGCCAGGATGGGGAAACTCTAATTTGAAAGGTATATTTGGTCTACGGATAAAGTCCATTTTAAATTTGGAGTTGCCAAAACACAACAGAGCTTTCAAAGTCTGCTAGAGCAAATTCCTAAATGGCTACAAGATGGATATATATCACGTTGAGGATGTCACTGAAATGCCCATATTTTTCTGAGGCTGACTGTGTACATGTGAGCACATGGGCACGTGTGTGTGAAACAGAGAGGTGGGACAAGGGGGGAGATGGGGAAGAGTCTGTTTCTGGGTCTGCAGATCTGTGTGTCCCCTCTGTGTACTTTTCTATTTTCTTCTTTCTCTCTTTCCCTTTCAATCTCTCCCTTCCCCATCTCTGTTAGTTCCCCCTATTTTTCAAAAGTGAACATAACATGGCATAGAGGGGCACATTTCAATGGCTTGTTGTATTCTCTGACTAGAGCTTTCTGTTTTCTGCTTGAAAGAAGACAACAAAACAGAAACAGAGTGTCCTCAGTGTTTTCCGGAGCCTAGTGGCCTTGGGGGGAATGTAGGTTCCCTCTTTTATCTACCCTTTGTTTTATCGGCAGCAGCTTTTCCAAAGGAGGTCCAATCATGGCAGGCCCTAAAAAGCGGAAATGTGTTTGTATCCCTGATGAAAGTCCTCATTGGAAGGACTTTCTGAAAGTCGATAAAGACTAGTCTCTCTTCTGGTGGAAAGGCAAAAGAAATTCTGTTGGTCAGTGGAAGCAAAGAAGAAGTGAGGGATGACTAGACAGGGGAAGGTTCTTTGGTGTCAAATTTTACACCACTTTAAACCACAGTCTGAGAGGGCAAGGATGCCAGTGGCTCCACTGTGAATCTGCATTGACTACACTCAGCAGGTAATTATGGGAACTACTCATCCTTCTCTTCTGCACCATGGGCAGGAAACAAATTGATAGTAAGGAAGTTTCAAATATATACATTTATTCCACTTCTGTGGTCACTTTCACCCTGGAAATAAATAGTGGTGTTTTTCTACTGCTGAAATAAATGTGGTTTCTCTTGCAATGAATAATTTATTGCCACAGGAGAAAATTGACTTTACGGTTGGTCAAAAAGGCCATTGCTCAAATGATTTTTTTTCCATTTCAGAAGTCATCCCCCAACTCACCAAAACAAAGTGGATTACACTGCCTACTAGGATGTAAAAAGACCCAGATAAATACAAATTAAGCACTTCCCCTGACTTATTTCATTTTACTGACACTAACTGTTGGCTTAGGCTTATTTTAGTTTTGAAAAGTCAGTTTACCTGGAGATTTGGCATAAGAGGCATGGAAGCAGGAGAAATTAATAAGTGCATACGAGGCCAGGAAAAAGTTGGAGATGATGGGAGCGATGGTGTTCAGTTCCGCTGTGAACAAAGCAGAATTGAGCATGTACATATGAATGATGAGACCAGGGGCTGAAACAGCTGTTGCAGCCTGGAAGCTTGACTTCATTTGGAAATTGAAAACATAGCTAGCATCTGTCAAAGTTTAAGAAGTTGGTGATTTTTCTTTGGGGCTGCATTCATTTTAAAATCTATTCTTAGAGTTTCTTTTCTATAAAGAACCAGGAAAATCTACCTTTCAGGAAATAGGCATTATGACCTCGACCTGAAAAAAAAATTTTGTGGTAATGGATAGAAGGTTTGAGGAACGGGATGATAAACTCCCCTGTAGGTATTGCAAAGTTACCAAAGCCTGCGTTCTTTGTCTGCTATGCATACCTCTGCAGGTGACAGAGTAGTTAAACACCAGTGAACCAGAAATGCCTACTCGGAAGTCTCTGCATATACCCAACTTGCTTTCTCTGACATCTAGAATCCTTGTTAGTCATTTGTACTTTTCTACCTCTCTAGAGAGTTTTACCTTCTAAGATTTGTCACAGATGTTTTACTGCAGTAGCTAAATATCCAGCAAGATTTAATTCCAGCTGAATTGTTTACTTTATGATAGAAGTAATAACTTAGAGATAGTTATGCTTCTCTGAGCATCAGGTGTCTATCAGCTTCAGTGATGCAAATGCAGGTGGCAGCTGTGTGTGTCCCTAGCACATGGTGGCTAGCAAGGAAGCAGACGAAGCAGGTGCCACAAAGCTGGGGCTGTGAAGCTGCTCTGCGTTGTTCTAAAAGAGTGATTTGTATGAGTATTATTTAATTTATACCATTTTAAAAACTTTGTCTATTTGATCATTTAAATGTAGGATATGGCTGTCATTTGAAGTCTTAAAAGTACATAATTGAAACATCTATACAGAATCACTTCTTGTATGATTTAAAAAAAAACCCAACAAAATTTATTAGCTGTAACAAACACCTTCAACCTTTGTGGAAATCTTATGATTTCACAAATTACAGTCACTTCCTGAGTTTATGTGAAGAGAAGGAGCCCTCATTGTTTGGCCCCTCAGTGCTGAGGCAGGCTCATTCCCACACAGTTGCCACCATCCTTACTTCTTGCTCCATTTCCTCTAACATGCCTCCCCAGCAAAATCGATGCCTGGGGAGCAGTGAGGAATGTGCAGGCTACATTGATGCATGTGCCTCTCCAAGATTAAGTAGTCGTCTCTATATTGTTTAGGGGGAAGGAGAGGAGGTTAAGTTCTAGTAAGGGGTTCTCAAATTTTAGTGATTTATAAATCTCTTGAGAAACTTGTAAAAATGCAGATTCCTTGTCACCAGAGATTCTGATTGTAACTCTTGGGTTGTGCCTTAAAAATCTGCACTCAGACAAACCCACAGGTGGTTCTGATTCTGACACAGGTGGTCAACATACCACATTGGGAGAACGAATACGTCAACTCTCCTGCTCCCTGCCAGGCTAGGAGATGTAAAGACTGGTGATTTCTCATTTCCTTCTTAGATAGACTCCAATATTCCCAAATGGAATATTAAACATAAAACAGGTAACTTCTCAGGCTAAAAGGAAAACTTATGAGTATCAGAAGAACTACTTGGCTTTCGATAAGAACAAGGACTCTACGAACCAATAAGAATGAATGCCATGGCGATAACAAAGGTGAGAATGTATCCTCTCAGCGGCTCGTTGTTTTTCCCATATCCTTTTGCAAAGAACTGCAGGGCTTTGTAGATGTTGTCCTTGCACAGAGCCTAATGGGGAACAAGAGGAGAGCTTTGTCATTTATATCTATGTAGGATCCTTTTCCCTGGGCGATTTAAACAAGAAGATACAGGGAAAGATGGAGTGATACACAATACGAGGCACAAGTTAACACTGCAGTTCATCTTTCTTTATATTATTTGAATCAATCTTGACTATGTGGCAGACATAGCATTTGAGCCAGATGCAAACATTACACTGTTTCAGAAAATGATGGAAAATGATTGCTGGTGAGAATGAATATTTCAGCTTGATCCACGTTCAGTGGCAACAGCAGGAGAGAGAAGCACATGCTCTTGTGCCCGGATCACCTGGAACACTTTGGGAGCGCTGACGAGGGAGGCCAGGGCGGAGGAGAGTGTTGCAGAAAAGATGCCAGCCGTGATGAGGGGGCCAAACCCTGACACCATGCTCATGACCTTGAGAAGAGAGGGTCAAGTAAAGAAACTCAGCCAACAGACAGTAAAAAAAACAAAAACAAATAAAAAGACTCAAGTTTTGATCCAAATGCTTCTCTTTTCACTTTTTGTGATTTGGAATCTCCTTTATAAGCTAATTGCTTCTAACTAGAATCCCCTCCCTTTTTCCTCCAGCCATTTCATTCTCAAGTTCTTAAGAGCTGTTTTTTTTTTAAATGGAAATGGCCTTTTTGTTGACTATAAAAATAATCAATGCTCAACACAATATATTCAGAAGATACTGGAAAGAATAAAGTAAGAGGTTTCAAGGATAAAGTAAGAGGTTAAAGATTTTGATGTGTCCCCCTCTGTCCTTTGTGAGTATATATTTCTTTCATAATGGGAAATTCTATCTTACAGAAAGTGGTGTTTTAATAAGGTTTGGGGGAGCACTCAGCTGTTTACCAGTTTTTTAAAGGCATTAGACTTTCTTGTTCTTCTTGCACATAGAGTCTTTTCAAACTTTTGTTTTTGCTCTACTCATTAGATCTGAGACATTATGAGATTCTATCCATTTAAGTCATATTTTAAAACAATGGCTTCAGCTGAGTTAATTTCTCTTTGCTGGTTGTTACAATAGATGAATGAAGCCTTCGCAACCCACTTGCCTTTCCCTCTGCTCACCAATAGTTCAGACAAATTAGTATGTTTCAACTTCTCTGTTCTTTCCCCCTTTCTTGCCTCCCCCTCTGTCACTGTCATTTTCCTCTTGGCCTGGTGTTCCAGACGCTCCAGGGCCACTGCTGTTCCTAAGCCAAGGCCCATGGGTAAAATGCATCCCAATGCTGGCTAACCTCTAAGTCTCCCCTCATTTTCATGAAACCTTGCACAATGATTGGAAGACACAATGTTGGGTGGTGATCCTTCCCTGGTGGAGCAAGTCAGACAAGTGCCTGTTCTCTCCTCACCACAGTAAACGCAACCCCAGCATTTGCTACAACTTAATGTCTGTGTGATTCCCTTCCCTCCCACACCATGTGTTCCATGTTAAATTCAAATCAATCAATAATCTAATCAGCCACAGCATCAGAAGTTTCATTATACATGATGCTATAAAAATGGAAACAGTGGCAAGAAGGATCATTATAATTATGGCAGCTCGAACCTGGAAATTGTTCATCAGCCCATACTGACATGGCTCGTGGCGACACCTCGAGAAGTCATAGCCCAGCCCACAGGCTGCTGAGCCATTGCAGTTCATCCCGGAAATGACAGTGTCATTCACGTTTCCAGTGGCATCTCGGACCACACAGGCCCCTGGGGAAACAACGGTGGCTTGTCATTTCTTTATATGAGGATTTCTATTTCCTTAGGGGATTCTTCTGAAAACATACTTGGTTTAGTTGAAGTCTGAGCAGGTCCCTTGACCCCCCCTGTCTTCACTGTCAATGCTTTCTGGGACGTGCTACCTGGAGGCTTCTTTCCTCTGAAGCCTGGGAGTAGCCCTGTGTCTAACAGGCTGCCACTTCTACTGTCTTGGGGGAGAGGTTTGTCCTAGCTCTCACTTGCTTCTACAAGACACTTGGGTATTAGAAATACCTTACTTTCTGATCTCCTAAAATGCACATACAATTCAGATTTCATAGTACTCAATTCAGATTTCAGGCTTAGTGCTACTGATCCAGTGTTTTTCCAGTAGGATTTATTGTCTCATCTATGAGAGAACCAAGAGATAGCACTTTTGAATTCAAGTAATTAAGAGAACCAAGCCCTTGCTTTCAATTAATGATATTCCTTGTATAATTTTTAAACAGTTGTAATTCTACTTGACATACAATTTTAATAGTTGAAATAATAAATAAAATATTTTGGGATAAAATATTACAATTTCTTAAGTAATACTAAAGGTCAAATAATATTCTATCAAATATTTGCCTTGGTTTATTCAATTTTTCATACACTTAAGTGTTTCTGTTATTTTCTATTATAAATATTCTATGAACATCTTTGTGCATATTATTTTCCCTATGTTTCAAAGTATTTCTCTAGAATAGACTCCCAGAAATGAAATTATCAACTTTTTAAAGATCCTTAGTATATATTTTAATCACCTACATTCCTTATGAATTTTTTTAACCATAATCTCTGACATTATGCATTTAATAGGATTATTGAAATATATGAACATAAGTGTGAAATGTATATAAACTTTTCCGAACTACCTGAAGGATAAATACTTGACAACCCAATGCCAACCAATACAACTGCTTATTTTGCTTTCTCCCTCTTTGCTAATAACTATAAGAGAGGTTCCAGCAATAGTTAGGTACTAATGAGAACCCCGAATTTTGGCCATGAATTCATATTCTTTAAATCTAGGAAAGACTTAAGAATCATAGAATCTTCAAGTTGAAAGAACCACTTCAGTGCAGACATTTTTTTTCCTGAAGCCCTGAGAGGTGGCCTGATTACTCTATACCCGAACCAGAGACACCTGTGTTACAGTTTAATTGCGTTCAAACCCTAGAGCATCTAAGAATGGAATTAAGACTGTTGCCTTTTAAAAAATGTTCTGCTTATGTTCCACTGAAAGTCCATTGGACATGCAAACCCATCCAACCCCTTGAAAATCTGGCATTTCAACACCAGAGACATAAGTACTTACCTACACAAATAGCAACTCCTATGTAGGCAACAGTGGTGATGAAAATGGCCAGCATGGTTCCTCTGGGGATAGCGTCTTGGGGATCCTTTCAAATAATAGCATGGAAGTACAAGGAGACAGGGTGGAATCAGAAACAGAGGTCACTAGGAGTTATTTCTGTGTTTTCAAACTTTTAGGTTACTCTTCCTGAGGCAAGTTCTAAAGAAAAGATCGAGCTAATAGCAAAATGGTAAGCTCAGATTCTTTGGGGATGAAGACAAAATGTTTAGAGTGAATAAAGAAATCTGTAGAATTTTGTGCTGAACAGAAGAGATCTCCAACTGTCCAGGAGGGAGTTTTTATGGAAAAGTATAGTAGTTAGTTCACTCACTAATGTCTCTCTCTCTCCCTTTTCTCCTGTGAGTTTCGTGCTGATTTATTAAACCTTAAATTATTAGGAGAAATGTCCAAGTATACCTGGCACATTGATGATATCTCTGTGTGTGAGTGTGTGTGTGTGTGTGTATGTATGTTTTGTACTAAGCTTAAGCTTGCCTTAAAAAATCACTTTTGACTGAACAAAAAGGATCATCTTCTAAATTCTCCAATCTCTCAAATTTCCCATTGGAGTCTTGTTCAGGAATGAGTACAACGGGGGATATTTAATTTTCATAAGCACACATAGAGAAGAGGCAAATTTAAACTTATCCCCCAAAATGATCTTTTCTCTTGCTTATAAATATATAAATTCACTGAGCTGAATCCACATCATAGAAAATATACCTTCTTATATCCTATTTGGGGGACTAAATCTTATCATAATCAATTCGAAGCAGCAAAACTTCTAAATAATTGAATTCAACTTAACAGGGATTATTAAATAGATATTTTAATATGTTTATTGACTATACAGGACAGTGCCTGGCATGTAGTAGGAGTCAATAAGTATTGAATTGAAGCAAGCACAGTCTCAGTAGGCATTAGTCCCTCCACCAGAGGACATGAGACTCATCAATATGAATAAGCAATCAATGCAGTTAAAGTATGAAGTTTTTTTTGTTTATTTGTTTTGGGTTTTTTTTTTTTTTTTGCTTAAATCTGCCGATCAAATCCATCACAAAGGTAAACTCATGGTGAATTTGTACTCAACCTGACAGCTGCAGAGTCAAGCAAATCTGTTCCCTCATAGGAGTGATGGTCCCTGTGGAGTCACTCTGTGATCATTAATTCTTTCCTACTCATTAGGAATATCTCCACACATGCCTTGTCTAATACAATGATTTTCAACTTTTTTCATCTCATAGCACACATTGACATGTGATCTGTTTTTTGCTTCTTTTGACTCCATTACAGTAAGTCTGTCTTTCCACTAGACCCTGAGCTCTCGGAGGGAGGGACTGAGTTCTTCTTTGCCTTCCCAGTGCCTGGTGTAAGTGTTGGTTGAGCTGAACTGACTAGTAAGCATCTCACACAAAATTGTATTTAAAGAGTCTAAGAAAAGCACAGTATCCTTTAATTCAAATGTGTACTCTGTAGAAACTTATGTCAGTGACGCCTGATACTTTTCTGAATCTGAGAAACTGGAAGCTCAACATCCATCACTAAATTTCACTAAGCAGTGATACTTACTACTTAAATCATTTTGAACAAGTTACTTAATTTTTCTGAGCCTCAGCCTAATCTTTTCTTATGCCATATCTCTGCTCAGGAGTTTACTGTGGCACTGTGGTTCTTAACATAACAAATGTAAAAGCCTTTATTCATTCACTCAATAAGTATTTATCAAAGCTTTACTAGCTCCGAGGATACAGCAATGAAGAAAACCAAAGAAAAGGCTCCGCTTTCACAAGTTATATTCCAGCGCAAGGTCCTCTGGCTGGGTTCTCCCAGACTCTGACACCTGTTTCTCCTCTCCTTATAAGGTGATCCAGCCTCATGAGGGCTTCTCCAGTTGAACCATGAGAGATGTTTCCTGTCCCTAGTTTTCCCCACTCCTGACTGTTCTTGTCTTCTCTGCCTCCAATACATTCTCTCACCAACAGTCAGTATTTAGTCTTTGCTGTCAGTTCACACTTGACTGTTACTGCCATGAGGATATCATCCTTAACTTAATTGTTCATTATTTTTTATCTCACAATCCATAGGACAGTGCCAATGGTTTTAATGTATACATATCTCTCCTTTTAAATATATTTTATTGATTATACTATATGGTAGTCCCAATTTTTCCCCCTTTGGCCACCTGCACCCAGCACCCCCACTCCCTCCGGCAGTCCCTCCTCCCTTAGTTCATATCCTTGGACCACGCATATAAGTTATTTGTATACAAATCTCTCAATGGCTCTTATAAATATTTCTTGTCTTCCAAAGTAATTACAAATTTATTGAGGTAAAACTTGCGTTTTTTATGCTGCGTGCATGCACATGCATGCATGTGTGTGGTAGACACTGTTTATTGCCTCCTAATATTCTTTCCCATCTTCTTCTTTTCACTACTAGAATCCTATCAGATTTTTTCTAGACACATGGCAGCTGAACTAGAGACAACATTTCCCAGTCTTCTTTACAACTATGGAAGGCCTCAGACTAAATTCTGGCCAATGGAATGTCAGCAGAAGGAATATATTGAAGGTCCAGGAATTGCTTGTCCTCTGCTTCCTTATTCTCCTTCCTATGGACTGGGATGTGATCTTGGACATCATCAGTCATCTTTGACCTTGCAGATGAGGGCAATCCCCAAGGGAATGGTAAGACGAGGGAGGTTATCTGCATCCCTGGGCTACCTTTTGGAGCAGATCTTTCTTACTCCACTGGGTGGCTATGAACTCAAACTTTTATTCACTAGAAAAAGTTCTATCTTGTTTAGGTCAAAATTACTGGTCTCATAAAATATTTGAGCCAATATCATAACTAATACAATGCTCCTTATAGTATTTAACATAGAATAATATGAATGAGTGTTAAATAAATACCTATTAAATGAGTGAATGTGTCCCTGAATTTAATATCAGCATCTAGCAATAAAGTAATTTATCTTTGTTTTTTGTTTTTTTCTTAAATGTTCCATGTTCTTACACATTATGCATTTAAAAGAGAAAGTGGTGGTTCTTCTATTTGTTTCATTGAATAGTATTATTTTGTTGGAAGTGTGACACACTGTCATACTCTTTCCTCCTGATATGACTGAATAAGACTTGTGGGACTATCAGAAATAGGAGAGTTTGGCATTAAAATATGACTTTTAAATAATGAGGAAACCTTATGAAAATTTTACGATTTGAAAGCTGTAGAGAAACATGGCCACTGTTGATCTGTACAGCTCTTTGTGCTGCCCGCCAGCTGCAATGCCACCTCCCTGGACTACAAAAGCAGAGAAAACAACATACCTCCAAATCTCCTGAGATATTGGCACCTGCAAGAATCCCAGTAGCTGCTGGGAAAAAAATGGCAAAGACAGAGAAGAAGCCTTCGCCTTTTGTGAAGCTCGGCCCAAAGTTTTCTGCAAATATTGATGCTGCAACACAAATAATGAGAAATTACCATGTAGACATTCTTCACAGAGTAGGAGATAAAATTACCTTTGGCTTTTATAGCCCTAAATGCAAATGAGTTCCTATAATCTTAATGAAACCCAAAGGTGTTGGTGTACTGATAAACCTCATGTTAATATTTGCCAAAGGTCAACACACATATCACAAGGTTTTAGATCTCCAGAACAGAGCTGTGAGAAATCAATCAATTTTATGCCAACAGAGACACCTGAAGTCTTTGAATCTGAAAGACTGAAAAACAAAGAAATGGAGAATTTTTTCATGGTGTTACAGGCACACTCATAAATATAATGTCTCTTTTTAAAAAATTGCAGGAATCTGTGGGTGAGACTACCTTACAGTTTTTTAAAACGTTATTTATTTTTAGAAAGAGGGGAAGTGAGAGAGAAAGAAGGAGAGAAACATCAATGTGTAGTTCCTGTCATGTCCCCCCAACCAGGGACCAGCAACCCAAGCATGTGCCCTGATTGGGAATTGAACCAGCACCCTCTTGATTCCCAGGCCAGCACTCAATCCACTGAGCCACACCAGCTGGGGTCCTACCTTACAGTTTTGCTTTTAATATTCTAAGCCAGTCACTGCCTGCTGAGTTTGAATTTTGAATTTTTATACCAAATTCTCACATATGGGAGAATAATATTGTGAGGAGATTTGATCATAAAATAATACCATCCCACAGGTTGTCTGTCACCAAATTACTTTAATGAAAAAAATTGTCTAGAAGAGAAAAAAAAAACAGAAAGGGAAAGAGGGCAAGAAAAGGAAGATAAATATGAGCAGAAGAAACTAGAATAATGCAAGAACAAGGAAAAAAGATGTATAGCACCAGAAAAGAAATACAGCAGGAGCTGGAAGGAGAAAAAAGAATAAAAAGCAAAAGGAAGCTAACATGCAATGCAAACAAGATGATCTTTACAGAGAAAAATAATCAGAAAGAAAGAAATGAGTGATATAAGAAAGAAATGAATACTGACAACCAAGAAAATGAAGGAAGATATTTTAAAAATCTCAGACATGGATTCTGGAGTAAGCTGGAGTGGAAAGTTAGGAAAAGGTAGACAGGGGAAGTGGAAAGGGGGAGACAAATCAAATTCCACGCTCAGCAAAGGTACCACAGGACGCTGCTCTAAGTACCTCCTATAGTCGTTTATGCTAAAAAACCTGACAGTGCTGCTTAACTAGGAAATGCTACTAAAGCAAGGTGCAAAAAAGTCTAGCGGAGAAAGATGACTGTGACTTTAGTGCTCTCAGTGTTTGAACAAATGGTCTGAGCTTCCTTCTCTTTCTTCATACGTGCACTTTTTCCTACTCTTTTGACAGCAATAAGTTGTCTTGAACCTTAAGGTTTTCAAGATATTTTATGTCCACTAATTATTTGCTTTTTAAAAATCCTCACAGGAAGTTATTATTATCACTCACACCTGATCAGGAAAATCTGAGACCCACACAGGTTAGTGAGCCATCTGGCTGGTAAGCAGCAGGGTCTTGACTCACTCTGGCTCCTGAACCCAACCTCTGGCTCTTCCCTGGATCACAGGGCTAGAGTCGAGGTCACAGGGATGGCGACGGAGGGGAGCAATGGAGGACCATTTATTGCAAAGCAACTTATTTGTCGCATGTACCTTGATAGTTAAAGAAACCTTTGGACTTCTTCTCATTGTTGGTTGGAATGACGGTTCCAATGAAGAAATTTGCAATAGCAATAAGAAGAATAACCAAAAGGATCACTTGAGCCTGGAATGGCAAAGTAAAAAAAAAAAAAGCCAAATTACATTTATTTAACAACTTTTTATGTAATCATGAAAGTGATGTGTACACTGAACAAAGATGCTATCTGGTTATTCCAGTTAAGACTCTACTACCTGAATTAAGTGATAAGTGGACCCTTACAGAATAGCATCTTAATGAGCCTTATTTGGTCTGACTACAGATATCACATTTTCAATGGGAGCATGTGTTTGGTATTTAAAGTTGACATTACAAGAACATTCTAAGTACTGGGCAGGTATCCTGCTGCAGTGTTCTCAGGAATATAAATGGAGCCCAAAGCTTTAACACTGATAGACTTTATTTCCCTTTCAGGCAGAGCACCATGGATTTCTCCCATTCCCAGAGCTAATAACTGCAGGAGTATGAGAACACAGAATGACTCACAGAGTTCCCCTAACACTCAGTGCACTTGATGTTGGGCTGCGATTATGTGCCCAGCACAAGCAGTCTACAAGGCTGACCAGCCAAATTGCCCTTTTTTTTTAGTTCCCCATACATTTAGAGGTGTTTATTTGCTTGGCATTTCCATGTGCTGCTCATTCTGCTAAGAAGGCACTTCTACTTTTTGCAGAACTGTTTCTTTCTTTTCTTCCTTTCAGTCTTAGTTACCTCCTCAATCACTGAATCCAAATAGCAGCTAATGTTCACCAAGGGCTTTCAATATAACAGCTGTAGATTTAACTTTACCAGTATTCTTTCAGATATGTAATACCACCAATAACTCTGTGAAGTAGGTAACATTATCATCATTTAAAGATAAAGAAATTGAGGCACAGATCAGTTAAGCAATTTACTAGAGGCCATATGGATATAAACTAGATTCAAATCCAAGCATGCTGAGAGCAAAGCTGGAAGTTTAAATTCTGCCCTCTGCTCCATGAGACTGCGTGGCCTCCCTCAGGGAACAAACTCATTGAAAGTACATTCCCCATAATTTTCCATCTCAGTCCCCTGTTTATTGCTGTTATAGTACTTTTAAAATTTACCATTTTATATGTACTTGTTATCTCCTTGATTATTACTCATATCCTCATAGAGCATGTGTTGGGGGCTGGGATAAGCCTGAAACAGGCTGATACAATCCGACCTGAAGGTTGCGCCTGAATAACAGGATGCTGCGGTTAGGAGCCATAGAACTCCCCCTCCTGGACATGCGGGTGGCACACCAATCAGTGCCTTGATCACGCACCCGCCATGCACCCCCCGGCCAATCGCAGGCTAGAGCACGCTTTGAAGCCACCTATCCACTGCACTTCCTCCACTGCCCTCCTCTATATAACTCCCTCCATTTTGAAATAAAATTTGCAGCTTGATCAGAATCCTTTGTCTTGCTGCCATTCTTCGCGCCTCCTGTCCCATCCCCCTTCATCCGTTACAGGTATATCGGCGGACCCCGTTGACTGCCTCGCGGGCCGAGGCAAGCATGTACTCAGCTAGGGTAGAAATTGTGCCTGTTTCTTTCGTAATGGAATAAATATCCAGTGGCTAGCAGAATTCCCCCCACATGTGAGCAGGTAATCCATTTTTGTTTGATGCATGAATGCATAATCTGTAGACAAGTGCGGTTCAGGAATGTCCCTATTGCCTTATGTAGGTGGAAGGCTCAGGCCATCTCTTTATTGCCTGTGCCTTCTCCAGGCACACAGATTCATTTTCAATTGTACCAGTCACTGTACAGAGTTACAAAGCATGCAAAAAGACATGTTTCCTGCCATTTAAAAATTTACTAACGGTTTTACTACTATTTAAATACAGATATTCCCTAGTTCCAAGGCCTACGTTGTCCTCCAATTTTCTGCTGAAGAACTGGATTTCAGAGAATGATAGTTTCTGCCTCTATTACCTTCCTTCAATGCACTTGCCATTTCTTTTGGTTTCGGCACCCATAACCACCTGAAAGGAGTTAACGAGGGTGTGATTGGGAGACACAGGCTCCCAGCATGTGCTGTTGCTGCCATCAAAACGCGATCTGTAAATAAAGACGGCGCCAACCTCAGTGGCTCTGTTGCACCATGAGAGCAGAGCAGCTCAAAGCTCAGGTCTGATCGTGTCGCACATGCGCTGTGAGTCCAGACTGCTTGGACTCCTGCTCTGAGGGCTTGGTGTTCTGCAGAGCGCTAACCTGCAACTTTTTCATGGCAAGTAATAACAGTACTTCTTTCTCGATAGGAGTTCTGTCTCTCCTTGCAATTTATCCAGGGCCTGACCAGCAGTTGTTGGAAACCAAATTTTAAGAAATTTACCTTTGCTTCCCATTCCATTCCAGCCACCGAAATTCCTAAAAGAATCACCACTGTGATTGAGCCTATTATCCGGATGTCATTGGTTGGATCCACCATCATTGAATCGCTCTCCTGGGGAAAAATCACAACAACGGTTAGAGTTGGAGCGTTCTCTTTTGCATATTTATTGTATCATTTAACAGTAAGATGAATACTAATACACTAATGTCTGGGGTCATACAGAATAACTGGAAAATGAAGTGCTCATAAACTTGATAAGATAAAGAACTTAACATTAATTTTTTTCTTATGATAATAGGCATTTGATAGCCAAGGTTAGGAGATGGAAATTTTAGAGATTCATTCTAGTCACAGCTTTAGAAGCTATCACAGCACTAGGTAAAAGTAAGTGCACATACATACACCATGTATTGTTTCAGAATGACTAGTTATTTTCGTGTGTCAGGGATATCCTAGACGAATAGAAATGGGTAGTTTCCACTGTGCATATTGGAAAATAAGTGTTATTCAATTAAAGAACCAACTACACAAAGCAGACAATGCATCTCCTGAAGATAGAATACCTTATGAACTATATACCCCGCTCATTCATTCACCTAGTTTTTTGACAGAGGTACTGTTAGCAGCTAAATTCGGTGAATGCTATCCCTACCACAAAGGAGGACTAGACATGAGTTCGTAGGCCAGGTGATTCATGTCTCCCGTATGCACCACTGGCTATAGATGGGGCACCTACACCAGGAAATGCCTGTTTTTCTGCAGTGAGTTATTCTGATGTTTTAAGTTTCTTTCTGTTTGGAAATCTATACTTATGACAGTAATACAGTAGTTTCCCTTTTATTGGTGGTTTCTCCATCCGTGGTTTCAGTCACCCACAGTCAACCATGGTCCAAAAATATTAAATCGAAAATTTCAGAAATAAACAATTCATACGCTTTAAATTGACTGCCATTCTGAGTAGTGTGGTGAAATCTTGTGTTGTCCTGCTCTGTCTCACCTGGATGTGAATCTTGGCAGTGTGCTGGCAATTCAGATAGGCCAAAGTTAGAGAGTGCTTCATTTAAGTGAAAAAGTGAGCTCAGTACAATAAGGTATTTTGAGAGAGGTCATATCCATATAACTTTTATTACAGCATGTTCTTTTAATTGTTATATTTTCTTATGAGTTATTGTCAACCTCTTAGTGTGATTAATTTATAAACTTTAGCATAAATATCTATAGGAAAAACATAGTATATATAGGCTTAGTAATACCCGTAGTCTTAGGTAGCCACTGGAGGTCTTAGAGCTTATCCTCAGTGAATGGAATGGGAGTACTGTATTGCTGCTGATAATAACACCCATTATCTATCTTATGGTTTGTATTTTATGTAGTATTTCATGTACATTATTTCATGATTTGTACCACATTTATGTGAAATGTATAAAACAATATTAGCCTACATTAACCATTTGGAAAACAAACTTCAGATGAATAGAGGGACTGGTCTAAAATATATCAGCTGGTGAATGTGAGAGCCATGATTTTAAGCCAGCTCTGATGCCAAACCTAGGGCTCCTTCAACTATATTGAATTTCCATATTCTGCAGAATAAATGTATTTCTTCTCATCGTGCCATATTACCATAATATGACCTAGTGCCCTGACAAGGCAAATTGAGTAAAATTTGTTGCTTGGCTGAAGAAAAGCTTTTACTTACCTTAAGAAGGTCTACCACAGTCTCAGCAAATCCCACCACATACATAGCAACAGCCACTGCATTGGCAAAAGCAAAGATCAAGCCTATTGACCCACCGAATTCTGGCCCTAAGCTTCTGGAAATAAGATAGTAGGCTCCACCTGAAACAAAAATGAATATACTTTACTTTGAGAAACTGCTAAGGGACTTAGTTTATATGGCAAAGTAACTTTGAGAACATATAAAATATTAATTATTCTAATAAAAAGATGCTAATTTCCTAATAATTTTGGGAATCTTGTTTTACCTTAATAAATAGCTTAACCCTTCCTTGCACTCTGTACATAACCTACCATAGAACTATCCTGATTTAGTAAACCCAACTTATTGAAACCTAATTATATACAAGTGTGACAAAAAAGAACACAGTAAACTTTACCAACAATGCTTTGTCTTTTACAAAAGTTCATTGGAGAGTTGTTACATTATTGAATATAACTGAGGTAAAATTTTATATCTGAAATTTCCAAGAACAGGCAGGCCTAGGCAAACAATGAAGTGGGCAAAGTTTATCATTGTTATTCTAACTTCCTTTCTATTATAATTTTCTGGTACATATTTGCTGTATAAAAATGGTACCTGTGTAGTGTACCATTTTTATATTATCCACTATATAAATCAGACTTTTAAAAAATGTTTTTAGCTCGAAAAGGCATGATGTGTATGGAGGTGACAAATGGGAAGAAAGGGAAGGAGAACCTGGAACAATTGCTTCTGCCTTGGACCTTCAGAAGGTAGCCCTATATATGGCTGAATTTCTGTGCACGTGAAAGACTGAGCTCGGCTGGTTAACTCCTTAGAGAGCACCAAGAGCGTGTCGGTGAGAGAAAAAGGACCACACATCGAGAGGCCTGGATAAGTAGATGTTAGTGCAGACATAGTAAATTAATAGCTTCCTATACCAAGCTAGTCTTTGAGGTGGATGGAACTGGTAGGGAAATGATATTGAACAAACATATCTACAGCTAGTGGTGGAGGGAGGTTGTGGGGTGGAGGGATTGGGTAAAAAGGGGAAAGGACTCGTGGATGTGGACAGTGGTGTGGTGACTGCTGGGGAGAGGGGGGGTCCGAGGGGACCAAATGGTTATAGAAAAAAATTACAATAAAGATTAAATTAAAAAAGTAAAAAACTAAAAAAAAATCAAAACAATCTTTTACTGAAGACGAATTGCCTCCACTGTAGTAACTCTTACAGGTTAAGGGGTCAAAGCCCTCTCTAAAAATGTAACCTATTATCTAAGTGGGGCAAATACCCATTATTTCCTTTGTGCAGATTACTTTAAATAAATTGGCCAGCCAGTTCCTTAGGCTTGGTCGAAATGACAGCCAGGCAGAAATTGTGAGAGGAGGGATGTTGTGGGTAGGATGGTGCTTTGAAGGCCTGCGGTAGGAGATATGGATACAATGCCCAAGGAGAGACCCTGAAGAACCAAAGCAGAATGGGAACGGAGAAGAAGAGAACTTAGAACATGGGTCAACTTTACCCCCTTCATTTTCTGCTTAGGACTGTTTGCTCCTGGATGATCTGAAAGAAACTGTTTTGTTTGTTTTTCTCTTCTTTTTGAAGATCTTTCACGGCTGTGGGCCACTGGAAACAGAGTGTTGGGGTGAGCTATGAGGACTGACTGGGTGGGAAGTATCAGCAGTGTTAGCCAGGGCACTGGGGAAGGGCCCGGGAGACGGCCTGCAGGGCTCATCCGAGGCACAGAGGAACGCCTTCTTTCTCACACCTGGTCACTCTCTACTTCATAAACATGTTTACTCACTGGAAATGGGTTGACGAAGTCTTTTCTGGAGATCTCTTAATATTAGTTGAGAATAATTTTGCCTTACTCCTTACATTTTGGGTTCTTTTATTTTAAATCTTTGGAGACTAATTATCAATATACAATTTTTATTTCCAACATTAAACCAACTCTAAAGGTTGCCATGTCACCAAAGCGTGCAGTCATAAGTAAATGAATTAATTGGCTTACCTCCTCTTACGACTCCATTTGTGCAAATGGCAGACATAGAAATACCTGTGAGTGTTGTCACCACCACACTCAGGCCAATGACGATGACGCCAAGACCTGCAAAACCCCCCAAGAAAAGCGTTTGGCTCCAGGACTTCCCAAAAGTCCACTTCAGGAGGCAGCAGCCTGACTCTTGTCACGGAAGGATCCATCTCCCCACGAAAAACCTGGAATGTTCTAAAGAGTCCCATTCCACGAAGTTCCAGGGAACACCTGAAATGTAGTAAACTTTAAAACTGAAGCTATGTCCAGGGATCGTTTTCCAAGAAACGCCAGCAGGAGGAATGCAGACTTGCCTGAAAAAGGGAACCTTTACCTGAGGAAATCGAACACCTGCATACCAGGACCTGCAACCTGAGAGAGAGGCCCTCGGAAAGGAGGCCGCAGCTGCCCGGAGGGAACTGGGACCGCGCTCCTAGTACATTACGTTTCCTCCGGGCTCCAGCTCATCAGGGGCTAGCCAGGCTCCCAGAACACTGGGCTACTTTCTCGTTCCCATCAAAAAAATACGTATATATAGAAAGTTTTTGCCTACCCGTAGCAAGTGATGAGAGCATTAGATATCTTAGAAATTTTACCTCCACGAACAAACCCGTTAGTTGCTATTGCGGAAGTTGACAACCCAGTAATAGAAGTTACCATGGTGGAAAGAAGAATTATGAGAACTCCGAGACCTGTCAGCAATGAAAGATAAAAGATATTATATTTTACTTGTCTTCCATGGATTCCCTGTTGCCACAAACTACACTGCCTTTAATTTTTTATATCCGAGCCGTGGGCCCCAACGGAGTTCCGTTGTGCTACGGAGACACTGAGAAACCGGCTTGCCTGGCATACAGATCAAGTCGGAGAGCTGCTCATTAGGGTGAAGGATGGTTTCCAGAAGTAAAAGTGTGAGCTGCAGCCCTGGAAAGGAAAAGTTGACTAGTGCTGGTGTCCTGGGAGAGAAACCGCCCTGGCTGTGAAAAGAGAAAACATGACATTTGACCTTCTCTCTTGCTTGAAAGGAACCTGAGTGAGAAAGTTGAGGGGTTGACAAAGGTTAAATCCTTCACCATTCTTCTTGCCTCTCTCTTGCCTGAGGGGTGGGGGAGTAAGGAACCAACTTGGATTACCTTTAAAAATACTCCAAAAAGGTCACTGGTGAACTATTTGAGCCTCTGTTGCCTTTACCTTACCAATGATTGTGCGGGTCACAAGTTTAATTACCTCCTCTGACATATCCATTTGTGGCAATAGCAGAGGTGGATAGACCAGTGATAGCAGTCACTGTCACGGCTAAGCCGATGATAATCACACCAAGACCTCAGTTGGGAGAGGAAAAATAAAGGCAATTAATTAATGGGTGGAACAATCCATTAGATCGTTTACAAAAAAGGCCAGCAAGTCTAGGGTCACATTTCACGGAAGGACCACATTTGAATTAACAAGCTGGCTTAACAGTCACCACAGAGTAAGTGCTCAGATTTAAAGTTTCCTGCCTATAGCAGCACAGATCCTAGAAACTCAAGAGCTAAAACGCAGTGTGAAGTTGCACACAACTAAGCAACTATAGCTGGTCAAAATTTAATGTGAACCCCATTTATGATGACAAAGTTCTAAGGACACCTATAAACATGGTAATTGGTCTACACAGTACTAAGCTGTTCCTCTAACTAAAGAGTGGATGTTCACCTTTTCAGGTAACTATCTTTTTGTGTACATTTGGTTGTGTAGGAGTGGAGAATTACATACAATATAACAGATTGTTCATCTGGCAGGGAAATAATGTGGAAAGAATCAAATTGAACTACTTCCACTCACTGGCTATGTGACCTCTGACAAGTTACTTATTTTCTGAGTCAAAAGTGGCAATAAAATTAGAAAGGGTGCGTGGGTAAGTGGCTAGCATAGTGCGTGGCATGCAGGTCACAGTCAGTGGCACTGCTTTTTGATCAGATCCCGCAGTCATAACAACTATTGTTTATGAAAAGCCAACTGCATATCCAGCTATGTGTTAGGTAGCATGAGAAGTACAAGGAGCAAATAAAATGAAAAAAAAAAAGCTTTCCTCCAGAAGCTTATGGTACAGAAGTCAATGATTATGAGAGGGAAAAAGTGGTGAGCCAGAATTTAAAGGAAGGCGAGGGTGCCTTTAGCTAAGGATTATTTTGAGTTAAAGGCAATTGAGAAGTAGATACCTCCCTATATTTGCTTAAAAAACGGCACAAATTTGTAAACACACCAGAGACCATTCTAGACCTTTATAAGCTGGAATTGATACCAGAGGAACATAACAAACTTTACTTATCTTCCATTAGTTCCTCCATATATTTGCCTTCCCACAATTTGCCAACCTAAAAACTCAGTCCTTTCCTTTTGTCTGGTCACTTCTCTAAAAATGTATCATCTTCTTAGATTCTGTATAAGCACAAGTTCAAATCACCACTTTGCTGAGAGCCATTGCTGAGTCTTCTTTTCACGTGTATACACTACCCATGTTAGTAAACTTCTGATTGATTTTCTCTCATTAATCTGTCTTTTGTCAGTCTCATTTACAGAGCTCTAGCCAATGAGCCTAATATCAGTAGATGGAAAACAGTATTCTTTTGCTGTAATATCCTCTTCAATGAAGGTTGACCCAGAATTCAGGGAGCATTCAGGGGTCACAGGCACTGAAATCACACTGGCTCCAGCCAGAACGTTTTTGCCTGGGCCCGTTTTGTATGATCCCTGACATAAAACGGATGCTCCATAATTGTTGGCAGTCTCACTCATCCCAAGGATGATTAGAAAGGTAATCAGCCAAGAGAGGCTGTGCTCTTCCCGGACATTCCCTGGGAGAAAGGGAAGTCCAGGGAGGTTAGGATAGAAATGGGAATGAGGTACTAGAGGCTGGCCCTTTTGGCACTCTCAGCTATATTCTGGCTCTCGCAGAAATCTCTAGGCTATTTTACTGGTTAAAGTGAAGTAGCAAGAGGCAGAGTGTGGGCACGACATGCATATTTGGACCATATTGTTTTGGCTCTGTCTGCTCTAGAAAGTTTGGTGTGGAAACAAACAGTTGCACTAAATTCTCCCTATCCATTGCAGGAATCCTGGGGTGAACCTCACCTGTCCAACACCATGTGACCTCAGTTCTTGGTACCCATAAAAGTGACTTTTAACAATTTTTTGCACATCATTTCCTTTTGTCTTTGTTTTGAGTAAGTCTGTTATCAAATGTTTAGCTCACCCTATCAGTTGTACAGAACCATATAGTTCGCATTTCAGGGTATTAAACCAACTCTGATTTTATTATCTCCCTACTCTTGCCTCTATTTTTCAACAATTCTTAACTTATCCTTTGGCATTGATTGCATACATTTCAGTTAACTGTATTAAACCCCGAAACAAATTTTATACACTTAAACATTGAGAAATTTGCTTCTCTCACACAAATATAAAATCACAGTGTAAAAGGCAGCTTAGAGAACACTCAATTCATGATTTTCTCAAAGTGCAGTCCTTTAACCACCTGCTTCAGGAAATGCCTGGGGTTCTCACTAAAAATGCCACACCTACTGAGTTTGGATCTTTCAAAGTAAGTCCCTGGATTCTGTTGTTTTACAACTTAATTTCCCAGGTAGTTCTTATGTACAGCATCATCTGAAAAATTATCATACTATCCTCAGCCTATCTCAATGTGTGTCTGTCTATTCAGCAAGGTCCTTTAGCATTATTTTAGAACAATTAATTAGGAAACAATCCAGTTCCCTAATTTGTAGATGAGAAAATAAAGCTCACAAGGTATAAATAACTTGCTTCAGGGCATACCTGCTTTTCATGCCCTTCTTCCCTACCTGGTGGTTATGCTTATGGGAAACCCCAAATTATTCCCAAAGCAAAAAGAAACTACTTGTATTGTTTCTTTTCTTGCCCAATAAAGGAGGCTCCAACAGGACCCAGGTGGTGGTGACTTGATGAACTCATTTAGCTTTAAGCTTAGAGCAAAGGCCAGTAAAACTGAGTAAGAGTGGTAATAAGTTTCTGTTACTCATGAAAATCTATTTTCTGAGAATTAAAAGAAAAAGACCCGCCACTCAAAGGAAAGGATAGTGCAAGACTTAACACCCATTTAGTTAGAACTCTACTCTTTTCGAAGGTAGGATTGAACTGCTTAAATAAAAGGTCCTTATTAAAACAATGCTGATGTCTGAAAGCATAATAAACAGTTTAGCAGAAGATAGGATTCTTTGGATTTTATGGTTTTGCAGTAAACATGAAACTGGATTGCCTGTGAAGAGTAATGTAAGATCTGATTAAAGTTCAGATTATGGCACAAACATATGGATGTTAAATAAGTTGCATTAAAAAGAATTACTCTTGCCCTTGGCTATGCTCACACCTCCAAACAAAGTAATGTTTCTTGATGATCTCAATAAGTTACTTAACTGCCCTTAAAAACCCAATTTTGCATGAAACCCTGGAGCAAAACTTGGCAATATTAAGATGCAGATTTTCCATGGACCGGCATACACTTATTTTGGGCCCTGTGGCTGTAAGCATTCATTTGATACGCATCATAAAGCCAGCAAGCAGCCCTTTGTCAGGAACTGAGCAGTTGCCAAGCATGAAACATGGAGGAACTATGGGAACCGGTTCCAGTTTTTCAAATTGCAACCCAGCCCTTCCTTTTTCTGAGTTAGTTTTCTGATGATTCTGAAATGTGTTTTGAGAAGTGAAGGCAATAAATAATGACCAAGTACCTTTTAACTTTGAATTAAGATACATTCTGGAGTAGAATCTGAAAACACATCCAAATCTGTATGTTTTTGATGCTAATGATTTATAAGTCTTCCCCAAGAGTAAATCCATAATGTATTTTCCATGAGTAGAATGCCATGAGTTTTTATTGCAGTAAGTCAGGAACTTTGATAAAATTCAAATAAATTTTTCAAAAAAATATTATTAATATACTCTCAACAACAAAAAAATTGCCATAGGAAATAATACTTTAAATAGAATATAATATTTGAAAACATTAAATAATTACAACATCATCCATTTTTCATTTGGAAAAAATTACCAAGTTATATACAGTATCTCAGTCATTTTATCTATGACTTTAAGCTTCTATCTTGCAGTATTTTGTTAACCTTTTTTTCTTACTGCTGATATCTGAAATTGACACAATTATTTTCTTTGGAAGGTGTTCAACAATTTAGCATTTTTATTAGTCAGGTCCCACTTTCACCTGTTTTCCACCAGTTATTTTTTTACTTAGTGAAGTTTTGCCAATAATCATAAGGGGGATGGATACTCTGATAAATGTCAGTATGTCCCCAAATATGAATACTATTATTTAAGATGAATGTGCATCTATATACCTGTCACCTGAAACTCTATGAAAATACTGAAAATTTCCTACAGCATTTATCTGGTTGGCACGCTGGAAAATTCCAGTCTCCCAGGGGTTAGCACTTCACCTTTCCTCTCTGACAAACATGTTCTGAGAGAAAAGGCAAAAAAGCCCAAAAGCTCTTCTCTGACCTTCAACTCATATTCAGCATTAATGGTGAACACAAGTTGCTTATTGAGTTTATATTTTACATCAGAAATTATAGAGGAGAGGAAAAAGTGCTTACCAATTCCAGCTTCTCCAACAATCCAGGAGAGGCGAATGAAGAGCATGACACCCCAGATATTCAGCATGCATCTTACCTGTGAATGGAAGGCACATTGAAAGGGACATGAGAACTGAGAGAGGGGCAGAACCCAGGTCTCTGCAAGTCTGGTGTTCAGGCCTTGCTAACACTCCGTCTACTAGAACACTGAATGGATAACTTTCGTTTGTAAACATAGGAGCTTTCTCACCAGCACACCTTTCACCCATCCAAACTTCACAGCACCGGATTTATCTTCTTCTTTGTTTTCAGCTGGATCATCTCCCGGCATCCCATCACCGTTAGCCACCCTGTCAGCCGAACCTGGGGCCACTGCCACATTCTGCATTTTTACAGACAGCAAAAACACAGGAAATGGTCAATAAACACACGGTTCCATACAAAGTTCAGCACCAATCAAAACAATGGACATACACTTTTAGACAAAAATACTGTACACATTTTAATAAGATCATTAATTTTCCTGGGAAGCTGAGTGATTTTAGGCACCAAGACTGCAGGTGTAGTAAAGGAACCCAGGCAGTTGTACTGATAAGAATATTACCGTAGAATAAATGGCCAGATTTGGATTTGTTTAGAACACAAAAGGAAAAAAGAGAAAAGAAGGGGCGTGATCAAGAGAGGAAAGTCTATTGTAAGCGAATGAGGGCCTTTGAGAAGAGGGCCTGAAAGTTAACCTTCCTCATGTTATGGAGGTCCTGGCCTTCCTCCCATTACTGTCTATGGGCATCATTTTACTCATCTCAAATAATGATGACAAAACTTCTCTACTCATGTCAGAATATCTTTAAGAAGATTCAGTGGAAGAATATAGACTTTTTATTTTTAAGAGAAACATTTGAAGGCACCACATGGCTACGAGGGGGCTATTTCTGTAGGGAGAACTTCTTT
The DNA here is from genome assembly GCF_021234435.1 of Artibeus jamaicensis. NCBI lineage: Eukaryota > Metazoa > Chordata > Mammalia > Chiroptera > Phyllostomidae > Artibeus > Artibeus jamaicensis. Next base: position 22,748,430 of record NW_026521883.1, read on the forward strand.
CAGCTGCAACATGCCTTTGCCTGAGAACTGTTGGCTGTGCCGTTAGTATTGTACAGAAGAAGAGAAGTCTCACAATTAGAAAGACAGGCTGAGTAGAAATGAGTAGTATAAAAAAGGTCAAACCATTATTTATTTGTTGATTTTCCCTGGGCTTAATTTTGAAAAAGACCTTCCTCATCAGTAGGAAGTCTATGAATTTAAGGTGAGAGAAAGCTCAGTTTCTCTCAAAAAACAACTCGCTAAGTGCTTTTTTAGGCATGACCTTTATTTATTTCAGGAGCATCCACTGGATTTAGCCTATCTGACACTTACCTGACTCATTAATGGTTAGACTACACCCCAGTGTACTTCCCAAAGCAATCTTTCTGGGAAGGGGTTTGAGACAATTGGGGAAGTCTTTTAATTCAGCACTTAATCATCATTATTAAAGGACAACTTTATTTTGTTTAAATGTTTTAAGCCCAGAATGATGTGTAATAGGTTTTAGACAAGGGCATTTTTTCCCCTCTCTAAAATGGAACTGGTGTGAAATAAATACTCAGTACTTATTATAAGAACCTTATTTGGGAATGATTGAAGTTCTTGCCCTTGCCCTGCTCAAGGATTCTTGCTGCTTTGGGCTGTTGTGTGTCATTAGGCTATGCACTGTAAACTGACCCTAATTTAGGCTGTTTACTCCAGTTGATTTTTACTTTATGTCTCCTTCCAGAATTTTTTAAACCTCTCTCTCTACATAAGGATTTCTCCCAACATTGTTCTCCTATAAGGCTTTTTTCACAATACTAATGTGAGCAGGGAAGCCAATGTAATACAATGCAATGAGTCCACTGAATTGAAGGAAGATGGTGATGTGGGTTACTTCTCATCAATGCCAGTCAAGGCCTCATCCAATAGGCCATTGATAAACAGCACTGAATTCATAAAGTGAACTTGAAGGCCACCTGCTCTTCATCTCTTAGGAGCTGGTAACTGAGTTTCTTACCCATTCATGCTTTCTATTTTCTTTCTCTTCCTTCCCTATTGGGCATTCCATTTCTCACTGTTTTCTTTGTGCAGGCCACATTAAGAGAGAAAAAGGAATGGAAAACAATCCAAAGCCGTATTATTTTATTATCTTACAACAGCATTGGCGAGAAAAGTTGGACAACAAAGGACACAACTTGATAGTTAAAGTTTAGTTCTGAATTACCCAAGGTATATCTTAATTAAGCATCCTTAAGTCCTGATTTGCACAGATAATTGAAAGTTGACATCATATATGCACATCAGTGTAAGATATGAATAAATAAAGTCCATGGACACGGAGACTGAACTAACAGGGAAGGACCTAGTGCTCTATACCAGCCACGGATGCAAGTTATATATGTAATTCATAATTTTTCAGTAGTTACTTTTTAAAAAGTAAAAAGAAATTAGTAAAATAGCATGGGTTGTAATGTGGACCCTTAAATTTAAAATGTATATTTAATTTCTGAGGAATATCATATTTTTAATATTTGCAATGTAAATATTCATGAACAGTTTAGCACCCCACCTTGTAGGAGGAGCCTGAATCACAGACCATCCTAATAATATAATTTACTCAATAGAATCTATATAAAATATTATCACTTCAACATATAATTGGTATAAAAGGAGTAATGAGGTACTTTCCATTCTTTTTTTCACGCTGTGTCTTGGAGACCTGGCATGTGGTTTATGCCAACAGAGCATCTCCATTTGGACTGGCCCCATTACAGATGCTCAGCAGCACATGTGACTTGCCGCTAGCATGTAGGATGACACGTGTCAATATCATACAGCCAGTTACAGATGGATGAAAGAGTTAAGGTTGTTTTCCAATCAATTACAAACTCAACTTTTCTCTAAGAAAGTTCTACGCATGTAAGGTGACTGAGTGTGTCAAATGTAACTTTCATTTTCCACAGCTGGAAAATCAGTGAGAGCAGGGAATTGAGCAATGTGTTAAAATGTCTATGAATGTTGAAGAGATTATTTGGTTAGAAGATTCATTTATTGACTTATCATGAGAAAAAAACTCTAAAACTTGTCAGTACTCTAGTTAATCAAGATTCCATGGCCAGATTAAGAAGTACAAATTGCCAATTATAAAAATAGTCACGGGGTTATAAGGGAATATAGTAATAAAATTATAATAACTATATATGGTGTCAGATGGGTGATCACTTCATAAGGTATATAAATGTCTAATCACTATGTTGTACACTGAAACTAATATAATATTGCGTGTCACATAATTGGGAAGTGAATTAATTTAAAAATTGTTATTTAAATGTTAATATACTGGGGGGAAGAAAAAGACCCATGGCCAGACCATTGGCAGGTACTCATTCAGGGAACAGGCAATTTCCTTTCCCTGCATTAATTGGGGATCACATGAGATAAAGCCTTAATCACTTGCTTTGTAAAAGCTATCCTGGGAATAAAACTCATGTTTTATGATTAAACCTGAACTTGAAGGTTTGGTCCAGGAAATTGCTCTGCTCTCTGATGAACTCTGGGGGTAACTGTGACCCTTAGATCTGGATGAATGAGAATGCTAATTCCTGTGAAACACATCTCACAAAGTAGGCTGCAGGATGACTAAGATATTTAACATTACTCTTTAAATGAACATTTCCATCTGATTGATTTCCTTCCACTAATGTTTAACAGTTCTTCAAGTTATCACTAAGACATCATGATATAACACAAAAGGAATATTCTGTAAGGCATGTGAGGGAAATAATCATATATGGAAACTAGTAAGGCAATATTTTCTTAACTCTTCAAAAATAGAGACAGTGTAAGATGCGTAGCCCTTCCTTAGGTACATATGTTCAACCTACTAGAGTTTCAAAGTTTTAAATATATTTATACCTTGGAGGGGGAAAAATTTGAATGCATAGATTTCTTCTATTGCCTGCAAAGGTCTGATAGTAAATTCACGAGTACAGAATGCATCCCATTGCTCACTCTCACGTGGGAGCCGACCGCTGCACCACATACACTAGAAGACTTGGAGTCTGGTTTTGGCTATGCAATTAATTCAGGGTGTGTCCTTCAGCAAGTTATTTAACCTTTTCCTGGATACTGCAAATGAGGATAAATTTGCTGGGTTTTCTGAAAATCTTACTTTGAAGTAGTTTACTCTAAAGGCAAAATCATTTTTCTGTGTTTGCCCTCTTCCTGTTCCAACATGACAAAGCAAAACTTGGTATCACTTCTTAATAACAGCCTTTTTTGCAAGCCCAAACAGCAATTATAAAGTCACCTTATCATCAAAGTGTGGCCAAGGCTGCGGGTGGAGGCTCTGTGGGGCTTAGTGGCTGTGAACTGTTGCCAGTGGCAGGCAGACTCCTGGCTGCTGCATGTTCTTGGGACCGAAGTCTGGGAGACTAATAAAAGTTTCATGATTGCTGCCTGAAACCAGTTTTTTCCTGTATACTTTGAATTAATTTGTTCACACTCCATTATCATAAATGATGACCCACAACCTTTCATAAATGCATTTTAAATTGCATCGCTTTAGGGAATGATTATTTATTTACTGAGAATTTGTACCTGTGCATCAAGTATTCAGAGAAGATAAAATAAAGTGACTCAGAAAGAAAAATGGAAAAAAAAAAGAAAGACCATTTGATAAAAATTTTTGCTGCACTAATGCAGATAAACTAGTAAAGCTTCAGTCATATACAGATTAAGGGGTAAACGAAAAAAATTAACATATTTATTCTTTAAGTTCTAATTAGATACATGTTTTCAAGTTTTTAGCCTATCATCTAGGGAAAGTGGAAATTTAAGACCACTACTGAGTAGTTCCATAAATATTTAGGACTATATAATACCTTTCTCATTGTTTTAAACTTTCCTTTATTATTGAAATGTTTAAACCTATGCAGCACTAGGAAGAGTAATGTTTCTCATGACCCACCACTCCGCTCCAACAGTTACCAACAGGTGGCCGACCTCATTCCACCTGTGCCTCTCAGAATGCTGCCCCTAGATTGCTCTAAAACGAATTCCAGAAAGGACCAGAGAACTCTTAAGGTTCATTTCAGAAAAAACAATTAATTTGACTCACATTTTATATCTTAACTATCAATATTATTATGTTTGTACATTTCTAGCCCTTGTGATAAAGGGGAGCATTTTAGATCATGAAAATAAAACAGAAACAGACCCATAGATACAGAGAACAGATTGATAGCTGCCAGAGGGGAAGGTGAGGGGGTGGGTGAAAAGGGCGAAGGGGTTAAGAAATACAAACGGCTAGTTATAAAGTTAGTTATGGGTGTGTAACATCACAATATATACAGTCAAGAATATCACAATAGCTGCACGGTCACAACCTGGTGACTGACGTTTAAGGTGTAGAAATACCTAATCACTATGTTGCACACTCTAAATGAATGTAATATAGTCAGCTATAAATAAAAATAAAATTTAAAAAGGAAATAAGAGGGTTTTTTCTTGTTTTAAAGCTTATTATAAATCATGCCTCTAAATCATACCAATGCTATAATTTATAATCACAGTATTTTTACTACATCTAAAAACACAGGGCTCACATGCACGGTGACTTATGTTTTTGATAACCTTGGGTCATAAGGTAGCTATATGTGATAAACCATGATAAACCCAAATGAGAAAATGAAATAAAATGATTCTTAACATTTTTAAAGTATGCTTTAAGGGAACTCACACTCTACTCACCATCTATCACTAAATGTTTATATAACGGGAAATTAATGTCTCTTGTTTGTTTTCACAGAGTATTTTAATAGTAAGCGCTCCCAGATGTGGCCTTGGGCACTAAAAACTCAAACAGGTATGAGAATGAGGGCTAAGTTGGGGAGTTCCTCTCCTACAAATATTTTAGGGGTAGCTTTTGGTCATCACTAGCCTTCAAGGAATTTATTGTCTCAATTTTAATGTCTATTATTTGCCTTGGTGATATTTCTAACATCCCCGATTTGAAGGCTAACGTTTCAAATCTGAACTTTGAAACACTTCAGAAAAGATTACTTTCTAGAGAACACATTTGTACATTTTGTTTGTCCTTTTATAGAAGATAAGCATTTGTACATCGACTTATGTGATTTAATGTTTTTTGACCACATATTCTTTATTTCTACCCATAGCAATGCAATTTGACTTATAAAATAAAATTTTAGAGAGTAGAGATCTAAACCTCTTTAACTCACTTTATACAGTACCTCTTAGAAATAAATTGTTCATAAATGCTTTTGATGATGACAATGAAAATTGAGACCTACTGAATTTTGTACAGAAAGCACCATAATCTCTTGAGGCAGTCCCAAAATAAGGAAGGAATTGGGATCTTCTGCTAAATCCATCATGACTGAGGTGCGTTTTCTTCTTTGTGGGATTTTCTATCACCACAGAAGAAGCTGAGGCAAAGAACTATGGGAGAGCAGGCTAAGGATGAAATAGGTTCTAAAGGGCATGAACTCCGGAGTCATGTCAGCACGGGTTCAACTTATTAACTATGTGACCTTTGCTTCTTGACCTTGGAAGTTTGAGTTCTCTAAATGATTGTTTTCTCTTCTAACATCCACAGGATTTTATAAAACTTTCACCATGTATAAAATAAAAATAATAGAACTGCCTAACTTGAAAAATTGTTAAAAGGGTTGAATGACCTGGCTGGTGTAGCTCAGTGGATTGAGCGCGGGCCTGCGAACCACATGATCGCGGTTCGCTTCCCAGTCAGGGCACATACTGGGGTTGCAGACCAGTTCCCTGCAGGCCAGTTCCCAGCAGGGGACGCACAAAAGGCAACCATACATTGATGTTTCTCTCCCTCTCTCCTTCCCTTCCCCTCTAAAAGTAAATAAATTTTTTAAATCTTTAAAAAAAAGGATTGAATGAGATTTTGCTAAGTGTGAGCACAATGCCTGATACATATATAGTTTATTATATATATCAGAGTCATACTTAATGCTTTTATTCGTAAATTTCTTTTACTTAACAACCTAATGACCCAAATGTGAAGTCATTCTGCTGAATCAATTTGTAAACAGTTGGCTTCCTAAGATAATATTTCCATTTTAATTTTTAATATTTCATACTTTTCATAAACAATTTATTTCAGTGACATCAGAACACTGACTTTGACAGAAAGGCTATATATTTTCTAGATTCCCTTGTAATTATATCTTTTTTGAAATGCTAACAACAATGGTTGTTAGTAAGGCTGAAAAGGAGTTGCATGGAAAAGTAGCTAGAAGAATTAGGCTGGATACTAAAAATGGGATTAGCTTTACACATTAAAAAATACTAGATTAATATTTGCCAGATAGCTAATAATCACTATACATGTTTTGATATGGAAAGATCTCCAAAGTCCATTGTTAAGTGAAAACAGCTGAGAATAGGACAATGAGACATATTGTCCCCCCCACATATATATATGTCCCACACACATATATATATGTGTGTGTGTGTGTGTGTGTATATTTCTATAGGCATAGAAAATTTAAGGAGGGACTTTTAAGAAACCCTCAGTAATGAGTTCCTTGAAGAGAATAACTAAATATTTACATTATGTAAGAGATATTTCATTATATATATTTTAGTACTTGTTAAAATATTGGATTGGTGTATATTTTACTTAAATAATATTTTAAATAGAAATTAGCTAGCATAAAAATATCATCATCATTACCAACAAATATTATTGAGTTTCTATCCACTGGAGGCAATATGCTAGACTTGTTGTATTCATATAAAGACATTAGTATTCACAAGCATCTTGCAAGATCATTTGAAGTTATGTAGCTTGTATAACTGTAGAGCAAGTAGGGGATGAAGTACTGTTTTCCTGCTTTTTTTAAAAAAGATTTTTATTTTATTTATCTTTAGAGGGGAAGGGGGGAAGGAGAGAGGGAGAGAAACATCAATGTATGGTTGCCTTTTGTGTGTCCCCTGCAGGGAACCGGCCTGCAACCGAGGCATGTGCCTTGACTGGGAATCGAACCACACGATCGCGGTTCGAACTGCGATCGTGTGGTTCGCAGGCCCGTGCTCAATCCACTGAGCTACACCAGCCAGGGCTTGTTTTCCTGCTTTTAATTAGAGTTTTCAGAAATCCTTAATTCATAGTCACCAATATAGGCATTTAACTCTTTAGGACATAGATAATGAAAAAGATTTCTTCATCTTTGATTTCAAATCATTAGGATTACACATTCTGTCAATATCTATCACTGCTACAGTTTCGCTTTAGATAGAAACTTAATATTTTGAAACTTATTTTCTATTTTATCTATTAAGACAAATTTGTCACGTAATTTTTTCTGACTTGGAAATTATAATCACAGTTTGCACAAAATCCAATTGCTTTCTTACTATATATATTCTGCCTTTTAGTATAAATGGACTGTTCCTATGTGGCTTTTTAAAGCAATATAATCATGGATACAAAAAAGATTGCCAAACATGTAATATGTCAACTACTTTTTTTCTACTTTTAAATTAACACTATCATTCACAATTTTTTGCACACAAAATCTGTGACATATCTTTATTTATCATGTAATGTTTGCTCTAGTTGTGATTTGAGAAACTGTCATGAAAATGTCAAGGGCCACAGGAAGCTGGCACTACTGTTACATTAGGGGCAGTTCTTCATCTTTTATTTGTGGATGTGGGTAGTGAAAAGCAGGGGGAATAGTAGTGGCAAATTCACTGTCAAGGAAGAAAGAGCTGAACTGAAGAAGGTACAACAGTTAATGTCTGCAACCAAAGGCTATCGCAGGGTAGAACACAGAGAGAAAGACTTGCCCTACAACTTTAGTGACACTACAATGGCCCTGGCTATAGGAATAGGCCTATTGCAAAGTCCGTGGTTGTATTTGAATTCTGCTCACAAGTTGGCTATGTGGATACTTCTGTGTGATTCAATCAAAATGAAGTACCCTAGACAATGAGGATCAAGTTCATAAAAAGACTAATGTATTACTATACTAATTCAGAATGATTTTTCAGGGCATAGGCCATAAACCTGATTTTTAATTTATTTAACTTGCTATGCTTTTGTATCTGAGAAAAATGATAAAAGTCAAAATTAAATCCCCAGTCTCATTTTATCTATTAAAAATAATCTGAATCCCAAACAGCTATCATATCTGTCAAGCGTAGCTATTGCATTGCTACTGAATCAGATGGCTTTTAACAATGTTCCCTCAGAGTTTTTCTCCCCATATTTAAAGATTTACATGTTATGGCTTCAGGAATTGTACATAAGCTACTCTTCTCTCTCCAGAATATCAGTCCCAAGGACAATGTGAGTTTACTCCACTCCCTTATTAATGAAGTTAAAATTTTATTTTCTTTTGTTGTAAGTTGAGGGTGAATAAGAATGTTGAAATCTGAATCACAATTTTATGAAAAATCAGCTCTAAAAATGTGTACTGGTGTGGAGTATGGTGAACAGAATTTCAGGTCTTTTTAAAGAAGACAGGCTCATTTCGCTTCTTCAGAGTAAGCTGAAATCTCTTTATAATACCCTAAATTTCCCTTTCTGCCCCCCATCTTGTAAACTCCTTGTACCCTCTTCTCTCAGCCTTCTTTCCCCTCTTTCCTCTCCCATTTTTTATTCATTCCTCTTTCCTCAAATAGAAAAGGAAAGTGACACCTCAGCCTGAGTTCAGGAGCTTCAAATTGCCCCCTTCTCAAAAATCTTCATGGGGGCTGTCATGTGGTTCAACATTGCCACATTACTAACTTATTTTGATTATGGTATCAAACATCCCAGATAAAGTCTAAATCTCATGTCTATAAAGAAACAGGCCGAGTAGCAGAGTGCTACCGATATAGCACGCAGAATGGTCAGGTCTGGTGGGGAGGGGGCACACGGCACAGTTCAGAGCACAGGCTCCTCCTCTTTCCACTGGTAGAAACCAGAGTTGGGAACCTTAAAACAGCTACGGGGAGCAAGTTTTGGAAATGGGTTTCCTCATGAAGTGAAGGATAAGCAGAAGCCAAAAGGAGATTTTCACCTTTATCAGCATCTTTCATGAGATCAGTATTCCTAGATTCCCGAGAGTAGATAATCATTTAATTTAAAAATTGTTGAATGAACGAATGAATTTGAAACATTGTCCCAATAAATTTTTTCTTATCTCAAAACTTAGGTAAGGGTAAACTATATTTGGATATGTGACAGCTAATTATTCTTCTTAGCAGGTTAATTATATCCATAAAGAAGTATATTAATTCCCAACTGTGTTCCAGAAGAACACGAAGATAAAGTACATCAAGGTATTATAGAGCAAGTTGTGGAAGAAAAAATCTACGAAGCTTATAAATTGCTACCAGATTAGAAAAAGTGCTGTGTCATGTTTTTGGAAAATTTGGGAACCTTAACTATATTCTTTAAATAAAAAGAAGTTTAGCCACATCTGCTGCTCCTGGACTTTAATTTAGTTACTTCTAAATGCTTAAGTGCACTCCGGAGCCTCAGGCAGAGCTCTTTGAAGAGGAAGGGATAAAATGCTGAATGTAACAAATCTCTGCTGTCTCTTTAAAGAGTGTAAAAAATACCCATGTGCAATAAAGGCTGGCACCACAGTATTAACTACCATAAGCATCAGGATTTCCTTCTTTCTTTTTCTTTTTTTTTTTTTACAGCTGTTGTGGAGGCATTAATCCTAAAGTGAAATCAGTTTAGTATTCTGTTTGACATGTTTAACCAAATGTGAATTGAGTAGCCTACAATTGTAAACAAGCTACAACATACTGCCTAACTTTCAGTCAATTCTCTAGTTCTCTGTCCTCAGTCAGTAAACATTTGTGAGACACTTTTGTGTATTTTCTGTGAATTGGAAACTAGGGACCGTCGAGTAAGTAAGATAGACGGTTTAAATAGACCTCTTCATTGGACCCTTTTATATTCCTAGTGTTGTTGGAGATCAGGAAATCATCTGCAGGAGGAAGGGAGGTTCCCTGCTTGTGCCGGTAACCTTACCTTAGCAAGTTGCTCATGAATCTCCAGCAGACTGGGTCGGTTGACCTTGGGCCCACTGACGCTGCCAGTGTTGCGATAGTACTCGATCTTGGGAACAGCATCCACCGTGTTGTGGCCAAAGGTTTTCAGGTAGTATGTGTTTGTGTGAGAATCATAAGCATGGAAACTAGCATCTGTTTTGGTGGTTTCTCCATTTTGGAGGAAATTGTCATAGCACTCCTGTTTCCCAGGCCTAAAGCTGACTCTGAATCTCTTCTGGGCTTCCTCCCCGAAAGAGGTTTCCTCGTAATGCGGAGGGTCGCTGTCGTCCACCACAGCGCTGCTCTCGTGGCTCTCGTTTATGACACTAACTTGAAAGCGATTGGTATTACTGGGCACTGAGTCCAGAAACACATTGGAAGAATTGTTCACTGACATCTTCCAATTAGGTATTTTTTGGGGCGGGGGGACTCAGCTATTTGATGGTGGTCGTGGTTGTTTTTAATCTATATATTTCCTCCTCAAAATAAACACTAACGTGTTTACATTAGGGAGCTCCTGGCTTTTGTTTTAGAAGAACTCAAGAAGTAGATTCTTGATGTGTTGTCTCCTATACAATCTTCACATTGTTCTTCAAAGCTGTGGCTGACAGAGAAAATTAAACCTGTTCGAAGATATTTAAATAGGAATGGGGATGAGAGAAAACAGTGTTCTTTCACAAGACTTATAATTTAAAAATTCATTTCATTAAAAATTACATGTCCAGGAACCCTAACCACCTGAGCAATTAAATCTCATAATAAATAACTGGGGACTTGTTTCAGCAAACAGAATTTTTGATGGGGTCATTAAATCTTACCTATGTTTGTAGTATTTGCTTAGATCCTGTGTAGTTGGATTCAGTATGATTTTAGAAAAGATATAACTACCAATTTAGTTCAGTAAGAGCTGATGAGAATATTCTTGGCCTGAAACACAGTTCTAAATGTTGGAACTGTGAAGTGTTTCATGATTGATATCTATATACATCAAATAAGTAAAATGTTAAAATATTTAATCTTCTAAAAAGAATTCTTGTTAGTTTATAAAATGTCTTGTCAAGATGATGTCTCTCTAAATTACCAGATATTTCACTAGCCTTCAAAATGTTTGATTTGCTCATAAATTTGTCTGTTTTTCCAAATGCTATTATAAAATCTTTAAAATAACATATGAATATTCAAGGATATAAATCACAGTCCTCAATAAAGTCATATGCAATATGTAGGTTAAGTAATCATGTTCTACTGATTCTCTTTAATGAAATATTCTCAATCTTCACTGAGAAATTTATATTTGACTTTCAGATAAACAAACTATAATCATTTTCAAAATCTATGGTATAACCCCATCTTAGAGCCTTATTTTATTAAAATATACTTAGAGTTTGTTTTTTCAAAGAAATTTCTATTACCTCTCTTTAGAAATTAGTAGAACTATTTGAAGTAAAAAATTTTCAACTTCAACCCTAAGTAAACTTTTCTGGGGAAATCACAAGTGAATCTGTTATCTCCTTAGTTTTTATGGAATATCCCACTTCTCTTTATAGTCCTTGACAGCCTTGCCCTTACTCTACTCTTCAGAATTTCCTTTATGATATAATACTAAGTATAATTCCCACCCTGCCCAGAAATGATTAACTTACCACCTGGAGCCTTCTTCTAAAAAAGTGTAACTTGCCTCCGCATCACCCAGGCATATATGGGGCACTTGGCTTTCAGCTCAGAACCTTAGGCTTCTTCTTATTGGTTAGAATCTTCCCTGAAAGAGATGACTGAGCAATGATTGGTCTGGAATAATACTGTATGTCCTGCCCAGTCATTAGCCCTGAGGAACCTTAAGTATTACATCAACTAGTAACTAGTAGTAAACCATTAATCCTTTTAGACAGAAAGTAAAATAAATTTCCTTTAATGCATAAGGGGAGTTGTATTATTTAACAGCAATTGCCAATAATATGTGAGCAGTGCTTTAGTTGGTTGGAACTAAATAAATTGAATCCTGTCTTCTTATTTCCCATGATTCTTAGTGACCTCCTATTGTTCAGCATATGCAGAAAATACAGTCCTCCAGAAATAATTTCTATACTTTGAAACTACAAAATAATTTTTGAGATCATTTTATCTTGCTTATAGTACATATTACTCTGACTGTTCTCTGCATGAGAAGTGAGCAGATTGAGAGTACAATCAATGATTTATTGAAAATGTCTTTACCTAGTGGGAAAATGGTTTCAAGAAGAAATCAAACTGTGCATAAGTTTTCCAGGGGCAGTGCTAAATGACCTTTCTGTCTCCCTTTGGGAAACGTTTTTATCAAACCCAGTTTTTGAGTTTTGTGGAGGGAGAGGTTTGGTTCACATCTGTGACATAGTGATTATTAAGATGGTAGTGATTATTAAGATAGCACCAACAATTCCTCCTTGCAGGTTCTGTCACGGTTTCCAGTTGCGATGATTGAATGAATCCTCCTTGTGTTTTATAAGAAACTGCCCCTGGGAGTTCCAGTTGCCTGAGCAGCGTGGCTGTGGTGCGACACAGTGGTGAGGAGCACGTCTCCGGAGTCAGACTGCTCCGTTCCCATCCTGACTCTGCCACTGCCATCTGCATGATCTTTGGCAAGTTCCTCAGTCTCTCTCTGATTTAACTTTCTCATCTGTAAAATGCAGTTGTGGATAATAGTTGTAGAGTTATTGTAAGGACGAAGTAAGTCAATTTGTGTTTATACTAAGCTCTTGCTTTTACTATTTTAGCAATACTTAACAATTAGTGACTTTTACTTAGTCACATCCAAGATTCTGGGGTGAACCATTGGAGACTAGAATAGGTACTATGCCTATTAAAACAGTAGAAAATGTAGGTTGGTGAACAGATAACAAGATTGCAGAAAGGGGCCTGGAGTTACCTGAGCAAAATCTCTCAGATGCTCTTGGTCAGTTAATTGTCTTGTTACTCAGGCCAGTATCATGGGGCTGTATCATATCAAGGTCTGTCCAGAAGGCATCCAGCCAAGTAATAGAGATATTTATTAAAGAAGACACAGGATATAAGAAACACTGTACATTGTACAATGACACCCCAGTCCCCCCAAAGTGGGCACCTTGGGACCTCACATAGTTCTCCCCATTGCCATCAGCTGCCCCCTCATATTTTCCTGAATCTCATTGATAGTCTGAAATCTCTTCCCTTTAAAAGGTGGTTTTAGTTTTGGGAAAAGCCAGAATTTGCAGGTCATCAAATCTGGGCTGTAGCGGGGCTGAGTCACCTGGGTGATCTGATGTTTCACCAAACATCTCTGTACGAGATGTGATGCATGAGTAGATGTGTTGTCATGATGAAGCTGCCAATCACCAGTTGCTCATAGTTGTGGCCTTATGAATCATCCCAATAGTTTCCATGGAGGAATCTCCAAGCTTAATACAAAATTTGATGCCTATGGTACATTTACACGATGGAACACTACACAATAGAAAGAATGAAGGAGCTCCTACAGTTTGCAACAGCATAGACGGATCTGGAGAGCGCTATGCTAAGTGAAATAAGCCAGGTGGTGAAAGACAAATACCATATGATCTCACCTACAAGTGGAACTTAATCAACAAAACAAACAAGCAAACAAAATATAACCAGAAACATTGAAATAAAGAACAAACTGAAAGTAACCAGAGGAGAGGTGGGAGGGGATAATGGAGGGAAAAGGGGAAGAGTTTTCAGGAACACATATAAAGGACACATGGATAAAATCAAAGGTGGGCAGGAACAGGGGTGGGGATGGCTGGTGGGGAGTAGTGGGGAGAAAATAGAGACATCTATACTTGAAATAGAACAATAAAAATGTGAAAACATTTCTAAAAAGAAAGAAAATTGATGCAGATTTGTTGCTCTGCTAGCTCAGTCATTTGGAATATGATGGCCACAGAGTCCACATGCTCATTCAATGGCATCTACTGCCCCCACTGACCAGTATAGTGAAGTCATCATTGTTCATGCATACACATTACAGTCTACTCTCCTTGGCTGCCAGGTTAATGGATGTTGTGCAAATATTCTCATTGTATCAACAATGTCTGGACTTCCTCTGGATAGACTGTATATCTATCTATCTATCTATCTATCTATCTATCTATCTATCTATCTGAGAGAGAGAGAGAGAATCACAAGAATGCACCTATAACTTCTTCTGCTCCTAAAGGCCATGGGAACAAAGCAATGATCTGTTCTCCAAAGGATTTTGACTTGCCACATAGAGTGTAGTCAGGCATAGGAATTAGTCACATTTCAGATTCAGCTAGTTGGGGCTGGTAGTTTAAATCAGCTGAGATGAGGCTGAAACCCCAAACAAGTCCTATTCACTGGCCCTGGACAGGAGCTGTAGATGTACTTGCAGTTACCTCTGCCACCTCTAGTCTCCCTTCCTTCAACCGTTCCCCCAACACCTGTTGTCTCTCAGCAGTCTACTTATTTCTCTCTTTCTTTTTATTTTTGGGGGGAGGGGGATAGAATGAACATTTATTATATTCCCTGTCTGAGATATGGTGCTGGACAGGTTCGTTGTTGTATTTTGCTTTTGCATTTTCACTGTGGTAAAATATACTTATAAAATTTATTGCCTCAACCATTTTGAAGTATATGGTTCAGTGATATCAAATTCATATGTTGTGCAACCATCACCACCATCTATCCCTATCTCTTTATATCTTATTAAAAAAACCTTTATACCAGTTAAACAATAACTCCTTATTCTTTCCTTCCCATTTCCCAATCTTTTTTTATGATTTTTACTACTCTAAGAACATTATATGTAAGTGGAATCATACAGTATTTTTCTTTTTGTAAATGGCTTATTTCACTTTGCATAATGTCCTTAGGTTCATTCATGTTGTAGTGTATTGCAGAATTCTGTTCTTTTTCAAAGCTGAATAATAGTCTGTTGTATGTATAGACTACAATTATTATCCATTGATGGGCACTTTGGTTGCTTCCACATTTTAGCTATTGTGAGTAATGCTGCTAGGAACATGGGTGTCCATATATTATGTGGGTACCCTGTTTTAAATTTCTTTGGGTATACATCCAGAAGTGGATGAACTCATGGTTGCCAGGGGAGAGGCATGGGGGTATGGGTAAAAAAAGTGAAGGGAAATAAGAGATATAAACTTCCAGTTATAAAAATAAAGTATACAGTTGGGGAATACAGCCAATAATATTGCAATAACTTTATATGGTGACAGATGGTTACTAGGCATATCATGGTGATCACATTGTAAGTTATGCAAGTGTAGGGTCACTATGTTGTACACCTGAAACATATAATATTGTATACAACTATACTTTAATTAAAAAATAGAATCACCATACAATCCACCTATTTATTTCATAAACTTTTTTTACTCTACAGCAGACTGTGAATGCTTTTGATAGTGGTCAATTTCCTTTTTTCTTGCTGACTACTTGACTACAGGGTAGTGTGAATTAGTTTTAGTTTTGGTCTTACATCAAGCAGTCATTGAAATTCTAAGACTTTTATCTCTAACTGTAAAATAAAAGCCTTTGCTTTCTGTTAAAGGGATTTGGACATCCTGGAGCTGGGTAGATGGTTTGGGGATCTGAGTGAAGCCAACCATAAATGCAGCCTTGAAAGGTAAACCCGGTTGAGGTATTTCAGGCCGGTGGGCAAGGTACCAAGGGAAACCTGCCTGGTGGTGTGCTCCTCTGTCTCTCTTCCTGTCCTCCCTGGTAGGGCTCTTGGGAGAGGGCCGCTAGGGGATGGTCTGGGTATGACATCGGACATCTGTCTGTAGAATGGTTAACACTTCAAGAAGTCTCTAAGCTGTGATCATACTAGAACCAGCGTTTTATATCTTTTGTATTATTTCTTGCTGTGAAACTATAGAGGCTGACCTCTCTTCTTCTCTCCCCACCAAATGTCTCAGGTGCACAATAGGCCATGAATATGTCCCATAGCTAAAAGGCACTTTTGGTTAAAATAATTTCTCATTAGAGGTATTGAAATAATGTTATGGTGAAATTGATATCTGAAAAAGCTTGTGGATGTTGAACTTCTGAAATAATGTTCATACTTCATAAAATTTCCTTTTCTTTTGGTTTGGGGGTCTTCTTTCTTTCTGAAAAAAAGATCTAGCCTTATGTTCTAGTCACCAAAATAAAGGAACTAGTACCTATCTTCCCTGGCAGACAAATGTAGCATCTGGTACTTAGACATATATCCTGGTGAATACTTTAAAATCCTGGTTCACAAAGAAGAAGCCAAATGTCCTGGAAAATACAACTTTCAGTGTGTCCAGTGGACATGGCTCAATGAGATGTTCTTGGACCAAATTACTTTTTGATTACAATATGTCCCAGGCCGACACTCCTGTACCTACTGAGGTTCAAAAAACCTTGCTGAGGTACGGGTTTATTCTGGAAGATCCATAGCCAACCAGGATGTGTTCTAAACCTACTAGGTAGGAGATAGAAAGTGTCCAGGAATCTCTCTGAGGCAGCTGGTTTTGTAGTACTATCGACCTGAGCAGTGACCATATTTTAAAGATATGAAGAAGTATGAGGACAATGTTGGAGTACAGCAGGATGTTTACAGACAAGGACTCTGACACTAGATTGCCCAAGTTCAATTTCTAAAGCAGCCACTCTCTAGCTTGGTGACCTTTGAAAATCAGTCTCTCTCAACTTCACTTTCTCATCTGTGAGACTGAGATAATAAAATGGAAATAGTAGTACTGAACTCAAAGGATTGATAAAAATATCATATCACATAATTAATAAAAATCACCTAATTTA
The DNA here is from genome assembly GCF_021234435.1 of Artibeus jamaicensis. NCBI lineage: Eukaryota > Metazoa > Chordata > Mammalia > Chiroptera > Phyllostomidae > Artibeus > Artibeus jamaicensis. The sequence continues at coordinate 22,765,242 of NW_026521883.1, forward strand.
GTGTTTACCGTCAGTAAATATTAGTCATTCTTTTTTAGGTATGTTTAGCAGTTCTGTGTTCTCAAGTGACACAAATATTTTTGTATTTGTTTATGTCCTGTTAATCCTTCATTCAGTGATCACAGAGAGTCAGAATTTTATAGCTTTAAAGAATTTGGAATTATATAATTTTATCTTTTTACTTATCAAATAGATTGAAAACTGAAGAGGTTGAATAATTTATACTAAATCAGTGCTTTTTAAATTTTGAGAACTTCTATAACTATTACCAATGATGATAATAATGATAGTAAATTATGTTTAAACAGGGTTTTATGGTTTTCAAGTTCCTTTCACATTTATTATGTCACTTAGTCCCCTCAGCATCCTTACAGGACATGTAGGATGGATTTCTTTATCCTTGTTTTGCAGATGTGGAAAATAAGTCTCCTATAAGTAAATATCTAGGTCATAAAGCTTGTTCTTAGCTGGGCCAATATGAAAATTCATATCTCTGAGTTTAGGCTCCTAAACTAAAAAAAAAAGTTTTCATCACATCTCAAGTCCTCATTCATTTCAGATCTCTGGGTTTCCAAGCATGTTTGTAGAGGTCACAGGACTCTAGGATTCAAAGGGCTGTTAAAAACCCTCCAGCTGGCTTCCTCACTGAAGTCCACAGAGATCGGTTGCCTTGACCATGTTCACGTAGCTGCCATGTGGCAGGGCAGAAACTGGACCTCCTGTTTCTGGAACAGTGCTGTTCCCTCCAGGTCACACTGGAAACTCTCCATTCCATGCTGTTTATAAAAGGAAAGGAGGGCACTCTCAAGGTTCATCTGTGCTGTCACAAATGGCAGTATTTCATCTTTTCTTATGGCTGATTAGTATTCCATTGTATATATGTACCATTTCATGCTAAGAAAAATAAGTCAGACAGATAAAGTACTGTATGACTTCCCTCATACATGGGATATAAAACTGAAAGCAACAAATGGACAAACAAGACAAACTAAAAGACCCCCCAAAACTCGTAGACACAGACAACAATACAGTAGTTACCAGAAGGAAAAGAGGGTGGAGAAGAGTAGAGGGGTCCAGTGTGTGGTGACGTCAAGGAAATTTGATTTTGGGTGGTGGGAACACAATGCAATATACAGATTATATATCATAGAATTGGAACCTATATAATTTTATTCATAAATATCACCACAATAAATTTAATTTAGAAAGAGAGAGGTGGAGGAAGCATCAGTATGAAGCAGGTCTGGTTTGAATCTCAAGCTAAGGGGCGTTTTATTGCAAGATATTCTAGAAGAATAATTAGAAGGGTCAGGGCACTGTAAGATTTGGAAATATTTAGGGCCTGTGTCTATATGTAGGTTTGTGTGTTAGTTTGGTGAAAATATTTTACACCCATGAACATTTTAGACCAGTGGCTATTATTAGGAAAATCATATTCGATTTATCCTTTGCGATGAGAGGGAAGGGCAAGAATAGTAGGGGAAATATAGAATCTAAAAAACTTGAGACACGTGGTCATAAACTAAAGGGGGAGGATGGTGGGGGAGGGGGTGTGCAGGGGGAGGGGAATGAAGGGGGGAAATAGAACAACTGTAATGGCATAATCAATAAAATCTATATATAGAAAAAATGAGGGTCCCTTATGCTTAAGGGACCTGATTTTCTAATGCTGAGTGGGCTAGAATTGGGAATGCAGAGAGAGTGTCTTGGCATTGTAGAGGGTCAGAAGCAGGCAGACTGTGGCACAGTTTATAAGCACAAAAAGGAAGCAGAGATTTAAGGCAGATGTTTGAGATAAGAATAAAAATAGTATATATGGCTGGAATAATCCTTCTACTCTATTCATTGGAAACCACAATATTGAGGGACAGGGGAAAATTAGGAAACCCAGCAGTGGTCTAAGACTTACACACCACAGTGGATAAATTAACAACACATGTTTATTGAATGTAGTGAATGACACGAGCCTGTCTCCATCACTTTCAAGGTAATTACAACCGTAAACACCATGTGTCCCAGTGGCACAGCACTAAAAGCCATAAAGCTGCAACTGTCATGCGAGAGCATATTCAAATGTCCCTTTATCAAATTCTTCCACTTCATCTTCCCATGTAGAGGAAGGCATGCTACTATATGGGTCTAACAGGATTTTGAAGCATCTGATAATAAGAAGTCCCAAGAAAATACATAAAATCCCAACAAAAGCAAAGACAGTTTTTTGCTCCAAAGTCAACGAGAAAGCTGATACTTCGTTGACACTCATCTTAGCTGAAGAGTTGCCACAGTAGGTACTACTCATTATTCACTGTCACATCGTTGTGGCTCTTCAGAATTCCAGCTGGAGTCACCTCTTGGCCTACATATAAAATTGAAATCAGTTAGTTATATCTGTGTGTGGTATTGAGCAGGTAATTATTTTATAAAATCTAGCAGTTTTTAAACCCTCTTGACTTAACTCACAAAAGATGTTTGCAAACACCATTAGATATGAATTACGATCAAATTACAATCAAATCATGAGCATTGGAGAAGATACTCCTATTGTAGTAATTGCCTTTGTGGACACATAAAACTGTACCTATATATGCTAAATATAAAGTCAGGTATGAAAGTAAATATTCAAATAATTAACCCTAAAAGCTTTTAATCAAAAGCATTGTGAGGTAGCTAAGCCTCTGCCCTTTTGGCCCGAATTATCATCTAATTTGGCATGTGTACATACTACTATAAATAAATAATTACAGGATGTCAGCTGGTCAAATTCTCTGAAGTCCAGGTTTCAAGGTCTATCTCCATTGTCCCTTTGTCTGATGAAGATGCTTGTCCTTTTCATGTCTTCTCTCTTTTTCCATAGCCTTTAGACTTATATCTATGTATTTCCTGCCACTATTCCATACACTAAATCTCAATTTGTTAGAGAGAAATTGCATTTTTAAAAATTTGTTTATAAGTGCAGTACCCAACATGGCAGCTTGCAAGTAACACACAACAGTAGATGTGGACCACTAAGCATCTCGACCACCTCCATTAGCTTTCAGAACACACTACATAAACATAAAGTCCAAATTAAATAAATGTTTACTATAAAAATGCAGCTTCAGAGCGAGCTCCTCAGACCCCTCCCAAAGGGAACTTTCCCATCCCTAAGTTCCTACTATAGTGGGATTCCAAAATTACGGCAAAAGTGTTGGGAAAGTGGGTGTCAAATTGAAGCCAAAATTTTTCCCACTCGATGTCTTAATGTTAATTAAATTGATTCCAATTTGAATCAACTAATGAAATCAATGGTTACTAACCCACAGCTACCATTCTTGAGAGGACTGTCACCAAATTATCTTGTCATTGAATAACCGAGGACTATAGATTGTTAGTATTTTCATTTTTGTTTGTTGTCATGTGGAAGTTTTGTTTCTGGGTTTGGTTGCTGCTTCTTCTGATAATTTTTAAGAACTATGTTTATTAAAATGGCTGGCCCTTCAGGGTTTTTTTAATGAATGGTAAGAAATGGAGAAGAAGTAATTAATAAAAACAAACCTTGTAGCTTTTAAAATTACTTACCAACTAATATACCAGTTAATATCAACATTTTATTTTGTAATGCTTGGATTCCAATACATTCTGGAGTGTGCTGGTTATTTGATGTTTTTGTTATTAAACAAAAACAAAAGGAAAAATACTGTTTTAATCCTTCTTGCTGAATTTTTTCCTTCAAATCATTTTATGTCCTAATAAGTATGGTATAGTGAATATACTTTAAGAAAAGTAGGATCACTTAGAGTGGCTCTGAATGGTTTTTCTGAAGATTGAGTTCTTGCACAATTTATCCTGTAGAAGGTATAGGAGATGGCACTGAATATCTAATGACCTTGGGACTTAACTAGAACTTTTTCCATCTTAATCTCTAATTTTATTGCTTTTGTCGCTTGAACATATTTTGTTGAGATCTATACATGCTCTGGGTTTTTTTTTTTTTTTTGGTTGTTTAATGGTGGAGAAACTAAAAAGCAGGATGTTTTCTACTTGGAGATGTTGGGCCCAATATTCGTCATGTAACTGAATGATTGAGCCGAGTAACTTGTTTGAATTGCTTTTTCATTAAAGCCATGACTTTTCTAGGTTATACCATTAGACTATTTCAGGGGACATGTGGTAAGAGGAGGCAGTAAACTCGGTTTACTGGTGAACAATGTGGTGTGCCCAGCAGACTCCCTTCACTGAGTGACTTCCTGCCCAGCAGCTGGGAGTGCTGCCAGCAGCTGGGGTTCAACTGTCAGCCCCATTCACAGGTGGCCTCAGTAGCAGAGAGCTGCCTCACCAAGGTCAGGACACTTCCTAGGGAAGACCATTTGCAATGGCCAGTTGCCATAAGAATAAAAAGACCTGGCTATCTTGACACAAAGGGGCATAATTCTGAAGGACAATTCTAGTTCTAGAGTTTCACATGGGATATACACTGAGGCTGTTGTTGGTTCCAGCCACAGGTCACCTTCTGCCCACTCCTGCTTAATTCACACTTTTCTACAGGGTTGAGCCCAAGGTCATTAATTAATAGACATCCTGCATGCTAAACTCTGCCTCAGAATCTGGTTTCTGAGGACACCAACTTACAATAATTTGTATCACAAAAGTTAAAGCACCTAGCAGTTTCAATGATCTGTATATTTTTTAGCTAGTTAATTTTGCCATCATGTAGAAACAGCCTAAATCGAGTATAAATATGCTTTAGTTAAATTTATTTGTGTTTTTAAAAATCACAAAGCAGACAGACACAGGATGGCAGCTGATCATTACGAGTTAAGTCTTGTTAGGTTGGCTCCTAGCCAGTGATTAATCCACTGGACTCTTTTTCTCATTCAAATCTACTAAATGATCAAACAAATAAACAAAATAAGCAAACAAATAAACAAATAAAAATGCATTTTCTAGCTATGGCAATAAAACACAACTAATTTGTCACTATTAAATTAGACCAAGGTATCTTCCTACAAATAGGTAGTTACAAAGTAGTCATGAAGATGTAAAGTACAGCATAGGAAATACAGTCTATAATATTGTAATAACTATTTATGGTACCAGGTGGTAATGGAAATATCAGGGGAAACACTTTGTAAAGTATGTGATTGTCTAATCATTATGCTGTATACCTGAAACTAATGTAAAATATTAATAATATTGAATGGGAATAGTAATTAAAAACAAGGTATCTTTCTAGTAAGAGATACAAACACCCTCATATTTTATATTACAATTTGTCTAACATATATCAGATAGTGCTTTGTTCTTAGCATCTTAGACAGTCTGTAAATTGAGTTACTTATCATTTTTATGAAACGATAACTAATTCTTAAGTTGCGGCCACAATTCTTGGCATATTGTAAGTACTCAGTAAATATTTTAATTGAATTGAATTAAATGTATTGAAAAATATTATATTAATGAATAAAGTTCTGGTTTTAAAATATCTAAGTTTTAAACATCCAGAACCTTAAAATACATTTAGTAAAAGTAAAAAGAACAAGAAAACTTTTATTTGATTTTCTAAAAAATCCTGAAGATACCATGTAAAAATATTTATTAAGTTGCTACTAATATGTTCTAGTAGACAAAGCCCTCTCTATTCAAAGAGATTACTCAACTCGTAGGGGAGGGAACCTATGCACAAACAAGAATGAAACAGTATAGGCTTCTACAAAGGAAACAAACCTGTATTTAACGTAGGCTGTGTACCAAATGCTCCTTTACATGATATTTTATTTTTTCTCTATAATAATAATACAGCATTGATATTATCTTCAACAACTTGATGAAAAAAGAGATTCAAAGAGGATAATCAAATGTAGAGGGAATAGAAACTTCACCCATTTAGGGATCAGGAAAGTTTTTCTTGTAAGGGACTGTATTTGAACTGAGTCTTGAAACAGAAGATTTAGATATGTGTAGAAGGAAAGAGCATGACAATAAATATGGAAGCAGAAAAGTTCTGGATTTGTTTAGAGGACAGTGCACAATTTGGCCCAAGCAAAGGAGAGTAATGGAAACAAACCAATAGGTATTAGGACAAGTTGGTATAAGCCAAAATGTGAAATATCTTGACTGTCAGGCCAAGTTTGAAATTTATTTGCCTAGAGGCCAAGTGGTCTGATGATGAGACTGAAGTAGACATAGGTTTCAGGAAAGAAGCATCATGGAAAGAAATGGTCCAGGTGAGAAGCAACGTGGGCCTGGACTACAAACTGAATGTGTGGAAGATGGAATGGGTTTGAAAGACATTTATAAAGATATGAAGGATAGGACGCACTAACATAGTGGGCCATGAAGAGAGAGAGGCATCAAAGGTGACTCCACTCTGTGAAGACTGGATAAGTGCAAAAACAGTGTTTTCATTAACCAAAATGAAGGAAAAATGAGCAAAGTATAAACTTATAAAGGAAATGAAGAGTTCTGTGCTGGACTTAGTGAATTAGTGGATCATGGCAGACACTTTAATAGGCAGTTTTCAACAAATTAATCCACATTATTTTGTCCAGCATAAAATTGCTGGTGGGGAGAATATTTTAAGGGCATTATTGTCAAATAAATTTTGTGTAGAAGAATGCATACCAGATGGAGTATCCCATACAGACAAGCATCAAAATTTTGCAGATCAAAATTTAAGAGATGGAAAGAACTGCTGAATTTTGACTAGGAAAGGAAAGATCAAGGAAGATGATAGTTGCATCCAAATATTTGGAGTGTGATACTATAGGAAGTCAGATCTACTTGTTACAAATTGATCCAGGGGCAATTTATTGTAATTCCATTAAGGTTCTATTTGCATGTGCTAGAAAGGATTGAAGATGAAAGAAGCCGAGGAATGAATGAGCTTCAATGAATGTTTTCTTTAAAAGAAGACAATAGGATCTGCTTGTGGAGTTGTATAAGGAGTGATCCCACTATGAGTAAAACCACAGTAGGAAGCTCACCTGGAACAAAGGAGGCTGGAGTGTCTAAAAGGGGTGGGTAAACAGTGTCAAATTCTTCAGTGGTAATTGGAACTAAACACTGAAAAATAGGGCATTGACATTCAGAATTTTTGCGTCATTTAAAAATTTCAGTTGAAACTCCAGGAAAGACATTCAAATGAAAAGGGTTTAAGACAGAAGGTTAAGGAGAATATGGGGTCAGGTGGTAAAAGAAACTTGACAGAAAAGAAGTTTTATTTGCACAAAAGTTAAAAATGCAGAAGTTGAGATTATTACACTAAGCACTTTCAGTAATAAGAATATGACTATATATTCAGTTTTTAAAGTAGAGCTGAGTAAATTCACTTGGGTTTCAAAAGAACTATGAAATTTCAATTTTGAACAAAAAATTGGGGTAAAAAAGAACAGTTGTTTTGTTAGTATCTTAAAAGAAAGACCTTAGACTTTTATAGTAGTTTTAAAATTCTACATTCTACTGAAAATAAAAACAAAATACAGGTCAAGGAGAGTAACTGAAAGGGTAGTTAGTATTCAAGGTTGAAGAAAGTCTGGCCATTTCTCTAGGCTGTTTCTATACAAGAAGAAAAGTAAAAAGTTAAGCAATTGCCTAACAATGTTTTCAGCAAATAGATGCTTTTGATCATTTAATCCAATTCAATTTTATATAGAAATTGAAATACCAATATTTTCAGGCCTAAATTTCCTAAACATTTGCCCAAACTCTCCATTTTTCTTGCTCTGCAAGGTGAACAACTTGTCTCACTTCAACACAGAGTCTGAAGTGTTTGAGAATATACTGCTACGTGTGCTGAACTTTGCACCTTCATACTGGTGAAGAGGACAATATGATATGAGCAATGTCAATAATAAGCTACTGTTAATAAATAGAAGTCTTCAGTTACAACACTGATTTCTTCATTAATTAATAAGTATCCAAAATTATTCTACAATTGTGGATAAATAATATATTTCAGTTTCTCTAATCCCTGGATGGATGAGAAAGCAAAAAAAACCCCAGCAATTTCTTCCTGCATAACAGACCCTTTAATGCCTACCTCAGAGGGAAGCCATCATCTTAACATACTGTTTACTGGGAAATAGTAAAAGACGGAAATCTAGATCATGAAGGTACAAAACCATAAATAAACATTTGTGAGAAAAAATAGTTAAAAACAAAATTTTTCAAAAAGAGTAGAATGTAAAATTGTGGGGTAAAAGTTATTTTTAAAATACTGCCTAACAAAAAATGGGTAAAATGATCAACACTGGACAGTTTAAATATCAAGGTCCATATTTATTATGATAAAAGCATTTAAGTACATTTTTGTAGTAGTACTGCAAAAAGATATTGCCTTAAGCCATATTCACTGAAATAATTATTTAGATACTTCTAGAAATAAAAAATTAAGTTAAAAAACACATCATTTACTACATGACAACTGTCAAAATCTGGGATCTCTAAGTCCTGAGGATTGAATCATAGGATTGAGCCAAGGTTATGCCTATAGACACCACAAGCCCCAAATCTCACTGTGGTTATTAACCAATAAGTAAAATCTTTCCATATTAAGTCTCACAAATCATACCATGTGGGTAGTCAAGCAAAGATAGCAGTATTCTTTATACCTGATACATAACTCTTTATAAATATCAGTGTTAGGTGTGATGCTTGTTTTTCTATGATAAAAGTTTACTGATTGAAGATATAAAAATTCATTTTTCAGAAACATAGTTATTTAATTTGTATGCAGCAATGTACAATTGGAGAACCAATATTGAAAATATTGCCCACTAAAGATAAAGAACCTCCTGTATTTATTTTAATCAACAGGTTTTTTCTAATTTATTCTTCTATTAATAATATTCCAAACAGTAAATTGGAAATAACAACTATTATAGTATAATATGATGTTCTGGATGGAAATTATTTTGGTATTGGTCATTAGATATAATAATCTCTAATGCTAATAATGTGTATATTTATAATTTCATGAAATCAGACACATAAGGAAACCCAAGCTTAAAAATAATGAACCCTCCCCCCACACACATACTTCCACACCATATATCAAGGTTATTAAATCCTATTAAAAATAGAGGGAAAAGAAATATTATTGTGGCCACATCAGCACAGAGCTAGTTAATCATTAGGAATGGAATGTGTTGGAATCAAAAGAAAACCCTAAATTACAAACCCAGATGTCTTCATCATGATGAAGTGCATAAATTTCAGGCCTTCCAGGGATGAAAAACCTTGGGGTCTGTCAAAATCCATCCCCCAACCATTCGGATTTCAACCTTAAGAGAATTTCCTTCTTAAGAGAATCTTTGGATGATTCCTCAAGGACTCTGATATTCGTTCCTCTCAAAGCACTGAAAACCTTCTCTGTAAATTCCCAAAATGTCTCACTAGAGAAACCTAGACTATCATCATCATTCTGCCTTGTTTGTCTGCAGTTCTCTTTGGACATATTAAACAGAAGAAGCATAGAAACCTGCAAAACATGGGAGAAGCATCAGCAAACTGCATACACATATGCTCTCTGTTTTGCTTTGCTTTTTTGGCAGCAGCAGCAGCAGCAGCAGCAGCAGCAGCAACAGAAACATTTGTGCTCTTTCTCCTTTAGAATTTGAACTCACCAGACTTGCAGGCTCCTTCCCCCCATTCCCCCACCTCCTTCCCCTCTTCCTAGCTTCAGAAATACAAGAGAATGAGGACATGCTTCTCATCTGGACCTGCCCTGGAACCCTTCAGTTAATGCGCAGGGTAGGGGGAGAAAGTTACTTCTTAGGCAGGGTTGTCTCACCTTCCATGCTTGTTGCCATGGAGATGAAATCCAGAGAGTAGACTTAAGTGCTGGCTGGTTTGTCTGTGTTCGCTGATCGGTTCAGTAATAATGTAAAAGGCGTGCCTTGGGAACCTGCGTGGAGTCACAGGACCGTGGTTAGCGCTTTCCTGGCCTACGTGTGTAAATGTCTGTATCTGTCGGTGAGAGGAAGAGGACGTGGGCGCCCACGAAGTACGTGTGCGCGCGCGAGTGTATTTGCAGAAAAATGTGCATAGATTACTTCGATGTAGCAATGTGTAAATATTTTCGCATTCGCGCGTGTTTCTGATGGCTCTAAATTCTTATGCCTGTCTTCTATGATACAAAAAAGACACAGTGAAAGATTTAACTGGGGACCGCATGCGGCATTTCGGTTCCTTCACCCTGCTCCACCTTTCTCCTCCACTCAAACCCAACCGGATCCCCTCCCTTCTTGGACTGGTGCTTAAGCGCTGTCCGTAGTGCTGAAAATTGCGTAGTAAGACCTAGCTCCAGCACAGGAGCTGGATGACACCAGACCAGGGACACTGCAATAAAGCCCATGTGCAGTTGTGAGGCATATTTCCTAAACAGTGTTAAATACATAGAATCCAAGCCTAAACCACATTGAAAGCAAAACAAAATGAAAACAGCAAAAACCTCTTACCTCGTTCTTACTTAGGGGTCTTGTTCTCCAAACTCAGTTAAAAGGTTCCACTTCTATTCTTGTTTGGATATGATATCCAGAACCTACAAGTTGCAAACACCTGTAGATTTCCTAAAAACGTAATTATTGATCTTATAAATTATTACATTTTCCTCAACTTGGGAAATGTAAATACAGAATGGGGTTATTGTTCATGTAAAATAACCTGTAAAATCATGTTATAGTTTAATTACAAAGTGAAGTCAAACTTTGTGGTCATTCATAGTATTTACTAATTTAGAAAATTTCATGGCATTTCAGAAATGGGCAATATATAACTTGGAATTCATACATGATTTTACTAGAAACAAAAAGGTTATTCTTTTTCATTTAAAACTAGTAAACACCGTATAATATGGGTGAATTAACTGCCCCCAAAGGAAAAAAATAGAAGTATCTTCTTCCAGTCATAGCCATGGTCTTATTGACATTTTTAAAGCTTACTAACATCCTTTTGTGTGTATGTGGGGGGGTACTAGGTGCTAAAGCAGTGCCTCTTGAAATTTAATGTGCATATAAATCCCCTAAGTGTTAAGTATGTTGAATCCAAGCTTAAACCACAATGAAAGCAAAACAAAATGAAAACAGTAAAAACCTCTCACTTTGTCTTTACTTAGGGGTCTTGTTCTCCAAACTCAGTTATAAGGATCATACTAATATGAATTCAGTAAATGTGAGGTTGGGCTTCAGACTTAGAATTTCTAACAATATCCAAGGCGATGCCAGAGGTTGCTAGTCTCCAAACCACACTTCAAGTAGTGAGGTGCTAGAAATATTGTATTCTGGCAATGTAGTCACCTATAGAGTATGGAAAGGAGGTCGTTTTATTTCACCTATTATTCTATGTATGTTTCCAGCCTGTTGCAAGATTATTCTATTCATATTAAGTGCAGGGGTTAACCATTTTATTTGCACAATATTAACAAACTTTGTGAATTTGATCATTTGATTTTGACGTTGTTTGGATACACACTATAGTTTACTCCACTCTATATTTCCATACTATGATCTACTATCACCATTCTCTTTTCAAGCCCGGTTCAAGGGAGCAGGGCTAAGTTTCACGATTCTACTGTTGATGTATGGGTCCTACTCAAAAGATTTGTTGTAATTAGAAAACTTGACTTGTAAAGTTATGTCCTTAAATATGGCTGAATAGTAAATGCTCAGGCCACTGGTTTTAAAAATCTGGATGTTACTGGCATAATTCTCACCCAGTTTAGAAAGTGAGATATGGCCATTGTCTCATTGATCATTTGAGCGAATGCTGACCTGTCGTGTCACTGACATAACACAGGTATAGTTATATTTTGAAGGTTTATTTTCTGGCATTAAAAAAATTTATATCTACCTTGATGCAGTGCTTTTAGTTAATGATTTTGAATTGATGCCAAAGAAAAGTTTTGACTATAAATTAGATTACTTGGTTGTAGTTCATGCATAACCCTGACCTTTCTCCAGCTATATGAACAAAGGTGAAGCTCTGAAAAGTCTGAAAATTGGCTCATTCAAGAGAGAATAATGGATTAAAAGTTTATTATGTTCCACTTCTTTGCTAGATGCTAGGATACAAAGATAGGTAAAATTTGGTCTTTGTCCTTGATGAGATACAATACACAATAACTTGTCAATTTCTCCAAACTTCTATAGTAGCACAGAGATTAGTAACTTATATTTTATTCCTATCACCAAAGAAGTAATGAAAAATAGAATAAAACCTAGCATACCTGTATTTTAGATTCTTAACAATGTCTGTGGCCCTACTTTAATTTTTTTAAAATTGTTGGAAGGTATGAAGTATTTGAATGCTCTTCTAAAGAACATGTGATTAGCATATGCTTCTGGATAGTCTATGATTTATTTTCAGAGCAATCCAAATTATTATGAAGGTAAATATGTGGGTGGCATTGTTTAGATCTTCCCCAAACAAAATTGCCTTTACGTTCCCTTTCAGCTTATACACAAATATTCTACATAAAACAACCCTCAGCTTACACAACCTGCTCTACATCAACTATAGGATGGTTACAAAAAACTTACCTAACATATCACTTTCTATTCCTTTATGACATCCCTTCAAAAACATTTTAAAATACCAATTTAATGAATTGGACTCTCATACCACTCCTTGCCACTGAAACCATCCCAAAGTATGTGGTGTATTCTCCTCTTATATACAATGTATTTTATCATAAATTTGATCACATTTGCCTTTACTTTTAGTTACCAGGGATGTCAGATTCAAATTAAAAGCTACAGATTACTAACATTATAAGACTACAAGGCCTTTATATTTGTGTTTTTTTCTATTGCTTTGACTGATGCAATTTTGTTTCCCCAGATATTGGTATATTATTTTCTTTAAATTACCTGTTTTAATATATATCCTCATGTAAATGTTCTAATAAAATCAGCAATGGAGTCAGTAAATAAAAAATAATTAAATGAATACATTTATTTCTCTACTTTTTGGTGAAAATTTTTGACTACTGGGTAGATATATATATTTGCTTTATAAATTTGTTTTCAATGATACTAAAATATAGACAAAAGATTATCTAGTTTGTTCTGGAGATGAAATCTAATTTAGACTAAATTATAAATATTTAGCTACCAGAAGAAAATGTCAACTTATGTAACTACAGATCAGCTTTATTTCTAAACATTTTACTTCCTTTTTTCTCTTCTACACACTATAAATAGTGTGTCTTATAAGACTAGGACTTTTTGTTATGTCAGAGAGTAGAAATGTTAATTATCTACTTTGTTAGAAGACATGGTAACTATAGAAATTTAAAGAACATGACAGCTTTGCCCTAATGAATATACTGTAGAATAAGGGTGTCACAAAGAAACTGAGAGCAAGAAATTTCCTCTAATATGTCAGTTCAGTGTTCTTTTCAAAGGGAAATTTTGCTTGCAATGAATACTTGCCACCCTGGCTCCAGTGAACTGGACTTCCTCTCATTTATTATAGTGGGATCATCTCTTAAACTTATTGAATCAACCTGTTACCTTCAGGTTTTTATGGAAATCATTCTGGCAGAAATTTGATTTTTCTTTATGAGTTAAAATGTTTTTAATGTTGCTGTGCCTTTTTGTTATTTACTTAAATGTTAGATATGAAACTTTCCAATAAAAAGTTAAAATGATTAAAGACAAATATGAATTACTTTTCTTATAAACATTTACAAATCTAATCCAATACTTATTTGGCTTTAGATGGTATTAGGCAATTAGCTATATCCAAAAGTCAACTGTTTGTTTTTTTTTAATGCTTTTCTACCTATTTTGATTGTCATTTGAAGCTACCCATAGCTTTTTCCTGCATAAGTGGTTTTAATATTTTTGGAGGATCAAGAATGATTTTAAAATTCCAATAAGAAATATATACTCTCTACCTAAAAAGTAAACAGATACAGATAATTTTGCCCACAACTCAAGGCATTCATGGGCCCTTGGAAATCCATTTTTATAATCTCAAAATAATGCAAGGAGTGGTTTTTAAATTTTTGCTATAAATAAATAATCCATGGTCTCATTCTGTTTTGCAACTAAGTATTCTGACTTAAAGACCTATGGGTTTGTTTTGTGTGTGTGTGTGGGGGCATGTGTGTGATTCTCCCCACCCCAATTCCATTAGTTTTCTGTTTTCTTCCCTTAGATTTCCTCAGAAACCAGAAGGCGTCACTTTACCATCTCATCTCTAGAAAGTAGCCAGTGCGGGATATGCTGAAATAGGATTAGAGAGTACGGTAACAGGATGATTAAATTTGATTAGAAAACAGCTGTGTGGGAGTTTTGTCAACAGTGAAGATTTTAGCTAAGTAAGTGGACTCATAAGTGAATTGAGCATGGTGACACTTGGTGTAGATAATGATCTATTGTTGTCTATTTATGAGTCCCACTGAAAATGAGATGTTGTGTTTGGCTGGTAAACTCTTTTACAAAGAAAATGCACTAAATATTTCAATTCAGAGTCATCTATGAAGTTTTATTTAGTTAGTTTTAATTTTATTGCTCATAATTTTATTACACATTGATTCATGCAAAGAGTACTTAAAACCTTCTATGATATTTACTGTTGAATCTAGTAAGTATGATAAGGTATCTTGAGCACATTCTCCACAAATGTAGGAGCTGTAACTACAGTATATTTAATTGGCTTAAGTTATTTTGCTGGTGTAAAGAAACAGGGAAACAAAAGCAGTTTATTCTGCTATGGCTTATGTTTGTGTAATATGAATAGTTATTGGCAAGTAGGAATGTCGATAGAATATGGAAATCAATTGATTTATACATGATTTTCTCTAGTACATTAGTGTTTTGACTACCAAGTAAAAGCAGCTTAACCCTAACTCCACCAACACAGCGGAGTGGAGTAAGCTGTGGTGGAAAGCTGTCCTCTACATTATGCCCACTCACCACTCCTTCTTCCTCTGGGCTCAGTCTTGCCACATGCTCACTCTTGAAGTCCGTATTGAACAGTTCTCCCTGATCCTTGTGCATTTGCTTTTATTTTCATAAATCAACCTTTCCTTATACTTTTGCATCATTCTTAACTAATTTTTTAATGGAGTTCTATATGCTCTAATGTACATTTTGAAATTTTATTTTTAACTGTGCCAGCGTTTTCATTAGGCTTTTGTAGTGCTGTTCTTGTGAAGTTCGGGGGAGTTACATTGGATTTTTCCTCAACTTGTTTATTTCCCTAAATCTTACCAGTTACTTTTTTAATTGAATGAACTTTATTTATTAGAGCATCTTTAGGACTACAGAAAAATCAACAGAAAGTTTAGAAAGTCCCCATATACCTCCTTTTTCTTGTCCTACAGTCTCACGTGTTATTAACATCTTGCATTTATGATGCATGTGTCACAATTGATGAACCAATATTGATACCTTATTATTAAGTAAAGTCCATAGTTTACATTAGAGTTTACACTTTGTGCTGTTTAGTTATATGGATTTTAACAAATTCATAATGTTGTGTACCTACCCTTATATATCATAACAGAATAGTTTCACTTATCTAAATATCTCCCGTGCTCCACTTACTAATTCCTCCCATTGCCCCCAGCTGCCCTGGTAAAGCTCTGGAAACCATTGATCCTTTTACTGTAGTTGCAGTTTTGTCTGTTCTAGGACGTATGTATAGAGTCATGTAGACTCTGTTACCTTTTCAGACTGGCATTTTTTCACTTAGCAGTGTACATTTAAGTTCCTCCATGATTTTTCATGCCTTGATAGCTTATTTCTTTTTATTGCTCACTACCATTCCATTATATGGCTCTACCACAGTTTGCTTAGCCATTAACCAATTCAAGCATATCTTAGTTGCATCTAATTTTTTGAAATTATGACTAAGATGCTGTAAACATTTATGTGCAGGTTGTTGTGTGAACAAAAGTTTTCAAGTCATTTTCAGAAATAACTAAGGGTATGATAGCTGGATTAAGTGTTAAAAGTATGTTAGGCATTGTAAGAAACTGTAATACTGTGTTTCAGAGTGGCTATACTATTTTGCATTCCTACCAGCAAGAAATGAGAGTTTCTATTGCTTCACATTCCTCATCAGCATTTGGTGTTATCAGTGCTTTGGATTTTAGCCATCCTAACAGCTATATAGAAGTATCCCATTGTTGTTTTTATATTTGATTTTCTAATGGCACAAGATATTAAACATCTCATGTTTATTATCTATTTTTATATCTTCTTTGGTGAGGTGTCTGTTCAGGTCTTTCCCTGCTTTTTAATTGGGTGATTTGTTTTCTTATCATTGAGTTTTAAGAGTTCTTTGTATATTTTGGATATATGTCCTTTATCATACATGTGTTTTGCAAGGATTTTATCTCAATTGGAGCTTCTATTTATTTCTCCAGGGTGATGATTATTTTTAGTGAATGACTTTGTGGAACACAAGGTGTTTTTTTCATGAATGCATGCATAGTTAAAGAAGAAACACTTGTATATTTGATATCAGATTTCTAAAACTAAGGTAGCCAAATAAAGCTCACACCCCTCATATTTTAAGCAAAGCAAAATGGAATGAGTATTTAGTAAGACATAAAATCACTTCTGACAAATATAGAAGACAATTAGCAAGGCCTATCAAGAGGCCTTATCTTTCAGTGCTATCTGAAAGTCAGTATAACAGAAGTTGAAGTTAGTGGCTATTTGATAAAAGAATACCTAAAAGATTTTAAGGAGAAGGTATAAACTTAATGTTCTGAAGACAAATTTTTGCATAGTATTTTATATATAGTACTCAGTTGTTCTTATATGATTGTCCCAGAAACTTAAGTGATGTGCAAAGTAATGCACATCACCAAAGTAATGGTTGGGAAGAATAAGGTCTGATTTTGCAGAAATGCTTTTGACACTAATTTACAGACATATTAGGAGGCCAGGAGCAGAAATATCGACAGAAGTAAACAGATGCTTATGCAAGCTTACATTTCCTCAACATCTCTGGGACAGTCAGAAAGTCCACCTTGACGGTACTGCCATGCAGTCACCTTAGTAATCTGAAGGGTATCTAGAGGAACTCAAAATTGAGATTTGTTAGTGGAGTCAAGAGAATAATGTAAGTTATAAGTGTTTTTACATACTTAATCTTATTTAAAAGTACAAGAATTCTTAAATCTAATAGACAAGTGAATGAATGAATGAATGAATGAATGAACATAGGAATTCTTTTCTTTGTATTTGGGTACCTGAGAACATAGGTCATATGGCTTAGAAATTGTGCCAAATATTACTTATTGATGGTCAGCATTATCCTTACCCTTTGAGGCTCTCCCTTTTATCAGATATTTGGCAGACTCTGTTGCCAGCAGCATTCCAACTTGGACTCTACCAATGAGAGACACTGGTGCAAAATTTTGGAGAAGGAAGGGAAAGAGAAGTCATTCATCTCAGCAACAGTAACCTTGTAGGTATCAGCAAGTGGCTGATGAGATGAAATGTTATGCCAGTAGCCTTGTGGTATAAGAAAATTTTGAGGCTTGCTACCACAGGCAACAAGGATCGTGTTGATGGTTCCCCATGCTTCCTGCCCTTCCTAAATTTTCAAATTCTAGCAGTCACTCAAAGAACTTTGCTTCCCCCAGTTGTACTAATTATTGTGTTAACCCTCTAAGTCTGTGCATTTAGTCCTACTACTTTATACAGCAAATATTTATACAGTTTCGCTTAATTCAAAGTTTTATTTCTTTTCATAGTTGATTGCCAAATAAAAGAAGACATAAAAACTATGGCAATATACCTAATCAAGTTTGTTTAAGTATGTATTTATGTGTATGTATGTGCATATATATACATATATTTTAACATGTTTAAACAATCTGTGGACTGAAATATAAAGACATGAAGTCATTTAAGCCTACCATTCTATAATACACCATAGAGAATGTATCATATGTGTGTACTACTGAAAAAAGTCATTGCTTCTAACAAATTAGGTTCAGACGCAACCATCAGGAATGGTATGGTCCTTGTAAAAATGTGCAGCAAAAGGGTAGAATTTTTTTTATTTTGTTCAGCTTCATGGAAGTGAGGTAACAGAAATCTGATGGCAATGCCTAAAGGCAATAGGGGCTATTTTGCTCTCAAAACAAGAAGTTTGGATGTAGGCAATCCAGGGCTTATGCAATGCTTCTGTGAGGTCACGAATATTGCAGTCTGCTAAACTACTGATCTGTCATCCTTAGCTTGTAACTTTTGTTCTCAGAACTGTTGCCTTATGATTTCAAGAGGAATATTACACCCTTTAGTCTTACAGGAAAGAAAGCAATCAAACTTCCTAGGAAAGACCCTTCTAGGATCCATAGCATATTTCTTCTTATAATTTCTCAAACTTCTGTTCTGTGGCCTCATATTTCAGCTGGGCACATTGCTACTCTAAACAAACTTGTGTTTCCATCAGTAAGGACAAAAGGGAGAATGGATATCAGATAGGAAACCTGCAGTGTTCTCCAGCAACAAAGCAAAGGAACACACAAAAGCCAATGTAATTGAGGTTTTCAAAGAAAAATATTTAAAGTAGCAGTGTTTGTATGGCCACAATAAAGAAGAAACTATTGAAGCAAATCAGTTATTTCAGTTAAAAAATAATAATCATCGGGGTTAGGTTAAACTATGAACAATAGGAAGAGACTAAATAGTATCACTTTAATTAGAATAGAAATTTATTTCCTATTCTTGAAAACAAGTTTGGGGTAGAAATATGGATGTTGTTACTATGTGGCTCCCTGGTGCCATCAGAGACCCTAATTCTATTTTCCTCTTACACCTTAGCTCCCAATTACAAGGTCACTTCATGATCCAGTATGGTTGCTATAGCTTCCGTCATCATTTGCTCATTGCAAGGCAGCAGCAGGAGGAGGCAAAAGAGGACAAAAGGGCTATTCTGCCAGTTAAGTGAGTTCCTTTCAAGAAACCTCCTTCATGGTCTTTACAACATTTCTGCTTATATCTGACTGGCCAGTACGTAGTTATATGGCTCTGCATAGTTGCAAGTGTGCTTAGGAAATGTGGGCTTTTAGCAACATTCACAGTCACCTTAAATAAGTTTTTATTATCTAATAAGAAGAATATGGATGTGTCAGTTATCTCTATGATCACCATTTACAGGATAATCTTCAAATAATCCTATAGGACAGCATGTGGATTGAACCTGATTATTCATCAGTCTAAGAAATCTATTTTTTTCAATGTTGTAATTGAAAGTTGGAAATGATATTGTTAGGTGGATAATTATTTACATTAAAAACAATATTTGCTATGAAGCAATTATTTCCATTAATACAGTAGCCCACCTTTGCTTTCCAGGGTTTCAGTTACCTGTGGTCTACCATGGTCTGAAAATATTAAGTGGGAAGTTTCGGAAGTGAGCAATTCCTAGTTTAAATTGCATGCCTTTCTGAGTACCATGATGAAATTTTGCTCTGTCCTGTCTGCGATGTTAATCACCCCTTGATGCAGAGTATCCTGCCCCTTAGTCACTAAGTGGCCTGCTCAGATATCACATCAATTGTCCTATTATCTCCATCCCTGTGTATAAGTGACCTCTATTTTACTTAAGGATGGCCCCAAAGCGATGCACGTGACTTTCGTGGCAGTATATTGTTATAACCGTTCTATTTTATTATTATGTTTGTTAATCTTTTAACTGTGTCCACTTTATAAATTAAACTTTATCTTACATATGAATGTATAAGAAAAAACACAGTCTATATAAACAGTTTAGTACTATCTGCAAATTCAGGCATCTAGTGGGGAGTCAGGGAACATATCTTCTGTAGATAAGGGGGAACTACTGTGTTTTGGGATTAGGATATCAACATGAGAATATTTAAAATATTACTGTATACCTTGAGCTGTGTGGCTCACTTGGCTGGGCATCATTCCACAAAGCAAAAGCTTGCTGGTTCAATTCCTGGTCAGGGCACATGCCTGGGTTGTGGGTTCTGCTTCCGGTCTGGGCACCTGTGAAAGGCAACCAATGGATGTTTCTCCCTCACATCAATGTTTCTCTCCTTTTCATTCTCCCTCCTTTTCCCTCTCTCTAAAAGAATAAATAAATAAGAAGGAGTAACTACGCACACAGGGAGAGAAGTGAGGCAGTGCTCTCGAAAGTTTGCCCTGCTGATCATCCGTTTAACGGGGTTACTGAGGCAAGGTTGCAGAAAATCTTAAAAATTAAGAAATTTAATTAAAAATTAAATTAAGGAATTTAAATTAAGAAATTAAAAATGAATGAATATGGAGACTTAAATAAATATATGGGAATTAAAGGAATCTTCAGTCTTCAAAAAGAGTCTCAATATTTCCTACAAAAATCAAAAGTAAATCTGTTATTGGGCAACGACCCCAGCATTGTACAGTTAAAAAATGTAACAGTTATCTAAGGAATTCAATCAAAACCCTTGGTTTTATATGAATTATTCAAATAATTGAGGTGAAAGTAGAATTTCCACCTGAATTATTCACATAATTGCCTTCTTTCTAAACTTCACTTGGCTGGTAGAGACCTTTCTTCAGCATGTATTTTTAGAATGCTAAATGCTAAAAAAAATAGATTCCTACATTAAGCAGAGCATTGGGGGTGGGGGGACAGGGAAATAGTAGATAGTTGATTATCAGAATAAGGCTATATTTTTCTTTCTAATGACAATAACCAACATACACTTTTTATCACAGAATGAACTTGTATGATGCAAAAGGAAACTGCATATGAATTTCAAATATAACCTGTAGTATTTTTTATAGTTATAAATTCCTTTTTAAGTTTTAATTCCCTGAAGTTTGAAAATGCAATAGCTCCAAATTCAGCCATTTAATTTTATTAAGCCAAGCCAAGTGCCTTAAAAATGATACTATACTTTCTGTTTGATTTCATATTTTGGTCTTTGGTTCTCATTTAAATTTAAAAAAATTTTAAAATTACAATCGACATGCAATGTTATATTAATTTCAGGTGTACAACAGAGGGATTAGACATTTATGTTACTTAGGGAGTGATCTCTCTAAGAAGTGTAGTACCCATCTAACACTGTACACAGTCATTACAGTATTATTGACTGTATTCCCTGTGCATCTCCATGACTATTTTTATAACTGGCAATTTGTACTTTTTAATCCCTCACCTTTTTCACCTATCTCCCTAATGCTCCTCCCATTTGGCAACCATCAGTTTGTTCTCTCTGTAGCCATACATTTATTTTGTTTGCTTGTTTATTTTGGTTTTTAGTGAAATCATATTATATATTTCTTTGTCTGAAATATCCTTTAGCATAATACCTGCTAGGTCCATCTATGTTGTTGCAAATGGCAAGATTTCATTCTTTTTAATGGGCGAGTGATAGTCCATTGTTCATAGGTACCACAAATGCAAAGAGAAAAGAATGAGCCCATTCCAGTTGCCATTAGTGTCTCTCGTTTGGAGGTAGAACTCTGGTCAGTGAGACCAAGTGAAAAGTTACTTGCCAACCTCCCCTACAGCTAGGTGTGTCCTGTGACTAAGTTCGGCCTCGTGAGTGGAAGTGTTGTGTGAGAACTCTGGATTCAATCCTTCTTTTCTGGACTCCAATGTTGACGAGATACCCAGATCTCCAGCAGCCATCTGGGGCCATTGGGAAACCTTAAGAGTGGAAGGAAGCTTCACACTAGGATGGTGTCAGATTAAGATAGAAAGAATCTAAGTCCATGATGACTGTGGAGCTGCCATTTCCACTCTGGGATGCCTCCCTCTGCTCTGCTTTTTTTTAAGAAAGCAATAACTTCTATCTCGTTTCAGACACTATTGTTTTATTTCTAGTCCCTGTTACTAGCAGATGAACACAATTCCTAAATGACATACATATTAATTAAAATATTTTGGGGTTTAGCATTAAATTTCTAGACCTGTATAATGGCTCCTTTCTCTCTCACTCTCTCTCTCACACACACACATGCACACACACACTTCAATCTGTAAGAAAAAACTGAGTGGTTAGGCGAAGTTTTATTATTAACACATTTTGTGTGATTGGAAAGGATGACATTTGTAATGGGAGTTGTAAGAAGACAAAAACTAAAGCATTAGTCAATTATTTTATGGTATATATATATATATATATATATATATATATGGACTTTAAAAAGTAAAGGAAAAAAGGAAACTATAGAAATGGAATGTAGTAATGGAATGTTAATAAGAATTTTTTCTTGATTTTTTTTATAGATTTAGCTAAGGACAATTTTAATTGCAAAAGAGGGAGGAAAGATCACTCTATAGGGCACTCAGATGGAGTGATAAGGATTAATCATTTTCTCTACAGAAGCTGCCCCCAAATTCTTTTTGTCTTTAAGATCCAGCTCCTCTGTGAAGCTCTCCTGGATCTCCCTTTAAAAATTAACTTCTGCTTTTTTTGCACTTATAGAATCAGGACCAAGGCACAGTGAGTAAGGTACACTGAATAAGGCATTTGTCTTAGGCACAGAATTTTAAAGGTGACTAAAGAGCTCAATAATCAAGATAAACATTTTAATAGAATATTTTAATCACCACACTACAGCATGCAGGCAGGCCTCCTGTTTTTGTAAATAAATTTTTAATTATACTTTGCTTTAATCTTTATTACAGAACTCAGTGCTTTTTATAAACATCCTCTCTCAACAGGTTCATATTCATTTTTGTATTCTTCATGCAACTACTACTCTATTTTAAGCATAAAGGTCTCCTAAAAATATTAAATGGGATCTATTGAAGGAATTTTCAAGAATATAGAGAAACATAAGCATAGAGACTCCAGGCTTATGTTTTCATCATTAAATTCAACTATAATAAAAGAACAACAGAGAATGATAAATGTTTTGAAAGTACTTGTAATTCAGTTCTTCGGAATATTACTTGACTAGGTGACTAAAACTCTAACCAGTCTAGATAAATACGGGATTGTAATACTACTTTACATTCATATAGTACTTCACCCTACATGAAGTGCTTTCCTTTAATCCTCATCTCAGTCCTGCAAGATAAGTATTATTATTCCTATTTATTATGGAGAAATTGAGAGGTTAAGTGACTTGCCCAAGGAGTTACAGCAGCAAGTGGCAGAGCTGGGGTTCTAACCCAGGTTTGTATGGCAAAAACCCATTCCCTTCTTCTTTGCACACTAAGTTTTAGGATTGACTGAGTAATACCTTAAGCAGCAGTATTTTACCAAGTGCACTCATTAATGATTAAAATTGTTCTGATTTTTATGTGTGTATGTTTGATGACATAAATTAACTCTTCTAACATAATGTTTTATGCTAGAGTCATAAATCAAATGTTTTATGATTAAGTGCAGAGACCTGCATATTGAAATATCAAAGAACAGGGGAAATTATGCAATACTTGAGTATGTTTCTAACTACTACTTTACCACTAATGTGTGTGAAATTCTGCAAAGTATGTAAATTATACAAGTTGGCTTCTTTATGAAAAACAAATATTTGGGAAGGTCCTTGAACTTTTCAGCCAGAAAAGGTTATTCAATGAGAAATTAAAGCACCGAAGAGTTAAGAGTTAAGCTTAATATTTTTCACACTTAGGGGGAAAAATCTATGACTATATTTTAAAACTCCATATGGTAATTAAATTTGTTTGAGAGCCTATAACTGCTTAACATATAATTTCCATTAGTATTTAATAAACACATAACCCAAACCCAAATGTATATTATTAGTCAATCTAGTAGATGTCTTATAAAAATTATTTGTTCTCCTTATTGATTGCTGCCCAGAGAATTGAAAAACTTCAATCTTCTTTTCACAAATTTATAGCTGAGTTCCGAGGAAAACCTCATTGTTAAGAAAAACCAGAACTCACAAGAAATTCAAAGCCATTTATTTTGGTGAATTGAAACCAGTCATCAATTACTATTTATTGTATATCCACGTGGTGCCTAGGCATTAAAGTGCCAAGTGATTTATCTGCATTATTCCAAGGATTTCTAAGGGGACTCTGAAGATTTGCATTTGTCTTTTAAAGATGCAAAGTGGTGTATGCCTCTCTAATTTAAACAGCTCCCACTTGAAATGAACTCAGTAGTACGAACTGTACAGAGTTCTAGAGGTTTCTAACCCCACAACCGACTTTTGAGCAAAGACCCCACTGGGTGCCAAGAGACAAGGTGACTGGTGGGCAGAACAGGGCCCCACCAGGGGCTTCTGGACAAGTCAAGCCCTTCCCGGCCTGGCAGCAGGGCCGACTGCAGCAATGGCGTCCCTAACCTGCCACCCCATCCTTACCCTTCCCCCACCCTGCACTCCCACCCCCCACCCCCGGCTCACAATATCTCCCAGTCTCCGGGCCCCCCACTGGTTCTCGCGAGATCCGGGCAACGGAGCGCTCGGGGCCTTTTCAAATCGGGATCCGTTACCGCTTTCCCGGCCGCCGCCATTGTCACGCTCGGAGCCTCTGTACGCAGGCGGCCGAAGCGGAGGCAGTGGCGGCGGGATGGCGGAGGCCGACAAGTCCGAGGTGTCCGGGGCCCCTGGCGACGACAGTCCGCATCTACAGCCCGCTGAGCCGCCAGGAGAGCTGCGGCGAGAACCGCACCCGCCTGAGAACGAGAAACTGCCTCCTCCGCACAGCAGCAGCTCCAATGGCGTTAAAATGTATTCTTTTCCTCCGGGGACCGGGACAAGGTGGGGGGCGGGAAGTCGGCCTAGGGGGTGCCGGAGGCCGGGCTGGGCGTCGGAGGATAACGGCCTTCGGGCAGTAGGCGAGGGGAGGAGCAGGTGCAGCCTGGTCGCTTCCAGGCCCAACCCGCCCGCCACCGGCCGGGTGAGCTGGGGTGCGGGTCGAGGGGGGCCGGCGTCCGGGTTCCGTTTGCAGCCGGAGACCACGGCTCACCCCCTCTTTCGTGATTTCGGCTGGAGAATCTTTGAGCAAAGCCACAGGCTGCTGGAAAACGGTCCCCCTTTAAAGGCTAGTAGTTAGTGTTCATCACTAGGGAGTAACTAGGGATGACATCATCGGGCATTTCCTCCTAACCACCTAGAACGTATTTCAAAGAAATGTCTCCGAATCTCCACGGCCTCACGCTGAGCTTTATAAATTCAGTTGTTTTCTAAAGTAGGTGGTCATTTCTGAACAGATACACACCAAAAGGAAGTTAAATAATGTGCTGTTAGGCTGAATCTATTGTTATCTTTAATTTGGAAGAGTCACTTTAAAAAGGGAAATGTGCCTTGCTCCCTCATCCTTCCTGGCCCTCAGATGTGTGTCAACCCTGCAGGCTATTATGTATAGACAGTTTGTGATGGTAGGTTCTTAATGGTAAGATAAGATTTTTTTAATTGAAGGAAACCCCCTTCTTTTAAGGTTGCATCAGTCATTAGAGCCTATAAAGAATTTTGTTGACTCAAATTCATAATAATTTTGTTACTATAAGGAAATGTTGTGCTCCCCTTTGTTATATGGAGGATATGAAGTCAGGCATTTATTTGCATATGCCCAGCTCTTTAAACCTAAAGTTGAAGTATGTTATTTAGTGAAAACATCATTTTCTTTCTCTCTCAATTATTAGGGTAGAAAGCAGTGAACATACACTCACACTAAAATAGACCATGTAAATGTCTTTTTCTTTTGTATAAAAATATTTGAAATGGTGTAGTAAATCTGGATCAGTCTTTCTAAGGGTTGATTGAAGATAAGGTATCTCTGCCAGCTGGGTTGGTTATGACACTCTTGGTCTCAACTGGGTTTGAATAGGATAGGCAGTATCTTTAGTCAGAATAAGAGATTCTTGGAGTTTGTTAGTAGGTGGGATATGGTGCACCTCTGTAACTGCAAAACTAAAAGTTACTGAAGCACTTCTACCATGTTTATCAATATGTGGGCTTTCAGGGATTTGGCATCATAAATATGAATGAAAACCACTGAAACGATAATTTTAAAATGTGCTTTTAAAGAAATGTATAAACATGGATCTGCCACCCATTTTTTTTCTGAACAGAAAGTACAGCCTTGAATTACAGAGAGAAGCCCCTCTCAACTTGGATATGATCAATGCAGCAATAGTGTTAGTGCAAGTAACCCTGGCGTCTAAACCTCCATCAAAATGTCTCTACCTGCTTTGAAAGTTTTTTTGTGGTGTAGCTGGACAGGAGAGGATAGGGGTGGGAAAAGAATCTTTTTAACTTCTAATTGAGGAACAGGAAAATAGAAGGTGAAAAAATTAAGAAATGTTGCTAGAAATTCAAAGGTAGATCATTTTCATATTGCTTATAATTCATCTCTTTCCTATCATCTTTTCTAAGAAGTTGAGTGAAGAGGCCAGTTTACTCTCGGGTTTCTTATACTGTCTAGTGCATAAAAATATATATTGGTTCAGCATGGGCCACTCACACTGAATAACTAGGGACATTTACCTAACAATCTTTTTTTGACCCTTGTGACCCAATGGGAGGAGTTAACAACCCAACACATAAACTTTAGTTGATTTCCATATATCTTTAATGATAATGCATAGAGATGATGAAAATTAACAAATATTACTTTGAAAACCTATATTGCTGAGAAGCAAACACAGTGCTGTTTGTTATCAAGATTGAAGTGACTTGCTGAGATCAATCCATAGTCATTGAGGATGGAAACCTCTCATCTTTGTATGCTTTAAAGGGCCTGGGGTTTTTAATGGTCATGTTAACGTATTTAACAAAAAATTAAAGATGTTTCCCTAGGTGTAGTGTTTTTCTTTGTGCCAAATGGTATACTAGCTTTTCTTAAGTAAATAGGAGGAAAAATAGTATTGTTACAACTCCTCATTATTCAAGTGTGATTAAGTAACACCTTGGAGTATGTGGACATACATACATTAGGGTCTAGTATAAAATACTAAACATTGGAGTAAGGTAGAAGAGTAGAATAGTATTTTATATACTGTTAGTATAGAACTGGGCCTAATTTTGGATCTCACTATAGCTTTATGTTTTTAAAATCCTTAAAACAGTTTTTCTCATTTGATGTTAAATACTAATTTTTTCAGAAATTTGTGTTATAATTTGGGTAGGCATAAATCATTCTTAAGAGTAGATAACATTTTCGTGACTTAGAATAGTTATAGTCTGTACAGCGTAGTCATAGTCTGGTGATTACCATAGTCTGATGATTACCAGAGGGAGAGGGGGATAAAAGGGAGTAAAGTGGAGATAAATGGAGACAGAAAGAGACTTGACTTTGGCTGGTGAACACATAGTACAATAGATGATGTACTATAGAATTGTACACCTGAAGCCTATATAATTTTAACTATCAGTGTCACCCCAATTAATTCAGTTAAAATAAAGGATAGTCACAATCTATATTTTAAGTACATTAAGAGAAGTGTTTGCCTAAATGAATAGTTTGGGAATTACTACATGGAAATCTGGATATAGTGCCATTTTGATATTATATAGCATTGTTTCCTTAAGAGTTTTTACGTATGTTCTTACTGGTCTTCCATAATGTATTTAGGACATAGAAAGAGTTCAGAAATTGAGTAATTACAGCTTAGTTACTTAATCAGACCATACCTCTAGCTCTAAGGGACCTGCCTTCCATAGACAGTCTTAATTTACACGTTGTAGATGAGCAGTAGCCGTTTTCAGTATTGCAGCTGTATAGGCAAGTAGTACTTGGTAGACTTGGATGGGTGAGATGATCACTTCCAGGCTGTGCCATTTCTGATGAAGGACAGTGTGTGACAGTGAAGATGGCCCTGTCAAAGTCTGAAAAAGTGGCAAAGCAAGTTTGGCCCTAATGTCTCCTAGTTTTAGTAGTTTTTCTGGCAGATATCAGTACCATCTGACTATTTGCTCGTTCAAGAATTAATATTTATTGAGCACATGTTATGTGCAGTGACCATGCTAGATGCTGCTGATACCAACACAGGTAGTTTGTTCTCGTAGAGTTTTACCTAGTATATTTATGGCTGTGTTGTTACCTGCTGAGAAAAGTAATGTGAAAATGTTTATATATTATGGAATAAGCGACCAGAGTAAGAGCTATGTGCTTGGCTTAGAAGGTAAGTTTTTCTGCCAAAAAAACAAACTGCTAAAATTAGGAGACATTAGGGCCAAAATTGCTTTGCCACATAGATTTTATAAAATTCTGATTGGTGCTGCATTTAAGTACTGCTTTTCCACCCCATCCCCCATTATAGATAATACTAATAAAAATGACATGATTCTATAATGTACCCTATTCTAGTTTATAGGGTAAAACACAGAAAATATTGAGCATGAAAATATTAGGATACCTTATTAGTCTTCTGTGTTGATCAAAATTGAAAATAGGAAACATTTTGAGTTATATTGGAGTGTGTACTTACAGATATAGTTGTAATTATGTATTTTAACTTTTTAAGCAACAAAGGAGAAAAGTTCTGGGAAGAAACTGTTAATCTTTAAGAAATGAACTTTTTTAGGGTATCATTTTGTAAATTAGTTTTTTAAGAATTCAGAGTAAGGCCAAGAAAGTTAATTTTCCATTAAAGGTGGCAGTTTTATATACTGTAGGCATAGAATCACCCATTTCCCCTCTTAAGTACTAATAACATTTATTACGTACTATGATAAGGAAAAACTGGGTGACTGTTTGGATGCTGCAGCTGTTCAGTTTGGAAAAAAAGGATTGTGGAATGAGAATTTTGGTAATATGCCCAAATCTCTGCTTTGAAATAGCCCTGGGTAACTTCAAAGCCAGCCGTCTGACTCCAGCTTCTTTGCTGAGATCTGACTTAGTGGAGGGTTTTGTGAAGTGAAGTGGCAAATATTGAATATTTAATATAGACTTCTGTTTTGTTTTTAATTTATAGGGAGAATGATGAATCAGTAAAAGAGGAGAAATCTGAATTAAAAGAAAAATCAGCAGGAAATAAGAAGGCCCATAGATTTCATCCTTATTCAAAAGACAAGAATTCAGGCACTGGGGAAAAGAAGGGTCCAAATCGGAACAGAGTTTTCATTAGCAACATACCGTATGACATGAAATGGCAAGCTATTAAAGATTTAATGAGAGAAAAAGGTAAACATCTTTGAAACTCCACTGTTTGTTAATTTTCATATATAAGAGGAGGGAACTAAGCAAACTTTGTGTACCTCTGAGCCACACAGACTCATGAAAATTGGTTTTTGTTTATTTCTGGACACATGAATTAATCTTTTCCTCCTCTTTCACTTGACACAATTTCATTTCAAGGTAGTATGGATAAATAAAGATTTTTCAAAATTTTTTCTTCTTGTTATTTGAGTGGAATAGTAGTGAGGCAGCATATGCATGCCACCAAAAATTTTGTTAAAGTGATTGCTTTGTTTAGTTGAAGTTTTTATAGATTTTTATAGTTTTAAAGGACTATTGCACTAGTTAAGCAATACATTTAGCTGTTAAAGTATGAATAATAAGGTCTGATTAATTTTTTTTTCCAAAAGCTGCTTTGTTACTATCTTGGTGGAGTCTGGAATCTGGCTGTGGAATGCATTTTGTTTGCATTGTCATGAATGCGATGATGCTGTCTCTGCAGTTCTATATTAAAATTGTGTTACTGCTGTTGCAGTTTTGTTTTCAGAATAACCGGAAAATCTTCATTTTATATGTATGGTTGGTTTTGGGGAAAAATAATTTAATATTTGATTTTGTAAAAGTTAGTTTTGTTATCTCTTGAAAAATTGAGTTTTAACAGTCCTGCTAACTATGTACTTGGCTTTGAGGCTCATCTCTTCTAATAAATTTTTAAAAATTGCATTGGTGTATCTGTTGTAAGGTGACAACTATTTGATTGGTTTTATTCATTGACTTTATTTAGAAAGTGTGTGGCTTGCTGTGAAGCATGACTTGTAAATTTAGTTTGATGGCAAACATGATTGAAGACATTCAGGTAGGAAGTCACCTTAAAACAGCTGTTGTGTGTAGGCGACTAAAGCTACTTGAAAAGTGCTAATGTTGATGCTTTTAATATGATAGGCTAAGGGAACATTTGTATGTATATGTGCATTTGTTCACCAACTATATCATGCGGGCCAAAATATGATCTGTAGTATGAATGAGGTTAATATGGTTGTTAGCTTTTTTAGAGAATGTGGATGATGTACATTTCTGAAAATTAGTTAAATTTACATAGCCATTGATAGGAGGTATGTTGGTCTGGTTTTGATTGTTGGTGAATAATAGGTGCTTTTCTGTAGAGTTGTGCACAGGTGTGCAGTAAAGCAAGACATTGGTGTTTAAATGTATTGTTTCTTGGTATCTTCCTTTTGTATGTCTTATGTAGTTGGTGAGGTTACATACGTGGAGCTCTTTAAGGATGCGGAAGGAAAATCAAGGGTAAGTGCTGTGGGCAGTAATCTGCTTGAGGTTTAAAAGTTCCTCAGCAGTTTACTTTTTGTATAATACTTGTACCAGTTTTTGGAAACTTAAGTTTCATTTTGTTTTACTTTATTATGCAAGATTTGAGGCTTTATACCAGCAAGTTTGACAATACAAATCAAGCTAGCTGCCTGAGAGGGATGGCTTTTATAAATGCTCATAAAGGGCACTCACTTTTCTAATACTCTTAGGTAATGCTTCTTCTTAGACGATAGAATTTAATATAGGACTTTTTTTTGTTGTGTTTTGATGTCTTTGAGGATATTTTTAAAGTCACTGAATTGATAATATTCCCTAAGAGTTCAATGAGAGGCATATAGCTTAAATGTGTCAATTCAGAATGTATGTTTGAAATTTATACTGAAAAAACTTAATTTGATAGCCTACAGGATGACATAAGAGGCAGTGCTCTGACCAATTGGTATGAATGACATTGATGATTAAATTGACATAGAAGGAATTGGGTGATAGTCGATTTTGATTTTTTAGCAACAAGAAAGAATATACTGAAGAATACAATGGATAACTCTTAACAGTGTTTAATTTTATTAGCAAAAACCATTTGGGTGCATGAAAAATAAAAGTTTTGTCATTACATTTAGTGGCACTTTGAACAGTAACAATGACAAGTTACTATTTTTAAAATGATACTACAAATTTGTTTCTTTAACATAGGTAACTTTTTAAAAACTTCTTAAAACTGAATGCTGTTAAACTGTGTGCAGCCAGTTTCCCCTGAGAACTTTGTTAAAAGTGACATTAATCTTTTCTATTTTGATTTTAATAATTTTATTTTTTATTTTTTCTATTTGTGCACAATGCAGCTTTTGAAAATACTTGTAACTATCCAGGGACAATGTAAAGATAGGTATAGTAGAGGCTTCAGTCATTTCTTTGAATTCCATTTGATTGAACTTGTACAATGACATTACATTAGCTTTAAGGAAGAGCCATCTAAATTGTGCTTCATGCTTGTTATACTAGATTATACTACCTTAAATAGATATGTTTAAAAATATACAGAAAACTTGTGGTCATTTGCCTTTTATGTTTTGGAAGTATAAAGACAATAAAAATGACTATATTAATTGATTGCTCTTAGTGATTTAAATGTCATATTCTACTTTAACTTCATCTACTGATACAACTTTTTTTTCTTTTGCATATATTGACAAATCTACCTGGATATAGGGTTGTGGGTAAGAATTTTTTTTTAAGTACCTTAAGTTAAATTTAAACTTCTGATTGTAAAAAAAATGATCTTAGTATATAACCCCCCCCCATTTTTTCCCCCGATTAAGTGTGGTCGAATTTAAAGATGAAGAATTTGTAAAGAAAGCACTAGAAACCATGAACAAATACGATCTTAGTGGAAGACCCCTGAATATTAAAGAGGTAAGATTTCTTGTATTTGGAATAATTTAAACATTTGAATATAAGGATCTGTTTTCTTTGGATTTTCATCTTTGGTAATGTATTTATCTGACTACAACATTTTTTTTAGCATAAATTGCTTATTAGACCATTTATATTGATGGTGGTTTTGCTTCCTTGTACATGATTTTCTATTTGCCCTTAAGCAGTTGGTATATACATTTGATTTGCTCCAAATTATTATAAGCAGACGTACATGATTTAAAGACATTTCAGGCCCCAGCAATTTAAAGATGAGATACTTTTGATGCTGACTTTATTTAGTATATACATACTCAGTTTTTAGGTTGTGTTGTTTAATTTGAGAAGTATACTAGATATTTTTGTAGTTGATAATCAGAGTTTGCTTAATAGTGTAAATACCTTATGGATTTGAATAAAATTGATGTTCACTTTCAATAAAATTAACCTGAAATTATAGCAGATTAAAATTTAAGAAAAGTTATGTCTATTAGCAAAATTTTTGACTAAAACTAGAAACCCTAAAATGGAGATGTTCCCTTTGTATGGAATTGTTGCAATAAAAATATTTTGCTAAAGATTGATTGGAAAATACATTAAAAAACTGTTGATAGTGAGGTGTAATTGAACTTATACATAATTCGCTTGAATAGTGGTCATCTTCCTGTCATCCTTAAGTTGATATTGTTAATCTCACCTGAATAGTTTGATCACAAACCAGTTACGTATATATCCTTGCTAAAGTCTGTATTAAAAAAGAATAGAGGATATAACTTTGGGAACCTGAAGAGCCTCCATTAGCACAGATGTTAATCACTGGTAATAGAGCAATTCTATCAGTGACAGTTTAACTTAGTATAGTAGTGACTTGACTCCCAGCTCTATCACTTTCCAGCTGTGTAAGTAGGCATTTACTGATTCTCTAACCCTTAGTAATGATGATAATGGTACTGCAGGTAATACTTACCTGATAGGGTTTTTATGAGGATTAAATGAGGTACATGGTAAAGAACTCAGTCTGTGGCATATGAGAATCTGTATGACCCAGGGCAAATTACATAACTTATTTCTTTTTTTTTTAATCACTAAAATGGGAATAGTGATAGTATTATAAGGAGTCAAAGAGTTAATATATATCAAACATTTAGTAAATGTTAGCTATTATAATTGTGATATTATATAAATTATTTAGCATAGTATGCAAATAATATAATTACATAATAAATGTTAGCTGTAATAATTATGATTGTTGTTATTACTATCAAAGATGGGAATGTTACTGGTCATTGTTCTCTTGTTTCTGATTATGAGGCAATAATGCAGTAGTTTCATTTTTCCTTCTCTGCAAGGGATATGTTCCAAGATCCCTGGTGGATGCCTGAAAGCAAGGATCGTACTGAACTCTAAATACACTATGTCCTTTCCTATACATACATACCTTTTCACTTAAAGGAAGCACTGTACAGCTTCTCTTTGGCATATTTGAATTGTCAGCATCAACACTCTTGCACATTGGAACCATTAAGTAAAATAAGGGCTACCTGAACACAAGCACCGTGATGATGCCATGATAGCTGACCTTATAACCGAGGTGGCTACCTTGTGACTAAAGGCTGGTAGTGTACAAAGTACAGATAACCCTGGACAGAGGGATGATTCGTGCCCAGGCAGGATGGTGTGAGACAAGTCGATTTCATCACACTATGCAGGAGGGCACACAATTTAAAACTTAAGAGTTGTTTATTTCTGGAGTTTTTCATTTAAAATTTTTGGATGTTGCTATACCATGGATAACTGAAGCCAGGGAACTGAAACCATGGATAAGCAGGAACTGCTATAGCTTAAAATGAAAGGCCATGCTACCAACATATACAAGTATCTCAAATCCCTTTATTTTCATCAGCTTCTGAATTCCCCTAAACCTGTATGACCCTGAAGGTTTTTGTTTGCTTGTTTGTTTGTTTATTTTTGTGACTGGAAAGTAGATAATTTGTGGAGAAAATTTAGACTGTTACAGTCTTTGCAAGCCATTTATTGGTTTGGCCAAAAAGTCTGTATTTTTGTCCATAAAATAAAAGATACATTTTTTATTTTCACCAGTAACTATTGATTTGGATATTTTGAGTATGTCAGCCATCTCTCCTGGGTGGTATATAATGTTGACTGTTCTCAATCAACGTCTCGATTTGATCAGTACCAATTTCAACTGGTCTCCGACTTTGGAACATCATCTGACGAGAAATCTCCAGCACAAAACTTCACAAACCACTTTTGACATGTTTGATCATTTACAGCACCTTCTCCATACATTGCACAAATCTTTTTTTTTTTTTGCATTTCAGTTGCATTTTTACCTTTTTTGAAATAATAAAGCACAATTTGCTGTTTTATGATGTTTCTTCTTATTCTTCAAAAGACAAGTGTTACAGATTCTTGTTTTTATTTCTTGTAGGAAGAAGATTTATTGAGCGCTAAAGGACAGGTCCATGTTGTTTGTGTTTTTTTTAATTTTAGCACATTGTAGATTGTCAGTAATATTTTAGAGACCCTGGGATAAAGTTACATGATCCATGATGATGTAGGATACTTCCATTATTAGCCTCTTTAAAATGAAAAAAAAAGGTATAGTTTGACCTAACTAAATGTTGAGATATTCTTTGTTCAATTAATTCTTTTATATTAATATCGCTAAAGGTCCCTTTTCTGGGAATATCTGATTTACAAGTGGATGGCTGAGATTAGTGCAGAGAAGTACTAGTGAGAGTCTAAGGAAAAGTTTATTTCCAGTGTTCCTTTACAGATATTAGAGTTGCACTTTTTCATGTAATTTGGGGTGGGG
Source organism: Artibeus jamaicensis (assembly GCF_021234435.1). Classification (NCBI taxonomy): domain Eukaryota; kingdom Metazoa; phylum Chordata; class Mammalia; order Chiroptera; family Phyllostomidae; genus Artibeus; species Artibeus jamaicensis. The sequence continues at coordinate 22,799,833 of NW_026521883.1, forward strand.
GGTTAATAGCAGTTGTAAACTTTTTATAGGCTCTCTAATAGCAATAACTGGCAATGCCTGGCAGTCTGACATCCAAGGGAAAAAGAGGAATAAAAGCAATGATATTAGCATTTAATTTGTGTTATATAAATTGTATATATGTTTTACATATATTTATGTGTGTCATGTATGTAAAAGACAAATAAAAACATAGTACTATGCTTTAGTAATTTTAAGGTAAGAATAAACAACCCATCTTAATAGTTCATGAAGCATTTATTCTACTGTGTCCTCCTCTATAGGTAACCACAATCCTAAATTTTATATTTGTGCAAGATTCTGAAACCTTAGACATGAAGTGTTTATGATTTTATAATATTTTTTAGAAACATTGATTTCTTCTTAATTTTTTTATTCTTCATGGTAAAGAAATATATTGGAAACCAGAATACTTTTATGTTGCATTCACTTTTTCACCTTCTATTCTATACCTTGAATTCTTCCTAAAGAATTTATTACAGTCACCAAATTTTCTTTTCTTTTTTTATATTTCCAGACAGGCTAGTGGAGTAGAGTTTATGGTTACATATATCATAATTATTTGTCACTGCAGATGAAAGACTATTACTTTGTTTATTTGGGTTTTTTGTTTGTTTGTTGCATTCCACCTAGTGAGATGAGTGAGAAGGACATTTAAACTTGCTTTTCTTTGGTTAAAGGTAGAATATTTTCTTATAAAATTAATGAACTAAAAAAATAAAGCAATGCTTAGTGTCAGTTTTTATTTGGACACTGTTTATTCCTCCCCTCCTCCCAGTCTTAGATCATAATGACATTGAGGATGGAAAGAGGTTGGAAGGTGGATAATTATATTTTGTGTTTTCAGGAATAAAGTTCACACATTATCATAGTTCCCTTCTAACCCAGTGTTCTGGGTTTTATAACAATCTGTTCCACTGTTGAAAGGTTTGAATTAGTGTTACTTTGGCCTTGCATTGGTCATCTAGTAGTGATAATTCACTATTGGTGTATTTGGGAAAGAAAAGAGTTACAGTAAGTATTTTGTTCCTCTTTGAGTTATGTACATGTATGTGTTTGTTCCATATAATTGTACACTAGTGCAAGGGCAAAAGTAAGTTAATTTCAAGTTCTTAAGTGACTTTAGTGATTGATTGGAAAGAGGTATTTTTATTTGACATCCCTGAAGACTAATCTTTTGTTTTTCCACAGTTTTTTTATGGGACCGAATTCTCTGGGTGAGAAAAAAAGCTCGCTCTTCAACAGAGCCACTAATTTGACCCAGATGGGATACTTACTATAGAATATGAAGTTGTTATTTTAATTATGTAGACTTTATAATGTATGTAATGGCATTTAACATTCAATGTGTGTTTTAGGATCCTGATGGAGAAAATGCTCGTAGGGCATTGCAGCGAACAGGGGGATCATTTCCAGGAGGACATGTACCCGATATAGGATCGGGGCTGATGAATTTACCACCTTCCATTCTCAATAATCCAAACATTCCTCCTGAGGTTATCAGTAATTTGCAGGCCGGTAGACTTGGTTCCACAATTTTTGTTGCTAATGTAAGTTTAAGCTTTATTCTAAAAATTTGTCATTCAGATATCTAGTTCTAATTATGAGATTATTTGATTAGATAAATGGGTTATAGGTTTATAGAACATTTTATTTTTAACTAAAGTAAGTCAAACATAGATTATTGTAAACTCAAACCCAATGTTCATTTTTATATATAAGGTTAAGAGTGTATATACAAATATTTTGAATTTTTTAAAAAGAACTGTATAATTTATAAACACTTAGCCATTCTTGAAATTATTTTATGCGATTTTTGTTTATATTGGTAAATTGATTTTTTTAGCTTGAATTGATATTTGTGAATGTGCATGTTATAGTAGGTTTGTCATTTGTTCTTAGCTTTTGAAAGTCAGTGATATCAACAATAATTTACAAAATCTGAATTTCTCCTAGTAAAAATAGATGTGCAAGTTTCAAATGTACAAAACAGGATTGAATAGGTGAGAGACTGTTCTGTGAATTTTTTTAAAAAATGAAGGATAAGGAATAATGCAGATGTAGCATAACTGCTTTCAAACATCCTAATGTTTTTTGTGAATATTATCTCATATACTGTTTAACAAGAATAGTAGTTGTTTATAGCTTTGAGATTTTATAAAAGATGTGTATATATTATGTATAAGTGGGGAGAGGGGTTACTAGGTATATAACTTTATATAATTTTATGTTAAGCTTGATTTCAAAGTTGGCTGGAAGAAGTTGAAGGAAGTGTTCAGCATAGCGGGAACTGTAAAGCGGGCAGACATTAAAGAAGACAAAGACGGCAAGAGCAGAGGGATGGGCACTGTCACTTTTGAACAAGCAATTGAAGCAGTTCAAGCAATTTGTATCCTCATCAGCACTTTAGGGTTGTTTAGTAAGGGTGAAGAATCTTGTTACCATTTTGTGAAAGTTCTGGAATTTAAGATTGCCTAGCTTAGAAATGTGTGTTAGACTTTAGTCTTCAGCACATAAAGCTTTTTCTGTCCAAGTACTAAAGTCACTCTTAACACTTGAATTGGCCTGGTATGAACCTTTTTCTACTTTCTCTTGCTGCCACAATTAATTGTAAGGTATGTGTGCTCCTGAAATTTGTGTAATCCAATTATGATGTATTACAGTTGCTTCAAGTAAAGGCTTGGTAATTTTCTTTATTCAGTAGTTGAATTAAAAGCTTACATTTTATACATAAAATCAAACTATGAAGCAAAGAATGAAAGTTTTTCTTTGAGTATATGGAAGAGACTAATATAAATGAGTAAAATATTAAAGACTGGTTAAAATATTAAAGATAGTGTGACTCTAAATAAGATTATAAAAATGTATTTGTATTCAAGTATAATTTTATAGTTGTCTTAACTGGCTTTCCTTGACTGAACCAACAGCTATGTTCAATGGGCAGTTTTTGTTTGATAGACCTATGCATGTGAAAATGGTGAGTTCCTGTATATCACTTCATCTCTCCAAACGTTTTAAATCTTTTCTCTGTTCTCCTCTACATTTCAGATTTTTTTAGTTATATATTAAGCTTATAATAAACTTTTTTGCAATTAGGATGACAAGTCTGTCCCTCATGAAGACTACCGTTCACATGACAGTAAAACGCCACAATTACCACGTAAGTAAAAGCTTTTAGAAACAATGCAGAGTGCTGTGTTTCAGCTTTACTGTGTGCTAAGCAGAACTCTTTGTGTTCATGCCTGTATCCCAAGTTGCCCAAAGTTTGGTGTTTGGAGTTAGTTTGGCATGATGGACTAGGATGATTGAGAAGATAAATGTGTGCCATTTTTCTCTTTTGGTAGGTTTTCCCCATTATAAAAATGTATGGTAAAAATTCCTCCATTATAAAAATATAGGTAAGGGGAGAAAAAGTCTTTGTAATTTTACCGCAGGTAACCTCTATTATAACACTTTTTGGGTATCGTTTTTCTAGTCTTTCCTTTCACATATATTGTTTTACATAGTTGAGAATTACCATATAATAATTGTTTTCTTTTTATTTAACATAGAATATATGAAAATTCTTTCCAAATATGTTTATTGGTTGTATAATAGTCTCATATGGATTCTCCATAACTGTTGTGTATATTTAGGTGTTCTTTTTTCCTTTAATCACCAACAGAGTAATTCATATTTTTTTGTATACAAGTCTTTGCTACGTTTCAGTTATTTCCTATCCTGAAGTAGATTTACAGGTTCTCAAGCCATGCTCATTGATCAACGTTATCAAAATGTTTTCCAAAGGATTTTGAAACTGCAATGTAATGTACTTAACACCTGCGACTCAATACCAAGTTTGTAAAATGAGGGTGATAATAGTACCTGTTTCATGGGATTGGCATGAGTATGGTGTGAGTTAATACATAAAGCTTTTAGCACAATCCTTGCATAATGTAAGCACTCAATAAATACGAGCTCTTATTCTTACTGTTTTACTGTGCCTTCTCTGGTTATTACTAAATTTTTAAATATTTTAAGTATATAGCCAAACTTAAAAATTACTCATGTAGCTGTGATGGACCATACTTGTTTTAGGTGATTTTTCTTTAAAATAAAACTTGACAGATAAAGTTGGGATTACTCTACTCCCCTGCCCAACTCCCACCAGATACCTTACCTTGAGGAAACAACTTATGATGAATATAGTGTTTATCTTTTAGGTTTTAATGATTTGATTACAAATTTACACATTCATAGATATTATATGGAATTGTTATGCTGAATTTGAAATTTGGTGTGTGATATCATATCATACATACTCTGCAACTTGCTGTTTTAGTTTAATATATTTTGAGATTCTTTATGTTGATATAGTTCTAATTCCTTTATTTTATCTCTTAATACCATATTTTATATGTTTTTCTGTTTTTTAGTTACTCTAATTTTTGTTAGCAATATTACTAAGTTGGGGAATGTTGTGTTCTTTTTCTAATAGAATGATCTGTTCTCTTAATGTTTGCTAGAAATTATGTATAAAACAGTCTGGCCTTGGTGTGTAGTTTTGGGAAAGGTTTTAAAATACTGATTGCTTATATGTTCTATTGCATCTTGAGTCAATTTAGGTTATTTTTATTTTTCTAAGAATTTTACCATTTTGTCCATTTTTAGATTTATTGGCATAAAATAGTGTCTTAAATTTCTGCCATATCTATAGTTCTATCTTTTAACTTTTTGAAGGGTTACAGTATCTCCTTTTCCCCTGGTCAGTTTTGCTTTCAATGCGCCACACTAGAAGAAGAGGAGTTGTTTTGGGCAATACATTACATACATTGCGACACATAATCACAAAAGAAACCTTATAATGTTTTAAGAAAATTTATGATTTAGTGTTGGGCCGCATTCACAGCCATCCTGGGCTGCATGTGGGACACCCGCGGTAGAGGTTTGTCAGTTTTATTAATGCTTTCAAATAAGTAATTTTGTTTTCTGTATCTTAGTTTCTGTTCTTACCTTTATTATTTTCTTCTATCTCTGTTTTTGGGTTTAGTCTTTTACTTTTTTCCAAATTCTTTAAGTTGAATGATTCACTAATTTGCAACTTCTATTTTGTTTTTTTTAATATATTTTTTAAGGTTTTACTTTTTTACTTTAAGAGAGAGGGGAAGGGAGAGAGAAAGAGAGGGCGAGAAACATCAGTATGTAAGAGATATATCAGTTAGTTGCCTCTTGCATGCCCCCCCCACAACTGGGGACCTGGCCTGCAACCCAAGCATGTGCTTTGACTGGGAATCAAATTAGTGACCCTTTGGTTTGCAGGTCAGCGCTCGATGCACTGAGTCATATCAGCCAGGGCTGAAGCATATATTTTAAAAGCTCTCTTAGTAAGGATCTGTTTGTAAATTCTCTCAATTTTGATTTTTTATATCTTGAAAGATACTGGGGTTTCACTAGTTATATAGTTTGAGATTGACAGTTCTTTTCTCTTGGCAGTTTGAGAATATTCCAGAGTTTTCTGGCTTCCATTGTTGATATTAAGTCAGCTATTTGTTGAATTGCTTTTTTAAATAGGTAGGCTGTGTTCTTTAAGATCTTTGACTACAGCATGAGTGTGAATTATTACTTGTTAGGCTTTCATAATCTGGATACCCATTTGTTATGGATAAATTAGAAAATTCTCAGCACATGTGTCTTTCAGTATTGCCCCTTCTTCTACAGGGCAGTTCTTTCCATCTCCAACAAGTTTACCTTATCACTCAGAGTGTCATCCTTCAAGATCCTGGCCTTATGCAGGGTATCCCAATTTACTTTCAGCTATTAGTAATCTTTTATTTATTTACATAAAAACAAATCTTACATGTTTACATTATGTTCTTTTTAAGATTTTCATTTTTATATACTCTTCTCTATTGATAATGTTGATATATGACCTCATAGACTTTGACAGAATCAATTTATTATAGTGATGCTAATTATTATTAGTCTCCCCCTATTTTTTCTCTTTCCCTCCCTTTCTTTGCTCAAATTATAATTAGCATGTGGAAACCTCCTCATTTCCCATGAACCTGATACTCTTTTTGGTAGAAACAGGATTTCCCAAAACCATGAAGATTTTTTCTTGTCTGGGCATTGTTGATGTACAAATATGCTGTTGCTTTCAGTTGGACCATTTTTAGGGACTGAGCTAAGAAAAGATATTTCCTTTAGCAGGTCACGTTGATCTTTCCATTTTAACACAATGTGCCTCTACTCTACCTTTAATAACATATATGTGTGTGGGGGGCGGTTAGTTTCTAATTGATACATTAACTAGCAAGAACTGTAAAATTAGAATAAAACACTACCTATTCAAATATTAATTAGTTATGCCTTTAAGGTCATTGGGTTATTTTGAAGTCTATTTTAAGAGAAGTAGTAAAAAGAATATTGGATTTAGAGACAGAAAACTTAAATTCTAGTCTTAATCACATAGCTAAATGACATTATTCAAATAACCTGAGGTCTCAAAAATTTCCTTGTCTATGGATAAATATGTGAAAACACTTAAAGTACTGTAAAAATGTAAGTAAATATTTATGATAAAAGTAGGTAATGCAACCTTTGCTTTATTTAATATTTTTTCGTGGTCATTGAGTTTTTAGTTTGATTTGAACCATTTTAAAAGTAGTTCTTAGATTTTAAGTGGTTCTTCAAATTTGAGAAAGTCTCACTTTCTGATATGTATGCCATTTATAAGGTGATACAGTTTTTAAAATCCTCTCAGTATTTTATTAGTCTTTTTCAATATGCCTTTAATTGGAATATAAGATGGATCTGCTTTATAAAACAGTTCTCATTACTTACAAGTGGTATTATACTGAGGGTTCAGTGTGCTGCGCCCCAATGAAAACAAGAACCAGTGGTCTTATTTAGATACATGCAAAATTTTAGAGATACTACTATAGGTTTATAGCTTTAAAACAATTGTAGTGCCAGTTATGTAACATATATGGGTTGGTAATATTATTATTTGTGTTTCAGGTGGTCTTGGAGGCATTGGAATGGGACTTGGTCCAGGTGGACAGCCTATCAGTGCCAGCCAGTTGAACATAGGTGGTGTAATGGGAAATTTAGGTCCAAGTGGTGAGTATTATGACTTGCTTATTTCTTTTTAAATGATACATTTGCTAGGTCATAAAGCTCACATTCAGTAGTTTGTAATGTTTAAAGCACTGCATTTTATAGTTGGGTATTTCGGACCTCACTTCAGTTTGAAAAAGGAATGAAATCTTGGACAGCAGAGAACATGTCAGGAGGGTCAGCTGTGGCCAGCTGTGCTGTAACTAGCTTGTTAGCTCTATGGGCTTTTGGAATGGCTTTGAGGCAGAAGGGGGAGTGTGCAGCGTGGCACCTTGTGTATCATGGATGTATGGTATTTGTGGGATGGCCGAAGGGCCACTGTATCATAAGCAGTTTAACTTTGCATATGTAGATGGGTAGTAGTTTTTTCAGATAGCTAGTCGGCTCTTCATCTAGACCTAACTTAGTTTATTTTTTAAGTTTTTTTTTAACTTTTTGGTTCCGGAACCTTTTTATGCTCTTAAAATATGTTGAGGACTCCAAGATACTTTTCTTTGTATGGTTATATTTATCAATATTCACTATATTAGAATTTGAAACATATTTATAAATTTATTTAAAATAGCCCATTGTGTTAACATAAATGTACTGTTTAAAAATAAATTATATTTTTCATACAAAAGAATTAGTGAAAAGAGTGACATTGTTTTACTTTTTGATATATCTCTGTAATGTTTGGCTTAATGCAAGACAGCAATGCTGTTATATCTTCTGCATTTAGTTTGTTACACTATCACACATCATGTAGTAGTTTATGGAAAATTCCACATTACAACTCAAAGAATGAGAGTAAAACAATCATTAGTATGAATTAAATACTTTTGACTGAAGGTTCCCCAGACCACACTTTGAGAACTATTTTAATCGATGGATTAATAAATGTGACTGGATTTTTATTTCTTTGAGATGCTACAGCTACACTTTAAATTATGAGAGTAGTTATTGTAATCATTCTGATCCAAACAAGTGGAGATTTTCTTCCTTACTCTTAGACCCTCCACCCTCCTGAACACATACTATTTTTATTCTTTAATTTTTCACTGCTCTCTTGGCTATCATGTGTAGAGTGCTTAACTTTCTCACCTGATGTTCAAATCTGTTATAGTGATACTCCTGTGTTTGTCTAAAAAGAATCAGTGAGAGTGGTATTTTATGTCTGCTCTGAAAAAAAAGAATGATTTTCTAGTTATGGATATTTTCTAACAGAATGTGAGTGTGACCAGTGACTTTCCTCATCTAATTATTCAGTGAAGCCTTTTTGAATATTCATGACTAGACCATTGCTGTGGCATGGTACTTTGAATCATCCCACACGTGCCCCTGCTTCTCTAGTGTTCCATGGTGACTAAACCAATGGTATCTGTTTGCTCTTTGTGTTTTGTCCTTCTTTAGTCATAAAAATGAGATTTACTCAGAGTGTATACTGTGTTTTTATTTGAGGTATGGGAATGGATGGTCCAGGTTTTGGAGGAATGAATAGAATTGGAGGAGGTATGTACAAGCACTTGTTTTTTTGTGTGTACCCGCTGCCATTTTTAGTAAATAAGGAACTGTATTGAGAATTCCAAGGGCAAATAAGTCATGTTATTTTTTGTTAGCTCATTTCCTAAAAGATGCTAGTAGAAATTGAGGTTGGTACATAAGAGATATGGAAAGTGATGTGTTAAGAAGCAGCTGCATGAAGTAGGGTAGATGAAGAGCTTACTGATGAGACTCAACATTTATAAAGTGTACCTTTCGGCTATATAATGGACAATCAAATCTCAAAATTAATCTTTATTTCATAGGCATTGGGTTTGGTGGTCTGGACGCAATTAATAGCATGGGAGGATTTGGAGGAGTTGGTCGAATGGGAGGTAGGTAAATGTATGTAGTCAGACATGTATGCTACATTTAGTTTACCTTGTATGTAAAATGTTTCCCCCTACTTAGGTATGTGTACTATTGAGGTCGTTAGAGTGTGGGCACTTGGTGTTAGGGACAGGCATGGTGAATTGGTATATATGTGGAATATGAGGTTGGGTAAATAACAGACCTTTTTTGTAGTTGTGATTTTGGCTATCTCTTTAGTTTCAACATGTTACTAAATGGATTCCTGTGTATTGATATACTTGAAAAGGAGTTAATTTGTTGCATAATTTTTTCAGAGCTATACCGTGGTGCGATGACTAGTAGCATGGAAAGAGATTTTGGACGTGGTGATATTGGAATAAATCGAGGCTTTGGCGAATCCTTTGGTAGACTTGGTAGGCTGGCTGCATACTTATTTTCTTTTCACAGGTTATATTTTTCCAAGTCTGTTTCTTTCCTTTTTCTGTGAAAAATTGGAAATTTGTAATGTTTCTCTAAATTTGTTACTAGAAGAAAACACTTTATGGGTTTTAATGTACTAGCTCTCTTTTGCAATGTCTTAAATATTTGAACCCTATTTCTTGAAGACTACTTTTCAGTTATTGTGTATCTTTTGAGAGCATAGTACCTTGGGACTTTGAAAGTATGATTATTTAAATTAATTAGTATATTATCTCTCCACCCTTGTTTAGGCAGTGCAATGATTGGAGGGTTTGCAGGAAGAATAGGAGCTTCTAACATGGGTCCAGTGGGATCTGGAATAAGTAGGTTTAAATTTTACTAGAATTTATTCAGTATTATTTGTGTGCTTGCAAAAGACTTGCAAGAGTAGTTATTGTAGTATAGCAATACTTTGTTCTTATATGTTAATGATGTCATGTTATAATGTACAGAAACTTTGATAGTTGTTGAGCTTTTTTCTATGCGATCACTGAAATTTCTAAAGTAACTCTGAATTTTACTTTCTTGGTATTTCTAAACTAACACTAGAGTATGTGTTAACTGTCAGCCAGTCCAAGAATCTCCTTTCCAACTAAGAAATCTGGGGATTTCTCTGATCATGTGTTAAGAACAACTTTTGCATAAAAAAATAAAAATAAAAAAATAGAAAGAAGAACAACTTTTGCATTAGTGCCAGCTTTGTTTCCAACTGCTATTGGTCACCAGCTTATTTCATCTGTGAATACCTTTTGGCAGATGCAGGTGAATTGCCCCAGATACACATTTCTAAAGGGACCTCTTGAGGTTGAAGGCTAAGGTTGAAGGAGATGTTTATTTCCTTTTAAACCTTTCCTGTGATAGAATCAAGAGTAGTTGAAACACTGGGGAATGCTGAATCTCTTCCACCTGTTTCCACTGCCACATTTTTAGGCCTAGAGGTTTAGCACGTGGTTTAGTTATTGACCTCTGTTGCTTACTCAACCATGTCTCTGAGTTCTTCATATTTTATTGACTTCCTTGAATTGATTGAAATCTCACAAGTAGGAAACACAGTCTATTTGAACTATTCTAAGAATGAATTAAAAAAATTTGCTAGCTGAAGTACCTCTTTCCATTGTCCCTTACCTCTCATTTTATTCCTTCTTTTCATCATCTTGTCCAGCCTTGGCCATTTTCCTATTGATGGTAACCTCCCTGCCTTTCCTTTGTCACCTCAGAGTTTACACTTCTGTTTCCCTGATTTTTACTTGCTATTCACAGAAAGGCAACTTGAGAGTAATGTTAATTTTTAGAATTCCTACGCCTGAGGGTTTTAGGTATGAGAAAAAAGCATGCATTTTGAGAATGAGTAGGATTGAAATGAAGTGGATATGTTCTCTGAGATAAATTCTCAAGTTCTGGCCAAAGGGTTGTGATTTCATTTGTTGTTACTACCTTCACAAGTTTTGTGTGACACTGAGGTTAAAATTAATTGTGTTTCTGTGGTTATTGAAAATTGAACTTACACAAAAAGAGAAATTATATGTGAAACAGAAGATACAAAGGTGAAAAGGAAGCTAGGAAAAGAATATTATATAGGAGAGTAGGATAAGAGCAACAATTGATGTCCTGGAGTTGTAATAATTTGAATTTGCCCCATATATCTTTCCTCTAGCAATTATTAAGGTTAGTGTGTTATAAGAAAATAAAAATGAGGATAAAACTACTCTAACATTATTGGATAAAGTAATTGGTAGAAAATTTGTATAACATATATGATGGGTTTTATGATTAGAGTGTGATTTTATAGACATGTATGTATATAATGTGTTACATAGTGGCTAAAATTAATTCAGTTAGCCATTAACATTCAACTAACCAAATGTATACCAAATTAAATTCTGTTCTTGGAAGATTGTTATATTGTATGTATGAAATTAATTTTATGTTTATATATAATCTAATTACATAATTAATTTTCTCTCCCTTTGTTTCTCAAAAATGATTCTTTCCCTCCTCTTTCTCCCTTTCTTCTTCCTTCTCCTTTTCCTGCTTTTAAAACAAAAACACCAAACTCTCAAACCCTCCTGTCCCTTCCTGAAAATCCAGGTGGTGGAATGGGTGGCATGAACAGTGTGACTGGAGGCATGGGGATGGGACTGGATCGGATGAGTTCCAGCTTTGATAGAATGGGACCAGGTATAGGAGCTATACTGGAAAGGAGCATCGATATGGATCGAGGATTTTTATCGGGTCCGATGGGAAGCGGAATGAGAGACAGAATAGGCTCCAAAGGCAACCAGATATTTGTCAGAAATGTAAGCAACTAAATGTAAAGGGTGCTTAAAGTTATTTTTTGCCTCCTGTATCTGTTACTAATACCTTTTTTCATTCTAGCTGCCTTTTGACTTGACTTGGCAGAAACTAAAAGAGAAATTCAGTCAGTGTGGTAAGTATGCCAATGATTGCAGATCTGTTTATAGTGATTATGGAGAAAAATTCAAACTTTTTAAGATTGTCTTTGGACCTTTACCTGTCCAGATGCTTATTTCTAGGCTGTATGACAGGTCTAGTTTTACTTCAAATAAATGAATTACTTTTCTGACCAAGAGCATTGCAAATTACTACTAAATAACATGATGTAGAATAGAGCCTGTCATTGTCTCCTATGGATAAAAAAATGATTGGTCTACTATCTGATTATTAAAAGGTTGGTATATCATGATTGTTCACATTTTAAAATATTTTTTTCTTCTGGGGAGTACTAGAATTGGTATGTTTATTTCCTTGTTTGTAATATAGTGCAATACATTGTCAGCATGACCCAATGATATTAACTCCAAATGATAGGGAGTTAATAGATGACCCCATTCTATAATACTCCATTGCCTACACAGCACAGGAAACTAACCTAATAGCATAGAGCCCCCTGCCTGGAACCCTTTAGACATAGGTACATTCTGGTGGCCTTCTGATTCTTTTTAAAACTATTCTTGGCTATAATGATACAGGTAGTAACCAGTACAACCTTAATATATGTATTAGGTCTGTAGAAGATTGGGTGGTTTAGTATTTTTAAAAAGGACCTTTGTGTGTGTGTGTGTGTGTGTGTGTGTGTGTGTGTGTGTGTGCGCGCGCGCGCGCGTGATAATGAGAGAATTAGTGTGAGTGGAACAAAATGACAGGTTTTCTGCCAGTATTTTTCTGGTATTGGGTGATGTCCCAGAGACTGTAATCACAAAGTGAGATATATAGGTGGCATATACCATAGTTTTCAGACTATAAGATGCAACCCCCCCAAAAAAATTTAGGAGAAATAATGGCTGTTAATGCTGATCTTGAGTTCTGTTATATATACATTGGTGAAATACTGTTATTTATGTTATTAAATATTCTACCACATATTTTGCTTTAGAATTTTTTCCTGTTTTCCTATAAAACCTAGGTGCATCTTACTGTCTGAAAAATACGGGTAATGTTGAAAAAGGGCTAAAAAGGATACATTTAGTCTTTGAGAGTTAATGAAAAGTTAAGAGCATTTGGAATATATCTTTAATCTTTTGAGATCATAAAGAGGCTAAATCTAATGTCCTCCCACAAAAGTAGCCTGTGTAGCCACTTATCAAAAAGTCATTTGTGATCTATGGTCTACTGTGTTCTCAGAGTACTTTCTATGAAACACTATTGTAGTAAACTGTTCACATGTCTCCTTCCCTCCTAGATGGAGGCTGTTGAGGGCAAGAACTGTCTCTTTTATCATAGCACCTTTTATTGCCTTGATACATATAGTAAGAGTTTGTTAAGTATTTTTGGGTGAGTTAAACATTCTGAGCAGAGCTTCATTTATTTACTCATTCACTAAATCTACTAATACTGTATTTTGGCAGTTTGTTACCATTATATTCTTTTATCTTCTTCTGTTGATTATCTTTTAAAAATATTTTATTCAAAGAAGAGAAACTCAACCTTTTCTTTGGTTAAAAAAATTTGTTGACAGTGAGTCAACTAGTAAACAGTCACCACTAAGAGGAGGCAGAGTTATAAAGTTGCTTTGAGGTGTTGGTAGTCTTCTGTAGGGGTAAGAGTATCTACCAGAAGGAGTAAGCAGCATCTGGCCACCCACAGATTACAGAGGAGTAGACACATTAGGGCCTTACTGTAATACATGAAATGAGGAGCAATGTATAGATAATCTCTGTTGCAGTTTCAGTGAAAAAAGAAATTTCCAGATGTGATATATTATTATTTTAAAAGGTAGAAATGAAACAAGATAGAAAACAGAGAAGGGCAAACAAAAATGACATTATTGAAAATGTGACTAATATTGAGTTGACTGTCCTTTATCCTATGTAGGCAGGTTTTTTTGATGTTAGGTATGAGCAAGGCTTGCAACAAATTTCAGGGGTTTGGGGTGGGTGTCCAACTGGAGTGGTATTGTTGTGACAGAAGAACATCAGCAGTTCAAAGACATTTTCTGCAAGGAAATGCTAGTATCCAAATCTACATTTAAAAAATTTGTACAGCATTTTAGACAGTAAAAAGTGGTTAAATTATTATTCTCTACTTTGTTATTTTAGCTCTATTCATATGTCCCTTTTTGATCAGCCTATACTGTTATCATGAGAGGAATAATTTTTGTTTTGTTTTTTCCAATTCTAATTGTAAAAGCTTCTGGCTTTTAGATTTATATTAAGGCCATAACATACTTAAATAATTGCCTACCATCTTCATGTATTTAATCTTGAACTGCATTGATGGGAAAGAAATTAAGTTATATAATAATACAGAATTGTGACCAGCAATTGACAACTGTTGAAATTACCTGGTTTATATGAACTGAGCCATTTATTTTTCTCCCCCATTGCTTTGTTATTAAATCTTAAGAGTGTTTCTTTCTTAGTATGGGAAATTTCTTTTTAACCCGATACAAGCTAGCAGTAAGCTTCTTTTGCAGTAAAGGCAAAGTTTTGTTTTGTTTGTCCCTCCTGAGCCCAGGGCGTGTGTGCAGGTATACAGGGTCTGGCATAGATAACTCCCCATTTTTATTACAAAATTGTAACCATGTAATTCTGTAACATAACAATATCATGTTCAGGCATATAACATTTTAGGTGAAATGTTCAAATTAAAACTATAAATGATTACACCCGTATTACTACCCTACCAACCACATTCAAGCAGGCGTTACTTTTGCTGGAACCTGTGTTTTCTTGGTTGCTTCCTAGGAAGAGTCTAGTGGTACTCCATGTATCTCCCTCAGACATTATGTATCAGTAAATGGCCTGCCAGCAAGCCCTCTGCTTATTAAACTTCTACAGTGGTTAATTGCTCCTGATGGGATAATTACAAAGCCTAAGAAATGTCGTATTATGGGTCATATTACCCTCAATACAACCAACATTTTCTCAGCCTTTATCATTTAGAAAAAAAGGTTTTCATATATCTCCAAATATAAAATAGTAAGTAAGAAGTGAGTGTAATTTAATAGGTCTTTTATCCTGCCTTATGTAATTCCTCATTGACATACATTTTTAAGAAAGCTGAGGCAGTAAATGAACTGACCCGTTCAGAGTTGGACCCCAGATTAATTGAGGTTGTACTAATGAAGTCAAATGGGCATAGTCCTTTAATTTTGCTTCGTGTGTATACACTTTAGCTGTACTGTGGCTTTCTGGCTTAGCGTGATGCAGGGCCAGAACATTTTAGAACTACAGTGCCCACTCTTTTATTTTTTTTGATTAGTAAAGAAAAATGTAGGGTTTAACACACCCTTTTAATTTGTTTTTAAATATTTTTAAAATTTAAAAGTGTTTACACTTTGTAATTTCTAGTAGGAAATGTTATCTGAAAGAATACTGTGGTGGCACACCACCGTCAAATATTACAGCTGCATTTGGGGCAGAGGGAGGGTTCTCTTCAACGCACCCCGGCTTTCTTCATGAGAAAGTCAGAGGTACACTGGTTGGTATTATTGCGACATGCATTTAGTGATCCAAGTTGCTTTTACTTCAGCAAGGGCTTTGTCTGTCAGAAGGGCATTGTGCTTGACCTCCAAATTTGGCTGACAACTTACCGATTAGATTCGTAACCTTTGGGTTACTCTGGTATTGTGACATACTTGCTGGGTTTTGAGCCACATCCTGGAAGGCCACCATAACTTCTGGATCCTTCATGGCTGGTTGCAAGAACCTCTGGATCACTGAGAATTTCACTGAGCCCAGACATTGCTCCAGGAAAATTACCAGGCATTCTCTCAGGAAAGCCACCTGGAAAAGAGCCATAGTGAACTGCTCATTGTCCTCCGGCTTCTTCCCTCCGGCTTCTTCCCTCTCAGGTTCTTCCTGAGCCTTCTTAACCCTTTCTGTTCTTTCCTTGTCCTCTCGCTCTTCATTTTCCTGCTCACACTTTCTCCGATGTTCTGCGATTTTCTGGGCCCTTTGTTGAACTACTTTCAGCATTGCATTAGCATCTTCATCATAGTCCAATTTACATGCAAAGGCAAGGTCATGGGCTGCTTCTTCCCAGTGGCCCAGAAGCCTGTGTGCTTTCCCTCGCCATTTATAAGGCTGAGCTGCATCAGGGTTTATTTCAATAGCTCTGTCACAATCTCAGATGGCAGCATTTGGCTTCTGTAATTTCATGAAGACTCTGTTTCTCTTGGCATACAGAAATGGCCAAGTGAGAATTCAGCTTGATGGCATCTATGAACAAGTCAATGGCTTTCTGTAGTCACCATCAATTAGGGCATCGATGGCAGTCACTTTTTAATCGTTACCTGATCCATCATCTCTTCGGTTATCTCTACATTTTCATCTCCCATATCCTGAGGGGCGTCAGTGTCTCTGCTTTAGTCACATCCTCATTGTCAATTTCTAGATCACTTTCCTCACTTGATAGTTCATCTGTCTTTATATCTTCCTCTAGCTTCTTACTATCTTTTTTTTCTTTAATTTCTTCTGATTTAGCTTTATGAGTAGCAGGTAATATTTTACCTCCATGCCCTCCACCCACTCCATCAGGAAGCTCATTCCCGTGGTATGCAGAATGCTTGGATCCTGCCTACTCATTTGCATGAGGGATCCATGGCTGGGAAGTGGCGGGAGGCAGCAGGCACGGCTGAGATTGCTCATGGTGTGACCATGTGGAAGGGGCTGCTCTGCAGTGTCCACTCTTAATTATTACTGCCATAAACCATGTGAACAAATAAAGTTTTTTCCACAGATTTCTATTATGTAGTTTTCTACATAAGTATGCGTGTTAATTGCATAGAAAGTGGACACTTGCTAGATTTTATTTACTAAAAGTCACAGGCTTCTTCAAGCATTCATAGTAGACTTTGACTCTAGAAAAACTTCACAGTAAAAATAATGCAGTGACAGTAAAGTACTACATGAAGAACGTTTATTCATAGTTGCTTTTTTATTTGTAAAGAAACAAAAGCTTGTTTTTTGTCCCTTGTGTCATAATTACTTCTTGTAGAATATCTGATTTTGCATCTTTTTTTCCTTCTGTGGTTATGTTATAGCTTTGCTTTGGGAGTGGGTTTCATTGAATTATTTATTTATTTGTTTGTTTATTTCTCCTTTAATTTGGTCTACTTCTGGATATGCATTTCCCCAAATACACACCACAAGTTAATATGCTAGTAGGCTGAGTAGAGTAGCAAGGTTTCTTTTACACCAGGATATCATTTTATCACTAATAAATGTAACAGCAGTATGTTTGATTATTCTGTTGTACCAATTAATTTCTCATTGCATACTATTTTCTCCAATGCTTTTGCTAAAATAGCGGTCCTATTTTTGTTTTTCTTGGAATTATACAACATATTTGTAGATATTTAAATCATTTAAGAAAGTCCTCAGAGAATGTACAAAGCAGGGAGGTCTGATTTTAATTAGTTGAAACTAAATCTTCTCAGTTATTTAGCTTAAGAAAAGAAAATACCTCATGTGATATTTTCATGGGATTAAGAAGAAACTTAGAAAACACACAACTTGTTCTAGTTGTATGCTAATTGGGAATTTTGGGACAGTCTAACCATGAAATATGTGTCCATAGGCCACTTAATGTGCACCCTGAGTCTTCAGACTGTAAGAAGTTTCAAGTATTTGTTAAGAGACCCTGTTAGCTAAGAAAAGCTTTGAGATAATTGTGAGCTCAATAATTTTGGGTTCTGAGTGATGGTCCCTAAACTAAGAGGCAAAATGTAAGAGAAAAACAAAATAGAGACTTGTCCTGAAAGATAGATTTTGCAAGAGATAATTACATATTTTCCTTTGAAATTTGAAAAATTACTTGCTTGAGCGAACCTTACTATTGTTAATACACCTATGGGGGAACACTTAATGTTAAGAAAAACCCTAAGTTTTTAGGTAAAATTAGAATAAGGACGAACTTTGAACCTTAAAAGCCCTTCAAAATTATCCACAGTTCCCTTGAAAAATCAATGTAAAGTGTTGCCATTTACCAAGGTATGTTTCTTTAACTCAACTTGCTTTTTTCAGATCCCAACGTTCAACATAGTAAGAAGATTCTGGAAATTGCTCTGTGTCTACCTTTAAAACTTTTCTAAAATTTTTCCAGTTTCATTTTATGATGTATTAGAAAATGTGGTTCTTCTATGTGTCTCTGTATGTTTTTTAACTACTTGTAGGGTAAATATTGTTTGGGTCTATTTTAACCTTTATACTTTCTCTGGGAATGAGCCTATTTTATGATTTTTAGAGAACATTTAAAGATTTCCTGGTATGGGTTATAAAATCATGGTTTTAGCTCAACATGACATTTATTAACTTGGACCATTTAATTGGTTTTGAGTGAGTGACAGACTTTTAGTTTTTAAAAAATATATACAGTTATCAGAGGGAGGATTGATGGAAAAACAGTAGAAAAAGTCTAGGATGTTTTATATAGGAAATCAATCAGATCAATATTTAAAAGAAAAAAGTCTTACTATGCATTGAGATTAGAAATTGTTCCTGTTGCCTGAAAAGAGCTTGTGGAATTTTTTGCTAAGCCCTTTGCTTTTACCTCCTCCCTTCTTCCTTTTTCTGCCTTTAAAGAATGAAATGTGAACTAAGTATGTCTGGCACTCTGATTTTGTTGCCACACTAAACTTAGCCCATGGTGATCTGGAAACTACAATATTTCAAGGGGAGGGAAATATTATGGTAAGTAGTCACAAACCTCCCACTTAAATCTTTGTGGATCGAGTGATCATACCTCCCGGTGTACCTGGGAATAGTACCACTTTACATATGTTTCCTATGTGTAATGATCGGTAACTCTGGTTTGGATCACGGATTTTTATGGCCCCTTTGTATTTTGACAAATGATCATCTATCTGTCTACTTCAAATATCAGTCTCTAGGGTCAGCAGTGATACTAACTGTATATGGAATAACTGTCTAGTTTTCTCCTCTTTCTGGAGTCTCCTTTGAAGTTCTTTGTGCTGTTATGATAACTGCTTTTACCTTTATTGATTTACATCTGCATTGTCCCTTCTGTGCCTATTTCCATAACACATTTGGTGCCGTTCTTAGGTTGGAATTCAAATTGTGATATTGAATGAATGACTTCAGCCCTGTGGTTGCAAAGCAGAATTAGTGGGGCCCTTTGTGACGTGGCAAAAATTAAATTTCTGGGCAGTTGCTACTATTTTCAGGGTTGAAGAATTAAAAGGGAGGATAAAAGGGAAGGAAGAGAGGATTGGGCAGAAAGTAACAGTTTTCTCTAAAAATAATTTTGTTTTAATTTGTAGGGAGAAGGAGAAGGGGGGAGAGGGTACAGAAAATAAGTAGCATAGACGGTAGGTAGAAAATAGATAGGGGGGAGGGCAAGAATAGTAGGGGAAATACAGAATCTAAAGAACTTGAGGGCAAGAATAGTAGGGGAAATACAGAATCTAAAGAACTTGAGACACACTCCTGGTCATAAACTAAAAGGGGGAATGGTAGGGGAGGGATGTGCAGGGTGGAGGGAAACAGAGGGGGGGAAATAGAATAAATGTAACAGCATAATTAATAAAATATATTTTAAAAAATTAAAAAATCAAAAAAGAAAACAAGCAAGAAAAAAAAGGGAAAGAAAAAAATTTAAAAATTTAAAAAATTGTAGTGTGTCATCGGGCATGGTGACTTAGTGGCATTTTGTGCTAGCTTGCCTTCCTGCTATAAAATTTACTAAAGAAACTAAGGGTTTAACATAAATGAAATTTTTGTTTTATTAAAACAGTAAATCCTAAGCAAATTTGAGTCCAGCTTTATATATGCTTACATGTATGTTCATTATTTTATATGATTGCATTATATTCAGAATATAAAATGATGTGAAAAGTGCTTATATATGTTGTTTTTCAGTCATTGATGTTGATATTTTTAGTCAAGTTACTAATTGCTTCATTGGCAATGAGAAATTTCAAACCTGTGTAGTGAAACGTGGTACCTGTTTAAACTGGCTAGTATAGTAATTCTATAATTTTTCTTTTACAGGCCATGTAATGTTTGCAGAAATAAAAATGGAGAATGGAAAGTCAAAAGGCTGTGGAACGGTCAGATTTGACTCCCCAGAATCAGCTGAAAAAGCCTGCAGAATAATGAATGGCATAAAAATCAGTGGCAGAGAAATTGATGTTCGTTTGGATCGTAATGCATAATTTCAAACCACGGTTGGAACATTCCTGTATCTGTTTTGCTGAATTCCTAGTAAAAGTCATTTTAAAAGTAACACTGTATGCTTAAAAAAGCTGTAAATAATGAACTTTTAAAAATTCCACCAGCTTTTAACAGTATAGTGTTAAATATACTGTGATTTTTGTTAATCTCAAGTTTGGGTTTTTAAAGACAGCAAGTCTGGTCATTCAGTTTAAATGAATGGTTATACTGTTTTTTAATAAAAGAAGCCATTTTCTTGTTATTTTCAGTACTACATAGTGGGATTTGTTTGTTCAGGTTTCTCTAGCTTTTATCAACTTATTTATTGTTAGGTAAAGCATAAATTTTTTAAAAACTTCTGTTATCTCTGTGTAATTGTTCTTGATAAGAAAGGACTCAAGACAAATGAAGATGTGATTTTGGTTGATTTTTAAATTAGTTTTCTTTGGTGGTAAAGAATTACTCTGAGTAAGTTTTAGAGTCTAAAGTTCAGGATGTTTTTTATTTGGCTTATATGAAGAAATGGAGTACTCCTTCTCTGCCCTTTTCTGTCATTCACATTTTCCACCTATCACTATTAATATTAACCTCCACAGCCACTTACTTTATTATTTCCAACAATTCCAAGTTCATATAGAACTGATAATGTAGCAAGCCCCAAGTATAATAATAGGCAGGCTAGGCCCAACTTTTTGTCTAGTTTCCAGCCATTGAAGTGAACTGATAAAAAAAGAAAAATAATAGAAATGTTGAGAGTGACGGTTACATAAATTAGTCCTCTGCTGTTCACTTCTACAGGAGCTGATGTATTTATAAAGGCAGTTTTTGTCAGCCATGGAACACCAAGGCACAGCACGTCAAACACATTGGACCCCACGATGTTAGACACAGCCATGTCTCCTTTGCCTGCAAAAAACACACGTGGTTAAAATGTGCATACCAACACTGTATTTTATTAATAAGCTTAAAAGAAAAGACACTGGATACTGTTTTTGTTTGTTGGGTTTGGAAGATTGTATTAGAGCAAAAGTCTTACTGAATTTGTATTTTGTAATTTTGTGAGTTTAGTATTTAAAGTATTAACATTTATTTATCTAATAGTTACCTCTATTAAACCATTTTTCAATAAGTTGTAGATCACTTCTTTTCATTCTAATTTAACATGTTTAATTACAATTTAATGCTCATTCCAGATGAATTTTATTTGGGGAATTAGATTTAATGAAATTAATCTGTTATTAAACAGTAAATCCTTCCTCTTGAGTTATTTTTTTAAAGTATGTTACTGAGAAAATAAATATTTTTTAAAGGTAACTTTGCTTAGTGTTCAGCCAGGCTTGAAGAATGGGCACTGCAGCTTGAAGGAACTAATTCTTACCTTTTCTTGCCACCAACACACTTGCGATTGTATCTGGTATACTTGTTCCTGCAGCTAATAAAGTAAGGCCCATGACTGTATCTGGAATTTCCAGTGTTTCCCCTGTAACATAGATATTATGAGTTACAGATCTCATAGATTCACTAACCATTCTCTGCAGATATTTCAGGTATTTCCTTCATGAACAAAAAGAAAATACATGCATTTAGATTTCAGAGCCAATCTCTATGTACTTAGATTTTAGCTAACAAAATATTTGGAGAAGATTGGTAAATTAAGTAACATGGGTAGGGAAGATTTTTAATGACAGATATTTAATAGACAAAATGCTACCAAGGAGTAATTCTCTTCTCTAGTGTGTTTACAGAAGTTTTGGTTGTCATCACTGTTTCATATCATCAAGGCTGTGCTTAATGTATGCTAATGAGATTGGTCATTTTTTTCTCTTTAAAAGCATTTTCTTAATGTAGTCAGTGTTAAGCAAATTATTTATAGCTATTTAAAAACTTTAAATGTGTTAACATGGTATAAATTTTTAAGTCCAACTTTAGTGATACACCTTCCTTTCGTGTTTTCTTTGAGAAAGTACCATAAATCTGAGGAAAACAAAATAAGGTTCTTTTTGAGTCTTTCTAACATCATAGTCCCAATTTATTAAGCTTCTGTTAAATTTGATGTCAGTTCAACATTTTTCAGAAACGTATTCACTTTAGGAAATAGAACCATTGGGGAGTTAAAGTACATGTACCTGTTTTATTGTTATAATTGAAAACTTGCTTTAAAGTCATTTTTTCTTCTTTCTTTCAAGTAGCAATTTAAAAAAAACCATTAGTCTATTTATTGCATGCTTATATATATTGATATTGGAATTGTAATTGATTGATAATTTTTGTTACTGATTGGCCAGAGTTCATATGTACATACATAACACTAATATTTATCACTTTGCGGGGGGCTCGATGATCTGTTATGTGATTTTGCTCTTTTCCTGTTTTCCTAATGTCGAGTATGTTCTGGATGAGAAAGTGTGGAGAGATTTACTTTGCAAGATAATTGGACTTTTTCATATTCATTAAAAAACGAAAAAGAAATATTCTGCTTTTTGCTAGCATACTATTCTAAGTTTCATATTAATTTGGAAAAAGTTAGAGATCAGCAAACTTTTTTTGCAGATGGTAATTATTGTAGGCTTTGCAGACTATGGTTTCTGTGGCAGTTGTGCAGCTCTGCCAGTGTAGTATGTAAATATCCATAGGTTCCATGTAAGTAAATGGACCTCATTTAGCAGACACAGTGGTTTGTGATAGAGGCCCAGTGATTTGTGCACACAGGAGGTTGTTTGCTCACCTCTGACACTAGTTCATTCAGGTTACCCTCTGGGGAGAAATTTCTGAATTTTTTTGTTCTGTGTTTATATTCAGTTTTTCCTTCTGGACTAGGAGTACTATAGGACTAGAGCTGATTCCGGCCAAGCAGTAATAATTAAATCTCAATCATGAAGGTAGTAGAAACCTAAAATGAAACTTTATTTTACTCATTTCATAGTATGTTTGTATTGCCATAGTAATGAGTAAAATAAAAACAGTGAGTACCCATCGTTTTCCCAAAATACTGGCATCTTGCTATTTTTTATTTTGTAATTGAACTCAATATAAAGAGTGTATTATGGACCCCCATGCAGTGTGACTTAATTATTAGCCTAATAGAAAGCCATCCTGTGAATTTGATTTCATTTATAAGATGATCCTTTTTCTGGTATTCCTGGGCTGTATAACTGTGAGACTATAGTTGATAAGTAATAAGCAACTCACAAAACCTGGATGATTGGTATATTAATATTTAATTTTTTGGCAAACAGCATTATTCTTCATTCTTTGCTGAAAAACAGATTTTCTCCTTAGCTAGATTGCCTTTAGTGATTATATAAAGTTCTTATATGAAACTGATTATTTTCTTTTACAACTGTGCTCTTGTACTTAAGTTACATACCGGTTATTGTGACCATCCAAACCAGGATATATGTAAATGCAGATATCCATAGTGCCGACATGAAAAAGGTTATCATAAAATAATTTTTCCAAAACTTTCTTCTACAATCTGGTGTGGTTAGAAAAAGTATTGTACTAATAGGAAGGGAGAGTACCCAAAAAACTCGTTTTAAATCTGCTTCAGGCATGTTGAAAATGCTTGGCGGATCTGTTGAGGAAAAATTAAATGGTTGTGAGTTTTCTCAAATGGCCAATTAAGTTAGAAATGTCCATTTAGAAAGCTATATTGAAATAAATTAGCTGTATCAGGTTTAAAAGGCTATTTAAAACATTTGAATACCTCATTACTGATACTGCTGGCAAAAAAGGAACTAATTGAGACTGTAGGGCAGACAGTGTAAAATGTGATACTCAGCATTTCTCTATTTGGGGCCTTAAACCCTTAGTCACCCAAATGTGCTAGCGATAATGTTTAGGAAGTGTCAGTTGACATCTCTTGGTTTTCTACAATGTGGATGGTCTTTAGTAATTTTTTTTCCTTAGGAGATTAACCTGGCTTCTACTTTAGCTATCTGGTTGCCTCCACTTCCCAAACTGATGATGCCACCGCCCTACCCTCTGTATTAGGTAGTGTATACTTAGGGATTATAAAATAATTAGAGCATAATTTTTATGAAGTTGAGTATTCCAATCTAATTCTCATTATAAGTGATTTTTGAGGAGCTTATTTAATTTTTTTATTACTGACTTCAGAATTCACCATAGTTCGTGGAAAGAACCTTAAGAAAATAGGAACTAGTATTCAATGTACAATGTCACATAAAACTTGAGTATGTTCCTTATTCAATTTTTTTATGAAGTCACTGGAAGATAATGGTAATATATTAGATAAAAATGAGAATTCACTTTTAAATTGTCTAAAATTTGTATGGCATTTACAAAATAATATACCCATGTATTTGATTAAGTCACATAACAACTAATGTTAGTAAAATAACTCATAAAAATTTGCCAAGCCTCAGCCAACGGGCCATTAATATTAGATATAATTTTAGTGTAGTAGTAATTGTAACATTTTTTTAACCCTCACATGAGGACATTTTCATTTGCTTTTTTAGAGAGAGGAAGAGAGAGAAACATCGATGCAAGAGAAGCATTGATTGGTTGCCTTTGTACGTAAGCACCTGGGACGGGGGACAGTACCTGTCAGGACGGGGTGGCACATGCTGGTGATGAACCTGCAACCTAGGCATGTGCCCTGACCAGGAATCCAACCCACAATCCTTCAGTTACAAGATGATGCTCCAGCCACTGAGCCAACCAGCCAGGGCTGTAGTAATAATTTTGGACTGATTCTTTTGACTTGTTATAAAATTTAACTTAGAGATATATAACTCTTTTACCTGAAATACTAGAAACTAATTTTTGTAAAAGAGGAAAAGTCATGTTGTAATTTTTTAGATAGTAAATTAGAATAAGTTCCCTTCCTAATGTACTAAATTAAATTTAGACTGTTTTATACAAACATTTTATAAAAAAAGTAACCCATACTTTTATATTTCTGACCATAATTGAATTTGACTTTCTCCTAAACCTTTGTACCTAAATGTTTTGCTACTGCTTCAAATGATATATTTAAAATTCAGCTGTTTTCTTCCTTTTTCTCACCAGCTGTTTCCCCTATATTGCTAGTTTTTGTAAGCAGTGTTTCATTTTCTTAGTCAATTACGGTCAAAGCTTCAGAATTTCTCTGCCCCCTTTTCTGGCCCCTAAAGTCCTTTAATTGCCTGGCCTTTGTGATGCCTTTTCTGCATTGTCTCACATCTGTTCTCTTTCATTCCCACTGCCTCTGTTCTGTCTAGTCATTCATTAAAACACATCAGCCGTTTTAGTGAACTCTAATAGCCCTCCGTGTCTTTAGGCACATGCTTCAGTTCTAATGATTTACCTGTTCACAAACTTGCACAGACTCTTAAACACTGAAGTCTCTTCCTATCCTATTTCTTTTATCCACCTTTCCTCTGTTTTCTTACCACGCACGTTTTGTGCTCAGTTACACTAGTACTTGAACAAGCTAATGTTATTTCCTTGGTGTCCATCCATGGAATGTACTTTATTCTTACCTCTGCATCATTTACCTAATAAAGACTTCAGTAGGTGTCACTTACTGAATGACAGGTTTCAAATCAGGTCATCAGTTAAAATCTTCCCTGTGCTACAAGGCTGTTTAAATATTCCCATGTGTGGTAGTCCTTTCTATCTAACCATCCTCATCAAATTTTCAATAGTCTGTCCCATTTAGGAAACACAGTTACACTTTCTTTAAGTACTTAAACCTTCATATTTTGGCTGTTTTGGTTTTTAATTTTTCTTACAGTATTGGAAGCTTCTTAAGGATATGGCCTAACCTCTTCATCTCTGAATCTCCAGTGTCTTTTAAGATTTTATGTATTTATCTTTAGAGAGAAAGGGAAGGAGAGAAATATCAATGTATGATTGCCTCTCATGTGTCCCCTGCTGGGAACTGGCCTGCAACCCAGGCATGTGCCCTGACTGGGAATCACACCGCGATCTTTTGGTTTGTAGGCCCACACTCAATCCACTGAGCTACACCAGTCAGGGCCTCCAGTGTCTTTCACATAATAAGTGTATAATACTTTCTGAAGTGAGATGAGGCTGTTTGCATTAGTGAATAGACTTTAATAGGGGGGCAAGATGTGGTTATTACCTTCAGAAACCTGATTAAGACCATGTAAGCTCATGGAAAGCTGGGAGTAACCAGAATCTTCATGAAATATTCCACTATCGTTTCTTGACTGCCGCCGGATGAATGGTTGACCCTCATCTTCCCAGCTCATCAGTGATTGCTCACTTCTCTCCTCCATTGCTTTGGCAAGACGGGTGCAGCAAGGACTGCATTTCTTTATAATGTAGTGATTAATTTTAATGTCAAAGCACAGCACCAAAACGTATAGTCCGTATATCAAAAGTAGTAAAGTTCCCTCATACCTATAAATGAGAGAAATTTGTGTGTGTGTTTGAATAAAAAGTAAAAGTTACTTGAGAGTTAATAGCTTTTTGGTAGTATCTGCTTAATTTTTAATGCAATAGAGCAAATATTTCTAAATATGTTTTGGTTTTGTGGATGCGTTATATAGCATTATTACAAATTTATTGATAGCATCTTGAATGTTTTTTCTATATTTAAAAAAACAAGGATTGGAAAACTCACCTTCATTTATAGATTCCTTCAAGATAGTAGTCATAAAAATGCTTAGAAAATAATAATTACAGATTTTCAAAATTAAAGTGAAGCTAATGGATAGTAATGGGCATTCTTCATCTCTCAGTTCATTGGCAGAAACCATTCCCCCAAATACATAATAATTATAAAAGAATATAGCATGTGTTAGTTCATTTTACTGTTTAAAATTTTTATTATGAGAGTTGTGGAAAGTTTTTGGAATATGTTAGGTTTTGGCTGGGGCTTTTCAGTTTCCTATACAAGGATTTAAAATATAATATTAATGTAACTGAATTAACAAGAAAACAAGGAGATAAGTCTCGAAAAAAATTATACCTTCTGCACTGAAAACTTGCATTTCCCTACACCGTGGCTTCCTTCATAAGGAATACCATCGCATTTGAACTGTGCATTTATCTTTTGTCTTGTAGCTAGTGAGTCTCTGCTCCAGCCAAAAACACACAGGTCCTGATTTCTCCTGTGCAGGGATGCTCCCGTTCATTGTACCCTGACAGACAGAGCCTGGGTCCCAGAAAGATCCCAACTGTAACCAATAGTTTTTCATTGGGAGACAGACTAGATTTTGGAGTGATTTAGTTAGAAATCTTGCTCCCTGCTAGATTTTGTGTTTCTTGATAGCAGGTATTACACAGCACTGTTAAACTCCAGGGGGAAGCCGTTTATATTGTGTTTTTTTTTCTTTCTAGTGTTCTCTGGCCATGTGTAAGTCACAGCCTGCGCAGCTGTGGGTTTTATATTTGCTTATCCCTTACGATTCCTAGCATACTGATAAATACCTAATAGATACCTGGTGTGTATACGCTGAAAAAGTTATCTGTCCACTATACTACTCCCTCTTTTTATTGGCACAGAAAAGTATGGGGAGACTATAGAGAAAGCAAGCAGTTTTTAACATTGAAACCTAAATATTTTGGAGTCTTAGAGGAAGAAGAGTATAGTTCCTCTGCCAAAATAACAAAGTCACAGGGATTCCAAGGGACTTGTGCTCCCTGCGTCGTCATCTCTCTCCAGTCTGGTGACCATGAGCACTCACTCCTGAGGTGAGGTGAACAACCCAGTAGATGAGAATGCCAAGTGTTAGGACTTAAAGGGCCAACAAAGTTGGGAGACTGTGAACAGTCAGGTCAGTGGAGAGGGAAGGATGGTAACATCCAGTGATTACTGAGACAGAAAAAGACTGATGAGAAAAAGTTGCAAAGAAGGGTGAAAAATGCAACCAGCAGTTGTGATGAGGGGCTTTATTTAGTTCAGAGGCCCACTGGGGTGAAAGTGGCAGATAAGTTGAGAAGTGACTGAAGTAACGTTTTTTTGAAAGAAATGTTAGTAAACCATTAGGATTTCATAAAGGCTTTGTAAATGTGTTTTACATAAGAGTAATGATTCTGTCAAGCTTACCAGTGCACTTGGTTGTCAACTAGTATGCCGAGAACAGCCGCCACACTAACTGCATATGCCACACAGTCTCTGAGGAGGGGCCAGCACGACAGTGACGACACCTGTAAAGTGGCAATTTACTGTGTGGTACACTGCAACTTCCTGTGCAAGCTTAATTAATGTAAGAAAATTGTATATTTGTAGCAAAATAGTATCTTTTGCATATTGCTTAGAGAAAAAGGAACTTTTAAGGAAAATTGTTTTTAAAACTCTGATTTTCATAAATTTGACCAAGAGCCATTATTTGTTGGTTAACTTGAAATTGAGTACTTGCTGGTTTTTCCACTGATTAATAAATTTGATTGAACACATTCCTAGTGCCTTGTTCGTGCTAAACTCTAAATAGTTCTTTAAGTTGTTGAGACAGTCAATTTTGTTGAATAAAGTACTGGTACATACCACGTTAGATAGCAAGCCACAGGCAGCACTGATTCCGAGGAGATTATAAATTGCAGATCCAAGAATGGTGCTAGTGCCAATATCTCCCTTTGTGATAAATACACCTATGAGCGAGATAGTAGGTGAGTTGCAGTTTATCTGAAGTAGGTAAAATCATGCAGGGTTAGCAAAAAATACAAGGTGCAGTATTTACCTAGGAAAGCAGTAACTAACTCAGGAGCTGAACTCCCGGCTGCCATGAAAGTCGCGCCTGCAACGTCCTGAGACAATCCAAGGGCTGAAGACAAACAAAATTATGTTATGCCTGGGAAAGTGATGGGTAAAAGAGTGTGTCTTTGTAACTAAAACAGGCACTCAAAGCCACAGCTTCACAGAAAAGAACTAACACTGACGGCAACTGGAAAAGTAGAATGTGCAGGTTAAGGAATAGAGGAGTCCAGTGTCTCGTTTCCTTTATGACTTAAAGCTTCTGTAAAAATAGAGGTAAGTTTGGAAGTATATTGAAACACCGCTGCAACTCAGTGCTCTGAGTGCAAAGATGGATGTTTTGGGATCCAGAAGAGGTTCTTTGCTTTTTGTAGGTGTGTAGCAACAGCATGACTTTTAAAAACTTTAATGCTCCCATAAGAACTGAGAAAAGTCAAGGGAATTCAGGAATCCTAACCCAACTTTGAAAGAAGAGAAAAAGTGAGTATTGGTAGTTTTTAAGATCTATAAATGAAGTGTATTAAGAAGCACACTCGCAAATTGGCAATTTGAACCTTTTCTAAATACAAATGAGACAAATTAACTGTAAACAAGATTGGCTATTGTGTAATAACAGTATTGATTTAAATCATGGAGCCATGAAAAAACTCTATAGTAGGAAATTCAAGAAAATACCACTATTCAAATTGTATGTGTCCCCCACGTTCACAAGCATGTAAATCCATTATCTTCAGTGATTGATGGGATGAGAATCTCAAATTTTTTTGCCCTTAAATTTTAGAGCTAAGGGGCCTACTATGGGAAGGAAAGAGGGAGTCGCGTTGGAGAAACCACGCTGCTTCAGGCTGAGGCAACTGCATTGCAAACCCCCAGGGAGGCTTTACCGGCAGAATAAAAAACCAGCTGATAGAGGTAGCAGGGTGGGTGTTATTTACCCTAGGTCACAAAGTTAGGACTAAAATTCAGGTTTCCAAGGCTCTTGATAGCAATCTTTTGTTGACGTTTATTGTTTACTATACCTATTGATTCTGGACACTTCAGTCTTCTGGGCCCCCTAAATCCTGGTGTGCTTGGTGAGTCTCTGTCACTTGTGGTCCATTTTTCCTCATTCTTGCCTGTAGGGACCGCTATGTGTTGCTCACTCTCAGGTCTCCCGCATGTTCTACTTCCCTGCTGGGACATCTGCCTTTGACTTGACTGATTTTTTTTCTTGGTGTGGCAGGTTGTATTTTACAAAAATGGCTACAATATTTCTGCCCACATGATTTCCCAGAACCTTTTCATTCCCTATCAAAGAAGCAGCGGGGGAGGCAGTTTATGTCTCCTCCTGGACCCAGATGAGCCTTGGTGACTAATGCTTTGACTAACAGTATGGCAGTGCCATAATATTTGTAAGGCTAGAACAAAAGGTGACCAACTTCCTTGTGTTTTTTCTCCTAAGAACATTTGCTTTAGAGCTGTAAGCCTCCCATAAAAAGTCTGGCTTGAACCTCCCATACTGGAGGGACCTCCTGAAGAGCCCCTGCTGTCTTGAATCTCCCCATCCCAGGCACCTGGTGTGCTAGGGAGGGGATTGCAGATGATCCCACCCTCCTCTGACCTTGAGCAAGAACTGCCTAGCCGAACCCAGTTTGGGAGTATTCTGTTAAGCATCCATGGATAACAGAAACTCCTGGCTATTGTTCATTGGTTGCATTTACTGACAACCTACTATGTCAGATGCTTTTTCATGTGCTGGGAAATGGCAGTCACATAACGATGTTTCTGTTCTTGTAGAGCTTTAATGCTAGTGAGAGAAAACAGGCAAGATAACACACCATTATATTAGAAATAGCAAGGAACGACTTCACAGAGGGGAAATACGAAACTTCATGGTGGAAAGGTTGTAATTTTAGACTGGGTTACCAGAAAGGACTTCACTAAGATATGGTGACTTAACAAAGACTTCGAAGGGAGGGAGCCAGCCATATGTATACCTGTGGTATGAGTGTCCTAGGCAGAAGCAGTGCGTGCCAAGGTTCTGAGGTGGAAGCTAGCTGGTGTGTTCAAGAAGCACAAGGCCAGCTTGTCTGGAATTACGTATGTGAGGGGAGAGCAGTAGATGACAAGGTCAAAGGTAGTAGGTGGCCAGATCATGTAAGGCCTTGTGGATCCTAGTAAGGGCTTAGGTTTTTACTGCTAAGCTTCATGGACAGTCCTCTGAGGATGGCTGGGACAATCTGATCCAGGCCCTCTGTCCTGTTCCGCACTTTTGTCCTTGGTCATATCAATGGATGAACATCTACCTGCAGTGGCTAATGAATGGGAAGAAGTAATGATTTATGAAGGTTATATTTCATAGCATTTCTTTTACTGGTTAGAGTGATGTATATCATTCCATGTAATATATGACAATTATATAATTTGATACGTAATTTATACATATATGCATACTCTTTATTTGCAACTCTAAGATCAACTGGCCATAAAGCAAAATAGAACAAGATGAAGATTACTACTCTGTGGTTAACTTTTTTTCATTTGAGGTGTGACATGCATAATAAATTACATTGATGGTGTGCAATTCACTCTCACATAATTTATGAATTTCAACCATCCTTAAATATAAATGGTGGTATTTCCATTTTACAGATAAAGAAATAGGTTTGGGTGGTTAAGTAACTCGAAGTTACATGGATAGCAAGGACCTTAAATGTGAGATGTTACTACGTAAACCCCAAGTATTGCATATTGGTTGTATATGAGTCCTAAGTCCAGTGCTATTTCAGTTTCATGACAGAAACCCAATATAAGAATGGCAGTTAGGCCGGCCAGTTAGAACATGACTGAGTCATTATCTACTCCGCCTCATGGCACTGGCATATAAATGCACACAATGCGTTCCTTGGGGGAACAGTAGTTACTGGGAGTCAGGGATACTTTGGAAGTTTCCCAGCTTATTCCAGAGAACATACAAATTTAGTAATATTGGATATTTTCATGAATTCTCTCATTGAATCAGGGCTAGATAATATAAGGAGGAAATTGAGAAAGAACAAAATACTTTATCTTAAAGTTACTGTCCAAACTTGGTGCAGCTGAAGAGATAATGATGCATCTTCAGTTAGCTGAAGATGCTTCATTTGAGAAGTTCAGTCTCAAGTGCAACCCACTGGGTTGCTGGGAGGTGGGGGGCCCTTTGGAACACTCTCAGGGTCAAAGGGCAGTAACGGTAAAGCCTGTTGCTGTTCACCGGCTCTGAGTTATGAAAGGAAAGAACCTGTATCAATGAATGTGTAAATCTTCCAAAATATTTTAACAAGTTATATCTTAAGGTTATAAGCATATTTCATGAAAATGGTTTATACATCTGAACTTTAGAATAGGCTGGTTTTGTCTTTGCTGACCTTTGGGTAGCATTTCTCTCTGCTATAGTTTATTATTAAAGATAAATTGTTTGAGTTTTTTATTTTCCCTAGAGCTATTACTTTCTTTCCTCTCTATTACTCTAAAGTAATAATCACATTTTCCATCAGGATAGAGTAGAAATGTCTAAGGTGAGTTTGCTTTATAAGTTTAGAGATCATCACATTGCTTATATAAAGTGCAAGTTTATGATAATGGATTGCTAAAACTCATCACACTTTTTCTTGGGTATGTTCTCTTCTAGGATGCTATGTTGGGAAGTTTATAACATTTAGAAAAATCCACTTCTGGAAATATAGTAGGAAGAGGTTTAAACTAAAATGGAGACCTAGGTGCTGGCCCTGCTGGTAAGGACCTTAACATGAGATTTTAGACAAGTTGTTCAGGCAAGACCTGCACTTTGTCATCTAAAATTGGGCACAGGGGGTTGGCCTACACAGTCTTTAAGGTGTCTTCTAATTCCTTCATAAATTTTTACTCAAAATTCCGAGTATAGATTCGATGCTCTAGACTCTGTACCAGTTTTCATGTTAAATAAATTCCTTTACTGTAATAAAAGAGAAGCCCTATATTTTTAAAAATTGAGGTGATGGAGGAAAATAGAGGGAGAGGAGTCACTTACGTTGTTGCTGTTGTATTTAACTGCAGCTATCATTTTAACGTATTTCCAGCTCTTTTCATGTTTTAGTGAAGTTACAACTATAGGCTCTATGCAATTGGGTATCCTCTGGAACGATTTTTAAAAGCCCTCAACAATTGTGAATTTTCATGTTTTGTGAGTGAATTCAAATTTTGGAAGCAATCAAAAGTCATTCAGACCCAGCTCTAGTGACTGGGATGGGTAGTCATGCTGAGTAATTCTATTTAGGGTACAGAATGAGGAGTGACAGCAAACCAAAGTTTTATGCTTTGCAAAACTTGATCTGACATTAATTTCAAAATTTTTTTAGGAAATTTTGAGCAAATTTAACATCATTGGAATGAAAGCCTGCCTCTTAGTGCACAACTGCATGTGTATGCTTTGTGAGCATATTTACTGTTTTTAACAATAAATAAAAACATTATGAGAACTTTATAGTTACCACCTTATATTTTATGTGAGCTGTGATGGAATAATTCTGAAACCCTGTGCTATCATTTTAAATGCCTGATTCCGCTGAAAAAAGGACTCTGCTAACCGCCAACCTAATAGCTGTAATGTTACAAGGAATGTCCACCTGCCCTAAGCCCATCACATAATGCATGTGCAAGACATTTCTCACAGTTACCTGAGTTTAAGCTCCATAAATTGCCAAGGTCACATAGTAATTGTAGAGATGGGATGGGCACCTAGATCTTTTTTGCTTTAAAAAGCTGCTTTCCCAGTTGTCCATGTAGGTAAAGTGAGGAGATTAATACAAAACTTTATCATCATCATCACCTGTTCCCGCAGTAGCATCTTTATAATATCCAGACAACTTGATGCTTATTTAGATCCCTGCACCTGGGGTTGATTTAGATGCAATCCAAGGAGGCCACAATTTAGACAGACAGAAAGGACAAACGAAGAGCATGAAAATGCCCTTAGGAGGAGGAGGAGGAGTGCCAGCATAGCAGGGAGGAAGCACTGTTCCCCGATTCTTTGTTCTTTGGGAGGGCTCTGCCTCGGTAAATTTCATGAGGATTATCAATCAAACAATCCCTGAAACTGTAGGTCAGCCAAATGCCATACTCACAGAAGTACTTGACTCCTTTTCAGTTTTATCACTTTAGAACCAAATCTACCTGGCATTAAAACCTGCATTCCTTTCTTATTTTCTATTTCTGAAACATAAAGTAGAACACGGGCAAATGTTAGTTCAAAGCAGAGCAAATAAGCAAAAATTTTAATAAAGTAAATATTGAATTATGTTTTGCCATACCTTATTAAGATCATTTTCACTTAAGATGTGTTATTCCTCAAGGGATCAGTATGGTGGAGGGATTAGAATTTCTAATTGAGCGGTACGTCAGTGTAACATTTAAAATGAGCAGGAAGGAAAAAGGACTCACGGACATGGACAACAGTGTGGTGATTGCTGGGGGCAGGTGGGTATAAGGGGAGTGAATGGTAATGGAAAAAATTACAATAAAAATTGGATAAAAATAAAGTGAAAAGCTTCATAGAAAATAGGTTTCAAAAAAGGCTGCTCTGAATAGTGTTTAAGTAATTCTAAACACTAAGAGGTCCCCATTACCAATCAAAAATATGTAAAAAGGATTTTTTTTGTGCTTCTGAACTTTTGTGTTTCTAAAAATGAACTGAGAGATAATAGTTCTCCTTGGGCTATAAGTTAATGTAGTTTATATTATATTTTTAGGTTGATTTATATTTAAATTAAAATACTATAAAGTATTCTTTAAACAATAAAAGCTTACTAAAGATGGAATAAAGTGGTATGGATTTTAATGTAAAAGAAGTAAAAGGAACTCTAAACAATATCCTAGAGATTTTTAAGGTATCATTAAAGTTGCCAAATGGGTTACTGGATCAAATAAAAGAATGGATTTCATAAACCTACTTCCTACCTTGTGAAACAGTAGTTGCTCTTATTTGCCTAAATTTAAGCTGTAGCAGAATTACGCTAGATTTGGTATGTGCCCCAAACATACTTATTATATTGGCTTTGATCATTCACCTTGTTCACCTTCATCTTTCCTGGATAAAGGATTCTAGTCTTGGTAGTCGATTCTTAGGTACCCACAAACATTTAGTGAGTGTCTGCCATGTGCCCGGTCCTTGGGTGAGCAGCTGTATTACCCTGTGTACTTGACACAGCTCTGTGAACTAGAGCTCTAGTTACCCTTCCTGCACAGCTGAGATAGCTCGGGCAGAGGGACACTCTGCACTTTGCCCAAAGTCAGATGTAGCAAATGGTAAGGCTGCCATTTGAACCCCGGCGGTGTCGGGCTCCAGTGCGGACACTTTCAGCCATCTCACTACAAGGCACTATAGCACAGGACAGCATTCTCCCCTCCAGCAGCTCCAAGGACTCTTAGCACTGTCGGAGACCCTTTTGAAAGTGTAGTATAGAGATAAGGAGCAAACTGGGCAAAGCCCCAAGCAAATGAAACCAGATAGGAGCCCAAGGATTACCTTCATGAACTTCACAAACCCAGCATGGGAATTCATACAAAGTTTCATTGGTCGGGCTAACGTGAATGACCAGAGACCACCAAGGCTCCCCTTTTTCCTTGTTGTCATTTGGAATCCTCTCTGTTGCTGTCTCTTTGTCTATGTCTCTGTCTTGCACACATACACAAACACGCACACATCACACACTCCAGAGAATATCCGCCCAAGTACCAGCTTAGAGCAGCACAGCTGATGGGAATGAGGGAGCGCTCCTTAGTTATTTTCCTTACCCCGCTACCCTCAGCTCTAACTTCTCTCAGGTAATATTCCCACTCGGATGACACCTTTCAACCCCTTTTCCTGAGCCCCTGACCACCTTCCCACCACAGAAACTAGGTTTTTTCTGCAAAGATAAAGTGCCCTGGACAGTTAGAATGTGACTTTTTAAATTTCCTCTAATAATGTGGATTAATTTCACTTCAGCCTTCTGTGCTCATAAAATCATCATTAGCCTCTATTTCTGTAGAACCTAAATGGAAAAAAAGGCAATAGGACTAGAGGAAGGTGGCAGAGCAATAGCATTTTGTTAGGCTGACAGCTCAGTGTCTCAGGCTGTCTAACACAGGTATGTGCTTGCTTTTCTGGGGTTGAGTTTGGGAAGAGAAGTCGTGTGCCTTTTATGATTATGAGTAGAACAAGAAGGGAAAGATCCTTGCTGGAGCCCCCAGGTCACAGCCCGGAGGGGAACTGCCATTCCAGCACACACAGCTACAGACAAAGGGCACTTGCTTGCCTGAGCTGGCGCCAGGCCAGGGTGTCAGCAGGGGGCTCTGACCCCACCTTCCCCGTCCCCTGTATAGAGATCCCACTCCTGAGCCTCTTCTAGTCTTCATCTTGCTGAGGCCCCTTCTGCTGGTGATTTGAAGAGGGGTAATGGGGTGATAGGGCCGGGGTGGGCCAGGAGCCTGCCAATCCTACCATGGTATCGCAGGTTGGGACACTTAACATGTACGGCAAAGAAAGTCATTGCATCATACCTGACCATTTGACTGCACGATGCTATACTATGCTCTCAAAAAGTGTAGACCTCAGAGTTTCATTATTGTGGGCAAATGCTTATTACATTAGTTAACAACCTCCAATAGGCTGCTAAAAGACTAAGCTTACTTTTTAAGTGGATTATCTTCATTTTGTAGTATATTTCCTTTATCATCACAGTGGGTATTGGGTAGGGTTTTGGGGGGGAGGAGTCAATACCCTTGGGAAGAAAACATCTTTTAAGATTGTTCACATAGAAAAGTTCTTTTGAAGTAACCATGTTATAGCAACTAATCTCCAACAAGGATGTGTAATTATATCATAGCAATTGAGAACATTCTTACATTTTGGCAGCGGAGAGACCAGGGCTTTGCCGTGCACTGACAGTGAAGCCTTGAAAATTACCTATCTTCTCAGACTCAGTTTTCTCTTGAGGAACAACATCTGATAGTCCCTACTTCATATTTTTTGTGAAGACTAAATAAAACCATATATATGTAATTTAGAACCCTGCTTTATCTTCTATAATTGTTTTTAGGATAACTAACAAATGAATAAATAAATAACACTCCAGTACTCTGTAGAATGCTCCAGTAAACTGTTTTGAATTTATATTTATCAGTTGACAGGATGGGTTGGAACTATTGTAACTCAGTGCTCATCAAACAACCATGGAGAAATGTAAAGCATTTGCAGACCTTTCTGTGGCTATAAATAAATTTCAGGGAGATTATTTTTTATTGCTTATGTTCTCACTTGGATGAGGCCATGCTAGACTTTCCTCAAAAAGAGAAATGAGAGTATTAATTGACAGACATTTAAAAATGAATTGAGCTTGCACTATTTCTATCTCGCTTTGTTGCCAGTATTTTCAGTACTCAGGACCAGGGTCAGTTCTCAGTGGTGGAGGAAGATTTGGCAGCGGCGTGACATCCATCAGTCACGCATCCATAACAACTTCTGTGTTGCGTTTCAGAGCCAAGGACAGTGCACTTGAGAAGTGTGTGTTGTCGATGTTCAGAGTAACGCCACAAGTGGCATGATAACAGTGATCACTCTAGACGTGCTGTAAAGTCATTTCGTGAGGATTGCTTTCAAGTAGCAATCTAAACTTTAATGTAGTAGTGTCTTTCTGCAGGGTGGGACAAGTGATTTATTTATTTACATCTCCAAAGACAACTTTTTAATAAACATTTTTGATGGATTTATTTTTTCAGCCAAGTTATTGTTGGGAAATGTGAAAGCAAAAACATTTTTAAAAAGTGATTATTTTACTTTCCTGAAAGAGAAAGATTCTAGGTGGGATATCATACCTTGAATTTTAAGTTTCTTGGATTTATATAATTAACATGATCTATTTTAGGTTTTCTATTTAAAAGTATGGTTCTTCCCACAAGGATGAACAAATAAGATTACTACAAATAAGAATGAAAAAATAAGACTACTACACTAGAGTTGAGAGTACAGACAGATACACACACACACACACACACACACACACACAAGAATTTAGTATATAAAGATTGATCGAATTTTGAGAAAAAGCCATTGTATCCTATAGCAAAACTAATTCTTAGGGGAAGAAATAAATAAATGTAAAAAAATTATAAGTAAATAAAATATGACAATTTTTCTGACCTAGGGGTAAAAAAGTCTAAGTATAAAACCAAAAAGATAATCATAAACTATTTATGAATTTACATAAAACATGTAAAATTTCAACATGATAAGTACACAAAATACAAAAGAAAAAACATGTAAAATATATTATAAAAAGGTTCTCTATGGTGCCTACTATGTATATAAAATCAGTTTTAGGTGCTCCAATCATTTACAGAATCCTAAACTGTCATAAAAAGGGTTAATGTCCCCATACTTTAAAAAAAGTCTTGGAGTTCAATAAGGAAAATACAAATCATACCCATCACCCCCATTAGAACATGGGCAATAAGACACAAAAGAAAAAAATCAAATTTCAATAAAGTTATATGAAGTTCAACTTTACAAATAAGGTAAAAGATAAATACAAATTTTATCAAATGAAGTTTCATTTCTAAAGCAATCAGCAAAGACATTTAGAATGATATTGTTCATGGTTTTCTGGAATGGAAGCTACCACACATTCTGGAGGTTCAAGTTCGCTCACCGTTTGTGAAATGCTTTTGACAATGTGTAAGGTAAAGCTTAAAATATGCGCAGCTCAGCCTCTTTATCGGAACGTGATCCGAAGAGTTTGCAAAGATTTTATACTAGTGGAGGCATAACATTATTTAAAACAAACAAAATTTAAACACAAAACATCTCATTAGATGAATAATTTAAAAAATTATAAATTTCTCTATGGTGCCTACTATGTATATAAAATCAGTTTTAGGTGCTCCAATCATTTACAGAATCCTAAACTGTCATGCTAACATTAAAAATCATGCTTTTGAAGAGCATTTAATACTATGGGAAAATGTACACAATATTATACGACAAAAAAGAAAAGACGTTAAACTCTATCGGCAGCAAGATCCCGAAGACCGAAAGCACATACCCGGAAGGGGAGCCGGGGCCTCTGGGTGGTGAAAATGTGAGACAGTGTCGGTGTAAAAATGTACGCGTTTACATCTACTTCAGTTAAGGTATAGTTATAATAGACTTATGCTGACTTAGTCTGTAATTTTACTGTTGTTAAGTGTGTTACATGTCCCCACTCTCGCCAGGCCACGTCTTAGGTCCTAAGGATACTGCCCCACGTAGTGAACGAGAGAGGAAAACCTGAGTTGCATTTCAGCGGGGCGGGGCGGGGTCATGGGCGACAGAGAGTTTGTGTTCCTGTTCTTCCCCGCAGCGAAGAAATGTTGTCGGTGATGTTTCAGAGTCATCGGGTGGGGCGGGGGATGCCGTTTGTGTCCAACGGGCATCCTAACTCTTAATCTTGACTTTCTCTGAGGTGAACCTGATCAAATAATGAAACTAACCAAGTGGGTAAGGAGACTGACTCCTACTTGGCATTTTTTATTATGTGGCATAAAACACCATTAATATCTTGATTTTAGGGACCAGGGCACCAGCGAAAGACCTGTTCTCAGAATCCTGCGTGATGTCCATGACTGAAGGGATACAACTGAAGGGCCTGAACCGACTGATTGAATTTTCAGAAACCAGTAACTGAGCTTAATTTCTAATAGTGAAATGCTGCAACCGGTTGAAAGGTGGCTGTGCTGAGCTAGTTCAAAGATAGCCCCCCTACGTGTGTGGCCCAGCTACTCCGGAAGGCCACAGCAGAGGTTTCCCCTCACTTACATTCACTGATGATTTCCAAGGAGGGTAGGAAGTACTTGTCACAGACAATAGACACGGCCATAAACATGTAAAGGATAATGAGGAAGTAGATCACGATGCCTCCGTCTGCACGCTCCTGTTTTGTGAAGAACCCTTCCGGGAACTCCGATGATGGAGAAATGACACACCGGGTGCTATTTTCTGGTAAGGAAAAGGAGGTGAAAATTTGAGGGATGTTGGACTCACACATTCCAAGCCCACACCAGGAAATTGCTGAAGAAAACTGTAAAGCGGGGGGTTTCTGGGTGGCATTTTAAGAACCCTGGTGAAAATGTATAAAGCACTTTTGAATATGATGTACTTATGGATCCTCAAAAAAAAAAAAACGATTAGTCTTTTTGGGACCTGAAAGAGGTACTTTAATGAAGTAAGTTGATAATAGTAGGAGAATTAAAAAGAAGAAATCATGAAACCACTCTTTCCTGGCTGCTTAATTTCTAAAAGGGAATTCTGAACCCCCCTTCCTCCTCCAGTGGAAACTGTATTCCCAATTATAAAGATTTCTGATGTCTGCACATTTTCATTTTCCCTTTTAGAGCCCAAGTTGTTCACTGGCCAGCAAAGAAGCATCTACTGAGGGTAGAGAGAATTTCTGGGATGAAGGGTTTTTTTCATGAAAGCTCCAACAATAAAAACTGGAGGATCTCCTGCTTCATGATATCTATGAATTATATGGGCACTGTCTTTGAGAACTTACTTGAGGGATCAAAAGTGTTCCAAATCCTTCCAAATGCTAAAAATCAGAGCAAATACAGAAGGAAGCATAAGCAAAGAAGTCAGATGAGAATTTTCCCTCCCTTTGTCCCTTTATCTGCATGTGGCAGCAGTAGCAGCAGGGGTAGCTGACCCCAGTGTCCACCTACCTGTGGCCCTTGGGACACGCTGGGGCAGAGAAGCACCTGGGGGAGGCAGGTGTGTAGTAGCCCAGAGGATGCCGAGGAGCAGGGCCCTCCTTGTCCACCGCGGACCCCCTTTTGTCTGCATTTCTGCTGTACTCTTAACTGCAGTGTGTAGCTTGAGGAAGAGAGGAAAGGAGGATTAAGCAGGATCATGTGAGGAGTCTCTTTCCTGCCCAGTGCCCTGCCTAGGGCACATTTCAGCAAGGCCAGCACAGGAGGGAGGGTGATGAGAGCCAGCCAAGCTTCTCTGATCAGGAGTCTCAAGCCCCAGAGAGGCTGGAAGAGGCAGGAGGAAAGC
The DNA here is from genome assembly GCF_021234435.1 of Artibeus jamaicensis. Lineage (NCBI taxonomy): Eukaryota > Metazoa > Chordata > Mammalia > Chiroptera > Phyllostomidae > Artibeus > Artibeus jamaicensis. The sequence continues at coordinate 22,840,610 of NW_026521883.1, forward strand.
AGACAATCCTTGTCTACAGCTGCTCTGTGCCCCAGTCCCTGAAGGCACATCCTGGAGGCCTGCATGTTATGGGGTCATTTTATTTAATATCTTCATATGGGTTCTGTCTTACTTTGTCTCTATATTTGTAAGGACCTGATTTTGCAACCACTTCCACCTCTCTCCAGCTCTTGCTTCTAGATATTGTTGGGGCTGGGTGGCACATTCTGTATTTCTGTTTTTGCCATTCATCCTTATCTCCAATTAGGGCAGGAGGCAGGGTGGTGACTTTGGTGGAGTGACTTTGGCTTGAACCCAAGCAAGCAGTAATGGGGATGGAGAGGAATTGACAGCTTTAAGAGCTATTAAGGAGACAGAGTGGATGCTATTTGATCATTGATTGGCTGTGTTCTCTGCCAGAATTGTTATCTGAAGTGCAAATTCAACAAGGCAAGGAGTGTTCAAATGGAGACCACTATCTTTTCTTCCCTATCATTTACTGGGTTTGCCAAGGCATTAAGAACTTGTGGTGGTGTTACAGGCTCCGCTGCCAGACCACTTAGTTTGAGTCCTAGCATTGCTACTTACCAGCTATGTGACCTTGGTCAGGTTATTTAACCTCTGTGCTCCTCGGTTCTACTAGCTGTAAAGTGGGAATGTTACACGACCTCCTCTATTTGGGTTGTGGCCAGGACTGCATAAATGAGTGCCTGCAATCTGCTCAGAACAGCCTCTTCCACATGGTCAATGTTATCTGTCATTGATCTATATTATTATTATCACATCAGCCTCATCATTTACTATATAGCTCTTGGTTGAGGTAGAAGCTTCCTGGCCTTAAAGAGATTTTATAGCTTTGCATCTCTCATAGATCCTTTGCTTTGCAGAAAAAGCAGATGCCTGCTAACTTTTAGATTTAGAAACTGAGTTTTTCTGGAAGAGAGTTGCTTCTGGATGTTTATGATCTCGGTTGGGGTAAAAATTCTCAGACACCCTTTAGTTTTGCTGGGAATCGGTACCCACTATAAACTGCTCTGAAGCTGTCATTTCGAGTAACTGGCTTTCCAGATGCATGGTGTGGTTATGAGGCTGGGATGATGAGTCACCGAAGTGTAGTCCAGTAACAGGGCGGATTCTCTGCAAGCAGAGTGCCTGATGCTGACACCCACAGGAGGAGGCAGCCTGGACCACTAGACCACGGCTCAGTACCAGCAGTGGCTAAGACCGGGGGAAGAGGCCACTTCCTTTTGTGCTGAGTGAAAGTGTTTCATGAGCTTTTTTTCCTCCAAAATACAGTAGTTCAATCAATTAATAAAACTAAACATTATAAACAAACAACACAAAAACTCAAACCCCTGGTGAATACTTCAAATACCTGATGTTAATCTAGGAAACAGAGGAAGTATTTAAATATATAATCCAATTGCAATGAGACAGCAATGTCTTGCACATAGTAAATCCTTAATAAACATCTGTTAACTGATTATATTGTAGTGATTCTTAAAAATATATCCTAAGAACAAACATGTACTTGCTCTGAATAACTATGTAATAAAATAAGGCTTTGCCAAGGAAAGAGAATTGAGGAAGTTAATTGGATTTGCTTTGTACATTTATTCTTCATATTGCAAAAGGATCTTAAAAAGTTTTTATTGTAAAATAAAACAGATGAAGAAAGCCATACAAAATAACTATAGTGTACTGCTATATTATTTTCTTTGTTATTTTTCTATGATAAACACCCCAGTTTAAGAAATGGAACTTTGCCAGCCACTTTAGAAATCCATTTATGTTCCTTAATCTCAGCTCCCCCTTTCCCAGAAAAGGACCAGACACCTCACTTTCATAGTAATCATTTCATGTGCGTATTTTTGATCGTTTATTGCCCAACTCCAGTTGGGTGTATCCTTAGTTTAGCCTAAAAAAAGCCTTTTAAGTCTCGTTTAGTGTACAGGTTTCCCCTCCTTCCTTTTCTTTTCCTTATAATTTATCTGTTGGAAAAACCCAGCGGGGGCATTTGATCTCGAGAGTTCCCCAGTTTTTTTGTTGATTTTGTCCTATAGAATGGCATGATATGTTCCCCTGTTTTCGATATTTTTGTTAACCGGCAGCTGGATGCAGAAGTTTGCTCTCAGTTCTGTCCCTTTGGCCAGACTGCAGGCAGAGGCGTGATCTCGCCTCAGAAGCACACACTGTCGGCTTGGCTCTCTTCTTGTGACATCAGCAGCCTCTCATGCTCATTACTTTCATCTGTTCATTCTTTAGAGGCTGCAAAAAGTGGCGTTCCAATTCTATAATTTCTTCATTCATTAGTTGGGATGTTTTACAATGATATGATTTCTATCATCTGCTCTTTGAGTGTCCAGGGGTACCCAGTTTATACAGAAATGACAAAATACATGCTGGATTCTCTTTCTTCATCAGTTCTCAACATTACTGATTCTTTGCTTTCTTCTGAATATAATCAGTTAGATTTTTTAAATTACTATAAGTTAATACATCAAATATATTTGATGAGTTTCAGTTGCAAAGATCTTTTTTGAAGCTCTGATTGTCTCCTTGTTAGCCGGCAGGACCTTCTTCAGGTTGTCTTCTGAAGGCCTTTGACATGACCTTAGGAGGGTTTGATAGTTGTCTCAGTACTTAATATAGAAAGATGTTCCAGCCTCCTCTTACACATAAAACCAGCCACTTATACAAAGTGCCTCTTTATTTTTTTTAATCGGAAAGTGTATCAAGACCACAATCACAGAATCTGGGCTCCTAAGGATGCTTGCCGCTGTCGGGTTGCTTCCATCATCTGAATGGGTGAGCTTCTGCCTCCTTGTGTCTTCTGTTGTTACGACTTTGTGTACCACTTGAACTCCACACCTTTCTTTTCCTCGCTTCGTGTGAAATTATTTTTCCTGAACTTTTAGAAGAAGGTGTTTTTCAGTACAGCTTTTCTCGATTCACAGAGATCCCTCTTCTGTTGTTTTCTTATAGGGAGTGTTACTGGCTCTGTCCTCAACTCCTACTTTCACTGGGAACTTCTCTTTCCCTTTCTCTCTGCCGTCTCCATCCTGCTTAGCTTTTATTCCACGAGCAGCACTTTCAAACCCCTATGCCTCAGCCCCAACCTGGAAGGGAGCCCTGGTTAGTCAACTTTTAAGGTTCATACACATCAGACCTTATTGTGACCCCTGGTACTCTCCAACTGTTTGGCTGAGCCAAGCCTTTTTTAGTTTTAACTGATGTTCTCAGATTTTTTATGCCTTCCCATGCTTTCTCCCACATGCATGGAGATACCATGCATGTTTGATGTCATGAGAGTGGTTTGTCCTCACGTACTTGTATTTGGGGTTCATGGAGATAGCTTGACACAATTTTATTTAAAATGTTGTCCTGGCTGGTGTGTCTCAGTGGTTGAGTGCTGGTCTGTGAATCAAAAGGGTGCTGGTTCAATTCCCAGTCTGGGGCACATGTCTGGGTTATAGGCCAGGTCCCTGGTGGGGGGTGGGTGAGAGGCAACCACACATTGATGTTTCTCTCCTTCTCTTTCTCCCTCCCTTCCCCTCTCTAAAAAACAAATAAATAAAATATTTTTTAAAATAAAAAATATATATATATAAAATGCTGTCCATGGGTCTTTGGATTTGCTACCTAGTTGCTTTGTCTGCTTCTATGTGGAAATTTGGCAAGATTGAAAAACTATGCCACTCCTGTCTCCATCTTGAAAAAACTTTTTGCTTTCAACCAAAGGCATTCATGGTTTTATTCTTATAACTAGAATTTTCTTCTAGTACATTGAACAAATGTTTTATTTTACAAAGATTCTCTTTACATACAACCAGTAGAAACTCATCTATTAGGTAAAGTTGCAAGGAGCTAAATTGTTAGACAGCTTCATGCTGAGCAACAAAACACCGCTTTCACTTCTGAGGGCTTCCTTATTTTCATTTGTACAATGTCAAGGGCTAGGCTAGATGTAATTCTAAGATAGGGTCTTAATTTTTCTCCTTACAGCACCATATTAAACATTACTAAACTCTTAAGTGCTGGTTTGTACTGAAAATGAAAATTAAAATAAACAAATAGAGAAGTTCCAGAACATCTCTTGAAATGGCCAAGTAAACTCACCTATTAACATGAGTGCAAGGTGGCTATGAAGCCATGATCACCATTGGTGGTGGTCATTTTTTTTTAAAGAAGAACGCTATCAGAATTATCTTCAGCTCTTCCTTGCTCACCGACAACCTTCAGGTTATTAAGTTTCTCCTCGATAGCTGGACCTCTGCTGAATTAGACAGCACCTGTTATGTTTGGGAATCAAAGCTAGCAATTAGGTGTTTGCAAAACCGGTGGAGTTCGTGTGCACCATTGAGTGCAATTATCTCATCGGTCCTGGAGGATGCAAGAGTGCTTCTCACTGGCTGTGCAACAGAAGTACTCAGTGACTTTTAAAATTGCTGATGATTTGGCAATTAACAGTTGAATCAGAATCTATGGGGGAGGCTCAGACATGGATATTTAAAAAGTTTTCCAGGTGATTCTAGGAAGGCTGAAAACTACTGGGGTGGATATTATTGTCCCTGCTGTACAGATAATACATTGAGCCAATTGCTTAAGATCTGAGGTTACATTGTTCTCAACAGGGTAGCAGAGCCAGCATGGAAACAAAGGGCTGTCTGACGCCGAAGCGTGTGAGGTCCTTGCCTGTTCCCTGAACCAACACCTCCGAAGGTGAGTTTTGTGGGGGCAAAACCATTCCTATCTTAACTTCCCGTGTTGAAGGCAGGGCCGGCTGGGCACATGATGGGACTCTGATAAATATTGTTGAAGGAATAAATAAGAAGTTCCACAATGCCTTTTCCTTGACAACATCCTCAGAACTGTAGAGGAATACACAGGGTCTTTGTAACTTGGTCCCTTTGTCCCCTCAACATGCCAGCTGCTCCAGTGTCTGAGCATTTGTCTGAATGTCCCTTTGCTAAGTGGTTCAATTAGCTCTCCAGCTCCACCTGCTGATGCTTCACACACCCTGTGGATTTCCACCTTGGGGTGGGAAGAAAGGTGGGGAAAGCTACTGGGATCCCTGTGAAATCTGTCATTTGAAAAGATATTTTGACTTTGCCTCATGGGATGAGCCACTCTCAGCCTATATCTGCACCCCAAAATGGAAATGAAAGTTTTCATGAACTGTTCCTGTTACTGTGAGGACAGAGGAAGGAAAAGGAAGAGGGCCGCCAAGTCTCTTCCCGTGCTCTGACTCCAGCTGGTTGCTATCACTCTTCTTTTTAATAGAGAGAGAGGAAAGGAGGGAGAAAGGGAGAGAAACATCGATTGGGTTGCCTTCCGTATGTGCCCTGGCCGGAGACCGAACCCACCATCCAGGCCCTTGCCCTGGCTGAGAATGGAACCGGTGGCCTTTTGGTTCGCAGCATGATGCCCAACCAACTGAGCCACACCGGCTAGGGCAGTAGAATGTGTTGCCGTAGGGAGTTTGCAGTGTCCCCATCACTGGCTCTCCTTCAGGTTGCTTGAGCAGGAGAGAAGCCCCGGAATCCTCGGGGCTCCGTGGTGTTCGGCGCTCAGTGCTCCGAGCTCCCTTCTACTTTGTCTAAGCGGCTCAGCAGTTGCTGGCTTGAGCGTCAGCCATGGCTGTGACTTGGTTGGCGTTGCACTCCATGGTTCCCAGATTTATTCACAAGGTACCTGCCAGCTCACCCTCACCCTCAGCAGGTTTACCCGCAAAAATCAGGGTCAAGCACAGGTTTAGAGTATGACTGAAAACTTTCCATTCTCAACCCAGGTCAGGTTGGTCTCATTCAGGCTGTGAGGGCCCAACTCAGTGAAAATTATTCAAAATAGTTTCAATTTCCAGAAGGCCTCCACGGTCTTCTAAAAATTTATACTCTTTTCCCCTTTGACTAGAGGGCATATTCCAATTCTCTGAATACTAAAGGGGAGTTCAAGTTTTGCAGATCAAGTATTATTTAATAAAGCATTTTCAAGTGGAAATAATTTTAGAATTAGTGAAGCCTAAGTTAAATCTCCCCTCCTTCATTTTCTGTGATCGCAGCACCTGGGGATAAGATGCTTTTTAGCCTGTGTGATTACAGACCTGGAACATAAATATTCATTCCTTCCCCTCTGTGTTGTGCCTCCAGGTGATCACAGTTTATGTCACCAGTACTTGGCAGAGAGGGCCTTGGCTGTCAGTGAGATTGAAGGCTGGGGCAGGCCATCAGCTGGGGCGGGGAGGATTTTTATTAGCTGTATTTACAAAAAATGGACTTTTGCCTTCAGATTGTTTTTTGATCGTGATACTCCCCGTTCATTTGTGCTAGCTTCACTTTGTCTTTGTTGCAAGAATTTAAATGAAAGTCTACACGGAGTGTTTCAGTAGGCGGTGGTTTACTGACTGATCTGGAAAAAGACTTGCCTTAGTCTGGCCTTGTCCTTTTATCTTCCGGCTTCGTTTGGTGGAGGTGTTCTGAGGGGTACAAGTGACACAAAAAGAGGAGGGCCCCTGACTCCAACCGGCTGCAGTTTGGAGATTGGTCGACTGTAACATAATAACCCACCCCAGGGTCTGCCTCCTGTACTCTGAATAATAGGGACAAAGGGATTCTTCAGTTTGCCAGCCTGAGAATTTCTCCCCGAGGTTAGGAACTCAAGAGCCCTAGAGCTCTTAGGACTGAAAGTAAGAGAACCGTGCCCTGGAGAAAGAAAGCCAGGAAGTGCTTTGTAATTCTCTCTGTGCTGGGACAGGCTATTCACAGTACTTCACGTACTTTGAATTTCTTTGCCAAGAACAGATAAGGTTGTTATTGTGTGTGTGTGTGTTGTGGGGACTGAGGCTGGAGGAGTAGTAGGAAAGTTGACCAGAGAGATCACCTAATGCAATACAAGTAGCTCAGTGTACCACGTCCATGTAGCCCATGACTGTTTTTGGGACTGAGACTATGGTCGTTCTTCATGAATCAATCACCTGAAGGTGTGTCTCGGCACAAGTCTCTGTGAAAAGGGCCCTGCGTACCGACCATTGTTCTGTCTTTAACTGCATATTGCCAAGGACCTAGAACTGTATTACTTTTTACTAGAACCCAGTTACACACATATCTCACCTTTTGCCCTTCTCCCCCCCTTTTTCTGGTTCTCTCCCAAGTTGGAAAGTCACTGTGGTGCACTGCATATGTACCTCCCAGACTGCCCTCGAAGGAAGACTTGTCCCCACACTGGGGGTGCTGTCAGCAGTGGCCTTCAGGGACTGCCTGAGCCACAGAGGCGCCTCACCTGGTATCACACTCTGCGGCCCATGTCTAAGCAAGGCAGGGTGCTTCTAAGCAAGCTTCTGAGCAAGAAGCCCAGCCATTTTAGCCTGATATAGACAACTCATTTTAGAGCTTCCCGCTGGCTTCGCCAAGGCTTCATGGGACCTGCCTTGAAGTTCAAGTTCTTTCACTCCCCAGTTCTGCTTCCTCCCTTTCCTCTCATAGGTGCTGAGCCCAAATAAAGATCACACACCCCAGACTCCATGTTAGTAACAGCTTCAAAGTGCCCTACCTGTGAGAAACTCTAGCCTGCTTGATAGAGTTCTGTGCTCAGAACCCCAGCCTACTCTTGATATGAAAACAGTGATTTTTAGATTTTATAAAAACACTTTTTTCCTTCAGCAAATCTTGGCTTTGAAACTGTTGTTGTCATGGATAGAAAAACAAGTTGAATTTAGAACTCAAAGTTGAGAAATGGCTCCTTTGTTCTGGGCTGTGTATACTCTTCTTTGAAGCAATGGATGCTGTTGATTCCATGGACAGGTAGCCACAGTGCAAGAAGAAATACTTTTTAAAAAGAGTTGGAAAGTATTTATAAAGCATCATCCCCCTTTGTAAACTTTAGAGCTCTAGACAACCCTGGGGTGGCTGCTCTCCTGATGAAGAATGCTATGCTTTCCACCACGTTGCGGTCCAGTGAACGACTGGACTGCCTCGTCTTGGTCCCTCCCTCAGCCAGCTGGGTTCCAGGTAAGCTGGGAGGTGGTGTAGACAGGATAAGGCAGAGCCCTGGTGGCCGGAATTGCTTTCATCTATTTGGAATATTTTAATTTCAGCCCTGTCTTTATTGTCTTTTCTGTCCTTCTTATACACAAGTGCTTATTTCTTGGCTCTGGAGTTTCCCTCTAATCCAGACATGTTTGGACTTCCTCCTAAGTACACAGGGGGCAGTAGGTCCATTTCCAAAGGGCAGCCTCTTTCTCTATGTCTCTGTACTTACCTTTGACAGTGACTGAGCAGCCCTCAGTTTGTCTTGGATGGGGACTCATGTCACTGAAATGTGTGGGCACTGCAGAATTTCCAATTGACAAGCAGCCTTCGATTCTCTTCTAAAGGAATTTAGCTGCAACATTTGGCATTCACTCAGCACCCTGCAGCAGACATGGCTTCCTTTAGAAGGGGTCGTGGTGAGAAACAGGAACAGAGCCGCCATGTGGGTGGAGTCTCCCTGCTGATGTACCTGGTGGAGTAAAGGTCTGTCTGCGCCTGGGCCTCTGGACAAGGCCCAGACATTCTAGCCAAGTCTCAGAGCTCTATCTTTAAGACTTGTGGTTTTCTTGGAAAAAAAATTGCAAAAGTCATTTGGCTCTTTCACATGGCAGAGTAGGTGTTACCTAGAAAAAAAAAAGGACCAATAGCTTTTTAAAAACCTTTCTTAGCATTTACTATGAGCCATACGGTACCTTAGGTTCTAAGCTTTTACAGGTATTATTGTATTTAATTCTTAACTCTAAGAGTAAGTGGCTACTAATATTTCCATTTTATACAGGAAAGAGACATCCGTCCTGGTTCAGTCTCCCACTGTTCAGAGTCACTAACCACCTTTTCTTTTTTAGTTACTCAATAACTATCCACTGAGCAATGGCTGTGTGCCAGGCGCAATGCAGATACTGGGGGTAGAGTGCTGAACTAGATGGTCACAGCCTGGGGTTCTTGAGGGGCAATCCGTGCATATCAGACTTTTTTGCTAGGGAATAAACCTCAACCCTCTCTTTCTGCCTCATTCTTCTGAAAGGCTCAGTTGGGAGAAGCTGGATTTCTGGAACATTTCTAGAAGATGTATTGTATGGAGCCCACTCCCCTCTCACCCCCGCCTCAGTTCCTGATCTTAGTGAATGACAGCACTCTGGTTGTCATCCTTGACACCTACTTCTCCCATCTCCTACCACATCCGTCAGTCACCAAGTCCAGTTAGCTCTCACCACTCTGCAGTCCACTGTCCTTCCAACATCAGTGTGTCAAGTGGTCAGTTGAATATATAACTACACAGCTCAGAGGTGTAGCCCGGTGGAAAAAGAGGTGTCAGCACCTGAGTTTCATGAAGGGTCACCAAGGTGGGGGGAAAGTCAGAGGCATGAAGTGTTGGCAAGGTAGGAGATGGGTGGTTTTCAAGAGGGAAGTGATAACAGGTCAAGGTGAAATATGAAACAGTCCATTATATTTGCCAGCACAGAGGTCGTGGGTGACCTTAACAGAGAAGTTTCACTGGAGTCCTGTGGGGAGAAGTAAAATTCTAGTCGACTGTGAGAAGGAAAGAGCAGAAGTGGGATTTTTTCCCTGGTATGTGAAAGAGAAATTGAATAGAGAAATTGAATTAGCAGCTGAAGGAGAATATTAGATGAGGGATTTGGTATTTTGTTTGTTTTTACCATGGGAAATTCTATAGCATGTTTATGCATTGATGAGAACGATCCAATAACAAGCAAGAGATGGAAAATACAGCGAAGAGCAGGGAATCCTTGAGAAGGTGCTGGGGGTCAGCTCCAGAGCTCCGGACGTGAGATGCCCTTTGGTGAAGGAGCTCTGCTTCCTCCCCCGAAACAAGAGAATTGGAGAGACAGGCACAGAAAAGGGAGATTTACAGCTTTGGTGGGGAGGAAGAGATATATTCTTATCTGACAATTTCAACTTTTTTCTCTTGAACACTATTTTTATTTTTATTTTTTAATTTTATTTTTCAATGATAGTGCACATTCAGTGTTATTTTATATTAGTTTCAGGTGTACAGCACAGTGGTTAGACAATTGTATACTTTATGAAATGTTCCCCCTGGTATTTCCAGCACCCACCTGGCACTGTACATAGTTATTACTACAGTGTTGACTATATTCCCTATGCTGTACTTTACATCCCTGTGACTGTTCTGTAACTACCAGTTTGTGCTTCTTAATCCCTTCACCTTTTTCACCAGTCCCCAACCCGCTCTGTTCTCTCAATGATAGCTTCTACTTTTATAGCATAAAAAGTTTAAAATACCATGTTTAATTCACATTTGGAGAAGGTGTGAAGAATGGGACTGTAAAAAGGTATAATAATCATTGAGACTGGAAGAGCTTGTAGGGAAACATAAGAAGAGAGTTGAGTGTTATATGTTGAGGTTGAGCTTTTGATCCTGAGTTTAAAATGAAACTGGTCAGCTATATTTTTGCTGTGTGATTTTCCTCCAGTATCTATTTTTTAAATGCAAGTGTGGATAAATTGGACTCAGCTAGGTCTGGTGTTATTCCATGAAAGTGTGACAGAAGAGAGAGGTATAAAGGAGGAGAGGACATTTTCAAAGAGGTGATTACAATTATAGACATGTGCTCTAATAGAATAAGAAGAATTGAAGAGGGAACTTACTTGGGGATAATAAGGACATGGTGGATGGTTCGGAGGTATCAGTGAGGGCAAATAATTATGTTGGTGAGCTGGAGACAGGGGAGAAATTGTGGGTTAAAGAAACGGATTTGGAGGTGATGCTGATTATAATAATACCAAGGCAGTGTGTGTAATAATAAGACTAGATCAGCTATAATAAAGTGGAGGAAAAAGCAACTGGGGAGGAGAAGGTCAAGGAGCTCTAAATCCAGAATTTAGACACCATCCCCTTTTGCACACATCTCCATATTTTGCAGTTGTTGGTCTACCTTTCCAATGAGCATTCCTAGTCTGAAGGAAGAAGGGGCTACATTTGTCTTGTCTCCACTCCTGATTTCCAGCACAGTGCCAGATCCATGAGTACTCTCTATATGTTTACTCAATAAATAAGTCCATTCTTTAAAAAATTTTAAGATATTTTTGAATTGAGAGCCGCACCCTGGGACACCATCGTCTTGCTTCCTCGTGGACCACTTTTGTGAGCTGCTTCAAGGGTAATGACCTTTACTGCTGCCGTGGAGGCTGTAAGCAGCACTCCTGGCTTGTTCTCCGGGGTCTGCCAGAGCAGTAATTCATTCCCTCATGCAGTATCCCCTTCATTAGGACGCACATGGGGAATTTCTTTAGGATTTCATTGCTAGGAAGACCTTGTGACTTTCCTAAGTGAATGGATGCTTTGTGAGTGTCATAAGCAAATAGGTTTTCCTCTTTGCTTTGCCCATTTCAACCAGATTTGTGGCTCAGACTCAGCTTTAGCAAATATGAAGAAAAATACGATATCTATTTCTTAGGGATAATTTTACCCTTTATCTGATCATTGTTTTCCGATTCCCTCATATTGGCGATTTCTTCTCATGTTTCTTTTTCTATTCTAGTTTCTCTCTTGAATATTAAATGTTAAAGTGTGTTTCCTCAAGGGTCAGCTGGATGAAATTTTCTTTTAACCACTTCAATTGATTCAAGACTCTGGCAATCATGTGAAAAGCAATCCTCTTATTTTATAAATTTCATAAATTCTATTTTATAAACTTCGTTATAGTAAAGATTCATCAGATTATGACCATTCATAAATAATATGTGTTTCTGAGGATTTGTGGAAGTAATCTTTTTTTAGTTAAACTTAGAGTTTCTGCAACACTTAGTGTTAAATACATTGCCTACTTTAGATTTAATACCAGGCACAAATTGCTTACAAAATGTAAATGCATTTCTGAGCATTTCTCAATTAAACCAAAAGCTTCTATCTGAGACTTTATTAATTTAATTTAAAAAACCGGTGCATTTTTTTTAGCAAATATTTGTGTAATGAAATAATTTAAGAAGTGTAAAGGGAACTAAGTCATGACTAAGGAGTCTGGGAGCCTTGGAAAAACTGCACAAAAAATAATAACCAGAGACCAAGGTGACCATTACAGACAGAGGCACTGCTGAGTGAGAAGAATGAATGAAATGAGAAGACAAATGAAACTCCGTACGACTAAGCACCAAGGGAATACCAGACACAAAAACTACAGATTGTAAATACAGGAAAGGGAAGGAAAGCGGAAGTGTGTTGCAGTGTGAGTTTTGCAATACACAATATTGGAGGGTCATTAAATACACTGAGTACATTCAATGCGATCATTATGAGAAAGTTTGTTCCAGAACACTAGTTGAAAAACACCCACTGTGTTTTACAAGAGTCATTTTCTGCAGATAGAAATGCCAAGCCTGCGGGACTAAGAATGATGCACGGGAACAGCTCAGCAAAGGTGCTTGCACCAGGGGAGCGAGACCAGAACACTGCGTGTGATTTGGTTAGGAAGACGTGTGTGCTTCTTTCTGTGAAGTTTGATTACTAGTCTTACTAAATGTTGTATATAAGAAGAATAAGATCACTAATGGTATTTGCCATGAAATATGTGAATAAATAAATAAAACCCATGAAAGTTTTATCAACGACTGTAAAAATATTCCAGAATGGTAGAAGTTGTGTTGGCACTAGTGTTACATATTTTTGTAAGCTACTTCCAATCCTTTCTTGGGAGAAGCTCAGTTATTCATGAAAGAACATAAAACAAGACTACATAAAGTTGGATTTTAACTGCTGGATTTTTAAAAAACGACTCTGGGGATGGACTGTTCATTACTAGTGGCAGAACTACTAGCTATCATACATTGTATGCTTCCAATATGTTGAACAACATGCTAAACATTTTCATGCTTTATTAAATCTTCACAACAACTGGATGACAGGTACAATCACTATTCCCATTGATGGAAGCAGGAAAGATTTATTAAGTTCTTAATATGTGCTGGCAGCTCTTCTAAAGTGAGTGAGATGAGGGCCTTGCTTTCTTGGTGCTTCCCTGCTAACAGAGGACAATGAACATATAATCTAACAGGATAGTGATAGCAATAAAAGCCAGGAAGAATGTAGAGTTAGACAATTGGATGGAGAGTGACAGGAAACCATTTAAGACAGGGTGGTCCAGGGGGACCTCTCTGAGGACATGACATTGGAGAAGGGACTCGTGTGCAGAGAGAGTGGGTGTCATTTTACCAAGGAGGTAACAAGAGCTCAAAAAGGCTAACTAACTTGTGAAGGTCATACAGATAGAAACTGGCCCAGTTGGAATTCAAGTCCAGGGGTATTAAACTATGGAACTTTCACTTTTCACCATTAACTTTGCCACCCAGAGGGCAGCTTTGAAGGTGGGATGTCAACTCCTGGGATTCCATCCTCCCGAGTCAGGGCTTGCTGCTCGCTGATGCTCAGTGTGGCCATCTTGCTATGTCCACTGCAGTGTGTGTGGCTCAGCTACAAATTCATGGCAAAAAAGAAACATATTTTTGATTACCACTGATTTGAAAAACAGCTGGGAATCTGTTTTGCTGTGTGGAAATAGTGGGGAGGGGAGTGCTTTTGGGAACTGTTTTGTGCAATGTTAGCACTTGGAAAGGGCTACGTCATGATGAACCTGCAGAATGTTCTGACTGCTTGGGAGAAATCCACATTGTATCCTTAGCCTGGGTCCTTTGTGATAAAAGTTGATGGCAGTGGAAACACACTTACCCCCTTTAATCTGCTCTCATTTATTTTCCTGGTCACGCTATAGTTGCTGCTAAAGGCAATGCAGACTCTGTACCATTTACACTACCAGCCCCCTTTTGTTCAGCTAGAATTCCTGTAACCTTTCTGTCTCTCCCATGGCATCCTCAGTGTAGGTGAGAGTCCCTGGCAGTCCCACGGCACTGTGTGTATGGACTGGGCTTAATCACCTTCTTCTCTCCAATCCAGAAATTAGCACTAGTAGGAGGGAAAACCATTCTATGGAGAACAGCCTGGATCTGGATGAGTTCCAGAGGGAACTCTGGCCCCTAAACGTGTAAAATAACAGTCTCCAAGTTGAGGTGGGTTTGAATAAGTCTCTGACATTTTTGAAGATGTCACAGATGAACTCAGAAAAATTATAACCTGTTCATTCATTTGCTTACTTGCACATTTATCAGGTACTTATAAAATGCCTTTAGTAAGCACATCACAGTTCTTGACTCAGAAGATACAAAGAACACATGGTCTCTCATGGGAGAGACAGATATGAATGAGATCATTGCATTTAGTGTTATAAGTGGTTTAAAAGAGGCATAAACAGAGTGATGTGGAAAAACAAAGAGCAACACTATTGGGGGATCCAAAAAAGCTTTGCAGAGAAGGTGGACCTCGATGGATGAGTAGAATTTGCCAGGGGAGGAAAGAAAGAAGGGTAGTATTCTAAGACAGGAGGAACAGCTTGTCCAAAGACACAGAATTCACACTTGGCCTGATTTACTCAGAAAACAGCAAGGGGGATATGAGATGCTCCTGCAGAGAAATGGGGGAGGGATGACTAAAGAGAAGGCTGGCCAGGCCAAGGGCCTCTGCTTCCAGCCAGGGGGCTGGGCCTTTTTCTTCCTCTATGTGGAATGGAACTATAGGTGTTCTTTAAAAAAATAATTTTTATTGTATGTTTGTCCATTACCAGTTAGTCCCGTTATATGTTGTCCATGTCCCTGAGCCCTTTTTCCTTTTTGCTCAATGTTTCCTCCCCTGACCTCCCCCACCCCAAACGAGCTGTCATCCTGCTCTCTGTCTGTGAGTTTGTCTCTTTAATTTTATTGAGGTATCTCCATACTGCTTTCCACAGTGGCTGCACCAGTCTGCATTCCCACCAACAGTGCAAAAGGGTTCCCTTTTCTCCACATCCTCTCTAGCAGTTGTTGTTAGTTGATTTATTGATGATAGCCATTCTGACAGGTGTGAGATGGTATCTCGTTATGGTTTTAGATTTTTGGAACAAAAGGGACCTTAGAGAACATCTAGTCAATAAAGACCCCAAGACTTGGATGGTGATTGAGGTAAACAAGAAATTTAAAAATGGAATATGATTTAGGAGTTACTCTCAAATGAGAATCTCTTGAGGATTTTTGTTTTGATTGAGTACATATATATTATTCATCAGCACAGACATTTTGTGTCTTAGGAGTGTTTGTGTGCCAGTGAAGATTTCAGATTTTTATAGCCACAGAGGTTGAGTCTGTCTGCAAATTTACTGCACACATTAAGATGAATGCTTTGGACATTCACCCACACCACACAGACTGGAGTATAAGCTGGAGCAGCTTTTCTGAAGGGCAATTTGGCGATGTACATCAAAACAGCCTGTGAAATCTGAACGGCATGGACCTGCAATTCCTTTTTAAAGTGTCTATCCCAAGGGAATGGCCAAAAATGCATCTATCATACACTTATTCATTATGGCATTGTTTATAATATAAAAAAAACCTAGATAAATTATATTTTCTAATAAAATAATTATGGTACAATGGGATGTTAAGTAGATGTTAAAATAATTAAACAAGTTACTTGTCCATGTAGGAATATAGTTCTAAATGAAAAAATAGGTTACAAAATAATATGTAAAATAACCCTAAAATTGTAACATTTAGATACATAGTCTACCTATGTATATGTATAAAAAAGTCTTGAAGAATATATACCAAATGTTAATAGTGCTTATGACTGGGTGGTAGAATAATAGCCAATTCTTAATTTATAATATTGGTTTATCTATATAATTTCTAGGTTTTTTTGTTTTGTTTAATAATAAACACATATTACCTGATTACTTGTGCAATATAAAATTATATATTATTTCCCCACGTGGGTGAAGAGTGGCTGGTTGCCTGTTCACCAAACCTATTTAAGATTCTTCTGTTGTTCAAGACTAGCCAACAACTAGGGGAAAAGAAAATTAAAAAGTTTGGGGACTATATGTAATGGCTGGAAAAAGTCTGCCTGTGTAGGCCATGTCTGGGATGGAAAGATAAGCTAGGCTTATCTCCACTTCTTTATTAGAAACACACATCTTTATATGTAGCATGGCTGGCCAACTTCCCAAATTTTCTTTTCCTTAGTAACTGAGTGGTATAATAAATTGGATAAAAGCATCTGTTATTTTTTAAATCATTTGTGCTGAGCAGGAGTCTTACCTGGACACTTGGATTCTCTTTCAAAAACTGATTTTCACATTTAGCACAGATGGAGACAATCTGGGGCCAAGGTGGTCCTTTTAGGAGGAGTTCCTTGTTTGGTTTTGCCCATATTTGTTGACTCTGGTATGCAGGTGTGCATTACCCAAGTTTTGTGTCTATTTCTAACATTTGTAGAAAGGATTCTGTGCCCTGGTTTTATGAAGAGGGTGTATATGTTGTGAAGAATGAATTGAAACATCATTTGCTGTTCTTGTGCATAGACTTCAAGATGCAGATGAAAGATAGGCAGCAGATTCTGCCCCTTTCCCTTTTCCCTCCTCACTGAGGAACTTGTAGATAACCTTTCATTAGACTTGTTCTGGTCCAGACTTACTTCTTTTCTGCAAGTTTCATGTTGCTCTTATCTGAAAAGGTCTTGTCTGCCCTGTGATATCTGCATCCTGCTTGTGCCTTTCTTACAGAGTCTTTGTTTATGGCAGAATAAAGGGCTGAGATAATAATTGGTGTGGACTATTTTTTCTCCTTCTTTCCTGTTTCAGTGGGATACAAGGATGTATTTCTTTACCATGGAAAGTTTACTTACGCAGGTAAGAGGAGGGAAGCTGCTTGAGGATAAAGGCTCCTCCAGTGTGTTATGCAATCTTGAGCTCATCATAGAGCTTGAGCTGGGTGTGCTGGAGAAGATGGTGCAGAGGGAGCACCTTCAAGGACAAGATGAGAGCAAGGGAGTTCTGGATATTGCGAGGGATCTGGAGAGCAGCAGGGGCCCACACCCTATTCTCAGCAGTGCTCTAGGGGGGGCAACACTTCCAAGGGTGAAGGCCATGGGAGCACCTGGGCAAAGGAGGCATAGGTTCTCTGCTTTGGAGCAGTCAGACTTTAGGGAACCATGTGAACATAAACCCTGAAGATGTCAGAAGAAGCCATTAGAAAAATGAGGACCTGCCCTTATTTTCAGAGTTTCTTATAATCCTCCAAATCCTGGAGGCAGGAATAAAGTCTGAGGGGCCACATATCTCCAGCCCTGAATGACATGAGCTATAGGGCATACCTAGGTTTATGAAAAGATAATGCTGCTTCCAGCTGTAGTATCAGTGGCTCTGAGTTGGTCAGATACACTTTTTTAGAAGACCTTGTTTTCCTTCAGTGTTCCTCAATATGTTGCCTGTGGATTATATAGACTTCTGTGTTTGGTGGTAATAAGAAAAGATTGATTGGACTATTACATTCCCTTTGTAAGAATTAGTAATTTGGGAGCCGGAAGCTGAATTTATAGGGGCTATGGTTTGACCCTAAAAATTAAAGGGACTTGAAACCCCTTTGTATGGGAAAAGCTACTGCTGGTTTAGAATTAAAAATAGATAACCCATTTTTATAGCCTCATGGGATTTTTTTTCTCTATCACATCATTAAACACCATCCCTCTCTTCCATATTAGCTCCAGCTATAACTGTTTCTCTCTGCCTTGGAGCAGGTAATCCATTTTTAGTTGCATGATTAAAAACCATGCCATTGATTATTACTTGCATTATTTCATGTTTTCTGAGGCTGTGATGTATAGTCACTGCATGTTTGGGTCTCTAGTAGCAGTTTTTATGCATCAGGCAGTGTAACAGGATGCAGGGCATCCCCCACAATCCTTTCAGGGAAGAGGGGAGTGGATGATACAGAATTTAAGATGCATTGCATACCCAAGATGGTGGAGGAGTAAGTGGAAGCTACACTGACCTCCTCCCAGGACCAATCTGGAATTACAACTAAATTGTAGAGAAATCATCCAGAATAACCAGCTGAACACCAATGCAAAGGATTGTAAGAAAATATTATGAACAACTATATGCCAACAAACTGGACAACCTGGATGAAACTGATGAATTCCTAGAAACATACAATGTTTTAAAACAAAATCAGGGTGAATCAGAGAATCTGAATAGACAGATTACATATAGTGAAATTGAAGCAGTAATCAAAAAACTCCCAACAAACAAAAGCCTTGGACCAGAGGGCTTCACAGGTGAATTTCACCACACATTCTGAAAAGAACTAACACCTCTCCTCCCCAAACTATTTTATAAAATTTAAGAGGAGAGAAGGCTTTCGAACTCATTTTACAAGGCTAACATTATCCTAATTCCAAAACCAGATAAAGACACTACAAAAAAAAAATTGTAGGTCAATAGCACTGAAGAACATAGATGCTAGAATCCTCAAAAAATATTAGCAAGCCAAATACAACAATGCATCCAAAAAATCATACACCATGATCAAGTGGGATTTATTCCAGGAATGCAAGGTTGGTACAACATTTGCAAATTAATAAATGTGATTCACCACATAAAGAAAATGAAGGATAAAACCACATGATCATATCAATAGATGCAGAAACAGCTTTTGATAAAATCCAGCACCCATTTATGATAAAAACCCTCAGCAAAGCAGGAGTAGAGGAACATACCTAAACATAATAAAGGCCATATACGACAAATCACTGCCAGCATCATACTCAATAGACAAAATCTACAAGCATTAATGTTAAGATCAGGTACAAGACTGGGGTGTCTGCTTTCACCTCTCTTATTCAACATACTGGAAGTTCTAGCCACAGCAAACAGGCAAGAAGATATAAAAGGCATCCAAATAGGGAAGAAGGAAGTAAAACTGTCATTGTTAGCAGATGACATGATGCTGTACATAGAGAAACCCAAAGATTCCGCCAAGAAACTACTAAAATGGATAAATGAATTTAGTAAAGTAGCAGGATACAAAATTAATGTTCAGAAATTAGTTGCATTTTTATATGCCAGTAATGAATTGACAGAAAGAGAAGTTAAGAAAAACAATCCCATTCACAATTGCTTCAAAAAGAATGAAATACCTAGAAATAAACCCAACCAAGAATGTAAAATACCTGTATTTGGAAAATTATAAGTCACTGAAGAAAGAAATTGAAGAAGATACAAATAAGTGGAAGCACATACCATATTCATGTATAGGATGAATTAACATAATTAAAATGTTCATACCACCAAAAGCAATCTAGAGATTCAATGCAATTTCTATCAAAATTCCAATGATGTATTGCACAGAACTGGAACAAATATCTCAAAAATTTATGTGGAACCACAAAGGTCCCACATAGAAACTGCAATCTTGAAAAAGAACAAAGTTGGAGGAATCACACTACCTAATATCAAACTATATTACAAGGTCATAGTAATCAAAACAGCCTGGTACTAGCATAAGAACGGGCACATAGATCAGTGGAACAGAAGACAGAACCCAGAAATAAACCCACACCTTTACAGTCAATTAATATTTTACAGAGCAAGTAAACACATACGATGGGCTAAAGATAGTTTATTCAATAAACAGTGTTGGGAAAATTGGATAGATATGTGCAGAAAAATGAAACTTGATGATCTTCTTACACCACAAACAAGAATAAATTCAAAGTGGATCAAAGATTTAAATGTTAAACCCCCAAACCATAAAAATCCTAGAAGAAAACATAAGCCATAAAAATCTCAGACATTACCGTAGCAATTTTATTATTGGCTATATCTCCCCAGGCAAGAGAAACAAAAGAAAAAAAAACAAATGGGACTACATCAAATAGCATAGTTTTTTCACAGCAAAGGAAAACATCAACAAAATAAAAAGACAACCCACAGAATTGGAGAGCATATTCACCAATGCATCTGATAAGGGGTTAACATCCAAAATTTATGAAGTACTTACAAAACTCAACACCAAAAAAACCAAACAACCCAATTAAAAAATGGACAAAGAATCTGAGTAGACAATTCTCCAAAGAGGACGTACAGATGGAAGATAGACATAATAAAGATGCTCAACATCATTAATCATCAGAGAAATGCAAATAAAAACCACAATGAGATACTATATCACACCTGTCAGAGTAGCTATTGTCAATAAATCAACTAACGATAATTGCTGGTGAGGATGTGGAGAAAGAGGAATCTTTTTTTGCATCGTTGGTGGGGATGCATATTGGTATACCCACTGTAGAAAGCAATGTAGAGATACTTAAAAAAATTTAAAATGGATCTGCCTTTTGATCCAGTGATCCCACTTCTAGGAATATAACTGAAGGAACCCAAAACACTAATTTGAAACAACAAAAGATATATTGCATAACAATGGCAGATTAATAGCCATTCCTTCTTGAAGCAAGGGCTGCTGCCATAGGCAAATTGTATACGTGACTCTTGAGAACATTCAGGAACTTGTGACATAGTTTGGGGTTCTTATACTGTGCTTGCTTGAGAGGCAAGGGGCCAGTGCCCACCTTGGATGTCTGTGAATCGCTGGGATCTTTTGCCCTGACTAAAGATGGCAGCCAAAAAATACAAAAAATATGGGGGAAGTGGCAAAGTAGGCAGAACCTAGCATACCATAGGAGGGGCCAGATATAAGACCATGCAGGAAGTTCTGGGTTGATCACTTAAATGAGGGTGGGCTGAAAGAGAAGGGATAAAGTTACATTGTCTGGAGTAAAAATGGATCCGCCACAAGTTTTGGAGTGAAAAAGAAGAGGGAGAAGCCATGTGGTCTTGTGACAGAGCTCCTGTAGGTCTGTTGCTCTGGGTTCTGTTGCTCGCTGCTGCTAAGAACTGTGGCTTTCAGTGCCAGAGCTTGGTAAAAAGGAAAGGAATTAGTTAATTAAAAGTTATAGGGGTTTAGAGTAATAGTGGAATTTTGCTGTTAAGTCCCACTTCCTTTGAACACCCACCAACACACGCAGTCTTTCTGGCCCTCCCCTTTTGCCCAGTCAGGCCAGTCTCAGACCATGCAAGTCAGAGATTCCACCTTTCAGGAAAGGAAAAAAACAACAACAAAAACTGAAGCCTGTCGTGGCTCACTTCTCCCTATTCCTCCCAGTAATCTGTGCTCGGCTGGGCAGGCCTCCCCTCGCTCCCTGCATGGTGTCACTGCGATCTCCAGTACTCAATCGAAAATCATGCGGCACCTCCCCATGGCCAGCCAGCGGGGTCCTTCCAGCCGCTCTTGACCTTCAGACTCTGGCCTGGGTCCTGCCACACATGACTGCCTGCTTTTAGTTTAAATCCTGACTTGGATACTACTCTGCAGCCCCATTTCCGACTCCTCCCACAATCAGCTACACCTGCCAGCACTCCTGTATTTTCTGCCTTTCTTGGCTGCCATTGTTAACCTGGGCAGTCCTGGCCCTGTGGTGTGGAGAAAACCATCTCCCAGCTCTCACATAGGAGCTGTAACCAGGGGAGCTGCTTCCCAGCTACACCATGGGTCAAAGTCACTTCTCTCTCTCGCCCAGGCAAACTATTGAGCATTATTACTATGAAGCTAGTCTGCTGTTATTGATATGCAAAGTAACTCTCAATGGCCCTGCTCCACATCTCCTATCCCCAGCCAAGTTTATGGGGGTTATTCTATATTCTCAGACACCCCAAGTTCTGGACCTCATTTCACACCTGTTACAGTCTGGGTAAGAAAGAGGAGGTCCAAAAGGTAGAAGTCCAGTGAGTCCCTGGGGCTGGCAGTGAGGCGGGGACCTATCCAGCCACCTAGATTTGAGTCTGTTTGGAGAAGACGTTGGCAGAGCTGGTAGAGCTGCGTGGGACCTGCTGAGCCACTTGGATTCCTGAAAGGTTCTTGGAGCTGAACCATCACCGTGAGTGCAGAGCTGCAGGCCTCTGCTTTTCTGAAAAACGGTACCTCTGACTGGCATGTTCTGGAACTGGCCTGGTTTGGCAAAGGGAGGCAGGACTATGTGTTTTGGGGCAGTTTTAAAAGGAAGCAGGACTTAATGGCAGAAATCTGCCATCATTCTAAATCTGTATAACCTTTAAATAAGCAACCCCTTTCCTTTTTCACCAAACTCTTGCACTGGGAGTTATGCTTCTTGGTGGCAGTCAGTCGACCCACATAGCTGCTCCAGGACAGCATTGGTGGGGTTCTGTGGCAGTGGGACTCTCGGTGCAGGCCGGAGCAATGAGGATGACCCAACACGGAAATGAACACGAATTACATGCTGTGGGTGAGAGATAAGGGCAGGATGAATGACCTGGTGTTCCTGAGAGCTCAGTGGGAAAGTCAGAATATAGTTACCAACACCTATAACACACAAATAACCTTAAAATAAAGCAGGGATTGCTGAGGGCTAGAATCAAGTTACAAGGCATTATGGGCATGTAAAAAAGGAGGAGTTTATTCCTGGGTGGAATACTTGTGCAATAGTCTTGAATGAGGCATAGGATTCAGGTAGGCAGAAAAAAAAGGTAATTTGTGTGTCTATTTTTAATGAGGTATTACAACTAAAGCCCATGGATTTAGTACTGAAGAAAACCCATAGGCAATCCAATCAACAATATTTTTTATAATATCTTAAACCTCAGTTGGAAGTAGATTGGACGAGGTAAAGTCATGTTCCATGTCTTTTTAGGAGAGTTTTAATTCATTCCATTTTCTTTTTTCCTTTTTGTTCCTTTTAACTAAAGACTTCACTGCGCCAATAGTGTAAGCTTCGCATTCTGCAGAGATGAGGGATGGCTGGGACGAGGGGAGGTCCGGAACCTCCCTATTCCCCCCAAATTCTATCACACTGTCCCTCACTATTCTGCCTGTGCCACATCAGAGTGGAGAACAGGGGAGAATAGAAAGGAATCAATGTCTCCAGGCTGTTCGGCTCTATATTGCTGGATATCTAATATAGGAAAAGCTCAAGGCAAAATGAGGGAGTGAAATGTGGAGAACATAATTTTCAGTAGACATGTGCTCTTCACACATGGATCAGATCTTAATAGGCAATGGAGAAAGGAAGAGGCACCTGGATAGAAAAGTTCCAGATATAATGCCACCGAGCCTGGCTGGTACATTACAACATGATTATAACAGCTAATGTCTATTGAGCACCACTTGCTACAAAGCTCTTGACATGCATTATCTTATTTACTCCATGTCACTACCCCATGAAGGAGATACAACTGTTATTCCTATTTTACAGATGAGGAAACCTAGGCAGAACAGTTAAGACAATTGGTCAAGGTTATTAGCCAATAAGCATTAAGGCCTGGTTGTAGCACCCCAGAGCACAATTCCAACCAGAACCAACTGTCTGATTGCAGAGAGCAGAGTGGGGTGTAGAGAGGGAATTTCAGTTAGAGCCTCCTGTGTTCCGGTGGGAAGTGGAGGTACTGCTGCGGTTACTTGCATCAGCAGAGAGAATTTAATGAACTGTATTAAAACAAAAACAGTGGTTGTACTCACAGAATTCATGTCTTTCATTTCCTCAGATGTTCTCTCTTTTATTTTCTGCCATCAATAGGGCAGTGGCTAAACAATGACATTTTTAAAAAGCCTCAATAATGAACTAAAATAGTTTTTTGATGGAAAAACCATTGACAGCCTGTAAAAGAGTAACACACTTAATAATTTGTCTGGAGTTGACCGAAGACAGCAAATGAAACACATTTGTAGCATGTTGTATTTTGTTGGTTTAGTTTCTGAAAAATAAATAAGCCAATAACCTCTATTATTCAAGATTTCTGGCTGTGTGTCTTGAGCTACAAGACTGTAATATTGATTCACCAATCAGGAAACATGAGTTTGCATCCCTAAATATGCCTTTGCTTCTCAGACATGTATTTGTATAATTCGTCAGCTTCCTGTAGTAGGAGTGATATTGAATCTATGTCTATGTTCACTTGTCATTTACAAGTTCACAGCCAATTCTAGACTCTATTTCCAACACCAAAAAGAGGGAACATTTCCAAAAGAAACTTCAAATTTTTATCTCCAGCAAAGCTGTGGCACAGAGACATTGAAGTTAATAAGAATTTTAACCTTTTACCATCCTGGACCTGGCACACGCTGTTCTCTAACCCAGGGCAATGGGTCTGTTTAGGGCATACACAGTCTTAGGGAAACTCATTTGTGTTTCGGTGAAAATGCGATGTGTGCACACAATACAAAATGCAGCAGGAGTTAACTACACACACTGAAGCGTGAAGGTCCTCCAACCCATTCTCCAGCCACAGCAATTGCTGCTTTCCTTTTCTTGTGTCACATGACGTCTTGATTCAGGTATTTTCATACGAGAATATTTTGACCTGACCGAAAAACAAAGAGTTAAACTTTCACCTTTAAAGAAGTTACCAAATTGTACCCATGCACAGCGCACCATGGCCCTTCTCACCTCCTCCCTCACAACCAGTCCTTTCTTTAGCCCCACTCTGGTGCTCAGCCCACTGAAGACGAGGGACAAGGTGGCAGTGATGTTCTGAGGCTCAGGGAGGGGCATGGCTGGTGGGAGTGAAGCTCGGTGGGATGGGCGATGGGATAAAAATCAGGATTGTTGCTGTACAGATTGATTTTTAAAATCCAATGTTTAAAACTCAGATTGCTGCTTCATAATGTCATGTTTTATGTAAGCAAAGCTTTACTGATAGCCCTCGGATGAGCTCGGAATGGAATTAGGACATTTAGTTGTCTGAGGCAGTAGAGCAGGAGCCAGTGACTAAGCCCGGATGGCCAGTAAGCACCCAAAGCGTTAAATGTGTTCCAGTCTCCATCGCCAGGGGTTCTGAGCTGCGCCCCAGCTTTAAACAGAATGAGCAGGGATAAGGTAGGAGGCTGTTGTAGGATGTGCTCTCAGAATTCACTGAGGCTCTTCCATGTCCAGAGGCTATAAATATATTTGTAACACTTGTTCTTAATCCCCCGCTTTGCCCCCAAACAGTCTACTTGGAAGTACAGGTAGGGAAACAGCAGGGACCAAAGCATGGAGGAGGGACAGCTCCTGTGTGTTCATGTAACAGACAGTGGAGCGCTCTGTTAGAGAATCGGTGAGGAGCGTGCGATGAACATTTCTCTAGAGGAAGCTTGGGCCTGGGTCATTCATGGTTTAGTGCGAGACAAGGAGCCCTGGGCCATTTGAGTCAGTAGAAGGATGTGGTCAGAGCTCAGAATGACTTCTTTGGTCACAGTGCAAGGGTCACTGGGAGAGGGAGGTCGGAGTTCTCTGTTTCCACCATGCTTACCGGCTAGCAGTCTTAAATGTGGTTATATCAAGAATCCAGGAATATACGTAAAGTAACTCCTTCATCATCTTTTACCAGAGACATGAGGCAGGTTAATACCAGTTGTCTTCCTATATGTTAGGCTTCTTAATGAATATGTCTAACCATCTGGCTGACTGGCTGACTCTTTGGACAGTGCCTGGTTGTGTTACCATCTGTTTGGAGGTTGGAACTGAGAGACACTTGGGGGTTTTCCATCATGTCTCAATTGTTTATGTTTTATATATCCCTGAGTTAAAGGTTAGTTAAGCTGTATGACTGGGCAGGTCAGGATTGCCAGTTTATAGGTAGGTTTGCCATGTCTCAAATAGGCTGGAAATATGCTTGTGCAATAATATGAGGACAAGAGCAATGACAAGGGCCAAGATGAGACCCCAGCATGGAAGCCTGTGGCATAGCTAACACACTCCTTCAGGGCCGTGCCGCTGTGACTCAGCCCAGCCCAGCAGGACGTGTCAGGGTCGTGCACAGTGGCACACACTGAATGGCTCCGCCAGGGTGAGTGCAGGGGGATGATACAGAGTAATGAGGAAATGCGCTACCAGAACACGCTCCAGAAGAATTTCAAGCAGTGCAATGTAAATTTAAAATGATGAGTGAGAAGCTGTAAGAGTAGATCAAGATGGCATATAGCAATCAGCGATTGTGTGGCCCATTCAAATGACTGCAAATATCTACCACTTGCCTCTGTGTTCCTGGTACACAAAACAAAGAGGGAGGAAGGGCAGATACCTTCTGCCCTTAAGTACCTTCCCATGTTAGAAGGAAACAGACACCCTAGTAACTAAAGTATGTAAGTGAATAAAAGAAGTACACATAACGTGCTATGGAATTGTGGGGAAGACAGAAGTACATTAAAATGGGATAACAAGTGAGCTAAGCCATGAGAGAGGAATAAATGAGTAACTAAGAGGAAAGAAGAAAATTCTCAGCAAAGCCAAGTGAATGAACAGAAGTCTTAGGAGCCCGACATGCACCCCGTGACGCGGATGTTGAGTGTTCCAGCTTGTGGTGTGTGTGGAGGTGTGCAGCGGGAGCAGAGGCTGGAAAGGTGATGTAGGGGACTGGGGAGAAGATTCATTACCAGACTAAGCAGGTTAGACTTTACCCTGGAGGCAACGAGAGGGTGTTGCAGGATGTTGAGGAGGAGAGAGATGAAATGTGAGAAAAAGCAGGGACCTGCAAATAATGAGGCCAAAGACTTGGTTGGAGGAAGGCCACAGAGGGGAACTGTGTCTTGTTTCTTTTCTTGATAATACTAAGCATAGGTAATGTTTATTGCCTTTACTGACAGGCCCTGTTCTAAGATCTTTTTTTGTTGTTCAGTATTCACAACAATCTTTTATGGAAAGGAGAAGCAAAATAACTAGAAAGGATAGAACCAGAATTTATGCATAGAAACCATACTCTTGTCCTTGGGAATTCAGTGCTCAACCCAGAAAATGTTTGTTGAATCAATAAACCCTTGAATAAATGAAACCATCTGACTTTAGGCACCACAGTCAAGAAGATCAATACCAAATATAACGATTATATCCGAGGCCTACATGTCCAACCTGAAATAGCTGGAGGATGAGGGCCAGGCAGGTGCCAGAGATTGGAGACGCCATGACATCTGCAGTATGAGTAAGAAAAGGGAGGTAGAACTGGGGTCCAGCAAGGCCCTGGGCCACATCGATACTTCAGTATCTCCCAGCAATTGTACATTGTAATGGGTTGTACTTCCACATTCATGTTCATCCAGGAGCTTAGAATGTAGCTCTATTTGGAAATAGAGTTTTTGAAACCATAATTAGTTCAGATGAGGTCATACATGATTAGGGTAGACCCTAAATCTAAGTCTAATCAGATTCTGTCCAATCAGTCTAGTGTCCTCCTAAGAAGAGGTGAGGACGACACAGATTGTATCAGTCAGGTTTCTCCAGAGAATCAGAACCAGTGGCATGTGCGTGTATGCATATATACACAATATACACGTTTGTACACACATATATACATAGATACACACACATATACCAGCTAATTATATATAAATATATATACACTGTATATGTATATATATAATATATATTATATATGTGTGTATGTGTATATATATATATATATATATATATATATAGAGAGAGAGAGAGAGAGAGAGAGAGAGAGCGATCTACTTTAAGGACAGGGATGATTACAAAGGCAGGCAAGTGCACAGTCTGCAGAGTGGCCCATCAGGTTGGACAGCCAGGCAAGAAGAGCCGACATTATAGCTCAAGACAGGCTGCTCTCAGACTCTTTCTTGCTGGGGAACATCAGTGTTTTGAGGGGGAGGTCAGTTTCTTGCACTTAGACCTTCAACTGATTGAATGGGACCTGACCTCACTAGGGAAGGTAGTCTGCTTGACGCACAATCCACCAATTTAAAGGTTAATCTTACTCCAAAAACACTCTAACGGAACCATTCAGAATAATGTTTGACCTGATATCTGAGCAACCTGGCCCAGACAAAATGGCACATAAAATTGTTACATCCCGTCCTTGCGAGCAAGAAGGGTCGGAGACTGCTGGGTAGTCAGAGGTGTTTTATTGGCCAAAGTTTCAAAGTTTTACCTGCGCAGGGGCGAACTCTCGGGGTGCCTCCGGAGACACACGAGTGCCAAAATGGCTGCAAATGAGAGTCGCGCCTAACGCTTACAGGCTAGGATTCTTATAGAAGCGAGCAAGCAAGCAACTTCCAGAAGCAAAAGGTGGCAGTTAGCTACTGGCTCAGGGGCTTATGCTAGGGCTCGTGATCTTGCTGATGATTGGCTGGCAGGGCTCATGAACAGCTGGTGCTCAGGTTAGCCATTGGCCTAGGGGCTCATGCTAGGGGTAAAAATTCCCCCCCCCCCCAACGGATGTTCCAAGAAGCTATCTGCTTAACTTCCTGGAACATTTGCCCGGGGGTGGGGGTGCAGTCCCCCCACCCAAGCTTGAGCAAGCAGCTAAGGTTGAACAAACAACTTAGTTTTCTTAAGACTATTTCCCTTAGCCCCTAACAAAAATGAACCATCACAGAGATGGAGACACACAGGGATGAAGATGATATGAAGGATGATGTGAAGATGGAAGGCAGAGATCAAAGTGATGTTGCCTGTGAGCCCAGAAGTGCTGTGGTATAAAGGAAAGGAATTAGTGCCAGTACTCTCCAGGGGCCAGGGGGGTGAGGACTGGGGCCTCCCACAGAACCTCCAGAAGGAGTCAGTCCTGCCAACTCCTTGATTTTGGCTTTCTGGCCTCCTGAACTATGAGACAGTAAATTTGCATTGTTTTAAGCCACTTAGTTTATGGTAGTTTGTTCCAGGAGCCCACGAAGCTGATACATCAGTGTGGCCAAACTCAACAGTGGCACAGCCTTAGCTCCCAGTAGAAATCAGGGTCCGGGGTCCCACCAGGAAGAGGTTGACATGCCCTTGATGCCGGGCACATTGCAGACAGCTGTGTGGGCACTGGGGAGGCCCAGGGGAGGGGAAGAAAGGCTTAGAGATGGGGTCTCCAGGGTGGCCCCCATCCAAAGCCAATGGCAAACTACACACGGAAAATAAGTATAAACTATATGATAGGAAACAAACTATATGATAGGAAAACAGGGGTTAATTTCCTTATATATGAAAAGTTAATGTGAAAAAATTAATAAGAAAAAGAGGAGTGCCTTTTAGAAAAGTGAGGAAAGTGGAGAAACAATATCTGAAGGAAGAGTGACCAAATTACTCATAAACATATCACCACCAGGATGACCTGAGCTCATTCTACCTTATCTTAAATTTGTGCTCAGCATTCACTCTTTTAAGTGTGTTCCAGAGGTGCGTCTTCAAAATCCAGCTTCGAGGACCAGGGAGCAGGCCCGTAGCAGGCCTGATGATGTAAAAGGTGGGGGCTCACAGCTGGCCCCATCAGCGGCTCCACAGGAACGGTTCCAAATCCGGGATGAGAGGTTTGTGAAAATGAAAGCATAATCAATTGACCAATCAATAAACAGACGTTTGGTGAAGGCCTGTTTAGTCTCCAGCACTGCACTGCGTACTCTGAGGAGCACGAGAGCATCATGCCCTACTCCCCCTGCGCCCCCTGTTCCCCCTGCCATGGAGGAGAAAAGACCAAGGGATAAGAAAGAACGGGACAGCAACCCAAAGAGAAATGAATTGTTTGGTCTAGATCATGTCAGTGGTTTCCAGTTTGGGCTGCACATTACAATTCCCGGAGAGCTCTTTAAAAACACAGATGCGTATGAGAGTGTTCATAACAGCACTGCTTACGAGAGCTCCAAACTGGAAATTATCCAAATGCACATCAACGGTATTATGGATAAGTAATTATGGATTACTCACTCGATGGACTAGTACCATTTAGCAACGAGAATGAAAGACTGACAGCTATATGTAACAATGCCCATGAATTTCCTTAGTATAATGTTGAGTGAAAGAAACCAGATAAAAAGCGTCACACCTACCTGTACCATTGTGATGTAAGAGGTTAATAATAGAGGTAGTTGGCTGCAGGGTAGCCCTGGCTGATGTGGCTCAGTGGATTGAGTGCTGACCTGCAAACCAACAGGGCCCTGGTTTGATCCCTAGTCGGGGCACATGCCTGGGTTGTGGGCCAGGTGCCCAGCAGGGGGCGTGTGAGAGGCAACCACACACTGATATTTCTCTCCCTCTTTCTCTCTCCCTCCCCCCCCAAAATAAATAAATAAAACCTTAAAAAACTTTTGGTGCAGGGTATACAGAAATTTTTGGTATTATTTACACTTTTTTCCTATAAATATAAACTGTTCTAAAATTTAAAAACATGATCCCATTTATGTCAGATAAAAAAGCAGACAAAATTTGCCCGATGTCAGCAGGGATGCTGTCTTGAAGGGTACATGAGTGGGCTCTGGGGTGTTGGTGATATTCTGGTTACAAGGGTATGTTTCCACTGTAAAAGTTTTGTCCCAGTGAACACTTATCTGCACCCTCTGGTAAAAGCTGGTCTGGCGTCCAATCCTACCTAGACCGACTTAATCCGATTTCTTGGAGAAGGGCTTGGGCAGGAGTGTTTTATAAAAGCCCCCTAGATTAATCAAACCCGGATAGAGAGCCCCTGCTCTTTGTCCTGTGGGCAGCGAGAGGGGCCAGAAGCCAGTAGAGACTGGAGCTGTGAGCACAGGCTTCCCAGAGAAGGCAGAACACGCCCGGATCCAGAGGCTGGAAGGGACTGATGAGTCAAGCAGGACTCCACCAGAGAGAGGGTTTCCGGCCCAGGAAACATTCAATTGCCAGTTCTCATATTTATGTTTTCCTGGTGGTGGGTACGTTTTCTTAGAAACTTGATTTCTTATCTTAAATGCTCCTGTTGGCTACTTAGTTTGAAAAGTTCTGAATAGTCTCACCAGGCTTCATGCAAATAGAATGAAAAAGCAATTAGTCTTGTGTACCCTATACACAATTTTATTGAATTTATACTTTTTGAAAAATTTTACTCAAGCTTCAATAAGTGCTCTAAAAAGCATGCTTGAAATAAATGACTGGAAAAACAAGCCTTGCGTTTAGGTTGGACCACTGAAGCACTCCCCGCAGGATCACAGATCAACTGCTAGACATAACAGGCTTAAGTGTTTAAAACAGGAGAGAGGAGACTGCTCAGGGGCAAGGATGGACCGACCCCCAGCTTACTGGGGGACTTACTGGGGGACTTATGTCTGAGTGTGTGTGGCTGTTCATGATTCTTCTTAGTCCACACAGTCCAGCTGACTCACTGATGAGCGTCACAGGGAAGAGGAGCCATAGAATAGCCACAGAGAGCACCTGTGGACTCCTCGTCGGCATTTTCGTTCTGATGGCATTTTACTTCCTTGGGCTTGTTGGAGGTAACGATGATGACAACAGCTGGTCTTTACTGAATGCTGACATCACGCCACGTGCTTTTTCCAGCGCTTTCCATGAGTTATCTCGTTTAATCCCCACTTCAACCTCACGCACCCCCACCTGACAAATGAGGAGGCCGATGTCCAGGATTAATCAGTGAGCTACCGCCCCAACAGCTGTCAGAAGAAGAACCTGTTGTGTCAAAGCATTGATGTCCAGACTATGCTTTCAACCGTGAAAGCATACTGACTGCAGGTGTCCTGCAAAGCTGGGGTGATGTGACCCTGTACCAATTTGTCCTTAAAGCCCTTCCTCCAGAGCCAGATGTGTGCCACCCTGCCCTCCGTCTCACAGTCTGTCACCTTATCTTGTCTTCTCCCCCAGCTTCCCTTTCTTCCACATCAGTACTCGCACTCACTGTTTCTCTTCTCCCGCTTCTTATCTCTGAAGGAGGGAATGATGGATGAAACCATTCTAAAATGCCTGGGGTTTGCCAAGTCGTTTCTGTCAAGAACAACCGCATTTGAACAGAAACTCTGCTAGGAGGACAGTGCTAACGAAGCTGTAAACTAGCCCAGGAAACTAGGCCTGCTGGCCAGATCAAGCCGTCTGGGAACGAAACTGCATCCTCTCGTGTACTTATTACTCCTGGCTGCTTTGGTGCCACAAGGATGGAGTATAGCAGTTACCACAGAGGTTGTATGGACCACAGAGGGCATTTGCTGTCTTGGCTCACTCCTGAGTTACCCGATGGAGACGCTCTAGTGAGAACTGGGTGCATAGGGGCTCAAAGAAACGGCGAGGTCCCCTGCTGCAGGTTCAGGAGTCTTCCTGCGGCGGATTCTGGGCAGGTTCGGAAATGCCCTCACACGGGGCGCTGCTGCCTCTGCTCACTCCTGGAGGGCATGGAGGCCGCCATCCTTGCTGAATATTCATGTGCACTTTGGCAAGTGAAAGAGTAACCATGGTCCTTAGAGAAATAGAAGGATGTATTATTCATTTTGCGGAGAGCATTTCCTGGTAGCCAGCAGCGGGGAAGGCGCAGCTGGGGCGGCAGCAGCCAGAGGTGCTGGGCCGGGCTGCAAGCCTGACGCCCCGGTGCCCCGGGTACAGGACCAGTCTGTGTCCCGACAGCTGTTTCTTTCACCAGATAAAAGGAGAGTCTGAATTTCTCTTTCAAATTAGCTTCTAAGTGTAAAAAATCTGAAACTAGTCTCAGAGCACTTGAAGTGAACTGCAATGTCTGCCTCTTTCTTACACTTTTCTTAAGGACTATTTTCCATCATGCAATACTGGTTTTCCCTGGTGGGGGGCTGGGGTGGCGTGGGGTGTTGTAGGTATAGACACGAGCCAGTGGCTAGGCTGCAGAGACTCGCTACTGGCTCCATCCCAGGAACCCACTGAATGTGACCCCCTTTGCTCCATGAAGTCTACTTTCTCTAATTTTGGGGAAGTAGGGGTCTTGCATTTATGGACCCTTTTTCTAGGAAATGTATTTTCCTTCCTAAGGACGACCAAGTATTGGGATCTAGTATTTTGTCCTGGGTAACTTACCTCTTAAATAGGTCACACGTGACTAGATGTCTCACACTGCACCCTTCATTGCTCTGAATAAGACCAAGTCTCCGTGAGTTTGGTGCAGTGACGGAGATGGGAATTAATAAGAAGCTAGTCCTATTGTCTTAGCCTGGCTTCCCTAGAAGGCGGGCTTCCTGGGACAACTTAATCCTGGGAGCAGCAGGGAGGTGGGAGGGGACTGAGGGAGGGAGGGGGAGGATGACGACGGATTGTAGAGAGAGCCTCCTCTAAGTGAGATGGACCACATCCTTTCAGGTGACCATTTTCCAAGCAAATGTATAAACTGAGTCTGGGAGAGAGAGCCCACAGCAGAGAAACAAGAGAGAGAATCATCCGCCAGCTCCTGAAAGTTTTATCCACAGGCTCTCAAATGCCCTGTGCTTCCTGGCGACACGCACAGGCCCTGAGTGGGGTCCCGAGAAGCCCCAGGCTCCCAGTCACGAGTGCAGCCACTCTGTTGGCACTGTGCCCGTGTCCCTCAGCACTCCCTGTTTTGTACACACTTCGGTCTTCCAGGTGAGCACCGCCCGCAGCTCTCTGCTGGGGGCTTTCCCTGGTGGCAGGAGCATGTCTGTCCTGTGGGCCAGGGAGTTCGCATCCCTGGGATGGGACTGTTGGTGGCTAAATACTCCCATGTCACTCCTTTGGGTGAACCAACCATGAAGCACTTGCTGTTCATTCTCCCAGAGGCTTCCGGTGGTGTGAAGCCCCATTACCCATGGCAACCACCCTTCACTAACACACCCTTCTGTGGCTTTCTCCTCCTCCCCATCACATTCCCTTAACAGTGTTTCTAGAGTCATCTTTAAATCCTTGTCTTGGCAACTGTTTCTGGGAGAACACAACCAAAGACAGTGCAGAGGCTCTGCAGGAGGTGAGAGGCCCATCTGGAGCACGTGGCGGGGGTTCCCGTGTGCCTCACCTGGGGGCTGCTCCAGACGCAGTGACAGCTGGCACAGAAGTCAGGGGACCCCAGGAGGACCCAACGAGGTGTGTACAGGTGTCTGCTACACCTGGTGAGAGGATTACGGTTCACTGATTTTAAGTGGGCCTGAGTAAGTGTTTACACTGTACAGCAACTGTGTTGAGCACGCATGCAGATCAGTGCTTTTAAGCCTCATCACTGTGAAGCAGGCACTACGATTATTGCCCACAGTTTACGAGTGAGAAAACCGAAGTTCGGAACAATGGAGGAACCTGCCTATGGTAACACAACAAGAAAGGGCAGAGGCAGAACTTGAACCTAAGCCAGCCTGCACCCAGAGACTGTGCCTGTAAGTCGATGGTTAGAGTTGGCACATTTTAACCACTACTGTTTGCAGGTGTGCCGTGACCCAATGTAATTTTGGGGGCCACGGCCTTTCAGGCATCCTGTTCCATTGATCTTTTATCAGACTCAGTTTCTCAGTTGCCTGTGTGAGAGCGTGTGTCAGTGTGTATGCATTGGGTGGTAAGAGCATGGAATCTGGGAGGTAAAATGTAGAGACCCCTTTCCCTGAAGTACGACCCAAAGAAATAACCTCCCACCTTTTGTAATCAAAGCAGAAGCTGGGTCTGCATGAATCTTGCTCATGTCTGGGACCACAGGCTATTTCTGAATTAGACTCTGCAGCACAAAGCAAAACAACTTTTTGATGAGTTAAGTGTAAATGAGTCAGTGGCAGAGAGATTAAATTTTCCCCCAAATACACATGGGTAAAAAAAAAATTATAGTCTCCAGAGGTGCTGGCTCCTGAGAACTGAGTTTCTGCCAAGTCAGCACATTGGAGAACGAATCTGTGATTCTGCCAAACCCCAAGCGCCACTGGCTTCCATGCCCCAGCTTCCTGCTGAGCCCAGGAGGAATCCATCTTTCTAAATCCTCACTGTCTGTCGGGCCTGAGAGCCCATTTCTGTGCAAATGATTCACTGTTATAATTTGTTGTGTCACCTCCTCACAGGCTCGTGGACTTCCCATTTCTCACACCAGTCCCTTTGTAGTATTTCAACAAGTCTCCCTTCCTCCCGGCCTCCCTCCTGCCCTTCCACCATCTCGCTGCCCACAGAGTCAAAGCAGGAGTTCGAGACAGGGCTTTCTTAGGGTGTAGTCCCCAGGCTCACTCTGCCTCTGAAAGTGTATTTCTGAGACAGACCGAGCAGGGAAGAGAAATGACAGCATCACATAAAATACAAGCATATACGGCCTGCACATTTCTCCTGCTAGTGTCCCTTTGGGTTACAGTGAAATCATCTTTGGGGACAATTTTTGTTCTTTTACTGAGAGACATTATGTCAATAGCATCCTCCAACCCGACTTTTAAGGACTCAATGATTAGGAAGAAGTTAGATGACCCAGAGTATCTCGATACTGCCCATTCAAGGTTTGGGGTGAAAATGTGTCCCTCGTTGCAGGATGGCTCTGAAGGTGCAAGTGCAGGATGACCATCGATGTGTCCTTGAGTACAGGCAGCAGAGGGCAGCGAGATGGCATTTATAAGGAGCGCACAGGCTGGCCGGTGCGAAGAGCAAGCGCAGACTGGGCCGGCTTGCCTGGATTTGCTCAATGGCAGGCCATTCTAGTTCCAAGGTAGGTGAAACAAACAATCCAGAGCCAGGAAAATAAACCTTTTCTCTTTGCATTTTAATACCAATGGATTCAGTCTCCAAAACTGAGCCACTGGCACTAGCCAATGCCTTTGCATTTGGCGTGAGTTTTAATGAGCATCCAGACTATAGTTGCCTCTCACTGGCTTTCTGCAGAGGATCCAGATGATGCCTCGGAACCCATCTGGTAGAACCTATTCCATCTCCACCTGCTGGTCCCTTTGGGCACTTCTTGTTCCGTGGATCCTGGAAGGTGGTTGGGTCTGAGTGTGGAGCAGATTCTAGAGAACATGCTCATCTGCTTGTCAAACGTTCCTTCGGGTGGCTGGCCTACACTGGCACAGAATCGTGCCCATTTAATGGTCTGCACGCAGCTTGTGAAAGACTTCTGAAGTGCAGCTCTCTCTGACACTGAGCCATGCTTGGTAAAGTTGAACAGCAGATGGAAAACTCCATCCAACATTTTATTGGCCATATGTCACTTTTGAGTGTTGGCCAACGAACCAAATTTGCAGCTAATATATAATGATTTAAACGGCAAAGAGAGCAGCTGCACTTTGATTTCTGATGCCTTTCCTTCAGGCTCCCCAGCTAGCTGGGGTTTCTGGGGCCACTTTCTTGAGCCCTGTGCAGCCTCTCTGAACTTTCAGCCGGCGCCACCATCTTTGGAGCTACCGCATGTCCAGTTTAGTTGGTTCGTCTCTCTGCTTTTTCTTCCTTCAGGCTCAAGGTTTATACATTTTTGTGATTATTATTATTTAATTGACAAGAAAATGCTAGAAAGCACAAAACTTGAATTTTTAATCCTTCTGCCTGCTTGGAGCTTTCCCTTATGTCTTTTCAGTTCCCTTTTGGACACGGGCCCCTGGCCTTCTCTGCTGGGTGGCTGGACTGGCCTCAGCTCAGCCTGCAGGGCTGGTCCTTGGAGGAGACTGGGGAGGGTAGCTCATTCTGATTTATGAGGACAGGACCTGGGATGGTGTTCTTCTGGAAGAATTCAGCTCTCTTACTGTCACAATCTTCTAGGAGGAAATGATTGATACCAGGAATAAGGAGAACAGGCCACCTCTTGGCTCTTAAGTTTCTTCTGGCTCTTCTATCTCAAGCAGTTGAAGTGCCAAGTCTCCATCCCAGCCACCATGGACGTGTTCACTGGCTTCACACTTGAAGCCTCAGGGAAGAAGAGGCCCTTAACCCATCCCAGCACCATGACCACCGCACTGAAGCCTCAGGGAAGAAGAGGCCCCTTGTTGTGAAGTGAGAGGTACACCGTCGTTTCTGGGGTCAGTGTGCTGGAAACCACCAGGCAAGTGTGGGGAAATGATATGGATTGAAACCTGCATGCCTGCCAACCGCTAACGCAACAACTCAATTTAGGAATATGCAATTGCTGAAGTTGTGCGATCATAAAACGGCTCTACAGTTGTCACTCTAGTGAACTCCAACCCAGGTTTCTGTCCATTAGTGCCTGCCAAACTCAGCCACCTCCCTAATGGTGTTCCAAAGACTGTGAACAGCATTGTGGATAACAATTATAACAGAATACATCAAACTCAATGATTTTTATAACATCTGGAGCAAAGCACATTATATGGGAAGTAAAACACACATTCATCTTGGGTGTTTGGCTGGTTTTCTATTTTTACAAAGAGAGAAAGTAAGAAATATCTTTCCTGTAGGGATCTTGAATTCTATGTTCCTGTGCTAAACTGGACACCTCACAGAAGAATTACAACCTTGGTTTCCGTATTCACAGGAGTTGATTCTCTTCATGGGCCTGATTAAGATTTTGTTCTGCGGCAACTTCACTTTGGGGAATTTATCCTACAGAGAAAACTGCTGAGCAAAATAACATGTGTATATCATTAACCATTCCAACATTACTTTATGAAAGCAGGAGATTGGAAACCACCAAAACGTTCTTCAGTAGAAAGTAGGCTGATTTATAATGTATCCACACACTGGAATGCAGGTGGGTATAAGAACCAACATGCTTTCTATAAACAGAGATGGAAAGAGCTTCAGGACATTAGCTAGTAGGTCAGGTACAGAACATAGTGTGCAATGTATTATATTTTAATCCATGTATTATTTGTATGCACATAGAGAAACTCTGGGAGGATACATAAGAAAGTAGGTGGATAGGACAGCCCAAGGAGGGAAGAAGCCACTAACTACTTCTTAACCTCTCAGAATGTGGCTTTGGTATCCTCTGTTCTGAAGGAAATTCCTCCTCCGGGCTCACAGAGAATATTCTGAATGCCAAACTCTCACCCTCCTTGATGTCACTGCCCATTGTTGACCACACACACCCCTGGAATGAGGTGACTCCAGGGCAGTACAGTTCGAAACTCCGCCGCTCACTGGTTCTGTGTGCACGGAAAGGCCACTTCATGGACCTCTGCAGCTACAGCGAGGGAAGAAGGGAGGTGTGTTTCTGAGTTCCTGTCTGTGCACAGGTATTTCTTTAAACCATTACAATGGCTCTAGGACATAGGTACGATTATTATCTTTTACAGATAAGAAAATCAGGGCTCAGAGGACTTAAATGACTTGCCTGAAGTCTACGTAATAGGGTCAAGACTTGAACCTCAGCTGAGTAGTCACTGTTGCAGGTTTGTGAGAGCGATTCGTGAATGAGAGCACAGCAGCGTTTTCTTTCGCCACTTTTGTCTTCTCTTCTCCCTCAGTCTCCGCTAGACTACTTTTTTCTACTACTCTGGCTGCTTATTTCCTGACTCCCTTTGCTGGCTCTTTTTCTTCTTCACCTCAAACCAGATTGTGTCCAAGGTCCTGCTCTTATCCTCCTCCTCTAGCTCCTCCCCCTTCATCAGAGGAATTTGACTCCCGCCCCAGGAGTTTACATTCCAAGCCTGTGTCAGTAGCTTCAATGATCTCCACTTGCTTGATGGAAACGTCCACCTGGATGTCTTGCTGATACCTGAGGGCCAATAATTCCCAAACTAAATGCATCATCTTTCGGCTTATAATCTGATTCTTCTTTTAGTTTCCTCTTTCTGATAATACCACCTCCCCTGAACTCCCTATCCCTAATTTCAAAATCTTAGAGAAGGGTTTTATTCTTTTTTTCTACCTAGCTTCTAGTTTCCAGCAAGCAAAATATTCTGCTGTTTTGACTTCAACTGCCCCCACATAAGCTGTCGCTCACTACATCTTGCTTAGAGTGCTCTCTCAACTGACCATCCCCTGGCTAGCTTTACTCCTCTGCTAACTACATGACAAATAGTCTCCATATAGTGTGACCCTCATGCTAAGCTCTATGTGAGTTAAACTTTCAAATGCTAATAAAGGACACACTGGAAAAGACTTCCTAAATGAAAAGGCCAGGAGCACAGATTACTATAAAGCTACCAAATTCTCCTTAAATCAATCTGTAAATGTAATAGGGCCTTGATAAAAAATACCAACAGGGCTTTTTCATATCTTTTGGCAGTGAGACAAGTTGACTTGAGAGTACTTGTGAAAAAAATTTTTTTCTAGAATATTCCAGGAAAATCCTGAAAATGAGGAATTAAAGGGGGAACTAATCTTCATAGGTATTAGTATTATTATAAAGTGATAGTAATTAACATAGGTTAATATCTATACATGAATAAACAAACAGACAGAATGCAGTCAGAAATGCAACCAGAAATTGGCCCTGATACTTTTATGAGGATTTAGTGTTAGATACAGGTTGCCTATCTTAATCAGTAGGGAAACATTTATGATTCAGTAAATGGAGTTGGACAATCGGGGAGCCATCTGGAAAATAATAAAGTTGTCTTTCTCCTACCTCTTTATACCAAAATATGTGACAGATGGACTATCAACATGAAAATTAAAATATCAGGTTTCTAGGAAAAATAATTTTTAATGATTTTGAAGTAAAAAGAACTTTCTAAACATGATAAAATTTGGAAACATAAGAGAAGAGATTGATAAATTTGGCTCTAAAAACCAGACATTTCTGCATGGTAGGGAACATTATAAATAAAGCCAAAAGGCAAGTCATAAACATGGAAAGTATTTGTAACGAATATGTCAGACAAAGGGC
This sequence comes from Artibeus jamaicensis, assembly GCF_021234435.1. Classification (NCBI taxonomy): domain Eukaryota; kingdom Metazoa; phylum Chordata; class Mammalia; order Chiroptera; family Phyllostomidae; genus Artibeus; species Artibeus jamaicensis. The sequence continues at coordinate 22,879,944 of NW_026521883.1, forward strand.
TAAATTTGTTAAAATATAAAAAAGCTTCTACAGATCAATAAGAAAAAGATCAACAGCCTAGTGGAAGTACTGGCAAGGGACATGAACAAATTCGGTCAGTAGTCCCCTTACCTCCAGGGTGCATTCCAGGACCCTCAGTGGATGCCTGAAACCACAGAACTTTCACCTTTTCACTTAAAGGAAGCACTTTGCAGCTTCTCTTTGTCATATTTGAGTTTCCAGCATCACCACTGTTGCACTGTGAGGCCATTATCAACTAAAATATGGGTTCCTTGGACACAAGAACTGCAATACCATTACAGTCAATCTGCTCACGGAGAAGATGCTAAGTGACTGATGGGCAGGTGGTGTGTATGCAGTGTGGAAGTGCTGGACCAAGGAATGACTCTCATCCCGACTGGGAGGTAGAGGAACAGCTGGAGGCTTCATCCCACCACGCAGAACGGTGTGTTTAGTTCAAACTTATGTGTGTGTGTTTACTTCTGGAATTTTCCATGTATATTTTTGGACTGCAGTGACCACGGATAACTAAAATTGTGGCGAGCAACACGGCAGAGACGGGGCAGCTACTGCAATTCATAAAAGGAAGTACAAATGGTTCTGAGACAGTTGAAAAGATGCTAGGTTCCCACACAATAAGCAAATGTAAATTAGAGCTGCATTTCTCCATCCAACGTCTAGAGCTTCTTAAAACATGTTTTTGACAACTTATTTTTGACCTGGGTGTTTGGGAAACAGACATTAACACACTTTTAAGGTATGTAAATTTAGACAACCTCTAAAGAGAGCAATTTCAGAAAATCTCTCAAATTCAAAATACGCACATCTTTCACACATCGATTCAACATTTAAGAATTCTTCCTGTAATTATACTTGTGCCTGATGAAATATATAAGGAAATTCGCCACTGCACTGAGTGGAATAGCATCTTTTACCATCTCAAAAAGAAATGAAGAGTAATAAAGCAGGGAACCTACTGTGTTCAGCCTCTATTGAAATCCCGTTTCCCATAACCTATTGAAATTACTGTGATCAGGTCCTGGCCTACTTTCCTGTCTTATATCTTACTTCTTCTGTTCTCCTTGTATTTGGCCAAATGAAACCATTGCTTGCCCTGCATCTTTCCATCTCTTCTCTTTGTGCTGATCCCATTGCTTGGTGTGCAGTCTTCCCAGCCTCTCCTCTTCCCACCTATGTGAACCCTAACTCTCCTTCGTAACCTGACTTTCATGCTGCCTCTTTCCAAAGGTGTTCTGGCAGCCTCTGAATTTCTCATCCCTAGATGACACTGTGTGACCACTCTGACTTTGGACATGACCCCTTTGTCACAGCAGCTTGTGAGTATCATGAATGGCAGTGATATTTCGATATTCTCCCTTGGATGTAATTGTTTAATTTTGGACCACTTTGGTACAACCTACGTTAGACACCATTCACTTACATTTTCCCAAGAATTAAACTATTTTTATTGTTCGTTTCTAATTATAGAAGTGATATGTACATACTCTAAAAAGGTAGGAAAATCTCACAGGACTCACTCCTCTGTGTGTGTGTGTGTGTGTGTGTGTGTGTGTGTGTGTAGTAGAATAAGGGAAAAATAAATTTTCCAAAGTAGATTCCTGGATGAAAAATATATACATACTTAAAATTTTGACATATGTTGCCAAACTGTTCTGTGGAATGACTCACGATTCATTTAACACTTATTGAGATCTTAGCACGTGCCAAGGACTGTGCGCTAACAGTCTGTGTGCTAAGTATTGAGGACTCAACGGTGAGCAACACCAGACGTGGCCCCTGCCTTTGTGGCATCTTGTGTGTTACTAAGGAAAGATACACAGACTGTTAGAAAGTAGGACAGAGAGGATTTGGGGAGATCGGGGCCTGAGGATAAGTCTGAGTCAGCGAGACTGAGGGGGGATGTAGAACTCTGCAGCCACAGGCTGTGCACGTTTGGCAGGACAGGGAGTTGAAGGCTTGTGTGCCTGGAGCAGAAGGTGAGGGGAGCCCAGTACAAGATGAGACTGGGGATGCATGGGAGAGAGCTGTAGATTAATTTGTGGGTCTTGTGAAAGTGTTACTGCTATTCCAACATCCAGTAGAGGTGAAAGCAAGATTTATGAATCATATTTGTATTTTGAAAAGATAACATTGGCTGAGTAGAGAGAGCTGCTAAATAGAGGAAAGAATAAATGCAGATTGACAAGTTAGGAAGTTAGCTTCCTAACTTGTCCAAGTGACAGATGATAGTAACATAAATGAGCCTAAGCTACAGACAACACTAACAGAATAATCAAGGCATAGAAAAGTAGATGATTTTATAATTTTATCAATTCACAGCATTACTACAAGTGATATCATTGATTGTTTTAGTCTTTGTCAATCCAAGGTGTGTATGTAAAATATGTATATTATACATAGTATGTAATACACACACACATATAATTTCCCCTTGATTATTAGTGTGGTTGGAGATCTTCTCTTACCTCACTGGTGATATTTATTTCTTCATTTGAATTATGTATACATATCCTTCTTCCCTTTTCTTATTGGGGTGTGTGCCCTTCTTCTGTCCCAGGATCCAGTCCTGGATCCCACATTGCATTTCTTCTCTGTCTCCTCTTGTCAATGACAGTTTCTCAGGTGTGTATATTTTTATTAGTGATTTGAATAAGCATCATTATACTGAGGCAGGGCAGAGCTTGGTAAGACTCTAACAGCAAAATCAAGGTTAATTTAAACCAACTTAAAAGAAATCAAATGACTCCTTGTGATATATGTGGCAATTATTTTTTCCAGATTTTAAAAAACTTGGTTTAAGTTTCTGTGTTTATGTGTGATACCATCGTCAATTAATCTTTTCCTTCATTATTTCTGGCTTTGGTATAATGCTTAAAAGTCACTCCATCCCAATGGGTATTACTTCTATAACTTTTTCATGCATATATATCCAGAATGTATCAAGTCAGATGCAAAAGAGACATCCTTACACTATTCCTTATTCCCTGTGCCTTCCACTTCACTAGATGGGGCAATAAAAATCCATAGTCAGGTGGCGCGTGTGATATAACGTTAGCAACATCAAAATGAGTGTGTCACAATGTCTTGCTCTGCTCTGAACTGCTTTGACTTTGTCCTTGGGTGCTGACCAAAGCCTCCCCTGTATCAGGGGAGGACTACCCTGTGCTACCCCGTGCTGCCCTGTGATGGTCTTACCACTGCTCCCTGATCAGGAGCTCCTTGAGGGCAGGGACCATATTTATCTGATTCTGCGTAACACCGATGTAGCTGAGCCTTTCTCACCAGTCTCTGCCACCACAGCACTTCAACACATGGGCTTCACAAAAAAACACAAACTCTGAACACGTCGATAAAAATGCTGATTTTTTTCAAAAGTTTTGTGAGGTGTTTATTGGATATGAGAATGCATCATAAATCATACAGCCTGACAATCACATTTCTACATCAGACAGCATTTTTATTCATTTTCTCTTTCCCTCTTCTTTATAACCTCTTCAATGAGAGTAAAGTCTACTCAGCAAAATGAAACCCTCCAAAGTAGCCTAACGAGGACCATATATTTTCCCATGAACCTCCCTTAAGAGTTCTAATTAATCTTATCATGGTTGTATCCCTCGATGGTTTTATCACAGAACTCTGTGTACAGCAGAGCCAGTGCATGTTTGTGGGTTCAATGACTTGGGCGATCATGCTGCTCTGATACTGGACTCATGCAGTGACTGGGTTGGTATCTAGGAGCTTAAAAAAAAGGCTGTTTATTCTTCTAATTCTTCCTTGGTTTTATGAAGAGAGTCAGGACTTTATTGGAAACCCACCTTCGTTTTATGAGCTACCAGGTCCAATTAATTATAATTAGGATCCATCTTAAATTCTTACCAATAGGTTTAGTTATTGAAGCAGCATTTTCTTAAGTGGCCCCTTAGCACAGACAACAAGGATAGTGTTATTGCCAAGTGAGCGGATGGTCTGGGGGAGTTGAAAATGTGAATGTCACCTGCCTGTCCTGGGGGCCTGCCAGATGCAGATCCATTTGGAATATAGTCTTTGGGCTAGAAGCCAACAGCCCCCACATGAGAAGTTTTATTTCTTCCCTGAGGTGTGAGAAGAGGGGAGCTGAGGTGCTAGTGCTACACCGGACAAAGCAGATGTGAACATCTTAGTGTAAGGAGAAGACATGCCCCACAGGTGAGCGAGCCAGGTTAGAGGGATTGGGAGGGTGGCTGCTTGGCTTCAGGTCACCGGATGCCTCACCAGGGCTAGGGGCAGAGCTGTGCAGGGGGACATTTTAATATCAGTTAAGCACCGCGACACAAGTTACTAGAGGACTAACGTCCTGGCACCTGAATTCTGGCCCAGTGGCAAATAATAGGATCATTTCCACCCCCTTTTCATTTCCTAGTGGTCTCATCCTACTTCCTAGGCCCTTTTCAGTCTTAATTTATCTACAACAAGCTTACCTTATGTGAACTTACGTCTTGTCAGTCATGTGACCTCTAGAGAAATCACTCTCTCTCTTAGCCTCAGTGTCCTCATCTGAAAAAATATAAGGAAGATAATGAAATTATGGGTGGAGCAACCAGCACAGCACCAGGCACCTAGTGGGTGCTACCGTGGTCCATCTTAGAAGGAACTAAGGCTGCTTCCAGCTGTTGAGATGACCCAGGCTCCTTCCTGTCTCAGGCCTTTGCGGGTGGGTGGGTGGGGGTTGCCTGAGTAGCAGACACAGCAGGAGCCTAGCTGTTTCCTTGCCACATCAAAGTTCTCAGCATTTAGATTTCTTGCCTATTTTGAAAGGCTGGATAATGGCTTCCTGGTATCTCTTCAAATGCCACAGCCCATAAGTTACAGCTTCTGCTGACCTCTCTGCAGGGTGAGACAACAGGCTGGTGACAGCTGCGGGACTGTGGTAAAAAGCCAACAGTCAAGTCTGCAACTGGGTTATTGACACTGTGGTGTTGGGGTGGCTGTGTTGAGGATTATAAGAAAAAGAAAGAAAGAAAAACAAGAAAAAAATCATGATCCCCAAAACAAAGACAGATGTTTTGACTTAGGAAAAGAGCACCAAAAAAATAGCAGTTTAGACCTTTGTTTTCCTAAGAGCAAATTGATGATCCTTGATTGGCTTAATATGAAATAAATAAAAAGATATTTAATGTTTACATCAAAATTAACACAAAAAAATAAATGAAAAGCTAGTCCTCTCTACTCCTTCATTTCTGTCTTAATTTCCTTCCCCTCCTCCACTGCAGTAAACGCCTCCTCTTCATGACCCCACGGGGCCCACCTGGGCTGGAACTGGAGCTGTGGTGGGTGCAATCCGTAAAAGTGAAGCTTGGAAATCCCACCCCCAACCTGTGCTGCTATGGGCACCTGAATCTGACTGAGGCAGACCCTATTTATTTACATTGAGTTTGGCATGCTGATGACACGAGGGGAGAGTGATTGTCACCAGCATTCGTGGAATAGGGTAAGAAGCCCAAGGCTGGGATTCAGGAGACACAGGTTTTATTTCCGGGTTGGCCCCCAATTGATGTGTGACTTTGGGGACATACCTCAATTTCTTGGGGACTCCTCTCTCCACTGTCTCATCCTTACCTAATATTCAAAGCCTATACCTCCGGCAGAGCTGCTGTTTACAGTTGTGGACGTTAGCAGCCCACCCTGGGGACAAGTCGAGGTTGAAATCAAGTCTTTGCTTCACTTACCACAACTCTGCCTGCCCAGAGATAGGGGAACTTGCTGAGGCCCTGATAATGGGCTTGGTCAAAGTTGGGGCAGAGATGAAGAACAGGGGAAGGAAGCATTATGGAGAGACTGGGTCCTGAAAACCCAAAGCTGTGACTAAGCTTGCAGGATGGTCAAGAGTGACCAGTGAGAGAAATCTGCAGGAGTCAATCTGGAACAGTTTAGGAGAAAGAAGGGGAGGCTGAGAGTCCAGCAGGGGAGGAATCAGGAGGAGGCTGCGGAAGGCAGGGGGAGGATCCCTTCTCCCAATGCCAGAGTGACTTGGAGGGCAGCCCAGCCTCAGTGCAACGATAAGACACAGGGAAATCAGACAGGGAGGATGGTGCATTCCCAACAGCCTGCACAGTTAGGACAGACGCTGTGTTTTGGCTGGGTGGAAAAACAGTGGAGGGGTAGGCTATGGGGATGGGGATAAGATGAGATGAGACAAATTCAAAGCCTATGCTTTTAGGGCATGGAGAGCTGGGATTTATTATGTGTTTGAATAGAGAGTCTTCCATCCCATGGTAAAGTGGATTTGCCTGACTGCCTGGCCTCAGGTTGTATTTTGAGGTCCTCAAATGCTGAATAGAAAGCATGGGGAACTGGAAGGCCCAAGGAGTGAGAAAAACGAGACCTTTTGCTAAGGATACCCTAGACCAGTTTCTCTTAAGGGGGTAAGATGAATTATGATCTGCAAAACCAGGTCAGGAAATGTGAATAAGTTGTTTTAAATGGCTGTTAAGAGATGGATAAACCCTAGGATGTCCCCAGAGACTGCTGGGGACAAAGTGAAATAAGAAAATCTTCCCCAAATATATTCAGGCCTGTGGGTCCTGGGAAAAGTTAGAGAGAGTGATTGGGAACCTGGGGTGGGGTGGGAGTAAAGCAGTAGCTTTGGGGGAAAACACTGTGGAGAGGATGGATTTGACCTGGAGCTGGCCTGGGAGAGAGACTGTTGACTGTACTTGGAGCTCATCACAAAGGCCTGGTTCAGCTCTGCAGACATAAGAAGCAGCCAGAGAAGTAGGGACCCACTACAGGCTGGGCCAAGCCTGATGTGGGAGTTGATGAAAACCCATCTTATGACTGTCATTAAGAAGCTTGCACCTTGGACTCTCCCCAAATGTGCTAATGAGGCTTTCCTATTTGCTGCATGAGCTGCTGAGAGCCCACTTGGGCAGCAGGGGGTGGGGGAATTGAGAGGGAGAGGTGTTAAATACTGGAGAAGAGAGAAGAACTGGGCAGCCATCCTGTTTCACCCCCAGTCTGCAGGCTGAGAATGATGAGGGGAGCACACGCGAGGAGTCTGTCATGGAGCAAACATTTCACTGGGGTAGAGGAGTGAGATGGCAGGTGCTAGCTTTTTCCCAGGTGCTGACCTTGCATACCAAGTGGGCCTCCTGGTCCTAAAGGCTCTTTTTTGTTCCCTGAGATTCAGACAAACCTCATGCAACTTTACTGAATACCCTCTGCTCAACATTCAGGAAATGTCAGAGGCTGGGTTCTAGAGTGTCCTTACAGAAGAGACACCCCATGCACCCCATGAAAAAAGATGGCCTCCAGGGCCCGATGCATCAGCCCTGCAGGGTCTGCCTGTGGACACCGATGCCAGACAATTCCCCATTGTGATCCCTGCCCCTGAACACCCAGTACTTGCACACACCACCTGGGATCCTGACATTGTTTTCTTGTTTAGCACGTGAAAAATTCAGAGTTCAGGAAAAGAAGTGGCCAGCCAGAGTCACAGAACTGTCCGTCAAACCAGACTGTTTTCCTTACTCTGCCTCAGCTCCCCAAAGAAGTCCATCTCCATCCCAACTCCTAGAATCACTCGCATTTCCTCCAACTCCCAGATTGTTATCTTACAAAATAAAATTATATTTCTTGTAGCAAACTCTGATGTTTTCATGGATATACTGGTCAGCAGAACAGACATACTCATAAAAACTCACCCTTGGCAAACATCATCAAATTAAGATTTGAAGGCCAGAAAAGAAAATCAGATAGAACTATAGTCTTCTTTTTTTTTAAATCCATCGCAAAATGAGAAATCTCTAATGGACCAGAAAAATCTCTCCATAAAAATCATTAGGTTAAAAATAAACTTTTAAAATTGACTGGCAATCAACAAAGATAAACGGAAAACCTAAAACCTTTGGAGTACAGCAGTAATTATCTTATTGATCTGAAGGATTAAAGCGGAGAGAAAGTTGGGGATAGACGATGACGAATGATTGCTGGCCTTTGGGAACTTTGAGGCACGGTGCATGGTTAAGTTTTTGGAACCCAGGAGGGCCCCCAGAATGAAAAAGCCTTTTCCAACAGACTATACCCCAAAGCAGCATCACCAGCACCTCCCAACATGGCCGTCCGATTAAATCAAAGTGCCTTGTAAACTCTGAAGGCTGTTACAAAGCAAGTGGTGCCTTAGTCCCAGAGGCCAGACTTTGGGCCTCGACCACTGTCATAGCTTGAGAGGTCCTGGGCTCAGCAAATATTGATTGCAAATGAGTTAAATATGCTACAGGTGATGTCCTTCTGATAATACTGATTATAGGCAAGGGTTGAGACGGGGCAGGGTCACTCGTTTACCTTTTATTACAACCTGAAAACTGCCCTTAGGGGCTCCACTGCATCTTATTCTGCTTGGCGAACCTCACAGAAAAGGTGACCTATTGAGAAGCTGATTGGAGGAGATGACACTGCTGATCCTTTCAAGGGCCAAGATTCACACCATCGTGAGTCTCCTAGCGACACCATGTGCTTTCCTCTTACCTTGCTCACTGCTACCCTCCTCTGGTGGCCTGGCTAGGCTCTCTCAGGATGTTCATTTAAACTCCTAGAAACTCATACACCCTTGATTTCTATGATCCAGTCCTTGGAGTTGTCTTTCCCACACCATAAATAAGTCCTTTGAAGGTGCACTGAAGCAGTCTTTCGTGTTTCTCTTCCCTCATTTATTTAAGAGATATGATGCCAGTCACTCTATTGCTGAAGTTCCCACCCTGAACAACACAAACCAGTCACTCTCCCTTCCCATGTACCTAGAATGTTAGTGACTTCCCAGCCACTAATGGGCCCCAGTGGGAAGGTCTGTGCTGTGACTGGCCACTGCCTCCCTGGACCATCCTCAGACGGGCTTTGAAATAGAAAAGGAAACAATAGCATGTCTGATAATTCTGGGTAACTAACAAGAGGTGACATGGAGAAGTGACTTTATTTTGAGTTTAGGTGGTTTTTAGGATCCTTTATGTTTTGATTAGCCAGTGGACTGGGCTGCTAGTGTGGATGGCCACGCGGAGTCGGAGAACTGCTCCCAGGCCTGGCTGCCTCCCAGCCTGTTCCTTTATTACCCTTGCCCTTTTGACCTCTTTCTCTGTAGAAGTGGTGCAGCACAAGTGGATTGGTTCTGATAATCCCTGAAACTAATTGGCTTGAGATTTAGGGACAATTTTCTACTATCTTGTCCTCCAAGTGTGTAGGAACTTGGCTGCCTGGACATTTTCCTCTCTCTGTGGAGCTATGTACCATAGTATTTATAAGGGTGCAGATCTCAGCTGTGCATTTGGGGCTGCTGAAGCCTCCTTCCCCATCACAATAAAGCAAGGCTTTGCTCTGCTACCGAAGCTCTGTGATGACACTTGGCCTCATGAAGCAGCGAGCCCTGGCCCCCTTGCCCTAGTTTCCTGCAAAGAGCTGGCAGGGAATGTGTAGTCCCCACCAAGGCTCCTTGCCTTCTTGTGAGACTGTGGGTAGTGAGACAGCATCCACACCCTGCAAAGAGCTTTGATGACAGGAGCTGACAAGTCCAATGACCAGGTTTCCCTCAGAGGTTCTGGGCGATGGAGTATTTCATCCAAAATCTGGGATGACTCCAGCCAAGTTGATAATTTCATTTTTTAGGAACCTTAGAACAGATTTTGCTTGGTCATCTGAACTGGTTTGGGCCCCTGGCTCTGTATCTTGCCTCACTCCCAGGAAGCCTGAATCATTTGTCCAAAGATTTGGGATCTCCAGGAGGTCGTTTAGTCAACCACCAAAATAAACAACTCCTTTAACCTACTTAAAATCCTGGAATAAGGTGAGGTTATAAATACAGAAGGAAATCAAAATAAAGAATTGATAGTTGACATGGAGGGACCATGGGAGAGAGAAAATTTCCCACCAGGTTTGCCTTTGCCATAACAAGAATTTATATTGTAGGTCTCTGTCCACTCCATTCTGTCCTGTTGCCTGAGGACTTACACATTGCCTCCTCCATAGCTAGATCGCTGCTTCCCCTTTTCTCTTGTCCCACTCCTCCCTGAAAGTGGGGAAGCAAGTAACCAAGACTCACAGGAACAACGCTAAAAACTGCAAAACATTAATGGAATATTCACTCCAAATGAGATTTTTAAAGAGGCACTTTAAATGCAGCGAAGACCTTAGCACTGATGTCAATGATTCTGTAAACAGAAAATAAAATCTACAAATAAAGTTCTGGTGGAAGATGTATCATTTTATTTTATTAATATTCATATTCTGGACTCACATACACAGTGGCGGAGAACTACAGGAGACAAACACCAGCCCCAGACCAGCACGGTAAACATTCAGAGTGTCATTCACACCGAGCACGGGTGTTCTCCAACCGCACCTGTGCAGAGGTGCGGGAGCCCCAGCCGTGGTCATCATCTGTGTTCTGCCTTTGCATCCCACATACCACTGGGATGAAATGGGCCGATTGGTCCCGCCTCTGTGTTGGAGGAGACAGGGTCCTCAGCATCCTCCTGGGAATAGAGCTGTCTTCCAGTTTACCGTATTTGTGGTCAAAATGACACTCCTCCCAGTCTCCCCTGACTGTTCAAGGACAGAGTCACTCTGACAAAAGGTGCTTGAGAGGCTCCTGGCCTGCTCCTCTGTTTGATGTGGGCTCTGACTCACAGCTGAGCACTGGGGAGGCCGTTAACCCTAGACTCAGTGACCTCCTCTGAGCAGCGTAAGCTGGCGACACAATGTACATGCCCCAGCCAGAACTGGGAGTTTGATTTTTTTGTTTTCAAAATCTGGTCTGGCCTCAGAGAGAATTTATTGGGCTATAGGAAATGATGGTGCTTTGTTACTTATAAAAAACAAACATACCCACTGTGTTATTGAGCCTTGGCATTCCTGTTTTACCCCAGAGGCACCAAGAAGCGAAGTGACTTCCAGGCTCCCAACACTGTGCTTTTGTTCCCAACGCCAGCGTTAGCGTTGCTCTCCTCCCTGGGCAGCTGCTCTGAAGAATCATGTATTCCTGGTGGAGTCACCTCCCCGTTGAAGTCCTGTCAGGTCACCCAGGGCAAGGCCTGCAGGAGGGGACATCCCGATTAGGGACACAGGGAAGAAACCTGAGGGAAAACCAAGGATTCCAGCAATACACGCTTGAATGGGAAGGAATCTGCAAGGCACCCCAGTGGGGAAAGCCACACAAATCGAAGCTGAGAAACCAGGGGAAGTGTCTGACCCAGATAAGGAGGGTTTGGTCTAATCTCTAGATTCTGGTTGCTTAATTCCCAGACCATTTGCTGTCAGGTCTGCACGATCAATTGGCCGAAGGAGATAAGAGTCCTGTTTAGATTAATGTCGGAAAGAAAAATCAGCATCCTCTCTAGTGGAAGTGTCAGTTTTTCTCAGCAAATAAGTTGAGAAAGATAGAGCAAAGCGGAGGTGCCGGATGGCGCCAGTGCATTCCACCAGACGGGACAAACCACTGGACACCCCGAGCCTGGGTCCCCTCGCCTCCCCCTGCCTGCCGGGTGGAAGCGAGGAGGCAGGGGGCTGGTGTGAGGAGAGCACTGTGAACCCATAGCCACCGCAGGAGAAAGGCAGAACCCTGGCCTCATCGAAGGCCAGAGCACTTGTCTCAGCCTCATGGGGCCGAATGACAGAGTGGTTCAGGGCACAGCCTTCCAGACTGATCCGACGAGGTCACCCGATGATGCCACTCTAACTGCTCTGAGCCTCAGCGTCCTCTTCTGTAAAGCGGGAATAATGAGACAGACCTGCAGGTTGAATGCACAGCATTACGTCTGCAGCAGTGTTTGGTACGGAGCGTAGCGATCACGACCATGACCACCATCGCTATGTTTGTTGTGATGACCTTCTAACCAGGTCTCCTTTATCCAGATTCTTCTGTTTCAATAGCTCCTAGTTGTGTCTAGTTCCTGGATCGCTTTCCAGAGCTATAGAATCAGACTCTCTGTGGTAGTAATCTGTATTTTAATAAATGTCCCAGACAAGTCCGGAAAACACTGGTCCACTGAGCCAATTCCTCATCTGGGCCTGGAACCAGCCGAGAATGAATTCCATCTCTGAGGCTCACTCGGCCTCTCCTCAGCTACTCGGCCCTCTGGCCGCATCTTCCTTTGAGACCAGGATGGGTTCTGTTTCTCGTCCTTGGGTGAGGAAGGGCTGTTCTCCCCTGGGCACGTTTGGACTTCCCCGCACCCTGGCCGCGCTCAGCTATTCCCGCTCTTGCCTCCCCTCCTACTATCAATCCCTCCAACCCCGACTGGCCATATACCAATGTCTGGCACTGTTTTCTTCTTTGAGGACTTCTTTCTCTCTTCCTCTTCATCCAGCATACTTTCTTATGCAACAGAGCTAGTGATGATCATCTTCTCCATAGACATGCCTCCCAGCTCAACTGCAATCCCCTCTAAGTTGGAAATTGGATTCTGACAGTGAGAAACCAAGATGCTGTGACCCCTGTGTCACCAGTTGGTGTCTCCTCACCCAGGCATGATGGGGTGCAGGTGAAGAGAGGATCTTTTTCTCCTAACAGTCAGATCCTGCACTGACTCTCATCATTGCTGGTAAACCCTTGGACCCTCCACTCCTTGTTTAAGCCCCTTTCCTTGTATTTGGCCCAGTTCCTCAGAACTACTGTTGCCACTTTATTTCTCCACCATTGCTGCCCACACAGGATGTGGGGCCCATCTCCACTGCCTTCACTTAGGGTCTGAAACGGCCCAGTACAGCCACCACCTTGGTCTGGGACTACGGAGCCCAGCCCTCCCCTCCAGACGCTGTGGCTTCACCAGCAGTGGGGGAGGATTCTGTGAGTCTGGAGTGTGAGACCCCCTGGTGATAAGAGGTCAGAGAGGAGGTTTGGGGCCACAGACCAGCCTCAAATGGCAGAACTCCCTGGAGACAGCGAGCTGGGTAAGTGGCAATCTCGGGGCAGACATTCCTGGTGTTTCCGCTGCTGCCTTTGTACCTCCTGGGGTTCACCACATGCTTTTTTAGGTCTGTTGCTACATTGGCTTTGTTATCAGATCCGTTCTCCTTTCTCCCAGCCCTTCCTCTACTCTATCCTCTGTGACAAAGGGGGTGAGGGGACAGAGGCTGGCAGGCAGTGGGGTAGTGTGTGTGATATTTGATATCACAACAGGGTGCAAGAGAGTCCCCAAGTCTAGGAGCCATGGCTGGGGATGGTTCTCTGTCTTCCCATGTTGTCATTTCTCCCAGGGTTGGGGAGGGCAGTGAATAGGCACCATGATGCTGTTTATATGCCTGGACTCTTCATTAACTTCTTATTGTACAGATTCTATTCTATTTCCAATAATCAAAGATGACTTTTGGAGAACAGATATATAACTTTCTCTTTAGTTTATTCTTTTGTTCAGGAAATATTCACTGAGAGCATACTCCCCCTGGGTCCCTGGAGTAGAGGTTCTGGGAAGAGGCTGGTACAGTAGGTAACACAAGCCTGGGGCTGACATATTCCCTAAGGATGTGCAGGCCTCTGAGACTGGCTCTCAAACGGAACCAGGCAACTCCAGTGAAGGTGCTGTAAACGAATAGTAAAGGTCAGAAACTCTTTCTTGGTTGTAGTACTTGGGGGAGGTGTCAGAATGGAGGTAGCATTTGGGTTGGCTTTGGAAGACAGGTGTGCATATCACCTGTCAGGTGAGGTGGACATGAGTTCACCTGCAGAGGTATAGAATGATGGAAGAGTTCTGGAATGTTTGGGGATTAAATAATACTGAGGTTGACTAAGGCCCACTGTTTCTTAAGGAAAATAAAAGTCTGGAAAAGCTGGCCGAAACAAGCCTGTGGAAGGCCTGAGACACAAGATCAGGTGTTTTCACTTGATTTGGTCAGATACGCAATTTGGTCAGGTGAGTGAACAGGGCAACAAGTCGTGCTTTAGGAAGCTGAGTCTTGTCTTCTAGATCAAGAAGACCATCAGTAAAAATGTTCGGGAGGAAAAGGGCGGTGGCAGCGTGAGTAGAAAGGAGAAGATGAGATACTGGCGGCGGTCCGGTAAGGCTCTGAGCATGGAGGAGGGCCCAGGCCAGCCCACACTAGTCTCCTGGAGAAGAAAAGCAGAGATGGCTGATTATTTTCTTTAACATCCCCCGTGAACAGTGGATGACAGGAAAGGGATCCAGGGCCACTAATTCCCTGGATCATTCAATGATTTTGTTTTATTCAGTAGGTATTTCTTTTTAAAAAATTTTATTAAACTTATTGGGGTGACACTGATAAATAAAATTATTTGGGTTTCATTTGTACAATTCTACAATAAGTCATCTGTATATTGTATTGTGCTTACCCCCCCCAAAGTCACCATTTATACGCCTTTTGCCCTGTTCCACCTCTCCCCACCCCCATTTCCCTCTGACAATCGCCATACTGTTGTCTGTGTCTCTGAGGCTTTATTTTTCTTCGTCCCTTCATCGTTTTCACCCAATCCCTCAACACCCTGCATCTGACAGCTGTCAGGCTGTTCTCTGTATTTATGAGTCTGTTTCTATTTTGTTTATTAGTTTATTTTTTTCTTTAGCTCCACATATAAGTGAAATCATATGGTACTTGTCTTTCTCTGACTGGCTTATTTCACTTAGCAAATACTCCCCAGCTCCATCCATGCTGTCACAAAAGGTAAGATAAGATTTCCTTCATTTTTACAGCCAACTAATGTTCAATGTGTAAATATACCAAAGCTTTTATATTGTCTCATGTACTGATGGGCCCTTGTGCTACTTTGGAATCTTGGCTATTGTAAATAACGCTACAATGAACATAGGGGTGCATATATATTTTTTTCAAATTAGTGTTTTGGGTTTCTTTGGATGTATTTCCAGAAATGGAATTGCTGGGTCATAAGGCAGCTCCATTTACAACAATTTGAGGTATCTCCATACTGCTTTATACAGTGGCTGCACCAACCTCCATTACCAACAATAGCGCGTGAGGGTTCTTTTTTCTCAACATCGTCACCACCTCTTGTTTTTTATTGATTCGTTGATAATAGCCATTTAGACAGGTGTGAGGTGTTTTCTCATTGTGGTTTTAATTTGCATCTCTCTGATGATTAGTGATGTTGAGCATGTTTTCACATGTTTGTTGGCCATCTGTATGTATGTCCTCTTAGTAGAAGTGTCTATTCAGGCCCTTTGCCCATTTTTTAGTTGGATTGTATTATTTTTTTTTGGTGTTGAGTTTTATACGTTCTTTATAAATTTTGGATATTAACCCTTTATCAGTTGTGTCATCAATGAATATGCTCTCCCATTCAGTGAGTTGTATTTTCATTTTGTTGATGGCTTCCTTTGCTGTGCAAAACCTTTGTAGTTTGAAGTAGTTGCATTTGTTTACTTTTTCTTTTATTTTCCTTGCCTGAGGAGATACATCAGAAAAAAATATTGCTACAAGAAATGTCTGAGATTTTACTCTCAATTTTTTTCTTCTGGAATTTTTATGGCTTCCAGCCTAACATTTACATGTTTACTTCAATTTGAGTTTATTCTTGTGTGTGGTGTAAGAAGAGGGTCTAGTTTCATTATTTTTGCATGTAACAGTTAGATTTTCCCAATACAATTTATTGAATAGACTATCTTTACCCCATTGTATATTGTAGTTTTGTTTGTCAAAATTAATTAACCATAACGACATGAGTTTATTTCTGGCCTCTCTATTGTGTTTCATTGATCCATATGTCTGTTTTTATGACAGTGCCATGCTGTTTTGATTACTATACCCTTGTATTGTAATTTGATATGAGGTAAAGTATTTCCTCCAAGTTTGTTTTATTTTTCCCATGATCCCTGTTGCTATTCAGGGTCTGTTGTGATTCCCTATAAATTTTTGGAATATATGCTCTGGTCTGTGAAATACAACACTGGTATGTTGATAGGAATTGCATCAAATAAATCTATAGGTTGCTTTGGATAGTATGGACATTTTAATGATGTTAATTCTTGCTACCCATGAACATGTTGTATGCTTCCACTTATTTGTATCTTTCTCAATTGTTTTCTTCAGTATCTTATAATTTTCTGAGCATAGCTCTTTTACATCCTTGGTAAAATTTATTCTTAGGTATTTTATTTTATTTTTGGATGCAATTGTAAATAAGATTATTTTCTTAGTTTCCCTTCCTGATAGTTTGTTATTGGTGTATACAAATACAACTGATTTCTGAATATTTATTTTGTATCCGGCTACTTCAGTGAATTCATTTATCAGTTCTAGTACTTTTTGGTGGAATCTTTAGGGTTCTCTAAATACAGTATCATGTCATCTGTACACAATGAGACTGTTACTTCTTCCTTTCCAATTTGGATGCCTTTTATAACTTCTTCTTGTCTGATTGCTATGATTAGGAATTCCAGTACTGTGTTCAGTAACAGTGATGAAAGCTGACATCCTTGTCTTATTTCTGGTCTTAAGGGAAACACTTGTAGTTTTTGTCCATTAAGATGCCGGCTGTGGGTTATTGATAAAGGTATGTTCCCTCTATTACACTTTGCTGAGAGTTTTTATTGTAAATGGGGGCTAGATTTTATCAAGTGCTTTTTTCAGCATCAATTCAAATTATCACGTGATTTTCGTCCTATACCCTATGTGTTGTATCACATTTACTGATTTATAGATATGGTACTAATCTTGCATACCTGGAACAAAGCCCAATTGATCACGGTGTATAATCTTTTTGATGTATTGCTGGATCCAGTTTGCTAATATTTTGTTGAGGATTTTAGCATCTATGATTATCAGGGATATTGGCCTATAATTATCTTTTTTTTTTTGTAGTTCTTTATCTGGTTTTGAAGTTAGGATAATACTGGGTCATAAAATGGGCTTGGAGTCTTCTATCTTTTTCAGTTTTTTGGAATAGTTTGAGAAAGAGAGTTGTTAGTTTTTGTTTGAATGTTTGGTAAAATTCACCTTGGGGGCCATCTATTTAGTCCAAATCTTTTCTTTGTTAGAAGTTTTTTTTTTAATTACTACTATTTCATCATTGTAATCCATGTAATAAGATTCCCTGATTTTGAGTGATTCAGTTTTGGAAAATTATAGGTTTCTATGAATTTATCCATCTTTCAGATTATCCATTTTGTTGGCATGCAGTAATATTTTCTTACAATCTTTTGTATTTCTTTGGTCTCAGTTATTATTCTCCTCTTTCATTTCTAATTTTATTTATTTGGGTCCTTTCTCTTTTTCTCTCAATGAGTCTTGCTAAAGGTTTGTCATTGTTTCTTTTTAAAGGACCAGCTCTTTGTCTCATTGGTCTTTTGTACTGTTTTTTAAGACTCTGTATTCTTTATTTTTACTTTGATTTTCATTATTTTCCTTCTTCTACTCACTTTGGGCTCTGTTGTTGTTATTTTTTCTAGTTCCTTGAAATTTAAAGTTAGGTTGTTTATTTGAGCTTTTTCTTGTTTTTTAAGTAGGCTTGTAATGCCATGAATTTTCTTCTTAGGCTTGCTTTACCTGAGTCCCATAGATACTGTGTTGTTCTGTTCTCATATTCACTTGATTCAAGTTACCTTTTGATTTCTTCCTTGAATTCATGTTTAACTCATTCATTGATTAGTAGCATAAAATTTAACCTCCATGTCCTTGTGTGTTATTCAGTTTTTTTCTTGGGGTTGATTTCTACTTTCATACCATATGGTCAGAGAAAACGTTTGATATGATTTTAATCTTAAATTTATTGAGACTTATTTTGTGTCCTAATGTGGTCTAGCCTAAAGAATGTTCCTTGTGAGGCTCTGGGGTGAAATGCTCTGAAGTTATCAATGAAATCCATCTAGTCAAGTGTGTCATTTAAGGACCTTGTCTCCTTGTTGATTTTCTTCCTGGAAGATCTATCCATTGAAGTCAGTGGGGGGTTAAAATCCCCTACTGTGCTGTACTAGTGTCGATCTCTCCTTTTATGTCTATCAAGATTTGCTTTATAAATTTAGGTGTTTTTCTGTTGAATACATAAATGTTTGCAAGGGTTATATCTTCTTGTTAGGTTGATCCCTTTATCATTATGCAATGTCCTTCTTTGTCTCTTGTTATGGCCTTTATTTGAAGTCTATTTTGTCAGATGTAAGTATTGCTACACCAGTTTTTAATTTTTTCATTTTTGTTTGCATGGAATATTTTTTCATCCTGTTACTTTTAGTCTGTTTGTATCTTATAGACTCTCTCTCTCTCTCTCTCTCTATATATATATATATATATATATATATATATATATATATATATAGAGAGAGAGAGAGAGAGAGAGAGAGAGAGAGAGAGCTTGTTTTCTCATCTATTCTGGTATCCTGTATCTTTTGATTAGATCATTTGAGCCATTTACAGTTAAAGTGATTATTGATAGGTACTTACTTGTTGACAATTTCTTCTTCATAAATATATTCATCTCTTTTATTCTTCCTTTTCTCCCTTTTTTCTTCTTTCTAATCTTCCTCATCCTTCTTTTTAAAGCAGACCCTTTAGTATATTTTGTAATACTGGTTTCGTGGTAAAAATTCTTTTAACTTTTTCTTGTCTTGGAAGCTCTTTATTCCTCTCCTTCCATTTTAAATAATATACTTGCTAGGTAACATAGCCCTGGATGTTACCTTGCTCTCCATCACTGTGAATATTTCTTACCAATCCCTTCTGGCCTGAAATGTTTCTGTTGAGAAATCAGGTGACAGTGTTATGGGAGTTGCCTTGTAGGTAACTGACCATGTTTCTTTGGCTGATTTTAAATTTTTCTCATTGTCTTTACCTTTGCCATTTGGGTTCATCTTGTTTGGGACTCTCTATGCTTCCTGGACTCTATGTCTTTTTCCTTCACCACATTAGGGAAGTTTTCAGTTATTATTTCTTTAAATATGTTCTCAATCCCTGGCTCTCTCCCTTCTCTTTCTGGTACTCCTATGATGCAGATGTTGTCACACTTTATGTTGTACTGAAGTTTCCTTAAACTATTATCATTTTTTTTAAATTCTTTTTTCATTTTGCTGTTGTGATTCGGTATTTTCTGCTCCCTTATCTTCCAAATCACTGATGCAATTTTCTGCTTCATCTAATGAATGCTTATTCCTTCTAGTATATTCTTCATTTCAGATACTGTATTCTTAATTTCTGACTGGGTTTATTTTATGGTTTCTATGGTTTTTTTTTTCATGCTATTGTAGTTCTCACCAAGTTCCTTGAGAATCCTTATCACCATATTTTGAAGTCTGTATATGATAAATTGCCTATCTCCATTTCATTTAGCTCCTTTTCTGGAGATTTCTCCTATTCTTTCATTTGCGGCATGTTTGTTTTCATCCCCAGTTTGGCTGTCTGTGTGTTTGTTTCTATGTATTATGTAGTTGTGCTATGACTCTCAGTCTTGGTAGGGTGGCCTTACGTAGTAAGTGTCCTGTGAAACTCAGTGGCATAATCTCCTTGATTATCTGAGCTGGGTGCTTTAGGTATGTCTCTTGTGCAGGTTATGTGGGCCCTTCTGTTGTAATTGAGTCTTGATTGCTAATGGCCTGTTTGTGGTGGGGTCAACCCTCAGGCTGACTGTGAGGATCAACTCTGACCACAGTGTCTGAGCTGCTGTGCAGGTGCTGACCACACAGAGGAATTCACCTCAGCAGGATCTGTGGCCTGACAAGATCTTCCTTTGTATACGCCACTTGTGAAGCTAACTGGATCCTGCTTTAATGTCTGAAGTTGGCCACTAGGTGTGTTAGTTCTGGAACTTCTTGGGAGGGACTCTGATGCAGTCCAGTGTAAAATGCTGCCTGTGACTGGTTCTGGGCAACCTGTTTGGAGATACAAATGATCCACAGTTTGTGACTACCTCTGCTGGGACTGTGGTGTGTGGACAAGACCAAGTTGTGCACCAAGTCCGGCTTTTTACCAGCAGGAGGGTGGGGGATGGGTCAGCTAAAGTTACAATACACCCTGACACTGGCTTCTGTTTTTTTAATCTACCAGGTACCTGTTAGACTCAGTCACTGGAGGAGTCTCTGGTGGTACTTGAGTTGCATGGTAGGTTCTCAGTGAGTCACCAAGTAGAGGCAAACGGTATTCACCGGATTGATATAGGTTCATATCAGCACAAGTGCTGGGTCTGAGGCCACTCAGCAAATGTCCCAGGGTATTCCAAGTCTAGCTGCCACCGGATGGATGTACTTGTGGTGGGGTGTGGGAGCTCAAGGAATCATCAGGGTGAGGCCAGCAGAGCTTACCAGGCCCAAAGAGACCAAAATTAGGTCATACGAAAGGAGGGCTCTATACCACTCAGATGTGCCAGGGAAAAATGGCCTATGTCCTAGAGACACATAAGTCAGTCTGTCTCAGATGCTGTTGGGAGGCTGATTTCAGCAGGGCAGGCTGTTGGGAGTCATTAAGATGGGGCTACTGAGAAGTCATTAAGTGGGGCTAGCAGATTTTCAGTTAGGGGGAGACACCAGTTGGATTTGTGGGAAAGTGGGAAGAATGGCTTCCATCCCAAAGCCACATACAACTCAATCACTCTTACCCCCTGAGTCTGCCCAGGCTCCCCATGCTGGCTCAGGAAGCTGACTATTCAACAGGGCACAAGCTGCACAAGCCGGGCTGACGAGAGTCTAGTGGGTGGGGCTATTGCCTCCCCTTAGGCTGTTGCTGGAAGGAGGAGAGTGCTCCACCCAAGATAGATGGCATGCTGGTGTGGGGGAAAGACTCAGCACAGGGATCCTCACATCTGTCTCTTTAGCTTTCTCCCCAGAGCCACAAAGTCCTGTATTTCCTCACACACCTCTAGTTCACTCTGCCCTTCCTCTACCAAAGTCCAGGGTGAGTGACTGCTAACAAGATTTTTGTGTGTTGACCGTTTAAGAGGGTGCCATGTCCCTGGCAAACTCCTGTCTCTCCCTGGTGGACAAAATCCCTGCTGATTTTCACAGCCAGATGTTATGTGGGTGCTTCTTCCAGGCTTGGTGCTCTGGGCTGGGGAGCCTGGTTTGGCATTGAGATCCCACTCTTCTTGCTGGGGAACCTTTACATTTGAGAGAATTTCAGACTCTGTCCATGGGGGCGGCACCAGAACTTTTTGCATCTCTGCCCTTTCTACCAGTCTCTGTCTAGTTTCCCCTATAAATCCTTGGTTATAACACTTCTCTTCTGCTAGCCTTCAGTTGCTTATTCAGGTTGATTGCTGTATATTTTAGTTGTAATTCCAGTTTGGTTCTAGGAGAATGTGAGTGTAACATCCATCTACTCTATCACCATCTTGAGTTTCAGTAGCTTTTTTAAACTTTATTTTACTTTAAAATGGGACATGTATGAAGCCACAAAGATGGTGAGGATCATTGTACATGTACACACACACACGCACCCCTCTAACTTCTTCCAGCTTTTGAGGATAATGAGAGGAGTCCAAAAGAACTACAGGAAGAGGAAACAAGCAGGGGTATAGGATTGAAAAGCAGGTCTTGTGCTACGGTCAGGAAAAAGTGTTGAGGAGAGTCTCCGTGGGAGATATGACATTTGAGCCAGACTTGGTACAGAGTAGATCAACAGATGAACATAGGGGAGATGGCTGTGGCATTTCAGGTGAGAGCAAAGGTGAGGAGATGGAGAACAAGAGGCAGATTTGGGGCATGTTACATCGTCCTGTTGAAAAGGTATAGAGGCTGAACAGTCTTGTTTATAGCTAGGGTTTTGTTTTGTTTTGTTTTGAAGTCAAGAATAACAGTTAAAAATCCAATGAAGTGGTGTGGAATTTGTGGTTTAATTGTTTCCAGTTATATAAGGTTCTGAATTTTTTGTCGGGCTTAGAAGACATCCTTGTCAGTTAGCCAACTGTCAGGCATCCTTTGATTAGGTGATTTCCCCTTTCCTGCCAGGGGCTATGTCTTTTGGGCATTGACTGTTGGCAGTAAATAATCTGTTCTTGAGAAGGAGACTTTCATTTCTCACCATCCAAGGGTGGAAATCTTGCTGATTTCTCTATGGAGTCTGTTTAGGAACATTAAAATATGTGAATGACTAGACGTATGTGGAAATATATGGAAATCACCAAGTTTCATAAACATATTCATGGAAACTCAAATGCTCAAGGCAAGGACCAGGCTGAAATTAGTCTTTTGTACTCTTATGTCATCGTTCTGGATCTTCCTTCCCTCTCAGAGTTGTTGATTTACCAAAGAGCAACTAGAAATGTTATGACAACAGTATCTTTTTTATTCTAAATAAGAGGACAAGAACGACCACCCAAGGATAGGAGACACAATTAACCAACGTAATTATCAGCAGTAAATTGTCAGTAAATCTTAGCTATGTTCTTTCGGTAACATCATGTGCTGGTATTAGTTAGAGTAAATTCAAGAATATGTTTGTTTTTTCTTTTTGGCAGGGCTTGGTAGGAGGATGGTGGTTGGTATTGAGGAGTTGCTTATCAAAACAGAAAGGATTCTAATAAACCCACCGGAATCAAAGTCTAGATGCCTTCAGTGTGAGGTTTTAAACTTGATACCTGGTAGTATCCTCTTCCTAAGGCTGACATAAAAAATGGCCACAAAGTAGTTGACCTAAGAACAATAGAAATTTATTTTTTCACAGTTTTGAAGACCAAAAGTTCAAAGTCATGGTGTTTCCAGGGCCACATTTCCCCTGAAGTCTCTCAGGGTGCATCCTTCCTTGCCTCTTCCAGCCTCTGGTGGCTCCAGGTGTTTCCAAGCTTTATGCTGCATAAATCTCTGCTTTCCTCCTATGTGTCCTTGTATCTGAAATCTGCCTGTGTCTTTCTCTTATAAGGAAATCTATCATTGGATTTAGGTCCAAATCCAGGATGATCCCTGAGTTCTTTGGTTTAATTCCTCTGGCAAAGACTTCCTTTCCAAATAAGGACATGTTCTGAGGATCCAGGGATTAGGACGTAGATGTGTTTGGGGAGGATACCATTCAACCTATGACACTGAAGATGCATTCTGTGCTGGCTCATGGAAGTGCCCCTGGATGCTCAACAAGTTCTTGTTGATGGACGGATCATCCACAGGACAGCAGAGCAGAGTTGGACTGGGTTCAGTGCAAGGAGACGGGAGGTTGCAGAGAATCTAAGTAAGCTGCACTTGGAACAAAAGAAGTCATATTATTTACTGGGCAGAAATTATAAATTCATTACACAAATCACTGTGTGTTTCAGAAACTTATCAACAACTTTCTGGATAGATCCCAAGGCTGGGAACCAGAGATCCCCAAAGAAAGTCATTTGTCATTCATGACACAATGTGTTGTTTCTTTTTTTTTTGTCCTCTGCTTTAAAAATAGAAAACTTTGAACTCATCCAGTTGGACATTTGAAACACTGACCAATGTGAAACAATGAGGTCTTATGGAATAAAAGCTACATTTTTAAACCAAGTCTCCCTAAAATAAATGGAAGACAGCCCAGTAAATAACAGAAATCTATGGTTTTCTCAAGAATATTTAATGGCACCCCCATAAGGTAAGAGTCCCTTATTTTTCGTATGGGAATTTTAAGACATAGAGAAGCCAGAACCGTAAATGCAAAGTCAGTTCCCTGAACAATAGTTTCGAGATCACTTTTCTCTTCTGGCTGAGAAACATGGCCACTTCCACGTTTCTGCACTCTCCCCCGGTGCTGTGTGATGGTGGTAGGAAACCGCCAGGAGAGCACTGACTCGCTGGAAATGTTCTCCTTTCTAAAGTAAACAGCAAGAATGAAATCATGTCAGCACCATTTGCCAATTTTAGTTTTAATTGGCTCATATGCCTTTGATCACTGAAGGGGAAAGAAGTGAATGAGGGCTGGTGCAGGCTTAAGGACCAACATTATTACCTTGTATGTTTGTTTAGATCGTTTTCCACCATCCACCTGAGATGCAGTTATTTTTTAGCATAATACGGTTCCAAATCTTTCTGCAGGTGTTAAAGATGGAAATTGAAACTCGGGGATGATTTAGCTGAAAGTTACTGGAGCATTCATAAAGCTGTCAGAATTACAAGAGAAAGCACATTAAGAAAATGCCAGTGCTAGTTGCTATTAAATGGATATTCAAACATTGTCAGCATTGCTATGCAGAGAGGGCTGGTCTAATTTATAAGCTCCCGTACAAGGGAATAATGGTAGCTGTAGGTTCAAAGAAAAGTGGATCATAGAAATGACATTAGGAAGAATGATCATATGTTTCAAAACATACATCAGGACATGGGACTAAGGACATTTCCCTGATTTGTTCATTCATTTACATCTTTATATGATAGCCTCACTAATAAATCACATTTATAGAAAACAACAAAATAAACTGAAAAGGCACAAACTCAAGTTTTAGTCATTCAACAAAGACTTATTGAGTGTCATTTGTATGCCAGGCATGGTTTTAGGTGCCAGATACAATATAGACAAACAGACAAAATGTTGGCCATAGATGGTATTCAGTCGTCTGTCTTAACCAAGGTTTCTAGAGTGGTTGCTGCATACCAGGCATGTGCTATGGTTGATATTCTGTGAGTCGCAGTCATATACATCTGTGATCATATATATTTGGGGAATGAGGTGTTAGTGTGTGTCTCACCCTGAGAATTCTGGGGAGTACCCAGGAGTCTCTCATGAGTTGGCTGGTCACTCCTGACCATTGGCTGTTGCTCTGCTGACTTGGGCCTCAATGTATAGAGCAAGCGCTCTGCATGGAAACCTTGTTCCCATTTCTGTGACTGCCTCTGTGTCTATAGCCTCAAAGCTGGTGGAGCTGGAAATGGGGGTGTGCTAGTGGTGTCCCTGGCACGGAGCCATGTGCCAGGGACTGGCGGTCTATGTGATCGCCTTCTCCAGCACATTGAGCTCAGGTTGCTTGGGCCTCCAGTGTTATGATGGATGTTTAGTCAATTCTTTCAGTTACTTTTCTTAAGCAGAGACTCCGTTGCAACCCTGCATCTGCCTGACATGTCTGTAGCCATTTTCTCAGTCCCACGTACAGCTGAAGACGTCAGCGTGTAAAGGGAGAGTGGAGGCACCTCATTCCACTCACTGTTGGCCCCCAAGACCCGGACCCCGCCAGGCCAAGGCATATTATTGTACACATGTACATTTTTAAATACAAGATGGCCTGAGAAAATCTGGGGCAGGTGGCCTTAGGAATATAGCCGCTAAGTCAAAATCGAATGCCACAAAGGTCAAGGTAGAAAAGCTAGTATTCTATGAAAATAAACAAGAAGATGAGCCAGGAAACAACTACAAAGTAGGGAAACACATTTGGGTTATGAGCTCTATACCCAGTAATTAGGTTGAAATTAGGGTCCAATAAGTATAAAATGAGAATTAACATATAAGATTAGATTAAATTGGCAAAGAATGTAACGATCTACACCCCAATTTCCACCAGGGGGAATTATTACTTACGTTTATTCTGCCATTTAAAACAGGAACATAAGCGCCGACTCTGACGCAGACTCTGCATTAGGTAACGGGAAGATGAGGAAAAGTGAGTCCTGGTCCCACCTTTAAGCAACTTCGAGCCTAAGACAAGGATCAGAAAAGTACAACCCTCTGCATTCGTTTTTGTACAGTCTGTGAGCTAACAATGGCTTGTACACTTTTTAAATGGTTGGGGAAGAGAAATAAAAAATACTATTTTTTTTTTTTATTTTTTTAAAGATTTTATTTATTTATTTATAGAGGGGAAGGAGAGAGGGAGAGAAACATCAATGTATGTTCCTTTCCACCCCGCAGGAGAACAGCCATCTATACACCACTAGGCTAAAAATACTATTTTTTGATGTGTGAAAATTACATGCATATAAATGTCAATGTTAATAAACCAGGTTTTATTGGCACACAGCTGTGCCCACCCATTCACGTATCGTGTGGCTGCCATCCTCCTGCAGGGGCAGAATCGAATACTTGCCACAGACACAGTGTAAACCACAAGCCCTGCGGTCGAGACGCAAGTGCCTGACTGAGGGGAGAGTACGGAGGTCAAGATGTACCCAAGGGTCTCCCTAGAGCGTTGAGGGGGTGATTATATAAAACAGGTATAATTTTCAGTTTCCTTAAGGTCACTAGAACAAATGCACAATTAACCAAAAGAGACTTTTAAATTTTTTCTTTTTTTGCCATCACCTACACAAGGAGCCAAAGAAACAGAAAATAATGTTGTTATATGTCCAGCTTAACTCTTCTGTGTTTTAACTTACTTTATTGTTAGTTTTAACATTGTTTCAGCTTTCTCTTAACAGCAGTTTATACCACAGATACAAAGTTTGCTCTATTACCAGTTGTCCTATATGTATTATTAAAGTATTATTTGTTCAGGATATCCTGCATCGGATGGAGCTTATAAAAAATAAAGCTTCTTTAATTTTTAAGTGGTCTGTAAGTTGTGGTCTGGAGCAGCTCATCGAGGCTGGTTCAGCACGTAATTTAGATGGCAAGTCTCCCAGTGAGGCCAGAGAAAGGGGTGCCCTCTGAGCGAGGTCTTTATATTGGATTGGTCTTCTTCAAACTGGGAGGGGTGAACTTGGATGCCATTGGGGTGGGGACGTACCAGCTGTGGCAGTGAGCGCTGCCTGGCTGACCTCAGAGGCTTTTATAAGTAAGACTTCTTTCATGTCTGACCCAGAAAAGCTGAGCAGGAAAAGACAAAACAAAACAAAACAAAACAGAGAGAGGTGGAGGGAGCTATCTGGGGCTTTGATGCCATTTTGCTCTCTCAGTTCTGGCATTCTCTGGTCAGAGTGTAAGCTTGTGCTCTAAAGGGCACATGGTCAAGGACACAGGCCCGTGTCCACACTGACTCACTGACAGGCAACACTGCATTGTCTGTGGGGTAGGATGCCTGGATTTGAATCCTAGTTCTGACAGTCAACAGCTTTGTCACTTTGGAAACTTGACTTACACAACAGTAGCTATCTCCCAGGGTTATTCAGACTTAAATAAACTAATTGGTGAAGACCATGAGGAATAACACCTGGAATGTGGCTGAGTCCTTCACATTTGCCTGATGGCAATGATGACGGTGATTAATATTACTTTGCTTCCTTGGAGAGGTCCTTTCAGAGTCTACCCTAAACACCATGTGTAAGCTCTTGACATTCTCCCAGCACTGCATCTTTATAGGGAGAATCTTTCTCATCATCTCTATTTTTCCCCTGAATTCTAGTCTATTTCATCCTTCGTTCTGTTTTTGTCTTACTTCTTTCTTTGAAATCCAGACTATAGCAATCTAGCTTATACGCCCAGGCACTAACTTTCATTAGCCAAGTGTGGGGGAGTGCATCGAAGTGACTAAATGGTACCCGCTGAGTGATACCACTGACGATCTAGGTTCTGTCTTAAAGCATCGCTCACTTCCTTTGCAGCCAAAGGAGTGACCACTGCATATTTGTTGGATTGAATTGAATTCAGTTCTTGCTTTGACAGTGATGAAGATTCTATTCTCAAAAATTCATTGCCATTTTAAATTAGCTAAGAGCTCAAGAACTGGACAGGTATCCATTCATTTACACTGAACGACCTGATACCTTCTGCCCGACTGTTTTGTTCGGGAAAACAGAGTTTAAAATCTCTGGCTCTTGATCTATATGAGGTATGTGTTATGATTCTTCAGGCAAATGACCCTTATTCACAATTTCCTGAGAGCCTTGCTTGAAGTATGGCCTTACTAGGCCCCTTATCTGCTCCCAGCTGATTTGTTATTGACCCAGTGTCCCCCATTTCCTTGCTCATCTCCGAGTTTCAGACATGCTTGCCAGGGGCTGATTTAAGATTGTAATAGAGGATGAGTGAGTGTTTCATTTATCTATTTCTATGTAACAACTTAGCAGCTCGAAACAACAAGAATTTATTATCTCATAGTTTCAGAAGGCCAGGAAGCTGGGAGTGGCTTTGTTGGGAACTTTGGCTCAGGATCTCTCCCAATGCTGCCATTGAAGTGTCAGTCAGGGTTGTGGTCATCTGAGGTTTGATTGTGTTGGAGGATCTACTTCCAAGGTCATGAACATGGCTGTTTTCTGGAGGCCTCATTCAGATCACTGCCATGCTGCTCTCTTTGCACACACGCAACAGCAACCAGCTTCCTCCAGAGGAGGTGAGCCATGTGAATGAGTAGGAGTCATTCCATTCCAAGGTGGAAGTCACAGCTTGTGTAACCTAACATCAGAGGTAGCACATTATCATTTCTGTACAGTATCGAACACAGTCATCAACCCTGGTGCAATGTGGTGGAGAAGGCACTAGAGAATAGATAACAGAACGTGGATTCCTTGGGGCCATCTTGGGCCTTGGAAGTTGACTATTGTATTTTGCCCTCTGATCCCCAGTGATTCACATTCCCATATGCAATCTACATTCATACTTGCACAAGGCCCCCTAGAGTATCTCACTAAAGCATCAGCTTGAAGTCCAGGATCTTGTTGTCTAAATAGGGTCCAAGAGAAGAAGAGACTTCTCAGGTATAGTTCTTTAAATGGAACTCCTCAGGTACAGTTCTTCTTCACTTCTGAAACTAAAGAAACAAGTTGTGTGTTCCCTGAACCTAACATACACTGGGGGCAGGTACAGGATAACTGCTATGGATATTCCTCTTCAAAAAGGGGGAAATGGAAAGCACAAAAAAGTCACCAGTATTTTAGAAATAGCAATTCTGGAATCCAGCTGGACAAATGTCAGGTATTCCTGGATTATGTACTGAGGCTCAGGAATAATTCCTCGTGGCTCTCAGCTCTTCTTTAACGATTTCTACAGTAAAGGAAAAACAAAGGATTCAAATAAAGCTGAACAGTTTTCCTCTGACCCTAAAGCTGAGAGTAAGAATATAATAGTGCCCGGGAATGACAAGAGTAACTCACACATGGAAATGGCCACTGTCATACGGCGACTGAGAGGGTACACAGCCCAAATTCTCCTAGGAGCTGTTTGGCAGTGCTTATCAAAACCTTAGACCAGTGATGTTACTCATAAAAATTATTTTAAGAAAATGTGCAAAAGGAAAAATATATATATACAAAGTAATATATAGGTACATATTACTTAGGTACTATAATGAAAATAAGAGTTTGGTTTTTAAAAAAGTGTCTTTCTACTATACTATTCTGTCACTAATGATATAAAGGCATGGCTCAACCTAGAAAGCTGTTTAGTTTTGTTACTGAGTGAAAAACGAATACAGAGTGTCTGTCATATTTTGTAAATACAGCTACAGAGATACTAACAGGGATGGCGGGATGAAGAATGTTAGCGGCATTTATCTTTCTTTAGGTGGTGGGATCATGGAAGATTATTCCTTTTTTGTGTATCTTTATATTCTTATTTTCCGTTGTAAATGTGTACCTTGTGTGATAAAATATAAATTTTTTTCCTTGATATCAAAGTTGTGAGTGGATCTTCTTAAATCTGAAGGCTCCTGGACCCAGGCAGCCGCAGCTGCATTTCTAGCTGGGCATTTCAAAATTCTGTAAAATGTGTTTCAAGTTGTTTCATTTGTGGGGGGGAGGGGTTAATTTCATTCAGTACATTTCAATTTAGATTTTTTTTTTGCTTGGGTTCTCTGTATATTTGCTCTGTGTACCTAGAAAACTCGCCCTTTCCTTTGGTAAGTAAAGCAGTCAGAGAACAAAGCCACCAATGTGATTTGAGGTGGTGTGGATCAGAATGAATTAAGCTGCAGGAAATGGTTTGGGACTGTTTTTCAGGATTTTTTTTTTCAGTCTTTTGTATTCAGGGCAGATGGAAAGCCCAAGTGAGAGAGGAGGACCTTCAGGTTCTCAGGTTTTTAAAATGCAGATCTCGAAGACCTTAGACTGAGTTTCCTCAGTAGGACAGGAAAAGAATTTGGTGCAAGAAGCAAGCAAATAGCCTTGGCTGAGACATTATCCCTCCCACCTCCCTAAGTTTCTAGGGCTCTCTGTCCTCTCCTCCTCTGTCAAATACCCTGCCGCCTTTTCTTCAAGCTCCCTAAACTGCCAGCGCCCTTGAATTTGGATATCTTTTCCAAAGAAAGTAGAATTAATGAGAGAAGTTAAAGAGAGAAAATGAAAGTTTATTTTCTAGTTTTCAGGGGCTGTTTCTTTGTGAGACAAATAGCTCAAGATTGTGCCAAGTTTGTGTGTGTGTGTGTTACTTTGTTTTACTTATTTCTGCACACACACATTGCCCTAATGCTGCTTCTCTTGTAGCCTTCTGACCTACCCTCTCCCTCAAACAGCACGCTCTTCTCACCCCACAGGATTCTGAATCGGGTAGCAGTGGTAACGAGCAGGAGGAAAACGGGATACACAGGGTAGTGCTGGCACCGACGAGGGAGCCAAAGTGGCCGAGAGATGGTCTGAACAGAACAGGCTGTGAGATGTCAAGATACAGATACTCTTGTTTTTCTCAGCTTTGTTAATTTATTTGTTTGCTTGTCTTTAATTTATCCACCTATTCTTCAAACACTAATGTATCAATAGTTCCTATGTATGTGAGACACCTTACCAGACCAGTGAGATAGACAGATAAGCCTGCTTCCATTACTCAAGTGATTCATGGTCTAGAGCCAAGATCCCCAAATATGTATGTTCATCAGAATCATGGGGAGACTTTTGTAATGATACAGATATCTGGACCCCATCTCAAACCTCCTGGATCCAGACTGTCAAGAAAGGTTTCAGGAATTGGTATTTAATCAAGCTTCCCAGAAAATTCTGGGTAGTCAGCACTGGTCTGAGGACCAGTGTTAAGAAACTACTAGTAAGGACTTTGTGATGCGAGAAAGAAAAAAAAAAGTAGTGAGGAACTGAATGACATTGTAGTTACCAGGCTAGCCAGCTAGCTCCTCCTCTCTTGTCTTCTTACCATGCCTCCTTCTGTGAGGGTCCAAGCCAAGGGAGGTGCGTAACAAGTTGCCCCAAAACTCAGTGCCTTACAACAACAACAATTTATTTTTCACAAGTCTGTAGGCGGACTGAGACCAGCTGGGTGCTTCTGTCCCATATGTGGTAGTGGAGGTCACCCAATTGGCTACATTCAGCTAGGAGTTCCGCTGAGGCTGCAGCGTCCAAGCCGCTGTCCTGTCCTCTACAAGTTCTGCCCCACGTGGTCTCTCATCATTTGGTGATCTAGTTCAACCCTTCTACCACGTTTCTAGCTGACTTCCAACAGAAAAGTAGATGATGCTAATAGTTTTTTTAAGGTCTGCATTCAGATGTCCCAGAATATTACTTCTGCAGAATTTCATGCATTCTATTCATCAGAGAAAGACACAAGGCCAATCCAAATTCAAGGACAAGAGAAACAGATTCCCCTTTATTGAGAGGAGCAGAAAAGAATTTGTGGTCATCTTTAATCCACCATAGATTTTTTTAAAAATCCATAGGAATTGTTATGCTGATTTATAAGGCCTACAAACCCCTCGACTTCCTAAATGACTTCAGACTAGGGGTTGTGGCTATGGTGCTGGAAATCAGACATCTTTGACCAAGATCTTGGCTAGTTGCGTAAGGGGCCATAAACGAACAATAAAATTTAATAGGACAGGCTGTAAGTACAAATGGGCTTTACTTCATTGTGACTACATAAAAAAGAGCTAAAGGTAAATAATGGACAAACAAGGCATGAGAATGTCGTCTAGCCTTCTTACCAAAAATGAGCAGGCATGATATTGGATATATCTAGAAATTCTAAAGCATAATGAAACCATGACTAGATTATCATATCCAGTTTGAGCCTTTATGATTAAAAGTCAAAGTTTAGTACAGGCATATGAATGATTTTTTCTTTCTTCAAAGTGTCAGGGCCCTGGACTTGATTAGGAAATCCACGCTAGCACACCCGGGAGATGAGGAGTTTGGATGACCGAAGAAAAGCAGCGGAATTCCAGGTCATTAGCCACCTGTTGGCTCTGTAGAGCTAGGACTTAGGACATAAATTAGGCCGTGTCTCTTCTCTGTTTCCCCTCTTTGGCTACTTAGATTTCTTAAAGTAAAACCGAAGTCCTTGTAAGAGCCTGCAAGTTCTCATCTTGTTGGGCCTCCCCGTCTAACTCCATCTTCTTCAAATACCCCCCTTTCCCATTCCATTGCCACCAGAGCTGCCTTTCTGTGGTCTCTTGAAAAGGCCAGCACACACCTGCCTCAGGGCCTCTGCACTCAGTCTTCCCTCTGCCCGGAGTGCCCCTCCCACAGGTGTCTGACCAGCTCACGCCCTCACTTCTCTCAGGCCCCTTGCCTATATGGCATCGCCCTTTGCTCTCATCCATATCCCTACTACTCTGCTTTCCTCCCTGCACTTACTGCCATATGTTTATGTCCTCATCTGCACATTTTTTGCCTCTCCCCACCCCCCAGCATGTGAGCTTCAGAAAAGCAGCAGCATGATTTTGTTTTCTGTTATATTTCCAGAGGCACCAGTGGTGCCTGACACCTTACAGGAAGTCAGTAAGGGTTTCCTGAGTACATGAAGGAGTCTCCTTGTGAGGCTCAGGGAATCTTAGTTGGGAACAAGGTTTGCTAAGAAAATTACCAACAGTCTTGTATTATTCTTTGAGAGTTCTGCCTTAGGCTCGAAGCAAGAGAATTGAGGCCCACTCTCTCAGTCCAATTCTTTGTGTCCCACTGGTGGGGAGAGATGCTGTCAACCCAGCCCATGGTTAGTGCATCAGGAGTAAAGGTGATGTTGGGATTCTTGGGAAGTAGGAGAGGGCAAGGCACCAGATGGGTGAAGATGGCGACCACGACTGGGACACTGGGAGATGTAGGTTTTCTCACTACCAGAGTAAGTTCGAATGCACATCTGGAATTCTTGGGCAGGGGTTTATTAGGGTTTTGAATCTCTCTTTTGGTAGAAATGGTAGTTGTTTTCTAAAATCTAATGACTATAGCAGAAACATGAGCTTAGGTATCAAATTCCCTACTTTGAATTTCATTTGACCACTTGTTAACTGAAAACCATAGACAAATTACTTAATCTTTTTAAATCCTAGTTTTATTTTCTGTTAAATGGGGGTTTTAGGAACCATCTACCGCACCTTCCCAGGTCATTATGCAAATCAGGTAATATATTCCATGAAAAGTGGCTGGAACATGTACATGTTTATTATTATTATAATCATTACCATTTAGTAACTTAAATCCTCTGAGTCTCATTTTCCATTCAGTAAAATGGGATGGTGACCTACATTACAAAGCTGCTATCCCAGCTTTGCCCTGGAAACAAAATGTCAAAAAAGTTTGTAAATGTGTGTGCTTTATCCAGGAGTTAGTTATCATTCATGGAATGCAAAGATTCAGCCACTGTCGCCAGCTCTGTCTCCCCTCCCCTGTGGAATGGAGTCCATGTGACAGCCCCTCAGCCCTGGCTGTGGCCCCCCAGTCTCCAGACTCTCCAGTTATGGTGTCAGACCACCATCTAGGCTTGAGGGGACCAAGGACTAAGTCCCAGATGCAGGATAAACACAGGCCTTTCTTTGGTTAAGTCTCTGTGAGGGTCTCTGGAAACCGTGATGGAGAAGCATACATTAAGAGCTGACACTGCAGACTCATCCGATGGCTATCAAAACTGTCAACAAAGAAAGCTGTCGAGTGTCTTTCCCTGAGGTTTTTAAAAAGAAGTCTTGCCTGAAAATGAAGTCTGAATTACATGACCTCTCAAGATCACGTCTCGTTAAGATTCCGTGTCACTCCCTGGATTTGTGTAGCCTCTCTTTTGGAAAGTAAGGCCTCCAAGTAATTAAACATCTGAAGGAGCTGGGCATTCATTATCTGAGCATTAATTCTCAGGGCAGAGCAGGCTATTCTGCAATTTTAAGTCATTTTGGTAAATGGTCATTTGAATGTTATCCAGCTGATGGAATTAGAAAGAGATTTTGAACTCAATCTCTCTTCACATTCCTGTTCTTGGGTTTCTGTGTCTAAAGGTTTTTGATGAACTTGCTGTTGAGTTTCCTCTGTAGACACGTCTGTCTCCCCTGTGATACAGGGGCACGTCAGGGGCTAGAAACCTGTCTTGTCCCTGCGTGTCCCTCGCTGGGTATAAGGTGTACAAAGCAAATGTTTTCTTTTGTTTTGAATAAACAAATGAATAAAATTTCAGAGAAATTAGTCAATTGATTGTGACCAAACTTGGGATTGCTACTAAAAAATTTCAGCATACTTTCTGGGTTTGCTTTGTGGTTGTCTGTCCCTGGAAACAAAATAATTAGCAAATATTTCTAAATTAATTTTAATGAAATTATGTATACTTCCGGCATCAGGAGAAATCATTTCAACATGTGGGGTTTATCTCATTTCACCAAAAGAGTAGAATGAGACTCTTTTTTCAAACCACTCAGAACCTGGAACAGAAGAAGGTCCTTGGTTATGTCGGCCGTGAGAGTCGGGATGAGAGTCCTGCTCCAATCCCATGTCTGGTGTTTTATCATCTGGTTAAAATGAAAACACCTGACAAAAATTGACAGTCATGCCTTGAAATGGGGTTAGATCGAAGTCACAAGATTAGAATCTTGATTCTGACTTTCTTTAATACTGTGGACCTGAATTTCTGTGTGGGTTCTGGGGGCGGAGCGGAGAGGGAATGCTCTAATGTTCTATGACTCACTGCTGGGTTTCTGGGAACTCACCCACCAGAGGGTGGAAATAATAGGGGACTTTATGGTTTGAAGTGAATTCTTTGAGACCAGAGCGTCTCACAGCGCCCAATGCCTGAGAAGCGCAGGGAGTACT
Source organism: Artibeus jamaicensis (assembly GCF_021234435.1). Lineage (NCBI taxonomy): Eukaryota > Metazoa > Chordata > Mammalia > Chiroptera > Phyllostomidae > Artibeus > Artibeus jamaicensis. The sequence goes on from NW_026521883.1 coordinate 22,914,629, forward strand.
CATCGCCTCGTGGGTTCATGGCTGAGAGTCAAGGTGGTGTAAGCAACTGCCTTTGAGGACAAGCTGAACTGGACTCTTTTCTCAGAGCTGCCACTCATGAGCTTATCACCTTATATATCAATATGTTCACATTACTAAGTTATTTGAAAATCTTCATACTTCTACTTGAGAGATGGAAATAAAAATAGTGCCCACATTATGGGGTCGTTGAAAGGACTGAAATGACATGGTTTGTAGGATGATGTAAGAAGCACCTAATACAGAGCAAGGACTAAAATGTGCCTTTGTGTGGACATTTTAGATAAAGAATTGAAAATTTATTAGGAAAGAGCCTACTTAGTAACTGACCAAACTCCAAAAGAAATGCTAATACTATACTTAATTTTTATGAAATAGCATTTTAAAAAGTTTTTTTAAAAGGGTACATGAACTGAAAATAAGACACCTACCTAGACTCGTGCTGGTGAATCCCTGTTGTTTTCTTCCATCTTTATAGCAACTTCTACTAAATGGACTCAAGCTTATTGCTAGAAACTTACTCACCTTATCTTTTTAAAAAGCAACCCATCCAAAATCATGACGTTTAATGGGCTTTACCTGTTATTAATATTTCTTAACATAGTTTCCCCTTTTTTGATATTGAGGTATTTCAATGAAATAGTTTTCCAAAACAATATTTTAAAAATTATTTTGAATATAACATCAGATATTTACTTACTATAAATAAAAGAACATCTGCCCTGGCTGGGTGGCTCAGTAGGTTAGAGCATGATCCCTATACACTAAAGTTGTAGGTTCGATCCCCCGTCAGGGTATATACAAGAATCAATCAATGAATGCATCAATAAGTGGGACAATTAATTTATCTCTCACTCTCTCTCTTAAATTAATAAATAAAACTTTTTTAAAAAGTAAAAAAAAATAACAATAGGGTTGTGGTGGTGGTTGGAGATGCCGGTGACCACGATGATTCAGGGGCAGAGACGAGGCCGTTGGTTCCCTGTCTGTGCTGTTGTAGATTGCCAAGAGGATTAAACAAATGAGCTTGTGTAGAGAGTTTAGCTGAATACCTGTTACACAGTACATACTATTAAAGTGGTAATTTTTAAAAGAAAATATGTAAATATTTCCACACTCTCCAAAGTAAATCAAGCTTCCACTCATGAAGCTGTAGGAGAAGGAAGATTTTGCTACCGTTGAGACATTTTTCTGGGCAGTGTTGTTCAGGCTCATGACTAAGAAGAAACAGTTTATTTCTTCCTGGACGTGCTGTTGTCTCAGAAGACGAGAGGTGCTCTGTCAGAGAACACCAAACACTTCTTTCTCCTCCTCTTTCCTCAAGCTCCCTTTTGTGTTCTTCCCCTCCCGCTTTGGTTGGTGTTCAAGTTACTTTCCCTCCGCTGCAATGGCCCCCTCGCATCTGCTCCTAGTCCTCCTTTCCTGCTGAGCCACATGAGTCATGAGGGCCACTGGGACAGAGGTGCAACTGTTCTTGGGCAATCAAAGAGCTTCTCATGCCCTGTGCAACGTCATATGGTGATGCTGCAAATGCCAGCTAAGAGCTGGGCCCACTTTCATCTCTTCCTTTTGAAGAAATCCTTTGTTGGGATGTACTCGGGAACACTATTTTGAGACAGAGTGTGTTTGAACCCATTTGTTTTGCTTTTTTTCTCAGTCCTTATGGAGGGAATGGAAAGTTGGAATCTGTGAGAAAAACTCTTACTTCAGCGAGGGGGAGACTCCCATGAAACTTTGTCCCAAACTTGGATTAGGAATGAGGCGGTTTCCCTGGAGAATGGGTTTGTCACTCGCCCTGGGTAACTCAGGAGGCCTCCTCTGCCCAGATTTCACTTAGGTCTCACAGGTGGCCCTTGGAGTTGACCAAACAATTATGAACTTGTCTTTGGAAATCAAATGGGTTTTCTCATTTGAATTTTGTGAATCTGAGTTTGGTTTGTCACATCGTTTTTTTTTGTTTTGTTTTGAATGTTTCAAACTGGTTTGCTACAAAGCACTAGGAATATGTCAGGCTCAGAACTTATTTATAGAGCATGTTGGATTTTGAGAATAATCCCAGCAGCTTGTACTTCTGGCAGAGCTTTTGTAAACAGCTTTCTTCCTCACGTAAGTGAACACCTGAAAATGAGAGCAAGATTCCTTCTAAGTCCCAGCATTCAGTAATCATTGTTTTAGGTACTTGTTTACATTCAGTCTAAAAGGCCTAGTGTGGATGCAATGATGAGGGAGGAATTAATGTCTTAATCCCAGAACTGAGCTGATATCTTCTCAAAAGGAGATCCTGGTGAGAAGTACCCAGGACAATTAAGAAGAGCCTGAAAGATGGATGGTTTGGCCTTTTTCATCTTATTCTAATTCCAACAAGCGTCAGTCCCTGCCCAGGTCCAGGTATGTCAGCAACCTTTGCATGAGCAATGGATCATTTGTGCTTCCCCACATCTGACCTCAAACCTGGTCCGGGAATTGGTGCTGAGCATCTATTGTGTATACCCACATTATCTTTGTGGAAGGAAAGGGGCCATATATTAAACCTGACAAGTTCAGAGGAAGCCTGTGAAGTGGGTTTATAAATTTAGAGACCTAACATAACTGCATAGGATGGTTTGAAATTAAAACTTTTTAACTGAAAGCAGTTCATGGTCAGTAGTCATGTCCTAGGTTGGTATTTACTTAATTGAACCTGTCTATTGTCTTTCTTCTCTCAGATAAAGCACCTTTGGAATGTTAAATTTCCTTTTCCTGAACTCCTTAAAACATAGGCACTGCTCTAGGGGGAGACCACAAACTCCCCCTTTGCTATTGTTATGTTAGTTGTTCACTGCTAACTATACTGTACCCATCTGTGTAAAAGTGGGCCTATCACTTTGCCTTTTATCTAGTCCCAGAGGTTCTCCCCTGCTTTGCTTCCCCCCACCTCCCTATTCTACTACCAATGGATTTCTAGTCACCCCCTCCTGTTCCTCTTTTGATTATAATGCATAAAATGAGGTGCAAAACTGCCATTCTCTGAAGCATTTCTCAATCCATTGAGATTTTGTTTCCTAGCAATTGTTGACAATTTGGCTCAAATTAACTCACCAAAAATTCTCTATAGGTTTGAATGCCTCTTATGTTGACATCTTTAACCTTTGTAAGTACTCTGTGAAATGCTATCATCCTAATTCTTCAGGTAAAAAAGCTGAGGCTCATATAATCAAGTGACTCAATCAAGTATGGAAGATTAGAATTTCAAAGTCTGGCCTCAGCCATATTGCCATTCTCCTATCCAGAGGTGAGGTCAGTTTTTTTCTCCCCTTTAAACTTGGGAGGCCTTTGTGACTGCCTCAACAAGTTGAATGTTGTGGAAGTGATGTTGTATGACTTATCAGGTTGGGTCAATAAAAGCTGACAATTATCTCTCTAGGTCAAATGGACTTATCCAAGAAAAGGAAGAAGATCAAAAATATGAACAGTAAAATGACAACAAACTCACAACTACCAACAACTGAACCTAAAAAAAAACAAAAACAAAAACAAAAGAACTAAGCAAATAATTAGAACAGATTCCGAGAAATAGAGATCGCATGGAAGGTTATCAGTGAGGAGGTAGGGGAGAATGGGTGAAAAGGTACAGGGAATAAGTAGTATAAATGGTAGGTGCAAAATAGACGGGGAGGTTAAGAATAGTATGGGAAATGCAGAAGCCAAGGAACTTATAAGTATGACCCATGGACATGAACTAAGGTGGAGGAATGATGGTGGGAGGGGAGGTACAGGGTGGAGGGGAATAAAGGAGAGAAAGAAATCTGACAACTGTAATAGCATTACCAATGAAATATATTTTAAAGAAAGAATACTCACCATTGGAACCCAGCCACCATGTTGTCAGGAAGCTCAGGCAACACGGAGAAGCCACACGTAGGTGTTTTGGCTAGTAGTCCTGGCTAAGGTCCTAGCTAACAACCAGCAGCGATTCCCAAGCCTTCCAATGACTCCAGCCCCCTGCCTCAAGCCACTCCAGGTTATACCTAGTGGAGCAGAGATAAACTGACCCTACTAAGTTCTGCCCAAATTGCAGATCCATAAGCAAAATAAATATTGTTGTACTAAGATGCTAAATGCTAGGGTGGTGTGTGACATAGCAATAAAACCAAAACACTCAGCTTGTGTAGCTAGTCTATGGACGATGCAGGGTTCAAACTAAAGTTTGTATGACTTCATTCCACTGTAGCCTGGTTCCATCGTCCTGGACCCTTGTTCTCCTAAGCCTTACTCATCAAGGAACCCCTCCAGCATAGTTCTCTTTCAGCCTGGGACCCAAAGCCATTCTACCTCTGCTTGGTGTAGGTATGCTCAATGCTAGTCAGCCTCTAATTAACATACAATATACAGAAACCTGACCATCAGCATACACGGGGCAGATAGAGATCTGCCTCATAGACTCAAGACACTTTCCAGGTTAGATTGTGATTTTCATGAATGTTTCCTAAGGGCATAAGAAGAAGTATTGTGTAGTGGTAAGTATATAGTTACTGCAACCTGAGTATCTGGGTTCAAATCTCACCTATTCCCTTTACCAACTCTTTGACCTCAGGCAGTTTAACTTCTGTGTATCCTGGTTTTCCCATCTATAAAATGGGGTTAACTCAGTGCCTTCCTCACAGAGTTGCTACAGTGGATTGATGAATTAGGGTGTTAAATCTTTAGGTCAGTGTTCGGCATATTAGCTCTCAGTAAACATAACTTATTTATGGGTTGCCCATAATTTAGAACCGTATTTCACCACACACTTTTTTTTTCTACTCAGGTTATTGGACAGGAAAAAAATTATTCATTGTTCTCCTCGGCTGATTTTCTCTGTGGTTTTGTGTAACACGCTTGTGTTTTGTGTGGGAGGTGGGGCAAATGCTGCGGGACCTGCCTCTCCCTGCGGGGGGCGCAGCTCTCAAAAAGAGCTCCACCAAAAAGGTGGAGTAAAGACTCTGGCAGCCAGGGTTCAGCCTTGCCCTTGTCTGAGCTGTATCAGCTGCTCCGCCAAGTGAGAGCTTTTGGTTTCACTGTTAATTGTCTGTAGTGTGTGTGAATAGATGTGTGAACTGAAGTGTATTTTGGAAGACACTTGAGAAAATCGAGTGTCTCTCCATAAGGACTCAGGGGAGCCAATGGACGGACAGCGTAAGAGATCAGGGAAGTCTTTCTGCCTTAACACAGGCAACAGAGAGACACAAATAGCAGAATAGGACAGGGTGGTTGCTGACACAGCACCAGGGACCACATGCAGGACAGAATTCACTGGTTCTTTAGTCCAATCTCCTCCCTTACAGACGACGTCCCAGGGATAACACAACTGCCCCGAGCGGGCATGACCTACTTGGGCTTTAAGTACCTGGTGGTTTGAACATCTCTGTCTTAGACCGAAAAGGACATTTGACTTTGGGGTCTGCTGATGCGCTTACACTGTTCTAATAAAATGACTTGGATTTTCCATCTTCATAATTAACTTTCTGTTCAGTTTCTTTTGCTCAAAGAAAAAACAAGGTAGACAGGTAGCTGCAATGAAGTGATGTATATTTAGAAGTGCCATTTGCTGAAACTAGCCAAGTGTCAGAAATCGTAGGAAACATGCAATTATCCAGTCTGTCTCACGGCTGAGGAGTGCTGTTGGTGTGATGGCTAAATTAGTTTTATGATATTATTTCTGGCTTCAGTTCAGGTGAATCTAGGGACCCCAGGAGGCACACAGACTCTGCCATCTCTGTGTTTTCAGGACCTATCCTTGCTACAGGGGAACAAGTGCGATGTTAACACAAAATATAAATTGAAAAGCTTCTCTTGGCCCTTTGTGGACTGCCTGGCTTTTTATAACACTTGCCTGATTTCTACCACTTGTCTGTCACGCTCCTGATGGAGACAGCTCCTTCGCTCAGCTGTCTCGGTGCTCTGTTCGATGCTTAATGCCTCCTCTGTGAAGCCCATTCCCTTGGAGCCGGTGTTAATGAGGTCCCAAGAACTACTACACTTTTGTGGCACAATTTCAGTTTCCCAGAGAGATGGATGATATGAAACAGGAAAAAGGGCTCCCTTAAGTCAGCTTGGAGAACAGGACCACCAGGAGCCCCGAGTGGAATTCAATCAGGTGGTGCTACCGAGTAGGAGAGCAGGAGTGATCCCTTTGACAGGAAAACAAATTGAAAGAGAAAGAAAATCAGAAGACAAATGCCAGTGTTCAAAACGGGGGCTGGGAATAGAGGGCAGTGCTTTTGATCCAATCAAAGCTCCACACTGCCACGGTTTTCTAATATTCCAGGGGAGATTTCTATCTGACATTGGACAGGGTCTTGATTAAGGTGTCTCCTGAGGAAGGCAACTTTCCTTTGTAGCTTTTGGGTGCCATGATTCATCTCCGTTCCGATAATGGCTCCCATCTGGGTAGTTAGAGAAAATGCATAGATAGCCGGTGATTATGCCTCTTTGCTTCTTTTATCAGCTTGCATTTAATGACAGTTCTTTGCAGATAAGAAGCTGGGAATAGAATTCCACCATCCACACGCACACGTGCACACACATGCACAGAAATCTGAGAACTGAAGGAAGTTTCAGATGAAGGTGTCCTTGTTATTTTCTTGAAAATAAAAATGGCGCTGAGAGGTGCACAGCACATCCGGTGCTCTTTGAAACGTTTTGCCTCTCTGCCTCCATTGCTGTGCATTTCTAAGCAGAGAGACTTCAGGCAACTTCAGGGAAAGGAAAATACTTTTAGGTTTTAGCCAGTGAAGTTCTTCTCTGTGGGCAGCTCCAAAGCCAGTCCTTTGCCATTTGGTTCACGTACAGCCTAATGACTAGGAGATTTAGACAATCTGGTGTGAATCCTGGCTGCTCCATTTATGGAGCATAGGACCTTGGGCATTTTCATTAACATTTTTGAGATTCAGTTTCCTCAACTAGAAAGTGGAGAATCTTAATGTTGTTGCTACAGTGCAGTACGGACCAATCAAATAATGTATATAACTGTGTGGCATACTGTTTGCCAAGTCATAAGCGCTCCAATATTGGTACCAACTTTTTACAACAACAATGGCCTGAACTATTGACTATGACAGCACATATAAGACAGCAGTTTTGGAGATAAAGTCTGAGATTATGCACTACTAGCAAGAGAAAGGCATTAAAGAATGAGATTCACCCAAAGCGAGCTGATTTTAACTGTAAGGCTTTGCTCTCATGGAGCGGTGTTTTACAAGTGGGCTCATATTAAATACTTTTACACACTAGTGCACCATGTGACTTGTATTAGACAGCGTATCTCTCCAAACTGCCTGTAAAGGGCGGGTGCATAGTGGGTGGAGCGGGCACTGTGGTTTCTCTACTGAAATTGAGGACCGGAGAGAAGGTGCGTCCTGCACGTGGCTCACAGTCCTGAAGTGCAGTCCTGTGCACCACAGCGGTTACAGCTGCCTGTTCCACCAGAGGGTGGGGCTGGGGCTTGTGACCGTGGGGAGGGGGAGACTGTGCTCTGAGAAAAAAGTCTCTGGGATTGGGACATAACATCTGGGCTTGGCTCTCAGTCCTTTGATTCTGCTAATCAGGTTGTTCCTATGGTCATGCCCTACGGACATAACACACTATAAATGGGAGTGTATTTAACCACGATGCTGCTCTTTGACGTTCTATTTATTCGTCACTCATTGGTTCATCTAATGAGGACCCTCTTGTGCCAGGGCTGGAATCTCCTGTCTTTGTACAAAGTGTGCACCCCTTGCCCTTATATCCCACATCTTAGGAAACAACACAGCTGAGCCAGGTGCTCTGAGCCAGGTACTCCGGTGCATCATCGACTCCCCGCTTTCCCTTAATGTCCATTCCCAAAGAAAACATCTTCATATTTCTTGACTCACTTCTCTCCTCTCCTCTGGCTGACTGGTCTCCACCGTCGCTGACCTGTCCCTTGTTTAGCCTTCTGAGGAGGCCCTTCTTCAACTTGCTTCCGTATGTAGAACATAATCCAGAAAGCCCTTCAAGGACCTCTCCCAGAGCAGTGACCAAATCCTTGTGTGACCGGAAAGGCCTTTCCCGATCCGACCCTTCCCTGCCCAGCATCCCCGGCCACACCTGTCTGTCTCGTTGCTTCCGGAGCACTGGCTGGTCTCCCAGCGCTGCGCCTGCCTTCCTGCTTCCGAACCTCTGCTATCTCTTCATGTGGACGGTCTTTCCTCTGACCTGACAGCCTGAGAAACACCCATGTTTCCTTCTAGATTCTCTTAAATACCCCCTTCTCTGAAATCCTTTTCTCTTGTCATGTCTATGCAATTCTGATTATGTTCTCCATAACTGCCCTTCTCTGAATATTCCTCCAGTGTTGAACTAAGCACATTGGACTGTAATTGCCATAAGTCTCTCTTCCAACATTAGAAAGACAATCCTCCTCCCATCAAGGTCAACACCAGTGTCTTCAGTGCTTCAGTAAAATTTGTGGAGTTAATTAGAGAGACCTATCTATTTAAGGGGGTTGTATTTGAGGACAAGTGTCATGAAGATATTCTCTTTTGAAAGTTTCCCAGATTGCTCTCAGGTGAGATGTGTTTATGTCACAACGGTTTTCTGGCTGTAGGTAGTGAGGATGCTGGCTTCCGTGTCATTCTGTCTTACCAGAGTCAAGGGGTGCCTGCTGCAGAGTCAGAGAAATATCTAGGGCTCCTAATTATAGGATGGGAAGAAGTTCAGGGTCCAGAAACCAGACCCTAAAGGGTGGCCAATCAGAAAACAGGACATGAGTACACATAGGAGGATGAAGCACCGGGGGCAGGTGGGAGCAGTGAGCGAGAACAGAAAGGATAAAGGAGTGGCAGCGAAATGGGGACATGGGGCCACCTAAAAACAGACAAAAGTCTATTGCAACGGATCCTTCACTGCAGCTTTGAGACAGCAGCGAGGTCAGCTTTTACATCCGATCGGTACATCTTCCACTTCCTTCCCATCTTCCTTTTCCCCTCCTATGAATAGGAAATTCACCATACTGTCACTTCATCTTTTTTTTTCTTCTTTTATTTTTTAGAGTGGTTTTAAGCTCACAGCAAAATTGAGCAAAAGGTCAGAGATTTCTCAAATACCCCTTGACTCACACATGCAGAGTCTCCCTGAGTATTAAGCTCCTTCACCAGAGGGATGCATTTGTTACACTGGATGAACCTACATTACCACATGATTACCACCCAAGTCCACAGTTTACTTCAGGCTCACCCTTAGTGTTGTGCATCCTGCGGGTTTGGACACATGTATAGTGACATGTAGCCATCATTATGGTGTCATACAGAGTATTTCACTGCCCCGCAAACCCTCGGTGCTCTGTCTATTCATCCCTTTTTTCCCTCAACTTCTGGAAACCACTGATCTTTTTATAGTCTCCTTCCATCATTTTGCCTTTTCCAGAATGTCATATAATTAGAAACATATAGAACATAGGCATTTCAAATGAGCATTTTTCACTTAGTAACAGGAATTTAAGTTTTGTCTTTTTGTGGCATGGTAGCTTTTTTTTTAGCAGCACTGAATCATATTCCACTACCTGGATGTACTTACTCATTCATTCACCCATTGAAGGACCTCTTTGTTGCTTCCAAGTTCTGGCAATTATGAACAAAGCTGCTAGAAGCATCTGTGCAGGTGTTTGGGGTAGACATAAGTTTTCAGCTCATTTGGGTAAAACCCGAGGAGCATGATCGCTGGATGGTATGGTAAGAATATGTTTAGTTTTGTAATGAACTGCCAATCTGCTTTCACAGTGGCTGCCCCATTTTGCATTCCCACCAGCAGTGAGTGAGACTTCCTGTTGCTCTGCATCCTCACTGACCTTTGGTGCTGTCAGTGTTCTGGACGTGGGTGCACAGAGGCATCACATTATTATTTTTTATTCCAGAGTTCCATTTTTCAATTGAGCGTGTTACCAAAGAGGTTTAGTCAGCAAGGTCAAAAGCCATGCTATCACCAGATTCCTCAGACTCTTCTTTCTTTGCTTCTGCTTTCTTCTGTTCAGCTGGGGCCACAGCGATGGGAGGTGGCAGCACCGACTGCTGGAGCAGGGCCACCAGCCCCCTGCACTGCAAATGAGGCTCCCCAGGTTAAGGCTGGCAAGAGGCTTTGCAAACAAGCATGGACAGAAATGCTCAGCACTTACAGCGGCTCCTTTAATGAAGGCATTGTTTTTCACTGTCGTGCCCGATGAGGTCAGAGTAGATGCATGTGAGAGGTGACAGAGGCCATGGTGTGGCCAGTGCGGGGTGAGTACTGCTGGTGTGGTGTTGCTGGGTAAAGTGAGGTCCTCGCCCCTAGGTGGCCTTAGCTTTCCCTCATCAAGCACCTTGCTGGTGGCTGGGGAAAGCTCATTGGTATTTTAATGTATGTGTCCCTGATGATGTATGCTTTGGGACAACTTTTCATATGCTTATTTGCCATCTATACATCTTTGGTGAGGTGTCTGTTCAGGATCTGTGCCTGCTTTTAATCAGGTTGTTTGTTTTCTTATTGTTGAATTTTAAAAGTTCTTTATAAATTCTGGTTAACAGTACTTTATCAGATGTATTTTTTGCAAATATTTTCTTCCAGCATGTGGCTAGATTTTTTACTTTCTTGACAATGTCATTTGCAGAGCATAAGTTTTTAATTTTAATGAAGTCCAGCTTATCAATTATTTCTTTCATGGGTTGTGTCTTTGGTGTCATATGTAAAATGTCATTGCCATACTCAACCAAGGTCATGTAGGTTTTCTCCTATATTTTCTGGGAGTTTTACAGTTTCACATTTTACATTTAGACCTGCGATACATTGTACATTAATTTTTGTGAAGGTATAAGGTCAGTGTCTAGATTCATTTTTTTTTTGCATGTGGATGTCTACATCTTGCTTTTAGTGTGAATATTTTTATCATTAAAAGTGTGGAGGTTTATAATCATCCTTTATTACTTCATTTTGCAATGTTTACTTTTACTGCTTATCAACACCAGCCCATACTTGTCTCAAACTACTGTGAAAATCTGAGTAGATTTAGCGTTTCTCTGATTTTTTCCACTACCTACCACTTTTGACGCATTAGATTAAATTTCAGCCCTTGGCCAATCTTTCAAAGAAACAGGAAATGTCTCTTGCTGTGACACATTTGCTAGTGGCTGAGGTTTGAAACCAGGTGGGTATTAGTTCTTACACTGAAGCAATTTTTTTCCCGTCAAAGAGGCAGGATCACTGGATCAGCTCGGCCCAAACCTTTGCTTTGTATGGATGAGTCTCCTTCATGTGAACAGACTCTTCTCATAATTAAGCTTAACAATGTGCAGAATCCTTGAGAAACTTAGGGAAATAAAAAAGACAACAGTTTCTGCTTGGGAAGGGGAATCAAATGTAAATATAGCTGTATTTTCATTACATTGAAATTGTATGTGGATGATGTTAATATGGTGATCAGCACCGGACTAGACCGTGTGTGACTGGAGACAGAGAGATAACACAGCGGGAAAGCGGGTTTAGTTCTCAGAGAGGCTCATCGCACACTGTCGTTCTCACAGCTATCTCTAGAGGAGACAGTCCCGAGTTCAATGTTTCATCAAATGTGCCAGATAAGGCATGGTTCACAGTTGCTTTGACTCGTCACTCTGAGCCTGTGATGGTGGAAGGAAAGCCACCTCTCTCTCCTTCATGCTCTCATGCCTTTGCTATTCTGCTGAGGGAAAAATCAGTACCTAACACAGAGGGCAGATCTTGCTCCACCAGAGAGGCAGTGCTTCCCTTGCGCCCATCTAAAGACGATATCTCTGGCAGGCCCTGGCCAAGGACTGTCATGGCTGCAGCCAGCCCATGGATTTTCTGTGCATGGAGATTTTTTTTTTTTTGCAGTACATCCATAGTAGGCACCTGTGCTTTCCACCGCCCCTCACTGCCTCTCAACCCTGTCTTTCTTGAACCAGAATCCCTTCCCAGTGGCTCACTTTAGCATTCATTCCAATCAGCCGAGTGATTCAGGCTAAAGCTGAGAACAGAGGAGGGTGCCCCAGGTTTTCAAAGCCGACGTTCCTTTCTCCCTCTCGGATTCTCTTTTGAATGAATGGTGAATCTGGGTCACAGACACTCGAGATAGGCTGCTCAAGGTGCAGTTTGCTTTGAGGTTTTAAGACACTTATTTCAAACAGGAGTGAGAAAGCTGCCGGAGCGAGAAAGCTACCTGGCACCTAACAGGTGCTGTGGCCAGTGATGACCACTGAAACAGCTGCCGGCTTCCCAGGGCTGTGTTGATCAATAATTTCCTTTCCTTAAAAAAAATACATTAAAAAATTTCTTTGAGCCCTGGACTGTGTGGTTCAGTTGGTTGGGACATTGTCCCATAACCTGAAAGGTTGTGGGTTCGATTCCAAGTCAGGGCACATGCTAGGCTCGCAGGTTCTGTCCCCAATTGGGGTGCATAAGAGAGGCAACCGATCGATGTTTCTCTCTCACACTGATGCTTCTCTCCTCTCTCCTTCCCTCCTTTCCCCTCCCTAAAATCAATGAGCCTATCTCCGGGTGAGGACAGAAGAATTACATTGAGTTTTATGTGTTGATGTATATGTTATCTTTCATATGTAAATTATATATGTCTAAACATATATACATAAATAGAAATTTCAAACTTAAAAAAGAAAGCTTTATGGCTTTGCACAGGAGTCCATGAGATGTTCACCTTAAAGGATTTGCCAGTGAGTATTTATGACCTTTCCCTTTAGGACCAATAACATAACATTAACCATAATCACGCTAGTTACAGTAATAAAAACAACAGTCATGTTTTGAATATACTCCATGTCTAGATACAGCACTTAGAACTTTATGTACTTTTTCTGATTTAATTCTCATAACTTTTCTGACTAGAAGATGACATCCTCTGCATGTATCAAGAAATATAAGAAGAAAACCCAAAAAGGCCTTAAACGTACCATCTGCAATTTTTTTTTAGCCACCTGTTTTATTGGAATGTGCTGTACAATTCCTTTGGAACATGGTGTAGAGTCTGCAATTATGAAATCAACCTGAAAATCAGTTATCTATTTTTAAATGGCATTAGTAGGCTTTATTGTAAAGGTTAAAATTAAAAACAGTAACAACATAATAGCAAAAGGTATCTTTCAATGAGCATCCAAAATTCGCCAGGCACAGTTTTACCTGCATGGCCTATTAGCTGGCTTCAACCCTTTGAAATGGGCATCATCGTGTCCACTCGTAGCTGAGGAAACTGAGGTTCAGAAGCAGTAGACAACTTGCCTTGAAGACCCTCTGGTAAGTGGCAGCACCACTGTCGGACCAGACTGGCCTGACCCCAAAGCTCTGTGCTGCCCAGGAGGTCTGCAAAGAGCTGTGTGCAGCAGGGTGTGAGCCCACCTGAGTAACTGCTGGGCAGGGGTCAGGTGGTGAGCCGTGAGGAATGGGGAAGAGGTGAGGCTGCTTCGGGGAAGCAGCACAGACTGCATTCTGGGACTGAGTTCTTTCCTAGATTAAGCCTCCTGCATCCTTCATCCTTCAGTAGCAATGGCTTCCGTGCTGCTGTATTTACAATGTAGGGAAGGAGCTCTACGCGCCATGGGGAAGAGTTGAAATCCATACTCTTGGTCAGAGGCCATCACTGGAAGACCTGTTCTACACACTTACAGGAAACTGTCCACTCTGTTGATTCCCATGACAACCATATTACATGACATCATCTTCACCCACTGGCCACAGCAAATTCATCCCGAGCTGGATCCCCCAAGCCAAACTGTGCCAGTCATGGTCCCTTCCCTGAAAGTTGGGTGGGACTCAGAGCACACGGCTTCAGTGGGAGCCACGTCTGGCCAGGGCAGCTGAGAGAGCTGGGCTGCAGCGAGGAGAGAAAGCTATGTGGACATACTGAGCCACTCGGCGAGAAGTGGCCACAAAGGCATCCAGTCCCAAATTTCCGTCTGTTCCTGAGGCCTCACTACTGCTAACCTAGGGTTCAGTAAGACCATGTATACTGAAACAAATGTAGTATGACACTTTTCCATTTCTGTTAAAACGAATTAAGTCAGACAGAGTTTCCCAATTCTGGAGTGTTTGAGCCAGGTTCCAGGTTGAATGACATTACTGCAGCAGTGGGGGAGGGATGGCAGTGACGATGGCAGTGACAGAGAAGCCAAGGAGAAAGACTGTGTGTCCGAGTCTCCACCACATCCTGCACACTGAGGGTGCAAGGCAGTGGTATGCACAGTCCGGTGAGGGCGTTCCTAGCGGGCAGAGTAAAGTTCACCTCCTGCTCCCTCCCAGGCCCCTGCTGGATTAGAATGAAAGGTGGGGTGTCGATGGGCAGGGAGCCCACGGTAGCAGAGGAGTAGTAGCTTATGCTCCAGGGGAACCCACAGTTGGAACCATGGAGGAGGAGAAGGTGGCACCAAGAGAGAAAAAGTGTGACTGTCGTGGCCACACACTGCGGGAAACCTGCTGGAAGGGACTGGGGGGATCTGGGGTTTCTGTGATCTGTAGGAGAGCCTGTGGGGGGTGTGCTCTGTTGTTTTGGTGCTGCAGCCCCCCAGGACTGACGTGGTGTGAAGCAATGAACCTTCTTACACAGCTGAGAAGGGCGGGGGGTGAATCTGGGCTCAAATGAAGGGCAACTAGCAAAGCCAACTTACACTTCTCGAATTTGGCAGAAGCCCTGTTTGAATGTGAAGCATTGTGTTTCTACTTGCAGCTTCTCTCTACCGAGGCCGGGGGCGTGGGGCAGGGAAGCTCGCTCAGGCCGGCACTGAAACAGACACAGGGCTGTCCTTTCTCCATGTCCCCCCGCCCTCCTTCCAGCCCACTCACCCTGTGCACTCTGTGGCCTCACGCCTCCCCTTGGCAACACGCATTCTAACTCTGTAATTGAACTAGGGAACGATCCGGGAACTGAGTCTAATGGCAGTCTTACAAGATCTCATTCTGCTTTCCAACATTGCCTTTTCTTCCTTAAAAAAAAAAAAAAAAGAGAGATGTGTTATCTTTGCAAGGAGAAGTGCCCGAGCAATGCTGTGCTAGACCGACAGAAGAGGAAATGTAGCATCTACTGTATTTTTCTAAGTAAGAATATTTAGATGCTTCTTGCTCTTTTCTTTGTCCTTAGAAGCTCCCTGGCTTTCTGATAAAAAACAAATCCCTGTGATCTGTGAGCAGCATATTTCCGACCTTTGTGGTTCCAGGTCATCTTGGTGATGAAATGCTTTCAGTTGTGTTCCTGAGAAATTTGTCATTTATAAGTCACCGCACACATTTTATACCCGACTAAAAGAGAAATACGCACAGACACCATTGTACATGATGGAGTCCTTATGCATGACAATTGGAAAGTGTTTATGGGAAATATTATGAACAATTAATGATTTACTCCTCTGAGTTCTAACAATGTGTCATTTATTACCTGGGGTTGGTGAGCAGAAGCATATAAGTGCAAAATGTTATTAGTTTTTAGGGAAGGGATGATTAAGATTTGAAGCATAGCCTCGCCCCAGTGAAATACTCATTCTCGGGTAAGCTGCTTGCCGTTCAAATTGCAGTAGCAAAGAGGCTTTTGATCTGCACTCACATTAATCTTTTAAGCAGAAATGAAGCCTGGAAATTCATACATCTCCAAAGAGGGGGGTGCCTGGGACAGATGCCGTAAGCCTCCTAAGAATCATAGTGGGGATCAAATCTGGAGACATATCCACTGGACTCTCCGGGGACCTCTCACCCAGGCCCTGAGTGGGCTGGGGTGGAGGTGGGAGCCTTTGTTTGGCTCCGGGAGGCACTTCATCAGGAAAGGATGAGACATGCATCTCTGACTGATGGGCTGTTAGAGGTTTAAAATGTTTGACTTGGGTGACCTTAGGGAAAAACACCATCTTCTCTGGCTTAACGTGAATTAAATTTTTCGATTACTCCAGAGGAAGGAAAGTTACTAGCTCCAAGCATGCTTATTTGAGGAAAGCAAAATGAAATTAAACGCCCCGGAAGAAGGAATCTTAGCTCACTTATCACAGGGCCTTGCCCTTTGCCACTCAACAGCAGTGAAAATTTGATTGGAAGGTAATGGATATTTTAAATGGAGTATCTCGAATCCACCTAAACATGTTTTTATCCTGATAGAATAACTACTGATTTGTATGTTATGGGAAAGGAATGAAGCATTTTAATATTTTTTTTCTCCCTTCAGGGAGGATACTGTAGATCCCTTGGGTAATGAAAGGAGAATTCAACATAGGGACGTGTGGTCCTCCCGACGGCTGGCACTTTGCCACATTGCCACATCTGGAGGATCCCCTCTCAGTCATGGATGCTCAGACTTAAAAAATGGGAATCTAGGGAATGAAAGAAAGTCTCACTGCTGTCATCTAAGTGAAAACCTCAGTGGTCTTATCCTTCTGTTTGAAAGAGGACAAAGAAAAAAGTGTGTGTGTGTGTGTGTGTGTGATTAGACTGGGAGCAAGCAATATTGCTTGGATATCAGAAAGCCCTTCATGTATTGTATGTGTGTAGGTATATTTAAAGTCTGGAACCGAGAGTTGTCAAAAAGTCACATCATTATCCGTGGTGGTTCCTGCAAATATGCCAAATCCCTCTGAGTCTGCAGTGATTTGGACTTAATTACTGTCGGTGAGAGTTGAGTGGGTCAGGGGAAGGCATGACTTTAGTGCTTCTGAAAATTGCTCATGGTTTTTTTGGGGGGAATTCCATGAAGAAGCAAACTAAGAAAGGAGGAGGGAAGGCAGGACAAGCAAGAAGAGAGTCCACAGTACCTTCATTATCACTGTAACCTGATGACAGAAAGAACAGTGGCTGTTTCTGGTTAAGACTGGAGCCGGTACGGGTGATCACGTGGGGAGGCTTGAACTTTCAGTCACCAAGCAAGACTTCACAAAAAGGGGGAGGGTGCAGAATGACCCTTCCGCCCACATGCCAAGGAAAGAGAAGGCAATTAGCAAAACGGGTGGTCTCTGAAGGTTTGTCAGCAACTGCTTCATTGTTGGCAGGTAACTTCCTTTGGGGAAGCTCTGTCTAAATTGTCATCCCAGCTCTCTGACAAAGTAGGTACTCTCCTGATCTTCTGTTAGTGGAGTAAATTAAAAATCTTCATATATTCTGAGCAGAGAAATGAAACCTTTGTGGTAAATCTCATAAAAATGTGGCCTGGAGATGAAAAATTGCATTCAAACCTCAGCCATCTATATTAATTGTGAGAAGTGACAGGGTGAGCAGGGGAAATATGAATTATGAAATATTTCTAGGTGCTGCATATTAAGAAAGACACTGATGAACTAGAATGCATCTGGAGTTGGGTGACTGGGCTGCTGCCAGTGCCCCTGTTAGTGGTGGGAAGAGCTTGTGCTTAGTGTGGGCTACAGACCCCCCCAGAACCATTTCAGAGAAGGAGAGGACTGGGAGCAGTTAGCCTAGAAATAGCTCAGGCAACGTGCAAGAGCTACCTGCATTACGTGAAAGCCCATCAGTTCTGACTTCCAGTGGCTAGAATTCTGTTACTGCAAATAATGGAACTAGACCAATAAGTAAAGTTTTGTAGAGGTTGGTTTTGACTCAAAATAGAAGATCATTTTCAATGGTCCTCAACATAGAGGACCATTAGACCACTAAACATCAGACCACTTTAATTTTTTTGTAAAACAAAAGACACATTTTTCATTTTCACCAATAACTTCATTGATTTGGATATTCTGAGGATGCCAGCTGTCTCCTGCATGGTATAATGTTAGTTGTTCTCAGTTACTGTCTCGATTTGATCACTATCAACTTCCGCTGGTCTACCCAACTGTGCAGCATCATCCACCCAGAAACCTCCAGCATGAAACTTCACAAACCACTTTTGACCTGTTCGATCAGTCACAGCACCTTCTCCATACACAGCACAAATCTTGTCTGGCATTCCAGTGCATTTTTACCTTTCTTGAAATAATAAGCATAATATGCTGAAATGTTGCATATTTTCTTCCATCTTCAATATCAAAATGGCTACACAAAAATTCACCAACTTTAATGTTTTTTTAAAAATGCATGCCAATATGACATCTGTCACAATACAATCTAACAAAACTGTTTCAAATAAAGTTAAAGACAATTAAGTGCTACTATAGCCATCAAACAAACAAACAAACAAACAAAAAAACCCGAATGTTTCAGCCAACCCATTATTTTCTTATGGGCCATCTGGGATGTTACAGCGGAGAGGATTTCTGAATGGAGTGAACACTGTGGCCAGACACTTGTTACGTGCTTATACACATGTATACAAATATGTATACATTTAAGAAATTATATTTAGATCACGACTGAAATATGGAAAGATAAAGTATCTCTCAAGTCTGTCATTTTGGGTCCATCTCCTCTGCCATCCTATTTCCGGGCCCCTCTCCTCTTCTCTTGATTTGTAATAAGTCTTCCTGCTTCCATACTTTCTCCTTCTCCATAATCAATTTTTTCATAAAACCTCTTATTCTTTTCTAAATTTTGCTATACCAGTTTTGTTCCTTGGCTTACATACATTCAGAGGTCCCCGACATCTATGCACTGGAAGTGCCTTGGTGTGGTCTGCAAGGCCGGCCCAGCTGCTCCACCTCCTGCTTTTCTGGTGCATCCTTTCTTTCTGGTGCTCCTTTACTCCCTGGTGCATCTCTCTGTCACTAAGAGTCATGCTGTTTTATGGCTCTTTGGTTCAACACATGGCCTCTCCTTGTGAATACCTTTCTGTCTGTCCCTCAAAACCTAGCTCAGATTTCATCTTCTTTGGGACCTTTCCTGATGGTCCCAGATACATAGTTCATGACTGCTTTCTGCAGGTATCTTCCCACGACACACCCCTCCTGTGTGTTGTTTCTGTTACAACACACGTCTGCTGCCACATCTGCACAGTCCAAACCTCACCGGAGCAGGGCCGAGGCCGTGGGAATCTGCCCAAGCACACCAACAGCACGGTGCCTGGTACAAAATAGGTGCTCATGAGTACAAGGCAATATCATCAGAGAGAAACCGTTGCGAGACCATAAAATCCACGCTTGCCCTGACATTTGTGAGGCCTGGAGCAAGAGTGCAAATGGGGGCCCCAATATTATATGTCTAAATATTTAAACATTATAAATCAAGCTAGCAAACCATTCTGTAAAGCAGGCTTTAGCTTTCTGCCTTGACCAACACCCTCATCATGGCAACACCAGATATATGTAACTCTCTGTGTTTTTAATGATCGAAAGTCAGCAAAATACCCAGGACTGAATTTAAATATTAGTGCACATGTCTGAGAATTATCTTGATGAGTTAGTGACATTTGTGTGAGAATAAAATGAAGACATACATAATTCATAAATTTACCATATATTTATTCTATTACATTTATTCTTTTCCATTAACTTCAGCAAAAACCACTAATGTGTGATTTTCACATAAATTGTAATTGTATTACATAGATGTAATTGTATCACATAGATGTAATTGTATTCAACATCTACAAATTTTAATATTTTTCATAAAAAGATAAATTAACATCAAAGTCAAAATATGAAATTATTATTTTTTTTTAAATATTAAATTTTATTTAGTTACTTTTCAAGTACATTTTTTTTTATCTATTTCTCCCATCCCACCCCACCCCCCCCCGCCCGGTCTCCCCCCTCCCTCCCATTCCCCCCTCCCCAGTCCTCATCTCTGTGACTTTCATACTTGTTCCTCAAAATCCCTCCCCCTTTTTCCCCTTAAGTTCCCTTCCCTCTCCCCTCTGGTCGCTGCCCACTTGTTCTCTATTTTAGTGTCTTTGTTTTTATTCTGTTTGCTTGTTTGTTTTATTCTTTAGCTTCCTGTCAAAGGTGAGATCATATGGTATTTGTCCTTCAATGCCTGGCCTATTTCACTCAGCATAATGCTTTCCAGTTCCATCCATGTTGTTGCAAAAGGTAGTAGCTCCTTCTTTCTCTCTGCTGCATAGAATTCCTTTTTTCATATATATTTTCAAAAACTTTAAACAAAATCACTTAAATAATTTTGCAACGTTAACTACACTTAACTAGGTGATTTAGAAAATAAAACTATTTATATTTCTCAATGTCCATCTAGGTACTAATGTAAAACCTCAGTATCACATTTCAAAAATGATGTGTATATTCTATATATTTAAATGCAGTGTGAGTAATTCAATATTGCAAAATATTCCTCACTTGTCACATGCAGCTGAGTACCCTGATAATTAATGTGTCCACGTGGAACTAAAACTGGAATACAAGAGAAGCAGAAAAATGGATTCAGTGCCATGGGGAAACACACTGTATTATGCACAGTTCCTCTACATTCATGCCACCTTAGGAAAGGATCTGACAAGTTAATTATTTACTAATTAATTTACCTAAGCACAAGTCCTCTCCATGTCCAGAGGCTGTGTCTGCCTTGATGATGGACAAGAATGGCTTTGGGTGCAGTTCCTTTATGTTAAGGACTTAGGGCTAGAGCTTCACAGTGCTGTTTGCCTGGGACCTGAATGGTGTTAGTTACCAGAGCAGATGTTTAAAGTTCTGGGGCAGGCTGTATCCATGCCGAGGGCCAGATCTTGAGTGACAAAGGCGTCCCCTGTGTATTCTTTGACACATGTTTTTATTTACTGTTCCACGTTCTCTGATCCATGCAGGTCCCCCTAAAGTGTAAGCCACAAGGCACAGGCTCCTTTTGCTTCAGCCTAAAGAGTGTACCAATGAAAATTATTGTTTATGTGTGTGCTTTTAAAATGGCTTGATCTCTAGCCTATTTGGGGTGTTATTTGCAATCTTGTTCTTTACTTCAAATTTATGGCCCAGAGACTTCAAGTACTAGAAGTACGCGGGCTTTGATTTCTGCTGCTGCCACTGATTCACTCTATGAGTCTGGACAAATCTGATTCTCAGTTTTCTCATCAGGAAGATGAGAAAATGAGGGTACTCGTTAGATTACAGAAAGTAAAGTAAGCGAAAGGTCTTTGTAATTAAGAAGCAGTTCAGCCCTGGCTGGCATAGCTCAGTGGATTGACTGAGTGCGGACCTGCGAACTACAGGATTGCAGTTCAATTCCCAGTCAGGGCACATGACTGGGTTGCCAACCACTTCCCAGCAGGGGACTCACGAGAGGCAACCACACATTGATGTTTCTCTCCTTCTCTCCTTCCCTTCCTCTCTAAAGGTAAATAAATAAAATCTTATAAAAAAGAAGCAGTTCATAAAGTGAGGGTTCATTTGGTAGAGGCTTGCATTCATTGTCTAGACCTATCAAAACAAAGTACCACAGACCAGGAAGCGTAAACAACAGACATTTATTTCTTCACAGTTCTGGAGGCTGGAACTAGGTGTCAACTGGGTTTGTTTCTTCCAAGGGTTTCTCTCCTTGGCTTGTCTTGTCCCAGTGCTCTCACGGCCCTTCCTCTGTGTGGCTGTGTCCTCATCTCCTCTGCTTGTAAGGATACCGGTCATATAAGAACACCCCTCACTGAACCTTAATGGCCTCTATAGAGACCCTAACTCCAAATATAGTCACATTCCGAGGCACTGGACATTAGGACTTCAACAATTCATCCCGTAACAAGCTTTATCTCTTTCTTTGAGGTGAATTTCAGATTCTATTTGCATTATTCTAATTCCATATGTAATGATTTTGCTTAATGGCTAACTACTATGCTTATTCGGAAAAGAGTTTCTGTTGAGGATACCAGTCCTAGGCAGGACCCGGGCATATGCAGGTCAGTGAAGGTCTTTACATACTGTCCCAAGAGGGTGAGGCCACCAGCAGGAGCGGAGGGAGTTGGAGGGAGACCCAGTCTCTCACTGTCCTCAGAGAGGTCTGTGGATGCAGCTCATCTGCTCCTTACGGTCTCCAAACACAGCCATCACTCACTCACTCAGCTGCCCTAGGCCGATGCCTCAGGGCAAAGACAAGTTTTAGTCATTGTTCTAAATATCTGGAGTGTTACTGCTTTTCCGTCTGCCTAGCTAGGCCAAGTAGCTGCCAGCCCCAATGACTGATTCACCTGTGTGGTCCTGACTGTTTCTTTGTCATAGGACTCTGTGACCTTTGCCATCTCAAACTGATCCTCGGAGCAGTTGCCTTTCCAGACGAGACTAGTCAGAACAAAAGTAGGGGCAAACAGATTCATTTGGTCTCCAACTCTGTGCTTTTTTCACAAGACAAACTGACCTCTCTTCTATTATAAAGAATTATTAGTAGGTACAAATTTATAGTCGCTTTGCCCCTTACCAAATCAATTAGGAGTAATAAAGATCTGGATAAAGGCCACACAGAATCTCCTAAGCTGGAAATAGAGGTGACCAATTGTCTCAGAGTTTTGAATTCCATTTAGCAGCTGGTAACCATTCCTTTGACCGATGTTAGATGTACCCAAATCTCTCTGTGCTTCCTGAGCACTGAAAAAGTACATACGACATGAAACTATATACAAATATGTATCTATATAGGAATATACATACATATAGTTTTCCAAAAGGTAATTGAAAAGTTGCCACATTCAGTAAACTGCCAGAGTGCATACGAACACCCCAGGCAGAGCTGTGAGAAATTTCTGATGCGGCCTTCCAGTCTCTGCTCTTCCCTCACCACGGGGCTTCATTTCTTAGGGCACAGTGTCCTCTGAAAAGTCACGCAGCTGTTGGCAATGAGGTGCTCTCCCAGCAGTGAGCGTTCCTCCCTCACTCCCACAGGCTGGCTCACCTCTCTGGGAGAGTCCTTGGGCTTTGAGGACAAGGACAAGAAAGCACTGATGAGGAGGAAAGTGCTGGAGGAAAACTTTATTCAGCAAACCTGGAGGCAGGGACCCCAGCTGCTGTGATCACAGGCGATACCTTCTATACTGCTGTTGAGATGTGCCAAGGGCTGGAGGAAGAAAGACAACATTTGCCACTTTCGCTCACTGTCCCTGTGTTCACTTGTTTCCCACATGTGCGGGTGCTCATGTTTGGGCAAACATCTTGCCCTTCTGAATCAGAGAGGCCATCGGGAAGGAGGACTCAGGGTTTGGAAAGGCTTCTTAAGGAGGTGAGCAAGGGCATATGGAGGGTGTGCAAGGTACAAGTAGCTTGGATTGGGGGCTAAAGGGATTAAGAAATATTAAAGGAAAGCAATGCGTGTGAGTGAAAAAGGAAACAAAAAGAGCAGTGCAGGAGAACTAGGACACGTCAGGCCACATGCAGATGTGGTCGGTGACAGATGGGAGGCTGGTTGAGGAGCACTGCCCGTAGACGACCTCAGCTGCTCAGGGGGCGGCCTGAGGGAACCGTGAGCTCAGGGTCTAGTGACTGCATGTTGCTCTGATATTTCCTTGTTGTATACACATGGGCAAATCATGCAGCATCCTTGAACCCCAATCATTCCGAGCATAAACATTCACTAATAATAATATCCAACAATAGTAATGTTGCAGAGATTAAAGGAGGACATGCATATATAAGCATTTTGTAAACTGTAAGCATGGGAGCTGACTCTCACTATTCACACGAACCAGGCCAGAGGCTGGTTTGAAATGACAAAGTGTCCTTTAAAGAAACGTGCTTTAATTGCTTCCAGCTTTATAGTAACTTGGTCTATGTCAACAAGACAGCTTAGTGGAAGACCTTGGAATCTTCTGTCGTATTGTGGTAATAGATAGTGGAGGGCTCAGTTTAAAAAAATGCAAATGTGCATGCTTTATAAACTCTTAAGTTGCTTCCTAACCTAGTCCACAGGGAAGAGATGCAAACACTCTGGTGATAGCTCAGGCTGGAGCCTGGTTTACTGCCCTGCTGTTCATGCTACTTGGAAAAACAGCTTACGTAGAGGATAGAGGTCATTTGGGTGGAAATGCACTTTTGTATTCTGTGGGTTTGGAAAAGATAAATGAAATAGAGAAATGTAAAGGGCTTGTGAATTATAAAGTGCTATAGACAGGTGTTAATGCCATGGGTACACTATTGTTGTAGTTCAGAGGCAACTTGTAGTAGAAACTAAAGTAATCTCAAGTAAGAAGAGTGAAGTTAAAGTCCTGATTCTGTCTCTGTCTATGTGTGTGACCTTGGGCAAATCAGTTAACCTGTCAGTGTCTTAGCCGTGCCATCTGAAAGTTAGGAAACGTGGAAAATGCCCACTTCAGTGCTACATAGGATCTGGGGAAGACAAAATGTGTCACAATGGGGCTTTACAAGCTATAAGGCACAAAACCACTGTTTCTGTTTTAATACAAAGCTTGTGCACCTTCTATTTTCTCTTCCTGGTGTTCATGCTCTGTCGCTCAGGGGAAGTCTGGGTGGTGTTTTTGCACAGGCCCTGCACCTAGGTTATGTGTGTCTGAACCTCATTGAGTTCTGACTGCTGATTCAATAGTCACTATCTTTAAAATCCTCAAGAGCTTTTTAGAGGAAGACTATGAAGAGGCAAGGAGTGTGATGGCCCAGGATGGAGGCCCAGGTCTGTACCATACCTACAATAAAGGTGATCTCTGGTAATCTTTGGTTTTGAATACTTCCGTTGTACACAGTCCATTTTTATAATGAGAGAGATGTCATCTGGGTAGCATCTGCAGAGCTCTGGTTGAGAGGTGTGTTGGTTTAAAGCGTTTCATTTCAGATTACTCATAAAGACTTCAGTGGCACTGTGCCTTCGTTCCACCTGGTAGTCAATTTTCTTCACAGCCACAACAGCAAGGGTGTCATCTTTTAAGCCTAAATACTGCAGTTTAAAAGTCCCCTGAACTTGAAAAAAAAATTGCTTTCTTTAAAGTGTGAGCTTTTCTACAGCTTCGCCTGAATTCCTCTTATGTCTGTTTTGAAATGCAGCTTCTGTGAGCCAGTCACAGGACATACTTCCCTTCTCTCTGCTTCTTCCTTAGGGCCCAAAGCGGTTCAGCCCACAAGGCAGGTGTGGACTGGAATTGATTGGCAGTTTATGGGAACTCCTGGCCCAGCATTTTAAGTGAGTTGGAGATGACATTTAGGAGGATTTCTCACTATCTGGAGAAAATCTGTCCTTATACCACCAGACATTTTCACTCACCTGAGAAAGGCTGACATCTTTCAATACCTGTGATGCATTTTCAACATGTTTTCTCCTGTTTTTGGCTAGTTCTACCTGGCAAACATTCTTCAGTGGGCGGGACATAACTGAAAGTTTTGCTTTGCAGGAGAGTAGCCACTCTCTTTGGAACATGTGGGTTTTTTTCCTTAATGCTAAACTTTTAGGGCATCGGTTACAAATATATGTATGAGGTTTTTAAATAATATTAATAAGGTGAATGAACATGATTCTCTATTGTTGGGAAACAGCATTTTGGAAAGTGTTCTGGTTCTGAAGTCAGAAGATCTGGGCTTGAATTCTGGCTATCCTACTAATTAGCTAGATGACCTTGGGCAAGACATTCAACCTTTGTAAGTGTTCATTTCTTGCCTTATGAATAATAAGGATTGTTGGGATTTCAAATAAGCCAGTAACTATGATTGTGGAGTGATATGTAATTGAAAGAAGGAATCTGATCCTTATAGCTGCTGGGAGTTGGAAGGTACATTTTGATTTCCTTGGGTTTGGCCCATTGATTTCACGTGAACCTTGCTCTTGAAATTTCAGAGAATTGTGCTACTTCTTAGGGCTGCACACCAACCTTTTCAATGACGTCATTGTTTGATAAGGAGGAGGGAGAGGAGCATTCCTGGAGAAGAAAATTTTCCCTCAGCTGGATGATGCCTTTCTAAAATCCCTCTAATCCCAAAAGCCTGTGATGATAACTTCTAGCACTAATGCTTCCCATCAGTCTGAGGAATTCATGGAACTTGGTGTTTCATTCATTCTCATCACAGAGAGACAGAGAGCAGTCAGGGAACAGGTGACACTGTGCCCGGGGCTTGACAAAAAACAGTTGCTTGTTTGCTTCAGTTGACTGAATATCATTCTTGCCTCTCCTTAGGTCTTTTGTGTCAATGTGGTTTAACTGATACTGAGACGAGGATGGGCCTAAGAGCTGTGTAAGATGCAAAATTAGAGAACTCATCCATCCATCTCTGTCCTCAAGAATTTATAATCTTGCTAACCTCTTCTTTGGCACTGCCTCTCTGTTATCTATATCCACATCTGTAGCTGCATTTCTATCTATATCTGTATCTTGCTCAAAGCCACAGTAGAAGGGGACTGTGCCCATGGATTCCTTATGGGAATAGTCCCACTGTTTCCAGCATCTCCTGCACCAGGGGGCAGGTCTGGCTGCCCAGAGATCAGAGCTGGGGAGGATTGAGAGCAGTAGTTAGTATATCCAGAACAAATGATAAACATTCCTGGGTACATGTGGCTCAGGGGTGGATTGGTAGAAAGCAGGACAGTATTTGGCTTCCAGAGCTCTGGCAGACTGGAAACCACCTCCCCACCTTCAGCGCAGGCCCTGGGGCACTGCCTTCAATCAAATGAAAGGTCAGACTCGGCCCCTGACCTCATTGTCACAGGCCCATGGGTGCTTCCACATGGCTCATTCTACCATTCACTCATCCACCCATTTGTTCACCCAACGGCAGTTTACTGAGTGCCAACTCTGTGCCAGGAACTGTTCAAAATACTGGTGACAGAATGGTGAGCAAAAACATGTCATCTTTGCTTTCATGGAGTTTACAATTTATTGTGAAGAAAGTATGTGGGTGATGGACAGATCGAGCAATAAAGAAAAATGATTCATGGACATGGACAACATTGTGGGGGAAGGGAGTAAGGTATAAGGGGGTCAATGGTAATGGAAAAATGCAATTAAAAAGAAATAAATGTATTCATATAATTAAAACATAAAGAAGTACGTGGCTGAAAGTTGTCCCTGCAAAGGGCACATACACGCGAGGCAAATACTATGAGGGGGCGAACCGGGCCCAGAGGGACAGAGCGGGAGTATCTGAAGGAGGGGCAGAAAATAACAAGCAAATGGGCCTGGGAGAGCTTTCCAGGCGGAGGAAATGCTACGCAGCCAGGCCCTCCCACCGCGATCTAAAGGCAGTGTCCAGAGTACTGAGAGCAAGGGAAGCAAAGTGGGGATGCCACTGGGGACTGAGGGAAGGGCCTTGGTAAGTCAGGGTCTTAGGGTTTAAGTCTGTAAACAATGAGAAGATAAAAGAGTTTTAAGCAAGTGGGTGATACGATCAATTTGCATTTTGAAGCCTACTCTCCCTGCTCCTTGGAGAAGGATGGGAGTGGGACTCAATGAGGTACAGGGGCTCCAGGGATGTTATTGTCTTAGTCTAGGAGAGAGGGTAGCAGACTTGGACTGGGGTGGTGGCCATGGACAGAGCGAGGTGGAAGTACTGCAACATTGGGAGGCAAGGAGGTGTGCTTACCCAGGGAGACAGAAGAGAGGGATTCAAGCAGAGGGAGGCCCGGGTGGGCCAGGAAGGCCAGAAATGAAGGCCAGCGGTGGGGCTGGGGGAGGCAGACCTGGCAGGCAGCCGGGAGAAGCAGCAGGAAGGCTTCTGTTTAATTTCGTTCCTTCTACTTAAGACCCCTGCTCTCGGCCTGAATTGCCCAGTTTGCTTTCAACTTAGGCTAATTTTGCTTTAGAGGTTAACATGGAGGGGTCATTCAGCTCCATGGTTCAGTTTTTGCTTTTTGTTTTTCAGGCCTGGGGGTATATGGCTGTGTTTGTGAGTGGGGCATGTAAAAGGGGGCGTTGGCATTTGGTCCTTCAGCTCTGAGTTTCTACGCACTCCTCTGGAATGTGGCTTTCATGACCTTACGCAATTTCTCCCCGTTTTCCCTTTCTCCTCACTAACTTTCACGGGTGACCCAACAGAGTTTAGTTAGCCTGAGGTTGCTTAAAGCCCTAGTCGTTTTTGTTTTCAGCTCAGTGGCCATTGTCACCCCAGGCACCGGGTTGGGTTTGTTCCTGGGTGAGTGGTCCCACCTGACCCTGGAGGTGCCTTCAGGAATTGCGAGACTGGGAGGGGACAGCTTCCATGTTTTTTCCATCCAGCTGAGGCATAGCAGAAACCCGCCTCATCTGGCCCAACGGAGCTTCAAATTGCTGGTTAGCGCCAGGTGTCCTGCGACTACAGCACCTACCGCTTTTATTGTACTAAAGGGAGGTGGGGATTAGAGGGATTCAAAAACACTTGATATTTTTGAAGAATTTGATACCAAAAAACCTATATTTTTATATAAACTTCGCTACCCCTAACATGTATATCCATTTGCCTATCCATAAAATGAAATAAATGAATACAAAAATACTGAGCCAAGCTGAAGACGAGCAGCAGAAGCATGGTGAGTGAACTCAGCCAGTGCAGGCCGTGCTTCCCGGACTTCTCCTTAAAGCACCTGGACGGCCGAGGAGACCGGAGGGGAGACAAGACTCAGCTTTCAGTGCACCCGGGGGAAGTTGCGGAAGCAAAGCATGAATTGTCTTGCTATAATTTCCCTTGATATTTGTTTGAAGGATTTTGTTCTAGTTTAAAATTTTATGCACATTCACACTTTGTTCTGTCACATATTCATGTGTGCTGAAGTATTAAAAACGTCTCCTGGGGGGAGGAGGAGGCCTAATATATGGTTTGACTTGGGTGGTGGGCACACAGTGCAATATACAGATCTGGTATCATAGAAATGTATACTTGAAACCTATATGATCCTATTACCCAAGGTCACCCTCATACATCTGATTAAAAATAAAATAAAATTTAAAAAGTCTTCCAACCTAAAATGAAAATGTTGCCCTCGTTGACTGCACCCTGTTCATCCCCAGCCTCTTGACATCCACCTGCTCACCCAGACAAGAGCATCACAAGAGACAAGGAAGAGAGCTCAAACCTGGTGGGAGAGATGGTCAGACAGACACGTGACAATAGCCCCATGGGGAAAAGAGGAGACCATGGAAACAGACATTAAAACTGGGTCTTGAAGGAAGGATGACATATTTTGAGAAGATGGGAGAAGCATCTAGGAGCAGAGAAATGCTTACATAAGTGTGGGAAGGTTTGAAATGACATGCCTTGTTTAGGGAGTGAGTAGCGAGAGCATAGAGTTTGTGGAGAAGAAAGGAGCTGGGCGAGTGGATTGCAGCCAAGTTGAAAAGGGTGTTGAATGTCACACAAAGATCCTGAACCAAACCCAGAACCATTGATTTTACAGGCAATAAGGAGCATCTTAAGCTTTTTTAAAATTAATTATTTTTTTAGAGAGGGGGAAAAGTGGGAGAAAGAGAGGGGGAGAAACGTCATGTGTGGTTGCTTCTCACGTGCCCCCGCCCCCTGTGACTGGGGATCTAGCCTACAACTCAGGCATGTGCCCTGACTGGGAATTGAACTGGTGACCCTTTGGTTCTCAGGTTGGTACTCAGTCCATTGAGCCACACCAGCTGGGGCAGGAGCATGTTAAGTTTTTCTCAGGTGGATTTGTGGCCTAGAAATATCACTGAGTAGGACTCAGCCATACACTGTTAGGGAGGGCAATTCAGAGGCATCCATTCCAGGATTCCCTTCACTCTCCTAGTATTGGAAATGGGGTGGGAGTAGGGCAGTGCCCCACTTGTGACTCTAATTAAGTCTGGGGTGAGGCCTGTGACTCTGCATGTTTAAATATTTAATTTCAAATTTGGAAGGAATGAGCCGGGTTTGTGACTTGCAGATCTTCGGGGCTGCTTGCACAGTGAGCAGGAGGAGAGACGGAGGCCTAGAGAGGTGAAAGTAATTCCCCAATGTCACCGTGCTAATTATTGGCGGAACTGGCACTCGAACACCACCCTCTGCTCCCCAGTCACGAGTTGCCCCCCATCCCAGGCTGGGAGTGTTGACGCAAGCCAGAGATCCCCCGTTCACCTTCTCCCTTGCGTGTTTCCCCATAACGAAGGCACGTGGGAGGACAGAGTTGTTTTGCAAGGCACTGGAAGTTTTGTGTCCCAGCCAAGGTCAGTTCAGCACTCTCATTAACATACTGTAGATAATGGATGTCTAAAAGTCTGAGGGCATAAATATTTTAATTTGCCATACCGTGTTGCTGTTTCTTTGAGACCTGCACTTCAATTTTTATTTACTCTTATATGTTGCTGGCGTAGGGCCACAAGGTTTTCCATCAACAGAAATGGCTGCTGATTGAAGTGATTTGCTTTCTCCCCCAGTGCTGAAGAGAGAACCATTGTCCAAAGCAGGTGTTTTTAGATCAAGATGGGTGGGTGGATGACACAGTGGGGAATACACTTAGTAAAGCAGTGTCATAAATTGGGCTTGTGTCGGCTTCCTGATTTAATGCTTTGCTCCATTTGGTCATGAATTATATATTCCCTTTCAGACTGATCATTTCTCGCACCGATAAAGGGATAGTGTTATGCCCAGTGGGTTTGGCCCCTGACCTAAGAAATATACTGATGCATCAGAATTCCCCAAGCTGACAACTTGGACAAACTCTGGAGACTGTAAATCTGTAGAGGCAGAGGGGGTGGGCAGACCCGTGTGACAGGACTCCCTGTCACTTAGTATGTGTCGGCTACCATCATGGCTGAGCCATGCCTGGTCTGCTTTTTACCTGATGGAATTTGCAAATTGATTGCTCTTCCTCGGAAGTCTTTCTTAATTAAACAGAAACTGCCGTTATTCCCCTCAGACAAAGGGGACATCTAGCGTGTTGGCAGAAGGCAGCCTTAGCAGTGGATTTTCATTGGCTGAAGTGGCCACCACAGACTGCGGTGTGCAGAACGCTACTGGATGGCTTTTCCTGGGGGAAGGAGGTAGCACTCCTCACCGGCAAAGAGCTAGAATCAGATGTGTCAATAACAACACCTAACAGCAAAGTAGTCATTGAATGCCTTTGCCTTTCAGTGCACTTATTTCAAACATTATCCAATTCCATTTTCATACTATGTGTGGCAAACAACTGTAGTCTTCGTTTGTCAGATAAGGTAACTGAGAAAGAGTTTAGGGTTTTGCCCATGCTCATACAGAAGAGTGAGAAACAGGACTGCACTATAGATAACATGCCTTCTTGTCTGCTCTTTATGTTCAGTTAGGACCAAATGTGTTCAATCAACACCATTTTTAAAATACCAACTGTGATTGGGCACCATGAGGATAAACAGAATAGACATGAGTGAACAGGTGTCTTTGATGGTAATCAGCCTTCCAACTAGGCTAGTGGTTCTGCATTCTCGATAAGTGTCAGAAACATGTGGGAAGCTTGTTAAAAAGCAGTTACCTGCACCAGAGCCTAGGGTTTTCATAAGTCTGGAATGTGCCCCAGCATACACATTTTCAGAAGTTCTTGAGGTCAATCAGGTGGCCTGTCAGGGTGGAGGACACAGAACTAGGCTTTCGTCTGACCCGGGAGTACACAGGAAAGGTGAAGTGAGACCAGCGTACTGACCTGTGACACCAGTCAGACCAGGGATTTGTGGGGAAACAGGTGGGGACACCTGTGCCCAGAGCCCCGAGAGAGGCAGGCACTACTCTGCTCCAGGGAAACACACCAATGTCTCTTCTGGCTTAAGCCGGGTCACCCTACCAGGCTGGAAAAAGAAAGCCTGCCCCCTTTCTTCACACCGGACAATTCTCCTCTTTCTTGCTGACTCCCTTCCTCATACACATTTAAAATTCCCTTTTTCCATCAAAATCTACTTCTCCAAGGCCCAGCTCACATGCTGCCTTTGCCCTGACATCTTCGGATTCCGCTTTGAGAGCAACCCTCTCCTCCCTCTATGCTCTTTAGCACTTCGTATCTCCACGGGTTTTACTGAATCCTTGTACGTGAGGATGTATTTCTGCCTTGTGGACAGATCTTCTGTTCCTCTTTGCCCCTCCCAGTAACGAGCCTGACACAATAGTGCTGACCAGTATGTGTTTGTTGAGTTAAATTGACTTACTGAACTGTTATTACTTCTGGGCCTACTCAGAACTAATTAATAAATGTATTAATTCAAAGTTAGAATGCGTATTCTCATCAATAACTTCTAATCCTTGACAATTTGAAAAACAACTTAAAAAAAAGCAGAACACATTTAACTCAAAATGCTTAAAGAGGGAATAATTGCTGGTTTCAATGATGAGTGTACGCTGGTCATTAGTTAGATCACAGATGTAATTAAATGTGAGACCCAGCTGTATGAATGGAGATTATCCCACAGTCACCCTGTGACTGCCAAGTGCTGGGTATTTTTCACAGGTGGCCCTGCATAGGACTCTTCCTGTAACCTAGGGTTGACCTTGGCCTAGCCTCCTGCATGTCAGGAGGAGAAACCTACTTCTGATGGTCTACTTCCTGCCACTCTCTCTAACTCTGTAACGCAACCCGACTTCTATGTCCTGCTCTAACCTGCCTTACCTTGAGTCTGCAGAGAATGGCCCTGACCAGCAAAGGGGTTGACAAAGTTTTTGACAAAAGTTCATCTTGGAGGTGGTTGCTCCAGAGGGGTGTGCACCCTTGGTTGGAAAGGCTGAAGGTCAGGCCAGGTGTTAGGAGAAAGCCTTTTTCTCTCCTTTGCCTCTCCCCACTTCTTCCTGCCTCTGGAGCCAGATTTTGAAGGCCTGCATCTGGTTGGCTCACTCTGTGTGCATAGCTTTTCTAGCCAAGTTTTTTAGGCCAGGAATACTCAAGGTCAATTATAGTAAGCGTTCATGATTCAATCTATACAATCATGACAAATTTGATGTGCCTACAGGTTTGTTTCCTTCCACCCAGAGAAACACCCTCTGGAAGACAGCGTTGTGCCCTTGCTTGCACCTCCAGAAGTGGTGATGAGTGGATATGTCTCCTTGTCCATTGTCTCACCTCTGGTGGGGTGTCAGCATGACCTTGAATCAGGGTCTTGGGCAAATGGAATGTAACTGGCTTTGGGAGAAGCACAAAGTTGTCTGTTGGAGAAACACTGAAGGGTTTGGAGAAGAGAAAGTCAGCAGGGCCAGCACAGCTGTATTCAGACCCTTGACAGGCCCTTTGAAGGAAGGAGGGCTGAACTTACCCTGTGAGATCCTGATGGGTAGAATCAGGCTGAATCATAAATCCAATTCCCAGTCACCTTCCTCTCCAACTTCTGGCCGTACTGAATGGCCCCTGGTTTTATATGCATGCAGTTCCCTTTGCTAAAACACTCTCCCTGGATAACCTTGACTCTGCCTTTGAGTAATAGCCTTAACTTCATTTCCCCAGAGCAGGGGCCTTCCTTAAATCCTCTGAATCAGGTTTCTCTAAGCACTGTTATTTTGGGCCAGATAATTCTTTGTTGTAGGGGAGCTATGCTACTGTAAGATGTTTAGCAGCATCCCTGGCCTCAACCCACTAGATGCCAGTAGCATCCCCTCAGTTGCAACAATAAAAAATGTCTCCAGATATTGCCAATTGTCCCTTCATGGTTAAAATCATCCTCCCCTTTCTCAATCCAGTTGAGTGCCAGTGCTTTAGGCTAAGGCTCCCACAGGACCCTATGCATTCATTGCATTTCTCACACTTCTCGAGTTCTCGATGCTTGTTTAATGCCTATCTCCTCCTGTCAGCTCCTCGATGACAGGGACAGATTCCAATGTTCTCTGCTGGTCCTAATCTTTCACAGTGTAAACAAAAAAGTCAGTGAAGGGATGAACTGATTTAAAGAAGAATGTTATAGCTCTCAGAGCTATCCAAAAATAGCGTAGTTACCCCTCAAAGTTATTAGATTTCCTATCACTGGAGGGGCCCAAACAAGACAACTGGCCACTTGTTGAGGATGTCATCAAGAGTTAAGTCCTGAATGGGTGATCTTGAAAGTTCCTTCCAGTTATAAGATTGTATGGAATGTGGGCTTGCAGCCAGCCACCCTGTGGGTAGCTAATTAAATCACGAGGAAGAGGCCAACCACTCCCTCTAGAGTCAGGTGCTAAGTGTTCCCAGGAAGGGCGATGTATCTTGGGGAGTGACCTTTGCACGGGTCAGGAGTCACATGAATATGGAATGCCTTTCCCTTTCCTTCTTCCTCTCCTCAGAGGTCATTAGACTCATATCCTCAGGGGTAGGATCATGCTTGAAAGGTTTAGAAAACATCCTTTTTACCCTAGGTCCCACTCTTTGCTCTAGCAAGCAGAGTGAGGCGGCTGTCTGGTGTGGGATGCGGGCGAGAAGGGGAGCCCAGCACACTTCACTGGGTGGTGCAGGAGTGGCCGGCGGCAGTGTTCTCCTGACTTTGAAGGTTACAGCACATATGATTTATTGCTCTATTTTTCTTTCCCTACAACCCCTTTTCCAATGGGGCAAAGAATAGCAAGCAGAGAAAAATGAAGGTTGCCTAGGCTCCTAGTTGGCTCTCCAAGGCTACGGGGGACGCAGCTTTGACTGTTGTGGATTGGTACTGTGCTGGGCCTCTCACATGCACAATCTCATTTAATCTTTATAACCTAATAAAGATGTGCCATTAAATCTATTTTCCAAAGAAGCAACTGAAAGGCCAGCAACTCACCCACTATCAGGCAGCTAGTATGGAACCTGGGCCTGGGCCACAATCCTCCTGTACCTGCTGTCTGGCCACAAGCAGAATGTGAAGCTTTCCACTCCAGGCTTCTGTTTCAGAGTCTCTGTGAGTTGGCATCATGTGAGTCATGATGAAAACTATTTTTGAACTCAAAGGACTGCTACTAAGATCTCGCCATAGTTCATTATGCCATAGCAAGTCTCTCCTTCCATATCTGTAGCTGAGCCTTCTTAAATCATGTATTTCTGACTTTATATGAATTGCACTTATGGTTGTTTCTCTTTAGAAACAAAAGCAGAGGACTAAAAAAGTATAAACCTACAAAGACAAAGGAGAGGTGAGTGAAGATGTCAATCAAAATTTGGAACATGGAAACTGGATGGATGAACAAGTGACTTGGCATACCAGAGAAATCCAAAACCCAAATGCCTGGGGGTGGGGTAGGGTGGGATGGGAGTAGAGTGAGGTGCAGGAATGGCAGCTGGAAGTCAACAAGATGCAGGATAATTCCCAGTGCAGAATCTCAAAAAGAATGAAGGTGCAAGCGTTAAGTGATATCGAGTACAGAAGGAAGCAGAGAGGCCACCTAGATGCGTTCCACCTTCCAGCTCAGCTGTATCACACCTCCTCTCTGGCCTCAGCAGACTGGGTGAAGTATACTCTGCAAGGTGTGAACCAGAAAAGCTCTGATTTAGACGTGCCAGGTATGAGGAGAGGCAGAGGTGGAAGCGGGGCTATGTTAGAGTTTGTACATCGAATGGTAGGATCCCACTTGTCGCTATTTCCTGATTGGTTCTGGATTTCTGGAAGCCAGGTTTCTAATAAGAACCCCAGAAGGGAGTTTAGAAAATTCTCAAGGAAAACTGAACGAAGAGAAAAGGCCTAAAGATCTGGGCATTCTGGGTAGTTCCCAGTGGAAGCTCAGCTTCTCACCATTCCATGCGGTGGCCCACATGCACAAGCCCTGCCCACGCACACCGCCTGTCCACTCCGTGGTGAGCACTCACTCCGCGCAATTGCTGAAGCTGGATCCTTGGTTACCAAACCAACGACTAGATTGTTATTGAGACATCTTTGCAAACTTAACATTTGAGTTTCTTGGCCTTCTAATTACAAAGGCCTTAGTTCTTATTCTCTTACAACTTCCGGTGCTCTTCTTCACAAAGCTGGCTCCCTGTCCCTTTACACCCCGCCCCCACTCTCCATCCCCCATCAGTCTCCCAAGTGCCCAGTTTGTTTGTTCGCTTTGATCTTGGTATAGATTAAAACTTGGATTCACTTCATGGGGGCTGACAGAGCTAATTCTCCTTGTACATTGTTTGACTCTTGTTCAGCTCTTTCATGGGTTATTTTTATCGTGTTCATGATTTTTGTGTTTCTCGTGTTTTGTGCCATTTTTCCCGCCTTACTCTTGGAATGCTGCAAATCTGATCCTGGTCCCCTGAGTGTAAATAACTAATGCTTTAAAGCTTTTTGTACCCCTGTCAGATACCATTATCTAGAAATATGTTGACATCTCCCATAAACATGTTTAGATTTCTATAAGCTAAATGTATCATTATGTATAACTTATTATTGTAACTGAGTACATCTATAAAAATATAACTTTATTTACAGGTGTGATCTAGCATAAGCTTCTACATTTCTATTTAGCTGGTACATGTGCCCAACAAAGAATGTGTCATTTTTCCTCAGGAATAAAATCCCATTATTTGTGAAGATTTAATAGAGCCCAAATGAGTACCAACAGTATTTACCTTATTAAGTAGATATTTCAACACTTATTTAAAATAGGCCCATGTTCAAGGATGATGTTCTGAGACATTTCAGGGGGACCGCCAGCTTCAGAACTAAAACAAATGAGAAAGTGTGCTAAAGGGCTAAAATTTTACTCACGGGTATTTTGCAAAAAAGAGCAACGTGGTGGGGTAGAAATGGCATGAGTTTTGAAGCCAGAGACCTAGTGGGCTGAAGCTCTCTATTTATTTGTTGACCATGTGGTCCTGGGTGAGCCACCTTACCTGGTTAGGGGACCTGGATAAGATGGGGATTATAATAATCACCTTGCACTTCATATGCTGAGTTAATGTATATGAAAGCATACTTATAAATTGTCGGACATCTTTAAAATGTTGTACATCCAAGTCTGTTTTTATCACCCTGTTGCTTATGGCATCTTGGGCAGAGTACTCATTCAATAAATATTTGTTGGATTAGAAACTAATAAGTTAATTTGTATGTCTGGGTTTTCAAAGTATTTTTGCACCTATATGAGTCATTTATAGATATATATAAAATAAAAAATTTATAAGTTGTTCTGGGATAATCAGATCTTTTGATTTAGTGATAAAAAGTAACTATTCCTGTTCTCGTTTCTTTCTTGCATACAGGACAGTAACTGGTAGGATTATGAGAAATTATCATCCTCCTCCTCCTCCAATATAAGACCATAGATAGGGAGAAACTTAGAAATAATCACCTTCTCAGATAGGAAGAAACTGAAGCCCAGGGGCTATTTGAAGTCAGTAACTTCATATAATTTTTCCCTTTTAGGCCTATTATAGATAAATGTACACCAAATATATTTTAACATATTTTTCAAGGACTGTGCTGTGCACAGGGGAAATAAACATTAATAAGACAACATCTCTTTTGAGGGACTCATAATCTAGACAGGCATGAAAACTAGTATGTTATTAGTTGTACTGATGTTACATTAGAATTACAGGGGCAGGAGGGAAGAGCCAAAGGAAACTTGGAAAGGTGATGATGTTTACCTTGTGTCTTAGCTTGGATTCTGTGGAAGGTGACTCTGATGTGAGTGGGCAAATGATTCCGAAGTGCTCCTGGGAAAATCTGGACAGGGAAGGCAGAGAGGAAGAGTGGGTCAGGAGAAGACCCAAACAAGGATGAAACTTCTGCTCAGGTCTCATGGAGAGTAGGTTAGTCTGTCCTATGGGGAAATTCTGGGGATAAAGTTACACCTCAGAGTCTGTCCCTATCATCCAGGCAAAGGGACTGGCCTTCCATAATCTCACAATAGGTGGTCATGGCAGTCATGGTGGCAGGGGTTTAGAGAGTATGTTGACTCCCAGATATTGTGGCCTTTAAACTTAGGGGCAGGCTGGCACCAGGAGTGGAGGGTCGGCCTCTGAATCATAGGTGTGGGCCACTAGAAACAAAGGCACACAGAAATTGGGAGCAAGGTGCCCAGGAGTAGTAACAGGAATCTGGGTGAAGCTCCAGCAGTATTTACTCCACCTGAGGTCTATGAGGATGATTTGAGGTGGGTGGGAAGGGCATTCTGGGCATAATTTATGCGTGAACACAGGCTCTGGAGTATGGTATCATAGGATGCATTTATGGATAAGAAGGTGGCTGGTGTAGCTATATTGCCATATACCTGGTAAGAAGTAAGGACCTGAGAGATAAGCTTACAAAGGTAGGCTGAAGTCAGATTATGCAGTGTTTTTGTTGTTGTTGTTTGTAATTTGATTGTAAGAAAGAGATCCATTCAAGGTATTTCAAATAATAGATGGCTTATTGTAAGGATATAAGTGCTTGGGAACCTAGGAGAGGCCCCACCCCCGGGAGAGCAGTTCTCAGGAAGTGAGAACTTCAGAACAAGCAGGACTCGGGGGTCTTCACCCTGGGGCTCAGCCGCTGCCCGGGCTTCATTGGTCCGCTGTCATCTACTCTAATCCCACTGCTGAGCGCCTCGTCTATTCCCTTCTGTTGACTCATATTTCTGGCTCCCTGTAACTCTAACTGGCAGTATAAAGCCCTCATAGCATTGTCTGTGAGAAGCTGATCTCTGTCTTCACTTTAAACTTCTGCTTTCGTTCCTGCCCCCTCCTTTTCTCAGTATGTCTAATTTCAGACTTCCAGGACGAGCTGTGTGGACCAGGAGATGTTTCCTGATTGTCCGTAGCCTAAATTGATTTCCAGTCTATGAACGGAATTGCTGTTCTAGGTTCAGGTACACAATCCCGGCCCAACTGGCTATGCTTGGGGGAAGGAGCAGAGTCTTGTGATACTATAATAACAGAAGCTAAGATTTTCTGAACACTCTTCTGAGCATTTCATATATTTTACCGCATTGATTTAATCAGCATTCATTTAATTCACATTTGCATTTATATAATCAACTCATGAGGTTGTTCTATGATAACCTTCAGTTTACAGATGAGGAAACTAAGTCCCAGAGGCTCACATTACAGATATGTGGTGAACTTCCTCCCACTGAGTTGGTTGGCTTTCCTTAGAAGGACCCATAGACAGGTCAGGACTCAGGAACTGGCATGTCCAGTCTGTAGCCTGCTTCTGTGAAGGCATTTGGAGTGTATCTGATGGTAGTCATTAAACCACATGTCTGTAAAGGCAGAATGAAATCTTAGGTGTGACCTGCATTTAGCTTGGGGTCAAGAGATGATTAGATATTCTAGTACTGAGAAATATGCCAACATTATATTAGTTTCATTCTTAAAATTGCTCAGACTTTTAAGCTGGCTGGTGTAGCATTAAAAGGACCAGAGAAAAACTTCAGGTGACAGGAGGTGACAAAGTAAATGTGGACCCATGTGTGGCCTCTCTTGGGACTTCCTTCTCAGTGACTCAATGTGATCACTTTCCTGCCAGCAAACCAAGGGCATTCCATGGGCACTCAGGGTCTGGGGCTTGAGTCTGGAAATGTCCAACTGGTTGCCTACCATTAAACCTTACTTTTACTCCATCACCAAGAAAAGGATAACATACACTCACTGAAAAGGCTACTTAGAGAAACCCACCCTGAAAAACAGAAGGAAGAGATTGTTACAATTTCACGATGTTTTGCAACTTCAACTTCCTATGGAAAATGCTACTGAGCCAAGGACGCTTTTCCAGTCACACTGGTTCCCAGCCCCTTTCTTCCATTCTCAGAGAATGTCCTAGTATGCACATATATCCATACACACATAATACATCTGGCCAAAGCATGGGATGCCATTTATTACATGGGAAGAAGAAAAATAGCAAATTTACAGACCTTGCAAAGGTCCTTTCAAGTTTCTTATAGTCACTGTTCTGGAGTCTCTGGCTTCCTCCTGAGATGTAATTGGGAACACAGTCGGCCTCTGTCTTCTGTTCACTGGTCCTCTCCTTCATCCAGCCTCTGCTTAGCCAAAGGGCACATGGTTCCTTCCTCCCAGAAGAGGGGGAAACAATTAGGCAGATCAACATACGACTTTATGTGACCTCCACTTTATTGGGCTTTTTCCTAAGGCAGGTTTTCTTTCTTATCCAAGCTCTCCTCATTATTATACTGACCTGTGGCTATTTCTTATTTGTAACCAGCAAAAAGAAGGCTTCTAGGCTTCCTTCAGAGGGAGAAGAAACTGCAAGGTTGCTTGTTCTGTGGTAAACCAAGGAGCAGGAAAACCCTGAGGGTGGAAGGGGGAGAGGGAAAAGAATAAAGGACATGACATGAATGCTAGTCCAACCCAAAGTCCTGCTCGAGAGCCATCCTCGAGTCATCTCCAGGGTCTAGAAGGCCCCCAGGTAAGTATGCAGTGTCAGGCTTCTTCCTTTGGAGATCCTGAGCAGTATTTGCCTCTTTCCCTCATTGTGAAAATTCTACCTATGGTGCATTTTTCGTGACTTAGAAACACAAAGAAAGAAAGGCGGCGAGGCAAACGCCCACTGGCTTTTGCTCTGGCTCTCCTGTGCAGTGGTCTGCAACGCTCCTGAGCTGGGCCTGGAAGATGCGAATACTAATTTCCCTACCCTCCTTACCTGTCACTCTATGACTTCATTAAACTAGAGAACAAGTTAAGGCTTCGTAAGAGTGGAGCATGCTTATGGGGACTTAAACACAACCTTGCCTAAAGTAGATTCTACTGGTAACCACTTATATTTCTAATTCTCCTTTTTTCCCTGAAGATTGTGAACACGGCATATTGTTCACAGATTCCACTGTAGGCACGTTCCCATCTTTTGACCCAGCAAACCCTCCATTAAGCCTTGTGTTGAAATGGAGGCGCCACTAGATCAGCTCAGACCCAACTGTGGAATCACCATATGGGAGGCCACTCCCTGGAGACTGACTCACATCTACAGCAGATCTGGTGTGAGTGAGATATTAACTCTTCCTGCATTCAGCCACTGAGATTTGGGTATTGTTTGTTACTACAGCACACCTGACCTATCCTGACTGATACCCAGACTCAGTCTAAGATTGTTTTTCAAACTCACGTGTGCATAAAAACCACCTAAGGTGCTTTAAACCTTATCCCAAAGTTTCTGATCAGGTAGAGCTGAGGTGGAGCCCAGAAATCTGCATTTGAGTTGTTATGTTAAATCACCCACAGAAATTCTGGCCCAATATATCTGTGAATGTGGTGTTTCTGAGGACCCACACAGAGGAACACTTAAAGGCAAGTTGAGGAGGTTAATTTAGATTTCGTGTTGTTGAAGTGAGTTGTGCTATTCTGTCACTTTGAAGGCCTCAGTTACTCTCTTAGCCACCAACAGAATGAGGAACA
This sequence comes from Artibeus jamaicensis, assembly GCF_021234435.1. NCBI lineage: Eukaryota > Metazoa > Chordata > Mammalia > Chiroptera > Phyllostomidae > Artibeus > Artibeus jamaicensis. The sequence continues at coordinate 22,955,573 of NW_026521883.1, forward strand.
GGAGAGAGGGGGGGTTCCCGTGTGAGTCAAGATCACAGACACAGGGGTGGTGCCTACGCAGAAGTGTGTGTCCTGGGGCTTCAGGGAGATAATTCAGTGGGGTATGTAAATTATGTAGCCCTTTGACTAGAATGAGAAAAGTGGTCAATAAATGTTGTTTTTTAAAGGAAAAAGAAAACCTAAGTTTCAGTAAAAACAAACAATTATGGATTATCTTCCTGGTTCCAGAAACAGTGAGGGGCAGGGATCTACAACCTCTACAGTACACAGCTCTGGCAAAGGCTGTGAGAGTTACAAAGCCAAAGGGCTGCAGAAGCTTAGAAAAGGAAGAGATTCGGTTCTCTTTGAACATTCACTTGCTACTGCACAGTAACGGCAATATCGTCTAAGACTGACGGTCGGGCGTTTCTCACGAAGGCGAATCAATCACTCCATTTACCTGCGACAACAGCAAGGCAAGGAAATATCTTCAAGGGCCCCGAAATGACTTCTTCCAGCCTTGTCTCAGGGATGTAACATGCTTAGAAGTTATGACAAATTAGCTACTTGTGACAAATCTACATGAGCCCTTTTATGAAGATGGAAGTTTGGGCCTGGGTTAATGGGCTATTATTGGCAAGGGGAATAAAGTTGGATTGGGAAGGTGGGCCCTGGCTAGGAAGGACGTTGAAAAGCAGCAGAAGGTTTTAGACTTGACTCGGGAAGCCCAGGGATAAGCGACTGTTCCAAAGGCAGGGACCAACCCTCATTCAGGCACCCGCCCTTGCTGCACTTGAGCCCCACAGCCCTGCTACGCATGCAGGCTGAGCACAAAGTCAGCAGACCACTGCACAGAGGAACAGGAAGGAAGAAATACGGGAACGGCTGAAACACCAAACGAAACCATAGATGTGAGGAGAATGTAACCAAGTTGTATTTTTTTAACTGTGATCATTTTTTCCCTCACCGACATTGTTTTCCCAGAAAGGAGCACCCCTCAGCTTCACCCTGTCGTGTTCATGCCTCTGCGTGCTCTGGTCGCATTCGCAGTGGCCAGCCTCCGGGTTCCTTCTGTGCTCTGGGAGGAAGGGGCCGTCCCTGAAGTCAGGGCGCTTGGGGAACAAAGCCTTGTTTAGGCAGAAATGGGTGTTCGTATGTCTTGGTCGGCCTCAAACTTTTTACCTGTCAAATGGGTGTAACGACAACACCTGTGATCTACAGCGAGAACTACAAGTGTTACTGCATAAGGAACTCTTAGCGGAGTGGCTGGTCCAAACCGGGTTGCCAATAATGATATTCTGATGTGAGGTCCTGGGGCCTGGACTGTTCGATAGGCATGGCAGTGAGGCAGATTAGAGAGAATCTGAGAGGAATGTGAAAGGCAGAAGAGACAGTCCGTTGTGACGGATAGGGTAAAGGGACAGAGGAGAATGAAGGGTCAAAGAAGACTCCATACATTATTGACAAATCATCTTTCTCATTTGCCTCTTGGCAATAGGTTATTTTGATTTGAGCTGGCATTTTTCAGATAAAATAACAGGGAGAGCATGACTGAGAATTTGATCTGATATAATGAATTAGCTGAGAAGTAAAAGAACGTCTGAGTGCGCGCATGTAGGAAAGCTGGGGAAAGGGCAGTTTTCCACCCCCGCCTTCCTCCATCCTTCATAAAAAACGAGAACAATTGAAAACATAGCGGGAAATTTCACACCTAATCGTACTAGTTAGACAGCTAGATCCATAATCAGATCTCACTGCTTTAAATCCATTTTAGAAAGAAATAGGATATAAATTGCAAATAAATAAATAATCAAGTCAGTCCATTCACCTTAGGGATTGATTCCTTTCTCCACAAATGGAGGTCAGACCCATACCAGGAGAAATGATAGAAAGAAAATAAAAAAATAAAAAAAAATTAAAAAAAAAAAAAAAAAAGAAATGTGCCAACTCCAGAGTTTCCCCCAAGTGGCCAGTCCCTGCACTGGAAATCCTGCCTGTATTATCCCCAACGGGGCCTCCAAAATCCTGCACTTGTAGCATGTTACCAGGAGAGGCAATGGTTGCTAAGCTCATATCTAACACTAGCAGGTATGATTTTTTTATTAGCATCCAGTCTCATCTAACAGAAGGATAACTAGGGAGCAAAAGATAGGAGTTACAGATAATTATGAGAAGCCCAGAGTTACTTAATCGAGGGAAACAGAAGTATCACCTCCCCTGGGAGCTGGGTGGAAATGCAGAATCTCAGGCCCCATTCAATCAACCCTAGTAAATCAGAATCTGCATTTTAATAAAACCTCCCGGTGGTCCTGACTGGTGCGGTTCAGTGAGTCGAGTGTCATCCTGCAAACCGAAAGGCCACCGATTTTGTTCCCAGTTGGGGCGCATGCCTGGGCTGCAGGCTGGTTCCCGGTTGGGGGTGTGCCTGAAGCAAGCGATCGATGTTTCTCTCGCACATCAGTGTTTCTCTCCCTCTCTCCCTAAAAATAAATAAAATAAGTAAAATATTTTTTTAAAAACCCTCCAGGTAATTTAGGGGGTCATTACATTTGAGAATCACTGGCTGAAGGCAGGGGAGTTGGAGGGTGGGGTAAAGAGATAAAAAGAGAGATGAGAGAGAGCATCAGCTTTTTACAGGAAGCAGAGGGATGAGGCACTGAGAAAGTTGAAGAATAATGAAGGTCTAACTTGTTATTTTGCCTAGAACTGGCTTCTGAGTGGCGTTTAGAATAGCGACTCATGACAAAATTCCCTGCGAAGCAGGGGCAGTGGTGACAATCTTCACAAAGTTCTCGGAAACCGTAAGCACCACGTGGGTTCCTTCAGCTCCAGGTGCAGAGCTGCCCGGGGACGACAGGTTTATTGAGCTCAGTGGGTGCAGAGCGCTCACCCCCTTCCTTTAAATCAGGAACAGATTGCAGCACTGTAGGCAGTGTCATTGAGAAGGTGGCGACTGCCATGCTCCGTCGCCAAAGTCACCCAGAGTCAACACGGACTTTCACAACCGGGCTACTTTATGGCCCTTAAACAGGGTCACTTTCTAAGCAAGCCTGCTTCTCCAGTTTCTTTTATTTTTAATTCCTTGTGTCAGTGGTTTTCCAAGCATCACCTCCAGACCAGTGGCTTCAGCGTCACCTGGGGACTTGTCAGAAGTGTAAAATTCTCAGGTCTCACCCCAGACCTGCTGAGTGGGAAGCTGTGGGGTGGGGTCCAGCAATGAGCAGTGAGCCCTCCCCACCCCAGTGGTGTTTCTGATACCAGTTGAAGTGTGCAGATTAAGACTATGTAATTTCTAAAAAGTGAATGGAAATGAAACACAAGTCCTTTGGCCTACCTTTGTGGGTGATGTAGATTTTCTTTGAACTGTTTCTTTTCCTTTTTTAGTGGAGTGACACTGGTTAATCCAGGTTTCAGATGCACAGTTCTAGAACACGTGGTCTGTACACTGTCTCTCATGTGCACCACCCTCAGCCAGGTCTCCTTCCATCGCTGTTCATCTCTCCTGTGCCGCCTCCTACCTCTCCCCACCCCCGTTTCCCTCTGGTCGTTACCCTAATTTTGTCTGTGTCTGGGGTTTTTTTAAATTAATCCCTTCACCTTCTTCACCCAGCCCCATCACCCCCTTTCATTCTGACAGCTGTCAGTCTGTTCTGTGTGTCTATGAGTCTGTTCTATTGTGTTAGTTCAGTTTGTTCATTAGATTCCACATGTGACTGAAGTCACATGGAACTTGTGCTATTTCTAATTAGTAAAAAAAAAAAGTCAGGTTCTCTGTATTATAAAGAGCACCTTGTGTGTGTGTTCCCTGTCCGAGTACACACACACACACACACACACACACACACACACACACCCTCTGTGTAGCATATAGAGCATGAGTCCATCCTAATGGACAAGGAACCGGTCCCCGGCCACACAGCTGTTTGGTGGTGTTTGGCCCCCAAGAGTCAGGGTGACTCGGGTTTTGCATTTTCAGGAAGCATCTGGTACAAAAATCCTGTGAGTCTCACCAAGGAAGGGACAGTCTCCATGGATGAGGCTACTTTCTCTCCTGCATTCTGAAGTTTCGTAGTCCGTTTGGAGGCCGTTGGCCTGGAGACATAGAACATCTTGAACTACTTTTGCTTTATTTGTGAAGTTCCTTTTTGTTACGGCTCACCAGAGCCAGGGCTCTGCAGCCCCTTTCAAAGAAAGCTTTCAGCAACCTGGTTTTGACTTCCTGTGGGCTGTGCCGAGAATCTGAGGAGCTCCACAAGGCCCTGGGTGTTGGGGGTGGGGGCTGGGGACTCTACTTTAAGAGGCAGGACGAACACCCTTTTGAGGATAGCAGTGTGCTTTTGCTATTGCCATGATAGTTTCCATGTCCTGCCAAGTTCAAGTCCTGACCCCCTGCAAGTGCACTGCGGTAAACTGCTATTTGATCTGGAGTGGAGAGCAGACAGGACCAAGAGTGGGCAGGAATGCGGGGCCAGTGGTAAGGCAGCCTTTCTGGACCACAGGGCCACGTGGCTCCTCGTTCCAGGTTATGCCGAAGGCAGGTTCTGAGAAGCTGCCCACGGGTGGTAGAGGAAGAACTTTTACCAGCGATGAGAAGACGTGAGTTCTGGTCCCTGATCTCCCGATTCATTTGCTACCTAAGTTTGGACAAATCACTTAAGCTCTTGGACCTCATTTTCCTCATCTACTAAATGGGAGTATTAATACCCGTGCTGCATGACTCCCAGAGCTGTTTCAGCATTTACAGGAGGTCTTCCTCTGAAGGTCCCTGTAACCTGGGAAGTGGTGGGCAAAGGCGAAGGTCTGGGCATTGCACACGATTCCTCCAGTTGTGTGGTCCCCACTGCTCTGCTCCTCAGGGAGAACTCTGCCCTTCTGTCCTGTGGGAGCACAGAAAATGTCTTTCAGGGGGACCACATAAGCGTCTGGCAACAGGGCAGTGATTCTTCAGCAATGCTTTTATACGTCTGCACTCAGAGCCACCCAGAGGAGTTGCAAGAGGGTCTCTGCGCCCACAAGGCCCTGCTGCCAGTGCCCTCTTCCACCCCATGAAGAAGGCCTCTGTTCTGCCCTCCCTGAGGCTGAATAGAGTCCATTCTCCTTCTTCCACACCTTTGATCTCAAAGGATTCCAGGCGCACAATACACTTTACAGCCTGGTCCTCTGCCATTGGACAATAAAGGGCCTTTCACTGGCTTGCTCCCTCAAAATGCCACCACCTCTGCTGTGCAGCTGCAGACAGCTGTTCTGGACTGTGCTGAGCACATCTCTTAATTCTACACCATTTAGAATGTAGGACAATGAAGAGAACTCACTCAGGAGTACCGCACTGAGTTATGACTTGTGGATCTTTGCAAAACGCACAACAGACCGAAACGAACCTCCCAACCAATCTTAAGAAAACCAGTCTGAATCCCTGGTAATGATGGTGGTTTGTTTTGCAGTGAAGATGCAAATTTGGATCCTGCCCATTTTTGTTCTATTCAAAGTCAGCTCTTTATGATAAACAAATGGAAATTATATAAGTAACATTTTGCAGTGGTAGAATCAACTTTATTTAGTCTTGTTCCCAAATAACTATGGATATTAGTGGGGGGGTTTTTGTGCCTAATTCAGTTTCACAGAAGGTTTTCTATGTATCAGAGCTGGGCTAGGTGCTGGGAGGCTAACTTGAAATGGACAGTTTCTGATATACTCAGATTTCACATTTTCTAAGTGAAAGGACAGGGCTTGGGTCATGTAAGGCTCCTGACTCTTCTTCTTTGCAACAGATGAGCCTGTCTCACTAGAGCACCAAACTACAGCAGCTGTCGGCCAAAAGCCACCTCAGCCTGTCCTCAGTTTCTTTCTTACAATTGAAAGGAAACCAGGACAAATTCAAGAAGGTTTTCAATAATTACTGGATAAGTGACTGTATAGTCACAATACCAGAAGTGACTGTTGGTATTGGAGCTTCTTTTCTAGCGCTAACTACATCCAAGCGTAACTTGTATTACATCTTCTTCAAAAGGATGATTCAAATTTTTATGCAGTGTGGTTTTAATTTTATTTTAACTGCCCAATAAATGCCCCTTAAAAGAGGCAGTTTGAGTTGAGATTTTCCCCTCAATCTGCACATGTGGATCTAATACAAGGCTTACCAACATTCACCACCTTGGCTCTTTTAAGTTCTGCTGCTTTTTGTGGGTTTCAGTTATTTTAAAAAATATTTTATTTATTTATTTTTTAGAGAGAGGGGAAGGGAAAGAGAAAGTGGGAGAGAAACATCAATGTGTTGTTGCCTCTCACATGTCCCATCCTGGGGGCCCAGCCTGCGACCCAGGCATGTGCCCTGACTGGGAATCGAACCAGTGACCCTTTGCTTCACAGGCCCATGCTCAACCCACTGAGCTACACCAGCCAGGGTGGGTTTCAGTTATTTCTGAAGGCAACATGAGCCTTTCACAGAATCATTCAGGAGTGCAGTGGGGGAGGGAGAGAGTGGGGAAACTGTGACGGCTTCAAGTCCATTCAAAGACTCAAATTAATATTTTCGGAGAACTCACATCGAACCAATCAGCAACAATTTGTTAAACACCAGCTTGTGCCAGAGCCACGATGGAAACTGGCCAGAAATCTAGTGGTGAGTATATAAGCCATATAAGCAACACTCCTCAGGGAAATCTGGTAAGATGAGATCACTGTGGCAAACAATTTGAGAACACTCCAAGACGACCGGTCATTAAGTGCCAAATTTTCTGCTATGGATGTCAGGGGTCAAAGGGACTCACACACAAGGTGGAGCAAAAGTGGGTTTACAGTTGTTCATGAGCAAATAATACAATAATTAATAAATAACAAGACCAGAATGAACTGTGTTTTGCCTACTCACAATGGGAAGCCTACTTTTGCCCCACCCTGTTGTAAGAGAAAAATACGGACTTACTACTGTTCATAAGTCTTTGTGAAGGAGAAAGAATAACCTGGGTCTTGAAGGATTGCATTTAGTAGTTGGAGGTCAGCCTTCTGGAAGACATTAATTTTGAGAGTGAAAAACTGGCAAAGCAGAGTGATGGCCTGTACCTGTGTGTGGTGATGAACTGCGAGGGTGGGGGGTGGATTTTTGTTGGAACAGTAGTTTTCAGACAAGCAGTTAACCACTGAGATGGTCCATGAGTGGCCACACGCCCTTTCAGTACAGCAGTGAATTTGTTCCTTCAGCTCCAACTTTTCCCCAATGCCCTGCTCCGCACCAAGGTCAACCTCCCAGCGATTCAGCTCCTCCACAGACAGGTGGTGGAACTGCAGGTGACTTCACTTGCAGGGATGCACGTTGGCTATTTCTAGATCATCTAATCCAGTGCTTCTCAGTGAGTCACGGTGTATGCCACAGTCACCGATTTCTGAGTCCTCTCCCCAGGGTTCCTGTTCAGTAGTCTGAGGCAAGTCCCAGGTGGTGCTGATGACACTGGTCCAGGGACCTCATCCTGAGAACTGGCGATCTAATCTAATACCTTATTTCAGTTTACAAACGAGGAAACAGGCCTGGAGCATTTTGAGCTTAAAGAGTACGTTGGTAGGCAAATACCCACCACCCCTCACTATTCACCCTGGGCCAAGTCCAGCCTAATTCCCACTTCTTTCAGGGCGAGTCTGACTTTGGTTAGATTTTCATTGTCTGAGAGTTGAGCTTCTCTAATCTCAATGAAAAGTTCTTGCATATTTAGGAACAAATATGCCCCAAAGCAGAAGGATAAACTAGCTAAGTTTGACGTTTTTAAGGCAATGAAAATATTACGTTAATAAAATAATTTTTTTCCTACAAATTAATTTATGATGTCCCTCATTCTGCAACCTGTAGGTGGCAGTGTCTGCCTTCTCTATACAGGGCTAGATGCCTGGCCTTTTCTTTTCCTGAGGAGCCCAGAAGGTTGCATTCTTTATCTGAGACAGGACACCTGCTGAGACCGGATTGCTCCTCCCTCAATGGGAGGGTCACATAGCAGGACTTAGCATTCTGAGAACTGTATTGTCCCTGATTGACAAGCGAGGTTTGCGAGATTTTAAATGCTTTTATTCTCTCATGTTCCTATTTCATTAGCTACATTCTTATTCTTTGCACAAGGTTCTAAAACTCAAGATCTGTGAAAAGCCAGAAACCGGAGACTGCAGAGAATTGGAACTATTGAAATGCTGTGAATTTACTGTAAGAGAGCATTCTTCACTGGAGAGGTTGAGAGCTGCCAAAGCACTCTTTTATTGGTGAAAGTCGGGGGTGGAAAGGGAGAAAAAGAAAAGTATGATTCTAGGAGGCACATTACAGAAACGCCAAAGAGAGGTTCAAACAAAAAAGTGATTGTTCATTAGCTACTGTCAATGATTAAATATGAATCCCCCATTTCCATCTGACCCAGGACTTGCAGATGACCTGTTAGCACATGATTTCCATGTCATCAGCAGTTGTTCACGTGAACCTATGAAATCCACTCCGCGTTCAATCTGAAGATGAAATCACACTGTAAGAGGCTGAGGTGCGCGCTTGCAAACATCGCAAACTACACACTGTGCATTCTGCTTACCCAGACCCCAAGGCCAAGGCCAAGGCCAGTCCTTTCCAAAGCTTCACTTTCCGCTGAACTGTGTCAGCTGCAGCTGGAACAGAGACACTCTGATCTGATGCCTTTTGACTACTCCCTCCTTTTGGAGGGAACCGTAACTTCCTGGGGCTGTGTTCTCTTTCAAGTCATGCGAAAATCAATGAATTCCATCTCAGTTAATTCTCTTAGTTGTTCCAACATATTATTACCAACTGGAACTGGTCTCCATGTTACCTGCAGAACTGAGTCCCTACTCTCCTATGGCACTCCATGGGGCAGGGTTAATTTCCACTGTGTTTCTTCAGCCTCATTTACCTCCATTTCCTACCTTCCTTTCCTGCATTTGCTCTGACCCTTGTGTTATTTCCAAAATGATTTTATACCTGTACTTTTGTACATTTTGTTCCTCTTAAGAATTCCTATTCATTTTTGAAAATTAACTGTCATTTTGGGGGAGCATTTTCAGATTCTTTCAAATGGCACCTTGCTCTTTCTTTCATACAGCTTTCAGCACATTATGGTATAATTGACACATTTACTTGTCTGTTCATAGTCCAAGCAGGCCCCCTGCCTCCCTTTGTTCCACTATTCTTGGCAATAGGTTGGTACCACGATGGGAGCAACTGTCCTATTCTTCTTTATATCCCTAAGACCCAGCATAGCGCTGGGCAGATGGTGGATGCTAAATAAATACTGCATTGGCCAAAGAGTTTGTTTTTTTCCAAAAGTGGTTGTCCTTCACTTCATTTGAAACAATTTTGTTAGATTGTATTGTGACAGCTGTCATATCAGCACGCATTTAAAAAACATCAAAATTCGTGAATTTTGTGTAGCCATTTTAATATTGAAGGTGAAAAAATATGCAACATTTTCAGCATATTATGCTTTACTATTTCAAGAAAGGTAAAAATGCAACTGAGGTGCAAAAAAGCTCTAGTGCAGTGTACAGAGAATGTGCAGTGACTGATGGGATGTGTCAAAAGTGGGTGGCGAAGTTTCGATGCTCCCCTGTCAGATGGACCCACTGAAGTTGACAGAGATCCAGTCGGGACATTAATTGAGAACAATAACGTGATTCCACACAGGAGATAGCCAACATACTCAAAATATCCAAATCAATAATGTTATTGGTGAAAATGAAAAATGTATCTTTTATTTTACAGGAAAAGCTAAACTGGACTTTTTGACCACCCCGGTATGTGTGGGTGTTTAATCAATGAAGCCAATTCCACAGGCTTCTTTCTTTTGTTTACTCAGTAAAGCCCCTCTTTCCTAAATTCCAAGCCTATTTTTTATTTTTGTTTATTGTGAGAAACAAATCATTTGAGTTCCACAAGAGGCAGGATGATAGCCATGAAAAAACAGAAATGTTGAAGTGAAAAAGCTTCAATAATGATGACAAGCCTCCCACCACTACTAGTAAAAAGCCAGCTTAGTCAGTATCTCCACATCTTTGAAAGTTGCCTGAGTTCCCCTTCAGAACATTCACAGACATTGTCATCTACCTTTACTAGATGAACTGACCTTTCCTCAAGCACCAGAATTCAAATAAGTGAAAACAATTTCTTATTCACAACTGTTGTATGTTGTATTTGGGTATTAGTTTGGAAACCATGTTGTGTTCTCCTTTCATTGCAATAATGTACTATTTCTGATACTTTGTGGGTTAGAGAGGGCATTGGGGCCAAATCCATGGTCAGCACCAACACTACACACACTGTATTTAGATGAAAATAAGTTTTACATTTCAGCCACTGACCTATAAATGAACTTTTTGAACATGCCCTATGTTCTAATGCAAGAAATTTGGCATCATTTTGTAGGAGTGGTCAATTCTCCCATCCTGGCACATGTGTAAGGCAGAGCATGGGGCATAAGACATGTACAGAGCGGGACACAAAAAAATCCAGAATTATCTTCTGAAGGGCAGGCACCTTGGAGTACATACAGTCTTCCCCCACTAGGTGAGTGTTCTACAAGCCCATCTGTGTCAGTGTACCAGCAGGCATTGTTGTGAGAGGCGAGGCTTGGCTTCAGTGACTTTTTCTGAAGACTCTTTCAACACCTTTTTCCATTTTGTGATTTACAAGTGTACCTGCCCATACCACATGCAGAGACATGTTTGTGTTTCCTGTGAAAATGGGGGTGAAATGGGAGAAACCGGGCTAAACAGGAAGCAGTTCTTTAGGAAAGGCTGTGCAGCTTCACACCAGGGATACTGCAAAGGTGTCCTAATATGGGTGGGTCTCAGTAATCCAGCTCACAGAATCGGTGACCAAGACTGACAGGTTGACGTGCTCTCTCGCAGTGGCTAGTGCAAATAGAGGCAGGCAAATGAGTGACGTGAAAGTTAAATAAATATTAAAGAAGGAGCCCATTGCTTTACTATTAAGCATGGCAATAGAGAATCTGGTTGTTTGGGAAGCTGGGGCATGAGTTTATGCTGAAACTTCCAGGTGGAGACTCCGCAGGAGCAGGAAGGCAGCCTGCAGGATTCGCTCAGGCTGGAAGGTGAGCGTTCAGACTAGAGATGAGGGAGAGAGGAGGTGTAGCAGTAACACAGGGAGAGACCCAGCTCCCACGGACACAAATGTTCCTGGTAAGATCCATTTGGAGTGGGAAATAAAACACTAAAGAAGGCCCGAGAGGACACGAATGGGCAGGTTTCACCCAGAGGTGCTGCAGCCAGGTGGCGTACCTGACAGTGTGCTAGCAGAAGTCACCTCGCAGTGCTTCAGAGCGTGTGGGGAGGGCTTTCTAGATGGCACTTATGTCAGAAATTATTTTCTTTTCATCTCCAAGTTAAGATAATTTATAACACCTTCCCACCATAGCAATGCAGAAGAGAAGGCTTTTTATGGCAATTATTGTGCAGAAACATTTTTATGTTGGAGTAAAATAAACCTAGAGATTTCCATTTTATATGTCCATGAAATAGTAAACAGTAACCAAAATACCTGGAGCAAGAGGAACGCATTAAAAACAAACAAACGAACCCTCTGTGCTCTGAAGGCCGACCTCTAAGCCTCAGTGACTGCATTGACCAATATGTGACATAACATGTCTACATTTTAGTTAAATATAACACATATACAAAAGCGTCTATGTAATTTATATGTAAAGTTAAAGAGTAATAATGGCATAAACACCAATGAATTCACCAGCAAGCTTAAGAAATAGACCTGATGCCCCCATATGTTCATCCTGTTGTGATCCCTGTGGCTGCCTTCGAGAGCCAGCTTAGTATTACCTTGAATTTTTGGTTTATTATTCTCTTGCTTTTTTTTACAGTTCTTATCACATTTATATCCCTAAACAGTTTTAGTTTTGAACTTTATACAAATGGAAAATTGTATATAGAAATCTGGCACTTTCCCTCTCTCAAATTTTGTTTTACTGTTATGGGTCATTTTATTATAAGGTTCCACCATCATTTACCCATATTCTTGTGTGTGGATATTCTGTCTCTTTCCATTTATTGCAATTTCAAAAGTGCTGATAGGAATGCTCTTGTTTCCTGGAGCCCAGGTGAGCATCTCCCAAGATCCAAAACGTTAGTTATATAGTGGGAAATACACCTCTTCCATTTGACTAGATGATGACAAATTGTTCTCCTACTCTAGTAGTTTATACTCTGCCGGCAGCAATACAGGAGTTCTGATTGCTCTAAATTTTCTTAAACATTAATTGTTGCCAGACTTCTACATTTTTGCCAGTCTGATGGGAGCAAAAAGTTGTGGTTTGGGTTTATTTTGTCCCTTTTGATGAGGCTGGATATATTTCCTTATGTTTATGGCCATAAATATTTCTTCTTCAGGGAAATGCACAATTTTTGTGGGATTTTCTGTTCATTATATTATGTGTCAAATGTCTGCTACTAGTTGCAAGTTGGCTTTTAGTTGCATTATGAAAGTATGCTAATATTTTCACCATGTTTCATAGATAGATAGATGGATAGATAGATAGATAGATACCTCTATTGGCATGGAAAAAGTAAATTCACATTGCAGTATAACAAAGCTATTTTATATCCTAGTGCCTGGCTTGTGGTAACAGCATTTTACAGAGCTGGGTACAATAGAATCTGAACAGCTAGGCCTTGGTCTGCATCACGTACAACACTTGATTGGTACTATTGGTTGTTCTGAAAAGAAGAGAAAATAGAGCAAGCCACTGACCATTCTCATTTTTCTGGTAAATAGCACTTCTTTCTCCACTCTCAACTCTTTCTTTTGTCTCTCCTTCAAACATCCTTGCATCACCCAAAAGACAGAGGAAATGTAAGATAGAGACCTAATAGCTGCAAGGCTGAAACAAATGATAATGATTAATCCATTCATATCTATCTTCTTGTTTGATAGCCTATAATTGTCTCATATCACCACTGTTTGCTTAATATCTGTTTCTGTACTCCATCCCAGCTTATAAATCTCTGTGAGTGCAGGGCTTTGTCTTTCATCTGCCATAGTGCCCTCGGTACCCAGCACCCAGAACCCCACGCACACTCAGGGACTCACAAACAAACAAACAAACAAACAAACTACTTGTTACATAAAGGAAAGAGCATGTCTATGTTACTCTTCCTTCTTTTTGTTTTTTAGGTTTGTTATCTCATTTTGCCCTTTGAAAGGATGATACTTCTCTATCTCCATTATCACAGATGACCACCTCTACTTTTTCAATCTAAAGAAAGATTTCTCATCTCTGCGGTTGGGATATATATGCTTTGATGTTCTGTCCTGTTCAACTTGTTCTAAAAAAATCAGTGGTTTGGACAATGGCATTGACAGCATTCTGATTGAATACATGTGTGCATACAGCTGGGAGAAATGGGGATTATGATAGACTAAATGTATCAATATGAGATCAATAAACAAGTGTAAAATTCTTCAGTTCAGTAGAAAAAAGAAACAACTGGAAACTGTAGAGAAAAATCTGTGCTTCAATGGCAAACTATGCATTATTTAGGGCACATCCTTCTGGATTATCAGATTCTGATTCTGTGGAGATTCTGCGCCTTTCATTGCTTTTGAGTTATTTTACAATTATGTAAATTGTAGCAAACCATAGCAGTGCAAAATAATTGTTGTCTATGGACTTGAAAATAATTCTTTTCTGGTGAAAGTTCAATCGACACTGTGGATTTGATCTTTTTGCATCTATTTGCAAATTCATTTCAATATTCCTCATCGATACAGGTGTCTATTCTTGGAATTTTCCTTTGGATGAGTATTAACATCTACTTGGTTCCCTCATTAGATACTGAGTTTAAAAATCTTTAATGTGTTCATTTTATATTTATATGAGAATTGTGGTTTCATCTTATTTTGAAAGTTATCCTTTAACAAAGTAGAGAATGGGACAATTTGGGTAGATAATACTTTATGTAAAAAATATGTGAAGTCATAAAACAAACAAACAAAACCCTCTAACCTTTAGCTGAATAAAAAAGGAAGAAAAAGATTTGAAGTCTTAGTTGACAATGAATTCACTACAAGTCACCAGTGTAGTATAGCTGTTGTTTGGGTTATTTGGATATTAAGTACTTAATTTAGAATCACTATTCCAAGCCACTGGTCAAATTTTCTTATTTTTTATCCAGTAACTGATTATAATTGTTGCTATAAATCATATTTTAAAATGTGATATAGCAAGTTATTATCTTTTTAGAAAGAACACTTCAATATTCTTGCTGGCTTATTCTTCTAGATGAATTACACTATGAGTTTGTCAGAGTCTATAATGTATTCATTTGAGATCTTGGTTTTGCATAAAATCTATAAATGTTTGTTTAGGAATTATTGTCATTACTGCTGTATTTGGTCTTTGCAAAAAGAAGCATATATATCTATCCAATTGTTCTTCTCATTCTTTATTTCTCCCATTAAAACTTTTAAGTTTTATTTGAATAATTAAATCATTTATGTCTTAAAGTAAATAAATATGCATTTAATGGTTTCAATTGTAGTAGAATCTTTTATTGTGTCTCTAACTATTTGTTATGAGTCTAAAAGAATACAGTTGATTGTTATGTTTATTTGCTCTAAAATTATCAATCTTTTAAGAAAATTGACTGTATTTGTCTCAAATAAATATCACAAGTATTTGTAGTGCTATACTTTTTTAAAAAAATGATTTAAAAACTAGACATCCTTGTTTTGAAAGTGATCTTCATTCATCCTGAAGAAAACAAAGATGAAGAAATGTTAGTTTCCTCATTTTCTTTCTAAAAGATACCTTTAGTAAAGGTTGTTTCACTTTTTAGGTAAGGGGACTGGGGGGTAAGGCAGTTAGAAAGACCAGCAGGGGTTATAAGTCTTTCTGGTCTATAACTGAACAAAAATAAGTTAGCATATGCCGTGGGTTCGATAAATGTTAGGGTGTATAGTCCAGAACTCAGGACTCAGGAACTCAGTAGATAAACTCAGGAACTGAGTTTATCTACTCAAAGACACTCTTAGGAGATCCCACATGTGAGCAGCATGCAAAGGAGAACAAAATTTTGAAATTAAGATAGAAAGATAAACCAGAATAAAAAGTTCTCTAAATGTTAAATATGTTTTATATTTATTTTCAAATTTTCCTTTCTTCCCCTTTGGTAGCTACCATCTGCTTTTAATTATCACTTTACTCAATTTTCTTTGAAAGTCCTGAGTATGTTCTAAATTTCAGTTGTTTGACCTTAAGAAATTAATAAGCCCCGCCCACCCTCCACTTTCTTATTTGTGAAATGGGAATGAGAAGGCGTTTTGCCTGCCCCCCTGGATGGTGCTTTTTGAATCAGATGACATGGTGAGGCCACCTTCCCCTTTGTAAGAGCTGTTGGCCATTGACCATCGTTTCCACTAAATCAGTGAGAACGTGTTCAGACTATTTCATGGCTGCTGCGGTTCCATGTAATTAGAAAGGGATGTGAATACAAGTGAAATACAAAATAAGGTCCCTGCCTCTCAGAGAAAGGCCTCTAAAACGTTAATGTGCACACAGATCTCCCAGGGTCTTGTTAAATGGTAGATTTTTAGTCAGTATGTCTTGAGTAGAACCTAAATTCTGCATTTCTTCCTTCCTTTCCTTCCTTCCTCTTCCTTCCTTCCTTCCTTCCTTCCTTCCTTCCTTCCTTCCTTCCTTCCTTCCTTCCTTCCTTCCTCCCTCCCTCCCTCCCTCCCTCCCTCCCTCCCTCCCTCCCTCCCTTCCTTCCTTCCTTCCTTCCTTCCTTCCTTCCTTCCTTCCTTCCTTCCTTCCTTCCTTCCATTAATTGTAGATGGCTACAGTTAATCATTTACGGCTTTGTTACTGTTTTTGTGTTGATATCTTCCATCATCATTGGGAACTTATATTTAGTCCTTGAAAAGCTTCTTAACATTAGAGTTTGGGTCTTATATGTTTTTGTAAGTTATACAGAGAAGTCTCATAGAAGCAAATTTTCTTTCTTTCTTTCTTTCTTTCTTTCTTTCTTTCTTTCTTTCTCTCTTTCTCTCTTTCTCTTATTATAATACTAGTTTACTGAAACTTTTCTTTGATTGGAGCTGCTCTCCAGGCCTTTGAGGAGGGAAAACAGAGAAACCTCTACTGATTAGATCACACACAGAAATCCAGACTGGGTCACACGACCAGAACACTTGGAATCAAGAGGATTCAAGTCCAATCCCAGCCAGGGGCATCATATACACACAATCATCCTGGATTTGGTCAGGAGAACAGAACTGCTATAAGCATGAGGGTAACATGGGGTACAGGTGAGGAGCCAGGGCCTCCATGGGTGTGGAGGGGCCGGGAGAGTAGAGGCTGGAGCACAGTGGGTGGGTTAGAGCACTGGAGCAGAACAGGAAATGAATCTTGGGCAAAAGTGCACAAAGACTTTTCCAAGAAAGAGATTTTTGTATTTTTAATGACTTCATAAGTGTGCTGATACTGTAGGAGACAACATTAGAAGCAGAGATCAGAAAAAACTAGGTATCATTACATATCCAAACATCTGGAAAATTGGAAAGATCAGTATGGGCCAGAGAATAGGAGATTCATGGCCATGAATTATGGGGCAGGATTCAACCTGAGATTCCTTCCACTGTTGGTAAGGAGATAAAGCAAGGTTTTCTCCAGTCTTATTGGAGAAAAAAAATAGCATGTGTTTTCTAAGATTCTGGGGGTTCATGCATTTTAAGATACTTGAGATGGCTTCTGAAAAAATATGTCAGGGTGCTTAATCAAGAAACAAGGGTGCAAAGTTGCCATTAAAGCCTGATATTATGTACGCACGTCCACATGGAAGTGACAGTGGCTCATGCATCCACATAACACTTATGTGCACATGCCCCCTTACCTGTGACCTTACTAACTCTCAGAATATTTTCTGTGCCTTTCTGTAGACAAGCCATATTCTTTGTGTTTGTAATAATATTAAAGGCAGCATTTAGGCTTCACTAAGCACCAATAAGTTCCCAAGACAGTCAGAAATAATTCCTTTTTACATGCTGATCAGCTTGCTCTGGAATGAACATGTTACTGACTTCTCACCCCCAGGGTTAGTCTGCAGGAAAGCTACAACATTCGGTAAATTTATCTTCAGGGTTCACTGCTTCTTTTGGTGCCTCATTCCTTGGGGCCCCAGTGTTAATGCACTTTTCCCTGATGGTCCTGACCAGCCTCACTCTCGTGTTCATGCTCACACCCTTTCCTGCTATCAAGTCAGTTCCATTCCATGTCTATCTGCTCAGACTAAAGCTATTTCAATAAACTTCCCCATGTAGGCTCTACCTGAACCCCTGACCTCAACCAGCGGGCATAGCTTCTTGTTTCCTGAACCTACCTCCTGCTTTCTGTTCTATGCTTTCTCCTGGACTGTCTCTTCTCTTCCTTTCTTCCCAATCCAGCAGGTCTCACCCATCTTGAGCCCAGATCAAACTCTGCCTACTTTGTAAAGCCATTCAAGATTCATACTCCCCCAGAATGAATCCCTCAAAAGGCTGTGGTTTACAGTATTCATTGACAATTAATCATTGACAGCTTTGTTATTGTTTTTCTGTTGCTATCTTCCATCATCATTGGGAACTTATATTCAGTTCTTGAAAAGCTTCTTAACATTAGAGTTTGGATCTTATATGTTTTTGTAGGTTATACAGAGGAGTTTCGCAGAAGCAAATGCTTGTGAAAAGCTGCTTTGATTCGATGAAATAATTCTAAGGATTTTCAGGATGATCATGGTCAATACAAAAGGTCATTTAATTAAAATGGTAACTGGGGCTTCCAGTGGCTTAACTGAAGAGTAGAAACCTGGCTACGATCAATAGAAGTCTTTCTGAATCTCTCCCAAACACCCCCAGAGCCGACCCCTTTCTGGAGCCTGCCCCTTCTGCAGGGTTGGCACTGTTGCCATGGGAACTATACTCTCAGCTGTTGTACAGCTTGTAAGCTGCCAAACAAGAAGGGATGGAGGAGAGCGCAGTGGTTAGGGCTCTTGGTCAGGCTTTGTTCCACCTCTATTCTCCTCCCAAGTTGGAGTGGTATCTCCAACTGTGGTATCTCTCCAAGAAGGAATGCATACTGCAGCTGGGAAGGGGAGTGCAGCTGAGGGCACAAACCCTAAGTGGGTGCTGGAAGAGGTGCCCCTATTGTGGGAAGTCAGTGTCTCTGATGCACCCAGCAAGCATGCACACGCAACCCTTCTCTGTCCTCAGAACCCACTGGCCTGTGATAAAACGTGATGTCTGGCTCTGTCCCCCAGCCTTCTTCCAGGAGCTTGGAGTCCTGGTCTGAACGGCAACTCTGGCCAGCAGGCCTGGTCCTCCGCCCACCCTCGCCTGGCAGGCTCCCTTCTAGGCAGCATGTAAGGACATTAGCATCGGGTCCTGCATTGCTTCAGGCTACTCTTTCTTCCTTCCCTCCACCCCCAATCCCTTGTATTGTTACATTACTAAGAAAGGCAGGGCTTGAAATAGCTCTTCTGATCATTGATGTCTGACCTGCTTTCAGCTCTGGGAAATCATAACTGCTACCCAGAAAAATGACTAGGGAAAAGCCAGCTTTCTTGTCTGCTCTGTGCTCCGCTGGCAGCCACAAGACCAGCAGTGGCCACCTTGCCCTGGTGAGGTCAGAGTTGGGCTTTCATACTCCTAGCCACACCCTGGCTACTCAACCCATGGGCCTAGCTGTTCTTTACTCTGCATACTTCCTCATCTGAGCATCGAAGGATATTCCTAGAAAAATAAACACTTGGAAATGCACCTCTTAAATCCAGATGGAGGGAAGGTGTGAGGGGCTGGACTTACGGGACTGAGACAAGAGACTGAGGCGAGGTGATTCTGGAGTCAAGGAGCAGTGATCGAGTTTGGTCCCCAGTTTCTTGAACCCTTACTTAGTCAGGAGGGCAGGTTTGGAGAGGGTAGGGGGCCAGGGTCAGAGGAGCTATAAGAGAGAAACAGAAGAGGGCATCTCTGTCTCAGGGGAGCTTATGCTGTTGTACACAATGCCTGTGGTGCATCGAGCAAGCATGTACACCCCTTGGTTGAGATCCATCAATTGTTTGATTAATTGATTATTTATTTATTGAGGGCCCACACATACTCTTCTGAATGAAATGAGCACGCTCTGCACCTTCATTTGTAATGGCTCCTGTGATCTCACAACTCACGTGTCCTACTCCTTTATGATTTTGATCTTAAGTGCAAAAATAATGATGAAGTAAGTATCCAACCAAAGGATGCTTATTTAGAGCTTGCTTAGTATAATTTGAGAGATGCTGAGACATGTTCCCTGCCCACATCCTCCTACCCATTTCAAAAAACTGAAATCTAGTCCATCGCAAATCACAGAACCGAAAATTACGTGTTAGGGTCTTTTGAGGGTTAAGATAGCTTGTATCCTGAAGACTTTAATTACAAAGCAGTGTCTTATAGACAAGGCAAAAAATAAATTATTCAAAAAATTTTGCATATTTTGAAAATAATATATTTCCCATTAGTAACTCCATAAATTAAAATAATATATAGTGTAGTATAACACTTAAATACAAAATAAAAAATACTTAAAATAAAAGAGAAATATAGAGAAATATCTGTTTATTCCAGGCCAGGGAAGACTTTCTAAAACAACAAAAGAAAATATAAAGGAAAAAAGTAGATCTGACTGTACAATAATTTAAGCATGCAGTTTGTCAGAATAGATAATAAACACTTGGTAAATGCCAAACTGGAGGAACTTGCAATAAATATGGCAAGGGACTGATATCATAAATGTATGAAGGGCTTTTCCAAATCCATATGGAAAATTTTAAGACCTCCAAATAAAAAATCAGCAAAAATGATTATTCACATATGAATAAACACTCAATTCCACTAATAATCAAAAATGCAAAATAAAGTGATAAGGCAACACTGTTTCCATGTCAAAAATTGACATTAAAAACTAGCCAAATGGAACTCAGGAGACAGCAAGGTCTCCAACTTGATGTCCCCCTCATTGCAACAGAGTCTTTTGACTGGTCTCTCCACCCCATCAGGGACTGAACTTGTCCTTCAGCATTTCTGAGTCTTCCATTCCCTTGAACAGTCCTGTCTTGCTGTTTATCTGTGTGTTTAGGATAGTGCTGAGAAGGAACGGGGTCTGGATGAAAAGGAGGTCTGGAATAACTATGTCATGTTTCTAGAGCTATTCCTTTACTCAGAAGACTATCTCACACCTATAGGCCAAATAACCTGGTTATTTGGTCCTGGTTCTCACTGCCAAATTTAATAGACAGTTCCAGTAGAGAATGACTAGACTAAAGCTTGAAAGCCATTAACTCTAGCCTTAATAAATGCATGAGGATTACTCCTTGGGCCCCTAATCAGTCCATTAGCCCATGCCCAGCTTTACTTGATCGTTTGCCTGGCTGGGCTTTTGCATTTGGCAACTTTAATGATGTCCTCATCACCACTCTAGAACCTCGTCATATTATTAACTTTGTGTTCTGTCACTTTCCTTTGTTTCCCACCCCCCAGGGGTGAATTCCCGCTTTCTCTGCTCCCTGCCTGTATCCCTTGCTTACTGAAAAAGGACATGAGAGCACACTGGTTGTGCCCTCTACAAGTTGTATGCTTCAGAATGTCCATTTCCTATTGATTTTCTTGAGCACTTCTCATAATGACTAGTATAAATATGTTCTAATATGCACAATACTCTAATAATAATAATAATAATAATAATAGCAAACATGTATTACTATAGTGCTCATTATATATCAGGCTATTCTAAAAGTGTTTAACAATTATTAAGTCATTGAATACCTTTAGTAACCCTATGAGATATACCTACCTATAAGATAGGTAGGTATAATTATCTTTTCCATTTTACAGATGAGAAAACTGAGGCACAGGAGTTTATAGAACTTGCCCATAAAGTGCAGGCAGTCAGTGGTGCCAGAATTGACGTTGGGTAATGTTGAGTCTTTCTTGATCACTCTTCTGGATCACGTCTTTACAATTCCAGTTCCACTCTCTTGGGAGAAAATTTAGGTTTCTACATCACTGAGAAAATCAGGTGCACATAATGCATGGGCTTTCTTACACACTTTCTTTTTTCAGACCATATTATTTTTAGTTTCTGAACCATTTTGTCCCCCATATTTCAATCTCAGAAAATGGTGTTTACCCGCCATACTGGGCAGGCCCTTTTGCTGTGTCCTTGGCCCCAACTCCTTCTAAGGACACCGCCTTTGCTCTCATCCATTTCGTGCTCATCACCAGGATCTCCCTCCCCCAAGAGTCTTTCCTTCCAAAGCCTTCAAATGTGCACAGTCTCCCTCATCCTGAAAAGCTCTGAGTCTTCATATATAGCAAGACTACAGTGCTTTACCTGCTTCTTTCTGTTCTCTAAATTGTGTGGGGTTTTTTTTAGGGACCTCTTTGAGGGGGCCCTCCCTGAGCTCTATGGCTCTCTTTGCAAATTGTGACTTTGAGCTCCTGAAGCCCCTGGGCCAAATCCATTCCCAATGGCATTTAGGAATGGATTAGGTTATTCCTGCCTCATCTCCTAGAGTAGTTTATGCCCCTGTAGAAACAATGCATTCATCTCTCCATCGATTAATTAGCTAATTAATGGTTTCATTGCAGCTGTTTGTTGAATGCCTACTATGTGTCAGGCACTGTAATAAGAATTAAGAATGCAAAGCAAATATGGTAGTCCTTGAAACTGAGGCTTGCACAGATAAAAAGTAGCAAACTGCTAATTATAATACAATAACCATTTTTGTAATAAACTCATATGTAATAGGCACTTTGAAAAAAACTATTTTTATATTATTTAAACTTCATGCAAAGGAGGCATTATCCACAATTCAAAGATGAAACAACTGAAGCATAGAGAGAGATTCAGAGCTCACCCAAGATTATACAGCTAAATGTGAGACTAGGAGGTGCCTGGCCCATTTTTTCTTTTTAATTCTGCTGTGCTTCCTACTTCAGGCACATCTAGATGATATGAAAACCCAGAGGCCAGACAAAGCAAGTCTCTGGGAGATGGGGGCCCTTCCGCCAAAGATTCACAATGAAGCTAATACTTGATCTGTGTCTTGGTGGAGGAATAAAAATTTGCCCAGTGGACTACAGGGTAAGCAGAGAAAGAAAAGATCCATGGCACAAACCCCAGAGCATAGAATGGTGAAAAAACAGGATGAGATTAAGGAATGGCAAAAATACTTCTAAGCCTGGAATATAGGCCATAAGGAGAGGAGGCTGGAGATATTGCTTGAAACTCCCTAGACAGTGGCTACATCATCAAGAGCCTTATATGATCAGTGAAAAATTGTGAATTGCACATTTTATGATCCCTATTGTGCCTGGCAAAGTGACAGCTCTAATGAGTTGTCTGAATAATTTTTCTTGAACCAACATGACTTTACAAGTCTGTGGGATGTGAGTCAGGAGGTTTCTGAACCAGGGCCTATAACTCTCCTGTGAGCTCACTATTTTAGCAGTGACAGTATTTTAGTACCTGTTTTGACCTATTATTACATAGTTTTGGGCTTTCATCTTTTTCAGAGAACAATTTTGGCATTTCTTGGCTAGTTTAAGCCTTTTCCTCTTTGCATAGAGGAAAGATGAGATAATCCAAGTAACTGCGTATTTTGTTTGGAAAAACTGCCGGAAACACCACCTTCTGAAATAATTATTTTTCTCTTGATATCTTGTGCATCCAAATAGATGTCATGCTGGGTGGGATGAAGCCTGAACCAGTGCTTCACCCAGCACACACCCAGCCCACCCCACCCTCTCCCCCTATCCTTCACTGAATAGCAGACTGCACTTCTTTAGCAGGTACAGCTTGAGCTATATAACCCACCAGGCTGAGGGTAGAAAATAAGAACTCCCTGATCCAGAGATTATTGCTCATCCCTCCTGGAAGCCGTGATTTACCCAACCCTGTCTCTCCTCAGCACACAAACCATGAAGAACTTCACCTCCCTTCCCCTTGAATTGGTCATCATAACAAATATCACCCAAATCTTTCCAAAGTGTCTTCTACATAACACTGGCTCCCCGGGACATCAATCAAATCAGGTTTCCAGGGTCAGGTGACTCAGGATCAGGTTCAAACTTCTCAGAGTCTTTCATGTTCTAAGATGTGGCCTGAGTCTTTGAGAAGAACAGTATTTTAAAAAAAATCTTTGATTGCAAAAGACTTTTCTCCTGGGCCAGAATTAGAATCCTGGGCATTACATGTGCAAAGTTTGGGGAGATGTTGCTCAATGCTAGTACTGGTGTGCAGCAACACAGTATTTACCTAGCATGCATGACAAGGAACCATTGTTATCCAGGAATGGGTTTTCTGGATAACTGGAAATTAACTCTCTTTTGATATCAGTTGGGTAACAGTGTTTGAGAACATGTTGCACAGGGGACGGGATACCATTGTGAGATAGTCATTATGCTTCTTCCTCTCTGGGTTTCTCTCTTTTTTCCCCATCCAAGTACAGTCAGCCTTTTGTGGCTCATTATCTCAGAGAAGGAGTATGACAGGGTGGAAATATGACAGAGATGAAATATAACAGGTACAGAAAGAGCCTGTATCAGTATCTGGCTTTTGTGTTTCAAACACTCAGGCCCTTAGAACAATTTAGAGGTTTTGCACAGGGAGAAGAAAACAGAGAACTTGGGACATGGAAACCTGAAATGGGAAGGATAACCCTTTGGACTAAATTAAATGCAGAGAAATGGGGGAGGGTGTTGGAGAGAATGGGAGGAAGGCAGGAGAGGAGATGGGAGAGGAAGTGGGCAGATACACAGACATGGGACCTAGAAAGAAATGTTTGAGTGGTGGTGCATCCAGGGAGAGGGGCAAGGCCTAGCTTTGCAGGAAGATCTTTATTCCCCAAGACTGGATTAGAAGCAGCAGGGAGCCATAGCTAAGGTAAGAAGAGGTATGCTAACTCCAACAGAGAACTCACCTGTGTCTGCACATGACTCAGGGACACCATGATCAACGAGCCACCTAACCAATATCCTGACATTATGAACATCCCTTGGAAGGTTGGACACAACTTCAGAGGGGGGTGGAGGTGTGCTATGAAAGCTTGAGGCTTGAATTCCTAAACTACTCAGTGGGATAAAGGCCCTCCATGGGGATGATTACAAACCAAAGAAAGTTAAATTTTTTGCAAACCTTGTTTTTGTGAAGCATCCTGAAAGCTCTTCTGTGGCTGGGACTGGCTCATAGTCAGGTAGGTCCCCAGGGTCTGCTGAGGAGGGGACACCTTTATTTCCATGCCAATATTGCAGGCTCTGGTGATTTTTCAGTTTTTTTGTGTCTGCTTTTTATAATTTCCTATGCTCGGCCCAGCTTCCACTTCTTTGTACTTTTCCTGAGCTTACATAGCTCTCACCCTCTCTTTCCCTCTCCATATGTGCTCTCCTTGATGTGTTTTGGCCAGGAAGCCGGATAACGAAGCTTCTTAGAGTTTTATATAAGGGAAAAAGAAATAGGTTCTGAGAGTCAGCTCAGTTTCCTGATCTACCAAATGAAGAAACTGTAATAGATCATTGCTAAGGTTCAGTCCAGCTCTAACAATTTATGGTTCCTCTGAATAAAGTATGTGAACTTTTATGCTCCGTTTTTTGGACTATCTTCTTCCTCATTTCCTGACTCCCAGCCGTGTTCTCAAGGGATGAGGTTGCTCGGTCTATGAACTCTTGAAAAGTGACATTATTCAACTTGGTGTTTGTTGCTCAATTCACAATTAATCCATTCATTAAAATATATATATATATATATATCGAGCACCTACCCCATGCCCCATGCTGTGCTATGGTTGAAATACAAAGATTAACACACAATTCCCCAAGGAGTTCACAGACTGGAGCATTGACTTTCAATCTTTTCTGCAGTCAGGGACCTCTTTGGAGATCTGATAAAAGCATTACACTAGAGGCCACTTTTCCCCTCTCTCTTTTATTTATTTATTCATTCATTCATTCATTCATTCATTTTAATTGTTGTTCAAGTGCAGTTTTCTATCTTTTACTACCATCCCAGCGAGCAGCCACTTTTATTGAGCACTTCCTACATGTCAGGTTTTGGTCCAAATGCTTCAAAAGCAGCTTACTAAAAAAAAAGTACGCCTTTCCAGTCACGATGATGGCACAGGTAAATGTGGCTCACCTCCTCACACAACCACATCAAAATTACAACTAAACTAGAGAACAGTCATTCAACCATGATACCATCGGAAGTTGAGCTGAATGGAAGTTCTATAACTATGGCATTAAAGAAGAAACCACATCAAGGCTGGTAAGGGGGTGGAGAAGTGGAACAGGCTAGTCCCACACTCATGTGTGACAGATACAAATTTGGAAGGATATCTCAAGAGCAAGGGGTTCCAGCACCACACTAGCTACCCAGTCCAGGGTGTCAGTGCCAGGAAGAGAGAAATTGCTGGAGTCTCAGTCCATTTCTCTTAAAGGGCCAGCACACAAGAGTTATTTGGACTCACTTCCTCTGAGCTCTGGCATGGGGGCCACTATTTGGGGAACACTGGGTACATGTATGGAGGAACTGAGTTATCTAACATCAGGGCAAGAGCTCAGGGGCAGTTTTTCCCCAACAAAAGTGCTGGTAAAGGCCATTGTTCCTTTTCTGAGCCCTCCTCCAACAGAGCCACACAGCATGCCAGAATCATATCTAAGATTCCATCAGCCTGACTCATACTGTTTGCCCCACCTAGGTGATTCCCTGAGGCCCCACCCCACCCAACTTTTGGGCCCACCTATGTTGTTTCCAATGCTTTTTCCATACAAATGTCTTATCTTGCTTATGCTTCAGATTTTCCTAAATTCTCTTAAACAAGCAGAATCTGGCTTTAGTGACTCTGTACCCCTTGCTAAGCTGCTCCAGGCCAGACACTAGCAGCAGCCAGCCTTTGTTCACAGCTGGGCCTCACAAAGGTACCTCCAAGCCCAAGACAAGTAACAGTCATCTGCAGATCATTTTGTAGCTAATGCTGTGTGATCCTGGACAGAAAACAGTCAGTAGCTAACCTTGGACATGCCAAGAGCTATCAAGGCTCAACTGCAACAGGAGGGTACACACAGCCCACACAGTGGGTGCATCTTGAGTACCCAGCTTGGATAATAGGGAATGCTGTGCAACTGGACCCTACAGGACACCTACTACATTAGGCCACTCTACCAAGCCTGGGGGACATAGCATCTCTACCTAATACATAGAAACAAACATAAGGAGGCTGCCAACATGAGTAGACAAAGAAACATGGTCCAAATGAAAGAATACAACAAAACTCCAGAAAAAGAACTAAACAAAATAGAGACAAGCAATGTGCTAGATAAAGAGTTCAAAACACTGGTTATAAGGATGCTCAGGGATAAAAAAAAATCCAGTCAGAAACTAAGAATACACTAGTTGAAATAAAGAAACATTTACAGGGAATCAACAGTGGAGTGGATGAAACTGAGAATCAAATCAGTGATTTGGAATATAAAGAAGCAAAAAAGCAACCAATTAAAACAGCAAGAAGAAAAAAAAAAGAATACAGAAAAATGAGGATAGTGTATGGAGCCTCTGGGACAACTTCAAGCATATCAACATTCACATAATGGGGGTGCAGGAAGGAGAAGAAAGAGAGGAAGAAATTGGAAACCCATTTGAAAAAATGACAAAAAACTTTCCTAATTTGGTGAAGGAAATAAACATACAAGTCCAGGGCGCACAGAGAGCCCCAGACAAGATGAACCCAAGGAGGCCCACACCAAGACATAACATAATTAAAAGTTACTGGTTAAAGACAAAGAGAGAATCTTAAAATGACAAGAGAAAAACAGTTAGTCACCTATATGGGAGCTCCTATAAGACTTTCAGCTGATTTTTCAAAAGAAACTTTGCAGGCTAGAAGGGATTGGCAAGAAATATTCAAAGTCATGAAAGCAAGGACCTACAACCAAGATTACTTTACCTAGCAAAGATATTATTTAGAATGGAAGGACAGATAAAGAGCTTTCCAGGCTAGAAAAAGCTAAAGGAATTCATCACCACCAAACCATTATTATATGAAATGTTAAAGGGTCTTCTTTAAGAAGAAGATAAAAAATATGAACAATAAAATGGCAATAAATACATATCTATTGACAAGTGATTCTAAAAGACAAGATTAACAAAAAAAAGTAGAACAGAAACAGAATCATAGATACAGAGAACTTTTTGATGGTTGCTCAATGGGAGGGAGGTCAGGGGGATGGGTAAAACAGCTGAAGGGGTCAAGAAGTACAAATTTGTAGTTACAGAATAGTCCTGGGAATGTAAAGTACAGCATAGGGAATAGAGTAGCCAAAGAACATACATGTGCATGACCCATGGGCATGGATAACAGTGTAGGGATTACCTGAGGGAGTGGGGGTGCTGGGTAGAGGGGGGAAAGGTAGAAAAACTAGGGCAACTGTATTAGCATAAACAATAAGATATAATTTAAAGAAGAACACAAAACAAAAGTAACTTATTTTATCCTCAAATGCCTGTGAAGTAGCTGCTATCAATGGCGTATACAGATGAAGAAAGAGATTTAAGCATGTGTACACATAGTTAATAAGTGGCAGGAGCCAGAATTTACCCCCAGTCAGTGTACATCTAGAGCCCACATTTTTCATTAGGACTGTGGTGTTTCTGCAATCAAGAACAACATGGTAACCAGAACAGTAGTTTTTTAGTACCAGCACCATGTGTCAGTCACCATGCTAAGCTCTTTGCATTAATTATCTAATTTAATGCCTATGACATCAAGGGTGGGTACTATTATCCACATATTTCAATGGAGACTTCCTTGACTTTAAAAGATACAATAACTTGCCTCAAGGTACACATCTAACAATGAGGGATGAAGGGGTTCCAAGCGCATTTTTGGTGCAGTTTTAGATGGTTCATGAACTTCTTGTCTTCCGATTGAGAGGAAAGGACTGTTAAGAAATATATTGATTTGTGGTAAGTGCACTTAAAAGGTCTATGGGTATAGCATAAATCATTCTACAGGATCAGGGAAAGCTTCCCAGAAGAAGTCACACTTGACTGGAGTTTAAAGGATAAGTAGGAACGTAGATTGGAAGCAGGGGGAGAACTGCTCATGCAAAGGCAGCATCAGGAGGTACCAATACGAGCTGCTGAACCAGAGTTGAGTGCTGCTGTGTTTGCGGGCGGGGCAGGAAATGAGTGTGGGTGAGAAGGCAGGGAGAAGTCTGGTCATTCGGGATCCAGGGGTTAAGCAAAGGTATTTGAACTCTTCCTGCTCTGTGGGGAGCCACTAAGGGCTCTCAGAATGGGAGAGGTTTGTTTGGATGCGCATTGCAGAAAGATGATTCTGGCAGCAGAAAGCAGGGATGAGTGGAAGCTGTCTTTCTGGACCACAACTAAAGAGAAAAGTAAGTTAGGCCATTGTGATCAAGGCCAGATGTGATGAGAGCCTGAGTTTTGACACTAGTGGCAAAGATTAATTTGAGAGACATTTAAGAGAGAAAATCACAAAATGGGAGGAGTGAATGGGAGAGTCTAGATGACCCAGGCAAAGGCCAGGACTGGTTTGTCAGCTGCTTAGGAACCAATCTAGAAAAGTTGCTGAAACAACATGAAAAATGAAATGAGATGGCGAAAATTGTATTGACCAGTTTCATTTAGGGGGATTCCTGATGGTGGTTGATAGTACATGACCTCCATGTACTCCATGATGGTTGAAATGGAGCTACCACATTGAGATTTGCAAGTAACCAATGCCACTTACCAGTGGTATTACTAACCAACAATACTTAATATGGGTTGAATTGTGTCCCCCCAATATTCGTATGTTGAAGTCCTAATACCAAGTACATCATTTGTGACCTTATTTACAAATAGGGCCCTAGCAGATGTAATTAATTAAATTAGGATAATGTCGTACTGGTGTAGGGTGGGCCCCAAATCCAATGGGACTAGGTTCCTTTTATAAAGGCTAAGTCTGGACACAGACACATGCACGGGGACAGTATCACATGAACATGAAGGCAGAGTCAGGGTGTTGCTTCTACAAGCTGAGCAATCCCAAATATTACCAGCAATTCACCAGCAGCCAAGAGAGAGAGATGGAAAAGATTCTTTCTTACAGCCCTCAGAAAAAACAAACCATTTTAACATCTTGATTTTGGACTTCCAGCCTCCAGAACTGTAAGATAATCAGTTTCTGCTTTAGCCAGTTGCTCGTACTTTTTTACAGTAGCCCGAGGAAATGAATACACCACATAACCATGGGTGTTCCCTAAACTGGCTCTAAGAAGAGTGGAGTGGCTGATGTTCAGATTTGCCTCGGGCTGAGGGGTTGCTCCAGACACAGAGTTTTCAGTGATAAAATCAAGGAAGTCTTGAGCAAACTGGAGACCCTAAGGGAGTGGGTCTCCTTAGCTGCAGCCTGGAGGTGTGAGGCCAGAGCTGTACAGAGCGGTGAGCAGAGCCCCAAGCAGTTCTACTTCTTCACTCTTTCCATAGGCAGCTCTTAAGGGCTCCTCTAAACATGTCCAATTACCACTGAACAAACGCTGCTTTGAAGGGCCCTGTATGTTGGTCTGTTCTGGCCACAGTTCCCTGGGTGGCTGGCGATGCCATTCTGTGAGACAGGGAGTGCCAGATGTGGAGAAGGCCCAGTGGGGAAGTGCAGAAGACTCTGTCTGAACCATGATGAGTTGAAGGGAACAGTAGTAAAACTGGGAGAAACTGTTGGTCATAATAGTCAGAGAGAACCAGAAAGGAAGTCTCCCTGGATTAGGCGTCTAAAGGGAGAGGAGTTGGCAAAGCCTCTGGGGTTCCAGGCGGAGGGCTTGCACAGGTAGGACACGGGGCCCAGGATCACTTTATTATCCAAGTAACTGATAATGAAGAGACTGTAGTGAGAAGGGAAGCAGGGGTGGGGGTGGGAGACTGGGCAGGAAGAAAGCAAGAAGTAGACTGACTTATTCAATGAGGTGAGAGTTGAGCATGAGAGAGAGAACAGCTATTATGCTGCCCTGCTGTGAATGACATTCATTCTCACTGCCTTTCCGCCCATGAAATAGTTCCCAGATCATATTAAATTGTACCTGACTGCCCCTGAACTTCAGGAGACGGGAGCTAACATGTGATAAAAGCATTAGGTTTGCTGATCCATCCCAACATTTGCCTCTTTCTTCCATGTCCTGGCCCAGGAGAGGGTCTTAGATTACTGACTTACAATTCCAGGATGAATGAATAAAAATAAAACGCCTTTCAAATGGAGTGAGTTTGGGATATAGTTAAAGCCTGCCTATCATTTCTGGGTGATCATCTACTTGTTCACTTCAGGTAGAAACATGTGCCCTAAGTAATAATAATAATAATAATTAGATAATATCTTACATTTGCAGAAGGCTTTGTACTTTATCAAATGCTTTCACGTGCATTATCTTGTATGACCTTTGCATGCCATTGAAGTGAATTCTGGCATGAATTTAGACAATCCCATCACTATCATAGGTAAGGAGTTAATTTACTAACTCAGTAATAATTGAAGATTCTATCCTGTGATCTTTACAGACACCCTCTAAATGCCCAGTGGAAACTTACATTCTCACACAATAAAAAAAAATTCATGGACTTAAATGCTAATCCTTTACTCCATTATTTGAGTAAAACACTAGACTAGGCACTGTGGGAAGACATTGGATGGCGCCTCTGCCCCCAAGCAGTTTAGGGTTTGGTTGAGAAGACAAAACATACAAACCGAAACCAGAAAAGATGACTCAGCAGAAGGATCTTACAGGCCAACGTGAGAGGCAGACACAAGGTGGGAGGAGAATGGACGACTGCTCTGGAACGTTCAACTGAAGGATTCATTCCAAAGGCGGGGCTGATAGGGCCTTACCCTGTGGGAGGAGAAGGAGGGAGCTCCCAGAGGAAGACATGCTGCTCACCCAGAGATGAAAATAATGGAACGTGTTACACTTTGGTTTGTTGGGTAGGAAAAGCAGGATCGCTGCCAGCGGGCATACGTTGGCTTGAGGGCACAAGAATGACATTTTCTTGTTGAGTTTTGGAAGGTAACCTTTTGCAGGGCCCAGGTGTGTTCTGAGTAAGGGGGATATTAGATGTAGGCAGTCATTTATATTGCAATGGAAGCAGGAAAATTTCCAAACAGATGACTAGAAGACTCATGCATGGCTCTGCCCCATAAAAACAAAGCAAAACAAAAAAGACACTCAAGCTTAATCAGTGGCTTTTGATTTAGAGTGAATCCCTTATTCCGGAATTGGATTTGGTCCAGTCTTGCTCTGCAAAGTGTGGTCCATGGCGTGGAGGCAGCAGCAGCAGCAGCACCACCTGGGAGCTTACAGATTCTCTGAACTCACTACAGATCTACCGAATCTGAATCCGCCTTTGCACAACACCGCCAGTACGCACATTGAGGAATTCAGTTATTAGGAACTCAGAGCATGTCTTTGCACTCAAATGACAAGGTTGGAAGTTATTCAACCTATGATGATTCAGTTGTCACAGTGCAAACTTAAACATAAACTTGAATTATTGTTTCTATGCATGAATATATTCTGGGGTGTAACTTGCAACTGCTGGAACAGCCATCCTCCCCCTTCACCACCTTCCACATGGCAGCAGTTCCCCATCCCTGCGATCCTTTCTTGGGAAGGTGTCATGGATTCTGCTGGATTGGCCACAGTTCCCTGAGTGGCTGGCGATGCCATTCTGTGAGACAGGGAGTGCCAGGTGTGGAGAAGGCCCAGTGGGGAAGTGCAGAAGACTCTGTCTGAGACATGATGAGTTGAAGGGAACAGTAGTAAAATTGGGATGGACTGTTGGTCATAATAGCCAGAGAGAACCAGAAAGGAAGTCTCCCTGGGTTAAGCATCTAAAGGGAGAGGAGTTGGCAAAGCCGCTGGAGGAAGCAGGAGGTGGGCATCAGGTGCGCAGAGGAAAAATGGTTTTTTTCTACATGGGTTTTTGTAGATGCGGGTTCAAATTGAACTAATCTCTCAGAACCTGTATCCTTTAGAAAATAGGGTCATTAAAAATGGCGAGATCACCTACCACACATTTTTGTGAAGTTTAAAAAGTTAGATGAGGCAAAACATCCAGAAAAGTCCCTGGCATATTGAAAGTATTCCCCTCGCAAAGCAAAATTGCAGTGAGTTTAAACTCCCCACAAGTAGCTTGCTGTCGAACCTTCAGTACATCATTCATTCTCTTTGAAACTCAGCTTTCGCTTCTGTGTAACAACATTCAGGCACTAGATGACCTGCACGATCCTTCCCAGGGCATCACTGTGAAAGGCCCCAGTATGTAAGCAGAGTGCTTCTCAAGCTCCTTGATAGCCACCTGCTCCATCTCAGAAACCAAGGCCAGGCAGCCTAGAGGACTTCTGAAACTATTTTTTAAAGGGCCAAGTTCTGCCAGGCAAGCTGACAACTCGGGTGAATTCCACAGCAGTCAGAAGTGCTAACATATTCAGGATGCCAGATCTGAGGACAGGGCTCCACTGGGCATCCTTGGCTGCCAAAATAGGAAATCTGGATGGGCTACACCCTTTTCCCGAGACATTTTAATCCTGCTGAGAGACGATGTAGGGAGTCTAGGGCTTAAATTGCACCAGTAGGTGCCCAGCAACAAAACGCTCTTCAGACAACAACTGAAACACAAAGCCTTTTAGTCCCAGGGCCCAGTGTTATGGGGGATGTCTTCATAACTTGCAAATTATCGAATTACGAGATTAAGAAAGTAGTGTATTAACACAAGTTCCACTTGGCAAAGTCTGCTAACCAATTTTGTTTCTGGCTGCAATTTCTAGAGACAAGAGGGGGCGCTTGCTCGGTGATTGGGAGGCTGAGGGGAGCAATGCCAAGGTGGTTAATCCGGGTTTTGTCTTTCCTGCTGACAGAGAGGTTTCACCTGAGTCGCTGCATTTTTCTGGTCCTTTCTGAGGCACAGAAGCAAAACAAAAACAAAGCCCAAAGGAAACAAAATAACTCTTTGCTTCTTGAAGATTTGTGCCTGGAGGGAAAACAAGACCTGTCTGCTCCTTTGTTTGAGTGCGTTTGCTTCTTCCGAGCGAGACTCAGCTCTCTGAGCTCTGCTCTGTCCTTGCCCACTCTCGTCACACACAGCCCGTCACACACAGCCCCTACACAGTCCGTCTGGTCATCCCACCTCTGCCCACCTCCAAGATTTCTTCTTCCTTTGAACCACGTTCTCATTCTGAAAACCACTTCATTGGTAGCTAAGCCGGACGCGTCTCCAGCAGGGCGCTTCTCCAGTGCCAGGAAGCCAGGATTGCCCTTTTCACCTCCACCCGGTAGAATTGATTTCAACGTCCTGTCAATGCTCTGAATTTTGAAGAAACGGTAACAATATGTCAATAAGTATTATTTATGAAGCATTTACTCTCGAGTAGAGCTACTCAAATACAAACACAGGTATCACTAATAGCACACAGGGTTGGGTACTTGGACTCAAGGAAGAGCTAGGCACAGGCTTGGGGGAGGGGTCTTGTCCCCGTGGAGGTCTGCGGCAAAGATGAAATTTTTATTCAAATCAAGCTTTACCTCAGAAAGTAGTGTGAATTTTCCATTCTACTCTTTAACATATCTGTTTGTGTTCACGTACAAAGTGTTGATTATTTACTATAGAATAAAACCAATGTTCCTGGAAGACTTCTTTCTGTTTATTTAAATGACTATTTTTTTCAGAGCAGATTCAGATTCACAGCAAAATTAACATGAGGGTAAGGAGATTTCTCATATGCTACCCACCCCTACACATGCATAGCCCCTATTTTATCAATATCCCCCACCAAGGTGGTACTTTTGTTACAATTGGTGAATCTACACTGACAAACCATAATCAACCAAAGTCCACCATTTACCTTAGGGTTCACTCTTAGTGTTAAATGCTCTATGGGTTTGGACAAGTATATAATGATATGTATTCATCATTATAGTACCATACAGACCAGTTTCACTGCCTTAAATATCTTCTGTTCTCTGCCAATTCATTCTCCCACCACTAACCACTGATCTTTTTGCTGTCTCCAGTTTTGCCTTTTCCAGAATGTCACATAGTTAGATTCATGTAGTACGTAACCTTTTCAGACTGGCTTCTTGAACTTAGTATATGCATGTAAGTTTTCTCCATGTATTTTCACAGCTTGATAGCTCATTTTTTTTATTGCTGAATACACAGTGCATTGCCTGGATGCGCCACAGCTTATTTACCCATTCACTGACTGAAGGACATCTTGTTGTTTCCAAGTTTTGGTAATTATGGGTATAGCTGCTATAAACATTTATTTGTAGGTTTTTGTGTAGACCTAAGTTTTTAACTACCTTAGTTAAATAATAGGAGTGCAATTATAGGATGCTTTCATAAAAGTATATTTAGTTTTGCAAGAAACTGCCAAACTGTCTTCAAAAGCAGATGCACCATTTTGTCTCACCATCAATAAACGAGAGCTTCTTTGCTCAATATCTTCACCAGCATTTAATGTTATCTGTATTCTGAATTTTGAGCATTTTTATAGGTGTGTACTCTACCTCCTTATTGTTTTAATTTGCATTTTTCTGATAATATATGATATGGGGCATCTTTTCATATGCTTATTCATCAGTGGTATCTCTTCGTTAGTGAGGCGTCTGTTAAGGTCTTTGGCCCATTTTTAATCAGGTTGTTTTGTTATTGTTGAGTTTTAAGAGTTCTTTGTTGATTTTGAATAACAGTCCTTTATCAGATATGTCTTTTGTAAATATTTTCTCCCAGTCTGTGACTTATTTTATATTCTTGACAGTGTCTTTTGCAGAGCACACGCTTTTGATTTTAATGAAGTGTAGCTTATCAATTTTTTTTCAGAAATTGTGGTTTTGGTGTCATATCTACAAAGTCATTGCCATACTCAAGATCATCTAGATTTTCTCCTATGTTATTATCTTCTAGGAATTTTATAGTTTTGTGTTTTATATCTAGGTCTATGATCCACTTTGAATTAAATTTTGTGAAGTTAATTTTTTCTGTCTTTAGATTCTTTTTTTTTATTTTGCATGTGGAGGGACAGTTGTTCCAGCACCATTTGTTGAAAACTTATTTTGCTTTATTACATTGCCTTAGCTCCTTTGTCAAAGGTCAATTGAGTATATTTATGTGGGTCTATTTCTGGGCTCTCTATGGTTCCATTGATCCTTTTGTCAATACCACACTGTTTTGATTACTGTAGCTTTATAGTCAGTCTTGAAGGTGAGTAGGGTCGGTTCTCCGATCTTGTTCTTCAATATTGTGCTGGCTAGTCTGGGTACTTCACCTCTCCATAGAAACTTTAGAATCACTTTGGCTTGGTTGGGTTCCTGGAGGGTAAAACTCACAAATAACTAGGTCCCCCTGGAGTTTTTAGCTCCCTGACTTGTCTGCTGATTGAACCTCCTCCAGTTCAGGGTTTCCTACCCTGGCACAGGTTCCCCCAGCAGTTTATGCTCCTAGGTCTCTGCTCCAGTGAGCTGCGATTGCCTGTGTTAGCCTGCCTCTCCAGCCCTGGAAGCCATGATTTGCCCCATGACCTCCTCTCTCTTATGGATCCAAGAAGCATTGTTGATTACTTAGTCTGTTCATCTTATTTGTTGTTAGAATGAAATTGAGACTGAGTTCCTTACATGTAGAACTGAGAACTAGAAGATTTTTTAGATGCTTTGAATCCCCTGAAAGGCTACTCAGCAGTGTTCTGGCTCCATGGTAAGACTCTAATTCCAGGAACCAGGAGCAGAGTGACCAGATGGGTGTTCAGAGACATCTCAAATTTAGAATGTCCTGTCCCATTATCTTCATACACAGACTGCACTTGTAGACCTGTGTGAGCTGAATTTCACTTGAGGAAGTAAGGTTCCCATCCGCTTTTGAGACATAAAAGACTTGTCCTGTCTTGTTAGAGTTACTAATCCTGAGAAACAATATTATATGATATGAAACAATGAATAATATGAGATATTAAATAATACCATGCTTATTCCAAAAAAAGATTTGTGATGATGAATAAAGACATTCTTAATTGCTTATTAGTAGGTGGTGGATTGTGAGTGTTGAAGGGGTTCAGGAAAAAGAAAGGTCAGTGCCAACTAGAGAGGTCACGATGGGGGCTGTGCTCAAGCAGAGGCACGAATAGAGCTGCTTGGCTTTCAGAATTGCTGCAGCCATGGTAGCTGCCACTGGAGAAGCTGAAGGAATGAGGAAACAGGCTTCTTATCGTTTCCCAGAAGTCTTGGCCCAAAGGGCAGAGACGTGCTGTGTCTTTGACGTGTAGTCAGTAGATTGTTTCCTGTGGCTTGTTACAAGCTCAAATGTTTCCTGAGTTAGCCATCCAACACAAAAGGAGGTTTTTCAAATTATTTGTGGAGTAGCTGGTTGCATTCCAACCTATTCTGCCTCCATTTAGTCTTACTAAGGCCTCTTCATCCTGCATTGTTACCAGTTCTGTAACTTTTCTGAAATGCTTCTTGCTCTTGGAGAACACTCTCAAAAGTTCAGTCTAGCTCAGTCATCCTTTATTTCTTTTATGGGCAAGTTTTTCAAGGTGCCAGAAAAACTTTGTATTTGTCATTAACCCTAGAAGGAATTATAGAACCATCATTTGGGGCTCTAAGAAAAGGAACAGGTGTCACCGTCCTCTCCTAAACCATAATCTGCTCTCAGAAGTATGCCACTTTATGGGAGTGGAGTCACTCTCAAGCAATAGCTGCCTCCTCAGATAGCTCTGAACCAAAGTGTGACTGAGAAGAAGAACCAGCCAGTATCAAAATGGAATAGCAACAGAGATATGGGGCAAACACTTAGATGATCTATTTTGCATTGGGGTTTATAAGCAGAGCTGCTTCCAAGCAAAATAGTGAAGTAGGTGTCATATATTTCTGAGGTCTTATTCTCAAGCTTTTTACACTAAGTGACTTTCTTCTACCCATAACTTAAGCACCCCTTGTCTGTGTGGTTCTGTCACAGAGAATTTTTTTTATAGAGCACTCATGTGTATTGCTAAATTATCATCACAGCTTCGAAAGTCAGCTTTGTAGGACATTTGTATTTTAATAGAAATCAAAATATTACAGAAGGGAAGGAAGGATGGGGTTCCTATCTTCAGTAACATCAGTCTGGCCATCAGACTGAGACAGAAAAGGCCCAGGGCGCTCTGGACCCAGGAAAGAAGTCCTAATAAGATGCTGTACCCAGCACAAGCAAAACAGAGAGTATTTTTTTTCAGCGTATGAACTCTTTGGTCATGCTTACTTGGAAATCCCTGGTAGGGAGTACTCATTTCTCCCTTTTAATGTCTTCTTCAGTATCTAGGCTGTTAGAAGAGGATATCGCTGCTCCCAGCACTTAGATAACAGAACAAACCTGAGCAAAATGAAACCAAAAAATACCACCCTCAAAACAATGAGCAAGGACAAGAATGCCCTCTTGCCCAATTCCTTTTCTCTGTGGTTCATTGCCATAGGGCCAAGGCCTTGTCCAACATCACACTGACGTAAGGTCTGAAAGTGACAGAAAAATCCATTGTACCCCCCTCTACTTGACCATACTCTTTCATGAATGCTAAAAATGGCTCTGGCCACTTTCATGTTCAGAGAACTCAGTGTAAAAAAATACATCATGAGGGCCCCTCCTAACATCTTGTTTGCATCAGAATGCCTGAGCTGCAATATGTCTATTTTTTGTGCTTATTTTCCTCTTACCGCTGCTGTAAAATCTTTTGGGGCAGGGGCAAGGGCCGGGTATTCTATACTTCCTGAATTATCTACGGTGCCTAATTCCTTGTCTTATACATAAAAGGTACATAATAAATATCTGTTTAATAGATGAATAAATGGATACAGCATCTTATTTAGGACACCATTATATTTTTATGGAAGAGCAACTTTTAAATGAAATAACACAATTCCTGAACAAGTTATGGCCACTGAAGTTTGTAAAAGAGAAGTCTGGACAGAATTATATAAAACTTGTTCTATTCTAAGACATATTATGAATTTTCTTGTTTGAGAGAAAAAAAGTGATTTTCCACATTGTCTTTAGATTTTCTGCTGGTATGAATGATCTGATTCTGAATGATGATGTTGTCTATGAGAATATTACTGAAGGTGGTATCCTGGGCGGAGCTAAGTGTTGTTGGCAGTAATCCTGACCCCTATTCTTAAACATGTATTATCTGAGGGAGAAGAACAAAGGGATGGAGAGTGTGACCCATAAAGCCATGTAGATGCCTAAGCAGTCATGGACCCCATTTCCTGCTCTCCCACCCAGTCATGAACATCACCCCTCACCCCAACTTACTACTTATTGAAGCATGATAGAAGAAGAGTAGTGTAGTGACGGAAAAATGAAAGAGAACAAGAAGAAAAATTGAAAACAATGGAAAGCAGAGGTATAAATGTAATGGGTCCTTAATGGATGCTTCCTGAGAAGAGCAAGTAGAAGGCAACAGTTGACTGGAACTTAATCATAAAATATGGGATGCGAGGAGACAAACGAAATGGACATATAGTGGCTAAAAAGGCTACAGATGGGGCGTAGTTTAGCAAGAAGCAGAGAATATTTAGTATCCAGTAATGAAATTATAGGTTTAAGCCCTGGCGATGTAGATCAGTTGGTTAGAGCATTATCCCAACGTGCCAAGGTTGCAGGTTCAATCTCTGGTCAGGGCACATACAGGAATCAACCAATGAATGCATAAATAAGAAAAAATTATCTCTCTCTCACTTCCTTCTTCTCTCTCTCTCAAGTCAATTTTAAAAGTTAAAAGAAAATGTAGGTTTAATCATCACAAAGCAACACTGAGTCACTGAGCAGGGAAGTTCAAGATGAAGGCAAATGACATGAGGCATGTTCTAGCTAGTTATTCTGAACATCAAGAAGACTGCGAATAATACTAAATAAGGCATTATCCAAAGGAAATATTTATATAATATTTAAAATTTTTACTCTACACATATACTTTCCCATTTCATTATGAATTTAAAAATCCCTATTATAATATTAATTCACTTCCTTTTTCATTTTAGAGTAGTAAACATATCTTTAAGAGTTACAGAAGAGGTTGAGAATTTGGGTTTTGTAATCATTTAGCTCTAAAATGTTAAGTTTCTGGCTCTGCCACTTTTCATATGACTGTGGGCAAATTGCTTCATATCTATCACTAATCTCCAGTTTCCTATCTATAAAATGAGTAAAATAATGATTCACTCCTCTGATGGTAAGACATTAAGTAAAAATGTACCCAAAGCATCACAGACTCTTGATCTCCAGAAATGGCTCAATTTGAATTGGTGATAGACCTTACTACCCACTATCAGTATTATTGGTGGGAATAGGCTAATGCTGATAAATTTGTTTGCTGAAGACACAGGAAGGAAGGTTGTGAGAAGATGTAGTTTCCAATTAACTTTGTCTCTGATTATTGGGAAACTTTGGGCCAAACGCTATTCTTTAATGAATGGGGTTGCAACACTTATTAAGATTAATGACTGTCACAGCTGATAGCCAGATGTTTACATAATTCCTTCTGTTTTAGAGCAAACATATCAGAGGAAGGGGGTTGAATGACAGAATTAAACAAATAAGTTCATTATTTTGGGAATGTATTCTTATATGCTAATATTAAAAATGAACATCCATAAACCAATCATCTAAATGAGGTAGTTTTTTTGACACAAGGGACTGGTGGAGGGAGCCTGCTGTGGGAGTGCATAATTCCAGCAAAACCACCATTAATTAAATTGTACCTTGTGGAACACAGAGAGTTAAATGTGTCTTCAAATAACCTCTAATATCAAAGGGCAAGGCATTTCTTTTAACTGAGGAAGGATAAAATGTGTTCGCTCTCCATGTGTATTTATGTTACGAGGCTATTTTAGCATCATAACATAGCATCGTAATATAGCATCATAATTACTTTTGCAGCTGTCAGAATTTCACACAGCCTAATAGGAAAATAAATCTGAGTCCAGAATAGCCCAATACTTTCCAGAAAAGTCCAGTAAATAGAAACTTTAGGTCAATCTAAGATGTCAGCATAGTAGGTGGAAGCTACACTCACCTCCTCCCAGGACCAAACTGGAATTACCACTAAAATATAGAACAAGCAACCTGAAAAGCCAACTGAAGACTAGGAAAAGAGAAGTCTTATAGCAAAGGATTTAAAAAAACAAGCCACATCATGACTGGTAAGAAGGGCGGAGACATGAACAGGGTTGGCCTTGCTCCCATAGGTGGCAGCTGAGAGTCCAAAGGGATAGCTTAGTTGAGAAAGTTTCCCCTAAAAGGAGAGGTATCTCAACCCCAAGTCAGGATCCATGGCCCAGGGTACTGGAGATGAGAACAGGCACCCACATGACATCTGGCTTTGAAAATCACTGGGCATTCTGTCCACCAGGGAGAGACTAAAGTCTGTTAGAGATACAGGCACCCTCTTTAAAGGGCCAAATCTTGGTCTGTTTGGGCCTGATAAACTCTGCTGGCCTCCCCCTGAAGATACCCTGACACCCTGCCCACCACAAAGGTGTGTGAGCACCCAGCAGGTGGCAGCTAGACTTGGTACACTCTGGGACATTTGCCAGGTGGTCTCAGACCCGTCACTGGCACAAAGTTTGAACCTGTATAAGTCTGGTGAATACAACTTGCCTCTACCTGGTGACTCACTGAGAACCTTCCCCATGCAACTTGAGTACCACCAGAGACTCCTTCAGTGACTGAGTCTAAAAGGGAGCTGGCAGGTGGAAGCAGATCTAGGGGTGCTGTGGGACTTTAGCTGACCTGTCCCAGGACTGAAGGTGATAAAAGCCAGTTCTAATATGCAGCTTGGTCCTTCCCACACATATCTGGACCCAGGAGAAGCAGTTATAAATTATGGATTGCTTTGTAGCTCCAAAAGGGTTATGGAGAACCAGTCACTGGCAGCATCTGACATTGGTCTGCACCAGAGTCCCTCCCAAGAGGCCCTAAACAAACATACCCACTGGCCAGCCTCAAACAGCATCAGAGAGGATCCAATTAGTTTCACAAGCAGCATATCCAAAGGGAAATTTCAGCAGGTGCCAGATTCTGCTGAGGCGAATTCTCCTTTGTGTGATCAGCACCTGCACAGCAGCCTATGCCCTGTGGTCAGATTCAGTCCTCGCAGTCAGCCATCCAGAGCATCAACCCCATGCACAAACAGGCCAATAGCCATCAAGACACAATTAAAACAGGAGGGCCCACATAACCTACAGAAAGGACATTCCTGGAGTACCCAGCTCAGGTGATCAAGGAGACTGCACCACTGGTTCCCACAGGACAGCTATTACATGAGGCCACCCTACCAAGACTGGCAGTCATAGCATATCTACTTAATACATAGAAAGAAAAACAAAGAGCCAGACAAAATGGGGAGATAAAAAAACATGATCCAAATAGAAAAATAGGAGGAATCTCCAGAAAAAGAGATAAATGAAAGGCAGGCAAGCAATTTATCAGACATAGAGTTTTAAAAAAGGGTTATAAAGATACTCAAGGAACTTGGTGAGAACTATAACAGCATAAAAAAGTACAGAGAAACCATTAAACAGAACGAGTCAGAAATGAAGAATACAATACCTGAAATGAAGAATACACTAGAATGAAAAAGAGCTGGTTGGATGAAGCAGATCATAGAATCAATGATTTGAAAACTCATTTGAAAAAAGTAGCATTTCTGCTACTTTCTGCAAAGTAGCAGAAAACTCTAATCAGGGGAACAAAAGAAAAAAATAATTTAAAGAAATGAGAATGTCTTAGGAGACCTTCAGGACAACTTTAACCATAACAACATCCACATCATAGGGGTACCAGAAGGAGAAGAGAGAGACCAAGGGATGGAGAAGGGATTTGAAGAAATAATGACTGAAAACTTCCCTAACCTGGTGAAAGAAAAAGACACACAAGTCTAGGAAGTGCAGATTCCCTAGTTATATGAACCCCCAAAGGCTCAAACCAAGACATATCATAATTAAAATGGCAAATGTTAAAGGCAAAGAGAGAATCTTAAAAGCAGCAAGAGGAAGATAGTGAGGAACCTACAGAGAGCTCCCATAAAACTGTCCACTGGTTTCATGACAGAAACACTTCAGGCCAGAAAGGACTGGCATAAAATATCCAAAGTAATGATGTACATTCAATGTACAATAAAAAGCAAAGATGTACATTCAAGACTATTTTATTCAAAAAGGCTATCATTAAAATTAAAGAGGAAATAGAGAGCTTTCCAGATAAGAAAAAGATAAAGGAGTTCTTTATCAATCAACCAGTATTACAATAAATGTAAAAGGGTCTTCTTTAAGAAGAAAAAGGTAGAAGAAGAAAGAAGAGGAGGAGGAGAGGAAGAAGAAAAGAGAAGAACATAGTTGTAAATAATAAAATGTCAATAAATAAGTACTATTGCTAATCACTTTAAATGTAAATGGCACAAATGCTCCAATAAAAAGATATAAGGCAGCTGAATGGGTGAGAAAACAAAATTCATATATACCATTTGCAAGAGACCCATCTCGGAATGAGAGATACACACAGATTAAAAGTAAAAGGATGGAAAAATATTTCATGCAAATGGAATTGAAAAATGACTCTGGGTAGCAATATCTATATCTGACACAATAGACTTCAAACAAAGGCCATAACAAGATACAAACAAGGACATTACATAATAATAAAGGGCTCACTCCAAGAAGAGGATATAACCCTTGTGCACATTTATGCAACCAACATAAGAATGATTATATATATAAAGCGAATCTTGATGGACATAAAGGAAGAGATTGACACTAATACGGTCATAGTAAGAAGTTTTAACACCTCTTTGACATCAACGGAGAGATCTTCCAGACAGAAAATTATCAAGGAAATGGCGGCCTTAAATGACACACTAAATCAGATGAGTTTAACTGATATCTTTAGAGCATTTTTCCCCTAAGCAGCAGAACATGCATTCTTATTAAATGCTCATAGAACATTATCTAGGGTAGACCACATGTTTGGACAAGAAACTAATCTAGATAAATTTAACAAGATTGAAATCATCTCAAGCATCTTTTCTGACCATGATATAAAACTACAAATCAATCACAAGAAAAGAAAAAGTGAAAAACACAAACCCATGGAGGCTAAAT
The DNA here is from genome assembly GCF_021234435.1 of Artibeus jamaicensis. Lineage (NCBI taxonomy): Eukaryota > Metazoa > Chordata > Mammalia > Chiroptera > Phyllostomidae > Artibeus > Artibeus jamaicensis. Next base: position 22,998,786 of record NW_026521883.1, read on the forward strand.
AGTATGCTACTAAACAATAAATGAATTAAAAAAATTGTATCAAGGAAGAAATCAAAAGGTAACTTGAATCAAATGAAAATGAGAACACAATAACCCAAAATCTATGGGACACAGTGAAATCAATCCTAATAAATAAATTTGTAGCGATACAGGCCTTCTGCAAGAAGCAAGAAAAATCTCAAATAAACAATCTAACTTTATACATAGAGGAACTAGAAAAAACAGCAAACAAAGGCCAAAATAAGTACAAAAAACAAATAACAGAATTCAAAGTAGAAATAAAATAGAACTTAAATAAACAATACAAAGGATCAGAGAAATCAAAATCTGATTCTTTAAAAAGATAAACAATATTGACAAACCTTTAACTAGACCATCAAGAGAAAAAGAGAGAGAACCCAAATAAATAAAATCAGAAATGAAAGAGCTGAAGTAACAATTGACACCAAAGAAATACAAAGGATTGTAAGAAAATATTACAAACAAATATATGCCAACAAATTGGACAATCTGGAAGAAATACAATCAGGAAGAATCAGAAAATCTGAGTAGATAGATCACAATTAATGAAATTGAAGTAGTGATCAAAAGTCTCCCAACAAGCAAATCTTAAATTAGATGGCTTCACAGGTGAATTTTACCAAATATTCTGAGAAACACTAACACCTCTTCTTCTGAAACTATATCAAAAATTTCAAGAGGTGAGAAGACTCCTAATCTCGTTTCACAAAGTCAGCATTATTCTAATTCCAAAACCAGACAAGGACACTATAAAAAAGAAAACTATAGGCCAATGTTCCTGATGAACATAAATGCTGAAATTCTCAACAAAATATTAGCAAATGGAATACAGCAATACATCAAAAAGATCATATATACACAAATAAATAAATGTGATACACCACATAAACAAAAAAAAGATAAAAATAACACCAGCATATCAATAGATGCAGAAAAACATATGAAAAAAATCCAGTACTCATTTATAATAAAAACTCCCAGCAAAGTGGGACTAAAGGGAAAATACCTTGATGTAATAAAGGTTATATATCACAAACTCACAGCCAACATTATATTCAATGGGCAAAAAATACAAGTGATGCTACAAGACAGGATGTTCACTTTCACCTCTCTTATTCGATGTAGTACTGGAAGTCCTAGCCACAGCAATCAGAGAGGAAGAAATTTTTAAAAATCTGTATTGAAAAGAAAGAAGTGAAACTGTCATTTGCAGATGACATGATACTGTGTATAGAGAACCCTAAAGATTAACCCCCCAAAAAATACTAGGACTGATAAAGGAATTCACTAAAGTAGAAAGATACAAAATAGATATCCAGAAATCATTTGCATTATTATATACCAATAATAAAGTATCAGAAAAGGAAACTAAGAAAACAATTCTATTTACAATTGCATCAAAAAAAATAATACCTTGGAAGTAGATTTAACCAAGGTTGTAAAAGACCTGTACTCAGAAAATTGTAAGACACTGGAAAAAGAAATTGAAGGAGATACAAATAAGTAAGCATATACTGTGTTCATAGGTAGGAAGAATTAATATCATTTAAATGTTCATAATACCCAAAGTAATCTATAGATTCAATATAATTCCTATCAAGATACGAATGGCATATCTCACAGAACTATAACAAATATTCTAAAAATTTATCTGGAACCACAAAAGACCCTGAATAGCAATTGCAATCTTGAGAAAGAAGAATATAGTTGGGGGAATTATGCTACATGATATCAAACTCTACTACAAGACCATATTAATCAACACAGCATGGTACTGACATAAAAATACATAGATCAATGGAACAAAATCAGGAGCCCAGAAATAAAACCACATGTTTATGGTTAATTTGTATTTGACAAAAAAGGCAAGAATACACAATGGGGTAAAGATATTCTATTCAATAAATGTGTTGGGAAAATTGGACAGATATGTGTAAAAATGAAACTAGACTATCTTCTTACACCATACACAATAATAAACTCAAAAATGGATTAATGACTTAAATGTATGACTTGAAACCATAAAAATCCTAGAAGAAAACATAGACAGTAAGGTCTTGGACATTTCTCGTAGCAATAGTTTTGCTGTTATATCTCCTCAAGCAAGAGAAATAAAAGGAAAAATATACAAACGAGACAATGTCAAACTAAAAAGTTTTTGCACAGCAAAGAATATCATCAATAAAATGAAAATGTTGTTCTGCCACTGAATGGCAGAACATACTCACCAATGACAAGGGGTTAGTATCCAGAATTTATAAAGAACTTATAAAACTCAACACTAAAATAAATCAAACAATCCAATTAAAAAATGGGCAAAGGATCTCACTAGACACCTCTCCAAAGAGGACATACAGATGGCCAATGGACATATGAAAAGATGCTAAACTTCACTAATCATCAGAGAAATGCAAATTAAGACCATAATGAGATATCACTTTACCCCTGTCAGAATGGCTGTCATCAATACATCCACAAACAACAAGTGTTGGTAAAGTTGCAGAGAAAAGGAAACGCACTGGTGGTGGGAATGCAGACTGGTGCAGCCACTGTGGAAAGAAGTATGGAGTTATTCTCAAAAAATTAAAAATGAAACTGCCTTATGACCTAGTGATTCCACTTCTGGCAATATATCTGAAGAAGCCTCAAAAACCAATTCAAAAGAATATATGCACGCCTACATTCATTGCAGTGTTATTTACGATACCCCAGATTTGGAAGCAGCCCCAGTGCCCATCAGTAGATGAGTGAATAAAAAAAGCTGTGGTATATTTATACAATGGAATACTACGTGGTAAACAGAAGGAAACCTTACCTTTCGTTGCAGCATGGATGGACCTGGACAGTATTATGCTAAGTGAAATAAGCCAGTCAAAGAAAGACAAGTACCATATGATTTCATTCATATGTGGAATCAAATAAACATAATAAACCAACAAACGAAAATAGAAACAGACCCATAGATACTGAAAATGAACTGACAGCTGTCACAGGAGAGGGGCACTGGGGAGTTGAGTGAAAAAGATGAAGGGGTTAAGAAAAAAACTCACAGACACAGACAACAGTGTGTTGATTACCAGAGGGAAAGAGGGGTGGGGGGAGGAGAAGAGGGTAAATGGGGGATAACTGGTGATGGACAGAGACTTGACTTGGGGTGGAGAACACACAATACCATATACAGATGATTTGTTATAGAATTGAACACCTGAAAGTAATGTCCCCCTAACAGATTTTTTTAAAGATTTTATTTATTTATCTTTACAGGGGAAGGAGAGAGGGAAACATCAGTGTATGGTTGCCTTTCATTCGCCCCCTGCTGGCCTGCAGGGAACCAGCCTGCAACCCCGGTATGTGCCCTGACTGGGAATCAGACCGCAATCTTCTGGTCAATCCACTGAGCTACACCAGCCAGGCCCCCTAACAAATTTAATTAAAAAACAATACAAGACAAAAACTCTACAGTGACTAACCAACCTTAATCAAGCCACTACTCCTAAGCGAAAACCTTGGAGTGAATAGAAAAGAGGTTAATTCATTGGAATAAATTCATGGGATTTTTTAAAAAAAAGAAACATCCTCAACTGATGCGATTAAAACAACACAGAGAAAGGGTAGAGTTGTGTGTGAGAAGACAAGGTTTGCATGATTGAACACCTCGCCTATGTGGGAAAGGTGTCTTGCTCATTCAGTTCTCAAACTAATAAACCCCGAAAGGCCAACTTTCATTTGTATTTATTTATTTTTTAATTATTTTATTGTTGTTCAATTACAGTTGTTTGCATTTTCCCACCACCACTCCCCACCCCCAGCCAAACCCACCTCCCTCCCTTGCTTCCACCCTCCCCTTTGGTTTTGTCCATGTGTCCTTTATAGTAGTTCCTGAAACCCCATCCCCCCATGGTCCCCTTCCACCTCCCCTCTATTTAGTCAGATTGTTCTTAATTTCAATTTCTCTGGTTATATTTTGCTTACTTTTTTTATTTTGTCCAGTGTGTTCCAGTTAAAGGTAAGATCATATGGTATTTGTCCCTCGCCACCTAGCTTACTTCACTTAGCATAAGGCTCTGCATGAATGGAACTGGAGATCATTTGTATTTCTTAAGATAACTTTCCTTACTTATAGTCACTAATCCCTAGGTGACCAGTTCTAGAGCTTCTAGCGTGTATAGTCTTTTTTCAGGAATATGCTAGCCAACTTTGACGGAGGCTAGGGTCGTTTTTCTGACACTACATTAAAGGGTAAGGTGGGTGGGTAGGGAACATCGTAAAGAGCAGAAGGACAACCTTTTCCCCAGTGCAATCTAATTACATTGCCTCCAAACTTGCTTATTCTGCTCTCTCCAAACCATAATTCCAAAGCTTTCATATCTGCAGACTTCTGGGGTTTCGACTAGAACCAGAGTTCTGCTATGGGTTACTGTTCCTATTGTCATTTTGTGTCCTGCTGAGCCTTCCCTACTTGCTACTCCAGGCCCGCCCACTGGGCAGATAACATACAACCCATCTGGGAATCCCCCAAAGCCATCTTGGAGGGAAGTGCTGCCAAGGCTGACTGTGCCCGGGAAGGCCATTTCTTCCCTGCCCTTTCAATATTCTTGGTATGCCACTCCTGTAATCACTGACAATCTGCAGAAAGTGACAGGATGAGTTTTTCTGAAGGACTGATTTTGCCTGACTTGTTTTTCTATTGTTCATTTTTTTGGGACAAGAGGACTAGTGCCTGTTGCACACAATTTGTGTGGATTTATTGGAGGCTATTGGGTTACAGTCATCCAACTCATTCACCATCCTGGCATCGCTATGCATGTGCTGTCAGGGCTTAGCATTAAACGATTTTCTTTGTCCAGATTTGGATTTCTGTCTCCTCCTGCAAATTATTTTTCACAATGACTTCTCTACTCTCTCTCTTCTCTCTCTCTCTCTCACACACACACATTCCCATTGCCAAGCTCAGGACCCATTAATATCATTTCTAAGTTCAGGGTTGGGATAGGTCTACTTTATGTTGTCTCCTGATCATAACCCAGTCATTGTGTTCTGCTAAACAAAATAAATTACTGCAGAAAGACACAGCCTCTACCATTTAAATGCCAGTAGCAATACCTTGCGGCAATAACAAAATGTCTCCAATATTGCTAAATATTCCCTGAAGGACAAAATTGCATCTGGGTGAGAATCGCTGGAGTAGAGGATCATACACACCCAACTTCAAGCAACTTGTTAAGACAGCCTCAAAAGTAGTGAGCAGGCTCAGCTGTTCACCCAGCTGTGTGGACCACCTGTGGCCAATTACTTTGACAAGATTATTAAGTTACAAGATTGGGCATGCAGCCTCAGCTATAGGCAACCATATGCACTCTGTGGGTTGGCTCTGCTGGTGGGTTGGGTTACACACATTCCACTTTGCTTTGCTCTTCAACTGGTTCAAGGTAGCTCAGTTACTTGCTAACTGATAGTGATGACAGTTTGAACCACCATATGACCCCAAGGTGGTTGAATGAGTTAAATAGAAATAACCATAATTACCCTTGCCCAAATTATTTTCTTTATTGTGGGTGTTACTGATATTTTTTAAAGCTTCAAAATTTGAAGAATGACATGAAATTTTACTTTATTTTTCAAATAACATTTAATAAGGTAGATAACATGCTTTTCTGACATGTATTTAATATCACAAAAGCTAAAGCAAAATATCCTGTGTATTGGGTGAAAATGGCCTGATTTATGTGTAAACACTGAGTATAATAAAAAATACTGTAATTATGATTTCAGACTTTGGAATTTGAATAGGTGCCAATACTCTTTCCTCATATGGGAAAAGAAGATTCCTTGGAAGCTCTGGCTGGGCAGCTCAGTTGGCTAGCACACCGTCCTGTTACACCAAGGGTGCAGGTTTAATCCCGAGACAGGGCACATAAAAGACTCAATCAATGAATTTATGAACGTTGGGGACTGCCCTGCCCGGTTTCAGGGGCTGTAAACCCCCCATGGATAAGGCTGAGTGCGAGAATCATAAGCCGCCAAGGAGACAAAGCTTATCTCCCTGACAGGAACACTGCTTCTGCTTCATCCATCTCTGGCCCCCAAAGCTTGGTCGGTTAGTCAGTGACAGGTAAGACCCCTCAGAGGGGGGGCAACCTAAGCCAGACATGATCACTTGGGAGGCCCTCAAGGAAGGACTCAGGGGTCTGCAGCAGAAAGGGGGTAATGGACCCCCTCCGCTGGCTTTAATGAAGCCTGAGTCCTCAATCTGTCTGCGAGAGGTCTCCGAGAATTCCTTGGCTATCTGCCTCCTCTGCCTGACTTAAGCCTGAAAACAATGACTGAGGGTGGTACAGCCTTGTGCTGGGAATGGCAGGTTCCCCGGTGATTAGGCCTGAGCTCTTTCTATATAAAAATCCTGTGAAGCCTGCTTTGCTAAGAATGCTCTTAGTTAAATAATAAAGGCCCGGGCAGAAAATGAGTTTGTTTTCCCAAAATTCTGTAGCCCTTTAGCTGATAGATCCTGACTTAGAAGAAGCCCTAATAGTTCTTTGTACGCTATCTACTGTTTACTGCCTGACAATGATTGATAGGTGGTACCTGAACTCCTGTGCGAAACCCAGTGAAAGCCTGTCTAGGCAAGGGTCAGGGCACTCCCCCCTTGAGGGAGTAGCCGTGCCGTCCCTTTTCCTCCACAGGACTTGGCAGTCCGTGTGAATTTGTCTTGATTTTCCATCCATAATGTCGTGAGCACTGCGGGCCAGTGCGCGTGTCATATAAATCGGTGGCACAAATAAATGTTTCCTCTTACTCTCTCTTTCTAAAATCAGAAAATAAATGTAAAATTTTTAAGAAATAAAATTCCTCTGAAAATCATTTGAAGCTAGGACAAAAATTTCATAGCTGTGTTCTTAGGATCACTCTGTAGCATCTTCATGACTCGATAATACAAAAGAAGCTTCAATTCAACCTTTTAGAGAAGAGAATCCATCTTATATGATCTCATCAACCAGGAGAATGTTGGTGACAATCACAGAGCAGGAGTGAAGAAGCTGTTTCTTTACACAATAGCTATCCTGAATGCCTACTTCTGTGCTACCATTGGCTCACCTATGTTCAAGTTCACATTCACAAGTTGACCTGATTCTGAATGTTCTCCTTGAATATTAAGTATTGTTTTATGAAAATTAAAACCAGAATTCTGAGCAAAAACCTTGGAAATAATGAGCAAATGCGCATCAGCAAATGCTTGAACTCCAAGTTGGACCCGCTTGTAATTACTGTAAGCTTATATTTAATCAGAGCTTCTGCCATTGCCACTTCCACTGCACCAGAGCCTGGAACTACACAGCTGTGGTCAACAGCATCTTAACAGCCATCCAGCCATTGCTTACTGCATGTTTGATTTGGGTGAGTGCTTGCTTATTTGGTTCTTAGACCAATAATATAACAGAATGAGGATTGTTAATTTCTCAGTAAAGGTGAACTTCTAGTCTCCCAATGTATTCTAATAGAAAGGTCCTGCAAGTCCCAAACCATCAGGTGTCCTAAACCACCAGGATTTAGGGCATCAAAAGAATTTAGAGCTACCCCACCACAAGCAAGAGTTAGCCTTTTCATAGTTCTCCTTTTAGCTCTGTGCAGAGCTACAATGCCTTCTTTTGCGAGAGCATCTAAGAAAAATGAGTCAATTCCCTTCAATAACAACAAATTCTTTATCTAAGTCACCACAGACTTTCATTTTCAGTTCTATTAGTTTTTAGCTCTATCTTCAATGAATTTTCTTTCAGCTTTTACTAGTTTCTCTCTTTCTTCTGCACACTTGTAAAAAACAGCCAGAGTTCACTTGTGTTTTTTTCATATTCTAGTGGCACATTGCACATGAAGATGTTTTCATCTTCTACTCTTTTTTCATGTCAGGATACCATGCTCCATGGTTCAAAATAAGACCTCTGACTAAGCTTGTATAGGTTTCAGATTTATGTTTCATGTGCATGGTCTCAACCATGAAGAGCTCAATAGGTTCATCTTGCGTTTTAATGGCCAAATAGAGTGAACTACAATCTCTGTTAAGACATCAGCAAGTTCTACATGAACTTTAGTACCAGAGATGTCCTGGCCACATCTATGAGCCTTTCCTTGTTCATCTCTTTGCTTACTTTGCCTTATTCCAAAAACTGTGGTGCCTTTTCCTGAGCAGCTTTAAATCATTCTGCTGTTATTCTGGGACAAGGACCTTCAGAAATGTAGAGATCTGCCTGTTTCAGCAGTTCTCCAATGATTAGGACATTGGAGGAGGTACCATTACCAGTTATGTCGTCCTGGGCTAGTGCTACCTTGACTATTAAGGAGGCTGTTGGGTATTGAATTTGCATTTTATGGAGAAGTGCATTGCTATCTTTAATAAACTTGATGTCTCCAGAAACAGGCATCTTCATGGAGCCCGTAGGCCCCAAGTTGGCCTCAGCACGTCCTATAGTCCCCAGGCCTCAGGGATGTTGACCGGCAATGCTGCCTGGGTTTGGGTCACCCTGGGTTTGTGGTTCAGGATCTTCACACCAGGCATAGCTGAGCCAGCAGAAAAGGAAGAGACCTGTCGTGAAGGATCCTCAAAATTGGCTCAGAATCATTAAATTTTATTGACTTCTCCTTAAATAACTTTAAATCTGCCGGTTCACTAGCTGCTACATGTCCTAACGGTCTCTTAAATAGAACACATTGAAGCCGAAGTTCCTCATTCATTTCCCCAACAGCATTTTAAAGAACTTTCTAATTTCTATTACTTTTTTCTGTCACTACCCTTGTAACAGCACACACATAATATGCCTAATTCAGTTATCTTCCTTCAAATCTTTCAGCATAGTTATCAGATTACCGTTTCTAAATCAAAGGGTGGATTAAAAACTTTATTCAAAAACATAAAAATGTCTTCATTAACTATTGAGTTCAAGTTTTGTAGCTCAGCAGTTTTTCCAGTATTTACCTTCATCCTGTACTTTTCCTCCCCTTCCTTCCTTCTTTCCTTCCTTCCATCTATTTCTCCAATGTTACCTTCTAACCAATCATTTCCCAAAATGTGGTCCATGGTTCACCTGAAGAAGAAAACACAAAGATACTTTTTAAAATGAAGATTTCAAGGCCTATTTCCAGAATTTCTAAGGATAGGACCTGAATATCTCCTAAAACCAAAATAGTATTTACTCTTAAGACTCATCTCAAAAGGACTTCTCTCTTTAAAAAATGTAGTGCTTTTCTTCTGGTACTTCTCAAATTCTTACTTGGAGGAGGAAAAAGAGGAAGAGAGGAAGGTAAAGAATTGCTACAATTTTTGTGCCAGGAACCATTCTAGTCACTTTACTTTGATTATTTCATTACAGCTTTGCAACATCATCATTTACTTTATACAGGTGAAAACTGAAACTTAGAAAGGTTTCATTTGCCTGTAATTACACTTAGTAGGTAGGGAAGCTTCTCACTCCAAAGTCCACAAAGTCAATACTGAGCTGTGAACTTGCTCAGACTCCATTCTGATGTCTTTGTCTATTATACACTTGGCTCATGTCTGTCACTGAGTAAACTCTTTGTGTACAAGTCCTTGATAAAATGGCTCAGAGGAAAAAACAATAGACAAAGTCAAACCAATCTCTGCTTGAATTCTGGCCTTGGCATTTCTTTGCTTCTTCCAGCTGGCCCTGTGGTATGGCCATCTGCTGCTTGTTCTGAACACAGCCAGGTGATAGAAAGAAAGGATGAAGATGAGAGGTGCGAGGGGCAAGCACCTGCTGTTTTTGAAGGAAGATACCTGGAAACCTCATCCTACCTATCTCCTTATATCCCATAACCTAGTCCTATAACCAACCTAGCTTCCGGGGAAGTTGGAGCTAATTTCTTTATTCATGTGGCCTTCAGCCCAACTAAAAATCAGAGGAGAATAGATTTGGAGAGCTGTCTATGCCATAGCAGACATTTGATTTCTTTTCCCTGCATTTCCCTTTCTCCAGTTACAACGCCTCGTTTTTCCTCTGGGCAGCATCCCCGTCCATCTCACAATTCACGACCTTTAGGTGAATCTTATTTCAGACTCCAGTGGAGAACAAACGCTCCAGGTCTCACCAGTCGGAGATAGGTATGTGATTAGAGTCAGGCCAAACACACCGAATTAGAGCAAATCCTGAGACTTTGCTGGAAGAGCTGGCAAAGAGAAGTGACCTCCCTGCCAATCTCAAAGCCATGAGGGGCTACCCTGGAGATCTGCAGAGTGCAAAGCCATTGCAGAGAGGAGCAGAACTGAGAAGCAGAGATGGTGAGATGGGTCCAGATGCTATCAACTGAGGCCCAGGATGAAGCCCTGCTGAAGGCTGGGAACTACCAGGGGATGTTTTATTTACATTCAATAAATTTCTCATTTTGCTTGAGTTTTTAGAGTAGAATTCTCTGTTTCTCTTAGTGTGCTAAATAAACAGAGATTCAATAAATGGTCACCAATAAGACAGTCATTGAATTTCTGACACCAGCATACTTCTTTGTATGTAATGGATGCTTCAGAATTAATGATTGGGAGAATGAAAGAAAACATGAATAAATAGGTGGCTGAGACTTAGGGCAACCCTATGAAGTTGAAAGAATATTATTAGTTTATTTTTTAATCCAAATACCTTTTCTGACTATGTTTACTTTGAGAAGTAAATTATGAAAAAGTAGGCCAGATGGCTTGGGATATTTTTTAGAGCTTTTCTCAAGACCTTGAAAAGAAACCAAGAAGGGAAGATCCCTCCAGTTCCAGTCAGGTTTTTGTCCATATGTGAAAGTAGAACCATTCTTAAATAGTTTCCAACTAAAATTTTATTCTCACTAATCATCTGTTGCCTGTCTTCTAGGTGATGGAATGCCGTGGCACCATTTCAGTGTCACGAGACGGTGTCCTCATGTAGACAGATGGTGCCTGCTCAAGTCCTGTGCAAGGGGACGGGGAGATGCTTCTGCAACAGCTCCTTCAGTGCAGCAAAACACAGAGTTAGTAGTAGCATTTGTTACTTATACCCGGTTTGTTTCTGGAACAGATTTGAGTAGGCTTTCAATAAGGGGCACATGTACAACAGATTTGCTAGAACCAGGAGACAGTAACAAGTGCCACACAATGAAGGGTGATTACATCTATTGATTACAAACATTTTTATTAACAGCTACATTTCTGGGAGCTTACGTGTGCATGGTTACGTGCACTGTTCTAGGCACTTGCCTTCTTATCAGTTCATTTAATTCTCTCAACAGCTCTATGATGGTAGCGCCTATTATTATTTTTGTTTACGATAAAGGAACAGAGTATGGAGGTTGAGTGATCAGCTCATAGTCAGATGTCAGTAATAGATTCATACAGCCTTGTGTGGCCAGGATTTGAACCCAGTATAATTCAAGATATGAGTTATGCAGAGATAAGGACTGTCGTTTTAGAGCCCATCAGCCAGGATTTGAATCCCTTCTCTTCCACTTACTAGCTAATAATCTTGGTAAGTCACTTAACTTCTTTAAGCATCAGGTTATTCATCTGTAAAATGGGGATAACGATACTCACCTCTGGGGTTTGAGGTGAAGACATATGTGTAAAGATGTGTGGTACGGTGAGTGGCACAAAGCAAACGAGACATAAGACTAGACTCGATGTGCAACTCTTTGTTATCTTCTTTAAATAACACTCTCATAATGTTAAGTAAATGTTAGCTTACTAGCTACAGAACCATTCATTGTTTCTCCTTTCCAGGGTCACTTGCGAAGACATCATCCATCTCTCACCATTTCATTCTGGTGACATTGCTAAGATAGTACCCCCATGGCAATGACAAAACTATGACAATTGAGAAACATTCCAGGAGTTCAAACTGGACAGAAGAGAGGAATGGATAGGATGCGAAATAATAACGTGGAACAGACTGAGATGTCTGTCAATTTTCCTTACTGAGTATGTAAATCCTTAATAAAGCTCATCAAATACAAAAGTAGGATTTAGCTGGTACAGCCCAGCTCCCCTGCATGTATGCTTTTGAAATGAGCTTTTCTTTTTGTTAAGCAAATAAACAATAAACTCCCTATCTGCCTGTGCTCAGAACCATAAGAAAGAAAGAGTGACATTGTCATTCAGGGCTGCTGACACGAAGAAAAGATGGGGCACCAAAGCCAATGAGCCCGTGGTTATGCGGAGGAACGGTGCTGTTACAGAGATCAGTACAGACCGCCCCTGCTGGCGGAAAACCCTGGTGTGGTGCTGTGCTGCGGGGAGATACTGTGACAAACAACAGGCCTCCGCTTAATCACTTGAAAAGCCTTATTAAATTCAAGCACTTTGTGTGTGTGTATGTGTGTGTGTGTGTAAGTTAAAGAAACAAAACTCAGTGGGGAAAGAAAAATCACATACCTCCCAGATTAAGTTCTGTTACTGCAAACCTCGGCGTTTTGTACTTCCCTGAGTGTTGCCGAAAGGTCACGAGGTCAAGAATGAGCCCATGGGCTGGGGATACGGGCACCTTTCTCCTTTCTTGCTGGGAATTAGCTCTTAACTGGACTTCACAGGCCCCAAGCTCAAATTACTTGTCAATCTAATAGAGGGCTTTCTTTTAGGAAATAAAAAAGTAAAAACAATTTACAGGGAAACCCTTGACTTAATGCTTCTACCAAAGGGAGGAGGCAGAGTCACTGGGGGCCTGCCAGAGGCTCGTGGGAACTTCCTCAGTTCAGGGTGTGACAGGGACGTTTAGTCTCCACTTTCTCCTCTCCTGCTTCTCTCACCTCCACTTTTTCTCCTTTCATTCTTTCTTTACTTTACCTTCATCTTCTAGTTCTCTCTCTCCAGGTTCATTTTCTCTTCTTTCTCCTTCCTCCCTTTTAAAATTCCATTTTTAATCTCTCCTTTCCTTACTTTTGAAGTTTTCTCTAATTTTTACTAAGCATCTAGGGGAAGCAATTTGGAGGTTGGGGGAGCAACCCAGGTGTATGGGCTGAAAGTCTCTGTCTCCCCTAATCAAGATGCCCAAAGTGAGTGTATCAGAGGTGGGACCTTTGGGTGATTGCAAGAGTAGAACTCTCCCAAATGGGATTAGTGTTCTTATTGAAGGGGCTCTAGAGAACTAGCTTGGCCCTTCATCAAATGAGGATACAACAAATAAGAAGTCTGGACCCAGAAGAGGACCCTCACTGGGTCCTCTGACCTGGGACTTGTAGCCTTCAGAACTGTGAGAAACGAACTGATGTTGTTAGTCAGCTACCCAGACTATGACAGTCTGTTATAGCATCCCAAGTAGATCAAGACACCAAAAGCCAACTTGAGATCCAGGTCATGCTAACCACTTACCAATTTTATATTAAATACAGCCCTTACTCAAGCTAATTCTATCAATAAGACATGCAATGGTGTGTCCCTCAAGGTCAGCATTTGTGATGAAATAATAAAACACAATAAGGTATGATTTTATTGTATCTGATAACACACATGAATGACTAGGAAAAAACCCAGAAAGCTCTTTTTTCTTTGAAAGCTTCCCAGTTCTTGGAATTAATACAAATTTATTACAGCTGATGGGTTGGACTCTAGGTTTTCCAGTGCCTCTAATTCAAAACATCTAAAGTTAAGTTTATTTGTTAGCAGAGGTAGATTTGACTCTGCACCAGATTTAGACAAACCATGTCAAAACTCCATTTTAGTGAAAGGCCTAAATGTAACTTGTTCTGTTGTGAAGTGGTCCCAATTCACAAGAAAAAAGCTGTAGGAAGAACACGGTAACATCACAAGCTGGACTCACTCTAAAAATCTACCCCGTTCTCCTGGACTTCACTGAACTGCTTCAGGTCTGACAGGGTCCTGTTAGTAAGAGTTAGTCTGCAGGACCAACTACAGCTGAGTGATCTGTTCTTACCTCCAGCATGGCAAGCTACTGCAAAGGCCTGCTTAGCCACTGCAAGTATTTGGAGAGGTATCTTGGGAGAAAACAAAATTTAAAAAGGCTTGGGCAATCCTCCGAGGTTGCACTGGCTTGCCAGAATGCTACTCCGTTTCATCTTAAAAATAATATTTTGATCCCAGACCATACCGTGTTTCTGGCTAAATGTTACACTTAACAAGCTTTATGCAAATTACCGTACACAGTCACATACTGTTTGCAGCTGATTCCATTTTTAGCAATGCCAAAAGGAAGAAGGAATCTCAGAACGCGATTGTATTTGATATGCCTGATTCTGCTCTCAGAAGGCCAGCTCCACCCGAGCCTTCCCCATGGGCCGACATTCCTGAGTTCTTCAAACAGCTCCCTCCGGCAGGAAAACCCTGGAGACTCTGCCAAGTTTCCCCTCTCAATGCCTGAGCCCCTCCTCCTGCAGGTCTAGAAGGAAATCTGGATGGCTCAGCATTTTGGCTGGCTTTGTTCCCCATGGCATCCCCTCCGACTGCGATGGAGGCCTGCTAATTTGCTAGTCTCCACGGTGAAGCTAGAGAAGGGGAGACAAGGGTGACAACTGTGGCTGTGCTGTGCTGTGTGTGTGTGTGTGTGTGTGTGTGTGTGTGTGAACCTGTGTAGGTGTGTGTACTCTGGCCGCAGGATTTTTTGGAATTATTTTTGTATAAAGGCACAGGGTAAGGTGAATTAGGGAAGGTTTCCAGACTTAGGGAAGGAATAGCGCTTGACCATCAATCGTCCTAGTTGATACCAGATGCTAACCAGTGGATGCTAACCTTTCGTATGCTAACTGGAAGCTTGCTCTCTTATTTCTACCTCTGCAGTTTTACCGTGAAATATTACATACATACAGAAGAGTAAATTTGTATGTCAACTGTAACTAATTAGCTTGAGTAAGGGCTGTGTTAAATATAAAATTGGTAAATTGGTAACTAGAAATAAAAAAATTTAAAAAGTAAAAAATAAATATAATGAGCATAAAATACGTGAATGAGCATATTTATATACATTTTTGTGTGTGTCTGTATATGTATGTGTAACTATATAGCAAACAGAAAATAAGTGAGTGCCTATGTATAATGCATGCAAGTTAAGAAATAAAGATAGAAAAAAAAGGAAAGTTCATATCTTTGGCAAACCCCCAGTTCAATTCTTCTCCCCTTCTTTTTAATGTTTGTAACTCATTGTGTTGTACTTTGGTACATATGTAGTATCCTTGAATAAACATTGTTATATTTATGTTTTTAGAAGTTACATAAATAGAATACTCAATGTCACTGTCTGTAACTTACTGTTTCCACTGCATATGATTTTTGAGATTCATCTGTGCTCATCTATGTTGTACATGTCATGAATGTAGCTGAATACAGTATGAATGAATGATTGTAGTTCATTTCCACCATGGTAGATCATTTGATGCTATGACTGTGCCCTAATTTATTACTCATTCTACTGTTCAGTAGCCATTGAGCTCTTTCTGGCTGCTCTGGCTGACATGAGCAGCACTTCCGTGAACATTCTCCTACCTGGCTCCTGGTGTCCATATGCACAAGATCCTCCAGGTACAAAACATATGTAAAAGAGTAGGGTGGTGGCATAGGTCTACCATCAATTTCACTGCCTCACACCACTGCTTTCCAAGTGGTTGTACAAATGTACATTCCCACCAGCAATCTATGACAGATCAGGCGGTCCTCATCCTCACCAACATTCAGTGTTGCCAGACTCAAATATTTGCCAAACTGATGGGTATGCAATAGAACATTGTTAGGATTTTAATTTGTGCTGCTCTGAATAGTAACAAGCCTGAATACCTTTTAATGTGTATTGGCCATTCATACTTCCTTTTTTGAATTGTTATCTTTTGGCTGTTTTTCGTCTGTTGGGTTTTTTTTTGTCTTTTACTTATTTGTATATAATTCTTAAAAAAACTATATTCTAGATGTGAACTTTTTTGTTTTTACATATGATAAGTGTCTTTTTACCTTCTTTTTGAAGTTGCTTGATGACAGTTTTTAATTTTGATGCAATCCAAATTACCAATTGACGCATGCACCAGCCTGCAGTGCCCATGATGTCATGAATGAGACATGAGACAAATTCACATGACTACCAAGTCCCGTGGAGGAAAAGGGATGGCATGGCCACTCTCTCAAGGGGAGAGCACGCTGACCCTGGCCTAGACAGGCTTTTATTGGGTTTAATTTTTGCAGGAATACAGGTATAGCTCATTAATCATTGTTAGGCAGTAAGGATCAAATGATAGATAGCATACAGAGAACTATTAGGGCTTCTGACTCAGGGTCTATCAGCTAAAAGGCTACAAAACTTTGGAAAACAAACTCATTTCCTGCTTGGGACTTTATCATTTAATTAAAAACATTCTTAGCAAAGCAGGCTTCACAGGATTTTACATATCCTTTCTCAGGCCTGATCATCTGGGGAGCCCACCCTTTCCAGCACAGGGCTGCACCACCCTCTGTCATTGTTTCAGGCTTAAGTCAGGCAGGGAGGCAAGATAGCCAAGGAATTAGGAGACATGAGGACTCAGGCTTCAACAAAGCCGAGGGGTGAGGGTCCTTCACCCCCTTTCTCCATAGCCCACCAAGCCCTTCCCTGGGCCTCCACATGATCACACCTGTCTTGGGTGATTCCCCCCTTGGGGAATCTTACCTGTCATTGGCTGACTGATCAAGCATTGGGGGCCAGTTATGGAAAAAGGAGCAGAAGTGGTGCTCCTGCCAGGGAGATAAGCTTTGTCTCCTTAGTGGCTTATGGTCCGAAGGTCGCTCACTCAGCCTTAGCTAAGGGGGGGTTTACAGCTACTGAAACCAGGCAAGGCAGCTCTCAACAATCAATAATTTCTGGTAATAGTTATCTTTTTCCTCTTGTTTAAGGAATTGTGCCTGACATCAAGATTATGAAGCTACTCTATTTTGTCTCCTAAACTTTCAAAGTTTTGTTTCCACACATGGGTCTTCAATACCTCTGTAACTGGGTTTTATGCATGACATGGGAAGAATTTCTCTTTTCAAATGGATAATGAAATGCCTCCTCACATTACTATTCATTGCATAGTCTATGCTGCCCCTCCCCTCTGTCATACACCAGACTTCCATATACACAGGGTCCTAGATTATATTCTGTTTGCTACATGTGCCAAGATCATGTTCTTACTTGTTAAAGCCATGCAGTGTCATCCTTTTTGTAGTCTCCTTGCCTTGTTACTCCTCCCTCTGAGTATAGTCACTATTCTTAACCTTCCTTGCTTCTTCATAAATTTTGGAATCAACATGTCAAGTTTCACTAAGAACTCTACAGGAATTTATATTAGAGTGTTATCAAATCTATAAATCAATTAGGAGAAAATGGATATATTCACAATGTAGAGTATCTGAATCTTCAGACGTGCTTCCTTCATTCCTCTGTCCCTTCTTCCCTCTCTCCTTTTCTTCCCCCCCCCCCAAGCAAGCATCCTGATTGGATGTGAATCTTTTCATCTGCATGTGTTTTTTCAATATGTAGCTAAATGAAATTTATTTTTATGACTTTGTAACACTTTCATTTAATTTATTTATTGAATTTATTGGGATGACATTGTTTTTTGTAACACATGCTTTTGCATGTATTTTAATTTCCATAAATGTTATTGTGTAAAATAATTTCTTAGTTTTTTTCTGAGTCTCAGTTCTCTTTTTCAGATACATTTAAAGTACTCATATGCATATCTAGACAGTTCTTGCTCCCTGCTGCATAGAACTTCATCCTTTGAAGCTACCTCGTTTTACCTATTCACTCTCCCAGTTATGGTTACCCAGGTTACCGTTGATTCACTCCACCTTTTATACAAATACTGGTTCCATGAACAGCCTCATAGAAGTAAGTGTAGGTGAATCTGGGGTGAGAATACACTCAGAGGCAGAGACACTGTCTCACAGAGTGTGGCTCTGACTGACAGGACCCTGTTCTGACTGATTTGTCCCCAGAATGGCTGCAGTACATAGTTTCTCATCTTTACTTTCCTGTCACATTATCTAACTTACTAATCGTGCAGTTATAAAAGGTTGTCAGTTTACTTAATCTGCATTTCCCTTACAACTAATGACTTTGAGACTTGTGACAAGCTTATTTGCCTTTTGGGTTTCCTTTTCTGTCACTTAGTTGGTTATCTGGCATGATTTTGTTGTTGATTTACAAGACATTGTTATATATTCTCAATATTAATCCCATGTCTGTTTTAATCATTGCAAGTATCTTCTTTATATCCTATGTCATTAATTTGTTCACAGTGCCCTTTGCTGAGCATAGGTTCTTTATTTTAAAATTGTATTTATTATTTTCCAGTATTATTAAGATTGAGATCTAACTGACAGAGAAATTGAGTTAAAGTGTACAACAGAATGATTTTGTATATGACTATTGCAAAACAATCACAAGTTTAACACCCATCACTGCACATAATTATAATTGTTTTTCTTATGATGGAAAGTTTTTAAGAGGTACTCTCTTAGCAACTTTAAAATATACAAATAGTATTACTAGCCATCGCCACCATACTGTCCATTATATCCCCAAGACTTATTCATCTTGTAACTAGAAGTTTGTACCTTTTGACCCCCTTGGCCCATTTCCTTCATCCCTACCACCTGCCATGGACAGTCACTAGTCTGTTCTCTGTTTCTGTGACTTCAGTTTTCTTAGATTTCATGTACAAGGAAGATCATCCCATACAGCTGACCCTTGAACAACAAAGGTTTAAACTGTGTGGCTCCACTTACATGCAGATTTTTAAATAAATACAGTCGACCCCCTGTATCCACAGGTTTCACATCCATGGATTTAACCAACTGCTGGCTGAAAACAGTATTTTCAGTTTGACGTTTGAAATCTGATATGGACGGCTAACTGTATGCATTCTTCTATGCCATTTTACATAACAGCCTTGAGCATCCACAGATTTTGTTATCTGCAGGGGCTCCTGAAACCACACCCCAGAGAATACCAAGGGCCTACTAATAAGTTTTGGGGAAGTCAGATTTGTATGTGCATTTTCAACTGTGGGGGGAAAGGAGGAGTTGGTGCCCTGACCTCCAGTGTTATTCAAGGATCAACTGTATTTGTCTTTTTCTGTTGCATTTTACTTAACATAATGTCTTTCTAGAATTTACGTAAATTATATTTAATGTTATATATTTAATTAAAATTTCTATTTTTTCCATGAATTTTTAGACATACTCCCTAAGATTTATTCTTAATGCTGTATGTTTTTACTGCTATTTTAAATTCTATATTTTAAAATATTTATTGTTGGTTTCTTTCTGGCGGAATAAAATGTGACTGATTTTTTGCATGTTAATCTCATTCCAGTCATTTTGTTAATCACAATTATCAACAGTGTTTGTGGATCCGTTTTGGTTTTCTCTTCTTTGACATCTTCTCCCAGTGGATTGAACAGTGTTTTCCTGCCCAACCCCAGCCCCCACCCTCCAATGCATGTGTTGAAGCCCTAACTCCCAATGTGGTGTACTTTGCAGATGGGGCCTTTGCAGGTAATTTGGTTTTAAGAAGGTCAGGATGGTGGGGGCCTCATGATGGGATTGGTGCTCTTATAAGAAGAAACAGGGAACTTGTTCTGTCCCTCCCACCCTGTGAGCACACACACAGCAAGAGAAGATGGCTGTTTGCAAGCCAGGAAGTGAGTTCTCAGCAGGAACCAAATCAGCCGGTGCCTTGATCTTGGACTTCCAGCCTCCAGAATTGTCAGAAATGAATTTCTGTTGTTTGAGCCATTCAGTGTATGATATTTTGTTATAACACTTCAGACTACTGCATGTCCTTTCCATATCTTTACATTTTTATTTTGCCTCATTCTTCCAGCTAAGATCTTTAGGAATTTTATTATTACTTTTATTTTTGAATAAGAGTAGTAATAGGAGGTATTGTCACCTTTCTGAATTTAAATAGAATATTTCTTATTTTTGCCCATTACCATGATTTTAAGTAGATGTACTTTAAGTTAAGAATGAATCCTTCAATTACTACTTTGCTAAGAATACTAAATTTTATCAACTGCCTTATCTGCATCTGTTAAGATAATATGATTTTTCTTAAGTATATTAATCTGTTAAATCATACCAATAGATTTAGAATGTTCCAATCTTTTATTTCTTCAATAAACATTTTATACATATCATTATATATTGTATTCTTTTGTTTTAATGGACTTTGTTTTTTGGTTTTGGTAAGATTTATTGAATCTATGTTCATTAGTGGGATTAACCTGCAATTTTATTTTCTCATATTTTTATTGCTGATTCTGATATCAAAGTTATACTCATCTTACAAAATGAGTTGGGGAGTATTAGCTCTTCTGCTCTTCTGTAATTGAATAAGGATATCATCTCTTTCCTGAAACTTTGTTATAACTCATTTATAAAATTA
Organism: Artibeus jamaicensis; assembly: GCF_021234435.1. Lineage (NCBI taxonomy): Eukaryota > Metazoa > Chordata > Mammalia > Chiroptera > Phyllostomidae > Artibeus > Artibeus jamaicensis. Next base: position 23,019,170 of record NW_026521883.1, read on the forward strand.
TCTAAACCTATTGTGAGAAGAAACTACTATTTCAATTTCTTTAATGGTTATAGAAATATTCTAAGTTTCTGTTTCTTCCTAAGCTTGGTAACTTATAATATTTTTCTAGAAATGTATCTATTTTGTCTAAGTTTTCAAATTTATTGGCATTAAGTATTAACAATATTCTCTTATTAAATTTTAATCTATGCTGTATCTGCAGTTACATCCCTCTCTCATTCCTAGCATTGTGTGTTCTTGCTGTCTTGTCCTTGATTGATTTCCCCATAGGTTTGGTTCCACTATTAATCTTTTTCCAAGAACAGTCTTTTCGATTTGTTGATTTCTGTATTATATCTTTGTTTTCTACTTCATCTATCATTCTCACTATATTATCACAGATTTTATGGTGGCTTAAAAAATACCTAACATTTATTGGAATATTGGCATTTGTCAGGTACCATACCAAAATGCTGCATAGATATTTTATACATTACTTATTTTGTCTTTATGATACAGGAGGATGATACTATCACTAATCTAATTTACAAATTAGGAAACTGTGAAAGTCATAGAGCCACTAAATCGCAAAATTGGAATTCATATCCAAGTCACATGGATGATTCTAGTCCTCTATTTTCTTTGAAATATAACACAGAAAATAAGGACTTTGTTTAACTCCAAAAAATAACTTAGTAGTGCGGGGATTTCAGGTATGGTAAGGAGCCACGAGAAAGGTTTGTTGAATTTGGAGTTGAAAGCTACAGTCGGTCATGGCTGCTGTCTTCTGAGGGATGCTAAGGATGGAGGAACGAGAGAGACCAAGCATTACCTCAGTCCTATCCAGGCTTCTTATTTCCAGATAAGTCTGAGCCAAAAAATAATTGTCAAATGTAAAATAAAGTGCATTCTTCAAACGATCAAATTGTCTTGTAATCAGTGATAATATTTTTCTGAGTGTCAGTTTTGAAATAGCTTGTTTAGAATTACTTTTCAAAGCATTTTCCAATGCTGCATCTAATTCTCACACTTCTTACAACTTCAGAGGCCTGTAGGTAGACAGGGCAGTTATTACCACCCTCCAGATGCAAATGCGAGAAGTTGTATAACTCACTCAACGTTATGGGCATAGTGAGAGGCAGAATGATTCTCTGATGCAGACTTCCTGACTCCCAGCCTGTTCGTTGCTTTTTAAATGTATACATTTACATATATTTAAGATCCTCTGTATGTAAGACACAGTGTCGAGCACTGTACTGTACTAGCAAATTGTTTATGCCATAGATCTAAGGCATTCACAAAATAATTATGATAAAATGTTACAAGAGAGAGATTCAAGTAAAGGGTTATGGAGAATTTAGAAGAGGGAGAGAATTTATTTTTGAGTGGAAGGAAGAGAAGAATTTTGATATTTTTCTACTAGTTCCACATCAATCTTTAGAATTAGTTAAGCCCTGGAGGGGTGGCCCAGTGGGTTGGAGTTTCATCTTGTACACCCAAAAGGCTGTCGATTTGATTCTGGTCAGGGCACATACCTAGGTTGCAGGTCCATTCCTGGTCAGGGAGTGTATGGCAGGCAGCGAATCAATGTTTCTCTCTCTCTTCCCTCTCTGCAATCAATAAACACGTCCTTAAGTGAGAATTTTAAAAAAGAATTAATCAACATCAAGTATTATATTTGGCAATATAATATTGCATTACATACAATAGAATAAACAAACCAGACTATCAGAGAAAATTCTGGAAAAAGTTAACTAAGTGTGTATGTAGCTCAGTACTATAATACCACTCTCTGCTGGGTTTTAGGAACTTTTCCATATTGCTATAGGACCATGGTAAGACCACCACTCTCACCATCAGACATTCCCTATTATAACCAAGAAAAAAACTGTAAATGGAATTGAAGACCTACCTTCCCCTAAGAAAACAATGCTATTGTATCTCATACATACCCCAGTCTCTTCCAGGAGTTCAGAAGACCAGGCCACCAAAGAACACAAAAATATCTCCACACATAAGGGTCTGCATCCCACGTCATCTAAATCCTTGTACTCTGCTCTCTATTGCTTATGTTCTTTGGCATAATCTTCCACACCCCTAGTCTCCCCTCTGAACAGTCACTCCTTTCTCTTCTGATCTGCCTAAAACTTGGTTCTCCCCTTTATCTTATAATCAATATAAATAGGTCAAGAAAAGTGGATTCCAGTTCCTTTCCTTGAACCCCTCGGAAGTGGTACCAACTTTTTCTCACATAATTTTCATGCTATGGACCCAAGAGACAGTTATTGGTGCCCTCTTAATTTGTCATTGTTTTTCCAGCTCTTTTCATTCTTCTCTAACTGCCCCCCCCAATATTTTGAAGCATATGCCATTAGACAATGCTACCTTATACTGGTTCTTGCAATCATTCCCTGATCTTTCAGTCATACATCTCATTAAAACTATTAGCACTTGGCTGATAGTCTTTTTCTGTAACTATTCCTGTCATCATTTTTGGTGACTTTCAGTAATATAGATGGTCCATGAAACAACCAGCCTCCCAGAACCTTGACTTCTTTACCTGAAATGATGACTTCAGCCAATCCACCTCGGCCACTGACTTTCATGGTTAAACTGCAGACCTCGTCACTGCCGTTAACATCTCCAAATCTTTTTTTTTTTTAAAGATTTTATTTTTAGACAGAGGGGAAGGGAGGGAGAAAGAGAGGGAGAGAAACATCAATGTGTGGTTGCCTCTCTTGCGCCCCCTACTGGGGGCCTGGCCCACAACCAGGCATGTGCCCTGACTGGGAATCTAACCAGTGACCCTTTGACTCGCAGGCTGGTGCTCAATCCCCTGAGCCACACCAGCCAGGGCAACATCTCCAAATCTTTATTTCAAAAAATTTGGTCTTTGACAATCACTCCTAGCTTTCCTCCACATTTACCCCAGTATTCTAATCACATTTCTTTGGCCCCTCGGCAACTTCAATTCATTGCCCATACTCTTTTATTCCCTTTAACATAAAGGGAATGTACCTCTCTTCTCATTTCTTTTTAAACTAGAGTAAGTTCCATGCTCCATCCCTACCTTGCATACAGCCTAAACATCCTTTTCCTGCTTTCTCTCTGTAAGAGTCACCTGGAAAAAACACAACCCTGGGTAAATGAAATTCTCCATTTTTTTGTTTTTCTGCATCTGAGCAGAGTATGGCCACAGGAAAAAAATCTATTACCATGCTGCATAGACTTGTTCTAAATCTACAACCACGAAGCTCAAGTGGATCCTCAGCACTGCTCAGCCGATTTTCTTCACCTCTCTAGTCAACTTCCTTTCCTACTCTGAGAAGATTATTTCCCACTTTCTATCTCTTTAAACGTATTCTCCCTTTCTCACTCATAACTGATGATCTCACTTGCTATTTCTCTGAGAAATAAGAACCATCAGAAGAGAAAAATATATCTTCCAACACCAAATTTGTCAATTTAATTGTATCTGTCCCGACTTCTGCCACCTCTTCTGCTGAATGAAATAAAGTTTTCTAGTTCCTGTCAAATGCTTGTGTACTGGCTCTCACCTCCTGTAATCTGGTCAAGGACTCTGGTCTTCCCCTTCTCTCCTGAATCATCAGTTTTCCCCTTTCTATGAGGTCAGTTCTATCAACAAGCAGACATAGTAGGTCATCTCTTGATAGAGAAGTGCTCCTTCATTCTCCAGGGATGGAGGAGTAAGTTATCTGATTGGTGAATAAAAAAGCTCAGTTCAGTTATTTCTTCCTCTTTTCTCTTTGGAATCCATTTCCCTAAAGAAAGCTTCCATTATGTTCCTTTTCTTCGCATTGTAAGTTTTACAAGGGCTAATTCTAACAGGGAAGGTTTACAATTGTTCAGCACTGCCAGAAGCTGGGCAGGTAAGTCTGCCACTTCTCTGTAAAACACTGTCAAACACAACTGACTAATTGACTTAAACCCACCTGCCCCCAATACTACTGAAAGTAATATTTTAACCTTGAACTGCCTGTTTCCTACCTTTCAGTAGATGCAGAATGTGTGCAGATGAAGGGGATGTTTTCTATTGGGTTTTCTCAAACCCCAAAATCTTCCGTACTAAAAATATTTCCTAGAATTTGTCTTTCTCCATCTCTCACTGTATATTAGAAATGCCCTTTGTTAAAGCCAAATGCTCCAAGTGATTTGGTCTGACTCACTGTCAATTTGTCCTTACCTCCTCTTTCCTCTTGAGACTCTCAATTCCAACATACCACTAAAACTATTCTGTCAAGAGCACTAAATGACTTACATCTTACCAAATTCAAAGGTCAATTCTCAGTACTTGAATTACTCAACCTCTCGACATCATTTGCCACTTTTCATTACTCCACCTTTGCTAAAATGTTCTCTCTCTGTCTCTCTCTCTCTCCGGCCTGAATGCCACACTTGGCTTCTTGGAAACCACTTAGGTAAGTATTCATCCCACTTAACCGGCTAGCTCACTGGCCAGTTCCTTTTTATTCTACTTCATTTTCCCTTTCCCACCATCATGTAATTTTGAAACTATTCTTCCGTTATTGTTCTTAACCCTCTTCCACACCGTTTTTCCCACCGTCATGAAACAAGCTAGCATCTGCTCTTTGTGACTTTGGTAATGACATTTTTAAAAATAAACTGCCTTTCAGTCTCAATGTTGTTACAGAAGCCTTCTTTCTCTTTTAGCCTTACCTGAAATCACTTTGTCAGTGCTTATTTCAAACTACCACTTGTTCATTTGTTCATAAAATCACTTCCTCGTTTGAAGCTCATTCCTTTCTTCTGGATGGATTCCTTTCTTCTCACCACTCATTATTCTCTATCAACCTCCATGTCTTTCATCCCCCTTCACTGGTACCAGAAACTCTTTGGTCTTCTTGCTTCTTTTCCAACACACTGGGCAGACTGCTTATACTGGGCAGTCAGGGCCTTTGCTTATACTGTTCCCCTTTCCTGAATCACTCTTCCCCCAGATTTCCATGTGGCTCTCACTTAACTTTCATTTCGGTGAGGCTTTCCCTGACATCTTTTTTAAAATTATAAGACTCCCAATTTAGCAGTTTCAGTTACTTTTTACCATGATTATCCTTTTTAAAGCTCTTCTTCTACCTGACATACCACATGCTTTATCTTGTTTGTTTGCTCATTATCTATTTCCTCCATTGTAATATGACTAGGTTCTATGAAAAAAGCAATTTTTATCTCTTTTGTTTTTTTAAACAGTTGTCTACTTCATGGGAAGCCCTCCTGAAACTGTTCAGCAAGTGAAAACTGAGTGAATGATTGAATTCTCCTGGGTGAATTCCCCATGCGTCTACCGGGCCGTCCCTGCTTTGCCTGGGTCTCTTGAACTCCACGGTTGTCACGTGACTCAGCTGCAGTCACCACCTGCGGACTTGTTCCATCTTAGTGTCTATGACCTTACATTCTCCCAGTTCTCTGTGTCTTTAAACGATCATCTTTTTTAAAATAAGATTTTATTTATTTATCTTTAGAGGGGAAGGGAAGGAGAGAGGGAGAGAAACATCAATGTACCCTGCTGGGAACCCTGCTGGTGAACTGGCCTGCAGGGAACCGGCCTGCAACCCAGGCATGTGCCCTGACTGGGAAGCGAACCACGATTGTGTGGTTCGCAGACCCTAAACGATCATCTTTTACCAAATGCATAATTACTTGGGAGAGCATTTTGGCAACATATATAGATAGAGAAATCTAAAAAAAGGTATTTAATTTTTTGACTCCCAAATTTTTGACCCTAAAATTCTACTTATAATAATATATTTTGAGGAAAAATAATATGCAAAGATATCTATTTCAAACTTAATTTTAATTTGAAGCAAACACAAGCATTTATTAATTGAAAGGTAAATAAATGATATACATATATCCAATAAACATGACTACATTTGGAGTTATTGAAATGGGAAATGTTTATTATTTTAAGAAAGGCAAAAATTTCAGGCTATAGGTAGCCAAGACAGTAGGTATATTATGATCCTATTCTTACTGTCTATGAAAAAATACATGGTAAGAACCACACACATATAAAGCAGTTTCCATAGAGATAGGGTCTCAAAACATGCTATCTTTCCCTTCTTTCTTCCATATTATACTCGAGTTGGTGGCAGAAGGGGGAGTAGGGTGCTGGGTAAGACTTTCTAAGCTTGGAAACAAGAACACAGGTTAGAAAAGAAAAGATTGATAGGATTGACTACATAATAACTTATCAATGCTTAGAGATAGATGTTTCTCATATATGTCTATAAATACGAGCAACATTTTAGTAAATAGGCCATAATTATATAAATATATCATTGAAATTGATTTAAAAATCATTAAGCCAAAACTAAATATGTGAATAGCCAATTTTTAAGAATAAATATAACTGGCAAAGTCATAACAGAATATTTAAACTCACAAGAAATCAAGTGTCAGCTAAAATTACAATAATGTAATTTGATTTAATTTGTAAATTATTAGAATGTATGTGTAAGTATGTATATAATATATATGTGTGTGTGTGTGTGTGCAGATATAAACATGGATATACAACAGTATGTGTAGAGACACATACACACTCTCTACACCGCAAGGTTATAACAGTTGCATGAGGGATAAAACTATTTCTGTGTGATTGACTACTTTTTCCTGAGCACCCAGCGCCATGATTGTAACGTAGCATAGAATGAATATCTGTTGAATACACAAATGCCAATGAAGTTTTGGGAAACTGATGTTCGTTTTTAAAGTACTTTTTCTACTATTATGTTTTGCCAGTTTATAAAGTCATTTCAAAATTATTGTTTTCTATCTTTAAAAATTTTTAGTTTCTAATCAAATGTGTATATTGACCCAGTCTTTAAAAAAATTAATCATTTGATTCTAGTTTAATTCATTATATTTTTGTTTTATATTTAGCAATATAATTTACTTACTACATCATGTCTTAGTGAAACTTATAAGAAAAATAACATGCCAAGGAAAATTGCATTGTAAATGTAAAAAATGTAAATTGAATAAAAATCTCATTGTGAGTCTGTGGTGAAGCCATCTATAACATCAATTATGGGACAAAATAAAGCTGAAACAACCACCCCCTCATTATGCGGACTATAAAATACAGTTTTTTAAAAAACTGCAAAAGGTCAAGGTTTTTCTTTTTCTCTTTCTCTAGTCATGTTGGGTGAATAAGAGCACATTACAATGAATAACTATTAAGATTATGCTCTTTACTCTGAGATTAAAAGCTATGGAATATTTATAATACATATAACTCTAAAGGTGATAGTCTTTTTTTAGAATTGATATTCCAATAATTTTGCTCAAAAATATGCATAGATTTATTGCAGTTCAGTTGAGAATTGAAAGGTAGACATTGAAAGGTAGAATTGAAAGTTCTGGCCAAGATGGAGGCATAGGTAGAAATGCTTTGCTTCCTTGTACAACCCAAAGAAGAATAATAACCAATTTAAAAGCAAAAAAACAACCAGAACTGCCAGAAAAATCAAACTGCATGGAAATCTGACAAACAAGGAGTTAAAGAAACATTCATCCAAATTGGTAGGAGAGGTAGAGATGGCAGCCAGGGCAGAGAGGATGGATGGCAAGATGGCAGACTATGCTGGTGAGGCAGGGGCTAGCAGACTGGGCAGTCCCACTTCTGTGCAGATAAGGCGGGGGGGGGGGAAGAACTGGGGAGAAAGATAGACTGCAAGGTTTCAGCATGGGGAACTAAAGACTAAAAACCTCTGGCTATAAAAACCTGTGAGGAATACAATGGCAGGAGAGACTCCCAGATTCTCATAGGAGAGTCTGTTGGAGAGTCCACAAGGTCCTAGAACATATACAAACCCACCCCAGAATCAGCAACCGAAGAGCACAGTCCACTTGTGGGTAGTCAGGGAAATGACAAAGGATGGGGTGAGAGCATGCAAGTGAGCAAGTGGCATTATTCTTTTTCTGACCTCTCCCCAACAGACAGTGCCAGAGTGCAATAAAGAGGGTGGCTCTGCCCTGGCAAGTATTTAAGACTCTGCTCCATAAATGTTACAGGTGTGCTGAGACAAAGAAATATGGCCTAACTGAAAGAAGAGATCAAAACTCCAGAAGAAGAACTAAGTGACGATGAGATAGACCACCAATCAGATGCAGAGTTCAAAATGCTGATAATCAGGATGCTCACAGCAATAATTGAGTTCAGTTGCAAAATGAAGAAAGAAGTGAAGGCCAAACAAAGTGAAATAAAGAAAAATATACATAGAACCAACAGTGAAGGGAAGGAAACCAGAATTCAAGTCAATGGTTTGAAACAAAAGGAAGAAATAAACATCTGACCAGAACAGAATGAAGAAACAAGAATTCAAAAAAAATGAGGAGAAGCCGAGGAACCTCTGGGACAACTTTAAAGATTTCAACATCAAAATCATAGATTACAAATTATAGGGGTGCCAGAAGAAGAAGAACAACAGAAAGAAATTGAAAACTTATTTGAACAAACAATGAAGGGAAACTTCTCTAATCTGGCAAAGGAAATAGACTTCCAGGAAGTCCAGGAATCCCAGAGAGTCCCAGAGAAGTTGGATCCAAGAAGAAGCACACCAAGGCACATCATAATTACATTACCCAAGATTAAAGATAAGGAGAGACTCTTAAAACCAACAAGAGGAAAGGAGAGAGTTACATAAAAGCAGTGCCCATAAGACTGTCAGCTGACTTCTCAAAGGAAATCTTGCAGGCAGTAAGAGGATGTAAAGAAGTATTCCAAGTCATGAAAGGCAAGGACCTACATCCAATATTACTCTATCCAGCAAAGCTTTCATTTAGAATGAAAGAGCACATAAAGTGCTTCTCAGAGAAGGTCAAGTTAGAAGGGTTTATCATCATCAAGCCCTTATCATATGAAATGTTAAAGGGACTTAACTAAGAAAAAGAGAAAAAACTATGAATAGTAAAATGGCAATAAAGTCACAACTATCAACAACTGAACCTAAAAAACAACATCAAAAACTAAGCAAACAACTACAATAGGATTCACAGAAATGGAGATCACATGGAGAGTTATCATCAGGGTCGGGGGAAGGAGAATGGGGAAAAGGTACAGGGAATAAGAACCATAAATGGTAGGCATAAAATAGAGGGAGGTTAAGAATATTATAGGAAATGGAGAAGCCAAAGAGCTATTATGTATGACCATGGACATGAACTAAGCGGGTGGAATGCAGGAGGGTGGAGGGTTCAGGGAAGAGGGGGAAGAAGGGGAGAAAAAAATGGGGACAACTGTAACAGCATAGTCAATAAAATTTACTGTAAAAAAGTATTAAAAGGTAGCGCCAATCTTCGAGGGATAGCTACAGAGTGGACACCTAGGTGTTGTGACCTGAGAAGCCCACTGTTGTCACAACCCAACAGTAGAAATTCATGCCTGTGGGCAAAGAAGCATCCACCTTTGACCTCTTGTGAGAAAGTAAATCTGAAAAAATACTCTCAAAACGTGGCTTCCTGGATATTTCTGCCACCATAAACTTTCCACTGACTTCCGCTTTCCCCTTCACAATAAGCAAGAAAGGTGCTTCTTAATTCCCAACAGCATTCAATAATACTGGCCTTCCTACCTATTGTTTTTGAAAGGCAGATGAGTGTAAGGGGAAAAAAACCATTAAACTAGTATTTAAGATAACTGAGTTCAAATCCCAACTCTGTCATATGTAAACTCAGACAAGTCATTAAATTATTCTAAATCTTAAATTAATTAATTAAATTATTAAAACTGAGGTTATTCATATGGGTAATAAAACTAATGATATCAGTTCTAGATGCCTCCAAAGGTTATTATAAAATTACATGGTGGTGATGTAAGTTCAAGTGGTATGTACAATATATTTTTTTCTGTATCTTCCTTCACCCTTACCTATGGGATTTTAGATTTGATCTCAAAATACAAGTTCTCTTCAACAGGCTAGCAATCAGTCATTTACCCTTTAGTTAGAAGTAACACAGATATCTGCTTTCTTTTTAAGTGTGTATTGAAATCATGACATAGAAGGATTGAAAGTTTTAATTCACATGCAAGAAAGAGAGAAGTAATTTGAAATATAAAGCATTGCCTAGAGTGAGATTTAAAGGCCCTCTCTGGCTGAGTTTCTCTATTCCCTCCAGACATCTCAACAATAGATTTATGATTCTCTAATTGATGTCCGCAGCCCTGGCTTTTCCCTGAGCTTTGGACCTCAACTCACCAGGTCATGTTGTAGGCACCTGCAGCTCACCAGGTCCCCATCTGAGCTCATCAGTCCCTCTGTGAATTTCCACCAAACTCCAGTCTCAGTCTGTGGACATGCCACTCTAGCCACTGCTCAAGGTAGAAACCTCAGAGTTCTTTCACATTTAAGTCTCTCCCAACACTTACATTTCATGATCAAGCAGTCCAGTTAATTCTTTCTGAACTGTTTCTCCAAACCTCCCCTCTTTTCTCTTCACTTCATTGTCACTCCCTTATTTTAAATTCTCCTCATCCCACATTCAGTCTTTTGATCTAAACATCTAACCACATACCACATTTTTCCTCCTCCTATCCTGCTATAACAGTGCTCTTTCTAAACAATAACATTCTCCCGATTTCAAGCACTCAGGAACCCCTGACTGTCTAGAAAGGCCAAACTTCTTCAAAACATTCAAACCTGTCAATTAGGCTTCTTCCTGACCACTCTCTGCCCCTCCTCCCAGTGCCATTGAAACCATACTTTAACCTCCTGGCTGTCTTCTGGCTTCCCAGAGTGCCTTGCACACTGTCCTAACCTTAGGCTGTTCTCCAGGTCTACTCCTTCTCTCACTGAAATGTCATCTCTTTTGAAAAGATCCACCTGGTCTCTTCACTCACTAACCCGAGGCTCTCACTCTTAGTCACAGAAACTTTGGTTTCCCATCCCTGTGTTCCCATAGCATATTTACACATTTATTTTAGGACTTACAAACCAGCACACTTGTTTATCTCTGTATAAGACTGTGAGTTCCCAGACTTATTCAGCTCCATATCTCTAGCTCTTGGCCAAAATGCATAGCTTATATTAGATGCTTCATTCATGTTTGAATGACAAATGAAGGAAAAATGCAGAAAGAGTTCCTGGGCATCCCAGCCAGTATGAGAATCTTGGGTGATGTGAACAGCGTGGGATAAGGAGACAGGAAGAAGAAATAGGAAAGTAACCATGGCAAACTTGGCTTACTTTATAATTTTGCCTTGAAATTCATGGGAGAGGCCAAGCCTGAATTCAGAGAGGTGTCCATACAGCCCTCTCCTTTTCATTTCCTTGTTTTAATCCTCACCTGACAAAGAGAGGAGGTGGGGGAGAGAGAGAGAGAAAGAGAAACATTGATTGGCCTCCCACATGTGCCTGGACTGGGGATCAAACTTGCAACCTAGGTATGTGCCCCAACAGGACATTAAACTTGCTGCATTTTGGTGTATGAGATGATGCTCCAACCGACCAGGCACCCAGCCAGGGCCAGCCCTCTCCCTCTCCTGATTCCCCACACAAAGTTAACCTCATAGACAGTCTTCTCAGCAAGGCACCCTCCACCCATTTGCCTTGCTAATAGGTAATGATAACAGGAAGCTACAATCTAGATTTCTGGGAGGCTTCTGGGCCTCTTCCAGCCTGGGAGCTTATCCCAGGATGAACCATCTGACTGCCAGGTAAACATGGAAGAATCTCAACTTCTGTGTTTTCTCACCCTACTCACAGATCTCCTAGGGCCGATATCTTTTCATCTCTGCATAGCTCGACACCCTTGCCATTTGGCACACCACACAATGCTTTGAGCTCCAAGGAGTTACACCTTAGTTGTGAAGGCTTGAATGAATTTCTGTCTGCTGCCTGCCCCTGGGGAAAATGTTCTTAGTTGTTTTTGATTGATGAAGAAGGCAAAGAGATTATTGAATGAACCCAATCCAGGATATGGAGGACCAGCTGTAAATTCTCATTTAAATTTACTGACAAGAAAGTCAGGCTCCAGCTGAAGGTGGGTACACTTCTGCTCATACCTCTCAGCTCTGCTTCCATCTTTCTGGGTGTAAGTCTCTGAGAAAAGAAAGGCCCGTTCAAACCAGAAGCACTCAAGGGCACAGAGAGTTTTCTTTCTTTTTTTTATTGTAACCCAAAGAAGAAAGTCTTGGTTTCATGTTCCCAACAGGAAAACATTTTTCCAGCTTGTAGACAGGACTGCCTGAGTAGCCTGGGAAAGGCAGTTGATGCTGCACCAAGCATCACGCCCCCTGATGAACTGGAGGCCCCTTCCTGCCTGCTTCTATACTGCAGCAGCAGTGGAAAGTGATCATTTATGCGACTTCTGGGCACCTTCCCAGGGTGTTGCCTGAGAAAGCTCATCACTCTGTGACATTGAGCTTGAGTTCCAGGAAACTTCGCTATCACTTCTCCTTTTTATTGTGCATCACCTGGTGTTCGGAGATGCCACCAATCCAAAGGAGGCCACAGAAATATGGGCCACCAAAGGCTCCTAGAGAAAAGGCAAACCATATGGACCCAGCCTGCTCACTTAGACCAATTCAAATTAGATTCATTTTACAAAGAACTGAGCACATGAGGAATCTCTCTCTCTCTCTCTCTCTCTCTCCTCTCTCTGTCCTCTCCTCTGGGTCGTACAATTGATTCTTAGCACTGGCCTTCACGGGAATGACTTGTTCTTTTCTATAGGGTTCCAAGCCCAACCCTGGACTCTATGCCAAATCCACGCTCTTAGCAACCACTGGAGCCTTGTTAAACTAGTGTATGCTCCCTTGGATTACTTCCCAGGACCTTTTGAACACACTTCTCTCCCTAGGCCCCCTCAATCGCTCAAGTCCCTCTTCAGTACTTTCTCTCCTCTTCTCTCTTGGCCACTTTTCAACGCCAGCTGCAGACTTCCCGACCACCCACCACAGCTCCTTTTCCTGGGTTTATCTCATCTTTTTCCCTAATCCTCCCTCTTTGAGGCATCTCTCCCCCTTGAGGCACTCCTACCCAAGTGTATCCGATTGCTATTTCCTTGCTCATTGTCCTCTTGCCTCTCAATCACTGAGGACACTTTACATCTATTATCATGTCTAAAGCCTTTAAAGTCAATCATTTTTATCTACCAAGAGAATTGGAGTATATTTCCAACAAATGAAAAATTGAAAAAGATAGCAATTTTCATTGTATGTTTTAAGGTCTGTATTGTTCTATTTAATCCTTTTCTAAGGTGGCTTAGGAGGATTTGGGATCAGGGGCCTTATTTTGATTATCTGGCAATTATAATACAGAATAGTCTGTTTTCATTACATACAGACAATTTAATTGATGATTAGTAAGTTCTGAATAGGAACAAATTAAAAATGTTCTTGCATTGTTCATTTGCCGTAAGAAAATTTGATAAACTACATAATGGAAAATACATGTATGTTTTCCATATGTATTAGTTTTTGTTGCCTTTTTAACTGAAGCTTTCTTTCTCCTGCTTTCTGGCTGGCCTCTCTCATTTCTTTCTTGGCAGATATAAAGGGAGTCAGGCCATTATCAGTGATTGCATGACTTCCATAATATCACCTATGGTTTTTGTGACTGGATAGGAACTAAGAATGAAGGAATACTTTTGAAATTTCAAACTTTCTTTCCAGATTAATGTGTAATGAAGGAAGAGCAAAAGAGATGCTCATACACAAAGAAAGCTATGTGCTCAGAGTGGCATCTACGAGGTTACTTTAGAGCTTAATATAGAATATCACTTGCTTTCCAATTAATTGCTTACAAGAAAGATTCCTCTTAAAGTAGACCTTAAAACTGGCATTATGAGAGTTAAATATATATGATATCAAGCATGGTTCAAGGGTGTGTGCCCTAGAGACACTCAGAGGGTAAAAACTTGTGATGACTTAGAGAATATATTTTTTATTTAGCAAACCAATACATGCCTGTAGCAGAAAATGTTGAGACTACAAGAAGGAAGGAAGGAAGGAAGTTATCTAGAAGGAAGGAAAGAAGGAAGGAAGGAAGGAAGGAAGGAAGGAAGGAAGGAAGGAAGGAAGGAAGGAAGGAAGGAAGTTATCTAGAATCTGACTTTCTCCAAAACAAAGGAAAATAATGTGCTATTTTCATTTTGGATTTTGCTATAATTCCTTCCTATTTTTTTCCTTATGATAAAGTTTTGCAGAGGTGAAACACTATTTCTAGATAGGAAATACATACATACTTATTAACCTATTCTTAAAAAAATTATTACTAAACTTTCCTTTTATTTTAACAGCTGTATAAAATTTTTCTATTGAATAACTATTTCTTTACTCATTTAATCACTACACTCTCTTGAACTTTAATTTATTTCCAGTGTTATGATAACACCTTTCTGCACAAATCTTGATCCAAAATTTCAAGTTTTTTTGTTAGATAAATTTTTAAAGGTGCATAAACCGTGCCAAATGGCTGGAACATTCCTAAGACTCTTGACATATTGACAAATTGCTTTTCTGGAGGGTTGTACCAATTTATACTCCCAAAAGCAGTGCCCAACTGATGAGGAATAGATCTCACCTCATCTTTGCCAGGATTGAATAAGATAATTCTCAAAATCTTTGCTAATTGCACAATTAAGAAATTCCTTTCTGATTTCATTTTGAATTACTATTTTTTTCCAGAGAAGCTAAAAGTTCTTTCATCTTTCTTTTTTATTCTATTTTATTAATTATGCCATTATTAGTTGCCCTGATTTTTCCCATTTTGCCCCCCTCCACCCGGCACCCCCACTCCCTAAGGTAATCCCCCCGTCATTGTTCATGTCCATGGGTCACCCATATACATTCTTTGGCTACTCTATTTCCTACACTGTACTTCACAGCCCCATGGCTTTTCTGTAACCCCCTATTTGTACTTAATCTCCTCACCACTTCACCTACTCCCCCACACCCACCTCTCTAGAAACCATGAAGATCTTCTCCATATCCATGATTCTGTCTCTGTTCTTCTTGTTTGCTTAGTTTGTTTTTTGGATTTGATTGTTGATAAATTTGTAATTTTTTCCCATTTTATCATCCATAGCTTTGATCTTTTTCTTTTACTTGTAACATTTTATATAATAGTGGTTTAGTAATGATTAACTCCTTTATTCTAAATGATACCTTTGCTAGGTAGAGCAATCTTAGCTGTAGGTCCCTGCTTTACATGACTTCGAATAATACTTTTTAAAGTATTTTTTAAATTTAATTTTGTTCAAGTAAAGTTTTCTGTTTTTCACTCTCATCCCAGCCCAACCCCCCAGTGCTCCCCACCTCCCTCCCATTCCCCCCCCCTTAGTTTTTGTCCATGTGTTCTTTATACTTGTTCCTGTGAATCCTTCACCTTTTACCCTGAAATGCCCTCCCCTCTCCCCTCTGGTCACTATCAGCCTGTTCTGTATTTCAGTGTCTTTGGTTATGTTTTGCTTGCTTGTTTGTTTTGTTGTTTAGCTTCCTGTTAAAGGTGAGATCATATGGTATTTGTCTTTCACCATCTGGCTTATTTCACTCAGCATAATGCTTTCTAGTTTCATCCCTGCTGTTGCAAAGGGTAGTAGGTCTTTCTTTCTTTCTGCTGCATAGAATTCCATTGTGTAAATGTACCATAGTTTTGGATCTATTCATTTACTGATCGGCACCTAGGTTGCTTCCAACTCTTGGCTATTGTAAATTGTGCTGCTATGAACATTGGGTCAATATTCATGTCAGACAAAATAGACTTCAAAAAAAAGGGCCATAAAGAGAGACCCAGAATGTCACTTCATAATACTTTGAATATTTCTTCCCAATCCTTTGCGGCCTGTGAAATTTCCTTGGATAAATTAGCTGACAGTCTTATGGGAACTCTCCTATAAGTAATTAACTTCTTTCCTCTTGCTGCTTTTAAGATTCCCTCTTCATCTTTGACCTTTGATATTTTCATTATGATGTATCCTCTTTGCATCCATCAAATTTGGGACTCTCTGTGCTTCCTGGACTTGCATGTCTATTTCATTCACTGAATTGGGGAAGTTTTCTTTCATTATTTTTTTCAAATAGATTTTTAATTTTTTGCTCTTTCCCTCCTTCTGGCACTCCTATCATGCAAATATAGGACCTCTTTAAGTTGTTCCAGAAGCTGCTTATATTATCCTCATTTTTTGGATCTTTTTTTTCTTCTTGTTGTTCTGATTGTTTGTTTTTTGCTTCCTTATGTTCCAAATCATTGATTTGATTCTCAGCTTCATCCATTCTACTGTTGTTTTTTTTCTGTAAATTGTTCTTTATTTCAATTAGCGTATCCTTTGTTTCTTACTGGATCTTTTTTTATGCTGTTGAGGTCCTTGCTAAGTTCCTTGAGCATCCTAACCAGTATTTTGAACTCTGCATCTGATAAATTGTCTCCATTTTTTTTAGTTGTTTTTTCTGGAGTTTTGATCTTTTCTTTCACTTGGGTCATGTTTCTTTGTCTCCTTGTTTTGGCAGCTTTCCTGTGTTTGTTTCTATGCATTAGGTAGAGTTGCTTTGACTCCATGTCTTCATTGTGTGGCCTAATGTAGTAGGTGTCCTGTAGTGTCCAATGGCACAGCCTCCCCTATCACTCAAGCTGGGTACTCTAGGTCCACCCTTTGTGTGGGCTGAATACACCCTCCTCTTGTATTTGAGCTTTGGTTGCTCTTGGCAGATCAAATTATCTATGCCAGTCAACTGGAAGGATTTGCTGTGACCACTCATCATCAACCTCTGCCCTCCATGGAGGATGAGCTATGGAGGGGCAGGGTGGTGGTGCTCCAACATGATCTATGCCTGTCCAGTGGGTGAACTGACCCTCGGGTTTCCCAGGTGGTGCAGGTCACAGTCAGTCTCTCCTATCTTTTGCCCAAGGTCACCCTGCCTCAGATGGCTATTGAGCAATCTGAGATGGCTGCTACTATATTTTGCCATGTATAATTTGCACCCATGTTTTTGGCCCAAACTTTGAGGCAAAAAATATTTCATTTTAGTTTTTTTTAAAGATTTTATTTATTTCTAGAAAGGGGAAGGGAGGGAGAAAGAAAGAGAGAGAAATATGATGTGTGAGAGAAACATCAACCAGCTGCCTCTCACGCATCCCCAACTGGGGCCCTGACCTGCAACTCAGGAATGTGCCCTGATAGGGAATCAAACTGGCAACCCCTCAGTTCACAGGCTGGAGCTCAATCCACTGAGCCACATCAGCCAGGGTTATTTTAATTTTTTTAATTCAATTTTTAATCTATTTATATTTAGAACCAAAACTGATGATCATATTCCAGGGTCTTATTTTGCATATGAATATCATTATTGTGCTCTAGAGTTACACTTTTTTAAAGTATTTTTTATTGATTATGCTATTATAATTTCCCAATTTTCCCCCATTATTCCCTTCACCCTGCCCCCACAAACTCTCCAGCATTTACTTCATGTCCATGGGTTGTATATGTAAGTTCTTTGAGTCCTCTGTTTTCTGTACCATTTTTTTATCTCTCCCTGTTTATTTTATGCCTACTAATTATGCTTCTTCTTCCCTGTACCTTTCCCCCTCATTCCTCCCTTCTTCCTCTCCACTGAAATCCCTCCATGTAATGCCCATTTCTCTGAGTCTGTTCCTGCTCTGGTTGTTTACTTAGTTTTTGTTTTCATTGTTTTTCTTTTCTTTTAGGTTCATTTGTTGATAGTTGTGAGTTTGTTGTCATTTTACTGTTCATATTTTTATCTTCTTTTTCTTAGATAAGTCCCTTTAATGTTTCATATAATAATGGCTTGGTGACAATGAACTCCTTTAACTTGACCTTGTCTGGGAAGCACTTTATCTGCTTTTCCACTTTAAATGAAAGCTTTGCTGAATAGAGTAATATTGGATGTAGGTCCTTGTCTTTCATGACTTGTAATACTTCTTTCCAGCCCCTTCTTGCCTGTAAGGTCACTTTTGAGAAGTCAACTGATAGTCTTATGAAAAATCCTTTGTAAGTAACTGCCTCCTTCTCTCTTGCTGCTTTTAAGATTCTCCCCTTATCTTTAATCTCAGGTCATGTAATTATGATGTGCCTTGGTGTGTTCCTCTTTGGGTCCAACTTCTTTGGGACTCTCTGAACTTCCTGGATTTCCTGAAAGTCTATTTCCTTCACTAGATTGGGGAAGTGTGGGGGCGACTTCTTCTTGAGTCCCCCCCGATGCCACGGACACGCGTGAATAAGTAAATATATGGCCAAGACATGTTGGATCTGTTTGGGGAGGAGGAGTGGGCAGTGGCCAGTTTCTCCGAGGAGAAAAAGGCCCTGAGTGCCTTCTTTCATAGCCTTTTATTGGGTTGTAATACACAGGAATACAGGGTGGCAAGGATCAAACAGTAGATAACATTACAAAGAAATCTAAGGGCTTCAGAATCAGTGTCAGTGTCTGTCAGGGAGAGAGTTGCAGAAACTTTGGGAGACATACCCATTTCCTCTCAGATCCTTATCGTATGAATGAAAGCACTCTCAGCAGATTTCACAGGTTTATCAGCAAGTCTTTGTGATGCCAGATTTTTCCCCAGGGCACGCTCTAGCAAGGCAAGGAGCTGCACCCTCCCCAACAGGTATTTAGGCTTAAGGGAATTAGAGCCAGGAAGCGCCTCTCCCAGAGAACATGGGGACTCGGGCTTTGTCAAAGACGGGGGGCAAGAGTTAATTGCTCTTTGTTGCAGCCCCCCCCCCGAGTCCTTCCATGAAGGCCTCCCAAGTGATCCAGTCTGGCTTAGGTTGCCCCCCACTGTGAGGGGTCTTACCTGTCATTGACTTCTGACTAAGCTTTGGGGGCAGGGAGAGGAACTGAGGCAGCGTTTGCTACCAGAGACAAGCTTTGTCTCCTGTGGCTCACATTCTAGAGGTCGTTTCTCACCCTTAGCCACAAGGGATAGAGGTACAATTCCTAAAATCAGGCAGAGTGGTCTACAACAGGGAAGTTTTTCTTCATTATTTGTTCAAATAAGTTTTCAATTTCTTGTTGTTGTTCTTCTCTTTCTGGTATACCTATAAATCATTTCAAGTTGTCCCAGAGGTTCCTAAGTTTCTCTTCATTTTTTTGGATTCTTGTTTCTTCTTTTTCTTCTGAGTGGATGTTTATTTCTTTCTTTTGTTCCAAACTGTTGCTTTGAATCTGGTTTCATTCCTGTTACTGTTGGTTTCCTGAATATTTTGCTTTATTTCACTTTGGGTATTCTTCTTTTTTTTTTTTTTTTCATTTTTTGGCCCAGCTCAATCAGATCTGTGAGCATTCTGATTACCAGGGTTTTAAATTCTACATCAGCTAGGTAGGCAATGTCCTCATTGCTTACTTCTGAGGTTATGCTCTGTTATTTATTTGTTGCTTAAACTCAAAGTGTGCATAACATGTTTAGTACATAATATATGTGTTTAATAAATAGGGACAATTTCCTGCATGCCTACTATGTGTCAGACACTGTGCTAGGTACAAGAGAAAGGAGATGAATAGAAGGGACTGTTGTCCCTTAAACTACTTAGAACTTAAAATAGGTGACCCTGCCCTGACTGGTGTAGCTCAGTGGATTGAGCACAGGCCTTTGAACCAAAGGGTCACTGGTTTGATTCCCAGTCTAGTGCACATGCCTGGGTTGCAAGCCAGGTCCCCAGTAGGGGGCATATGAGAGGCAACCACACATTGATGTTTCTCTCCCTCTCCTTCTCCCTCCTGTCCCCTCTCTCCAAAAATAAATAAATAAAATCTTATAAAAATAAAATAAAAAATCATGTGTAAATTGAGAATATTGTTAGCCTCTTCTTTTTGTTTTGGAAATGTTGATAATAATTTCCACGTATGATAAAAACATCCTCTAAATAGAAATGGTAAATGTTGAACAAATTTATAGTGATAGAAGAGTCATTAGCAGAAGTAAGCATAAAGCTTACAAAATACCCTCTTTGTAAAAGAACTAAAAGAATGGATTTAATCTCTCTGTGTGTCTTAGATTGGGTTCCCCAAATCAGCCCCTAAAAATTCATGTGAAAAGGATATTATTAAGAAGTGTTTCCAAGAAAAGAAAGCAGGGAAGAAAGAAAGTGGACTAGGACAGGAAAAAGGCAAAGCAAGTGTGAGGTATTAAGTACAGTTGAATGGAAGGGCTATGACCTAGCCTTGCAGGATTGGTCTAGAGTCATACCTCAGAGTAGCCCAATCAGGAGCTGAGTTCCTCTGCATTGTCAGTCATAGTTTAATGAGAAACTCAGGAAGATATCTTTGACTTTTGCAGGCAATTCCACCCTCCATGCCTGCAGACAAAGTCATTTCCAGTAATCTGAGAGCAGCCCTCTGCAAAGAGATGCAGGTGCTGGCTACCAGAAGTTAAAACATCCTAGTGAAAGGACAAAGGATGTTGTGCCCAGAAATGATTGCAGGATCTGAGGGCTCTGGCATGGAGCCCTGGCAGCATCCTCCACCCCAGCTATTCTGAGACTAATTGTTGCAACTCTTGACAATTGCCTTAGACAAAGTCAATCACTACACACTAAAGGTAGGTGGACCTGTGTTCATGCTAATATGAAGTCATAAAAGGTAGAGAAGAAGCAATAAAATAAAATCTTGTTCATGTGTATGTGTGGGAGGAGTGCTGAGTAATTCAAAGTTGCAAGAGAAAACCAATTCAAAAAGAATCTAAGAGGGTAGAGGAAAAAAGGAAAGAAAAACTGATGGTTAAAAAAAACCTGGGATCTACAGGCTGCTAATTGGGCGATATATTAGAATATTAGGAAGCTGGGTGGAGAGTCCCAGGTATGGCAGCAGAAAGGGGAATGGCAGCTGACTATGCCACAGCATCTGGAATTTCCCGTAGGCAGTGTTTTGTTTGACTTTAAAAGAAAATATAATATTGACTTAAGAATGTGTAATGGATGTATATATTTGGAACATTCATGAAAAGATTTAAATATTTTATGTCTTAAAATGCTAATATTTTATTAGGTTTTCCTTAAAACTTAGATCCCCTGACATGATAAACAACTGGATAGAATAATGGAGAGAGAAGGCAAGGGGGAGGGGTCCTGGGCTTGGCCCTTCAATGTTCATTTTACCCTTCCCCTATTTGAATAGCTTGGAAATCTAAAAGACAAACTTTAAGAAAGAAAGGAAATGAAACCAAACGTGTCTATGAGAACCATAAGCAGAGAAAATAAAGTAATTCTGGAACATTGCATTGTGTCAGAAAGTAGGGGTATGCCTGGTGAATGATGAGCACTTATCAAAAGGATGCAAAAACTATCCTGAAGGGGCTTTTATTGAGCAAATCTTGGAGTTCGAGCAATAAATAAATAATGATTGTAATAAACTATAAGCCCCTGACAAGGACAGGCATCTATGAGCCCACAATGAGGTTCATAAGCAAGTAAATAGACTTAAAGTTCAATGAGGAATGAAATATTAATCAAGTCTCCAAGTACCTCCCTAAAAATACTTATTAAATAAGAAGACCAAAAGAGAAGCTTTGCAGCAAAGACAATGGAGACACTCCTTAATCAACTGATCAAAGTTAACATCACCAGTGATGGGACAGATAGAAATCATGTGCCACCTAATAGGTTACAGTAAAAAGAACACAGTATCACTTAAGTGGCATTCCTGTCAAAGATGCATAATTGGAATCTAATCATGATGAATCATCTGACAACACCAAACTGAGAGAGTCTACAAAATCCCTTGTCTGTAATTTTAAAAATGCCCGGGTTAAGAAAGACTGAAAAAAACCTTTCAAATTAAAGGACACTGAAGAGACATGGTAAGTGAATGAAATGTGAGTTTTTAGACTGGTTTATTTTGCTATAAAGGACATTATTGTGACAGCAGGTGAGATTTCAATGGGTGAGAGTTAGATGGTAGTGGTGTATCTTTGTTACTTTCCCGATTTTGATGATTGTGTCGAGTTATGTAACAGACAGTTTTTGTTTATAGGAATTATACACTTAAGCATTTGGGAGTGATGGGGCATCGTGTTAACAAGTTACTGTCCAATGGTTCAGAAGAAAATATTCTTGTACTGTTCTTGCAATTTTTCTTTCTCAGTTTGTTTCAAACACTCACAGAAAACAAACAGATGCGCCCCAGCTAGAGTGCTGGGGTCTAGCCTCCAGAGAAAGAAAGGTGCCAGGAAGCGGAGGGGCAGAGAACCTAAGAGAGAATTTCTTTGTTGCTTGGGTAGTGGCTGTAAAGTGGCTGGAAGCCAACATGGAGGCTCCCATTCAGGGGGTCTTCTTTGGGAGTCTTTGAAAGGACACGACTACACAGAACTGGACAGTGGGTGGGGCCCTGGTTTACTGCCAGTTAGGCCCACCGAGTCTGACGTCGGCGGAGGCATCAGTGAATGTTTTGATCATTAAACCACTGTCCTGTCATCATCACTCATCACATCCCAGTGCATCTGAAAACAGGTTCCCCCGACCTTGTCACCTTGGGCAGTTTCAGGTGCGATGCAGACCTCATGGAGTCCAATGACAATCTTGACATGTCAGATGACATAGGTGTCTAACGCCTGGTGAGAATGAGCCTCTGTCACTCCTATTTTACTAATTCCTTCTTTGTTCATGATGTTCACTGTGAAATTGTTCATCTTGCTGCTTCCCAGCCTCATCCTCCCCAGGGCTCTCGGTATCCTGCATCCCAGCTGTCCTGCTTGCCTGCAGCCTAGCCTCTGACCATGGTGCATTGCTATTCCTTGTTGCTCTAGTAACAAACCTGGTCATCAGTAAGGTGCCAGGTGGAGAGAGTGGCCTTCCTACTGGGACTGCCTTCTCCTGCTGAAGAAGACCAGAGCAAGCAGCCCTCTGGAAGGGGTTCAAATAACCATAGAGTCCACCCCCATCATTTTGCAGATGAGGAGGCGAAGGCCTGCACAGGCTGTGTGATGTGCCAGTGGTTACAGAGCCAATTCACGATAGAGCCAAGAGCAAAGCCCAGGTTTTCTGTCTTTCAGCTCAGTGTAATTACTAATTACTGTGAGCTATGTTGGGATGAAGCTGGTGATGACAGAATAGAAACAATAAAAGTAGAAAAATGGAAAAGGACATCTTATAGAAGGCAGAGATTTCAAGCCCGCAGCTTATCAGTTTGATTTGGGAAGGAATAAGGAGTCACTAAAGAGGGATGATGTGTTTGAGGGGGGTTATTTGCTGTTGATTTAACATAGGGTTTCTCAATAATGATCCTGTTGATATTTGGGACTGGAGAATTCTGTGTTGTGGGGGCTGCCCTGTGTCCTGTGGGGTGATTGACAGCATCCCTGGCCTCTACCCACTAGACACTAGTGGCACCTTCCCAATCACGTCTGTCAAAAATGTCTCCAACATGCCAAATGTCTGCTGAGTAAAACATTGCCCCTAGTTGAGAACCACTGGCTTCATGGGTGGGTTGGCTCCAAGATGCCCTGGAGAGAGGACACTGTCAGGAGGCCATGAAGGCTCCCATTCACAGAGGCAGTGCAGCCAGGGGTTAAGATGCTGGGCTCTTGGAGGACGATCACCTGTCATGGCTCAGGACCCATCTACACTCACCAGCTATGGAGCTCCCTTGGGTTCTCTAAAGTGGAGTGGTATTAATACCTATCTTTAGTAGTTGTCATAAAATAATATCTAGAAAACCCTCATAGCAGGACTCGGCAGAAAGGTAAATGTTTAATATGTGAAGAGAAATGAAAGAAAAACGAGCAAGCCTCAGCTGAGCACGCAGCACAGGAGGTGAGTCCCTCAGTCCTGTCAGAGACGTGCCTCCTATGACATCGCAGCAGGTGCTATGATCAAGACATCCAGACCATTCTAGATGGTCTAGCGACTCTTTTGCTCAATACGGATTTGGTGGCAGATGGATAAATCAGACTTGTGGGCATTTTAGAATTTCTGTTGAAAAACTGAGACAGGTCAGTTTGTACTAAACTGCTTGTTATACCAAAATGTGTAACTCATAGGAAAGAAATCAAATTAGATGTCTCATCGTTGCTTCATATACAGGAATAGCTGTGGACGTGCATACTTATGTAGAGTAAGGAGAAAATTCACAACAAATACTTGGAGCTCTGGCAATTCAGAAACCTGTGTTCTGTGATCTCCGGAGGCAGTTTACCAAAAATGCTCATGCAGAAATGGTTCCCAAGTGCCACCTGCCACCTACAACACTCTACACCCCACACAGCTCCCACATTCACAGGGCCCATGCAGGTGAGGGTCTTGAAGCTTCATCTGTATTAACTCCATACTAGATCCACCACTAAATGCAGTGTGCAAATCCCAGATGACTGTGCAATAATGTTACTGTAGCAGTCTGTGCTCTTGTTCATGGGTCTTCTGGACATATTTCGTAGGAATGAAACCCCCCTGGTGATAACCGCAGCATGGCGGGGCTCCAGCGGCTCCGACGGGTGTGCGTGAAGACTCCGCAGCAGCTGGTGTGTGGATGGGCTTCACTTGGCTGCTGTGTGTGTTCCACATTCATATTGCGTCCTCTGCCAGGGGCATGCACTTATTTTACTTTCCCAGCCTGGAGATTTCTCATTGTCTCAGCAAGAGGCCTCTCTCTTTTGCAGCATTCCTTTAACTAATAATAGTAATAATCCCCTACATTTATAATACAGGGTCTGGCACAAATAACGCCCCCTTTTTATTACAAAATCTTTTATTCCAAAATCAGACGCTTGTAATTCTGTAACATAACAATATCACACTCGAGCACACCATATGACAGTTTAGGTAAAACGTTCAAATTAAACCTATAAATTATTACACCCAATCATTATCCTACCAACCACACTCAAGCAGGCCTTACTTCTGCCTGACCCATTTTCATAGACATTACCAGTAATCTGCTTGTACTATTATTTTTGCCTCAGAAATGGCTATCAGCCTGTATAGAGTTTCTAAAATTTCTAAAATTCCTGAAATTTTTTGATTTCTTTCCCCCAGTTTGCTCTTGCAACAATATTATATGTTGTTCAGTTCACAAGGCTCAATCTTAATTAAACCAGGTTCAGGATACAAGGGGAAATCACTAGCAGTGAGGGGCACATTACTAACACTCTACGACACATCCATTCTAAATTTAGACAAGACCCTTAGAGTCTTCCAAATTGAATCGCAACCTTATAATTAATATTTCCTGTCCCTCCTCCCAGTGTGAAATTGTCAGTCCCATGGCACTTCACAGTATTTATTCTTTATAGATTGTATGTTGCCATGTGAACTGAGATTAGCAACACAGTCCTATTTATTCTTCCTGAAGAGACAATTGAAGAATAAGATCCAAATGATAACTGCATGATCACATGTCAATATAGTGACCCTCTCCACAAAGTCCCTAGTTTTTAAAAAAATCTAATTTTTTAAAGCTAAAATACTTTGATGTGTGTGAACCTAAATTCTGTAATAGTAGTGTATGTGTGTGTGAACACACAATCCTATGTATAGAATGAAGTATTTTTAAAGCACCATGTAATTTTATAGATGATCAATATGTAAGGTAATGTTCATTTTATTTGACAGCAATATATCAATATGCGTAAGAAAAATAATACCAGCTTAAAATTTATTAGCAATCTGAAGCCTTTCCAAGTTTTTCCAATCAGATTTAAAGACACAGAAGAAGAAAACTCAATTTCAAAATAACTGACATTCAATGTCAGGTGCCAAGAGTTTCATATTCAGCTGGGTGACAAATATTTAATGGATGTGGGTGCTGAAGGAGGTGAGGGGCAGTGCAGTAGGAGGGAGAAAAATATTCCAACCAGCCAGTCTAAAAATGGGCAGTGCTGGCTGAGGCTGGTGTGCACAAATTTGTGTGTGGCCATGATATGAGTGTGTTTTGTAGCTGATTTCAATGGATAATTATGTGCTCCACTGCACCCATCTAAAATTGCCATTGAAGTTGTATTTTTGATCATTGGTTTTAATGATAGTGCTGCATAATAGTAGTCAAGAGAAGAGTTTGGCTAGCTGTGGGTTTTTTCCTGTGAAAACCACATTTGGGATGAACTAATAATAGCTGAAACTATGATGGATCTAGGACTCTAGCAGAAGCCAAAAGCTGACTCAATCCATTTGTAGCTAAATGATCTAATTCCTGGTCAATAGCAGGCAACACAAAGTCATAGTTAAATGAACCACATACCCGAATATCATACTCGGAGAGGTTTATGATCATTTGAGAGGAGATAGCCATCTCTTTGGCATGTCTCTAACTCTTTAAGTATCAAAGACCTATACATATGTACCCTGGTCTTTTGCATCAGAGAGCTTGGCTGTGTCTCACAGAATTATGAATGTCTGTAGCCCTCTCCATACTAGGTAGGTACACATTACCTGCCAGTGTCCATGTAGACAAACAGCATTATTAAAATTGGGAGGCTTGTTGGAAATGCAGAGTTTTGAATCCCACTGGGACCTCTTGCATTAGAATATGCATTTGAACAAGATTCCCAGGTGATTCAAAAACATATTAACATCTGAGAACTATTGTTTCATGTGGTCTGTCACACATTCCTCTGGGCTCTATCTTTTACATCTGTATCACTGCCAGAGCCTCTGAACTGATCTTTCTGTCACCACTCTTATCCTGCTTCATTGACGTCTTTATACAGCTGCCAAGTACCTTTTGAAGGCACAACTCAGATTGGTACAGGAAGTTCACTTCCAATCTCTCAAAATCTTCCTTTGGCTCTTTGAATTAAGTCCTGACTTACTCAGCCCTTTCTGGAGTACTTCCTGCTTACAATTCTAGATGCATTTCTTAACATTTCCATGGAATGTGAGAGTGACTTCATCAGGAATGGGGTGGCAACTCTAAAACTGGAAGATTGGAGATGTCTTCTGGAGGAGGGAATGGCTAAACTGAGATTCAAAGGACAGAGTCCCCTAGGCCAACAGCATTCCTCTTTGGTTTTGCACCTGTAGGAATGTGGTCATTTGTTCTGCTCCCCACCTCAATTTTATATTTACTTTCCTTCCCAGAGAGTCTTTTCTGAGCAGCCTTCATTCACATCTGGATTATTTCACTTGCCCTGGACTCAAATGTTTCCGATATAAGAGACTAAAATGGCACTGTGTAGGTTTGAGTATCTGGAAGCAGACACTAATGTAGACTTTGTGGTACTAGGTATTTATTCAGGGTCAACATTTGTGAATGGGAGATGGAGGAAGCAGGACTGGGTAGAGGAAGATGTCTAGCTGTGATGGAGATCTGAGACCACTTCAGCCAATCCAGTGGGGAACTCTGGAGAAGGCATTGCCCATCGGAGTGTCCAATATTGGGCTGAAGTCGCTGGACATTTATGACTCTGCCTGACCCAGGCAATGGATGTGGGTGTCCCAGAAGTGTGTGTCTTTGGGCAAGGCAGCCCTCTGCAGCTGAGGCTGACTCTGAAGTGTTGATAGCTGGGTAGTGTCTTTTCTTGAAGGAAAATCTAGGTGGTGTATATCTGTGTCTACTTTACACACTATCGTATTGTGCTGTTTTCTATCTAAGTAGATTTTGAGCTCCTTGAAGGGAGCAAAACCATTTTTTTAAAAAAAGGAAACACAGAACATTGGACAGAGCTTGGTGCATAATAGGTATTTAATGCATATTTCCTAAATGACTTACTTGCTTTTTTGAGTATGGTCTCTTCTTATTGAGACCTATAGTCACACTCTCAATGCATGGCAGAGGAGAAAAGCACATATACTTCTTTAAGTTCTCTGAGCATCTGTGCTGGACTCTCTGAAAATCTCCAGAGATTCCTTATTTATTTCTTCCATCGATTGACATGTGCTTGCCTTTTCTTTTTGTTTGTAGAGTGTAGATATTCTTCCCAGTGATGAAGCCATGGGAAGCCCTACTGGGAGTTTGGATTTGAAATCGGTTGTCAGACTATTGATGATTTGGCTTTATCATGCTAAATTAAGAATAATGAGAGGGTGACATTAATGAAACAGACCAAGAATAGGGCTATGGACCTGACCTCCAAATTGACACCAGTCTCTGGAGAGGGCAGCCCTGTATCAACGTGAGAGCCACTGTTCCCCCTGCCACCACCACCACAACTCTTTAGGCCAGTGCCAAGCACATTGTCCATGGTGAGTTAGTAGGTCCACCATGAAGATCTTGAATTTGTGCCCAGAAGCACTGAATTAGAGCAGTGATATTTCAGGCCATTTATTAAGAAGGATCACATTGTTTTAATCATTCTCTAGAGTGCCATTGACCAATATTGTTGTAAAATACAATACAAATTAATTACCCCCACATTATTTATTTATTTATTTTTAATTTTTAAAAGATTTTATTTTATTTATTTTTAGACAGAGGGAAAGGGAGGGAGCAAGGGAGGGAGACAAACATCATTGTGTGGTTTGCACCTCTTGCACACCCCCAACTGGGGACCTGGCCCACATCCCAGGCATGTGCCCTGCCTGGGAATTGAATGAACAACCTTTAGGTTCACAGACCAGCACTCAATCCATTGAGCCACACCAAATTACCAGGACTAAATTACCAAAATTTTAAAAGGACCCAAATTTTTATTATTAGATCTAGCTGACATAAAGTTATTTTTTAATAAATATGAAAACAACATAGCATATAGAAATGAAGAAAAGAGTTACAAAAATTATTCACATTGTTCATTGGAAGTATATATAAACCCAGCTAAATAAAACTATGGCTTTCATAGTGATCCTCCATACTACGTATATAAACATTTAGAGTTTTTAACAGGTTTGCTTCTCACTTGCTAGCTCAAATCTAAGTTGCACTGATTACAATACTACTTACAAAAGATGGTTTGTACTCAAGATTCCTCTGTGTTTTCTCTGGACAACATTTGTAACAGAGCAACCAGCCTTGCAGAAGTAAATGGAAATGAAAAAAGATATTTTAAAGGAATTTCACAAGCTTACAATATTAACTTCTATCCTAAATGCAGTAGGTGATAATGTATTTTTAAAATTTATCTTCAATTTGACTCAGTAGCCAGATCTAAAAACTTAAACCTATAAAATTACAATTACATTTAAATTTTCTTTTGATTAGTAAAATGAATTCTGAATTTTATACATGTTTGGGTTACAGATGACAAAAAACTTAAACTGTCAAATGTTGTAACACAATCCTGCTGCTGATAATTTGGGTCTCATGCAACTCGACACTGGTATTTAGTAATACCCATATTGGTCTCTATCCTACACAAAAAGGCAAGCCCACCTGTCATGCGCTTGGATGGTGGGGGAAAGATCACATTGCTATAAAAATTTCTAAACATTTGCTCTCAATTTCTGTACTTTTTCTTTTATAGAGTGGTAACAATCTTTTCACAGACTGGTCTATGGACACAGCTTAAGGAGCCAAGAGTTATACAATAGAGGAATTATGCACTAAAGTCATGTGGATTTGGGGGCCAAGCAAAATCTCCTGCGAGCTGAAGGTCTGGGGAAGCAGAGATGCTTCTAAGTCTGAAAAGAGAACAGAAGAGGAGAGAACAGAAGAGAGAAGGGGAGAGAAGATGAGGGGAGGGGAGGGGATTGGAAGGGAGGGAAGGGAAGGGAGGGGAGGAGTCACTTTCCTTGAGATTCATTTAAAGACAGAGAAGCAGCCTCTGAGTTCTTGACATTTATTTACCTTTTAACTCCTGGGAGAAGCTGCAGCCAATAAAATTGCATGCTTGGCCTAGCCTATCTTGAGTGAAGTTCCATTTTGTGCCACAAAGGGATCCCTGACTAGGATACAGATAAGATTAATGCAGCTCCCTAAGAAAGCAGATTTAGAGTAAGTTTTTAAGCCTCTTCCACCTGCAGCTGGTTGCCCAAGTCCAGCTATAAGTGATCCAGATGTGAACTGCCTTCAGAAGACAAGGGCCAAAGTACTGTTAGCCTGGAAATGTACTTGGGTCTTTTTTTTTTTACAACACTGCTAGGTGATTGTGACACTCTAAGCCTTAGTGCACACTTACATATGGGAATGTCCAGATTCATTCTAAATGTTTCAGAGACAGAAGGAAGAAGCTATAAGTTTGAAGGATAACAAGAGAGTAGAAGGTCAATGGTCATCTTCAAACCATGTTCCAAGGCTGTGAATGCTTGCTGTGTATCATGTAAGAGAGGAATTTCCATGCCAGTAGCTCTGGCCAAGCTTGATGTCACTGACTAACAAGCATGACCAATGACTGTTGCAAATAAAATGATGATGAAAATGTGACTGCTAATATCAGCTGGGATTCTCCCAGCTAAAGTCAAAATGATTTTACCTGGAATTACCTTGCTCAGGGAATTTTAGCTCTTCTTTTGCATATCTACAGAAGCAGTTTTTATAGACATTTTCTTGTGGATATTTTTGTTCACTGCTATAACTCTGTTCACCTTGGCTTCGCATATGTGGGTGTTTGAGGCTGTTGGTAAGCATTTAAGATGTTGTTTATATATTCTGGCTTTGCACAGATGTACCTAGGGATTTAAAACATGGGGGTTTTATTATGCCCCTCTTAATGACTAGATATTTATTTAGATTAATTAACACATTATATATTCTCAGGCACAAATATCTCCATTGTCAATGATTTAGTAATTTCATGGGAGACATTGGAGTCATTTATTATGGTACATCATTACCCTTCTGGAACACAAAAATGATTCTAAACTATTATCTCTAAAAAAATCACCCTAAATTAGAGCACACATAAAAAGAATTAGAGGGAAATCACGAAGAGTTCATTTCTCTGTAACTCCTAGAATCTTAGCAGCATGCCGGAGGGCAATGATATTGGCCCTCACTTCTGACAGTAATGGAATGTGCCAATAAATCTGTAGTTTGGGAGGTGAAAAACCCCCAGAAACCATTAGGACCATAATTATGAGCATCAGCAAAAGAGAGTCCAGCTGGATTGAAACAGCAGATTTCAACTCATACCCTAGTTTAATTCCCATATGAATTCATTATACATCAAATAGATTCTCCACAGCTCATAAAATTCTCAAATATTTCACTTGGAGCACAGGAGCCGATATCATTTCCGACCTGTTGACTGACAGATATCCACCCCGGGCTTACCATTGTTCATTAAAAACAATATGTGTGTTTTTCTTTATGTCATCACTTTATTGAACCCCAAATGTTCGTGGCTTGTTCTGAGGCTAGAAGGTTAAATTGCCAATATTACAGAAGTTACCTAACTTTTCTGAAAGTTATTCTTCATGACCTCAGGTTTGACCCTTTGAGGTAAACCTCAGGCATGGGCATTTTTAGCACATTCTGCTTTTGAGAAGCAGGCTGATAAAACCTGCTCGTAAACCTCACACTCAGGTTGCTTCCGCCACCCCAGCTCCGGTTGTTGCCAACAGGCGAGTTTTAACGCGTCAGTTTAGAAAGCTCTCAGGAAGCTGCCGTCACTTTTCGTTTTGTCACTGTGAAGTTAGTGGATGCACTCTGCATCGGCTGCCTCTTGTGGTGCCGGGTGTGAGTTTTACATAAGCTGGCATGATGCATGTGGGCAAGCTGTCTAAGCAATTGGGGGAATTAAAATTATGTATTTATATGGCTCAGATGTGCCTTGCCCACGGACTTCCAGTCTTCTTATTCCGTCCTAGATCAGGGCCTTGAATCTTTTTCCCTCTGCCTCTTCAACTTAGACTGAAATGTGGGCACAATGACACAGCATCCCCCAAAAGGTAATTTCTACTCAGCGATGTACTAAGCATTTTTGGCCCTGGCTAGGTAGCTTTGTTGGTTGGAGTGTCGTCCCATATACCAAAAAGTCGTGGGTTCAATTCTCTGTCAGGGCACATACTCAGGTTGCATGTTCGATGCTTGGTCAGGGTGTGCACAGGAGGCAACCAATGAATATTCTTGTCCCACATCGATGTCTTTCTCTCTCTCTCTCTCTTTCTCTCTGTCTCTCTCATCAATAAACATATCCTCAGGTGAGGATTTAAAAATGTAAAAAAGACATAGTAAGCATTTTTAAACCTCATTATATAAATGTATTAACTTAATACACTGATTCTTCTCTTGTTCAACAGAGCCCTTAGACATTAGACAGCCCACTACAAACTCAGCATATTAACAAGAATTCTTTCATCTATCTACTCATTAGCAAAGATTTTAGAGTTCCTATTACGTGCCTGATGTAAGGCCATTTTAGAGATTCAGGTCCAACGCGAATTACATTTGTTTCCAGTTGTACCCTTCCACTTCTTCCCAATATTTCTACAATACATAAGCAGTATTAGGGCAACATTAACTCCTAGCCTGAAGTGTAAAAAGAGTAACATAAAGTCAACTACAGACTACAAACCAAATGCGAAGATGGGGGAGGACACACTACTCAACATGGTGCTTTTGCTTTGGGTTTTATGGGAGAACAAAAGAAGGTTCCAGGGTAAAACTCAAGAGTATTTGGCATCAGCTCTGGAGCCACCACCTCCTCCCTTACCTGCAGCCTTTCTAAGTCACTGGCAGGTACTCAGCAGGGCTCCCTTAAGAAGGGGTGAAGCAAGGAAAGTGAGAGCATAATGTGTGTGGGGTCTCAGGTTGGCCTTGAAAACAAATGCAGTTCATAGTGAAGAAGAATGGGCAGGTCACTCTTGTCCAGGGCAACCACAGCATCCAGGGCTCACAGGGTCACGAGAGTGCCTGGGGACTAGAGTTCAGGTGGCACAGGGGATGGAGAGGCTGGGCTGACAGTGCTGCTCCATCCTGTCTCCTCTGAGTCCCCATTTTCTCACAGCTTGACCACTGAGTCCCCCACCGGTAGTCTCCCTCTTGATCCTCTTCTTTGCCAGTCCAGATGGAGACTGACAGCATGCTCATAGCCATCCCCTCTTTCTGCTGCAGAAGTGGCTTTCCTAGACTTACACTGCCATTGCAGACCAGGACCAGTCACACCTGCAGGATTCCTACCACTTGCTCTTCATCCAATAGTCAGATCCAGCCCACTGGTGCCTGCAGTCTGATTCCTCTAAGTTGCCACTTACCTCCTGCCCAGCTCCCTGACCCTGCTATTGCCAGGCCCCTGGACTCAGAGCTTTATGGCCCTGCCTTAGTCTTGATGAACTTTCCTCTCCTGTGGGATAAGAAGTTTTACCCTTAACCTTAGACCATGACTGGGTCCTGCTCTATGGAGGGAGATTTACAGGATGGTTATTTGTCTCCCTAGTATTCTGCTTTCTGGACTTTGTTTGGGCCAATGTTCCTTGCTGGCCTGATCATAAACCTCAGTGAGAAGACAGCTGTCATTTGGAATCATGACTGAGACTGGTGCTGGTTTACACGGTTTAGAAGAGTTTGGCACTGCTCTGCACCTGTTCTTCCTGGTGCAGCGGTCAGCCTTGGAAGCCCCAGAGTTCCCCATCATTTGTTCTGCCCCAGAGGTTGGTTATTTTGCTTCTTAGAGAACCATTCCACATTGTACTTAAATATAATTTAGCCCAATATCAAGACATGCTGTGTATGTAGGAATAAGATTGGTGGACAATCTCAAGTGATAGCCTGTGATGTTCAGATCTGATTTCCTATGTAACAGTTAAAACCAGTTTAATACACTACCTTGGATATATACTCATTTGGTTCTCACAATAACCCTATGGTGAGAATTATTATAATTTCCATTTTATAAGGAAGAAAGCCAGGTCACAGAAAGGGTAATTGACTTGCTCAAGGTCACACAGCTAGTGAGCAGTGGGGCTGAGGTTGAAACCAGACCTTGTGAACTTGCAGGCATTCTCACCCCGAGCTCATGTGCACCGCTGTCATGCTGCCTCTCGGAGCGGGGAGGCCACTTTAGGTTCATAATGTAATCAATGGTCAACTTTGGGCCTTTTGGAAGAACCGTTTACATAAAATATTTCTATTAAAGTTACTGCTACCTGAAGCTAATTTGGGCTTCCACTCTGCCAATACTCACATCCACACACACACACACACGCACACGCATGCACACAATTTGATACAAACAAGTACTTATCTCACAGAGTACCAACGGTCAGTTAATGCAAGAGTTTGGGAGTAAAAATCAAACACTATGAAATATAAAAAGGGATTATTACAGTGCCTGGTATTTTTAAACATTCGATCACATATTTATTATTGCCATTATTACTAATACATCATCCCAGTATTATGAATTGATATGCAGCCTCTCAATAACACTATCTTGGGTGCAATTGCTTATTATTAAAAGAGATAGCAGAAATGTGAACTACTGCCTCTCTCATGGCACTCTCTTACCTTTGGATATCTCCCTAAAATGATATATGTGACAATTTCCTTACATGTAATACGGATGCTAAAATTCTGTGTTTTCCAACATCTCAATAATGTTGGGAGGTAAAATAAAATCATTTGCAAATTACAGCCCTTGAAATGGCTATTTGAATGAAATACTGGGAGCGTTCCTTAAAGATCAGATTATGTTTCACACTATTACCTTCAGGCTCTCCCTAGCACTACACCATTGTGAAGCAGCTTTCATTAACAAGAAGTAGTATGTCCAATAAATGCCAGACATTTATTTTCAAGTTCATGAGAATGGGAACTTCTCACCTTTTCATCTTCTGACCTGCCCCGAGCCAGCTCCACGCATGTGACTTATGCAACCACACAGGGTCTCGCACTTGGAAGGTCTGCGTGCTTGCTCTGCCATCACTGTTTCTGAGGTTCTTAATTAGTTATGAACAAGGGGCCCTGCAGGGTTATTAGGACCCAGATATCATATAGCACCTACCTTCCGTCTGTGATGGCACTTGCCTCTTCTGCCTATGATGACATAGAGTTGAGTCACTTGGGGAGAAACAGCTTCTCCACAGGGTCTAGTGCCTCCCACTGCTGTGGGCTTAAGCTAAACTTAGAACAGAAGGGAATGAATGGCAAATTTCCAATAATGACTGGCTCCTTTACTATTACCACATTAGACACCGTATTCTGGTAAGTGACTTCGTGAAAAACTAAGCGAGGGTCATTTGTGGGGCCAGGGGCAAACAGGATCAGAAATAGCTGCTTTAGTCAGGGAGAAGGGAGTTACCCCAAGAGCACCTTCATCTCTGGGATCCTGGGTGCTAAGAAACGCCTTCCGTGCCCAGCTGCCCATGCTGGAGCCTCTGAGATGAGAGCAGATGGCCGTGGAGTGGCCCTTTTCCACATCCGTCATCCCAGACGGGCTGCAGACCACCCTCCGGCTGACCGCCCCCTCATCTGTGGAGCTGTTCTTGTTTTATTGGCAGTCATTTTTAAAAACGGCTTTATTGTGATATAATTCGTGTAATGTAAAATTCATCCCTTTCAAGTATACAGTTCAGTGGTTTTTTTAATAATTCACAGAGTTGTTCAATCATCTCCGTAGTCAATTTTTCATCAATCCTGAAAGAAATTTCATATCCATTAGCAGTCACTGTACACTCCTCCTCCCTTCCTGCCAGGCCCTGGAAACCACCCATCTACTCTGTGCCTGCTTGGATTTGCCTGGTGTAGATATTTCACATAAATAGACACATACAGTATCTGTCCTTTAGTCTCTGGCTTATGTTAACTAGCATTATGTTTTTGAGGTTCATCCATGGTGTAGCACGCATGGATGTAATTTCTATTCCTTTCTATGGCTAAATAACATTCCATTGTATGGATATACCACATTTAATTCATCCATTCATCAGTTAATGGACGTCTGGGTGGTTTCCATCTGGGTGCTGTTATGAATAAGGCACTTTGAACATTCATGCACGAGGTTTTGTGTGGATGGATATTGTCATTTTACTTGGTTATAGGCCTAGGAGGGGGAAAATTGGGTCATGTGGTAAAGCCAATCATTTTTTTTACACAACAGCAAAAAGATGACCCTTCTGTCAGAATGATGAAAACCAACTGGACATTAAATACGAAAACCCCTAAGGGTGCAAATTGGATAGTAGTGAAATCTTTTATATTTAGATTCAGAACTTGGAGTCAGAGGTACTGGAACAGCCATGACATAAATGGCTCCACAACTGAGCAAACAAAACCCAGAAGAGCTAACATTCCTCCGCCCTCCAACACAATTACAGTGCATGATTCAGGACTTTTGTCCTACCTCTGCCAAAAACTGCATTTGGCATCTGTTCAAAATCACACTCTCTCCTGAGGCACTTTGGGAGGTGTGGCCTGAGAGATATTTGTAGGAAAAATGCTCAAAATTAATCATGTCCCACCCTGGCCATGTGGCTCAGCTGCTTGGGGGTGGTGTTGAAAATGGAGAGGTCACAGGTTCAATTTCCGGCCGGGGCGCATGCCTGGGTTTTGGGCTGCCTCTGTTCACTGGGGCACTTATGGAAGTCAACCAGTCACTGTTTCTCTGCCACATCACTGTTTCTCCCCTTCTTGTTCTCTCCCATCCCCTCTCTATAAAATATAAAATAAAACAATATACAATACAATAAAAATATAAAATAAAATAAAAATATTTTTTAAAAAATGTAACCGTGCCCGTGTGCATGCCTAGGAAAGGTTTGTGGCGGAGAGCTCTGGGAAGTGCTCAGGTCTAAAAGTGCCCATCTCAGTTCAAATATCGAAACCAAACCCCCAAGGTGATGGTGTTAGGAGGTGGAGCCTTTTGGAGGTGATTAGGTCACGAAGGCAGGGCCCACGCCAATGGGATTAGTGCCCTTGTGAAAGGGATCCCACATTTAATTTGCAAATGATTTTATTTTCTCTCTCATGATGTGAGGACACAAGAAGTCTGCAACCCAGAAGAGGATCCAACCCAGACTTCCAGCTGCCAGAATTGTGATAAATAAATCTCTGTTGCTTATAAGCCACCCAGTCTCTGGTATTTTGTTATAGCAGCTTGAACAGACCAAGACAGAAGGGGAGATCAATTTGAGGGAAGGAGTTATAAAGAATAACATGAGAACTGCTAAGACAGTGTTGTCAGACTTTGGAGTGCATGTGAGTTACCTGAGTATCTTACTGAGATACATGTTCTGATTCAGTAGGCCTAAGGAAGAGGCCTCGATGCTGCTTTTATAACGAGTTCCCACGTGATGTCAATGCTGTGTGTCCACGGACTTGCAGGCTGAGTGACAAGGCTCTAAGGCCGTGGCCTCCAAATGGTTGGCACCAGGGACTGGTTTTGTGGAAGACAAATTTTTATGGACTGGGGATGTGTGGGGGGAATGGTTAAGAGATGATTCAAGTGCATTGCATTTATGGGGCACTTTATTTCTATTATTACACTGTAATATATAATAAAATAAG
Source organism: Artibeus jamaicensis (assembly GCF_021234435.1). Classification (NCBI taxonomy): domain Eukaryota; kingdom Metazoa; phylum Chordata; class Mammalia; order Chiroptera; family Phyllostomidae; genus Artibeus; species Artibeus jamaicensis. The sequence goes on from NW_026521883.1 coordinate 23,056,389, forward strand.
TATATAACTCACCACGTGCTAGGATTAGCATGTAGGCTTACCAAACCCGTGACTAAGACAAGTGCGCAGTAGGGGAAAGAGGTGCGGCAGTAGTGGTAAATAAAATAATGGGCGGGCCACATGAGGACTAAAATAAGTGTCGGATTCTGACTTAAAGCCTGCTACCAGATGCTTCTTAACTGTCATTTGCCCTTCATTGACAGGGTTCTTGTATGAGTCTGCAAGCAACTGATTTATTACAGTCTCTGTGCAGTCAGACCCCTCTGATAATGATAATCTGGATGTGCAGCCACTCCCCAATGCCAGCATCACCGCCTCGGCTCCACCTCAGATCATCAGGCACCAGATCTTCACAAGGAGCACACACCTTAGATCCTGCTCACAGTAGGGTTTGCACTCCTATGAGACTCTAATGCCACTGCTGATCCGACAAGAGGCGGAGATCAGGCAGTAATGCAAGTAGTAGGGAACGGCTGGAAATACAGATGATGCTTTACTCGCTTGCCCTCTGCTCTCCTCATGCTGTGCAGGCTGGGTCCTAACAGACCACAACTGGTACCAGCTCACGGCCTGGGGATTGGGAACTCCTGCTGTAGGGGACTCCCAAGCCATAGGAGGATAAGCTAAGTAGCATGGCTTCCTAGACCCTGAGAAGTTCGTGGACTATGATTTGCTATCCCAGATTTGACTGCTGTGTGGTTTACTAGGTGAAATAAAGCTTATTAGGGCCAAATATCCCAGGCCTAATGAACCGAGAGAACAGAAGGGAACACATGAGCACCATAAACCCAGGTCTCCTCTTGTAGAATCAGTAAATGTCATCTGGTGTTTTTTTTTTAATTGAATTAATTGAGATGACATGTTAACAAAATTACACAGGTTTCAGGAACATAAATCCACATCACATTATCTGTACACTGCATTGTGTGTTCACCACTACAAGTCGAGTCTCCTTCCATCACCATTTATTCCTCCTTTACTCTCTGCTACCTCCTCCCAGAAATCACCACACTGTTAATTTAATTAAGCTCAATAATCTTAATTAAGCGACAACCCATTTGAAAGTGGGGCAGATTCATGGTGCAGTGAAAGGCCAGGTTCAAACCAGAAATCAAAAATAATTGAAAATAAAGTTCACAAGTGTAGTGTATTCTCCTAAAGAACATTAAAGTCTTATCTAATTTAAAAGCCATAGAAAAAAAGTATTAAAATACTACTTCACCAACCACACTATCAGTCTCCCAGACACAACACAGAGGCCTTCCAGATCTTTATGCTCTAATTTGTTACCAACCCCTGACCTCTGTCTTGCCTACAGAGACTGTGTTCTTCCTCTCCCTACCCTTCCCTCTGGGTTGGGTACAAATCGGGTACTGAGAAACCCACTGCTTCTCAGACTTCAAAGTACGCGTGAATCACCTGGGGTCTTGCTAAAACAGATTCTGACACAGCAGGTCAGGAGCAGCCCCAAACTCGGCATTTCTAACAAGCACCTAGCTGATGCTGGAGTGTGCCGCATTCAGGGGAGTGAGGGTTTTGGTTTCTTAGCTTCTCTGCTTCTTTGGTTTCTTCTCCTATTTCTCCTCCTTCTCCCCCTTCCTTTTCAAATTGAGAGGCAGTAAATGCTGATGGTGTATGGATTAAATGACCCTTTCTGATTCTTAGCTTCATTGTCTACAACAGTAATGACAACAAAGGCTACTTTCCTACGGTTGGTAATAATATATGGGAGACCCATCACAGTGCGGACAAACAGTATGTGCTAAAAACACGATAGTTTATTTTATTCCACATTCCTAGATTCTTTTTGGAGTTCTAGACTGGCAGTTTTTGTAAATACAAGGGATAAACAAGCATTAATGATTGATATTAGCAGATATTCACAAACCAGGTTTTCCCTATTAAAAATGCATTGTTATTAAAGCAGAAGCATGCATATATAACTAATCACTGTGAAAAACTGTCATTATTGATTAGAAACTACAGGAATTGGAAGCGACACCTTTTTGAGTCCAGGTCAAAAAAATTCCAGAGAAACATAAACGTCTTGCCCATTTTCATTCACCATCGAATATCAAGCTATCAAAAACTAAGGTAAGAAAAGTCAGATATTACCCACACAGCTTCTAGCCCTCTGCCTGAAGCTGAGTTCCCGAACTGACTCAACTGACTCGGCCCTTTTTGTGCTGGGACAGACGACAGATGGGACAGTTGGCTCTGTAGCAGGGTGTCCACCATCCTGGAAAACTTCACTTCCAAGGGAGGAGATGCTCTGGCCCCTGTTTTAGGCATCCTCAGGGGTGAAAATTGCGAGACCTCAGTCACTCCCAATCATGAGTCTAATTTTATCAGGGGCGCTAGAGAGCCGGATTCTTATATTATCTAATAGAGCACAAAAAGTCAAGCTAGCATAATTTTCCAACAAAGAGGGACTTTAACGAGAAAGTTTCAGACATTACACATTCTCATTCCTCATTGCACCCTGCTGTCCATCTTCTGGGACAGAGGCATACAGATCATGGCATAACTGGCTAAGAACAATAGACAGTTGTCACAGTCTGTTAATTCCATCTGCTTCTGAAGGGAAGGAAAATGGTTGCGTGGTGAAGTCAGAGGGTCTCGGGGACAGACGGGGATTTTCCTGAGTGTCTCCCACATGGACTGGTATATAATTAAAAGCATGATGTAAAGAAGAAAACTTTCTGAGTTATCAACATCTGTCCCATCACCGCTTCTGCAATCTGAGCCTACTCTGTTATCTAAAAATAAACAAACCAAAACCAAACCAAACTCTTTTTAGTGGTTAGCTGGGCATAGAGCTTCAGTATTACATAGATAATGAGAAAGTAGAGAGGGACCTTGGCTTTAAATCAGAGTGAGACGATTTTACCTGCTGGATAGTACTGAATCTCCACCTGACTAGTCCTATCCACTATGAAGTGTTTCCTAAACCAGAGAGAAGGGCAATGTCTGAACACTCTTAGGTTTCTTAAAGGTGAGGGGATTGAAAAGTACAAATTGGCAGTTACAGAACAGTCGTGGGGATGTAAAGTGCAGCATAGGGAATAGAGTCAAAATACTGTAATGACTATACGTGCTACAGGTGGGTACTAGATTCATCAGGGTGGTTACTTTGTAAGTTATATAAGTGTCTAATCAGTGGGGGGTACACCTGACACTAATATAATATTATATATCTACTGTAATTGAAAAATAAAAATTATTTGAAAAATTACAAAACAAACAAAATATTCTTAGGTCTCTTGGTAATTCTTAAACATCTCATTTTTATGATTATTAGAAGTTCACATGATTTGGGGGTATCATCTAGATACCCTTCACTGAATCATCTTAGGAAGCAGCTCAGATTGGGAGCCAGGACTTCTGACTCCTCAACTAAGTGCTCATGTGTTCTTGGGTACTTAGTCCAAATGTTCTATTACTCATAAGAGATAGATCAGTCTCTGTTGGTATTTTCATGTGTGTATTAACACTGCCTAGTGTTAGGCAAAACTAGGACCCATTGAGCAGATATATCTGGATGATGCTGACTTACGGCTAGTTTCCTTGGCTCTCAGTCCTGAGTGTGCTAATACGCACTTGGGGACTGTCCCAAGAGGGGATGAAGTAGGTGCTCCCTGAAGAGCATTTGACCACAGGGCCCCTCTCCTTTCATCCTCCTCCCATTTTTGTAGCATCTTTTGGAACTTATATGAGAATGAACCCATTTTAGGAAATGGTGGCCAAAATAATATCTAAGCTTTAACTAATAGTTATTATGAAAGGACATTAGATTGTACTTCTCAAGTTGCCAACCTGGAGACACTTTTCAGAAACTTTCCACACGCATTAAAAAATTCCATTCCTTTCAGCTTTTCCATTGACATGATATGAGTCTGATGTCGATCATAAAAGCATGAGTGACTCCAATACCTTTATGTACTGCATCTGAAATGAATTATTCCCGCTCCTGGGACTGCTCCATAAATTCGTTGATCAGGGGAATGTTTATGTGATTTAAACATTAGCTCCAGATATTTTTGATCCAATGTTTTAAGAACACGTCGAATTGATTTCATGGCCAAGTCAATTGCTCAAAAACTTCTTTTGAAAATGGTTTAGGAAAAAGAAAAGAACAGATTTCATACTGGCTGATTCAAAGGACATATACCTAGTGTGCTGGAGTTCTACACTAACCACCAGCGTGGTGGATTACAAGGGTGCAGAAGGGCCCACCAAGAGTAATTTCTAGTGAAGGAAGTTATGAAAGAACTTGGGTATTTGTCCTCAGAGTGTCTGTATCCATGCAGGAAAAAGAGCTAGTTATAAACAGGCCATTTCGGTAATCCAAACAGTGATGACTAACCATCTATTCATTTTAATTTCTTGGGTAATTGATTCTCTCTATTAGCAGTCAGTCACATATTTAAAAGAGTTTTCTCCATAAAAATCTTTCCTCTTGGGTGTGATGGTCAGCTAAGCCAGTAAGTACAGTGAATTTTGTCAGCCTCTTATATCAGTGATTTCAGACGCTCTAGGGATTGGCCATAAATACTTTTCCAAAAGAGATCTACAAAGTGACTCCTGCTATTTTCTGACAAAAAATAACCCCAGAGTAGAGCATAATTTGTGATTCGTTTTCTTTTATTGTATAGCACGGCTTTACATCATTTACTCTGCTGTATTCATTGTATCCTCAGAACATTGCAGATTCTGGTTTAATATGCCGTTTCAGAAGGACTGGGGCAGCTGAGTCCATTTTACAGTTCGCAGTAAAAGAGGTCTTTCCTGAGATGAGAGCACAGTACTGATTTTTATGTGCCTTTCACATTTCAAACTGGGATTTAGTTGAACTACAAAACATTTATGTTTTTCACAACCAAGAAGTTCGTGTTTTGACAGATTAAATGTAATGAGACTCCCAACTCCTTTTCAATTTTCAAAAAATGTCCAAATGCCTACTTTTCTCTTACCACCACCATTGCTGCCACAGCCATCTAATAAATAATCTACTTTTTGGAAAAGCAATTTGATGTGATTCATCTGCAGGCTGAGGCTAAAATGTGCTATCATGTCATCATGAAGAAGAATGATTTAATTCATATGACTCCTCAAGGGATAACAAAAATCTGTTTTAAACTGACAAAAAGCATGATTTTGGAGTTCTCTGTTACTGAAATTAATTCCACATTTATTTGAAATGTGTGATTCATGCAAAACTCAGTTTATAGACCCGAATACCTATAACTTGAGACCACCCTCTACAATTCCAAAACATTGTCAAAGGCAGAAATAAAGAATGAATTTATTGTCTACAAGATCAGAGCAAGGGGTTAAAATATTTTATTTCATTCTTGAAGATCAAACTTTTGTGTCAATGAATTTAACAAGCTGTAAGAATTTGTTTTTGTTTTAACCTTTTAATGAATTAATTGTGAAAGATTTCAAACCCAGAAAATAATACAATGGTACTATCTATGTATGAATTATTATGAATAAACTTATATTAACATTTTTCCATATTCCTTTAGCCTTTTTTGAAGAAATACTATAGATACACCCAAGTGCCCTCCATTGTTCCCCTTCTTCTCTCTACAACGGCAACTTCTACCCTGAAGTTCCTTTGTATCCCTGCAGTGGGTATTTTGAAATTTTACTATGTATGTGTGTATGTCCCCAAACAATATCTACTTTTGTTTTCTTATTTACCTAAATGCTATGTAGCCCACATATTTTAAACAACTTAGATAAACATGTCTGTAAGATACAATTCAACTATTTTATATGTACAATTGAACAGTTTTTAGTATATTCACAGAGGTATGCAAACACAACCACAGTCAGTTTTATAACATTTAATCACTTGGAAAAGAAACGCTGTGCTCTTTAGCTATCACCGCCTATTCTTCCATCAGCCCTCCCTGCCCCTACTCATTATGTAACCTCTAATCTAGTTTTTGTCTCTACAGATTCTCCTATTCTGAACATTTCACATCAGTGGAACCATGTAATGTGCGGTCTTTTGTGACTGGCTATTTCCATTTAGAATAATGTTTTTAAGGTCTGTCCTTGTTACACTAGTTCATTATGTGAATGCACCACAGTTTGGTTATCCATTATCAGCTGATGGATATATGGGTTGTTTCCAACTTTTGGCTATTACGAACAATGCTGCTGTAAACATCCATGTACGTGTTATGTGGACAGGTGTTTTCATTTCTCTGGCAGATTCCTAGGATGAAGCATAATAGTTTTCTGATACATGTAGCTCTAGCTCATTATAACTGCCATAATGGTGCCACTCTGTATTAATGAACCTTGTTTTATTTCTCTCTTCCCCTGATAATGGACAATTGAGTGCTGTTTGTTCTTTTCTTCTGCTCACAGTGCGGCAGTTCTGTCTTCATATTTGCTTCCTTTCCACAGGTGGCTGGTGAGCACATCTGGAACCTTTGTAGTTACTGCCAAACCATTCTCAAGCATTGCTGAAATGTCTTCACATTTGCCAGCAAAATGTAGACATTTTTATTTCCCTACCTCTCCCCAGGACTCAGTGTTATCCAACAACTATTTTTTGTCTGTAGTGTGATGGGTATGAATTGGTGTTTTGTTAGTTTGCTCCAATATGTATTTCTCTGGTTGTCAGTGGAATTGAGCACATTGTCTTGTTTATTGCTCCTTCCCATTGCCTCCACAGTAAGTTGCCTTTTCCCAGTTTTTGTGTTTTTTATTGGGTTATAGTTTTTCTCATTAATTTGTAAGGTCACTTTTAGACCTTAACTTTATGTCTGTTATAGACTGCAGCCCTGGCTGGTATAGCTCAGGGGATTGAGCACGGGCCTGCAAACCAGAGGATTGCAGTTCGATTCCCAGTCAGGGCACATGCCTGTGTTGCAGGCCAGTTCCCTGCAGGGGAAGCATAAGAGGGAACCATACATTGATATTTCTCTCCCTCTCTCCTTCCCTTCCCGTCTAAAGATAAATAAAATCTTTAAAAAAAACTGTTTAAACTGCAATATTTTCTCCTGCTTGTATGCATTTCCTGCAACTTTTGAAAAAATTATTCTTTTCAGCTTTATTGAGATATAGTTAACATATACATTGTGTAAGTTTAAGGTGTACAATGTAATAATTTGATACACATATATATTGCAAAATAATTACCATAATATGATTGGTTAACATATCCCTCACTTGACTTAATTTCCATTTGTGTGTGGGCAGGGAGAACATTTAAGATCTACCCTCTCAGCAACTTCCAAGTATGTAATACAGCATTGTTGGCTCTAGTCATGATGCTGTACATCAGCTCTCCAGAACTCATTCTTCCTATAGCTGGAAGTTTGTACACTTTGGCTGACATCTCCCTAATCCCTTCCTCTGTCCCTCCACCTCCCAAACCACTATTCTACTCTGTTTCTATGAGTTCAACTTTTTCAAATTTCATGGATAAGTGAGATCATACAGTATTTGTCTTTCCCTGTTTGACTTATTTCACTTAACATTATACCCTCAAGGTCCATTCACATTGTCTCCAATGTTTTAATGCTTTTTATCATACATTGGTTTTTCAATGCTTTTTATCATAGATTGGTTTTAACTTTTAAAATCAAATTTTCAGTATTTTCCTTTATACCACATATTTTGTATCTTGATTTAAAAATTCTCTCCTACTACAATTTTATTGTTGTTCTGTGCTTTTTAATGCTAGGGTTTGCTTTTTTCATGTTTAAATCTATTTTTCTAGTTTAAATTATTTTATTGTTGTTCAATTACAGTTGTCTGCATTTTCTCCACACCCCTCCCCCCAACCCCTTCCAAACACGCCTCTTTCCCTTGCTTCCACCTTCCCCCTTGGTTTTGTCCATGTGCCTTTTATAGTGGTTCCTTGATTTATTTGATAGTGTATGTGCATTACCCTGGAATAAGTTAAAGTTCACCTTATTCTATAAAGTTATTTATTTAGATATCTAATTGGCCTAGCATCATATATTAAATAGGCTTTGCTTTCCTCATTGACTTAAAATGCCACATTTGTCACACATACTCCAGTATCGTGTGTGTATGTGTGTGTTTGTATGTGTGTGTTAATGAGGGAGAGAGGGATGACAAGGAGAGGAAGAGTAGGGGAGGAAGAGACTGCTTCTGGGCTCTCGATTCTGCTCTGTTGGTTAGTCTGTCACGTGCTAACATCACACTGTTTACTTTAGCTTTATACTAAGTCTTATTAACTAAGAAAGTGAATCCAGCCTCTTTCTCCTCCTTCTTCATCTTCAAAATGATCTAGGCTGTTCATAATCTTTTGCTATTTCCTATGTACATTTAGAATCTAATCACAGTTGTTAATGCTCACTTATTAAGTTCCAGAAAAAGCCGGCTGGTGTTTTTATTGTAATTGTATGGAATTTAGATGAATTTGAAGAAAACTGATTAACTTCAGACTTTTTAAAGATAAGTATACAATCTAAAGTTCAAAGTGTAACCACTAAAAAAATAGAAATGGAATATATAATTTCCAATCTAGTACAAAGAAAAAAGGAAATAAAAAAATCAAAGTCCAGTAAATTGTCATCTTAGCAATCATCTATCTTTTTTCCATGTTATTGTGTTTACTATTTCACTAGCACCTGTATTCTAAAGACCTTACAAATTATTATTAGAATGCAATTAAAAAGGGGAAAAACAGGCAAAAACATGGCAAATTAAAGAACAAATATTGTGAGAAAAACAAACTCTATTGTATCAGTAACCATAATTATTATAAATGAACTAAATTCACCAGCTATGTGTTAGAGGTGCTCAGACTGGGAGCTCCAAGTTTTATTCCAGAGCCCGTGTTCCTGCTCCCCTCTCACTTGCTTCACAGGCCCTGTCTCCCATTCTGCACAGAGTATTGGGAGGCCCTCACCCAGGCCCCACCTCTCAGCCCTGATCCACCTTGTGCTTCTGTCCCTGGTTTCACCTCTATTGCAGGCAACTTGGTGTTCTTCTTACTCATGAGTTTACTGCACATTTAAACATTGTACTTTGCTAATTTTTGGCAGCATTTTCTAAGGCTTTGTAGCTGGAGAACTGTCATATTATCTTCATGTGCTGTCTTTCAAAGACCAGAACTCCTCTCACAACGAGTTCTTACCAGGGCACCTGGCTCCGAAGCAACATAACCCATGAAGTCCTTAAAATACAGTGAGTTCTAAATGATTCAAGCTGACGGATCATATGGGTTTGCCAAACAACAGACACCAGATAATTTCTGTGTGTGAGTGAGGGTTCCACAGAAGCAATAGGCTATAGATAGATATATAAGGGGAGGAAATTTATCATAGAAATGGGCTCACACAATTACAGAGGCCAAGAAGTCCTGTGATCTGCTGCTTGTGAGCTGGAAACCCAGGAAAGTTAGTGGTGTAATTTAGTCTGAAGGACCAAGGACCTGTCCGAGGACAGGAGAAGGCAGATGCCAAATTCCCCCTCCCTCTGCCCTTTGGTTCTATTTAGGCCCTTGTTAGATGTCATGCTGCCTACCCACCTGGGGAGGGTTTTTATTTGACCCTATCTACCAGCTCACATGCTCATCTCTTCCAGAAACATCTCTCACAGACACACCTGCAAATAAAGTTTTACCTGCTATCTGGGCATCCCTGAGAACAGTCAAGTTGACACATAAAATTAACCTTCACAGCATGCTTCACTAATTCTATAATTTATTTCTAAAACTATGCTGTGCAATAGAAGATATGATTATTGTTTAGTGAAACAGACACAAGCATTTCTTCTTTACAGCCTCAGTAGTCAAGAAAAATGACCCAAACAGTGTGGTGTGGGATATATAGGCTACGGGGTTTGTTTATGGAAAATGCTGGTATTAATCAGCTCTCCAGCTCCCATCACTATGAGATGTGTCTCCCATCACTGTGTATTTTGTATTTGTTTTGAGAACATAACATTCTTAAATATAAATATAGAGACCATATTCTGTGGAGAACATATTCAATGCTGTGTCCAATCCCGAGTTGTTGGTTCAGGAAAAGGTGACCACGTAGAGGGAAGTGGCTGCACCGTCCGGGAACCTTGATGGTGCAGAGAGTCCCTCTGCTGAGCAACATTCACACATCCTAGTTTAGAATAATGTGAAGGTTCCCGTCCATCCAGTAACCAGGGTTATTCAGTTGGGGGGCGGTCAGTGCCAGAGCACATTGCTTTTCTAAAAATAAATTTGAAGAAAAAATATTAAAAATAAGGCAATCTCACCAAAATAATGTCTCTGAAACCCTCAAGGTGTTACTGTTGGGGGGAGGAATACAACTAGAGAAATAAAGAATATCGTTTTTGTTCTAGTCTTGATCATCCCTACATAGGCTTACATTGGGGCTTTGAGCACTGGGGCCAGAGTGTGGACAAGTGAGTATTTCTTACTTTTATCCCCATCCTGGCAGACAGGGCTTACTCCTAACAGAGTTCATGGAATAGTGGGTAAATGGCATGCAGGAGGTTGTTTGGCTTTTGAAGCTGGCCAGTTATCTTCATTATATACCCAACAGCCATTTTTGCTCTTCTTTGCTCCCAAGTCCCTGGTTTTACTCAGGTTGCTACCTCTTCACCATGTGGCTCTGGTGAAAATCCTGATTCATCCTAGTCAATCACCACAGTCCTATTATCTTGGCCAGTAAGTGGGTCTGGGGGTGGGCATGTAATCCAGCCAATGAGAATGAAAAGGAGATCTGGTGGGAGTCTTCTAGCACAAGAATCCTTCTTTATAAAAAAGGCAAATGAGAATGAACGACTCCCTCACTTTTCTGCACACTGTTTTTTGCCAATGGTGTTTGTACCTTCGGAAGTCACCTTACACGTTTGAGGGGAGCTTGCCAAAAGCAAGGCCGATATGCTGAGGCTGGCATAGTGAAAAGGAGAAGGAACCAAGGCGCTTGAGCCACCCCAGAGCCAGTTTACTCTAGCACTTCTGGCCCTGTTTTGTCGTAATTGTCCTTATTGTTTAAGCCAGGTGATGTAGCACTTTCAGTTATATTTCAGTATGTTCTGTAATAGGTCAAGTTGTCCTACATGATACAATAGCAATCTTTAAGGGTCTTTGGTTTATTCACCAATCAACAGGTCTTTGTAAGATTTGAAGGCCGGGGACAGCAAAGATTTCAGAGACCTAACTTCACCATGGGGAAGCGATGATGGATATGAAATGAGGAGGCCGTAGGATGTGACAAGAGGCTATTTCTAGAGTTCCTATGGGCAAAAGCTCCATTACCCATGTCGACAGAGACTTCTAACCCTGCTGGAGGTACCCACTAACTGATGATTCAGTGTTCAGGCTGCTGTGGTTTAATTAGTAACGGGGCTCTTGCCTGCAGCAAAGTATAAAATTCTGGTTTCTTCTCCTTCTTTTTCTGAGGTACAAACACTGCTCAAGATGCTTAACTCTTCAGGGAGGAAGGCGGGATGCAGAAAATCTGTTTCTTTGGCACCTTCGCCCTGTGGCAATAGTGGCGTCTCGGAGGCTGAGCTGCTTGCTTTGCAATTAAAAATGGGCAGTAGACTTTCTCCATCTTTTCCTGATGTGAACACAACAGTTCTAAGCAATAGATGACTTCCAGATAAAGAATATGATGCTTTGTTCTGTTTGCTTATTTGTCATTTTCTCTTAAAATTGGAAACAGCTGGGAGTCAAGGCTCTCAGGCTTCCAACTGGGAAGCTGTCTTGGACACACCGAGGCAGGTCTGGTTGGGGAGGTGGGGAAGTCTGGCCTGGACTCCAGGGCAGCAGGGGTAGGTCTACATGAGAGGCAAGGACTTGCTCCAGAATTTCCTCCCTAGGAAGACCATGCTCTGAAAATTCATGCCAAAATAGAAAAATATGTTAAGAGCAACTGACATTCATTCTCCTCCCTCCCTCCAACCAGTCTAAGAACAACCATGGAAGGCTCATTACAAGTTGGATCTCAGTGTGCACATCATCACAATGCTAGTGCATCTGCATACCACATGAAGACATGTGGTACTAGATACTCCAGAATACTACTCAGCCATAAGAAAAGATGAAATACTGCCATTTGCAACAACATGGACAGACCTAGAGAATATCATGCTAAGTGAAATAAGTCAGTCAGAACGAGCTAAGAACCATATGATTTCACCCTTATGTGGGATATAAAACCAAAACTCATAAACACAGACAACAATGTGGTTGTTACTAGAGGGAAGAGGGTGTGGATGCAGTAAAGGGTAAAGGGGGCCAAATACAAAAGGAGATTTGACTTTGAGTGGTAAACACAATGCAATATACAGATGAGGTATCATGGAAATGTACACCTGAAGCCTATATTATCTTGTTAACCAATGTCACCCCCCAAAAATTAATTAAAAAAGAAGGAGCTTATACTCTTTGCGATAGCATGGATGAAACTGGAGAGCATTATGCTAAATGAAATAAGCCAGGTAGTGAGGAACAAATACCATATGATCTCACCTTTAACTGGAACATAATCAAAAGAAAAAAGCAGACAAAATATAACCAGAGTCATTGAAATTAAGAACAATCTAACAATAGCCAGAAGGGAGCGGGGAGGAGAGAGTGGGAAGAAGGGTTTTCAGGAACTACTATAAAGGACACATGGACAAAACCAAGGGGGAGGGTGGAAGCAAGGGAGGGAGGTGGGCTTGGAGGGGAGGGGGGAAGGGATGGGCAGAAAATATGGACAACTCTAATCAAACAACGACAAAATAATTTAAATTAAAAAAAGGAGACATGTCTTAACTAGTCAGCAAGGAAGGGTCGTGGGGAGAAGGATTGGAGGAGAAATATTCTAGAATCCAGCTGTATGTTTCAGATTTTTGTGGAGATTCAGAGAAAACTGAGCTCCCTTGCTACCCCACTGTTCCCTAACTGTCCCCTGGTGTTCATATCCGGGCTGCTGGGTCTGAGATGCCCTAGGTCCCTGCACTAGAGCAAGACCTGGAGAGGGAGGTTAGGTTCTCACCTGTTAATGATCCTTCTCTGTTAGTAACTGAAGTGAACACTGATGGAGAGAAAAATTTTTCAAAAAAAATCTCAGACTCTTTCTCTGTTTACAGCTTTCTTCTTTCTCTGCGTTAATCAATTGCCCTGTGCTTTAGTCACAGCTTGCTGGAGTCCAGCAAAATAGCTGGGATTTAGAAAGCAAACAAAAAGATAATCACTCAGAAATCAGATTTAAATCTGCAGTGACTAATGTTGCTTTGTTAGAGAAATAAAAGTGTCAAGAAGCTTTTTCTTCTAAGGTTACTAAACAGTTGTAGCTGGTATGAATAGGTTTGGGGCCGTTTTCACTGAGTGGTGTAAAACCCAGCTCACATGTGAAAACAGTTTATGTTTACTTTGATTTCAAAGCACTTGCAATTGCTCAGAAAATGGGGCACAATTCCTCTTTCTGATTTAAAAGACTTGATGCCTTCCTTATTAATTGTCAGGGCTGAAAATAATACAACCTCTCTTCCGGCAGATCCCAAATGTCACTTCCATATCAGGAAAATGAAGATACAAATATGACATGGGAACTCAGCGTGGGCCAGAAATTGCAATGCATGTCACACTGTCATCTTACAAAGTGATTTTTTAAAATAAAAAATAAATAAATAAAGCCAGAAAAACCCCACAGCGACATGTTAATGCCTCAACCTGGAAAAATAAAGCTCCGTTAAAAACACTTGCCATTAGCTACCATCTGCTGTCAGCAATTGGGGGTAATCTTTATGTCCTCCTGACAGCTTTGCCTCATTCCTTAGCCCCTTGATGATGCAAGGACACCAGTGGATAAAACAGTTCGGGGTGAGGATCTACAGCTTTTCAGAGCTCTGAGCTTGGTGACTAACATTCGAAAATCTGTTCACGGTTTTCAAGATTGTGTATTGAATAAAGAAAGTTTGCAAACTGTATTCCCTTCCCCAAACACCGTGCTCTGTTCCTGTCAGCATTTTCTGCACAAATCAGTGGTAAGGTGGACTCACTGACCTTGATGCATTAGGGAATTTAGGAAAATAAGATAACTACACTCTTAACTCTGCTCTGAAAAATGAGAAAAGATATGTGATTCTCTTGATTGGAATTCCTCCAGGACATCTACATTTTTCTTCCATGTTAGTCTATACTTTTGACTCTTTAGTAAATATAATTCTTGTTCACATCAAAAGTAAACATTTTCTCTTTGTAGTGCTTGGGTTAATAAATCTTTTAAAAATATTTTAAAATTAATTTTTGAGATAGGGGGAGGGAAGGAGAAAGAGAGGGAGAGAGAAACGTTGATGTGAGAGAAAAAACATTGATCAGTTGCCTTTCATCTGTGCCCCAACTGGGTCAGAACCTGAAACCAGGCATGTGCCCTGACCAGGAATTGAACCAGTGACCTTTCACTTTGAAGGATGACACCCAACCAACTGAGCCACAATGGCCAGAGCGGGTTAAGAAATCTTAAAATTAAAAAAATAATAATAATAACAGCAATTAAGATAAATGGTAGAGTCACATGCTCTTCCACAATTTGATAAACAACTCTTGCACAGCTTGTGGGGTAAAAAAGTATTATTAAAATTTCAAGTGCATTGAGACTCCTGTTTTCCATCTTGTGGATATAATCTTACTGCATATGAGGACTATGATTAGAGGAAGGGATGCAGGTGAGCAAAATGTCTGAGTAACACACGCTGGTCTTTTACTTATTCTCTATAGGGGTTTTCCCTATCTGACTCTCTGAGATGGTATAAGTCATAAAATGCACTTTGGTTTCCCTAGAATAGTCCTTGTCCAGTGTTTGGACTACACAGACTTTTTTGAGACAGAGCTCCTGCATTCTTCTGTGAACCTACTCGTTACAGGAGAGGGAATGGACCACGGGTGTAATAACAGTCTCCAATTCCAAGGATAGTGCCCTCTGGTGCAGTCCAGGAACTCATGGTTACTGGGGTTGTCAGGGCCATGGAAACCTTCCCCTACCCCTTTAGCTCTTCTGGCTGGTTGAATAATTCAAATGACATATAGCAGATTAACAGGAGAAAATAAAATTTAATATGTGCACACAGGGAATTCACATAAGCATGAAAATTCCAGAGATAGTGAGATGAAATGAGGTATGTCTTTTTTGGACTAAGGTGAGGTGGGAGAGGTAGGAAATTCACAGATATTATCACAGCACCACCCAGAAACAATGGGTCACAAAGAGGATCTAGGAGACAGATTTTTCCTTGGATCCTCCCTGTGTGCCGCACTAAATCCATATGTGCTAAGGTGAATCAAGGTCAGCCTGGAAGAAGTCCAGTCATTGCTAACTTGAGAATGGTTTGCACAACATTGATGTAACCTGGCAGCCAAGGAGAGTAAGCTGGAATGTGCATGTGTGAACAATGAAGACTTCACTGTACTAGTCAGTGGGGGCGGTAGATGCCATTGAGTGAGCGTGTGTACTGTGAGGCTGTCACATTCAAAATGAATGAGAGAGTAGAGCAAATGAATCTGCATCAAATTTTGCCTTAAGGCCCTGGCTACTGAGACTCACTGGACTGAGTGCTGGCCTGCGAACCAAAGTGTCACTTGTTCTATTCCCAGTTGGGGCACATGCCTGGGTTGCATGCCACGTCAGGCCCACAGTGGGGAGCATGTGAGAGGTAACCACACATCTATGTTTCTCTCCCTCTCTGTCTTCCTCCCTTCCCCTATGTTTAAAATATATAAACTTTTAAAAATATAAAATAATTATTTTGCCTTAAGCTTGAACATTCCCCCATGAAAACTATTTGGACGATGCAGAAGGCTGCAGCTGTGGGCAACTGGTGATTGGCAGCTTCATCATGACCATGCTACCGCTCGAGCATCACATTTGTGCAGAGTTTTTTGGCAAAACAGCAAATTGCCCAAGTGACTCAGCCTCCCTACAGTACAGATTTGGTGCCCTGTGACTTCTGGCTTTTCCCCAAACTAAAATCACCCTTGAAAAGGAAGAGATTTCAGACCATCATTGAGATTCAGGAAAATACAAAGGGGCAGCTCATGACTATTGGGAAAACTGTGTGAGATCCCAAGGTGCCAACTTGGAAAGGGAGTGAGGCGTCACTGTCCTGTGCACAAATTTTTTTGTATCTTGTGTCTTCTTCAATAAATGTCCCTGTTTTTCATGTTACATGTCTGGATACCTTCTGGACAGGCTTTGTATGCTCAGGTTCCCCTCCTGGAGGAAGTTTTTCTATCTGCATCTCTTTAGGAGGTGAGGGGGAGTTCTCCCTGAGTTCCCTGGGATTTAATTGTTTTCTTCTTGAAATACAAATCTGCCTGCCAGGGTGGGACACTCTCAGGAGACTTGCATAACAAGGTCATGCTCTGTTATTTATTTTTGGCTTCTGTTTCCAGGTGGTGCACTAAGAAGGAAAGTGAGAGGTGAGGAGGGGCAGCAGAGTGGGAAGGAAAGAGAGGGCGGGCCTAGGTACTTTCTTCCATTCACATTTTTGTATTGCAGATGCTAAAAAACAACCCGAATATCTTTCCTCCCAGCTCCCGAGTTCTTCTTGCTGGACTAATAATCAAATTAACAGAGACAGGTTAACGGGAAAAAAGTTTAATACATGCGCATGGAGAATTCACATAGGCGTGATAATTCCAGAGACAGCGAGGCCACACTGGATATAGAAAACATTTTTGGACAAAGGAGAAGTGGGGTGGAAAGGGATATTAGATTTCAGAAGTGAGTTGAAGAAGAGAGAGGAGCACGCAAGCAGGAAAATCCTTGCCAGGAAACTCAGAAACGATAGGACCCAGTGGGGTCCAGATGACAGGCACCTGCCTCAAGCCCTCTTGCTCATCACGCTTCATTCAAGGTAGGCTAGGGGGGCATCCTAAGATCTCCTTCATGAAGCAGCTTGCTCTGTCAGAATCTCTTTGCCAGGAAAGGGGGGAGGGTAAAAGTTTCTTTCAGAATCTTTTGTTTTTTAATAAACAGTGTAAAATCAATACCCCCAAAAAGCAGCTTCAGGGTAGCAAAACTTTTGTCCCTTCAGTATTCTCATTGATCCTACCCTATAGACAGTATTACTTGCCTTAATTTCACACAATCTTACGGTCTGCTTTCTACTTAAACCAGTGATAATATTGGCAACATCACTCTAAGTCCATCCAGAGCACCCAGGCTCCTTTGGGAAGAAGTTGCACAATCTCTTCCTTTTCTTTTCATTCTTCTCCTCTTTTTAAATCTCAGACTGGCTGTGGACCTCACCCAGACCAGGAATGACAAACAACAGTGGTCTGCAGGTAGTCTGGAGGACTCCAGGAGAACAGCAGGTGTTATTCTAAAGGGTGAGACCCACTGCTCTAGGAATTTACATTCTGCCTACAATGAGCATTTTGCATAGATACGTGATTCACTGATCAGAACTCTCCTTCATCTAGCTGTATCAGTTATTTTCTTCTAGGCAGTAGGGAGAACTCAAACCTAGAGTAACTTTGACAATGGGGGTTCATTGCAATCCCTGTGGTATAGTCTTTGGACGCAGGGAGAATAAGAATGATAGCTTGATGCTGAAATATTGCTCAAACTCAAAGAACGCATCATCTCTGCAAATTAGTAATCATAATCCCCAAGAAGGAGGGCACGATCAGGTTAGGTCTCATCATCCAATGTCAAACACTGCACTTCCCCAGAGATTCACCTCATGGCCAGGTGGTCTTGCTCATGTTCAGATCAGTCACTATTTTCATCAGCTTTATCATCATTGTCATCTCCAACACATATAGGTCCTGTTCTAAGCATTTTACACACAGAAACTCAACTTAATTGTATCAACAATTGCATGAGGTAGATACTATTATTTTCTTTATTTTACAGATATGGAAACCAAGGCACAAAAATGTGGATTTAGTTGCCCAGGCTGACCCAGCTAGTAATGGGAGGAGCCAGAATGCTCGCTTGAGGTCCACGCTGTTAAATGATAGCGCATTCACACGCTCATGCTGGCCATGGCTTACACCTGATTCAATCAGGTGCCCTGAGAAAGGTGATAATGCTCCACTGAGTCCTGGAGGTTCCTTACTCTGTCACTTAAATCTCCTTAATTGGTAGGTCTGGTAGAGGTTTTGGGATTCTTAAGGAAGAGCTGGGCCAGACAGTTTAGGGCTGGGGGAAGAAGCTAGTTTTCAATAAGTACGGAAGAAGTACTTTAATATTTTAATGATGGGTGATCCCTGGTGGCACCTACAGTCCTCTGAATATATATGCATACTTACAGCACTCAAATACTGTTTACTTTTTCTTAATTGAAAGTTCTTCTAACCAAAAGTAAGTTACCAGTTCTACCACCTCCTTTCCAACACATACACATACACCCTACCATTCCAGTAGAGTACAATTTGTACCATTTCCTTTAGAATCGAACAATATCTACATGTAGTGTCTCAGAGCCTCTACCTCAAATTAGTTCAGATTGCAATGTTCACAAGTACAGCTCATATCTGAAGGTTATTATTATTAAAAAGAAAGAATATGTTCAAGGGATGGACAGCATCTCCTTTTGCATTTAAAACTTGTAAGTCTGTTAACAGTGCAGCAGAGTCTAGCTATACTCTAAGTAGAGCCAAAGTGAAATTAAGAATCAAATATAGAAATTATTTACAAAGAGAGTTCATTTAATGAGATTGGCAATCCTTGAATGAATGCATAAGGCATATACAGATATAGAGCTTACATCATTACCCAAGTTTTAAATACTTGCACTGACTTAATGCAAATAACCCACCCTAGGGAGGAAGCTAACTGATTTGGGAGTAACACCCATTGAAAACAAATTCAGATCTCAAGTCCAATGTTGTAATCATCTTTTGCACATGAGGTCCACAGTGTACAAATGACAGAATTGACTTACTTCACCCAGGTATAAGCCAGTAACAGCCTTTTCCCTCTCCCCAAACTCTGATGTGCTATTGTTATTTGGACAGGGTAAAATACCTTCTCTTTTTGTGCCTCATATGCTTCATAACCAGGCAAAATTTACAAAATAACAACCACCAGAACCATACAGCTGCAGCCAAAGTCATATTTTCAGTTTCTTTCCTTTCACTCGTCAGAAAAGATGCCTGAAAGAGATTCTACGAGGCCCTAGGGCAGACAGGATTCCAAGGGTCCCACAGGCAATGCTTCTGGAGATATTTCTCATTCTGAGGAGACTACTCTGAAGCAATAATGGGGCAGGTCTCATGGACACACCACCACCTTGAGAAGCATCAGAGCCAGTCAGCCTCTCTCTTTCTTATTTATTTTTAACTGTAATAAACAGGCTGAATGAAATTGCCTCCAAGAATTAAATTCCAGTGTGATGAAAGGTAACTTTTCTCATTAATATATCCCAAGCCTGAGGCGGTTAATTCTGCAGGTCTGTTTTGCTTATTTGTTCTCAGTTCCCCAGCAGTAGGTGACAAGCAGCAGTCAATTGTCAGAGCTGACAGGTGGAAATAGCACCGAACCAGTTTGACTCGGCAGCCCTTCTCACATCCCAGACTCTGAGATTGTTTGTGTAGTGCCTGAATTATTTGCCCAGAAGGACTTAACGTCCTCTCCTCTGATAGACTTGTACCTTATACCAACTCTGATCTTAGAAGAAATAAGGAAAATTTACAGTGTTGAAAATGGCCCCTTTGTGACAGTAGTATTGCTCAGTTCGATATCGATTCAGGTTGTGAGCATTCCCTGAACTTGAAACATGCCGGTTCTTCATAAACCATTTCTCCTCTAGGGAGTGGGAATATGGTCCAGCCCGATATTATAATCCTAGTTACAAGCTGATGGGGTGGATTTACTGTAATTACAGGGTCCCAGAGCTCCAGGTTAAGACTTACTTTCTTGACTTGGAAGGATAAACGTCACTCTGGTTTGACTTACATTATTCAGATGGGGGTCATTTTCTCCTCTCTTTATTAGAACTGTAGTGTTTTAAGTGAGGACGACAATGATGATGACCACTGCTTATAATGCAGAAAAAAATCTCATCACTGAGCCATTCACTGCCATCCCAGGGCATGTGAAATGATTTTTATTATAGTATAGGTGGGAAAACTCTTCCATAATCCAATCAGTCTTAGTGGTTTTGGGTTTCTTCCCCCCACCCCCATAAATCGTCCAGCAAAAGAACCTGAGAATCGCTCCCATTGGAGTTTTGTACCACATGATATCTAGCTTTGTCAAACCTTTGTCATTGATGGTGCTGTTTCATGAATCTTTAAGAGGTTGTTCATCTTAACTAGCTCATCCTACAGATAAAGAAACTGAGACTTCTGAGGGAGGAAGTGACTTACCTAAGATTCCAGCATGAAAAGGGAAAAGCTGGAATTAGATGTCAACACTCCCAATACTTATTTGAGCTCATTATCACCCATGTCTTGTCAGGCAATTTACAACTTAATAAAAATCAAGTTATAGTAGCAACTTTCAGTCTACTGAATGGGAAATAGATACGGTAGGTGAATATCCATAACAGAAGAAGTGGAAGAATGTAGAGAAAAAAGATTCAGTTTAACTTTAACCCCAAAGTTCACATACATCCTTTCAAATAATTTATTTTTATGTGCCAGGCACAATTTTACATTCAACATGAGACAGGAGTAGAGTGCATTTCCAATTTAAGGTTAAACAAGGAGAGGCCACAGTTAGAATTTTATCGGGAAAGGGACTGAGAACACGTGCTGGAAGTTACCCCAACACTCATTGCCTGCCTCCGAGGATTCATGTCTCAAGTCTATTCATGATGCAGAACTCACGAGGCCACAGGCACAGCGATCCCATGTCAAGAGTAAAATTGAAACCTAATTGATTTTCCTACAGAAGTTCAGTAGACTGTTATCCTATACTTTACATGTATAAATCACATCTTATCAGAACCTCTTATATCAGGGGATTTAATGTTTAAGCTTTGAATTAAGGTGAAAGACGTATATGGGAAAGTGTGTACAGTGTTTGGTTTGATGACCCATCACAACCTGAGTACATTCACGTAAGCAGCACCTAGATCAATAATCAGCACTCTGCTGGCATCTGCTCAGACCCCCTTCCAGTCACTAACAAGCCCCCACCTCTCTGCAGTCTCAGGTGACCCCTCTCCTGCCTTCTAACCACACACACTACACACGCACTCCTGTTTTGTATGTATGAGTGGAATGATGCCGAATGTGCTTTTTAGGCTCTTACATTTTTGCTCAATCTCTGGTTTATGAGAATAAATCATATTGTTGCACTCATTTGTAATTGTTCATCTATGGAGAAGCCAAATCTCAATTTATTTAACCATTCTACTCTTGTTGAGTGTTTGGGTAGTTAGCCTAAAGATTTTTGATTATGTTGAATTGCTTGCAGAAGATGCTACTTCAAAGGTAATAAAATCACCTTTTAGAAGTGTGGTACATTTCAATGAAGGACTTACTAGTTCACACTATGAAATTATTTTCCAAAATCTAGTTTATGCTTTTCTATGTGTGTGTGTGTGCCTTTGAATGTAATGTCCTCCCAGCCAACAGTTTCCATTGAGCCTTTCAGTGGCAGGTCCCCTGCCAGGCGGCCGGGAGCCTTAACACACTGTGTGCTCCAATCAAAATAAATGGTTGCATTATTGTGACATTAGTAAACAGGTAATTCATTTCCCATGTCATTGCTCCTCACCTCAAGCTGGTCAGCCAGGACTTCTCAAAACCCCCAACTTGTTTGACCTGCTACCAGTTACAGTCCATTTCAAGCTCTTCTGCACAAAATACAGCCCTTTAAAGGAAAGACACCTGCTCCCAGCAGGAGGGTTACTCAGCAGCTGCCAAGTCCTTTGTTACAGTGTCTAGAAACAAAATGATCTTTCCATCTGGAATGTGTCTGCTGCCATGACCGCCGGCCTCGAGTTGACTGCCAACCTCTGGTACCAGACAGAGGCAGAGAAACGGGGGAGGAGGCTCAGGGGAATGGACTTGGTGAGCTCCTGACACTGGGGTTTTAAAGCTAAGTTTCTCTGAAGGAGGAGCGTTCATTTCCTCGGTGATCTCAGCAAAGCACACTTATTTCTAGGTCTGCTTTCTCCTGCTGTGAGCCCAATTCTAGCTTATTTACTTCTGGTTTATTTAAAAATGTAAAAGCCCTTTTATTAATTCTCCTTTTTCTCTAAAATATCCTCCTTCATGAAAAATGAAATCCTGATTGGGTCCCAGCCTTTCTTCAAGACAGGAGAAGCCAGGACGCTGCTGTTCTGTGTCACGCCCCACTGACTATGCGGGATGAGGAGCCCGCGGCCTGCCGGGAAGGCAGCAGCGGCGCACCCACACGGCACACGCGGTCGGCCCCTTTGCCATCTCGGACCTTCGCAGCAGGCTCCTCTTTCCAGCTGTCGTGTGACACTGCACGTCGAGTCCATCTGATGGTTAATGGGAGACAGGTTTCATAGCAACCCTCTTTCTTCTTCCTGATTGAAAATTAGCAGTTTCCCCGTGGTTTCCAACAGCCTGCTCTTCATGCGGAAGCAGAGGGCTTCTGAAAAGGTTGGCTTGGTTTCTAGCTCCACTGACTTGGGCCCAGATATGGTTTTCAGGGCACAGATTTCTTTTTTTAATTGTACAGTGGAAAATGGGCACTAACAGAGAGAGCATTTTAATTATTATTTTTTTTAATTTTAAGATTACTATTTCTATTTAAACATTTACCAGAACTTTAAGATTACAACTAGGGCCTACTGTTTGATGCAACTGTCATGAATGGGACAAAGGCCACCCAGTTTGTTGCTCTAAGGCAGGGTATTGAGAAAGGAAGGAAAAACTTAACCATATCAACGCACTCCATAAATTGCAAAGCCCAGCACAGATGTATTGTTATTTTAGTTGACCCTGAAAAATTAAATGTTTACAAGTTGTCCTAATAATATCCTTGGTCGTCAGGTTGAGTATAATCCTGAAGAACAGCAACCACCAAACTACAGAACAAGGATCTCTCTCCCCTTGTGGAAGCTCCGTGCTAATCTGTTTCTTCCGAAGGCAAATAACTTCCCATGGGCTCCATCTTTGTATCCTATTTAATTAAAACAACACTAATCACCAACTAATCAAGCTCTCTCTTAACAACCTATTGTATTCTAACAAGTCCAGTTTTGTTTATTTGTTTTTCTTCCTCCAGGGAGAAAAAAGGATGAGAAAAGACAGGTAAGGGTTTGAGGTCAACAAAGGAGATTTATGTAAGAAAACTTAAACTCCCAGGGGAATCAGCTCCATTCAGCCATAAAGCATTTCCCCCTGAAAGCTTTGGAAGGATTTCCGATTATTTACAAACAGATAACAGTGTATAGCTCCCTCAGTATTACAGATAAGTCACCAGAAAACAAATCATTTGACAAAATTGCCTACCAGCCCATTAACTGTATAGCTCCACTAAATATCCACTATGGGCCACCCTCTGTGCAGTTTGCTAAGGAAACAGAGTGCAGTGAGCTCCCCAGTAGCATTCTGGAAGTCATGCAATGAGAAGCAAGAAATGGCTTATATACTCATGTGCCAATTATATCAACTGAGGAACTGGTGTTGTGTCTGTGTGTGTGCATTGTGGTAAGAGGAGAGAGAGAGAGAATAAATTGATGGTAAATATCCAGTAAGAGTAAGCCAATGGTAAGTCAAGATTCCAGACCTTCTAACAGTGAACAAATGTTTCATTACAATCTGTTTTAGGGACAGCTCAGTTTAGTGATCACTAGAGAAAGGCCTTTCTTATGGTTCAGTTTTTGAAAGTGCAAACTTATTCTCCTCATCTTAATGTAGATAAATTCCTATTGTATTCTGGTACAATTGGGAGGGAACTCAGCCATGCTAAATTGGAAACTCTGAAACAAAATAAATGACTGTAGTTTAGGAGTGCACATTTAAAATCCTACCAAACAACATTTTTGAAGGTTTATCTTTTATTTTCTGCTCTCTTAAGATGACTTCTCAGCAATGAGAAAGGTCCAGGTCACTTGGTATATTTTAAAATAAAAGCCAAAATAAATATTATAAAATCTGATACAGATTAAAAATTTGCATTTAAGGTATTAGCATGTTCAATACAGAAAATACAATTTAATAAAACTTGCTATTTCAAACATAATTAAAGGATTTACTTTGAAATTTAAATTGTTACCTATAAGTACAATATTGTAATCTGGTAATGAGACAAAAGTTTACAATGATTTGATGAAGGGTATCTTTTCCAATCCTGTTGGTTCACCTCCATAATTACATACGTAAACATCTGTAAATAGTATCAGAAATTTAACTCTCAGGCAGTCAGTGAATGGATGGCCTTGGCCACAAGAACCTCTGCCCCTTTCATTCTACTCATAGGCCCTCACCACCTCACGTCCCTCTGTCTGCTCATAATGCTGAGTAAGGTCTGGCAGTGGGAGGTGGGGTGAGGAAATAGGGGATTCTTTCCAGTGGTTCTCAAAGGCAAGTCCTTGGTGGATTGGGAACCACCAGGGACAACTTGAGCTGACCTGTTTTAAAAATACCATTTTTAAAAACCAACCTGGTTTTGCTCTCATGATGAAACACAGAAGCAGGCACTCAGGGCCCAGGAGCTCCTGAATTTCCCATACTAGTGGGGGCTTGCAGCCACTGCCCTGAAGGGAGGGAGCCTTTCTCCTGCAGAAAAGGCTCCAGAGAACCATGGAAAATGCCTGGCTGGGATCCAACCTGGGGACTGTTTACAGGAGGTGGGCCCTGTGTGGCATGCTGTTCCCTACAACATAACCAGAGAGTGGGGCGCCCGGCCACAAATAACTCCAATAAGTTGGGTGCTAAGGTAGCCATCCTTGCTGGGGAGAGTCTTGGCTAAATCACATTCCAGAATGAGAAAAAGAGAGTGAAAGCTGCAGGCAAACTATAAAGCAATATATGAGTTTACTGTTACTCTTATCATCTGCAGCAACCAGCATATTACTTGGTGATATTATTTGCTGATTAATCATCTCTTTTGATGGAAGGATTCTACCTGGGTTGGTGTTGTTACCAAGTCAAAACAAAGCTCTGTGAACCTAAAAAAGTTACACATTGTGCTGACATTTATTTTGATTTTTAAGGTTACATTTCACATTATAAAGGAAGATTTGGGGTACTGCTAAGAAATTATTTATTCCTCCATTCCCTTCCTCCCCACTAAAATCCTTCAAAGCCCAGTGCAAATGTCACCTCCATAAATTCTTCCGACAGCTCTCTCTCTGGCCAAAATCAACAGCTCATTCCTCTGCATTCTGGAAGCTTGTAATTTATACCCTTTATTAGCATTTATACCCTTGTGCCTTGTCTGGTGGTTGGTCCATATTGTCTACTCACTAGATAACGGCTCTGAAGGAGCAGGGCCCATGCCATCTCTGCTTCCCCCTACTGGTGACATGAGTTGCAACTGACAAGTGCTCATGAAACATTCCCTAAATTAAAATTTGTAGTCCTCCAGTGGAAATCACATACTGGCAGGCCATAGGCCAGAAATATAACATTTGACACAATGGCCTACTGGCATATTGTACATAAAACCGTGAATGTCTGGCATTTCCCCTGGCTATCAGTGAGCCCCCTCCAGAAGAGCAGAGTGGTAGCTGCTCTTCTGGAGGGGGCTCACTCCCTCCAGTTGTTCACAGCTGCCTGTCTGCTGTGGATACCCTTTTCACAGAGACCCCATTCCCTGACCTGCTTCGAAGTCAGTTAGGACCAAATGCCTCCATGAAGGAATGTGTGACTGCACTTAACATGCAGGAGGCTCAGAACCCAAGACTATCTATCTGCTCACCTGGGTAGATCATTTATAGGCCAACTGCCAAAAAGTCAATTGATTTGCTGTGGTCTATGATTTCATTTAGTTTTTAAGGTGACAAAATGTAATCTGATTATATTTAGGTTAATTGTTTAAGACTTAACGGCTTTGTTTATCGAGCTTCAGCTTGAAGTCACTACAGATAAGATTAATAAAAATGTTAACAGCTAGGTCTCCTTGTCTGAGTTTGCATGAGCGAGACTCTATTACAGCACCTCCCTCCTTAATTATTCCTGGAATCCACACTGGGCCTCTCCTGGCGTCACTATTTCCCCACTTCACACCTTTTCCTTGGCCTACTCCAGCTTGCTGTCTCCTCCCACTGTGCTAGACAATGGGGCTCTGGTAATGGCTTTCAGGTCACCAAAGGCAATGAATATTTTCTCAGTGCTCTTTGTATCTGACCTCGGCAACTCTGGTACTATTGACCATGCTGCCTTTTCTTAAAGCTCGTTTATCCTTTGGTTACTGTGGTTTTCTGGCTTCTTTTTGTCCAAAGTCTTCCCTTGAGTATTTTCCTCCACCTGATGATTAATATTTGAGCCCTTCACAGCTGGGTTGGGCTCCTCTTTTCTTATCATTCTGTACATTCTTCCTAGGAACACATATTCATGTCCTGTACTTTAATTACTATGCTAGTGATGTAAAAATGTATTTATAGCCCATGTCTCTGCTTTGGGGTCTAGATCACATAGGCCATTGTCTACATGACATCTTCACTTGGATGTTTCAAGAGCATCTCCAGTTTAATTTATCCAAAACCGTAGTTACATATTCTCTCAAATTGGTCCTTTCTCAGGGTTTTCTAGCTAGTAAATATCACAGCCATTTAGTTGAACAAGTGAGAAAACTGGCAATCATCTGCTTCACCTACCTCCCTACCAAACGATGACCATCCCCAAGTCTGGATATTCTGTCATTCCAAATGCCTTGAATCTGCCCACTTGTTTCCATCTTTGTCATCCCATACTGGTCCAAGCTACCATTATCTACCATCTGAAAACTTCACTGATTTTTTAACTGGTGTCCACTAGTTCATTCCTATATAGAACCAGGGTAACACAAATGCTAATGTGACTAGACTTGAAGGACAATTTTACTGGCTTCCTGTTGCTCCTAAAGACCGGAATGGCTGAAAAGGCTGTGCATAATCTGACCCCTACCTATTAGCCTCACTCATCAATACCTCCCCAGTGCTCTCTGTGCACCAATCACATTGGATTTCTCCACATTTCTAAATGCTGCACAGTCCTTCCCATGACAGTGGTCCTTCCGTCCACACGCCCTTATTTCTAGACTGTCCCTCTCCAACTAGATATTTGTGTTTCTTCTTCAGATGTCAACTCAAACATCAGTACACCAGAAAGTGTTTTTTAAAACTGCTTTAGAGAGTTTTCTCTGTAAGGGCACTAATTATAGTTTATAATTATAGATTCATTTTCGTGACTCTGATTTATGTGCCCTTACCACACTGTGTTTTTGTTCATCTTCCCCTGAGGAGTCTCCTTGGCCTTTACACAATGCAGGGAATAAACACACGTATTCCAAGAGGTAAAAGGTATTATTTAAATTATTGATCAGAAATATCTGAGCCCTAAGTCCAGCCTAGCTAAACAACTTGTTATACTTCATCACGTCTCAGCAATACTTACATCACATTTCAAAGCAAAAACTATATAAACTATATAAAGAGCAAAGGTAATAGAAATGCCTTAACTGAAAAATAAGAACAGATTTCTCTGTATGTGGCTTCATGCATCTTTACCCATACCCTAAATTTAAAATTGTAGTTTCAAAGAGGAAAGCGTCAAAGATGGATAGCTGGTGGCAGAATATTTAAATTGCTTCAGTAAGCCATTAAATGGGAACTGGGAACAATATTTTGATTGATTCAGCACAACAAACCAATTGCACTGATATGCTTCTAAATTGCTACTATTATGATCTTTAGTAATTCTGTAGTATAAATTATTTGTCAATCAAGCACTCAAAATACCACATGAGCTCAACAAAATTAGGCTAGATATGGTAATTACGTGAAAGTGTGATTATTACATAAAAATGAACATGAGGCTTATATCAATTTTGTGGTTATATGTGGACATCTTGGTCTTTACATACTGAACTGATAATTATTCCATTATTTTAAGATTCCTTCTAAAGGAATCTTAACATATACCTCAACTCACGTTACATTTCTACATCTGAGCTGAAGAAAAGCATGAGATCGGGTTAAGATGTTTTTTTAATCCATTGTTTTACTGGTTTCAATTTTCAGTCACCATTTCTCTAACTGAAAATGTCCTGACACGGTTTCCAGAGAATGGTGAAACTTTATGGACTTCTTCTCACGGTCTTGGTAGGCAGACTCCTAGAAAAGACATATATAACTCAGAAGCAAGAGCAATCATAGCAAATATTTTAAAGGCAAAGAGTTGTTTTTCTAGGCTCTGAAATATTTTCTTAAAACAGACATATTAACAGTCAAAGACAAGTGTCTTTCAAGCAGTTTAACTGAAAATTTCACCAGGTTTTCATTTGGTCTCTGAAACACTGATTTTCAACGACAGTTCTACCAGTTCATCTCCACGTAAAGTAGAAAATGCTCTCTTTCCTGTACCCATGGCATTTCTCATCTACATCGTTCCCAAACCAGAATAGACCTCCAGTAAACACAGAGTAAGAGATAGTCTTTGGTTCAAGCAGGCCTTTTGGTTAGAACCTGGAGTTTGTTTTTGTGGGAAAGCTGATCAATCACAGACCTGCAGTGTTACGTCAGATGGAGTCAGTGCCTCGCTGCTCTTTCTGAGCACTGAGGATCATTTGGAAATCAAATCTCCTAACACAATCAATGACTATCATTTATCTTCCAAAGGCACATTTGACTAATCAGATTCCTCATTTTCCTCTAGCCTGACTTTCAACCATGCTTCCTATTAAGATAGAGGAGAAACACAGAGCTCTCCTTTCAACTGCTTTCCATACAATTAACATCAAAGAGAAATAAGTGACTCAGAGTCACAGATAAAAAATTAGCCAATTATATACTGAAACAGGGACAAACAATCATGTCAATAAAATCGACTGGCACAAGAAGCCAGACCCATAAAACCGGGACATTTGGCAAAATGTAAGGCTGCAGAATCTCACTCTCCTTCCAGTCTGTCACCCACAACTGGACAAATGGACAATGGATAATGGAGACCGAAAAAAAAGGCATCATAGCTCTGGCGGGGGTCATTCAGGGCCAATTTATCCAGCAGGGTATGAGTTTATGGAATGAACAAAAAGCACTTCCTTTTTTTCCCTAAGCAAAACTTCACATAGAGGCATTAACTTAGCAGCCCTTGGGACAGATGAATGTTATTTTTCAGACATAATTCTTTTTTTCCCTGGCATATAATTTGGAGGGGAAGAGAGCCATCAGTTTAAAAATTCAAATACTTAAATCTTTGAACACTGTTTGCCAGACACTAAGAATGAATGGCTTGATTCAAGGTCATGCCCCTGTGCAGTGAAACGACTGGCCAGAGGCATCACTGAGCTGCTACCCACTCGTTACAGGGCAACATTCTGAGTGGTTGGGGTACCTGAGGCACACCCATCTGGATTGAGCACACAAGCCAGGTGATCCAAAGTGGTGGGTTCTATTGCTCTACAGTGTTTTCATTCCAGTTGATTAGACATACTTTCAATTTTTACCAGTTTACAGATAGAGATACTCAGTGCATTTCAATTTGCAGTGATATTATTAAGGGGCTAGAAAGTAAGCTGTGGTTGGTTATCTGAAGCTTGTGTGGTTTAGATAGTAAGCTAGAAGCTCTGTTACCACTTATGTCCAAATCCCTCCCCAGGAGAAAGTTAGGTGCTTAGAAAGGTCTAGTAACTATTTAGGGCCACTTAGAATATCATTTGATGCATTATTGCTACAGTAATGCATCTTACCCTTACAAAGGAGCAGAATGACCATTTATGTTGGAGATGGAGAAATGCCACACTGGCGTGGCCTCTGATATCCTCCTAACCCTCTCGGGTCAGGCCATTTTGGAGGGGACTGGCCCATATCTATTGTCAAGTGTGGGTCTGGGAGAGGGCTTGCTCTTATCTAGGACATAAATTTGTACTCCTATAATTGAAATATTTTTTAAAAGTCCATGCACCCCAATGTTAATAGTAGCAAAATTTACAATAGCCAAGTGAAACAACCTAAGTGCCCATCAGTAAATGAGCTGATCAAAAAACTGTGGTACATTTACACAATGGAATTCTATGCAGCAGAAAGAAAGAAGGAGCTACTTTTCATGACAGCACGGATCGAACTGAAGAGCATCATGATAAGTGAAATAAGCCACATGGTAAAAGACAAATATCACATGACCTCACATATAAGTGTAACCTAATCAACAAAACAAATAAACAAGCAAAATATAACCAGAGACATTGAAATAAAGAACAAACTGACAGTAACCAGAGGGGCAGGGGAAGCAGATATCCCGTGGGGGGATAGAAGGAAAAGTGTTGTCAAGGAACATGTATAAGGGGCACATGGACAAAGCCAAAGTGGGATAGGATTGAGGCTGAGAGGTGGGGTGGGTGGGGTGGGGGAAATTGGTGGCAGGAAAATGCAGACAGCTGTACCTGAACCTGAACAATAATAAAAATAGATAAATAACTGCTAAAAAACCCCCCACAAAAATGAAGAAAATAAATAAAACCCCAAAGGCTCAGAGTAAATTTCTAATAACCAAAAGACTGTTTGGACATTGTTTCTGAAAGCATCACTTGCTCTTTATGCTTGTCATTAGGTTTATTTTTTTCCCTTTAAGACCAGAATCATAGTGGTAAAAAAAAAAAATGCCCTTATCTGTGAGGACAAGAGATGCAGTGCCCCTCATCCTGTGTCCTTTCAGATCAGACTGTTTCCTTGCAGCATCCAGAGGGCCCGCTGTGGCACATGGGGGGTGGGTTAGGTAACCTGCCAGGTCAGGCCAGTGCCCACAACTGCCAAGGGAAGATGAGGAAATGAACCATGCTTTGTGATGTCCATGTGAAGGTCTGATGACCAGGCAGAGTCGTGGAAGCTGGAGTTGAATAGAAATGTCTTTGAAATTTTAATTTTCATATTATATAACGGATTCCTGACCCCATTCCTAAAGTTTAGACTCAGATTTCACTATTCTTAAAGACAACAGGCCTCTATTACATGAGTTGAAAAAGAAAACCCCAAGATCAGCTAATTTGAATCCTCACCAATTTCCTTTTCAGTTTTTTTAAAATATTCTCTTCTTTATAGCACTGACAAAGCTTAAGTCCACTGAACTTGACAGAACTACCCTGCCTGTGAGTGATTTTGAGAACGACTACAAGCCAACTGTAGGGAGATGGGTCACCTCTTTCAAAGGTGTTTCCCGGGCTGACTGGCCAGGCCAGGTGGCTCATGGAGTCTTTGATCAGAACATGGACAACAGTCCTTGGGGTGGCCGTGGGGGCCATGTCCCTCCAGCTTGTTTGACGAGTGTCATTGTGGCAAGCACACTGAGTCCAAGCAGTGCCCACCTGAATAGAAAGAAGACTAATTCCAGAGAGGTGGCCCAACGCAGGGTTCCAAGAATTGAAATTATGTTTAAGTTTCTCAGCAGTCCTTTCAGTGAACACAGACTGAGGGTAATGGTGAGGATGGAGGGAGGAAGGGTGTGGAGAGAAATGCTTATCATCCCCACCTCCAAGTTTTAAAAACAAATTAATAGACTTTCTTTTCTTAGAGCAGTTTCAGGTTTAGAGAAAAATAAGTGGAAAGAATGGACAGTTCTCATGTGCACCCTCACCTCCTTGAACTCTCACTTTTCGCTGCTGATAACATCTTGTGTTGGTGGTATATTTGTTATAATTAATAGGCCAATATTGATACATGATTATTGAAGTCCATCGGTTCACTCTTGGTGATGCATGTTCTATGGGTACATTCAATACACACTTTGACAAATGTGTAATGACATGTTTCCAGCACAACAGTGTGGTACAGAACAGTGCCACTGCCCCCAAATCCTCTGTGCTCTGTCTGTTCATTGCTCCCATCCCCCAGCCCTGGGCAACCACTGATCTCTTTGCTATCTCTGTAGTTTTCCCTTTTCCAGTGTGGTGTAATTGAAATCATACAACATGTACCATTTTCAGATTGGCTTCTTTCACTTAATCATATGCATTGAGGTTTTTTTCATGTCCTTTTGTGGCTTGATAGCTCACTTCTTTCTACTGCTGAATAATATTCCATAGTTTGTCTATCCACTCACCTAAGTAAAGGACATCTCAGTTGCTTCCAAGTTTTGACAATTATGAAAAAGCTGCTATAAGCATTCATGTGCAGGTGTTTGAGTTGACAAAGATTTTCTTTCTATATTTTAGTGTGGAAATTTGAGAATTTGTGGGACATGCAGCCTAGGCCCAGATTCATATACCTCATGGGTCAAGGAAGAAAGACACTCATGATGACTGCACACCCCAGAGGCGGCACATTGCTGGGCGTTGCAGTTGTTGGGTAAATATTGCTTAAGTGAACAACTGAGTGACCCAGTAAACAGGCTCACTTTGGGCTCTGTGGACTGAATTTTGTCCACCAAATTTCATATGTTGAAGACCTACCCCACAATGTGATTGTGTTTGGAGAAGGGGCTTTTAAGGATATAACTAAAATTAAATGAGGTCATAAAAGTGGGTCCCTAGTCTGATAGGACCGGTGTCCTCATATGAAGAGGAAGAAACCACATGATGACAAAGGTCACGTAAGGTCAGAGTGAGAAAGTTGCCCTCTGCAATCCAGGAAGAGGGGTCTTACCAGAAACCAACCCTGGAAACTTGACCTTGGACTTTCAGCCTGTAGAATTTTGAAAAATAATGGTTTTTTTTTTGTTGTTGTTTAAGCTATTCAGCTTGGTATTTTGTCGTGGCAACCTGAGCAAACTAATATGTGGGATCTCTTCTCTATGGTGTGGTTGGGCAGGTTAAGGTAAAGAGGTCAGAGAGGAAGCTCTGTCTGTCCCGGCCTCGCCCCCCACCAACCCCCGCCCCGGGTTTGTTTGGCTCAGATAGGACTTCCTCCTGCAGTAGGTGCCAACAGGGGCTCTGATAACTCATCTCGGATTATTTCTTTGGAATTAACTTCCAGATGCAAAATTCCTAAAGGTGGAATTTCTGGGTTAAAGGGTATATTCCGTTTTAAACATTGTTAGGTGGTGTCCAATTACCAACAATGCCCATTCACATATTTTTAGTTTTTAGAAGTATTTAGTTTACCAATGCTGGCTATTACTACTATAAAAAACAAAAGTAAAAAAATTTAATTTTATATCAAAAAAACCTTGTTAATTTCAAACAAAGCACATCTAACAGCTTTTAAAATTTGTATTTATTAATTATTAAATTAAAGTATTTTTATATCTTTGTGCTCATTCTTTTTTCCTTCATTACTAGCAATTCATATATTTTCTTAGGTTAAAAGAAACCTTTATATATTGAGACTAATTGTATCTGCTACATGATACATGTTTTCCATGACTTTTTCTTTTGACAGTTAATGGCGTTTAGGTATTTTTCATATGCAAAACTTTTCATTTTTATGTTACTACAATAAATTTGATATGTCCATTTTTGGTTTCTGCTTTAGCATTACATTCAGACATCCTCATCCACTGCAAGGTTAAATATATAGTTTTCTATATTTTTATCTAGTAGTTTGCTCTTTTGATTTTTGCAGTTTTATCTTTAACAATATGCATGCATAAAGGACTCTTCTGCACATTTTAAAAGAAGTGTGAACCAAATTCCTTCTCTCTGACGCTTACCTTTCTATTTTTCACTGACTTTTTGAGAAAATTCCAACTGAAGTTGAAGATTTTTCCATCAATTGAGGTCTAGAAAGAGATCTAGGAAGAGAAAAAAGACAAAAGGAGATAAGGGAAATTTGGGGGGTTTAAAACAACAAGTAGAAAAACAACTTTAGTTTCTCTGCCTCTAAATGAGCAGTTTGGATGGAGTAACGTGAGGGGCTCCCTTTCGGCTCGACCTCGTAAGACCTGAGGATCCCGAGGGCCAACCCCATCTCACGTCATCCTTCTGAAACGACACTAGTGCACACTAAACAACTGTAAGCGGAAGGGACTTTCAAACTCAGGAAATCCTGGAGGTGGAAAGGATCTTCAAAAACTCTTAACCTCCCTCGGATCATTTTGCCGATAAGGCCGCTGAGTCCCGGAGATATTAATGGTTCTACCCAAGGTCCGCAACTGGTCAGTGGCAGAGCCCGCCCGGGGCTCAGGCCCCAAATCGGCACGCTGCTTTCCCCTCACCCCTGCTCTGGGCATCTCTTCATTTTCTCTTGCCTTTCATTTCTTGTGACTTCTTTCAGTGTGAAGTTCATTTCATTCATCATAATCGCTCCTATCCAGTGGACGTGACAATGTTTGCCAGTGAAAGCTGAAAAAGGAGGTGGCTTACCCTGGGAAATATGTAATGGATTTCTCTCTCTTAGGAAATTTGTCATTGAAGTCCACTGTGTGCCTTAGTCCCACTCAGGCACTTTAAAATATTCTCCCCTGAGAGCTGAGAGATCTTTCCATGTCTCTTCCGAGAATCTGATTGCAGCCAAAGCAGCAGACTCTTCCATTTTTGCCTAAAAGCAATGAAATGATTACCTATGTCCTTAATTTAAATTCTCACTGACAGCTCAGATGCTGTTGCAGCTGGAGGAGGCGAGCTGACCTTCACATCTATTGTCAGTGTAGAGACAAGGGGGAATTTTATTGACCAGGGAAGATAATATGCATTAGGGAAGCCAAGCAGGGATGCTCTGACCTATTGGAATATAGTGCAGGGTCAAAGGGCACAGGATTCGAGCTCCGTGGCATCATTAGCGTAAATGCCAATTTTGTCCCTTTGTGTGCTCTGCTGCAGCACTCGCCTGTTTATACCTTGGGGACTAGCAAGAGTCTCTTTTAGCGGCGCTTTGCTTATCTGTGGTATTGAGAAAAGCCTGCTGCCAGCCTCTTGGGGCTGCCTCTTGAAAAAAAAGAAAACAACCAATTGCAACATCACGGATCCCAGAAATTCCATCTGCATATTTTCAGAGCCTCGGGTACATTGGGTCACTCCTTAGGGGAACCATTTACTGTATTTGCCTTTAGAAATGAACCCTCAGAAATCACTCAAGGGAATGCCCAATAAACAATTCTGCTTTCTTTTTTCCCCTTCCATTCCCCTGCTAAGTGTCTCTGAAAAGCTCCTCCCTGGGGACACTTGTTCTTGGTGATATCAGGCCCTAGTCATGCATTAGACTCTGCTGGATATTTTCGTTGTTTATTTCTTTCCTCACTTTCCATGTATGGGGGACTTATGAGCTCATCAGAGGTCCTGGGAACCTGCTATCTTAGGGGCCGTAGCGCTGTTCTAAGTGGCAAGCGCTGGCCTCTGTGACTGACATACATTTTCTCATTAGGGAGGTATTACTAGTGTCCCCATTTGACAAATGAAGAAACTGAGGCACAAAAAGTTAAGTAACTTCCCAAGGTGACAGAGCCAGTTGTAATGTAAACCCAGACATTTTGACTCTCAAGTTCATGCCCTTAACCATTGCCCTTTTCACCAGAAGTCTCTCCCTTCTTCCTTCCTTTTTTTTTTTTTTTTTGTTTACAAATTTTAAAAAAGTAAGAAACCGCTCTCAGCTCCAGGGCCATAGAAAGTTTGCTGACTCCTGTTCCAATCTAAAGCATTGGCTTTTAATTATATCACTAAGACTATTTTAATTGCAACTAATAGAAAGCCTAGACTAAAATGGCTTAAGGGTGGGGGAGAGGCGTAGGTGGAGGTGGCAGAGTATACGGGAGATAAATGGTAATGAGAAAAATACAATAAAAAATAATATAAAAATAAAATGGCTTAAGCAAAGGAAAAGAAGATTTTACTGGATCATGTCACTGAAAAACCCAGGAGAATCTCGGGTGTTAGGTAGGAGTCGAGCCGAGGCGTACAACTTCCTCCCCAGAGCTGCATGCCTCTGTTTCTCTGCTCTACTCTCGCCAGTGGGTGAGTTTCACCCCCATGTGGCTTCACTCATTGCAGCAGAAATGCATAATCCTAATCACTATCTTTGCCCCACATCATAGAAATCTCTTCCAGCAACTCTCTGGAGGATGGAAAAAGCTTCTTTCTCAATAGCTCCAAGCAAACATCTCACATCAGATAGGCTCATACCGAATGGCATGTTCATCTATGAGCCAATAACTGTAGCCCAAGAATAGACTTTTCGTACTATCTTAATCTAATGTCACCTAAATATCACAGAGTGCGGGAGAGGATTGGTTTTTCCAGTGAAAATACAGACCCTTCTTATGCAGAGAGTGGCCCACGGAGCAGTGGCAGCAGCGGCAGGGAGAAGTGCAGTCTCAGGTCCCACCTCAGACCTACTAAATCAGAGTTTGTGTTTTCACAGGACCCCAGATGACTCCTCTGTGCATCCAAGTCTGAAATGCACTGATTACTAAGAATGGAACGGGTGCTGAGCAGTAGCAACAGGTGACTGCTACACAAGTGTTTTGTTATGGCATTAAATTGATTCTGGTTGCTCTTTCCATTGAGGAAATGACAAAAATGAGTTGAGCAATTATCATTAATTAGTTTGAATGTTTACAATGACAAATAAGAAATATCCAACTCAACAGGCTTAAAGAATAGGGGAGATAATTAGTATAACAAAATGTTACAACATAGGGTAGTTATTGGGCTGTTACTCCTTTTTAAAACCTCTCCTTAAAGATTCAGTGGTTCTCTCCTCACATTTCAATGGCAGTGTCTGACATCCATGCCTACCTCTAGATACATCTCTCCACCGATGGCTTGGCAATTCAGGGTTTATCTCAGATGAGATTCCTGAGAAGAATGAGTAAAAGCCAAAACCAAATCGGGTCCCCATGAGTCAGCAAGAAGGAAAGGCCACTGATACCCAGGGACCAGATAGAGCATCTTTGGTGTAGAACTTAAGAAGTTGTAGAACTTCTTAAGGATGCTCCTGTTTATGCCAGTACTTATGTTAGTATGCTTCATTTCTCCTTAAGCAGTTGTTATGTTAAAACTCTGCCTTAAAGTAATTAACTTTATTTGTTTATGTATCTTGCTTTTTAAAATGAAGCAAGGACAATTTTTAATAAGAAAACAGCTTCAGAATATTTCACAATGTGACTTTGGATTACATGTAACAAAAAGCAAAATAAATTTAAAAAGACACTTGACATAATCTCTTATGAAAAGGCCGTATTTGATTTGTGTTGGGGCCACACAACTTCCTTTTCCAAGGCCTGCAGCTGGGGGTCAGACTGTCTGTATCAACCAGGACTGCTAGAGTTTTTGGCATCCTCCGATTTAAGCCCTGGGGTACACATTTAAATGGTCATATTTGGTCTGCTTCACAATGACATTTTTCTGCAAGGAAGGAAAAATAGAGTCTGTGGTTGGTTTGAAAGAGTAAAACCAGATACACTTGCCAGTGGTCAGGAGAAAGAGAAAGTCAGGGGCGTTTTCACACTTAGACTTGTTTTCCTTCATTAAGGCAAAATAGCAAAATCATTCTCAGTTTCCTAAGAACAAGGACCAGCGCTGGGATGAATGAGAAGGCAGTTAATTATGCCCAATGCTGTGTTAATCTCCTATGGACGATGTGAGTGTTTGTTAGAAAAGGGGGGACAATCCCAGGACCCCAGGGGGCTACAGCCAGTGAATGGCTCCCCTCTCTATGGGGATCTGTTTAATCAGGGGCTCTCCAGCTGCCCTTGGCCCCCCGCCTTGTGGCCCTCTAGTCTGTTGTAGTAGGGGGCAGTGGGTGGTTTTGCACTGGCTTTATTTGGTGGCTGAATGGATTTTTTTCCTCAGGATTTCTTTTGTTCCCAGTTTATTAGCAACGGCCTGTGCAGAAAGGAGTTTGGGACAAGTGCAGATGCTGGAGGGAGGTTATATAACAGATTTCACAGGCTTCAGAATGGTCATGCTGGCACTTGACCAGTCACCAGTAGCTTTTATTCTTATAGCCTTGGTTGTCTTGGAACATTCTTCTTGGATTTTACAACAGAAGAGCACTTGCTATAACTGAAAGTCCTATAGCTTCCAAGCCCTATATTGGGCCCTTAAAATGCTATAGCTCATTTATATTGCTTTTAGTCACCCTTGGCAACATGAACTATTATTTTCATTCAAAATATGAGCAAGTGAGGTTTAGAGTGAGAGGTTGTGGTTTGCTCATAGTGATAGATCCAGAGCTAAAACACAGCTTTAATTTACACTGGAGCTCTGAGACCTGGGGGTTGTGATCTTTGCCGCCCAAGGCTTCCCTGTTTTCTGGGGCCAGGAGGCAGCCTGCCTGCTGCATTGGACAGCGTGCAGAGCCTGGGCGTAGAGGCCAAAGGCTTGGAAAACCACAGGCTCACAGAGTGGCCTTTAGGTGGTTGTCCCAGAAGCAAAGCAGGAAACACCGCCCTCACTTTTGTGCCCCAAGCCCTCAGGTTATTATCTGGGGTGGGTTCCCCCTTCTCCAGGCAGAAGACGGTTACCACATTCCCAGAAGCTGGTAGTGTCTAACATGTGCCCGAAAAGCACCAACTGCATTTGAATGGATAGAGCGGGGTGGGGAGGACCACAGCAGAAAAGCAGGTTTCCCTGTTTCTTTCTTTTTTTTTTTTTTAAAGAGCCACAGCATATTATTTTCAACCTGAACCTCAAAATTTAAATTTCCACTGTGTGACATTGAGCAAGGTACTAAACACCTCTGAGCTTTAAAAGATAGTGCCAGTTATGCAGTTGTGTTTGCTTAGAGGATTAAATAAAATGAGACAAAGAATATAAATTGTTTAGCTCAGTCTCTGGACAGGGCAGGCTTTTGATAAATGGTAGCTATCATCATCATAATAGCATTTTGCCAGTGTTGGAAATAGTATTTCAGGTGTATTTCTTTTCTTTTATGTATATATGAAAGTTTATTTCAAAAGCCACAGAGATAGAACAAGTGAACCATACAAGAAATGGGGTCACAAAACAAGTCATAGAGGCAAAAGGAGGGGAGACAAAAGTACAGGTAACCTGTCTGGGAGGAAGGAGGGGAGCTGGGGAAGGCGGGGTGTGCTCCTGGGAGGGAGCGGGCAGGCTCCTCCGTCCTTCTTCTGCGTGTTTCGAAGAGAGTGAAGCTCGGGACTGCCTGGCTGCAGGAAAGTGCAGTCTGTTTTCTTAAGGCAAGAACACTTGTTGTGTTTCATAACCCCCAAGAAACACGTGTCCTGCCACTTGGTTACATAGTTCAGTGAGTGGTGGGCTCTGAATCCTCACCATGGAGGGCAGCGCTACCCTGGATTTCGGTGTCACACCGATTGTCTCTCCCACTGCTCTGTTACCTGGGGCTTGACCGCCCTTCCATTCCTGACCTACCAGAGCCCCGTTATTTTAAGAACCAGACATCAGAATATTCCCCTCCCCGGTAATAAACAGACTAACATTTTTCCCCAATGAGTATTTTAAAACTAGAGATTTGTATGGCTCATTCAGAACCATTTTACCAGGAGAGGCAGCTGCAGGGAAAATGACTTTAAAGGACACATGAAAGATGAACTCAGCCTGTCTTCACAGTAACAGAAATATTGCTATTATTAATATCATACACTTAGAGAGTGCTGCTTTTCCTAGGAGCTCAAAGCATTGCAAATATATTATCTTATTTCTCCTTGCCACATGCAAGGGAGGTAAGAGACAGCAATGGGCAATCTTCAGGAAAAAAAAAAACACACTATTTACTGAAGTGCGTTTGGATTGAACTGGAACCAGGCCAACTCATCCCAGTCTGGTTGGGAGAGAGCTAATAAGTCGTATTCCCAGGAGCACCTCACTTCCTGTTATACATCACCGACTGCCTGGGAGGCAAGGGCTCCCTCTGAGTGAGTCCCCTGCACCCAACTCTTGGGGGAAGATGGCTCGGAATCCCTGAGCCATTCAGCAGCCTCCAGAACTGACAGCTGACCTGGGGGCCCCACGTTCTCTTGGAGCTTTGCAATTCCTGGTCAAGTGGCTAAGTCTAGTGCCTGCAGTTGGCATTTGGTTAGTCTTCACTTCTGATCATCTTCAAGGGATTTCATGGAATTCTGCGGGTAGCAGAGTCAGGAGTGTTTCCCACGACACAGGACCTCTCCCTCTGAAGGATATTGGATACATTTAGGATTAGGCTGGGGAAGATGCTCTGAATTGGGCCCTCCTGTTGCCCTAGCAATGGGAGAATCCCTGCAGTGCTGTGTACCTAGGAAGCAGTCTGCAATTTCAGACATTTATTGCATGCTCTACACCCTCAGCCTTAGCTCTAATCCAGGGCAGGTGCCACTTAAGTTCATCCCTGGTGAAATTTGACTCAAAAAAGAGCTAGCCATAAAGGACTAAGTGGGAGTGAGGCCCACTTAGATGAACATCATGCTGTATCTGAGCTAGAGTGTAGTGGAAGCCTCACTCCCATCTTTGCAGGCGATGGGAACTTTGAATTAAATGAGAGGCCCATGGGGACAAGCGGGCCCACTCAGAAGGCTACCTCAGTACTGTGAGATGGAGAAATCTTTAGATGTCACTTCCTGACAGGTTGAAATCTCAAATCCCAGATCTGCATGTTCAGTTTCCCCATCTGTACAATAGGAATTGTGACATACATTGAGAGGGTTGGTTATAAAGACACAAAACAGGCTCTCTCTCCTGAAGGGAGGTCAGCATAAGACTGTGGGATCCTTTACCTCCCTGTTAGGCTGCCTAGTACAAATGGCAGGATGCCACTGGTGCTCTCAGGAAGTGGTAAAATTTGGTACATCCCTCCAGGAAAATGCTGGCATTTCATAACTATTTATTGTAAGAATGTGTATTCATTTGTTCATTCAATCAGTGAGCAAGCAGACACTTAGAAAACTTTGGCCACTGAGCTAAATGCTATAGACACCATGATGAAAAATGATTGAACCCCTGTCTTCAAGGTGGCAGTTGTGTTTGGCCAATTTTTTTCCTTAGCTGGTGAGAAAAATGCTCTAGGCAGCTTGAGTAGAGCTTCTGTCCACAGAGCAGTGAGAGGAAATGGCAAACACTCTTCTGAGTTGATGTGGCCCAGGAATTCGGCAGCTCTGACTACACCAGTTACAGGGTTTACTGTCAGGGCTGGCCTTTGAGAAGATTGCCTCAATTATAAAAGGTCAACATCTCCTGGTTCTGCCACAAAAAGTCCTGAGAAGGTGGCAAAATACAGCCAAATCACTCCATGGAGGTCTTTGACCTTTGCCATTCAGCGGTGACCCAAGGCTAGCAGGCACCTTGTAACATGGTGGTTAAGTAGCTCGGGCAGGCAAGGTGTGTGCTGGAAAATTAGCACTTACATTTTAATGTAGGTATGTTGTATGGGTTTTTTATTAGCAATTCAAAATGTGTTCTCATAGCTAGTTAGGGGTTACTCCTAAATGAATTACAAAGGTCATGCATTTTTCTTCATATAAAAGTTATAGTGTATTAGTTAGGGCAGTATTAGGTAGCGTTTAGAGAACTCATTCCTCCAGGTAGAAGAAAAAATGGGCAAGGACATTCAGTTTTAAGTTTCTGTTTTTCATCTTGCTGCTTTGGCACAAATTCCAAGAAGAGAAATTGTATCCTCTGACATTACTTGTGAGAATAATAGTGACCCTTGACCAAGATGTAATTTCCGATGATGAAGCTCCATTTTGCACACTGCAAGACCCATCTCTCAGCATCTAAAGAGTGGAAAACAGACCAGGTAGAGTGTTTTCTTCAGAGAGACAAGCCAAGGGACAAGATCTCGGAGACAACAGTTGAGCTGGGCCAGACCCACCGTGATTGTGTGAAATTGCCTTCCCACCTGCAAAGCTTCTTCTGTGAACCAGATCCAGCCCCATGTCCACACCAGTTCCAGAGAGACATCCCCCGTGTCACCAGATAGAAAAACCGGCTTATTATCAGTCTAGAGGCCCAAAGTCAGGCTGAGACTTAATTTTGAAACACATTTTCATGTAGCTTAGATGTTCCCGTCAGGGAGGAGGCTTTAATTTTTTTAAAGGTTTTATTTATTTATTTTTTAGAAAGAAGGGAAAGGAAGGAGAAAGAAAAGGCAAGAAACATCAATCAGTTGCCTCTTACATGCTCTCAACCAGGAACCAGGCCTGCAACCTAGGCATGTGCCCTGACCAGGAGGCAAACCTTTTGCTTTGAGGGGCAATATTCAACCCACTGGGCCACACCAGTCAGGGTGAAAGGCTGTAATTTCTAACTCCTGTGCTCTGGAGTTAGAAATTACTGTATTTTGGGGTTTTTTTGTTTTGTTTTACTGTTTAACTCCAGTTGTCAGCTGGAGATTTTTTTATTTAGTTTTTATTATATTTGTTTTCCACTATCATTTAGTCCTCTTATACTCCTCTACCCCCAGCAATCTCCACATTGTGGAGACTTTTTGACATAGTAATCTTATATTTCTTTGCTAACTTTTCAGGGTAATGCTGGTAGCAGGAATCTGACAGTTAAATATTTATGTTGTCCATTGGGTAGTCTTCCAATTTATAAAACTTGGATTTTTATAGAACCTCATTCAAAATTACTCTATCCAGCAAAGCTATCATTCAGAATAGAAGGGCAGATAAAGTGCTTCCCAGATAAGTTAAAGGAGTTCATCATTACTAAGCCTTT
Source organism: Artibeus jamaicensis (assembly GCF_021234435.1). Taxonomy (NCBI): domain Eukaryota; kingdom Metazoa; phylum Chordata; class Mammalia; order Chiroptera; family Phyllostomidae; genus Artibeus; species Artibeus jamaicensis. The sequence goes on from NW_026521883.1 coordinate 23,098,940, forward strand.
ATTGTATGAATTGTTAAAGGGACTTATCTAAGAAAAAGAAGATCAAAACTATGAACAGTAAAATGACAACAAACTCACAACTATCAACAACTGAACCTAAAAAACACAACTGAGTAAACAACTAGAAGAGGAACAGAATCACAGAAATGGAGATCATATGGAAGGTTATCAGTGGCGGGGTAGGGGGGAGAATGGGGGAAAAGGCACAGGGAATAAGAAGCATACTTGGTAGGCACAAAACAGACAGGGGGAGGTTAAGAATAGCGTAGGAAAAGGAGAAGCCAAAGAACTTGTATGTATTACTCATGGACATGAACTAAGGTAGGAGAATGCTGTGGGAGGGGTGAGTGCAGGGCAGAGGGGAATAAAGGGGAGAAAAAAATGGGACAACTGTAATAGCATAATCAACAAAATATATTTTAAAAACAAAAGAACTTCAAATAAGGTATTTAACTTCTGGGTCACAAGGTCTATGGATATTGAAATCTCTATAATTATATGCAAGCAATTTTGAATATGTATGTTTTTTTCCTGGAAGAAAAAGCTGATGCCCTTATCAGATTTTCAAAGCAGTTAGTGACCTAGAACCTATTAAAGACACCAACCTAGACAGTTTCATTAACTCTGGTAGCCGTTAGCTGACTGATAGAGATTGTAACTAGAGAGAAGCAGCAGGGGGAGATCTGGCAGCAGTAAGAATAGGTGATTCTCAGTCCCCTGCAAACTATGAGCATTTTAGTTATGGACCTGGGGTGTGGCTCAAATGAAATATATTTTGGTTTTAGTGTCTATGTTCTAGTTACACTGTAAGACTTCATCCCACCATTCTGCGCTGAGTTTCTTATGAAAAAGATTTGTCCAGAGAAGCACCTCATTTCAATCACACATCAATTGTAATTTCACAGACTTTGCATCACCAGCAAATAGGAAAGCTTTGTAAATTTCTCCATTGTATGGCATCCTGGCAAGACACAGTTTTCCTGTATCAAAGGGGCACTACTTCTGTTACCCAATCTTCTGTGTAACTAGTAATGGACAGCTAAAAAGCACAGAGCAAATGAGAACTACCCAAATAATCCAATAGGAGGATATAAAGAAAAGAAGTGGTTCATAAAATGAAAGAGAATTCCTTAAAATCTTCCCAAGTAATAAAATCATATGTTAGCCCTGGCTGGCGTAGCTCGGTGGATTGAGCGCGGGCCTGCGAATCAAAGGATCATGGTTCGATTCCCAGTCAGGGCACATGCCTGGGTTGCAGGCCAGTTCCCAGTAGGGAACACATGAGAGGCAACCATACACTGATATTTCTCTCCCTCTCTCCTTCCCTTCTCCTCTAAAGATAAATAAATAAAATCTTAAAAAAAAATCATATGTTAGAAAATATACTTATAAAACAAGATTTGAATGCTATGAAAAAGAAATACTCAGAGAACAAGAGAAAAGAAGTCTCCTGCTAATTAAACACAATTGCCAAAATAGAAAAAAATCAATAAAAGAATTAAATCTAAGAAAGTTTTTAGAAGATAGAAAAAAAACAGGAAAATGGGAATGGGAATTCAAAAAAAGATAGACATGGGAAAGGAAATATCCAGGGAGTTCAAATTAAACTGATAAAACACCTAAAAGAAAAGAACTGAGTAAAAAGTAAGTAAATAATCAGTAAGAAAAAAAAATTTTCCCAGGCCCCCAAAACTGGGATCTTTCCATTGAAAGAGAGCACCAAATGCTGATTTCAATAATAGAAACTCTTACCTAGTCAGAGCCTCATGAACTCAAAACATCAGGGATAATAGAAGACCCACAACCCTATCAGACATTATTATTTTCTTTAAACCTACAAAGGAAAAAGAATACACCTGACATCGATCTTCTCAAAAGCAACTTTGGATACTAGAAAACAATGAGCAAGTAACTTCAAGGTTTTGAGGAAAATGATGTTCAACCTAAAATTTTATGCCTACTTAAATGGAATGTTAAAACAGAAATCTTTTTAGATATCAAAGACTCAGAAAATCAGACTGAGATGAATAAAGAAGAAGAGGGGCTGAACAGCAACCAGAGCATTGTCAAAAGTAGGTTGTGATTGGTCTGGTGGGACAGCACTCTCGTTGCCATGGAAGACTGCCTGACGGTGCAGCTTGTCTCGCTGCTGCTGCTGGCCCTGGAACCCCGGCCCTCACAGCTCTGTGTGGAGTCCACAGAAACCCAATATTCTGGTCACTGCCGCCACCATACTCCACAGCCCCCATCTGTCTGAGTCACCAGTTCTCAAGTCAAAGTCCTGAGTAAGGAAATCTGGTGGGCATATCTTAGGTACTTCCTCATGGCCTAGCTGTGGAGGAGATTAGGAAAGTGGGCTGTAGGCATTTGGAACTGCCAATATAGGAACTTGAGCTTTGACCTCCAAAGATTCATTCGGTATAAGATTCCCCATACATGAAAAGAAAATTTAGATTCTGAGTAGAAAAATTGACAAATGTCTTTTCAAAATAACTTGAACATACCAGGTGATATCCTAAAATCTGAAATGCAAACAAAATATAATTTTTTAAATTAGAAACTCTAAAAATATAAGCAAAAGAGAAAGAGCACAGTGGTTTCACTTGAAGGCAAAGTAGTTGTTTGACTTTATGAAATTGATTGAGTATAATGGAATGAAATGCTTTTAACTTGGCTGCTGGAAATGTTTCTACCAACGACTCTGGGATCATGAAGTGAGACTTGCAAAGAAAAACATGTAATCCAGGCCTGTGGTTTAATACAGCAATGAACAAAATTTATATATTCATAATAATGTAAACAGGATTTTTCTTGGCAATGCAATGGGTAGGTGGCTGAAGTGGGGGGACAGAGAGTAGGAGAAAGGGTGGGGGAAAGGTAGGGCACAAATATCTTCATCATAAAAAAGCAGTATCAAAAATATATAGTAAGCCAATGGGACAAGAAATAGAATAGCATTTCAAGCTACAAAGAAAAATGCTGAAAAAATTTTTAAAGAAATTTAACTATCAAATGCTGAAAGAAGAAGAGAAGGAGGAAACCTAAGTGACCCAGATCTTCATCTTTCACATTTGAAAGTCAACAGAGAAGTTTCTAAATTTAACAAATCAAGACATGGTGTTATAAGGTACTCTGGAGATATGGCGATAACCTCAGAATGACTGAAACCTGACTAGAGTTGAGATGGCTCTTTGGGAATGGGGGCTGGGGTAGAGAGATGAAACATAAGAGCCCCTGCTTCCAGCCATTGCCTCTTGAGTTATTATGTGTATATGTAACTCTAATTCAATTTAATTGACTTTAAATTAAAAGTAGATAACTCAGCATCTTTGAAAAGCAACTCAAGTGCCATTTATTTTCTCTGTTTCATGAGTAGAAGAAAAATTGGTATGCTATTAAAAACTGATTAGAAACCAAATTACTTTTAAAAATAGTTTATAACATTTTAATTTTACTGAAAATTATTCTAATGAAGATATTTAAAAAACATTTTTAATGTGTAAATATGTGAGATCACTGTGAAATATAAGACAAAGAATGCTTTTCAATTTTTTTGGCAAATCTAGACTTCCATGAATTTATTTCCTTTTTCTTTTTATTCTGTGTGTGTTGTTACCTCTTGAATTTCAATTTTAGAAGACATCAGCAAAGATCTGCAACAGGAAACTATATTTTCTAACTAAGCACCTCACTTTGACAGAAGCTGTGGAGTTCCACAATTAATTCTTGTCTGTAGATCAATGGACTGCATAAAAGGCAGATCAACCTTGACAAGATGGAACAAATACAGTCATTAGTGAAATCCTAACAATACGAAACAATTGACTGTAAATCTAGGTCAGTTTGTCTGCTTTGAAACATTTTTCCTCTGTACTATTTCATACTTAACTAGTCCTTATTATGTACTTGACATGTTTTCTTATTTTCATGGGCAATTTGGAATCCTTATTTATGAAATAAAAAGAGTATTTACCTAGGAGATGTGAATGTGCCAAACATGGATAGCATAGTCAACTTGAATTTTTAACACAGCATGGTAAACCAAACTACATACATATCCTGAGATTTTGAAATAACACCAATGGCTAGAAGATGAGGCCAGTGTCAGGGGACTGTGGAGAGGGGAACAGGTCTGCTAAAAGTATGAGGGTAGAGTAGCACTCTACCTCCAGAAGACAAGAATATCTGGATTTGGAGTTGGTATCTCACTAAAGAACATGAGCAAGGACAAAAGCAGACAGCAACCAGTGATATGCTGGGACACCTTTATGACAGGAACTGCAGATTTGGCAAACAATGAAATGGGTCCACAAGGGACCTCCTTACGTATACAGGATGGTACTTACCTTTTTAATCATGAAGGTCTTCTGTGGACCATCATCTGATTGGGTCTGGTGCAGCTTCCTTCTTCCCATGGATCACTGTTTGTAGCTCTAAGAAAGACTCAACCGTTTTAGACATATTTGGTTTCCTGGGAAGTTAATAGACTTGTTCTATTTACATTGAACCTCTTTTATGGACTATAGCAAGGAATATAGAGGAAGGATTTAGGTCTGCCTGAGCAGGAGGGTATTCTTCTAACCAACTAGAAAGTACAAACTAATCTAGTTTGTATAAGTTTCCCAGGAGGCTTATGCTTACCAGTAAGATGCTTTCTAGTATTCTCACTTTCACCTAATGCTTTCTCTTCAGTGTTGGGTCCAAAATTCTGAACAATTTTATAACATTGGAGATGAGGCTTGGAAAGCAAATACAAAGCTTGCAGGGTGGTCTCAGTGCCTCCAGGTTTAGTCCTATTACAATACATTCATTCAGTTGAGCACATATTCTCTTGATCATATGTCAAGCACTTCATACTCATGGACATAACCTTGGCCATCAAAGGATTCTCCTTGATATTCTTTAAGATGTTTGTTATCCTGGACTAGGGAGTTCTAGTCCCTTAGTTCCTGTTGTTAATGCAGGAGAGGTACAGATTGCTCATTTTCATCTGTATGGAGGGTTGTGGCTATTACTAGCTACTTCTCATACACCCTTGATGTCCAGTCCAGTCCCAACACTTTTCCATCATGGTATGGACAGCTTGCTAAAAACAGAGTTCTTGGACTTTCTTAATGTACCTGTTGATCTTTCTCTCCATTGCTCCTTTGTCTATTTTCTTCTGCTCAGTGAACATACCTTCATCTTTTCAAGTGAGCAATCCTTTATCTCTATTTTTCATTGCATGCTCTATCCAATCTATAGATTTTACTTTGAGTTCACCCACTGTCTACATCTATATTCCCTCAAGTTTAAATACCCCTATCTCCTTCCTTGACAACAGTAGACTCACTGGTGTTCCTGCTTCTTTTTCCCCCAGGCAGTCCATTCTGCACATGGCTGTTAGAGCAATTGTAAACAAAACAAAACAAAAGCCCAAAAGCACTGATTTCATCATGTCACTGTTGAGCTTAAAATTCTTCAACTGGCAGTCAATATACTTAAAGTCCAAATTCCTTAACCTGATGTACATGATACTTAAGAGGCCTCTGACTCCTTCTCCAGCTTCATCTTGGCCCATTCTCCTCCCGATTTCCATATTTTGACTCCATTGTTCTTTTTTCATTTGCTTGAATGTGGCCAAGTTCTTTCTCACTTTGAGGACTTCACACAGCTGAAAAGTTCTCTCTCCCAGTCTTCACCTGGATGACTCCTTCCTATCTTTAGTAGAGCATCCCTCTTAGGCCACTTCCTTAAGGATATTTCCTATGATTCTCTCTATAAACTCATATATGTGGCTAACATTGTATTTTTATAGGACAGTACTGCTAAAAGGGCAAACAGCTACTTACAGATGTGGCAAATACAAGGTTGCCTGAGGCCCTACTTTGTCCTTGCCTACTTCAGCCTTTTCCCAATCCTACCAGCCCTGTCCCTTGCTCTCTACATTTTGTGGCGTGCCTTATCTTCACGAATGCCCAACCAAATCTCAGATTTGTATGTGGCTCCTCAGTTAAATACTCAGATCTCAGAACTACATTTTTGAGGAGTCTCATGATACAGAAATTGGCCCTAGTTATGCTAAGCTCCATTCGTTTAAACATTCAACAAATATTTTTTGTGGCTGGGTACCATGCTAAGTATTGGGAATATAAACATGAGTGAGGTGAGATCCCCTCTTGCGTGGAGCTCAAACTTGACTATAGAGGCAGATGTTAGACACACACACATGCACATATAATAACATTTTAGTACAGGTTGTGATCAATTCTATGGGGGGAGTATTATTGACTATAGGATCTATGATTTTAGATTTTCTACTAACAGTATTTTTAAAAGGACAAAATTGATTTTAATAAAAATATTTTTATGTATTCAATATATAGAAAATATTACTTTTCAGACTATAATCAATATGAAAAATCAATGACATATTTTATATTCTTTTTTTATACAAGTCTTCAAATTCCACTGTGTACTTTATACACACAGCACATCTCTATTCAGACAACCGTATGTGGCTAATGGTTCAATAATCAAAATGGCTAATGGCTACCATATTGGACAAAGGAGCCTTATAGGTTCTCAGAAGCTCATTGGCCCTGACCATCAACTTGTCCCAGTCTTTTTCACAATTGGATTTGATCACTCAGATAGGACATGACTTCTTGAGGGGCATGTTCCTGACAACTTTAATCCCACTCAAAGCTGAAGGTGGTGGGTAAGGCTGACATGTGAAAGAGAGAGTTTTTGTAGCTCCACTAGACAGAACTAGAACCGAATTTTAAGTAGGCAGATTGTACTCAGAAATTTAAACAATGAGAACTTTCAGGAAACAAAGGAAGATGCCCTGTCTTGTACTTCTTGTCATTAGAAGAAGAAAATAGAAACTGATGCCCACATGGGCTACGGTTCAAAAATTCAGTGAAGGTTTCTATCAGATGCTCTCTCAAGTTCTTTTGAATCATGAGGTTCTGTAATTAAACTTGAAACTTTCTTCCAACAAAACACCTTTTTTCTTTTTGAGTTCATCCACTGTCTACATCCGTATTCTTTTTTTTTTTTGGCCTTCATGTATAAGACATTAGAAAATGCCTTTAAAAGCATTTTACTTTCAGAGAAAATAAGTTTTCATCTACAGCTACAATACAAAGAAAATTTGAGAATTTAGTCAATTATTCAATAATTATAGCATAAAAATAATGACAGTACCAGGGAGGGGTAAAAAAGAGTAATCTCTTTAACACTTGTGTCTTGATTGGCTTTGTTAGTGTAAACTAGATATTTCTTCCCTACATGACATGCTGAACTCATCTACAATGTTAGTGGACTGAATAATGTATGTTAGTGAGGACAGGTCTTTTTTTTAAATGAAATTCTAGGCACACATTTGTATATGAAATTAAATAATATTTGTTAATAGACAAGTTTTCCATATTCCGGAAATTATTAGGACTCGGAAATGCCTACTTACTATAGTCACTTCCCCAGAATGTTTGAATAAAACATTATGCTTCCTGTTTGTTGCCAGGAACGGACTCACTGATGTCTGGGCTGAGACATCAGCTGGTGCCAAGGACTCACTGCGCTGATGCCAAGAAGGCAGAACTTAGCCCAGACTGCTAGAAATTCTCCCTGCTTTTATTCTGAGAAAAAAAAAATTTTAAATGGCAGAATATAAAGAAATATATTTGAGACTATGGAAAAGAGTGGGATAATGTTATATTTTGCAACAACAGGCACTACGTATTTGTATTTATTTTTTAAATGACTAAGGTTAAAGTTGTCTCTGGAAATCTGTAAATTTTCTTTAATTTTGATATTTTGTTATCATTATTTTCAGTGTGCAAGGACTTCCTACGTTTGTGGAATGTCTGTCATTAATTCTACTCAGATTCACTCTCCATGTGCTCCACACCCCTTGGTCATGCCCTGCCTCCGACCCCACATGCACACATCACCCTCACACATGGGTGTGTGGCCTCATGTGAGCACACTCACACACAGTGGAACACATACACCCAGCAGTGGAGGAGTTCACTCTGTTAAGGCAGCACGTTTGCTCTCTGCTTTCTCAGGGGAGGTAACAGAGCACCTTCGGTTCTCTTTATCTCTTCCTGGGCCCTCTCTGTCCTATCAGTTACCAGATTCCTCTAAGGCTAAGTTCAAAGTCTTTAGTTCTATGCTCAAAGAGTAGTTTTGGCCCTAGACAAATCTACAGAGTACTAAATGCTTTCCTTGTCTTATTTAGAAAGAATTTCACTCAGGTGAAAATGGAGATTTCTTTCCTTTTTTAACCTTGAGGTTTAATTCACTTACCTGTTCATTTGTTCATTTAGTAAACATTACTCCTGAACACCACCCAGCCATTTCATGCCTGTACTTGGTTCATGAGTAAGCAGGGGACAGTCATCAAATGACTGTCTAACACTTACAGCCTTACACTTCAGGTAATGGACAAATGTGCAAAGTGCCATGCAGCAGGCATGCTGGGAAGGGAATGACAATCTCTGTCCACCTTCCAGAAAAGATGATATTTGATCCAGGCATTCAGGGATGCTGTGCACTTCTGGCAATAGGCCAGGGGTGGGGAGTGGCAGCCCAGGCAGGGGGAGCTGGCAGGGAAGCACAGGGCATGTGCAGAGGCCGCGGACAGTGTGACATGACCGGGGAGAGGAGTCGAGGCTGCAAAGCCAAGAGTCGGCCAGTTGTAAAGAGCGTATGGGCTGAGTCTGCCCTGGGAACTTCCCTACTTCTCTCTTGACTTTGGGGATAATTTTAAATTCTAGGTCTGCAGATGGAGACTAGAGAGTCTTCTAGAACACTGGATTGGAAAATAGGAGAAACTATCAGGCCACCTTGGGGTGGTGGTGGCTTCATCTACCCTCTTCTCATCCTCCTCCTTCTCCCCCTATAAAATAGCAAGAATGCATTTTTGTAATAATTTTGTAAACAATAGTGCATGGAATGCCCAGACATGGGGAAATTGGGGTGCCACTCTGTGCTAGTTTTCTATTCAAAAACAAAATGCCGTTATCTCATAGACATAAAATGTCAATGAGTTGAGCCTCTGTGCCCACTGGGAGCCACCCATGGCCGGCTCTGCCATGGGCAGCCCTGGACGTTGCTGAGTAGAATACCAGAATTCAAGCGACCTCAAAGCACTATTGTGACCAAACGTCCCTCTGCATGAATGGGGATGTTCACACTGAGGCCTGCGACCACAGAAAAAGGAATTGGTCTGCCATCCCTGGATGATTATGTAGTCTTCACAAAGCAGCAGGGTCATGTACTTGTTTTCTCCTACACTGAGACTGTATGTAGATCCCATGAGAAAGCAGGAAAATCTAATGTGAAATCTGTACCCTGATATCTGAATAGCAACCACAGTGGAAAATGATTAGTGAATACTGTTGACTTTGGGGAGCTGGTACTTGGATCATAAGAGGCAAGAGCACAAACTAGCCTGATCAGAGTGGCCAAGCTATTCTGTGCATGTGAACACAGCCAGGACCCCCTTTACACAAGCCAGGAAACAGCCTGTTGGCCTGACCTTTGGTAAAGCACTTTCTTATACTTAGGGTTAATTCTAAACCTTTGTTGTTGGCTTAAGCCTTTAAAGCACTGGGTAGCAGGCATCCAGGCTTCTAAGCTCAGAGTCATAAACATCTTTCTGAGCTCACCCAAGTCCATTCCAGAAACACCTTCATGCATTTCAGAAAGGAATGTAAGAGATCAATAAATTGAATTTGGGCAAACTTAAGCTTCTTATACTTAAACTAGTGTCTCCAAAATCTCCCAAACCTGTCTCAACTTTTTTCCTTCATAATCTATTATCCCATTATCGATCCCTACCCTATTATTGATTTCTACTACTCATCCACAAAGTTTGTTACTTTTTTCATTATTTGCTCAATCTCTTCTCCCCTTCTTTAAAAAGTCAGGCTCTGTTTCTCTCACCTAAATCCTATCCCTCTAGATCTTGTGGCTCTGACTTATTTTTCATATTATCTAGAACTCTTTCCTCAATAATTTCTAGAAAACACAACTAACTCCCCTTCTTTCATTTTCATTTTAGTGAATATTTGAGTGCCTGCTTTATGTCAGTATTATGTGCTATGAAGAATATAGAAATAAGTTAGGGTTCCTGTCAAAAAAACCCCACAACTTAAAGAAGAAATCCGTGAAGTAGACAAGTATTGCCAATAAGGCGAAATACATGCTACATCAAGGTTGCAACCCTGTGCTTTGGGGACCCTAAGGAAAATGGGGTTGACCGTTGTTGTTGTTTTTTTTTCATTTGACAATCTAAAGGAAAAGAGGTCGGTGGCCCTTAGTAAATAGTCGGATACTACCTGTTCTGCGGCACGCTGGCTGAAATCGCCAAACCGGAGAGATGAGCAGAATCAAAGAGGCTGCACTGGGTGGGACTGAGCCTTGCGGAGTGTGAGTGATCTTTGCTTCCTGAATGCGCCCAGCACTTGCTGTATCTTGCACCACAGCATTTAATTAAACACAATGTGACAGTCTTTTAAAACATATGATTTGTTTCGTGCCCAATTTTGTCAGCCGTGGGTGGCACGGTCTACCTGGGGGAGAGCGAACCCTCACAGGGCAAGCCCAGTCGTCTTCTTCTCTTGCATTCTGCAGGCACGCGGTGTGTGCCCAATTAACCCTGGCTGCGTCGGGGGCACGCCATCACAATCATGATGAGTATCCACAGATTTGGTTACTACAAACAATCTGAAGAACCTGAGACCCCTTTTAAACCAGAGCATGTTGTTTAGAATGATAATAGGCACTGTGATGTGTCTTAGAATACTGCAGTCCCCTTTAAAGCTGTTGCCCACAACAGACTGCCCAGTGTCCCTAAAGGATGCTCTGTAGAGGCCTCTTTAGAGGCACCGAGGTCTCAGAAACTAAATTCAGAACCCACGTAAGCTGATGGTGGTGGCCACAAGTCACCCTGGTCCAGAGCACAGCTAACCCTGCTGTAGGGCGATCACAGGGGAGGGGCCTTCAGAGCAAGCAGGGAAAGCCTGGGTGGGAAATACGTACAGTTCCTCTGCCTCTGATTCCAGCCCGGAGCAACACGTTTTCACAGGAGCATTTTGTTTTTTACCATGAACTTGGTGTTCAGTCGATGCTTGTTCTGTTACATGGTGAGCTGCGCATGGCCTCAGGAAATTGGCTTTTTGACTGCTGTATTTTCTCCCAGGAGTTGCTATAACTAGGCTTCTCGCTTGGTGGAATTGTTGGGAAGAATGGATGAACCGTTCACGGGCAAGTCCAAACAGATGGCAGTCCGTACCACAGTCACCTCAGTGAGGGTGACAGGGGCACATCCGTCTCAACTGGATGCGCAATTCTCAGGTGGCTGCTTGCCTGTGTCACCTCCCTCAACCTTTGGAAGTCAGCAGAGCCACATCTTGGCTTATCTCACATCGGCATATGACGATTCCTTCTGCCTCTCCCCCCGAAACAATGGCACAGAATTGACAGGTGGCTACTTGAATGTCTCGTCACTGTATGGCTTTCGAGATTTCCGCTATCACTGTAATGCAGCCATGCCCTTTGGACCAGGGAAGCCTCCCCGTCTAGGGCTTGGTTTTCTGGACTGCTAGCTTGTGTTCAAGGATGTCCGCTTCCTGAGCCTGACACTAAGTCGTCTCAGGAAGCATTGGTACAACTGTAGCAATTTTCTCCAATTTGTTCCTGACGAAGAATTCTCTTCAAAATTGAGTTGGCTTCTTTTCTTTTGTTCAAAAATGCTGGTAAACACAATTAGCCTCATTAACCTCAGTTTCTGTTTCATAACTGAAAATTAGCCTACAATCACTGGTTTGCTGGAAAGCACAGTTGTAATTAGTCTTTAACTGACTGATACGAAAAATCTGTTTCTTCTTTCATTTGTCTGACATCTCAGTGCATAGGAAAACATGCCTCAACGCTCCCACACTGGCTGGCATTGGGACTGGGGTAAAAATAAATCAGAGATTTCAATCAAACATCTCAAGCTAAGACATGATAACCGATATTCTTTCACAAGGAAACTGGAGATGAGGAGGCATTTGTCAAAGAGGCGATGATGAAAAAGTAGATACCATCTAACCTTTTCCCAAGACCATGTCTAACATGTCCACAGAAGGTTGCTAGTATGCTGAAGAACCTGTCCTCCTCCACAGGCAAAGCAAAAGGATTATTCATTAAAGAAAAAAGATTAGGAAAAAAGTAGTTGCTCCCTTGGCATGGGTGAAGAATCACTATGTCAGCCCTGAAATCCATACTGTTAGCCAGGGCTACAACGCCCCGTTTGTGGGCAAGAGAAGAAGCCTCATTTTATGAGCAGCCCTGGCACTCATTCCCTGTTCAGGCCCAAAGACTGGAATCCCGGGCTTTGTGATCAGGTGGCTGGGGCTATGAGTCTCACTGAGGAACTCTATGGCCATCATCCCTTCAGTGACTGCTAGCCTATAGATGGGGTGTCCCATGTAGGAAGGCTGTGAATATTTCTTTTCTTTTTTTTAAATCCTCACTCAAGGATATGTTTATTGATTTTTAGAGAGAGAGGAAAGGAGACAGAGAGAGAGAGGCATCGGTGTGAGAGAACACATCATCAGTTGCCTCCCGTGTACGCCCCAACCAGGAATCAAACCCACAACCCAGGCATGTGCCTTGACAGAGAATCGAACCCTCAGCCCTTTCATGTTCAGGATGATGCTCCAACCACCCGAGCCACCCAGCCAGGGCTATTCATTTTCTTCTGATCAACAATCAGCTGAGATAAAGGGAAGGTAGTTTGAAGCAGTCTGGCCAGGTCTTTGGGTCTGAGTTTAACAGTGTGCTCTGGGGAGCCAGACCGTGACGGGCATTGGTTTGGTGCAGCCCATCCAGCAAACAATCATTATGAAGTCAACACTACATTTTTGTTTTTCTTCCAGTTTCTGTAGAGGGAATTAGTTCTTTATTTATTGTTTTAATGCGACTAGCTTCCTGGAGTGGTCACTGAGGTGGCAAATGGAGCAAGCATTCTGACGTGTGCCCTTCCAGGTGGCTGGCTTTGGGGGTCGCGTGACAGAGACGAACAGCTCAGTGAGACCTCGTGAGTGTATGTGTGCATGGGGAGTGAAAGGCAGTCCTTACTCAGACATGGGTGACTCTAAACAAAGCTCATGGTGTGGCAGGATCCCGAACTAGGAGGCGGAATACCTATGTGTGGCGAGCATCTTTTCCTGTCTTAGCCTCAGTTTCCCCTTGCTGGAGTGAGGAGTTTGTAGGTTGTAATCCCTCAGACCCTCCTTGCCCTGGCACCCTTTGAGTGGACACCAAACAAAGCCTTCATCTCCAGTCTGCACAAATGAGTCCTTCATATAGAAACAGTGTCCTTCTTTGTCTCCTTCACCTGCTACCCACGCTGCTGTGTTCTTTTCACTCCCACTGAAGGTTTTTAAGGTCTAAGCTGTTTCTCTACAGAGTCAGACAATGCGCCCCTGGCGTGCACAGGCTCAAGGACTGCGGAGCGCCTCCCTCACCAGGGCGGTCTCGGGCTGGACGGCTACGCGATGCTGCTGAGCCGTTTTGTCTTGCTGCCCAAACTGCAAATGAGAAATTTTATAATTCAAATTGAAGTTCTCCTGTGTCACTCCCTACACCTCTTATCAATCTCCATAATAGTGAAGTGAAATAGTTACTAAAATCAGGAAATAATCCAGGGCAATAAAGTAGCTTTTATTAGACACCTAAGGCATCAGATGCAAATAAAGTAATAAGAGAAGAAATTAATATTATTTTCTCCGTGCTCGACACAGAACGTGCCGCGTGACACTTGACTGAGTAGCAATATCTTCGAAACATCTTTCTTATTCTCTTCAGCATTACTTATGTAAGAGGCTCCGTCTATGCTATAACTGGGTTGGCAACAGCCATGGGGTTGGGCCAGATAACTGGATCTCATTACTGAGAGCTCCCTGACAGCAGTATCTGAGTCGGGAATGCTATCTGAAGAATTCCCAGGAAGGGGCCATTGGGAATCACTTTTTTCAAAGGATGACGACTGGGACTCTTAACTTGCAGAGATCTGTTTTTTGCTTTGCTGTCCCCCACCCTATTCTATTTTCCCTGGCCCCAGAGCCATATGCTTTTTCCATTTCATTTTCTGTTCATTTCAAATAAGCATCACATATCCCACGGAAAGAGGAAAGAGCTTGGGGGTGGTTATTTTGACAAGACGCTCAGCGCAGGGACCTCCCTCTTCCTCTGGCACTCATTTTTTTTGCATGTTTCTTTTGGGTAATTGAACACAGAAAGGTCACCTAGCATCCTGACAATTACAGGAAGCTGTGGGAGTAGGGAACATAAAACGAAAGCAAACAATCAATATGAGGACATCAGCGCTGGGTTTTTGTTTTTCTTCCAGTTTCTTTAGAGGGGATTAGTTATGTATTGATTATTTATATGCCACCTACTTCCTCAAAGATTTTTGAAGCAGACCAGTGTGATAGCATCTCAGTAACACCTGCAGGCTCCTAAATTTAATTTCTTGGCAAAATAACAAGCCCGTACAAAAATCTGATTTGAGTACTTCTAAGTGGCCTCAGTGAAAACATCTGCATTCACTTGTTCCAGTGTCCTGTCCCACCAGCCAGTCATGTGATCTTCATTTCAGGGAAGTGCTTGCTTCCTGGCCTTGCCCAGGTGCATGTGTTAAACCAGATGCCAACCACCAGACTTGACTCGTTCCGTATCTTGCACCTTTTCAGCCCAGCCAGGAAGGAGAGCTGTGTTCCCCAGCCCCACCCTCTGAGGGCCTTGTGTCAGAATGCACCCCCTTTCAGTAGAGCTGCTTGTTTAGAGGCTAGCCACCCTTTCAGAGCTCTTCGTATAGTTGGTATCGTGAGAATGGTCATTTTGAAGTCCCAAATCCTTTTCATTAACCTGAGTGGTGGGCATTCTCCAGCCATATCTTGGGCTTGCTCCACGGTTTTATCCATACTCTGCCTTTTGCCTGAACTGCTTCCCATTTATACTGCCTGACATTATCCTCAATCCCCCTCATTCTTTGTCGCTTTATTGAAAGAGTACTACCTCTTAAAAAAAAAAAGAAAGATTACTACCTCCCGAAGCCTTTGGTATCAGTTATCAGCTGTCACAGTAGAACTGAGTAACAAATAACCGATGGAGTAGCACACCACAGCAGATATTTGTTTGTCCTCACAAGTCTACAGGTCATGGTTCTATGGTCTCAACTACATTCACCCACATACTTGGATCTGCAGACAACTATGTGATGGCAGAAAGATCTGCCAGTCCTGGCAGAGCTCTCTCACCTGTGAGGGGCTTGGACGACTGTGAGGCGGCCTAGGACAGCCTTAGCCAAGGCACCTGTTTGCTTTCACATGGTCTCTCACCCTGCAGCAGGGTGCCTGGGCTTGGCCTCGTGGTGATGACAGGGTTGTGAAAGAAAGAGAGAATGTGCAAGGCCCCTTGGGTCTTAGGCTCAGAACTGGCACACACATCACTTCTGCTGCTTTCTATTGGCAGAAGCAAGCCATAGGCTGACTCAGTTTCAAGGGGTGGGATCTAGAATCTACTTCGTATGGAAAAAACTGTGAAACCTCATTGCAGTGCGTGTGGGTAGGAGGAATGAAGCCTGGGGACTTGTTGCCGTCAATCTATCACAGCTTTACTAATTGCCTGGCTTGAAGAAGCTTTTAATTGTAGGTTGTTTTTTGTTTTGTTTTTTTTACTGTTTTGTAGCAATTTTAAAATATAGTTTTATTTGGGCACTTTCTTTTTAAAATTTTTTTATGAGTCTGTTAAAGTCAGAGGCCCTGTCTCATTCATTATTTGGGCCTCAAGCTGCTTAATTCAGTGACTTACCCCTTCCAAGCATTAAGCACATTTAAGAATAGAAAACAGCCTACAAATAAATCAAGATAGGAAACATAAGTACACTGAATCTTAAATCTGAGATGACCTTAAAAGTTTATTCCATCATCCTGTCCTGTAGTAGTATGTAAGTGGCTCTAAATAGAAAGTCTATTTTAAAAATTGTTTCAAAATGAAGATTCCCCTCTTCCTCTAGTGAATTCCAATTGCAAACTGTGCACCATCTACGCATCTTAACACTCCAGCCTCAATTTTCCAGTGTCTTAGCACACAGAGGAAAGCTATTTTCCCATTTTCATCTTGGCCTTCACAGTCCGCCTTCTCCTGGTCACTATGATTCAACTACACAATTCGTTGATGACAATGACTTCTGCTTAGCATTTCAAGCTGCGAACAGAGCCTGAGTGCGAACAACAGTGCTCTGTACATAGTAGGTGCTCAATAATTGCTTGTTGAACACAAAGATGCAAGAGATTTCTTCTACCTTAGGATCTCCCATTGAATCGAGGGTTTTCCTTACTAAGATCCACTACCTGAGCCTGTGTGGAATTCTGGCTTCTCTGATGTCTTTGGGTCGTCCTTCCTGAAACACGGCTCCCAAGGGAGTCAGTCCACCTCAGCCCTTCAGAGCATGCTGAGAGCCCATCTGCTCAGTATCTTCCATCCAGGCCTTTGGCCAGAATTGTATTTTAGGAAGATGAAGCCAATGCAGAAGTGGGCATGTGAGCTCTGTTCTGAAGAGAAAGAGAAGGTGGAGCTCTATATTGATTCATTCATCTTGAGAGCTCTTCCCTCTGCAGAATGGAATTCAATTAATATTTCAGGATTTTAATGAAACGTTCTCACCCTGATGTCTACTGTCACCATTCATTTGAATTCTAGGTTTGCAGAACTCAGTATTAAAGAAGGTCTTTTATAATCAGTACATACCCTCATAGTTTTCCTGGCTTGATTTAATTTCCTAGCTAAACCACTGAGAAAGAGCCTTTTTAAAAAAAATCACCCAGGAAACAGGTCTTTTTTTCTTTTAGGCCTTATTTAATGTATGATTCTGTGCCCTTTATTACTAATTATAGGTCTGAATGCTTTTAACCTCAGTTTACAACACAATGCATCTTTCAGACACTCCCTGAATCAGCCTCTTTGAGTCTATCACTGTGATGGTTCACTTTATGCATCAACTCAACCAGACTGCAGGTGCTCAGATATTTGGGCATCGTAATAAAGGTTAATTCTGGGTGCCTGTGAGTGTGTTTCCGGAAGAGACTGACATTTGAATCTGTAGCCTGAGTAAAAGTAGATTGTCCTGCTCACGGCCAGTGAACATCATCCAATTTGTTGAGGGCCTGAAAAGAACAAAAAAGTGGAGAAAGGGAGAATTGCTTTTCTCCCCACCCGACTATTTGAGATGACACATTGGTCTTTGGCCTTCATGCTGGGACTTCCACCATCAGTGCTCCTGGTTCAGAACTTTGGACTAATATTGGAATGTATGCCTGACTTTCATGTGTCTCCAAGCTGTTGGCAGCGGACTGTGGGACTTCCCAGTCTCCATCATAGTGTGAGCCAACTCCTCATAATAAATCTACTTATATGTATCCGAATGGTTCTGTGTCTCTGAAGGACCCTGACTAATAGCGCCCCTTGTGGTGATACCGTTATGCCTTTGTGATTACATGCCAACCTGATGTCTGGCTCCTTCTGGCCATTTCTCTTGTACTACCAGCATATCTTTATCAACAGAAGTAATTCAACTGCTAGCCCTGCCTACCTCCTTACCTTTCAGGAAGGTCTATTATTCTCTGTGGTTTTCGAGATTCTATCTTTTCTGAATTCAAATCTTCCTTGAATCTTAGTCTTTTCTATGAGAAAAGAAAATTTTTTTAATTTTGCCTTTTTAAAGGAAAACAAATTCCCTCTCTAAAATCATGTATTTTCTCTTCTGTAGTCAGAGCCTCTTTGAAATTTTATATAGTACTCTCTTAAGACTGGCTAGAAAGAGTTACCAGCCCTGCAATTTAGAGTGATAAATTACTGGCTAAAATCTTTGCAATGGTGTGTTCCAAAGTGTTTCAGAATGAAATCTAAAGGGTAGCCTTAAAGTAACTTTTTACTCTATAATTATTTGCTTCTGATACTCTCCCAGAGATTTCACCTAATAATACAGGCCTCTTCTTTTTTTCTTTATTTGCCTTTATCTTTTGAGAAACACTTTTATTCCTCAGATACTTGAACGAACCTGCATTGAATAACTACAGGTACTGAGGATGCACAGACGAATGCCCTCGGGCTGTGCAGGGAACACCGCGTGTCTTCCCGCAGTCAGATCAGAAGCCCGAGGTGCAGACTAGGAATGCTTGGGTGAGCCTTTCCCTCTTTCATCTCACTCCCTCAGGTCCCAGAATGATGCTGAGCACTGGGTGTTCATCTAGTTAGCAAATAAGACATGGAACAGGTTTCTTTCTTGTTGTTAGGATGCCGTTTTAAGGGGAATATCTCTAATTTTTTTCTGCCACTTTTGAATACTAGTCTGTGACTGTTGTCCTAAACCTTGTTTTACCCCATTTCACGTAGTGTAGTCTTTATACTGTAAACTATGTATGCTCTCTTACTTTTTCTGGCTGTGCTTTGTCCCCTCCTAGAATTTATATTTCTGTGTCTCATCCACCAGCCCTTCCTGTAAACTCTCAGGCACAGAATTTATTTCTGCTTTCTGTAATCTTGCTTTCCAACCATGAATAATCCACCTATCTCTCTAAGGACCACTGACCTTTCACTTCTTATCATATTGACATAGTTTTATTTTGTGTCTGTAGTTTTTACATACTTTTGCTTCGGTTCTCTGGTCTGAGTTCTCTTTGCCCAGTTTTGCATGCTGACTCCCTAATTTGACTTCTCAGACCCCCACCTTCCTCCTCTTCCTTTACAGCGTTTCCTCCACCCCCACTCTCTTCTGCCTTTCTCACCAGCACTCTGCTCTCTGTTCAGCTGCTTAGATTCCAGCTTCTCTTGCATTCAGTTCACTTACCTCTCTGTCCTTAGCTTCCTCCTCTTGCCTGTGCTCAGTCCACTCTTCTTTCACCTGACAGTGAAAACCAGAATATACAGAGATTAGAAAGCTCTTTACTCACCCATCCATTGCATCAGTCGTCTCTGCCACCCGCTCACGGCATTGCACTCACCCCTGAGACTCCGGGAACAGTGGCCCTTAATGACAGGACACTGCTGTGAGAAACATGGGCAATGACTTACAGCCTCTCCTAGCACAGTGTCCCCTGCTCCCCACCTCCTCTTTTTTTAATTTTAATTTTTATTTAGTTATTTTTCAAGTACAGTTTTTTGTCTATTTCTCCCATCCCAGCCCCCCCCCCCGTCCGTGCTCCGCACTTCCCTCCCATCTCCACCCCCCCAGCTCTCCTCCCTGTGTCCTTCACATTTGTTCCCCCAAATCCCTCCCCCTTCCCCCTTAAATTCCCTTCCCTCTCCCCTCTGCTCACTGTCCCCCTTGTTCTCTACTTCAGTGTCTTTGGTTTTTGTTTTTTGGTTTTTTTTCTGCTTGCTTATTCATTTTGTTGTTTAGCTTCCTGTTAAAGGTGAGATCATACAGTATTTGTCTTTCAGCACCTGGCCTATTTCACTCAGCATAATGCTTTCCAGTTCCATCCATGTTGTTGCAAAGAGTAGTAGTTCCTTCTTTCTCTCTGCTGCATAGAATTCCATGGTGTATATGTACCACCATTTTTTGATCCATTCATTTACTGTCGGGCACCTAGGTTGCTTCCAACTCTTGGCTATTGTAAATTGTGCTGCTATGAACATTGTGGTGCATAGGTTCTTTGAAATTGATGTTTTAGGATTCTTAGGATATAATCCTAGCAGTGGAATTGCTGGGTCAAAAGGCAGGTCTATTTTTATTTTTCTGAGAAAATTCCATACTGTTTTCCATAATTGCAACAGTACCAGTCTGCAATCCCACCAACAGTGAACTAAGGACCCCTTTTCTCCACAACCTCTCCAACATTTGCTGTTTGTTGCTTTATTTATGATAGCCATCCTGACTGGTGTAAAGTGGTATCTCATTGTGGTTTTAATTTGCATCTCTCTGATAGCTAACGCTACCCACCTCATCTTTATTGGCTACTGAAAACCTATTGTACCATGCAAGATATTTGTCTAATACTTCGGCAGTTCCAAACTTACAGAAAAGTTGTAAGAATAGTAGAAAAACTTCCATATACTCTTGATGCAGCGCCCCATTCAAGTTTTGCTAAATGTCTTAGCAACATCCCTTACAGCTAAAGGCCCACACCAGGACCACCCATTAGGACTAATGTCCATCCCTCTAGCCTTTCAACCCAGAACGGTCCTTACTCCTCTCTAACCTCCATGACCTTGACATTTTTGAATATTGCAGACCAGCAATTTTGTGGGATCTTCCTCAATTTGGGTTTTCCAGTGCTCCCTTGTGATGAAGCTCCCCATTACATATTTTATGGAGAGGCTGTATTTTATTACAGATACTGTAGTTCACTCCAATGCATCCTACCCAGGGGCACATAATGGCTGTCCTATAAGTAAAGGGTGCTGTTAACTTGGATCACTTGATTGAGATGATATCTGCCAGGTTTCACCACTATAAAGTAACCCTTTTTTGCTTTGTAATTAACGAATATATTGTAGGTGATATTCTGAGACTACATAAAATTCTATTCCACATCTAATTTTTACCCACAAATTTTAGCCACCTTTGGTGTGTTTCTTGACTGAACTAATTAATACGTCAATGGAAATAGTGGTTTACCAATGCCATCATTCCTTTACACGTAGTGGTTGATTTCCTATCTTAAGAATGAGCTTAAATTCACTAGTTTATCTATTCATTTATTTATGTCAGTGGAGGCTCATGGTTTCCTATTTTATTCAACATGCAATACAATCTCATGTTATGTATTTTGGTGCTCAGATTGTCCGTGTTTGTCCACTGGGATTTCTGACCAGTCTGTATCATTCTTTGATCACTTTCTTACTTTCTGTCACAAAAGAAGATGCTCCAAACTTACCTTGCTCTGTGCCTGGCCCAGACCTGGGACATCAGTGATTTATATATGTATATGTGTACATGTGTGTATGAGTGTATACATATGCACGTGTATACATATGCATATATGTGTATACACACATCCTACATTTATTGTCTATCTTTTTAACTATATTGGAAACCATGAGTGCTCACTGATATGTCCAATCCCAATCCAACACCACAGGGTTTATTCAGGCTTCCCTCCTTTGATAGTGAGAGACAGGGCTCCCCATATCTCCATCTCCCCATGAGTAACCGCCCTTCTGACCTCCCTGGCTGCTCTCTCCTCTTTGCACGCCTAACCCCCGCTTGGGCCTGCCTCCCTCAGATAATCCACGTATTTGGAGCTGCCTGAGTGGCTTTTTGATAAAGGAAGGAAAGAAACCAATTTTTTTTTAAAGAAGGAAAGAGGAAAAGCAAAAAATCAGTGCTGAGTATTTTATTTACTCAAACTACATTTGTTATTTGTATCTGTCTTTGAACTTAGGCAATTACTTCTTTACCATTTATGTAATTATCCTAAATAATTAAATAATATATCTTTCACTATTTTGCTCTAATATTTTAATTTTTGTTGACAGCATGTGTTATTTCTACAAAAAGTCATTACTCCATTGTCTTTTAGCATGAATAAGAATATGAGACACCCAGTTTAGTGCTGTGAAGAGAATAATATTTGTTTTGATCAAAATGGGTTTTTAGGCTGAATGAACAAGCACCTCCAAAATTTCAGTGGCTTAACACGATGAATGCTTAGTTCTTGTTCATACTATGTAGTCAAAGTGGGTAAGAAGACACAGAGTCTCAATGACCCAGACTTACAGAAGCCTCATTTCTAAATGTGTTCCCATAATCTCCATACTTGCAGGAATCGACTGTGCCTGATTGCACACTGTTCCAACCAGGAAGCGAACTACTTCACTTCCACTTACCTGTCCTTGGCCAAAGCAAATCACATAACCACACTCCCCAGGAGGTGGAGAAGCGCATTCCTACCAAGTGACCACACGTCTTGAAAGAGGAAAATATGAAATAATGGAGAAGGGCACTCAAGACTCTCCTAGTGTCCTTTGACGAGGGACAAAGGCCAATGTTCTGACTTTGGCTCTATCTTTTACTACCAGTCTGAGCTGCTATGGTTTCTATTTATTTATCTGCCAAGCAGGAAAACCTAGCTCATGTGGTTATTGTAAAAGAATACAAAAAGTGTTTTTACAAAATGTAAATACTGTAAGAAGCTGGAGAACACCCTTACTACCATCCCTAATATAACGCCCCCAGATGGCAGGTGAAGTTCCGGAGAGCTGTCTGACCCGGTGGGCTGCACACTCCAGGTGCAGAGGGAGACAGTCTGCCTTCTGACTGTAAAAGTAATGGGTGCTTAGTGTCCATCCTCTGCCCAATACAACAACATGTGAGTGTAAGTAAGAAAATACCAAAACCCTTTATTTCAAAACAGAACAATGTTTCCTTTTTGATACTCACCCTTCCAGTTTTTTCTACATATACTGTAGTAGTTGAAATTATGCACCATATTTGCTGTATTTATTTTCAAAATTTGAACCTATGTGCAGTATTCTTCAATCTTAAGGTTTAAACTTTTTATCTTTACTTATTTGTTTTAGAAAGAGAGGGGAAGGAGGAGAGAGAGGGGGGAACACTCGTTCTGTTGCTCCACCCACGCACACGCTCCTCAGTTGACTCCCTTCTGTGCCCTGACTGCAGATGGAGCCCGAGACCAATGGGGGCGGTGCTCCAACCAACTGAGCTACCGGGCCAGGGCTAAATATTTTCTTAAACTTAATACTAAACTTTCAATATTTTCTCATATAATTACAACATTTTAAATACTGTTTTTCAAAGCCACACACGTAATACTTCATAATTAATTAAACATTCATCCAACACCGGGCATTCAGGCTGTTTTCACACCTGTGGCATTCATGGTCCTTTAACTCTGCTGAGGATGAGAGAAGTCCTCGCTTCCACCTTCTCCCAGTCCTGAGCCTCAGATTCCTCCCTTGTCCTCCTCTCCCTGCTCCATGCTACAGTCCCAGGGTCATTTGGCTGCTGGCTGAACTCACCCAGTGGAAGGCACTAAGAGACGATTGCAGGATGGGGGGAGTGAAGATGCTCAGCTATTTCTCCCCTCTCACTCTGCTCAGATGGTTTCTCCGGCAGCAGCCACCAGGCAGGATCCCCCCACATGACCCAGCTCCTTGGTTCAAGTAACACTCCTTCCTTTCTTTGTCTCCCGCCAAGGTTAAGAGAGTGGCTTGTGGCTGTTGCTAATCTCAACATTATCTCATTATCTTCTGGTGCACAGCTGCTCCAGCACTTGGGTTACCAATTCCCTGCATTAAATTTGTTCTGTTGGAAATACCAGCTGGGGAAAAAGTAGGTTTACAGTTGTTTGTATAGAAAATAATACAATAATTAATAAATAATAACACAGGAATAATCTGCATTTCATATACTCACCACTGTAAACCTACTTCTGACTCAGCGTGTACTTGAAAAGCTTTATATTTTCCTGGCTAGACTCCCATTTATTTATTCACACATCAGGCTACTATAGTTTCTATCACTCTTTCTTTATCCCCAGCCCTGGCTTGTGTTGATCAGGTATACCTCGTTGAAGAACCAGAACCCCATTAAAGCCAGAAGTTCAAACAGACAAACAAGGAGACAGCCATTGGAAGGATAACTAAACAGCACACATTACCTACAGGTGAGACGCACAGCTGGGAATCACCAGGGAGTGAAACCAGGAACTGCTCCCTTCATTCTTTTCCTTTGCAGAACAGAGTAAACGTGAAAGTCATATGTACACGCAGTCCCAATTCTACATAACTGCTCAAAACTAGTGGCCAATGTGAACTAAGTAGATCTATGTCTCCCCACTTCTTATTAAGCCTCACTTGTCTTTGGTGTCTAAAACTCAAGCAATCAGCTGTTAACAGGAGTGGGGTGTGAAGAAGGTCACCTGCCCCTCTGCTTACTTGGCTGGAGGGGGTGGGACACATTCTCTGAGAAAGGCCAAGGGAAGAGCCAGCACCTCCAGTAGCATGGCCACTCAAGCCTATCATGATACTAAAAGCTATACGGATTTACTGTTTCTGGAAATACGACATATCACTGCTACAGAGAAACCTCTCCTAATAGAGAACACATAAAACTGCAGGATAAATTATAAAAGAACAGCAACAATAATGATATCTTTTTGGTTTACGGCTGAGCAGGTGGTAAAGTTAGGAAAACCACTGGGGCCTGAAATGAAGACAAGCTCCCTCTATGAATGAAAGGAGTGAGGGAAATTGATCAGGGGGAGTATAACAAGTATTGGCGTTGGTGACGTTTTATTATGTAAGCTTGGTGGTGGGTATAAGTGTACTCATTTTATTATTATTTAAACTAAGTTAAAATGTATACTTGCATATATAATATATTTAGTGAAATATTAGGTTGACCAAAAAGTTTATTTTTTTCATAAAATAAAAGACATATTTTTTTCATTTTCACCAATAACTTTATTGATTTAGATATTTGGAGTATGTCAGCTATCTCCTGCTATTGGCTTCTAGTGGGTAGAGGCCAGGGGTGCTGCTAAACATCTTCCAATGCATAAGACTGCCCCACGACAAAGAATTATTTGACCTAAATGTCTATAGTACCAAGAAGAAACTTTGCAAACCACTTTGACATGCTCGATCAGTCACAGCACCTTCTCCATACACTGTACAAATCTGTTCTTGCATTTCAGTTACGTTTTTACCTTTCTTGAAATAATAAAGCATAATATGTTGAAAATGTGGCATATCTTCTTCCATCTTCAGTACAAAAATGGCTGCACAAAAATTTACCAATTTTGATAAGTTTTTTAAAAAATTCATGCTAATATGACAGCTGTCACAATACAATCTAACAAAATTATTTCAAATGAAGTTGAAGACAACTAAGCACTACTAGAGTCACTGTACAGAAAAAAACTAAATGAACTTTTTGGCCAACCCAACAAAATTAATTTAATATATACAACCTGGAAATACTTCTAAATCTCCATTCATAACTGGCCAAAGCTTAGTTTGGAGAGAATAAAGATTTTAGAATGTGTTACCCTTGCTCTATTTCTATTATTGCTGCTACAGAAAATCATTCACAGCTGCAAATCTCCATGATGTTTTCGACTCTAGCCTGAAAATCATTCATAGATGATCTCTATGAAGTGCCTCCTTCACTTACCACTGTGGCGGGAGGTTACTAAAAAATTTCCCATCATTTTGATGAAAAGAAAGTCATCTGTGAGACCCTTTCTTAGGACTTCCAGGTCTTGAGTTCCTGTGTCACCACATCAAACAAACCATGTGGCTGCAGCAGCTGTAGATGAAAAGCGTTCATTTTCCATTTCACTGGGCTTTTGCTGTTTCATGTTTAATTCCTAATCCTAGTGAACTCGCTAGGCAAGATGTGTCCATGGGTCCTGGGTCTTCCCATGGGCCACTCCCCGTTGGCCTCTATTCCTCTCCCTTTGTCTATAGTCTAAATGTCTATCCTCCAGCCCTTCCAGGTCCTGCAGCCTCCCATTTAGCCTCCGTTTAGTATTTTCAGGAGGAAGTTGCCTCTTGTTCTCCCCAATAATTGGAATACTAGCAGAGACTGTGCTTTTATATTAATTTACAGGACAGTAGGCTCCTCATTTTAAGTGTTTATTTCTTTTTAACTCTTGCATCACTCATGTCTGTACTTCTGTTTACATTAGCCACATTTAAAAGTCAGGTCAGGCTCCCTTGTCAGTCATGGTGCCTGAATCTCCAATTTGGGGGCCCTGTCTCCTCAAAACATGGCATCTTTTCAGTTTCCCTGGGATCAGCCTTGCCTCCAGGGTTTACCTCTCACCACTTGTTTTCATGTAGCGTTTGCAATGGTAGGCTGGAGGGAATCATAACAGCTAGTGAGGCTGGTTGTTAATATTCAGGGATTTTGTAAGGCAGTGGTTAAGCCATTGGTAGCTTGATATTAGCCATGATGGGAGTGTCTATACAATGGAAATTAGCAGATACTATAAACGAGGGCTTCCCCTGTCGCCCAGAAAGCCAGTTTCCCAGCATACCACTGCCTTTGGGCAATTAAAGTGAAAATGATTAAAAAATAAAATATTTTTGAGAAGATAATCAGGAAATTTTTATTCTTGAGAATACTTAGAAAATATTTTTTACAAAGCTTCCATCAAAAAAGTCACCCATGCCCTGACCGGCGTGGTTTAGTGGGTTGGGTGTCACCCCATAAAGCAAAAGGTCGCTGGTTCAATTCCCAGTCAGGACACATACCTCGGTTGAGGCTGGGTCTCCAATCAGTCTGGACACATGCAAGAGGCAACCAATCAATGTTTCTCTCACACATTGATATTTCTCATCCTCTCTTTCTCCCTCCCTTCCCCATCTCTAAGAATAAATAAATAAAATCTTTTAAAAAGTCTCCCAAACAGGTAAGCAAAGATTTTCTAGTGGAAACAAAAAATGCTAAACATAATAGTAATAAATCAATAAACTGGCCTTTACCCAATTTAAAACTTCTTACTAAAAACACTGTTAAGGAAGTGAGAAGGAAACCCATGGACTGGAGAACGTCCTTGCCATACGGCGAGGCGCTCGGATCCAGGACGCACACAGACTTCTCCCGCAGATGATGAAGGATGACTCCGTGAAGCCAGAAAATGCCTAATAATCACATGATTAAAAGACTCAGTGTCATTATCATCAGGGCAATAGAAGCTAAAACCACCACGGAATGCTGTTTCACATCTACCTGAGTAGCTGAAATCCCAGAACGTGTCCAGCATGCAGACCCCTAGAGTGCTCAGACTCTGCTGGTGGAAATGAAAAATGCTGTAACCACTTTGGAAAACTGTCCGGCAGTTCCGTATAATGTTCAACACACATCTACTCTTTGATCTTGCCACACTACTCTAATCCGAGAGAAATGAAAATGTACCCACAAAAAGACTCGCACAAGGATCTTTATATTACACTTGACCTTAGCCAAAAGGCCAAGAAGTGCTACACACGAGAATCTGTATAGTAGCCTTATTCATAATAGATCCAAGCTGGAAACTACTCAGATGCCTATCAACAGGAGAAGGAATACACACATTCTGGTACATTTATACGGCGGAATACGACTCAACGATAAAAACAGACAAATCATTTACACATGTAACATCATGGATGGATATTAAAAACTTGTTGAGAGAAAGAATCAGACGCCAAAGACTATGTACAGTATGCTTCTATTTACATGAAGTTCAAGAGCAGACAAAACTCATCTTTGAAATCAGAACAGTGGCCACCTGGAGTGGGGACAGGGCGGGGGGCGGAACACCTGGACAAGGACACAAGGCAACTGTCAGGAGTGATGGAAACATTCCATGTCTCAATTAGGGAAGTGGTTGCACAGGTGTGTATAGTTATCAAAACTCATCTGAATGTAAATTCAGCTTAATAATAATAAATAAAATGAATAGAAAAAAATCTGCTCCCAAAGTAGCAATAAAGAACACAGCCGAAATGAAGTAATTTCATCAAGTCTCAGGACAATGAAGAAATAACATTGTATCTGGTTTAATGATGGAAAATATATATCATCAGATAGTATCACGCAGAGAGTCAGGCCGTAAGACAAAAGGAGCAGAGAGCAGAAAGCAATTTCACCTTATGCCATTACACATTTAGCATGATATTACACAGAAGCTCTCCACCAATTATTTTATTTCACGTTAATGGCATCTCAGGAGCAGTAGTTTCATTTCTGACCTTAAAAAAGAAGCAGTTTGGCCTGTTTACTCATACTGGTGGAAGTAATAAATCCAATAAATCACTACTGCCTCCCATGCACCTTGGCCGGCATGGAGCTGCTGACTGACGCAGGTTGCTAATTGCTGTCCAGGCACGGATCTTCCGGGGGGAAGATCAGAGGAGGGCAGTTACGGTGAGGATGTCTGCCTGTAATTTGTGGGAACAGCTTAGTCTGAGTTTTGGAAACAGATAAGGTGAGTATGCCCTGCTGTGCCCGATGGGTACCACTATGTTCACAGAACCAAATGGCTTCTGTGTCTCCTGTCCCGAGGGGTGGCACTTCATGGTCACCGGACACGGTACCCTGCAGTCTTCGACTTTGGGTTAGCTGTGATTTTATTATAGAAGTCAGATAGCCCCAGCCCATCTCTCACTTTGACTTTCACACCTTTAGTGTCCTCCTTGACGTTTCTGAGAATCCCTGAGTGGCCCCCTTGTGTCCTGGAGTCACCTGTGAGGACTCTGTCTTAACCAGCTCACTTTCTCAGTCTCTTTGGCCTCTGGGGTGTTGGGACCTGCTCCATGAGCACAGCCCACCCACAGCAGCATTGTCATGTGGTGGACCCTCAACTTAATGGTTCACCAAGCTCTTCTGGAGGCCTGGAGAAACATGGGGGGTGGTGCATAGCACAGATGCAAACAGACTGACACAGGCTGCCGGACGTCAGCATCGCCCATCTCTCAGCGTTGGGCTCCCCGCCATCAGAAACCCATTCATGGGAGCGCCTTCCTCAAGCTGGCCTCCCTCATCTCGTCCTTGGGACCCGTGCTCACCTTACTGAGTCCCTTCCCCCAGCTCCCCTCCTCGCTGTTCCTGAGGCTGGCTCACAGGGAACAAACCCTTTGTTTCTCGTGAGAGCAAGCTCTCAGTCTCACTCATGATCACTTTACTATGCACAGTCAGGTTCTTTTGTTTTGACAAACCAAAGCCCCTTTAAATGAAAGAGTAGTATCTGCCTGCCCTCACTCAGTTTCTGCACACATACATATCCTACCCATTGGGATGAAAACCTGCCTTCGGCTTCATAAAGTGGTAGTTTTTCTTCCCATTAATTCATTTATTGTAAACTTTGGGTTGTTTTAGTACTACTGGTACCATTTCGGCTAGATGTTTGCAGAAGCTCAGTATTCTCTGGACCACCGCCTCCCCTAGGGCTGGATGGACGAGGGTGGGGAGGGGGCGGGGAAGGACAGCTCATCCATGTACCATCTACACGGTCTCTTGTCTGCCTAGAAAACCAATGTTTGCTTTCATATTTTTCAGATCTTTGATTTCCTCTATTTTACGGGCACTGAGATTAGATGAGCTAGTGTCTGCCTCTGTCACCCATGTCCCTTCCTCCAGGCCAGAGAGGCCCATGCATGTGACCCAGCCGTCACCACTCAGCAGCAACGAGTCCACCGCGCATTTGTGTTCAGTGCTTTGCAGCTGGTCGATTGCTCCCCACAGCAGCTTTCCCCTCTGATCCAGTGTGAGGGGCCCGGTGGAGGAGTCAAGGTTCCCCTTTCTGCTCAGTTTAGCCTCATCTGTGTTTCCTGACCACTGTTTTCTGAACCCTGGTTTTCCAAAACAGTTTTGGAATAAGCTTTGCTACGTTTTTTTTTTTGTATGTAAAATAAAAAAAAGAAAAACAGCAAGACCATCTGCTCTTAGTGCCTTGAGTCCACTGACCTTGGTTTTCACATTGTGGTGAGCTTCTCCTCCGTGAGACTGTGTGACTTCCGACGCACTGATGAGGCTAGAATAGGAAGTGCGGTCACAGGCGGGTACCTGGCTTGACAGGCTAGCAAGCTGGGGCACTGAGGCCAACTATAAACAAACCTGGATCGCATTTCCAAACAGGTTTAACAAAGAGAATATCTTGTTACAACAGAAAAAAATACTACTGATGAGAGCACTTTCAGACTGCCTATCTCTGGTTCCAAGTTACAATGTTTACCTAAAAAGAGCTGAACATGAATATGGGGCCTCTGGTATTCCAAGTTTACTAGCCTCTTTCTTGCATGCAAGGAATGGAGAAACTGGGGCTAAAAATGGAACTGTTCATTGGTTCTCCAGCATTTTCTACAGTGGCACACAAGAGACAGTGAAAGCTTTTTTTTTTTTTTAAGCAGCACAGAGAATTTTAGACATACGGCTCAGCTTAGAGCAACTTTAGAAGGCCACCACCAGATCCCCACCAAGACAGGCAGCCCTCAAGCTGAGTCTCTGCACCATCAGATACAAAAGGCGACTGAGGGGCTGACAATAGGAAAAGAGGAGGAATGCTTTTCCAAAAATAACATAATTTGGCTCCCTGAGAAAAGCGAAGCCAAAATGCAGGTTGTGTTCCTTCTCCTCTCCCTTGCTTGCTTCCCTGGGTAGAATCATTAATAAGCTTGGTGCTTATTAAGGTGAAATCCAAACGAGAGATAGAGAAACTGCCTGAATGATACCACTAGAGACCTAAAGTCTGAGGGCTTCCAGCTGACTCATTTGTTTCAAGACAGGAGATTCAGGGTGTGTTAGAGCCCTGCCGACCTTCGTTCAGCTTCAAAGGAAGAAAGGCAAGATGTACACAGCTCGTGTGTGATCCAAAATGATGGAAACAATTCCATCCTTTCAATCCAACAAATATTGAATACTTATGTGCCAAGCACTGTACTTGAGATGGGAAACATTTAAAAGGCTTAATTGTAGATTCTGCTCTTAAAATCTTTATAATTTAATTTCTCCAGAGGTGAGCCAGAGCGCATCTTCGTGAAAGAAGGCCCTCTATTGGCTGGGCTGCTGAGATGGCCTGGATGATTCAAATGGATCAGATCAGGTAATAGCTAAAGTGTGCTGTTGAGGGGCATCTCTGAGTCTCCGCAGTGGTGTTGCTGCAGTGATTTTAGGATTGTGCTAACCCACTCCAATCTTGGAGCGGCTTATCTTTGCCTTTTTCCTGACATCCAACTTCTGACTTGTTTTTGCCATATTGGCATCGTTCATGTGAAACACAAACGAAATCTCTTTCCCATATTCAGCCTCAGTTTCTCCGTATGGGTTCCTGTAGGATCAACCAGTTCTAAGTCATTCAGAGCCTCCTGGCAGAGGCCCAGCGCATTTAAAAGCTAGTCCATGATTATTGTGATTCCTTATGGTTCACTCTTCCCAGTCTGTCAGTCAAGTGTATCTGCTTAGTATCTTTATAAGTTACATCTATAAAGATGCCTCATTAAAAAACAGATCCTGGAAATACTCACCTGCATAACAGTCTCTTTTCCAGTTCTTTGGCATTGTTTTCTGTTTAATGAATACAAAGACTTCAGAAACATTGTGCATTTTAACTAAGTTCAGGAAAGACTGACGTAGGAATGATCTGCAGGAAATCTTCCCTTTGAACAAGAATCTGGCTATGTGGTGCTACACGCAGCTGTCGGCGGCCACGTTCCCTCCATCGTCTTTATAAGCCTAGCAGTGTGTGTGTGCAAGTGTGTGGTTGGAAAGTGGAAATGGAAATTAAACTAGACAGCTTTGCAGAAATTAAGCAATTACTATTTGCTGATATAATGTCAATTCATCAGTGACTCCTTCACAGTGTCAAAGCACATGACTTAGAAATTATAAAAATAACCACCTCACTGAGCAAGCAGATGTATTTGTTTAGGTGAAGCATCCAAGAATTACCTGACCCATCCAGCTCACCCAGACGACAAAAAGACAAGGCCCCCTGTGCCCATCAGCCCCCGAGGGATGCAGAAGCCTCTACTGCCCATGGTCCGCGGTTCTGACAGCGAAGAGAAGCACTTCTGGGAAAGACAATGACTTGTTTACTTTTCACGGAATTGAGCATTGAAGATATTTCATAATATGATCTGGGAAAGTGCCAGATGTTTCATTTCACTGTGTTCTTCTAGCAGGGCTTCAAGATATAATGCTGAGAAAGGCTAAGATATCGAGGTAGGTGTGAAAAAGGTAGGGACAAAATTCATACAAGCTTGAACTGCGGGAGGACACCTTTTATATAGCTGCTAGAATATGAAATTTTCTTACTTCAGCGGCAAGCTAATATATACCATAGATCTCGCTTTTACTTATTTCTCTTTCTTGTTTTCCTCCTTCTCCTCTTCCTTCCACTCCAGTTTTTCCAAAGATACTCTAAGCCCAGAATAGGAAAGTATATCTTCTGAATTACTTGAAAAAGATGATTATATGAATAAATAACCATCCCTTTGAATAAAGCATCAACTTGAAGACTTTTTCACTTGGCCCAAGGAAATGTACCCAGGAACAAATCCTGAGATGTTTTGAAATAGCAAATTCATTTTGCCAGAGACAAGCACTGAATGGAATGCTTTTGGTTCCTGTTCCTTTTCTTTCTTTTCAGATTTTCGAGATGCTAATGAACTGTGGCATTAACAAGAGGAACATTGGTTTGGGCTTTATCTTGGTCCTCTGTTACTCTGGGCCACTGTCTGCATCATAGTGACTACATCCCAATTGTCATAGTTACTGAATAACTAATTACCCCGAAACTCAGTGGCTTAAAACAACAAAAATATAATTGCACAATTTTTGCTGGTCAGAAATTTGGGAGTGGTTTAGTTAGGTGGTCTGGCTCAGGAACTCCAGAGAGGTTGCAGTCAAGATGTTGATGTGGGATGCAGGCAATGAGCTTGACTGGGCTGGAAGGTCTGTTTTCCAGATGGTGCACTCGCGGGACTGCTGGCAGGAGGCCTCAGTTCCGTGTGGTGTGGACCTCCCGTGGGCTGCCTGAGAGTCCTCATGACATGGCAGCTGGTCTCCCCAGAATGAATGCTCTGAGTGAAAGAGGAGAGAAAGAGAAGAAGCAGTAAGCCACAGGGCCTCCTATGATCCAGTCTCCAAAGTCACGCACTGTGTGCTTTGTTGTATTTCTTAGAATTAAGTCACTAAGTCCAGCCCACAGTCAAGGGGGGTGGGGATTGGTCTCTGTCTCTGAAAGGGAGGAGTGTCAAAGAATCTTGAGATGTACCTAACATTGTCTCACTAGTTAAGTAGAATTTCTAATCCAGTTGATAGGGAGATATCAATAAACGCGCAGAAAAAAGAGGAAGAGGAAGAAACAAGAACACAGCTGTATTCATATTGCTCTACATCCTGTTCTACTAATTTCCATCCTCATCCCTTCCCCCTCACCCCTTATTCTGACACTGCTCACAGCTTTAACTAACTTCTCCTGACTCCAATTGTTGATCTTACAAATGTTGAGATCTTAAAACATCCTGAACTTCTTAGGAAAAAGAAGCCAACACAGGCAGAAGCCCAGGTACCCTTAAAGTCTAGAGTCAAAGAAAGACAAAAATGTATGAATTAGAGAACAAAAGTGAAGTTATATGTAAAGAGAAAAATTATTGGCATGTGCGATCCTCTTTTACCTGATGTCTCTTACAGTTCTGGGAAGCATTGCTAAGACCTCTCAGAGGATACCCTGGGCTCCTTCTAAGGACGGGAGTAGGCTGTCTCACTTATGGGAGGGCACCAGCAAATCTGATTTCTCTTACATCACTCTTTTGCATTTCCTTTGGGCTTCTTGGGCCCAATTCTTCCAGCCTCTGTTGAGCAATAATAACAGTACTAAATCACTGTTAGAGTCTTTATGTCCCACCAGGAGGTCTGTTCTGATCAGCCATTCACCAACTTCCTTTCATGCTTACAGCAGGCAAGAAAAGTAGCTTCAGGGACTACCAGTTTGCATAGTGCAGTCAGTCCTAATGGCCTTATCACTCGGCTACCTGCTCTTTTTTTCCCAAAGGGAACACCAGTTAGTGTATGTGAGCCGGAGAGTCTGGCTGAACCATCCTATTACTGTTTTATATAAAGCACTTACTGAATTCCTAGAGGGAAGAGGAGTCTCCAAGGGGACTTGTCTCATTAAACTTCTGCCTGCTCTTCGAGAGGCTGGTGAGGATCTGAGAGGTGGTAAGCAGAGAGGCAAGACCTTTGGGGGGCTCGGTGATGCTAATGCACTAACCTTTGGGCAGAAGGGCAGCATAAAAGGGAAATAACCTCAGAGGGAGAAAAGGAGAAATGTGCTTTTCTCCTTTGTCATATTTAATGGTACTGAAGTAGAAACAAAGACATTTTTATGGCATAATAAGAAAATATGCCTAGTATCAAAGCATCTAGATTCCTGTACCTAAAAACTCTCATGTTTTTCCTTTTTCCTTTCTTTCTTTTTTAATAAAGAAAATTGTCTTTCTGTTTCTACCCCATGGGATTCTCCACTTAGCCCTAGACAGATAAAGAGAAGGGCTTCTGAAGATGTGGTCTTTTAAAAGCCAGACAAGAAACAACAGGAATTTCATTAAGAGGCCTCTGGCCATCATGTCTTTCAACTTCAGTTTAGGTTTATAGAAACCATTCACAGGGACCCTCTGGAAAAATGGCATTTCTTTCCCCCCACTCCCACCCTTTTTTTTTTTTTTTTGAGAAAACACCACGAAGACAAGCCAACTCCCAGGGAGCTGCTGCAGAGAACTTAGGGATTGCATTTGCAAAGATTTCCAGAGCCTACTGATGCATCTGAATGCAATGAACTTCACGTGGCACTTGATGCTACCACCAGGGCTCAGTCTGCAGAAAGAGGAGAAGCAAGTCCTTGGCACAATTAAGAACTTAATTGTGCCATTAAGAATTGTGCCATTTCTGTGCCATTTCCCCCCAGGATGGGGCTGGGAAGCTTCTACGTCATCCCCTTCTAAGATGTTCAACACAGAAGGGAGTCCAATTCTCCTCCCTCTTCCGCTGGGGGGAAGGGAGTTAGTAAATACTTACACTAACAAGTCTGAGGAGTGTGTGTGTGTGTGTGTGTGTGTGTGTGTGTGTGTGTGTGTGGTAGTAGATTGAGGGTAGCACCTCCCTCCAGTATCTGAGAACACCCGACTATCTCCTGTGCCCTCAGCAAAGGCCAGCTGCACTTGGAACAAAATGCTTCCTGAACTTCCTTCCCCAGGATATATTTTTTTTCCTTTTGGTGACAGCGTACAGACCCATAGTCATTAGGGCTAAAAGCAACTACTCTGATACTCCTTCTTTAGGACATTTGGTAGAACCATTTTCCCTCACCCCCTTTGAAATAAGCTGTGGCCATCTGACTTGCTTTGCTTACTAAAAGGTGAGTGGAAATAGCTTTGACACTTCTTGTTGAAGCTTTAGGAGTTAAGAATAATTTAACCACCTCTTTTTACTGCCGTGGTGATTGGCAATGGTCTGGTGATGGCTGCTTCCAAAGTGAAGATGTCTTGGGGCAGAGACCCCCTTATCACCACCACCAACCTTTGATGGACCTGAAGAGACAGTGAGAAGTAAGCTTTTATGATTATAAGCCACTAAGATAATTGGCCTATTAACTATTGCAGCGTAGTCTATCTTATCTTACCTGAATCTTCCAATCCCCTCTGGGAAAAGGTGGGGCTTTTAGCTGCCAATGGGAGTAAATCTTATCAGAAGAGTCTATAGTTCACAGAAACATCTCTTTGTATGAGGCGTGAAAGAGTCTTTCTCATTTCCAGTCCTGGAAATTTATGTTATCTAAGCCACAGGAAAGAACCGAGTTTCCGTAAATATTTAGCTATGTATGATTTTCCTGTGAAAGGACAGTCAACCAACTTTCAAAATGCTTTGTTGAAGTTTATGATTAAACTAATCTGTCTTTCTTCCTAGGCCTGTTTGTAACCCACAGCCAGTAAAACATATGCACGTAAGCTATTCCCACTCTTCATCCGAATGCACTTTATTACTTGGACAGAATTGGAATGGAAGATCATGAGCTAATAATGATGCTTCAACAGTGATGAAACCTGGCACCATTCTGTCTAAAGCTTAATTATTTTCTTAATGAACTTTTACTTACATCTGTCCTCTGCAGGACAGACTTTGGAAAAGATGTACTTTGGAAACTATAGAGTAAACAAAGGGTTATAAACAGTGGATTATCAGAGTTTTGTTCTCATCAAATGGGCAGTAGAAAGTATTGTATGTGAGGAGTCTTTATAGCAAGGCTCAGTATACAAGGGCTATGATTAGGATTATTTTAAAAATAGGAAAAAACCTTGGATATATATATATGGAATTGTCAGCCTGGGTTCCCCAGAACACAGAGTTTGAACACTAGTGATACACTGTAGGACACAGTTCCAGCGCATAGAGACTAAGGCTGGGAAGCAGGCGAAGCAAGGCAGGGTTTTGGAGCAGGCCACAACTCCACAGGAAAACAGAGCCGGCTGCTCCCTGGGCTCTGGAAATGTCATAAGAAACCATTGCACTGCAGAACAGTCTGTTGAGGGGAGGACAGGCGTGGTGTCTTCCTGTCAGCTTCTTTCTGCCTCCTGCCTCTTATTGGTCTCACTGGGTGTTAATTCTTCCCTCACCCATCTAAAGCCCCAGGCTGTGTTTCTCAGCCCTCCTGAGAAAGGGCCCATCTTCAGCCTTATGTCCAAGTGTTTCACCGATGCACCAAAATGAGGAAGACCTGAGCCTTTATAGATCTGATAAGGTCTGTATAGGGTATCTGAGCTGCTGCCACTGGTGACAGAAAACTGGGTGGCAGCAGCCAGGGCTCTCCATTGAGCAAAATCCAAGACCTAGGGACATGTAGGGGAGAGCAATTTGAGCAGGTGCATAAACTGAATCCAATACCAGTGCTTGGTGTTTAATTGTAAGAAGTATGATATGTCTATATGGAAACAATGCTTACAGTCCTTGAAATTATATTATATATGGGCAATTAAATACTTGTAATTAAGGATGATTTCAATCTGTTTTGGAGGACTGTGAGGCTTCTCAGAGGGAAACAGCTTTAATAAGGTTCATAATTAAGATATTACAAGCTGGGTCAGAGGTGGTACACCTCAAATGCCAAGATTATTGAAAATTATGAGGGCCAGTTAGCCTATTGGAAATTTTGAGGGGATGATCTTGGCATCAATTCTGCAAGAGTGGTCAGTGAGCTGTTTGTAGGAAATTTTTCAAAGACAAAAGGCTAGAAATAATGTTCATTACAGCCGGGTAGAGTTTGACAGCCTACATGCACCATTCACTCAAATAAACAAGGAAAGCTGCCCTGGCTGGTGTGGCTCAGTGGATTGAGCATGAGACGATCAATCGCAAGTTCTCTGGTTTGATACCTGTTCAGGGCACATGCCTGGGTTGTTGGCTAGGTCCCCAGTTGGGGGCAGACAAGAGGGAACCAGTTGATGTTTCTCTCACACATGGATGTTTCTCTCCCTCTCTTTCTCCTTCCCCCTCTCTCCTCTGTAAAATAAAATAAAACAAAGTCAAGACCTTAGATTGCTAGTCACTGAACTAGTTTGAATGGTAGGTTATGCCCCCTTTGTTCCAGAAATCACCCAGAAATCCAAACTGTGGGCATCATGTACACACGTGAGATGCCTTATGAGGGCATTTTCTGAGATGCAGGATGATCTGGAAGTGAAGGCCCGTAGGGCTGAGTGCGATTGGAATTTCTTCTTCCACGTGCACCGCCTTGTCATTGACCACTTATGCAGCACGAGAATGAAGGCTCCAACATGCCTTAAGAAAGCTGCTTAGCCCAGCCTTTCCCAAACTGACTTCATCATAGAAAACCACTCCTTTTTGCATGACAATAATCCACCTTCCAAAAAACTGGCAGTGTTTTCCTTAGAAGACACTAAGGCAAACTCCGGACTATTGAAGACGGCAGTGTGATTTGCTAGGCATTCTGGCGGCTGAGAGCCTGAGAACTGTGCTGCCTAGGACTGCTGTTAACATCTGTCTGTGACTTTAAAATCAGGCCACACAACCACATCTGGCCTCTGTGCCTTTGTTTCCCAAATAGAGCTGATAGTATATCATGGGGTCACCAGGAAGACCAGATGAAGAATGGATATGACGGCATTTTGGAAAAGTAAAAGGGAAGGAAAAACGAGTGAACTCTACTTGTTGTGGTCTATGATTGATTCAATAAGCACTCTCCTTTATACAAATGAGTTCTGTGCTGATCTGAGCAGGTTTTGCCTTTTCCGACAGGCCCTGGTGGAGTCTGTAAATGCAGAGCCAAGGAGAGAAGGTGCTGGGTGGTGGCCTGAGTGAAATGAATCCCACTGCCAGCTTCCCACCAAAACGCAGGTCCTTAGACCATGTTATTCAAAACCATTTCTTTGAAGGCATTAAGTGCTGAATAAATATTACTGAAATATGTGTGTGGCTTCTCTGCCTCGGAGATAGGAAGTGAGTAACTGAGTTTAGGGCCCACCCCACCCACATATCTCCACCTGCACGTGGGTAACTCTTCCTGCATGTGTCTTCTAGGTAAAATGAACACCACGAACAACAAAACCACAGTGTGAATCAAAACTAGAATGGCTGGACAGACAGGAAATTTGGGGCTCATCTTTTCTCTCTCTCCACTTGACAGAGGAATAAACTGACACCCCAAGGCTGTACCAACTTCTTCCCCTAGTCAAAATGACTGTTGGGAGTGGAGCAGCACCCATTTCCTCTTCATGCCAAACCAGTACCCTCCACTGCCAGGAAGCCTCATTTCCTCCTCCCCAGAGATCTGCAAACATTACTAGAGACCCACTAGCCCCTTAAATATAAATAAACCACAGAGGAAACATGTAGGAATGACATGAAGCCTCCAGAGGACGGCCATACGGCAAAGCAGTCTGCCTACCAGAGAAAATAGCTTTTCCAGTGGGGTTACATGGCATGGGGTTCTAGTGGGGTCACAGACTAAGGACAGACAAACTCGGTCAGGCTGGGTTCCTCAGAAGCAGAGCCCGGCACTGGCAGGGCAGAGCGAAGCCTAGCAAGGCTGTGGTCTTGGGTAAGGCCTTGCTGTGGTCCGATCCACAAACAGCTGTCCCTTTTTCAACGAGAAGGCGGGCTCTCTGTATGACCATTTATGGCAGGCGTTGGCTGTGGGCCTCTCTGGGAGTGGGGGGAGCTTGTCTTCCCAGGCAAGATGGCTCCTGTCCTCAGAGGCTGGTTCTTTGGAGAAGGCGCAGCTGTGAGTCATCAGCAGTCACCTCTCACAGTAGATGGGGTTGGGGCACTGGCTGGTAAAGGGGGTCTGGGCCCTGCTGCCAGAGCACCTACCCTGGGAGCATTGTGGGTTCAGAAGAGGGGAAAGATTTAACTGTGGGCAGAGAGGAAAGTCAGGCCTATTACCATTCCCTTGGAACTGGGCGTTTGCTTGGATCTGTCAAGGCTGGCCAGCGTATGCAACCATGCTCAGCCATCTGAAGAACGTGTTTGTCTTTGTTTTTTTCTGTGATCAGGGTCAGAAATCTATGCCCTGCCGAATTGCACTTTTCCTTTAGGGTTTCTCTCGCATCTCAATTGTAATAACCTAAGCAAAGATGACGGGCAGGTGTGGTGGTACCTGTTGCTGCTCTGGCAGCCATCCTGGTCCTCACGCTGCCCAGAGAAGCCATCGGGACATTCTCATCCTGCAGCGCGAGAAGGCGACTGTGGCGAGCACTCCTGGAAGGAAAACAGGGCGTGGTCCTGCCTGGATAAACCGGACAGTACTTATCTCAAGTTCCTTCTCAGTTCTCTCTGGTATGTGCACTTGAAGCTTCAGGCCAAATGTGGAGACGTCAGTGTTATTTTATTTGTATAAACATGTGCCAACTGTGCTCTAAACAAACAAACCCATTAAATTTAAAAAAAAACACCCACTGTGAACAAAATGTTAATTATTTACTTTGGAGAGATTTGACCATGATGCTCTGACATAGCATTTTACTGTTGGGAACGACTTTAGGACGATTCTCCAACTTCCTTATTTTAAAATGGAGGAAACCGAAACCCAGAGAAATGGAAATACTTCAGCCAAAAGCACAAAAGAAGACGTATTATTCTTGAAAAACAGACAAACACAAAACCCCTGAGGCTTGTATGGAGAGCCAAAGAGCCAAAGCTGGTCCCGTGAGACAGACACACTAAGTTGATTAGGCCCCAGAAGCTGCCATTCAGGAGGCACAATGCACCTCAAATGGCCCCCGAAACACTTGACCTGTGCTCCGTGTGAAGTCATCAAAGGATACTGGGCCATACTGGGAGGCAGAGGTAATGAGATCAGCCTGGGGGGATTGGGAGGAAGTCTTTGTGGAGGCAGGAATATTTATGTTGGCACTTAGAGGATGAATCCGATTTTGAAATTCAGGAAAGCGAGGAAGAACGAGGAGTAAAGACGGCACCCCCACGAAATGCACAGTCTGAATAAGGCACAGAGCGGGAGGAGCGGCACTTTGCAGAGGCAGGCACAAGAGGAGAGCTGGAATGGACTTTAGAGGAGAAGTGAATGGTGTGCGAGCCGTGGGTTTGGGAACTAAACCTCGAAGGGGAGGTAGGAGGGATAGAAATGAAGAAGACTGAACTCCCAAAGCAGATTTGACCTGTGAGCAGGGATTTAAAGAGCAAAGACTGGGGCCTCTTAACTACAGAATCTCGCTCTGACTCTATCCAGCACCCTTTTCACTGTTTAGGATTTATTCCTTGGAGTGTTGAAGATGACTTTTCCTTAAGTAAGCCTATTAAAATGCAGTGCCTCGGAGTGAGATAAGTATAATCCATCAGGAAATACCGCCATAAATTTGTTGACAAGTAAATGACAGCCGGCTGAAAACAAGGCCTGGAGAAAAGAAAACAGGACGCATGTGTGGGGAGGGAGTCGGGTGCCAAGAGAAAAAAACAGTGCTGGGAGGGGAGGCTTCAAAATTGCGCCTGTGGCTGTTCCTGCCTGAGAAAGGTATGTGCGGGCCAGACATGGGGTCAGAGGAGACTGCATCTGGCCCAGAGGCTCATGGGTGGTGCCCAGGTCCCAGTTCTGAAACGGAATGCTACATGTGTAGACTGGGAAGTGTCCTTCCAGCCCACGGCTTCAGGCAACATGAGAGCAGTTTCTGAATATTTCCACCTTAAGGGATTTGAAGAGGAGAGCGGAGTGCTGGCTCACATAAGACTCTAGCTTCTTTTCTGCTTATGGGGAAACGTGATGGATGTAACTCCAAATTTGGATATTTTTAGAATCTGTTAGAAACTGTAAACTGGTACAGGCTTTATATTAAATTTGCTTCAGTCATCTCCAGGATACGCATTGCACTTAGATCCAAATTTGCATGATATTTCCTGCCTGTTCTGTAACAAAATGCCACATGGTTACTATGAGGTAGAGCAAAGCTCTGAAGCCATTTCTGTTGCAGAATCCTGAGTACTGTCTGCCTGTAGTTAGTAGCCAGCCCCCAGATTCATGCCCCTGTTAATGTCCCCTCCCACAGGGAGCAGGGCTGACTTGTAAGACCAACAGGATATCGCAGAAGGATGGAGCATAATTTCTGAGGCTGGGTCATAAAAGAATGTGTGGTTTCCAGCTGGATCACTGGCTCTGTGGGAAGCCAGGTGGTATATCCTGAGGACTCAGGCAGCCTATGGATAGACCAATGTAGTGAAGACCTAAGGCGGCCTGCCTGCCAATAGCCTTGGGAGTGAGTCATCTTGGAAGCAGATCCTCTGCTTCCATCAAGCCTTCAAACGACTGCACACCTAGCCAGTATCTGGACTGCAATCTCATGAGAGACCCTTAGCCACTTCCAAATTCCTGATCTAAAAATACTATGAATAATTCATGTTTATTGTTTTAAGTCTCTAAGTTTAAGAGTGATTTGTTACACAACGGCAGACATCTAGTATACTAACTAATACAATGAAATTTGGGATAAAATGTACAACAGTGAGAACAAGTACATTACAGGTTTTTCTGTACGGGTCACAATTCTGAGAGGGCTTTCCCATGATCTAGAGGCCTGGATAGGCCAACAAAATGGTAAGGGAAGGTCTCTATGCACTTTTCTTTCTCAGTAAATGATAGATGGATATAAAGGAAAACAGACATGCCCTGTTGGTCTGATGTGAGGAGCAACTATTAGAGGTATGTCCAGATGAAAAAGAAAGGAAAGTAGTAACTGCATGGAGAATCTAGAGGCTTATATGGCATCGTTGTGAACTCCACTGACTTTCTGTTTTCCCAGTAAATGGAACATGAAATAGAAACGGGGTTGGGGTGACTTACCCCTAGGGAAGTGTAGCCGAGTTAGTGAGAGCAAGATTTAGACAGCACGCCTTAACTAAAACATGAACTCGGCCAATCGGTTCCTCCTGCCCACCTCGGCAATACTCCAGCGGGTCTCAATAGAGACGCTCCATTCAAAGACTGTCACTAAACAGAAGAGAACTAGTTTAGACATCAGGCCTTCGTTCTCATGGTGAGAGATGCAGGAAGGAACACATGAAAAGGCAGATGGTCATTTCTTCCCCTAAATTTAGTAATAACATTCACTTTTCTTTGGGGAAACTAACTCACTCTCATGTCATGTGTGATTACTAATCACTCTTTCCCTTTTCCTGCCAGAGGTTCATCATCCAAATCTCGTCAATGGGAATAATCACTTATGAAGACAGACTGATAATATCAAGGATGGACGTGTGGCTGAACCTGGGCCAATCAGAGTCTTCCCTGGAATTTTTCTGTTGTTTCTTTGAGAAAAGACATGCTTTTCTTAACTACATTGCTAAGCAGTAGAATATGAGCCTTGAACCAGCAGCAGCCATCAGACAACCACTTACAGAGAGCTTAGCAGATACATGGAGGCTTGCAGACATCAGTGGAGATCCTAGCTGTTCCTAAAGCTGCACTGGCATTGGAGTTTTCAGTGATATGAATGAATACACCTGTACACCGTTAGTTTGAGTTGAGTGTCTATCACGTGCAGCCCAGTAAGTACCAATGAGTTCATTACCACAGAAAACAGAAATGTGCAGGGGATTAGTCCCTTAGAGTCTTATAGAAATGAAAGATGGCCTAGACTTTCTGGAAGGAAAAAAAAAAAACGTCTCAAAAAACAGATCAGAGAAAAGATGGTGAGACAGCTGAAAATTTGGAAAGTGAGCTGGCAGAGCACAGAAAAGAACGGGAAGTGAAAAATCAGACCATTGCGAAGAAGAGAGCCACGTAAAGATAATATAAAAAGGAGAAAGAAATCGGATGTAAACATTGTCAGAGGCATGGATAACAAGTCCAAAGGAATTATCAGTTTAGAATCGCAGTATATCATTTTTAAATGGGAAGTAGATGCATCTTACACTATGTATATGTATATATACACACATATTCTCATGTATGTGTCATATGCATATCACATATATATATAGCTGGTATTTATGAATAATAATACTGGATAATATTTATATAATATTTATCATATGTCAAGTATTTTCTAAGGCCCTGTTAACTCACTTATTCTCTATAAAAGACTTATGAAAGTCAGTCTTCACTGCAGGGGTGTGTGGACTAGCCGTTTGAGTCTTTCCCAAATTCAGAGGTTAAAGCACCAAACCCCAGTATGACTGCATTTGAACATGGGGTCTCTCGGGGGTAATTAAGGGGAAGTGAGGTCATAAGGGTAGGGTCCTGATGCAGTAGGATTAGTGTCATTATAAGAAGAGACTGAAGAAAGCTTGCTTTTCTTTTTAAATCCGCTTTTCTGCTGACATGGTGTTCTCGGTCACTCACCTTCTAAGTGACCTTGGACGGGGGGCAGAGCTGAGACTGGAAACCTGGAGTCTGGCTCCGGGACCGATGTTCTAAACCACTCTGCTGTACGACCGCTCGTGTTCATGTGCCATACAGCCTCTTATATTCAAAGATATAATAAAGGTAATTTTATCATAATGTTAGTTGTAATAGCAAGCTATGGCATTCACGGTGTGCCAGGCTATATAAAGCAGCAGACTGTGTCAGCAGAAAAACTGACACAGTTTTTAATACAAATGACCTACATCAGAGTAACTCATAATGAAGGACAAGAAATAATCATATGGTGCAAATTAAAAGTACAAGAAGAAAATTTCTGAGCAATCTCAAACTTTTGCATGACAACATTTAAGGATAAGCTAAAATTGATCACTCACATGACAATTCATAAGAAATAATTGTGATTTAAAATTGTTATGTTTACATTAATTTACAGCTTTGACATAAACATTCATATATTATATGAAAATTACATTGTATATTGCATCCCTTGGTTCACTACTATCAACAGCATAGTAATTACGTGAAAATCTCAATTATAAAAGCATAATATGGCCTTTGGCTAAGGCACAAAAAATAAATACGTGGTAGTTTATAAATTATGCATGTGTTTGTTTTATTACTTAAACATTGAAACACATCAGTAGGAGCAAAAATAATTATATTCTCTTGTCTATGATATTTCTTAATGTTTAGCCAGGTTAAAAAAAAACTAGTTTAACATGTTTTTTAATTTTGTTATTATGATGGTATATTTGTCAACACAGAAGAACGTGAATTTCCTTTAACGCTTTGCATTTACAGCACTCCCGTGCCGAGGCACGAGATGGGTGGGTTTTCATTTCGCTGTTGCCAGAGACCTCACAAATGGTAGGGACAGACTTTACAGCAAAAATAACAATCACGAGATGGAGAGAAAAAGTTGGATGCTAATTTCTTTGTATTTTTAATAAGAAATCAACAAACACTTTTTAAAGTCAAACGAAGGATGTTTTCCTTTTTGCCTTTTAAATTATTCTCAATCTCTTCATGCTACATGCAAGTATTAGTCATGTTTTGGGAACTTTAAAAAATTTTTATCTAAAGATCATTATGTTTTGTTTTATTTGCTTATATCCTGTTAACGTTTATATAAGTTAAACGTAAAACATTGTAATACAAATAGCTGGATGATAACTTCGTTTCTGGGACATTTGCTTCTGGACTTCCCTTATTCCACTTGTACGTAGATCGCTGTGGTGATGCCCTGCGGTTCCCTGATACCCCTGTTAGGGGCTATTTTAACTGCGCAGCCTTCATGTGCTTTTCTTACTTTGCTCCTTGCATTCTTTGTTGCCTTATTATCTTTCTACCAGCAGCTATTGTTCCCCCGCAAAATCAAAAGTGCCTGTGTGTATGTGTGCTTAGAGAAAACAAAGACAATCCCATTAGCTTCGCCTATCAGGGACCGATAATTGCCAGGCGATTTGTTGGAGTGGGTTCCCTGGCTTGATGAAATCGGCCTATGTCATCTCATTGAGATTCCACTTGAGGTGATTTGCACCGTCCTTGCTGATTTGCACAGCACCATATGCCGCCCTGACTAAAT
The DNA here is from genome assembly GCF_021234435.1 of Artibeus jamaicensis. Lineage (NCBI taxonomy): Eukaryota > Metazoa > Chordata > Mammalia > Chiroptera > Phyllostomidae > Artibeus > Artibeus jamaicensis. The sequence goes on from NW_026521883.1 coordinate 23,143,913, forward strand.
CTTTGCGCAGTATGAAATAATTCCTTTTGACAGGATAACCACTATTGCAGCAGGTAGGCCAAACTGGGGAAAATCTGTAATCAAATTAAGGAAGCCGTAAGTAGACAATTAGGTTTGCCCCACCACCAAATGCTGGCACTAATCTGTTCAGGACATCTAGGGAGCATTAGGTTGGGAAGGGCTGCGGGCCGCTGAGAACATTGCTGCAGTGTGAGCGCGGGGCCTCCTGGAGGCTCGTATTCATAAGCCGTTTAGGCCTCACTGGTGGCGTTAAATCCTGATTTTTGCTGTATTCTGAAAAATAAACATTTTACAGTGGTTCAGGACTCAAAATTCAAAGGTATAGCCCAAGGACCAAGGATGCAACTACAAATTGGCTTTTCTGTTTAGTCTGGTGGCCTTGTGCATTAGTTTAATTATCACATGTTTAAATGTTTGGGCCCTGGGTTAATGTTTAATTATCTGACAGAAAGATACAGGCATGTGCTCTGAGATGTAATGCTCAGATGATCCTCCCTGCCCTCCAGCCCTGCCCCTCCCCTCCACCTCCTTTCTGTGAGGCACTAATGCTAATGAGGAGCAGAGCAAGCCATGTGGACAAGTGGCAGAGTGGGGATCTCACAGCTGCCTCCCAGAGCCCTGCTCACGTGGACCAGCTGTGAGGCCCTAGTAACCCCTTCACAATCAGAAACCTCACCCTTCTCCTCCATCAGCAGGAGGAACTCCTAGATTCCCTAGAAAATTGCCGTTTTCCCCCTCCCCACCATGTGCTCCTGAGCAGAGACCTCCAAAAGCCAAGCTGAAGTGTCTGAGATGAAAAGTCACCCTGGAGACAATGGAGATGGCAGAGGTCAGAGTTCCACTGGACGGCTCCTCTGGGAGCAAGCAGAGCTTCTGCTCTTAAGGGGGCTGAGCAGCTTCAAAGGTGCCACAGAGGCGGGCATGCATTTTCATGTCTCCTGAAGTTCTGAGAAAAAAAAAAACAAAAAAAAAAAACCTCAAAGTGTAATTGTGGGGTCTGATGGCTTTTTTATAACCTAGGTCTTTAGGAACAGTGAATTATGGTTTACCTGCTGGAGCATTTGCAAAACAAATCAATATCTCATCTATCAAAAATTAAGAACCTATAAGCTTCTAATATACAAGTGAAAAGCAGGGAAGCGGTGTAGCAATGAAGGCTATGAAGGCTTGGGGGACTCGGAGAAAAAAAGCCTAACGTACGCTTATGACTTTAAACACACCACAAAGATCAGGGTGTTGTCATGCTGCACTGCATGCATTAGCATAATCAAGTTTGCTTACTTTTAGTTTATGAGCTGTGTACTGCAGTTAGGCTCAAATTGTGTTCTATTTCTTCTAAATCACAGGCCCCAGCTCTGAAAGCAAGAGAGGAATTAAAGAAGGGACCCACAGAGGCCGGAGAGAGTAAGCAGACGACTGGCTTGTCTGGAACGGAATAGAGAACGGAAAACATGGCGGAGTGCAAACTTTTCTTACTGAACTTCCCATTTGTGGCGTGGATGGAAACGAGGTGGGGGTGGGGGTGGCAGGGGGAACTTCTATGAGAAGTAACCTCAGAGGGGATCTGATCATAAATTCCTAACTGGGTAGGTCAGGCCCCATACCTGTAAATTCTTCAGTGAAATGTTTGAAGCTATCCCTGTCCATTGTTCCGGGGCCTCCAGGTTAACACACCTTTGACTTAGCCATAACCACCCTCAACAGAGCACATAATCTTGTTAACTATCCTGCAATCCAATGCCTGCCTTGCTTCTCCCACCTCCCTGTAATCTTCTTCAGTTCGCTCCTTAATTTCAAATGCATAAAAGAAGCTGTAAAACTGTTATTCTCCAGAACATTTGAGATTTTTATTGCTTGACATATGTCATCAGTTTGGCTCAAACAAACTTGCATAAAAATTCTCCACAGGTTTGGACATTTTTATAAGAACAGTGGATTTTGAGTGGTTTTCTTCACCCAAGGATTCCACCCCCCCCCTAAAAAAATCTAGGTCCTCTCCTGCTCCCTCTACCATAAGTTTAAGAACAACCGTCCATTGGCATTCCACAAACACTCTTGTCTGCCCATCCTACAGATCAGTCACTGTGGCCCATTATGTCAGGACCTTCAGCCATAAGTTCTCAAACTTGACTATGCACCTGAATCACCTGGAAAGTTTTTGAATACAATGAATCCTTGGTCCCCCTCCAAAAAGTCTGGTGTATTTGGTATGGGTGTAGGTTGATCATTGGGATTCTTAACCACGCTCCGTGGTTCTGATGTGCAGCAGAGTTTGAGAACTGCTGCTGTAAGTCATTGTTTCTCAAAGTATGGTCCTCAGGCCAGTAGCATCGGGATCCCCTGAAAGCTTGTCCACAACCACCACCCTAATCCATCATCTCTAGGCTGCAACTGTCCCCTGACTGCGACCAGCCTTGTGCTCTACACACAGAGTAATCGATCTCTTTAGAAACATTTCTGAGATTATCACCATAGCCTTCTTCCCATTTCAAAACATTCAAATGGCTTTTAAAGAAAATCCAAACAGGGCATTGTAAATGCTTAGCCTCATTCTCCATCTGTCTTCACTTCTTCCTACTCGTTCATCTCATTTTCTCTGCTCCAGCCTCATGGGCTCATCATATGGGCCTCCTCCCTGCCTCTGCCCTCCTTTTAAACTCTCTTTCCCCACAGGGTTGCACGGCTGCCTCTACCAAAACCTAAACCCAAGGATCTAGTGTTCAGAGAGACCTTCCCCTGACTACGCATTCTGATGCAAGTTCTAGACCTACAACACCTAGACCTATCACTAGCTGAATTACCTTGTTAATGTCCTTTCCCTTTGTTCCTGCAGGTACCACCACTAGAATAGAAATTCTGAAGAGCAACCATCTTGTCTGTTATGTTCATGAATAATAGGTCCCCCATAAACTGAGTAGAATAGGAGATAGGACCAATTCTTTCTTCATTTCCATATTAATGCATTTAGTTTTATTATATTTCTGAAAACAAAGAGAGTTCACAAAACTAGCTGGGTGGGTTGAAAAATGCCATGTACATAGACCCAGGCTTGAACCATCAATCATAACCCCAGCAAGCTGGGCACCAGGTGATGCAGTGGCATGAATCACGACGATCTGTTTCCACTCTTGGCACAGTAGGTTGAGGTACGGAACTCAGAGAGCATCCTGACTGGTAATGGGTGGGTCGGCAGAGTCGTGTGAAAAGGGGGAAATGAGGTTGAGCCAACAAAATCACTGATTTGTCCAAAAAATAATAACATTTTCCTACTGGTTTCATCTTCCATTTGGATATGGCTGATGCAATGATCAGCGCTAATGTCCCATGCAGGCAGAGTGATCTGTGTATCACAGCATAGACAAACTGGCCTATACAGAAGGTCTAAATTCCTAACATGAGGAAAGAAGTTTGGAGAAATATCTGAAAACTATGCCATGGGTTGTCTGATTACTAAAGTATAACAAAAAGCCACAGAGCAACCTAAGAAATACAGAGACTTCGATACCAGTGTGTTCCCGGACTTGTTTATGAGACCTCTCTCTGTGCGTATATCCCAATGTTGGAAAACAAAGAATTTTGTTTTCCTGGACCTCCTCTACACTTATCCACACCCACGGTCTAAGTACGAGGTATAAAGTGATTATTCTGTCTCCAACTAAGATTCCTTTCCTGGGATTTTATCTTCTCTGACTTTTATTTTTATCTGCCAAGTGAATAGTAAACAAACACAGAAAAGAACAGCCTTATTGAGGCAAAACAGACATACAGTAAATTACGTATGTTTGATGCCTTTGACACAGGTATGCTGCCACACAATGATCGCCATACTCAAGATAATGACACAAATATCACCTCCGAAGTCCCTTGTGCCTCTTTGGATTCCTTCTACCCTCTGCCCCTTCCCAGACAGACAGTGAGCTGCTTTCCCTGGAGATCCCATCGCAGAAATCATTCACACATACTCTTTGCTGTCTGACTTCTTTTACTCTGCGTAATTATTTCAAGATTCATTCATGTTCTTGCATGTATCAGTGATGCATTCCGCTTTATTTCTTAGAAGTATTCCATTATGTGGATCTGTTCCGCACAGTTTGTCTATTGTTGATGGGCATTTGGCCTGCTTCTACTCTATGGTTATTACCAAAAAAAAAAAAAATAGCTGCTATTACATGGTTTAATTTCTGTTGAATAAATACCTCATTATGGAATGTTTAATTTTTTAGGAAACTGTAAAAGCTTTCCAAAATGGTGCCCTAACTTACATTTCCACCGCAGGGCATGAGTTCCCGTGGCCCCACCCCCTTTCCAAAGACAGTCAGGCCAGTCTTCCTGCTCTTGGCCGTTCTAGTGGCAGGCGTTCCTTAGTCCAGGGCACCACTGCAGCACCGCAGCATTGCTCTCCTGGGCTCTGCTCTCTCCTGCAGCTGGTCCGTGTGCTGGACGTTAGGGCCCTGTTCAGGTCTATGACGTCTTCCCACATTTCTTGCCTCTGAGGACAAAAAAGGGGTTCCAGTGAATGATAGGAAACTCACAGGTTGATCTGATCATACATTCCTAACTGGGCAGATCACGGTGGGTAGTTAGCCCCAGGCACATAATTTCTTTTTCTTTTTCTTTTTTTCACTTAAAATAATTTAAAACAATTTTTTCAATGAGAGTTGACATACAGTATTATATTAGTTTGAGGTGTACAACCCAGTGACTAGACTGTTGTTGACTTTACATCCCCATGACTATTCTGTAACCACCAATTTGTACTTCGTAACCCCTTTGCCTCTTTCACCCATGGCCCCCAAACCCCCTCCCATCTGGCAACAATCAAAGTGTTTCCTGTATCTACGAATCTGTTTCTGTTTTCCTTGTTGGCTTATTTTGTTTTTTTTAGATCTATGTTTTCTGTTGTAAGTACTGCTACCCCAGCTTTTTGTTTGTTTCCATTTTCTTGAAATAACTTTTTCCATCCTTGACTTCCAGTCTGTGTGTGTCTTTTGATTGGAAGTGAGTTTCTAGTAGCCCCCACGTGCAAGGTCTTGTTTTGTTATTCCTTCAGCCACTGTGTGTCTTTTGATTGGAGCATTTAATCCATTTACATTTAAAGTAATTGTTGATAGCCCGCAGGTGTGACTCAGTGGGTTGAGTGTCATCCCCAAACAGAAGGGTCCCCAGTTTGATTCCTGATTGAGGGACCTGCCTGAGTGGCCCCTCAGTCCCCAGTCGGGGCACATGTAGGAAGCAGCTGGTTGGCGTGTCTCTCTTGCATCAGCGTTCCTCTCACTCTCTTTCTCCCTCCCTAACCCTTTCTAAAATAAAAATAAATAAATAAAATAAAATAAAACAAGATGATACATAAAAAAATAAAGTTTGATAGATCTGTATTTTGATAGATCTCTATTTCTTGGCCATTTTATTACTCATGTTTTTTCTTCTTCTTAAAAAAGACCCTTTAACATTTTTTATAGTATTGGTTTGGTGGTGATGAACTCCTTTAGCTGTTTTTTGTCTAGAAAGCTCTTTATCTGTTTTGGATTCCAAATGATAGCTTTTCTGGATAAATATGACTTCTTTTTTTTTCCTTTAAATATGTGTTGTTTATTTTGTCAACCGTGCTTAAATAGGGCTCGTTTATAAATCTGTTTGCAAAAACTACAAATGAAAAACAGAGGAGCTTCCCTTTTAGAGCTGTTCTGAGAAGATGATAGGACGGAGCATCCCCAGGGGGCATCTCTGTAACCCTTTTCTAACTCTGTCTTCACTGAGATTTTGTGCCGATACGAAGCGTTTCGGTGTGAGGGGTGTATTGTTAGTATCTATGTAGTCAAACATTGCTATTGTCACTCAAGACAGACATTCATGCATTTTGGGTTGCAGGATTCATGAATCCAGGAAGCAAACCTCAAACATGGACCAAGGCTGGTTTCAGTCCCTAAAACAGCAGGACTAAGGACAGTTTGAGTTGTAATTTATAACGTTAACAATGATCAGTAGATCCATGACGACAGAAATGTGAATACTGCTTTCATATAAATATTGAAAATAACAATTGTAGAAGTACTGGTGAATTGTCTGGGGGAGGGGGGTGCTTCAAAATTTGTGCTTAGCTATTGTATTAGTTCTATTATTGTTCTGTAACAAATGACCACAAACTTATTGACTTACAATAGCACCCAGGTATCAGCTCACAGTTCTGTAGGTCAAGCGCAGAGCATGGCTAGATTCTCTGTTCAGTGTATCCATAGGACTGGACTCAAGGTGTTGGCTGGTCTGAGTTCTCATCTGACTTCTCTGATAAAATAAATCTTCCAAGCCCTGGCCAGTGTGGCTCAATTGGTTAGAGCATCATCAGGTAAACCAGAAGGTCATGGGTTCAATTCCTGGTCAGGGCATGTGCCTAAATTGTGGGTTTGATTCCCAGTCCAGGCGTGTCTGAGAGGCAACCAACTGATGCTTCTCTCCCCCTCTTTCTCCTTCCCTTCCTCCTTTCTAAAATCTATGAACGTGTCCTCCCATGAGGATAAAATAAAAGTTTTGTGTTAAGCAAGCTCTGTCTATTGTTTCTTTAGGTGAACACACCTTTGAAATGCCTCTTTACAGATCCTTCAAGAGAGCACAGAATCTTTCCTGTAATCTAATAATTCCCACCTTCATTTAATCTTCCTTACATTCCCTCTTTAATTCTGAATGCATAACAGAAACTGAAAACTATTCTTTCTGAAGTATTTGAGATGTTGCTTCTCAGCAATGTCACTGGTTTTGTTTCAAATAAATCCTTATGAAGATTTTCTACATGTTTAGACATTTCCTACCTAGATACCACTCAACAAAACTATCACCTCCCATTGAATTTCCCACTCCGTCCTCAGTATGACATCCATGTGCTATAAAAGACATACCTGCTAGATGCTCCTAATATATCCATCATTTTATCTTCATAAAATGATACACTCATACAACTCAATACAAAAAAAATCTGATTTAAAAAATAGGCAGAGGACTTGTATAGATGCTCAGCATCACTAATCATCATGGAAATGTATCAAGACCACAAGGAGATGTCACCTCACACCTGTTAGAATAGCTATTATAGAAAAGATAAGAGACAACAAGTGTTGGTGAAGACCTGGAGAAATAAAGGTTCTCGGCCCTGGCCAGGTGGCCCGGTTGGTTGCGGGGTCCATCAGAGGTTAGAGCCTGTACCTAGGTCGCGGTACATTTCCCTGGTCAGGGTGCATACAGGAGGCAACTGATCAATGTTTCTCTCTCTCTCTCTCTTTGCCTTCCTCTCTCTCTAAAATCAATAATATCCTCAGGTAAGGATTAAATAAAGTATTTTTTTAAAGAGGACCTTGTACACTGTTGGTGGGAATGTAAATTGGTGCAACCACTGTGGGTGATGGTGTGAAGGTTTCTCAAAATGTTCATGATAGAACTACCACGTAGCCCATCAACCCTGCTTCTGGTGTGCATCTGAAGGAAATGAAATCACCGTCTTGAAGAGGTATTTTCACTCTCATGTTGCCTGCAGCCAAGACATGGAGACAACATGTTTCTGCTGATGGGTGAATGCATAAAGAAGATGTCACAGACACTGAAATATTACTCAGCCATAAAAAATAACTCCCACCACTTGTGTCAAGATGGATGGAACACGAGAGCATTATGGTAAATGAAATGTCCAACAGCTAAAGACAAATATTGTATGATATTATATATATATGGAATCTAAAAAAGCCAAATTCATAAAAACAAAGAGTAGAATGGTGGTTGGTTGGGGGAGTGGGGAGAAATAAGCAGATGTCAGTCAAAGGATACAAACTTCCAGTCTTAAGATGAGTAAGTTCTGAGGATCCAATGTACCGCGTGTTGACTATGGTTAACAAAACTGTATTATAACTTGAAAGTTGCAAAAAGAGTATAGATCTTAAATGTTCTCACCAAACACACACACACACACAAATAGTAATTCTGTGAGGTAATGGATGTATTAATCAACCTTATTGTGGCAATCATTTTATAATATATATGTGCATTAAATTGTTATATGCCATACATATATATACATATATATATATACATATATATATACACACAATGGTATATAATAATTATATCTCAATAAAGTAGAGAAACATTTATTTAATAATTTTGGGGTATTCTACATATTCAAGTTCTATCTACACAATAACTCATAGTCTCTTATTTTCCTCAGTTTTTATTTTCTTTTCAAGAGATGAGTTAACTTTTAATCATGTTATCTGAGGGATTTAGTTTTATAAAAGGGGTAGTTAAATTGACATTTAATATTTTTCTTCAATATACATACATACACAAATTTGCAGTTTCTCAACATGTTCTCTCGTGTTATCCAATTAAATAGAACATTTAATTGATATGATTATTTTTCAGTTATACAATTTATTTTCTTTGCAGTAATATAGCTGTTGTCCTTAACAGTACATCTAAATATTACAGGTTCTTTATTACTTATTTAAAAGATTACCTTAAAATGGAGAAAGGAAAGAAAACATTAAACACAGCATTGCCTCAAGTATATTGTAATTCACAACAACCAGTGTTAAAAGTTTTCACCACATTAAGTTACACTGTGATTCAAACTGAAGTTTAGAATAAGCACATTTCAATAGCTGCCTTTTCAACATTATGGTCTAATCTTGTTGGATACACAGTGATTCACAGTTGAATTCTTCCCAGTTTGTTGTATGATTAAAATTTCCAGCCCAAAAAGTTGGAGAAAAAGGAAGAAGAAGGAGGAGGAGAAAGAGAAGAGAAAGAAGATAAAATAGCTTCTTTTTATTAATGTCTTCTTTTTGTGGTAGGATTATTTATAGTGAACTACAGTATTCGTATTTCTGAGAAATAAACTGAAAGAAGGAATGAGCAAGAAAGGACTATAGGTGATACTTCCATTAATAATTTCCATTCAAGCCTCAGGTTTACAGTGCAAACACACAAGCCTAGGGGTGCAGCCCCAGTCTCCAGCCCAGAGCAGGATCGTCTGAGGATGCCCCAGGGGGCTCTACAAAAGCCTGTAACTGGAGCTCAGGAGCACAGCAAGTACCTCTCTCTTCTGGGACTGAAATGCAAACCATGTAAAGGGACAAGTGAGGCAGATGGAGTGGATAAACGAGATTTTATTTTGCATCATTCTTCCATTGTTTTACCTTTTCTTTTGCTAAGTCAGGTGTCAGTAGCTAGCTGAAGCTTTAACTCTGTTCACTAAACAACAACCAAACAAACAAAAAACCCTACCTATGCAATGTGCCCTCTCAGAGTTTGCCAGCCAGAAAGCACAGTTTGAATTTGGATATTCAATTCTCAATGTCTTCAAGATCCTTACACACTTAAGAGCATACCCTGCCCACTCATCCCCATGGGGTAACTGGTGTTGTGGCTCATCTCCATTGTTTTCTAAGCTTGTGCTCTGTATTTCATGGAGACTCTGCAGCCCTGTCCTAAGGTGTCTAGGGAGAGACCATTCTGATCCTAGAATGCAACTCCTGTCTCTGCTGCTGTTGCCTGAATCCTGCAGCAATTTAAAATCAACTGTTCACCATGTTAAAAGAACTGGAACACTATCTCTAGTCTGATGCCCGAGACCCCAATCACCACTGCTGCTCAGAGTCAGAAGGGGAGGGTGGAGCTAGTGAGGGTGGAAGTCCAAGTTTCCCACAGAAATTCAGCTTGAGGTTTCAAAATGCCGCAACGATCAGTGATCTAACTCCTTGGCTAGGGGGCTCTGCGCTTACTTAGATCAGCAGTCCGTAGGCCAGCAGCTCCTCCGCAGTCCAGCTCCCAGGTGGAAGCCTGCTGTGTGTTCACACTAGTGAGTACTGCTGGCACCTGACTGAGGTATAGGGCAATATGCTAGATGTGCTTAAAGCCACACTCTTGAAGTAATGGTAGAAAAGGACTTCATTTTTACCTTAGAAAAGGAGTAAAGTTCCTAGAGCAAGATTACATGAGTAACTCTCATGTATGAGAGATATATTCTTTCAAACAAATCACACGCACACACACACAGACACACTCACTGTGCTAGTGTAGATGGATGTGGCAGATTAGAGATGGAAGCAAATTCTTTGACAGGCCTCCCACGGAGGGCGGGCCTCTGCCTTCCCTGTGAATCTGGCTGGCCTGTGTGGGACTGAGAGGACAGTGGAGGAAGTGAGTCTACACTCGACTGGCCCTGGTCTTTAGAGGACTTGCAGCTTCTACCCTCACCTCTGAGTGCACCGCACTACCTATAGGAAGTCCAGCTACCCCTGCTTGAGAAACTATGTGGAGAGGCCCAGAGACTACATGGAGAGGGAGGGGCCCCGCTGACTCCGGTCGTCCAGCCATCCCTGCCAAGGCCAAGGCATGTGAAGGGAGCCTCCGGCCCCTCCAGATGAACCCAGTCACCGGCTGAATGCCACATGCCAGCCGACTCCACATGATGCAGAGAAATCAGCCAATTCCTGACCTGTGTACAATGGTCCTTGTTTTGACTTACTAAATTGGAGAATGCTCTGTTATGCAGCCTGCTGGCCTGGATGCAAATTCTGTAGGAACCTCCACGCTGTGTTCCGAACTCCCATTCTCTCGTGACATACCCAGGCCTTGTTTTTTGTCCTTAACTCCTTGTCAGACTCCTTCCCACTGGGTGCAGACCTCTGGGATCCTCAGAAGTATAGTCTCCATGGCACCAGCCAGGTTCATTACACAAGCTTGAACTTCTTTCCTACTAGCCACTGTCGATACAATGACTATAGGCAAAGAGATATACTCAAGATACTAGAGTCCATCTGCGGCTCAGCCGGCACATCCTGTTCTACGTACTTTACTAATTGTCATAATTGTTATTTGAAAGTTCAAAAAAAAAAAAACCCAAAATGGTTGGAATATAAAGATTAAGCAGAAGAAAAAGTAAAGATTTTCAATTTTTTTCTTTTCAGAATGTCAGTGGAAAGAAATACTTAAGGTTGGGAAGTGCATAAATAATAATGGTACATTAATCCTATTGTTTTCTTTGTAATCATTGTTTCTCTTTCCTGAAATTGAACTCCTAAAGCCTGTGCTGCATTTCGGGATATAAATTCAAAAGTTCCCAATTATTATTCTCTGTTAGAGCTATTTTTTCACCATTTTCTCTTTCTTTGCCCCTGCCATAATTAGTGTTTCTAGCTTAGATCTGTAGTTGCTCTAGCTCAGTGTCGGATGCCAAGAACACCTTTTCAGCCTGGTTCCCAGGGTGCTGGCATTGATGTGCTATACGAGGCCATCAGTATGATGTTCAGTGATGCAGAGTTCTTTCTATTCTAAGGGCTACATTTGACTGTTTATAGAGCAGCAAGGAACAGCCTAATCTCTGCCTGCTGACAAAATGAATGTGGGTGAAATGCATCTCCATTCAGGGCACCAGTGCTCAGTGATCAGCAGAGTTCAGGTGTGGCTTGCAGCAGGCCGGAGCTTACTGGATGCCAGAGCCACAAATGGCCTCATCATTAGACATGGGCACAGACGGACCTTTCTTTAGCTGGCGAACATGAGAAGCATTCAGGAATTACCATGTTCCATTTATCAGGGGATCTTTACTTTCTGATCATCTCACAAGTTGTAGTGTGTTGGGGAAAAGCATAAAAAAAGACATAAAAGTTGACCGAGGAAGAATTGAATGGGTTAGTTAGGACTTGTTTCCAGTTATAGAAAAACTAGACTATTAACTAAACCTGTCAACAAACCAAAGTGGGGTCCGGCTGCCCACCTCCACCAGAAGGCAAACTCTGGAGGCAGAGGCTGGTGAGAAAGGAAACAGGTTTTTATTTAACTGCTGAATGATGTGGGAGAATGAGGGAGTCTGTATCACAGCCTCTCTTCTCCGCAAAATCCACGCATCCTCAGTAAGAGCAAAACAAAGGCAGTGCCCAGAATTCCTTCTCCACTTTAAAATTCCACCCTTTGGAACCCAAGGTATCTTCGAAGCAGTCAACCAGGTACCTTAGTTTGCTCCCAACTACCCCTGGCTTCAGGCTCCCCCTAGAGGCTATTTGTGGAGCTGGTGCTGCCATTGGTCACAAGGCTTCTAGGGCCCTGAGTTCCAGGGCTCCCGGGCCTCTGGTGCCTGAGGTTGTTTTTCCAAGGGGTCTGGGAAAAAAATTACTCTGTCAGTTCAAAAGTATGTTATCTTAGAAGTACAAAAACAACAGACAATTTCAAAGGTAAAGATTGACCTTGTCAAGGTAGTTATAGCCCAAGGATGTGACTACTGGCCCTGACCCACTTCTGGCTAGGAATTGTGACATTCAGACAACCCTGTGTAGTTACCTTGGTTTCTGGGTCTGTAAGGTCAGCCATGTGGGCCCTCCCTGAGCTTGTCAGGTTTTGTCTGTGGCTGCTTTTTCATCCACGTGAAGAAAGGAGATGAATACTGCATAGGTAAACAGCAACCATCTGCTCTATCAGAAACAAAATTGAAATTTAATAAACTGATTTTTTTCATGCTGTGGCAGTTAATACAGGGACTTCCTACATGTAATTCCAGGTTTTATCACTTACTATGTGATTCTGTACAAGTCGTTTAACTCAACTCTCTGTACAAGAGTTTAACTTAACTCTAACTTTCCCAACTTGGAACATAAGATAATCATAACTTCCTGATATGATTACTATGGATTAAATGAGATAATATATGCAAACTGCTTAGACTATTGCCTGGCATGTAATAAGGGCTTAATAAATATATATATTAGCCTCTATTGCAATAGTTATCTAAGTGATGACCCTTGGGGGTGTTGATGGGAATTTGTAAAGAAATGTTAAGGTATCGACAACAGAGAAATCCATTTTCTTGATTGAGAGGAAACAATGGAGGCAGAAATGAAAGCTGGAGAAAGGAACCAGGTTCGGACTGCATATGGGAGAAAAGAAGAAGAATCCCAAAAAGCAGGTGGATCAAGTCAGGTTTCAGAGGTTTTCCCATGGTTCCTGTCCAAGGTGAGCCTGTCATCCTTCTCCATGACAGCGGACTCCCTTCAGAGCCTTTCCAGTGTTTCATGGTCAGGAGATTCTCCCTTATATTCAAGACAAATCCCTCGGTCTGTGACATAAGCCTGTTTTACGTCTTCACGCAGGATGAAGCATGGGTGAAGGTCTGAGAGACATGGAGAGCTAATGTGGAGTGTTAGTGATATTGCAGAGGGAAAGTGACAAGCCTTCGTGACACCTGGGGCACAGAGCAGAGGGTGGTGTCAGATGCAGGCCTGTGCCAGCAGTGAAGACAGAGGAGACAACAGTTATCTCTGACAAAGAGGGAGCCGGGTTGACCTGCTGGATGAGAAGTGGGATCTATAAACATAAGGTATCACCAGGGCTTTGATAGTAAAATCAAAATGGTGCTGGAACAGTAGAAAGGACATTTTCTCTTTCTGTCCTGTAGCAGGCAAGTAGGCAGTTAAAAAGAGAGGAGAGGGGAAAACCTTGCAAACAATGGAAACTTGTAGCAATGTGCATGCATTCTGGCAAGGCTGACTCATTAGGAAATTATCAGAAATGGATATCTTGTCAAGTCCCGCTTCTTGGTGTGCGTGGGAGTCTGGATTGGCTTTACTTTGCCTCACAGGATCTTTGGTGGCAAAGTGATACTTTTTTGTGACACTAGCCAATCAAGTGAGCCTTCTACTTTACAAATACACCCCCAACTATTCATGCAGCATGTGTATGTGTAGCCCTTTTAATAGCTTTTATTTTTCTGCGTTTCCCTGTGCAGTTTTGGGGAGACTAGTCTCTTGTATTTAAAAGAGACATTATACATATCCAAATTTTGGTTGCTTATAAATATAACTCCATTAAATATAATTCTACCAAACTTAAAATAACCAGAGGTTTTATAAATACTTACTATAAATTGCTATACATGGAACACCTGCTAATCGTTTTGTATCAAACATAATAAAGATGAAGGGTCTGCCTCTGAAGTTTGTGCTTTGGTTTGGGAAGTACAAATATTCTATTTGCATAACTGATAGAAAATTGAAATTCTAAAGAGGATTGTGTCTCACAGGATATATATAAAAAATTTTTGTTACTTCTGTTCTTGCTCTCCCAGCATATTTTACTTACGTCTTACAAAACTTTCTTATCTACATTACCAAATTCATGGCAAATAACATGTTTTTTTTTCCTTTACAAATAATAGCTGCTTAAAAGCTAATCACAAATGAATGAATGAATGAATGAATTGATCTATTACACTTGAGAAAATAAGTTAGAGTCCTGAAGTGGTTCATGAGAAGCACTGAAATGTTGTGTGGATTGCTGCAAATTCATGGATACAATAAAGTTGCACTTTATATTATAAAGCATATCTGGCCATCATTTATTAATATGTTTAAGAATTTAATGTTTACTTAACCACTTGACCTACTACTGTCCACTAGTTTCAGTTATTTAACAACTTAAACTGACGTGGTAAGTATGTAAATGAAAGCACCCTAACGTGATACAGGTACCTTCCTAAGTGCCAATTATATGCCTCAACATTCCCTTCAATTTGAATGTGTTAGTAAGAATCTAATTACACTGCTTTATAGCTGATGGAATTACAGGAGGAGAAGATTCCTCTCCTACATACTTATTAGACCTCTATAAGTGTTCCTTTGCAATCTGTTGCTATTCAATTACCAAGTAATAACTGTCTTAATGAATCTAATTGAAATGCTTATTTCCGACTGCTCTTGCACACAAAAAGGAGGCTTCCGGGGAAGCTGCCGCTGGAGGGGCCTGACTTGTTTACCCAGAGAGAAGTGGCTTCGCTGGCAAGAGTGCACACCGGGAGGCTTGTTCAGAGTGTCAGGGTGTCTCCTTCCCCATTGTTTGTACATCACGCCCAAAACTGAAGCCCCTCCATAACACCGTGTAATGCGAGTCCATGTTTCCAGGAACACTCACGCAGTCATCCAGCCTGTATCTTATAATAAGAAACGTTGGTATAGCTTTCGTCCATGAAGACACAATGATAATACAACTGGAAATAGGAATGCTATGTAAGGGCACTTCCTAGTGCCAATGCTGCCTGAACACTTTACGTGTAGAAACTCATTTAGTCTCCACAAACTCCCTAAGATTAGGGATATATACTCTTATTGTACCCCTTTAACAATGACTAAACTGAAGATAGTTTAGTTTTTGGAGAAGAGCAAGTTCACACAGTTCATAGGCAAACAAAGGACAGAGATGGCCGTGCAACCCCAGGTCAACTGGCTCCCACCGCAAAAGCAAGACTTGACATAATGTTACAGTTTATCTGATGCAACCTCTTGTTGCCCAGGACATTGAGGCTACAAGTTCACACAGCAAAGAAGGGACTGGATGCTGAGTCCTAGCACTGTGCACTTTGACCTAAAACATGACACATTGTTTAAAAACAACAAAATAGTTACAAAACAAAAATAACCATAAAACCTCTTGAGAAAGATGTTCAGTGAAATATCCCCTCCACCTGTTTTGTAACTTTCGTTTGGGTCAACAACTGAGTCATGAAACTCATTCATCTCAGGGTGAGGGCTGAATTTGTTTGAAGGAATGCAGAAGAGAATTGCCCCAAACATACCACCATGTTTCTGTACTTCATGACGAGACTTAAATTCTACTGGCCCAAACACAAAAGCAAGATTGATTCAGGGAATTGCAGGTGCCTGACAATCCACAGTTCTTGTGCAGATGCTCTCATGCTGCTCCATTTGGATCCACCCTTGGACGGAGGGTGATGGCCAAGGAGGCTCTGGCACAGCTGTGCTCAGCCCAGAGCCACGCTGAAAGCTGTTAGCCTCAGCAGGATGTCGTCCTCGCCAGGCTGTGTCCTTATAGTCATGGTGATGGACGCACCCCACAGTCCAGCTTTGGGACGTATGCTGCATGGATTTTCTCCTCCAGACATGATGATGTGGTCAGGTGACAGAAACCTCAGTGATTGCAAAGATTTCTGGTGGAACAATGTCTCTATGGAAGTAGTGAGCAGTTTAGATTAAAAAAAAAAAAAACTATCCGACAAGAATAAAAACAATACTTTGTATCTACATTGTCTGGGTTTGCTGAAGCATCACCTTGTGACTTACACAGCTGTGGCTTTTATTTTTAACTATCAGTCCATCTCAGCAGTGACAGTGTGAGGGCTCCGGGTTTGAAGAGCCAGGAAGGGAGTTGCTCGGCCTGTTCCTGTCACACGTCCTCTGGGCAGCATTCTTCTCATTTCAGATTGTGATGTTTTCCTCCAGACATCCAGGCTGGTCCGTGCCAGTTCCAGGGGCTTGATGACTCCTTTCGCATTCACTTAGGAGCAGTTTTTAAGGAGCAATGGTCTTATCTGTCTAGTTGCTAGAGTATGAACGTCATGGAGGCTTTGAACAGGGAAATAACTTATTTTTATTATAGAAAACAAACAACATAGAGTAAGTTATTTTTTTTTAAAGAGTAAATTATTTACCCTCTCAAGAAAGCCCAAGTTTCTTTAGCCAGCCAGTTTAATTGTTTTGAGTTCCATTAACATGCCAAGCACTTTACTAGGGTCCCTGGCTCAAGGACCTAGAGCCCGCGCTTCTTTCCTCACCATGAGGTCCATGGGAAATTCACAGTGGAGGGCAGGGAACGCATCCGGGAGATACGAGAGTTTAACTAACTCCTGTCTTCCCTGTCCTGTCTTCCCTACACAGAAAAGACCCCAAGTGAGGTTCGTCTAGACTCCAGCAGCCAGGGACTGGTCCTATGCACAGTGGATTTGTGGGACAAAAGGAATTGCCAAGAATTTTTTAAGTCTAGAATTAACTTTTTTTAAAATGACTACTTATATGTATGGAAGGATCATATGAATTGCACATCTTCTAAAAATATTTTAAATATGGAATTGTGTAGATGTATACTATAGGTATAAGCAGGACATTTAATCAAGTATGTGGGAATAATTATTTTCCACAAGGGAATGAACTATATAGTATTCATAGAACATACACTACATACTGTGTTTTTATTTGATTTTTTCAAGATAGTGGGTTGTTTGGTGTTGGACTTCTAGAGGGATTATTTACTTTTGAAATGTGACTATGTTTACGTTGTTGATTTAAGGTACGTTGTGTCAACAGCTGTGAAGTGTTTGCATTGTTTTGTAGGTCATGGGAGGACCCAGCCTTCAGCGCGGCCGATAGTGGTGCAGCGGGGCCGCACGCCGGGGGCCGCAGGCCGATAGTGGTGCAGCGGACCCGCAGGCCAGGGGCCGCAGGCAGCTCCGAGTGAGGCTCCCGCCCTGCGGGCCTGCCCTTTCTATCTTCCCATTCTCTGTCTCTGTCTCTTTTTGCTGCTTCTTGGCTCTTCATTTTCCTCTTAAAACCTCAAGATCAATTTGAGACTTCTAATTTCTGGTCCAAAAAGTTGGCATGGATAGAGTTTAACAATCCAAGCTCCGGGTTTGAAGATCTTGATGCAAATGGGAAGGAAACAATCACAGGCTATTATGGGAGACCCATAGTGTGAGGGGAAGCACTTGGGGCTGAAGAAGGAGAATTTGTCATTCATTTAACATGTATTTACTGAGTGTTGGGTAGGTTCTAGAGGGTGAAGCCAAAAAGGAAACAAATCCTGCCTCTGTGGAACACACACTGAGTAAGACAAGTAGATAAAGCAACAAATAAGAGAATATCTGACAAGTGTTACGAAAGGCATAAACAGTGATGGGGCAGCCCAGGAGGAATGGGCTATTTCAAGTAGGAAAGGATTCTGTGAGAAGTAGCACTTGAACTGAGACCTCACTAACTGTGCAACTTTAAGGCGGATTGCCGAACCTTGCTAAATCTTTGGAGGGCGCAATCAGGTTGGAAGTCCCCAGCACTTAGTTTACTGTAAGACCGAAGGAGAGGAAAATATATATAAGTGGTCCAACAAATAATAGCTGTTATTGTCATTGACAAAATGCTGCATCATGTAGGGTCTGAGCAAGAAACTGACAGCACACTCCAATCAGGAAAATCTGAGTAGCATTTATTAAAGAAAGAATTCATAAAATTGTGGGCAGGGTGTGGGGAAATGAGAACAGGGCAGTGACTGGGGCCTAGTAAGAGCAGACGGCACTGTTCATCTTTAGACCTGAGTGGGAGGAAAAAAGCTTTCTCTGCACTGAAGGCTCTTCTGGCTGGTCTAATAGGCATGAGACAGAGGAACAAGAGAAAATAACCAAGTTCAGTACATACGTATATATTGGAACCCCACATGCGCGCAATCATCAGACACCCCACGTGCACAGGGGGTTCAGAGTTAGAAAGGGAACATGAGCATATAAGACATCCGGAGCTAGGGACGAGGTAAGTGCTTTGGGAGTTTTAAAGGCTCATTGCACTTTTTCCTGCCAGTGCTGAGCCTTGGGCATGTATCAGGACGATGGCACCAGTGCTGCAAGGCTGGGTGCAGGAGGAAGCCCCAGCAGAAGGAGCAGAAGCGTGACCCAGGACACCACGCTGCCAACACTAGGCTTGGCCCCGGCCGTATCCCATGGTCCGCGTGCTTGGAAACAACACGAGGAGCTGCGCCTTGAGCCCGGATGTGGGCAACTCCTCCCGGGGCTTGGAGTGCTGTGTACACAAAACAAGGATGATTGATGTTGTCCACAGCGCACCCAACAACAAACTGGTCCATGGCGAAACCCAAGCAGAGAACTGCGAGGTGCTCAGTCGGTTGGTGCTCATCGACAGCACCCCTTACCGACCATGGTTCGAGTCCCACTAGGCACTGCCCCTGGGCCACAAGAAGGGCGCCAAGCAGACCCCTGAGGAGGATGAGATTTTAAACAAATAACAGACATAGAAAATTCAGAAGAGACATTATGAAAGGGGAAAAAGTGCCAAAAATCAGTCGTCTTCTCAAGGAGCAGTTCCAGCAGGGCTAGCTTCTTGCGTGCCTTGCTCCAGGACCAGACTGACCCGGCCAGACAGGTGGCCCTGGCTGGAGGACCAGGGGCTGGAGCTCTGTCCTAGGAAAGCCCAGGCCCAGAAAGGGAGGGGGGAAAGGTCACTGTTATACAGTCGGATGAGGAGGAGAGCTGAACTTTAATAAAAAGAGCTTTGCCCTGCCCTATAGATAGGTCAAAAAAAAATATCTCTGAAGATAGTTTAGGAAAAACCTCTAATTCAAATTCCTTTTGGTAGTTAAGGTGGAGGTGGGTCAGTCGAATGTTACTCTTGAGCTTGAGACTAAACTTGCCTTTAGCTCAAAGCAACCTGTATCCCTCAGAAGCATGCTTTCAGGTAACTCCTTCTGGACCCCCACAGACGCAGGAGAGAAAACAGGGCGTGGTTCCCAGCACCTAGAGGCAGAGAGCCAGGTGGAGCAGGCAGTGACACTGAGGTATCCCCTGAGTGTCTGAAGGTCGTTATGTGCAGAGTTAGGTAAGGCATATGGGGGATGGCAGAGATGTGCACGGTGTCTGCCACCAACAAATAGGCTTACAGTGAAGACCGGAAAATGACGTGTAGCATGCAGTTCGATTGCAGCCTAGCTAAAGAATAAGGGCCCCAAAAGGAGCTCTGAGAAAGGTTAAGGAGTTCTCAGGGGCCAGATTACTTCCAGCCAACAGATCTGAGGATGTACCATAAAAGAGGGGGCTGTGTTTGGCCCACCCCCTAAAGGAGAAATGGGACTCACACATGTAGTAGTGAATATGGTAGGAAAACCCTACCTGTGCAGAAAATAGATGATTTAATTCAACTGGAGACTCTGGCACATGAAAAGGGTTTAGATTTTATGATTTCTGTTCTTTCTTCACTTTCTGGATATTTTTTTTCTTTCAACCTATACTTCTTCCCTCTTTCATTGACTTTCTCATTTTTCTCTTCCAGTTGTCCTCTTTTATGAGAGGAGGATTTGGGGGGAAGGGCAACTAGGAGTAAAGTGGAGTTGTGTGGAGTTTCAGAAAAACGCTGAGCTAGGTAACTGTGGGGGTTCAGAACGAGCCAAGGTATGACTCAAGGGCTGAGTGAGCTAAAGGCAGTTTGAGCCTCAGGCTCGAGAGAAACATGTCTTCCCAGAAGAACTTGAATTATAGGTCCTGCTCATAATAAGAGATCCTCAGAGATCTTCTTCTTACCTAGCTACAGAGCACGGAAAACTTCTCATCATCTTACCATCCTGCAATGGCCTTTGAAGCCACCAAGGCCCCTTACCTCCTCCCTAGCACAGGGTGTCTTATATACTCAATTCCCCTTTCTGTCTCTAAACTTTCACGTATGCAGTGGCCGTGACTCTCACACCTGTGTGGGGTCCCGTACATAGGATATTACACTTGATTTTCTCTGGTCAGTCCGCCTCCTATTGATTTATTATTTGGCTCGCCATGAGAACCGGAGGAGCTAAGGGGAATTTCCCCCTTGCCCACATTTTCCAGCCTCTAATTCAGTTCTATTCCAGGGATCACAGGATGGGAAAAAGACACACAAAGACCTCAGAGCAAAGGTTATTTAGTTTATCCCTTTAACTCAATTCTTTCGCTTCTCTTCCCACTTTCTGAGAACCAAAACCTACTTTGCCCACCACTGTATGTGTGGTCCATAAGAGGCCCTTGATACTTGTCTGAATGAATGAATAACTACTGAAGGAACAACCCAGGCTCCTAAGCATGACTTAGGGAAATGATAGAAAATAATGAGAACATGTCATTGAAGCCTTGTTTGCTGGGAAGGGCTTTCTATACAAAACTAAAGAAGTTGGACTTTCTTACTCATTCTTTTTGCTATACGGAATGACTGAAGCTTTATAAGGAACCAGAAATACTTTCACCACCAAGGCTGTTTTAGCAAGATCATTCTGATGGCTATGTAGATCAGTTGGTCTGGGACTGAGTTTGATGTATGGTACATCTAAGCTTCTGTTGCTTTCAAAAAGTGACAATAAAAAACTTCAATGAACAGAGAGCCTTTTGGTCCAAACATAGATATGGCTGTCTTAACTCTATAGTCTATTAATGGAAATAAAAACACTCTAGCCACCTCTCAGTCTGAGGGTTTGTATAGTTTTTTAATAGAATGTGTCCTCATGAAACTAGTGTGAGCGAATCCTGTTCAGTTACTTATCGTTTAAGTAAAGTATAAAGTCACAAGGAACACCTAGATCCTTAATGGCAAGCAAGACTATCTTCAAACTAAGAAAGAGAAATGACCTCGCCTATTATCAGTCCTGTGGGAAAGAGAATTCTTTTATTCCTATGTACCTTTAGAGTGCTGGGCCTCCAGTTGCCTGATCTTGTAGGCACCATGGGATTTGAAAGGTCGGACTTCTAGAAGCAGATTGCTCTGTTTGTTTCTGCCATCTGGGTAGTGGGCATCTGATGGTCACTCCTTAACCACAGTGCTGGTCAGCCTTCTGGGATCTTCTCTGTCAGAGCCACTGAAATGTGTTGGGCTACTGCTGAGGATAACTCAGGTCCAGCTATGCATGCTTTTGCACCTCTAAAACCATCCAAACACCTCTTTGTTAACATATCATCATAAATATCGGTTACTTGCTGTGACATATTAAATATAACTGTAATTTTTTTACAGCTCCTTTCATCGAGCGGTGGAATCTGCTCCCTGAATCTGGACTGGCCTTAAGACTTGCTCTAACCAAAAGAGAGTGGCAGT
Source organism: Artibeus jamaicensis (assembly GCF_021234435.1). NCBI lineage: Eukaryota > Metazoa > Chordata > Mammalia > Chiroptera > Phyllostomidae > Artibeus > Artibeus jamaicensis. Next base: position 23,165,584 of record NW_026521883.1, read on the forward strand.
GTGATTTGGTGTGATTTTGCGCGATTTCCAAGCCTCTGCTTAGAAGTCTTGGAGCTTTCTCTTTCTTTTGGAACTCTGCATCTTGAAGCGAGCCTAGGGTAGCCTCTTGGAGGCTGAGAGATCACGTAGAGAGAAAGAGAAATTGGGGAGGGGAGAGAGAGAGAGATCATGTCACAAGAGGCCCAGCTATCCCAGACATCCTAGCTGACGCCCAAGATTATGTGAGACCGTCAAGAATGAGCCAGTCTCACAACCAGCTCCACCAACTGACTGGCATCAAAGACAACACCATGTGCAGCAGAGGTGAGCTGCCCAGCTGAGCCCTGCTTGGAATGGCAACCTATAGAATCATGAAACAATCAATGGTTATTGTTGTTAGCCATTACTTTTGGAGATAGAGTAGTAGACACAATTCTGAAGACATCCTCTGACCCCCAAGGTTCCCATTTCCTACTTATCAGTCAAATACTAATATAGGCACTGCTGTGAGGGGATTTTTCAAATACATTGAAAGCCCCAAGTTGCCTTGTGCTGTGGACCTGATGTGATCATTTAAAATGCTGAAGTGGGTGCTATAAAAGCAGCAAGTTTTCTTTGGCTGGTAGCAGAAGGGAATGTCATAGAGATTCAAAGAATGAGAAGGATGTGTTACACCCTTGTTGGCTTAAAGATACAGAGGGCCACATGGCAAGGAACACTGGAAGCCTCTGGAAGCTGAGGGGCTCCAGCTGACAGCCAGCAAAGGAGCTGGGACCTCCACCATACAACCAACACTGAATTGCACCAACGGCCTGAAAGTGTTGGAAGCAGATTCCTTCCCGGAACTTCCAGGTAAGAATGTAGTTCAACCCAGACCTTGAGTCCAGCTTGTGAAACTCTGAGCAGAGAACCCAGTCCAGCCTGCTCTCATCTCTGACCTAGAGAACTGTGTGCTGATAAATCTCTACGTTCGTGCTAATCTGTTATGCAACAACAGAAAACTAACACAAGTTGTTTTTTCAGTCTTAGATGACGGATACATACACTAAAAGTCGAATGACACATAGGAAAGGCAAAAGAGAGAGCAGGGCATTTCGATTCTGGCTGTGGATCAGAACCTTGTACACAGCACTTTAAAAATACCAATGCCTAGGTCCACCCTAGAGATACTGATTTAATTGATTTAATTGTTCTGGGATGGAGCCCAGGCATTGGTATGTTTTAAAAGCTCCCCAGGTGATTCTAATATGCAGCCAGAATTGAAAGCCACTAATATAGAACAAATCATATAAGAGCAGATAGAAGAGTGAGAAGATTTCTACCCTGTCATCCCTCCACTGCGAGATGACCACCTGGATGGAGCATGTCAGTGACTATCAGGTAGGACGCTTTCGGCGGAAGAAACTATATCTGATCAGCAATGGGACGATAAGAACATTAATCTCTCCTGTAATAGAAGATATGAAGGGCTTCCACTTGGTGAGATGAGCAACTCCACGTGGTCATCAAGGATTTGAGGGCTCCCCATCTCTGTGCTCTTGTACCTTCAGCAGGTGGGCCTTCCTCCCGTGCCACCTTCGTGGTCCCGAGGCGGCCGATGCCCTTATGTGGTGTGCCCCAGGCGTCACTCCCCGCCACCCACAGGAAGAGAGCTTCTCCTCGTGCACTCCCTTTCTGCTGGGGATGGAACCTTCCCCAACACCTTCCCAGACTGTGTCTCAGCTTCCACCGGCCAGAGGTGGGTTGTCTCCATGTTCTCACTGTAAGGGAGACGGGAAAAGACGGGCAGCAGGATTTTAAGGCCACTTCGTTCAGCGTTGTTCCATTATAACGTTGATTAGAGGCTATAGAAAATGAACTCTTGTTTATATCAATTAGCCTATGGTAAAATCGGTTTTGTTATAAGTCCTTTCTCTGCAGTTCTAAGAACAAATTTATTGACAATGTTCAGTGAAGACTTACTGCACTTGGCATTTTTAGCCTCTGTAAAGTTATTCACTGTGGTGATATCTGTAAAGAAGAGAAAAGCAGTCTTCCTCCAGATATCTCTTCATTCCCTGGTGGTGGGTGACTAATCTAAAACCAAGGGACACAAATCCAGATACAATCAGGGTAATTGTCTCCCATTTGCATCGTAAGCTTATTTTCTAAGAACAAGATCTTTCTATAGAAATGCCTTGGCTATTGACACTTGATGAGGTTAGAACAGTGGAAATACCAATGGAAAAAAATACAATGACATGTAGCTAGGCCCCTAAATGCCAGCACGCAAGTTGAATGCCATTCTGGCTTGCCGTTGGTTAAGATGGTCTAAAACAAAGTCTTTGGGGGACTTCCAGCCAAGTTGGTGGTGTTAGCAGACATGGCTCACCTCTTCACACAACCACATCAAAATTACAACTATAATACAGAACAACTGTCACTCAAACTGTCAGAAATCAAGTTGAATGGAAGTCTGACAACTACAGAATTAGAGAAACCACATCCATCCAGACTGGTAGGAGGGGTGCAGATGCAGAAGGGCTGGTCCCACACCCATGTGTGGTGGATAAAATTTGGGGCGGGATCTCTCAGGAGCAAGGAGTCCCAGCCCAATACCAGGTTCCCAGCCCAGGGTTTCAGTGCCAGGAAGATAAGTCCCCACAACTTCTGTCTGCAAAAACCAGTCGGGGGTTGAGTCAGTGGAAGAAACTAATGGAGCCTCAAGCAGTTCCTCTTAAAGAACCCACACATGGACTCACCTACTCACATTCACTCCCTCTGAGCTCCAGGGCTGGGATGGCAGCTTGAAAGGTTACCAGTGGCACACAGGGAGAAACTGAAGTGTCTGGCATCAAGGTGGGGAGAGGTCATTGTCCCTTTACTAAACCCTCCCCCCACAGAGCTGGCAAGCTGGTGCCATGACTGAGACTCCATCATCCTGGTTAACACTGTTTGACCTGCCTCAAAGATCCCCAGAGCCTGCATCACTCTACTTATGGGCCCACCCAAGCTGATTTTCCAAACGAATGGCTGGTCTTGGCTCATACTTCCTAAATCCTATCAAACAAGCAACAGCTGTCTTCACTGAACCCCAGGCCCAGCACTAGCAGCAGCCAACCTAGATTCACAGCTTGGCTTTGCCTAAGAATCTCCAAGCCCAGCACAAGTATCAACCATCTCAGATTGGTTTATAACTCAGGCAGGGTGCCCTTGGCCTGCACCACCTGGGAAATCCTATGGCCAGTGCACCCAGTGAACAGCTACAGCTCATGCTGGAGTACCACCACCCTGCCCCTGCATAGCTGATCCTCCACAGAGGATAGAGGTTGGTCACAGCAAGTCCTTGCAGCTGACCAGCCTGAGTAAATCCCTTTCATTGCTCTGCCAACAGCAACAAAGTCTCAATTACAAGAGGAGGATACTCGGTCCGCACAGAGAGCACACATTGAATACCCAGCTTGGGGGATAGGGGAGGCTGTGCCACTGGACCCTAAAGGACACCTACTATGTTAGAACATCCTAACAAGACAGAGTCAAAGAAGCTCTACCTAATACATAGAAACAAACACAGTGAGGCTGCCAAAACAAGGAGAAAAAGAAATGTGGCCCAAATGAAAAAACTTAAAAGATCAAAACTCCAGAAAAAGAACTAAATGAAATGGAGATGAGCAATCTATCATATGTAGAGTTCAAAACACTGGTTATAAGGATGCTCAAGGAACTTAGGACCTCAACAGCATTAAAAAGATCCAGTGAGAAACAAAGGATACACTAATTGAAATAAAGAACAATTTACAGGGAAACAACAATAGAGTGGATGAAGCTGAGAATCAAACCAATGATTTGGAACATAACAACAACAACAACAAAAACCAGTTGGAACAACAGGAAAGAAAGAGAATCCGAACAAATGAGGATAGTATAAGCAGCCTCTGGGACAACTTCAAGAGGTCCAACATTCTCATCATAAGGGTACCACAAGCAGGGAAGAACAAGAAATTAGAAATCTCTTTGAAAAAACAATGAAAGAAAACATCCCTAATTTGGTGAAGAAAATAGACATGCAAGTCCAGGAAGCACAGAGAGTTCCAAACAAGATGAATGCAAAGAGGCCCACTCCAAGACACATGGTAATTAAAATGCCAAAGTTTAAAGAAAGAATCTTACAAGCAAGCAGCAGGAGAAAACAAGTTAGTTACTTACAGGGGAATTCCCATAAGACTGTCAGCTGATTTCTCAAAAGAAACTTTGCAGGCTAGGAGGGATAAGCAAGAAATACTGAATCATGAAAAGTAGGGACCTACAGCTAAGATTGCTCTACCCAGCAAAGGTCTCATTTAGAATAGAAACGCAGATAAAGAGCTTCCCAGACAAGAAAAAACCGAAGGAATTCATCATCACCAAACCATTATTATATGAAATGTTACAGGGACGTAATAAAAAGAAGATCAAAACTATGAACAATAAAATGGCAAAAAATACAAATCTATTAACAATTGAATCTGAAAAACAAGAAAAGCAGAGACAGAATCCTGGATACAGAAAGTGTTTTGATGGTTTCTAGATAGGAGCAGGGTACGGTGAATGGGTGAAGAGGTGAGGGTATTAAGAAGCACAAATAGGTAGTAACAGAACAGCCATGAGGATGTAAAGTAAAGTACAGGAAACGGAGTAGCCAAAGAACTTATATGCATGACCCAGGGACTTGAGCAATGGCGTGGGGACTGCCTGAGGGAGTAGGGGGTGCTGGGTGGAGGGGGGCAAAGAGGAAAAATCAGGACAGCTGTAATAGCATAATCAATAAAATATCATTTTAAACAAAGAATAAAAGAAGCTTTTAAACTCTTCAAGGTGGTACACAGCTATAATAGAGAGAGGGGGCAAAATCACTTCTTCAAAGGGAGAACTTAAATTGTAAAAATTTACCTAAATTGTTTTTTTAGAAAATTCACTTTTTAAAGTGGGGATGTTATACCCAGCTAGGAAAATTACAGCTAGGGCATTACCCAACCCTAAATCTGCAGTTCCTGGAACAGGGTAATGAACAAACATCCGGGAACAATTGGGTTTAAAATTCTAGCCAAATAAGGTAACTAACCCGGCCCGCCAGAAAGGGCCCGCCAGCAGCAGCACCCACCAATCAGGGACCCTCGCCGTTTTTAAATAAGCCAATAGCTAACCGCCACCTCTGCTTCTGTATGCCTTTGCTTGCTTGCTAGAAAATATAAATACCCAGTAATCTGTAAGCCAGGCGCGACTTCCATTTTGTAGCTCTGAGTAGCTACGTGACTCCGATCACAGTTGGGGAAGTTCGCCCCTACGCAGGAAAAATCTTTGGCCATTAAAATTTTGATCAATTCGGTTCCAGACTCCAAGAGTGTGTATTTACCCGCCGATCGTCTACAACAGGGAGAGGTGAGGAAGCCAGGGGAATGTGAGAAAGGGGCTGTCCCTGACAGCCGGAGCTGGCAGGCTGCGGCACAGGAGAGGATTTTGCTCCACTAATTATTTCGTACTTTCACAAGTTGTCATTACCATGACAATCTCATTGTCCTCAGACCTGCCTGCTCCCTACTCACTCACCTCCTTGCTTTCTGTTATTCTGGAAGAGCAGACAAAGGAGAAATTAGGGCGGTGAGTTTCTCTGTCTCTGCCCTTTGAGACAGGACAGGACAGAGCGGACGGGTTCAGCTTCTCATTCTGAGCTCCGGCTCTGGACCCTCCGCCGCCTACTCCACACCCCCTCGGCTGCCGCCTGCTGTCCCGGCTGCTCCACCAGGGTCTCTGTTCTGTTCTTCAGAAATCTCTTTTCTGTGTTTGGTATTTCTAAAATGTCCATATTTCATCCATTGAGTCCCAGCATCTCCAGTGACACAAACAAACAACGCAGAGACACACTGTGTACACCCTCCAGAGACCTGGGGGCCCCAGGTCAGCCACAGTCAGTGACATCTCCCTCTCAGTGAAAGCAGACCTTCAGGGAGTTTGTTCTCAGTAGCGAGCCGAGTTCACCTTTTCTTGAGACCAAATAACGAAGTCAAGTCAGAATTTTTTTTAACAAATTTATAATCAAACTTAGAAACTTTCAAAGTGTTCGTTTTAATGACTATAAGCAGCTATTTTTGTGCTTCTTTCTAGACCCTCTTTTCTCCTATGGGTATATTTATTTACATTTAAAGTAATTTGAATTCTATCACTTTCTTTAGTATTTTACTATTTTCATTAAATAAGTTTTTGATATTTATGTAAATTAAGCAGACATTAAGAGTTTAGCGGTTTCCACCTCTCTGGAGGTGGGTTGGAAATAATAGCAAAGTTAGTCCTGAAATTCAGATGGACTTATTCAGGGGGCGGCCTTAACTTAGATAGTCTGAGGAGGCCATCAGGTCAGGTTTAATCTGGTTTCGACTTTAACATTATGAGTTGCCACTGTTACATACTGACCAGCAAACACCCAAAGTGCTTGGACTAGTGAATGGTTCTGTCACTCAGCCTGCGATGTCATAGAACCGTGGAGTCTAACTCAGATCCCAAATGCTCACGAACACCTGGTTTTCAAATTCACAGAAGTACCCTAAAGAAATATTCCATTTCCTTTTTACACTTTCTAAAGCTATCCCCAAACCCATGGGATGCCCCTTTCAGAATGTTTAAAGAATTCTCTAATCCTCTTATCTGGGGACCTGATTTGTAAATGCTTAAGACAGGGGGAGGAGCCGGTATGTTTCTAGTAGGCTTATTAGCAGTAACAATCGCAAATATCCAGCCAGGCCCAGCCACCTGACTTAGCATAAAACTCTGAGGGACAGTCATCAAATTGGCTCCTTCAGCAGACTTTTTCTGGGTGCTTACTCTGCACCTCGCAAAAGACTAGGCGGATCGAGCCACCAGAAAACATTCTCCTCTAAGATGAAGTCTGTCTCCTGTAGCTCCCCCAACCACGGGGGACTGTGGAAAAACTACAACTGTATTTATAAACTCCCAGTGTGCAAGCCTAACTCAATATGAATAAAGTGCATTCTCCCCTGACCGTTCCCAGATGCAGGTTTGGCAGGACGACCAGGGACCTCGGTGGGTGCGAGGAGGACGCATCAGGTCAGCTTCTTTAACATCTCACAGTCCAGTCTCGTCGGCTGCTTTCAACCTACTCTGCAACTCAGTCCACGGATTTTTCAAATAATCGATTTGGCATGTTCACCATGATGGCTCAGCATGTGACTGATTCACTCGATGTTTTATTTTTCGCTGGGTGTTTGGCACATATCACTGGATACTGTAATTATTCGACTGTTTTTGCTTCTCCTCATTATACACGAAGCGCTGGAGAGAGGCCACCCTTTCTGACCGAACACTGCTGTTCTCTCTCGTTCAGCCCTTTCACGGAGTGTGTTGGTGTGTACACAGGACATGAGTGTGCGAATTGGTGAATTAGCCTTCATTTTGAGTCGGCTGTCATCTGTATTTTTTCTAGTTGTCACAGCCCCCATGGACTTCGTTTCTGTACCTTGAAAATGGGAACGATGTATCTTGTCCCTTTCCAATAGAAAGCATGTTGGAGATTAACTGAATAGGCTTCAGAATCTCAAAATAAAACACCCTTAGAGAAGCCTGTCCACGCAACCCAAGTACTGACCCTCTCCCGAGTACCAGTGGATGTGCTCCTCACAGTGTCTAAATAGGAAAAGAAAACAAAACCTCAGACTAGATCTGTGATTGACTGGTGGTCGATTGTGAGACCAGCTGTCCATGAAGCAAACGGGTAGATAAACAAAACGTACGAAGCGCGTCTCATGCTCTCATCAGAGGCACGTCCCCGTGGGATTGCTGCATCCAGAGCAGCAGCCTGACCTCCGTCAGTGGTGGCAGGAGCGGTGGCTTTCTAGAGCAGCGCTGTCCAGCATGTGGCGGCTTGTGGCACTGTCTACATGCCAAGTGCTCAGAAGCCACGGGTGCTAGTGGCTGCCACACTGAGCCACAGAGGTAGGGAACATTTCCACCAGCACGGAAGGTTCCACTAGACAGGCCTCGTTGGCAAATCTTTCTTCTTACAGCCCCTCTAACTGGAGTCAAGTCCGTCTCTACAGTGGCAGCAGGCAGGTCCTCCTCTCCCAAATGAAGAAGCTACCAGTAACGGTACCCAAGAACAAATGTCATAGTTTCACACTTTCCTTCACTTAAACCCAGCATAACAGGCTGAGATGAACCGAACTGTATGTTACAAAGAGATTTACCCACCAGTAATCAATACCTAACTTTAAAAAGAGTCATATTATGGGACAGTATCTAAAAGCAGTTTGTTTTCCTTGGTGTGTAAATTCCACTTGATTTAGGTCCAGGATTTGATCACTCCCATCCCCTCACCCTGATTCCCATGTGAATTAAAGTGTGATTTTATTACAGATCCAATCCTTCCTGTTTATGGTATCACATCTCTTTGATAAAGAACGCAACATTGGCAGAGATTTGTTTCCCGTGTTATATGTGCAAAAGAGGTGAACACCAAATAGAGACCCAAGCTAAGTGGCTTCCAGTGCACTGTTTATCATGCCTTATTCTATTGCTAATTTCACATGTATTTCACATCTCACAGGCACAGACCTCACACACCCCTAAAAAGCCTACAAACTAAGCTATCGAAAGGGTGATATTTAAGCGTAGCATTCATAAAATAGGGAATAGAACCGTAGAGTTGACAGGTAACATAAAACCGTCAGATACGGAGGTCGACCCGCCCCTTTGCAGAGATGAGAAAACTGAAGACGAGCGACATACACTGCCACGAAGTTGCTTTGTGAGTGATGGAGTCAGGATTAGAACCCAGCTCCCAGACCTGGGCATGGGCCATTTAAAGGATGCTTTTTTTCTTTGCCCACTCCTCTGACAAGGAAGATGGAGATGAGCTGGGCAGGGGGGGGAGAAAGTTGGCCTCGCTCAGAGGACAGGAAGGTCAGTCCTGGGGCACCTGGCCAGCACCTCAGCCATCAGGTGCCTGCTTTGCACGGGACGTGCCCTTTCTTCTCAGCCTGCGCCAGCACCTCAAGGGGGCCACCAGCTTCAAAAGTGCCACACCCCAGAGTGACCTAAACGCCTAACCAGTGGGATTTCCGGACCCAGGTAACAGGTGGTCTCTCCTGGTTAATAATTTGTGCCTTTACGGCATCTTCCTCATGAAAAGCTCCTTCTCTTAAATGACTCCACAGTATTTATCTTGAAGATTCAGTTTTAGGGGTCTGGAAATCTCCTGAAAAGTAAAATTCAGCTCAGGCTGTGGCATTATTATCAAAAAATGTCCATAATTGAAAATAGGTTAAGTCTACCTCTCAGCGGAGAAGAGAAAGATGTACTTTTTAAGGAGGAAAAGAAGCAAAGAACCCAGGAAAACTGGTCTAATGGCCATAATACATAACAAACACCAATGTAACAGAAATACAGAATGTAAATAGGAGAGATATCAATGCTCAAGAAACCCAGAAAGAAACGATGAAGATGTATTTCCCTTGTCTCTTGGTCCATTCCTTTAAATTCTGAGTTACAAATGGACTTCCTGCAAGTCAGCGAGAGGGAGACCCTCCCACCGTGCTCGCCGGCGTGCAGTGGGGGCCAGGCTCACACAGACTCCCTGTGGTGGACCACAGGGCACAGGGTGCCAGTCAGGCTCCGTGACTGGTGGCGTTGCCCTGCTACCTGTGCAGCAGTAGTGGTGGGAGCCTTTTAAAGGGGCAAGTAGGTGTCCCATCAGTGTTGCTCTCACGAAAGAATTCCTGCAAACTCTTCCTTGCCTCTCTACACTACGCCATGATAAGAATGAAGAGAGACCCCGATACCATGAACTAGCATGGGACTAGTTCCCATTAGATGACACAGTGAATGAAAACTAGGACCAAGACAGGAATAGGGCAGCTTCTGCTTCTGCAGAGATGCTGCTGGGACTCTTGGAAAAGAAATGTGGCCACAGAGGAGATGCAGAGGGGCTTCAGCCAGGAGCTGCAGCTGGACCAAGGGGGCAGGGGTTGCTGCAAACATTCCAATCGTCTCTCCCAGAAGCGGTGTGACGCCATCAACGTCCACAAGAGCCAGTGGCAGCAGCCACCAACTCAGTCCCTGCTAAGGGAACAACTAAATGGAATCATAATTTTACCTTCCATGTCAATATTTGGGGGATAATATCTATTACTATGTTGTATTCAGTTAAAACAACAGAATTAAGAAATGCCACATTCCGAGCAGCAGGAAATGTTCACAGGAATTGGGTATATCAGCTGTAATTTTGGGACTTAAAATGGCATTGAAAAAAGTGGGAATAGAACTCATGCATTTTAAACATGTTTGAACTAGGTGCGTGGACACACATGCCACTAGCGTGTCCGCGGGCAGTGCTGACTGTTGGCGCAACACCGTTCATCTGGTGTCCGGAACCGTTTCTCAGTGTTGCAGGGCTGCCCATCAGCACCGGCCTCCCGAAAATGGGGGTGCAACCCTGCGAGGCAGCAAATATTCCAGGCAAGTATATTTTGGTAGGTTTTTTTTTTAAAAAAAGGAACTCTCACTGGTGTTGATTCAAAAACATTTTGGAAACACGGTACATTACAAACCTCTTCAATATCAAAAGGCAGGATATAATGATTTATATATTTATTTTGACTTTACATGCGGTGTTAAAAACCCAAAGTACATATTATTTACACTTCCACAATACAAGTTTACAAGATATCTACACATGTTAAAGTACTCTATAAAACAGTATAGAGCCACTTCACGTTAGGGTTACTTTTTATGCCGTAACATTAAAAAAGATACAATCTGTGTTTACCTTTGCACAAATGGATAAAGCATTTAAAAATTAAATTAACAGGATAGAGACTAGATTCAATGTTAGAAATTTCAACATAAATACTGATAGAACTCACATTACAAACTACAAGGCTGCACAATGTTACAAAACGTTACCCGGGGACCACACAGAGTTACTGTTCTGTTTTCCGCTCGCCGGGATTAATACGGGTAAAGTGAACGCAAACACGTTTGTCGGCGGTGGACTGAGCAGTGTTTATCGTTGGTTGGTTTAATTTATTATTACTCTGTAATATTTTAGTTGCAAAGCTGAAGTGTTTCAAGAACAGGAGTTTTAGCTTTTGAGCTTCCAGAGATCTCAGGGCATCATCACATTCTTCATAAAACAATATTCTCAAAGGGAAAGAATAACTCTATCAGTATTCTACATTTCGTATAAAAATGCTCTGGTCTTCTGTCACCCAGCCTCCCCCAAGTGATGTCTAGTATCAGCATTACCACAAGGAATCGGCTGAACTGATTCGTCTAAGTCAGGATCCCCCTCTGCCTGAGTGCTTTCTCGATCGGGGCCAATTAACGGAGGTGTGATGCTCAGCAGACTGACCACCGACAGGGGCGTTGGGGCTGCCCGTCAACAACTGTAAGTGGCTTCTGCAAAGCTACACATAAATGACTCTGGTTTCTGCAGGTGACACGTGACCCTGGAAACCTCACTTGACTTCACAATCTCGCTGTTGCATCCTTAGGAAAGCAGAAGTGGAATGTCTGTCATGGCGAAGGGCGTAATGTCGTTGTTTGGGTGGACTGTTTTACAATGGATTGTTCTAGGTTGTTTGTTAGGGTTTTTTAAAAAGTCTTTGCAGGTGCTGGTTGAAAAAACATTTACAACTGGCACTCAGTAAATGATGTGCTATACTGAACACACTGGACATATTTTAGTACTTCTATCATTCTCATGAATAAGGCACAAAATGCACAGATTCAGGTAAACTCACATGTAATATTTACAGTATTTTGTCATTACCTGCATGACTCAGGAGGAAAGTCTCCCGTAACACAACACAGACGACGAGATTGCACCGTTAGGTTGTAATAGACTAGTGTCTGTTAAGCCAATCACAATTCTTTTCACATTTCCTTCTTTTGTCTTTTTTTTTTTTTTAATTTAAATCTTGGCAGTGGGAAGAATTAAAGGAAGACACATTTGACCACATGGGAAAAACCAAACACAATAAAAATAAAACCATGTTAGTGTGTCCAAGGTTAAATAGAGTGACTCAGGCTTGGATTCACAGTGGACTGGTAAATTTTACTACTGTAAAACACCATGGGTAAATCAAGGATACCGCTTAACCTCTCCATCTCCTGAAGCTGGCAAGACTGTAATAAAAAGTTTTAACAAATAGCAGCACACAATTACTTAGAACTCTTATATTCTGGCATTGGGTACCCCAAAAGTCAATCATATGGATGGTCAAATCAGCCTTGATTTTATTTCTTCCTCAAAGCTGAACCCAATGGACCACTGTGGGATGTACTTCTTGTCTCTTATCCAGTCACGCTCCATGTAAACAACTCCATAGCACAGAAAGATGCCGTGGGCACCTAAACAAATCCTACTGGGCACAGAACACACACGCACACGCACACACACCACAGTTCATTGGTGGCATGAAAAAAATGCCCCACACGGAAAAAATGCTACAGTTTGGGTCAGAGACTGAACTTTTAGCAAATTGTTTGGTGATCTACAAGTTTGTTTCTTTGAGACATTACCATTGTTTTTGACACTTGTGCAAGAGGCAAGGTGAATGCATACATAGTAAAATGTTCACATTGAATGGGAAGACCACACATAATGGCAGTCTAAATGGAACCCATTTTCAAGTATTTGCTCACAGACTCTTCTGCGTACTGTATCAGCTCTTTACACGGGGGAGGTAAGGTAGCCCCTCGGGCCGCGCCCTCTCTTTAGCTCCAAACAAAAGAAATGGAATGGCCAGCACCTTCCTTTGTTTTTCAGGCAAGTACACAGAAGCCTTGTTGCAGTAGCTACATGTGGCAAGTTCTGATGCTGCCAAAGCTAGAAAGAGTTTCTTTGGCCACTTGTTTCTCTTAAAAGACAAGTAAGTCTCTTATCTTAAGGTACCCTCACAACATCATCCTCTCAACAACACGGACAGGATAAAGCCACATGGGGAACGGCACGCGTGAGGCCTAGTAAGTGTATTTGTTCAGTGGTCTGACAGACGTCGTTTGAGGAGCAAATGAAGGCTTTGGTGGCACGTCAGGTTTTAAGGACGGCGTCCTCTTTAGCCCCGTCCTAGGAAGGGTGCCATTACTGGTGTAGCTGCTCTGCCTGGAGAGGGAAGGCTGCAGGTGGACACCCACTGGTGTCCCCTGAATGTAGTCCACCTTGGTCCCCGTGGCTGTGGGCACATACCCGCCACGGTTCACGCTAGGCTGTCTAGACAGCAAAACGCCATTTGGCGAGTTTAAGTTTTTAGGCATAGCAGAGATGGAGTGCCTCTGGGAGGAATTTTTGTGGTAGCCTCTTTGTCTCTCTAGAGAAGTCATTGGGACTCCAGGGGTGGTAGGGACGTCCACTCGCTTGGTCGGGCTATTTCTGGGGAGAGTGGAAGGAGGAGAGTAGAGTGATGCCTCCCGGTTGGGGACCTTGGGCGGGACCTCCGACATTGGTCCCACGGGGTCCAGCATGAGGGTCTGGTGGGCCATCTGGATGTCTCCCATGATGGCTTTGGGGTTACTATTTGGGTCGTTTAGATGCTTCAGGAGGTCATTGAGGGTATTTCTGGAATCCACAGAACGCCGGTGATCTCTTTTACTGGATGACTTCGTGAGAGGGTGGTCAACGTGTTGAAGCTTTTTCTCAGCTTTGTGAGCGTTGGAGTTTGAAAAAGACGTGTTGTAGTCATGGGTGGCGTTAGGGAGCACAATGGCACTGGGGATGTGCCCATGGCTTAACGGGGAGTGAGGTGGAGGGCTGGATGGGAAAAACTGGGGGGTTTCTTTCCTGGAAGCTCCATGGCCATGGGCCTTGTCTGAGTGGCTCTTCATGGCCTGCAGGGTCTTCTGGTGCAGCACAGGGGTAGACTCAGGTGTGGGGAGAGCGGCCAGCTCCGGAGGTTGGCCTCGATGGTCCATTACCATAGATTTAGTGTCTCCAGTGGGTGGCAGCTCTTTCCGACTGGTTAGCAGGTTGCTGTACAATTTGGGAGAATCAATATTCTGCTGATATTCCTTGACCGGGCTGTCAAAGAGACCATTCAGTTTGGCAAAACTTCCACTGGAGTCTGTGCAGGACTGGGCAGATTCTGCATCTTTGTGGATCTTTCTGTTTTTCCGAACGAACATGTCGCGATAGCAGTATACGGCCACACCTGCAATGAATGCACCCAAAACAAACGCAGCAAAGACACACGTGATGAGGACATTCATGTGGACCATCTGATTGGACTCTCCAGACTGGACTTCCCACCGCACACCTGCAACAGACACAGGTAAACAGTCTGACTGAGGTGCTCTTAAAAAAGGATATCAGCCAGCAAATGGCTTCCATTGAGCCGACACTACCTTTACATGGTCTGTATGCTTAGCTTGGAGGGTCAGGTAAACTCTAAAATTCCATATATATTTTTTTCTTTAATTACAATAGGATCCCCAGAGACAAATTGAGATTAGAATAACTCTAATTTCCCACTAATCTAAATTCTCTGTCTTTTCTCCCCCAACCCCTTTTAAATAGTTGTGGTATAACATCAGCAATTTTAAGAGTTTCTACTCAAAAATGAGAATAAAAAAGAATATATTTCCTAAATGACCTGTTTTAAACTCATGGAGTGTTTTAGCTCATGGTTTCCTCCTAATTCATAAATCAGCATTAAAGGGCAGTGGCTAGGATGAGGGAAATGTATGAACTGGCATAAATATATATTATGGTAACATTAATTATGCTAATATAATTTTGCTACCCTAACTGGAATAAAAACACATAATTTGTTCACAAACTAAAAGCATCTGCTTGGTCACTGTTAGCTACAAACACAGACTTTTGTGTCTGCTTTGATTTTTCTTTTCTGTTCCATTTTGGGGTGAAGCAGCCTTGAATTGCCTGCTGTGAAAGAAATCGAAACAGTCTAAGGAAACACTACTTCGTATTAGTTAAGGAAGTTGACTCAAGTATCTCAAGATATTTAGACATCTTTCAGTTAGACCAGAAGAAGAGTGAATTAGTTTTCATTACTGGGATTTTTAATGCAACCACAGACATCTCGCAGTCGCCCACAGAAATGTTAGTTTAAGAGGTATCAGGTCTGTTACATGCTACCAACACAGCCGTCCCACAGTCAGGTAAGTCAGAGGGGTTCGAAAGATTTGGTTGCTGCAAGTTAGTACTAAGGCCTTTGAATGTTAGTTGTTTTTCACCAGTGTCCAGGGTTATGTAATTCACTTTGAAAGACAAAGAAAGAAAAGTAGGAATGGTACTGCTAAAAAAAAAAAAAAAAAAAAAAAAACAAAGCAGAAAGAATGATCATATAATTGTTTACAATGAAAATATATAAAACCAAAATCAACAGATGTAAAACATAAATGACAAGACACTGTCATAGAAACTGACTGGAAACCTGATCCCATAGTTTAATAAGCTCTAATGTATAGATTTTTTTCCCCTGTAGTAATCTATCTAATAAGCCTACTCCATAGGCAGCAATGTTATAACTGCTTGTATTGTGGGTTGAAAAGGATAGTTTTGGATAAACACTGTAATGTTTTATTGCTTGTGGCGTTCAAGCAACTTAGCACCTCACATATCCTTTTCATATGCATTTTGAACTACAGCTAAACAAACGACTGGGAAGGGCTCTTGGGCAAAACATCTGATATCTGGGTATCTGCCATGAACAAGTTTTGTTCTTTGACCTGGCTGAGTGACCCTCAAAATCACAATATCCAGAAGTCTGGTCCCGCTCCTTCAGACAGAAATCAACAGATCAGATTGTCTGAGTGGCTGTTTCACTACTCTTTCTTGAACAGCTCTCTGCCTTTCTCGTCTTTTGAGGAATGCACTCCAGTACATCCACAGAGCACCCAGTGACTGCGGCCAGTGCAGGTGGTGGGAACCTGAACGGCCTCTCCTCCCTGGTTCGCGTGTGCAGGGCCCCCAGTCCCTAGGTTCTCAGAGAAGGTCGGAATCAGGTTTCCACTCAGTGAGAGGTGATTTCCCTGGTGAGGCCTTACCCTTTGGGATACCTGATAAATGATCAGTAAAATCAGAAGTGTTTGGGTCATCTTGAACTACAAATTTCCGGGAGCTCGTCAATTTAGGTCTCCAGGTATCAATCACTTTAGGTGTGATTTCTGGGGTACTTGCTGTGGTAACAGAAGATGAAGATACCTCCATGTCTGTGGTGGCAAACAGATTTTTATTAACGTGGGTCGTGTCAGCGGATTTTTCTGACTGGTCTGTTGCATTTTTAAGGACAACTGAAGTTAAATTTCCTGAGGAAAGCCTGTTCCAAGATTTCACCAAAACACATTCACAGAGGCTACACCAAATCCTTTCCTCGCAAAGGGAAAATAAAAACTAAACATTAACAGTAAAGCTATATCAAGCAGATTTCAAAATGAACAATATCCAAAACACTCCTATGCAAAGAAGCCCCTGTGGTGACCCATACGTGACACTTGTGGAGAAGTTAACTCTAATCGCAAAGATTAATCACTATTTTTTTCATCCTTTTGTGAGACAACATCATTTCATTTCTTTTTGTGTATATTTTTTCAAGCACTTCCATAGACGGCGGGAGAC
This sequence comes from Artibeus jamaicensis, assembly GCF_021234435.1. Classification (NCBI taxonomy): domain Eukaryota; kingdom Metazoa; phylum Chordata; class Mammalia; order Chiroptera; family Phyllostomidae; genus Artibeus; species Artibeus jamaicensis. The sequence goes on from NW_026521883.1 coordinate 23,182,166, forward strand.
GTGTATTCCTTCGCTGGGGAGCCTAAGTGTAACCTCATCAGAAGGCACCTGGGCAAGTCCGCGTAGACACTTGCCTTGGGACCAAACAGACCAGCTCTGCCTATGTCGTCCTGCTTTGCCAGGGCCCCCGTCCACCTGTACATCATTCACTGCACTGAGGGCTCACTGTCCAGGGTGAAGCACAGAAGCAGGGATGAACCTTGCCCATGCCTTCCAAAATGCCTGGGGAGTTGCTTCCAAAGAGTTAGCAGCAACTCGTGCAAAAGAAACGGCATTTATAGGCTCAATTAGGATGTTCTGATACGTTAATCTGTCACCCCTTCCCCAGTCCCTGCCCCAGAGGAATGAAACTGCTGGTGGGCTTTAGAAGCAGCAATAGGATCGGGAGGGACTTAACCTCTTAACATGTCTATTACTGACACTTTCCCTTAAGATGTAAGCATACAATTTTAGGTTAAAACTCCGGAGACCCCAATTCAGCCTGGTGTAAGGTCACAGATGAGGACTCCAATACAGATCTAGACAGAGGGGTGTGGGAAGCCCAATGAGCAACTTACTCCATCAGAAACCAGCTTTACTCAACCACGTTTTTCACACCACTGAGACCACAGCACTCAAAAATTTCCCCGATTACGGCAAACCACTCAAAAAAGATCTCTAAAATGTATAAATACACATTTTGGGGAAATGTGTATTTGTTTACTAAGTCTGAGGAAAGGTGAGGAGAGGAAGGGGAAAATAATGAAATCCTGCCATCCGTTACATGTAGATGGCTAGAGGAAGCATTCGCAATGCACAGGGCGGGGAGAAAGCTCGGTGGACGACGCGTGCAGCTGGAATGTGGTCTACGTTAATCCACTTGCTTTTCCTTAGAGGATGTGCCTTGGCCAATGATGGACTGTTAACATGCTCCACGGGGTGAAGTACTGAGCAGGAAAAAGTCTTTGGTGCCATCAGTAGGATTATGAGTCAAAGCACAAAAATGAAGGGCTGCCACACTGTGCAAAAGGAGGGAAGGGGGGGCTGAAAATGCTGAACCGGAGGAAAGAAAAGGTCGTTAATTCAAAAAAATTAAAAAAACTAACCAGATGTTGGACCGCCAAATATTTTGTAATCTGGTGTAGTTGAAGTAGGCAAAATTTCTAAAAGAATTAAAGGAACAAGTAATCAGTAAAAAGTAACCAAAAGAAAGCAAAAATGTATGAGTTCCAATTAACTAAAAAAGTCAAAAAGAAAAGACTATAAATGAAAAGATTAATCTACTGGTTAGACTACCTTTCTCTAGATTTCCTACAAAATTGTAAATGGTGAAGAAAAAAAAAGTAAGATTCTCTAAGGAAAAAAAAAAAAAGGTTAAGATTCTTCTCTACTATTACCCCCATGACCAAACAGCTCAGCTTTTGCGAAGTTTAAGTTACATACTAGGTGGCATGTGTCCTGTGTCATTAAATGGCTGGTTGTAAAATAATGTTCACGTGCAAATGTGGTCAAAACGAAATGCCAGGAGGGCCGGGAAGAGTGGGCCTTACCGTGGCAGTCCCCTAGCTGGGCTGTGTTGCCTTGTTCCGTGTCCTGCTCATATCCTCCAGTGCTGTGGTTATGGAAAGCAAAGAAGTCTTCAGTTAACAGCCTTCATAGGAACACAAGTGACAACCAGAGCAGAACCAAAAACACAAATCGATTAGTAGCAAGAACAGGCAGAGAGGAAAAAAACGGACATTTTGACACAGCTGGGTAAGTTGAGTTTGTCTATTAAACATTTGGTGACTGGAAGGTTTTAGAAAGCAGAAGGGAATTGCCTATTCTCACAGGTATTAGACTGTCTATAATGTCCCTTCCTTCCCACGGCTCCAGATTTCCCTTTTCTTTAATTACTTCAAAAACAACCAAAGGAAAAACAGAGAGAAAGAAAGAAAAAGAAAAAAGGGGAAAAAATAAAGGTAGCGCTATTGAAAGTTTTCTAAAATGTCTAGCTTTAGAGACACAAGAAGGACAGGAGCAGATGTGGAGATCTTGGCTGATGTGACAAAGTGTACTTACAACATCCCCTGGGTGACTCTACCACAGGCCCCCTGGCTTAACAGCCAGCCACAGTATGGGTCCCGAGATGCAATACAAGACCTGCGCAAAAGCGGAGAGAACGTAACTTGGATTTTCTCATCATCAAAGCTCGTAATGCTTCAAGACCTGGGATAAGAACAGAAACATCAGCTTACTTTTTACATGATCCGTAACGCTCACAGCGACTGAGGGGGATGCGGATAACGCAGCTGGAGAACGCCACGTACAGAGTGTGATGATCTTTATCCAGCTGCAGTGAGATGACCTTTTTGTCCTCCTCATTCTCAGCGTTACACCTGTATTGCGGGAGACAGTTTGAAGCCATACGTTTAGTTAAGTCAAAAGCTGCTTGAAGTATACAAGGCAAGTGGGGTTTGCTTTTTGCAATTAACTGAGAGCTGGGGAGGTCGTAAGGAGTGTCCTCAGTAGCAAACCAGGCAAGTGCGAAGTTTGGGAAGTAATAAGTATGTGATTCATCTTCTACTGCTCTGCATGGCTAGTTAAATCTCAGGCTGGATAAAAGGTTTTTTAAAGACTGCTTTCCCATTCTGATGATTGAAGGAAATTATATTTGTGAAGCCTGTGTTAAACTACAGGAGAAAAAAAGGAAAACGTTTTAATGCATTTATTTTATTTTTTATCCTTACTCGAGGACAATTTTTTCATTGCTATTAGGGCGGAAGGAAAAGAGAGAGCCCCGACCGGTGTGGCTGAGTGGGTTTGGCGTCATCCCATAAACCAAGGGGTCACATGCCTGGGTTGTCGGTCACATCCCCAGCTGGGGGTGTGGAGAGGCCATGGACGGATGTTTCTTTCCCTCTCTTTCTCCCTCCCTTCCCCCCTCTCTAAAAATAAATAAATAAAATCTTTTAAAATATATATATAGAGAGAGAGCAGCATTGAAGTGAGAAACGTTGACTGTTGCCTGCTTGTAGGTGCCTGACCAGGAACTGAACCCATGACCCTTCAGCCTGAAGGATGATGTTCCAACCAACTGAGCCATACCAGCCAGAGCTATTTTAATGCATTTAAATCCTCCTGTGCTAAATGTTTCTGGGATCTCTCCTTAGTCTCTTGCTCCATTTCTCTCATCTAATTCTGTTGGGAGCCGCCCTGCCTGGTTTTAGGAGCTGTAACCCCCCGGCCATGGCTAAGGCTGAGTGAGCAACCTTCGGACCATAAGCCACTAAGGAGACAAAGCTTATCTCCCTGGCAGGAACGCCGCTTCTGCTCCTTTTTTCATAACTGGCCCCCAATGCTTGATCAGTCAGCCAATGACGGGTAAGATTCCCCAAGGGGGGAATAACCTAAGACAGGCATGATCACGTAAAGGCCCCAGGGAAGAACTATGGGGACTATGGAGAAGGGGGGGTGATGGACCCCCACCCCTCGGCTTTGATGAAGCCTGAGTCCTCATTTTGTCCACAAAAAGTCTCCTAAATTCCTTGGCTATCTGCCTCTTCTGCCTGCCTTAAGCCTGAAACAATGACAGAGGGCGGTGCAGCCCTGAGCTGGAAAGGGTGGGCTCCCCAGGTGATCAGGCCTGAGAAAGGATATGTAGAACTCTGTGAAGCCTGCTTTGCTACGAATGCTCTTAGTTAAATGATACAGGCCCGAGCAGGAAATGAGTTTGTTTCCCAAAGTTTTGTAGCCTTTCAGCTAATAGACCCTGACTCAGAAGAAGCCCTAATAGTTCTTTGCATGCTATCATTTGATCCTTACTGCCTGACAATGATTAATGAGCTGTACCTGTATTCCTGTGCTAATTAAACACAATAGAAGCCTGTCTAGGCAAGGGTCAGCGTGCTCTCCCCTTGAGAGAGTGGCCAGGCCATTCTGAGGTGCTCCCCCCTTGAGGGAGTAGCCATGCCATCCCTTTTCCTCTACAGGACTCTGTAGTCTGTGTGAATTTGTCTCATGTCTCTCATCCATGATGCTGCAGGCACTGCAAGTTGATGTACACGTCATATTTCTTATTGGTTTTAATGATCTAAATAATCTTTTATATCAATGGTTGGAAAAATTGCATTCTCTGTGTGGGTATATGTGTGTGCCTGCAACTGTCAGCTGTGTGTAGCATCCCAAAATTTATCTGCGAGGTAGGAAGGCTCTCGAGGTAAAAGGCTCTCCACTTCCACAGGTGAAATGAAAGGGCTGAATTATTTTTAAACTCATCAACTGCCCACCTCCAAGCCCCATTAGACTCAGGGAGAAAACAAATCCAGGATTTATTTCCATGAGAAGAAAAAAAAACCCCAAAACACTAATATGGCAAACCACTGCTAATTTAGAGGGCTGAAAGGAAATGACTAGATGAAATAAACTCCGGAAATATTTGAGCAGTGCTGAAAAGCATTCTCGTAAAATATACCTACTTTGCATGGTTGTATGCTTCAATCTCTTCCAGTAATACACTGTCATTCAAAGAGAAAGAACTGGTCTTTGCCAAAATTTTAAGTACCACACCAGCTTCAGAGCCAACGAAGATGACAGTGTGGTTCTGATAGGGTCCGGCAGAATGGTCGACAGCGACGGCCGTCAGTCTGTACCTGTCGGACGAGGTGAGCCAAGTCAGAGCGTGAGGCCAACAGGGTGGGAAGGTACTGGATGGGAGTGGATCACCCTTTCAGCTCAACCTCACCTGATCCGAGTCTTCGTGAACCAGGGCTCCTCTGCAATGGGTGGGACGGCAGAGTCCATTAGGGGGTGGGACTTGATGAAGGACAGGGTGTCATCCGGGAAGTCAATGGAGGTTTTATAAGCTTCAGCAAGGCCATGCTTCGCACAACAGCCAGGCCTGAGAGGAAAACAGTGTTTTTTTCCCCCATGTCACAAATTCTATCTAAGGAATAAGTAAGTGTCCATTTTGAAAGAAGAGGCCAAGAGTAAAGGAAGGGTAAGTGAAAACCAAAGAGCAATGCCATTTCCCGGACTTCAGCGGGCTGTCTACACTCATGCTCACAGGGGCACGCTGCCTGCCCGCCCGCCTGTCTGCCATGCTGCACAGGGACCCCTTCCCGACGTGGGCGTTGCCCCCATCTGCTCTCTGAGGACGGACGCTCCCAGTGGCCGGATGGTGTTTGCTAAAGACAAAAACCCTTTTGTACAAAGACCCTTTTGTCTTTCCTTACCTTGGCTTTGGTACTTTGTCTTCCGGGACTGCTGTCCAAACAGAATCTGGAGTTTTCTGTTCTTTAAATCGTCCTTTGAACACTTTCTCAATGTCATCCATGCTAAATGCACAGACGGCAGAACCAGGAATGCTACAAAGGGGGGAAACCATCAGAAAACCATCAGGTGGCAACAGGCCTGTTGAAGGGTCCCACAAGCACGGACAGAGTGTCATCTGAGGTGCCCAGGATCGGTTCTCACCTGTTGAGCTGTGTGGTGAACACCCCGACCACGGTGGGGATGCCGTGGATCTGTATTATGTCCGTAATCGACTGCAGGACATCAAAGTAGAAAAACGAATCTCCAGGGACAGAGCAGTTAAGCCGAGCCTTCAGGAATGACGTCCAGTGTTTCTCCAGGACCCGCTGGGAGCCGCCCATGTCATTTTTACATATACGGGCCACACGGGAATAGACAGCCTGCCCGCGGGACAAAGCAGGGCAAGGGGTCATGAGCATGGAGGGGAAGGAAAACCCAAACCTGCTATTTGTGGGAGGGACCCAACACACTATAGCTGGAGCTGGTTCCAAAGAATCTAGCATTCTCGTCTGTAGGGATCTGTGGACTAAGAATGTAAACAAGATCTACCTGCGGGGAAGAGAGGACATTTTCCTGTTCTGCCAAACAAGCTCTCCACAAATGGCCTGGCTGAATGGAAACCATTCCTCCACTTTGGCTTGCACTTCACTTCCCCTGTTGCTAATGAAATGTGCCGTCCTTCAGCCTGGCAGAGCAGTAACTGAAACTCACGTGGGCTTTTACCGAAGCCCTCAAAACTGAACAAAGGCCTCTACTTCCATCCTGCCTTTGACACAGGGGAACAATAAACTATCGATGGACTGCTGAAGAGTTAAAGAAGCATCCCAAGCTCAAGGGTGCCCAGAGAGCACTCTCTTCAGAGACTGGCAAAATGAAATCATCTCCAGGTCCAAGGCCGCTGTTCCCATTCAGGTCACTGCTCAGGTGTGTGTCAGCAATTACTCTCATTAGCTACTGGCCTCTCCGCACGGGGCCCTAAGTGCCGTGAGTGCTGGAGGACACGCAGAGACCATCTCTCTGCCACAGTGGGCTCAATGCCAGGCGGGGCAAGTCCACAGTACAAGCCGGGGGCATATACTTGCCTTGCCTAAGTTATTGTGTTCCACAGCAATTTCTCGGAAGAAGAAATAGACATAGTTTCCATATTCTATGGCATGAAGGAAGTGTGGCTCTGCAAGAAAAATTACAAACAAACTGGTTCTGAAAGGGTAACTGAATCAGTGTACGGCCCTGACTGCTGGGCACGACTGACAGATGTCACAAGGCTACATTCAAGCCAATGAGAACGTCGATGCACCAATGGGTCTGAGGAGTCCTGACAGGGGGGACTTGAAGCTCCAGGGACGGCAGGGTCTTTAATGTCAGTTCACGGGCTATAAACAGCCTACTGGGAACTGAATTATAGCAAAGGCCTGTGTCTCAACAGATTTATTCATTAATCTATTCAACTGGGGAAGGAAACCTCTTACGTTGAGAATTTCTTTAAAACCTTGAGTTCTAGACTCCAAAGAATAAAATGATTCTGCAGATACGATCTAATTGATTCTCACTGTTGACTTTTCAGGATAGGCAGATGAGAGTGGGCAAGGAATGTTGTGTGCATTGAGAGTTTGGCCAATTGGCATACTGAAATGAGATCTCGCTCTCTCTCTCTCTTTGAGGTCATCTAAGCTAATATCCTGGATGAATCTACTTTCTTGCCTTGGCTACAGGTGTCTCCATTCCCTGTCAATGCCTCTGTTTACAACCAAAGCAGCTTATACTTGGTCTACCTAAATAATATAAAGTCATGCTCGGGACCTCTTGATGCCCATGGCTCCTGTTCCCACCTGGCCATCCCACAACACTGCTCTTCAAAGGTACCTTTTATCCATTTGGAGTCATATTTTATTGTACGAAGGGCAGATCCATCACCCATGCTTCGATAAATGACAGCGTCACTGGCCAAGAAGTCAGCCACTGTGGCAGAATAGAGCTTCCCATCTGAAACCAAAGTTATCATTTGAGTGAAAGAATCGTAATCATCCTGCAGTGTGTTGCCCTATGCAGTGTGCTGTGCTGTCTGGAGTGTGTTTGCCTGTCGTCTCTACATATAGAGATAAAGCTGAACCTGATGCCCACCATCCACCTGACAGGTCGGATGCCCACCATCCAGCAACAGATTGGCGCATAACATTACTTATTTTTATAATAGAAGAATCTAAGCATCAAAAAAGGTAAGCAACATATTCAGGGTCACTGGCCTAGCCGACAACAGAACCAAGTGTCAGAATACTGTACTGTAATATGCTTACTTTTAATTCTCTTTTGGAAAAATTTCCATAGCTTTTAGACTTTGAAACACCTATATTGAGGTAGCTACCTTAGTTTTGAGCTTTTATCTTCCTTTAAATTCCTTTTGCACCTTCCATGTCATTAATCATTTATATTCATTACACTCAAAGATCTTACCAGCAAAAAGGGCAACATTGGTTTGTCTGGCATCGAATGGGCATCTTGCCAGGCCACTAATTTCTTCCCCATCATACTCTAAGGTATTCAACTGCAGAAGAAAAATAAATAGCTAGTGTCGCATCTGTTCAATGTACCTGTGTGAAGGCAATACTGTTTTATTTGTACTGAAATTCTACTTGAAGAATTCTGTCTTTATTCTTCCATAGTGTTAGAGATAAAACAATTACTAGGTTATAGTAGAAAGGGTTCAATTTTAACAGCATACCAGTAAAGGAAGAAAAATTAATGAAAAAAACACGTTATATAAAGTATACTTACCCTATAGTATCTACACATGGGATTAAATGCATTGGTACCACATACAAAAACCATCTCATCGTTTCTTGGAACAAAGACTTTAATAAAGTTGTGGCATTCATCCTAAAGAAGGTAATAATGACATTGATATTAGACATTCCATATGCTGACATTGTAGGGTCAAGACCACAGAAAGACACGAATGTGGCAGGCACTTGTCTGTTTTACTCACTTTGTGTTTGCCTTTCATAGCACAGTTTTCTCGATCCTGTTGCCTTGACCGCCATGTCAGCTTCTGCATTAATCAAGCAACACCAAAGTCCAATTTTTAACTATGAAAATTCTGAGAGGGGTGGGGGACATTCTCCAAGTCGTGCGGGAATGCAAATAAATTCGCCAACCACACTCGCTTACCTTGGTTGGTACTACTTCTGTTTTGGGGATTTCATTTAAGTTCACTGTATAAACTTGATCCCTGTTGGAAGCAAGGCAGTAAGTCATACCATGTGAATGCATAAAAATGTTAAGCTGCTTCTTATTTTATTTTTACAGATCTGCTTTTATTGTGTCTTAGAGATCATTTGGATTTTCTCTGTCTCCAGCAAAGTCAACAAAGGGTACTTTTTCATTAGTGAGAAGCTTTTATATATCACTATGGCTAGGGAGCAAAGAAAGCCCTTCTCTCCAGGCATGGGTCAGACCGCTGCTTGTATTAGCATAGGCACACTTCTAATATTTGCTCAAATAATTCCAAGTTAAAAAAAGAAAAAAAAAAGATTATTTCCCCCTGCTGCTTTAGGAATAAAGAGCGATGTACCCTTTCTTGATGGCAGTAATAAAACTGTGCCACTGAAGGGCTTTGCTCTGTGTTTTGTTCCTGGTACACAATGCTGACTCTTCTCTGTGAATATTTTTGGCTACTTGCGATTTTTGATCACAATCACATATTAGTTTTTCATGAACTAGACACATTAATGCAAGCACCACGAGAGAAAAGAATTTTAATCTAATAAACCAATGAGAGGAAAATTACCTGCCAGCAATATAAAGTGTGTCTCGAATTTTCAGCATCAGCTGAAAGTCCAGCCTGTGCTGCGATTCATTGCCTGAAGGGCGTCCTCTAAACACCGGATATTGCCTTGAATCTGCAAGTGAAAATGGGCTAAACCATCAGTCAGGATTATGGAGCTGAAGAATCAATATACAGCATTGATTAACTGTATATACTAGTTGTAGAAGGGTTTTAACCAAATTCCTCTCTTCGGATCTTGAATATAAATGAATAAGAGATGGTAAATGCCAGCAAATGGTCTTTTTCTTTTAACTGAAAATATATAACCTATATGAGGACTGCTTTAGGAAAGCACCCAACAAAATTGTCCCATTTTCTCCAAACACAATTGGGGATAAAGCAATATGTAAAACATTATAAAGACATATATATATAACTCTCTTTCTAAAAACAAATACGCTTAGAGAAATCAAAACCAGAAACTCTCCCTTCTTAGGAAAGGAGGATATTCTTGGGATTACTTACAGTGATAGTCCACCGTGTTGAGGGGCTCGTCGTCTTCAGGAAAGCTGCCCGCCCTCAGCTGGGGGACCGTCAGGAGCAGCGTGTAGGCACAAAGCAGGAAGACCCTCATGGTGGGCCACCGTCAAGTGAGAGCAGCCCCTCCTCAGGAATCCCACTTAGCTACCTAGAAAACAGAAACAGTTGGAAAAGACCTCTGTGCTGTGATGAACCTGTTTTCTTATTTGTAATCAGCTCAGTTTTCACCACCAGCTCTCTCCAATGCCCTGCTCCCACCAGGAGTCCCAGCCATGGTGAAGGAGGTGTCTCTGAAAACACAGGCAAAAGACGACAGCGGGCCAGTCCTGATGAAAGCACCTGCTGGGCATATGGACGTTCTAGGGAAATTTGCGAGAGTTTTTGGGGTAACTAGGTATGTCATCGCAGCAAAATTCCCAGAACCACAAACAGAAATGCTGGCTGCTGACTTGGCAAGAAGAGGGGCGATGTTGGGATTAGAATTTTAATTAAACTCCAATCTGCTTCCCTGCCTCCAGCCCTGAAATACATCCAGTAGAGCTCGCCTCTGCCCCTCACAAAGTGCCCCCAGGCTGCCTAGCAAATATCTGGGGAGCTGAGGGTCCTTTTGCCCTCATCTGATCTTTGCTTAGGGCATTGCCAAATTCCCAGCATTACTCAAGCCTCAGCCCCAAATTCTTAAGTAGAGCAGTTCCCTAAGCTTAGTAATACCAACGTGGAAGCAATGATATGAATGACCTTGAATCAGGGTGAAAGGGAATTAAAAGAAATGAAATGATTTCACGATCAATCAATCAAGCAAAGCAGGGCAGGGATGGAGCAGCACAGCTGCTGCCAGACCACTGGGGACGTCTACACTTTTCCATAAAACCATTTGGACGCAAACCAATACCCTAAGTGCGCCTGTCCTCTTAGCTTTACTGAACTTTAGAGCCACAGGGGGCCTTAGGGACCATCTAGTCCAACCTCCTCGTTTTTCAGATGAGAAAACTAAGGGCTGGAAAAATGAAGGGACTCACTGAATTCCATGAAGCTGGGTAGGCAAAGAGCGGAGTCCAGACTCACATCACCTGAGTCCCCATTCAGGCTCTTTTCATCAAATTAGATGATGGGTTTTTGTCTTCGAAAGTATTGCAGTACAAAATATCTCTCTGGGGTAGTGAATACATTCACCATTTTAATTGAAGCGGTGTTCCACAGGGGTATGCATATGTTAAATTTTATCAAACTGTACATTTACATACGTGTAGTATGTTCTGTCAATATATCAACAAAGCTTACAGCATTAATTGTGTACTATTAAGTGTCAATTTTTAAAAAATCTTTAAATGCTATCCATTTATTAAAAAAATAAATTAGGGCCCTACTGGGCCAGTGGGCTGGGTATTTTCGTGAAACTGTAAATGCTCCATTTTCCCATAACACCACCCCTTCCTCCGCTGAAACATCACCTACAACCACTGTGTGGAACAGTGAAAACATTACGGCTTATTCTCAGTTTCATGCATCTAAACTAAGAACTTTAGGGGAGAGTGTAAGAAACACCTCAAATTCTGGGGGACTCTGGGCACTCCACCAGGTACTTACCATGCTTCTGTTACCTTCTAAATGTTAAACACACAGACACACAGTCACCCACGCAAGGCTTCACCATTTCTCTTTCCCACTATAGTACGAGCCAAGTCTATGTGAGTTTCAGAACCCTAGTTTTACAAAAAAGAGAGAACACTACTGGGATAGAATTTTTCTTCACGAATAAGCAACCCAGCACTAAGTCAGCGGGACCCGGGCAGTGCCCTTCTGTACTCGGGTGAGAGAGTGTGGAGTTGGCTGGCGGTCTGACTCGGAGAGAACTCCGTCACTTACTAACTAGCTCACTGACCCAGCAAGATTCCTTTAATTTCTCTAGCATTAGTTTTTTTAATGTATAATAGGTGGATAATACCACCTTCTCCACATGGTGAAAAAATACTAAATGCCTTGTGCATCCAGATTCTGAGCGAAGTTAGACCTCCTCACCTATCTCCTTCCCACTGGACACCAGGCATGTGACCAAGTGAGCGGAGCAGTCTGAGAAGGGTCTGGGAAAAAGAGGTCGTAACATGTTAAAGGCATTTGGCCAAATTTCTTCTTCCCAAATGAATGGTTATTTTTAAATACTAAGGAGTTATTTTTAAAGTAAATGTTACAACTTGAGCCTTTATCAAAACTGGAAAAACAAGGGAAAAAGAAAAACCAACAATGCTACCATCCTAACGCAGCAACTCTGATGACTTGGTTCTAGTCTTCTCACCGTAGGCACGTATTTTCACTCATTAACAAAATGACCTCTGTCGAACCGTCACTCCCCCTGAAGCAGTATCTTCCTGTCTGGCTTTGCCACAGTGTCTTGCCATTTATAAAGACCCCACAGAGCTGAAGCACTAGGAACATACAGAACGTGGTCCTGAAAACCAAATTCCATTATGACATGAATCCCAAGCTTCATTCTCTGGAAATAAAGTCACTGATGTTTCTGCAGCGTTGTCAGGGGAAAAAATAAGAAACACCAATCGGTCCTGAAAAAAACTTAGAAATAACTGCGTGACAACAAGAAGACAGTTCTGTGCATCTTTGTCCCAGGACAGGTGAGTGAAGAGTTCACACCGTGGGGCAGAGCCTGGCAACAGCAGAGCAGGGAGCGGTCTCACCAGGAACAGTGCCCATCACAGCTGCCTGTGATTCCCGTACTGAGGCCGAGGATGAGCTCACTGCTGACTCACGGGCGAGCACCAAGCTGCTGGCTGGGTGAGCACTTCCTCTAACTCATCCATCTGACATGGCAGAAGGCAATTTCTCCTCAGACCCTGCCCCTGCCAATCTCATCCTCCAAAAATAAAGCCTCGCCACTAATTGCTTCCTTTCCCTGAATACAGCCATTTTTTAAAGAATTACTTTTAGATTTGCCATAGACATTATAAACGGAAGTATTTAATGTAAAATGCGTATCAGTGTAAGGCTGAGTGGGAGAGGGAAGGACCTGGAAATACCTGAAAGAAGGGTACCAGGAAGGAGATTTATTTGCATGTACACCCCTCAGACTATGTAGCTCTTACCGTACCAAGGAAGTATCTCAAAATTCTAGGGCTCAGTAAAATCATGAAAGCAGTTATGCTGAAAGGGGGCCAGTTAAGAGGCAGGGCAAAATGTTGGAAAAAGAGCGTAGTCATGGGGTTAGAATAATCCAGGTTCAAGCTTGCATGTGCCATTTGCATCCTGGCTCTGGGACGTGGTTTAAGTACACCTAACCTCCTTAAGCTTCAGTTTCCTCAAGTGTAAAATAGAAATAATTACATTTTCTACCTTGTAGGCTCTTCTAAGGATTAAAAGAGATAATCTATATAAAATATCTAACATAGAACCTGGTCCACAGTAAGTCTCTAGGAACCTTTTGTGAATATTATCATGACGATTATTGTTACAGCTTTGGGGCAAAAATGCAAACAGGAAAGGAGAAAGGAGAAATGTTTACCCTTTGGTCTTGTACAACTGTTTGCAAAACTGTGTTCGTATGTCATCGTAACAGTGCTGGGGGGATTAAGGCACAGCCTCCTAGATGCAGATGCCTCCGAGGAGGAGGTGGGGCTAGCTTCCTACGTGTAAGATTATAGTAAAGAACAGAACTATATTATTATGTTATTCCTTTCAGCCAGAGAACAGAGATCGCACAGGATATTTTGTCATTTTTGGTATTGTATCAGCTTCTCCCACATATCCCTGATGTTAAAGCCAAATAACAATGAGGAAAGTTCTCAAAAGGAGCGTAGAGCGACCAAGACAGCCAGACTCTGAGTGGCGGGATCCTGGAGAGAAGGGTGGTAGGAGGACAGGGGCCCACACTTGGCACCTGGTTTCACATTATGAGATTTGCCAATTCTTAAATTGTATACAGATGAAAGAGCCGCTATAAAGAAAAGGCAGAAGTTCGGCGGTCTAAGGTTGAGGACCCACCAGGAAGGGGTTCTAGTAAATATCTGAAGGCTCTCATCTGGGTCTCTGACCATCTATTCCCCCCAGGAGAGGAGGGAAACATGAGATAGGCCAAACCTTACAAAATTCCAACTCAATCTCCAGTAAGCTAAGTTCTAGATTGAATAAATGTTACCTCCTCCTAGTCTAGCTACTTGCAGAAAAGACAGAGTGAACCTTCTCTAGACAACAATACCATCATCCACAGACTACAGTTTTTACATAACATAATGTTCAATCAGCATTTACCAGAGATTTTAAGAGTTAAGACTAAGAAAGAAAATAAAGACAACAGAAATAGACCCATGGGTAAATATAAGTTATTTGATATACATTTAAAAATACCTGTATTTATTTTGTTCAAGAAAAAAGATAAGATGGAAGAAAAAAGATAAGATGGAAAAGTTACCAAAGAAATGGAACCTATTTGAAAAGAATTAAATGGAAATTATACAACACAACAACAAAAAAACACAATAACTAAAGCTTCTTAATAGATTTTTTAATCAACATATTTCTTGCAGCTGAAGAAAGGATTTGTCAACTGGAAGATGGGTTATCAGGCAGAAATATGGAGAGCAAAAAAGGTTGGAAAAAACAGGTAAGAGACACACAGGCACTTTGGAAATTTCCAACATACTGGAATCCCTGAGAGTGGAGAGGAGGGAGGGGGAGAGAGGGAAAGAGAGAGAGAGAGAGAGAGGTGGACAGAAGCACTATTTGACAAGATAATGGCTACATCCTATTTCAAAACTAATGAAAGACCACAAGTCATACATTCAAGAAACTCTATGAACTTCTAAATACAAAGAAAAACACACCATAGTCAAGATGCTAAACACAATAACAAAAAAAGTTAAAAGCTGAAAGATATATTACCTTCAAAGGAGAACAATACTGACAGCTGACTTACCAATAGAAACAATGGAATCCAGTAAACCATAGAGTGACATTTTTAAAGTGCTGAAAAGAAATAAATTTCCACCTTAGAATCTATTACCAGTGAATCTATTTTCAACAATGAAGGCAAAATAAAGATGGTTTAGACAAACAAAGACTGAGAAATTTGTTGCTAGCACACCCAAACTAAAAAAATTTTAAAAGGGATTCTTCAAGCGGGAGAATTTACAGAGTTAGTTAATGCAAGTTCTTTTTATGGTTACAGCATAGTAGCCACATTTGAGATTAATGAATCCCAGATAGAAAAATTGGTATATGATCTTTGCCTCCCTGAAAGCCTCATTAATTCAAAGGAAATGAGAATTCAGAAATGGAGTAAGCCGACTTTATCCCCAGGCCCAAGAACCCAGGAAGAGACCTTGCTGCTTGTAAAGCTCCCCCGCTGGCTCTCTGCTGGAGAGGCCGCTTCTCATATTCCATCCACCCCCCGGATCCAAAAGTGGCATCAGTCCTTTCTGCTTCCCAATGATCCTTTGAGTCTCTGGGCTTCTGTGGTCTTAGAAAGAAAAATCTTTGCTTTCCTGAGGCTCCGCCTCTCCTCCTCTCTTTCAGTTGATAACTCTCCAGTAACTTCCTCTGAGAAGGACATTCCGAAGTCTTTAGTAAGCCCAGTGTGTGGTTCCACTCTGGGACTTGTTATCAGCCTTGCTTCTTCACCTCCGAGATCACAACATCAAGCATTACCTGCTTTGCTGCCCATCTTGTTTTTCCAGCCTGCTTGTCTGACCACTTTTGCCACGACTACTTGTCCTTCTTATCAGGACCTTTTGTCCTGCTAACTAACTGCTCCCCCTTTTTCCAATTTAATGGCCTTCCTGAATCTTGACAATTTTACACATCTTACCTGGAACAGTTCATAGTCACTCGTTTTAATAATATAGTTGCCTATACCTTAGGTTCCCTCATCTTTTGTCTCTGTGTCAGCCTTTCTCGCAAAGTTCTTACCCTGGGTGAGTCTGGCTGTTCATCTTCTGCGCCGGTCCCAGTGCAGCTGAGCTCTCGTGAAGACAGCCACACTCTGGGGCAATTTGGCAGTGACATCACAGCACTCTTGATCACCAGCTACAGCTAGTTTTCTAAAACTCTGTTTCTCTATTAGATTTGCTCACTCTCCAAATCAGGAAGTTTACATTTTTTTTTCCGTTTTCCTCAAGGCCCTCATCAGTACTCTCTCCTTACTCCACTGCAGTCTTCCTCCTGCCCTCCGGCTCCCTGCCCCAGCTACTTCACCTAGAAAATAAAAGCTACAGACAGGAACTTCTTCCATACCCACCTCCTGTTACCAACTATATCAATGTATCAGCATCTTCGTCTAGTTTTTCCTCCTTCTCTCCTGTTGTAAGGGCAGATTTCAACCCCCAACTCCTCTCCACATGTTTAACCCAACCCCTTCTGTCTTTCCTGAAGCAGAAAAAAACATCCTTTTCTGTTGTTTTCTCTCTCTAAATATTCTATAACTTTGTATTGATTAAGTACTATACCCCAGCACTTAAATTTGCCAAGTCTCTCTCATCTTAAAAAAAAAAAAACAGGAGTAAAAAAGGCCCAGTCCCCCAGACCCCCCGCGGCCACCACCCATCTCTTCCCCTCCATTCACAAACACTGGAAAACTTTTAGGGCCCACGGTTGTCATTTCCGCACCTCTTACTCATTCTTCCACTTCCTGTTTAGCTCCTCTCTCAATAAGGCCTTTCAGTAAAGTCACTGATGGCGTCCAGGTAACTAAATTAAACAGACCTGTCTCCTGTAATTGCTCAACAGCTCTAGAAACAAATGAGTGTCCACAGCTTTTCAAAAATTCGTCCTTTCCCTGCCTTGTGTCACATTCTCCTGCCCTTTCCCAACCTTTCTGTCTGTCCCCTGCTGGCGTCCCACTCGTTTTCTAGATGGAGTGAGAATTACGATCTTTAGTCCGGTAACTTCATAATCCAATAGCTTCCCACAGCTCTTAGGAGACAGCCCAGATGTCTGAGCCCTGTCTCCCCCTTCAGTCCTCACCTGGGCTTCTAGCACCCGGGCTCTGCATCTGGCTTGGATCGTGTCCTGCCACCTATGTCCACCCAGCTTTTTCTTCTGCTCTCCTCCTGGTGGCCCTCCTTCTCTCCCAGTCTTGGCCTCCTGATTTGTCAGAGCCTAGGGAACCTTCTTCTCACTCCCTTGGGGCAAGCCTTTCTCACAGTTGTCAGTTCTTGAGACAACTGCGAATGAGCAGTGAAGGAAGGAATAATCAAAGGAACCAGTCGGTGCCCTGAATCGCCAAAGCCCTGCTGAATCCCTCAGGGCAAGATTAGCATTCTGGACTCTTGTCAAATTTAGATTTATTTAATGCTGTTAAATCAACAATAACAACAACAAAAGAGGGCAGGAGACCCGCGAGGGTGGACACCCTATTCCCAGGAGGCAGCACTCATTTTTTTTAGCTGAGAGTGCTAGGAACTACAGGAGCGAATGGGGGCACAACCAGACCTGCAGCTAGAGGGGCACCATTCACTCCGCAGTCCCTGAAGCTCCAAGGTGCATCATTCGCACGGTAGTTTGCACGGTACTTGATGGGAATGGCAGACCCTGGAAATACAGGGCTTACAGGTCCACCACCCAACGGCCCCACATGATCCAGTGGAAGAGGAGCCAATGATGGGTTTAGGTAGATTGAAAAAAGAGCCACGAGAAACAAGTTAGTTGCTACTCCTTGGAGCCTACAGAGAGAGGGCTGTAACTGAAGGTCGTCAGGAAAGAGCGGCTGTATTTCCACAGCATTCACATGTGTAAATTCTAGGCAGTGTGTTCTGTGCCAGGCTGTGGATTGTAATCAGTGCACAACATCAGTATTTAATCAGAAGGGTATGGTGCCCAAAGGGGACGATGCACCACCACTACACACACGGGTTTCCAGGAAGCTCCTAAGTGAAGCTGAGGCAAGGGCCCTTCTGAGCAGTGTGCACAGCTGCTTGCACCCAGGCTCCCCAAGGGACTCAACTGCTGAGGTCTCCTGGGACAGCACTGTCTCTCTCGTTTAAGGAATCTCCACTGCCACCCCACCCACCGCTCCTTGGAGCCCCACCCCCACAATCCGCTCCTGCACACAGGCTTGGAGACCGGGTGCCATGAATGACCAATATATCCTCCTCCCTTACTCTGGACCAGGAAGAGGTGGCCGAAAGACCCTTGACTCCGAGATCCTTCCTCCCTCTGGCAGCTTGGGTGCTCAGGAGAGACAGAGGCTCCCGGCCGTGCTATGTTGATGACACCCTATAGTTAATCACATAAAACTTTGCCCCACGGCACTTGAGGAAATGACAGCAGTTCTCTGACTCCCACTCTTTGGGGCAGAAGCCCTGCTGATCAATCAGAATCTGGCAGGATGTGCACGCTGAAGGAGCAGGGAGAGCCACCCTGGGGGCCTGGGACTCAGAACCGGAGGCACATCTCAGGGATCCTTTTGCTCCCACTGACAATGGCAGGGGGAGAGGAAAGGGCCCAGGTACCAGGTCTGGTGTCGTGGGTTGGCTATGTGACCACACACAGGTCACTTCACTTTTCTGGCTTGAGTTTCTTCATGTGATAAAAGGCGGGTAAATTGAAAGTGTAGGAACACCGTTTTCAATCCGAGTCCCTGATCTCCTTCCGACGGCTGGAGGGGAGAATCCTAAGTCCCCGACCTACTCCGGTCAACGTCCTCATGTAATCCCCACTGCTTCTCAGGTTCCCTCTCCTCTGCCTGCCTTCCAGCCGCTCCGGTGGGCCCCAAGCAGATGGTCCGTCCCTGTTCTGGAGGCTGCCTCCATTATCTCCCCGTCTCTCCAACGTCTCCAGCTTCTTTGAGTCCGAGCCCATTGTCTCCATTTTCTCACTTAAAAAATTACTAATCCATGTCAGTCTAACTTCTGCTCTTGCCCATGAACACCTCAATGCCAAAACCAACTCAATCCTCATTTTAAATCTTTCATTTCCCCGAGGAATTTAATCAAGTTGGTCCCTCCATCAGACCTTGAGACTGTCCCCTTGACTTCCACTGTTGTCTTTCTCTAGCTCCTCCCTCGCAGCAGCCCTCCCCAACTCGCCCAAACACACGCACCCTCACACCTGGTTCCTCCTGGCTCTTTTGGGTTTCACCCAACACTACACCCTCCTTCTTCACCACCACCAATAATTGAGGAATCCCAGTTCCCAATGTCCAGCACAGCCCACATCCTTCAGTTTCAGATCCAGCTGTCCAACTCTCTGCTAGATATTTAAACATAAGCAATTTAAATTTGGTATGTGCAGAACTGAATTTAAGATACTTCACCTGGACTTGTCCTCCTGCTCAATTCCCCAGAGAGCGCAGGCTCTGAGCTCAGAGTGCCTGGGTTCAAATTCATGTACCGGCCACTGAGCCTTGCGTATACCTGTTACTTCACTTCTCAAAGACTCGAGTTTTCCTGCCTAATTATAGCACTAATACTATAATTTTTCAATAAATAGTCTGTGTAAAGCATGTAGCCAAATCCTTTGTGCCTGGCAAGGATCCAATAATTACAGACATTATTAATATTCTTGTTGATGCTTTTGATATCCTTATAGTCACGTGAGCCTTAAACCTGGGTGTCATTCTAGATTGCTCCCTTTCCATTGTCCTCTTTCCAAATTATCAGTATGTCCCCTGATTCTTTCTTGCCATTGTCCCAGAGTCCACTCTTACCTGGTTCCTGCTTTCCTAGACTTCTACCTCGTCCTCTACCAAGCCACCAGAGCGACCTTTCCGAAGCACAAATAGTGTCATGTTATTTCCTCCATGGTTCCCAAAGACCTATATGATAAAGCCCAAATTCATTTCCAAGACTTACAAAGTTTTCCATAATCTAAATTTCTTGCCAACTTGTTTCAGCAATCAATGCTTCTCCACCTTAAATCTCAAAGCAGCGTCTTTTGTATACACTATTCCTTTTCAAATGCCCTTCCTGAAAACTGTCTACTCACCAGCTCAAAATGTCCCCGGACATCTTCCCTGTCCCCTTCTTCCTCCTACACCCCAAATCCCTCTTCCTTGGCCACACTGCTCCCCTCAGGATGGCTGATCATACTCTGATACCATGTAAATGCTTCTGTACGGAACTGACCGCCTCCTAGTGATGTTAACGTATTTTCACATTTGCTCTATCAAACTGGGCTGCTTGAGGAAGACAGCACACCTTCCTCGCCCTCTTGGTCTCCAGCACCAGGCACAGGGCCTGGCACCGCACAGGCCCTTAGTCGGTGTTCCCTGGACAGAGGAAGAAAGTGGCACACGTGCCCGGGCTCGGCCGCGGCACAGGCTCCACATGACCCTGACCCCTCTCCGCCACCACCCCGAACACCTGGGCCCCCCAGTGCGCCCCTACAGCACTGGCGTGCGTCCTTGCTGGTCCCCGTCCACGGGCTTCCACGTGCTGCAAAGCCATGAGGCTCTCACAATCAGCAACAGATGCCTCTTTTCACACGACCCGTCATTCACAAAGTGCTCTTTGATGCCAGAGAGAGATGGGCAACGCGGGCCAAAGGAGGAAGTGATTTCTGCCGCCTCCCAGAACAAAGGCAAGTAGACCCACTCCTGAGATTAAAGGGCAGGACATACCGGGCTGGCAGAGAAGGTAGCCTAGTCGGCTCCCTGCGACCCAACAAACAAAAATAAAATAAAAATCAGTTTGCCTAATGGCTGGCTGATGTTGGGGTTTCTGCAATGGGAAACTCTTTTCTTTGGCTGTTAGCCTTTTTTTCCAGCTATAAAGTAAGTAGTGTTAGAGTGTAATATAAGCCAGAAATCCGTATGAATACATTCGTAACTTCTGTTTCTTGCAGCTACATTCTGATGGAAGAGAAAAGAAAGAGAGGTGGCAGCAGATACCACGGAAGGGAGGCCAGGGCAGGCTGCGGAGTCCAGGGTCTGCTGGGTTCTTTAGTACTGCCTTGTTTTTATCACCAACATTTTCCTCAAAGGTAGGGCACTGTGTTTATGTTAATTATACTGTGCATGCATGAGGAAAGCTGTCTATTTAAAGGAGCTTCCTGAAAATGAAAGCAGCTCTTACTGAAGATTTTCACTTTAAGTCTGACTTTTCAATGCTTCTGGACAAATATTAATAATTCAAAGGGAAATTGAACTGTAAAGGAACTGGGCAGGAAGGGACACGAGACAGGATCTAACCTGTCTTCGCCCAATTCTGAGCAAATCTGGACAGGGATCCCAGAATCTGACCTCTGATCAGCACCGTGGTGGCTCTGGGGAGCAACATCCTAGTGGCAACCTGCCTACAAGTTTTTGCCTGTCCACCCTTGCTGAAATCAGGCAACATTTTAAAGCGAAAACACCCCCGAAACAGTCTTCGCTGAAAATGAAAACAACGCAAGAGACTAATGAGCCCTGTCTCTAAGCAGAGGGAATCTGCTTCCAGGCAGATGACACCACACATCAACTTCTCCAGAGATAAAACTGAGGACTTGCTTTGTGAAAATACAAAACATGGGGAACCTTCCACAATCACAAAAGAGAAAACAATAGACGGCAGAAGGTGGCAGAAATGAGCGCAATTATGTGTTGTGTGTTCAGGGAGGGCCGTGAGGCTTTCGAAGGCTAACTAGTAACAAGAGAAGTTACAAGCCTTTTCCTTTGTTGTCTTCTCCACAGAGTGGTCCCAGCGGAGGGGGCGGTGGGGGGAGGACGCTGCCGCCCCTGGACATCCAGGAAAGGAACCATCCCAGACAAAGGGAGGGCCAGGGTTCCAAGGGACGAGTGAAGACGCCAGAGGACTCCGCCTGTCTTTGGAGCATCAGCTTATTCTACCAGATGACCTGCTGGGGCTGCCATATGGCCTGCGGGTGACATTCTGTTCAGGGTAATAGGGCCTGGGTCCATGCCTGGCTCTGCCCTCAGAGCAGGGATCGCAGAAGTAGAGCCTGTTTGCTCTCATTCCACTGACTTGTCCGATGCCACCACGGCGGAGCCACGGCCTTCAGCATCCTCCCCGGTGCCTTTTCAGGTTTTCATAGAACATGACTAATACCCAAGCAAGGAAGGCCTGTGCATGGACCGCTGCTGCTCTTCCTGGGTGAGAGTAAGATAAATTAGGGGACTTAAAAATCCCAGAGTGGTTAAGCCAGCGCAGCACCCAGGTGTCACAAGAGTGCAGTGATCTATGTTTATCATCACCGCCAACGACAACAGGAATTTGCTGTGTATGAAGGCGCTCGTGTCTTCACGTTTTATATTCTGCACATCACCTCACCAGAGGTTCCCAGGTGATGTCATGGTTTAAAACAGTGGATGAAGGGTTCACAGAAGGGTTAAACAATTCTGAGAAAGAAAAATGGTGTTTAAAATTTTTTTCAAGCCAATAATTCCTGGTCCAAGTCCTGTGGTTTTTCGGTTACCAAAAACATGGCCTTTGTATGTGCCCTCTGCATTTGAAAACACAGTTAACAGTTGTTTGTCTATGGCAAACGTGGAGAATGATTACTAATTGTTCCAAAGGCTCTATTACCACTGTCCCTGTTCCCTTACAAAATTCCATTGATTTGCTTTTAAAAACATCCTTTCTGGGTGATGACGACACGGACTCACTACTGTCACAGCTCCCTATGAATGTGTGTGCACACATATATGTACATGTGTCTCACTGATGGCAGTGAGATCCCAAGGGGTCAGGCTCAGCCCCACAGCCCTGGACTAAACACGCAGCTGTAATCACGAGTGAGAACAGGAAACCCAGGGGAGTTTTATAGTAAAGGCTTTCCGAGGGCCCACACTGGGCCTGAATCAGTTCACGGTGACTCACCGGTAGACCTTCGTCTGGGCTCCATATCGGTTACCTGACCTTTCCATACCTCTGGGCCCACAGAGACAAAAAGGGAGTTTAGGTAAATTGTTGTCGAGAGCTGATTTTTCTCAGCTGACTCAACACCCAGAGGGCCTGAGAAACACCGGGCCCTTCCTCCTCTGAGCGGTGGAATCTGCCTGCAGGCCAAGCAGCGCGGCACCTACGTGGTCACAAACACGAACTCCGGAGTCTGAATGCCTGGGTAGGGGTTCCGGCTCTTCCACTTAATTAGCTATGATCCCGCCTTGGATCTGTAATCACAAAGTGGACTTGTGTAGACAAAAATAAAAACTAGGACCCAGAAAACCAGGAGCCCTGGTGGGAGCAGACCACCGCACACGTGTGCGGACTCACCGAATCCCAGAACAAAGCAGCTGCCTCCTCGGCCTTGGCGCGTGCTGCGTCCACCTCCTGGAATGCGCTTCTGGTCCTTTCTTCTTCCCGAACCTGCCCTTGAGCAAGCTGGTGACCTGCCCTGTACCTCGGTTTCCCTGTTGGGGAGAATACTAGCAGCCCCTCAGAGTCGCTGTCGGGATTACTCGAGTTGGGGCATTTCGGGACGGCTGGCCCGGCGCGCACCAGGAACCCTGTTTCTCCTCGCATCAGGGCTGAGGGCGCGGAGGAACTGTTGTGTGGTTCTAGCGCTTCAAACGCCACCTCACCCTCACCTACACTTACTCTTGCCTCCCTTTATGAATCACCCCAGGGAGATGTTAATCTTTTCCCAGACAGTGAACACGCCTGGAGGGAACAATCAGTTAAGATATCTGGATTCTACTCTTACTCAGCTTC
This sequence comes from Artibeus jamaicensis, assembly GCF_021234435.1. Lineage (NCBI taxonomy): Eukaryota > Metazoa > Chordata > Mammalia > Chiroptera > Phyllostomidae > Artibeus > Artibeus jamaicensis. The sequence goes on from NW_026521883.1 coordinate 23,205,332, forward strand.
TGAGAAGCGGAGAGGCCAAGCGATGGCCATTCGCCTCCTCCAGCGTCAGCTTCCTCACCTACGCAAGGCGAGGTTGAGCTAGAATCTCAGTAACCTCACAGGCCCCCTCCAAGTCGGTAGATTCTACAAGTCTGAGTTTGGTGTCTGGGTCACAAACTGTTCTTTATGAAAAGTAAAATGACTCTCAATTTACACTTCTAAAATTTTCCTATAGCATTGGCATTGGCTAGGATACAGAGTGCACTGTGCTTCTTCTGAAGCCCCAGACAGGAGGCTGCCGGGGTCCTGATCAGTCACCACAAACAGGTTTTGTAGTGCAAACGGGCTGATGCCTCCACAGTGACACCAAAGGAGTCTCCGCCGGCCCTTACAAACACGGATTTGGCATTCGGACAGTGTCCCAGATGGGATGGCCCAGGATGCATTTCTCCCCTCACAAGCACGTGGCCTTGGGAAATGCTGCCTTTAGGAGCTGCCTCTAGCTTCCCTGGACCCAAGGGGTAAAGTGGTGCAGGCCCTCCCGCAGTCAATAGGTCACTTCCAATTTCCTCTTTAAATTCTTCAATATGCTTGTGAGAAGCTCTGGTCGAGTACACCCAGGACCTCCTGATTTCTTAGCCTTCCCAAAAGTACTCTGCAGCTGATAGAACAGGGATTGGTCAATGAGCTTCCACTTTTACATCTTATGCTTTCCAAAGCGAATGTGCCTCACCTGTTCTGGTCTTTAAAGGTTTTGGACAGAAGTTATTATCTCCAGTGAACTTCCTGCCAGCGTCATGAGGACAGAAGTTAGCACCAGGTCTATTCTATTTTTCATCTTTATAAACCACTATGGTTCTGGGTAACCGGTATCTACTGAGGGAATGCTGGCCAGTCAGTCCGTGCATCTCCACTGTACAGAAGAAGAGTTACAGAACTGCCTGAGGTTAGGCTGGTAATGGGGTTTCTGGAACATCTGTCTGCAGGTCCACTGCTCTGTCACCTCAGTGGCTAATCGCAGAGAGGTTCCAAGTGGATTTGTGTGGCAGAAATAAAAACTAGGTTCCACAGTGATCTCACAAAGATGAGGCCCAGGTGGGAGCAGAGGACAGCATTCGGATGACGCTCTGTTCTCTGTACAGATTCTCCTAAGTCCACAACACACCGGCTTCTCCTGCTATTCTGCTGCCTTTGTGTGGGCTGCACCCACCACCTGGAATGCCCTTCTGGCCCTTTCCTCTTCCTCTGCACGGCCAACTCCTAATCAGAAACCACTTCCCACCAGGCTTTTCCCTCTTTTCCTCCTTCTGCCACCAAAATCTGGGCTTATTTTTATCAGCGCACGTACCAAACAATATTACATTTCCTTACTTTGTCGACTTCCTCTCCCCTCCCCAGCCCCACACTGTGAGTTCCTTGAGTGCAGAGACTGTGTCATAAATAAATTCCTTTCATAGTGGTTGGTACACAGGTTTTTAACAATTGTTTGCTGAATGAGTTGTGACATGCAAGCCTGCACCTTATCAAGGGAGAAAAAAGCTGAAAAACCTCCAAAGAGCACTTTTCCCACTGACGGTGAACTGCTAGCGAGGGTCACCCAGGTCCGCAGCAGCGAACATGGACACCCCCCTCACGTGACATTATGCCGCAGCCTGAGGGGAGGGCACTCCTCTGACAGCTGCTGACCTGACCCCAGTAAGACCTGGGCTTCCACTGCGCTTGCAGTCCCTGGGTGGGCACAGGGGACCGCCAGTGCCCCGGTGTGTGCTCTGGCCCGCGCCTGGACCTAGGGTCCCAGACTCTGTCCTAGTCACTGGAAGCATCCCCAGGACGCAGAGGAAAGAGTGCTGCTTGAGGCACACTGACAGGGCTTAATTACCTTTGGAGGGAAAGGTGTGGCTGGCTGTCCTCACTCCACCTACCCTTTTTACAGACTTGTGGCTCCTTGATAAAAGGAAAGGATTCCAAAGTCATGGAAGGCGGAGGGTTTGGGGTCTTTTGTATAAAGGGTACAGGGATAAAGCGGGTTTACAACCAGCGGAAGCAAATCCTTTAAAAGGATCTGGAGAAAAAACACAGAAGCACCTCTGGGTTTTTCCCTCCGCTGTGTTCTACACGGAGCTGGGGAGAGAGGAGCGCCGCCTGCGTACAGTGCGGGCTGCAGCTTCCAGGGCGCCTTCGGAGTGTGGAAACTCCAGGAGAAGCAGCTGTTAACGCGGCTCCGAGGCAGTGGGCCTGGGGCGGGGGGTGGCGCACTGCTTTCCGAGGCATTCTAATCAGAAGTTCCCAGGCCCTGAGCACCATCTCAGGTCAGCTGTTCACACCTTCTCTGCCCACTTGCATTTTCTGCAGCATCCAACCTGCCCAAGGGGCAGGAGGAAACAGAGGCCACTGAGAAGGATTGAAGGGACCCTGCAGTACGGGCATCTGTGGCCCCCCGGGCCCCCGACACACTGTCACCTCTTTCGAGGTGAGATGAGGGAGCATCACTGCTGACTACCTCCCTGTGGTTTTTTTAAAGGACAAGTGAGAAAATGTGAACAAAAATACTTTGTAAATTGTAAAGGTGCTATAGAAGTGTGAAGAAGTCGTATTATTATCAGTGCTTTCTTTAGTCGCAGCTTGGCTCAGCACGGCACACTGAGAGTGCTTATGCTGTGGCCCAAGTAAATGTTAACCTCCCTATTTCCACGGAAGCAGGCACTCTGCAAGTCTCAGCCCCACGCAGCCTCCTGCCCTGGGGTCCCACTGCGCTCTGGACCTGCACCGCCTTCTCAGGCTTCTCCGACTGCCCAGTTCCTAACAGTCCCTGCGGACCCATCTCCAATTTGAGCCCCTTCCCACCTCTCTCTGCGATCTCTCTTCTGCAACACTCCATCCATTTGGAGTACAGGCTTACCAGGGTGGGTAGCACCCACCCGTCGTCCATACTTGTCTTTCTGATTAGACTGTGAGTTCCCGGGAGGGAGAATTGATGCCATATTAGTGGATATAAGCTTATAAGCTTACGTGGCAATGCACAAAATATTTCCTGTGCCCGTTCCACTGAGAGAGCAGTCTGCCTCACAACACACTCTTTCTTGTTTCCATGCGACACACCTGGAGTTACCTGTAACATGCACGTGCTGGAGGCTGGGAAACTGGAGACAGTAATGATCATAACAAGCCATGGTTGAACGCGAAGCAAGTGAGAGGCGCTGTGATAAGCACCCCCTCGGAGGTTGGTGCTATTTTTCCGAATTCGCAAATGAGGAAATAAAGAGGTAATCTGCCTTCAGTCACACAGCTAAGGATCGCGGCGGCTCTAGTGTCTGTGGTCTTAATCACTGCACCAGACAAAGGTAATGCAGAAAAAAAGGAGAAAGAAGGGTTTGTGATTTATTAAGACAGAAATACTGTCCTATGTGTAGCTTGGTTTTATTAGTATTACTTTAAGATACAGACAGCACTATTTCCTCCCAACCCATGACTCCTTCTAGTCTAACTGTATGAGACAAATAAATAAACTTTCTGTGAAACAATAAAACAAGAGAGGAGTTCCATGTGGGGAGTGAGCTGAGGTCCTGCCTCTGCAGGTCTTGGGAGCTGGTTTCTACCTCTTGCCCCCAAGTGTCCCTTTGAAGTGGTCAGAGGCCCCTTCCCTGCCATCTCGGACCCAACATCAAAGCCTTTCAGTTGTTTCCGGGAATGACAGGGCAGGGGCTGCAGCAGCACCCCCCCCCCCCCAAGGCCAGGGAGCTTCCCTGCTCAGGTGCCCTAGTGTGGGAACACAGTGAGGGCGGAAGCATGGGCTCCCGCAGCCCCTCGGCCCTCCCCAGTAGAGAGGGGCTCCCTCCGAAATCCTTCCTCACAGCGATGTGGGGGGGACGCATGTAAAGGAGTCTCCTCCTTTCCAAGCCTTGTCTACTTTCTACCTTCAAGGACCAAAGAGAGACCAGTGAAGGGTGAGGATTTCAGCCACACCCTATAAAATGGCTGAAGAAGCGGTCGTCAATGTGTGAAACCCAAGTAAGGACCCCTAGGAGGATGAGTCATGTCCTCACCAAGCCTGGACCAAAAAACCCTCATGCCATCCAATGAGGAAGCACGGCTTACAAACACCCTGGCTCTGCCGCCTGTTAGCTATGTGAGCTCAGAAAAACGACTTCACCTTGCATCTGAAGAAAACAGAAAACAACCGGACTTATTTTAAAGGGTTGTTCTGAGTGTTACAGACTTAATATACAGAAAAGCTTTAAAACCGTGCCTAGCCGAATAAGTGCAACAAGTATGAGCTATTATTATGGTTATTGCTGTTAGTATCATTAGCATGGCTCTGCTTTCTCTTTCTCTCTGCTGTGTCCCCTCCCTTTTGTATGATACTCTAATCTTTCTTGAAGACCACCTCTGGTGATTTGTGTTGTCTTCTACGTTCCAGATTTTCTCCTGGCATATTCTTTGGAAGACTGGACAGAGAAGCTGCCTTCAAATAATTTCCTTTCCCTGGCACTAGTAATAGGAATGCCTAAATCAGCCACTTAGCAATCAGGTGAGATTCTCATAAATATTAGCTCTCGGCATATTAGAAGTTAAGCATTTTCCCAGTATAAATAGACCAAATACATTTGATGTCATTATTCTTGAGATGCATCGCACACGCAGGCCCACCTCTACTATCTGTCTTACTAGAAAAGAGCCGTGCCACAGGCGATGAAAAGCACCGAGACCCAGGGGAAGACTGGGATGGGGCGGGGCTGCAAGGCACACGGGTAGATTTCCAGGAAGGAAAAAAATCAGTCCAAGAGACACTGGCCTGAATTCCTTGCTGTGGGAAAGGTGAATTGGGTGGGTGGAGAATTCACTGCTGGAGCATCCTGAAAAGCAGAAGTGGAGGTCAGTGTGGCAATGCCTCCCAGCCCATAGGGTTCTAAATACTGAGATTTTTCTGTCTCTCAAAGGGCTAGACATAGTCCCCAAGTATTTTTATATTGTTCCCATAAAGAAGTGGATATATCTCTCCTCCCCTTGAATCCACAGTATCACTGCTTGAATGACAGAATATGGTGGCAGTGATGTGTCAGTTCTGGGCCCAGAACCTAATCAATGGGTAAATTGTTGAACCCAGTCACCGTCATATGAGGAAGCCTATACGCTGCCTTGGGAGAAGCCTTCATGAAGAGCCCACCTGGAAAGGCAGGAAGGCAGTGGCTCTCAGCCTCAGCTGAGCCCCCAGGGGACAGGCAACACCCCACTCTAGCGGGCCCCCTCAGAAGTGGACCCTACAGCCCCTACCCAAGCCTCAGTTGACACGACGTGGAGCAGAAATGAGTCTCTACCCAAACTGTAAACTCGTGAGTCAAATCAATGATCATTTTTTTACACACTCAGTTTTGGGACAGTTTCTGGTGCAAGTAGATAACTGATGATTCTGTGGTTTGGGAAGAATCCTTTGCTGGTCCTATCAGGTATTCTCTCTATCCCCAAATATTGCTTTCTTTGCTCTCTCCTCTTAGACCAGCTGAAGACTGAAATTAGCTGTCAAAGCTGGATATACTACAGAAGGGCAGGGAGCCTTTGGTCAGGATGCAAATGCTATGACAATTCCTAAGTAATAGTCTTCAGACTGTCTATTTATGTGTTAAGCAGTACAAACCTTGTCTGCAAAATGACTGGACCCAGTCTCTTGAAATCAGGCTTCTTGTTGTTAATCACAGAAATACAAATGATATCAACGAGATGCAATTTCACACTGGCCAAATTAGCTGGCTTTTTATAAAAAGGGTAATAAATATTTAACGTTACTGAAGTTGGGATGAAATCAATATATTGCCTACGACAAGATAAATTAGTACAACCACTTAGAAACTAATTTGGCAAGTGTAACATACAAGCTCCCATCCATGCACATTAACAATGCTAACCTTTGACTCAGTAATTTTACTTCTCATAATTTATCCTAAGTGACTAATCTAAAGGAAGAGAGGAAAAGAAAGAAACTTATTAGAGGAAGATGCTTACTGCAGCCTTATTTATCATGGTGAAAAAATTAGAAACGGATTAAATTTCTAAACGTGAAGAAATACTTTAAATAAAAGTATGTGATGCCCTTGTCATGGAATGTTGTGCAATCATTCAGATGCTAATAATGAAGATGAGTTGTCCTCAGCTTATGATGGGGCTGTGGTGGGAAAAAATGAGAATGCAGGGGTGGGCAAAAGTAGGTTTACCGCTGTGAATATGCGAAACAAAGTCTATTCTTGCATTATTATTTATTCTTCTATTATTTATTTTTCCATACAAACAACTGTAAACCTACTTTTGCCCACCTCTGTATAAAACTGTATGCTCCCCGATTACAACCTAATAAGGAGATACACATAAACAAGCATTAAGAGAGCAGATAAAGGCAAAAAATTATTTTATATAATAGCTTATACTAGTTTTTTCCCTTTTAAAAACAAAACTTTAAAAAAAAGATTTTATTTATTTATTTTCAGAGAGGAGGGGAGGGAAGGAGAAAGGGAGAGAGAAACACTATGTTCCGGAGTTAACACGGATGGTTGCTTCTCTCCTGCGCCCCGACCTGGGGGACTCAGCTCACAACCCAGGCTTGTGCCCTGACTTCAAATACCAAACTGCTGACCTTTTGTTTTGCCAGACGGCACCCAACCAACCGAGCCGCACTAATCAGGGAGAAAACACTTTGTATTTTTTTGAACATTTTAAATAGAAGGGATGGGGGGGTGGTTCATTAAAAACAATAAAATCACCCTCCCACCCAATTAGTGCCCCAGTTATTGCCCTTCTGTTGAACAAAACCAAGAACTAATACTGGATCTAATGGAATATGTTTCTTGAAATAGATAACTTAATGCTAAGGTACTTCAGTAACTTCCTTGAGAATAAGTCCTCTATCAACTGACATATTTATACTCCGGGGGTTTAGTACAAGAAAATGGAGGTAATTCAGAGATTGTGGTTAAATTAGCATATGATAATTCTGGCTTTGTTTCCCTTTCACCCTCCTACTTTTCTTTTCCCGGGCTCCTAAAATATAGAGCGCTAAAATAAAATCGGCAACAACAATTTGTATTTTTGGAGTGAACTTTAATCCGAATTTCACAAAGATTCGTGCCAATTCAAAAAAATCGCTGCTGCTCTCTTCCTGCTGGTGACACAGGGGCGGTCTATGCGATTACGCGTTCAGAACTGCGGTCACGTGGAGCACGGAAACGGGGCTCAGCCTCCTCTGTGGTCAAACCTGCACCCACAAAACCGAATGGACAACTTATTGCAACTGTGTGCTTAGATATATTAAGCCCAAACCATTTTTACTCTAGTTCTTCAAATACTGGATTTAAGGTCTCCTTTCTCTATTCTAAAAACATGCACAGAAAAGTAGAAAAGGAAACCCCAGTTCATTCAAATCCCAAACTTCCAGTTAAAGCCCTGCATGGGCCGTGGCAGGAAGTCCGGGTCCTCCCTCTGCTGGTGCCTCGCTCTCCAGTGGGTCAGTGCCCTGATGCACCACCATCCAAAACCAAATACTGTTGATCTACAGTGCTAAGTAAACTTTTATTTGAATGTGTAGCAAAACACTGAGTATGTGTTTTCATAAACTAATTCCCAAGTGTAACTGTGTACATTTTACCTTAAAGATAAATGGCTGCTGGAACACTGAATCTATTTCAGAATTTCAGTCACACTGAGTCATTCTTCTTAGTCATAAAAATGAAAATACCATAGCAGGTAAGAAAAATTCTGTAATTCTAGTCTAGCTAACCAGACTAGTTACTAGCTTTCAGCTCTCTCTGTGGCCCTTTTCAAATGAGCCCACTCAATGCTAATACAAATATAAATATGTCAGTCAATCAACCATCAGGGCTGAAGAAATATCTTGGGAGCTAAAAATGTAAACTCCTATTTGGTTCCCAGACTTCTAAGCTAAGCATCCTATTACACATAACAGGCAGAAGTCAAGATGTTCACCACCACGATGAAACAAAATTAAATAAGGTTAATCTAAACTAAGGAAATAAACCCCTAAACTGAGTAACTTTTAGGAGGCTCAAAGACATGATACTTTTAGCTCTTGAAAGAAGAAACATTTACCATTCTTGTTCTTTCTCTCTAAATTATTGGAGTTGTTTAAAAGAATCTACATTAACACCTCTTGATCAATGTCAAAGTAAAAATTGCTTAATAGTTAAACGATGAAATCGGGACCACTAAGTATCATGGCTTTGATCTTAATTGGCTCTTTGGTACTGTGTCTTAAGCTGGAGTTGTCCGTCCGTGCGCTTTTAACACCACAGAAGGTCGCCCCCCCACTACCCCAATCTCTTTTTTGCTCAAACAGGCTGGCGGCATACTTGTAAAGTGGAAAGGCCCACTTAATGATGCAAATGTTTGGGTGATGATTAGAGACTCTCTGAGCTGCAAATTCTCGTGTGATCTAAAATTTGCTCAAGTAGAAGGTGCCTTCAGGCAGAACTGAAGGTGTATCTACCAATGACGATTGCAAAACGTGATTTGTGTCTGAAGTCTGCTTGCCATTAAACAGCTATAAGTTTTAATTTGGATAGTGTAACGATGCTCTCAGGGATGTCGGAATGACTGAACCAGGCAAGATTCTGGTTCTCTCAAAGAGTAGAGAGGGGTACCTCCTTCTTACATCTTGGAGAGACAGAGTCTCTGTAGAACTAGATATCTAGGCCACCGTTAATACAGTGGCATTTTTCTAAAAACTAACATTCAAGTGTAAGACTACATGGCATTCACCCAGAGCTGGCATCCACTTGGTACCACACTGTGGGGTCCATGTTAATTGGTCAGCACCTGTGCCAGAGGGCTAGCTAAATATTTTGACCATCTTGCAATAAATAAAACTTCCTGGATTATAAATTACAGAATTTGCAAGGGTGCCAATACTTCCATATTAGAGTTTTAGGGTCTTGGATACAGATTTTTTTAAAGTGTGGCAAAACTACTGAAGTGAGTTAAATTTCCTCTGAGATATTAGCATAAAATCTATAGAGAGGAAAGTTCAAATCCAAATGAAATGAGCAGAATAATGCCAGTGCTCAATCAATTTGATTTTCTACTGTAAAACCACCAAATAGCATGTTTATGTACACCTAGTCCAGAGGTCAAAGGTTTCAACTACACAGCTCGACTTCTTAAGAAAGAGTTCTGATTTCAACTTTGTTTTCTTCTGATCCCATGACCCCCAGCTCCTCATTCTGAGTGCTCAGAGTGTGGCCACCACAGTTACCATCCAAATTCAGGCCTGACACCGTTTTACACTCATGTCTTACTGTCCCGAAGGGTGAAGATGAACGGCAGTGACTCCGGAGACAGGTCCACGTTGTCTTCGTTTACGACTGAGAGAACAAGGCCCAGAGAAATTGGGCGGCTTGCCCGAGTAAGTGCTACAGTGGGAACTGGCCCAGTCTGGGCCTCTTTCCAAAAACTGATGTATGTCTACTCAGATTAACACAGAGTAAACACCAATGGTGAAAAGGAGCAATCAGAACAGGCCACCTGATTTGCACAGGCCAATACAAAATGAAATAGTGGGGCTCCTTATAAAAAATATTAAAAATTTCAAGATGGCTAGAGCAGAGCACTCTGGGCATAGGGCCAAGTGTGACTCTGCGGGTTCCTATACCCATGAAACTGACTAGCAGTGAGCTTTCATTGTTTACTAGGCTTTGGCTCTATGAAGGCAAAGGGGAAGGAAGACTCTTTGATCACTGAAAATGCTCAAAAATGATCCGTTGCATAGATAAATGAATAAGTGAATGAGTGAAGGAAGGCACCTAGGAAATCGCTAAGACCCAGAGTCAGGCCGAGTGAAGGCGGTAAATCACCAAAAGTACCTGGTCCATCTTTTTAAGGGTCATAATTCATAATCTGAAAATACTTTACCACATAATAAACTTTCCAAGCCCCAACACAATTAAGTCACCAGAATCACGTCCAAAATAGGAGTGGCAATGAATACCTGTGATAGCATTATTGTGCTTTTACGTGATCAAGAAATGCCGATTATTTTACCAAAATCGTTTTGTAGTTTTTTTCTGTCTCTGTGCATTTAGAAATAGCCATCCAGATGTTTTATGGAACCTATCCATATGCAAAATCTACAATCCCTTCAGATATGAATATTTCATTCATACATTGCTAGGCAACCTTGTTTTGAAAACAATAGTACTAATAACAAAACTAGTACAATATATTGAGTTTTTATTATGTCAGATACCATGCTAAATCCTTTGCATACATTCCCTTCTGAAGAAAGACATCACATCTCTAAGGATAGACACATTATCCTATTTTCCATAAGGAAAACAAGGTTCTGAGAGATTGAGTGGCAGAATCAGAATCTGACCTGGGGCCATGTGGACTCCTGCAGAGACGAGAGTTTTCTGGAGGGAAAAGAATGCAGGTTCATATACAGAGAACATACCACAGGGCTGTTTCTCATATGAAAGAATACGACTTTCATTTGATAAGGCCTGCGTGAAGTTTCACTTTGTTGAACAAAAACACAACCATAAAACACCAACTGTAAGTTTCCGATACTGAAAATCTAGATGGTTAATTTTACAGCACACTGCCAAGGCAGACCAACTGTACAAAGGCAGGTACAAAGTTGAACAAAGAAAGAGCCTCCTCACCCATATTTTATTGGGCCCCAGAGACAACTTTTTGCATTTATTGTACCAAGAAAAGAGGTTAGTTAAACAATCCAGAGTGAAGGAAGAACCATGTTAAGCTTTCCAGCCAGGGAACCTGAAATAATAAACTTCATTCATGAACAAGGAAGAAGAGGGTAAATTTCCCCTGTACATACAGGATTTGTAATATGTAGCCAAAATACGTGCAACTTTCACTTTAGAGCTTCAGGGGTTAATGGTTGTTTTGAAGTAAGAACCATGAGAAAATGCAAATTTCTAAGAGAACAAAGCTAGTGCTTCTGTCTCTACTTGAGGAGAGATAAAGGTGCCTCCACACTGATGGCTTATGTTTATTATGATGTTTCAAAGTGTTAATCTGGCAGGGACATCTTATTTCTCATTTAAAACAAGCTACAGGAAAAAAATTAAGAAAAAATATGTAAGGATAAGAAAGGCATATTCATCTTGCAGATTTTTGTCCGCATTTTTGTAGTACTGCCCTCCAGTGTCATGTCTTTTAATAATTTTTAATTGCCTCATTAAGTGAAAATTCCATCCTAGGTATGAAAAATTTTCAAATAATGGGAGAAAGATATTTCTGGCCAAATATGTGAATATATTTATGTAATATACACTGTGTTTACACCATATGCACATGTAATGATGTAAAAATGCAAACACTTTGCAAGAAAACACTGATTTTGTTCCCATATCCATTGGTGAGTATCCTCCATCTCGGTGCATCCTGGCAGTGGTGGTCTCTCCCCTGCCCGAGACTACATCAGTCTCGGCGTGAGCACCAGCAGGACGCTGTCCACAGAGACGGAAGAGAACTCCACTGCTAGGAAAGGTTTCTTAGGAAGGCTCGGCCTCCTGATCAGCTTTATTCGCACCTGGAGCGTGCCAGTCTTCGTGGGTCCAGGCGAAGAGCTAGCCGAGAACAGGTGGACAGGGTGAGCACCGCAGAGAACGCAGGCAGCCTGGAAGTCTTTGATGACGCTTTTGAGCCACCTTGCCTCCGGGCTTCTCACTATGTGACCTGACATTTCTTCATAGTTTATGCAATTTCGAGCTGGGTTTTCTCTTACTTGTAGGTAACACCTACTTGACTGAGCACTTACTGTGTTCTAAAAAACAATACTGGCCAATTTGTACAGTCTCTCTAATGATTTTAACATTTCTGAGTCTAAGATAAAGACTGTTTTCTCCACTTAAAAGAAAAGGAATCAAGAGTCTTGGAGAAACTAGTGATATACCCACTTTCTTACATCAAGTTAGCAGCCAGGGCAGGGTTCCAATCTAATCTATCTAACTTTGACAGCTTTCACTTAAAATCTCCATATGTGTCTGTGTATATGTGTGGTGGTGGTGTATTTTAATATATGTCTACGGTTATACACCTATGGTGAAGGTGTTATTTGTAGTAACACAATCATTTATCTCATTTCTGACTCTTTGATAAAATGTTAATAATAGTGGGGGGCGTAATTGAGGGCATATGCAACAGAAGAAAGCAAATGGTTAGAACTGGGAAAAGTAATCATTAGCAAAGTGCCTTCTCCATTAGGAGTTACTTATTTTCCTTCTCCTGGGTCAGATAATTCAAAACTCTGTCCTGCGGTTAGCCAAGACGCTATGCCAGATAACATCCTCATTAAATACTTATCACCAAGACCATTAATGAGTAAGTGTTTTAAGGGTGATATGTGTCTCTAAAGAAAATTCTGGATCAAAGGTGGCAAATTTTCTATGTGGAGGTTACAACCATGCACTCTCTCTGTCCCACAGAATAATTTGCTAATCAATCAGGGCATTCTTTCTCCCCCGACCTTGCATGCGGACCCACAAATTTGTACAACACAAGCTGGAGCAATCGCTACCAAGCAGCTGGGTTGGGCTTTCTACTTTGAAACTCATTTGCCTTGTCGGCCCTACACACGTGTTCAGTGGGGGCCGGTTCTCCAGGGGAAAATTACTGGGAAATTGGGCATTGGGAGTGCATCAACCTGAGAGCTGAATGAGGTGCAATTACTGCTCACTGAAAATATTATCCGTGTATGTCTGAAAATTGAGTCTAAAAACTATATTAACAGCAATGAAGTTGAAGTGATCCCGAAAGAAAAGGGCAAAGTGTTGTAAAATGTAAATGGCAATAATAAATTTGAGAAGTTAGATGATTTTTTGTCTGTCTTTTTACAGATAGCTGGCTAGATGTGCATGTGTGAAGTGGATTCATAGTTTTTAAATCACCATTAGATCTGACCCTAGGCCCTATGTCATGAAAATACAAAAATAAAGATGGCATTAAGGAATCCTACTACTAAAATATCCCGTGGAGATCATCCAGACCCTCTCTGCTGCCCACCCCCCCTCACTCTGTTCTACTGAGAAAACCAAGGCCAGCAAGACCAGGGCCTTGCCCATAGAGATCTGCTTGGCTAGCAGCTGAGCCAGGCTGGGCTTGGACTCCCAGCTCTGTCTTCTTCCTCCTTGTTCAAACTGTTCTGTTGGCCTTGGCAGTGACGGGGGCACACTTTGAACTCGATAATTACGTTAAGCTTTAGATATCACCTAAGCGTGCAGAAAAGAGAAGGGGGGCAGGGAGGGGGGAGGGAGAGAAACGAAATGAGTGGGGGAGAAAGAGCTGTCTAATGACATGTTTACAGTTCTCTGGAGACTTGGCAGAACACAGGTTTCTGATTTTCTCACTGACCTCTGAGGACATCAAGTCCCATGAGCTAGAGATGGTCTTGGATTTCAGTGAATGGGGAGGGGGAGTTTTACCTGCGGACCCCCACCCGGCCGGCCTAGAGACCAGCAAAGGCAGAGGCAATGCCAGAGCCAGCAAAGGATGACTGGCTTATCGCCATCCCTTTTTGTCAACCAGTCTTTGTTAAACTGGTGGCTCCGTTAGAAAACCTTCCTAAAGTCTTCCCGAATGCTTCCCTGGTCCCCAAAAGGCGCCTTTATTCACTCACCTCACAAAACACAACTGGATTTAGGGACCCTGTAAATTCAGTTAACTAAGTAAATAATATTCAAGCTCACAAGAAAGCGATAACTATACATAGCATGCTTTGTGCAAAGTAGGACATGAAGATCAGTAAGGTTCATTTCTATGCTGTTACTACCATAATGATTACATTTAAAAGCCCCCAATAGATTATTCTAAAAGTAACAAGGCCTCCTCACCACTCACGCGCTATGTTTTTATTGTTTCTTCCACCAAATGCGACGAGGAGGTTTTATAGTAAGTGGTTGAGATGACGGGCTTTTAGGTCACACGGGCATGGGCATGAATCCTGCCTCCTCCTCTGGGTGTTCTTAGCAAGGGACTTCACTGTGGCAGACGGAACAAGGTCTCCATCCCTCCCCAGACATGTCTGGGCCTTAATTCCCGACCTGTCATATGCCGCTTTAAACAACAAGAGGGACACATGTGATTAAATAAAGGGTCTTAAAGTAGGGAAGCGGTCTTCGATGACCTGTGTGGGCCCACTGTCACCGCAGGGAGGCAGGAGTCCAAGGAGGCGTGACCTCGAAAGCAGAGTCGGGGAGTTGGGCACCGCCCACTGTGGCTGACCATACAGGGGCTGCAGGTGAAGAAATAAAGGCAGCTCCTAGAAGCTGGAAAAGACAAGAAAATGGGTTCTCCCCTTGAGCCTCCACAAGGAACAGCCTTGACTTGATCCCAGTGAAACTGCTTGGGGCCGTCTGACCTCCAGAACTGTGAGGTATGACTTTTGTGTCATTTTGGGCCTCTCAGTTTGTGGGAAGTTGTTACCGTAAACGGATGCTCCTTGAACATCTGTGTCCTCGTCTATAAAACGGTAAAAAAACCTATGTGCCCCAAAGGGCCGATACAAGGATTACGTAAGAAAATGTAACTAAAACACGTCAGTGCTGGGCAGAGACTGAGATCTCAGTAACTGTTCCTTGTCATGATGCACATGATATCATCATACAGAGAAGCGATGTACATATTGCTGATTATAATGAACGGTGATTCTGTAAGTGTCATTTATTGTATCGTAACAATACCTCACATTCTGAGCAGCACTTAGGTGGTTTTTACAAAGCACCTTCACCTCCTCTGTATCACGGGAGGCTCGTTACCCTTGTGAGTCCACAGATGAGGGGAAAGTGCTTTCCTGGGGCACTCGGAGTGCGCTGCTGGACCAAGCAGAGACCTAGGTCATCTCCTTGTAAACACAGTAAGTTTCCAGTCTCATCATGCGGCTTACAGAAATACGCACAGAATGAGGAACCTTCACGTGAAAATGAAACTGACGACGGGGCTGTTCACCCCACATCAGACCTTTTCCCAGATGAATTTATCTGGGGGAGTTTTCTGCCAGGGCCTGGAGGCCGGGCTTCCCCAAACACAGCCTGAGCACTCTCTCTAATGCAGCTAGTCAATTGTGCAAAACACAAAAGAAAAAATTCCATCCTGACCGCAGCAGGCAATCACCTTATGCCCTGAAGCATGAAGTTTGATTACCCTTATCTCTGTTTATCATTAAATCAAAAATGTTGCTGTGAATACTGGCCTACAACTCCATTTATGAAATGATATAGGCCAGCCAGCAGAAATAAGTGAGTGCCCTTTTTCTTTCTTAGTCTCTGCTCACTGTCAAGCTCCTTTGCAAACTGGAAAAAAAAAAAAAAGCCCTCTTTAGCTTTGAGCAGATTTTATTACTCTTTTGCTCTTTCACGAGTCAGCTGGGAAGCCTTCGGCTCCTAAGCATTCTCCTTGTGCCGCAGGCAGAAGGCTTCGGCCCTCCTACTGAGTAGCCTACAACACTGGCCTTGAAGTCCAGTGCCTGGCCTGGGTGGAAATCTGAGCCCAGCTGCACTCGACCATCGTTTCTCAAAGTGTGGTCCAGGGACAAAATGGGGCACAAGTCATTCGAGGTGTTTGTTTACCATGCAGACTCCTGGGCCCATCCCAGACCCACTGGTGCTGGGGCCCTGAGAATTTGTATTCCAACCCTAGGGGATTCTAAGGACATTTAAAGTTTGAGGACCACTGATAGTGATCAAAGATGTGGGTGATGGCAAGGATGGTCCAGGAATGTGCCTGAATTTCCAGTGTTATCCAAGCTTTCCTCAGCCCAGGGGGCCACCAGCAGAGAACACATGCCAATCATCTACGTTTGTCCCTGGACACAACCAACAGTGACAGCCTGACTTTCTGACATCGTGAGTCTAAACAGCTGAAATCTGGGTCAGGGGTAGGCAACTAGACATCAAGGTCGGGTAAATCTCCCGGCTACTGGACCCCTCCTGCCAAATTCTCCTTTCCAATCAGGCTGAATCTGTGTCAAGTGTAGTAGGCCTGGGGGGGGGGGTAGCTTGGTTGTGAACCTGGCTTCAAGGTATATGCGTCAGTTAAAGACATAAGATAAACTCAGGTGAAAAGGTGGTGCGGTGTCGGGGGCCAGCACGTGGGCTCTGTGGCCTGGCTGCGTTCACTTTTCCTGAACAGACGCGGAGACGTATACAGCACTCCCTGCACACCAAGCACGACTCTACTCGCTGCCCAAACAGTAATTCATTTACCTCACAACCACCCTACCAGGTGGGTACTACCCGTCATCATCCACCTTTTATGTGGCGAAACTGAGGCTCAGAGATATTATGTAATTTGCTCAAGATCACACAGCTTAGCAGTCACACAGCCAGTACTCGCACCACAAAAAACTGGCTTCCGAGTTCCCGTCCTGAACCCCCTACTGTGCTGCTTCTTAGGATTCCAAGCCCCTGGTTTCACTCCTTGTCAGCTGTTCGACCTGGGGAAATCAGATGAGTCTCCCATCCCTCAGTTTCCCACTATGTGCTGATGTTATTAATAACAGTATCCAACTCATAGAATGCTGATCAAATGATTTATTATTTAAAAGATTTTATTTATTTATTTTTAGACAAAAGGGAAGGGAGGGAGAAAAGCATCATTGTGTGGTTGCCACACCCCCTACTGGGGACCTGACCTGCAATCCAAGCATGTGCCCTGACTTGGAATCGAACCCTTGACCCTTTGGTTCGTAGGCTGGCACTCAATCTACTGAGCCACACAAGGCAGGGCTCAAGTAATTTAATATATACACTTAATGAGTATCAGACACTTAGTCAATAAATGCTACCTCTTAGCTATTAGTCCTACACTCTCAGAGGCAGCGTGAGGATTAAATTAGGTAACATATTTAAAGTTCCTGGCACAGTGCCATAGCACACGGTAAGCACACAGTAAGCACACGGTAAGCACACAGTAAGCACTAGCTGTTATTATTAGTCGAGCTGAGCCAGGCCAGGTTATTTTAGGTCCCGTCTGGAAGGCAACTGTGCTCTCCGAGGGGGAGGAGGGGGACCGTGCCCTTCACTTCACGGAGTAACTGGGTGGGAGCCAGACTAATTACTAGACTCAACAGGTTCTCTGCTTTACATCACTGGAATATTCCTGAAAGGTTCCTGATATTGAATTTGTGTAGGCTTAATCCTTTTCCCCACTGACCTATTTTATAATTTCTGATTGATCTTTCATTGGCAGTGATTCTTCGGACTTAAGACTCTGTCTGTCATGTAACTGTTAACTTGCAAAAGACTTAAATATACCAAGGAAAATTAAACTACTGGAGCAATTCTTGGCAAAGCAATTGGCTTAATCACTCCCTAATGTAAATGTTTTCATTCTACTTTTTTATTATGTGTTCTAATAAGCATGCTTATACTAGACAGAACTTCCGGTCCCTCCTTCCACAAAACATATCCAGTCCACTACTACACTTAACCACTGGTCGATTACAGTTTGTGTTAACTCAAGGGGTCAATGATGGCTTGAGAACAACCCCCAGACCCAAACAGTGCAGCGGCTTGGAGTAGAAATGGGCCTGGAGGGAGCTCCCACAGTGGGGTCTTGGGGAGCCATTGACGGGGCACATGTTTATCTCGAAAGATCAGACTCAGAAGGGGGTGCTGAACCCCCAGAAACTCTTAAAGATGGGGTTTTCAAAAAGGAAGGATTAGTAACTTTCCAAGTCATTTACTGCTTGTACCTTATTACGAAAAGACAGTCAAGAGCCCCAACCCCATTTCTTGCACAGCTTACCAGCCACCGCAGGCTCTACATGCAATGTATTAAAAAGTCAGACTCAGTGAACACTTACTGAAATATTTGCTGCTCATCAACGATGCGTCATCACTTTGCCAACTTAGAGGGAAACAGATAGTCAGGCCTCTTGGGGCTGCAGGCTGTGAGCACCTAGAAGCCAGCTCCTTACCATTTTCTGTTTCAAGAGTCTACTCTCTCTTCCACTGCCTACCTCCATAGTCCCTTCTCCCACCACCAAAAGTTCTCATATGTATGCAATTTACTCTTCTTTATAGAGTCTATGTCTAGAATCCTTTCATGTTAAAAAAAAAAAAGATGAAGCCTATGAGGCAATGGACCTGCTGGGCTGGGTCTGCTAAACAACACTGTGGGAGAAGCCCCATTCCTGGGAAATTCGAGGCGAATCATGCCATCTCCTCCTGCGCAACGTTCGCGTGTGACATCGAACCATTTCACAGATGATGTGGGGGAGGGGGGTTCAGTTCTGATCAAGGAGCAATCTGCTGAATCATCACAGGATTGATCCCATTCATTCTGATGGCTTCAGCAGCAGGGCCATCTGCAAATGGCTAAGGACAGTAGACCAGGGACAATAAATGTTTGTGGATTGCAAGACAAACTGCCTCTTCACACCTGAAATGCAAGCCTGTCCTAGGTTAGGACTCAAATGTGGACAAGTGATCTAGACCCCCACCCCCGCCCCAGGACTTTTGCCTAAGCTGTTCTCTATGCCTGGAATGCCCTCCTTCTCCCCACCTCCCCCACTGCCCCTCACTGTCCACCTGTCCAAATCCTACCTAGTTCAAGGACCAGCTCAAATATCAGTGGCTCCACAAAGCCTTCTCTGACCACCCTCGCCAGAAATAACCTCTCCCTCCTCTCAGTTTCCACAGGTCTGTGTGCATGTTTCCCAACACTGAAAACACTTGCCCTTTTATTTTGGCTATGTTGACCTCGTCTTTTCCAGATACCGCTGGGTAAGACTCCTGACAGAGTTCTGGAACTGCGTCATGTTCCTCTCTGAACCCTGTCCCTACCCTGGCACCAACCTGTAAAGCACAGACACTTGGGAAAAGTGAGCTGGATGAACAAATGGCAAAAACAGAAACATTCTTCACTGAAACGGCAGCATTCTTTATTTCCCCCTCCTGCAGCTTTACAAATATATTTACTAGCCCTGGCTGGTGTAGCTCAGTGGATTGAGCGCGGGCCTGAGAACCAGACAATCACGGTTCGATTCCCAGTCAAGGCACATACATGCCCAGGTTGCAGGCAGGTTCCCTGCAGGCCAGTTCCCAGCAGGGGACGCACAAACGCAACCATACATTGATGTTTCTCTCCCTCTCTCCTTCCCTTCTCCTCTAAAGATAAATAAATAAAATCTTTTAAAAAAACCCCAAATATATTTACTCCATCCACCAATTACCCAGGGGAGATCTGGGGACTTACTGATACCTGCAGACAATGCTGCAGACCAAAAGAGCTCCCGAGACCCTTAGAATGACATGCAAGGCCAAGGCTGACGCAGACGCAGGGGGAGTCTGAGCCCCTGCTCTTCTGACAGCCGGCACCTGAGCGTGGAAGTGGTATTTTCTCAAAGAGCTTCATCTGCTCCAGTTCATACGTATGTGCCAATTCCTCAGCTGAGCAGAAACGCCAGACTTTATTTTTAAATACAGACTCCAATAATAGGCTAAGTAATTCAGATCATCTTGAGGCCTTATTATACATGTACCAACAACAGATTGAACTTTGTAAAACCCGTATTTCCTTCCCAAAAATATATGTTGGAAAACCTGAAGTTTCGGCCTTGTTACAGTAATGTGTGTTTGTTTTTCTTCCCTCCCATAGGAATACTGAATAAAAAGGAACAGCACCACGCTGATGCAGAAGTGCCCGTTTGTTAATGAAGTGTCTGATGACTCATGGAGGTGAAAGGATTCTCTCACAATCAGTCCTAACGAAGACAAATGCATATTACAAGACAATACCTACTCAAACTTCAGCACTACACTTTCCCTTCTGGTGTCATGAACGCTTGAACAGCTGCAGTTCTCACTGTCTCTGCTGATGGGGCCCATAAATACTCCTGGGAAGTGGGACAAGAATACAGAATGGGTCTTTACCTGCCAAGATCAGGGAATGAATGTCAGTCGCTCCCTGATGCAGGAGCACTTTTTGGTGGAGAGTGATGGATTCTGTCATTTGTCCCCCGCCACTGTAATTTTGGACAGGAAAGTCTAACGTGCAGAAGAATGGCGGGAGAAGACCACTGTTCCATGACACTTGACAAGAGCGTGTCACAGTTATTTGGCCACCAGGAATAAAAAGGAAAGAAGAGCACAGTGTTACTATTTAGTTCAGAGAAAGGTTAACGTTTAAGTGCACACCCAATCTGTACATATCATTTTAGGCAGTAGAAAATTTTCCTTCAGAATCTAACTCTATTTTTTTTTTTTTAAACAAATGTCAGAACTATCAGGGACTCAAAAAACTGCAGAATGGCCCTGGTTCCTGGAAACAGTTCAGCGCAGACCTGGTTCAAAGCCTGCCTCACACGCCTTCTGCCCTGTGACCTTAGGCAAACAACCTGACTTCTCAGGGGCCTGCGTGTCTTTTCTGGTCATGCAGTGAGGCATCTAGAACCTGCCTGAGGCAGTTGTGGGGGGTAAGATGATATAATGAAGATAAACATCTTGGATGGTGCCTAGAATTTTGTAAGCAGACCAACAACAAGTGGCTGCGTTTTCTCCTCTTTCTCTTTATCATCAGAAGCATCACGGCACTGAAGGGAGCTACAGTTTTGCCACCCTGAAGCAGCCTTTCTGGATACTGATTTTCAGCTGTTTATTAAGAAACAAAAGACTCAGAACTGTGACCCTTCCCCCTTCCTGCCCTGAGATTCAGACAGATAAACCTGCTTCAGGAAGGAGACTTTAGGCTGTTGGCCTAACCCTAATTTGAATTAAGTGTGGTAAATCAGAGGGCTTTTCAGGCAGGGGCCTGTCAGCTAGGTAACTACTGGGTTGCCTAGCAAGAATTGAACTGCCAAGTGTGTTCTGTTCTTCCTCAACTACCTGGAAACCGCTCATTCTCATTTCTGAAATCCAATGCCCCATTCTGCCCATTTATCCTTCGTCCACAAATGTCTTACACACCCAATGTGGCTTCACTGTCTTTGGAATTCTCACGCCTGTCTGAAACACCCATGCGCATGTACTGAATTTGATTTTTCTCCAGTTAACCTATCTCTGTTAATTTGATTATTATCCCAGCTAGGGGAACCTGGAAGGTGGGAGGAAAAGCATGACTTCCTTTTTGTGGTCTGCACACGAGCACCCCAGCTGTTTGTGGCTGACTTCATCAGTAACTATTAGGAGAAGAAGCAAAGATGCCGTCTCCCTCCAGAACATGAGGTGCATCGAATGCCCCTTCTTCCTACATCAAAGTCCAAAGGCAATACTTCTAATTATACCAGTTTTGTTTAAGCTTGGCAACACCCCTTAACAAATATATCCACCTAGTTCACATCACTCTTGCTTTAATAAGAAATGACTGCTGTAGCAGATCTCTTATCGAGTAAAAAGAAGGAGACAAAGTAGTAGAAAGCGTTGGGCACTCTTGGACATGGGTCTCAGACTCAGGGATGGCATGTGTTCCTTGTGGAAAGGAACAGAACAGCAACCTGTTTAGTTCTCCAGAGAACCAAACTGGTTATTTTCTGTGGTCAGCCTTTTGGTATCACAAGCTAAAGGACACTTCATTTTTCCTTCCTCTTTTCAAATAGAGTGAATTCTGAAGCTCTAGGATTCAGTGGTGTCCGAATGGCTCCTGCTAATTCTGTAATTCTGGTGGTTTAATCTTATCAGGCTTAAGGAGGCCTTCCAGTGGGTCGTGTAAGGTTGGAACGTGGTCCCTCTTAAGTGGGACACGCCACTGCAAGCCAGCGTTTCTGCAGGTGTGCTCCCCAGGACTGGACAAGGGGCCCGGGCCCAGGTTGCCAAACAATGGAAACTTCCCATTCTGGGTGTTAACTTTAGTTACCACAGCCAGACAATGCCGCCAGTGGTGTGGAAGGAAAAATTGCTGTAGCCAGCTGTGCTGTTCACAGTCAGATGGATTCTGTGTAGCTCCAAATGGTGATGGAGCCAGCAGCCTGTTGTAGCCAAGGACAGGATGATGGATGATCTACACACTGTGTCCAAGTAGAGAGAATGGCAGAAGTTCACTTCAGGGTTGTTAAAATGCTAATCTGGATGAGTTAACAGAAGCTTAATAGAAAAGAGAAGTTTGAGAAATAAGTATACCTCATGTGTGGTACCTATGTAAACCACTGATTGGATCGCCCTTGGTTACATAAACAGTTGCTTTTCGGAGGAGAATGTTGCCCCGTTTTCTTGTTGGGACAGTTATCAACTGTCATCAGGGGCTGAGGAGAAGTTAGCCAGACAGCCGCCACCTCAAGTAACAAGATTATGATATGCTCAGTACAGTTATATGATTTTTATTCTCTCCACATGTCATGGGAATATATCAAAACATACTTTTTTCTCCAACTGGAAGTTGGCAGCAAGTTTGCAAAAATAAGCAGCCACTTAAGACTCTGGCTTTGGTATATTGTAACACTACGCATCCATTCACATGATCCACGGAAAGTGAGACCTTCCACTTTAACGACACTTTCAGTACATGAATTAAACGCTAATCATACATTGGGTTATTCGTGTTTAAAGCAGGAAGGCTGGACCTCTGCAAATATTTGGTATAGTTAATCTTGCTTTTAAATTTCTAGGACAAAATAATATGCTTCCTGAAAAGGGGTGCGTATTTACATTTCTTGCCTAATGGCATGTTTGCCCATCTCTGTTTCTTTTCATGCTGATTTAACTTTAACATACAGAAACATGTCCCCTCACCTGGTGTTGGAATGCTGACGAGCATAGCTTCTTGCGAACCATAACACTCCATAGATACTGAGTGCCTCTTGCTTCTTCTAGAAATGAATCTAGAATGTGCAAGTTTAGAGTCTATTAATTGAAATAAAAGGTAATATTTTATCCTGCAATATGCTAAGGAAGGAGTTCACCTCCTATGGTTACACCAATAATGGTTAGGCATTCGGCCAGGCTCTTAACTCTGCATAAAATGCATCAGGAGGCTGAAAAATGACCCTATTTCAGATGCATTTTTCACTCCCTGTATCTTAGTGAAATTCACAGGCAAGAACAATGACTAAGCTAATTACCAAGGTTCATTATGATGGAGCAGCAAGACGTGAAGAACTTCTCCAGTTTCAGTAAATCCTTAAAAATTATAGGCATCTTTGTGAATCAAAGCTCTGATTCCTGCCTACTTGCCTGAGTGTCTTTGAAGCAGCAGGAACCATGGCCCAGGATCCAGGGGCCCACTTACCCAGAGCAGTAACTGGACGGATCCCTCCTGTGCAGCCAGCAGCCAGTGAACTGAAGTCCACTGGATTTCTAAGTGGTCCTCCCTCTAAGGACTAATAGGTTTACGTCACAGCTATCTTTCAAATCCATCAAACCAGGGGGAACAGGACAAAAACAGGGCAGAGTGTCCACACACTAAATCAAATTCAAGTTAACCAGCTGTTTGTTTGGTGGTGGAGAAGTCACAATATTCCTGGCACACTGTTCCACATCACGGAAACATGCCTCAAAAAGAGATGATCTATGTAGAGCGTCTAATAGAAAGAAGGACAGGGAGCAATATTCTGCAGGAGCCAATAAGAAACAGTAGTTGGTTGTTAATCTAACCAAATGTGCCAATGGAGGGAAATGGTCTGCTAAATAACACATTTTGGAAATCTGAGGGTTACTGTGTTTTTGAGAGTACATTCTAGAGATCTAAATCAAAGCACATACAGTAATTAAAGAAAAAAAATAAGATCCAGCTATGGCTGTGCTATACTTTATATGGCACATCTTCAGATGTTTAAGTTTGTGGTAATATACATAGGCCCAAATCTCAGAGCTTATCTGGCAATTTCTATTTACCTAAGGCAGGGTAAACGTTTGTGTAATACTTGCCAGGCTGACAGAATATGCCTGTCACTCACTACATTGAACATGACTACACACAACTTAATTTCCCGACTTAGACAGCTAAGAGAGCTCGGGGGGTTTTCAACAACAGGAATAGACAGGCATGGAAACCTACTGTGTAAACCACCTACAAGGAGAGGAAAATCATCATCCTGAGCTCAGATTTCTCAGTTCTACCAGGAAAAGACCTTGTGAAGATCCTTTAAATAAGTATTTCTCCTATTTTGCGAGACAGAGACAATCCAATTTAGAAAAAAAAAAAAAAACTTTACCCTAGGGCTTCAACCTTGAAATAAACAAAGTAATCTACTTTATTGCCCCAAATATAGGTAGATTCTGCAGACTTAAAATTCTTAATAGCTGGAAGTTCTTGGGGAAATTGCCCTAGACACTTATTTTCTTTAGAAAATGGAAACACTGCCGTTATTTTTATGGGAAAGTAGCCGCCTGTAGAGGTAGACATAGGTCCAATTACTGTTTACAAAATCTATATATCTAGAATAACGACCCAGTGTCCCTTCTGTGCGAAAATCATCCAGCTGAGAGAAGTGAAGGGTTGGGGATGTCAGAACTTGGGCTACTGACTGCTCACCTCCGAACTGGGAGCTCTCCCCTGACTTCCTCCAACACTGTAATTAATTCCGCTACTTCATTCCGCCTTAGCTTCTTGACATTTAGCTTTTCACAAGTTCAGGATTTAAACAATCACCTGACAGCACTGGTCCCGAGAGTCGATTTAACAGAAATTTTTCAAACCCAGTTCTGATCCACACCTTAAAGTCCTTTATGACCTCTTATTTCAATCCAAGAGTAAGACAGGACGAAGGAAACGTTAAACCCGTCTGCAACCCAGGAACAGACAATCGCTGACAAGACTGGAAATAAAAGTTTCCCTACCTTCCTCCTCACCATCCCCCTGCCAGCGGCTGCCGACGAGAGCGGCGGTTCCCTCCCGGCTCCTGGACGCCTCTAGCCGCCGGGGAAGGGGCTCATGCAAAATTGACTCTTCCTTATTTGTTTCCATCCATAATTGATGGGTAGATGAGAACGTAACACATTTCAGCGCCGGGCTCTTGCTGCCTGGCGGAGACCCTGTCCAAGACGCTTCCGTAAATCATTTCCAGGCGGAGAACAAAGCACGGAAAGTTGCGGGGGAGAGTGGCCGGGAGCAGAAACCCGGGCGCCGGGTGGGAGGTGGGGTGGGCGGCGGGCAGCCCCCGGCCCCCGAGCGCGTCCTCCGCGCGCTCCACCAGCAGGGGGAGAGGGAAGGCGGGCAGTGGCCGCCCTCCGGGCAGGAACCCGTGCTGGAGCTTCGAGGATGGGGGAGGCCAAGTGCCCCGAGCCCCCGCCCCTCGCCACTGGGCGCAACAAGGGGGGCGCACTGACAGGTCGCCGGAGTAGGCTGGGGAGCTGCTCGGGTCCCCGCGGCTGTGCTACGCCCCTTCTTCAGGCGCTGGCGAGAAGTCGCCTGTCCGCTCCCAGCCGGGCCCCGCGCTGCCGACCCCAGCGGTCCCAGTGCGGGTTCTGGGGCGGGCGGAAGTGGGTGGCCGAGCCCGCAGTCCGCTCCAGGGGCCTGGGCTCGGCTCCCTTGCTGGCTGAAGACGCTGTGCTCAGTACAGTAGCAGCCTAGGTTGCCCCTGATAAGGTAAGAGCAGCGCGGACCTGGCGCTGCCTGGAAAGAAACTTTTATTTGCCCCCTTTTTTCGCTTTTTCCCCACAAGGGGTGCACAGTGCAGGGGGGCCTCCAAGTCCCCATGCCCCTCCCCCAGACTCCCAGCTCAGCCAGTTTTGACGGGTCCGCCAAACCTCTCCAGCCTGTGTGCGTCCCTTGCACGGCAGGCGGAGAAAGCTGGTTAGAAAAGAAATCAACTCTCCAGTGACAACGCACACACACACGCGCACACTGGCTTCGATTCAGGCTCGGAGGATCTAGGTCCGATCCCCACCAGGCGAGCACAGCATTAGAACATTTTTACCCAAGGGTCTTACCTCATGGGGGTAGGCTGGTAAAAATAAAGCTTGTCACGTTCAAGAAAAAAAAAAAGAAAAATAAAGGAAAAATGCAAAATATACATATATATCCCTCTGTCTCTTTAGATCTTGGCTTCCTTGATATAATCCTGAAACTCGCCACCACCAGTCCTTGCAGCAGCGTCAGCAGCAGCAGCAGCAGCAGCAGCGGCAACAACAGCAGCAGCAGCCGCGGGACCAAGCAGGAGCAAAACAAATCGAGGCACGGCAAATGGTGTAATTCGATCCATCTCCGAGTCAATCCGTCAGGCGGCGCGGGGCCCACCCCCAGGAGCGGACAGCAGGAGGCGCGGGTGGCCCGGCGCACTAGTCCTGGCCCCGCGGCCAGCGCCGCCTGGAGGCCCCCAGCCCGGCGCCGCGGCCCCGCTGACCCCTCAGTGGCCTCAGCGTCCCTCCTCCCTGACGCTCTGCTGCTCCCTCTCCCTCTCCCCACCTCTGAAGAGCTACTCCTAACAGCAACTCCCAGCGCCTCATCCAGCTCCTGGTGGCTGCTGCAGCCTGCGAAGAAGCAGCGTTTTTGCTTTTCTCCCTCTTTCCCTCTTTCTCTCACTCCGTCACTTTCCTCCAGCTACCCAGAGGACAAAGTATTGAGCTCAGATGAGCTGCAGGCGCAGTTGCTTTGTAAAGTTCTGCCTTAGTTTCCTAATCTAAGATTTGTTTTTTAAGCGCATCTTTACAAACCCGCCCCCATATTATCTTTCTCGCCCTACCCCCTTCCAATTTTTCTTTATAACCACTAACCAAAACAGCTGGGAAGAAGCAATCAAACATTGCTTTATCTTTATAAAAATACAGAAATTGCCTACTAAAAATCCCATTTCTAGTTTGAGCGAAAGCCATTCAGTACAGTATAATTTTGCAGGCTAATGAGCCAGTTTTACAGGCAAGTGTTTCGTGTAATATGTTGTGGGAGAAATGAGAATGTCCTTGAAGTGGCATCATTTAAAACTGACTGTCACAGATGAAAGAAAAAAAATCATGTATTCCAAAACAAGAAGACCTGAATCCAAACTTCATTTCCAAGAATGGGCTGCGTTTTCCTAACTTCCAGTTGAATTATGAATCACCGAGGGCTCTAAATGGCTGGGATGAACCATGGTGCTCTATTTAAAGGAAAAGAAAGAGGAGAGCCTTTTCGCCAAACTTTTAATTTTCATTTGAGTATGGTTAATTACCCTGAAAGAGAGAAGATGGGGGCAGAAAAAGGATTTTCCTTCTCTTGAGGGTTCCTGCTTTTTCCTCAGCACAAAGTTACAAGATTACATTGGGAAAATATCCTATTCTGAGTTGTTTCTGAACCTTCCACTGACAGCCTTGAAAAGAAACTCAGAAAAGACACCTCAAGGATCTGCTTGCTGCAGGACTCAGGAGGACTGTTTCCTGGGTAGTTAACACTTTCTTACCAAAATGAAGGAGGAGGAAAGAGGAGGGGGAGGCTTTTAAGATAGAAACTCTCTTCCTGCTGTTCTTTCTATGGGAAGTAAGGGGTGGGGGGGTGGAAAGAAGAGCTTTGGCAACATAGCTCTTTCATTTTTTTGTTGTTGTTAAGGCTATTGTTGGCTGGGTGGCTGGTTTTTTGGGGTTGTGCTGGGATCTGACATCATTGCAAGTTACTTGGCAGTCAGGGCCCTTCCCCAGCCAACTTCTGACCCAGAAAACTATGCTTGTTTTACTGGCATCCAGTCATTCTGTGTTTTGTCCATCAAGGGAGCGAGCCCTGCTGCAGGCAGAGGGCTCTGTGCCCTGAATGAAGATGCGGGAAGGTGACCACTGGCTTGATGAGGAGTCAGATTGTCACCCACCTGGAAGCAGAAAGCTCAGGAGTTGTGCTGCGTCTGCTGCAGCAGCAAAGAGAAGAAATTCAGTTCTCTAGATTCCTGAATTCTCCATGGAAATTCAGCGATGACGACCTCTCCAGTGTCACCTGACGGAGCGCAGGTGACAGGGTCCTAGACTGAGTTCTTAAATCCAGGAATGAAACAACTTTAGAATGCAGCAGGATGTGGCAATAAGTCACTTCGAACCAAAAATTAGACACGTTCTCACTTTCAGTATCAGTCTAGACCCTTAGAGCCAATCCCTTAGGCTTACTGGGGGGACAGAAGTTGGGAAGTGGGCAGTCCACTGACATCCAAGGAATCACCCTTCGTCTTTTGGTCAGGATCAACATGATTTTGACTTATGAAGGACTGATCATTTCCCTGGTTCCCAGGGAAATGGCACTCTTTTTATTTGGATTTTAGTGGAAAGAATTCTAAGGAAACTGCTCACCCTTTATGCAGTTTAGGGGCATCTGGCCCTTTCCGTTGATTTCATACACTTTTAACCTGCTAGCCTTGTTTACTTCTCTAGTCTGACCCCGCACCCCAACCACCACCTTATGCTGTAGACAGGTAGCTCCCCACCCTGTGACATGTCTTTGTGTCTTCACTTGTGGCATCTCTGATTTCTGGGGTATTCATTCCCCATAACTGATGCACTTTAATTTCTGCTTTTCTTGACTTTGAACAAAAATTTTGGTTAGGTGTCAAAATTTTCCCCATCCCACTGCCTCTGGAATGGGTTTAGCCCCCTCTCTTCTGTGCTCTCCTAGTAACTTCACTTATGTAACTTACCAGATTGAAGGGAAAGTATCTGTTGAGGATGTCTTCCCTATTGGCTGCTGCTTAACTACAGAGATTGTATCTTACTTACCTGGGCAGCAACAGTGCCTAGCCCAGTACCTGGTTTTTAATGGATACTCAATAATACTAGTTAAACAGATCTGATCAGGGAACCTTGAACTTGTCCACATTATTTTATGTGCCAAACCAGACAGTATAGTCATCTTTAAATTACCCGCTCCTCCAAAGTAGAAATTTATTCACCTGGGCAAGCATAGTACCTGTGAAAAGATGTTTGTTGAAAGAGTGAATCATGAAGGAAGGGAGGGAAGGAAGATGTCTGGCTTTTTCTGTCCCCGGAAAGGCCACTTAAAGGGCTCAGTGATGTAGGTGGTTGGTGACTATACTTTATACTGTTATCTGCATACATCTCTCATCCGTGGTATGTAGTAACCTAATTTACAATCTATTTTTTGTTTATTTACTTCAAAAGTAAGGTTCAGAATTTTATGTCTGTTTTATTTCCAATCCAGTTTTAAGAATGAAAGCTAACTGAAATTTATAGCAAATCTGTGTGTAATAGTCAATAAAACTTTATCAATCATCAGAGAGTACCACTCTTTAACTACTACAGTTGTTAAACAAAACACTGATGCTCAACATTCGCCAAATGCTGTTCTAAGCAAATATCATCTCACAACAGGTCTATGATGTAAGCACTACTATTGTCTTCATTTTGTATAAGAGGAAATTGAGGCTTAGAGGGTTTAAATGAATCGCTAAGGTGCACAAAGATAGTAACTAAATAGGATCTGAATCTTACCTATTAGTTTCAATAATAGTTTTAAGAGTGAGGGCCCAGTTGATAGAAGGTTTTGGAACATTAGATGACTGGATTCAAAATCAGACACTTCCTCTTGGGATAATTTATTTAACCTCACTGTGCTTCAGTCTCCTCATCTGTGAGACAGGGCAGGTGGCAGTGTTTCAAACTGATTTCACAAAGACTGAAGGCGGTAATGCATGTGAAGTGTTTAGCATGTTGCCTGGAACACAGCCAGCACCAAATGAATATTAGTCAATGGTACGGCACATGCCCTGAAGGCATGCATCTTAGAATCCTGTGGAATTGAATCAGACACCTAATCCCACCTCACAATAAATGTGAGATTTAAAATAAAAGTATTGGGTATCTGTCACACAGTGGGTTTGCAACTAATTTTGTTCCATTTCATCTCCCTCATTCTCTTATCGGAGTGTGTGTGCTTATTAATTCAGGTTCACTATTCACTATCCAAAGTGAAATAACATTTGTATGAATTTTAATGAATAATACAGGTTAGGATGCAACCTTTCATGTTTCGAAATAAAAACATAGAGGTATTGGAGTTTTGAAGGTAGCTCCAGCTTCTGTGATTACTTTAATTTGAAGAGCACATGTTGCATTCCTTGCATTTGCACATTATAGAAAGTGCTTCTGTGGCCAGGGATTGCTTCCAAAACTAATCTAAGTTCTCCATGACGTGATAAGTCATTAATAATATAGACCCAAATCTCGGTATCCGCATAGGCACAGCTGGCCTCCTTGTGTCAACAGTCTGCATATATGAAAGTGACTCTGCCTAGATACTTCACTTTAATGAAAAATATTTATCATGGTAAATCTTCAACCTCAAGAGTTTACTGACATAATTCATTTCTATTATTATGTGCTATGAGAGGGTACCACCACAGCTAGGCTTATATTTGGAATGATAAAAATGTGCTTTTTAAGGCATTTTGATTGCCCTCCCCTTGCATGAATAATTTTTGCAGTACTCTCTGAGTAAAGGGAATGCACCGTGCATTTATAGAAATAATAAATCAGTTGCTTATCTAATTTTGCTAATGACTCTGCAGGTGCTGCGTGGAAGGACACTGAGTGTGCAAGCCCAATGAAAAGAGTTAAGCTTTCTTTTTCCATCAGAAAGATGAACATCAAACAGCCTTTATTAATGCTAACTCGTCTGAAAACAGACAAGAGATAGGAATGCTATCACTATTTTGTCAAAGATCTTTTGAACAAACAGAAGCAAAATAAGTTTTTTGGAGGGAGGCTAAAATAAAAAGATGGTAATTCCACCGGAACTGCATAATCGTACTTCTGTGTACTTTGGGAAGAAATAGTCAGGGTACAGGGGTTCCAGCTCACATCCCAGCAGATGGAAACTCCTGACAGTTGTTTCTCCACCAGTTTACAGTGACCAAGCCAGTGACCTTGAAGAACTGGGGCTGAGTGGTACCTATTAAATACTTTATTTATTTATTTTCCGAGAGAGGGGAAGGGAAGGAGAGAGGGAGAGAAACATCAATGTGTGGTTGCCTCTCATGTGTCCCCTGCTGGGAACTGGCTTGCAACCCAGGCATGTGCCCTGACTGGGAATCGAACCGCGATACTCTGGTTCACAGGCCCACGCTCAATCCACTGAGCTACGCCAGCCAGGGCTGAGTGGTACCTATTAAATGTTAGAATGTCTTAACAAGAAAGAGGGAGAATGAAAATAACCTAAAGTAGTAAAGAATTAGAACTTTTTATCTGTTTTTCTAAAATACTTTTAAATTTGTTTTTAAAAACAAACCTCCCTTGCCTAATCTTTCATCTTTTTTTCCCTTTAAGTCAATGTTAACATTCAAATCAACAAAAGGAGAAGAAACTAACTGGATACCTGTTTCATCCCGGATACTGGTGAGTCACAGTAGTGTCACTTAATTCTTACCACTGCTCTTGGAGACAGGCGTCATTCAGGAACAGAGAAACCCAGCCTGTTAAGTTACCCATCTTATCAGGGTTTTCAGCCCTAGCAGATGATGGCTCTAGGGTCCAACACAGGTCCGCTGGGCTCTCGGGCCTACTTTTCTTTCTAGGACACTGTGCTATGGAACCAATGGAAAGAGTATAGGTTTGAAACGGTATGTCTTGGATGACACAAAATAAATCATCTAGAAACACACAACCAGATGCTCAAAGCTAGGTTAAAACGTGCTTCAATTGCTAGTTCTTTGATTGTTTTGGCTCGTCACATACAAACTAGTGTCAGGCACTGTGCAGTGGGGTTGATAGCAGAGTTAAGTTTAAACCTCTGTGCATTATAAACATTCTCTTATGTATGCATCTCTGAATCACTTAGAAGTAATGAGAAAAAAGACCCATTTACTCGCATGCCTATTTTTATTAAATTAAACCTTACTAGTTAGTTTATAAATGTTGCAATTAATGGTTAGGGCAGTACAACTGCAACTTTCACGCACACACAGAACCGAAAGAAAAACACCCGGATCCCTGAATGCATACGGGAACTACTGTAGTAGGTAGAGTTTCAAAGCCAGCTGATTGCCAGAAACCGTTTGTGCTGCTGGTTGGTTAAAAAGGAGAGTATAGGCAAGGACTGAAGGGGGACAGGTGTATGGGGGACAGGAAGAAGTTGACATTCTGGGATAAAAATCAATAGCAAACACTCTTTGAGGTCCACCTTAATGACAGGACTTTTCTAAAATCCCAAACGTCCCGTTAAGCTGTGATGCAGTGGCGAGGCCCAGCAGCTCATGGGACGACACCTTTGGCCAACAGCGTCTAAATCTGGGTCTGGGGCACGGTGTCACTGAGTCAGCAGCAACACAAAGGAGGTGACCGGAGGCAATGCTCTCTCCACCAGCCCCAGTTACAGGGGTTTCATCGATGTCCTAGAAGGAGGCTCAGGAGAAACCTACAGTCTGTCTAACCTTTGGCTGGTTCCACGGAGTGCTCTGCCTGAGTTCTCCTTGTCCCCAGAGCTCTTTGAACCAAGAACCTATCATCAGTTGACAGCCAACAGGTAAAAACACTTAAGGCTTATGAATGTTTATAACAGACTTTCTCACCAGGTTGACGCTAGCAACCAAGTTAGACTTGAACATTATCCGATTCACTCGACTGTGGTCAAGAATGAGCTCCCCCTCAACGGCTGTCTTCTGGATCCCCTACCCCAGGATCAAATAAAAAGATGGTAATCCCACTGGAATTGCTTAATCATACTTCTGTGTACTTTAGGAATAATAGTTAGGGTACAGATTTTTTCAGCTGAAAAACCCCTTCAGACTTGTCTTTTCAAGGAAAGCTTGGATAAGGATACTCACAGAGTTTGCCATTGTCTGAATTTGTATTTCAATAAGAAAGCTGAAGGAAGGAACCGTTTGGCCAAGAGCCCTTCTGGAAAATCTGGAAAGGTCCAGAGGACTGTTTAAAGGTTTTTAACATCATCACACAGCCATTAAATGAGAGTATTTCCATGTTAAGTTTGTGTTCCATGATGGACTTTTAAATTCTTAGTGAATCTGGATCCATGCACATACACGGAGGGGGGGCATGTTTCTCTCTGAGTTCCTGTCTGAAGCCTTTGTGAGTTCTTTGCTATGTTAAAATCTTTGGAACTGTGCTCATAAACCGCTCCAATATGTTCTGAGTCTGGGTCATAATTACAGAGCAAACGCATTCATTTCTCATCAAAAATTTTAATTAAGAATTCCAGTTGTGCAATTATTTGCTAATGAATAATACCTACTCAGGACCAAAACACACTATTAAATATGTTTACTCAAAGTATGTTTTATAAAGATAGTTTCCGTGGGTCACTTTCTCATTTTTAAGTCATTGACCTTATATTAAAATAAGAGGAAACCACCCTGGCTGGTGTGGCTCAGTGGATTGTGTGATGGCCTGCAAGCCAAAGGGTCATCGGTTTGATACCCAGTCAGGGCACATGCCTGGGTTGCAGGCCAGGCCTGCAGTGGGGGGCACTTGAAAGGCAACCACACATTGAAGTTTCTCTCCCTCTCTTTCTCCCTCCCTTCTCCTCTCTAAAAATAAATAAATAAATCTTTAAAAAATAAAATAAGAGGAAACAGTTTTATCTCCTATTTTGTTGAGATGCGTGGGGATTCAGGAGGCAAGAATAGCCTAAAATTTCTGGGAATAATTTAATATTAGTCTAATCAGTCATGATTTTGTCATTAATATCAAGTTACTGAATTCTGTGGTTTAACTGTATCTAGGTCATTTGGTGAGGCTCCCGGGTCGCCCATTTCTTGGCTAGGCTTTGCTTAGAAAAAGGGAGGCAGTACAGGCAATTATTTGTGTTTTTATTGTGCTTTCAAGAAAAGTACCCCTCTCTAAGCTACTGTTTCTTTAAATATGCTCTTAGCTTCCATGTAATAAGGGAATAATCAATTTGCTTTCATTGAATGTATTTGTGATTTTTTACTTTGATGAACCAAAGATATATTTACATAAATAAACAAATAGGTAATCCATCTTTGCTTTTAAGTAATTGTGCAGCCTATAGGAGAGTGCTTCTAGAAAAAAAATTGCAAACATAATTAACCCTTTCAAGTTTAACCACTAGAAACATGCAAGGGTTGAGAAAGTCTATTGGCAGAAATGTCTTCCCTAAGAGACAGCGAGTTCTAAGGGAATAGGGACCTTCCGAATCAAATTAGGCATTGCAGAATCCAATGAAGGTGACAAGGAGGTATTCTCCCGATAAGAATGCAACTAAAGTGGAGGAGGGCAAGATCATTCACTCATTCATCCTTGCATGCATTCATTTCACCATTTATTAATAGCAGTAATCTGCTTTGTGTAAAGCACCTCGTAGAGATAAATGAGAAATACCTTGCATTTAGACAGCAACTTAAAGTTTGAAAAGCAGTTTTATCAATCAGAGACCTGGCAGGGAACAGATGGCACATTTCACTTGGGTAATTTGCAGAGCCTTTAATAAAGGGATTATTTGTAGAAGTGCGGGCAGAGTGCAGAGAAGCCACAAAGGAGAGAACCCTGGGGCTTGCCTGCCCCTAGGACGAAGGAGCCAGAGGAGAGAGCAATGAGCAGAGCCTGGAGACATAGAGGTGCTGTGGAGAGGCATTTAGAGGTCGACTTCTAGAGGGACAGAGTAGAGAGGAAGGACAGGGAGTGGATCTGGTGGAGCAAATGGAAACTCACTGTTTACTTTTACTTTGATCCTTATAGAACACTATGTAGTAAGGATACTAATTTTGCAATGAGAAGATTGAAACCAGGAGATTTGCTTATCATAACTTAAGTTACATAGCAGTGCCAGACCTTGAACACCTGACTCTTGAGTCTAGGTCCTGTGCTTATCACTCTACCTCCCTAATTTTTCTCCTTTGGACTTCCTTACGATGCTTATCTCATCATAATGCATTACTAACAAGTTTTTATCATTTACTGGGCTGAGCTTCTTTAGAGAGAGAACTAGGTCTTTGTGTCATTGGTGCCAAGGATAGTGAGTGGGGCAGGAAACCTGGAGACACGTCTCATGGAAGGAAAATCATGAGAGTGTGCAACCTATGCTAGAGATGGTGTCAGAGGCTAACCTCGTGAGCGGCAGGACGCTGTAGATGCTAAATCCAGAGGTGGAGGGAAAGTGTTGCAGACAGAAAGAGGGGGGATGAATAATAGTGTGGGTTGTAAAAGACTTCATGACATGGGGTCACAGGAGCTGAACCCCCAGAACACTGAAAAGTATGTCAAAGGTAGAGGAATATAACCAAGTTACTGTGGGCTGAGGGGGCAGCAGAGGCAAGAGAGGGTGGTAGGGTTTGGGTATGATTGGTGTTCATGGGGGCAAGCGGTAGAAGATGTGACTGGAAGGACAGGAGAGAATAATTGCATGGGATTTCTGAATTGGCACTTGCTGGAGTTTGAATGTTTTTCTTGGGGTATTTAGAATCTGTAGATTTTTGAGGCAAGGAATACCATAACCTAGGCTGAACTTTTGAGAGACAATGCATGCTAGAGGGAGCAACAGGTTGGAGAAGCAGGAGATTTCAGAAGCAAGGATGCTAGTGCAGGGCTCAGGAGAGAAAATGACTTCGGTGGTGGTGGAATCAATAGAAAAATAAGAACACATAGTAGAGACACAGCAGACTGAACTGATGTTCGAATGTCAGCAAAGGCAAGGAAGATGTTTCCAAGTTTCTTAGTCTGGCCCAATTTAAGAAAAGTTGAATTATTATAAGAGATGGGGACACAGGAGGTGGAGCAGGTTTGCAGGGGTCATAATTGACTTTGGTCTTGGACAAGTGGAGCTTGAAGTGCTGGTTTGGTAACCGTGGGGGGATGCCCAGTGGCAAAATCAGAAATTGTTATTATAATTACAGTTGGTAGACAGGGGAAACTTTTTGTCTTCCAGAGAAACGCCATCATCCAAACGAGCCAAATACATGTATGAAAATAAGAGGAAATCTAATTTTCAACAAAAGACCCGGCAGAGCCTATGTGACTGAAGTCTCGTGTGCTCAGAAACATTGAAGTGAGAAATGTCAGTCCTTCCCACTCCGGGAATGTTCCATCCAACATGGAAACCATACTAAGGAGAGTCATGGCGTTATTCCTGCTCTCTGCTCATGTCTTACAAATGCGGGAAAAGTAGGCCTGGCCATTCATCATAGTTTATCTAATTCCTTCTTAAGCCAGCTGTTCAGTGATGCCTTTGCAGAATAGTATTTTTCAGAAAATGCTGATAGTTGCTTTTAAAATGTTTTGTGAAAACATCCAGAAGTCATTTTCGAAGTGTTAAGGGAACCTTCGTCTTAGAGTGGTGTAGATGAGAAAAAATGTTCAAAAATTAATTTACTTAAGCCATTATCACTCCATGTAAAATTAGGCATCCTTTGACTTTGATTATCAATCTTTGCTGCTAAAGTCTAAATGAATTACAGAAATACAGTTCAGTGGCTTTTTCCCCCAATTATCTTAAACAACATGAGCATTACCATTTTTCTTTATTTGAAATATTAACATGAAATATAATAGAAAATGGATCATTTCAGAGTAAGAAATCACATTTTGACAGCCAGATGATAAAATGTTGTAACAATAAAGATTAGATCACTTATAATTCTCTTTACCAAAAGTTCTGGAAAAAAACAGAATATGATTTTAATTCTTCAAGTGTATTTTCCCTTTTAATTGGAAAAAGAGAGTCTATGGAAATGGAGTGGTGGAGCTGTGTGCATCACGAGATCATTCAATGACCAGGGCGAGCTTTGCAATAACTCCACTATATATATATATATATATATATATATATATATATATATATATATATAAAATGCCATAGTGTGAGGTTAAAAAAGTGGCCACTTTATGTGTTTCTTATGGTGATCAGTTTCTTCATTTGTATTATGCAGGCCATTTAAAAAACTCATAGCATTCGGCTAGCATTTAAGGGAGGACGAGAGGCAGAATAAAGGGGAAGGGCAGGAAAAAAGCACAGCAGAGTGAAATGAAAGGAGGACACATGAGAAATCTAATTACATTTAATGGCACATTTCCAAGAAAAAGATAAAGTCTTCAGCAACATCCACAGTTTCAATTTTTGAACTGTGAGTACTTCTATTGTCAGGAACTTAGTTGTTTTTTTCTTTTTTGTTTTAGTATTTGCCATTAATGGAATGAGAAATAAAATAGACATAAGTATTTGTTAATTCCTTGCAAACCATTGCAAATTACAAAGAATGTCATAGACTTTATGCTTAATTACATGAGCAACCTTTGTATTAAAAACATCATTTTACTACCGTTTGTAAACATTTTATAGATCCATTTAGTTTATGGTTAAATTAAGAGGAAGTGAAAGGCAGGGAAGAACTACAAAGGATTCTTTCCTCATCTTTTAAACTGACTTCATTAGAACCATAATTTAGTGCTATGTATATCTAAGCAATTCAAGAGCAGAGATGGGGCAAATCTACACTTGTATTATTCAGTCAAATGTTGAAAAAGTGGTGTTTAGCTTTTGATGAATATTTAACATGCCAGAGAGCTCTCAAGACTCCACTTTAGCACTGAGATTTGAAGCCATTTTCAGCAGAGACTGAATTGCCAATCTGGCCTCTTGAGCTCTCTCTACCACTTTTCTTCCTCAGATATTCCTTCCATTGCAGGGAGGTGGAAAAATACAACACCCTGTTGCTGAACAGTCTCCTATGTGTGCTCTGTGGATGAAGTAGATTAGGAAGAGGACTCTGGGCCTGAGGCAGTGCCCACTCTGGAGCAGGAGTAGGAGCAGAAGCAGGAGCAGGAGCAGGTTCCCTTTGATCTGAGGTTGCAGGAGTGTGGCTATCCAGCAAAGGTGTATGACTCCCAGTGATGGCCTTAAGCCTTGAAGGCTCAATAGAAGGCCACATGTTTCACACCACAGCATGGATTTGGGCCCCACTTTGAGCACCCCTCCCATGCCCCTTGATCAGCTCAAGTCAACGAGGGACCAGAACACAGGGCTTTCACAGAGCACTGGTCTTAGGTATTTGTGCAGAGGGATTGATTGGAAAGTACTGGTTGGGATGGCCTGGTGTGACTCTCGGACTGAAATGGGAAATGGGGAACTTTGGGGTAAAAAATCATGGAAGAATGAATTCTAGAACTCTGATAAAGATTATGAAATTATTAAGTCATATATTGTTATCCAACTGTTTTTATTAAGGTATGTGCAAGGAGCATAAATTTTCTTTTTGCTTAGCTTTGGTATTCCAACAATTCCAAGTTTCCATTTCGTCTTCTGTAATGTTGAGATAATATATAACATGAGGTTATTGTTAGGAACAAATTAATTAATATTTGTGAAAACATTATCTAAACTTTATGGAGTAAAACTGTAAAACCCCATAATAAGTTTAGATTTTACTAAAGCCCAGTGTTTAAGCTCATGGCCACATAAGAATCACATGGGTGCTTTGTTAAGTGTGTGCCATGCCCGCCTCTCTTGCTTCACCTCCAGTGTGCCTCTTCTCTTCTCTCTCACGGAGCATCATCGCTGCAGTGATCCTCCGTTAGACTGTTCCCCATTAGTTCTTCAGAGTAATACACAGGCTAAAGTAACTGCCCTCAGCAGTGAGTGCTAGAAAGCTGGAACTGTATTTGTATCCCTAGTGCTTAGGACAGACAGCATCTGGCTAAATATATACATTGAATAGACAGGTTGAGTGATAACACAGAAATTATAATCAGCAAGATAAATGTATTCCTATTACTATAATATACATTTTTTAAAAAATTCATGTACATCTTGAACACAGATCTGAAACAAAACTAGAAAAGATAATTCTCTAACATGGGCAAAATGTAATGTGCACATATCAAAATCCAATACAGTTCTTAGTGGTAAAATATACCAATCTTTTCCAAAGGAAGCCATAGATATCAGTCACCAATTACTACTATTACATACCATGTTTCTAAATGTGCCAGCTAAAGCAATAAGTCAAGAAAGTGAAATATATTAATAGATATTAGAAGGAAGTAGGCAAACATTATACATTTTTTAGAAGGAATGAATGTTTACTAAGGTTAATAGTTCACAAAATAATGCAAAAGTCACTAGCTTTTCTTTCTTTTTTTTTTTTTTTTTGGAGACACAGTTAATTCTTTATTTGTTTACCCAAGTAATACTGACATGATCCTTTGGAATATGCCAAATATCACACAAATATTATGGCAACATATAATGGGGAAAATACCACACTCACAAAGGCACATTAAACACAGATCACTTGCACATAAACTTGGAAAGAAATATGCTAGACGTATATGAAGAAAATTATAATGCTCTTCAGAACAACATGGGAGAAGACAAGTAAATGAAGAATCAAATTTTATTCTTATATGAGAAGTCTCAGTGTGATAAATATATCCATAATCTCTAAATTAATATTTAATTAGTGCAATTGTATTAGGTTTCCAGTGTTTTTTTTCTTTGTTAAGATATTAATGACTGCTTTTAAAAACATTTGAACTGTAATGATAGTATATGACTAGTTTAAATAGAGCTGGACAAAGAAGGTAACACTTACTTTAAAGGTACAACAAATAAGGACTTCCAACCAAGATGGAGGCATAGGTAGACACACTGTGCTTCCTAGCATAGCCAAAACAAGGACAACAACAAATTTAAAAACAAAAAACAACTAGAACTGACAGAATATCACACTGTATTGAAGTCCAACAATCAAGGAGTTAAAAGAGAAACATTCATCCAGACCAGTAGGAGAGGGCGGAGTTGGGCAGCCGGGCAGAGAGGACTGGTGGACTGGTGAGACAGTGGCTTACAGACTGGGTGGTTCCACATTCATGTGCAGATAAACCAGGAGGAACACCTAGGGAGCGAGAGAGACCCCACAACCCAGGGGAAGACCCCACAACCCAGTGAGGGGAAATAAAGCCTCAAAGCCTCAAAGCCTCTAACTAAAAATACCTGTGGGGGTTTAGGCAGCAGTGGGAGAAACTCCCAGACTCACAGGAGAGCTCGTTGGAAAAACCCACAGGGTCCTAGGATGTACACAAACCCACCCACCTGGGAATCAGAACCAGAAGGGCCCACTTTGCTTGTGGGAAGCAGGGGAAGTGACTGAAATCCAGCAGAGAGCAGAGCAAGCACCATTGTTCCTTCTTGGACCCCTCCCCCACACAAAGTGTCACAATGCAGCGACCTGGGTTGCCCCACCCTGATGAGCACTGAAGGCTCCGACCCTTTACGTAAAAGGCAAGCTGCTGAGACAGAAAAAGAAAAAAGACCCAAATGAGAGAACAGTTCAAAGCTCCCGAAAAAATACAACTAAGCGACAAAGAGATAGCCAACCTATTAGATACACAGTTCAAAACACTGGTTATCAGGGTGCTCTAGGAACTCACTGGGTACTTCAACAGCATAAAAAAGGCCCAGGAAGCAGTGAAGGTTGCATTATATGAAATAAAGAAAAATCTACAAGAACCAACAATAATGGGAAGAAAACCAGGACTCAAATCAACAGTTTGGAGCAGAAGGAAGAAAGAAACATTCAACCAGAACAGAATGAAGAAACAAAGATTTTACAAAATGAGGAGAGGCTTAAGAACCTCTAAGACATCTTGAAACGTTCCAACATTTGAATCATAGGGGTGCCAGAAGGAGAAGAGGAAGACCAAGAAATTGAAAACTTATTTGAACAAATAATGAAGGAGAACTTTCCCAATCTGGTGAAAGAAATAGACTTTTAGGAAGTCCAGGAAGCTCAGAGAGTCCAGAGAAGTTGGACCCAAAGAGAAACATACCAAGGCATATCATAATTAAATTGCTCAAGATTAAAGATAAGGAAAGAATCTGAAAAGCAGCAAGAGAGAAGGAGGCAGTTACCTACAGAGGAGTTCCCATTAGACTGTCAGCTGATTTCTCAAAAGAAACCTTATAGGTAAGAAGGGACTGGCAAGAAATATTCCAAGTCATGAAAGGCAAGGACTTACATCCAAGATTACTCTATCCAGCAAAGCTATCATTTAAACTGGAAGGGCAGATAAAGTGCTTCCCAAATAAGGTCAAATTAAAGGAGTTCATCATCACCAAGCCCTTATTATATGAAATGTTAAAGGGGCTTATCTAAGACGAAGAAGATCAAAACTATGAACAGTAAAATGACTACAAACTCACAGCTACTAACAACTGAATCTAAAGAAAAAGCATGCAAACAAACTAAGCAAATAACTGGAACAAGAACAGAACCACAGAAATGGAGATCACATGGAGGGTTAGCAGTGGGAGTGTGGGGTGGGGAGAGAGGGGGAAAAGGTACACAGAATAAGTAGCATAGATGGTAGGTAGAAAACACACAGGGGGAGGTTAAGAATAGTAAAGGAAATGTAGAAGCCAGAGAACTTATAGTACGACCCATGAACACGAACTAAAGCGGGTAAATGCAGGTGGGAAGTGGTGTGCAGGGTGGAGGTGAATAAAGGGGGGGAAATGGGACAACTGTTATAGCATAGTCAATAAAATATATATTTTTAAAAGTACAACAAATAAGACAATGCTACAGTGATGTTGGAGGAAGCATCAGAGTCAATGGAACAGAATACAGAGATAGACACAAATTTTAATATAAAAGTTAAAATCAACATAATATGCAAATTAAATATATAAATATGTAGCATTTTAAGGAATTGGGAAGAGATAAACTATTAAATAACCAAGTTGAAATAACGGATTATCCATTTTAGAAACAAAAGCTAAAATCCTCTAGTGTACTTTGTTGTCCACCAAAAAATAAATTTTTAATGAATCAAATTTCTAAATTTTCAAGAAAGATTACAAGAAAATACAAGTGATTATTTTCATGAACCTAAAGAAGAGAATTTCTAAATATGGCACAAAATTGATGGATAGATAAATAAAAACTGATAAATAGATAGAAAGATTGATATAATGACTACAAAAATATAAAAATTTATATACAGTGAAAAACAATAAAACTTGAAAAAAGCAATTTAAAGCCATTTGCAATATAGGAACAAAAAGATTACTCTTTTAAAAATAATAGCTACATTGAGACATAATTCACATGGTAAGAAGTTTATTCTTTTATAGTATACAAGTAGTGATTTTTGCATATTGATAAAATTGTGCTTCCACCACAATCTAATTCTAGAATGTTCTCATCACCCCATATAACATCCCTGTTTCCATCAGCACCTTCCCCTGCACCTGGTCACCACTAATCTACTTTCTGACTCCATGTATTTGCCTATTCTGGACATTTCATACACATGGAATCACAGATTATGTGCGTGGTCTCTTGTGTCTGGCTCCTGCCACTCAACATAAATTGTCAAGGTCCATCCATATTCTATCATGTATCAGTACCTCATTCTTTTCTTATGGTTGAGTAATGTTCCTTTGTGTGAATATACCTTTTGTTTATCCATCCATCAGCTTATGGAAAGTTGGGTGGTTTACAATTTTTGGCTATGGTTAATGATACTGCTATGAACATTTACATATGAGATTTTGCATGGACATATGTTTTCATTTCTCTCCAGTTTATACTTAGGAGTGAAACTGCTGTGATAATCCTATGTTTATTTTGTTGAGGAGTGCCAAAGTGTTTTCAACATTGGCTGCACAATTTTATATTTTTACCAGCAGGGTATGAAGGTTCTAACTTTTCTACATTCTTACTAACACTTGCTATTACCTGCTTTTTTAATATAGCCACTTTAGTGGGTGTGCAATAATACCTCATGGTGGTATTGCTTTGCATTTTTTCTGATGATTAAAGATATTGAACATCTTTTAATATGCTGATTGGCCATTTGTACATTTTCTTTGGAGAAATGTTCATTCAAATTCTTTGCCCATTTTAAAATTGGGTTATTTGCCTTTTTATTAATGTGTCAAAAGAGGTCTTTATATATTCTAGATAAAAATCCCTTAGCAGATATACATAATCTGCAAATGTTTTCTCTCATTTCATGATTTGTCTTTGCACTTTCTTGATGGTGCCCTTTGAAGCCCGAAAGTGTTAAAGTTTGATGCAGCCCACTTTATTTTGTATTTTGTTGCTTGTACTTCCAGTGTCATATCTAAGAAACTACTGCCTAAGCCAGGGTCACAAGGATCTACTCCCTTGTTTTCTTCTAAAAATGTAATAATTTCAGCTTTCATATACAAAGCTAAGTTATATTTTGAGTTAATTTTATATGGTGGGAGGTAGAGCTCCAAATTCATTCTTTGATGTATGAAAAGACTAATATTCTTAATATGTTAAGTGTACTTCATAAGAAAAAGTACAAATGTGTTGATAATAGAATGGACAAGTGATATTAAGCAGATCATTTCAACCAATTGATTTATAAAAAGATTGACTTCAATAGTAATCAAAATGAAAATTAAAACATTTATTTATTATTTATATTCAATAAGGTTGGCAGTAATTTAAAAGATTGGTAAAAGGCAACATTGAGAATATGTGGGGACACGAGCATCCTTGAATGAGTTGGTGGAGTAACTTGGGACTATGTACCTGAATGTAAGGTGCCCTTATCCTTTTAACCGGAAGGTCCATCTCTGTAAGTTAATCCTCTAAACAAGAATTAGGCAACTGCACATGACTTAGGGCTATTTATAATAGCAATACATTTAAAACAATCAACATATCTATTCATAGGAGAATATTTAAATTTAAGTGTATTCAGTCAGTAGAATACTATATAACTATTTAAAGTTATGGAGCATATTAATATTTTCTACATAGAAAATACATGTACTATATACTAAAGATAAAGATAGGCTATAGATAAAGCTTATTTCATTCGCTTCTCTTTTTGAGAAACAAAACCAAAATGAGAGGTGTGTTTTAAAATAGCCCAAAGTTTTCCTTCTTCTCTACCCTCCATGTACTACCATAAAATTTTCTTCTTTTATTGAGAAAGTTAATTTTATTAGAAAAAAATGTAATCTTTATTAAGAAACTCTAACCCCCTGTAAAACTTTTCCATATGTGCCCACATATGATATACATGCACTCATGAGCCTACCTCATCTGCTTTCTTCTCCAAAAAAATCGAGAAAGAAAACTAGGCCATTATTTAATGTTAGACCCAAACCTTATTTTTATCTCTATTATCAATTTGGATATTTTA
The DNA here is from genome assembly GCF_021234435.1 of Artibeus jamaicensis. Lineage (NCBI taxonomy): Eukaryota > Metazoa > Chordata > Mammalia > Chiroptera > Phyllostomidae > Artibeus > Artibeus jamaicensis. Next base: position 23,249,266 of record NW_026521883.1, read on the forward strand.
AGCAGGGCTTTTTTAAATCAGGATTATCTAGATATTAATTTTGTACTTTACTTTGATTTATAAAAATGTAAGTTCAAACAGTAGAAGGCATATTTCCCAGGCATCATTTTTCCCTGCAAGACATTTCTGGAAATAGTCACAAAGTGTGTCACTTCATAATGGGTTCTTTTCCCTCTTTCTACGGGAACAGTGATATGCCTGAAAGTTTAAATAGCTGAACAAAAGTGGGTACTGTTATTGATACTTATGGCATAAATAACTGCTATAGCCAATGTCATAAATTTAACTATGTAAATGTGGACCTTCATATTTACTTTAAACAGCAAAATATTTCATGTCCTATTAAAGGAGCATTAAAATATTTTATTGATTGGACAAAAGGCCCCAAAGTACTATAAAATGAATGTATAGCTACAAAAGTACTATTCCGCCATGCCATAAATTACAGTTAGCTAAAGCTAATGGGCTAGCTATAGTAAATATTAAATACTGGATTGACAATATGCACAACTGCATTAGAACTTAGACATTCTCTTGGACGGTTATGTCAATAGCTAATGTCATTTTTGAAAAAGTTGCACATGGAAACTTGAAATAAGAATCCATTTTCTCTTAATAATAAATTCATGGAATGGTATTCAAAATCCTTCCATGCTTTTCTTTAAACACACACACACATATTGCATCATAATCAGTTTTTAGAAGTGTTGACAAACACTCTGCTGCGAGAGGGTGATTGGAAAGTAGGACTAACTTGAATTTTCTTGATTTTCCTGTTTTCTTTTCTCCCCCAAACATTTCCCTTTCTTCCTACCAAGTCGATGCTCCATGCAAGAGGGCTATTCAAGCTTCATGTTTAGGAGTAGCCTGCAGAGAAAGCCACTATTCTCTGTGGCTCGTAGCTTAGGTTTCCAGGATTCAGTTTGCTTATTTGTTAATAAAAAGAGTGCCAAGTATCTGAGGTCGTTTTTAAAGGTAATTTGATGTAGTAGAAAGAAGACTGCATAGAGACAAAGCAGCCAGGTTTGTATCCCAATTCCACTTCTTAACAGCTGTTTTACCTTGGAAAATTTACTTTAATTTGATGAGTTTTAAATTCCTCATGTATAAAACAGGAATAATATCAATATCATAATATCATAGGGTTGTTAAAAACTTAAATGAGAAAATACAGACAAAGCTTTTAGCATAGTGCTTGGCACTTAGTAGCCTTTCAATAAATCTTAGGTCTGGTGCTCTTTTACCTATAATTATATGGAGGTTGGCTTCAGAGATGAAAATATAAGTGCCAATTGAGCCATGTTAAATAAAGGGAGAAGGGAAATAAAGGCCTTTCAAATGCTGGCATAGATGTGCCCTTCTAATCTTCACTAAGATGGGTACAGAGTATGTGTTCAATAAATTGTATAGATAATTGGGATAAAAAAGCAATTTAGGAATTATCCTTGTTCATCTTCTCCATCTTTTATAATTATAGTTACTTCCTTTAAGTCTGCCATTGCTTTCGTGGACATTTTAATGTATTTATTTTTATTAAGAAAATTTTAAATTATATTTTATTAAGTATACTGTTACAGTTGTCCCAATTTTCCCCCCTTTGCCCCCACCAGCTAGTACCCTAGTCCCTCAGGTAATCCCTACACCATTGTTCATGTCCATGGCTCATGCATGTAAGTTCTTTTGCTATTCCATTTCCTATACTGTACTTTACGTCCCATGGTTATTCTGTAACTACCAACTTGTACTTCTTAATCCCTTCACCTCTTCACCCATTTCCCCACACCCTCTCCCAGTTTGGCAACCACCAAAATGCTCTCATATCCATGATTCTGTCTCTATTCTTCTTATTTGCTTAGTTTCTTTTTTAAATTCAATTGTTGATAGATATGCACTATTTTGCTATTTTATTGTTCATAGTTTTGATCGTCTTTTTCTAAGTAGGTCTCTTTAACATTTCATATGATAGTGGTTTGGTGATGATGAACTCTTAGGGTTTTTTTTTTTGTCTGGGAAGCTCTTGATATGCCCTTCAAATCTAAATGATACCTTTGCTGGGTAGAGTAATCTTGACTTGTAAGTCTCTGCTTTTCATGACTTTGAATATTTCTTGCCAATCTCTTCTAGCCTGCAAAGCTTCTTTTGAGAAATCAACTGACAATGGAAACTTCCCTGTAAGTAACTAACTTCTCTCTCTCTTTCTTTCTTTTTTTTTTTTTTTGTGGCTGCTTTTAAGATTCTCTCTCTATCTTTAAACTTTGGCATTTTAACTATGATGTGTCTTGGAGTGGGCTTCTTTGCATCCATCTCGTTTGGGAATGTCTGTGCTTCCTGGACTTGCATGTCTATTTTGTTCACCAAATTAGGGAAGTTTTCTTTCATTATTTTTTCAAATAAGTTTCCAATTTCTTGCTGTTTCTCTTTTCCTGCTGGCACCCGTGTGATTGTGAATGTTCGAATACTTGAAGTTGTTCCAGAGACCGCTTACACTATCCTCATTATTTTGGATTCTTTTTCTTCTCGTTGTTTTGACTGGCTGATTTTTTGCTTCCTTATGTTCCAACTCATTTATTTGATTCTCAGCTTTATCCACTCTACTGTTGTTTCACTATAAATTGTTTTTTATTTCAATTAGTGCATCCTTCATTTCTGACTATACCTTTTTATGCTGCTGAGGCCCTCACTAAGTTCCTTGAGCATTCTTATAACCAGTGATTTGAACTCTGTATATAATAGGTAGCTTATCTCCATTTTGTTTAGTTCTTTTTCTGGAGTTATTGTCTGTTCTTTCATTTGGGCCCTATTTCTTTGTTTCCTCACTTAGGCAGCTTCCATTTGTTTATATCTGTGTATTAGGTAGATAGAGCTGCTGTGACTCTCTGTCTTGGTAGTGTGGACTAACATCGTAGGTGTCCTTTGGGGCCCAGTGGCACAGCCTCCTCTATCACCCAAGCTGGGTATTCAAGGTGCACTCTTTTCTTCTGAGTACACTCTTCTCTTGTAGTTGAGCCTTGATTGCTGTTGGCAGGTCAATGAGAGGGATTTACCCTGGCCAGTCAGGAGCAAGGACCAGCTGTGATCGCTGACCTCCAACCTCTGCCTTCTACGGAGGATCGGCTATGGAGGGGCAGGGTAGTGAAACTCTGATGCGGTCTGCAGTTGTTCATTAGGTGAGCAGGCTCTGGGGTTTCCCGGGTGTTGTAGGCCAAGGTCAGCCCCCAGTAGTGTTGCCCATGGCCACCGTGCCTGAGCTATAAAGCATTATGAGATGGCTGCTACTTGTGCTGGGCTTGGAGATTCCCACATGAAGCCAATCTGTGAGCTGGCTGCTGCTAGTGCCAGGCCTGGGGCCGCTTAGCAGGAGGTATGAGGGCTGGGGACTCACTGAAGCTGGCTGTTGTTTGAGAAGATTTAGAAATTTGTGAAGCACGAGACAAGACCAGTTACTCATATGGAGAAGCCGCTGTTAACAGCTTTGGTGTGCTGTGCCATAAATTGAGTAGGATGGAGCCTCAGGCAATCTCCTGGGGTGGGGCAAACAGTGTTAGTCAGTTGATTAAGTCAGATATGCTGCCTGCCCGCTGGGTCTGTTGCTCTTTTGTGGGAAGGGTTCAGAAAAGAGACAACGGAGTCTGCCCACTTTTCTGTCTGGGATAAAGCTGTCTCCTAGCTCTCACCTTGGTGCCAGACACTTCTGTTCCCCCTGTATGCCAGTGGTGCCTTTCAAGCTGCTATCTTGGTGCTGGAGCTCAGAGGAAGTGAGTCTGAGTAAGTCCGTGTGTGGGCTCTTTAAGAGGAACTGCTTAGGACTCCAGAAGTTTCTTCCAGTGAGTCAGTCACTGCTGTTTTGTGCACCAGAAGTTATGGGGATTTATCTTGCTGGCAATAGCACCCTAGGCTGGAAGGCCTGGTGTGGGACTGGGAGTCCTCACTCCTGACCTGCCCCTTCTGAATTTTTATCCACCACATGTGTGTGTGGGATCAGCCTGTTCTGTATCTGAGTCCCTCCTACCAGTCTGGATAAATGTGGTTTCTTTAATTCTGTAGTTGTCAGGCTTCCATTCAACTCAATTTCTGACGGTTCTGAGTGATAGTTGTTCTATATATTAGTTGTAATTTTGGTGTGGCTGTGTGAGGAGGCGAGCTGTGTTTACCTATGTCTCTATCTTAACTAAAAGTTTCCTCACAGGCCTTTTTAAATGTAAGTTTATTGAACGATACAATGGAGACGGATGTGGCTACTACTTTGAGGATGGTGGTGGGCTGTCACTGGGCCTGGAAAGCCATGTTATTGGGAACCTAGTTTACAGGAGGCCATAAGTGTAATATACTGTGCCAGCTTTGATAGATAGTGACTACAGGAATTGTTGCATTGACAAAAACACCGTGGCTGCAGGAGGATGCACAGGAAGGGATGCTCTGGTTGATTAATTATTCCTGCCACAGGCACCAGAAAAGGGGCTCGGTGCCTGTGCACCGCGTCTTTCTACTTCATCTACGTGAATCAGCTCCGCCCGAGAAGACATGGAGGGAGGGACCAAATAACAGGTGATTTCCGGACAGGAAGGGAATAATCAAGTGTATGAATGTTTCTCATTTAGTAGATTCACATTTTTACATTTCATCTAGATCAAAAAATTTTCATTTCCCTCTTGAGAAGTTTTCCCTGGTAGGAAGATTTTAGTAGCCATGCTGTAAAGAAGTCTTAAGAGAGTTTTATTTTTATTGCTGGAGGCTTTGCAGTAGAAGCAAAAAGCATTTATAAAATGTTGTTCTTGCCATTGGAAAGTTTGGTCATTTTGTCTGTTAAATACTGCCTAAGCTTATACTGGCCTTCTTCTTCTCATCTCTCATCTCTTCCATTGGTTACATAAAGAGGGAGGCAGAACATCTAAAATAGCTTGCACTGAAATGTTTATCGACCATTCCCCACTTCACCATGAGCACTGTTCACGTGTGACATTTCATGGATTACAAACAAAAATATGTGATCCCCAACAGATGTCACTAAACCCATGTTGTAATAATGTGATATAACTGTTTTGAGGGAAAATTTAGAAGTATACATAGTGCCTACAGTCATTTTAAAGGCCAAGTGACTCTGGTGGAATAGACTCAGGGTGGAAGAGCTTCTAGAGATCATCTATGGCTGAGTCTTCTCTTTTACTGATAGAAAACCTGAGGCCCCAGGGAATTTAATGATCCTTTTGCTTTAGGGAGTTAGGTAAACAACACGTTGAAATGCAACCAAGTCTCTGAGACTCAGTCATCACATTTTTTACTAAATGTTGTCCCTGCAAAGAGCTGTCAGAAATAAGATGGTAGGAATATGTATTAAGGGTGATAAGAGGCTTGTCTAAAGGAAAGGGTGAGTAGGTTGAATTTGAAAACTGAAGAAGATTTAGTTAGTGATAGACATAAAATTAGATTAATTAGAATTCATCTCAAGTCAGCAGAGCTTCTCAATATAAGGAAGAGAGATTTTGAAAGAGACTGAATGACGATTGAAAAACAAACAATGGGCTAATGCTTTTTTGGAGTCTGAATTCTAAGAAATATAATTTATTGGATTATTATCTGAATATGATTAAAAGTTACAAGTAAAATAGGATCAATCTTGGAATCCAATGAATATTAGTCAATAATCAACCAAAGGGGAAAATCTTCCACAACCTTTGTTGGTGGGAGAGCAGAAGGGGCAAGGGATGGCGGCAACCATCATGGCGGGCCCTCCGTCCTGAGAAGTCCTTACGGGGAGTTCAGAGAGCAAAGCGCGGCAGGACTTGCTGTTTTTGGAGAGCAGGATGACAGCTAAGACTCCAAACACAGACCAGGATACCCCTGTGAACAGATGCGCCCTTCCCGTGCTCCTCTGCTGTGGCGGTGGGGAGAGATCTTCAGGACCCCACGTCCCATTCCCTTGTTTCCAACAAGGTCACAGATGCGCATTGTCCTTGCCTGTCCTGCACAGAGGAAAAGCAGCCAGCACATCCTACTGTGTGTCTGATGTGAGAGTGAGAGATGCAGTAAATATATCCTTTTCCCAATTTGATAATTTTATAAAATGTATTAGACTCTTACGAGGTGCCCAGCAAAGTGTACCATGACATAGTCACATGGGTAATAAGATGACAATGATGATTCCCATGAAGAAGCTGATGATGACGATGACAGTCATAGCAGTTTCCATGGATTAAGTCTCTACTGTGTCAAGTACTTAATTAATTACTTTACAAATGTTTACCTTTGTAACAAATCTGTGCAACAGGCACTGTTATCACCAGTACTAGATGTACATTCTATGTGTAGGCAGTCCCTACAACATGGTTCAAATGACAGGTCGATCACCACCTATGTGTCTTCTATGAAATAAATAAACTGAGCCTCAGTTCCTTATGTGCAAAATGGGAGCATTAACCCCACACTTCTGGGATTTGGTAGAGTGTCTTTCACAGCACTTAGCCTCCAAAAAGCTACAGAGCAGATGTCAAGTCCTTACCACTGCCTCTGTCCTTTCCATTCATTTTGGCAGCAAAAAAGTCACATGGAGCTTTTGCCAAGTTTTCTTACCACAGAGACCCCCTCTTGTTCCCTCCTCCCACCCCTACTTCTAAAAATAACTGGGGAGAGTTGCAATCCTTGAAAGCAATGTCTAAAGTGTGTTGTTCAGGCTGAGAGAAACCTCTGGAAGTCCCTCCTCCCTCTTGAACTTAGCAAGAGACCTCGTTCCCCAGGAGACTTTTAGAATTTCAGCAACGGACAGCTTTGACTTTTGGGGATGAGTGGAGATTGTCAAACTTCCAACCAACACTTAGAGTCGATAATACGACCTGCTGCATTTGATGGCTGAGTCATCTTAAGAGACTTTGGACTGCCAACAAGTTTTTAAATTCCTAATCAAAGTGAGTTTGGGTTGTCTTCTTAATCCATTGATCATTGACTGTCATCAAGAAAGCACATTGGAGGTGAGTGAGGGAAGGTTTCTCTTGTGTTAAGGAAAAATGTTATTTTCCTCCAGTGGGTAAAGGAGAGAATTAAACATGTGTATATGCATACACTATTGTAAATATGCATGTTCCTTCTTGCAACAAATGCTAGAAAATGTGTCCTGATTGTAGTAATACCTTACTGAAACCTATGCTTACTGGATATACTGATGGCTTACTGGTTACAAAACTGTCAGCTTAGTTTATCACAGATCGATAACTCATTACATGTCACAGAATATACAGAATCCAATATGAGTCAACTTGCTGTCACATCCAGGCATTCAAATCCCACACCAATATGGACCTTCAGTCATGTGACTATTTATTTTTACTAGCTTTGGGAATTAACATCCATTTTATATGTTGTTAGGTAGGAAAATAATATGTACTAAGTTAAGATTTCATTTGGAAATGTTGACAGGTGAAGGGAAGGCATCCGATGAAGGTAAGAATTATGAACTTTATTTAACAAGCCCTGTTCAATTGTGTGGGGGACACGGGGGTGCAACTGTGTGTGCACACATCTCCTCTCTTTCCTAGTTAGAAGTTATCAGGGCTTCCACAATTCAAATTAGCACATCTTTTCCAGCTGATTTTAGCTGAGACCAATCTTGGCATCTGTCAAGGGAATGAAGATATCCAAATTGTGTCTAGATTGTTTACGCCGTAAACTATCAGAGTCTGAAGCGCAGCTTTGTTGAAGGGAATGTGGTTTACATGGCTGTGCTAGCAAGAATCTTACAGGCAAGCAAGAACGAGAGCATATTGCCTTTTTTGTTTCCTTTATTGCATTTGAAAAAGTAGAATTTGGGTTTGGCATTGGTATTACCCATCAGCTTGAGTCCACAGAAGTTTGATTTACATTTGGGCACAGATGAGGAACTTCATTAAGTTGAGCCCACCAACAAGCTTGACCACCTAGTGGTTAGGCAATCTGCTTGTCTGGGTAACTTAGGTTTTAAGTCCTGAGGGCCTATCGCAGGCACAGTGTTGCCATTTAATGAATAAGTAATCTTCATCAATATTAGCTTTAATTTTTGCCTAAGGCAATGCCCCGCTCAAAAGTCTAACGATTTCCAGGGGTATAGATCCTCTCTGTGGTACTGACACACATTACTGCTATCTCAGTAACTGTAACTCGAACTCTAATTGAATACAGATGTATTTTAATTACCAACCTTCTCTGCCATGATTTTTTGTCTTTGTCACTTTCACATAGAAATGATCCCGACTTGAGAAAAGCTGCCATACTCTTCTCCAGCCCTGCTGACAGACATAACTTGCAGTTGACTGGCCACAACAGACACATGCATTGATCTTTTCACAGCTGGGTTGTTTGTATTCACGTGAGCCTAGGAAAAAATATTGCCATTTGTATCAGGTGAGTGGATGCACAGCTGCACCTCAGGCCTGGAAGCCACTACAGGGAAATTGATGGCGACAGCGGGAGGCTTGGGCTTCACCCAGGCAGCCCCTGACTCAGCCGGAGAGGCACAGGTGAGCAGGACAGGGGAGAGAGAGGCCTTTCTTAAAAGGCGACTTATTTTGCAGTTAAGAAGGGACAAAAGGCTCTCTCCTAAATGCATGGTCTGTTGGACTGGAGGGAGATTGGTGTCTTAAGTTCTCAAACGGGATCTTTAGACCCTGAGAGACATGTCCACAGATCAAGGTATAGATCTTGAACACCCTGACAGTAAATGTAAAATGTTGGATACATACACTTTTCTTTCAGATTCTACGAGCTGCCATCGTGTAAAACATCAATGTACTAGACCAATCTATTTCAAATGTGAGCTCATGTCAGCGTCATCTGGAGGGCTTGTGAGAGCACTGACCTCTAAACCCACCCTGGAAGTTTCCGGTTCGGCAGGGCTGATGTGGGGCCTGAGAATTTGTGTTTCTAAGGAGTTCCCAAGTGGCTTGGATGCAGCTGGTCTGGGAACCACATGTTGTGAACAACTGCAAGGTTTCCAAACCTATTTTCACCATGGAATCACTTAAAGAACGTTTAAATCATACCAGAGGAAAGTATCTGTCCTAGATCTTTCCCCTTGGCTTATAAGAGGCAGTCTTCTTCATGTGGATTTCCCTCTGTTCACATCTCTGTGTCCAAATTCCCCCTCTTTAGAAAGACACCAATCACACTGGCCTAGGGCCCACCGTAATGAACTCATTTTAACTTGATTACCTCTGTGAGTATCCTGTCTCCATATAAGTCACATTCTAAGGTTAGGACTTCAATGTATGAATTTGGAGGTGGTTAGGGAAGAGAATTCAACCTATAACACATGCAGTTTTTTCCTAAGACTGTGAATATCGGGGGGTTGGGGAGGGATACTCTCTACTCCTTTCTGCAGATTTCTTATTCAAACCAAAGCCTTTGATAATTGCAGAGAGTCAATCTTTTGTAAATATTGTCTTCTCAGCCTATGATTGCAGATTCCAAGCTTTTCATATGATGCTTTGAGGCAGAACTGCAAAACACCAGAATGAATTCCAGGGTCATTGCTACACAACTAGAAAATAGATGGTCATTGGTATACACTGTGATAAGCTCATCCAGTTGACACCTGGGTCACATCTAAGACTCCAAGAAAACTGGAGCACCCTTTCCAGTTCAGCTGGCCTAGATTTTTCCAACAGGTTTACATGATTCTCCTTTGCTCTGAGCATTGGAGAATCAGGTATAATGTGTTTTTAATGTAATATGACAATATTTCAGGTGCTAGACAACCTTGTTTTCACAGTTTAACTCTCTGTGCTAAAGGGGTGCTATGTTTGCAGCCTGCTCAGGGATTTTTGAAAGCAGAGCAAATTGCATAATCAGCAAGTGGATCTCAGCAAGATCATTACCAGGGTGGTAGAACAGCAGTTGGCATCGGAGAGTGGGAAACACACCGCAAGTGGGTGCACGTTCAATATTCTGACATGTTCACAGAAGAGGAAGGAAAACTATGGAATAAACAGCACTTTTAACTATGGGCAGAATTGAGATAAGGGCTAGCGGCGGGGTGGAGGGGTAAGCAATCCATTTCTAACACCACCAGCGACTTAGAAAATTGCCTAAAACCGAGCAGGAGTCTAGATGGTATTAATGAAGAAAGAGAAGAAAAAACGTGAATGAGCTTTCTGAGGAGTGTTGGGTATTAAGTACAGGCAGCTCTTCAACTCTTCTGTGTGGCAGCCATTCTGGCCACTTTCCATTTCCTCACACACCTCCGGCGCTTTCTCACCTCAGAGTCTTTCTCTTTGCTATTCCTTCTGCAGAAACACTTTCCTTTGGCTCTCTGTAGTCAGCAATCCTTGCCATCCTTTGGGTTCCATCATAAATGCCACCTCTTCAGGAAAGTTTTCTTTTACTAGTCCGTCTAAATATGTTTCTTCTCCCATTTTTCTTTTATGAGAGCTTCCCATTTTATATGTTTTCCATGTATTCGTTGGCTTTTCTTTTACTGGAGCCTAAGTCCCATAAAGGCAGAGACTGTACAACCAGCATCTGGCTTCTGGTAGGCATTCAACCTCATTCACAGAGTTTCTGAATGAGTGAGTGAAAGAAGTTAATGCAAGTTTCATGGATGTGGACAGCTGACCAATGTTACACTGGGACAGAGACATCTGCCCTGTCTCCCATCAGACATGCTTAATACTCGTTGTTAAAGCACCAACTGTGAGCCCAGCCCTACATGGAAACCTGATATTTATAATCTCAACTATTCAAACCAATCCTGCAAGATAGATACCGTTGTTATTATTTCGTAGAAGTGCAGGTTAGTAACTTGTCCAACACCACAGTCTTATGATTTGAACCGAGGATGATCTGACTCATTCGTTTGCATCTTTTCACGAGCATAGCAATAGTCCTCTCAGTCACTATAGTCCCCTGCTACCGTACACTAGAGCAGCTGGTGACAGCGGAAAGAGGGGAGAAGTATTTACACTGCCTACCACTGCAGTCAGTATAGATACAGACGGGAAAGAGCACGTTTCAGTGCTTTATTGCAAGCCCCCTGAGGTGCACGGTGATAACTATAATGGGTTATGGGCTACGTGAGCTACAGGGTATCATCTTGAAACCCTGTCTTTTATTAAAAATAATAGTTTCAAAGGGAAAAATAGTAACTTTTATAGTGGAGAAACCTGGGAGACACCATCATTGGTAATAAGACGTTGGCATAATTACCTTCTGATACGCTGTTCTGTGATGGGCTCAGTATTGCTTCTTTGTTACTTTTGAAACGTATGTATAGATATCTTCATTTTAATCCCAGGACAACATTAGTAACTCCAAACTGAGGCACACGCTAACAAATAACTAGCCAGCACTCTTCAAAAGTTTCATAGGCCCAGAGAAACAGTCCCAATTAGAGGACATGAAAAGACATGACAACTAACAGCAAGGTGGACCCTGGGTTGACCCCTGAGCTAGAGGAGGGACACTGGTGGGACAAGTGCCGACAGTCTAATGAGGTCTACAGAGGAGTTAATACTACGACATCAATGTTGATTATTGTTCTACGATTGTGCAAAATGTTGACAGGAGGGGGAAAAGTTGGGCCAAAGCATTAGTAGAACCCTGAATACACTTTTGTAAGTTTTTAAAGTTTAAAATTAATACAAAATGAAATGTCAGAAAAGCTACAAAACTATTTCCATTTCTAAATATTAAAACCAAACAATAGCGCACCAAAGTGAGTTTAGAGCAGAGTTTGTTTGTACGATGGGCAATGTCAGCTGGGTTTCACTGGGCGCCACTGTGCAGTGCCCAGGCTGTTCCATGAATTATGAAGGTGCGATGTGGTAATTCTCTGTCATTACTGTGTCTCCTAGAAGTGGAATCAAGAAAAAAACATGGGGAGTCTCCAGGATCACCCCCATACCCCATTTCTTGAGAAAATGAGGACTTCCTTCTGGAAAATAGTAATTAAGTCTGAAATCAAGAAAGGATGTAGATACTAATTGCCTATCCATAACTACCACTCTCTCTTAAAATTTGTGCTTCCTCCTTTCTCCATTTATCACTAAGGATTAATTCAAATGTTACCCCTTCCCTGTCTTTGCCATACATACCATGCCTGAGAGAGACCAGGAAAGGTTCCCAGTAATTTAATTATGAGTCAGCCTCTGGGAGCAGTGACTCCTCAAAACCATAGAAGAGAGTCACCTAGGTTTTGACGCTTCTGAGCTTTGCAGTCACTCCGAGTTGTTTCCTGTGGTAGCTGACCTATAACTTCATAAATGGGCAAACCGCCATGCCTGCAGAAGGGCAGCCCTGGGTATAATTGATGGAGGGAGCCGGTGCCTCTGTCTTTATGACGGTAACACTCCACTTAATAAAGGGATGGAGACATAACGGCCGTGGAGGAGCTTTTAAACAGCAGAATGGGCCAGCCTAGGCAGTGTGTTTCAGGGAAACACTTTGCTCTAAATCCCTGCTTTCCCCGCCCCATAGCAAATCTGCTGCTGCCCAGGAAGCCCCCGAGGAGCTGTGAATAGGAGAGATGATGATGAGCAAAATTCATGCATACAGAAAAGCCGTGTGCCCCAGCAAGCTCATTTCATCAGACTATTGTGGAAGCTGATGCTTTCGGGAAAGGCGTGCCAAGGAGGAGCCGGAATGAACCCTGCAGGCCAGTTCATTTCCCACGTAAGCTGGCAGTGCAGCTGCGGGATGCGGCAGGCCCAGTAGAAATTAGGCTTCATAGAGGCCAAATATCCCCTTTGCTAGAGCTTGTAGGCTGACTGGGCCTCTACGTTGAAGGTTCTGAAGGGAGGAGAGGAGCTTTTTCATTTCATCTGATGCCCAGGGCCACCCATGACACACTGACGCTCTGGGAAATACGCTGCACAAAGCAATGCTAGAGACTAGTTATTTTATTATTTTTTAAAATTCTCGCCCAAGGATATGTTTTTATTGCTTTTTAGAGAGAGAGGAAGTGGGGGTGGGGGAGAAGACAGAGAGAGAAACATCCAGGTGAGAAAGAAACATGGATCAGTTGGCTTCTACTAGCGCCCCAACCGGGGATTGAGCCTGCAGTCTAGGTACATGCCCTCATTGGGGATCAAACCACTCACCTTTTGCTGTTTGGGATGGCACTCTAACCAACTGAGCTGCTTGGCCAGGGCCAGAGACTACTTATTTTCTAATGTTCTTTCCTGTCACTTCTTTGAACTAGAAGGTGACTTTACAAAGCCAGAATCCTTAGTCGAAGGTACAACCAACTGGCTAAGCATGACAGAATTCTCTGGGAACTGCCATCCAATTGGTGTGGTTTTATACAGACTCATTCATGAAGGAACCAAACCAACTTGGACCAGGAATTCAGTTGCATGCTGTCTGTAACTGCCTTCCTCTAGCAACTCTTAGGATTTCACCCCTTCTGAACAGGCCATCAAAACCTAGAGATGTTCCAACTACCCATGGTAAAAGGAAATTCAAAAGAGTTACTAAAATTAGAAGCATACATTTAAAAAATCTGAATGTAAGTATAATTGTTCAGCTTGACGAGTATGAACAAGTATCACTGGCATGTACTGTAATGAGAAATCTAAGCTAGTATCTGCCACTGGCCTCTGGACCCTCCTTTTCCTGGGTGGGTCTTGGAGCCATATTAAATCCACTAAACTCATCATGATTCAAAATGGCTTATTCATCACTCAAAATTGGCTTACCCTGTCTGCCAGCTTGCACAGTGAGCCAAAGCTTATTTCCTTTTCCTCCCCAGTCCTCTTTTTTTTTTTAAGTCCTTCCATCCAACCACAATAGGCATGAAATAAATTTGCATAGTTAAAGTGTATTGGCTATATGTGGGAAATGTGGGAAGAAAATTTTGCCAGAAATAATAGCTAAACAGTACAAAATGTGACAGAATTCCAGGACCTTAGCAAACATTCCGTCAATCCCTCACCTTTCAGTCTGTTGAGATTGCCAGGTTATGCTATTAAATGGCCAACTCAGAACCATGAAGCAAGTGCTCTTCTAGGAAGTCCACCAAAATTATGTTGCCTCGTATGTGTTCCTTTCTCATCTGTAGTCAGCATGAATCATAGAATCTGAAGGTTGGAAAGTACATTAAAGGTTTGTTAACCTTGCCATCTGTCTGATCTTATCACTCTATAAAAAATTTACCAGCTTATGCTTAAATAAATAACCCTGTGACCAGAAATGACTTTTTGACTTTAATAAATAATTGTGGAATAAGTGAATGCATAATAAGTATAAAGATTTTTTTACTTATTTATTTTTAGAGAGAGGAAAAAGGGAGGAAGAGAGGGAGACAAGCATAGATGTGAGAAAGAAACATCAGTCAGTTGCTCCTTGTACGAGGCCTGACCGGGGACCGAACCTGCAACCCAGGCACAGGCCCTCCCCAGGAACTGAATCAGTGACCCCTCACTGTGGGACAACACCAAACTGACTGAGCCACACCAGTCAGGGCAATGCATAGTAGTTTTAATACAGCTTCTGATTGCCTTTTTACTATTTGATGAAGAATCTTTTACTTAGACTGAACATTGATGCTTGCTTTAGTCATTCTTAAGTCTCATCTTGATTTTCAGTCCTTCATCACCTGGACTCTCTCCTCTGATGCTTCTGGTGCTGTGTCCACTGTGACACTCAGCGTGGTGGATCAGCTCCAAGGAGAACGGGACTCTCTGCTCCCCTTATTTAGAGCCCCAAACTCTATTAAGATGTACTGTCATCATTTTGCCTTTTCGGTGGTCACATCACATTGTTGACTCTACATATTCTACCACTAATTCACTGGTTTTATTTACTCCCATGGCTTTAGTTATTATGTATATGTTGATTCTCAAGTATATACCTCAAAATGCTTAGAACTCACTCATGAGTTCTAGGTTCTTATGTCCAACCACACCCAGGTTGTCTGTACTGGGGTAGCTCATTGACATGTCAAATTCCACATGACCCAAATTTTAGTCCTTTTTTTCCTCTCCTTAAACCCTCAATCTGTCCCCTTAGTATTTTCTTCTCAGTGAATGGCTCAATTGTATAATCAGGTTCCTACCTGGAAATGGTGGAATCGTCAGTGAGTTTCCCATCCCCTCCCCTCTCATGTCCAATAACTCACCACATCAGTGGATTCAGCCTCATAATGTCCCTCTACGTCTTTCCATTCTCACTGTTCCTGGGTGTCAGCCTGGATCTCTCCTACACATGCTTACATCCCAAATGCTTCCAGGTTAACACTTCAAGGCTCATATCTACTCATGTTACTTCCCTGCTTAAAACTGTCCATTGGACTTCTGTTGCTTTAATAATAAAACCTAATCACTTAGTGGGGCTTTCATAATCTGGCTTTTGCTACATTTTCCAATTGAATAAACCGTGCCACACACTGCTCCCTTCTGAAACAGCTCTGCCTCACCGACCTAACTTCTGATCTTTCTTTAGATTCCAGCCTAAAGGTGACTTCTTGGGGCTAGGAAGACAGCCCCCAGGGAAGTTAGGTACCCCAACACTATGGCTACTATCACAGCACATGGCCACACATTCTCACCCTGCTCCTAATGACTTTCCTTCTCTGCTTAGGGGCCCTGCTGAACACTAGGTGCTGGGAGGGCAGGGCAGTGTCTCAAGCTTGCCCATGACTATATCCACAGTGCCTGGCACAGAGGCAGGTACATAGCAGTTCTCAAAATCATTAGTATCTGTGGAAGGATGAAAGTGCAGGAACTTCTATGTTAGGTCTGTAAAAGCGTCATTTTCCTAGCTCTGTTCCATTGCTTAAGACTTTCGAATTCCTTAAGGGTATTCTGTCTGTCATAAGTCATTTAGAGTTTTGATAAGGCTATCTTTTGTGTGTTTATTCAAGGGATTTGACACACGTGTTGAACTGGTGGTGAGCTCGCATGCTGAGAGATGGCTGTGACTGCCGGGGTGGGGCAGCTACGAGGGCGGCCGACCAGAAGGGCGGGACAAACGACCGTGCAGCTACGCTGGCGCCTCACCTGGTTTGGCGACAGTGAATGCGTATGATGCCTTTTCACGGTTTTGCTCGTCTGAAATGTGAGCAACCTAGGTAAATGTATTATCATTGAGAACATCTTAACCTCTTTGAGATAGCTTGTTTGGCAGAATCGCATTCCATGGAAGCATGGGTATCTTTTCTCTAAACAGTGTTGGAGTCTGTATAACCATGGTTCTATGCCTAACCCTTTACGTCTCGGGGGAAAAACTGCCATTGAAGCACCTTGTAGACAGTTTCAGAAGGTTGGAACTTAGCAAAATGACAGGTCTAAGATGTAAAAGCTGAAAATTTTTCCTTTTTGTTCCCAGTCCACGACTTAATTTTAATTTTACTTTTGAACCATTTCAAATTATTTTGTAATATAGTTCTTCTAGGAAGTTTTAATGGGTAGTTTAGGTAGTTATAAATGACTGAAGTCTTCTTAACAATATATCTTTCCACCATGCAAGAACTCATCATCCACTTCTTCCACCTGGACAGCAGCTAAGAGTAAATATCCACATTTTCACTTAAATAAATGATACCAATATTTTCATGTCTCTCTCTCTCTCTCAGTCCCCCCCCCCAACCTCTCCCTTGAAGGAGAGGGAGAGGGAGAGAAACATTGACGTGAAACAAACATCAGTTGGTTGTGTTCAATAAGCCCCTACTGGGATGGACTGGAAACCTAGGCAAGTGACCTGGCTGGAATTGAACTGTGGACTTTGGGTTCTTGGAAAAGGTACAACCGATCAGAGCTATTTCTGCTTTTCCCTGTGTATCAAGACCCAACTGCTGCTAAGTGGACTCTCTGTATCAGTCATCACACACTGATCCACTGGCCAATTTCTCAGATTTACTTTTTTTTCTTCAGGAACACTGGGATTTTAATTTTGTAAACCATATATTAAGTAATCAATAACAGACCATTGCCCATAGAGAACTGCGGCTTAGGCTGAGACCTAAAATTTTTCTTTTCCCAAATGCAAGATCATGTGTACTTCAATAGCTGTGGAGAGAGCTGGATTCTTCCAGACGACTCAGAGATGAAAACTGAGGCGCAGCAGCTGCTGGGGCGGGTGCGGTCAGGGTGCAGGGCGGATTGCTCAGCAGGTTGCTCAGCGGCCTGTGGGAGCCTTGGCCTCAGGATGACTTCCTGAGGGTGATCCCCAGTCACACTGCATCGTCATCTGCCAGGCCCCTCAAAGAGGTGTTGGCACTGGGCAGCCGCAAAATGCCAGAAGAGGAAGTCAAGAGTTGGTTCAATAGGTTCTGGAGAAGTCTGATATGGTGGCAACATTTGCCACAGCCTCACAGATATGTCTTATAAAATCAGGCCGTGTCCCCCTCTGTTACAAGTTCTCCCACAGGTGTTGAATGCAGTGGAAAGGAGATGTAGAGCCACAATGGCAATGTGGTACATCTTCCTGGGTTCAGTTTTCCTTGTGGGTTGTATTAAACTCTTCATGGGGTTGAGCCCAGATCTCCTGGATCTCACCTGTCTCCAGGATCCTTGGTCACAGCTCCTATCATAACTGTATTGGTTTGGGGCTCCTGCTCAGGATCTCAGGAATCTCCCCTCACTTTTGGTCTCAGACAAAGAACTGGTCTCAGACAAAGGGAGTTATCTCACCCATGAGAGGTGAGAAGAGGTGAGAGGAGTTATCTCACCTGTGAGAGGAACCCACCTGGCTCTGGGTTCTCAAAAGGTTCATGTGGTCCAAGCCAGAATGTAGGGGAGATAACTCCCTGTGGGGGGGATTTCATAAATATGGAACAGAATCAGCAGATAAATTGCTGCATTTCTTCCTCCATCCCCCCCCCCCCCCCAGTGAATTGTTTAGCAACACAGTGCTCCCCACATGGCCTTCAGAAAGACTTCCGACCAGACCAGACCAGGTGATTAGCCCCGTTTGTTCGTGCTGCTCACACTCACTGTCCTTCCCTGCCTCACCCCCTCCCTCCTTCCTACCTGCCTTCCTGGGGTTGCACTAACCAATGAAGATGTTAGAGTGAAAGCATTTGAGTCAGGCTCAGTTTTCTAGGGATTCTAGGAAAACTTATTTGATGGTATTACACAAGCATTTCATAAATGTTATGATAAAATGTGACTCTCCAAAGTTATTTAATGCTCACACGGGGCCCTTTGTGATATACAACCATCCTCCTTGGAAAGACAGTCTTGCTCTGTTCTTAGGAGTTCTTCATTGGGAACATTTGAGAAGGACTGGAATTAGGTGTGAGTTTTTCAGTGTATTATTTAATTTTACATTTTAGCCCTCTCTATCTTCCCCTCTCGTTTCTTCTTTCTTTACACTTCATTATTTCACTTTGTTTATCATTGGCTTTTATATTAAGTTTCCTTATATCTCTGATTTTGGCATTGAGTCTGGCATAAAGAATCCATCCAATGAATATTTTAAAAGTCAATATTTAATTGTGTGAATGTATGAATAAATGGATGAGTGGAATAACTCATTTCTCTATTATGATTAGATTGAATAATTGAAGCTGATTATAGTTGGAATAGATCTGCCAATACAAAATTTTAAAAACAAAATTCCCATATTAAAAAGTCTTACAATTTGCTAAATATTTAACTTTCAAGTATAATTGGGTAACTCCCATCATAGTAACCTTAGACAAGTTACAGTCATTCATATATTCAGTAGATAATTATAGAGCCCCTAGTATGTGCCAGGCATTATTATAGACTCTGGGAAACAGAGAATTGTATAAGTAGTCAAAAACTGCTGCATTTGTAGAGTTTACTTTCTATGCCATGTCTCCATGCTTTCATATTAATTGTAAAATGTGTATAGTTCTTACCTCAAACTTTTTAAAAAGAGAAAACGATGATATATGATATGGTTTGCAATATGTATGTTTTTAAGATAGTACCAAACATGTAGTCAATGCTCAATAAATACTAGTTTGTTATATATTGTTTTTTATCATTAGTTCTGGGAATATTCCATAGAACTGCATAAAACACATAAAAATAGTGAAGCATGACCCCCCCTTTTTTTATTGCAGCAGTATTTGATGTAGCCTTAGGAAGGCATTAGCATCTTTTAGGGATAAGGCAATGGGCCTGTAATGCTTTTCTCTCTGCTAAAACTGCTGAGTGTGAAGAACGTTGACTGGCATGGTGCAGAGGACTCCATATCGACACAAAGCATATCCGTCCCTTTAAAGAATCCTGCCTGTTTACTGTCTGTTTTCAGCACCTCCTGGATTTCGCCATTGCCAGGCATTAAACTTGAGCAAGGTCACTAAATTCATGTTGCTAGAGAGAAATAACCTTAGTTAGACATTATCAGAACTGACCTCAATGGAGATTCAATGCATTTCTTTGTGCAGTCAGTATTTCATTCAGCCGTGGCCTCAGTGCCTCGACTCCCAGGGAGGAATGAGCCATTCATGTACTAGCACAGCCACACGCATCCTTAGGTGTATGATACTAATGCCAGCAACACTTAAGTGACCATTTGGGCATGCTCAGATAGAATATGCCACCTTGTAAAAATGGAGCAAGTAAGTAACAAAACAAAAACAAAAGCAGAACAAAAATTAAAAAAAACAATATTAATATTCAAGGTTGATTTTCTTTCTGAAAAGAATACAGACAAGATATACAACTAAGCATTCTGCTAAACAGTACATACTCAACACAAAAAGTGCTGTGCTTTCCAAGTGCAGAGTTTATAATATCATCCAAATTTAAGGATTTTGAGATTTTTTTATAAACTACTAGTTTTTCTGTTTTTGGAACTTGGATATCACCACTTTTTGGCAGTAATCCTGATGTGAATATGTGCACAGATTTGTCTCCATGCTGTCCCGTTTGGACTCCCGAAGCAGCCGTGGGGATTAACCCTGAGCATGGTCACTGTGTGCAGGAAATCAGTCAACAGCATTCTTAAGCTCTTTTGCTGAGGACACCTGTCTCCTTCCTCCCAACTGGTGTTTCTGTGGTACCCAGGGACCACATTTTTCTCAGTGGACATTTGTGAGCAGAGTTCTATGTACTCAGGCAAATGAACTCCCATAAAATTGATTTAATTTTCAGCTTAACTAGAATATTATATTATTACTTGGCAGACTTGTGTTATTCTTAGAGTATAATACCAATTGATTTGCAATCTATTTTAATTGGTCTTGTGGTTGTGCAGCATGGCATGGCTAAGAAGAAGCCGTGCTTCTTCAATGTCCTGGTGAAGAAGACTGTGACACTTGGCCTCCGGGTTGGGCAAACCAAGCCCTGGAATTGGGGGGATCAAGAGGGAAGCCCACGAGACACCAATTTTGTACATATTTTGTTTGAGATTGGGAGATATGCCTCAGAATGACGTACGTACTGCAGATGTAATTGTCACAAAAGTGCACGTTTGGGTCATGCGGTGGCACCTTTGCTTCCTGGCACATTAACTGGTGCCAAGAGACCTAAGAGGTAACTTTACCCTTTTGGGGTCTATCCATGTTTCCTAGATCTCACCTCCCTCAGTGACAGTAAGATTAGTTTTGGCTCTTATAAAATTGAATATTATTTGAAATAACTATGCTTAAGATTATGCTAAGCATAACTGAGCTTAAGAAAAAGTTTTAAGCTTTTTCTTAAAATTTGTACTGTTGAAAATTACTTAAGAGTAATTTTTATGGCACATGCATTTAGTACTGATTACACTTGAGAAATTTCACCAACATCAACCACATATCCCTGTGATGATCTCTTCTCCTAGTGGAGAAGTACTAATACAATTATGAGAACAATTATAAACCCATCTTTCATTTCACATGTTTTACAATTAATAACCACTTTTATACTTTAGAATGCTTTACAATTAATTATGTCATTGCAACCTCACATTGCCACTGTATAGAAGACATTACTATCTAAAGATTGGAGAAGTAAATATCATGTCCAATGTCATACAGTGATTGACAGTGATTGAATGGCAGAGATTGGTCTGAAGCAGAAATTCATTCATCCATTTGTCCATTCATCTTTTCTCTTCTTTACTGTGATAAATGAAACATAGCAGGAGATCTGCCCACTGCCAAGTTCGAAGTGCAGCATTGTTATCTATAGATGTGATGTTGTATGGTGGACCTATAGACTTTTTTCATCTCAGGTGACTAAAACTCTATACTCATTGACCAGCAACACCTCATTTCCCCTCCCCAACCACTGACAACCACCATTCTACTTTTTTGCTTCTATGACTTAGATTGCTTTAGATACTTTTTGTGAGTGGAATCACGCAGTATTTGTCCGTCTGTGACTGTGACTGGCTTAGTTCACTTAGCTAAATGTCCTCAAGGTTCATCCATGTTGCAACATGTATAAGAGTTTCATTCTTTTTTATTGCTGGATGATACTCTGTTACATGTAAATACCATATTTTTAAAGTTCATTTATTTGTCAACGGGCATTTAGGGTTCTTCTTTGTTTGTTACCTCTTGGCTATTGTGAATAATGCTGCAATAAATATGGAGATGCAAAGATATCTCTCTGAGAAGCTGATTTCAATTCTTTGTGAAAATTACCCAGAATTTCTAGCCCATATGATTATTCTATTTTTAATTTTTGGAGCTTCCATACTATTTGTCATAGATGCTGCATCATTTTACATTCTCGGCAGTATCGTACAAGGCTGTCAGTTTCTCTACTTCCTTGCCGACACTTGTTATTTCCTTCTCTCTCTCTTTCTTTTCTTTTTTTTTTTAAAGATTTTATTTATTTATCTTTAGAGGGGAAGGGAAGGAGAGAGGGAGAGAAACATCAATGTATGGTTGCCTTTCGTGCGTCCCCTGCTGGGAACTGGCCTGCAGGGAACCTGCCTGCAACCCTGGCATGTGCCCTGACTGGGAATCGAACCGCGATTGTCTGGTTCGCAGGCCCGTGCTCAATCCACTGAGCTACACCAGCCAGGGCTTCTTTTCTTTTTTAAGTAAAGGCCATTCTAACAGGAGCAAGGTGATATTTCATTGTCATTTTGATTTGCATTCCTTGATTATTAGGGATGTTGAGCATCTTCTCATGTATCTGTTCATCATTTGTATACCCTCTTTGAAGTAATATTTATCAATTTCTTTCTCAATTTTTAATCATTAGGTTATTTGGGGTTTTTATAGTTATTGAGTCATAGGAATTTTAAATATATTTTAGATATTAACCCTTTGTCAGTTGTATAGTTTGCATATATTTTCACTTTATATTGCACCATCTAGTAACTGTCTATATTGAGCCATTTGAGCAGTGATCATGGCTCTACTTTGCATATATATATACATATATATATATGACTTTTTGATGTGTTAAGGTAACTACTTTTATGTCACTGACTTCATTTATTTAAGGGGAAGGACAGAAAGTGCTTTAAGTACATGCATGTTATCTGGAAGAAGCAATATATTAACCAATTAGTACCTGTGCTTTCATATAAAAGTGAATTCTTTATGTGGTCAGAGCAGAATTTGTAAATAATGTAACACTGAATAGAAGACCTCTAGTGAGTGGAGAGTGCCAATCACTTGAAGAGAGAAGCTGTATCTAGGAGAATAGATTTTGGAGCACAGGAATACACTTCAGGGAGCGCCTCTGAATCACAAGAATTAGTATAAAGAATAGTGTGAAGATTGTGGATATATGCCAGTTGCTGCCACAGGTATGTGATGAAAACAGCAACAGAAACAAATATTTGAAGTTTTGTCATAAAGAGAGAAAGATAATTCCCATCCTCTTACCTGGGCAATACAGGGAGGGATCTATTTACACTCTGCTGCATTCTATCCAGGGTCTCCTGTAGGTAAACGGGGCAATTCCATGATGAGGGTATATCTGGTGATTCTTGGACTCTGGATCCTTGGCACAAACTGAAGCTGAATTCAAGGGCCCCTTTCTGCCATTTAACAGCTTGGAGATAGGAGACAGTACAGGTAGCCACTCAGGAAAGTCACTGAAACCATCTGCATTTCCGGGCTTCATCTCTGTGAAAGCCAGGATTGGTCTGAGGCCCAAGTGAGCCAAGAATTGGGGAAATATGCAGAATATTACAGACATATTATTTGTGATTATTATAATTATTTTCCTCCAGGTGTTTTAATATTTGCAAAATTTGTCAAGGGGAGACTTATTTTAGTTTTATAAATTAAAAAATATATATATGTAACCCACAAAGCACTTTGAGAAGAAGTTTTGAGGCCAAAACAAAAAAGACAGGGTGTTGCCTCTGGCAAGATTGAGAATCAGCAGGGTTCTTACATGGGTCTCATTTCCCTCAGTCATAAAACGTGGACCATACTATTGAGAGTATTTAGCAGTGTCATAGGGTCGGTGTAAGGGTCAAATACAATAACTTAGATAGCACTTTCCGGTATATAACCTATCCATAAAAAAGGATTGAGAAAGACAGGAAGAATGTCAGGAAGGAGGAAGGGAGAAAAGGAAGGAAAGATATGGAAACAGTTTAAAATCATAAAGCATTTTTTTCATTGTCAGGAACTAAAAAGGAATTTTAGTTCCTTTTTATTCTCTGCTGTTCTGTGGCTGAAAAGTTGAGAACTTTACCTCCTTGCTACAGCTCCGCTACTAACTCATTGTTTGGTGCTCAGGACATCATTTAATCTTCAGATTACGATCTCTGTAGGTGTATAGAATTTATACTCTTCTGCTCTGTCTTACTGCACTGGGTAAAATGATCTTGAGGTACCTTTCAGCTCTAATTTTCTATGATAAAATTATGTTTTCTGTGTCAGTTGTACTTCTTCAATAAAAAAAAAGTGAGACCTCAGGCTGGTGAATGTGTCAAATGCTTTGAGATTTGCAGGAGAAAAGCAACTCACAGGGTGGTTCTCATTGAGAAGGGTTACTCCCTATTTTCACACTCCCTTTTTCTATTGAGGTTTTTTAATTTAGTGGAATGATAATGCTTCTTTGCTGCTCTACAGCTTTCAAATACTGTGTGCTTTTGTGAAAAGTCTTTAATCATCTAATTTCTTACATTCTCTGTCTAAAAGCTACATCATGAGAATTGCTGGCAATTTAAGCTTTTTTTTTCCTACTACTTATTGGTTTTCAGGACCTATGTGGCTAGACAGATACAGATGTCATTGATCACAAAGGGCCAAACACTAAATATTTTCAGTGTGAATATGCTGTAAAAAATAACCTTGTTCAATTCTTTCACTTGAGAAATTGAATATCCTGTAGCTCAGAGAGGGAAGGCTTCTAAACCAAAGACGCACAGGAGTGGACCTCAATCTCCTGGTTCTTGGTAACTATTTCAAATTGCATTTTCTAATGATGGCTGTAATATTATTTCCTACTCCCACATTTGTCTGCAATGTGATGTTTGCCACTCTCCTGCTTAGATATGGAGGCTAATTCGTCTTCCCTTGAAACTGCTTGACCCAGCGAATGTGAAAAAGTAACATCAGAAAGTTGAAGGGCTAGGTCATGAGAAACCTTAGCAGCTCTTGCCTGGACCTCTTGGGATGCTGTCTTTTAGAGCCCAGCCCCTGCGCTGGAAGAGGCCCAGACCACATGAAGATGTTATAACACACTCAGTAGCCCCAGCCAAGCTCCCAGCCCATAACCAGCACTTGCTCCTAGCCCAGAGTGTGTTTTCTTGGACATCCAGGTCGGCAAACCCTTTAGAAGACTGAAGTTTGGTCACCCTCTGTGACCTCATGAGATAGCCCAAGAGGGAATTCCCCATCTGAATCTAGCCTACCCACAGAACCATGAGAGATAATGAATATGTTTCAAGATACATGTCTTAGGGAGGCTTTGCAATAAATAACCTGAAGAATACACGACAGTTCGTGGGCTCTAAGAGTCCACACTACTTCTTTTTGATACCATATTACTTTTCAAACTATTTGGGATTAGCAGGATATGATGTAATTACTGCTCTGGTCTCAGTTGCTACACAGAATTAAAATTGACAGCCATTAATATGAGTTTGACTGGAAGAATTTTGAATGTCAGAATTCCTGAAGTTGCCCAGATAGTAACTTGCCATCTTTTGCCTGGATGGAGACCTTGCCTTGGCCTCTCCAACTGCTGACATTGGAATAGTTGTCTCCAAAAGCATCAGGCCTCATGGACTTTAACATGAAAGGAGTCAGGCACAGAGATATGGAAATCATTTTTAAAGAAACAGTGGCAGAAATAGCTATTTGCCACCCAGTATCTTCTTTCCTCATCTTGGAATACTAATTCGTTTGGGTCAGTGGACCAAATTAATAGACCACATTTCTCAGCTTCCTTTGTTGCTAGGAGTAGCCATGTGACTAAAGTTTGGGCAATGAGGTACAAGCAGAAATGTTAGATGAAAATTTCAGAAAGGTTACTTAAAAGAGCTGACTTAGTAGCCAAGAGACAAGACCTTTTCATTTTTTCTTTAGTTTCCTTCTTCTCTCCCAGACTAGACATGATAGAGGGAGCTCCTGCAGCTAACTTGGACAGTGAGATGATGTTGAGAATAGAAATTTCATCAGTCAGGGTCCAACCAGGAAAGCAAAACCACACTTTATATTTAGCACTAATTGAATTCAAAGCAGGGACTTAGTTGCAGAGATACTGGAATAGCTGAGAAGCCAAACAGAATGGTGAGAAGACCTCCAGATTAGCAACAGTAGGTTGTCACTACCAGTGCCATGCTGGGAGACAAAGGAAGGGGGCAGTGTTGCCAGAGCCCAAGTGCAGAGTCACCCAATATAAACTGTGCACAGTGGACCTGTCCTGCTGGAGCTAGAGTCCCAGAGAGACACAGCTGCTCTGCAGTAGGGACCCAAGGTCATTCCTCCTGTCCCCTGAACTCTGGTCAAAACCTCCTATGAAGCTTACCTCATTTGGAAGCCAATGATCTCAGGAACTAGGGAAATACAAATGGCAGAGGCCAGTTTCCCTGCATACAGGCAGATTAGGGAAAAAGTTAAAAATGATTCCGAGGAGCTAACAATCCAAAGACCACCACTAAAGCCAGTGCTCAGATGGTGAGCCAGAAGGACAGAAGGAGGCTGAGCCCTGGTGATTATGGACTGACATACAAAATGAAGGCTGACCATCTGTAAGTAGTCATTGTTTTGGATTTTCTCTTATATACAGCAAAGCACAATACTGATTTATATTAATGCCTGTTGGGAACTGCTCTGCCTGGTTTCAGGAGTTGTAACTGCCCCCCATGGCTAAGACTGAGTGACCTCCAGACTCTGAGCCACTAAGGATACACAGCTTGTCTCTGGTAGCAAACGCTGCTTCTGCTTCATCCCCCTGCCCCCAATGCATGGTCCCTTAGTCAAAAACAGGTGAGACTCCTTGGGGGAGAGGGCAACCTAAGCCAGACACGATCACTTGGGAGGCCATCATGGAAGGACTCGGGGGGCTGCAACAAAGAGGGAGTGATGGACCCTCGCCTCCCGGCTATTCTGACACAGCCTGAGTCCCCATGTCCTCTGGGAGAAGTGCTTCCTGGCTCTAATTCACTTAAGCCTGAAAACCTATGGTGGGGGAGGCGGTGCAGGCCCTTGCCGGCTAGAGCGGGATCTGGGGTGATTGGGCAAAAGAAAGGGTTCCTAAAGTCCTGTGAAACCTGCTTTGCTAAGAGTGCTTTCATTCATATGATCAGGGTCTGAGCAGGAAATGAGTATGTCTCCCAAAGTTTCTGCAACCCCCCCTTACCTGATAGACACTGACTCAGACTAAGCCCTCAGATTTCTTTGAAATGTTATCTACTGTTTGATCTTTGCCGCCTGTATTCCTGTGTATTACAACCCAATAAAAGCCTTTGAGGAAGGGGCTCCTGGCTCTTCTCCTCTGAGAGACTGGCCACCTTTCCTCCCCAAGCAGATCATGTCTTGGTAGTTTCACTTTCACCTGTGGCAGACGGGGGGACTTTGTGGGCAGTTTCCCCCACAAATGCCTCTTAGGGAGGGAGTAATAGTTTGTTATAGTTACCATGACAAAATGCCACAGACTGGGGGGCTTAAACAACAGAAATTTGTTTTCCCACATTTGGGGAGGCTGGAAGTCCACGGTGAAGGTGGAGGCAGGTATTGGTTCCTCTGAGCCTCTCTCCTTGGTTGGCAGGTGGCCACCTTCTTGCCATGTCCTTACATAGTCTTTCCTAAGTATGGGCACAGCCTGCTCTTCCTTTGTGCATCGATATTTCCTCGTTCTATAAGGACATTTCAATTTAATTACCTCTTAAAAGGCCCTATCTCCAAATATGGTCACTTTTTGAGGTATTGGGGGTTAGGGCTTAAATATAAGTTTGGGGGAGGTAATTAAGCTTCTAACAGAGGGTAAAAAGAAAAATCAGAAAATTGGAAAATTAAGTCCATCTAAATTGTATAGGCTAACTAGGACATACTAGTGTCGATAATCTCCAAGGCAAATCACGTAAGGGACATTTTTATGTGGCTTTATAACACTGTGGTCACTCCTTGGTTAGACACTTCCTAATCCTGCTCTGCATGTTACGTTGCTGATGCTCTGTTGTATAGCCCAGTCTCTTTGATTTGCTCATGTACAGGCCCCACCGTTAGTTTTTACTTAGACCACTGAGCCAGGAGTCTTCCAAGAGACCTAGAATTTGGCAGGTGCTAACTATTCACTAACCCCTCAACTAATAGGACTTCCCACTTCTCCTGGGGAAGAGAGGCAGATGCTTTGTGAATCCTCAATAAGGCGGCAGCTGCAGAAAAGGGTGTCACTTCCATAGTTTGCCCCTATAATTAGCTCCACCTTAATCCTCATATACACAGTGCCTTCTGAGACGACAAAAGCCCCAGCCCTGTCCGGCTGCCATCCTTCCCCTCTAAGATTGCTTTTAGCCGGACTGGGCTGCTTCCGAAGGTGTCATTTAATATTTAAAAAGCAAAGTCTAGCTCAGCTGGTTAGAGCATTGTCCCAATATGCCAAGATTGTGGGTTTGATCCTCATCAGAGCACATATAAGAATCAACCAATGAATGCATAAATAAGTGGAACCAGTTAATGTTTCTCTCTCTCTCAAAAAACCAGTAAATAAAAACATTAAAAAAAAAGTCTAATAAGTAATCTTGAGTGGTGATAACAGACTTTTCACTCTTCTTAACACAATGGCTATACACAGTGGGAAGAGAAAGCAGCAGTGGCAGTGAAGGGGTCAAAAGTGACACAGTAGGGGGAAACTTTGTTATCTTCTTCATCAGAGAATAGCTAATTGATGTTGTCAATGTGAATCAAGCTTTCTCAAGACTGTGCTTTATTCAAGTAGAATCACAAGGGCTTAACATGGCCCCGATGACTTCTGATGGCAATGGTGGTGGTGGCTGAAAAATCAAACACTACTGTTTCCACAATCCGCTTCTCCCCCCCAACTCGTCCTTGCCACGCCCTATTCTACTGGGGGAAAGAGCCAGGCTTGTGGATATTTCAGAGATTTCAAAATTACCCCCAAAATGATTTTTTAAATAGACACTGAGTTCTTATTTGGAGATGATTCCACTACCAACAACATATTTTCCACATTTCACCTTCTACTGGTTCAAATTGATAGGCTTCTGGAACACTTCACCCTGTGGGGTTCCAGGAGCCAGGGATTCTGCCCCATAGTTTGCACAGTGTGAAGGGAGATGTACGGAGGGTCTGGGGACAAAGTTAGATGTCACTACCCATAGGACAGGATGCAGCAGATGGGAGACAACGAGATAAGAAGCAGAGGGAGCAAGACACAGGAAAACTAGTGTGAGAAAGTAGTGGGCAGAGGGCACAGCCTGAAGACGCGTCCTAAGGAATGGAAGCACAGCATTATCCCTCCCAGGGAGACTTGCATCAGGCATACCTGTAGGTTTTCCGTGTGGTCAGAGGGGCACTTCTGCAGTCATCAGTGTAGTTGGGAAATTAACTCCTTGCTTTCTTTTCATTATTTTTCTTCTCTCAGTTATCCCGGTGTGCATCAGGCCCTCTCATTCCCACAGGACAGCTCCCCGCTCCTTTCTTTGCCTACCTCACCACAAGGTCCTGAGCAGAGCTGGCTTTGCCCCATAGGCTGGGCTGGTTTTCAGCTGATTATGAAGCTGACGGTGCTGCCACTGCATTAAAACAACATGCCTTCCCTGCAAAACTCATCCCTGGATGGAACGTGATACCTCCCACGAATACCCTCCAGTCCAGCCCAGTCACTGCCCGATAGTCATTCAGGCAGCCTTCCCAGACGTGGGTTCTGGGAGGCAGCCATTTGAAAGCAGGGGTTAAGCTGGAGAGGAAGAGGGGAGGGGAAGGGGGTTTTCGACTCATGCTGATTTCTGTCAGCTCTCAGTTGCGGTTTGTGAAGAGATAATTGTGTTATATTTTCTCATCCTTCACAGCCTGGTGGTTCCTGTATAATTATATATGCTTGAGCTTAATATTATTTCAGAAGAAAAGTATACAACAGATTTTTAGCCCCAGGCTCTTTATGATTGGGTACAGATTTTTTGGTTGCAAATAATTTCATTCTTTTTCCTTTTGCAAAGAGTAATTGTAGGGATGCGGCTCAAGTGGATAGTTGGCCATTGGGGGATTTTCTGGGGTCGAGGGAAGATTGCCAGGCTAAGGGTACGTGTCACTCAGGACCCAGTGAAACGTGCAGAAGTGGTCCTCCCGTGTTTTTGACAGCAACTGAGGAGACGACGGAGCTTTCTGCCTCTGGCCTCAGAAGCTAAAGAAGATGGCAATAAAAATCCCACTTGAAAAAGTTCCTTGTCATTCTGATAGCCCAACCAATTCATTAAATTGTGGCAACATTTCTGAATATCACTTAATTTTTGCCACTTACAATATTAATGTGATTAAGTATTATTAAGTTATATTTATTAGGTTGCACTGAATTATTCTGATCATTATTAATACATTGCCTGGAGTAGGAAAATAAAAAGAAGCAACTCAAGTTGAGTGTAATTTTCATATTGATGTTATATAATTATCACACTTAACCAGAAAGAGAAGCTGATGCAATTAGGAAAATAAAACCTAGTACAAACGTTTTTATTGATGTCATTAATACATGTGCTCAGGATTGGCAATAAACATTTTAATACAACTTGGTGATAAAATAAATTTCATCAGTGATATATTTATTTCAAGTTAATTAAAATATTTCTGGCATATATTTTTCTTAAAACTCAGGATTTAACACTACATTCTTCACTGTTTAAACCAGTTTCAGGGTTTGTCTCCATGACTTTTACATATAATTTTGAGTTTGCTTTTTTTTGTAAGCTTTTGTGGTCAATAGTCAAGAGAGTAGTCAGCATGTCCCCCAAAATGTCCATTTCTAAGAGTCAGTTTTCTATACATCGAAGGGGGAGAATCAGGGGGTCACTTCTCGGTACTGCTGGGCTCTGCTGCGCTGTGATTAGTCAGGGCAGGCAAGTGCTCAGCAGCGTAGTGCACATAGCCCTTCAGCACACAGACTCTGGAGCCAGGTGACTCGGTCCTGGCTCAGCAACTCACTTAGCCTCTCTGTGCCTCAGCTGCTTCCCGTGTAAAGTGGAGATGAATGTATCACACGAGGGTACTCTAAGAATTACATGTGGTGGTCGTAATATCACATACAGATGCTAACAGTCTTCTGTGGGTTCACCTGGGTAGTTTTAAGAATAGTGTCTGATGCATAGTGCTCACGGTGCAAATGCTTGCTTTTACTATTAGCAGACAACCTGTCATGCAGGACGTGATCTATAAATAGAAGTAGCTGTCGTTTTTACAAACATACCTACACATCCTTGTCCTCAGAACAGGGCGGTCCAGCTTCCCCTTCTACCATATGCATTGGTACCACATTCCTTTCTGTCATTTAAGGTCTTTCTCTCTTGCTTGTGCTTGTATCGACCCAGTTACCAAGCCTTATAGCTTCTTCTTTCACATCCCTTTGATTCCCCTTTATTGCTACTGCCACCAGGTTTTCAAACTGGAAATGCGGTTGCAGCCTCTGAACTGCTAGCCCTGCCTCCAGAATTCTCCCTTTCCAATCCATCCTCGGTGGTATTAAAAGATGTTTGTCCTGCTTAGTTACTGCCTGGACCTCCACTGTCCAGACTCCTTACTTTATCAACCTAAGCTTTTCATCTCTGGGCTCCAAATATGTTATTGCCTTCCATTACCCAGTACTCAGGCAGGCTTATTTATTCCCAGTGCTTCCACAAGCTATGGTCAGGGTCGCTTTTCTTTCATCAGAAGTCCTCCTAACTATTCAAACCCCACCTGCTTTCCCGCTTACATTTCTCTTCCTAACTCTCAGACATTGCTCATTAAGTCAATTCCTGTAGGTCTCATCTATACCTTTTATCCACTTGCCACAGGAACAAATACTATATTGTATTATTTTACAATTTGAGCTGTGTCCACGTTTTCTGTATACCTTTGAGGGCACAAGCTGCTTCCAACAGTCCTCTTGTACACCCTGAATTGTCTTGTACAGTGACGAGCAAATAACAGGTATTTCAAATATTCTTAGAATAACTACTGTAGTTGAAACTACTCAGTTTCATTTTTCAATTCAATTCAGCATCATTTTTCAGTTTATCTTCTCTGTGTATAATGAGATTTGCTTTGAGTTATCAACACTGCAGGGAAATGTTTAAATTAAAAGGAAAAAACCCACCACCAATTTCTTTGAAAATAGAATAAAACTATGAAGATATTTTTCTATATTCTATTATCAAAATTTAATCTAAATCCAAAGCTATCATCTTTACACTACCATTGTTTTCTCCAGAACACAAACTTGATTTACAAAATGTTCTTACCGAAAGTAAAACAAATGAAAACCCAAATCCTTATCAAACACTCCTGTGTAATATTTCTTGCTACCAAAAACGGAATTGGCTAACACCTGGAAACCAACAGAGCAGGATGAATACGCAGATGGCAAGAAGGAAATTACTGGACTGGAGCGTTTAATAGCAGCCCCTCAGAAATGCGTGAGTAAAGAGGGAGGTGAGTGGGCTCGTACATGTAGAAGCGTGTGTGCGTGTTCAGGCAAGAAACACAGGGGATCCTTCTTGTTCTTCAACCTTCAATCTCTTAACTATTTTAATCCCTTAGAGGACTTTTCTCGAACACCTGGGAGAGGAAATGTATGTACTAAGCCTTCTTCCAAGGGCATCAGCAATGTGAGGAAAGCGTCATCAAACAATGCTTCTTCAAGTGCCTTTGTGCCCAGGTCTCACTGGCTTTCAGCTGTGAGACGACCAAGACTCACAGTCTTTCCTCCAAAACTCCAGTCAGGCCCACCGCTGAGCAAGGCAGGCCAGACACACGGAAACCTGCCCTTCTCACTCAAGACATCTGTGAGGCACAACTGTGTATCGGATAATGCACCACGTCCTTGGTGGCAGGTTTGACACATGTGTGTGTGAGGCAAACGAAGACATGGCAGCTCACAGAGCAGTGAATATGACAGCCTCTCAGCAGGTGTTCACAATCCTACACAATGAATATCTTGTCATGAGGTTTATTGGAAGTTAAGGGAGCATCAAAAAGGGATCAACTCGTTCTGTTTTTTTGTTCATGGGTTTGAGTGGAGAAGGATACTGTAGGAATGTCTCATAATTAGTATGTCACTTAAACACGATCTTAAAAGATGTGCAAAATTTCTCCATCTGGAGAGTTGCTGGGGACTTTTCAGGCAGGGGCAACCTGCCCAAAGGCGCTGAATGAGTGACAGAACTTGATTTGCTTCAGGGAACTGAACAAGAATGGGACAAATAAAAACTGTCCTAGAGTAGTAGTTGCACAAATGCTGAAACTTACAATTGCCCATGATGACAATATATTTTCCATACTCTGGTAGAAGAGAGGCTGGTAAGAGTAGTAAAATTTTAGAGCAAGGATTCAAGTCCAGGTCAGTTTGTTCTACATCTGATAGAATGGGATTTGATGAATCCCAGATGCAAAGGAAGAAAGACATTTTTTTTTCTCTGAAAAAGAAACAACTGAGAAAGAATGACAGAGACAGGTGTGGGGAGAAGGACATTGATGGAGAAACCAATAGATATGGGCAAAGAGACAGGGGGATCATCTTTGGCTAGTGAAAGGAGCAAGGCTGGGTGAGAGAGTGGGAAGAGTCCTGGACGGCAGCTCTGAACCATGAGAGAGAAGTCTTTGGACGTCCAAGGGGATGAGGAGCGTCGGAGTTCGGGGACGGGCAAACCACGAGAAGACTAACCTTCTTCAACAATTCATTAATTCGCTTATTAGTTAATAAACATGCATCACCTGCCAGCCACTGGGCTAGGCACTGATGACACAGAGAATAAAAAGGAGGAGCTCTATCCTTAGGTGCTGACTGCCGAGGGAGAAGATACAGCCTTATAGACAACTTCATGTATGTAAGAGTCACAGACGCGGAGACTGATGTGTATATGTGAGAAACAGGGGTGGGGAGTCTCGACGGAAGGGGTAAGGATTCCATTTGTGTGCAGGGAAAGGACTGTAAAGTGAACTTGGCCTTGTTCTGAGGAACTCTGTGCCCACGTAGTCAAGGGTGGAGTGATCCGATGGCCCTTCCCAACTTACTTTCAAATGATCCACCTCATGGAAAGGGAGACAGAAAGATCCGGATAAAGCCAAAGGAAACAAAATAATAACCAGTGAATCCATACAGGTGTTCCTCGTAATTGTTCCCAGCTTTTCTGTAACCTCGAATTAACAAAACAAAACAAAACAACTGGTGGAGAACAAAAGGAAATACCCTACTGTGAGAACTGAACCATAATTTGCTTTCCTGCTGGTGGGTGAGGGATGAGGTGGAGGAAGAGCTGGAGGAGAGGAAGTAGTTCCAGCAGCGGAAGCCAGCACAGCACGGAGGCAGGGGAGCGGGAAGGGAATGGCCTTGGGAAAGGTCAGAGCCTGGCCTCAGAGGGGGCGGTGGGGCGAGACAGCGGCAGACGGGCCAGTCTCGGTCAGAGAAAGGAATTCATCCATTAGGTCAAAAAGCAATGACATTAACATGTTGGAAGGGACTGTTCCTTCCCAGTCTGTAGAGGGTCTCACTCTGTAGGTTCAAACAAGCTTTTGGTTTCTTGAAGTGGAGCCTGCAGAGAGAGGGGGATGGAAGGCAGGGTGGCATTTATCTCATTGATTTTGTAATTTCTGAGATGTATGAAACCAGAGCAAGCAGCATGGAGCAGAATTGAGCCCATATATTACCCAACTCTTTATACATAAGATGTTGAAATAGTGTAAACGTTATAAACAGCAGTGTGGAAATGTGTTGGCTAAGACCGGGCTGGAATAGGTCAGATTTCATTTCAGTCTTAATGCTCGGCTGTGTCAGACCAACCAGGTTTATGGAGCAGGACACAGAACAAACTGACTCCAGTTATTTCAGAGCCATTGATACTGGGCGTTGTTTTAGATTATTGTTTTTAACAGAATATTTTCGAGGCTACAAAGAGGAAATGCAGTCAGGGGAGTTCACCATCAAGGATACATCTTGGAGATAAAGAAATACACCACAGTTGTAATGCTAAGGGGTTAACTTCTTGGAAAGAGATTTCACAAAAATCCTAGTTAATTATGTTTGCTTAAGAGGATTTTAAAACAAAAGATTAAAACTCTCTTATGTCACAATAGAAACAGAGAATTAGCGAGGACGAGAATGAATACAGAAGGAAACACTCTCTTCCTCTTGGCACCTGCCCAGGCGTCTCCTGGACACGCCCCTCAGTGTCGCAGCCCACGGAGCTGTCTGGGCCCCGTGGGGCTGCCCAACCTGAGGAATTGCACCTCTTCATGTAGCTTTGTGGAAAGCGCAAGGTCGCGTGTGCTAGGGAATGCTTTAGCTCACAGAAAATTAGACTGCATTGTGCTTGAATTGTGTGTTTAAATATCCTTAGTGTTTCGCACAACCATCTAGGGTTTCAGAAAATCAAAACTTCAGAACGATGAGTTCACAAGTGGCGATGACGGTGATTGCTCCAGTTGTTCTCGCTTTGTGACAAACCGCCCTGAAATGCAGCAACATAAAATGGCAGACTATGCTCACCGATTCTGTGGGTCAGGAATTTGGACGGGGCACAGTGTGGGTGGCTGTGCGCCCTGATTTTTGGTGCTTCAGCTGAAACGCTGTGCAGGCTGGGGGTGACGAGACAACTAGATGCTGGAATCATCTGGAAGCTTCTTCACTCCTGAGTCTGATGACGGGGCTGTGGTGACTTTAAGGCTGAGCTCAGTTAGGTGTGCTGATTGGATGCCTGCCTGTTAGTGGCCTCTCCATGTGGCTTGGGCTCTCTCCCCGCCTGATAGCCGCGGGGTAGCTGGCCGTCCTCTACTGTTGCTGGTTTAGGGCCATTTAAGGGCCATGCTGGCCCTTAACAATTTAGAAAGCAGGTCCCCCCCTCCAAATGCTTAAAATGTATCATGTTGAGAAGCTTCCTTCGCTGTTCATGATGGATGAACACACACTCCCTAAATGTAGATGATAGGGAACAGGAGCCAAAGGAGCTGGGGGTTCTGACAGGTGGGTCATAGTGGGAACGATTTCACTGTGTTTTGAAAACTCTGTGAGTAAAGAATTCTATAAGGGCAGGGAAATGCGGCTCTGTGCTCTGTACACAGTGTACAGACTTACGGTCTTGGTCTCTGTTTTACTGCCTCTACACAGTTTCGGTTTTGGAAAGATGCCACTTGCCTTGCTCAAAAGCGTTCGCTTAGGTGTGGCCTTCCCACTTCTCTGTCTAAATAAAACTAAAGCAGTTGGTGGCTAAGCATGGGATTATCCCTTGAATGTCACCATTTTGCCCCAGCGAGGCTGGTGTTAAATATAATTGCTAGCAGAGTTACTCGACAGGGGTAGAGTAGGGATTTTTCTTAGGGCACCGTTCTTGCTGTTATACATACAGGCACGTCTAGGCCCAACTTCCTGAAGCAGGAAGACAGTTCTTTTCTCCCACGGCCTTCTTATGAAACAGTGAAGAGCAAATACTGTTACAGAAGGACATCTGAGTAGGGATCTGTAAACGAAAGCATTTTTGTAAGTTTACAGAAAGGTATCCTGTCATCCAAAATTTAACCGTGAAATCCAGGTTCTCATGCTGCTGGGACCATCCATATACTGGATGTTCTAACAAGGTCCTAATTTTAGGAGAGAAATAGTTTACAACCTAAGAATTGGAACACATGGTCTAACAAGAGGAAGAACCCTGAAACTCTGAGTTTATACTGGATGCTCTTTGCTTTATTGTAGCCAGACGTAATTCCCTAAGGTTGCTTGCTCATCTGTAAAATGAGTGCTAAAACAGATCTAATGCTGATGAGCTCTTCTAGGTTCATCACTAAGGGTGGGGGTTTCTTAAAAAGGGGCTGAGTGTGTTTTCCCTAGACAACGTCTGTCCACACTCTCTCTGCAACCGTGACCCTCCTCTCTGTCCTCCTACTGTTCTGGCTTCCTGAACAGTATAGAGGATGGGAAAGGAATGGAAGGAAAAACGCAGAAAACAAAGACAAAAATTTGAGTAAGACGGAAAAAGGGAAAAGAGGCAGGAAGACTGGAAGAAGCAGATAAAAATCTTCCTTCAAAAATTTGTACCACTGGACAGTAGAATAGATGACCTAAAGTTGCAAAAAGAATGACAATCATTTTCCTCTGACCCTTTTCCTTCCTGCTCAAGGACTGAGAATACCAAGAATCACTTGAAACCATTGTTTAAATAAAAAAGTTAAATAACAAGCCCCACCAAGTCAACGCGCATTTACTCTGGCTGAGGTGGGGGCTCCTTGACAGAGAAAGACCTTCTGTTATGGGGCCCAAAGGGCTTCTGAGATGAGAGAGGGTTTTCTAGGTGGCGCTCAGACTGGGGTTTTTACCTACTTCCCCCAGCCAGGGATATGAACACAGTCCTTCCACCACAATGGCAGCAGCAGTTCTGTCTCTGCCACGGTGGCTGAGGTTGACCACTGAACCTGCCCAACATTTCAAATTCTGTGAACAGCATAAAGTTGATTGGTGGAATTCAACTCTAAAGATGAGCTTTGAACGACTGCAAAAAGAATGCTCGGTCTCCCATCCACGTACTAACCAGGCCCGACCCTGCTTAGCTTCCGAGATCAGAGGAGATCAGGCACATTCAGGGTGGTATGGTCGTAGACACCTTTAACAGGAAGCTAAACAACAAAATAAACAAGCAAGCAGAATAAAAACAATGACACTGAAATAGAGAACAGGGGGACAGCAACCAGAGGAGAGAGGGAGGGAATTTCAGGGGGAAAAGGGGAAGCATTTACAGGAACTAGTATAAAGGACACATGGAAAACAACTAAGGGGGGTGGAAATGGGAGGGAGATGGGGAGCACGGGGGTGGGGGGGTGGGCTGGGAGGGGAGTAAAAGTCAGAAAACTGTACTTGAAAAACAATTAAATAAAAAAAACGCAAAAAGATGCTCGGAAACTTTGCAGCTAGGTGTTTAGCTCTGGTACTGAGGAGTGGCTAATCACCACAGACTGACGTGACTCTAGGACAAGACTGCCTCCTGAGCACAGAGGGAAAGGGACACCACAGGCAGAACCAAGGAGGGACCTCAGTCCTGCTGAGGGAGTGTCTTCAGGGAGGCACCGAGTGATCTGCCTGGGGTCAGCTCCTGGTGAGGAGGAATTGTT
The DNA here is from genome assembly GCF_021234435.1 of Artibeus jamaicensis. Taxonomy (NCBI): domain Eukaryota; kingdom Metazoa; phylum Chordata; class Mammalia; order Chiroptera; family Phyllostomidae; genus Artibeus; species Artibeus jamaicensis. Next base: position 23,286,854 of record NW_026521883.1, read on the forward strand.
AGTTAGGTGCTCAAATTGCAATTATGCCTACTATTGTATGCTACTTGTTTCTGAATATTTTATAGCTGGGATACATGATAAATGACTCAGTTCCCGTGACAGTACAGATTTGTGTCTACGTAATTATTTTATTGTCTTTTTAAGTTAAGCAGACTTCTTAAGTGAAATTATCAATTCCTAACATTTTGCCTGGCACATGTGATAAGAGCTCACTAAATACTGTATAAACAGGGCTTGACTTTCACCAAGGTGTGGAATCTTAAACAATAACTCAATCAGAGCTAATTCACCCGTAGTTGTGCCTGCATTTGCAAAGCATTGGGTAGGCATCTGTCAATGTAAAAGAAGTGTTGCCATTGTGTGTGTGTGTGTATGTGGGTATAATTGTATGTTAGCAGTAACTGCAAATAATGGTACCTGCAGTAGATACAGTACCACAGGTTAAAAATTATTTTTCTTTGAGCCTCTATTAATAAATTTGGATTTGTCTATTAATAAATAGACGAATTAATTTGCTTTGAGCCTCTATTAATAAATTCAGTGCCATTTGTTTTCAGATTTCTCCCAACACTTAGTTCTAGATTTTTATTCATAAGAAATATCTATACTGTCAAAATGAAGAAGTGTGACCTAGTAAGGTACAGACAGCCCCAGAAGTCAAAAGACTCAAGTTCTGGTCCAACGAGTACTCCTTATAGTCTGGGCGTCCCTGGGCACCCGCTTTGCATTCTGGAGCTGCATTTCTGCATCTCCGAGCAAGGGAGTTGGGTTAGAGGAGGTTAAGTATCATATCCAACTGCCAGAATTTTCAAACGTTCTTTCTCTTCTCCCATTCAAAGCACTAGAACATCTTGGAAATTATAGCAGTTCAGTTTTCAAGTTACATTACACAGGAAGCCTTAAACTTGGAGAAGCACTGAAATCTTTTGGTCAGTTTTGTTTCCAGAATTTTGGTGAAGAACTGTGATCACCATGTTCCAGGTGTTCCCTTCCAATGACACGAAGTTTCACAGGTTTTTATTTTGGGGCATTAGAAGGCCTGGCACTAGTTTACGTACTAATGTCTCTTTTTAAAGCTCCCAACTGCTATGAAAATGAAACAAAGCAAAATCCTGAATCTGTTATTTCAGAGATCAATCCAGGATTAATTCAGGATATGGAAATAAGGTAATTCAGTTCTAGTGACACTGAATTGAGTCAGAATGAACAGTTTACTAGCCCTAGAAAGATTTCAACAGCCTTACTAGTTGGAAACAGGAAGTTTCCACTGTTGCACATGGCGACCTTTTCCACAGCGAACAATGTGCTCGGAGCATTCTCTCTGGACATTGTCAGTGTCTGGGTAATCTCTAAAAGAGCCCATTTCCCACAAAATGAAAAAATCTTGATGTTTATCAGGCACTTACATTGTACCAGACACTGTTACCTGCCTTATGTATATTGCATGTGATGATCAAAATTGCTTTAAATTATGAGTACGTGACTCTGACCTTCAGTGCTTTCTGGAGTGTGGTCTGAACTTACCTTTTGAGCCTACTGTTCATTCCCAGCATATAACATGGTGCTGTTTCATTGCCACTGAGCTATTTGCTATTCCCCAAACACACCCTTGATCTGCTACAGCTATAACTTTTATCTTTCCATATGAGTTCATCCTTTCTTTTTGTAAACAATAACTACTTGGAGTTCCAGGTAAAAATGCCATCTGCTTAAAAGAAGTCCTTTGTGCTCCACTCAACAAAAAGCACATAGCGGTACTCAAAATATATGTATTGTGTTGAATTGAGGACATTTATTCTTTGATTAAAATACAAGTGCAAAAAAAATTAAGTGCAAGAAGTCATGTAGCTTGTGTACATAGATAGTTTCTAATGAAGCAGGTTATTGCTGAAATGTATTTGGAGGCGTTTAGGGCTCAAATAGAGACAAAGGGAGATAAATTCTAACAGAATTCTAATCCCTCTAACAGAATTTTCTGGCCTTTCTGATTTTACAACAGTCATCAGCAGATAAAACGGAGACAAATGCTATTTCATAAAGATGTGGTTAATTTTAAGTTTCAGTGGTGCATTCAGAGAGAGCGGCAGAAATCACAGCAATGGATGGCCGTCACACTGCTGCTCGTGCTGAGGGTGCTCAGGACCATGGGGACACAATCACACGACACTCCTCCCATCGCCTGTGTGTGGGGGCAGTGGAAGTACTCCTGATGCAATGCCGCATCTCTTTTGCATGTATAGCCTGTCGGACACGCTGCCAGCTGCCACCTTCTCCAACCCCGTGGGCGTGCCCTGATGCACTCTAACATGCAACACCATTAGGTCTTGAGGGGTGGTGACCCCAAAATGTACCTTTTGGGATATTGATTTTAAGCTACTTATAAACATGAAAGGGAAAAGAATCTTTCCTATACCCTCAAGGTTCTTTCAGCTGGTATAATAATCAAATAGACATGAGATAGGTTAACAAGAGAAAATAACCAAATGTAATACATACATTTGTGTGGGAAAGCTCGCCCCATACATGAGAGAGTTGGTGATTCCACTTGCATGAGACATTCAGAGACTGAAAGGGAAGGTGAGGTACACGACAGGTTCTGAGCTGGGGATAAGGTTATATACTTTACGGCTTCAGAAGGTAATTGTGTAAGGGTGGGAAATTGTAACCCATCCAACCATTCTTTTGACATTGTTGCTGTGAGTGCTGACACTGAAAAATACGTGGCTTGTAGATAAACAGCATGTTTGTGTAAGAATCCTAATTTCAAAAGATACAGACTCCAACCTTCAAGCATCCCAGTTCTAGGGGATTTACTGACCTTTAACTGTGGAGTCAGGATGATGTGCATCCAGGATGACTCTACCAGGATGTTCAGCTCCCGGGACCTTCACTTGCCTTATCAGAATGGACTGTGCCTGTCTGCACGTAGAGAACTTTTCAACTCCCTCCCTCGAACAGTTTGTTCTGTTTCCCCCTCCCTCCTTATGAAAACCTCTGTCTCATCTGAGCTGTGGAGATGGGCTTTGATCCCCACCAGCTTCCAAGGAGCTGGGCTTCGTGGCAGAAGTCCTCCCATCTTCCAGATGGGGGGCATCTGAATAAGCCACTTTCCTTTTCATCAGTACCTGAGTCTTGAGTACTGGCCTTCGCAGCGGCCCGCAGTCGGACCTGCTTTCGGCCACAATTGCAGGGAGAGCACGCGGTCAGTAATGATTACTTTGGCCTGCCGCATAAATAGCTTCCAAGTCATTTCTGTTTTGAACTCTTATCCAAGGCCAGGCTCCTAATTTAAATTCTTCTAGATAGTTAAGGAGAAAAAGCACAAGTTTCTCTTGAGCCCGCAGGGTCTTGGTTGCCTTCAGCTCAGAATAGTCCACATACTGAGATGTATCTTGGGGTAGCTGTTTTCAGAGTCCTACATTAAGAAACAACAGACTCAGAAAGAAAGCTTGACCCTCTTTCCCCGCCACTGCCTAAGCAGAGTTAGATAGGAAAATCCGCTTCACGGAGGGAAACTGAGCGTATTCGCCTTAGCACCTATGAATTACCACATATTTGACTGGACGGGAGAATCCAGCGAAGCCAGTTGCCCTCTGTCCCACTGTTTCTGGATGGCCCAGCTAAAATTTGCTTACCAGGTGGCTGCTCTTACCTTACCTGGGAACTGCCTAAGGTAAAGCAACTCCCTTAGGAATCCCAGATCTTTGTCTCCCTTCTCTTTTGCCCCCGGAGCATAAAGCCTCAGCTGCCCAAAGAGTTTTTAGTTTGTATTCTGACGGCACTCCTGAACGTACATTCACGTAATAAACTCTGGATGTTCTCCCCTGGTAATCTGTTTCTGTTCATTTGGTCATTGGCCAACTAGCATTTAGAAGGGGAGATGAGAATTACCTTTTATTATTTTTGTACTTCTACACTCTACTTGTACTTCCAAGGTGAGGCAAATCACATACATACCAGGGCTTTGCCTATTCCATATGCGGTCTGCAGTGACCGGCTGGGAAGGGGACTCGTGTGAACTCGTTTGTGATGTTAGGAAGACCAGAAATGAAATAAGGCAACTGAGCAGTTTTAACAGATTTGCACAAGGTATCAGAGCTGATTGGTTGGTTGGTACAAAAATGTGTTTAAATTACAAAGTTCTCTATTAGCATCCCTTTCTTAAAATTTTGCTTTATTTTAGAGGCATGGGTTCTAATTCTACTTCTGCCTGCAGTTTGGACATTTAGAGCAAAATCTCTCTGTAACCAGGCAACACGGTTTTGCTTGGAACAAAAGGACTTATGCATCACCTTCTCAGGACACAAGCTGGTCATTATTCTTCTTGGAAGCACAAACATTATTACCTTCAAAGTCTCCATTTTCCCACAGAGTCAGTTCCTCTGTTCACTTCCTGGAATGAGCTTTTCACTAATGCTGTTTTTCTCTGTGAGTTCCTCCCTTCAGGAGAGAATGTGAGAAGCCAGCTCTTCATGCAGTTTCCATAGCTTCACCCCTCACCCAGAAAATTGTAAGGACCGTAGATTTAGCTGGGCAGTGCCAAGGTGTCGACGCCAAAACAGATTTAAAAAATTTTAATTCAGCCTGGTAGGCAGAGATTAGGATATCATCAGTATTTTCAACATCCATTTGTGTGTGTGTGTGTGTGTGTGTGTGTGTGTGTGTTTTCAAGTAAGAAAAAAAGATGCAGAGGTATATAAGAAGAAGGAATTTAAACAGCCCATCTCAGAAACAGAGTCAAGTTTAATCTTCATACACATCTCTTATGAGACAGTTTCTAGGGGAAGCGCATACTGGAAATTTCAGGGAGGAGAGGAGCGAGGGAGGGGACTGCTGGGAAAACAGTCAAAGAAATGTACAAGGACGAAGGTAGCGCCTACAGCCGATCAAAAAAGGAAATCTACTTTTCTTTTACTTGGCTTCTTAAAAAAAAATCAAATGGTTATGGAAAACAGCTTACATCTGTCACTGAGAGTCCAAACCTGACTCTCAGGCCCTTTTTCACTCGAAGGAGATATTTGGCAAAAGTCTCTCTACCCCAACCTGACGTTATCAGCAGACGAACGCAGCAGACTGCTTGCTTTCCAGATTAGTTCAACCTGCCTCTGAAAATATGAGTCTCTCTAACTCTCCAAACAAGTGTAAAGAAATAGAGTGAAAATTCAGCTCTTCAAGATCTTCAGGAAGATTGTGAGTCATTCTGGATACAGAAAAATATTGCTTGTAAAATCACAACTATTTTTAAATAAGCTAGACATTTTAATTAAAAAGCAATATTGTAAATTTGTTTATGAAATTAAAAAAAATAACAAAGCAATACACATCTCTGATAAAAATTCACATATTTCAGAAAGTGTTCACTGAAAGGTATGTGGTCGCCTTACTCTGGTCACTGGGTCAACTAGCTCAGAGCAACTCTCCTTATTAGTTACTTGTTTCTGCAGAAACAGGCAAATAGAGCCCATGCAAGCATGTCTGTCTACACATGTTTACATGTGACTTTTGCCCACAGAAAACATCCATTTTCCTGTACTCAGCTACTATTATTTTTTCAGCTTAGAACATACCATAGGTCTCTCTCTCTATTTACATAGAAATCCACCCCATTACAACAATAGCGAATTATCATATTGTGTTCATCATCTCCATAATTTATTTCTTCTGGCCTCCCATTCATACACAAATAGATCACTTCCAGATGTTTCCTTCAACACTTCAAGAAATTTCTTCCCTTACAAGAAGCACGGCCTCAGGGAAGCTATTTCATCAATGTCCCACTTTCCTTATTTACTCATTGAGGACAGCAACAGGACTTATCTATACCAGAGACTTTTGACTGCCTCCTCAGCAACGATATTCTCCCTTTACAACTTCAAAAAGTTTTAGAATGGTGGCTTTGTCTTAGAGGCTATCCAACATGCTCAAGTAGGTTGAGTTCCCCTCCCCACATTTCTTCATCCAGTCTTAGAGGATAAAAAATAATTTCTTAGCAAGATTGGAGATAATATTCTGCTTTGTTAGTGATCAGTTTGAGCATAAGCACAAGATCAGGCAACATAATTTATTATTTAAGAGTGTGACTTTGGAGTTAGCTGCCTGGGTCAGAATTCTGCATCCTGCAATTATTTAGCTGTGTAAATTTGGGCAGGTTACTTAAACTCTTCGCTTCCCGGAGACCATAATAGTGCCTACTGTGTAAAGGACATTTTGAAGACCAAATGAGGGAATAGGTATAAAAAGCTTAGAGAAGTATCTGCTAATTAGTAAGTGCTCAATAAAGCTGCAATTAATATTATCTGTCCAATGAAACCTAAGAGAAAGCTTGTGCTGGGTGAGGCTTCTAGTTAGATTTTCAATCCTGATCCCGAGAAGGACTAAGGAGGCATCAATTGGCCGACTTCCTACTTCTGAGGTTCCATGTGAGCTGGGTGAGACTGTGACAGCTGCCGCAGCCATCCTGCATCCTTGAGAAAGGTAAGAGGACTGCCTGGTCACCAGCCAGAGCCCAGACTGCTGCACCACAAGCTTACACTGCAAATGTGCACCAAGAATATAACACCTCCAAACTTCCTGTTTAATTGGGTAACATACTTCTAAACTGCTTAGCCCACTTCAGTGGGCATTTGGTTATTTGCAGCTAAGAGCACTCCTAATTGATACGTAGTTTATAAGGTGTTTGTGTGCATTAAATACACTAATAGTATATATAAAGCACTTAGAATAATGCTTGGTCTATAATGAATGTTCAATGTGATAATTATCATTAATATTTGTTTATTGTATTTGAGCATATATGTAATTACATACTTTATATACATTGCTAAAAGAGCAACTTCTGGGTCACAGAGCATGTGCATTTCAAACTTTAATATGTGTCATCAAGTTACTTTTTAAAGGAGTTACATCAACTTAAAATAACAGTATCTGTTTCAACACACCCTTGCTAACAGTATAATGAAACTTCTCTAATTTTTAGGTTGAATTTTATTTCAATTTATGTATTTATAATTGTTGATGAGGTTAAGCATCTTTCATGTATATGTATAATAAGCTATTTGCATTTCTTTTTCTATGACCTGTGTATTCGGGTTCTGCACCCTTTCCTTTATTGAATTTTAAGAACTTTGTATATATAAAGTAAGCCATTACTTCATTCCAGGATACAAATAAAAATTTGTCTCTTAAAAATACTTGTGTTGGGCAATATCTTGTGTCATGCAAATTTTGTAATACAATTTAAGTCATTAATTTCTTTCTTACAAAAACATTCCCCACTCCAAGTTTGTAAACAACAACACAAAAATTATGATCCCATATATTCTTCTATTACTTTCATGTTTAGAAAATATTTGACTGATATGATAAGAGACATAGCTTTATTCTTTTGCAGAAGGCTGGCCACTTTCCCAATATCATTTCATTGAACAATTCCTGCTTCTCCATTGATTTGAACCTATATATATATATATATATATATATATATATATATATATATATGAAATTTTCTAAGATAGAGAAAGTGGACTCTCTATCTTATCTTATTATTTTACTGGAATAATATGCTAGTATCAAATTGCTTACTGTAGAAATATATTTATATAGCAATTAAGTTATATCTCACTTATTACTTCTATTTTTATGAAATTTTCTGGCTATCCCATGTATTCATTTTCCCACAAGAACTTTAGATTCTGTATTTCTAATTTAAACAATTCCATTGGTATTTGAATTTGGATTTCATCAAATTAATTCATTAATTTGAAAACTGACATCTTAACAACATTGAGATCCACTGTTCAAGGATAAAGTATGTCCTTTTTGTTCCTCAGTAGTTTTCTTCACAAAAAATCATGCTAACTTACTGTTCAGCTTATTCTTAGATTTTTGTTTTTGTTATTTAAAATGCTATTGTCTGCTATTGCATAATCAGAGCTATTGTGCCTATGAATTTAGAGAAACTGAATGACAGTCCTTATGCCTTCTTGAACAGAATATACCTAATATAATTTCACTTTTTCTTTTAGTACAACTTGCTACTATTATGTTCCAGGGGTGTCCAACCTTTTGGCATCTCTGCGCCACTCTGGAAGAAGAAGAGTTGTCTTGGATCACACATTAAATACACAAACACTAACAAAAACTGATGAGCAAAACAAAGGTTTTAGGAAAATTTACAATTTTTTGTTGGACCACATTCATAGCCCTCCTGGGCTCCATGTGGCCCAAGGGCCACGGGTTGGATACCCCTTGTAGACTATTGTGACTCTTAAGAAAAACATTACATACAACTATGTAAGACAGCGTAATAGATGGCAGGCAATGATGGATCAAGTATTTAGAAGTATTGGGGGTACGGACTAGATAAGCCAACACCAAAATTGGGCAAAGACAGCTTTGTCTGGTGTAATTAAAGAATGTCATTGATAAAATTAAAAATAAATTTTTGAAATATAAATTTAGAAGTCCTCTATCTTATTTATCTTGTTTCTTTAATTTAAGCTATATATTTTTCACACTTTAATGTTTTTGAAATTGTGAAGCACCTTATAAACCATGTATATATCTTACATAGTGATGTTCCTTTTTACCATTGAGAAGTTCTTTACTATAATAATTGATGGCTTTTGAGAACTGAGAAAATACTGTGATAACATTATAACCATGTATGATCCCCAGGTCACTCCAGGAAAGCAAGGATAGCTTAGTGTACTTTGTAATATGATTAATTACATGTGATGTGTACAAGATAGCATACATGAACTTTTTGAGAGATATTGAAGGATTTAGATAAAATTTAACATTTAATTTTTTTAAAACAGTCAATAACATTTTAGTTAAACAATAACACTTCCTTACCATTGTAAAAATGTCTCAAATCAACTACCACCATCTTTCTTATAATAAAACACTACAACTGTTATATTAAGGTGAGGATAAAGAAATGAAGTCCTCTGTCATTGATGAGATACAGTTCTCTATAAATTTGAAGTTTTGATGGATCAATACAAAAGGTATAAATGTTGCAAAGGAGGAGAACATGAATTGTTTAGACACATTCTTTCTTCTTCTTAATTAAAATTTAAAGTAAATCTAATAAAAATGCAAAAAACAATAACTTTCTTCTATACTTGTAACCCCCTCCTTCAAAATTAAAATTAAAGTGGGAAAAATATCATCCATGACAGTAGTAATAATGTTAAGAACTTAGGAAATAACTAAGAATGAGTTGGGATACATTGAAGAAAATCATAAAACTCTGGTAACAGACACAAAAACAAATCCATGGGGAATGATACTGTCTGTTTACACAGAAATCCTAAATATGTCACTATGTACAATTTCAAGAGCCTACAAACATTTAACAGCTTTCCTTCTTTAATTTTGATTTTAGGGCTTAAAAGATTACTACTCACTTGACTCATTAGCATTTGTCTGTGCTCACCCAGTTTTGTCTACAAATGTTAGCAATCACTTTTTTGCTTTAGTCTTTTGCCTTTCACTAGAAGACAAATCAAACTGTCCAGTTTCCCCAGTGCTCTGCTCCACTGCAGGGATTGCACACATCCTATTGTTAAGAGAAGCATAGTTAGGGGAGTTCTAGCATCCAATACAACAGATGACCTAGAGAACACACTTAGTCGGATGACCTGTTTTCAACATGGCAGCCTGATATCCTCCAGGGTTAGAGGCATTCATCAGGGCATTCTCTGTGCCCTGAAAGTTGTCACTGTTTTCTTTTTTTTTTCTCTTGTGTCACTCATTATTTTCCATTTTCAAAGTGTTTACTGGCGCCATGCTTGTTTCTGTTACTAAATGATGTCAGCGTGCTGTCCACCACCTTTCTTCTCTGCACATTCTGAGAAGTTAGACTCACTCTAACTTCTAGAGTAAGTTAGACTTACTCTTTCACCAGTGAGCTCTTGCCATCCATGCAGCAGCTTTTATCAGCTGCATTTGGTGCTGCACTGCTTCTTTGGTACTAAAAAGTTTCACGTGTTTTTCTAACTGTGTATTAGTGTGAAGGTTTTCTGGAAGCTTGGCTATTTCAGAAGGCTCAATTCTGGACAGCAGAACCTCACATAGAATTCTCCTTACTGATAAAGTAACAAGCAAACTTTATTACAAATAAAATCAATGTGTACATTCACATCTGGATTTAATTTAAAATAATTTTATGATAAAAATTTCGAGTAATGGGTGACAGAATCACAAAAGCTGATCATTTCTAGCAAGAATTTTATGCCAGGCCTCATACTGGACATTTTACCCAGTCACTTCTATCCCTGGTGTGGCTGGTGTGGCTCAGTGGATTGAGTGCCAGCCTGCAAACCAAAGGGTCACCAGTTCGTTTCCCAGTCAGGGCACATGCCTGGGCTGGGGGCCAGGTTCCTATTAGGGGGTGCTTGAGCAGCAACCACACATTGATGTTTCTCTCCCTCCCTTTTCCCCTCACTTTCCCTCTCTAAAATAAAAAAAAGCCTTAAAATTCTCATTATTCACAGTTTTTTTAAACTTTTAAAATGAATTTGTTGGGGTGACATGGGTTAATAAAATTATATGGGTTTTAGGTTTACAATTCCTTGATATATCATCTATATATTGCATTGTGCATTCCCTACCTCGAGTTATAGTATTTATATTCCATAAAGTCACCACAAAGACTGAATGAGAAAATGCTGAATCATTGCTCCTAGGGGAAACACAGGGTTACGTTCCTGCGAGCCTCGGTCACATTTTTCGTCAACTAATCAATACATAACTTTGTTTATGAGTCTTCTTATTTCAAGACACCCTATTTAATATATATTGTTCATCGATTCATTAACATTGAACTCATGGCCAACCGCACTATAACTCATGCCTGAGTGAAGCTTTTCTGATATTCGTATTTTTTTCTACAATACACATCACAGCCTCTTGTCCTAAGAAACACTAGACAGCACTTCAGCTTTACATTGGGAAGCATTTTATGAAAAAGTAAAATTAGTAACAAAAAGAAGAGAAAATGCAAACAAATTAAAATAAAGGTGCTACATAGGCCATGAAAAGACTAGCTGTTTACAGCAGCAATTTTCAACTGCTGTGCCACAGAATTTTTAAAACATGTGATACTTGACTATTTAGTCAGGAGCACTGACACCTTTTCCCTTAGATTGTCGGGAAAAAAAGTGACAACAGTCAACAAACAATGATAGCCGTCTGGTCTGAATGAGTCAAAAGTACATCTTTTTTTTGTCAGATTAACAAAAAACATATATCTTTTGGTGTGCTGCATAATTTTAGGAGCCAGTTTATGTGTGCCGTGAGATGAGAAAGGTTGAGAGTTGCCAGTTCACCGTGGGAGGGCTGAAACAAGAAGGGAGAGCGTAGCTGTGCTCCGCTTCAACTAGGAACCCGGGTCACGCCAGTCAAAATGTTCTCCATTCTATGCATGTGCACAAAGGCCTAGGAAAGTGCCACAAGTATTGATTTTGGAGGTACAAATAAATTTTGGCCAAGTAGGCTAATTGGTAATACTGAATCCATGAATAATGAGGATCACTTGTATTAGAATTTTCATTTAATGTTTAAAGTAACTCTTAAAAATGAGCTTGGGTATCTCCAACGTACAGCTGAGAAAGCTGAGCAGCTTTATAACAGAGAAGCTTCGATGTGTTCATTGGTAATTTGCAGGGTTTTGTTTGTTCAATACTAAGACCTTCATTCTTTTCATAACGGGTTTCCAAATATGAAGAATGACCTTTTAACTCATCTTCCTTGAAAAAAAAAACCTGAATATATTTGCGATATTTAAAATGAAGTGCAAGCTCACTTAAAAACAATCACATATTGATCCATGTAATTTTCCTGGACTGCTTTTAATCTTTAAAAAGATATTTGTATATATTTACAGCAACAGTATATGTGCACATATTAATCCCTCTTTGGTTCCTGACTTTTTGTGCAGAAAGATTTAAGAATATAATTATGGAGAGGCAGAAATTATGACAGTAGTTCTCAACCATAGCTTTATATCAGAATGACCTGGGAAGTTAAATAAGAAAATATGAATGCCCAGATCCCAACTTGGGCTGATCAATCAGCATCTCTGTGTGGGAAAATTTGGCATTTATAATGGATTTAAAGGCACTCTGGGTTATTTGAATGTGGAGTCAGATCGAGATCTATTGAACTGGGGACATAGAAACCATTCAACTCCATTCACTTCATCTTCTGCAATGAGGACTCGTGAAAGGTATAAAGAGAAGGATAAAGATACATCACGTAACCTAAAAACTAGCTAAGCAGTTGTAAATGATAATCTAACATCTTAAACTAAAGACCAAGAGTCTCCCAATTTGAAATGGAAAGGTCGTTCTCATCCCTTCTTTCTACCTTATCTTAGATTAAGAAAACCACTAATCTCGTGGGACCTGAGTAGAAGACCCACAATCACAACAACAGCGAAGATAAGATTTAGTATCACTATAAATACTCCCAGGCAGAAATTATCCCTATTTTTCTCACGTCTAAATTTCTAAGCCTTGTCCAGTGCCCGGAACAATGTAAACCTTATTAAATATGTGATGAGTGTATTAATGACACTCCTCACTTATTTGGAAATGTATGAGGCAGGGACTTTCAATCCTTGATTAACTCCCCATTCGTTTAGTCATGGACGAGCACGCCTTCTGCGTGGCTGTTTGCCGTGCAGCCTACAAAAAAAACCAATTCCTTTTTCTTACCATCAAAAAACATATAATATTGTATGGACAAGGCACATGCAATATTAGCAATCTATATTAAATAATTATTTTAGGAGCACCTCACTAAATCATGAAAATAGTGAGTATTGCTATTGAGACAGTGTTTAGGCAAAGTTTCCCAGAAGCACAGGGTTTCTCGGTGGCTCCTGGAGAACTTGCAGGCTCTGTACAGGAAAGCAAGTTGGTCAAAGGAACATTCAGCACAGGAAGTGGCATTGACTCTTCTCTGCAGGCCTGGCTCTGAAGGAGTTCGGGTTTGGGAAGCGTGTGAGTACTAGGAATTAGCATCAGCAGTCAATTTTCTTTGCTTTTTGAGATTTTTATTTTCATTGCATATTTGAAGAGTCTCTATTATTTCCCGAGGAGTCAAGTTTCTTTTTATGTGCAGACTGCATTGCACATTAAGCACGCTTACATGAGAGCAGCTTCAGGTTACAGTTCTATTTGAAGTGTTTCTATGCAAAGAGTGATTCAGCCTTGATTTAAGAATATTTCTCATTATCGCACATTTTCCTTGTAAACCGATCTTCCCTCAATTATACTTTGCCAGGTGTATGTGCATGTTTATCTGCTAAGAAGGCAGAAATATTTTTATCATACCCTTCCCTAGCCAAGTGAATCTGGAGGAATAAGTACGCACGCAGAGTAAGTCTATCAATGTTCTTGAGTTCTTCACACCACAAGCTCCATGTACAAGGAGCACCAAAGAGCTGATTATACTACCAGGCCCATTTGGGAACTTTCTTTGGGTCTTGTTTTCTTTTCAGATGTGTGAGGCAATAGTTAACATGCAAAGTCTTTCAGTATTATTATTATTGTTATTGTTATTTAAAAATGTATGCCATGGGAACATTGCCTGCACTTGGCGTGGACCAAAGAATGCCCTGCAAGAACCTCTGTGTGTATCTGACTCAAAAGTACTCAGCATTATCTGGCTACATAAGTCCAAAGTTGCATTTTTAACACTGCCTGGAAAGTGGAGAGGGGTGCGGGTTTCGAAGAAGAGAAGTGGGTAGTTGGGGTGTGGGGTGGGGACTGGGGAATTCCAAAGACTCATAGACTTGCATATACTTCAAAGTCCCACTCCTGCTAATCTCATAATGTCCTCGAGCTCCCCCACAAACAGCTGCAGATGTTAGTAAAACTTTTTTTAATCACAAATGTACTGGTCCCATGCAAACCCAGAAAACCACATGAAGGCCAGGTGGCATTTCTCATGAGAACAGTGGACTTGTTTTATGCCTTTCTCTTTTATCATTTTGTGTCTTAGAAGCATTCATTTACTTGATGTTAACTGAGTAAAGCTCCTATGTGCAAAACGCTGTTTAAAGAGAGTAGGGAATTCCAAATATAAAGAATTATTTCCTGATCACCAGGAATGGTCAGTTGCCAATGTATGGCAAGAAATGATTCAGATAGTCAGATTACAAAAAAGAAGAGTCGGATGAGATCACCACCAACCTGTGAAATTGGGGAGGCATGCCAGGATTTAAGTAGGCCATTCTTGGAGGACACCTAGGTTTCTCATCAAGCAAGGCGTGCTCAGGCGGGGGCCAGATGCAATGGTTTCAAAGCACAAGGGAGTGACTGGTACAGCTGGGTTCACAGAGGATGGCCTTGCTGAGAAAGCTGAGTGGGGAGTTTGGGGCCCAGTTGTGTAGGATGATGAAGCCTTTCTCATTAATAAGCATGTAATAGAGGGGATGCTTCAGGAAAACGATTGCCTTGCTGGTGTGTGCTACCATATGGAGACAAAAAGATGGGAACACTGTAGAGTTTAGGGGGTAAGAGCAATAATTCTGTACATTTCTATAGGATTTTACCTTTTTAGGAAGTGCTCCCACATTTATTTCATCTAATATAAGTGGTGGAAACTGGGACTCAGAGAATTTCGCACCTCTCTTGGCAAAAGCAGAACTCAAATACTTCTCTGTGACTTCAAAGTAGGCTCCAGTCCCAACTGCTACTTCTAGGGCTTGAATCTGTGACCTGAGATGGTGGTAGTTGGGAGGGTGAAGGAGGAGATACATATAAGAGGGAAAGGACCCCCTGGCCTTGGTGACTAATCTACAGGGCATGGCACTGGGGCAAGAGAAAATTTACACTCTTTCGATTCCTGACATGTTTGAAGCTTTAATGAATGAATGGTCTTCCGCTCTGCGGCATCCGTAGAACACTCGGTCCAAAGCACCGTCAGTGCATTCGTTCCTTACCAGGGCATTCTGTGTTTCCTGAGTGCTAGTCTTTCATCTCCAAGTCTATTCAGTGCCTACAAATTGAGACACTACTTTGTTTATTTTCATTGTATTGCTCATCTCAGGGACATCAGTACTGGGCAAATACAGATAGATTTATGAGATAATGCTTTATCATGGACTTCAAATACAACTTCTTTAGGCAATAGTTTGGTGAGATATGTACATCTTGGAAGAGAGGAGAGTAAAGAGTAACAACACTGGTTAACACAATGTGACATATTATGATTTTTCCCAATCTAAGAGGAACTAATGTTTGAACACAATTCACTTATCTGTCAGTGTCTCGCAGCTTCTTTCCCCAGAGGTACTAATAGTGAAGAAGAGGCTTTTTGTTGTTGTTGTCGTCGTTATAAAGTGCTTGTGCTGAGATTATGGTTATACACTCATTAACGAACATTAACAGATGCCTCCTATAACATAGGTACTGTCCCACGGAAACTAACCGGCCCTCTGGAACTCTGGTCCTTTCTGGGGGCTGAGGGGTTGGTTTGCTTAGGACCAGATTCCAAGGCAAGCAGTCCTAAACTGAAATAATTGAAAATGCTACTGTTAATAGTGTATCAGAAACTGTGTAGTTTTTTTTTTCTTTGACCAGGTCTTGCCAAGTAACTTTATTTGTGCTCAGTGCATCGGGGATGGTGTGCTACGCAGCCGAGTCACTGTGCCTGGAGATGCAGCAGAGTGAGAGAAACGCCGCCCGGACGTGGGCCTCAGGTCGCGCGGTGCGAGCTGGCGTGGCTTTGGTGCGTGACTTAAGCTCTCTGAGTCTCACTTTCCTAATCTGTATAGTGGAGACAAAAATGATTGTTTTGCTTAAGTTCCAATGTTACTGTAGAGATAAAATGACAATAAACATGAGTTTCGAAATAAAAGCTACCTGTGATACAAAGCACTATATGATATGCCTGGTACTTTGATTATTGAGAGGAAATCAGCAATTCAGTACCGATTTGGGGGTCAGCTACACATATTTATGTTGAGCCTCTCTTATGGTGGCATAGTTTCAAATTTGAATTAGGCAAAAATGACTCAGCTGTGAGTTCTCAAGTCGCCAGAGTGGTTTTCTGGACTAGATGTTGTCGAGTTTTTAGCCCTGGCAGGTGTGGCTCAGTGGATTGAGTGCTGGCTTGTGAACCAAAGGGTTGCTGGTTTGATTCCCAGCCAGGGCACATACCAGGGTTGCAGGCCAGGTCCCCAGTAGGGGGCGCATGAAAGGCAACCACATGTTGCTGTTTCTCTCCCTCTCTTTCTCCGTCCACTCCCATCTGTCTAAAAATAAATGAGTAAAATCTTTTTAAAAAGATGTGGTTGTGCTTTTGCATCACCGTCCCTCCCCAGACGACATGAACATCTCCATCTACGGGCTGGTGTACGGACACCACAGATGAGACTGCAGCACAGCACTTTGGGCCAGGTCTGCAGAGTAAGACAAGCCTAGGTCTACCTCTGAACCCGGAGGTCAACCAGCACTGCAGCCTCGAACAAGTCTTCCCAAGGTCTCTAGGAGGATAGAAGGTGATCATGCCCACTAGTGCTTAGCACATGACTGGCATATCACAGACGCTCAGTAAGTGTTCTCTGTGTTGGTGGCAGTGACTGAGAAAGGACACTAGAGACCGATAGTCCAGCTTCCAACCCTTGTTTGTTTGTTTTACTTGTGGATGGTAAGCAGCTATGTTTACAAGAAATACTTTCAGTGTATACTTTTCAAAGCCCATACTTTTCACATAATGTTTCTTCAGCTGAGACTCTTGAGCTGGTGGAGGAAGAAATCTTAGGGATACACTATTAGCCTTCACGCTTTCATTACAGAAACTGCCTACAGGAGCTATTTCGTAGCAATGTCTTTGAAAAGTTGTAGAGCTTTGGCTTCTGTGAAAGTGGACTGCCATCTGTTAGTCCTCCAGGCATTTGCGCAAGAAAGAGGTGGAGCCCGTTCTTTGGATGACTAGTGGCTGATACCCTTTCACTCTCTACTGGGGTGAAGGGCTCCGAGCGAAGGCCCTTCCTGGGCAGACCACTTTGATTGCTGTCGGGTAGCTCTTCCTTGTCAACTGATAATGTCCCAGTGGCCCACGCAGTTCAGCTTTGAATGACTCAGTGTCATCTGTGTCAGGCATTTACTTTCAGTACCTTTTGCCCCACGGATACATCTGGGAGACGTGTCTCTTCCATCCGTCTGACTCGATGCTTCCGTTTAAGTGACATATAAAGCCTTGTATCCAATTCTTTATACCTAAGCCCTTCTCTAGCCTTTTTCTTCCTTACGCCATTGAAAAAGCCACACCAAACTACAGGAATGACTATTATTTACATTACGAAATGGGTGCCTTAGGGTTGTGAATTCAGTAGTATAAATACATATTACATAGGCCGATTCAAAGCACACATGCACATTTACATACAAATATACACATATATTCATAGATAAAAAACTGTAGATGTATTATATATATTTTATATCATCAACTGACATCGATATATCAACATGTTAAATAGGCACCTACAAAGACATTTATTTATACATAACTAATTTATACATAAAATACACAGGTGGATGTATATTACCCACAGATACTTTATATGTTTTGTATCATTAAGTGGGTTTGGATTCTTTTGCCTTCTGTTGGGTTGATAGTCTCCAAATTATCCAGGATATAAACACGTGAGTGTGGAGAAAGGACTATTTCGGCCACCGTCACTCGGCCCTGCTTTGGGATGGAAGGCCCGGCCTCTGTTCCACCGCCGGGAAGTGGCTGCTGCTTCGGAGCCATGTGCCGTGTGCCGTGTGACAGGCCATTGCCAGCTCACAGTCTGTGGAGTGAGCAGGGCGACCTGGGTCCTCTGCCGAATTTGCCTCGATGAAGGCTACCAATGCCGAGTTCTTCTGTCCGCAGTTGGGTGTGCTCAGTGTGAGTCCCAATCTAGGAAAACTTCGTTCAGTAGAACTTCCAAGATTCAAAACGTACGAATTTAGTTTCATGGGCGACCAACAATGCTGATTTAGGAATGAATGCGTTCCTATTTTCTCCTGTTTTTAAACGCGTGTGCTTTGTTGCCCTGGCTGATGTGTTTCACTTGGTTGGAGTGTCATCCCCAGAAACCAGAAGGTTGCAGGTTTGATTCCTGGTGAGGGCACAAGCCTGGGTTGCGGTTGGGGTGTGTATGAGAGGCAACCGATCGATGTTTCCCTCTCGCATTGATGTGTCTCTCCCTCTGACCCTCCCTTCACCTCTCTCTCAAATCAATAAGCATGTCCTCAGGTAAGGATACAAAAAATGCCTGTGCTTTGTCCTACATTAATGAGAACATCACCCTGTTTTGTGTTAATTTGGAAATCCATATGAACATGCACATTTGCACATGCAGAAAATACTCAATAGTTCTCAAGTGTGCCCCCATTTGTCCACCTGAAAAATGCAGACCTTCGGTGAATATAATTCCAATCCTGTAATCCTGTTAGTTTGAAGTGAGCTTCAATGGCCCTTGACAGAGCCTAGCAGAACTAGCTCACTGCATGAAAACGAACCGCCCAATTCTGCTTTTATGTGTACATTGGTACTTGTTGACATACTATTAAATTGTTTTAATAGGGCTCGCTTAGAAAGGTGTATATCTTGGTAGTTAAAACACACTACATTGTAAAGTACACTTTATATCCAAGATATTGCTCTCATAGGAAAATTGTAATTACAGCATTTAAACTACATAGCCAAACTATGCTGCTTTGTCTTGTCTTAGGAAAGCCCCTACTAAGCTAATGTTGTACCTGTCATTGAGTCAGCAGTGATGAGAGAAAAAAAAAATCACCTGGGGATTTAGTGGGATATGGAGAGTATAGGTTGCTGAACAATTAACCACAGTTCTCCTTGGTTATTTTTGGTCACAGCTGCAGTCTAGAAGAAACCTAAATGCAGATCTTTTTTAGCCTCTGGAAATCCTGTTCTTATATGGAATTTGCTTATCACAACTTCCTCTTAGAGAGGATGGTGGATAGTGATAGATTTTTCAGCCAGTGACCCAGTTTGCCAAGGGGGACAATGTTTGCCTAGTGAATTAGTGAGTCCGTCCTACCCACACAGTGGTCACCTCCGTTCACTCTCACCCTGAAGTTGACTCCCTGCCTGCTTTTATCATCATATCTGAGAAAGCGAGTGGGCAGCCTGAGTACGAATGTGGATCAGTATACACTCGGCCCTTCGGGCTTCGAGAGAAATACAGGGATTCAGAATCATGCTGCCCACAGAACATTTCCAGCCCGGCTACGGCAATTTGATTTTCTCCTTTCCATTCTAACAATCTTGGAAATACCATTGGGAGATTTGCTCTTTCCCCCAAATGATTCCATTAATATTTCTTTGGACGTGTATTTTGCTTGTTAAAAATGGGGACACTTCCGCGCTGGCCAGTGTGGCTCAGTTGGTTGGAGCACCCTCCAGTAACTGTGAGATTGCAGGTTTAATTCCTGCTCTGGGGACATATGATCCCCGGTCTGGGTGCATATTGGAATCAAGCAATGGATGCTTCTCTCTTATATTGATCTCTCTCTTTCTCTCCAGTCTTCTTTCTCTAAAAGCAAGGAGAAAGTATCCTCCAGTGAAGGTTTAAAAATGGATATTTCCAAGTGTTTTCTGCAAATTCTTATTTCTGGGTAGGCATTATGATCTCAAACATCCTTCTTCAGCTGGCCTGGCGTACACCTCACACCCATTCTGTAACCACCTTGAACCCAAGCTAATCTGCAGATAAATTAGTCTATGGAAGGCGAAGACTGGGAGAGAAGGCCAGGTGAGACCAGGAGCACTCGTGGAAGGTTTATTGTTTCCCAGACGGTC
Source organism: Artibeus jamaicensis (assembly GCF_021234435.1). Lineage (NCBI taxonomy): Eukaryota > Metazoa > Chordata > Mammalia > Chiroptera > Phyllostomidae > Artibeus > Artibeus jamaicensis. The sequence continues at coordinate 23,306,693 of NW_026521883.1, forward strand.
TGTGAATTACACACGTCAGCATACGCTTGCCCTGTGCCTTCAGAGGGAGGAGAGGGTGCTTAAGTTGGAAACTGTCATAGCAATGACAATAGCAGTAACACAATAGATGGGAAGAGAAAGAAGATGAAAGGAAGATGCTCATTATTCACAACTTGACTGCTTTCTTAAAGATGTTTCCAATAAGGGGTGAAAATGACACAGCATTTGCCCAAGCTTCCTTTTTCCTTCTTCTCTGAATTGTCAAAGCCACCAGCAATGAAGCAGATTTGAAACTCAACTGGGGCTCACGTACAGTCCCAGCCCCACAGACTCACTTCACTGTGCACAGGCTGATCTCAACCTCTTCATCAGAGTGGATGTTCTTTTTTTTTTTTTTTTTTTTTAAGATTTTATTTATTTATTTTTAGACAGAGGGGAAGGGAGGGAGAAAGAGAGGGAGAGAAACATCAATGCGTGGTTGCCTCTAATACGCCCTCTACTGGGGACCTGGACCATAACCCAGGCATGTGCCCCAGACTGGGAATCGAACCAGTGACTCTTTGGTTCGCAGGTGGGCACTCATTCCACTGAGCCACACCAGCCAGGGCAGAGTGGATGTTCTTTTGTTGTCTTGGAAACAGATGTATTTGCCCTTTTAGAGACATGCAGATAAACACATTGCATCCCGAAAAATCTCCAGTATGCTAAATTTAGTCCCTCTCCTAATGTTAGTGGGCTTCATCTGGTCCTTTGAGACTAAATTTGGCTTCCAGAAGAAAACTCCTACAGCTGGTGGGAGCAACTCAGGGCCAAGGGCCACTGCAGTTATTTCCATGACTCACCAGTGTAAACTATTGGGTGTGGAAAAGGCCTCCTTCTCATTGGTGAGCGAAAAGCCAGGATTGATTCCATCAAAATGTAACCCTGGCTGGTGTAACTCAGTGAATTGCATGTGGGCCTGTGAACCAAAGGATTGCGGTTCGATTCCCAGGCAGGGCTCATGCCTGGGTTGCATGCCAGTTCCCAGCAGGGGATGCATGAAAGGCAACCGTACATTGATATTTCTCTCCTTCTCTCCTTCCCTTCCCCTTTATAGATAAATGAAATGTTTTTTAAAAATGTAGAGTTGGTGCAATCCAATTTTACCATAATTAAACAGTTTTCCTTAAACGACATGACATTATCCATGATACGATGATTTTTAATGCTGACTGTGTAATTGTGTATGAACTTAACATCTGTATGTCATTTTCACTCATTTATCAGCCATTCATTAAGGACCCACAATATGCCAGAAACTGATGAATTGTTTAATATTTTGTAATTTTTAGAGAAAAGAAAGGGGAGTCAGAAAGACGGGGAGAGAAACATCAATATGTGAAAGGTACATTGATCAGTTGCTTCTCACATGCCCCCCCTGGGGACCAAACCTACAACCCAGGCACATGCCCTGACTGGGAATTGAACCAGCGACCTTTTGGTTTGTGGGTCAGCACCCAACACACTGAGCCACACCAGTCAAGGCTAAAAGTATATAATGTTTGAAGGAGGAAATATTAAGTAGGTGAATAAGTAATGGTGCAAATATTTTGATCATTGCATGTTTTTCATTACAGTAAACACAAACAGAAAGGCTGGGGGGAGACCTGACATAGCTTTTGAAAGCCCCCCAGGTAAACCCAGGAAAGGAGCCACTTGTCTGGACAAGAGGGGATTAACTGTCCTCAAAGGCATGCTTTGCAATCTTGCTGTGACAAGTGTCAGCATCCCTTGGAAGTTTGTTATGAATGCAGAACCTCAAGCCCCTTGATAGAGCCACTCAATTGGAACCTACATTTTAATAAGATCCCCAGGTAATTAGCAGGTGTGTAAAAGTTTGGAAGACCCGCTCTATCCCGTCACACACAATGGCTGGGTTTCCAATCTGAAGGCTGTTGCTGAGCCCTGCCCCTTCCTCCTGCAAACCTGCATCGGGAGCCTTGCTAGAGGCACTGAGAGGCTGCACTGTGCAAGTAAGCCTTCTGGTATTTGTCAGGTCTTCCAGAGCAGTGAGGATGCAGGCCCTGGATACTGTATGTGGCAGAGAGAAGCCAGTGCACTCCTGGCAATGAGTCCAAAATATGTTCTCCATCAGGGAAGCAGAGATCACATCTGCAAAGTAACAGAGTGAAGCCTCTGCATGCACCCCCAGGTATACCCAGGGGGTATGTGGTATGTCTATCACGAGCAACTTTCTTGTCAATACAAGTGTGGCGACCATCAAGAAAGACATCTCCCTACATGATTCAGTAGAGACACGCACCATCCTGACCTCCTTTTCCTTATGCACTCAGGGAGTCCTTCCCCATAGTTCGGCTGTGGAGTAATCCCTGCCCTAGTCCTATTTCTGCCTTTCTTTCTCTTTTGCTATCTCCATTTCTATCTTACTTTCCACTTCTAGTCCCATCTCTGGATCCATCTCTTAATATATCTGGCCAGTCTGCATTTTCCAAACACTGCCTGAACTGCCCCACAGGAAAAGCACTGGACAAAGGCGTGCAATGCCCAGCGCCTCCTGCCTCACTGCTTGCTCTTGCACTCCTGGAATGGACTTCTTCACCATTGTTGCACATTCGGCTGCACCCTCCTGGAGGTCATGGTCCACTCTACATCTGCTCCCCTAAATTGTTTCTTTTGCTCCCTCTCCCCCCGACTTCACCACCCCAGGTCTTTGGATGCCTTGGGCCTCCTCTTGGACGGTACCTTGCTTTTACCTCATGTGTGTCTGCTTTGCCTCTCCAGCGAAACATGAAAACCTTTGAGGGTTCGGCCCATGGCTTCAGGTACCCAAGAGGCTATGCCCCCTGGTGTACTCCCGGTGGGCACTCAGCAGCTATTAAGTGAGGGTGTGTGTCTTTCTATTTTGATCACAGGGTACAGAAGTCTAGAAAGAGAGCACTGAGTTCTGAGTCAAAAATCTGCAGTGTTCTCTGAATGATCTCAGCCAGCATATTTAAACTCTGCGCCCAAGTTTACTCATTCATAAGAAGAGGGAGCCGAACTAGTCATCTCTGTTTCTGTTAGTACCCAATGCTAACTAACACCCTTGCTGGTGCTGGCTGCTTTCGAATCTACTCTAATAGGCATATGACTTACCTGTACACAGAGCAATAATGTCCATCAATTTCTCTCTAAAATGTAGAAAGATCTGATTTTATTATCCTCACGAAGTTGGGTAGGCGCCTCCATCAAGGAGGCTGGGGAAACCGATCAGAATCCATCCAGCCAACACCGAGTAGCTGTCCTGTGTCAGGCCCTGAGCGGAGCCCTGGCAACACAGCCCTCCCAGCCAGAGGCAAAGGAACTGACAGAGGTGTGCACAGAACACGGCGCCACCGTAGGGCTGCTGGCATTATCAGGAGGTGACAGTTCAGGTGAGTTTCCTAGCATGGAAGGCAGGTGTGGGTGGAGAGGAGCAGGGGGCCGTGGTCCTGCCAAGCCGGATGCCTGCCTCAGGAATGGGAGTTTAGGTGGGACGGGCCAGGGGAATTCCCTCTGCCTCAGAAGAGGAGCCTCATTTTCCACAAACTTCTGGCCAAGAGCCCTTTGGAAGAGCGCAGCCAGCCTGGATGAGCCTCGCCGACATACAGACTCCAGGCACCGCTCCATGAGGCAGGAATTGGGAATTTTGGAAAGACACAGACACAAAGAGGGAAGGAGAAGGAGAGGAAGAGGAGGAGGAAGAGGAGAGTGAGAGAGAAAGAGAGAGAGAGGGAGAGAAATGGAGAGGCAGAGATGCTCCCAAGGCTATAGAAACAGCAAGTAGCAGAAGTAACAGCCAGGCAGGATTCACAGCCAGACCCTCTGCCAGCGAATGCCAGTCTCACTTCCTCTCAGCGCTACGTCCTGAAGAGTCTCAATGTGTTTTAAAAATCTACCTAAAGACTCGATAAATCTGTAAGTGGTTCCTGTTTCCTGCTATCCTTGCTGCTCACCATGGCCACTCATTTTTTTCACCCTGATCCCTGAGCTGCATTAACACGTGGGACGTGGGGAGGGATGAAGGAGAGATGGATGCTGGGGGCCAGAAACCATGGGGACCTGGAGCGACTCCTCCCTGCTCCCACTCTGCCCGGTGAAACTGGGCTCTGAAAACACAGATCACTGGGGACTGTATTTTTTTGATCACTACTGACTTCCTTTCCCCCGAGACATGCACCCTGTAGACATGAAGAAAACAACTGGTGAAGCATTGCGAGGCTTCTTGAATATAAAGGACTGTGCAGGTGTGTAATACATTATTAACACTTTTTGCTCAAGAAGTGATTCTTTTTTAAAGGTATGTAATTTTCAGCTTTCCTCCTAGACCGGCCTATGGCTGTATTGAACATAAGTATCATATTCCTTTGGGTGCACATAATTAGGATTTGTGTGTGTGTGACTGGTTAGCTCCTGACTTCAGAATTATATTATGCGGTATCTTTGCTCCATGACTGGCAGTTAGGAATCAGGCAGCCAACCCTGATGACCTTTAGTTCTGAAAAAAGAGAAAGAAACATCTCCAATACCTCAACTAAGTCTGTTAAGGCAGAATACTTCAAAAGATCTCATGGAGGTATAACATTCATTTTAATTAATTAGTACACAACTTCCTTGACGGTGACCCCTTAAGGCGCATTGGAAGCTGACTCCTGGGTACTGACTGACCTACTTGCGAGTCAGTCACCAGCTTCCCCGGCACAGGAGACATTCCTCTGAGCTCCCTCCAGGTTCAGGTAATTCACCCAGTTCACTCAAGGGGAAGTTAAGCAGGATTTTAAGGGTGGCTCTAAAGCCACTGAAAGCTTTTAAAGATAAAAACACTTGCCTTTGTATCTTAAAGGACAGGCCCAATTCTGTATTTGTTTTCTTCCTGAGACCACTGGCTCATCTCCTCTGTGGAGCTGTCCCTGCTGATGGTGAGGTGACCTGCATGAAAATCCTGCTGTGGTCCCAGCCCATTTCTCACATTGTCAACTATCCCTGGTATCCAATTTCTTAAAAAAAAAAAAAAGAAATTTACAGTTGGGAGTTACCAAAAAGAGAGAGAGAGAAGAGAGAAAAATAAAACAGACCTAATTTTGGGGAACAGATTTAGGTATGCAAAAACCTTTACAAGATAGTCACAGAGACTTCATTTGTCCTCACACCTATTTCTCCCTATTATTAACAGAGTATAAACCATTCGTTATATTAATAAGCCAATATTGATAATGTTCTTTTTCTGTTTCTAGATCCTATCCAGGATACCACATGACATTAATTGTCATGCCACTTTAAGGTCCTCCTGGCTGTTTCTCAGGCTGTTTTTATGTCCTTGACAGTGCTGAGGGGAGCTCATTGGGCATTGTGAAGAATAACCGGTACCGAGATTTATATGATGTTTTTCTCGTGATAAGATTAGAACTGTGGGTTCCTGGAAGGAAGACCGCACGGGTAAAGGGCCATTGTCCGGACATCATAGCGAATGTGCAAATTGTCGACATGCTTTACGAACGTGGATGTTGGTGTCGATCACCTGGCTGAGGCGGCATGTGTCAGGCTTCTCCAGTGCGATGCTGCTCCCCTCCCCCATTCTGTTCTCTCTGGAAGGGCGTCACCGTGCGGCACGCCCGGACCTTGGGGTGGCAGTTATGTTCCCCTCCTTGAGGGCGCTGCACCTCCATAAATGACTTGGAATTCTTCTGCATGAGAGACTTGAGTCTTATTTTCCATTTGTTTATCTATTTATTCATTTATTTAGTATATCTCCATGGATATTTATTTTCTACTTTGGGTTATAACTCAGTAGGACTTTATTTTGTTCCTCCGTCGTTCCAGCTTTGGCCACTGGGAGCTCTTGCAGCTGTCACCTGTGCCCCTCTCACGTGCCCCTTAACGTGCTGGCTTTAGAACGTTGTTTTTAAATTAGTTTAAGCGAATCCTTACTTTCTGGCACTACAGGATGCTGCAGGCTCCTCCTGTGCACGAGCTTTCCATGGGTAGAAACCGTCGGGTCACCCTCGCTTGTTCCTGTAGAGAAATTTGCCCCCAGCCTTGGAACGAGCCTGAGAAGTAGTTTAAAACCCCACAATGATGGGCACCAAATGGGAGCAGAGTCATGTCCTCCCACCTAAGGAAGGTTCCAGGTGCCACTGCGTGCAGGTGCGAAGGAGGATGACACTGATGGGCAGGTCACAGGGGACAGAAAAATACCAGACAGAGGCTGCAGCTGCGGGACGGCCCTCTTCCCGAGACCAAGTCCCGCTTTCTCAGGCTAAGGGGCCGGATCGTCTTCAGCTGAGAGCAACCAGCCAGCCAGCCTGCCCCATCTGCTGACGGAGCATCTGAGTGGAGGCAGCCAGTTTTAAAAGACATTTGGGGGACTCTCTGGTTCAGACGGCGGGAAGGGAGAAATCGGGCAGGAGGGCAGCGAAGGGAAGCGTCTCCTTGGCACCCTGTGCCAACCCAGATTAACAACTAATGAAAGCAGATTGTATTGAGCAGATTTTAATATAAATTAGGTTAATGATGACACATTTGAAATAGTACACTGAAAAATAAGTCTGTAATAACAAGCTAACAGATGTTGGCATTTTTATTATTAATTATACATTTCATTATCATCTGATTATTGTCAAACATCATTGGACAGAAAAAAATTGTATAAATGATTCATACACACTGTTGCATTGTTAAGAGGTACTAGGATCTGTTTCATTAATGTAGTGACTTCAGTAATCTGGTATCATTCTAAAACTCTCAAGTTTAATCAAGTCTGTTGATCCATACAAATGTGTAACAATAATCCTTATTTAATTGTGCTTATCATGAGAGGATCTTGGAGGATTTCGAATCCTTTCGTCTCACCTTTCTATCCTGTTTGGTGCAAGACCTACAGAGAGGAGGTTCAGGTTCTCAGGGAATATTACTGAACAAATGTCATGGAATCATCGCACATCACATTGTCATTCCTCAAAAAGACCTGTAATGAAATTGCTGCTCTAGCACGTGGAGAACTAAGAGATTGGGTTTTTGTCTCATATAAGCAAAATGAAACTAAAAAATCAGTAGCCTAGATAGCCAGTCACTAGACCAATATGATTTTAAATGAGTTTTTGCCCCTCATGTTCTGGGTCAAATCTGTTAATGCAATCTACCTGTTGTTACAGGTAAGCCATTTGTGCCAGCAGTACAACTCTCCTACTTGGATATTATTCTAGTTGTGGTTTGCTGACAGTTTAGGCACCATAAGAAAGCCTTGTGATCTATGTGTCGTCTGGGACACACGTGGGGTTGGTGGCCCCCGACCGTGTGAGCGCGTGGGCCGTTGGTGAAGACTGTTGGGGTGGTGTGGAAGCATCGGATGCCCCTCCATGAAGGATTGGTAGTTTAGTTGGAGATGCTTGGCAGAAAGAACAGCTAGTTTATTAGGTCGGCGGGCAACTATTTTATTGCCTGATTGAAAGGTTCTAAATGTCCTTCTGCAGATATCAACTGCCCCGGGTTTTCAGAGCATCACAACTATTTGCTAGCTGCCCTGTGATTCTCAACATGAAAGTCATTCCCTTTGGAAAACTGGCAAGATGCTGGCAACAGAAGGTGAGTGTGAACTGTTTTCATATCCTCAGCGTAGAGGAAGGTCCATGGGCGCTCTGCCATTGATACACTAGGAAAAAAATGTCTCCTATATCATCCAAGTGACAGTACCCTGGGGCCATAGCCAGATTAGCGGATGGCGGGCTGCACGATTCCCAGCCCATAAGGGGTGACGGGGCATGAGCTGAAATGTAACAAGAGTTGTTATATAATGTGGTCAAAATATCACATTACTCATTAGCATCTCTCATAAAGAGAGTGCTGGTAGAATAGACAGGAGGGCTTTACTAGATTCGTGGGGTGGAAGTCGATGTCTTCCACTGCGTGCTCTAGTAACGACAGGTGGTAGTCACACTGGCTTTGTAGAGGATGCATTCACATCAAAGTAGGCCTCTTATTGTGCTGAGAAGATGTACAAACTTTGTGTCCAGAGTTGATTGCTGAGAACCATGCATGAACCCCCTTCTCCATCCTTCCTTCAGCAGCATCACACTCACATCTTCAATGCTCAGCCACTGTTTCCAGAACACTGATTTAATTGGGTATCAAATTATTAGCCTGATTACTGCATCCGCATAACTCAACCCCACCTACTGTAGACAGGACCAGGTGTGGGGCTGGTGGAAAAAGTTAAGGGCCCTCCCACAAGGAGAGACACACTAGAAACCCTGACAGGAGCTCTGTATTTGCATAAATCAGGTAGGGTTTGGGGACCCTTCTGTGCTGTAGGTCCCAGTGCAACAGCGGTGCCACTGTGGGCCAGAAACTAGTGCACTGGCCTCTCCCCTGTGACCCTGGGACAGTGCCCCCTGCCTGCTGGCACCAGAGAGAGGACTGCACCGGGGTCGAGGGGAGTCTGTTGCGTGGCCGTGAGATGGTATTGCTGTTAGGAGGCATCACTGAAGGCCGTGAAAGAAGAGGACTGGCCAGAAGCACCACCTGGGGTTTGGGTAATTGCAGAGGTGGGAAGCCCTGAGAGCGTGCCCCAGCCAAAGCAAACTCTGCTCGACGAGAAATCTGGGGCAGGCGACTTCAGGAGATGGGTATAATCCATGTCGAAAGCCAGAGGGGGAGGAAGGGAGACAGAGAGACAGAGACTTACAAGCAGCCGGCACTTCCCTCGTGACCAGAGTGGCACCGGGGACAAAGAGGTGCATTCTTGTCCCCTCTGGGTGCCCTGCTGGTGCACCCATGACCACCATTCAATACCAAGAACATGATGCAAGTTTGAAAAAAGTACTCTTAGTTCAGAAAAGAGAAAATTCTATGTGGTGCTCCTGCATTTTATTTTATTACTATTTTATTTTTTTCTAATTGAATGATTTTCCGTAGATTTATAAAGCTGTACAAGCCTTACACAATCCAGTTTCAGAACATTTCCATCGTCTCTAACGCGTTTCTTCTACCTGTGCAGCCCATGCCGCTACCCATCTGTGTCAGTTTTGAAAGCAAAGCAATATACGCGTGTTGAATATTCAGGATTGCCTCTGTGAAGACCACTGTGTTCTCAGGGTTCCTAAATAGAATGATCCTCCTCACTGATAAGATTTTTGTAGCACTCAGGTTTTTTTGGTCCAGGGCAGTGTTTATTGCCACTGACAACCAGGAGAGCCTTTCTGACTCCCCCCTGCTCTGTACTTAGTTAAAACATGCACGGCATCTGTCGCACGTCCCTGCTGGTGTGGATTCCCGAAGGCCAAGAATCAGATCTTCAGTTCTGGGTGCACACCCTAATGCCCTGGTGCGGGGTGTTTTCTGACACCGATAACCAATTCTCTAATTCCCCGGACGCCAGCTGTTTCTTCAACAACGCAATTCAGTTCTGACATCAACTACCCAGAGTGAGCACAGCACTCAGAGCTTAAGGGCTCAGTCCCACAACAGTGCCCCCAACTTCCGACACCAGTCCCAAGTCTTGGGGCGCCTGTGATTTTACTGACTCACTGTAAACCAAGGGTTCCCAGGACCCCTTCCACAGGTTTGATAATTTGCTGGAACAGTGCACAGAATTCAGAAACACACTGTCTTTATTCTCACTAGTTCATCATAAAGGATGCTAGAAAGGATACAAATTAACAGCGAGATGAAGAGGTATGAAGAGGTATAAAGAGGTCCGAAGAGTCCAGAGTGCAAGAGTTTCTTCTGTCCTGTGGAGCCGGGGTGCATGGACCTGCCAGCACACAGAGGCGCTCACGACATGGAAGCTCTCCGAATCTTGTCGTTTAGGGGTTTTTACAGAGGACTCATTTGATAGACAAAATTGACTAAATTGTTTGCCACTGGAAATTAACGCACTCTCTAGCCCCTGTCCTCTCTCCGGAGGCCGTGGGTGAGGCTGAAAGTTCCAAGCTTCTAGTCAGGGCTTGATCTTTCTGGTGACCAGCCCCCCTCTGGAAGCTATAGAGCGGCTGCCAAGCATCACTTCATTAGCAAAAAGACACCCCTATCATTCTATCACTCAGGGAATTCCAAGGGTTTTATGGGCTCTGTCGTAACACCTAGGTCAGAGGTCAGCTGTCTTCCTATGATACATTACCTGCAGGACACCTGCAGAAGTTCCAGTTCCTGGGCTCTATTCTAGATTCTGATCTAGTTGATCTCGGTAGGGTCTGAGTATGGATGGTTTTAAAGGTGGTTCAGGTAAGTCTCGGGTACAGCTGAAGTTCATAGTCACTGTCACATATCTGTTGAGCCTCTTCTACGGGCTTAGCGGGGCTATACTAGAATTTATGGCAATTATAAAGAAAAAGAAAACTTATTTCAATACCTCAAGGGGGTTATGATCTAGGGTTAGAATTGGGGAACTGGCTGTGTGTCTAATAGAAGAAAGAAATATGATTAAGATATTCTATTAAGATATAATAAGCAATCGCTTTTGTCCAGAGGGACTAGAGAAGGCTCTGCAGAGCTGGGGGCCTGCGGGCTGGGCCCTGAGACACAAGCAGAACTGAGACCTGCAGAACCTGCTGAGTAGGCACCGCAGGCCCGGTGTGTGATTTAACCTCAAGTGTCACAGACAACTCTGTCTTGCAGTGTTACTCTGGAGGAAAAAAATAACTGTTCTACTGAAAAATGTATTTACACATTCATAGGTTTAACAAAGATTCTTTGCTCCCTACTTACTCTACATAGAATTTGAGGTGGGCAAATCAGGAATTTATGCAAAAGTCAGAGAGGACCAACATAAATATATACCATGTTTTGGTGCACACCATTCTGGCATATGGACACAGGTGTGCACTCCATGTCCATCTGCACAGAGATGCTCAACCCGTCTCACACCAACTGCCACCCCAAGGCCTGGGAAAGAGAGTGTGAGGTAGACTCGTGGAAGGACGTGCATCCGATGTCAGGACCGATTTGCAGACTGTTTATTTCATTAGCCGAGGGTGCTTGAATCTCAGGCCAACACTGTGCCTTCTGCATCTGCCATGATATGATGTAATTATTTCCTAAAACAAAGTTAAAAGTCTATCACATCTGGCTCACATTAGGAAGTTGTAGAGGAAACAGTGCACACGAGGCTTGTCATGGAGTCGCACAGTCCAACGCTCAACGTTCGTGGCACCGAGGTGACCGAGTGGGGTGGCCCTAAGTAGCATCACTGAAGAATTCTACCAGGCATTTCAAGAAGAATTAACACCAATTTTATACAACCTCTTCCAGGTAATAGGTGAAGAGGGAACACATCACAACTCAGTTATGAGGCTAATAGTATCTCAATACCAAACCCAGGCAAAGATAGCCGCCCCCCCCAAAAAAAGTCAGACCAATATTTCTCATTAAATGAGATGCAAAATACTTAAAAAAAACTTAGCAAGCCAAATCTACCAATATAGAAAAAGAGTATGTCAGAACCAAGTGGGATTTAATGCAGGTATGAAAACCTGGTTAAACATTCAAAAATTAATCAATGTAGTCCCTATACCAAGAGGCTAAAAAAGGAAAAGAAAAATATGATCATATCAATTAATACAGAAAAAGCATGTGCCCAAGTGTAAAACAGACACACGCATGAGTTTTTAAAAATCTGAGCAGGGTAGGGATGGAGGGAAACCAGGCAAAAAGAACAAAAAGCCAACAGTTAGGGTCGTGCGTGATGGCTGAACGAGGCTGAACGCCACCTGATGGCTGGGAGCGAAGCCAGGGTGCCCGCTCTCACTGCTTCCACTCGGGAGGGAGTCGTGCTGGGAATCCCAGTCCGTGCCACAGGCAAGAAAGAGAGAGAAAAGGCGCATCAGCTGGAAAGGAAGACATAAAACTGTTCTCATCTGCAGATGACCTAATTGTCAAAATCTAAAATCTCAAAAAATCTGCATGAGACAACTGTAACTGAACAACAACAATGTAATTTTTAAAATCTACATGAAAAAAACCTCCTAGAATAAATGACTTCAGCAAGCTGACTATGAGATCACTACCCTATTTTTACATAATTATAATAAGCATATGGAAATCAAAATTAAAACAATATAATTAAAATCATTCTTAAGAAAATAAAACACTTAGATGAACTTGGCAAAATATGTGTAGGATCTGTAAGATGAAAATTTTAAATGTTGATGAAAGAAATTAAAGCAAACTTATATAAATCAAGGGATATACCATGTTCATGAACTGGAAGACTTAACATTGAAGAAATATTAATAGTCTCCAAATTCATCTATTGGTTTACTGCAATTCCTATCTGGCTCCCAGCAATGCTTTTTTTGTCATCATAGACAAACTTATAAAATTTGTATTAAAAAAGCACAGGCATTTGACTAGCTAATATAATCCTTAAAAGAAGAATAATAAAGTAGGAGAAACCACTTTCTCCAAAGTGAGAGCCTTGTAGATAGTGGTAGAAATCAGCCTACCAAATCTCATGATTTATTATAAATCTACAATGAGCAAGAGTGTGTGGTATTAGTAGAGGGATAGACATATAGATCGATGGCACAAAATAAAGAACCCAGGGACAGACACAAATGAATATGCCCAAATGAGTTTTTGACAAAGGTATTATATAAGAGCAACTCAGTGGAGGAAGGGTAGCCTTTTCAACAAAGGTGCTGAGGCAACTGGATATGCACAGGCAAAAAAAAAAAAATCTTGATTTAAATCTCACAGCTTATTAAGAATTTGGCTCAAAGTGAATCACAGACTTAAATGTGAAATGTAAAACTTAAAACCTTTTAGAAAGAAAGGAGAAAGTCTTCAGGATCTAGGACTCAGTGAATTTCATAGACTTGACACTAAAAGTATAATCCATCAAAGAAAAACATCAGAGCCTCAGAGCTTTTAAAGTTGAAAACTTTTGTTCTGCAAAAGACCGCATCAGCTGGATGAAAAGACAAGCTACAGGCTAGGAGAAGGTATTTGCAAACCACATGTCTGACAAGGAACGAGGATCTAAAATATCTTTAAAAACCATAAAAAACAAATACTGAAAATGAAGTAATCCAATCAGGAAAGGAGGCGGAATCACTGAAGAGGATATGTAGATGGCAAAGAAGCATGTGAAGAAATATTCAATATCATTAATCAAATCAAAATCGTGATGAGACACCACTACGGAGGCTGAAATAGAAATAGCCACACCACCAAATGCCGACGAAGAGAAACGCGATCGCCCCCACTGCTGGTGAGAATGTGCAACGGTCCAGCCCTTCTGGAACAGACAGAGTTCGCTGGTTTCCTTAAAGAACTAAACATGCAGCTGCCATACAACCCGGCAACTGCAATCTTGGGATTCATCCCTGAGAAATGAAGACCTATGTGCGCACAAAAACCTGTGCACAGACGTTTATGATAATTTTATTTTATAAGAACATAGAATATTTTTATTTGTTACAGCTAAAACTGGAAATAGATGCCTTTCAGCGGACAAACAATTAAACAAACTCTTGCATATCCATATCGTGTAAGCAAGAGTGTGTAGTATCAGTGGATGGGTAGACTAGTCGATTAGAAGAGCGTGTAATAATTAGCAAATACAAGGGAATAATAGGTATTATTGACATATGCAACAATGTAGATGAATGCTCAGGTAATTATTCTGGGTGTAGGAAACCAATCCAAAATTACATAGTATATAATTCCACTTATTTAACATCTTTGAAATACAAAATTACAGAAACGGAGGGCTAGTGAGTGGCTGCTGGCAGTCAGAGGACGAGGGAGGGGGAGAGGATTTGGCCGGGCTGCGAAGGGGCCCGTGGAGCGATCCCCAGGATGATGAACCGCGCTGTCTTGACTACATCAGTATCGATGTCTCGATTGTGATATTCTACCATAGTTTTGTAAGATATTACCGACCACTGGAGGAAATTGGGTAAAACGTGCAGAGAATCTCTGTATTATTTCTTACAACTGCAGGTGAATCTACAATCATCTCAATTTGAAACAAGTAAAATAGTCAAATGGATGGGAGAGGAAGCTTCGCACTACTGATCTCTTACTACGTGGCTGACCCTCGGCTGAGTGTTTTTCATACACTGCAGCTTTATATCCTCACAATATATCTTCCACGTATGTATTATTGTTCTATTTGACGGATACAAAACAGTAAGGCTTACACGTAAGAATTAAACTGATTTAGAAACACAATCGATAGAGGCACAGCTAGAATTTTATCCTGGTCAAGTGAAAAAAAGTTGAAACACAGATCAATGTGATCAGTGAATTATTTCATTCACTTCATTCCATATCTCCGTGGTTTTGCTTGTTGGGTATATTTAAACACTCTCAGTGGTGTTCCTTTAAGATCTAGACTGATCTCAAAGCAGCACTTGCTATAAATGGATCTGAGAATAACACTGTCAAAGACAAAGATGAATTTATTTTTGTTTCTTTACACCTTCTTCCCCTCCCTCCAACCCAGAACCACATCACTGAGGCAGAAGGAGGTCGGTAGGAATTGCTAAGCAAGTCTGCGCGGTTACCTGAGGAAGCTGTCTCACTAATCACTTTCATCACGCTGAACAAAGAGAGCGCGCTCTCTCCCACCGGCTTGCTTTTATAGAATTAAACTTTTTCTGGTAAGAAACTCTGTCTTTCTTGTTTCAAGTAATGTCCCTGCTGTTAGTGCTCCTTTGTGCTGCCTATTCTGTCAAATAAGTTTAAATATCGGGGAATTAAAAATTCTGAACGTCCCTTAAACATGAAATTGCATGCATTTTGGAACATCTCCATCAGCCAAAGCATTAATTTTTTAGTACGTAATTCAAGACTGACTTCTATTTACTTGGTTAACAACCCACCCTCTTGAACAAGGGGAGTCGTTATGCATTTCCAAAATTAAAAGAGTACAAAATGAACAAGAAAAAGCACGGAAAATGTGTATGTAAAAGGGCACGTCAGGAAAACATAATAGCAGCAGCAGCTGGAACAATAACAAACCTATTTTGTCTGAGCCCTTGAATTCATTTTTCTTGGTTTCTTGGATAGATGAAAATATCGAAAAACATTTATATTGTGTTTTTAGGACGACAGGTGTAGGGTTTTATTGACTATCCTTGGTTTTTTCAAGTCTTTGGGAAGCTGCCGATGACAGTTATCCAGAAAGTCCACACACATGGTTTCCCGGGCACTTCTGAGCCCTTCGGAGCACCCAGTGGGAGCATCAGTGGCGAGCATCGGTGACGAGCCCACTGCAGGCCAGCCGTGCACTCAGCGAACCCACCTTCCCTGCGTCACAGATCAGAGCGTCAGTCAGCACGTCCAGGGGGACTCTGAGCCTGCTCACTGTCCCCAGGCTCTGTTGGTGGCCTAGCCTTGGACCCCCGATTTCATGTAGAGCTAGCGAGGCTGTGGCAGCACTCTCTGTCATCCGTTCCCTCCTGATCAAGGCAAACGCATTTCCTCCTGCGTTGTCTGCAGACAGCCCGGCTGCGAAGTCTCCCGGCCCGGGAACTCTGTTTGCCAGGGAAGGGCTGGTGCTCCAGACGCAAGTTACGTATTTAAAAGTGTACTAATCCTCGGTCTTTCTTCTTCTGCTTCTCCTCCTTCTTTCTCTTTCTCATTCCCCTTCCTACCTCTCTCCTAGATTTTCATAATCTCTTGTCCATTCAGATCCTGAGGAATCTTTGGCTAGTGGGCATCTTAATGCGTGGTCTCCCAAAATAGGTGTGGAAATTATTATACTGAGGTAGGAGAGGAAAATATATGAAATAATATTTGTCTATAGTTCTTTCTATCTTTTTAAATCCCCCTTTTGCATAAAAGTATAAAGTTTAGTAGTACATAATCAGGCATGTCATTTATAGATAAATATTTATATTTTTGCATGTATTCTCAATAGGTATTGTACTAATCAAGATACAAACACCAAAATTGTAGAGCCCACCCACCCAAACCATTTGCTTGGCAAATGGTGGTCTGTCTCCTAAAGGAGAGAGATTGTATAGCCCTCAGTCTTGACTCGTCTAAATATTTTTATTGCTGTATGTGTTTATGCATTCATTTACTTCAACCATTTAAACATTATTACAGCATGTAATAATTGGGCCATAAGCAAGGTAAATGGCTTTAGCTCAGAGTTATTTCTCCTCCCCCTGAACAAGATATTTTCCCAAAGGAGTCTTTGGGAGAAAAATGATTTGTCAACTACAATTTTCAGCCCATTGGTCTTCCCTGAATGTGTATGTATATACATATATATGTAGTATGTCTGGAAAATGTCCAACCATTTTCTTTAGAAGTTATTTTTTAATTTTTGTTTATTCTATTACAGTTTTCTCCAATTTTTCGCCCTTTGCCCTCCTCCATCCAGCCCACTCTCCACTTCCACAGTCCATCCCCACCAGCCATTGCTAACATAACTAGAATGGTTTGCACAACATCGATGTAACCTGGCAGCCAAGGTGGACTGGAATGCGCATGTGTGAACAATGATGACTTCACTGTACTAGTCCGTGGGGGTGGTAGATACTATTGAGTGAATATGTGTACTGTGTGGCTATCACATTGAAAATGACTGAGTGAGTAGAGCAATGGATCTGCATCAAATTTCGCATTAAGCTTGAACATTCCTCTGAGGAAACTATTTGGATGATTTAGGAGGCCGCAGCTATGGGCAACTGGTGATTGGCAGCTTCATCACGACACTATGCCCGCTCATGTATCATGTCTCCTGCAGAGTTTTTTGGTGAAACATCAAATCACCCAGGTGACTCAGCCCCCCTACAGCCCAGATTTGGTGCCCTATGACTTCTGGCTTTTCCCAAAACTAAAATCATCTTTGAAAAGGAAGAGATTTCTGACCATCAGTGAGATTTAGGAAAACATGATGGGGCAGCTGATGGCAATTGGGAGAACTGTGCGAGGTCCCAAGGTACCTACTTTGAAGAGGACTGAGGCATCATTGTCCTACGTACAATGTTTCTTGCATCTTGTATTCTTCTTCAATAAATGACTCTATTTTTCATAATACATGGCTGAGTACCTTCTGGACAGACTATATATATATATATATATATATATATATATATATATATATTAGATAGACTATATATTTAGATATATAGATCTATATCAGATATAGATACATATCTGAAGTGGTGATAATCATATTTAAACTAAAACGCTTGCTACAAATTAGATGATACAATGTTCATTAGTGTAGCATGTTGTTAATTGGAGTAGCTTAAAAATATGATGTAGCAGCATTTCTGATTCTCAGAAACAGTAATTCCCTTTTCTGGTCTACACTAAATAACCTCATTTTCTTCAATGTCTCTTCAAAATACATTGCATTAGTTTATGATTTGGTGACCGAAAGTGGCTGCTTCCCTCTGCTGAAGCCACAGTGGAGGTAAAAATCCCTTCCCTGTCGAATACATCAGGCCTCATTTAGTGCAGCTGGGAAATATGAATTTGTCCTGCATTTTCTGCCTGTAATGGCCTTTCATTGCCAACTCACATTTATCTCATGGTTAGTTATGCGCCCTGAGTGTTTCTCTGCTATGTTTATGCTTCGCTCTGCTACATACTTGTTACTGGACTTGTGTTCTTTGGAGGATGACCTGGAGTTTGCCTCTTACATGTCAGCTTTATTGATGAAGTTGTTTGGGAATCTTTCAAGAGCACATTCTATTTTTTCTCCTATATCTAGAATTCTGGCAACCCCATCTAATTTAATATTATGTACAAGTTTGATAAATGTATTTGTAAGTTCTTTATAGAGGTGATAAAAAAAAGATATATTCCCTACCAGAAGGTATTTGAGAGAGCTTGCCAGGTCAGTGCATTTAATAACATGTTCTACCTTACCTTAGGCTACAAGAAATGTACAAAGCAGTGGGAAAAGTGCAGTGATATGGGTAAAGGCCCGGGGCTACGGGAGGATACATGTATGGCCCCTAATAGTCTTAGGAGATCCAGGAAGTCTTCTGAGAACATATGGCATCTCTGCTGAGGCAGGTAAAAAAAATGACCAAGAGAACATGCAAGAGAATAGGTACAAAAATCTGAAGGGGAGGGTGGCAGCTTCTCTCTCTTCTGGGTACTGAAAGCAGTTCTGAGTGACATAGGGGACGAGGACCACTGGTAAGAGATGGCAGGTTGGGTTCATGAGGAGCCCTGGTCAGCCAGAGGAAGGGTGACATTTGAAGTCACTGGAAAGATACTAAGGGACTCTCCAAGTAGAGTCCGTACATTCTCATTGTTTTGTGGAAGATTAAAACTCACTCTCCCTTCCCTGTGATGAATGGGTTGGAGGGAGGGCCCGGTCTGAAGCAGCACCAGATCACAGCCATCTGCATGTGGGTCTTATCTCCCCCTCTGGGCTGTAAGTTCTCTGAAACAGGACGTGGCTCTGTTTCTTGTTTCCCTTTCACCACCTGATATAAGCCCTTGAAAATATTTTACCGAGTATGCGAAGGTACATCATGTCTGTACCATCTCCCTTGTCAATCACAGCTACCGCTCTGTTACAGGAGAAAACCAAACTGAGCTGGACTACATGCTCTTCACAAAGTACTGCTTGTATTTTGTGTACATTTTGTATCAGAGAGGCCTTCGTTCTCTATGTGTTGCTGACCATTTGCTTGGTGATGCATCCTAGGAGACACCTTGGAATGATGGTTCAGTGGCTGGCTTATCAGGTAGGATGTATTGGCTGTCTCAAAACTCGACTTCACTTTGGTTGTCTTATCTTTAAAATGAGGGTGATAATTTTACCTAGATAATGGGGTGATGGTGAGGATTAAATTAATGTAAGTGCATAAACCAGTGCCTTGCAGAAATGAGCACTCAATAAATGCTAAGTATTGTGTTGTGATTATTATCATTATTTTAGCTACAGATAACAGAAGACCCAGCGAACACAGAGGGTTGACGTTGGACAGGGCAACAGATGAGTCTTGAGAGGCTGGCCCAGCTGGGTCAGGGAGGGGCTCATGCGCCATGATGTAGAGCTTGAACAAAGCTCTGTATGTAAAGCTAAAAGATATTCAAGCACACGGAAATGTGATTTGATATAACTCTCTCTGTCTCTTTTTGACTTGAAAAGAGAGTGTCAGAAGGAGAGGAGGGCAGAGAAGGGTAGCTCTGGAACAAAAAGTTGTCACTGTAGTGGGTGGCGGACTTCATCTGAGGTCCAGATGAAGGACCATCTGAGGTCCATCTGAGGACCAAAAAGGTCCAGACCTTTTTGTATCCATTCTACTGTTCCCATGCACCCTCCCCACAGCCTCTGTGTTCTTGTCCTTTGAAGAACCAGGCTTGCAACTCTGTCCCGAGGGCTGTCTCATGGCTACTGGAGGCCCTGCGCCTGGTCTCGCAGAGTGACAGAGACATCGGAGCATTCACTGCCCCCCACGGGGCCTTACCTACGATGCCGAGGGCAGGCCTGGGAAAGCCCAGCCTCGCAGCCTTCGGTGGAACAAATCCTAAGGTGTGCTGTGCTCCAGAGCGCCCCATGGCCTCGGGCTGAGGCTTTGCCTGCACTCCCACACTTGCTCGACTTCTCTGTCCATGCTCATCTTCCCACCTCCCTTGCAGGTTTTCCTGGAACCCTTCCTTGGTAACAACTCACACTCACATGCTTATTTCAGGGTTTGTTCTGCAGGATCTGCTGGGAATGAGAAGATGGGAACTTGGAGAGAGGCAGTAAAAGGCCAATGGTACTAAAGACAAACCCAGCCATCTGGGCTTGGGCTGATTCTCCAGTGGTTTCTGTGCTGATTTGCTGGGATAGGCTGAATTCCCTGGCTCCAGTACACTCCTCTTTCACATTCAGGACAGAAGCAACACTGGAGGAAGCCTCTTGGAAAGCACACAGCTTTTTAGCCTCTTTTGGAGATGGGGAAGTTGAACTTTGGTTACCCTTAATTTCTGTGAATGAGGGTAGCTGAGTCAGCAATCTGGCCCATAGTTTCAATGGCTGGTTTGACCTGCATAGATTTGAGAGGCTCACTGGTTTCAAGCTACCACAAAAGGTTTTGGTCAGGAAGTCATTTATAACCTCAACCACTGGCAGTTTACCCTGATGAATCCGGGGTGAGGTTTTGGTCCTGCTGAATCAACCCTCTGAGCTGCTCCCCCACCTACCGAGGAGGCTGAGGCTCCAGGATTTTACAGTCTCTGGAAACTGGGGGTGGCGTTAAAGTGCCATGCTTGAAGACTAATAATTTCTCAGTTTTCATAAACTCTTCCTGCTGCAAAGTGCTTTCACGTGTGCTACTTTTGTAACCATGTTGTGAAGAAGGAGAAATAAATTGTGTCCAAGGGACAGGTGAGAAAACTGAAGCAAAGAAAGGTCAAGCGAGGGCTTTGGAGCCACCCAGAGGGAAAACATGGAGCTGAGAGCCAGATCGAGTCAGAGTTTTCTGATCGTATGTAGGCTCCGAGCAGAGGGGGTGGGGCTGTGGGAGCAGGACGGTTCTCTGAGGCCCAGGAGCAGCCAACAGCAGCAGGTAACAATGAGATAAATTGGGGCTGTGAACTCAGACACCCTGGGGCTCCCAGATACTGCCCACAGCCCCAGGCTGGCTCTCTCAGCACAGCTGTGCTCTTTGCACAGGTTTGGTCTTCCTTGAAAAGAAAGACCTAAAGTGAGTCATTACTGTTGACTCACTGGGCTTAAGTATTTAACTAATTCAGCTAAAAATAAAGATTCCGTCCTGGGAGAAGAGTTTGAACGTGTAAAGCTCATAATTCCCACATTTCTATTTCTCATCCTGATTGTCGTTTATGACATTTGGCGATCCTTTTGTTCTATTTGGCAAAACGTTGGAGACAAGCATCTGTGGTGCCCGTGGGCACTGCAGGTTTCTGCGGGTGGCGGTCTCACCTGCTGTTGTCTCGTGGGTGCACGAGGACACGTGTGCATGTGCTCACCCAGGGGAGGTTTGAGAAAATGCTGCCATCTAGACTGGAACAGGTCTGGTTCCTTCCAGGATATGTTCTCGCCGTTGATTGTGAGCTAGAGAGGGTACAGGATCCCATCTCTGCGAGTCTGTGTGTGCCTGTTGTATCACCTGGGGGTCTTTCCGTAAGACCTCCTGCGTGCTGCTCAGAGTCCTTCTTCCCTTCCCATGAGGTCCCTCCTGTTATACACATTTGGGGTTCCATGCTGACAGAAGCTGGGACACAGGACCGCAAGCAGCAGGACACTCTTTCTGGGAATTGTCATTAGTCATCCAGCCTGGGGTCAGGTTAGACGTTAGTCTGCCCCCAGCTTCCCCTTGCCACATTGAACAGGTGGGTAGGCAACATATATTCCTCAAAAACCCTCCAGTTGCAAGGTGAAAAACGAGCCCGGGGTAAAATAATATTTGCAAAATAGAAGATAATTTTTTAAAAAGGCAGGCGCAACCACTCAGCTGCAACCAGCACCCTCTAATTTATTACCTTTCGTGTCCACTAGATCATGGTGCTGACAGCATGATGAATACGCCGAGTGTCGGCACAGCTGGCTGATTTGGTTTTTAAAAATAACCCATGACTGGATCAATACGCAACCAGAGGCTGCATGTTTATCTTAATTTTGAAACTTTAAATATTAGCTATTCCTTTCCCTGCGCCCTGGAATCAGGGGTCTCCATGGCCTTGATGTTGAGAACGAAGCGGGCAGAGTGCTGTTGTGCCGAAGATGTTCTCACTCTCCAGCCTGGGCATTCCCCCGCCTCCTCCCCTCAGGGGTCCGCCCTTCCCAGCACATCCATACAACATGGTTAGGACCTTTGCAGAAGGAAATGCCCATTTAAAGAGCTTAGAAACATCAACTGCACATGCCCAGGGTGGGCACACATTCGCCATAGAACCTGTGAGATCGCTCTTTTGGAAGCCGGTGCGGCCTTAAATTGAATTGGTAGATGCTTGCTCGGTGAACAGGCCACAGAGGTGACAGTCTCCCTGGGCGATGACCTGCTGCAACCATGTCTCAAGTGTTGAATTCAGATTTGAGTGCCATATTCTACCCTCCTGGCTTTGCTGCAACCCCTTTTCTAGGACATACGGTTCCCTCACTCACATCTTACATTGATCACCAGGTGTAACATGAATGGGGAGACAGAATAAATTAAAATAATAAAATCTGAGTTTGGAAGGTTTTCAGACGAAATCTGCATCCTTGACTTTTGGATTTCCCTGGAAACAAAAATGACATAATGTTGCTAATCTTATATTGTTCCAAGTAAATGTGTTATAATAAACAATGACAATAACTCCATTTACTTTCATCATCATTTCATTACTATTTTTTAGAAAGCATTTTAATGCCCCAAATTCAGACTAAAAAGCAGCCTGTTAAGCCAGAATTTCTCAGACATAGTGAGCATCCAAATCACTGGGACAGCCTCTGATCCTCACCCCCAGAAATGCTGATTCATAAGGTCTGGGGGCCTGAATTCTACCTTCTTAACAGGTTCACAGGCCATGCCAAGCCTGCTGGTCTATGGGCCACCTATCAGGGACACCTCCACACAGAAAACAGAATTAGCCTGTTTAGAGCTCGCTGACTGGAACTTATTTTGTCCACATCCGAGGGACGCTTCCTCCTACATGGGCTCCGGTCCTGCAGACCCCACTGACCAAGTGTAACTTCATACCTGATGCTACAACCCTTCCGCTGACACTCCCACCCCTGGTGTAGGGCTTTAGCTAAAGGTTTGAAGATGGATTGAATGCTGTCTTCCTTCACCTACCCACCACGCTCAATGAGTTCATGGCTTAATCCCCTCCGAAGGGGAGACACGGGGATAGCCAGGAGGGAAGGCCCTAGAGACAGGGAAGTAGTGTCTGTTTAGCCCAAATGGTGACTAATACAAGTCTTCCTTCAGTGGTTTGGCTGTTTTTGCCAGAGTTTCATGCCTTGGAAACCACCCGGCCTGCAGAAGGGCCTGTGGCCGAGTCCAGTGGCATGTTATGCACTGAGTTCTTCCTCAGCCACCTGTACTCAAAAGGGCACCAGCTCACAGCTCTTCTGGCCCCTGGGTCCAAATTCAGAAATGTCACCTTACCCCACATCCAGGAAGTGACCCAGATGGACAGAGTTATTTCTACGCTATCAAACTGTATCATCTATAAGGCATGCTCACACACATTGTCACTTTTAATTTTCAAACTAACCCTTAAAAAGTTACTATTGCTTCATTTTTTAGATGAAGAAACTGATATTTGCATTCAGCATACTTGCCCACTGGTCCCGGGAAGGTACCATTTCACTGCAGTCGTCCACACCGGCTGCACCACGCACTGACTTTGGAGGTTATTCCCATTCAGTTATCTTACTCTCTCCACACTTCCCAACACAGAGAGATGGCAGAGGTCAAATGGGAAGCTAAGTACAGAGTGGAGACTAACTCTGCCATTTCTACAATAGGAAAAACACCCCAAATCCCTATGCCTACATCACAGAAAAGAGACCCAGTTAATTCACTGACAAGATCAGCCACACTGATCAGATGAAGAGTCAAGTGGACAATACAAGTCATTGATTGAATGTTTTATTTCTCAGAGGTTTGTGTAGACATAGCAATGGGCAAGTCTCTTCTGAAAGTGTTGCCATAGCACCAGCCAGTTGGTTTGCTGGTCCAGCCTCCTGTGTTTCACCTGGCTGTTCTTTCAGAAACTGGGTCAGAGGTCTGCTTGTCTACGTCAGGATCTGGGCACCTCTCTCTTGATGGGCTTGCTTTCCACACAAATGGGCCTGTCTTTCAGGACAGTCTTATTTCAATTATTAAGTACCTATTGACTCTTTACACTAACAAATTGCTATGCTCCTTTTTTTGTTAGCAGTCTAAGCACTGAAAGAGAATTCATAGTGTTATCCCCATCTTACAGATGGAGAGGGCAACAGAGCCCAGAGAGGTTAGGTCACCCAGTGAGCTACTTTGGGGCCAACATGATTTCTCCCAGTTTGAATATTTTCTGAACTGTCTTTTACCTTCACGGGGATAAATCAATGAAGATGCATTAACCTTGAGAATCAACTCAATTAAGGAAGAACGGACAGGAATTAGAAAAGACATCTTATCAGGACCATACCAAATGGATGCCTAGTGAAATCTCAGTTGGAGCAAATGAACTCAAATGAGAGAGAGAGAGAGAGATGTTAAAAGTACCTAAGGCTGTGCAGTATCTAGCTTGTACTTTGTGCCAGGTGCTGTTGAAAGGGCTCACATGGGTTGACTCAGCTAATGCCTATTTAGCACTAACAATTAGGTACCATCCCATTTTACAGGTGAAAAACTGAATCTTACCCAAGGTAGTTTACCCCAAGTCAATAAATCTTGGATCTAAACCAACTAATTTACCTCTGCAGGGTATGTTTAGACAGTGTGGTATATGCACCTCAAAAACAGAGAGAATGTTCTGCAATACTATTTCTTTTTAAAAGTATTTTATTTATTTATTTTTAGAGAGAGGGGAAGGGAAGGAGAAAGAGTAGGAGAGAAACATCAATGTGTGGTTGCCTCTCATGTGTCCCCCACTGGGCACCTGGCCTGCAGCCCAGGCATGTGCCCTGACTGGGAATCGAACCAGTGACCCTTTGCTTCACAGGCCCATGATCAACCCACTGAGCTACACCAGCCAGGGCTGCAATACTATTTCTTTATATTTTAAAGTGGAAGAAATACAGAGACCAAGCCAAACTAAACATATAAACTTGGCCATTTTCTTCTTTCCTTAAAGCCTATTTCTGTTACATTCAAAATAAGACAAATTTTTACTGAACCCTCCTAAAGAGACAACAAAGAGGGTGAATTTCATCACCCAATTCGCGGCAAAACTCTGTCCCATTAGCAACTACTTTTCACGTTCTCTTAGCCAAGGTGTCCAACCTGTGGCCCGTGGGCTGCACGTGGCCCAGGACGGCTGTGAATGCGGCCCAACACAAAATCACACACTTACTCAAAACCTTTCTTCTGCTCATCAGTTTTATTAGTGTTTGTGTATTTAATATGTGACCCAAAACAACTCTTCTTCCAGTGAAGCCCAGAAATGCCAAAAGGTTGGACACCCCCGTGACCCTTTAGTTTTCATTATCCTATAATCAACTACTAACTGTGATTTTCTCAGCCAGTTTCCTACGAGCCTTCAAGCAACAGACTGGAGTCTGAAAGATGAATTTATTCTCTCCTACAGACTCTAAGTAACCTTGAAGGAGACCTTGGAGAAGCAGTAATAATAAGCTCCAGCTTCTGAGAGCAATCCTGAACTCAACTAACAATGAGATCAAGGTGGAACAGACGACTTTGGCGGGTGACTCACTGTTGAGCTCATAGGAGGCTCCTGCCTGCTAACGTTCATGCCGGGGGAGCTAAGTTTGCTGCTACAAGTCTTGGCCTTGGGCTAATATGTGACTAGAAATTCAGGTGTAAAAAAGCACGTGTGCCCAAACCAGCTGTTTCTTAACAGTTGAGTCGAAGCCGCTGAGGGACTCTAAAATACCTCTCAACGTATAGGCAGGGCTGTCTGAAAGTCATAGAACTGTTGAGAGAAGATGGGAAGGCTGAAGTTTGAATTCCATAAAGGGGGCAGGGAGCGGGGGGTTAAAAAAGAAAAGCGTACAGTTGTCCCTAGGTGTACAGTCTTTCATTTTCAGCATCTACTTTTCCATATGGACACCCAGAGTTCCAGCACACAGAAAGAACACATCTATACCCCGACCCAAACCTCTCTGGCATGCATTATTCACCTGCGTAAATATCTACACAATTAAACAACAACCTCTCCAGGCTCACCTGTACTGTTGTGCTCAGGCTCAGCTCTCTACAGAGCAATGACATGCCATCAACCATCCACACATTCTTTTTTTTTAAGCACCTACATTGTGCCACGGCCAAGCAGGGCACTAGAAATAGAGATTTTTTTTTTTAAAGTCAGGGTCTAGATATTTGAGGAGATCACAGTTGAAAGAGAGTAAGAGATCAGTAAATGACCAATTCAAACATGACATAATCATACCGGACTGTGTACCTATAGGTGCCCCTCGTGGATATAGCTAACGTATAGGAAGGCTCCAGGGAGGAGGTGATGCATGAATATCCGAGTTGGGCCTCTGCCTGTGCTAGGAGCTTACCAGACATTCAAGAAGGAGAATGCACTTTTTAGCGATTGGCTGTGCCTGATGTTGTATACATTTTGATTGGAAATACAAAGCACATGTCCACTGCAGATTTTTAATGATCCATCTGAGGTGGTTCTCATATTTTTACTTTATTAATGCAAATGCTCTCACAAGGAGAACATTGCTGTGCAGTCCTTGCATGAGTGTTTAATAAAATAGAATTTTCCTCTTATGTGCAGCACACTTCCTTTTCCTTTTATTATCATCATTTGGATTGATATGGTAATAAAAGATCCTGGAACCAACTATTCAAATATAATAGAATTCATGCCCCTTGGGTCTTCCTTATTTGTTCTCTTTCAGAAGGATATTTTTTGGAATAGGTGAAAAAGAAACTCTAAAGCGTCCTCATTTTTGTAAAATAGACACATGAGCAGACACTTTAAGAAAGTTTTAAAAAGCTGGTACATAAATGGAGTCTTAATTTTTACAGGCGCACAAAGAGAAAACTATGAAGACACTGTCCTGTGTCAGAGTCATGAAAGTTAGCATGTACTGGGCTGAGGGAAACTGTCCTAAGATGCCCTTGGGATTCATCTTAAATTCCCATCATTTCAGGTTTATTCTGTTTTTTAAAGGTTTTATTTTTAGAGAGAGGGGAGGGGAGAAAGAGAGGGAGAGAAACATCAGTGTGTGGTTGCCTCTTGTGGGCCCCCTACTGGGGACCTGGCCCACAGCCCAGGCATGTGCTCCGACTGGGAAGTGAACCAGCAACCCTTTGGTTCACAGGCTGGCACTCAGTCCACTGAGCCACATCAGCCAGGGCTTGGGTTTATTCTTAATAGGTTGTAGTTGACATATTCCAAGGCACTGAAAAAAGTATCTCTTGACTGTAGTAAGCAAATAGGAATAAAAACAATGGTCAGGTGCTAGCAAACAATGTCAAAAAAAGAGGAAGTCTAATGTATATCTAGCTTCTGCAGGAACACTATACAGCATGGATTTAAATATGTATCAAACTGAGAGGAATTCTCTCAGATGAGTTTCAGTGTATGCTATTTTTAGACAACCTACATGACGTGTTTTTCTTAAAAATTTCGTCATCTCATTTCATCATTAGCTCAACTATAAAATATGTACCATTATTAATCCTATTTACATACGAGAAGATGGAGGCTCCAAAGGCTAAGTATATTGTTAAGGTCACACATCCCAAATGACGGAGTCTGAATTCAAACACAAGGTTGTATTTCAACTCCTGTGCAGCCTGCACTGTGCCAAATCCCTACCCACACAGACTGGGGGCGGGCGGGCAGACTCGAAAGGGCTTGCATTGTGGTGGAGAGTGGATCCTTAGAAAGATCAGGAGGGCGACACAGGCAGGTGTGTGCGAGGCAGAGCAATAGTCACCACGGGGTTTACCAGTTTAGCTCTCCAGGCTCATTCAGGATCCCAGTAACTTTAGACAGGGATCTCTGTTCTTAGGAGAGATCTGGAGGATGAAGAGGGGGGATTTGAGCTAGGAAGAAATTAAATCAGGGTTGTTGACTCTGAAAAGGGGTTTGGCACTTGGGGTGACACACCACCGGCAAACCGGGTTGAGCAGGCCCTTCTGAACCGAGGTCTGCACTCCGGGAGGGGGCGGGGCCTAGCGACTGCTCTGGGCGGGGCCTGCAAAGGAGGCGGCCTGCTTCTTCATCAGCAGGAAATGCGCTAGGGGCACTGGCTTGGGGACACATTTTGTAACCTTGTTAGGAGACAGCGTTCTTGGTGCATGTTTTTCCTTCATTCAGTCTTTGTTTTTTGTTTTGTTGCATTCGTTTGGGTTTCTGTAAAGGGGCCTTTCGGGCCTCTCTACCCCTGACCAGATCACCCGTTCGAGCATTAAACCGGAATGGAAAAGCTGAACTAACTGCCACTTAATACTGAGGGCACTAAGTTGTACTAAGTTCAAATATTCCCCCAAATAATAGCATTCATTTTAAATAAACTTTAGGGCAGACTCTTAATGGCTCAGATAAATCGCACTTGCAAACATCTTCTTTATTTACAACTTACCCTGTAAACACCACCACGGCTAAGGACAAGTGTACCCATCTTAGTGTCTAACCCCACGCTGAGCGCTACCTAGGATTTTTGTGTTACAAATGCAATGCATTTTTTTACCATCTTCCTCCAACAGAATTGGAAGCCCCTGAGAGAGACCTTATCTATTTTGTTAACCACTTCATCTCCACATCTGGAAGGGTGCCTGATACTTGAAGGAGCTGGATACATACAATACATATCCGAGGATGAATGAATGACATGTTAATTACAAGAGTGCTAGGGTAGAAAGACAGGAAAAACTTAAGATGTATCCTAGTAACCGAACATATGAAGTTTAAAAACCCTCCAACAATTGAAGGGGTAAAACAAAGTGAGTTGAAATGAAATCTATTTATTTTGCAAATGTTTGCCTGTGGGGAGGGAACTGGGGTAGGTGGGTCTCAGTGCTGTGTTTGTAGCCAGTCGTTTATCTCCATGTTGTGTACATGTGCATTTTAGAAATTCCTTAGATTTTGGAATAGTCAGTAGCATTCTTTCTCCCAAAAATAATGGAAAAAGAAATAATCTGTAGTTTTAAGCTCCATGTAGCTTAAAACTCACTGCCATGAAACAGCTTATTTATGTTACATTTACATAGGCTATAAAATGTGTTTTACATTGTACAATTTATGTTAGTATTGTGCAGGTTTTTAATAACTTCCAGATCTAGAAAAGAAGCTAGAAAAGTTCCAGATTTGTAGCAAGTTGCCAAGAGAACAAAGGTCTGATATCACTTCACTTACAAGAACCCACTTATTTGTCAAGCTCAATTATCCAGAATAAAAGTTTTAGAAGTAAAAAAGTAAGGGGGAAAAATGGCCTTTGATTTGTCAAAACAGTCTTTATAGGAGTCTGAGTGATAAAGCCAGTGTCCTTGACACACATGAAAGAGCCTTGGGCCCCTGCCCTCTGGCACATGCTAATCAGGAGTTTGCAAACCTAGACACAACGCGAAGGGTGAGGGCGAAGTGCTTGGGGGGCTGCTGGAGCCGTGAGGAGGGACAGCACAGAGCCAGGGAATTAGAGGAAAGGAGTAATATGCACAAAAAGGAATGCAAAGTGCCCCCAAGCTTAGCCTCCCTGCAATTATTTTGAACAAGAGCTTTTGATACCACACCGATCTTTTCAATGCAAAAATTTATTGTGTAAACTTCTCCTCGAAGGAAGAAGTGCATTGAATTTGTTCTGTTTGGGCAAGGGACTGATGATTGCATTGCATATGTATTTTGTTTTAAAAAATGCTTATTTTCTCAGTAGGAAGTTCTGTCTTCGTCACCATGAGCCCTGAGATTCGATCACCATGATTCAATTTACTTTGGCTTGCACTTCCTTAATGGCGCCTATTATAAATCCAAACAGGCAAAGTGACAATGGTACAGCCAAGGGTAGTGTTTTAATATAAAACATATACTCAGCATAACTGTTCTGTCAAGAACATACCTTCCCAATGCCTAACAATCTGCCTCAACTCAGCCAGCTGCTTCTACGCGCACAGACAGGATTACCCAAACCCAGCACCAGGCCCAGGGCAGAAACTCCTGTCCCTCGTGCCTGTTCCCACTAGTTTCCTGCTGCCTCACACTCTGTTCTGATCTTACATCTCATTCCTGCCTCCTTGTCTTCACACCGCTGTTAAGCAGTTCTTACATGTGCTCCACTGCTTGCTCTGGTTCCCCTGGAACGTGGCTCCTTCCACTCAGCTTATTCAAAACTGTAGCTTCCTCTGAAAACAGTTTTTCACTATTGATTTGTCACCTTAGTCACCTTAGTGGTTTTTATGGGATGAGCTTTCCTTCCTCATAAACTATTTAAGGCTTTTTCTAGTGCTCCAAGATTATGACATTTGCAATGATCCTATGAGTCTTAAATGTCTATAAATATTGTTCTGAGATTTATTTTTCTATATGGTATCCCATTTTCCTTTATCTCATTAATATATGTGCATTATAGATCCTACAGAAAAAAATTCCCTGTGATCACATCAGCTTTATGATAAGCCCATTGTATATATTTCATACATATAAACACACACATATTCATTATACATATAATATATAAGTTTTTGCTATTGTTTTTCATTTAATGTTTTTAGCTGGAATATTTTTCTAGATCCTTAAAAATTTATTTAAAAGACATCTTAACACACATGATTCTTTGCCCATAAAATAGATGTCATTGTCATGAATCATTTCTTTATTCTTAGATATGTGGGATGAGAAAAAAGGCAAGGTATCTTACAGCAGAACTATAGAAAAGCACAAAGCCTATGTTATCTTCTAAATTCAGAGGCAAAGTCCTAGACTCCTGTGTGTGTGTGTGTGTGTGTGTGTGTGTGTGTGTGTGTGTGTGAAGGTCAGGGTAGGTAAACTGATCAATTATATGCTACCTTGACACGGGTGCCTTGCTGTGGCTTCCATTATGATGGTGTTTCGTGTGCTTTCACTCAGGTGCTGCGTACGTTAGGAAAGACAGAGAACTTCAGTCATCTGTGTGCCATTTGCCACATGAAGACGTACGTTCTGAACATGTCTAGCTGTTTCAAAATCTCTTTAACTGCCCCATAACATGAAGTCATCCTTTAAATAACTTAATTCACTTTGAAGTGAGTTATATGAGTATCTGTTTTCTTTGCCTGTCCTGCCTTCTTTCAACCTGCTTTCTACACTGGAATCAATCACATGGCATTTCTATCATTTATCAACTATATTCTTCAATAGTAAAAAAGTAAGGATGTGCTGAGAAAATGTCTTCTTTAACATTTCAGCACAGAGTATTGCTATTAGAGTTTGGAAGAAAAATAGTACTAAGAATAAATTATTTTACCATGAGTGACTAAGATAATATATCTAGAAAGGAAGCAGGTTATGGAAAACTATTTCTCAAAAAGAGTAAGAAACTATAAACGTACATTGTGGTGAGACTGTAGCTTGAGCCTTGGCCTGTTATTCTTCACTGCTACGGTTCAGACATGTCTGCAAATCTCATCACATGTGTAGTAAAATAGGTGAGAAAAGTTCATTCCAATAAAGCCCCACCTTTTCTTAGGGGTGGGGATGTGGTTAAAGGTGAACCCACTGTTGGAATGCATGTTGCATTTATATGCTGGTGCAACAGAAGTCTAGCAGGGGTATGGTGCTGGGGGCCGTGGCACTAAGTATCTTCCTGAGAAGAGCCCAACACAAGGGAAGAGAGACTCTGTTGCAATGCTCTTGCTCACGAGAAGAGCTGGGAGTCTGCCTACGGCATCGTGTCCCTGACTCGAACCGGTCTCTGACCCAGTGGCTTAGAAACATGCCCAGGTCCTGGGGGAAGGGAGGGTGAGCAGCGACACTGGAGAGCACCTAAAGTAGCTGACTGAGTGGGATTTAGGCAACACTTCTTTAGGACCCCTCTTCAAACACAGAAGAAATCCATCCTCCTCACTCTCTTGAAGGCTACGGGTGAGGACAGTCTGTGTATTTTCAATGCAACCACCAGGAGATAATGACCGGGCCAGATAAGGCAGCAGGAAAGACAAGACCATTAGGCAGAACAGATTAGGGTACAGTGCCTGGTGGGTGTTACAGGAAGCAATGGGCTGTCCTGGAGAAACTCCTGGACTCTGCTGATTTGCCCGAGTAAGAACTTTTATGTGATAAACCTCTGATATTTTGGTATAGTTTATTAATGCAGTATCATCTAGCCTATCTTGACAAATAGAATCTGTACACTAACCTTGTCTATGTTAAAAGTTTTCATGGCCTTTTGCGCTTTCTATACATCAGATGAATAGTGATAGAGCATAGGGGAGAGATGTTTATGAATCAATAATCTATGGATTAAAGAGTTTTACACTTTTTAAATCATCTGAGTAAATAAATGTCCATGATATCCCTTTAAAGAAATGGCAGAGAATCCAAGTCTACACCCACTTGGCATTCAAATACATCATTCTATAATATTATCTTGACTGCAAAGAGAACACAATCTGTGCTTACATACAAGCTGGAAAACTTTTGAATAACAATCTTGAGAGCAGAGAACATAGTGCACTCTCTGAGGCCAAATTATGACCTCAGTTATGTCAAAAACAGTACAAAGAGCCCTGAAAAAAGTAAGAAATGGACAAAGAGAAGAAACAGAAAACCAAAGTGGCTAGAGAAATGTTGAGCAGAACCCAGTATGCGTCCTGCATCTCCTCCCTAAGCCCCTTCTGAGGCTAGGTCATAAAAAGCATTTCGTTTTTGTCCCTGGTTTCTGGACCACAGCTTCTAATCTCCTGATGAGGATGATAGGAGCACAGTTTGTTATAATGAGGTGACTTGTGGCAACCCCTAGATGGCTGCAGACTGGGGGCTGGTCACCGGAAAGAATGAGACACATTAGAACCTTAGAACTATCAGCACCACCCCTGAATCCTCCAATCGAAAAGCAGTCACCAATGGCCTGTGATTTAATGTCATGCCCACTAACCGAAACTTCAGTAAAACCCCCTAAATGACAGGTTCTGAGCAGCTCCCACCTTGTGACGTTACTGGAGGGAGGGGCCCCTGGAGAGAGCATGGCGGTTCCAGGTCCTGCCACCCTCCTAGCCTACAAGTTCCACCCTAGTCCTTCATAGGCATCTTGTTGGAGACGGCAGCACATTTTCTTCAGGCCCAGACTGGGCCACAGGCTTACAAGGGTTGGGGAAAAACTAAAGAGAGAGCAGACACTATGCAACGTTTAACAAGTCATCCTATCTCAGGAAGTCATGGAATGAATTAAATGTTAGAACAAACAGAAAAGAAGTAAGCAACATGATGCCACCTTCGGGTTTCTGGAACACAGGAGAAGGTGACCACAGCAGATGGGCTTAACGATAATAAATATATGTATATATAATCCCTCATATTGCAATTTTATGTATCACGAAGGACTTTTCCACATTTATAACTTTGCTTGAGATACTTGTTAAAATGAGGCTGGCAAGACAGAGGTTAATGACTTCATTTTACAGGTGAGCAAACAGGGCCTCAGCAAGCTCTGTTGATTTCTTGAGCATCACGGAGCTGATTAGCTGTGGAATATAAAATAGCCCAGCCCTCTGGACCTTGTCCTTTCTCTGCCCCCTCCTCCACTTCTGTGAACTGTTTCCCTGGAAGAGGTAAGTTCTACAGCAGGACTGGAAGTGTCTGCGTGGACAAAGAGAGCACACATCCACGAATGGCAAGGGGTCTGAGGTGGCTGAGGGAAGGAAATGGTCAAGGCACGTGGAAGAGCCCGGATACAGAATGAAAAAGCCGGGCTGTGAATACTGAAAGAATGCTGAGCAGTGACTAAGGGGGCCACTGATGCTAGAGAGCAAATATTCCCTTCTGACCCCCTAAGTTGATCTGCTCTATGTCTTCATATGTGAATGAGCATAAAGAAAACACCAGTATCTTCACATAGTATGTCATCCAGTGCAGTCATATGCAGTCTCTCTTGGGTCTTTTGTAAATCTTAGTCACAGTGAGTGGCATCGTTCTTACTTCTTGTTCTCCGGGCCCTGTGTCCAAGCCTTACATTTTGGTGTGGACTAAAGGAGAACATCGTTAATTCTTGTGATAATTCATACTGCCAGCCACACTGACCCCACAGGAGCCAGTGCAAGGCAGGTACTGCTCGGACCGACTTCCTGTGCAGAGTGCAAAGACAGGAGGAGGTGAGCTATATCTTTAAGTGGAACACAGTGGAAGGTCTCTGAAGGAGTGATGGGGTGGGGAGCCAAACTGGATGAGATGCCAGGAGAGTAGAGTGGGCCAGTGTGACGCTGTGATGCCAGCTATGTTTACCTTTCCATAAAGAGCTTGTGTGGCCCGAAGCTTTGGTGTTGAGAATCTACATTGATTTCTGTGCTTAGAAATAAGAAATTTATCACTAAATGGATAAGAATAAAAAAATCCCTACCCACATTCAACCCCTCTCCACGACACCCTCCAACATCGTTCTATCTTATTAAGCAACAATATTTTGGAAAATGAAAATTCTCAAAGTCCTCAACCACACTGTTATCCCAAAGCCTGGACTTAGTCGGAAAGCTTTGCGGCACTGACGCAGCAGAGTTGGTTATCCCCTTTAATTGGATTGGTGGCGACCATTGTAATTACCTTAGATGAGTCTGCCTGTAGTGTAATTATGCTTCCTTCATCGGCCTGAGCTGGACTTGCGGGATACATACAGAAGATGCCTCCAATTACTGAGAGGTTAAGGAGAGCATCGTAGTGCCTCACCAATCGTGTTTGTTACTGTAAACGATTTTTAAAATTACATAGGAAACTGAAGGAATTATTCCCTTAAAGCAGCCAATCCAAAGACATTCCTTCCTGTGCAGAGCTATACTATATAGTGAGATGGCTACATTCCAAAGCTACATTTTAATTTAAATAAGAATATTTTTAAGGACTAACACGAACTATGAATAGTAAATCTGTATTTTCTCACTATTCGGTTACTATGTACTATTTACAATAAGTGGTTATTATTACATAAGAGACTGCATCTAAAAGACATTTTTACAAAGCATACAATACATAGTAAAGTTTAGCTTGATTTTTTCCTATGGCTTGAGAACTTACAGTTTCTAAAAGTATCATAATAAATAACAGGGGACAAATAATTTATGTTAAAATACTAGTCTTTATAATAGATAGAGCCATAATTAATACCTAAGGAGCCAGCTGCTTTACTACAATGATACCCCTTTCCATTTTCCAATTAACACATGGAGAACTTTGAATTTTTTCCACTGCCAGCCCAGCCTCTAAACAGGACGAGTCTGCCAAATGTACTGCAAACACATGTAGTTGAGGAGAAACGGCACATACTGAAATCCCACCCCAATCTTATTAGCTTTCGCGTTGCTCTCATTAAAAATAGAGCTGCTTATGGGTTTTTCCTGCTTAAGCATATGAAACATAGACTTGGAAATGTGCCCCTTTGAAAACCTTATTCCGTTATTCACAAACCAGATGGTGCACATCAAATGCATCCTGATTTTCTAATGAAATAAAAAAGGGTTCCTATTGTGTCTTTAATGAGATTAACGCATCCTCAATAGCTGGTTTTGACAGATACTCCTGGAAAGTTAGGCAACTTGGCTAATGCTGTCCCGCCGGACGTGGACAGGAAGGCTCATTGGAGCTAAAGAGCTGGGGCCGTGCTGAGACGCACTCTGCTCTTTAATTCTTGCAGTGTAGGCTTTGGTAGAGGTGCAAACCCTGCCCCAGCTGCTCACAAAGAAACCTCCTGTCTGTGAACATCAGAGACGAAGAGTCTGCCTTCTCATAAAAGGGCTAATCAAGCGAGAAAAAGAGTCTCAATCTCTCTCTCTCTCATCGGTCCAGTCCAGTGCTTAGTCAAGCCATCAAGCCACGTTCTTAGTGTGCCCTCATCCCTAGCACTGCCAATGAACGCCTCATTCTAGACGCCATTCGAATGTCCCACATGTGGCTTTGAGACACCACACAGCAACCATGTATTCAAAGTCAAAACAGTTATGCTGGATTTTCCCAACAAGTTAGAGAAGAGTATAACGTAGTTTACCTTGGAGAAGGTTGGTTTGTGTGGCCAAAAACCTGAAAAAAGAAAAGAGACATGGATTAATATTCTATTCTGACCTTTGTCACCACAATTGTCATTTTCCAATTTGATCTCTCTCTCACTTGAAGTAATAAAACGATTTAAGGCAAGTTGGATTTTAACCTGAATCTAATTTCTCCATTTAAGTCCACTATCTAGTTAAGAATATGTTCAGCTGAGGGAGATAAACTTGGGTAAAACACTGCAGCAGGTTGGACATGGTTGTGAAACAATTGTTTCCAACTTTCAACAACTCGAAGATCTCGGTTATGTTTTTTTAATCTCTATCCACAGATGAGAGAACATTGGCTTTGTGCTGAGACTCCCAGTTTTATGGAATGCAATCACGTAACTCGTTTTTCTTCATGAACTGCTCTAATTTAACAGTATGGCTGGAGGAGCACACATCACCAACAGGTTCAGTTGTAGAACCCTCAAACCTGGAAATAACGAGTTAGAAACTCACATCCTACAAAATAAATACGGTACATGATCAATTCTATAGACTTAAGAGTCTGAAAACTGAAGGAAGGTATTTTGAACAGCACTGTGCAAAAGCTGTGGCTGAGTTAGCTGCTCAGTTAAGCTGAGTACCATGTCTTGTTCCCGGTCTGGTTTGCAGAAGCAATTATTTTATATATATATTTTTAAATATTTTATTTATTTATTTTTAGAGAGAGGGGAAAGGAAGGAGAAAGAGTGGGAGAGAAACATCAATGTGTAGTTGCCTCTCATGTGTCCCCTACTAGAGAACTGGCCTGCAACCCAGGCAATTGCCCTGACTGGGTATCGAACCAGCGACCCTTTGCTTCACAGGCCTGTGCTCAATCCACTGAGCTACACCAGCCAGGGCTATTTTATATTTTAAATATGTGTATCCTCTAACTTCTGCTAGAAAAACCTAATTAAAAATACTACTGCTACCACCAAGGGATGGCATGGTCCATCAATACTCAAAGATTTGAAAAAATTTCCTCAAATGTCACACAGTTCCCTGGGACCTGGGCGCTTTCCTCTTTTTAAGCTGTAAGACGGCTTCTTTTCTCGGTGTTTCGCCATGGGGAAAAACGTATTTAGCAAATAGCTACCAAATTCATCAAAAGGTTAGGATTCTTTTTATTTGAGGGCTCTTTCTTAATGAGCAAAAATTGATTGATTAGTTTTCCTAGAACATTCTTAGCTTTAGGGCAGAAACAGCACTTGGTACACAATAGTGGCCTGCATTTACAAAAGAAAAAGAAATCAACGTTCAGCAATATAGTGAACTTCACAAATGGAAGAAAATAGAAAAAGCGAGGTCTGAAGGCATTTAAAAATTTTTGTACTCAGCCCTGGCTGGGTGGCTCAGTTCGTTGGAGAGTTGTCTTATACATCAAAAGCTGTGGGTTCCATCCCCTAGCAGGGGGCTTATGGGAGCCAACTGATCCAAGTTTCTCTCTCATACAGATGTTTCTCTCTCCCCCTCCCCCACTTCTCTCTAAAATGAGTAAACGTATCCTCGAATGAGGATAAAAAAATCTGGTGTTTATTTTAAATCTAATGGATGTGTTTTAAGTTGCTTTGAATTATGATGTGTGTACTGGCTCTTTATCTTAGTTGGAAATGTATTTATGTTATGACATTGAAGTTCACCTGGTAAACTATCACCTTCATTTCCATGAATTCCATATGCTTTTTGAGAAAACCAAGTAAGGCCAGTACTTCCCCAATGTATCCACAACCTCTGTTGCTTCCCTCCATCTCCACGCCCACACTGACTTTGAAATGACTTTCAGGAAGAGGGTTCTCTAAGTGGAAAGTTTTGTTGACTTTCCAGAAAAGACAAGCAGTGAAAGGGAGAGCAAGCTCATTCTTTGCCACTGGCTAGAATGAAGTGAGGAACTAGCTGAGCCCTGGTAATATTAATCCTCTTTGATTTCACCTCTGACTCCGTCTACTATTTATTGCCTGGACATATGCAAGTACCATGCACCCAGCAGAATGCTTTGTATTTTAGGGGAAGTGATTTTTAAATTTCGGTGTGGGTGCAAACCCCTGGGGGAGCTTATTCGAACTGCAGATTCCTGGGCTCCAGACCAGCTCTACTAATTTGGAATCTCTAAAAAGTTGGTACCTGGGAACATCCACTTCCTTTACTTTTTTTAAAAAAAAGATTATATCTATTTATTTTTAGAGAGAGGGGAGGGGAAGGAGAAAGAGAGGCAGAGAAACACTGATGTGAGAGAGAAACATAGATGGGTTGCCTCTCTCTCCTACGTACGCTGACTGGGGACCAAATTGGCAAGTCAGGCATGTGCCCTGACCAGGAATTGAACCAGTGACATTTCTCTTTGTGCCCGATGCCCAACCTGCTGAGTCACACCAATGAGGGGGAATTCAGATCAATAAGCTTCCAGGCGACTATGATTCTGTGGTCATTACATGAAAAGTAATTTTGGGCTATGCAGTGCCAGGGCCAAGCCTTGGGTAGACAGTTTATTAAGTTGATATCTTATCTCGGAGTATGTACTCAATAAATATTTACATTTAAAAAAATAATAATGTATACTGCAACTTGTTCCTGTCTTTCCTTCTCCTTTATGATTTCCTAACAGATATATGACTAGGCTTAAGCATTATTATTTCACTTCGATAAGCTGTAAATCACTTAAGAAGGGAGAAAATTTTGGTAATATAGACTCTAATGGGGCCTCTCATTTACTATTAAACTCCATGTAAGTTATAGAATCCTTGAAATTTATAGCTGAAAGGATTTCAGAAAAAAAATAGCCTAATTTCTTTAAGTGAAGAAGCTCTCATGCAGAGAAACTAACTTGAGAATTATTTTAGAAATGGAGATGATCTGAAACATTAATAGGAAGTTTTATCTGTGATCTTGAATAATTCCCAGGCTTCTGTTTAATTTTCACCCCTTCTGAGTTCAGATGGAAATATCCACAAAACAAATGATGTAAATAAATAGTATTTGTACTGTCTTGGATTTGCCTAGAACCAAAATACTGAAATGGACATATGACATCCTTCCTGCTGGTCTTAATTTCCCACCAATTCATGAGACATTTCATGCTTTTCTTGTGACAGCACAAACTTCCCAACTTCCTGTTACGAAAGGCATCAAAGTGCCTAACCACGGGCCATGGAGTTCCTGGGTGTGGAACGGCTATTTGCATTCCACACTCAAGGACTCCATGGCACATACTTGAATGAGTGCTGATAAACATATTATTGTCATTTTTCTTCACTTCCTTAATCTATTCATGTTGGGATTGAAGGAGATGATAGCCAAGTGTCTAAAAGAATGACACAATTAAGCTAAAACAAAAGGACTGGTATAAATATGCCAAGTTTTAATTTAAAGCATTTTAAAAAACACTGGAGAAAGGATCATCTCTCCCTTCACCATCATTTCACTGAGAAGAAAAACTTTAGCACTAAAAACACAGAAAGCACATAATTTCAAAATAGACAATCCTTAAGTTGAAAAATCCTTAGTAAAATACTACATTATTCTTACGTTCCCCATATTGTTGTAGATTGGCAATTTTCAAACTGTGGGCCACCACAAGAAGTTTTAAAACCTTCCAAACTTGACTAGTCAGGGGCACGGACCTCTTTTCCCTTAGACTGTCAAATAAAAAATGACAACAGCCAACTTAAAGACAGACAGACATCTGGTGGGAATGAATCACAGTTATGCCTTTTTTTTTTTTGTCAAATTGGCAAGAACTATATTTTTTGGTGTGCTGAAGAATTTTGGTGATTAATTTATGTGTACCATGAGATGAACAAGGTTGAAAATCGCTGCTGTAGATTCCTAACTTTGCTGTGGCCTCGCACCAGTCTAGGAAGTGCCCGTGGGAGCCACCGCTGGACAGCTCTACAAAGAACCTCCTGGAGGACTCTAAATAAGGGATTTTAGAACAAAGGAGTGTGTGGCGGGGGCTTGGCAGTAGAGCCCCCTTTCCGAGATTCTTGGTGAATAATATTATAGATTCGGAGTTCTCTTAAAATGAGGCAAAATGTTAACTTTATTTCATCTATCATTGAAAAAAGCTATTTAGCCCAGGAGACAATTTTTGGACATAGCACCTGTGAACATTCTGTAAAACTAGTTTTCTGCATAGCACACTCTCAGAAAGTATGCAATGAGTCCCTTAAATCAGCTCCATGTCCTAACGGTCCAGTTCCGGTTTACAGGCCCATCATTCTCCTACTCCCCAATGGCAACTGTGAAGGACTCTCTGACTTAACGCTCAAGAAATATTGTTTAAGTGGATTGGAAGGAGCCTAACATTGCAGGCAGCAGCTATGAGGCCTGAACAGAGCCCTGGGAGGAAGGGTGGGCCTTTGTGAGGAAGAGATGGTGTCCTGCCATCCCACCCCATCAGAGCAAGCTATGCAATGCCTGACCTCCAGGTCTCTCCCCTCCTGAGCATCTTGTAGGTTTAGCTGTGTGTAAGGAGAACAGAATAACAGTGGCTTAAATAAGATAACTTTCATTTTTCTCTCATATATGTAATTACTTACCTAGTCCCAAATGATAATTCTCAAAGCCCACCCCTGGGGAGCAGAATTAGCATCACCTGGAAACTTATTAGAAGTGCACATTTTTGAGACTTTCCCCACACCTACTGAGTCCAATCGAGGTTCCTCAAGCCCTGAGGGTGAGTCTAAGGCTAAACTTTCAGAACCGCTGGCCCAGAGGTCGTGGTCCAGGAGGTGGGATGAGGACTCTGCTCCAAGAAGTCATTCAGGAGTCCAGGCTCCTTCTCTCTTGATGTTTCACTCACTGAACCCTAGGATGTTTCCCTGGTACACACGATCCCAAGTGATCTGCTACCAACACTTTCCAAAGCCAGCTTCTCCCCTGAGTTCTTCAGCCACAGGCCTAGTTCAGGCCCCTATCAACTTCGCCCAGACTGCACCTAACTGTCCTGTCCACTGATTCCAACCTCATCCATCCCCACATAAGTATCAGAGTTATCTTTTTTAAAAATGTAATTTTTATCTTTTTTCTTATTAGACCATCACCTGATTCCCTGGTGGCAAAGGTCAGAGAGCAATGAAGGTCACTGAGTCTTTCCATACCTTGCAACCATCTTTTTCTCAATTATCCCTCAGTCCTTTACCTGGACACCTTCTGGATTCCAGCTGTAACAGTGTGTAAACACTGTTTCCAGAATCTACCACGGTACTTTGGCCTCCACGCCTTTGCACACACTGTTCCTCTTGCTTAGAATGCCCATGGTCAGACTGCTGTCACCGCCACTCCCCCAGACACACTTCTTCAAATCTGTTTTTCCCCATTTAATAAACATCTACTCAAATCTAATCTGCATACCACCTCTGTGGGGCCTTTGTCATCTAACTCACACTCTATTACTAGCTTTCTCATGGTCCATTATAGATACTCCTATCTATTCTAGAACACTCATCAAAGTGTATTATACTTTTCCGTGTACCAGGGTGGCTCTCTGATTAGATGGGGAGCTTCATGGAAGCAGGCAGTGATATCTATCTATTCAGTAAATATTGAATGTCGACTCTGTGCCAGGAAGTATATACGCTGAAATGTAGAGCCTCTACCTGTGTTGATGTCTAGTGGGCACCCAGTAACAGCTGGCTTAACGCATGAGTAAAGGAATATTTCTTGTAAGCTCTTTCAAGGATAGAATGATTGCAATGAACAACTACTTCTAATGTAACTGTGGGTGTCCCTGAGAAACGTGCATAAAAGTATTTCAGTTGTTAGTAATGCGTTGGGTTGGCTAAGTTTGGAAACGGAAGAGTATTTTCAGAATAAATATTGGCCTTTGAAAAGTAAAAGAAGAAGGTGAAAAAGAGGAAAAAAACCACGGGGGTCAGGGCAAAAGAAGTAAAATTTCTAGGCTCAAAGCAAGGAATGTGTTTGTACGTAGGAAAATTGGGCAAAATGAGTCCTGAAACAGCAATTTCAGCTCCACAGAGAAACAAATATTATCCTTCCACGTTTAATGGCACCTGTCCCTCTTGCTGAGCAGGAGATAGTGAATTATGCTGTCTCCACACTGATGACTTTAAATTCCCTCAGGCACAGTCGACTGTGGTGCCACTTCACCCTGAAATCTTTTCTTTCAATTTTTTTGCAAAAAGGAAGAATGCCTTGATGCTTGTAGCTTTTCTTCTGATTATTTAAAAAATGAAAGTCTTTCCAGGCAATTGTCCAAACCCAAGAGCTTAAATTAAAATGCTCATTTTCAGAATTTCTCATGTAATTCCCTATTTGAATTGAGGGTATAGATCTTTACTTGACTAATCATGAGACAAAGAGTAATGAATCCTTCTAAAATTTCAGACCAAATGCGAATCAAGGACACTTAGCGGAGATGAGTGGTACTGTTGTGGCTCTCGGGAAGAGGCCTCAGGGCAAGCCAATCATTTCGTGATCTGTGCTGTGCCAAGACCTAGCTTTCTTTATTCCATCAGTGCATCCATTGTGGGAGGTTATGTTCATCGTTGTACTTCGTTACTAATCCCAGAAGGAGAAGAGTGTGATTGCCAATATTGTTACTTTTCATAATGAACCAAATCATAAGCATATATGCAGTTATGATGAATGACTGTTGGATGTCGAGTATTATAGGCTATGCTTGCAATTTGTCTGTCAATTACAGAACTAATACACGATGTGAATACAACATTCCACAACATCTTTTCATAACTTTCATGAAGGGTCCTTCTAGATGCAAATTTTTATTTATGTAATTCTCATAGGATGTAATTGGACACAGTCTCTGCCTCCTAAGCAAGAGGTTTGTTGTAAACACTGTCTCGCAATTACCATACAGTTAAATGACTAAGCACAAAAACTCGCTCTGCTATCCACAGAAATGGCCACACCTACAGCTGGTATTAACATGGAGGAAATGGATCTGCCTCTCACCCACATCCAGGAAGTCAGGCACAGCAAAATGGCCCAACCATGACAACATTTCGGTAAGGAGAGAATTAATTGGTGCTGTCTGAGTGACAAAGGAATTTATATGTTAGGTCCTGTTTTCCCACTCCAAGGACAGGCAGGTGCAATGAAGAAGAATGGGGAGAATTCATTCACAAGAACAAGGGAAGACATTCTCCAAGTGTCCTTGGATGAGATGTTTGAAGGCTTTCACATTTTTCTTTCCCATTACCTCGTCTCTTGTGGCCTACCAAAGAATACACAGATATTGATTTTTAATGAAGTGTGCTTGTGAAACAGTGATCATATCTTCACAACTCCCATCACCTTGACTTCAG
Organism: Artibeus jamaicensis; assembly: GCF_021234435.1. NCBI lineage: Eukaryota > Metazoa > Chordata > Mammalia > Chiroptera > Phyllostomidae > Artibeus > Artibeus jamaicensis. Next base: position 23,349,711 of record NW_026521883.1, read on the forward strand.
AAATAACATCTATTTCTGAAGAGACTTTTGCTAGGACTGGAAAACTCAGAAAATGTCACCAAACATGCTACCGACAGCAGACAACGACTGCTTCCTTCTGGATTTCACTCTTCTCCCCCAAAGTTTATCATTTCACGCTGATAAGGGCTGCAGCCTTTTGGTGTAGATTTACTGTCATTAGCTCTCTCTCCTGTCCCGACTGTGGCTCCCTCACAATGTTACTCTTTCCAAGTCTTCCACGTTTCTTATCAATGTCAGCAGATAATCCCACCGTTTGAACCCAGAGATACCAGCAGGCATGCCATGCGTGGGAATTCTCTCCACATCCTGAAACTTCTGCGGCCGCCTCTATGTCCCATTCTTCATCCACACATTTGTTGTCTCTACCTGTCTTCACCGCTTCTCTCTGGATACAGTGGAAGTGGTATTTCTCTTACAGGGAAGCTAAAGCCTCTGAATTCTGGATCCCGCCCTCTCATAGCTCCTCTCTCCTATACTTTCAATGTTTAATACATCTTTCCCATCAATATCTGAAGTAAAAAAAACACATTTCAACTTTTCTTCAACCTTTCTACTCCTTGGAAATCAAACTTTTCAAAAAATATTGCTTCCAACTCTTGTTATCTTCTGTGTTAGCCAGTCCACAAAAGTGACCCTACAATGAACCTGGTGTGCATGTCCTTGTTTAGTCCCCTCTCTTTGAAGCTAGACTGGACCAGTGACACACTTTTTGACTGAAAAAAAAAGTAGGAAAATGATATTGTCTAACTTTTGAAGTTAGGTCAGAAAAGGCCTTGCACTTTCCACCTGGGTCTCCTGGACCACTCACCCTCCCAGAAGCTTGTCAGCATGTAAAAAGTCCAAAGATTACCCTGAGATTACTATTAGAAAATCCAAACTGGCTATGTGGAGAGGCAGTGTGGAAAGAACGATCTCTAGCCAGCCCCTTGTAGCTCCTGTCACCCAAGGTGAGGCCCCTGCCACGTAAGTGAGGAAGCCCTCTTAGACATTCAACCCAACAAGACCTGCAGTTGATTCCAGCTCCAGTCAAGGTCTGACTGCCACTGTGTGAGACATCTTGTGTTGGTTTCTGGGGGATGCTGTAACAAAGTACCACAAGCCAGAGAGCTTTAAACTGCAGAAATTTATTCTCTCACAGTTCTGGGGGCTTAGAACTCCGAAATCAAGATGTCGGCAGGGCTGTGCACCTTTGAAACCCATAGGGCAGAATCTTTCCTTGCCTCTTGCTAGCTTCCGGTAGTGGCTGTCAGCCCTTGGCATTCCTTGGATGGCAACTGTGTCTCTTTGATCCCTGCCTGTTTTCACATGGTGTTCTCTCAGTGTCTTTCTCTCATCTTCTTATTAACAGCCCACTCACCTTCAGGGTGATTTCATTTTAACTAATTGTTTCTATAAAGACCCTGTTTCTAAATAAGGTTACATTCTGAGATATTATTTTTGAGAGACACAATCCAGCCTGCAACAAAACCCAGTCTATATAGCCCTGTTGAACCCAGTCAACCCACCAAACTGTGAGAGATCATAATAAATGATAATTCTAAGCCACTAAATTTTAGGGTGGTTTGTCTCATGGCGAAAGATGACCGGAATGCCTTTCTTTACCCTAATCTACTTCCTGTAGTCTGGGTTCTGCCAACACACTCTTTTGATAAGGTCACCAGTGACCTCCTTGGTGTTAGATCCAACAGACAGAGGTGCTGTTCCAGAAGGGTGACATAGCTTATATAGCTACCTCTTTTCCCCTCCGAAGTTCATCAAAATGACCAAAGGAATCTGTGCTTAAGAATAGAATCATCAGGAGTTTGTTGCTGGGCTTTGGCCAAGATAGAGGATTAGGTAGATACACTTTGCTTCCTCGCACAACCACATGAAGGACAACAACCAATTTAAAAACCAGAAACAACCAGGACTGCTGGAAGAATTGAATTGTATGGAAGTCTGACAACCAAGGAGTTAATGAAGAAACATTCATCCAGACAGGTAGGAGGAGGGGTGGAGACAGGCAGCTGGAGGGGAGAGGATGCATGACAAAGTGACAGACTGGGCCAGGCAAGGCAGCAGCTGGTGGACTGGGTGGTCCCACATTTGCATGTGGATAAGCCAGGAGGAGCAAAGACAACACAACCCAGGGTTCCAGCATGGGAAGCTAAAGCCTCAAAACCTCTGGCTGTAAAAATCTGTGGAGGTTGTGGCAGTGGGAGAAACTCCAAGACTCACAGGAGAGTTCATTGGAGAGACCCACAGGGTCCTAAAACATACACAAAACCATCCATCTGGGAATCAGCACCAGAAGGGCCCAATTTGCTTGTGGGTAGTGGAGGAAGTGACTGAAAGCAGAGAAGAGCCGAGCAAGCAGCACTGTTCCCTCTTGGGGCCTCCCCCATGTATGCCACAGTGCAGAGACATGGTTTGCTCTGTCCTGGAGAATACCTAATGATTCCCCTCCCCCCTTGCAATGTAACAGGCGCGCTGAGACAAAGAAATATGGCCCAAATGAAAGAACAGATAAAAACTCTGGAAAAAAAATACAACTAAGTGATGAACAGATAACCAACCTATTAGAGGCAGAGTTCAAAACACTGGTAATCAGGATGCTCATAGAAATGGTTGAGTATGGTTGCAAAATGGAAGGAAAAGTGAAGGCTATGAAAAGTGAAATAAAGAAAAATATACAGGAGACCAACAGTGAAAGGGGGGAAACTGGGACTCAAATCAATGGTTTGGAACAGGGGAAGAAATAAACATTCGAATGGAACTGAATGAAGAAAAAAGAATTCAAAAAAATGAGGAGAGGCTCAGGAATCTCTGGGACAACTTTAAATGTTCCAACAACCAAATATTTGGGGTGCCAGAAGGAGGAGAAGAAGAGTAAGAAATCGAAAGCTTATTTGAAAAAAATAATGAAGGAGAACTTTACCAATCTGGTGAAGAAAATAGATTTCTAGGAAATGCCAGAAGTTCAGAGAGTTCCAAAGAAATTGGACCCAAAGAGGAATACAACAAGACACATAATAATTATACTACTCAAGATTAAAGATAAGGAGAGAATCTTAAAAGCAGCAAGAGGAAAGGAGACAGTTACCTACAAAGGAGTTCCCATAAGGCTCTCAGCTGATTTCTCAAAAGAGACCTTACAGGCAAGAAGGGGCTGGAAAGAAGTATTCAATGACATGAAAGGCAAGGACCTATATCCAAGATTGCTCTAACCAGCAAAGCTTTCTTTTAGAATGGAAGGGCAGATAAAGTGCTTCCCAGATAAGGTCAAGTTAAAGGAGTTTATCATCACCAAGCCCTTGTTATATGAAATGTTAAAGGGACTTACCTAAGAAAAAGAAGATCAAAACTATGAACAGTGAAATGACAAACTAACAACTAGAACAAGAACACAGAAATGGATATCACACGGGTTATCAGCAGGGAATAAGAAGCATAAATGGTAGGTAAAAAATAGACAGGGGGAGTTAAGAATAGTATAGAAAATGGAGAAGCTAAAGAACTGATATGTATGACCCATGGACATGAACTAGGGGTGGGCGGGAAAGCTGGTGGGAGGGGGATGCAGGGCAGAGGAGGATAACGGGGAGAGAAAATGAGACAACTGTAATAGTATAATCAATAAAGTACACTTAAAAAAGAGAATAGATCTCACCTTTAACAGGAAGCTAAACAAGAAAACAAACAAGCAAGCAAAATATTACCAAAGACACTGAAATAGAGAACAGGGAGACAGTGACCAGAGGGGAGAGGGGAGGGAATTTCAGGGGAAAAGGGGAAGGATTCACCGGAACAAGTATAAAGGACACATGGACAACAACTAAGGGGGGTGGAAATGGGAGGGAGGTGGGGAGTACTGGAGGGGGGTGGGCTGGGAGGGGAGTAAAAGACAGAAAACTGTACTTGAACAACAATTAAATAAAAAATTTATTTAAAAAAAAGATAATAGATTTGCCAACCCCCTGAAAAAACCAAGAAGGGTGACATTAGCAGAACAGAAAGTCACAGTACTTCTTAAAGATGGAAAGCAGATGGCATTGGATTGAAAGAGGGAGTGAAAACATACCCAAGGAACCCCTAGCTGAGGAGGGGACCAGTCGCTGCTGCACAGAGCCCAGGGAAGACCCCAGGCTGAGTCGGCAGGGTCGGGATGCTCTGTCAGGGTCGGAGCCAGCCTCCCTTCCCTCCTCATCTCATGCTCCGTGCAGAGCAGCTGGGGGAGACATGCTCCCTCATCTGCAGTGGCCACAAAAATAAAGCAAGGCCTTTTCTTGGGGGCCTTCTACCATGAATATTGGAGTCAGAGGGGCAAGGGGTAGTGTTCTTGATAAAGGCAGGCTCTACAGAGAGGAAGGGAACAAATTAGAGAGGAACACAGAGCAGGAAGACATAGAAGGAGCAGGAGCAGGAGACACAGAAGGACTTCCCAGACACTTACCCTCGCCTGCTGCCCCAATCCAGGAGCGCATGCTGCCCTCTACTGTCCAGCCACCCTCACACCCTGACCGGAGCGGACCCTCATGGGACTAACCCAGACCATCCACACATGACAGTGCAGCGCAGTTCAGAGCAAGAGACAACATCCATTATTGCAGACTTTCTCAGTGTTGGCCCTGTGGACATTTGGGGCCAGACAACTCCCTGGTGAGGGTGCCTGCCCTGTGCATTGTAGGAAGTAGGACAGACAGCAGTCCTGTCCCCTCCCACAAGATGCCATAAGTATCCCTCCTGCTTGGGGTAGTGACAACCAAAAATGTCTCCAGATATTTCCAAATTGCATCTCTATTGAGAACCATTACATTGAGTTCATGACTAACAACCCTCTTCTCTGGCTTTCTGCTTATTACCAGGAGACTATAAAACTCAATTCTCCAGGAAATACTGCTCATGTTTAATTGTAACTGCCTTCTCAGCCGCTACTCCCACTTTCTAAGTTCTTCCAGGGACTTGACTTCGCTTCCCAGACAGAGCCGCAACGGAGGCGCAGGCTTTCCGACAACATCCAGATGCTGGTCTTCACAGCGCACCTCCAAATGCCTTCAAGGGAGGCTGTCTGCCATCTCGAGTGTGTAATTTGTGTTTGCAGATGCGAGCGTTCCTGTGCCGACTGGAAACTTCTCCCAGGGCAATGATGGTTTGTGCCAAAAGCCTGAGGAGTGCGGCTTCCAGAGAGGGTGCTGGAAAGGCCGGTACCAAAGAATCCACTCCCCTAAGTTAACAGAAGGAGTAAAATGTTCTCTGAAGAACTGTGGCAGTAAAGAGAACAGGCTAAACTTCCTCCTTCAGACAGTGGGCCTTGCTGGAGTTTCATGAGAGTTCATTGCTTCTCTCTGAAAAGGAAGCGTTCCCAGGAAAGGTGAGACCAACCTGCACCTGGGAGGAGATCCTCAGGCTCCAGGTACCCCGGAGAGGGGGGTGGGGTGGAAGAAACTCTTAGAGAGGAGAGGAGAGGCTTGGTTGGGGTGGGGACCGAAGTCCTTTGTGGGATGCTGGGAGCAGGCTGACTCTCACTGGAGAGACTGGGAGTATGTGCTGGGGGTGGAGGACAGGAGCAAGGAGAAGTGGCCCCTTTGGCTTGGTCTTTCGATGGGGGGGATGGAGAAGGGCTTTGGCTTTGTTTATATTTATAAACAAAGTTTAATCACAACACAGCCACACTCATATCATCTACGGCCGCCTACACTGACAGATTAGTGGCCAGAGACCAAACATGACCTGAACATTTAAGATATTTACTGTCTGTCCTTTACATGAAAAGTTTGCTAACCAAGCTCCAGAACATGGAAGGCAGAGTCGTTTTTCATGCCCCCCAGGTGCGATAGCTGTACTTAAACAGGGGGTGAGATTGTCAATAAAAGACTGACCGTATTTGAAGAATACACATTTAGGTTTCCTTACTGTTCCAGTAAGTGCGGGTTTTCGAGAGGTCTAGAGTGCTGCCACGAGGGTCTTTTTGTGGTCCCTCAAGGCTGCAGGGACGCGAGGCAGGAAGAGGATGGGTGGGATAAGCAATGTGCAGCTGGAAAGCGTGACGACAAGGTGACGAGGCTGCTTTGAAAACTCAGGGCAGCTACTCAGGTAGCTGGTGGGATGAGGCGGGGTGGAGGGGGCCTCGTCTCCCAGGGTCCTTCTCCCTCTCAGCTGTCTTGTCTTCTTCCATCTCTGCTCCTTTCCCACCGAGGCCCCTCTTGCTGTCGGGAGGGGCTTCCTCCTGAGGTCACCTATCCCAAAAAGCCAAAGCCCTTCTCCTGGTCTGTTGGTCCTGTACCATGATCAGCTCTGCTCTTCCCTTCCCGGCCCACATACCCAGACCCCAGAGACTTCTGCATGTAGCCCACTCTTGGCAGTCTTTCTGACTCACTGGGCGAAACACTTTGGGGAGAAGGGAGGGAATACAGACACAGACCGGTCTTGTGAAAAACAAACAAACAAAAACTGTCAAATTGCATTTGAAACTCTCACCTGCAGTTAAATACAGTTCTAGCACAAAACAGTTTTCTTTACAAATTGATGACTACAGGGTTGGGGGGCTTGTGAACACATCTGTTCCATAGGCTATTTTGTTGAAGAAAATTTGCTTAATTCAGCGAAGCACTATTACTATACACTAGCTGCTAGGGCACGAAGGACGCCATGCTCGCAGAACACCACTCCATGGTGTTTGGTCAGCTCTGGCTGCAGGTTCAGCCAGAGCTGAACCTGCCAGAGGCTGCAGGTTGGGTCCCTCGTCCAGGCATGAACAAGAGGCAACAGATCGATGTTTCTCTCCCCCTCTCTCTCTTCCTCTCTCCTCCTTTCTCTAAAAATCAATAAGCATGTCCTAAGGTGAGGATTAAAAAACACAGAAAGAAGAAAGGAAAGAAGGAAAGGAAATGTGTGTTTGAAAACGGTTTACCTCTGCAGAGGTAAACAGTGATTGGAGATCAGATCATCTGGATAACAGACGACCTAGCGTTTACTTGCAGTTGTCTGATACTTTAAGGAACAAAGTGCTTTCAGAGCCGTGGCCACATTTAGTCTCCCAGCCAATCTGGGAGGTAGATGAAATACTATTTATTTGGAAAAATGAGTAAGTTGAGGCCCAGTGAGCCCACTGCCTTGCTAACCAAGGCTACACCAGTGTCGTTCTTGGGATTTTCCCTGGCATTTTTGCTGCATTTTCTAAACTAGAAAACACTAGTTCTCATCTCATAATGGGCCCTACATCATTCCTTGCAAGAAGCCCTTGAGCACGTAACCCACTGAGCATGATCTGCGCACCCGGTGAAGGATGTATCACACTTGCATCTGAAAAGGGCCTGATAAATGGCATCTAATTAACTCATGTTAAAGGCTCCTTGTGTCATTTTAAAAATCCGTGGATATTTAAGATGTTCTTTCTTTTTTAAACTGTAGGAAGGGCTGCTCGTTTAAAAAGGCTGGAAAACAAACCGACAGGGGGACCGAAGTGGGCACGGCAGGATTTGGGCGAGCCACAGGGGCCTTGGGTGGGGTGCCACCCTGCAGGGATGCCCGTAGCCCCACGGCTCCTTCGCTCGGTCAGCGAGCCATTGTAATGCCACGGAGGAAGGCTGTGTGCCTGGTGGTTAGGGCCGCAGGCCAGAGCCAGAGAGGTCCTGAGCACATTTTCTAAACTTTTCTCAACTTGACACTCTATGCATAGAAAACAGTTCCTACTTTACAAGGTTGTTGTAGGCATTGAACAGCATAATTAATTTTCAAAAATTAGCACAGTGCATAGCCCACAGTAAGTATACATACATTTCGTTATTCTTATCAATAGTGTCATTGGTACAAATAATACACGTTTGCTCTCTCCCCTACCTCACTCAGTATTCTCCTGATTTCTGTGCAAAGACGCTGCGCAGTAGAGGCGTTCTACACTTGCAGAAACCTGTTAGAGGAAAGGTGGTCTGTCTTTGTCTTTATTTCTTGCAACACAGTGTTCTTGTCCCTATTAAACTAGCAACAAGCCCTGGGCCATATTAACTTTTCAAGATGAGGACAGGCTCCCACACTGGGGCTGTCAGAGAGAATTTGGGGTGTGTGAGCCATTTGCGTGAATCAGCCCTGACAAATCGGATTTACAGACTTAAATAATATTGTGATATTTACCAAAAGTATATATCGCAAGTTAAGACACCTCCGACAGGCACACATTGATTGCCTATATTAACCAGGTGGTATAATTTAGCTACCACCAGCAACAAAATGCTTACGCAAGGCAAACCTGATCATAAATAATTCCCATTTCAATGCATTTAAAAATCAAGGAAGACCTTTGTTCGAAGTTTGCTCAAGGTGACACGTCTACTATAGTATGTCAGGTCACATCAGGTTTCATTTGGGTGTCAGGAGAAGATCTGACTTGACATAAACAGATGCCAAACAAAGCGTTAAAGCAATTTCACCAGGTGCCAGTGTATTAAGACAGACAGAGGGATGAGAGAGACGCATTGCCCGCATGTACCCCCTGAGTCTCTGGTGCGTGTGGGGCTTCATCAAGACCGCCAACATTTCTGAGCAGAATCAAGAATCATGACTTTGAAAGAGACCCCCAGAAGCCACTTGTCTAGCAACCCTGGAGCAATGTTATTGTTTGAGAAAGGCGTGGTGTGGTCTGGCTCTCAAAACCTATTTGTTGAATGAATAAATAAAGAAAAAAATAATTTGTACCTTCTATCCCCAGAAGGCTGCTTTGCCCTGGGGGCATGAGAGGGGCCAACAAGTCTTATCCACTCATTTATTAATTATACACACTGCCCACTTTTAACGAAGATTTGTAGCAGCTTACAACAAAAGACTGCAACAATGAAGAGCCTTATCTTCAGTCATCTCTTGCATGGTTTTTTAATCACTATCTTGATCATTAAAAAAACAGTATTAAATGTTTATTTGCATGGAATGTTATGCCAGGGGCTAAATAAATCAGGCCGAGTTTGGCTCAGACCTCTGTACATTTCTGTTCAGTTTGCACTGACAAATATTTACTCAGGACTTTCTACCCATAAGAGCTGTCGGGCAGTGTGGGGCTGGCAGAAATGAACCCCAAGTGAACCCTGCCCTGCCTTGAAGGAGGAAGGAGTCTGGGGCAAGGGTATGTGGTAGTGATCAGTGTGGACAGCACCCTTAGATCCCCCCATGCCAGGCAGGGTTGCAGAGATGTGCCATGGAGGAAGGTCAGGGGACATTGCATCTGCTCACAGTGTGTCCTAAAGAGAAGCCAGCTGAAGCAGATAAAGCTTCAGGCAAAGCTGTGAAGGAGACCTCAGCTTTCTCAGACACTTCCCTCCCCTCCTGGCACCCTCTGCCTCCTCTTTCCCTGCCTTCACTTCCCATCTGGACACCCTAAGCCCTACGGCTGCCACAGCCACCTGGCTTCACCTTTCCCAGAAGACTGGGATAAAAATGTCCATTTCCACAGGACTCTGTTCTCCACTGGCTATCACCAGAAACAGTGTCGGGAACCTAACTGGTCTGTGACCAGGGCATGTCTGGGACTCTCTGATTTTGAAAGATGATCAGGCCTGGGTCTAGAGTAACCTTGCAGAATGTGGGCTCCTAGAGGCCTATCGTTAGGGAGAGAGCTTTCTGGAGTGAGAGGTTTCCTCAAATCCAAGACCCAAACAACTTCCAGCCCCATGTACCTGGGAGGCAAGGAGTCTCCAGAAAAAACATCCTCAGAGGGAGAGTCTCACCAGCAGGAGACGTGCCCTAGCTCCCGATGCAGACTGTAATGGGGAGAAAGAACCTCTTCAGCTACAGTCCTTCATTCAATGGAGCAGCAGTTTTTAAACTGTAGTTTATAAAAAAAATCCCCTGGGAAGCTTGCAGCAGCCAGATCCCGAGGCTCCATCCCTGAAAGTCCTGTTTCTTCAGGAGGTCTGGAGTGAGTCCTGGAACTCGAATTTTTAACAAGTGTTATAGCAGCCTCTGAGGAAGTGGTCTTAGAGCCACCCTTGGGATGTGATGTCAAGGGGGACATCCATTCTAGAGGAGGTCTGGACGAGCAGGACTGTGTGTGTCTTGTTCATAGGTGAACTCCTAGCACCTAGAACAGTGCTTAACTTCCATAGACACTCGGTAAACATGTGATGATTGGATTCATAAATGGCACCCTTGCAGGTGTTTCCTGGCACCCTGTGGGAATATTTTTTGGTGAATGGTAGCTTCGGAGAAGGGACAAATGACTACATAAAGGACTCTTGCTTGTGCCGATGTGGAATGGGTGGCAGAGAACTAGTGTGGAAGCGGAGAGTAGAAATCGCATATGGATCTTGCCCTTTCCTGGAGAAGTTGATAGGCTGAGGGTGAGGGACCAGACTGGGAAGAAACACTTATCCTGAGAATCACAGATCTGCTTAGCGCGTCACCACTCACCCTCCTCCCCAGCCTTTCAGAGGAAAGGAAGCTGGCAAAGAGAAGCGGCGACGAAGGCAGGACTTCAGGACTGAGGCGGAGTGAGCAGCGGGAGGGTTCCGTGCACTCAGGGCCATCTCCTCCAACCTTCAAGCGACACCGAGCAAACTTAACATCACAACCTAGAGGCAGCTACCTCTTCCACTTAGTGTAGAGCAAACCCCAAACAGACTGCTTTTGGCCAAGGCATTTACCCTGCGGCGTTTAGCCGATTGTCAGGTCAAGTTTATTTATTTATTTTGTCTTCTGACTGGCTTTGATGAAAAACAAGTGTCAATCTATCTAAGAAAAGAAAATCCTACAACTTCTTTCAAGGACTCCCTGCTGGGCCTTTTAACCCACTGTCAGAAATTCTCATGCCTTGTGTGTGATGTCGAGTTAGGAGACCAGAGAGAGCAACGCCCACACCCCCTGGACTGCGTCATTAGACTTTCTAAAGGCTCCACTGGGAGCGGGGGTGGATCTGGGCTCCGGCAGTTGCTCTTGGCAGGACCGGCTGCCTTACAAACCTTAGAAACGTCTCTGATGGCTCAGTTGACATTTGGCCTTGTCTAGTTTCCTTTCACCAGCGGGATGAAACAGGGCACGGGACATTGGCTGGTGAAACTGGACTTCTTCCCAAAATCATCCTGCTTGAGGAGGCAATAAATAGACCCGGAATTTGTTTTGGACAATCCGGAAAAATTCCTCAATCAATGTCTTCTTCCCCAGAGTTTCAGATGAAGGTGTCATCTAGGGATTGCCGCGTGTGCATGCCTAGTCCAGTGCAAAAGGCTGTGAGACCTCGCTTCTATCTGATAACGTGACCTTGTACAAGATACGTTCCCCAGACTTCAGATGCGCATCTGTAAGTGGAGTGGGTTTGAATGTGACTTCTCAGAAGGTTTCCACGGCCACTTGACCTGAGGGAGTGCCTCCCGTTCCACCCAGACGCTCTCAACCGCATTCCCTGGTTTCATTTTTTGAAAGCACGTATGCCTGAGACAATCTTGTTTATTTGGTAGTTTTCTTGTTCACAAACAGTTCTGTTATGACCCACCATGCGATCCTAAAACTCAAAATGTGTGTGATACTGCGCAACACAAACCTCAAGGCTTTCAGGAAAAATGGGGTGGTGGGCCCAACATTCAAAAAGTTCATCGGTGAAAACACGATGGACACCCTAGAAATGGCACGGGGAGGGTTGCAGCCTGTGAGTGAAGGGGTGCAAGGAGCGTTGTGTGAACTCAGACAAACAGCTACGGTTCCAGACGTACTCAAACCACAGGCAGAGACTTAAGGTAGCTGGTGGGCATCCGAGGCGTGTATACACGTTCAGTTTGCATGTTCCCATGTGACACGGTTTAGCCGGGTGAAGTTTTCTGCCTTCTTTCGTTTCTCATAAATGACATCATGCATAAGAAAACATGAAATTCTCATTGTGCTCAAATCGTTCCCTAAGGTAACAGTTGCTTTGGAATCAATTCACATTTTCAAAACAGAGGTCTGGTAGCATTTGCTCCAGGTACTGGAATTTAAGCTCAATAACATCAGGGAACTTTTTAATTTATTGCTCTATTACCAACGTCTGAAGAGCCCGGCCCACAGGAGACTTTCCATCAGCTTTCCTGGAGTAGACCTTCCTACAACTTTCTTCTCTCCCCAGATACTGGTTAGACCTTTTCAAGGGCCCCTCTCACTGGTGTGGGGGGTGCATTTGGTGAAAGCAGTCATAGCAGGATGAGAGGTGTTTCCAGACTGCTGTGCTGGGGGCATGTAGTCTTTGAAGACAAACATACAAATAATAAAAAACTACTACAAATGATAGTGATGTCCACCTCCTTTGGCCTTTGTAGTCATGAAGATATCTAAGCCCCCTTCTACAAAATGCAAATATTTTGATTCTAATCACGGATTGTTTTGAAGAGTCAGTGCAGGACTATCGTTAGAGGTAGGACCCCAAACACCGCACAGAACCCTGCGCTGGGTGGAATGGCACCGGGCCTCCATTCCCTGGTGAATGGCAGAAGGCTGAGGTCTAGCTGTACGCAGGCAAACTGGCTGGGAAATTCTAGCTTCTATCACTACTCTCCTTATAAGTATGTCTCAGATCTAGAATTTAACCACTTTTCTACTAAGTCAGAGCACAAAATTAAAAGTGGCTTTGAAAGGTCATCCCAGACAGGTGGGTTATGTCATATTCCTAAAGAGTTTGAAATTATTTAAATTTCAGGGCAATTGTCTAGCCCTGCTAAGTAAAAGGTCAAATTGGAAAGCCCCAGAAGATCTAAGGGGATGCTCTATCTTCTAAAATTTCTTTGATTTAAATTTGGAACCTAAGGAAATGTGCCACAAAATCCAAATATGGTTGAATGGCTCTGGTTTATCAGGCAAAGCAGGGACTATTTTGTTGTGATTCTTTACTTCCTCAGTAACTGCTCAATCTTATGGAGAGTCAAGTGGAGTGGCAAAGTAATTACATGGTGAGTACCATATATTTACGATTATTTATGTTTTCTAGATTGGAGTACAGGGTAATTATTTTTGGTCTTATTAAGTGCAAATTACCAAGTAGTCTTCAGGAACATGTAATTACTATGTACTGTAGTCACATGCCACTTACCAAGCAAAATGAATGCAGTGAAGATTCTATTTAATACAAGCAAAGTGGGGCACATGGTTTTCTGAAGCACAGTACAGGAAGCTACCTTCCTGTCTCGGGAGAGGAACAGTCCCTCTTAATGTCGGGCATTTCCTCAATGGACCTGACCCATGTTTCTCAAAGGTGGCTGCTTGTTAAGAACACAGATGTCTGGAGCCTGAAGAGACCAGACCTAGAGAGTCCTACCTCAGGAGGTGGAGTCATGAGGTCTGTGACTTCGCAAGTCCCCGAGGTGCTTCCTGTGCTCCCCACACTGAGCGAGCATCTGTCTGAGACTCGCAACATACCCTGACCAGCAGGATAGCCTCTAAACCCGAGGGTTGTAGGGGGTATAAAATTCGCTGCTTTGAACTGACTAGTTTGTGTTCTTTTTTGATTGTACTTTGCGAAGTATCCTTAATCCCACTAAATAGAGACCTGTTGAGTATTCCATGTGAGTTAAGTTTTCTATTATACATAGATCATCCATGTTCAATTCAATTCAAATGGTTTAGATTTTAGTGAACACACACACATACAGTCTGAAGACAGCAGGACAAAGAAGGTCCAGAGGCTGAACAGTGATCTGCCTCATGGTCAGAACAAGGGCAGACTTCATTCGACAGAACTCGTCCTGAACACTTACTGCACAAAAGTGCGGATGGTCCCCAACTTTCAGTGATTTGACTTAGGATTTTTTGAGTTTATAACAATGAAAAAGTGATACGCATTCAGTAGAAGCCATACTTCAAATTTTGAAGTTTGACCTTTCCCCAGGTTAGTGACATGTGCTGTGATCCTCTCTTGTGTTGGGGGGCATTGTCAGCTGTCATGGCCCTGTCAGCCACGTGATCCCGGGTAAATGACCCATCCCCTACAGTGGGCTGTGCACCTGCCATTTTTTGGATATTCTACTTTTGTTTTCTTCTCCAGTCATGACTATAAAATGCCCACCTATGTTGTGTTTCTTGCTTTTGGTGAAAATAGGAAGGCAATTACTTCTTGAGATAAAACTCAAAATAACTGCCCAACTGTAGGTCAATGTAAATGTTCTGAACACATTTAAGGTAGACCAGGCTAAGCTATGCTATTTAATAGGTCAGGTTTATTAAAAGCATTTTCAACTTAATGATACTTTCAATTTATGTGTGTTTATTGGCCATAACCCCATTGTTAAGGAGTATCTCTAAATTAAGTTTCTATACCCGTTTATATCAATAAGCTTGATTTCCTTAATTGTGACAGATTATCAGTGGTTAAGGGCAAAGGACCTAGAGTCAGGGGACCCCAACCTCACCATTTCCTAGTTAGGAAACCATGGTGCTGTGGTCTGAATGTTTGTGTCCCCTCACCCCCAATGCATATGTGCAAAGCTTAGCCCCCACAGGTGATGATTTTAGTAGGTGGGACCTTTGGGAGGCGATTAGGTCTTGAGGGTGGAGCCTTCATGAATGGGATTATCATTCGGATGAAAGAGAACCCAGAAAGATCCCTGCTCCTTCTGCCAGGTGAAGACTCTGAAAAGTCTGCCACCCAACGGAGGGCCCTCACCCACTGTGGTGGCACCTGATCGCAAACATCCAGGCTCTAGAACTATGGGAAATAAATTTCTATTGTTTATAAGCCACCCCGTGTGTGGTATTTTGTTAGAGCAGCCTGAACAAATTGAGACATTGGGTTAAGTTACCTCTGCAGCTCACTTTCTTCACTGTAAATTAGGAATAATAATGCCTATGTCAGAGGGATATTTTGAGAAAAAAATACCGTAATGCAGGCAAGGTGCTTAAAGTACTGCTCTAGCACATCTAGAAAAGCCTTGAAAATTAGCTATTATCGACGTATTAAACATAAAAATACTACAGTTATATATTTGGCAATTGCATTTTCTTCCTTACTCCCATTCTGAAAAGAAAAATCAATAAGACAATTTTTATACTTATCTTTCCTCTCACATTTTAAAACTCCAACCACACTGACAGGCAAGAGCAGAACATGCTTTGTCCTTGACAAGGCAGAGAAAAGGTTAACTTTTTGACTTCAAAGGAAGCCAGCTGGAGAAGCAGACTGTCTGCTAATGGTCAGGGAGGGGCGGCAGGACCTAATTTTAGCTATCATTCTTCAATCACTGTCCCCTTTCCTCTCACAGGCCTCCCTGCCTGCCCCCACCCGCTCTGGACGCTGAGGTGGAAGACGTTTCCCGGGGGTGCCATGAATCCCAGGAGGAAGGGAAACAGCTCTACAGTAATCCACTGCCCCTTCTAGTGAATTAGCGATGCTTGTGCCCCAGCTTAAACAATATCCCGAGCACTATAAATACCAGCTTTCCATCATTTGCAAATGATTATTCGTTTTCTCGGAAACACTCATGCAGCCATGTGCCTTTCCTGCCATCTTTTGTTGAAAATGATTTTTTTTTTAGAAATGTGAAGCATTGCTATAGAAAAAGTTGAGAAAGTCCAGATACACTTTAACTCAGTCTTAAAGTAAGCAGGGATGAGGAAAGCAGAGATTAATAGTGATTGTTAGGGTGAACTCATATGCTTGTATAACTTTTTTCACTCTTGCTATTGAAGTGAAAATATCAGGGGAAAAGGAGTGAATTATGCAAATAAATATTATATTTCATGAGCCTGACATTTTCCTATAAAGATTGTGAAACAGGATGTATATTTGTGAAATGCAAACATTTTTCACTTACTAATGTTTATAATTAAGACACAGTTTCTTACTCAAACAAAAAAATCTTAGCTCTGGGAATAGAAGCATAAACAGAAACACAATTAATGCTTTGCTGACAGCAGATTTCTTCTGTGGGTAAAAGCAGCGGTCCACGTGTGAGTAAATACTGAGAGGTATTTTTCTGAGCACACAAACATCCGTGCAGGTAGAGTACAATCCCAGACAACGAGAGCTCAGAAACAAAGGGGACACCTGACTGCTCAGAGCTGAAACCCGCGTGGAGCCTGTTTGGTCCCGAATTAATAAGCATTGCAGAAAGGGCTTGGGCAGCACAGTTTGGACACAGTTTGGACACAGGAAGAATGAAAGAGGATTAGTCCTTACACCACGCCAGAGAAAACCCTGCCTGAGAGTATTCTGCCAGTGCCTACCTAGCCCAGGCCCACGGAGTGAACATTGGAATAAAAGAAGCCTTAGAATCACAGCACTGGAAGAGGCCTTCATAGTCCTCTAATCCAATCCTCGATTTGCCAGCAGCATGAACACTGCAGGGACGGCTGGTCAAGTTGCCTCTGCGTCCAGTGACGGGCAAGGCTCAGCTGGGTCGGTCCTTATTTGGAGCTGTGTGAGGATGTCAGCATGCCCAGGTCCTGAGATAAATTCGTTGTAGTAGGGAGCTGATCAGATCACCTCATGCTCCCTTCCTCCACACTCATCATTGACATCTCTCTAGTTTGCATCTGATGCTACCCCTAGGGGGCGTGCCTTGGTGCTGGGCCTGCATTAGCCCCTATTGGTGGGTATTTGTCCCTTGGCCTCCTTTGCCTGAATGGGAAAATGTGCTGAGTTCAGGGGCACTTGGACCATTGTCCTAACAAGTCATTTTGCTTTTCCATTATTTCCATTGTATGCATATATCTCTATAAGTCTGCATTTAAGAAAGTGAATTCCCAATTAGATTCTAAATATTGCAGAAGGTGAGTTTCAGTTAAAATTAAAAATAAGTACAGATAATAAATTGGTTCCTGAAAGGTTTTTTTAAAAGAATAAATCATGGTCAATTAGTAATGCTGTAAAAAAATTGCAGTTTAAAGGAATGATATCATGGTGAATCATTTTGATACGTAAAAAAATTGTGATGAAAACATTTCATGTAAAGAAATCCAGAATTTTCTTTATCATGGCACCTTATCCAGCCAGAATGGGAAAAGCCTGGAGGTAGAAAAGAGGGTAGGTATTTATTTAAATAATACATATCAAACTCTTACGATGTGTTCTTTTCTGTTAATTTTTAAATGTGCATGTCCCTTTGCCACTGCTCCATCTACAAAGGTGAGATAACACAATGTTTATTGATTGCTTTACAAGATCCCCTGGAAGCTACCTCAAAGCTCTCACTGCTGGAACACTCCCATCTTGCACTAACCAGCTTCCATCCACCCGTGGCTACCTGTGCTTTTTAGCCTGAGTTCCTGATGCTTGCTTCACTCCTACATTTTGTTGACACTTCAGCTAAGACTACCTTGCTTCTCTTAATGACAGTATTTCCACCCGCTCCCTGCCCATCAGCTTTCCAATCTACCAAGGACTAGGTGTTGGGAGGAAGGCATGCTTGCTCTGATCTTCTTTCAGTACCCTCCAAAGAATGAGGAGGAGATTGGAATAGATTACTAAATAATGGATGCAGTTGATTCATTTCGATGAATGAAATGACAATTGCGTCCACAGTGCCCTTGTTTCCATCAGCCCAGTGATCTGATCCCCAGATCTGGTTTCGCTTCATAGATACAGCTCCGTGAACACCATTGGAAAGCCTTCTCCTTCAATGCACATTCTGGCATCGTAGTTTTAATGTTATGCTGGCTTGTGAAGAAGCTACAGATTCTTTGGACTTTATCATTTGAACCAGGGTTTAGCCAAAAGGAAAACTGATTAGACGTTTTCAGGGCAGAGCAGTGTATTCATACCCAAATAAGACTAAACAAATACCACTCACTGCATACTGATCATTCTTGGTACTGGATGGGAACAGAAGGACACCAGAACCCCAAGGAGAACAGTCTCCATGCCGAGAACCGAGATCTTCCTCCATAACCGTGCGCTTCTCTCACAGTCTGCCACATCCATCAGGCTTTTGGCTTAATGATAAAGATAATTACCAACCACGCAGTCCTAATGCATGCCAGGCGCCACACCACCGGCTTCATGAGCTACATCTCACCAATTCACAGCAGCCCAACTGACTGACCGGGTGCTGTCGCTCTTCCTGTCGTTATGGAAACAAAGGTCAAGTGACTTTTTCAGAGTCAAACAAGTCATTGGTGGAAACAAAATTTAAATCCAGTTTCCTTGACACTGGAGCCTGAGACCTTGAGTGCTGGGTCTGGAAATCTAAGTGCTCTAGATGCCACTGGGCTCAGGAGAACAGTAATGGAAAGGACAGCCCCGTGCAGACTGGCTCTGTCACAGAAGACTGGATGGCTTTGCTCTGGGAACAGTGGGGTCCACATGGCATTGGTGAGGAAGGGTATAGTGAGATCCAAAGGATGGAGGAGGAAACAGATAGTGATTTGGATGTCACTTAGATGTCAACGTTAAAAGACGGAGGGTTTATAGTTGGGTAGGTAGGACTGATTCCTGAGGAAATTTAAAACGGGGCTGAGCTCAGACAAGGTTCGTCACCTGTAAAAAGTCCAGGTGATGGTGAGGTGTGTTTTCACAGTGGCATTTCAGGAAGATTCATTGCCATGTTGGTGATGAGAGAGGGCAGGAAGGAAGGGCAGCAACGACAAACCCCAGTGTCTCCGTGAGACTCAGGAGGAAGACCCGGACCAGGGCGTGGTGGAGGGACCGCACAGGATGGGACATTTTTATCTGGCATCTCAAAAGGAGAAATGATAGGGCTTGACAGATTAATGGGATGCACTTTTAGCAATTAAAAGAATGGAATTTAATTCAACAACAGTTTGTCATGTTAAAATAATTTCTCTGTACTGGGGGCGGTTTCCAAATAGTTTCTTTAGCATGCATTTTGTAACTAAACCTTGCTTGTTTTATAAAGTGTATTTTTAATGTTTTATTTCCCTAACTTTGTCTTATAGAATAAAAAACTATAACATGCCAGTTGTTTGAAAACTTTTCTTATTAATTGGTGATATTTCATTTTTAATTAAGTGTGTTGTACAGTTCAGCTGTTGATTGCTGTTACATTACAACATTTTAATGGCTCTTTGTTTCTCTGACTTAACTTACAAATTCACATTTGTCCCCACTGTTTTGTGCTGCTTCCTCCTGAAGTTAAGGTCTGCTACATAGTATACATTTTTTGATTTCTTTTTATCATACACAATGCTTATCAAATAGTTGGGCGTGTAAAACATTGAATAATTCAGTGATTAATTTGATTTCACAAACAAGGCTTTGTTTTTCTGCAGTGCCAAAAATGTTTAAATATTAATACTTGATATCCTTTTCCAGATGCCCCAGTCTGGCTTAGCTGTGGAATGCACGTCTGCTAAGACAGAGTGTGCCGCCTGTGACCCCAGGTCTTCCTCTCCCTCCGCTGCAGTGTCTGACCAAGGCTGAAGGGCCATTCATTGAATGAATAAATGATTTATTTACTTGAAAAAACATTTTCTTATGAAAAATACTGAGCACAGCACTCCAAACATCTGATGACTTCCTGCAAGAGCAATGGTACAGATTCGGTCCTTGTGTTTTTCTCGTACTGGAAAGAAGAGCTATGTGTGCTGGCGTGTCCGTGCATCTGTGTGCACGAATGCATGTGATTCGATTCTTTACGTGTCACCGGAGAAGAGCCTGTTTCTGAAAATTGATCCTGGTTGTCTCAGAAATCAGGGGAGAGAGAGGGTGGTAGGCGTCTTTGGGGAGATGGTGTCTGTGGGGAGCCGTGCAAGAAGCGCCAGGGCCTGTGCAGCCTCTGTGCTCAATACAGAAGCCAGCGTGTAACATAACATCTTCTATAGCAAAACACCAGCAGTCTGAGTGATAATGATAAAATATGTGTGTACTTTTCTGCGTGCATGTTATACCACACTAATCAGTTCAAACACTGACAGAGATAGTAGCACACAAATAATTTATTTCTAAAGATAGTTGGGACTTTAGAAGTCTTTTAAAAATTAAAAATGACCTATGTACCTCATTTGATATATATTTGGTCAGAGGAAAGCAGCCACCATTACAGATTCATTGTAAGAAACGTTTGGACCTGGTTGCTCTTTGTAGGTGCCGTCTGATCCCGAGAGGATTGTATCAGCTGCGTGGCCCATAGCCTCGGCACCAAACAGGTGCTTCTCAGGCTGAAGATTTCAACTTCACCTAGACTCAAGAGTGATGCTGTTTTAAAGATACCACAATGTGTAATTTGGCTTCTATTTCTATAATATTTTGTACTAAATACCGGATGGGAAACTCAGCCCCAACTAGAAAATAACAGGCTTTGTTTTGTTCAAGGACTTTTTGCTAGAATAACACACCATCTTTTTGTTAGTTCCAGGAAAGGATGAACTCAAGGCTGTGCGTGTGCACACGCTCCCGTACACACTTGTATAACCTGGAATGTCCCACGCTCGGAGCCCATGTTTTCATAACTTAACCAACATTTGGGCATTTCCCATTCCTTACCAAAAACTGACCTTACAAAACTTTAACATTGTGGTTCTTGTGAACATTATCCAATGTCTATGGAACTCTAAATATGCTTAAAACATAGCTGTTAAGTAAAACTATATAACAGAATATTTTCTGCAATGTTTTCTCAGGAAACCTTCCCAGACACAGAATCGTTCTCAGCATCAGATATTTAGCTTTCTTAAACCCAGATGAAAAATCGGCGATGGCGCTGGGATGTTTCTAAATCACTCTGTAATCAGAAATGGTTAGTCCGATTCATTAATCAGAATGCAAAGGCCTATGCTTTGACCTGATGCGGTGCTCTGAACTCAGGAATTCCCTAATTAGACAGCGAAAGCAGCTGCAATTGGCCCTCTCAGACCAGTGGCCATGGCAGCCACTTGTATAAATTCCGGGAACATTAGCCTCTGAAAATATCCTTTGTTTTATTCTCAAGTGCTTTCTTCCAAATCGGGCTCTGGGATTTTTTTCTCTTCCTGTTACAGAGTGAGTATAACAATGCTCTTAAAACTGGCCTCAAATATATTTCAGATAAGTGGGCTGAGGAGTAACCTATGATCCTGCCAATTAAAAAAAGTCATGGTGAAACGCGCGAGATAAAGATTGACAGGTATCTTGTAGACAGGCAGGTGGGGAGAGGGTGGGAGGGAATTCAGATGGCATTTGTTGTTCTGTGCTGTTTTGGATTCTATACGGTCTAAAATTTATGGCAGCTTTTGGATCTGTTCGTGGAGGCGAAAACTCCCCAGCCACAGATGTATATTTGGCAGAGCACAAAAGTGTCTGCACCTTGGCCACTCTTTTCGGAGGAGCTGCAGCATTTTGAACCTTTCCCACAGCATCAGGCCACTTCATCACTGCAACTCCCCTGGCCTCTTCCCACTTGTTGAGCATTAGGCTGGACCTTGCTGTGTCTTTTGGCCACAACTTAATCATTTGGGACGACACAGCCTGGGAAGAGCTGCAAAGTACCCCAATTTGTCTTGCACCAAGGGACAGCCTTCTGGATTCAGAACTGAACGGAGCACAACTTTGGTGCAGGGGTGGGAGCATCGGGGAGGATTTACCCGACCAGATGAGGCCAGGACTAGGGGTGAGGTGCTGAGGCTGAGAAGGGAGGTGATGATCAAGTTCAAAGTCCAGTCCTTCCTGACACAGAGAGCCCTGGCAAAGTCTCAGGAGTCAAGTGGGAACTTACTTTCTTTTAGTGTAAGATATATTAAAAAGTAGACAAAAGCCAAAAGAAGAGTTCAAAAATTGTGCTGTATTTAAACGTTTACCTTTAAACAAAGCAAAGAAAAAACAAACAAACCCTGTTTATACAAAAAAACTACACAATTGTGTCATTTACAAGGTAATTATAAGATTTAAAAAACATATGTCATTGTCGAGTTCATTATTGGCAGTGTGATCTGATGATGGATCACAAATTAATTTGAAGCCTGAATTATTGCTTTCAACCCAGTCAATATACACCTCCCCCCACCGTATGCATCACTGCACTTGAAGATGACATCAAAAGCCTGATCCCAGTGAGTAATGGCTCCACCAGCCACCTGCGTGGGGGCAGGGCAGGCAGCACCAGCCAGCCTAAGGGCTCTATGAGTACAGAGGTCTCTGCATTTCCTTCACGTAAAGACTCAAGTGACTGCTGCGACAATTGAGGGAAGATGAGTAGGTCAGCAAAAGGCTCTGATATTTCTTGATGTTAAAATAAAAGAGGGCCCTGGCTGGTGTGGCTCAGTGAATTGAGTGCCATCCTGCAAGCCAAAAAGGGTGGCTGGTTCAATTCCCAGTCAGGGCACCTGCCTGGGTTGTAGGCGAGGTTCCCAGTAGGGGGTGCACATGAGAGACAACCACACACTGATGTTTCTCTCTCTTTCTTTCTTCCTCCCTTCCCCTCTCTCCAAAAAGTAAATAAGTAAAATCCTTTTAGAAAAGTAAAAAAAGAAAAGAAAGAAAAGAGGCCTTGCGTGCACACACACAAAGAGAGAGAAAAAGAAAAAGAAAGGAAACACAGGGAAATATTGCTCTCGATCACAAATTTTCAAATCTTTGCCAAAATATCCACCACAAGGAAATTTATTTAACTGATAAAGTGTGTGTATGGTCATTTGCCATGTGAGTTTCCCCTTCCAGGTACCACATCACTTGTTTCAATTTGTGTTGATTTCTCAGTTTGGTTGTCTTTTTCTTAGGAAGTCCTTCCATGACACTCCACAGCTGCTGTAAATACTGGTGGCTGGATAATTCTAAACAGCAAGTTTCAGCTTCCAGTAATGATCTCGCCCTAGAGTGTGAAGGGAAGCTAACATGTTTCACACCTTGTTCAAGAGAGCAAAGGGCGAGGGCTATTCCTTTTCCTTTCTCTGCTATACCACCTTGTTTTCTCCTCAAATGAACAAAAAACATCTTGTATTTTTCTTCAAAACTCAGATTTTTTCCAGGACTAAACTGCTAACCTTCACTGGACACAATCAGATGTGGAAACTCAGGTTTGAGGGGTTAAATGACATACTCACAGTCACAGTTTTAAGTGGTACGGCCCAGAGTTGAGCCAGGTACTTCTTTCTGATCTCAAACAGGTCCTCACTTAGTGTTAGGACAGAATGGCCTCCCTAAGAAGCTCTCTAGAATGCCTTCCTGTCCCCGAGAATGTGGGAGCTTGTCTTGGGCTCTGAATCCTTGATTCACGTACACTTTGCTATTCAATAACCTACAGATTGGTCCAAAGCACACTTACTTGATTCAAGTGCCCACACTGAGCCTTCCCTCCTCATAGTCCTTTCCTCTTCCCCATTAGCTGCCTCATACCCTTTCCATTCACTACTGTGGGCAAGAAGGGATCCCTCGCTTATTCAGTGTGGCCTGAAGTAGACCCATCCTGAGGTTAGCAGAGCAGATGGAAGCCCAAACACTGTAATCCAAAGACTTTGGAAATGCGTTCTGTTTCTTGTGGATCCAGAAACTCACAGACTTTATTGCTAGAAGTGCCCTCAAGAGATCACCTCATTCAGCCATCAGCCTTTGTCAGGTGTCAGACGTTGTCTCAGTTTGGATGATGAGGTCATGGAGACTCTGTGAGTTTACATAATCAACCTGAGGTCGTGGGCGGAGGAAGAGACTATGAAGGCCTGAAGTCCAGTTATAATAAGCTGTCTTTTTTATTAACTATCAGAATATTTCTTTGGGATTTTGAGATACTTTTAAAAAGTATTTCAAAGGTTTTGAGAGAGGGGAGAGGAGGGAAAATGAGAGAAAGAGAAATACCAACGTGTGATTGCCTCTCAAGCGCCCCCCACTGGGGACCTGGTCCAAAATCCAGGCACGTGCTGTGCCCTGACCGGGAATTAAATCATGGACCATTTTGGTTCCCAGTCTGGCAATCAATTCACTGAACCACACCAGCCAGGGAAAAATATTTAAACTTTTATAACTAAGTTGAAAACTTTTATTACTAAGTTGGAAACTAAGGAAAGAAAACATATATGTAGTGATAGGGTTGACAGCCAAGAGAGAAACACCAAAAGTGGGAGACAGTGTCTAATGGGAAGCGAAGAGATGATGAAAAAATTTTGCTGACTTCCTGGTTTGCACTGAGTTAAATATATTTTTCATTTCCAACGGTACTTTTCTAGAATTGTACAATGATGAAGATAGGAAAAAGGAAAGGGACAACATATAATACATTACACATTTGTTGTCTCTCTTAATTTCTCCCCCCAATAAAAAAAAAAAAACAACCCTAAGAAGCAGGGGCAGGGCTCCAAAACTTTATCTAAAACACTTGTGGTTAGATGTCTCCCAGATTCATGATTGTTCAGATTTTAGAAAAGGCAACACAGTACATGTATCATAAATTACAAAACACTCCCAACAGCATCTGGGAGAGCATCCTGTAATCAAACACATTTGTATTTCTTCAGCCAAAAGTATGAATGTTCTCATTAAGTGGAATTAAATGAAGACTATAAATAGCCTCTTATCAGTTTAAGTAAGGTTTTTCAGCCAACCAAGTTCAGATCAGGTCAGGTTTTGACATCAAATGAGTTATATATATATATATTTAAAGGCTCTGTTTTGAGAGCTTTCTGGGAATTGGGAATTGCTGATAAGGGAGTGGGATCCACATTAATATCCTGTGTTATAATATCACACATAAAGAAATAGAGGCTTAGAGTTTAAGTAACTGCCTATGTTCCCACAGTTCCATGCCAGGAGTGGGACTGGAAACCCAAGCCACCCTCTCTTCTCATTTCTGCCTCCTGGGAGGGGTGCTTCTCTCAGGGAATGGAGGGCAAGCTCACAGGGGCAGGCTGACACTTGTGTGCGACTTTTAACATATTCCAGGAGACTGTGCACAGCATTATGTGTGTGGTGCACAGAGCGAGGGCCTGTGAATGAATGAGTGCCAGGGGTGACCAAGGAGCAGAAGGGAGATGGTTAGAGATGCCATCAGAAGTAGGGTCTGGCTTCTCTGAGCTCATGACTAAGGTGGTGGTCGGAACCACTCAAAGGAGGCATGACATGGGTCGGGAGATGCTGATCATGTATTTATACTCATAAAAAAGGGAGAAGCTTCTACCTGCCACTTTGGTCATTGTCAAGGAGGGTGAAGGGGAGGATGAGGGCAGTTCCTTACCTACTGCCGGAGTTGTTGTTGGGAAAGGTGCTCATTGTGTGGATGGATCTTTATGATGGTAAATACCTATGCAAATGTGATACTTTTATTAATTCCATACATACTGGTTGAGCATCTTCCATACGCTAGTATAATACTAGGAACACAAAAATGCGGAAAGCTTATTTCCTGTTCTCAAGAAGAGAAAAGGCATGCAAAGAGAATGTAACACCAATTAGAGAATTGTGAAATAATGGAAAATGTATATGGCTCTCCAACACTGGGTCCTGATATGAGCACTTCTGAAATCTTCGTAATTTCCTAGGTGATAGGAATTTCTTTTGTTCTAATGAGAAGGCTTTGGGGTGCGGGTGGGAGAGTGGGGACGGGAGATTTTGGATGGGAAATGCCACTGGAAAGATCAAGCCATGATTATAAGCTTGGCATTTTTAGGCCCACCCCCTATTTTCTTGAGAAGGGAGACAAGTTGAAAATGGAGCTAATGATCAAACATGTCTATGTGAGGAACTTCATAAAATCCCAGAAGTATGGGGCTGGGAGAGCTTCCAAGTTATGTGGAAATACTGGGGTAGCAGGGAGCCTGGATAAGGTCATGGAAGCTCCACATTCCTTCCCATGTAATTTAACCCTCATCATCTGTATCGCTTATCATATGTTCTTATAATAAACTTAGTAAAAGTAAGTACAGTATTTCTCTGAGTTCTGTGAGCCACTCTAGCATATTATTTAAAACTGAAGAGGAATTTGTTAAACCTCCACAAATCAATTTGGGAACAACTGGTATCATAAAGATACTGAGTCATCAAATTCATAGAAATAAACTATTTCTCCATTTATTTATATTTTTAAATTTCTCAGCAATTTCATGCAGTTTTTACTACATAAATCTGTACTTCTTGCTAAATTTTAAAAAATTATTTTACTATTTTTATGTTTTTGTAAATACAATTTTAAATTAATTTTTCAGTTTTATCTTTGCTGGCATGTAGATAAAATTAATTTTTATAGATTGGTTTTGTATCCTGTGATCTTGTCAAACTTGTTTATTCATTCTAGAACCTTTTATTCCTGGTATTTTTCAATTAGGGCCTCTAACCCAATGTTGAATGGAAGTAGCATGAATGAACATTCTGCTTTTAGGAAGAAAGGATTCAGTCTTCTAGCATTAAACATAATGTGAGCCATGGAATTTTGTCCTTTATCACAGAGAGTAAGTTCTCTTTTATTTTTTGTTGGTTTAGAGTTTTATCATCAATGAGTGCCAAATTCTGTCAATGCCTTTCCCGTGTCTACTGAAATTATCAGGCAGTTTTTACCCTTTAGTCTGCTAATATGATGAAATATACAACTTTTTAATGTTAACTAAGCATACTTTCCTAGGATAAATTTAACTCGGTCATAAACTTAAAACTTTTTTATATTTTGCAGAAATCAATTAATTTTGTTAAGGAATTTTACATCTATGAATATTTCTCTTTCTCTCTAGCAATATGTCTTATCTTAGAATTTATTTTATCTGCTATTAAAATGGTCACATCTCTATTACAGTTAGTTTGTCTGGTGTATCTTTTTTCTTCTTTTACTTTCAACCTATTTGTCTTTGAATCTAAAGCATGTTCCTGTAAATAGCATGTACTTCCTTTTTAAAAATCAACTGTAATCATCTGCCTTTTGAGTAAGATGCTTAGTCTATTCAGAGTTATTATAATTAACAATAAGATTTTTCTCCCTGGCTGGTGTGGCTCAGTGGATTGAGTGCTAGCCTGTGAACCAAAGGCTTATCAGTTCAATTCCTAGTCAGGACACATGCCTGGGTTGCGGGCCATGTCCCAGTAGGGGGCACACAAGAGGCAACCACACATTAATGTTTTTCTCTTTCTCCCTCCCTTCCCTTTTCTTTAAAAATAAATAGATAAAACCTTTAAAAATAGTATTACTTTATTTACCTTTGTCATTTTGATATTTGTTTTCTATTTGGCCATTTCTTTTTTGTTCTGCTATTCTCCCTAATGTTAACTAAATGTATTCTGTTGTGCTATTTTCATTGCTCTGTTGATAAATATATTTACCATTATTTCTTTAGTAGTTGCTCCACTAAGATTATAACATGTATCATAACTTATCACAATATGCTCCAGAAGAATACTAACTTAGTTCTGGTAAAATATAGCAACTTGGCTCCAATATATCTTCCCTGTTTTGTGCTCTTGTGTCATGGATAGCGTATCAACATGTGTTGTAAAATCAGCAACAGCATTTTAATTGTTGCCTTTATAATCTTACCTGTTTCAAAGAAATTAAGGAATAATAAAAGAACACATACATATTTTTATGTTTTCCCACATTTAACATTTCCTATGATATTCAGTTATTTAAATTTTTGTTGGCCTTTGGTGTCATTTCCTTTCAGTTTATGTGACTTCCTTTGGTGTTTATTATAAGCCATGTCTTTAAGCACAAACACTTTACAGTCTTTGTTTATCTAGAAATGTCTATTTCATCTTCATTTTCAAAGAATGGCTTTTCTGGAAACAAAATATGTAGTTGACCAGATGTCTTTTCCCCCCTTTCAGTTGAAGGTATCGTTCCACTGCTTTCTGGACTCAATCATTTTTGGTGATTAAATTGTCTATTAGCACTTGTTCATCATTCCCCCATTTGCAGTGAGTCAGTTTTCCTTTGCTGCTTTCAAAGTTTTCTATTTTCCTTAGACTATCAACAGTTAGCCTGTAATATGTGCATGGGTGGATCTCCTTTTTTTAAAAAAATGAGATTAATTAAGCTTCTTAGACCTGTATTAATGCTTTTTAAAAGTTGAATTTGGAGAAATTGAAAGCACTATTTCAAATATACTTTTTCCTGCTCTGTATTAGTTTCCTGGGCTACGAGTAGGGTGGCTGAAACAACAGAAATGTTTTGTGTCTCAATTCTGGAGGGTAGAAGTCTGACATCGAGGAGTAGACAGGGCTGGTCCCTCTGCAGGGATGTGAGGGAGAACTGGCTCCACGCCTCTCTCCCAGCTTCTGGCAGCCTCGTCATGCTTGCCTTGCTGGGCCACCACCTTGCCTTCCTTCTGTGCGTGTCTTTCTCTACGTCCCAATTTCCCCCCTTTGTAAGAGTAGCAGCCATACTGCCCTGGGGCACATCTTAATTAATGACCTCATCTTAACCTGATTGTGTTCAAATTCCCTAGTTCCAAAAAAAAAAGGTCACATTCAGAGGCCCTGGGAGGTAGGACTCCATCAACTTTTTGGAAGACACTATTTAATCCTTTCACTCTCTCCTTTCTTCTAGAACACCGATCGTACGTATGATGTCTGCTGTAGGTTGTTCCACAGGTCTCTGAGGCCTTGGTCATTGTTCTCCAACCTTTTCCCTCTGTTCTTCGGGCTGGGTAATCCCTACTGATGTATCTCCAGGGTCACACTTTTATTTTCCTTCTTCCATCTCAAATCTGCTTTGGAGGCCTCTAGTCTTTATTTCAGATACGATTTTCAACCCTAGAAATCACTTTAGTCCCCTTTTATAATTTCTATCTCTTTATTCAGATTCCCTGAGTCATCATCTTGCTTTTCTTTTGTTGTTTAAACACAGATTTCCACAGTTAATTGAACTTATTAATACAATCTGTTTTGAAGTCTTTGTTAAATTCCAAACCTGGCGATAATCAGGGACAGTTGATACTGACTGTGGTTTCCCCCCACTGAATAGTGATCATACTTCCTTGTTTCTTTATGTAATTTGAAAAGTTTTTAGTACATTTTAGATAATAGGTTGTGGTAAATCTGGAGTATGACTTTTCTCCCTTGAGGGATGTTTCTATTGTTATTTTATTCATTTGTTTATTTAGTAATTTGCATGGGTTAAATCTGTGAACTCCATCTCCTTGCAAGTTACACCTACTGATGTCCCTACTCTGTTTTCATTTGTTTTGTTTTTATGTTTAAACCAACTTCCCAGTTGTCTGCATACAATGTTCAAGCAAAGATTGACCAGAAGTTCTGCTTAAACATCCTAGGCCAGAAAGGCTTTCCACTGTCTAATAATGGATTTGAGTATAGGCTAAGGAGTGCTTTCAAATTTTAGGCCATTCTCAAATTTGTTCTGACTTTTGCTGTCTTCCAGAGACTCTTCTATTTCCTGCAAGAATGTGTGCATGCTCCATCAACCAGTCATTTGGATGGCTTTAGTCTGTTCCAGTCTTTTCTGCACATCTGCACAGTGTCCAGTTCGTTTAGGATATGTGGAATGGTCATCAGTCCCCCATGACTATTTCACACTCAAAACTTTCAGCTAAATCTCTAGCCTTTTTGACAGTCCAGTCCTTTGATTGCTCTAAATAGGACAGCAACCTCAAGGTGTTGGAGCCCCTGGGTTTTCCTATTAGTTTGCTACCGAGCTGACTACGTTGAGTGTCAGTGATCCAATACAAGTGAGCATTCTCCTGCATGGATAGCAAGGTTGCTGGTTTTCATAGCTAATAGATTTGAGAGAGAAGTGGGAGAAGCCATTGATGAGAATACCAGAGGCTTAATACTGTTTTTAGCTTAAGCCCAGTATTTTTCAAGAATAAATGCTTTTAAATTTATGGTATGCCTTTAGTTTATTTCAGTGGCACAAAATGGTTGTCTCTGTTCTTTCTGCCCAGTCTTATAATTGGTTTTTTAGAAGAGGGTTTGTTTACTTCCCTATTCTGTCATGCTTGAAGGGGATCTCTTATTTCAGGAGGTTGTTTGCTTGTTTGTTTGTCTGACAGCCTTATCTTTGCTTCCCCCAGCACTGTGTAGGGACTCTTTGCTGATCCCAGGTGCCTTTTGTCCTAACAGCTTGGGAGATAGACTAAACCAATTCTGGAGATGACTGAGCCAAAAAAAAATGGCTAGGAACTTCATTTCCAACCTCTTGCTCTGTCTCCAGAAAATAACAAGCTTATTCAAGCGCACAAGAGTTTCCTCATCTATTAGCACTCCCTGGGATGTATTACCTTCTTCTTTTCAAATTAGTTGCTTCTCTAAGGTTCCTCTCAAGAACTTCCTTCTTTATAAAGTCATGCTAATTACTCTAACTCACTCCAATTTCCCTCTTCTTTTTATGCTTTGGCTTCATTTTTGCCATTATTTTTGGAAATCACATAGATCCTATCATATGTTCTTTTCCTAACTATTCTTTTTATGCATCATTCTTTCTTATCTCCCCAAGGAGACCACATTCTTTGAAGGCAGAAGCAAAGCTATTATTATTTTGCATCTCATAGATTTTACTGAAATCTTTGCTATATCTAGTGCACAATTCAGGTTTAGTAGGTTGAATGGAATCTAATCAAGTGAATGGTTGCCTGATTGGTGATCTTGTCCTAGACCTTTAGAAAAGTAGGAATCATGAAAAGATGTTTTACACTTTTCTCCACATCATGCACATCTCAATGTGCTTAATCACTCTGCTTTTCAAAGTCTAGATGAAATACTTCCCTCATGAAGGCCTTCCTGATTCCCTCCTTCCTGAACTTGCAGTGTGTCCTGTATTTTGCCTACAGTATTTATCCCTTTGTCCTGCATCATGGCTTCACATGTGTCTTTTCCTGTTAGCCATGAACACAAGCTTCAGGCAAGGACTTGTTTCTGTAACCTCCTTGGCAGAATGTCTTGCTACAAAATTGAATTGGTACTTATATACTAAATGAATAAGTGAATGAGTGAGGCTTAATCTTGGACTTATAAATTACAGTCAGTTTTTAGAATACATTGGTTGAATATGGAGAGTGTGTCCTGTAAAGTCAGAGGAAGTCAATGTCAGGGGGAAAAAACCCCTCGTAGATGAACTAAAATAGTTGTTCCTTTCCAGATGGAATCCCTGCAGTCCAGTAAGGTGAGATGACTTGATCCAGTGACTTAGTAGCAGAGGTCTCTGACTGGCTGGCGAGACTGCCTCCAATGCTCTTGCCCATTCTTCTCTCAGAGATGCGGAGTAAAACAGTGGCTTTGCACATGTTCCAACAACCATTGGCTTCATCAGAATTCCCAGTTTCACTTAGTGCTTCTCTTCATGTCAATGAATTTATATTCAAAGTGTTTCACCACCAACAGTACAGCTGACCTTGCACTCACTGTAGGGTAACAAATTAACAGGCCCACTCTAATAGCAGAGTGAGCTGGTCTAACTACCAAGGCTTTTCCTTTGATGGAAAGATGTTAATAGACCCCAATGTATTGACTGGCCCTTAACAAGGAAGTAAATTCAAAGCTAACAAGAAAATGTAAACCTGATGTGATTTCCCTAACCAAAACAGAGAGCAAATAGACCCTAGTCTCCGTGAAGTATACAGCTACTAAACTTTAATGACAATATCAGTTCTGCTTGATGAGGGCAATAGTAAGTCCTTGGTTCATCTATTACAGAGATTGGAATTCAGGCTGATTTCACTGCACTTGGCGGGTGGCCGAGCATCAGCAAGCTAATGCAGGCCCATATTCTAGCTGTACTTACTGGAGGCAGCACCTGAAAACATCAACTTCAAGCAAAAATGTGTCTACATATCTGATTCAGACTTAACAGCAGAATATTTTGTTTGGAAGGTTGCTGATCTTTAAGAGGATGTTAACTCCAAATTAAAGAAAGAGTAAAATCATAATTGCAGGTTCTTCAAGGTAAATTAGGTAGACAACTGTCAAATCTGTCCTTTTGTTTTAATAGGGTGAAGGTACACTGGGAAAAAGTGTTAAGAGAGTATGACAGGCTCCCCCATAGACAGACACTTCCCTCCTGCCCTTTTAAAACGACCCACATTTACATCTGTAAGATGTAAATAAGTTCCTGCAGACTTTTTTCTAGGCCCTCCCCCCGGTACCCACCCTGACGCTTCCTATTGCATACGACTACTACTTTCACTTATTGAGAATATAAATACTGCGTGCCAGACACCTTACACTGTGCCATTTAATCATGACAAATCTTTTAAGTTAGGCACTGTTACTTCTGTTTTAGAGATCGTGTGTGCAAGGCTGAAAGAGATGAACTGGCATGCCCAGGGTCACCTAGTCACTAAGGTGTAAAGACAGGTTTTAAACACCAGATCGCCTTTGCACTGACACCTTGGTTTCATATTTTGATCTCTGATTTTGACTTTGGGCACCCCAGAAACATCACTCCCAGTTCTCCTAATCTCAGGGCAAACAATGGACCTAGCCATGGTATAGCCACCAAGGGCTCTCCTTTTGGAGAAAGGGGACCCGCAACGGGGAAAAACAATCTGAAAAGAGGTACTTTGCATGATTTTTCTCATTTAGTTCTGCGTCCAAAATACCTCGGTGGAGCCACCATTGCATACGCTTCCATAACGTGGCCTGTAGACAATAGCAGCAAAAATCTGAGGAAAGCCAAGAAACCTTTTTTCTGTTGTTATAAGCACAATGCCAGGCACCATGCCTCACACATAGTAAGTAAGCTATACATGCACATTTGCCATTTTTGATATGGAAGTCTTCCCACAAAAACATTTCTTGGTCCATTTTATATGATGTTCTTTGTCTAGTCATTACACATGGTTACGTTAAGTGGAAAGAGCAGTGAATAAACTCTTATCCAAGCTATGAGCACAATGAGGGCAAATTGAGTGCGTATGAAAAATTATTGGAAGAGGAAGTACAGAACTGGAAACCATAATCTGTTGCTGTGGTGGGATTGTGGAATGATATTTTTCTTCCATTTAATTCTGATCAAACCTGTTTTGGTGTTGTTTGTGCAATAAATAATTTTTTAAAGTATAATAGTGAATAGCAATTAAAAATAAAACATGTAAGGTGTATGCCAACACCATCAGGAAGCATAAATGTAGCACTTCTATTTCTGCTGGAATTCTGGCTTTGAGTAAGGTATTTATTTTTGCTGCCAACAAGTACAATCAATCCTGAACCAACTGCATTAATGGAGGGAAGCGCTGATGAGGGTCATCTCAGCATTCAATGCTGAGTGGCCCAGGGCGTCCTACCAGCTCCTCCACTGGAAGTCTTCCTATCGTCTGTGGGCCCAGCAGCCTGATAGGCATCCTCCTGTTGATCATTTCTAATTTACACTGGCCACCATCAAAGCCCTCCTTAACAGAATTTGACCCAAAGTGTCAGTCACCCCCTATTACATCATATGCTTTGACAATGACCAAAGGTACAGGAAGGTCTATGTTAATGACTTTCGAAGTGTGATCCCTGAGTAACAACTTTGGGGACTTGTTAGACATGCAAATACTCCAGCTCCTTGGACTTTCTGAATCAGAAACTCTGGGGACGAGCTCCAAAACCCTCTTAGCAACTTCCTGGGTGGTAGATGATCAATCAACTTTTAGGACCCCCAGACTAAAATATCTCCCATCTTGTCCCCATCCTCCATTAGCTAAAGGGTCTCAGGGCTGATTACTTACTTCTTGTTGCTCACTTTACTCTTTCAGGTTAAAACAATGGAAGTTATTTAAACTCAAATGTATTGCATGTGAGGGGTGATGTTTTAAGATGTTATATGCCATTAATGTGTTAGATTGAATGAATTTATCAGTCTACCTTGAAAGAACAGGTTTTCTTAGGGTTTGGGAGTGGAGAGTTTAACAATGGTGCGTGGTTACGAGAAGGTGAAATATGACTGTGAGGCAGGACAGGCTGTCACGGACGTGGTTAGGGACCAGTGGCATCGGGACACCTTGAAAGGGGCAAAACACCATGAAAGGTGTTTTACGTGTCCTTCAGATGAAACTGACTTGCCTCTCAAAGAACCCAAACCAGTGTCCTGTGCATTCAAACCTGTTCAATGTCCTCCTTGGAAAGCGACTCCAGTCTACCTCTCTTGTTAAAAGTAAAAGCTTGATGCGTCCATTCTCTGTACATACATTAGGGATTGAGTCCTTAAAATGAGCCTGCTTCGAAGCCATAGCTCTTGTCCAGAACACAATGACTCCTTGTGAAGATGCAGAGCTATTTTCAATCAGAGCAAAAATAAAATGCAGCTCAAATCTTGTCTTCACATATAATTATGAATCATTTATCCTGGACTGAGCCCTGCTCAACATAGTTTTATCCTAAGATCACCATAATCCCCCTGAGAACACAGACCTCCTTGCTTCAGCACTTCCCCACTGAGGGTTTTTTAGAGAAAATACACAGAAGCTACACAACCCAAACAAAAGCTTCACCTGAGACTATCAAAGATGTCACCCACAGCTGCAGACTACAAGAGAGGACCCCAGGGTCAGTACACCCTTCAGGTCACATGCCATTCAACATCTGTGTGTCACTTCAGGTTTGTCTTGGCAGCCACGTGTCTTGCTAAAAACGACCAGCAAGATAACAAAAGAGTAATAACATAAAGCTGCTTTCTTGGGCATTAAGAGAAAACTGAATGCTGGAATCAACACATACGTCCCGTCTAAGTAGGGCCATGGAGAAGCCTGGGCAGAGCGAGCCTGCAACACTGTTTGTTTTCTCCCATTTCTGCACTGCTTTCTCCCCAAAGAACACCTCTTTTTCTAAAGGGCCAACTTTGTTCTACAGCACCATGCAGACTGACGGCCTCCTTTCCTCCTGTAACTTGCACCCTCACATTGTCCCTGTTCTTCTCCAGGCTGCATATCTGTAGTTTAGTGACTCTTCTCTCCTCACTAAGTAGGGAAGCAGCAGAGAATAACGATAATAATTACAGAATATTGAGTTGGAATATTTGCATTTAAATCCTGCCTCCATCACCCAGTAGCTCTGTGACCTTGGGTAAGTAATTCTCTAATAATATATACCTCTTTATATTTAACCCAGTTTTAATTTTTAAAATACTTTATTTATTTATTTTTAGAGAGAGGGGAAGGGAGGAAGAAAGAGAGGGAGATAAACATCCATTCCTAAGAGAAATATCAGTTGATTGCCTCTTGCATGTGCCCTGACAGGGATCGAATTAGCAACCTTTTTCTTTGAGAGGCAATGCCCAGCCAACTGAGCCACACTGGTCAGGGCTTACCCCTCTGCTTAGAACAGTGTTTGGGAAAAACCCTCAGACACTATTTAAATGTCTACAAACATTTTTACCATTCCTTTGCCTTCTTATCAATCAACACTGAAAGGACCTCTGTGAGATGGGAATGATATAGAAAAACATGCTTTGCCCTCACACACAGCTGAATGGAGCCTGGGTTTGCACCGCACACAACTTCAACTTCATTCCTAATCATGACTTAAAGCCTTTTCCCCTCCCTGCTGTTCTCTCTTTCCAGTCCAATATTCAATGGCACAATACATCAGTAGCTTTAAAATGTCTCTTTCAGGCAGGAAATGATAGCCATTAGCAAGGCTGTAATGTGCCGGCTAAAAGGAAAGGGGCAATAGGCGTGGGTGTGGGCAAGAGGTGTTTTATGCAAGCCCACAGGGACATCATCGCTTTAGAAAACAATTTTACAGCCATATAGTTAAATTAACTAGTAGTTAGAGGCAATTACGTGATACAGTAAAAATATTTATGTTCTTTAGAGCTCCTAAACTGTCATTTGAAGTGTGACAAATTTTTAAGTAATTTCACCTGCAACTTTGGAAAGATTAGTTCTGTGACTGAGGGCATAAAATTGAAACAGGTTGCCACTGTGAAATAAAATCGAGCTTATCGCCTTGTAATTTTGCTTGAATTTAGTGCTCATGAAATGTCTCTGTGTCATCGTTCTCATGCTCAAAGTCTGTATTTTCAAACAACCCTAACTTGGAATTTAAGATTTACAAATGCCATTGCCTCTTGAGAAACCTGAAACACGTGCATGTGTGCACACACTTGCACACATGTACATGCTTGCACACACGTACGTGCTTCTTCATGCCTTTCCCTGTGATTTCTTCATTTGACATTTCCTTGATAATAAGCATAAACTCACTCTGCATTCCCTATTATTGTTAAAAAGTAAACTAGAAGCCATAAGCCATAAAAAATCACCTACCATCATTTCTTCCACATAACGATTTTATTGTTGCTCATTACCAACTGCAACTATAGTGTATATACAATTTTGTGGTTTTCCTCAGTATTTGATATTATGCATTTTTAGTGTTGTGATGTAGTCCTCACAATCATCATTTTAACAGGCTGCCCATGTGTTTTTGGATGACTGAACCAGAATTCCTTATACTGTTCTTCTGCAGGTGGGTACTTAGATGGTTTCCAATGTTCCACTATTGTACATGAACGTTTCTGTGCTTATGGCTTTTTCCTTCTTCTACTCCATTTTCTTAGGCTAGAGTCCCACAAGTGAGATTACCAGGTTAAAACATATGCACTTTTTATTTTGATAGCTTTTTATACCTAAGGTCAAATCCCTTTGCAAAGTGTTTTATCCATTTACATGACTTCTCACAAAGTATATCTACACATTTTTTATATTTCAAATTCATAACATGTTTATTTAAATGGTTTCAATATATTATATATAATTCTAAAGCACTTACTATATCTTTGAATCTTTGGTCTTGGTTGAAGCCCTTTAGTTCCTCCAGTTTCAATGGGTGTTACTATAACAGCTTTCAAATTCAAGTGCATACCCAGGCATACACACACAGCCCCAGACATTAGACTTGGAGTGGGGTGGAGAGTCGGCAAATCAATAAAATATTTGCCCTTGTGTATTAAAAGCACAAAGATGCAAAGGAAAATGAAATGTCATATGTAGAGTTCAGTCTCCACACTTTCTCACTTCATCCTCTCCTCTTCTTTCGCTCAGGTCCCTCAATACTAAACTCTAGCTCCTAAGGAAGTTGTATGCTCATTTATTTAGTACAGGGCAGTGGCCTGGGTGTATTACCTTTGGTCCACCTGGCCTCTTGCCACGGTCTAACTGCCTCTGAAAACCACAGTGAGAACATGTGCATATTCAGCCCGTCCTTCTCACAACCCTACCGACCACCTCCAACCAAACACACCAAGGGCTGCCTGTGGAGCTGTGCACGGAGCAGGGCCCCAGATTGCAGGATAGCCCCGGGAATAAGTGTGCTCCTGGCTGGCCGAGCACTGGATGACCTCTCTGAGCTCACACCAACACGGATCAGGAGTTGTGGTCATCTAATCCGGATACTGGACCCCAGCCAGCAACTCATTTCACACGAGCCACACAGGGGTCCAAGGCACGAACGAGTTTGAGTCAATGCAATTAAAAGGTGAATACCTCTATATAACCAAAGTGCAAGAAGCAAAGCTTCTTGATATGTTGAGTTCTAGTTTTCATAAAATTCACAGCTTTAACCTTTCATAGATGGTGGTTCTAGTCTGATTTTTATTTTAGTATCATGAAGAATATATGTCCTTTTTACAGCAAATGTGCACTTTGAAAATGGCAATGCCGTATTTACTTTTACATTTTCTTCCACATAAAATTTCGCCCTCATTTTGGAAAAATTTTGCTTGGGACAGCAATCACAAGTGTCAGCTCTTTGGTGTTTATAAGGCATCAGTTTCCCAGCCACAAAAGTGTGTCTGCGATAGTAATACAGGCACCAAGTACCTCCAGAATAATTCTTGCAGATGAGACTCGAGGGTTACTTGAGCTTGAAAACTGAACTGCTCTGTATGTACATTTGATGAATCTGATTCTCACTTGTCTGTTGCAGCCTACATGGATGGGTGGGGGGAGAAAAGAGGCTTCCACTAAGCAGTGGACCAGCCCTTCAGTGCAGATGAATTTGGCAGAAGGGGTTCTCATGAGAACACTTCTGCATTATTTTGCTGTAGGTGGGTTCTCACAATATGGAACAATTTTTGTGTCTTATTCAGAGGTGTTTCTACAGAGATCTATGTGAAAAATTAACTGAGAGCAGGAGAAAATGGCATTGAGCTATTTGTCATTTAACAGAGAGAAGTGAGGGAGCGTACGACACCTGGGAGTGATTCTCTTCTGTCCCCTTCCACAGTAACTCTGCTTGCCCTCCTCCCCTGCGGTGTCAGAGAACTGTCTGAGTTTTGTCTTGCTTCACACCACCAATATTCAAACACAGATGCAGGAAGGATGACTGGCCATTCTTCCCCTGGATTGAAACTTCGAACTCGGAAGGGAAGCAAACTCTAGCTTGAAAATTCGCTTTTGCTCACTGTCTTTCAGCATTAAATTCCCACGATATAATGAAAATAAAATCTCCTGAAAGGTTAAGAAGCACCATAGCGACGTGTTCTCCATTCTCTCAGGCCAGCACATAGGTAGTAACACCTCTATTCTCTGTTTTATTTTACTTTTTTAGGTGTAAGATGCCCATGGTAGTGATGACTGCAGGGAGTAGTTTGAAGCTTTAATGAGTGAGGTGGTATAAATATAGGATTCTAAAACATTTCTCAATACATCTAGCTGTAGTACATAGTAAGTGCTCAACAAATATCATTGAATATGCAATTTAAAAGAAAATACCTTTAGCTTAGGCAGAGAGAAAAGTTGGAGAGGAAATCCAGTATCAATTACTGGCATAATGGACTTGGAGATTTCAGTGGATTGGGGTCCCTAGACTATTATTAATAAATGTTATATTAAAGCAGCTCCACAACTAATAACAACTAATATTTACTAAGCCTTTTCTATAAGCCAGGTTGAATGCTAAACACGTTACATATATTATCATGTTTAATCTTCCCAACAATCTTATTTACAAATGAAGAAACAGGGTTTTAGAGGCACCCAGTGGGTTGCTGAAACTTCATGCCAGTTAAACTGTAGGGCTGGGGTCGAAGTTTAACTCTGTTGTGGAAGCCACACTCTCAACTACTTCCAACCACTACCTTATTCTGTATCTATAAAATGTGGGGTTTTGCATCCCTACTGAGGTTTCTTCTCTCTTTTAAATGAAAACTTAGATTGTACACAGAGCACCTTTAGAATAAAAGAAGAGAACACCAAGTGGGAAATCCAGATTTCAGTGACCTCCGTCACTATCTGCTGTGCGACTTTAGGCAAGTACTGATTGGAACTTGAGTAAAAAGAGTGAGACTCTCAAGGGTGGATGACACTTGCCCAGGTCTGGAGTGAAGAAGGGCCCACTTTTCATACATCTCATTTTCTTAAAGTTAAAATACCTCCCCTGGCCTACGAACCCAAAGTCCACTGGTTTGATCCAGGTCAGGGTACATGCCTGGGTTACAGGCCAGGGTCCTACTGGGAATATGCGAGGGGCAACTGGTCCGTGTTTCTCTCGCCCACCAGTGTTTCTCTTCCTCTCTTTCTCCCTCCCTCCCCCTCTCTCTAAAAATAAATAAATAAAATCTTAAAAAATATCTAGGATGAGGAGAAGGCAAGAGTATATGGATCAGTATTATAAATATTTATAGTTTATCATCTTTGTGCCAATAACTCTGAAACTGACTGGTTATGGTTATACTATTTGGTAGCATGCAAATGAATTTATTTCCTTGTGTATAAAACTCACAGTAAAACATCTGTTGATAGTCTAGATTTTCAACAAAATCAACATTTCTCCCATTTTCAATAAAGTGGAGTTAAATGACTCCCCCCGCCCCCAGACCAGCTTCCTGGCATGGAATAGCGCTGTAGTCACAGAGAACCTGGCGTCACGACAGACACACCACAGACTGGCTCCACACCCTCACAGGAGTTTTACAGAGAACAAACAGACGGAACTGGGGAAAGAAGGGGCCCTCGAGGCCACCAAGACCTTGCTGCCAGAGGGTTGGCAAGCTCCCCTGTGTGCACCCAGCCGGCATGAAGTTTCCTGGGTGTCCTCTAGCAGGGAGGCCTGATAGGCCCTTCCCCCCACTTCAAGGGCTCACCACAGGCCCTCCTGCGTGTTTCCTTTGCCAGTTGTGGTGGGAAGAAAAGTACATGTTTGGCTCACAGGGGCTGGGGAATACCCTGTGAGACTCATAGCTCACTGACTATGTGTGTTTTCAGCTCCGAGAATTGATGAGCGGATTCAGATCAAAGTGTAATGGTCTTCAGCAGCATGTCCTTATAACTCATAGGGTGACTGGAAAGCATGGATGTCATGCTTGACCTCCGTGGTTGGTGCTGTTGATGATAATAATGATACTATAATGATAGTAATAGACAAAAAGTTCTCCGAGGAAAGTGCATTGTAATGTTATGGGCTCATACTTCCCTG
Source organism: Artibeus jamaicensis (assembly GCF_021234435.1). Taxonomy (NCBI): domain Eukaryota; kingdom Metazoa; phylum Chordata; class Mammalia; order Chiroptera; family Phyllostomidae; genus Artibeus; species Artibeus jamaicensis. The sequence goes on from NW_026521883.1 coordinate 23,389,840, forward strand.
TATTTTTCTAAATGTTTACAATAAACTTATGTTATGTTGGATTCACACACATAGGCATGCCCGTGTACATGTGCACAACATGTACATATGCATACATCCATGCATGTGTTATCTATGTGACATTTAAATGGCATGCATGTCTACCTATCTGGATCATCATACTGAAGGGGCCTCTCTCATTCTGTCACACATTTTTTGGGGGACAGAGTATGCTGTCCTAAGAGCATTCATGCTGCTTTGAGGAATGTCCAAATGGCCAGCAGGATGACCTGGGAGAGCCCCATGAAGGCTGCATTGAAAGGGCTGTGGCTCTTTCCTCGTCTTTGCACATGCGCAGATTCCCCTGCCTATACGTGGTGTACTTCCCCATTTCTGTGTTTGCTTCCAGAAGGGATAGGGCCAAGAAAGAGCTGAGCTTGTTCAGAAAGGAGGTGTTTCTGGCAGGTGTGAAGACCTGAAGGTAATAAAAACATGTAGCAACCAGCAGTCCCTCAGCTGAGCTGCAGCTGCCTTTCCACACTGCCTGCTGAAGCCGGCCGGCTTGGGAAGTGTTCTTGGCTTGAGAAACTCAGCGGACTCACTTCTGTGTTTCCAACTATTTCATCTTCTTACCACTTAGCCCATCACTGGGGATTCCTGACTACAAAATTGGTAAAGTTCAAAAAGCTCTGCATTTCGACACCAGTTCCCATCAACTGTGGTAGGGAAAGCACACTTTTATCTTAAGCGTGTCGTTTTCCTCCAAGAACGCAAGGCAAATAAAAGGGCACAGGATGGAATTGAATCAAGGGGGAGAATGTGTCAGCAGCTACCTATTTTTGGGGAAAACAAGTTTTGACCTTCGAGATGGGGAACTCCAGAATCTTCTGTGTTCCTGGACTAATTAGCACAAATGTAGATGAGAAAATGGAGTCCTTTTCTTCTTCTTTATTTGTTTAAGGTGAATGAGAGTCCAGTGAGTGGACACGAAGTCACTGTTACTGCTTTGGTGTGGGTAGGAGATGGATGTTAATGTTTTAGACATTCATTTTTACAAGGGTTTAGAGGGCCTTGGGTCAATGGGAATGGTTTCTGAAGCTGTAGGCTTGCTGTCTGCACATTTTTGAGCTTAAAACTAAGATTCTATGAGCTTGCTATTTTCAAGTGCAGATAACGACATGATTGAAACAAATCTATATTAAAGAAGAACAAAGATGGATGAACACATTTTCTCCCATTTTATTGGAACTTACCAAAGGTTGAAAGTTAAAAAAAAATAGTCAAAAGTCAATATAGTATGAAAAGGGGTGCAGACAGGACTATGTGATGTTTAAAACAAGAACAAAAGCAAAAATTCCAGTCAGGATATTTCACGAAAAATGCAGTAAAGTTGGACAACAAGGTATTTGGTGAAGTTTTTCCTCAAGCTTTGGGTTACATAAAATTAAGCAGTGATTATGAACTTAGCCCCACCACAATTTTCCTGTGATTAGTGCTAATGGTGTTGTTGCTAATGTTGCTGGAAGCATTTCAGGGGCTTGTGTGGTGAAGATTTATTAAATGGTTGATTTCAGTGAATGAGGTGCCTTTTCTTCACTTTCTCCTTGTATTTTAAGGCTGTTTTAATCCCCTGGCCACATACATCAAGATCCCTTAGAAATAATAATAATTTTCCCAACAAGTAGTTATGGATGTATGATTTAGCTTACAGGCAAAAATGTCATTTCACAAGTACAGCTAAAGTCAGAAGTATTGGTGTGTGTATGAGCAACCATCCCACCACTGACTCTCCCTAGCACCTCTAAGCTGAGAACAGCCTATTTCTGTCAGCTAGAATGTCTGGCTCTTGATGCACAAATACTAGACAGAACTGGGTTGGAGCATGGAGTGATGGGGCCAAGGTTGCAGGCTGGACACCATTAGCTTTGAACAGAGGATACAACTGTGTTTTAGGGACACGGATGCCCCCTGGTCATCTGGCTGGGAGCTGAATATGGTTGATCTCAAGGGAACTCCATGTGTAAATGGTCTAGTATGATCAGTCATGTTCACTGAAATAAATGCCCCACCACAGTGAGTTGTTTCCTTCGTGGTCACAGTAAAGGGCTGGCAGGGAATGGGAGGGTGGTTCCTCTGGTTTCCATGCTTTAAATTCTAGGATATCCACATTGGACACTTTAAGCCAAAGTTTGACTGTAATTTGAAACTGTTCTTCCCTGAGAATCTTTTATATATATATAAATATATATTTGTTCTTTATATATAAATAAATATATAATATATATTTATTCTTATATATATAATATATTATATATATGTATTATTAATTATGCCATTACAGTTGTTCTATTTCCCCCCTTCATTCCCCTCCACCCTGCACACTCCTCCCTCACCATTCCCCCTTTTAGTTTATGTCAATGTGTCACAACTTCTTTAGATTCTACATTTTCCATACTATTCTTGCTCTCCCACTGTCTATTTTCTACCTACCATCTATGCTACTTATTCTCTGTACCTTCTCCCCCCTTCTCCTCCCACTCCCCTGTTGCTAACCCTCCATGTGATCTCTATTTCTATGGTTTGGCTCCTGATCTAGCTGTCCTCTTAGTTTGCTTTTGTTTTAGGTGTGCTTGTTAATAACTGTGAGTTTGCTGTCCTTTCACTGTTCATCTTTTTTATCTTCTTTTTCTTAGATAAGTCCCTTTAACATTTCATATAATAAGGGCTTGATGATGATGAACTCCTTGAACTTGACCTTATCTGAGAAGCACTTTATCTGCCCTTCCATTGTAAATGAAAGCTTTGCTGAATAGAGCAATCTTGGATGTAGGTCTTTGGATTTCATGACTCGGAATACTTCTTTCCAGCCCCTTCTTGCCTGTAAGGTCTCTTTTGAAAAATCAGCTGACAGTCTGATGGGAACTCCTTTGTGGGTGACTGTTCCCTTATCTCTTGGTGCTTCTAGGATTCTCTCCATTTTAATCTTGGCCAATGTAATGATGATGTGCCTTGATGTGTTCCTCCGTGGGTACAACTTCTTTTGAACTTTTTGAGCTTCCTGGACTTCTTGGAAGTCTATTACCTTTGCTAGATTGGGGAAGTTCTCCTTTATTATTTGTTCAAATAAGCTTTCCACTTGTTCTTCTCCTTCCTCTTCTGGCACCCCTATAATTCAGATGTTGGAATGTTTAAATATGTCCTGGAGGTTCCTAAGCCTCTCGTTTTTTATAATTCTTATTTCTTCATTTTTTTCTGTTTGGTCATTTTTTTCTTCCTCCTGGTCCACTCGATTGATTTTAGTCCCAGTTTCCTTCCCATCACTATTGGTTCCCTGTGCATTTTGCTTCATTTCACTTAGGTTAGCCTTCATTTTTTCATCTAATTTGTGGCTAAAATCAACCAGTTCTGTGAGCATCCTAATCACCAGTGTTTTGAGCTGTGTATCTGATAGGTTGGCTATCTCTTGGTCACTTAGAAGTATTGGCTCTGGGGCTTTGAGCTGTTTGTCCTCTTGAGCCATAACGTTTTGGTCTGTTTGCACTTCTTACTTATGAGGTGCTGAGCCTTAGGTGTTCACCAGGGCAGGGCAACCCAGGTCGCTGGGTTGTGATGCTGTATATGGAAGCAGGGTCAGAGAGGGGCAATAGCATTGGTTGGGCTTTCTCTGTAGGATTTTGGTCCCATCTGCTGCTTCCCACAAGCAAATTGGGCCCTTCTGGTGCTGGTTCCCAGGTGTGTGAGCTTGTGAACCCTCCAGGACCCTGTGGGTCTCTCCAGCAAACTCTCCGTGAGCCTGGGAGCCTCTCCCGGCACCTCGACCCCTGAAAGTTTTTCCAATTGGTGCTTTTAGGCTTTATTTCCTGGCGCTGGGGCCCTGGCTTGCACGGTCTATCTCACTGCTCACTCCTTTGTCTGGCTGATCTGCGCGTAAATGTGTGACCACAGTCAGCCAGCCGCCTTGCACCCTCACTGGGTTCGCCTGTTGCCACCCCATGCCTGGGATTTGCCAATCCCTAAGATTGCCTGGGTCAGTCTGGCCGCTTTTTCCTGCAACACCCCTCTTCGCCGGCTGCTGACTTTGCCCCTCTTACCGGTCTGGATGAATGGTTCGTTGTTGTCAGACTTCCGTACAGTTCAACTTTCTGTCTGTTTTGGTTGCATTTTTGTTACTAAATCTTTGTTGTCTTTAAACTTGGTTGTGTGAGGAGGTGCAGTGTTTCCACCTATACGCCTCCATCTTGGCCAGAAGGTGGTTGTCCTGAGAGAGAATCTTATTTGAAAAAACTTAGAGGTGTAATATACTTATAGGTGGATATTTACATCTATCTAATATGGGTTTATTGGTTCATTAGATTTCATTAGTTAAAAAGGCAAGGTAGAGTAGTAAAAAGAAGCTCAACTTTGGAGTCAGACAAATTTAAATTAGAATTCCAATTTCATACTACTTTCTAGTTCTATACCCTGGGCAAGTTAAATAATTTACTGAATCTCAGTTTCCCAAACCATAAAATGGGATCTATTTGATACTTATTTTTTCACCATTTAGTTTTGGTAATACTCTGAACTCCTCATCTTTTCAGTATGATCAGTTGCACTTTTTCCCAGTCCATTTCACTTCCATGAAGTGAAATTTTTGAAGTTTTAAGTTTCCTTAAATGAAAATTCTTTAAGCCAGTTAATAACAACTTAGGAAATTCTCCTATCCCTCCCAGTAGGGTGAGTTCCCACCTCCCCCACAGCCAACACCTCCTCAACTGTAGTAAATGTGTGCACATGTGTATGTGTTGGGCTGCGAGCTTCAGGCAGTACTTATCCCCTTGTCCCTGCTCTTTTCCACCTTAAGTTTTGTGCAACTTCCTGCTTTCTGCTTCCACCTGAAAGGGCCCTTTCACATGGCTTGGCACAGCTGCCACACTGGGAGGGGAAGAAGAAAATGAGGAAGAAGTACTGGAATGGGTTGGTGTTGTAAGGGGCAGAAGACAATATCTGAATTGGAACGAATCCGGATGTCCTCAGATGTTCGCTCCATGGCTCCTTCCACTCATTCTGTCATCTGAATGGTGGAAGGTAGTTTGTTCATCATTTAGCTCTCTCAAAAAATATAAGTATTTATTAAAAATTGATCATGTTTACTTAAATCTTAGAAGCTAGACTTAGAGTAACTTATTCATGGACATGCAAAGTAAAAAGGGACTATGCAATTCAATTCAGAAACTGAGAAATTGGGAATAGGTGTTGATATTCTGTGCTAATATCTGTTAATATCAAGACAGTATGATGTCTTGCTACTGCCCTGTGGTAAGCCTGGTGTTGCATGAGGCAGACTCAAATCTGATTATGTATTATAGCCCAAGGATTGTCTTTCAGGACAGACCACCAACAACCTTGGTTATTGATCATCCAATCTAGAGTAGGTATTGGTGGATAGAGTGCAAATTGTTAACTGTCCACTGTATTCACCCAGTGATGGATAACTTAGCAGCCTATTTTAATTTACCTTAATTTGCAATTCAATTGGTTACACATTTCCCCCCAAAGTGTTAATCAATTTTCAATCAAAGTAGATTGAGTGTTACCCTGGGTCACTTCAGAAACTTAAAGCATTATTTATTTTGGAAATAAAAACTCAACTCTTTGGTATTTGTCTACATTTTCCTGGCAAGCTCTGAGTGATAGATTTTTTACTGACCCAATTGTACAAGTAAAGGTCCATTTCTTCTTCCCCAACCCCATGCCATCGTGCAGAGAAACTGGTCTGTGTACTATAAGTTCCCATTATGGCAGCTTTAGATAAATCTACAATTTTAATGTCAACCTGCTGTTCTTCAGGTTTATTTTTTTCCATAGAGATATCTTTAAAAAGCATCTGTCCACTTATTGTTTGGGAGTATCATTCATGACACTTGATAGATTGCTGATCTGAGTTCTTAAAAAAATACTTTCTTCAGGCTTAAGCTGTATTGAAGACCATCCACAGTAAATATAAGTCCCCTGCCCATATGCTTTTTTCTCCGTTTGATCCTCCTGGCTCCCCTAAAGCTGTTGTCTGCGTGCCCAGAGCCACACATCGGGGCACCCTGCCCTGATCTGTATTTCCAAAGTCCTTCATATTTTAGAAGTTTTCTTGCTTCCTTTCTGCATCACAGTTCAACCACCCTCTGAGTTTCATCCTCCCAGAACTTCTTAGAGGCAAACACTTATTTTTATTTATTCATTTTATTACATTTATTGTATTTTTCATTGCCACTCACCCCCTTTGTACCCCCTTTGCCCCCACAATCACCAAACTGTAGTCTGTGTCCATGAGTCCTTTTTCCTTTTTGCTCCATCGCTCCAGCCCCTAAACCCCTATAGCTGTCATCCAGCTCTCTATGAATTTGTCTCTATTTTGCTTGTTAGTTCATTTTGAATTATTTGACCTTAGAGGTAATGGGCTGTAGTGGCCTGATGTACTAATACTTCAATATTTTAGAATATAAGCTTCGTGAAAGAAGAGACCATAGTAATTTTTAACTCACTTTTGAGTAGTAGGTTCCCAGCACAATGCCTGAGAAATAGTTTTGAGCCCATAATAAATATTCAACAGCTATTTGTTGGTAAATGAAACAGGCTGCTCATTTGTGTTCTAACAGGGTCTTCAAACTTTTAAGTCAAAGATGTATATGATGATAGTGTCATTAAAACTCAGAGCACCCTTCAGTGAAAGGCGTGCTTTGGGAAAAGGTGCTCCAGAAGTTATGCTGAATGCTGCATATAATTGATTGTCTGATTTATCACAGGTAAGGTTAGTAAATTTAATTTCACAAAAATAGGTTTTTGTATGAAATACTTTGTTACATCCAATTTGTAAGCATTAATATGTTTTAATTGAATTTAAAATATCTAACCTTGGGCCTACATTCTTTTTCTAAAATTTTCATTACAGTTGACATTCAATAGTATATTAGATTCTGGTGTACAACACAGTGGTTAGACATTTATGTAATTTAGGCAGTGATTTCCCTGATAAGTCTAGTGCCCACCTGACACCACACTTAGTTATTACATTATTGACTGTATTCCCTGTGCTGTACTTTACATCTCCATGACCATTTTGTGACTATGAACCTGTACTTCTTAATCCCTTCACCTTTTTTCCAGCCCTCTACTCCCCTTCTGTCTAGAAACCATCAGTTTGTTCTCTGCATCTATGAGTTTCAGTTTACATTCTTTCGTTTGGCTGATTCCAGTGATTGAAATTAACAAAATTCTATTTTATCTACTATATTAGAAATGAACAGGGAAACTTCGGATCAATGGTAGAGTTTTGAATACTCTAAGACAAGTCTATCAACTAACTGTTGTATCTTCATCCAGGTGACTTACTTCTTATTCTGGTTTGGCAAATTCCTCATTTTTTAATCTCTGAATGCATCATTTTTGCTTTATTCTTATAAGTTTGCTTAGACTCCCTTTTCTTAATTTGGTAGTGTAAAGATATCCAGCATCAGTTATAGTAGGTTAACATCCTAAAATAGAACCATAGAATTGAAACAACCCTCCAACAGTCATAGAATTCCAGAGCTGGAAGAAATCACTAGAAATCACTTAGGTCAAACCCTTTAGTGGCAAAACCAGATTTGACTTAATAATTTGCCCAAGGTGACAAGAAAGTTTAGATTAAAATGTAGGCCCTTTAATTCCTATTCCAGGATGCTTCTGTAGCATGATGATTCATCCTTGTTCATGAAGTCCTTACTTTATTCTAACACCACATTTGTTGAATATCTACAATGGGTCAGACACTGTTAAAGCATTGGTAATATAGGGATGCAAGAGAGTGCTAGATGCACTGTCCCTATGCTCAGTACTCACAGTCTAATGAGCACAATAGATGTCAGGGCATTGTGGGAACACCTGTCTGGGCACCTAGCACAACCTGAGGTCATGTAAAACACCTGAGTTAAGGCTTCTCTTCTAAGCTACATTGCTAACCTGAACAGACACATGGAATCATTGCTAAGAACATCTGACTTACTGGTCATGTTTTCCCCAATGCCACACTAGTGCTTTTGTGACATCTAGGAATCTACTTCATGTAGTATTGACTGTGACTAGCAGAAGACGTTGACAAAAAAAATCTTAGAAAAAAATAATAGCACTGCCTTAAGCAAAATAGTATTCTAAGTTTTAGAATGGGTAAGAAATAAAAGGAGGATGCCAAAACCTCTAGCTTGGTAAAATTTTAAGCCTAAATAGGTCACATGTTCAGTGGTGCCATTACCAGTGAATTGCACATAGGCTTGACCAATCACTGTAAATCACCAGGCATAACAAGCAGCTTCACAAGGGCTAGAGTCCAAGAACTGCACATGTAGAGTCAGGCATAAGAAACATTTCTATGGTCTGCTGCCTTAATACGAGTGAAGCTATAGTGGAAAGGAGATCCTAAGGGTGGTGACTTATTGCCAAGTGCAGGAAGCTGTGGAAGTTCTCCAAGGTTTATTATGTTCCAGATGTCACAGGGTTAGCTTTTAGTCTAATCTGTTCCTTGACAAAAAATATTCTTATTAGACCACTGGGTTATTTCACTTTGGAGAGGACTATTTCTTGAACATTATAGTGGAAGCCAGAGGGAAATAGAACACAATACTATAAGAATTTATGACTAATTTTTATAATGTATCCATAAGCTGAGGTGCACCTGTAGTTCAGTATGTGATTGGTCTTCATGAGAATTCCACTGACTGTAAATGTCTTCATCTTTTCTTGATATAACATCAACCTCATTCTGTATAAAGGCATACATAGCAGCTTTTTAAGGGAATGTGAAAATGTTTCGAAGGGTCTTTTTAAAAATCAAATAAGCAGCTGCAAATGGGGAAATAACCATCCCGACTCTGTTTGGGAAACAGCTCTGATCACTCAGGGTATTCAGCAACCACACAGGGAACTTATTTAGAACAGCTTTGAATATACCATGAAAAGCAGCTCTAAGCTAATTCATCTGATTGTACTCTTGGCAGCTCCTTTTGGATTTCTAACACTTTGCAGCTGTAAAAATAAAACAAAAACACCCTTGAAATAAGTTAGGTGCATATATGAAAAGCACAGCTGGGCTACTTCCCCAGATCATCTGTAGATATAGGGTTCTGTTTTTAAATGCAATTTTGCAAAGGGCAAAACCACGGCCATCTTTGAAGAAAAGCCAGAATTGTAAAGAGGATTCGTTCATTCTCTTTCTCTGTCTCTCTGTCTCTGTACCTGTGTGTCCCTTTCTCTTCCTCTTTACCTTTTCACTCCCACTTCTCTGGCACCATTTTACTGAGCTCCATAGAAGTCTCTGTGAGAAACATCAGTTTTGGCTGAGTCCACATGAAGCCAAGTGGAGATCAAGCAAGTTTTTAGAGGCTCAGACTAACAGAGAACCTGGATAATTCTAGTCATGAAAGTTTCTTATTTACTACGAAGATTCTTTCATCTCAAATTCTTTAGATATTTTTTTATGGTCACATAGTCTTCAGATGAAGACTTTTAGAAACTATGGGAGAAAAATTACCTTGTTGCTTTTGTACTGTAGTGGAGCTAATGTATCTTTCTGAAAACCTTTCAGCCCATCACCAGCCCACCTAACGGCACCCTCTGAGCCATATGAGTGTTTCTTATGTGCAGTTTACCATGTTGCACGTGAACGTTTTGTCATGTCTGAACTTCAGAAGCTCCCTGACAGAAGGATCTAGCTCTCTTCTCACACACGCATCTTTTGCATAGTGCTCAACACAAATTTGATCATGCCATTAAAATTCTTCCATGGTTCCCTTTTATCTTTGTCCTAAACCTTATAATTTACACATGATTTTTACTTCATGTTTGGTCTTATCTCCTGCATACTATTCCTTCAGCTTTCTCCTCCATCACTTATGAGTTACTTGTTCTTGCCGCACCCCACATTTGCTCCACTTCGTTGTCTTCGTCAAAGCATTTCCCTGTGTCTAGAATATGCTCTCCATTTCTGCCTGGGATGCTCCATTTACCCTTCCCATTCACTGTCCCCTTCCTCTGGAAGTTTCCTTCAGATTTTGCAGGGCAGCCCTACATGTTCTTTGTCAGCTCTTCCTGAGGATAATGTGAATTACTTCATTATAGGATTGATTATATTGCTTTTCAATGAGATGGAACTCTCCCTGTGACTAGAGCCTTGTCTTTGCATTCTTGTATTCCAAAGCGCTACCCAGGCATTGACCTGTTGTCCAATTAGGGTGCCAGCCACACACATCCGTCCGACTGAAGTGGTGCACGCTGGCTGAGTGCAGCCTGTGGGGTCGCCAACCTCAGCAGCTCCATGCTCACATTTACCATTTACTGAACAAACTGTAAGATTTAATGGATGAAAGAATGAATAAATGCATGATTGTTTATTAATACAAGCAGATGAAGTAATTTACTAAGTTCTCTGTTGATAACAAAAATGCTCTATAAATTTAGAAATATTTTCTATATTTTGAGGTAACACACTGTGCCAACCTGAAAACAATGTTTCCAGACATTTTATACAGATTGTGTTTAAAGTGGATTGTGTTTATAGTTCTAAGCTACAGGCAAATCTCATTTATATGTGGGTGAATTTTCTGATTTATGGTTTATTCCCAATAAACCATGTTTTAAAGTTCTTATTAAAAATTAGCACCTACTCTAAATTAATTAAGTGTTTACAATGTGGCTTCATTACATGGGTTGAAGTGTTGTGAATTCCCAGGGCACCAGACACATCCATATTTAAATGTAAGTGCAAAAATTTTTTAAAAGAGTACTACAAAGCTAAATATAAAAGCTCTTTGGATCATGTTCCTATTCATCTCTTACATGAGTTGAGTCCTTCAGACTCTCCAAAGCATGTCCTCAAACATTTTATGAGACTAGGGATTCTGGTACCAGTCCCCTTTACATATGAGTGAACAAGTCCCAGCAGGATCAATGATTTGTCCATTGAAATGCAACTCAAATATGACAGAGAAGGGCTCAGATCCTGTCTCCTGGATGAGACCTGGACCCAAGCTTTCTGTCCACCATCTTTTTGGCTACATTTCTGTACAATTGTGCCTGTGTTTTCAACAGTGCTAAGCATGCATAATCAAGAGAGGTCTTTCCTGTGTTTCTGTTTATGTATTTATTTCTTTGGTATGTAATTGAGTCCAGGGTTATATGGTGAATGGCCTTTTTCTCAGAGGCATGGAAAATTACATTATTATAATATTGTTAATCTTTTGATTATGTAAGCCCACTTCTTTTGAGAATAAATTTACAATGTTTTAATTGTCACCAGGGAATGCAGTAGCTAGTGACATAGTTGTAAGCAGATGTTAGTAGAAATTTCAACGGCAGTACCAGGTGATGACAAGCATATCACAATATAGAAAGGACTGAAATAAAATTTTTATGTTCTAAATTTTCTGGCTGGATCATAAAATTAAACAGAGCAGGATATTTCTTGCAAAATGCTTTCATGCACCTTGTCCAGGAAAGGTGTGGTTATCAATTTCCCTGAAGCTTAAGTCACAGCTCGAATGTTCTCAATAAGAAGAGAGTTTTACAGGATTCTTAGCTTAATGTCCTTTTTCTTAATGTTATCCCATGAGCTCTAAGTAGATCTTCTTGATACCAGGAAAATTATTTCTTTCTTCCTCTGGGTTTACCTTCTCTACATGGCTGTTGAAGGCGTGTCTGTGCTTTCTTTCTCTTTGAACAACTGAGTTTTCTAAACTTATTTGTTATAGTTTTCTAAACTATATTTTGCCAGATTGTTATGCTAACACTAAGTCATAATTTTAGTAGACTCCATGACAAATAGAAAATCCTGATATGGTTGTTTATTATGAAGCTCAACAAAAAGGGACTCTTTTATTAGAACAATAAAGTTTGCCTGGCCTAAGAAGCCTATTCATTGCTGTTTTAAATAACCACACTCTCTTATATTTTATGATAAGTATCAATAGCTGTTGTGCTATCTCCTGAACTAATGAACAGACCAGCCGATTCTTGTATACATAATAGACTTTACACGGAGTCTTTGCTAGGCTGTTGATTTTCTTTTCCGAAGTTGGTATAATCCAGGTTTACTACTATGATTTAGTGTGAATTTTTAACTGAAATGTCTGTCTTTTATACGTGGGGCTCTGCTAGCCCTCAGTTTGCCCCATACGATTCTCCTGGGTTCTATGGGAATTAGAGTGGAAGGTGAGACATACAGCAAAAGCTTCCAACCCCATCGTGACAACTCCCAGGCTCTCCACACTGGTGTCTTTTGGGAAATATTTATTGATCCGTCACTGCCCTAGATGTGGGAGATACATACGGCATGAGCCAACATGAACACATTCATTGCTGATGTGTGTACACTGGGTTATTCTTCCAAATTGTCCCTCAGTGATGGAAAGTTGTTTGATCTGAGTCTGGAGCCACAGGCATAGTCTGAAAACTGTGACCGAACCTGCATTAGCTAAAAGACAGGGAACCAACTCCTCACATGTTAGTCCCCCACAAGCCTTTCACTGAGCTCCTATCTGAGTTGATCTCCCTTTCCTCTTGGCCTTCAACAGCACTTTGCTAATTTTCATAACACAGTCCCTATATGGAGCTCCTCAGAGTCAGGGATAATATCTTATTTATTTCTATATTCCCTAACTCATCACAAAGCCATGCTCCTAGGAGGCTCTAGAGAAATAATTGTTCCATTGACTTGAACACAGGTGAACAGCTTTATCCACCCCAGACATTAGTGTTTAAAGTAACCACACCATTCAAAATAATTGATGAAGCTTACTGAAGCCTAGGTGGAAAATTTTTGTAGTTCCCAACCAAATGAAATCCAAACACTCTAGCAAGGCATTCAAGGGTCCTCCCAACCTGAGCCTAATTCACTTTTTCTGCCTCACGGTCCCAACACTCCTGAAGCCAAGACAGGCTGGCAAACCACCTGCAGTTTCCGGGATCCACCCACGTGTTTCCAACAGGTTTCCCTTACCTCAGTGAAGCTACGTGAACCAGTTTACCTTTTGAATGCCCCCTCCATGAGGCTTTTCCTCATATCCTCTCCCTCTCTACTTATATCCCGGGACCCCTACAAATGGGAAATGAGTTTCTCTCTTTTGAGAGCTCTTGTACCACTTCTCAGTGCCTTCTTTTTAATATTTATGCTGCAATGTACCTAGTATTGTAGTGGTTTTTATAGTTGTCTTAACTCTCTTTAGTGTAGTGGTCTGATTTTTTGTTTACTCTCAAAGGTACCAAAGAGTCACACACTGTAGGAGCTTAAAAGGTATTTGTTGAATCCTAATTAAAAGGTTTCTAGAATTAAGAAACAACTAAATCCTCTGGCCCGTCTTAGGGCAAGGCTTGGGGCCTGTATGGCATAGTGCTAAACACCACAGACATTGAAACAGACCGACTCTGTGCATATCCTGTTTCTGCTTCCTTCCAGCCAGTGACCTGGGGCAGGTTACTCTTCCTCTGGCTGCTCCCTAGTCCTTCTCTGTGGAATGAGGCAATACTCTTATTTACTGCCTGATCCTGAATGATCTGGTGTTGAATGATTTTTTTCTCCATAGCTGTTCTACTCCTTATTACTTCTAGTTTTCCTGAGTTTAACATTACAAATAGCTACATTTCTATTTACTCTGTGCATAGGTTAATGTACATATATAGAACAAAGTAGTAGATCTACAATATGCAAATGACAAATGCATTTTTTTCAGTATGGCAAGGAGAGATAATGGAGACGTAGTATTGTGGTAGAAATGATATTATAGAAGAAATTTTGTGTGCATGAGTAGGTAAGGGGGAATGATATAGGGCAGAATGCATGCTGGGTGAAATACTACCTCTTTACATAAGAAGATTCTTCAAGAATCAGAAATATGCAGAAGCATCACATTGCCTCTCCAACACCAGGACATTATTGGCCCAAGCGCCTTGTTTGCATGGCTGTTTGCTTATAGCAGTCAACACACTCATATATACTGACATAAATACATGAGTGCTAGGAACTATTTCTTTTTTTCAATGAAAATTACGAGTCCGTTTGAAAGCATTCAGCTTTAGCGAATCAGTGGTTGTTGCCTTAGACACATTGCTGCAAGTGCTGTCCTACAGGTGGATGCATCTTAGTATTTTGGCATTCCCACATTCTCCTCTCTGCCTGTCTCCCCTTTGGCCAAATAGGCACTCTGGCCACATGTGCCTCAAGGAACTGTATAGCTTTGAATTGATTTTATGTATAAGGATTTAGTATCAAATGCATATCTCTATGTCTTTGTATCTCATTTAAAGTTACCATCTCAATACCATTTTCCAGCAACACTTTAAAAGCACTCATATTACAAACCTGACACAATTCTACCATTTTGACTTAGGGTCTTTTATGCCATTAGAGCAATGATAGCACATTTAGTCTGAGTGTGCAGCAAGCTCTAAGTGACATCACAGTTTTGGCCTCTGTGTTAGACTCAGTAACATGCTCCAGCCACCCATCCATCCACTGAAGAAGCCAAAAGCTTTTTTTCCAATTGCACACTGTCCGCCACAAACAGACTATAATGGTCTTGTGTCAAGGGTACAGTTTTGACAACAGTAATATCGCTCAGCCCCTCAGGCAGACTTCCACCCCAGGTCACCCATCTCAGGGAACTGTCACTTCTCCCTGTCTTCACTTCCTTACGTCTCACGTACCCTATGGAGAACAAACCTGCACACTTTATTTTGAACTTTAAACAGTCATATAATAATCTCCATGATATGTTTCACAGATAAATTGCGGTATTCAATTTATTATCACCATGTTTATGCTCGAGGTTTCTTAATTTTTTTTAATGTTGCTTAAATCATTGTAACAATTTCCGGAAGAGAAGAGGCTGTCTCTCTGTTATTTTGCAAAACTTTCATTGTAAGGTTTATTGGTTTATAATTACACCACCTGAACTAGATTTAAGTTTTCTTTTTGCAAATTTAATCAAGTAATCATTATAATTTTTTATAATCTACAGATATATTAAGCAGATAGGAAAAATACAATATTATCTTAGGGATAAAATACTTAGATTCCATGGGTTTGTCAATGTTATTTTAGCCATTCTGTGGGCCATCAGTGGTAGCCCATAAAATATAATATATGATGACTTGTTTTTCTATTGTACTTGTGAACATGGCATATAAGATGGTTCACTTTTCTTCAGGTTTATCAGTCTCATTATCACCATCACCAATGCTATCAAGTGATTTTTGATTAAATAACCACATTGGAATGCCACGGTACCCAGCAATATACACTTCATTTTATACCTGAATCAACTAAAATGGACAATGGGAACACTGAAATATATCCATAGTGAATTTTCCGTTATCCAGCAGTATTGAGATTTGTAATGTTCAGCTTAATAGAAGATTTTAGTGAAATCAAGATATCCGGTAAATTTGTAAGGCATATTCAACTCTTCCTAGCTGCTCTGCCATAGAAAATAGCAGGACACAGAGCCGCAGGGTCTCTCTCAGACACTGCTGATTGGATCAGGAGTGAAAAGAGACCCCCCCCAAAGAATTAATGCACTTACTGACTGGCCAACAATTAATTATTCCTTCTTAAGAATTTGAATAAGAAGACACAGAAATGGCAAGGCAGAGTATAGCTTTGACATTTGATAAAGTCTTGGGGACAGAATCAGTGCCATAACAACTCAGAGTATCACAGCGGCCAATGCCACAGGGAACTAGAACCAAGAGCTCTGAAGAACAGTCCGTGTGCCCGAGGGGAGAGGGGACTGTGTAATAGCAGTACGTAACAGTGTGAGCCCAGAGGAAGAGGGAGAGAGATAGACGGACTGGGAAAGAAGTACTTCACTGAGTGGGATTTTACAGATTTTACTGTAGCTTTTTAATTAATGCCTTTATTCATTAATTTTTTATGGGAGATGAGGTTTCTTTAAAATTGAACTATCCTCGACAAAGAAAGAGTCAACTAGGATAACCAAATTTTCAGAGAATTAAAATGTATTATAATGCATATTACTCAGACCTTCCTGGATTATGATTTCATTTCCTACTGATGCCTGAGAAAGTTTCTAGAGTCATGCTATGGCCAAGCTCTTTGGATACCAAGAAGGGAGAAGCGGTAGGGTTAAGTGCTGGGAGTGGAGCTGGGGTGTATAGGGTGGAGAGGAGAGCATGGGTACCATTCTGCTGCAGAGAACATTATATTCTCTACTGGGTGTTTTAGAACCAGTACCTCTGCCTCTCCCACACAACAGTACAGTGTGATCTCCAATAAGTAGCTCACTGGCGAAGTGGATAAATATTGAAGGCAAGGGTGGAGTTAGCAGAAAGAAGGGGAGGCAGGTAGCAACCAGCTAGAGCTTGCCTTTCCTCTGATTCACAATACCTCATTTTGTCCTGATGCCTGAAAAAGAATAAGTCTGAGTAGAGACCAGCAGTATCCCCCTCAGCTCTTCCCAATCCCCATTCTAACAAACAACCACAGAGGATAAACTGTTGTATTCATTAGGCAAAAAGGAAATAATCGTAATATAAGTGCATATGTACATATGCATAGTCATTTTTGCCTGACAATATATGCAATGATATAAAGTGCTAGTTAAAAAAAGCATCTGCCAAATGGGCAGCTTCTTTCCAATAACTGATAATTTTGTTCAAAACTGTGTTACAGAGCCTGGTGTGTGTGGTTGTGTAAAGAAAGCCCGAGTATAATTTGTCTATACATATGGGAGCAAAGGGGCAGAAATATGGTTACAATGAAGATTTCCTGTTTGAGTCCTACTTTCCTCTGCACTTCCAATCATAATCTCAATGCATATGTAATTATAAAGTAAATATTTGTTATATGTGCATTTATAGCAAATTGATACTATATAATTTTCTTCACCAGGGTCTAATTTGGTAGGAAATTTTTCCCAGACATAAAAACAGTACACCTCTTTGACCTATTTTTATTTTCACTTAGATTCTGTTTTAGTTGCATACAGGCAAATTAGATGAACTGTCATGATTCATTTTTGCTTATTTTTAATGTTTTGAGTAAACTTGTTACATGTAAATACATAAGATAATTACACCAATAGTAATGTACAATTATAGAATGTTGATTTTGGCCATTTAGTGTGCTATGTTCCTAATCTGACATTTTTTCACTTAACTCTGTCAACACCGTGTAGAATAGGCATCATGATGAACCCCATCTCATAGGTAAGGTGCCAGCAGTTTTATAATTTCCCCCAGAATCATCTGGCTGGTGAGTAGCAGAGGCAGGACTCAGCTCCAGCTCGCCAGTCTGCAAACTCTGCCCTCATCACTACTGAGTCACACAACTTTCTCTATCTCCTATGCAGGCAGATGATTTAGTTAACATTTGTATTGTGGGAAACTGGATCTTAAAAATACCAGTTCTGCCTTGTTGCCTTTAGAAATGCACTTTATTATACACAGTGTATTCAAAATCTGTCTGAGGTCTCTGTAAATGTCTTGTGATCTTAATTACATAAACTAAGAAACTAATTCTGTCAAAGAAATAATCATAAAGGATACTTTTAAAGGAATAATATTAAACATAGAGGATAGAAGGATTTGCGATTAGGTGCACATTCTGCAAGACAACTGACGTTTGTGTAAATCTTTCAGTTTGGGGGACCATTGATTGATTCTGAAGAGCCTAATGTTGTCGTTTTAAATCAGGGTATTTGGTATTCAGAATCAAACATGTTCATGCACTTGTACTCAGAAATTAGATGTTCTGTTTGAAGAAGTTTGTTGCAATGGGAAGAAATGTGGGGAAAGTTTTAAAAATCGAAGCCCACCTTTCCCAGAGGAGATTCTGTTGAACTGGAACTGCCTTTTCACCGCTACTGCGGCGTGTATCTGTCACAGGAGGCAGCTCTTGCTGCTCCGTTCTGTGACTCAGAGCCTGAGATCACCCCCGCAAAAAGCATCTTCTTGGTCCAAAAGCATGTGACAAAATCAGGAGATGTGATCTGGCCCTGGCTGATGTGGCTCAGCAGATTGAGTACTGGCCTGGGAACTGAAAGGTTGCTGGCTCTATTCCTGGTCAGGGCACATGCCTGGTTCCCTGTTTGTGGGCCTGTGAGAGGCAACTGATTGATGTATCTCCTGCACATTGATGTTTCTCTCTCTCTGTTCCTCCTTCTCTTCCTCTCTCTCTAAAAAATAAATAAGTAAAATTGTTAAAAAAAAATAAAGAAAAGAAGATGTGTTTGAGAGAGAGAGAGAGAGATGACCTGTTTCCATCCTGACAGCTGACCAAGGCCATGGAGACTGTCTCCTCCTCCTTATGGAGCTGGGTGAGCTCAGGATGGAGTCATGACCTGTGGTGGGTGGTGTCTTTCAGACTGAGACTATCCCCCAAAGAATAAAGAAAAAATATGAGAAACTTTAAATATCTTTCTGGAACATGGACTTCCAAACTTGCAGCAAATTGATGGAGCAATTACCACTTCACATGAAATAACCTAAAGATTAAGGAAAAGGTATATTCTTGAAAGATAAATGTGATATTCTTCCCTCAACCCTACTGTCTCCAAGATGCTTATACCATTGATTCTCATTTGTGGAACAAAAAACTTTTTTTCCAAACAGGGCTACCAAAGACATCACTAATTAAAGATTTAGAAAATAAATTAAGAAAAGTAAAAAATGTACTTCAGTGTAAGCTGACTTTTTTAATGTCACAACTGCTCAGGACTAAAAGAGAGAAAGACCCAGAAGCCCAGGAACCTGTCATCTGAGGGCAAACAGGTCAGCCTTAGGAAAGTAGATGACGTCTACACAGATGCTTCCCTTCTGCTCCCTCTGACTTCTGAGCCTCCCCTCCCAGCCCACGTCTTGTTACCAACATCTACTTTCTTCTTCTTGCATATTAATAGAATTATCAGCTGGGCAGAGGGTCGCCAGGATGGAGACTACATTTCCAAGTCTCCCTTGCAGTTAGATGTTGCCTAGTTCTGGCCAGTGGGGCATGAGAGGAAGCGATACCTCAAACTTCTGTACTGCCAACTTAAAGGAGGAACTTTCTCCTTCCTTCATTCTGTTACATGGGGGTAGAACTTCTTGGACCATGCATTTAAGGGCAATGTCCTAGAGAGCAAAATATTTCTTCATCTCACCATTACAGCTAAGGATTAAAATCTAAAGTCTCCTAACTGTTGGCCAACTGGGAGGTAAGACACAAGTTAAATTGCCCCAGAGACAACCTTGTCTATTTTTTGTTGCTACTCCAACTGACCTCCTTTCATTGAAGTTTCAGGACCGTACTCCTAGCTGCCTTAAGTCAAGGGTCAAACAATCTAACCTTAAGCCATGGAGTGATGAGAAGGACCTAGATATGGGGGAGCTTTCCTGTTAGGAATTCTCTCTTTGATTATTCCATAAGTAGGAAAAAACCCTAAAAATACACAATAATTTGTTATGTTTCTTATTATTTACATAGTGTGTAAGTGTGGGATGAGTTAAAGAAGCATTGCCTTTACCCAGTTGAAAATGAACACCGTGTCCACATTCACATTTAAAACAGAGACTCAGGATTACATCAGCCAGGGACCTTACACTTTCTTTGGCTTGGGTGCAGTCAAGCCTGGGGAGTTGAGTGCCGATCCATCCGGAGTCTGGTTGGCAATAGAGTGATACCACTCAGCTAGGAAACAGTTACACACACAGCACAGGAACTTTCCAGTTGAAGTAATACTGGAAACCTGGTCTTAAAAAATCATAATAAAGAATTGTGCTTTACTACATTGACATGCAATATCTTGAAATCTGCAGGGGATTTTCCTACCTGCTGTGGGTTATAGAGTGTGAAAAGACAGCTGTTAGCAATTTTCAACAGTGGATTATTTTACAGAAATTTTCATGAAAAAATTCACATGCATTTTCTAGTGTTTTTTTTCAGGAAGCATCTAAGAATATGAATTTACTTTCCCCCTTCTCTCCCACTGTTCAGAACGCCCTGAAGGAAACAGACATGGTGGGGAAATACAGGAAGGTTATAACGTGTATTACAAGATGGGCGTACACAGTTGCCTTCCTCATCTTGTGACATGAACTCAAACACTTTATTTTTCTAGGAAAAGAAACCCAAACACAAAAACACACATGCACAAGGACACCATCACCAGCTCTTCCACAGAAAACCTCTCAGAGGTCGGTTCCCTTGCTCTTCTTGGGAACTAGATCTGGAACGAACTCCCAAATCATCTGCATGTAGCGTCACAAGATTCTTTTTGACATTTTTATAAAATTTTTGGTTAAAACACCCTTTTGCCAAACTATGTATCCACCAATACTCATACATTTTAAAAACACTTGTATAATATAAACAAAACATGTTTTCTTTTCAAAAATTTTTTTAGCAAATGCACATATTTAGTATGTCACTGTGAGTTAGAAAATGAATGTATTATTTTTAAGGGAATTATTTTGTCTCATTTCTGCCCTTTTATGAGAAAAATCGCAGTTGTCATGGTTCAGGTCCCACTCAGGTTGACAGGACTTGAAAGTGTTTGGCAAACCTTTTTCTCTTTGGGGAAATTCTTGTCAGGATCCAGTTGTTGGGCAAAGTCCTGAGATACCAAGTAAATGAAGGACAGTCCAATTAAGAATTGCTAGTTCCATTTTGGTGTCAACTACCACCACCACTGCCCAAACCCAACCCCAAACAAAAAAGAATTCTAGCAGGCCAGGATAGCAGGTTACCCACTGGCATCATTGACAGATGACAGATTCAAAATTAAAATGTCCAACACATTCAATACTTTGCTGAATATTGGCCATGACTCCAAAGGATTGGCTGGACAGTTTGATCTGAATAAGGCTGTTTATTGGGAAGAATTATTAATAACATTGAGGTCCCCAGTAGTGCTTCTCAAGTGACAACTTACCTCAAAGCCGATCTTTTATAAATAGATATTTGCTTACACGCAACATTTTTAGAAATGTTGCCCTCGACTCTCTGCCTTCAAAATGTTTTTCTTTGGCCCTACCTGGGTAGCTCAGTTGGTTATACTGTCATCCTGATATGCCAAGGTTGCAGGTTTGAAAACCAATCAGGGCACATGCAAGGTTCAACCATTAAAGGTATAAATAAGCAGAACAACAAATCAATGTTTCTCTCTCTCCCCTGCTCCCTCTCCCTCTCTTTCTCTCTGTCTTCCTTGCTCATCAATAAAAAAAGGAAAAATACAATAAAAATAAATAAAAATGTTTTTAAAAATAAAATAAAATAATAATTTTTTTCTCTGAAATTACAGAACATGATTGAGAATAATATCCTTTTAAATTCCTTTTGAAGTTTCCTAATAAAGGGCAAATATTTCTGATAAAGATGGACATGGCCCTTAGAAGTTTTGAGAAAGGGAAACGTATGTGACAGCTGGTTGAGAGCAAAGTCCTGTAGAAACTGGTACCAGATGATAGCAGGGAACGAGGTAACAAGAGTGGAAATAAGAAATGAAGGACCAGAATGAAGATGCCAACGACTGACCCTGGTGAAGAGCCCAGACAATGGTAGTTGGGAATCACAACTGCCCTTTCTCACGACACTGCTTCCAGAAATCCCACAACGAGGCGGCTGTCTTATTTGAGAGGATCCTAGCCCCAAGGATGCAGAAAGCTTCTAGAGCAGGTGGTCTACTCTCTCCCCTCTTCTACCTCCCTGGGCTGTTTTTCTGTTCTGTTGTCTTTTTTAAAGATTATTTTAAATGGCCACATGAATAAATGACATGGGAAGGTACCTCTGTGATTGCAGAGACCCCTGTAAGGCTCCTGCCTCTACCACCTTGTTGGAATCTAAAACTGTACAAAGGGAACTACAGGGTTTTACAAGAGGGCTGGATGTCAGAGCATTTTGAATCAGGCTCCAGCCAATTCAGGGGTCCACTGTTATCCTTTTCTAGCAGGTGAGTAGTAGAGAGCAATTATCTTGGAGGCGAGGATCCCTGTTGAAATGGTAATACTTATTTTAAACTTCTGATTCCTCCTCGTGCATGAGTTTTTAAGATCTACCCTAAGAAGCAAGATCTGAATAAGAGAAAGGTGAGAGTATGAAGAGGTTGATAAAGGGAGGAAATAAAAGGGCTGCTAACTCAGGTGGCAGGAGAATGTGAAGGGTCCAAGAGGAAGCCCTGGAGGCTTTCGTCATGTCAGCAACAGTGTAGCCCAGAGCTTGCCCTGGCTTTACCTGCTAAGGTGTCTCACTGATAACGTAGCTGTTGACGAAACTATGAGGACTGGAGCTGTGTTTATATAAAAGGCCCACGCTGATCCGAGATCACCTCAGACAATTATAAATCTCTTATTTTTGCTACCCTAGAGGCCATCATTTTTCATCTCCTCTCTCCCTTTAAATCATCTATTTTCATTGATCAAGATCGCATATGATAGAAGTGGAGGACAGAGAATGAGAATCTGGCCGGGAGACAAAGCACGTGGAAGGAGGACAAGGGAAGACAGTGAAGTGGGCAGAGGAAAAGACGCTCTGTGACTGTGAGGAGAGAGGAACCGAAGCAGGAAGGGAGTCCATTGCCTACCCAGCCAGCCCCATGCCAGGAAAAGAACAGCCTGGAGAGATGCTTAGCCCATCACAATACGCTAAATTCAGTCCATGAACACGGTCATGGGCAAATCCCTGGTCGTCTCATTAGTGTGCTCATGCTCTGCCTGGTTTCTGGTGGACATGATCACCTTCTGTTACTGACTGCACGTGTATGTTCCCCAAAAGCCACAGGCAGCCACTTACCCCAGTGGAGTGGTATTAGGAGGTGGGGCTTTGGGAGGTAATTAGGTTTCGATGAAGTCATGAGGGTGGAAACTCCATAATGAGATTTGTGGTCTTATAAGTAAGGAATGAGACTTAGCTCTCTCTCCCCCTTGGGAGGACACCACAAAAAGAGAGCTCTGTGCAAGCCTAGAAGTGAGCCTTCACCAAGAACCTGGCCCTGCTGGTGCCCTGATCTCAGACTTCCAGCTTCCACAACTGAGAAATAAATGTTTGTTGTGAGTCCACCTAGTCTATGGTATTCTGTTATAACAGCCTGAAATGAAAACCTGTTCTGTGATCACTGGCCTCAGCCGAGGCCCAAACATTGGCTGCCTTGGCCGAGTCCGATAATGCAATTTTTGAGCAATGTATTTTAGTACCTGAGCCCAGTTCATCCACTCAGGAAGACACATTTCCTTATTTGACACAGGAGAATGCAAAAGATGAGTAGAGAAGAGACTTCTTCACACTAATGAAAATCTTGATACTGTAGTACTGTCTCCCACTAACTAATTAGGTTTCAGAATGATCACACCCCTGAATCTTTTGGGTCTGACTTGGTATTAAGTCATTTATAATTAGGCTTAAACTACAGCAAGCTTTCTATTTGTCTATAATTTATCCGTGGTATCAGGCATCTTTAGGAAAGTAAGCTCTTTATATTTCTTTTATCGGCAGAAACTTCATTAATTTGTTGTGTCTTTTTCCGTGATAAGGCTCAAATTATTACCAAGGTAATCTCTGAGTAAGTTCAATCAGCAGCCTCACAAGGGGGAATGGTACGCAGGCAAGTGGAAACACAGGCCTCAGCCACCTGCACGAAAAGCCTGCTGCTCACCCTCCCTCCCAATTCGCAGTCTCCCTGGGAGATGAGGATTAGGCTGAGCATGTTAATTCAGGATGGAATAAAATGGCTGAAATCTTTAGGCGGGCCTATCCATACTTAGAAAGACAACATTTCACCATGCAGCAATCTTGTCAGCAAGGAGACATAATGCACAAAACTGTCACTAAATTATACAGTGAAGTCAGTTTGTATCGGTGGCAATAGATTTTATGATAGAGCCTGTGCTGAAGCAGGGCACGTAATTTATATCCACCCCACGTCTCTCTCCTCTCCTTGATAAAAGTCAGGAGGAAGGCATATTTGTGTTCCGCTGTCCTCTGCTGAGGGTGTTTAACATGCTTATAGGCCAAATGAAGCCGCTTTGTTTGTTATGTCCTGGCTTCCAGAAATAGTCGGCTCTGATAATGGGCCGCTGGAGTTCTGAGTTACCACATCATGATGTAATGGCTCGGGGAGTACAGTGAGACCACAACTATCCAAATGAATTGACACAATTTCCTGCAGAGGAAGCAATCTGAAAATAATAGGCAGAAATTTTGGCTGCTTTCACACGTAGAGGGGATGACAGTCATCGCTGAAGGGGCGTCTGAGGGTGTTCTGGTTGATCCACAAAAGAACGCTCACAGAAATCAGGCCTCGCTGAAGGCCTGCTGAAGGCACCAACTGTTCTCTACCCGCCTTCTGAGAGCGAAATGAGAGCAGGCTCATGGAATAAGTAACCGATGTGGAGAATCACCAAGCCGTCTTGTTTAAGTTCGGGCATCACTTCAAGAGTTCCACTAAACGGTCCTGTTCTTTTACTTCCTGACTTTGCCCCTGCCATTTCCTCTGGTTGGGACCCTGTGTTCCTTCCCAACCAACCTTCCTTCCCTCCTGGCCCTGCCCTGACTCCCACCCTCCAGTCGCAGCTCGAACCTGGTCTCCACTGAGAAATGCTCACTGAAGAAGCCTAAGACTGCGGGGAGCGCTCTCCAGGTGCTTTCTCAGCAACCTCTTCACCTGTATCCTTTGAAAAGCACAGTTCTGTTCACTAGAATGGGAGCCCCCTGGAGGCAGGCCCTGTATTCTATTCATTTACTCTTCTATCCTGGCAGCCCCCACATGCCTGGTACAGAGGAGATGCTCAATCCTGTTTACTGAAAGATTATTGAAGGAAAGAACCCAAACCTCCAAAGCATGGGGCTTTACTTTGTTGTTGCTACTTATTTTGGTTGTTTCTCTTTAAGACGGACAAATGTTTACAAGCATTCTCCAGCAAACCTGTGGTTTGGGGCCTAGCCCGCTATTTGGGTATTGCATTTGACCTTCAGGAGCTAGTTGCTACTCCTCTGCCCACTATTCTGTGCCCTGGGAGGCTGAGACTCTGGGCTGCCAGGCACCTGCACCCTCCAGCTTTCAGTTGGATTCAGCCAATGAAAGCAACCATTAGGAGACAAAAGGGATACTTAACATCTGTTCCCCACCTCCCCCCCCCCCCCGCCCACAAATCCTCACTATCTCCTTGGTAGGTGACTCTGTCCCACTACTGGAAGGCTCCTGGTCCCTTTGACAGCTTTTTCCTACAGCTCTGTGGCTCCATGACCCTCGCTCCCTTGTCCATAGAGGTGTAAGAATACTGAGAGGGCACCTCTCATTGCTAGGCGTGGACGGCCCTCCCATCTCTTATAGGTGCCTCTTTACCTGCGCACCCCTCAGTAAAGGTCCATTTATTTTTTAAATATATTGGAACTGATTTTGCTATTACAATTATTTTCCCAGTTACATGATTTGGGACTTGTCACCTGTTTCCTGCTGGGCCCCCGATGGATGTGCCTTCCTTGCCTTATTCTGCCTGTAGTGAACAACAGGTACCACGGAAGGCTTTATCTCGGCCACTACGCCCCTCACCCTGTCACCACTCGCTGAAGCGCCAATTCACACCTTAAGAAAACCCTTTTGCTTCTTCTCCTAAGGAAATATCATTCAGAACTCCTGACAGGGTACCGATCTACCTAACCCTCTGTTTATTCGTCATTTAACAATCATGGTTTGGGGCTCTGTGCTGGCCCCGGAGACAAAGTGTGAGCAAGACAGGCATGGTCCCTGACCAGACGCAGCCTATAGACTAACAGGGGAAGTCAGACAATAACCAGGACATACAACTCATGACTGTAAAAATAATGGTACCAGGGGCCAATGCACAATGCATGATTTCTGAGAATATCCTGTAGTTTCTCTATGAAAATATTTCCTGCATGGATTTCTATACTTAAAAAAATCTAATAAAACATGACTTTGAAATACAATTACAAATGGTTTGCATTGTTCTTGAAAAGCATGAGACATTCTGAGAATCCCTGTAAACTCCAAGTGCATGGCTTCCCCTAGTTTCACATCAGTTTCATGGGACCTGTATCTAGTCGACCCCGGGCCCATAGGACTGTGCTGTCCCCCTGTGGTTTGGAGCTGCCCTGGACACATCTAGTCAGATTACCAGCAGGTAAAGGGATGTAGTCCCCCTAAAGGGTACACTTGATCATGAATGTTTTGGTATATTTATTTTCTAGTTCTAAAAATAAAATCAAAATAAGTTATTATTGCTCACTATTCTAAGGAGATTGTAATGTGGAGTATATTCAAAAAGAAGAAAACTTTTTCTGTACTCTTATCATGCAATGATTGGGGAGGGAGCGTGTGTTTATTCAACTAACAGTTGTTGAATGCTCACTGCATGCCAGCCTAGGCACAGACACAGCGGGGGCAGAGGCGGATACAGGCAGGCAGGTCCTTGAGGAGTTCACATTTCAGTGGAGGAGATGGCTCAGGACTTCAAGGAAGGGGCAGAAACAACCTTCAAAGAGACAACTGTCCTGGGCCTTGACCAGTAGCAGGTAGTGAAAAAAGTCTCTTCTAAGAGGTTCTGTGGAATCCTGAAGCTTCCTTAGAACCCAGGGTGCTTGCTCTACAACTGCCCCACTCCCTAGGACCTCACTGATGAAGTCTCTGCCCCTTCTAAGTGCCCTCGAAGAAGACGGCAGCCTGTGTCCATCCACCCTTTGTGCATTGCTGTAAAACTGAATGAGCCCATATTGACCCACGTACCCTCAAGGTGGCCTTATGAAGAGCACAGAGCTGCTCCTGTCAGTGGGGCACAGCTGAGTCAAAACCCACTGGAAGAGGTGGTTCTACTCTGGTGTGATGAAAAAATAAAAGCAACTTTTCTACTACCCCAATCCCAATTCCAACCCCACTCACCCTGCTCGAAGCAGGATCATTGAACCTCAAGAAGCAAAGTCCAAGAGTGAGTGCTATCCAGTCCTTAGAGACTCCCTTCTGCCTCACACACAGCCCATAAGGAGACACCATAAGCAAGACTCTGGCTTCCTTCTGGCACCTGCCATTCCCCTTTGCTTCTGGGAAAAAATGTGTCTAGTACTGGACGTTAAATTCTCCAACATAATCTCCCATTATTTGACTTTTGAACACTTCAACCTCAACTCCTCGGTTTTACACCATCCCTTCAAGGCCCTGCCATTTGCAGCGGAAAGAGCAGGTGTACATAGGATACTTCTCAGAAATAGTTTCCAGAGTTTTCTAAAGGCCAGTGCACAAAGCAGTATGTCTTCTCCTGTGTATTTCCTCACTGTATTCTGACAGGTGGAATCAAAGGTAAAATTTTTAGAATTAGCCCACTAGTAGCTCAAATCACGTTATGCAGGTTTTGTCCAAGATGTGAGTAAACAGGCGTTAAAGCATCTCATCTCTATCCTGTGTTTTCTCACGTTGTAAAAGTATGATGTGATGAACACTAGTTTGTATCCCGGGAGACCTGGTTCCTACTCCTCACTCTGCCCCTCGCTGAGGGCAGATGGCCTCAGCTTCTTTGGGTCTCCATTTCCCCATGACATTTTTTACTATTAGAATTTGTTACATGTGAAATAAATTCCCAGGACATTATTCGCTAACATAAATTTTAAACTACATTTCAAAAGCAAACTAAAATTGATTTTTCATCATCCACTGGTTTCCCCGTTAACTTGCCTGGTGAGAGCTGCACAGGTCTCGTGGAGACAGTGAATGGCATGTGCGCAGGCACAAGAGGATGTGGGGATTCTGTTCATTATTGTCCTGAATATCTTGCTCAGTGAGGAAACTCGTCTTCCTTTTCCTTAAGCTCTTTCAGGGAAGAACTTGGAGGTCAGCAGCATGAGGAAGGATTAACACAGGCTGAGAGTCCAATGCTGAAAACAGGATCTATCCTAGCATGAGGCACAGTGTGAAAACATTTTCTAGCATTTTGTGATGATGATAACAATGAAAACATTTTGTATTTCTCCAAAGAAGCTCAGAGAATTCCATAGGCCTTGCATCAATCATCCTTGCCACTTCCCCACGAGGAAAGAAGAGGGCAGGCACTAATATGATAGAAATGGCAGCAGCCAAGTGAGCCATCACATTGAACTAGAGCCTTATAAATTGTCTGTTGCCCCTTATAACCAAACAGCAGCTAAAGTGAAAGGCAGGGAGGGGTTTGGCCCAGTCTCAGGCCAGAAGCTATATCCCATTGCAGATCTCCAGACAAGTCGGTACACCTGATTTTTATAAATGGTACTTTGGACAACCATTTATCACTGATTAAGGCCTGTCTGGTTGTATATTTGGAAAGTCATTTTTGTTGTCCTGATATGTTTTACTGCATAAAACCTGGTTTCTACAAACTAGTGATTACTGGATTTCCTCTGAACCCTCTGATTGTCATCTGTATAAACAATGACTTATCACTCCCTGATTATCATTGAGTTCTGGTTCCTGGGTTCCTTTTGCCTAAAAAGAATAAGCCAAAAAGCTTCTCATGCTTAGTCATTACCCCTTTAGAAAATAAGTAAGACAAAGGCTTCTGGTTTCCTAGCTTGCATATCTCTGCTACTTTGTTCTCTCCCTTGTACCCCTCTGAGTTTTCTTGCTTATTATTAAAAATTAAAATTCATATTCTATGCTCTAAATCAGGGGTCCCCAACCCCCAGGCTGTGGACCAGTACTGACCTGGGGCCTGGGAGGAACCAGCCCCGAGAGAAGCTCACCTGAGCACCTCCTCCTGTCCCCCACCCCACCTGAGCTCCCCTTCCTGTTGTGTACCACCCCCCATTCCCACAAATGCACACACAACTCCAGTTTAAAAAGTAAGATAACAGCCCTGGCCTGGTGGCTCAGTTGGTTAGGATGTCGTCCTATACAACAAAAGGTTGTGAGTTTGATCCCTGGTCAGGGCACATAGCTGCGTTGTGGGTTCAATTCCCAGTTAGGGAATGTACGGGAAGAAACCGATGGATGTTTCTCTCTCACATCAATGTTTTTTTCTCTCTCTTCCTCCCTTCCTCTCCCTCTAAAATCAATAAACATATCCTCATATTAGGATTAAAAAAAGTCAGTAAATAGCCAGATCCATGGCATCTGTCTATTGCGTTGTGGCATTGCATCTGTCATGGCATTGTGCCTATCTCACTGTCACTATCAACACTTGAGTTCCTGGGAGGCTCAGGTCGCAGTACTGGCCGTGGAGAGCTGAAGTCAGTCAAAGTCCTTACGCTCAAGGCGATGTGCTTCTTGAAATAAGTTGGAATGGCCCGGCTTGGAAAACAGAGTGGGCCAGGTGAGTTAAAAGGAAGAGAAAGCCAGGAAGCCTGAGGAAGAGAAGATTTCAACACATTTCCAGAAGATTGAGAAAAGGCAGCTCCCCCAGTCTGCTAATGCTGTCAAAGCAGTTTTATTAGTTGTTAAGGGCAGAGGTCAGTCATGGAGGTTAAGGAAGGTTTGAGGTGAGGATCCAGAGACTTTGAGTGTAGGTCAATGAGCCTTAGCATTGTATATGAAGGGCATTCCAAGGTCAGGAGAAGAGTCAACAAGAGCAACAAAAACAAAAATAGAACTCTCTGCCGTATGTTTTTAAGGCTATTTTTTGTTGCCACTCTCAGCCTTCTGAGGTACCTCTAAAAAAGAACAAGGAAAGCTCAAAATAGAATTCACCACATTCCCCGTACCACAGGATAGGTGTGTAATGCATGAAAGAGAACAAATAGGCTTTTTTTGTATTAAAAAAACTTGCTCAGCCATCCTGCCAGAGTCCTTCAAGTGGGTGGATTTCAGAGTGGGACTGTCTGACCTGGAAGACATCTGCCTTCCAATCTGAGAGTCTGTGATCTAGTTTTCAGTGCACCCACTTTGAAACTCCTGGTCTGTCCATGTGATCACAACTGAAAAATCCGGCAGCCAGGCAATCAAGGTCAGCCACACAACGGCCTCCTACGAAAGTGTCTTTCCCTTAAATATCTAAGGATAATAGATGATAGTTCACTCCTCATTCATTATAAAGCCAAGAACCTGAAAACTTGACTGACCAAGGTATCACTTTTCCTTGAAGTGCAGCTGGAAGCTCCAAAATTAGAGAGAGCCGCACTGGCTCTCGGAAACGGCGTTTTTCTAGAAAGCACTGCTCTGTCCCCAAGGAGACTGCTCAGTCCTGCTCATCCCTCAACATGCCTTAATACTTCTTAGGTACTTAAAGATTAGTTTTGAAATAGTTTCTTATTTTTTATTAAAAAAGCCAAATTAAAGAAAATGCATTATTCAAAACAGCTACTTCTGACTGTGGTCTCCTGGCCATATTAAAGACACAAGCTCCGGATCAGCTGCGAGGAGAATTCTTTAGCGCTTGGTGATTATTTTGCATGAGCAAAACTTACGACTCATCAATGCTTATCACTTTAATGATGTCGTCTTCTAACTAATTTCTTTTAAGAAGTGAGGAGCCTCACTCGTTAGCGTGCTAGAGCTGCAGCTGAGGGTGTGCTTCTGCGATGCATACTAATCCACAGTCTTCCTACCAGGCAGGTGGGGCTCTCCTGTCCCTTGGCTGAATGTTCCCTGGAGAACTGTGGGGAGGAGCTCTGAGGGGTGAGTATTCTAGGTCTCTTTCTAGTCCCCAGGAAGGTACAATGAATAGATGAGATAGTAAATTAGGCTTTTGTTAAATCAACTCATTTTGACAGTAATGGTTAAATTCAAAACTGGAACATTGATAGCACTGAAAAGTCCACTGATTCTGTCACTTTGCAGTGCCTGTGGCTGCTGTGATCATCTGAGAGCAATAGACAAGGCACACCGTTTCATTACAGAAGATCCTTTTGTAATTTCATTTCAGTTAGTCAAGAGACCTCATGTTGTGGAACTGAACTGAAGGACTAGGTGGTTCAGCATGGTAATGAGTTAAGTCCACATCAAGGTCACTGGGTACTAAGACAACGTACAACATTATGAAGCAGATCTGGCACTCCTGAGATCAGGGCCTGCAGGTAAACAATGGTGTTGCTTCCATACAAAAACCTCCCGTTTCCCATGGCTCAGTGGGGGTGGCTGTGCAAGTAGAAACTGATAGCTTACAAGTCTGAGGCTCCGTCCTGCAGCCAACCTGTTGCCCACAATTTGAGGTGTGGTTTTCTGGTTTCCAAAAGTAACTCTGTCTCCCTTTCCAATCCACGGAAATTACAGCTTTGGCTGTGAAGAAGGGTTGGAAGAATGGCTGCACAGTGAAAAGGGTATTTTTTTGAAAGGTAATTGCACCGTTGGTTTGTTCTGCTCTAAGTCCAGCCCACAGAGTTAAAATATATCAAAATGACCTAAGACAGTCTCATTGAGAAGTTATTTTGCGCATGGCCCATGCCTCTCACTAACTGCAGACACATGCCCCCAATAGCCTGTTGCAGATCATGTTCTAAGGAGATGCTAACTTTGTCCCAACTCCTCAGACATACTCCAAGAGGAAATGAAAACTCTCTCTGCAAGCTCCACCTTTGCAGAGGCTGCCTCCATGAGGAATCCCAGCTCCTTCTTTGTCCTTTCAGACCTTTGTACTCTGTCTAGAGACAAGAAATCCCTACCGGGAAGGTTGCTGCAGAGAGTTGTGTCCATTCCCAAATTAGCAAGTAGAGAGCAGACTGTCTCTACTACAGTCCTTAAGTTATCTGACAAGTATTTATGGAGAGCCTACTATGTGTCAGGATGATTTTAGGCACTTGAGATATATCAATGAGGTTTCCTTGTGGGGTTGACATTCATGCAGGGGGCAGTGGGAAGGCAGATTATAAAAATAGACATAATGAATCAATTACAGAATATGTTAGTTGGTGATAAGGGCTAAGACAAAAAAGGCAGAGCCAGATAAGAGGAACTGAAAATTTCAGGAGAGGGGCAGTTAAAAATTTCAGAGTAGTTTGGGTAGGTTGCTGAAAAAGGATGTTTTAGCATGGGCTTGAAGGGCATGAGGGAGAGTTGGTGATAGCGATGTCTGGAGGAGATCATTTCAGGCAGAGGCAACATCCAGTGAGGAAGCCATTGGACAAGGGCATGCACGCCATGTTTGGAAACGGTAATTAAGAGGCTAGTGTGGGCCTTTCTAGTGTGACTGCAGTGCGGTGAGTGGGGGGCTTGAGCATGTGTGTGTGTGTGTGTGTGTGTAGGAGGCAAAGTCAAACAATAATAGTTCCCACCATGTGATGTCTCGTAGATCCGTGCTTCTCAAACTTTCGACTGTATATAAATCACCTGGGATCTTGCGAAAATGAGTAGTCATACCTCCTGGGGTGGGGTAGGATTTGAGATTCCAGTTCTCTAACCAGTTCCCAGTTGCTTCTGATGCCACTACTTAATGGCCAATAGTTCAAGTAGCAGGATTCCTGATCATTGCAAATGACTTTTACTCAGAGTTAAGTGAAAAACCCATTGAAAGGTTTGAGACTACTGCAAACAGACTGTAGTGGGGAAAAGGGAGAGGAGAAGGGAGACCAATTAGGAAGCTACTGTAGTATATATGCAAGCAGTGCTGATGACTTGGATCAAAGAGGGGTCAGTGGAAGCTGTTAGATTCTGGACATGTTTTAAAGAAAGAGCTATGATGATTTCCTGATGGATTAGAAGTTGTGTGTGAGATAGGAACCAAAATAATGCTGAAGAGTTTGATCTGAGCATTTGGGAAATGGAGTGACTGACCATCAACTTGAAATGGGGAATGCTGTAAGAAGAATATGCTTTTGGAGGTAGGTTAGCAATTGAGTTTGGACACAATGCATCTGGTGATGTTTAAAGGCTGCATCTGGAACTTGGAACAGAGTGCTGGACTGGAGATAAATGTGGGAGTGGTTGACGGGAGATATACAAAGCCCTCCAACTGGATGAGATCACCCAGAGAGTGGGTGCAGATAGAAATACCAGACCAGTACAGCCCTGTAGCACTCATTCCCTGGAGTTCCATCAGGGATCTCCTGCACCCAAGAGATAGCAGAGAGCAAGGCTAGGAACAGAATTCTGTCTCAGGTTTCACCCCAAGCAGCACTCGGAGTCTCCTCTCACGTTTCTTATATCTCATCTATGCCATGCAAGTCACAAGGCCAGTGTGTCTTTACCAAAGACTTATGGACAAATACAGAGAGAGTGAAGTGGTTCACTTTCTCACCACCCACAATCTCAGCTTCCATGATGAAGCTGCATCTATCTGCATTAATTATCATTTAAATAGTTAGGAGTTTGGAATTTCTGTACAATGTTTTGAAATGGGTGAGGAACAAGCATCCATTTAAGGTAGTAGCAGGGGCATTTATTTATTCATTTAATAGCAAAGAATGAGCAATATGATGTATAAGTACTGGCCTAAACAATATAGAAGCTACAGAGAACATAACCTATGGATCTTACCTCTCTGAATGCTACAGTACCCTTCACAGCAGAGCCTGGTTTGAGATGCATCAAGAACAAACCAACTACACACACACACACACACACACACACACACACACACACACACACACACACACACACCTCTCCTATTGCCCCTGGGAATCTATCTTGGATTCCCTTCTCAAACCTGCTCATTCCATCTGGTCGACCTTCTGTTGTAGATTTATTTACTTCCCTTATTTTCTCTACCTGCCACCTTGTTAATGGAACTTGAAGCTCATCTATTTTCCTGGAACACCTATTTGGCTCCATTGTACTCATGCCTGAGGCCTGCTGCAATTCCCAAGACCAGGAAGGGCAAAGCTGTGGGCCCTCTGCTTATTTAGGACTGAATATCACTAGCTATTCTCCTTAAGAAAATGATGGTGTAATTGAGAATAGTATTATAAGATTGCTGGGTAAATGAGCCAGGGTATGTACGTGAAATTATACATTTTGATGTGTACATAGAAGTGGACTATTAGTAACATTGACCTTATCATGTGTAAACCTTGGTCCATTCTGCCTTGTGTTCCATCTCAAACTATGGAACAGTTTTTGGGGTGTTATGGAGGTAAGGATTGTCATTCCCTGATATTCACCCAAAGATTAAATTAAGTGTGTGCCTTAAAACTTCTTGGTTTTTCTTAATATTCCATTTTGATCTCTCATCCATGCAGTTATCTATACCTTTCCTGGAGCTACTGACATTTTACAATGTCCTACCTCCCGGGTATAATGACATAGCATTGTATGCATCACTGGGAAGTGACAGAGGAGAAGAAATCTGTCAAGGCCTACTTTGGCTCCTGCTCTTACAGCCCAAGACTGCCTACTGCAGGGGACATATCCCCCCTACCTATATATAGACTATACTCCTCCCTGGGCTTTAGGTCCAATTCTAACTTTAATCACAAGGATTTAAAGAGTTCTTCACATTTAGGTGACTGAGGATCAAATCAGCACAGCTGCCTGTCCTGTTAGACCACATGATCCAGTTCCATAAAGAAGCTTCTGCCTTGTTCTGGAGATCAGCTTCCCACCTGTATCCCATTTCCAGCAGCGCAGTCCTTGACTTGCTCTTTTCTGTTGACATCCCCGATGTGGTAACCTTCCCAGTACTCTCAGCCTTCTAGGGCTATTTCCCGCATTTCCCCCAGGCCCTCTACCTGAGTGATGAAAGTCCTTCCTGTGAACCCTGGAATTGACAGTGTCTCCCGGTGTTGCCTGTTGGAACGTCTGTCTGCTCCATGACCCCACGTTTCTGTGCTCTGCCCACCTGTCAGGACTGCAGGATGCCTGTCATCTGACCTTCCGCACTCACTGCTGCTGGATCCACATGTTGCGGATGGTTTAACTGTGTGGATATTGTGAGTGCTGCATGGATGATGCTTGCTTTCCCATGTGAAACATGCAAGAGGAATAAGAATATTAACCTGCTTATTACTGTGCAGATTACATTCTGGTCAGTTACAGAGGGCACCATTTGCAACGTCTGAAAGGTACAGCCCGTCACAATATAAACGACACTTCCTGGGGTTGGACTGTGCAGTGATCCTGAGGCTAAGCACAGCCTGATATCCTGGGGATATAACTAAGGGATACGCTTACAGTAAGTGGTTGTGTCAGCATGTGCATCGGTATTTAACATATCATCAGCATTCAGTTTGGGAATGCTGACTCAAAGTCCAATGAACTTTAATTATAGCCTCATAACAAAAGTAAAAAGTGAGACAATACACCTAATCTCAAACATTTGATAAAGTTAAATAGTACAACAAATGATAAGAATAAAAGTTTTCATGACAGAGGCAGGCCGCTTTCCAAGACAAGTGGCTTAGTTCTAAATGCTGCAGTGTCTGTGTGGCCGGAGCTTCGCCAAAGGCATTCTTGTTTACAATTATCTCCTCCTCCCATTTGCCAAGGAGATCATCTCTTCAGCATTAAAGTCAGGTTTCAGGATGAATTGAATTGGAGCCCTACTCAACTCCCTCATTTCCCCTTTTAACCCTCTCCCCACCCCCAATTTTCTTTTATCTTGGAAATCTATTAGGTAGCCGTGTTAACAAAAATAGGGATTATTGACTTAATGACTCAGACCTAAGTTTCTGAAGGACTGTGTTATAGGCCAGGTGTGGGGGTGGGGGAGGAAGGGAGACAACAGTGTGGAGGTAGAGGGGCAAGCTAATATTTTTGCGGGGAGGGAAAAGCAATCGGAGGGACAGAAGATGTGGGATCCAGTAGAGGTTCAGTTACTAGCCAGCTGTGCAGACCATGCTGCATCTCTGAGCATTTGGCCTTTTGATCGTGAACATGAGGGAGTTAGGCTAGACGACTGCTAAGGCTTCTTCTCCACTAAAACCGCATGCTCTCAGTGTGGAGGGTGAGGGTTTTTCAGCATGGAGTTCTGAGTTGCAATGATGACCTTGGGACAGCACGAGGGCACAGACTCAGCTGTGGCTAATGGAAACCCCAACAAGGGTGGAGGAACGCATCTAATCAACTCTGCCTCTTCCACGATTCTCCCCAAGGCAGTCTTAAGGAAGATAAATGCTTAATTGCAAACTCGGCACTCCAACAACAGCCACGTGTAATCGCAGAGGTGGTTTCATGAGCACCATTTAAACCCTGAGGAAATTGGAAGCAGTGCATGTTGGCATTCACCCGTAAGGTGGTATTATGAATACTTATTATATACCCCGATTTTTCTCTCATAAATTAGATTATAAAGTACTTAGTTAATTCTAGCCAGGTATTAATATCACATTAATCTAAGTCATAAAATAAAGTATACGTGGATCTTATTTGGCCCTCGAAGATGTAAGCGCCATATGGAAAGTAGCGTCTGAAGAGGTGTGAGGCTAGTGGAAGAGTCTCCGTGCTGCCATTCAAGGAAATGCATTCGTATCCTCCTGGGCCCACTGACATCCTCTGCCCTTTAGGCTTAGCCCAAGCCCCATTTCTCCAGGAAACATCCCCCATACAGCCAGTCTGCAGCTGTATCTTCCTCCTGATACCCTCTGGCACTTAGTCCCTGAACCCGTGATCCACCTCTGACCATTATATATGTTCCTTTTCTAATCATCTCATATATGCATGTTTTGACATCCAAATTCAATAGTAAGTTCCTTCAGACTGATATCCCATGATGCATTGCTCTTCTTATCTCTTCAAGGGTCAGTGACTGGATGCTAGCACATGTGTAATGGCCAACTGACACATTTTGAATGGAATTAAGTTCATAGACTTTGGAGAGACTACTATGGGCCAGGTTGGGAGACACACCAGTGGATTTGAGAATATCTGTCTTAAGCATTTACCAGGGAAAAGAGAAGAAATAAATATTTGCAAATAACCATGAAAACACAAAGGTCGTGGGGGAAAAAAAGAACAATGTTTTGCAAAGAGGAGAGCAATTCATTTCAAATGATGGGCAAAGGTCTGCTTCTCCAAGTTTAGAATGAACCGCAATCTCCTGGAGGGTGTATCTTGCTGGGTCCCACTCCCAGAGATTCTTTTTCAGTTTGAAAAGGGTCTGAGCATTTCCATTTCTCATTAGTCCCTAGGTCGAGCACTAGTCCTGGTTCAGGGGCGATACTTTGAGAACTATTGAGCTAAAGGACACATAAGCACGAAATAATGGAAAGCATCTCAGCAGCTATTTTTACCTTCTTTAAAGGAGTAGGGGGCAACACTGCCAAATAAACAGTATGAGTAAAGGGGGAGAGATATGAAAGCACCCAGAGTATTTAGAGATGACAAATAGCTGCGTGGGGAGATGAGACTACCAGAATTCAGGGCTTCCCTTTGGAGGTCCTCAGTGTCCTGTCAGGGAACCTGCATCGCTTGTTGGGCAACAGAGGATATAGGAGTGTTGTACAGAGATTCCAAGAGTCTGACAACAGGAGGCAATGGAGGACTGGACAAAAGGGCTTGATAGTTAAGTCACTAAACCGATCTGTCTTTATTAAAGGAGAACCAAAATAGAACAGAGACATGTGTTCTTCCAAAAGCCTCTCCATATGTTTCTGGAGATCATCTGCGTAAGTGGGACAAAGGTCTCAATTTAGCCATTGCCCAGGGTGTACAGATTCTGTTTTTATTATCACTGACTCACACAGAAACACAAAGGTACGTCAGAATTTAGGACACACCTCTTCACACACCCACAGGACACTGTAGCTCTGCAGTTAGGATTTAGTCCTTGTGCTAGAGGAATGGATGTGGAAGCCCTCAGCAAATGAGTAGGCAGAGAGAGTTCTTAACTCAAGTTGGAAGCTGTCCAGAATGAAAAATTGATCTACCGAGTAGAGCTAGAGAAGGCAAATTGTACTGAACCTTCTAAACAGGTTCTGTTTGGGGGGAAAAGGGGGGTATGAGCTGTGTCTCTCAAATAAAAATAATGGTTGGCACATAGTGCTGGACACCATCTTCATAAAGGAGGTACCTATTATTTATATTTCACAAACGAGAAAACCAAGACACAGAGAAGTAAAAAAAAATGTGACAAGGTTACACAGTAAGAGGTAGAGCCAGAATCTGCACTCAGAAAGGCCAAGAATCAGCCTTGGTGTGTTTAACACTACACGAGGCTCGCACCCTTAGTTAGGCAAGGATCCTAAGGTCATGAATGCATTTGAAAAATAGTTTTGATTTGCCTCTCATTCCTTCTTCCCTTTCTTTCTTCTGTCCTCTCTTCCTCTCCAAAGTATTAAGCATCTCTGGTTTGTCAAGCACTGATAATGCACATCTATTGAAACTCCCTTTAAAGAGCGGAGCAAACTAGCAGTTCGAAGCAGGGAAATTACTCTCGCAGTGAGTTACCCAGGCAGACCATACACAGGGCCTTCGGAGAGATCGAACCACTCTGTGGGGCCACCCTCTTGCACTGTGGCCTTGGCTACACCTGCAACTTCATAGAACTCAGGGGCCTTGTCTGCAGCCTCTTTAGTTTCCTATCACAAAAGCACACTGTACCTTTTTGCAATGCCAAGTAGGATTCAAAACCCATTGAAAAAAGTGTAAAGAGAGCTTTTATACAGTTACTGGGGGAAATATCTCAAAACACATTCATCTGAAGCCTTCTTTCAATTCTCCCATGGAATGCTAACCTTTATTTGCAGTTTGTGAGATTCATGTTAAAAGCTTGCTGTAGCCCAAGGTTTAAAAACCAGAAAGATTCTGATTTGGTCCTGAGGCAGGTACCTTTGTAGCTTTCTAATTTCTTCTCTGAACTTTTGTGGCTTCTGAGAGGTTGGTGACTCTCTGGGCAGGAATGTGTGGTGGTAATACAAAGAATGGACGTTTAAACGTCTTTAAATTCTGCCTAATTATTGGCCTAACTGCAAGTACATGAGTCAAAGAGAGTGTATGTCACTTGCCGTCTGCAACCAGAAGGTGCTCAAATCAAATCGAATCTGTTCAGGATGCAAAAGACACTTCAGCATATGCAGATGCCCGAAATGGCTTTACAGACCCAAATCCTTTTAATAAGCTTAAGACGGGCCTGAATTTATTTAAATGTCTAATTCTAAATGTACGTATGCCTGGTAGTAATGTTTACCATCTGTCTGACACTGCCTGTTGAGGTAATTGTCAAGCTACAGTGTGACATATGGCGCACACATTTGGACCTTAAATATAACAGCCTTGGCATGAAACAATTGGAAACCGAGATTTAATCTTTGGTATCATTCAAGTTGGAGTTGAACAAACAGACACTTCTGGGCTATTACTGTTTTCTTCCTTTATGATAAATACTCCGCTGTAGGCATGTTTCGGAACAACATCGGAGGGAAGGCCTGGTTTCAGCACACTGCCTTTTTCTCCCTCTGACTCCGGCACTTAGAAACCCGGTTGGAGTGGCAGTTCCACAGAGACAGAAGCCCAGGCTCAAGCCCCAGGCAGCATCTGGCCTCAGCCAAGAAATACAGGGAGCATCCCACTTGAGAGCCCAGAAGAGCTAGTTGCTGGGGTGAAGGAGGAAGAACAGAATACCAGGCAATGGCAGCGACTGCAACTCCTCTTTCTGCTCTTTATTCTGTGTGCCCCTTCTCCATTTTCATCTCCTTTGCATTTTATTTCCCTATTTGGTTTTCCTGTTGTCACGTCAAGCATGGTGGGGCTGGAGGGAGGGAGCGGGGCAGGGTAGAGGCTGACAGCTCCAAGGGCCCCCCACGCCCTGGGGAACGGCACAGGACTCCGAGAGATGGAAACAACACCCTTTCCCAGTTATTTTGGTTAAATGTTAGAGACCCTAGAGTGACAAATATCTCAGGCACTGCTCCCTTTTTTCCTTAAATACTGGCAGCTCTGCAGCATTAGTTACAGCTGTGCAGATGCCTAAAGCCTGACTTAAAAGACCTACTTTACACTTGGATTAGAGGATGAGTGTAGCTATTGTTGCTGCAGTCGCTGTCTGGATCTAAAGCGATGTAAATATGGCAACAGGAGTAATGGAACTCCTGCAGTAATGTAACTAAGAATATGGTCGGTGCCTCTCCTCAGTGGGTATGGCGTCTCAGTCGTCGTCATCTATGGCACAGCATACAATAATAGCTTCCAGGAGAAACTCAACGTACACATTCTTTTTCTAACCCTCCCTATCCCTGGACTTTGCTTCCTTTTATTTAAGTGGAGGCAAGGGGATTTCTGGAGGATGGGCGGGATAGTGGACAACGGTCTGTGCATGTGCATGTGTGTGTGCATGTGTGTGTGTGTGCCTGCACAGTTAAGGAGGCCTGTGAGATGAAAATGAGAGGCTGCAAGGTTATCCACCACGGTAATTCAGCCATAGATTTTCCCCCAGTCTGAAATGATGACTTGATTCCATATTTTGTCATCCCGCCAAGTTCTGTATTTAAGCCTGAAGCTTAACATGTTTTCTGTTCCTAATTAGCAACACGGCTAAATTTAGCAAAGGTTTCTCTGGTGCTACCACAGTCACAAAACGATTCTAAAATCTAACATGAAGGCGTGTTACTGATGGATTTAGAAGAAGACAAAACAAACCTGAAGGAGCCTCTCTGGGATCTCATGGCCTGGCAGCTAAGAAGCTCTGAAACACAGGGGCCGAAATAGTCAGATTCTGACACAGGGAAAGGCCCTCACGCAGAGTGCAGAGTACACAGAGTGCTTACACTCCCAGAGAGGCCTGGCACGGGGGACGAGGAGAAGAGGACAAGACTGGTTTCTCATGCCTTCCAGCTCCCCGCTAAAATCCTGCTGCTTCCCTATCCTGGCTCTTGTTCTCTGCCACCAGGACCATCCCCAACAGCTCAAGCTTCCTCCCACTTCTCCCCACCTTGAGACTTGAGCTGCCGATGACACCTACCGACATGTCAGCCTCTCCTCCTGGCTGGCCCCTCACTTTCCTCCCTGATCACCACAACCTGTTGTTTTTTATAACTTCCAACCAGCAGGAGAGCTGCAAGGATAAGGTGCAGAATGATGAGCAGGTGTCTAACCTTCATCCCAAGTCACCATTTGTAAGCATCTTGCCACATTTACCTTCTTTTTCTTTTTTTTCCCTTCTATGTGTGGGAGTGTGTATGTCATTCGGGTACCGTGTTTATTTTTGCCACTAAACCATTTGAGAATTAGTTAGGCATCTAGATTCGTTCCTTTTAATTATTTTCACATCTGTCTCCTAAGAACAAGGACATCACCTAGATAACCACCAACACAATTACCACACTTAGGAAGTTTAACATTCATACCCTGCGACCAGCTGATATACAGCCCAGGTTCACACTTCCCTGGCTGTCCCACGGCGGAGGTGTAGATCGTTCATGTGTGACAGGGGTGTCTGCAGAAGATTTAGGCCAGTGTTTTTTCAGAATGTGCCTAAAGAACACATGCTGTAAACGTTGCTAAGTGTTCTCACTTTTGCTGCCTCATCGGTGGCCCCAGACATTGTCGGACGTGGTGAAGCCTTCTATTCTCATTCTCACTTAACAGTAGAGAATGAAGATGATGATGACCGGCCGGCATGCAGACAACCAGCCCGGAGCCAACCAGCGGAGCCCGGAAAGAAGGGCACTTTTACGGTCCTTTCACTTCCCTTCATCTTAGACCTCCCACCACCGTACTCTAACTCCTGCAAAGCCTGATTTCCTTTTTTACTCCAGGCCTCCACTCCCTTCTCCTGCAGACAGCCGTTCTGAGCCACTATAATTCTGCACTCCATCTGCGTGTCTGCCTGGTTGATTATGTCTTTCCAGGCTCAGGTGACAGAAATAAAACAAATTCTCCTGAGAGGAACAAGCCCTCACTCTCCATTCCTCTTTTTCCCATAGAGGAAAGGGAATGTGCCCTCCCTTCCATGAAGAGAAAAACAATGGGGGAGACCCTGGCACCGGCTCTTCTGTGATGTGCCTGGTGAAACTGGAGAATGGATCGGACCATGCCCGGTCGGCCCCTCCCTCTTTCAGTCCCAGCTGCCTGTCCAAGCACACACACATGCTCACCGTGTTCCCTGCATGTGTCTGCACCAGTGTGGATGAAACAAAATGAAATGTGCTCAGTTTA
The DNA here is from genome assembly GCF_021234435.1 of Artibeus jamaicensis. NCBI lineage: Eukaryota > Metazoa > Chordata > Mammalia > Chiroptera > Phyllostomidae > Artibeus > Artibeus jamaicensis. Next base: position 23,431,743 of record NW_026521883.1, read on the forward strand.
GAGGGCAGAGTAAGGAACTCATCTGGTGGCCCATCAAAGCCACATTATATTCTGTAATTAGCTTCATCAAAAACAAAGCTGTTATCTTAGTGTTTATCTGTCTGATGCCTGCAATTCTCTGTTGTTTTCCATCTCAGAGGGCAATCAGGTCTTATTTATTGGCTCTCCGAATCCTCGACTTTTCTATCAGAGAATTAACCATAATTCTCTACTCTCATCAGGGGACAGAATGAACACTGTGCTTAGTACTGAACTATTCTCTGTAGAAGGAGACAGGGGTGGCCTGGGCCGTGACACAATGGGGACAACTCAGTACCACTCAGGGAGTGTGGGTGGTGAGGACAGAGCAGCCAGCCAGCCTCCACTGAGCCCTGGCCAGCTGGCCTGCCCAGAGACTCCACAGAAGAATTCAGGAGGTGGGAGGAGAGGCCCCTGAGTCCATTAAGCAGGTGCAGATGCAGTGGAAATGGACAGGGACAGTCCCCACTTTATCTTTGGCCATGGGGCAAACTTGGCTGATACTGTCGGTAATGCACTGTCTCCAGAGGCTGCTGGGTGCCCGCAGGAGGAGCAGAGGGGTGTGTGTCCAGGTGCCAAAGGCTAATGGGTTTGCTATGGAAATGGCTTTGGAGTTCTTACTAGGTTCTCTGGAGACATTCAGGCTTCTTGACTGGGAGGTGACTGGAGATGTTCTTCCTATAACACATACTTCTCCTCAGATATAAAGAAAAATGGCCTTTTGAATGAAGGTCACAGTAAATATAAGGATTGGAGTCTTTCAGCCTTTTGCCAATATCACTAAGACTTTAAAGTATTCTGAATGATGTTTGGCTTGTCTCTAAGTGTGGAAAGAAATGAAAGATATCTTATTCAAAACAGAAGTGAAGCTTTCTAGGTCTTGAGCTGTCGCACATAGGAGTGTGATGTGTGTGTGTGTACCAACACATACAGACACAAGCAAAGTTATTGATGTTTCCCCCCATGAAATAGTGAAGTTCATGTTCATACTTGACATGGCTCCCAATACTTGAATAAACTAACAAATAGCGTTACCTCAACATCCAACATCACCACACGTATAGGCTTATCTTCCTTTCCAAAGACTATGAGCCAAATGGCCAAGTGCCCTAGTCTGCTCTCTCAGGCCTGACCAGACTCATTGCCAGCCTTGGTGTCCTGGGTGAGTCTGAATATTAGAATTGGCCTCTCACGTTAAGCTTTTGAGACCCTGTGACCAAGTGACATAGCACACTGCACGGCACAAGGTGAGGGTCTAGTAAAAGGTTAGATATATTATGTCTTCTTCTGTGAGTGTGAAACAGTAGAACATGGAGATTAATGCAGTTTGAGACACAATTCTGTCACTTACTCATTTGGTGACTTTGGGTGAGTGACTTGACTTCTTTAAGTCTCATTCTCCTCATTTATAAAGGAACAATAAAGACTACCTGTGCTGTTGTTTGAGGATGTCATAACATGTGTAGAGTAGGTAGCGGAATTCCTGCTGATAATCAGAACTCAGTAGAATTTTGTCTGGAGCTGAAGATAGTGCTTGATCAATAAATCGCTGCATTGGAAAGAGCCTACTGGGCTCCTGCTCCTCATCTGTGTTATTAACATGGTTGGATTAGATTCTCAAATTAACCAGAAATTATCTGCCATTATTTTGTGTGTGGGTGTGGGTCGGGTGTTGGGGACAGGGCTTGCCTTTGGAGCTCTTCATAGGAGGCTTTTAAAGCTCTAATAACTTGGGAATTTTTTCAGCAAAATCTCAATAGTTTTACATACTATTTGCATTACTTCAAAGTTAGAAAACTGCCTTTCTGGACACACAGAAATCACAAAGTATGTTGTAAAAAGTTAATCTGGTACGTTAACCTTTGACAGGCATTGCTGACCTTCTAAATACATTCTGTCGTTGCCCACCCACCTCACATTCTGAATTAGATGAACCAGACTTTTGCATTTCTATCATGCTCATGTACATGATAAACTACACAAGAAGCGAAGGCTATTGTGGTAATTTAAGGGACTACTAAACTCAAATGTCTAGTCTGTAACTAAGTCAATGCATTTTTTGCAGCCCAGTGGCAGTCTTCAGTTGTGGGGCTTCCCTCAAGTTTGGCATCATTAGCAGGGAGATTTCAATTTTTCTTTAGAAGAAGCAAAACCATACAGAGGCATCATAGCTCATCCGCAGAGGGAACATGTGCTCATGTGTGTAAATGCACATGTCTCTGTGTGTGGACATGATAAAGATGCTCAGAAATGACTCAAAACTGAACACCTTCAATTTCTTATGCTACTGCCATTTCCCCCCTGTAATTTCCCCATTTCATTCTTTATTTTAGGTTCCCTGAAGACCCTCTCTTCCACAGGCAGTTAGCAGGGGATTTGAGGAAACAAAGTGAACCTATGCCTCAGGCCTGGACTTTCCAAGGAGGATGAGAGGGTTCTGACTTCTACCTGAGCCTGTCAAAGAAAGCAGAGTACAGGCAGCATCATGCAAGTTTCTCACCCTAGTGCTACAGGGACACCCATACTCCTCTGACCTGACACTAGGAGTTAGAGCTAGAGTTACTCGGCCACAACACATTCAACAACAGAATCAGAGCTACCACTGCCCTCACTGTGGCCATCGTGCAGAGGAATGAGAGGACTACTGGAAGCCCCTTCCTCACACCGCCAGATTCTCCCCTCTCAATGGCCAACAGACTTTCCTAGGAGTCTGCCTGGCTCGTGCAGGAATTTTCTTTGGGATCTCCCAAACCATGGGTACCCTTACCATGAGACCCCTACAGGTTCTTCTCAAAATACACAGATGTGAGCTAATGAGTGATACAGTATATGAAAGGAATAAAATCAGACAGAAAATATGTTTGAAATGATTGGCTCCTCCTCTTGGCAAGTTGCTTAAACTTTAGAGCTTACTCTTGTAATGTGTATAATGCCTCCAGTTTGCTATTAAAGTGAAATGAAATATGCTTTGAATGACATCTACCACTGAATAGACACTCATATGTGTAATCTTTTTTCTCCTTGGTGATCATAACACTGACATGTGCTGAAGAAACCAAAATACCGAGAGGAGACCAGGGTTCTCATCTTGGCTCCTTCCTTTACCAGCCCCATGATTTTGAGCAAACTGCCTGACATCTGTGGGTCTGTCTTTGTCCATCTCTAGGTGCCTATACTACCAAACTTACGAGGTGTCGTAAGGAGCAGTGGAGAAGCTAGTGTAACAGTGCCCCCTGAATGGCAAAGCTCAGTACAAATCCACTGGATCAATAGTATCAAACACCAGTGGTCAGGTGTCAGCTCCAGAGGCTTCTCCCTCAGGACTGTTTCTCTGCAGGGAGACTATTTGTCTTATCCTATTCTGTGGACACTTGTAAAAAGATAGCACAGATATGTCTGTAAAGTGAACACTAGGAACAGGAGAGGCTCAGACTTTCTGTATGTGGCCATTATCATCAGCTTCCAATACAAAGGATACTCATATATCAGAACTTAGCCTGAGGCTGAAAGAGATCTGTGAAGATCTACATTCTTAGGATAGTTTTTGGTGTCCTTACTTGGCGAGGGTCCCCCAAACATGAACAGCTAGTTTTTTGTTAAGCAAATCTTGCATGTTGACATTCATTTATTAAACATTTACTATATTCATAAAGCATTTAGCAAGTGGAGGCACCAGGCAAAGATGATCTGTTTTATCTTCACTGAAAGTTGGCAAATGCTATTATTTATTATCTCCATTTTTAAAGCCTTGGGAACTTCAGTTTGCCCATAGTGTTCTGGCTGGTGAGTGACAAATCAATCAGAATACTCCAAAATCCATCCCCTCTGACTCCACCACACTGACGACCTCACACATTCTGTGAGCGACAGATCTGTAGGGATCTGCTGTGGTCCCACTCACTTTGGTTTTCTGTCTGGTAAGAGAAGAGTTTGCCTTTGAAATGAAGATTCAATATGATGAATGGTGACTTGGGCATATATCACTTCAAGGAAAATCAATACATCAAGACCATTTTTTCTTAAATAGTAGATACATCAGCAGAAAGATATTGGAAGTTTATCTCAGAAGTCATCACAAGTTATCATCACTAAAGATCAAGTTTCCCTAAGAGAACCAACATATAATCTGAATTCCAAAAATCTGGCTAATGCAGATTTTTGCATTTTATTACTTGAGCAAAGCAAGTATAAGATAGTGTATAATTAATAAAATGAACAACCTTCAGGGCAAAAAAAAGCAGTGTGTTCAAAGATATATCAACACAACCAGAAAAATACTTACTAATTTTAATGTTATTTTGTATAAGGTATCAAAACAAAAATCCAAAATGAGGCTAGACTAAACAAAAATGAGATTGGGTGAGCGGTAAAAGAGATCACAGTATATCCATCATTTACATTCTTATTTGGCCCAATTTTCATAGGGAAATCACAGTAAGAATACAGTTTGATGAAAATATTCCTCCAAATCAATGGAAATGTAGTGCCTTGAACCTGATACTTTGGGTCCTAAGACTCAGGTTGGAAAACAGGAATGGCATTACGACACAGTGGTACTAGCAAGAAACGTTTCATGAATCCATGAACTCTTTTATGGTCTGAATGAATTTGAAATGTGCTGCAAAAGTTATAGTCCATTCATTTGGGTAAAAAGGAATCATCTTTCAAACATAATGTGGCATGTCCTTATCATATTTTCATGGTTTAGGTCACAGATTTTACCAATTCCTGCATAGCCTTTAGAGTTTTGTCCTGTATCAACTTTCTTCCATTCACACCTCAGGCCAGAGGTGGGAGGGTAGCATCTTTCTTGCCCTGTGGCCTTATCCCAGAAAGCCCTTTCATTTGGCGGCAGGACAAGACAAAGGAGCACAGACCAGCAGCTGAATGTGCTGGACTCCTACAGACGTTCACTTTCTGTAGTATAATTTTAAATCACAGAATTTATTTATGTTCTCTCTCTCCTTTCTGCGGTCAATGACATGGGTCAAAGGCATTTAATCAAAACCTTGTAGAGAGAATGGTCCCATCACCATGCAGTGAGACGATCTAATTTGTCTTCTGTCAAAAAATGTATTTTGGGAACAGAGCTGAATATGATGTGTGATGTCTTTTTACGGATGTTGCTGAAATCCATACATGGCACAGATTTGCTAGGCTCCTGATTTCATCTGTCTCTGGGCAAATATTGAAATTGTTATTAGTGTGGATACTAACTATTGTGGAAACACGAGTATGTGTTTTTTGTTTATTTGTTTGTTTGTTTATTTGCTTTCCCACTCTGAGTTCAGCTAGCTAAAGTCAAGATTTTCTTCTGATTTCTGAATCAGGATAACCGATGACCAAGAAGGCAATGCCGTGACAGGAATGTGCACAGGCCAGATGCCTGAGTGCTCTTGGAGAAATAATGACGTAAATGAAGCTTAGATAAAAAGCAAAAACAAAAACAAAAACAAAAAAACTCCTCCGGCCAGCAGATGGTGCCACAATTTACAATGTTTGGCTAGTTTGGGCTTTATGAACAGATTGCTAATTGCTTTGTCAATTAATTTAAGGGATGTAATTTAATTTCTCCTACTGCATTGCATAATGGGTATTAAAGAACTCATATCCGGCTCCTTGGCCCTAGATGACCAGCTCATTTGTTAGTGCTGCTAACAAATTCCAGACATCCTCTGCTGACTTGCTTCTCCATCCGAACTCCAAGAGGAAGAGAGGAGTTTGATCTTAGGTATTAATCAAGTACAGACACAGGCCTAGTTTCTAAACCAGACTGTATGTTTCAAACATAAATTTGAACTTGTTAAGTAGGAAGACAGAATGATGTCTATTTGCAAGATAATAGGGAAAGTCTATTATTGGTACTACCTAGGATTCTTTCTCCTAAGTCCTTTGCAAGTTTTTGCTATATGAAAAAGCCCTGGTCAGTTCTCACAGATTCTTCCATGTAGAATTTATTTCATTTTCTTTGCCATAGCAGCAGAGAATGAAATAACTCAGAAGACAAGGAGGGGAAGTGAGAAACTTGCAAGAAACTTGATGGGGAGAGAAAATTCCACCTCTGAAAATAACTCTACCAGGGCCATGTTCCCTGGCACTGGAGAGGCTCCATGATTAATTCTCAGCCTGAAACTCTGAAAGCTAGACTTGCCGTGCAAACTAAAGAACCGAAGAACTCGTCTGAACTAATGAGGAGAAACATTTTTTGTTGTTGTTGTTGGGATTCCCCATTTGTCCAGGTGCCAAGGAGTTACTTTAATTCTTTGTACTGCCTTTTCTAGACATACCCGGACCAATACTTCCCTCTACTGCTTGGCAGCAATTCTGCACCATGAGTCAGTTAGAATTATTTATACCAAAGACCATACCTGTTTCACAGCTGCAGCAACCAAGGCAGGTGCTAAGTCAACTTTTCAAAATAAAGTCAAAATTAAGTTTAGTGATAGTTTAAGACCATCTCACCTCTGCAGAACATCTATATGTAGATGTAAGCAACTTTACCTTCTGAGTGTACATTTTAACTAACTAACTAACTAACTAACTAACTAACTAACTAACTAACTAACTCTATTAAGTGAAGATAGGAAGATTGGCAAACAGAAACCTTTGAAACAGATTCAGAAGAAAAGCGTGAGACAAGCTGGCCAGCGTGCCCATGCCTGGGCCCCAGAGCACACTGTTTCCATCAGAGCCTTTGTGGGCGGAACTGGGGCAATAGCTTTTATTAAAATCAGCCAGGCAGTTCTAATAACTGCTAAACTAATGTGATCCTGGCTAGTAGGGTATTCAAAGCAGCCAAGATGGGAATTAGAATGATATCTCTTTTACTAAATTTAAGTAAAATTATTTCAATATGATTATTTCACAAAGCATGTAATAAATTCATATGCATTAATTACATCATGGCCTTAATTATTTTAAATTACATAAATATAAGCAAAAGTCAAAATTATTGGGTCTAGAAACACTCAATTTAGAAACTGTTAGCAGATGTTAATGTCCATATTTCTCCCACTTATAATTTAGTTTCCCAATCACATTTGGTGGCATTTGTTGACTAGTTATGGACAGAATGAAAGTGCAACATATGAATGCAATTAGGTTCTGTGTCCCACCAACTGCCTATTAAATAAAGAGCTATCTCAAGGGCAGAGTGACTTCTAACCGGTCCAAACCTGCTCTTTCCATCAGAGGGGTCACTCTACCAGTGTCCCATCTGACTGCTTATGAAAATGACTTCTCAAGAAACCAGAGAGGCTGGCAGCACTGCAGCACCAAAAGAAAATTTGGCTAGGGAGGGCTTGGGTTAATCATTGATGGGGTTAAGGGCCAGACCATAAGGTACTACCCTTCAGGCAGCCGTAGTGATATCAAGAACTTCTGTGGATGGGAAGGTGGGTGCTGTCTTTATTCACTGGAGGAAAGGAAGCTTGAGCCACAGGGACAATGATTCATATCACCATCTGGGAGCCTGCTGCTGTATGTAGGAGAAATAACGGGCTATAAACACATGATTTACCTGCAAAAGCTTTAAAACTGCAATTGCAAGCCTTACAGACAGAGCTCTATCTTTTATTTAAACAGCCTTTTGTTTTCATCCAAGAAACTATAAGCAACTTACAGATACAGCTGAACCCCAAGTTTCATCAGGGATATAATCTTAAGAAATAATATGTGACTTTAGATCATGTAACTGAAAGCATTAAATTATCTTAAATCAGTTCCAAAAGCACAATCTATCAAGTCCTATTTTTATAAAGCTAGATATTTAAATATAAAATATCACAATGACATTAATAATCCTATTCAAATGTTTGTTATGAATTATAATTTGATGAAGTTAATGTTAATAAATAATTGATTTTTGATATAAATGATATAAGTGAGTTATCTGTAGCTGGTCTTATCTGGCTTTGAAGGGAAGCAGTGGGAGACGTGGAGTCTGGAAAAGGGAGCAAGGGGCAGCCCTCCGTGAATGAGTCTGGGAGGGCCCAGAAGCTGGGGTGGCAAAGACCATTTCTGGGAATAGATGAGAACCTTAGAGAGGAGAGAAGGTCTTCAGTCATAAGCCTTGGTCTTGGTCTTGGTCCCAGGCCCACAATTTACCACCTGTGCAAAGTGAACAAATCCATCTTTCTCGCTGCTATGGTCTGAATGTTTGTGTTCCCCTAAACTCTCCCCACCACACATTCAAATGTGGAAATGTTAATGCCCAACATGATGGTTAGTATGTGGGGTCTTTGGGCGGTGCTTCAATCATGAGGTGGAACACTCATGAATGAGATTAGTGTTTTCATCAGTGAGGCTCCAGAGACATCCCTCAATCCTTCTTGTATGTGAGGATGCAGCCAGAAGGTGCTGCCTAGAAGCAGGAAGGGCACCTCCCCCAGAGCCTGAGCAGGCAGGCATCTTGATCTTGGATTTCCAGTTTCCGGAACTGTGAGGATAATTTTATATTATTTATAAGCCACCCAATCTGTGGCTCTGTTGTTATAGCAGCATGAATGGACTAAGACAAAAATGACCTTCTACCCCCTCATTTGGAAGTAGGAACAGTCTATACAATAATCTTGTGGAATCATTTTAGGGCCTAAACTAAAACGATGCATAGAATGTGATGAGCAACATACCCAGCAAGTGCACAACAACATTTATGTTCTAATTCATAGCTGGTCTCCACTGAAGTATCTGGGAGAATCGCTGACCATTATTCAAGGAATAGAGTTTGCTGTTACAAGCTACCGTGCATGGTACAAACAGATGACAATGTACGGGGCAAAGGGACTACAAATCTGCCGGGAATATCTACCCTGTAACTTTTAATTTTCAGCTCATATTTGAGGCCACTGTCTTTGTTGTCTACTTTATGACTCTCCTTGTCTGCTGTTATGAGGGTGGCTTGTATATGAGGTAACTCTTTTGGAGGATAACATCAATTTCTTTGAGATGTATCACAGGTCCCTCCCAAAATAAATCTTTCACAGAGCCTATAACATATATTTTGAGTTAGTCCTTAATAATCATATAACCACATGATACCTTGATAACCATATCTTCCAAATTTGTTGAAAATGTCTGGTTTCATAATTTATGGTAACATAGAGGCAGGAAAACACTTTTTTGTCCTTATCTGATAGTATTATTATCTCTGAAATAATTCTAGACATCTACACCCAAAGGGATTCAGACTCCTGGGATTTCTCACTCTAAAATAAGGTCCCAGACAAAACCTTTCTTTTCCAGTCAAAGATTTCTGCTTACAAGCCTTGAGGTGAGAATTTCATAATTTGAGGCAGTTATCAAGATTGGCGAGAGGTATAGGTAGAAAAGAGGGTGAGAGGTGTCAACATCAAATTTACATATTTTTCAGTTTTACTTCAGGCTGGGACATAACTCTCATTTCTCATGATAGAAAGGAGGTATTTCCTTCTTTGGGATGCATAGGATGCATATCTGTGCCTCTCCATTGCTAAGCCTTGGGAATCTGGGATGATAAACCTCATGATAGAATTCTAGGTTATGGCGAAACCATTTATTCTATTGTTGTAGAAACACAGGATCTTAACGCTGTGTTGTGGGGGAGGTAAGGCTGCTGAGAAAGGATGGACCAAGGTATGAAGACAATGATTGCCACGTTTTGGAATATGGACTTTGTTTGGTAGGCACTGGGGAGTAAATGGGGGTTTTCATGGTACTGGAATCCAGCTTTAAGAAAATGATCTGACAGCAGTGCACAGAAAGAGATGGAGAATCAGGGAGGAGATTTAGTGTACAGTGGTTCCCATGGGAAGCCCTGATGTACTGATGTGGTGTTGGCATCAGAAGGACAGAGTTAACCTGCAGAAGCAGAACCTGTTGGAAACTGACTTGAGACCTAAGAGGGAAGCATGAAAAAGAGAGAAGGAAGTTTAGAGCGATTCCAAAGCTTCAGTAGTGGTTGACTGAGAGTCAGGTACTGTTGCACACAGAATTCAGAGACGGTAAGTAGGTACAGTGGAGAGTAGGTTTGGGTTCACACGTGTTGGCTGAGGCACTAAAGCTTCTTATGTAGAACTGGTTGAGAAGCACCGGGAATGGAGATTTGGAGTAGTGCAAGAAAATTAAGCTATACAAATATCCTTAAGAGTCATCTATTAGGTATATATTTGCCACCAAGAAAATGATTAATTTGCTGAGGGAAGAGTGTCTGTTTTCTGGGAGCAAAGGCAGTCAGAGAAGAGAACCAGAAAACAACGATGACAGCAGAGTAGGAATTTCAGGAAGGAACTAAACAACAGTGTCAAAGTTGTGAGGTCAAAGCAAATTATCACTACAAAAAAGATGACTGAAGGGGAGCCAAAGGTATAGATTTTATCTGACATTTAAGGGAAGGAGGGAAGAAATAAAGCATCAGCTTGGGGAAGTGACAAGTTGGAAAAGAAACTTTTCCCCCATGTTTTCCCTTCTGTTTCACAGACAGAGAAAGGAAGAGATGACAAATGAGTGATGACTTGTGAAGTATAAGACAGATAATTAAGGGAATCGTGGCAGAAATCCTGGCAGAAATGAGCTTATCTATTGAAAGGGAGGAAGAAAGAACTGAGACTGGGACTGTGAGACAAAAGAGGGTGTTTAAAATCTTTGCTGGGCGTTTGGCTGACGCCAACTAGTGGTGAATAAAGGGATGGCAATGTAGACATGAAGGCTCAAGTCAGGGGAGAAAGCAAGAGGCTTTCTCAGCTGTTTTTAGTGGCCCAGAAGTCAAAGCATACGAAAAGCCTTCTGGATTGGAAACCAACAAAATTGGAAGGTGGAAAGTCACGTAGGTAAGATATCCTGAATCATTCTGACTATGACGTTCAATTTTCTGAAAGGGAGTGGAGGCTAAGAAGAAAGTAGAAATACATGACCGAAAAGGTCACAAACCGGGAAAAAGAGGATTGAAGTACCAGAAAATATACTGAGGCTAACCACCAGATTTAAGTGAAGTGTAGGAACTTCTTATATGAAGTGAATTAGGACCATTTCAAATATTATGAGATACAAAGTATTGACTGAACCACTGGTGTCTGAGGTCGAATGAAGAAAACAAATTTCAAAGCTGAAAGCAGAGGAGTAGATATTAAATTTGGGGTGAAGGGTGAGCTCCTATTAAAGGATGTAACTAAGAGCCAAGTTCTAAAGTCACTGAAAGTTTTGGGAAAGCATTGGTGAATCTTCCAGGAAATAATGGAGAAGATGTTATGAACACACAAAGAGCACACATTTCAAAAAATACATTTGCCTCCACTGAGGGAATCAGTGGAAGGAAGGCTCCCGACGAGATGGCACCAGCGCCATCAGAAACAACGCACCGTGGTCCAGGTGCCACCCTGGGAATTGTGGGAAATCCGTGTACTGTTCAGTCTTTGACCAGCTAGAGAAAATATTGAGTCTGAAAGTGTAATAACGTAGCTCTAGTGTTCCATTAGGATACATTAGCATCGGTAATCAGAAATCTAAAAAAAAAAAATGAGTTTAATGAAAAAATGGAGGTGAGTCTCTAGTGTTTTCATTACACTCCATTTTCTAGTGAACATTGTTTCCATCTCCTTTGGGAAATTTCCTTCAGGAGACCAAGTGAAAAATATGTCTATAAAAAAATATTGATTGGTTTAACAATCTCATTAAATTTGATTAACCTTTTAAGAGTGTTAGGTAGATCTTTAAACTACACAAAGTGGAATAATACTTTTATGTTCAACGAAGGGCACCTTTGAAGTCCTTCAGAAATTTATGAGAATTGGTTACTTAAAATACTAAAGTTAACATTTCAAGTTTTAAAATAGGTTTCATTCTTTCTGTACCTTGTTTATTTTTTAAAGTTACTCAGCATTAAAAGTAACTTGACAACCATTTTGTTTTTAAAATATTCATAAAGCCCCGATCAGTGAGGCTCAGTTGGTTGGGCAACATCCCGCAAAGTGAGAGGTCATAGGTTGACTTCCAGCCAGGGCACGTACCTGGGTTGCAGGTTCCGTCCCTGGAAGGGGCGTGTACAAGAGGCAACAGATCCGTGTGTCTCTCCCTCTCTTTCTCCCTCCTTTCCCCTCTTTCTAAAAATAAACAAAAATAAGTCATTAGGAGAATAATACACTGCCCTAGGCTAAAATTATGGCTGGTAGAAAACAAAAGTTACAAAGAATTTTAGAACCTTCTTTCTCTTCATTTTACACTTTCTTCAAACTCTATGTCCGGCCACTTATGACTTACAGATTCATGAACAAGACCTGTTAACAAGAGTTCTAACGTAAATAGTAATAAAGTTAGCAGGGGAAAAGATTAAAATCAATCTTAGAAATGCACTTGCTAACCTCTCCATCTCTATTTCCTGTAAGCAAAGCGAGTTCTTAGGCATCAGTGCTAAGTCTGCTGATCTCCCTAAGTCTCCATTTATAACCGGGGTACAATGTAGGCTTTAATGGAAGATAGAACTCATCATTAAACAGAAAATCAGAGTTTTTCTTTCTTTTAGTTTTCTTACTTTTACAAAACAATTTATAGTGAGGAACACTACTCTTTCTCTGAATGGACAGTTGCAAGAATGATTATTATCTGTAAAAATTTTTTAATCAGTCACGGTCATAAGACTGGCTTCCAGTTTTTCTATTTTCCATTTAAAGCAGATTTTTAAAATAAAAAAGGTAAAGCATCAGAAACTCAGTCCCTTATGCAGCTGACCTTTTAAAAATTCAGTATTTTTATTGACTACCCATTGTATTTTCTTCCCCTGAGATACTGGTGTGGTAATCAAAGTGTGGGAATACTCAAACATTGTTACAAAACCCTGAAGCCAAATGTTCCTTCCAAAAGGAACTGCATTACTCTTCCAACAACTGTGTTTACAATTAAATGCAAATATAAATGCTAGCAATCAAAACAATGGCCGGCTATCATGTGCAGAATGATTCAGCATTAGTGTGTGTGTGTGCATGTGTATATATTCTCCAGATTTTTTATTGCACCTTGGGGATAAGAGTAAAAATAATGGAAAAGAATCCAAGTATTTTAAATTATAATAGAAGATATTGCCAAATCCTTCAGCAGCTGTATATCATGTAAAAGAAGTTATAGTAACTATTCACTGGCCACATATATTGAAAACTCTTGAAATTATACATTAAAAAATTATGTTCAAGATGCTTTAAAACTTAACACAAAAACTTTTTAAGGCTGATTTTCAGTACACAAAGACTTTGACATGTTCCCCGTGTGTGATTTTAATGCTGCTTAGGAATTTCTTCAGGGCATTTAAAACTTCTTTTGTGACTCTTCATCAGCTGTCTTACAGACAGCGGTGATCTCTATAATATACATTTTCACTTTCTGCATGGTTGAAGGAGTTCATGTGCTATATCCAATTTTAAGGTAGAGTGCAAGATTACATTTCTAGAATGTAGAGAGCCATGGCCATTGAAACTGCACCACTCACTGCTGTTTAAAGCAATTCCTACTATTTACGGTTTGACAGGCATTTGCTAATTGCAGAGAAGGTGGTGCCAAGATGATTATCAGGCCCCTGTAGTAACGGGGCAGAGCAGGCTGTTGACTGCAGATCGCCCTGAACCAGCAAGTCCTTGGGAACTCAACGCACTTTGAAGTGAGCAGCTTCTTTGCTTTCTGGAATGGAACTGACTTTGAAGAATCTGTTACAGAAACATATGAAATACCATTCTGGCTGACTTTCTTTGTCTTATTGAAGCCTTCACATTGCATAAGTTCGAGACTTGAATTTTCCACTGCAGATTTTATTGAAGTTGAAGTTTTACAAAGTACCCTTCATTTCCAACAGGCTGGCCATGAATTATACAAAAGCCTCCAATGTATTTTCAAACAGAAAGCCTAGGATAGGCAGAATAGTGGAATAATTACCAGTATGAAGTTTGGAGGCAGCTGGCCTGCGATCAACTCTTACTTGGTCTTAAGTCACTTACTTGGTTTCTCTGAGCTTCAATGTCTGAACTTTAGTTTCCTCACCCTCAAATAGGATGACGATTTTTCTATTTCCCAGGGATATAATAAGAGATAAATAAAATAATATGGATGAAACAGTTAATAGTGTCTCAGGAAAGTAGAAAACACTCAGGACTGTTAGCTAGTATAGTTACGAACTCACATACATATGTAGGCCTTTTCTGGAAACGATTGTTCAGCTCATAGGCTGATTTCCTAGGAGGGGTTTCTGGGAATGGTGGGGTATGACTAATCCGTCTTCAGTGTCCAGTGCCTGAGATGTAATGTGATTTTCTAGCTAAGATGTTGTGTTAGTATAATTTTTCAATTCTAAAGAGAAACCTGTGCATTTGATCCTGACGACGCTTTCACTTGCCAATAAAAAGACCACAGGATGGAAAGACTGTGGGGCTGCTGACGAAACCTCACACAGCGTGTGTCTCTGGCAGAGACATGTCTTCAGGAAGCATCATGTTCCCTGTGTAAATACCAGCCTCTGAGACAGGCTGTCGTTCACCTGTGTCTTCTGCTGACAGGTCTACCCCCCCGGTTACAGACAGGATGTCCAGCTTGAGGGATGGGAGCCCCTTGTGGGAAATCGGGCTTCAGTGGACATATGGAGTCCGATTGTGGAGGTCGATTTTTATAATGACTCAATTCCTGTTCTGCAGCCAATCCTTTTTTTATTTAAAATCCAAGTGTGTTTTTTTCCAAGCTCAGCCTTTAAGGTGAGATGCAGGAGTAGGTTCTCAGTTTCTTTCCTTGTTCTTTTGGTAATGGATATGGTGGAATTTAATACTCCAAGGATGCTACAAAACATTCTTACTTGGCAATGATCTAAACCAAAGTTAGGGACCAGACAACCATCAAAACTATATATGCAAAATGTCAACTCTTGCTTTTTAAATGTTTATTGTAAGCTTTATAACATTGTACTCTTCTAGTTAAGGGACACCATTAGAGTTACATCAGTGTTTTCACTGATATAACAGGGTACATCACTGGGTACTAAAACTGCTAGTACCCAGGCATTGCAAGCTACCTGCAAAAATATATGTGGACACAGAACACTCTCCTCTAAATATCGTTATCTGAGTGTATTTTCAAAAATAAGATAAAATAAAACATAAAAAATGCACTTAAAGTATTTCCAGAGTTCTAAAAATGCTTTAAGGAAACAATGCCACATTCAAGTAGTCAAGCACTTATTCAAAACATCTTTAAATATTTCTTAGAAAGGTATAAAAATAGAGCCAGGGCTGAGTAATAATCACACATGTAAGGTCCTAGATGAGGATCAAATGTTCAGAGATCTGGGACGAGCCCTCCCTACACCTGCATCAAAAATGCAGTGTGGACTCCTCCCCATCGAGAGCTGGAGGTGGACAGAACTTTTTCAGTATTAATTGCAGTTTTATTTTCACTTTTTGGCCAGAAATTGTAGAGATAAATCTATATTTCAATGCTGTGGCTCTGAGGGCCCTTATGAAAAACATCTTCTTCCTCTGCTCCTCTATCTTAATTTCAGTCAAATTCAGATTTACTTGATTTTTAGTTAAATTTGTAACAGTTTTCAAGTTGGACATTTCTAATGAGGATCTTATGCTTCTGTGGCCAAAGTTGCTCGTGTGTTTTCTTATCTTAAGATGACCCACCTTCACTGCAATCATATCCATTGGAAGGTAATGCCCTTGAACTTCCACTTTTTGCATTTCATGACGATCTAAAACTCTGAAGCCTAATGCCTGTGATCAAGACCTATCGTTTTTGTTTTACGAAGTTCATAACTACCTCACCAGCCATCCGCCATTGCCATTCACTTACAGCTATCAAGGAACACCTCATTATTCCTTGTTTCCTCAAGAAGTAAACAATATCTTGGGTTTTGTGTTTATATTTTTCATACGTTTAAAGAATATTATTTTAAAATCACATATATTTGTGCATAAATGATGTCTTACTTAGGTTTGTCTATTTTTGAGCTTTGTGATAAGGGTGTCTCACTTCACGAAGTTTTCAGGGACTTTTTTTTTTAATTCCACATCATGTTATAAGAGTCATTTGTGTTGTCTATAATTCTAGTTTACATGTTATCATTGCCATGTAATAAGCCATTGTGAGAACACATAACAAGCTATTCATTCAGTCTCTTGAGAGAGTCCTTTATCAAAAGACATCTTGGTTGTTGTAGTTATAGGGTTATTTGGGAAGGGGCGGTGGTGGGAAATTTAAGGACATTTTGTTATTTTACTGCTGAGAAATTATTGTGTATGTCTCCTGATGGTACAAATGTTCCTCCTTGTATGTGTGTGTGTGTGTGTGTAATTGCTAGGTCATAGAGTATGTGAATATACAACTTTAAGAGATAATACCAAATATTTCCCAAGTGGTTACTTCAGTGTACATTTACACTAGCAATTTTAAAGACATCTCCCCGACCATATTTTCTCCAGTATTAGGTTTTGTTAGATTTCTCAAAATTTGTTTCAGCTGAAAGGGTATAAAATGATATTGAACATTTGCATTTCCTATTACGAGTAGAATGATCATATCTACTATAGTTTATTGACTACATGTGTTTATTCTTCTCTAAAATGCCAATTGAGTTTTTTGTAAATCTACTTTTATAGTGTGTTTGTGTTTTCCTTTTTTGCTTAGTGGAGTATTTTGTACAATCTGAATACCAACCCTTTGTCAACTGTTTGTTTTAAAGTCTTTTGGAGCATAAAAGCTTTTAATTTAATAAAATTCAACTTATCGATCATTTCTTTTATGTATAAATTTAATAGACTAATAAATAATTGGACACTCATTATGAGCATG
This sequence comes from Artibeus jamaicensis, assembly GCF_021234435.1. Lineage (NCBI taxonomy): Eukaryota > Metazoa > Chordata > Mammalia > Chiroptera > Phyllostomidae > Artibeus > Artibeus jamaicensis. Next base: position 23,448,555 of record NW_026521883.1, read on the forward strand.
GGTTATACCAGGCCCTAGAGACAAATGAAAACAGGAAGCTCAAAGTCTAGTGAGAAAGACAAACAAGGAAATGATGATCACAGAGTGTGATCTCTTCTGTCATTAAGGCAGGAAAATCTTCCTTAGGACAATGAGGGAAGCTTCATATAAGTGAATGAAATAAATGAGCTACTATTAACAACAGTAGGGAATAAATTTTATTAGCATGCATCAAGGCCCACTCACAAGAATCTACAGTGAGAACTTCAAGTAAAATCAAACCAGATGTGGCAATTGGGAAGAGTGAAGACAGAGAGGCCTTGAAGGCTGCTTCTGCCCGGGCCCCACACTGAGAGGAGGTGTGTGGAAGAGGAAAGTTGCTTCAAAAGGCAGGAGCTTTCTGTGTGTGCCTTATTCACTGTTGTAACCCCAGGACTTTGAACAGTTTTAATATACAGCAAACCTTTTTAATAGACATTTGTTGAATATCTGAGCAAATGAATAAAAGGAGAAAGGAAGCAAACCTATCAGTTTTCTAGGGCTGCCGTAAAAAGTGCCATGAATTTGGTGGCTTAAAACACCAGAGGTTATTCTCTCACTTCTGGAGACCATAAGTCTGACATCCAGGTGTCAGCAGGGCGGTGCTCCCTCCAGCGCCTCAGGGGCGAATCCTTCCTCATCTCTTCCAGCCTCGGGTGGCTCCAGGGGTCGTTGGCTTTGGCAGCATAGCTGCAAGCTCTGCTTCCTTCTTCACAAGGCTTCTCTCCTGTGCTTTTCTCTTTTTGTTAGGACACTTGTTATTGGACTTAGGGCCCATCCGAGTAATTCGGGATGATACCATCTGGAGATTCTTAACTTAAGTATGTCTGTGTTAAGTATGTCTGTGAACACCTTCACAGCTGCCAGGGCTTAGGACTTGGACATATTGTGGGCTACAACTCAGCTCACTATAGAATGTCACTTATAAGCTTAAAATCTTTCAACAACTCTACTGCTTTAGAGTAAAATATGAATTATTTTAGATAAGCATCCAGGACTCTGAGAATCTGAACCTGGTCTAACTTATTTCCTTTCCTGTCTCGCTTACTAGGTTTTAGCCACAGAGGCCTTCTTGTAGAATCTCTCCCAGACCATGCTTTTCCGTGCTCCGGGGCTTCGCACCCTGGTGCCTCTGCAGTGGGTGTCCTGCCTCCCTCCTCTTTCCCTAGATGACTCTGTCCGCTGACCAGGTCTCGGGCTTCCTTCCCTGATAGGCTAATAAAAATTGCCTTACTATTGTCCTACATATTCAAATACTATAAGACTGCACTAATTAAAACAGTGTGTTCAGGAAAAGAAGGGTAGATAAATATAGTATATATGTGTGTGTGTGTGTGTGTGTGTGTATAAAAATGGAACTCTATACTTTTTTTTAAAAAAATAAGGTCTGACTATACACTCTGATATGAAAAAAATCTCCAAAAGTGTTAAGTCACAAAAAGCAGGTTGAAATCATATCTGTAGCATAGTCCCATTTGTATTAAGAAGAACCAAACCAGATATGGCTCCACAGCTTCATGTATACATGGAAGCACATAAGGAAAGTAGAATAACATCTACCAATTTATGACAGTTGGGAGAAGGGCAGGGGAAAATGAGGGAAAGAAAGGGTCTTTCAGGTTTTCTTTTGATATTTCTGTACTCTTTGAACCATGTGCAAGGAAAATACTATGTATTGCTTGTGTAAAAAAATGATAGTAATGACAGAAACAAAAAGAAGTAAAAAGAGTATATTGATGCAGAAATGTACCAACAGACCAACAGAAGGGAATAAAAAGGCCGGAAACAGATGTGTACATGTGGGAGATTTCACATCTGGTAGAGGTGGCCTCTCAAATCAGCAATGAACAGCTCAGCTCTTTCTTAAGTGAATGGAACTGAGGCAAGAGGCTGGCAATATGGTGGCAGGGGCTGGATGAGGCCAATAATAGAGTCCTGCTTCTAACCCACCACCAAAATCCAGATGAAGGGGAGAGCTAAATCTAATCATTGTTAGTAATATTATAAGAATATACAAGACAACATATTTTATAACACAGTCATGCACCACTTTTCAAAGGGAATATGTTCTGAGAAGTACATTGTTAAGTGATTTTGCCATTGTGTGGACATCATAGAATGCATTCACACAAACCTAGATGGCATAGCCTACCACCCACCTACTCTGTATGGTATGACCTATTGCTCCTAGGCTGCAAACTGTACAGTATGGTACCATACTGAATAATGTAAGCAACTGCAATGCAGTGGTATTTGTGTATGTGACCATAGAAAAGGTACAGTAGAAATAAGGTAAAAATGGTACTTACCATGAATGGAGCTTGTAGGACTAGAAGGTGCTGTGGATGAGCAAGGAATTGGTAGGGCTAATAAAGGTGAGAAGCGTGTAGGGAACAAATTATAAAGGACGTTTTAAGCCATGCAATACACTCATATAGATTTAGCATTAGTGCCATCAATTAAATTTCTAGTCCAAATTCTTCTCCCTATAAAATGTGCAAACTCAGTTATACAGTGTTGTCTAATGTTAAGAACCCATTACAGTGTAATTGTACTCTGATGTCTTTGGCCAAGTGGAGAGGCTGGTTTCAGCAGGGTGCACATGAGGCCAAGGTAACAGATGTGGTTCTCTGGCCGGCCTGTTTGCATCACTGCAATGCGCGTCCAGCTGTCTGGCAACCTTGCACTGTGCTCACAGTGGAAATGAGTTAGAGGGCGTTTCAGAGTTGATGCAGATCCACCAGAGAGAGCTCAACTAATGTTGTAATGTTTCTATTGAAGATCACATCAACATCTTCATCTTCAATAGAAGACAACTTTACGAATAGATGACCTTTTTCTGCAATGTCCTCTCACCAGGGGAAAAACATCAAAAGTGCAGTCTTCGTATAATCTGTGTAAGTCCTTGCATTGTTTCCCTGCCTGTGGCGGACATCTGTTTGTTTTCTTGACCTAAGTTGCACATTACAAATTCACTCAGACAGGGATGGAAAATATTAGTGGGAACATTGACTGCAGCTGTCCATTTCATAGTCTGATATTGTTTGCAACTCTGCCTTGTATACTTTTTTCCAGGCTTTAACTGAAAATGGGTTCTTATGCCTGGTAACTAAGTATCAATCCCATTTTCTCAGCAGCCATAACCGTGAACTTCAGCTGACTTTGGTTTGTATTCCTCTCAACTGTTCTTTTTTATCTGGCCTTGCTGGTCTATTTCAGTTCACGACAAAGCAAGGTTTTTTTGTTTGTTTTTGGTTTTGCTTTTGGTTTTTGTTTGTTTGTTTTAACAATCTTGTCTTTTCATGACACAAACACAGCCCATGATAGGGACCTGAAACAAACACTATGGCTGGTCCCCACACTGACGCTTCCTGACTCCTCTTGGAGAACAGTGTTGTCTTCTCCACTCATGCTAACTGTGGCTGAGGAAAGAACTTGTGAAGTGGGGTGCGCTGTAGGGAGCAGCGCCACCCTCGTGGGCACATGTGGTACTGCACGCTCTGACTGGTGCTGCACTGGGCTCAATGTTATGCAGATCTGCCCTCTCATGAAAGATTTACAGACCAGCTTACTCTGGTTTTCTGGTTTGTTCCTCTTCCTGCGTCACTCGTTCTGTCCAGTAGTTAAGCTAATTCAACTTAACGACGCCATTCTAAAAAGCTGGATATATAACATAATTAAACCTGACAAAATGCTCTTTGGGTTAATATTGTATGACTCTTTGGTATAGATTTAATTGTAATTAAACTGGAGTATTTCTCTCTGTAAAGTGTTTTAATGTACCTGTTCCTAGTGACCTTCACTTTTTTCTTTCTTTGAGGGGTGGAGGTTATGTCTGTGTCTATTTGTGATCATTTTGTGTTTATTCCTTCTTCCAGATATTAACCACGTCTCTAAAAGCAGACCATGCTAGATACCTTGAGAAACATGGATGTGATCCCCCAAAGTGTTGCAGGCTTCATTTGTTAATATGAAGTCCCATTACTTTAACACAAACCTAGAAATATTGATTTTTTATGCCTGCTGTCAGTCAGAGTGACTCAGATTTTGACCAGATAGTTAATCAGATTCAGTTTAGTCACAGTGACACAGATATGGAATTTATATCATCTGAGAACAAAGTGAATCTATTTTAGGATTGAAGACACATCCATGCTAATTCTAGTTTGAATCTAAGTTGAATATTCATAAGTATTCATAACTCACCACAGCATCCTTAAACATATTTTTCCAGTGTGACATGTTATAACCATCCTTATGTAGCCTTTGAAGACTAAATGGAGAAGGCTCAATAAACAACTTTCAAACCAATCAGAGCCAGGGTTTATCCCACAGGAAATCACATGGCATTCTCTTCTCCCATCCCCACACTGTACAATCCGAAACTGCTTTTAGAATCAACTACTCTTGACAATGATAGAGTTTGGACTGTATTTTTTTTTATTATTTATGGTGAAAGAATTAAAAACATTAAAAATACTCAAGATATATATATATATATATATATATATATATATATATATATATATCTCATAAGGTTTTGCTTCCTTTTGAATGCTAGCACAAATTCAGAGGAACCTTATACCTGATTGGATTCCATCTTTTCATACTGCTTACTCATGGCCTGAGTGATTCTGACAAGGAAATAAAATATTAGCATCATCAAATAACTGGTAACAGTAGTTGATGTGCTGTGAGGAACTCCAACCATCTTGGACATGAAATAAGTACTAAGTGTCCTGAGTTGCTGCATGGCCACTGCAACAAAATAGTTCATCAAAACCCAGTGTCACCACCCTGCTGCTGTCGGTGCAAAGGTGTAATAGTGTTACAAAGGAAGTGTCCCTAAAATACCACAGACGTACCTCTGCATCGTTACTGGCGAGGAAGGAATTTCAATAGTGGCACACAGGAAAAGTCCCCGAAGGGCTGTTGACGGTATGGGGATATTTAATGATGTCACACAGGAGGCACCTCTGCACTGCTACTGCTGAGACAGTGTCAAAACACTTCACAGGGAAGGTTTTCAGCTTGGTGCCAGGCAAAAGATTACTCTTACTGCCAAAAAGAGACTGAAACTGCCCTTCCTGCTGCCAGAGTGTGCTTAGAAGGCTACAAAACGCAGAGAAAGTGCTGATTGTGCCAAAGGGAATGGATCGAGGAGAAAACCCTCCTGCGTGAGAAGAGGTGCAGGGCCAAGCAAATAGGCCAAAGCCGTTTATGAAGCTAGTGTGTGAAACAGGCAGCCAGCCTCTTGGTGAGCTCAAGAGAAATCTCTGCAAAGGTTCAGTGTGAAGTGAACTCCAAGCTTCTGTAGACAGGAAGCCTGAGAACTCTTAACAGGGAGCCAGAAACCAGAAACTCACATCCCAGTCTGAAAGAAACAAGGCAGGACATTTGCAGCTACCAAGGAGGGCCCAAGAAACAGGGCTGACAAAACAGATGCTTCCATAGTATTCATGAAGTCCTGACGTAACATCTCCTCCAGGTGTTGTAATTGACCAAAATTGGGGTAGCCTACACTTGACTATTACAGTAAAGGTTCTGGTGTTCCAAGTGGGCAAAATTAGACAATCTGCCCTCCCCATCCTTCGGAACATAGATTTATCTATGAAAGCAACATGGAAAATCCAACAGGCCATGGGCTCCATCCTATTCTACCACTGGAGGTTACCTGGACATTTCCTTCCTCTCCTGGAAGGCATAAAGGTCATGTAAAAGTCAAGATCATCAATCTCTGATCTCCTAAAAAGTCCCAGCACACTTCTCTGTAGTGTAAAGGTTCTATGGCCAGCAAGTCTCTATGTTCAGAGGTAAGAAAATGGACTGTTCATACTTCGTACTTTGCATGAAGTTGACCTAGCAGGTGTTCTGATGTTAGGACAAGTGGCAAAGGTCTATACATGAATGACTCTTAATATCCTTCATGCCACCCAAATTCTTGATGATTCTTATGCTGTTCTACATTTTTCTTTCTTTCACTATGCTTATCTTCTAATAAACTATGTGCGTATTTATTGTGTCTGCTGTTGGTGGTCTGTCTCCTCTCCTTGTTGGAATTTATGCTCCAGGTGTGTTCACTAGTGTGTCGCCAAGCACCCTCAGAAGTACGCAGTACAAAGTAATTGGCCCAAATACATTTACTAAAAGTGTTGAATGAATAAAGTTATGAACCCCAATATTTTATCTCATCATCTTTCTAACATTTCTTTCTAGTTAATTCTATTCACATGGACCTAAGCCTAATGTAATTATAAATAATTCATTTTCTTATCAAAACAAGATTTCCTCCCTTATTACACTCTTGGAACTCTTGATAGTCCCTTAGGTTTCTACATTTTCAGTCATTTTCTAGTTCTCATTTTCCTAATCCTCTGATCCACGTCATCCTATTAGCATATCCTACATAAGACTTCTCTATAATGTCCCCTGTTATTATTTCCTCACGATACACCACAGTCTAAAAGAGGAAGAAGCAGTACCTAGTTGGCCAGCCCAAACTGTTCGGTAAAGGTTTCCTGGGGAGTTGTGTTGGGGAGATTCCGGGCCTTCCCCAAAGCACTCTGCAGTGAACAGAGACACCTGCAGGGAGCCAGTCATGATGGCACGTGGTCCCTGGCTGAACCATCAACCCAGACAGAGCAGCGAATTCCTTCACAGTGTCCAAGTGTTAGTTCTTTCCTGTTGAGTATGTTTAATATAAAAGTTTTAAAACACTTATCATCAAAAATATTTAATGCTTCCTTCCCCTCATCCAATCATTTATAAGGATCCCTGTTGTCATCATATCTTTCATCTAAATTCTAGACCGATCACTCCTAAACCCCCCCCCCCATTCTCAGACGGTGAATCACTTATGATTCCGCTACTTCAAATCCTTGCTCTAGCCAAAGGGTCTGTCTGTTCTCCTGGCATGTCTTGCTTGACACCGTCCAAGTCTCCTTATACCATGTTCCATCTTGCACCTAAAACGATTGCTTGCCCTCCCTCTCCTTCCCAGATATTTCCCTCATGATTCAGAGAAATCATGATTCTTCCCTGAAGCTTTCTATAATTAACCAAACCTCTCAGGTCATGCTACCAATCTCCCCTTCCTGAGAACTTCTGTATTCAGCCTTATTTTTTGACATGATTTGTACACATAAAGCTATATCTTAAACCCACAGTACTTTACTATACATAGACTGCACCCATGTTCCTCCCTAGCACTGTGGTCTCGGTTTAGTAGATGGAAATAGTCCACAATGACAGTCATACCCCTTTCCCCTCCTGTTCAGAGAGCACTGCAATAACAGAGCTCAATGGGTTGGCAAGCTGGAGGTGATGAGGGCTGGCCGTGACCTGAATTCAGGGCCACGTGTCTGGAAACTACAGTGGTCACGAGTTAAACAGGCTTGTGTCCATCAATGTCAAATTTCTGAAAACAGTCAAGACCAGTTAGAGAAGAACCCTGGGAAATGTCCCACTGCACATAAGTGGAGCTCAGGTGTCTAAAAAAGTTTGTTTCAAACATTTGTTATTTTATAGAATCCATCCAAACTCTCTCAAAATCTGCCAAAGGTACTAATCCTCTTCATGCACTTAAGTACAAAGCTACTTTGTGGCTGTAGATGGGAGTGGTTGTGGAGGTCAAAGTGACAAAGCCCAGGCTGAACATAATTTTAGAACCTGAAAAAATAGAAGTGTTTTGCAGCTGCTCACCTCAAAAAGGGCTGTAATGTTATCTAAACTGCCCTCATCTACTGTCTCTGGCCTCATCAAAAATCTTCATGGATTTGAACTCTAAGAGTCCTTCAGAATATACTGAGCACCTACAGTATGGTAGCTATACACTAAGGCTCAGGAAATGTAATACTAGGTAATTCCTTGGGGGACTCTAGTAGTGAAGACAGTCCTATAATTAGATAATTCCATTATGATGACATAGACTCAAGATAATAATAGTATGAACAAAAGACAATGATAAAACACAAAGGTGCACTTAATCCAGACTTGGAGGTTTAAGAAGGACTTTCTGTAAAGGTGATATTCAAAGTGTCTCTTCGTATTTAAGTAGAAGTTCACTAAATAAAGCAAGATATTAAGGGAGTACCCAACTTATTCACTACGAAGGTTGGTTTCCAAATTTATACTCCAAAACTTCAGCTTATTTTACATAGATACTAGATATCAGATCCCCCTCCCTCTTGTATGACAACCTTGGAGAGTTGTTCTGATGAGATAAGAATAAAGTATGTGGTGTATATAGGATAATTGATGCATATCAATTTATTAGTGTGTGTCAGTGGCTGTGTATAGGATTCATAGAAAGTCGATCTTAATAACTGAGATAGGGTTCTTAGTACTCAGCATATGTCTGCCCCTCATTGAACTTGGCATACTGAAACCGGTTGGGGACAGGATGCTGGATGGGCAATTCAGGAGACTCCTACTCATTAAATGATGCCCAACTCTGTATTGAGCATGGGAGAACATGTGGGGGATTCTTACAATGAAAGTTTTGTCCCCCAAGAACTTTGAACTTATTTAGTCACATAAAATTAATATGTGCATAAAGTGACTTTTGACCAAGACCAATTAGGGCTACAGAATATGGTTCATACTTGAAGCACAAAGAATAATGGAAAAGAAAGACCTACATGTTCATCATCCTTGCCATCAGAGCTGTAGCTCTGATGAAGCCACCAATTTCATGTTTACAATTCTAGCTCCTTCCTTGCCATCCCACACCATCTGAGCATGCTGCCCTTGGCCCTTTGCTCTTCTCTTACAGATTGTGTGGTTGCTGCACAAAGATCTAATATTAGCCTGACCTCCTAGATAGCATCACTCCTTCTTTATGAAATTTGTACAACTTAAAGATGAACCAGACAGACAGGAACTTTAAACTCTGTTATTGCCCTTCCTTGACACTTCCAACAAGTTAATTGTCTGTTTGCCTTCCTGTAATCACTTTAATTACATGCCATTAGTGACCATTAATAAATGCAAGTGTGTTTGATTTTCACAAATCTTACTTTTCTTACTCTCTGCAGAACTCCCATCAAAGCTTTTACATGTGGTCAGAATAGAAAGGGAGGCAACTAAAGCACAATCACATTTAACCTTTGGGACTAAAGTGAAAAATAAAAGATAATTCATGAATGGGCTCATTTTTTTTCCTGCTCTGACACCAGCCAGCCATCTCTCTGTAGTAGCTACATATATATATGCAGCGTGCTCATTTATAAGACAGCAAAGTTAAAAGGGGTTGAGAAATAAAAGCTGCCTAATTGCTGCTATTATCTCAACTCAAGGAGAGAATTGCTGGGTGATATTATGAAGATCGAAAAACCATTGAAGATTTTATTGATGGAACGCTTTTGCTCTTACTTCAAGCCACAGGAAATGAAGGTCATAATTTCAGTTTTTGTGAGCACCTGATTGGGTATCTACATAGAAAGAGCTGAACTATGAGGAGGCTGAGCCAATATTCTCTCTACCACACTTTACAAAGTTACATCACAGTATTTGGTACGAAAACAGGTTACCTCGTGGTGCCTTTTGGTCAGCTTTACCAGTGCGGTCAACTGCAAGCTTGAGAAAATTAGTTGTGTAAAGAATGGTGAGTTAGATGCACCTTGCTTTATCACTGCACTAAAAACCGTTTTTGAAAAAAGAATATTGGTAAATAATGTTGAATTCCGTGGCCATTTAAATATTTCCAGAATAATTTGATTGCTTATTAAAACATTAAATGGAATAAATTTATTTGTAATGATAGCAATATACTCTTCCCTACATACAAAGTGGTGATGTTAATCCCTAATTACTGGAATGTGTGATTTGAGTTTTTTTCTTATGGTGAAATAGGTTATGCAAGGTCATTCATGATCTTTCCCTGCTGTAGACTCATGACAAAATTTGAGAGAAAGCTGGCTAGGGTTGAGCTTATGGGCTCTCAGTGGCTATGGGAAGGCTATTTAAATGTGTTGCCCTATGCAGGTAAGCCCAAGAAGGTAGCATCATTAGCACCCAGGTGTTCCTTATTGCATACTCTACCCAGATTATTAGGATGGGACTCATAACATAATTCACTGATACATGCCACTTCTTCTAGGAGTCTATGTGATATTTGAAAACACTAATGTTTCTGGAGGAATAAAATCCCAGATCCTGTAAGTAATGCCAAGGAAAGGATGTATTTTCCTAAAATTCTGCAAATACCTAGTTTGTAAATCTAGTCAACAAATTTTGGTTAAATGAATTAATATTCTAAGAAAAATAAAATATATCCCACATTATAAATATAGTTTTCTGATTCATCCACATTGTTCCCACACTATGAAAATTGAATCATATAATATGATCTTTTTGATATAACTACTAAGTATTACTGTCTCCTCCTTCTTCAAATGCCAACATATTTTTAGATGAAAGATAAATTTGTACTTACAGATATAATTTGCCCAAGGTCTTTCAGTAAAGGAGGGAAGTAAGGGTGTGCTAAGGAAGTGAATGGATCAGTCAGGAGAAACATCTGAGAAGGAACAGGAGTCGCTGAGGCTGGGGTGCATGGGATGAGTCCATCCATGGTCAGGATATAAAACAACCAACCCAATTAAATCAGAAAGCATGCTTGTGGCATGATAGCTCTAGTCTATACCTGCATTTTCCCATCCCCCATTCTCAGTGTTTATTTCTAAAATGACTTCAGGGATTTTGGATTTTTGTTGTTGTTGTTGTTGTTTGTTTTTAGAGGTCACAGGAGCATGGGAGAGATTGTAGATTGGGCAACAGGTAGGCGAAAGAAATAGCACGTAATTTCATCTAAGCTCCATCATTGATTTGTGTTTAATTAATTGAACCTGAAAACAGTATATATCAGATTCTCAGACCTCCACATACATAAAATTAGTACAATAAAGTCCATCTCCCTTCATTACATTAAAACTTATATTTTAAGATTATAAAGGTCTTTTAAAGTTCTTCTTAAATGAAACATAAACGGAGCACCTTCCAACTTGATCCTATACAACTTTTGCAGTTCATTTCTCTACTAATCCTCCCATGAACTCTATGTTCAACTAATCAACACTGTCAAGAACAGAGCTGAACAAATGAATGAGTGAGTGAAGCATCAACATCTTAGATACAGAATGCTTTCCTATTTTCATGCCTTTGCTTGGAATGCTCTACTTATCTCCTCTGCTTGGAACATGACCATGTCTCTCTTTTATGATTTAAGCTAAGTATTGCCTCCCTTGTGATAGAACCCTCCCCCAACAATTCTCTTCATTCTAACCGCACTCCACACCACCTCCCATAATGACTTAAATAACAAAGCTATTTCTTGCTCATACTTTATGTCCAATGTAAGAAATCTGCTCCACATAGTTACTCAGAAATGCAAGCTGGTAGGGTTTCCATCAACTTGTAGTTATGCCATCTAAAACACATGCCTCCTTGACTGTCATAAAATCATGCCATGAAGTCAACACCATAAAATCAGAAAAAAACTGCATATGGGCTTTGACTCCCTCAGTCAAATAGTGGCATGTTCATCACTCCAACTCACATGTCATTGTCCAGAATTGGTCACACTGCCCTGCTTAATTGCAAAAAGGCCCAGAAATTTAGGGTGACGAAGTGAATATTTGCTGAGTTTACTATCTTTGCCTTAATATGCTATTAAAATATTATTAATATGTCTATACTCCCCAAAGCAATATACATATTAAATGCTATTCAATTAAACTACCAATGTCATTTTTACAGACATGGAAAAACAATCCTAAAATTTACAAAAATTCCATAATAGCAAAAGTAATCTTGAAAAAAGAACAAAGCTGGAGGTATCACATATCATGGTTTTTAAATATATTACAAAGCTACAGTAATTAAACAGTTTGGTACTGGCATAATGATAAATGTAAAGACCAATGGAACAAAATACAGAGTTCAGAAATAAACCCTCACATACATAGTTAATTGATTGTCAAGAAGGGTGCCAAAAATACACAATGGGGAAAAGATGGTCTCTTCAACAAATTGTGTTTGGAAAACTGATATCCATATACAAAAGGATAAAGTCAGAACCCTATCTTACCCCATACATTAAAGTCAACTCAAAATAGATTAAAGATTTAAATGCATGATCTGAAACTCTAAAACTCCCACTATAATAAAACATGGGAGAAAAACTTCATGACTTTGGTCTTGGCAATTATTTTCTGGATATGACACCAAAAGTTCAAAAACCAAAAGAATAAATAGACAAGCGGAACTATATCAAACTAATAAGCTTTTATACAGGAAAAGAATCAACAGAGTAAATAAAAAGGCAAACTATGGAAGAGAATAAAATAATTGCAGACTATATATCTGATGAAGAATTAATTTTTAAAATTCATAAAGAACTCTTGGACTCAATAGCAAAATAATCCAAATAGCCCAGCTAGATCAGGAGCAGAACCATAGAAATGAAGACCACATGTAGGGTTAGCAACAGGGGAGTGGGAGGAGGAGAAGGGGGGAGAAGGTACAGAAAATAAGTAGCATAGATGGTAGGTAGAAAATAGATGGAGGGAGGGCAAGAATAGTAGGGGAAATATAGAATCTAAAGAACTTGAGACACGTGGTCATAAACTAAAGGGGGGATGGTGGGGGAGGGGGTGTGCAGGGTGGGGGGAATGAAGGGGGGAAATAGAACAACTGGAATGGCATAATCAATAAAATATATTTAAAAAAATACAAATAAAATAAAATAAAATAAAAATGAGCAAAGGACTTAAATAGACATTTCTCCAAATAAGACATAAATAACAAACAGGTACATGAAAAGTACTCAACATTACTAATGATTGAATAAATGCAAATCAAAATCATGATGAGATACCCCCTTACACCTGTTAGAATGATTTCTCTAAAAGAAAAAAAAGGTAAGTGTTGGTGAGGTTTTAGAGAAATTGAAACTGTATATGCTGTTGGTGGGAATGGTATAGCTGCTATGAAAAACAGTATGGAGTTCCCTCAAGAAATAAAAAAAAATAAAATAAAACTACCATATCATAATCCAATAATCTCGTGTCTGGGTATGTATTCCAAAGAATTGAAACAAGGATCTCAAAAAGGTATATTCTCATCTATATTCATTGCAGCATTATTTATAGTAGTCAAGATATGTAAATAGCCAAATGTCCATTGATAGGGGAATGTAAAAAGCAAATGGGATATATACATTTAGGGAATACCATTCAGCCCTAAAAAAAGGAAATCCTATTTGCAACAACATGAATGAACCCTGAAGACATTATCCTGGGCGAAATAAGCCAATCAGAGAAAGACAAATACTGGACAATTCTGCACATGAGATATCTGAATTAGCCAAACTTACAAAAGAAGAAAACAGAAAGGTGACTGTGGGGGATTGGAGGAGGAAGAGGTGGGGTTGTTCATGGATATAAGGTTACAGTTGTACAAGATGAATGAGTTCTAGAGATCCGCTATCCAACATAATGCCTACTGTTAACAATACAATACTGTGCTCTTAAAAATTTAAGAGGGTATAAATCTCATGTTAAGTGTTATTACCACAAACAAAAGCAAAAACAAAACAAAGGAACACAAGGAAAATTTGGAGGTGATAGATATGTTAATTGCTTCAGTGATGGTGATGGTATTACAAGACAGGCACAGGTCCAAACTCACCAAATGTGCAGTTTTGTCTCAGTTATATTTCAATAAAACTGTAAAGAAATGCTCTGTTAAGCACTGGAAGAATCAAAAATAATTAAGACTTACTGCCTTCTTATATATAGTATTTTGTATAGATTGTGAGTGGTTTTAATAAAGCCAGCATCTATTAGAGTGATGTTGTATAAATAAGCGTTTAAGTGAGGTCAGACAATTCTCTTTGAGAAGGATTATATTTCAGGATGACTCTTTGGAGTCATGCAACATTTGGTGCAAAAAGAATATACTTACAAATTTAATACCTAATGCCATGTACTCCTTGATGCGTGCAGCAAGGTTCGGGATGCTTAGAAATAAAACCATTTGTACTTTATGTTTATGATAATTTCATGGGAAAATAGAAAAAAAAACAATGTATTGAACAAATATTCCACAACTAATGCAAGGCCATTTACTTCTCGATCCACTTCTCTAAACTCAAAGGAGACAGGCTTCTGGCTAAAAGATTCTGACCCCACTAGTAACAGGGAGGGTCTGTATTCCTCGAGGCTCAGCTATAAGCTTTTCTCAAGCAGCCCTCTGGCTTCTTCCGGACTCGGTTCACTCCACAAGCCTACAAACAAGGGGACAAAGCTGACAGGAATGAAGCCAGGATTCTTGGCCTTCTATTCTGCTTTATGAGCCAAAGGGAAAGGAGGCCACCTTCTGAGGCCAGCCAGCTAGGAATTAAGCCTCGTCCACCTCCTTCTCTTCCTTTGCCCTCGCCAGACAGCCTGTGGACAGCCTTCTCAGGCTTCCGGCTCTCCTGGCCAGCTGGGAAAGGAGTGGCCTTTCCAGACCCCTGTGAGCTTGCCAATAAGCTTTTTTCCCCCACTCAAGAGCCAGAACTGGGAGATTACAAAGCTACCGTCACAGAATGGTCACTAATAGAAGTCTTAGGAGACCAAGGGGAAAAGAAAGAATTTATGGGTCAAAGAAAAGAAAGTGGTGAGTTTCTAGCAGCGTAGTCCTGGTTTTCCAGTGTTGCTGATAATCAGAAAAAAACCTTTTCCTGCCAAGAGAACCCAGTGAGGCTGGAAGACATGCTTCTGAAATCTGTTCAGAGCCCCCATTTCATTCGTTTCATTTTGAGTATTAACCTCAATTCTCTGATGAATGAAAAGCCTCATCAGGTGGACTGATGATTAACTTAAGTTAATACTTTGTGAAGAGGTAGAAACATGAGTACTAGATCTCTGTTCCATGTACAGACTTCCTGAGGACCCAGTGAGAAAGCAGCTAGAGACACCCATTCTTTTAGATTGTATTAATGCACACGAGGGGAATCAAGCATGATTACTGAATTCAACCTGTCATGGAGATCTGCTCCAAGATTGGCCTCACTGTCTCGTGGCCTCCCAGACCCAGCCACAGACCTCTCTCAAGTCATGCTGACCCTCTTTCTCCTGGTCTTATCAAGGGTCTGCTGGGCCCTACAAGTCACAGATCCTTTCCAGGGCCATTTTGGGACTGGCACCAAAGCTGCTTCTGCAGCCGATGAGAGGAGAGGCCCAGTGCATACATGGTAGGGACTGCAGAGTGAGGGGCCACCATAGCTTTCCAGGGAGGGCTGTCTGGCTCCTCTGTGCAGCCTTGTCCTCATTCCCAAGGTCATCAGCAGTATTAAGGTTTCCCCCCATCAGGCTGACTCCCTTTCCAGTACTGTCTCAATCTGCTTCTTTTCTAGGAAGTTGCCGTGATACTTGTGGACGTAGCATTGTCTAACTTCATTTACTTATGGTTTCTAATCCCAGCTCCTAGACAAGGCAAAAATGTACTCTTAAGCTCTTCCTCTGGAAAAATGGATCTCTATTTACTCTGTGTTTACATAACTGTCAGCAACCAGGCAAGTAGTTCTTAACAGAGCAAAAGCACATTTAACCCTAAAAGTGAATCAAACTTCTAATCTAGACCGAACAATCTAGTTTCAATGATCAAACCAACATTTTCCAGAAATAAAATTTTTAAGATTCGGCCTCCACTCAGCACTCCTTTGCATATATGTGTTTCATTTAATCATCAACACAATTTTATTATGTTGATGTTATTCATATTTTTTAGAAAGCTGAAGCTGAGGAGAGATTAATGAACAAGATCAGCGATACACAGACTGTAAAAGATGGAGGCAAGATTTGACTCCAGGTGTCCCTGGCCCACAGTGTTCTACCCTTTCAAGGTGCTCACACTCCTCCAGTGTAGTCCTGGGGTCGTTTTGCATGGGCAGGGATAGCATCGCTGGGAGCAGGCGAGGTTCTAGCATCCTTATTATATCTCTTCCAAGTTTACTTTACTTATTTTTATTGTATTTTTTCCATTACCATTTGTCCACCTTATACCTTCCTTTACCTGCTTCATACATTGAGTTTTCATAAAAGATTTTCCTTGAAGATAACAAAAGTTGGAACATGAAACACCACGCCACTTGTCCTCCTATATGAGACTTCAGACTTAGGGAAAAATAAGAACTAAGAAAGAAATATACAACTGCTGAGGTATCATCTAAGGGTAAAATTTCTGACGGATTTTGTGGCACACTGATCGATTATTGAGTTAACTTACTAGGCAACCAGATGTAGGATGATGAACTCCCTGTGGTCCAAATTTTGTCTCATAGGCCAAAACATTAATTAAGGGAAATTAGAATAACTAAATTTCAGACTATTTAATATCTTTTCTGTTTGGAAGGAAATATCAAATTTCCCCTGCTTTCATGTTTTAGAAAGGATAGGCTGTTGATAATTAGGACCGGTGAACTTTTAATCCTAACACTGTCACTAGTTAACTAAGTGACCTTGGACAAAACATGTCACCTTCTGGGCTGAAACATGGCAGTTTTTGAAAATGCCATCCATCTTTAACATTTTCTGACTTCCCTGTAAAATAGAAGATATTCAAACAGGATGTTAGAAGCCACCCTAGTATCCATTCCATTGGCGCACTGGCCCCTTTAAGAGTGGACCACGCAGTGCCAAGACACCTGGTTTCGAGGCCGAGCGGTGCTAAGTGGCTCCCCATCAGTCACTTGGCCTTGCTTCCCAATGATAAAACGTGGGTGTCTCTTGTTTTCTACAAATTCAAACTTCAATCAAATAGTAGTGTCATTCCATGAGGAAGGGACACTTTTGCAAAAGACGGATGCCTTACCGTTAGGAGTCTTGGTCTTCTTTAGGATTCCGGGCTGTCAATCTGTGGCCAAGAAATCCAGGACTCTGCATTCTTCAGTAAAATGGAAAGAAAATGAACCAAAAAACATTAGGATAGCTACACATGCAGGGAAACTGCCTAAAGTTACTTTCCTACACATGCAGGAAATAAATTGGAATTAGACTCACAATCTCTATTTATCTAAGCATTCCCGGCCTTCAACAAAAATGACTTTTCCACACAAAACCAATAATGAGGCAATGGTCTCATCCAGGGCCTTAGAAAGCACACAGTGTGGTTATTGCAGGTAACAAGACAGTGTTAGGTGAAACAAGGCACATAATACATTTCCTTCTCCATAATTTTGATAAATTTAAAGAAGTCTCATATTGGTTAAAGTGAGTCTCTAATCTTTGCGGATATCTCTTTTAACTAACTGAAGTATTGGAAGAACTGAAGATTCATCTATAATTTATTAATCATGTTTGTTTCCACTGTATTTATATTTACATATTTTATATTTAACACGAGCTCCAGGAATTTCCATTTACCTACTTAGAGACAAACACTTCCCCCTTTAAAATGGTTTTAAATTTAAGAATGTGTCAATTTAAAGGAAATCTTAAATAAATAATACTTTTAATATGCCCGTATAAGAAGAATCATGAAGGTAATAATTAGGTGACTATATTTGTGTACTTGTATTCATACAAATAGGAGAGGCAGGCATACATGGGAGTTTGGGAACTACATCAAGGCAGTCTAGTGTTTTTATATGAACCTCATCTCTGGTATCTAGCATAGTGCTTGGTCTAACAGTACTCCCAAATCCTTCCAGTGTATTAACTGAGTAAGTTTTAATGTCTTGACTTAAGAAAATTCCTCAAAAAGAATGAGAGCAAAACACTAAAGACCTTTTTGATGTTCCTACGCCCCTTCCCCTTTAAGAAAAACAAAAAAAACCTTAGAGCAGTAGTTCAAAGTCTCTGGTTCAGACAATGGCATTCCAAGGCGAGGGCAGGGGGGGTCTGCCTGAGGTTCGGACAATAAGAGGAAGCTCTGCTGTGGAGAATTTAAAAACAAAAATAATGCATCTATGTAAAAGTTGATGTATTTTTAGAGAGTTGCCTCAAAAAATTGAGGCAACTATCTGCTTTTTATCATCACACACTGACAATTCTCAACTGTGTCAATGATAAATACTCTCCACCAGGCAGATAGGTTCCACTGCCCCCAATTTGGTATCCTACTGGGTTCAGGAAAGATGCACTATTTACCTAAACTAAGTAAGAAGTTATACTGATAAGGAATTGGCCAATGACAGACTTTCTTTACCCAGAGAGCTTAAGACTTCATGGGTTAATGGAAAGGGAAAGCTAGGGAAACTTGTGTACTGAGAAATTCCTAGAGATCCTGAGTCCGGCAGAGCAGAAGGGGTCTGCGTGGGAATCCTGCTGAATGGATTCAGTGTGTTAGTGACGATAAATGGATAGAGCCCAGAGGCAGAATTCCTTCCTCCGGACCCAGGGTCTACCAGTTGTGGGATGATTTCATGTGTGCCATTCAAATCCTGGATATTGGATATTGGTCATCTACCAGTTCTTTCTTGGAATCATTGTTTTAGAAGATAACCAGGGAAAAGTGTTGCTTTAATGCTTGCTGTGATCAGTAAGTGGTCTTAAGGGGAGTTTTGGATCAGCTACTCTTCCTAAGCTCTGTCTTTGCTCTGAACTTGTTGCCCATAACCCAGGTCACTTCACATCTAGTGTAACCTCTTCCAGGGTTCTCATTTTGGCTGACAATGGTTATTGCTGCCTTGTCTACCTTCTCAGACACCACAGATCATTCACTTAAACTAAGGCCATGAAGCTGATGATTTTTGCTTCTCACTGCCAGTTTTCTGGCTGAAGTAGTACTTGGGGTTTAAGCCACTGTCTCCAGACCATTTTATTCCCTGTTCAGTCACAATGATTGAAGCCATCCCCATTTCTACTAATGCTGATGACTCAAGTCAAATCTGCTCTCATGAGAAAATGCCAATAATGGAAATCACTGTCAGTGCCACCTGATTTTTCAACAATGAAGAAATGTAGTTATGAAAAAAATATATACAGGAGTGGGCAAAAGTCGGTTTGCAGTTTTTGTATGGAAATACTCCAAAAACAATATAAGAAGCAATCAATAAATAATAATACAAGAATAAACTCTACATTTCGTGTAGGTACAAGTGTAAACCTACTTTTGCTCTACTATATGCATTCACATATATATACATATATATAGGAGTAAGTATATACATGTACATCTATGATACTTGCATGCAATTTAAATTAGAAAGGAGACTGAGGTTACTGATTTCCTTGATTATACTCCATTTCCAACAAGACAGCATCAGGTCCAGAGCAGTAAGTGACAAGCCCGTCATGCACATAACATGTGCACCAGCCCAGCACTGTTACATAAGCTGTCTCATCTGAGCCTCATACCAACCCTGTCAGTATTACCATTGCCCACAGAAGCAAACAACCCGTTCCCAGATCACATAGCTGGTGGGGAAGGGAGTCAAATCTGTCTTCTTCCTACTCACTGCTCTCCCAGGCACATCTCCTAAATGGCACCAGTGCTGCCGGGTTAGGCCCCATGGAAACCCATGATGTTAGAGAATTGTATCAGTTCTTCACTTAGCAGCCTGTCAGGGGAAGAAAAGGGACAAGGCCCCAAACAAAACGACACACTATGTAGAGGGGATGTGATGGAGGTAGAGAAAACATTCCACTCCAATTTCCCGTATACCTAGGTCAACCCTGACAAGTTTTCCCCTAATTAAATAGCCTTTTTTATTCTCCCATTCCTTCCTCTACTTCCAAATCTACCAGTTGCCTAACATTCTGAAGCTGTCTTTTTTTCCCACAAATTTCCCCACCTTCTTTTCCCCCAGCCTTCAAATGTCTGATGAGAACAGTGGGTATAAGGCTTTAAGTCAATCCACCTTCTGCAGGTTTTTTTTTTTTTTTCTAGCGAGCATTAGCATAAATACCAATGCGCTCACTTCACAGTTACTTTAATTCCCTTGGCCCCAAGCAGACCTGGAGTGTGTCAATCCAGAATGATTTCAGGAGTAAGATATGATTATTGGTCCATGAAAACATAAATTACAATAAGTGCTTGAAACTTGGCATGCTGCTTCCGAAACCATCGCAACTCTGACTCAGGGAGGGCACGAGGCCTTTATGTCGATGCGAGCAAGTTAGGATTTCCTAGATGTTTAGGTTCTCATCTGTAAAACAAGGATCAAAGTTCTTATCTTCATTTTTCCCCTGTGCAAATATAAATATTTTGGCATCTAAAAGTAATTCAAAAAAGTATGTCAGAAAACATGTTTTCCCCTGGGGAAAACCAGTAGGTAAACATTATTATAGAATTGGCAAGATACTTCCCCAGGTTTACAACATAAAGTCAGGGATCTTTTCCCCTCATAGGTTATGGAAGAGTGTGTAGCATAATTGGCAATGTGGCAAAGCAACTCTCTAGGAAAGGCGGATGTAACTGGCGTGTAGACAATTATTTACACACATATAAATGTACAAAGGTTGGTGTTTAGGGGCTTATTATTAATAACCAGACAATTAACAATGGTCAAGGTTGAAGTTAGAAGCCAAGTTTAAGTGACTGAATTTTATGAGGGATGTTTCCATCTTTCTTATACAATAAAGATCCATATATTTACTGGCGAAAGTAAATATTTACTGACTATTTACTGACTACTTAATGTATGTAAAGCACTGTAGGTACAGATAGAAGAAGGTCTTGTATTTATAGAGCACCTACATCGTAGGTGCTCTGCAAGGTGCATTTACTATACATTTGTGAGTTGTGGGGGCGGGAAGACAGGGAGGGAGAGAAAGTGTAGGAGAAAGAGAGAAATGGAGTATTCCATTCCTTGAGTCCCAGTTCTAGGAATCACTGGAATTCACACATGTTTCACAAAATTGTGGATTTTTCTACTTGCTCAAGGAACTAAAAATCTCATAAGCGAGTACTACTTTAGACAAATGCACGTGTTCCATGAAAGTACCTCATTTATCAATGGCTAGGATGCTCTACAGAAGTGTGACCTTGATTTGCGTTCCGACCAAATTGTGCATGGACTCAAATACATGGTGCCCATCAGTTAAAGAGGTATTTAAATTAAATAGGAGGGCGAGAGGGAGAGAAGAGGGTCATCTTATTTCGGTAAAGGGCCGGGAGGTCGGTGCATGTGGACGAGTACATAGAATAGGATTCAGCGTCAGCACCTTGGGGCTTGAGTAAAGCAGCCATGCCACCTGTCACGGTGGTGGCAGAGCACAGCCCACCGTGGCAGCATTCCAGCAGCCCCTTAAGCCGATGACCTCAGAACAGTGAAGGCCAGATCTTGCTGTGGAATACACTGCTGGCAGATCCTGGGGGATCAGGAAGCTTGGCCCTTGCCTTGGAGCTGGACGCTCGTAGCAGTGACTTGGAAAGAAGTAGAGAAACAGGGATCACCAAGGGCATGTAAAGCAGAATGGGGTAGGGGGCCTGGTTGACGGCATATGCTATTTGAATGACTATCTCCGTGGGTACGTCTGAGACACCGTTAAGGCCAGGATGCTGTGGAGGCTGCATTTATTATAAATGGAGTGGTCCACCTGGAGACATACTTTTTAACATTTATGTGACCATGCCAAACCTATTTTACGTGTTAAATATATGAGTATTTGACAGCCATGACAATGAGAGGTCATTGTCCTCATCTTACTGATGAGGAGCTACAGCTCCAAAAAGTTGAAATCTCTTGGTAGCAGCACTGCATAGATTGAATGGTGGCCCCTAAAATATATATGCTCACATCCTAACTCCTGCAACTTGGGAATATTATCATATAGGGTAAAAGGTGTGACTAAGTTAAGGATTCGGAGAGAAGGAGTTTATTCTGCATTATGCAGGTGGGCCCTACCTTGTAATCACATGTATCCTGGGAAGAGAGACTCAAGAAGGTTTGGGAAAGATACACAAAGGAAAAGATGTGCAGAAGAGAAGGAGGCAATGTGACCATGGAGCTAAAGACTGGACTGGTGCGGCCACAAGCCTGGAGCCCCGGGAAGCAGGAAGAGGCGGGAGGCAGATTCTCCCAGAAGCCTTCAGAGGAGTGGGGCTGTGCTGACCTCTTGATTTCAGACTGCCAAACCCTGAGAGCATGTGTTTCTGTTTTAAGCCACCCAGTCTGTGATCATTTGGTTCAGCAGTCATAGGAAACCAGTACAGTCACACAATTAACTAGGAGGAAGAGAAGACAGGTTTCAGTTCTAAGTTTGACTTGAAAATTTGTCTCTTTGAGCCTCTTCGAGATGGCTCTGGGATGCATGGACATGCACTGTGGCCACACAGCTCTTGCACTTTGAAAGATATTTCTCATTTGCTTTGATCAACCCCACTTTCTATTTGGAAATATACTAAAAACTACTGGATTTGTTCAGATTTAAGTGAGATGTATATGCAGTAAGGGCTATAGGAACTGAATCGAGACAACTTGTTATGGGCAGAGATGATGAGGAAAGAGTTTACGGAGGAGAAGACTTTGAATTGTGAGGGAAAGGATGCATGTAATTGGATAATTGTGAAGCACCAGGTAGAACATTGTGGGACCTCTGAAGAACAGCTTGAGCAGTATTTCAAGGGGAAAATTAAAGCCCCATGCTGAGTACACTGTGTAACCCTGTTTTGCAAGTTGAAAATCTCATACTAAAATGAAAAGCTAATAGATTTAGATCCCGGTTGTTCCTGTTATTGCTATGGTGGACTGTCACTATCCCTTCTGAAATCTGAGTTATTCTTATTTACTTATTGAAGATCCTTTTCTTAAAAAAGAAAATCCTTCCCGCATCCAAATTTATTATTGAACTGGCCTTACAGCTACATTTGTTTGTGGTCAGGCATTTCCTTCCTGTCCACAGGCCTCTTCCAATGCCATCTGTTTTGTTAAGGGATTTCATGAATTACAAGCCAGGCCAGCAGTATACAGGGCCAAGTTCTTGAAGAACAGGATTTAGATTGACTTTTACCCTTCCCCCTCTCCATTGAAGGTAAGTTAAGTAGTCTTTACAAGAGATAAAATTACCTGCATTCTTGCCTAACCTTAATAATGAAGAGGAGAAGTCCTTTTATCTATTCATTGTAAACAGAGTAATAACAATTTGCTATGGCTCACAGAAACAGGAAAAAAATAACAGCACACCGCCACAGCTAATGAGGTTTTTGTTTTGTCTGAGGGCCCAAAGAATTAGGTAGTCTTAATTCTAGTTTATTACAGCCACGGATTTAATCTCTGATGGCAAAGGGAGAGACATATTTATGTCTAGGGTAGCAACAGTGTAGCTCCAGATCAATACTCATTGCCACTGTTGGAAGAAGTTCCATTTTCGCACAAACACCTACACATTTCCCACCTGAGAAAGGGGCTGTAACGGGGCGGGCGGGGTAGTGGTGGTGGTGCAGCATCCACCCTCTAGATTTGCTGGTCAAGCAACGTCCGTATTGTTCTCCTGCCATGTAAGGCACAGTGCCGGGACTGTGAGGAACAAAAAAGGTTTAAGATATGACACCTCTAGTTAGGGAGATGAGACACAATATCTGAAGTTTTAAATACCCTTAAAGAATCAAAACAAAAAGTACCCGAAGTCAGAGTTTAAGGCAACAAAATGGCACACAACACATTTAATTATGAATGATTGCTACAGGATGTCAGAGAAATGGAGAGAACATACCACACAGAGGTGGTCTGGAAAAACTCTGGCAGTGCCAAGATTAGAAATGAACTGTACTGGCCGGATATAAATGGCCGAAAAAGAGAAAAAAGTCAGTATCTAGAATCACTAAATGGTGCCTTTCAGTACGCACTGGTACTGCACAGGACGGTCTTGCTCACATGGCAGGATCAAATCTGGCGTGCACTGGCTTGAATCAATGCACGTCTGTAGCCTTTGTCCTCTAACACAACAGCAGTGTGAGCACGCAGACAGAAACCCACACATTGCTCACATACTTTACAAATGTGTCCTGCCCGTGGAAGTTAGAATCTTTGGGGTTAGTTTTGTGTGACGAAGGATGACCTTAGCTCATCCTTAAATTAGCATAGGAGGACCAGATTTTCCATTCCAAATAGAATGACTCATTCAAGGACAGAAAGCAATTACATTTCCAAGAAGAAGCCTCTTTCTAACATTTTGTATACCTCACTCTATTAATAAGAATTTACTTAAAGAAGTTATAATATAATAATATTATTACTATTACTAATTATGCCATCTTTAATAATACATCATAGAATTATCAAATTAGACAGACAAATCTCAGATTCTTGTTCTATCATATTCAATTTAACCACTTGTCCAAAAAATATTATAGAGGCCTGCTTTCCACTAAGTGATGTTTCAGGCACTGCAGATATAATGGTGAGGGGTGGGGAGGTACAGGCTCTGTGGGTTCATGGAGTTCACATTGATGTGTGTGTGTGCATGTGTGTTAGGGGAGACAGACAATAATTAGCAATAGTCCAGTGAATAAAGGTAATTCAGATGGTGAGGTACCCACTGTTTTGAGACAATGGTGGTGTGTTGACATGGAGAGTGACTGTCGTGAGTGGTGGAAACAGGGTGCAGTAGTTTTAGAGGGTGTGGTTGCCAAAGGCCTCTCTGAGACAATCATTCACATTCAAATTAAGCGTGGAGTTAGGGTGTTGATGAATTGAATGAAGACCTGGGGAGAATGGTTCAGGCAGAGAGTAGAGCAAGTACGAAGGCCTGAGGATGGAAATAAGTTTATCCAAGAAGGAGCGGGAAGGCCAGTAGGACTGAAGCAGACTGAGAGCAGAGGAGTGGCTGGAAAGAAGCAGGGGGAAGGAGGCAGGACTTAGACCAGAAGAATTGTGGGTCATGGAAAGGACTTAATATGCCTGCTTAGGACAAATATTAATAGAAATTTCATGCCCTGGCAGGTGTGACTCTGTGGGTTGGAACATCATCTTTTGGCCAAAAGGTTTCAGATTTGGTTTCTTGATTAGGGCACACGCCTGGGTTGTGGGTTCGATTCCTGCCGGGCACATGCAATGCCCAGTGCACACTCGCATGCAGGAGGCAACCGATTGGTGCTTCTCTCGTGAACCGATGTGTCTTTCTTTTCCTTCCTCTCTCTCTGAGAGCCATGAAAAAAATGTCCCCAGGGGGACAAAAATTTTTAAAAATGTGAATAGTAATTTCATAAGATCAAGGTAAATTTGGTTGAATCAGTATCTCCTTCACTATATTAAGATAATTATTAGTACCAAACATTTTAGATAGCTTTTTGCAACATTTACTATAAATATATTTACCCAAATTGAGATTTGTTGTTTGTGCAGTTTGGAGATCCTATTTCAGTTTAAATAAAAATTTGGGGATTTTTGCGATACATTTTAATGTTTCCCACTCCTCCCTCACAATATTATCCACAAAAAAGGTTGAAAAATGAAGGGGAAAAGCCCACAGTCATGTAACACTCATATGACCTGCTCTCAGTGTCTTTGCTCCTTCTTATACTCTGTCCTGAAGCGCAGAAAATTATGATGTAGTTTTAATCACAGCAGACACATGATTTTCCTTCAGTGCTTTCAGAGCACATTTAGAGTAGGGTCCATATTATTTTGTAAGTTTTGGTTATTCGCAAAGACATTTCTCGGCAACTCTGAATAAACCTGGCTCACTGGGCTTCATTGATCTCTGCTTGCAATGATTTCCCCTCTTGTTGACTCAAATCTTCACTTGTTATCAAAATTGGCCTTTCAGGGTGAAAAAGGACTTGAGACGAAAAGTAATTTCTGATAAGCAATAATGAGCCCGACTCCTTCCTACTAGGCTCCCCGGGTATAGAAATTAGATTCTAAGTAATTTCTAAATAATTTCTGAGAATTCACAGGAGGAGAATTCCTCCTCTTAGTTGAGTATCATTTGGTGGCAAATGAGAAAGACATAGGTTTGGCTAATTAGAAAACTTTAACTTCACCTGACTGACTATGTCTTAACAAAAACCTAGAAAATAGACATTTTTCTTAGTCTCGGTGTGAGATTTTAAAGCTCTCTGACTTGTGGATTTGAATAGGGATCTAGAGAGCTTAAAAGGTCAATAGAAGAGTTAGTGGAATTGATTTTTAGGTATGGATTTTATCTCATAAATTCATGTGTTATTTAGGAAATTGAAGTAGAAGGATCAAATACAGTACATTCTTCACTACTCCACATTTTCCCTCAGCTAGTTATCTCTGGTATTGCCACGGAGATGAAATCCTCTTTAATAAAATTTAATAGAGTTTTCACCAGAAATTGCTACTATGATCTAGTATTGGTTTAAGTGGAAGGCTTAAGGGAAAAAAAGAAAGAAAATAAAATCTCTCATTTATTTAGCAGGGTTATTTTTACAACTTTTAAAATGTAAATATTTTCCCTTTGCAGATACCACGGGTATCTAGGACTTAGTACAGTCAATACAGAATTCTTGATTCCCACGCTCATTATCCCATCTGTTAATCCGTGTTTCCTAGTTTAGTAAATCAGTGTCAGATCAAGCTAGATCCTTCTCCATTCTCCCCTCTCTCAGACTCTCCTTCAATTACATCCATATCCAATCCATCTGCAAGTCCTACTGACTCAATCTGCAAGATACATCATAAGGCTGCAATCAAGGAGTTGCCAGGCTATGGGAGGCTCAACTGGAAAGAATCTGATTTCAAGTTTATTCAGGTTGTTGGTAGAATTCATTTCCTTGAAGCTGTTGAACTGAGGGGCCTGGCTTTTGGCTGAAAGGTATCAGAAATTCCCAGGGCTGTCTTTATGGCCTTGCCACGTGGGTTTCTCCAACATACCCACTTATTTCATCCAGCCTAAGATACGAGTCTCTGGCTCAAGAGACTCTCCGATAGAGAAAACTCTATGGTAGAGTTTTCTACAGTGTAACAGTATGATGGAGGTTGCATTCCATCATCTTTGCCATGCAACATAGTCTAGTTACAGGAGAGATGTCCCATTGCTTTGACCATATTTAATTGGTTAGAAACAAGGCACAGGTCCCATCCACACTCAAGGGGGCAGATTACACAATGGCTTGAGTGCAGAGAGTAGGAATCACTGGGGTAGAATCACCTTAGGGTCTGCCTGTCATATTTTAATTGATACTCTTCATTATAGATTCTTATTTTTAAGTTGTTTTTGGCTCATATCCTTATTATTTTCTTTCTTTTCCTTACTTTGGTTTAAATTGCTTTAGTCCCTCCTAGTTTCCTTAGGTGGAAGCTTAGGCCATTAATTGAGACTATTCTTGCCTAATCACTGTGATAGCAGTGTCTTACACATTTTTGTCATGTTTTTCTTTTCATTCCATTCAACATGCATCCTGAATTTCCTTTTGATTTCTTCTTTGACACATAAGTTACTGTAATTAAAAGTGTTATTTCATTTTCAAATATTTGGAGATTTGCCAGATATCTTTCTGTTATTGAGTTCCAACTTGATTCCATTGTGGTTAGGGAGCATACTTTATAGGTTTAGAATCCTTTCTTGAATTAAAGAGGCTTGTTTTATGATCAAAACATTGTCTATCTTGGTAAATATTCCATGAGCACTCGAAAACAACTTGTATCCTTCTAGTACTGGGCAGAATTCTCCATAAATGTCAAGTAGGTCAAATTGGTTGATAACATTACGTGTTTTATATCCTGATTTAATGCACATTTTCTATGATGGAACCTGCAACTATGTATAGTTCTCGTACTTACAGTGGTTTTGCTTTATACATTTGGAAATGCTGTTGCTAAGTGCAGAGAAGCAGGGTACGACAAAAGTTAAGTTTACAGGTGTGAGTATATGAAACACAAAGTTTATTCTTGCATTATTACTTATTAATTAATGTATCATTTTTCATACGAACCTTTGTAAACCTACTTTTGCCACACCATGCATTTAGGACTATTTTCTCTTGATGAATTGACCTCTTTGTCATTATAAAATTATATATTTTTATTTCCTGGTCATATTTTCTTTCTACTATCAACATAGCTGCTTGGTTTTCTTTTCATTGGTGTTATGACATAATTTTTTTAACTTATTTTACTTTTAACCAATTTATGTCATATTTTAAGTTAGTTTCTTATAAGCAGTATGTCTTAGATCTTGCTTTTTCACTCAGTCTGACAATCTTTCACTTTTAATTTGGTGTTTAAACTATTTACATTTGCTATAATTACTGATATCACTATATGTGAACCAGCCATGCTATTCTTTGTTTTGTATGCAACCCATCTCCTCTCTATTTCCCTTTCTCCCCTTGTTAAGGGCTGAATGTGTTCTCCGCTCAGATTCATGCATTGAAGCCTGGATCTACAACGGGATGGCCCTTTGACATGGGACTCTAAGAGGTAACTAGAGTTACATTCAGTTATGAGGATGGGGTTGTCATGATGGAGTCCTATACGAAGATGAAGAGAGAAATCTCCTGCCCTCTCTCCACATGTTCACGCCAAAGAAAAGACATGTGAAAACATAGGAAGAATGTGGCCATACTCAAGCTGGGAAGAAAGCTCTCAGCAGGAAATGAATTGGCCAGCACCTTGACCTTAAAATTCCTAGCCTCAGACTGTAAGAAATAAATTTCTACTGTGTAAGCTTCACTGTCTGTGGTATTTTGTGATGGCATCCAGAGAAGACTAAGACATTCTTTTTTTCCTGTTTTCCCTTTAATTAATTGGATAGACTTTAAAATTACTATACTTTATATATTCTTTGCATATTACCATATCTTTTTTATAGTGGTTGCTTTCCATTTGTAGTATATACATATTTAAAATATTATCATTTAACTTCAAGTAATATTATGTAGCTTCATGTAGAGCATAAAATCATTACAACAGTAGACATCTCTCTTCTCCCATTCTTTTGCTATTCTTGTCATGCATTTTAATGCTTTATATACACTAAAACCCCTCAGTATGTCAGTATTATTTCTACTTCAAATGATCAATTATATTTTGAAATGATTTTAAAATAATAAAGAGTATTTTAATAATCTGGCTAATTACACATTACCATTTCCAGTGCTCTTCATTTGTGTGTGTGTAGATTTAGAATTCAGCTTTTGCTGAGCTGAAAAAGTCTTTACTTTGTTTTTTTATTTTTGAGAAATACCCCTGCTGGCCACAGATCTAGCTTGACAATACTGCTCTTTCAGTGCCTTAAAGATGTAGTTCCTCTGTCTGTGGCTTGCATTGCTTCCGATGAGAAATCTACAGTCATTCTTAACTCTTCCTCTGAGTGGGCTGTGTCATTTTTCCCTTTGGCTGCTTTTAGAATTTTCTTTTTGTTACTGATTTTGGCAACTTAATTATGGTGTAGTTTTTTTTTTTATATTCTTGTGCCCGGGATTACTAAATTTTAGGGATCTCTGGGTTTATGTTTTTAATCAAATTTATTCAATTTTCCTCAACGATTTTTCCCATATCCCTCTCACTTTTGAGAACTATAATAACAAATACATTAGGTGCTTAAAAGGTTTATATGCCTCACTGATTCTCTATTTTACTTATTCATTTTATTTTCAGCCTTTATTTCATGTATTTGTATTTGTAGTTATTTTCCATGGCCATGTCTTCAAATTCACCCACCTTTTCTTCTGTACAATCCAAAATTCTGCTAATAACAACCTATGTATTTTTAATGTCAGACAGTTATTTTTGTCTTTATGTTTTATTTGGAACTTTCTAAACATTTCTCATATATTTCCTTAACATGTTCATATTTCTTTTATTTTGGGCACATGTAGAAATATATATATATGTATATATAATATTATTTTAATATTCTTATATGCTAATTCTTTCATCTGCTTCATTTCTGAGTCTTTTTTGTATCGGTTTATCTTTTCTTCTAATAATGGGTATATTTTACCTGACTCTTTGCAAGTATGAATAAAGTTTTATTAGATACTTAACATACGAAGTTTACATTTTTGAATGCTGGACATTTTTTATATTCTTTTAAATATGTTTGGATTTTTCCTTGAGACACAAATAAATTATTGGTAATTTATTGGTAAATTATTGGTAAGCTTTTCCAGGCTTGCACGTAAACATTGTTTTGGGAAATCAGAGCTGTCTTTAGTTTAGGGCTAATTTTTCACCATTACTAAGACAATACAATTCTGAATACTCTACCCAATGCCTGGTGTATTACCAGGTTGTTCCACTGTAACTGACAGTAACATAAATTATTACAAGGTCTGTGTAATCTCTTGGGACTATTTTACCTGCTTCTTTAGAGAGCCTTTCTCCAGATATGGTGATTTCATCACATTCATGGGCTGAGCAGAACACAGTAGAAGCCTTAAGGAGAACACTTTGGAGATCTCAACCACACTCTCTGTGTAGCTCTCTTTGCGCTAGGACCCTGCCTTGCAAATTCTAGCCTCTTTTGCTTCCTTGAATTCGCAATGCCATCTTTACATTTGGCAGAAATTACTGGGATTTGTTTGAAGTTCTCTGTCCTGGGAACTCTTGAGGCGGTTGCCTCATTTTTTTTTTTTTTTTTTTTTGCTTTCCATGAATATTATTGTCTTACATTACCTGTTGTCCAAGATCTTAAAACTATTGTTTTATATGTTTTGTCCATTTGTCAGTTGTTTAAGTCAGGAGCATAAATGTAGTCACTGGTCCTGCATCATTAAAAGCAGAAGTGTGAAGGATCTGAAATCTTTTCATTTTGTGCCATTGTCTCTATTGGTAGTCTCATGCAATCTATGTATTCTTCTCAGTGTATTCTTATTAAGGTCATATAACCTTAATAAGGTCGAAGCATGGGCTGACAAAGTAAGCCAGCTGCCCTGAAACACATTTATCAAGATATTTTTAAACAACTGCATTGCTATAATGGATGTGCTTCTTCATTAAAACATTTAAAATTCTAACAGCAGGTTTAATAATTACCAACTCCGAAGCAATGTTTAGCATAAATAATATTTTCAGATATCTGTCACAACTGTAAATGTTGTGAAAACATTTGTAATTTCTATTGATGACAAAATCACAAGAACTGCTAATCCTACTGAGATTTGGATCCTGCATTCATAATGGAAGGAATGTTAAAATTTCAGTTAGAAGTTAGTGGGCATGAAGATCGATTTTTTTCTTATTCCACTTCATGCAACCCTGTATTGGCCACAGACATCATGCAGATCTATAGATCCTATGATAAGAAACACTGTTATAAGGAAACATCCTGATTTTTTAATTTTGGGAAATTAAGTCATAGTTCATAGGATTTGCTATCTCAAAAATCTTGGTTTTTCATGCTTATTGTTAGTTTTATATCTTCATTTTAGTGAGGTTCTAGATAACAACAGGATTAAATAAGATCACAGGTAAAGCTCTTATCATTGTGCATGGCACCCAGTAAGCCCACAATAATAACTACACTAACATTGGCTATTAAACATCATCGTCATGGGGGTGGGGACCACTTTTGGCAGTGGGTGTTGAGTAATCTGAAGCTTATGCAATATGACATTCCCATTTAAAATTTTTATTTTTATTTTTTTAGATTATTTTATTGTTCAAGTACAGTTGTCTGCATTTACAAAACAGTAAAATATTTCCTTTTGCCTATTTTGTGAAAACTTATGACTATATAAACCCATTAGTACAGTTTCTTTCAGGACCTTCAAGCCACCTGGGCAAGTAATGATTCTTGAAACTTAAGCTTCATTCATTTCATGGTAAATCTACTCTCAATTGCCATTCTTCTCTTCCTCATCTTCATAATTCTTACCAGTTATTCATGATTCCAGAGCAACCTCTTTGTCCTTGTCAGGGTGGAGGTCATGGTGTAGGGGAAGGAGGAGGAGTGGTCTAAATAGGACAGACCACTCTCAGGTCTGGCCTGGATCTTTGGAACCTGGCACCGAATGTTTGACTCTTGGAGGGATTTACTTTTCATGATCCCGACAGCAGGTGCTTAAGGGTGGACCAGTGACAGGGAACATAGAGAACAGAGAACCCTGCCTATGTTTTTACTCACTCTACTGCATCACTTAGCAAAGTAGCAGTACATAGCGGACGCTCCCTGCAAATGTATTAAAACCATAAATGAATGCACCACATTCTGCTGTGTGTGATGTGCACTTTTTGCCCAAACTTTTGAGGGCAAAATAGAGATGCACATTATACATGGGTAGTACCTAAAATACCTTGTGTCTGTTCTTGTGTTTTGTAATTATTTGTTACATAATATTTGTTGAACCATAATATGTTTGGAAATAAACACTGAAGTTCCTTTACAATACCATCAAAGTATCTAAATATAAAAAATAAAAATTGAATTAAAAAAATTAAAGTGAAATATGTTTCCCTGAAAGTTTGAACCAAAAATGTGGTTGTACATTATACATGACAAAACACGGTAGTTTGTTTTCTAAGGATATTTTACATTTACACAATGGAATACTACTTGGACATAAAAAAGAAGAAAATTCAACCTTTGCAGCAGAATGGATGGATCTGAGAACATTATGCTAAGTGAAATAAGCCATTCAGAGAAAGACAAATACCATATAATTTCACTCATATGTACAATCTAATAAACAAATTGAACTAACAAGCAAAATAGGGACAGACTCATAGACACAGAGAAGGCTGACAGCTGTGGGGAGTAGGGTTGGAGGGATGGAGGCATCGAGCAAAAAAAGAAAAAAAGGAAAAGAATTCATGGACAAGTGTGGGGATTGTGGGGAGGAGGGGTGTGGATTGAAGTGGAGGATTTTATGGGGGGATAAATGGTAATGGAAAAAATAGAAAGTAAAAATAAAAATAAACAAAAATATTAAAGTAAAAAGAATAATGAAAGAAAATACTGAACCCAGATAATGCTGTGAATTTTTAGACTTGAACTGTTGAGTCAAACCTGTTCTCGTCCCCGGGTGTAAAGAAGGGGGTGGGGGGTAAGCAGGGAGAGCCCAGTGCTCCCCCAGCCTCTCTCATCCTTCTTCCAGCCAAGGTGTTTGTAGGTAGTGAACAGTGATGGAGATGGTGACAACAGTAAAATCAACTGATGTTTACTGAGTGCTTTCTATATGTGCCAGGCTGCGGGCTGTTTTTTCACTGTATCATCTCCATCAATCCTTACACAACCCCACATTATTATCATCATTCCCATTTCACATTGGACAACTGATGCTCAGAAGATCCAGAAAATATGTTCAGTGTCAAGATTCAAACCTAGCCATTCTGACTCCAGAGCTTGGGGTTGAAACCATTTAGTCACCATATCGTCCTGTTACAGTAGGAGTGAAACTCAGGTGTGATTGGTTCAGATAGCAGCTGCATTTTAAAAAGGGTCACTCTACAGTAAAAAGAAACCTTCAGCAATCAAAAATATAAATTAAAGGGTGGCATATGAGATGGTTGAGGTGAATAAAAATCACATTTATAATCCTCAGCATGTTCTATGTGTAAATAATAGAATAAACCTGTGTGTGTGTGTGTGTGTGTGTGTGTGTGTACAGGACTGGTGAACTCTCTGTGTGAAGACATCCTCAAAGCTCCATCTCAAAATAGCTCATTGTATTCTTGCTGGGTAGTCTTCATGGACAGTGATCTATCTATGTCCCCAGAGATCTGCTTAGCAAAAGTGTTCAATACACATTTGAGGCCAGAAAACATCAAAATGACAGGTTGCAAAATTACCTTTGAAATTAAGCCACATTCAGGAAAAAAAACTTGCATTACTGTAAGATCACTAATGGGTAATAGTTTGGTTATAAAAACTAGACCATAAGTTATTTTTTAGCACATTTAATTGATTATGCTATTATAGTCCTCCCATTTTTTCTTCCCTTTTTCTCCCCCTCTGCTCTGCAACCTTCCTCCTTCCAGCATCCCCCTCCTTAGTTTATATCTCTTTATATTATAAATTCTTAAAGTGCATTCTAAAAGTCTAAGAAGGAAGGAATTCACAGACTTTGATTCACATTTAAATCTTACTACCACAGATCTTAGTACACCAGGTCAGTCTGTAAAAGTTCAACCACTGTTAACATAATACGAATGGTTTACACAACATTGATGTAACCTGGCAGGCACAGAGAGTGGACTGGGGCGCACATGAGTGAAAATGATGCCTTCACTGTACTAGTCAGTGGAGGCAGCAGATGCCATCAGGTGAGCATGTGTACTGTGTGGCTGCCATATTCAAAATGACTGATGAGTACAGGAAAGAATCTGCATCAAATTTTGTGTTAAGCTTGAACAGTCCTCTGTAGAAACTCTTTTTATGATTCAGAAGGCCTCAGCTATGGGCAACTGGTGATTGGCAGCTTCACTATAACAACATACCAGCTCATGCATCATGGCTTATGCAGAGTTTTTTGGTGAAACATCAAATCACCAAGCCCCCGTACATCCCAGATTTGGTGCCCTGCAACTTTGGACTTTTCCCAAAACTAAAATTACCTTTGAACAGGAATAGATTTTGGACCATCGATGAGATTCAGGAAAATACAACAGGCAACTGATGGCAAGTGGGAGAACTGTGTGAGGTCCCAAGGTGCCTACTTTGAAGGGGACTGAGGCATCATTGTCCTACGTACAATGTTTCATGCATCTTGTATATTCTTCAATAAATCTCTATTTTTCATAGTACATGGCTGGATACTTCCTGGACAGACATGTAAAACCACCAGACTACCTGTACATGCTCACTGAGTGCATGACAAATCTGCAATGTTTTAAACTATGTATTCTCCACTGGTTGCACCACAGGTCTTGCAGTACTGAGAGCACTAGTTCAGTAGCAGTGTGCTTTTGCTCATTTGTTCCTTAGTCTATGAAGCAGTGGTTGCCACAGTTACTGGGATGTCAGACACTCCTGGCCAAAGAGATCATCAATAGGGAATGAGCTTTGTAAAGAGCGTGGCTCTCTGAGCCTCATCTGACAAGGGCTCCTATTTCCAACAGTTGTTTGTTGGGGATCACTCTACCTTTCTGCTTCATCTGTAATAGCTTCCAAGCTTGTGCATGACACGTCAGAAGTTCGGGCCACAGGATGGGACTTGCATAGGCTCTTGATCCCCCACCTATGCCATCTTTTTGAAAGTTGTCAGAAGTAGTTCTTGTGATAAGGCAAGATGTTTTGAAATAGATCAGACCAGTGACATTTGATTCTGCCTCTTTGTGGAATGGGACTATTTGTTTTAGTTCATGCAATGAAACTGAAAACTGGTAGACGTGCTATTACTACTTAAACCTGGACTCTTCTCTGAATGTGAAATACAGACAGACCCTTAGTACCATTTCCAGCTCTGGTCTCTCAGCAGGATACAAAGCTTTTGTGCATATAATGAACTCAGACATTTTAATAGCTGATTTGTACCCTTCAGGCCTCTGTTGTCATAACCTCTACTGTCTCACTGAGGATTATTAGGTGGAGCTGAGTACTGTTGATTTACTTTATATCTGTTCCTAAAGCAACAGAAATCGTCACCTCTGTTTAGAACACATTTGTCGAAATGGTGTTTTTTTCTAAAGGGCACTTAAGTCATTTTTATTTAAAAGACGTTAATTAAATTTATCTTCCTCATTTGCCTTAACATGACCTTTTGGGAACTTGGAAATTAAATTTTCTCCTAATATTTTACTTTCTAACTTGGCAAACATTTGACACTATTTTAGATTCTGAGAAAAGTTGAAAAAGCACAGGTTTCTTTTCAGAATCACTTCAGCTTTGAAACAAGAAATGATAATGGAACTTTTTCTTTTTAAGTAAATTACCAATGAGAGGGTGAAGATGAATGTAGAAAATAATGAGATCATAAAAATAACAACTAAAATAAAGTAAAAACACCCACAAGGGTGATTTCAACTGTAAATATACTCATTTAAGAATATAAAATGCTCCAATTGCCATTTAATATACATTATTTGGTGTTGATAAATGTAATAAATTACTGAACAGAAATTAAAATACCTATTCTTGAGCAGACTGAATTAAAACTTCTAGTAACGGTAATAACAAAAAGTAAAGGTTTCTAAAATATGCCAAAATAAAGAAATAGGTCAAAGAGAATTTGCTACTTATAGCTTAAAATACTTTTCCATGCTCGATCACATGATCATGTAATAAAAGTATTTCATGAGTTTTAAGAAATATTTTAAAAACATTAAAACTTTTTTTCTTTTTAAAGTATAATAGTGGAGATTTCCTTTTGTTAAAATGTCAACTTTGTTAAATAAAAGAAATATTTTTACTGTAAGATAATCATACCCTATAAAAACAATTGCATAGAGTTTGATGATTTGTGGAGGTCTCTCAATAAGTGTCTCCTAAAAAGGTAAGTAAGACAAATAAGTGATTTGCCCAAATCACATAGATGAAGTATCAAGCCTGGGACTTGAACACAGACCATCTGACTTAGAATCTACTTTTTGGTTAATCAAGAAACATAACCTTCCTCAATTCCTGCCAAAGCCCTGGAGACAGTTTTCTTCATGATTTAGCAGCACTGAAGTGCTCCTGTTTTTCATTTGCCCCATCATTCCTACCACTGATGGCTGTTTCTTTAACGTAGTAGTTGCTTCTGTGGAGAACTCAGAGACGAGTGAGAAGAGCAAGTCAAGGACCAGGCCTTCAACTGACAGGCCAGTAGGGGACCAGGCCAGGAAAGAGTGAAGTCACAGAAGGTACATAGATACCCTAAGCAAGAGTGCCGATGCTAAGTACCAGCAGCCTTCACAAAAAGAAGTGGTCAGCTTGGAACTGGGATGAAAAACAAACTCTTCAATCTTTGTTATCTTTTCTTATGTCGACTACACTGAAGTGTAATTTGTATGCAATAAAATGTACTTATTTCAGTGTGCTGTTCAATGACTACCACGGTCAAGTCCAAGAGCATTTCCATCACTCTCAAAGTTCTCTCCACTTTCTGCATTCTATCCCTCCTCCCACTCATGGTTCATACAACTACTGGTCTAGCAGGTTTTTAAAAACGTGGAGAGTGGAGAGAGTAAGGGAAATAGTAAGAAAAAAAGGAGGACTTGCATCAGATGAATTTCCCAATTGTTATAATTCCAGGCTATACATCTCAATAAAATTTCCAGGCAAGGAAGAACAGTGAGTTGGGTTTGTGGGGGAGGGACAGCCACCTGCTCCCTCGCCCTGTCCCTTCCCAGCAGTCACTTCCTGGTTTCTCTCTATCTCATCACAACCACAGTCTCACCATGGCTTATATTTGCAGGATGGAAATGACACTTATGGAACCCTGTTGCATTGAGAAGCTGCAACCTGCCTTGCACTGGTAGCTTCAACTACCATTCTAGATGTCCATGAATGATCGTCAAGATTTGACTTCAGTCGTTCTTCAACTTCTGGGGGACACAGACCTCTTTCAGAAAACTTCTGATCCTCTACCTAGTGACATGCTTCTCAGTGCGCGATATTGCATTTAATTTCAGGTGGTCCACCGGGCCCTCCAAGCCCATTCTTGGTGTGCAAGGGATGTCCTTGGTATTCCATGTCAAGCCTTCTCATACCTAGTGTTTTTCAGTGCCCTGCTCTGGGCACACCAGGGAGAAGTATCTCATACTGTGCTAAAGGAATTGGAAAAGCTTCTGCATCACCATTTTTAAGTACTACATTGGCACTTTCTCCGTAAAGCATATTTTTTGGCTTTTATAACATCAGATCTTTCATTGTGTTTGAGGTGAAGACTTCTCACCATTTTATACAAAAAATAACATTCTGAAGAAAGACTTGTGTGGTTAAGAAGTTGTGTGTGGCTTGTCAAAAAGAAATGCAGCAAAGTGTGGAGAGATCACAAGACCAGGGTTCCTCTTCATCCTGTTTTCCCCCGATAGCTGTGGGTATAATGTTTAGAAAGTAGCAGACTTCTCTAGGTATCCCCAATATGTTCATCTTTCATGAGAAGGGATTAGATTGGATAATGCCTTTCAGCCCAGTATTTTAGGATTCCATATCCCCTCTTCTTCATTGATATTACCCTTTCTCTTTTATAATTTAAATAAGTATTCTGCACTCTTGAGGTCACCATATAAAATACCCAGCATACACATACAAAACATGCAGATTTTTGAAAAGCCCCTAAAACTAAGAAGTGTTCTAGAATGTCAGTGGCCAGCAGGAGCCAGTTTCTGGGGCAGGCCCTCCTCCTTTAAGCCATTCCCTCACCGACACCCCCTTTCACAGGGGTGCACTGTAAAACAGTGCTTTGCTTTAGGGACCTGCTGACTAAACACCCTAACAAAGTGACACTGACAAACTCCATGGTGCCTGGGACCAGCATACTGGGTGGGTGGGTGGGTGAGAGCCAGGCCAAGGAACAACATACCCCCAGTTAAGTATGTCTTGAATGAATGCATGAAAAGAGGGAAATACTGTTACATTATCTGGGCACAGAATAGGGGCCAGGGGATAAATACATTAAATAGTTTGGTTTATTTTAACTGGGACTATTTGATTTATTAAATGTGCATTTAAGGTAAGCCTGACTTGGGAGTTTCTTTGCCTGTACAATGGACACTGAATTTGTGCTATTTGCTTCATTTCTAATCTTATTTTAAAAGCACAATTAAAATGGTGCCAAACAGTCCCCTGTGCACGAGAGGTCAGCCACTTCCCAACACTTTGGCTTTATAGTTGTGGAGACTGTGATGTGTCTCCGGGAGTTTCCCTAATTCTTTCTAACATTTTAAAGTAAGTATGCTGGGATAGCTAAACATATAACTTTTCAACTAAATACGCATTTAGAGACTTCTAATACATATTATAAATATGTATTTAGGGATTTTCTTACAAGGAATAAAGAGCTTTATAGCAACTCCTTTGGAAGGATTGTATTCTATTGCATTATAAGTGTTCACTCTCTTTAAAAATTCATGGTATTTTCTTCATAGACCAGGATGTCTGATAGGAGGTGGTAACAAGACACTGTCATGAGGCATGGAGAATCTCGAGTTCCACATACGATGCAAAGCCCCATTCTTCATAAAGACAAGGTATTTCGTGAGAAGCTGAGGACTCTTTTTTTTTCTTATAAATAATGCAATAATACAATTGCTCACGTGTCAGCCCATAAGTAGGCAAACATGATCCACATGAACTGGGTCATCCAGGTTCAAGGCAATCTGTGAGGAAGGCCTCACACAACTCTGGGGGGGAGATGGCACCTCTGCTGGATGCAGGCAGCGAGTGCCCACATCGGGCCCGGCAGCCCCTGCGCCAGTCTGGTCCTGCTGGCTCCAGGCACGTGCACCTGGCTGTCATCTGGAGCGATGGACGCTAACATTTTTGATTTAATGCTCCACTAGTGAAATATTTTTGTAAATGTATCTGTGATATATGTATATTCATGAACTTGTAAGCTATTTATATTGAATAGTACAGCTTAATTTATGTTTTATTTTTAAATAAAACATGAGTGTACACGATGACATTTTTCTCCCCACTTCAATAAATCACCAGGTTGCTGGTTTTGGAGAAGTCAGTCCAGATAGGGAAGTGTGTCTAGGACCTTTATTGGTTCATTACAATCTCTTCAAAACATGCACAGAAGGGAGGCAAAGCCTGCGGCCATAGCAGCTCATTCAGCCATCCTCTTGGACCACAAGAGAAGCCAGGAATGGACAGAGGGTGAGTTTTCATCAGTTTGCTGGCTGGAATCGAATTATGGATGGACCAAGCACCATGACCCCTGGAGAAGTTGGTCAGAGTGGGAAGTCGAGGAGAATTGGCCACACCCCCTGCTTGAGGCACTGGCAGGGGCTGTGGCAGAACCAAGGGGACCCCTCCAATCATCT
Source organism: Artibeus jamaicensis (assembly GCF_021234435.1). Classification (NCBI taxonomy): domain Eukaryota; kingdom Metazoa; phylum Chordata; class Mammalia; order Chiroptera; family Phyllostomidae; genus Artibeus; species Artibeus jamaicensis. Next base: position 23,488,327 of record NW_026521883.1, read on the forward strand.
CACTGGAGGAAGACGTCAACTTCAGTGGCTTCTGTAGGCAAAACAGGTACTTTTAGAGGGAGTATCCTCTTGTGAACACAGCAAAATGATAATGCAGGGCTCCTCCTTCAGTCCTGTTCACATCTGTCTACAACCCTTCTCCGTCTCTGGAATGCCCATGGTCCTCATTTCTTTTTTTGTCACAACGATGAGGCCATGTTGCCAGAAAAACATTGTGCTAAACAGAGTCATCCTTCCTTTTATTTGATGGATGTTATTGAGTCCCAATAATGTGCCAGGTTGAGAAACAAGTGATTGATCAAGAATTACTCCCCTGAGGGCTATCTGCTTAGAGTGTCTCCCAGGGCTAATGGTTCAGTATCAGTAACCAGGCCTGCCCCGCATCCCCAGGGCCATGCCACAGACCGTGGCAGCCTCCCAGCTCAGCCTCCACTTGCAGCCCAGTCCATCAGCAGAATCTAGATCACAATGCGGTTATTTTTTGGAAACTAGCCAGCTCTTCTCTATTTAGTTGTCACGCAGACATGAACAAAGATCGTGGCCCAGGCCCCATGTGCACTGGGAATGATGCCTGGGTCAGGGATGCATAGAAAGCAGTGCAGGGTGAGAGCAGGTGGCCGGGTCCACGCAGAGGTCTGCATCCAGGCAACAAGGCAGCCTGTGTGAAGCCAACGTCAGTGTGTCTATCAGCACGTGTAGCTTCCGTGGCCCTCAGAAGCACATTGGACACATTTCATGGTTTCTCTTAGAGTGCCTCACAGTTTTACCCTCACCCCAAGAGGACAACAGCAAACACATTCTTTTGGAGAAGGAAATAGTCCATGTAGCTTGGAAAGGGTGGGTGTGGGGGTCATTCTACCTAAGTGGACATTGGTTTTAAGGTCCAGCTAAATTGCCAGGTCATTAACTCATCAACCATTCATTAAAGGATTCTCTGAACCACAAACAGTACAGAGACGCAAAGCAAATAAGGCACAGTTTCTGCTTACGAGAAGCTTGCAGTAATTTAGGGCAATAGATGTTTAAATTCATAATAATAAAGAAGTGTGACAGCAGGTATATGTCATGTTCAATAGAGGCAAATGGGAAAAGAGATCCACTGTGCTTGATGGGAAGGCTTCAGAGAGGAAATGCTGACAGAGCCGAGAGGGCCTCGCAGGATGAGAGGCGGTGCCAGCCTGTTAAAGGGTGTGAGATATTTCACTGGAGGGGACAACCTGCCAAACAGCGTGGCATAAATGCGGAACTGTGTGTGGTTCAGAGCGGTTGCAGCATGGGGGTGTGTGGGGCCGCGGCTGGAGAAAGAGGCTGGGTGTGCAGGCGAGAGAAAGTCAGGGGAGGTCGTGCGTGCCACTCTGAGACTTCTGGACTTCATCAACAGGAAGCGGGCATTGTTGAAGGTTTCTAAGAAGGGAAATGTGCTTTAGAATGGATTGGGCCTGTTGAAATCATTATCACTTTGCTGAGTATTCCAAAACAGGAGTTCTCAAATTCACGACAACACACGACATGTGATATTCCCGCATGAAACATTGTTATAACTACAGTAGTTGATATTAGGTTTAATTTCCAGAACATGCCTTCTCTCTTTTTCTGAAACAAGCCTATCTGATTTCAAGCTATGGAGGGTGGGTTTAATATAAATATCATATTGCAACAAAAAATAAACCATTTGTGGAATTTGCCACCGAGTTACTGAGAGTAACTGAACACCTGCTCTACATCAGACTGGGGCCTGCCAGTGGGTTATGACAGTGAGTGACCACTACTGTTTCAAACACATACGTGCACTGGTAGTTCCCATCTGAACAAGTCTAAATGCCCAATCTCATAACTGGAGATCGGAAGTTTATGCACATTTTCTCTATATAACATGTGCATACCAATTAGCCGTGCAATTACAGAACACAAGACTACGTGACACTAACATAAATGCTCTCATCTTCACCCCTGGGACTGCAAAGAACAGAACAGCCCATAAACACCCCAGGGGTACGGGCCGGCATGGTTCTTTCTCCCAGGTCACCCTGACGGGGTCAGGAAACATCACCCCCCTCCCTGGAAGTGATCAGTGCCTCCCTGTTCTACCCGGCAGGGGCGGGAGGCAGGCTGTGAGTGAGAAGCAGACCAGCAGGGCCAATCACCGGGGCCGGTGGGAAGTGTGAAGAGCACAGGGAGGGGTAGGAGTGGAGGACATGTACGTGTAGGAAAGAAAACAGTGGTGCACAAGCGTTTGTTTTTTCTTGTGCAGGATTCCATTTTCCTTCAAGGGGAGCGTTGAAGGAGTGCATTCTTTGTGAATTTAAAGTGTGTTTATGATTAACTGCCGTTCCCCAAGTCTCTGAACGTGCTTGATGTAACTTGGGTCAGAGGTGAGCCGTCTCTCCCTTGGAATATCACCACTTGAAACTGGAGCTATGTGTTACCTATCTGGTGCTTGAATGAGGTGCAGGAACATACGATGAGGAGGAGAAGGATATGCCTCAACTTCTAAAATGTCAGCTGTTTTTTTAAGTTGAAAATTTGAAGCAAAACAGTAAAAATTAAAAAGTGAAATGTAACCCTTTTACTAAACTGCAAACAATATAAACACAATACAAAAGAGAAAAGGTTCAGTGATAGTAACATGTAGAGAGAAGGAGTAGTAGACAGCTGCTAAATTAGTACCAAGGACATTAATAGTAAGTAACTAAGTATCAGGTGAAGTCAACTAGCGTGAAATGCCAACTGGTATACAACACAATTAGCGATATGTGAAGCAGAAGCAGCCATGGTCAAGTCCTGAGCAGGAAGGGACATGGGGCATGTTCAAATGGAAAAAGTTGATATATAACTGCAGTGGGATGATGAGGGAGTTCTACTTGTTTTTTCTGCCAATTTTTCACAATTTTTTTAATGACACTATCATAACATAATGACAATATCATGTCAATAACATGAAAATGTATCTATTGTAACAACATGATATGCAAACAGGAATTTTGTCTGACTGGGCAGGAATTTTGTACTTTTCCCAACAAATAAACTAATTTATATCATTCTGGATGCAACTGGCCATTTGCCCCATTATGCATGTTTTGACAAGTACTTCTTATATTTACTCAAAGGACTGAGGATGAAGAAGTAGCCTCCATCCTTAAAAGCTTATCCTGGCACCATGGGGGTTATCTTAGTTTAGTTAAAGGACACCAGCTGACCCAACCCTCACAGCTGTTCTTCACACACTAGCAGTTTGTTGAAGGGTTATACATCCCCTCTCCATCCACAAGCCGTCCCTCTTCATTCTGGCTAAAACAGACATTCTCCTTTTTTAATATAACAGCATAACTGTCAATACCACTTATCTGGGGTCACAATGTACTCTATTGTTAGTAACTCTGTGTGTGTTGATTATGAAATTCCATGAGACTTTGTTAGACTTCTGTGAATTGCCCCTGACAGTGTTCTGAGTGGAGGAAGTAGGCACAAGGGAAACGGTCCAGATGCAGTGGTTGATGAGACCGGCAGGGGCATCCTCAGTCACGTCTCAGCCCGGCGCAGCTCACACCCAGGGTGAGAGTGCCCTGACTCTCGAAATTAAGTGAGCCTGTGCTGGGGATTCTGACCACATCTCCGTGACACTGTGGTTGTTCTCTAGATCATGCACTTGTTTCTCATCCATATTTACTCTCTTTGCACTCTCATTGGTCTAGAAACAGCAAGCTATTGGTAAAAGGTAGTGTTTTTAGATGTCCTGGGAAGACACATTTTTATAGTAGGTTGTCACGATTCATTAATTACTTAATACACTTCATGTGTGAGTGTACCTTTCACCTTCGAAAAACTGAGGAGTACCGAAGTTGTTAAAGTTTGGCGATAATATCTTGATGGAACACTCTCTTTAAAAGGTTTCTTTAAGGGCTGATGATAATACTTTTCCAGTGTATTATACTTATTTGTTACTATATAAAAATTGCAATTTAAAGCAATAATAATTGCATTATTTCCCATGGCTTTCAAGAGTCAGGGATTTGGGGAGGGCTCAGCTGGGTGTTTCTGGCCGGCATCTTTTGTGCGGCTGCAGCCAGATAGTGGGTGAAGCTGGGACAGCTGGTGCTTGAGTAGTAGGAGTTGATGGGGCATCTCCCTGCTTAGTCTCAGGACCTCTCCATGCGGTCACTCCACATGGGCTGGTTTGGGCTTCCTCACAGCATGGGGGCTTTAGTGCAGACAGACTGTTTAAATGGTATCCAAAGGCTTTCAAAGGGTCATTTCTACTGAGCAACGTGAAAGCTGCATCACCTTTACAACCTCACCTCACAAGTCATGTTAACTCTGTGGCCCCTGGTCACAACAGCTTGCCTCGCTGCAAGGAGAAGGGCACAGAGCCCGCCTCTGCCTGGGAGGAGTGTTGGGATTAGAGAAGCTGCTGTGGCCGTCTTTAGAAATACCATCTGCCTCAAGGTGACACATCTATCACTGCATCCCATGTAATTGGCAATCATTTTAATTGCTGCAATGGAAAGCAGTTTCTACCATCACTGGCAAAAGTCAATTTTCTAGTCAGTGCACTCATTTGTAATAAACTGAAACTGCTCTTGGTTTCTAGTAGGATTAGCCTGACTGTTTTGGTTCTGAAGAATGCTAAACAGTACACACATCTTGGGCTTAGAGGGAAGAGACGATAAAGAATAGCTCCACTCTGGATCTAGCTGTCCGCTTAGTTTGTTTTTGTTTTAGGCGTGGTTGTTAATAACTGTGAGTTTGCTGTCCTTTCACTGTTCATCTTTTTATCTTCCTTTTCTTAGGTAAGTTCCTTTAACATTTCATATAATAAGGGCTTGGAGATGATGAACTCCTTGAATTTGATCGTATCTGAGAAGCAGAGCCACAGAAATGGAGATCACATGGAGGGTTAGCAACAGGGGAGTGGGACGAGGAGAAGTGGGGAGAAGGTAGAGAGAATAAGTAGCACAGATGGTGGGGAGAAAATAGACAGGGGGAGTGCAAAAGAAGCTAAAGAACTTATGACACATGGACATAAACTAAAGGGGGGAATGTGGGGGGAGGGAGTGTACAGGGTGGAGGGGAGTGAAGGGGGGGAAATGGGACAACTGTAATGGCATAATCAATAAAATATATTTTAGCCCTGGCTGGTGTAGCTCAGTGGATTGAGTGCGGGCCTGCGAACCAGACAATCGTGGTTCGATTCCCAGTCAGGGCACATTCCTGGGTTACAGGCCAGTTCCCTGCAGGCCAGTTCCCAGCAGGGGATGCACAAAAGGCAACCATACATTGATGTTTCTCTCCTTCCCTTTCCCTCTAAAAATAAATAAATAAAATATTAAAAAAATAAAATAAAATATATTTTAAAAAAATATTTGAAAAAAAGAATAGCTCCAGTCCATTTGGAACTCCTAGAGATTTGTAGGTTTTAGGGTTATGCTGTGTAGCAGCAGGATTTTTCTATTTTATACCAAAGCTTTTTCTATACAGAAAATCAACACATGGAACAAGTGACTATGTCACACAGCAGCTGAGGACCAAGGCAAACGCACCTGTAGCCCTGGCATTTCTAATTTGGCCAGTAACGATCAAGTCGACTTGTGCGACAACTCCCACCCTGGAAGGTGGCCTGGAACCCAAACAATGTCAACTTGCAATGTCTAAAATCTTAAACTTTTGGTAGAACTTTCACAGATGTTTCTTTATAATACAGGTACCTGGGAAGGTGTTTTTTTCATTTGAGTGAGGAGTAAAGAAAGAGGTACAGAGAGATCAAGTGACACAGGTCATGTGACTGCAGGTGGCAGGCCGCAGGACCCTCCCCCCTCACAGGGTTTCTTCCTGATCAGCCTCGTAGGGTAAGATTTGCTGTGGCTGAGGCAGTGAGTGCATCCTTTGAAAGTGTGGTTATAACCCATATTCCTCAGAGGAAGAGATGGTGAATGGGGAGTGTTGGCGTTCTGTGTGACTCAAAGGCTATCCAGTAGGGAGGTCACAGACCTTGGAACCACTGGTGAATCTCTGAATCGGATGTGTCCTATATAAACATTATTGATGGGTTTTAACTAAGCTTCAGGAAAGATCTTGTCAATGTATTGTGAACACAAAGTTTGCCAGGCATTTGGAACCTCTTTCGAAGCTATTTACTCCTATTATAATGTACTGAATGAAATGAGGATGAATTTTAGCTACCTTTACATAGCAATTGTACACCATACAGAAGGTGTGATAAACTTTCTGGAAAGCGGTAATAATTCCCAAGTTAAAAACTTGGCCAATTACCTGGTCCAGCTACACTAGCATCAGCAGTTAACTGAGGAATCTGGGTTTGCAGGTGACCTCTCCACGCAGAGGTGGCGCTCTCCCCCCCACACCCCCTGCCTCCCAACTGGAGGGACCATGTGGAAGTCAGCCCTAGACTACAAACGTTTGCTTCCCTCCTTGGATTGAAAGGTTATTCACAAATGTTTGTGATATATCATGGTTTGGAACATATTCAAATCAACCTTATTGAAAAATAAAGTGCATTGGCTCTGATCCATGAAACATTTGAGTATATAGAATCTTCTAAGGCCAGTTTGATTTTGTTTTTCAGTCAGCTGAGATCTGCTGTTGCCAAAAAAAGTTGTGCAGCATCTATGGTTGAAAAGACAGCTCCGTATTTTGAAACTCCTGCCCGTAAACATTTAAAAGACAAATGACGTATCAGGCTCTTATATAAATGACATTGTGCCTACATTCCTTTGCAGCAATAAACATATCTTTATCTTGCTTGTTGTAACAAGAACGCTTCATTTTATCTGCATGTTGGTCATTTCTCACAACACCCCTTTTCCACCCTTCCCACTGGCATTACAGATTTCTTTTTACTTCTGAATTTTGTCCATTTTCATTTCTTTCCAGTATTACTTGTTCTGTATTTACCTCCTCTGTTTAACTTGTCTTGCACTTTATCAATGATTATTTTTCCATTAAATGTCAACGACAAAGTGAACATTCATAAAAATATTAGTAATAATAATATTTGGGGAGTTAGGGATGATTGCCTGGGAAATAGAGACATTTGTTGAAGGACATGTGGTCTCCTCAGATGACCCAGGTTGTTCATACTCAAGAAAGACAAAAGAGACTCACAAATGGGTGCAAAAGAGTATTATGTAAAGTGAGGGTCCAAAGGCCAAGAGGTCACTGTTTATGAATACGCTCGTGGGGCTGCCAGGGAAAGGTGTCTGCGGACTGTGGGCGGGATGGTGCTGTTTCCAAAACAAAGGGAGAAGGAACCAGTTGATAAATAAATGAGCTTGGTTGTAGTGTTTGGTCTTCTAAAGGTCAAGAAAAGAATTACTGCTATAAATGTGAGTCCTAGTAGCAGGCTCTTCAGAAGATTCCATGGAAAATTGTCACAATTCTCACTTCCTTTTTCTATTCTCCTTTTCGTAGGCTAGCATATCTGGTCACACATATTCTAAATTGCTTCTGTGTTCTCACCACTAACGTCTTTCTGAAACAACCTGGCTGCATTCCTTTTTGATCAAGAAATTGTCCTCTGAGGTCACCAATGACCTGCCTAATTTGTCTGTGTTCTGTCCTTGAGCTCAGCCACTCTTCTTTAGATGCCACTCAGCACCATCTCCTTGGCTTTATTTCCAGGAACATTGTACACTAGCTCTCCTCTCTAGTTTGATGCCTGCCACAGTCATGGTAGATAAGTGGTCCTCCCATCTACCTCACATATGAATGGTGGTCCTGCTCCAAAGCTCGCATGGGGTCTTGTGCTTTCTCCTAGGTGCTCTGTTCCTTTCCAGCCAACAATTCCCACAATCCCACTCAACACATTTGCATCTGACTCTCCTGGTGCGATCCTCAGCTCAATATTTCTTACTGCTTGGTGTCACACAGATTTCTTGCCAATAATGAGTGAAATGTAACCACAACCAAGTTCGTTAAAAAATTTCTATTCACAGTTTATGACACTCACTTTCGTGTCATTTTGTTTGGCTTTACTGATGATCAAGATAATCTCTTTCCTCCTCGTGTCCTTACTCGCTTTCATTTCTTCGTTCTGCCAAGTCACTATATTTCCTTCTCCCCCATGTGTCTTACAGATGTTCCTCCCTCTGTTTCACAAACCAGTCTTCATCCAACCCCTTACACATCCACAACTGTCCTAGCACATTTGCCAACCCCTGATTTCCACCCCTCCTTTTCTTCTCCCAAGTTCAACTTATATATGAGCAACATACTTTTATGTAACTTCAGACTCATCACAAAGTGTGTGCTCAATAAAAGTTGGAGGTTGACATTTCCTGTCACTTGAGACTATCTTGGATGCATTGAATTTTTCTCTTTTTTTCCTCACTGTCTGCACTATTTTTTCAAATGAAACTACCATCCTCTTTGTATTCAAATTCCTCTTGGCAGTCGTGATCTGGAAAAATTTTAGTAGTATATTGGTGAGGGATTTTTAAGGATTTAGGTGAGTCCAGCTTTTTTGAGGCCTCATGGTTCCTTTTTATCCAGTTTTTATTGTCGTCTTAACTTGGCCTCTAAACCCACAGGGTGGAAATTAGGTATAAAGTCTTCACCATGAGAACAGCGTCGGCACTACTTTCAGTTCTGCCTTTGCAAAGTGAATGAGAAATCCCACAAGGAAAAGCCTAAGCCTATAATGAAAAGATACGCCATGGCCAAGAGGGTCTCGTGTAGATCCTATCTTCACTTAGGTCACATGATAAGTTCTCTCTGTGAAGAAGAGTGCATACATTCAGAGAAGAAAGTACATTCGAAATTATAGTGTTGGCACAGTTCAGGCCAAATTGTATCAGTTGTTTTCAGTAACTATAGAAACAGAAGTACAGAATCTTAAGCAGCATATAATTAAAGACTTCCAGAGACCTGATCTGTATACAGAGACCATAACTATTCAGTTTATATGGGTATTTTTTTAAACTAGAAGTGAGCTGACTCACAAACATTATTAAATATGTACACAAACTACTTAGTTCTTGGTACACAGCTATTATTTGATTACAAGAATAAAATGTTGCTAATGAAATAATTTCCAAAGTATATGCTTGAATTAATTGGCATGATTCTTTAATTTTAACATGCAAAGAATACAAGGTGATTCCCCTCTGTCACAGCATAGAAATCAGAAATTAAAAATTCACAGAAGCTCTGGTTCTCAGATAACTCTCTGGCTTCTCTTTTTAAATTAGGAGTTTCAAATGATTTGTTTCTTTCTCCTTCTACTATTCCTGAAATGTCGCCCCACCACTCCTCTCGTTTATTGACTGCCAGGAGAGATCACAGTCTCACATGCTTTCATTCACTAAATACTGATGAACATTTACTGTGTCACCAAGACTGTTCTAAGCATGGGATGCACTAGTGAGCCAAATCAGTGAAAACCTTCTCCCACATGAAGTTTACACTCGAGAGCAGGAAAATAAACAATAAATGAACTGAAAGTGAAAATTAAGTGATAAGTAGAAGTGCAGATACCAGGGTGAGGTGGACAAGGTCAAATAATGAGAATGGGTCACAAGAAGAAGAGGTTTGAGCAGATGTGATGGGGGTGAGAGACTTAGCTATCCATGGGGAAAAACACACTTGGCAGAAGGATAGCAAGTGCAAAGGTCCTGGGGCAGGGGCATGTTAGAAGGGTTTCAGGAATGTCGAGGAGACCAGTGTGACTGGAGCACGCTGAACAGGTATGGTAAATTTTTAGAGAAAAGAGGAGAGAAGTAATAGTCAGTTTTCATAGGGCATAATAGGCTGTTATCAGAAGCTTGGCTTGTTCTGTGTATGAAGTGAAAGTCTATTATGGAATTTTAAGTAGAGAAGCGATAAATGTAACCTATAGTTTAAAAGATCACTCTGGCTGCTTTGTTCAGGTAGGTTCTAGGGGATTAAGAAAAGAAGCAGAGAAAAAATTTAGGAGGCTACTGCAGTCAAGAGATGAGGGCAGCTTACTTGTACCAGAATGGTAACAGTGGGGGAGATTAGAATTGGTAGGACTATAAATATGTTTTTAATAAAGAGTCGATTTGATTTTCTGAAAGATTATCTGTGAGATGTGAAAGAAGAGCAGAGTCCAGGATAATTCCAATATGTCTTTGTCTGTGCAATTGACATAGGGAAGGCTCCAAGTTGAATACACTTGGGGGTAAAAATCAAAAATTCACTCCCACCTGCAGCCTACGGGGCTGCATGTTGCTCAGACGGCTGTGCATGCAGCCCAACACCAAATCGTAAATTTACTTAAAACATTATGAGATTTTTTTTTGTGATTACATGTCGCAATATATTTAATGCGTGGCCCAAGACAACTCTTCTTTTTTGAGTGTGGCCCAGAGATGCCAAAAGATTGGACACCCCTGCAGAACATGTAAAGTCAACAGCTCATTTACATACCCAAACTTGTTAGCAGTTATACATTACAAGTCCCAGGAATGACCCTATTTTTATAAGCTACCCCTAACTCACAGATGGCAAACACAGGCCCGCAGGCTGAGTCTGGCCCTCCACCTTGTGTCATCTGGCCCGGCACCTTGTTTCTACCCAGCAGCACCAAGCTCTTGCTTCACTGTTAAGAAGCAGTTACATTGATACAATCCTAAAATTCCATTTGGCTTTTGAAGGCAACCATGAGGCTGATGTGGCCCCTGGTGAAAATGAGTTTGACATGCTTGCTTATCCCATCCCAGATTTTGCTGTAAGTTCAAGTCACAGCAAGGGCACGGAGTGAGAAAGAATTCTATAGCTGGCTCATGAATTAAAGAAATTTGTAGAAGCTTATTTTTGGTGCTTTCAAAACAAAGAGTAGAATAAAAATGTAGTCTATTTTTTAGAAGAAAAACTAGTCCCCAGGTCTCTATTTTGTCTCATCTCCATGAAATAAAAACTTCAATTAATTATAGTAAATTAGCCAAATCATCTGAATTGGCCTATGATTCAGACAAATCAGTGCTATAAATTCTCTTGAAGGAGGTTCTCTTTTGGTCAGAGGAAATGAAAGTGATCAATAGCCAGGCAAAGAGTTTGGTATTTGAGGGAGGTGAGAGATCACTTCTTTTTACTCTCAGACTAATTAGACACTACTTAGTTCCTTCGCTAATTCAGACTGTCGAGGGTGGGGAATGACTTGGATGAAGAAAACTGATTAATATTGTGTTTCAAATGTGCTGAAGGAAACTTATACAATTTATTTTCCACTAGACTGGAACTGAGTATATAAAACTTTTCCAACATGCTTGTATATGATGCATCATTGTTGATGCATTGATTCATTCCACAGTAAACAATTATTATTGCTTATTATGAGTTAGGGGTTGTATTGGTGGTGGGGGTAAAGTACATAGAAAGACATGACTCTTGCCCCTAAGCTTGATGTGGGCTTTCCAAGCCACTAAGAAGGATGGCTGTTCCTACAATAATCTTAATGTGCACACAGCACAGTGTCGAATGGCCATAAGAAAGCAATTGTAACTAGGTGTTTGGCTGAAGGGAACACTGGAAACTTATTTTTTTAGGGTGAGAAAGGGAACCCTCTCTTAGTCAGTGAAAATCAGACAATCCAAAGATTCATTTTTAATGTGGGGTCCATGCAATCATTTTTCCATGGCATTTTTGCTTTACACTGCAGGATTCAAAAGAGTAAATTTCCATTCTAGATAAATATTTAAAACATATTAATAATGTAGAATCTATTAAAGCATAGCAAATATTAGGTGTATTAGTCAGGCCAGGTTAACAATGATGTGGTAACACACAACACCTAAATCTCAGCGCCTTAACACAAGAAGCCCAATTTCTATTTACCCTGCACACCTAATATGTGGGGGCTCCTCTCTCTAGAATGACCCGGAGATGAACGTGCTGGGCCACTCGGCCTCCTCAGGGGATGAGAGGCCAGTTCGCTGAGCTTGGGTTTCTTACTGCCTCAGCCTGAGGGGGACTCGCGCCACTTCTCATGGCCCACAGGCCAGAGCTGATCACACTAAATGGCAAGGATACTGGAAAGTACAAGAAATATTTGGTGAATCATTTTCTTTTCTATATTATCTTCTTACTCGCTTTTAAGAAAACAAAACACAATAATACGACTTGGGAATAGGGTTTTGGTCACCCAAAGTATGATGACTCTCCTTTAAAACGTGTACAGAAGTCAATGGAAAAGTAGTTTTAGAAAACCTCCTAAATTCTCAATAAAAATCAGACGAAAGGATCAAGTTATTCCGGTCAACAGCGCATTACTTAGAGAGAGCCCAGTGTGAATCTTGCCTCTCTCAAGAGCCAGACCTGAGTGGGCCAAATGGAACCAGAGCCTTCTGAGGGCCTGGCAGCCTCAGCCCCTGCTCAGCAGAAGTTCTCGGAAGGAAACCCATCCAGCCCGGCTTGGGGGAGCCCCTCACTCTCAGACTTGCCCCATGCTGGTCAGCAGGGCCTTTGGGAGTACATGCTTCAGCACACAAGGTAAAACAGAATTTCTACCATTCCAGAAAGCCAATTCTTTTCATGAGAGATGGATACAGAGGAAAGAGAGAAGATACTTTATGTTGCTAACAGTTTGAAGAAATGTGGGATCAAAGAAAGGGACCAATGGCTCACAAACAAGGCTGCTTCTACTGTAGCCATCTCGCATAAATTTCAGACTGTTGTTCAGAGCATTTCTTTCTTCCATTGGGAAAATGGTCTTTTCAAGTTTGACCTTCCAAGAAAAGCCCAGCTTCCCCACCCCCTACTCCTACCCACAAAATCTGTGAAGAATAAAGCAAAGTAACATAAAAAGGGACTAAAACGTGAATGCAGTTTCCAACATGGTTAAATTTAAAATCTGGCCATTCTCTACTACCTTGCAACCCAGTGACTTATTTTTAACATTTATTATCTTCCTTTGGGATTAAAATAAAGCTGTCAAAGAATTGTGATCTGTGTATGTGTGTGTTGATTCTGATGACCAGCTGTGTTTAGTCCCTTATAAAGGTCAAAGGAAGAACCCCTTTTCTTCTCATCTGGCATATTTCTTATAAAGAAAGAGCACACTGATACAAACACATATTCCTCTTGTGCAGGAAGGTCTTGACCTTGGATTGATTCCAGGTAAGTCAATGGCCCTCAGACATGTTTCAGAGGGAACTATGCTATGTGGCACCACACGTCATCCATCTGTAGAAAAAATTCTGTATATCATGTGCTTTGTAAGATACCAAGTTGGATCAAACACACATTTGACTCGCGAAGTGGCCTCAGTCTGGTAGTCTATTGTCTGCCCTTAGTCAGCCACTCTGAAGACTGAGGGGGGAGAGATTATGTTTATATATCCCCACACATGGGGGAAATCACAGTGAGGAAAATAGCCAACAATTGTCAGGATGGCACGTATCAAGAAGAGAGACAGAGGGATGGGAGATGAAAGGAGGAAAACAGATCTGCTTTGATTCAGAATTTTCTCCTTTGGAGCCAGAACCCTCCTCCCTCTGGTTCAGTTCTGCATCACTGTCAGTCTGTTGAATATTTTAATCTGGATAATCCAGAAAGTGCTCATTTCAAAAGGGTTAAACCCCTATTCCTCCAAACTGCTTCCTCCAAACTTACCTCTTCTGTCAATCTTTCCAATACTCATCACAGATTTGAGACTCCACTCATCTTGTTCTCCCCTCCTCCTTCAGCCCCCACACCTAATTACTCTGCCCAACTTTACCCCACAACACTTCTCACTTTCTATGAACAAGACCACCATCTTCACTGAGGCCTTGTCATTTCATACCTAGCGTGCTGTCGTTGTTCCGTACTTGGCTTTCCTATTTCTAATTTTAGCTGGCCTTGTTGGGATTGTAGAATTTACTGAAATGATGAAACAACATAGACTTCCATAGCTTTTCATTATCTAGTCAAGTTTTCCAGCTAAAATAAATAATGATTTTTTCTCAGTACACTAGGATTTATATTTTAGTAAAAATATCCCCCTTGCATAGATATTTGTGTGATTACTGCATTTCATGCATTTTTTGCTTTACTTTATCTGATTCTTTTTCTGTCAAACACTGCAACCCAATGTCTCATGACATCTTTAAGGCCCAGTAGTCTCCTGCACTGCTCAAGTCACTGAGCATCAACCCAGTCGAGCCATGTGTCATCCAATGTCAGAGGCTAGAGTGCACCTTTAAAAGAGTACATTAGGCCATTGATACTTTTAACACATTTCTTTCGTATTTAATTTAATTTATTTTTATTTAAATTATATTTCTATTTATACTTTTAAGACATTTCAAGATCATCCCAATGAATGCCATACCTTGTACATGCACAGAAGATTTATGAAATAAATTATAAGCATATTTATTATTATCTTTGTTTCAACAGAAATGCTGATGCATCTTCTAGTTACATAAGAAATGTCTTGATGTCAGAGGCATTCTTCAACTGTACTGTATCTGAAGTCTAAACTGTCCAGTTCTTTTGTACATGGGAATCAACAGAGGGAACAGGGGAAGGGTCATCAGGGAACATGTATAAAGTATATATAGGCAAAGCCAAAGGGGCTTCAAGGGTAGGAGGTGGGGATGAGAGGGGTAGGGGGAGTAGTGGGGGGACCATGAGACAACTGTATTTGAACAATTAAAAAAGAGATAGAGAGAAGAAAAGGAAAGGAAAGGAAAGGAAAGGAAAGGAAAGGAAAGGAAAGGAAAGGAAAGGAAAGGAAAGGAAAGGAAAGGAAAGGAAAGGAAAGGAAAGGAAAGGAAAGGAAAGGAAAGGAAAGGAAAGGAAAGGAAAGGAAAGGAAAGGAAAGGAAAGGGAAGGAAAGGAAAAAAAACCCTGATCACATAGGAAACAGTTTTGTGGGTGGCCTTAGAATTGGGGCCAGCTGATTCACACATCCACATGCTGGACCTTAAGGGGCAATGACCACACTGTCCCACCTGTCCACAGTGACAGTGCTGCCAGCCAGCCTTATGTCCAGCCCACAGCTCAATCCATGCAACCAGAAAGGTGTAGTTAGCAGGCAATCTGGTACCATTGTGGGAAGATGTAAGTTTGCTGAACAGCAGGAAGAGGAGTAGGGAGAGCATTGTGTTCATAATGAGGATACAGCAAGGGCAGAGATTTGGATTTGTATACATTTAGGCTCTAAGCAGTGTTAGAAGGGGAGGCAGATGGTGTTTCAATTGGCGTTAAGCTTGAATTGTGCTTTGCATTAACTAACTTGAAGGGTATCTTTCCAAATAAAATTTTAGCTTATTATTTATTTTATTACATTCAATTTAGTGTAATGAAGTAATAATACCTAACTATATGATAAAAGCCTCAGAAATAAAAAAATTTGAAGAGAAGGCTTAAGACTCCGATTAAAAAATGCCTCACATATAAATAGCCATCCATCTTCAAAAAAGAGGTCTAAAATGAGGTAGTAGAAAAAATGATGCCTTAACCTCATAGGCTTGGGTAACTTTTCAGACCAGCAAGTTGCTATTGCCAGGTATTCACATCATAGGAGCTTCTCACTTTCAAATACAGTGATATGGGCTCCAAGCCAACATACAGGATGCTTTCACTGTGTTATTCATTTGAAGGTGCAAAATGGTAAGAGAAACTATCCTACAAGTTTCATCCCCATTCTTCAAAAAAAAAAAGTTGAAATTTGGTTCAACTAAGACTGGGAAAAATCATATTTTGAGCCCCAAACAGAGTCTAATCCATTTAGAGATCATTGATTCTGTAATAGTTATAGAAATAAGTGCTGTCTGTGATCCAGAGCATTGGCTGCTTCACACGAGGATCCAGAGCATTGATTTGCTTCACATGAGGACTCAGTGACTGTGGCTTCCCAGGCAAGACTGCTTGCTCCTGCGACTCAGTGCCCTGACCCCCACCCCATCCAAGAGGCTACAATGCTGAAATGTCAGGGGGATGGTGAAGAGGGAGGAGGGATGGTAGTACTTGGCAATTTTGGTAATCCTCCAAGAGACCATTCACTACTTTTCTATGCTTTTTTTTCTATCTTAAAAATTTTGCATTTTTATAAACAACACACCACTAGAACTTGTATGTATATCTGAGAAAGTACATAGACATCTTCATATCTTATCAATGTCAGTCTGGTCTTTGAGACTTAGCCTTGGGCCTGTTGGGGTTGGGATAGGAACAGAGATGGGGAGCTAATTAGAACTTTGAGAGAGAATGTATGTTCTTTTTTCCCCCCAGCATTTTACATGCTTTCTTCCTGCTTCTCTACTCTTCCTTAGGATTTCCAGACACTGACACGGAACAACTCAACCTGCCACATGGGAAACCCAGCTCACTGGGTCTCTGCCTCCATCTTTCTGCCCTTCCATCTGCCTCGTTAAAACCATACATATTTTATACTGAAGGAGGTACAATTAACTTGCTTTTTTCAGATGAGCCCTTAGCCTGATGAGAAGCCAAAGGAAGAAGAGGCTTCCTGAATGATCATAGACAAGTAAACACATTCCAAGGAAGTGATAGTTTGTGGTAATTGTGCAAGTACAACGAGGTCCCCAAACAAAGTGTGGGGCCCCTCCTCCTTTGCTGTGGGTTCCTGTGCTGGCAAAGAGGAATTCTCTCTATAGCAGAGGGAATTGTTTGGCCTACCAAGGAGGAGATTTCTTGGAGAATGGGGTGAAGTGGGAGAGTAAAGGAGGAATAAGGATTTAATGCTAAAATTAAAGAGTAGCTGGCACACTGCGCTGTTATTAGTTTTCCTCACTCTGATGAAAGTCTGGCATCTGGGGGCACTCATGGGAATGGTTGCTAAATCAGGTCGGAAATCACATTAGCTCACCGTAGCAATCTCTCACTTTCAGATACAGCTGAATGGGTCCCTGAGAGCGATGGGCTCCAAGTTGACATACAAGATGCTTTGGCTGGGTTACATCATTTAAAGGTGCGAAAAAGAGAAACTTTCCATGGATGTCCATCCACTCAGTTATTGCCAAGTGCCCAGACTATAATTTTCTAAGCATTGGGAAGGTCAATTGGTTTGGTCACAAAAATCTCAGAGCTTTAAAACCCCCATGGACAAGAATAGAAACTTTAAAAAATCCTCTTAAAAACACCTGTGAACCATTTTCTTTATTGATGAGCTTCGACAAGACAGAGCACAGTGGACTTGAGCACACAATAGGACAAAATTAATTCAGAAGAGTACTATCTGCCCCATTGTATTCCTTCCTGGGCAGTGGTTTCCTGGAGAGCCGAGCGCTTTTGGTCAATGCACAGTTTGTTAGTGTTCTGTTGCCTTGCCTTTTGTGACAGCGTGGATGGACATGGAGGTTATTATGTTAGGTGAAATAAGCTAGTCAGAGGAAGACAAATACCACATGATCTCACTTACATGTGGAGTCTAATCGACAAAATAGAAACAGCAGTATAGAAACATAGAGCAGGCTGCCAGCTGCCAGAGGGAAGGGGGGGTTGGGAGGCTGGGTGAATAAAGCTGAAGGGATTAAGCAAATATATATGTATTTTTATATATCATATAGACACATAGACATGAGTGACAGCATGGTGATAGGATGATAGATAGGAAAAGGGGATGGGGGGAAGCTGGGAGTCAGCAAATGGGAGATAAATGGTGATAGAAAGATACTTGATTTTGGGTGATGAGTGTATGATACAGCATGCAGATGATGTTTTATTGAGTTGCACACTTAAAACCTGCATGATCTTATTAACCAATGTCGCTCCAATAAATTCAATAAAAATACTCTACTGAAAAAATCTACATCTCTTCAGAGAGTGTTGAGAAGAAAGTTTAGAAAATTAGATAGGACTCCAGTAGGATAAGGACAAATCCCTTTATTACTCGGAGGCACAGCTTTTAGAGTTGATGATGATGATGATGATGATGGTAACAATAATAATGCCATAAATGAGAGCACTACCTCCTTCAGAATCCATATCCAATTGCCCCCTATA
Organism: Artibeus jamaicensis; assembly: GCF_021234435.1. NCBI lineage: Eukaryota > Metazoa > Chordata > Mammalia > Chiroptera > Phyllostomidae > Artibeus > Artibeus jamaicensis. The sequence continues at coordinate 23,506,252 of NW_026521883.1, forward strand.
AGTTAGAGATTACAACACTATTCCCATTTCACAGCAAGCTTAAATGATATGCCAAGGTCATATTATTTAGCAAAGAGCAGGCAGGAATCTAATATAGGTTTTCTAATGTCACATCCAGCATCTTTTCTCAATTGTATATTTCTTCTACCTTTAACATAAATTCACTTAGGATACATAAAGGATACTGTCACTGAGACCAGTGTTTTTCAAAGTGTTTTCCACAGAATCATAATTCCAGGGCAGGTTATCAAATGTGACAGAAGGAGAAGGAGTCCAATAAGTCTGGGGACTGTTAGGTTAAAAAACATTAAGCTGCCATGTTTCTCAGAGCATTGCACCTACCCCCATGCATTGCTGTGCATGGCGGCTCTACTGAGTGCGCAGCATTTCCCACACTCACTAGACCGTGGAGCAGGCAGCACGCAGCAGGTGTGTGCAGTGATTCTCAAACTTATGGGGCAGAGGGATCATTATATTAACCATCTCCTGAGACTTGTGTCTCTGGACACTCGCTCTGGGCAACACTGGTCCCCATCAATGCCTCTTTTCTCCCTACTGAAGTATCTCACATTGTACATACCTGCACTGGCATGTCTTTAAGTTAAAGAAAATGACGCTATCCCTGAAAATGGATCTCACTTCAATAAGATCACAAAAGGAAATGCAAATATGTCTTATTATACCCCACTGGCATTTGAAATTGCATTTGGTACCTGACTTACTAATTTCTTTTCACAATAGCTTAACCCACATAAAGAAGCATGTGATTTCTACCATTTAAACCCTATCAGTAAAATGATCATTATGTCTTTTTAACAGAAAATATTCCCTTCAGATTTATGACTTGCATCCGCCAGAGAAAAACTATATAATTTATACAGTTTGTTACCACAATGGTAACAAGAATAAGAATCACAGCAGCCCTTAGGATATTACAAAACAAATTTGAAACTAGTCCTCGCAAGCATTGGGCTCTACTTGGAAAAAAAATATTTGGTATTATATATGTGTGTGAAAGAAAGAATTTGAGTTTCTATACCCTGTAGGAAGTACACATCAGGGATGTGCTTTTATATGTTAAAGAAAATGTTAATAAAAGACCAAAATCTATCTTCAAATATTTCTTTCTGTATTTCCATGCCTTTTAACTAGAAATCCTTAGGAGGAAACATTTTACCAGCAATGGTCCTAAGGCTCTATCTTTCTGAATATAAAGACCATATTCTCCTGTGTCCCATGTGAGAGCATCAGAATAGAACTGGTTCAATTAATCCAAATACTTCTATGCAGGGTACTGATTATCAAGACTGAATCCATTGTGTTTCCCTCTGCATTGGAAGCTCTACAGGTCTCTGTATAAAATGGGGCGCATTCCTTAGACAGAAATATCAAATAAAACAGAAAAAAATAACAATTAAAACCCTTACACTGCCCTGGCTGGTGTGGCTTAGTGTATTGAGTGCTGGCCTGTGAACCAAAGGGACATGTGCCCTAGATTAGGAAAGGATTCCGAATCTAGGGCACATATCTGGGTTGCAGGCCAGGTCCCCAGCAGGGGGTGTGTGAGAGGTAACCACATACTGATGTTTCTCTCCATATTGTTCTCCCTCCCTCTCCCTCTCTAAAATTAAATAAAATATTTAAAAAACAAAACAAGAACCTTGCACTAAGCTATCTTAGGTCCTACGTAACACAAAATCAGTGTGCTTATTCTGCAATCTGGAGACCCAGAAACAAATTGCAGAAAGGCTTTCAAGGTATGAGACAAGTAGACAAAATAGCAGTTATTAGCATATAATAGCACAAATAAGGAGTCTCTAATAGGTTATTTCCCCCGATTATTATGGAACACCTGCCCGTAGCCAATATCACACAAAAATCTCCAGCAGAGAATGATTAAAAGTAATTAGAACAGATGTTCACTGGGCTGGGAAATTAGAAGGGAGACTTTAGATTATACACTGAAGAGAAGCCCCCAAAGTGTCCTTGGATTCAGTGAAAACTTGGAAGTGGAAGCAAAAGGTTTTTTTTTACTATTTAAGTCCAGTGAAGTGACTCCTGCTTGCATTCAAGGAGATGGTGAGGGATATCAAGCCACACCGGCACTATGCCAAGGAGTAAAAGGACTTAAACCATAGTATAAAGAATTAGTGTTCATTTTAAGGGAGGCATGCATTAGACATCAGCCTCCGAGGCCAACTTCAAGGTTAAAGATAGAATTCATGCACCATATTTCCACTGATTCTACCTACATCATATAGCTTCAGTACCAATTTCCAAAGTATGAGAAGGTTTAACATCAACCAATATTATTGTAGTGCATCTCTCATATGCAACAGTTTTTTTTTTAAGTGAGGGACTGAGTCTAAAAAGTTAGCTTACAGTAATCTTTTCACTTACAAATTGGTCTAAGTAAAAATTGAAGAAGGACAAACAAATGATTTCCTCCCTCCCTCCCTCCCTGCCTCCCTGCCTCCCTCCTTTCCCTCCTTCCTTCCTAGCTTCCTGCCTTCTTGTATTTTTGTTCCATTACTATTTAGTCCCGTTACACTACCCTCCCCCCAGCAATCACAATACTGTTGTCCATGTCCATGAGTCCTTTTTCCTTTTTCTCAATCCCTCCACCCCATAACCTTCCCCCTACACTTTAGCTGTCATCCTCTCTATAAGTCTGTCTCTAGTTTGCTTGTTAGTTCAGTTCATTAGATTGCACATATGAGTGAAATCATATGGTATTTGTCTTTCTCTGACTGGTCTATTTCACTTAGTGTAATGTTCTCCAGGTCCATCCATGCTGTCACAAGGGTAAACCGCTCTTTTTTTTATGGCAGAGTAGTATCCACTTTGTAAATGTCCTGTAATTGTTTTATGTACTCATCTACTGTTGGACACTTGGGCTGCTTCTATATCTTGGTGATTGTAAATTATGCTGCAATGCACATGGGGTGCTTATGTTCTTTTGAATTAGCATTTTGGGTTCCTTTGTATATATTCTTAGGGGTGGGACTGCTGGGTCGAAAGACATCCATTTTTAAATTTTTGAGGTATCTCCCTACTGCAATTACACAGTAGGAATTACAGTGGCTGCACCAGTCTGCATTCCCACCAATAGTGCTAAAGTGTTCTCCTTTCTCCACATTCTCACCCGTACTTGTTTGTTGATTTATTGATGATAGCCATTCTGACAGGTGTGAGATAATATTTCATTGTGGTTTTAATTTGCATTTATGATTAGTGACATTGAGCATCTTTTCATATGTCTATTAACCTTCTGTATATTCTCTTTGGAGAAGTGTCTATTCAGGTTCTTTGCCCATCTTTTAATTGGATTGTTTTTTGGTGTTGAGTTTTGTAAGTTCTTTATAAATTATGGATATTAACCCCTTTAAATATATCAACAAATATGTTCTCCCTTTCTGTGTGCTGTCTTTTTATTTTCTTCTTGTTTTTCTGTCCTGCATAAAAACTATTCAGTTTGATGTAGTCCAATTGTGTATTTTTCTTTCATTTTCCTTGCCTAGAGGGATATATTTGATAAAAAATTACTATGAACAATGTCTGAGATTTTGCTGCCTATGTTTTCTTCTAGGGTTTTTATGGCTTTTGGTCTAACATTTAAGTGTTTAATCCATTTTGAATTTATTCTTTTGTGTGGTATGAGAAGGTGGTCTAGTTTCATTTTTTTGCACATATCTGTCCAATTTTGCCAACACCATTTATTGAATAAACCATCTTTAGCCCATTGTATGTGCTTGCTTCCTCTGTCAAATATTTATTGACTATAAAGGTGTGGTTTTATTTCTGGGCTCTCTGTTGTGTTCCATTGACCCATGTGTCTGTTTTATAGCCAGTACCATGCTGTTTTAATTACTATGGGCTTATAGTATAGTTTGATATTAGGTAGCATGATTCATCCAACTTACTTCTTCTTCGTTAGGATAACTTTTGCTACGCATGGCCTTTTATGGTTGCATATAAATTCTTGAAATATTTGTTTTAGTTGAAATAAAACATTTAAATCTTGATAAGCATTGCATTGAATCTATAGATTGCTTTGGGTAACATGGACATTTTAATGATGTTAATTATCCTATTCCTGAACATGGTATATGCTTCCATTTATTTGTGGAATTACCTTCTTCATTATTTATTAATTACCTTCATTAATTATCTTCTTCAATTTCTTTATACACTACTATACAATTTTCCAAGTTCAGGTATTTTACATCCGTGGTTAGGTTTATTCCTACGTATTTTATTCTATGCGAAGCAATTGTGAATGGGGTTGTTTTCTTAATTTTCTTTTCTGTTAGTCTGTTATTGGTGTATAAAAATACCACTGATTTCTGGATGTTAATTTTGTATCTTGTTACTTTGCTGAATTCATTGATCAGTTCTAGTAGTTTCTAGGTGGAATCTTTGGGGTTCTCTATGCACAGTATCATGTCATCTGCAAATAATGACAGTTTTTCTTCTTCTTTTCCAATTTGGACGCCTTTTATTTCTTCTTCACATGGCTAGGACTTCCAGCTCTATGTTGAATAAGAGATGTACAAGTGGATATCCCTGTCTTTTTTTTTTTATCTTAAGGGGAATGCTTATAGTTTTTGCCCATTGAGTACAATGCTGGCAATGGGTTTGTCACATATGGCTTTTATTATGTTTAGGTATGTTCCCTCTACTCTCACTTTGCTGAGAGTTTTTATCATAAATGGGTGCTGAATTTTATCAAATGTTTTTTCCACATCTATTGATACGATCATGTGGTTCTTATCCTTCATGTTTATTGATAAATGTGGTAAATCATGTTTACTGATTTGCAAATACTGTCCCAACGTGGCATTCCCAGAATAGATCCCATTTGCTGATGGTGTACGATCTTTTAGATGCATTGCTGTATTTGGTTTGCTAATACTTTGTTGAGGATTTCAACATCTATGTTCATCAAGTATATTGGCCTATAATTTCCTTTCTTTGGAATTAGGATAATGCTGGAGTCATAAGATGAGTTTGGGAGCCTTCATTCCTCTTAAATTTTATGAAATATTTTGAGATGGAGAGGTATTTGTTCTTCTAAAAATATTTGGTAAAATTCACCTGTAAAGCCATCTGGTTCAGGGCTTTTGCTTGATGGAAGTTTTTTCATTACTGCTTCAATTTCATTAGGTGCAATATGTCTATTCAGATTCTCTGATTCTTCCTGATTTAGTTTTGGAAGTATGTTTTTAGGAATTTATCCATTTTATCCAGATTTTCCAGTTTGTTGGCATATAGTTATATAATATTTTCTTGTAATCCTTTACATTCTCTTAGGGTCAGTTGTTATTTCTCCTCTTTCATTTATAATTTTATTTATTTGGGGCTTTTCTCTTTTTTTCCTTGATAAGTCTGGTTAAATGTTTGCCAATCTTGTTTATCTTTTCAAAGAACCAGCTTTTGGATTCATTGATCTTTTTTTAAATCATTTTTTAGACTCTATTTCATTTATTTCTGCTCTGACCTTTATTATTTCCTCCCATCTACTCACTCCAGGCTTTATTTGTTGTTCTTTTGCAAGTTCCCTTAAATGCAGAGTTAGATTTTTTATTTGAGTTTTTCCTTGTTTTTTTAAGATAGACCTGTAGTGCTGTGAATTTCTCTCTTAGGATTGTTTTCCCAGTGTCTCACAGGTTTTAGATTGTTTTGTCCTCATTTTTATTTGTTTCAACACATCTTTTATTTCTTTCTTCATCTCATTGTTGATCCATTTATTGTTTAATAACATGTTATTTAGCTCCATGTTTTTGTGTGTGTTTCAGTGTTGTTTTGTGACTGATTTCTAGTTTTATACCATTGTAGTCAATTTCTAGTTTTATACCATATCAAGATGCTTGATATGATTTTAATCTTCTTAAATTTACTGAGACTTGTTTTGTGTCCTAACATATGGTCTATTCTAGAAAATGTTCCATGTGCACTTGAAAAGTATGTATATTCTGCTGATTTAGGGTGAAATTCTCTGAAGATATCAATTAAATCCATTTGATCTACTGTGTTGTTTAAGGCCACAGTCTCCTTGTTTTATTTTCTGTCTGGAAGATCTATCCATTGGAGTCAAAGGGGTATTAAATTCCTCAAGTATTACTGTATATCTGTCTATCTCTCCCTTTATGTCCATCAAGATTTGTTTCACATATTTAGGTGCTCCTATGTTGGGTGTACAAATGTTTACTAGGATTATATCATCTTGTTGGATTGTTCCCTTTATCTTTATTTAGCATTCTTCATTGTCTCTTACAATATACAGCCTTGGTTTAAAAGTCTATTTTGTCAGATATAAGTATTTCTAGCTCAGTTTTCTTTTTCTTTCATTTGCATGAAATATCTTTTTCCATACCTTTATTTTTAGTCTGTGTGTATTTTTTAATCTGAAGTGGGACTTTTGGAGGCAGCATGTTTATGGGTCCTGTTTTCCTATTCATTTTAGCTACCCTGTGCCTTTTGGTTGGAGCATTTAAGCCATTTACATTTAAAGTGATTATAGATAGAAATATATTTAGTGCTATTTTATTGTTAGACTACTTTCCAGTTGTTTTTCTTTCTCTTCTACTTTTTCATAAAGCAAGCCCTTTAACATTTGTTGCAGTACTGGTGTGGTGTTAATTTTTTTTTTTAGCTTTTTGTAGTCTGGGAAGCTCCTTATTTCCCCTTTAATTTTAAATGATAGTCTGCTGTGTAAAATAGCCTTGGTTGTAGGTACTTGCTTTTCATCACCTTGAATATTTCACACTACTCCCTCTGGTCTGAAATATTTCTATTGAGAAATCAGATGACAATCTAATTGGTGCTCCCTTGTATGTAACTACCTGCTTTTCTCTTGGAGCTTTTAGGATTCTCTCCTTGTCTTTAAACTTTGCCATTTTAATTATGATGGATCTTGGTGTAGGCCTCTTTGTGTCTAACTTGCGTGGGATTCTCTGGGCTTCCTGGACTTTTGTGTCTTTTTTCTTTTCCTTTCACCAGATTAGGAAAGTTTTCAGTCATTATTTCCTCAAATAGATTCTCGATCCCTTGCTTGCCCTCTTTTCCTTCTGGTAGTCCTGTGATGCAGATATTGTCATGCTTCACGTTGACCAGAGTGTTTCTTAAGCTCTTCTCATTTTTTTAAATCTATTTTTAAATTTTTCTTGTTCTGCTTGGGTGTTTTTTTCTACCTTATCTTCTAAATCATTGATTCAATCCTATGCTTCATCTAACCTACTGTTTACTCCTTCCAGTGTATTATTGATTTCAGATATTGCATTCTTTTTTTCTGACTGGTTCTTTATTATGGTTTCTAGGTCTTTTTTCATGCTGTTGAGTATCCTTATAATCATTACTATAAACTCTGTATTTAATAAATTGCTTGCCTCTATTTCATCTAGTTCTCCTTCTGGAGAATTCTCTTGTTCTTTCATTTGGGGTCTGTTTCTTTGTCTTCCTATTTTGGCTGCTTCTTTGTATTGTTTCTATGTATTAGGTAGATATGCAAATACTTTGGTGTAGGCCTTTGTCAGACACTGCTTATGACTGGCCCTGGGCAACCTGTTTGGAGCTATCAGTGATCCACAGCATGCGATCCTCTCTGCTGGGCCTGTTAGTGTGCAGAAAGATATGAGTTACATATAAAGTTTGACTTTTAGGAGGACTGGGCCTGGGAGAAGGTCAGCTAAAGTCAGAGCTTCCAAAGACCTGCCTTAGTTGTTAAATATAATCAATGATATAGGTTCAAGTTGTAGACAGCAGCCCAGCTTAAGCTCCACTGGGTGATGAAGAGTAGTTCTTATGGATGGGCCGTTGCTTCTCCTCAGGGTGATGCCACTTGGAGAGGAGTGCTCTTCCTGAGAAAGACCACCTCTGCAGTATGGAAAATGACTAGCACAGGGATATTGGTGGCTGTTCCTTCAGTTTTATCCCCAAAGCCACCAGTCTTAGACTTTCTTCACAGATCTCTAGACCACTCTGATCTCTTTCTGTCAGAACCCAGGGTAGTGGCTGCAAATGGAATTGTGTACATTAGCCCTTCAAGAGGCTCTCTGAATCTCTAGGCATCTCTTTTTGGCAGACAAACACCCTGTTACTTTTCATAGCTGGGCATTATCTGGGCTTCTTTCCTATCTCCGGTGCTGTAGGTTTGGGGGCCAGCTTGGGGTTTAGACCCCACACTGCTCAGGGGGAACCCCTGGCCAGTGAAATATCCCTTTGGAACTTCAGCCAGCATCTCATGCCTCCTCTGCTCTCCCTACCAGTTACATTGTTGCAAAGTGGTTTCTTTCTTCTACACTTTCTTCTATACTTGGTTATAAGGCTTTCCTCCAGCTAGTGTTCAGTTAGTTATTTAGGATGATTTCTCTACAATTTGGTTGTAATTCCAGATTAGTCCTGGGAGGAGGTTAGCATAGCTTCCATTTATTCTTCTGCCATCTTGGGTGGCATAGGAGGAACATTTCATCTTGACCTCTTCTGTAAGATTTATTCACCCCTTGTATGAATTTATAGGTCCTCTCTCCTATTCAAATGAAAGCTTTTTGTCAGTAACTCCATCTCTGATTTTCATTTCCAGTTTCTCAGTCTCCATTATTTGCCTTGCCCCAAGTAGTATTCAGTACATGGTCAGTGAATGAATGCAGGAATAAATAAATTTAAATAGAAGAGAGGAAAGAGATAGTGTCTTAGACATTTACTCTGAACATATTTTTCCATGTTATTATAAACTGATAGGTTCTAATTTAACCAGGAATTATGGTAGATAACATTTTTATTTCATTAAAATTTGATCTATTTCATCATGAATGATTTATAGGAACAATTGAAAACACAATGCATGTTTTTAAAACTAATTTCTCTTTCTCTAGTACTTAAAGTGCATTTTCTGTTTTCAAGATCCATGTATATTCTAAATTCTTCTGTTTATATTTCCATGGCAGACATCTAATTTTAATTCCCAGCAAGAATTAAAGGTATTGGCAAATAGTCACTAAAAATTCTTCTATATGGAGTGTTTTTAGTGTACTTTCTTAGTTAGTATAGTTACTCTCTAAACAAATACGTTGACTAATATCACAATTTAATAATATTCTGCATTCCAAGTGCCATTAGCTACTTCAGATGTTGTTTCCCCATCTAAGTCTTCATAATTTCCTACTTAAAATTTAGTAAAGGTGAAAATTCTGTAAATCACAAGATCATTCGATGAGCTCTTTTTGTTGTAATAGAAACCTATAAACACTATCAGTACCTGGTCTTTTAACTATGGACAAACAACTTTTGCCCAGTTCTAGTGGTTGGTGTAATTTTTAAATAATTTTAGGCTTATTTAGTACTCAAAGCAACAAAAGCACATAGAAATAGTAACATCAAACACCACTCATTTTTACCCAACTCCCATAGTGAGAGCACATGCAAATACCTGTCCTGGAAAGGCGAGACTGTGAAAGAATAGAGTTAGCGCTTACTTGCTGGATCCCTTAAGTCTGGAGGAAAATCCATCATCTAATTTGTTACTGTATTGGTGACAATTTCTTATACATGAAGATACACCATAGTATATCAAAAACATGAAATATAATTTCTCACTGGAGGAAAAAAATTGATTCCTTTATCCTGTGGATTTGTAGTTGCTGTGTTTCTTCAGTGTGTCATCCAAGGGATTAGTTGTAGTGCTATATGTTATTCTGATGAAGACTAGGAATGTCATTAGAAAAGGTCCCTGGTGAGCTATCAAGTATGTTATTAGATGTGCTTTGACTAAGAAAGCAAGAAGCCATATTCAAAATAACTATAAGCATTCAAATAACTCTTGAAACAAGAAAAACCTAATTATGAGTAACTTTTCTGTTGTTGTTTTAAGAAGGCCTGAGAGGAGGTGATGGTAAAGATAGTGTATCAGTGGAGTGTGTCTGAATTCTAGGCCCCAAGGTAGCTATATGTTTCTCAAATATGCAAACACTCTAATGAGAACCTCTGTCTTTGTTATCCTGCAAAGTAGGAGCTGCTTGGGTGGTTCCCTCTTATGAGTGAGATTTAAATGAAAGCCAGATTTCAATGTCACTTACCCAAGCATAAGAGGTATGGCCCAACATTCTGTTATACATGCAGGGAGACACACACATTACAGTGACTCAGGGTCCATCAGAAGGAACAGGAACTCTACTTACAGCTCTTATTTGAGCAAAAAGCCAAATATTCACCTTTCATTTATATGTCTTTGTTAGAGAATCTTTTGGCCAAGGGTCTTTTATTCTCACTCTTACCAGTTTCCTTTGGGGAATGGCTTTCAGTTTCAACTGAGCTACTTTGATGATAATATTTCTTTTAAGATGATTATTTGTTTAAAGTTCAAGCTAATAAAAGTAACCTATCCCGTTAAATATATTCTGGGGAACAGAACAACATTTTGGGATGCTAATTGCTCATGGTACCAGTCATCCATGAAACATATGCCAAAATGTTCTAAAAGGTTCCAAAATGTCTCCTGTGGCTATAAATCTTTTAGAGGTACAATTATGTGGAAAAAGAAATAAGAACAAGTGCACCCAACACCTGGAGTCAGATGGTTTACTGAAGCAAAATTACAAAATTAAATTTAAATGAACTTAGTTGAAAAGGGATGGAGGATCCAATTCAATATGGACATTCATCATGTCCTCATTGAAGTTTTTCCTAACAGCGGAAAAATACAATAAACTCTGAATACAAAAGTCCCATAAAGCCTCTAATGGACTGTGAAAAGATGACCAAAGAGACACAGTCAGGCAGAATATATTCTCTTTTTCTCCTGGCTAGTTCAATGACTTGGAATACCCAATTGTTTTGAAAAGACAGTATCAATGAAGAAAACGAGCTGGAAACATATCTGTGTCAACCATCTCTTCTGTTTAGAGTTTCATTGTACATTATTTCATCACTTAAGGAAGGTGACTTCTAGGTTTGCAACAACAAAAAAAGTCCAAACAGGAAAGTTTTAATCACAAATCACCTGCTCTTTGTTTTTCATTCTCTAAAAACAAAGGAATCAAAATACTGATGCCCTTTAATATTGTGGTATTGAGTTTCTGTACTCATTGGTCAATTCCTATCTTCCCAGTTCTTTAACATTCTAGAACAACATTCTTAGTCTTTTATGCCTATGTGCTGAAGAAGACATGTTAAGGAAACAAAATACACCTCAAAAAACATATGTATAATTACATTAAAATTAAAAAAAACTTTATTTTATTAAGTTGATGGACTGACAGCTTCTAGAGAAGATAGTCAATGTTCTTTGGCAAATTTTCACCCTTTGGTAGTTCTACATACTAAGGACCTTGCTAGAAGTTTTGTTTATAAAAAAATTTATATCATCAGCCAACACTCAGATTCCCATGATGGCATTTTCCCCTTCTTCCCCATAAATACTTGCCTTTGTCTTATTTGTCATTAACACCTTTCCTTTAGATTCCCCTTATCTAAAAGAGAGACTCCTAACACATCCCTTTCCCAGACACGAAGGTAACCTAAAGGGCACACACTCACAGATCAAGTGGAGTGCAAAGGCAAAAATGCTTAAGCAGACGAACGACCAAACAATTGAGAAGGCCAGAGAAATATAAAACAGAAAAGCTAACCAAGCACCTGAGGCTGAAGCCAAGGTACAGATGATAAACAAAGCACTATCAATGCATATTTATTAAGTACCTACTATTTATAAGTTGTATGCTGAGCACTTTCAAATATCTTAATGCAATGTACACTGAAACTCTGTGATAAGAACAGGGGATCATAGTGCTTATATGATTTCCTCAACATTGTGCAGCTGGTAAGTAGCGAAGCCAGAATTTAAATACCAGTCCTTTGATGCCATATACTATATGCCCTTCTCTCTATCACATTGTCTCAGAAAGTGCAGGTGGTGGAAAGTATTAGGGGAGATTGAGGAATATAACAAGAGGATTGAGTCATATTGGAGTGGGGATGCAGAAATAACCAGTTGTATAGGTGAGAATGAATAATGAATAATTTTAACTGTTAAGTTCATTCATTTCAGTCATGTGTTCTCACTGACTCATAGGTTTTGCTTCCCATAAAAAAGTACAAAAATATTACACTCTAAAATCCTTGTGATTACCTTTATATTGTAGGACAAACAGAGAAATTAGTAATTTTGGAATTCCCAATAACCCCTATGGTACCATTGGTCTGTGTCTCTAATTGCTATCCCATTCTATTGAAATGTTTGTGTGATGTGTTTTATTTCTTCAGAGAACTAAATAGCTTTTCCTAAGGTCGCAAACAGAAAACAGCTTTACTTTTTACAGGTATTGGGGCCTGAGGATTTTGACTTAATTACAACTTGCATTTTAGTCCCATAGAGAGACGGACCATCTATAGTACCTCCAAAAACTGTGTGATATTACTGTCTCCTCCAGAACAATGTTGGTTTTAGAAGCATTTTCAAAGGAAAGATGAAAAGTTAAAAGTAATTTATGATACAGCTGTAGTTTTCAAGTCAGTCATGCAAAGACAGAAGTTCAGGTCAAAAGAGAGGTTCACTAGAAAGTGCAAAGCACGTACCTTCACTCAGTTCAGAATGCACGACATGCAAGAGAAGCAAAACTGTGAGGGACCCCATACTTCAGTGAATGCATGGAATAAGAAAATACCATACTTTTGAAAAATATAGGACATTGTATTGTGGACAAATATTCATTTACCAACTGCATCAAGAAATGAAACAAGCTGGGAGAGAAAACAGGGAAAGGAGGAAGTGTTTATAGGTAAGTTGGTGGGAAAGTCTCAGAACAAAGATTACAGAAAAAGGCCATAAAAGTACAATGAGTTCAACAGTTGAGTCTGTATCTCTGTATCTAATGGGCCATATAGTACAACCTGCTGATACAGGAATTTAAGAGGCGGGGAGATCTTCCAATTAAACATGAACCATCAGGTTCTGAAATGCTGAGTTCAGAGTGAGCCAGCCTCTCAGTATAAGACGACCTTGTTGACAACCAATGTTTGGATCAAATCAAGTGTATACCTGTGTGTTCTAAGTCATACCACTCTTCAAAAGGACAACTGTCTCCTCATCAACAAAGTGGGAACCTCAGAATGCTTGATGTTCTTGAATCTTGCACCCAACCCTCTCCTTGTCCTCAACACACACAGCCTCAGCACCACCATCTGCAGGACCAGCTGGATGGCTATCACCAGGTCTCCGCATGCCACTCTCACCTCTTGTTCTTCCTTACTCCCTGTAGGACTTTGTTCACTACTAGTTCTGACCCTGGCCACGTACCCACTGAAACCATCTCTCTGAACCCTCTGGGACCTTGGGTCAATCACCAATAAGTCTGCTCATTATTAACTTCCTTTGGAAACTTCCTTTTCACTTTTTGCATTACTTGAAACCTGGTTCTCCATGCTAACAGATTCTACAGAAACCCTTCAAGAGGCAGCTTTCCTCTCATCGATCCGTATTACCAGGGAGGCCGACAGTATGGTAGATGTCCTTTTTGCTCCTTCTTAGTGAATCCAATCCTCTCTCCCTTCTCCCTCTATAAAATTCCATCATTTACTTCCACATCATTAGGCAACACAACCTTCTACCCCTGTTGGTACTTCTTCCATTATTCTCCAGTTCATTGCTCCTCCATTAATTGGAAATTTTGGCACCTAGCTTGTGACCACTCTGACACTACTTCTATTTAATTTCTGCTCATTTCCATATCCAACGGGATGATCCTCCCAATATCTAGGCCTCTTAGTTCCTGGCCTTCCTCTCTTCCAAAGATTTCATCAGCCATCATTCCCGACACACTCACTTCCATAATCTCTTTCTTGATGCACTTGTTACCAACAACTGCAGCCCCTGAAAAATCTCAATTTCATATTTTTTCTTTGATTATGACTTATCTTTCCTGTTCACTCCTTCTAACCCTGAATCCTGCAATTCTACAACCCCATCAAGATCTAAAATGCACTCTCTGTGTGTCCCTGAGATATCTCTCTATGATATCTTCTCTTGCTCCCTTTCTACTTTAAGTTCCATAGATAATTGTTATATTAGTATCCTAGCTCCTGCTTCACTTTGGTGAACTGTTCTGGTGAACTTTCCTTGTGAAACCATAACCCTCATTAAATTCACTCAAACAGCCACTCAATACCTATACTCATGTAGCCTGATATAACTGATATTCCCAGGGAATCAAGAGAGAACTTCCACATGCTTTCACTATCATATCTGCCCAACTATCCATACGTCTCCTGCCACTATGGATAAATTCTCCATGCTCATAGTCAAGGTCAACCTCTCCATATAGGCAGAAGACTTTAGCCTCTCCATCTTACCACAATCATTTCAACATGTTCCCAAGTGGTCTCTCCTCTTACACCTTCCCTTCTCACCTCCCAGAGTCCACTCTCAATATGGCACTCGGAACGATCCCTGTAAAAATATGTGACACCAATCCTGCCACTCTGTAGTCAAAACCTTCAAAGGCTTCCCATCTCACTGAGTAGGAGCCAAGCTTCCTATGGCATCAGAGCTCTGCATGATCTGGCTCCACATGACTTCTCTGATTCACGTCCTACCACCTCTCCCACTGTTCTCACAGCCTAGAAAACTCTTCCTCCAGGTATATCCGCTTGGTTTGTTGCCTCATTTCCTTCAAGTCTTTTTTCAAAAGTTCTCATCACAGAAAAGCCTTACTTACTAGGCCAATATTGAAAATTCAACCCCTCAACTCTGTGAAATTTCATAATCCCTTTTCCTAATTTTTCTATTTAGCACTCATCTATACACATAAAATACACATGGGTATATAAAGTATATAAACACTATACATTTTGTTTTATTTTTACTTATTCATTTTTATTCTTACATGAGAATATGTTTCAGTGCCCCTACTGGGGATTGAACCTGTGCCCTTGGTATGCACCTTGACTGGGAATCAAGCCTGTAGCCTTTTGTTATATGGGAGGATACTCCCACCAGCTTAACCACCAGGTTGGGGCAAAAGCACTTTACATCTTAGATTTTTGTCTTACTTATTACTCATCTCCTCCAGTAGAAGGTGATCCATGAAGGCAAGAATTGTATCTGTTGGATTTACTTTAGTATTCCCAATAAACAAAATAATATTTAACAATGCTTAGTAGGTGATAAATAAATATTTGTTCAATAACTGAACCATTTATTGAGTGAATCATCAGTTAAATGGGCATATGAATGACTAAGGAAAAAATAAAAAGTTATATTTTTCACATGAAAAAATAATATTTACAGATGTCTATTTTTATTATGAGATCTCCTGTTTATGAAATCAAGATTTCAGAGGGATTGTAATATACCAGGCCTGTCCAGAAAGTATCTGTCCATTTATTAAAGAAGATACAAGAAACATTGTACATAGAATAATGATGCTTCAGTCTCTTTCAAAGTAGGCATTTTGGGACCTCACACAGTTCTCCCATCACCGGCAGCTGCCCCATTGTATTTTCCTGAGTCTCAAAGATTGTCTTAAATCCCCTTGCAAAGGTGGTTCTAGTTTTAGAAAAAGCCAGAAGTCTCAGGGTGCCAAATCTTGGTTGTAGGGGGCCTGACGTACCTGGGCAATTTAGTGTTTCACCAAAAATCTCTACGTAAGATGTGATGCATGAGCAAGCTTGTTGTCATGGCAAAGCTGCCAATCATCAGTTGCCCATAGCTGCATCTTTCTGAATCATCTGAATAGTGTCTGAGGAGGAATGTTCAAGCTGAAAGCAGTATTTGATGCAGATTTGTTGCTCTACTCACTCAGTCATTTTGAATGCAATGGCCACACAGTTCACATGCTCACTCAACTGCATCTACCACCCCCACTGACTAGTATAGTGAAGTCATCATTGTTCTCACATGCACATTGCAGCCCACTCTCCTTGGCTTCCAGGTTACACCTATGTTGCAGAAACTGTTCTCATTATATTAACGACAGTTAAACTTTTTCCAGACAGATCTTATACAATCGTTTTCATGGTGGTGCCATGACAATAAAACAATATAGCTTATTGAGCAACACAGAAACATCAAGAATTCAAACAAATCCTTAAACAATTCTAAAGGAAACATATTTAATGTTAGAAATCATTGTCACTCCTTGAAAAACAAGATATTTGGTTGATTTTGCTTTTCAGGTAACCTGTAAAAGTTTCATTTTTGATGACATTTACTTCCTACTCTCTCAGACAGTCATCCCCCCAAACACACACACCATATAAGGAGATAAAGTCTAAAAGCTGACATATATGACCAAAAGGACAGGCTGTGAGAGCATGTCCTCTTGCCTTATATTAGGATGAAATTAGAGTATGTTCACAAAATTATGTATCTCATCTCTCCTTGCCCTGTACACTCCCAAACAAAATTTATTTGTTTAAGCTTTTAAAATATTTTCCAGCACCCTCATGCCCTTACAATGTATTTTTTAAAGATTTCATTTACTTTTTTGGTACAGGGTTTAGAGAGTGGGGAAGGGAAAGAGAAAGAGAGTGAAAGAAACACCAGTATGTAAGAGATGCATTGATCAGCTGCCTCTCACTTGCCCCCGGCTGGGAACCTGGCCCGCATCCCAATCATGTGCCCCAGCCAGGAATGTAACCCATGACTTGTTGGTTCTCCAGCTGGCACTCAATACATTGAACCACACCAGCCAGGGCTACAATGTATTTTTATAAATATATTTACCTAATTAATTAGGAATTTTTCCAGATGGTTGATAAGACACCAGAGAACATATTATTAAATACTAACCCTCTCATCCTTCCTCAATTCAGTAAAATCCTTAGCAATATAAAGATTGGTTTTTATCAGAGGTTCTCAATCTATCCCAATTTTCCATAAATCACAGTGTTCTAATGACATTTTGTTAGGTGTAAAACTTGAAAATAACACAAAACTTGAAAACCTAAAAATTCACTTTTAACTGTATCATACCAAAAATTTCTGAGTGATAGATGGGACCATTGCTGCTACGGTGGCTCTCTGGTTCCTATTATTAGCTATGGGTTATTTTGATCAGCTGCAAAGTGATAGTGGGTGATTGGAATATAAAATACGTATAGTTTTCAGGAGCTCCAGTGAGATGTTGTTGAAAGTTGCCGAGAGTTTAGATATTGTACTTCAGTTTTTTATCAGTTTCCATCATTTCAGGATCCTACTACTGGGAAAAGTCCTAAGGAACCCTCTTTGCTGAGTATATCACACCACAATTTTGACTTTCAAAAAAGCAGACACTAATGATTAAAAGAGACATCACTTTTTCAACTGGGAACATTAGACATAATAGAAATATCCAGATCAGCCTGAGCCTAAGAAAATTGGCTCATTGAGTTGTTAGTAGTATGGTCTGCTATGATGAGTAAAAACTACAATTTTTCAGGCTAATAGGTCAGTTATAAACACATGGGAACCTAGACGGAGTATTTTAGGATAATGTTTTTTTATATTTAACCTTATTCCCACATTGATTTTTTTTGTTTGTTTTTGTTTACTCTCCCAGTCAAGGTTCAGAATGTTGTGATCCAAAGAAGGTTTCAGCTAAGTTCTAACTTGAGGACAAAATGTACCATACTCAGGCTTGAGGAGACCGTTAGTTACTTTTGTTCTCTTGGGAGAATAAGTCAAAAGAAATGAAGGTAGGTTGTATTAGTCAGAAAAGGTACAAATGATGCTTCCACATAGTGAAGGATGCTGGCACTGAGGAAGAGAATAGTGTATATAGGTAAGCACCTCCACAGAGGTGAACTCTGCATGGCGTTCAGATTTTATCCCTTCGAAAACTCAAATGATGATGCTTTGGGTTGGTATTTCATGTCAGCCAATTTGTCTGACCCATAGCCATTATGTTAATGTTCTTCTCTAACACTCTGAATAAAAATTTGGACCACTATGTTTAACTTCATCCATTATTCATAGTCCTTGATTGCTTCTAACATTAGTACATGAACTAGGAGCTCTGGAAGATTTTCTGTAATGTGTTGGAATTTCCTATTATCTAGGTAATGTTTTCCAACAATTATGGCTTTATTCTTAAAGGACATGTGATCCACAGTTCTTTATAGAGAGAAGGACTACAGTGCATTCAAGTAAATTGTGTTTTTTGAACCACGACATCCCACCCTCCTCCAAATTCATATTGATTGCCTACAGCATTTGTAATGAAACAGAGTCAGAGAGTAAACTCGGGGCTATGGGGGCATATTTGTCTTAGAGATCAAACACTTAAAGCAGGATTTATGGAAGCAGAGGGCTGTGGGTCAATAGCTAAAAAATTGGATTGTAAACAAGTAAAGGACTGTCTGAGGTGTGAAGGAGAGGAGAAAGGAGACTGGAGGGGGTGGAAAGGAAGATAAGCAGGGAATCTGGTTTAGTGAAAAGCCCGTCTGAAAAGTATTAGAGGGAGGGAGGTCTGAGAAAGGATGATTCACTTCAAGGATCAACCCAAGAGACACTTTCTCTCCCACCTTGTTGACAGGGATTGTATTGCAAACATTTCCTCCGTTCTCTGCCACGCTCTCCTCCTGGGATAATTCTAGGACACTGAAATTTGGGATCCATTCAGCATGAACACCAGAGACAGGTCCAGATACAAGTCAGAGTAAGTCAGAGGCAGCTATAACAATTAATTTTTGATGTTACCATAATTCAATGAGAAAAACCAAGTACATTATAGCCCGGAGCACTATAAGCTTTTTTTTTCAATTCATAGGCATCTATGAAGATGCTTTTTTGACATGACTTTCAAATGAGACAAGTGCTATTAGTAAGAAATTAAATTTCTAGTAGTAGTAAATTCTGCATAGTGATTTTTGAGGTCCTTAAAGTTTTTCCCATTGATTACTTTATCTTTGGATAAGTACACAGAGTACAGTGGATATTGACCTCATGTTACAGATTGAAAATCAAGGCCCAACCATTAATCTGTTACCTGACTAATTAAGACCTCAGAAGTAAAACAAACAAAAGCTTCTCTCCAAACTTCTCTCACTAAACAGCTATGGCGTTGGGATTAGGATTTAGGTCTGTTGATCCCGAATCATTTTTGCTTATTTCTATTATGCCACTGTGCATCAATGTAGTTTTTCTCAAAGAAGCTTAGCTGGTCAATAGAATATCCTCATATTGCAGAAGCGGCAGACGATTCAGTGCTGTCTGATTCTCTAGAGACTAGGAGCATCAAGGCTAGTTTCGAGAAAACCTTTTCAGATCTCAAATGACACAAATCAGTTTAGCATCACCTATTGCATTTCCTTGGGAGGGTTTCACTCTTGATAACAAAAAGCCTAATTTAACATCCACTGCTCAAATGAAACTGTGACTTCTGTGGTCCAGAAGTGACTTATTAGATCGACTACTTCCATAGAGGTTTGTGGTTTCACTAAGACCAATTATGCACATGTTCCTCTTACTTTCTTTTCTCCTCGAATCGCTCAGCCTTGCAAATTTTAAAAAGCCTGTTTCAGTTTAACCGTGGTCCTTCTGATATCTGAGATTTAAGGACTCTCTAATTAGGATGTTATCTTGAATTTCATGCATAGATGAAAAGCCATGGCTTCTGTGCGGGAACTAGGGTTTAGTGGTGGTTCCTAGAAAGCACATCTAAATTATGAAATAAAACTCAAGTGCAAAGTCATTTATTTTTAAGAGGAATGTGCTATTCAAATAAAAGAAGACATAATGGTTCATTCGTTTACTTTTATATGTATGGAAGTGTGAAGTTGTACTGCTGGTTCCAGGCATCAGTGTAAGTAATGCGTCTTCCGGGCTGTTGCACAATCATTCTTCCATTGTTTCATAAATAGATGATGTGACTACAAGCTGTTAAACTAAAAGTTACCTCCATAATATAACTGAATAGAGCAGCTGGGCAATTTGGGAGGAATACACTTAGAAGACTAAAAATGAACGCTGAATTGCCGAAATATATCCTTTGAAAATTCACAGGTATAAAGCCATGCCTGGTATGCAAAAGTGGAAATATATGTTGGCTAAAAGTCACATTTTGTTCAGTGTACCATGAATCTGCTACCAGGTCACATGAAAGCGTACATACAAAATGTACTAAAATCATAAGCCTTCGAGAATTGAATGTGCTGAATACAGTTTGACCCTATGAAGATCTGGTTCAACTTGAATTTGGAAATGAAATAGGTATTACTTGGATTTAACCTATTAAGTTCAATAATTCAGGATCCAAAAATATGTACCTAAAGCCTCAGTGCTCTGGCTTGTCTCCAGTTAACCACCTCCTGGAGCATTTTCTACTTTGCATTGGAAATGTGTCAAGAGACTCTGTTCTCTTCCATGAAAACAGAATGCTAATTATTACTTTATTCAGTGATATATCTTGGTCTAAAATGTAAGAGGTATGAATGTACGTGTATATAGGGTGGGGTAAAAGTGGGTTTACAGTTGTTCATATCGAAAATAATACAATAATTAATAAAAAGTAATACAAGGATAAACTCTGTGTTTTGTGTACTCATGACTGTAATTCTACTTTTGCTCCACCCT
Organism: Artibeus jamaicensis; assembly: GCF_021234435.1. Classification (NCBI taxonomy): domain Eukaryota; kingdom Metazoa; phylum Chordata; class Mammalia; order Chiroptera; family Phyllostomidae; genus Artibeus; species Artibeus jamaicensis. The sequence goes on from NW_026521883.1 coordinate 23,526,797, forward strand.
GTAAATGAAATACACACATGAAGTAGAAAACTTTCCTTTTCAACACAGTCTTCCAGGAACATAATTTGCTGTCCATCTACTAACATTTTCATCATTATGACTTTTTAAGGAGCATCATAAGGTTTTGCCTCCATGGTGACAAGTGTCTAGTGTACCACCACACTGTGGACAGCTGGTAGTCTTCATTTTTATGCAATTTCTTAATGGATGGCAGATTTGGTTATTTTTAAAAACCTAATCTCTGGATGCACATTAAGGGCATGGCTGTCCCTTAAAATAATGGAAACAGAATGGGTTCCCCTATTTTTCTCCCTATTAATCTTAAACTTTGTGCTCATTTGTGTTCTAATATTCATGTCTCTTCTCAATAGAAACACTTTAATTATTCAAAATGGAAACCCTTTCCCCTATTTGATCCAACAGCGAAGAAATATAGAAATCTTGATATTACTTAGTTTCTCTATTTTTAGCAATCTCAACAATACTAAATTCAATTGTTTGTGGATTATAGACTTCTCTTGTGTTTACCAGGGTTTCACGTGGTAAATGAATAGAGGCCTGTGTGGATCAAAAAATGTTACACCCACGCAGCTTCAGTTTCCTATCTACTGGAAAAAGTCAGAACCCAGAAATCTTTAATGTCCTTCATTGTCATATCTTTAAATCTTACCACTGCAAGCAAATGTGAAAATCCTTAAATGGCTGGCCTCAGTGTTCCCATGTCAACTGGCATGTGTTCAGGTTGGAGATCCTGCCAAAAGTCAAAGGAAAACATTTATGAGACAGAGCCTGATGGACCATTATTTTAATCCCGTGTGCCCAGCACTGCCGGCAAGCTTGGCTTACGAATGCCTGCTGCTGCTTTAATGATAAGACCTCTTAAAAACAGCTGAATGCAGGGCATCAATAGATTTTTTTCCCCTAGCCCTAACTAAGAGACTGATTATTGATCTCCATCTGAATGTTCCTATTGAGAACAGGCCATTCATGAATATAAGCTGGGAGAATAATGGTGCACTGCATGGGCAGTTTTAATAAACTGCAACAGGAACATAGTCTCTATGGAATAAAAGGAACAAATCCCATCTTAATGAAGCACATGCTTACATGACTGAAAAGTCTGTAGGCATTCTATGGGCCAAGCATCAGACAGTCCAGGCTCCTGGGCTTTGACTAAGTGCCATGTCAGAGTGAGCATAGGACCCCGAGAACACCTTATATTCCTACCCAAGTGAAGCTTCCTGGTTCTCCCTATTGCTCTCGGAATGAAGCCTTGAGGCTGAAATGGACTGATCTTGCTACTGGAATAGAGGGGTCTGAACGAAGAAGCATCAATACAGGCATACAAAGGGTGTGAGCCTAATGAGAAATTGGAGACTTCAAAACCTGAAGACAGGAAGGTGAGAAGTTGCTAAATGGTTATCCCCAAGAGCTCCCTGAAGCTGCTTGGAAAACAGCCAGAGAGCCCTTGGATTAGGAACAGACAGTTGATTGGGCTCATCCCAGACCGGCAGCACTAGCCAACTCAGCACTGGTGTTGTTCAGATGCACTCTGGGTTCCAGGTCTTTCCCAAGTAGGTGGGTGTCCAACAGCTAGCCATTCACTTTCTCATTTACTTATTTATTTCAGACATTCAAAATGTTGGACTTACTAATTCTTATGTGGGTTTTTGTTCTACAAGTATTTGAGTGTGTGTGTTAGCTTCTTTGGTGCTAAAAGGCTGATACAAGTTTTATATTCACCAGTGGCTAATGTACTTTTTAGAATAATACAGTCACTATTTTTATACTTAAAAAACAAAACAGAACTATGAGGACAATTCTTTGGTGGCAAGAATATATGCAGTTGTAAATATGAAAATGAGAATATTTACTAAGGACATTCCTCAAAACAAAGGCCTCAGAGAAGGAGCCTACATGCCTACCACATACTACCCCTGCCTCAGCCCCTCGATTCCTTGCATTTCAATTGAGGAAAAAATATTGTAGTTGAAAAATGGAAGACTGAAACCTTTAGCATAATACTGGTATGCTTTTGAAACATGTTTTCTGAATTGTGCATTACCTTAACATTTCAAAGCCCAAAGAGTCATTTACGACTGAATTATTATTAGGTTAATATTATTAGAGGCTGAAAATATTTGGGCACATGTTGAGGAAAGCAATTCTCAAATGTGAGTGTATATAAGAAGTACTTAGAGAATTTATATTAAAAAAAACAGATTATTTGGCTCTACTTCCTAAATATTCTAAACTAATAGGTCTGGGATGGTTCCGGGACTATGCATTGTCAAGGAGAGCAGAACATTCGAATGTACCCAGCCCAAAGACTGAGGTCAAGAACCAATTAGTAGTGGCCACCTGCACATTCAGTTAATGAGAAGACATTGTCTGTTTTAGTCAGCTCCAACCTTTGTTGCATGGCTTACAGTTGACATAAGTCAATCACTGAATTTAGCAGAAGTTAGAGGAACAACAGCTGTGATCTTTAAATGGGGAACCTGCTTTCAAAAAATCGAAAACTACCATCAACAAAACAGGTGAAAAGACTTATTTGCAAGAACAGATATAAACCCAAACTTGTTCCAGTTGAATTGAGATGCTTTCTATACAAATGAAGTTATTGAGCCAAAAGGACTTTGTAATTTGAGGGCACACATTTCTATCACATAAAATGTTTCATTTTAACATCTAAATATTTTTCCAGCTCCAAAGTCCTCAGAAATACTGATAAACTGAGAGCATCAGGCTAGAAGGTATCTTGCCATGTCCATTGGTCAGGTCTCCTTGTTCATGGGGGAGAAAATGAACCCCAGAGATCTTATGATACTATGCTTACAAGGAGAAATCAGAAATTGAACACAGGATTTCTGACTCATACATTAATCCACTCTACATTCTAACGCACAAAATGTTTATAACGCTCTATTCTCAGCCTACAGACTTACTCATTGATTGAGGGAGTATTTCAGACAAAATTTTCCTTTTTTGGCTGGGAGAGGGGTACAATGTGTCCTTTGGGGTTCTCTCCCAGATTTTCTCAGGGAGAGAACATATGCTCAGGTCCCTAGAGAATTGTGCTCCCACACTCACAGCTGTATGACAGGCAAGCAAACGCTGTCTACAAGCTTAAAAAATAATCAGCATTTGCAAAAGTGCTCTGGGATATCTTGGTAAAGTGTTCCAACACAATTGCTTTTATAAAAAAGATTACTAGGTTCTCTTTTCCTGGATCCTACTCCACACTCAGACATTAATATTTCAGGTGCATAAGTGATATTCATTTACTCATCTGAAGTTCAACATTCAGCAAGTATGCCTGGTAACAATGGGCTGAGCCCTTGCTCTTATGCAGACTGCTGTCCAGTGGGGAACTATAGCCTCCTGGAAAGTCTGCTGCATTCCTGCCTGTGTGCACTGAGAGCTCTCTGCACTGGGCGACTGCCTCCCCAAGAGAGGAGGTTGGGCTCCCTCTGAGTTGCTCTCTTTCCAATCTGCAAACATAGCACACATGGGAGAATCCCTATTATCTTAGTGTGAATCAATTTATCCAAACAACTTTCATGAAACCTAATGCAGCCCTATACTCAGTATGTCTTTCCTCATTTTATCAAAACCTGTTTTTGTTATCAAAGACCTGCTTATCCAATAACATCTAGATCAAGTCCCCTCTTCTCGATCTCTGTGTATGACTTTATCCCACCTACCTCACAATGTACAGAGCAACCTATTTATTCCTCTTATTGAACCTGAAACATAGGGATTCTAGACCAATAGGAATTAAAAATCACCGAGTTTAACTTTAATTTTTAGAGAAGGAAAGAGCAGTCCAGAAAGATAAAGTTGCACAGTAATTGTTAGTAGATTTTTACAAATCAAAGGGAAAGAAAAGGAAAGTACATTTTGTAGCATTTGTTCTATGCCATGTTCTTTAAGATATTTTAAGTATGTGATTTCATCTAATTCTCAGAAAAATCATGCTCAGTAGATAGATTGTTATCCCCATTTAAATAGACAGTAAGCAAGTCTGAGAGGGGTAAATAATTTAAACCAGGTCAGATGGCTCCATGCATAGCTGGTAAGCTATGAGTTCAAATGCAGCCCTGTCTGAGGGGGCCAGACAATGCCAATGGCAGTTCTTATCCCCTTGCCCTTTCTACTTTCATATGGGGTCACACAGATGAGATAAGTGTTGAAATTCACTGAGAAAGGGAACTTGGACAACCCCAATGATAAACAGTAGGTCCCTGATAACTTGGTCATGGGCTTATTACCTACTTCTGAGACCCATCATCCCTCTCCTCCTAAGGGGGAAGAGAGGATGGAGGCAGATCTGAGAATACCAGCTTTGAGGGAAAGAAAGCAATGAGGACTGGCAGAATCTGCAAGCATCTGAGCTTCTGGCTGGTTATCAATCAGATGGGCTTTGGTAATCATGTTAAATCTTTAAGCTCTACGAGTAAGAATAACTCAGTAGTTAAGAGGAGGGGAGGAGAGGAGAGGGAGGGGAGAGGAGGGGAAAGAAAAAACTTTGGTTATTAATATGTGTTTTTCCAGCCCTGGCCAGGTAGCTGTTGGTTGGGGCATCATACTAATACACCAAGGTTACAATTTGATCACTGATCAAGGCACATATAAGAATCAACCAATCTCTCCCAGTAGTTGTAACGTAAAAAATTGCAGGTATCCACTTTGTCTATACCACTGTTCAAAGAGAAGACCTCCCCATCTATTTCCAAATACTATGTGCCTTATATACACTTATGAGATACCTTGAAGCTTTTCATACCAAAAGAAGGACAGGAATTGGGTTTGATGGGTGAATGCATCTGTTGTTCCTTCGCAGACCAGTAACAGTCTGTCTACTTTCAGCGGACTTTTCCAAGTATTCTTGTAACTATGACAGCCTGAGTGTCTCCAAATAATGACAATAACCACACTTTCTGACTATTTGCATTTTTTCACTTCACAAAGTATCTTTGCATGCACTTATTTCATATCCACAAAAACAATAAAAGTGAACGGAACAGCTATTATTAGCCCAATTTTAGAAATAAGGAAAATGAAACTCAATGAAGTATCCGAGATGATGTGTAACAATGTAAAAACAATAAAGGAGGGCTTGCTATGTGTTACACACCATTGGGAAGGTTATACGTTTGCTCACTTAATCCTCATAACCAGGACTTCTGCCAAGATGGCGGCATAGGTGGAGACGCCGTGCTTCCTCACACAACCAAGTTTAGAGACAACTAAATAATAGCAACAGAAAACACAGCCAGAACACAGAAAATTGAACTTTTCGGAAGTCTGATAACAACAAATTCTTCAGCCTGACCTGTAAGAGTGGCGAAACCAGCAGCTGGCAGAGTGGGGTTGCACAGGAAAACTCGGTCAGACGGACTCAGGCGTGCGGAATCCAGGCGCAAGGTTGGACCTGGTGGGCAACTCAGCAAGCAATTGCGGGGAAACAGTGAGGGAGCAGGGCTGCGGGTTGACTGTGGTCGCGCAATCCGTGCGTGGATAGACAAGCGAGGGAGTGGGCGATTGGACGAGAGCCAGCAGCCCCAGCAACAATCGGCAGCGGAGGGCACCGCCATTTCCCGCTCTAACCCCGCCTCCACATACAGCGTCATAATCCAGCGACCTAAGTGGCCCTGCCCCGGTGAACGGACCTAAGGCTCTGCTCTTCACCCAGCTGCGAGAAACAGCAGAGGAGACCGCCATTTCCCCGCTCTGACCCCGCCTCCACATACAGTGTCACAACCCAGCGACCTGGGAGTCCAAGGCTCCGCTCCTCAGACTTAATAGTCGCAAACAGACCAAAAATGGCTCAAGAAGATCTCAAAGCCCCAGAGCCTATAAATCTAAGCAATGAAGAAATAGCAAAACTCTCAGACGCACAGTTTAAAACACTCGTGATCAGGATCCTCACAGAACTGGTTGATTATAGCCACAAATTACACAAACATAGGAAGGTGAAACTAATTGAAACGAATGGAATTGCACAGGAAACCAATAGCAATGAAAAGAAAACTGGGACTCAAATCAATGGAGTGGACCAGAAGAAAGCAAATAATGGCCCAACAGAAAAGAGTGAAGAGGTTAGAGTTCAAAAAAATGAGGAGAGTCTTAGGAACCTCCACGACATCTTTAAATGCTCCAACATCCGAATTATAGGGGTACCAGAAGGGGGAAAGGCACAGCCACCAGTGGAAAACTTACTTGAACAAATAAGAAAGGAGAATTTCCCCAATCTGGCAAAGGAAATAGACTTCCAGGAAACCCAGGAAGCTCAGAGAGTCCCAAAGAAGTTGGACCCAAGAAGGAACACACCAAGGCACATCATAATTACATTAGCCAAGATTAAAATGAAGGAGAGAATCCTAGAAGCAGCAAGAGCTAAGGGGACAGTCACCTACAAAGGAGTCCCCATCAGACTGTCAGCAGATTTCTCAAAAGAGACCTTACAAGCAAGAAGGGGCTGGAAAGAGGTATTCCAAGTCATGAAATCCAAAGACCTACAACCAAGATTGCTCTATCCAGCAAAACTTTCATTTAGAATGGAAGGACAGATAAAGTGCTTCTCAGATAAGATCAAATTCAAGGAGTTCATCATCACCAAGCCCTTATTATATGAAATGTTAAAGGGACTTACCGAAGAAAAAGAAGTTAAAGAAACATGAACAGTGAAAGGACAACAAACTCACAGTTATTAACAACCACACCTAAAACAAAAGCAAACTAAAAGGACAGCTAGATCAGGAGTAGAAACATAGAAATGAAGATCTCAAGGAGGGTTAGCAACAGGGGAGTGGGAGGAGGAGAAGGGGGGAGAAGGTACAGAAAATAAGTAGCATAGACAGTAGATAGAAAATAGATAGGGGGCAAGAATAGTATGGGAAATATAGAATCTAAAGAACTTGAGACACATGGTCATAAACTAAAGGGGGGTAATGGTGGGGATAGGGGGTGGGGTAGAGAGGAATGAAGGGGGGAATAGAACAACTGTAACAGCATAATCAATAAAAAAATAAATTTAAAAAAATCCTAAAAAAAAAATCCTCATAACCACTCCATGAAGCAGATATTACCATCTTTGCACAAATGTGGAGACTAAGTTACTAAGAAGGGCAAAATGACTAGCATAAAGTCATACAACAAGATATTACCAAAACTAGGATTCAAATCCAGATTTATTTAAAGTCAAAGCCCAGAGTCTCAAAATCTGACCTTGAACCTAAATAAAGTAATAGAATTTCCAGAGGTGTCCTCATGGCCTGAGCTTCCAGACCCCCTAGCCTGCCATGCCTTGCCTTTCTTTGACAGTCTGTGACCTCTGTATCACACTTTAAAATATAGAAAAATTCAAGTTATTAGAAATTTCTGGTCAAAAAATTTTACTATTACTCTCATAATAACCATTGTTCAGGCCAAATGCTCTATGTCAGGGTAATCTAACTACCAGATCTATTTCCCTCTTTGGAAACCCTTTGTTGATTTTCTCATTTTTTCCTGACATTACTGGCAGTTACCTGCCTACATATGTGCAAAGCTGTGTGTAGCACATACTGTGAACATTCAAGGAGCAAACAGTTCCTTGTTCCTCCCATGGGTTCACTAAAAGAAAATTGAAGAATTGTAAAGAGAAGAGGTTGAAGACCCTTTCCTTTCAAACAGCAGATCTCAGGTCCCCTTGCATATGGCGCCCGTGTGAGTGAAAACAGGGCACGTACTTGGCATACACAGAAGGGCATGTGTCTCGGCATGCATATGCATAATGTTCTTTTCACACGCTGGAGTTACCAGATGCCTGGTTCTGCTTGGAAGGGGCTGGGTAACCACTTGAAATCATGAGGATTCATAACTCATTTATGCAAGGCACAGAATCCCTCTAGATGACATCTGCTCTAAAGAGTGGTTGAGAGAAAGATGTGGTAGAGCCGAAGATGGCAATGAAACATTGGCGGTTCTGCAGAGATTATATGAGGCCCCCAGCCCTATGGAGAAATTATGTAAGTCAAAAGAAGAGCCCTCCAGCAACATAAGAAGCAAACCAAAGGAAGCAAGAAACTTTTAGATGTGAAGGACTAATTTTGTCCCTATGGGGAAGGCCCTGATTTTTTATTCATTTTATAGGCAGGTGTGCAGACTTCAACCTTAAATTCTCCAGGCTAGCAAGTGTTGGGAAGAACTGTTCCTCCATCCACGCATGACCTCTGAGGGTGTGTGTGTTAGGGGGTGGCTTGGGAAGGGGAGAGTTAGGATGGACACAGGCTCTGCCTGAGATAGGACTGTAGGGTCTGATTCTATTCTCCTGGTATCATCCTCCTTCAGTTGGATGTTTCCCATTAGTGTTCAGTTATTTTTTTTTCTGAAACACTGAGCTCATGTCATGTCCCTCTAATTCCTTACAAACCACTCTTCCCAACATCACCACCCACACCTCACTCAGGGATGAGATTCCTACTCCTTAGGAGAGAAAACAAAGCCCTTTATAATCCTTTAAGCCTTTTCACATCTTGCCACTTGGAACTTTTTGCTTCTTCTAAAACACTTTCAGTTCACCGTGCCTTTGCCCTGCTATTCTCTCCTGCTGGAATACCTTTCCCAGTTTTCCACTGGGCAAACCTCCTACTCATGCTCTAAGAACCAACTGCCACATAACTTACGAGGTAAAGGCTTTCTCATATTCAAGAAAGGAGCTGGTCATTCCCTTTGCTAAACTCTCTGGGTTTATGACAGTAAGGGAGACACTCTTACCTGCTTCTACCTCTTCCTATTGCTGCAACTCAGTTACAAGCATCAGCTAAATTTGTCACTTAGAACCCAGGACAAGATTCGTGTACAGCTCCAAACAGGTTTGCTGTCTTTGTGTTACAGTGCCCACTTCCTCCCAGTATGAAGTTTCTTGAAGATAACTTAGTTTTTTTTAAAGGTTACTCCTCATGATCAATTAGCTGTTCAAATTAAAAAGCACGGACCACTGGAAAGAGTGCGCAGATAAGGAATAGGAGGGAGGCCAAGTGTTGACCCTTTGCAATTAGAGATTATGAAGATGAGAACAGAGCAAAGGAGACAGAGAAGCAGCAGTCAGTCAGGTGAGAGAATAATGAGAGTGCCATGCCTCAAAAGTCATAGTCATTTATTATAACTGTGTCAAAGTCATATATTGTAATAACTGTGGTATGTATGGTGCCAGGTGGGTACTAGACTTGCTGGGGAGATGGCTGTATAAGTTATATAAATGTCCAACCACCATGCTGTACACATGGAACTAATATAATATTGAATTTCAACTGTAATTGATTTTTAAAATCCATTTAAAAAAGTCAAGCCAAGGTGTGGTGTGTAACAAAGGGGACGATCAGAGGCATCAACAGCTGCTGAAAGGTTGAGCAGTGACGGTCAGTGAGCAGTAGAAGTTTTATTTATTTTTTTAATTCTGCCTTCCTAATAGAAATCAGAAAAGGGGTGGGCTGGGATGGGGAAGGCAGGTCACGGGAATAGATAGGGAAGGGACAGCAGGGAGCTGCCTGGGTGGTGAAAATGATTTCTATCTTGACAAGGGTGTGAATAACACAAGTGTGAATGCTTCAAAATTCATCAAACTGTACATTCAAGATCTGTTCACTGTATGCAAAGTGTACTTCTATTAAAAATAAATTCTATTTCTCACACACAAAAAATATGTGGTTTTGGAGGGAAAAGGGGCCATGCACATAATCACACATCTCTACTTGAACACTTAGTACCCTCCACTAGAATGCTATTTTATATGTTTTAATCTGCACAAAACTATATTTCTGGAGGGCAGGAGCAATGCCTATAAATATACTTTTTTATCCTTCATACTTAGCAAAGTGCCTGACACATATTAGCCTAATAAATATGTATTGGTCAGGTAAAAAACATGAGTGAATGGCTCCCTCATTTCCCTCCCATATACTTGTAGAAAATTAGCATATGATCCTTTATCATTCTTAGATACACTCTAGTGGTGATATTGGAGGAAAAAGGACCTTCTAGCAGGCAGAAGATCAAAGTACTGGCTAGACATTCTTGTCCCCAAACCTGTTCCTTTTGGCAATTTCTTCTTTACTATAAATGACACCCTTCTATTATGATGCTAGGGTTTTTCTCAGATCACAGCACTAAAGGTCCCAGAGAGAAGAGTATTGTGGACTATGAAGATCTCCGGTTTTTCAATCAAATGATCCTTGGCTCAAATCCAGGCATGGCCACCAGTAATAATGGGAGCTAGAGTTCGGTTCAGAATCTACCTGGATTTCAAGCCCCTACTAGATGAAATGAGAGTGCTAATCCCTACCCTACAAAACTTTTAAGAATTCATAAATTTGTATGAAGATCAGATGCAATCATGGCTGCCAAGAACATGGCTCATTGCGGGGTCTCAATAAATGATAACATCTATTTGTTTCAACTTCAGCCTCACTCTCTCCCACTTTTTGGCCCTCACAAAGTTCTGTTCTTCTTTAGAATAGAAATAATCCCTGCTGGGATGATTAGAAGGTGGATTGTAGACCAGAATCATCTAGAGTGATTTTCCAAATTTCCACATTCTTTTCTAGAAACAATTCTGTAGTATACTATCACTATTATTGACAGAAGTATGTTTTACCTCTCAGGAGTTACCAGAGAGAAAGGAGGTTGAGAATCACTTCTCCGGCATATACCTTGGACATTCTTGTTCTTTGTTCTTGTTCTTTTCCACAGCCATAATTCCAACTAGGTTTAGGGTAAACCTTTCACCCTAAAATTGCTATAATAGATTCTTAGCTATCCTTTATATTTAGAGGTTTTCCCCTTGTCAAGCTGGCCTATATATAACAGCAAGAATCATCTCTCAAACTCCAGAAAGGCAGAGAAAGCTTCTGATGAAATGAACACGTCAGTCATCTCCCACTGACAGAACCAGGCACATCTCCCCGACACCCTTAACAGGCTCTGCCACACAAGTCTGTCTTTGCCTGTGCTCTTGCTTCTAACTGGAAGCCCCCTCCTTTCTCTTCCTAGTTTCTGTCCCTTCCCAACACATATAGCTAAAGAGTTTGCATGTCTTGTTCATGACAGAAGGAAAGGAGAGTTCGCTGTCCCTTCCTTTGTGCCACCACTGGACCGAGCTGACCTCTATTGTTGCATTCATCACACTGTTACAAGTTATTAATTCACAATTCTCACTGCTGTACTAGATTATGAATTCTTTAAAGGAAGAAACTGTCCTAATTATCCATGTGTCTCCCCATAAAGTAGATATGTGCTAAATTTTTATTGAACTGAATTAAACTGAATAGAGATGAATCCCTCTTCATGCTCTGTTTAAGCATTGAACTTGCCCCTGCCACTTCCTTGGATGTGTGTGTGTGTGTGTGTGTGTGTGTGTGTGTGTATGTGTGTGTGTGCACGTCCAGTATGCATGACTGGGGTTTTCTCACTGTTTTCCCATTCTTCCCCAGGGCCTCCTCAGACAAAGACTGGGCAAAAAAAAAAAAAGAGAGAGTTGCACGTCTACTGGTCAAATTCATTTCAGAACGCAGCAGGGCTGGGCAAGCTCTCCAGCTAACACAGAGATTATGAAACATTTTTTGTTAAAATACCTTGTTGCTTCCTATTCACTAAAGCCAAATTCCCTCAGGTGGACTGCAAGATGGTACTGCCAGCTCTACTGAAACTTCACTCAGCTGAGCTGCCTGGACTGGCCTAGAAGGCATACCTGCTTTCCTTTTGCAATTGTCCTGCAAACAGCACAGGACTCTGTTCCCACATGCCTGCTTTCTAGTGGGTGACACTGTTGCATGCTGATGTCTCTCTAGTTTATTCATTCTCCTATGATGGATGTGCTAGCTCTCTTGGAGTCCCTGGAGTGTTGGCTCATTCCTGGATTCAATGTTCATTCATACATTCATCAAACATTTATTGACCCTCTTCCTTACATCAAGTGCTAGGCTAAGTCCTAGGGGAATAAATATGCATAGGAAAAAGAGTCTGGCTCTCCATGAAGTCACCTAGAGTGGGGAGAAAACTGAACATAAACAGATAATGACAGTATAGTAAGACAAACGGGAAACAGATATAGGAACATAATACCAGAGGGGCCCAGTGAAAGCAGAAAAAGAAAGACTGATGTCTTTTCCCACTTAGCTCTGTAAAGAACCTGAAAGCATCTAACACTGACATTTTACTCAGGCCCCAGATATCTCCCATGAACTCAAAGACTGTGGAGAAGACTGCTAATCCTGTCACAAAATTGCTGTTGTAGCTACCTCGGTGGCTCTAAGAGCCTAACTTTCTCCTCTGATGAGCCATTACCCCTTAACAGAGGGACTTGGATCTACTAAGAGAACAGTATTGCTGTATCATCTGTTTTCCAACATATGTAACTTCTTCCCTTTGACCAATGTAAGATGCAGTATATAACTGAGGAATGTGGATAAGGACCACTCAAGGAGAAACTTCAATAAAATCCTGTCCCAGCTTTAACTCTTAAAACTGTGCTCTCCATTAGCCACTAGCCACACACACTTATTTAAATTTAGATTACTTAAAATTAAATAGAATTAAAATGAAAATTTTGTGGTTGCATCAGCCATAGTTCTTGATTTCAACAGTCACATATGACTAGTGGCTGCCACACTGAAAAGGTATTGAACCGTTTCATCATTACAAAAAGTTCTATTAGACTGTGCTCCTCTAGAACATAATCTAAATGTTTAGTTCATCAATTTATTTAGTTTACAATTTTATGACTTGCTTACTTTGTAAAATACTCAAATCTGGGTTGTGGAGGAAGTGAAGAATAAAAGTAAAGGCTACCTATTTTTGAAAGGCTCATAATCTGGTGGGGAAAACAAGTGTTTTTAAAAAGGAAAAAAATTCGACATTGTGCAGTGGGTGCTATGAGTGCAGGCAGACCAAACAGGTTAATCGTGTATTAAACAATAAGAGAAAACCTCAAAGAAGAAGTGACAATATCATTCCTGAAGAATGAGTAGCTACTCTTCTAATTTACAAAGTATATAGAAAGGGCACTGGGGTGGGTGAGAACACTATGTGCAGCAGCAGGGCATAGCTTAGAATTTGCAAGGTGTTCGCTGTTCCGGGGGTGCAGTGTAAGCTTTTTGGGAGTCCGCTGAGAACAGGCTGGTAAAGCAGGTGTCCTGATGACTGACTACAGGATGTTGGTGAACAGGTGGTGGGAGGAAGGGAGGGTACCGATTACAGCACAGTGACGAAGAGCATTAAAGTGATAGAAAAAGTTTGGTTTATATTCAAATTTGCCATGGCTAGCTTTATTATTCTTGGCAACTTTTAAAAATCTGCTTAAATTTCAGTTTTCTGATTTGTAAAATGGTGTTAGTTACCCCGCCAACCTCGGGTGATTGTTGTATGGGGTGAATGAGACCATGTGGTTGTCATAGTGCATGGCATTAGTTAAACAATAAAAAATAAAAATGATTATATTTAATTTTATATGAAATGTGGAATTATGAAAAGATTTGAGTAAAAGGATAAAATGATTTTATTGGGTAGTAAAGTAAGACACATGAAAATTATCTTTGCCAATGATAACAATAATAACAGCTAATATTTAGAGTATTTCCTACATGTCAGGCATGATTCCAAGTGTTTAAATAAACTAATTCACTTATTCCTTTCAACAACCCTTCAAGCTAGGCTACCATTACTATCTGCCTTTCACAGATCAGGAAACAAAGGCACAGAGAAGTTAAATAATTGGTCAAACTACTAATAAGTAACAACATGGGATTCGAACCTAGATATTTGGCTCTTGAATCTATATCCTTAACTGCCAGGCTGTTCTGCTTTTGTTAAAAATTTTTGGACCAAAATCTTCCCAATTTTACATTGAATTATTTCCCACTAGAGCATGACTTCAAAATAACTTTATTTAAGTACAGATCTCCAAAACAAGATTCCCACAACATAAAGACCAGTAAGGGAGTATGTGTGCTCTAGAAATATTCTACAGAAGGCCATCTGGACAGAAAAGGGCAACTGCTTGATATATCGTGTATCTTTGGAAAGGTAGGTTCAAAATCTCCTTGGATGATCAAGACGCGACCATAATTCCAGAGTATCCTCAACAATGCTGAACCTGTAACAACCTCTCATAAAAATCTGCTTGTTATGAACATGGGGCTCAGGAGTGCCTTGAAGGTTAGCAAGAAATACGAAGTAAGAGACTGCACAGAAAGGATTCTGAACTTGTGTGTGGCACACTGAAGGTGTTCATTGAGAAGGATCTTTTGCTGCTACAATGTTTTGTTCTTTTAATTAAAGCATCATCTTCCAATATAGGATCCTCAGAGTCCTGGAAAACCTTTCCTACCACTCTCTTGAATGTTCTTAGACACCTTAAAAATGGAGAGTTGGGTATCATAGGTGAAATTCTTGGGAACAAACACATTCCAGTCTGTGATCTAAACTTCAATTATTATTTAAAACCTTCTCTGACTCAACTTCAACAACATTTTTCAATATGTCCCTGTGTCTACCCAGATCTAAGCCCAGGTGAGCCTAACACACTGATGTTTTCATTGGCCTCACTAAAGGCCTCGTCTCTCAGATCCGTTCTTCCAAATGTTGTTTCTTCTGATATTCTGTCCTTCAGTCTTCTGATATTCTGTCCTTCAGTCTGTCCTTCCAAATGTTGTTTCTTCTGATATTCTGTCCTTCAGTCTGATGTTTGTCCTCACATACTTCCACTTTAAGGAGTGAGGTAATACAATTATCCCTCAGTGTGTTCCACTCCTCCAGAGCACAGCCTCTCCCCATGGGGCCTAGCTTGCATCCCCATGCTTTCCTTAGCATGAGACCCTGGCCTGGGTGTTAATACTGGTCAAGGGGGCATGTGCTTCCCTGCTGATAATGGCAAGTAATACTTTTGGAAGCACATATTCTCAAACCAACAAAACAAATCTTTCTTCTCCCAAATTTATTTATATTTTATATTCCTAGGAAATAGGACCCTATCGAAATAAAACAAAAAGACAAATGAGCTCACTGTTGCAGAGGAAAACCATGCACAGAACTGCTCCAAGTTTACTTCTAACCACTGACTCTGAAACTTCCACAGACCAGGAGCTGGACTCACCCTAAGAGGTGGGCATGGTCCACAGACAACACAGAGGAAACAAGAATGGTTGAGAAGTGTCACCACAAGTGAACAAAGCAAATGCCCTGTGTTGGTCCTACAAATTTGGTAAAATCAGGAAGCAGATTTAGGACATCAGCTAGGAAGCCAGAAAAGTTAAAGTCTAGGAGGCCAGGGTTTGGGAAAAGGAGGTGGTCAGATGGCTAATATACAGTTTCTAAGCCCTGAGTCTAGTAAAAGTTTTTCAGATTCAGTAGGATGGTGTCTGGTAGCAGAATCAAGAAGTTGCATGTTGCTTTGGCACTTGATTAAAAGCAGATTGTTGGGAGCTGGGTTGTCATAGGAATCTCAATGGACCAGAAATCTCATGTCGGGTTTGTGGCCTAGAATTACCAGCTATGTGACCTTGAGAAAATCACTTAACCTTTTATTCTCTGTTCTTTTCTCATCACTAAAATGTAGATCATTGAAAATAATAAAACTGCAAAGAGGTTTTTTTGTCTTTTTAACTGAGAAAATGTATAACAATTTATATGTTTAAGTGCCTCTGAATTTACAAACTATTCTTATGTAGAGAATCACCGAAAAGTGCTTGTTAAAACTAGTGGCTCAAAATTGTTGGCTGAAACGTACTCTCCCCCATCTTTCAGTGATGTATTCCAATGGCCATTTTTAAAACAAAAAGAGGTTAAGACTCTTGGCCAAGGTTATGTTCTTGGTAAGTTTAACCAGTCACTGTGGCTCCTGAGACAGTGCTCCTAATCTGTACAGCGAGGGCCCTGGCAGTCACTGTGGTTTATCTGAGTTTCAAAGGCAAAGACCTGGTTGGCTCCTGAGAGGCTGATGACGGCTCCACCCCAGGACCTCTGTAGCAACGGCCATTGCACCATGCAGCACCACTTCCTTGTTCTCACCTCTCAGTCTTCATGCTTGTCCTTCCATGGGTCTAACATTATGATATCTTTCCTCTTCCATGACAAGCCATATATCTCCATTCCTTTAAAATTCTCAGCTGAAGCCTCAGGGGCACGAGAAGTAGAAACTGGAATGTTTTCCATTAGCATTTCAGGATATTATAAAAACAACAGTAACAAAAGACCTCTCCACTCTATTGGCATAGACCCTCAGAACTACTCTGGACAAGCTAGAGTTCAGGGATTTACAGCACCAGAAGTGAGGCATCCATGACTTTAAACAGTTTGAAAGGGTATCTTATTTGATAGCAGCCAATAAAGCAAAAGGCAGTGCCAGATCAGATAAGAAGAAAGAACATCTCCGGCCAGAATTAAAAAGGCTATTTTGGGATATGTCAAAAGGAGCAAAGCTAGATTGGAAATGACTGCAGAGATGATTAAATAGGTAAGAACAAAGAGAACACTTCCTGAGTTCTGGCTAAGAAGAGAAAAGTTCTTAATCATCCTTTAATTGTACTTCATAATTAGCCAAGTTACAAATGCCATGGCTGGAATTAAAAGACTTTTTATAAGGCAGAAACAATCTGCTACGGATTTTGCTAGGGCTGGGTGATAGAGTGAATGCCAACGCCCTTTTAATTTGTCTAGTAATTTGAGAAATCAGGTTTTATAGGCATATTTGTTCATAAAGCACTTTTTGAAAAATACTGCTATTATGTTTTTACTTTTTTTCACTTTGCAAAGGAACTGAAAAAAGGGGGTGGAAATTTTTTTCAAAGAAACAATCTCAACAGTAAAGCGAAGAGCCACTGGAAATTGCTTATGATCCTCCTGGACATAATGTATATATGATATCCCAGTTATGGTACGGCAGCTTCGAAGACAGTGGTGAAGAATGAGGATGCTGAAGTTACATTTGAGTGAGTTATTCCACACTAAATATTCTTAATTAGTAACATAGAAGACATGGAGAACAGGTTGATTATTTACAGAAATAAAACAATAAAATCACCTCTATCTAATAAACAAGCATATAATATATCAATGTATAATTTCTCCTGTAAAAGTAACCCTCTCTAAATTAGAGGAGGGAAAAGTCTATGAGAAAAATAATAATACCTTTGAGTAATTTGTTGTTTACATCTTTATTCATTCTCTGAGCATTTACCTAACACCTATTATGTGTAAGGCTCTTGGCTCATTGCTTGAATTGCAGAAACAAATCAAAACGCATGATTCACCCTTGAAGCTTGCAACCTAAGGGGAAGAACAAACTTTTTTCTCTTTTATACTCTCTCCTCTCTGCATCTGTGTGATTACATTTGGTGTATAGCTCTGAATAATCTCAATGTGTAGACTAATCTCCAAATGATGTCTAGACATATGAGATGAACTCTCTAGATATCTAGAGATGACCTTGCTTCTACTATGAGTAGGAGACCCATGCACCCAACAAGGCCTAAGTAGGTCCATTGATTGTCTACACAGAAGTCTAAGAGTTCTGTCCAAATAAATGTGTCTGAAGCAGAACTGGCCATCTCTCCCATTTCCTCCTCAGTCCTTTATCAACCTCTATTAGTTATTCAAGGCCATCAGAAAAAAAAAGCTGATGTAACAGAGAAATAGACAGGAATAGAAACAGATCCAGAAGAACCCCATACTCTCTGTGACTCCCTTGAAATTCTTAATGATTTTGTCTTTAAACTTGTGTTTTGTATGATAGGTCCAATGAGGCAACGATGAATGTGTTTGAGAAGATGCACAAATGAAAAGAAAACATTGGTACTTTAGTACTTTTAATGGTATATTCTTCCCTGCTTTTTGAACAAGAGACTCGGATTTTCATTTTGTACTGGGGCCTGTAAACTCAGTAGCCACTCCTGTGTATGACTATCACACAAACTTGATTCAGCAAATGTGGTACTTCACCCACATTGGCACTCTGTCCTAGGTGTTCCGTGACCTCAGAGGTAAGCTTGAACCACAGTGGACTTGGAGGCTACTGTTGCCCCCAGGCATTTCCGCACACAACAGCACTTGTCTTCTGGACAGACCTTTTCTAGCCTGTGTGCCTTCTCCAGGAGAGCAGGTGATGGTCCCCAAATGGTTTTTGATTCCTTCAAAAGAATGCTTTCTTCTTATACCATGTGCCAATTAACAAAATATCTTTCTGACAACCACGGAAAGACTAAAACATAAAAAAGAGGCACAGTGCGCCTCCGTTCACAGCTTTCTGGTTTGAAAAGCAGGGCTCGCTTCATAGGATTTGACTACTCCATTTGATTTCTCCATTGTCAAAGCCAATGAAGATTTTGCATCTTAAATTTCACACCTTTCCAATGACATTTTAAAACTCTCACTCCCCAAAGCAGAAATGTTTTTGAAATCCCAAGAGTACTCTTTGAAGAAAAGCTGTTCTCCCTCACAGTGCTTAGTGGAACAATGATGTATAATATATTTTCCAAAGTACAACTAATGGAAGCACTTTGTCTTTCTTAGTTTCCTACATTTCAAAATACCTATTAGGTATGTGATTTTATAAATCAGATATACTAGAATGCTTTACTTTATGTATTTGGGAATTTCATCCTTTTTAAGTTTTTTAAAATGTCAAGGAAAGTTAGATATTTGGGGTATGGCCTCTCAGGCAGGTGTATCTGTAAAACCACAAAAGTCTTTTTTTGTTTGCTTTCTGAATGAAGAGTCATATTTGGCTCAAATCCTAAGAAGCATTTTTCCAAAATACAAACAAAAGAAAGTAAAGAGAGGCTTTTACTTTTACTCAGAGATAACTTACAATTTCTTCTTAAAAAAAGCTCTTCTTGTATTTAAAATTATGGGCAATATGAGTGTCTATATATAAAAAGTGCTAGAATGGAAAGAGCAAAATTCAGACAACTTTCTGTCTGCTGTCAGAAATTTCTGTCAGAATTTCTATTGTACCTTTGTTTTCCACATTCTTTATGTTTTAAATGCTCCAAGGAAAAAATCTGATGCAAAAATTTCAAGGTATTATAGACTTCACCTTCATTTATTTCTTTTTCTTTTTTATTGAATTTATTGGTGTGAAATTGATTAATAAAATTATACAGATTTCAGGTGTCCAATTCTATAATATGTCATCTATGTACTGTATTCTGTGTTCACCACCTCAAGTCAAGTCTCCTTCCATCACCACTCGTCCCCTCTGTACCCTCTACAGCAATCTTCATGAGGTTTGCTCTGGTATAAAAAGGCAACACGAAAGAGGTAAATGATTACACTTTTCTTCACTTTAAAAAAAAGGCATCATAGCTTGCCACTTCACAGTAATATCTTAATATTCTCTCATTTAATTATGTAAATCATCAAAGAAGGCTGCTGTTTATGGTAATTTGCACGCACAAAGATCTGCTTCCCAAGGTAAGCTAATTTAAATCAAATTATAACTAAGAGAGATTTACCACTTGTTGATTTAGACAGACAAATCATTTATAACTCCACCAAACTCCTAGGAAAGACTGAAGGACTTCAAAAGTGAGGGGAAACAGTAGTGATCCTGCTGTGAAAGGGCTCAGCTGAAATGCTATGGAGGGATTTTGTATCCAGACTGATGTCAGCAAGAGCTAAAGGCAGCCTCTTTTGTAAGGGGAGTGATTAGTGAATACCGCTGACCTTCACTACCTCCACATTGAAGCTTTCCTTTACACTCGAAGTTAAAAGCTGTTCTTCCCAACGAATTCTCCACCCTCTTTTGGTAGAAATCCAGCACTCTGCAGAATCTGCCTGCATACTAGTTGCACACTTGTACCAAGTGCTGGATGAAACTGAGAAAGGACCATTGTAAACCACTGCAGGGTTCATGTGTCCTCAGCTCCATTTATTTATTTATTTATTTATTTATTTATTTATTTATTTATTTATTTAACCATTGAGATACTGTACTTGAGTTTGAGAAACTAAGCATGCACAAATTTGTCCTTTGTTTTATGGGCACATTTGCTGCACAGTGAATGCCCTCCTTAGCTAATGCAGTGGCCGTGTGGGTCTCTAGTAGACCAGGAAAGGTGCTAGTTCTCCTGGATGTAGACACAGGGGTATGGGACAAGGGCCATGACTTGGATATGGCAACAAGATGGATGCAGATATGGCAAGCTGATTAAGAAATTTTCTCAACCTCTCTGAATATCAGCATTGTATATGAAAAGATAACATTAATTATACTTTTTATAGGGCTCGTGTGGTGACTGAAAAAGCCAATGCATGTACAATAAAAGGCTTTACAGAAATGTTCATCTTCAAAAATAGCAGCTATGAATAATAACAATAATGATGATGGTAATGCAGTGAAATGGACCATTTCCAACATATCCATGGGTCAAAAGTTAACAAAACCTTTTCCATTTTGCATGAATATTTGGCATTCCTTTAACCTGCAAGCTTGGTTGACCAGTTAAGGATACCATGTTAGCTATGTTGCTAACTGATGTCATTTACAGAAAGATGTGGCCCATGACTGAGAAATTCTACCTGGATTGGAAGGTGCATATATGAACTATAAAATTAATGATAAGAGGCAAAATTTGGGCTTCCCTGAATGTGCTGAATTTGTCACTGACATGTCCCGTCTGAAGACCCTGGAAATTATTCTCATACTGTTGTTATTACAAGAGATATTGGCTGTTGGTGGCAGAAGGCTGTAGAGCACCTGCCCAGTAACACCCTGTTTTCTGCAGCTGCACAGAGCTCTGTGAAGAGGATAAACACCAGGTCCACCCTGCTGGGATGCTACGTTTCCCATCCAAGTCCTTCTAAGTGAATATGATGTGGAATATCTCCTACAGTAATCCTGTGGGCCTGGCTGTTTAGCTGAGTCCAAAAAAATACTTTATAGATTCAGCAGCATATTTCCATTTTGTGTTTTGGACATCAAAGCATGGGCTTGAAGTCTAGGATATGGTGGCATTAGAATAATATGTGTTCTGGGTCAACTATGAATACTTATGAAATACCAGAATTCCACCCTGCCTACATGTTTTCTCATTTCCATGAGAAAGATATTTTTTTCTATTGAAAATTCTTAGGGACTTGTGAAGCCATTTGTAGAGATCAGTCAAAGATTTCTTTATTACAATCAATTCATAAAAGTAGTCTTCTCAATGTACCGTCTGGGATGATCAAATAGCATTAAAACACAGACCTGCCAGGAAGAAGTTTCTCTCCAGAGACATACTCAGTGGTCATAGGAATGGCAATGGGAACATGCAATGTTCCTTTTCATTATAAGCCTTTCCTTACCCTGGTGGCCAACATTCTTAACTGGGTTTCCTAGAGAGAATTAAGCTCTAATGCCCTAAAGCATTTGTATTACTTTCTTGTTTTTGTTGTAACAAATTATCACAAAATTAGTAGCTTAAAACAATACAAATGTATTCCCTTACAGTCCTGGAAGCTAGAACTTTGACATGGGCCTCCCTGGGCTAAAACCAGGGGTTCAGCAGGGCTGTGGTCCTAGTGGAGACTCCAGGGTGGAATCCACCTCCTTGTCTTTTCCACCAGACTGGCTGCCTGCCTTTCTTAGCTCATGTTCCCTTTCACCATCTCTAAGGCCTACAGCATCACAGCTTCACCACTGTCTCTTACCCTGACCCTCTGCTGCCTTTTTATTTACAGGGACCACTTTGGTTGCTGGCTCACCCAGGTAATCTAAGATAATCTCCCTACCTCAAGATCTTTAGCTAACTCATACCTGCAGAGTCCCTTTTACTCCATACACTAACAGGTTCCAGAGATTAGAAAGTGGACAACTTTGGGCAGAGGCCATTAATCTGGCATCCTTGTTTGTAATAAATTAATTTCTCATGCAACTAGAATGGTACTAATTATGCATCATTCTCAGAAAAACTGAGAAAACTGTCACTCAAGTCATTTTCTGTGCCCTGTAATTTAAATGAGGAACTTTAATTGTGAAAGAGGGCTTGGTGGGACCTTAAATGAATGAGCAATAAAACATTTTTAGTGGCAATAGTTTTACTAATTCTTTTTAAAATTGGATGAAGAAATAGAGATAGGAGATAAGCACTGAAAATTAAGTGTAGATCCAGAGAGCATATGGTAGTACTTTTAGAATGCATTGCTGGAGGGAAAGACGTCTGCGAAGAGAGGAGGGATACTGGGGCAACAGGAGTGGGAACCAGTGTGAGTATGAACCGCTGATGCCCCCAAACTCCACATTTCCTAAAAATGTGCCAGCTATCAAAGTTGTCTTTCTTTTTTAAAAAAACAAACAGCCTTTATGGTAATGACCCTTGCATACTTCAGTGGGTACTCCCACAAGAACTATTCAGCAAAAATGTGTATGTGTAGAAACCATACAATAGCTAGTTTTACTCTTTTTATAAAGAAACAAAAATCAATAGCTGTTTCTGTCCCCAGATTTCATCTTGGGCCTCTTTGTGAAATGTACACTTCAATTTAGTGTTGATAGGTCATTCCAGTCAGTGTGAGTTTATACACCATTCAGCCAACTGGAAACCAAAGCATTCCAGTTAGCCCGGAGGCACCTCTCCCCAGTCTGCTTGAAACCGTCTTTCAACAAGTAATAGGAGCCATTGTCTGACGGACTGATTCTTCACAACCATCATACAATGTCCGGTGAGAAGACTGGATGACTCATTATTATTGGTACTGTACTTATTTAGAGCAGGATGAAGTCTTTGATATGAGCTTTAGGCCACCTAATCTAACACCTAGAACGTTTTCCATCATTAGAAAAACTCCTGTAGTGGTAGACAGCAGACATGGTGGTGTGGTTGTGGCCCTGCCAGTATCCAGTTTGTATGTGAGTGCAAAGCAGGGCAGAGGGCAGAGGAGAGCCAGTTGGCTGAGTGGGGTTTCTGACTGCTTATCTGTGGGGAGCATTTGTGAGGAGAAGCAGGAGCTGCTGTCTAGTGGAGGACTTGGAATATCTCACAACTTAAGAAGAGGAAGCAGAGCAAAAGGGGTTAATTTGTCAGACTTTGGTAAACTGAAGAGGCAAGGGGCCTCGTTCAGGACAGAAAGCTCATGCCACCACCAACAGCCCTCAGGTGAATATGAACAGACTTGGGTTACACGTGCACCTTTGAGCTACACGGGCACCTTTGGGAGTCCGACTCTCTGCTTCTGAATCCTATTCCCATTTCCTACCTCTTGGTTATTAATCACAAAGGAAAGCTAACACTTCAGAAAATGCAGGCAATGGAGGAGAAATCAGTCTAGTAGAAAAGACAGATTTCAAAGCTGGTGAAAAAGAAAAATAAACTAATCTAGATGCTATGAAGGGAGAAGGATACTTGAGAGAATCACAGGTTACCTCCTATTTTCATCTCTGAGAAAGACCTTTCTGAGGAACAGATATTTAAGTTAAAATTAGAAAGAATCGCCCTGTGAAGACTTAGTGCTTGAGGGAATTACATTTAAAAATGTCTTAAAGCAGGAAAGAGCTTGTCTTGTTTGAAGAAATGGGGAAAAAAAACAACAATGAAGCTAGTTCCAGGTGAGTAACGGAGGTAAGGTTAGAAAGGTACATGTGGTAGGTGACTCTCAGGCAACCACTTCCTCCCTCCCTGCTGCGCGCTGCTGTGGGTAAACATGCTGGCCTGATCCACTGCTGTCGGGCTTGGCCACGTGACTCGCTTTACCTTCACTGTGGCTGATTGTATTTTGCTTCACCTTAACTTTGCCTTCCCATATTGTTTCTCTAGTCAAGGGGACATTCACATATATGATGCGAAATGAGGCTTAAAATCTGTTTGCACGATTGGGCTGGCTCAATTACACTGCTGTCACTGTGTTGAAAGAACGTGTCTTGAGTAGCCCACTGGTAAGAGAAGAGTGAGAGACACGTGTGGCAGACATGGATCCAACATGCAGCTCAGAGTCAAGGCCAGCTGAGCCCCACCTGGGTCAGCCAGCCTCCAACTGATCTGCAGATGCTGAAGTAAGATTAAGTAACAGTCACTAATAGCTGATAGATAAAAGTATATAAGGATCATCTTACAGTGCTCATGGGAAAATATTTGAAGAACTTTAAGGAGGGAGTGATATGATATGAATTATGTTTAATTGAAGCTCACTGTGGCTGCTATAAGAGGCCAGAAAGGAGGAGCCATTGGAAGAGTCCATTTGGAGATCACAGTAGCAGTGGAGAAAAGGGAGGCAGATATATTTGGAATAAGTCTTGGAGGTAGAACCAGTAATACTTGCTAATGAGTCATCTGCAGAAAGGAAAGTGAAGAACTAAAGGGTGACTCCCAGGTTCCCAGCTGGGTAGAGAGTTTTAATGCTGCTATTTGTTTTGCAATGCTAATATGACTGTACAGTCAGTTAGCATAGTGTAAGTTATTTAATCATTACTTTATGTGGGATGTTGGTTTGTTTCCAGTTTTATCCTTTTATCCCAAACTCAGTAGCTAACCTCTAAGTCCACTTTCCTATATTTTAGATTGGGTGGGGGTGGGCGGGTAGATTCTTAGAAATGGAATAACTGGGTCAGAGACCTTCGGTGACGTCTTCTTTTTTTCTGCAGAGGTCCCACTCCTTCCCATAAGCAGGATGTGAAAGGTATAACATGGAAGAAGTGCACATTCATGAAAGAGCAATGCATTTGGCTTTGGTGAAATGCCACAGCCTCCTCAGGGTTCTTAATAATAGCAATAACAATAGAAAACCTTTACAAAGTGTTTCAAATGGGCCAGGTATTTTTCTAGATACTTCATGTACACTGATCTCATCCTCATAACAGTTCTACGAAGGAGGTATTAATATTACTCCCATTTTACAGGTAAGGAATTAGAGGCCAGTAATGAGCCTCTAAGAACATACACGAACAGTCACGTGGAAGTCCCTCCCTGCGGCAGGATGATGCTGGAATGCTGCCCCACAGCTACCCGAGTTGGACTTGTAAAAGAAACTGCTTCTCACTTTTGGATCAAATAATCCCAGTGTTTACTCTAAGGAAACAGTCTTTTTTTTTTTTTTACCAGATGGGTTTTGTACCAAATAATGGTGTGTTTCTCTCTCCTGAGCAAAAGAAAGATTTTTATTGGAGAGACTTTGGCACTAATTAGGTTCTTCCTAAGAAGTCTGGATATTTGGTGCACTTGTGGCAAGTGTCTAGGTCTTTATCATCATTCCTGGTCCCTATTATGCTTCTGCCTTTTCTTCTTTTCTCCTTACTTCTAATTTTAATTTATACCAGTGTGGATTTTATATATCTTGTGTAAGCTTTCTTAAATCCTTTTGAAACAAAGGTAGATATAAAGAGTAAGTAGCAGACTCAGACATGCCTTAATAAAATCAATGCAAAAAAGTACATCTATAAAATCAATAGGATAAATTTCACTGATACATATGTATTGTTTGTTAGTTTTTAACATTCCCTAGCACTTCCAATTTTGTAATGTGGTATATTTAATAAACTTGATCAGAAAATGGTACCTGAAAGAGTTTTCCCTTCCCAACCTTCTTTTCTGTGTTGTTTCCAGAGATCCTTAGTGCAACCACAGATTAATAACAATCTTTAAAACAGTAATACAAAAGCTTAAATAATAATAATGACACATATTGACTGCTCACTACTGTTCTAAGTAGAAGTTAGGAGAGGCACTGTTTTAAGTGCTTTATGACAAATTACCCAACTCTTCACAACAACCCCGTGAGGGTCTTACTGTCATTCTGCACAGAGTACAGGTGAGAAAACAGGTTTCAGGACGTTAAATTTCTTGCCCAGTGCCCCAGAACTATCGAATGGCAGATCTGCGGACTTACTGGGGTCTGTTCCTGCTTCTATACCCAAGCTCGGCTGCCCTATAGGGTGTTTAATTCTAGATAAAACAACCTAGGATTCCTAGCCTCTGAGCCATTGTTGATGAGTGGCCATAAGAACACATCCAACAGACCTCCAACTACTGGGAGTATAAGTGACCAAGGTCCTCAGCTGCTGCTCCTGACACCCAGCTCCAGGCCGTGCTGACCAGTGGTCAGGACTGAGGAGGCAGGGTTTCTCAGTCCTGGGAGGATATAGCTCTTAGCCTAGGAGACACAGATTCCTCTCACAGCCAGCATTGGCTGCAGGACTGCTGGATGCCCTGCTGAGCTTCCCTTAGACTGCACACGAAGGAGGGAGGGAAGACCTTCCTTCCCTCCCTCCTTCCCTGGGGCCAGTCTTGGGTCAAGGTCTGACATATCACCCAGCCTTCCCTCTGACTCTCATTTCCACTCACAGGTATTTCCCTTCATAAAATCTTTCTATGTTTAATCTCGTATTGGCCAATGTTTTTGAAGGATGCAGACAAACATGGTTTATAATGTTTCTTGTTGTTTAGCTTTCTCTGAATTCTACTCTTCAAACCTTTCCCAGAGAGCAATAACTGATTCCCCCAAGGCCCTATGCCCCACTGGAAGCTTTTCCTGTGGCCTCCTAGCTTTTCCTCTTTTAGGATACAAACATTACGGTTATCTATGCAGATATTTTATCTCCTCCACCAGATGCTGAGCCAAGTGAACATAATGGCCTCAGAACTTATTTGATACATTATATCACTCTATGCCAGGCATTGTACTATAGGCTTTACATATGTAATATATCTATTTAATTCTTATCAACCCTGTGAGGTATATGTTATCAATTCTGCTTTACAGAGAAGAAAATTGAAGCCCAGAGAAACTGAAGGACTTTCCCAATGCTGCACAACTAGTTAGTAGTAGATCTCAGTCTGAATTTGAGCTCATAGACTAAACCCCATTCTCAAATTATCATTCAGTCCCTGCCCGAAGCCTTTGCTGATGTAGTAAGTGTTATCTAGCTCGACCTATTTCTTACCTTAGCTCCTAGGAAGCAGAGGGCTACACTGTACGCCCTGTTGTAGCACACGTCCTTTGCTTTGGGGTTCAGGATGCTCCCTATCTTCCACCTTAATTGTACAGTTCTCTCTTTCTCTGCCCCCCCCAAATGTTGCTGTAGTTCTAACATACATAAATCTTTTCCTGTGGGGGAGAGGGCACGTATGAAAAGCAAGCAGGAGCCTCTCGGTCTGTATGCTGTGAGTTGACAGGCAGAGGAACATAGACACATTTCTCTGACAAAGCCATGGCAGGCTATAAAAAAGAATCTCAGAGAAAGTAGAGGCCAGGTGGTGCTTTCCTCTGTTAAAAAGAAATTAATTTTTACAAATTCACATAGCAATTTGGTTATGAAAATTAAAATGGAATTCAGTACTCCCAGTTCCCAGAGCAAAGACCACGTTTGTTGCCTTTATAGCAGAAAGGAACAGCATAATGTCTACTGCGACTACGTCAAAATGTATATTCATGTGCCTTGAGACTAGGTATTGTAAATGGAAACCAGGTCTATGGAGCCCCTTAGTTGACTTAATGGCACTCATTCGCTCCTGAATTCTTTATTGCAATGTTCTGTTTGTGTTGCAAATTGCATTATTAAGTATTGATGAAAATTCCTAAAAATACCCCTGTATCCATCCAAAAGTTGGATGCAATATTTGCATGAGTTATGAAAACTGTTGTATATAATGAGTCGGAACACTGCTTCACGAATTCTGCAGTAAAAAATTACAGTCCAGCTCCATGAGTGTAATTATTCAGGCACCCAGTCTGATTTATCATCTTGATGAGAAACTAAGCCATGAAATATCTCAGCCAGAAATAAGCCTTCGCTCAGTTCCCAAATACACCCGAGAGAAGCAGGAGGGGTGAGAAAAACAACAAATGATCTGCCAGGACTAGAGGAAACATATTTTTATTTATTTATTTTTTTGCTTAAAAAAACTTCAGTAATCAAATGTTAATTTTGAAGTAGATAAGTGGGAACATAACTGTACACTCTTGTGCATGTTTTTGACAGTGTGAGGCTGACTGGGCTAGCGATGTTTGCTGTTATACCACTTAATTCAAGATCAAGCCTGGGGGGAGGAGACTCCAGGGGAGGAGACCCAGGGGGAGGAGCTCCCAGGCCTGAGTTTGGGAGGCCAGGGAGCTCCCCACACAGACATCCTCTTGTGCCACAGCTGGTAGCTGATTAGTCCTTTGCAGGCAACACCTTCTCTGTGGCCTCTGCTGACTGCTCATTGCACAAATTAGTGAAAATGAGTCACAGCGTGTGCAAGCAAGTGCGGCTGATGAAATCTGCAAAGGTCAGCTTGCTGAGATGTCATTTCAAAGGAAAATAAGAACTTCCAACAGATGGAAGAGCGGGAAGCTGACGGAGATGTTTCAGGGTAAGGGAGAGGTGAAGTGAGAAAAGAACCAAGCTCCCCAGCTCAAAACCAGAGAACACTTAATAAATGGATACTAGAAAGGGAACAAATATTTTGAATTTGCCCCTTTTCTTCAAATCTGTTTAAACACATCTTTTACGCATGCTAAACGTGCACACACTGTTTTGGCTTTTCTATTCTTTTGATACAACTGCTGTCACAGGTGGTGGGGGCTGCAGGTGGTGGTGGCGTTGTAGAAGCTGGCACTTAGTTGCCTATTCTGATTGGTGGGGAAACAAATCCTGCTACTTGAAGTCTTAACACTTCAAAAGCATTTAAAGGCCCAGCCAAAAATGAAATCAGGCATAAGAAATAACTAAGCCTGTTCCAAATGAGACCATGGGAGTACACGTCATGTGTGCCAGTGTGTATATGTCTGTGTATGTGCTTCTTGGGAGTAGAAGATTGAACTTGGGTCATGAGATACATAGAGATGCTTCTGAGAAGAAGGGTAAGATGCTGTGAAAAACTGAATGCACGCTCAAGTTTCTTGGCATGCTAGAGGTTGTTCAGCGTAGCCTGGCAGTTAGAAGTCATGCCTCTAGAGTCAGCGCAGAGCTCAAGTACCACACTTACTCCTAGATCTGTAAACCTGAAGAGTGGTGAACCTCTTTGTGCCTCAACTTTTAGGATCTCATAAGATGGCTATAACTATAATATTAAACTCATAGGGTTTTTGTGAGGCAAAGCAAGTAAAGAAAGCACTTGGCTCATTTTCTGACACGAGGGAAGTACTCAAATTATTATTAGAGTGTTGTGAGTTCTGAGTCTCTGCCATTGCCAGATGTGAAAATAATGAAAGCCTGATATCAGAGAGGAAGATTGTGCCCCTTGAAAAGCATCAGTGATAAAGGTTTTAAAAATCAACTGGTAGCCAGAGGGTAGGAGGAGTCAGAGGCCAATCATAGCCCTGATGCCCGTTTACCTCTGCACGGGAGGCACTGTTATTTGACATCCTCCCATCCTTTCCATGCGTGCCATCTGAGCTCGTGAGTCACCAGGATGAATCAGAAACTCTGCTAGAAACCTTTGCCCATAACTCTTCTCTGAGGCAGGCATACATGAAGAGACTAGGACCTTGCCTCTTTGTCCTTAGGAAGCCGTGATACACCATGTCCTTGGAAACTGGGCATCAGCCAAGACCACTTGAGCTGAGGAATCCACAGAGCTGAGAAAAATTCTGTCCTCCTCAGAACAGGCAGAGAGGGTGGTCCTGGGATCATTTTGAGAGAAAAAACTTGTAACCATGATACCTCTTGGAGTGGGGTGAGGGGTGAAGGGATCAAGCAAAAAAGTAAAAGGATTCACTCATGGACATTGAGAACTGTGTGTTGGGTGGTGGTCCGGGTGGGCGGAAGTGGAAGAGGGTATAAGGGGAATAAATGGTAATGGAAAAAGACAATAAAACAATAAACCATATACATACAGTTTAGAACCATGCAAATGTCACCTGTCTTCACCAAATAGTGCTACAAGATTAATGAGCAAGAGTTAAGTACAGTCAGAGAGCTGTCCTGATCTCAAGCTTTTCTCTTGTTCCCTCCAGCAGACTGTGGGCTCTCTGAAGGCAGAAACCATGGCTTGGCTATGTCTGTGTTATACCTGGGCACTTAAGGAGCACTTGAAGGAGTCTCCTAACAGCTCTGTAAATGCTTGTTGACTTAGTTTGCACTTTTAAATAAATCTCCATTAGCACAAAAATGCCTCAGTGATTCCCCTCTTAAAAGGCCTGAGTCATCCTGTAACTATTTATTTGTAAGAGAGTTTATAGGATAATACTATTCCTGTGTCTCTTTAGTGTCTTACTTAAACCAAGCAGCAGTGATTTGCTAACTCCTCTCCTCTTTATTTCATCACCTATTTTGTTACCAAAGAAAAATGAAATACAAAATATTCTCAGGACATTTACAGGGTCTAATTCACCTTTGCCTCCTCTAAACTCAAGCACAACCTGTGGCTCAGAGTAAACACTCAACATCTCTTCAGAGAATGAATGAACTGAAAGGGGCCAGGTAGGACAGAGACCATTTACAACCACGCATAAGAGGCATGAGCCCACTGATTCATTAGTTACCCATCAGGAGTTTTGTTCATGGTGGCTACAAGTTTACTATAAAATGTTGAGGTTTACAGCTCATTTCTCCTAATTTTATATTAATATCACATTACTTTTCATTTGCATATAATTATCCATTTCATCTTTTAAGTGTAGTCATAACTATTGTTTTGTCTTTCCTCTGCTAACCTTTTCATTTACAATGACCTCCACAACACTCTCTTTGACAGACCACTTTGAAACCTTCCAGAAAGCCCCCAGGTCAGCCCTATTTGAGCAGAATCGCCTTCCCAACAGCTTTGACTGGAGCACCCTCAAGGCCACAGCTGTGATTACTGTGCACCTGAGTCTGGGGCAGGGCTTGGGTCGGTTTCAGGTACTCTCCATAGGAGTCCCTGCAGGGACAGATTTGGGTAAGGATGACCCCACAGACCCAGGCCCTTAGTCAGGGTGACTTGTGGATAAGCTCTTGCTCAAAAATAGAAATTGCACCTTTTGGCTGTTTTCTGTAATGAGCTAAATCCAGGAATAGGATACCATTTCTTTGATTACTCAGGCTTTTGGTGGAAGCCTTGGATTTGCTCTGAAATGATATATTCTGAAGATTGTAAATCCACCCTAATCCACTGTGATGTTTGCCATGTAGACACAGCCCAAGTTCCCTGTTGCAGCAACGCTGAACCAGATGCTCAGTGTGTAAACTCTGCTGCAAGAATGCCTGGCCCTGTGCCCAGCAGGCTGGTCGCTTGAGCTTAGCTTAATTCACAATTCAGCATTTCTATTATGTTTCTGGGCCACAGAGATGTGTAACTTGTCCTTTGGTTGTAGTTGTTTTAACTTTCTTTAGCATTTTATTTACCATTACTAGGGACTGGAGTTCTAGGTGAAGTATGATGACCTCTAGCTTTCTGGAGTGCAAGTTCTAGAATGACTGTGGATTGACTCCTAGATCTAGGCTCCTCTCTGAACCTGCCTTCAGAATTTGTATTACAACAACTATTTCAGTAGGATGTCTCTCTATTAACTGCTCTTTACCTAACCGACTTAACATATCCTCCATCTCTAAACTCTACATAATGAGTACACACTGCATTCTCTCATTTAGGAGTTATCATTGGTTAGCCCATTACTTCCACTCCCAGAAAGTCAGTTGACTGCTTTCCAGTGGTCACTCACGTATGTCCCTAAAATCTACTAATATACTTGTTCTTATTACAACATTGATATAATTGAATAAAAATAAATTAGCTAATTAAATATGAATATGAAGACAGAATTATTGTTATTAGGGAAATTACATTAATGTTTTGGAATGTTTTTTTTGAAGGTATGCTCAGGAAAGTCAGCTTTCAATTTTTGTGTAGATGGGATCATTACAAACAATTTCAGGGGCAATAAGAACCCCAGCAGGAGGCTGGGTTCATGTTAGTTAGCCAACGTCTTGGAGTTCCAGTCTCGCTTCTGAGAAACTGAATCTGAAAACTGAGAGCAACATGGACACATGAGTGTGGCTGGTGCAAGAGAGTCACTAGAAAGAAGGATCAACAGAATTCAGCTCCAAGAAAACACACGGTCGCTCTGTTAAAAAAATGAGTGTACAGTTAGAGGCATTATGTAAAATGTTTGAGGTGTGTAAGTTCCAAATTTTATGATTCCCTTCTTTAATGTTCTTTTTTCATTAGCCAACCAAAATATGCCAAGTAAAAGGACTTGACTATTATTCTAAGTGTGGTATTTATTCAAACTAAGAAAAATCTCCTTGTTCTCTCTTTAAAACTTTTTATTTCATGTTTCTAGTTGTGAAAGCTATTTATCTCATTTAAAATTTCTCTCCACTAATCTTTTATCAAAATCCTATTCAAAATTCACCTCTTCCATGAAGGCTTACCTGATTAATTTCACCTATCTTTGAATTGCCTTAATTTTATGTCTCTATCACATATGGGCTCACTCTACCCCACATCAATTGCTTCTTTGTTTTATACTGCCAAGTATTAGATGCTTTTCTTATCTGTTAGGCTTGCTCCCCTAAACAGATGTACATTTTCCAAGGTAAAGACTGCTTCTTCTCTGTTTTGAAATTTCCTTTATCATCTATGAAGTACTTTCTATAGAAGGAGGTTACTCAATATATCTTAACTGACCTATTATTTTAGACATTTGATTGAATGGGTTAAATAAATAATTTCATATACAGACACATTTTTTTCCCTTGCAAACCTCATTTTTAAAAAAGACCTAAGCAGCCAGTTCAAGCACATTATTTGTATTCTAAAAGCTGTGGAAATTTGGTCAGAAAAATATTTAAAAATTGGATAATTTATTAGCAATGTAATATGAAAGGTCTTAATTACAATTAACTGTGTCAGTGAAGGCTTTATAAATTCAAATGTCCATGGCTGAATTGCAAATCGTATTCCAGACAACAGCAGTTATAGAGACAGGAAGAATTTCCCAACAAAATCCCACCCTTTCTGTCTGTTTGGAAACAAAGTCTCTCATTGTAGGAGGAGGGAAAGAAATCCATTAGAAAGTCTAGTGTGTGTCTTCTGACAGCCCCTCTCACACAATGATTACAAGCTGCTTATACTGACTGTTGGAGTCAATGTGGCTCCCACAAAGTTCCATTTATATCCAGAATATATATATTCTGGAATTGGTCCAGTCAGTAGCTCATTAAGTTTTGTGACGTCAGACCAGAGTATGATATGATTAGACCTCTCTGTCATTTCTAGTAATCCCATTTTACAGATTATGGAATTCATTAAGGCGAGTCAGTACTCATTTTTCAGAATCTCCTTCCCAAGTCATCGTACATTCATGGAGTAGATGGCAGCATCTATTGGAAAATAACGTTTCTCGGACAGCTTTATCCAATGCATTGTATTAACTGAAACCAAAAGGCAGTGAGAAAGCCATCTTAGAAGTGAGCACCCCATTTGAGGCACATAGACTATTCAGGGAATTTTTAGATTATCATAAAAAATTCTTAGATTGACAGAAAAGACCAGATTGACTTACATTTTAAAAGATGTGTAAATTGTACTTCCCAATGATAATACGCCAAGGAGTTGGCCAAACATTTGCTCAGGAAGATTGATCTTTAACATTGAGAACATGGGTCTGATTTTAAAAAGGGAGGAATATCTGCCAACAATTGATTCTAAAAACAAACTAAGCAAACAAAAAGAGCAAAGACAGAGTCATGGATACAGAGAGGGTTTTGATGGTTGCCAGATAGGCGGGAGGGTATGGGGGACAATGGGTAAAGAAATGAGGGGATTAAGAAGTACAAATGGGTGGTTACAGAATAGCCATGGGATGTAAAGTACAGTATAGAAAATGTAGTAGCCAAAGAACCTATTCCCATGAGCCATGGACAAGAACAATGGTTAGGGGGTGCCGGGTGGAGAGGGGGGCAAAGGGAGAAATATTGGGACAACTGTAATAGCATACTCAATAGAATATAACTTTAAAAAATTTGAAACAAAATAATATAAAATAAAATAAACATATCCTCAGGTGAGGATTGAAGAAAGAAAAGTAAAAAGATAAACAAACAAACAAATAAATAAATAAATAAGGCAGAGGAAAAACAGCATTTATTTTAAGCACGGTTTTTCTGGTTGCCACTCTTGCTGGAGGTATGCTGTTTCTAGAAAGGAGAGGACCCTAGGCAGATGCTTTCAAATGTTTTCAAGGCCAAAGTACATGTTTTTAAGCACATCTCCCTTTAAGGACATTTCCAGTTAGTACATTTAATTGAAACTACCCAGAAGATAACGTATAAACTTTCATCTAAAGATTATATTATAAACCTGTAGGAGTCTCGGGGAGCAGGCAGGATTCCTGTACATCAGGCTGTAAGGACAACGCCATCGCGGCAGGAAACACTAAGAAGCAGTAGCTTTGTGACTTACTGTACTCCCCTCACCAGCATGAACACCTTCATCTTCTCACACTCTTAAGGAAGGGGTTAGAGGTCACCTGTAAGGTTGTACTTACTTCTTAGAGTCCAGATAACTTTCACAGTTTGATTCCCAGGCACTTTCCTGCTTCAGACTCAGCCACTCCTGCCTTGCCTGACTTTTGGGTCCACTCCATTCTAGTTAGGGTGGTAGAACATCTCCTAACTACTTCTGATCCTCTCGCCTACTAAGGAATGATCTTCACACCACGAGGCCCTGTTTTATACAAACCCTTTGCTACTTCCCTGCAAGGACTTACAGGCTCTGATCCTTAAGTGTCCACAAAATAGCTTTTATTCTTCTTTCCCTAAGCACTGCCCTCTATTTCACATCCCTGTAGCCCAGGGGGAACTCAGTGGCAGTGACAGACATGTTACTATTTCGATATTATTGCATTGCTAGGAATTACTGTACCTATTATTCCATTGCTAGGAATTCCCCATGAGGCCCCTGTACCTATTTCCTGATGGTTTCAGAGGTGACAGCCAATCCCTGATATCATTTCACATTATTAGGACACAAATGTATTATCACTGAATAAATTATATATTTGATTCAAAACTCAGGCTAAATGGGAAGATTAGATTATTACTAACATCCTGCACAGATTTTATTATTAATTTGTTCATTTGAAATATACTAATTCTAGTCAGGTCCAATAAATTATTTAAACATATTTTGTCCTGAGACACAAGCCTAGCATATCTTCAGGCATTCAATTACTCACCATATACAGTTTCTTAAGAAGTCAAGATGTTGTCTGACAAATAATTCTGGGAGGAAATAGGGACACTGATCACCAGCTATCAGGCATGAATTGCTGATTATTTTAAGCCAAACTGGCTGTTTAAATTATCATTAAAACATAAGAATAATAGATAATAGCCAAGTTATACTTCAGATGTGATCATGGGAAAATAAGGGACTGATCAATTTTGCAGCAACAAATCCACAGAAGGTCAGCTCAGGGATCTGTGAAGACTGCTGACATTTAACATACTGTACCGCACAAGAAGGCAGCTGTGTTAAAACACACATACCTGCCATCCCCACAGTGATATGTAACCGAATAAAGAGCCACTGTCCGCCTGCTGCCCATTGTCTGGGTAGAGTTGTTTATCTTTCTGTAGCAAGCTCTGCAGAAAGAAGAGCAGTTTTCCAAAACTCAGATGAACAGTCTGGGCTTACAAAATAGCATTTTGGTTTTCTCACAGTAGCAATTTTAGGCGGCACTAGTGCTTGGCTAGAAAGCTGAATACAAGTTATAAACTACCATCCACATAACCACTGGGTGGACATGATGATGGAGCCAACTTTTGTGTTCAACATCTCCATTGTGAAACCAGTTTGGCATTTGGTTTTGTAAAAGTAGAAGGCAGTTTGTGCAGGGGGTGCTGATGTGGATTTCTTGCTGTGCTCAGCACCAAGCAGCAGCTGAATGAGTTATAGCCAAACACAGGTTGTGAGGAAGAAATGAAGTTAGAAGGAGCACCACTTAGAGGACACACCTGTCCAAGAACGGGCAGGTGGAGGTCCAAACGGAACAACGTCGGCAAATAGAGTGCCTACCAGCCAGGGTGGCACTCATCCCTTTCCTTGTTTCCTGGGAACTCTGTCCCTGAGAAGAACTGATCAAGAAATGCTTGCTTCTAAAAAAGGTTCGCAAAACTTTTAAGTTCATTTGAATGATGTGTACTCCTTGAGGACACAGTGCTCACTTCATTTTAAATAATTTGCCTTCTTTATGTGGGTTACCTCCTGCAATTACTAATATAAACAGCACAGAACTGAAGACTGGGAACAGGCAATATGGGTAGATTCAAACTCATTCTAGACATGCACTCAATTTTTCTTTTTTCTACATATAAAACACTAGCATTTGATGCATACTCCTTTTTTCCTTGTAATACAATAGAGCATAAATGTATACATAATGTCTATTGTCCTTTAAACTATTTGTAAAGAATTGTAATTCCTAGTCCGCCCATTTTATAAATGGAATACAATTATATTTACTATGTACCCCTGATCATTTAATTTTTAACAGACTTCTGTAAGTCTGTTAATCCACATCCTTTCTCTTTGTCTTTTAAGAATTGGAATCTTAACTGGGTCAATAGACCAATTCTCTACTGAGATGTTGGGAGACTGAATTTGTCTGTTTTAAAAAATCTTCCCTGGCCTTGTCTGAAGTTATGTTCCCTGTTCACCAACCACTTAAAGTAACTGGGATACACACCAGTATTATAATTCAGTGGTCACGTGGAACAAAAAAAATTAAAACAAGTACTCTTCTTTGAAGAAAATAAAAACAGATGGGGTATATGCAAGAAGAGAAGGAGACTGTGAAAACAGAGAGATGGAGGGGAAGGAGGAGAGTGAGGGAAGGCAGAGAAGCAAAGGGGAAAAGGGAGGAAAGCAGAAAGTTAGAGTGAGGTTCTATGGTTGAAAAGGAGGCAGCTAAAAACTTTGTACTCAAGACTTTAGAGCTGTTCTGCAGCAAAGTTATTTCTTCATCTCCTAGGCCCTCTGATTTATGCTCACACTGCTCCCAGCATCCTCCTGGCCCATGTTTTTGGGTCCAGGTAGTTTCCGCCTTTAACAGCGTCTGTGTCACCTGGGGAATTCTGGGCTCTCAAATGTTAGCCTCGTACTGTGGTTAGTTGGCTTTTTCAGACATCTCACAAGGAGCAACACAGACAAGATATAGTTAAGAAATACTAAGCAGAGTGGCACAGGCTACACATAATATATAAGCTCAGAGGTGAGAAGTTGTGAAGTGCCCTATGGGGAACAGGAGAGCATAGTAAGCAGCTGCTGATAATTACCCACTCGGGCTTCTGCGACAGGTGTACAACAGAGCTGCAGAAACTGGCCTTGAATCTGATCAGGAGGAAGGAGGACACTGTTGCCGTCTTTACCCACCTTTCCACTCAGCTTCAGGTACCACATCCAGGTTCACTGGAGTGCTGAGAAGGCAGGATGCATAAGGCATCGAGCACAAAGATGGAGGCATTTGTGTTTTGCCTCTGCCGCTCTGCCCGTGCACTTCTGCACAACAACCCTGGACCTAGGACAAGCATTAAAGGTCTCACCAATCACATAGAAAACCCTTATATTTGATAATGCATGCCTTAACCTTTTACTGTTAGAGCCAAATCAAGCTTTAACACCTACTGATGGCTGACCTTTGGAGGGGCCTTGTAGACAGAGAAAAGGACAGCTCTGCCTTGGCAAGCCCGGAAGGAGGGAAGAGAGTAGAGTGTGGGTCCAATAGGGTTAACAGGGGTTTCACCAGCTTGTATTTAGTTGGCACACAGAACACAGACCCATCACCTTTCTTGCTGACTAAAAACTCCTCCAAAGGAAGGGAGAAGACTCAGCCCTCATCCTAAGAATGAGCTCTGCCACCATTTTAGGCTTAGTTCGCTTCTCTCTCACAGGTGAGGAAGGGTAAGCAGAGATTAGAGGACTTCTTATCCCCTCTGTCCCTGGTCCTTCAGTGCAATTTTTCCAGGAGCCAGTTTCCTAATTCTGATTCTATTTCTTTCCTTACACATGACTGTTCCAGTTTCTTACATTACTATCCTTCCCCTTTATTCTGGATAATATAGGGAGGAAGTTATATGTTCTTAACCCTTGAAGCAAGTGAATGTTTGCAGCTGCAATGAATGTTTTCCTTTTGATTTGCTAGTATTCAGCATTCTTTGCTTCTAGCACACACGTGAAATGAAATTTGTTTCCGCCACTAATCTTCATATCTGTGTGATCCGCTCTTCAGCCATTACATGGACAAGCTATTTCCTGCTGAATGAACCCAGGCCATGCCCCTGCTCACGGTCATGCTAAGGATAACAAAAAGTGGGAGACATCAAGTGTATGCCTTTATCCAACTAAAAGTTAGGTTTACTATTTAACAAAAGTTAAATCTTTTGTTCAAAAGCCAGGGATACTTTTATAGGAAAGAAAGCACAGGTTTTGGTAAAAATTAAAAAAATACATACATGCAACTATACAAAACAGATCCTGGAACTTAACAGGAGGCATCATGAATGATTATAGTTCAATAACTAAGTGATAAATTAAATAGTAATATTAGTCTCATGGTTGGAAGAAACCCAGCTTATTTGTTATATGTGTAGAGGCCTTATAATGTTCTTAACACCTGTACCAAATGTGTTTCAATCTGCATGTAAGCAGGTGTGTCAGAGAAATGAGGCAGGAGAGCACTTTTTATTCCTTCCTCTCTTATCTTCTGTGAGAAATCTTTCTTTTCACACCAGGTCTCTAGTATTTAAAGCCACTGAGTTCTTTCTTCCTTCTTAAAAAAGGAATTCTCTGAACAGATACTCATCATAGTCAATTCTCATCATATGAGAATTAATGTATGTCATTGTATTGTTTCATTTGGCATTGTAAAGCCAAATACAGGGTATATTTACATTTTAAGGTATCTATAATTTTGTCCATGCTTCTTTTAAAACACATAAGCATTAGAAAACAGGTGAGGAAGAGGTGAGAGAGGAACCTTCCTGGCCCAAGAAAATCCTACTGTCCACGTGACAACTTGCAACAAACACAAGTGGACAGCTGTATCACTAGCACCCGAAATGACACTTGGATCTGATGGGCACTGTGAAGTCAAGTACAGCTGGGTTAGTCACCCCTTGATTCTTGTCAATATCCCCGACAGGGCATTGCACGAAGCCAGTGCTTGACACGGAGGTTGGAGGTGTTGATTAGGTCTTTTGAGGGCTAGGCAGGAAAATAGAAGCTGAGATAGATTTCATGCCTGTATACTCTTGGTTGAATTACTGTTCCGTGATCTAAGTTTGGTATTTGGTGACCTTGTCATCAAGGAGCTGGAAGTTAGGAATTAAAGTTATGTTTCTGGTGACACACAATCTGGATTCTATTTCTTTCCTCGAGCCTGAAAATGACCCTGGCCAGTCCTATGATTATCGACTAGACTTAGCAGTGGATGATGTTCTAGTAAAAACATAGCTCGGGTGGCAGGAGAATAACATTTATAAGTATCCTGGAGGAAGGTGCTGGAGTTTTAGGGGCGAAGTTTAATGTGACTGTTTCTTTCCCTTTTGGAACCTGAAGCCACAAAATAAACAATATTGTGTTTTTATTAAAACACTAAATACACGGTGATTTTCCACTGACATTTACCTAATCACAGGAAAGAGTGTACCAAAGGGGCTCAGAGGCCCCTGCAGATTTGTACTTTGTAAGCTATAGCATCAGCAAACATTTGCAGCAAAAGCAAGGAGGTGAGCTAAATAGGGAGCTCTCAGATCATGTGTATTTTGAGGCTAACTAAATATGAAGTTAGTTTTTGCTTTCCATGTATTTCTTCAAGTCCAGCTCTACCTTTGCAAATAAAGAGACAGAAGCAATTTCTGTTATTCCACCTATCAGTTCCTGCATTTTAGAATTTCCAGAAATTTTAGAATTTCTTCGTAGGGCATATCCTAGACCTGGTATATCTGGTCTCCACCTTGCCTGAAGAGCAAGGGAGGCCTGGAAGTAGTGGCCACAAGATAACGTAGGGTGCCAGGCCTGGGTTTGGTCAGGTAGTATGGTTACAAAGCCAGAGGCTGGGTGCTAACAGAACAAGAGTTCTAAAATTCACACTGCTGAAGCCAAAGCTTTAACAATCACAAATGAAGACCTGAGAACTGGAGATGGGAACAAAGATATAAGATTGCCTCGCTGGCCAGGCGACTCAGTTGGTTGGAGCGTCATCCCCCAGACCAAAAGGATGTGGGTTTGATTCTCAGTCAGGGCACACACCTAGGATGTGGGTTCCATCCCTGGTCGGAGTGTATATGGGGGGCAACAGATGGATGTCTCTCTCTCTCTCTCTCCCTCAAATCAATAAAAAAAATCCTTGGGTGAGGATTAAAAAAAAAACACATACAATTGCCTCAGGCAGATATGGTATAATACTGTGGTTGCCAGTTTGGAGATCAGGAAGGTGTGACCTTGAATATTGACTCCAACGCTTAACACTTGTGTGGCCTTGAGTACATTACTGGATCTTGCTAAGCTTCTATTTCTTCACCTATAAATGATGAAAGTAGTATTACCTACCTCATAGCACTGTTGTCATTACTGAGAAAATGTTTGTAAGCACTCCACACAATGCCTGACAAACAATTAAGTAGTCAATATACATCATCTATGTTGATGATCATTAAACACAGAATAGATCAAGAAGCAACAAATAGGAGCTTAAAGTGGTAGAGGCTCAAGCATTATCCTCCAAATGTTTAGAATGTTCACAATTCTTTTAACTGGTTCACCAATTACATAGTGATTAGTTCACCTGAAAACAACACAGTACACAGGCTCAACAGGTTGCTTGCACAGCAGGAGCAGGGAGAAGTATCTAAGGGTCCTACATATGAAGAGTGTCTTCCTCCTACTCTTCCTGAACTTTCTAATATTTGCATCACTTTTTAAAAGGTTTTTAAAAAAGAAGTATGTCATTTTATTGATTTGAGTGGAATTATAATTGAGGGTAGCAATGCTCTTTTTTTCTTTCCCCTATAGCAGGGGTGTCAAACTCATTTTCACTGGGCCCCACATCGGCCCCATGGTTGCTGTAAAGGGCCAAATGTAATTTTAAAACTGTATACATGTAACTACTTCTTAATTAGGGGCAAGTAGCTCGGCACTATCACCAAGTAGAAACAAGGTGCTGGGCCAGATAAAACAAGGTGGAGGGCTGGACTCAGCCTGCGGGCCTTGCATTTGCAAGGACCTGTGTCCTATAGAATGACGATTGTGATGACAGTGGTTCGGCATTCGGGTGGAGAATAGCTAACACAGGTTACATTTCTCAAGTGTGATGGTTACCAAATGCATTGCCTTGATTCATTTGTTTGTTTGATGAATCTATCACATAATAGTTCATTTATTTCATTCAAAAGAGTTTTTGGCCAATGTGCAAGATATGGAGATAGGAGCTCAGTGCCATCGCCTCCTGGCAGAAAGCTGGACTGTGGGAGGGGCACTTTTGTGATGAATGCGTGTTATAATAGAGAATAAAAA
The DNA here is from genome assembly GCF_021234435.1 of Artibeus jamaicensis. NCBI lineage: Eukaryota > Metazoa > Chordata > Mammalia > Chiroptera > Phyllostomidae > Artibeus > Artibeus jamaicensis. The sequence goes on from NW_026521883.1 coordinate 23,568,229, forward strand.
GTGTCCAGAATGTCTTCCTAGGCTAAGACCGTGACTTAACAAAACACATGTATACTGACTTTTCATGAACTGTGGCTCTAAAGGAAAAAGAAAACAAAGGCCCACATTGACCAGGGCTGCCCTGGGTGGACTGCAATATTTGGCTATCCACTGTTTCATTTGGCCCTGGAACCTGTGAAGGGCAGATCCTCCCCAGTGGGCACTAATTGACAGCAAGTTGCATCCCAAGTCCAACCTTCTGTGTCAGAGTCCTTTACAAAATGACCTTGAGTTACATCATTCCTTTTCCTGCTTCTTGCATAATCCTGCATTCTATCCTCTCCATCAAATGAACTCAATACTTTCTTCATATAATTGCCACTGCTCTTAAATTTGTGAGATTGTCTCCCCACTTTTCTTACCTCAAGGTTTTCCAGCGCTTACGATTATTCCATTTAAACTATTCCTAAAATACCAACAGACTTTTTCTAGGTATTGGAGAGTGAAGGAGTGAAGCCTTGAAAATGGCCCACTTGCCCTTTACCAGAAGACAGAAGCCAACCTAAGTAAGCTTACACCTTGTCCGCATCTCTCACTGGCTGCAGACACTTAGTTAAGTTACATAATACATGTGTGCCTTAGTTTCCTCATCTGTAAACTGAAGTTAATAAGATGCATCTTTCACAGGGTTGATATATGAGCCAATCCAATGCAATATGCTTGAAACAGTGTTTGGTACAGAATAAGCATCCAATTAATGCAGGCTATTTTCATACCTATTATAGTAGTGCCTCCAGAAAGGATGTAAATGCTTACTGCCTTGTTTGTAGGTTCTCTATTCAGAGTCATAGTATCTCACTATTTGAAAATTTTCCTTAAGGGTAAGAACTACGTTTATTCTTATAGTAATAATGTATACTTTAGCAGAGACAGGTAATCCAACACAATTCTAATGTACTAACCTTTTATGTATGTGATAAAATACACCAACGCTTACTATAATCATCAGTAAGGTTAAAATAGAACCACTTTCATCATAATTGGCATTCTATAGTAGAAGGAAAAAAGAGAATTGTTACTTTTTCATTTCAATGGGAGGACTTAAAACTATGGCAGATTGGGATTTGGATTTTCACACTAAGGCCAACATAGTAGGTGAAGCATCAGCAGTAATGGAAAGATATGAGGGCAATTTTTTCTTAAGATATTTTTCTTTTATAAACTATTATTGCCTTTTTTTGGTCTGAACATTTTAACACGTTCTAAAGGTGTCAGATAATTCAAAAAAGTTGCTTCAAAATCCTTTGAGCTCTAAACCTGATGCATCTTTTAAAACTGTTTCTTGTTGGATTAGAACATACAAACACCAAAGTGCACATTTCTTAAGTATATGATTTGATTAACTTTCACCCAGTGAACAATCCCATGACACCAGTTCCAGATCATAAATCAGAGCATGAGCAGCACCCCGGATGCTCCTCGGGCCCCTTTCATTTCCTACTGTCAAAAAAAGCCACTACCTTGATTTCTGACACCATCCATTCCTTTTGCCTCCACGTGGTTTATGACACTCATTCATATTGCACAGCCCCCAAGTTACTTGTAGATTAAAGTTGTAATGTAGCTTTCCTGTCAAAAGCCCACAGATCATTTGGTTTGTTCAGTGTGATCTCTGAAAATCTGAAGTGACTAAAAAACAGCTCGAAGGGAGACTGCATCTCTCTCCAGGGGCAATTTAAAAAAAAAATTAAATGCTGAAATGTAGCAAAGGGTAAAAAGAGTTTTGTTTGGGTTAATCTAGACTCCAATTATTGCTCTATTGCTCTGATATAAACTTCCAGCTTCCAGTTATATGTCTGTAAAAATAGAAATGAAAGAGTTTGACATTTAATGCAAGGATCAGGGCTGCATTTATAGAACTCCTCACTAGGTGCCTGGCATGTAGTTCAATAAAGGCTGTTAAAAGAGAGAAGACCCAAAACAGTAGTCCAGGAGTGTGGCGTGGGTATGGGAGGGAAGCTGCAAAAAAGTAAGGCAAATTTGTTTATATTTTTTTGCCTTAGTGAGACTTCTGGAATGATTCCATGGCTATGAGACTCGAGGATTTCTGATTACCAGCTGATCTTCTCTGTCTCTCTCCACTGGCTGCCTCCCTGAGTCACTGGATGGCCAACTAACGGTTTGGAGCCTGCCAGAGCTGGGGAGCCTGGCACAAGCTGTTGGCTTGTCAGATATTAGAGGTGACTCTTGCAATGGTTTCAGGATTATGGACACTGGGATCTAAATAGAAAGATAAAATGTTGAGTGCACTTTTGGAAAGAGATCTGAAAGCCCAGTAAAAGGCTTGTCCTTCTCCCATTTTATGTTGGGCCCAAACATTATGTTCTAGTCACATACCAAATGTTTTTATGAGGAGAAAAAGGGAGCAGTTAGCTACAGGGGGTCCTTGGTCTCTCAGAAGTGTCTTCACTTTGTCAAAGCTGAACTGGGAGTTTTTGAGTATGAGCCCAGGCTTGTCATCAGAAAAGCAGAAGGGCTCAGTCCAACATTATTTCATGAAAATGTTAAAGGGAGATGCCCGTATTGTCAGTTTAAATACAAGAGTTATAGTTTTACTTTGGAAAGAAGTCAATTATATTAATCTCTCTCTTGCTCTCAAGGTGAAGGGGAGAGTAGTGGCAACGTCCCAGATTAACAGTGCTTCTTCCCAGAAATTCCTTTTGAAATAGCTTCAACTGACTTTGGCTATAGTTTGTAATAAAAGAAAATTATGGTAGAGCAATGAACAGTAAACAGTTCCTATGCCCCACACTGGAGTATGCCAGAAGGCAGAAAGCAGTAGAGCTTTGTAAAAAAGTGGTATTTGATGTGTGAAGGCAAACTACTTGGGATTTACCTAGTTTTTCATCTGTTTTCAGTGCTGCTAGTGCTAAGTAGATATTCAGATGAGGTTTACTGTCCACTCAAACTAGACTACTTATTTATAATCTAGTCAAAATGGGATTACGGAGAAAATCTGGACTGTGGGCTCTGTGAAATTCGTGATGATTATGATGACAATTATGGTGATAATGATAATTGTAAGAAAAGGAGGAAGGAGAATAAAGGCAGAAAGAGAAGCAGCGGCAATATAAGATCAACCAACAGGTATTGTGCAATTACAAAGTACCAGACACTGCAGCAAATTAGTTACATCATAGACTATCTCATGTAATACTCTCACCAACTCTATGAGACAGGTACTATTATTGTGAACCTCCTTTAAGAGCTAATGAAACTGGGACTTCCAGCCTCCAAGATAGACGTATAGATAGATACACTTTGCCTGTTTGCACAACCAAAAGAAGGACAACAACAAGTTTAAAGAGAAAAAGTAACCAGAACTGCCAGAAAATCAAACTGTATGGAAGTCTGACGACCAAGGGGTTAAAGAAGAAGCACACATCCAGACCGGTAGGAGGGGTGGCAACTGGGCACTGGGGTGCAGAGGACTCACAACTGGCACAGCAGGCAGTCCTACATCTGCACGCAGATAAGCCAGGAGGAACAAACGGGGAATGAGACAGACTGTGCAACTCAGGATTCTAGCGTGGGGAAATAAAGCCTCAAAACCTCTGACTGAAAAATCCTGTGGGGTTGAGGCAGCAGAAGAAACTCCCAGCCTCACAGGAAAGTTTCTTGGAGAGACCCACAGGGTCTACCCACCTGGGAATCAGCACCAGAAGGGTCCAGTTTGCTGATGGATAGCGGAGGAAGTACCTGAAAGCTGGTGGAGAGCTGAGCAAGTGGCATGGTTCCCTCTCAGACCCCTCCCTGACATATGGCTCTAGAACTGCAGCCAAGAGGGTTGCCCCGCCCAAGTGAATCCTAAGGCTCCGCCCCTTACTACATTACAGTCACATCAAAAGAAACAAAAAATAGCCCAAATGAAAGAACAGATCACAGCTCCAGAAAAAATACAACTAAGTGATGAAGAGATAGCCAACCGATCAGATGCAGAGTTCAAAACACTGGTAATCAGGTTGCTCACAGAACTGGTTGAATATGGTCACAAAACAGAGGAAAAAAAGTGAAAGCTATGAATAGTGAAATAAAGAAAAATGTACAGGGAGCCAACAGTGATGAGAAGAAAACAGGACTCAAATTAACAATTTGGAGCAGAAGAAAGAAATAAACATTCAACCAGAACAGAATGAAGAAATGAGAATTCAAAAAAATGAGAAGAGGCTTAGGAACCTCTGGTACTACTTTAAATGTTCCAACATCCAAATGATAGGGGTGCCAGAAGGAGAAGAGGAAGAGAAAGACATTGAAAACTTATTTGAACAAATAATGAAGGAGAAGTTCCCCACTCTGGGAAAAGAAATAGACATCTAGGAAGTCCAGGAAGCTCAGAGAGTCCCCAAAAAATTGGATCCAAGGAAGCACGCACCAAGGCACATCATAATTACATTAGCCAAGATTAAAGATAAGGAGAGAATCTTAAAAGCAGCGAGAGAAAAGGAGACAGTTACCTACAAAAGAGTGTCCATAAGACTATCAGCTGATTTCTCAAAAGAAACCTTACAGGCAAGAAGGGGCTGGAAAGAAGTATTTAAAGGTCATGAAAGCCAAGGACCTACACCCAAGATTACTGTATCTAGCAAAGCTATCATTTAGAATGGAAGGGCAGATAAAGTGCTTCCCAGATAAGGTCAGTTAAAGGAGTTCATCATCACTAAGCCCTTATTACATGAAAGGTTAAAGGGACATATCTAAGAAAAAGAAGATAAAAAGTACAAACAGTAAAATGACAGCAAACACAACTATCAACAACTGAACCTAAAAAACAAAAACAAACTAAGCCAATGAATAGATCAGGAACAGAATCACAGAAATGGAGATCACATTGTATCCTGATTACCAGTGTTTTGAACTCTGCATCTGATTGGTGGGGGAGGAAGAGAATGGCGGAAAAGGTACTGGCACTAAGAAGCATGAATGGTAGGTACAAAACAAACAGGGGGAGGTTAAGAATAGCATAGGAAAAGGAGAAGCCAAAGAACTTGTATTTACGATCCATGGACATGAACTAAGGTGGAGAAATGATGGTGGGAGGGCAGGTGTAGGGTGGAGAAGAATAAAGGGGAGAAAAAAAATGGGACAACTGTAATAGCATAATCAATAAAATATATTACAATAAAAAAGAGCTAATGAAACTGAAAGGTACAGAGGTCAAATAATTATGAGGGATGACACATGCATTCCCAGTCCTGAGCCTATGCTGTTATTTCTTTACTGCCTCCATGGGAAGACAGAGCCTTACTGGCTGCCCTTTTTCTGCTTGGAGCTTAACTGGCCAAGCAGTCAGCATTAAATCTATTTCTTAATGAAATTTTATCCTAGGCATCTAAACAGATGAACAAGGGTCCTTTGCGATCTGGCCCTACCCCACCTTTTATCTGTATTTTTCATTACACCCATTCATGCCTGTGGCCACTGCTCCATTGTTTTCTAACTATTCCCTTTACAAGCTGTCCTCTTTATTACCTTATGTCTTTCTTATTACACAAGGATTCCTCTGCCTGAAATTCTTCATTCACTTTATGTAATACCTACTCATCCCTCAAGACCAAGGTCTAATGTCATCTCTTCTGTAAAGTCTCCCTTGATTCCTTCAAGCAGAGTTAATAACTCTCTTCTCTGTTTCCCAGCAGCCCGCTATACCACAAATAGAGTGGTAGGGTGTTCAGTGCACTTTTTCTGTCTTTACATATTTGCCTTTGTCAAAGTTCTTTTTGAAAGGCAGAAAAGGCACTGTCACCTCTGTTTTCTGTGTTATTGAATAGATTGCCTTCATCCCTGTAGGAGAACAGACATGCCTAGAGCTGTCACATATGACCACGTAGATTTTAAATCACACAAGTCCAGGGGGCACCATCCACAAAGATTACAAATGTCATCGGAACAAATGTAAATGGAACACACAGCCGGGCATCAACAATAAGGTATTTGAAAATGTGAATGCATATGGTACAGATGGACTAAGAGCTGCAGCACATAGCATCTATATAAGTAACAGATCAGAGTAACAAGATTCTGACCTTCAATCCAAACCTTCTTTGTCATTTATGACCAGTTATACATACCCCAGTCTGAATAAAACACTGATGCTAGAAAGAGTGTGGTCAGCTTGTAATTGACCCAGATCATAATGTGAACACCTCCTAAACAAAATACACTGCAGAAAAATCTCAGTGGATTCTGTTTCTAATATGCTGTTTGCATTTGCTTAAGCCTGGGCAGACTAGCTTTATCATAAAGGAGAGATTAGATGCTGATGTTAGAAACATGTTGCTATTACTAAAAGAAGAGCTATTCACAGCTGTTGTATTGCCCTGGTGGAGTTATTTAGGCTTCAGTGGGGTTTTTCACTTGCAGGAGTTCCTAGGCACAGGTGTAGCTGCAGAAAGGTGAAGATTAGCCACACATCCAGCAAAATATGAAACCCCAAGGTGAGGCAGGAGTGCATACCCTAAGGAAGAGAGAAAACAGTGAAACAATGTGTAATGTATAAATAAAAGCAGCCTTCCTGCTTTGACTTTGCTTAGCCTGGCTGTCATCGTAAGGCTGATGATCAGCAGGTTGTCCATTTCACTCAAGTCCATTCCTAATGAAGGATCTATCTGTGGGATACCTTCCCTGAGCCTTTTAAGGCCCTTCCAGGCCAGCTCAAGGGCTAATGATTAGAGGCTGCTTTTAATTTCCTCCCTGCTTCCCTTTTGTTATCTTGCTGCTTGCCAGAATCTCTCAGATGCTTGTACTTGATGGATTCTGTGGAGATAAAGATCGGGGTAATTTCTTGCCTAGGATGCTTTTCTTTTGATCTTTTGAGGTTTTATTTTTGCACTTTGTAGTGTGGCACTCCTGCTGTGTAGCCAGATGTGCCCAGATTCTACTGAGATGCGGCCCAGAACACACAGACCAAGCAAGACTCTTAAGTGATGGGCAGAATCATTTTTGTCCTGGGCGGAGAACAAGAGCGGGGAGTGAGGGATGAGGGGACAGGAAGTAGCTGTGAGGCTTAAGGCAGGCAGAGAAGACTTTGGGAGAAGAACAATGAAGGGATGCCCTGCAGTGGAGAGCTGACCTGCTGCCTGTTCTACTCTCCGTGTTAAACAACATACTTCAGGGGTCCAGAATGTATTTTATGTTGGTTACGTAAAAAACAAATACCAGCTCCTGTATAAAATTCCACCTTTGCAGTGCAGGGCTATAAATAACGGCAACTAAGCTGCTCCTTCCCCAGCATCTTGCATGTTGACCCTGAGCAAGCCCCTGGAGCTAGTTTATTTGAACTAAAAATAAAAATATCCTTTAGAACTTTTCTCCTCTGGTGTCTTGCATCTTTCGAGTGACTGATTATGAGACAAACGGTTGTGTAGGCCGTGGTTATTTCCCACCGTGATAATATAATACCACTGGCTCCTGCTGCCCACGACTACTTTTGACCTGGAGCTCCAAAAGTATGACAAGAGTTCCACTCCTACTCTGCCAGGACTCCTTGAGACATTTTTGTTTCAGAACAAGCGTAGCTGAGCTATCTTGCTCGCTCTGCCGACCCTGGCTCCTGCCTGGGAAGTAATGTCTCAATTTTGTGACCTTCCTTCCTAGAGTGCCCAGGCACACCCTCCACTCGGTTGCATGCTGTCTTCCTCACATCTTTCACCGTCCCCTTGATGCCTTCCCAACGACTAAATCACCTCCTTGTCAACACTTTTCTTACACTTTCTTTTAACAAATATTCTGCAACTTGACTTGAACTACAGGTCTCGTTCTGCTTTTCTGGGTGATGGAGGCAGGTCCAGCTTCATGGGCCATTGTTCAGAAGGATCCTGTGCTTGGTTCAAGACAATGTGGCTTAATGTCACCATCAGAAAATTCTTCATACTTTTTGCAAAGGCAACTCCACAAGTTACTTCTCCAGTCCTGAACTGGGGAGTGTATTCCCCCACCCTATCCCACCTCAGAAAGTGGACTCAGACTCATAGATATCCCCCCCATATGGCCTACTTTCTGCTAGGGCCATACTAGGTGTTTCATGAATGTTTAATTTGGGGGAAGTGTTCTTAATATAGTGGCTAGGAGTTCAGACTCTGAAACCAGATGCTTAGGTTCAAATTTCAGACTCTGCCACTTACTAGCTCTGTGACCTTCATTTTCAAAACAGAATAATAATAGTATCCGTCTCATAAGGTTTTTGTAAGGATAAACTGACTTAACACATATAAAATTCACATGTTTCCTGGCGTGTAGTACAGAAATGCTGTGTGTTAGCCACTATTACTATTGTTGTTATTTGGAGACCTTTCCTTTCTAATTGAATTTGGTCCAGATATGGAAGGGGAGCAGTGTTCAGACAGTTTCCTGAAGAAGTCAGACAGCTTCAGTAGGCTCTGAAGGGTTTGGTTATTGGTCAGAAAGAACCTTCATTTTCTCCCAAGAGCAAATGAGCAGCATGAGGTCATCACCTCTGGAAGTTCCCACTGGCCCTAATTCAACACACTCAGCTCTGTCTCTTGGCCGGTCTTCCCATAACAGGGGCTCCTCCCCAAGGAGAGAAAAATGACTGTGTATTGACAGCAGCAACTCAGAGGCCTGCAGCTTCTGTTTTTGCTGCCCTTCCCCTGACCAGTCCCTGGGGGGCTTCATTATGGTTGGCTGAGGCCACTGCTCTCCTCTCCAAACTGGTGGTTAGAAGGCTCCAGTGAGGGCCACTCTGCTTTCTCCACAGTGATTACTATGATCTTCAAGAAGCTTAGAGTCTAAAGCAGATTGTTTGGGGGCTGGTAAACCCGCACAAGTGCCCTGTGCAGAGTAGGACAGCAAGCATCACTGACTGTGAGACTGGGACCCTGAGAGCCCAGAGGTCAAAGTCATGCTGGTAAGGGGGAAGAACTGGAATGGTTCTGTTAGGGCAAGGTCATTGATAAAGATGTTTATCCCTGGAAAACAAGAATTCCCATTCTTGCTATAGAATCATGAGGTTCCTTGTTTATGAGTGCACCCAGCATTCTGTTTATCCACTTTTCTGTCCAACTTATTATTTTATGTTCATCTTATTATTTTAATAGAGCTTCACCCAGTCAGGTGTGTGTCTGTTTCCTCGTGATGACTTCCAGCTGCTCCCACAGCCAGCTCTGTCCCCCATTTCTCTTCATTTTTCCTTCCTCTCCACACACTCACTCCCTGGCCTTCATTGCAGTTGCTTGTGACATTTCTCCTTGCCAATTAAGGCAGGACACTCAGATTTCAGTAATTTAGAAGGACCACAGAAATTAATGTTTTCTAATAAAGGGGGGGACATATTTATGAAGCCTAATTCACTCTAACAAGCTCATTTTTGTTTTAATGTTTTTAAATCTTGGTAATTCAATGAAATTGGAGGTCTTCTGGAGACCGTTACAAGGATAATTATAGACTACAGTTTGTTTTCCAGCCCCAGCTTTATGAAAACTCAGAGATAATGGTGTAATGCAGCAGAGCTTCTGGGACTTTGTAAAAAGAAAAGGTATAGTCGTGGTGATACTGGGAACAGTGGAAGCCAGAGGCTGGGCGGAGTGAAGGGAGTGGGTGGTAGAGGCACTTGGGTCCAGCGGAAAAGCACATACAAGGGAGGCAGGTTTCCTCCACTCACTTATTCATTCATCCCACGAATCTGCACTGGGCAGCTGCTAAGTGGCTGGCACTGTGCTGGACCTTGGGAGTCACGCTAGGGAGCAGGCAGCCTGAGTTCCTGCCATCAGAGAATTGCCAGTCTGGTAGACAGGCAGTAAGTGATTCTTAGTGAAGTTTGAACGGAAAGGGGAATTGGAAGGCTTTCTAGTCCAACCTTTCCATTTTATAAAAGGAATACCATGAGGTACAGGATTGGCAGAAGTCATTGTGAGCAATGAGACTTATACCCAGATCTCCTGATTTCTACTTTAATGCTGTTTTACCCCTTTTGATATGACTCGAGGAATGCTAAAATGTTGCCTCACATTTCTCCATCAGTGGTTTGCCATGGGACATGAGGTTCCTACTGCTGCTGTTCCTTCCTGAGGGGACATGCAGAAGGGACTGGCCAGGGGGATGTCACAGAAAGAAAGAGAGGTCATCTCTCCAGCACAACTAAATCCTGAAACAGAACTAGATCCTGAAACAGAGCGGCTACCATGGAAGTGCCAGGATGGCGCTTCAGGCCTTCGGGTTCCAGGATGAAAGGTGAGGAAGAAGAGAGGGATTGCGAAAGGGCCTCATAGTTACCAAGCACCTATATGACACATATGCTTCCATGAAGAATCCTCAGGACAATCATGTGGGTTAAGTTTTTCCTGTTTTTGCCCAAGGGAGTCACTAATTGCCAAGAGGGAAAGTTAGGTTGGCTGGTTTCAAATAGAAATACATGAGGTCTGTCCAGAAGATCTCCAGCCATGTAATATGAAAAATAGAGACATTTATTGAAGATACAAGATACAAGAAACATTGTACATAGGACAATGAATCCTCAGTCCCCTTCAAAGTAGGCATCTCGGGACCTCACACAGTTCTCCCAATAGCCATCAGCTGCCCTGTCATATTTTCTTGAATCTCATTAATGCTCTGAAGTCTTTTCCCTTTCAAAGGTAATTTTAGTTTTGGGAAAAGCCAGAAGTCATAGGGTGTCCAATCTGGGTTGAAAGGCTGCTGAGTCACCTGGGCAATTTGATGTTTTGCTAAAAACTCTGCAGGAGACATGATGCATGAGTGGGCACATTATTGCAAGGAAGTTGCCAATCACCAGTTGCCCATAGCTGTGGCCTTCTGGATCATCTGAATAGTTTCCTTGGAGTAATGTTCAAGCTTAATGTAAAATTTGGTGCAGGTTCATTGCTCTACTTGCTCAGTCATTTTGAATGTGATGGCCACACAGTACATGTGCTCACTCAATGACATCTACTGCCCCCACTGACTAGTACAGTGAAGTCATCATTGTTCACGCACATGCACTCCAGTCCACTCTCACTGGCTGCCAGATTACATTGATGTCATGCAAACTATTCTCGTATATTAACAATGGCTGGACATTTTTTCTGAACAGACCTTATATGTATGAATACATATTTCAAATATCCAGTCCACCACTCTGATAAAATTTTCCAGTTACATGGTTTCCTACAACTTTGGGCTTTATTATAGCCTTACATTTTAGATTACTGTATTTTATATTTATTTCATTTATTTAAATATTTTTTAAAAATTAAAGTACAGTTGATAATCAATATTATATTAGTTTCAGGTGTGTAGCATAATGACTAGAGATTTATATAACTTATGATTTTCCCCAGTAAGTCTAGTACCCATCTGGCACCATACATAGTCGTTATAATATTATTGGCTACATTACCTATGCTGTACCATATACATCCCTATAACTATTTTTTAACTGTCAGTTTGTACCTTTGGTAGGATTGCAAACTGGTGCAGCCACTATGGAAGACAGTATGAAGGATCCTCAAAAATTTTAAAAATACAACTACCATATGATCCAGCAATTTCAATTCTGGGTATGTATCTGAAGAAATCCGAAACATTAATTTGAACAGATATATGCATCCCTATGTTCATTGCAACATTATTTACAATAACAATTATATGGAAGCAATCTATATGTCAACTCATAGACAATTAGATAAAGAAGAGGTGGTGCACATATACAAGGGCCATATGGTATTACATGGCCATAAAAGAGAATGAAATCTTACTATTTGTGACAACATGGATGGACCTAGAGGGTAAAATAAGTCAGAAAGAGAAAAACAAATGCCATATGATTTCATTTATGTGTGAAATCTAAAAAAACAAATAAATGAATAAACAAAACAGAAACAAACTCATACATAGAGCAAACTAATGGTACCCAGAGGGGAGGCAGGTTGGCGAGCTAGGTGAAAAGAAGAAAGGGATTAATAATTACAAATTTATTTTATTTTTGACTGCTCTCAAAATATAATAAAAGATCTATAAACATTTGTAAATCAGTGGAGGTGGTTGAATAGAACCTATTCTGAACTGTCATGCGAGGAGTATGAAGTCCTCCTGAATTATTCTTTTTGTAAGTCTGCACTTTCACAGTTTGGGTTTTCTTAAAAATAGACACACTTGCTTTCTATTAGCAATTGGTAAATTTTCTTGCCTTACACCTATAGTCTAATGCTGTACCATGCAACAGAACTCTGTATAATAATGGATGTGTTTAAAACTTGTGCTGTCCAATATGGTAGCCACTAGACCCATGTGACTACTGAGCACTTGAAATGTGACTGGTATGATGGAGAAACTGATTTTTTAAAGTCTGCTGATTTTAAATGGCTGCATCATGGCTGATGGCTAACATATTGGATAGCACAAGTCTAAAAGGTTCTGTAAATGTAAATGCTTCACGTAGACCTATGCATATCTGTTAAGCAAGCTCAGTGTGTACCGGGAGAAACTGAAGAATGCTGGCACTGTGATATGAAGACACAAATGTCAGGAGAAAACCAGGGTAATAGCTTCAATAACATCCAGACATCATTAGTGGACTTAAGGATTCATTAAGTTGCAGAATCCCTTCACTGGTGAGCAGAATGCACTTGTCTGATATGGCTAGCTGTGTTACATTATTATATGGGCAGAATGAGCATGCTGGAAAAGTTGTATCTTTGTTTAGAAGGCTAGGGGGAGAAAAAACAACCTCTTAGCCTGAGGGACCATGTCAAACACAGAGCATTTCTGAAATCTCCTTTAGACCCAAATCACACCATGCATTGCCTGTGGATGTGAATGCAATCCAGCTTTGCACTGTCTTTGAGGCTAACCACATTAGAGTTTGCTTTAGAGCTTTTGTTTTCTCCTTCTCCAGCTGTTTGGTCTCCTCCAAACCATGTTAAGTTTCACAGTGCTCCTAGTAAACTTGTTATAAGACTGAAGCATATTTTATAGAAGAATCTCTGAATGAAAAGCTATTATAAGCCAACGAAAAAAGTGATCATCACTTTTTCATTTTCTCTTTTATATTTTCATTCTGTCAAGTAGGTACTAATCCCTGCAAAAAAATTTAGTTGGTGTAATCTAATTATTTGAATTTTTAAAATAACTTTCAGTAATTGAAATATATAATTAATACATCTTGTAATTACATAGCATCTTCTCTCAGAAGCCTAACTCTTGATGCTCACTGTGCTTCATTCTTGGAGAGCAGAAGAAAAGGGAATCCCTCCCCCTCTTCTCTCTCTTCCACTCTCCATATTCCACGTGAATACCAATTTCCCACTGTGTATCAGGAACTGCTCTAAGAGGTGTACATGTATTAGCTCATTTACTCTTCACCACAGCCCTTATGAAATCACTACTATAGATGAGGAAACAGAGGTACAGAAAGACCAAGGAGCATGATTACTCAATAAATATCAATAGGTGCCATGTACACACATGCCTACCACTGTGCTAGGTGTCATTGGGTACAGGTTCTTACCCTCAAGTTATTTTTGGTCCAGAAAGGCGAGAAGACATGTGTCTGTCTGGCTAAGATTCAAAGAGATGACATGATAAATTCCATATACAATATCATGGCAGACCAAGTATAGTCAAAACTAGAGCTGTCCTTTAAGATGAGAATGAAAATTTGTTTCTTCTCTCTGACCTTGGGAGGCCTACAGGTCCGAGTGAAGACTGTACTCCCCAGAGATGGACACCCTGTACATTTATGTTGAAAACATGAAAATCTCATGAAATACTTTACTGTTCTTATGCATAAAACGTCTGGTGCCATGATGCCCCGTTGAGCCCTGCCTCATGGTGTCCATAGTGTTTTTCTCTGAGACTGATGAATTCCAGACCTCCACCCTCATGGGTGTTGAAAGAGCCCCATTCGCACATTACCACTTCTGCCCTAGAAAATAAACTACAGCCGGGTGGTCTCCTACCACTTCAGAAACCAGAAAAGTGGAACATAAAAAGATGACTCAGACAGCTTTCCAAGGGTAAGGGAATAGGAAGTGTATTCTTTATTATCCCAGTCCGTTCTTTTCACTTCTCTGCAAGAGACCATTGTAAGCTCCCCTGTTTATACGGGGATCATCACTGGGAAGCAATTACTGTAAAAGGGTAAATCTCTATTCTGCCACTTTATTGGTACTTTAAAAATATTTCTGTATAACTAAACTGAAGGGAAAGGGGAAACAAAAGTTGTTGTGCAGAAAAAGACAGATTGTGAATTTAAGAAAGGTCCAGAAAAAAATGGTGATTATGACAGCATCCACAGCTGGTCTTCCAGGGGTTATGGTGATCATTCTCCACAGGAAAATAACTACTAACCACCCAAGGCCACTACAACCATTTCATCCTAAGACATGGGCAGCTCTCTTTCACATGCAGTGGCCATATAACCTTTGGACGGGCAAACAAAGAGTTTGGAGAACAGCATCATTTGCCTATAGGGATAACTCAGAGACCTGGCATAGAATAAATGGTGAGACTCTGGGAAAATGATTCTCTAAAAATCCCCAAAGTCTGTAGAAATATGGACTTTGTCTAAACTGAGTTTAAATATACTTAGTCAGTTTGCAATATATTAGAAAATGTTGTTATGGTACACCTTCCTCTTAAGGAAGATACATTTGTGGAGAGGATTTCCCACCAAAACCACCTTCTGAATTGGATCAACTGATGACATTGCTAATAGCTCTGGAGGGTTAGTGTCTGATGTTACTATGTAGATGCAACAGAGAGTTATGTACAGGTTTAGGCATTTGTTAGGTTCCTCTGGTCAGCTATTGGGTGGCTCACTTGGCATTTTAAGGTGTTTTTTTTGAGGGGAGAGGTTACCAAAATGTCATGCATGGCCCCCATTTTATGTAAACATGAAAATCTGTTCATTCAGGTAGAGGGGATTTGAAGATTATCTGCCCATTTGACACAGTCAACATCTCTGTTCTCCTACATAACCATAAACAATTAAGGTTTAACCTTAATGTCTTTCATAAATACAATGAAATAAAATGGCTTGGGGTATAATTACAAATGAGCAGAGAACTGAGAGGGGCTCTCCCAACAAACCCTGGGGCTTTCCGGAGGGAAGGAAGAGTGGGTGGATGGACAGGGAGATGAGGGAATACATGGATGCTTGTACAGGCTGATGGACTTCTTGAACAAGATGCCACACCTTTACCACTGTGCTTGTTCATTTCTTCTTTACCCTTCTGTGAAACGAGAGGGATGGAGGCATGGTCCAGCTCTCACATCCCATGACCACACCTTGTAAAGATATTTTGTTCCCTCTCTTCTCTCTCCTCTTCACCTTTCCAATAGCATGTACACTGGAGAACTGATCCTTCAAATCTAGGCTGAAAATTTCCTAACCCTCCCAGAATTACTTGTGTTCTCATGTGTTCCTATGTGACTTCTGAGGCATTTGCCATATTTTAGAATGTTCAGTGCATAATGATAGCCTTCTAGACTGTGGAGATCTTCTGTTCTTCTTTTGGGACTATTTTGTCTAATTTCTCTGGAACTGTGTAGAAACTGAGTAGGTACTTAATCACAATTGTTGGAAACAATTTTCTTCTATTTATAAATTTAGATTTTTTAAAAAAATATTGTTGTTCAATTACAGTTGTCCCAATGTTTTCCCCGTTGCTCTCCCCTGCCCCACCCATCCCACCCTGACCTCCTGATCCTACAGTAAATACCCACCCTGTCCTCCATGTCCATGGGTCCTTTATACATGTTCCTTGATTAGACCCTTCCTCTTCTATCCCCCCTTATCCTCCTCCCTACTCCCTTCTGGTCACTATCAGTTTGTTCTTTATTTCTATTTTTCTGGTTCTACTTTGCTCATTTGTTTGTTTTGTTGACTAGCTTCCATTTATAGGTATTTGTCCCTCACCACCTGACTTATTTCACTTAGCATAATGCTCTCCAGTTCCATCCATGCTGTTGTGAAGGGTAGGAGTTCTTTCTTTCTTTCTTTCTTTCTTTCTTTCTTTCTTTCTTTCTTTCTTTCTTTCTTTCTTTCTTCTGCATAGTATTCCAACTTTTTATCCTTCTCTCCTTGCCTCTCTCAAATGAACATTAAAAGGATGAAGAGAGGAGAAAAGGGAGAGAGAGAGAGAGATGGAAAAAGGAGGGTTCAATACAATAGGAATACCAAAATACCCAAGGATGAGGGAGGTAGCCAATTATTACCATTTTTTTCCCAGAATTTTCCTCTGGATTAGACTGTCCCATCCCCATTTGGATATTTAAAATTCTAAGGCTTTTCTTCCTCCAAGGTCCTATCCAGAGCAGAGTGTCTTGTTTAACTAGAAACACTATAAACAGTGCTCTTGGAAGAGCAATTTAAAGCAGCAAAATGTTGCCCCTAAAATTGTTTTTGTAACTATAATTTTTGCATTAGAAAATCATGGCCTTCTAATTTACATGCCCTCCTAGAGCGAATGTCTGATCCATGGTGATCTGCAATGTAAATCACGAGGAAGCTGCTGCTGTTCCATTTAAGAGTAGTTCTTGAACTAAGTAGTCAAGTGTATTGGGTTTATTTTTCCTTCTCAGAGCTGATTTAGAAGCTATTTAAGTGGCTAAGGACAGTCCTGAGAGGAAAAGCACATGGAAAGGCGGTTTATTGAACATAGCAAAACTAAGGGGCTGGAGCAGGTATCTGTCTCCCAAAAGACTACAGTCAATGGTGAATGCACCACTGAAACATTCTCTTCACACACGTACGTGTACATGCAGCCTTTACTCTGACAGTTATTTAATCTGGGTAATTTTCCACCTCTACTCTTTGATTCCTGAATATTTTTCTTAGGCAACATCAGTTGCAAACAAAACATAAAGCTTTTCACTTTGATTTAGAAACAAATGGAAAAGCAACAGCTACAATGGGACATTTTTGAGGAGAGAAAATTGTCAGCATCCACTATTTTCTTTTTAATGTAATTTTTGTTTTAACACTTAAATATCATGGTTGTCTTGCCTGTATTCAGTTTTTGCAATTGTTCTTGCAGCCTGCCATTTGCATTGTACCTCGACGCTCTCCTTCCCTTCTGCTCCCACTTCCTTCTACAGCCCCATCAAGCTCTTCCTCTTCCTCCTCTAACCTGAGCACCGAGTTACACCTCTCAGGGGAGTAAGGTCTGAAAAGGTGGAACTTTGGTACACAAGCTTACAGTCTGATGCCCCAGATGAGAAATCCTAAACCTTTGCCATCTTTAATCACATGAATTCAAATAGACCTCCCTGGCCCCTTAAATCTTCTCTTAAGTTGGTTTAAAATGTTTTTGGAAAAAAAAGATGAATTTATTGGAACAGGTTCAGAAATTATGAAATGATTTTGTCCATTAGGGCTGGACACACACATTTTAGGCAGCTTAAAGCTGTTAAACAAACACACTGTCACTTTTTTTCTTTCTGTACCAGCCAGCAACTGAGACACAATGTGGACTGCAAACCTTTTGCCGACCACATAAGTGTCCTCTGTGCAGAATGGCAAGCTGCCACTTCTAACCATGACTGTGTGCCTGTATCAGCACTGGCACCACCCGGCTAATTCACCCTAACCCCCTCTTACTGGAAGGGGACACGCTAACTGAAACATTGTACAGAAAGGACTTAGTCTGGTTCAATGGTAAATCTCATGTTGTTTTTCCTTTGCCAAGTAACACTAGACTCCTAATCTTAAATTTCAACATCAAAAGATCATGAAGGGACTGGGAGCTGGGAGAGATCAGCTAGCCACAAAAATAATTGGTTGTGATTTGTAAAAGTTAAACACAAAACATAAAATTAAAAGCAAGGAAGAAAATGTCAACTAGTCAAATAACTGATAGCAAAGCAAAAACCAAAACAAAATGACAACAACCGCCCCCCACAAAACCTTAATTAAAAAAAAAATTCTTTATGTGAAGGGCTAAAGGAACTGAGAATGCTTATCTTGTAAAAGAAAATTATAGGAAGGCTTGGTATGTGGGAACAAGAAAACCTCAGTTGTCTTTGAATGGCTAAAGTACTGCAGCTGGAAAGAGGGAGCAGGTTCAATGTATGTGGCCCCAAGGCGAAGAACCAGGTGCAATGAGGGGAAGATACAGGAAGCTAGCTTTTGAGAATGGTAAGCACATCGGATGAAAGTCCATAGTAGTCAGGCCTGCACAGTGATGCAACAGGGCATCTTGGTGGAAGACATGGTGGAGAATGAAGCCTCTAAGTTTGTTCAGGAAAAGGCTGAATGAACACCAGGGAATAAATTACTAAAGCTCCTTCTTCCTTTTATGAATCTAATGGTATGATGGAGGGAGCACTGGGCCAGGAGTCAGAAGCCCTTGCTTTGTCACTTCATGGTTAAATAATATTGAGTAAATCAGTTAAACCCTTGGGACTTCAGCCTTTTCATCTTCAAAATGAGAGACTTAGATGTGCTCTTCTGTACAGAGTCATTCCAGCTCTCATAATATCCTATTACTATTTCTTTATGCTTTATTTCTACTACCTATACACAAAAATCGGTGACTTAAGTATCATGCAGATACAATTTGGGCATAGTATTTGAATGTGCATTTCCCAAATTTTACTCTTGCCATACAGAATTCGTAAAAGCATTACCCTTATTCGTTCCAGTGAAAATTCCTCTTGTAACCAGAGGTGCTTGAGGATTTCGGTCAACCTCTTTCTGGCAAAGGATATGGCTACATTTGTTCAAGAAGTCGTAAGTAATAGAGAGGGGAAAAATGTATGATACCCGACTAGGATTAGAGTTTACTGGTTTTATTGATGGCATTCACTTTGAACAACACACATTCTCCTGTGTGTTGCTCAAAGTAAAATAGAGAACCACGAAAAAGATTCAGACTATCTTCAGCTATTGCAAGAAACAAGATAAGGGTTCAGTGAAGCATAGTAGTATTTTTTTCTTTTCCTAAGATAGAGGAACCACAAGATGAGATATTGACAAATACTCTGCTACCATGGTAAAATCTCAATTACTGTTCTATGCCCACCCCTGAACTCTCACATTCATCTTATTCTTTGCATTTTCTTCTCCAACCCATTTAACATATACACCTGGATCAAATCACTCAGGAAATATTTCATTTAAAACATTATAATGAGATGGTATGATCAAATCTAAAGGAAGAATATTTGTGGCTCTATATTCTTTGTACACTGGGAAGAGTAAAAAATGGAATTACTAGAATCATGAGCAATCCACCTCTCTGTTGAGAGGCATTATAACTTTCAATGGCGATGGTGACCTTGTTTACATCTGCTTGTACTCTTAAATTGTGAAAGGGTGTAGCCTCAAAAAAGGCTTATTGAGAAAAGTAACAGCATACCAAAGACCATAGAATGATGTCAAAAGTTACCTTAGAAACTAAGAGTAAGAGAGACAGAGTTTATCAGTGGAGATGATTTCAGAATTGCACAAAAAAGAACTAAATAATATTTAAAATTCTGGTTTCTTATAAACATATTTTTCAAAGTCTTGATAATCTTTCCCACAATTTATTTAAGATATATCCTTCATAATTGTCAGCACATACCTTGTCTCTATGTTAACGACTTCAATTTTAAAAAAGAAAGATTCTGCATGCAATAGTCTGGACAACCTTACCCAATATTTTACACAAATGACACAAAATTGGCTACATTACTGTCCTTAGGAAAAGGACATTCTGCTTGTTCTTTCCTGACAGATTTCTGCTTTCTACCTTTCTAAGGCACTGTGCCAGGTGCTGTGGTAAACTGAAAGATAAGATTAACACTTCACCAACCTCAAATAATTTATTATCAAGCTGGGAAGATCAAATTTGTAATAAAATTTAAAATAATTTGATAAAGGAAGTATAAATTTACAGGTTGGAGAGGCCAATTCTGCTAGACAAAAATCAAAGAACTCTTTGTGGAGAAGGTAGTGTATGACCTTAGTGTGACACATTGCTAATGAGAACAGCATGTGGAAAGGCACCAGGGTCCAGGGTGAAGGGCACTGGGGATGTGTCTCCTTTTTAGAAGTATAGATACAGGGAGAAGTGGAAGAAATCATGATCTACCATTTATGCCAGAAAAAATAATTTAGTTTTTATTTGGTTGACTTGACCTTGCTCATTATGGTTAAGGTACTCCTAAATGGAATGCAGGTCTAAAACAATCTAAGGCTTTCAATATAAAGACAGAAACAGAGCTCTTTAGAAAATATCAGTGTAATTTGCCACCATAAAACTCAGCATCTTTTGTAAGGCCCTTGAAGTAGCTTGAAAAGGTTAATCATAAAGATTTTCTATTAATGGAATTTGACTGAGAGTTAGATGTGTGTATATATATTATATAATATATATTATATATATACGCACATGTATGTATATATATGTATAAATACACATGTATATATATACAATACATATAAAATGAATAAACTTTCAATAGAAGATAAAAGCAGCAAATCAAGACGCTAAAAGTACCCCTCACAATCTCTGTAGAGAGCTAAATAAACTTTTGTATGGAAGCTTGCTAGATAGAGATAGTGATGTCCACTATCCAAACAATATATTATATCCAACAACTATTTTATGAAAATTCTATTAGCATAATTGTGTGTACATGATGCTAATTATGTATGTGTATGGGCAATAAGTAATCAGAATAAATTCTTCTGGGTGACTGTGCTATATTATAGCACAATATATCTAATGTTGGGGATATACTTAATGTTCAGGAAGCTTTGCAGGATATACTATTCCATTAGACCCTGGAGAATATAACAACAAAAGTGTCAGTCACTTATGCCTTCATCCCTATTTTTTTACATCACAAACAGAAGATGGCTGAAGAAGGTCTAAGCAACTCTCAGCATTCAATGTACTGTTGGGGATGGAGTTAGGATGATTGAGAGAAGGTTCTTCAACCTTAGCAGGTGAGATCCTCACAGGTTTACCTGCTACCTCATAAGCCTGAACTACATTCCATCCTTCTGATAGGACATTCCTTCTCTGAATCAATCTCAGATCCTGATGATGGAAATAGCAGTGTTTATTCAAGGTTGACACTCTCTTGAGCTTGTTAAACTGAAGCAACAAAGATAAGATAGCTTGTTGAAGACAAAAAGGTTATCAGTCCTCAGATAACGTATCTTCAACACCTTTTCCTGCTATACTATTGAGGTTCTGTCAATTCGTTGACAAACAACTTGATAAAAATCAGCCAATTATCCATATGAATGATACAAATATAAATAGAATAAATGGTATTATTCATTTATATTTATTAAAATATCATTAATACTAGCCATTGCTTTATTAATATTATTTTTAGTTAAGCATAACCTCTTTTGTTTCAGTGGAAATATATTTTGTTTCAGTAGGAAATAGATTTCTAGCTACCCCATTTACATGTATTATACACTGACTGTAAGGTTAAAGAGATTTTACTCCTACAATCAGGGGTTGTCCTTATTTATTTTCAGATCGACTGGATAATGGATTTTAAAATCCCATTTTAATTTTATTCTTTTGGAACAGGCCATTTCTTTTGCTCAAAGCTGTATTTTCCACTTTATTTTGATGACAGTTAAACAGAGTACTTTCCTCTCTCGTGAAATCTTCCATGTCAGAGCTATAAAAGAACATATGAAAGGTTCTAAATTTTTCAGTTGTTGACCAAACAGTTTTGGACCACCCTTACTTTTGTGTAAGACATTGACTTGAGTCACATTTAAAACACCAGGTAAAAGCAAATATAAATTTAGCCTTCAAGGAAAAATAACTACAGTCATTCCGTTGTAGGTAATTGCACAACAAAGTAGAAAGTGATACATGACAAACAAAAGGAGGTATTGGCTATGATGCGCGCCTTGCCTATTGGTTAAGGATAAGGTGTACAGGTTAGAAATCCAGATCTAAAGCCACCCACTTGACCTTGGATAACTATTGTGCTCTGAGGATTTCTTCTTAGGTGAATTAGAAATAATAAGAGCATGTACATTACAGGGTTATTTTGTGGGTTAAATGAGATAATGTACAGAACAACTTTTTATGTTATAGAACAGTGTGTAGTATTTGTCATTATTGCTGTTATAGGTAAAGTAGAAAAAAGCATCACAAAATGAGATGTAATATATGAGCAATTTTATAAATGAGAGATGGAGAGAGAGGAAGAGAAAAGTCAGGAAATTCTTCAAAGAATTTTGACTTTAGAGTTACATATTTCAGGGAAGAAAAGATATAAACACATGGAAATGGGTGGAAAGAACATTTTGTTTAGAAGGAAGCGGATGTACTGAGAGACAGAACCAAGAAAACATCAGGTATGCATGGGAATAAGAGGTTGCTTAGCTTGACAGCTGGGCAGGGTATGTGAAGGGGGAAGTCAAGGCAGACTGCTAATATGCATCCGACATAGTAATCAGACCTTGATTCTGTAGAGAATGTAGAGCACTCAGGAGTTTTGATGGTGAATGTTATCATAGATCCAAAATAACTTAAGTCATAGATGTTATATGATGCTACTTGCAACTTAGAACAGAAAACCTCATAAACAAAATGTCTTGTTCATATAAGATATAAGATAAATAAGGTAACTCATTTTCTTTAAAAGTTTATTTAAAATTTATATTTCCACTAAAATACCAACAGTTTGGGTCCACAACACCCCTCCTAAGCTCAATAGCAATAACCAAAACATCTAAAGTGCTTAATTTTAAATGTTATTTGTCCACATCCTTTTAGGTATTTTAATAAAAATGCAAATGAAACATTACCATTATAAATAATAAAGATGAATATAAGCTTTTGCATTGAAAATATGCTTATTTTTGTCTTTTCCCTTCTCCCTCTACCACTTTTTATGAAAGTGATGTGGAAAAACAAACACCAAAATTTATGGGTAAGTGGAAGGGCCAGGTCTATGGAGACGGCTGGTGGGAAAAGACAAAGAAATGACTCAGAAGGGACTGTGGTTTGCTGCCGTCACTTGAAAGTTTGAGGCCATGGGAAAATGAGCCCCTGCTCACAGAATAACTTGATCCCAAAGATAAGCAAATTTTTGACACCATGTTCAAATTTACTGTTTAAAATTCAATGTTCCAGCATTTATTTAGTAGTGCTATATATATATAAAGAACACATATTTAAGGATCTACCACACTTAAATAATGGTGTATTTAAGCTCCTGTTATTGGCTTGGTTTCTTCCCCAGTGAGACTGCTCTGGTTTAGGAGTCAACACGGGTTTTACAACAGTAAATGACTGCTTGATTAAAAGTTAACACTAATCTCCAGTCATTGTTTTTGATACTTATCCTATAAAATTATATGATCTCTTGTAAAGATAAACTAAATTAGAATCTTGATTTATGACAAATAGATATTACTGGGTTATTGTAAAACCTATTTTTGTGGAAACGCACATACAAACTCCCTTAAGGATGTTGAAGAAATAAAATGCTCTTTTATTACACTGACTTCTAAATGAGTAAACTGCTCAGAAAGTGACGCAACATCATTCTCTGACAATAGACCCTCCTTGGTTAATTTGTTGTCAGGCTGTTGGGCATTACAGAGGAAAGCATGAACCTTCAAGGGCTACTTCATTTTCCACGGCTGAGAAGTTTATCTCTAAGGAGTGATAACCAAGATCAAGCCAATATTTTATTCTTGAATGTATTCTATAGCATTAGCATTGAGACCAAATTTCAATTTATTTTAGGTAGTTACCAAAATTTGTTTTTATATCAGGTCTTATCTTTAGATCCAAGTTTTTTTATAATGACCTCAATTTCCCTTTCTTCCCTGCATTTTTTGATAATTTGCTGTCCCCATTTAAAAGCAGTTAAAATCCTTTGTAACACCTTACTTATACTATAGCGCCGCACAATAGTTTTTATGCAAACAGTATTCACGAAATCAGACAAAGGGCTTTTGAGCAGAAGAACCACTGGGTAATGTTTTCCCATCTTTACATTCAAAACATCTTGGCACACTGATATGATAGTGAGGCTTAATCCTGCTAATGTCTCTTCTGTGGGTTTAACCAGATGCACCAACAAGCCCTCTAGAGTCATAAAGGGTGAGCAAATAAAAAAAATGCCTCAGCCTCTTAGAGATGTTAGGCTGCACCTGCAAAATCTCAAATGACATCGACTGATGAAGGAATCAAATCAAATGCACAAAAAAGTGCCTTTCGTTTTTCAGAAGGAAGCCGTTATCAATATGCCTAGCAGTATTGTTCCTAAGGAATGTCATTTCCTTCTGTATGAGGGAAGCAGGCTTAGATAAATGACTACAAACTGAACCACTCTGCATTCATACCATGGAGAGAAAAATGGACGGAAGTGCTTCACCCAAGATCTGTTCTGGGGTTGCTGGGATGAATGGAGCTTGGTAGATTTTGCCATTAGATGCCCTGGTCCTTTCCTGTAGCCATCCTATCTATACTATACCCTTGAAAAGCAGAGGTACAGGTCAGGTACAGTACCTGCTTGGCTAAGAACAAGGCTGGCCATCCGAAGTTTCTAATTTTTGTAATCTTACTGTGTCCAATGCCTCTTCTTGAATTCTCTCCTGGGTAACTCTCATTCGTCCTTCATGGCACTGCTTAGACATCAACTCCTCTAAAAGGTTTTCCCTGACTCCTTCCATAGAATTAGTTACTGGTGGTAAAGCAGGAAAAATAACTTGTGAGTGTGTGTACTGCTGAGTAACATTCCCAGCTGAATGATCTTGGGTATGTTAATTAAAACCTCAGAAACTCTGTTCTCTTTAACTATAAATTTATCCTTTTTTTCATAGATTGCTTTGAAATATAATGAGATTACATAAGTTATAGACTCAATGTTTGTGTCCCTCCCAAATTTCATATGTTGAAATCCCAGTCCCTCATGAAATGGAATTTGAAAGTAAGGCCTTGGAGAGGTGATTAGGCATGAAAGTGGAGCCCTCACGACGGGGTTAGTGCTCTTAAAGAGACAGCTATGGGAGTAGTAATTGCTCATAAAGAGAATATATAGTTCTCATGTGTGTGGTGCTGTTCTAAGAGATTTTTATATAGTAAGTTATTAACTCTCCTACTGGCTCTATGATGGAGCACCAATATCACCATTTTACAGATGAGGAAACCGAGAAATAGAGGAGATGTTAGGTAACTTCCCCAAAGTCTCACTGCTAGGAACCCATGCCGGCTCTCTTTAAATCTGGGCGGTATGGCTCTAGAGCTTAGGGTATGCAATAAGCATTTTGTTAATTATAGAAAGATCAAATAAACAGCTGCATACCTAAGTACATGTGCTAAGTATGTTCTCTAAAGTGCCAAATTTAATTTTTTTAATTATAAATATTACTGAACTGCATCAAAATAACTAGATTTTAATGAAGAAACAGAGAGCAAAGAACAGAGACAGCTAGGACATACAGCACCTAGGCATGCATGCAGCAAGATGCAAGAGCCTCAGCAACTCTCCCGTCCCAAAGCCTTTTCCCCACGGAGCCACACGCTCTTCATTTCTACCATAGAGGCAAAGCTGGATTTCTGGAAATAAGACACCAACTTTACTGACGCAACATATTAGTGATTTATTAGGTGGTGTAGATCCAATTTTTTAAGAGAAATACAGGGGATGTGTGAGCAACAGTTTTCCAAGGACAGATTTGGTGGAGGGGAAGAGAGATTATGGAGGAACTGAAATGGCATAGAGGAGACTAATACCTCCTATCTAGCTTTTAGGATTTGGCAAGCACTCACCCTCTTGGAAGAAAGAGCAGATTTCCCACTGGCTTTATAGAAGAAAACCCATAGGGCAAAGCACTGTTACTTTGGACACCCGTATTGTTACCTATAAATTTTTAAGTATCTCTAGTTAGTTCCAGCTCCCCAGTGTCTGCACTGTGATTACGGCCCAGCAGGAAACACGTGTTGTAGTCTGAAACAAGCAGGAATTTTGATCAATATTCTCAATTGTTATTTGGAGGGGAAAAAAACCCCAGAAAACTACTTCCTGTTAGGAGAGTCTGCTCCACTTAAATTTCAACACTGGCTGGAAATAGGTCTCCATTTTTTGGAAGAAATACCAGCTCCGTGTGTGTGTGGGGGGGGGGCGTTTAATTTGTACCACTTTAAAGCTGTCCCTAACATTGCAAGGTAAATTGGCTTTATGTTAAGAAATATATTTCAATAGAATCATCAAAGCTGTGGTAGGATTGCGAGTTGTCATCAGTGATACAAATACCAGTTCTCCTGGAGTTAGGTAGAACTCTGACAGTATTAACTTCTTTTTTAATGTTGTAAGAAAAAAAGTACAAAAATTCGCTGAAGACAGAATCCTGGCACACTTCCTAGATGAGAAGATTGTACTTCCAAAACTATTTTTATAAAAATAGAGAAAGAAATTAGCAAATCTTACTATGTCACCATAGAATATCACTATAATTATTTTGTTTCTAAATTTAAACAGGCTTTATTTGATTTTTACTTAAAACTATTTAACTCTTTTTCACTACCTTGTGTTATCATCTGGTAGCTGAACTTCCAGTCACCTCAGCTGTTCTGAATGTAGTTCCAACCCAGAGGCAAAATAACAGTCATGGAAGAACTTTTAGGGATTAAATGTAAGCTTCTTGTTTTCCAAATGTGGCTCAGAGACATAAAATGACTTTCTTAGACACACGGAACAAATGGAGGCAAGGATCCAGGAGGTGTTAGGCCAAAAACCTTGTTTTTTTAATGCTACTGTACTCCCTTCCAAAACTCCATTTTGCCTTTGGAAGGAAAACCCTAAGCAACACAAAATTTAGTATCCTAGAATCCTTCCACTGCACGTGTTAGGAGAGATAGACATACCTACCAATTAGAACTCACTGATGCAGTACAGTTAGCAAAAGCAGAATTACTGAACTGTTTGTTCTATCCTCCCTTTGACAACTTTAACTTCTGAAGTAGGTAGCAATAAGGTTTCCTCATGGTAGTATATACAAGATGACTCTAAATGATAAGTGAATCTACATTTTGTAATGGTTATGTATTTAATATTGTTAATAGCTGTATGGGATATAATCCACATAATGATGTGCCCATATTTAAAATACACAAACTGATAAGTGGTTTATCAAACAGAAAATATAGTCAATAATATTGTGATAACCATGTATGGTGCTAGGTGGGCACTGACACTATCGTGGAAAACACTTTGTAAAGTATATGATTGTTTAACCATTATTCTGTACACCTGAAACTAATATTAAGTAATATTAAATGTAAACTATAATTAATAAAATTACTTTTTATAATAAAAAACTTAAATGTATAAAAGAAAATTTTATGAACAGGTAGTTTCAGTTTTCCAAATCTTTCTAAACATTTGGCATGATCAGTCTTTCAGTTTTAGTTATTCAAAAAAGTGTGTAGTGGTATTTCACTATGATTTCAATTTGCATTTCCCTAATGACTAATTATGAGCTTTTTTTATGAGCTGGTTTCTGAACTTTCATATCTTCTTCGATGAAGCATCTGTTTAAATCCATAGCCCAACTTCTTATTGAGTTTTTTGTTTTATTTTAATTGAGTTTGATAGTTCTTTTAAGTTCTGGATATGTGACCTTTATCAGATACACAATTTATCTTGTCTTTTCATTCCTTAAGCAGTGTCTGCTGAAGAGTGGAAGTTTTTAATTTTGATAAAATTTACTCTATTGATTATTTTTTTTATTGACCATATTCTTGGTTTCATATCTAAGAAATCTTTGCCTAACCCAAGGAAACAAGGTTTTTTCTTATGTTTTCTTTTTGAAATATTTTATTTTTAGCTATCACATTTAAATCTGTGACCCAAAATGAAGTTAATTTTTTTTTGTATATGGCCCAGTCTTAATTTTTTGTGTATAGTATGAGATATGGATCAAAGCTCTTATTTTTCTTTCCTTTCCTTTCCTTTTTTTTTTTTTTTTGCATATAGCTATCCATGTGTTCCAGCATTATTTGTTGAAAACACTATACTCTCTCTGTGGAACTGCACCTGATCCTGTGCTGAAAATCAGGTGTCCATATGCAAGGGGATCTAGTTCTACCCTCTCTGTTCTGTTCCATTGCCCTATTTGTCTACCTTTACTTCAATACCTTACTGTCTTGATTACTGAAGCTTTATAACTCTCACAATCTTTTTTAAAAAGAGGTTTTATTTACGTATTTATTTAGAGAGAGGGGAAGGAGAAAGAAAAAGAAGGAGAGAAATATCAGTGTGTGAGAGAAACATCGATTGGTTGCCTCTCACATGTGCCACAGCCGGGATCATACTGCAAACCAGGCATGTGCCTGATTGGGTAATCGAACCTGCGACCTTTCACTTTGTGGAAAGATGCTCAACTGACTGAGACACATGGGTCAGGGCAACTCTCATAATCTGGTAGTGTTAGACCTCTAACTTTATCTTTTTCAAATTCATTTCAGTATTTTTGGTCATTTGCTTTTTCAAAGAAATTCTGGAATCAGTTTTCAGTTTCTATAAAAATGCCTGCTACAAGTTGGTTTGGAATTGGGTTGTGTCTATATATATATATATATATATATATATATATATATATATATAATAATAGTATGGAAGGAATTGACATCCTCACAATATCATGTCTTCCAACCCATAAACACAATGTATCAATCCATTTATTGAGGCCTTTCTTCTTCTCCTTTAGCACTCTTTTATAGTTTCCAGTGTACAGACCACGTACATCTTTTTATGGATTTATCCCTAAGTACTTCATATTTTTGGTGCTATTCTAAATGGCTTTGGTGTTTTATTTCTATTAACATATGTTCACTGCTAATATATAAAATATAATTGATTTTTGTATATTAATCTCATATCTCATAACCTGCTAAACTCACATCTTAGTTTAAGTAGTTTTGTAGATTCCACTAGATTTTGTTCATTGGTATTCACGTTACCTGCAAATAGAAGAATTTTACTTCATTTTCTTACCTAGATGGCTTTTATCTTGCCATAATTCGCTGCCTAGAATTTGCAGTACAATATTGCACTGATAAGTACTTAACTGAATCCTCAAGCGGGACACTCTGCGGATCTCCAGAGTTCTGTCCAATTTTCTCTTCTCAGGATCTATCCTGAGAACTGTAGCCACCTAGGTCTCTGCACACTTTCAGCTTTGTAGCCTCAACTCGGTGGTGGGTGAGGTGTGGAGTGTGTCATATCCCTTTCATTCCCCTTCCTTGTGCTGTGGACTGGAAACTCTCCAAAAGACTGAATTGGGGCAATTAGAGGCCCTGCTTGGTTTTTCCCCATCTCTTAATAGTCACTTCCTTTCATTGCCTGACATACAGTGTTTGCAAACTGTATTACATATATTTTGTTTTGTTCTTTTTTTTGTTGTTATTTCAGGCAGGAGTGCAAATTCATTCTTTGTTATTTTATCTTAATTGGAAGTAGATGTCATTATATATTTTTAATGTACACTACAATATAACTGAGTTATACTGTAATAGAGTATTGACATAATTCCCTTTTAAACCATTTTAAGTAGAAAGCTAGTCTATGTGTTTTGAAAAGCATTATGTATAATAATGCAGGTGAAACTGATATGGCAAAAACCTAAAGGCAGTACTGAAAGCGCTGAAGTTACGGAGTCCCACAACAGTGAGTAAATCCACAGTCGAGATGGGTGAGGGCTTGGATGGAAAGAAGATCAAGAAGATGCAGTGACTGTAAGGAAGCAAAAAATCTGGAAGCCTTAAGAGTAATTTGGACCTACTTAGTGTAGGGGTAAGAGGGCTTCACCCAGCAAAAGTTATTTTAGTAATCGCTGTACTAAAGAACACTAGAACTTTAGCTCCTAATGATAATTTTAGATCAATAAAAGGTTGATCTGTGTTCTGAATACTATGCTGAAGCAAGTAATCACAATGCATTTTAGGAACAATTCAATAAACATTTGTTAAAATTTCTTGGCTTAAGTGGAGGACTTAAACATGTCTAGATTTTATGTATGCAAAAATATTAATAGTGTTTCCTGAAAACTATAGAAGAACAAGATGTTATTGTTCATTACTTTTCAGATGATTAAGGGTAAAGTAATTTGGTGTTCTAGGGTAAACAAGGAGCAATTTAATTAAATTTAAAAGCTCTGAGTTGAAGTACTCCAAAAGTATTCTGGCACTTGCAATGATCTTTACAATCTGTAGGTGGACAGAGGATGGGAAAGGAACAAAACATGAACTTTTCATTAGGGCACTTAGCTTCCCAGATGTCACAATGCATATAGTATGAGCCAAAAGGCAGTGCCCTCTGAAGCCCCATAAGAATAGCTTTTAATTTGTTTAATTCCTTTTGGAACAAGTGCCTCATTTGGGGATGCTTTAACTTCTTCAAAGCCGTTTAACAATGGAAATAAATGCTTTTGTTATACTTTTACAGTTAAAAAAGTACTTCATCACATCTTATCTCAACTTTAATACTCAGAAAAATTACAGAGTTATAATTATACCACATTATCGATGAGAAGGTTCTGAGAGAATGTGACCGGTCTACAATCGTGCAGTTACTAGGTGGCAACACTGGAGATGAGCACAGACCTCTCTCCCCCAAGCTAGTGCTATTTTCCACATGCAGAAATAAGTTCGGGTCTCATTTTTAATTCCAGTTTTGAGTCTCTAGTAGGGTTAAATAAAAACTAACCTGAATCCACTGGCAGGCTTGAAAGGCCTTTGAATCTCCTAAAGTGATTTCATATATAATGACTTTTTTTTAATAAGTGAAGGTCTGAGACTTTAAGACCTCAAATGGGTTTAAAAGCTCTTCTTTCTCTGGATAGTTTTGAAATGGTCCTTTAAGCTGGAGCTGACACTCCCAGTAGCTCCTCCCATTCCAACGGCAGGATGAGAGGTTGGTTATTATCTCAGTAAACACCAGGAACCTAAATGAGGACTGAGTGGTGTTTCAGCTTGTACTTGAATCTGTGTTTCCTTACCGCCCACTTCTGTTTTGCTTAGGACAGTTTATTTCACGCCTGGGGCTATGGCCCTAACAACTGATTTAACTCTATAGCTTTCCGTGTTTCTGTCAGTCAACTGAAATTGACTCTAGGGATTTAGCTGATGGTTTCCAGATCTGACCCCTGAAAAAAGAAGTCAGTATTTCCTAGAAAGAATGATTTTGAGTAGAAATCACCATGGATATATATTATCTCATCCTTACAGCAGGAGTTGACCATTTCCTAAAGGGGAAATGGCAAGTAGATAGCAATGGGTGACAAGCTGGAGAGGGTCGGGGGAGCCTGTGTTCTCCTCGGGGAGGGCTGCCGTGGAATGGTCACTCCATCCATGCAGTCTCCCACGTAAATTTCTCTTAGATTTTCTTTCCTTTTCTTCTTCTTAAGTTAGTACTTTGGTAGGTTTTCGGGGAGGGAAGTTGTTTATTTATTTATTTATTTATTTATTTATCATTAGAGGGGAAGGGGGGAAGGAGAGAGAGAGAGGAACATCAATGTATGGTTGCCTTTTGTGCGAACCCTGCTGGTAACTGGCCTGCAGGGAACCGGCCTGCAACCCAAGCATGTGCCCTGACTGGGAATCGAACTGCGATCATGTGGTTTGCAGGCCTGTGCTCAATCCACTGAGCTACACCAGCCAGGGCAGAAGTTGTTTACTTTTTTGTTTGCCTATTTCACAGCCAGTGCTAGTTCTGAGGAATCACTTACTCGACTCGTTTGTCCTCCTCTCCAACACTCTCCCCTCTTTAATTTCTGGGCAATTCCTTTTCCAACAATGGCTCATCACTCATCAGCTGGCTCCCACCCAGCTCTGTGACCCCATCTCCTGTTATTATTTTCTCTGTCCCTATGCTCCTGATTTTCTTCAAAACAGCAGGCCTTTGGCAACTCGGGGCCTTAATACCTTGAGGTACAAAAACAATCTTTCTCTCAGATAGCCACATGGCTTGCTTCTTTATTTTATTTAGGTTTTTGCTCAAATGTCACCTTATTAAAGTCTACCCTGTAAAAAAGAATGACCTCCTTCCTTCATCCCAATGCTATCTCACCTACCCTGCTTTAGAGCACATCACAATGTCTAGAATACTATACATTTACTGATTTGTTTGCTGATTATCTGCCTTTCCCCACCCAATTAGAATGTAACTTATATGACAGCAGAGGTTTTGTCTTTTATTTCTCAGTGACCTCCAGCAACTAGAGTAATGTCTAGAAAAAACAAGGGATTCAGTGAATCTGCTGACTGAGTGAATAAATGCTGTGTGCCATCAAATTAACCTCCTAATTTTTCATCACATGTTCTGACACTTGCCATCAAATTTTAGGTAGTACTTCTGGGTCAAATATTAGTGAGGCCATTCATATGGATTCTTGGATAAGCTGTTACAAAGTGGACAGTGAAGTCTTGCCTATGGCTATGTGTCACTAAAACGGAAATACATTTGCATGCCTCAGATCTCTGTTGTGGTTTATAAATTATTTCTTAAAGTTTTTTATCATTTTTTCATCATGTTTTTATTAATTACTCTATTTTGCATTATGATACACACTTAACAATAATGTAGACTATTCTAAACAAAAACACTTACGTACTAAGTTTTATGCAACCATAGCTTAATGTAACTGGAGTAAGCCCTGTAGATTTGGCTAGAGTTTATTTTAAACTGTTAGATGCATAAGAAACAATGAGTCACCGAACCCAGTCTCCTACCCCATTTAGGAATTTCTTCCAATAAAAATTATAAGCAAGAACCACAAAAGTGACAGCTTCCATGTATACAGTTCCTATCTTACTATCATCTAATTATCTTAGGTTACAATAAATGTTTGTTTGAACACGAGACTTAAACTGGCTCCTTTTGGCAACACAGCTAACTAGATGGGCAGTAGTCATTGGAGTGGCAACACAGTGCAAATGACTGGTAACTTCTGTATATGGATGATTGGTGCCTATGTTTAGGATATTATATTGTGCATGCAAATCTGTTTTGTGACTCAGGACCCATCCTACATATGACCTTAATCTGGGGTCACAATCTCTGATCCAGGAAGAATGATTATCTTGTGGGCATCTCTGGGACCTAACCTGGCAGCCTAAGGCTTTTAAAGCTGTGTACAGGCATGTCTTTCTCACCCACATCACTCCTTAAGAATGACTGACCCCACAGTCACAGCTGGGTTCCAGCCAGAGAGCTCTGCTCTTGATTTAAAGCCTAAGTGGACTCAGAAAATTATCTTGAGTGGAATCCCAAAGGGGGAGAAATACAACTTGAGTGGTAAAAGAAAAACTGCCTTCACTACCTTTTTTGTGCCACCCAGGAGCACGCTCCCAAGTTCCTTCTGGTTATGCTTAACCAGGGCAGCGATGTCAACAACAGACAGTTCAGTGAAAGCCTTGAGCTTAAAAATAAACTGTCAGGGCCAGGACCCATTTCCTTCAGGACTCACTGCTCAGACTCAGCATGTCAGCGGCCTGCCTTTCCAGTGGTGCCCTCTCAGGGCTAATGCGGCCACGGCTGGGGAGGGAACCCAAGAGTTCCTACAATCTTGTACGCATGTGTTGACCTCCACTCAAGGTCACATGAATCTGAACAGAACAATTAAAGCTCAGTTGTTATGTAAACAAAGGGGCAGTGCTTGTTGGCACTGAGACATGCTATAGTGATGTTAGCTATGGAAAATAGAACTACCAAAGATGTCTTGTTAGGGGCATTGATGCCATTTACACTCATTTTTCAGTAAGTAAGCTAATTAGAAATAGACGTTAACTTCAGAACTTCTCATTCAAAACCCTAACACATTGACAGGTGAGCTTCTTGCCAAAGTTTTGCTTTAGAGCAAAGGCAGGGCTGTTTCACTGAGCCCCCAGTTCCAAGGCTGTAACGGATTCACTCATCAGTACGTCATCAGGCTGCTGCTGCCATGTGAGAACGGGAACTGCAGCAAGTGACTAAAGACAAAGGTTATTGCTGTTAATGTGTTTGCTCATGTGGTCTCTGCTCAGAATGGCAAAGGACAGAAACGTTTACTCTAGAGCTTCTGTTTTTATTTACCCCTTTGTGTTCTATTTTTAAATACTATTTTAGATGTAGGAAGTAGGACAATGTAGAGAAATAAAGAGAGGGCAGGTAATAATAATCACCCATGATTACACCATCTGCAGCTACTACCGTTATTCTGCTTTGTTGCATTTCCCATATAACCCCGCCTCAACACACTCATGTTTATTCATATGTTCATGCATTATTTTTTTACAAAAACTAGGTATATTAAAAATATTTAGTTTTGTATTTTTCCAAGACATACAATAAACGTTTTCCCTATATTTAAGATGGAAATATGATTTAATGATTGCATCATAGTCTATCATATGAATGTACAAGATTTGCTTAAGTAAATTGTTTGAAATTTAACTAGTTTCCAATATTTCACTATTATAAATGATATTGCATCAAATATCCCTCTTCTGTATCAAATCCTGCATCAAATATCCTTCTGCATATACTTTGGCACACAAATGGAATTACTTCTCTCCAGCCTGTGCTTTTAAAGCACAGAAAAATATATGATCATTGATAAGGTCAATGCTCATGAGTTTTAGTGTGAGGAAATTAAAATACAAAAATAATATGGCCAAGAGTTGGACTGTTCTAAGAGACATCCAGATTTTCCTATGGTGATCTTTTCTCACTGTGGCCTCAAACATAATTGCATTATGAAATTAAAGGCAAGTAGAATTTGTCCATGAAATTTGGGATTTGCTCAGAACTAAACTTATGACTTGGACTATTCTGATCCTCATGCTCTTGCCACAGCTAAGGAGTAAGATTGGGCAACAGAAACGAAGCTGTGCAACATGAAAGAGGGACCACAGGTCTAAGCATGACATATACTTCTCTCACATCCATATTTAAGTGGCATTCTTGATACACATGTGTATCTTCATACACATGCCCTTGCATGCGTCCACATCCCACATCCTGTAATTGGAAATTCTCCCTGTCCTGTCCACCTGGAATTTTACAACACACACATTAAAGCCCGCCTTTAAGTCACTTCCTCTGAGAAGTCTTCCCTGTCCTTTCCAAAAACTGTGGCTAATTCTGAGATCCCATAACATGAGGTATTGAGAAAAAATTATTTGGTTGTATGTGCAGGTTACACTCAAACGATAATCCATGAGGACATAAACAATGTCTTATTTATCACTGTAGGTCTGTAGATTCTGGTATATAGTATGGATTTGATAAATATTGGCTGAATTAAGAAATAGTGATAGGGACTGATATTAATAACATAAACTATGGTTTACTCACCTGTCTACAACCCCAACAGGCTCCTCAGCCAGGTTTAGAACATGGAAAATATGAAAGCAGAGATTTTTACTTTAGTGCCTGGCCCCTCAGTCATACTAGTCTCACCCATCAATCAGTGACTCTGGTCACTATCACCGTTGCAGGCCAGCTCCTTGGGTCTCTGACCAACTTAATGATCCTTTTTATGAGAGAGTACACTGCCTGGAATGTCTCATGCTGGGAGAAAAACAACGGAGTGCTTCGTTACCAATGGACTGTAGTCACCTACACCGTATACACATAACACACACACCTGCACACATGTGGGCAAACACAGATACAGAGAGATTGCTCGTTTCTATAGTTGCGTGCAAAATCTACATGGGCAGTCCCAGGTGATGTCAAAAGGTAGAAAAAAAGAATAAAATAGGAAAAGCAGAATCTAAAATGAAAGCATAATAAGAAATCATGGCAGTTTTGTGAGAGATGGGTCCCTGGGTGGGAGACAGAGGGAGAAATAGTTGATCAGTCACCGAGCCATCAGTTACTAATTATAAATAGAGGCAGTGAAACATTAGCTGCTTAGCTCTATTTTCTTTAATCTCTGACCTCACCAAGTAGGCAACCCGGAGACATAAGGCTGGTGAGAATGACAGTATGCAGTTCTCAAACAGCATCTTTATCATCTGATGGAGTCAGTGATGACCAGGTTGGTGAGCCAACAGTAGAAAGATATGACTCTAAAGTGTTGTCTCTCGAACTTTAGTATGCCGGAGAAATGTCTTGGGATCTTGTTAAAAGTGCAGATAGCCCCTCCCTAAATAATTTGTGTCCTGTATGCATGTGGTAAAAGCCAAGAAACCACATTTTTAGCAACCACTCAAGTGAATTCTGAGGTGGGTCTGAGGGCCATTCTTAAAGGAAACACTTAATAAAAGGGAATTAAAAGAGATACAGAAGAAGGGAAGAGACCAAGCGGCAAAGCACCTAAAGTCACCAAGCAGTACACACTTTCCTATGTCACAATCATTAGAGTGAGTCGCAGTGGTTTTCTCTGCTTCAACTAAAATATTCTCACATTAATTCACATTAATTTTTATTTCATGAGCTTGAGATAATGTGGCCAAAGTTTATAAACATGTTTATTTTCTTTCTCTCTATATGTATATATGTGTGTCAGCACATACAGCACCACCACGAAAAACAGCGTGCTTGTTACAGCTTCATGCTGTGAGCTAAATGACTCACTAACGAGCAGACTAGGAAAACGGTAAAAAATATTTTTCAGTTCATTGTGAACACTCCTTCTGCCGAGATTCCCCTAACTCCTCAGTTTATTCTGCCACATCAAAACACCTTGTAGATCCTTTCTCTAGTAGTTGCAATACTCGGTCTTGCTCACCACTTGGAAAGCTCCATGAGGACAGAATCTCATTTGTCTGTTCACCAGTCAGTGGCCAGCACTAAGAACAGTGCCCGGCATATTTAAGCTTCTAAAATTTTCTGCTGGAAGAATGGAGCAACTTTATCTTAAGTGATAAAAATCCACTCCAAGATAATTTGTCTAAAAGGAGAATCATGGAATAAAAAGTTTAGTTTTTTTGAAGGAATAAAGGAACTATATGAGGTCTCTCTGGAAAAAAATCCAGCCATTATTAATATAATGAAAATGGTTTGCACATCATCAGTGTAACCTGGCAGCCAAGGAGAGTGGACTCCCCTTGGAAACAATGATGGTTTCACTGTACTAGACAGTGGGGGTGGTAGATGCCATTGAGTGATCATGTGCACCGTGTGGCCATCATATTCAAAATGACTGAGAGAGTAGAGCAATGGATCTGCATCAAATTTTGCATTAAACTTCAACATTTCTTCACGGAAACTATTTGGATGATTCAGAGGCTTCCAGGGATGAAGTGATGAGTGCAGCACAAATAAAAATATGGCACAAATGCTTCGAAGATGGTTCAGAGTCTGTTGGAAGTGATCCACATTCTGGAAGGCCTGCAGAGTTTTTGGGCAAAACATCAAATCACCCAGGTGACTCAGCCCCCCTACAGCCCAGCTTTGGTGCCCTGTGACGTTTGGCTTTTCCCAAAACTAAAATCACCTTTGAATGGGAAGAAATTTCAGACTATTGATGAGATTCAGGAAAATCTGATAAGGTAGCTGATGGCAATTCCAGCAAAGAATTGTGCAGAGTGTTTTGAACAGTATGAGAGATGCTGGGAAAACTGTGTGAGGTTCTAAAGTGCCCACTTTGAAGGGGACTGGAGCATCGTTGTCTTATGTACACTGTTTCTTGTATCTTCTTCAATAAACGTCTCTGTTTTTCATATTACATGGCTGGATACATTCTAGACAGACCCTGTATCTTGATTAATAAAAGGCTATTCAAATGACTTGACCAAAGAGAATTAAGTGACAAGATACCAGAGACTGAAATGATAAAACCAGCACAGAAATCTTTCCCCTGATTTAGAATCCGTTGTCACCTTTTTGGCGAGTGACTTCCTTTCTTCCTACTCAGCACCCAGTTGGTGAGAAGGTAAGGACCTCCAACAATGAGGGCTGTACCACACCTCCTGGTTGCAGAAGACAAGGGCTGGCCAGCAGCACCAAGGTGGACCGTGTATAGGGGTGGGGTCTGAGCAGAAGGCCTGACCAGGGAAGCCACAGGTCAAATTTTGGTCACTATTGAGGAGCACTGGCGATGCTCTCAAGATGGTCTGGGCAAATGCGGCCCTTTAACCAATGGCAGTTCAGGTGTTCTCCCTTGGGGCTGCCTTCAGATGAACCTTGTATGGGTTTAAGGCCTGATCAGGACCTTGGTCTGCCTTGAAGATTTCCCCCCTCTCAGGAATCTCCAGTTCATTGCCCAGTAGCACATTTGTGTCCTCTGGGTGGGAAAATCAGGATTTTCAAAAACAGAATTCAATCTCTACTGTTTTGAAAACAACTTCCCCAAGTATTGTGATATACTCTCTTCATTAGGAGTTTAGAATTCATGTCTGCTTGTCATCATCAAAAAAGAGCCTTCATGATTTAGCTAGTTATCGACTTATCCTGAGAAAAATTATGTTTCCTGCCTTCTTTGTTCCATCTAAGGCATATAGAATCAAGAATCAAGATAGCTTTTGTCTTTGTGCCGGAGTTATCAGATTTGAACAATGAGTTCTGCAGCTGGCCTCAGGTCTGTGAGCTGAGACCTATCCTCTAGGGGGTGTGCACTGGAAAGCTAGCACACCTGCGCTCAAACCCTGGTTCTGCTATTTACTTCTGATATATCCATGAACAAATTAGCCAGCCTCATTTACCACATTTGTGAAGCAGAGATGATGATAACAAATATCACAGGAATA
Organism: Artibeus jamaicensis; assembly: GCF_021234435.1. Taxonomy (NCBI): domain Eukaryota; kingdom Metazoa; phylum Chordata; class Mammalia; order Chiroptera; family Phyllostomidae; genus Artibeus; species Artibeus jamaicensis. The sequence continues at coordinate 23,606,880 of NW_026521883.1, forward strand.
ATTCTGTGAACAATAAATGAGGAAAGGATTAAAAGTGCCTTGATTCTAGCATTTAGTAAGTGTTCAATAAATACACCTTCCCTCTCAGAAAAAGTCTTAGTTTGCAGCCAAAGCCCTCCTGAGCATCTCAGGACTGGGAATTCTGCATCCCTCTGCCATAGGCAGAAGCACTCTTCTGGTGTCTCCCAATACAACATGTCATACCGTTTTTTTTCTTCAAGGAAGAAAGAATTTCTCAGCTAGGTGGATAATTTCCTCTATTATTACTTGTATCCCATCAAATACTTACATTGTATTCATATTTCTACTTCTAAGTCAGAAGTCAAGGGATAAAACATATTATCTGAATGGGCTTGTATGTAAATACAAACATGGGCTTTCTACCAGAGTACCTTTAAAGAAAACTCTGAAATATTTAAAAGAAACAGAACTTTGCCACAACCATCAACTCAAACACAAATGTGTAGTCACAACTAAATATGGTTAACAAAGCAGAGTGGTCCCTTATTCATGGATTTTGACAAAAAAAAAGTTGGAATATAAGGACAAGGCTATTAATGTAACGAGAATACTATTTATATTGTGCTTATCATATGTCTGGGCTAGGTTGAGTGGTTTACATGATCTGATTTGATTCATACAATAATGCTATAAGTTAGATGTGGTTTATCAGCGTTTTACAGGTGAGAAAACTTCAGAAAAAGAGGCTAAATAATTTTCTCAGGTTATCTGGCTAATAAGTGGCAGCCAGGCTACAAAGCCAGTACCAGTGGATGTCAAGGCATATGCACGTTATCTATGCAGAACCCGCCTCTCCAAGGCTGGAGCATCACTGATATAACGGACATCTGATCACCGGAGGGGCGTGGTCTCCCCACTGGACAGCAAGAATCTGACTCTTGGATGACTCCTTGTACCGGGATGAACTGGCAACGGACCCTTTCCATCAGAGCCTGTTTCTTAGAAATGCCACATCCAAACATCCAGGGCACAGGCTCCAGGATCTGAGATATGTGTTTAGAATTTTCCAGAGACATGTTGGTGGCCTACCCACTACAACTATGTGACTAATCAGTCCTGTGTGGCTGTAGTAGGCATGGGTGGAGTGGGGCAAAGAGAATTAATTTGTCATGGGGAAAATCTTTTTCTCCCCTGACAGATGACAAACCTCAATTACTGAAACCCAAACACATGCTAAGGAAGTCGCTGATTTTCCTTCAACAACCAGCGCCTAACAACCAACATTTAAAAAACTGATTTCCACCTTGACACTGACAAAATTCCCTCTCAGGTCTACTTTCGAGGTTCACATGGCAACGCTGCTTGTAAACAACTCAGCTCTTCCCAACACACTCGTAAAGTGAACCGGGCGGCGACCTGAATGAGGACAGTTTTAAGAATGGGGCAGAAAAAGGTGTACTTCTCATCTGACCTGATTGCAATTCTGATCTTCGCATACCAAGCGACTGCATTGGAAAATCAGTGCTGTTTGAACAAGAATGTACATAGCAAATGCCTTCAACAGGTCAGGCCAGAGGGGATGGAACGATCCATTTTTCTTCCAGGTGGGGAACAGCAGCATGACTGGTTAAGGGGGGGCACGGTGATTGTGGTAGGATGAAACAGCCTTTATTACGACATTTCTGTAACTCCCTTGTCAGTTGATCTGATTTGAGATTTAAAGCAGGATTGTGAGAGAATTTAGTTCCTGTTGTTTTCTTGCCCTGCAGTGAAGACATTAATGAAAACGGCGTCAGAGCTCCGTTTGGGTAGTGGTCACTCCGCGGGTGCTGTCCCCCAGCGCAGCACAGCTCAGAGAGGTTTTCACGTGCAAGAGTGGATGGAAGCTTTGGTTCAGCCTCCTAAAAGTTAAACGTAATGTAATATTGGCCACTTTTTCTGGAAATTTTTCTGAACTTCCTATATATCCAAATCTAGTTACCTGTGCGAGCTTTAATAACTGTGACATGAGGGTTTTTTTTTTTTTTTTTTTGTCTGTTTGTCTGTTTATTTTTTGTTTTGCTGGTACCTGGGCAACTGCCTCAGGGAGCAAATTCATGTCTCTTATAAGCAACTTCCTGATTCTATTTTTGGCGATACAAGAAGCCCTGATGATAAAATAACAATCTCAAATGAAATATTAAAATGTAAATTGGTTGTTTCATGAATGATTTGGCAACTCCTGGCACAGCAGAGGTGCAAAGAAGGAGACAGCATGGTAACAAGGACACTGAACATTTAGACCCAACCACCACGAGGGAAGCAGGGGCACCGAGAAATAGACTCCTGGCCAGCGGAGTGTCATCCGGGCTGTTTAAAGAGGAAAGAGGGATTAAGGTTGTTTTCACCTTCGGGGAAGAGGCCCCAGTAGGTAACCCATTTTAAAAGGTAGGCATTCCTCACATGTCATTAGAATTTACAAAAGGAAATATTACTAACAGATCTTGGTTCTGAAAAACCCCTACCCCGACCTCTTATTTTAAAACAGCACACAATACTTAAGGACAATGGAAAACTGAATGTGCTTGTTCTAGATAAAAACTGTGAATTGAGTTAAGTTGGGGAAGTGATACTAGATTTGGTTTAAAGTTTCTGCCATGAGGAAAAATTATGGCAGAGATCACCTTAGAGGATAAAATACCTTTTCTGTAAAATTATGATGATAAGCTGGGCAAAGGAATTCACAGAAGTATATAATAGATGGCCAAGAAACACAGAGAAAAAAATTGAACACAGTAGGAAACAGAGAACTAAGAACAGCAACGTAGTATTTCTTTTCCTAGCAAAAAGGTTAAAACAAGCGACGACAACAGTATTTGGAGAAGGTGTGGTTGCTCCAGCCTGTGCTTGTACTGCTGGCTGGAAAGTCTATTAGTACCAATTTTCTAGAGTGTGATTTTAGAAATTTTGTGTAAACGTGGACATATTCTTTCACTGAACAACTCCACAAAGATGCATTCATCAAAAGATTGTAATAGCAAACACTAGAGGCAAAAATCAAATGTAATGAATAGAGTGTTTTAAGTAAATTAATGATCCTCATTACAGTGGAATAATAACAACCTTTAAAAATAAGGTTGAATTATATTCACTGGCATGGAAGGATACACATGGAGTATTTCTAAGTGAAAAGAGCAGATTAAATACACTATAGCCTACATTTACTATATTTATTTATTTATAATATATTATATATACACACCCTATACTCACTATATATATATATACATATATACACACACCTATGCATATGTATAGTAAATATATGATATATAAGATATAATTTAAATAGCTTGTATTTATATAATACTATATATTCTATGTTAATTGGCTTCCCCATATTCACATATGAAAATCATTAACCATTGTTAAATAAATAAACCCTTGCTGCTACTCATCTTAGAACTGCAGTAATATTTTCTGTGTAGATAGCAGATCATTATGAAGTTTTGAGGTCTGCAGTTTTGAAGATACAATTCTAAGTTTTATTATTTGCTGGTTATATTTAAAACCACTATTCTTCTCTTGGCTTCTTAATACACATATACCTCTGAGTTGGATAGATACAAGCCAAGTAAGTTTTTTCATGAGGCATAAAAGATGACACCAAACAATTTTTTATAGATGTACACATTTTTATTTATGAAACAAAACTATTTAAGTAAATATATAGACATAAAATGTTAATATGTTTATCTCAGGATTATGAAAATTTGTGTGAACTTAAATATTTATGTATTGATTGTCTTTTGTTTACTATGATATTTAGATTTGTTGGGTTTTTTTTTTTTTTTCGGTCTTTTAGCTTGCATGCTTTAACAAAAAAAGAAAGGAAAACTAGGATAACCCAAGCAACGTATCTGTAACTGTACTGGTGGACTCTGCTGGCCTGGGTACTAAACTAAACTGGAGGGACTCCTGTTTTTCTGTGGGAATCTCTCTTCTTTTAGCCACTTGTAGTTCTTTGTACCTAAAAGAAGTTGATTATCTTTCCCTTCCATTTTTTCCAGGCTGGTTTCTTTCATAAATAGCATTTATGAACTCAGAAAGTAGTTTGAAAGTGCAAACTTCCAGTTATGACGTAAATAAGTATTAGGGATGTGATAAGCAACCGATGACTGCAGTTAACACTGCTACGTGATATATAGGAAAGCTGTTAAAAGAGTAAGTCCTGAGAGTTCTTGTCGCAAGAATTATTTTTTCCAATTTTGTCTTTCTTTCCTTTTTTATTGTATCTGCATGAGATGATCGATGTTAGCTGACTCTATTTGATAATCATTTCGCTATCCATGTTTATCAAACCATCATGCTGTGTTCCTTAAACCTGTACAATGGCACATAGCAATTATTCCTCAATAACACTGGGTTAAAGAAGAAGTTTGGTTTGCCACATAACAAAATGGAAGGGTGATGGTTTTAAGGGTCAAAAAAGGAGGAATGGGTTAGTTCCCTTCTTTAATTTTTTCTTTTTATTGACTCTAGAGAGAGGAGAAAAAAGAGGGAAAAAGAAGGAGAGAAACACCTTCTTTCAACCCAGACATAAGCCCTAACCAGGAATCGAACCTGTGACCCTTTAGTTGCAAGATAACACCCAACCAACTGAGTCACACCAACCAGCGCTTCTTCTTTTCTTGTGTCTTCCTTCCTCTTCCTGTCCCTTCCCTCACTTTTCCTATACAGGTATCATATGCCATTGACAATGGAAAAAACTAGTGAATTTTAATAAGGTTTCAAGTTTAGTTTTTATTTTTCCTGAAGTTATTTTTTAGATTTAGGGAAAGCTGGGTTAAGGGTATAATTAGTAAACTCTGCACTGATTTTTTAAATTTTTTAGTAAATATTAAATCACTTGAAAATAAAAAAAATGAGAAAACTTGTTATGCCTTCCTTCTGGGTTTGATTCTTGTTCCACAGATGTGAAAGAAACTTTAAAGTCTTCACATGTAGTTTTCTATTTTACGTAAGCGTAGCCTTATCCCCAGTCTTAACAATACGGCTGCAGCAGACTTTTTACAATCCGTAATGTGAAACTGACAGAGTCTCCCACTGTTTTTATGGTGGTTTGTGGTGCTCTCTAATCAGGAAAGGGCTTTCTTGTTCTGGATAGTATCAGAAGGGGAGGAAAATTATTTCATTAAGCATTTAAACTGTAATCCCCTCATGAAAAGTTTATCTAATCATCTTCTATAACTATCAATCACAATATAAATGGCTAGTACCTGAAGAAGTGCTAGACACATAGATTTGTGTTTGGACTGGTGAATAAGGAAAAGGAAGCAACGATAGTTATGCAACACATAACAAAGTTTTGGTCAACAATGAACCATTCTTGGTGGTTCCATAAGATTATATGGGCTGAAAAATTCTATAGCCCTATGATATCATAGCTATCATACTGTAGCAGAACGCATTATTTACCTGTTTGTGCTGATGCTGATATAAACACACCTACTGCACTGTCAGTATGGCACATGCAAGTAGGTACAGTGCATGATGGTTGATAATGATAGTGAACAATTATGTTACTGGTTTAAGCATTCACTATAGTACACTTTTTTTGGAAAAGCTCCAAAGGTCTATTTTTATCTACTTAACATTTTATACTGTATTTTCTCCATTATTATTTACCCCCTTATACCTCCTCCCCCACTGCAATCATCACACTGTTGTCCATGTCCATGAGTCCTTTTTCTATTGTATAGTTCCTTTAGAGTGTATTTTTATAGTTATTTTTTTAAAGTTTGCTATAACACAGCATGCCCTGTTATGCCTCATACGTCTCTCATTTACCATGCCCGTTACTGATTTTTTTCCATTACCATTTAGTCAGGGGTTAGACCTCTCTCCCCCCAGTCACCACACTGGTTCCCCATGTCCATGAGTCCTTTTCCTGTTCGTTCGATCACTCCTTGTCTTTTGATTTCATCATTTTTGCTTGTGCTTGATTTAATCTTTTGTTGATTTGTGTAGTAAGATGTTAGACACGCTTATAGACGAGCAGCAACAGGCTACACCATACAGCCTAGGTGTGTAGAGGACTAGACCTTCTAGGTCTGTGTAAGTGTACTCTGTAATGTTCACACACAAGAAAGCACTTAACAATGAATTTCTCAAACACATTCTCACCACTAAGCTGTGCATGACTGTAATTACTTCTATCTCTATATACTGAAAGGGTAAAAATGGTTTTCCTCATAAAGAACTAATACTTCTTCACATGTATGATCCTTATGCTATGAGATCATTTCTTAAGAGGAACATAAGCATTCTAACAAGAATGATGATAGTAACACATAGTTTATGAGAGGTTCTTCGTGGAGGGTAAAGAAATTGAAGCAGACATACACATCTTATTTTTGACTCTGATTGTGGTTTATGACCACATTTTTTCACTTAATAATTAATGTTGAGTGATGAGTGATGATAAAATAAATATATTCTATTATCTATTCCTAAAGTGTCCAGGCAAAACCTCTGGCCATTATTCTCTGCCTCTCCTTCTAGGGCAGCTCCAAAGTTTGCAGCTTGGATGATACCAGTTCTGTCCTATTTGACCTAAGAGACAGAGCTCACAAAGATGAGAGCGAGTCTCTGAGATCATACCAGATACTGCTTACCAAGAGTAAGGGCTTTCCCTGGTTGAACTAAGTTAATGATGCCTGGTATATGTATGTACGTTGGTACATATGTACATATGTGTATATACACACAGAGAGAAATATGTATGCACAAATACACACATACACACAGGTGTCTATCTGTCTACCTGTATGTACACCTATTATATATTCATATCTATCCAGTCCTCAAATTAACTTTTACCTGACAAGTGCTGTGTGAGTAATAAGATATAGAAGCTTCTTATCAAGTAGCTTATGATTCAGCATGGAGGACAAAAGTAATATTTCTAAAGTAATCACAGAGTATGCAAGTATCAAACCAGACAGTGAGGCAAACATGCTGTTCGGCATCACAGCAAACACTCACAAATCGAATCACTGTGCTGTATGTCACAGGAGCTGGTTGGTGTCAGGGACATAAAAATAAACACACACTCACTCACTCTACCCTTAGGGACTTCACAAGTCTAAGGGAAAAGCAAGATAATTTTTTAAAGTAATACAGGTGGTGAAGTTTGAAACAAAAGAGGTGGCATTTAAACTCTCCCTGGAAGAAGGAAGACAGACTCTGAAGAGGAAGTGATATTCGAGCTGACATGATTTTAAGGAGAGGACACAGGTTGGGAGAAAAAGCTTCCTAAGCATAAAAATGACAGTTATTAATTCAGGAAAACATAAAATGAGGTAATGTGTGAGGAGTTGTAGAGCTGGTAGATAACTGTAGCATGCAGTACAAGGAGAGAAGGGAATGGAAGTTACACCTGAAAAGGCAGACGAGGGCCAGTGCACAAAGAACCTTTATAACACCTTGGGGAACACAAGCTTGATAAAGTAGATAATGAGAAATCACTGCATATTAAGGGAAATTGACTGACATAATTTTCAATGCTGCAAAGATCAGAAATGAAACAGAGGCTATATAAAAGAGAATACAAGCCAGAACATTATTATATATTATTAACAACAGACCTCTTGGGGTGAAGAAAGAGAATTTTGACAATGATTGAGAGGTTCCTGGCCAGGGCTTTTTGTGTAGATGGTGCCGGGATGAAGAATGCAGACAAGTTCATGAGGTCTCCTTAAATATGATGAGCTGGAGGAACCTGAGAAGCATCCCTGCAGACATAGCCAGTGGGTAGTCAGAAAAAATAGGGCATCAGAAAGGCAGAGGAAAGGAAAAAAGTACAGCCTAAAATATTCTAAAGCTGTGCTTCCCAATGTGGGAGCCACCAATTCCATGGGGCCATGGAGCACCTGAAATGAGGCTAGTCTGATAAGATGTGCTGATTCCAAAGGTGTTATTTAAAAAGTATAATATCTTATTAATATCCTTTGTATATTAATTATATGTTCAAATAATAATATTTTGAATCTACTGGATTAAATGTTAAATTTTCATGCTGTTATATTTTTATAATATAGCTATCAAAAAAGTTGAAATTATATGTGCAGCTTGCATTATATTTCTGTTGGATAGTGTCAGTCTAAAGGCTCTGGCCTTAACTTTGTGGTAGGGTTTAAAGACATAAGGACAAAAGCAAGGGCAGTCCAGCCACATGTTCTGAGGTACAGGCTGTTCAGAGATTTAGAAGGGAAAAAGAAAATATGGAAGCACTCAGGACATGATCAATTTTTATTCTGACAGGTCATCATGAAGAAAACAGCCTGACTGGAGCAGATGTGTGAAAAAAAACAAAAACAGGTGAACATGTAAAAAGAAGAAAATTTGTTTATGGGGAATGATTATGGCCAAACATATATGTAGTATAAAATATAGAGCAACTGGGAAGGGTAGTATCATGATGAGAACATTATTTTAGGTAGAACATGAGTCATTGGTACACGTGATAAAGCAAAGACCAGGACAGACTTAAGACAATAATGCAAAGGGAGCCATGGCTATTGTCTAGTACAAAATGATTTATTTTTAGATGAAGGTGAATGTAAGGGGAGGGGGAAAACATACCCTAAGAAAGATGTCTAAGTGAGAATGAATGCTGTCAAGCGCAGTTGTAATTTAAACCTCTGCCCATCGTTAGGGTGGTCAAGCCAACATCACACTTAGAGCTGAGACATCACAAATGTAAGGCCACACCAATTCTCTTGCTTAGCAAACACCTGTAAGGTGCTTTATTGGATCAAAACTGCTGAAGATGGCCAATTAGAATGTCTTCTCATGAGAGCTTCAAAAAATGACAAGGTCATAGAAGGCTGCTCTATAATTAGGACCCATGCCAAGACTGTCTTCTGAGGCTTTTAGTTTCTGCAGACTTTTGGTTTGCCTCATGTAGACACAGGATAAGAGCCACTGAAAGAGATTTCTCATAGGCAAGCAAGAATGGCAAACAGTCTAGAGTACTTCTGGACTTTTGTTGTCAACTGCTATGTTTTAAAAAAGCTTTAAAAGATTTTTGATTCCTGTTTCTGAAATTTTAATGAAACCCAAAGTTAAAATAAAAAGGTTCAAATTTTCAAATCAAAAAGATAATTTTTAATTTGTAAAAAATGCAAATACATATTTTACTTCAGGGTAAAGATCACTGTGTAGATCTTCAAAACAAACTAATTCTGAGTCTAAATACATAAAAATATATGTAAAAAGATCCACACAACCCCTTCTGCAGGTCACATTTAATGTCCTCACATGGTCCCCTGTTGGCTCCAAAGTAGATTATATTCAAGAATCAAGAGGTGAAAGTACTTGACAAATAAGAGTATTAGAAAGACTGCTGTGTCTTTGAGATAGCAATTACATTAGTAACTTCTCCTGAATCTTAAAAAAAAAAATGAAGTGAGCTCTCACAAAAGGTGTCAGATTGAGTGTATGGACAACTGAATCATACTTTATAAACTTCTTCAATGAAATAGAACACGCTTTGTATCCTTTTTGTTGCCTAAACCAACAGATCAACTCATGACATAAAGGGAAAAGTATGTAGATGATGTAATAAAAGTCAAGCTCTTTGAGTCAGTTTTTCCCCTGTTGTGCTGATAGGAAGTCTAGAACAGACAGGAGAAAGAAATTATGGTCTTGACTGGTCCTTAATTGAAATCTTTCCTTCCTTCCTTCCTTCCTTCCTTCCTTCCTTCCTTCCTTCCTTCCTTCCTTCCTTCCTTCCTTCCTTCCTTCCTTCCTTCCTTTCTTTCTTCTTTCTTTCTTTTTCTTTCTCTCTCTCTCTTTCTTTCTCCCTCTTTCTTCCTTTCTCTCTTTCTCTTTCTTTCTTTCACTGTTTTATTGATTATGCTATTACAGTTGTCCCATGTCCCCCCCTTATTCCCCTCTGCCCTGCACCCCCTCCTGCATTTCCCTTCTTTAGTTCATGTCCATGGGTCATATATATATTCTTTGGCTTCTACATGTCCTATACTGTTCTTAACCTCCCCCTGTCTATCTTCTACCTACCATTTATGCTACTTATTCTCTCTACCTTTTTCCCTCTCTCCTCACCCACTCCCCAGCTGACAACCCTCTATGTGCTCTCCATTCTTGTGATTCTGTTCCTGTTCTAGTCATTTGCTTAGTTTGTTTTTGTTTTTGTTTTAGGTGTGATTAATAGCTGAGAGTTTGTTGTCATTTTACTATTCATATTTTTGATCTTCTTTTTCTTAAGTAAGTCCTTTTAACATTTTATATAATAAGGGCTTGGTGATGATGAACTCCTTTAAATTGACCTTATCTGGGAAGCACTTTATCTGCCCTTGCATTCTAAATGATAGCTTTGCTGAACAGAGTAATTTTGGATGTAGGTCCTTGCCTATCATGACTTGGAATACTTCTTTCCAGCCCCTTCTGGATTGCAAGGTTTCTTTTGAGATATCAGCTGACAGTCTTATGGGCACTCCTTTGTAGGTAACTGTCTCCTTTTCTCTTGCTGTTTTTAAGATTTTCTCCTTATCTTTAATCTTGGCTAATGTAATTTTGATGTGCCTTGGTGTGTTCCTCCTTGGGTCCAACTTCTTTGGGACTCTGTGAGCTTCTTGGACTTTCTGGAAGTCTATTTCCTTTGCCAGATTGGGGAAGTTCTCCTTCATTATTTGTTCAAATAAGTTTTTGATTTCTTGCTCTTCCTCTTCTCCTTCTGGCACTCCTATGATTCAGATGTTGGAAAGTTTAAAGATATACTGGAGGTTCCTAAGCCTCTCCTCATTTTTTTGAATTTGTGTTTATTCACTCCATTCTGGTTGAATGTTTCTTTCTTCCTTCTGGTCCACACCATTGATTTGAACCCCAGTTTCCTTCCCATAACTATTGGTTCCCTGTACATTTTCCTTTATTTCACTTAGCATAGCCTTCATTTTTTCATGTAATTTGCGACCATATTCAACCAATTCTGTAAGCATCCTGATTACCAGTGTTTTGAACTGTGCGTATGATAGGTTGGCTATCTCTTTGTTGCTTAGTTGTGTTTTTTCTGGAGCTTTGATCTGTTCTTTCATTTGGGCTATTTTTTGCTTGTTTGTTTTGGTGTAACTGTAATGTAGTAAGGGGTGGTGCCTTAGGAGTTCACCAGGGTGGAACAACCCACGTCACTAGTTTGTAATGCTGTATGTGGGGAAGGGGTCTGAGAGGGAGCAAGGACACTTGCACCACTCTCTGCTGGTTTTTAGTCACTTCCCCCACTTCCCACAAGCAAATTGGGCCCTTCTGGTGCTGATTCTGAGGTGTGTGGGTTTGTATACATTCTAAGACCCTGCTGGTCTCTCAACGAACTTTCCTGTGAGCCTTGGAGTTTCTCCTGTTGCTGCGTCAACCCCCACTGGTGTTTTCAATCAGAGGTTTCAGGCTTTATTTTCCTGTGCTTGAACTCTGGGTTCCATGGTCTCACTCCCCAGTTGTTCCTCCCTGTTTAGCTGCATGAGAATGTGAAACTGTCTAGTCCTCAATCTGCCACCTCAATTGGTCCACCAGCCACCACTTTGCCCTCCAGTTGCAGCCTTGCCCACCCTGGTCCTCCAGCTGTTGCCTTGCCATGAGTCCTCTCCACCTGGCTGCCAGCCTCCACCCTTCCTACCAGTCTGGATGAATGTTTCTTCTTTAACTCCCTGGTTGTCAGAGTTTCATACAGTTTGATTTTCTGTCAGTTCTGGTTGTTTTTTCCTTGAATTTGTTGTCCTTCTTTTGGTCTTGTGAGGAGGCACAATGTATCTACCTATGCCTCCATCTTGGCTGAAAGTTGAAATTCTAAGTCAAAGTAGTATCATGCTTTGGAATTTTATCTCCCAAGTACGCATTGAATTGTACCTTTGTTCAGAATTTCAGCCAAGAAATTAAGCAATATGTAATATAATTAATCAAGAAATGTGTTCAACTATGGCCATAAAACCATGGTAAGGACACTTACATGACTGTTTTAAGAAAAGCAATAGAGAAACTAGCTTCAACTTCTCAGATAACACTGAGATATTTCTTTCCTTCTGATTGCACCTCAGTCCTCCAAAAGACTGTGATGCAGTGTAACATTTGGAAAGTAGCTGTGTGATCTTAGGCTTCAGCTTCCTCATAGATAATATATGGAAAATACCATCTTCTCTCATGTGACTGTTGCAAAGATTAAGGGAGACAAAAGTGTCCAGTGCATAGTAGATTCTCTCTCCATAACAATTAATAATAACTACTGCTACTATTCAAAGGGCGTATAAGTCTAAGCTTAAAAAAATCATGAATATTTCTGTATATTTAGAGCACTAACTTTGCCCCCAGGCAATACCTTTAGGACTTTACAAACTTCTTCTAAATAGACTACACAGAGGATAGACTGTGGGAACAAGTGTGAAAGGAGCAGTTGGCTCATTTCAGATAAGTAATGTGCTACTTTTAAAAATAGAGACATGCCTACTCCACCGAATGTATACACCAGCTTAAATACAACCTAGACCAAGAATTTAACATCCTTTCCATCATCAGTCCCTATAGCCTCTGCCCTACCCCACACCCCTCTGTGACTGGCAGCTTTGATCCAATCTTCCAATTTATCATTATGATGGGGTGCTTGGTTTTTAATTGTAAGCTGAGCTTGTAGCTTTTCTTTCTCTAAGTCAGTGTTGAGCATATGGTTTTGTCAGTACTGTGCAAACACTTGTCACATGAAAAAGATGCACTTCATCTATCTTTCCTACTTGATGCAGATCTGAAAAGATGTGTTCACACAGCTCTCTCCCACACCACACACATACCAGACATTTAGAAGTTTGCAGTAAGGAAGCTGAAAATGAGTACAAAGAATAACCACGTCCTCTTTTCCAGTATAGTCGGTCAGAAACTCTTTTGAGAAGCATGACCTTATGTTATAATTCATGATGTAATGTATAAATTTATAAATGTGTATCTTAAGGTAAGTGTCAATCTTGTAGTTCAGCTGGGGGACCAACATGAATGCTATGCTTCAAAGACACTAGGGGGTATGTCAGACAGATGTGTGTTTTAACTTTGGCCATGTCCATACCATGCCACACCAATAAATGAGAGAAAAGAGAAAAAAAATGTTCAAGTGGGTTAGTTGTAGAATTTATAAACAACTAGAGCAGACTCCATTGTCTAATTTCAGTGTTTGTTCAATCTAATGGAGATGAATTAGCACTCACATCATTTTTCCCCCATGAACACTCTACAGTTATAGGAGAAAAAAAAACAAAATTTGACTTTGATTTTCTGTCAATGATTATTCCGACCTTTTTACACAGATGCATGACAAGCCAACCCCAATATTTTGATGCCATTGCCAACACTGTTATGTAAGAGCATCCAGGTCATTTGTCCAAAGGTAACTCAGAGGTGATTATGGAACTGGTCTGCCAGTGAGCCTCTGTATCTCAGTCAGGTCATTGGTTCTAAAGATTTCAAGGAGATTTTCTTGGCTTACTTAATCAGACGATGGGCTTACTCAAATCTGCATTTATTTTAAAGGTTACAGGTAAAGAACAACGACTTAAGACTCAGCAAATAAGGAAGGTGTCTACTATATACCAGATGCAGCAAACACTATTCTCATTGAACCCCAAGATGGCACATTCCCATTTGGCACACAAGGAAACTAAAGCCTGGAAAGAATGGTAATTTATCTGATGGTATACAGCAGCTGCGTGGGAGGGCTGGGATTTGAACAAAGGGTTTTCTCAACTATATAGAAAACATAAAAAAAGGAGAAAAGACGACAGTTAGACCAGTATTTAAATATGAGATGATTGTCTTCTTTTTTTCTTTCTTTTTTTTTTTGGGGGGGGGTTCTTACTGTTTTATCAACTGTACTCTAAAATGTATGAGTTAATATCAAAGTTTCTTATCTCTCAACTATCTTGGAGAAAATAAGCTAGGTCAAAGTCTGATACATTTTTGTAGACAGCAAACATGCAAAACTTTATCAGAATTCCTCTTTTCATCAAAAGATTTCAGATTAAACAGGTAAAGAAAATATGCTTCTACTGGACAAGTATGTCATTGCATACAGATCTTTTTAATTCTTATAAATTGTTTTGAGGAGATGGTTTTGAACAGTAAAGTATGATTAGTATAATTGCATTTTGCAATAAGGAGTCAGTCATTATTCTTTATTTGGGAGGAAATGAAAACATTTTGGAGATAAAGAGGAGATACTAACAAAAACCATTAGAATTGCTTTTTCCCTCTTATGACACCCCCCTTTATCTACCTGATAAGCATGTATCTAACAGCTATGTTTGAATAAACATTCTGTTCATAGTGACAGACACTGTCTTTCCTTCCTGACTTACATTCTGAAGTTTGGCCATTTAACCTTTTACATTTGAACTTTGTGAGTTTCCTAAAGCAGTTAGGGGGAAACCTTATATTAATTGAGCTGGGATAAAGTAGGAGTTGGCAAGGGGAATTATGAAGAAAAATTTCCATAGTTCCTACAGATTTCATCACCACTCAACTCTCAAATGTGTATCCCCCAAAATATTTTTTTTTAATTTTTCTTCTAGGTTCCCTGATACTTGGTCTGCGGGGCCCAGCAAAAAAGTGACAACATAGAAGACTAATTTCAAGAGGTTCAATTTGCTCAAATCCTATCATGCATTTCCGGTGAACAAATTCCTTCAATCTAAATGTGAAATAAAATAGAATTAATTAATAATAACAGCTAACTGTTGGGAACTGCTTTGCCTAGTTTCAGGAGTTGTAACTGCCTCCCATGGCCAAGGATGAGTGAGCGACCTCCAGAATGCAAGCCACAAAGAGCCAAAGCTTGTCTCTGGTAGCACACGCTGCCTCAGCTTCCTCCCCTGCCCCCAAAGCATGGTCGATGTCCGTGACAGGTAAGACTCCTCACACAGAGGAGGGGCAACCTAAGCCAGACACGATTATTTAGAAGGCCATCATGGAAGGACTGGGTGGGGGGGCTGCAACAAAAAGGGAGTGATAGACCCTTGTCCCCTTGGCTATTGTGACATAACCCAAGTCCACATGTCATCTGGGAGAAGTGCTGCCTGGGTCTAATCCACTTAAGCCTAAAACCCATGATATGGAAGGCGGTGCAACCCTGCGCTGGAAAGTGCATGTTCCCTGGGTGATCAGGCCTAAGAAAGATGTTGTAAAAACCCTGTAAAACCTGCTTTAGAATGCTTTCATTTAAATGATAAGGGTCCAAGCAAGAAGTTTGTTCCTCAAAGTTTTATGGCTTGTAAGCTATCTGACCCTGACTGAGAATAAGCCCTCATAGTTCTTTGAATGCTATCTATTGTTTGATCCTTACCTGTATTCTTGTGCAAATGAACCCAATAAAAGCCCCTTTAGGAAGGGGCTCTTGGCCCTTCCTCTGTGAGAGACTGGCCACCTTTCCTCCCCAAGCAGATCAGGTCTTAGTAGTTTCGCTTTCATCTGTTGCAGATGGGGGAATTTACAGGCAAAGTTGCCCCCACAGCTAACATTTATTGACTATTCCCTACATGTAGAAAATTATTCTATGTGCTTAACATACAATTTTCTCATTAATCCTCACAATGGTGCAATGAGATAGATGCTATTATTAATTGTTCCCATTATACAGATGAGAAAATGAAAGCACAGGGACTTTAAGTTACTACTTTAGGTCACACATCTATTTAGAGGTGAAATCCAATTTAAATGTAATAAATCTGGCTCAAGTGCTTGTGTTCTTAAATATGACATGTACTATCACCAGCAAATATACTCATATACAAGTTGTTTTCTCAAAAAATATCCATGCGTTGTTGAAATTGCAGATACATCTGTCTGTATTGAGTTGAAAAGCCACATATCTTCTACAAATTATATTATAGAAGGCTATGTGTATAATTTTTAGAAAGGAAAATATTCATAAATGCCTCTACTTGGTGGGATTATAATTGATCTCTATTTTTATTTGTATATACATATATTTTTTTAAATAGCAGTCCCTGTTTCTCTTCACAATGGATGTGAATTGCTTTCATACATAAAACAATTAAAAAACACACACAAAAAGGACAAGCAGAATTTCTAAGGGAGCTCTCTAATACCCGAACCAGCTAGATGATGAACTAACACTACACTCTGACCTACTCGCCATTGGAAGTCCAATATACCTTTCATTTTGCGTAGCACTTTAAAGTTTACAAAAAGTTGCAATTGTTACCTATGAATTATCCATCTAAAACTGCAGTTCAATTTAAATCCTTCTGACAGAGACAAGAACAAGGCCAAGAGCAAGTGCTAGTAAAAAGGACATTGAAAAATGTGTGATGGCATGGACAGAAGTGGGCTATGATCTCTAAGAGGAAAGACTCCTTTGGGGTGAATAGCTCTTCATGGCTACCCTGGTGGCAGCATAACTCCTACAGAGGTATCCTGGCCTCACTCTGGTCCAAAACCCAGATCTTCTGTGTAGTCAGGAAAGGTCAGAGCATGCAATGCTTCTTCAGAGCTGGACTGTTAAGGTAGTGGTAACAAAATTAGCAAGTTACAAACACTCTTAAGTAAACACGTTCTTTTTTAAAGCTTCTATTTATTTTATTTTATTTCCTCTGTTGGTCTTTTTTATTGTATTTTTTCAAAAATGTTTTTTTGTAAGAAAAAATCAGCATTGAACTATATCATGCCATAACACAACAGCTTTACCATTAGTTAATATGATCTAGTAACTGAGGAAAGGGATGTAGTCCCCCGCCCCTTTTTTCCAGATGATGCAGATGAACAGTGAAGTATCATGGCTTCTTTCACAGTGGAGCTTTGTTACAGTGCAATGAAGTTTAGCTAAGAAATCAGTGGTATATCTCCCTACATATATTTTCAATAAATTTGCTATCATCAGGTCATCCCAGGGGCCATACCATGGAAATCTACATGACAGTAACACATCAATCCATCTACTCACCGGCCACCAACCCAATGAGAGTGATTACAGTGGAAAGGTTACACTATATACTAACCCAGTGGACCAGACTTTAAAATATAACAATCATCTGTGAGGCTTTTTAAAAATACAGATTCTCCTAGCCCTTCTCTTGTAGAATTTGATTCAATTGGCATGGGGAGTGGGCCACAAATGAAAAACAGGTGTCAATATAACAACACGGAATATATTCTGTTTGCCTCATAAAGTCTCATCTAAGTATGAATAGAGATGGTCAGGGCAAATCTTTCAGCTTTGCTTCATTACTAATTCAGTAAGACTGAATATTGTTGTTGAGTATATTTGAGTGATTGCAAACTTGGCAGGTCTTGTAGGCAAATTTCCTCCCGTATTTCACATCATCAGAACAGCCTTAGTCATCAGCACTACAGCACTCTGCACATTTACTCAAGGGTGATGAGGTGTGAGGTGGAAGTTCAGATAAAAATTTTGTCCACACTTTCAATTCAAATGCAGCTAGGAAAAGAAAAATATGCGTTCATTTTAAGAACAAGAGAACCTATAGCAATTGGAAATGTACAAATAATAAGTAACTAAGAAATATTAAGCTGTGTAGCAGAACTTTAAGATAAAATTTGAACATTTTGAATTATTTTGGACTATTTTTGGAAAATAACTAATGTGGACAAGACCTGGAGTAGGTATGTCAAAACCAGTGCAGTATTCACCATGTTCTTATTTGTTTGACTCATTTTTGGTCCCTTTACACGAAAGAAGAATATATGCCTTTTTTATTGAACAGAATAGTCGAGAAGGGGCATACTAAGTTCAAATCAATATGAGAGTAAATAGTAGGCAACATTTTAGACTCTAAGAGAAGCTTTTATACACAGAATTCCCAGCATTGTTACTTATAGTATAACCTAGGTAATATGACAACCTCATTCTGGAGAAAGACTGTGATTTACACACAAAAGTATAAAATCTGTGTTTAAAAGTTATAACTAATCTGAATCCCTCAAGCAGTGTGTTTAAATGCAGCATATTCCATGCTCAATCAAACTTGGATCCTATTATTTTCCATGTAGTCTGACCAATCAGAGGGTGATGTGGGGTATGGGATAATAGAGTGGGTGGGAACACTTATTTTGACATCAAAGAAGGTGGGAAAAACTAGTCTGAGCTCTCAGATGTAAGCAGCAGAGGACCCCATCATTTGATGGATTGTTCCTGGAACTGAGAAAATAGACCATCACCATGCTGGACTTGAACTCCTATAGTGGGTGACATAATTCAGAGGGGAAGGCTTATGCTTCATCGACGCCCATCCCAAAAGCCTAACAACTCTTTAATACTCACTCAATAAATATTTAATGAGCACCTTCTAAATATTAGACAATGCTGGGAATGCACAGATGAACCAAACAGATAAAATTCTATCCTTATGAAGCATTCATTTTTATGGGAGTAGAGGAAAAGCCCATAAATTGAAATAGCAAGTTAAAGGGGCACAGCAATCACAAGAGATCTCGGTCTCTGAACCAGGCACCAACACCTATCCTGAAGTTCAAATCTATGCACAACATCAGATGGCTGAGAAGTGTGTTTTCATAATTGTACAAGTTCATCAGTTGCCTTAAACTTCTGAAGAGCAAGGGGGTGGTAAACTTCGGTTTGTGTATATCTTTGGGAATTTTGTCAGATGTACATTTTCCCTTGTCTTTCTGTTTTCTCCAAGAATAGACAATTTTTATGTAAATCTGAAGAAGTAAGATAAATTAGATCAGAATATTTAGTTTACCCCCAAACAACTAGCACAAACACAGGACCAGTTCAATTTCCAGAGACAGAGCAATGAGTTTTTGCTGTGAATACCCCTGGTAAAATAACAGTACTTACTGCTGGTTAGTGCATTTGTTTTTCATGGTGGCTGTAACAAATTACCATTGACTTAGTGGCTGAGAGCAACACAGATGTATTATCTTATAGTTCATTAGATCAATAGTCAGACATGGAACTTTCCAGGCTTAGCTCAAGGTATTGGTAAAGGTGTAGTCCTTTCTGCAGACTCTGAATAGGATCCATTTCCTTGCCTTTTCCCTTTCCTAGATGCTGACCGCATTCCTTGGTTCACAGCTCTCTTCCTCCACCTTCAAAGCTAGCAAAGATGGGTTGAGTCCATCTCATATCACTCTCGTTGTTTCTATAGTCCCATGTCATTATGTGACTCTCAATTCTCTCTGCCTCTGTCTTCCACTTCTAAAAACCCTTGTGATTATAATTGACTCACCCAGAAGTCCAAAATATCCTCTAAATTCTAACTTAAAAACATTTGCAACATCCCTTTTGCCATGTAAGGCAGTGTATTTATAGATCCCAAGGATTAAGACTTGGACATGTTTGGGGCCCATTATTCTGTCTACCACATTTAATGTCTCTCTCTCTCTCTCTCTCTCTCGCTCTTTTACCTTTTAGGAGCTGATGAAAACTTCACAGGAAAAGTTTGCACTAATCGCTGCAAAACTAGCAAGGGGCAGGAAGGCCTCTTACATATGGGCAGTTATTTGAATGAAAACTATGTTCTGGGATAATATCCTAAAAAGGAAGCATATGACTGTGGAATAGTTAAAAAGATAAAAAGTAAGATTGAAAGAATTAATTGCCTCCTTGGATATTAAACTAATGTGCAAATTAGTCGGCAGTTGTGAACATCAGTTACCTTGATGCAACCTTTCAGGATTATAAAAATTGAAGAGGGTAAACTGCGTACCACATGGACTAACATAACACGGGCCCACACTGGCCACTTTACTTTGTAGTTATTGTTTTTGTTTTTATCAGCAGTATCGACAATTATTTCTTTCACTTGCTTCCTAGTTCCTGTAATCTAGTCTTTGAATAAAAACCTAGATTTAAATCATTTTCTATGTAAACTATCCCTAGATACTGCATTTGATCTAAATAAATATTGCTGCTTTTCTCTCCTTTAGAAGT
Organism: Artibeus jamaicensis; assembly: GCF_021234435.1. Classification (NCBI taxonomy): domain Eukaryota; kingdom Metazoa; phylum Chordata; class Mammalia; order Chiroptera; family Phyllostomidae; genus Artibeus; species Artibeus jamaicensis. The sequence goes on from NW_026521883.1 coordinate 23,626,804, forward strand.
TGGGGGACCCTTGAGCTCACTATGCAAATTAAATCCAGCCAAAGGCCAAATCAGTATGCTGTGGCATGAACCCTTAAGCTATTTTTAAGAGAGCTGCCCTGTGGTCACTGCCCCTCTCTTTTCATCCCTCTCACAGCTGTTGCTGAGAGAAACAGTCACCTGGCAGAGAGTGACAGCAGCAGCTGTCTGTGCAGAGAAAGGCTGACGCCCAGCAGCCACACTCCCCCTCCTGCTGGAGCCAAGCAGTCCCAATCAGTTGAGCAGTGACACTGAGGGTCAGATGGCCCCTGGGCCACTTGGGCATCTGTCTGGTGACCTTCAGGGCCACCTGTCTCTCCAAAGAAGGCCTAGGTGGGAGGAAAGGCAGCAGCTACCTGTTGTCGTTTCTGCTCTATTTCTAATGAGCCTTGAGTTCATCTCTCACGTTGATGTAAAGCCCCAGATGCTTCAACCCGAGACATCTAGTGTGTCTAGGACCTGACATATTAATGTTTGGATGACACGGACCCTGGAGCTCCCCCTGGAGGAGACCCGTGTCTAGACCCATGTTTACACTGGGCTGACAGAACTCTAGCTGCCACCCTTTATTCGGATTTACCTCTCTCTGACCTTTTGTCTTTGCTGCTATGAATGGCAGAGCCATTAAATATTCAATATGTGCGATAGAGATCACTGAGTCCAGGAGGCAAGGAAATGGAGGCCTAGAAAGAGAGTGGTTTGCCCAAAGACAAGACTAGAACCATGCTTGATTCGGCACCCAATTCATTTTTTCTTTAATGACATGACATGTCCCTCACCACGTTTTGAGTGTATGCTGCTTGTTCTCACTATCTTGAGATAGGCTTGTTGCACAGAGGAAGCAGGTGAATAGCCATGTTAATTAAATAGTTTAATAGTAAATATTTTTTTCTTGCAGATGAATATAGATTGTAGGCAACAAAATGCAGTAGCCCTCTGTGGGTAATTTGGAGGTGTTACAGATGGCAAGGATGGTCAGGGACAACAATGCATTGAAGATACAGCACCACAGATGATCTGGTGGCTACTTCACACACAGCAGCTGTGTTGGCCTAACTGGCCTCTGGGAACTGGACAGAAGGCAGATGGGCTGCAGAAGGAAAAGTGGATGAGTGACTAGGGGGCAGGCAAGTAAACATGTTCCTCAAATCTCTCTAAAAAATAGATTCACAACTTCCATGGTCTCAAACACTCACCTCCTCCTGATTATAAAGTGAAACCAACAAGTACCAGAATGACAGCCTTGAAGGAAATAATCTCAAATGTCAAATTAGTCTATTCTATTTTTTTAAAAATCCACCTAGCTATAAACATAGAAAAATAGAGGTTGTGGGGTATAAGTTTGTGTGTGATTCAATGGCAGGGATCATGCTAAGGTCACCTTTTTTCCCTTTCTGGTCATTATCATCCTTCCCCATGTTCTCCCAGGACTCAACAACGTGCAATACAAATAACAAGCACTCACAAATATTTTAAGTCAGTGGCATTTTTTTATATTCACCTAAAATAGGCAAAACTCTCAATTCCCCTTATTCGTGATTTTTCAAGTGTCCCGGGTTTGCTTGGCACTGCAGACAATACAAGAGCAATCAGCCAAGAACAAAATGCCCTGAAGAGCACAAAAGCAGACACTAACAGCACTCGCTGAAGAGCGTCCTCAGCATGAGGATCCTCCGAGGGCACAGACCAGGCGGGATACACCTGCTCCCAGAGATCTCATGATCCCATTATTCTCCACATTTGCTCAGATTAATCAGAATCAGCAAGCCTTCTGAGGCTCCCTAACACCCAACTAACAGCCACATCAGGGTAAATGTATGCTAATCTGTCAGTGTGTGCACCCCGCAGTCATTAGCTGTGGAGAGCGACTCCTCTATACAACTGCCAAGGGTTTCTTAAACCAAGAGCAAATGGAAATGTCTTTGATAATTCTCCACACTAATTCTGTATGAGTTTTAGTGCTCACACATGTGTGCCTGAAGTTTTTTACCAAGTATCTACAGAATCTTATAATTTTGCAAGATGGCTTCAGGTGGACAGTAGCTTCGAAGAGAGAAACCACTCTAGGAAGCACATCGGTCACTCCAGTGCATTTAATAGATTCCAACGAGGGCAACTGGTCATCAAGAATAACATGTAAAGATTTTGATTTATGGCAGACTCGTTAACTGTATCCTTCCCAGACCATATTTTGGAGTAGCTCCACGTACTGAAGTAACTAGTTATTTTCATTTTTGTTTAACTGAGAACCCCTCCACCACCATCAACCTGGAAAAACTGTTGTTTCTTGGCCATGCAGATCAGCTTTACTTTCCCTGCCAAAGGCAAATACCCTAAAGGAATCCAAAATCACACTGAATGAAAATTTGGATGAGCACCAATTGTGCTTTAATTTGAGTAAAAACAGTCTTCAAAGGTTATGTGCCATGAGGGAGATTTGGCTTATTAGGTAGGCTTGAGGTTCCTAAATGGTTGAAGTTATCCCAAGCAGACTGGAATTTATCCCAAACTGGTTATTTTGTTTGGACCTACACTGGGAGATAAAACAATTAGTTTGAAAACAATGGTGTGTCTGGTTTGGTCTCTAAAGGCCACGTGATTCATTTCTGTGCTAAGTGTCAGTGTGGCTGGACCTGCCCATGGGTTCACCTACAATCACCCAGCAATCCATCCATCCCCTCAGCACCTCCCACCCTAAGCTTCCTTCTGCACTGTCTACGCACATCCCTGTCTCTTTTCCAGATTCTTTGCTTCGTGACCTATTCTGCTGGTCCACCATGGCCTTGAAAAAGTCATAGTCTTCCTTGGACTCAGTTTTAATGTGAAAATGGGTGTGATTGGTCCCTTTAAAATTGAACAATACCTTCAGAAATAAATAAGATAATGTAGGTAAAGCATCACAGTGTCAGAAACACAATAAATATTTAATTAACACAAGTTATTATCATCACCCTCACCAGTTGGCCCAGAGTAAGGAGCAAGGTAATATAGCAAGGTGATAAGGAAGTAGGGCACAGAGCTGGGTTGGGTGGGTCTTGGCGGTGAGAAAAGAGACCTGGGATTGAGGCCTAAAGCATCATCATACCTGAACTCTCAGCCATCCTCAGTCTGCTGGAGGGCAGATGGGAAAAGAGTTGACAGAGTACTATGCTGACATAATGGGCCATTTCACCGCTGAGTAAATAAGAGCACAATGACTATATGAAAGGCTGGGGGTGAATGTTCCATTCAGCGCTTATAATTCAGTCCTCAGGTCACACTGCTGGAAACTCCATATCCCTCAATATTCCATATCAAACAGTTGTTTCCTGTAGGGAGTTTATGCTGCAAGCTGTCCTTAATGCCTTTGGTGCCTTTTACTTTACCTTTATTAATTTAGAAAAAAGGTATGTGTGCACAGTGGAAAAGAAAATTCGTCTGTATTAAGTTAAGCTTTCAGATTCCCAAGCTGATCACCAGCTACCATGCCTGCGTGTTCCACCAGCTACGTGATGGCAGTCAGTGCACGGTCTTCCCAGGGCAAGCTCTGCCCTGCACCCTGTGGGTCCTGGGCCAGTGAGCCTTTCTTGTCCCCTATCCCATCACTGGAACTGCCTTGCTTATAAAATGTGGCCTTTGAATATGACCTTGTTAGAGCATAGGGCAGATTATGTCCCTTTTCCTACATAAAACCATTACATTTGAGAATGAAATTCTAAGTTCCTACCGCAGGCTACAAGGAACAAGATGCTCTGGCTCTTCTTCACATCTCCAAACTCATCTAGAACTCCTCTGTTTCATTCCACACCCCCATCGGTCAACCTTCCAGCGTGCTGACCTCTTTCCTACCTCATTTGTGTGTGTGTTCCTCTCCATGTGGAAATCGTCCCATTGCCCCCTCCTGGCTACTTGTACTCATCTCAAATGTCATCTTCTCAGGTGGCTTCCCTGAGCACCATTTTTGTTACCTTGAGAGCCTTTTTCACCATAGTAGTCACTTTGTGTATTTGCTTGTTTACTTGTTTAGTAAGAACTGTAGTTCCCTGCGAGGAGAAGCCTCTAAACTAGTACTGTCTCCACAGCACCCAGGCCACTGCCTGACGCAGAGCGGACACAGATTTGGTAGGTAATAAATATCTAAATGAATGCCTCCTTCAAGACCGTCCCATTTTATACAAAATGGCATGATGTTTTATAATTATGCTCACTACTTCTTTATTAAAATTCAGGGGCTAGGAATGGGATCACACAGATCAGAGTGGAAGGAAAAAAAAGTAACGTGTTCTATTAAAAGGTCCTAGAACCACTGATGAGAGCTAAATCACTCGATGTCAGTTGTTTCAAAGAGAGATTCCAGAATGTTATGCCAGAAACAAAACCGAGAACTAACTTATATATTAGGTGAAATGTCTGCTTTATAAAGCCATTGAGACATCATAATATTGTCTGTACCTTCAGGTCCTAAACTTTTTAATGGTGTTTATTTCTTTCAAAAGAACCTGATTCTGAATTTCACTGTGCGTCACTAATGATAACCGATTCACCAACTGGCTTGCTACAGAGATTCTGCCTAAGTTTTTTGTGTGCCCTTGAACAAAAAAAATACCTCCTCCCTGATGATTCATTTTGAACAGTACGAAGAGATTCTCAAAAAGAGCTTGAGAACTGTTTCGACAGGAGGTGGGGAGGGGGCTGTGTTATAATTACGGTTATTTTCTATTTTACAGACAAAAAATGTAAAGATGATTTTGTGAATTCTTCCTTTTGCACCCAACCACGTGCCTACCAATTTCCCTTCCTGAACAGTGAGCCTTAAAGGGAGGCAGGTGTTAAAGCATATTCATATGGAAAATGCTCCTCAAACACAAACCTCAATTTTGCTTGGTGACCAATTGTGTGAATATTTAGAGTAGCGTTTGCTCATCCATTAAAGGAAAGAGCATTTTTCCATTACAGTTCTTGAATCTTGATAAAACACTAACCATGTTATATATTTTCTGCCTTTCTAAAGCAAACCTTTTAAAATAGCATATCTGTCTTTTTACCTTTACATTATTATAAAATATAGTCAGGCACGTAAACTGTCTTTAAGTTAGTATTCCCTCTTGCCTTATTTTCTGTTTCACCTGCAGAAACTTCAGTGAATGTATAAATGTCAGGTGGTTATCTGGGTGGGCCATGAGTTTTGGGGACTTTAATTTTTAGCCTGCTAGACCAGCAATTTTCAACTGGCCTGCCGTGGCACACTGGTGCACTGCCAGAATTTTTAAACACGCAATACCTGACTGTTGAATAGGGGCACTGACTTCATTTCTTTTAGAGTGTCAACTTAAAAATTGACAAAAGCCAACACAACAACAGCTGTTCTGGTGTGAATAAATCAAAATTACATCTATTTTTTTGTCAGACAGGCAAAAAATACATTTTTGGGGGGTGTTGCAGAATTTTACTTATTAGATTATGTGTGCCATGAGATGGAGAAAATCGCTGTGCTCACGTTGCATCTCTGTCTCTTTTTCACAATGCCATAAAGCAACTGTCCATAGAAAAGGGAGCACTATGGTGGCAGCTATTATTTCTAAAGGTGGCCATCCTTTGGTGGGGTTAGGCTAATTGCTGTATACACAGAAACACAGGCGTATACTCACGCACTACTTCTCCATCTCTCCAAAAACCCCTTATTAGATTGTTGTGGTCTGTAGCTTTGTGACCTCCTGCATTGGGTAACAAATCTTGTACACACGAGCAACTAGGTAAGGGAAGCACGGCAGTGGGGAGGTGCAGGAAGGGAGGTGAATTTGAAATGCAAGTCCTTAATTAAACCAGAAGCTTGACACATAGACTTCCACCTCCAACAGATTAGCATAAATACTTTATTAAACCAGCAAATTGACACCTGGGATGTTTGGGGTCAAGAGTAGTTTAGTGATAGCAGGTCAGGAGAAAACCCTGCCAAATTTCACTTTGCAAGCTAGCAAGAAGGCAGCAGGCTAGTCGTGAAGGCCATACTAGGTATATATGCATAGATACATGATGGGGTGAAGCTAAAAATGGAAGAAACTTGTGGCAGGTATCTAAAAGGCTAAGAAAAATCTCTTAGCTAATATTAGAAGAAACATTTATCACCTATTTTGGCCCCCACTTACTCATTTTTTGCTATAGAACTAAGAATATAGCAAAGGAAATTTCTAACTCAACCTTGTTTGGATCTGAACCTCATTTTTTAACTCTGTGCTTAATTCTAACATTAGACTTTTCACATTATAATTGCAAGGCCCATGACAAACATTCTGTACCTATCATTAACTACAACTCCTAAATCACTGTTTAAAGCTCGCCAGCTCTCTGCCGTAGGAGCCCTCCGAATTTGGGCAGCACTGGTTATTTCAAGGCATAGACTTGGCTTACACTCCCAAAGACCCACCAATAATTCTTTCAGGAGGTTGGATCTCTAAATTCATAGTGACATTAGGCCTTGAAAAGGGCCAAACTGTTTGTGCCTTGTCATGTGCTCATTTAGAGAAATTAGTAGCAGACTAGAAGAAAAAGCACACCTTCCTTCAACTGTGCAGTCCTGACTCCCAATGCAGTTGGAAAAATGAGGTCAATAATTTATATTTGTCTAACCTATGATTTAAAAAATAATTTCTCATAGATGATCTTACTTGATATGCTCACACATGCAAAAACATAACACACGTTTTTAAAATCTTATAAGATAAATAATAATTTATTTGCCTTCGTTGTATAGTTGGCAAAACTGCTGGACAGAGTTAATATAGGCCTTTCTGCTGGAACCTCGACTCCAAGGTCCCCTCTTGGCAGCCCTGTTGTCCGTCTGCTTCTCTTGGCTCCCCCTGCTCTGTTAACAGCCCAGGGCCAGGCAGAGGCTGCAAGTGTCTTAATGATTCCTTTCAAAACCCAGGCAGCAGAGACAAAGGAAATATTGCACAAGAGAATTAAATGTTTCAGATTTTGTTCCACTCCAGGCAAAGAATAGGAGACATAAATATTCTCAAGTACTGAGATCGAGTTTCCCATCTTTGTCTTTGTCAATTGTTGGCAATAGCTGAAAAGAAAATAATAAAAATTAAGGTAATATACACATTCCACCTCACACCTAGCCTTTCAGCTAGAAGTAGGAAAAAAAACGACGGTCTCTTCCAAGTGCAGAGGTAAAATCCTGCAGAAAGAGACCCAGAGGCATTCTGCCAAGAGAGTACAATGGGTTGTTTTGAGGGGTTTTTTTTTCTGCAGAAGATAAAATCGTCTCATTTACAAGGACAGTTGTCCTCTTCCTACCTCCAAAAGAAGCAAGAAAAGGAGAAACAACACAGAAACTCTTTTTGTAACATTTTACAAGTTTTATTTCAGTTTTGAAAAAGGTACTTTAAACGAACTAGCATCATCACCAAGTATGGGAAGGGAGAGGAGTCAGGATGATGAGGTTCTTAACTTCTCCCACAGTACGGGGCTCTCACAAGCACTTTCAGAACACAGCTCCAGCGTTTCTTTTTAGGCGGTTTTAAGAATGTTGGAATGTGAACAAAAAAAATGTTGCTTCAACTGCAGTCTTCTCTCTGAGTTTGGCCCACAAGCACTGCTGACATTGCAGAATAAATACCAGCAACACCACAAGCAACTTGAAAAAAATTTTTTTGGACAAAGTGTATATTATGCAAGGCTTAATTGAATACACTTCTCTACATAGAAACAGCACAATGGTCACAGGAGGAAATCCAATCTAGTGAATATAGCAAGTATTTTAATTACAGAAAATTGGGCATTCTTACTATAATTGTTTGTAATAACCATATCTATGTGCTGTTTAGAAATCAGAAATCAAACCAATCCTGATTTTAGGACTTAAGCAAAGTAGACTCAAATACACAGATTGATTTCCAAACCCCTGTTCTCACTGTAGACTAAACGAATATGGGTCACTGATAAAACACCAAGGTGAGATACGACTATCACCCCCTACACATCACCCCTCTCAAGGGTATCCTGGCAAAGGCCCTGCGCATAATGAAATGACTAAGTGCCATTTCTTATGGAAAAGTACGAAGTGAAACCAGTAGTATCCATCTTGGACCTAGAACTACAGCTTCTATTAATCCAACATTTAGGTCATGAAGTTGCCTTTTCATTACAAGGGAAGAGTAGTGAATTTAGATCATTCAGACCAAAAAAGCAAGAATGCACAATTGTAAGGGCAGATAGCCCAGTACGGATTTGTCAGGGTGCATATGGAATAAGGCTGAGAAAGCTCAGCTGAAATTCAGACCTAGAGAAAGAGAATGGAGAGCTACATCAGAGCAGGATGCTTCCCAGGGTATAGAGGAGACTCCGAGCCCGGTGGGAAGCAGAGCATTGCTGGAGGAGGCTGGCTGGTGCGCGAGGGGGAAGGACCCTGCAGGCCTGGAGACTCCTGCCCTGCCCCCGCCACTGGTGTGCTCACAGTCAGCTTTGTGCTGTGATTAGGGAAAAGGCAGGGTGGGGGGGAGGCACCACCAGGCTCCTAAATTAGACATTTTCCCAAGAATTGAGTTATTCTATTCCAAGACTGGATTCCTTAATCTCAGAAAGATGCAAGAAAATCAATTTCCTGATAAGAAAAAATATCTCATCAAGAGCACTCTTGGGAGATGGACAAGAAGCAAAGACTGCTGAGCAACATGAAATGAATAGCAAATATTTAAATTGGTATGCCCATCCACTCAGGAAATGGAGTTTCAATGAAAAAGCTATCGCAACTAATAATAAATATTTTCTCCATCTAAATCTGGTCACCCTCACTGCTCAGCCCGTACACAGGGCTCAGATCCTGGCTTAACAGGCCAGCCTTCATGGAGCTGAAAAACATGTCCCATGGTTTACTGCTCAGATGGTACAAGGCTAGTGTTTGCCCCTGTCACGTCTGTCTGTCTGTCTGTCTGTCTGTCTGTCTGTCTGTGTGCCTGGAAATACCAGACCTTTGAGGCCCTGCCCTGTGTGCACCAAGCTAGCTTGCCATTCAGATCTCAGGACCTAACTCACAAAAGCCACGGTTTACAAGCTTTCCTGAAAGTTCTAAAAGCAATCATTGTTTGAAAAACTCATCTGCTTAAAATAAAAAGAAAGTATTGCCGGGAACTGCTGAAAGAAAAAGGCCATTTAATTTTTTTAACTTTGCCCATCAGCTGCCAAGTAAACTTATTAAGCCTTTGTTTTTTGAGGAATCATGAAACATGTCCAAAAGCAATTTTATATAGCCAGTAGGTATCAGCCAAGTACACTGCCACTCACTTGCCCCATTTTTCCTGCATCCCACTGTAAACCTCTCAAAATGAAGGTACTACATCTTTTGTACACTCCTGTATTTTCTATCACAGTTCCCTGCACACAGCAGCCTTTCAATCAATGCCCAGTGTTCAATCAGGGGTTCAAGGAGTGAACCAGTGCATCCTCCAATAACACATTTATTTCTTTTTCTGTTTCATAAAACTAACATGAATAATTTATTCATTTAATGTGTTCTTCCTACATAGAGAAAAAGACATTTCCTGAGAAATAAAAAGTATAAATTCTGCATACAAGATTTCTTTTACATAAAAGATATCAACAGGTGGAGCATGTTCACTTGATTTCACAAGAGACCAGAGGCCAAATTTTGCTTACTGCTGCATACTTTGGACTTGAGATAGAATAGCTAAAGATGGATCTAGCTTAGATAGACACAGTCAAACACAGCAAGAAGCCTATCACAGTGTTAAAACATTATCAGAAAATGAGCTTCCTGGATTTCCTGGAAGTCTATTTCCTTTGCCAGATTGGGGAAATTCTCCATTATTATTTGTTCAAAGAAGTTTTCCACTCATAGCGGCTCCTCTTTCCCTTCTGGTACCCCTATAATTTGAATGTTGGAGTGTTTAAAGATGTCCTGGAGGTTTCTAAGCCTCTCCTCATTTTTTTGAATTCTCGTTTGTTCATCCTTTTCTGTTTGGTCATTTTTGCCTTCCTTCTGGTCCACTCCCTTGATTTGAGTCCCAGTTTCCTTTCCATTACTATTGGTTTCCTGTGTATTTCCCTTCATTTCAATTAGTTTAGCCTTCATATGTTCCTCTAATTTGTGACTAAAATCAACCAGTTCTGTGAGCATCCTGATCACCAGTGTTTTGAACTGTGCATCTGAAAGTTTGGCTATTTCTTTGTCGCTTAGAGCTATAAGCTCTGGGGCTCTGAGTTCTTCTTGAGCCACAATGTTTTGCTCTGTTCAAGCCTTATATGTATGAGGAGGGAAGCCTTAGGTGTTCACCAGGGCGGGGCCAGCCAGGTTGCAGCCCAGGAAGTTCAGAGAGTCCCAAGAAGTTGGACCCAAAAAGGAACACACCAAGGCACATCATAATTACATTAGCCAAGATGAAAATGAAGGAGAGAATCCTAGAAGCAGCAAGAGCTAAGGGGACAGTCACCTACAGAGGAGTTCCCATCAGACTCTCAGCAGATTTCTCAAAAGAGACCTTACAGGCAAGAAGGGGCTGGAAAGAGGTATTCCAAGTCATGAAATCCAAAGACCTACAACCAAGATTGCTCTATCCAGCAAAGCTTTCATTTAGAATGGAAGGAGAGATAAAGTGCTTTTCAGATAAGATCAAATTCAAGGAGTTCATCATCACCAAGCCCTTATTATATGAAATGTTAAAGGGACTTACCTAAGAAAAAGAAGATGAAGATGAACAGTGAAAGGACAGCAAACTCACAGTTATTAAGAACCACACCTAAAACAAAAGCAAACTAAGAGAACAGCTAGATCAGGAGCAGAACCATAGAAATGAAGATCACATGGAGGGTTAGCAACAGGGGAGTGGGAGGAGGAGAAGGTACAGAAAATAAGTAGCATAGATGGTAGGTAGAAGATAGATAGAGGGGAGGGCAAGAATAGTAGGGGAAATATAGAATCTAAAGAACTTGAGACATGTGGTCATAAACTAAAGGGGGGAATGTTGGGAGAGGGGGTGTGCAGGGTGGAGGGGAACAAAGGAGGGGAAATAGAACAACTGTAATGGCATAATCAATAAAATATATTTAAAAAATGATAATAGTCCCTGCCCACTCTGGCTCAGTTGCTTGGAGTGTTGTCCCATAACCAAAGCATTGTGAGTTTGATCCCCAGTCTGGGCACATATGGAAGGCAACCAACCTATTATTCTCTCTGACATTAATGTTTCTCTCTCTCCCTTCCTCTCTTTCTAAAAACAATGAAAAAATATCCTTGACTGAGGATTAATTTTTTAAATGATAATTGTAAAAATAGCTTTCAAAAATAATGTCAAATATGTGAATTGTAGAAAATGTAGAGAGAAGACTATTGCAAGAGTTACAGCTATTTTGTGGGACAAGAACAAGGCATATAGGGCAGAGTAAAGGAGAATTTGTAAGTAAACGTCTTGTTAGCTAACAAGAAATGACCCTTATTCCTTAAAACTCTCATAGGAAGAGAAATACGACAAATGCTTCAGTTTGTTAGTAGGGTGAGGAGGCAGACAACACTATGAGCTTCGTAAAGTCTCCCATGAGGTTTTCAGTCCTAGCCTGGACGCCAGCTGCAGCGAGAGCCCTGTGGCAGAGTGCTAAGCCTCCATCTTCAGTTCCCGTTTTACAGAGACGGGTTGGAACCCTGTGAGTGAGGTGGATGGAAAAGATAACAAAGCTTCAGATAAAAGACTTAACACCACGGGCACCGGCCCAGGTGACTTCTCTGGCAGAAATATATGAATATAAAAGCAATGTATGATCTATAACTTATATAAAAAGGAAACTGTTCCTGCCATCCTAGCACTCAGGAACGCCAAACAGGATCATGCAAATTTTCATGGCCCTTCGAACAGTTTCCATCTTAGATCTGGGGCTTCCTCCTTCGTTTACTTGCCTGGCATTAAACATCCACATTGGATGGTTCACCTGGAAAATGCTTGACTCCATCTCACTCCTCATGCACACCTTTTGTGTAGAGGGAGTGGAAACTACACCTAAGCCAGGCTTCCTCAGAGGCAATAATACTAGTTTTTAGTTTCCGGTTTTTCTCAATTTTTTAGCCATTGTTGTTCTTTACGACCAGCTTTTCAGCGAAAAAAAAAAAAAAAGAAAGAAAAAGAAAGAAAAATCTCTTGGTAGAATGTCCCTTCTGTATGTATTTAAAAGTCTAGTCTCCACAATGTAGACTTTGTTGGTCACCGAAGAGGTGACGTTTGAGCAGAAACCTGAAGGGAGAGAGAGAGCAGGTCATGAAGGTGAGTAGGGAAGAGCATGCCAGGGAGAAGGAACAGAACTGAGAAGTCCTTTCAGTGGAGACCGCCTAGGACATGCCAGAGCAGCCAGTGAGCGTGGGTGAAGCATCGAGGGCAAAGGAAATCATAGTAGAAGCTTTCAGAGAAGAGGCAGCAGTGAGTGTGGGGACATACAGGGCCCGGTAAGCAACTGAGAGGACTTGGGCTTTCTTTTGATTGAAATGGGGAGCTGATGGAAGGTTCTGAACATAGGAGCAACATGGTTTAACTCACGCTTGAAAAGTCCCCCACTAGCCACTTTTTGGAAATTAGTTGGCGGGGGGTGGTGGGGAAGGGCAGGCAGGACTAAAAGCAGAGAGATCATTTAGGCTATTATAACAGTTTACGTAAAAGATGGCGTTAGCTGGAACCAGATTGTTAGCAGTGAAGGTAGTGACAGGTGACCAGATTATGGATATCTATTGAAGACAGGGTGAGCGAGATTTTTTGAAGGGTTCAATGTGTTACATGAGAGAAGAGAGTTGAGGGAAGAGGGTAGTCCAGAGCTGGAGTGGTCTGTGGGCCCCCTTAGGCGCACTGCCCCTCTGTTTGGGGAGCATGGGACTACAGGTGGAGAGGAAGGAAGGATTTAGGAAGCACTGAGACACACTGTTGCATGAACAAAGGGACTTTGATACCTCCCTGACCAGGTCTCCACTTGAAGAGGTATCGCATTGCACAGCTGCTATGTATCTTCACTGCCCCTCCTCTCAGGAGGACTGGCCCCTTGTCTTATCTGCTTTGCACCTAGTACTTAAAGACAAACGTGTAATCACTTAAGTAATTTATTTTAATTCATTGATTTATTTGCGCTATTGTGACCAGAAGCTTCTGAGACCACAAGCAGTATTTTTTAAATGGTTGACACAATTTTGGAAATGAAGCCAACAGCATATGGGCAAAAACTATTGGGGTGGTCAAAGTCCATACAGTGTTTTCCATAAAATAAAAGACACATTTTTTTACTTTCCATCAATAACTATTGATGTGGATAATTTTAGTATGCCAGCTATCTCTCCTGCATGGTATAACATTGACTGTTCTCAATTAATGTTTCAATCTGATCGCTATTGACTTCAACTGCCCTCCCCGTGCAGCATCGTCCAGCAAGAAATCCCCAGCATGAGACTTCGAAAACCACTTTTGACACATTTGATCAGTCACGGCACCTTCTCCATACACTGCACACATCTTTTCTTTTTTTGCATTTCAGTTGCATTTTTACTTTTCTTGAAATAATTAAGCAAAAAATGCCAAAAATGTTGTGTATTTTCTTCCATCTTCAATATTTAAATGGCTACACTAAAATTCACCAATCTTGATGAGTTTTTTAAAAATGCACCTTGATATGCCAGCTGTCACAATACAATCTAACAAAATTGTTTCAAATGAAGTTAAGGCAACTAAGTGCTGCTACAGCCATTTAGGGGGAAAAACAAATGAACTTTCTGGCCAATCCAATATTTTAATGTAGATAATGTCAAGGCTTCATGTGCTCTCTGGCTATTTAGGAGAGAGGTAGGGGGTGGATACTTCAGGGTAAGCATGTGCGTTTGTCAGCTTTGCTTTCCTTTCAGTCTTCACATTGCAGTGGCCCACCAAAAAACAGGTTGATACATCATTCACGCTATGAGTCGGACACAGGTTGGCTCTGGCCCTCTCTTCCTTCTCCTCCCAGAGCTGAAGGAGCAGCCCATATGTGAAATGTGCAGGGGAAAGAGCAGAAGTGGCGGCAGAAACTTGCCCATATAAGCTTCTGCAGAGAAGTGTTGTGAGTTACATACATTCACCTTCTTTGACCAGAGCAAGTAATTTCTCCAACCCTAAAGTCAATAAAGGTAGCAATGTATAATCCTTTTTTAGAAAAGTAGAGAGTAAGTCAATGCAAACTGTAACATATCTACTATAAGATACTTCCATAAGATACAAAATATGATGAGGTTCCTCTAGTCTCCCGGTTCCCAAATGGGACCATGGACGAGAGTGGCGAATCTACTGCCATCTGTGTCTTTAAAACTTGGATCTGAATGGCCAAGAGACTGATGGAAGATTAATACCAGTCACTGGTGACCATTCTGCCCGTCTCTTTCTTACGAGTCAACAAAGAATGATCATTACGTAAATTCAAGGATCTCTGGCTACAGAAAATGCTGCAGGTCACCGCTCAGTGCCCAGTGCACAATGTGGTAAAATTTCTTTTACTTAGCTTCTCAATTATTGATTGATTCCAATGGGGGTTTTTCCCTGCACTGTGAAAATGGGGAAAACATCGGGTGCAGTAAGGGTCTCATTTCCAGGATTCACTTCCTTCCAAATTCCTCCCCCAACATTGAGTGTAAATACTACCTAGGTGGGAAAACTGCTGAGGCTTATAATTATCCAAAGGCAGTTGACCAGTTTTGTGCTTAGATGTACTATGTATATAAAAATATCACTCATAATGTCATGGCATCTCAGTATGGAATGTTTACAAGGACACAGGGAGATTATGAATCAATGTTCCAACCTTCAGTGATTCTGTAACTTGTAACATGTTTTGGTCTATAGTGTTAAGGAGTAGCAATTTTTTAAAGTTTTTAATGCAGTAAATATATACAGCATAATTTTTGTCATTTTAACCATTGTGAAGTGTACTATTCACTGGCATTTAGTGCATTTCCAATATTTTGCAACCACCACATCATCCATTTCCAAAATGTTCTCATCTTCCCCAGCAGAAACTCATGCTCGTGAGGCAGTAACTGCCAGCCCTGGTAACCTCTATCCCGCTTTCCCTCTGTATGAATTTGCCTATTCCATGTCCGTCATATGGGTGGAGACATTCAAATATTTGTCCTTTTGTATCTGACTGATTTCACCTAACAATGTATTTAAGGCTCATCCATGTTGTAGCACACAAATGTCATTCCTTCCCAAAGCTGAATGTTATTCTATTGTTTCTTTACTAAACCACGTAACCTTCTATTGATGGACACTTAGGTTGGTTCCACCTTGGGTGATTGTAAACAATGCCATTGTAAATGCTGCTGCGAAACTACTTCTGTGAGTCCTTGCTCTCAGTTTGGTTTTCGACTTGTATTTTATTTCTTTTTTTCCATAGTTTATTTATTGCATTTTTCCATTACCATTTTATCCCCCCTTTTATTCTCTTCCACCTCCACCCACCCCTCCCCCAACAATCACCACACCGATCTCCGTGCCTATGAGTTCTTTTCTTTTTTTCTGCTCAGTCCCACCACCCTTGAACCCCTTCTATTTGTACTGTAGCCAACCTAATTGGGGTGAAATGGGGTCTCATTGTGTTTTGGATTTGCATCTCCCTAATGATTAATGATGTTTAGCATCTTTTCATGTACTTGTTGGCCATTTATTTATTGTTTAGGGAAATGCCTATTAAAGTCCTTTGCCCATTTTGAATTTATATCACTGCTAAATATTTTATTTTGCTTTTTAAAATTTTTTTTCAGCCTGAATTGAGATGGTGTCAGTGTTTGTGTTTTATAAAATGGCTGTTTTATTTTTCAATTAGAGTTGATGTACAGTATTATATTAGTTTTAGGTGTACAACCCAGTGATTAGACATTTATATATCTGACAAAGTGAACACCTTGATAAGTCTAGTACCCATCTGACACCATACATAGTCATTACACTATTATTGTAGTTTATAACCCCATGACTGTTCTGTAACTACTTATTTGCACTTCTTAATCCCTCCATCTTTTTTACCCATCCCTCCAACCCCCTCTAATCTAGCAACCATCAAAATGTTCTCTATGAGTCTGTTTCTGTTCTGCTTGTCCATTTATTTTGTTTTTTAGAAATTATATGGCATGTGTCTTTCTTTGTCTAACTTATTTCACTTAGCACAACACTCCGTAGGCCCATCCATATTGTTACAGGTGGCAATATTTAATTCTTCTCTATGGCCGAGTCATATTCCATTGTATAAAGGCACCGCTTCTTCTTTATCCCACTCATCTACTGATGGGCACTTAGGTTGCTTCCATATCTTGGCTATTGTAAATAATGCACAATGAACAACAGATGGATGTACGTGTCATTTCAGTTTAGTTGTTTTGGGACAGCACTTTTTTAAATATGGCATCCAACAAATATTTTTGATGCTGAATGACTGTGCCTTTAGACCTATTTTTTAAAAGTGAAGAGTGATATTATTCTGTGATCCTTTCTCCCAAGCCTCTGAGTGAAGATGTGAAATCCAGTAGAACACCTAGTCTAGCTGGGGTGAAACCCAGTGGGACAGCTAGGCTAGCTGGTGTACACCTCCAAACAGAAAAATTCATGACAAGAAGTGCTACCACACAAGTGGTTCTATAAAAGAGGGGTGTTTTCCTATTGGTACAAGGGTCCTGAATCACAACAGTCTTTTTGTTTGGCTGAAAATTCCTCACACCAAGTTACCTCATACAACAAATGTTTTTCTTACTCGGTGTGCAAATGTGAGTGTTGTTCTTCTGGTTCCACATATGGGCTATACACTCACATATTACAAAGAAGAGGACTAATGGAAAGTAGTAATTCATGAAGCTGTGGTCATTTCTACTCTTATCCTGACGGCTAAGTTACTTGTTCAAACATGTGAATGGGCACTAGCACAAAATGGTATTCACTCTAAATTGAGTAGGTGATTAAATCTATATTATTTTACATATTTATATTTACTAAATATAAATAACTTCCAGTGATATATATATATATATAATTTGTTTATTTCATTTAACCTTAGATTTTAAAATGCTTTATTGTTAATTAAAAGATACATAGTTGTTTACATGGCAAGTAATAAATTCTTCTATTTACACAGAACTGTGCAATTCTCAATCTCTCAGTTTCTTAGTCTCTCTCTCCCTCTTTTATTTCAGTTAAATTCCCATGGAACCGGTAGAAATAATTGCCTTTTGAGAATACAAGACTAGAAGTTAAGTGAAACATTCTCATTTTCCTTTCATGAAAAAGAATGTTGCATTGTTTTCGAATCTGGATTAGTGCTTGACATGCCAAAGGTGGCATAACAACCCTGGTGGGCTTTGGAATTTTAGTTTCAGTTGAAATCTTTGCAGCAATTCCTGCAATTTCTGTTATGTATAGTCCTTATCCGGAGATGTGAATGCACCCTTGTATCTCTTCAATGAAAAATACCTGGCAAGTAGGCAGCATGTTCGCAACATGTTGCAGGGGTTCCAAAAAGAAAAACATTCCTTACTCAAGATCACCAGATTTTTCTTTACTTTTAGTTCATTGCGCTGTTCTTCCCGTCTGTACTTAACCAGTGTGTCTGAGAGGAGACCGCGTGGCTGTCCTGCCCAGGCAATTATTTTATTACAGGATAAAACTAGAGGGGCCTGGCCCACCTTCTAAGGATCAGCTTGCCACCACCAGCACTTCCAGGACTGACATGGGGAGGGATGAGTATCTAGATAAAAGCAACTGGGACATGAATGACCAGATTCTATTCCTTCTCTTACTTCTGGCATCTGCATATAATGCTTTGACCCAACAATTCATGTATGTATGTATGTATGTATGTATGTATGTATTTAGTTACTTACTTATTTCCTTACTTTCATCTCTACAGTATTAGTATTTCCTATAAGATCTGCCCTCCTGATTTGTGCTTCTGAAGTTTCTGCAGGATTAAACACACTCCACTGTTTAATCCACTTCTACAGAAATAACACAGTCATCCCCAGAGGAGTGCTGCCATTTCACGACCACTCTTGCTTTTCCTGAAGCCACACTTTTTTTCCTTTCACTCAAAATCTAATTCCCTGGGCTCTTTGTTGCCACACTGCTTCAGAAGAAAAATTAGATTATGCTAAGAATATAAATACTGAAAAAACAAATGTTCTGTACTGAATTTAGTTCACCTTTTTAATGTTCATTTTGCAATGATCTGTTTGTTCCCTAAAATAAATCCTCCCTGACATTTGATTCTCATTTAATATTCACCTTGGTGGAAGCCTCTGGGTCTCCATTTGCTCCCCAACCTCCCTCCCTTCATCTCTTGGTTGCCTGGCAACCTCTAACAGCTGGTTGCCCAAACAGGAAAAGTAAATGGGATTAACTGTGGAGGGAACTAATTGAAGGAAGCATTAATACCTTCCCAATCAGAAGTCTTTCAGTACTAGCTTATTAAGTTGTGCTTTGCTGTCCTAAGTAAGAATGTGGACTGTGGCGTGCACAGGTGGAAGAACTGTTAGAGACCTGAGGACCCAGTGTTCACAGCAGTGGTGACAGCAACTACTACATAATAGCACTTAACAGAGCACCGTCCTCTGCTTGCAAATGGCCATAAAATTATATTACAAGTCTTTTGCCCACTACTCCTTTCATTCATGCATTCATGGGTAAAATCATACATTCATTCACTCACTCTACTACTTATCCAATCAGTTACGTATTTATTGAAAGACAGCATGCCGTTTACATAGATTCTATAAAATCTATGGTAAACCAGACACTGGTTTCCATCCTAGCTCCACCGCTTTCTGGCTCTGGGATACTGAAGTAACTTTCTTAAGCTTTCTAGGCCTTTATTTCAACATTGCTAAAATCAAGCTATCAATGCCTACTTCAAAGAGATAATGTGAAGATTAAGTAAAATAGACTATGTAAAACAACCACCACAGCGACTGCCCAGATTAATTCACTTCCCCCTCTAGCACAGAGCACTGCAAAGTGGGAGAGAAACTGGAGGTGTGCTAGCCAGCTTAGGCCTGTGGCTGTGGAGACTTGACTTTATCAAGCATAAAATCAAAATAAGAATTAAATTTTAGTAGTGGAGATAAATGGACAGATATGAGACTTATTTAATGAATTAAATATGGTGAATGATAAGTCAGTAAAAATTAATAAATGTACCTTTGATGTTTTGACACTGGATAATCTCAGAAAAGAATATGTCATTGAGGAAGGGAACCAAGGAAAATAAGTTAGTTTGTCAAATAATTAGGTTTAAATCCTCAAGACGGCTCTGACCCTGGGGCACAAAAATGAAGGCCATTACCTTGACCTTTATTTGCCTTGTTTCCATTCTGTTGTCATATGCAAGCTAGCTAGAACAGAGTAGGGGAGGAAGGTGAAGGAAAAGGTGTAGTCAATAGCAGTAAAAAGAAACTCAGCTGCTTGTATAACACAGAACACTGATATCAGCTTGACAACAAAGATGTAGCATCAGCCTTTTATTCATCAGTCTTATTTTCAAGATTTTCTTTATAGCAAAAAATTTGACAATCACTTTCTAGACCAATTCAAGCTTTCACACATAGCCTCCTTAGAACATCTGTGTGCTGAAAAAGTTCACGCAGGGAATGGGGATCCAGATGCCATGGACTGGAACAACCCACCCGGAACCTAGCTTCTCATATTTTCTGTAGGTCAGACAAGTGGACTCCAGGAGGAAAGAGAGAAGGAACCATGAATGAAAGACTGGTCCAGTCTGGAGGTCTAAAGTTCAGACAAGTCCCTTCAGGGATGTCCACTCTGAGGGAGGCACAGGGCTGACATGACAGCCGGGATGAAATGATCTAGCTGTGAACAAGCTTGATTGTCTTCTGTTTGCAATCACTCATGAAAATGGTCATAAAGACTTTGCTTCTTTTTGCAAATGGTCATCCAATGAGCTACAGAATGATGGAAAAATTTAAAGAGGCAGTTAACAGGAAAAGGATAACTTGAAGAATAAAGATATGATAGAAATGAGACTTGAAAGGAAGGCAGGAACCTGTGCAATGAGTTTCCCACTTGTGAATTGGAAGATTGTTCAAGGACTTTAACAGAGTGACAAGGCAGTGTAGGGGCAGCTGCCTGGAAGTTTCGTTCCCCAGAAGGAGTGAGGTCTTTTGCAATTCTTCTCCTTTTTATTTACTCTTTACGGATGCCCTTGTTCAGCTTATTCACCCTTCATCTGAACAACAGTAATACAAACAACTCTCCGGGAGAAGGGACAGATGTAATATGCACCACAGGTCTCAGGAGAGCTGCACCGTTTGGGAGTCAGCCCTTGTGGAAGAATATCTTGGTACTTTCTCCTTCCTTCCTCCCCTTCCTCCTCCTCCTTCTTTTTTTTCCAAGCATCTATATTCTCCCAATTGTTTTCTTGTGGGAAAAAAATGTGAACTCCTCTCCAATAAATTAAGAAATAAAATGTGCTCCTCATGTTGTTTTTCTTTGACCAAAGACAGAGGCCATCTTTGTAATCTGTCCTTGTTGGAGATTACATATTTCACTCACTCCGAATCAGTCACTTGAAAGGTTAGAATGAAGGCAGAAAGTAGGGATGTTTAAGCTATACAGAATAAATAAATAATTCAGTGATATTAACCTCTAAACTGCCTGCAAAACATTCTTTGTAGCTCAAAAGGTAAGGGCCTTGTGAGAGGAATGGTGTTTATCATTTATTCAATACACATGGCTGCAGCCTAAGGAGGAAAAGTTTAGAAGTAATGTCAACAGGCAAAGGATCACACTAGCAGGAGTCACCGAGCTCACCTTGCATTTCTCCCTGAGGCAGAGCTGATGTGAATTCATTCAGGGCCATTCTATTATTCATGCAAAGAGCTGTCTATCACAAATGCAATATGAAAAGAAGGTGCGCCCCATGTAAGGCATGAAATATCATCTCTAATAACTGGCAGTTTAATTTCAAGATTTCGGGACTGCTCATTTAAAAGTACCTGAAGCAAAGTTCTAAAGCACAGAATGATAAAGGAAATCATTGTTACACTTTAAGGAACTGTGTCCTGTTTTTACTGGAAAATACAAAAAAAATGGGTTAAAAAGAAGTTATGGAAAATAATGAGAAAACTGACAATAGAATGTGAGGGCAGCTAGTGCCTCAGAGTAAAAACTTTTCATAACTCAGGGGCACATTCACTAAGACATAGTCTTTGTAATTACTTTGGAAAACTGGTCCTTCTGAAATCTGGGGAAACTAACAAAAGAATGCATAAAATTTATAGTAGAATCTAGAATTTACAGAATAACCTACATCTTTTTACTTTAATTTTCACCCAAGGATATATCCATTGATTCCAGAGAGAGGGGGGAAAGTGTGGGGGGAGAGAGAAATATTGATATGAGAAAAAATATTGATCAGTTGCCTCCTGACAGGACCGTTCAACTAACTGAGCCACACTGGCTGTGGCAACAACCTAGATCTTGAAGCACAATCACTCTCGGCCACTGATACACTCAAAGCATTTCTGACTTGAACACCTAGAAAGGATCTAAGGAATCACCCTTTTTAACAAATTTATCTGAGTGGTTAGGAGACTGTGACACAGTGGCAGACAGAAGACCAGAACTGTAGACTCAAAATAATATAGTATTTTTACTCTATATTCTATAATGTTTAAAATATCGTTTAAAATAATATGATGTTAATAAATTTAATTTAAGTTTCAATACAGAAACAATAGGTGAAAGTACATCTTCTGGCACATGCTTGGACCCCTTCATATCTATGATGCTATATCCTCTGCTTAACGGATACCCCTTCTTCTTGTATCAAAGAAGGAGGACTGCAGTCTAAAACCCCTCAATCAGATGTTGCACAGATGGGTGTTGGTTTCAGTGGCAATCTTGTGGGATTCCTAGGGCCAGGGCTCTTTAGGAGAACCCAGATTAGAGCAGTGGATAGAGATGGCAAAGAGAAAGAAGCCGAAGCCCACTCAGGCAAGAAAGGCAGTTAAAAATATGAGGTCAAACAGAAACTGTGGCTATGGACCCAGGGAGGCCAGTGCAAAAGCAGCAGCAGCAGCTGTAATCGGGACCCTGTCTGGGGCAAAGGCAGATGCTGTCTGTGAGTGGTTTGCGTGTGCCAGGGTGGTGGGTGGGCTGACTATGATTAAATGCAGGGTTGAGACAGACACACATACGGGAAGTGTTTGCTTGCTGTACTTCTGGTCTAGTCCCAAATTTCCTCCAGCTGGACCCTTCTCCTAGAATAGTGGGAGAGCATAAGCAACAACCAGAGGCTCAGCCCACCCACTACTGATGAGGCTTGGATCACCTCTTGGGGTCAACTAGAGCCAAATGTGCCACTGGCCGTTTCCAGTACAATGAGGAAGTTAAGAAAGTCATCAGAGTCAGGATCTATAGGCGAAGAAGATGAGAGTATGGGAAGAAGATTGATTGAGAGAAGAGGGATGTTAGCTGTAAGTAAACACCAAAGCCTCTGACTGAAAGTCAGAGGATGATTAACCAGTCTCTACCTGTAGTCCACAGTGCCAAATAGCTGACTCTTGGGGTGTCCTAGCCTCCTGGAGTGTTGAAATTTAGTAATTCAGGACAGGACACGGGCTTGCCCTGTCACACACACACACACACGCATGCATACACAGAGTTTTTCCTACTGCTTTTGTCCAATGTGTCTGTCAAAGAGCCGCAATGCAGATCCTGCCACTCGGTGGTTAGAGGGTTCAGAAATTTAGGAAACGAGGAAAATGGGGAGGGAATAGAAGAATACAGGGTGCTGCTGTTCTTTAAATGAGAAGAGGGGACCTACTGTGGGGGGGTTTCCGGCCATTTGGCCTCTGAGAAACCAGGACCAAAAGTCACTCTGAAGTCTAAACATTTTAGATACTGTCAGACTGAATACAGGTAATCATAATGGCTGAACAGGGTAAACAGCAAGGATTTGAAAGGAGCTGAAGACAGCTGGGCAGACGGAGCAGAGTGGCCAGAGAAATAGCTTGAAGAAACGGGTTAGGATGGCAATCACATAAGAGCCATAGTTCTCTGCCCAAAAATGTTAATAATGACCCACCTGGAAACGGAATAAAACACATGGTTTGAACCTTGGAGCTGCTTTTTGGAACAGTGGCACAGGAATGATGTGGGCAAAGGCCCATCACATTCTCCACTTTAAAGTTGCCAGGAAAACATCTAGCAAAGTGTCTGGCATGAAATAGGCTCTTAGAACATGTTAGTACCATTCTTTTCCATAAAATTTCCTTGAGTGACGCTGAAATACAATTGTCTCCTCTCCACAGTTTGCAGAACATTTAAAATACTGAAAAAAACGGATTATCTATATACTCTGTGTCCTTTCCACTTCTATGTATATATCAAACAGATATGTGTCCATATATTTACCAAAATACATGTTAAAGTGTTTGTAGCAGCAGTACTCATAATGACCAGAACCGGAAAGCTACTGAAATGCTTAACAGTAGAGCAAATAAATAAATTATAATAAAGCATACTAGGATACCATGATTATTTATTCTCATGGCTATCCAGTAGTCTATTATAAAAATAACGATAAATCTCACGGACTTCCGCCAAGATGGAGGCATAGGTGGAGACATTGTGCTTCCTCACACAACCAAGTTTAGAGAAAACTAAATAATAGCAACAGAAAACACAGCCAGAACACAGAAAATTAAATTTTTCGGAGGTCTGATAACAACAAATTCTTCAGCCTGACCTGTAAGAGTGGCGAAACCAGCAGCTGGAGGAGCGGGGTTGCACAGGAAAACTTGGTCAGATGGACTTGGGCGCGTGGAATCCAGGCACAGGGTTGGACCTGGTGAGCAATTCAGTGAGCGACGACGGGAAACAGCGAGGGAGCAGGGCTGCGGGTTGACTGTGGTCTTGAATCCGTGCGTGGATAGACAAGCAAGGGAGTGGGCGATTGGACGAGAGCCAGCAGCCCCAACAACAGTCGGCAGCGGAGGGCGCCGCCATTTCCCGCTCTAACCCCGCCTCCACATACAGCGTCATAATCCAGCGACCTAAGTGGCCCTGCCCCGGTGAACGGACCTAAGGCGCTGCTCCTCACCCAGCTGTGAGAAATAGCAGAGGGGCCGCCATTTCCCCGCTCTGACCCCGCTTCCACATATAGCATCACAACCCAGCGACCTGGGAGTCCAAGGCTCCGCTCCTCAGACTTAATGGGCACAAACAGACCAAAAATGGCTCAAGAAGATCTCAAAGCCCCAGAGCCTATAAATCTAAGCGATGAAGAAATAGCAAAACTCTGAGACGCACAGTTTAAAACACTGGTCATCAGGATCCTCACAGAACTGGTTGATTATAGCCACAAATTAGACAAACATAGGAAGGTGAAACTAATTGAAATGAATGGAATTGCAGAGGAAACCAATAGCAATGAAAAGGAAACTGGGACTCAAATCAATGGAGTGGACCAGAAGAAAGCAAATAATGGCCAAACAGAAAAGAGTGAAGAGGCAAGAATTAAAAAAAAATGAGGAGAGTCTTAGGAACCTCCAAGACATCTTTAAACGCTCCAACATCCGAATTATAGGGGTACCAGAAGGGGGAAAGGCACAGCCACCAGTGGAAAACTTATTTGAACAAATAATTAAGGAGAATTTCCCCAATCTGGCAAAGGAAATAGACTTCCAGGAAATCCAGGAAGCTCAGAGAGTCCCAAAGAAGTTGGGCCCAAGAAGAAACACACCAAGGCACATCATAATTATATTAGCCAAGATTAAAATGAAGGAGAGAATCCTAGAAGCAGCAAGAGCTAAGGGGACAGTCACCTACAGAGGAGTTCCCATCAGACTGTCAGCAGATTTCTCAGAGGAGACCTTGCAGGCAAGAAGGGGCTGGAAAGAGGTATTCCAAGTCATGAAATCCAAAGACCTACAACCAAGATTGCTCTATCCAGCAAAACTTTCATTTAGAATGGAAGGACAGATAAAGTGCTTCTCAGATAAGATCAAATTCAAGGAGTTCATCATCACCAAGCCCTTATTGTATGAAATGTTAGAGGGACTTATCTAAGAAAAAGAAGTTAAAAAAACATGAACAGTGAAAGGACAGCAAACTCGCACACCTATTAACAACCACACCTAAAACAAAAGCAAACTAAAAGGACAGCTAGATCAGGAGTGGAAACATAGAAATGGAGATCTCAGGGAGGGTTAGCAACAGGGGAGTTGGAGGAGGAGAAGGGGGGAGAAGATACAGAAAATAAGTAGCATAGACAGTAGATAGAAAATAGATGGGGGGCAAGAATAGTATGGGAAATATAGAATCTAAAGAACTTGAGACACATGGTCATAAACTAAAGGGGGTAATGGTGGGGACGGGGGATAAGGTGGAAGGGAATGAAAGGGGGGAATAGAACAACTGTAACAGCATAATCAATAAAAATAAATTAAAAAACAAATTAATTAATTTAAAAAAACGATAAATCTCACAAGCATAATGTTAAGCAAAACAAGCCAGACACAAGAATATATACTATACAACTGCATAGTAAAAAGCACTGATACTACTAGACGTCAGTATAGTTATTGCCCTTGGTGGGGAGCAGGAAGTGACAAGGAGGGCTTCTAAAAAGCTGACTATATTCCTAACAATAACAGTTACATCAAAATTAGTCGATGTCCTGTTTTTAGGGAGACCATATACATGCATATACACACAGGTATATAGTGTGTATACGCAAACATACGATTCTTTGTGTTTAAAGAGCAGGATACTAAGCACACTACTATCATGAAATTTGTAGTAATGAGGATAGACAGTTGTCACTCTTCCCTGGCAGGCAGCGTAGCATTACAGTAGAGAAAGAATAGGTTCTAGTGTTAAAGGAAGCTGACTTAAAGCATGATTCAAGCTGCTCACCAGTTCAGCAACTGGGGCAAACTTCTATGTGTTTTAATTTTCTTGTTTGCATATCTACATCATAGGGGTGTTGTAAAAATTTAAAGAGATGATATGTAATATATACTAAGAGCATCTGCTATATATGTTAATTTCATTCTTCTCATTTTCTCAACCAGCATATATATGGGTATATAGTCTACCTTTGTGACATGATTATAGTGTGATTTTCAAGGCTATTGCATCTCTTTGTAGCAGAAAATGCAGATAACTTTGAGCCAAATGTGACATCCTGTATCTGCAACACACAACTGGTTAGTGTCATTTCTTCTTGTTGGACAATCACCACCACAGTTTCTGAGACTGGATGTCAATGCATTTGGTTAATGTTTACTTACCTTGTTTTGCATGTGGTTAGTCAAGTGCATTTAGCAAAGGTAGCCTGCTTCATTCTCATTTATACTCTGAGAACCATAGTCCCCTAGATATAAACTGCAGCTTCAGTGGACAGGATGCACTCATGGGCCTGTTGGGAGAACCTGCCCTTCTGTTAGAAGGTATGTGCAATCCAGGTCATGAGTCACTCCCCATCTTCTACCTGTGGAGAAACCAGAACATCTTTGGACTTCCTGACTGACATGAATGTTCCGGGAAGGCGACAGAGTTGAGAGAGCCTTTGAGGTGCTGTGCAGAGCTTGGAGGTGGAGGTGGAGGAGGCAAAATGGGGAATGAAGGTCACTTTTCTGATACTTTCTCTGCACGCTTTCGGTATAACTCTGGACTTCTTCCTAGTAGTCCCATTCCCTAATTTCTCCTCCTATTTTTTTATACATCCTTTTCTCCTTTTTGAATTCTCTGATTCCTTTTCAGTTTTTCTGAGCTTTATGTTTCTATTTCTTTAGCCATCCGGATTCAGTAGTATGTATTTATTGAGCTCATAAATAAGACTCATGCCCTAGAGGAACATCCTCAAAATTAAATACACTGTATCCAATTTATTTTAAAATAAATATGACGAGAAGTGAACCAAAATTTCATTTCTTTATGTACAGGTTAATGAACCCGCATTCTGGCACACATGAAAGCTTCTTTCAGGGCTTTTTTTTTTTGTCTCTCTTATTTTAAAGTCCTTTTAACAAGTAGCTTTACAGGAAAGTTTCAGTAGGGGGGTGAGCATGGAAGTTTGATACTACAAACTTCCCCTTTCCTCTGGAATCTTAAGCTTCCCTTCTTTTGTTGAACATCTTAAACAAGCAGGCGGATGTTTTCCCTCTTTTATTTTTTAATTGCTTATGTTGATGTGCTAGACAACATTTTCAATGAGACACAAACGGGGTTGCCCACACAGCAATAATGGGGGCTTTGTGGGCTGCTCAGCATGGGCTATGTTTCTCTGAAGCCTGTGGGTCCACATCCCCAGCTCCACAAAGGGGTCCATCCATTTCAGCTTCCCTCCCTCCCATACCAAAGAGATGCTCTGACTGTGAGAAAAACAGCAGGTAGAATAGCCACTGACAGAAGTTCCCCTTTCCCCCACTATGGATATTATTTCTTTCACACTAACAGTCAATTATTACGTTCCAAATAATCAGTTGCACTTTTTGAGAATTTGATGAAATGCTGCCATGATACGGTAAACTAGAACTGACTGAAACAGTTATTTCATGCACAGATTATTTGCTATTCAATTAGCTTTTCCCATTCATACATCATGATAGCAACTGTGATTAGAAAAAAAAATAACGTTCACTAATTTACACCTGAAGGACAAGTAAAGGATTGCTAAGTGCTTTGAAAGTATAGCAGGATTATTTTTTTGATGTGGAGAGTAATATATTTTCTGGCTTAGGACAGAATTCTGGCTAAGGTCTGCAAATGAACAAAAACAAATGATCTATCTTGAGTCAGTGTTAATCTCCATGCCATCATTTAAGTAAAGATGTTTGCCCTCTGTGTGACTATTAGCACTCTGAAAGACTTTTACTTAAGATGGGCAATACAGACTACTTATAACTGTTCTTTCTCAGGTTCTCTTACCATGTTGTAAGTACCCAAACCCAGGAAATCTCCATGAAAATTAATGTTATGGAGGGAAGAGTACAGATGTTGTTGTCTAGGCAACAGGCTTGGGCACTGTAAGTACTAGAGAGAGACTTGTGGTACCATTTTTAAGGCAGGACAAAAGAGGAGTCCTACTTGAGAAGGGTTAGCCCATTCTTGAGACATTAAAATAGGAAATGGAGTGTGAAACTAAGGGCACATATTTCCTTAGAACTCACTATAAGATTCACAGTAAATGGTGCTTCAAAAACTAGTGAACAAACAGTGGTACATGTAAAAATAAATTCCCAAGGTTCCCAACCTCACAATGGGAATAAGGAAGGTCATGGTTTAGCAGGCGCAGAAATCTTTGTGGGGACCTTGAGAAAAGAAGAATTCACCTAAATTAATAGGTATTATGGGTAAATTCAAGTGGTGAGTTCTTTGGTTGGCCTGTTATTTTTCAGAGGCTATAAGAGGAATCAATGAACAAAATAAACTAACAAACAAAATAGAACCACAGGCATGGAAACATGGACCAGACTGACAGTGACCAGACGGAAGGGGAGAAGGAGATAATGGTGGAAAGAAGGGGAAGGGACTAAACAAAGAACTTGTATGAATGACCCATGGTCATGCATAACAGTGTGGGAATTGACTGGGAGCTGGGGGTGGGATGGGTGGAGGATGACAAAGGGGGAGAAATGGGAAAAACTGTAATAGAATAACAATTAAAATGATTATAAAATTTTTAAAAAGTCCAGTATGAGATTTCTTATGAAAATTTATAGCAAGGCTAATTTAGGTCTACAGAGTAAACACCATTTTTGCTACATCTGTGTCAGTAATTAGACAAACTCTAATGTGACCACTTTATTTTGTGACCAAGAATATTATTTTTTAAGATTATTTTTGATCAAGAGGAGGGTGACTGTAGTGAGTTGCTGTGCTTCAATAGAAAACTATTCACCATATATAGCACACTCTTGTGGTTATCAGCGTCTAATCTTATTCGATGTCTTTGAGCTATTTTGCAACTCTTTGTAAATTTCAGGTAACTGATGGAATATGCAAGCTCTGTCTTGTCTGGTAGAGATTTAACTGACTTCCTCTCCATCTGTGGGGAAAAATAGTTTTGGTACTTAGATGTAAATTGGGCTGGATTCTCCTACTTGTACAAATTAACAATTCTTACCCAGTGTTCCATGCTTCCAGTTTGTTCACTATCTGGCTATAATTCTTCAAACTAACTTTTCAGTGTTTTTCCCTCCTCCCTGACTTGGCATCCCCGAGACCTGTAATCTAACTGTCCAGATCCCTTACTGGGTTCTGGAGTGCCTGGCAGCTGGCCCTGACACTCAAGATTTGATGAAGTCTGGCAAGCTGATGCCAGGTGACCTGGGATAAGTCCTAAATGCCACACAATCACTGAAAATCATGCACAGGACAAAATTCTCCTTAGAAATAAAGTATGGCAAAATATGTGGGTCATACATATATGCTTCTATATAAGAATGTGGCTAACATCACCAAAAGCATTGCCACACAGTTGGAGAGGTTCAAGAAATTCAACGAGTGTGCTGTACAACCTAAGGTTTTCCTGAACTCACCTCTTTGAAACCACTGGACTGATTACCCTCAAGGACCCATGCCTGGCTCTTTACTTTAATACAACTTTTTATATTAATATTTTCTCCTTTTCATTTCAGGTATTTCTCTTTTATAATACCTGATATCTCGGACTGTTTTTTTTTTATTTTTAACTATGTTTTTTGATTTTAAAGATAGAGAAAGAGAGACAGAAAGAGACAGATAGAGACAGAAATATCAATATGAGAGAGAAACATCAACTGGTTGCCTCCTGTATGTGCCCCTGATACAGGGTGCAGCCAAGGGGGGGCCCAGGAAAGGATTTGGGATGAGGTCCAGAGTTCAGGGTGTCCGAGAAATATTAAGATGTCCTCACCGCCCCCCCCCCCAGGGGGAAGGGACAAATAGGGCCAGGGCCATTGAGAGCTGTTTTGCATAGCAACAGTTTTGCAGCTAACCTCTAGAATGATTATTTAACATGTCTATAACCTTTAACTGGCTTCATAGATATGTTAAATAGATGTGGCCATGCTTTGAGCCAGAGAGAAGGGAGTAACGGAGATGTGGCAGCCATCGAAGGGAGAG
This sequence comes from Artibeus jamaicensis, assembly GCF_021234435.1. NCBI lineage: Eukaryota > Metazoa > Chordata > Mammalia > Chiroptera > Phyllostomidae > Artibeus > Artibeus jamaicensis. Next base: position 23,656,929 of record NW_026521883.1, read on the forward strand.
CAATGTGGTTTTCAGCAGAGGAAAAGAGTACCACTCCGCTTTGTCAGATTGGGGACCCCTGCAGCCAGATGAAAGGAGAGAGAGCGACGCAGTTTTGGGAGAATGTAGACCCCTGCAGCCAGGTGAAGAAGAGAGAGCAATGCGGTCTCAGCTGAGTTAAGAGCCCCTCTTGTCAAGATGAAGAGGGGGAGAACCATTCGGTTTTGGCCAGAGTGCAGACCCCTGCAGTGAGGTGAAAGGGAGAGCCATGCGGTTTCAGCAGGGTAAGCATCCCCTCTTGGCCAGGTGAAGAAGAAAGCCACACGCGCTTTTGGCCAGAGTGCTGACCCCTGCAGCTTTGGTAGAAGAGGTCCATGCAGCTTTGGGGTACCCCCTTTGGCCATGTGGCCTGGAAAGCAGGAGAGACTTTGACTGGAACTGGGTACAAAGAACTCTTGCCAGTGGACCATGAGAGGGTGCCACATGACTGGATCAACGAAAGATCCTACCTGCACAGTGACACAGCTGACGGTGCCAGCGGCCTGCAACACAGACGTGTGCTCTTTTCCTGATTTATGGTACCCGGAGTTGGGACAGTGGGAGAAGGGAGTGCTGTGTGGGTGTAGGTGTATACCCTAAAAGACTTCGATATTTTAGTGGAGGCATTAAGCCTAAATAGTATTAAATAAACATTTCGTTTCCTTTTCACAAATCTCTGGCATTGAGAGATGTCTTTCCAATTGGCGGCGGACAGAAGAGCCCAGTAGATATCAGTATTTTGTCCTTGGGAAGGACCCTTGTTCTGTAGCAGTTTTTGGCATCCCTAGGTGGGCCAAATATCGCCACCCCACCCCCGGACCTCTTATTCGGTAACACCCCTACTAGGAATCGAATCCCCATCCTTTTGGTGTATGAGATGACATTCTGACCAACTGAGCCACACCAGTCAGGGTGAACTCTAGAACTTTAAAACATCTAACCTTTGCCACCAACTCTCAAAATATGACATAACTGATTATACAGAAATGACAGCAACAAAAATCCTTAAAGGACTATTTTTAAATACTTCTTTGCTCTACTCAGGATGTTTATTTATACTTCTTGAGCATACAAAAAACATATTGGTCTTCTTAAGCAAAAATAAAGACTGACAATGTTGAATTTATTTCAGCCCTACATTCCTCCCAAAAAAAGATGATTAAGAAATCCCCCACCCAGTTGTTTATCTGGCAACAGCTAATGACTACATTACTGCCAATGACTACTCTGCCCTTTCATATTCCCAGATGAGATCCATCTCCATCCTTCTTCATGACTTCCATAGGACTTGTGTATGATTCCCTTGTTGACATATCTCTGTAAAACACTAAGCCACATCATCTTCTTTGAGACAGTCCTCATCAATGAATGCTTTCCCTATTGCAATAGCCTGAATAAAATAATGTCAATCATCCAGTGCATTTTGTCTTCCACAATAGAAGTTGGGTTACACAGGTGCATGCATTTGTCGAAAAAAAAATGAAATAATACAACTCAGATTTTTGTGTTTCATTAAATATAAATTTTATACCAAAAGACAAAAAGGAATATAAAGAAGCAATGAACCATAGTTAATGATATGCACATTTAGTCATTTATAGGTGAGGTGAGTAGATGTTGCAACTCATTTTCAAATATATACTTTAAAAAGAGAGAGCTTGATGCATACATAAATAAATGGGTTGCTCACTAGCTTGTGATTAAGCAAATGGAGTAATAGGCTGATTAATTGGTCTAGATGATGAGTTACATATTGTTCATATCAAACTTACTGATGAAACACTGAATTATTTTTCTTTATGATTGGGAAGAAGGCAAAGATAACTTCTCTCATCATTTCTATTAAAATTTGTACCACAGGACTTAATGCAATAAGAAAATAAATAAAAGGCATAAAGATTGGAATGAAAACATAAAACCCTTTCAACTTAAATAGAATTATTGTTTACATTAAAAATTCTAAAAAAAATTATAATTATCAGTGCTAGTGCACTTACCCAACTTATAAGAGAAAAGACCAACAACCAAGTATTAATTACAATCTACATAATGGCACAATAACTAGTTGATAAAAATGTAAAAATAGTATTAAAAATGTATCAACAAAATCAAATACCTAGGAATAAATCTAGTGAAAGATAATCAGAATCTGTCTTTTGTAAACTATGGACCATTTTTGACAGAAATAAAAATCTAAATAAATAAAGCTATGTAATTTTCTTAAGTAAAAGACTCAATATTTTTCAATTAATTTTTTATTGATTATGCCATTACAGTTGTTCTATTCCCCCCTTCATTCTCCTCCACCCTACCCCCATCCCCACCATTACCCCCCTTTAGTTTATGACCATGTGTCTCAAGTTCTTTAGATTCTATATTTCCCATACTATTCTTGCCCCCCATCTATTTTCTATCTACTGTCTATGCTACTTATTTTCTGTACCTTCTCCCCCCTTCTCCTCCTCCAACTCCCCTGTTGCTAACTCTCCCTGAGATCTCCATTTCTATGTTTCCACTCCTGATCTAGCTGTCCTTTTAATTTGCTTTTGTTTTAGGTGTGGTTGTTAATAACTGAGAGTTTGCTGTCCTTTCACTGTTCATGTTTTTTTAACTTCTTTTTCTTAGGTAAGTCCCTTTAACATTTCATATAATAAGGGCTTGGTGATGATGAACTCCTTGAATTTGATCTTATCTGACAGGCACTTTATCTGTCCTTCCATTCCAAATGAAAGTTTTGCTGGATAGAGCAATCTTGGTTGTAGGTCTTTGGATTTCATGACTTGGAATACCTCTTTCCAGCCCCTTCTTGCCTGGAAGGTCTCTTTTGAGAAATCCACTGACAGTCTGATGGGAACTCCTCTGTAGGTGACTGTCCCCTTAGCTCTTGCTGCTTCTAGAATTCTCTCCTTCATTTTAATCTTTGCTAATATAATTATGATGTGCCTTGGTGTGTTTCTTCTTGGGCCCAACTTCTTTGGGACTCTCTGAGCTTCCTGGATTTCCTGGAAGTCTATTTCCTTTGCCAGATTGGGGAAATTCTCCTTTATTATTTGTTCAAATAAGTTTTCCACTGGTGGCTGTGCCTTTCCCCCTTCTGGTACCCCTATAATTCGGATGTTGGAGCGTTTAAAGATGTCTTGGAGGTTCCTAAGACTCTCCTCATTTTTTTGAATTCTTGCTTCTTCAATCTTTTCTGTTTGGCCATTATTTGCTTTCTTCTGGTCCACTCCATTGATTTGAGTCCCAGTTTCCTTTTCATTGCTATTGGTTTCCTGTGCAATTCTATTCATTTCCATTAGTTTTGCCTTCTTATGTTTCTCAATATTTTTATGATGTTAATTTCCTGGAGATTAATTCATAGATTCAAATAAATTTCAAGTGACCTCAGACTTATGATAGTAAAAAACAAAATAAATAAAATGTGTAAATGAATTATATACATTTTGATAATCTTTGGAGACTTTTAAAGAAAATAGAGCTTGATTTTATATTTAACAAGCATTCTTTAATTTGCTACTCTTGCAAAACAGCATCAAAACAAGGTGCCTGATTGACCATGAAATTAATGAAGTGATTCAGATTTCAGTGTCCTCTGTGTCCACAAATCTTGTCAGTAGCCTTAGACACATCGCTGAACCTTTATTCATTAGGTATTCAGTTTATAGACCCTTGTTAACCAAGAAAAACTTTACTGAAAGCTTACAACTCAATAAAATATTACCTTTGCATAATTAAAAAATAGGGTATATGGGATTAGATAAAGTTAAAAACCTCTTGAATTAATGTACATTAAGTTGAAACAATTCAAGTTATTTTAATTTAATCTGTAATAAGACTCATTTAATTTTTTAAGAGTAAGGTATTTAGCTCTTTACCTTAATTTGAGCTCTGTTTTTAACTGTTAATGTTTTTTTAATAATTAACTACATTGTTATTTAAATTCTAAATCAGATATATTTATGTTTGATAAGATCTCATCTGTTCCATTCACAAAAGTATTAATATGAACACCCTTGAATATGTAGGTACTCTTATTTGAAAGAAAATACTTTTATATGTGTGTTATAGTGCATACACACAGTTTTACAATATTTGTAATATTGAAAAATGACCTACATTGCTTGACTAAACTAACAATGAGGTTTTTTTTTAAAAAAAATTAAAGCATTGATAATAGCACAATGTAGAAAAATTTTTAAATCAAATATAAATGATCAATATAAAATCAAATGACATGATCATATCAATAGATGAGGAGAATATATTTGAAAGTACAGCACTGATTTATGATAAAAACATTCAGCAAAGTGAGAATAGAGAAAACATTCCTCAACCTGATAAAGACCACATCTGAGGAACCTGCAACCAACATCACACTCAACGGGCAAAACCTAAAAGCTTCCCCCTAAGGTCAGGAACAAGACAAGGGTTTCTGCCTTTACCACTTTTATTCAACATAGTACTAGAAGTTCTAGTCACAGTGATTAGACAGGAAAAAGAAATAAAGGCATCCAACTTGGAAAATGGGAAGTAAAACTGTCATCATTTGCAGATGACATGATAATGAACACAGAAAACCTTGTACCCTTCACCAAAACAATACTTAAACTAATAAGTGAATTTGGCAAAACAGTGGGATACAAAGTCAATATTCAGAAATCAAAGGCATTTTTGTACAATAACAATCAAATACCAGAAATAGAAACTAGGAAAATATTTCATTTACTATAGCAATAAGAAAAATAAAGTACCTAGAAATAAATGTAACCAAGGAGGTAAAAGACCTGTACTTGGAAATGTACAGAACACTGAAGAAAAAAATTAAAGGAGATAGAAAGAAATGGAAGCACATACAATGTTCACAGATTGAAATAATTAACATCATTAAAATGTCCATATTACCCAAGAAATGTATAGATTCATTGCAATCCTTATTAAAATGCCAATAACATATTTCTCAAATTTAGAACAATATTTCAAAAATTTATATAAAACTAAAAATGACCCTGAATAGCCTCAGCAATCTTTAGAAAGAAGAACACAGGAGGGATCACAATACTTGGTATCCAACTATACTAAAAGGCTACTTAATGAAAACAGTCTGGTGCTGGCCTAAGAACAGACACACAGATCAGTGGAACAGAATAGAGAGCACAGAAATAAACCAAGTCTCTATGGTCAATTAACATTTGACAAAGGGGGCAGGAGCATAAAACGAAGTAAAAATCGCCTCTTCAATAAATGCTGTTGGGAGAATTAGGATGGTACTTGCAAAAAAAAATGAAACTAGAACAACTTACACCATATACCAGAATAAACTGAAAGTGGATAAAAACTTAAAAATAAGTTATGACACCATAAAACTTCTAGAAGAAAACACAGGCAGTAAAATTTCAGTTATCCCAGGCGGCATATTTTCACCGATATATCCTCTAGGGCAAGAGAAATAAAGGGAAAAATAAACAAATGGGACTTCAGCAAATTAAGAAGCTTCTGCACAGCTAAAGAAAACATTATCGAAATGAAAAGGGAACCAACCTTGTGGGAAAACATATTTGCCAATGATACCTCGGGCAAGGGTTTGATCTGCAAAGTATATAAAGAACTCAATATGACTTGACACCAGGAAGATAAACAATCAGATTTTAAAAATGCGCAAATTACCTGAATAGATACTTCTTCAAGGAGGACATACAGAGGGCTTACAGGCATATGAAAGGATGCTCAACATCCCGATCTATCAGTGAGATGTAAATTCAAACCACAATGAGATACCACCTCACACCAGTCAGAATGGCCATCATAAACAAATCAACAAACAAGTGTTGGAGAGGATGCAGAAAAAAGGGAACCCTAGTGCACTGTTGGTGAGAATGCAGACTGGTGCAGACACCGTGGAAAACAGTATGGAATTTCCTCAGAAAACTAAAAATGGAACTGCCTTTTGCTCCAGTGATTTCATTGCTGGGATTATACGCTAAGAACCCTGAAACACCAATTCAAAAGAACCTATGCACCCCAGTGTTCATAGCAGTGTTATTTATAATAGCCAAGTGCTGGAAACAGCCTAACTGCCCATCAATAAATGAGTGGATCAAAAAACTCTGGTACATTTACACAGTGAAATTCTATGCAGCATAAAGAAAGAAGGAATACATACATTTTGCACCAGCATGTATGAAGATGGAGAGTACTATGTTAAGTGAAATTAGCCAGGCAGTGAAAGACAGATACTATATGATCTCACCTATAAGAGGAACCTAATGAACAAAACAAACACATGAGCAAAATAGAATCAGAGGCATGGAAACAAGGAGCAGACTAATAGTGACCAAAGGGAAGATGAGGGGAGGGTAAGTTCCAAAAGAAGGGAAAGGGCCTAGTTAGGGAACAGGTATAAATGACCCATGGACCTGGATAACAAGATGAGGACTGACTGTTCTTCCCTGTGGGGGGTGAGCAGCAGAGGGAAGAGCAAAAGGGGAAAATTGGGACAACTGTAATGGAACAGCCACAAAACACCAATAGTTGTTTTTTAAAAAAGAGAGAATCCAAATCCAGGGTAGGAAGTAAAGATGAGGAAAAAACACCCAATAGTTTGAATTACTTCAGCTTTATCAGATCAAGAGAAATTACTGCCCAGGGTACCAAAAGAATATTTAGAAATGATTTCAGAAACATAATCAGTAATCTTCAGGAAATCATTTCAGTAATCTCTAATTAGAGTGAGGGTCCCATTTCAAATAGGGACAAAGGTTGATATAGTAAAATGACAGTAAACTCACAATTATTAACAACCACACCTAAAACAAAAACAAACTAAGCAAACAACTAGAATAGGAAGAGAACCACAGAAATGGAGATCACATGGAGGGTTAGCAACAGGGGAGTGGGAGGAGGAGAAGGGGAGAGAAGGTACAGAAAATAAGTAGCATAAATGGTAGGTAGAAAATAGATAGGGGGAGGGCAAGAATAGTATGGGAAATGTAGAAGCTAAAGAGCTTATGACACATGAACACGAAGTAAATGAGGGGGAATGTGGGTGGGAAAGGGTATGCAGGGTGGAGGGGAGTGAAGGGGGAAAATGGGACAACTGTAATAGCATAATCAATAAAATATATTTAAAAAAAGAAATCTAGAGACCAAACTGTATGGTGTTGATTTCTAGTAAAGTTCTGCACATGATTATTAAACCAGAACAAAAAGTATACCAACATCTAGTATGGGTTCACTATGCATAAACACACCAAAGGAATGATTTTTCAGTTACTAGCATAAGTAGATTTGGAGACTGCTATACTAATTGCACACAGAACCTTGACTGCAGTAGGCTTTGGACAAAACATTTTATTGTCTGTTTATTGGCAAGATGAAGCAATCTAGAATGTGTAACATCAGAGCCCAGTGGATTCAGAGAAGGTTAAACTAGTGGTTCAACTTTCTTTAATCTGACAATATTAGACTGGAAGCAATTTTCTCTTTTTATTGAATTTATTGGGGTGACATTGGTTAATTAAACCATACAGGTTTCAAGAGTACAGCTAAAAAAAGATGTTCTGCTTGGAGACTCAGTTTACAGCCTGATGCATACTCCAAAATGCTAAGTGTATTTGCTTAAATATAAATGCAAATTTAGATTTCATGAATAGCCACATAACACCTAAATGAATGTCAAAATTAGTCAAAGCATCTCTAGTCAATTCTCTAACAAAATGAAAGAAAAAGAATAAAAATCATTATCAATAATTGAGTGATGGTAAATCTTGAGCCTTAAATATTAAAAAAGAAAAGTAAAAATTTTGTTATGACATGTCTTTTTAAAAATCTTTTATTTATTATTTTTTATTTTTTTTAGAGAGAGAGGGGAAGGGAAGGAGAAAGAGAGGGAGAGAAACATCAATGTGTGGTTGCCTCTCACATGACCCCTCAGTGGTGACCTGCCTGCAACCCAGGCATATGCCCTGACTGGGAATCAAATCATGACCCTTTGGTTCACAACCCACGCTCAATCCACTGAGCTACACCAGCCAGGGCTGTTATGACATGTCTTAGTATAACTCCTAATCCTACCATCAAGCCACCAAAGTAGTACTAAAAAAATAAAAGTAAGTCAACAAATATTAAGATTGTTCACTATCTTCCTACAATATAGAAAAAGAAAAGTAAGTCAACAAATATTAAGAATTGATCACTATCTTCCTACAATATAGAAAAATGCAGGTCTAGAAGATGTATAGGTGGTCCACAGATGAGTATAGGACTCTTTATCTTTAAGAGTGAAAGCCCCAGCATTCCAATGGAATGGTCTTAAGTCATTACCATTTTCAAAAAGGAAATACATAAGAACTGGAATTCATCCTTGAGTGATGAAGTTACACATTTAATTGGATCTCAGAAGAAAGAGCTGAACCCAGTTCCACCATTCATAGCTGAACTATCCCTCCTTCCCTTCCATCTCCATCTTCTTAATACTCTCAGATTACAGAGTAAATAAAAGGCAATATCAGATTGTTAGGTGTGTACAGAGGAAGAAAGAATGAGAGTGATAGATGACTAAATAAATTGAGAAAAATTACAAAGGAAATAACCTACACAGTATCAGAAGTAAATGGAAGATTTAGGTTAGTGGTTCTCACAGTTCACTGAATTTTAAAATAACTCTCATGTCTAGGCCATACCTATATAGATTAAATCAGAATCTCAGACATTAGTATTCTTTAAACTTCCCCAGGTTACTTCAATGTATAGTAAAGTTTCAGCAGTGTCTCTCAAACATTAATGTGCATAAGAATCACTTGGGAATATTGTTAAAATGCAGATTCTGACTGAGTAGGTCCTGGGTGGGGTTTTTAATTCTTTATGTCTAATAAAGAATCATAAGCCTACACTGGTAATACCAATGTCTCTGGTTTGAAGACCACACTGTGAGTAGCAGGTCTAAATAAAATGAATGGTATAAAGTTGAGAAAAATGTAAGTAAGAAAGCATCACAATTATTTCATGTTTTTAAACAGGAAGCAAACAAAAGAAGATAAGGAAATAAACTCAAAATCAGTCAAAGAATCCATTTAGAAAACAAATACATTCAAAGAAAGAGTAGCAAATTCTAGAAAGCTGCTTTGTGCTTAGGAACCAATAAGGACCTCAAAAGAGTAAAACATCAGCTCAAAAACATAAGGCAACAGATTGATTTAAGCAAATATGGAGAATGCCAAGTTAGGTGAAAAGATCATCAAAACACTATCAGATATCTAAAAATTGAGAAAAAAGAACAGATTAGAGTTTTGAAATAACCAGGGTGAACCACAAAAAAATAAAAGTCAAATGTTGATTATACCTCAATTTAAATTTTAAAAATATTAAAATTAATATTTTTAAATATAGATGTAAAGAATATAGATAATCCAATATGGATAACTGGTATCTTCTAATTAAACAATCCAATAAATGGAACAAAAACAAAAGTATTCCAAGACATATCAGAAATGTTCTCTTAAATAAGAAGAGAAAAGAATCTGTACCTTGAAAAGATACAACATACACCAGGACATAAAATAAAGTTTAACATATATTCTCAATAAGTTACTTAATATTCAGGGGAAAAAAGTTTCCACGAGAAAAATGGTTACTTCAAAGTACAAAGAGAAGAAAACAAGTTCCAGACTTTTCCACAACGTCCTTCATATTGAAAGAGAATAGAAGATCTATAAAGTTCTAAGGAAATCAAAAGTAAGCACCGAGAATATTTTAAGTGGCTAATCTTATTCAAGTACAAATACAAAAGGCAGATATTTTTGATCATGAAAATGGTCAGAGAAAACACATTAACTCTTTTTGAAAAAAGAAAAAACACAACTTAGTGAACACATGTAAGCCAACCAAGGCATAAAGCAAAATGAAAAAGTCAGAAATGAAGAAAGCCACGTTAAAATTACTAAAGCTGGTTCTGCCTTCGGAATGATGCACAGAGCAGATTTGTGTACATGCTTTGCAAAGAAACTGGTGAAAATTATTTTAAAATATCATTTAGATTCTCTGGAAATGATTCTAATTGTAAATGAGGCATGAGAAATCATATATTCAAGAAAATCTAAAATGTGGTAGGGACAGCCGAAGTCTGTGGTGTTGGAACCACAGTCTGCTCTCTCCCTTTCCTCTTCCAGTTCACCAAGACAGAAACCCCAATGCGAACCTCGTGTAGATAAGAACACAAGGCTCCTTCTCATCTCGGTTCCCAGATAAAGGGATTATCTTTCATGGAGAAGGCAGGACAAGGGGCAGAACATTACTATTTTTCATCCTGGACCAACTACCTATTGCTGAGGCTACAAACTACTTGTTGCTGAAGCTAAATTCTGAAGGAATGAAGATGAGAAAGGGAGTTTCCTTCTTCTGCACAGGATCAACTTGTGGGATGGTGGCTCTGTCTTGAGCATGGTCCTGTTGAGAATACTGGAGTCCTGTGGCCCTCACCCCAGCTTATAAGGCACTGGCTCCATGCTGCAGGAAGTAAGCCACAAAGAATTAGAGCTACTGCCTATTTCACCCCACCATGCACTCAGTTCTAAGAGCAGAGTTTTCACTCAGAGAGAAGCATGCCATTGTTCTCCCACTTACAGCTCCAGAACTGAGGCTCACAGATTTTGCCCAGGAGGAGAAGTATCCCTAAAAAAGAAACATACTAATCTCTTCTTAAAGCAACTGACTTCATTTGCAATAGAATGTGGAGAAGTTCATGCTTAAAGGGGCTCTGGAAAAAAGTAGTGTTGTAACAAAAAGTAATTGAAAGGAAATTAGTAGATTAATTGGAGATTAAACAGGCTGTATTGCTTGCCAGAGAGAATGGCAGAAAGAGACAGCTGAGAAAAACCCTTCTGGGGTCAGAACCAAATCTCATAAACTGACCTCAGAAATTACCCCCTTAAGGGAGCTGAAATTTGATTTGTAAAGCAATTGGTGCTTTAGACATTAATGAAAATATTAGAAGAAACATCCAGCAATTGATAGAGCCTCACGACTGGGTGTATTCAAGGATTCACACATTGATGGAAAGGAGCATAACAAAGGCTCCACACCCAGAGTAGCAACATTAGAGACTTAACATTGTGTGAGAGATAGAAACTTCACTAAAATAATCCATCCAGTCACTAAATAGATAAACAAGCAAGTAACAATGGCAAGCCCCAGAATAGGAGACCAGTATCCAGACTGGCTACAACATATTATTGTTCAGTTTCCAATAAAATATTGGGAGACATGCAAAGAAGCAGGGAGATCTGATGCACAGGTCATAAGAAAGAAAAAATAAAGTAAAACAATGCACAAAAACTGAGAATAACCAGTTGTGAGATTTAACAGATAAGCCTTAAAAGTAGCTATAATAAACATGTCCAAAGAACTAAGGAAACCATGATTAAAAATAAAAGAAGGTATGTAAACATCATCATATCAAACAGAGAATACTAATGGAAAGTTAGAAGATGACTTCTTTGTTTTTTAAAAGAAGAACCATATAGACATTGTGGAGTCATAAATCACAATAAATAAAATGAAATATTCTCTAGAAGAGTTTCAGATTAGATTTGAAATGGCAGAAGAACTAGTAAATTTGAAGATAGATCAATAAAGATTATATAATCAAAATAAAAGAATTGAGAAAAATGAACAGTGCCACAGATAATGTGGGGCTCGATTAAGAACATAAACATAATGTAACAGGAATGCCAGAAGAAGAGGAGAGAAAAGAGAAGACAAAATATTCAAATAAATAATTGCTGAAAATTTCCAAAACTTGTTGAAAACCATCAAGTTACACATCCAGGAAGCTTAAAAATTTCAAGTATGCCAACTACAAACAGATCTGCAAAAGACCCTTCATAGTAAAAATGTTGAAAGAAAAAACAAAGGGAAAAGTTTTCAAAAATAGCAAGAAAAAAAGACTCATGACTTGCATGGAAACTTATATAAGATTAACAGCTGATCTTTAACAGAACAATGGAGTCCAGAAGGCAGTGGCATAACATATTATAAATGCTCAAAGAAAACAGTCACCCAAGAATCCTATATTTAAAAAGCTACCTTAAAATAAAAAGGTGAAATAAACACATTCTCACAAATTTTTTTTAAAAAAACTGAGAAAATTTGTTGCTAGCAGACAACATATAAGGAATATTCCTCAATATTATTTGGTATTAGTTTTAAGTATACAACATATTGGTTAGAAAATCATATACAATACTTTATAAAGTGTTCCTCCCTGATATTTCTAGTCCCCAACTGGCACCATACATCGATAGTGAAATATTGCTGATTATATTTCCTATGCTGTACTTTACATCTTCATGACTATTTTGTAGTACTACCAATCTGTATTTCTCAATCCCTTCACCTTTTTCACCCAGTCTCCCAACCCTCCACTCCTCTGACAGCCACCAGTCTATTGTCTGTATCTCTGAGTCTGTTTCTGTTTTGTTTGTTTGTTTGTTTATATTGTTCTTTAGATTCCACATATAAGTAAAATCATTTGATATTTATCTTTCCCTGACTGACTTATTTCACTTAACCTAATACCCTTTAGGTTTATCCATGCTGACAAGAAATATTAAAGGAGTTGTTCAGGTGAAAGCAAGCGATCCAAGACAGTATTTGAATTCAAATGAAAAAGAAAAGAGCACTAGTAAAAGTGATTATGTAATTACAAAAGAGTATAAATGCATATTTTTCTCATTTACTCTTAATTAATTTAAAAAACAACTATACAAAACAATGTAGATATTATATATCACTTAACCTATAACATATAGAAATGTAATGTATTTGACAATATGCCAAATAAGAAGTCTCATAAAACAAAAGCTACACATATGTACTTGCTCTCTATTATTCTCTCAATTCTATAAAATAATAATTATAGCAATGGCATGTTGAGTTGGTAACACAGAGACAAAACATGTATACAAATAATGGCACAAAAAGGGAGAATGGATCTACATAGGAGTAATATCTCTATAGCCCACCACAATTAAATTTGTATAAATTTAAAGCTAATTCTGAAAAGTTAAGATGTGTATGGTAAGCACTAGAATAACTACTAAGAAAAATAACTCAGAAATATACTGAAAAAATCATTAAATTAATTAAAATGCTACAGTAGGAAATATTCAAATAACCCAGAAGGAAACAGTAAAGGAAGGGTGGAGGTACAAAAAAAAGATATGAGATGTATAGAATACAAAATAAAAATGGTAGATTTAAATAATAACATTAAATGTGACTAGACTGTCAGATTGTACAATAAAAACAAAATCCAACTCAATGCTGTCTATAAAAGATACACTTTGAATTTGAAGATCCAAATTAAGAGTAGAAAAATATATCATGGAAACAGCAATTACCTGAAAGATAGAGTGGCTATAACAGTATCAGGGAGCATAAACTTTAACCCCACAAAATGCTGACAGATAAAGAAAGATATTTTATAATAATAAAAAGATTAAAAAATCAGAAAAATGTAACAGTTATAAGCATTTGTGCACCTAATGAAAAAAACACCAATTGTGAAGCAAAATCAACAGAAATAAAGAGGAAAAATGGATAATTCAACAATAATAGTTGGAGATTCAATACCCCACTCTCAAAAATAGATGGATCAATTAGACAAAAGTCAATAAAGAAACAGAAGTCCTGAGTAACACAATTAAGCAACTAAACCTAACAGACATCTATCGTACACTGCACTCAAGAAGGGCAGAATAGACATCCTTCTCAAGTGCACATGGAACATTCTCCATGATACAGAACATTCTCTACATGCTAAGCCACACAGAAAACCTCCATAGATTTGAAAGGATAGACATAATACATGTGTGTTTTCCAACGACAATGGAACAAAATTAGAAATGAACAGCAGAAAGGAACTTGGAAACTTCAAATATATTAAAAAATTCCCAAATGGGTCAAAGATGAAATAAAAATGGAAATCATAAAATATTTTGAGATAAATGAAAACAAAGATACAATATACCAAAATTGTGGCATGCACCTAACTTAGAGTTGATAGGGAAATTTATAACTATAAATACCTACATTAAAAATGAAGAATGATCTCAAGTCAATAATACAATCTTCCACCTTATGACATTGGGAGAAAAAAGAGAAAACTAAACCCAAAGAAAACACATATAAAGAAATGATAAAGATTAGATAAAAATTAATCAAGTAAAGATTAGAAAACCTAAAGCTGGTTCTTTGAGAACATGAACACAATTTACAACTTTTGTGGTAGCTGAAAAATCATTCTTTATCCCCCAACTTGATATCCTTATTAATCTCTGAAGCATGTGATTGATACTTTACACAGTAAAAAGCTTATGCTAAATTACCTGGGGTGTGGCCAAAATGACATCATAAGTGTCCTTATGGAATAGAGCCAGAGGGATATTTTACACAGATATAGAGAGGCAATGTGACAGAAGCAATAAGGAATGCCAGGCAATGTGAGAAAAGCAAAAGAAATACTAAGAATTGCTCCAGTAGCAGAATCTAGACATGGAAGAAATTCTTCCCTAGAAAATCCAGAGGGAATGTGCCCCATCAAAACACTCATTTCAGACTTCTGGCTTCCGCAGCTATGATGGAATAAATTTCTGTTGTTTGGGGCCACCTATTTGTGGTGGTATTATGGTGGCCAGAGAAAATGAATACATCTTTGGCTATATTGACCAAGAGAAGAAGAAAGAAGATTACAATTACTGGATTAAAAAATGAAAGAGAGATCATTAGTAATGACCTTACAAATATAGAAAAGTATTATAAAGCAATACTATGAATAATATGTAACAACAAATTAGACAACTGTAATGAAATACATTCCTAGAAAGACCCAAACTACTAAAAGGTTTCTACCCTTCACTTAAAGTGGAAAAATGTTAACCTCTATAGAGTAGAATAAACTGATATATTCTACTCTATTTTATATATATATATATATATATATATATATATATATGATGGCGTGATATATATATGTATATATGTATATATGTATATATAGAGAGAGAGACATGGTGCAATATAGATATATATACATATGTACATATTTGTGTGTGTATGATGGTATAACACCAAGAACCACCACTATAAAACCTATATAAAGATGCATACTCAAAAACACTAAAACTAAAGATGAAATTCCAAAAGAATATTCTAGTAACTCACGAAAAGAAAAAAAGGAGAGAAACAGAGGAAACACAATGAGAAGAAACAAGCAGAAGGCAAATAATAAAATGGATCTAAACATATATATTTCATACTAACATAGCAATGATCGCCTCAAATGTAAATAGTCTAAATATATACCAATAAAAAGAAAGAGATTGGCATTGTGAGTTAAATAAATTGACCCAACTACATGCTACAAAAAGAAACCAAAATTCAAAATTTACCACTTTAAGTGAAATATGAAAAACTTAATTCGAATTAAAAATAAAAAGATATACAAACATTAACTAAACATATACAAATGGCTATATTAATAGATGATAAAGTAGACTTTAGAACAAAGAAAGTTATTAGACACCAATGCAATGATAAAATAATCAACCAGCCAAGAAGATATAATGCCCCTGAAAGTATGGACACTAAATGACTAAGCCTCCAATACATGAAGCACAAACTAATAAAGCTGAAAGGAGAAAGTGATAAATCTTCAATTATATTTGGAGACTTCAACACTGCCCCGTGTTTAGCAAATCAGATAATCAGCAGAGATGTAGAAAATTTCAACAATGCAGTCAACCAATGCTATCTAAATGATATGTATATACTAAAACAATCCATACAAAAGAGCAGAGTATACATTATTTTTCAAGTGCTTATGTTATATTCATCAAGATAGACCATATATTAGTCCACAAAACTCACTTCACAAATTTAAAAATTGGAAATCATACTGAAAGTGTTCTTTGGGCTCAATGAAATCAAACTAGAACCAGTTACAAAGTGATAATAAGAAAATCTCTAAACAATACACTTCAAAATAACCCATAGTTCAAAGAAGTCCACCAAATGCATGTATAACTGAATAAAAATGAAAATGCAACATATCAAAATATGTGAGATGCAGCTTCAGCAGTGCTGAGAAAAGAATTTATAACATTAAATGCTTGCATTTGATATAAGGAAGTATCTCAAGTAAATCTAAGTCTCTACATAAAGAAATTGGGGAAAAAAGGAAAAAATACTGAACGTTTGCAGAAAAGAGAAGTAATAAAGAGCAGAAGTTGGTGACATTGAAAATAGGAAAGCAACAGAGAAAAATCAGTGAAACCAAAAGCAGAATTTTTTAAAAAGAATTAAAAACCTCTAGCAAGCTTAATGAAAATTAAGAGAAAAAAGATATAGATCATAAGTATCAGGAATGACACGGGATATTACCACTAACCCTGCGGCTATGAAAAGATAGTAAACAAATAGTACAAAAATTTTTGCACTAAAAAATTTGACAACTTAGTAGAAATGGAAAATTTCCTCGAAAAATAATCAAACCACAAAGTGCCAAAATTCAACCAAGATCGAACAGATGATCTGAAAAGCATATAACTATTAAAAATAGAATTCACAATTTAAATCTCTACAAAAAGGAATTTTCACATGCAGATGGTTTCACTGGACACTTTTACAAAGCATTTTGTGGAGATTTAACACCAATTTTACACAATCTTTTTCAGAAAATCAAAAAGGAAATATTCTCCAACTCATTTTATGGAGTCAATATTACCCTGATATTAAAACTAAACAAAGGAAAAAAACTACAAAACAATATTTCTCAAAATCTTAAACACAAAAATTCTCAATAAAATACTGGTGAACCAAATTCAACGATGTATAAAAAGAATTACATACCATTATCAAGTAGAATTTATCCCACCTATTCAAGGCTAATGATATCAACAGTCTAAAGAACAAAAATTAAATTATGTCAATGAACATTTAAGTCACTTGACAAAATCCAATACCCATTGATGATAAAGGTTGAGAATAGAGGAAATTACTTCTACTTGAGGAAGTTGTTCTTCCTTAAGTAGAAGTAATTTAGCCAACAACTAATATTATACTTACTGATAAAAAACAAAATCCTTTCCCCTATGATGAGAAATAAGGTAAGAATTTCTGTTCTTACCACTATGATTCAAGACAGTACTGGAAGTTCTAACCAGCATAGCAGGGTGAAACAAAACAAGACAAACATCCTACAGATTAGACAGAAAGAAATAAAGCTGTTCTGACTTGCTGATGACCTGCTCTGTACATAGGAAATCCAAAGGAATCTACAAAAGAACCTAGATTCTTTTGTTAAGTGCTTCCAGTAATATCACAGGAAAGAAGACCAACACACAAATATCAATCATATTTCTATGTATTAACAGTGTCCATGTGCAAGCAGAAGAAAATGCAGTACTTAGGGATATACCTACAGAACTACTGTGAAATGTGCATGCTTTGTTTTAAAAATGGTGATGAATGAATGAATAAATAAGCAAATATGAAGACATACCATATTCATGGAATGGAAGACTCACGATACTAAGGATAATTATCCTCCTTGAGTTGATCTATAGGTTTAATGCGATTCCTATTGAAATTGCAGCAAGTATAAGACAGGGTTATTTTATTTCTTTTGTGGTATAGAATTCCATATGGTAAGACACAGGCCCTGAAGTAGCTAAAACAATCTAGACAAAGAAAAATAAAAGTGAGAAGAATTATTCTACCTGATATTAAGACCTACTATATAACTACGCTTCTCAGGCTCTGTGCTATGAGCAGAGGAACAAACACATAGAACAAGAGGACAGAATATAGAACTCAGAAACAAACATACACAGAAAATGTCTGACTGGTTTTTGAAAAAGTTGAAATAACAAATCCACGGAAGAAGGATAGCCTTTTCAATAAATGAATGCTAGAGCAAATGTATATGCACAGGCAAAAAATAAAAAAAAAATATATATATATATATAAATTTAAACCTCACACCTTCAAAGAAAATTATTTCGAAGTGGACCACAGATTTAAATCTAAAACACAAAACTAAAACTTTTTGAAATAACTATAGGGGAACATCTTGATTTAGGTCCAGGCAAAGAGGACTTACACTTGACACCTAAAGGATGATTCATAAAATTTAAAAAAAACAGTGAAATAAAAGCTTTAATTGGTAAATTTTCAAAGTGTTGCCTTGTGAAATACTATGTGAAGATGAAAAGATAAGATATAGAGGGGAGAAAATATGTACAAAGCACATAAACAAAAATGGACTAATATCTAAAATATAAAGACATCCTAAAACTGAACAGTAATTTTAAAAATCCTATTAAAATATGGACAAAATCGATGATCAGAGATTTGTGAAGAGGGCATACATACACTGCAGAGGCTACAGAGACGGCATGAGGAGAGTTTGACCATCCTTAACCATCAGGGGAAGGTGTAGCTAAACCAGCGAAGTACAACTACACACAGATCAGATGGCTGTAGTAAGAAATAAAGAAGAAAAAAAGTAGAATTTTTAAAGATATAACTTATAGGTGCAGTCAATTGCATATCTGTATGGACAGATGTCTAAAATGGCCATTAAATGTAAAAACTAGTCATTTAGGGGTGGAGAAAAGCTGGCTGAGTTATGGCTATTTCCTTTGTATTTATTTGTATCACTTGAACTTTTATGATACATTGTTTAAAACAATATATAACTTGGAAATAAAAAATGAAATAAGCAATAATTCTACTTATATTATATCCTGAGCCCCTTACACATGATTTAGGAAGGAAACTGGAAAAGGCAGCACCTCCCGAAATGAACAAGCAGGTGACAGGTTTGAAGAAACCTGAACTGAAGCATTTGTGGGGAGGCATTGGTCACAGTCTCTCCCAACTGTTTGAGGGCTGCCATATAGAAGGGGAAGTAGATATTGTGCATTATGCTCTAGAAACAAGAGTTATGAGTAGAATTTCTATGGCAACATATTTCCCGATAATCACTTTGTCTCACAAAACACAGGATGAGCTAGAGCAGAGGCAGGATAATTTACGTCCGGAATGTTGCACAACGGATGCCTGCAGTGCAGAGGAACACGAGCGAGCGGTGTGGAGGACTGAGGTCTATTTCACTAGAATTCTGCTTCTAAAAAGGGGAAGGCCTCTGGCTACTTTTAATTTCCATTTATCTTGTAAATGGGATTTCTGGCACTTTCCGGCTTATCCTTTTGTTTCTGCTTCCTCTGAGAGGCACCCTGGTAGCTTTGATCTCTTGCTTCAAGATGAAAAACAGTATGGAAATACGAATTAAGGTGCCTATACCTTTTAACACATCAATTATTTCACAACGTATCTTTCTACGTTATAAACTAGAAAGAGGATTCTCTCCAAGTCATTCTTCCACCTTCTGAAAATGTAACTGGGAAATTTCTGGAGCTAAAGCATGTACCTGTGCACACTAGAGTCCCCACAACTGTGCCCATGACACTTGGCATGTGACAGAAGAAAGACGTACGTGGTGACCTTCATCCCCTCTGGTTCTCAGAACTCATTCCAGGCTGTGCATCCCACTTTAGGGCACAGCAGAAATGGTTTACTTCTTTTATTTCTTAAAGTTACAGTTCAAACTGAGAGCTAGTGACAGCAACTTCTATTTCAAAGCACTGACACATTTTATCCACAGTATGTCATGACTTACATATGCTTTCATTAATAAATCATCCTGTATGTTCCTTTAAGTATAACATACAGACTACTCTCCACCTTGCAGGTTTACAGTGAACATTAGAAATCTGCAGGTGAAAAGTCTGACAGAGAGGTTAGTTTTGTTTTATAGGGATCATCTTTCTGGACGGCAAGGTCCTCCAGGGCAGGATCTGTCACCTACTCACCTACTCATTTCAAGTGCACACATTTGCTTCACAACTCTCAGATGTATGCATATAACTTTACTTTATGTTTTAAATTTAAATTAAGTATTGTCCAAGTCCTATCTAGTATTCTGCCCTGCTTGACACTGCGCAGTTCTGTTAGGTGGGTCTGGAAGGTTTAGACCACAGAAATATGGGGAGTCGTCTCTGTTTTTAGATCTTTGACCTAGTGGTTGAAAAGCTTGTCTTTTAATTTTTTAATTTTTTTCTGCTTATTAATAATCAGGATTTGAGACTTTGTCCTCTGAGCTTTATCTCTAATCCAGTTAGGCCACAATTTAGAGTTTTTTATTTCAAAGATTTTATGTATTTGGTTTTAGAGAGAGAGAAAAAGGGAGGAGAAAGGGGACCAGAAACCCAGGTGCAGAAGAAACATGGATCAGCTGCCTCTCACGCGCCCCCACTGGGGGACCTAGCCTGCAACCCAGGCGTGTGCCCCGCCGGGAACCAAACCAGCCACCTTCCACTTTGTAAGGTGATGCCCACACCACTCACTGAGCCACATCAGTCAGGGATGAATTTTTTTTTGTAGGGAATAAAATTTTTATTCACTCCCCAAGAAAGGAGAGGGGCATGGTGGGGAGAAATACACCAGCAGTGAGGGGTGGGCACTGAGCTTCTATTGGATTATTACTGGATTAAAAAAGGGGTGGGGGGTTGCTGCTTTGAGACCCCTGGGTTGTTGGGGCATTGTAACAGGCGGCTGCAGTTTGCTCCATTGTTACCTTCTGTATGTTGATTTTTTATTTTAATTAAACTTATTGGGGATAACACTGGTTGATAACATTATGTTTCAGATGTAGAACTTTAGAATACAATGTGTCTGTACGCCATGGTGTGTTCACCACCCAAAGGCTAGTCTCCTTCTATCAACATATATTTGGTGTATGTTTACCCCCTTCACTTTCCCCTGACTCCCCTCCCCTCTGCTAACCACCATTCTGTTGTCTGTATTTTTGAGTGTGCTTGCTTCTTGAGTTTTGTTTTATGTACCACCTATGAGTGAAATCATGTGTTCTTGTCCTTTTCCATCTGACTCATTTCACTTAGCATGATGCTCTCAAGATCCCTCCATGTTGTCACAAATGGCAATATTTTGTTTATTTTTTATGGCTGAGCTTATTAACCAATGTAAAGTGGTCTTACTAAAGGCAAAAACTCGTCTGTGCACAGAACCGTTCCACATGCCTCATCTGGCCAAGGGGCTTTAGTCGACATGTTTCTCAAGATTAGCAGCTCTTTCATGCTACCTCTTCCCATACCCTTTCTCTGGTCCTGACAGTTCTTGGGACAGATTCAGCCACTTCTTGGCTCCTGGTCCATAGCCTAGCCCTTTATCTCCCTGGATATAGGTGTTCTGTGAGTTCTTTCCTAGAACATAGAATATAAGAAGGCCTAGAACGCAGGGTGCCACCTTCTCACCTTCTTGAAGTGTGCATGGCAGTTTGGGTGTGGGAGTGAGTTTATAATGGGCCCACAAAAATAAAACTGCTGTTTTCTTCAGGTTACCCTGACACTCACTTCTGTGTCCCCAGGGACTACCACAGACCTAACACTCTATGTCTGGCATAGAGTAAGGCACTCGTGACTATTTAGTAAGTGTGCAAATGAACCAGAGCAATACAGATGAACTCTCACAGGCATGGCCATTGTCAGACCCTAGAACACAGCCAGCCCTTTGTTCAATTGTTATTAAGCACACAGGTCATAAACCAGCTCAGCTCCTTGGTTATGCCACTGAAAGTGCCATGTCTTAAAGCCGAAGTTAGCCAGGTTTCTCCAAGTGAGACAGCAGGATCCCAGCGCTTAGAGGCTTCTGTTACTTGACACTCAACCCTGTAAATACACACATCTTCGGAAGGCAGACAAATGACTGACCGTGATGTCCAACATTCTATATTATAAGTCAGTGAAATAGTATAATAAAACTTCAGCTATTGAGAGCTGTTTTCCAAATACTTAAGTCTCCCAATATCATTAAAATTTTAACTATTTTAAATGAGCATCTTTCTAGAATACCTTATGTATATCCTTGCTGTCCTGAGTAAACATAATTTAACCTTACCGTGATAATATAATGTAATCATTACAAACATTCATTATTCTAGCCCATATAAAATGGTGCCTTCTGGGTACCCAGGAGGAAATTGTGCTCTTTGCTTGGTATAAAATGACCCTGACTGCTGGATATTCCTGAACCCACGAAAATCGGTTTTCCATTACTTTTGAGTGTTTTTTCTGTAAGCGTTTTTCTCACTCCTTGCACGATCATGGGATATGACGCTTTGTTGGATGATAGCATTTATCTCTTCTTTGTCATCATTAATTGTTTGCTTCTAAGTTTTTAAAAATTAGAATATGGGAAATCAATCTGGTTTTTTGATTTAGCAATAAACAAGAATAGTCTCTAGTTTTTCACTGGGCTTATATTTTTGTCACCAATTTTTTGCTTAAAATCTTGTTCACATCGGTTCCATTGGGTTCACAGTTATGTGGAGACCATGACGCCTGTATTTACATAGTACTTTTTATTTTTCAGAACATGTCATAGGTTTAAATTATTTGCTTCGCATACTAGTCCTGAGAGTGCTATTTTATGTATTTTACAGATGAGAATTTGAGGCTTAGAAAGTCAGGAGAAAGGGATTAAAACTTCATCCCTTGCCTCTTGACCTCCAAGTCTGACACAGTTCACAGCACACTACACACCACAAATGGTCTATCAAAAACTAATTGACCTGACAGGGTCTGATAATCTCACAAATGATGAAATGGCTGGCAGAATTTTTAAATTTAGACTATTTCTTCTCATGCACTTAGAAGGAAATCTTAACTATTATTCCAGCTCCACACATGTACACTAACTAGAAGTCTAGAAACTAGAAGAATTTAAGCAAGGTCAAATGAGAACAAACAGTAAGAAAATATTAGGTGAATAGATAAAAACATACATAGGCAAGGAATTATGTTTATAATGATGACTTCACTGCACCCTCTCCACAACTGATATCAGTGGTTTGATCCATGATAACACTGCTTCCCCTCTGGTTGTTAGTTTCGAGGAGTCTCTAACCCTTGTTCATGCCTTTAACCCTGCTCACACTTCTCCTAGTGGTCCCCAGCTATTCAGCTTTATTTGAACAGTCTGGACACCAACTGGGGAAGCCCTGTTTCCTTAAAGCTTTATGAAAGGTTGCTGAAAGTTCATGTGGACTTGGGAGCGGAACATATAGCAGAGAGCTGGGGGAAGGATCATGAGAAACCATCTGACCCCTGAAAGAAGCTTCACTTTCTCATGACTCTTCTATTCCCAGGAGGCATATTTATGACTTTCCAGCTTATTCTGTGATGTCCCTGGATCCTTGCAATCCCCACTCTTACCCCTCCACTATGTCAATATATACACAAATATTTTTTCTTGATGGATATTTACTCTCTGTGTTTGCATTTCTTATGCTTCGAGTTCTCTTTCACCTTTTTGTATTTAATGCTCAGAACACAAACACATCTCTGAAAACAGGAGGATCAAGTTCTCAGAATAAGCATCGCAAAGACCATCAATTCGTTTGTGCCAAGCACATTCCATATTCAGCTCGTGCAAAGCTGGCACATTCGTGAAAGAAAGATTGTGAGTAATAAGATGGGTTTATAACAGCAGGGCGCCTTTCTTTTCCAAGTATTTCAGATCATTCTGAGCTGTGGCTAGAAGCTGACATTCTCAAACATCTGTCCCTGTCCAGATGTCCTGGCCTTACTTCCTAGATTCAATCTATTTCTGCTCTGTGCTCATAGATCATGACAAAAGAATGGATGGTGCTGCAGAACTGTCTCCTCCAGCTTCTTCATTTCACAAATGAGGGAAGTAAAGCCCTACCATTCTGTGGTGGGTATAGTGCTTATGGTTTTTGATCACTGAGTTAGGCTTCCTGGGAGTCTGAAATAAGGCTCCATCACTTAACTATGCAAACTTGAGTTAAGTCACTTAATTTGACTGTGCTTCAGTTCTGACATTTGCATAATGAGAGAAATAATATTATCAACCTCAGAGTTGTTGTGAGCATTAAATGAGTTAATATAGGCTTTACGACACACAACTATAATCAATAAGTGGGTTAAGAATATTTAAAGGACAATCGTCATACATAATTAATCCTTAACAAACCTGCAGAAAACATATTCTTCTCTACAGATGATGAAACTGAGGCTCATAGAGTTTAAGTAACTTGAGCTAAGTCACAAAGTTCTTGCTCAATAAAAAATTCAAACTCAGATCTCCCTGAGCCTAAAAACCTATGCTGCTCACTCACACTCTTCCATGCTCCGACCTCTTTACTCTGAACAGTTAAGTTTGTCAGCTTCTCCCACGGCCCTTCCCCATGTTTAGTCAATATCTCTGAGGTTCACTTTCCTGAGGTTTCATTTGGTTTTTCTCTCCTCTCTATTTCAAACAGCAAACCACATGCTTTCTAACTCTTCCTTCATCTTATTTTCCTTCATAGCACTTCATACCTGATGTCATATTATATATTCATTTGCTTATTTTCCATCTTACCCTCTGAGATTATAAACTTCATGCAAGTAAGGACTTTTGTCAGTTTTGTCCATTGCTGTATCCATGTATCTATATCATGCAAAGTGCAGCCTAGAACATAAAAGAGGTGCAAAGATATTTTGCTGTAATATGAATGAATAAACAAATGACTATGTGGATGAATGAAATTCTGTCTCTCAACCAATACTGTGCAGTAAGTAAACTCAACAAGAACAATCTACATATTTATTGACTTCCTTTCCAGGCTCATAGTAGCAACCATTTACCAGGGCATAAAACGCACACACCAGAGATATCCCCTTTACTGGGCTCTGCCGTGTAAAGTCATTTTCTGAATCAAGCCCATTGCACACAGAGCAGTAGAAACTTTCTGCCATTGTATTACTTTCCATTCCTACTTAAAACTTACTGTTTGATGTTTGCAACACACCTCAAATCTAACCTGCTAACCACGGCATTACTGTCTCATTACTGGCTTCCTTATTTTGTTTCAAAACTAACTATTCTTATTTTCTGCTATGTTTCAAATTATAACTATTATTGCCTGTTTTATATTAAACATAATTATACTGACTTGAACTTGCCTAATGGAAATTTCCATCTCTTCCTATCATACAACGATTCAAGTTCAAATCAATTCTCCCTAAAGAACCAGGTCCTGATAAGATCATTACAAATCATTTAAAAAATTTTTTGCATAGCTCTATAAAAAAGAAAATTAAATTGGCCCAGCTTATTCCTCCTGTGTTCTCAAAATTTTAACACAAGTAGTGAGAGTGTGAGTAGTTAGTTATTGTAGGGTAAGTACAGGCAGTCTGGCTTCCTCACCCACGTGTCTGAGTAACAGGGAAGCAGTGTTCCCACAGCCTTGAGACTGGGTCCCATAAACTGTTCCCATAACAGGAAGTGGGCTAACATGAGTAGAATTATGTTATGTTATATAATTTTCTGGCTTGAAGCTGACTTTGTTTGCCTCTAGTACTTAAGCAGGTAGGAACTTCCTGCTGGATGCCATGATATGTGTCACACAAGGGGACAGGTGACATGCAGTGAGCCCACACAGCAACATGCAGGAAGACATGAAGCTAACAGCGTAGGTGGCTTGCCCACCTGTGAATAAAGGCATGTCAAGCATCTCTACAGCTCTGCTCATGTTCTTCCACCTCCCCAAATCTAGAGTGGACCTGCTGGGCCTTGACAGGCTGCAACACAGTTATATTGGGACAAACACATACAAATAACCAGTTCACATCTTAATGCCATAAGAGGTAAGTGTACTTTGAGAGTGGAATCAAACCAACCTTTCTACCAGCCTAGGTATGCAACTGTGCGATGTCCTACTCTGGGTTGTACAGTTTGCTATTTGTTCTACTTTGACTCCTCTTCCATTTTTAAAATTAATAATGCATTCCTCCTCAGATGGTTTCCCAAATTCCAAACTCCGCTTAGGCTTGGAGAGTCTCATTTTTCCTGTAGCCCAAAAAACAAAGGTGTCCAATATAGGTTTGCAAGTAGGTATAAGTGCTTGTGTGTGTGACTCCAAGGTGTGGGATGTTTAACATTGGTAAGGCCAATGAAGATGATTTATAGCTACTACAGAGTCCAACAGTTTATGTTCAAGAGGTTTAGGTATAGACTATAACTGTTATACAAAACAGCATTTAACTTCAGTTTTCAAAACATATATAATGGGTATACATATATACTATGCATAATATATTTGTATAGATAATGCACCAACAGTAATATGCTTTCTGGGTAACAATGACTACCTCCACTTGTCTAAATTTTCTGTAATGATCAGGGATTGCTTTTTAAATTGAAAGTCATATATTTAAAAAGAAATGCATTTCTAATCACATATAGCCCATAGTTTACTATAAGGATATCAATGACCTTTTCTCCGTGGATTTTCTTTCTCCTTCAGAACCCTGAGCAAATTATCATTAGTTTGTAACTTCACTCAAATTCTGTTTTTTCACAAATTTAACAAAACTTCAATCCCAAGCCTCAAAGTTTGCATATATATGCATATGCCCTATGGCTCCATCTTCATTGCATACCAACCATAAGTCATTAATTAGCATGAAGACTTACTTGATTGAGCCTGACCAAAGTTTATAAAGCATTATGCAAAACATAAAGAAACAACTGGGAGGAAAATTCTGATTAAGTAGCTCAGCTTTTAGAACCTTGACATTTTTGAAAAGCAACCACAGAAAGTAAACCTAGATCATCAGGCAAGAGGGGGTTGATACCTCAACCTATCTAAATCCATGTATTTATAATATTACCTTGTAATTAATAGTTGACCTGTGCCAGTCCCTGAGTCAGCTCCTTGTAATGACATCATAAAGTAGGTACTATTTTTATGTCCAATGTAAGGGTAGGTTTAGGATTCCAGACTGATTAAGTGACATGCCCAAAGTCACACACATAGTAAATAGCTAGACTGGAATTCACTCCCTTGTATTCCTTGACTCCAGACCCCAGATATTTTCTTTACAACCAGCTGGTCCATGCTGAGTCATCCTGCCCCTGCCAGGAAACTTGGAGGAGTTGGGTCAGGAATGCAAGGAAGGAGCTAATGTATTACAGAATTTTCTCTCCAATGATGGGCTTTAGAACAGGCTATCCAACAATATTCTTGCCATATTGAGTATCTTGAAATGAAGATGTTTGAGACCTCCCCAACCTTACTCTTCTTCCCTGAAAGCAGGGGATAAAACTCCCCTGTGAAAGGTGCCCTCCTGTAACCAGGAGGGAGAGAGACACCCTGATCATCAAAGACAGGGAACTTGAGGCTGAAAAATCTGTACAAAATTGTTAAACTAGCCCTTGTCTTCCTACTTACTCCGCCACTTAACTATGCTTAACCTAAACCCAATGTTTTGCCAGTTCATCATAAATTTGTATATTCTTTGTCTAAAAAGTTACAAAACCTCTCTGCTCTGGACACTTCTTCAGGTCTTCATTTCTTGGGAAGTTTCCCACGTACTTGTAAAAATTCAATGAAATGTGTATGCTTTTCTTCTATTAATCTGTCTTTGTTGGTTTATCTTCAAACCCAGGTAAAGACCCTAAGAAGATCAAATAAAAAATTTTCCTCCCCTGTAACAACTCACCCATACATCTACCCAGGTGAATTATTTTAAAGGAGGAAATGTAATGAGAAAATGTGTAATTAAGTAGAATTACAGGGTCCTTATGAGCTGGAGGCACATTTGGTGAAGTGCATTGGGTCATAGGTCATAGACTGTTTTTTTTATATTTTTAGTATTTTCTTCTTTCTTCCCTCCTCACCTCCCTGCCTTCCTTCTATCCTTGATCCCTGCCTCCTCCCCTGCCTGACGGTTCTAACCTAAATCAGGCCCAACTCTGGGTCATGTCTGCAATATTTCCTTTCAATATGCTTGGCCTTAAAATGTATTTGGAACTAGAATTTAAAAAAATACACGTAGAGATTTTTTACTCTACAGGTAGTGACCACGTGCATAGTCTCGCCATGTGGACAACTGTCCCTTTCTTCTTTCTTGTGGTCATTTTCTTTGTGAGGTCCCAGGGATGGATTCTGATTTCCGAGTCCCCTTATGTATGTGAAATTCTGTGTTTCTTAGATTGCCTACTAGAGCTAAATGGGAATGGATCATTGAAGAGTGAGAAGGAAATACGCTCCAGCAGAACCATTTAACGGTAGGCATGTATTTTTAAGTATGCAGTTTGGATTGCACAGCGTTTTACATTAGTCTGGATAACCGTGGCATTTGCATTCTAATCCAGGCTTTGTCCCTGCCATGCTGGGAGAGAGAGGAATCTCTCATTCTCTTGGTGTTTTAATTTCCTCAGTGGCTAAGCAAGGGCAATACATCCAATCTACCTTTTAGAATTTCTAAATGGATTATAGGAAAAATTTTCACAATGTTTTTGGCTTCAAGATTTCTCTGAGCCACATTTATATTTTCATATTCTATTTTCCCCAAATAGTTATCAATAGAATTCACAAAGAAAATATAGCCATATAATTGGATTAATTTCCCTAAATTTTTGGATGATCCCAAAATGTTTGGCTGTGACTAATCAATGAATTTGAATTTTTGGCAAAGAGTAATGATTATGTACATGTTTCAAATATTTGTCCTTTTCTCTATAGTCGGAGCAATCTGGTTTTACTAATTTTGAGAGCATAAATGTTAATGTTCAACAGTATTAAAATACTGTTAGGTTTACCTAAAATTCTCTGGTGACATAAGAAATCAAGATGCAAGGATTCCATGTTGATGCCAAAACATGAAGTATACCAAATCTAGAATATTATACTGAGATGAAATGCTGAAGTTGGAAGCGATCTTTAAAAGGAAAAAAAAAACACTACTGAACAGGTTTGGACATGAGAGACAAGGAAAGGAGGGAAGGAAGTAAAACTTCCTGAGCAACCAGAGGTACTGTCCCAAGTGCTGTGCTGTGCCAGTGCGTACAGTCCTCACCACAACTTCAGCATAACTCTGCTTTACCTCAAACGGATCTGAAAGCCAGGAAGGTGAGGCACCTTGTTCAAGTTCAGTGGTACGACTGTAATCAAACTCCAGATTTTCTGTCGTAGGTCCTAGTTCAGAGATGGAGCCAAAAACCAATAAATCTACTGCAGCGAGAAAATACCAACAAGCTGACAAAAATATTTTCCCCTCTGGGGAAATAATTTATGGCAGCTTGTTTAAAGACAACGGGTAATGATGGGACAACCTCAGTGCCCCTTTTGGGGGGATGATAAATCACTATTTATGTAGGAGAACATCAAGTTTATTCCAGCTACACATCATATAACTGGAATTAGAACTTACAATAATGTGATGAAAAGAACAGCTTTAATTTAATAAACATTTATGACATGTCATGGATTTCAAAAATATTATTTGAAAGTCTCTTGCAACTTTTAAAAGTGAATATAACAATCTCATTTTAAAGATGAAGTAACTGTCCTGGACAGGTATATTCAATTCCTGGTCAGGGCACATATCTGGGTTGCAGGTTCGGTCCCCATTCAGGGTGCACATGGGGAGGCAACTGATCAATGTTTCGCTTGCTCATCAATGTTTTTTTATCTCTCTCTCTCCTCCCTCCATTCCGCTCTCTGTAAAAACAATAAACATATTTGGAGGTGAGGGTTTTTTAAATATATTAACAATAATGATAAAGATGAAGTAACTGAAGTTTAAACAGGTGAATAATAATAATAATAATAATAATAATAGAAAATATTTGTATAAGATTTACAATAAGCCAGGTACTAAGTTCTTTTAAATATATTATTTGTATCTTATACATATAACATTTAGTGCTCATAATAACTCTCTGAGTCAAGTAATAGCATCATACCCATTTGCTTTATGGAAAACTGTTACACAAAGAGGCTGTAAATAACTTTCCCAAACCCAGACAACCTGGCTCCCACAGCCAGGCTGTTAAGCATTATTCCACACTCAGTTTCATAGAGCGGTGGTTTCCAACCTTTTTCATCTCATGGCACACATAAACTAATTACTGAAAATCTATAGCACACCAAAAATTTTTTTTTGTCAATCTGACAAAAAATAGGTATAATTTTGATTCATTTACACCAGACAGCTATTGTTGTATTGGTTGTCGACAATTTGTTTTTAATTTGACAATTTAAGGGAAAAGAGGGCTAACTGGCCAGGTGTTGCACACTTCAACAATTCTTGTGGCACGCTGGTTGAAGAACACTGTCATGGAGAGAGGGTGGCCATAGAAATATTTGAGCTTTGGACTTAGACTTCAGAGCCAGCATTCTAAGTCTTCACGTTTCTCAAACCTGTTGCTCGGTATGAGAATTCTCATTAGTTTTCAACTGATTCATTATTAGAAATGTGGGTATTCACTGAGGCAAGGCCTGGTCCCATTTTTCCATTGCCCTGCCCAGCCTAAGCATGGCTACCAGAAACCAGGAGCAGAAAGCCTGTATGGATTCCACGGAAAGACTTTATGCCTTAACATAAAGTTTTGATCTACACCTCCCTTAACTTTTCACTTCAACAAGCATGCATCAAATTCCAACCACGGGCAAACTGCTATGAAATACTGTGGTAGACATTTTGGAAAACTTGAATTTCTTCTCCTCAAGAGAAGCACAATATAGAGGAGGAAAGATAAATATTGGCAGCCCAATACAATTAATGTTATAGTACTAAGGAGCCCTTTTGGTTCTGTAACCAAGTTCAAGTTCATGTTATGTGTGAGAAAATTTGAATGAGTTTCAGCACACTGCAGGGGTCAAGTCAAGACACATAAGGATGAGATACGAGCCCTTACAATGTGCTTTACTCTCATAAGTGAGTTTAGACAACCATGTGTGTTTTCAATGTATCCTAGAGAATTAGGTAGATGATGATGATTTTATTCTCCAACTACAAGTTTACAGTATATTCTCCTCAGTGGTTCATGTCCCTGAAAGCAAAACGAACTCAACATTTTCTTCCTGCAACCTCTCATGAATATTAATGTTGCCTTCATTTATTGTTTGGCCAAATATGACAAAAATAAAAATGCACTACGGCGAAAAAGAACACGCATACACCAAAAATATCCAGCTACTGTCGGAGTACTTGTGTCATCATCATTATCAATAAATGCACACTTGGCAAGCGTGCTCTATAAACTGCATCATCCCACAATTCCTTTTAACCACTGACCTTTCTCAAAGGATGCTGCTGGTCCTTTGGTTGCTGCTTTAGAACTTTCATTAATTTTAAAGTTGGACAGTTTTGTCATGCTGAAACTAGCAACATAGAGTTCTGTAACAATCAGCCAAGGAGAGTTATAAGAGCAGTCATCCAGAAATAGACTTTGGGAGCCTTACGATCTTCCCTCAAAGAGCTTCAGATCCAAAAACTCAAATGTATAAAACAAACAAAAGTAGAACTGTTCTGGCTAAAGGGAGGGTAGAAGCGGAGTCCCACCTAGAGGATAGTTTGGACCTCTCCTCACATCCTAGAACAACAGCCTGAAGCACCTCCATGGAGCCCTATGACTTTAATACATTCGTACTTGAACAGCCACCGATCCAGTGCATTTTGTAAATGCAGGACCGAAGTACCAAGCCAATTAAAGTGACTAAGCTCACAGAATTGGCTAGCAACAAAGCTGGGACTAACATTCTTATACTATCTGTCCCCACACAGTGATCTTTTTACACTACTCCTGCTTCCCTACGTAGTTCATTTTGAAGGAAGGTCAAGTGGGACAACTAGTAGAAAAAGTACCATGGCCGTTTCTTTCTAGTGCTGGCCAGTTAGGGTTCTTCTGAGATTTGTCAAATACTCCTGGGACAGGGCATGTCGGACCAATAAGTAAAACAGATAGCCTTAAGGTGTCTACCCTATGTTATTAGACTTGGAATAGAACATATAAAATTCCTTGCCTTTGAACTCTGGCAACTAAAAGGGAGTTTGGCCACACTGGGAACTTGACCAGGATTCTAGATAGTATGTCTATGCCCTTAGTTCCATCTTATTTCTAAGAGCAATGCTGAATTATACAACCTGGCCAAGGCTTTTGAAGCGCTCTAAAGACTGGTGGTATTTTGTTGCAAATGCATTCATTTTATCAGACATAACACAAGTATTATCCAGAAGAATGGGTCTAATGTCATTGTCACCTGTTTGCAGCTTAGGTCTAAACAAATCCCTTGAGTAGCTACTCAGGATTTTTACATGATAAACTGAACTTCAGAGGGTGTGAGAGGCTACACAGTAAACTAGTGACACAGTCACGTTTTGGAACTGCATTCTGATTCTCGGTGGAGTCCTGTTTGTCCAAGTTGCTTCGTAATCCATTTTCTCTTCTTTCCTATAGAAGATGTTAGCTGATATTCAAGATAGGCAAAGAATTTGTAAGCATTTTCTTATTCCCTTTTACAGAGAGGAATAGATACTTAGGCCAATCACACCTATAGCAGAATTTTCTCCATGTAAGATGTTCTTAAGCAGTTACTCTTCCTGATAACCTTCAGCAATAGTGTAATTTATCTTAAGGCAGTCAGTCATTTTCTCATACATATCTTTTTATCTCTTATGTTGGAAAGTTAAAAAACATAACCACTGCACACAGTATAGTAGAGAGATCATAATAAAGTGATAATATGTAGTAATGTTGTTAGAATTTCAAAAGGCCGCACAAATTTATGATTTGATGACTAATTGCATAATTACTGATATTGGTCACATAGAATGTTGTTGATCCTAATATTCAGCACTGAGAATTCTATTACACTCAATACTGAATAAATACAGAGAGACAGAGCCGGAAAGAACCCCGCTGTTCACTAGGACTAAGCATGCCCAACGGGTGTCATTCATTTCTCAAGTCGCCCAAGAAAGGAGGGTCTCATCTCTTAAGAATCAATTCTGAGATGTTATGAAAATTGGTTGAAATGGTGACTTCTATGCTATGTGAATTCTCTGTTTAAAAATTAAAAAAGAATCAGTTTCCAAAGAAAGGCTCTAATTTCTGTGTATCTTCTGGCTTACCCTCAGACATCCTTTTTGGAAACAATGAGCACAGGATAAGAATTAGAAAATATTTCTTGTTTTAACTGACATCTCCTGAAGCGATAAACTGCTGGGGCACAGTTTCACGTAATAAGAAATAGAAGAATTGTTCTATGTAAGAAACAAAAGTAATTACAAATTAAATATATAGAGGCTTAGTGAATGGCCAAATCTGTAAAGTGTAAGTGACAAATTTCATTTCCTGAAATACGTGTATGAATGTAATAGCATCCCTGCCTGGAAAAAGTGGGAGTGTGGGTGATGAAAAGTGGATTTTAGTGAGGGTAATACGTACATCATGTGGGGATTGTTTGTTGGGTGGTGGGTGATTTGCTAAGAGAAGCAAGTACCAGCAGGGATGTCAAAGATTAAGACACAGCCATACGGTAAAGAGAGAAGTGTATGGAAGGTAGAGAACTAGAAAGGAGAACAAGAAACTGGCTGTTAAGAGCAGCCGGTGTGGGTGAGTTGAGAAGGAGGTTTTAGCATTAGCAGAGAAGATGCTGGTCTAGGGTCATTTATGTGAGTGAAAGACAAGGGTGGGAGAATTGTCTGCTAGAAGGATTTCAATGGCTGAACTAGGAATTTCAACCAAATAAGATAAAGAGAAGAGGAGAAAGGAAGAAAAAAGGGGAGAACAGGGAGGGAATGGCAAAGAGAAGGAGGAGGAGGAGAAGCAGAAAGATGACCAGACCTTTTCTTTTCAACATTGTGACTTTTCGACAAAGACACAAGGTTTACTTTGTGAGGAGATAGATAACAGGGAAGGAGAGAAAGAAAGTAAAATAGAGGAAAAGTCTATTAAAGTCTGAAGAGTGACTTAGATTCCTTTGCATCCAGTACATTTAAGCAGTGAGATAACTGCCCCATCAGTTACCTGTATTTTACACAGAGGAACAGAGGAAACCATTGGTTTTCCAAGTGCTTCTTTAAAAGGAGCATCAGAATCTGAAGGGCTTGTTAAAATCCAAATTACTGAGCCCACCTCTAAAGCTTCTCAGGCAGTAGGACAAGGATGGGGCCCACAACCTGTGCATCCATAACAAGTTCCCGGGTGTGGCTGAAAGTTGCTGGTCCAGGGATCACACTTCGCGAACCACTGACTTAAAAAAAACAGTACAAAACAAGGCATCCTGATGACTTGTCACTGAGAGTATAGAAGGCAGACTGTGGGACCGTTTTTTACATAGAGCACCTGACACCTGTGCTGGGTACTGGAGAACAGAGACAGGAGACAACACAGGCAAGTCTCTGTCCTCGCGGAGCTGACAGAAAACTGATATTTATGCACTTATAGTCCAATTGTTGGCAGTGGGGTTGATTTTGGTCTGATTTGTACATAGTAATTGTTCTTACACATAACCATGGACATTCAGGATTAGTAAAACGTATAATGAACATCAGTCCAAAGTATACAACTTTGCATACACCAGGTTCCATATAAGAAGAAAACATGTTACAATAAATTTGATTAAATGAGAGTGTGAGGACTAAATAGAGAAAGCTGAAACAGATAAATCAACACATCCCGGTACACTTGGGCTCCAAGGGTTAAAAGATAAATGTTTAGTTAGTTACTTAGGCCCAAATAGTCTTTACTCCAAGGGTGAATTTTTTTTATAGGAGAAGCCTGAAGTAAAAACACATTCAAATTAGAATTTTCAGAATTAGCAAATGCAAATATAAGGTACCCAGTTAAATTTAAATTTCAGATAAATATTTTTTTAAATATGTTTTTTGCACTCTTTGGGAAAATTTTATACTAAAAGATTTTTATTG
Organism: Artibeus jamaicensis; assembly: GCF_021234435.1. Lineage (NCBI taxonomy): Eukaryota > Metazoa > Chordata > Mammalia > Chiroptera > Phyllostomidae > Artibeus > Artibeus jamaicensis. The sequence goes on from NW_026521883.1 coordinate 23,691,809, forward strand.
TTAATCAGAAATTAAAACTTAACTGGATATCCTGTATTTTGTCTGCAAACTCTTATCCAACTAGACTTTACCAAATATTCATGCAATAAATTTCTAATATGTCATCAGTCTCATTAATAAGATAGAAACACCAATTCGAAAAAATCTATGCACCCCTATTTCATAGTAGCATTATTTACAATAGCCGAGATCTGGAAACAGCCCAAGTGCCCATCAGTAGATGAGTGGATAAAAAGGTTGTGGTACATTTACACATGGGATACTACACAGCCATAAAAAAGAAGGGGATCTTAACTTTTGTGATAGTGTGGATGGACCCGGAGAGTATTACGCTAAACGTAATAAGGCAGTCAGAGAAAGACAAATACCCTATAGTCTCACTTGTATGTGGAATCCAATGAACAAAATAAACTAACAAATAAAATTGAAACAGAGGCATAGATACAAGGAACAGACTGACAGCTGTCGAAGAGGAGGGGGTAGGGGTACTGGATGAAAGAAGGTGAGGGGTTAGTCAAAAATATATTTGCATGACTATGGACCTGGACAAAAGTGTGTGGACGGCCTCAAGGAGGGGGAGCAGGGGCCAGGGGCAGGTGGGCAAAGCGGGGAAAGTGGAGACAACTGTCACAGTGTACACAGTAAAAATAAAGAAAAAAGATAGAAGCATACAGCATCTTCTGTGCCACATGTAAAACAACAAAGAATAGACACATTGTCAAACGGCAGAGGCTCTAAAAAGGCAGTGAAGAGGAAGACCAATATGACTGGGATCACCAAGGAAAGGGAACTTCATCAGCAAATATGACTCTGGCTCTCCTGAATGTGGGTAGAATTTGATCAGCTAAAAACTGGTTCCCAGACTCTGCAGATGAAGTGAAGCTCATGACTATGAGGTGTAGAGTCAGACCAAGGGCAGCCAGAAAGTGGGAGAGGAACAAGATCACTTCTGACAGACTGGGCCAGTTTGCTCAGTAGCACAAGGTCCCTTAGAACACAACTTCTGACCCTTATCAATACTGCAATGCACATCCATGAGCATCAAACCCACCCTTGTTTTTTTCAGCTTCACAAAGGCCGCTTGGAAAGATTTGAATACAAAGCACACCACAGAGTACCCATATAGTCTGAGCCTGTAAGACACAAATAGAATTTGATACTTGAGGTGTTTTCAATCAGAAAATAAGTAGATCTTGGATCCCAACACATGTTCTGATTCTAGTTTGAAGTAAAGATCTGTACCAGAGCATCCAGTCTCAGTCTTGGAGTCCGTGGATCTGGGTCTTCGTGTCTGGAGTATGCCAGCGAGACAGTCTCTGGGCTTCAGTGCCCTAGCTGTAATGCAACAGTTGGGATTATATGATCTCTCAGGGCTCTCCCAATTTAGCAGTCAGTGATTAATTGAATAAATCATCCATTCATTAAACATTACTGAAAGCCTGCCATATGCAAGGCAATTTGCTAGGAGCTGAGATGGATGCTAAGAGAGTTATTTATTCATAGTTAGTTATTCATCACCAGGCAAAACTGTGCAGCAGGTCATTTCCCCTTTTCCCATCCTGACCCCGAGACCCACTCGGGCAGGCCAGGGAGGCTGGGCCCTGGCCCACGGAACTCGGGCTGTCAGAATCTCTTCTGATGCCTCTCCTTCATCTTTATTTTATTTCCCCCAAATTTCCTCAAGGAAATTTCACCCGTCTGCACTCCATCCCCTAGGGGCCCTAGTCTCAGCTCTCCAGAATGACAATTAATTCATCTAATAAACCCCAAGTGTCAAAGCCCCAAACAAAGGAGGACTACATCTGAGTAGCCTGCAGATAAAGGTGGACTTCAGTCTTCTTTTTCCTTTCCACATATTAGTGACAATCCAAAAATGGATTCAGATTAAACAAAGAAAAACAAGAAAAGAAACATTTATCAAGGCTCAGTGCTGCTATCACAGATTGTCTTATTTGATCTGTATAACTATCTTGTGGGAACAGTTTTATTATCCTCACAATGAACCTGAGGCAAGGAGAAGGCAGCAAGCTTGCCCCAGAAGACCAGAAGTTATAGGGTCAGGATTAACCCAGACTTGTTTTACTAAACCAATGCACTTTCCATGAACGAGCTAATCCATAAGCATGATTCCCAGGTGCCAGTGTGTTTCAAATAGTTGTGTGGTATGTGAACAAATAATCATTGAATTAACAAAGATATATTTTTAAATAAAATAGTTTCAATTTATTTATAACAGTGTCAACATCAGTGACTTCAATCCAACATGTTTTTTGTTGTTGTTCAGATTTGGAGAATTATAGCCCAAGTTGAGGGGTTATACATAATTTCTGCCACAGGAATATGGTACATTCTCACATGTACCATATTCACATTATGCTCTCATTTTGTGGTACATCATTTGTACTATAGCTGGGACAAAAAGTTGGAAACTACTAACTGGTAATCAGGTGACTGCAGGGGTTCTTTCGGGCAGGTTTGTTCCAATCCTGTGTATATGCACTGCTGACACCACATCTGTGTGTATGTGAGTGTGTGAGTGTGTGTGTGTGTGTGTGTGTGCATGTGAAAGAGAGAGAGGTGGGGAGAGGAAGCGGAAGTGGGGTAAGAACAGGGACAGAGCCCAAAACAGAGAGGCAGAAACAGCTTTTAACCCATAAGGAGTTCATTTGGACCACCATGACTTTAAGGCAACTAAGATTTTAATGATTTATATAACAAAATTAGGAGCTTTTCTGATTTGTATTATTATTATATATGTATCTGTCTTTTTAGTAATTTTTATGACCCAGGGTCATTATGATAATCATATCGTATTTTATATAATACAATGATGCCCTTGAAGATAATCACATGTTCAAGTACGTATGTCTCTACCCTAATAAGCTCCTAATCACTTTTCTTTTTGTGGTCTTGGGCATTTTAACAAGTGAATCCTATTTCCCTTGGCTGGCAGGAAGGAGCTTCTAAGAAAAACCTGCTTGGGTATAAGACACATATTGAACCAATGCACTTACCAGGTTAAAAATTCAGGATGGAGAGCATGGTTGAGCCAGAAAAGACAATGAAAAACAAAAACAAGAAACAAAAATAAACCAGGACAATATTTGGTGCACACTGGAGCAAAGACATGAATGAAGGAATGGGTTCAGGGAAGTTAGAGAGAAGATTCCAAGGCAAAATCCAGGGACAATGAGCCAGGCCCTGCGTTGCTTCCTTGTGCGCAGCTATGTCTCTTGGCCGTCTCTGACAGTGCTATTCATGGGTTCTCTGACTGTGACCTTGCTATTTTATCAGTGTATATTGCTGCCTTCTGCCATCATTATCTCTGTGGAAACTCCTCTCTGCCCTTTGCATCACCTGTTGCAGCTATGTATTTGAAAAGCAGAAAGAAAGTTGATAAAATTAGGAAGGAATGACAAGTTCTGGGTGAGTGAGGGCCTACTTGTGTTTGGGTCCACCTGTGACATCTATTGTGGCTACTTAGGTAACTTTCTGGTTTACTTCTAGATTTCATCTGCACTTTAGACAGGGAGATGGCCAAATATGGATAGATAATCACATTTGATTCCTCAAACTTTTATAAAAAGTACCCCAAAGTAGATGGATTGAACAATAGAAATGTACTGTCCCACAGTTGTGGAGGCTAGAATCTGAAATTGGGTATTGACAGGGTTGAATACTTCTGAGGGCAGTGAGGGAAAATCTGTTTCATGCCTCTCTCATAGCTCCTGGTGGTTTGCTGGCAATATTTGGTGCTCCTCAACTTTAATCTCTGCCTTCATTCTCATGTGACATTCTCTATGTGCACCTCCGTGTTCTAATGTCCCCTTTTTATTAAGAGACAGTCATACTGGATTAGGGTCTACCCTAATGACCTCATCTAAACATCATTGTATGCAAAGACCCTATGTCCAAATAAGGTCACATTTATAGGTCCTAGGGGTTAGAACATCAACATCTTTTGATGTGTGTGTGTGTGCATGTGGAGGGTGGACAATATTTAACCCATAATAATAATGTTACTGTGTGTATTCTGTAAAGGAAAAGAAACTCTTTCTAGGCTTCTATAGAAATGTGACCTCTTGGCAGTGAGCCTTTTCTTACTAAAGTCTGCAGAGATAATTGAGGTCCAAAAATTACAAAACACAGACCCATCGGTTCTGAGCAGGCCACACCACTCAGGGGCAGGGTGCTCCATACCACTCAAGCCTAGAAGATGCCAGGGCCCCCCCAGCAAGGATGTGACGGGAAGGGGAAGGGGAAAAGGCACTCAGGACCTCAGAAATTCGAACCTAGATCTTCTGCGATTGCACAGACAAGCAGGGTCTTCCCTGCTATCCACTTATCTTCACTGAGCAGTAAGAGAGGGAGAAAGCACCTAAGAGGAAGTTAGAAAAGATGAAGCTGCTGGACTGGGGTGACAAGAAGTAGGAGATTAAGATGAGACTAAGCAAAGATAAAAGAGCAATTCTTTGATGAGTTGTGCTTGTTAGGAGGCCCCAGATTTGTAGCTGTAAGTTCAACAAAACAATTTTCATTTATATGAATAATTTCTTTTCATACTCATTCAACAAATGTTCACCAAGCATTAACCACATGGGCAAGATTCTTGGTAATTGGGAATAAAATGGTGAATAAACCACAGTCTTTTCTTTGAGATAACAGTCCTGAGTGGCTGCTACAGTTTCGAAGTTAAAGAGGCCCGAGATCAAATCTCATTCACCTGCCTTTGCCTCAGTTTCCTCATGTGCAAAATGGAGACAATGATAATACTTCACTCACAGAGTTATTAAAATTAAGTTAGCTATATATGAAAGTTACTTAGCACAGTGCCTGGAAAACATTAGGTTTCAATGAATACAATTTTCAATATAGAATTATATAAATATTACTATGACTAAATCTGTAGCACAGAGGAGGGAAGAATTCATTTTGATGGGAAACATGTAAGAATAGATTCACCAAGGAGTTGATACAGAACCTGGTCCCTGAAGTCAGGGTGAAGATGAGGGTTAAAGCAATGGAAACTCATAGTATTCTATCTTTTTACTGGAGACCCTGAAGGGGTCCAGAATTATAATGCTTTGGCACTGCAATCATAACCTTGTAACAAACACTTTTTTTAAAAAAAGGGGATTTATGAGTATTGCTGAGATTCATAAATTATAGATACTACTTTAAAAAGTAAAGAAGAGCCCTGGCTGGTGTAGCTCAGTGGATTAAGCACGGGCCTGCGAACCAAACAATCGCAGTTCGATTCCTAGTCAGGGCACATGCCTGGGTTGCAGACCAGTTCCTTGCAGACCAATTCCCAGCAGGGGACACATGAAAGGCAACCATACATTGATGTTTCTCTCCCTCTCTCCTTCCCTTCCCCTCTAAAGATAAATAAATAAAATCTTTTAAAAAAATAAATAAAAAGTAAAGAAGAGAATAGGGGAATTAACTGGAGTAATTAAAAAGAGGTTTCAAATAAATATATGTACCACGTGCAAATCCAAGTATTATACATCGCAGGACGATATCCTCCCCCATCTATAGTTTCACATACCGGACAGAATTGGGCTTCCCAGTAAGGTTAGTTACCATTAAAAAAAAAAAAAGCAAGGCGGAGGCACATGATCACAATATTTATCAATAGTGAGAGGGCGCCCCCAAGAAGGCGGAGATCTTTAAACCCTCCCTTCCCAGCTGAGGAGCCACGTGGAGCCACTGACAGGAGACACCGACACACGAGTTTGATGTCGGAGAACTGGCCATGTGAAGTGCCATTCAGAATAAGGACTTCAGTGTGGAAATCCTTAAAGAGAGCTGCCACAGCTGCCAAAAAAATGCAAATCCCAGGGAGAAAACTTAGAGACATCTCAAACTGCAGTAAAACGCTTAAAAAGCTCTGGGGAAAAAGATTCTATAAATATCTTTGGACGAACAAGTTATAGAAAATAGAACAGATTAAAAGTAGAAAACATTGCTCAGAAAATAAGTCAGTAGAGAAATTAATTTGAAAAGATATAAATAATTTACAAATTCAAACATTATGTACGATTCTTAGTACTTTAACAGGAAAAATTAACAGAACTTTTCATATTTCAAACAAAAAGTTTGGTTCAAAGCAGAGAGCTGTCAGAGGTGTGGAAAATAAAACAGGATGCTTAACCAAGAGGGAAAACTTTATAATATTTATATATAATATAACATTGTGTGTATATTTATATTTATAGATATAGATATAGATAGATATAGATATCTTACAAATCTGCATTAAAAAGGCAAATGGTTTTTCTCTACTTCTTAAAGAACATTACAAAGGATTATTATTTGGAAGCTTAGTGTTAGCATAAATATGTTTTAACATTAATCTATAGGGGACCAAAAACACAAAGCATAGAGTCACAACCCTTGTGAAGATTTTGTAAATAGCTGTGAAGAAACAAAATACTCAGGGAGAATGGTCAGTAGTGTACTTAATCCTATGCTTTTTTCAATCCTCACTCGAGAACGTGCTTATTGATTTTAGGGGGAGGGGATGGAAAGGAGAGAGAGGGAGAGAAACGTCCATCAGTTGCCTCTTGGTTAGATATGTACCCCAACCGAGGCCGAACCTGCAAATTAGGCTTGTGCTTCTCTGGGAATTGAACCTGAGAGATGACACTCCAACCAACTGAGCCGCACTGGCCAGGGCTGTAGTTTATATTTGCACAGAGTGAATGTGTTAGCATTAGCTCTCCCTCTAGAAATATGGACAGAATCTGGAGTCATGATCTAATGACCACAGGCATCCAATGAGCAGCCCACAGGCTGCGTGTAGCCCAGGATGGCTATGAATGTGGTCCAACACAAAATTGTAAATTTTCTTAAAACCTTTTTTTCTCATGAGTTTTCATTAGTGTTTGTGTATCTAATGTGCGGCTCAAGACAAGTCTTCTTCTTCTTCCAGTGTGGCCCAGCGACGCCAAAGGTCGGATGCCACCAAACGCATTCAAAGCTATGTGCATGGTCCTTAGTGGGTCTAATGATGAATAAAGTATGAATGTTGTCCTTAAATTCCCTTAATATAGTTTCTCAGTCACTAAATCTGTTGACAAAGCAAACTCTCCTTGCCCTGCCTTAAATTTGTATTTATTTATTCATTCAATAAGCATAATTGAACTCCTGGTGTTAGGACCTGGGAATACTAAAATAAGTAAAAGTGTTGCTTTAAAAGAGCACAGTTAATGGAGACCATGCATTTGTAATATCACTATAGTGGTCATGTCTAGCTCTTCGTGGTTAATTAGTAAGGAACCAGAGATAAAGATATAAAGACAGGACTAAATTATGTTTTCACTGGCAAAGGCAGAATCGCTAACAGATTTGTTGCAGGTTAAAAATGAATATTGGGCCCTCATGGTTGGTAGCGGGTAACTGTTTTGTCTTCCGTGTTTGGGGCGGTAACCGATACTGCAGTTCATGCATGTGTTCTCAGCATACAAATGAAAATAGAGGGATTGTGAAATAAGATTCAGGACATGAGAGGATGTTCGAGCAGAGACCATAGAGGAACACGGGTGAGTGGCGAGAACTTGGAACCTAAGAGGAAAAAGCGGCACCTGGAAGTGCAGCCCGTTGGGAAAAGTACCAATGGCAGACAGCCTGACGAGCCTGAGTGCGGTGCCCAGTGGGGCTCCTGGGGCAACCGTGCCTTTCTCACCAGACACCTCTGGGACTGATTGCTCCTGCTCTCGGAAATTTCCTGTGATGGGTCATTCCTGCAGGATAGCTTTTCCTGAGTGTGTGTTGTAAAGGCTTGTTGCATGAAATACTAATGCATGACCATGAACAGTGGGTCCTCTAGTCAAATAAATTGGGAAGCTCATGTTATACCAGCTACGGCCCCTCAAGTGGTGCGGGACTTCTTGGTCTCCTGGGGCCAAGAGAGTGTTCAATGAAACTGGGGAGGCCTATAAACCCCATTTTAGGAAACACATAAAATAAAATACAAAGGTTACAAAATGATACCAATTAAATTAAAATGAAGTTAAAAAAACAAATATTTAGTATAGGAATAAGGGTGCTTGTTTAGAAATCCATTTAAATAATATTAACTAGCATCTGGTCTCACCACTAATGTCATGGCAAGTTAGTAATAATGATAAATACTTGCAAGGTAGCTTAAGACACGGCCCCTCCACCTCAGAGAACAGGTGGTTGCCCAGCCAGCAGTCACGGGAACAAGAAGAAGTCTCTCGAGGCCCCTGTGTCTCACGGGTCTGCAGTACCTTCGCACACTGCTGTGGCTCCCTCCCCACTGCCACCGCTCCCTCCGGAGGCTGCAGGTGGGGTGCAGTGTCTCCTGTACCGACCTGCAGCCACTGGAGCACTCCCCTGCAGTGTGAGGAATAAAGGGCATGTCCATGCCCTCTGGTCTTCTGGGTGGATTTTTTGGAACATCACAAACACTTCAGCAGCTCCCCAGCTTAGAGTTCCTGTGTTACAATACTATTTCAAGACATCAACCGAACCTGCAACGTGACATGAAAATGTCTGCGATATCGGCTGCTGAGAAAGTTAGAGGTATTGCTAATGCCTTTTGCCTGCACTCATGAAGGAAATACTGAGTATCTTTTAAGGGTTAGTGAAAATAAAGGGATACATTTTTTACTAAGCAAGTTGAAGGATTTTTTCCCCCATCCAAGTTCATCGATTCTGTTTTCTATATATAAATGTCACCAGGGTCCCTAGACCCTAAGTTAAGAACCCCTAGGAACAAATTTTAATGAAGGGACTGCCTAAGGAAGTGTAGGCACAGTTAACCAGGGGATGCAGAAGCAACTGGGGAGTAGCAACAAGGGGAAATTCTGGAGCTGAAGTCAGGGGAGAAGAAACAGTGTTTCCAGACCCAAGGAGGCCTGCCTTACAAGACTTGTAGGGGAAGCCTGCCGCTGTCAGAGAATTGGCACTGAAGCAGCAAAAGAATTTGGGAAGAAAAAGCCATTCTCCTCCTGCCCGTTTTTATCTTCCGCACATGTATTCTATTGGCCAAACCCTATTAAAGCCCAGCTGCCATGAAGACTGGGTTAGTCTTTTTACGAGAGCCAGGCTCCGGGGGACCCAGGAGGGCGCAGAGGGGTGGAAAACGGAGTGGTGTGGGAAGAAACATGAGAAAAGCTGGCTCACTATGTTTGTTTAGGGCGGATATTCCCAGATACCTCAGTATACTAACATGCATTATGGTCATTCGATACCTTAATTACTTATTGTTTAGCAAAATTTTTATCTCTGAATCCATTTTCAAGGAACATCATAGAGGATTAATATTCTTTAGAACAAAAATTTGCACAGGCTGCTTTGGGATTTTCCAGGGATGTGTATTTTGTCTGCATTTAGTTCTTTAACTGTCTAGCCAGGGTAGCATATTAGTTAGTAAGCACCTGTGAAAGGCCAGAAAGACCTAGTGTCTGGAGCAGCTATAATTATTTGGCAGCAGTGAGAGTTGAGAATTGAGTATTTTGGATTGGAATGTCTATACAGCTTTGATACCTTACCCTGATCTTTTATTAGTGACAGTTAAGAAAGTGTCCATACCTCCATAGTTGTCGGGTGGGTGCTGTCCCCTCCTACCTAGCTCAGCAACTCCAGACTCCTCCAGTAAGCAGTCCGCACGTCCTGCATGGTCATTTGGGTCCTGGACAAATGAGACTGCTCTACAGCTTTCCCAATGGGGACATCAGCTTGTGGTAACCATGCTAATTAAAATACATCTTTTAAATATCACAAATAAACCATTGTATACCTGTTACTGTGGTTACCTAGCTCACATGGACAGCACCTTGGCAGAGATTAACAAAGAGCTAAAAACTACTTTGTTGAGAGGTAGAGAAGAGAAATAAAGAAGTAAGCTTTGGTTAATTTCTCACAAAAATCAGGGGCCCCAGTTCTTCACTTCTTCCTGCATCCGCACCATTTGCAATGTGGCTTTGCTGCCCCTACCTTTAAGGGGTGGTGTCTATTTCCCACTCCCCGTATCAGGGTTACCTTATAGCTTGTTTTGGCCATTAAAATACTGCAGAGATGACAGAGTGCCAGTTCTGAGCTTAGGTATTATAAGACCTTTCCTGCGTCTGCTTGTTCTCTTGCAACACTGCCCAGCTGCTATGTGAACAAGCCTGAGCCAGCCTGGAGGATGAGAGCCACATGGATCAGAATCAAGTCAGACCATTTGTCCAAACGAAGGCTTGACATGTGAGAGGCAAGCCAAGATCCGTAACCCTGATCCACAGCTGACATGAGCTGCTCACAACTTCATAAAGAAGTCCAGCCAAGACTAGAGAAAGTGCTTTGCAGACCCCAGCTGGTATTTCTGACCTGCTCAGTCATGAGCCAGATAAATGACTTGTTTTCAGCCACTACATTTTGGGGTCATTTGTTATACACCAATAGCTAATCAATACAGTAAAGAACAGGCTCTAACTCTATCTGGCCCAGTGTAGTACACAATATTGAAAGGAATATAGGTAACTCAAAACCACCAGGTTTCTCTTTGAATTAAAGAACAAACTGACAGTAACCAGAGGGGAGGGGGTAGAGGGATAATGGTGGAAAACAGGGGAAGGTCCATCAAGGAACGTGTATAACGGACACGTGGACAAAGCCAACAGGGGTAGGTTTCAGGGTGAAAGGTGGGGATGGGTGGGGCAGGAGGTTGAAGTGGAGTGAAAATGGAGGCAACTGTACTTGAGCGACAATTTAAAAAACCATCAGGTTTCTTGTTCTTGAAAAATGAGTGGGGCATTCTTATAGGAAATACAGAATGGAGGTGGTACAAGAATTCAGCTCTGAACACTTCCCATTTGTGCGTAGGACTATATGTGAAGAAAACAGTTACAGATCCAGACGTAGTACACAGGAGGGAGGTAACCACAGTCTGCAAAGAGAAAGGGCAATAAAAACACATTTGTAAGGGATTCTGTATCAGGTTTCCTCAAACCTTGAATTTCAGTGATAGAGCAACAGTGCTGATGACCTGGCCGCTTCCAGCCTCCTCATGGATCTTCATGTTTGTGTTGTGTGTGTGGTCAAGGGTCAAGTCCATGGCTGGCAGCTGGCAAAGAGTGGCGAGCATCTAGATAGAGTGTACTTATAGAAACTCCATACCAGATCCTTTAGTAAGTGCACTGGGTGACTACATAAGCAATAATGGCTTCTGTCAACCAAAAATGTGTTCTTCTGTTAGACAGGCATTGAGAAATTACTCTACCAAGGTCAAAAAAGCTTTACTTCTTTAAACAGCAAGATTAAAGCTGTATAGGAGGACTGTATATCGGTTAAATTTTGTAATGCCAATGCCGACAAAAAATACATTAAAACACATTTGAGTATAAGTTGTAAACATCTTTGGCATGGAAAACTTCAATCAGTTAACAACCACTAGAAAAAGCATGGGCTTTGGCACCAGATGGACCTGGATTTGAACTTTGATTCTGCCCGTTACAAGCTACACGACTTTGTCTATGTTGCTTAATTTTCTGAGCCTATTTCTTCTTTTAAAAGTTAGTTAAAGTAATCATTTTTCTTATAGCGTTACTATGGAGATTAAATGAGGTAACATATCATACAACTGACACAGGGTTTGGTACATAGCGAGTGCTCCATAAATTTGCATGGCCAGTTCCCTATGTTGAAGGCGAAGCATAATCTCCATGAATTCTTTAGTTGTGGCTATCATACTGTATAAATTGAAAGAGTTTTATCAAGAGCTCAATCACACTATTTGAAGCAGTGAAAAGCATGACTGAGTTGCGGATAATAAGCTAAATAGAGAAAGAATGCATTTTTGTTTGATGCTGTTAGTCACAGTCCAGGTACTATCCAATTTCCAAAGGATTGTGTTCCAAAACTTAATTTGTGACTCACTTTCTGGAAATAGTTTCATACGTGGTGGTTAGATTCTCAAGCCACCTCAGAAGATGTATTTGACCCATAATATGGTTGACTCCTTTCAACGTGGTCCCAGAAGTAGAGCCTCATGTGGTAGAGGAGAAAGACATAGTGAAGAAGGAGAAAGGGGACGTTATGAAGGGGAAAAGCACTGCATAAGTGAAAAATAACTAATATTTATGATGCATCCTTTAGGTTCCGGGCTTTGAACTATGTGCGTAGAAGTTTTATTATTTAAACTCTACAGCATCTCCTCGACAGGCCTTTCTTTCCCTCATGCTGCCAATAAACATAAATAAGCCACAATAACAACACTTAGAAGCTCAGAAAGAATAATTTGTCTAAAGTTACATACCAATCAGATAATAAAAGAAGAGCATTTTGAATGCAGTCAGTAACTAATCAGGGAGTGATCAAAAAACAAAATTTCTGCTAATAGATTTCAGGTGGTGCCATCAGTATGCAGGAAGATCCTTTCAAGTTATTTGGCTAAAAAATACTTTACAAAAGTTTGTGTTATTGCATGTGCTTAAATGTGTGTGAAATGTGTCTATCTAAATATATATTTGATTATAATTAAATGAACTCTAGGCAAATGATATAAAAATTTTCAAATAGTACAGGAACATGTAAAATAAAATGTAAACATCTCCCACTACCCATGGTTTTCTAGTAAAATACATATGACTGTTCCATGTATTACATAAAAGTGAACATACAATGAACACTTTGTTTATCACTTAATAACACATCTTATAGCTGTTTCTACGTCATCGTCAATAGATGTAACTAATTTTTTTCACAGTTGCAGGGTATTCTGTTCAACACATTAACTCAGTTTATTGTCATTCCCCTGTTGGGAAATTTTATTTTCCAGCTATTTGCTATTACAAGATACATTCTGTTCAAATATCTTAGCACATGGTTACAAAAGGATATTATTAGGGTAAATCCTGAGCTGTGGAGGTGCTAGGTCAAAGATTATATGAATTAAAATTTTTGATTAATAATGCTAAATTTCCTTTCAGAAATGCAGCATCAGTTTCTAGCCCCACTCATGTGGTCTGAGTTGGCTTCTTTCTTCATATTCCCACCAATGCTAAATATTATTGGATGTTTAAATTTTTGCCAAACTTATAGGATAAAAATATCTTATTTTGACTTTCATATCCTTAATTATGTGTGATGTTTATCATTTTTTATGTTTACTAGTAGTTATGCTTATTTTTGTGAATTGTTGTTACTTATTGGATATTTATCTTTTTGCCCATTTAAAAAAATTGACATTATTTTTTCTCTTATTGATTTATACGTGTCCTTTGAAAAAGGAACTGGCTCTTTGTTTTTCCTGTGGCCAGCTTACTTTTCCATAAGGAGCACTTTTGACCAGTAAGCCACTTCTCTGACTTCAATTTCATCTTTATAAACAAATTTCTGATTATGATTTGACTTTCTCTTAAATTGGATTGCAAGAGAATATGTTCTGGTTATGCTATTAGGGAGAGTCTGGCATGTGTAGCAGTTGTATTTCCCTTTATTGAATAATAATTTGGCAATCTGTTTTAAATATACTACTGAGGACTGTGTGTCTGTGCACATGTCTGTTTTTGAATCTTTGTTCATTTGAGGCTTGAGAGATGGGTCCAATTTTGATGAGCTAATAAATTGCTGTTTGCTCCTGCAACCCTGAAAGTAAGCATGGGGTCATTGCTAACGTCACGCTCATGCTAGTCTGCGTGGCGCCTTGTTGTGTCCCATGCGTCAAGCCAGTCAGCGTCTTCTGACTGTCCCCCAACCCCAACTTCACCCCTTCATTCCGACTTTCATGGAACATTCTTGGCATCAATGGGGGAAAATGTAGAGGTAGGGCTTAGGTCATTGTTGATTTTTGTTACCCAGAAAGCATTCTGGGGAGATGAATTGTTAGGAGGCATGAGACTGCTGTTAACATTTAGAGAAGATTAGATGCTGAACAGGAAGGATTCAAGGAATTTGGAACACAGACCCTCTGAACTCTGTGCCCCTCCTGAGATCCTTGTAAAGGTTCACATTTACTCATCCAGTTCAAGGTTGTTAATGATTAATATTGGTTGTAGCTTCAAAACCATATCTGTCAAACAAATAATTAGGCAATAAATACATATTTCAAAAACCTTGATGTTATTCAAGCTCATGCTTGCGTAAAATGTTGTATTAACAATTTTGTGCTGATTTCCCATGAAAATCTCAAATAATAAAGTAAATCATCTGATGTTAATTAAAAAAAATAAAGATGATTATTCTACAGGATCAGTTACCTCTTCAAGCAATGTGAATTAGATAACAGGACTAATTTTAGACATAGGTATCATGCCATAAGAACTTCCTGTCATCTTATAAATTGTCTAGTTAATTTTAGAAGAAATGCCAATTATACAATTCTATAATTTTAAAAGTAACCCTTGTAAATGGACCAAATCTTTGCCACAGATCTACAGTAATCATTGGGCACTGGCTCTCTCTATTCCTGTGTCATTGTACGTTACATGCTTCTCAGGTGGAAAGCACAGATATTCTTTAAGCTTTGTCAACACGTGATCACTCAGCTCCTATGGAATCTGTGTTATGCTATCTCTTAAGTGAGGGAGAGTTGTTTGAAGAAAAGCAAAACACCCAAAACTATGAGCTGCAGCTAATTATCCCCAGTCTTGAGATCTTGACCCATTGATTTATTATGTACATTATATGCATTACATTATATGCATATGTAATATGCCAATCTATCTTACCCCCCTATAACTATAGATACATATTACCATTTATAAATATGTGGTTGATACATATAAAGTATAGCTATAAGTGAATTTATGTATAGCTATAGAGTTAATGTATCTATGGATTGAAATGTAATTATGAATTTATATAAATTAAATTCTTAAAGAAGGCAATATCTGAACAAAAATATATGAATGGCATAATGTGTGTTATTCATTCAAAACACATACATCATTTGAAAAATGATGAACATTTTTAACAGTTTCCTTTGTAGCAAGATGTATTTGTGCTTATTTGCACCACCCCCTTTAACACACTTGTGGACAAAGGGAAGCATCCCTGATGTTCAAGGACAACTACCATCTGGTTCCAATAACAAAGGTTTAGAAAAATGCTCTTTTTTCCTTCAAACTCTTCAGAGAACAAAGAATCTCTAGCCACAGATCTTTAACAGCTTCTGTCTGAATTCAGGTAGATTTCACAATATAAAACATAAACAGCAGATGTTAGTTTCAATTTAAATGCAATTGAATTATCCATCAAAATGAAAATAGTTCCAATTCATAATTAGCCTTCAAATAAATAAAAAGTTATCCCTGCCTAAAAAGAAGCCTAGGTCTGTTTATAGAACAGTCATCAGATCACACGCTTCCATGGCTAACAGACAGAACACCGTCTTCCCTAATGGGCTTTTAAACCCACGTGACCGCCAACAAGAAAGAAAAACCAAATGTGCAGATGATACTACATTAGCCAAGCTTCCTTCTCCCTCCAGCAGTCAGAGGGTCTGATATGGTCTTTGTGTCCTTCTGCAATTTTCTAGAGTGAACTCAGACTCGACTCTAAGAAAACCGGGAAATACAAATCTTCTGATGCAGTTTACCTTAATAACAATATACATTAGACGTGATCACAATTTTGCTCAGGATGAAACTTCTTTGTAGTCATTTATTTGTACCTAGGCTGAAAGATTACAGTCCAATGAGACTTTCTAACATGTTATCTTTTCTACAGCAATTCTGTTCTGCCCATAAGTAAAATAATGGAACCAGACAGGAACAGAAGCCAAATTCCCTCATTACATGTATTATAAACATGTGTCTTCAGAATCTATTACACAAACAAAACCCTGAACGCATTCAGGGAACTCGGTTAAATAATCATTCTGCATGCTGCCTGCAATATTCTATTATTTCCTGACCTTCAATCATGTCTTCGTGTGACCTTTTCTTCCTTCTCCTTTAAAATGTTTAAACTTCTCCTTGGTTGTGAAGACTTCCAGACTCAGTGCTGTTCACCTTTGTCCTAATCCCCCCTGATGCCTCTGGCGCTGCATCACCTTCCCATTCTCTCCATTAACAAGATGAATCCTTGACCGTATTTCACCTCGAATATGTGTTCATTTAAGTCAGACATGTTACATCAAAACCAGTCTAATTACTAAATATTTACTATCTCATATTTTAAAAACAAAGTTCAAGCAATGGCAGAAAAATGATCAGTCCTCATGGTCAGCCATCACAGCCATCAGAATAATGTTTTGCTTGACTTCATCTTGCTTATGGTGCTTTTAACAATGTTCTCCATGGTAACACGCGTGGATGGCATTCTGATCAATGACCTGCTCTCAGAAGTAAACCCAAGTATGGGAGCAACCACCAGGAGCCACTTGTCACTCATCACCTTCCTTTCCCACTCCAGAAAGCATGACAAAATGTCAATGAGTAGGATTAACATCATCATACCAGTGATCAAGACTGTTTAATTTCTTAAAATAAAAAGGGGAACAATTGGCAAATGTTGACACTTTATTAACGGCAACAAACTGCTTGTCACACAACTTCTAAATGATCACAGCTCATCAGTGTGCTGCGTCTCTTTGCTTGAAACCTCCTGCTACAGGATGTCCTTTTCTCATATATGACATCACGCTTTCTCTAAACCTTGTTATTCACCAAACAGTGTTAGGCAAAAAAAAAAAAAGTTTATTGATTTTACAGCTAGGTTCAGAAATAAGTGATACCAGTAAAATCCAATAAGATACAGAGTTTTTGAATTAAAAGTTGCTCTTATATGAGAACCTCAGATGTGGGCTGAGTTTAGCCTTGTCGTAGTGGAGAAGAGGGGATCAAAAACACATTACAAACACTCAGAGTGGACAGATTAATCTACTCAATCCTTAAAAACACTGGCATCATATAAAATCTCAAAATGCCAATTAAAATATGTAAAGCTGTTGGTTGGTGCTTATGACATTCTGTAATTGTATTATTTGATGTGGCAGCCAGGAGCCACCTGTGGCTATTTAAATTAAGATGAAAATAAATTAAAATGTACTAAAATTAAAAATTCAGGTCTGCATTCATACTAGTCACACTTACAGCCTACGGTTTGAAAGCGATACTATTCAATTGAACTTTAAGATAAGAAAGATGTCCTATATTTATGCTGTTTGATATGCATAGCCATTAGCATTGTGGCTATTGAGCATTTCAAATGTGGTCGCTGCAAGCGAAGAACTAAAACTTTAATTGAATAAGTTAAGTTAAATTTAGGTAGCAAGAAGTGGCTAGTAGCTGCAGTAGATAGAGAATATTTTCTTCCCTGCAAAAGTTCTATTGGCCAGTACTGCTCCAGAACCATAGCATCCCTAATGCTCAATGCCTGAAGGAGGGAAGGGAAGTATGTAAGGGGTACAGGTGGTGTTGTGGCAGGGAAATAAAGTTTTCTCATCTCCTGCTGTCTGCCAAGCACTTTTGTGCTTTCCATGTGTCACTTCATCCTCACAGCCCCCAAATTGCCATTGACCTACCAGCAAAGACTCAAAGAAACCTGAATTTGCAGGTACCTGGCATCTCATATTCTTTTCACTGGTCCTTGACATCAATATAATCATAAATAATACTCATATGGTCAATATAGATTTATTAGAGAAAAAGAAAATTAGAGAATGAAGTGTTATGTCTTTGAGGCACATACAAAAAAAGGAAATGGTACTCAATCAGGCATCAAACATACAAAATGTGTTGTTTTGAAAGATGGTATAGACTTAAAAGGAAAAAAGACACAGGCAACAGTGTGGTGATGGCAAGAAGAAAGAGGTGCAGGGGCTGGTGGAGGTGGGCAAAGTGGGGGACATGGGGGCGCCTGTAATAGTGTCAACAATAAAAACAAAGTAAACAAGGAAACAGAGTGACAGAAAATGAATGACTGGTAGTCTCATTATTAAGAAAAGCTAGAAAGAATGAGTTGGCAAATCTAAAATTGTGTCACAGTGATCATCATAACAATATCTATCATTTAGTGAGTCCTTACTGTGCTCAACATTTCATGCTCATAATCACCCACCCTCTGAAGCGCTGGTAGGGATGTCACTGTCCCAGATAAAATAGCAGCCTGGAAAGCAGAGAGGTCTGACTGATTAACCTCTTTCTTATCTCCTGAAGTGAAATTTCCCAAAGCCTTCTCATAGGTACACACACCAAAGTGATGAGAGAACAGATAGTGTCCAATGTCGGTCAGTGAAGAAATGCATCACCATTGCTGAAAGTCCTCATTTAAATTTTAATTTGCCCATTTCTTAATTATCCTTGTGTATGCCCTAATTTTTCCCCTAAGCTTTGTATCTGGTATTCACAAGCATTTGCAAGGCTGACATTAAAATTTGTATGTTGGTAGGTCTGGGTGAATAACTTAATTTTGATACACCTTTTATGTTCCTGTCAGGTTATTGTTAATATTAGAAACAACTCGGTCCATCTTGGCCTTTTTAATATTATCCCCTTTTGAGCTGTTTTTTTATCATCAATCATAGAGGGAGAACTGTTATAAATGAGAGTACATTTAAAGAAATAATCAAGACTTGACTGCCTGAAATATCCACCTCATAGTGTCTGGAAGTAACTTGGGGAAAGCTAATTATTAAATAATCAATAACAATAATCCTTTAATTAGAGATAACATATGTGTTTACACCTAACTCAATCCTTGGCACATAAAACTAACTCAACATTTTTTCTTTTTTCTCTCTTTCCTAGTCTTGCCTCCTTGACTGTCAGATTGTAATATAAATTGTGATTACAAGTAAATTTAGCTAAACATCTTCCCCTTTGATTCAAGGTCACCACAGAAAAGACAAACTTTCTATTTCAAACCTTCTATAAATACGGCTTGAGGAGAATAACCGCTGATTCTGATGTTCAGATCTCTAATAACTACTAATTATGCTAATGGATACTTAGGCTACATTGTATTTCAAAAGGTTGTCAATTTAGGATCATACAGCTAACGATTTTATGTGTATCTAAATAAGAAGAAATATTTTTGAAAACATATTCAGGGTTCTGCTGAAGTCTGGATATGGTAAAAGTTAGTGAAATCTCCCTTTAGTTTAAGAAATTAATATAGAATTTCAGAAGCTAACTATATAAAGTTTGAAACATAAAGGATAGGACATAAGAAGAAAGATCTTGAACCCCTCCAGAAACAGGGCACCTAGCAGAAGTAATTACCTACCTAAGTTTCTCCTCCCCGTCCCCCTTGTTAAAGAAAGGGACCATAGTGAGTTTGCATATATTGAGGGCAAAAACCTAACATCCGCGCTGGAGGAAGAACCACCCGCCACCGCACTTTAAGGTTTCATGGGCTCTTGGCAGTTGCTCTGTTAGCCCAATGAATCAAGCATGAGTAACAATTTCAATCTTTTCCTTTTCATGCAAAAAAAGACCAAGTTGAAATTGGCAGCCTTTCAGAAACTGGGTGTCAGGCAGGTGAGCCGGAATTTTGTTTGGCATGTAGGCACATGAGGACCAGCACAGCAGACCTGGACAGGCGACAGGGACCAAGAAGTGACTTGGCTGAAAGAGTTCTCTCCCATCCCATATTTTATACATTATTATATAAAAGATTCAGAAAATGTACAGCGTTCCTGAAATCTTTGACCTGAAATAACAGAATGTACTATCATGGATTCCTGGGTCAATATAAAAGTTTTCAAATTTGCCATTTTCAGTGAATGTGTCTTTGGATGAGTTACTTTTTATTATAGAACCACAGATAGAAAACTTGTTTTTATAGGGTTAACATTTATTTAGAAAGCCTGAACTGGTGAATACTCTTCTAACATTTACAAAAGTATACTCCATAGAGTACTGATCCTATGAGATATTTCTTGGAAGTTAGAATTCTATGATCAAAATATGTCGAAAGCATTTTGTACTACATTCTCTTATTGATGATTCACACTATACATTTGCGTATTACAGATTTGAGTAGTAAAAATGAACCACTTTAAATTAACCTATTATTTCGTAATCTTTTTATCATGAACATATTTTCCTCAAGTACTTATTAATATTTTATTGAAGTAACATTTTATACAGAGGATAGTTTGGGAAACGTTAGGTAATCCTCCCTGTTGTTAATACTAAAATGGGCTTGGGGCCAGCCACCACAGAAAGAGTGACTATCTCAAAGAAAAAGAACATTTAAAAGAAAAGAAGAATCTAAATATCCATATCCTGAGTTTGTGGACCACAGCACCCTGAAAGTAAGTTGAACTTCTTACTAGTGGGTATCCTTGCCTTTTTGTGACTTGGATTTACACAAGAGGCAGTCAGATAAGGGACTGAGAGAGAGAGGGGTGTCCTTTGGTTGTCCCTAGAAATTAACTCAATGTTATTAATACATGAAAATAAGAAGCCCAGGGATATTACATGACATGCCCAAGACCACTCTAGTGGTCAGGAGCAGGCCTGGAATGAGAACCCAGTCTTCTGAATCTGATGCCTGAGTACTTCCTCACAGCCCATGCCAACCTCTGCCCAGTGATGAGCAGAACAATTATTGATTGAAATAAATATAATTGAACCATATTACTTTTGGGCCCACTTAAGGCCATGATGAGAAGTGGGCAGCTGAAGAAATTTAAAAACCGTTTAGTGTTTCTTCTATGCTTTATAACTGATACTATTCCTAAGATCTTTGAACTGAAGAAATAGAAGGCATAGCAGCATAGCGCAGTGGTGACTGTAGGAGCTAGCTATCACCCATCTACTGAGCACAGAACACACCAAACAGCCCACAGCCTTCCAAAGAAACACAAGGGAAAATGGTCTATCTTATTACATGATGAATTTAGAGGATCCATGTACCAGTAAGTTTTTGTGTTCTCATTTTTGTTTTTGATTTTATTTACTCTGGGGGTTTAAATAGAAGAACTCCTATACCTCATCTGTATTTTTGTAAGACTCAAAGTATAAATTTTTTAGTAATAATAACAATAACAACAACAACAAAAACAGGAGGAGGAGGAACTGATAGTAGTGGTAACAATTATCGGGAATTTTCTATGCCTCTGGCCATATTCTAAGTGCTTTAAAATAGATTAACTCATTTAATCCCCACAGTAATCCTTGAGGTAAGTAATATTACTTTTCTCATTTTACAAAATGTGGAAACTAAAGACCAACCAGATGTTGCAGCTTGCCCACAAACCCAAGCGACAGTCGAATTAAACCAGCAGTAAGTCTTTAACCACCATGTACATTGCCTCCATAGAAGTCTATGTACTTCTTCCGCACTCACTCCATCTTTTCCACTATGGATCCCTTCATTATTGATTTCCAACCCTGATGAAGCATTTGAACCTCGGAGACAGCATCTTTAAAACAGACACCCCAGTCCTCTCCCCAAGATACTCGGATCCATACCAGAAGTTTTAAAAAGCACAGCCTATTAATCTGGAGGTACAGATCCAAAGACCTATGTTTAGAGTCATTGCTTTAGAGCCCCCCTCTCTTAGATGGTTCCCTTATTCATCAAAGACACTGTCTGGATTCACAGAAACCATGAGAAGAGGGAAGACAAATAGGGTAGCCACATAGATTTGGCTGATTACGACCTTATCCCAGGAAGTCTTCACGTCCCCTTCTCACACGATGAAATTCTTGAGGACAAGGAACAAGCATTACTCAATGTGGTCCTTCCATGTTGGTGAGTCTGGTGTCTGATTCATAGTAGGTGCTCAATTAACATGTACTGTCTGGGTTTCAGGGTGAATATTACTTACAAAAAGGCAATAAACTGGTGGTTTTCTAAAGAGACTTAGAAGGGTTTTCTCACTAATAACTGCCTATTTCTTTGACTTTAAAAGAATCAAAGTTTCCCACAACATTGTAAATGGGAGGTAAGCAAAAAGGCTCACTCAGCACATTAACGTGCAGGAAGGAATAAGAAGGAAAAGAACAAATGGAAGCAAAGGAGGAAGCCGTGTTTAAGTGATGCCTGCTTGGACAAATTATACATCAATGTAAGATTAAATATAATTATCTATGTTCCTTTTATAAAAATAATTAAATCAAGTGAGTGTATTTTTTCAGTTGCATTTTCATCATGTTTTCTTCATGATCCAGATATTTTAAAATGCAAAGAAAATTAAATTTCCATGATATGTCAGGGACTGGAACTAAAAAATTTGAGACTGCAAATAAGTTATACGAATGAAATATCAAATGATCCAGTTACCGAAATAAAAGCACTCAAAATATTAAAAGTTTACAATTATTTTTAGATCAAAAAAGTCAGCTTACTAACCAATGTTGTAATTTTAAAGAACTATTGCAGTGATTTGAAGAAAACGTATTAGTTAACTTATAAAGATTAAAGAGCTTGAAACAAATATTTTAAAAGTGTGCCTTTATCAGAATGCTTTTAGGCTTTAAATATACACATTTTGGTAATCAAATTATTTATTTTTTAATTAAAAAATTTCTTTTAAAGCTGGCTCCATAAGATCCTCAAATAAATTTAACCACTTCTCCTCCCTTTTACTGCCTTTTCATTGGCCCACCACAGGCTAATGGGCAGACAGTCCTCAGCGACCATTTATGTTTTTTGTCTTCTGCGAGATCTCCCTTTAAGAATAGCAGTAGGGCCTGGCTGGTGTGGCTCAGTGGACTGACTGCTAACCTGTGAACCAAAGGGTCACCAGTTCAATTCCCAGTCAGGGCACATGTCTGGTTTGCATGACAGGTCCCCAGTAGAAGGTGTGTGAGAAGCAACAACACATTGATGTTTCTGTCCTTTTCCTTCCCTTCCCCTCTCTCTGAAAAGAAATAATATCTTTTTTTTTAAAGAATAGCAGTAGCTTTTCCCTTGAAGCTATTTTTTGTTTGTTTTTTCTTCCAAGGATTATGGAGAGGCTTCTTTGCTGTTTGTTTCTGAAACAGAGCAAGAACACTAATTTGGTTTTTTTGGGGGGGGAGATTTTTGGAAGCTATTCCAGTGGGAGCAGCTTGCTGTGACCAGGAATTCTGCCTGCAGATGGCGAGGAGGGTGGCCATTGGAAGACTGTTGACACGGATAGGAATGCCACAGTCAGGTGAACAGGTTAATAATGCTAGAGACATGACAAGTACTACTCCTAGTTTTGAAGACGTGTAACCAGTGAAAACACGTACACAAGACTACCAAAGAGCCAAACATTTACCTGCCTGTGATTATGCACCAGGTAGCAATTTCTGGCTGAGATGGAAACAGTTATTTTCCCTACACATGGGGATGTAATGCAGATATGACCTTGCAGGTAGGGAAAGTCTTCATGGGCTTTGAAGCTGGGAGGAAGCTAACAGCTTATTTCAGAGTAACGGGAAAAGCATTCCAAACGAGGTGAAAAAGTTTTCAGCGCACTCAGAACAAGTACATTTTAATCCTCACTCTGCCCTTAAGGGGCATTATACCCCTGCCCAAATCACGTCATGTCCTGGCCTTCCAGGGTTCCCCATCTGTAAATTCAACAGACCCACCCTGTTGGTCAAGGCTTCCTTTCCATTAGAATGTGCTACCTCCAGATTAACAAAGATACATATACACATGGGCTTCTGACTTTTAACCTTGAGTTAACTTTCAGGGAAAACAAAGAATAAAAATGAATGTATATTGGGGACTTATTTTTTGAAAAGCATTCCCAAATGCACAGCCAGAGAGCCATCCGTGTAACACCCACCAAACACATCCATCTGTGCGCTCCGGAGTTTCAGTGCAGGGACGGCAGCTACTGAGGGTGAATCTTGGGCCTGGTAAAAACACTGAACTCATAGAAGAAAGGGCACAATTAAGCCTACAGTATCTTTTTTGA
The DNA here is from genome assembly GCF_021234435.1 of Artibeus jamaicensis. Taxonomy (NCBI): domain Eukaryota; kingdom Metazoa; phylum Chordata; class Mammalia; order Chiroptera; family Phyllostomidae; genus Artibeus; species Artibeus jamaicensis. The sequence goes on from NW_026521883.1 coordinate 23,715,615, forward strand.
CAAAAGAAAATAAGATGTTTTTAAAAGTATATTGAAAGGTGATATAAGGTGGACAAAGTCTTTAAAATACAAAGTCACTTATTATCCTTACACAACTAATTTTACTTATTCATGTTACCAATGCATGTGAATTATTATACTAAAATATTCACATACACAGTATTTTATAGTACACTATTTTCACTTACATTGTGTCAAAAACACAACAAGGTTGCTATAGAATTATCATCTCAGTGGCTTTATTATATTAAATTGTGTTGATGAACCATAATCTATAAAATCATTATTTCCTGAACTTTTAATTTGTCTCAAACTTTTAGCTATTAATATTGATTGCAATAAATTCTTTTATGTTTAGCTTCTTTTGTTTCTGTTCAAATGTTTCGATAAGAGAAGAATTTCTAAGGTGATGGATATCAATATATTTGTGATTTATGCTACCAATGTTAATGTTACTTTCCAAAGGGATCATCAATTTGATAATGCCATTAGCAAGGAATTGTGCACATCAATTTTACCAAAATTTCACCATCTCTGATGGTGATCACTTTTATGATGTAATATCTATGCATTTCAGAACTAGCAGAATAACACTGACGTGTCTGACAAAGAGTCATCAATAAATATGTTTCAACTTTGTCTAAAAAATCCTGGACTTAATCTGCAGATTCATTTATTCGTGAATTCAGTACAACTCATTCATTCATTCCAAATCTTTCACTGGGCACAAGTAGGTAATGGCAATCTGTCAGGGCCTGGTTATTCAGGAGTGTGCCTTCCCTTTATGGTCTATTTTCTGAAAGAGAGAAATTTATGTGGGCACATATGTGGTGACTACCTTAATCATAGCATGTTCCAGGATGCATAAGGACACAGAGGAAAAGACAAAAAGTAGCTCATTATTTTTCCTTATTCGCATATTTTCAACAAAATATACTAGGTATCTACAATGATCAAAACTGATGTTTAACCCCTTGCAATGAATAAGTAAACTAGTTATAAAAGTGCAACCCAGATTATTTTCAGAGGTAGGAAGTTTTCCAAAGGAATTAGTAAGAACTGTAATCAAGTAAATGTGAAGTTTAATGTTCTCCTACTTCCTCTTATTTCTCCTCTTTCGTGTTCCTACGGCTGTGTCCAAAATATAGTAAGTGCTTAATAAATTGTGATTTCTTTTTATGACCCCTTTCTCCTTCATCTCTAAGCCTATACACTACCTTCTTTAGGGTAAAATCCCTTCACCTGTAAAAATTTTATCTAGTCCCCTGCCTAACAAATTTAACTGTACTTCATCATTAGTCCTCCTTCAAACAACAAGAAACATTGTTGAGTACTTAAAGTGTGCCATGCACTTTGGTGGATATTTACATGTATTATTGCATTTAACTCTCATATAGTCTGCTTTATACCCCATTTATTATAGGAGTTATATAATTTGATCAAGGTCACAGAGCTGATAGGTGAGAGAGATGGAGTTTCCATCTAGATGATCTCTAAACTCTTTGCTTCTGTATTGTATTGCTGTAGTGTTTCAACTTTGGAGAAAGGACCAATACCTATGCTCAGTCTCTCTGTAGTATTATCTACCAACATGAAATCTATTGGAAGGCACTCAAGAAAACCAAAGTGTGGGGAAAACCTCAATAAATGTGTTAGACAGACATTTCTGTGAAAAAATAAGCACTCAAATAAGGCAATTCTATCCACACCTCAAGTTAAGTGACTTAGAATGGTCATAATTAACTTAATTGGATGTTATTGTGAAGATGTGACCTCAGACTTATTATAAACATCCACCTCTGGCTCCATAGTTTACTTGGCTCACTAATGATCCCTTGCACATAGGAACTGTCTTCTGAGAGAGAGTGTATTTCTGTGCCTCACACTGGAGCACCAGGGTTCCAGGCATTCTGCATTGGGAAGATGCAGCGCCACAGTGGATTGAATTTGGCACTGAATCTGGCCTTGCTGCTCATGAATATCTTAAGATGATCATTTCTGAACAACAGCTGAAACTAAATAATGCTGACAAGTGAATTGAAAGTTCCTCACGAATCACCTTGAAAGACCATTTATGGAAATGGAAACTGAATTTTTATGACCATTTGACCCTTGCTTCTCTGAGGTCTCATCAAGTGCCAGTGGTCCTTTAAACAGTAAGTACCATACTATTCTAAGTCAAAAGGAGCATTAATTGCTGTTAATGCCTTATGGCTGCTACTAGATTCTGTATTGCCAAATTCGTAGTATTTACTCCACAAATATTTTATTTTTTAAATAATTGCATTTTGTGCAAAAATATCAATACATGGATGACATTAACATAATATTTTCAGAAACAAATTAAATAGAAATATGTGAATTTCCATAGTATCCACAAAACAATGAGATTAATTTTGTAATTCCTAAAATGTACAAGGTATTCATGCTTAGTAGTGAAACGATTCACCAGGTGAGTGTGTTCAAATTGGTAGATCCAGAGTATGTTGAAGATACAAGGGTCCAGATTCTTTTTTAAAATAACTCTTAAAATACATTCAGTCATCTAATTACATAAAACTTCCTCACTCTGTTTTCACTGAAGTGAGATGGTCAGTCTTGGTGGGGGGAGATTTGTCTGAGATGTATTTTTACATATGGTGGATACAGTCCTACCTCTTTGAAATTCTTTGGTGACAGAATTTCCACAGTTTGGTCAAATGTCTTTGTATAATCGTGGTAATGCTATTGAAAGTTCTCCCATGCCCCTATCCACCTTACTCCAGGAATTAATATTGCCAAAGTTCTAGTGAGCCTGAATAATTTCTTTATCATTGAAACAGTCCTTCTTGTAGGAATCTTAATATATAATCCAAAAGGAAAGATCAAAATCAGGGTCACAGGAAAGAGTATTAATGCGTCTTTAATGTTTACTACATTTTAATTTTTGGGGGTGTGTGAAAGCATTATCACTCCATTTGTTAGATAAATTAATGCCTATGAATGTTGTAAATAAGCTTGGTTAAAACATCCCTTTTCAGACATATGGTACAGATTTCTGTAATGCATGCTATTCATCCTTAATGGTTTTTATTTCGAAATTCTCTTTACAGAGTGCAGTGTTAGTTCATTTGACTTCACAAAATACTTGCGTGGTATTGTTCTCTACAAACAAAGCAGCCTAATGTAGAAACAAATTATTTAGAAGTAAATTAAAAGGCCTGAACATTCCAAAATGGAAATCACATAAACTTTCTATCAGACAGATGGATAAGACAAGGCAAAAGATGATTTCTCTTAGTTCTACCAAGTGAGAGACTCGCCTTGAGTGGAGCTCACGTATTGGCTTCTCACATCCTCCCCCTTCTTCCCTCCCTCCTTAAACATACTCAGAGAAACCACGCAGCTCTGGGGAAAGAAGTCATTAGTCATCATATTGTTCTGGTAATTTTTTCAAAACAATCAAAAATTATTTTGTTAGGCACAAACACCGGGAAACTACAGCAGTATTTCAAGTTAACTTTAGGAAATATCTTTCCTACTTAAAGTGTTTTAACATCATGGTTATAGGACAGTTAAAAAAAAAAACACCTTGCATTTTTAACTCAGCCTCAAAACACCAGCACAAGTGAAATGGCGAAATTACATGAGCAATCTTACTCCAATACCAGGTTGAAAGTTTTAATGACTTTACTCCAGAAATTTTAGCTGGTTAGAATAGTACATAATTATGCTTTTTTAAAAATTTTAACCATCCACTAGATTACAATAGTTAACAACAGTTAATATGACTGAGATGCTAAGGCTTCTCAATTAAAAGCAGCATTTTGAATTTACTGCAGACCTATTTTAGGCATTCTGGTAAGCATTTTGTTTTCGATAAATATCTGAATCTTATAAAATGTAATATCTCAGCCAGGGAAGGACTGCCAACTCCCCAACATTCAAGTACCACTTAAACTTGCTTGGTTAGTTGGCTGTACGTTATTTTGTGGTTGTTTATAGTCATAGGACACTTTCATTTAGGGGTTTCAGAGGGATGCAAAAACACAGTGACACTCAGCTGCCCTCCCTCCTGTCACCACGGACATTTGTTCTCCTTAGCTACCAACCGTTTATGTCAACATTGGTGCCAATAAAGTGGAATTAAAATTTTGGCCTCTGGATTTAGAAAAAAAACAAAGTACTAGCTGGTTTTCTTGCTTACTAATTTATTATCTCTTCTCACCCTTTCCTAGACACCCCCCCATAAAAAAAAAAGAAAGAAAGAAAAGGAAAAGGAAAAGGAAACAAAGAAAATCTCATCGAGTTGCAAGCGGGAATCTAGGTGCCCGCTCTGCACACCCACAGTGTTAAGGGTTCACCATGGAGTTATGCAACTCAGGAGCACTTCTAAGCAGAGAGTTTAAGAGATGAAAAAGATAAGATCCAAGGTGTTATTAATCACGCATTTTTCACTGTCTTCAGTCACTATCTTTAGGGAAAAATGTGATCTTAGCTATAATAGGACCCACATTTTAAAAGAGAGAGAAGAATATCATAGAGGTTAAGAGACAAACCCAAAGACATGGGTTCATTACTAGGTTTGAAAATGGACTCATTCAGGTTGACATCATTGGAAGGCTCTTAGAAAGGGAAAGAGGTCCAAGGTCTCACCCTCTGAATTAGACCTGGACATGTCTAGTGTCGGGGAGACACGGAAAGAGGCTTGCCGAAGCAACCTCCTGTATATCTTTTGAATATATGTGAGAAACAAGAGGTGTAAACAGAAGAAATCAGAAGTCAGCTTGGGCCCTAGTTTCAAAGTACTCAGCAGGAGAATCTAGGAAGTGAATGGAAATTCACTCATTCTATTTCTGAGATGTGAAAAGAAGGTAAGGTATCATTTCTCTGATAGGATTCTTCTTTAAGTTGCCTTACCAGACTAAGACTTACTCATTCACAATATTTTAATTTTTTTCCTACTTGAACAGGCTCAGTAAACTTAAATACTGAGTCTATTCAAAGTTCACTCCTAAGTGGAGCCATTTATACAGCCATTTACTTGAGTCTTTTAAAATAAATGCCCAGTCTTTCAGCTCTCTACCTCCTCTTCCTTTCTTACCTCAGGTAATTCCTGGCTTGACCATGTGTTTCTGACAGTGAGTTGAAGGGCTCTAGTCCATGCCAGTGAACTTCAGATGGTCTCCGGTTTCTGAGATACAGCAGCTGGACTACACTACTCCCTATGAGGATAACCAGGAGTAATGCTCAAAATATTTAATAATGGCATAGCATGAACTAGTCAGAATGCATGCCAGCCCAAGAACAATCTTAGAATAGACACTGATGTATATAAAACATGTAAGCTTGCCATTGCAGACCTGCTAAATATAAGCCCTGTAGGTAACTACTGAACCCTGACTATCTCATCTAGTTTTTTGGAAGAACCTACTGATGCCCCTCATTGGTGTCCATAAGTACAGCCATTTCTCCTGGTCCTACCACTCGATCTAAGCAGGCAGCTCTCATTCAAACCACAGATCACCACTAATCGACTGGCTATCTCGTAATCTCTGACTGTCCTCACTGGGACATAGCTGCTGGATCCCTCTCTGGAGACTCATCAGCAAGCTGACTTCCATCGCCACTGCTCTACTCTCCGTCAAGTCACATTGGGGCTCCTCCTGAAATTTTATGGTTTCCTCTAAAAGTCCCCAAATCTGGAAGCACATGACCGGCATTCCTACTGAATCTCACTTTTTTTTCTGGTCTTAAACTCAAAGAAGTGAAGTCGGAATCTTAAATAACCCACCACCTAGCTCCCTGATTTCATTTTTTCTCTGCCACAATTCCTTAAGGCCAAAGGAGTTGCCTTTCATTTCCTCCTCTCATCCGTAGTTGGCTCTACCCGCTGGAATGCACTGAAACTGTCCGATCTATTCCACCCACATTGATTCTTGATTTACTGAAAGCTAATGGATTTAGAAAATCCTTTTGCCTCAACAATACCTGATTTTCAAGAATATTATTGTGCTTAAGTAAAAAGTCAAGAAGTTAGGCTTTGAAATGCAAAGTTGAGGGGCCCTCTGCCCTAAGTAGCACTAATCCTGTCCTTTTCTATGGCAAAGGCTCTTGGTCCTGCAAGGAAATTGTTTAGATACATGCAAAAATAGTTCCCTTGAAAATATGAGTTAGGTATTTACAAAAATTATATTTGATTTTTGAAAAATTAAAAAATATAGGAAATACAAATAATGTCTAGAACACTGTACTATGTTTATAGATTAAGCAGTATATTAATTAAAGGCAGCATGAAACTATAGAGCTCTACATCAAATGATAAAAGCAAGACATATTTGATAAATCGATCAGAGCAGCCAAAGAAATAGAAACTGGTAGGCTGGGGAAAAAAAACCCTCAGAGGGTCATGGATCATCAAACAGAGTTTTAGGCTGTGCTGGGATTCTTTCCTACTGATTTGATTGTTGTTGGAGTTAAATCAAGGTCTATGAATAAACCACTGTGGATCTAACTTAATTAATTTCCCATCCTCACCCCTTACTTTCAATCCCTAGCCTAGGTCTTCATCACAAACACAGTATTGCAAGTTCGACTTCTGAGATATAGTTAACAAGGCAAAGGAAGATAATGTAATAGCACTCGGTATTACACCTGAAATCTAATTGAATAAGAAGAATTTGAGGAGCCACCCTAATCGTTCTTCTGATTGTCTCTTCTATTCAAGGAACGTAAAGAGTCTGTCTGCTCAAACTTAAAAGTGTCAACACACGGAGATCAGTTAGGTTTGGCTCTCTAAAGAGATAGAAGATAACCTCCTGTACAGAATACAATTTTAAATCATTATGAGCTACCATAGGAGAATCTTCTGTGTGAAGAGTAAAATCTCAGTTTTGAAGGAAGAAAAATTGTTCTCAAAAGTACCAAAGTGATATAAAAAGAATTCACTGAAGAAGTTACAAACCACTGCCTACAAACAACCACCTGAGGTATGTAAATTCAAACCAGAGGAAGGTAGAGGTTCAGATTCCCCATTTAGCTGCATAGACAAAAGTGTTCTGAATCCATTAGTGATCTTTTTTCCCCTAACAGTGCCAAGACTGGTATATCCTATTCATCACACCGTTTCCCAGTGTTTAGAATCTGGCATTTTTCCCAGTTAATAAAAATTCTAATGAAAAGCAGCCACACAGACCCAACTCGACAAGCTTAAGATCTTTTGCTGGTTGTCTTCTATAATTAATATTACATGTATATTTAGAATAAATGGACGCGCTACCGTATGTTGCTCGTTCTAACATGTTTCACACTCTCTTTCACTGTCTGCAACTTTAGAAATTTGCAGTCATCTTACTTTTAAATACTTCAGCTTACAATATAAAAGGGCTTACAGCTTATTTAAATAAAGACATTATACATAGCACTGCCTGCACTCTTTCAAAATACTCAATTAACATAAGCTACCTTCTAGAGGATTTGCTTTAAGTCAGGTGGAAAGGAATATTATCTCAGAATCAAAGAAGGAAAAAGAATATGGAATGCAAAGCAAACCAAACTTCTAAAAAAATTAAGACAAGTGCCCCATATTTTAGGGGTGCTGGTGGTCCTTTTCCCCCTTTAACACATTTTGCCAGACTGCATTTTCTGGGTGCAAACGTAAGGGCCTCCAGGATGTATCCAAAAAGATACAGTGTCCAACATGTTGCAGCCCCTTCTATCAGACACAGGCTCAGGAAGTCTCTCTGCAGCCTCTGAAATACTGCAGGCTCAATTACCCTCGGGGTACAGCAAGCGGGCAGCACCATTAATCATCCCCAGGGCATTAAATGCCCTGAAAACTGTTCTGAATCTGAAGCTTTTGGAGTGTCGAAGAACCGAGAGGTCTCTGACAGCCGGGCCATGCTGCCACCTGGAGGTCAGCAGAACACACAGCTCTCCTTCCACTTCTAGAGGAGCTACAAGGTGGACTGTGCTACAGATCCCCTCTTTCTTGTATATTTAACCCTGTTCTTCCTCTGTCCAAAAATGCTGGGACTTCCCTCTTCATTATTAGGTTGTCTTTGGAGCAGGTGAGGACAACAGCAGCGGGCGAAGGCCGGCAGCCCCGCGGTCCCTTGCCGTCCATGTTACCCTCACCCATACCTCCGCACACCGTCCCCATCTTTGGGCGCACCGTTTCTCTTGCCCGCCCGTCCAGTAAAGCAACATTACGCATCTCATGTTCTTTTCTAGAGACAGAACATTGTTCCCACCCTCCAGGGTGCTCCAACTCCAGGTGAAGAGGGAAAGAAGAAAATAGAGGGTTGTGGCTCAGTCCCATGAGTGTTCCCACTGGGCGAACACCGGATGTCGACTGTGGGAGAGAAGCGATACTGAAATTTGTCAGGGGTGAAGGGCATTAGGACAGTCTCCAGTGGGAGGGACTCTATGCAGACATCAAGGAGGGTCGACCAAAGGTGTGATTTTGACATCTGATGAGCCTATGGCCAAATCAGAGCTGCAAATACAAATCAGGTAACTTTTCTAATTTCCATTTTCCTCACTTAAACATATTTAGGAACGACACCTATTTTATAAGGTCGTCATTAACTAGAGATACTCTGGCGGAGCAAGCAAGGCTTGTGTGGGCAGAGCAGAGGGTCCGGGAAGCGGCGACACGCAGCGCACAGGAAGGATGGGGCAACACCGCGCTCAGGGAGTTCCAGGCAGCCTGCTGTCAGCGGGGACACTTGTGCTTTACTCATCTTTTTGTGTTTCTGTTTGTCTGTCTCTCTCCCTTTATCCTGCTGTGTTTTTTTTTTCTTCTTCTCCATTGCCCTCACTCAACAAAGGAAAAGAAATCCCTTTATCTCCAGAGTATTAAACAAGTCTTTAAGTTTTCAGCGAAGAATTCAGTAAGAATACGTATTTGGAGGAGAAATAGCCACCTGAAGAGAATTCTGTGTTCATCAAATTTCCTTTGGGCAACTTAGTAGAGAATGTGGTGGGTGGTGACAGGCCAGGGAAATGCGAGCACCAGTCTGTCCCTACAAAATGCACCGGTGAGTTTGCATGAGCTACAGTGACACCTCCTGGTGAAAGGAAGGGAACATCAGCTGATACGAAATTTCCCAGGCCCTTACAACGTTACTAGGACCAAGAGCAATACATGAAAACATCTTTTCAAAATCGACGAGATACACACTCACATGCGATACACAGTCTCTGATTTGACTAACTTCCACTTTAAAAACCAGATGAATCAAAGAAGAAAACAGTCTTGGTTGGTTTTTTTTCCCTATAGCATCAAATAACTAATTAGATTTTATAAACTTCCTTAATCCACATATTTTGACATTGTGACGGAGTCTTATTCAACATTTTCTTAAGCTGGAAGTACAATGCAAGAACCCACTTAAGAGTAATGAATATGAAATGATACCATGGTTGTTCACTTTTCCTTAGGTGTGCTCAGCGAACGTTCAGGTGTGTGGGTGCAGGCCCGGAGTACACAAGAGGTGGGTTTCATCGGGATTACATTTCCCAGTCTCCATCTCCAGACTGCTCTGTTGGTCTTGGGCCTAATGTACAGCACTTCCTTGCTGGACTCTGGATTTTCTGTCTGCCTCACTTTTCTTTCCTTTTTCCCAGCGGCTCTGTGCCAGAGACCCCCATCCACTGCTTCCTCACCCCTAGACTTCCACTTGAACTTTTGGATTCAAATCCCCCATTAAACTTTCCCAGTCTACCACCCACCCACCCACCCAGAATGAAACATACACTTTTCCTCATATCTTGCCAAATATACCATGGTGATCTTCGTTATCTCATTCACCACATTTATTCAGTATCTTTAGTCCCCATTTAATTCTAAATTCCTTCAAGACAGGGATCGTTTTTATTGTTTGCTTTTTTTTTGAATGTTCATTTCCCACCTCAATTCCTAGTGCATAGTAAGTCCTCATTCTGTGTTTATTACTGAAAGCGAGTGTTTCCTAATTAAGGGATAAATTTCCTAATAAACCTTCACCAGCAAGAAATCAAATTGCCCTTATCATACCCGTATACTACCATGCACAACTAATAAAGACATATGTCAACAAAAAGTAACAGGCCTAAGAGCAAATTTTTAAACTACTAGTCCAAAGTTTTAGAAATAAGAAAAGCATTCACTTCCTCATGTAGCTTGGATCCAACCTTTCTCTTTAGCTTTCGAATGGCAGTAATAATTATAATAAATACTATATTTGTATAGAATTCTTTAGATTGTTCTAAACATTTTCATGTTTACAATATGACTAAAACGCACATGCACATACATACACACTCTCTTTCAAAAACTGTCAAGTTCAAATCCAGTTATTGGGATTCTTTCCAAGATAAAGTGTCTTTTAATTAAATCTTTAAGAAAAGACAGGCATTTCACTAATATGGTTAGAAATTTGAACATTCCAGGCTGTGTGTAGCATAAAGAAAATATCTAAAGATTAATCAATTGTAAACTTCTCTAATGAGATATATCCTTGTAGGTGAAAGTTATAGCTTATATATCTTCACCTCATGAGATCAAGCACAAAATCCAAACTGAACATAAAATGTGCAGAATAAAGGAAGAACTTACTTCTTCATGTCTTACTTGATTATTCCACCTTCAGGCAGACATACACGTGGAATACAAAAAGGAAAACCCAAATTTTGACCTAATAACCTAGCATGGGAATTGCAGACACATTACAATTCTCTCCCTGAAATCTTCATACACAAAATGTAGTGGAAAGTAGAAATAAAAGAAACTCAGTTGCCACTAGAAAATACAATAGGATTTCTACTTAGATCTTCAGAGCCAGCTATTCTTAAAAATCAGTTCACTTGATAAATGTTCGAGTTTCTTTCTCACTTTGTGTGAATATGTATCTTGTGTGCTCCGGATGAAAATGGATGTTACCAAGTCTTTGGGTTCAAATTCACAGCCCCAAGAGTTAGTCATCCCTGAGTAAGCTGGTGAGGGGTACTTAACTGGGCTCCAGTATCTTAGGAATGATCTGAAGACAAATTCTCTGCCCAAGTATTATTAATGATATATTTAGTTCCTTAGGTAGCTTATATCTCAGATGCTTTAGAGATCAAAAGGGATGTGAAAAAAAGTGAAGAGAATCCAAGCAAAAGCATCCATTTGAATTGACTTACACAATGAGAATTTACTCTGGCACTTTGTTGCAATGTAATCTATAAATAACCCTCTGAGGTTCGCTTGCCAATTAGGAATCATCACGTGACGTGCCCCTTAATGTCAGTAGTCAATTTGCATGTCAGTGAAACATTAACTTGATGAAAATTTTCAAGCTTTATGCACTATTTATACCACGGTTGGAAGCAGAGTAAGTGTGCTAATATACAAATATTCCAATGTGCTTTTTAAAAGGCCACGTTTAAATGGTCAGTATTTATCATTGCCTGAAAGTTTGCTTCAGTCCGGGACAACAGGTTACATTTTAGACTTCAAATTCTTTTTAACGTTAACCGTAACTGAGTTGTCTGGGGAAAAATCATGTCTATGTGGGAGACAGAGAAGATGAAAACCAGATTCATGCCCAAAAGTAGCTGGTTAGATTTTAAGTTTAATTGAGAGTTTGTCGCCTTAGCCATAAACACATCACCCTGGGTGAACAATTTAGTTCAATTTTTTCCCCGGGTTTTTACTCTCCCCTCTCTCTCCCAGTTTGTCTATAGTTAAAAGAGCAGTGTTATGGGTGGTCCCCTGTGAAAGCTGAAAATGGTTGTTGATTCAAGTACAAAGGGAAACAACCACTGAGCACTTAAACTTAACTACTATATTTAAGTATAGTACTTAGGGAAAATGCTGTATTTACATAGCCAGAAATTTCATAAGCTGCCCTCGTGGTTGGGTGTAGTTTGCCTTCAGAATTGCCACTACTCTCAATCAGGTCGGGCCACTGGCTGGTTGGATATTAAGCACAAAAGCTAATGAAAGACAGAGAAGGGAGAAGAGAAAGGAGGAAAAAAGGGAACAGAAATATCTGGAACTCTCCAGTGCTACAGAATCGCAATGTTTCCAACATTTATTTTCAACCTCATGTTTTCAGACTAGTTGGAGTTTTCTATACCCAGAGGGTATATATCTAATGAAAAGATATACTTACTTTGCTTTACCAGTCAGTACTATTAATAGTGTTTTTGTAGAAAGTAGAAGCCGAATTTCATTAAAGATAAGGTCTGAGTCTTCCATTCAATGCAACAGATGTGTCTATACATGTTGACTCATTTATTAGCTAATTTGTTATGTGTTTATGTCTTCTCTATCCAGCTATAATATAAGTAATTTTAGATCAGAAGTCATGCCTTATGAAATATCCCTTCAGCATTTTCAGTATTAGATTTTAATAATATTTGCAGAGTTGATTGTGTTTCCAAACACTCATTTATATTAACCTGGAGGGTCTTATCTCCTTCAACAATTTAAAAAAAGAAGACTTTTCATCAGATTAATAAGCAGAATAAGGTAACTGAGAACAATAACAGGCATATGCATTTCATGGAGCCTTATATGATCAATAAATTAGATCCTGGATTGGCTCTGAGTTTTCTAGTGGCCAAAGCAAAACAAAATGTGATGCGTTAAAAAATTCACATTAACCCTGAGATTAAAAATGCTAATTTATAAAACATATGGATATGTATCAAAAGCATATATAATAATTAATTTGCATAGATTCATATCTTCATTTCACAATTGCTTACATTTTCTTATTCAATAATGTTAATTTTCATTTTTAAGAAAATTTACATAAATATTGGTTATTAAAAATAAAACCTAACTGAATACTTTTTCTTCACATTAGTTTTGGGGAAAAAACTAAATTTAACATTTATATGCATTAATTAAAATCATTTAACCAATTTGTTTCTGGTTGCATCTGGTTATGAAAGCTGAGTGCCCACCTTTAGCTTTCTTAGTAAACATTTAATAAGTACTAAACTTATGGAAACTTATAGAGAAACCAAACTTATTAAATAAAATATTTCGAAAATGAATATGCCAGGCACCTACACACCACCCTGGGCAAAGAGAAAAAAAAATAGCATAAGAAAACTGTGGGTAGCTTTCATTACTTAGTATGAGGAAAAGTGAATGGAATTATAGACGCCATTCAAATGTAACAAAGCAGAGACATACGATGCTCCATTACTTTGCCTTACAATATGTGAAGTTAATGCCTTAATTACTGAAATGTGTATTATGCCCTACACAGCTTGTACTTTTAAGAATCAAACATGTATCCCTCAGTGAATTTTATCCAGTGACACCTACCCATCTTTCCCTGCATTGAGCTCTGACTCTCTCTAGGTTTAATCAGTTATTCACTCTCTCCAGTCCCCCTTCCACTAACTCCCACATGTTTTCCATAGGAAGCACCCTAACAGGACCATGTTGAAGATGGTTACACATAAACATATGGCATGAGAAAAAAAATTTAAAAAGATTCAGAGCCAATCGAGTATCAGTGTAAAAGGCAATTAATTTTGAAGAAGAATCGGGGATGAATATAAACTCAGCAAGGGCCTGAATGATAGTATATAGCACAAATAATTCTCTATTTGGGGGTCCTGAGAAATTTCAGCAAGTGGTTGTGGAGTAATGAATGTTTGTAATTCATTAGCTGCTATTTTAAAATGCAAAGCACACCATGACATCAATGATGGTCTTCTGAATCTCAACAAACAGGCTATTGCAATTAGAGAACTTGCAAAAAGACAGTATATTTAAATATCGATTTTGAGATTTCAATGTTTGATAACGATTTAATAAAATTTTATAATTCTATAGAAAGAGAAAATGTGTTATGAGTTTGGTTCAAAAATACATGTGTCTGTATTACACCAATCTTTTATGAGTATTTGCTAGTTGTTAGCATTTCTAACCTGAAATGTTCTTTTCCTCTGGACCCTTCAAAAATATTTTAATGTATTTTTAAGAAAATAATCAGTATTTACTTAAAAAACAGTCTTCCCAAGTAGAGAAAATAGCAATTTAAAGTGCCTGACTTTCCTCTCTCACTTTCCATCTTCCTTCAGCTCCTAGACAACAAAACAATGGCCCTTTCTTCACGTGGAACAGTAAACTCAATAAACACAAATGATTAGGGGCCTCGCAGCAGTGAGATTATGGCTCCAGTAGGACTTTCTTTTTCCTTGATGAAGAAACAAGTTTAAAAGGACCTTTTTTTCAACATACTTTAAAGGCACGCATATTTCAATGATATAATTGAATTAGCAACACTAAAACATTGCTGACTGATAAATGAGACCAAAATAATTAAGTTCTGTTCTTTGTACAATCAAGATTTAGTGCAGCAATCAATCTGGGCAAGTATTTGGAGTCTGGAGCCTGCAGAAGATGAACAAGCTAAAATTGGTCATGTGGGAAGGTGGTTAAATGAGTATACAGTTTATACATAGCTGTGGATACCTTCCATGGCTCAATCTCCATTAGAACCTAGTTGATTCATTGCTCATGTGGTCCCATACGAAGCTGAACATGGGATGCAAACAGACACACAAAAGAACAGTTTAAAAGATAATCCAATGCATTCAATGAGCACTATTGATATTGGTGAGATACAATAGACAAGAAATATAAAAGGGTTTCTTTCAAAGCCAAATCATGAGGCACAAATACTGTGATGAAAAGCATAAAAATATAAACATCAAAGTGATAAAGGAGGGGGGAGAGAGAGACAGACAGGCGGCACTATGTACTTCCCATCTGTGTGTGTTTGTGGAATTGTATGATTTGGGTGCCTTTTCAGGATTCCATTTTAATTTATTTTCTACCCAACTCCCTCTCCCCAGCTTAGAATAAATCTCACAGCTTTTCATACTTTAAACAACACTCCTCTGCATGGCTTTTCCCTCTTGGAATCAGACTGTGGTCAGAGAGAGGTTTTCCTATGATTTCTCCTGGGGGCTGGAGCTCCAGGCTTCAGCTGACTGATGTACTTTCCAAGTGCACGCGGGAAGTCAAAGTGAAATAATAACCAGGGTATCAGAGTATGTTAGTAACTACTGGGATACACACACACACACACACACACGTGAGCGCACACACATGCACACAATTATCTATCTAATTCATGTATAGATATAAAATCCCTCTTGTCAAATGTTTATTCTGATTATTGCCCATGCACCTTAGAAAAAGAAGAAATATCTTCCTCAGGAAAACGCACCCTCCTTAATAGTGGGCTAAGGAACCATGAATATGTGCTATTATTGTCATTTATGGAATGAAAAGGGTCAGATAACAGTGTCCTACCCTCCAACAAAATGAGCACGCACTAGTTGTGTTCTGACGTCCCCGACCAGGGGTAACGGGCTCGTCGACTCCGGAGCACGTGTCTGCCTCCATGAATGTCAGGTAGCACGCGGCTAGGGCGGGGAGCCAGCGCTTGGCAGTTGGTAGAGTGCAAATTGCACTTTGTTTTTTAAAACGGATTCTTCGCCCGGAATTATGCAGTTGGACTGGTTAAAAGCACAAATGAAATAAACACGCATTCCAAAAAAAGTGGGGGGTGGGAGAAAAAATAAACCCCACCCCCAGGAACCGTTAAGAGAAACAGGTGCTAGTTGGTGCAAGAGAAAGCAGCCAGTTGACAAGGACACTTAAAACTCTTGTCTTCGTTACTCTGAAAACAATTTCAATGGGGAACATCGCGCCCTGTTTCTAAGGGTTTAATTCCCTAGTCTATCTTCATGAATCAGAGTCAGATCTAAGTTTCACACTCAGGAGAGGTTTTCGTTTTCGACTACTATTGCCCTCCAAGCCCCAAGAAGTCCATTTCCAAACTGGATAAACCCTTTTCTCTAGGCAGCCTTGCCCCTCGTCATCCTAGTCTTCACTTTCATCTGTGGCCCCTGTGCGGTGTCCGTGTGGCTCAGCCCGGCTCCGAGAACAGTCACCACGAACAATGAGCCAGACAAGGGACCCACCCAGCGAAAGCCTGCTCGCCGGCCGCGCGCAAGCCGGCTCGCGCGGGACGTTCCGGCCTCCGGGGCTCTGGGGGCTCCCATCCTTTCCCCTCCAGAACCCGAGGAAAGCAAGAAGATGGGTCCTTCTCTACGCCTAGACACCCGTGACCACCCAATCAGCCTTCCTCACCCACCAGTTAAAGATGTAGCGCC
This sequence comes from Artibeus jamaicensis, assembly GCF_021234435.1. Taxonomy (NCBI): domain Eukaryota; kingdom Metazoa; phylum Chordata; class Mammalia; order Chiroptera; family Phyllostomidae; genus Artibeus; species Artibeus jamaicensis. Next base: position 23,731,773 of record NW_026521883.1, read on the forward strand.
TAAAAAGAAAACCCGAACAGGGGGCGGCCTGGCGGTCCAGCCAGCTGCACGCCCCATCCCGCTAACCCAGCTGGGGGGTTTGGCACTCACTTGAGCCCGAGTCCGCGACCTATGGAAATCCCCAAGGATTTGGGGTGGAGGCAAGAGGTGGGGCCAGGAGCCATAAAGTGGCTTCCGCTCCCCCCACCCCCAGCCTGGCACGGCACAGGGCTCGGGCAAGACACAAAAGACGGGTAGTGTCAGTGCCAGCAACTCTGCCGCCGCCTCCGCCTGCGCTGCGCAGGCAAGGGCCGGTCCCCGCGCCGCCGGGACGCGCGCGGAGGCTGGAGCATCCCCGGACGCCGCCAAAGGTTCCCGGGCGCTTTTCGCGCAGCTCCTCAACTGGAGCTGCTCGCTCCGCACACACAGAGGCTGGGGCGCAGAGGAGACGTGGAGAGAGAAGGTAACACTTACTTGGGAGCCCAAGGCTCGGCCGGACTCGGCAGGTGTTTGCCGCCGCGGGCCCTGGCGGAAGGCGCTGGCGCAGCTGCTCGCTGGGCTCCACTTCTCGAGGACGGGCAACTCCCTCCGCCACCCGGCCCCGCGCCGCGCTCCGCGCTCCGAGCTGTCACCCCACCGAGCGACGCAGGCACGCGCCTGGCTGCTGCCCGTGTCCCGGCGGGTCTCCCTGCCCTCCTCTGGCGGTCCGCCGGCTCCCCCGCAGACCACACCCTGTCACCTCGGCAGCCCTCCACGCCTCCCTCTTTGACACTTCCACCGGTTACTCCGGCGTCAGCGTCCTCCCACCCCCCTCAGCCCACGTGCTTCTGCCGCTCCCTCTGCTCCGAACTTCCCCTGCAGCAGCCCCCACCGCCGCTCCGAAACCCCCGCCGGGGTCTGCGCGCCGAGGCCAGGTCCGGGGAAGCATGGCGGCTGGCCCACGTGCCCCCAGCCCCTTGGGTACAGAGAACCCATTATTTTAATTTTGTTAACCTTGTGGTTTAGGTATTGTGTACCGCACAGAAGGGCATATTTGTCACGGGGCCATATATCACTTTTAATATCATAGAAATGTATTCCGGGGTGTCATTTAGTAATCATCTAGCACCTAGTCACTGGTCTTTCGGGCTGGCCTGCCAGCCCAGCTTTCTCTAGATGCAAAAAGCCCAGCACAATTCCAGAACATGCTCTTTTGCCCAATTCAGACAAACACTAACGATATTTACACTGAGCCCCTTCAATGTTTGTGTGTGTGTTCGCTGTTGTTACGGAAATATTTAGATATTCACTTTTCCCTGTTCCTGCAAAGTTAGAGATTCCTTTATCAGGTGTCCCCTTCAACACCCTGCTGGACGTTTCATGGTAGTTCTTACCACCTGTAGGGTGTTCTTTCTTCACCTGACTGCCTCCACTATAGTCCGCGAGTTCCCCAGGCACAACTTAGTCATAATAATAACTTTATCAGCAGCTCCTGGTATAGTCCCCGTTACATACTAGATGCTCAAAAACTATTCAAGGAATGAATGCCACTTAAATATGGGGGTGGGCAAGAGTAAGTAGATAGTGGCCTGTATGGAAGAAAACATTACCTAAAAGATAAATCACAAGTAAGGATATGAAATAACAACAACAAGAAGAAAACAAATAATACCAAAAATAATACAATAATTCATTAATAAATAATAATACAAGAGTATACTCTGTGTGTCACACACTCACAACTGTAAACCTACTTTTGCCCAACCCCGCGTAATACAAGCGTTGGTGACTATATTTTAAAGGAATGAAGCCTTCAATCTAATTACTGCTTCAGTCAATCCCAACTAATAGGTCACATAGTAAAACGAAACTTTTTGTATTTGGCTGGGTGATTTCTCATGTGTTCCTTAGCATAATCCTTAAAATGATTACTTTTGTCGGTATCATCCACTTTTTCTAACTTGGTGAAGGTCACTAGTGTGACCTCCAAAGTGTCAGTGCTCTTTCTTCAGATGAGCACTGGCCCACGTTCGTATCACACTACCATCCCGCCCTGATTGTCCGATGCCACGAGCTAACCCCACCTACCGACTCCCCAGACAGCCTGCCCCACCTGCTGGCCTCCACAGATCGAATTCTTACCTTCCTTTGTCTGCTTCTGTAACTCGACCCCTCGTAAGTCAGATTCTAAAAACAAACAAACAAACAAAACCCTCTTTAATCTCAGACTTCTTGTAGCACTTACTGTCTTAACTCTCACGCTTAATTTTTTGCATCTATCTTGCCTCAGCTATTTTTTCTTTCTTTTTTGTTTCTTATTAGTCTTTTTCTTTCTTATTTTCTCCATTGAAATAAACAGCTGCTAATATTTGTTAAGCTAGAGACATCATCTAATGGCCAGCCATTGCTCCGAGCACTTTAGACATCTACCAGCTCATCTAATCTTCGTGAGTCTTATAAGTAGAGACTACTTTATAAATGGAAAGCAGGCCCAAAGATGTGGTCACATAGCCACCATTTGGTGGAGCCAGAACTGGATTTCTCACAATCCACCTCACAGGCTTCTTTCTAATCATCTTGCTACATGAACTGCTACAATCTCTTGCACCTGGGGGATGTTAACAAATATGTTTAAATGATGAATATCTGTTCATCTATATTTAGCTTCTCCTGGTAGGAAAAGGAGACAGTAACTAATGAACTGGGCAGAACTTTAGGCTATCAAAGACATATCTTTGCCCCAGCATCACCAAAACTTCCTTCTTTAGTGGGATCAAGGACCCACCTGTGACCTGTATTTGAAACCTGAGGGGGACACAATCCAAGCTCATGACTTCAAGTGTGTATGTGAGATAACTAACCTTTTATGTTTGAATTCCAGGTTTTCCTTCACAGTTGGTCAAAGACACCCTCAGCTAAACTGACTCCTGACTAAGCCCACTAACAAGCCCGTTTGTGTTCCTCAGGGACACTCATTTGTGCAATGTGTTTCCTTGATCCCTATAGCAGGCTGAATCATGGTCCCCCACATCCATATTCTAATCCCTGGAGCCTGTAAATGTTACACTGATAAAATGTACTTTGCAGATATGATTAATTTAAGAATCTCAGGATGGGGATATTACCCTGGATTATTGAGGTGGGTCTTAAATGCAATCACATGTGCTTATAAGAAGAAAACAGTTTTAATATAGACAAGAGAGAGCAGTGAGACCACGAAGTCAAAGATTGGAATGATGCAACCACAAGCCTAGAATGATGGCAGCCACCTGAAGTTGGAAGAGGCAAGTGGGGAATTTTCCTACGATCCTGGTAAAGGAGCACACTACTGCCTACTTGTTGATTGCTATCCAGGAAAACTGATTTCGACTTATGACTTCAAGAATTGTATGAAGTTAAATGTGTGTTGTGTTAAGCCACCAAGTTTGTGGTCATTTGTTATAGAAACCAAAGGCATAAAATACAGTCCCAAAATCTGCAAGATGACATTCTATACCTGGGGATGAAATAGAAGAAGGTGTTCCAAGCAATTGGTCAGTCCCCTCTTCTATGGCTGGTGGAGCTATCAGTAAGGGGACAATAGGGCAGTTTGACTCACAACATAATATTCTATAAAAGCCCTCCAACTTAGTCTGTCTTTGTCTCCAAATAATAAAGGCATACGACAAGTAGGGTACACTTATATGACTTTAAAGTGAACTTGAAATTTTACATTTGTTTTCCACTAACTTATCACACTGTGTTAAGTGTGCGATGGCTTAATTTTGAAACATATATTCAGTAATTATTTAGTGAATAGCAAAAATATATTTTTATTTTCCGTGTTAATTTATAAAAGTGAAAACATATATAAAGTCTTCATAAAATTTATAACCCTTTCTGGAACTTTTCTTGTATTTCACTGTATTTGGAACCTCAAAACAACTGAACAAAAAAAAAATGTGGCCCAGGCTCTTTGACCTCAGAGAGGCCCTCCTGGCTGAAATTAGGATTCTTGATAAATGTACTAGATTTTTCTTTTCTTTCTTCCTCCTTTCCTCTCTCTCTCTCCATCTCTTTCTGACTATAGCTATCAGTTAAAATGCAGGACACACAATTAAACTTAAATTTCAGGTAAACAACTAATAATTTTTTGCACGAGTCCATGAGTCATGCAATACTTAGGCCAATAAATTGTCTCTATTTTGCAACCCATTGTGAACCATGTAATATTTGGGATTTAGAGGTATACTTCTACTAAAATTTATTCTTTATTTATCTGAAATTCAAATTTAATTGGGAACCCTGGATTTTTATTTGCTCAATCTGACAATCCTATTTTTAACTCTTCAGTTGCTTATGCATTTTCTCTTTCTTTTCCCTTCCCCTGAAACTCTGACAACCCTTATCAGCTTTCACTGGGACGAACTAATTTATAAGGACTGTCCGGCAAAAGTCCAGACATTGCTAATGTAACTAGAATGGTTTGTGCCATATTGATGTAATCTGGCAGCCAAGGAGAGTGGACTGGAATGCACATGCATGAACAGTGATGACTTCCCTGTACTAGTCAGTGGGGGAGCTAGATGCTGTTGAGCGAGCATGTGTACTGTGTGGCTGTCCTGTTCAAAATGACTGAGTGAGTAGAAAATCTGCATCATGTTTTACATTAAGCATAAACACTCCTCTGAAGAAACTATTTAGATGAATCAGAAGGCCACAGCTATGGGCAAATGGTGATTGGCAGCTTCATCATGATAACGTGCTCACTCATGCATCACGTCTTGTGCAGAGTTTTTTGGCAAAGCATCAAATCGCCTAGGCTGACACAGCCCATATTTGGTGCCTTGTGACTTCTGGTTTTTCCCAAAACTAAAAATCACCTTTGCAAAGGAAGAGATTTAAGAACATCAATGAGATTCAAGAAAATATGACAGGGCAGCTGATGATGATTCCAACAAAGCATTTTGCAGTGTTTTGAATGGTGGAAGACATGCTGGATGAACCGTGTGAGGTCCCAAAGTGCCTGTTTTGAAGGACACTAAGGCATCATTGTCTTATGTACAATGTTTCTTGTATCTTGTATCTTCTTCAATAAATGTCTCTATTTTTCAAACTACATGGCTGGATAATTTCTGGACAGGCAGGCACATTCGCTTTAAAGTAAAGCTAAAACATATTTAATCCCTTGCTGTTGGCGTGGGACAGATGTTTTGCTCCACACATGAGAAAAGAGAGAATGATGTAACTCTTCTAAAATTTGGTCATAGATCATAAATCTACTCAGCTAGTGGGGGATTTCCCATTTGGCCACACAAAGTGTTTAGCCTGCTATTATTTACTATATAAATAATAAATTGGACTAATATGAAGTCTTGTTGTTTTCTTTTTCCTGTCAAACTGTTTCTCCATCATTTACGGTCATTTGAATTTAATACAATAATTCTCACCAACAGTAGGTAAATATCAGACCCCCATCAACACGGCAGCATATGTACATGTGACTCATCTCCTCACACAACCACATCAAAATTGCAGCTAAACTCTTGAAAAACCATCACTCAGAACTGTCAGAAATCTAGTTGAATGGAAGTCTGACAACTATCACTTAAAGAAACCACATCCATCCAGATTAGTAGGAGGGGTGGGGACACAGGTCCTGCTGATCCTACATTCACTTGTGGTATATAAAAGTTCATGAGGGATATCTTGGGAGCAAGTAGTCCCAGCTTTATACCAGGACTCCCCAGTCCAGAGTTCCAGTGCTAAGAAGATAAATTCCTATAACTTCTTGCTACAAAACCAGCAGGGATTGAGTCGGTAGAAAAAACTGCTGGAGTCCCAAGCAGTTCCTCTTCAAGAACCCATACATGGACTTACTCAGACTCACTCCCTCTGAGCTCCTTTTGATCTACCAACAGCAACCAAATCTCAACTACAAGAGGAGGTGTGTTCAGACTACATACAGGGTGCACCTCGAGTACCCAGTGAGGGTAATAAGAGACTGTGCCACTGGACCCTACAGAACACCTACAACATGATAGGGAATCATAGCAGCTCTGCGTAGTACATAGTAACAAACACAGGGAGGTTTCCAAAATGAAACAAAGAAACATGGCCCAAATGAAAACTCCAGAAAAAGAACTAAACGTAAAGGGGATAAGCAATCTATTACATGCAGAGTTAAAAACACTGGTTATAAGGATGCTCAAGGAACTTAGTGAGGACCTCAACAGCATAAAAAAGATCCAGTCGAAAAATGAAGGCTGCGCTAATTGAAATAAAAAAGAACAATTTATAGTAAAACAACTGTAGAATGGATGAGGCCAAAAATCAAATCAATTACATGGACCACAAGGAAGCAAAAAACAACCAACAAGAACAAGAATAAGAAAAAAATTCCAAAAATCAAAGATAGTATAAGCAGAGCCTGGGGCAACTTCAAAAGTTCTAACATTCACATCATAGGGATTCCAGAAAAACAAGAGAAAGAGCAAGAAAATTGGAAATCTAGTTGAAAAAGTAATAAAAGAAAGGTTCCTAAACTTGGTGAAGGAAATAGACCTGCAATTCCAAGAAGCACAGAGAATCCCAAACAAGATGAATGCAAAGAGGCCCACTCCAAGACACAACAGTTAAATGTGGGGGTGACTTCCATTAAGTCCCCCCAAGTGCCACGGGTAAAAGTGAATATGGCTGAGACATAATGTGATCTGCTTAGGGAGGAGAAGTGAACTGTGGCCAGTTTCTCCAGGGAGACAAAGGGCAGCAGCAGCCAGTTTCTCCGAGGGTAAAAGGCCTCAAACCCCCACCTCCAGGGCTTTTTATTGGGTTGTAATACACAGGAATACAGGGTAGCAAGGATCAAACAATAGATAACATTTCAAAGAAATCTGAGGGCTTACTATGAGTCAGAATCTGTCAGGCAGAGAGTTTTAGAGTTTCCTGCTCAAACCCTTAACATATGAATGAAAGCACTCTTAGCAGAGCAGATTTCACAGGTTTATCAGCAAGTCTTTGTGATGCCAGATTTTTCCCCAGGACATGCTCTAGCAAGGCAAGGAGCTGCATCTCTCCCCATCAGGTATTCAGGCTTAAGGGGATTAGAGCCAGGAATTGCTTCTCCCAGAGAACGTGGAGACTCAGGCTATCTCAAAGCCGGAGCGGGGGCGAGAGTCCATTGCTCTTTGTTGCAGCCCCCTGAGTCCTTCCATGAAGGCCTCCCAAGTGATCAAGTCTGGCTTAGGTTGCCCCCCACTGTGAGGGGTCTTACCTGTCATTGACTTCCTACCAAGCTTTGGGTGCAGGGAGAGGAAACTGAGGCAGTATTTGCTACCAGAGACAAGCTTTGTCTCCTGCGGCTGGAGTTCCAGAGGTCGTCCCTCTTGCCCTTAGCCACAAGGGGTCAAGATACAATTCCTAAAACCAGGCAGAGCGGTCTACAACAGTTAAAATGCCAAAGGTTAAAGATAAAGAGAGAAACTTACAAGCAGCAAGAGAAAAGAAGTTAGTTAGCTACAGGGGAGTTCCCATAAGACTGTCGGTTGATTTCTCAAAATAAACTTTGTAGGCAAGAAGGGAGAGGGAACAAATATTCAGTCATGAAAAGCAGGGAACTACATCTAAGGTTGCTCTATCCAACAAAGCTATCATTTAGATTTGAAGGGCAGATAAGGAGCTTCCCAAACAAAAATAAGCTAGAAGAGTTTGTCATCACCAAACTATTCATATATGAAATTTTAAAGGGACTTATTTAAGAAAAAGAAAAAGGTCAAAACTATGAACAATAAAGTGGCAATAAATACATATCCATGAAAAATTGAATCTAAAAAACAACCTCAGCAAACAAGAACAGAGACAGAATCATGGATATGGAGAACATTTTGATGGTTGCCATATGGATGGGAGAATGAGTGAAGAGGTGAGAGGATTAAGAAGTAAAAATAGGTAGTCACAGAATAGCCATGGGAATGCAAAGTACAGCATAGGAAATCGAGTAGCCAAAGAACACGTGTGCATGGCATGTGGACATGAACAATGGTGTGGGAATTGTCTGGGGGAGTGTAGGGTATTGGCTGGAGGGGAGCAAAGGAAGAAAATTCAAACAGCTGTAGTAACATAATTTAATCATATAAAATATAATTTAAAATTTATCATTGAAGACAAGAAAAGTATTGAAAGATGGTAACATCATTGGTACTTTAAGAGAGTTATTTGAATATCATGGGATTGTGAAAGTTCCTTGGGAAGACTGATAAAATGTCTAAATACTTGGAGTACTGCTGTAAAATCGAAACAGAAATAGTGTGCCACGTCATGCCATGCGGTGTCTAAAGAACTAGTACATCATTAAAATGTAACTTAAATTGATTAAATGTTAAGACTCATTGTCCTGCTTTGGTCATCTCTTTCCAGCTGAAGCCTGTGTGGTGGATCCCCCCCCAACACACACGCTGTCCAGACCCCACTTCAGGCACAAAATACTTGTTCCTCTAGCTGCTGGGAGGGCTGCAAAGAGGGAGCCATTGGCACTGATCAAAACCGCCTCTGCCCACTAAAACTGCGGTGATCTTCTGGGGATCCTCCATCCTTCATCACATTCTGGAAATTGCCTTTAGGCAGAAAACTGGGGGCATTTTTTCCTACACTGCATGTTGCCCAATGTCTGCAAACAGAATTTTTGTATGTTTTGTCCCACTTTCTGACTGTTTATGGCATGGGCAATTTCCATTTCATCAACTACTTCACAGGTGAAAGAAGACATTGAACTGGGGGACATTATTTTCCACTATATGCCCTTCTATTGTCTTAGGTTTCTTTTTTATTTAAATAAATGTGTACAATTTTTATAATTTAAACAAAATAAAATGTTTTTATTTAAAGAGCTTTTAAAATAGGTAAGTATCATTGCCTTCTTTTACATCATTTCCCCTAGGATTTCTGGCAACTAGATGTGTATTGCCCTCTACCAAGGGCAGAGTGGAAAGGGCAATAGTTTGTGTTCTGCACTGGAAACGCGAGACAATTAAGTCATGTGAGGTAAGTCACTAATTTATCCGAGACTTACTTTCTCCTTCTGTGGAAATAGAATAAAATCCCTGGTTTTATATACTTTATAAAGTATATATAAAGTATCTTTGTAAAGTATATTAGAGTTTTTCTCTAATATAGAGTTTATCTCTAAACTCTTGTACAATTTTTACATTTTTAAGAACACCTCATATTCCCATTTTGAATTCTTGGGAGACATGGGAATAAGACCATTCTTGATTTGGATCCCAGCGCCTGTGTTCTAAGTGAGTAAACTTGATAAGTTTGCAACATCTCTGAACTTCATGATTCTCTACCTAACACTCAGTGACAATGATAATCACTTCCTAGCATTGTTATGAAATTAAATGTCAAAATATCTGTAAATTATTCCACTTAGTGCCTCATACAATGTGATTAATCAGTGAAGAGTAGCTATTGTTTTGGCCTTACCTGATACCGTGATCAATGCAGCACTTCATACCCCAGGAATGTCAACTATAATGATTCACACATACTCAGTGCTCAAAATACATGAAGGTGTTGTGGAATTGACAAAGTTGTGGAATTTTAAGAAGTTACTACTAATACTAACAATAAGTGATAATAGGCAACACTTCTAAGTCCGATTCTGGATCAGCTTTGGAGAAATGCTCTGTAAGAAATGTTTGATGCCTAACCTTTTTCATCTAAAAATTCAATTGGGAGAGACATTGTTTACCGAATAGCAACATCTGATCAATGAAAAATGTTTCGTTCATTTTGCTTTGCTCAACAAAAATTTCCATTTTTTCTTCAGAGACTTTTCACTGTATTTTCTTCACTGCACCTGTATTAATTAAATTAATCTCAGCCTCATTCCACAGAAACCACCCCTTTCCTAGCTAACGTGGCTCGTGTTTGTGTGCTCTGCATCAGAATGCAGAGCTCAGCAGGCCACAGCCCACGTGGCAGCCCCAGGGTCGTCGGGATGCAGCCTCCAACATCCCTGCACTGCCTCTGAGCTAAAAATGGCTGATGGGACTCCAGTAATGGCTTCTTTCTGTACTAGAAGGAGAGGGGAAAGGATGAAGGGCACAAAGGGTAAGAAGTTAGCCCCTCCAGGTGAATCAAACTCTTTAAAGAGCCTTTCCAGGGCTCTATGCATTGAATTTCACATACCCTGTGGTAAAGGAGAAGTGGTAAAATGTCACCTTTAGTCAAACACGCTGCTGCCCGAATACAATTTAGGTTCTGCTACTCAGGAGAAAAAGGAGAATGGATGTTATGCAAGTAGCTGGTAGTGTTTGTTATTGACCTCTTCCCTTTGCTCTCGTCTCTCGATCTTCTAAGTCTTCATTAGTGATTCCACTGGCAACTCCTTGAATGTTCTATAACTTGAATAATTTCTTTTTTCTTTCTGTAGGTCTTTCCCACTGTTTCACAAAGCCACTGCCTCCTCTTTCACGTTATCCATGCAGTGTTTTTTCCTAGTCTTATCTTGGTTACTTAATCATCCTATAGTTCTTTTCAAATGTCATTTTTATTCAATTCTAAACTGCTCACAGTATCCACTATTTTCTCTCTATACTCTCCAATTCTGCTCTATGACTCTATAATCTTTAACTGTACATTTTTCATATTTAATCCAGATGCTTTCCGGGTCATTGATCCTTTGTGATCTAGAAAACCTTAACCTGTGATATGATGTCTGCTATTCAGTTCAAAATATCCCACTGTTGAGAGGGTATACAAATGAAACAAGAGTCTCCATGTGTTGAAATTATTGAAGCTGAGTGATGGATATTGGATATGGGAAGGGAGGTTCATTATATCATGACTTCGAATTTTGTGCATGTTTCAAAATTTATGTAATGAGAAATAAAGAAAGAAACAATGGCTGGAATTTCTGTTTTGCATAAAGTCCTCCCTACAATTTCTTCAGGAAACTCTGGGAAGCTTCCAGTGCACTGGTCACCTCTGCTCCTGGGATCGTCCCTCACATTGGTACCACTATGCCATTCACTTCTTCCCATGTATGATTCTGTCTTTTCAACAAATTATACTAAAACACACATACACATTCCTTTCACACAGAGTAATTTGATAAGGTAGTTTTTATGAAGAGCTGTCAGCCATATAGAGTGCTCATATCACACATTGCAAAAAATATAAAATCATGCATTTTTCTTCATTCCTGAGAGCAGTGTGTGGCATTTTAATTTAGTTCTTCTTGAGAAGTAAACAGAAGTTCAGCATAGTCTCTTTCCCCTCCTCCCCCTTTGCTGAAGTACAGACCCGAATCGCAGAGCCTAACCAGCCATCATGGACAGGAGGCTCAGCCATTAGATGACCCAGCATCAGGCTGGAAGGAGCCTGAGTGCCCAAAAAGCGGGGACCACCATATTGGTTCTGGACTGTCTCCCTTTGGTTTTGTGTACAATTGCAAGAAATATAAAAACCAAGATTGCTCTATCCAGCAAAACTTTCATTTAGAATGGAAGGACAGATAAAGTGCTTCTCATATAAGATCAAATTCAAGGAGTTCATCATCACCAAGCCCTTATTATATGAAATGTTAAAGGGACTTACCTAAGAAAAAGAAGTTAAAAAAACATGAACAGTGAAAGGACAACAAACTCACAGTTATTAACAACCACACCTAAAACAAAAGCAAACTAAAAGGATAGCTAGATCAGGAGTGGAAATCTAGAAATGAAGATCTCAAGGAGGGTTAGCAACAGGGGAGTGGGAGGAGAAGGGGGGAGAAAGTACAGAAAATAAGTAGCATAGACAGTAGATAGAAAATAGATGGGGGGCAAGAATAGTAGGGGAAATAGAGAATCTAAAGAACTTGAGACACATGGTCATAAACTAAAGGGGGGTAATGGTGGGGATGGGGGGTAGGGTGAAGGGGAATGAGGGGGGGGTAATAGAACAACTGTAATGGCATAATCATTAAAAAATAAATTAAAAAAAAAGAAATATAAAGACCCATCTTATAGAAGCCATTGTAATGTGCTATGTGTATGTTTTTTTTTCTGTTACAAGTTGCCAAACTATATCCTAATTGCTATACTTACCAAACAATTTTCTTTTTTCCAAACAAGTACAATTCTGAGCCTAAGAGAAATTCTACTGCCAGATATTAATAATTTATTGTTTTCTTTACCTCATTATACCTACTTCCTGTGTTCAGTCTCAGGTACAGCTATGAACCCTTCTTCTCTCCTTGACTGCTTATTGTCTCAACCACTACAATATATAAAAATCTCTTGTGGAGGTTAAATCCAGATGGTTTAAATATTACATTAAAAGAAGTATATTTTGGCTGTTTTAGATCTCCATTGTCACTAACAAATCACTCCAAAACATTGCGGTGAAGACAGCAGTGTTTTATTGTTTCTTATAATTCAGTGGGTTTATAGGGATCAAGTGGATGGTTCTTTGGTTCCACACAGTGTAGCTAAGGTCACTCAGGAGGCTACATTTAGCTGGAAAAGATGCTGTGGCCAGAACGTCCACCACAGCCTCTCACCCTCTGGCCTTTCATGATTTTGTTGCATAGCCAGAGTGTCCTTACGTGATGGCTGGCTTCCAAGAATGGGTCTTACGAGAGAACAAACCCCGAAGGACCAGAACTTATGAAGCCTCTCCTTGCACAGTACTTGTTAATTTCCAGTTAGCCCAAACTTACAGGTGAGGAAAGTGAGCACAGGGAATTTTATTGATTTATCCAGAGTTACAGATTTAGTAAGTAGTAGAGTTGGGACTTAAAACTAGTTAGGCTGACTCCACACTGAGCAAATGCAATTCTGGCTGGGGCTGAGAAGTTTGTAACTTGATTATTGTCTGTTTTGCATATGTATGCTTTGGCTCTCCAATCACTTCCAATTAAAAAAAACCACAAAAGCAGCATATTGTGCAGCTTTCCGGGGCAAAACTATGAGTGTGTTTTGAAATTTATAAAACAGTATACAAATGCCAAAAGAGGTTGTGAGAGTTGACTTATCTTAGCATATCCTCCACACTGCTGACAGAGTCACTGTGACACACAATAGCTGCATACAATGTGGCTGGATTCTGTGTCCCCAGGAGCTAGCCCTCCTCCTGGCAGTTGAATTTCCAGGCATAACTCTGTCTCTCTAAGGGCTAAAGATTCACTCTTCTTGCAAAGAAAGTAGGAGATACATAGAGACGTGTTGCTGGTTGAGTTTGTATGAAATCATCACCTCATTTCAATGCCATCAGAGAAGTCTGAAGGGTACTCATGAGACACTTTTAGCATTTTTTATGAGAACCGTTTCAGTTCACATCATTATGCCAAGGAGGCAATGAACTCAAATCAATTGTTTTAGTTCGTAAATGAAGCCCAGAATGCACTGTAATATAATTTACTTTGCACAAATATCACAAAATGCTTCACAGGTAGTTATGTTTAATGTAGAAAAACACAAACTCTGAATCTGAAAATTTGTTATGGAGATTGCATTTGCAAAAGTGGTGGGTGAGTTTGCAAAGACTGGGGAAATACACATTTCACAAGTAGGTCTCTTGTTTAATTAAAGGAAAGATGGGGAATTTTGAAAAGGGCTTGAAAATGACAGGAGATTCTTATAGGAAATCAGGTTCCTATTGTGTTTTGGTCTAAAACCTACTACCTACACACAATTAAATTTAGTATATTAATTACACGAACATTTAATATCTTTTAACCTTTTGTGTGTGTGTACTAGTTTGATTTTCTGTGTAAAGTGACAGGGCCTAAGTTTTCTGTCCCTCCCTTCTCTGCCACCTCCAACTGCCACTCTTTTTCCAGTTCCCTCGGAACCCGTGCTGTCCCTTAGACACAACAGGCTTACTCCTCTTCCCTCTGCCTGGAACATCTTTCCCTCAGCTGTGTGCACACCGACTCTCTTACCTGTCAAATCTTCGCTTAAATTTCACCTTCTGCATAAGGCCTCAGTGAGAATTGCACCCCATCACCATTCTCAGTATCCTCAATGTCCTTCGTCTACTCTTCTATGTAATATAATTTATTCTGATATACAACCGTATTTACTGCCCTCTTTATTGTTTGTTTCCATCTCTGCCATGTCCAACTAGAAAGCTCTACAATGCCTGAAACTTTTTCAGTTTGCTGAGTGACATATCTCAAGAGATACCACAATATTATTTGAATAAGCAATAAAGCTCTCAATTGTGCAATGCTCTTAAATAATCCTTTCGGGACTACACTGGTGTTCAGATTTGTATTGCTATGTATTTATAACACAGAATAATGCCTAACAGAATGAGAAATGAAGTATAAGGTGTGTGTGTGTTGGGGGAAATTGGAGAAAGGGTATGTGCCAAAGAAATCGATGTACAAATGCTCTAATGCCACAGTTCTTGTTCGAGATTTTCAAGTAACAGTCCTAAAAATTGTGTGAGCTGCAGGAACAGGGCTAAGAATGAGCGGTATGGCAGAATTCATTGTGACTTGCATCACTTTAAAATGAAGCCCTACTCTCAAAATTTTGACTGTCAAAATTGTTATTTGCAGATATTTTTAAAAATACAGATCTAGTAACTATTTTACATTTTTAAGATTTAGTTAGCAATACGTTTGCGCACCCTGAAACAAGAATTGTGTCAAATAGGCCTCATCTCATGTTCAAACACTTCAAGTGGTTAGTGCAAACTATAACGCCGTGATGAGCGTGATCTGTTAGCTCTACCCAGCCTTGGAACAAATGGGCACCAAGACTGATTGGCGATGTCTGCCACGGCCATGGGAAAAGGGAGCATGACATCTCACATCCGGGCCTAAAAGATTGCTGGCTGAAGTGCCTTTTAGTGGTGTCTTTCTCTGTGAAAGACAAAGTATTGTTACCAGAAATTCTGGGACAGGGAAATTTCAAGTGAATATATTGTGGGTCATTACTGGCATAAAGGCAAACAATGGCAATAATGCCCCAGTGAAGATAAAAATCAGTTGGAATTTTTATGTTAATATATGGGATTACTCATATATATTGCCTACACATGAGGTTTCTTTCCACCTCATTGAAGTACATCTAAAAAATGACCAAAAGACAGGAGATATGTGTGTGCATGTGTTTCTTTTTTTACTTGCTTATTATCCATTTCCCCACCTAGGCTCTATGTTCATAATGGCAGGAACCCCTCTGATCTGTTCATAGTCTGTAGAATATAATAGGAAATCATTAAATAAATTTTAAATGCATGAGTTGTATTAAGGCTGGCACTTTTTGCAGCATGATTCAAAGAGGACATACTAACATTTTGTTGGGAAAATAGTGACAAGAAAATCATCACTTTGGTTCATTTCTTGTTCCTTTCAAGAATTCTAGTGTCGTTGCAATTATACAAATATATTTAAAAACAAACCACAGACCTATTTTCCTAATAGTCACAGTTTTTGATTTTTTGCTGAGATGTACCATCTACACATGGTTTTCTGCTCTAGCCAACCAGGTATAGCATCATTTAGGTCTTAGTTTAGATAATTTTAAGTGATATTCCTAAGCAATTAATTACTTAAGAAATAAGAAACATTTAAATATTTGTCAAACTCAAGGCAAATCCTAGTAAAACTAACAATAGGATTGTATTTGGCAAACATAGAAAAGAAGCAAATAAAATAGAGCTCACAAAGCAAAACCAATACAAAGTCACTGGGAGGAAAAGAAATAGAGAAGGTATAAAGTAATAGGACTATAGTTAAGTCTGTTGATTGTGACATGTATATGAGGTTTAAACTCCCCTATTTACAGTGAAAGAAACAAGAAACAAAATCAGAAACAAAAGGAACAATAATAATATCGAAGTGGATCTCAAGGAGAAGAAAAGCATTGAATGGGACAGTGGGTAATTCTAGCCTCTTGATAAAAATCCAGTCTGATAGGCAAATAGTAATATATCTTCATGCACATGAAATAGAGCAACACAAATATTAGAAATAATTTGACATGTAAACAATTAGAGTGAGATGCTTTAGCTTAGTACTTTCAGACTGTGACAAATCTTACATGAAATACTTAAGCACAAATACTTAGAACAATATAAATTTATACTCACAAAAAATATATATATTTTGTCAATTTGAGAAATGTTTATAAAACTTAATCACATTCAAAGCCATGCAAAAAACTCAACTGTTAAAAAAAATCAGATGAACCAGCTTACATCCTTTTGTCCAAGAATAAACAAAACCAGAAATTAATTAAGATTACATTAAATAGCAATTTAGTTAAAGAAAGAATTCAAAATGCAATTAAAATGTCTTTAGAACATAATTAAACTAAGAATAATATGTGTCAAAGTTTCTAGAAGAGTCTAATATACATAACAAATTTAAATTTATATCCTAGGTGCTATCATTTAAGGAAAATAAAGTGAATGATAAAAGAATTTCATTTAAGAAGTTACAGAGATTTAAAGAAAGCAGCCCTATGGAAAACAGGTAAATGGAAAGTTATAAATTAGTAAACAGCAAGTATATGAAGTGAATAGATAAAATATGTAGATTTTAATTGACCTCTTTAGAAAATACAAATATTAGAAGGAAAATTATTAGAAAATAAAGTAAGTATAAAAACACATATAAGAAATATTTTAACTTTACATAATGTAATACATAATTACATACAAATATATTGGGATGTTCTAATTTTGTGAGAAACATATAAATCAGAGTGAAAATTTTGAAATATGTATTACATAGGTAGGTATTATAAATCACCTTCACTAGAAAAGTTTTATAAGCAAGTTCTTCTGAGTTTGCAAGAAAACATTCATTACAGTTACACAAAACATTCCACAACCTTAAAAATGCAATAGAGACAAACTAAATAATTTTTAAATGTTATCTTCAGACTGAAAGAAAAAGTGTTCAAGAAACAAGTGCAGAAAAACTCAGTGATAATATAGACACTGGTAGTGATAATATAACACAATTCAATAACAATATACAAAGATTCCATATTTATACCACATTTAATAATTTTTCCACTCCAATTTTATAGGATTCATTCCCAGGAATGCAAAGTGGTTTAATATTTGGGAAGATGTTAATGGGTTTCACTAGAATCATTTGAAGATGATTTGATTGCACATAATACAATCCAAACCATTTTCTTCAGTATTGTTAAGATGTTTCAAATATTTCAAATTAACTTTTTACTTTAAGGTAATTCCAATGAACTCAAATGTTTTTGTTTTACTTAATAGGAAATACTGATTCCACATGTCTTTAACAAAAGTAAACAAATCAGCATAACTAAAGCATTAATCATAAAGAACATACTCTGGTGTAATACACATTTTAGGGTCTTACAGAACCACAGTAATTGAAGTGCTGTTTTCTGTGTATCAGAACTGAATATCAGAATAAGGAACGGAACAGACAGCACTAAAGCTTATATGCTAGTATATGTAAAATATTAACTTATCATAAGGAGTATCACATAGGAATGTAAAAGAGATTTGATGAGAGTGTTAAATGTTTAATTATATAACAATTTTCAAGGAACTGTGAGTGAGCATCGAAAAAGGGCTTGACATGCAGAGGCATCTAAGTTTGAAGGCAATGTGTGAGCTCACACAACAGGAGAGCTATAGGATTGACCAAACAACGATTTGACATCATCTGTATGGCAAAAGACTAAACATCTTAAATGGAGAGTGGCAAGGTACTCAGAATCTGATATAACAGGCAAAGATCAATATTTTTAATTTAGAAGAAAGGGTTACAGGTTATTAAGAAAGTAGCATAGACAGTAGGTAGAAAATAGACGGGGGGTCAAGAATAGTATGGGAAATACAGAATCTAAAGAACTTGTGACACATGGACATAAACTAAAGGGGGGGATGGGGGAGGGGTGTGCAAGATGGAGGGGAGTGAAGGGGGGAAGAGGACAACTGTAATGGCATAACCAATAAAATATATTTTAAAAATAAAGATAAAAAAAGAAAGAAGTATTACTCCATTAGGAAAATACCAAAGAACATATAAAATATGTCTTAACCTCATTAGAAACAAATATATGGAAATTAATATAACAAAAGCCTTAATTCACATCAATTAAATAGGTTTTAAAAATTATACTGTCCGGTGCTAGCAAAGGGGTGAATAAAATCTGTACTTTCTCACAGCTTAGGTACTAAACTAACTTAGCTGAGGGTCTAACACTTCATACAGATATGAATAGGAATAAAAGCATAGAAAAGAATTTGGGTAGAAATATAACAATGTACAATAAAATTTCTCTCTTAGCTGTGGGAATTCATAAGTTTTCAAATAATTTTTAGTTATTAGTAGTCTTTAATAAGTGTTCTAGTAAGTCTTTCATTTTAAATAGTCTTTATAATGTTCTGTACTGTCCAAAATTTTATACAAAATTAACCCCATAATTAAACTAAATGGGTAATTAAAATATATAATTCATGTATTGGTAAATAAAAAGCAACATTAAAGAAATATATCTACCCTATGATTTCATGTATATAAAGAAATCTTTAAAAGTTATAAAAATAATGGAAAGTAACATCAAAAACTTTAACAGTGGTTTCTTCTAGATCCTTTAAGTGAATTTTTTTCTTTTACATTTTGTATACTTCATTTTTTCTTTTGAGCATGTATTCCTTTCATCATCAGAAAAAATAAACTCAAACTCATACCAGTTGGATAAAGTCAATTCAATTTGTAATAACCTGATTTATAAATTTGAGGCTGGTGTTTTGCACAGTTTGAGGTGTTCCTTTGTACAGCTTCCTTTTTTTTAAAAGATTTTATTTATTTATGTTTTAGAGGGGAAAGGAAGGAGAGAGGGAGAGAAACATCAATGTACGGTTGCCTTTCGTGCGACCCCGGCTGGGAACTGGCCTGCAGGGAACCAGCCTGCAACCTAGGCATGTGCCCTGACTGGGAATCGAACCTCGAATGTCTGGTTCACAGGCCCACGCTCAATCCACTGAGCTACACCAGCCAAGCTGTACAGCTTCCTTTTTAATGTTAAGAAAGCTAACCAGAATGTCTTTCTTAGGCTTATATAGCATGAATGGCATTCAAGACTTGATGTAACAGACATTATTTACCTGTATAATAAAACTGTTTTTAAGTAATTATATTCTGATTAGTTTTAATGTTCAAATATACTAATCAGAGCATTTCTATGTAGATCTTTGTTTCTTTTTTATTGTGCATATCCTCCTTTACTATGTAATTACTTTTATTGTTCTTCTCTTATAGTTGTCTCCATTTTCCTCCTTTATTCCAATAAAGAGATTACATTTTTATCAGTCTATTTTGTTGTCAACATAAAATTCTCACCCTGGTTCCATTGGGTTTGACTTGAGGTCTATCTGCTTTTCAATGGATAGCCCTGGGAAAATTCCAAGGTAGAGGAAAGAGCAGCGGGCTCTAATTAGCATTTATATGACGTGATGCTAGAGAGCTAATGATAACTCTATAATTAGTTGGGTATGCATAAAACCAGAATAGCCCATTAAAAACTTACCACATTTATTTGTGGGGCTTTCCTGCTGCCGCTCTAGTCTAGAGGATTCTGCTTGGTTATTATCACTGTGTTGTTAACACCAAAACTAATTATGATGGAAATCCTGGGGCTCAGATTACAGTGATAATGTTAAAAGAAATGAAGCTTGCTTTTTTGGAAACATTCTCTTTTGTCTGTGCCTGAGTGTCCACTTTTTTTATTGAGTTGATTGACCTTTTATTGTTGAGTTTTTATAATTCTTTAAATTATTTGGATACAAGTCTTTGGTCAGATATATGTACACAAATATTTTTCCTCAATGGATCACCTTTCCATTTTCTTAAAAATGTTGCTTAACAATAAGAAAACATCAACGTTGTTGGAGATTGTTATCTTTTTATTTCACAATTGGTGCTTTTACCTAGTATCTAATACATTTTTGGTTACCGCAGGGTCATGAAGTTTTCCTTCTGTGTTTTCCAGGAAGGTTAGGGTTTTAGACTTTACATATAGGGTTCATTTTAATGTGATGTTGGATTAAAGTTTATTAATTTCAATAGATATTCAGTTGCTTAGCACATTTGTTGAAAAAAATTTTCCTTCATTCAGTCGAAATGATATCTTTGTTAAAAATATTTGAATATATATTTGCATATATGTGTACCTATAAAGGATAAGGGGAAAGTAGGTTTACAGTTGTATGTAAAACACAATTTATTCTTGTATTATTTTATTAATAATTGTATTTTTCCATAGGAACAACTGTAAACCTACTTTTGCCCCACTCCATATGCACATGTGTGTCTATATATACACACATATATAGACACATACATGTATACACACACACATATATATTCTATTTATGGAACCTCTATTCTGTTCTGTTGATCTGTAGGTTTATCTTTACATCACTGCAGTGCTTTCAGGATTACTATAGCTATGTACTAAATCTTGAAATTAGGTAGTGTGCATCCTCTAATTTTGTTCTTCTGCAAGACTATTTTGACTATTCTAAATGTTTTGCTTCTCCATATAAATTTTCTAAATGTTTTGCTTCTCCATATAAATTTTAGAATCAGCCCATTAACAAGAAAAAAAAGCTTGCTTGAAGTATGATTGAGATTTTATCAAATACATTGATCAATCTGAAAAAATGAATATTTTAATAGATTTGAATCTTCCAATTCTTGAAAATGATTTATCTCTGTTTACTTTGATATTCTTTTAATGCCTCTTAATAGGGCCCTTTATTTAGTTTTACTTATAGAAGTCTTACACCATTTTTGTTAAATTTCTCCCTAAACAGTTAATGTTCTGGATTCTATTGTAAATGATCTTAGTTTGAATTTCATTTTTTGTTTATTTGTTGCTAATATATACAGATAAAAAATACAAATTCACTTGGTTTTGGTATTTTTTAGAAATTATTCCTTAGTATTTTCTATGTAGACAATCATATAGTTTACGGATAGGAAAATTTTTACTTCTATCCTTCCATCTTCTGTTTTAAAAATAAAAATCTTTTGGTTTTTTCTTGCTTCATTGTACTGGCTGAGAACTGTGGTGCAATGTCCATTAAAAGTTTTGAAAATAGAAATTTTTACTTTTATTCCCAGTCGTAAGGGGCAAATATTCCATCTTTTACAGTAAATATGCTGGCTTTAGATATTGAAGATGCATACACAGACATGCACAAATATATACAATTTAATGTTATGGAAAAACATATTCAGTCAATAAGGTAAATAATTTATTCATTTGAATTCTTATTCATATATTTAAATATTACTCCTAAAGCATTAATATAACTTTAATAAAATGATACATATTAATTTATTACTTTAGTCCACCAACTGAAACATTAAACTTTGAGCCTTTAATGAAGTAAGGTATTTGGACTAGTATTTTGAGGGGATGCAGCAGTAAGAGTACCAGAGAGAGGTCATTCCCAAAACCTTTTTTTGTATTATTTTTAAATTGAAAAAACATACAATCGTTATCTGAAAGTTAAAATTAGAATAACAACTAACAAAGATATTGACTGACGGGAATATTGCATATTTCTGTAGAATATCACTATTTTAAGGAACTCAGTAAGTTTATCTCCCAGCTACAAATATCCCCATTTTGATTATCTCATTTGCCGCCATAGAGAAAATCTCTCGTAAGACTTTTCTGTACTCTGAATCCCCATTCATTGCCAGGAAACTTTGGTGCTGGTTGTGATACAGTTTCAGTGACCCTGATAGTATCTCCAACAGATTCAGGGAGTCCTATCTTTACCATGAACTTACACTCCGGCCACAGCTCTGGGAGGGTCTGATTTGAACCCATGAAAGCTACTTGAGTGGTTCCTTTCCCTTTACGTCCTTCAGTTTGTTTATTGGATGTGAAAGGTGGGGGTTGGAAGCTGAACTCATAGCCATTACTAAAAGTATTTGGAGATACAAATTCCTGTCTTATATAGAAGTGTTTTAAGCTCTATTTATACAGAACTTTAACTTTAAAAACAAAGCCTGAAAAATAGTTCTACTGAGGAGTCAGAAGCACGTCAGGAATACCTTCATTTTGGTGGACCCCTGACATCCAGAGACTCGACAGGCTCAGGCACTAGTTTTATATCTGAGAACAAAGAATGGAAATTCTTTTATAAAGTTAAGAATCCCTTTGTTCACAAAATAATCACATCCTATTTTATCTGTTTTGCAGGTTTATATTTTTGTATTCTGGGTCTAGTTAAAACCAAGCATACCTGTGATAAAAACAAAAGTATACTGCTTTGTTCCACAGTACTTTTAAGCCTGCTGTTTCATATGATCAAAATACAGGGCAGCATACAAATGCATTCATTGTATGTGGAAACTCTTAATGTGTGTTGGGAAGATGATTTCTTTCCATGCTCAGCTCCTGCAAAGCTACTCTCTCACCCCCGCCTGACTTCACCTCACACCTCTGTTTGCTTTCTGCTCTAATTATGCTTTCACTACAACCAACTTTTCACCTTGCCTCGCATTGCTATCCTCTTTCATATCTCCATAGTGTTGCAATAGCTGTTTCTGCCACCTAAAATGTCCTTTCCACTGATTAAATCTAACTCGTTCTTAAGATCTAACGTAAATGCTTCTCGTCTCTGAAGCTGCCTCTGAATTGCTTGCCATTACTGGGAGTCCCCACCATGCCATATGCCCATTTTTATTAGGGCATTTACAAAATGAGAGCTTAGCTCTTCCAGTGGCTCACGTGTGTCGGGGAGAATAAGCAGGTCCATAGTCTTTACGTTCTGAATGTTGAGGACGAAGCAAGTGCTTAGGAACTGCTGGCTGGCTGACTAAGTGAGTGAATGAGTGAATTTTCAACTTCCCTTTGTTCTGCTTTCTTGAACTCTTTTTCTTTGTTCTAAGTATTTTTCTCATGGCACTTAATATATTTTAACATATTATATAATTGTCTTATTTATTGTCAGTGTTCTCCCATTAAGATAGGGTGTCTATCTTTAGTATGCATTAAGACTTGTTTAAGAAAAGGGTAAAATAAGTAAATCTTGTCACACATTTTTTCTTCTAGTTTCCTCTTTATTATTGTTCAAGGACAGTTGTCTCCATGTCCCCACCACCAGTTCCCGCCACCCCATCCACCTCCATCCCCCACCCTCATTCCTACCCCCTTTTTACTTTGTCCATGAATCCTTTATACATGTTCCTTGATGTTCAAGGACATAATCTCACGTCCTTGATTTTTGTGATTTAGGAAGTAAGCTGAATTCAGTATTACCTTTATTCCTAGTTTCCCATAAACCTGGCACTTTTGTCTGAAATTCCTCGCCATCTGAATAGATTCTTCATGATAAGGTTTTGAGTTGGTTGTTAAATATTTAACTATTAGGTAAATATTATCGCCTTTTATCAGCCTAAACAAGTTAACCCAAATAATTTTATCAGATTGGCCCTAGGAAAGAACACTGCAAAGGGAAAACATTCATTCATCCACCTGTCTGTGTGCCTTTGTTCACCAGGTTGGACGTATTCATTACCCTAATAGAGCTTTCGGCTACTGCTGAGATCCTCAAACATTCAGTGTTTGAATCATGCTTACAAATGCTAGAAAAAACCTTTAAAATGATCATAATACAATCACCACCATAGTGTAAGACTGCAATTCTATGAAAGTGCCCACAATGATCATATACTTCATTTGTCTACCTTCAGCATCACAACTCTGTTTTATGAAAACTGTTCAGTTATCTAAACTAAGTTCTGTGCTTAAAGAAACAAAGTTCTCACACCACCCAGGAACATCATGCCTTCCATGATGTCAGTTTGACTTCATAGTTCGGTGCTCATCTCCTGCTCCCTCACATTATACACCTTTCACAAACTGTTCAACAAATTGTTCTACCTTTCATAAGCCACTGCACGAGAGATTTAGTTATAAGGATAAATTACATAGTTTTATACAAATTGGGAGGAATTCTAACAATACCTGTTGGGAACCTCTCTGCCTGGTTTCAGGAGTTGTAACTGGCCCCCATGGCTAAGGCTGAGTGAGCCACCTCTGGAATACAAGCCACTAAGGAGACAAAGCTTGTCTCTGGTAGCAAATGCTGCTTCTGTTTCATCCCCTACCCCCAATGCTTGGTCGGTTAGTCAAAGATGGGTAAGACCCCTCAGAGAGGGTGCAACCTAACCCAGACACAATCACTTGGGGAGCAATCATGGAAGGACTCAGGGGGCTGCAACAAAGAGGGAATGATGGACCCTCGCCCCCCCTGACTATTCTGACATGGCCCAAGTCCCCATGTCCACTGGGAGAAGTGCTTCCTGGCTCGAATCCACTTAAGCCTGAAAACCTATGATGGGGGAGGTGGTGCAGCCCCTTGCAGACTAGAGCGGGATCTGGGGTGATCAGGAATAAGAAAGAGTTGCTAAAAGTCCTGTGAAGCCTGCTTTTCTAAGAGTGCTTTCATTCATATGATCAGGGTCCGAGCAGGAAATGAGTATGTCTCCCAAAGTTTCTGCAACCCCTCTTAACTGACAGATGCTGACTCAGACTAAGCCCTCAGATTTCTTTGAAATCTTATCTACTGCTTGATCCTCACTGCCTGTATTTCTGTGTATTACAACCCAAAAAAAGCCTTTGAGGAAGGGGCTCTTAGCCTTTCTCCTCTGAGAGATTGGCCACCTCTCCTCCCCAAGCAGATCATGTCTTGGTAGTTTCACTTTCATCTGTGGTGGACGAGGGGATTTGCTGGCAAAGTTGCACCTACAAATACCAGATTCTGGACCGTGACAAAGTTTACCATGGGAAGGAATAAAGGAACATGTCTGCTCCGTGGAAGGATGTGTGTGGTTGGCAGGAATATGAGGGTTCTATGTAGCTGTCAGACAGCACGAAGGCCCTACAAATAAAGAAAGATGGGGGTGCTATCAAACAAAGACACGTCCACCTCACAAGTGAGTCCAAGTGAGCCCAACTTCAGGATCTCCTGGCATTTTCTGAAGTGCTATTGAATCATGGTTATGATCACTGTCACTTGCACTCAGGATTTAATATATTGTTAACATAGTGTACAACCATATGTCCATTCTCATATTTGTTCCTCTGGATACAAGAATTCCCCAAACAATCTTCCAGAACTAGTAAAATCTTTTTTACTCCACCTCCTTTCTTCCTTCCCTTAGACAGGGTTCTAATTGTTCCCAGCAACCACTGCTTTTTAAGTCACATGTTTCAATTCCTTTATGAGCTACCTCTGTTTATACTCACTTCCTTCCCAGTGGCATTTCTTTCTGAGTATAAATATTGTGTTAATCAAGGTCTGTTTTTCTCCCCTAAATATAGCATCTCATTTCATTCTTTCTCATAGCAGCAGTTCTCCAATTCTAGTTGACACATGCACACACACATATATATATACACACACATACATACATACAGTCATACCTCAGTTCTTGTCAGCTTCAGAATTTGTCAAACCCCGTACTCATCACATTTTCATGAGAAAAAATGTTTTAGCACTGGGCACCTACCTGCTCAGGACTCATCACACTTGCTCGATATTGTATGAATCGTGATGCTACCCCACAGGAGAAAATGCTTTGCCATTCAGTTGTTGGTTTCAACACTCACCACAAGTTCCAGAACAAATTAACTACATGTACCAAGGTACCACTGTAATATATATAGATATAGATATAGATATAGATATAGATATAGATATAGATATAGATATAGATATATATATAGATATAGATATAGATATAGATATAGATAGAGATAGATAGATAGATAGAGAGAGAGAGAGAGAGAGAGACTGTCTAGAAAAAGTCCAGCCATTGTTAATATAATGAGAATGGTTTGCCCAACATTGATGTAACCTGGCAGCCAAGGAGAGTGCACTGGAATGTACGTGTGTGAACAATGACAACTTCACTGTACTAGTCAGTGGGGGCAGTAGATGCCATTGATTGAGAATGTATATTCTTTGGCTGTCACATTCAGAATAACTGAGTGAATAGAGAAATAAATCTGTATCAAATTTTATGTTAAGTTTGAACATTCCTCCAAAGAAACTGCTTGGATGATTCAGAAGGCTCCAGTTATGGGCAACTGGTGATTGGCAGCTTCATCATGGGCCAATGTGCCCACTCATGCATCAGATCCTGTGCAGAATTTTTTGGTGAACCATCAAAACATCCAGGTGACTCAGCTCCCCAACAGCACAGATTTGGCATGCTGAAACTTCTGGCTTTCCCCCAAAATAAAATAACCTTTGAAAGGGAAGGAATTTCAGACCATAGATGAGATTCTGCAAAATATGACAGAGCAGTTGCTGGAGATTGAGAGAACTGTGTGAGGTCCCAAGGTGCCTACTATGAAGGGGAATGAGGCATCATTGTCCTACATGTAGTATTTGTTATATCTTGTGTCATTTTCACTAAATGTCTCTATTTTTCATATTATGTGGCTGGATACCTTCAGGACAGACCTCATATGTTTGTGGTTATATGGACTCAGAATCACTGTGTAGCACAGTTAGCAAGAGATATTCCTAAAACATAAGGACTCTCAAATCTTTGAAAGTAAAAGAATATAAGAAGATATACCAGGAAATTATAACAAAAAGACAGCTGATTAACTCTTTTCATGTGCTATATGCATAAAAAGACACGCCCTATAATGTTCAAAGTGCAATGTGAATGTTCATAATAAACCAATCTATGAATTGATATATTCATAATGAATACTCTACACCAGAGTCAAGTGAATATAGCACAAATGAATATATATATATATATATATATATATATATATATATATATATTTACATGGACAAATCCTCAAGATAAAGCTTGGCAAAAGATAAAAATCACCAAAAATATATAAGTAGGATTTAATTTACATGTAAAATGGTTGATTAAGAATATGAGGACATTGATATAACTGGGAAAAGGGTATGGAGATAATTAACTCCAAACAATCAAATGTGTAGTTGTCTCAGAGTGGGATGTGTGGAGAGAAGGTGATGAGATCAGTGAGGGGCACACAGAGGCTTCAAAATATTGGCCACACTTTCTAAAGGAACATATGGAAGGGGGATACGTGGATCTCATTATACTATCATTCTTTACACTTTTATATAGTATAAATATAATTTTGTGCATATTTAATAATTAATAAAATAATTTAAATCAAAACAGTAATAATACCATAAATAAAAGAAATGGGAAAGCATTAAATTGTATTCTTACTTAGCATAATGGCTAGACTAAAATTTCACAATTGCTTATTCTGAAGAAGTAAATATACCTTGGATGCTTTCTTGTGAAGTATAAAATCTGTAACTAATCACAGATTTTCTGAAAGTTGCCATGTGGCTTTCTTGTGTCATCTTGTTCTATTAATGACATA
Source organism: Artibeus jamaicensis (assembly GCF_021234435.1). NCBI lineage: Eukaryota > Metazoa > Chordata > Mammalia > Chiroptera > Phyllostomidae > Artibeus > Artibeus jamaicensis. The sequence goes on from NW_026521883.1 coordinate 23,759,132, forward strand.
ATAATTAAATATTAATAACATTCATAAATGGTTAAACACATTTAATCATTCAATTTGCTTAGAAATTTCTGTGCAATGTACACACACAGAGCATATTTTAAGGAACATTTTATGTTTGGTGTGTTTTATATGTGTTTGCATGTGTGCGTGTCTGATTTCTCTGTAAGACACGCAGAGAGATAGAGAAATTCATGCATCAATCACGACTAACTTGTCTCTAATTGTTTTTCACTTTTCTTCCTTAGTAACATTTAAATTCATTTTCTTTTTCTCATTCTCATGGTCTTTACCTTGGTCGGACCCTCATCTTCTCTTGTTTTTACTATTTTAGTAAGCATTTTACTATTTCTACAAGTGTTCTCCATGTCCATCTCTTTCTTTGCCAATTCAGCTTTCATGGGACTTGTAGTTCAGACTGGTCATTCTAACAACACAAATCCTGCCCTAAATTCCTAATTTCCTGTAGAACGTAAAGTCCTCAGAATGACATGAAAGTCTCTTAAAAAAATCAAGGCGCAGCCTATTTTTCAAGTTTTATACAAATGTTGTGCTTCAGCTTTACCAAAGTATGTCTACTTCCCCTGATGTGTCACCCACTTCAGGCAAGGAGATCTTTGCATAGGTTCTTCCCTCCTGGTAACTAACTGCCATTTGTGCACCCTTCACAAACCTGTATCTATTCTCTAACTTGGCTTCATTGGTACCTTATTTATCCTCATTCTTCAGACCTTATGCCATCCCCTCCCATATGTAAGCACTTTCCCCCCTGTACTTCTGTATTTTATGGGACATATTTCTGTCACAGATTTTTAATAATATAGTGGAATCACACTCCTTTGTTAGTCTCTGCCTCTTTAGACTTTGTGCACCTTGAGAGAGAAGACTGAAGTTTATTTCTGTTTGTACTTCTAGATCTAAAACCTTATCTGGAAAATATTGCTGAATAATAAGATAATCAAGATAATGAAACCAATGACGAGGGAATATACAGGTGACAGAAGTTGGGCTGAACATAGGAATGAAGAGACATCCTGATCTACAAGCTAGAAAGTAAGAAAATTAACCAGAGAATGTAGTGAAAGGCTTCATTTGCTCAGTGTGAAATGTTCTTTATCATGTGTCATGGGCCTTAATTGAATAAAATGCTAAGAAAAAAATCATTAAATAATGACAGTGAGTCCTGACAGTAAAAAGAAACTAAAAATAAAAAGAAAAGAAAAATATTTTATTTTTGGTGCCCTCAACCCTTGTGCAGAAAATGCCAAGCAAATATTTTGGAAAGGAGAAAACCAGAGCACGTAGGTGAAGAAGCTTCTCTGTGGGCAAACACAATCTATGAAATGAAATGTTTGATCAAAATGTTTATTTGTAATGGTTGTGCTCTACTAGTCTGAGGAAAGGTTTTTACACCAAACATTTGCTTTTTGTCATTGTGGAAGAGAGTTCAGTGAATCCAATTAACTGAGCAGAAAAGACTACCTAAGGCTAGATGCACTCTTATATTCCTTCCCAGAGGGTTGCTGTGTTGTTTAAACTTACTGGGGCATTCCAACATTTGTCTGGATTTGTGAGAAGTCAGGTACTTTTCTGGGAGGAAAAGACAAAGGGGGAGAAGCTTGGGCCTGTTATGGTCTATGTAAACTACAGAAGCCCAACTCAGAGACCTGCTCTCTGACAGTACCACTAGCTACCATCTGAGATGAGCCCACCCAGTGCCAGGCACTGTGCAAAGAAAGGACTGTACATACAAGTACGACCTTATTTAATTGTCATAGTGTGATGTCAGGAACATTGTTTATACCCATTTTACAGAAGAGAAAATCGAGTCTCAGGTTAAATAACTTGCTTAAGGTCATATAACATAAGCGATTAAGCACCTGAGTCAGAAATAAACACACTACTTTTTTGAGTTAGTTGCAAGAGTGAGCAAAAACAAACAAACAAAATTCAGGATGCCTAAATATTGCAATGGGCATGCTTACACTGAAAAAGCATGCCCCAGTGAGTACACAGTACGTGTTGTTTATCTTAAATTCAAATTCACTTGGGTGTCCTGCATTTTATCTTGTAACCTTATTTTCAGTGAGTCTAACCTCTCTAACATGTCATAGAGTTGACTGCTTTGGCAGGTGACTGCAGCAATATCTCTGGGTGAGCAAATTGACAAAGAACAGAAAAAAAGACAGATTGATGAGCATTACTAGTCTTTCATGTGCCAGATGGAATCAGTTACACAGGCCACTGCTACCTGGGAGGGCGGGGGGATAAGATCTCAGATCGAGGAAACTGTAGTTCAAGGTCATGACACCCAGTTACAGTGGTAGATTTCTACGAAGTTGATGAAGCTAGAGCTTCAGGGCCTCTCACTTGTGTGGGCCGGTAGCCTTAATTTTATATCCCTTTTTTGATAGAGGACCCCATAAATTACATAAGTTTCTGGCCCCCAAAACCTGGCTGCATGTTTGATAATTGGATGAATGAACAAATGAATAAATGAATATAAGATTTCAGAAAATAAATTAGAAAATTTATTCTCCTAAACATGCTACCCAGCACTTGATTTTTCACATTTTTATACAAGTCATGACCATCTAACCTTTTTATTTATATTTGTCATGCTTTATCTCTGGAGAGTATTTATTTAACTTTATAACATCTGTTACCTGGGGCAGGGATTAAGGTCAGGACCCTCCTTCATTCCTCAGGCTTAGAGGAATTGGTTGGTGGTCCCAGAGTCTGTCTTTCTGCAGTTATCCTTTGTTTTATCTAAGCTGGGGTATCCTGCATGACTTTATTATAGTGCGTTTATTCCTATTTTGTTATAAGGAGGTTGTCCCACCTGTTGTTGTTATGTTTTGTTTTACCTTATTAGACTATTTAGAAAGCATGCTTATCTTTTCCCTAGTCACTCTTAACTAATTGACTATTTGGGATAAAAATGGACTCTGGGCATATTTCTCACCCAGTTAATTACTTTCTTGCTTATTGGGATAATTGCATGTTTTGCCTGTCCTAGAGAAAGGACACCCAAATCAATATGAGGGAGAGCAGAGCTGGGGAGACAGACAGGTTGGGCACAGGGTGCTTGATTTCAAAAGTATTCAGTAACCATGCAGCCCATCGCAGAAGTGAATCCCCACACTCAATGTCCTGAAGGGACACACACCCCACCCTCCTTATAAAGTGTCTTTTCAGTACTGCAGTACTACATTGTTATAAAGCATATCTTGGAAGGATATGTAGCTATAAATGCTATAGTTGGAACATAGGTATTATTTAATTTCAAGTTTTTGTCTCTTACGAACTGTCAGAATCTTGTCATATTTTTTATATTTATCCATTTTTACTCCATGCCATTAAAATATTTATGCATAGTACATTGGCAAAATAGAGAAAATCACAGATAAAATTAAAATTATCTATATTTTCTGATAGTGACTAACATTTTATATGTATGCTTTCCCCAATATTTTACATATACATATTTGAAACTTTTTTCACAGTAGAGCTGAGATCATATATTTTATCAAACTTACTATAGTTTTAAGGCATTTTCTTATATAATATGTCTGACAGAACTTAAGAAATAAGCAGGTCATTAGAGTGTAAAATACGTTATAAGCCAACTCATTAATCAACACCACATCTATACTTTTATTGTTCATTGCAATTTTCTGTTTGTTCAAACTTAGGTTTCTAACAGTTTAGCATTCAGTGGTATATATCAATAAAGGGAAATATCCTTAAGCTTCACAAGTATGTTTAAGTGAAATGTTTTATACTTTCCTAAAATAATGTACTTCAAAATCCCCCTCCCCATGAAGTTACATTCACAGAATGTCTTTCACATTAGAGGTACAATTGGAACCATAATAAATGTGATAAGTGCTGTTTTCTAATAAGACTATTACTAATGCTTCTATTGACTTCCAGTCAAAATGGAGGCATACATAGACATGCTCCACCTCCTCACACAACCACAAGAAGAATAACAACTAATCTCATAACAAAAAACACTCAGAACTCCCAGATAATCAAATTGTGTAGAAGCCACAAATGGGTAGGAGATGTGGAGACAGGGAGATATGGATCCAGCGTGGTATGGAGAGGAAGCAGCAGTGGCAGTCAGAGGGGCAGTCCCATGTGGTGAATAGAAATCAGGAGGAATACCTTCCTAGTGAGTGATCCCAGACTCAGGTCAGACCTTGCAGCCCAGGGTTCCAGCTCTGGGAAGATAAATCCACACAACTTCTGGCTATAAAACCAGTGGGTATTGGGGCAGCAGAAGAAACTGCCAGTTTCTTGGGAGAGTCTGGAAGGGAGGTGGGTGAAGTGACTGGAAATGGGGCAAGTGCTAGGCAAACTTCCAGGATCCAGGCAGTAGCATTTTCCCGTATTTGACCCCAACACAGATCCATAAAGTGGTAAAGCAGGTTGCCCCACCCTGGTGAATGCCTAAGGCTCCACCCCATACAACTTGACAAGTGCAGTAAGACAGGGAGTCAAGGTAGCTCTACCTAATACACAGACACAAACACAGGATGACAGCAAATTGAAGAAACAAAGAAATATGGCCTAAATGAAATAACAGAACAAAACCCCAGAAAAAGAACTAAGCAAAATGGAGAAAGCCAACCTATCAGATGTAGAGTTCAGAACACTGGTGATCAGGATACGCAGAGAAATTATTGAGTATGGCAAAAACATAAAGGAAGAAATGAATCTTATACTAAATGAAATAAAAAAATTCACAGGGAACCAATAGCAAAGGCAAAGAAGTTGGGATTCAAATCAATGATTTGGAACATAAGGAAGAAATAAATATTTAACCAGAACAGAATGAAGAAATAGAAATTCAAAAAAATGAGGAGAGTATAAGAAGATTCTGGAACATCTCCAAAAGTGCAAACATCGGAATCATAGGGATGCCAGGAGGAGAAGAGGAAGAGCAAGAAATTGAAAACTTATTTGAAAAGATATTTAAAGAGAACTTCCCTAATTTGGCAAGGAAATAGACACATAAGTTCAGAAAGCACAGAGAGACCCAAAAAAGTTGGACCCAAGAATACCACACCAAGACACATCATAATTAAAATACCAAAGGTTAAAGGTAAGGAGAGAATCTTAAAAGCAGCAATAGAAAAAGCAGAGAGTTACCTACAAAGGAGTTCTCATAGGACTAACAGATGATTTCTCAAAAGAAACTTTACAGGCAAAAGGGGACTGGAAAGAAGTATTCAAAGTAATGAAAAGCAAGGACATACAACCAAGATTACTCTATCCAGCAAAACTATCATTTAGAATTAAAGGGCAGATAAAGTGCTTTCCAGACAAGGTAAAGCTAAAGGAATATATCATCACTAAGCCATTATTACAGGAAATGTTAAAGAGATTTAATTAAGAAAAAGAAGAAGCTCAAAAGTCTGAATATTAAAATAACAACATTAAAAAAATAAAATGACAACAAACTCAACTTTTAACAACTGAACCTAAAAAAACAACAAAGACAAAAACAAACTAAGCAAACAAGTAGAACAAGAACAGAATCACAGAAATGAAGATCATCTGAAGCATTATCAGCTGGGAGGGGGGAGGGGAAATGGGGGAAAAGGTACAGGGAATAAGAAGTACAATTTGATAGGTACAAAATAGATAGGGAGACATTAAGAGTAGTATAGAAAATGGAGAAGCCAAAGAACTTATATGCACAGTCCATGGACAAGAATTAAGGGGGGACTGCTGGGAAGAAGGGGGTATGGAGTGGAGGGGGTCAAAGGGAGAAAAATTGGGACACCTGTAATAACATAATCAATTCAATATACTTTAAAAAGCAAAAAAAATTACTACTATTACTCTCTCAGATATGTGTTAATGCACTAAAAACTGTAACAAGTGACTCAAATTAGCATGGCCCAAAAACCTGTTACCTAAAAACACTATCGCTGTGAATGGACTTTTAACCTGGTGATGAAGTCTCTTTACCCTTGCCATTCCAACTCTGGTTACTCTTGTCATGAGTCCTGTCCATAGTTCTGGTAGCTGTTGCAATCAGATACCAATAGCTGTTTGCTACCATGCAGAGATATAGTATTAGGGTTGAGAAAAACATCCACCCTATAAATGAAATATATGTTAGAGTAAACTCTTGCTTACCTGACCATCTTTGAAAGTTGCACATAATAATTTAACATTAAACAGATAAGCTACCAGTTTCCTAAACAACAGTAATTTTCATGAGACCAACTTTTAGCCTCCCTGGCTACATAGTTAGATTGTGGTGTCTATGCTGGTGGAATATGATTTCCCTTGGGGGTTCATTAAGACTTCCCACCAGACACTCAGGCAGGAAGAGTTTTAAGAAAACCCATTTTTAAATCTTTAACTGCCATACGTGTAGTTTCCTAGATTTGATGTGCCTGGCAATTTGCTAGTGACCAATGCATCATACTAGAGAATTCCTGTTATTCCTCTTTTTTAATTCCTCTTTTGCAATTGCTTTTCTTTCACTTTGCAAAGGTCATAGACTTCACACAAAGGGGATCTTTGTATGGCACATTACCTCCAGATGAAGGCCCAGTCAAAGGAGTAGTTTAAATGATACCAATGACTGGGAACTAATTTCTTTTGCCAATTGGATGGTTTCTAATTCTTTGTTTTCAATAAAATTGAATGAAGAACTAATTTAGTAATTACATCATTACAGATATTTTTAATGATAGATCAATATGTTATTTTTGTCTTACAACTTGAAAGGAGTTAAAATGAATTGTTTCATTGCCATAACAAAACTCTTTTCATTCCCATCTATTTATATGAGGATAAGTTACACAAATAAATATGTTTATAAAAAACAGGAATAAAATTGATCCTGAACCTTGTTTCATTTTAAAAGAGCATACACAAAGTAATTGAAACAAGAGTATCCATCATCTATTTCATTAAGAAATGCATTCCTAATGACATTTACTTGCTGTCCTTAATGATTATTTATTAAGATTTGTAGCAAATTTATTTTGCCTTGTCAACTTAGATGATCATAGAAAATTACAAGCAAAAATATTTGTTTTTATGTATTTGCTGCAATTGAGTATTTAACATTATCTAGAAAAGATTTTTATACATTAACTTTATCTTATAAGGACAAGATTATATGGGGAAATGAAATGGAAATATAAGAACAGGATAAAAATGATGACAGGTTTTTGAAGAATAACTTATTTTTTCCTTTAATGGAAGATGATGGGCATCTAATCACAATGGTAACCAGATTTCATTTGAAATGTTTGAAATAGTGCTCTAATATTTTGTTTTAAAATGTTAATAATTTCAAAAGCACTAACTCATACCATTTTGAAACTACTTATTAAAAGTATGGAAAAATTTGGAAGTCAACTTAAAATACACAAGATAATACATAGATTTTCAAAATTATTTTAGAGGGTAAAAATACAATGTTATAAAGCCACTATTTATCTACCATGTGTAGAGATCGTGTATCTCACCCAGGCTTTTGATGAAGGGAAGACGGTAGGAAGTGTGAGGCCCTTTTATCTTGAAATAACCAGCATGCTGAAATTCTGTGATCCTAACCAACATACTCTATAACCCTTAAAACGCCCCATCAGGCCTAGGATACCAGGTGACTATGTGTTGCTCTGAGATAAGACAACATTTCTCCTAACAAAGAAACATCAGATTCTAGAAAGAACAACAAAGAATTTGATAAAAAATGCATGATTTGTGTGTCTATGATGCATGGAATCTTTCTTGTTTTTCCAATACAATGTTCTTTTCCAATAGCACACTCACCACACCTACAAATCTCATCATTTGTTTGCATAATGTACATATTAGTTACCCTTGGCATACACTACTGAAATTGTGAATTCCAATGTTAAAGAAAAATGTTTAGGTGCTTCCAGACTAAAAGAGCAGGTAGTCTTTCTAGTGTTTGCATTTCAAATGAGAGCACAATGTGTTGATCCCTGATCCTGGTCCTCTGTGTGTCTGCCTTTCTTTGGACAGCTTTTTATAGTAGGTGGTCTTCCCTAGAACCTCACGGTTCCTTGGAGCCAGTGTGTAAAGCAGACAGGAACTGAGTCCAGAGGAAGGAGATGTGAGATATTTAACAGACTTTAACACAGCTGCAGTAAGGGGGCACGGATAATTGTTTGCACCTCACAGGACCTTGGTTTCTTCATCTATAAAGTAAGGGAATTGAACTACCAGTAGATGCCACCAACTTTTCTTCAAGTCTTAAATGTTTTTGACTCTATGGGAGAACTTTCTAGAGATGACGAAATGTTCTATTTTTTTAGTTATGCTACTCTATACATTGTGAAAACTCACCAATGATTTTTGTTGTCATGAAGCTGGCAAAAATTCTGACTTTCAGAAGTAATACTAATAGTACAACTTGTTGACTACTGTGTGTCAGCTACTAATTTCTTTACATGTATCGTTTCATCAATGTATTATATGTATTATGATTTTTCCTTTTTTGCTATTTACACTATTACAGTTGCCCACACATCTTCCCCCTTTGCCCACCTCCACCCAGCTCCTGCTTGCCTCTCCATCTGGCCATCACCACTCTGTTGTCCGTGTCCATGGACCATGCACATATATTCTTTGGCTAGTCCCTTCACTGTGGGGGCGACTTCTTTCCCGAGGTCCCCCCAGTGCCATGGACACGTGTGAATGAGTAAATAAGGCCAAGACATGGTGGATCTGTTTGGGGATGGAGGAGTGGGCTGTGGCCAGTTTCTCCGAGGAGAAAAAGGCCCCAAGCGCCCTCCTCCATAGCCTTTTATTGGGTTGTAATACACAGGAATACAGGGCAGCAAGGATCAAACAGTAGATAACATTTCAAAGAGGTCTGAGGGTTTCAGTTTGAGTGAGTGTCTGTCAGGAAGAGAGTTGCAGAAACTTTGGGAGACATACTCATTTCCTCTCGGACCCTTATCACATGAATGAAAGCACTCTTAGCAGAGCAGATTTCACAGGTTTATCAACAAGTCTTTGTGGTGGCAGATTTTTCCCCAGGGCACGCTCTGGCCAGGCAAGGAGCTGCACCTCTCCCCATCAGGTATTCAGGCTTAAAGGGATTAGAGCCAGGAAGCACTTCTCCCAGAGAACATGGGGACTTGGGCTTTGTCAAAGCCGGGGGGGCAAGACTCTATTGCTCTTTGTTGCAGCCCCAAGAGTCCTTCCATGAAGGCCTCCCAGGTGATTGAGTCTGGCTTAGGTTGCCCCCCGCTGTGAGGGGTCTTACTCATCATTGACTTCCAACCAAGCTCTGGGGGCAGGGAGAGGAACTGAGGCAGCATTTGCTATGAGAGACAGGCTTTGTCTCCTGTGGCTGGCATTCCAGAGGTTGTCTCTCGCCCTTAGCTACAAGGGGTAGAGATACAATTCCTAAAACCAGGCAGAGCAGTCTACAACACTTCACCTTCTTACAACTAGTCATGCCTGCCCCCTTGGACAGCTGTCAGTCTGTTTCACATATCCACGCCTCAGTTTTTATTTTATTTGTCAGCTTATTTTGTTAATTAGATTCCACATATAAGTGAGATCATATGGTATATGTACATCTTTCACTGACTGGATTCTTTCACTTAGCATAATACTCTCCAGGTCTATCCATGCTGTCACAAAAGGTAAGATTTCCTTCATTTTTACTGCTGCACAGTACTCCATTGTGTAAATATACCACAACATTTTTATCTACTCATCTACTGATAGATGCTTGGGCTGTTTCCAGATTTTAGCTACCATTAATTATAGAAGCCAAGATCTGTATTATAAGAATTTAATAAATGTTTATCCCTATTTTAGTGGGGAATAATGCTGTGATCTAAAGATGTTAGTGACTTGTCCCAAGCACACACTTTATTTAGTGTCAAGGCCAGAGCTCAAATCCAGTTTTGCCAATTCCAAAGTCTGTGTTTGACTATTTCCTTACTATTTGAACAAAAGCTAGATAATAAATTATATACACTAAACTACTCCCTCCCAGGTCCTCCCAGGAATAAGATGGTGGGATTTTGTTTCCCCACTCCACTCCAGGATTAGCGAGGTTTCTTATAATCATCTTGATTCCCAACAGGCCTGAGAATTCCATTCCTTTGTCAACTCAAAAGTGTCACCACTTACATGGAACAGTTCAGAAAATGAGACCATGCAAACCGAAAAGAAAATAACACAGAGACTTATGTTTTTGTTATTGATGCAATTCATATTTTAATTTAAGATACACTTGACTGATTGTAAATTGTTATGTGCACATAGAATCTTCAGGGAATGCTAAACTTCGCCATCTACATTGTCATCGTTCCTGTAAATCAGTCCTGTACCGTGTGCTTTTGTGAGCAAATGTGTTGTAGCAGGTGGTTTTTAGAAGAAGAAAATTTATTATTATCTACAATGTTATTTGTGATCTCATTATAACTAGGAATAAAAACAAAAGCAAAAACAAAAATATGTTTAAATAACTTAAAGGTGCAGCCTTGGTTAACAAAACCAGGTCACAAAAACAAGTGGCCATTGTATTTATGGTTTTTATAAATTAAAATTTCTATACAGCACATATTATTTCGAGCATAGTTAAATGCCCTTTTGAAGAAAGATGTAGTTATAATATGTGTACTTTAATGATCTATGTCATGAGGTTGTGACTGAAATGCTCTCTCCTTCCAAATGAACATGAAAACTGTCCATATTGGGAAAACTGCAATATGTCTACAAAGTAATGATTGACAGTGGGGGAACTAAGTCTTTCTTAGGAGAATATTAACTGCCTCTGAAGTCTGAGAGTCATCTACCATCAGTACTTTTACCTGAGAAATTATCATTAGAGTTCTTTGGGTCACTGATTCTACTAATATGTGAGTAGTAGATACTCACTGTTTCAGTCATTGAGGTCTAATTATACTCATCCTTACACATTAAAAGTATTTATTTTATGTCTGGAAATTTCTTAAATTTGATTTTATATTACAGTTTTCTAGAATATTTAAATGGTAACATTAAAGTATATTTAGAATTATTATAGGTTATGTTTTCTTGTAGTAGTGGGAAATGACACTATCAAGATTAAGATTAATTTACAGAACGTCCTTAAGGAAAAAAATGCCTTTCATTCAGTTTTTGTAAATTTGATGTCATCTGTGTTAAAACTACCCAGTGAGATGGCTCACCTCAGGTCCTACTCTAGACTTGCTTCTGCATCAAGCCTCATTTTTGTGTGCAGAAGCAGAATGAACTATAAATGACTATAACATTTAAATTCTAAGTTTATTTTTCAAGTGGAGTTGATTTGACTTAAATGAGAATTCTGTAGCTATTTAGTAATTAAGAATGATAGTTCTCTGCAACCTATAATCGGGCCCAAAACAGGTGTGTTCTTTCTTTCCTCTTTTTAAAATTGGAAGTATTTTCAGCTTTTGTAGAATACATTTGCAAATGGCTAAGAGCTAATAAAAATTCTGGCTGAATGTAAAAGATAGAATTTGTATTTTTGTTACATTTTGAGAAAGTATTTTTATTGAACAAATCAAAGGAAACTTCATTCTTAATAAATGTGGGCATAATTTGAAGTTTCAATAACAGTTAATCAGTTAGAGATTATACATTAAATGGGCATTAAGGAATAGTAATAAGAGGATTAAAAGGAAATAAACTCATACAATTATGTATAACTCATTATTCCAGAAGATACAAGCACACACATACACGTGTGAAAAATCAAACTGTTCATATTATGAACTAAACATTAATTAATATATAACAAAAGTTACATCATATTTCATGATCAGAATAAAAATAATGATGGCTCATAATTTATTTGGGACCACTAATGACCACATGAGTCTAAGGACTGTGTAAGCCTAATAAGATCAGAAATTATTAATAAATGGCCCACAGCAATTTCCCAGCCTAAAATGTCAATTTAAAAATGGTTTGGATAGAGTGTTTCCAATTACATTTCTAAAGCAGCATATACTTAAAATAGTTTGCTGACCACAAATCAGAATTAAGAGAAAGGTTATCACAAACCAGACCTAGCAGGAGGATTCTGCCCTCATTATGGTACACCATCTTGGACTAATACCAGCTGGCTCATGTGGCTCTTCCCAAGACAAACTACAGAAATAGAGAACAAGTGGGAAGTGACCAGAGGGGAGAGGGAAGGGAATTTAAGGGGGAAAAAGGGTAGGGATTTTGAGGAACAAGTATGAAAGGCACAGGGATGAGGACTGGGGGGGAGGAAATGGGAGGGAGGTGGGGAGCACGGGGCGGGGGGGCTGGGATGGGAGAAATAGACAAAAAACTGTACTTGAAAAATAACTAAATAAAATTTAAAAAAAAGAAATGAAACAGATACTCTGCAACAATGTCACCAACTGAGATAAAGGTTTTCTTTATCTTCCAAAGGAATGTGAAGTAAAAAGGCTCTTATTTACATTAAGTAATGAATTATGGGACAACAGCCAAAACTGAAGATGTTTTACTGGAAGACTGCATCAATCAGTCAGATGGCAGGTTGTTCCTCTGATTTTGCTCAGTTATGTATCCAAATTGTCATGTGGAAGATGTATAATGTCTGTTTGGAAATTTCCCTTTAATTAGCTACTTTGCCAGATATAGTTTTAGACGTTTACTATGAGTTACTATTTTCAAGTTTATTTTAACTTTTCCTCCTTGAAAAATGAATACAAGCTCATTTGAAATACTCTGAATATGGAGTAAAGTAGAAAAAAGAAAAAAATCTACCTATGGTCTTTTCCCTCAGTGATGAATAATTTGATGCTTAGTGTGGCTCAAAGGACTATGTTGCATAAAACAGACCTACATGTGATTGAGCGCATGTCCACACATACAACATAAATGACCTCAGGATTAGGAAAGGTACTGAGATTGTAGTTACTATGTGTATAGAAAATAGAGGGGCCCTTCTGTGAGCTACCCTGTCAGCATCCTTAGTAAAGAATAAGGAGCTAGGGTAAGAAGGAATGCCTTTGAACCATTTTGAACCTTCTTGAATCCAACCTCATTGTTCTTCAAGGCAAGAATGCTTTCTTAGCACAATCTTCTTTGCAATTTTTTATAATTCCTTCTTCACATGTTATCCATTCAGGTTCTAGCTAAGTGATGATCTTTGTGGTCTTCATAGGATTGTGTCTCAAACCTGGTAAGTAATGTTGATCATAAAACAGGCGTGAATAGAGTTTCAAGTAGGTGATAGGAAGACCTAATAATCACCAGATCGTTTTACAACCCTTTTATAAATTCATTAAAATCCTGTTGTGATAACCCATTGGACAAAACTTCTTTCTTTCAATAAAATGTCTATTCTTTTTTAAGTATACAAAATGTAGTAGCCTCAGAGGAAACAGATGCATAAGTTTAGTATTAAACATAAGTCCTTCAGACAGCATCCTTATAATTACAAACTGAAGTGCATTGTGCACTAATCCGTTCATATTGGCTATTTATCAGAGTACATGACTTAGTCAATATCAGAATATTAAAAGAAAAACTTAATTTTTATTTTGAAGCCTACTATTGAGAGACTGAGTTTAAACAAATTTCTAGTAACATATTCTATGTCAAGATTCAAGAAAGAAGAGAACAAAGGTGAGTTTACTTGGATTGAATTACTTGGCTGAGCCCACAGTATATAAACCTGTTGATGAATATTTTTCCATGGAAGACAAAAAATAATAATCCTCAGGTCTATTTTGAAAACAGGGGCTTCACTTTATTTCAGCTTCTAACTGAAGGATCACCTTATTTTTTAAAAAATTTTTTCTCTTGACATTTCTGCCTTCAATGTATTAAACTCCTATTCGTATATATTTGTGTCTGTCCTTTTAACAGCTATGTCACCTAGCAATCAGGAATCTGATTTGATTTTCTTCAAAGAAAGGATCTCAGATAGCTTATCCTCACAGCAGGCAGTTTTTATGTAAAATACTGGTATCAACTGTAACGGATATGATGACAGTTTTAAAACCTTTCTACATTAATGACCTTTCCATTGCACTTAAATGCCATGTCTGTTACATGCTGTGATGGACGTGACACTGCCATTATAATGTCCAAAGTAACCGCTCTGAATGGGACCCCATCCGTTCTCCCAAGTCGTGATTGCCTAATGCAATATAATATTATAATTTATGACTTCCAAGGGAAAATATCCTTTCAACTTAGGTGAGTGTTAATTATAAATGTGTGATTATGTGGTTACCTTGTTATTATAATATATTTAGAAAAGAAAGAGGTTAGAGTGAGAACTGGTCCTGATAGAATTATGAGAGTTCCACATATTGATATCTACGAGGTTGCCACAATCCTTTTTGGAGGGAAAATATTGGGCAAGTGACACAGTATTTATTAGTATATTGTCAAATATCCAGAGCAAATGAGCAATACTAAAATGAACAAAATTCACTGAGTATCATGGCCATAGAATAAACTGCCAGTATTTAAATTCCACAGTTTGATCAGTGCCTGTATACACCCATGTAATTACCACCACAGTCAGGACAGTGAACCTATTCATCACCCTTGAAAGTTTGCCTGTGCACCTTTGTAAATGCTCCATTCTATTCCTCCCTGTCGACTCACACCCCATATACTTGCAACCATTATCTGCCACCATAGATTAGCTTACACTTTCTAGAAATCTAAATAAAACCATATAAAATATACTATTTTTCGTTTGGCATACTTATTTTAAAAATTCGGATTTATTGTCATATGCATCAATAGTTAATTCTTTTTGTTGATGACCACCAGTATTCCATGGTATAGAAACTAAAATTTGTTTACTTATTCACCTCTTCATAGGCATTTGGGCTGTTGCATAGTTGGTTAGTACAAACAAAGTTTGCTAATACTACAAAATGCTGATAGAAGAAGTTGAATTTCTATTACATATGCCATGACATGAGAGAGAGTCTGTGTTCATGAACTGAAAGATGAAAATGAAGATGCCATTTTTCCAATTTGAACTATATATTTAATTAAATCTCAACGAAAATCCCAACAAATATTTTTGTAGATATTGACAAGATGGTTCTGAAATGTATATGCAATGGGAAAGAAGTGAGAGTAAACATAACACTCCTAGAAAAAGTATGAAGTTGGTGGACTTAAGTTACTCAATGTAAGATTAATCATGTTTTAATAACTAAGACAGTATGGGATTTATGAAAGGATATAATTCATAGATTAATGAAACAACTTATACAGGCCAGAAATAGTCCCACAATTATATGGTCAATTATTTATTTATTTATTTATTTATTTACTTTAGAGACAAAGAGGAAGTAGGGGGGAGAGAGAGAGAGAGAGAGAAATCTACTTGTTGTTCCACTTCTTTATATATTCATTGGTTGATTCTTATATATGCCCTGACTGGGGATTAAACCTGAAACCTTTGTGTATCTGGACAATGTTCTAACCAACTGACCTACCTGGCCATGGCTTAGGGTCAACTTATTTTTATCAAAATTGCAAAGACCATTCAATAAAGAATTGGTTGACTTTTAAACAAATGGTATTAGAGCAATTGGATATCTCCATGTGCAAAAGAGCAAAAATAAAGTTAATGCATATTTTAGATTTTAAGTAAAAATTAACTCCAGATGAATCATAGATGTACGTTATGTTTCTTTGCGATGCCCTTTATTACTCCAAGAAAGTTTTCTTCTATTTGTAGTTTAGTGGGAGTTTTTATTATGAATGGATATTGAAATTTACAATATTTTATTAGTATTTTTGCATCTATTTATATGATCATTTGTTTTTTATTGGTTTAATATAACAAATTACATATATTAACTTTTCAATGCTGAACAAGATGTGTTCTTGGAATGATCCCCACTTGATGGCATTTATCTTCATCTATGATATATTATTATTTTTATGTATTGTCATATCTGATATTTTCTTTTTTTATAAGGTCTTTGGCTTGGTACAGTGGAATTATTGCCCTCATAAGATAAATCTGAAGTACTTATTTTTCTTGTATTTCTTGGAGGAGACTTGTATTTTCTGGAGAATTCATATTATATTTTAAATCTTTGTATAATTTGCTAGTGAAATTATTTGGATATTCAGATTTGTTTTGGTAGATTTTAACTATAAAGTCAATTTCTTTAGATACAGAACTATTTAATATGATTTGTTTTTTCTGATGTGAATTTTGGTAGTTTGTGTTTTTCAAAGAATTGGTCCATTTTATAGAGGTTGTAAAATTTATTGTCATCGTGTTACTTCTAGTATTTCTTTATTTTCCATTTGATTTCCATGGGAGGAATAGGATGTCCCCCCTTCCATCCCTACTACTAGTCATTTGTGTCCTGTCTCTCTCATTAGCTGGGTAGAGATTGATCAACTTTACTTACATTTTCTGAGATTCAGTCTTTGGTTTCATTGAATTTATTTGGTGTTTTTCTTTCAATTTCTCCTTTTTAAGAAATAAATTGGTTTTGTCTTCTTTCTCAAGTATCTTAAGGTGGGTGTAAGGTTGCAGATTTTGTATTTGTCCATGAGCATTTAATTTCTTTCCCTTCAACCACTGCTTTAGCTGTATTCCAATTTTTTAGTATGCTGTATTTTCATTTTTATTTAGTTCAAAATATTTTTAAACTTCCTTGAGGCTTTCTCTTTGACCCATGGATAATTTAAAAGTGTGTTTTCAAATTTCCAAATATGTAGAAAATTTTTTCATATTGTTTTGCTCACACTGTTAGTTTAATAACAATGGGCTCAGAACATAACTTCATGTAATTTGAATCTTTTAAAATTCGTCGAGGTCTGACACAAATAACACCCCTCTTATTATGAAATCATACTCATGTAATTCTATAACATAGCAACATCACACTCAAGCACACTGTATGACATTTTAGGCAAAATGTTCAAATTAAAATGATAAATTATTATACCCATATTATTACCATACCTACCACTCTCAAGCGGGCCTTTCTGCTGCTGTATTTACTTTATTAGGGGACCCTAAAAATCCAGAATAATATTATGGAGAGCAGGCCCCTTATAGTACAGGTTTCCCCCACTAGGCGAGTGTTCTAGGAACCCGTCTGTATCAGCGTACCAGCTGGTGTTGTTGTGAGAGGCTGTATTTGGTTTCAGTGAGTTTTTTTTTTAACTCTCAATGTGTTTACCTGTTTCGTGCTGAGTGATTTATTAGCTGTGAGCACAATGCCCACACAACACTGAGTGTTAGCATTTTTTGACTAAAAACAGCATGACCCCCATGCTCCACCCTCCCTATTCACTAGCTCTCACCCCCCACAATGTTTTTTTGTTTTCCCAATAAAAAAAGTTTTAGAAGCAAAATGTTTTGCTAATGTGGAAGAGGTGAAACAAAAAACATTAGAAACACTAGAGGGCATAAAAATAAAAATCAGCGAGTTCAGAAACTGTTTATGAGCAGTGGAAAAATATCTCGTTAGGTGTATTGCACCCAATGGAGAGTACTTTGAAGGTGACTGAAGTTTAAACATGTAAGGGTAAATACACAATTTTATAAATAAATTTTGAGTTTTTGTGCCCCCCTCATATATCTTGAAAGAAATATTACATCTGCAACTGCATTTAAAAATAAGAAAGATAAGGAAAGAAGGAAAAGAAAAGAGAGAAAGTTACATACTCATAGATCATTCAAGCAGTAAATGAAGCTTGCCTGAAAATATGTAAATTGTTTATGGTACAGAATTTTGGAAAACCAAAGGTAAGTGCAACATTACTTCTAATAAACATGCCTTGCCATTCCACTTCCTAAACTCAATGAAGGTAACCTTGACCCTTCATTTTTACCATGTAATCATAAAGGCTTAAAATTCAAGGTAAGGTTAACAAGTTTGACATTTGCTTAATGATTGTTATTTTACTTCTTACTTTACTTGTTAGCCAAACCCCTCAAAAGTTATCATGTTACAAACTATGCCACACACTACACTACTTTTATATTTGTAAATAAATTGGGTCAAAAATTGACAGTGTTCATCAAAGACCATAATGTCTTTTCCCTCTCATTATGTATATAAGTTGCTTAAGCTTTATTTAATTTCCCTAATGAGGGTATACGCTAAAATCAGCGTTTATTCCCTCAGTAGTTTGTTCTCTCTCTCATGTCATTAGAAAGGCTTTTAGCAGCGCACCAAAATGCACTTTAACTGAGGTTTTTAAATATCTTACCCAGTTTTTGGATATCAGAATTATCTGACAAGAAAGTAAGTGGTGAGATATTTAAAAATAAAGGGGTCTGACCTGACTTTAAACATTTTCTTCCTAAAGAAAATTGTTGCTTCCCTTTATTATGCATTGCATTAGAATTTTGTAAACAAAGAATGGCTTTACATAGTCTCTTTTAGGAACAACTTCCTAAAGTTGAAAATGAGCATGCTCTATGATCTATTAACTTTTTGCCTTGGCTTCTTTTTTTAAATTTTTTTTATTTAGTTATTTTTCAAGCACAGTTTTTTTGTCTATTTCTCCCATCCAAGCCCACCCCCGTCCCACGCTCCCCACCTCCCCCCTCCTCCTCTTCCCCAGCCCTTCTCCCTGCGTCCCTCACATTTGTTCCCCCAAATCCCTCCCTCCTTCCCCCTTAAATTCCCTTCCCTCTCTCTTCTGGTCACTGTCCCCTTGTTCTCTATTTCAGTGTCTTTGTTTTTATTCTGCTTGCTTGTTCATTTTGTTGTTTAGCTTCCTGTTAAAGGTGAGATCATATGGTATTTGTCTTTCAACACCTGGCCTATTTCACTCAGCATAATGCTTTCCAGTTCCATCCATGTTGTTGCAAAGGGTAGTAGCTCCTTCCTTCTCTCTGCTGCATAGAATTCCATTGCGTATATGTACCACAATTTTTTGATCCATTCATTTACTGACGGGCACCTAGGTTGTTTCCAACTCTTGGCTATTGTAAATTGTGCTGTCTTGGTTTCTTCATAGAAAAAATTTGTACATGTAAACATGTTGCAGGATTTCTTTTTCTTCAGCCATGTTTTCATAGAAACAATGCAAGTATCTTGACTTTGAAATAAGTTATATTTAATTAACTAAATATTACATTGAAGTCAAAGTGATTTAATGAGGTATTCTAGGTATTTTTTTCTCGGCGTGGGCCATGGCCTTGGAAACAACCAGGGCCCGGTTGGAGGGCGTGTTCTGGGCGGAGCTCTGGGCCAGGTGCAACTACTCAGGTGCAAGCGTGTTTTTCTCTTCGTGCCATCTGCACCTGTGGCTCTCCGGGAACGTGGCGTGCAGCCTTTTCTCTGTGGATACCGAGTGCATGTCAGCCGCGACACTGACGTCTTCTTCCTGCTCAACGACTCCTTATGTGTGGGCCTTGGTCTCCACATGTGCACCACTCTTGTCTTCAGTATCTAAGCTGTGGGCCAGGTAAGCTGAGCCCGCAGGGGCCGGGACAGCGACGTGGTAAAGTGTGTGTGTGTGGTGGGGGGCGCATCTTGATTCATCTTGCTCTTTGCCCTGGAGGGGCCTCTCCCCAGACTCCCAGTCCGGGCCCTCGGGTTCGGCACACTCAGACCTGGACTTGTGCTGGCTCTGGTGGTGACGCCGTTGCCCTCAGACGAGCTCCTCCCCTTATTTAATTAATACAGATAAAACTCAGGCACAACATGTTGAGTGAAAAACGTTTCAAAAAGAGAAATATCATTTATGTAAATAACCCCCAACAAATGTATTGTTTCAAGATACCTACGTATTTAAATAAAACTACAAACACCTGAATTAAAATCATGTTTCCCATCTCCAGAGTAATTGTTCCCTTTGAGAAGGAAAGGAGGGAGACGGATCTAGGGGCAGACTTAGCTGTATCTGTGATACGTTTTTATTCCTTTAAATAAAGAGTAGTCTGAAATTTTAAGCATGGTGTAAATATGAATAGTACATATAAGAATTTTTATGCAACTTTTATATGATGAAGCATTCTATGCTTTAAAATGAAAGAATAAATGAAATCCTTTTTTTGTAACTTACATATCAATTGACTTGCATGTCTAATTGGAAGTTTCCACATATCTTGGTCTTCCAGATATTCTCAGAGCACAATTCTCAGGGGTCTTACAGTCTTTTTTTTTCTTTATTTCATTTTTTAAAAATTGTGGTTAAAATACACGTAATGAAATTTATTTTCTTAACCATTTTAAGTGTACAGTTCAGTGGTATTAAGTACATTCATATTATTGTGCAAGCGTCACCAGCATCCATTTCAAGAACTCTTTTCATCTGCCCAAACTGAAACTCTACACCCTTTAAATGATAACTCCCTAGTCTGTGTTACCAATAGCCCCTGGCAACTACCATTCCATTTTCTCTGTATGATTTTGACTATTATAATTACCTCATATAAATGGATTCATACAGTATTTGTCTTTCTGTGACTGGCTTATTCCACTAAGCATGATGCCCTAAGGCTTCATCCATGTTGTAGCATATGTCAGAATTTTCCTCATTTCCTTCTTTCTTATCCACTCATTAGCTAATGGAGAGGAGACTTCAGTTGCTTCCACTTTTAGATATTGTGCACAGTGCTGCTGTGAATATGATTGTACAAATATGTTTTTGAGATCCTACTTTGAATTCTTTTGAGTATACATCCAGAGGTGAAATTGGTGGATCAGATGTTAATTCTACTTTTTTTAGAAACTACCATACTGTTTCCACAGTGGATATATCTTGTTAAATCCCCACTAACAGTGCAGAAGAAGGATTCCAATTTTCCCACATCCTTGCTAACATTTGTTATTTTCTGTATTTTTTAAATAGTGGCCATCACAGGGGTATCACATTGTAGTTCTTATTTCCATTTCCCTGATGATTAGGGGTGTTGTGTATCTTTTCATATGCTTATCGGCAATTTGTATTTCTTTGGAGAATTGCTGTTTAAGTCCTATGCCCATGTTTGAATGGGGTTTTTTGTTTGCTTTTAAGTTGCAGGAGTTGTCTGTATAGTCTTATAATTAGTTAATTATGTCTATAATTAATCCCCTAGAAACATATCCCCCCAGATATATTATTTGCAAATATTGCCAACCATTACCTAAGTTGCCTTTTACTCTGTTGACAGTGCCTTTTGATATACAATTTTTTCATGAATTTGTTTGTTTTTCCTCTTGTCACCTACACCTTTGGCGTCATAGCCAAGAAATTGCTGCCAATCCAATGTTGCATAACTTTAGGCTATGGACCTATTTTGAATTAGGTTTTGTACATAATGTTAGGTAAAAATCCAACTTCATTTCTTTGCATGTGGATATCCAGTTTTCCCACCACTATTTGTTGACAAGATTGTGCTTTCCCTAATTATTTTGGCAATTCTGTTGAAAATCATGTGATAATATATTGAAGGGTTTATTTCTGTACTCAATATTCTAGTCTATTGGTCTCTATGTCTGTCTTTGTCCCAGTACCATACTCTTTTGATTACTGTTGATTTGTAGTACATTTTGAAAACAGGAAATGTGAATCCTTCAGCTTAGTTATTCTATTTCAGGATTATTTTGGCTATTTAGAGTCCCATGAAATTACATACAGATTTTAGGATGGGTTTTCTATTTCTGCAAAAAGTCATTGAAATTTCAATAGGAATTATATTAAATCTGTAAGTCATTTTGGGTTCTACTGGCATTTTAATAATATTAAGTCTTCTGATTCATAAACATGGGTTGTCTTTCTACCTTAAATATCCTCTTTAATTTTTTTCAGCAATGTTTTTTAGTTTTCATTGTACAATCTTTCAACTCTTTTGTTAAATTAGTTTCTATGTCTTTTAATCTTTTAGGTACTATTGTAATTGCAATTGTTTTCCTTATTTTCAGATTCTTCATTGTTAGTGTATATAAATGCAATTAATTTTTTTAACTTAAAATATTTTATTTATTTATTTTTACATAGAGGGGAAGAGAAGGAGAGAGAGTGGGAGAGAAACATTAGTGTGTGGTTGCCTCATATGTGTCCCCTACTGGGGACCTGGCCTGCAACCCAGGCATGTGCCCTGACTGGAAATCAAACCGACAACCCTTTGCTTCACAGGCCCGTGCTTAATCCACTGGGCTACACCAGCCAGGGCATAAATGCAACCGATTTTTAAAAAAATTTTATTTATTTATCTTTAGAGGAGAAGGGAAGGAGAGAGCGAGAGAAACATCAATGTATGGTTGCCTTTCATGCGTCCCCTGCTGGGAATTGGCCTGCAGGGAACTGGTCTGCAACCCAGGAATGTGCCCTGACTGGGAATTGAACTGCGATTGTCTGGTTTGCAGGCCCACGCTCAATCCACTGAGCTACACCAGCCAGGGCTTGCAACTGATTTTTATGTTGACTTTGTATCATATTGATTTGGTGAATTTGATTATGAGTTGTAACTGGGTTTTTTTGTTTTGTTTTGTTTTGTTTTTTGCATGTGGAAAATTTGGAATTTTGTACATATGAGATCTGTGAACAGAAATCAATTTAGTTCTTAACCAAAATGGATTCTTTTCATTTCCTTTTCTCACCTAAATGCTATGACTAGGACTCTCAGACTATGTAGAATAGAAGTGGCAAAAGCAGGTGTACTCGCTTTGTTCATAATCTACTGAAAAAATTTCCATCTTTCACTACTGTGTATATAATATCTATAACATTTTCATATATTGGCTTTATTATGTTGAGGTAGTTTTTTTCTATTTCTAGGTCGTTGAGTGCTTTTATCATGAAAGTATGTTGAGTTCTGTGACATGCTCTTTCTGCATCTGTGTGTGTGTGTTTCATTTCCCTTAATTTCTTTAATGCTGTCTGCTACACATTCCGTTTGCTAGTATTATACTTTGTAGAGGATTTTTGTATCAATATTCTTAAAATTGATATTGGTCTGTAATGTTCTTTTCTACTAGTGTCTTTGTCATGCTTGGGTATCAGCGTAATGTGAGGTAATGGCTTCATATAACAAATTTGGAAGCATTCTTCTCTCTTCAATTTTGGGGTATGTCTGAGAAGGATTAATTTTAGTTCAACTTTAAATGTTTGGAAGGATTCACCATGAACATATCAGCTCCAGGGCTTTTGTTTGGAAAAATTTTTTTCTTACTAGTTCAGTTTTCTTACTAGTTATAAATCTATTCAGGTATTCTGTATATTTCTGGTTGTTTCTTTTTCTCCCCATTTTAGGTGACTCTTTTGGTTTGTTTCTGAGTCTCGGATCATGCTGTTTTGACTACCTTTGGTGCAGCCTTCTGTGGTAGGATCTATGGGACTCAGTGGTGCAGTCTCTTTTACATCCTGAGCCGGGTGCTCTAAGGGTGCCCTTATTCAGTTTATATGGGCTCTCTTGTTGTACCTGGGCTTTGATTATTGATGGCTCATTCATTGGTGGGTCCTCCCCTCCAGCTGGCTGACTGAGAGTCACAACCCCACCACATTTTTAATGCTGTTCTACAGGAGCTGACAGAACAAAGCAAAACTAAACCCATGCCAGCAAAAACAAACAAACAAAATATTTAAAAAAACCACAAAACAATAACAAAAAATACTACCACATCAGAAATATACCCAGCAAGTGGGCAAGATTAATAAAGGTGGAGAAGTATTAAGAATATTATAAAATAAGAAAATAGAATATGAGGTGACTAAAGAAAAGAAAAATGATTTTGAGGGGGAAGATGGAGGAGAAATAGTAAGAGTAGGGAATAGAAACAAGGTGGAGAGAGGTAGAAAATAAAATTTAAATGTAATAAAAAAGTAGAAGGGAGAGCCCTGGCTGGTGTATCTCAGTGGATTGAGTGCAGGACTGTGAATCAAACTAACCACGGTTTGGTTCCCAGTCAGGGCACATGCCTGGGTTGCAGGCCGGTTCCCAGCAGGGGACACACGAGAGGCAACCATACATTGATATTTCTCTCCCTCTCTCCTTCCCTTTCTCTCTAAAGATAAATAAATAAAATCTAAAAAAAAAATAGAAGGGAGATGGCAAAATGGAGTAAGAAAAGGGAAGAGTATAATATGTTTGAAATAAAATTTAAAACATAGTTCTAAAGATAGAACAAAATTGGCAAAAACCCACAGTAGGGTCAATAACAAAGACAGATGAGAAAGATTGATATAGGTGGATGAGATTAAGAATATTATAAGAAAGATAGAATATGTGATGTCTATAGTTAAGAAAAATGATTTTGAGAGGGAGGTGAAATAACAGGGGTGAGGAATAGAATCCATGCTAAGAAAGGGAAATATAAAATTCCAAACTCAAATAAGCAAGGGCAGGAGGAAGGCAAAATGGAGTAACACAGGGGGAGAGTAACCTGTGAGATCTGATTTTAAAAGTGAACAAATAGGAATAAAATGAAGGAAAACATCAGTAACTGCAATATCCATGCTAATGGAGCAATGCTTAACGAAGGTGGAAAAAGTAAAAATATTATAAGAAAGGAAATAGAATGTGAGCTGAGTTAAGGAAAGAAAATGATTTTGAGAGGATAGATGGAAGAGAAATAGAAAAAGTGAGGAATATGAACTAGGCATAGAAGGGGGAGAATAAAACTGAACACAAACATAAGACAGGGAAGGAAGAAGGCAAAATGGAGTAAGACAAGGAAAAGGTACAATGTAAGATTTGAAATAAAAATAAAATAATGTAAATAAAAATGAAAGACAAAAAATACTGAATTAAATGAAATATAATTGAAGAAAAAGAGAAAATGGTAAAAAGCTATGTGAGGGAAAAGAACAACACAATTACTGAAGCAGGATAAGGTGGAATTCATCTCAGCAGAGTTTGTGTTTGTCTTCTCTGTCTTCTCCTTCTGGATCCACCTCGGTGTTTTACAAGCTCAAGGTCCAGGGGTGGGTTATCCAACTTCTGGCAGCACCGCATGTATCCCCTTCAGCACCCTGCCTAGAGGGTGCTTCTGTTGCAATCTGGAGGGTGGGACCCCTGGTCTCTCCTGGGAGGTGCTGTTCAGTCTTCTGGGAAAAGTGTGGGTGTGTTCCTCTGCCCTTGTGTCACCTGTTTTGGTCTGTCCCAGCTTATTTCCAATAATGCATAGTTTCTGATGAACTAGCTGTCCTTTTCCAGGGAAGGACCAATCTGTGTAAGAGGGTCAGCTCTATCCTACTTGGTGTGATGGCAGCTCTGTGTGCCCACTGAGGCTGGGCTGGGCCCCGATTCCCCATTGCTGCACTGATTTCTGATGTCCCAGCATTGCTGGCCTCAGCAGAATAGGGCCCTAGCAACCAGTGTATTTTGTTTCCCTCGGAGAAGTACAAAATGGGCCCTTTAGATATTTCTCTTCCTGTCTCTCCTGCAGATATGCACCTTGCAGGGGGTTCTTGAACCTGTCCTGATTGTCTCGCAGAGCTTCCCATTGGACGCCATGTTTACAGTCCTGTAGGAGATGGGGGCAGTGTGTGTCTTTCCCTTCCCAGAAATATGAACTCTGCTGGAGAATCAGGTTCTGCCTGGCTATACATAATCTCTAGTGTTCAATTCTTGCACATCTAATACCCAGCCCACTACCCTTGCAGTAAAAACAGTTCCAAATTCTCCATTTTGTGTAGCTTCCTGCTTGCTGGCAATGCTGGGCTAGCACCCAGAAATCCCTTTGCTATGTAACTTTCTGATCTCCCTGACCAACTGTATTCTGTGGCAACAGTGATGTTTTCAATCTTGTGCCTTGCTGGCAGGGGCAAGGGGTCCCTGCCCAGCATGCTTTGGCTCCTCTTTTAAAAAGTCTCTATGTGGCACATCTACTGCAGTATTGAGTCACCATCCAGTTCTCTGCACACACCACCTCTCCAAAAAGCCAAAAGTCTCTCACAGTCATGGCTGGCCATGGCTGCCTCCACCCAACCCAGGTGCAGCCCCTGATTGTTTGGGGAGATAGAGTCTCTCTCTCTCTCAAGCACTTTCTTGGTTCACATTTGGCACTGCGGCTGTGGATGTACTGCTTGCTCTGTGTGTAGCCTGGGTCTCGCCAACTTCATATATCCTTCACCTCACTCCTGGCCAGGGTCTGATGTTTCCTGGTATGGGACTGGGGCCCCTGCCTTGGGGGTGAGGGAGCACAAATGTGTGATTTCTAACTAGTCTCTTCGCTGCTGCAGCTGTCATGCATGGGGTATTTCCCCTTCAACTTATAAAATGTCCTTACTGCTTGTTGTGAAGCGTCTTCTGCACTCCTTGGCTTCAAAACTTCATATCAGCTAAGATTCCATTGATTTTTAAGGTTATTTGTTGGAAAATCAGTTGAGAATTAAAGTTGATGGCAAGAGCAATTGGACTCAGCGTCCACCTACTTGGCTGCCATCTTTTATTTCAATAATGCTCTTTAAAGCCATCTTTTCATAACTACAGTAAATTAGACGACTTCTGTATTGAAATGAATCTTTAGTGTTTAACTATATACCTAGTTTTTGTTTTCGTGTATAGTTTGTAGTAAAAATATTTCAATAACTATCTGTAAAATTTAATAAACTACCCAGGAATTGCTTTGGTTTAATATATTATATCTATATCTATATCTATATCTATATATATGATTATTCTTTTTTATAAGTCAGTAAAATAGGATTTTGAAAACTAATACTAAAAGACAAAAATTTACCTCATTTTATAGCTCATATTTTCAACATTTACTTTATAATTTGTTAGCTTCCAGATAATGGATACTTCTATTGAGAAAATAAAACAATAATTTTGTAAATACATATATTCACCAATATTCCAAAGGTTTGCCACATTTCCATCACCCCTGACAACTCAGCCATTTACTCTGTAAAAGCTTAAAAACATGAAATGCAGCGTTTCTGGTGTCAGTCACCAAAACTGGGATTCAAATCCATAAGCTCCCGCTGTGAGAACCTGTAGACCGGGACATGCATTAGAGAGGCAGGAGACAAGGAATGATTATTCCACTTTAATTACCCTCAGGAGACTAAAGACTGCAACATAACAATCCACTGGACTTTAATACAGAAGTATGAAGGAGAGAACCTAGTGTTCCTCCTGTAGCTAAGGGAAAAACTTCTGGTGTGCTCTGTAAGACCCTAGTCTAACTCAATTTAAAAGTGCAGTACTATCTATTTTGTCAGCAAATTTCAAGTGTGGTCCAAAGATTACCTAATTGAAGTTCCAAACAACCTGAACCCAAAGTGACGCACACCAAGACATACTGTAATGAAAATGGCAAAAAGTAAGGAAAAAGAGACCATTTCAATGGCAGGAAGGATGAAGAAAGAAAAACAAAAACAAGTTGCATGTAAGCGAAACCCTACAAGGTTATCAACTGATTTCTCAGAAGCAACATCATAGGCCCCAAGGGAGTGGCAGGGGACATTTAAAGTGCTGAAAGAAAGAATATACAACTTAGAATAGGACAGGTTAGGGTAACATTACCCAGTAAGGGTATCATTTTGAGCTGAAGGAGAGATAACGTGTTTCCCAGAGAAGCAAAAAAATAAAATAAAAGAGGGCACAACCACATAACTAGCTTTGTAAAAAATGTTAAAGGCTCTTTTTATATGGAGAAAATAAATGGCTATAATCAGAAATAAGAAAATACAGCAAAGGAAAAGATATCAGAAAAAAAGGCAAATATTCAAGAATCAATGAATCAACCTCATATAAATGACCCGTGGGCATGGACAATGGGGTGGGGATTGACTGTGGGATTATTGGAGAGAGACAGGGGAGAGCAATGGGGTAAAAGTGGGACAACATTATTGAACAATAAAAAAAATAAAAAGCTAATGGAAAGGTCAAAAGAAAATAGTAACAATATTAACTATAACTACAATGAATAATCAGGAGATATCAAAAAGATATAAACTATGGTATCAAAAACATAAAGAGCAAAGTGGGGGAAGGGTATAAAACATAGTGCTTTTGGACTTCAGTTGAACTTAAATACCTGTAATCTTAAAATGGACTAATAGATATTGATAGATATATATGAATCTCATGATAATAATGAATAAAAAATATATAAAAATACATAAAAAGGAATATGGGTTAATTCAATAAAAAACTGAAGAAAACCAAGAAATCAAAAGGAAAGAGATAAAGTGAAAAAAGGAATAGCAAAAAATACTTAAAAAAACCAAAAAACAGTTAACAATTTTGCAGTTAACATGCACGTATCAATAATTACTCTGTATGTAAATTGACTAAATGCTCCAATCAAAATGCATAGGGTAGAAGAATGTATAATAAAATATGACCCATATATATATGCTACTTACATGAAACTCACTTTAGATTGAAAGAGACACACAAACATAAAGTAAAGGAATGGAAAAATATATTTCATGCAAATAGAAATGAAAACTGGGGTAGTGATACTCATATCAGACAAAACAGACTTCAAAACTAAGAATGTCAAAAGAGACAAAGAAGTTTGTTACATGATTTTAAATGTGTCACCAAGTAGAGGATATAACAATTGTGAATATCTACACATACAATTAAGAGTACCCAAGACTAGAAGTATATAGTATTAACAAAAATATGATAATGCTTTGGTGTTTTAATATTCCACACACTTCAATGGATAGATCATCCAGAGAGAAAAAATTAATAAGGGGATAATGGCCTTAAATGCCACATTAGACCAGTTTGACTTGATAGCCAATTTGTAGAGCATTTCATCAAAAACTGCAGATTACACATTTTTCTCAAGTACACATAGAATATTTTTCAGGATAGATCACATGCTGAGACACAAAACAACTCTCAGAAAATTTAAGAAGATTGAAATAATATCAAGCATATTTTCTGACCACAATGGCATGAAACTGGAAATCTATTATAGGAAGAAAACTTGAAAAATCACACATATATAGAGATGAAACAACATGCTTCTAAACAGTTAGTGAGTTAAAGACAAAAATCAAACTGCAAATCAAAAACTACCTTGAGAACAAATGAAAATTAAAACATAAACTTCAAAATTTATGGGGTACATAAATCCACCAAAAATTTAATATAATCAAACTCCAACTGTGTTAAGCACAATTCTGATTCCCTCCATGTTCCTTGGTTATCTTTGTTTTTGTGCCTCACTGAAATGGAGCCTACAGTCAATGATCTTTGACTTCTTCCCTTCCCTCAGCATACTGTTTTTGAAGCACGTCATTTTTAGGCATATTAGAATTTGAGAACCAAAGACCTCTATGCAGAAATTGTATTAAGGAAACTTGTTGGAATTTCTTCCTCTGAGGTGATGAAACCTTTTCAAATTATCATCCCATCTTAAAGTCATTATGTATTTAAGGCAGAATCATTACATGGTTGCAAAGTAGTCTGTTAAATTGATCTCTTCTACATTAATGATTTCACGTGTGGAGGCCAAACTGGCCTAAGAAATCAACTGCTGATTATTGTCCTTATACTTTCCCCAATTTCTGAAGTTATGCTTGTCTTCATTTTGAATTTTTTGAGGAGAATTTTAATAATACTACAATGACTGCCAGTCACAAATCAGCAATATGTGGCTTTACATAAAATGATCAGTAGTGGCTGAATAACTTAGCCTTTACCATTTCTTCTCAGAGTCCTTTCAGCTTGATTTCCACAGACTTACACTCAAGAATTCGAAGTAGTTTCTCAGAATGGGGGGGATAACACAGCAAAAAGGCAACATTATAATTATCAGAGAAGCATGAAAATTATGATGAAAAACACTTATTAGATCACCAAAGCTTTATCCCCACTAGGGAGATGTCAGTCACTGTAATAGGTCTCTGAGTGTTTTGCCAAGTTCATTGCTTTAAGCAATTTGGCTTCTATTTTCTGTTTTGGCTGAGTCTTCTGCAATCCAGCAATTGCTGAAGAATCAAAGTTTTACTGGAGACGTAACTTAGTTTTTCCTTTTAAGTGGGAAAAACACACTCTGTGTTTCTGCTGTATTCTCACATCACTACCGCACTTCACGTCTGACACCAAATGTGTGGGTTTTCCACACATCGGGCATTTCTCTGACACCAGTTGCGTATCCTATAATTTAGGCCAGTTCTGACGGTATCGACACAGAGATAGGGTCAGGTCCTGCAAGTTGAGGGCTCAGTCCCACAAGACTGCCCCTCCTCTTCAGATACTAATTATAAATCCAGGCTGTCTCTGTCCTTCTGACTGACAGGCTATAAACTGAGTTTCTCATAACCCCTTCCTTGAGTTTGATAATTTGTTAGAATGGCTCAGAGCTCTTGAAAACACTTATGCTTACCAGTTTATTAAAAACGATATGACAAATGATACAAACAACAGATAGACAAAGAGATTCACAGGGTGATCTCTGGAGGAGTCCTGGATACAGGAACTTCTGTCCACATTGAGTTGAGGTGTGTTACACTTCCAACATGCGATTGTTCTCATCCCAACTTGCATTTTGGGGATTTCTATGGAGGCGTCATCAAATAGGGACAATTGATCATTAAAGGACTGTCCAGCCCCTCACCCCTTCTCAAAAGGTAAAGGGTGGGTCTGGTAGTTCCAAGCTTCTTAATCTTGGCTCGATCTCCAAGGTTTGGTTCAGGGCTTGGACCAGCTCCCAACCTGAAGCCCACCAAGAATTACCCCAATAAAACAAAAAACACTACAAATAACTTTTTTAAATTTTTATAAGCTTATTACCAATTTAGATTTTATTCTGTTTGGTTGAATTTCTTTCTTGAATTAACTATCAGGACTCAGAAAAAAGTACAAAGTATAGTTCAATTCAAAGATTTGTAAAATTTTCTTTCCTGAAGCAAATATTTATCCACTTGGGTGTTTATATTGTACAAAACATGTTAAATTTCACTAGAGATGCATCAACTTGTAATTGTGGGACTTTTCGAATAGTCATTAAGGGACTCACAGATTATTGTCTGAGTTCTGTAGGATGCTATGTTTTCTACTCTCGTTTATTCTAGGTATAAAGGAATGAAATCCACTGTAACACTGGGTCACGCAAATGGCCTAGTAGCCCCATGACCTTTTGCTTCAAAGAAGAATACATCATTGAAAGTGTTACTAATTCTGAGCTGAGGTCTTTTCCATCTCTTTGACCTTTGATGCTTTTCCATTGATTCAGCGTGAATTCTATTTCACAGAGATGGAGATAAAGTGCACATTTCCACTCTATGTTCCATTCTGTACATCTCTATTGGAAAAACGGGCATTTTACAACTTTGAAGTTTTGTGCTGAAAGCTTAGATATCAAAAAAAAGGGGAGAAATACTTGATTCCCAGGAATCTTAAAATGGGTAAACACTACACACTGATCTATAAAAACAGATTATTAGGAATGGGGACAACAAGATGCGGTCGTATCCATGACCACCACAGACTAGCTGCAAATCACTTAATCCTAACCTCATTCCTTTTCATTTGTAAACTGAGGACAATAATTCTGGGTTTATCTGGTGGGGAGTTTTGTTATTTTTGTGTTGTTTTTTTTCTTTGGTGCGTGTGAGTATGTGTGTGTTCAGAGATGAAATGAGGTAATCTGTGCACCTTGTACTCTAGAAAGGACTGTGGAAGTGTTGTGACTGGTGTTGACGCCAAGGACAATGGCAAGCATTTGGGCGTACTGGCCGGCAGAGGGACTGCAGGTCAAACACATGTTTCTATTGAACTTAGAGTGTGTTGTGTTTTTATATCATAGTTTCTTCAGCTACAATAGGAGTTTAAGAATTACTGTTTATGATAAACTCACAAACACAACTATTTAAGTAAAGTGCATAGATGTTACTAGATACTAATCGCATTAGAAGTCAGCAATAAATGTGAACTTTTTTCTAATTCCTTCCCCTGCCAATGTGTGTGCGCACACACACACACACACACACACACACACCAAAACAAATTTGAGGCCTGGGTGAGAGTTGGTAAATTACAACCTGTGGGCTAAATCCGGTCCACCATATGTCTTAGTAAATAAAGCTTTTTTTGAATATAGCCATACTTACTTGCATACATAGTATCTATAGATGCTTCCCCACTATAATGGCAGAATTGACTAGTCGTGACAGACTGGCCCCAAGTCACAAAATATTTACAGGACTATATGATCCTTTACAGAAAAAGTTTGTTGATTTTAGTCTAGTAAAAGGTCTAGATCTAGTACTAAAAACATAACAAATGAATAGTCCTGTTACACAGTGATTATTACTTGGACTCCCAGACGCTTAAACTTGGGGGTGTAGATGGGATCTCAATTTTTTTTGTCAGAATCACTTTCACAGTTAAACTTTCATTTATGTTGGTTATAAATATATTTGTCATACCCAACAATAAAAACATAATTTAAAAGCATGTATATATTAATTTAATAATAGACATGATAAATTTATCACATATCAAAATTAATGAGAATTTAATGAAAACTATATTTTCCAAAGGAAAAAGATCAGTGAAAATGATTAACATTGCTTTATGTTTCTACAACTCTTTTCTTTTAAAATGTTATTTATTTACTTTTAGAGAGAAGGGAAGGGAGAGAGAAACAGCAATGTGTGGCTGCCTCTTGTGCACCCCCTATGGGAAGCCTGACCTGCAACCCAGGTACTGACCTGACTGAGAATCAAACCGGTGACCCTCTGCTTCGCATTCCAGCCCTCAATCCACTGACCCACGCCAGCCAGGGCTGTTTTTGCTAATCTTTTCCATGTCTGGATTGAGTGAAGACTGTAGGAATCTCTGTATTCAATCTGTTCAGATGTCACATGCACACAGCTCCTGTGAACACTCACGTACACTCCTAATGCACACTCGTGACAGAATGAAAGTGAAAAAGGAAAGGAATGTTCTAGCAATATTGTGAAGTGAGCTGTGAGTCTGGGGACTCCTAATTGTTCCAGGTTATACTTTGAGAGCCACTTTTATAATGCAGTTTGTACAAGAAGTTGTACTTTTTAAAGACCCAAATCAGGATATTAACTTATAACTCCCCCAAAAGTAAATCTTTAACTTATAGTTTTGAGATCTAACCAGTTTCACTCTTTGCCTCACAGCAAATAATTTACAGATATACAGATATATTTTGTTAAGCAAAAGACTGCAGTCAAAATATAGTCCTAAAATTAAAATCCACATATATAAAAATATTTTTTCTATTGATTTGTGTTTTTAAAAGTAAAGATGGATTCATTGTGTGCCAGGCTTAAAATACTCTCAAAGCCATAATTCTGTGTTTTTCTTACCAAGGAGGCAGACCATATGAGCCCAGAATCAGGGTTTTGTGAGGATCCATTTTAAATATAGCTGTCTCTACAATTTCCAAGTCCCTGCTTCATAAAATAAGAAACATATCAAGTTTGATATAAATGGAGTGATCTTTAAAATTACGTTATAATACACTCTCATTTTAGATGACTTAGAAACACACACATGTGCAACACCAAAAACAAAAGTACACCCTGAACATCACCAGGAATAATGGCCTTTGATATTGTTCTAGTTTACTTTTTATTGTTCTATTTAGATACCTGTGATCCCCATGTACCCAAAAGTAAAAAACTGTTGTTGAATTATTTTAGTTTTTCCTAAGAGAGTCACTTAATTAAAAAACCTGCCATGCTATTGTTAAAAAAAATCTCATCACAATAAATGCTCATTTGAAAATATTAAGAATATATTTAAATGCTTTTTGTTCTATTTAGTACTTTTATTTTTTATCAGTTTTATAGGTGTTTTCACATCGTTTTTTTGTTGTTCAAGTGTAGTTGTCTCCCTTTTCCCTTCACCACTCCCCCCAACCATCCCCATCTCCCACCCTTGATTCTACCTCCCTTTGGTTTTGTCCATGTGTCCTTTATAGATGTTCCTGAAAACCCTTCCCCCTTTTCCCCCATTATCCCCTCCTACCTCCCTGCTGGTTATTGTCAGTTTGTTGTTTATTTCAATGTCTTTGGTTATATTTTGCTTGGCTGTTTGTTTTGTGAATTAGGTTCCACTTATAGGTGAGATCACCAGAACTTATACTGTATTTTAAATTTTTGGTTGAATTTGGTTGAGTGACATTGGTTAATAAGTTTACAAAGGTTTTGGGTGTACAATTCTATAATACACCATCTGTGTATAGTACAGTGTTCATCACCCCAAGTCAAATTTCTTTCCATCACTATTTTTCTTCCCTTTGCCCTCTTCTACCTAACCCTCATCCCCCCAGAATATATTAACTTTTAAAAATATTTTGCTTAAAAGTTACTTTGCTTGGTATCTAAGAAAATTACTTAGGAAACAATCATTTTTGCATATGAGAACAAAGTACTCATTTCTTTTTCATTAGAGGATAGAAAAATAGTCCTTGAGATTTTAATAAGGTCAAATAAACTGGCATACAATTACATAATTATAATACATCGAATATGATATCATTTCAGGCAAGAAAGACTGGATAATGAAATATACAATATTGGAATTCTGATTAGTTAAACTGTGAAAATTTAATTTTTCAAAAGAAAAGTGACTGATGCTAAAAAGAAATAGAAAAGAGGATTTGACTTATGGCTAATAGGATTCCTCAGTCTCATATTTAGGATAATTAAGTTTGAAATCACAGTGAACTTGGTAATTTTACAAGCTGCTTTGACACATGATATGTATCACTGTACAGTTTTAGTATTTGTAAGTCTCCTACAGCTTTATAGAATCTCTAATTTCATCAATGTGGATAAAACTCAGCAAAGTAATTTTGGTGGTCCCATGAGAAAAAATTCTAAAAATTTAGTAGTACCATGAGAAATAAACATATGCTTTCATGAAAGTATGTTTCAAGAAAAATATAGTCCTATTTCAAAAAATGTAGTCATATCACTTTATGGCACAAAATATTTTCTTTTCTGCCAGCCACATATGTTTTTACAAAACATGTACAGTATGGTAATGAATTAATAGTCCATTCTGAAAGAAATATAAAGTAATACAAATTTCTCAGTGAAATTCTACAGACTATCTTTTGGCCTAAAAGACCAACCATTACGTAAATGAACTAGGTTTTAAGCTTATACTGGATATTAGAGCTTTAAACATGAAAAAGAGATTCCCACTTCAGAAGGAGGAACTTCAAATCGTCAAGTGCAAAGGGCAAGGCGTGCTAATTCTATGTAGTTGGAGTAGAATAGCATAAGCTAGTTGTGTGGAAGAGAATCTTTTCATGTATGGATCTACTCACAGAGCAAGTTGCCATCAAAAAGTGACTTTCTTCTAGATGTGTTATATAACATAAACATTATCATTTTTCCTTTCTTGTCCCGCACATCAGCTTTTCCTCCAAAGTTTCCATTTTCTGGAGTACTAAAGTCAAGGACAAGAATTTTTTTCTACAGTTTAATCATTTATTTTTTGGTCACAGAACTACAGTGAAAGAGTAAAATTGACATCTTGCCCTGCCTGCATCATATCTAAACATATCACAGCTCGGTAAGAAATAAAAATGAAGCATACAAGCCACCAAACACCTTTGCATTATGGAATAAACTACAACAAACAGAACAGAAACTCCTGGCAGAAGAACACTCCTCCAAATCAGTGAAGACTAGCCCTTTCCCCAAGATGGTCAACTTCTCAGCAAAGTTAATTCTGACTTTGCAGTACAGACACCCACAGATGGGTAAAGACAGTGGAAAATAAGGCAAGGAATGTTTAATTGTTACAGTCATTAAAGTTAAGCTCATCTTGCCACAGCCAGGATAGGAGAGAGAGAAGTACCAGCTTTAACAATGTATACTCCAACTTCTCTTCCTCTCTGAAAAAAATAATATAGGAATGAAAGTGAGTAGTGTTATTCTGGAAGAAAACCTTGAATCTTCTTTAATTCATGAATGAATAAATTATTCATAATTACAAGACTATTATTAGTAATACATTACTTTTGACACTTTTTATCAGTGTGCCTCAACTCCGAAGGTTGAGACATTTTGCTAAAAAATTACATACCATGTTATTCCCATTCATGAGGTTCATAACCTTCGTAGTCATCTGTCGCTCCTCATTCTTCCATGCCTTGCATAAATAATTGGTTGTCAAGTCTATCCAGTTTTTATACCTTTGCAATATAGTTAGTATGCTTTCATCATCATTTGCATTGCCACTTTCCAATACAGATTTCTGTATTTAACAGAAAAATGATGGGATATCATATTGGAATGATGAAAATCAACTGGAAAATCACAGTTTCCAAACTATGACACATTGGGAGCTAAGAATATCTACATGTATATTTTCCATTTCTCTTGAATCTGGTCATTAGGTTATGTGACTATATCAGTTCCCTGCTGAAAAGCTATCAATGGCCTTTCATTGCTTACCTAAAAGTGTCCAAGTAACCTAGTTGAATGACAATATATTTTACAGTAGGTTCACTTTTACTCTGTTACATAAAGATTATATTTCAATATGGACATTACATTAAAAGAAAATAATATGAAATTAGAATGAATATAATGCAATTATTGAAAAAATTCAAGATTGATTTCTGATTAAAAATAAACAAGCAAAATTAATGGAAATAAAAATGCCAGTATCTTTAACTAACATGTTAAACACAACAATCAAGTTTATAAACTGCATTATATTTACTAAATTTATTACTACTAAATAAATTTGATCAGGAATCTAAGAATGAATTATTAGCATTTGACACATTTCTGAAAATCCTGAACAATGTAATAAGATATAATACAAGGTTAAGAAATTATAAAGAAATGATGGCTTTTATTACTTATCGATGTTACAGATATAAAGGACCTTAAAACATTCATGATCTATGATTGATTACAATTAATTTTTGAAGTCTACCATAAGGAAATAATACCCAGAAAAAAGTAGTCAATAAAAATATTTTTTGAAGTTATTTAACAAAAATTTTGAAAAACTTAAAGGCTTAGCTAAAGGGAAATTGTTTGTGAATGTGGTACATTTATTTAGACTGGCACTAATCTTAATTTTTGAGGAATCTATGCCACTCAAACTCTGTATAGGTAACTAGACCACAAAGAGGGTATTCATACTGAATATCTAATATTATGTGGCAGCGATGTAGAAAGTATCAGAGAATAAAATGGAAATAAAAGAATGGAACCTGCATAGTGATTGTCTTTAGATAGGACATTCTTAATTTATTTGATTCTTCTTACTAATTTGAAATCTGCAAATTTATTACCATAAGAATGCATCATTTTTATCCTTAGAAAACATAAAATTAAATGCTAAATAAATAAATATATTAAATTCAGTTTAAAATTTACTTTCCTCAAGACACTGTTTCTTGATTAATCCCTCTGGGATTGGTCATTGCTTTAATTTATCTTGGCTGCCATACATATACATGTATTCAGTTTGTACCATGTTCATTTGCATTTTAAAAAATCAATTTATTAGCATGATTATGGTATTTTCACAAGGATTTAGTGTAGTCCCCACCCTGAATTATAAACTTGACAATATGAAGAGCCGCAGTGTATTTCCTGCTCTATGTCTATAATAATTCGTGTGGTACTTTTCCCAGACTGAATGTTAACTTACTGAACACTTGATGAACCATTGGAATGTGGTGATGACTCACAAGAGGAATAAACGTGATACACAATTCAACATTCTCTACAACATTTATTGCTGCAAAATCTAGTTGTTGAATTTTAAAAAGCTATACACAAGAAGTAGAAAGTTATACTTTTTAGCTGTATATTATTATTTCAAATCAAACTTAAAAATATTTGTCTAACATGCTATCCTTAATTTATGCCATTACTCTATTACCTTAATATTTATATGTGCCATTGTTTTTTCTGAGTTTCCATCAGAATTCAGCTGAAGTATTTTCCTGTAAAATTAGATAGTAAAAGAGAAAATGGATAACTGCTTCTAGTAGGTAGAAGTCATTACCACTGCATTGCCTATTAACACACATGTTATCATTTCTTTGTGTCCCAGATGTTCAGGCATATGGGAATGAAAAAAATCAATGAATTGAAACCTCTTGATTCAGTTATTCTGGTGACAAACAATCTGTATAGCTCATTGATAATTGCTTTACCCTTGACAAAGTGGCTGCAATTGTTACTAGCAGATGTAGCCACACTTAATTTCTTGTCTCCACTCCCCACACTATTGTATTTGCTATTCTGGATCAGAGAAATAAGTGAAGAAACATGCCACTAATTGCATGTGCTCCCCACACTTATTGACTAGCTAAAGAATACAATTAGTGATTCCTATTGAAACCAGTTAGGAGGCATGACACATAAAATGCAGTCATATAGTGTAGATCTTTACTGATTGCAAGAATTAGGGCTTGATCAAGAATTGTGAAGAATTCTTAAAAGAGAATAAAAAAATGATCCTCAATGAAAGCAACATTTTTCCAAAGGCAAAGGAAAAATGTCTATGTGTAAATTCAAATAGTATTTTAAGATTAGGTAAAATTAGATATGAAATTATTGTGAGTCATATATTAACTGATGTGAAAGTAAATGATGGCCCAGAAAATTTGAAAAAATAAAAGGAACATAAGGTAGGTGAATAACGGTTGCAATACTAATGGAACAGAGTGATTAGCAGCTAGCTCAATTCAAGTTTGGAAGCAGTGGAGTATTGACGACACTACATTTAATGTACAGACAATAACATGATGGCAAATGTTGAAATATTTTTAAAAAGGTACTAGTGAAAAGAAAATTGAAATTGTGATTTTTTTGTTTATTTTTTTTATTGTTCAAGTACAGTTGTCTCACTACCATTTTTACTCACCATGTCCCACCCCCATTCCCCCACCCATCCCCACCACCCATCCTGGAACCTACCCTACCTGCTTTGGCTTTGTCCGTGTGTCCTTTAGACATACTCCTTGGTGGCCCTTCCTGTATTATACCTCTCCCCCATCCTCTCTGGTTACTGTCAATTTGTTCCTTATTTCAATATCTCTGGTTGGGTTTTGATTGCTTATTTGTTTTGTCGATTAGGTTCCACTTATAGGTGAGATCATATGGTATTTGTCTTTTACCACCTGGCTTGCTTCACTTAGCATAATGCTCTCCAGTTCCATCCATGCTGTTAGGAAAGATAGGAGCTCCTTCTTTCCTTCTGCTACATAATATTCCATTGTGGAAATGTACCACAGTTTTTTGATGCACTATTCACCGGTTGGCACTTAGGTTGTTTCCAGCACTTGGCTATTATAAATTGTGCTGCTGTGAACATTGGGGTGTGTAAGAGACCATTCTGCATGGCCCAGCCCCCACTGGCAAACATTTACTGCAAAGTAACTTCCTAAAATCCATGCTAAACCTTCCAAGGAGGAGTGTAACTTTAAACCACTTTTGCCCTTTTCATTTGCAAATATCTCTCTTCTGTGATATGATTAGTGGTATTGGCTCCTTTGTTTTCTGTAAAAGGTAATCACCTAAAGCAACCTGTGCATAGTAAATGAGGACCATCTGTAATGTACTGAGAAACCCAATAAAGGCCTATCATGGCAGGGGCCATGGGCTTTTGCTCCCCTTAAGAGAAGAAGTTGTGCTGTCCCCTTTCCTCCACTGGATTCAGCAGTTTGTGTGAATGTCTCATCTTATCCATAGTGTTGCAGACACTGTGGGCCGGTGTCCACATCAGGGGTGCATAGGTTCTTTTGAATTGGTGTTTCAGGATCCTTAGGGTTTAATTCCAGTATGGTATTTCTGGGTCAAAGATAGTTCCATTTTTTAGTTTTCTAAGGAAATTCCATACTGTTTTCCACAGTGGCTGCACCAGTCTGCAATCCCACCAACAGTGCACTAAGGTTCCCTTTTCTTTACAACCTCCCAACACTTATTGTTTGTTGGTTTATGATGGCCATTCTGACCGGTGTGAAATGGTATCTCATTGTGGTTTTAATTTGCATCTCTCTGAAAGCTAGTGATATTGACCATCTTTTCATGTATCTCTGGACCCTCTGTATGTCCCCCTTGGAGAAGTGTCTGTTCAAGTCCTTTGCCCATTTTTTAATTGGGTTGCTTGTCTTCTTAAAGTGGAGCCATGTGAGTTCTTTATATATTTTGGAGATTAAACTCTTGTCTAAAGTATCATTGGCAAATATGTTTTCTTATATGGTTGGTTCTCCTTCTATTTTAGTACTGTTTTCTTTAGCCGTGCAGAAGTTTTTTATTTTGATGAGATTCCATTTGTTTATTCTTTTCTTTATGTCCTTTGCTCTAGGGGACATATCAGTGAAAATATGGCTGCATGAAATATCTGAGATTTTCCTACCTATGTTCCCCTCTAGGACTTCAATGGTGTCATGACTTATTTTTAATTTTTTAATTTTTTATCCACCTTGAATTTACTTTTGTGTATGGTATAAGTCGGTGCTTGAGTTTTATTTTTTTGCACGTAGCTGTCCAGATCTCCCAACACCATTTGTTGAAGAGGCTATTGTTACCCCATTTTATGCTTCTGCCCCTTTTGTTGAATATTAATTGACCATAGAGATTTGGGTTTATTTCTGGGCTGTCTAATCTGTTCCATTGGTCTATGTGTCTGTCCTTATGTCAGTACCCAAGTATTTTGATACAGTGGCCTTGTAATGCAGCTTTGTATCAGGTATTGTGATCCCTCTTACTTTGTTCCTCTTTCTCAAAATTGTTGCAGTTATTTGGGGTCATTTATGGTTCCATATAAAATTTTTAAATGTTTTGAACTTGTCTGTTTTTTAATGAAAATTTTATAGATGGAACACATATGCTCAAAAACAAAATATTGGCAATAGAGAACAAATCTTGGTCATTCTAAATGTCAGCTATCAATTCTTTGCCTTTAGGCTATCTCTACAAGCAAATTTTTGCTTGTGGAAAACTTTTATTTCAAAAATATTTACAGTGCAAAGATTGAAAGTTTGAGGCACCTATCAAATATACTTTTGAAAACAGAAAAAATCTTAGAATGTTAAATCGGCTACATTAACAGAGCCAAACTGAGGCAAATTAACAGACACAGCTTGTAAAAACAAAATGAAAAAGAATGCAAATATAGGGAATCATATATAAGAACACTTAAAAACTTTAAACATGGGCTCTATTCAGTTGCACAATAAAAATTCAATAAACATAGTAACAAACCCTTTTTTCCCAAAGAGGGAAAAATCTCTTTTATTTGGATGTAAGGCCAGGAGAGGATTTAATATTTTGGAAGGATTGCAATAAATCAAAGCATTTATTGGATCCTGTTTGCAATTGCCATGTACTTTTTTCAATATGTATATTTTGGCAAGATTTGCATTTCTAATATAAGGCTTGGCTGCTGATCATATATACAATTGTTATATATGTGTGTGTGTATATATATATTAGTGTGTGTGTATATATATATACACACACACACACACACACACATACACACACACACCACACAGGCAAAAAACTATCTTCTGCTCCCCTAGGTGAGCATGCACATGTGAAGTTTATGTAAATTAGGGAATTTGGGGCATTTGTATATTCAGTTCAATTTAATGGATAGATATTGAGAATATGCTAATCTTGAGGAGAAGTGAAAATAGGGTGGAGGATTGAGATAGATTTAAGTTTGGAAAGCCATACTGGTAACTGTGTAAGAGCTGACAATATATACAAATTAGCAACACGTGGAAGTCACTGAAATGCAAGATGCATGGCTATAAATGCTATACTATATTCAAATCAAGTGCTATTCATATAATCCTTTGAATGGATATATAAGCAAGAGATTAATTCTGACTAGTATGGGACAAATCACTAAAGAATATTTCATGGAAAATTTGCAAAAATTTTGATTGGTGCATAGGAAGAGAAAGCTTATTCTAGGAAGAGGAGATAGCTAAAGGAAGGAACAGAGTAATTTTCTTCTTGTGCAATCAGGGAACCCAAAATTTTATCAATAAAAGCTGCTTTCCTCGAATCCTTGATAGTATCTGGGAGGGTGGTTGTGGTAGGTAGGGGTGCTGATGGAGACTGGTTTTTACATTTGAAATGGAAAGAATAGTAACTCCAGTTCAGGTTTTCTTTAAATTATTTTATGGTTGTTCGATTACAGTTGTCTGCATTTCCTCCTCACCCTTCCCCCCACTCCCTCCAAACCCACCTCCCTCCCTTGTTTCCACCCTCCCCCTTGGTTTTGCCCATGTGTCCTTTATAGTAGTTCCTGAACACCCTTCTCCTCACTGTTCCCTCCCCGCTCCCCTCTGGCTATTGTTAGATTGTTCTTAGTTTCAGTGACTCTGGTTATATTTTGTTTGCTTTTTCCTTTTGTTGATTATGTTCCAGTTAAAGGTGAGATCATATGGTATTTGTCCCTCACCACCTGGCTTATTTCGCTCAGCATAATGCTCTCCAGTTCCATCCATGCTGTTGCAAAGGGTTTGCTAAGGGTAGAGTCTTGTTTCTCCTGGTCTCTTTCAACTCAAAGCAGACACCTGTATGTTCAGCTACCTTCAGTGTTAAGCCAGTCCCTACCAAGGGCTGGAAGCACTTGAGATTATTGAATCAGACTTGAGGCCAGAATTAGAAATGCTGCTTTAAATCCTGAATCAAGTTGTGCAGTGAATCATAGATTTCTCACATACCTAGTCAGGTGGGTTTTCCATTAGTTATGATTACAATTTTGCTTTGGTTACATAGTAATACAATTCCCCTGTTGGATCTACATTGCTGTCCCAAATATTTTTCATTGATATACTGGTAAATTGCCTAGTACTTTTTGGTTTTATGATTCAGTAGCTAGAGTTTGCTTTAAAATAGTTGATTACTCACATGGCCATCCTTCTCTGCTACCATCTCCACCTATCAAAAATATTTAGGTATCAATATCAACCTTGAATTTGTTATGCTTTGTGTGACAGACCTATATGTAAGTTGCATCTACCTTCCCCAGTCTGGCCCAATATTGTCTTCTTTCTCTTACACCATCAACAGTTATCAAGATGCCAGTTTTCCTCAAGGCTAAGTCTGTTTTAATTTTCACATTGGAAAACCTTACAAGCTGTGTCTTAGTTACCCCTTTCAAGTATTTTTAACTTTGGTAAAAATACATTCTAAACAATATTCCCCATCTAAGCAGCTCAGCCATGTCTTTACAACAGAAATGAAATGGAAACTTACCAAGTGCTGTGGCAGAAAAAGAAGGTAAAATCATTGTCCTGAATTATTTGTAACAATCACAGTATTTAGGGGCGCTGATCAAGGAGGTATTACTCAATGACCTGATACTGAGAAATTTTCTTTAGGTTCTCATGTAATTTGAAATATACTGCAATTCACACTTTCACTGTTATACACATATGGATGGTTCTTTTTCAGTGAAAAGCACCCAATAGAATTGTTAGACAAATAAGATGAGCTTTTCTCCTTTTCCCATCTCTAAAAACAATTTTCCCTCTGCCATGTCTACAAATGTATGTTTTAATGGACATAATATCTCCATGATGTCATTTTCCCCCTGAACACCAGAATATATATTTATTCCTCTAGAATTATTTAGCTCCCAGGTGCTCAGTTATTATTTCCCTGGAGTTGCATTGCCCAAAGTAATGTGGCCATTTTTCTCATTTTA
Source organism: Artibeus jamaicensis (assembly GCF_021234435.1). NCBI lineage: Eukaryota > Metazoa > Chordata > Mammalia > Chiroptera > Phyllostomidae > Artibeus > Artibeus jamaicensis. Next base: position 23,802,702 of record NW_026521883.1, read on the forward strand.
ACTCTCACCTCATATGGACCCTTGGTTTGTAACATTTTGCAGCTGTTTAGATTTTCTTTTTTGCTCTCCCTTGAAATTCTTTGCAAAGTCAGGAGAAACAGTGTTGATGTTTTTTCTTATTAAAAATTATGGTGGAAGAAAACAAGATCTGATCAAGTGACTCCACTGCAGCCTGTCCTGTTTACTAAGATGAGCACGAGGACACTAACAAGGCGAGAACTCAGCCATTGAGCGTTTAGAATGTAGCACAACATTGTGCCACGATTTGAGGAAAAGCATCAATAATTCAGCTAGAGACCTTGGTGAATTTGTGAAAAGGGGCAATTAGAAATGAAAATGCCTTGGCTTTTTTTTATGACAAAGAATAAACTTGAAAATAGGTAGAAAAACTCTTTATATATCCCTTATAATTGTTCCCTAAAATGCGAGAACCTATGCTAACAGAAAAACTGTATAGATGTGTTTGTATACTTCTGGTGCTTCTGTGGACATAGGAGATGAACTTCGCCTCTTCACTATGCCTCTGACCTCTATATTACTGTATCAGTATCAAAACAATTGAAGTCTAGACACTGACAAGAGAGAAAATGGCAATGGGCGGTGACTCTCTAGCTGGGATCCAGATCTAACCTATCACAGAAGAGAAGAGATCATGTTTTCATGTGAGACATGTAAACACTGTGAGGAAGCCCTGGGGACTCTGAGTGTCTTTGAGCCCTGGTATCTGGGAGAATAGTAGCTGGAGGTTAATGACCTCTCATCATGGCCACCATTTCTTACATACGATGACTGCGATAACCCCCTTAAATGGTTTCAGTGTCTAGCTTTTCACTAGTTTCTACTCTGTGGAGCAGGTAGAGTGATCTTTTTAAAACATAAGGAAGATCATTTTATTCTTCTGCTTTCAAACACTCTTTTGCTTTCAGTGGCTTCCCAGCACATCCATAATAAAATTCAAAAATATTACCAAGCCTAAAAGCCCCTATAGGATCATTTCCCTCAACTACCTCACTTACAAAATGTCCAGAGTCCCCAACCCCCACTCCTGCCTGCCACACAAATTTCCTTGCTGTTCTTTTGAAGTAAACCAAGCATGATTCACTTCAGGGTCTTTATCCTTGTCTTTTCCCACCCAAATGTAGCCTCCGGACTCATCATTGCTTTTACAGTGGTAAGAAACACATAGCATGAAATCTACCCTCTGAACAAAATTTTAGGTGTACAGGGCAATATTGTTAATTATACACACATGCTTGTACAGTGGATGTCAATGATGTATTCATTTTCTTAATTAAAACTATACCCATTGAATAGCACCTACCATTTACCTCTTTTGCCAGCCTCTGGCAAACATTTCACTTTATGTTCTATAAGTTTGACTAATTTGTATACCTCATATAAGTTGAACCATGTAACTATAAAAGGAATTCCCTCTTCTTTGAGTCTGAATGATATTCCAATGGATTACCTTTTCTCTATCCATTTGTATTTCAATGACATTTAGACTTTTCCCACTTCTTGGCTATTGTAAATAATACTGAAGTGCAGTATGTAACAAATAATGAAATGCAAATATCTCTCTCAGATCCTGTTTTTAATATTTTTGGATAGATAACCAAAGTGGAATTGTTGGAACTTATATTAGTTCTATGTTTAATTTTTTAGGAAACTCCATACTGTTTTCTATAGCAACTGCTCCATTTTACATTTCTTCCAACAGTGCTCAAAGGTTCCAATTTCTCCACATTCTCACTAACATTTGTTATTCTGTTTTCTGATTATGGACATCCTAACAGGTGCGATGTGAAATCTCATTGTGTTTTTGATTTGCACTGTCTCTTTGTCTTTGACTTTTGACTATTTGATTATAATGTATCTTGGTTTGGACTTCTTGGATTTCATTCTTCTGGGGATCTGTTGGACTTCTTAAATCTGGATGTTCATTTACTTCCCAGATTTGGGAAAAACTCAGATACTATTTCTTCAAATAAACTCTCTGCACTTTTCTACCTCTCCTCTTCTCTGGGATAACCATAATGCACTTATTGGTCTGCTTTCTCATGTTCTGTAAGTCTCTTAGTCTTTCTTCACTTTTTTAGATTATATTTTCTTAGTGCTCCTCTGACTAGATACTTTAAAATGATTCATCTTTGAGTTCACTGATTTCTTTTTGACTGAGAAAATTTGATGTTGTACACTTCTAATGAAATTTTCATTTCAATTATATTCACCAGCTCTAAAATGTCTGGCTCTTTTTAATATTTTCATTTTGTTTGTGCATTGTTTCCCTGAGATAATTGAGTACCTTTATGATGGTTGTTTTAAATTTCTGGTCAGGTCACCTCCATGTCTTTAGGGTCAGTTTCTAGAGATTTATTTTGTTTCCTTTTTTGGGCCATGTTTCCCCCTTTCTTTAGGTGCCTTATAACTTTGTATTGGGATTAGAGCATTTGAAAAAGCTGCAAACTCTCCCAGTCTTTACAGACTGCTTTTTTCCCTCTTTTATAGGGAAAGCCCTTCGTCAATCACCCTTGCTAGAGATTCTGGGTACCTCTCACACATTTTCTGTGGATGCATGTTTTCTGGATGTGTGCATTTCCATTCCAGATGTGAGGGATTTGCCAGTTCCTTTTGTCAGGAGCTCACAACTTCTTACTCTGCCTGGTACTGCAAGTTTCCTGGAGTTGCTGTAAACATCCAGCTTTGCTTTGGTATCAGTGATCCTCAGGCTTATAGAGTATGCTGTGTACCATCAATGAGCCAGGTTGGGTCAGACAAAAACCATTCCCTAGGGCAGCTCTCTCAAACGCCTGAATGTCAGATGCATGCTCCACTCTTGGCTTTCTCCGTTGAGGAATAAGTAGCCAAGCAGTATCAGCCACTGTTTGCTGTGCTGTGGGCCCTCTGGGGCACTAGCAAACCTTTCACTTTTCTTTTGTTTTCAGTGGTGATCAGGCATCTATGCCAGGCCTCGTCAGTACTCTGAGGCAAGCAATACACAAACCAGTCACTTGGTTAGTCCCCCAAAAACCTGGAACATTGGAGACGCACTTCAACTTTTTCCCTTCTCAGGAGGAACCCAGGATTTGGAAGTTTTCACCTCCTTATTCTACACTGAGCCAGTGGGAGAGACTGTACTGAGTAAATGCTGCAAACAACTGCTTTGTTCACAGTGGTCTCCAACCTGATGCCCTTTCACCAGCATTTAGATTGAGGCAAGACAGAAACTGATCCCTTTATAGTCCTCCAAATTTCAGAATGTTAGATGTATGATCAAGATTTTTCTGTTTTTCCCCAGGCTGAAACCATGAATTGGGAGTTTTCTCCACATATATTGTGCTTTGCCAGCAGAGGGACTAATATGAGTGGGTGTCATAAATTGTCCTACCAGCTTGTTTAGTGCTTGCCTTCCATGCAGACTTTTCTTAACTGGTTTATGGATTTATCACAAAGAAAATCTATGTATTGTTGAGTCAGTGTCTGTGAGTGAAAGAAGCTCTTGGCTCATATTCCTCCCTCTTGCTGATGTCTGGGCAGAAATTTTTAACCTGGCCTTTCTCTACTTATGCTTGAAGAACACACCCTGTTAGATAATAAATGCACATGAAATTTTTGTTGGGAAAATTATTATGTAGTATTAATATTCAAACATTTTCATTATGGGATATAATTTTTGATTATGTGTAAAGGTTGTGAAAGTACCAATCTATTACTTTAAATAGAGAGAAGATCAAACATATATCTTGATTTACCTCTTCAAACTGTGCTTCGGGGTAACTAGCAAACATTGAGGAGAAAATATTATCTTAATAATTACTTCAATTAATAAATGAATAAATGAGAGAATTTACTATCTTATTTAAGTAGCTAGTAAAATAATAGTTTAAGCCAAACTTTACAATGTAAAACTAAAAGCATTAGATGAAAGGTTGGTGGAGAACTTTATTATGATGAAATATTGCTGACAATTTCTTATCTGAACTATACCTTTAAAACTTTAGGCCCTTTTGAATTTAAAAGAAATTTTACTTTAGTTTTTTTTCTTTACCTTTATGTAAATCAAGATTCATGTAAAAATCAACTATTAACTACTTGGTAAATTCTGCTTTTTTGTATGAAGATCTCTACATTTTCACAGGAGATCTTATTTTAGATAAGCTCTGGTTCCATGTTTCAATTTTGATTCAAACACCTTTCTTCATCTGTTTTTTTTTAAATCAGGATCTTGTTTATTTTTAATTTAGAGTTGATTTAATGTCAACAGCCCACCAATGAGTTCACTCAAAGAGCTAGTTTATCCAGAAAGAAAAATTTCTGGGATGAATATAAGTTACACTTTGTTTTAGATTTCTAGTATATAAACTCTAAAAATAAAGTCTGGGTAACTTGCTTAATTCCTGAACATATGCATTGAATAGTTTTACCAAAGTAAGCAAACATTCTTGAAATATTTTAATCTAATGAATAAGTGATGAAAATTTCTAATATGGTGTTAGCAATTCTATTTAAATAAAGGCATCTACCAAAAGAGATCTGCCAAAACCATTACATTTTTTACTTGACTACATTTCTCATTAAAGTTACTTGGTACTTTTCATTGGTATACTTAAAAAATATACATTTGTTTTAAAATTTTATTCCATATAGAATTCATAGAATAATATAGTATCTTATGACATGGGAATTCAATATTTATTTTCATATCTTATAACACTAATATTTTTATTTTTCTCTTTTATTAAATTAAGCATTGAGGCAGTTAGAAAAAGTGATATTTCTAAGGTGATATATACAATCCTATTTTTCCTAAGGTAATATATACAACCCTGTTTTTCCTCAGAATAAGATAGGCAAAATCTCTCTGTCATACATTATGGTTTTAATTGCTTAGGCTCTCTCCCTATTCTGTGGTGAATTTCAAATCCCCTCTTTTTTGAGCCCCATTTCAATAACTTGTAAACATTTAATTTCTACCCAACTTTGTGTATCATAGGACTCACATTAACTTTCTATAATAACTGTTTCAATGTCCTCTGAAGGACCAGTTCTTACAAGAACAAAATCATCACATGTTCTTGTTTTATGATTCTTTTTTAAGTATATTTTATTGACTATGGTATTACAGTTGTTCCAGTTTTTCTCCCCTTACCTCTCTCTGCCCTGTAGTGCCCTCCCTCCAGCATTCTCCCACTTAGTTCATGTCCATAGGTCATATATATATATAAGTTCTTTGGATTCTCTGTTTCCTATATTCTTCTTAACCTCCCCCTATTTTGTAAGAAGCATTTATGCTTCTTATTCCCTATACCTTTCCTCCCATTCTCCCTCCTCCTCTTCCCCACTAATAACCCTCCATGTGATCTCCATTTCCGTGATTCTGTTCCTGTTCTAGTTTTTTGCTTAGTGTGTTTTTGGTTTTGTTTTTTAGGTTCAGTTGTTTTAGTTATGAGTTTGTTGTCATTTTACTGTTCATAGTTTTGATCTTCTTTTTCTTTGATAAGTCCCTTTAACATTTCCTGCAATAATGGCTTGGTGATGAACTCCTTTAACTTTACTTTATCTGGAAAGCACTTTTTCTGCCCTTCCCTTTTAAAAGAAAGCTCCGCTGGATAGAGTAATCTTGGATGTAGGTCCTTGCCTTTCATGACTTTGAATATTACTTTATGCCCCCTTCTTGCCTGTAAGATTTCTTTTGAGAAATCCACTGGTGGTCTTATGGGAACTTCTTTGTATGGAACTGACTCCTTTTTTCTTGCTGCTTTTAAGATTCTCTCCTTAGCTTTAATCTTGGGTAATTTAATATGATGTGGTTTGATGTATTCCTCCTCGGGTCCAATTACACTGGGACTCGCTGAGCTTTCAGGACTTCTGGAAGTCTATTTCCTTCACCAGACTGGGGAAATTTTCCTTCATTATTTTTTCAAGTAAGTTTTCAATTTCTTACTTTTCTTCTCCTTCTGGCATCCCTATTATTTGGATGTTGGAACATTTAAAGTTGTTCCAGAGGTTTTAAGCTTCTCCTCATCTTTTTGAATTCTTGTTTCTTCATTCTATTCTGATCGAACATTTATTTCTTCCTTCTATTCCAAATTGTTGATTTGAGTCCTGGTTTTCTTTCCTTCACTGTTAGTTCCCTGTTTGTTTGTTTGTTTGTTTTTTACTTCACTTTGGATAGCCTTAATTTCTTCCTCTATTTTGCATCCGTAATCAATTATTTCTGGGAGCATCCTGATTACCAGTGTTTTGAACTCTTCATCTGATAGGTTGGCTATCTCCTTGTCACTTAGCTCTTTTTCTGGAGTTTTAATCTGCTCTTTCATTTGGACCATATTTCTTTGTCTCAGCATACCTGTTATGTTGTAAGGGGTGGTCCTTAGATATTCACCAGGACAGGGCAACTGTGTGGTGGGGAGGGGTCTGAGAGGGAACAATGCCACTTGCTCTGCTCTTGTCTGTCTTTCAGTCACTTCCCCTGCTACCCACAAACAAATTGGGCCTTTCTGGGGCTGATTCCAAGTTGGGTGAGTTTATTTACATTCTAGGACTCTGTGGATCCAAAAAACTTTGTCTCTACAGAGAACTGTCCTGTGAGACTGGGAATTTCTCCTGCTGCCACAACTCCCAGAGGTTTTTTACAGTTAGAGGTTTTGAGGCTTTAGTTACCCATGCTACAACCCTGGGTTGCATGGTTTGTCTTGCTCCCTACTTGTTCCTCTCGGCTTATCTGCATATGAATGTGGGACCACTCAGTTCCTTTTCTTGCCATGCATCCTCTCTGTCCTGGCTGCCCATCTCTGCCCCTCCTATCAGTCTGGATGAATGTTTGTTCTTTAACTCCTTGACTGTCAGATGTCCATACATTTTGATTTTTTGGTAGTTCTGGTTGTTTTTTTGTAAATTGGTTGTTGCCCTTCTTTTGGTTGTTGGAGAAAGAAAAGTGTATCTACCTATGCCTTTATCTTGGCCAGAACACATGTTCTTTAAACTAAAGAATTTTTGAACCTTTTCCAGTTATAGAGACTAAAAATGTAAGTTAACTGTAAATGAAAGATTCCAGCTTTAGGGGAACCATTTGAAGATGGATGTCTTAGGATGCAACTGCTGTGTTGTAGTTGAATCCAGTTATAGGCAAAATTAATTATTCTTATTTAGTTTTAAAAAGATACACTAATAAATCTCACCTATCTGAAGAGAATGAAACATGGTGATGAGTATGGACTGTGACCAAAAGATTTTTGTGGAAGACACGAACTGATCTATGACAAATGCTACTTGACCTAGTAAATTCCTACATTTTACTTTTTTAGAAAAAAAATGAAATTTAGTTTTGTACACTTATTCTTATATACATGTACTTTTGTGTAAATTATAAAACAGTGATTAAAGTAGATGTGTAAATCCTTTAAGTTCTAAAATGAAGTTATATTCACTTAAGAGAGAAACTGTGGTTAGTTCCTCTTTTATTCCTTTCAGTTTATCATTAGTTCTGCAGACAGAATAATTTATAATATGACTTTAATCATTGTATCCTTTGATCAGAAATGTACAAATATACACATTTTTCTTCCCTTTGCTTTAATCTTTCTCTATTTCCTGGTCCCACCATACTTAACTAAGTTTTTAAAGAAATGTGAAGTATTTCCAGCTCAGCTGCCAAGAACAGTAAATATTCTTTTCTGTCCTTCCTGTGTGTTCTCCTTTTCAAGCTTCATGACTTCCACCTTGAGTTCTCTTGGCCATTAATGCTCTTTCTTCTCCATTCTACTATATAATTTTTGGCCATCCTTCAATGACTGGTTTGATTTTTTCTTCTCTCATCTATTGCCACCTTGATCACTGTCCTTTCCAAATTCCTTCAGTAAAGCCATCCTCTAACATGTAGCATTTAATTGTATACACTTGTGATGTTATTTTCAAATTATTGTTTTCTTTTAGCTTTAGAAAAATAGTCAATAGCCAGGGGACAAGCAGATGATCAATAGCATCCTAAATTTTTACAGAAATCATTCTGATTGAAATTGACCTTGTATTATTGTTCTATGTGATCTCAGAAAGAACTGAAAGTCTATTTCACTGACCCATAGTTTTTCTCAGCATATTAAGTGTATCTTTTTTATTACCTAACATAATATTTTTACCATCAAAAAAAGTCCTTTGGCAAAATATCTTTGTTTCACTAAAACACATAGAAGCTTGGTCCCCACAACTTCCCAGCTTGCTTAGGGAAGGGGGGGAGCCAGGGCACACAGATGGGTATGCTTCCTTTTGTTTATATCCTCACTGCACACAGTATGGAATCTACCTCTTTACTTAATAGCCACCAATTACTGCAACACGAAGGCAGGAAATTGTCATTTATGAAAACTGCCATGGCTGAAGTTGGTATTTGGTACTCTCATTTTATTTCTTTCCAGGAAATAACATTTACAAATGGTCACTGTAATAACTCAAACAGTCAGAAGATGGTTAAATGTAAATAGAAATATCCCTTTCTCCACAATCCAACATGCCACACTTTCATGCCTTTCCCTTAGAAACCCCTGATAAAAACTTAGATTATATCCTAAACACTTCAATTCATAAACAGGTATATGTATCTTTTAAAAAATGAGTGATATTATACTAATTATTTGTAGTTCCCAATATGTAATTCAAAATACATTGGCCATCTTAGCATTATTTTTAAATCACTATAAAGTTTTCATTTATACCTGCATTTAAACCAACCATAATTGGTGAAATTTTAAGACATTTTCATTTTATAAACAATTGTGAAATTATCAGTCTTTCATACTTTTGCACTTTCAAACTCTCAACTCCTCTTTCATTCATTAATAGTTTGCATACTTGTTCAATTATTTAATAGTGGTTAAGTCCGAGAAGAGGAGTTGAGAAGGGCTCTACTTCTTTAGAGTGATTTGGAAATGTAGGTCATTTTGGGTTTTATCAATGACAGGTATGTGACTAGCAGTTTTCAAAGTAGAAGACAGACATGCTGTGCATTCTGTATTGGGCCAGACATGCTACACAAGGGAAAATTGTTTAGTCTAAAGCTTCAGTTGCACCCCTTAGAGAAACATGGATGCATGAAATATTCTACTACCTACCTTAAGAAATTTTACAGTATGTGCATATTTTACAATAAGTACAATCACTCTCAATCTACAAACTAATATACCCCTACCTAAATGATTCAACCTTTCCCCACCCCAAACAATATACTTTTTATATTAATGTGATGTAATGTCAGCAGGGTCTTTCATTTTTTAAATTTTATCTATCAACCTATTTCTTTATTGTTGACACTATTGTTGATATACCCCATTTTCTCCATCTTTGCCCACTTCCACCCAGCCTCCGACCACCCCACACTGGCCTCCTTTAGTAGAATTTTAATGTTAATCAAGGGAAGGGTCCTTTGACTAGACATATACATTAGACATTACCCCCAAAAGATCAAGAATATAAATATATAAATTAAGAAGAATGAAAAACTAGATAATTTAAAATTTTCAAAAGAATACAATATGTATTTTGGCCAACATATTTGAAAATGTACATAAAGAGGTTAATTTTTTAGGAATACTTAACTATAAAAACAATCTATAGGAATGAAAACATTTTGAATATACCAACAATATAGAAGAAATGGAAAAGGTCATTAAGTCATACCAACCTAAAAGCTTGTGGCCCACAAGATTTCTTACACAGGTCCTATTTAACTTAATGGCATAGTTAATTCCTGCATTGTTCAAATTGTTCTTTGGATTAATGAGAATGCGGGAAATCTATCTTTGCCCTTTATTTCTTAAAACAAGAGAAAACAAAAAGAAATATAAAAGAAAAAATTTTTAATCAGTTTTATTAAAGATAAACCATAAAAATTACTAAACCAAACTCTGAAGAATAATTGTCCAAGGTAATGAAAGTTTATTTTTCTCCTCAGGAAAAGAAGAGGGGAGAGCAATAACATAGTGTATACATCTTAGCAAATGTGACATATTAAATGCATGTAGACAATTTCCCCCTGAAACTGTATAAAATGATGGTTAATGGTTTATTAAAATGATATAAACCCCAAGGAGCAAAGAGAAGGCAGTGCTTTTTAAAAGATCATTTACAGAGGACTGGAACTGAGTTAGCTGACCAAAGAGGACAAAATTCTATGCTGACATTGGGAGACCTGATTCCAAAAGACTTATGAATTACCACAAGATACATGTGAAAATCGAGGTAAAAGTAGATTAAAAAATCAGGACGATTGGTTGGAAGAGTGTTTATAATGCCAACTTCACCATATCCAGTGAATGCCTCTCGGCTCTTCCTGCAGAAAAATAGAGATTTATCTTCTGGAAAGGTAGAACAGCATATCTCAGGATGGGTGATATCCACTTTGTTATTTGGACATAAAATACAGGGCTAAAACAAACATTGCTGAAAGCTGAGATCTCCGGAATCTTTATCCCTCTCTTGGCTCACAGGATGAAGATCCGTTAGTCCTATACACTTGGACACAGGCGCTGGAAGGGTCTTCTTTAAAGAAAAATCCAAAGAATGGACTTAATGGTCTGTCAGGAGGGTTTTTTTCAAAGAAATAGTCCATCCATTTAGATTATCCCATAGGGAAACCAAAATTGAAAATGACTACTCATGAGCTTAGAGATCACTATAAACATTTATTGCACTACTCTTGAATATAAACATTCTCAACAGCTATGAGAATCTGGGGATAATTTGTAAGATAAAACACAAAAACAAAAATAAATAAAGTAACTAGAAGTAAACAGAGCCTATACAGGGAGGAAATAAAGTTATCATTAATGTTCTTATAAAAATAAGATAATATATCCATGCAACAAGTGCAAGATGTGACATAAAATGAATTTCCAAAGTACATAAAAGAATTCTTGAAAATTCAAATTCTTATTGGCAAAATATATACTTAATAGTAGATTTGAGGAATAAAGTCAACTGCATTTTCTGGAAAAATGAATAAAAATAAAAGAGTTGTAAATTAGGTGATAAAAGTTTGGTGGACTAAAGGATCAGTCCTGTTGGGCCAATAGGTAAAATATGGAGTGAAAGAAATCTATAATGAAAGTGAGAACAATACACTGGTTTTTGGTATACTTAAATAAACTTTAAAATGGGTAGGAATTGAAATCCATGAGTTTTCGACTTGAATATATCCACCAGAGTTCAATCAGTGGGTGAAAATAGACCTATACTAACACCAAGAAAAATAGTGAAGAAAATAAGCACACAGAAACAACTCAACAGGAGTTGAGTTTTCTCAGAGGAAAAATTAAGACAGGTCATTGAAAAACAATGAAGCAAAATCTTATAATTTGTAAGAAAAAATTAATTTCAAAGTAGAATGGTAGACTTAGTTGAACTATCAGTCAGATATGAGAAAATAATTAAAAACATTTTCTGCATGCAAGGTTCTAAAATGATACTTCTGATGCATTGCATCTCAAAAAGTTAGTGAAAATGTCCCACAAAACTGAGTAGTAAATGAGGAAAGAGAATGACTTACGGCACAAGGAATCTGTGGGTTGTTAAGAAAATAAGTCATGTGTAAATCAGAAGTGAACAATAAACATTTTCAAAAAGATAAAACTGATAAAAGTATCTAATACTTCTGAATGTATTGATAGACTCATTAGATAATTGGAGTAGAATAGAGAACTCATTTTTTATAATACAAGTATAGAAACTAAATAAAACAAAAATATGAAAGTTATCAACATAAAAAAAAAGAAAATAGCCCTTGCTGGTGTGGTTCAGTGGATTGAGTGCTGGCCTATGAACCAAAGGGTCACCAGTTCAATTCCCAGTCTAGGCCACACGCCTGGGAGGGGGCATGCAAGAGGCAACCATACATTGATGTTTCTCTCCCTCTCTTTCTCCCTCCCTTCCCCTTTTGAAAATAAATAAATAAAATCTTTAAAAAATATTGTGTAGAAGAGAAATACTATCATTTATGCTAAGTGGGTCAGCTGTGAGTAGCATTAGCCTAGTCATGTAATATGAACCCTAACTACTGATCCAAACAAAATTAAGATGTAACTGTAAAGAAAGGATGGGAAGGAGAATGAAATTGCTAGCTATCATAATGCTAAATCAATAGAAAACACTTACTGGTGAACAATAATGAAGTTTCAGTATCAAACTCTTATTTAGAGATATAGAAGTAAAATAAAAAAGCAATGTGAAAATAATTGAAAGTAGTATCTTCTGAGGGGGGAGAAATGGGATAGCAAGGATGGGGTACTACCAGTGTCCATAAACTTTCAAGACCTATTTGACTCCTTAACCTATGCACATTTACAATATTTTAAAAAGATTTTATTTATTTTTAGAGATGGAAAAGGAGAAAGAGAGAAACATCAATGTGTGGTTGCCTCTCACATGGCCCCTACTGGGGACCTGGCCTACAACCCAGGCTTGTGCCCTGACTGGGAATTAAACCTGCGACCCTTTGGTTTGCAGCCCGTGCTCAATCCATGAGCTATGCCAGCCAGGGCACAGAGGGGAGAGGGAAGGGAATTTAAGGGGGAAAAAGGGGAGGGATTTGGAGGAACAAATATGAAGGACACAAGGATGAGAACTACGGGAGGTGGAAATGGGAGGGAGGTGGGGAGCACAGGGCTGGGGGGCTGGGATGGGAGAAATAGACAAAAAAAACTGTACTTGAAAAATAACTAAATAAAATTATTTTAAAAATAAAAAATAAATAAAAACAAAATGAGAGAATTGATGCAGGGTCAAGATCAATTGATGCAATTGACCAAGAGAGTAAAATTTATTCAGGGCTATAGCTTACAGAGTTTTACAGTAGCCATCAGTGAGCATTTTGGGGTGTTTTTCAGTGTGTGTTTTGATATAAAAAGTATTTACAATAAGTTCAGTATTTTAAATTAATGTGTTCAGCATATTAAAATAGAAATTTAAACACACTTAAATTTTTAGAGTTTATATTAAAAATCTTAGTCCATTTGAAAATATTTTTAAGAGGGACTTTGATTAATGTTTGGTTCCATTTACAGCTTAATTAAACTTCCTCAAAGATTTTAAACTGCACTTATAAATTTAATATGTTCAATTATCTTTGTGAACATTTTAATTATCTGACTATCAAACAAAACCTTCCACAATAGTTAATCTTTACAAATATAATAAATTGAACTCACAAAATGACAAATCTTAAATTGTCTTAAATGTTAAGCAATTATTGTCAACTTAGTAAGCCTTCTTATAGTTTTTACCCAAAAAAGTAGAATTTAAATACTCATTTACAGATTAAAAATAAAAATTAAAGGTGCTAATCTGTAAATATTGAAATACTAACATCAATTACTTATACATGTAATATCTCTAAAATATGCATATTATTGTTTTGATCTACTTCATCTTTATAATTTCTAAGAATGTTTTTCCAGGGTAAATAACAAAAACTAGCTTTAGGCCTTGTTATTGTATTTTTGGTCACTTATATAAGAGGAGCCCTGTTGTTTGAGAAGTTTTTTGTTCATTTTTATTGTATGGGAAAATGTTTTCCAAATTCTCATTAACTTTATGGCTAAGGTAATTAATGTAGTATGCATCCTTATCTTCTTTTCTTGTTATATTGTCTCTGTTGCCTTTCTTTGTTCCACTTGAAATATACAGGGTGGAGGAAGAGTAGGTTTACATGTGTATGCAAAATTCAGAGTTTATTATTGTATTATTATTTATTAATTATTGCATTCTTTTAATATGAACAATAGCCCTACCTTTTGTACTACCCTGTTTTTTGTGCAGTTGCAATGCCAGTATCTCTTCTATTATTATCTTTGAATGGGACCAAATTTTTTCTATTTATGTATTAAAATGGTGAAGGAGGAAATCAGAAGAGTAAATTGTGCCAATAGGCAGTATCAATTTAGGTTTATTTTCCCTGAACATTTTCTCAGCAATTTAGTGATCTGTGGGAATAACTTTTCATGAACAGCAGTAAGTGTGTCAAGCTATATTATTGGTCTGAACTTGGAAACCACTGGGCTGGGTACATATATATATAGATATATATATGAAGAAACATCTATTGTATGTTATTTAAATAAACAGAAAAGTTATGATGTAGTAACATTTATCTATCACCAAGCATCATTCTCTATAATATAGAAACAATACTAAGCAGTCATTAGATCTCCTTTAATCATTGAGTCATTACTAAATAATGTAGAGCATTAACAATTTTATTTTATTAAAGTTATTGAGGTGACACTGGTTACTAAGATTATATAAATTTCAAGTGTACAATTGTACAATTATCCGTATTGCATTCATTGTGTGCTCACTGTCCAAAGTCGAGACTCCTTCCATCTCCACATATTTGACCCCCTTTACCCTGTACAATCTGCCCTCACCTCATCCCCCAGGAACCACCATATTGTTGTCTGTGTCTGTAAGTTCTCTTTGTTTTGTTTGTTCATTTGTTGCTTTCTGTTTTACATCCCATGTATGGGTGAAATCATATTCTTATTCTTTGGTGTCTGACTTATTTTATTTGATGAGATACTCTCATTAAATGTGTTAATCATTTTATCAGATGAGAAATGAGAAAATCATATTATCACAAGTGGCATTTTTCATTTACAGTTGGGAAAAGAGAAGACTTTAGGCATTAGTTTATGGCAATAAGCACATGCTCTTAAATTGCATAATTTATAATAAGCATGAGCAAAATAAACACATTCCTGGCTCTGAAAAATCCAGTATCAAAGTCCTACAACTTTATTCATTGAATGCCTATCAGTACAAGCATTTTATATAAACTGAATATTTATAGCCTGTAAATTTCCATGTAGTACTTGAAACTATTGAAAACAATATAAAATTTGCAACAACATGAATGGACCTGTAGAATATCATGTTAAACAAAATGTCAGATAGAAAAATGTTAAGAACCACATGATTTCACTTGCATGTGGGATATAAACTGAAAGCAACGAATGACAAGAAAAACAAACAAAACCTTGTAGACATAGACAGTGCTTATGGTGGTTACCAGAAGGAAGAGGTTTGGGGGGGTAGTGAAGGGTCAAGGGTGTCAAATACATGGTAATGGAAGATGATTTAACTTTGTGTGGTAGGCACACAATGCAATGTGAAGATTATGTATCATAGAAATATACACTTGAAATCTATAGAATCTAAATACCCAATGTAACCTCAAAAAATTTAATAAAAAGAAAAAGTAGAAGTTAAGGAAACAATAATTTCAAACATATATATTTAATTTCCTTCACAATATTTCATTGTAGAAGTTTATGGTAATAAATACATTGAAAACATTTTCTTGATAATTGAAATAATTTTGGCTAATTTTTAGCAGATATGTTTTGATTGTCAGTGTTGGCAATAGAAATAAGGCTGACACAGACCTACCTTATTTGAAAAGTAGGGAGAAGGATATATTTTGCTTTTTCCTTATTCTTGTTTCTTAACTAAGATAACCATGGTTATATTAAATATGGAATATCTCCTTAGAAATCATCTCAATTTAATTGACCATTTTATGAAGGTTAGTTAATTAAACATATTTAACTCTGTACATGTCAATTGCAGTAGATCACAATATTCTGTAAACTAACAAATAAGAGATGGCACTGCTGCCACCCTCTGTGTAAGGTGGAGCAGCCACAGTCCTCAAGATAGTTCTGCTGCTGTTGATAAAACACAGCCCTTTGATGTAACAAGCAATTGAGAGCACTGCTGTGAGTCTATACTGTCATGGTAGGAAAGCTTATTTTACTTCCCTATGTTCAGATTAAAAAATAAATGGGACTAGAATTATTAAAAATTAATCTCAATACACCATTGCATGGTTTTGTCTACCCCATGGCATACATACATCTGCCTGCAGAAGCCACTGGCCCAGCTACTAAGTACCAGAATCAAGATCCCAAGGAAGACCTTCTGGCTCCAAATGGCTCCCACCCAATCTATAGGGTGACCTGGTGGACTGATCATTGTTTAATATTTGCACCAAGGAGCTGTTGATAAAATTGAATCCATTATATATATATGTAAAAACTTTTTACTTCATTGCAAGAAAAGGAGATAAAATTTAGGTAAAATGAAACACCTCTAAGCCTACAATACAAGTAAATATTAGAGATGATTATAATTATAAATGGTTTTATTTCCTTAGCAGAAGCAAAGAACACCAGAATAAATTAGTAAAACAAAATCTCCACCCTATGATGATTACAAAAATAATCTTAAAGCCCAGCAAAATAGTACAAGTGTTTGTCTGCAGGGAGTGGGGCGTGAGGTTTAAGATGGATAAGATATACCCAGCAAATGTAAAGCAGAATCAAATCCAGATGGGCCATATTAATTTCAGAATAGAATTCAAGAAAATCTTTACAGTGTAAAAGTGCACACATCTACCCATATGTTACCTTTCTTTTATAGATGTATCAATAAATATGATCCTTTAAATAACAAAGCAATAAAAATTAAAATATAAAATATTTACTCTATAACAAAATACTCCCAAACTAGAAATTAGAATCCAAAATTTTGGTAAGAATACCTAAAATAATCTCAAGACAAAGAACTGAAATAATCATGTACAATATTAATAAACTGAGAGAGAAAAATTTAAGTTATGGGTCATCTAGAGAATAATACAAGTGACAGCACCGAGTGAGACTATTGATAAGATGAGACCTTTAACAGGGAGGTTAAAAGAAAGAGCAGAGCTCACTTAATTTAGGAAATCTCTAACTCCATCTATTGGGTTGGGTGAGGAGACCACAGCTCTACAGAAATTTGTGCATAGCATTAAATGCCTACACGAGTAAAAAAGAAAATCAAAATACAAAAAAACCAAACTCATACTGAGAATTTCGAAGTAGAATGCAAAGCAATCTCTTTTGAAAAGTAACATTAGGCAATATTAATATAGAAAAACATCAATATGATATAAAATTAAACAAAAATGAAGAATTGGTAAATATAATCATAAAATGTTTTTAATGACAGTGACAGAAAACCTGATTTTTACCTTCAACCAAACACCCAGACAAACCACAGTAGGATTAAAGAATAAATCACCAAAAAGCTACATTTAAAGCATAAAGAATTTTAAGTGAAAATACACAATATAATTGGAGGCAATTGAAGAAATATAAGGAAATTATTAGACATGTTAAATGTATGCTAAGGTTCTTATCATAACACTATTCATAAATCTAAATAGTTATAAATAATAATTGGGTTATAGGTATTGATTATGGTAGCTATATCTTGTAACATAATGTAGTAATTTTTTAAAACTATGAAGCATTTTTAGTAAATTAGAAAAAATTTTGATATGTCAAATAAAAAATTCTGAATACTAAATTACATATACAATTTTGGCAATTTTCTAAAAATCATACAGCACAAGGTTAAAAGTAAATGTAACTAACTACCAGCAGTGAAATTTTATTGTATAGTAATAAAATAATGAAACAAGTCCTTGGACTTACATTTTATACATTTTCTCCACACCAGTAAGTTCAATATTTCTGTCTTAAACCATTGACTTCCCTCTAGGCATTGTGGCTTTGTCACTATTTCATTCAGTGGACTTCAGGTGGTGTAATGTGCCTGTGTGTCTCAGTTTATGACTATTGTCCCGGCATAATTATTAATATTTCCCCTTTGACTTTCACAGTGCCCTAGTTTGGACATTAAGTTACATGGTTATCTGAGATATGGGTAACCTAATTCTGATCCTGATTTTTCCATTAATAGCCTACAAAATTCTGGGTACATCACCTATCCATGGAGGACTTGGATCCCTACTGTGAAATGGAAATAATCTCTTTGCTGGTTAACTTCATAAGGAAGTTGTGAGGATTAATGAAGAGAAGCCTGGAAAATACTTTGAGCTCCTCAGAGAAAAGTGCTATGATATTGTCACTATTACATTTCTCTACTAGGTTGCTGAGTGGGAAGTCAGGGGAAATCAAGTTTTTGTGAGTATCAGCAATGAAACCACATCAATCACACATGTTTCTGGCAGCACATTTTTTTACCAGTGCCCCAGAGTACAAAATCTAGTGAACCTAAAACTCCCCACACATATAAATTACTAGAGACATAGAGACTAAATTTTGATGCTAGATTGGCTATTCAATTAGGAGTTATGAGTAAATGTATTAACTTCCCTTGCTGGTTGAAAATACTGTGCCCTGTTAACCACAGGAGTGTTTGGAAGCTGAACAAAGACTGTTCATTAAGCTTGAAAGGGACAGATCTAAGCCAGCCAGCACTTTGTAACCTGGAATCAGGCCTCTAAATCACACTTATTATTTTAGAGGCCAATTAAGTGCTTTAATAACTCAGTGGAAAGGCTGCATCTTCACAAAATATTTTCAGCACTTTATAAATTGGGTACCCTGGTCTGGCTTTAAAAGATCTTTCTTGAAATTCTTACAAATAAAAACAAAAGTCAATAAATCAGTCCAGTTCTGAGGCAACAAAGAAGCAGATGAAAGGCAACAACAAAGCTGATTAAAGTTCTAGCAGTAATCCCCCAAATATAATGGAGCTTTAGTTTGATTAGGACCCAGAGGCAACCCCTGGAAGAAGTGCAGCCAAGTATGACTTCGTGATCCTTTTGTTCTCTCCCTAAAACCTACATCCTTTAGGTTAGTTAACCTAACTAATACCACACTTGATACTTTGAAGTTGGAACATAATACTTTATTTATTCTGGCACCACAAGTCCATTGCATATTACCAAGTTGTTTCTCTCTCTTTTTTTAAATAAATTAAGCTGTTCTCTGTCCATCTGAAATTTGTACATTGACCTTACATGTCTGTCTTCAAGAACAAACCATCTTTCTTCCCACCTTTGGTCAATTTGGTCTCTTTCCCTTTGCTGGAGGCAAGGAAGGCATATGTGTATCACTTGCCTGTTTGTCAGAATTTGTGAGAGTGCAAGGTGTTTTTGGAGAGTGTTGAGTAGTTATTTATGCAAAGGTGAATTGGTTATTTAGTATTTTATTAGATACAAAAGAAATGCATGCTGAAAACTGGCACTTCTTAAAATATTCACTTACTTCCATACTGTTTTCTTTCAACTGGAATGCAGATAAAAGCTACAATCTTTAGTTCAATAAGGAATAAAAAGATTAAGTTATGACCCCTGAGGAATATTTACATCTTAGAATTGTTTTCACACTTCTGGTTCTACAGCCATAACTGAGGGATGGTGTTATGGAGCTCAGTGTTCCTACATAAAGACTACATAAATGTCTAGAAATTGGAAAACTGAAGGCGATACAGCAAGAAGACAATCTGAGCTTGAGAGAACATTATAATTGTGAAAATGAATAGTTTGTTGCTATAATTTTAATAATCCTTGAATTGCATTTTAGAAATCCTTGCCTTTACTATGTTCTTGTTTGGGGAATTTTTTTCAACATACTTTTTTTAAAAAACTCAGTAAAAGACTGTTTTAAGGGTTGTCTACAGAAAGGACTGCATACTCTTTCATTGTTGCTTACATTGGGACAATTAAGGGTATTAAATTTGAATCCATTAACTTTATGATCTTCTTCAGACAGGCAGGACATTGTGGCTGTTGCTGCTTTGAATGCATGTTGGCTTAATCAGTACTATTTGGGATTTTGCAGAAATATAAAATTATATGCACTTTCTCTAAAACAAATTTTGGCTCCTGATTGTTTTCTTTCACCCACATTTACGTAACATTAATCTTATGAAGTCACACATTAGACAGGCATGTTATTGACTTGCACATTTGGCATATAATTACCTCTGAACTGCTTTCCTTTATGATAATCTCAGATGCAAAAAATTTTTAATTGACTTTATTGGGATGATATTGGTTAATTAAGTTATTTAGGTTTCAGGCGTACAATTTTATATTATTTATGTATTGTATTGTGTGGTCACCACCCCAAGTCAGGTCTCTTTTCATCCCTATTTATCACCCCATACCCTATTCTATGTCCCCCCACTCCCATTTTTTGAAAAAGTGGGGTTTGCAGACAAAATTAAGGCTTCTAAAGTGAGATTATCCTGGATTATCTGAATGGACCCAGAGTGTCATGAGAAGCGCCTCTATGAAAGAGAAGGCGGAGGCAATGTGGCAGTGGACACAGAGAGAACTGAAGACATAATGCTGCTTGCATTGAAAATGGGAAAATGGGCTCTGGGTCAAGGATGTAACTTCAGAGGCTAGAAGAGTCAGTGACCGGATTGTTTTCTGGAGCCTCCAAAGAGAGTGTGGCTTTACAAAACTGACTTTGAACTTCTGGCTTCTTGAACTATAAGAGAATACATTTCTGTTTTTCTAAGTCCCCAGGTTGGTGGTAATTTGTTAAAACAATCTCAGGAAACTATACACATTCATTTTTTTTTTTGCTTACCATTATGCATTCAACGTTAATTAATGATGTTACATGTTATTCTAATTTGTTATTT
The DNA here is from genome assembly GCF_021234435.1 of Artibeus jamaicensis. Lineage (NCBI taxonomy): Eukaryota > Metazoa > Chordata > Mammalia > Chiroptera > Phyllostomidae > Artibeus > Artibeus jamaicensis. Next base: position 23,823,201 of record NW_026521883.1, read on the forward strand.
TTCATTGTATTGTATACAATATCAAGTATTAAAATTCATCAATATTCTATTTTTATTTTTACAAATAATACTGCTATGAACATCCTTGAAGATATCTTGTAGTGCAAATGTGTAAATGGGTAGCTTCACCCATTTGTTGTCTTCCCAGCAATGTAAGAGAATTTTCATTGTTCTGCACCTTCATTAATAATTGTATTGTTAGTATTTTTAATGTTAGAGAATTGAGTATTTGTACAATGGTACCTTTGTAGTTTAAATTGGGTTTCCCTAATGAGTAATGAACAGCTTTTTAAATTTATTGGCTATATCAAGGCCAAGACTAGAGTGAATAAGAGAAGCACCTGAAATACATGATTTGAGGATAAGCTTATTCCCTTTCCTTTCTCTTTCCCATGTTTGATGCATTATTTCTATTTTGTCAATCAAACAGCACATAATATTATCCTTTTACTCTTGTCTCCAACTTGTTATAACTTTATATCTATCAATATAGTTAATTGTGTATATAATATGCATATATAAATATATTCATTGTGTGTATACACACACACACACACACACACTGCATTGAATTTGGGGACGAATGGCCATTTTAACAACACTCAGTCTTCCAATGATTGAGTATAGAATGTTATGTGTATGTAGATATTATTAATTTCTTAAGTACTGTTTTGTACTTTTCATCATACAAGTCTTACACATCTTCTTTTGCAGTCATACATAGGCATGTAATTTTGTGACTATTTAAAATTTCTAGTGTATAGGTGTGCAAATTGATTTTTGCTTTTTGTGCATTCATCACAATTTTTGACACCTTAATAAATTTACTTTTAATTTAAATTTTAATTTTGGATCTTCTTTGTATATAGATCTTCTTTTGCATTCTCTGCAAAATAGCATTTACCTTTACTTTGCAATCTTTATAAATTTAAAAATTTATAAAAATATCTTTACTGCCTTATTGCACTAACTGGGACCACTGGAATATCATTGTAAAAATCATTTAAGTCTTCTTTCCATCTTGAGTTGATTTTTGTATATGGGGTAAGTTGGTGGTTGAGTTTCATTTTTTTGCATATAGCTGTCCAGATCTTCCAACACCATTGAAGAGGCTCTTTTTACTCCATTTATGTTCCTACCTGCTTTGTCAAATATTAATTGACCATAGAGACTTGGGTTTATTTCTGGGCTCTCTATTTTGTTCAATTGATCCATGTGTCTATTCTTATGCCAGTACAAGATTGTTTTGATTAAGTGGCCTTGTAATATATCGATATCTGGTATTGTGAGCCCTCCTACTTTGTTCTTCTTTCTCAAAATTATGAAGGTTATTTTGGGTCATTTACAGTTTCATAAAAATTTTTGAAATGTTCTATATCTGTGAACTATGTCATTGGTATTTCAGTAAGGATTGTGTTGAATCTATAAATTGCTTTGGGTAGTATGGGCATTTTGATGTTAATTCTTCCAATCTATGGACACAGTATATGCTTTCATTTATTTGTGTCTTTCTTAATTTATTGCTTTAGTGTTGGGTAGTTTTCTGAGTTAAAGTCTTTTTCCTCCTTGGTTAAGTTTATTTCTAGGTACTTCATTTTTTATTGTTGCTATATCAAATGGGACTTTTTTCCTGACTTCTTTTCTGATATTTTGTTGTTTGTGTAAAAATGCCTTCGATTTCTGAATATTGACTGCTTTTTTTGCCAAATTCACTTATTAGGTCAAGTAGTTTTTTGGTGGAATCTATAGGGTTTTCTATGTACACTGTTATGCCATCTGCAAACAGCGACAGTTGTACCTCCTTCTTTCCAATTTGGATGTCTTTTATTTCTTTTTCTTCTCATTGCTTTTTGGCCTTTTGGCTAAGAGCAGGTGTATTTCTTTTTCTTATCTGATCACTGTGGCTAGAGTTTCCAATACTGTGTTGAATAGAAGTAGTAAAAGCAGACCCCCTTGTCTTATTCCTGAGCTTAATGGGAAAGCTTTTAGTTTTTGCCTGTTGAGTATGATGTTGTCTTTAGGTTTATTGTATATGGCTTTTATTACGTTAGGTATGCTCTCTCTACTCCCACTTTGCTGAGTGTTTTTACATAAATGGGTGTTATACCTTATCAAATGCTTTTTCTGTATATATTGATATGATCATGTAATCTTTGTCTTTTCTTTTGTTTATGTGATGTATTGCATTTATTCATTGCAAATATTATACCATCCTTGCAACACCATAGAAGTCCTACAGGAGAATGTAGGCAGGAAAATTTCAAATATTCCATGCAACAGTATTTTTACTGATATGGCCCCCATGAGCAAGGGACATAAAGAAACGAATGAACAAGTGGGACTTCATCAAATTAAAATCTTCTGCATAGCTAAAGAAAATCTCAGCAAAATTAAAATGGAAACAACCATATGGTAAAACATATTTGCAAATGATACCTTGGACAAGGATTAGATCTCCAATACATATATAGAACTCATATGACTCCACTTTAGGAAGACAAACAATCCAATTAAAAATGGGCAAAGGACCTGAACAGACACTTTTCCAAGAAGGACATGCAGTGGATCCAGAGACATATGAAAGGATGCTCAGCATCACTAGCCATCAGAGAGATGCAAATTAAAACCACAATGAGATACCACTTCACACCAGCCAGACTGGCCATCAAACAAATCAACAAACAAGTGCTGACAAGGCTGTGGGAAAAGGGAACCCTGGTGCACTGTTGGTGTGAAAAAACAGTGTAGAATTTCCTCAAAAAACTAAAAGTGGAATTTCCTTTCGACCCAGACATTCCACTGCTGGGATTACACCCTAAGAATCCTGAAACACCAATTCAAAAGAACCTATGCACTCCAGTGTTTGTAGCAGTACAATTTACAATAGCCAAGTGCTGTAAACAGCTTAAGTGCCCATCTCAAAATGAGTGGACCAAAAACTGTGGTACATTTACACAGTGGAATACCATGCAGCAGAAAGAAAGAAGGAACTTCTACCCTTCAGGACAGCATGAATGGAACTAGAGAGCATTGTGCTAAGTGAAATAAGCCAGGTGCTGAAAGACAAATGCCATGCTCTTACCTATAAGTGGAATCTAATCAGCAAAACAAACAAGTGAGCAATATATAACCAGGGACATGGAAATAAAGAACAGACAATAACCAGAAAGGAGAGGGGAAGGGGAGGGCAATACAGGTAAAAGAAGGGGAAGGGGCAAACAAAGGAACATTGTCTGGCCCAGAGGACCCATGGGCCAGACAATGCCAGTATTGACTGTGGGAGGTGGGGATGGGAAGGGCAGGGGAGAGTTATGGGGGGAAATTGGGACAACTGTAATTGTCCAAGAATAAAAAAAGGAAAAAAGAGAAAATCCTTTGCTCCTACAGTGATCTCTTCCCTTTTATTTATTTTTGATATTGGTTTTATGTTCTTTCTACTTGTCTCCCCATATTTCCTTCCTTCATTTTTTCTTTCCTTCCTTCATTTTTTCTTTCCTTCCATTCTTCTCTTTTTATCTTCCTCTCTGAAATAATTTAAATACATTATTATTCAAGAATTATAAAGGAGATTTATAAATTTTAATGAAAAAATACTGTCAATTTTCTCCCTTGTGTATCTTTAAAAAATTATTTTATCTACGCTATATTTCCTCATGTGCTTATGTATTATTTTTATTACTAGTCATTTTATATTTAAAAATAATTTTAAGCCTAGAAAAAAGGTTAGATCCTTTCTAGAGAGGAATTAAATTTAATCTTTGCTGGAAACCAAAGGCACTGGCATGTCTGTGTTATTTGAGTACAACTACAAATGTACACGCGATGAGACACTGATTTTGAGTCCCCGTGTGAACTGGTCTTCCCGGAATACAGTCCTTGTCTCCTCAAAACTGGGAGGGCCGGCCGGGTACTCCAGGTCTCTGTCCCCCCTCATACACACACACAAACATTTGGCTGTCAAAAGTACTCATCAATTTTGCAATCTATTTTATAACTTGAAATCTTGAGCTGAAGAGACGTTCTAAATGCCATACTCACTTAACGTCTTTGTTGGCCTCAGTGGGGAGAGTTGGTAAGGATCTGCTGTTACTGATAGTAGACATCCCTGAGGTTTCTCTTTACCTTCAGATTTTACTTTTAGACATTCTCAAACTAGGTCTCACTATAAGACATTATGTAGTTAGCATTCTTTCCTTATGCATTGTGGAGTTTTATGACATATCATTTACAATTTATACCCTATGTTCTGCATAAAGTTTTCCTTAGTTTTTTCATCTTGGTTCTGTATTTATAGGATTTATCATTTACCCATCATTTTATAAATTGTCTCCATTTTCTAGTTTTTTATTTTGATTCATTCTATTCTGGCTAGATTTTGTTGAGCTGTTTTCTGGAACCTTTTGTGTATCTTTGAGGCTTGAATGATTGCTTGGGCTCTATATAATTTTGAGTGGTCACTCAGGAAAATTCTAAGAATTTCCTGGGAACATGTTTACCTGCTCAATCTATATTTAATGTCTTCTTCATTTTGGGGAAACTTTATTATGTGTATCTCTGAGTTCTTTATTCTCTTTTTGCAGTTTGGATTATCAATTTCAGTGCAAATTATCCTTATTTAAGATTTCATTGTCTGCTTTCCTTGTATATTATCTTGTTTATAATTGCTTAAACTTCTTTGTTTATTAACCCACATAGCTAGTAACCCCTAGGAGGAATAGAGGATTACCATATCAAAAAGAAAATTTATTGAGATACCCACAATGGTTTTTATCTATCATCTACCATTACTGAGTAAAAGCTCTTGGAATAAGGGCCTTCAACATAAAAAAGAATATAAGCAAATATCCTCCACATGAAAAAAAAGAGATAGATTTTAGAAATTAAAAAAGGTCCCTGCCCAGCCCTGACTGTTGTGTCTCAATGAACTGAGCACAAGCCTGTGAACCACAGGGTTGCTCGCTGGTTTGATTCCCAGGCAGGGCACATGCCTGGATTGCGGGCCAGGTCCCCAGTTGGGGGCACATGAGAGGCAACCACACATTGATGTTTCTTGTCTCTCTCCTTTCCCCTCTAAAAATAAAATAAACAAGATCTTTAAAAAAGATTTTGTCCCTGCCCAAAAAACAAATAACTAATGGGTGGGGTAAATAGCAGATAAACCACAGGTATTGGTGATGAGCATAAAATTCTTAAATGGAAAAGGAAAAAAATAGAGATGATCAATATTTTCAAAATATGATGTTTGAAAAGGCCAATACAATAAACTTTTTACAAGTTTAAAAAATTAGAAAGAAGATAATCTTTAAAATAGAAAACGGCACTAAACCTGCAGACACCAAAGAAATTTTAAAACTATAATACCATATTAATTATAGCAGTAAAATGAGTGATTTAGAAGCCCATATTAAATATATATATAAATAAATTTTAGTTGTATGTTAAAATATAAAATAAAAATTATTAATGTATGAAAAAATACAGAATATTTTAATAATAGAAGATATAGAAGACATGCTTAAATAATAAATACTTAATTAAAACTAGATTTGAATATATTTAAAAAGTACTTTGAACTTACGAAAGCTATCATAAGCAAAGTTAATGACATGGTTTAGATTAGGAGTAAAACCTTCATAGTACTAACAGAAAAATCTTACTTATAGCACATTTTGGCAATACCATATGTTATTGAATTTCAGATGTCTTAGTTATAAGACAAACTTTACATACCAGTGACAAAGAATCAAATACTGACAACAAAGCTATGATACAATACTTTCTTATCGCATTGTACTTTTATTTTAAGTCCTCTAATCTTGCTTAAACACAGATTTTAAAAGTATATATTGCTAGCATTCATGCATTAAAAAGAAGTATATTTCAAGATTTCCCTTAATTAACAACCTAAATATTGGAATTACCTTTTGACTCAGAGTCTCGGGTGTTCCTCATTATTCTTCCCCCCCTCCTCGTTTAGCAGTGCTGACATAGCAGCGTTCTGGTGCTGTCACTGGACTTTCTCCAAGGCATCTGCAAGTTTGGATTCTAGTGCTTTCTTGATCTTACCAGAATGTGTCGATGGAAGGTTTTCAGATAAACAACAGAACATAACAAATAGCTTGTTGTCAGAAGAATAAAGAGGTTATGTTTGTCTAGTCATGCCACCAAGAATTAAAGCAAATTTACCTGCATAAGCAATGACAGCTTCCTCACTAACAGCAGTTGTAATAAAGGATCCCCTGGGAGACACATTATAATTTCAAATTTGTTGAAATGTAAAAAGGTAAAGTTAGAGTCATTGCATATGATAATTATTTTACCTATCATCTCTAGAGATACTCTCAGTTGTCTATCAGGATCAATAACAGTACCATGTCAAGCTATAGGGGAGTCTGAAGCAAAAGGAAGAATCAGTAATATTAATTGTATCATGGGGTTTTTTTTGCCTTAACTTTGATTTAATAAAATATTGCATTAAAATATTATTTAACTTGATTACTAGTTTTCGGCACCCTCTTAATTTTCCATCTGAGAAGAGGCCTTCACTTGTTTCACTCTGGGTCACAAGACCTAGAAATATCTACTTAGGAGCATTTAATAGGCAGTTGAAACCTTGTACTTCTACATTAGCTTTACCACGAAAGAAAGGAGGATATTGGCAGGAGGTTACATTCTCAGTATTAGTTCCAGAAAGATGTCTCTATGTCCCTGACTGCATTTCAGAGTTTAGAGGTTGCTTACTTCACTGATATATATATATATATATATATACACACACACACACACACACATACACACATATATGTATATATACATATATATTGATATACATACATATATGTGTATATATAATAAATATGTATATGTATACATAATACATATGTATATGTATACATAATACATATGTATATGTATATACTGATATATATACACATATACATTCACTGATATATATACACACATATGTATACGTATATGTATATGTGTATATAATAAATATATATATTTAATTACTCTTTCTCCTCTCCAGTTTGTTCCCCTACTAGAGAGTCAGACAATAGGCCTTGGAATTCGACAAATAAGGATAGAAATTCCACTTATGTGACCTAGGTTTAATAACTTCACTTGTTTGAGCCTCAATTTCTTTGCCTTCAAATTTATAAGGTCTCATGTGAGTACACATCATGCTCAAAAAGTCTATCACATGAGTGGTCTATAGCACACACTTAATAAATAATCATTTTTCTTCTTTTTTTCCTTCTCATCTCTCAACTTGATACTGAAGAACTAATATACTTATGGTCTATATAATGTATCATTCAGTTCTATTATATAGAATTGAAAAAAAATTGGAAGTGCATGTACACTTGTCTTTAAATGCTATAATCACAAATGTGTTACATTGACCTCAGTGATAGAGTTTCTTCATTTGGAGTTGGCCCAGTTAAATTTTAAAAAGTGTACTACTACAAACATAGAAAAGGGAGGAGTTCATTGGCTACTTATAGTAGGAGGGAAGTAACTAATAGGATATTTAAACCCACTCTGATCCCTGAGCTAAACGCTGATTTTCAGTTAAATTGTTACGATGATGCATACAATTTCAGGAGTTTATATTGCTGTTTTTAAAATTTTAATGTATTTCCTAGGTATTGTAAGAGAGAAGCAAGGGAAAAAAAGAAAGCATACTCAGGGAACATTTTTTTCAGTTAGATTTGCAGTTTTCATCTATTGAGAGGTTTTGAGATGATGTTGGATTAAAAACAAAACCCAAACCAAAACAGTATAGTCTTAAATAACCATGGCAACTTCCCCCCTTGGTGACTATAGGGAGCAAGATTGCACGTGGTTTGGCTTCTACCTTTCCTTCCGCCCAGCACGAACAAGGACCCTCCGTAGGCAGGAAAAGTCAGTGTCCGTAGACAGTGGCTTTTGATGAAGAGCAGCCTCTAAAAGTGGTAACAGGGAAGAAAAGTGGGAAAAGCTTTACTTCAACTAGATGCAGTGACTTCTCAGGAGGGGTGGAGGCGGGAGCCTGTGTGAGGCAACAAGAAAGGAGCCCGAAAGCATCAGTGACTGATGCCAGTTTGTGAAACAAATGTTCCCAAATGATTTGAGGTCGACAAACACAGAGGCATACCTGATGATTTTGGTTTCAATTTCCAAATAAAATATTTATATTTTCCATCATTTTCCCTGTATAACTAAAGGAATCAAGAAAAGAATTTGGACTTAAAAAACATCCTACATAAAAATGAAATTAAAATGCCAAGTATATCCACTTACTGAATAAAACTTACACATGGAGAGGATTTCAATAGAAGCAATGCGAAGCTCTAGGAAAACAGAAAGGAGAGGGACTGGCTAACAGAAGCAGTTTAGTGGAACTTGATATTAATTAAACATAAATATAAATGATGTTTTTAATTTTACCCTCCCCAGAGCTTCCATGTTTTCACAAAGTTTATGAGATAATATTTTTTTAACCTTCCTGAAAATCAAGGTCTCATCACATTTCAGTCTCATGCTGAAATACTTTATTAGTTTTCTATGGCCCCCACAATAAATTACAACAAATGTAATTGCTTAAGTAACATAACAGTTATTACTTCACAGTTCTATATGTTAGAGGTCTCACCAGTTTCCAAACCAAGGTGTCAGAGGCCCTTACTGGGAACCTATGGGTAAGAGTTGGCTTCTAAGCTCATTCAGGCTGTTGTAGAGTTTGCAGTTGCAGGTCACCACTTCCACTCTCTCGTGCAATTGTAGATCTTTCCTTGTTGGTTTCTGCTGGAGGCTGCCTTTGGCACCTAGAGGCCTGACTCCTGTCCCCTCAATGTGAACCAGTGAGCCTCAAAACCAGCAATAGCACATCAGATCCTTCTCACCTGGAGTCTTTCCAGTTTCTTCTATTGACATATCTCCCTTGCTCTGGTTGTGGAAAGCTACTTCCTTTTAAGGATTCGTGGGTTTAGCCTGGACTTACTTGGATAAATTGGCTGATATTCCTGGCTTAAGGTTTTTAATGTTACAGCTATAAAAGTCCCCTTTGCCATGTCCACAGGTTCTAGGATTTAGATCTCAGATATTTTTGAGGGGCTTTGTGTGTACAACAAATGATGATCTGGCACTTAGCGTGTTTGTTGACTACTTTTTGGGCATTATCTCACTGAAATTTATAATCTTCACATTTTGTTAAAAATTTACTCTCTGGGGTAAAGCACAGGAATATGGGAAAATCTAGACCATTGACAATGAAAACCATACTAATAGATAAAGAATGTCAGAAATAATTGTTTTTCTCGACTGAAGTGTAGAATTTTATTTTCCCACATTCATAGATATTACTGTGTCCTTCTTTTTAATTGTAGTATACTTTAGATACAGTGAAACACACAAATCTTGTCATTGTTCAAAGACTTTTGATGAAAGTATATACCTGAGTAATCTACTCTCGTCAACATTTCATAGAACATATTTATCACCTCAGAAATGAAATTCGTATCATATTTTAACCAATTCCTTAACCATTAAATCATTAGATCAACCTTTAATCAACCATTCCTTAACCATTAGATCAACCCTTAACCATTGATCTAATTTCTATCATTATAGATTGATATTTACCTTTGTTAAACTTCATGGGATATTATCATAGGGTATGTACTTTTTTTGAGTTTGATTTTTTTCTCAAAGTCTTGTGGAGATTCTTCCATGTCCTCACATGTTATTAGTAGCTCATTACTCTTTCTGTAATATTTATGAGTACTTTTCAATTCTTTGTGTTACATTTAAAAATAATTTATTCTCTTACATTTGGCCATTTAAGTTCTTTTTAATTTTTGGTTATTGAGAACAAAGACACCATTATCTTCATTATTGCTGGCTTAATAATAATTCATAATCATTTTTATTAGAACAATGTGCAATTTATTTCAGCAGTCATATTGAATTTAGAGGTAAAATATTTTTAGATTACCTGCCTAGAAACATAAACTTTCAACTGAGTCCCTGATCTTATTTTGAGGAGTATATGTACATATAAACGTAACAGTTATCCAGGAAGAATGAAAACATAAGAAATATGATTAACTTGAGTACTGCCATTTTCTAAAATAATTGCTAGGTCCTCCAGTTTATGAATTAGCTGACATTGTTGAATAAGATACTGGAAAACAATCTTTGTTTTGTGATAATTACGAAGCTAAGATTTTGAAAATGATAAAACACTTTTCTAGGATGTTCTCATATTTTATTATGTATTCAATCCATGTGACTTTTGCAGTTGGTACATTACATATATATATATATATATATATAAATATAAATATATATATATATATATATTTAAAGAAATGAGATTTTATGTTGTTTATCTGGACAGTGTTTTGAATTACAATTTTTTGATACATAAGTTTTTATCTCTCTGAGGTAGGTGACCAGTCTGATAAGGTGGTATTTGAAGACTTTATATTTTGAAGAAAAATCTTGGCTATAACAGATTTCTTGACAATGATCACCTTGATCAACTCTAAAATTTTCAAACAATTCTGAAATGTCTTGTAATACTACTTACACTCTCAAACTTTTATCATAATGAGTCTACTGTAAAATTAGATTCCCCAAATGATGTAAAATCTGAATCAAAACTATTATTATGGGAAGAAATTACCTTGATGTCAAGTGGTATATAAGTATCCTTTTTTTTTCTAGAATGCTGAGAAACAAGAAAACTTGAGCTTTTAACTAATAAGTGGACTTCCAAAAATACACTTCAGAAAAAAAATTTTTAGAGCCTGGAGAAAATAGGACACATGGATATGTTAAGCTAGCTGATCAAATGCAAAAAGCTGAAGACCTTTTCTCAAACTGTCACCAATAACTTAAAGACCCAGAGCTAAGCAGTATTTCACTTACAGCCAAGTAATGAGAAACTTCCTAAGAGGAAGACACTCCAATAACAGATTTTCAGTTTCTCTTTGTTTTGGCAACAAAATAAGTGTAATCACATAAAGATAATTTAAAAGGGCTCATATTCTCCCTCAGGAATAATTAAGCAGGCCACTTTCATATGGGAACTTTCATGATATGCTTTGTTCTAGACTACATACAATGGTTTGAATAAAGAAATCCTTGTAGGTACCTGGTTTCAAAACCAGTACTAGTAATTTATCATAATAAACTCATTGTTAATTTTTTCTCCTTTGTCGTACCATAAGTATTCTAAAGTTCCCCTGTAACACCTCCAGAAGTAGGGAAGTAGATATGGAGAGCAAACTAAGCTTGGGAGGTCTTAGGGCTCCCAAACTCTTTTCTGTAGCTAGCCATGGAAGCTCATCTTTCAACAACAAGGTAGAAAGACTTTATATTTTGAAGAAAAATCTTGGCTATAACAGATTTCTTGACCATGATCACCTTGATATGACAGTTACCAAGTATGCCATGATCCTAAAACTATCATATTAAAATAATAAAATTGTGTATTTCCCTATTGAAACTTTTTATTCCTCACTGTTGTCATTGTTGTTAAGGAAAACATATCTGCTATTGTGCTTACCTTCCTCCATTGACTTCTAGCACAACTAGTAACAGGTTATTAAGAACAGAGCCAAAACATCAATATTTTTTGAAGTTTTATTCAGTTGTCAGTTAACGTGTAACACTCATAATTTGCATTAATTATGTAGCAAGACAGAAGAGATTAATATTAGCTCCAATGGGTATTTCTGAAAGAATTATCAGTTTTCTATCCTGTTATTGCAAGTACAGTATTTTGTAAACTCCTGGGGAAAGACTGGAATTTTCTGCTAATCTGAAATATGTATTTTTTTCAATAATAGAAAAAAGGACAAGAATTCCAAGGAGCTGTCCAATAGACCTCCATAAAGTCATTGACCAAATGAACTCAGTGAACTGTTTCAGGAGGCAAATGCTTGTTCACGGGAATGGGGCATTTGGGGTGGGATTTTGAATCCATTACTGAAAAAAGGGACAACTACCCTTAATAATATTCTCCAATTTCTTAGCATTTTCATCCCTTGAAATTTTGTCATGATTCTTGTGCTTGAAGCAAAGTTTGAAAATTCCCGATAGTGAGATGATTGCCCTTCTCTGTCCCTGTCTCTTTGTCACTGTCATCACAAGTAGTGATACAAACTTGAGGGTTCTGACACAAGTAAGAGGGCAAGGTATGCATTCATGCACACCTGTGTACTAGTGAGGCTAGTTCCATTTACTCCTTACTGTCCCTTGTAATCAATTTGTTGTAGGTTTTATTTATGCATATGTTAATATATCCCAAAATATATTATTTTTTGTTAGCCATTTGTTTTTGTCTTCCTTTTTTATTGATGTTTGAATACAGTTGTCTCCATTTTCCCACCACCACTTTCCCCCACCCTACTCATGCCCACCTCCCACCCTTAATTCTATTCGCCCTTAGCTCCCTCCATGGGTCCCTCATTCATGTTCATTTATGTCCCTTTTCCTTCTTTCCCACATTATTTCCCTCTCCTCTCCCCTCTGGTTACTGTCAGTTTGCTGTGGATTTCAATGTCTCTGGCTATACTTTGCTGGCCAGTATGTTTTGTTAGTTAGGTTCCACTTATAGGTGAGATCATATGGTATTTGTCTTTCATCACTTGGCTACTTAGCATAATACTTTCCATTTCCATCCATGTTGTTGCAAAGGGTAGGAGCTCCTTCTTTCTTCCTGCTGCATAGAATTCCACTGTGTAAATGTACCACAGTTTATTGGTCGACTCATTTACTGATGGGCACTTAGGCAGTTTCCAGCATGTGGCTATTGTAAATTGTGCTGCTATGAACATTGGGATGCATAGGTTCTTTTGAATTAGTGTTTCAAAATTCTTAGGGTATAAAACCCAGAAGTGGAATTTCTGGGTCAAAAGGCAGTTCCATTTTTAGTTTCTTGAGGAAATTCCATGCTGTTTTCCACAGTGGCTGTACCAGTCAGCATTCCTGCCAACAGTGCACTAGGGTTCCCTGGTCTGCACAACCCCACCAGCACTTATTTTTTGTCAATTTGTTTTTGATGGCCATTCTGACTGGTGTGAAGTGGTATCTCATTGTGTTCTTAATTTGCATCTCTCTGATGGCTAGTGATGCTGAGAATCTTTTCATGTGTCTCTGGGCCCTCTGTATGTCCTCCTTGGAGAAGTGTCTGTTCAAGTCCTTTGCCCTTTTTTCATTGGATTATTTGTCTTCCTTGTGTGGAATCATGTGAGTACTCTATATATTTTGGAGATCAAACCTTTGTCCGAGGCATCATTGGCAAATATGTTTTCCCTTAGTGTTGGTTCCCTTTTCATTTTGCTGATGTTTTGTTTAGCTGTGCAGAAGCTTTTTATTTTGATGAAGTCCCATTTGTTTATTCTTTTCTTTATGTCCCTTGCTCTAGGGGATATATTGGTAAAAATATTGCTGTGTGTAATATCTGACATTTTCCTGCCTATATTCTCCTCTAGAACTTTTTATGGTACCACAGCTTATATTTAAATCTTTTATCCATCTTAAATTTATTTTTGGGCATGGTGTAAGTTGGTGGTTGAGTTTCATTTTTTTTGCATGTATCTGTTCAGATCTCCCAACACCATTTGTTGAAGAGGCTATTTTGATTCCATTTTATGTTTTGATCCCTTTGTCGAATATTAATTGACCATAGAAACTTGAGTTTATTTCTGGGCTCTCTATCTGTTCCATTGATCTATGTGTTTGTTCTTATGCCAGTACCAGACTATTTTGATTACCATGGCCTTGTAATACAGTTTGATGTCAGGTATGGTGATCCCACCTACTTTGTTCTTTCTCAAAATTGCTGCAATTATTTGGGGTCTTTTATGGTTCCATATACATTTTTGAAGTGTTTGTTCCATATCTGTGAAACATGTCATCAGTAATTAATAGGGATTGTATTGAATCTACAAATTGCTTTGGATAGGATAGACATTTTGATGATGTTAATTTTTTCAATCCATGAACATGGTACATGCTTCCATTTACTTGTGTCTTCATTAATTTCTTTCTTCAGTGTTGTGTAGTTTTCTGAGCACAGGTCTTTTGCCTTCTTAGATTTATTCCAAGGTATTTTATTTTTCTTGTTGCTATAGTGAATGGGATTTTTTCTCTGATTTCTGTTTCTGATATTCCATTGTTGGTGTACAAAAATGCCTCCATTTCTGTATATTGACTTTGTATCCTGCTGTTTTGCCAAATTCACTTATTAGATCAAGTAGTTTTTTGGTCGAGTCTGTAGTGCTTTCTACATATACTGTCATGTCATCTGCAAATAGTGGCAGTTTTACTTCCTCCTTTCCAATTTGTTTTTAAAATCAATTATGAAACGATATCTGTCTGATTTGTTCCCATACTTTGCATTTCTCCCACTGTTGTGTTGGGTTTGAGGTTACTCTTTGTGTCACTGCCCTCCTGTTGAAAGACCTTCTTTCACATGTTTCCTCATGCTGTTCCATTGCGAACAAATTTTATAATGTTTTTTAAAAGACTTTATTTATTTATTTATAGAGGGGAAGGAGAGAGGGAGAGAAATATCAGTGTATGGTTGCATCTCGTGAGTCTCCTGCTGGGAACTGGCCTGCAACCCAGGCATGAGTCCTGACTGGGAATTAAACCGTGATCTTTTGGTTCACAGGCCTGCACTCAATCCACTGAGCTACACCAGCTAGGGCTTCTCATGTTTTATTTTAACCTGAAAACATGCTCATTTTGCCTTTTGCTTCTGAAGGCCATTAGTATTGGGTAAATAATTCTGGAATGCTACTTTATCTCTTTTCAGTACTTAAAACACTTTTTCAGTTTTCATCTGGTATTTCATCTTTGTATTTGTTCTTAAGAGAAGTTAGCAGCATTATTTATTACCATTCCTTTTGTGGTCATTTGTCTTCATTGCTGGACATATCGAAGATTTTTAAATTTTTATTCCTCTGATGATAATCCTCATATGGTTCACTGTTTTCTATATTTTTCTCTTAATCTTTGGCATATTTTAATATGTATTGGGTGCTTGTCTGCTATTAACAACATCCTGACTGTCTGCAAGCCTGTTTCAATTGCTTGTTTGTTTTGATTACATTTTTCTGCTTTTTTTTATATGTTTAAAAATTCTTTTTACTTCATCCTTGATATTTTTCATACTGTGTATTTGAAAGTCTAGATTTTTTTTCATCTATGACATTGCATTGTAATTTATTCTGAGCAGGTAGTTAATTTACTGTCAGATCAGCTTGATCCAGTTGAGGTTTGTCTTAAACTTTTAAAGATGAATTTTCGAGAATTTCTTCTGATAGGGCTAGATTAGTCCTGCTTCTGAGGCATCACTCTTCTGGTTTCCACATAAACACCTGGGAATGATGCTCAGCGAGGTCTCCACTGTGGCTAGTTAGAAACCCTGGTGCCTCCTGACATTGGACAACCAGTGGAACCTCCCTTCAGCTTATTGGTGCTCAGTAACTGTTCTCTGTCAGCCCTGTGAAAACTTACTCTGCACATGCACAATTTAGTACTCAGTCAACAAATTTTAAAAATCGTGTTCAGGTTTTTGAATCTCCTCATGGCAGCTCTTTCTTCTCTGGAAACTTCTTCATAAATTCCAGCTACCTCAGCTTCATCCTACAAACTATCTAGAAAAAGTATTGATATCTCTTTTTAAAATTTAATTAATGTTCTTATTTTAGTTTTCAATTACATTTTATGTTCAATATTATTCTGTGTTAGTTTTAGATGTACAGCAAAGCAGTTAGAAAATCATGTATTTTAGAGAGTGGTCCCCCCAGTCTGTTTCGGTTTCTCCTTCCTTTCTTGCAGTTTTGCAAATAGCTGTATAAGCACTGTAAATATGGAATTCGCTTTAAGGATCACAACTTCATACTGCTTGTTGTGCAATGCTTGAAGACCATAGTGTTATACGTTTTTTTCTCATTCTGTAGTTGATTATTGCAAGAGAATACATAAATCTGAAGTCACTTTGTTATGAATAGAACCAGGATGCAAACACTCTGGTTTTAAAGGAGTGTATATTATGTACCTGCTGTCTGCCATGTACCATGCTAAATGGTTTCAATGCACGATCTAATCAGCCTTCACTCTTTGCTCTTTACCAGGTAGGGCTCACAGATTTTTTATGGGGGCACAGTGGAAGCTTATGGCAGACTCTTATTTATCTTTGTGCATTTAATCAGGCTGAATAGTTCTGGTATATTCTTAGCATAGTGCCTAAATTCCATTTATCATAATTATGGAATTTCTGGTACCTCTTTTCTGCATTTTTTTCTAATTCATCCCCCAAGCCAACCTTTCTTTTCCAACATTTTTTGTTCATAAAAATGCTTTTAATTTATCTCTATTATAGCATTCACCATGTTGAATTATAGCTATGATTGCCTCGTTCTCATCTTTGAGTCTCAGCTTGTCACACTGTCTTGCACACATTAGGTTATCTTTAAGAATTTCCTGTATTGAATGTCTAATTTAACCCACATAATAACCTTGAAAGGTAGTTTGTATAGTTGTAATTATTTTAATAAAAAAAACTGAGGCACAAATAAGTTAAAAATTTTCAATTCCAGGTATAAAATCAGTGATAGCACTGGAAATTAAGTCCCAAGTTCCAACTCGAAATTTAGTAATTGGCACTTTATCACATTTATCATGCACTCTTATTAGTCCAACCAATAAAAAGAGAATGCCATGATCATTTAATATCAGTAAAATTTCATACAATTACAGAACATCAGAACTGACAGGGTCAATAAAACTTAGTTATTCTAACTCTCTGTTCGATGCCCAAATTTCCTGTACATCATCTCTAGTAATCAAACACTGTGATAACCCCTCTCTATCTGCATCTCTAACCCTCTAAAGCAATTTATACCTATTTGTTATCATTAAATCCTTGTAGTAGTTCAAACCTGTAACCCTTAAATTTCAATCCACTATTCTTTTCTCTACCCATTATGACAGTATGAAATTTGTCTCCATGGTCATCTATTGGAAAGCAATCAAATGTTTGATGACAATTCTGATAGGACCCTAAAATCTTTTCTTCAAGATAAACATCTCTAATGGCTTTATTTGCTCTTAATATCACCAGGTTTCTCTTCGCATGCACAATTTAGTATTCAGTCAACAAATTAAAAAATTGTGTGCAGGTTTCTGCAGTCACAGTCCGGTCTTTTAAGAAATTCCAAACTATAAAACATACTATGCTATATGATTAGACACATTACTGTGAGACTCTGATCTCAGGTGTTATTACAAGACTCTTACTTTACTTTTCCAATAAAAACAACATAACAACATAAATAGAGAAAGTTTTCCCTGTTGTAACTAGAAGAGTTAGAGTAGTTATGACTTACAGATGAAAACCTAGGGGCAGTATTTTCCTGTAGGACATTATGCTACCTTTTCAAGAGGTAGATCATATATAACATTTTCCAATTCTCTGCCCCCTTTCTCATGGTGCTCCCTTATGCTCCTTTGTCTTGCAAACAAAAGGAAACAAGACAGGCAGTGAATGATTGTATGTGAAACATGCTTCATCCTTTTTCTGACCACTGGTCTAGATGAATAATCAATGAAATGTAGAGGTGAATTTTATGAATCTGCAGAGTACCCCTACTCTACAGATTTTAACAATTAACTCTACAATCTTAAAAATAGCTTTTACTTAAACCAACAGCTGATGGGTGGAAGTTGGACATAATGGAGAAAATATGGACAGAAAGCAATTATGAATGGGTATTACAGAGGATCCATATTTTAATTGGGTGAATAAAGTAAACTTTTGACTATATTGAAAGGTTATATTCTGGTTGGTTATGATTTTCTCTTCAGTTCCAGAAATGTGTCTACTTAAAACAAAGATCCATATTCACAAACAAGAGGGAAGCACCCCCAGACCTATCCAATGGAAAAAAATTAACATGGCTGTCAGATTGCCCATAAGGTCTTTATTTCGAGATTTTACTAATACTATAGTAGGCAGTTAACTTTCTGTATTATTTCTTTTAAGTATTTGGTGTTTATTAGAAACACATATTGTTTTTCTGTGAAAGGGATTTAGCCAATGAACCAACATATTTAAGTGTATACAAGTGGGGTAAGTGCTCATGTGTTCCTGAGAAGACTCTCTGCCATGACTTGCCAGGGCCCTGGAAAGTGCCTTTCTCATACAAGTAAGTTCACACACACAGAATGCACCAATATTTGACTTTACCCTCTGCTCTGACCCAAATTTCTATTCACCTTTTGATTTAGCTTCAGACCTAGAGAGACCAAATTAGACAAACCTACTCTACCATCATTTCTGGCATCCTTGAACTTGGACATGATCAATGATCTCACAAACTTTTAGATTTATTATAACCATATAAATATTTAATTCCAAGGTTGATTTGTCAAGGTGAAATCTTAAAGTTTTCAGCTAAAGATGGTATGTGACATTCATACAGTTTTGGAACTGGTTTGTCATAAACCTATAAAAGGTGAATCAGCAACAGTTACCTGTTGTGTATGCTGGAAAAAAATGTAATAGAACTACTTTGCATAGTAGGACTTACTGACATCCAGTGGTTTTTTGAGGAGAAATTAGTTAATTGGAATTTGCTGAGGAAATAACCAATGCAATATGCCTTCAGTGTACACATATTTCTTATAGAAGACCTGCTTTGAGGATCTTCCCGTCATCCTAAACTGGGACATTACTGAAATTAGTGTGTATGCTGAAAATTTAGATGCAGTTAAAAGTTCAGAGACACTTGTTTTATCTTAAAAGCCAATTTAATTGTTCCATTGCCACATTTTAAAAGCCAAGACTTATAGACAAATATTCTCAAGTGATTTTATGAAGCAACTACCATTGCAGGTGAATATAGAAATAAAGAGATTTGAGTCAGGTTAACAACCTCCAATTTGCTTCTGAGAACAGCATCAGTTTGCAAAGCTTTGGTTGGTGGAATTGCCCCAGTGAAGCTGCATCATCACCATCAACCAGTTTCAGGATCCAGAATCTTCAAATCTGTGCCTTAGTTTTTTAATACTATAGAGGAAGCACTCATCAGAATTTTGGTGGGAACATCATTCTAAGTATGATCATGAAAAAGGGTAGCCAAGTGAGCATCTGTCTGCACTATGGGGATCCCAGAAGCAATCTAGCAGTTGACAGAGGTGAGAAATTATTGTGCTGCACTATAATATCAAGCTTTATAACTTTAGTTACTAAAATTTTAAAAACAAAAATTATGATCACAATTGAATTTGATAAAAGTTAAGATTTGCTCCATGATTGTAATATTTAACTTCAGGGGAATAATGATTTTGGCCTTCAGCCTTTTGGAATTTGGCTAAACATTTATATGGTGCATCTCTACTTTGGATATATTGCCAATTCAACAGTCAGTTTTTATTTTTTCTAGGGGTAGCCTTTATAACTGGTACATAACACACATAATTATTTACTCTAGTGGAAAACAAACACAAATGTACATGTACAGGAAATGTAAAATAATGGAACCACTGAAATAAAAAATATTGTTCCCTATGATGACAAAACTCAAACTAAACATCGCCTCACCGTTATTTCATCTAAATGAAATAAAATTAACAATGAAAGAAGGAAAGACATGTTGGACAGGAAAAATGGGTTGGTTATCCTATTCCTTCCACTCAGATTTTTTCTCCCACCTTTGTGGCTCTGTTCTTTGCTCCAGGAGGCAAACTCCAAGCACTATCACTTTGCTCCTCTGCCAGCTGGCTTCTAGTCACCTTGAGTTCACTCAAGCCGTTGGTAGAATGTAAATGGGCACTAGAAGAAAGAAAAATTATGACCTTTTCTCCTTGTTCCCTTCCTGATTCTGCATGAGTACAATTTCAACCAGATAAACTTTCTTTCTCTATAGCATCAAGTCTTCCTGGGCTTAAGTAATGCTACTCATACCCCTTGTCCCTTCAGGTCTCAGGATGGTTGCAGCTTTTCACTGTTTCTGATCTTTGGGTGTGGCATCATCTTTTGTTGAGTCCCTAAATCCTGCTCATGTTGAGATTAATAGTCCCTTCAATAAAATTTCTATGCTGGATCATTGACATTGAAGCAGAATTCTGTTTCTTGCAAGGATCTGACTGATACAGAGAATGCCCAGAAACTATCCACCATGCACAATGAGCACTTTCTGTGCTCAGACTGCTATCATTTACTCCTGATTTTTTGGCAAATGTCCTACAATCTGTGTTTGTATTCACCTTGAGAATGCTCTATAAAGAAAGTGCTCAATTATCAGGTTGGTCAGGTATATGACTTCTCCCATAGATAGATGTCTATAAATCTCTTTTCCCAGTCACTCTGGTATACTTGGAGCATGTGAAGTGTATCATGGTACCATGGATGGTCAACATGCATGAATTCAGTGAAATGGACTACTCTTTAGCAAGCATGATGTAGCTACTATTATTACTGAGTATCCAGCTAACCAACATCCATCCAGAGGCAATGCTGAGCTCCTGAATGGCACCATTCAATAGGGACACCGGGAAGTCACCTAGTGAACTCTTTACATTATGGAATAAACAATGCTTTGCCCACAGAGAAATAGATTCATTTTCTGGGAATGTGTTTCTGTTCTAATCTACCTTCAATGATTCCACCAGTATTAATATACATGGCCTTATAAACTGCCTTATTTGTTGCCATAATGCCCAGCACTGCATTGCCTTTGCTCAAGAAACTCACTTTATAGCAAAATAATTATCACAATAGATCCACAGCCATGAAATTCATATTTCCCCACACGTCCCATCACCAATAAGCAGCTGGATTGATAGAATGATGGAGTGGCTTCAGGGGGCTCAGTTACAGTGCCAGCTGGGAGACAGTATTGTTGGAAAGTGTGGTGTTGCCCACACAGATGAACCCATCAGCCAATAATATGCCATATACCCAAAAGCCAAATGCACAGGTCCAGAAGCTAAGAAGTAGAACTGAGAAGAACCTATTTCATTATTTTACCTCATATCCTATTTACAAACATTTACTTACCCATTTAGAACCTTGCACTTATGGCTTTGGAGGTGCTGCTTCTTAAGGAAGAAAATATAATTTCTGCCAAGAGATATAGCTGTATTTCTATGAAACTGGGATTTGCAAATGCACTTTTCATTTTAACTCCTAATGCCACTGATCCAACTGACAACAATGAAGTTTACTGGCTGGGCTGGTTAAGGAAAAACTGGGCTAGAGAGACTGGTCTAGAATCCAGGAGATTCACTCTGGAGCATTTTAGCTCTTATATGTCCCATAAAAACAGTCAGTGAAACACTGTGGCCACTAATTACAGACAAGATCACCAGGGACTCTAATCCTATGAATTTAAGATTTGACTCATCCCATGAGATGAGAAATTCCTACTCTGCAGAATTTGACAAAGAGTAGGTTGAACATGAAATGGAAGATAGGAAAAGGAAATTATGAAGATCAAATTTGGCCTCATGTCCAAAGGCAAGAACAATAGCAGCTAATAAATGTATTTTATGTTAATTGGGTATTTCTTTTCTCTCACTCTCCTTGATGTCTGGTATGAAGTGTAGTGATGGTGGGTAACATTAAAATTTAGGTTCCGAATGGCTGATACCCTGCCACAATTTAAGTCATAATAGGACTGCGGTTCCCCCTGAGGTGGGCATGCAATTTTCTTAATCTCAGCAAAAGGCAAAAATGGATGCTGAGTGGGTGTAGAGTTCTGATACTTTTCTGTTTGCTTCCTGGGTCTGTTTTCTTTTCTTCTCTAACCTGCTCTGTGATCACAGACTCACAACTGTGTGGTCTACATCTTCCAGGTTCTTCTGTGGACTTAATTGAAACTGAAGACAGCGATTGGAGGCTACTGTAGGATTTAAGTCAGGAGAGAGAGTAGAATATGTCCTCCCTCTTTCCTCCCTGCTCTGGGGCTGTGACTCTGGCTGCATTCTCCTTATATGGTTCCTGCTACATGACCTTAAATGAGAACACAGCTCCAGAGTCCACTTGGCTCTGGTGACACTCTGTCCTTTTGTCTCATTAGAGCTTCTTGTGCTGAGTATGGATGTCTCTCTGCTCCTGAGCATATCTCCTTTTCTCTTATTACTGTTTTTTAAACTTAGCTACGTTTCTGTAAACAAAGCTTTAAGTTGTCTATAGTTGAACTTCTGAGAGGAGTCATGAGTCCTTCCAGGACTATATCTAGTAACAACATCAACAATTTATTGTATACAAGAAACATACATATATAATGAAAATTAACTCAAAGCTTGAAAGTGAAACTTTGGCAGAGGCTTGACAAAGGCATGGCAGACAAATAGAAACTAAGTAAAAAACAAAGATCACAATGTTAATATCAAATAAGTTTCATTTGTGGTTGATAAAAATATTAAATGGGACAAAGACAATATATTAATAAGATGATATACATAAATGTTATAAATATTTATTAAACACTATGCCTATAAAATTCATAAAGTAAAAGCTTCAGTAAGTAGAAACATATTTTAAAAAGAAAACAATATAATATGTTCTTTTCTCAGCTGATGAATGTTTAAGTGGACAAAACGTAAAGTGAGATTAAGAACATAAATTTAACACGTGGGGCAGAACTAACATTTGCATGTTTATCTCTATCCATCTTCATCTCTATCTCTATTTTTACCTTTTTCTTTCTACCTATCTACTTACCTAAACAGCACTGAGCTGATACCAGTTTGAACAAAGATAGACAGACAGACATTGGTTATTTAGAAAACAAACCTCATGACAGAAACAGAAGTTATTTCTGGGTAGTGATTTTGCCTGTAATTGTTAATTTCTACATTTTATGTACATATTCTCTCTATTTTGTTGAATAAATATTGTACACTTTGTAATTAAAATAAGATATTCAGATACATATATTAACTATGTATTTTTAATGGCTTAGAATATTAAAAATAAGTATAATATGATACAATATAACTTTTCTAAGTTCAATAACATATCTTCTATGCTACTAACCATTATGAGGTCAGGATTTTATATTAAAATCTTAAAGTAAATTATGAGGTATATCTATATTGGCTGGATGATGCACAGCCATTGGTTGTAATAGAGCACTATATATTACCTATTTTAACAAGTACCAATACAGTAATTTGCCATTCAGAAATTTTGGCCTATTTAAAAATTACTTTTTATTATTACAAAAGCAGCATAAATGCGTTATAACAAAATTAGAACATATGAAGGATAAATGAGCTGAAATACTTTTACCACATAGTAATCACTATTAACATCTTTTTCTCTAGTCTTACATGTTTTTAATCAATGTAAACTTCCTATATTATTGCTTTGTTATCTGCCTTTTCAGTCAACAATCTTCCTATTTACATATTTTTTACATTTTTTACATATAATATCCAGTTTGTATTTAGATTTCCCCAGTTAATTAAAAAATGTCATTTAGAGCTGATTTCTTCAAACCATATCAGTATAAAGTACCATACATTATACCTGATTGTTATGCCCTTAAATGTATCTTAATCTAGAACTACCACCTTTTTTTAATGATACTGACTTTTTGAATGAATGGGGCCAACTAGTCTACAAAATGTCCTATCTTTTGTACTTGTCTAATTGTTTTTTTGTAGAATCACTTAGTTTATCTCTCTGTATCTATAGTTACATCTTCAGCTTTAATGGTTTCCAGTTAAACTTGCTTAACTAGAATAAATCTTCGGTGATGATTTGTACCTCCTGGTGCATCACATCAGAAAATACACACTATGAGGTTGACCTACCATTGGTGAGGGTAAGACTGATCACTAGTTTATGTGATACCGGAACCTTCTACTGCTCAGTTAGATTGTTCCCCTTGCAGGTATGGGACTTAATGCCTCCTTCTCCATAACACATTCATTTAATGGATTTTAACTATTTTAACCTTGAATTTGTGATTTCTTTTAGGGTTTGCAAAATTTTGTTCTAACTCTAATTACTCCTCCTTCATATTAGCTGGTGACAGGAATACCTATAAAGTAGAGCATTTCCCATGAACTGAGGCTTTTGAAATTGTCCTGAAATATAATTATTACTGTAAGGACAGTAAAAATATTTAAATCTTTAACCTTTAGTATCAATTTTCAAAGTAAGAAGTTGCTTAATAGCCATCTCAAAGAGTGACAAATGGGTTTTTCCTTTTTCTTTTTAAAAATCATTTTGGATTTTAAAATCACTTTCTTTTTTAAACTCACTCTTGGATTTTTATTGATCTAAGCTGTTCCAACCCACTACAGTCATTTTTTGATGCTAAAGTTGACACAAAATTTACTAGGGGGAAATCTTTCAAGCTGTCTGCTTGGCCCTCATGACATAATCCTATTTCTCCATTAAATAAAATAGTACAATTTATTTTAATATTTATTTTAAATGTTTAACTTGAATATAATATACATTATTACATTGTGCAAATCAAAGCGTGCAGCTGAATGAATTAGTACAGAGTGAACACATCCATAAAACTGTCAGATTAGGTTAAGAAACAGAAGATTAACTTGGACCCAGAAGGATCCTCATGCTGCATCCCAATTATTTTTCTTCTCCCAAAATGTTGACAATAGTCTGACTTCTAATTGCATAGAAAATTTTAAATCTTAAATTTTTAAATAGATTTATCTAGAATGTGTTTGCATTTGCTCCTCTTGCTCAAAGTTATGACTGAGATTCACATCTATTATTGTGTGTATTTCATCAGATTTATTTTGATAGCTTTCTAATCTATGCTGTTGTCATTTTTTCATGTCTTGCCAGACATTATCTGCAGTTTGGGGCTATTTTAAATGATTCTTTTGTGAACATTTTTAAAGGTTTTTATTAGTGCATATGTACCCATATTTCTCTTGAATACTTACCCAGAAGTGAAATATTTGAGTTAAGTAGTAAACATATGTGAAAACCCTTTCCTGAAGTGGTTGTTCCAGTTGCATTCCAATAGTATTATATGAGATTTCCAGTTGCCCCTAAATCTAATCAATACTTTATTTAATTTTGGCTGTTCTAGTGGACGTGTAGTGGATTCTCATGGCAAATGTAATTATCATTTAGTTGGAGACTAGTGAAGTTGAGCACATTTGCAAATATTTATTGGGTATTTATTTGTACAGCCTCTTTTGTAAGCTGTTTCTTCATAACTTGTACCATTTTTTCAATTGAATTGCCTCTCCTTTTATTGTCGGAAATTTTGTGTGTTCTGCATATAAGTCATTTGTCAACTATATGAGCTGTGAATAATCTTCTTCTAGCCTTTTGGCTTGCTTTTGAAACTTTATTGGTGCCTTTTTCAGGGCTGCAATACTGAATTTTAATGTTGTTCAAATTAATGTTTTTTATATTCTACTTTAAAAATATTTTGCCTGCTAAGGCCCTGAAGATATTTTTCTATGTTATCTTGCAAAATTATTATCGCTCTTACTTTCCCA
Organism: Artibeus jamaicensis; assembly: GCF_021234435.1. Taxonomy (NCBI): domain Eukaryota; kingdom Metazoa; phylum Chordata; class Mammalia; order Chiroptera; family Phyllostomidae; genus Artibeus; species Artibeus jamaicensis. The sequence goes on from NW_026521883.1 coordinate 23,848,710, forward strand.
TTTGGATGTACAAAAAATGGAAATGATTTTGTCAAATAATGTGAGGTAAGAATGTAGATTTGTTTTTTCTGATGACACCCAGTTGATAAACATATATCGAAAAGATCATCCTTCCTATACTACAGTTCCTTCATCATCATATCAGGTTGTTCTTTTTTAGAATTCTATTTGGTTATACTGGTCTAGGTACTCTTGCAATAATTCTTTACTTTTTTCATTACTGTAGCTTATATAGTAGACTTTGCTTGATACCTAATGCTGTAAGTACTTTATTCTTTTCTAAGATGTTAGCTATCCTTAGCCTTTCATATTTTGATCTAAATTTTGGAATTGACATGTCAGTTTTTAAAAATACATAAGCCTACTAGGCCATGATTGCTATTGTAATCAATGGATTGATTTAGGAGAATGAGCACATTTATAAACTTGAGTTTTAAATCTATGGTATATATTTACCTATCATTTACATACGTTTGATTCAATTTTACTCAATGCCATATACTTCTGTAGGGATTTTACATGTATTGGTAAGCTTTATTTCAAAATACTGATGTTTTTTTATGTTATTTTAAGTGGGATCATTTTATATTTTAATCTTCTATTGCATAAGAAATATGATTTTTAATGTCAGAAACCACACTAAACTGTGCTATTTCTACTAACGTAGAAAGCTGTCTTGAACATTACGCAGACACAAACACATGGCCCTAATATGAGAGTGGTATTTTACCATTTCTGATCATTTTCTTTCACTGCTTGCTTTCTTGCACTGGCTGTAAACAAAGTAGGTTGAAATGGAATGGGAGTTATGGAAGTAAGTTGCCTACCTCACTTTTTATTTTAGAGGGAAGATTTTAACATTTTACCCTGAAGAAGGGTTTTTGCTGCAGATTTTTTCTCACATTTTGGAAGATGATTATCAAATTTTAAAAGCTTTCATTTGCTGAGGTTTCATGTGCATTTGTTTTATTTCCAGTGTATGGCATTTTTTCATAGATTTTAGAAAATCACCTGGTTTGTCTTTTTTTAAAAAATTTTTATTTAATTATTTTTCAAGTACAGTATTCTGTCTTTTACTCCCATCCCAGACTTATTAACTAGTAAATTATATGATTGATTTTTAAATGTACTTTTGTCAAACTTGGGGGGAGGGGAATAACACTTCAAACTAATGGGAAAGTCGCAAGAAAAGTATAAGGAACTGCCATAGAATCAGACTTTCCGAATGTTTACATTTTGCACATTTGTTTATCATTCTTCCTCCCTCTTTATTTCATCATTTGAGAAAAATTTTGCCCAATGTGGCCCTTTATACCTAATTGGTTTGATATCCTAAAAACAAACACAGACTGGTAGCGGCCAGAAAGGAGCTGGGGGTGGGATGAAAGATGGTGAAGGGATTAACTGAAAGGCATTTATGCACAGCCCGTGGACATGGACCACAGTATGGGGATTGGCTCAGGGTGGGGCGAGGGTGGGGTGGGTGCAAGTGGGGAAAAAGAGGAAAAGCTGGAACAGCTGTAATGGCATACACAATAAAAAAATACTAAAGAAAAAACACATCTCACATAGCTACAGTATAATTATCAAAATCAAAGGTGATATTGATATTTGAATATTTGAGTATTATGTGTTTCTGGAATAGAAAGAAATCTTTCAGGATAGATTAAGCTTTTTTATGTGTTACTGAATTTGTTTTGCAATATTTATGTAGGAGTTTTACATCAGTTTTTATGAGACTGGATTGTGCTTTTCTTTTATATAGCGCCTTGTCAGTTTTTCTATCAAGATAATGTTGGCTTCATAAAATGTGTTGGAAAGGGTTTCCACAGTTTCTATTCTCTGTAAGTGTTAGACTAGAATTATTATCACTTTCATAAACTTTTAGAAGTTGCTGCTGATTTCTTAAATGAAGTATTACAAAATAGAATATAGTAAATATTCAATTTTCTTAGCACATATCAGATTACTCAGATTTTCTATTTTTCCTGTGTGTTTTAGTAATATTTCTCTTCAACTTTATCTATTCTAAATTTTCAAAATTACTTCTACAAAGTTGTTTGTAAGGTCATGTTAATAATTTTTTTTGAAATCACATTTATTGATGCATAGTTTATGTTCATTAGAAGTTACCTTTTGTAAATCTGGAGCTCTGTGATGTTGGCAAATGTGTACAATCACTCAACCACCACCACGATCAAGATATAGAGTATTTCTATCATGCCAGTAAGTTCCTCCATGTCCCATTGTGCTAAATCCCCAAACCCTAGCCACAGCCCCTGGCAACTAGTCATCTGAATTTGTCTTCATTGTTTTGCTTTTCCAGAATATTATGTAAATGGAGTAAAATAGTTCATAATCCTTTGTATCTTTTGTGAGATTAACCCATGTGTTGCATGGATTTGAAGCTTTTTAAAAAACAATTGCTAATGTGAAATTATTGTATATATCAAAATTTGTTCATCAAGAGCTGACTGATAGGACACTGTGAATAATGATGCTATAAACATTTGCATATGGGTATTTACACGAACTCCTCACATCCCTTTTTGAGGTAAATTCTTAGAAGAGTAATTTCTGGGTCATTTGTAAGTAAATGTTTGACATTATGAGAAACTACCAAACTGTTTTTCAATATTACTATATCATTTTGCATTCCCCACCAACAAAGTAGGAGAGTTCTTTTGCTGAACAGCCTCATTAGCACTTGGTACTTTCAGTTTTGATTTTTAAATTTTAGTCAATTGAGTATACAGAGTGGGGTAAAAGTAGGTTTATAGTTGTTCATATAGAAAATAACATAATTAATAAATAATAATACAAGAATTAACTCTGTCTTATGTAAACCTACTTTCGCCCCACCCTGTACTGACAGTAGCCTTTCATTGTGGTTTTAATTTGCCCTTCAGTAATGACTAATGACACTGACCATGTTTGTATTACTTATTGACATTTGTATATTTTCTTCAGTGAAGTGTTTGTTCAAATTTATTTTCACTCTTTAATTTTTAAATTACAGTATGTAAACTTATTTATATTCTGCCCATGTTTTATAGCTTTCGTTTGTAAAACACTGAAAGGATTAATGAAAAATGTTTTCTGAATCTGTAGTGTCTTATATCTTATGTTTTACCAATAAGTGGTACAGAGTAGTGATCACAGATTAAAAATGTAAGGAAGAACTAGAAATAAGCACTTTTGAGCCATCGAAGACTACATTGTTTTCTTGGACTAGATTTTCAAACTGAAACTGATCCTAGCTACAGGTTTTTGATCATATTCAAAAAACATCACCAGGAGGTAACTCTAAACATTGGAAAAATGATGTTTATTTCCAGTCTACCTCTGTCCCTTTAAATTTGTTACAACTTTCCACACACTTATTCCAAACAATTACTTTGTGTTTCTCTAATTCATTTTCAAGTCAGAATCATAAACTCTTTCTCTCTGGATTTCTTGAACTGAATGTATCTCTTCACCTTGCTTTGGAAAGCAACGCACAAAGTGTTGGGAACCGCCCTGCCTGGTTTCAGGAATCGTAACTGCCTCCCATGGCTAAGTGAGTGATATCCAGAATGCGGGCCACAGGAGACAAAGCTTGTCTCTGGCAGCAAGTGCTGCTTCTGCTTCTTCCCCAGCCCCCAAATCATGGTCGATGTCCATGGTGGGTATGACCCCTCAGAGAAGGGCAACCTAGGCCAGACATGGATTACTTGGGAGGCCATCATGGAAGGATTGGGGGGGGGGGCTGTGACAAAGAGGGAGCAATGGACCCTCTTCCTTCCAGCTATTGTGACATAGCCTGAGTCCCCATTTCCATCTGGCTCTAATCCACTTAAGCCTAAAAACCTATGGTGGGGAAGGCAGTGCAGCCCTGTACTAGAAAGTTCAGGTTCCCCGGGTGATCAGGCCAAAGAAAGATGTAAAAATCCTGTGAAACCTGCTTTGTTTAGAATGTTCTCATTTAAATGATAAGGGTCCAAGCAAGAAGTTTGTTCCTCAAAGTTTCATGGCTCTTTAGCTATCTGACCCTGACTGAGAATAAGCCCTCATAGTTCTTTGAATTATATCTATTATTTGATCCTTACCTGTATTCCTGTGCAAACGAACCCAATAAAAGCCCCTTGAGCTCAAGCCTCCTTGAGCAGGGGCCTCTTGGCCCTTCCCCTTTGAGGGATCAGCCACCTTTCCTCCCCAAGCAGATCACGTCTTGGTCATGTTTACTTTCATCCGTGGTGGACAGGGGGACTTTGTGGGCAAAGTTGCCCCCACAGCAAAGGTAACCAAAAGTCAAAACTTTCATGAGCAATGAGAAACATCTAATATCATATTGTCAGTATACTTCTATAGTTCTCTTGAAGATCTGATTAAATCAAACATATAAATCTCAGTAAACAGAAAGATAGAGACAGACTTCTTTTTTTGGAAAATTTCAAGATTTATTTAATTTATCTTAAAATTTAATTTATTGGGGTGACATTGTTTAAAATTACATAGGTTTCAAGTGTGCAATTCTACAATACATATGTATTATATATAATATATACATCTGTATACTGTATTGTGTTTACTACTGCATGTCAGATCTCCATCCTTCAAGGTCTATCCCTCCTTTACCTCCCCCAACCCCTTTTCTCTCTGGTAATCACCATACTGTCATCTGTGTCTAAGAGGGTTTTTTTGGAGGGGGCTTAATCCTTTCATCTTTTTCATCCAGCCCCTCAACCCTTCTTCCCTCTGAGATCTGTCAATCTGTTCTTTGTATCTGTGAGTCTGTTTCTATTGTGTTCGTTTATTTTGTTCATTAGTGAAATCATATGGTATTTGTCTTTCTCTGACTGGCTTATTTCACTTAGCATAATACTGTCCAGGTCCATCCATGCTGTTGGAAGATGTCCTTCATTTTTATGTCTGAGCAGTATTTCATTATGTAAATGTATAACACTTTCTTTTTTTAATCAAGTCTTCTAATTATGGGCACTTGGCTGCCTCCAATTCCTGGCTATTATAAGTAGCACTATATTGAACATAGGGGTGCACATATCTTTTAGAACCAGTGTTTTGGGTTTCTTCAGATACATTCCAGAAGTGGAAATACTGGATCATAAGAGAGTTTCATTTTTAATTAAAAAAATAGTGATTAATTTTAGAGAGAGAGGAGAGAGGGAAGGAGGGAAAGAGGGGGGAGAGAGGAATAAACTTGTTTCTACTTATCTATGTAGTCATTGGTTGATTCTTGTATGCGCCCTGACTGGGGATTGAACCCATGGCCTCAGTGCATTGTGATGATGATGCTCTAACCAAATGAGCTACCAGGCCAGGGCTCATTTTTTAAAAAAGATTTTATTCATTTATCTTTAGAGGGAAAGGGAGGAAGAGAGGGAGAGAAGTATCAGTGTATGGTTGCCTCTTGTGTGTCCCCCACTGTGAACTAGCCTGCAACCCAGGCATGTGCCCTGACTGGGAATCGAACCTCCATCCTCTGGTTCATAGGCCCACGCTCAATTCACTGAGCTACACCAGCCAGGGCCCAGGGCTCATTTTTTAATTTTAAAAAAATTAAAGATTTTATTTATTTATCTTTAGAAAGGGGAAGGGAGAGAGAAAGAGGGAGAAAACCATCAACGTGTGGTTGCATCTTGCATGCCTCTACTGGGGACCTGCAGGCCAGTGCCCAGGACTGGGAATTGGACTGGGGACACTTTGGTTTGTAGGCCAGTGCTCAGGCCACACCAGCTGGGGCTCATTTTAATTTTTTTGAGGTAACTCCATACTGCTTTTCAGAGTGGCTGCGCCATTCAGCATTGCCACCAACAGTGCACTTGTTATTTGTTGATTTATTGATGGTAACCATTCTGACAGGTGTGAGGTGGTGTCCCATTTTGTTTTAATTTGCATCTCTCTGATGGCTAGTGATACTGAGCATCTTTTCATATGTCTATTAGACATCTGTATGTCCTCTTTGGAAAAGGGTGTATTTAAGACCTTTGCCCAATTTTAAATTAGATTGTTTGTTTGTTTTTTACTATGTTGAGTTGTATAAATTTATACAACTCTTTAAAAATTTTGGATTTTCCTTATCAGATCTATCATTGCTCAATAAGTTCTATCATTCAGTGGGTTGTCTTTTTATTTCATTGTTTCCTTCACTGTGCAAAACCTTTTTAGTTTGATATAATCTCATTTGTTTATTTTTCTTTTGTTTTTCTTGCCCAAGGAGGTATATCAGAAAAAATATTGCTACAAAAAATGTCCAAGATTCTACCGCCTATATTTTCTTCTAGGATTTTAAGGTTTTAAGTCTAACATTAAAGTCTTTAATTAATTTTGAGTTTATTCTTGTGTGTGGTATTAGAAGGCGGTCTACTTTGATTTTTTGCACATATCTGTCCAAATTCTCCCACATCATTTATAGAATAGAATACCTTTATTGTATACTTTTCCCTCCTCTGTCAAATATTATTTAATTCTAAAGGCATGGGTTTATTTCTGGGCTCTTGATTATGTTCTGATAATCTGTATGTCTGTTTTTATGTTACTACCATGCTGTTCTGGTTACTATGGTTTTGCTTGCTATCAGGTAAGGAGATTCCTCCAAGTTGTTCTTTCTCAAGATTGTTGTTGCTGTTTGGAGTCTTTTGCAGTTCTGAATAAATTTGCAGGTTATTTATTCTAGTTAGGCGAAATATAACACTGGTATCTTGATGGAAATTGCATTGAATCTATAGATTGCTTTGGGTAGTATGGATATTTAATTATGTTAATTCTTACTATCCTCAAACACAATGTATGATTACACTTATTTATATCATCAATTTTTTTCTTTAGTGTCTTACAACTTACCGAGAACAGGTGTTTTACATCTTTGTTAAATTTATTTCTATGTATTTTTTGGATGCAATTGTAAATGGAATTTTTTCTTAGGTTTTGTTTCTAATAGTTCATTATTGGCATATAAAAATGCAACTGACTTCTGGATATTTAATCTGTATCCTGCTACTGTACTGAATTCATTTATCAATTCTAGTTTTTATTTGATTTTTGGTATAATCTATAAGGTTCTCTATATACAGTATCTTTTCATCTGCAAAAGTTTTACTTTTTCTTTTCCAATTTGGATGCCTTTTATTTCTTTTTGTTTTCTGATTGCTATGGCTAGGACTTATTCAGCACTGTGCTGAATAAGAGTAGCAAAAGCAGACTTCCCTTCTTGTTCCCAATCTTAAGACAAATGCTTGTAGTTTTTACCCATTGAATGTGATCTTGGCTGTGAGTTTTTGATATGCGGCCTGTATCACATTGAAGTATTTCCACTCTATTTCCCTCTATTTCCACTTGGTGAGAGTTTTTATCATAAATTGGTGCTGGATTTTACCAGCTGCCTTTTCTGCATCTATTGACATGATCGTGTGGTTTTTATCTTTTATTTTGTTTATGTGGTTAATCACATTTATTGATTTGTGAGTGTTGTAGCAACCTTGAATCTCTCATATTTATTCTATTTATCTTTTATAATACTTTTTGGGATCCTGTTTCATTTATTTCTGCTCTGATATTTCTTATTTCCTTTTTTTTACTCACTTTGGGCTTTGCTTGTTTTCTCAACCTTTCTGTAAGTATAAATTTGGATTTTTTTATGAGACTCTTCTTGTGTTTCAGAGGAGGCCTGTAATGCTATGAATTTCCCTTTTAGGACTGCTTTCACTGTGTGCAATAAATTTGGGGCTTTTGTATTATCATTTTCAAGACATTTTTTATTTCTTTTATAATCTCATTGTTAATCCATTCATTGTTTAGTAATATGTTATTTAGCCTCCATGTTTTATGTGTTTTTCACTTTTTAAATTGCAATTAACTTCCAGTCTCATAGAATTATGGCCAGATAAGATAATTGATATGATTTCAATCTTTTAAAATTAATCAAGACTTGTTTTTGTGTCCTAGCATGTGGTCTGTCCTAGAACATATTCTATTTGCACTTGATAAGGATGTATATTCTTCTACTTTGGGGTGAAATGCTCTGAAGATATCAATTAAATCCATCTGATCTAGAATGCCATTTAAGGCTCCTATTTCCTTGTTGATTTTCTCTTTGGAAGATCTATGCATTGATATCAATGAGGTGTTAAAGTGACCTAGTGTAACTGTATTACTGCTCATTTCTCCCTTTGTGTTCATCTAGATAAGATTTGCATTGTATATTTAGCTGCTTTTATGTTGGATGCATACATGTTTACAAGGGTTAGATCCTCTTCTTGGACTGCTCCCTTTATCATTATGTAGTGTTTTTCTTTGTCTCATACTATAGCCTTTGTTTCAAAGACTGTTTTGTCAGATATAATTATTGCTACCCCAGAAGTTTTTCATTTTCGTTTTTATGAGCCATCTTTTTTCCATCCCTTTACTTTTAGTAAGTGTGTATCTTTCATTCTTAGGTGGGTATCTTGTAGACAGCATGTAAACTGAGTGTTTACCACCCAATATGTATGGGTCTTGTTTTCTTATCCATTCAGCTCCCCTATGTCTTTCGATTGGAGCATTTAAGCCATTTATGTTTGAAGTGATTATTGATAGGTACATCAATAATGTATTTATTGCCAACTTATTCTTTTAACTATCTTTCTGTTGTTTCTCCTTCCTCTCCTTCTTTTCCTCCTCTTCTTCTTTCCCTTACCCCTTCCTCCTCCTCCTCTTCTTCCTCTTCTCCTCCTCCTTCTGCTTTTTATTCTTCTTTCTTCCAGAAATTCTTAAGCATTTCTTTTAATACTGGTTTGGTGGTAGCAAACTCCTTTAGGCTTTTCTTTTCTGTGAAGGTATTTCTTTGTCTTTCAGTTTGAAATGACAGCCTTGCTGGATAAAGTAGTCTTGGCTGTAGGTCCTTGCTTTTCATCACATTGAATATTTTATGCCAATATCTACTGGCCTAGAATGTTTCTATTGAGAAATTAGCTGAGAGTCTTATGGGAACTCCCTTGTAGGTAACTGTCTCTTACTGTTTTTAAGATTCTGTTCTCTTGCTATTTTAAAGATTCTTTGTCTTTAACCTTTGCCATTTTAATTATTGTCTTGTTGTGGGCCTTTTGGGGTTTAACCTGTTTGGGACTCTGTGCTTCCTGGATTTGTTTCTTTTTTTTTTTTTTTTCACTGTGTTAGGGAAGTTTTCAGTCTTTTTTTTTCTTCAAATAGGTTTTCCATCTCTTGATCTTTCTCTTCTCCTTCTGGTACCCCTATAATGTGGGAGTTTGCTATGTTTCATGTTGTCTCAAAGGTGCCTTAAATTATCCTGTTTTTATTTAAAAAATTAAATTTGCTGTTCTTTTGGATATTTTCTGCTACCTTGTCTTTCCAATCACTGATTCAGTACTTTTTGTTCCTTCTAGTGTATTCTTTATTTCAGACATTGTATTTTTCATTTGTAAGTAGTTCTTTTTTATGGTCACTATGCCTTTTTCATGCTGTTATAGTTTTCCCTAAGTTTCTTAAGCATTCTTATAATCACTTTTTGAAGTCTGTATCTGATAAATTGCTTTCCTCCATATATTTCAGCCCTTTTTTTCTGAAGATTTCTTCTGTTCTTTCACTTGGGGCATGTTTCCTTGTCTGTTTTAGCTGTCTCTTTCTATTTATTTTTATGTAGTTGTTAAATCTGCTATGACTCCCATAAGAGTGAACTTACATAGTAGGTTTCCTTTGGGTTCCTGTGGTGCAGGTTCCTTAACACCTGAGTTGGTTGCTCCAGGAATGTCCTTGTGTGGCTTACGTGGGCTTTCCTGTTATAACTGAGTCTTGATTTTTATTGGCCCATTTGTGGGACTGACCCTCAGGCTGACTGTGAGGATCAACCCGACCATATTTATATGAGCTGCTGTGCAGGTGCTACTCACACAAAGAATTTAACTAAGCAGGTTCTGTTGCCCACTGAGATCTTCCTTTGCATTTGCCACTTGTGAAGCTAATTGCATCCTGCTCTGATGTTGCCTGGAGCTGGCCTCTGGGTGTGTTGCTTCTGGGGCTCCTTGGGAAGGACTGTGGTGCTGGCCAATGTCAGATGCTGCCTGTGGCTGGCCCTGGGTATCCTGTTTCAAGATACAAAATGATCCAGTTTGTGTCTGCCTTGGCTAGGCTTGGGTGTGCATGAAAAGGATCAAGCTGTGTACCAAGGCTGCCCTTTACCAGCACCAGGCCTGGGGACAGGTCAGCAAATGTCCCTAGGCATCTTGAGGTCCACCTCTGCTTGCCTCCACCTTATGGCTACCTGTTAGGCTCAGTCACTGAAAGAGCCTCTGGCAGTACTCAGGTTGCACAAGGTAGGTTCTCAGTGAGTCACCAGGTAGAGGTAAATGGTGTTTACCAGACTGATACAGGTTCAACTTAGTGCTAAGTCCTGGGTCTGAGACCAGTCAGCAAATATTCCAGGGTGTACCAAGTCTATCCGCCTCTGCAGGGTGCTTGTGCACTTTTGTGGTGGTGCGGGGTGTCAGAGAGTCATCAGGGCGAGGCCAGCAGACTTTATCAGACCTAAATAGACCAAGATTTGGCTGGGTAAAGGGAGGCTCTTTACCACTCAGGCATGGGAGGGAAAAATAGCCCCTGTTTTAGAGCCTAACTCAGTCTGTCCCAGATTCTGCCAGGACCTCTATCTCAGCAGGGTGGGGCCATCGGGAGTCAAGAAGATGAGGCTAGTGGATCCCCTGTGAGGGGGAAGTGCCAGTCAGGCTTCAGGGAAGGTGCGGTGAGTGGTTCCCTCCGCAGAGCCATACTACAGTCTGTCTCAGATTTTTATCATGTCTTGGCAAGGCAGAGCCACCAGGAGTTAGGAGAGTGGAGCCACTCTTTATGGGGAGACCCATAAAGCAAGGCTAGCGGGTCAACAGTGAGGAGAGGTACCAGTCAAGTTTCCAGAATGTGAAAGGAATGGCCCCCACCCCAAAGCCTTAAAACTCAGACTGACTTCTTAAATACATCTTATACTTAAAATTTGTTAAGTTCCAGGTGCAAGGCTGTATTCAATTTCTTTTCAGCTCTATCCCAATAAGATTTTATCTTTATCAAGAGGAAAATATTATTAAAAACAAGCAAGAAATAGCAAGCCTCTTGTACTACAACAGCTACTTACAACTCCATTATAGGTCACAGCACTGCTAATCACCCAGAAAGAACCAAGGGGCAGCCTCATCACTGTACAAGAGTGTACTCTATAGTATGTAAAGGCATCTCTCTTTTTGAACATAACAATCTGAATTAAAATACTACTATTTCATTAATAAAGATGATATTTAAATTAGCAATTAAAAATCACTACTGTGTGTTAAAATTTCCTCTGATGACACTTCAATATGCAGAACATGGTAATTACTTTGAGAAATCAGCTATTCTAAAGTAACTGGGCAGTTATAATATTTTATCAGGTAAATTACCAGTCACCATCAACATTCATCAAGGACCCATTTGGATTTTATTACAGGTTGACATTTACTTATTTTCCCAATTTTTAAAATTACAACTGTTGCACAATTGCTTTAGGGTACAACTGTAGAAAATTAGCATGCTAATCACATTAATTATCATAAATAAAAGGTTATAAAAGAGCAGCAAGTAATGACATAGAACTTTTTAAAAGCAACTTAGGGCATCCCTAATAATACCTTAAATTTATGTAACACATTGAAATTGACAACACTCTTTTACCTCTATAATTATAAACTTTAGCAACTCTGATATAGGGATGCTATTATTGATACCACTTTAGAAATGAAGAAGCTGAAATGTAAAAAGCAGCTGTTCGACTGACTACAATCATGCATTTAAATTAAATAGATTTAAAATCAAGTCAAAAACATAGTTTCCTGGACTCCTAACACTCTATTCTTCCTTGTTCTTCACTGGCTTTCAGTGATCTATATCCACTTCCTTCTTCCATCTCTACTGCTACCAATCTAGGCCAAGAAGTATCATATTTTGTCAGCATTGCTTATTGTGATAATCCCCTGCCTTCTTGCTTCTCTAAGAAATTTGTATTTATAGAGTAACCCAAATGGTTTTTTATTCTCACCTGAGGACATGCTTACTGACTTTAGGGAGAGGGGCAGAAAGGGAGGGGGGGGGAAACAGTGATGTGAAGGAAAAACATGGCTGCTTCCCATCCACACCCCAACTTGGAACGGAACCTGAAACCTAGGCGTGTGCCCTGACCTGGAATCTAATGCATGACCTTTCAGTTTATGAAACAATGCTCCAACCAACTGAGGTACACTGTCCAGGGTTGACCCAAATGATTTTTAAAACTATAAATTAGATAGTACCATTTTTTTTCATGCTTAAAATCATCCATGGATTCCCACTGTATTAGAATAAAACCTAAATGATTTTACCTTGTCATTTAAGATCCATATAATCTGACCGTCTCTCTAATTTCATCTCTAATCACCCTCTACCCCCTCTTTCCTCTGCTCCCTTTTTCTGACTGTTGAGTATGCCAATACTGATCCTGCCATAGGGTCTTTGTTCTAATAGTTCACTCTTTTTGCAGTGTTCTACTCCCAGGTTTTTGCAGAACTTATTTTACACTCTTCCATTTCAGAGAGACTTGATAATTAAAACTAATGGCCTCTCCCATTTTCCTTTCTTTTCCTCATCCTATTCCCATCATGCTTTATTATATGATTCTGCTTTATTTTCATAGCATATTTCTTTTGCTGTCAGAAATTACCTCATCCATTTACTTGTTTACTTGTTTGTTGTACAACTGCCATAAGAGCAGAGATCTTGTACATCTTGTTCACTCCCTTTATCAGGTGCTATCATTCTCTACTCATGCTGTTTAAGGCCATCCTAGAAATCACTGGCATCTGCATTTGACAGTATGCATATATTCCAAAGAACCTTCTACTTTTTTAAAATTTAATTAATTTTATTTAGTTATTTTTCAAGTACAGTTTTTTGTCTATTTTTCCCATCCCAGCCTCCCCTGCCCCTTGCTCCCCACCTCCCTCCCATTCACACCCCTCCTTAGTTCTCGTCCCTGTGTCCCTCCTATTTGTTCCTCCAAATCCCTCCCCCTTTTTTCCCCTTAACTTCCCTTCCTTCTCCCCTCTGGTCACTGTCCCCTTGTTCTCTATTTCAGTGTCTTTGTTTTGTTTTTTTTTTTTCCTGCTTGCTTGTTTGTTTTGTTGTTTAGCTTCCTGTTAAAGGTGAGATCATATGGTATTTGTCTTTCAGCACCTGGCCTATTTCACTCAGCATAATGCTTTCCAGTTCCATCCATGTTGTTGCAAAAGGGAGTAGCTCCTTCTTTCTCTCTGCAGCATAGAATTCCATTGTGTATATGTACCACAATTTTTTGATCCATTCATTTACTGATGGGCACCTAGGTTGCTTCCAACTCTTGGCTATTGTAAATTGTGCTGCTATGAACATTGTGGTGCATAGGTTCTTTGATATTGATGTTTTAGGATTCTTAGGATATAATCCCAGCAGTGGAATTGCTGGGTCAAAAGGCAGGTCGATTTTTTATTTTTCTGAGAAAATTCCATACTGTTTTCCATAATGGTTGTACCAGTCTGCACTCCCACCAACAGTGAACTAAGGACCCCTTTTCCCCACAACCCCTCCAACATTTGTTGTTTGTTGCTTTGTTTATGATAGCCATCCTGACTGGTGTAAAGTGGTATCTCATTGTGGTTTTAATTTGCATCTCTCTGATAGCTAACGATATTGAGCATCTCTTCATGTGTCTCTGAATGTTCTGTATGTCCTCCTTGGAGAAGTGTTTGTTCAAGTCCTTTTCCCATTTTTTTAATTGGGTTGGGTGTCTTCTTAGAGTAGAGTCGTGTAAGTTCTTTGTATATTTTGGAGATTAAACCTTTGTCTGAGGTATCATTGGCAAATATGTTTTCCCATACAGTTGGTTGTCTTGCTAATTTAATACTGTTTTCTTTAGCCACGCAGAAGCTTTTTATTTTGATGAGATCCCATTTGTTTATTCTTTCCTTTACATTCCTTGCTCTAGGGGACATATCAGTAAAGAAGTTGCTGCGTGAAATATCTGAGATTTTCTTGCCAATGTTCTTCTCTAGGACTTTAATGGTGTCATGACTTACATTTAAGTCTTTTATCCACCTTGAATTTATTTTGGTGTATGGTGTAAGTCTGTGCTCCAGTTTCATTTTTTTGCACGTAGCTGTCCAGTTCTCCCAACACCATTTGTTGAAGAGGCTATCTTTACTCCATTTTATGTTACTGCCACCTTGTTGAATATTAATTGACTGTAGAGAGTTGGGTTGATTTCTGGGCTCTCTGTTCTGTTCCATTGGTCTATGTGCCTGTTTTTATGCCAGTACCAGGCTGTTTTGATTACAGTGGCCTTGTAATACAGTTTGATATCAGGTATTGTGATCCCCCCTACTTTGTTCTTCTTTCTCAAAAGAGCAGCTGCTATTCGGGCTCGTTTATGGTTCCATATAAATTTTCGAAGTGTTTGTTCTATGTCTGTGAAATATGCCATTGGTACTTTAATAGGTATTGCACTGAATCTGTATATTGCTTTGGGTAATATGGACATTTTGATGATGTTAATTCTTCCAATCCATGAACAAGGTATATATTTCCATTTGTTTGTGTCTTCCTTGATTTTGTTCTTCAGGGCTGTGTAGTTTTCTGCATACAGGTTTTTTACCTCCTAAGTTAGGTTTATTTCCAGATATTTTATTTTTCTTTTTGCTATATCGAATGGGATTTTTTTGTTGATTCCTGCTTCTGCTGATTCACTGTTGGTATACAAAAATGCCTTTGATTTCTGGATATTGACTTTGTAACCAGCTGTTTTGCCAAATTCATTAATTAGTTCGAGCAGTTTTTGGGGTAGAGTCTATAGGATTTTCCATGTACACTGTCATGTCATCTGCAAACAGTGACAGTTTTGCTTCCTCCTTTCCTATTTGGATGCCTTTTATTTCCTTTTCTTGCCTGATCACTTTGGCTAAAACTTCCAATACTATATTGAATAGAAGTGGTGAAAGTGGACAACCTTGTCTTGTTCCTGATCTTAGTGGAAAAGCTTTTCGTTTTTTCCCATTGAGTATGATATTGGCTGTAGGTCTCTCATATATGGCCTTTATTATTTTGAGAAATGCTCCCTGTATTCCCACTTTGCTGAGTGTTTTTTATCATAAATGGATGTTGTACCTTATCAAAAGCTTTTTCTGCATCTATTGATATGATCATGTGATTTTTGTCTTTGCTTTTGTTTATGTGATGTATTACATTTACTGATTTGAGAATATTGAACCATCCTTGCATCCCTGGGATGAATCCCACTTGGTCATGGTGTATGATCTTTTTGATATATTGTTGGATGCGATTTGCCAATATTTTGTTGAGGATTTTAGCATCTATGTTCATCAGCGATATTGGCCTGAAGTTTTCTTTCTTTGTTGTGTCTCTATCTGGTTTTGGAATTAAGATGATGCTGAAGAGCCTTCTACTTAAATACCTTCCTTCATGTCTGCCTTAGGGTATCCTCTAGGCCGGTGATTTTCAACCTTTTTCATCTCATGGCACACATGAACTAATTACTGAAATTCTGTGGCACACCAAAAATATATATTTGCCAATCTTACAAAAATAGGCATAATTTTGATTAATGTACATGAAATAATAGTAATTACCTTTTTTGCTCCAAAATGACTTTGTAAAAAAAAAATAGGTGCCTATACTTGTACATAAGGGTTTCTGGTACCAAGAATTAACCGATCAGATACAACCTTATTATGTGTTATGACCAATAAGATGCAACTCTATTATTTGACCTATGTATTTATGGTTCAAGAGACGGCATTCACACTAGATGGCTGTTGTCGTATTGGTTGTTGTCATTTTTTATTTGACAATCTAAGGGAAAGGGAGTCAGTATCCCTGACTAAATAGTGAGGTGCTGCATGTTTTAAAAATTCTTGCTGCACTCTGGTTGAAAATAGCTGTTTAAGGTATTCCTCCTGGCAAGCAAGGCATGCCAGGAAGTTAATACCTCCAGGTATATCCCTCAATCAGTAAATAAAATCAAGAAATCAGTAAGCAAAGCATAGTCTCCTCATTCTCAAATGGACAATTATAAGGTCAACATTATAACACATTTTGTACCTTGCAGAGAGTCTGTAGCATAACTAAACCCTGGCTGCATGGAGTATTAATGGCTTATTCATATACATTTTATCGCCTTTATTTCTTCATATTTTAAAGTTATTAAATAAGAAAAATATATTTATTAAATCACACTTATTTTCATGTCTCCATTACCCCATTAAATCCATTATCCATTATACTATTTACTGAAGACCAGGCTGAGGCTGAGATGTTAAGGGACTTGTTAAAGATAACAACACAGCTAATAGTGAACTATGTCAAAATTCAAACCAAGTTTGGACTGGTTCCACTGTTGACAAGTTCAATAAGCCAAGGTACTGCCAGACACAGTTTTCTCTAGATTATAGATCTGTAAGTTCTTTGGCTCTGTTTTTTTTCTTTTCATTTTTATTTTATAAGCTAACCAAGCTATATTCTTTTCATAGTACTGTTTATGGCTCACTCATCAGACTGGTAAGTCTGGTACATCATTACCTATGGATTTGTCTCTGGAGTCCCACCCAAATTAGTTCATAATTTCCGATGAGTAGCCAGTTTCTTTCCTTACAAGGAACACAAGGCTAGAGGCTCTTTGATGAGTATACTATATCTTGCTACATCAGCTTGTAAACTACTTGAATTGTTTGCCTTATGCATTGCCACTCACACCTAATCACAAATTCATTAGAGTTAAGATCAATGAGATTTAAATGAAATCAAACCATACCTTTATTTAAATCATTAGTCAGAAAGATTTATGTCTTTTCCTCCCCTACTGCACCAGAAGTGTTCACTACATGACACTGCCAAAACCATAATAAACAATTTTCACAGCTCAGACAAGAATGTCAATTTGATTTTTAGGAGCTACAAAGTGTACATTTGCAATGATTTACAATGTTATTTTATCAGATTAATTCTACAGTTGTATCAGGAAACTGCACATCGAGATTTGCACAACTAGACCGTGTTACATTCATCAACTTCAAAGCACTTTCCTTCTGATAGGAACATTTTCCAGGAGAGCTACTTTGAGCTATTTTATAGGTGAGCTGCTTGAATTTTACATAAACGCAGGCTCTCAATATGGAGGAAAACTTCACTAAAATATTCTGAAGCAGAAAGGTCACTTTTTGGTTATACTGCCAAGGTAGGTTTTCTTTGTTTCATATAATCTCGTCATTAGATCTCAGTGAGTGGACAGTTGAACATACAAATACAAGTAGTTGATTATTTTAAATTCCTGTTATTTGTTAGGTGCGGTGCTGATCACTTTTCTTCATTGGTTCTATTTAATTCTTATACCCATATTCAGAACCAGTTTTCATTATTCCTTTTATCAAAGGAAAGCAGAACAAAATCTGACACAAAGAAAAATAAGTAATGTGCCAAAAGCCACACTGTAAATGGGATTCAAACCTGTATTAGTATGATTCCAAGACCCATGCTGTAGTCACCACGTTGTATGCGTTTCTGGGCCATACTTGAAATGTACCTCCTTATGGTTTCTGCACTGTCTTACTGCTTTACTGAAATGGGCTCACTGCTCCTTCTTTGCTTCCCCAATTTTTTCTTTTATTCATGTCTGTCTTGAAGTTTATTTTACTCTTTTGAAATTTAGTAGATTAAAATTGCTTCAATTTGATGAGAAAAGATGAAAAAATAGGTCAATCTAACTTAAAAAGTAAAACAAAAAGGATACACCCATTTTATGATTGAGATAAGTTAATGTGCTGAAATATTAAGTTACTTATACCTGTACAGGAAGTATGGCTAGGGACATACAGGAAGTCGAAGTCTTTTATTTTCCATTTAGTCCTTTGGAAAATATGTGTTTCCTTTTGTGCTTGTGAGAGTGAACACTAAATTCAATAATCTCAAAGACACTGATAGTTAACAACAGCAGATCTCACTTAAAACTTACTTTAGAGAAGGTGAAGGGATCAGCCAAAGAACATATATGCATAACCTATAGACACAGACAATAGTGTGGTGATGGCCAGAGGGAAGGGGTGCAAGGGCTAGGTGAAGTTGGGAAAAGGAGGGGTGGGGACATCTGTAATAGCATAAAAATAAAAAAAATTTAAAAACTTACCATAGAAAAGGATAAAGTTTACAGGTCACCATCTCTAAAAAGAAAGAATAAACTTTGATTTCCCAAGATTTGGATCCAAAATACAATGCAGATCATAGTATACATAATTATGAAAAGAAAAGAAAATAAAGTAATTCTTTTATTCATAATAAATTGCACATAAAAATGTATAATGTGTTAATGAAACAAATATTAAATACAATGGATGGGTATCAGGAGAACATTCAAGAAAAAATTAGCAGAATGCAATCAATTCAAAGAATTCAACAAATTATGAAATCTATTTCAGAATAGTGTAATAGAACCATCATAAAATTTTTAACTGCCCGTGAGAGTCGATAGTCATTGAAGCACTGACAAAAACAGGAAGCTGTAATGTGAACCTGGGACAGGAAGTACATGGAAACAAGTGTGCAATTAGCACAGATCAGAAAATAGAACAGTTTAGTTGGTATGGTCAATAAGTTCCACATTCATCTGAATATGGAAAACATAAAATGCCATCCAAATAAAATGGAATGGAAAGAAATTTAAGAAATGTAACTAAATAGACAACTTTCTGGAATATCAAATTACTAATTATGTTATAGCACTCATTAAAGGATTAAAGGGTATTTTACAGTATTCTAACATCTTGAAAAGTGAAGAACAAATTTAGAGTATCATAAATCTGAGTTACTTTAAAATGTGATGCAACGCATTGTATTTTCCAGTATTTTGACTTCTTCTACATCATAAATAAGCTACACAGGCGATATGACAACACTCAAATATGGCAAATTATTATTCTCTCACTCATTATGCCGTTGAAAGCAGAAGTCTATTAGGCACAGCTGATTCACCCTCACCAGCTTATGTCTTCCTTACATTGCATTCTACTTCAGAGAGCAAAAAGCACATTCATCGCAGTCTGTGGCTAGCCTTGGCCACTTGGTCTGTCTGCATCATGTGGGCAGCTGGTCAACCCAACGCACTAAAAATGTTCTGTACTAATCATTCAAATGCGTAGAAAGATGACAAAAATAAATTTCTCATTTCTATACAAAGATACAACTAAAAATTTGGTATTTCAATACAACTTCACAAAGGTGGATAACCAATTTCAAGTTCTATATGCTATTAAGAGTATCTGACTTTGACTCATTTATCCTTCATGGCCACTGTATTTTCCATTCCATAAACATAGAAATGAAACAAGTAATATATATATATTTATTTATATGTTTATATACAATTTACATTTATATTTCACATATACATTTTACAAACTCAAGTGTCTCAACTATCTTTTGATTCATCTCAATCCAGAGATACTCTACAGAATTTTTTTTTAATGTAGAAGTTCAAAGCTATGGGATTAAAGAATGGTTTTCCTAGACATAAGCATTATTTTAGCGATATGTCCAAAAGACATCCTTTACAATTATTTTAAATCAGTGACCTCTCATGTGATACAATGAATCTTTTCAGTGCTGAACTGGGTAGGAAGCTTTATAGCATTTTACAAACAGTCTGAAGAACTAAGTGTTTCTAGAGATAAACATTTTTCAAAATAGTGATTGGTCTTGGGTGACAAAGCTTTGCTTCTGTGATAAAAAGCTTGCTAATAGTGTTTTAATTGAAACTTTTAATCTGAATGTTGTCTGAATCCTGTTAAATGTTACTTTCCTGCCTCAATTCAAGTTTTCTTAATCTTCGTTTTCACATTGAATATTGTTACACTGTCTGCTTCATTATGCTAAAGAAAGATGAAGTAAGCTATTAACATTCTGAACAGCCTATGAGATGTTATGATATAGAACGTCATTCATTTTTATGAGTTGGCTGTCAGTGTAGGCTGCAATAAAGTTATAATTTCTCCCTGGAAGTGTGTGATGCCTGGTGTTGCTGCAAAATCCTTATTAAAATTTCAATTATTGTAAATTAAAGCAAAAGTAAACAGGACTTTTATGAAATGGTTGTTTCTGAAAGTCAAGTGGTACAGAACAGAACTCTACAAGATTGACATTATTTGCTTTGTAGCTCTGAGTCATCATAACCCACTGAAAAAATGTGGGGCCAGAGGCATTTAATACAGCCATTGAATATTTTCAGCCGCAGAACTTGACTTGCTTACACTGAGTGGTGAGACGACAATGCAGTATTGTTGCTTCACCCAGTCTACCCTTAAATTGCTACGTGATGTGTTTTTTTTTGCCTGAAAACCTGAAAGTTCCATTTTGAATAGATTTTTTTCTATTTGGAAAGGAAGGAGCAGTCAGGGCTTTACATGTCATCCCATGGTCTTATTAAATGAATATGTTAATGTAACATTCAGCTTGCAAATTTTCCTCACACAAAATATTCAGTAGAAAACAACCCCAAGAAAGATTCTTCTAAGACAGATAATGCTGTATTATTAAGAATATGTTCCCCCAAAATGCAAACTGTCATTCCAAACAAAGAAATTTATACTCAGAATTCTCCAGTGTGTGTGCTATGTAGCTGGCTGAAATGTACATAGTTGCAAAGATAAGAAATATTTTATTTTTTATTTTTATTGAGGTATAGGAAATATTTTAAGTAGATGACAGATTTCATCATGATGACTGTGATTGGAAAATAGAGGAAGACTGGTAATTTTATGTCACATATATCACTGTATCATTCTCATCTTTATTATCTTCTTAGACTACAGTAGCTTGAAGATAAAAATGTGGTCTTTTTAAAGATTTGTCTAATTTGGTTAGTGCTAGTGCAATGCCGTACTCAGAGTCAACTTGACAAATATGTAGAGGCCCAGGAAACACGACTGAAGGGCAGTATGAAGTCAGCCTAAAAATAGCTCCACCCACCAGCACCTTCAGTTTTACCCCTTAATTAAGGACACTCTAGGAGTCTTTACTCATGGGTCTCTAGTTATTATTCAGTAATACTGTATTAGTGTATTGTTGTTTTATTTCATTGTTTCACCTGTCATTTCGAGATGTGAGTTGGCAAGGTTTTGCACGAGGTTCTAGAATGTTCCTATTTTCTAACACCATAGTGGCCATTTCCATGGCATCTATCAACTGAACCTCATTGAACTGGATTGTGGTTTGAATAATTGAGAAGGCATAAAAAATTATATGGAATCAGCAAAAATAAGCCTATTCTGTGAACCTTTATTAGAATAAAAGCCTAGTTCCTTCTCTAGGTATAATCCATGGATTACACGCAGCTGAGCCTGTGAAAATGTCTGCTTCCAGATCCCACCTGAGAGGTACTGAGATGGGTGGGATCCGTATGTAATTTGCTTGATGACCAGCATGTTACAAACTCCAAGATCATCCCAGTGGACAGGGAAGCTTATGCTAGTTGTATAAATACTTGTTAATACTGACTCCTATGCTGCCTGAAAGCATGAAGTTCAACTGTTACCTTTGTTTCTAAAATATAGCAGGGCCCAATATAGCAATAATCTTTAAACCATTCAAGAATAGACAAGTAGTCTTGTCATGTAAAACAACCTTTCAAATGCTTATTATTTTTTCCATTGAGGATTTGGGTTATTTATTTATTTATTTATTTATTTTGATCCGTTGCTTCCGGTTGAGCCCTGAGCTTTGAGGCTATGGTCAGCATTGAGGAGGCAATGTTACACAGCTAGACAACATGCATGGGTCAGTAGTAGTTCATAGTTAGAATATGTATTGGTCAGTGTCCCCAGAAAACACATGGCACACTGGAAAATAAGGAGCCATGTACATGTCAAGGGGCCGAGGGCATGAAATTTAGGAAGGCAATCAATTTTAGGACTGTATAAGCACCTGGGTGCCCCAGTTGCCTTACTGTTTTCCTGGTCATGTAAAGAACTAGTGCAATTCGCAGGACTTCCAGAGGAATGAGGGCAGGGGAGTCATTTACCAGCACATCCAGAGAGGATGTGGCACCTAACAGATGTTGTGATCCTTGATGGAAGAAGTCCTCCCACTAGCAGCCATCTTACAGCGAGGAAACTGGAGAAATAAAGACACAGACCTTCCTCTCTGCCATTCTCCTCTTTGGCTGAACTTAACCATAAGTGAGAGGCTAACAGAAATCTGCAGTGGGGTCCGTACACCAAGTCAGCTTCCCAGAGTCCCAGAAGGGTGGAGAAGACGGGGCAGTGAACTGTGGTATGAACGGCAGAAGGCAATGGGACCAAGACAAAAAGTCGGTACTTGGGCACCCCAGTTCTCCACTCCCAGCTTAACATCTCAGCGCTGCTGCACATCTCATCTAAATGCAGGAATAATGGCATCTGCCTCAGAGAGTTGTCTTTAGGATTGAATGAGATAGTACCTATAAAGAATTGAAACAGTGCCTGACACGTATAGATCATGAAATAAATGTTAGCCAGTATCATTTTTTATATTGGTGCATGGAACTCAGGAATGTCAGGTGAGATTCAAAGCACTTAGTCTGATTAGAGTTAATCAGCAAGCATGTAGTTATCCATTCCTACAGGCAAGAATTGCCCACCTAGGGGACTAAAGTGGAGAGGAATGTGGTTTCAGCATGCATTGTGGTATTTCTTCCCTTTCACAAAAGGTCTTTGTGTCTCTGTGCTGTAGCTTTTTTTATGTATATTTTTCATTTTTAAGGTAAGATTTATAGACAATAAAATTTGCCCTTTTTACTGTACTGCTTTATGAGTTGTGGCAAATGTTTAAAGGTATGAAACCATCATAACCAAGGCATAGAATGCTCTCTGTACCCAGAGAGCTCTCTTCTGCTGATTTTTAGTCAGTCTTCTCTTACCCTTTCTTGCCTCCAAGACAAAAACTGATCTTTATAGTTTAGTCTTTTCTATAATAGGTTGTCATAGAAATAGAATCATAGAGTACATAGTCTTTTTGTGTGCTTTTTTATTAGCCTATGTTTTTGAGATTGAATCCTCACCATTGATGAGTAATATTCCATTGTGTAGATATAGTAAAATTAACTAATGGTGTTAGGATTTCCCAGAGAAACAGAATCAATACAAAATTATATATTTGTTAAAAGAATGATTGACTCATATGATTATAGAGGCTGAGAAATTCAACAATGTACCATCGACATGCTGGAGAAAAGCTGGTTGTGTGATTCAGTCTGAATCCAAAGGTTGAGAATCAGGGGAGCCAGTGGCCTGAGACCAGGAGTGCTGATGTTGGTGGGCAGGAGAGCAGAGACGTGCAGGTGCTGTGTGAGCTTCCTTCAGGGACGGCTGATTCTCACCTGATGCTCATGCAAGGCCCAGAGCTCGGGAAGATGTCTACAGATTTTCTTGGGTTCTGCTCTGAAAACCTAGGTTGGCTTTCTTTGTCTCTTTGAGGGGAATTATGTCAAGCTTCCTGTCTGACACCAATCTTTGTGAGCCCCTAGCAGGGAGGCCCTTGGAAAACACCTGGTGAGTTGGTGTAGATTATGTGTCTGAAGCTTCTAGGAATTTTAAACTGTCATTCTAGGGCATAGTCACATGTAAGAAGCTGTTAAAATATTTAGTTGTTCCATTTCATTGGAAGATATCCTCACCCTTTGAAATCCACATAATCTGGTTGGTTTATGACTTCAACTCTCTGAAGGACTCAAATTATGATTTTATTCATTATCTGGAGCTTTCTCACTATTAGAATGACTCTGATGTTTTCTTTAATTTTTCTTTGTATCTTATGTGGAAGCAGAACCTTCATTAAGTTACATCGTTTTCCCCCCTCTCATTACATCAAGCTAGTGTTTGTACATATAGCTCTGCAGATGTACAGAGAATAAAACAAACGCTAAATAACAATATGTTAAAGCAGTTCTTTTAGTTTGTTTCACTAACTCTTGCACTCTTATTAAAGAATCTTTTGAATATATTTTAATATATATTTTTATTAATTCATTCAACAAATATTTAGCCAACATATCCATATAACACATTTATTAAAAATATTTTCTAAAAACTTAACTACTGTAATAGTTGTTAGACATACATATATTAATATAATTTTCAGATTATGCAGTTATCTTTCTGGGAAAATGAGAAAAATCTATATAAAAACTAGATGGACAGTTATATTATAAATAAGTAAATATTAGTATTTTAATATATCAGTAATAAATATTTAATGTTCAGAAAAAAATCTTATTCACAGCAGCAACATAAATCATAGTCTCTTTCAGAGTACAAATAGTAGATATGAACAAATTGCATTAAAAGAAGAAAAAACTTTTTTACATACATTAAATGAGAAATCAGTTGATGAAAAGTCATATCCATGTTCCCAGATGGGAAGATTTAAGATTATAAATATTTCAATTCTTCCAAAAACATTTTTATAAATTCATGGTATTACCAATTAAAATCAGTCAGTTATTTTTAGGGACACTAAAATAACCTCTCCAGAAAGCAAAGAATTAACAAAAAACCAACGTTTTATCAGTCGAGAACTTTTGAAACTGAGCAGGCTGGAAAGCAAACGAAGTCAGTTGGTTCTTGCCCCTCCCCCGGCAAAGGGCGTGTCAAAGGTCATCCCCAGCAGACCTCCCAGCCTTTACCAGTGCAGGGCTGTGAGCAGAGGCCTGGGAGCACAGACTTCGAAAGATGCCTGAAGCTGGACAGCAACTGGAGACCAGCTAAGCCACTACGTTGATACTTTCGGGTCTCCTGAGGATGGCGGTTCAGTCCATGGTGGTGTCAGCCTTTCACTTTCTCTTCAGCAGCCAAGTCTGATGTAACTACCTTGGCTCTTGAAGGGGAAGCTCCACTCTTCCCCATTTTGTCAAAAACCTCATCTTCATCAGAGGAATCATTGCGGTGTATCTTCTATTCTGCATTTCTCTTGCATGTGGCTTTGAGAGTCCAACAAATATCCCACAGCCAAAGGGGCTGCCTTCTCCAGAAACTGCACCACTCCATCTCATGTTCCAACAACACTGAATGCTGAGCTTCACCTTAATCGAGAGGTGAGATTGTCCCCTCACAATTCATAGACAATTGCAGAGGCTGAGCTGGACCCTTGGCTGGACTGAAGGAGGTTCTACACCAGCAAGAGGAAATCGCAGCAGCGCTGAGCTTTTCTCCTGGATCGAACACTAAAGATTGTCAAGGTGGGGTTGGACATTGCTCTGAAACTTCTTGATAAAGAATAAAAGATTTCAACAACTCAGGGACAATATACTCTGACTGAGGCATCCTCTTGGTTTGAAGAGGGTTCTCCTACCTCAGGATCTTCTGGTTGATGAACTGGGACCTCCTGAGGGGTTGGAAAGGTCTCATTTCCTCAGAGACTTCTGTAGGCAGAGCTGAGTCTACCTGTTGAAGAAAAATCAAAGTGTTCAGAAATATATGAAGATTTTATCGGAGGTTTTGCTGATCTGAAGGCCAGAGCTCAGTGGGCACCAGGGGAATGGAGGGCAGCAGGTCAGGGTCCAGGACCTGAGGCTGAGCCAGAGCTGCCTGGACCAGCAGCCACAACACCTGCCATTTGAAAAGGAGCCGTGGGCCCAGAGGTGCAACCCAGACAAGACAGGGGCAGGTCTGAGGTATAGCAAGCAACTCAGGTAAATGGGATGCCGGCACTGCATGCTGAGCAAGAGCCAATAATTGGCAGCCATGTCACAGCTGGCCATTGTTGTCACAGTTGGCAGCTATGTCATTCATGTGCCCCTTAACAATAATCCCCTCCCCCACCTCAGGTTCCAACGTTTATTAGTCTTGGATTGAGAGTGACTGCAGAAGAGTGAGCCCTCTTCCCTAAGTCACCAGGGACCAAGTGGTCCTTTTCCCCAGCAGAGGGGACAACTACTTTTTGCTGGACCTTCCTTCCCCTCTCACACTGAGGCGGGATTGGGGCTGCACATCACTTGGGTGGCCCGGGACCCTGGCAGCCCAGGGATGGTGGGGTGGATGCAGGGTGTTAAAGGCGATGGGGAATTGGAGGGTGCTGCGGAGCTCCCCAAGGAAGCCAATGGGCCTGGTGTCCCAGGAAATTCAGCAATGGTAGTTCAATTCTGGCAATCTGAACTTCTCCTTTAAAAATGAAATCTGAGAGACGTTCTCCCTCCTCTTGGCCACAGTGCTTCCAAGAAAGGTAGTGGACTTTAAGAATCTTCTTCACTTTTATATTTCTTTTGTTTGACACACACATGAAGATGAGCTTCCAAGATGTCAGCTTGTAAGAGGGAATAAAAACTTTATACTACTCTGACTTACCATGAAATGGAATTTGAATAAAATGGACCTACAAACTCGTAGAAGATTTACGTATTAACAATTTCCTTATAGGTGTTTTATATACATCAGTAGTTGTAGCTCCTGCTTAACCAATGAGTGACCTTGACCAAAACTGGGCAAGTGCCAGGGACTCATATTGTAACAGGGGATCCCCAGCACTGGAAATTGGGGAGAGGTTGATGCGTGCATGCTTGCATTGTCCTGGCAACTAGGGTGACATGTGCTGGGCCTCACAAGAGATTCTGAGGGAGATCATTTAAAAGGTAGTGCGTGGAAATGCTGCTTCCTTTTCTAATTCTCCCATTCTTCCCAAGCACTAGGGGCTGCAGGTCTCGGGCCCAGGATATTAGAGACTTAAGAGCAAAGGGTAGGAGAGTCAGGCCTCTGCACAGCAGGCCTCCTGCCCCTCCCCCACTGGGGCCTGTCAGTGACTGCCACCTGCTATTTCCAGTGTGCACCTGTTAGACTAAAATATTAGTTTTGGTGGTTTAACAGAAGGAGAAAATAGATAAAAAGACTAAATGGGAACAATGCTTATGTGACTTCTTCAGTAGTACAGATTTTTGTTCTTGTGTTATTTTTAGTTCTTGAATCTATGTAATAGTTGTAATGACAAATATTTCAATAGCTATTTTTACAAATTATATGATTGTAAGTTAAAGATCCTTTTCCACCAAAAAAAGTATAATCAATCAATCAAAGTACTTATTGAGTATTCTTTGCACTGTAGGTATTATGTGAGGTACTAGGTACAGTGGAACACAAGACAGACTAGTGTCCTGCCCTTAGGGAAAATAATACCTATAGAGAAAGTCTTATAACAAATTGGTAATCACATTGTCTGGAAATTCCTCCCTGAGTAAATGGTATTTAAGTTGGGTACTTGATTAATAACTAACTCTGTTTTCAGAGGTTAACTTTATATCCTCAACTTGGTAATTTCATTGAAGATGAAGGCATTTAACATTTGGATAAAACAAATATATTTTACTATTGCTCTCACTCTCCCTAATCTGGCAGGAGAAAGAAAGGGAGATGCATAAATTTAAATGGAAGTTGTTGGTGAGGATGTTCTAATACTTAAATACACCTGATAGAAGAAACTAAGGGAAAGAAGGGGGATGGAGCTCGTTCAACAGTCTTTCCGCACCAAAGTCAAATGGGTTCTTCTTGGTCCAGCTTAGGTGAAGAGCAGCACCTTTGTCACTGGTCTCAGAGTCCTTAAGGGACCCAGGGGTATCCAACCTTTTCACATCTTTGGGCCACACTGGAAGAAGAGTTATCTTGAGCCACACATTAAATACATTGTGACCCCTGATCACACAAAAATCTCATAATGTTTTAAGCGAATTTATGATTTAGTGTCAGACAGGCTGCATTCATAGCATCCTGGGCTACATGCAGCCCATGGGTCCCAGGTTGGACACCCCTGACTGTCCATTAGGAAACTGTAATAATTGAAATAGACATCCCCTTAAATTACTTAAGAAATGAATATGGCCAAATCAGCATTTTAAATTAAAGGGTGGATTTTTTTAAATGTGACAACTGGGTAATTATTTGTTATATATAAAATCATCTCACATCTTATGATGAAATAAGGTCAAGATTAATTAAAATCTAAAAATAGAAAAAATATCCAGAAAAGAGCAGAAGGAAGAGTATTTATATAATCTGGGTGCTGGGAAGGATTTTAAAGGAAAAACATCAATTGTAGAAGCCAGGCAAAAAAAGGATTGATTATTTAAGTACATGAGAATGAAAATAATTAAAAGTCACAAATAAATATTTTAATATATAAAAAAACTAATAAATTAACTAGGGATATAGAAATCAAACTACAGAGGACATGAACAAGTAATTTATCAAGGAAAAAATGCAAATGGCCAAGAAACACATTTTAAAATCATCACCGCACTGTTCTCTGTGTCTATGGGTCATGTATATACATCCTTTGGATAATCCCTTCACCTCCTTTCATTGAGCCCCCTCTCCCATCCCCTCTCACAGCTGTTAGTCTGTTTCATGTATCCATTACCCTGTTTCTATTTTGTTCATCAGTTTATTTTATTAATTAGATTCTGCATATAAGTGAGATTTATATAGTCTTTGTCTTTCTCTGACTGGCTTATTTCACTTAGCAAAGTAATCTCCAGATCCATCCATACTATTGCAAAAGGTACGAGTTTCTTCATTTTTAAGGTCACATAGTATTCCATTGTGTAAATGTACCACAGCTTATCCACTCTCTACTCTTGAACACTTGGGCTGTTTCCAGATCTTGGCTATTGTAAATAACGCTGCTATGAACATAGGGTTTCTGATTAGTGCTTGCGAATTCTTAGGATATATACCCAGAAATGGGATTGCTAGGTCAGAAGGCAGTTCCATTTTTCATTTTTTGAGGTATCTCCATGCTGCTTTCGACAGGCTGCACCAGTCTGCATTCCCACTGACAGTGCAGCAGGGTTCCTTTTCTCCACATCCTCACCAGCACTTGTTGTTTTTTGATTTTTGGATGGTAGCCGTTCTATATTTTTTGTAATGTTATTAATAATATTTCAAAGCTGCATTTTTTGCTAGCTTTGTATTGTTGCAAAAATTTTTAAACAAAAATTTTCACATTTTATTTACACTAAAATCAACTACATGAAACTGACTTTCTTCACCAAAAATAACATCAGTAGTCTCTGTATTATTCCTAGATAACCACAAAACACATTTTCGTAGGTTTTCTAGGTTTTGCTTATAAATCAAGACAAGGCAAGAGATACAGTCACAGAGAAACACAGAATAAAAAGACAAATCAGTTGTTAGTTTCCATGGCCTCCGATCCTGTCTTGACCATGAAACAGAGTATTCAACACACACCTGCTAAAACGCTTATGAAGATGTGGGCTCAGCAAAGGAATGTGAACAGCAGCCCCAGATGTGGACCAGCAATTGGTAGGTTCTCCCAGTCAATCTTTAACTGTAACTTGCTGCTTGAAGATCACTAAATAAAGACAAAATTCCCACTGAAATCCATGTTTGGGAAGCTCACCTGCTTCCTTCACTGTCCATTATAGATTCTTAATAGCATCCTTAAAACTGCTATTCAAAGTTAGTCATAAGCTTCATTGTAAGATTTTATAAAATCTATTCCTTCCTTCCACATTTCCTCAAAATCTATTTCCTCAGAGAACGGATAACTCAATACCCAACCACTGGGTCCACAGTGATAATAAATGTTGTATCTAAAAGGTTGCCCTGGCTGGGCCGCTCAGTTGGTCAGGGCATCATCACATATTCCGAAGGGTTTTGAGTTCAGTTCTTGATTGGAGCATGTGTGGGAGGCAACCAATTCCTACTTTAAAAAATGTATTTTATTGATTATGCCATTACAGTTGTTCTATTTCCTCCCTTCATTCCCATCTATGCTGCACACCCCTCCCCCACCATTCCCTCCCTTTAGTTTATGACCACAGTCTCAAGTTCTCAGATTCTATATTTCCCCTACTATTCTTGCCCTCCCCCTGTCTATTTTCTACCTATCATCTATGCTACTTATTTTCTGTACCTTCTCCCCCCTTCTCCTTCTCCCGCTCCCCTGTTGCTAACCCTCCATGTGATCTCCATTTCTGTGGCTCTGCTCCTGATCTAGCTGTCCTCTTAGTTTGCTTTTGTTTCAAGTGTGGTTGTTAATAACTGTGAGTTTGCTGTCCTTTCACTGTTCACCTTTTTATCTTCTTTTTCTAAGATAAGTCCCTTTAACATTTCATATTCCTACTATTCAATCACTTCAATGTTTCTCTCTCTCTCTCTTTTGCTTTCCCCCCTCCTTTTCCTCTCTAAAATCAATAAACATATCCTTGGGTTAGGATAACAAATACATATTTAAAATAACTAAAACAGTTCCGAAGTGCTCATTAGCAGAGATCATGCAGACGTATAACATGGCACTTTCAATACTGTCTTTTGAAAGAACAGTTAGTTTTACAAAGCATGAGAGTTCAAATGGGCCATTTATATACACATTATCAATGGCTAATGTACTCAAGATATTCAGTGATAAAGTGGTCTACATACATCTTATCTTATAGCTTTTCTGTAAGTTTTTAAAAATGTCTTGCAGATTTTTTCTCTATCAAATACAAGAGAAAGCCTTCTTAAAATCTCCCTGGTATTTGTGATGGTTTCTGAATCCTCTGTAGGAAGCACTGACTTAGTTGTACAAGGTTTTATATATGTGTGCACCATTAAATCCAAATCATGTTTTATATCAATATTTATGTTAACAATAAGTTACTTTACCTTTGGTACAGTTTGAGATGCTTTTGCCCATTTTTATAGCATTCATTCTCAACCTTCATCACAGGGAGAGTATTTATGAGCTTCAGCAGTGCATAAACATTAGGAAAAAACTTGCTGTCTGGCAGGTGGAGGGCTTCATAAATGGTGGGTGGACACTATTGTTGCAAATTTGACTAATGACACACACTTCAAAGCTTGGCAAACATACACAGGAGTAAGAGTAGCAGCAGCATCTTCAAAAGTTGTCCCTAATAATTTCTTATTTTTCATTTTCTTTATATATAAATGCATTCTCTCTCAAGTGAAAATCCAGTTTGGGGGATGTACCTGGAGGAATCCTGGAGAAAATAAGTTCTGCACCTTCCTACTCCTGTCAGAAGTGCTTCCCATCCAGGTGTTGCCAGCAGCACTGTGGCACTGTTGCCACGGAAGCTTTTGTCACTGCTCGTAGCACTGACCACAGCTCATGAGGAGTCAGAGGAAGCAGAGACGCATCTGACAAAAGTTCTTTGCTGTCCAGATCACACATTCACTGTCTTCAACCATGTTTCTAATTAGCAATAAATATTTACTGAGTGTTCACTGTGTTCCACACAGAAGATTTACATTTCAAAGTGAAATTCAGCCCTTACGAGAGTCCATTCTGCAAATGAAAAAGCAGACTTAGAACTGTTAAGTAATTTCTCCACAGTCACATAGCCAGGACACAGACTGTAGTGCCAAGTGCCAAGACTAGTATAGTGTCTTGGCCAAAGCCTCTTGGCCCTGACTTTCTGGGACTTCCACACAGAGGCTCTTTTGCAGACTCTTTTTAACCTGTGAGGTTTTTAATATTTTCATTTTCAGTTTTTGGTGAAATGTAGCAATGTTTATGTCTTCATTGAGTAGTACAATAAAATTGTTTCTACCTGAGATTCATGCATCAGACTTACTGGAAAAGTACCACACTACCTGTCCTCGGTTCTGTCATCCCTCCATCTAACTGAGAATTACTGACCAGTTTAGGCTGGCTTTTCTAGTAAGTCAGGACCTGTCAGTATCTCTGTCAGCGATGAGTCCATCATCCCTTCCCTCTCCTATACCCCAGAGACAGCACAGGTCAGTGATATTAGCACTGGTTATCTGAGACATTCTACTAAACACCCTTACCCCCACCCACAGCCACACTTGTTTCCCTAGAAGATCAAACCGTGGTCCTCTGACTTTCTCTGCTTGGTTCTCTGGCCCCACGGTTGCTCCCGTCCTCACACTTACATTCTTTTGCCTCTAGATCTACTGGAGAGAGTGTTCTTTGCTTTTTCAATTGTTTGTTAAATTTAAAAACATTAAGAATCAAGTGTTTTTCAAGTAAGCATTCTTTTCTAAAAGTGGTCATTAAAATTAAATTTCATAGATAAGTTTATCTTTGAAAATGTACAAGTTTGAATTCAAATTTTGATATACTTTTATTTAGGAAATGATTTAAGGTTGCTAGCACATTAGTGATATTTAGAAGTACCTCAGGTCAGTCACAAAGCTGCCAAATGGTTTGTATATGAATTAAAAAGAGAGAGTAATCATGGGTTTTGCAGATGAGTGTCATTTGCTAGCCATGTAATATTGGAACAGTTAGTCCAATATTACATAGCTGTTTATGTAATAAACATGAAGTGTAATAAACAGTTTATGTAATAAACTATTCATAGCTGAACAGTTTATGCATCTTCAATTTACTCTCATCTAAAACAAATATAAGAAAATAGTGAAAGAGGGGGCAACAGTGTATGGTATCGAACAGTGCTTAGCAGTCGGAGACATTCAGTAAAAGCCGGTTCCCTGAATTTGTCTTACCCAGTGTCCACATACTTCCAAGTCATTAACATTTATCCCTTCAATGCATGAATCCCAACAAAATTGTATTTTGTTAGCTAGCCAAACAGATGATTATTTTGGGCAGCTATTTTGACAAGAAAAGATCACAAGTGCTATTCCTTTCTTCTTATCAGCTAAGATTATTACAACAAAATAGAAAATACTTTCAAAAAATTCTTTCCTTATCTCTAGGAATTTAACAGGTTAAAAGTTCCTAATAAATGAGGCTTATGGATATCTCTATATACCCATCATATACTTATCACACTAAAAGAATCCTTCAAATGACTCCTATAGAAAAAAAGAAAAAGAAGCTGTTTTCTATTTTCAGCTACTCATCTTTATGGGAAGATTAGCATAGAAGAGAAATAGCTCACTCTCTCTGTCTCTTGCTCTCTCTCTCACACACATGATACACACACACGCAGACATGTAAGCGTCATAGAAAGAAATGGAATTCCTTCAAACAGGGCAAGTTTTCACAATTAATTTCTGCAAAACTAAGACATTTTATATTTATTTTTATATTATTCATGTCATAGAAACAAAGCAAATAATGCTACCAATTTTTAACTTGTAGCTTCTCACTTTTGTATTGCTTTCCACTTAGTGTTGTGGGTGGGCGTGGGTGAAACACCCCATTCTTCCTTCTAGGATAGTTGTTTATTAAAGTAGGCTTTTAAAATGGATTTGAGGAGTTTTCCAATTTGACAGATATGTATTCTTATTGTTGGGATGAAACCCAAGGACAAAAGACTCTATATTATGTACCATCATTATGGTCACTAAGCCCATAAAAGGTTATTGAGTAATGTAGGAAGATTATGAAATGTGAGGGAAAATTTAGTATTTTGACTTGGAATCATTTAATCTCATATAAATTCTGTTCTGAATTCACTCTCTCAGTAATAATGAGTGCACATTCTTGTGATGGGGCAAATACAGTTGACACCAGTACAAGCTCTCCACTTCTAATATATCTGCAGTTTAATAGGAGGGTAGAAAGTGGTTAATTTACATACTAATATACAGTACAAAAATGCAATCTCTGAACTGATAATGTGATTTTTAAGCATCCAAATTAGTGTAGTCACCTTGGGAAGCTTTTATCATAATATTTGTATTGCAAAAATAATTTGGAAACCACATAAGCTATGTGAGGAATTCTGTTTAATAACTAAAAAA
Source organism: Artibeus jamaicensis (assembly GCF_021234435.1). Lineage (NCBI taxonomy): Eukaryota > Metazoa > Chordata > Mammalia > Chiroptera > Phyllostomidae > Artibeus > Artibeus jamaicensis. Next base: position 23,882,456 of record NW_026521883.1, read on the forward strand.
AAAGCATTGTGTTGTATTAACAAAACATGAATTCTACCTTTTCAACAAATTAAGTGCACAATACATTATTGTTGACTATATGTACAAAGTTGTATAGCAGATCTTTAAAGCTTATTCATGTTACTTAACTGAAACTTTATTCCCATTGATTAGTAACTTCCCATATCCCCCTTCTCCCAGTCGATGGCAACCACCATTCCACTCTTCAATTTTACCAGTTTCGCTACTTTAGATACCTTATGTAAATGCAGTTATGTAGTATTTGTCTTTCTGTGACTGGCGTATTTCACTTATAATGTCCTGAAGGTTGGTTCATATTTTGACATATTCCTTCTTTTTTAAGTCTGCACAGTATCACCCTGTCTGTGCATCCCACATCATCTTTATCCATTCATTGGCAAATGGATCTTTAGGTTGTTTCCACATTCTGCCTTATGTAAGGCCACAATGAACACAGACATGCTGATATATGTGTGAGTTCCTGATTTCAATTCTTTTGGAGAAATTCCCAGAATGGGATTGCTGGATTGTATGATAGTTCTATTTTAATTTTGTAAGAAAAGTGCCCACTCAGAAAAGCCGGGGCACTTTATGTGTGAGCCAACCCTCACCCTCCCCTGCAAGAAGCTAGGGACTGTCTTCCTGACGGTGCTGCTCCCCTGGGCAGGGACTGCAGTGAAACAGTGTCCTGAGCTCCCTACCTGCTTCAGTGGGTCTCACTTTTATCCACCTTTAGTACAGAAGCCTTTCAGTTAGTTTCTGAATTTTCAAAAATGGAATTTGTCAAGTGTTGATGATTCAGTGTGTTTTGGGGGGAAGGAGGGTTCAGGGCTTCTTCCTTGACATCCTATTGATGTCACTTCATTTACTCTTTATTTGTAGCCTACTTTTATCCAGTCATGCAGCTTGATCACCCACATTATTTAGCAGAATTATATCTGAATGACTTTGGCTACCCCCAAATCTCTAATGTACTATCAAAAATGTTTTGCAACATTGAAGATATGACAAAAAATGTCTCCAGAAGGTGAGATGCAGTAGTGTTAAGACATTAGTTCTCACCATTTCCCCTATAGATTCAATAACTGCTGAATTAAAGTCCTCATCTACTTAAAAAAATAGATATTGACAAGCCATTTCCAAATAATTTTGTAAAAAGAAGAAAAAAATTAGAAGACTCACTATGTAACGTCAAGGTTTACTGCCTATGATAATCAACACAATATGGTTAAAGATCAGACACTCAGTCACCTCAGAATAGGGAACTCAGAAGCAAGCCCCCACAACTTACCGAACAGGTTTGTGATAGAAGTGTAGGGGAGTCTCAGAAGAAAAGGGTCTTTTCAACAAATGGTGCTGGGACACAAACTGCAGTTTGAATGTCCATAGGTATAAATGTCACAACCTCATGTTTTGGATAACTATTAACTTACAATGAACCACAGATATAAATGCAAATAGAAAATTATAATTTCTAGAAAAATACATAGGAAGAAAACCTTCAGGATCTTGAATTCCACAAGGGCTTTTCGATGTAGCAACAAAAGCATGATTCAGAAAAAAAGATAAATTGAAATATATCAACACTAAAAACTTTTGTCCAATGAAAGACACTGAAGAAAATATTTGTCTACAACATTTCTGACCAAGTATTTATATTGATAATATATAAAAACTCTCAATAGTCAAATAATAAAAAACTTAATGAAAAAGGTTCTAACCACATACCTCACCAGAGAAGATATTTGGATAACAAACAGGAAAAGAAGTTCAATATCATTACTAATTAGGAAAATGTGAGCTGAAACCACAAGATGTCTCTACACAACTATTGGAGTGACTAAAACAACAACAACAAAATGAGCTGGTAATATCATAAGTAAGATAAAGTCAAAGAAATTTGCAAGAACACAGGAAATTTGTAAGAATGTCAAGCAAAGATCAAGAGTCAGAAAAGAAGAGATAAAGGTTAAGAGACATGGAAAATGATAAGAATATCCCACATCTGTCTGATAGTGCGTCTAATAAAAGGAGTCAGAGATAGATAAGGGAAGAATAGTGCAAAAGACAATAGAAGGAAATTACCTTTGGGTGAATGGAATGTTCATATTGAAAGGACTCATCAAAGGATGAATATGATGAATGAAGAAGGACTTCACACCTCAGGTACATCCTGCTAATATTTCAGAATTGAAAGATGAAGTATAAATTTTAGTAAGATACAGACATGGATACAAACTATTCACAGGCACACGAACACCAGACTCAATTTGGAAAAGATCTGTTTACTTATTCTATGGCATATGAATGTAACTCTCTTACCCCATCCTCGCTAAATTTTTAAAACACTATCTGTATTCTAAACAGTTAAGGTGTTTCTATTAATATCACTATCCAAACATTTCAGTGCCAAGCTGGCATATATATTCTGATCATACTCCCTTACTCAGGTAGACTTTTTCCTCTTTAATTTCCATTTGTCTTTTCCTCTTTCAGCATCTTTATGTTTTCTTCAAATATTTTAATTCCTCCATCATATTAATTATTTCTCTGGTTTCCTTGACTGAGGTCAGTGACAACCATCTGACATTGAGTTCTAATATATGCTACTTATTTCAAGACTCACCGAATTGTACCATCTTAACAGGGATGGATTATTAAAACTTGAAGCCCAAGTTTTCTACTTTCTGTGTTTACATCCTTATTCTATTGTTACATCCCTAATGCAACTTCCATAGAAAGTGTGTATCCATAGAGATAAAGTCACTATGCCATTGTGTGCTTGGAAATGCCTTTACTATACAGTATTTCCTAATTTTGTTCTATACCCAAGCACTGTGTATGGAATTCTAGGTTGAAGATAGATTTTCTTCAGAATTCTAAGGCATTTTTTACTGTTACTAAAGTAGCCAATACTGTTGCTGAGTAGTCTCCTACCCTTTTTATTTTGTCTTTTTTTCTCATCTTCTGCTTTATTTTTTTAGTTTTGAGAGCATCTCTTAAGTTTAATTTTCAGAATTTTTTTGATGATATAATACCTGTCTCTTTTCATTCATTTTGCTGGGCATGTGTTATATCCATTCAATTTTTAGACCCACATACCTTAAACAATGCTATTTAATTATTTTATTCTTGGTATCTGGAAATCTTATTAGTTAGAGAATGGACCTCTTACTGTAATTGTCTGCATTTAAAAAGTGTTTTGTTTACTCTATGAAATTTGTCCTATTTCCTGCTCTTTGAGAGGATTCTTTAAATTTTTAATTAAATTGTAGTTCAGCAATACTTTAATGTCTAAGAGCCAGTTCTTAATCTCTGATTATTGTTTTTCTTAGCATTTGTATTTGTTTTATGGTTAAATGTGAAGTCAACCCAACAATTTAAAATGGAATTTAGTGGTGGTATACACACACACACACACACACACACACACACACATATCTTAAGAAAATATATTTAAAAAGACAGGATGTCATACAGAACAGATTAAATGTGTAGTACTAGTCATCAACACAGAATACTTTGGAACCATTAGAAAAACTGTTAGATCTTTATGTACTAACATAAAAAGCATCCATAAAAGGACTTCCCCATTCATAATTCATTCTACAAATCTTTATTGAACATGTAACATATGTCAGGCACTGACCTAGGCATTGGGGATACAGCTGTCAACAGAATAAAAAAAATCCCTGCCCTTTTTATCAAATGGTCATCAATTGTATAAAAATTAAACCAGGAGGAAGGTATAGAAAAGTATAAGAATGATCGAGGAAGGCCTCTCTGATATTTAAACATGTATGATGGAAATGAGGTTTTGAGCAATGCATAACTGTATATGGGTGGACTGATCCAATTTATGAAAAAGTATATATATATATATATATATATATATATATATATATACACACACACACATATAAATATACATATAAAACTTTCTGTGTATTTCCACTTATATTTGTGGTAAAATAAAAACAAGTTGAAATATATGCACTAAATGTTGGTGATTGGGAAGTAAAAAAAAAATTTACTAAGCTTCTCTTAGTTAAAATAAAATAGTCATTGCTTTTACAATTTAATAAAATAATAAACCTCATAAATGAATACAGAAATGCTTTAAAGTAAAAAATAAAGCTTTTAACAAAAAATTTCATTTATTTTCTGCTATCTTTAAGGGGCATATTGCATTTAGTAGTATTTTCATAGTTACTTTGCTTCATTGCTATTATGGACTCAGTGTTGATATCGGACTTTGCCACAAAATACCAGCCCAAACACCATCCAAATTTTCATGTGTAATTTATTGATCTCTTTAAGTTTTCTATTTTGGTTCTAAAGTAGATATATTCTTATTTTATTCTGATTTTTAATTGGGAGCATCTTATTAACTACAGCATTCTAGTTATTCTGTTACGTACATATGAGCTAACTTTATTGCATCGGCATAAATGAGCACAGATAAAGAAAATGACAAAACCTCTCGGAAGTTGCCCCTCCTGCCCCCCCCCCCCCATGGACGGCCTGCCCTTTTCTCGGGAGTTAGTTACCTGCAGGCTCCACAGTGTGCACGCTGGACACCTCATCACCTGATTTCCAAAATCTTTTCTTGTGAAGATTACACTAATAGTTATTCACACTAACATTTATTTATTTAACACTAATATTTATCTAACTTATTTTTAAAAGTAGTATCGATGATAATTCATATATCATACTATGCCTCATTTAAAGTCTGCAAGTTAGTGGTTTTTAGTATATTTGCAGATATGTGCAACTATTGCCACAGTCAATTTTAGCACATTTTCGTCACTTCAAAAAACAAAAAATACCCACCTCTGTCTACTTTTGGCTATCAATTTCTGAATTTCCATCCCTTCCCCAACCCCGATCAAACACTAATCTCTTTTACGACTCTGTGCATTTGTCTATTCTAGACACTCCATGTAGTGGAATCATCCCTTATGTGGTCTTCTGTGAATGGATTTTTTACTTAGCATATGTTTCAGATACATGTTGTAACACGTGTCTGTATTTCATTTGTTTTTGTGACTAATATTCCATCATATGCATATACCATGTTTTGTTTATCCATTTATTAGTTGATACCTATTTGGGCTGTTTCAATATTTTGGCTGTTACAATAATACTGCTACAAACATCTGTATCAAGTTTTTGTTGAATGTAGGTTTATTCCTTGGATATAAACCTAGCATTAAACTTGGGGGGTTATATTGCTATGCTTTGCTCTATCACTGGAGGGACTGCCAGACTGTTTCCTAAAGTGATACAGCTGCAAGTTTGTTAATGTTTTGAAGTCCAATTTATTTTTCAGTAGTTGCCTGTGCTTTTGGTAACATATCTAAGAATCCATTGCCAAATCCAAATTTATAAATACTTAGTCATAATCTTTCTTACAAGTGTTGTTTTGTAATTTCATCTATTAAATTCTGGTCTTTGATCTATTTTGTGTCAATTTTGTACATGGTGAGAGGTAGGAGTTCAGCTTCTTGCTGTGCATGTGACTTTTCTATAGTCCAAGCATGATTTGTCTTAAAAGACTCTTCTTTACACATTGAATGGTCTTGGCACCTTTGTCAAAAATCAGTTGCCCCTGAAAGCAAAAATACCTACAAATCTGTGATATATGAGTGTTATGATGCTATTTACAATGTTATGCAGGAGACATACAAATAAACACGTAATCGCTCTGATGTTGTCTATACCACTTTTTCCCCAGTTTAATTTTTAAAATAAAATTTATTGGGCTGACATTGGTTAACAAAATTATATAGGCTTCAAGTATACAATTCTATAATTCATCATTTGTATAAAAATCAGTTGAGTATAGTTTTATTTTAATTACAGGATATTTATGTACTACTTTTTAATAGTTTCTCTTTATTGATACACACGATTTGATGTAATATTTATATCATACCTTACTTTACTTTTTAATTATTGTTTTCTTTGAACATATTTATAATGGATATTTTAAAAGCTTTGTCTTTTATATCTGACGTCTGGCTCTTCTCACAGGCAGCTTCTGCTTTCTTTCCTGATGTATGAGTCATAGTTTCCAGTGGGGAATACCACCTTCTCTGCACTATCTTGGGACTCATCATTGTTACTTGCATGTATATTTATGACGGGCTGGGTCATTTTAATGAATTCTACAACCTTTTCTCCCTGTAGTGTGAAACCTCTGACTTTGTTCCTAAGGGGAGGCACCTCCCTTGCAGCCACTCTGGAATGATAGCAGTTTTGGAAGGGCTGTCATTGACCACCAGTCACAAGACCACACCAAGCTGTTAAAATTCCCTAATGACTGCTGATTAATCTATTGTTTTAAAAAATGCGCTGGGGCATAAATTGCTTCAGGCACTACACTAAGCAAATTTAACTCCTTTAAAGGGACAGTTTCTGAGGTCAGCCTTTGAAAGTTTGCAGTTTGTGCTGACCCTAGGTTGACTTCTCCCATTGCTTCTTTCAGCTCCTCCTGCCCTCAGGCAAACTCACTAGCCTAGAGTTTACTGTTCAGTGAAGTTACCAGTCTCCTTCCAATTATCTTTGGCTTAGTTTCTAGCCATTGCTGTTGTCCAATGCTTTTTGTAGTGCTTTGCTCTGAATAAACAGACTAAGAACAATCTGTCAGTGATGCTGCTATGTCCTCTGCTGAAGCATCTTAAAATCTGGAAGACTACAATTCAAATAAGGAGAATGCATATGTAAAGAACTAATTCTCTTATCTGACTATTAATATATTTTGGTTGGTCATCAATGAACATTTTATAAAACATTCAATAAGTTACTAATATGCCCATTTAGTTTTCCCAAATATAAGTTCTAAACCATTCAAATGAAAAAAAAAAAAAAAAACCCAGGGTTTTGTCTTGAAAAATTATTTTCTTGTAATTTTGAATGCCACTAAAAGATTCTTTTCAATGAATTTATAATCTTAACAAAAGCTTTAGGAAAAAATGTTTATTCATTATAGAGGGATAAAATATTGGAAGATGGGTAGTTTTTGCATTGCAATGTGTTTTTTATTTAAAATTTACTTCCAGGTGTTTCGTATGCATTTATGGACTACTGGAAGCTATGCTGGTAATGCGATTATTTCCCATTTAAGTTTTAGATATCCAGATTCATAAGATATTTTGGAAAGATGAACCCAAAATAACAAAAACATAGATTACCCACGAATTATATGTCATATTCATATTTAGATGATCTAACAAAATTGTCTGCAAGATTAATACTGGTGGCATTAATACATAATATAGTGTTTTCCCCTCTGTCAGGTGATATTTAAATAGGCTTAACAATAACATGCAAGCAAAATGTCTAATATTTGTATTATTGGTGTCAGTGGCTTTAAGGGTATGTGAAGAATTGTCCATGATCGTGTAGTATGTATACTAAGAGAGAAAAAGAAGCATGCCCTCCCTCCTCACCCCTGCTGGGTGCTGTTAGAAGAGGCCTGGTGGAGAGTTGAGACTTTGACCATTGTTCCCTGGTAACAAGGCCATTCTTACCACGTGGTCAGCGGAGACCATGTAGGGAGCCAGAACTCACCCTTCTGCCCATCAGCAGTAAGCTATCCCTCACCTCCCATGTCAACAGAAGCCAACTGGGGAATTTCGATAGTTCTATCTCCAGTTGCCAGTAAAGAAATGGAGCTCCTGCTTTCCCTGCATGAACAGTATCAGAGATGGTGATTAAAATAGAATATTTATATAAGATCCAACATCTTATGACATGATATAAAAATGTCTATAGTTCAGTTTTTAAAAAATCACTTGTTATTCCTAGAAACAGGGATATCCAAATTAAATGAAAAAAGACGACCAGTGATGGCCGACAGTCAAATGACAGAAATTTTATTCCTAACTAAAAAGGTTTTATGCAGCCATGGTAAAAATGCTATAAGAAGTTAACACAGTTGAAAAAAATAAAACCATAGACAGTCTCGGCAAAGAAACAAAGTCTTAACAAAGAAACTAATGCTATGTGGAATCAAATGGAAAATTTAGTACTATAAAATCTAATAACTGAAATAAAAAATTTAGTGGATGGGCTTCATAGAATAATGGATTAAGGCATAGAAAAGAATTAGTAAATTAGAATATAGAATAATGGAAATTACCAATCTAAACCATAGAGAAAGTATACTAAATTAGAAGTGATACGTGAAAAAAATTAATTTTTGTTGTGGAAAAACAACATCTAACATTTGTGTCTTTGAGTGCCTGAAAGAAAGAAAAGGCACAGGGCTGAAAATGTACTTGAGAAAATAATGGCTGAAAATTTCCAAATTTGACATAGGACATAAAAAGATTTGAGAAGATGAGCAAGTCCCACACAGATTAAACCAAATAAATCAATGCAAAACATATCAGAGTTAAATTTCTGAAAATTATAGACAAAAAATGTCGATACAGTCAGAGAAATTTTCTCATTAGCCATAAGGGAAGACAATTCAAATGATGACAGATTTCTCAGAGGAAATTGTGGAGGCCAGATTTAAGTGGCACAACATTTTTTAGATACTGAAAGCAAAAGAAAATTGTCAACATAGATCACAAACCCATTGAAAGTATTCTTCAGGAACAAAGGGGAAATCTAGGCATTTTTAGATGAAATAAAACTTAGAGAACTCGTTGCCAAAAGATATAATATAAAAGAGTGGCTAAAGGATGTTCTTTCAACATAAAGGCATTTTGGAATATCATGAAGAAAGAAAGAATATGATCAGCAAAACATCAGCTGAATACAATAGGCTTTTCTTTTCTTGGATTTTCTACATTATGTTTGATGATTGAAGCAAAAAATGTAATATTCTCTTATGTCATTTTAAATGTATGTAGAGGAAATATTTTTGCCAATTATATTGTGAATGTGAGTGAGAAAGAGGAATAAAAAGAGATCAGATTTTTATACTTTATTCAAACTGGTCAAGAAAAATGCCTTGTGACAAACTATACATGTATAATGTAATACTTATAGTAATCACTAAATTTTTATATGAAGAGATACACACATACCATTCTATGTAAATAAAAATGGAATTCAAAACAATGTGCAAATAATCTACAGGTTGCAGGAAAAAGTGAACGGTAAACGAAAGCAGAGAAAGCAAGCAGAAAACAACTAAAATGGCAAATAGAATTAACGTTAACAATTAGATTAAATTTGAATGGTCTGAATGTAACAACTGAAAGACAGGCATTGGCAAAGTGGGTAAAAAATGTGACCCCACTCTATGCCTGCTGCAGGAGACCCACTGCAAATGTGAAAAAGGCAAGTTGAGAGTAAAAGGGTAGAAAATATGTCATGTAAACATTAATCATAGGGAAGCATCAGTGACTATATTAGTAGAAGACAAAGTCAACTTCAGAACAAAGAAAATTATCAGAGACAGAGGGACATTATATGGTGGTAAGAGTCAATCCATGAAAAAAAATTCTGTGTATGCACCAAACACTGTTGTATGTGAGACAAAAACTGATGAGATTGAGAGAAGTAAACAAATTCACAGTTGTTATTACAGACTTTAACACCCCTCTCACAAAATTTAATAGAACAACTAGACTCAAATTAAGAAGGATATACAACTCAATAACACCATCACCTAATAGGATATAATTTGTATTTGTAGGACATTCCACCAGATAGGAGCAGAATACACATTCTTTCAAGTGCTTACAGAACACATACCAGATGAGTCGTGCATAGGCCCACGAAACAAACTTCAGTACATTTTAAAGACTGGTATCCTGTCCCGTGGTGTGTTCTCAGACCACAATATAGTCAAACTGGAGATCGGTGTCAGAAAACATGAAAACCCAAAACATTCCAAAATAAACAGCATACTTTTAAATAGACTGTGAGTCAAAGAAGAAGTCTTAAAGGAAATAAAAAATAAATAATGGACTGAATATAAATTAATATGCAATGTATAAAAATGTGAAGAACTAAGCCAAAGCTATGCTAGAAGGGAATGTTATTTCACTAAATTCATACATTAGAAAAGAGGAAAACGCTCGGATCAATAACCTGTAAGATCCTTCCTCAAGAGCATAGACATTAAAGAGCAAACCAAAACTAGCCGAAGGAAATGATAAGCCAAAGAGCAGAAATCAATAATTTAAAACATAAAAAAGGAAAAAAGCAATGAAATAGAGAACTGTTTTCAATAAATGATAATAAAAATGGCAAGCTTCTAAGAAGACTTACAAAGGAAGAAGACACAAATCACAAATATTAGGATATAAAGGGCATATCACTATAACTATAGGTATCAAGAGAAAAAAAAACTACTACAAACAACCCTACATACATAAATGATAACTCAAGCTTTTTAAAACATAAAGCGCCACAACTCACCTTTATGAAATAGATGATTTTAATTGTCTTACAACCATTAAGGTATTGAATTTGTAATTTGAAAATTATCAAAAAAGATATCTTGAAGGCTAAATGGTTTTACTAAAGAAATTTATCAAGCCCTGGCTGGTGTAGCTCAGTGGATTGAGCACGGTTCCATTCCCATTCAGGGCATACGCCTGGGTTGCAGGCCAGTTCCCAGTGGGGGGACACATGAGAGGCAACCACACATTGATATTTCTCTCCCTCTCTCCTTCCCTTCCCTTTTCTCTGAAAATAAATAAATAAAATATTTTTTAAAAAAATTTATCAGAGCTGTTAGAGGTGAAGGAATTTTGGAGGCTGGGAGAAAAAATGGAAGGTAAGCAAAATAACAACAGCAAGTAGTTCTCATGGACAGACAACAGTGTGGTGAACACCAGAGGAGAGGGGGAGTGGAGAGAGGTATGAGAGGGCATGGGGTGGGGGAGATGGTGATGGAAAGACCCTTGAATTTGGGTGATGAACATACAATACAATATACAGAGGATGAACTATAGAATTATACACCTAAAACCTTATAATTTTATTAACCAATGTTGCCCCAATAAATTCAATAAATATTTTTAAAATAAACTTATCAAATGTTTAAAAAGAAGTAAAAGATTCTAAATTCTGCACAATGTCGTCCACAAATAGAAATAGAGAGAGGACTCTCCAACTTATTTTTAGAAGCTAGTATTAGCATGATATCAAAACCAGACAAAGATAATGCAAAAATGAAAACTACCGACTAATATTCCTCATGCAAAAACAGTTAACAAAGTATTAGCAAATAGAATCCGACAGTAACATTGTATTTCATGACTCTGTGTACTTCAGTCTAGAGATGGAAAGCTGGTTTCACTAAGGAAAATAACCTGCCAGTTACTTAAAAAAAAACACACACACACAAAATCAGACCTGCAATTTCCGTGTGAACCATTGCTTTCATTTTCAGGTATTAGCCAGAGAAATAAAGACTCATGTTTAGCCCCAAACCTGTAAACAAATATTTCAAAAGCTTTATTTACAAAACTAAAACTGAAAGAGGGCAGATGTGTTTCCCTGGGTGAGCGCTCAAACACCTGGCGGTGCGGCCATATTGTGAAACCCTGCTCAGCAGTTAGAGGACACGCTGTAGACACACGCGGCAACCTGGTGGGCTCTGTCAAGAGTTATGTTGAGTGAAAAGAATCTAACCCAAAGAACGTGCATACTGCATGATTACACATATATAACATTCTTTAGCTGACAAAATTACACAAGTAGAGAACGCATCATGCTTGCCATAGGAGGAGGGAGGAGGTGGGGGTGGGAGGAAGGTGGGGGTGACTATGAAGGTGAAAGGAGGTATCCTTGTGGTGATGGCCGTGTTCTGTGTCTTCACTCTGTCACCGTCACTATCCTGGGTGCGATAATGTGCTATGCTTTTGCAAGATGCTTTTTTGAGGGGGGTGGAAACTGTGTAAAGTATACATGGGATCTCTATTATTTTTTTACAATCACAGGTACATCTGTAAGTATGATGTAATACAAAAGTTCAATGTGAAAAAAAATTAAGTGTATCTTAGTTAAGCCTGATTGGATCTTATAATTAAAAATAAGCCTGAAATTATGTCTAATGTTATCTTCTGAATAGAGACAAATACAGAACCAAAAGAATACAAAAGATACACTGTATTTGAGTACTAAGATTGAATGAGTGAATGCCAAAATTATTTACAACTACAAGAAGTAAAATTTGATTTGCAAATTTTCCAATGGTTAAGGATGTGAAAACCATTTACATACTTACATACATTAACTAATGTGAGGGTTTTTCATTTCAATAGATCTCTTAGGCATCTAACATACTTATTATCAATAAAAGCCTATATTTTTCTTTATTCAATGGATGTCTTACTAGGAATTTCTATAGCAGATGTGCGCAGATATACCCCTATATGTATAACAAACTAAGCATTTTACACAGCAATAATGCACATACAGCAAGATTATAGGCTACTAGAATTCAGATATTTAAAAATAGGTTGGTTATTCATTGGGACAAAGAAAAATAGTTTTTTAAAGAAAATATGAGTATTAATTCTATTCTTTTAAAGGGATAGCTTTTTTCTTTTCAACATCTGACTATGCTTTTAAATTAAAAATAGTGCCCATCTGTCTTTCAGCCTAGCAAAATGTTAGGGACTTTGGTGTGAAAGCCTAGAATGGATTTACTATGTCATTTTCTACTGGCAGCACTGAGAGGAGGAGGTGGTAGTAAGATTATGTCTACAGCAGCTCTGGTGGATGATACTTGGGATCTCCCAGCTGGGAAAAACCTGGCACATGGCATCTTGTGCTACATGTGAAAGAAGCAGAATGGGGGAAATTATGCAATTAGACTGAGGACTATGACAGAATCAGAAATACGTGTGCATATGTATGCTGCAAGCCAAGAATGTATATTGTGATGTTCCAAATGCTTCCCAAAAAAGCACAGAAGTGATTCCTACGTCTGTTCTCAGGCTCTCCATGCACTTCATTACAATCTCCATTTATATTTAGTACAAGAGGGGAGTAGAATCTGAAATGTCACCAAGAGTAAATAAGAGCCCTCCCAGTTTTAGTGTTCACTGGGAGGAGAAGGCAATGTTGCTTATTCTGTTGAAGAAACTGCCCCCCTATATAATCAAACATATATTTCTATTTGTTAGTGTGCCAAAACAAGACAAAAGCTATCGAACTATACAATGCAATGAATACTAATTTTTTAAAGTATGATTATTTTACTTTTACAGCCCAGTATCATTTGCCTTTTCAGTCTTTTTATGACATCTAGCTTAATTTCTCAAAGGCCTTATGAATTTATAGATGCAAATTAAAAATGACCCATGGGTCCATTAAATCTTTGAAAACTGTATTGGTCAGCTTTTAGCTGAACTCATGCTGCATAAAATCAATCCAAAACTCAGTGGTTCACGACAACAAGCATTTATTTCCTTCTCATGGGTGTACAAGCAGGTATAGTTCTGCTAGGCTTCTTTGGGGTTAGCTAATCCTGGCTGACATTTGGGTCCAAGACTGTTCCGCAGTCTCTTTATTCCCTTTGGACCAGTGATACTTAGGACATGTTCTTTTCATGACTCATGGCAGAAGCATAAGGAGCTAAATTAAATTGCATAAACATATATGTAAAGGCCCTGTTTGAATTAAGCTCTTTAATATCGCAATGGTGCAAGGAACCCTGTGGCCAAGCCAAGTGCCATGGGATAGGGTAATAAACTGCAACTACAATATTGGGAGGTACTTCAAATATTCCTGATATTCATAATCCAAATATGAAGAGAAAGTGAATAATCAGACAGGATAACCTAATATACTAATGATGCAAGAAAATAAACAGGGAGAACATGGCATTCAAATTTTCAAATTTATTCACCTGTTTATTTAGAACATAAAGATTTTAATGAAGTTTAAAACATGTGCAAAAAAGGGCAACAAATAAAAGTATATAGTTTTTATGTAGTTTGTTTAGAGTCCTATAGTATATAGAGGTTTAAACTGATGAAAAGCTTTATGACATGTTCAAATGATTTTATAATTTTTCTGTTCACATAGTGAATTGCATTAGTTATTATTTTTAGGTGTTGAACCAGACTAGCACTAATGGGATAATCTAAATTTTTCACATTCTATGTAATTATAAAAATCAATTTACAGTTGCTTAAAATATACTTTGTGTCTATGTTAGTGAGTTTGACATCAAGTTCATTGTGGCCCCATACAATGAAACAAGGGGTGTCCCCTCTTTTTTTGTTTCAGGAATTTGGTATTATTTCACTTCGAAAACTTTGAACAAACTTAAAAGGAAGCCATCTGAGCCTTCTGTTTTATTTGTAGAAACACTTTAAATGCAATTTTGATTTCCTTAATAAAATATACTCTTCAGGTTTTCATTTCTTTTTGTGCCAGTTTTGCTATGTGGTGTTTTTTGGTCAACCTATTGGCTAATTTTTTCAGAGTTTACGTTTATTATCTTTATACTTCTACAGATCTGCAGTAATGTCCCATTTTTCTTCTTGATATTTGTAATATCAAGGTTGTTTCTTTTTTCCCTCATTATTCCTGGTGGAGGCTTATCTGCTATATCGGTCTTCTCAAACATCCATTACCATTTATTTTCTATATTGTATGTTTGTTTCCTTGCTCTTTAACAACTGCTGGTATATTATTATTTTCATTTATCAGCTTTTTTTTGAATTTGATTTTCTGGTATTCACTAACTTTTTGAAATAGACGTTTATAATAATTTCCAGGTACTATTTCTTTCATATGAATTTTAGTTCCTAACTTTTTTAAAGCCCTGATTTGGCTATATATCTCAAGGAAGTTTTAGGTGCCATTTCAATTATTGTTCAATTAAAATATTTCCTAATGCCATTCATGCTATCTATCTTAGCTGCCGTGTTATTTAGAATTAATAGATTTAATTCAAAAATAACTGAAAACTTTCTGGACCTGTCTTTTTGTCACAGATTCTTAGTTTAATTCTACCTTTATCAAAGGGTGCTCTGAGAACTTCTTTGTGTTTAAGTACATGGATATGTTTGGTAAATAGTCTATATGCATGCAAAAAATGTCTACTCTGCCCTTTGTTGGGGGCAATATTCTAAATACATAAATTGAGTTGAATTTTTAAATTGCGTGTTCACTTTGTTTAACCTTTTACAGATTTTTTTCTATTTTATAACTTACTAAGAAATAAGTATGAAAATCTTTATTATTACAGATCTTACTGTTTCCCTTTACTTCTTTTTTTAATTGTTGTTCAATTACAGTTGTCCCAGTTTCCCCCTCTTGCTCTTCTGTGTCCCACCCCACCTCAGTCTGTCCCCACACTGTTGTCCATTACCATGGGTTCTTTGCACATGTTCCCTGACTATACGCTTCCCCTGCACTCCCCTGTTATCTCTCTCCCACCTCCCCTCTGGTCACTGGCAGTTTGTTCCTTATTTCTATATCTCTGGTTGTATTTGCTCCTTTTTGTTTTGTTTTGTTGTATTCATTATGATACACTTGTAGGTGAGATCATATAGTATTTGTCTTTCTGCATCTGGCTTACTTCACTTAGCATAATACTCTCCAGTTCCATCCATGTTGTCTCAAAGGATAGGAGCTCCTTCTTTTTTTCTGTCCTGTAGTATTCCATTGTGTAAATGTATGACAGTTTTTTGATTCACATACTTACTGATGGGCACTTAGGCTGTTTCCAGCAGTTGACTGACTATTGTAAATGGTGCTGCTATGAACATTGATTGGGGTGCATAGATTTGTTTGAATTGGTGTTTCAAAATTCTTAGGGTATAGTCCCAGCAGTGGAATTGCTGGGTCAAAAGGCAGTTCCATTTTTAGTTTTTTTGAGGAAATTCCATACTGTTTTCCAAAGTGGATGCACCAGTCTGCACTCATGTCAACAGTGCACCAGGGCTCCCTTTATTCTACATCCTCACCAGCACTTGTTTGTTGATTTTTTTAGTGATTTTTTTCTGACCAGTGTGAAGTGGTATCTCATTGCAGTTTTAATTTGTATCTCCCTGATAGGCATAATTGTCTTAAAGCACAAGTTTGAAACTCTAATATTTAGTTGCTTAGAGTTTTTTCTATGCTGTCCAAACCACCCCTCATCCATTAATATTTAGCCATATGTTCCTGAAACTGGCATGTGCATGATATTTTTCTTATCAATATCTTTTAAATTATAATTGCATAGTATTACATTTGTTCCAGTGATTCAACATGTATATAATTTACAAAGTGATTACCTAATATTTACCAATCATTATCATTATTGGTAATTAATCATTATTGATTAACAATAATGATTAATTATTTATGGTAATTACAAAGTTATTACCATAATAAGTCTGGTAAACATTTGTCACTGTACATAGTTATTATAACATTATTGACTCCATTTCCTATGCTGTACATTGTATATTGATGACTTATTTAATGACTGATGTTTGTGCTTCTTAAATCCCCTGTCCCTTTCTGCTCTGACCTCACCCTCCCTCCCCTCTGGCAATCATCAATTTTTCCTCTGTATCTATGGGTTTGTTTCTGTTTTGTATCTCTGTGCATTTTGTTTTTAGATTTCACATAGGTATTTTGCAGTGTATAATGTAAAGCCACATTTTTGTGTGCCTTATACATGGGATTACTGTGTCCATTTTATACCCATGGTATGTAATCATTATACCTATGTATAGTACACATCCTTATTTTCCCTCAAAAATTTGGGCAAAACAGTGTGCATTATACACAGCAAAATACAGTATGGGAAATCATAGAGTATCTCCTTTTCTCTGTCCAAAATAGTGTGCTTAACATAATACCCTGTAGATTCAGACACATTGCAAATGTCAAAATTTCATTCTTTTTATGGCTGAGTAATATTCCATAGTATATACCTTGTCTTCTTCATTAATTTATCTATTGATGGGCATGTAGGTTGCTGCCACATCTTGGTTGTTATAAACAATGCTGCAATGAACATAGGGGTGCATATATTTTTAAAAGTATGGCTTTTGTTTTCTTCAGATAAATACCCAGATATTAAATTTCTGAGTTGTATGATAGTTCTATTTTTAATTTTTTGACAACTGTCCATACTGTTTTCCATAGTGGTTGCACTGATTTATCATTCCACCAACAGCACAGCAGGATTTCTTTTTCTCTACATTCTTACCAAAACTTAATTTGTTGACTATCTATAATAGCCATTCTGACAAGTGTGAGGTGGTATCTCATTGTGATTTTGAGTTGCATTTCACTGATAATTAGTGTTATTGAGCATCTTTTCATGTGTCTGTTGGCTATCTGTGGGTACTCGTTGGAGAAATATCTATTTGGGTCCTCTGCCTATTTTTAAATTAGATTTTTTTCTAATGTTGAGTTGTATCAATTCTTTATATATTTTGGACATTAACACTGATCAGATATATCTTCGCAAATATCTTCTCCCATTCAGTGGGTTGCCTTTTGTCTTGTTGATAGATTCCTTCACTGTGCAAGAGCTTTTTAGTTTGATGTAGTTGGTTTTTTTTTCCTTTGCCCAAGGAGACATATCCCACAAAAGTTGCTAAGAGCAATGTCCAAGAGTTTACTGCCTATATTTCCTCTGGAAATTATATGGTTTCAAGTCCCACATTAAATTTTTTAATTATTTTGACTTTTGGGGGGATTTTTTGGTATTTGGTGTAAGAAAATGGTTGTTTCATTTTCCGAATGTGTATGGTCAGTATCTTAGCACCATTTATTGAAGAGACTGTCTTTTTCTCATTGTATATTCTTGTTTCCTTTGTTATAGATTGACCACTTAAGTGCGGATTTATTTCTGAGCTCTCTGTGTCTGTTTTGTACTAGTACCATACTGTTTTGATGATTATAGTTTTGTAGTATACTGATAATACGTGAGCAGAATACCTCCAACTTTGTTCTTCATTCTCAATGTTTCTTTGGCTATTCAGCTATGATTAGAAGGTTGGTAAACACATAGAGGTACAGGGAAAGTAGTGTGCACAGAAAAGGCATGGAAGCTCTATGCCTCTTCTCACATATCTTGCTCTATAGGTCTTTTCCCCTTGAATACTCAGTTGTATACTTTATTATAGCTCTTTATAATAAACTGATAAACAGTAAGTAAACTGTTTTTCCTGAATTCTGTGAGTTACACTAGCAAATTAATCAAACCTGAGAAGGGGGTCATGGAAACCTCTGATTTGTAGCTGATTGTTCATTAGCATAGGTGACAATCTGGACTTGCTATTGGCAGCTGAAGTGGGTGGGGGGAGAAATCTTGTGGGACTAATCCTTTAACCTGTAAAATCTAATGCTACCTCCTGGTAGATACTGTCAAAATTGAGTTAAATGTATTGCAGAATTGCTTGGCATGGGAAAGACAACCCCAAATACCTGGCATCTGAAGTATCATGATTATGACAGTAGGGGAGATAAAGGAGAAACACACAGAAGTAGCATAGGTTTTCTTTACACATTTGCTCTAAGACCTTTATTCCCTTCTAACTCCTCTATACTGTTGCCATCATGTAAATTACATCTTTATTCATTGTATGCCTACCAACATAGATTCATAGCATTACTTTATAAAGTTGTTTTTTAATTATGATAGAAGAAAAAGGTTACAAACAATATATTTATACTTGCTTTTCCATTTACCCATGCAGTTATTTTCAATAAAGCTCTTTATTTCTTTTGTGTTTACTAATCTTTATTTCAGCCTGAAAAACTCCTATAGTATTTATTGACGGCCAGGTATGCTTGCAAGGAACTCTCAGTTTTTGTTTCTCTGCAAATGTTTTAATTTATCCTTCATTTTTAAAGGACTGTTTTGGCTGATGTAGAATTCTTGGTTGACAGTCTTTCTTTCATCAATTTGAATATAGCATCCCACTGCCTTCTGACTTCTATAGGTTCTTATGAGAAATTAGCTTATTTAGGGTCAATAGTACACGATGAATCACTTCTCTAGCTATTTTCAAGATTCTCACTTGTTAGCTTTAAACTGCTTAGTCATGATGTATCTAGGTATGGATTTGTATGTATTCTATTTTTAGTTAATTGCGATTTCTAAATATGTAGATTACAGTTTTTTTTACCAAATTTTGGGCATTTTTCTTCCATTATTTTTTTCAATATTAATTTGTCCCTTTTCTCCCTTTTCTTGTTGGTCTTTATTTGTATTCTGGTATGCTTGAAATTGCCCTATGAGTCACTGAGACTCTACTTATTTTTTTGCTCTTTTTTATTTGACTGGGTAATAAATCTCCCAGCTATATTTTAATTTCTTCAACCTGCTCAAATCTTCTATTGATATCCTATAGTGAGTTTTTATTTCTATCACCAACTCCAAAATTTATTTATTTTTTGTAAATTATTTTATTGTTGTTCAATTACAGTTGTCTGTGTTTACCCCCTACCACTCCTCTCCACCCCAGTCAAACCCACCTCCCTCCTTCCTTTCATCCCCCTTGGTTTTGTCCATGTGTCCTTTATAGTAGTTCCTGAAAACCCTTCCCCCCATTATACCCTCCCACCTCCACTCTGGTTACTGTCAGATTGTTCTTAATTTCAATTATATTTTGCTTGCTTTTTTCTTTTGTTGATTAGGTTCCAGTTAAGGTGAAATCATATCAATTTTGTGTTATAATTTTCATCTTATCTCATTACTGATATCCTCTATTTGGTAAAATATTCTCATATTTTCTCTAGTTCTTGAGCTATGGTGTCCTTCAGTTTTTTTAAATAAATTTTAAGAAGCTGATTTAAAGCCTTAGTTAAGTATGTCCAACTTCTAGGCTTCTTCAGGGACAGATTCTGATTCTTTTTCCCTCTGGGTATGGATCATATCTGGTTGTTTTTTCAAATGACATAGTTTTTTTTTAAATTACTGAAATCAGAAACTTTGAAAACTATATTCTTCCTTTTACCAGGGTTTTTGTTTCTATTCATTGTAGACTTTTTCTTCTTTTTTAGTGACTTTCCTCAACTAATTCTGTAAAGTCTTATTCTTTGTCATGAGAGGCTACTGAGGCTTCCGCTCAGTTAGCTTAGTGACCAGATGAAGATTTTATAGGGGTTTCCTAGCTACTTGGAACCAGTAATTCTCCAATTCTCCCCGTGTTTGTCAAGAGGCTCTGTATATATATTACCAAATCTTGTTAACATTCACCCAGGGAGTTTACATGCCCTAGCCTTCACTTCCTAATTGTTCTTAACATCAAGTTTAGCTACATATGAGTATAGTGGCTTTTTACATCTTTTCTGAGCTAGTACATAGACCTGGGAATGCACAAAACCCTACATGCATGGCATCTAGATTACCAGAGTATATCAAACCCTTTCCATATCTGCTAGTCACATCTTCTTTTTTTCTTTTAAGTTGCTGGAGAGCTTAATTTGTTCTCCAATTGTTACTTATTACTTCAGGCAACCATGAAGTTCAACAGTTGTCTGTAATTACTTTTTACAAACATTCCATCTACCTTTTACCTATAGAAGAAGGTTATGCACATTATGAAATCCCTAAGTCACTTCAGATAAGGACAGTCTTGCAAGAGCTTCCTAGAAAACAACATACAGATAAAATAATAAAAATTCTCTTTGAATGGAAATTTGAAAGAGATTAAATCTTAGTCTGGTGACTACTATGTCATTTATTTACAATGTGATTGCAGGCTGTTGGTGTTCAAGAATATTGCAAAGCTCAGGAGTTAGGGAACAAGGGAAGTAAAAATACCACAAACTTGCTTATAGAGAGTTAGCTGTTTTTTCTTTATTCTCTATTTTTTAAATGTTCCCTGATTAGCCTTTGACTAATTCTCAGAGATGTGAAAAAGCTTTTTTTCCCTGATATTTCTTCCCAGTGTACTCACTGCTTTTGTGGAGGAGGTCCTTGCACCATCACTTTCAATAATGTCAGTTGTAATGAATTCTTAATATTATGCCATCACAGAACTTACTGGAGTAACCCCAATGTGTAGTCCATGTATGTTGTTGCATTTTAATTAATTAAGTAATTAATTAATTTTGTACTTTTTATTGTTGTTCAAGTACAATTGTCTCCATTTTCACCCCACCATGCCGCACTGCTCCACCCATCCCCACATCCCACCGTAGAAACTACCCCCTTTGGTTTTGTCCATGTGACCTTTATACATGTTCCTTGATGGTCCTTCCCCTATTTTCCTCCATTATCCCTCTCCCCTCTGGTTACTGTCAGTTTGTTCTTTATTTCAATGTCTCTGATTATATGTTGCTTGCTTGTTTTATTAATTAAGTTCTACTCATTGGTGAGATCATGTGGTATTTGTCTTTCACTGCCTGGCTTATTTCACTTAGCATAATACTCTCTGGTTCTATCCATGCCATAACAAAGGGTGGGAGCTCCTTCTTTCTTTTGGCTGTGCAGTGTTCCATTGTGTAAATGTACCACAGTTTTTTTATCCACTCATTTACTGATGGGCACTTAGGCTGTTTCCAGCACTTGGCTATTGTAAATTGTGCTGCTGTGAACACGGGGTTACATAGGTTCTTTTGAATTGGTGTTTCAGGGTTTTTAGTGTATAATCCCAGCAGTGGTATTACTGAGCCAAAAAGGTAGTTCCATTTTAGTTTTCTGAGGAAATTCTATACTCTTTTCTACAGTGGCTGCCCCAGTCTGCATTCCCACCAATAGTACAGTAGGGTTCCCTTTTCTCAGTATCCTATCCAATACTGTTGTTTGTTGATTTGTTTATTGTGACCATTTTAACTGCTGTTAGGTTGTATCTCATTGTGGTCTTAATTTGCATCTCTCTGATGGCTAATGATGCTGAGCATCCTTTCATATGTCTCTGGGCCCTCTGTCCTTCTTGGAGAAGTGTCTACTCAGGTTCTTTGTCCATTTCTTAATTGTTTGTTTTTTTGTTTTTTTTGTTTTTGTCTTCCTGGAGTGGAGTTGTGTGAGATCTTTATGTATTTTGGAGACCAAACCCTTGTCTGAGGTATCATTGGCAAATATATTTTCCCCATACAATTGGTTCCCTTTTTAATTTACTGCTGTTTTCTTTTGCCATGCAGAAGCTTTTTTATTTTGATGACCATTTGTTTATTCTTCTCTTAAGTCCCTTGCTCTAGGGGACATATCAGTGAAAATATTGCTGTGTGGAATATCTGAAATTTTTCTGCCTATATTCTCCTCTAGGACTTGGTGGATAAAAGACCTAAATATTCTTATATTTAGGTTGTGAAATATTACATTTAGGATTATTGTATTCTTTGTTTATGCTGTCATTATCTAATGTTGATATTATGGTTTTCTAATTATAATTGGAGATAGTAATCAAATAATACTCTAAGGGTAAGCACTGTCCTGGTGTTGATATGCATCAAGCTTATCTACAATTTGTGCAATTAATATGGATGTTCTGAATACTGACCATTAGTTTGGTAATTACTAAATCCTATAATTACCTTTATTAAGGATACTATGAAGAATGAGTTGTTAGATTTTATAATTGTTTTTTATTAGATATTAACAAAAATTTTCAACAAATTTTATCACAATGGTCATAAGCATTTCACTTAATCAACATTTTATTGGGTTCTATAAAAATTACTGTATCAGTCTACATTAGGCTTACTAACAGTTATGGACAAGCCCCTAAGAATACTTAAAAGTATTGAACAGCTTCTCATGTTAATTGTGTTTCCTAGATCTGAACATACAAAATTCTAGCTCTAACTCTTTGAATTACTACATCATATTTTTGATACATATAAACCCTCTGCATGTAAAATAAAATTACTTTGACCTGTTTTATATCACTTCATTTGAAAATATACTGAGGAAACATATTAGTAAGATTGGGTGTAGGAGCTCCAGTTGTGCAATTGGTTAGCTCGAGGTACTTATATGATTGGGTGTACCTGGTATTTATCCACCTGTCTACAAATCTATCCATTCATTGTATCCCTCTCCCCCCAAATTATTCAATGTTGGCCCTATGTTATACATCATGTGGGGCAATGGTTATGTAAGTATAAATAACACACATTGTCTTTTTCTTCAGGTAATTCAAAGACCAGTGATGAAGCAGATACATAAACAAATTCTTATAATGCTATGGAGTAAGTGCCATACTTTAGGTGACTGTAGAAGTTATTTTGCCCAGACTAGTCCTAGATTATATCTGTTGTCCTAATATAATTATTAATAGCAACTTCTCTGAATTTAATAAAAGATTTGACTTGGATGATAAAATATCCTACCTATCTATAGTATCAAAAATGTCATAAAATCAAAATTGAGGGAAAGATAGATTAACATTTTGGAATAGAATAACCTTTATCTTCTAATTTTTTTCTCTGTATTTTTCATTGTACTTACTAAATGTTGTTTCTTTTGCTACAACATCTTAGACCCAGGTTGATTCAGTAATAATCTTATTAACCAACTGTCTTCAAACTTTGTTTTCTCTTCCCTGAAGGTCTGGGATTCATCAGAGTCAGGATTTAATCACACAGTCTCAGGCCAGGCATACACGTTCCATTTGTTGCTTGGCTCTGTCAATGCACATAAATCTATCCTGACTTAATACTGCTTTGTATCTGAGGCAAATATCCACAAAGGAGTCTCAGATCATTATAATAGGCTCTCAGCTGAGATCATCAGATACATCTGACTGTGGGTCCTTGGTTGCTATCCAGACCCAGGTTCCTGAAATACAACTCTCAACACCCAACTCCTTAGGCTTATGGGAAGTTTAATATAACGCATGAAATATTTTAATTTTTCTTTATATCTTTTCATTTTTACTTGCAGTAATTCAGAGGAGATAAACAACCACTTTTAAACTTTCAGAATTTTTCAATAAAATCAAAAGATGAATTTTAAGATGTCCTTAAGAAGTAGGGACTGAACAGGACTTTGTAATCCAGGACTTTTCCTGGACAACATCTACAGTCAGACAAAGCAGGTAGGGACAAAAATACAATTTTAGGGATTGGAAGTCCTCCCATAATGTGCATGAAATACCAGTGTTAATACTTTAGTAGTTTTGTTTTTTAATTAATAATTACTCTATTCACTTGATACATATTTTTATTTTTGTGAGTTGTGTATACTATATTTGATTTTTGAATAGGTAATACATATACAAGGTAGAAAATTCAAACATTATATAGAAGTATTTGGCAAACAGTCTTCTATCTACCTCTGATCCCAGCCAAGTGATTTTTCCTACTATAGGAAAACAATATTTTTTCTCCTTTATATATTTTTTCTAAAATATTGAATACATTTACAGTCAAATACAAACATAGTGTGAAATTCTCTTATGGTTTCCTCAAATAACAATGTGGTTTTATTTATTAATTTACATATATATATATACATGCTTGCTTTATTAGGAAATTAGTCTGGATAAGATTATTATTTCCATGTAGATTTTCAACATACTTTATTAAATAATCCAAATTTCCCCTTTGAATTTACCTTCCAACTTTATCATATGCTAAGTTATTGTCTGTATTTAGACCTGTGTCTACAGTTTCAATACTGTCTCTTAGATTTACCTTTATTTTACATGAACAAAACTAATATTTTAGTTATTTAACACTTACATGTTTTAATATTTACTTCAGCTAATTATCTCTCAATATTCTTCCCTTTTATTTTGTTCCTTGAGTATTCTTGTTTTCATATTACCCTGGCATTACCTTACATCTGCTTTTGGTATTTTGTTACAATCATGTTAAATTTAAACATTATTTAATATAAAGCTTTTATTTTTATAATGTTGGCTATTACCATTAAGAAGAATATCTGATGTGAGTTTCCATTAATCTTACTTTGAGTCTCTCAGGAAAGCACCCATGTTTTACTGCTTATAGGTCTTACATATTTATTTTTTAATTTATTGTTGTTCAGTTACAGTTGTCCTGCCATTTTCCCCATTGCTCAACCCTGCCCTGTCACCCCCACACCCACAGTCAACCCCCCCCATTGTCCATGCACGTGAGCCCTGTGTTCTTGTTCCTTTGCTTGCCCCTTCCCTTTCTTTCCCCCATTATTCCCCTCCACCCTTCCTTCTGGTCACTGTCAGTTGGGTCTTATATATTTCTTAATGCATTTATTTCTAATATATTTCAACATTGAAAATAGATGTTTATTATATCTTCTAAACTATTGTTGTTTTAATAAATAATGTTATAGATATCTGTGCATCAAAATTACACACTTGGTGCAATTTTATCGATTTATTTTTAATAGTTCTATTTTTCATATAAAATTTTAGTGTCCTATAAAACAGATAATTCCATACTGCTCTCCTATCCCTGCTTTGGAAGGCAGCTATGCTCACCACTGTACCACCAATGCTGCACTCCTTTCCCTGCTTTGTAACTGCAACGATAGTCCCCTAAGAACAATGCCAAGAACATTTTATTTTGCTTCCAATTTTGGAGGGTATGTTGTCAGTGTTTCTCCAATATTCATGCTGCTGGCTTTGGAGTAAAGTTTATAATTTTTCTATGCATATATTTTTATTAAGATTTTTGAAATCAATAATGGATGATTAATATTACCAATTTTTGTTAATAATTTGAGAATTGCTTTTCCTCTCTTTTATTTAGTAATATGTTTAATTATTCTAAGTAGATTTCCTGTTTTTTTATTTTTTGTTTTTACCATTTTGCATTTCTAGAAAAAAATGTACTTGGTCTTACATCTTTTTAATGGGCTGCTGGTTTCTCTTTATAAATATTTTACTTAGAATTTACCACCAATTGTCATGGTGAGATTTGTCTACATTATTTTTCTTGCAATATTTGTTATTACTACTGTTGTTTCAAAATAGTTAACCCCACTCCACATAAATAATTTAAACCTTTCTTTTCCTGTGCTTTAGAAAGTTTTGAATAAAATTAACCTGTCTGGTCTTGAGACATAGTATAGATCTCTTCTTAAAACTATCTTAGCCTAGTGCTTTTGGGGGAGCAACTCTTTGATGCCTTTCTCTTTTTTATGTTTGCCTTCTCCTAATTTTTATTTTTAGAGTGATTTCAATTATTATAAATATTTACCTAGGGCCAGATAACTTTGCTTATAAATTCAGTCAAATATTTTAGGATGAAAAATATTAGTAACAAACCAACTCAGTAAATAAAGATGGTAGTAAGACTCCCCAAATCATTTTTATAAAGATATAACTTATTAATTATGTCATTAGGGTCATCTGTATCCTTAGGTTTTTTTAAAATATATTTTATTGTTTATGCTATCATAGTTTCTCCATTTTTTCCCAGTACTTCCATTCCCTCCAACAATCCTCTTCCTTGTTCATATCCAAGGGTCAAGCATATAAGTTCTTTAGCTACTCCATTTCCTATACTGTTCCTAACATCCCCCTATTTTGTACCTACCAATCTGTACTTCTTAATTTCTCCACCTTTTTCCCCATTCTCCTCCTTCCTGCTCCCAGCCGATAAACCTACAATCTCCATATGTATGATTCTGTTCCTGTTCTACTTGATTGCTTAAGTTTGTTTATTAGATTTAGCTATTGATAGTTGTGGACTTGTTGCCATTTTAATGTTCATAGTTTTGATCTTTTTCTTATATAATTCCCTTTAACATTTCATATAATAATGGCTTGGTGATAATGAACTCCTTTAGTTTTACCTTGTCTGGGAAGTACTTTATATGCCCTTCAATTCTAAATGATAGCTTTGCTGGATAGAATAATCGTGGTTATAGGTCCTTGCTTTTTATCACTTCAAATACTTTTTGCCAGTGCCATCTAGCCTGCAAAGTATCTTTTGAGAAACTAGCTGAGAGTCTTAACAGGAACTCCTTTGTAGGTAACTCTCTGCTTTCCTCTTGCTGCTTTTAAGACTCTCTCTTTATCTTTAAACTTTGGCACTTTAATTATGGTTGGCCCTCTTTGTGTTTCACTTGTTTGGGACTCTCTGTGCTCCCAGGACTTGTATGTCTATTTCTTTCACCAAATTGGGGAAGTTTTCTTTCATTGTTTTTTCCAATAAGTTTTCAATTTCTTGTTCTTCCTCTTCTCCTTCTGGCACCCCTGTGATTTGTATGTTGGTACATTTGGAGATGTCCCAAAGGCTTTTTATTCTATCCTCATTTTTTAAAATTCTTTTTTCTTTTGCTGTTCTGATTAAATGCTTTTTCTTCCTTATGTTCTAAATTGTTGGTTTGATTCTTGGCTTCATCCCCTCCATTGTTGATCCCCTATAGATTTTTCTTTATTTCACTTAATATATCCTTCATTTCTGCCTGGATTTTTTTTATGCTGTTGAAGTACCCAATGATTTTCTTTTGAGCATCCTGATAACCTGTGTTTTCAACTCTGCATCTAGTAGGTTGCTTATCTTCATTTAATTTAGTTCTTTACCTGGAGTTTTGTTCTCTTATTTCATTTGGGTCTTGTTTCTATGTCTCTCCATTTTTTTTCAGCCTCTGTGTTTGTCTGTGTATTATGTGGAGCTGCTTTGACTCCCTGTCTTAGTAGTGTGGCCTACTGTAGAAAAGACACCTTTAAATTGTGTGGGGCAGAGCCCTAGATAATTGCCAGGGCATGTCAACCCCTTTCACACATTTGTGGCTCTGTGTGGGGGAGGGCTCAGAGAGGACAGTGCTGCTGCCTGGCCTCTGGAGATTGCCTGGGAGAAAGCTGTCTTCTGGCACTTGCCCTGTTGCCAGTCACTGCACTTTCTCCCTTCCTCCCTGTATGTCACATGTGCCCTTCCAGCTAAATCCCAGAGGGTATGGATCTGTGTAAGTCCTGAGATCTTTGCATGCCCTTTAAGAGGAGTATCCTGAAGAACTTGCAGTTTTTTCCATGGCCACAGCCCCCACTGCTTTTTTATAGCTAGGGGTTATGGGGACTTATCTCCCTGGCACTGGAATGCTGGGCTAGTCAGTCTGGTCTGGGGCTGGGATCTCTCACTCCCTAGGTATCCCTCCCAATTTTTATCCATCGTTCATAAATGTGAGACTGCTCATTCTGCCCCATCTCCATGCCACTCCAGGTCTCCACACCTCTCCACCTCTCTGTACCCCTCCACATCTCCACCCCTTCTACCCATCTGGATAAATGTGGCTTTTTAAAATCCTTGGTTGCTGGACTTCCATACATCTTAATTTTACGACAAATCTGGGTGATACTTGTTTTGTAGTTTAGGTGTACTTTTTGCTGTAGTTGTGTGTGGAGGTGAAACATCTTTACCTATGTCTACTCTTGACTAGAAGTCCTCCTTAGGTTTTTTAATAAATATCCCTTTCATCTTTCATAGACTAAGATTAGTGAATTAAAGTATTTTGTTAACTGATTTCTCTTTAGTTATCATATTTTTAAACTTTTATAGTATTTGCCTTATGACTGTACTTATTTGATAACCATGCCTCTTATGTTTTCATCATAAATTTCACCCTTAAATTGCTAAAAGTACACTTTATGATTTATTTGCTGTCTTTTAAATGAATTTGTCTCTATGTTATATAAAGGTCATGTCCACTGTTCTTTTTTGTTTATTTTTTTTACATTTTACTAACCTTTCTTTGTGAATATTCTTATTTATTTTCCAATACAGTTTGTTTTTTATTGTGTTTTATAAACAATATTAAACACTTTTTTTTCATTTGTAAGGTAATGTGAATGGCATATTCTTTTGCTAAGTGAATATAATCCATTTGCATTTATTAATATGGTATATTAATATATATCATATTAATAAATAGTTTGAGTAAACTCAAATTATTTTGTGATCTGTTTTCCATTTTGATAGCTTGTACAAGTGTTTGGTCTGACACTTTCTTGATTTTGTTTTTAATTTATAGTTCCCCTGATATATTTATTTTTTCCATAGCTATTATTTTTATAACTATAAAATTATATAATTCCTTCATGGTCTATTTATTTGGTAATATTTATTAATTCTTTATCACATCACATATCTTGTTTGTCCCTCTAGATCCAGTTTCTATATTTTTACTCCTCTTTGATCCAGAAGTCTGACCCTTATGGACCATATCCATACATTCCCACGATCTCTGGTTTCTTTCGGGATCAGTCAATAATGAACTCTGGCAGGAAATAGGATGGTAGAAGGAGAAAGGCTGTGTCTTTTGACCTACCATCACTGTCTCTCTCCTCTTACAGTTACTGATTCTACAAAACTCTCTGTACTGCTTCCCTCATTCTTTCTGGCCTATGAATAGTAACTATGGAAACATAATTCTTGCTTTATTTCTTATTATTTCTCTAAAATTTGAAATTTGTACAGTATTCCTTTGAAAATAAGCCTACCTCAAATTTTACTGTTTTCATCATACCACCTCTTTTCTGCTGGGCCCCTGATTGATATTTCTATTATAAACTATGATAAAAATAAACAAATTCAAATTCATTTTCTCTTCTCTCTTTCACTTTCCTCAATGTTAGATTTAACCAATTATGATTTTTTAAAATATATGTTACATTGCTATTAAGTATGGCTATGTTATATTACTTAAACAATCACCTTATAAATTCTGATTATCTGATATTAAAAATGAAGAACTCTATACATTTATGCTACCACTTATATTAATTCCCCATCCAAAATTCAAAATATTTGTTATGCTTTCTACATAAGCAAACCACATATTTATACACTATTTTAAGTTATATATTTATATACGCTTTTAATAAACTAATCACCATATTTTAGTACCTTAAAGTTTTATTGAATGAATTTAATGCTTACTGACAGATGTTTTACCCTACTTTTATAATTCTCTTTTGGTTGACTGGAGTTCCACCTTTAGTACATTTCTTTAATTACTGTTTAAAAGAGTTTCCAGATAAAATAAAAGACATCTAGTTAAATTTTGAACTTTAGATAAACAACAATTTTTTTAGTATAAATATGTCTCAAGTATTGCATGAGACATTTTTATTTGCTAAATCTGGCAGCCTTATGTCTGGCAAATAGCTACTGTGTAACATTCTCAGTAAGTGTTAGCTACTTGTATAATTTAGAGTCTGTGAAAGCCTATGTTTTGATGGCAGTTATTTAGGTTCAGCTTTTTTTTTCTGGAACACAGGGTATACTTCCAACATATTATTTAAATTTCCTATTATCTCCAGGATTATTTTCTTGAATTATGTACTTGTTGAGTACTAAGTAGATTAAACATGGCTATATATTCTTTTCCACCCTCCACCAGAATTGAGTGGTGGAAATATTACTTCCTGTGTTGGACTTTGACCAACAGCATTAGATGGAGTGATTTTGTAAACCTTATGAGGTGAGGTCTCATGAGATCTTCCAACTTCTGCTTTCACCCCTCTTGGAACACTGTCTCTGTGAAGGCAGTTATTATGAATAAGTCAGACTATCCTGGGATGAACCCCACATTAGCTATGTAGTTGGATAGGCCAAGGATAAGAACCAAATGTATTTGGAATTTCTATTCTAGCTCGGATACTAGCCAACTGCATTCAACAAGACAAAGAGCAAAAGAACTGTCCAGCACAGCCCTTTCTCATACAAGTTAGAATCTAAACAACTTAAATGGTTCTTTTTTAAAGTCACTACATTTTATGGTAGCATGTTTTGTATAAATGAAATTATTATATAATGTTTTCAAGATTTTGAATACTCAGTTTTATAAATATATTCTTTTTATGTTGTTGACTTCTAGCATTTTCTATTTATTTCTTCAAAGTATTTCTGTATGTAATATTATTGTTTTATTTTATTCACCTTAATTTTTTTTATTTCTGTAAGTTGTGATCATTATTGTGTTTTTAGCATTGTCTCTGATTCTTGTAGTCTTTTCAAATTTACCTTAATTTCTGTAATGGTTTTATTGCATATTTATCTTACACTTCTATTCTAATGCTGCCTACTTACTCTTAAGCTCTTCCTGATGTTTCCAATAACTTCCCTGGACTTTTCTGCACTTTGTGACCTTAGGCTTTGTTTCAAGGGAAGCCATGACTTAGTTGATTTCAAAAAAATCATGGTAAATTTGGCCACAATTTTTTTCTTTGCTCCCTATTGATTAGTCATTTAAATCACAGATGAGTACTTCCTCCTACTTTGTATCAGCTATTTCTTAAATGTTTGTTCAAAGGAAGGTTAGTTTGCTAAGATTTATTTTCAAGTTTATGTGTGAATTTACATGGTCTTTACCTCTTGCCATTTAATGGTGATAGGTACTTCTGGGATATTTTTTAATGTATTTGTTTCCTTATCCCTTGAAGTCACTGTAGCATGTTAATGTACTTTATGAAAATGTGGCTATTCTGTCTAGGTTTTATTTAGCCATATGTCCTGTTCATTTCAGAGTGTGAAGTAATCCAAGAAAAGTTCAGATTCCAAACTATGTACCCTATTCCTGCTCTTCCCAGGAAAGATTATAGGATTCATGCCTTATGATGAATCTTTCACCTATGAGAAATGTAGGTTTCTGGTTTGTCTAATATTGGCAGGCTCAGTGTTTCCTCTGCTCATTCTTTTAAGAAAATCTCTGCTTGTTTTCCACTGCATGTGGATATACTTCCTCCTTTATAAGTCTTTTAGGTTTTTCTCTGTGTCTTTGTTACATAGCTAGTAGAGAGTGTAATTTTAAAAAATTATTATTGTTGCCTTTGGACAATTCCAAAAGAAGTAGAGGTTTTCAAATTAAAATAGTCCCCACCCTTAACTGCAGTGTCATTTTCTGCAGTTTCAGTTATCCGCAGTCACTTATTGTTCAAAAATATTAAATAGAAATTCCAGAAACAGTTAATAACATTTAAATCACATTCCATTCTCAGTAGCACGATGAAACCTCCCACTATTCCTCTTCATCCCATCCAGGGAAATGAACCAACACTGCGCCCAGAAATCCACACTGTATGTATATTACAACAAAATATTTTGAGAGTGAATGACCATGTTCCCATAATGTGTATTGCATTATGTTTTTAGCTCTGTTCTATTTTATTATGAGTTACTATTTTTAATCCCTTACTGTGCTTAATGTATAAATTAAACTTTATCATAGGTATGCATGTATAGGGGAAAAACATAGTATATGTAAAATAAGGTTCCATCCACAGTTTCAGGCATCTACTGGGGGTCTAGGTACATGCCCCCTTTGGATAAGAGAAAGACTACTGTATAATCAATATCTTCAATTGAGAATCTCCATAGAAGCTTTGAAATTTGTCATGTTTCATACTTGTTTTTGATATAAAAGTGTACATAAAGTATAAAATGGTGACTAATTTTAAAAACAATCTAACACTATCAAACATCAACATGAGAAAGACACAAAAGTGAAAGTACTTGTGGCTGCTCCATGAACAGACTCTTCTCCATCCTCCCATCCCTTTCCTTCTGAGGCTATGTCGTTGTTACAGGACATTTTGGAATTTTGCCTGTTTTTTTTTTTCACCTTGTATAAATGAATGTATAAGACACATTTTTGGGTGATATTTTCATGCCTTGTTATACCTTTGAGAATCACCCAAAATGACATGTCATTTTTTAATTCTTTTTTATTGCCACATTTTATTTCTCTGTATGAATGCAAAACTCTATACCTATCCTGTTCTTGATAGGCATTGGATTGCCTCCAGTTTTAGGTGTTGTGAATAGTACAGATATGAATAGGTCTTCAGGAGCACATAAACGTTTGTCCAAGGAATGCACATAGGCATGAAATTGTTAACTTAAAGTTAGGCCTATCTTTATGTATGTGAGGTAATCTCAAATACTTTTTCAAAGGTTTTTCCAATTTATTTTACTATAAATAGTACATGAGAATTCCTGTTGTTCTACAACTTGGCCAGGCCATATCTTATCTAAATTGACTTATTGCCAATATGTTGGATATCAATGTTATTTTAATTTAAGGTTGAGCAATGTATGTGTGTGTATGTATGTGTGTATACAACATTAACATTTCCTCATTTCATAATTCTTCTTTCTGTCTTTTTTTAACTTATGTGTAAAATTCCTATATATGTTATATTTACTAATACATTGTAAGTTATGTGATTTTTGAAAATGTTCTTCATATCTTTATACTCACTATATTTTGGTAAAAATGCATTTTTAACTTTAATATGGTCAAATTTGACAATATTTTTATATTGTAATATTTGTAAAGAAAATATTCCCTAAACCAAAATGTAAAAATATCCAAAGAAGGGTAGGACCGAGGGTGACAGGTGGCAGTGGGTGGGGCAGGGGACAGTGTGGAGGGGAAATGGAGATGACCATACTCGAACAACACCAAAAAAACTCAGAAAAAGATATCTTTCTTTTAAAAGATTTTATTTATTTATTTTTTTTAGAGAGGGGGAGGGAAGGAGAAAGAGAGGGAATGAAACATCAAAGAATGGATGGTTGACTTTCACACCCCACTACTGGGGACCTGTCCCAAAACCCAGGCATGTGCCCAGACTGGGAATTGAACCACTGACCCATTGGTTCTCAGGCCCATGCTCAATCCACTGAGCTACACCATCCAGGGCAGAAAAAATAGTATTTATTTATTTATTTATATTTATATTATTTATATGTATATAAATATATTTTATTTATTTTTAATAAGTTACTTAACTGTTGTCCAATTACAGTTGTCTGCATTTTCTCCCCACTATTACCCCTCACCCCAGCCAAACCCACCTCCCTCCCTTGTTTCCACCCTCCCCCTTGGTTTTGTCCATGTGTCCTTTATAGTAGTTCCTGAAAACCCTTCTCCCACTGTCCCCTCTCCTCTCCCCTCTGGATATTGTTAGATTATTCTTAGTTTCAATGACTCTGGTTATATTTTGTCTGCTCTTTTCTTTTGTTGATTATTGTAGGAAACTGGTTTGTTTTGGCCTGGCAAATGTGATTCAGCTCTGTATGGAAAACCTACAGAAGCGAAATGGTGGGCAGGAGCCAGACCTTCAAACCGAGTTTTCCTGTGGGAATCAGGCTTAGAAAATGCATACAGACTGTTATGGCTTGCTCTTGCTAAAACTCCATCACCCTGGTCTAAAATAACGTGTATTGTCTATCTTCAAGGTAATTTTCAAAGCCTGTATGAGTTCTCCCAGTGATAGAGCTAATCAGCTCATTGCCATTCCCCTCTGCATGTTGTTTTCATTTTCTTGATTGTACCTAAAATGTACACAATAATACTCTATTTAATAGACAATAAATATTTCTCTGATGTAAGACCCAAGGAAAACAATAAAAGCTTCTCTAGGCAAGGGTCGAGGCGCTCCCCTCTCGAGGGAGTAGTCGTGCTGTTCCCTTTTTCTCCACAGGGTTGTTGTCACCTATGCATTTATTCTTGTCACTGGCCACAACAGGTAGACTCTGCTGGCCAGGATCCACCACAGATTATGTCCCAGTTAAAGGTGAGATCATATGGTATTTTTCCCTCACCGCCTGGCTGATTTCTCTTAGCATAATACTCTTCAGTTCCCTCCAAGCTGTGCAAAGGGTAGAAGCTCCTTTTTTTTCTCTCTGCTGGCTAGAATTCCATTGTGTAAATTTACCATAGTTTTTTGATCCACTCATTTGCTGATGGGCACTTAGGTTGCTATCAACACTTGGCTATTATAAATTGAGCTGCTATGAACATTGGGGTGCATAGGTTCTTTTGGATTGGTGTTTCAGGGTTCTTAGGATATAATCCTAGCAGTGGAATTGCTGGGTCAAAAGGCAGTTTCATTTTTAGTTTTCTTAGAAAACTCCATGCTGTTTTCCACAGTGGCTGCAGCAGTCTGCATTCCCACCAACAGTACACTGGGGTTCCCTTTTCTCTGCATCCTACCAACACTTGTATGTTGATTTGTTTGTGTTGGCCATTTTGACTTGTGTGAGGTGGTATCTCATTGTGGTTTTAATTTGCATCTCTCGGATAGCAAGTGATGCTGAGCATCTTTTCATATGTCTCTGGGCCCTCTGTATATCCTCCTTGGAGAAGTATCTGTTCAAGTCTTTTTCCCATTTTTAATTGTTTTTTTTTTTTTGTCTTCCTGAAGTGGTCTTGTGAGTTCTTTATATATTTTGGAGATCAGACCCTTGTCCAAGGTATCATTGACAAATATGTTTTCCCATATAGTTGGTTCTCTTTTCATTTTACTGCCATTTTCTTTAGCCATGCATAAACTTTTTAATTTGATGAGATCCCATTTGTTTATTTTTTCCTTTGTGTCCCTTGCTTTAGGGAACGTATAAGTGAAGATGTTGCTGCATGGAATATGTGAGATTTTCCTACTGATGTTTTCTTCTAGGGCTTTTATGGTGTCGTGGCTTATATTTAAGTATTTTATCCACCTTGAATTTATTTTTGTGAATAGTATAAGTTGGTGATTGAGTTTCATTTTTTTTGGCATGTAGCTACCCAGATCTCCAAACACCATAAGGGGCTATTTTTACTCTATTTTATGCTTTGAAGGGGCTATTTTTACTCTATTTTATGCTTTTTCCCCCTTTGTCAAATATTAATTGACCATAGAGGGTTAGGTTTATTTCTGGGCTCTCTGTTCTGTTCCATTGGTCTATGTGCCTGTTTTTATGCCAGTACCAGGCTGTTTTGGTTACAGTGGCCTTGTAATACAGTTTGATATCAGATATTGTGATCCCTCCTGCTTTGTTCTTCTTTCTCAGAATTGCTGCAGCTATTTTGGGTCCTTTATGGTTCCATATAAATTTCTGAAATGTGTGTTCTATATCTGTGAAATATGTCATTAGTACTTTAATAGGGATTGCATTGAATCTATAAATCTCTTTGGTTAGTATGGCCAGTTTGATGATGTTAATTCTTCTAGTCCATGAGCATGGTATGTGCTTCCATTTGTTTGTGTCTTCCTTACTTTCTTTCTTCAGTGTTGTATAGCTTTCTGAGTACAGGTTTTTTACCTCCTTGGTTACATTTATCCCAGGTACTTTATTTTTCTTGTTTTTATATCAAATGTGATTTTTTCCTGATTTCTGTTTCTGATATTTCCTTGTTTGTGTACAAAAATACCTTTGATTTCTGAGTATTGACTTTGTATACTGCTGTTTTGCCAAATTCATTTATTACATCTAGTAGTCTTTTGGTGGACTCTAGAGGATTTTCTACGGACGCTATCATGTCATCTGCAAACAATAACAGTTTTACTCCCTCCTTTCCAATTTGGATGCCTTTTATTTCTTTTTCTTATCTGACTGCTGTGGCTAGGACTTCCAGTACTATGAATAGGAATGGTGAAAGTGGGTATACTTGTCTTGTTCCTGATCTTAGTGGGAAAGCTCTAAGTTTTTAGTTCATTGAGTGTGATGTTGGCTATAGTTCTCTCATATATGGCTTTTATTATGTTGAGGAATGCTCCCTCTATTCCCATTTTGTTGAGTGTTATGATTACAAATAGGTGCTGTATCTTATCAAATGCTTTTTCTACATCTATTCATATGACCATGTGATTTTTCTTTCATTTTATTTATGTTGTATATTATGTTTATTGATTTGTGAATATTGTTCCATCTTTGCATCCCCGGAATGAATCCCACTTGATCATGGTCTATAAGCTTTTTAACGTATTGCTGAATGTGGTTTGCCAATATTTTGTTGAGGATTTTAGCATTTATGTTCATCAGTAATATTGGCATAAAGTAGAAAAAAGATATCTTATAAATGTTTGCAAAAGCTACATAGTTTCCCTTAATAATAATCGAGGTGATTATTATGTCATTTACCTCGAATTGATCTTTGTATGGCTTGAGGTAGGGATTTCCTTAATTATTTTTTCTGCAAAGAAAACAGTTTTCCCAGCAACAAGATTTAAGAGCATACATTTTCCGAGTAATCAATAATTATTATTTTGTTTTATATCAAATATCCATACAAATATTAGTCTATTTCTGAGATCTCTATTTTCTTCTTTAATCAATTTCTATCATCAATTAATATCACACTGTCTTAAAAAATGAAGTTAGAACATGTCCACACCTTTAAAAATACTTTAGTTACATTAATTGGGGTGGCAGTCATTAATAAGATTACATACTTATCTAGGCATAGCTTGTCCATAATTGACTTTTAACAATATAAATTTTTAAAATTTTAGGCCAGGTGTTGAAAGACAAATACCATATGATCTCACCTTTAACAAGAAGCTAAACAACAAAACAAACAAGCAAGCAGAAAAAAAAAAACAAAGCCACTGAAATAGAGAACAAGGGGACAGTGACCAGGGGAAGAGGGAAGGGAATTTAAAGGGAAAAAGGGGAAGGGATTTGGAGGAACAAATATGAAGGACACAGGGACGAGAACTAAGGGGGCTGGAAATGGGAGGAAGGTGGGGAACATGGGGTGGAGGGGTGCTGGGATGGGAGAAATAGACAAAAAAACTGTACTTGAAAAATAACTAAATAAAATTTTTAAAAAGCCAATTTTAATTGGCTCTTAATCATATTTTAATTATAATTTTATACAGAGACTTTTGAGATTACATCTACGTAATAAACTAATTTAGGAAAAAATGATAATTGTATAATAATATGTTTTGATATCTAAATGTTACATATAACTTTATGTCTCATTTAATATCTTTCTAAATTTCATAATTATTTTTAGTGTATTTGCTGATTTGTGGTTTTATATATACTTCACTCCTTACCATGTTTAGCTGCAATTGGAGGATATGATAGGGAACTTTCAAATCTATATCCACATTATTATTCCATTAATAATAAGGGTATGAAAAGAGGTGAGGAGTCATTGTTTCATATATTTCCTTTAAGACCAACTATGTATAGATGAAGGAAAGTAACTGTAATTATGTCCTTGGATCAGGGTGTGGACATAAAAATAACAATCTACCCATTAAATCCCACTATACATACAAATTATAAAATAATCCAGGAGGTAAAGGAGAAGGTTATAGAAAGGGGACAGGAAGATACACAACTAATGGATTTGCTAAGATTCACATGGCATAAGAATGGTAACCATACCAAAGGACAACACAATGAAAGGAAATTACAGACCAATTATCTCTGATGAATATAGGTGGAAAAAATCTTAAACAAAATACTATCGAATTAAATAGTAATGCATTAAAAAGATAAGACATCACTATCAAGTGGAGTTCTTTCCAGGGATGCAAGAGTGGTTCAGCATATACAAATCAATTTACATGATATACCACATTAACAAAATAAAGAATAAAAAATTATATGATTATATCAATGGATACAGAAAAGCATTTTGAAAAGATACATCTATTTACTATTGAAACACTTAATATAAGAGGTAGAGAAAGAAAGTATCTCAACATAATATAAAGGCTACATATGACAAACCCTCAGCTAATATGATACTGAACAGTGAAAATCTAAAGGCTTTTCCTTTAAGATAAGAAGCAAGACAATGATGCCTATTCTTACCACTGTTATTCAAAATAGTACTGGAGTGTTAGAGCAATCAGGAAAGAGGAAGAAATTAAAAAAACATGCAAATTGGAAATGAAGAACTAAATTGTCACTTTTGCAGGTGACATAATTCTATGTATAGGAAACCATAAAAACTCCACCCCAAAACTGTGAAGCAATAAACAAATACAGTAAAGTTGCAGGTTAATCAGTCTACAAAAATCCATTGTGTTTTTATGTATTAGCAATGAACTATTAGAAAAAGAAGAAAATAATTTTAATTGAAAGTACAACAAAAAGAATAAAATACCTAGGAATAAACTTAGCAAAGTATGTGAAGAACATATACCCTGAAAACTACAAGACATTTTTGAAAGAAATTGAGGAAGACCCAAAGAAACAAAAAACTATTCTGTGTTTATGAACTGGAAGAATCAACATAGTTAAAAGGACCATATTACCTTAAGGAATGTAAAGATTTAATACAATCTCCATTCAAATTCCAATGAAATTTTTTGAAGACATAGAAATAGGCAAAAGATGGGGGTGGGGAGGAGTGGGACATCTGTCCTGATGTCAACAATAAGAATAAAGTTTAAAAATATTTTTAAAAGTAAATAAAATAAATAATGGAGGAATAAGTTTCAAAAATATATGGAACCACAAAAAAACCCTAATAGCCAAAGCAATCCTGAGACAGAACAAAGCTGAGGTATCACATTCTCTGACTTCAAATTATACTGCAAAGCAATATTAATTAAAGTGGTATGGCACTGGCACAAAGACAGACCAATGAAACAGACTTGATAGCCCAGAAATAAGCCCACATAAATATGGCAAATTAATTATCAACAAAGGAATCAATACAAAGAAGAAGTGAAAGTCTCTTCAATAAGTGGTGTTGGGAAAATTCAAAAGCCATGTGCTGAAGTATGAATCTAAACTGCTATTTCATATTACAGTCAAATTTTGGTCTCAAGCCTCTCCCATTTTGAACAATTTGGTTCTCAACCAAGTTGTTTACAGAAAAAATGTCTTGATTGTCAAACAAAACTTCAGTTCTTGACCCAACAACACTTTCACGCTGATAGTTGTATTTCTAAAGAGAAAAAATGTTTTAGCTTTTGAATAAATCGCTTCTTGAACTGTCTGCTAAAGTT
The DNA here is from genome assembly GCF_021234435.1 of Artibeus jamaicensis. Classification (NCBI taxonomy): domain Eukaryota; kingdom Metazoa; phylum Chordata; class Mammalia; order Chiroptera; family Phyllostomidae; genus Artibeus; species Artibeus jamaicensis. The sequence continues at coordinate 23,921,989 of NW_026521883.1, forward strand.
CAAGAACCGAGTTTCCACTGTATACACAAAAATTAACTTCAACAAATTAAAGATAAATATAGTACTCACAACAATAAAATAGAACAAAATATAGGTACTTAACTTATAAGACACTGGTCTCTGAGAGGCATTTATGAATTTGACTCTAAAAGGCAAGGGGACTAAAAGCAAAAATAAATGAATGGGACTACATCAAACTAAAAACTTCTGAACAGCAAAAAAAACCACAACAAAAACAAAAAAACAAAAGGCAACTAATCAAATGAGAAGATATTTACAATAATAACTTCAATAAAGAGCGAATATCCAAAATGCAGGATGGGGCAAAAGTAGGCTTGCAGTTGTGAGGACATGAAACATAGAGTTTATTCTTGTGTTATTATTTATTAATCCTAGTATCTTTTCCATACAAACAACTGTAAACCTTCTTTTGCCCTACCATAAGGAGCTCATACAACTCAATGACAAAAAAAAAACAAAAAAAACCAATCCTATTAAAAACTGGGCAGAGGACCTGAACAGACACTTTTCCCAAAATCATAAAAATGAAAAACAGATGTGTTAGGAGATGCTCCCTAACTATAAGGGAAATGCAAGTCAAAATCTAAACGAGACACCACCCCACACCAGTTAGAATGGCTATTATCAGTAAGACAAGAAATTACACCTGTCAGAGAGGATGTAAGAAAGAGGGAACCCTCATACACTGGTGGTGGGAACATAAACGGGTACTACATTATGGGAAACAGGGTGGAGTTTCAAAAATTAAGAATGGAGCTACCATATGACTCAGCAATCCCTCTTCTGGGTATCTATTCAAAAATTTTAAAAACTTTTATCCCTGTGTTCACGGCAGCATGATTCACTATGACCAAGACATGGAAACAACCTAAGTGTCCTTCTGTGGATGATTGGATAAAGATGTGGTACACATATACAATGGAATACTACTTAACCATAAGAAAGAAATGCTTGCATTTGTGATAACATGCATGGCTTTTGAGAGTATTGTGCTAAGCAAAATAAGTCAGATGGAAAAGGACAGGAACCATATGATATCACTGACATGTGGGTTATAAGACAGAAAGCAACAAACAAATAAAATAAATAAAACAAACTCATAGTTGCAGACAGCACTATGGTTACCAGAGGGGAGTATGGTAGGAGGAGATGGGAGAGAGGAAAGGGAATCAAATGTTCGGTGACAGAAGACTAGATTTTGGGCATTGAACATACAGATGATATATTATAGAACTGTGCGTTTGAAACTTACATAATGTTAGTAACCAATGCTACCCCAATAAATTTAATTTAAAAAAATGATAGCCATCCACTTATGTTACTGATTCATAAGGATATTATATCAAGAAGTTTTGTTTGTATTAAAGAGGAGCATCTGCTTTTAGCACAGCTTTATTACTGGAAAGCTGTTTTTCTTTTTGGTCTAGTAAACACAATAATTTCTACCAGTTCTACCTCAGCCTTCTAAAAGTTTCATGAGCTGGAACCAGTAGTGGATGTGCAAATACAAATCTTCTTCTATTTCACCACAACCTCAATGAATAAATAAGAGCAAGTCAATTCAGTTGTTAACTCTAAGTACATCTAGTTAATCTTTAAAGGGCAATGTCTCCCACCATTGCATCTAGTTCGAAGTAGCAGTACATTAGGTTATAATTGGAAACTCTATTTTGAAACCTATTCATTTGGTGGGTGTTCTAAACATTATGCAGAGGATTTCCTTAAAAACAGCTTTATAAAATATTGATTATTGTTGGCTCCACTGGACCAAGGACGCTGAGCTCTCCTAACATACTATATGACTTGGTGAGGCCATTTAGTGTCTGGGTGCCTCACTTTTCCTTGTCTATGAATGAGTGATAATATTTCCTATAGCTACAGAAGAGAATTGCTACTGAAATTCAAGATTATAATAATGTACATAAGAACCATTCAAATAATGTACATTATTCTATAAATGAGATTGATAATTTGTTGAACTTAAATTTTCATATTATAAATAAGCTGTTACTGGGTAAAATGATGAGATATATACTCCAAATATCTTTTTACAAAATATGATTGTATACACTAAAATTTATAGATCTTAAATGTACTATTGGATGAATGTTGATAAATGTACATGATCCTTTAAAACCCCAATTATAGAACATTTCTATCATACTAGAATTTCTCTGTGATCCAGGGAATCTACTCCCCATTATATATTCAAGACAAATTAAATCTTCTATTCCCCAAAAAAAATCTCTGCAAGAATTTCATATAAGTGTTATTCATAGTAACTAAGAACTATAAACAATCAAGTTTCCAATAACTGAAGAATGTACAATTCAATCATGGCACATTTATATGACAAGTACTGTTCAGTAATAAAAAGGAGCTAAACATCAATACAGGCAACATGAATGAATCTCTTAAATACTGAAAGAGGCCAAACACAGAGAAATGATTCATTATGGCTAAGTCTTGAGATTCTAAAAATCAAATAGTAATGATGCACAGCACTATGGCAAAACTATTAATGCACAGAAATAAATGTTCTGAATTTCAGAAAGAAAGGGAGGGGATATCTGAACATTACTATTTCTGTTTATGTTCTCTCCACGTCAGGATCTTCTGCCATGTTTTAATGTGTTGTATTTTATGTACACTTATGCATACAGTGTTTTTCTGATGATAATTATTAACATGTTCGAGATTAGAAGAGATTAGAAAGGCTGTGCTGAATGTTAAATGCATCTTGAAAGCAAAGTACAAATAATCCCCCAACAAAATGAATAATTCAACTTATATCATCTGATCTTTTTCAAGTGTCTACAATATGCAATAAAGAACTATTATTTAGAGACTGCTACATGAATTTTGAATAATAATAATTTTATAGGGATTTCACTATACAACAGCCACCATTAATTACCAACAAGGGTATCTTGGGAATCGCTCCCATATATCCCCCCTTTCATTGTGACATGGTACAGATTTTGTCAGGTTTTACCTGACACAGTGTCTGGAATTTTTTTGTAATTTTTATGGAATGTGATGTGTCAATAAGTGTGGAGAAAAGCAACACTGCTTACTATTAGCTTGATAGATTAATGATTCCTCTGTAACTTCTATGCTCCATTTTATGCCCAAAATTTATGAAGCATCTCTGTAAAAGATAGCGATACTGATAGGGAATTATTAAAAATGTTATAAGAAAAGTAAAAAGTGATTGTGCTGCTTCCACATTTAAAAAGTTGCAATTGCATTTTTGAAACTTTGTGGATTGTTTAATAAGTTGGTAATGTTTCTACCTGACTTACAAACAATGTTGATCCATGATCATAATTTGGTTAACCAACTGAGGTCTGTCTTGTCCAGAATCTTTGTCTTTGAAGGTTTGCAAAGGATCATCTAAGGACCTCTTCTTGGGGAAACTTAGGTACACTGCATTGCTGTTTTTTAGATTAGAACCTGTTTCTCTCTCTGTTCTTTATTCTTTAAAATTTTTATATTTATTATATTTTATTTTTATTGCTAGTCTTAGCAGAAGTGAAAGTAAATGCTGATGGTTGGAGCTGACATCATCATTTTTATTTTTCACTGTGGAGACATAAAAAATAAGATAAATCTTGTACTGATATAAAAAGATTGTTTTGGGTCCATCAGCAGATGAGTGGATAAAGCAACTATGGGACATTTACACAATGGAATACTTACTACTTGACTGTGAAAAGGAAGAAAAATTTACCCACTGCAACTGTGTGGATGGACCTGGAGAACATTGTGTTAAGAGAAATAAGCCAGTCAGAGAGAAACAAATACCATGTGATCTCACTCATATGTGGAATCTAATGAGCAAACTGAACTAATAAACAACATAGAGACAGACTCATAGATGGAGGTTGTCTGCTATAGGGGGCTGTTAAGGGGTGTTTGTGATGCTTGTGCTCAGGTTCAAAATTCTTAGAAGCTGAATTTCTTCATCTTCCTTATATTTTCTCTTTTAGAATCTGAGGAGACCTTAATGCAGGTTTTGGCTTCAAAGATAAGAGAGGACTTTTTTCAATTGTGGGATGATCTGAATGACATTCCTTATACTTTTCTGTAAATATATTTTTGTTGCTAATGAGCAATTAAAAATGAAAGCATTTTCTTGGAGTGATTTGCAGGATCTTATCACTGGCATCAAATATACAAAGTGATGCTAATGAAAAGTTTAGTAAACTAACCCCCACCAATGTAGGTGCTGTATGAATCGAAGCAGTACTATCGTAGCACTTAATATCACAACATGCTGAGATGAAACACAGGTGTTAGATCTTTGTGTTTTATAGATGTCACAAACTCAAAAATAGTAACATAAATAGATTTACAAATTTCCCCTTCAGGGATCCAGGACATAAGTTAAATTTTAATTTCAGAAAACAGCAAATACATACATTTAGTATAATTATGTCAAAATATTTTTGTCTATCATGATGCTAAAATTATTTTATATGAAATCCATATTTAATTGGCTGTTCTGTATTTTTATTTGCAAAACCTGGACCTCTATAGCCCTTCCCCCAAGTTCTCCTAAGCAGGTTTTTTTTTTAAGATCTACTGATCCCTGGGATTTTATTATTCTGACTGGAGTTTGGGGTAGAAGAAACTAAATAATTAATAAAAGAGATTACATTCATTCAGAGTAGAAAGAACATGAGAATCCTTTGTGAAAGGACAACATAGAGAAGTAAGAATAAGAGGAGCATGTAGAGATGAAGTGTAGTGACAGGTGGAAGCTTTGTCAGAGTTAGAAGACAGTTTGAGAAGACAGTTTTAAAATAGAATTGGGTAAAGATTTTTAGAAAGTTTTGCCCATTGTTATACAACATTATTCCTCTTTTATTGTCTCATCAATAAGCTTCAGGAAGCACACTGTTCTACTAGAGGCTTTTTTTTGTGGGGAGGAGAGGTAAGGTATTGGTTTCAGTTTCTTTAGGTTTTGACATCAAGTTGGAATTGGTAACTGATGGCCAGTTTAATTTAGATTACATCAAAGTACAATGCACATTGATTATTCTTAAAACATGGGAACTATCTTGTCAAAAGCCAAAAATACTTCCATATGTCTTTCAATAAAACAAGAAAACTGAGTTTTGATAAATGGTTTGGAGTAGTGTGTGAAGTAAGAAATGAAGCTCTGTTTAAATGAGAGCCATAAAACAGACACACGTCAATTTCTAAATTGAGGAATTCATTCCCTGAAAGAACCTTTGGGGGTATGTTACATCTAGTCCTTACAGACATACTGGTCAGGTCAATAGTTCTGTTTCAGAGGTTCCCATTAAGTTCTTGAGTTACAGGCCCGTGTCTGACTGCCCCTAATTAAAACTGCAAAATTAGCTGTAGCTGACAATGTCATTTGATTTCCATTAACATTGATATCATTGCAATAGAGTTTTGAATTCTTGCCTTTGTGAGTATCCTTGAAGTTTCAAAGCAGACTGTAAACTAAGAAAATGACCAACAGCAGTGCCACTTTGTTAAGGCTACCAGTATAAATCAACAAATCATTTTGGATTACACAAAAGTAGAATTTATGAAAAGTAAGAGTAAACTTATTTAACAGTAAGAGGCCCAATTATAAAAGACATGAAAAAGTATCAAGAATAAACATTCATACACCCACATATCCACAGTTTTTTAAGGTTAACATTGCCACTTTAGATAGCTTTTTCATAAAAGATGTAAATTATAATATTGAACAACCTTTGGCTATCATTCCCCAAGGGCCACATCAAGATGTTGGTGTGTAGCCTTCCAACCTATGCTTTGCTTCCATATGTAACTGGTAAATTGGAAAAGCGTAAATACGTAGGATTTAATCACAAAGTATCTTCATCTGTCTCTCCTGTTCCTTTAAACTCTGCTCTTTACTAGCTAAGAATTTGGGTAGCCTCTGACATTTCTGGCTGCCCTTGGCTAATAAAGAATCATATGGATATTTAGAGGCACTGAATATTGTCTCAGTTTAGTAATTAAACGTTTGGGTCCCATGGGATCATTAGAGTCCCACGTGATAGTCAAAACTGTGAACTTTTGTTAATGTTGAAACTTCTCCCCCTCCCTCTATCTGGGGTCAAGTGCATGAGTAAAGTCTAAGGTTGGGATGGACCGGGTATGATCTGTTTATTCTCTCTCTCTGCCTTGAATTTCTACAAGTCTTTCTTGGCTTCTTAACCTTGTTTCCGAGGCCTCCAGAGCTGAAGAGTTTGAGTAGGGAGTACAAGTGAGGGGATGAAAAAAGTTCTGACTTAATGTATAAAGTTCTGTGTCAGTCAAAGTGCTGGTAGGAGACAGGCTACACATCCAAAGTAATGATTTCCAAGACTTTAATGAAGAGAATGTTTTCAGATGAAAAGTGAAACACCCCATGGCTAGTAAGGTGAAAAGCCACTACCATTCCTGAGGTTACTCATCAATACTTTGGCTTTAAGTGGAGGAATGTAGGCCCTACCAACCCAAAGCTCAGCTGGGAGGCCACAAGAGGAACAAATAAACCAAGTTCTCTTTCATCCTCCATGATGTAAATATGTATATGCTGACAGCAATGATTTGAGAATTTACTTACACTGCATCCTTGCTGACATTGGCAATGTCATTCTTTAGGAATCTGAATCTTTAGGAAAATAATTAATGGTACCAAATTATGGCTTTAATTTGCATTCCCTTTGGAAGTATATTTGTTGATAATATTTTCTTGTTCTTATTGGGCATTTGGATTTTTTTATGAAGTTCCTATTAAATACATTTGTGGAGGACGGTGAAGGCTGCAGTCAAAGCTAAGGCTGAGTGCTTGGCAAAGCCACACTTGACTGCTTGCATCTGCAAAGCAGATCCAAGCCTATGGCAACAGCAGCCAGAACCTGTGGGGGTTGAGGATAAAGTAACCACAAGCTTCAGCTGAATGTGACTGTAACTTTTGCAGAAGACATATTTATCTTGTAGATAGCCTGGGGACAACAGAACAATCTTTCCCTGCAGCATTTTCCCTAAGTCTGCAAAATTCCTTGAGCTTTATATAACCAACCCCTATAAAATAAATGCAGAGACCATGTTCAGGGTCATTATCTTTCCATCAGAGGAAAGATACAACACAACTGTTGTGTGTTGTCTTTCTTAATCTCCCATTGCCCCCACTCAGAGACATCCACTCTGCACTGGATGCAGCAACATTTGCCTATTTTTATTTGTTTTTTTAAAAAAATTCATTTGTAGAAATGCTTTACATATTCTGGATTGAGTCTTTCATTGGATACTTGAATTATAATATCTTTTCCCATTCTGTGAACTATCTTCTCAATTAAAGATGTCTTTTGATTGATTAAAAACACTTTAATTTTTATGAAGACAAAGAGTAATATATTTTTTCTCTTTGGTCGTTTTGGCTACTGTTTGAGAAATATTTGGCCTACACCAAAGTTCTGAAAATATTGTCCTAGTTTTTTCTAGAAGATTTATTATTTACCTATCACATGAAGGCCTAGATCCATCTTTTGCTCTTAGACCACATTTCTGGATTTTTGGCTCTTTTCTCATGACTGTTGCAGGTTTTGAGTTGGAGATTTCTGTAGCACCCTGCTGGGATCTATGAGAACCACAAGGAAAACTGGGAACTCACTGTCCTGCTAGTCTTCAAGTCTTAAGTTTTCACAATGGTTTGCCTTCTTTTCACCTTTCTGTGACTTTCTGTGCTTGTGCGTTAAGTCCAGATTTTTTGGTTGTTAAGAGGCAGAGCCTAGGAGGAGTGGGGCTACTTCATCTTAGCTAGAATCAAACATCCTTCTAATGGCTTTCTGTACTGGCCAAAACCTCTAGTACATCTAAACTAAATCAAGATAGTTGACATTCTTGTTTTGTTCCTGGACCTAGAAAAATTGTTCATTGTATTATTAGTGTGTTCTTTTTGCAGAAGTTTTTGTCTGATTAAGGAAACTTTCTTATATTCCACTTCCCCAGGAGTTTTTAGAATAAATAGTTTTAAAATGTATCCATTGCCTTTTGCTTTCATTGAAAGAACCATATAGTTTTTACTCTTTATTTAACTAAGGATGTCAATTACATAAGGAAGTGATTTTCAAATGCTAAGCCAAATTTGCATTTTTGGAATAAAGCAAATGTTGTCATGGTGTATTATTCTTTTATATATTACTGGATTTTATTTCATTAAGTATTTTTTATTTTATAATTATGAGAAAGGTAGCTTCTTAAGTGAATTCATTGGATTCTTAATTTTGTATCTGGTATTTTTTCTGTTCCAGAAGTTCCATGTCCTTGCAATTTTAGCTCCCTGCATATTCTTTCCATTTCTCTTTCAAAATTATCATTCTTATTTTAAAACATGTGTTATAATTTTTAATATATAGTATTCTTCTTGTTCTGCTCATTTCATCTGTTACTTCTTTTAGTTTTCATTTACATAGTCATATCTTTTGTTGACTTGATCATTTTGATTTCATTACTGACATTATATTTAGAAATTTATTGTAGAAATAATTTGATAATACAAAATGTTTTAATCTTTTATATAGGGCTTATATTTACTTCTCCATATTGTCTAGGGACATCAGTAATCTGACATTACTTCAATCAATACCCAGGAATTGAGAACATTTAAATCTTCTCTTTAAAAATAATGTATCTGTGAAAACAAACCTAGTTCTATTCCTAGTTTACTCCTTTTCCGTGTTGCAGTCTGGAAAGGTCCCAATCCGTAGTGTTGGAGTCACAAAGACTTCCATGTATTTTGAACCCTGGAATCCAAAGATATTTTTCATGCACCAAGATGTTATCAGAAGCGCTCCTCACATTCTCAGCGTGTCAAATATGCCAACAGAAAAGCTGCCCCAAGTACTGGTTTTACCTTTTTGGATTCCTGTCTTCTTCTGGAACGGTATCAGTAAAATAGTCTTTATTTTATGACTACTCAAGGATTTTATGGATCTTATATTTTTTATAGATCTTTATATCACCTATCTATCAACTATTTATCTAATTATTCTAGTTGTCCTTGGTGGGGAGATAGATCCCAATTATTTAATCTACTATTAAATAGAAAATTTGATATTCTCATTTAGGCTCCATAGTTAATAATTTTTTGAATGCCAAAATTATGATTTTTCTTTTTTCTTTTTACCACTATTTTTTACAATGAATGGGTATTACATGTGTAATAATATTTATTTAAAATAGAAATTATAAAATATTAGAATGGGAGATATCATATTTGGAAAGTAGATCATAAAATTCATGGAAAACATAAAAGTCATAGAACTCACAGTAGTCATAGGTCATATAAAATCTGAGGCCAGATTCATCATTCATCATATACTGAAGTGTTCTGATCTTAGTAATATCCAATTTAACACAAGCAATACCTTTTTTTCAGTGTATTATTTATGAAATGTGATGTGTCCAAAAGAGAGTAGAAAAGCCTTGAGTTTGCAGTTGAGATGAGGAAGAGTTGGAGAAATGGGGAATGCTTGACTGAGACCATCTATGATTTAGAAAAGGTCTCCAAATATTTGAAAATGTATTATGCTGAAGAAGAGTTAATTTAGTGCATTGTTGAAACCAGAAAAATAGGGAATAAAATAGGGACTGCCTTAAAGAGACTTGGCCTGGAGGAACAAGGAACTTAGAGCAGAAACCACAAGGAAGTTAAGAAAGAACATAGGGAGTGGAGAAGGCGGAACTACAAAACCAATGGGGCTGAACAAGTAGAGGACCACCTGTTCAAGTGTCTAGGTTAAAATTTTTCCATTACTCAAAACCCAGAAGGCTTAGGTCATGCTCGCGCCACCCACGTAGCCAGTAGCTAACAGCCACATTTGCTTCTATACAATGCTTGCTTGCTCGCGTCTATAAAAAGACTTAGCTGTAAGCGCTTAGTGCGGCTCTCCCGGCTCTCTCCTCTCTCGTTTGCAGCTCCTATGAGCACAGTGTCTCCAGACACTCTGAGGGTCTGCCCCTGCGCAGGTTAAAACTTTGGCCAATAAAATAACATTTCTGAATCCCGAGAGTTTCTGACAATTTGTCTCTCGTGTTGGTGGATGCAACATGCATGTGGCTTAAAAAAGTAAAATATGGGAAGTTAAATAAAAATAGGCAAGGATATTTGTCAAATAATCAAAAAGTTTACCAGTGTTATATAGTACAGAGAGCCATGCAAAACAGTATGACCTACCAGTGGAAGTGTAAGACCGAAGGGGGAATGGCTACTTCTCAAGCACCCCTTAAGTGAGTATGCCCATTACAAATCTAGAATATTGCTAATTTTTTTATTTCTAGGATTTTTCTGGCAGCAACATATAGAATACATTTTAGGAGTGAAAATTTAAGATCAAATATGCTAAATAATCTAAACACTAAATTATGTCATACCTCAGCATGACTGTTGACAATAAAAATGGGCAGGACATGGAAACCAAAAGGACTCTCAGAAAAGGGTCAAATGGTTAGGTCTCATACCAGATATAAAAGATGAAACAGAAGAGTATAATCAGAATACCTTTTAATGTGTCTTAATACTAAGAACAATGTAGGATTAAGTGGAATGATATTATATGAAATCTCACATTATAAATTGTACACAATTTTACAATATTTGTTCTTACATAAGTTTTTGTATAAATTTTCACTCTATAATTTCTAAAATGTTTTTTCTGAGATGTAGTCATTTGTTCTAAAATTTCTTCTACCTCTATAGTCTGTCTTGCTGAAAAATTGCAGCAACCCATGTGTGAATAATAAAAATGTTTCATTATTTCTGCCTAATACAATTTTTAGCTTTCCCAATGTTAGGTAGGTTCAGGCTCATTATCCACCCTGGATTACTGCTGACATAATAGTATTACTGTAGTATGGAATTCTTACAGAATGGTATAATACTCATGTCTTGTAAGATAGTAATTTTTATTATAACTTCTATTATTTAAATTATACAAGAAACTTGAGTTATACCAGGAAACAGGGTCATCTAATTCAAAGTTTGTATGATTGTCTTTGCATTGTTGTGGTAGGTAGAATAATAGGTACTCAAAGATTTCCACATCTTAATCACCAGAACCTGTGAATATTTATTTTACATGGCATAAGGGACTCTGTACAGGTGATTAAGTTAAAGACCCAAGTATGGGGTAATTCTCTAGGATTATCCAGGCCCAGTCCCATCATGTGAGTCCTTAAAAGCTGGAGTAAGAGGATGACTTAACTACCAAAAATGGTTTTGAAGGAGCAAAAGGGCATGAGACAAGGAATGTGTGCAGCCCCTAGAGGCTGGCAAAGGGAAGAGAAGGGGTTCACCTCTGGAGCTTCCAGAAAGAAACACAGACCCCATGAAAGAAGCCTTACTGACCCCATGATTTTAACCCAGTGAAACCTGTGTCAGACTTCTGACCTAAAGAACTATAAAATAATTTTTGTATTTTTTGAAACAACTAAGTCTGTGGCTGCAGCAGCCATAGAAAACTAATACAGTTATCTTCTAATGATTACCACAACTATGGATTTTCTTACTCTATTATTTGGAGTGTAGAGAAAAAACTGTAACGATTCCAATGACCCCTGACTTAGATAGAGTTTTTTTTCTTTTTCTCATGCATTTTATTTTATTTTATTTATTTATTTTAATTATTGTTTAAGTACAGTTTTCTGTCAGATAGAGTTCTTTTTCTCACAGAGTCAGTCCACAGTTAGGCAGCCCAAGGCAGATGCTGCTGCTCTGTGTCATCCAGACCTAGATTCATTTTGGCTTCCTGTTCGGTCATTCTTAGCAGGTGTTTTCCATTCTTAGTGCTGTACGATGGCTGCTGCTTTTCTGGGTACTTGACCATTATTCCAAAGAGGAAGGTCGGGAAGAGGTGAGTGAGCATAGAACAAAATGGTATCTTTACAAACTTTTTTCAGAGGCCTTACTCAGACTCTTCAGATTTTGTGTCATTGCCCAAACAAGTTTCTATGGCCACCGTAGGTGCAAGGCAGCAGAAACATGAGATTCTTAGCCAGGTACATTGCTACCCTGAACAGATTTGGGACTCTGTTGGCAAGGAAACAAGGGCTGTGTGTTGGAATTTATAAGGCAATTATAAAATTGCCTTTTACTTCCCTGGATACACACTTAGAAAGGGCTGATTCTACAGGGAGAGGTGAAAGGCACTCCTATGCAGTGAAAAAATAATAGAGCAGGCTGTGTGTAGAGTTAGACCACAGGGTTCATTATTTGGATACATGAATGGTAAGAATTAAAATGTAGAAAAGAATTACTTGGCAAAGAGATCTACGATTAAGTTTTTTTTGTCAGCATATTCCCCTAATCTGGCCAATCTCTATTTTTTTCATTCCATTTATTCTTCCTCGAGTTTCATCATAGAAATGTTCCAGAATTTAAGCTGATGACTATCTTTTGATTCTTTGATAGAGCTTGTCTATGAAACTCTTACTGGTAATTTCAAATGCTTGTAGGTTAATGTTTAGTATACTGACAAGTGTTAACGTGGCCACGACTGATCTAAATTCCCTCAGTTGCCTTTCAAAGCTCTTTATCAAATAGAAGTAATGTTCTTTAACCTTTTCTAAATAAGAAGTCAGTAAAACAAGTATTGTAGGCCAAATTCAGCCCCTTCTCTAATTTTGTAAATACATTTTTATTAGAAAATTTATTTACAATCACCTAGGGCAGCTTTTATGATACATTAACAATTTGACTAGGCACGACAGAGACATGTGTCCTGCAGAGCTGAAAATGCATACTGTGTGCCTTCTTCACCTCTGTATCCATCAGAGCCCGGCTCTTGACATGTCCTCCTAAACTGGAGCCTGCCAAATGTTTTTTTTTTTTTTTTTCCCTAGGACTTTTTAATTACTACTTGAATAGTGAAAAAAAGTTTTATTCAGTAGCATCAAGAATAGGAAGACCCTTTACAGCAACAAGTTTCTTGACTCCACAGAAGAGCAGGTCTCCCTGTGCATTTGGGGCTCTTTTTGGACTGTGACACTGAAGAGGTTCATCCTGACCCCTCGCCACACTCACTTCTAACCTGGCTGAAAAGCACATCACCAAGCCCGACTATGGAGTCAGTATCAGGGGAGGCATGTGGGTGTTCAGTAACTAGATTGTTACTGCTTCAGAAGCTTCATGGTTATTGGAGACAGGTGCTCTTTTCTTTGGGATAATCTGGTTTATATTACAAAGAATGCAGTGGAGGAGTGAGAATCTATGCTTTTCCTAGGCTAGTAAAAGCTTGGGTTGTCCTGGAAAATGGAAATGGAATAAAAAGGCTTTTTCTAGGTCTCACCTTTGAAAAGCATTTTTTGTTATCAAAGTGCTGAGCTACTAAGCAGAATTGACATTCCAAATGAATGGTGGCAATAATAGCCCATGAAATAAAATAAGATAAAAATCTCGATTTGAAATCAATTAATTTGGAATTTATTATAATATTGATCCAGACTGCATATAAGTCTACTTTTAGAAGATGGTTACTACCCCAAAATGCTATAAAACAGAACAAAATTGTTATCATAGTAGGCTCCCATTGACTTAAGTTCCTTTTCAACTATCTTAAGCAAGTATATTTGCAAGCAATTAATAAAAATATTAACTAAATAAAAATAACAAGTGATATTTACCTATTCAGGATGTTCCCCAGCAAGAGCTCATTTAAAAAATTGTTAATATTTATGTAGGTAGCAATTATTTTAAAGACAGGGGATTAGTGATTTGGAAAGAAAGTACCCGGTACCAATTTATACAGGAAGGCTGACATTTATTGAATGTTCAATATGAGCCAGCACTGCACCTACATTATGGAATTTAATTATCACAACAAATGTAGAAGTTGGGCACTTCCTTATTATGTTTTATTGACCATGATACCATAGTTAAGCAGTTAAAAACTACTTTCCCAGGGCCAGATGGCTAATATATAGCCCAGACAGGGCTCAGAGACAAGTCTTTCTGATACTGAATCATGTGCTTTTAACTTCTGACATATCGTTCCTCTATTTCTGCTTATAAAATGACCTCCATGTATAATCTACAGCACAGCAGCATTAAGATATTAGTTAACTTTATTACAAAAAGAAATCTTTATGATATACTTACTTATATGTAGCCTTGGTATGCATTGCTGAGACTTTCAGACACCTTGTTGTTCTGTTAATTATCAGAGATTTGTTTATGTATGTGTGGTAGAATCCAAAGCCCTAGAGTAAGAAGTGTGGTAAGTATAGGGTAGCAAGGTGAAAGTGGGCAATCCAGGAAGAAAGGGTTACTTCTTGAGTTGTTAAAATGAGAAGCAGAAGTTCACTTCTATGACCATTTGCCCCCTAAGACCCTAACACCACGTTGGACATTCCTTACTCCATATGCTGGAGTCACTGGTGACTGTATTCCTTAAAAAGTTACATCCTGGGGATAGGTAGGACTGGGGAGAGTCATGGGGGAAATGAAAACAACTACAATTGAACAATAAAAACAACTTAAAAATAAATGATAGCTTTGCTAGTTAAAAAAAAGTTACATCTTATTGACAGACTCATAGATGGAGAACCGATGACAGCTAGTGGGGAAGGGGGAGGTCAGGGGTGGAAGAGGATTCAGCAAAAAAGGAAAAGGACTGATTGATGGACATGGACAGCAGAATGTTCGAGGCTGTAGGGAGGGGGGGCACCGGGGACTCAACAGTAATGGGAAAATAGAATAAAAATGATATATTTCAAAATGCAACATAATTACATTTTAGAAGTTATATCAGAAGCCCAAAAGTTTGCTATTTCAAATCAAATAAAAAAGCCTGCTTTGGTGGGAACAGACATAAATAAAAATGCATGTCCTTAAAATAGCATGCATTTTTGATTCCAAACTTCTTTGACGTAACAAACCACTGTTGAACCGCACATTAAAAAAAATATGCAGGCTTTTACAAAATTGACTTTAAGAGCCTTAAATGACCCACTACTGACCCTACGTTCAATAATTCATTAATTCATGGATCAGAGCCCATGCGTAGGCTTGGATTTCATACACTACAGGGTATAAATGATCTAAAATGTGTATTAATACATTTAAAAATTCAATATTGGTCTGCAATCAATTTACACTTTTTTAAAAGTTTAAGACCTTGTTTACAGTTAAGAAAAAACATTAACTCACTTCTTTCTAACTTTCTCACACTCTTGCAGATATGAAAAATAAACAGAGGGGGAAACTGGAGGGAGAGAGAGAAAGAGAAATTGTTATTTATTACAAGCATACCTTGTCTCATTGTGCTTCACTTTATTACTTTGCAGATATTTTATCTTTTGCAAGTTGAAAGTCTGTGGCTGCCCTGCGTTGAACAAGTCTATCGGTATCATTTTTCTAGTAGCATTTGCTCATTTAGTGGCTGTGTCACATGTTAGTAATTCTGGCAGTATGTTGTAGGAGACCATTCTGCGTGGCGTGGGCCCAGCTCCCACTCAGAGATGCACAGGACCCACGCCCACAGAGGGGTTCTCCCATGGGTAATCAGGCCTGCTATATGCCTAGGCCGCTTTGAGTTTTGCTTTTTGCTTGGAACACCTGGATTTGTAACAAACATTTACTGCAAAGTAACTTCCTAAAATCCATGCTAAACCTTCCAGGACCAGTGTAACCTGTCCAACCACTTTTGCCCTTTTCATTTGCAAATACCCCTCTTCTGTGATGTGATTAGCAGCATTGGCTCCTTTGTTTGCTGTAAAAGGTAACCACCTAAAGCAACCTGTGCATAGTAAATAGGGACATTATGTAATGAGCGGAGAAACCCAATAAAGGCCCAAGTCATGGCAAGAGCCATGGCTTTTGCTCCCTTTGGGAGAAAAGCCATGCTGTCCCTTTTCCTCCACCAGACTTGTAGTCTGTACGAATGTTTCATTTCATCCATAATGATGTGGACACTGTGGGCCAGTATCTGCATCAGTATTTTAAAGTTTTTCATTGTTCTTGTATTTGTTATAATGATCTGTATCAGTGATCTTTGTAGTAGTACTTAATTTGATTGATTTAATTATTTGGGGGAACCATGAACCATGCCCATATAAGATGGTGAACTTAATGAACGATTATTGTGTGTATTCTGGCTGCTCCACTCACTGGCTGTTTCCCAATTTATCTTCCTGTCCTCTGGCCTCTCTGTTGTCTGTGACACAGTTATTGAAATTAGGCCCATTAATAACCCTACAATGGCCTCTAACTGTTAAAGTGAAAGGAAGTGTTGAACATCTCTCACTTTAAACCAAAAGCTAGATATGATTAAGCTTAGTAAGGAAAGCATGTGAAAAGCCGAGAAAGGCAGAAAACTAGGTGTCTTGTGCCAAACAGCCAATTTTTGAATGCAAAGAAAAAATTCTTAAAGGAAATTAAAAGTACTGCACCAATAAATACACATCTCATAAGAAAGTAAAACAACCTTAATGCTGATATGGAGGAAATTTTAATGGTCTGGATAGAAGATCAAACCAGCTACACATTTCCTTTAGACGAAGCTTGATCCAGAAGAAAGCTCTGACTCTCCTCAATTCTGTGAAGACTGACAGAGGTAAGGGAGCTGCAGAAGGAAAGTCTGAAGCAAACAGAAGTTGGTTCATGATGCTTAAGGAAAGAAGCCAGCTCCATAATGTAAAAGTGCAAGGTGAAGCAACAAATGCTAGTGTAGAAATTGCAGCAAGTTGTCTAAAAGATCTAGCTAAGATCACTCATGAAAGTGGGTACACTGAACAACAGATTTTCAGTGGAGTAAAAACAGATCATAGTAAAAGAAGATTCTACCTAGGATGTTCACAGCTAATGAGGAGAGTCAATGCCTGACTTCAAATCCTCAAGGAGGCCCTGGCCAGGTAGCTCAGTTAACTCAAGTGTGGTCCTGATACACCAGGGGTGCAGGTTCAATGCCTAGTGCAGGCCATACAACAATCAACCACTGAACGCATAGATAAGGGGAACAACAGATTGATGTTTCTCTCTCTTTTTCCCTCAAGTCAATAAATAGAAGTTAAAAAATATCTTTAAAGGATAGGATGGCTATCTTGGTAGGAGCTAATTAAGCTGGTGACTTTAAGATGAAAACAATGCTTACCATTCTGAAAAACTTACATTCCTTAAGAATTATTCTAAATCTAATTTGTCTGTGCTCTATAAATGGAACAAAGCGTGACTAACAGCGCATCTGTTTACAATATGGCTTACTGAATACTTTAAGCCCACTGTTGCGACCTACAGCTCAGAAAAAAAGATTCCTTTCCAAATATTACTTCTCATTTGCAGTGCACCTGGTCATGCAAGAGCTCAGATGGAGATGTACAATGAAATTAATGTTGTTTTTAAGCCCTTATAACAGCTAACACAGCATGCATTCTATAGCCCATAGATCAGGTAGTAATTTCAACTTTCAAGTCTTATTTTTTTAAAGAAATACATTTTATAAGGCTATAGATTTCTCTGATGGGTCTGGGAAAAGTAAATTGAAAACCTTTGCAGAAAATTCACTATTCTAGACACCATTAAGAACTTTTGTGATTCGTGGGAAGAGCTCAAAATATCAACATTAAAGGAGTTTGGAAAAAGTTGATTCCAACCCACACGGATGACTTAGAGAGGTTCAGAGCTGCAGTGGAGGAGGTAACTGCAGACATGGAAATAGCAAGAGAACTAGAATTAGGAATGAAACCTGAAGATGTAACTGGATTGCTTCTATCTCAGGATAAAAGTTTAATGGATGAGACGTTTCTCATGGATGGGCAAAGAAAGTAGTTTCTTGAGGTTGAATCTACTCCTGGTGCAGATGCTGTAAAGACTGTTGAAATGACAATAAAGGATGTAGAACACAGGTGGCAAACACAAGGCCCGCGGGCTGAATCCAGCTCTCTACCTAGTTTTACACAGCCTGGCACCTTGATTCTACCCAGAGGCAGCATCGAGCTCTCACTTAACTGTTAAGGAGTAGTTACATTCATACAGTCCTAAAATTCCATGTGGCCCTTTGAAGGCAACTGTGAGGTTCATGTGGCCCCTGGTGAAAATGAGTTTGCCACTCCTGATTTAGAATTATACATAAACGTAGTCGGTAAAGCAGGGCAGGGTGTGACAGATTGATCCCAATTTTGGAAAAAGTTTTACTGTGGGTAAAATGCTATCAAAGAGCATCTCATGTTACAGAGAAATCATTCATAAAAGAAAGAACCAATTAATGTAGCACACTTCATTGTCATATTATTCTTTTTTAAATTTCCACGGCCACCTCAGTCTTTAAGAACCACCACCCTGACCAGTCAGCAGCCAAGGACACTGGGACAAGACCCTCTATCTACCAACAAAAAGACTAAGATTCTCCTGAGGCTCAGATCATTAGGATTTTTTAGCAAAAATATCCTTCAGGTTTACCTCTGTTCCCCTCTTGCAAACTAAAAAAAAAAATTATGAGCAAGCAACAGAGAAATACAAAAGTCCCTAAAACTATACATAACTTTTCTATTGTTAATTAGCCTCATATTCAAGATTTAATAAATATCTAATAATATGTGCTACTTTGTTGAGTTTCTGACCTAGATACTTTCACAGACCCTTGACCCATAGTCTGTTTTACACTTAACATTGTCTACTCATTAAAATACTAATGTGACTTTGTGGTTAACTGAAGACCACATTCATATCACTGTAGACACAGAGCTACTTTTTCGTCTAATAAAATAAAGTATAGATTATTGCTTGGACATCAGGCTAAGGAATGACCTTTCCTTCAGTTTGTTAGTAAACATGCTGGCATGCATGCCATGATGCAACTAGATGCTTACAACATCATTTCCTAGACACAGATTTGATTTTTGATTAAGCATTTATTGAGGCATAATACGATAGCTAAAATATAAGCAAAGAGGGTGGTTCTGACCAATCAGAAATGTTGATAAAAGTTATAAACTTGACTGGAATGACAATGTGTTATTTGGATAAATGAGAGACACAGGGAATTCTTAAGGATCTTTGTTAAAGTTCACCCCATGAATAATTAGGTACAACCTAAAAAACTGCTTTCATCATTTATATTTTAAAACTGGAAATTGACCACAGAGAATTAAAATGAATTATTTCTAACAGTTTCTAAGGAAATTCTGGAAAACCCCTGAAAGCCCATAATAAAACAGCAGGTGAGTGCTGTCTGATTTAGCTGGGAGAGAGACAAGTGTTACCTAGTATCCTTCCCTGGCTGTCCCTTCATCCCCTGGGGTCCTTACCACACCCATCCCAGGAATTAACTGACCCTATTTCTGCCAACTTCTGCTTAGAATTAATCAATATTTGTGACTGAACAGACAAACATGGTATCATATGGCAAAGTATTCTATTGTGTAACCGCTTCCAGAAATAATATAAAAGGGATTCTCAGCTGATTTCTCAAAAGATACTTTACAAGCTAGAAGGGACTGTCAAAAAGTATTCAAAGTGATGAAAAGGAAGGACCTATAACTTAGATTACTCTGTCCAGCAAAGCTATCGTTTAGAATGGAGGGGCAGATAAAGTGCTTCCCAGACAAGGTAAAACTAAAGGAGTTCATCCTCCCACAGCCATTATTACATGAAATGTTAAAGGGAACTGTGTAAGAAAATGAAGATAAAAACTATGAGCATTAACTGGCAACAAATTAACAACTATTAACAACCGAACCTAAAGAAACAAACTAAGAAACAAGCAGAACAGGAACAAAATCACTGATATGGAGATCATTTGGAGGGTTATCAGTTGGGAGGGGGAAGGGGTAGAATGGGAGAAAAGTACAGGGATTATGAAGTACAGATTGGTAGGTACAGAATAGACAAAGGGATGTTAAAAATAGTATAAGAAATGAAGTAGCCAAAGAACAAATATGCATGACTCATGGATGCGAATAAGGGAGGGGATTGCTAGAGAGAATGGGGGTACTGGCAGAGAGGGGAAGAGAGGGAAATTGCAAGGATTTTAGTAGCATAATCAACAAAATATATTTAAAAAATTATTCATGATGCATTATCAGACTAGTATAATGATGAAATAACGAGTCCCTCACATGAATTTTTGGACAACTTATATCTCTTCCCTTCTCATTTTCCCCAGTAACATTTCATACTTAAACTATGCAGTTGATCCTTTTGGTCAAGGCAGTCTATGTGCCAGTACCACTTTGGCCACATCCTATCTGCTTTATCCTGGGCACATTATCCAGTCACTATATATCTCAGCCTCCTCACCTGTGTAAAGAATGAGTAAGTACTACATCCATCTCATATAACCATTGACACTGATTTCATATGATAATGAATATGAGGCTGTTAGCATAGTTTCTGGCATAGAAGACACTCAGTAGGTACACACACACACACACGCATGCACATATAATATCTAGATCTGATTGCTCACTATATTTTTAAGTCAGCTCTTTCTCCTGACATCCTCATTTTGATGAATTAAGACCAATATCTTTCTAAGTGCTAAGAATTATAAGCTTAACCATGATCAACTTCTTAATTTGCATTGGCAGCCTATCTTTTTTCAGCCCATATGAACAATTGCTGAATTCTGGCCTTTTTTCGTCCACCATCATTATGTCGTTGGAGTACCTTCCTTTTGTTTCATCTGCTCTCACAAGGACCATATGGTAGTTGTTTCCCAGGTCCTCCCAAAGGAGGCCCTTACCCTTCTCACTCTGATCCACAGAGAACCTACAGATTAATGTCCCCAATGTTTTATTTTTACTGTGATCAGTATTTGTTAACAAACTGAGTATGATTATTACTTATACATTTATTTAACAAATATTGATTAATCAAATGTTATAATCAAGGCAATGTTTTAATCACTAGGGATGTAGCAGTAAGTCCCTTAGGAAGCTTAAATTCTGGTGAAAATGCTAATACTGAAACTAATAGTATTTTTAAAAACAACATAATGTAGTTACATAAAATAGTGAACTCCAATTAGTGCTTACTATTATTAGTTATTTTTGTTATATGCCTAGATGTTGCCAACCATAGTGCGAAATATTTTACATATATATTACTTGAAAACTTTCAACAATCTTGAAAATTAGGTATGATGCTCATTTTACAAATGAGATAACTGGGGCTCAGATAGATGAAGTGACTTGCTCAAACATGATGCAATTAGGGGAATTGATTCATGATATGAGTCTAAGTCTATCTGACAAAAATCCAAACTGGTTTTTTTTTAAAGTGGCCTGTCTTCTGGGGCTTAATTAATGGCTGAATAGTTTTTTTAATATTAACTAAAACACCATCAGACCCCACTGAACCATTTTTTTAACTTCATTGCCTACTCTTTCAGTTTTCATATTCTACTTTAACCCATAGCAGCCACTCTTCTGCAAATCACATGACACTTTCTTCCTTCTGTACAGTGTCACCTTGAGTTTCCCAAACCTAGAACTCTAACTCATTTTTCTGTCTCCCCCATTCTTTTTCTTCATCCCTTGTTTTCCTTTTCTCTCCTAGTATCCAAGATCCAAGATCTAGAAATCCCCACCCTAACTGAACTGTTCCTAGCATAGAAATTAGGGATTTTTTTGGTACTTACATGTGATTCTAACTGAAAGCTACATTTATTATAGAATTTGAATAAATCTTCAAGCATCTTCAGTTTAACTAGATTCACTAGATTCACTTTTTGATATTTATATTATTGTGTATGATAAAAGTATTTATCATAGTGCTTTGCATAGTATATGAGTCCAGTATATTGAATGAAATTTGGGAGAGAAAACAAATGCTCCCTCAATTCGTATGAGGAAGTGGCTGCCAACCACTCCATATTGATTTAAACGGACCTAGTTGGTGAAAGCTTTAAAGTCTACAAAGGATTAATAATGAATACGGCTGAATTATAGTTAGTAAATGCAAAAAAAAATGAATACGAATTTGATTGACTTAGAAGAAAAGCAATGGAAACATGCATGTGAATGTATGAATTGTTAAAATGACATTGGATATTGGCTTCAATCCAACTTTTTTTTCCAGCTGCTTCTTTTCCAGAGTCTGATTATTATGGGATTTTCAATCACCTTCTCAATAAAAACTACTAGGACTTTAGGACTTACCTCTGGATTCCCTTCAAGATAACGGTACTCCCACCTTAACTCAGTTTCGCTTTCTTGCCTGTGGTCAACCATGGTCCAAAAAATATTAAATAACAAATTTCAGAAATAAACCATAAGTGTTAGCCCTGGCTGGTGTAGCTCAGTGGATTGAGAGCAGGCCTGTGAACCAGAGGATCGCAGTTCAATTCCCAGTCAGGGCACATGCCTGGGTTGCAGGCCAGTTCCCAGCAGGGGCCAGTTCCCAGCAGGGGGTGCACTAGAAGCAACCATACATTGATATTTCTCTCCCTCTCTCCTTCCCTTCCCCTCTAAAGATAAATAAATAAATACTCTAAAAAAAGAGAAATAAACCACAAGTTTTAAACTGACTGTTGTTCTGAGTAGAGTAATGGAATCTCGAGCTCTCCCCTTCTTTCTGCCCAGGATGTTCATCAATATTCATGCTGTAGACACTACCCATGCTTGAGTCAGTAGCCTTCTCAGTTACCCTATCGATGGTCATGGTGATGCAGTGCTTGTGTTCAAGTGACACTTATTTTACTTAATAATGGCCCCAAAGCCATCCACTGAACTTTTATTACAGTATATTATTATAACTTCTATATTATTAGTTATTTTTGTTAATCTCTTAGTGTGCCAAATTTATATACTACATTGTGGTTATATATACATATAGGAAAAAACAATATATACACCAATATACATGTAGGGTTTGGTACAATAGGTGCTTTCAGGCATCCAGTGGGGGTCTTGGAACATATTCCCTGTGGGTGAAGGGGCACTACCATAATTACAAAGGCACAGGAAATGTTGAAAAACAATAAAATATACTTAGTTTTTTATAACTTTGTAGATTGGGATGTTTGGAAATAGTGGAATTTTTAAAGAGCCATCATTTCTGATACAGTGGGACAGGAAAGCCTTAGGTCGGAAACATCAACTTTACCAAAAAAATACCTTAAGGGAGGCCCAGATGTATTATCTGGAGGCCTTTCGCCTCTCTCTTTAGCCCTGGTATCTTCCAGAGTGCCGTCAGTCCATTTCCAGCATTTTACTTAGCTATGAACTTCTTAGTCTGACAAGACAGTGATTCATAATACATAGTAAGGCTTCCTTCCAGGAAGCTCTTTTTACTTTAAGCTACAGGGCAAGTCAAAGCAGCCTCTTGCTTTCTCCCAGGAACTACTTATCTTCCATCTTTCAATTAAAGGTCAGAAAATGAAAGAAGACACTCCGGTTGTCTATTATAGTGTTTTGTTCCCATTGTGAGAGAGTCCGTTCCCTATGTAGTTGTCTCTCAGCTGCTTCAAGATTTGAGCATTTTCTTTCTCTGTTGCTGATTAAATGTATGAGAAATTTTATCAGAAGTTGTGGGAATCTTTGTGAATTAAACACACATACACACAAAGACTTGGAGAACTATAATCACTTTCAAAAAGGAAAAACAAAAGTGCCTCTTACCTTAAGAATACTGTTCAAAGCCTTTACCAAAAGCAATTGAAGGCAAAACTTATGAGTCAAACTAAAATATCTTTTAGGAATTTAAAATCATGCTTCTCAGTGTCTTACTCTGTGTATAACTAAGTTAAGATAGGCTAAAGAACTTTATTCGAAGAAAACAAAAACAGTTTACAACTATTGGAAACTTACGATGTGCCAGGCTTGACATGAACTAATGTTTTTAATCCTCAAAGCAAACCCACGAGAGAGCTCTGTTAGTCATCCTGTCTTACGGTTGAGAACTCTGCAGTAAAAAGTCAATGTCTAGTTTCATTTTTCTCTTTATCTGTTTCCCTGTGTTCTGTTTATTTTTTGTACTGATATATTTTGATTCCTGTTTTTCCTTTGTGTAACTTCTACAGGCATTTTTGTGTGGTTAGCTTGAGGCTTACATGACATATCTTGTAGTTGTTACAGTCCATTTAACTTGATAACCTAAGCTCAATCATGTATAAGAATTATCTATGCATTGAACAAAGTAGGCACCTCTCCCAGTCTTCACAAACTGCACTTGTATAAAGACTCCCACCAGTCAGCCTGGCTGGAGATTTTTGGCCTCTCCTTCAACTCTTTTCCTCTCCACAAATAAGCATGTGCCTACGGATTTTGTCCATTTCCTCTGTCCTGAGCTAGGGGGGCAAGAGCTATGCATCTAGCTCAAAACACTCTCTGTGTTCTTTCCCAGGAGGCTGGACTATTCCATACCCATCAGAGCTCCAAGATTGGCAAATCAGATGCCAGTTCTTTGTGTATCCCTTGAGAAGTCAAGTGGTGTATGGATGGTTCAACTTTTTCCCTCAGGGGAAACTGAGAGCTGGGTTCTTATATACTTATTCTGTGCTGAGCAAGGGAGAAAATATCTGTAGGATCTATTAGACCAAGCCACCATTTTTCCCCCCCAGGTTACTATTCAATGGTGTGCCCATTAGAGCTTCAGAATGGAAACACCTTTCTGGACCACTTGGGAGAATTTATAGTTCTGGATGAATGGATCAACTCTCTCCTTCCTAGAGGTAAGCTGTGAATTTGGACTTTTTTATTTGCTTTCTTTGCACTGAGTAGGGTAAGGACCTGTGGTGTGTACCAGCCCAGGCCTCCATCTCTATTCTTCCCCAGGTGACTATACAAGGCGGGACTCATCAAAGTTCCAAGTTCCATAAAGTGAGGAAGGGAGATAGGAAGTCTGTTTCTGAGTACTAGGCACTGTATTTGGGGCAGGGATTTAGGTGAGAGGGTTTCTCAATCTTACTGCCTTTGACGAGTTTGGTCTTAGATCCTCCTGGAGTGTAAGAGCCTTCTTGTTAGTTTCTGGATTTCTCACAAAGGAAATTATGTGTGAATTGTTGCTGAACTTGTATGTGTGTGGACAAGAGGAGGTCCAGGTTTTTCTGCTATGCCACGTTGCTGACACTACTACATTAAAGTTTTCTCATTGCTGCAATTTCAAATATATTAAGGCAATAGTGAGATTTGCATAAATCCAGGGTGCATCACTACAACAGAATGCAATGCAAATGGTGCCCTCCATAATTATACAATTCTGTTGCCTTTTTGTTAGTATATATCATAGACTAAATGAAGGCTTGGATTAGGAGGGAGGGAAAGGACATGAAAGGAGGAACTGAGGGGCTACTGAAGTTAAGCCTTGCCTTTGTTATCTCATTGTGGCTTGATTTGTATTTATCTAATATCTAAGGATATTGAGCTTGTTTTCATGAACTTATGGAATATTTATATTCTTTGAAGACATGTTTATTTAAATCCTTGGCCAATTAAAAATTGGATTTTTAAAAATTGTTGAGCTCCTAGTATATTTGTTATTATATGGGCTTATTATATATTCTGGATAACAACACTTCTTACATATATGATTTGCAAAACTATTTTGCTGGTGTGCTTTACAGTAGAAAAGTTTCAATTTTTGTGAAGTTTATTTTTCCTTTATTGTTTATGATTTTCTGTTGCCAAAGCCAAGATAACAAAGATTTATTTACATTTGTGTTTTTCTCTATGAAAGTAATAGTTTTATCTCTTATATTTAGGTAAAAATCTACTTAAGATATTTTTCATATATTATTAGAGGCAAAGGGTCTAATTTTATTTCTTTGCATTTTGATATCCAGTTATACTGATGCTATTTGTTCAAAAGAATTTACACTCCCCACTGAATTGACTAGGCACCTTTGTAAGGAAATTGATTAACTGTGAATGTATAAATATAAAGTTTGTTTATGGACCATCAATTCTATTCCAGTAATCTATGCCTCTCTTGATTACCCTGGCTTTGTAGTAAGTTTTAAAATTAGGAAGTTTGGATTGCCACATCTTTTCTTCTTTTTCAAATTTGTCTCGGCTATTCTGGGACGTTTGCACTTCCATATAAATTTGCATTTTTAAATTTCTCCAGAAAAGCCAGCTGGGATTTTGATAATTATTGTGTTCAAAAGGTAGATTTATTTGGAAAGTATAGCCTGTCATGAGTATTGTCTTCTAATTTGTGAACATGGAATGTCATTTCATTTTTTAGGTCTCCTTGAATTACTTGCATCAATGTTTTATAGTTTTCATTGTAAAGGTCTTAAACTTATTTTGTTAAGACTACAATTCCACTTACAATAGTATCAACATACATCAAATAATTTGGAATATATTTAACAAAATATTAAGAATGTAGAGAAGTTGAATTTTGTAGATTGATCTTGTGTCCTGTGAGCTCCTGAACTTGTTTATTAGTTCTGGTATACTTTTAAAAAAATGTTTGTGACTTCTTTGGGTTTTCTATATAAAATATCTTATCATTCAGGAATAGACATAATCTTATATCTCTCCTATCTGGAAATCTGGACTCCTTTTCATCCGCTCTGACTGTCCTGGCTAGTAACTCTACCACAAAGTTGAACAAAAGTGGCTGGATCAGATGCACTTGTTCTTAATCTTAGGCCTGCAGCATTCTGTCTTTTATTGTGGTGTATGCTGTTAGATGGAAGCTTGTCATAAATTGTCTTCTCTCAGGTTGAGGAGGTTTCTTTCTATTCCTAGTTTCTTGTGTGATTTTATGATAAAAAGACTCTGGATTTTGTCACGTCTTCTCTCTGTTAAGATGATCATGCATTCTTTCATCATGTATTCTTTTGGTATGGTTTAGTACAATGACTGATTTTTGGATATTATATAATTCTGCATTCACTGGATAAATTCCACTTGGTAATGGAATATAATCTTTTTTTTATTTTATAGGTTTTAGTTTCCTACTATTTTACTCAGGGTTTTTGTGTTTATATTAATGAGTTAATTGCTCTTAAGCTTTTTTTTTTTATTATTATGTCTTTGCCTGGTTTTGGTACTATCATGACACTGAACTCTTTGACCAAATTGTGAAGTTTCTCTCTCTCTTTCTCTTTTAGTTTGCTAACAATATGTGTTAATTTTTTTCAACATTTGGTAGAATTTATCAAATGACCTGGCCCTGACTTTTTCTGTGTGGAAAGTTTTTATATATATATATATTTTTTAGTTTTATTCATCTTTAGAAGGGAAGAAGGAGAGAGGGAGAGAAATATCAATGTGTGGTTGCTTCGTGTCCTCTGCTGGGAACTGGTCCCTGCTGGGAACTGGTCTGCAACCCAGGCATGTGCCCTGACAGGGAATCGAACTGCAATCTTTTGGTTCACAGGCCCGTGCTCAATCCTGAAAAGTTTTTAAAATTAATTCAGTTTTGTGTTATATATGTATTCAAATCATCTATTTTTATCAGATTTGTCTTGGTAGTTTGTATTCTAGGAATTTTTTTCATCTAGGTTATCTATTTGGTTGGCACATCATACTGCAATTTCTACATAATACTCTATAATACTACATAATACTACTATTTCTTCTAATACTACATCATCTTCTAGTGAGAGAATACAAATAAAAAATTTTAGATGTGGATAATTGTTATAAAATAATTGGCCTCTATTACCTACATGGAAAATCTTAAAAAGTTTGTTTTCCTCTTGTCATTCACGTACCTCCATCATTTGTTTTTACTCTATTCTTATTTTCTTCAATTTCTTAATAGAAAATCCTCAAAAGTAGAAAATATCTGGCATTCCAGTTAGATTTAATAGAACAACTGTAACAGCATAATCAATAAAAAATTTAAAAAAAACTAAAAAAATAAAATAAAATAAAATAAAAATTAAAAAAAAGATCTATGAAGAATACATAAAAGTTTAATTTTTTTTTACTTTTTAAAAAAGATGTTATTTATTTATCTATTTTTAGAGAGAGGGGAAGGGAGGGAGGAAGAGAGGGAGAGAAACATCAGTGTGTGGTTGCCTCTCACATGCCCTGCACTGGGAACCTGGCCTGCAATGCAGGCATGTGCCCTGCTGGGAACTGAACCGGTGACTTTGGTTCACAGACTGGCACTCAATCCACTGAGAGACACCAGCCAGGGCCAAAAGTTGATTTTTACATCTGTCTATAATCTTGGTATTTAGCACAGGGACCTAAAAACAGTACTCAATTAATTTAGGGATGCATTATAATAAACACATGAGTAAATCTTTTTAATGTAGATTTTATATTATGAGTTATCATAATTGCCCCTGAATGACTGAGATGAAATATCTCTTAATCTTATCTGGTTTTAACTTGTATCAGGGACTCCTGTGAGACAGTCCCTAAAATACATTACACTATTTTTTAGTGACAGTAACAAGGTACACTGTACTTCCCCGTCTGCAGATTATTTGTTAAAATAAGGATATTAATATATACCTTCCTGGGAAAGTATGACTATTTAATGGAATTGTGCCTGTAAAGGTGATGTGAAAACTGTAAAGCAATCCACAAACATCAGTCCTTTTGTTTAAGAAATGACCTGAGGAGCATTTAGGCAACATAAGTACTACATTATGTGTTTAGGGGAAAAATAATTCCTTTAAGGGCTTGGGGGGAAAAAGCATTTTCCCCCAATAGGATTATTTTACATGGAAGTTTTAGGCAAAATAATTTTCAAAGTATATATGTAGTAGGGGACACAGGGCTCAGATGATGAAGAATAGGACACAGGAATTTGAAGAAAGGATATCAGATATATCATATGCTTCTAGTGAAGAGATATGGTGTATATCTAGCTTAGTCCTGTCCATCCATCACTGGGAAACCTATGGGATGAACAAACCAAAGAATCGAGTGAGGTACCTTCATTTTTAAAAAGGACACTGACTACATGACAGTCACACCCATGTCTTTTTTGTTTTGCCTAGTGTTGGCCAACCTTTCCAGGCTCCCTTGAAGTAAATGTGGTCATATAACAGGGTTATGATTAGGGAACTGAGTGCGTTCTCTCTCCTTCCTCTGATCTACCAGCAGCTACGGTGACTCAGTCATGTGCCTGGGCTTTGTGGTTGATCATTGAAGTTGGTGACGGTGGGTCTCTGAGGGGCTGCATGTGGTCACATAATACATTATATTTTTGTACTCTAAATAAAATAAGATTACAGTAACATGCTAAGGACTCAGAAGTACTGTGATAATGAAAATGTTTCTTTTTTTATTTTTAGCATACTGTTATCCAACTTACTGATACATAAAATGTTTTCCAATTGTGAGGAGGTTGCTGGATTTATGTTCCTATAACCTCACTAAATATTTTTTTATTCTATTCATGAAAGATATTGGCCTGCATTTTTCCTGTCCTAACAGATCTTTGGCTTGGTATGATAAATGATATTGGTCTTTTGGAATAAGTGGGAAAATGTTGTCTCCTTAATTTTTTTTGGAGTTTATTAAAGCTTGGCAACATTTATCCTTTAAGTAAGTGATATATTTTATAAATTCTCTAATTCTGGACTTTCCTTCATGTGGAGAATTTTAATCACAAAATCCATTTCTTTACTGGTTATAAATTTATTCAGAGTTTCCATATTCTCGTGAATCAGTTTTAGAAATTCTGTTCTTCTAGAAATTGTCTATTTCATCAGAATTATATAATGTTTAACATAAAAGTTGTACATAGCATTCTTCTATAATCCTTTTAGTTTTTGTAGGTCAGGAATAATGCCCCCTCTTTTATTAGTCACTGAGTTTGATTTCTTTTTTTTTTCTTTATATCAGTCTAGCTAAACTTGGTCAATTTTTTTCTCTTTTAAGGACAACTTTTAGATTCATTGATTTGTCTCTATTTATTGTTTTTTATTTCATTGATTTCTGTTGTAATCTTTACTAGTTCCATATTTCTGCCTAATTTAAGTTCAGTTAGCTCACTTTTAATTAAATTTTTTATTTCTAAATTTCAGTTGACATACAATATTATGTTAGTTTCAGGTGTACAACACCATGATTAGATATTTATATAACTTATGAAGTGATCATCTTGGTAAATCTAGTACCCTCCTGGCACCATACACACTTATTATAAAACCTATTTTCTGTGCTGTCCTTTGCATCCCCCTGACTATTCTGTAACTACTAATTTGTACTTCTAAATCCCATCACGTTTTTCACCCACCTCCCTAACATCCCTCTTGTCTGGCGATCATCAAAATATTCTCTTTATCTGAGTTTGTTTCTGTTTGGCCTATTCATTCATTTTATTTTTTAGATTCCACATATAAGTGAAATCATCTGGCATTTCTTTTGTCTGACTTACTTTACACAATGCAGTGCCCTCTAGGTCCACCCATGTTGTTGCGATCATATTACATTTTACAGCTGAATTATATTCCATTATATATATGCACTACTTATTTTTTATCCACTCATCTATGAATGGACACTTAGGTTGCTTCCATATTTTGATATTGTAAATAATGCATCAATAAACATATAGATGTATATATCTTTTTAATTTATTGTTTTGGGTTTCTTTGAATAAACATCCACAAAGAAGATTGCTTGAACATTTTTTGTCTGATGCTACAGCCTTTGTTTTAAAGTCTGTTTTTGTCTGTTATAAGTATTGCTAACCTAGCTGTTCTTTTTTCTTTGTTTCCATTTTCATGAAATATTTTTTTGTCCTTTTATCTTTACTGTGTGTATCTTTCAATGGATCTGAAGTGAGTCTCTGTGGGCAGCATACGTGAAGGTCTTGTTTTGTTATCCATTTAGTAAGCATATGTGTTTTTCATTGTAGCATTTAATTTATTTGCATTTAAAGTAATTGTTGATATATGTATTTATTGATATTTTATTATATATATATTCCTTTCTTCTTAAAGAAGACCCTATAAAATTTCTTATAATGCTGATTTTTGTCATGATGAACTCCTTTAGCATTTTCTTGTCTGGGAAGCTCTTTATCTTCTTTTTTTCTATTCTAAATGATAGCTTTGCCAAGTAGAATAATTTTGGGCATAGGTTCTTGCCTTTCATCACTTTGAATATTTTGTGCCAGTTCCTCTGGTCTATAGAATTTCTGTTGAGAAATCAGCTGACAATCCTATGGGAGCTCTCTTGTAAGTTAACTAACTACTTTTATTTTTGCTGCTTTTAAGATTCTCTCTTGGTTTTTTAACATTTGGCATTTTAATTGTGTTGTGTCTTTGTGTGGGCCTCTTTGGGTTCACCTTATTTGGGACTATGTACTTTCTGAACTTTTATGTCTATTTTCTTTACCAGGTTTGGAAAAGTTTTCATTATTATTTTTTCAAATAGGGTTTCAATTTCTTGCTTTCTGTCATCTTTTTTCAGCATCCTTATGATGTGAATGTTGATATACTGGAAGTTTCCCCAGAATCTCCTTACACTGTCCTTGATTTTTGGGGGGTTCTTTTTTATTTTTGCTATTCTAATTGGGTGTTTTCTGTCTTACAAATCACTGATTTGATCCTCTCCATCCACTCTATTGTTGATTTCCTGTAATGTATTCTTCATTTTAGTTACTGTATACTTCACTTATGACTGATCCTTTTTTGTTGCCCATCTCCATTTTTATGTTTTCTATCTCTTTGTTGAAGTTCTTGCTAAGTGCCTCTACTCTTTCCCTAAGTTCATTGAACATCCTTGTAACCAATGTTTCAAACTCTGCATATGGTATATTTCTTGTCTTATTTTTTAACAATTCTTTTTGTGGAGTTTTGTTTTATTCTTTCATTTTGGACGTTTTTTTGCCTCCTCATTTTGGCAGCCTCCCTGTGTTTGTTTCTATGTATTAGGTAGAGCTGCCACCTTTCCCAGTCTTGGTGGAGTGGCTTTGTGTAGTGAATGTTCAGTAGGGACCAGTGATGCAGTCTCCCCTGTCACCCAAGCTGGACACTTCAGGTGTACCTCCCCACCTTTGTGAGGGCTCTGTGCACCCTTCTGTTATAGCTGAGGTTTGATTGTTGGCATATCAGTGGGAGGAATTGACCCCCAGGCTGACCAGCTGTGAAGGCTGGCCTTGACTACTGTGGAGGATCCGCTGTGCAAGGGCTGACCTCATGGAGCAGAACTTACTTCAGTGGGACTCATGTACCCACTGAGTTCATCCCTTGAGTGTATTTCTTGTGGAGGTGGTTGGGTGGGACTTTGGTATAGTCTAAAGCTGTACACTGGGTATGCTGGCCCTGGGTCCTCCTGGGAGGTATAGGCCGAGCTCAGCCACTGCCTGTGCCCTGCCTGGGCTGCCTGTTATGAGCTATAAAGCTATTTGCAGATGTCAGGCAAGATCCTGCTTATCTGAGACATTTAGGAAAGTCAGTGGCATGAGCTGACTTTCTGATAAGGACTTGTATGGACCTGCAAGTTGGGTGGGGCACGGCCTCAAGGAGTAACCAGGATGTGGCACATAGATATGACCTACCAACTGGCTCTGTGGTGGGAAGACTCAGCAAAAGAACAATGAATGGCTTCTGCTAGCACTTCTGTCTGGGAGAAACCTGCCTCTCCAGTCCTCACTCTAATTCCAGACAATTCAGTTCATCCCTGTGTGTCCTTGGTGCCTTCTGAGAAGCTGGATCAATGTTGGAGTTCAGAGCAATTGAATTTGAGTAATTCTGTATGCAGTCCCTTTAAAAGGAACACCTAGGCTCCAGGAGCTCTCTGTCTTACTCAACCACAGTCCCTGCTAATTTTCACAGCCCGAAGTTATTGACAGTTCTTTTCCCACATAGAAGGAAACCCTGTACTGGGGTCTGGTGTTGGGCTGAGACTGCTGACTTCTTCTGAGGAACCTCCACAACCAAAATATCCCTCCTGACTTTTAACTGTAGGACCAGTCTATTGCATGTCTCCACTCCTCCTACCTGTCTAGATGTGACTTCTTTATAACCTTAGTTATAGGACTTCTGTTCAGTTAGAATTCAGGTGGTTCTGAATGATGTTTGTTCTTTGCTTGGCTGTAATTTTTGATATGGTTTTGTAACAGGGTGCAGCCAAGAGGAGGGCCCCCAAAAGGGGTTTGGAATGGGGTCCAGAACTCAAGGTCTCTAGGAAATATTAGAAAGACATATACAATGCCCTTACCCCTTCCCCCCACAGGTGTGAGTTGGGGGAAGGAACAAATTGAGCAGGGCCATTGAGAGCTGTTTTGTACAGCAACAACTTTGCAGCTAACCTCTGGCGTGGTCATTGAACATATCTATAACCTTTAACTGGCTGCATAGATATGTTAAATAGCTGTGGCCATGTTATGAGCCAGGGGGTTGGAAAGGGACTTCCCCCCAAGATGTAACTGGGGGCAGGTCCCCCAGGTGACAGCACCTGCATGAGCGCTTGGACAAGATTGGCTCTATGACATGGGGCCATGCCTGCCCAGACCCACTATAGCAGCCCAGTAAAGCTGGAAGGATATGGGAGTGCTGGCCAATGTAGCCGATTGTGGGAGGAGTCACAAATGGGGCTGCAGAGGAAGATTGGTATGGGGATTTGAATGGAGACTTGGCAGCCTTTGGGAAGAGAACCATGTGCTTCTGGAAGAGTGGGGACTCCCACAGCCATGTAAGGGAGAATCACTATGCAGCTTTAGCAGAGAACCACCACTCAGCTTTGGCAGAGTGGCGACCACCCCTCTCCCCGCAGCTTTGGTAGAGAGAAGAGGACCATGCCATTTTGGCCAGAGTGAAGACTCTGGAGCTTTGGTAGAAGAGGACCACACAGTTTTGGGGTTCTCCCGTTGGCCATGTGGCCTGGGAAGCAGGAGAGACTTGGCCTGGAAGAAGGGTGAATGAACTCCTGCCAGTAGGATATGAGAAGGTACCACATGGCTTTGGATTAATTAGAGATCCTGCCTGGATGGCGAGACTGGTGATAGTGCTGGTAACCTGAATCATGGATGCCTACTTCTTTTTCTGAGTTATGGTACCCCAAATTAGGGCAGGGGGAGAAGGAAGCACTGTGGGTATCCAGAAAGACTTTGATATTTTAGTGAAGACATTAGGTCACTTCTTTAAGCCTGTATAGCATTAAATAAACATTTTCTTTCCTTTTCACAAATTTCTGGCATTGAAAGACATCTTTCCTGAGGCAGCAGACAATCGAACCTAGTGGGGGGGTCTTCAGTAATAGTAAATCATACCCCCCTTATCCCTGTGTGTGTGTTTTGTAACAGTTTCTCGCATCCCTGGGTGGGCCAATAATTGCCCCCTGCCTTGGTCCCTTGTTCTGTAACAGTTTTGGGAGGTTCCTAATACCACATTTATCTACTAGTTAGTTCTTCTCATATTATGTTCTTAAAGTTTAAGTTTACGTTTTTGCTTAAAGAACATTTTCTTTAGTGTAAGCATTAAAAAACATGGATTTTCTTTAAGCTGCTTTAGCTGCATCCTACAAATTCTAATGTTTTTGTTTTCATTCAATTTAAAATGTTTTCTAATTTTCAATATAATTACTTCTTTTATGTATGGATAATTTTTATTGTTGTTCAAATGCACTTGTCTCCATTTTCACCCCACCACGCACTTCCCACCCCACCCATCCCTACCTCTCACCCTTGAACCCACCCCCTTTGGCTTTGTCCATGTGTCCTTCATACATGTTCTTCGATGCTCCCCCCAATATCCCCTAATATTCCTCTCCCTCCTCCTCTCTGATTACTCTCAAGTTATTCTTTATTTCAATGTCTCTGGTTGTATTTTGTTTGCTCATTTGTTTTGTTGATTAGATTCCACTCACAGGTGAGATCATATGATATTTCTCTTTTACCTCTTGGCTTGTTTCACTCAGCATAATGCTATATAAGGATATTTTTTACTGAATAATTTGTATAAATTTTATGATAAATTTACTTCAAAGGAAAAATATATTTTATTTAGACAATTCAATTTATTTTCTGACAACCAATTCCTAATACATAAGAAAAGAATTACTATACTTTTGGTGGTAATGCACAAATCCAGATATCAGAAGGGCATCCAGGTGGCTGTGTTCAACAATGTTTTGTTTAAATGGCAGTGTGTTTACATTTTTCAATGTAGACACTTTGACAATGGCCACATGCTCTAGACTTATTTTCCATATTGCCTATCATATTACAGTAAGTTGGCTTCACCCCTTACAGTTGCTCGAATAGCCTCTATACTCATGAGTTTGAGACTCCTGACACTACAGATCAGCAATCTGAAATAGTGAATGCCCCTTTGATATCAGCCAATGGCTATTTCTCTGCAAAAAAAATCTTTGACTCTCAAAGAACATTACTGCTTTAACAAAGTAGTATCCCTGCATCTTTACTATAAAAATTGGCAAATTATAGTCTGTTTAGCCTCTTTTAAAAAATCACAAGGCAATATAGCTATTAATTTAGAAGGAAAAGAGCTGAAGAAGAGATTTCTCAGAGCTTATAGGCCATCAAGGCCCCTTCTTTTCTACATTATAGTATCTCTATGCAGTTGCATTGGAACTCAAGTTCTGAATTCTTCCAAAGAAAATTTTCACTTGAGCTCTCCCTGTGTAGAAGATACATTGTATGTCTACCATGCTTTACACTTTACCTCCAATCATACTGATTTATGACACTGAGAAAAACGCACTTATCCAGCACCGAAATCACAACATTAAAAATATATACACATACACATATATATGAAACTGCACAACAGCAAATAGAAGAAAATTTGATCACCAAGAAATAATATAGATATTTTTCTTGGTTTATTGAGGTCTAATATTCACACAGTAGAATTCACCCTTTTCAGATGTATTCTTCTATGAGTTTTGACAAATTCATAAGTCATGGAGCCACCACTCTGCTCAAGATATAGAAAACTTTAATCACTGCAAATTTTTCTTGCATTTTTTCATGGTCAGTTCTAACCCCTTCCCTCAGGCCATGACAACAAGTGATCTGATTATTCTCTTTAGAGTTTTCTTTTTTTCATAATGCCATATAAACAGAACATACAATATGCATCCTTTTAGGCTGGTATGTTTTACTGAGCATAGTGCTTTTGAAAGGAGTCCATGTTTCTGGGAAAATCAATAGCTTATTTACTTTTATTGTTGTCTAGAATTCTACTTTATGGATGTACTTCACTTTGTTTATCTGTTTACCAGTTGATAGACATTGCTTTGTTTCACATTTTTGACAATCAGGAATAAAGTTTCTAAGAACTTTCCTGTGTAAGTTTTTGTGCAGATATATGCCTTTGTTCTAAACTGGCTGTAGCATTTTACACTGTCATTGGCAATATAGGAGCATTCTGATTGCTCTGCATCCTTGCCACCATTTTGTATAATCAACATTTTTTAAACAATTTGAGTCCTAATATACATGTATTAGTATCCTATGGAAATTTAATTTTTATTTCTCTAATGACTAGCTATGTCAGCTTAATGATTTCATGTGCTTCTTTGCTATCCTCTATATATTTTCTTGGGTTAGGGTATGTCAAAATCTTATGCCCATCATTTATTGGTTTTTGTCTGGTGTTTGTTTTTTTATATTGATTTCTGAGACTTCTTATATAGTCTGGTTTTATAACACTTTGTTCCATTCTGTGACTTGCCTTTTTATTTTATTTCAAGAACATTTTGACAAAAAAAGTTTTTAATTTTGATGAAGTCTAATTTAATTTTATATATATAAATTTGTGTTCTTTGCATTATATATAAGGACTCTTTGATCAACACAAGTCATAATGGTTTTCTTTTGTTTTCTCCCATAAGTTTTATAGTTTTAGGTTTTACACTTAAGTCCATGATCCATTTTGAGTTATTTTTATATGGTGTGACATTAAGGCTCCTTTTATTATTTAATTTTTGGCATGTAACTGTCCAATTGATTTAGCATCATTTGTTGAAAAAACTATCCTTCCTCAACTAAATTTTCTTGGATCCTTTGTGCAAAATAAGAAACCATGCCCATTTGGGTGGTCTGGTCCTGTGTCCAGAGTCTCAGTTTGGTTCCAACTGTAACACTTTGAAATTCAAGTAGAGGTACATATGGTTTTACAGAACTGAAATTACATCACTGTTTGTTTTTATAAACTGCTGCTGTTATTATATTATTAATGCCTTTCACTTTATGAAATATTACTAGAAAACATATTTTAATATTAAACATATTTTATGTTGGAGTTCCATGTTACAGAGAAAATAGAATATCAGATTAATATATTAAGATGGACTAGTTTTTAATTTAAATATATTGTTTTCATCTTAACTAAAACTAGATGAGAATTGAGTTAAGTGTTCTTTTTTAAAATGATTTTATTTATTTATTTTTAGAGAGGAGGAAGGGAGGGAGAAGAAGAGTGAGAGAAACATCAATGTATGGTTGCCACTCATGTGGTCCCCACTGGGGACCTGGCCCACAACCCAGGCATGTGCCCACCCTCAAACTCAGGCTTTAAGTGTTCTTTTTTTTAAAGATTTTATTTATTTATCTTTAGAGGGTAAGGGAAGGAGAGAGGGAGAGAAATATCAATGTATGGTTGCCTCTCATGCATCCCCTGCTGGGAACTGGCCTGCAACCCAGGCATGTGCCTGACTTGGAATGGAACTCTGATCCTCTGGTTTGTAGCCCGTGCTCAATCCACTGAGCTACACCAGCCAGGGCATGGCTTTAAGTGTTCTTAAAAAGCATTTAGAAATAATGTTAAAGTGTAAACTCTAGCAACAGTAGAATATACACACAAAATAGAGCCATTTACAATTGAAGATTATTACAGACAGGTCTGATAAGATTATGTAGATCTAAAAAACACCTGAAAAAAATGACAACATTTGTGTCTTGTCATGGTACAGCTAGAGTCCCACTCACTTATGAAAAAAAAAACCTAAAACAAAGACACCTCATTAGCACCAGCTGCAGAAATGAGCACACAAGCAAGCAATGCATTTTCAGACCTGTCTGCAGTAATAAGAGTACAAGCCATATTATGTGGGCTGCTTGTCTAATTCTAGGTGCATTCCTGCAGCTAGAAAGAAAGGCTGTAGCTGTCCAGCCAGTCACTGTGTCCACAGCAGAGAAAAGGTATTGTAGCAAAGGCTGGGCTGAAAAGGAAAACCTTTTAGATTTATCAGAATATCAGAAAGCATCTCTGCCTCACCCGATTTTCTTGTTTAGAATTGTCACATTCTCCTTTTCTGTGTGTACTTCTATTGGAAGTAGCATTTTTCCTGAACAAAAGAACCAAACAAAAACACCAGTAAGGGGCAACCCCCTATCCTAAAGCAAGTCTCCTGTACACTCGATTGCAGAATCTCTGCATTAGCATCCCATGCAGGAGTAAAAGTAAAGCTACTCAAACTGCAGAAGAGAAAACTTCCCAAGATTTTAATTACTGTGTTTGTTCAACTATTGTTAGGTGTTTGAAATTGTTCTATTGGTAGTATGGTACTACGTGTGTTTTATGAGTGACAGTTAAACCTAAATACAGAATAAAATTTGTTCTTATGTACTATGCTACTTACTATACATTTTGAAAATCTGAACACATCTATAAACTATAGTTAAAATAAACTGACTGCAACACAATTTAGAATAACTTGCATTGATTCTCCAAACACCTTAGAGATTCTTCCCTACAGCTCCACATTAGTTAAAAAGTTGAACCCAAGTGTAGAATGAATGGTAAAGACACAAAGAAAGCTAAGTTCACCATAAGCCAATATAGAACCATATTCATTCAATCACTGATTTTTTTATTGTAACTCAAAAATGCTTAGGTAATTACCAAGGCTGCTGTAGACACAACTTCATCAGGGAATCGTTGAGAGCCCAAAGGGCAAAACATCAGCAAAGAGTGACACTGAAATGTGACTGAGTCTCTAAAATCAAACTGTGGAAACCTACAAGCCAAGGTCTCACTATAGAGAACCAAGGGGTCTATGCAATATATTGAACCGAGAACTTTGTTCCTGAAAATTCACTGTGGTAAGTTTATTAGACATGCTTGGAAATGTTTTCATGAAATGGGATTGCTTCAGATTTATTTGTGTTTTCTTCATAGTTAACATAAAACTTTACTGGAAAAGAAACTGTTACTCTTAAATATGCAAAAGAAAATAGCTATGCATACAAACCACGAGTTCATTGTGTTTCTTGAACCTAAAATGAAATACCAACTATAACTAATAGTCTAATGATATTACACACCACAATCACACTGAAAAGGGAAGAACAGCATTAATATCATTAATTCTGGAAAACAGTGTTTCGACTATACATTGTAATGCTATGGACAATAAAACTGTATAAAAATACTGTACTTTGGTTACTACATATGTTTCTCTCATTGAGGAATAAAGGATAGTTGCATGGTATTCAAGTATTTTCTCCAATATATTTATTAAACATAAAAGGAATCTTACAGTGAAAAATCATGGCAAACTAATCAAAAATTTCTTGCACCTCACTCTTTATAGGATCTACAGAACATACCATCACATGGAAGTGCATTAATTTATTTAACAATGTTTTACTAAAATATACTTATTTACAGTTTACATAAATACAGAGAGCACAGAAAAATTAATCTTCTTAAATCTTTGACAATGGTGAGAGTTCATCATACATATTCAAGAATGGAACAGATATGAGTCAAAAGCAGGGTCGTTAAAAAGTGTGTATTCTCAAGTGTAATCATTGGGTCAGTTGTTCATATTTATCTTTTCAGGTTAATATTCAAACCATGTTGTTAACATCCAAATGATTCCTGTGAGAATTTTGACTTTTATCAACTTGATTATAGTTAGAAGCTTTTCTTTTTTACTTTTTAGTGTGCAGGAAAACTATCTTTATCAAATTTAATTACCTGAGTGTTCACTAAAAGCATCTTTGCTGTAAATGTTTAAACAATAAATAATTGTTCAGAATAATGTAATCAATTTCTTCACATCTTCCATAATTTTACTCTCCTTTCCGGAGGCGCAGGCAACAGCCCCGCGCCCTCACCTGCGTTCCTCTGTGTCTTCCCTGTTTCAGGTGTCGTCGTCGAATTTCATCAGGGCATCACTCTAAGTTTGAAATAAATTGATTAATGTAGAAGATTTACTGTTTTCTGTATACTTTCGTGGAATTAAATATCACTTAATCTATTTATCCAGTAAAGACTTGAACATCTACCATGGGCTAGGTACCCATTTAGGTACTAGGAATACATAAGTGAAAGAGGCAGTATAAAATATTTGCCTTCATGACATTATATTTTAGGAGTTTGTATATCATTTGTTAATAAATGATAACCAAATAAGCAACTTCTTTTCACTGAGAAAGTGAAGTACTTTTATTGCACATATTATGATGTAAATTCCTCCAAACATATTAAAAACTTTAACAAGGGATTTCTAACCTCGACTATTATAATTTACACTGTAATGAAATATGGTCAACAGTTCAATCAAGTTAAAGTCTCAAATCTTAAAATAACTGAAATGTACCTCTTACATTTAAACAGTTTTTCCTTAAGGCAATTAACCATCCAATGAAAACAATGCTTTTTTTTCAAACCTTTTTATAAATGCCCAGAGTTATCCTTCCTTACAGATTTGGGAGGAAAGATGGAGTGGCTCATTAGTGAACAGGTGGGTGTTAATAGTAAGACTTGAGCATGATATACAATCCCCTTACAAATAGAATCTTGAACATCATACAAATTCAGAAGAATCCAAGTGGCGAAGGTCACCTTTCCTTTTCAATATACCTTTTTTCATGTACATTTTTACATACTAAGCCATATGAGGGTCAGGTAAACTCAGCACTCTAAATGTGTGTAAGCAGAAAGAGTTCTGGTTGTGACGAACCTACCTCAAAATTTCTTTTTGCTTCTTTAAATACAGATTTTATATGGCTATTTGGTGCAAACAAGTAACTTTTATAACAAGTAAATTATGATCAGTGCTGGTGAGAAAAAGTAACTCATTAAAGGATTGGTAGTGTGAATGTAAGTGGCTGCTACTTAAGCAGGGTGGTCAAGGTCGGGTGGTAGGCAGAATTGACCCCTAAGACATGCACACTCTAATCGCTGGAATGTATGGATATGTTATATTATATGGCAAAAGGAACTGTGCAGACATAATTAAGGCTACAGACTTTAAAATACAGATATTGTCCTTGTATCTTGTTGGTCTCAATTTGATCATATGAGTCCTTAAAGCAGAGAACTTGCTCCCGCTGAAAGCAAAGATTTGGCAGACGGGAGAGTCAGAGAGATGAGAAGTATGAGAAGGAGAACACTTACTGACTTGAGGATGGAGGAGCTAAGCTGATGAGGCATACAGACGATCTAATGGCTGACAATCAGCAAGGAAACAAAAATGTCAGTCATATGGCTGCAAGGAACTAAATAAGCTTGGAAACATATTTTTCCCTAAGGATGAGAGGTAAACACCTATTCTGGCTGATACCTTGATTTGTGCCTGGTTAAACCTAGAGAAGAGAAAGCAGGCAAGCCTAACCAGACTTCTGACCTACAAAAATGTATGAAATTTATGTTTTAGGCTGCTAAGTTGTGGTGATTTGTTATGGCTGCAATAGAAAACATGTACAGTCTTGCTGAGAGACTGGCATTTGTGCTAAACAAATGATGGAGTGAGCTTCATAGTTACATGGGAGAAGGACATTCTAAGTAGAGGGGAAAGCAAGTAACAAGACCCTGAAACCAGAACATACTTTGCATTTTACAATAAAGACTAGTAGAATGATGTAGCTAGTGTCAAGTGAGAGAAAAGAACAAGGCTATGAGGTAATAAAAGCATTTGTTCAGGGAGCTGAATTGCAGTTTAAGAACAGATTCTGTCAGCAACCTGAAAGATTAGGTACAGGTACTTTCAAAGTGTGGGGGATGAGGGAAGACCAGTGTATTCAGGTTACATTAGTTTATCAAGAATTATGATTAGAGGAAAATTTATCTTTTATAACTCATTGATTTCTTATAAACATCTCTTGCTATTACTGGGAAAGAAATGTTTTTGCATAGTCCTTGAAAATCACAGCTGTTTGTACATACAGCTTTTGAAAAATTCTTTCCCAGCAAATAATGTATTCTTGACAAGTCAGCAAAGACAGTGAAATTCATTTTGTCCAACAAGGTGGAGTCCAGGATACAAGATGGAGTCACTGTAGTCATTTATTTTCACTCTAGACTAATGTGAACAAGAGGAAGAATAAAGAGAGATTGGAATCAGGGAAGTAATAGGAAGCCAGATAATTTGGGCCTTCTGGATGCTTTGGTCTCCATAAGTGAGATGGAGAACCTCTGGAAGGCATCTGAACAGAAAAATACATTCTGATATATTGCAGAACAGAATTCTGGCTGCCATATTGCAAATGACTATAGGCGGGCAAGGTGAATAAGAACACTTTTTCAAAAGAAAATGAAGCAAGTTAAGAGATTGGAGAATCAGTGAGGAGGGTAGTGGATAGTCTGGATGAGAGATGATGGTGATTTAGACCAGGGTGATATGATGGGAGAAATGAGGAAAAGCTCGGATTCAGAGAAATTAGATATATTTTAAAGTAGAGTCAATAGGATTTGTTGGTAGAGTGGATATGTGGTATGAGAAAAGGAGAAGAATAAATGATGGGGATGAAACTTGTTGATTTGAACAAATGGAAAATACAGTTTCCATTAGTTGTAATGAGAACTATTCTAATGGAAAAGACTGGTTAAGTCTGGCTAAGAATAGAATGGAATGGCTGAAGAAGCCAACTCTGTCCAAACCTCACTGATACGTCAACTCAGATGAGGGCACAGAATTAAATACTCTTGTGATCATCTGTTCCTTCTAATATAATGTCAGAACCTGACTTAAGTTTGGGGTTTAACCCTTTAGAAACTTTCTCATTTTCTTTTATTCTCAAATGTATATTCAAGTTTACATCTTTTCCTGAGATATTTTTGCTAATGTATATGTTTTTTAATTTATTTTTAATTGTTGTTCAAGTACAGTTTTCTTTTACTCCCATCCCAGCCCACCCTCCCAGTGCTCCCCACCTCCCTCCCATTTCCACCCCCCTTAGTTTTTGTCCATGTGTTTTTTATACTTCTTCCTGTAAATCCTTCCCCTTTTCCCCTGAAATTCTCTGTCAGGGAATTCCTCTGGTCCCTGTCAGCCTGTTCTCTTTTTCAGTGTCTTTGGTTATATTTTGCTTGCTTGTTTGTTTTGTTGTTTAGGTTCCTGTTAAAGGTGAGATCATATGGTATTTGTCTTTCACCACCTGGCTTATTTCACTCAGCATAAGGCTTTCCAGTTCCATCCATGCTGTTGCAAAGGGTAGTAGCTTCTTCTTTCTTTCTGCTGCATAGAATTCCATTGTGTAAATGTACCATAGTTTTCAGATCCATTCATTTACTGATGGGCACCTAGGTTGCTTCCAACTCTTGGCTATTGTAAATTGGGTTCCTATGAACATTGGGGTGCATCGGTTCTTTTGGATTGGTGTTTCAGTGTTCTTAGGATATAATCCTAGCAGTGGAATTGCTGGGTCAAAAGGCAGATCCATTTTTATTTTTCTGAAGAAATTCCATACTGTTTTCCATAGTGGTTGTACCAGTCTGCAATCCCACCAACAATGAACTAGAGTCCCCTTTTCTCCACAACCTCTCCAACACTTGTTTGTTGCTTTGTTTATGATGGCCATTCTGACCAGTGTGCAGTGGTATCTCATTGTGGTTTTAATTTGCATCTCTCTGACAGCTAGCGATATTGAGCATCTTTTCATGTGATTATGGATCCTCTGTATGTCCTCCTTGGAGAAGTGTCTGTTCAAGTCCTTTGCCAATTTTTAACTGAGTTGCTGGTCTTCCTAGAATGGGGTTATGTTGGTTCTTTGTATATTTTGGAGATTAAACCCTTGTCTGGGAAATCATT
This sequence comes from Artibeus jamaicensis, assembly GCF_021234435.1. Taxonomy (NCBI): domain Eukaryota; kingdom Metazoa; phylum Chordata; class Mammalia; order Chiroptera; family Phyllostomidae; genus Artibeus; species Artibeus jamaicensis. Next base: position 23,965,858 of record NW_026521883.1, read on the forward strand.
GGCAAATACATTTTCCCATACAGTTGGTTGTCTTTTTATTTTAATACTGTTTTCTTTAGCCATGCAGAAGCTTTTCATTTTGATGAGACACCCATTTGTCTATTCTTTTCTTTATGTCCTTGCTCTAGGGGACAGACACATCAGTAAAAATGTTGCTGTGTGGAATATCTGAGATTTTCCTGCCTATGTTCTCCTCTAAGATTTTAATGGTGCCATGGCTCATATTTAAGTCTTTTATCCATCTGGAATTTATTTTGGTGTATGGTTTAAGTTGGTGCTCAAATTTCATTTTTTTTGCATGTACCTGTCCAGTTCTCCCAACACCATTTTTTGAAGAGGCTATTTTTACTCCATTTTATGTTGCTATCTCCTTTTCTCAAATATTAACTGACCGTAGAGACTTGGGTTTATTTTTCAGCTCTCTATTCTGTTCCATTGGTCTATGTGCCTGTTTTCATGCCAGTACCAGGCTGTTTTGATTACAGTGGCCTTGTAATACAGTTTGATATCAGGTATTGTGATCCCTCCTACTTTGCTCTTCTTTCTCAAAACTGCAGCTGCTATTCGGGGTCATTTATGGTTCTATATAAACTTTTGAAGTGTTTGTTCTTCAAAAATTGGTAAGTTTTGAATTATAAATTCAAAACAGACATTCTAAATATTCCATGTCTGTGAAATATGCCATTGGTACTTTACTAGGTATTGCATTGAATCTGTAAATTGCTTTGGGTAGTATGGACATTTTGATGATGTTAATTCTTCCAATCCATGAACACAATATATGTTTCCATTTGCTTGTGTCTTCCTTGATTTCTTTCTTTAGTGTTGTGTAATTTTCTGCATACAGGTCCTTTACCTCCTTGGTCAGGTTTATTCCTAGGGTATTTTATTTTCCTTTTTGCTATATCAAATGGGATTTTTCCTTGATATCTACTTCTGTTATTTCATTTTTGGTATACAAAAATGCCTTTGATTTCTGGATTTGACTTTGTATCCTGCTGTTTTGTCAAATTCACTTATTAGGTCAAGCAGTTTTGGGGTGGAATCCATAAAATTTTCCATGTACACTCTTGTGCCATCTGCAAACAGTGACAGTTTTCTTTCTTCCTTTCCAATTTGGATGCCTTTTATTTCCTTTTCTTGTCTGATCACTGTGGCTAAAACTTCCAATACTATATTGAATAGAAGTGGTGAAAGTGGACAACCTTGTATTGTTCCTGATCTTAGTGGAAAAGCTTTTAGTTTTGCCCATTGAGTATGATGTTGGCTGTAGGTCTCTCATATATGACCTTTATTATATTGAGGAATGCTCCCTTTATTCCCACTTTGCTGAGTGTTTTTATCATAAATGGGTGCTGTACCTTATCAAAAGCTTTTCTACATCTATTGATATGATCATGTGATTTTTGTCTTTGCTTTTGTTCATGTGATGTATTATATTTACTGGTTTGCAAATATTGAACCATCCTTGCATCCCAGGGATGACTCCCACCTGGTCATGGTGTATGATCTTTCTAATGTATTGTTGGATGCAACTTGCCAATATTTTGTTGAAGATTTTAGCATCTATGTTCATCAGTGATATTGTCCTGAAGTTTTCTTTCTTTGTTGTGTCTTTATCTGGTTTTGGGATTAGAATGGTGCTGGCTTCATAAAAAGAGTTTGGGAGTCTTCCATCATTTTGGATTTTTTGGAATAGTCTGTGAAAGATAGGAGTTAGCTCTTCCTTAAATGCTTTGTAGAATTCTCCTGTGAAACCATCTTTTGTGGTCCAGGGCTTTTGTGTGTCAGGAGGTTTTTTATTACTGCTTCAATTTCATCTGCTGTTATTGGTCTATTCAGGCTTTCTGCTTCTTCTTCATTTAGTTTTAGAAGATTATATTTTTCTAGAAATTTGTCCATTTCACCTAGGTTTTCAAATTTCTTGGCATACAGTTCTTTATAGTAATTTCTTACAATTCTTTGTATTTCTGTGGTGTCAGTTGTATTCTCTCTTTTTCCATTTTTGATTGTGTTTATTTGGGTCCTCTCTCTTTTTTTCTTGATGAGCCTGCTTAAAGGCTTGTCCGTTCTTGTAGTTGTAGGGTTAGGTTGTTTGAAATGTTTCTATCTTTTTTAGGTAGGCCTGTATTGCTAGGAACTTCCCTCTCAGGACTGCCTTTGCTGTGTCCCATAAGTTTTGGGTTGTTGTGAGTTCATTTTCATTTGTTTCCAGAAACTTTTTGATTTCTTCCCTAATTTCACTCTTGACCCATTTGTTGTTTAATAGCATGCTATTTAATCTCCATGATTTTGGGTGTTTTGGGTTTTTTCCTTTGGGGTTGGTTTCTAGTTTCAGTCCCTTGTGGTCAGAGAAAATGCTTGGGATGGTTTCAATATTCTTGAATTTTTTGAGGCTTGTTTTTTGTCCTATAATGTGGTCTGCCTTTGAAAATATTCCACGTGCATTTGAAAAGATTGTGCATTTAGCTTCTTTGGGATGAAGGGTTCTATATATATCAGTTAAGTCCATTTCATCTAGGGTGTTGTTCAGTGTCACAACATCCTGTATCTTTGTTGGTATTTCATTTGGAAGATATGTCCATTTTTGACAGTGGGGTGTTAAAATCCTCTACTATAATTGTGTTGCTCTCAATATGTTTCTTGAAGTCCTCTAAGATTTTCTTTATATATTTGGGTGCTCCTATGTTGGGTGCATATATATTTACAATGTTAATGTCTTCTTGGTGGATTCTTCCCTTGAGTATCATGAGGTGACCTCCTGGGTCTCTTTTTATGACCTTTTTTTTTTAGTCTATTTTGTCTGATATGAGTATTGCTACTCTGGCTTTTTTCCCCCTGTCCATTTGCTTGGAAAATTTCTTTGCAGCTTCTCACTTTAAGTCTTTTGTCCTGAGGTAGGTCTCTTGTAGGCAGCATATGTGTGGGTCATGCTTTCTTATCCATTCAGCTATTCTACGTCTTTTGATTGAAGCATTTAATTCATTTATATTTAAGGTTATTATAGATAGGTACTTATTCATTGCCATTTTTTTACCTGTGTTTTTCTTTGTCTCTTTCTTTTCCTTCCTTAAAGCAGTGCCTTCAGCATCTCTTGCAGAGCTGTTTTTGGGGAGGTATATTCTTTTAGACTTCTTTTGTCTTAGAAGCTCTTTCTTTGACTTTCTATCTTGATTGAGAGCCTTGCTGGGTAAAGTAGCCTTGGTTACAGGCCTCTGGTTCTCATTACTTGGACTATTTCTTGCCATTCTCTTCTTGCTTGGAGCATTTCCATTGAGAAGTCAGTAGTTAACCTTATTGTGGCTCCCTTGTATGTTACTTCCTTTTTGTCCCTTGCTGCCTTTAAAATTCTCTGTTTGTCTTGGAATTTTGTCATTTTAATTATGATGTATATTAAAGTGGGCCTCTTTGGGTTCCTCTTGATTGGGACTCTGTGTGTTTCTTGAATTTGTGTGACTTTTTGTCTCATTAAATTAGGAAAGTTTTCCATTATTACTTTTTCAAATAGGTTTTCTATCCCTTGTTTTTCTTCTTCTCCTTCTGGTATCCCTATTATTCAGATTTTATTACATTTCATACTGTCTTGCATTTCTCTTAATCCCTTTTCATTCTTTCTGAGCCTCTTTTCCTTTTCTTGCTCTTTCTGGGTGTTTTTTCCTACTTTGTCTTCCAACTTGCTGACCCAGTCTTCTGCTTCATTGATCCTGCTTTTGATTCCTTCCACTGTGTTCTTCAGTTCAGAAATTGTATTCTTCATTTCCTCTTGGCCCTTGTTGATAGTTTCTATTTCCTTTTTTATGTTGATATAATTTGCAGTGAGTTCACTGTAGTTCACCTGTAGTTTCTGGTAGCTCATTGTGAGCTCTTTGAACTTCCTGATAACCAGTGCTTTGAATTCAATATCTGATAGCTGACTCACCTGTATTTAATGTAGCATTTATTCTTAGGCTTCCTCCTTTTCTTTCATTTGGGGATTGTTTCTTTGTCTTCCCATTGTTTGTGAGACTCTTCTTGTTAGCTTCAGCTTCTTAAATTGATTTGTTTGGGTTCCTGGATTTATGATGTGAACTTCTGTGGTAGAATATCTGTGAGATTTAGTGGTGTGGTCTCCTTGATCTCCCAAGCTCACTGGTTTTGGGCTGTCCTTTAAGTTGGCTCTATGTTTGTTTTTGGGTTTTGATCATTTGGGGGTCTTTTTTGTGGGTTTTTTCCACCAGTTGATTAACTGATGGTCACTCTGTCCACCACCTCTTGTAATTTGTTGTGCTGGTGAGGGCAGGTTGTGTTGAAGCTAGTTCTTCCATGTGTACAAGGTTTTGAGGATCCTCTTTTGCTCTTGTTCAATTGTTTTTACTGGGTAGTTTCTCCAGTATTTAGTTGTCTTTCCAAATAAGTCCTGGATTGAGGTTTGTGTGGTTTCCACTCACTCCTTCACCTTCATCTGTTATTATCTGTTGGTGGTTCCTTTGTTGTTGCGTTTCTTCTTCCAGTGGGTATCCTGGTGTTCACTGCTTTCATTCACTCTTTTTTTTTGTGATCAGTTGTAGGGGAAGGCAAAATGGTTTATGACAATATTGGAGAATATTCTATGATATTTACAGTAGCAGCCAGTAGAGAGTAGATAGGAGATCTTTAGGCTATGTATAGTGTTAACTGTGATCTTCAACCCAACTAGCCACTTTTAATAAAGGATGGAAAGAAGATAAGACTCTTATTGGGAAGGAAATGATTGTGAGTTGGATCTAGAAAGTAGTGAGGTTGTGGGAGGTCAGATTCTGAGGTAAGGTGAGAGTAAAGGATAGTAAATAGGTGTAGTGTGTGAGCAAATAGAGTTAACCACTACTGTAATACAGTTCAGGAAACTAAAGTGGGCTAAAATTCCAGGAGGGGTAATGTGAAGTATTTACAATTGTATGGAACAGCTATTATTTACAATAATACTAGAGCAACAGTCATATGACAGAATCTCTGTTATCCACATAACATAAATACAGGGTATAGAACTTTGAGTAGTGTGCTAAAGGAACACAAGTGACATGAAGGATAGTAATTTAGCAATACACTGTGGAAGAGAGAACAGGGGAAACCTGTCAAATTATACAATATAACCAGCCAAGCAAAGAAGACTATACAGAAAGAAGAGGAATACGAAAATATTATTAAAATAAAAGATGTAAGAATAATGAAAAAATAATAACACAAATTATGCAGTAACTTGTAGTTTCTCTGCTATAGCAAAGTGAAACTTATCTCACTGTCTCAACTGGTGGGATGCCCCCTCTTTGGATCCAACTCTGGTCCTTTCACAGTTCCAGGTTTTTTGTTTTTGTTTCACTTGTAGGTATTAAAAACACACACACACACAAAAACACATGTTTTGTTGGTGTTAAAGTGGCCAAACTGGTTTCTCTGGTCTTGCTGTCTGCAGCAGGCTGAGGGGTGATTGGTGTAGCCTTTCTTATGTACTCAGCCAGTCTTCCAAGCACTCTCCCAAGATCTAGTCTGGCACCTCTTCCCAGCACCCCAGGCAGGGGATCCAGGTCTTCTTTACAGCGCTCTTTTCCTGGGGGTCATCCTAGTGGCCTGGGGTGCAGGTGGGCGGCAAGGCTGCCTGGGTCTTGCAGGCTTGGACGTGAACCCTTCCCAGTGCTTTGGGGAAACATAGGGACTTCTGCACAACCTCAGGATTGCTGCTCGACTGGGTGGAGAGTAAGCCGAGCAGCTGTTGCAGGAAAATCCCCCAAACAATTTTACTTTTTGAGAAATTCCTCGTACTCAAGCCTGAGGCTCAGTACATCCCAGTTCTCTGGCCAGACGGGTGACTGTCTGGGTCAGTGCACATCACTGCAGGATTCTCAGCTCTCCCCAGTATGTGACCACAGACTCCACGGGTGATCAAGGCCCTTGTGTGTTTGCCTCTTTGTCCATATTCCCCTGTCTGCAACTTCAAGCAACCAGGTCTCTCCTGGTGCTGCTCAAACCCTGCTTGGCTGGGGAGGGATGGGGCAGTTGGCCTGGCTCTCTCCCAAGGACTCTGTGGCAGGCCCACTGCTCCCAAGGAGTCTGTGGTAGACCCAGCACCAGGTGCCAGGTACTGGGCACAGGGCGCCAGGGCCTGGGGCTACAGCGCACGTCTTCGTGCTGGCCCCTGGGACCTTATTGTCCTGCAGTTGTCTCCTTACCTTCTGGTTTTTCAGTGTTCGCTACACTTTCTGGACTCTTATTTTCATATATGCTGGGGTACTGTTAGCTGTGTGCTCTGTTCCTCTGTAGATTGGCCATATTTTTCTCCCATGTGTAGGGGGAAATGGAATCTGCTCTCTCCTACTCTGTTGCCATCTTCCAACTCCTAATTTATATGCTTTGAAAATAATCCATTTCAACATAGTGTTCAGATCTATTTGCAATTAATTGTACAATTTTATTCATAGATGCATGTGTATATATATATATGTATATATATAAATATATACATAATACATTTTCTCTTTTAAATAATTACACATGCATAAATATATAAGTATATTATGTAAAATATATACACACATAACTATATATAAAATAAATTTGTTCTCTTACATAATGTTCCCATTTAATGAAAAATTTTATATTTTATTCCCTGTTTATATTAATTAAAATGGATGCTTTTTATTATATTATTTTTCTTTATCAGAGGTCCTAATATTACAATTAGTATGACTATTTCCTTTTCATTTACATATATATACATATATATATATATGTATATATATACAGCCTTAATAATATATGCCTCCTCTCTATTCTTTTTCTAACTTTGGTTTGATTGTTCAATAAGTCTTTATTCTCTTCTGTGTATTAGTGGATTTCTGTTTATTAGTGTTCAGCAGAGATTGTTTCACTATTGATACTTTCTAGGTGTTGTACTCTTTAGTTCTGATTTTTCTTTGATTCAAGATTCATTTAAAAAGCATATGAAAATAAACTGTAGGAGAATTTTATACAAATTTTAGAATTTAGCAAAATATAGGACCATTTAAAATGTATTCCATTCATTTTACAAAAATGACTTCTTAATATCAGAGCAACATATTAATATAGAACTATTGCCCTGGCTGGTGTAGCTCAGTGGATTGAGCGCGGGCCTGTGAACCAACACAATCACGGTTCAATTCCCAGTCAGGGCACATGCCTAGGTTGCAGGCCAGTTCCCAGCAGGGGACTCATGAGAGGCAGCCACACACTGATAATTCTCTCCTTCTCTTCTTCCCTTCCTCTCTAAAGATAAATAAATAAAATGTAAAAAAACTTAATGTAGAACTATCTTCTATGTATTTATATAGTTAAGATTAGTAATCATTTCATTCAGGTAATTTATTTTTATTTTAAGTTCAGCTTTCAAAAGGATAGCAAATAAGTTAAACACTATTGTGTTTCAATTTATTTTCTTGAATGTATTGTTTGTGTAGTTTGATGAAATATAGTAGCAATGTCCTTTTAGAATATATCCTTTTCTTGTGACCTTCTGGTTTATTTTTATTTCACTTAACTTTTTTCTTTTGTGTTTTGGCCAAATTTGAAAACTTACAATCATTTTGAGTCCCTTGATTTTATATACTTACATATAATACATCAGTGGATCATATTTTTAATTTTTGTTCATCTCAATTGAAAAATTTCTACCATGAAAGAAAAATGAACATAACTCATTTTTCTCATATATTCATTTTCCCATTTGCTCCCCATTTTTGTTTTTTATTGCCAAGGTGTATAGGATGTATATTTTGCTTTTAAATTATAATTCCCTTAGTTTCAGACTTAAATTCTTACATACTTGGTTATATACTTAAATTGGTCTTCAGTGTTCACTGTAGTTCTTTCACACAAATCTAAGGTCTTTTGCTTCTCAGTTCTCTATTTATATTCATCTTCTCTGCTTATTTCGGCTTTAAATTATTTTGTTAAAATCTGGGTTTATGGGTGGTAGATTCACTGAGAAGTTCATATCACATTGTATCTTAATGTTAAACTCAAATGTAAAATACAAGTGATTTAAAATATATCTCCTTTGACATAATTTTTTTTCTTTAAAATATTGTAAATTTTGTTTTACAGTATTCTGGTGCCAAAAGTTATTATATAAGGAATTATCCTAATATTCCAACTATGGTGATGATCTACTGATACCATCTCCATTTCCTTTGGACTTTCTTTAGTAAATTTATCACAGCATGATAGGGTTAGTCTATTCTGAATCATTTCTTTTTTAAAAAATATTTTTATTTATTTATTTTTAGAGAGAGGAAAAGGGAAGGAGAAAGAGCGGGAGAGAAACATCAACATGTACTTGCCCCTCATGTGTCCCCTACTGGGAACTTGGCCTGCAACCCAGGCATGTGTCCTGACTGGGAATTGAACCAGCAACCTTTTGCTTTACAGGCCCATGCTCAATCCACTGAACTACACCAGCCAGGGCTGAATCATTTCTTTTTATGTCTTTTGAACTCCTTATCCGTTTTTTATGTATTTTAGTTATCATATGGGGATTTATTTTTTATTTCATCTTTATGTTTTATTTAAGCATATTAGCAATTCATACACTGGGCATTGTTTGTCTTTCATATTTATCATAATCTTTCTAAGCATTATATATGAGGTCCATCCAGAAAAAGTCCAACAATTGTTAATATAGCAAGAACAGTGTCACAATATTGATGTAACCTGGCAGCCAAGAAGAGTGGACTGGAATGTGCATTTGTGAACAATGATGACTTTACTATAATGGTCAATGGGGGTGGTAGACACCATTGAGTGGCCATATGTACTGTGTGGCCCTCACACTCAAAAGAACTGAGTGAGTATAGCAACAAATCTGTATCAAATTTTGTGTTAATCTTGAACATTCCTCTGTGGAAACTATTCTGATGATTCAGAAGGCCATACCTAATGGCAACTGGTGATTGGCAGCTTCATCACAACAACAAGGCTACTCTTGCATCATGTCTTATGCAGAGCTTTTTGACAAAATATCAAATCACCCAGGTGACTCAGTCCCACTACAACCCAGATTTGTTGCCCTGTGACTTCTGGCTTTTCCCAAATATAAAATCACATTTGAAAGGGAAGACATTTCAGACCATTGATAAGATTCAAGAAAATATGACAGGGTAGCTGATAGCAATTGGGAGAACTGTGTGAGGTCACAAGGTCCCTACATTGAAGAGGACTGCGGCATCATTGTCCTGTGTATAATGTTTCTTGTATTTTGTATCATTTTCATAAATGTCTGTCTTTCATAGTACATGGCCGGATGCTTTCTGGACAGACCTTGTATTGTGGCTTATTTACTTTAGATTTTGATAAGTTTTATCATGAATATGATTTAAGCCATAGACTCTTTTCAGCATTACTTACACTGTTTCACAGATTTCAATGTGTTTAGTGAAAACTGCCATGTTCTGTCTTGATCTTTATTCACCAAAGTCAGGAATAAAGCATTTGTTCCTCCAGCAACTGGGAATCACTCTCAGTTGAGAACAGATGCCCACTCTCTATGGAAGCATTCAGTACTGGAAATGTCAGGTTTTATAAGGCCAGTACCTTTTGCCATTTGGGACAGCTCTGTAGGTGATTTCTTCTCCCAAGCCACCATGAGTTCATGCCTTTCTTGTAGCTACATAACAGCCTAACACTCTATCCAACCTATTTTGGACTCAATAAATGTTTTACTGTTTAAGTTTTTCACAATTAATTACTTTTTAAGTTATATACACTGTGCAGGCCAAACAAAAATCTTCACCAGTTTTCAACTTTTGATTAAGTCTTATAAAATAATCTATTCCTGCCACTAACTACATAATCTGTGTAAGTATCCACAAGGCAGTTTTGGATTAAGTTCTTTTGATTAAAAAAAGAAAAGAAAAGAAACTAGTTTTGAATAGATATGATACTTATATACATTAAATAGTATAACATTACCCCTGATTTAACCAGGTTTTCACTACAAAAATAAATTTTTAATGTAAACAATATAACATAACTATTACTTAAGTGGCAGTGGTCTTTATTGGACTATAAATGAAATTGGACAAAGTTGGTAATGGATAATCTAGAGAAGTTTATTGACATGACAAATGGGAAGCTCTTGGTGCAAGGTACACTGTGTGTACAAGCACTTGGGAAGATGGCGGGTATGTATGTAATTCCTAGCAGCTTCTTAGCCTAGCCACCTTTGGGTTTATATCTAAGTTTCATGAAAAGTAGATTTTTGTAAGTAAAAAAGACTGAAGATTCTGTAAAATGTCAGTCTTAAACTAGAGCATTTAGAGTGCACTTTAATGTATGAACTTAAGAAGGTAGAAGCAACCTTTACCTGTTTGCAAAAGAACACCATGACCACAGATGTTTATCTTCTTGGTGGTGCCAATGACTTGGCTGTGGAAGGAGATTGCAGCATCTGGCGGACTAGGAGGTACTCAGCGATGACTGACAAGAGATGATAGGATCTTAGCAAATATATTGGCACCCCAATGATGCCAAGCAACTCATCATCTGAATAATAAAATAGGATCTATTTCTGAAACTATATGACAGCTCTGGAATTCTCCCAGAAACATGGAGAGAACTTTTTCATGGGAATAAAATTCCTTTGCAAGAGAGGTAAGTAGGAACAAGATTGAGATCATTGCTATTAATGTGAGGCTCTACTCAGAGGCTCTTTTGGTTAGAAAAAAACTTGGGATATATTTGTAACATATTTTATATTATAAATATAAATTTTATTTTAAAATAAATATACATGTTTTAGTTTTGGAAAGCCAGGGCATGGTTAAAAGACAAATGCCTATGTGCAGTTACATACCTTTTTCAAGCAGTTAATCTGGTTGTTTTCAAGATTTTTCACTCTCTCTAGCTTGTGATCTTTTGTCTTAAGCTCTAGATCAATATTACAGATTTTAATATTTGTATTGACTATATCTAAGTTTCCTACATGGTACCTATATGATGAAATTTCTGCCTCCCATTCTTAAAGCCAACAGAATCATTTTTATACAGTTTATTTTTTCTAAAAAAGAGTTATACATGTCTACTTCTCAGGCAGTATAGGAAAAAATGACCAGTATACTTTCCCTTCACTGCACTTTTTTTTTAATTCATGAGATTTTCATTGTTTATAGCTGGCCATTTCTGTATTTGGGCCAGTTTTCTGTACTGTGAAGCCAGAACCAGTTAAATTTTAAATTACAGTTAATTGTTTGTTTTACACATTGGTTATTGCTTGTCTTTGCTCCCTTTAGCAAATGTGTATTCTCTCTGGCAGTGTTCCTTGAAGTGTGACACTCAGACCACCTGCATCAGAGTCACTTCAGTTGCTTGTTAAATGCAACTTTCTGACCCTATCACAGACTTCATAAATCAAATTCCCTTTGGTTTTGCACACCAAAGTTTGTGAACAACTCCTGTTGGCTTCACTTTGAAGCTTCTGCTCCTACTGCTTTTAAAAGAGATTTTCCCCCTTTCAGAAAAATACTCTTTAAATCAGCCAATGCATTTATTTTTCAAAGGATACAATGCTGAATACTAAAATCTTATAGCCTAGTGGAAATTAGCAAGAAAATCATGATGATAACATAAAAGCAAAAGGTTGAATATGAAAAATGCAAGAAAGTCAATATTAATAAAGCAACATGAGGATTCAGCAAAGAGAGAGATACAGCATACACTGAGGAAGAATGACCACAGATTTGTGAAGAAGGTGACTTTGACACGGGACTTCAATTGACTTGGAAATTTAGAGGTGGACATAAGGAGAGTGTACCAGGACAGCAGCAGAGCAAAGGTGCAGATGTGAAAAGATGAGGACAATAACCTATGTAGGCTAACTCACAATTTAGCCCAGTAGAAGCATAAAATATACCTATGTAGTTTATGCTTGGGTGTTGTGGGTGATGAGACTGGAGATGTAGGATAGAATGGTATTATAGAGCATCTTGAAAGTCAGACTGAATAACTGGTATTTATTTGTTACCTTCTGAATCTCTGCAATATCTTAAGTGGGATGTAGATCTAAAGTAGAAAGTCACACATTTGTGCATTGCAAGATTACATTTCTGATTTAATTAGCCATAAATGCAAAGTCAAAGCAGAAGTGAAGTGGCCACATACAGGAGAAAGTTGCAGCAAATCTCGTTGCAACTTCTTGGTCTCCAGAAAATTTAATAGGGACACACAGCATGTGGGTGACATTCTCTCTATCACAGAAGATCTTGCAAGTTCTGACAAGTTCAACTCTTACTGTGTAACATTTATTTTCTACTTTGGCATTATAGCATGATATAGCAAGAACACATACACTCTATGTATTTCCATTAAATAATACATGGGAGAAACAGCATATCTTCTTCTGAGCCAAAATCAGGGTCAGCAAGACCATGTTGTGATCCTGGGTCCATCAAAGGAATGCTTCATAGGGAGAAAGCCCAGTTAAGGCACAGGATGTGTGGGAATATCTTTGCTTACCACCTCCCAACATGATGGAAAACAAATTTCTGTACAGTCCATTGCCTAACACATTTAACAACTTATCTGTGATTTATGATCCTGACTTTAGTCAAAAATCTGCAATGGAGCCATTTACCCATAATATGTTATGAGATATCTGGAACCAATGGGATCATCAGGGAGCTTGTTAGGAGGAACAGAGAAGTCAGGCGGTCATTCTTTCCTGCAAGAGGGTGCTGCAGTCCAGAGGGGCTGGCTGAGGACTTCAGAATGCTTGTTAAGCACTGAACAAAGAAACATCAGCCAGCCAAGAGGGAAGCATCTAAGGAAAATTCAAAGAGCTGCCCGTCACTCAGGAGTGTGGTTCATCTTTGAAGGATAGACAGAGAATCCTATTGGTGATGATGAGACCTTAAAGTCACAAAGAGAACTCAAATACAGGTGTAAGCACGAGAGCTAGAGTGTGAGCTCAGAGCAAGGAAGATCTGTTTTTAAGTTTAGCTGGAATTTTCACATATTAAAGTTCCAATCTTGGTTGCTGACTTGTGCTCTCACAGGTCAGAGGTAATACAGGCCTGAGTCAGAGTGAAAATTATAAAGTGATTGTGAAAAGGCTAATTTTCTAATTGGGTGTACATATGTCAAGGGATGGGAGGGGAGAAGTGGAACTCATTGAGCACATGGATTTTGAATATTTTTTAGAGGAGCTGGGTTCTGAGAGAGAGAGATTTGGACTACAGATAAAAACTTGTCATGAAATCTCTAAATTGTAAAATACCCTGAAACCTGTCATCTTCTGTTTGCAAAGAGTCAGAAAGGTAATGATTTTTAGATCACTGCAGGTAAAAATAGCATATTGTCTACCCCTAAATATAACCACATTTGTGGGGGGTGTTATTCTGTGGATAATCTATAACATAGGACATTTGTCATTTTTTCTAAAACTAAAATCATAATAAATTATTCCTCCTCATCAGAATGCTGTACCTGAAGGCAGTGTGGAGCACTGCTGGAACACAACTCCCTGTTAATGACTAAGAGCTGTCACCTTGGCCTGTGCTCCTAGTCAACAATAAATAAATTTGGTATCCCTTTCACAGCTACATCTCTTTTCATGATCCCCTCACAGAGTGAGAAAATGATGTGTAAACTTCCCTGACAGCCAGTCTCTCATAGGATTCTTTATACACTGATGTATTTGACAACATCAGCCACCTCAGTGAAGTTCAAATACGCAATCCACTGATCACCTGCTCTGCCTGTCACTGCTCCATTGCTGTCTAAGGGAAGTTCCCACACTCTCTAAGGGAGGTTCTCCAGCTGCTGGAAGTACTTCTGGATTGGCCCAGGTGGGCCACTGGAATGATGACTTAATACTTTGCTGCAATCAGAAGTCAGAAATGAAAGATACACTAAGTGAAATAAAGAATAATTCACAGTGAATCAAGAGTAGAGTAAATAAAGCTGAAAATCACTAATTTGGACTAGAAAGAAGCAAAAACCACCAAATCAGAACAGAAAATAAAAGAATTTTAAAAGTTAAGGATAATGTAAGGAGCCTCTGGGAAAACTTCAAGTATACCAACATTTGCATCATGGGGGTACCAGAATGAGAGCAAGGAATTGAAAACCTAGTTGAAAAAATAATGACAGAAAACGGTCCTAAAATACAAGTCCAAGAAGCATAGAGAGTTCCAAACAACATGAACCCAAAGAAGCCCACACCAAGACACATCAGAATTAAATACAAAGAGAGAATCTTAACAGCAGCAAGAGAAAAGCAGTGCATTACTTACAAGGAAGCTCCCATAGGACTGTCAGCTGATATTTCAACAAAAACTTTGCAGGCCAGAAAGGATTGGTAAAAAATGCTCATTCTGGTCAGGTGGCTCATCACCAACATTGGAACCATTGGATGGCTCCAATTGGTTGGAGCATCACCCTATACATCAAAAGGTTCAATCCCCTGTCAGGGCACATACATAGGTTGTGGGTCTGATCCCTGGTTGGGGGTGTGTATGGGAGACAACAGGTCTGTGTTTCTCTCTCACATTGATATTTCTCTCTGTCTCTCCCCCTCTACACACCATTCCTCTCTCTCTAAAAATCAATAAACATATCCACTGATAAGGATTAAAAAAGAAAGGAAATATTCAAAGTGATGAAAAGCAAGGTCCTACAACCAAGATTACTTTACCCAGCAAAGCTATTACTTAGAATTGCAGAACACATAAAGAACTTCCTGGGTAAGAAATACCTAAAGGAGTTCATCAGCATCAAACCAGTATTACATGAAATGTTAAAGGGCTTTCTGAAGAAGAAGGAGGAGGAGGAGGGGAAGGACGAGGGGAGGGGGAAGGGAGGGGGAAAGGAGAAGGAAAAAACAATAAAATAAAGATAAATACATATTAACTGAATCTAAAAAACAATATAAACAAGCAAGCAGAAGAGAAATAGACTCATAGATACAGAGAACATATTGATAGTTGCCAGGTGAAAGTGGGGTTGGGAAAATTGGGATAAAGGTAAAAGCATTAAGAGGTACACATTGGTTGTTACAGAATAGTCATGAAGATATAAAGTAAGCATAGGAAATATAATCAATAACATTGTAATGACTACATATGGCATCAAATGAGTATGAGATTTATCAGGATGATCACTTAGGAGTTTTATAATGTCTAATCATAGGTGTACATCTGAGACTAATATAATAATGTATGCTCATTGCAATAAAAAATTTAAAAAATGATTTAAAGTAACAGTTATACAATTATAAGGGAAAATAATAGTAATGGGTAACTTAGGATCTGATTGTTCTGCTTCCCTTTTTGTTTACTTCATCAAGTCAAGAAGTACCCAAAGTTCTAAAAACATAGTTTAACAGTCCTTTCATTTTTAATGCTCCTCTGGTCTTCTGTGAGTAATGAAGTGCTCCAGTGTTGGAGGTGAGCATGCAGTATAAGGGACAAAGTTATTTAGGAATTAAAATTAACACTGCTTCGCGTGAGTGTTATGGAAAAGGCAGGAATCTGGAATGTTTTTTCAGGCCAGAGGATTAATTGATGGTGTCATTTCTTGAGAAGGCATTACAAATTGACATGTTAATTTGAGACTATTGAAAAATTTTTGGCTTATTCGGGCCACAATGTACAATAGGGATAGAGCTCAAGATAGATGTCTTCTATAGAAACACTTAAGTTATTGCAAAGATTTGTCAGTACTAGAATAGGAAGAATAGATTGCAAAGAGCTTGGGTACAAATATAGACTCTGAGAATTAGCAGCATCATTGTGGTCATAAAGGCAAGGAACACTGGGGTTTCCATAAATATAGGACTACCAGGAAAGAATAACCAATGGGCTATAAAGATGATTTCAATTGAATGTCTGATTAATAGCATGAAATGTAAAGCATGCCTAGGTCATAAAACATTCTTTAAATTTAACAATGATAAAATTATTGAGTAGCATATGAGGAGTTAGAGGGAGGGAGGAGTTGACTTAAGGAATGAATGAGAGGCAAGGTTCCTGGAGGCAGTGAGTGCTTTATGAAAAAGAAGAGTAAGAGATGAGAGATACAAAGGGATGTGGAGTAAAGGTCATGATTTTTAAGGCAGCAGTAATTAAAGATAATTCATTGTATATTAATCTCTGGGTGTTTCATTTTCATAATTCATATCTCATTACTTCTATTAATAAACATCTTTCCTCTGATATTTTCCTGTCTCCTTAAATAACAGAAAACTCTGTTCTTTATAGCTATGGAGTATTCAAACTTGTGAAGTATAGCACGTAATGACCCTGCTATACCCGTTTAAGTTATACCTCTTACTAAAGCGAAACCAGGCTCCTCAATGTTCATAGCTCCTGCAGACTCCATACTTAACCTCCTAAATTCATAACTATGGTTGCCCTTCCTTTCCAACCCCTGTCCCTGGGTTTCATATTTTCCTTCATTGAGTGAGCTAGCTGGGGACTTGGTGGAATGTGGTGCCTGGTTCCCAGGGTTCCAAGTGCTGTTGGGTTCTATCATCAGGAAGTGAGGAGACACTAGTGGTAGAGGCACCAGGCAGTGACCTCACTTCCTGATGATAGAACCCAACACAACTTGGAACACTGGTAGCCAGGCAGCCACATGACAGGAGACACTTGGGAGAGCAACCTATTTCTTTGGTGCATCCCCACGCCCCACAGCTGTGGCCTCAGTAGAGCCCTCGATGACAGCATCTTTAGATGCTGAAGACACTGTGTAAGGTTTCAGCCCATCTTCCTTGGTCCTTTCCCTGTAAGGAGCTAAAGGTAACACAGGAAGATCCAGCATGGTTCTAACTCAGGCCAGGCCACCACAAAGATCCCATGTGGGCAGTCCTGTATTCCTCCCAATGTGTATGTGGAAGGGGGACTCACACTTGGGGAGGACCTGCCCAGTGCAGGGACAGGCTGAGATAGGGTCAGAAGCCTGGTAGAGATCGATCATGTTCATACCCCAGGTCAAGGCTGGCTGGGTGGGCATGAAGTGTGGGAGGGGCCTTCTGCCCAGATTTATCCTGAGCCATGAAGGTGAATCTCATTTTCCCCAGATGGAGGTCTGTGCAGACATTGGGCCTGATCTGGGAGCAGAAGGTCCAGTTGCAGAATGTTTCATGGATCCAGAAGGAACCCCAAAAGTACTCACTCCTCATTCCTCCCACCCCCAGCAACTCTGATCTGCTTTATGTCTCTGCTCCTTTACCTGTTCTGGAGGTTTCCTACAAAGGAAACTTACAATACATGCCTTTTGTGTCTGCTCACATATATTTGTTTTCATTTGAAATAGAAGGGAAAATATTTTCCTTTCAATGAAAAAACATAGTTTTAAAACAAACAACCATAAACAGACCATTAGTATTTTTCCTTTTTCAATTTTAAAAGAGTAAGTTCTTGATGCCATCTTTAAAATGATCACTTAAGATTCATCTGTTCCATATTAGACACTCTGCCTTTGTATTTTTATCTCATTTAATTATTACAACAACTTCATATGAGAGGTATTATTTTAGCATTTTTGTTGAATGAGTCTCAAAGACATTAAGATGTTCAAATATACAAAATTTACATACATCAGAACAAGAATTAAAATTCACCAGATATAATAATGTTAGACAATGTCTGGCACACACCAAGCCTTGGAGACCGTGTTCTATTGTTACTACCATTTCTAATATTTTTTATCATCCTTATCCAGCGTTCTTATATTATGACACAGTTTTATCCTGTTCTCACACAATTAACTCAAAAGGATACTGAAGAATCACTTACATGATATCAACACATAATAAATGCAGTTAGCTAATAACCTGAAATTAACACAATTGAGCATCAGAAAGAATGTCTGGGACAGGGTAAAAAAAATAGTATTGGGACATAGTGATAGGTGCCTTTCATACCAGGACTAGAATTAAGAGTTAGTTGCCATCAGTAGATTTAATATGAAATCAACTACGCATCTTTGGTTGATGGATGGTGATGAATTTTGTGGTAATGTATTTAAGAAAATATGAGGAAAATATGCATCGTTGAAATTTCCCTATCTTCTGAATGTGAAGGGTCTCAATTCAATTGCTTTAAAAACCCTTTGTCTACAAGATTTCTTCTAGGTATTTTGTTTTGTATTTGAAGGGGGAAAATGAGAAAACAATAGAGAGGCAAAGGAAGGGAACAAGGTGTTAAAACACGTTATAGTGTTGTGCATTACGAATGGATGAAAATGGTCTAGAGAGAGACTCTAGCTTTTCAAGATATTCTTAACCATTACATGGAGGAAATGATTTTGATCAATTCTGGCAGGATATATAATGCATTTCAAGCACATCTCTGAAAAAAATAAAGAACATAAAACATAATAGTTTTAAGATTTCACAATCAGTAAATAAAAAGCACAACGCCCTGTGACCGGAATCCAGTTTGTGTGATTCAGAGGACGGCTCTGGACCATCACTGCCCTGCATTTTCAGTCCTTCAACAATCAATTCTGAGACTGCAATCACCTTCTGGCTCCCTATTAATTATCGTTTTAGCGGCCGTGGACAGGAGCAGTATGCCGTTATGGTTTTCACAGCACGCATGATTGCCTTGATGCTTTCTATCCTGAGCAGTTCTTTATCCTGCAGCAGATTCCTTTCTTCCATCTGCAGCTGAGTGGTTTTAGTAATCCCCACGAGAACTGTTGGCCACAGGCTTTGTGGATGTCAGTAATTAAGCCATCTACTCCAGCTGCAAGCTGTTGGACCATGTGAGTAGTAGAAGGGCACGGTCCTGCTGCAAAGCCAGCTTTCAGAGGATACAGAAGTGTCGATGGTCCCTGGTTAGTTAGCCATGCATGCACTGGGAGCTCATTTATCCTGGGTTCACCCATGATTTTTTCATCAGCCTTTAATCATTTTTACAATAAGGTGGTATTTGCCACAAGCCCCCTGGCCTGCAGGTTGCTTTTTAGGATTTTCTAGTGTCTAAAGAACAACAGTTTTCTGTCTCTATTATCAAGTACTCTGGGCACACTGCTGATTCTGTAAAATATTATAGGCCTGAAATGTTATAGCTTGTGTCTGATATGAACTGTGGTTGGTTTTGTGTCACTCATAATTAATTATGCAGTTCCATAGTTTCTGGCAAAATCACTTGTCTGTTCTTTTTGGAATAAAAGCATTTGTTGCACATTTTAAAATTTCTACTCTGCTTAATTATTGAAGCATAGCTACAGGTGATACTTTACTTCCTGTAAAGTATCATCTAGAATTATTTCACAACATATGAGCCTCCATGCATCCTGTTTGCCTATTTATTTTAGGTGTTTTTGGTCACGTACTCTTCAGTCACAGTTGAAATGTGCTGATTTGACAAGCAACCGGAGCTGATTGTGCCTTATTATCATTGTTTCTCCAACACCTGGCATATATCTACATATGTGCATGTGGTAGGTGCTAAATAATGTACTCGGGATGAACGCATGAGTTGATCCGATATCACTGCTTTTATAATGCCTTTCTTTCTAAGTAATACTGAAATGTCTCCCTTTTTCATTTTGTCATTTGGATCCTTCTTTTATTTATTGAAAAAATGTATTTTGTATTTATTACGTGACAGTAAATTCCTCAAAGGGATCATATCACATCTGAGGAGTGTACGTGTGTGTGAGAGAGAGAGAATTGAAAATAAGCACAGACAGAATATCAAACACAAACCCAGGCCTATGAATGACTTCCTATCAGAGATGATTCTTTAACTATGCTCTTTAAACAGATGACCTGTCTAGGATAGAGCATGTGGAGGAAAGAAATTACCAGCATAGGATGCAAGTAGTGAGGCATAGCTGAAGGATAGGTGTTGAGTGAAGCCTGAGCATTGCCAGTTCTTAACATTACTGATTCCACCATATACCAAAGCACTGTCATTTTCTTGGCTACAATGAATTGCCTCGCACATGGTCCCTCTGCTTCTATTCTAATAGTCTCTTAGCACAACAGCTGCCTTAGAGACCTTTTTAAAATGCAAATCATGTCACCACTCTGCTCAAAACTCTAAGTGGCTGACCATCTCATTGAAAAGAAATCAAATGTCCTTAAAATAGCCTATAAATCTCTAAATGCTCTGGTTCCTGGCTTGCCCTCTGCTCTTGCTTTCTGTCAATCTTCCCATGTTTCTTTCCAGCTACACAGGGATTCCTATTCACTCTTAAGAGCATGGAGCACTCTCCCAGTGCTGGATTTTTTGTAGTTGTTATTTTCTCTTTTTAGAATATTCTTTCTCCAAATATTACCAAGACCACATTTCATGCTCACTTGTAGAAGTGTTTCCTGACCACATTGTCTAAAATCTTGCCCTCCTCCCCCCCTTTGTTTTATGTGAAAGCCTACCAGCACACCGCTACCTAACACTGCACTCAGTAAGTACTTGTTTATCATCTGCCACTGCCCAGCCCAAAGTATGGTGCGTGGGGACAGGAATTCCACGTGGTTTGTTCATCATCTTCACGCTGTCCTGGAACTGTGGACCCATACAGTAGACCCTCACTATGTATTTGTTGAATTAATAAACCCACGTGGCCCTGGCTGGTGTAGCTCAGTGGACTGAGCGCGGGCCTGCGAACCAGACAATCACGGTTTGATTCCCAGTCAGGGCACATGCCGGGGTGTCATGCCAGTTCCCTGCAGGCCAGTTCCCAGCAGGGGATGCACGAAAGGTAACCATACATTGATGTTTCTCTCCCTCTCTCCTTCCCTTCCCCTCTAAAGATAAATAAATTTTAAAAATTAAATAAATAAATAAATAAACCCATGTGTATCGGCAGTTTGTTTTTTAAAGAACCTCTCTTCATATATGATTATTTCTATGTTAACTAAAGAGTAAGTATTTTATTAATAAGCATGAGTGTGGAATATGTTATACTGTATTCTGTTTAGTAATTATGTATAGGCCAAGCATTACTTACCAATTGTCAAAATATATTAACAAATATGGAAAAATATAATAATCACAACTTAAACCTCACTGGTGAAAATAGAAGGCAAAATGAACACAATTTTTTTTTAACGTGTTGAGTATCTACAGCTTTGTGGACACTGTGCTAGACAGTTTTGACATGGACGGTTCCAAAGGGGTCTAAGTTGTGATAAAACAATGATAAACCCTTCACTTTTTTAACTGTGTGAAATTGACATTTCTCTACAAATATCAACAAGAGATTTTTCTGAAGCAGTAAAATAATACTGAAGGAAACTGGTGACTTCCCGAGAGCATCTAAGTAGCGAATGATTTGGAAGGTTCAGCTCCAAATGCCCTTCCCATGGACAGCATTGGGTTTTTACACAGAGCGACTGGCTTGGGCAGGAGTTGAGCAGAGAACGCCGGGTCTCTCCAATGTCATGTAGAGAATAGCGTGATAAGATGGAAGGTCTTCAAAGAGAAACGTCTTTGGCCATGTGCAGAGTTTTCAGATAGTGTTTTGCCTTCATGGTCCCCGGGCTAATTTCTTATAAGCACAGACATATTTCTGTCAAGGTAACATCTCAAATTCATAAGTCACTCAACACATACTCATTGAACGTCACTCTGTGAAGCACGTAGCACATACCTGCTGTCATGATGCTGCGCAGGAAATCGGCTGTTGCATTTTTTGGCCGTGTGTTCATTTTCTTTTCTGGGAAGAGAAACGTAATTCTATATGAAAAATTTACCTACATAGCTCTAAGCTATGTAATACACTCAATTACTAATTTTCAGTTCCCTCAGTGAAATGAGGTATTAAAGGTAAATATTAATTACGTAGTAGCTGAATTTTTTATTTTGGCCTGCAGGAACTGAAAAGAAATCCAGAGAAATCCATACATTATATAGTGAAAATGTCAATCCAATGTTTTCAAATATTTACAATCTTTTTTTAAGGAAATGATTAGAGTGGAAATACCTGAGGCACTTAAAGAAGTCTTAAAATTGGAGACAAAAATACAGGACTAAACACAATGCTGTCTCAAAGGCAATGTGAGAATATATAGTAAGTTTTCTACAATTATCTAATTAGATTAATAGTTTTTCCCAGATTGATTCAAGGCTCCTTTGTTGTTCCAAGCATGAAGGTCAATTATAGGATTTGGCAATGAAAGCTATTATACAAGATTGTTCTAGAAACAAAGGTGCTACTTCAGGAACCAGGGTGTGATAGAGGGATCAAAATACTTAAAAATAGGTTTTCATGGCAGTTTTCTCCATTCGTAACTACCAAGATTCCTGCTTCTGTTTACATTAAGCTAGGATGTTATTTTTAGGGGAATACAACAAGAGTATCATTTTCTTTGTATATATATTTTGCTGATTGACTAACAGCCTCACTGAAAACTATTTGTTTTCAAAGACTCCCTTTCTCCCCTGTACAATTGGCAATATTTTCATCATTCAAAAATAGATCTCAAATATTATTTGAGATCTACTTTTATGAAGATCTGGAACACCTCCAATGTTCCATCAACACATGGTCCCACTAAGCTTTTATAACATTCTGCATCCATCTCTACCCAAGCTAATTCACTGCATTGTACATATAAGACTGTCTCCCCTCACATACAGGGTGGCCCTGCAAGTCAAGAGCCACTAGAGTAGTCACCTACAACTATATGATGCTAGACAAAGAGAAGTGAACTTGTCATGCAGTTCATTAGTTCATTGCATGTATGTTCTTATATCTCCCTTAAATAAGGCTTCCTCTCCAAATGCTCTGCTTCCTAGGCTGCACATGGTTTATCACATACATCAAGAAATTAGATACATTAGCAGGTGACAAATATCAACAATGAACTGGGATTTATTGTAATCAACCAATATGCTCAGCCTTGTAATTAATTGCTCAGAGCTTTTTGCTCCATAATTATATGGTTGCCTCATTGTAGCCATTTAATGATGTTATAATTAGTGAGTAATTAACTAAAGCTTTTGCCTAGATGCTGCTAAGCACAATACATGTGTGCAGGTTGAAAACATGAGGCTTGATAAACTACTTAGTCAACAATTTTCAGAAAACACTTCAGCAGATCCTCTTCAAACTCAGTAATTGTAAACCTCTTTCCAGCTTACAGAGTCAGCACCTTACTCCACAAGTTGTTTTGCACAACTTCCCAAGCCTGGAGCGGGAGCTCCAAGCCCGGCCGTACTGCCTCTCCCACCCTACCCTTCTGCACTTCCACACATTCCCTTTCCCATTTCCACACCTTAATTTTAAAGCAATTGCCAGTTTACCTTTGTGACTACATTTGATGTGTGAGTTGGGTTATGCAGAGCATGATCTTCAACTTAGAGATGGAAAATGCCTTAGTTTAAAAGGCTGTTAGTAAAACAGAATCATCTCAGAGTTGAGTCTCTTAAGACTCTATATCAAGTGTTCTTTAAAACCTAATTTGTGTAAAATGGGGCATGTCAGAAGCAGAAGAGAATGCATTTGGGAGAGAAATAAAGGGGTAGAATAAAAAGTAAAAGTGAGAGTCAGTGTTGAATGAAATGATAGGATATGCTGTCCATACCTAAAAAAATACTCCAAACCACTAAGCAGTACGTAAACACATGCCAGAATACCTTCTTACACAGCAGCTTCCCCTCTGTAAGACAGCAATGCTACTAGTGCCTAAGTCAAGGCCACTTGGAAGATTAACTAATAAGATAAAGCATGTTAAGCTTTTCGGAAATGTGCCAGATACACAGTAACCACCTATTGGGAGTTATTAGGGAGAGAGAGGCAGACAATTGGGTGTCTGAGGGGTTTGAGAGCAGGAATGGGCCTGGCCTCAGTGCTGCCCAGGGGAAGCATGACCGGACTCCCCAGCTTGGCAAGTCAAGCAGCCAGGGAGTGTGTTCCCTGTTGTGCAGATGGTTGCCCCTGCTTGCCCAGCCCGAAGACAGTATATATTGGAATCCAGTGGGTCAGGTGCCCCCTTGTTCTGATTCCATCTTTACTAACTAATCTTTTATGATTTGTTTTCCCTCAGAGCAAGGGAGACAGTGTTCTCCAAAGGCCAGCACATGCATCTCAATCCAGAAGTCCTCAATTTCACTGCTGTAAATTTTTATAATATCATTCTGGGTTGTGCAGCATCCACAGCAGTAACCGGTTCTGTTGCTTTCCCTTCATTGCCTGCCTTTTCTTCCCTGGGTCACTATCACACTCCCCACTGGTGTTCCTTTCACTGGCCAAATAAACTAGCTTCCCTGGCATCTTCATCTCAGGGTCTGCCCCCGGGGAACCCAGAG
Organism: Artibeus jamaicensis; assembly: GCF_021234435.1. Lineage (NCBI taxonomy): Eukaryota > Metazoa > Chordata > Mammalia > Chiroptera > Phyllostomidae > Artibeus > Artibeus jamaicensis. The sequence continues at coordinate 23,990,109 of NW_026521883.1, forward strand.
TATTGGTTACTCTGCAGGATGGGAGGCATAACCACCAGTGGGACCCATGTCATGTATTCATAGGTCAGATGCCCAGGAAGAAGAGAGGCCATCCATTCAATTCTAGTTCTGGAAAGTCTTGGGAAGAACTCTTGTCTGTCATAGAGTTGGTATCAGGGTAGGTGTAGTGCTCTGCTTTTCCACTTCAAATGCTAAGCCTGGACACGAGGGACAGGCTACTATGACTAGCAGCCCTGTCAGAAACTTGGAGTCAATGAGCAGCAATTCCAAAAAGGAAGGAAAGGAGAACTACTGCTTCTGAGAGAAGAGATCAAGTGTGCTAAGCAGGCAAACACAATCCATGTAGAATATAGATATGTATTGAAAAGTCTCACTCACCAAATATAAATCAGCAGTAATAATATCATGTCCCTCTACCAGACACCAAGAGGAGCAGCTGCCCAGTCTGTCCATTCCCACTGTGCTGCTTGCTAGATGAGTCCCCAAACCCCGGCCTGCAGTCATCCTCCTCCTAGGCTTTGACCCAGAGCATCAGCATGAAATGCAACCCCGTGGTCAGTCCTCATTTCTGCCTAATTGTCAGGTGCTGTTGGTGAAAGAGCACTGGACCAGGAGTCGCGAACAACGGTTATTATCTCCTGCTCATCTTGAAGCTGCTACTTTATCCCTTTAGGCTTTGGCTTCCTGTTTGTAGAGATGTTCAAATTAGATCCCTAAAATCTCAGCCTTGATATGCTTTCATTCCCTGGAACTTTGTAACGACCATGTACTAGAATCAAACTAACCCCTTGAGGACCAGACAAGTAAAAATCTTTGTGTTGTCATTAAAAAAAATAATTTATTTGTATTGCTTGTCTTTCCAACTCCACTTACTACTTCCCTATTATAGTAAAAGTGATCTTTTAAAAAAGTACATAGAAGTAGCCTTGGCTGGTGTGGCTCGGTGGATTGAATGATGGCCTGTGAATTGAAAGTTACAACCTTAATTCCCAGTCCAGATATATGCCTGGGTTGTAGGCCAGGTCCCCAGGGGCGTGCAAGGGGCAACCCATCGATGTATCTCTTGTACATCAATGTTTCGCTCCCTCTCTTTCTCCCTTTCTTGCCCTTTCTCTAAAAATAAAGAAAACTATTTTAAAAAATTAAAACGTTAAAAAATTTTTTTAAATAAAAGTGAAAGCTAAGAAATAGTCATACTGTTTTCCTACTGAAACCTACTCTGCCTATTTGGTTTCTGAATACAAAATAACCTTGATAGCTTGTCACTGAAAATACCAAAAACAAACAAACCTTCACAAACTGACCCCAAGCTGCCCCTCCAGATTCCTATACTCCCTTCATCAAGTTCCCCCTAATGTTTACATCTTACATAGCCATGATATATTTATCACAGTTTTTTAAATTAATATTTGTACAATATTATTAACTAAACTACAGACTTTATTCAGATTTTGCCATCTTCCCCCCTGATATTCTTTTGTGCTCCAGAATCCAATCCAGGAGACTACATATTGCATTTAGTCATCCTGTCTCTTTAGCATCCTCCATCCTGACAGTTTTGTGGTCTTTCTATGCCTTTCATGATCTTAGCACATTTAAAAAATTCTAAAAATGCATTGTACAGACATTTTCCCCCACTTTTGCTTTATAATATTTTGGCAAAACAAGAGTTCTCGAAGCTTTTTTTTTTTATGTCACCTCCTTTCTTCGGTGAGGTTATGTCATACGTTTATAGTACAGGCACATTTAAACAAGCTGCATCCTATTCTGGCTTCCTCCAGCACCTCATGGGGTTTTTTCAAATTTTGCATGTAGTGAAGGTTGCTCTTGGTGAGGTGAAGTTCTACAGATTTTGACAGTTAAGAGGCATGCACGCACTACAACCACACCACCGTATGGAACTGTTCCATTCTCCTGAAAACTGCAACCGCTGATCTGTTCCCCACCACTATTGTTTTTCCTTTTCCAGAATTCCATACAAATAGAATCATAACAATTCAGGTGTTTATGCCTGTATTCTTTTACTAATAAAATGCACTTAAGATTTACCTATTTTGGTACATGAATCGATAGTCGGTTGTTTTTTTACTCTAAGTAGTAGATTAGGTGGGAATATCATAGTTTGTTTACCAGTTTTTCCTGTTCAGGGACATTTGAGCTGGTTATAGTTTTTGGCAATTATGAATAAGGGTGTTAAAAACATTGGTGTATAAGTTTTTGCACCAACATAAATCTCCATTTCTTGTAGGCAATTTTCTGAGTAGAAATGCTTGCTCAATTGTATAGTGTCAGCCTAAATTTATAAGAAACTGGCAAACTCTTTTATAAAGTTGCAATATTTTGTGTTCTGATCAGCAGTGATGGGAGTTCTTATTGCTCTATTTTCTTACTACCATCTAAAATTATCAAATTATTCTAGCAATTCTAGTAAGTGTATGAGATCTGTGTGGAAAAAGTCCAGCCATAGCTAATATAATAAGGATGGTTTGTGCAAATTGATGTAACTTGGCAGCCAAGTAGTGTGGACTGGAATGTACATGCGTGAACAATGATGACTTCACTGTACTAGTCAGTGGGTGCAGTAGATGCCATTGAGTGAGCTTGTCTACCATGTGGATGTAGCACTCAAAATGACTAAGCAAGTATAGCAGCAAATCTCTATCAAATTTCATGTTGAGCTTGAACATTCCTCCACAGAAACTATTTGGATGATTCAGAAGGCTGCAGCTGTGGGTAACTGGTGATTGGCAGTTTCATCCCTGCAATGTGCCTGCTTATGTATCACATCTTATGCAGAGTTGGGTTTTTTTTTGTGAAACATTAAATCACCCAGGTGACTCAGCCTCCCTACAGCCCAGATTTAATGCCCCGTGCCTTCTGCCTTTTCTCAAAACTAAAATCACCTTTGAAAGGGAAGACATTTGAGACCATCAGTGAGGTTCAGGAAAATACAACAGGCAGCTGATGACAATAGGGAGAACTGTGTGAGGTCCCAAGGTGCCTACTTCGAAGGGGTCTGAGAAGTCATTGTTCTATGTACAATGTTTCTTGATTCTTCAATAAATGTCTCTATTTTCAGATTACATGGCTGGATGCCTTCTGGACAGGCCTCATATAGTGATATATAATAATTCTGTTTTACAGAAACACCACAGAGAGATGGGAGGTATAGTTGGCAAAAGCCCTTGCTTATCCTTTGGGGAATCAATTCTTAGAACAGCCAATGCAATGTTAAAGTAAGATGTAAGGATGCAGACAGAGGGCCCAATTAGCAGTGTTCCTGCCACAAGGATGAGCATCAGGTTATTCACATAAGTACTAGAGAAGGCTAGCTTCAGGACGGGGAACACATCACAGTAGAAATGGAGTATGATATTGGGGCCACAAAAGGAAAGCCTAGTCACTAGGAGGGTATGCGCTAGGGCATGGAAGGTAGTGGCCACCCATGACCCAGCCACCAACAGGATACAGCATTGGGAGTTCATGGTCATGGCAAAATGAAGGAGGTGGCTGATGGCCACACAGCAGTCAGGTGCCATCACAGCCAGGAGAAAGTTGTCCAGATCTGCAAATAGGTCAAAAAATAGAGTTGTATAAGACTTTCACCATAAGAAATCAGTTTACTTCCTGAGCCACTATTATCTAGCAACTGGAGAATTATCATAGAGGTGAAACCAATATCAGAGAAGGACAAGTTGCCCAGAAAGATGTGCCTGAGGGTGTGGAGGTGCATGTCAGAGGCAATTGCCAAGATGATGAGCAGGTTTTCCAGTGCAGTGACCAGGTACGTGCCCAGGAAGACCCCAAACAAAAGAGGCTGCTCCTCTGGTTGCTCAGAGAGGCCCATGAGAAGAAACTCATAGACGCTGGTCTGGTTTCTTCTGTCCATGTATGGAATTCTGTATGAAATAAATTGTTTAACTATCAATAGCAAAAATAATAATTCTGTTTTAACTTTGTAATTTTTTTAGTAACTAATGATCAGCCAATCTTTTCATATGTTTATTTTCAAATTATATATCTGTTTGGTGGTTAGCCAATTCAGATTTATAATTTTATTGTTTTCTATTGTTTCAAGTATTCCTTATATTCGTGGATATACATTCACACATCTTTCAGCAGATGTGCAATTTACAAACTCTTTATGCCTATGTCTTATCTTTTTGTTCTCTTAAAAATATCTTTCACAGATCAAAGCTTTGGTAAAGTCTAATTAATTACTCTGTTCTTTTATGAATATGCTTTTGAAATGATATGTAAAAACTTCTAATCAGACCCAGCACTTGTAGATTTTCTTCTGTTTTCTTCTAGAGGTGTTTTAGTAGTACATTTTACCCTTAGGGCTGTAATCAGTATTGACTTTGTATTAAGGTGTGAGACATACCTCAAGGGTTATTCTTTTGTAAATGGTGTCCAATATTTTTAGCACAATTAGATGGTAAGATTATTCTGTCTCCATTAAATTATATTTTTACTTTTGTAAGAAGGTAAGTTCACTGTATTTGATTTTTATTATTGTGGTCACTGTTTCTCAAATATTTTTTTTTTTCTTCTCTCCCTCTACTTTGGGGATTTCACTTCAGTGTGCATCAGGACATCTGAAGTTGTCATACAGCTAAACTCAATGACACCTTTGATTTTATTAGTTGGTTTTCCTCTCTGTGTGCTTCCTATTGAATAGTATGGCTTATAAGAATAGGTGCTGTTTTTGACTCTGTGTGGGCAACAGGCACTGTTACCTTTGCTCCCTTTTTAAATTTTATTTTATTTTATTTATTGATGTTCAGTTACAGTTGCCCCACTCTTTTCCCCATTGCTCTCCCATGCCCAGCTCCCTAATCCCATAGTCAATCCAAACCATCGTCTGTGCCCAGGAGTCCTCTATTCATGTTCTTTGGCTTGCCCCTTGGCCTATTTTCCTTGTTATCCCCTCCCCCTCCCCTCTGGTCAGTGTCGGTTTGTTCTTTATTTTAATGTCTCTGATTCTATTTTGCTCACTTGTTTGTCTTGTTGATTAGGTTCCACTTATAGGTGAGATCATATGGTATTTGTCTTTTACCACCTGGCTTATTTCACTTAGCATAATGCTCTCCAGTTCCATCCCTGCTGTCCTGAAGGGTAGGAGCTCCTTCTTTCTTTCTGCTGAGTAGTATTCCACTGTGTAAATGTACCAGAGTTTTTTGATTCACTCATTTACTGATGGGCATTTAGGCTGTTTCCAGCACTTCGCTATTATAAATAATGCTGCTCTGAACATTGGGGTGCATAGGATCCTTTGAATTGGTGTTTAAGGATTGTTAGGAAATATCCCCAACAGTGGGATTGCTGATCAAAAGGCAGTTTCATCTTTAGTTTTTGAGGAAATTCCATACTATTTTCCACAATGGCTATACCAATCGGCATTCCCACCAAAAGTGCACTAGGGTTCCCTTTTCCCCAGAACCTCAACAGCCCTTGTTGTTTATTGATTTATTAATGATGGCAATTCTGACTGGTATGAAGTTGTATCTCATTGTGGTTTTAATTTGCATTTCTCTAATGGCTAGTGACCTTAAGCTATTTTTTCATATGTCTATGGGCCCTCTGTATATCTTCCTTAAAGAAGTGTTCGTTCAGGTCCTTTGCCCATTTTGTTAATTGATTGTTTTCCTGGTGTGGAGTCATGTGTGTTCTTTATATATTTTGGAGATAAAAGCCTTGTCTGAGGTATCATTTGCAAATATATTTTCCCATAAAGTTAGTTCCTTTTCCATTTTTGTTGATGTTTTCTTTAAGCAGTGCAGAAGCTTTTAAAATTGTTGTAGTCCCATTTGTTTTTGCTTTCATTTATATCTCTTGTCCTAGGGGATGTATCAGTTAAAATATTCCTGCATGGAATATCTGAGATTTTCCTGCCTATCTTTTTCTCTTGGACTTTCATGGTATCACAATTTATATTTGAGTCTTTTATCTACCTTGAGTTTATTTTGGTGTATGGTGCAAGTTGGTGGTCAAGTTTCATTTTTTTGGCATGTAGTTGACCATATCTCTCAACACCATTTGTTGAAGAGGCTATTTTTACTCCATTTTATGGTCCTCTCCCCTTTGCTGATATTAATGTTTAACCAAACATATTGACATGGGTTTGTTTCTGGTCTCTCTAGTCTGTTTCATTGGTCTATGTGTCTGTTTTTGTACCCGTACCAGACTGTTTTGATTACAGTGACCTTGTAATGTAGTTCAATATCAAGGTTGTCATGCCTTCTACTTTGTTCTTCTTTCTCAAAATCAATGCAGCTATTCAGGGTCATTTATGGTTCCATATAAATTTTTGAAATATTTGTTCTATATCTGTTCTATATCATTGTTACTTTGATAGGGATTGCCTTGAATCTATAAGTTGCTTTGGGTAGTATGGACATTTTAATGATGTTAATTTGTCCTGTCCATGAACATGGTATATGCTTCCATTTATTTGTGTCTTCCTTAATTTCTTTCTTCACAGTTCTGTAGTTTTTTTTTAGTACAGGTCTTTTACCTCCTTGGTTAAGTTTATTCCTAAGTATTTTATTTTTTTGTTATGGTAAATAGAATTTTTTCCTAATTTCTGTTTCTGATATTTCATTGTTGGTATACAAAAACACCTTCAATATCTGAATGTTGATTTTGTATCCCACTGTTTTCGACAAATTTATTTATTCGGTTGAGTAGTTTTTTGTTGGAGTCTGTAGGGTTTTCTGTGTACACTCTCATGCCATCTGCAAACAGTGACAGTTTTGTTTCCTCCTTTCCAATTTGAATGCCTTTTATTTCTTTTTCTTGTCTGATGACTATGGCTAGAACTTCCAATATTATGTTGAATAGAAGTGGTGAAAGCAAACACCCTTGTCTTGTGCCTGATCTTAGTGGGAAAGCTTTTAGTTTTTGCCTGTTGAGTATGATGTTGGCTGTAGGTTTCTCACATAGAGCCTTTATTATGTAGAGGGATACTTCCTCTACTTGCACTTTGCTGAGTGTTTTTATCATAAATGAGTACTATAGTTTATCAAATGCTTTGTCTGCACTTATTGATATCATCATGTGGTTTTTGTCTTTTATATTATTTATGTGATGTATTTCACTTATTGATTTGTAAATGTTGTACTATCCTTGCATCCCTGGCATAAATTCCACTTGATCATGATGTCTGATCTTTCCAGTGTATTACCGGGTGTGGTTTGCCAATATTTTGTTGAGGATTTTAGCATCTGTGTTCATCAGCAATATCGGCCTGGATTTCTCTCTCTTTGTGGTGTCTTTATATGACTTTAGAATTAAGATAATTTTGGCCTCATAAAAAGAGTTTGAAAAACTTCCCTTTTTGGTTTTTTTTAAATAGTTTGAGAAGGATAGGGATTAGTTCTTCCCTAAATGTTTGGTAAAATTCTCCTATGAAGATGGTCCAGGTGTTTTTTTGTGTTGGGAGTCTTTTGATTAGTGCTTCAATTTCACTAGCTGATATTGGTCTATTCAGACTTCCTGCTTCTCCTTGACTCAGTTCCAGAGGATTATGTTTCTCAAAATTTGTCCATTTCACTCAGGTTTTCTTGTGATCCTTTGTATTTCTGCAGTATCAGTTATAATTTCTCTTTCATTTCTTATTTTATTTATTTGAGTCCTCTCTCTGTTTTTCCTGTTGAGTCTGGTTAAAGTCTTGTTGATTTTGATTATCTTTTCAAAGAACCCACTTCTGGATTTATCGATCCTTTGAATTATTCTTTTAGTCTCTATGTCATATAATTTTGCTCTGATCTTGATTATTTTCTTCCTTCTACTCATTCTGGGCTTCTTTGTTGTTTTTCCTCTAGTTTTTGTATATTTTAAGTTAGGTAATTTATTTGAAATTTTTCTATTTTCTTTAGGTAGGCCTGTATTGCTATGAACTTTTCTCTCAGGACTGCCTTTGCTATGTCCCATAAGTTTTGGGTTGTTGTATGTTCATTTTCATGTTTCCAGAAACATTTTGATTTCTTCCTTGATCTCATTGTTTATCCATTCATTGTTATTCATTCTCAATGGATTTGGTTGTTTTTGAGTTTTTCCTTGAGGTTGATTTTTTGTTTCAAGCCATTGGGATTTGAGAAAATGCTTGATATTATTTCAATATTCTTCGATTTGTTGTGGCTTGTTTTGTGTCCTATCATATGGTCTATCTTTGAAAATCTTCCATTACTTTTAATTTGTGGTCCCTTGTCTTTCTCTAGGTGGTTTTCTCACACACACACAGGGCTGATTAGTACCCTGCTGATTATTTGAGGACACTTATCTACAGATTTCCAGAGTTTTCTCTCTGTGTTGTGCTTTCTTCTATATTACTATATTTTGTAAACCCTGGACTCCTATTCTCCCCAAAATCTCAGCTCCATCTTGTCAAGCCAGGTAATCTTTTCACTCTGAGTACCTCTTTGATGCTCTGCAGCCTGGAAACTCTCTCAAGACCATAAGGTATAGCAATCACTATAGTTGTGCTCATCACATTTGTTTCCAACATTTTGCAAATTCTTATTTGTAATGTCATCTTCCTGCCTCTCTCTCTCCCTTTCTTCCTTCCTTCTTCCTTCTCTTCTCCTTTTCTTTTGTAGTTTCATTAGGGAATCACTCTATCCTTGTCAGAAGTAAACTCACAAGAAATCACTATAAATTGTTATATTTAAAGTGTACAACATGATGATTTGATAATACATGTACATGGTGATGTAATTACTGTAGCCTAGAGATCACTGTGCTAAGTGAAATAAGCCAGATGCAGAAAGAAAAACACTACATGATCTCACTCATATGTGGAATGTTACAAAAGTCTAATGCAAAGAAGCACAGAGGGGAACTAGGGTTTTAACAGGGGTAAGGCTGTAGAGGAAATGAGAACTCTTGGTCAAAGGTACAAAGTTGCAGTTATGTAAGATAAATAAGTCCAGAGATGTAATACACAGCAGAATGGCTGTAGTTAATAATACAGTATTGGATATTGGAACTTTGCCAAGAGAGTAGATTGCGGGAGATAACACACACACACACACACACACACGAGCACTTTTTAAATTGGTTTTTGATCTCTAGTGTGGCATTATTTCTTAGGACATTACTTTATGCTTCTTTCTTTGTTAGTTAATTCTATTTTTATTTTCTAAAGTTCATGATATGGATACTTGGTTCATTGATTCTTAGTTTTTCTTTATTAAATGTAAGTATTCAATAATTTTAATTAGTTTCATATACCATGTTTTAAATATTATTCAACACCAAATATTTTGTAATTTTTATTATGATTTTCTCTTTGAATAGTGAGCTATTTTGAATATTTTTTAATTTTCAAATATATGTGAGTTAAGCACAGTTTTGTTATTGATTTCAAAATTAAATACATTTTTAACAAAAAACAGACCACAGCCTGTATCGTTATAAACATTTGGTAATGATTGAGGTTTTATTTATGACCTAGTCCTGTTTTCTTTGTGGATCTTTGATAAACATTTGATTGATACAAATTATTTAATGTTGAATATTCAGTTAAAACTAAATACTGCACACTTTAGATTGTTTTCATATGATACTCTGAGCACTTATGAAACATTACATAATCATGCAGCAAGACAAATGATATAAAAGACCAATCTCTGTGTTTTAATAAAAGAATATTTTGCTTACTCCATTGAATCATTTTAATCATTACATTAATTTTCATTACAATAAACAAAATTTGCCAGCAGAAAAAATAATCAAGGCACAACTATAAATACTATAATAATAGAATGGCTAAAATTCTTACTGTATGTGTACTTTCTCTTACAGGGCATAAAGCAAATCTTTGTGGAGTAATGGTTCAAAAAATTAAGATGATCTTTAAAATATATCAGATTAAGTATTTGGTATAGCCACATTTACTCTAGCTTACTCAGACCCTCCTTTTCTTTCCTCCCACAATGCCTTAGAGAACTTGAGTGACTCTAGATTACCTATGTTTGGTGACATGAGATATTGGACAGGTCTGTGTGCTCAGAATTGGTTTCCCTTTAAGTAAAATAGTTTAGATTTCATAAGTATAATGCCTGAATTGTTTCTACTGTAAATATTGTATAAAATACAGACTTCATTTTTCTGGTGAGTCTGTCAGGTTGAATTTGACATGACCAACTAGCTACTATGATCCCCTCCAGCACCTGAAAAATACTGCCTCTTTGAGAGGTGGTGAAAAATTGTGAAGAACTAAAAATTGCATCTTGGTCCTCTAAATAAATACCTGTTCTTTTTGGGGAGAGGGGTACAAATAGTGAATGTATTGGCATTAACCCATTGTAGCATGACAGAAAAAAATAAAAATTCTTCTTTGCTTTGGAGGGAACTAATTAGAGTAAATTGACCACATCTTAGCTGACATATTGGTGCCATCCACAGCTTGAGTTAAATCCATACCCCATCTCTCTTTTATTTTGGGATTTTATTTTTAACTAAAAAAATGCACATAAAAAACCCACCCTATAAGACAGAAAACTGTACTTGAACAATAATTAAATAAATCTAAAAAAAACCCCTACCTTCTGAGTTGGCAACATAATTAACCAGCATTTAATACTTTAGTTCTGGAGTGAACAAAAAGGAAATAACAATTAAGAGGCTACAAGCTATTTTGATGAATGATTTGAGAACAACACATTGTTGGGTAATTAAATGCACTTTCCTATTGGGATCCTATATAAACTTTATGGCTTTTCCTGGGTGGCTGAAAAACTGAGTATCCAGGGTAGGTCAAAGAGCATGAAAACTAGAGATAAATGTTTAAATATAGCCCGCCACTGAGGTCAAAAGGAGAATGTATTCAGCTTCTCAGTAGCGGACATGAGGGCGTAAAGCCTGCCCATCTTTCAAACAGCTTCTCTACTTCTTAGTGACCATGTCTGGTCCCTACTAAGGAAATGAAACCAAAGATCCAGTTCAGCTGTTATCTGTCGTACTGCTCTATAAGCTTCTTGAATTGAATGATTGCTCATTTATTTTTGGCCCTCTCATTTCCCATAATTGTTCCAGCCATAGAATAGATTTCAGTGTATATGTTCTTTACATTAAACTAACATAACAGCCCCATACTAACATTACCCTTAAAACAATTCTTATTGTTTACATTTGCTGTTCCTGTTCATTCACACTCCTCAGACAAATAGATTATGAGCACATGTCAACTGCTTTTGCAAACTTTTCATGAGAGAAGAGGCTCCTTAAAAAAAGTATATTTGAAGGTTTCTATTCTGGAAAGATATTTCATACAAAAGAATAGTTGTTAAATAATTATTGTTAGAATAGATTAAAATACATATATCTCTTATAAATATTTTATGAGTTTTAGTCAGCTAGATGGGCAACCTTAACTTCTCAGAATTTCTTAATCTCATTTAGGTATATCAAAAATGACTCAAGTGTTTTATTATTAATAATAATAATTTCCTAGACATGAATATGTCAAGCAAAACCATTGTCTCAGCCCAGGTTTGGAAAACACTCCTTTCTCATTATTTTTTTTATAAAGTACCGTAGACTAAAACAATGGTAGGTTGCAATTGCTATAGTATTCACAAGTTAAAATGAATTTGGATATAACTTTCTTGGTGGTTGGCTCCTTTCCTCTGACCAGCCCTTTTTCATACATAATCTCTAAGCAGGCTGTTATCATCTTCCTTGGAGTAAGAGAGAGGAGATGTGAGGGGAAGGTCATGGCGATGCAGAAATCGGTGAGAAACACTTAGGGCAACAGGAGGCAGAGCATGAATCCCCAAGTCACCAACATTTACTTACTTTTTCTTCAGTTTTGTTTATTTTATTTTATTATATGTATATGTATACACACGTACACACATATGAATATGCACACAATTAGGAGTTTATCTCTGTGGTTGGTAGTAGGTAAAGATCAAAGTTTGTGTTTCTGTCTTCTAATGAGTCAATGTTACCACCCGCTATAGTCTGTCTTGTCCCAATTGATTAGGAACACCATCTACATGGTATGTTAACACCTGTACAGATGAGTCTCACTAAAGGCCTTCTATTTTTTTAAAAATCAATTTGTTTTTGCTGTGTTAATAAAATAATGCTTTTATTATTATTCTTTGAATTATGTCTTAATAACTTGTGGATTGTGTCCTTGTCTTTCATTTTTTTAATGGTTATATTTAGGCCTTCTTTATTCTATGTAAGTACTAAAATAATTTTTGCTGATTTTGTAAAAGTTATGAAATAGATGCAACAAAATGGTTGATTGAAATTATGTTGAATTTTTACATGAATTTGGAAATAATTGATATATTTTTTATAATAAGATGCCCTAAGAATAAGGACTTTTCCTCCAATTATCTAGATCACCTATGACTTTATTGCCATTTTAGTTTTTTCTTCCCACAAATGTTGTGTTACAAATAAATTTCTATAAAATTAACATTTATGTTTTTCTAATGTAATATATACTTTTAATTATAATTTCCTGTTAGTTTATGTTGTATGAACAAATACTATTTCTGTTTTGTTAAAATTGTATCCAGCAAATTGCTAAATTCTTCAAAAATTTTTAATAGTTTCTTGTTGCTCTGTTTGGTGTTTAGATAATCATATCATCTGACTACAGTGACAAGTTTTCAAGTTTTCTCACAATCTGTCTCTTTCTGTCCCTCCATTTCCTCTCTTAAAAAATTATTTTTGTATAGCACTGGTTAGTACCACTGGTACTTGGTTAGAGAGTAGCAGGAAAAAATTTACATTCTTTTATATTTCCTGATTTTAAAAGGAATCCATCACAGATTATTTCAGGTATTTGAGATACAACTTTACATAGTTAAGAAAATACACTTGTATTCACAGACTGTGGAGAATTAGTACCATGGGTATTAAACTTTATCAAGGGATTTTTAACAGTCGAGATAATGATTTAAATTTTCTCTTTCAGTCTGTTTGAATGGTGGTGAATTATCAGAGTTTTTTTTCTCAGCACCCAGCCTAGTGTCCAGCACATCACTGGCAATGATCAGTAAATATTGAATTAACTTCGTAGTGCTGCAGTGGCCAAACCTCACCAAGAATGTAAAGAGGTGAAAAAAATTACTTGCTTCATTGAATTAACCTAGCATTATTACTAGGCTAATTCAATCATCACAAAAAGAGAATGTAAGTGATTATCTTTCTGAAACTTAGGTGAAGGTGGATCTCCAAAACAAACTTTAATAGGGAAACTATAAATTAATAATAAAATAAAATAAATGAAATTATATTTGACTTCATCAAAATTAATATTCTTCTTTAATGAAAAAAGTATGGATAGTTAGTTGATAAATCACAGAATGGAATATTATAATTTCTAAATTAATAAGGGATTATTAATACCTAGCACAAGCATAAAGAGAAAACTCTTATAAATAAGAGTAAAGACAACAACACTACCAACAAAACAGGCAAAGATATTATGAGAAATTTATAGAAGAAAAGCCCTAAAGGCAGTAAAGTATAGGGAGACATGTTCAAACCATTACTAATCTGAGAGATGTAGCTTAAATATTATTTATAACATTTATAATATTTATAATTATAATTTATAAGTTAAATAAATAATAACCATCAGAACACCAAATAAATAATTGATTTAAATAATTTAATAAATAATTGAAGTTTATTTAGGTGATTAAATAAATTGATAATAATTTAATATTTAAATAATTAAAATAATAATTATAATAGTAACCATATTATTTATAAAAACATACAATATCTATTTTGTTTAGAATCACTACTTTGGAGCATTTTTTTCTAAACATGTAGTCAGCCTTATTGCTAGAAATAGAAACAGTGATAATTTAATTTTATCTATTCTCACACATCATGTAATCCACCCGAAGGAGCCATGCCTTCTTTGCTTTATCCAGCACTATAACCATTCCTTGCACATAATACCATAAAATCATTGGTGATTTGATGGACACATTGATGAGTGAGTAGATGGATAAATAAAAGAAAACATTGCTCTATAAGACATATTTTATTTTGTATTGATTTTAGAGGGAGAGAGACAAAGAGAGACATTACTCGGTTGTTTCACTTATTTACGCATCCATTGATGGATTCTTGTATGTGCCCTAAGAAGAGGTTGAACCCACAATGTTGATGCACAGGACAACATTCTAACCAACCGAACTAGCCTGCCAGGGCTAGGCCTATATAATTTTTGATGTAGGATACCTGAAAAAGTATTCACGAAAGATCTGAGGTTGATAATATACATTATATTTTACTTTGATGAAGAATTTGGTTAATATACTGCTTATACTACATGTGTGTTCTGTTGAAGTTTTCAGGAATAAGGAACAAAAGTAGTCAACTCTGCAATTCCTAGATGAAAGAAATCAGATACTCTCACTGTTGTATCTATAGGAAGTGGTAAAGTAACTTACTATTTAGCAATGATTAGTGACATGTTAAACTTAAATTTTATATTTTGTATAGGATGTAGAAAAAAGTAATCACATTAATAGCAAGTAAACTATTTAATTTCAAAATTTGGCTTTCTAAGAAAATATGAACATATTATCCTCTTGCTGTTAAGTACTTGTTTCATAAAAACCTTTTTCAACAATTTAATTTGTGACTTTATCATTGGAAATAGAAATCGTACATTCTTTCTAAAATTTTATGATAGTGTGTGACCATTGCTATTTTCCTATTTTTATTGTTTTTGTTGTGCCTACAACTTTGCAATTTTACATAATAGATAGAGCTTAAGCTAAGCCTGGTAAAATAAATATTCATGGACAACATCAGACTCTGCACATAAATGACAATTTTATTATAATTCTGGGTTATATAGCCATATTCCACACCCTGGATTGGGCGTGTCTGAGAGAGCTAGAAATACTTTGAAGATGTCATTCTGATAACACATGTAAATAAACGTTAGTGCAAGCATAAGCCAGGGTATCAGGCAGCATTTGTGAGACAGAATGCTTTCTAGGAATGGTAGAAATGCTTTCTCTAATTTTATTCACTATCTCTAATGCATGGAAGCATTATACAATTCTATCAGTGTCTTATTAAGAATCAATAAAATGGGCACATTACCTTTCTTAAAAATTATGCTTGTACAAACTAAATTTTTCAGAAAAATCAAGTCATTTTATCTTTTTCTAAGGACTCATGATGAGTCAAGAAATCTTTGTTCTATCTTCTTATAGATCCACCAATAATGTGTCCTTCTGTCCACCTTTTATTAAAAGTTGTATACTTGAAACCTATATAACTTTATCAGTTGATGTCAGCCCAACAAATTTAATAAAATTTAAAATTTTTAAAGAAAACTATATATACTTGATTTCGTAGTAGGGATTTAGAGAAGAAAAGCATATCTAGGTGACACTATTTGCCTGAGGAAGTCGGGAGGGAAGCAGAAAACCATTCTAAAGACAGGGTAAGATACAAGCTCTCACATGAATAAAAACAGCTCAAATAAGACATTGGAAAACAATAAAGGGAGGCATAATACATTTTGGTGCCAGGAATAGGGAAAACTTCAGGGGAATTGCTGAGTTTGAGCCAAGTCTTGAAATAAAACTAGCATGTCACTCTGCACGCACAAGAGTCAGGACATGGCAGGCTGCGTGCTAAGCCTAAGTAATGGTATGGAGGTTTGCGTGCCGGCAGAGCACTTAGCATAGGCCAGGAGTCTGAGACAGTGGAAGGGGGCTGTGTATGAAAGTTATAGCTGCAAGTGAGGAGGCCCATCTACCATCACCCTGGAATTTTCTGTTATGTCCTAAACTTGGCCATTGATAATGGGTGACTTCTCCCCAAGGCACTTCTGGATCAGCCCTTCTTATTTCCAGAATGTTCCATGATTGCACTGCAGGTTCTATTTAAATTCACTATGGAAACTAATCTAATCATGGATCCCTCCATTTTGCAAGTATAGAAAATGAGACTTACGAAGTTTGAGGATTCAGGTCAGCCACTTTGTCCCACTTCATTATAGCTACAGCCACAGCGGACTCAGAGTCTCCTGAGTAGCCATGAAGTCTTCAGCCGATTTGGAACACATGGAAACATTCATTGCTTCTGAAGCAAAGGGCAGATCTAACATCAGGGATCAAACCAATGGCTTCTGACAATACAATGTACAGATAGATGTGGAGAGGACAGCTCAAAATAAACCAAGCATCCTAATCTGAATCAGAATTGGGCCCTGCCATTATTATTTTTCTCTGTAGAAAATTGAACAATGAAATAGAGAGTGAGCTGTCAAATTGAGTTAAACAGAGTTACAGACATCAGGACAACTTTGGGTTAGGGATCCAGAATCAGAAAATGTGGGCTCAGTAGAGATTACAACACAGACTAACTATACATAGGAAAGAAAAGGCCATTCTTTGTTGACATTTGTCACTTACTTAAAGCCGCTCTTTATAACATCTCTAAATACTGGTATACTCTTTTGAAAAAATATGGAGAACACACAGGTATGGAACATATATATATTCCTTATTTTTAAAGTCTTTAAAAGCTATCTGAGTATATGCTTATCATTTTTCTCAGTGTATACTTAATTACTATTTATACTAATAAATACTAGAAACCATTAAAATTTAAATAAAAATTAAACTTGTCATTAAATAATGACATGTTTACTTGCTGAAATAGTATACTATGCTTTAATGACAATTTTAATGGCAATGTACAATAGCAACATAAACATTCTTGAAAAATATGAAATGAAACAAAATAGAAATTGATATTCGCATTAAGATAACCAAGATGAAAGCATAGAAAAAATAATGAAAAGAAGCTAGAAAGTAAAAGTTAATGTGCTATTTGATAGGAAATGGCATGCTTCATTTTCATGTTTATTTTATACCTATTTTTGTAATCCACATTGTAAAATCAATCCTTGTTTAAAATACAGTGAAAATGTCTGAATTTGATGTAGGATGTTTAAAATACTATATCACAATTTTAATTAAACAAGAAGATCTCTCCTTTACTTGGTCTTTAGTTTACTTTCACTTGGAAATCTGCCTAAGTAGCTGCAACCAAAGGAAGATACTAGGGTAGTACAGAAAGCTATGTAAGTGGATGCTGGGTAGGCAGGGGTGGGATCTACGCATTACAAAAGAATACAAGAAGTGCTTTAGACAGAGGCCTTACACTATCTGTGTTAAAATGTAAATTGTAGTATTTTATAGATTTCAAGCATCGCAGTGGAAATCTATGAAGTTATTGTTTAAAATGTTGATGCATGTCATGAAGCGCTGGGGGGTGCGGGAAGAGAGATGATATCGAGGCTGGAGGCCAAAGGAATACTCCTCAGTCAGATATCTGTGAGGTGGTGATAACCAGGCATTAAATTGTAAAAAGAATAAAAGGATTTTTTACCTTTAGGCAGAGAAAAGCTTCTGAGTTATGATTGGAAGGAATGAAAATGCAGGGAGGGCAAGAAACTAAAAGAGGTTATCTCAATAATGGATTCCAGAAAGAAAACAGAGGCAAAGCTGAAAAAGTCAATGGGGGAGAAAATGAGTCATATAAGAGAAAATAATAATAACAGAAAAAAGGTGAAGAATTGATTATCTGTGATTTGGGGGTGAGAAAAGAGGCCAAAATCATAGAATAAGAGTGAGGATTAACAGGGATCCCTAGTGCAGGAGAAAATGGGACTCACAGGCCATTAAAAGTGACCACAATAAATAGCCCTACACTTCCAGTGGAGAGATGTCTGAATATACTTTACTCAAATTACCGTGTTAGATGTTTTCACAGATGGGAGCTCACAGATTCTGCTGCTGCCATCCAAAAAGATAAAAAAGTGTGTGCGTGCCTGTGTGTGTGCCTGTGTGTGTGTGTTCACTTGTGTGTTGGGAGGTTATTGCCCAACAGCAGACATGTAATTTCAGCTTTGTGACTTTATCTCATAGAGTAACATATTGTTCCTCTAAAACACTTTACGTTTATGATGTTCACTGGGATAGGAAAAATATCCTTCATATCTGTATGGTGATTTGTAGGTGAGAACCTCCCCCCGCAAGCTATAGGTTAATTTACTATGACTGCCCTGGAGTAAAAAATGTAGCAGTTGCTCTTTGAACACTGCTAAAAACAATGACCAAGTTCAGTGCTAGATGGAGAGTAAATATGAATTAAAAGCAGTCGTTTGATTTCAGAAACTCACCATCTAGCTTCTAGAATGGTGTAATAAACTGTTGGAAGCAGCACCTGGTGCCTTTAACCTGCTATTGCTGCTGCTCCTGGTTTCTGGATCAAGGTTGAACTTGCACCTGGGGTATTAGGGAGCCAACTGTACAGACATTGATTTCCTCGTGCTCTGCTCCAAAATGTCCTCCTCGTTCGATTACAGGAAGGTTGGTTGTTTTCTTTCTTGCAGTGCTGTACCTGAGACAGCTCTTACAAGGCATAGCAGGTGACAGGTGCCCCTGCGAAATCCGTTTAGCCCACCCGACAGCAGAGCTCCTCCAGCAGACGGTTTCATTGGGCCACCAGCCTCCCTCGAGTGTGCTGTCTTCCACCTTCCTATCAGGCTTTTCTCTGCTTTGCTGCGACCTTTAGTAACACCAAATAGGCCATCGTGCCTTCTCAAACTCCAAACCCTCCCTTGGCCATTCGCTGAGCTGTGAAGCAGGGTTTGAAGGCCACATCCAAAGAGACTTTGCTGTCAAAGATTATAAAATAATCAATTTTAGGTATAGGACCAAACAGGCAATAATATCTTACCATAATGTTTGTACAATGTGAATAAGGGGGGAATTTATAAATAAATACTTTATTTCTGACATAAACAAACCCAGGAAAAGCTCAAGGATTTATTATTTAAAATAACACAGGTGAACAAAATAAGTTTCTATTCCCAAATGAAAAGAGGATTCAATATTCAGGAATAAAGAGGCAGACTGCCACAAAATGATTCTTAGAATGATTGGAATCATGAAGGAATAGTTGTATTGATGTTGAAAAGAGGTATTAGAAAAATAGAAGGCAGACATCAACCCAAGGGGGAAATGATCAGAATGAGAAAAATGTCAAAAGACGCAGAAGAATATGAGAATGGTGGGAAGATACTGAAGAAAAGGTGAAGGAAACCAAACAGGACTAATGGGGAAAGAAAACATTTAAGGTTATCGAAACCAAGTTTTAAATTTTTTTCAAAAAATCTGTAAACCTACTATATTAACAGATCAGCAAGCAGCTATATGCAGCTGGCTTATTGAGTCTGGTGAACGCTGAAGGTCTCATGCCAAACGAAACTCTGTTTGATCACCGCCTGTGCACAGGCTCTGCCGACTTTCTTCTGCACACCTGAATGAAGTCATGAGCACATCCCACTCTGGCAGCGGTTCTGACTCGAGCTTGATCCTAATCACCCGGAGGGCCTGTGAAAACTGGATTTCTAGGCTGTGCCCCAGAGTCACTTATTCAGTGGATTCGGGAAGCCCTGAGCATTTATATTTCTAACAAGTTTCCAGATGATTCTGTTGCTGGGAGGGGGCAGGCCACTCTTTGAGAACCATGGCATTTAGGTTTCTGCTTACTCCCATGTAACTAGTAGTCACATTTTGGAGGTACTGAAATGTAAAGGATTATCTATAATTATGGATTTATTTTTTTATTTGATTCATAGCATTTTTATCTATCTCATGGCCACCTACCCCGCTCCTCCAATAAATAAATAAGCACACTGCTTTTGCTTCAGTTTTGGTGTAGAAGCTTGCAGCTGGGAAGAAGCACCTGTTAGCTTCCCTGTCTCTTCTGGATCTAACCTTATTCTATTTATTACCTATTTTTGCCCCTTCAGTCTTGGTAAGGGAAGGGTGGAGGTAGTCTTAGATGCTAATGCATTGTTGATGGAGTCTACTGTATGCTGAATGTCAGGTGTTGGTGGCTTTTTACCTGGAAACCACAGAGGACTCTCCGGAGCACATTCAGTAGTGAGTGATGTCCATGTAGTGTAGCCATGTCAGCTACTCAGTTCCTGCCTCCTGCCAAAGGGGACCCACTGATTTTCTTTGCTGCAGTCACATTTTATCTCTAGGCACTCCTCTTTCATTGCTGGAAAGTGGGGTGAGAAATAAACTAGGACTAGAACTGGTCTTACAAGTGTTTAGTCAGTCCTGTGCTGTTTTCTAGGGTTTCAGATGCTGGGGATGCTTCTTAAACTCCAAAACATTAGTAAAAGTCGAATTTAACATCCTTTACTAAAATATAAAATTATTAGATGTATTCTGTATGTTAAGGCCAACTACTCTCTAAAATTTCAATTCTGTATCTCCCATGAATTAAAATCTGGCACCAAACCTTCATCTTGCAGTGGTTGGAATTCCACTCCCTCTTAGGATTGGACCAGCATCTGGAAGAAAAGGAGAGTAAAACTTCCAAAATGAGAACAGGGCTTCAAACCTCTGCCTCACAAGGATTGCCACCGATACCCCAATTGTCTGAGATCCCAGAGGCGCCTTTCTTCTGCTAGTCCTTTGGTGCTAGATGCCACATATCAGGCAGTGAAGGGCTTTTTGATGCTGTTGGAAACTCGAGGCGGCCGCTGCTTAGTAGTGATCACTTTCCTGAGGACACTGCTGCACAGGGAACAGAGGTGCCTTGGGTGATGAGATGGCATCACGATTAGTCAAATACAAAGGACATCCCCAAAAGACAGAAATTACTTATAAAAGTGTGTATTTATCCTTACATGTTTAAACTTCAGTTACCTTCAAAGTACACTATATTTAATGCAATACACCTGTTGCAAAGTTTTTTCTATTGCTCCAAACAGTTTTTGAATTTGTCAATTTTAAGGCCTTTGAGTGCTTCTGCCATTTTTTGTTTCACCTCTTCCCCACTGGCAAAATGTTTCCCTTTGAGGACATTTTTCTTCTGGGGAAACAAAACAAGTTGCTCAGGGAGAAGATTGGGGGAGAGAGTGGCGCATAGGGATTGTGTCGTTTTTGGTCAAAAACTGCTAACACTCAGCACAGTGTGGGCAGGTGCAGTCATAAATCACCCATCATGAAATGGGCAAACACACTGAAAGAGTCTTCAAAAAAATTTACTGGAGCTGAACTCAGCCTCTCACAATAACACCAGCTGGTGCACTGATGCAGATGGGTTCCTGGAACACTCACCTAGCAGAGGAAGCCTGTACTACAAGGGCCCGCCCTCCAGAAGATAATTCTCAGTTTTTCAGGGTCTGCTCTTATAATTTCACGTGTTAGTGGAGGATATAAAGTGCTAGTAGATGGTAAGGGGTGGGGCCATCAAAGAACATGGTTCTGACAATGGCGACAATTGTAACTACCCCAGAGAGCTCACCAAATGAAAATACCAATTTGAGTCCCTGTACTCCCAACTCGAGGATGGAGAATCAGAACACCTCTAGGTTGTTGCTAAAGGAATCCCTTATTACCTGTAGCTGCAAGGCAGACATGGCCAAGGATTAGATCCAGAACTTGATTGTATGCTTTTCAGTATTGTAAAATCATTGAAATCTATATCTTGTCAGGCCTCTTATGCCCACGTAAGATAAACAGGAAATAGTGGGATCCTGAGATTTGGGATAAGCGTAAATTTGTGCATACTCAAACATGGCTGAGAAAGTAAACCAAGAAGTATTACAAAGTATTCCTTATCTGTGAAAGTTACCTCTCTCCCACTTAAGTGAGGGAACCAGACTTCTCTTGCAGAGAAATTTTTCAAGGACTTCCAATGGATATTGAACTTTATGAGGAGATTCAGATTGTCTCCTGGAGCCACACTCACCGTGTATTATTGACTCTAGATCCATAACTAGACTTCTATTCCAGCAGAGCTCCATGAGAGGTTATCTCAAGATGCATAAGTTTAAGAATGGGAACAATGAAAGGGGGAACTGTACCATTTTAATGTGCATCCATGTGGTGAGGTTATTTCTATAAGTAACTAGGATTCAACTGTCCTGGGAAGCCTTTGAGGGACCATATGACTTACAATTGTCCACCAAGAGATTGGGAAGCTGGTGTGTTTATCATTGATTTCTGCCCTTCCATGGTTGAGATTTGCCTTTGGTGACCTTGCCTCTGGCACATGAAGGCTGACCTGTGCTTGGATTGAGCAAGTTCTCACATTCCCAGCAAAAGCACTCAGGCCGAGAAGCAGAGAGATATGTACATTTGACTCAGAAGCCCTGTGTCCACAAAAACTGCAGCTACATGGAAACCGAATGCAGAGATAGTGGGATACAACATGGGGTATGAACAGCATCTGTTACTAGTGGGGGTGCCCATAAAACTTTCCCAGCCTCTGGTATACAGCATGTGTATTATGGTATAACATGGCAAATATGTTTTCTATTTCATTCAAAAGGACACTTGGGACCTCACTGATACACTAACTTCCAAGAATTTCTCCTCTTTGCTCCTCTCTCATTTGTCCTTACTGACATTCCTGTCACTTCCCAATGGCTGTCAGACACCTATACTAATCTCATCAATTTATTTCGGATTTTACAAAACAAAGCAAAACCCCAAACTCTTCCGACTTTTATAGTCTTTTGATTTTTGCCTTACAAAATAAACAAGCAATTAAACAGCCACAGCAATAAAGTAAGAAATTATATGACTACCATGTTAAAAAAAACAAAAACAAAAACATGGAAACATATTAGAAGAATATACCCAGGTTAATATATTAAATGTCATTCTATTATACACTTTCCCCCCAATATCCTCCTAAGAATGGTTTTCACTAATCCCTCGAGATTTGGCCGGGCATGGTTTTCACATGATCAGTAGTAAATGAGTACGAAAGCCTCTAGGAAGACCTGGAAAATCTCACCCAGCTGAACACCGGGGACATGTTCAGGGATTTTAATGATATAATAAAATAGGAGTTCTCACTTCTTAAATGTTTGCCCTGTTCCAGGCAGTATGCTAAGAACTTTGCATGCAACTAGCTGTTTAACCCCCACAAAAAGTCTATGAGGCCGCTACTATTATTTAAGTCTAGGAGACTGCAGGTCAGACCAATTAAGTAGTTTGTGAAAGGCCATATAATTTGAAAGTGGCAGAATGGGTCCTTGGATCAAATTCTCTTTCTGCAGAATCATGTCTCTTCATTCTGCTATACATATGCAGATGCCCACCAGTTGAAAGTGGCTGTAGGCACCAAAAATTAAGACTCCTCACCAGATGGAGTTTAAGTGGTGAGAAGCTTAAGGGAAGTTTAAGCCAATGTGTGGGTGGTAGTGGTGGTGTATGTGTCTGTGTGTTTTTGTGAGAATCAGGAAGATGTAGTCAAGCCAAGCAAGTTATCAGGGGCACAAGCTAGGATTCAGGCATGGGATGATCTTCACACACTCTTTTCCCACCCTGGCATCAGGCATGCTGGCAGTGTAAGCAGAACTGGGGGCAAGCAGATTTCCATCCTCTTGCCTATGTCTACAAGGTCTTGAGACAGTTTTTTTAAAGACAAAGAATCAATCAAAGAGACCTTGATACAGGGCAAAAGAAGCCAGGATTCTATAAGGAGTCACTAACTATCCTCCAAATTCACCTTACTCCAGCACATCCCTGATAAAGAAAAGGAAATGTGTTAGGGATTTAGAAACATGCAGAACATATATTATAGGAGCCACACCCATGGATAGGTTCTCCCATGGGGAATTAGGCCTACATTGTACCTAGGCCACTTTGAGACTTGCTTTTGCTAAAACTCCTTCACCCTGAATTGAGGAAGCAAGCGCTTACTGTAACTTCCTAAGATCTGTGCTAAACCTCCCAAGTATGGAGTGTAACCAGTTCAACCACTTTTCCCCTGATCTATAACATCCTTCTCTTTGAACTAATTAGCAGCATTCTTTCCTTTGTTATCTGTAAAAGGTAACTACCTAAAGCAAACCTGTGCATAGTAAATGAGGACCTTCCTCAATGTAATGTGCCCAGAAAAGCAATAATGCTTGTCAAGGCAAGGGTCAGGGTGCGCTCCCTTTGAGACAGTGGCCGTGCCATCCCTTTTCTTCCACAGGACTCAGTATAGTCCATGTGAGTTTGTCTCATGTCTCATCCACAATGTTGTGGACCCCACAAGCCAGGGTCCACATCAATATGTAAACTATATGAATTTTGAAAAATATTCTTGAATGAAATATTAATATTATAAAGAGATGAAGTCTTCCAAAATTAACTTATAAATACAATTAATTATAAAATGTATTTGGTAGGAAGGAGAACTTCTGGTTATGGTCATAAGAGGTTGGTGATACTGCCCCCCAAAATAAATATATGAGTTAGCCAAAATACTCCAAAACAATCATTCCATGGCCCAAGAAATTGAGCATAAGCAATCAACAAATAGAAAAATGTTTATTTTTTTTAATCGCTGAAGCCTCAAGTCAGGACAGTGAGAGTATGTGGCGTTTTGACTGCAGCTGCTCTCATATGACCTCCGCTCCCTCCCCACACCACCCAGCACTCACCCGCCTCCATGTTTGGTTGGTCAGAACAGCCATTTACCAACATGGACTTTGCCATAAAAATAAAAAACTGTATTGCCAATGAAATGGGCTAAAAGCTGAAATAGAAGACAAAGACACATAATTTTGCAAGATAAAAATGGTAGAATAGATAAGGTAATGCTGCAGTCCCTGCTGAGGGGAAAAGCAAATCAGTCAGATGTTTTTTAGCAGGGAAAGCCTGGAAATGAAAGAGCCTCAGGAAGTCTGGTATAAGCATCCTGCAACATCCCAGGCTGACTGGAAAACCATGCACCATGCAAGCAATTGCACAGAAAGTGAGAATAAAGGCAGACATGAAAACTGGCTGCAAAACCGGATGCATTCCCCAAACCATGCACAGGTTGTTTGGCGAAGTAAGGTTTAGAGCTGAACACAATTCACCAAAATTATTGGCTGATTACTAAGCTATGCTGGCACATGGCCACCCCTAGGAAGCCTTATTAAAAAGTAAAAATAAGGTGTTTTTTTTAAAGTAACTGAGCAGAGACATCAGTGGCCAAATACCATGAAGGAAGTAGGTCCCAAAGTTTAAGTCTAGTCAGTTACTAAAACAAAACAAACGGGCTTCACAAAAATAAAATACAATCCACTGTGGTTATAATATCTCTAAAATGTCCAGCTTTCAACAACAGCAACAACAAAAATACTAGGCATGCTAAGAAATAGGAATTTATGACCCATGCTCATGAAAAAAAATAAGTTAAATAAAAACTGACTGAATTAAAGGAAAATATATGATAACTACTCAGTGAATAGCAGAGCTGAATTAGAAAATTGAAGCTATAAAAAAAGGCAATGTGGAAATTCTAGAGTTAAAAACTACAACAACCAAAATAAAAAAATGTAGTAGATGGACTCAACAATGAATTTTATATGTCATAAGAAATAATCAGTTAATTTGAGATGAAACACTAGAAAGTTTCCAGTACAGAAAATACAGCAAACTAATTGAAAGAAAATAAACAGAATCTCAGAAACTCAGCCCACAGTCATAAGAATCCCAATGCACATATGAAAGGAATAGCAGCATGAAAAAATTAAATGGTGCAGGAAAAGCTATTTAAAGAAAAAAATGAAAATTTCAAAATTTGACTTTTTGAAAAATTAACATTCTAATTCAAGATGCTGAAAGAAATTCTAGTAGGAAGAGCACAAAGAAAACTACATCTAAATAAATCAAAGCCATACTACTTGAAGACAAAAACAAAATGAAATTTATTAATCTGGATTTATACTTTAGGAAACTATAAAAAGAAAAGCAAATCAAATTCAATGGAGAATAAAGAAAGATCAGAGCATAAATCAGTAAAATAATAAAGTTTGAAGAAACAATGAAACAGAAGTTTTTTCTATAAATGATGACTGGAATTTGATAATATTTTAGCTAGTTAGACCAAGGAAGAAAAGAGAATGCAAAAACTGTATCTATATAAGAACTGTCAAAATTAATAGATTTGAAGGGAATGTTATAAACAACTTTATACCAACATATTATATAACTTAGAAGAAATAGATTTCTAGATAGACATGTTACCCAAATTAATTTTTTTTAACAGAAAACTGACAAATTAGACTTCTGTCAAGCAGTGATTGAAGCTTTCTATGTCTTCATTTTGAAAATGGCCAAAATTACTCTGTTGGTGAATTCTGTCAAAATAAAGGAAGTACTAATACCAGTCCTATGTAAATTTATTCAGAAATAGAGAAGGGATAATTTTCTAGCTCACTTATGAGATTAGTAAAGATCTACAATTAAAAAACTAAAAATATATCACAGGAAAAGAAAATATTACGCTTTATGCCTCATCAGCATTTATGTCAATTTTTTTAAATAACAGACTAAATCAATCAATATATAACAAAAAGAACTATTCATAATGTCCAAGAGGTGTTTAATCAAAGATTTTTTGAATGTATAAAAATAAACAAAATACATTATATTAGTGTAATGAAGATTAAAAGCCATAGAATTATTAGAGATACCGAAATGGCATTTAACAAAATCAAACATTCATTTATGTTCAAAACTCAACAACATATGAATAGAAGGAAGTGGCTGGTAGAACATTATCTATAGGTTTCTTGTATTTCTGTATGTTTTATAAGCAAGGTATTGAAAGTACTTGTGTTATAGACTAACTTTGTGAGGATGTTTGTGGAGCAATAGGCTTGGAACATAGAGAAAGTGTATTTCTTCAGAATAAACATGGTAAAATATTCTGTCATTAAGTAAACAAAACAGAATAGAAAATGATAAATTTCATACAGGATTAAACTTACTTGGGGCACTTACTAAAATATAGACTACAGTCCTAGCCATCCCAATGCTACTAAATTAAAAATTCAGAGTACAGGGCCCAGAATTCAATGTCATTAATAAATACCCCTGGTGGCTCAGGTATGTATAGATAATTCACAATAAAATCTGATTCTATTATAAAACACATATATGTATGTATATATATATGAAAAATTTTAAATACTGCACTTCTAGAGTAGTGAATTCGATAATTTTCAATAAACTCTTGTACTCTCTGCTCATCATACCTATCTCACAATTTAACATTAAGATTTAACAGAATCCTATCAATGATGAAAGGAATTTATCAAATTATTTCTACTTCAGTATTAGTAGGAAATTGAAAGTGTCTTTTTTAATTTATTTTTTATTTTTTACTGTTTATACTTGTCCCAATTTGTCCCCCTTTACGCCCCTTCCTGCAGTCAATCCCCATATTCATGTCCATGGATGATGCATATGTATGTGCTTTGTCTAGTCCCTTCACCTGCTTAGAAAGAAGGAAATGGAAAATGTCTTTTACATCTTTAATTCTTTTAAGCAGCAGGATAGGGTTGTGGTATCGAGGGGAGTGTTTTTGAGTGGCAGTGGTTCTGTTCATGTGAGAAATAAATGGGCCTTGTGGAAGAGGGACTGTATTGCTGGTTGAGGGTAGAATCGACAAAAACTCACTTAAAATTTGAGTTCAGCTAAATAATTTGCGGGGCCCAGTGCAACATGAAAATATGATGCTTTTTGTACAAAAGCTGTGAACAGTTTTAAGAGAGCAACAGCAGAGCCCTGGCAGCCTGGAGTCCCTGGAGACTGCCTGGCTTGCACGGCTGGGAAGGTGGCTTCACACTTACTGCTCTCAGACAGAGCAAGTTACAAGGGAAAACCTATGTGTAGTCTCCCCTTTTCATGTACTCACTGTTATTTTCAGGGACTATTATGCATGGAATTCTGAATAAAACTGCAAAAGGCAAATCTTTATAAAAGACATTCATTTTTCAAACACTCTTTCCTCAGGTGACCTAATTACTATATTTCTTTTTCAAATGTAAGTCATTTCTTGTACAGTGATTTAAATTCAACCCATGAAGCTTTTTGCCTCTCTGAATAAATAATCTTTTAAAAATATCTTAATGCGTGTATCTAGTAAAATATTTGTAAATAATAAATAAATGCATAGGAAGGCAATGACAAATATTTTAGAATCTGACTTTAAAGAATATCTTTAGTTATTCCAGAAAACATAGAATATTTTGCTCCCTCAGAAATATTCATTTTAAGAGGTTAAACAAGCAGGCTCCTTTGACTCTAGGATTGCTTCCAGTGAAGGGATCCAGTCCTTGTCCATATTATAGTGGACAAGGTGTTGTTGAAGTTTCATCATTTGAACTCTTAGCACTGGTAGCAAATCCTGGTGTCTTCTGAGTAATAAGGGAAATAGAATTAAAATGTTATAGTAGAGCCTTTTTTTTGTAATTTTATTTTAAGTCTGAATTTTAGTTTGGTGTGGTTGTAGAGAAAAGGAAACCCTAGTTCACTGTTGGTGGGAATGCAGACTGGTGAACCACTATGGAAAACAGTATGGAATTTCCTCGAGAAACTAAAAATGGAATTGCCTTTTGACCCAACAATTCCACTCCTGGGTTGATACCCTAAGAATCCTGAAACACTAATTCAAAACAACCTATTCACCCCAATGTTCATAGCAGCACAATGTATACAATAGCCAAGTTCTGGAAGCAGCCTAGGTGCCCATCAGTAAATGAGTGAATCAATAATCTATGGTACATTTACGCAACGGAATACTATGCAGCAGAATGAAAGAAGGAACTCCTACCCTTCGTGACAATATGGATGGAACTGGAAAGTATGATGCTAAATGAAGTAAGCCAGGTGGTGAAGGACAAATAGCATATGATCTTACCTTAAGTGGAACCTAATTAACAAAACAAACTGGCCAGCAAAATATAGCCAGAAACATTGAAATCCACAGCAAACTGACAGTAACCAGAGGGGAGGGAAGAGGGAAATAACGTGGGAAAGAAGGGAAAGGGATGTAAATGAACATGAATGAGGGACCCATGGATGGAACCAAGGAGGGGTGGGATTGAGGGTGGGAGGTGGGAGTGGGTAGGGCTAGGGTGGGGAAAAGTGGTGGTGGGAAAATGGAGACAACTGTATTCAAACATCAATTAAAAAAGTAAAAAAAAATTATAATGACACTTGATTTTTAAAAAACCACTCTCTCATCTACCTACCAACTCTATCCCCAGCATATTCAGTGTGAGACTACTACAGTCTGTTTTTTATTGTAACGAACATGACTGTATCTATGAGTGTTCAAAGAGTCTCATCTAATGGAAATTTATGATTTAGCCCTTTAAATTATCTTAAGCCACATTTCTAAAGTCACACCATAAAAAAATTTCTGTTGCCTTGTGGTAGTGTATTATACAGCCTATTCTGGCTCTTTCCTAAAAATGTTATTCAGCAATAGGAGTATTCTTCGTGCATTTATAATTTAATTGTTTCTGTTTTTATTTTTTTCTGAATGTAGTAATGTAAAAATGAAGGCATATATTAAGCAAAAATAAATTGTAAAATAATTCTTCAATCATACATTTGTATCTACACAGGCAGCAAGAACGAACACTTTTAAGGCATTATATTTAAATATCATTAAAACCTCCATACAGTTGTCCTATGAAATGAGTATCATTCCCATTGTACGGATTAGGAAGTAGGCTCAGAGAGGGCAGCATGACCTTTGTTAAGGCAGAAATACTTTTCTTGGATATGATTCTTTAGCCTCCAAATCCCAGGATTGTTTTCACATGCCATACTAGTATAGGATCAAACTGTAATATATTTTGTCCATATTTTTCACTAGTTCTATCCCTGCTTCTTATTGACAGCTTTGCTGCCATAAGACAAAGAAAGGGACAGTTCACCTTAGTTTTCTTTAATCTAATAGTGTTGCTATTTATTTAGGTCCATTAACTATTCTTACCATATTCAAAGCCCAAGTGAAGTTTCACCTCTAGAAATATTCTCTAAATTCAAGCCACATAGATTTCTGTGTGGCAGGCAGTCATATGGGGGAATAAAAGGAATACAGGCACAGAAACCTGGGTTTATAACTTAAAAGTTGTGTGATATTCTAAAAGAGGTACTATATTTCAGTTTTTTCAACCTATAATGGAGCTAACAGTTTTGTGAAGATTAAATTTAAAAAATCATATCAAAACTACCACACACAGTAATCAGCACATAGCAAGTCATTTAAAATATTATGTAGTTTTTTCTGTTGTACATCAGTGAACTCTATCTTTAATCAACACAATTGATACATTCAAATCACCTGTTATCTTTGTCTACCACTTAACAGTTGCTGTTCACCAAATGCTACAGCAACACTACTAAATCCTGGAGTCATTTCAAGTGAAAGAAAAACTTATACATGTAACTTACAATAATCTCTTTCTTCTAAAACTTTATGTAAAGCAATGTCAACCTTCTGACCAAATCAATACAATATACAGAATGGGGCAAAGGCAGATTTCCAGTTGTTTGTGTGGGAAACAGTACAATAATGAATAAATAAGGATATAAGAATAAACCCTGTATTTTGCATACTTACAACTGTAAATTTACTTTGCCCTACCCTGTATGTATTTTGTTGTTCTTTGAAATTTTTAACATTAACGATAAGGGTATTTCCAATTTATCTTAAAACACCTTAAAAATTTGTAACATTAGTGCTGCATTCCTTTTGGACAGAAATCAACCAGAATTTCTAAGTAGCTACTGTTTGTTGGGGACATGCCTCCTCCATTTCTCTATGTTCCCACTTCTGCCTATTTTTCTGTACCCAGGCATGTCCATTCAATTACCTGCTAGATAATTCTTCCAAGTCCACAATGGCAGAATTATTACTATCCATAAATCTACTAACAGTCTGGTTAAGGCAATCTAAGCTTTTTTTCAACCATGCTCTAATATTCTTTCAGCCCCTTCACTCTGTCCAATAGGAAGCCACTTACACATTGTTAGATAATTGTCATAGTGGCATTCTACTTTCAGGTACCAAAATCTGCATTATTTTCTTGTTGCTATTGTAAGAAATTACTCCAATTTTACTGGCTTGAAATAACACAAATTTGTTATCTTTCAATACTAGACATCAGGAATCGGAAATAAGTTTCACTAAGCTAAAATCAAGTTTTCAGTTGAATTGCATTCCTTTTGGGAGCTCTAGAGGAAAAATTTATTTCCTTTTTCTAGGTTCTATGATCTTCCCACATTCCTTGGGTCATAGCCCCATTTCAGCAATCAAATCACTTCAACATCTGTTTCCTTCATCACATCTTCTCTGAATCTGACCCTTGTGACTAGATTGGGTCTATGTAGATACTTTAGTATAATTTCTTCATCTCAATATCTTCAACACAATCATATCCCTTTTGCTATATAAGTAACATATCGTGTTGGCACAAAAGTTCATCTTTTTTTCATAAAAGACACACTTCTGTTTCATCAATAACTTTATTGATTTGGATCTTTTGAGTATTTTCCCTATCTCCCATGTGGTATTATGTTGATTGTTCTCAGTTAATGTCTAAATTCGATCACTATCAACTTCAACTGGTCTACCCAACTGTGGAGCACATCTAGTGAGGAGTTTCCAGGGAAAAAATAAATCTTTTAAAAATGAGAATTTAAGAGACCTAGACCTCTGGGAGAACATCAAAGTCACAAACATTACATTATAGTAGTCCTAGAAGGAGAAGAAAAAGAGAGAGAGGAGTGGGAATTTTATGTGAAAAAATTATAACTGAAAACTTTCCTAACCTGAGAGATAACATCAGACATTCATACCCAAGATTCAGAGACTTCCAAACAAGATGAACTTAAAGAGAGCTGTGGCAGGACATGTTGTAATTCAAATGATAAAAGTTAAAGAGACAATTTTGAAAGCAGGAAGAGGAAAACAATGAGTTACACACAAAGGAAACCCATAAGACTACAGGATAATTTCTCAGCAGCAACTTTTTAAGCTAGAGTGGCTGCACATCTTTAAGGCACTAAAAGAAAGGAACTTAAAATCTAGAGTAATTTACCTGTGAGGTTTTTATTTAGAATGGAGAGATAGTTTCCCAGACAAGCAAAAATTAAAAGAGTTCATCACAATTAAATCAGCTTTACCAAAAAGATTTAAAGTG
Source organism: Artibeus jamaicensis (assembly GCF_021234435.1). Lineage (NCBI taxonomy): Eukaryota > Metazoa > Chordata > Mammalia > Chiroptera > Phyllostomidae > Artibeus > Artibeus jamaicensis. The sequence continues at coordinate 24,022,147 of NW_026521883.1, forward strand.
TCTCCTTTAAGCAGAAAATGAAATGCTATAACAAGAAATAAAAATACATATATAAGAAAGAAAAAATATCATGAGTTATAGTCAAAAGATAAATACAGTGATCAGATACTATAAAGCTACTATAAAGGTTAGAAAACAGAAGCACCAAATTCAACTGAAACTACAAAAATTATTTAGGAGGAATATAACACAAAAGGTCCTAAAATATATCATCAAAACCAAAAAGCATGGAATGGAACGTAAAAATGTGGTCATTTTAAAATATATTTTAACTTAAATGGCTGTCAGCTTAAAATAGACTACTGTGGGTATAATATGATACACATAATCTGATAGAAACCACAAATAAAAATTATGCAAGAGAAGGGATTTCAAACAAAAACACTAAAGAACCCCAGCACCAAAAAGGAAAAGATTAAGGGAAAAAGAAAGGAACAAAGGACAATTGCAAAAATAATAATAACAAAAAACAACTAACAACATGGTGATAAGCATATAATTATCAATAATGACTTTATATATAATAGATAAAATGCTCCAATGAAAAAATATAAGTTGGCTAAATGAATTAAGAACATGATCTATCTGTATGCTGCTGACAAGAGACTGAGTTCAAGTCAAAATATTCTTACAGACTGAAAGTAAAGGCATAAAACAGATATTTTGTGCAAACAGAAATGAAAGAAAACTGGAATAACTTCAGCCATATCAGGAAAAAAGTAGAATTTCAAACAAAAATGAAAGAAAAGATGAAGCAGCACATTACATAATTGCAAAGTGGTCAATCGAATGGGAATAACAATTATAAATTTCTGCGCAACCAACATAGGAGCTCCTAAATATATAAAGCAAACATTAATGGACACAAGGGAGGAATTTACAGTAATACCATGACAGTAGGGAATTTTAATAACCCTCTCACATTATGGTTAGATTACCCCTACAGGAAATTAGTAAGAACATAATTGGCCTTAAATGCCATGTTAGACCATGTAGATTAATAGACATATTTAGAAAATGTTAGCCTAAAGCTGCAGAATACAACTTATTTTTAAAGTGCTCATGGAACATTATCCAGTATAAATCACATATTAGGTTATGGAACAAACTTTAATAAATTCAAGGATATATAAATCACATCAAGCATCTTTCTGAATGGAATGTCATGAAATGGGAAATCAACTATAGGAAGTAAAGTGGAGTGAAAACACCAGTATACGGAGACTAAACAACATGCTTCTGAACAAGCAATGCATCAAAGAACAAATGAAAATCTACCTTGTGAGAAGTGAAAATTAAAATAGTACTTTTCAAAATGTATTGAATGCAGCAAAGGCAGTTTTAAGATGGAAGCCAGTAGCTATGCAGGCCTACCTCAATAAACAAACAAGCAAACAAAATCCCACATAAACAATCTAGCCATACACCTACAGGAACTAAGAAGAGAAAAACATATAAAACCCAAAGTAAATAAATAAAAGGAAAGAAATAATTAAAATCTATGAAACTAAAAGCTGAAAGGTAAAATTGACAAATCTTTAGCCTAATTCAACAAGAAAAAAAGAGAAAGCCATAATAAATAGAATCATAAATGAAAAAGAAGCTACAACCAACACCACTTAAATAAAAAGACTATTAAATACTATGAACAATTATAATCCAACAAATTTGACAATCTAGATGAAATGAATAAATTTCCAGAAGCATATAACCTTTCAAGAACCAGGAAGAAGTAGAAAATTTAAATAAAACAATTTTTAACAATTGAATTAAAGCAATAACCAAGAATCTTCCAACAAATAAAAGTCCAGGACCAGACTAACTTCACAGGTGAATTTAACCAAATGTTTAAAGGAAAATGAATACCTGTCCTTCTTAAATTATTTCAAAAAATTTAAGACGAAGGTGTTATTCCACTCTCCTTATATGAAGCCAATGTAACTCAGACCAAAACCAAATAAAGACATTACAAAAAAATGAAATTATAAGCCAATGTCCTTGCTGAATGTAGACACAAAATTTCTCAACAAAATATTAGTGAAATGTATTAAACAATGCATTAAGACGATTATACACCATGACCAAGTGGGATGTATCCCAGGGACGCAAGTATGGTTCAACATCTGTAAATCAGTCAATGTACTATTTCACATTAACAAAATATTGGATTAAAATTATATTGTCATCTTAGTTGACACAGAAAAAGAATTTGACAAAATTCTTGGTGATGAAAACTCTCATAGGAGTGTCCAACTTGTGTCCTGCAGGCTGCGTGCAACCCATAATGGCTGTGTATTAGGCCCAACACAAAACTGTAAATTTACTTAAAACATGAGATATTTTTTGTGATTACATGTCACAATGTGTTTAATGTGAACTCTTCTTCCAGTGTGGTACAGAGATACCAAAAGGTTTGACGCCCCTGGTTTAAAGGTAGTATACCTCAACAAAATAAAGGCAATTCTTATAAAAATGCCAATGAATTTTTTCATAATATAACAACTAATCCTAAAATTAGTATAGAACCAAAAAAGACCTCATGTTCCACCCCCCAAAAACTGTGATAAAGAATGATAAAAAATTAATAATAGAAAGCTGTGGGAGTGACTTCTTCATGAGTCCCCCTGGTGCCACGGACATGACTGAATGAATAAATATGGCCGAGACATATTGGATCTGCTTGGGGAAGGAGGAGTGGGCTGTGGCCAGTTTCTTAGGGGAGACAAAGGCCAGCAGTGGCCAGTTCCTCTGAGGAGAAAAAGGCCCTGAGCACCCTCTTCCATAGCCTTTTATTGGGTTGTAATACACAGAAATACAGGGTGGCAAGTATCAAACAGTAGATAACATTTCAAAGAAATCTGAGGGCTTCAGAGTCTGAGTCAGTGTCTGTCAGGAAAGGGGGTTTGCAGAAACTTTGGAAGACATACTCATTTCCTCTCGGACCCTTATCACACGAATGAAAGCACTCTTAGCAGAGCAGATTTCACAAGTTTATCAACAAGTCTTTGTGGTGCCAGATTTTTTCCCAGGACATGCTCTAGCAAGGCAAGGAGCTGCACCTCTCCCCATCAGGTATTCAGGCTTAAGGGGATTAGAGTCAGGAAGCACTTCTCCCAGAGAACATGGGGACTCGGGCTATGTCAAAGCCGGGGGGCAGGAGTCCATTGCTCTTTGTTGCAGTACTCTGGAGTCCTTCCAGGAAGGCCTCCCAAGTGATTGAGTCTGGCTTAGGTTGCCCCCCGCTGTGAGGGGTCTTACCCATCATTGACTTCCAACCAAGCTTTGGGGGCAGGGAGAGGAACTGAGGCAGCATTTGCTCCCAGAGACAGGCTTTGTCTCCTGCGGCTGGCATTCCAAAGGTCATCTCTTGAGCTTAGCCATAAGGGGTGGAGATACAATTCCTAAAACCAGGCAGAGTGGTCTACAACAGAAAGCTATAATGATCAAAACAGCAAAGACTAGTATAAAAACAGATGTAAAGATCAATGGAATAGAATGGAGAGCCCAGAAATAAATCCTCATGATATGGTCATTTAACATGTAGGCAACAAAGGCAAGGATATACAATAGGGCAAAGATTGTCTCTTCAATAAATGGTGTTTGGAAAAGTGGACAAATTCATATAAAAATTAAATTAAACCAGTTTCTTATACACAAAAATAAACTCATTTTTTTTCATAAATGTAAAACCTGAAACCATGAAACTCCGATAAGAAATTAGAGGCAGCAAACTCTTTGACATTGGTCTTAGCAATATTCTTCTTGGATATGTCTCTTCAGTCAAAGACAATGAAAACAAAAATAAACAAATGGTACTACATCAAAGTAAAAAGGAAATCCATCAACAAAATGAAAAGACAACCAACCAAATGGTAGAAGACACTTGTCAATGATGCATCTGATAAGGGGTTAATATTCAAAATATATATGGAATTCATATAATTTAACACCAAAACCAAACCATTTTAAAAATGGGCAGAGGACTGAATAGACAGTTCTCCAGAGAGGACATACAAACGGCCAGTGGACATAAAAATACGTTCAATGTCACTAATCATCAGAGAAGTACAAATCAAAACCACAGTGAGATACTACCTTACACATGTCTGATGGCTGCCATCAAAATATCAACAAATAACAAGTGCTGGTGAGGTTCTGGAGAAAAGAGAACCTTCTTATACTGCTGGTGGGATAGTAAATTAGCATAGCCACAATGAAAAACAGTAGGAAGATTCCTCAAAAAATTAAAATAGAACTTCTACATGACCCAGCAATTCCACTTTAGCATATTTATCTAAAGATAACAAAAGGCACTAATCTGAAAAGATATATGCATCCCTATGTTCATTATAGCATTACTTATAGTATTCAAGACATGGAAGTAACTTATGTGTCCAATAATAGATGAGTGGATAAGGAAAATATGATATAAAGAAATATATATATATATATTACACATATACTCACATAATGTTACAAATAACATTACTCAGCAATAAAAAAGAATAAAATATGAAATCTTGTCATTAGGTCAATATGGAAGGATGTATAGGGTATTATGCTAAGTGAAATAACACAGAGAAGGAAAAATACTGTAGGATTTCACTAGTATACATTATATAAAAATAATAAATATGCAAAAATGCAACAGAAACAGACTCATAGAGAACAAGGTAATGGCTGCTTGGGAGAGGGGAGGCTTGGTGATATAAAAACAAACCAAAAAATAATTAAAAAGCAGGAAAGAAATATCAAATATAAAATCAGATCAGTTGGCCAGAAAATAATTTTGCCTTAATTACATAGATACATCAAAAAATACTGTTGACAACACATACACACACGCACAATGGAGTTGTAGAAGGTTTATTATTATATAACTGGGACTTTTCTGGGAGAACAAAGTAGACCTCCCAAGAAGTTCCAGAAGTGGCTTGAGAGGGCAAAGAAAGGAGACTGGCTAGAGGTTTTTCCTGTGGTTAGGAGATGGGGCCAGGGTGAGCAGGTCCCAGGCAATCTGACAAGAGGTTTAAGTAGTTTGAATCTTCCTCCAATGCCAAAGCATTTCTCAATCTTGTAAGAGAACAGAGGGCCAGGAACCAATCTGAAATCAAAAGAAATACAGGGAGTTTCAAGGAGAAAGGACAGATCACTTTCTTCTACGTTTATCGATAGAATCCAGCTGAAGTCTTCTAACAAATCTGTAAAGGATAAGTGTGCTAGATGGATAATGTAGAATATCTGAGGTACACATACATGATAGGAATTCACTAATTTTTAACCTACTTACAAGCCATTCTTCTCATTGGGTGCTCATATGAAATGTTTGTCAGTTAACCTGAGATTGCCTTCTTCAAGGTGCTGGCAGGCCTGGGAGAGAACGACCTACCATTACAGAGAAAGCACAAAACCCCACCCAGATTCTTCTCCACTATGTCCCTTATAGAACTGGGTTTAACTGTTCTAAGGAAAGAAGTAAACAAAAACCTGTAACACTTAGGGAAATAATGAAAAAATAGCTACTGATTAAAAAACAGAATAGAATAGGATCCTCTATCTCGTGTGAAGGATAGGAATGTTTACGGGTCCCAAACCAGTATAGATCTACTACAGCTGAAGTGGGGACAGAGCCACTTCAGAGTGGTTCTCAGAACCATTGAGAATGACCAACCTCTGAGAACCAGGGACTCAGTGCCCTCCTTAGACAGACTAATCAATATAAGAGTGGACACCTCTCCCTGTACCCCACCAGCAGGCTAACAAGCATCAAGTAATAAGACAGCAATTTTTGCTAGGCATGGGCCAGGAGCATGCACAGACACTTTCTGGCTAAAGCACAGTAGAAAGGGAAGACCTAAAGAAGAGAATGAGCAGATACTGAAATAACACCATTAGCACACCAACTCCTACCCTAAAAAAAGAGGTGATACCAATGGAATTTGAACCCTGTGCTACACTGAAGGAAACCACAGTAACAACAGAATCCTAAACACATATCAACTGCAGAGCAGCTTGACTGAATTCCCACACTAACAGCTTAGTAGAGGGAAAGCAAGCCTATTTCTAATCCAATAAAGACAAACAAAACTATTTATCTCTGTCTAGTTTGTTCTCTAGGGCCCTGTATAAAATATCCAGCTATCAAAAAAATTTACAAGGAATACAACAAAAGAAAGTTGACAATAACATGTTGTCAAGAAAGAAATCAATAGAACTAAACTCAGATAAGGCATAAATTTCGGAACTTTCAGACAGGAAATGTAAAATCACTGAGCTTAACCTGCTAAATATTCCAGTTAAAAAGACAGAGAAAAATTAAATATCAAATGAATACTGTGATAGTTCTATGTGTAAACTTGGCTAGGTTCTAGAGCCCAATTATTCAATCAAACACTACCCTAGATATTACTGTGAAGGTATTGTGTAAAGGTAGAGGTAAATGTTCAGGGAACACTAAACAGGATACATATAAACAAAACAAAATACCTGGATACATCATAATCTGATTACTGAAAACCAAAAACAACAATCTTGAAAGAAAAAGAACACACTACATACAGAGAAACAGGGAAAAAAATACAGTACACTTCTCATCAGAAACTACTCCAGTCAAATGCTATGGAAGGGATTTACTGAAAATGCTGAAGGGCAAATGAAAACTACCAAACTAAGCATAATACACCCAATGAAAAATACCTTGCAAAATTGAAAAACAAACATTTACTTTCACAAAATTATTTAAAGGATTTAATGTCAGGTAACCTATAAGAAATGTCAAAGGGACTTTTTCAGGCAGAAGGAATCCATTCAGAGAGCAAGGAAAATTGTCGGAGATAAAGAAAACTATTACATAAAAATAAATGTGTCAGTGTTTGTATGGTGTATCATTTTCCATCTTTTTACTTTTAACCTACCTTTATGATTGTTATTAAAATAAATTTCTTGTGTATAGCATATAATTAGATCTTGTATTGCTTTTTAAAATAAATACCTATTTATAAATACCTAAATACCTTTGTCTTTTGATATGATTATATCACTTTATTTAATGTGATTATTGACATGTTTTTATTTAGGATACAATTATAGTATTTACTTTGTTCCACTGCCACCCTTTCCTACCTCTTATTTTGTTAAATAAATATTTTTAGTATTGCATTTTAACATACCATTTTACCCATTGTGATTTTGGCTATACTTTGTTACCTTTTTACTGATTACTTTAGAATACATTACTTTAAACATACATTCTACTTAGAATTAATATTTTATCACTTCAAATGCAATGTAGAAACCTTACCACCACATAAGTGGGAATAATCTTTATCCTCCCACATTATATTGTAGTTGTCACATATGTATGTCATATAGATAGCAAAAAATACAACATTGTTTGGTAAGGTTTGAGGAATAGACACATTTTAGCAAAAATAGTGAAATTTACTTATCCATATATTTATAATTTCTGTTTTATTTCCTACATCCCCAAAGTTCCAAGTTTCCAGCAGTTTCCACTCTCTCTAGATCTTCCTTATTCCTGATAAGAAATCTGTCCTCTGAATCATTGTACTATTCATAATGTGGCATTGTCTCTGAGTTCTCAAGTTTATTTTATTTGTCTTAAGTTTTGAATATTTAGATCAGGATGTATATATAAGCATAGCTTTTTAAAAAACATTCTGCTTTGGAGTTCATTGAATTTCTTCAATCCGTAAAAAGATTTACAATGCTTTTTTCAAAATTTAAGGAACTTTCAGCTATTATTTCTTTATATACTATTTATTTGGTACCATAGTCTTCCTCCTTACATTTTGGGACTCTAATAACACAAATGTTAGACATTTCTTTATTGTTTCATAGACTTCTGAATGTCTATTTACATTTTCTATAGTTTTTTTCCTCTTCGTTATTCAGATTGGATTATTTATATTAATCTACATACAAGTTCAAGTTCATGGACCCTTTCTTCTGTCATCTTCATTTTACTATTGAGCCCATCCAGTGAATTTTTATCTTAATTATTTCATTTTTTTCAGTCAAAATTTATATTTAGAAATATCATTTATTCCCTGGCTGAGACTTTTCCTATTCATTTCAAGAACAGTCATCCTCACATCTTGTGCATAATTATAGCAGCTACAATAATTGTCTGACAATTACAACACCTGGGTTGAGCCAGGGTGTGCCTGTACTGATTTTGAAAGTTAGGAAGACTTATTCTTTTGAGAGTTAGTAAGACTTCTCCAGTTCTTTGTCATGCAAATCTAGATTACATCCTGAACATTTGAGTATTATGTCAAAACATTCTTGTTGTCACTTAATTGCCAAGGAGAATGTCTGATTTTCGCTGGAAATCCATCCAGTTAGGTTTAACCCACAAGTTCTCACCCATGTTCCGGTAATTCTGCTTTCGGTTTGCCATATTATTTACATATGTATCAAATGTACATCATTCAATAGTCTAGGATCTGGGTGGTCATGTTAATAACATTCTCAAAGCCTTTGATATGCTTTTTAAGTCAAAAACATGCCAGTGCAAACAAAGCACCCATGAATGCTTTGGGGGAGTCCGGATGTTTCTATGCAGCATCATAGTGTCTCTTTCCTGAGATCCCTCCCATCTGTGATTCCCTGACATTTTGAAGTTCCCAGGGTCCCCTTTCTAGGCCTTACTGTCTTTAGTTTCCTCACTCATTCATACAATTTCTACTACTGTGTCTAGTTCTAAGGCCAAGAAACAATAGTACATGTAGAGAAATAAAGCAATGCGGATCTGTGCCTGTCAGCACCACTGTTCCTGTGGTCACAGAAAACGAACATCCTCCCTTAGAGCTGGAGGCCCTCTGCCTAATGTGTTGCCATCATTTTGCTGCTGCTTCTACCCTAGGAGGCTAATATAGAGTGGAAAAGCAAGAATAAAAAATGCAATGAAATATGTGAAAATTATTTTCACTCCAGTAAAAGAAAACATTTTAAACACACAGAGAAAACATAATTTAGGAATAATGTTTAAATTGGAAATGATGAGAATAATATTTTTTTTATTATTTGCACCTTCAATTGAGCTTAAGAATCTGTGCCTTCTAAAAAATAGGGAAGACATTTATAAAAGGAAAATGTAAAATGAAGGAAAAGGAACAAAAGAAGAGACTTGATAAGAATACAATGTTGTAGCAAAAGACAAATTCCAAAATCAAATTAAAATTCACTTTGGAATGAATTAGAAAAGGAAATTATATCAATGCAAATCACATCATTGAAAAGTTTGGTCATTAAAAAATATCAAGACTCAAGGAATAATGGGAGAAGATAACAGATAAGATACTAAAAGGGAACAAATATAAATACTGTGGTTCTTCAAAAGAAAAAAATGATTGAATAACTAAACAATCAACAATGGCAGATGTATTTGAAGGAAATGTTATAAGCTGAATAGATATTTAAATAAACCTATGCATACCAAGAGATATTAATATATTTTAATATTAATTGCAAATAAAGTAGAATTTGAGAGAATAGTACTTCATGAGACAAATAAAGATTTTTTCTATGGACATTAAGTAAAAAAAATCACAAAACAATTACAACACTATGACATACATATACAAACCATATGGCAATAAAATGTAAAGAAAGAAAATTTTGATTTCAACCATTGATGGTATTGGATTTTTTCTCATTCCACATAGAGGTATGAAACTGGACACACTGTATAATTTTTTCAGATATTGCTCAGCAGGAAAATCAGGATTGATATAAATAAGAGAAGGGAAAGCTAAAGTTGTTTGCATTCCACCTTGTTTTCTGCATGGAGGTGATTTCTAAGCCATGGAGCAGAGTGATGAGGTCTAAAAAAAAATTGATCACATTTAGCAAAAGAAACATGACATAGGCAAAGGAAGAAGGTGGAATTAAAGCCAGGAAAAAAATTGAAATTTGCAGGACAAAGTTATTAGGAAGGAAAGAGTTCCTAAAATCTGAACTGGTGTCTCCCTCAGGTCCTGACCAAAGCCCAAGCTGTGCAACCGCAGGACAAGACTCCCTGCATTCTAGCAAATGATGACTTTTAGAGGGCTTAAAGTGGAAGAAATTTAAGAGTATGCACTCACTGCTAGAGATATATCAGAACTTAAAGCCTGCTAGTGAAGAAATAACTTTCCAAACAACCCTGACATTCAGTTTAGGCTTCAGAAAGACCATGCGTAGAGTAAGAACCAAACTACAGAATAAGACTATGGTGAAGAACAAAGAGAAAAAACAAAAATAGCCCTCAAACCAAACTTCACAAAATCAGCACAGTCCTCTATTAACAGAACAAATGTCAGTATGCTTTCAGCAAAATAAGATAATCAAGAAGAAAGTCTACAATGAATTTGTCGCACTGCCCAACATACAATCAAAATTTGAAAGATACGGAAACAAGCAAAAGTGACCGTTAATTAAGAAAAAAGAAAGATAATAAGAACTACCCCACAGATGTCTCAAATACTAGACATAAAAGAACTTCAAGTCATTCATTTGTAAGTTTAGCATATAGCAGAAAATTGTGTACAGACCGTAAATAGATAAGTTTAGAAAAAATGCAAGTTTTTAAATAAAACAAGTAGAAATTCTAGAGCTAAAAAATTAAATTTGAGATAAACATTTACTAAAAGAACTTAGAAGCAGACTGGCATAGCAGAAAATAAATCAACATATCGATAAACTCAAATTACACGAACTGAAACATATGAGAACAAGAAATAAAAAGCATCCAAGACCTGTAGTGAAATAATTAATGGTATATGTTTAATTGATATCTAGGAAAGAGAAAAGAAAATAGAAAATAATGTGATAAAACTATGCAAAAATAATACAATTTTTCATAACTGATGAGATATATAAATCTACAGATGCCAGAAACAGCAAACTCCAAGTAACATAAAAACAAATATGTCCAGTAATGCCCAAGACAAAACTAGGTTTGAGACAAAATTAACGAATGCTATCAATTCATAAACTCATGGCAAGAAAAGAGATCTACCACCATTTTCATTGCATCAGGGATTCAAAAATATTAGAAAGATTAATAAGTCTTATAGAATAAAAAAAGGAAAACTACGATAGTCATGAATTGGCAAATAATCATTATTAAAGTGAGATTTTTAAAAATGGGGAGACTTTCCAGCTGGTCTTCAGGTACATTTGTTGATTACTATCGGCTACAAGAGGGCAGACAAATAGTTTGGGAACATTTTAAAAGAGAAGAGAATAATAATATAGTACCAAGGCTGAAGGATTTTCTGTGGCTAGGCATGTTCTAGAACATAAGTGATCAGATTTTTTTCCTGTGGTCAAACTGTCACTGTCATTATGGCTCTTATGTGGGGGATGTCTACTATGGCAGGCACTTTCTCAATGGAAAACTGGTGAAATCTGAAAAAAATCGTGAGTTCAGTTAGCAGTAATTTGCCAACCTCAGTGTTGGGAACTACCCTTTCTGGTTTCAGAAGCTGTAACCCCCTATGGCTAAGGCTGAGTAAAAAGACCTTGGGAACATAATCCTCTGAGAGACAAAATTTATCCTCTCGGCAGAGGTGCAGCCTCTGCTCCCTTTACTTCACCCTGCTATGTCCCTGAAAAATGGCTGGATAGTCAATGATGGATGAGTCCTGAAGAGAGGAACGACATAAGACAGGCACAGTCATGAAGGGACCACCAGGGAAGGATTTAGGGGACTATAGAAAAAAGGTGACTGACCCTCACCCCTTGGCTTTGCCATAGTCTGACTCCTCATTCTGTCTCTAAGAGGTCTCCTAATCTCTCTGTTGCCTAAATCCCCCACATGATTCAGGCCTGAAACAATGTTAGAGGGTGGTGCAGTACTGTGCAGGAATGGGTGGTTCCCTGGGCCAGTCAGGCCTAAGAAAGAATGCATAAAATCCTGTGAAACCTGCTTTTATAAGAATGCCCTCAGTTTAAATTTTAAGGGTCCAAGCATAAAATGAATTTGTTTCCCAAAGTTTTATGACCCTTTGGCATCACTCTATCTATCTGACCCCGACTCCAAATAAGTCCTCATAGTTCTTTGAATGTTATCTATTCTTTGGTCTTTACTGCCTGACAATGATTGATGAGCTTTACATAGATATACATCGTGTATTCCCATGCAAACTAAACTCAATAAAAACCCATTGAGAAAGAGGCCTGAGGCCACTCTCCTCTGGGAGACTGATCAGCCTTTCCTTCCCAAGCAGATTATGTCTTGGTACAATTATTATCATCTGTTGCAGCCGGGGGAACTCTGAAATATGGAGCCCCACCCACTTCAGTTGGGTACATCAATGGGAGAAAGTGGATGATGGGTGTGTAGAAAATTCATACTATCTCTGCAAAACTTTTGTAAATCTATAATTATTCCAAAATAAAAGCTTTATTTAAAAAAAAAAGGTCTATTCTTGCTTCAGCCAAGGCACAAGAGGTATATCTAATTAGTAGTTGCCTCCATCCACACTTTTTCTTATCTCATGAAAGATTAAGTCCAAGGCTTTACTTGTAAGGATTCTCTTAGGGAACAGAATTGCATACCTTAACTCCTGAGGGGAAAAGATTGAAGACTGATGAAAGTGTGTGAAGAGCCACTGGCAAAGGCAGTATGGGAGTGTTCCACTTGCCTCTCAATCCAGCCCACCAAGCTAACCCTAGAATTTTCTGCTCAAATTCTTCCATTTTGTACCTTCCCCCCTAAAAAAGAAGGAAGAATTTTTTTTGCTAGTTTTGTTAATCTACATGATAAAATACTAAGCAGAAGGAAATGGTCAGTAATGAAGATGAAATGGGGCAGAAGGAAAAGAGAAAACCAGAAAGACTGATAGTAGAAGGGGTAGTTTTGTCTAGTGTTTGAAAAATGCAGCTGAAAAAGATTTGGAGTGTGAGAGGATGTATAGAAGAGGAAAGGTATTTTGTAATAATGTCTTTTAGAAACTTTTAAATCTCTCTAATGACCTAGAGCTCAGTGTTTTTTTTAAATATCCTCTGGTAATTCTAAAGCACAACCAGTGAGAATCACTGAGTATGAGGTGGATGCAGAGCTGACAGCAAGGGGTAATCCATTTCTGCTCACAAAGTATTGATTGCTGTGTGTACAGGAGGTTGGGAGTGGTCCTCTGATGCCTTCTTCATGAAGTAGCTGCTGTCTTGCAAAGACGAGAGAAGCAGGGCTAACGGGGCCTATTTCAGATTGCCTTTCCTCTGTGCACTTCCTCAGGAAGCCCACTTCCCCACCACCAGGGTCATGCTCAGTAACACAAAGAAGGAAGGTGCTGTAATGGCAGGCAGCTTGGAATTCAAGAATGCGAAGACTGAACTAAATAAAGCTTTTCTTTTACTCAGCTGTAGGAATAAATACTTAACAGGCAACTTTTCAAGATTGTAGCTAATACACAAAACAAGGTTGCAGCTTATTTCATAATTACACAGTATTTATTTTATTACTTTAACATGGTCTGAAAACATCCAATAGCATTTTATGTGGTCTTTTTGACTCTGTTTGAAGAGAAGTAATGAAACAGATGGATGTCCTGCTGACAACCATCCAGGAGGCCAGATGAGAAATATGTGTAAAGCTGGAAGCAGTTTCAAAGTGATGAGGGGGAGCACCTCCACTCCTGTAAGCAAATAATGAAACTTGTACATCCTTTGTAACTCCAGAGGAACCTGCCCGCAAGCTTTTTTTCACCACAGATTTCCCTTTTTATTCCTTTGAACCCTTTGGAAAGCTGAAATAGCATAAAGGGAAGACACAACTACCATTAATATACCTATGAAAAACAAAGTGGAAACATTCCCTGACCCCCAAAAGAACCTACTAAATCACACTATGCTTAATTATGTCCAGTTTTACACTGAGTATAGCATTATGAGCTATTTTGGGCTCTTCTGATACCTAGGACACATCTTGCTAATGGATGCACAAAATAAATCAAGACAAACGCAGATGCTCGCAGACACAGTCCAGAGCTGTGGCAGCCCATTACCCAGTGCAGCTCCGGGGAAGGAGCCTGGCAGTGCCACCCTGGCTGCGCAGGTTGGTGCTGCCTCCGCAAGGGCTCACTGAAACATATGCGCAATGCTTTTTTTTGTTGTTTGCCCTTGTTCATAAAAGTGAAAATCCTCTTCAGATATCTTTTACTGGTGAAGCAGATACTCATATAGGGCTTTTGTAAAAGTGAAGTGGTGAAATGCGAACTCTCGAAAAGCAGGGGATACCTGTACTTGTTTCCACTTAAAAGGTTATTATTGCTCTTGGAACAGAGCACATCCTCTCACTGTGCTCATTATCAGCCACAATAAGTAGATTTGAGCTCAGAGACTCAGACACTTTAATTGCCACTCTGCACTTTTCTCAAGTAATAAAAAGAAAATATCAACTTTTATGTGTCCCCTTTGAAATGGTCTATGTGTAGTTACATCTCTGTAGTCCCCCAAAGACACACCCTCTGGAAAGGAAATCTGGTCTGATGGTATTCTTTGCCTTTAAAGAAAATCAATAGTCAAACTTAAAACAGTAATCTCATTTGAAATAAAACGTAGTGGCTATTCCACATATAAAATATGTACACATGGGCATCAGTTTGTCTCCTTTGGTCATAAATGATGTAAAAAAGAAGTAGCTGGAACCAGATGGAGAATGGCCTAAGTGTAACTGTTGAATGACTTTATCATCCTGCTGTAGACATAGCCAATGCCAGGGTTTGACTGTATTATATAGCATAAAGAGCATATGCCTTAATGTAAAGATAATAGGGGTTTGGGTCTTGACTTCATCATTTACAAGTTGCATGACATTGGTGTCATTACCTAACCTTTCTGTGTTCATTTCTACAGGTTTAAAAAGAATAACAGTATCTATTGTACATTATTATTATATTATTAAGGGAGATCATTATTTTATTGCCTAACCTAGCATATTATAGGCACATAACACTACATAATAGGTAAGAATTTTTGTCTTGCACCACTTTCTTTTCTATATTATACAAGCAATAACAAAGGCCTTGGGGTGTGTGTGTGTGTGTGTGTGTGTGTGTGTCTTCAAAGGCACAACTTAATTTTTTTATGAGTTGTGAACTTTGAAAATGGGCTGAGTGCAATAAATTCTTCCTCCATAACCAACTTTATATATACATTACACTTTATATACAAATTAATTAAAAGTCATTGTCACACAGCTATTCTTCTGTCCTCCAAATCCAATAAGACTCGTTTTTTAGAAAGTACCCTGGGTTCTGTTACTAGGAAAAAATAAGAACTAAGAGGTCAATAGAAGCGATTTCCATTCTCAGTGAAGTGCTCAATAGTGTTCTCTCTGATTGAAAAGGAAAGGTCAATCTGATGGTTTCCATAGGACATTTCATAGGGACTATGATTTGTTATCCTGTATGGTAGAATTTAGAAGCTTAAAATGACAAAAAAAAAAAAAACAACCATCACTTGAATTACTAGGCTTCAATGTGTGATTATTATGCTTGGAATATGTTCTCAGTTGATCAATATCTGATGTATCCAGCAACTTCTAGGTGTATAATGCTGTGACTAAATGCTTCACTTTTGTGTAGTAATATTCATTTATCAGAGTTTTACAACAATAGAGTTAAAAGCAATGGGAATACTTGGTCCATAAAGGATACTCATGAACCAATGAACAAGAACTGAGATAAGAGATGCACACTAAAGTCTTTTTGATTGCTATTGTTTGAGGAAAGGGTATTTTCAATTTTACTTCTCTCTTAACTACAGCCCCTTCAGGCAATGACATCCTGAGGCTGGGATTAAGCTCTGGCGATTTGTATCTTGCATTTAGTTACCACTCCTTTATTATATTACTAGGTTTTAAAATTGGGATTGAATTAACTGTGAGAAGTTGACTTGATACTAAATAAAAAGTGCCAAGATCAATTGCATGATCTACTATTCATGCAATTGTTAAACATTTGAGTATGTTTACACTTGTTTGGTCTTGCATCTGGCCAGTCTTGCATCATCTGTGCAATTCACATTATGGGGATGCTTCTTTTGAAAGGATAAATTTGTGCTAATGACATAACAAATAGGTCAAAGTTATCCCAATTTCCCTCTATATTTGATTGCAAATATATTACCTTGTTTGGTTACAATAACATGGTCCTAACAGTGCATATTTATTGAGCCACTTACTTGTTCCTTGAAAAGAAAGGAACTGAACTAGGTACGATGGGGTTCCACTGTTTGCTTTTAGAAAGCCCTCAAGTTAATAGAAAATAATTACATAATATCATATAGTACATATTATCGCAGTATTTATAATTATAATAAATGCTATTTATGGTGTGTTTAATGTGCTGTTGTGCTCAATTTAATTATTTTTTCTTTTGGTTTTCACCCTGACTCCTGAATCCTTGTTTCTCTAAAATCAAAAGAATATTTTATAGCTAAAAAAGGATATCACATCAAAATATATTTCTAAAGGGCTCCATTGGGGAATGCTTTTTTAGCATTTATACTATATCTATAGATTAAGGGAAGCATTGGTCAAGTACTCTTCAGTAAATATTTGGAATGAAATAGTCAATGCACCAAAGAAAAGCAATTGCTGTTTATGACCAATTTCTTTCTGCTTCTCTAAAATATAATTTAACTAGTCTCCTATTATACTCAGTTTGGGGATGCTTAATAACTGACTCATTATCTTAAACCAACCCTCAGAATTCCTATATAATACTTTAGAGCAGTAATTTTTCATCTTTTTCAGCTCATGGTATGAAATCTAAACACTAAAATTTTATTACACACCAAAAATATGTATTTTTTACTCATATGACAAAAAATAGGTATAATTTTGATTCCTCACCAGATTGCTATTGTTGTGTTGGATGTTGTCATTTTTTTTAATTTGGCAATCTAAGGGAAAAGAGGTGAGTGCTCCCAACTAAATAATCAAGTACCGCATGTTTTAAAAATTCTGGCAACACACCAGTTGAAAATCACTGCCTTAGAGGAACCAGAGTTATTTTCAAAATAGCTTGCATTTGTAAAACACAGTCCTTTCTGTGTATCTAACTAGTCATTTGAAGTGCATATCAGGGTCACTCTTCATCAAATCTGCTACTCCATCTCCTTCATTAATAAAAACTGACATTTCAAATTTCAGCTGTTATGTACCTAAACAGATATGCATTATACAAACAGAAGAGCAGCAGCAGAAATCTCTGGTATCCATTCTTCCATGTATAGTTTTCTAAAAACATTTTATTTTGACTTTATTTTAGTTGGCTTTTCAGACATGACTGTGCCAAAGTTTTTTTCTTCCCCACATCATCTTAAGAATAGTAAGAGCAAGAAAGCAGTATTCATCTACAGATTTAAATTCTAGAGAAACATCTGTGGATGCTGTGATCAGTAATGTGTGATCAGTGCTTGACCTTTTGCTTTCCCCGTGGAATGGCATTAATTTTGATACAGACTGGGGAAAAATCTGTTTGCAAAAATTCACAACTCGGTGGAATATCCTTCTTCTGGGATGTTACTTACTCTAAAGAGATTTTTATTAATGACAGCAGGTTTATTTCATAAATAGCAAATAAAAGGTACAATCAAGTAAATAAGAAAATGGGTGAGGAAATTAGTAGCCAAGTTCAGAGGAAGAAGATATAAAAGTCATATGTGGACTACATATGATTTAATATTCATTCATGTATTCAGTCACTACACAAATATGAGTTGCCTGTAATGTGCCAGGGAATGAAAGAGTTAGGTGGGATATTCAAAGATAAATACTTACTTTGTACATTAGAAAAGGGACTGCTCTGAGTGTTCAGAAAACAATCAGTGTATTAAAGTCTACCAGGAGGAGAGCTTGGACACCTTAGGAGGAGCATGTAGTTTATCATTTCCCCTGGGGGAACCAGAGAACAAGCCCAGGAAGGAGATAAAACATTTGCAAAGTGGAGGAAGTAGTCAGAGAATGCAGTAATTAAGATACAAGAGAAGACAGGGCATGTCAAAAAAAAAAAAGAAAGAAATCATTCAGGTTGGTTAGAGCACATACTATGAAAAACACATATGATAAAGATGAAACTCAAGAGGTTTCAAGGCTTTGTATTTAATACCAGAGTTTGTCTTAAGTCTCTGGAAACTGGTAAGAAGTTCTAAGCAGAGGTGAACCATGATCAGATTTACACTTTAGAAAAATCACTTTGTGCACTGCATAGGGGGTTGATGATGGGGTGAGAGGAACAGGATACCAGTCAGGAGTCTGTTAGAGAAGTCTGGGCAAAGAGTAATGTGGAATGCAGTTATGATAATGGCATCATGAATGCAATAGATGAATCAAGAGCTAAAGAATATAAAATGGTGGAGTGAAAATGGAGACAATTGTACTTGAATAACAATTTTAAAAAGCCTATGGAATGATATAGAACTTGGCTTATGAAATTTACTGGGTGAGATAGAAGAAAATGCCCATGCTTATATTTTGGCTAGGTAATGGGGTAATTGGTGAAATGAGTCAATGAAATAGAAAAAAGAGAAAATTTACAAATGAAGGGGTATACTGTTTCTAGTATCGATAGAATAATCCAAAAGCGAGGTCTTGTGGCAATTAGATATTAGGGCCAAGGGATCAGAGTGAGAACTGGGCTGCAAATCTACTTTTGAGAATCAGAAACATGGAAGAGAATATAAAATGTATCACAAGAAGGATGAAACTGAAAAACAGTGTTTTAATAAAGAAGCCTTAGAAGAATGACTCATGATGGAAAACTAGAAGAAGGTGGAATTCACAAAAGCCAAAGAAGTAACAGTAGAGAAAGTCAGCTACGCCCAGTTCTAGTTAGAGGTTCTACAACATTGGGACCAAAGTTGTCATTCTCAGTGTGAGTATTGTAAGAGCAGTTTAAGTGCAGAGATGCAAATGGCAGAAATGATAAGCAACACTTTGAATAATAGATAATCAATATAAACCTTCAGGAATGGCTAACACATTTGAATATGGAATATTTGAGAGCCTAAGACTTGTGAGGAGCCTAAGCAATGCAAGGGCATTGACAAGGTGTGCTAAAGGAGTAGTGAGTGTTCTTTGACTGGAACAGAATCCATGAAGATAAAGAGTCAAAGCCATTCATATTCCCATGCATTCAACTGCTTCTACACTTGATTTCGAGCTTCAAAGAAACCATTAATTAGTAACTTTAGGAACTTGTTGGTGGGTGTAATTTGAAACTGGCCAAGTGTCTGGACAGCAGGGAGAGACCAAAGGAAGGCAGAATACTCCAGATTGGGAGGTAGCAGGTTCAATAAGCAAGGGAACTGACATATGAAGCTTGTGTTGGATGCTCACATAGAGGAGTAGATCTCCACATGCACCCACCAGAATCTTAAATTTTATGTAATGGTTTTAACTGGCTCATCACATGTACCATCTAAATGGTCTCAATACCACATTCTAGTACTAGTTCAGGGTGTGTTCTTGGGCAGCTTCTAGTGTGGGGAAGGTTAAGTGGAGTGTACGTTTCAAAGTGAGGAGTTTCCCATTTATTGCCTGGGTCAAGCTCTAGGGTCAAGCAGTGGCCATGTCCTCTCGATGATCTCCAACAGAGGTGCCTCTAATTGGCAAAGCCTAGGTCAGTCACATAACCACAAAGAAGGATGTCTGGGTAAGTGGGTGAGTTTTCTAGCTTCTGTCTCAGAAAGCAATACTCATAATCTAGGCAATTTCCCCAAATATTCCAGATAATGACCAAAAATATAAAAGTATCCATTATATCCCCTATTATTTGAAACTATATTTGGAGTGCTATAAGGCAAATTAGAAGTAAAAACCAATTTAGAAACCATTCTTATGGAAGTTCAATTTAGTTTGGGATATGAAAGTTGAAGTCAGGATATGAAAGCTGAATATGAAAGTTGAAGTCAGGAAAAAATATAGTCTCAAATATAAAGTTCAGGAATAGGTACAGGATTAGGAATGCTTTAGTAAAAAAAGGATGGTTAAAACTATGGACATGGGTGACATCAAGAAAGGAAAGAATAGCCTTGGCTGGTATGGCTCAGGGTATTGAGTGCTGGCCTGCAAACCAAAGGGTCATTGGTTCAACTTCCAGTCAGGGCACATGTCTGAGTTGCAGGCCAGATCCCCAGTAGGGGGCATGTGAGAGGCAACCACAAACTGATGTTTCTCTTCCTCTTTCTCTCTCCCTTTCCCTCTCCCTCAAAACAAACAAGTACTTTTTAAAAGGAGAGAGTAGAAAAAATAAGATAAATATCTCAAGGTATTTAGGATGCTTTTGCTTAAAGGATAAGGTGCAACAGAGTAGGACTCAGGAAAATTATAGTGAGAAATATGGAGAGGTTAATAGGTTTCAAACCCAAAGAGGACAGTGTTTTAGAATAGACAAATGCTTAAAGTTTGACTACTCTATACAGTAGTCAAAAGGATGAAAAGTTCACAGGAATCTCCAGAAGTTGTTGGTGACTTTAGAGAGAACATCTTGATTATGGCACTAAAGAGTAAGGCCTTGGGTTATCAGGTCCTTCAAGCTGTAGACACAAACAGGATTAAAGACCCAACAATTATATTTGAGGAAATGCCTGTGAAAGATAATGGGAATGGAGCAAGTAAAAGCAAGTCTGACTCCGAGTGAAGGAGAGAAGGAAGCAAAGTAAGTAGGTGCTCTCAGATTCATGTGCAATTTAATGAAAGTTCAGGAACATCATCAGAGAGTCCTTGAGCCAGAATTGGCCATCAAAGGAATATTGTGTCTCCCAGGAAAGAGCCTGTCTTAGCATCCCTATTGCACTCCGTTATCACCTGAAAGTGACTCATAGGAAACTTCATCTCTGAGCCAGTGTGGCATTAGATTTCAGAGCATAGCAAGTGGGGCCCTTGATCAGTTTTGCTCCATGTACTTAGAGGCCTCTAAAGCAATTCTCACGAGCAGCACAGCGGCAGTAAATGAGGATACAGGGGGACATTGGCACTATAGCACATCTAAAAGTAAAGCGAAGGGGAAAATGAGAAGTTTGCTGAAGAAAGTTGACCAGGCAAAGTATATAACATGATATGGTATCACATGTCTTATTTATTAGGATAACGAGGATGTGAAAATATAGGTATTTTCATATAGTCTACAGAGTGTACTAATTGCAAACGTAGGTGCTAGCAGCTAATAAAACATAGTCCCATAATCGATGGAAGGGCACAATGCCAAAGTTTTAGATGGAAGGCTTAGTTTGGGAAAGTAAGAGAAATAGTTCAGCCTCAAAAAATGAAGTTAGAAAAATATAGACGGGGAAATACTGAGAGGTCTTAAAAGAAGAGAGAAAACAAACCGATTTCTGTAAGTTAGGAAGCAGGATCACCCAGTAGAAGAAAAGTGAGGATGTGATCAAGCCGCAGCTGAACCTGGAGATTACAATTTGCTTTTACAATGTTGGGGGAATCTACTTGGTACCAATGATTAGTTAATGAAGGAATTTCTGTGAAGACATGTGGCATGGCCAGAAAATATTTTTCAAATGACATGTGGCACTTCATCAAACAGTATACAGTTCTCCAGTAGAGTTCAGTGGCCTGGGATTTGTTTAGTTTCAGGTATACAGTATAGTGTTTAGATATTTATGTAACTTATGAAGTGATCCCCCTGATAAGTCTTGTACTCAACCTGGTAGTTGTTACAGTATTATTGACTACAGGTATTTTAAATAATTTGATCATAATAAAAATTGAGATCCTGAGTATCGTTTACTAGAAATACAGAATTTTGCTTCTCTTAGGGGAAAGGGAATTAGCAGACTTTACAATTCATAGATATAAGTTAAATACATACATTATCCATCCACCTTCTTTTGTCCCTTCATAAAATAGCTACAAATTAAGAAGAAAAGGTGGTTACTTGGGCCCAGAAAATCAATTTGCAGTGTATTATATGGATGAAGATATGCAGGTAGTAGCCATTAGCAAATTAGCAGAACCAAAAAAATTAGTTTCACATACATTATTAACAAAATAAAACAGATTTCACTCATATCTATAATCAGAACATAGAATCCAAATAGTTTACAAATTAATATTGATCCTCAATTTCTTTTCAACAGTTTTATAAATAGCTGAAATCACATCTTTGTTCATTCTTACATTGATATGGTATGCATTTATTGAGCATCTACTTTGTGCCAGCCACCCTCCTAAATTAAGATGCTGCAAGAACCATCAAGATACCCTCAGTTCCCACATAAATTTTGCCTTTTGGAGGGGCCTTGCTGCTCCATGCCCAGTCCCCACTCGTAGCATCTGCATCACCTGGGAGGAGCTTGTTAAATTCAGAATCCATGGCCCTGTATGGACCCACTGAATGCAAATCGGCATTTTAATGAAACTGCTGAGTGATTTAAATGCAGAGAAATGTTTGACAAGCACTGTTTAGTCAGTACTAGCAGGTAGAAAAGTATCGTAGTGCTATAAATATACTCACAGGATTACCCAGGCCTGGGCGCACACAGAAAGACCAGGTGACTCAGACTGAGGTACCAGGGAAAAGGCTCATTAATCCTTTACTGTGGGAAACTTCTGTAAAATTAGAGGACTCTGACTATTCAAAATGTACAACAAACAGAAGGTTGTGACTAAAAAATGCACCTTCCACCCCAGTGAGGCTCTCTGCTGCCTCACTAAACATAAGCAAAAATGTTGCAACTTTCCTTTATTTTTAGATATTTTAAAAAATTTTATTGCAATTATTGGAGTGGTATTAGTTGATACAATTACATAGGTTTCAGGTATATAGTTCTATAACACATTATCTATATATTATATTGTGTGACCACCACCCAAAGTCAAGTCTCCTATCACAGTTTATTCCCCCTTTACCCTCTTCTACCTCTCTCTCCATCCCCCTTTCCCTCTGGTAATCACCATATTGTTGTCTGTGTCTGTGAGTTTTTTGTTTGTTTGTTTGTTGCTTAATTTCTTCACCTTTTTCACCCACCCCAAACCACTCCCCTCTGACATCTATCAATCTGTTTTCTGTATCTATGAGTTTTCTTCTATTTTGTTTGTTTATTTATTTTGTTCATGAGATTCCATATGTAAGTGAAGTCATATAGTACTTGTCTTGTTCTGACTGGCTTATTTCACTCAGCATAATATTCTCCAGGTCCATTCATGTTAAAGTTAAGATCCCCTTTTTTTTATGGCTGAGTAGTATTCACTTCCATAAATGTACCACAGATTTTATACACACTCACCTACTGATGGGTACTTGGGCTGCTTCCAAATCTATAGTGAGAGACAAAGAAAGACACTACATAATGATAAAGGGAGCAACCCCACAAGAGGACAGAAGCCTTGCCAACCTTTATGCACCCAACATAGGAGCACTTAAATATGTAAAGCAAATCTTAATGGACATAAAGGGAGAGACTGACAGTAAAAGTGTTGCAACTTTTAGACATTTTCTAGATTCTCTGTTACTCCCTCACCCTATTTTTTATTTATAAATGTATTTTGCCTCATTGCTATATCAATTCTCTAGCATTTTTCACTTTATACATCCTATTGGAAGTTACTGTTAGTGAAATATCTATCAGTCGTCCTCAGAAAGTTTCTGTGGGCACTGACACCCCTCAGTACATTAAGATAAGTGTTTTCCAGAAGGTCAGCCTTCAAGCTTCCTCCCGTCCCTACTTCACTTCATCTCTGCCCACAATAAGGCCTAGAATCCATTATCTGAGTAGGTCACCTCTGGCAATAGTCAATTTTGTATTCAATTTTCTTCTGATCTGTTCAAATTTCCACTAAAAGATGTCATCAAAATGGGTCTGATGCAGAAGTTCTCTGATAAAAATTACCGCTACTAGTGAAAGTGATGATAATTATTATTGCTGAAATTTATAGAGCATGGTTTATATGCCAGGTTTTGTGCATTGCACTTAGAACTGGGAGAGCAAAATTCACATCCAGATATGTTGAATTTCATCACCTGCACTGAATGTTCCTGCTACCCTGAAGAGGACATAAAAAAATAAACAGTGATAAGAATACTGCCACACATCCCACAATGGGAGAAAAACACTCAAGAAATAGCATCTTTTGCATACCTATGCTAATCTGTCTTTTGAAATATCATATCTTGGGGATTCTAATTAATTTTGATTTTTGAAAGGTAGAAATATGTTTAGGAAAGAAACAATTCTTATCATTTAAGTTAATGACCCTAGTAAAGAGAGGGTCCCTAGCTTGTATGTTTTAGTTTCTTGGTCTCTCAACAAACCTGAGTTTTGTTCTGTTGCGGTAAAATCCTCTCTTAGCTTTTCTTGTCTTAACTGTCTTTTATTTATTTGGAAATAGTAGCATCTTAACTATTACACTTGTCTGAATTTCTGTGGAAAAAAAACCCTAGCATATTTCTGCCTCTCCTCAAGCATTTCTAATAGAGAATCCTGCACTGATTGCAACTGTTAAGTAGCACAATATGCTTAAACCAAGCGTAGTTTTGTTGGTTTACTCGACTGTTGACTTTTTAAATCATTTTGAGTCTCTGTACTCTATGTAAGCAATAATGTTTGATAAAATGATCATGAGTGTGACTCCTGGTGAACAACAGAGATTCGTGAAGAAAAGAAACACAAGTCAGGGGAGCTTTACCCCCCAAGGAGCACAATAACTTTCCCACACAGAATGGAGTGCTTCACAACATCATCATAAAATGGGATTCCCACCGACAAAGTGGCCAGTCAGAAAAGGGGCTTAGCAGGGCTCCAGTGTATGACCCTGATTCCCTGCTCGACCAAACTAAAGGTCTATTTCTATCTGAATGCTCTATCTGAATTTCTACACTACAATCTTTTAAAAACTCCAACTAATGAAATAACTCTATATGACAAATTTTCTGCAGATACTAAAAATGATGCCTGTTTTACTTCTGGCATTCACTAACGTTTTTATAGCATTAATAACAGAATGAAAGAGAGGCAGATCCAGCTGTGCTTTGTTTCCTTCTCAATCTTCTCCAATTTTACATGAAAATATCTCCTCAATATCCAGGAACAACAGCCCGGTATCTAGAGTGCGGACGAAAAGCAAGAAAGAAGATGGGAATAGAATCATAAAAGAAAGGCAATATTGACCTTAAACGATTTTGATTAAAGAAAAGCATTTCCCCAGAAGTTTTCATTAAACTACCATGTTGACAAAACTTGAAACACCTTCTTTCAAGCTATTATCAAAATTCACGTTTAGCATGCCTGTCACAAATCCTCTGTAATTTTGTACAGCGCATCTCACAGCAGGATCAGGCTCAGCAGGTCTGTCAATACAGTACTAGCTTCAACCGAGCCATAACAAATTGATTTATAACTTTAAATGTAGCCTTCAAATTTAGCTTAGAAAATAGAGATGTAAATAGATGCATGAATTAGTTAATCATCCTGTCTTTAAGATTCAGTTTGTAATCTCTTAATGTGAATGTCGAAATAAAGAATAAAATAAGAAAAATTAAATTAAATTAAATATTTTGCTAAGAATAATGTAGTATGGCCATTTTCTAGAAAATTATTTAGTAAATATTTAGTAATTTGGGCGGAATATTTTTGAACCGCCGGATAATGGATACAAGTTTTCTTTTAAGAAGGATAACTTCAAAGCCATCTAACGTTATTTAATTTTTAAAAGGAGACTGGAGAAAGGATGGGAGGGACTAAGGTTTAGCAACTGTAAATAAGATGGTGAAATTGTGGTTCCATTTTTTTCTAATTTGATCTTTTTGGTGGTCTTCTATATATTAACCATGCCAAAAGATGTTTTTCTGGGTTTTTGTTTTAAGGACTTGGTAGCTGAGTCTGCTTCGGGAAGGAGCGAGATAGGTAAAAGAAGAAGAAAAAAAAAGAGGACTTCTTTTTTCATTTGAATCTCTCCAGAACCTACTTTGCATTCAGAAACTCAATAACTTAAAGCAGCATTATAACTAGTTTGTTTGATATTCTTTGTTCTCATGTGGGATAGTGATTCATCAAAAATACTATCTGTTTCCACAAAAGCACTCCAGTGGATTTGGTAGCAAAAGTAGAGACCAATGAGAAATAGAGACAAAGTTTTTACCTTATAGGGATTTAGAGCAGAGCAGAGAAGTAAAGGAATAAGCAAATACATAGTAGTACATAGTAGTAAGTAGAAAATGCCATCAGAGTTTGCCCCAAATGTCCTCTGAATGTTCAAGAGATTAAGAGAAGTATATTAGGAATTTATAGGGTATACCATAAGACTGAATAAAATGAAGTCAATAAAAATAATATTGTGTATGTATATTTACAATAGAAGTAGTTACATGATGTATTGTCAAATAAATACAGTTTCAAAAGTAGCAGTTAGAATATAATCCAATTTGTTTAAAAGTGCATGTATTTGAATTTATTTACACAGCATATCCAATGTGAATTTACGTATAAAATGATGTAGGTCAAGAAGAATGGTATCCAAAAGTTTAATGGTAGATGAATCTAAACAGTGGCTCGACCAAGATGGCTTTCCAAAGTTCCCTTCAGCTTGACAAAACATTAGACAGGTTTCCTTTTGAATATAGGCCCTAGAGCTCCCTTTTCTTACAGCATTTACCTTAGAAAATTTGCAATTGTAAATTCCTTCTGTCCACCCTTAGGAATGCAAATTTCCTCCTTCTTTTTACCTGTTTTACAACCCAGGCCTGTCTTTCTCCAGCACCTGGGAACCAACCGCCCTTTTCAATGTAATCACCAGGGCAGCCAGAGACCCTGTCTCTCAGTCTCCATGGAAGGGTTGGAGCCTCACCTCCCTAAGGTCCACACAGCAGACACAGGTGGCCTAACCACATGGACCAGCCTCCCCTTAACACACCCAGTCCTTCCCACAGCTCAGTCCACTGCTCAGAAACCCTCTGCCTTTTGTGTCAACGAAGTTCAGTTCAGACTCCCCCTGCTGTTGCAAAGTCTTGACCTCTATTGCACGTCTTGAATGAAGTCTGTCTGAACTCCACGTGATACAATTTTCTTTGACCGGTGTCAGATATGTGTTTTTATATCTGTGCTTTATAAATTGTTATAAGTATCATGTCACATCTTTTGGAGTGAACAAAAAGCCTCAAAACAGAAAAACAAACAAACAAACTTCTCATCATTGGTGACATCATCATTGGAATTTACTGAAAACATTCACCTTCTAAGTTTTACATAAGATTTTTCTGTTCAGGTTTTTCAAGGGTGTGACATTGGAGCACATTATATATATACACACACATTTTTTCTTTTCTAGACTTCTCTCGTACTTACTCTCCAAACTCCTAGTAGCAGTTACTTCTCCTTTCAACATTCCCTTTTCCTTGTGTTTGTGTCTTGTTTGGCAATTGAATTTGTCCCTTGACAAATAATATATACCACATCTGACCTACTCTACATTTAATTTTTTTAAATGTCTAGTCCTTTGATATATATATATATATATATATATATATATATATATATATCCTAAAGGTGTGATAAATGATAGTAAGCATTAATGCAGTATTTTACTAGAATTCTTTTTTTAGTTTTATTAGGGTGACATTAAATTTATTAGGGTGACATTACTTAATAAAACCATACGGGTTTCAAGTATACAATTCCATAACTCATCATCTGAATACTGCATCATGTACTCACCACCCAAAGTCAAGTCTCTAACCACAAAAATCTCAATTGCTTAATGCAGGTTCTTGTTCCTAAACAAGGCAATCTCATGTCTCTTACTGGTTATAAAAACATCTTCCATCTAGGACTTTTCTTCCCTGGTCCACGTCACTCCCTTTGTGGTTGGTAATACTGCAAATTGAATAGCAATCAGAATAATAAGCTGCCACCACTTGGAGTCATAGTTGGTGATACATATTGTCAAAGATTGTTCACACTAATCAACTAATAATGACCTTGGTGCTTCCATCATGCTAAACAATTCCCTAGGTTGTACAACACAGTTACTACTAATAACCTCTGAAACCTTTGCATGTTTAAGGAGCCTGTTTCTGAGATCATCTGGAGACCTATCAGAGCATAAACCAGGGAAGACAGAATCTACCAGATGAAGATGACTCTCTAGTAATTAACTAGACATTGTTTCTTGGGTCCATAGCATTTTCTAACATCATGAGACATTTCCTTTAGCATACTGATGCATCTGTACTAATATATTAGGTTGGGAGCAGCTAGGAAATAGTGTTAAATATTAAACATTTCACACATGAATTATATTATTAATAGTCATTCTTTAGCTTAAAAAAGGTATGCTAAAGTGGCAGTCAATAAACAATTTAGAGGCATTAATATTAAAGGGGAACCAATGAATTCAGACTCATGACAAAATGCATATTTGTTCATTTCTCAAGAGAGATATACCTTCATGATTATTAATATAGCAGTTAGAAATTTACTTTGAAATGGAAAAGCTGAAAATACCTTAAGTAGAGTTAAGACAATGAGTTACATGTTTAAAGCATTAGAATTCACTGTCTGAAAGAACTATTCTCTTCCCATGTGAGTACCCAGCTGCTCAGGGGTGCGAGGTTAGATGACAAATGAGCCATGACTTCCTCTGTGACACAGACATTGTACATCTTGTTTCAGAAAACATTTGGGGTGTGTGTGGACCTCTCAAAGGTGGTGAGAGTTTTATTAGGTTAAAGAAGCCATCCCTCCATTTGTCACTGTTAAAAATTGTGGTGAAAAGCGTAAAAATACATTTAGATTCAAGCTGAATGATTTCTGACAGGCTAACAGGCAGCTGCTTTTTCTGGTTTTGAAATGCAGATTCGTGATGATACAACGTTGTGTCCTATATTCAGGTCTTGTAAAGCATTTTGACTGATTGACGGCCATTTGCCTCAAGGTGATATTATTAATTATTCAAGGAGAGGGCCTTAGTAGAGCCCAAAGCTCTGTATTACTAGTTAACTCTTAAATACTGGCAGGGAAATTGTAATATTTTAATCACAACTACTTGGAATATTTAACTGTCAAAACTATTCCACAAGTGGAAAGTCGATACTTAAGTAAAACTGCCGCAAGAAAGATCACTTTAGAGATAGTGGACAGATGTCCGAATGATGCCCCTCGCACCAAAGTGTTTATTAACTGAGGGTCTATTGCACATCAGACACTGGGGGTTTAATTGAATTACCACATTCACTTTTCAGCAACATAAAGGCTGTTTCTAGTCTTCCCTAGAGACTAGACACTGAGCCCTGGCAGTCTTACGGGGCTTGTCCTAGGTACTTACAACTAGAGGCCTGGGCATCACCTGATAGCTTGTGAGAAATGTAGAACCTCAGGATCATCCACAAACCTGCTGAGTTATAATCTGCATTTGAACAAGACTCTTAAGTGATTGGTTGATAACCACCCAAGATTGATAACCACTCTCTCGGGGTACATAGATTTCAGATCCAGCCTGGTTCAGTAACATATAAATCCCATTCTGTTTTCAGTGTCATGCTATTTGTTACCACATTTGTTCTTGTTTTTTGTTTGTCTGGTCTTTTTTAAGATTTTATCTATATATTTTTTGAGAGAAGGAAAGGGAGAAAAAAAGAGAGGAAGACAAACATCAATCCGTTCTCTCTTGCACATCCCAACTGGGGACATAGCCCACAACCCAGGCCTGTGCCCTGACCAGGAATTGAACTGGTGACCTTTCAGTTTGTGGGACACCACCCAATCCACTGAGCCACACCAGTCAGGGCTGTTTCATTTTGTTTTTATGTATCTGTTTTTCAAGGAGTCATGGATGGGTTTAAAGCACTTTATGCACTCTGGAGACTAGTTTAAGTTTAGATTGTTTCAGGTCCTTTTTCCTTCTCCATTACCAAAAAATTTTAAGTACATTTATTGATTATGTTATTGCAAGTGTCCCAATTTTCCCCCTTTGCTCCCCCTCTGCCCAGTACCCCACCTTTCCTCCAATAGTTCCCCCTTAGTTCATGTTCATGGGTCTTGCATAAAAGTTCTTTGGCTTCTACATTTCCTATACTACCCTTAACATCGCCCTATTTATTTTGTACCTACCAATTATGTGTTTTAATCCCTGTACCTTTCCCCTCATCCTCCCCCTTCCCAGCGGATAGCCCTCCAAATGATCTCCATACCTATGGATCTGTTCCTGTTCCAGATGTTTGCTTAAGTTTTTGTCATTGTTTAGATTCAGTTGTTGACCATTGTGAATTTCTTGCCTTTTTTAATGCTCATAGTTTTGATCTTTTTCTTTAAAAAGTCCCTATAACGTTTCATATAATAATGGTTTGGTGATGATGAACTCCATTGGTTTTACCTTGTCTGGGAAGCATTTTATCTGCCCTTCCATTCTAAATGATAGCTTTGCTGGGTAGAATAGTCTAGGTTGTAAGTCCTTGCTTTTCATCATGTTGAGTACTTTTTGCCAGTTCCTTCTTGCCTGCAAAGTTTCTTTTGAGAAATCAGCTGACAGTCTTATGGGTACTCTTTTCTAGGTAACTGTTTGCTTTTCTCTTGCTGTTTTTAAGATTCTCTCTTTATCTTTAACCTCTGCCATTTTCATTATGATGTGTCTTTGTGTGATCATTTTTGGGTCCAACTTGTTTGGGACTCTCTGTGCTTCCTGGACTTGTATGCCTATTTCCTTCACCAAATTAGGGAAGTTTTCTTTCATATTTTTTCAAATAAATTTTTAGTTTCTTGATCTACTCTTCTTCTTCTGTCATCCATATGATTTAGATATTAGGACATTTGGAGATGTCCAAGAGTCTTATACTATTCTAGTTTTTTTAAATTCTTGTTTCTTCTTTCTGTTATGGTTGATGTTTATGACTTCCTTGTGTTCCAAATCATTGATCAGAATTTTGACTTCCTTTCCTTCACTGTTGGTTCTCTGTAGATTTTATTTCCCATAGTGAAACCTTTATTTCTTCATGTTATTGCCGTACATGGGGGAAACAGAGTCAGTCAGGCTCCTTCACTGGCCCGATAAGCAGTATTCCCATAGCCTTGAGAATAGGCCTGCATGTGCAGAATCACACTTTGTTATATAATATTTTGGTACCATGCTGGCTTTGTGTGTATTTGGTATATAAGGGAGTTGGGATTTCCTGTGGCTTAATACACAGCTTGTAGCATGCATGGATTGCCCCCTCTCTAATAAAGGAATGTAAGGCATTCCCATGGATCTGCAAATTTTCTTTCATCTGTGCTAATCCCAAGAGAACCTGCCTGGACTTGACAGGCAACAAGAAACGTACTCGATGAGTTCTTTAAGCATTCTGATCACCAGTGTTTTGAACTCTGCATCTAATAGGTTTGTTATCTCTGTTTTATTTAGTTCTATTCTAACATTTTGTTCTCTTTTTTTCATTTGGACCATATTTCTTTCTCTCCTTAATTTGGCCATTTCCCTGTGTTTGTTTCTATGTATTGGGTAGCACTGCTTTGACTCCGTGTGTTAGCACACCTGTTATGTTGTAAGGGGTAGAGCCTTAGGTAATCCCCAGGGTGGGACAGTCTGCTTCACCACTTTGTGGCTCTGTATGGGGAGAGGGCTTTGAGAAGGGATTATGCCACTTCCTGGCCTCTGGGCAGTTTTCCAGCACTTGCCCCATTTCCAGTCACTTCACCCACCTCCCATATGTGACTAATGCCCTTCTAGCTGTTGCCCTGGTCTTGAATCCCAGAGTGAGTGGGTTTGTGTACATTTTAAGACCATGTGGGCTCTTTAAGCAAAGTTTCCTGAAAATCTGGCAATTTCTTCTACCACCCACCCACCCACTTGTTTTTAGTGCCAGAAGTTATGGGGATTATCTTCCTGGCACTGGAACCCTGGGCCGTGTAGTTTGGTCTGGGGCTGGGATCACACACTTCCAAGGTATCCCTCTTGATTTTTATCCACCCATGACATGAACATGGAGCCACCCATGCTCATTCCACCCTCACCACTGCCTCTCCGCCCTGTCTCCACATCTCCACCCTTCCTAACCATCTGGATGAATGTGGCTTATTTAAATCCTTGGCTGTCATATTTCCATATAGTTTGATTTTCTGACAGTTGTAGGTGTTATTCGTTTTGAGATTTAGTTGTAATTCTTTTTGTGGTTGTATGAGGACATGAAGTCTGTCTACCTATGCCGCCATCTTGACTGGAAGTCCTCCACTACCAAATTTTGATGTTACAGATATCTGGAATCAATGAAATACAGTTAGACTTAGTAACTAGAGGTTTAAAATATAGCTCTACTAAATTATTTGCCAGTTGAGATCATATGCTTATGTTTATACTCTGTGTGGGACTCTGTGTGGGTCAGGAGAATAATTATGAATGCAAGGGAATTAAATACAAATGTTAATATTTATTACAATATTGAATAGGATATAGGAGATAAATATTAGCTGAAATCATTGAAAAATTCCTGACAATTAATAAACCTTACTATGTGCTTCATGTTTTCTTTTAATAACTTATATTTTCTTTTCTGTTTTCTTCTTGTTCTGCCTCCCTCTTTCTCCCCAATTCTGACTTATTTGTTTATAAATTTGAGAACCATTCCCTGTACCCATTTACACATTGGGCCTAAAAGCTCAACTAGATATAAAGGGCTATTAAGAATCAAGCTTGCAAATGTTATATGTTTTTAAATTGTGGCTTTCATGTAAAGAAAAAAAATTGTGCATGAAGCAATGAAACACTTTATGCAACTATATAATCTTTAGAAAATCTTATATATTATAAATAAACATCAATTAAAACTATCTGAACAACAATTATTTAAACATTATAATTATTTGGGTATATTTCAACATAAACATTTATTTGTCTTGAATGAAGTATAGTTAATACTTCTAACTTGTCATTTTGTGTGATAGCCAAAACATGATTAGATACTGCATACTATTATTTTTAAAAAACAAATCAACTATTGTTTAAAGAAAAGAGTGCCCTTTTCTTTACAATGTTGTTGTGGACTGAGTGTCTGTGTCCCTCTTCCTTCCAAATTACATATGTTGAAATCCTAACTCCCAAGGTGATAATATAAGAGATTAGACCTTTGGAAAGTGATTTGGTCAGGACAGTGAAGCCCTGGAGAATGGGATTTGTGCTACTTAAAAGACATCCTAGAAAGCTCTCTCACCCTTTTCTCCATGCAAGGATACAGCAAGAAGATGGTCATGTAAGAATCAGGATGCTGACTCTTATGAGACAGCAAATCCGCCAGCACCTTGATCTTGTTCTTCTCAGGCTCCAGACCATGAAAAACATACTTCTGTTGTTTATAAGCCACCCAGTCTATGATACTTGTGTTATAGCAGCCTGCACAGACTAAGAAGTTAAGTGTTTTAATTTATGATCTCAATAACCTCAAAGGATGATTGTTTTTACAATTAAATCATTAGATTTTCAGGTTAAATAGATTCAAAAGGACAAAATACAGAGCCATCATAAATTTAAACCCAAAGTACATCTGATATTTTTTATACTTCTCATCTGTAAAAGTATCTGCTTTTGATTTGTCTCTCTGAAGCCTCTCCACTCTCTCAGGCCGGCCTCAAACTCACCTTCTTCTACAGGTCTGTGTGCTAAATTCCTCCTTCAGACAAGTGCCTCTTTGACATTTCTTGTTCTCATCACTCACTGTTTGTAACAGTAATGTTACATGTAGTCATATTTTATTAATATATATTTCTGAGAAGAAACTAAGTCCCTTAAGGTCAGAAAACTTATACCTCTTCAGGTCACTGAAAGTACTGCTCTTGGGGCCGGGAACTCAGAACCCACAGATATTTATTGAAAAAGGATTTCTCCAGCCATATGGGAGCTTATAAGATGAGAGTATATGTTCTTTCAGTCTGTGATTATTCAGAAAACAGTTGCATCTCTTTTGTAGCCCTTTGTTATTAGTCACTTGGACAGAACATATGCTAAAAATTGTTATTAATATCTTGAGATATTGAAAAATGTCCTGGTCAAGTAGTACAGAGAAAAGGATTACAATTATGGCATTGCTTCTTACCAGCTTCGTGACTTTACAAGTTTCTTAACTTTTCTAATACTCGAATGCATCAGATACAATGGTGCTAATGGCAATACCTTTATGATGGTTTTTGGATATTAAATAAAAAGATATATAAATAATGACTCAGTGTAATGTGTTGTAAAAGGTGGATACTCAGTGAGTATTTTTGCCAAGCAGTGTGAGAGTATTGTCTGTATTCAAGTCCAGCGACTACTGTAAACTGTATCTTAATCATAGTGAAAGGTCCACATGAGTTAGAAAATGTCAAGTAGGTACTATTTATTTAATTATTATTATCAGACACCGTGTTGGGTAATGTAAATAATGATGTTTCTTGTAATTTAAAAAATATTTGAATCTTCATAGCAATATTATGAAGCACTACTATTTAACTTTACAGATGAGGAATTAAGAGTTTAAGTAACTTGCTTAAGGCCATAAGCCTCATGGAATTAATAAAGCAAAAGTCATAAGGTCTAAACATAAAAAGCAATTTTGTTTTTTTCCTAATGTCCCTTTAAACTGTCTCAGTGGACATAGTCTTTGCATTGCCCCAGGAAAAAAAAACTTGGATAAAAATGAGATTTTTTTTTGGTTACTGGTAGATAGTGGACAGTCCGGGTGAATTTTTTTCACAATTTAATTTATTAATTAAAAATTCCTACCCCCACATAATCATCAAAGCTGCTAACTTGATGGAAGGTAAAGCTTCTTTTCATCTTCTCTGGCTAGAGCGAGTCACCTGAAGGACGGGGGTGTGCAGTCAGCCTCATCTCTCTGGTTCACGCCCTCCCCACCTGCAGCTATAGCTTTGGACCCCTTGCAGATGACAAGGAACAAGCTGGAGAGGAGAGTTAAAGGTGCCTGGGAATTCTTTTTTGGACTGGTTCTGTTGTAAACTAGCTTTCTGCTGTCTTGTCTGGGAGATGTTTAAAGCTCTTTTTGTCTGACACTTCTGTGGAGCCTTTGGAGATCACCTCTACCACTCCCACTTGTTGAAGATTCCTCACCCATAGTTTCCTAAATCTGGGCAAGTACACTCTATTCTGAAGGTCACTTACTCCTTTCTCAGGCTCTAGGAATCCCATCATTTAACTCGTTATTAGCCACATTAGCTGTAGGTTGTGCTGGCTTACCTTACCACATCAGCAACCCTCCTTCACACCGGCTCCAGAGCTGCTAGCTAGCCCAGCCTTACTATGCAGATTTCCTAGGCAGGAGCAAGATGTTAATTTAGTGTGTCTTACCACTACTTGGGATACATATCAAACCTGAATGATCCCACTGAAGACTCTCTTACTAAGCTTAAAGACAAGTACCCACTCCCACCTGTTCTGTGTGTGTGTGTATGCGTGTGTGTTCGTGCAGTGGGATGGGACAAGAGGGAGGCATTAACAGTATATCAGCAGCTATATCCAAGATTATCTACATACAAATCCCCTCCACTACATCCAATTTACAACATCACAACACTTTTATCATCTTAGCGTGGGTGTACTATTCAAAAGCTGCTAAGCTATTTTAGTCTTTCTTTGAAAAATTCATATATGGTTAGTCACTGTTTTTTAAAGTGGAAATTTTAAGGCATGGAGTTTAAATTGAACACATTTATCTGTCTGTGGTTCTGCTCCTTCCACTTTATGGAGAAATCAGGTTAAAGGATAGTTTGAGTTAATTATTCAGTTTAGGACCAGAATGAGTTTTGAAATATATGTATCAATTAACCAGTTAAAGAAGGCAGCAAGAATCCTTTTTGTATATTCTTTGGTCAAATTTAATTATACTTTCTTATCTCCAGTACCATTATATAACTAGAAACAATACATTCTCTTCAAAGAGATCAATGTCAGAAATTGCAAAAATGGAATCATCCAAAGCACAGGATTTCAGAAGCATAAGAACATCAAAACACAAAATTCACAAGACTTGTAAATTAAACAATAATACAGAAGAATTGGCTGCATTCCTGAAAAGATGCCATATGGATGAAATCCATAGCTGGGACAGAAAAAAATAGAGAAAGAAAAAAGTAAAATAAAATATACGGTGGTGCACTTAGGTTAGATTTTTAAACTGTTCAATAAAATATTTCTTCCATTCTTAGGTAATCTAATTTGGTATATGCCAGAAGGCATTAAGAATAAGAACATGAGTGATTTAAGAATTTCACTAGATCTCCTGAAAGCTGCCAATTTACAAAGATAACAGGTGAAAGAACAGATAAAGGAAATAAAGAATATTGGGAGAACAGGAAGAAAATGTGTGACATTTTGGTACACTTGTGCACATTTAAAACACATAATGGCACCACTTAAACTTCAGATCTGAGAGTTGAGTCATGGTCAGTCCTCCATGTTTTCTATTGGCATGCTCAGATTACTTGGTATCTGAAAAGAAGCAAATGAAAAAAAGCTCCATTTATGTTTCTATTATAATTTTGAAATCACTGTCTTGAGCATTGCTTCAAGCTATTGTTATTTTTTTCTTCATCATCTTCTTTTTACTCGTGAAGATAGATTTATAGATTAGACCTACCCACAGGTTTCATTGTCAGCATCACATTTTAAAAATATTTGCATTCAGTAACTTCATATTTTACAGTTCAGTTCTTTATTTTTATTAAAATGTAGTTGACATATAAAATTATATTAGCTTCAGGTGCACAATACAATTATTTGATATCTGTACATATTTCAAAATGATCGCCACAATAAATATAATTAACATCTATCACCAAATATAGTTACAAATATTTTTCATGTGAAGAGAACTTCTAAGGTCTACTGTCAACAACTTTGAAGTATACAACACAGGATTATTAACACATGGAATATTACATTCCATGGCATATTCATTTTATAACTGGAAGTTTGTACCTTGTGACCCCTTTACCCATTGTGCCCACCCCTAGTGCTGCCTTTGGCAAGGACCCATCTCTTGTTTTCAGCATCTCAATATCTATAAGCAATTATTTTTTATGATTTCACATATAATTGAAATCATACTGTATTTGTCTTTGTCTGATTTACTTCACTTAGCATAATGCTGTTAAGTTTCATCCATGTTGTCAGAAATGTCGAGATTCTCTTTTTTATGGCTTAATAATATTTCATTGTGCCTACATACTACATTATCTGTATCAGTTCATCCACCAATGGACTCTTGGGTTGCTACTTTGGCATTTGTAAATAATGCTGCAATAAACACAGGGGTGCATATATATTTTTGAATTAGTTTTTTTTTGTTTTGTTTTCTTCAGAAAATACCCTGGAGTAAATTTACTGGGTTGTATGGTAGTTCTATTTTTAATGTTTTGAGAATCTACATACTGTTTTCTATAGTGGCTGCACCAATATTTAATCCCACCAACAGTGGGATTTCTTTTCATCTTCGCCAACACTTGTTGTCTGTTGTTTTGTTGATGACAGCCACATGTATGAGGTGATATCTCATTGTGATTTTGATTTGAATTTCCCTGATGATTAGTGATGTTGAGCATCTTTTCATATATCTGTATGTCCTCTTTGGAAAAAAGTCTGTTCATGTCCTCTGCCTATCATTTAATGTTTGTTTTTTATATTGAGTTCTGTGACTTTTTATATGTTTTGAATATTAAGCCCTTATCAGATGTATTATTTGATTTGACTAGTTTTTGTTTTGTTTATTAATGTTTTCTTTTTCTGTGCAAGATCTTTTTAAAGTGATGTAGTACTATTTGTTTATTTTTTCTTGTGTTTTCCCTGTTTGAGGAGCTACATCCAGAAAGATAGTACTAAGACTGATGTCAAAGTGCTTACCACCTATATATTTTTCAAGGAGCTATATGGTTCCTGGTCTTATATTTAGGTGCTTAACCATTTTGAGTTTATTTTCATGTATGGTGTTTGAGAGTGGTTAGTCTCATTTATTCTTTTTAATCACATCAGTACTTTGTGTTACGCCTTTTTGTTTTGTTGATGGTTTCCTTTGCTACGCAGAAACTTATTTTGTCTGATGTTGTCCCACTTGTTTAGTTTTGTTTTTGTTGCCTTGGCTTTTACTGTCGAATCCAAAAAGTCATCACCAAGAGCAATGTTGAGGAGCTTACCACCTCATTTCTTCTAGGAGTTTTACAGCTTTAGGTCTTCAGTTCAAACCTTTAATGCATTTTGAGTGGATTTGTGTGTATGGTAAAAGATGGTTGTCCAGTTCTATTCTTTTGCATGTGGCTGTCCAGTTTTCTCAACACCCTTTATTGAAAAGGCTGTTCTGTCTCCATTGTATATTTTTGGCTCTTTTGTCATAAATTAATTGACCATATATGTATGTTTGTTTCTGGATTCTCTTTTTTTCCTCTGATCTATGAGTGTTTTCATGTCAATACTTACTATTTAACTACTACATCCCTCCAGCTTTGTTCATCTTTCTCAAGTTTGTTTTGGCTACTTGAGTTCCTTTGTGGTTCCATATAAACTTCAGGATTGTTTGTAATGTTACTGTGAAAATGCCATGTGTATTTTGATAGGGATTGCATTGAATCTGTAGATAGCTTTGTGTAGCACGTGCATTTTAATAATATTAATCCTTCCAATCCATGAACATGGAATATCTTTCTAGTTATTTGTGTCAGCTTCAATTTCTTTCATTAATGTCTTATAGTTTTCAGTGTTCACAACTTTGGTTAAATTTATTCCTAGGTTTTTATTCTTTTTGATGCAACTGTGAATAACATTGTTTTCTTAATTTCTCCTTTTTTATAGTTCATTTTTAGTACATAGAAATGCAACAGATTTTTATTGATTTTGTATACTGCAACTTCATTGAATTTTTTATTAGTTCTAGTAGTTTTTTGATTAGGTCCTTAAGGTATTTATGTATAATACATTTTCTGAAAATATTGACAGTTTTACTTCTTCCTTTCTGATTTCTTTTTTTTTACCAAATTGTTGTGTCTAGGACTTCCAATGCTATGTTTGAAAACAGTGACAAGAGTGGTTACTTTCTGTCTTGTTTCTGATTTTAAAAGAAAAGCTTTCAGCTTTTCACCACTGAATATGATGTTAGTTGTGAGACTGTCATATAAGGCCTTTATTATGTTGAGGTATGTTCTCTCTATACCCACTTTGTTGAGAGTTTTTATTGTAAATAGATTGTTAAATGCTCTTTCTGCATTTATTGAAATGGTCACATGATTTTTGCACTTTATTATTTTAATGTCATTTATCACATTGATTAATTTATGGATATTAAACCACCCTTGCATGCCTAGAATCCTTCTTGATGGTATATGATTCTTTTAATTTATTGTTGAATTAGATTTGCTAATACTTTACTGAGGATTTTTTAATCTTTGTCCATCATGGATATTGGCTTGTATTTTTTTCTTGTGAGGTTCTTGTCTGGTTTAGTGTCCAGGTAATGCTGGCCACAAAATGAATTTGTAAGTATTCCTTCCTATTCTATTTCTTTTTGAAGAGTTTAAAAAAGGATTGGTATTAATTTGTCTTTAAATATTTGGTCAAATTTACTATTGACATTATCTGGTTCTGGACTTTTATGTATATGTTTTATATGCAAATGATACTAAATTGGTTTAATAAAATTAAAGAAATTTTTGAATACACAGCTCACCAAAGAAGCTGAATAAATGGCAAATAAATGTATGAGATAACATGTATGTCATTAGAAAATTATAAATTAAAACAACATTGTAACACTGCTATACATCTATTAGAATGGGTATGAATCCAAAAATACTACAAGGCCATATGCTGTAAAGGGTGTGTAGCAACAAGAATTCTTGGCCATTGTTTCTGGACATGGGGCTTGGTATAGCCACTTTGTAAGACAGTTGGTATTTTTCTACAAAGCTGAATAGTCTTACCCTATCATTCAGTAATTGTGTTCCTAAGAATTTATTCAATTGAATTGAAAATTATATCCACAAAATATCTGTGCACTACTGTTCATAGTAGTTATATTCAAAATTGCTTAATGGTATAAGTAAGCAAAATGTTCTTCGAAAGGTAACTGGATAATCCAACTCTGGTAAATCCATAAAATTAAATATTATTCAAGAATGAAATAAAATGAGCTATCAAGCCACCAAAAGACACAGAGGAGCCTTTAATGCATTATAATAACTATAACTCAAACCAGTTGGAAAATGAAACAGCTACATACTGTATGAGTCTAATATGGCATTCTGGAAATGGCAAACGTTTAACAACAGTAAAAGATCAGTGGTTGCTGGTGTTCTGGGGGAGGGAGAGGAGGGCTGATAGGTAGAGTAAAGGGTATTTTTAGGGCTGTGAACTACTCCGTATGATGCTTAATGGCTGAAACATGGTATTAGGCACTTCTGAAAGTCTGTGGAACTTAAAGGATAAGCCCTGAAGTAGACTACAAACTTTAGTTAATAATAATGTATCAATGTTGGCTCATTAGCAGTAACAAATATGCCACATTAACACAATGTGTTAATAATAGAGGAAACTGTGAGCAGGGGAGAGATGAGGTATATGGGAAATCTGTTATCCACTGCATTATTTGCAAACCTCAAACTCTCTAATGACTAAAGTCTATTAATTTAAAAAAGACTTAAAAATAGGAGACACTATACCTTAAAATATTAAAAAGTGCATATAAATGGTATAAAATATTAACCCTCTGCCCAAACTTAAGCATGTGTAAAAAGATATACACAAAAATATACATATTCCATTTTGTATGTATACATACATATATACATGCATACATATGCATACATATATATACATAGACTACTGTTATGTATATATATGTAGCTACATAACACACACACATATGTATACAAATAGCAGTCCAGAATGACTTAGTATAGGGAAAATAATCCTACATACTTCTGATGGCTATTAAGAGAGTGTGCCCCTGGATAGTGTGGCTAAGTGGGTTGAGCACTGGCCTGCAAACCAAAGGGTTGCTAGTTCAATTCCCAGTCAGGGCACATGCCTGGGTGTGGGCCAGGTCCCCAGTAGGGGGCATGTGAGTGGCAACCATACATTGATGTTTCTCTCCTCTTTCTCCCTCCCTTCATCTCTCTAAAAATAAATAAATATAATCTTTAAAAAATGAGTGTATAATTGAGGATACTTTTTATCAGTAAATAAAAGAACATTCAGACTTTGTCTGCTTAAAGTTTATGAAAACCTTTACCCACATAAGAAGTATTAAAGGAGTGTACCTATGATTTCAACTTTGTGGTTTTCAGTTAGGAATACTTTTGTCTCTAATGGTCGAAACATCAAAAAACAATGATCTCAACAAAATAAAGGCTGTATTTTTCTTCTCATAATGAAACATCGAGGGTCGAGAGCACGGTGGTTGTTTAGACATTGATTCAGGGTCTCAGTCATGTCATGGTTAAGGTGTCTGCTAATGTCTCGTCTTGCTTCTCATATTTGCCCCTTTGTGAAATGGCTTCTCCAGCTGAAGTATCACATGCCTTCTCCAGTCAGGAATAGGGACGGGCCAGAAGAAAAGGGTACCTTTCATGTGAATCTGTTTCCCTGTTAAAGAGTTTTCCTGGGTGCTTCACCCACCAGTCCTTCAACTTACATCTCACTTGCCACAAGAATATGGCCTTTCATTTGCAAAGGATGCTGAAGAGAATACTTTTTTTTTACTTCATTTCATCCATGACACAAACAAAGTCAGTGAGTAGGAAGGGAGGAATAGATGTTATGCACCCAACTGGAAGTTTCCAGCACAAGATCCTCATCTCTCAGGTCTGCCATCCTCAGCATCTCAATTTTGCCTTTGACTTGACTCCATAATAGCAAATTCACTGTAACAGTTTCCAAAATTAATCACATCCAGGCTTGAGAAATTTCAGAGTCTGAAGGAAGTGTTTTCTTTGGTTATAGTCTCTCTCAGAGCCAGGAATAATTTTCCAAATGCCCCAACCCTCACTAGATTCTTATTTATTCACTAGAAGAAGCCAAAATCAGCTCTCCCAGTGGTTTCTCTAGCATGATTAAGATTCATAAAAATCTAAATTCTGGCATCAAAGAATTGAGGAAAATTTGCTAGATGGGTATCCAAAAATGTTTGCTAGAGTATTACTGCACCATGCAATAAATAATATTCTAAATATCAGCACTGGATAAATCAACCATACTGACTTTTTTGATAACTATTTTTTCTTTAATTTAGGAAGTTTACTTCTGTAGAAACTACTCCTTCCCTGATCAAAAATAAATCAGTCACTCCAAAAATCCTTTTATGTTTTCTCACAAGGTTGTTCTTTGGGGATATGGCAGATGAGACTTTTGGGGCAGAGGGTCATTGTCAGAATGAAACACCATCACTCGTATTGAATGGCTGCCTTTGCTGTTGTAGACTGCGCCGCTTACTGTGAACTTCTAGTTTAGTGTAATAAGGACAGTAATTGCCTTGTATCATAATATAATAAAAGTCAATCTTGTATATCACTGACTGAACACTTCCTAATCATGTTACATATGTTATTGCATTTAATTTGCTTTGTAAGCATATGCGATAAGTGCCATAAACTTTTTACTGCCTCAAAAATGTGTCCAAGATCATATGCCTAGGAAGTGGCAGGTCCCAGATTTGAATCCAGTCTGGACTGTACATGTTTTTGTTTTCTTATGCACTTAATATTCTCCCTCCTTCATTTGATGGGTGGTTTCTGATGCTCAGGAAAGAAACTAGTGCATACTGAATTGATCCAAGGATCAGAGCTCCCATGTAGAGATATTACTTTTGTATAACACATCAAACAAACTTTGAGTTTTGATTGATAGCAATTATGTAATCTTTTGTTTCTTCTTATCTTTTTGTCCTTTTTTCTCTGCTGGTGTATAAAAATAAAAATTCTTTGAAGGTAAATTGTGGAGGAGACAACTTTTGCCTACCAATGTAATGTTTTCTTTTTCTTTTTTTCTTTTCACTTTGATAAATTGCCTCCAATAGTGTGGACTTGGAGAGATATATGAAGGCAAATAACTTTTCTAGTGCAGAATCAAAGTGAGGGGCAAACAAGTGTATCAAAAGTTCAGCTATTTTATAAAGTGACTGGGAAAACTGTCACCTACCAAAAAGCAGCACAGAGCAATGGTCTTACTTCAAGGCCATGACACTGTTGCCTGAAGGTAGACAAGACTTGGGAATTGATGGGTAGGGAAGAGAGCCCGGTTGGAAGTGAGATGTTGCAGTTTAAGAAAAGGTGACTGGGATAAACACAAGTCAAACCAGCATTGTCAGAAACAAAAACAAAATAGCTAGGAAATAAGAAGGTCTAATAATAAACACAAAATAATAGTAGCAAAGCAGAGGGATTAGTAAGTCATTCACAGAAAGTTTCCTTACTAGTAGATCCTTAGTCCTGCATTTGAAAGTTCCTAGTAGTCTCACAGCATGAATGGGTTACATCCTCTACCGTAGCTTATGGTTAAAATAAAATATCTAATGTAATCATCTTGTTGCTTATCTGTTCTTCCTTTTCTCCCTTCAGTTTTCTATTTAACACATGAATTTTAGCTTTAACACATGAATTTTAACATCTTTAAAAATATTTTAATACTAAAAGACAAAAAGTTCAAGACAATTTGCAGAATAATAAAAAAATCACCAATGACGTTAGAATATCAAAGTGACAGACTCTCCCCTGGCACGCCTTTTGCTCAGACACTTTGCAAAGTTATAAAACAATGATGATATCTAGTGTGGACAAGGATCAAGAGAAATAATCATCACCATTCTTGCTCTAAAAGATATTTTGGCAATAGGTTTCAAAAGCTTCAAAAATTTGCCAGTCTATTGATCTAAAAATTGTATTAGTGGGTGTTTAACTTAAAAAGCAATCACATAAATACATAAAAACATTTGAGTAAACTTTAAGCACTATAATATTAACATTTGTCTTTTTGTAATATTAACACTTTTGGTAACACTTACATGTCCAATAATATGATTTATTTAAAAGAATCCTATATTCAGAAATAGGGATTCTATAAAACCAATAAAAGCTGAGTTTGATTCTGTGTGGGCAGTGTGGAAAGGTTACTGTAATATATTAAGTGGCAATTAACATATTTCTTCACACTGTAGCTAGAGCTTTCACCCCATTAAAAAGGGCAATAACATTTGCAAGCTTTTCTTCATATTGTTTGTTGACCAATTTTAATCTATATTAATTGCCTTTCTTATAGTTTGGTATTATAAATTATTTCTAATTTTTCCCTACATAATTTGTCACCTTTGATTGATACCCTCTTGACTTTGACACATTACAAAAGTGGCAATCAGCAACTTAGTTTTTGTCTCGCCTTTTTTCTACTCTTCCCAAATATTGGTTGGCTGTAGCATTTCTATGGTGTCTGGGCA
Source organism: Artibeus jamaicensis (assembly GCF_021234435.1). Taxonomy (NCBI): domain Eukaryota; kingdom Metazoa; phylum Chordata; class Mammalia; order Chiroptera; family Phyllostomidae; genus Artibeus; species Artibeus jamaicensis. The sequence continues at coordinate 24,066,558 of NW_026521883.1, forward strand.
TATAACACTTTTATTTCACTCTTTCAATCTAGTCTTCAATTATTCTACTCTTTGTTCTAAAATTAAACATAATTTATGCACATCACCAATCCTTTCCCAATAAGATTTAAAGTCACTTGTTAGTTTATGAAGTTTATTCTTCAGTAATTTCCTCAAGAAATAACTCATATAAAATATTCCCTGACTTGTCTCAAAGTCAAACACCTTTTCTTTAGCCTTTTTACCTACATGTCAGCTTGAGTGAATATAAAATTCTTAGTTAACATTTTCTTTTCTGAAGTATTCTGTGGTTAATCTCACCATTTTTTTTCTGGTGTTGAATGTTGTTGTGAGGAAATCTGAACTAATCTGATATCTTCTGCACAAAAATGTTAACTAGAACCCTCTACTTAACCAAAAGATTATTATTTTATTTCTTAAATTCAATACATTACCAGAATGTCTTGTTTTTAAAAGTTCTATGTTGATTTTTCCTGAGATATTTTTCATAGTCTTCACTTTTAATTTGAATAGTCGATCAGTTTTTTTGTTTTTAGTGAAGCTTTAAAATACTTTATTTAAACATTTATATTGTTACATTGTTTTGATTTTTTTTAGTGTTTCCTTTTTGCATTTATCTTTTTCTCAGTCTAGATTTTTAACTGTGTTTAACTTTATTCAGACCACTTTTTATACTTGATCCTAGAAGTTTCATGCAGGATATAATATCCTTTTCCTTTCCTTCAATTTCGTCATCCTTTCTGTGATTAATTTTCTCCTTCTTGTCAACTTATATTTCTTCATCTCCTATCGCCTTATTATTTTATCTCTAAATTTATATTCTTTGTTATTTGTAGTTCTTCTTCATAGAAGCAGCTACTTTATAAAAGTACTTATCATGGTTTTTTTTGTATTTAACTTCTATTTTTCTTTTTCTTTCTTTTTTCTTACAGTATCTTTGTGTATTAACACCAAGATAACTGCTATAGCAGGTTATTTTTATTATTTATCATTTAATACATTATATATTTCTAGAATAAAAATGTGTAGGAGTTTCTCTGTACGAGGAGACTCCTTTGGAATCTTTCAGGCCTCACCTCCATCGGGGTTGCTCCTTTCTCACTACCACAGGAGCACAGAGCTCCCTTCAAACGTGGCTTTATTTCTTAACCTACTTGTGTAAACTGTCCCCCTCAGCTTTTTTTTAATAAAATGCACTTACTGACAGCTTTCACTCTTAGTCCTTCTCAGTCTTGTTCCTGCCTCTATTATTACAGTGAAGGAATAAACTTTTGCAATCCAGAGTCCCTCACTTTCTCTTTTTTCCCCTTTTTTATTTTATTGTTATTCAGTTACAGTTGTCCCAGTTTCCCCCAGTGCCCTCCTCTGCCCTCTCCCTCAGCCAGTCCCCACCCTGTTGTCCATGTCCAAGGGTCCTTTCTACATGTTCCTTGATGAGGCCCTTTTCCTTCTTTCCCCATTATCCTTGAGGCCCCTTTCCTCTGGTCATTGTCAGTTTGTTCCTTATTTCCTTTTCATTTTATTTTATTAAAAATGTTTATTGTTGTTCAAGTACAGTTGTCTCCATTTCCCCTCCATCACTGCCCCTTGACCTCAGCCATCCCTCTGGTTTGGTCCGTGTCTTTTGTATGTGTTCCTGACAACCCTTCCCCCTTTCCCCCCTCATCATTTCTTCACATTAAAAAATGTAGCTTTTTTTTCATCCTCATGTTTTCTGAGATCTTCCACCACTGGAGCAACCTCTGCTCACCATCTTTTCATTTTGTCCATTCTTAACCCATCTAGGTAGTTAAAGTCTATAGATACATATGTCTGAGTTTTCTGATTCTTTAGTTCTGGGTACATTTTTATGTAATTTCTTGTAGCAAAAGAGAAAAGATGCTCAATTATACAGGATTATTTATGCTATAATTCTTTAATACCTTTCTGTTTAACAAGGATTTATTAACTATTTATTTAACTTTACATTTGCTGGATTCAATGCAGTTGATCCACAAAAAAGTAGTTAAATACAGACTAATATTATATTTCATGAGAGATAAAATGAAAAAGTGGGACTGTTAGCATTTAGACAACCTAGCAAAAGCAATTTTAGCTATCAGAAGCAAGCAGTGCAACATGCAGGAGAGGTGCGAATCTGACAGGAGGGTTCTTCAGGTAACATGGCTCACGATTATTTCTTTATTATTTCCAACTCAATCTCCTCCAAAAATTCCCACGTTTTATTTTTACTAATAATCGTGTAGATGACAGAGCAACTCTAAGTAGTGTCTCCTCATAGCTCTCATATGCCTCCTGAAGAATCCACTAATAACTGATGACTAGTGGTTCACAGTTTAGGGCCAATCATGATTAGACTAACAGGGAGAATATATATATTTTTTGTTTTTATTTTCTGGATGTGATTCTAAGTGCTCAATAAAAGTCTTTAGAATCATGTCCCCTCTCCCTAAAAAAGAATAAATGGTTTTTAGATATGAAAACCTCAATAAAAAATATAGGACTTAAAACTTTACATTAAAGAATTACATTTTTTCCCAGGCCCTGGCTGGTGTAGCTCAGTGGATTGAGCTCAGGCCTGTGAACCAAAGGGTCCCGGTTCAATTCCCAGTCAAGACACATGCCTGGGTTGCAGGCCACTTCCCAGCAGGGTACGCATGACAGGCAACCACACATTGATATTTCTCTCCCTCTCTCCTTCCTTTCCCCTCTAAAGATAAATAAATAAAATCTGAAACAAAAAAGAAAAAAATTACATGTTTTTCCATCTTGGAATTGAATCCAGTAATGAATATGAAGTCTCACTATGAATCTGGCATAAAGGTAGAAGACCATAGTTGTTATAGCTTCTATTATATATCATCATCACTATCATCATTATTGTTATTCAGTACAGAATAAATATAAAGGCTACTTTATCCAAATAAATTGTTCTGAAAATGTGAAGATGGTAAAAACAAAAAAATCATGCCAAATATTCACAATTGTTTATAAAAAAGAAACTTATGTATAATTAGGGATTTTTTTTTACTTCAAAGATTTATAAAATGGTAGAATTTGATAAAAACAAAATATTGGCTGAATGAAACCAGGATCTGAGTTTAAAATAATATTTTTGCTTTATATTCATTTTCAGAATATATGACACAGAATAAAGCAAAAAATTGCCATTAGCAAACATAAGTAAATTTGGAATACAGGTATTTCTTCATAGCAGCCAAAATATATAGTGAAATGAGATTTGTGTGACTGTTTAGGGGAGTATAAATTTTTATACATTTTCTATAAAGCAAATTGGTAAATTGTGGAAAGAACCTTTAAAATGTCTGTATTATTTTGACTAGCAATATTACTTATATACATACATATATACATACTTAGAAAAAGGTTATGGAAAAGATGCTGATTTAAAATATTTATAATTAAAAAGCTAGAAAAAAACTAAGCCCAAATAATAGAGAAATTCTTAAGAATATATAGCATATACATGCAGTGGAATATTATGTAGTCAATGACAAAAATAATTTTAAAGCTTTTGCAGTGTCATGGATAATGTTTCACATTATACTTTTAAGTAAAATACAGAATATATTATTAGTCATAGTATGTTAAAATTTAGTTAATGTAGTATGTTATTTATAGTATATAAAATTTATTTACAAAGAGAAAAGATATTAAAGAAAGTCCAGTAAAATTTGACTGAATCATTCCTAGATTGTGAGAATAATTATAGTAGTTTGTGTTTTATTGTGTAATTTTTCTAAAATTTTTATAATTAATGTGTGTCAACAATGATTATTTTAATATTTTGGTACTAATAAAATAATTATAATTTAAAGAATTTCAGACTGACAGGAAATTTGTCCCTGTGTTAAGCCTCCTTTCTTCATAAATGTTAAGATACTTAATCCTTCCCCAATTATTAAACCTTCCACAAATGAAGTTTGTATTTTTTAAATATCTCATTTAACTCTGAGAAGCAGATATCTCCCATTCTCTGAGTTATTAAGCTATAATCACTATGACCAGATGCTGAGCAGTAAAAATGCCATTAAAGCTGTGGTATGACCTCCTCTCCTGTGACAGTGAACAGAGCTCCCGTTACCTTTGAGGCATAATCCACCTTGTCCAGAGAACTAATCTGATCATTACGTATAATGCATCCACATATTAGTATCCTTAACATCATACTTAATGCAAAGAGACTTTGACTCACTTCACGGCCAGCTCTGCACCTTTCAGCCTGCTTATCAGTGTGTATAAAGTCTTTTCCCACATTATGTTCTTTCCCTAACATTTTCAAAAGTTTTTTGATTTTAAAATATTTACTCTTTTAAATTAATCCGCATATATGCAGGAAGTTAGTTATACAGGACCCTGTTTCTGCTGGGAGATTTGTCATCCTGACTTATCACCCCTAAAGTTCCAAATGCTTTATTTCCTTCTCTTAAAGGAATATAAATATTATTAGTCACTTATTTATTACTTGTAAAAAATTAATTACCTATATTGCGTAAGCAGTAATACATTCTATAAAAACTACAAAGTGAATAAGACACCGAAGCAGGTTCTCAAAAGCACATAATCCAGGAGAAACATGCAGTTAACACAAATATGACATAAACTGTGATGCGCACTATAATAAAAGAACCAATGAGTTGTTTTGCAAATATAGGAACGAAATGGATTATTTCTGATGGATACATATAGACTTCTTTAATAGCCAAGATGCCTCAGGAAGGTGATTAGGACACAGTACGTCTGAGATGTAGTCTACAGAATAGTTTTTGTACAGACCAGTTAATTTTGCTCTGTTTAGCAACCTGCATTCTAATTCTAGCAATCCCTTTAGCAAAAGATGGTTCTATTTACAATGAAAGAGCATGAAGTCATCTCCCCTGCTGGAAAACAACACAAAGGTCATCTTCTGTTAATTTGGGGAGAGTAGCTTCATCTTCACGTGTGAAGGATGCCAGTTACTTACTGGGGTGATGGCTCCATTTGCCCTGCTGTATTGGCAATATCGCATTGACCTAATTACAGTCATTGTAATTATATCACTCAGAAAGTCCCCATAACTTTTCTAAGAGTTAAAGGAGATAATATTCAGTAATAAATATTACATTTAAGAAACAGTATCTAATTAAATTACCCTTGCTGAATAGAGGTCGCCTTTGTACCAATTAGATAATTTCTAAAGTCAGATTTCTCAGTTAATCATTATGCTGACACTGAGTGGAGACCTGAGGTTGGTGACTCTTTTCCAAGTTTTTGGGAATTCATTGGCTAATAATGCATTCTCAGGTGCCTTTTTCCCCCTTTTATTCTGCTTCACACTTAGCTCTAGGATATGAGCATAAGAGTTTTGCTCATTTCTCCAAACATAGCTATAATCAGTTAATATAATCTAGCCACAGCCAGCTAAATGAAAGTTCAAGAAAAAAAGGAAAAATGGGTTTCAGAAAATAGCTGACTCTAGGAAATCTAAAGTTAAAGGAAATGCATTTATTCTGAAAAGCATCTATTAATCAGGACTCTGTCTGTTTGATTTAAAGCTCTTTCAGTAAGAAGCAACAGAAATCCATTTAATTTAACTTATGTATAAAAAGTAATTCATTATAAGAATGAGGAAGTATGTCCTGGGCTCCACGGAAAAGCTACACCAGGACTGATCCCAGCAAATGGGAAAATCAGGCACCAAGGCAGATATTCTCAGTCTGATGTCTCCCTGCATCTCTTCTGCACTGTCTCTTGGTTTTGCCTTTCACACTCAAGTGCTGGTCTGTTTTTGTGCATGAGATTTGACATGGGTAGGATGAAAGTTGGGCATACTGCAGTGAGAGTGTTCGTTATAAGTTTTTCTTCCAAGGTCAAGTGCTATTAGACACTGACATGTGTGACCTAATTCCAAATACCTGGAAGAAAAACCTTAACTGGCACGGTGTAAATCAGGTATCCAGCTCATGTGCTTTTCAGATGTGGCCAGTTATGCTCACATAATGTAAGCACAGCTGTGCATGTGCAGAGTTTCTCTGAAAAGTCTCTCCTCCTTGAGAAATTGTGCGTGAAAGTTTCTACCACACTGCTCTAGAAAGGACTTCTCTTGAGGAGAATGTTTCCAGGAGATGTTTAACATCATACAGCACATGATTGGCAAAACTGGGATTTAACCTTAGGTCTGTCTTCTTACAAAGCCCCATTCTATTGCCAAATTCACAGATAAAAGAAATATATTAAAGTTTGTTCTTCTCTGATAATTTTAAGAGAAAGTGTACAGGTAAAGAGGTTCACAGGATACAGGTAACAGAGGCAGTTCAAGAGAAACGTCAATGTGAGGAAGACATTTCTGAATATCTTGCAAAGTGTTATAAAGACCAGTCTCATAGGAAAACTGTGGCAGCCTTGGAAATGTACCTCCCAGAATCCTGCTGAAGGGAGTGCAGGTGACCAACATTCGTCCCTGAATTCATCTCTGAGTTTTCACAGGGACCAGGCTTTTCCCTTGCTACTCCCATTCAATAAGCACCAGAGGCAGGGAACCAGTGGTAGCCTTGCAACAGGAGGAGGGGGCCTCCTCTAATGGGCAGCACTGACTTGATACACTCCATCAGCTGCATCATCCTTAGAGCTGTGCTGCAGCCGGACACTCTCCCACCTGGCACTCCTTCCAGTCCTCTTCGTTCACAGGCATCAAACCACATCTCATCTGAAGCTCCTGCCTGCCTCCTCCCTTTTCTCTTCATCTTTCATATGTGTTTCCCTCAATCAATCTACTGCATGTCTATCTGAGGCACATACTTAGTAGGAGACATGATGACACAGATATTTTAGAAGATGTTTTTAAAAAGAAAGGAAAAGGAAGCTGTATTACAATGAAAGATGGAAGCAATTGGGAAAAGAGCTAAAATAGATTTCTTGCCATATTGTTTGTGGGAAGTTATAAGACTTTCCACTGATTTTATTTGAATTTTCAGAAGAGCCTTTACTATTTTTTCCTCTTAAGGGAAACACACACATAGTATATATATCAAATGTTAAAATAATAAAAGTGAAGAACATTAAAGCTACAAAATTAACTCATGAATTACTATTATTAAACTTTGATATATTCTCCAGTCTTTTGGCTATGACATGTTTTCTACATTAGGGTTAAACTAAACTATTCAGATCTTTTGTCTTCTCAAAGCTTATGTTGTCAATACTTTCTATTGTCATTAAGTCTACATTTGCTTTTTAATTAACACAAATTTAAACTTAGAGTTTTCTAATAATTTTTTATTATGGCCCTCTTTTCACTCTTAGTGACCCTTCTGGACAAGAGGGACAGGTAGGGATTGATTGTAAAAGATATAGCTACCCAAATGGTGTTTTTGGTGTTGAAGGAAAAGTCATGTCCCAGCACCATGAGTTTGGTTGGGGTAGGGGTATTCTGAAGACCACTGAAAATATGGAAATATGGAGGAAGGCAAGGAATTAGCAACCTATGTCTTTTGGAACTTCTCTAAAGCCTTCCTTTCCAAGAAAAATGTCCTGGTGAGGTTCTCTCAAACTATAGAAGTACCTTAAGCTATTTATAACCGATTGTTTGGTCTGCTGTCCTCCACCAGATGGCTCTGACCATGATTCAATCACCATTCCCTTAACTGTGTTAAGAAGCCATTGGAAATAGCAGGGGTGGCCCCAATCTTTTTACTGCCTACACCTCTTGGTGATTTTTCCACCCTCAGATGCATCCTTCTGTGAAGCCAACGAATGTTGTATCCTTGTTGAGGAGAATTAACAGAACAGATTAGACTGACTATCCTCAGGTGGTCCCTCCCAAAATAAGGACTGGATTCAATTATTGGGATGGATTTGGGAATTCTAAGGGCCACAAGCCAGTCAGGAGGTCACACAGGAGGCACTGTCAACCTGTACATTCCTCTACTGAGGCAGGAACCACTTGGGTCAGGGTACTTATAAGCAACACCTTCCTTCCCCAGGGGCCATGAGTGCCTGGGAGGTTTTATTTGCTACAAGGGAAGCTGGCAATATCTTGCCTCCCTCCAGAGAATACAGTGATTTCTACCTTCCTCAGCCCTGAGGTCATCCTCAGTGAATGGGCTTGTAACAGGTGATAGAATTGCCTAGAGTTCCTCCTTGAGGGCCAAGATAGATTCCGTGCTATTCCTAACATCCTACTATATATAGATTAATGCCCCAGCCTGTGGAACAGTATATATAGAAATTTGTGGAGAAAGATTTTTGATTTTCTGAGGTGGACACTGATGTTTTATCGAATTTGTTCAGCTGAGACCCTGGGTGGTGGGGCCAAGGTCAATACTAGTCCACTTCTTTATCATAAGAAGTTAGTCTCCAGTGCTAAGGTACTTACCTGTTTGATGCAAACTTATACAAGCAGTGTAGGGTATAACAGTTTAAGAATTCTGATAGGCAGTTTGTTTGTTCAGTTGTGGGGGTTCACTTTTCAACCTTGAGGATACTGCTATTCCAGAGCTAGCTGTTGTTTGACATCCATTTGTGTGGTGAACATTCTGAACTGGTTCACTCTATGGCTATGTTGAGAGAGCTTTCTGACTGGTGCCCACATGTCAGGAAAATCCCTATTACCTCAAGAAGAAGACAGCTTTTTTCTTAGAGTAATCACTTTAAAACCAGGAACTTCCCAGATAAACCAGTACTCTCAAAGGATACAAATCTCCAGCTGTCAAAGTGGTTTCCAGTGATGAATTATGCTTCTAGGCTTTCTGGGCCCTGGGTCCTGGCCCACGGGTTTCTATCAGTAGTTTGCTGAGCTATGTTTTCATGGGTAAGTTTTGGGGTTCTCCATATTTCTTCATTTTTTAACCCCCTGATCATTTATATGGGGTTCTGGAGGTTTGAAAGGAAGTGTCAAGTTGTCTGTTATCAAGTTCCACTTTAACCAGAGCTAGTGTGTTCTAGGAATCACACCGTGTCACTGCACATGACAGTGATGTGACAGAAGCCAGTAGAATGGAAGGCCCTGTGAAGTGGTGTCCTGTGTGAGTAAAGGCCTCTGCCAATGTAGTCACTTTTCAGTTGGTTTGTCAGTGGCATGGCGTGCCTGAGCTCCAGCAGGCTGCTGAAGTAAGACTTATCAGAGCTGTGACCAGGCTTGGTGAACCAAAAACCACAACACATGTTCTGCCGAGGAGGGTGTACCTCCCCCAGGTGTTTGTCACTATAAGCACTAGTTATTGTGTACCCCATCCTTCCCTGTTTCTATAATAATCATATTACATATTGTCATTTTTTTCATTCACACATTATGATCCCTGATTTTCACAGAAAGAGGTAGGCTCAGAAATAAGTCACTTATTCAAATCATACTGCTTGAAACTGGTACAGCTAAGATTAGAATGAGAAATTATCTGGCTCTTAAGTTCATGTTATTTCTACAGGATAATGTGAAAAAAATATGTAAATTCCTAATAATCTAGCCAAAGATCTCCTCAAAAAATTTGATTTTGTTTTTACCATCATCCTGTATAATATTTATCATTTATTTTATAGATGAGGGAACTATAGTTCAGAAAGAACTAATATGTTATAACTCATAAAAGTAGAAATCAAATTTTGCTTCATTTAATTCCCAACCAAATAAGTATCCCTACCATTTTACCATAATATTTTTCAATCACTGTTTCCATATTTGTTATGGGAAATTTTCAATGGTGTGCTCATTATCTGACCTTGAGAAGGAGAGCCAGTGTCAAGATGCTTTCTGAACAATAAGAACACTGGTAAGTCAGTAAGAATAACCTTGGAAGGTAAGACTGAGCAGCCAGGGTGTTTTAAAATTTATAATGTGAGTTAAAGCATTATCTCTTTAAGAAACATAATATAAAGCCATTGAGATTTTCTTGGTTGTGTCTTAAAAGCAAATATGTTAATGAGAATTAAGGCACCACATTTGATAAGAAGAGAACCAGTCAGGAGTAGGCAGTAGGTTTCAAAGAGAAGCAGAGGAGAAACGATCTAACAGGACTTGCCTATCCCTTTGGGTAATAAGTTCTCTCTCTCTCTCTCTCTCTCTCTCTCTCTCTCTCTCTCTCTCTCTCTCATATGTATATATACATAAAAATAATTATGTATAGTGAATATATATCATAAAAGCCAGTTCTAAGAACCGTTTTTTAGTTTTCAGTTACAACTGTGTCACCAATTCCTTTAAAGTCCAGCATGTCAAGTACACGCCTTGGAATCGGGCTTTTAAAAGACATTGGACAAAGAAAATGCAGCCTTTCAAGGAGGGTATGAAGGATGTTTAGGTTCAGAACAAATACTGAGTCACCCACGCTATACCTTAATCATATTGTTCCATAAAATCATAATATATGCATCCGCTTTAACTTTTTCAGTGGTAACCGAGCCTAGTCTGAGAAGAATAATCTATTTAGATAAAGTTTGACTACTTACATAATGAACTACATGGGCCTTCTAAATTACTTTGCAGGCAGTCATAATATATTGTTCAAATTAATATATTGCTAAAAATGGCCTGCTCAGTCTAAACATACCTGTAAACAGAATTGAATCCAGAATTCTTTCTGAAAAAAATTTGCCTTGTTGAGAAAAGTGTTGAATCCAGTGGACAAAGATTTCATTTCTCTTTGATCATCTGTGTCACTTGAATTCATTAAACACCTGGTGCTGGTTGTTACGTCATAATTCATAAGTTCTCCTTTAAATTATTTTCATGTTCAATATAATCATAATATGAATTCAAGATTTTTTTGGTGTACTCTTCTATGACTTTAACACACACACACGAGTTGATAATAAGTTCAAATACAGGATACATTCACCCCTCCAAACCCCCCTTGTACTGCCCCTTTCCCTTTATAGCTACACCTGCCCCCAGGAATACTCCCCCATATTAGGCAGTACATGGGGCTGTGGTTGCTTATGAAATGCAGAAGTGATATGCTGGTTATATGATAGAACAATGATTCTTTTTTTTTCACTTTATAATTATGTAACTTTATTTTTAAATGTTATTGTAATAAAACAAGATGCTGATCTGTTAAACATTGTGTAATTATTATTTTTCCCTTTCATGCAAACTTGGAATATATTTCAACTTAAAATAAATAAGAAATCTCAAAAATATAATACTTCCTTTGAAAAACATAGGCAAACAAAGGACAGTAAATGAATGGATCAAAAAATTGTGGTACATATACACAATGGAATTCTATGCTGCAGAGAGAAAGAAGGAGCTACTACTTTTTGCAACAACATGGATGGAACTGGAAAGCATTATGCTGAGTGAAATAGGCCAAGTGCTGAAAGAAAAATACCATATGATCTCACCTTTAACAGGAAGCTAAACAACAAAACAAACAAGCAAGCAGAAAAAAAAAAAAACAAAGACACTGAAATAGAGAATGAGGGGACAGTGACCAGAGGGGAGAAGGAAGGGAAGTTAAGGGGGAAAAGGGGGAGGGATTTGGAGGAACAGGGATGAGAACTAAGAACAATGATTCTTTAATTTGTTTGTTTTTTAAATAAATTCCCTGATATTGATTCTTGTAAAAAACTCTCTCTCTCTCTTTGGAGGAGCAAAATCTTTTGCCTCTTCTATTTGAAAATCACTGCAGTTGTTGAACATCACTATTTGTGAAAATATATAATATTCCTTAGGTATATTTTGAAGAATAGAAAAGTAGAAGTTTGAGAACAATGGCTTTGAGAAGAAAAAATTTTGGTATTAAAGGCACCTCTTTAAGGTCCATACTGGAAAGGCCTCATGAAACTGTGCCATCCGGATGAAATTCTCAGGATAGTATTTCATGACTTATCATTTCCACCTCTAGGTATATACCCAAGAAATTGGATAACAGAATTGGGAAGTTCACTCAAAAACATGTACATGTGTTTGTTACAGCATTATTTATAATAACCAAGAAGTAGAAATAGTCCAAATAACCACCAACTGGTGAATGAATTAATAAATGTGGTATATACATACAATGGAATATTATTCAACCTTAAAAAAGAATAAAATGTTGATATATGCTACAACATGCGTGAACCTTGAAAATATGTTATATCAAAGAAGGCAGATATAATAGGCCACACATGGTATGATTCCATTTATATGAAATGTCCAGAATGGTAAAAATAAATAAAGTGTTAAGAAAATAAATGGTTGAAAATAAAACAGGGGCTGAAAGGAGACAGAAATATAGAGTTAATAATACATAGCATGGGGTTTATCATTTCTTTTTGAGGTGATAAAAATTTTATGGAATTGGATAGTAATGATGGTTGTACCCCACTGAATTTTATAAATTTAAAAAGTAAATTTTACAGTATGAAACGTATATCTTAGTAAAAAAGAAAGGTGTGGTATTAGTAGTGGGTCTAAATTATATCGGCACTAAAGGGAGTCCTGACTAGTTCTAACAAGACCTAACAACAAATCTGGGCCTACGGCAGTTGAAGGTAATTGAAGGAAAAAAAATAAGTGAATTGATTAAATAATAGAAATTATCTGATCTAAGAGAAAGAAGCAATAATAAAGATATTTCCCCAACTTGATATGTAAATTTAATGTAATTTCTGCAAAAAAAAACTGGTGTTTTTGGGAGACACACACACACAAAAAACTTATTCTAAAATTTATATGAAAAGCATAGGTTTTGGAATTGTTAAAAAATCTTTGCTAGGAAGAATAAAGTGGAAAGAACTATATTTTTCTCTATTAAAGATTCATTATGTAGCTGTAAAAGTGTGTTATTGGCAGAGAGATAGACACACAGGTCCATGGATCTGAACAAAGAACCCAGATATAGATCTCCAGCAATAATCACAGCTGATATTTGACACAGGTAAGAAAAGCAATTCAGTGAAGCAAGGATAGACTTTCCAGCAAATGATGCTGGAACATTGGATATGAATCACCTCTCCCCTCTCCCAAAAAATAAAATAAAATGCAAATAACCTCAACCAAACCTAACACCTTACACCAATATTAACTCAAAATTAAATGTAGACTTAAATGTAAAGCTATAAAGCTTTTAGAAAACATGACATGGGAGAATATTTTCAGGTATAATCTAGGTAAAGAATTCTTACACCTGACACTATAACTTCAATGCACAAAAGTAAAATGAGTGGCTTGAACTGCATCAAAATGAAAACTTTTAGCTTTCTGAAACTATGTGAAGAACAAAATAAGATCAGCTATAAACTGGAAGAAAATATTTGCAAACTACATATCTAGAATATATTAGAAACTATAATAACTCAACAGGAATAAAACTAATAATCCAATTGGAACATAGCCCAAAGGCAAGAAGAGACATTTCACTGATGGAAACATATGGATGGCAAATAAGCACACACTAACATGTCCTACATCATTAGCTATAAGGGAAATGAAGATTAAGTTTGGTAATAAAACACTACTACTTACTATCAGAATGGATAAAGTAAAAAATAGTGACACTACCAGATGCTGTCAAATATGTGGAGAAAATGTATCATTCATGCATCGCTGGTAGGAATGTAGAGTAGCATATCTACTCTGAAATACAGTCAGGCCATTTATCATGGAGTGCTTGCAACTGCTGCATGAACTGGCAATTATACTCTTGGGAATCTATCCCAGAATAATGCAAACTTAAGTTCTACAAAATTGGTAAGGGTTACAGCAGCTTTACTTGTAAGAACCAAAAACCAGAAAAAGCTAACATATTCTTCAACAAGTGATGAATTACTATGGAATACTACTCAGCTATAACAAGGAACAATTTACTAATGTATACAAAAATCTGAATGATTCTCCAGGGAATTAAAAAAAGACCTAGACTCAAAAGTTTATACATATGATTTCAGTTTTGTAACATTTTGAAGTGATGCAGTTTTAGAGCTAGTGAACAGATTAGTAAGTGTGAAACACTAAGGAGGCAGTGGAAGATGAAAAAGAAATGAATAACAAGAAGAATGTTCTGTATCTTGAATGTATTATCAATGACAATATTCTTGTACTATTATAATGTAGTTTTTCAAGATGTTACTTTTGGATGAAAATGAGTAAAAGATACATGTGACCTTTAAATGTACAATGTGAGAGAAATAGACTTCCTTGAACTAGTCAATAGAGTCACTACATAAATAAACAAATAGACAATGACAACAAAAAGCCTTAGGAAGGGGTGGATTATGTAAATATAGAAGGAGCAAAAGAAAAGGCTAGTTTTCAAAAACAATTTGGAGTCATGGAAAGGAAAATCAGGAATACATGACCCATAATACAGGGGAAAAAGATCAGGCAACAGAAACACCTTCTGAGAAGAATCACATTTTGAACTAAGCAGAAAATGCCTTCAAAGCAGCTTTTATAATACTTCACTGGCAGGGGAGATACCATGATCATGAAGGTGGTTTTCCCAGGGTGACGTTTATCCGTTGTTCTCTTACCCATCCCCAAATATGGGAAACTGGATGGCACAGTTTGTGGTAGTGGGCAGTTGTGTTTGCACTGCCCTCCTGAAGTGGGATGGTGGATGGGAGGCAGCTATGTTTTTAAAGAACTGAAAAATAGCACTCATAAAAAAACTAAAAGAAAATATAACAATGTCTCACCAGAAAAACAATATCAATAGATAAAAAATTATTAAAAAAACTAAATAAACATTCTAGAGTTGAAAAGTACAATAACAGAAATGAAAATGACTTATTAGAGCGGGTCAACAGAAAATTTAAAATGACAGGAAAAAAGAATTAATGAGCTTGAAGACAGATCCATTGAGATTATGGAATAGAAAGAACAAAAGAAAAAAGAAACAGAAACATGAACAATCTTCAGGGACCTTTGGGAAACCATTAAATACAACTGGTAGGTTTACAGTTGTTCATATGGAAAATAATGCAATAATAAATAGCAGTACAAGAAATAATGGCTGAAAACCTCACACATGTGATGGGAAACATTTATATGCATACTCCATAAGCTCAACAAACTCCAAAGTAGGATAAACTCAAAGAGATGAACACCTGTATGTATCACTGCCAAACTGTCAAAAGCCAAAGCCAAAAATAGAAAAACAGAATCTTAAAAGCAGAGAGAGAAAATGAACTAATCCTGTACCAGTACTTAATAAAATTGGTGGCTAGCAGCCTTCTCATTATAAATCATGAACAACAGGAGTCAGTAGAATAATATATTTAAAGTGATGACAGAAAAAAAAACTGTCAACCAAGAATCACATATCTAGCAAAAAAAAGTTGAATTGCATATCTAGCAAAAAAACAAAGTTAAAATATACTCCCTGATAAATAAAAGCCAAAACTGAAATATTTTACCCCAAGCAGACCTTTGCTGCATGAAATAATAAAGTTCTTATGGCTGAAATGAAAAGCAAACAATAACTTTAACCCACAGGAAGAAATAAAGAGCACTGGTAATGGTAAACACATATGTAAAGATAAAAGAGTATTCATGCAATTCTTGTGACTTGTTTCTTTTCCTATCATACTTAAAAGACAACTGTTGTAATAGCCAAAAATAGTAAAATGAGTTTATAATACATAAATGTATATTTGTAGTATGATATAATAGTACAGAGGAGAATTGAATGGACTGACTCTGTGAAACAAAGTTTTCATATACCTTTTAAATTAAGTTGATATCATTTTAAGGAAAGATGTTAGCTGTAAGTATAGGACAACCAGTAAGAAAATTGCTGAAAAATTTACAATAAAAGAAACAAGAGATGCCTTGGCTAGTGTGGCTCAGTGGATTGAGCACTGGCCCGTCAACCAAAGGGTTTCCAGTTAGATTCCCAGTCGGAACACATGTGTGGGTTGTGGACCAGGTCCCCAGTAGAGGGTGCATGAGAGGAACCAAACATTGACGTTTCTCTCCATCTCTTTCTTCCTACCTCCCCCTCTGTCTAAAACTAAATAAATTAAATCTTTTTCTCTAAAGGAAAAGAAACAAGAGAAATAAAATGGTAATTTGGACATGTTTGTTTGACAAAAAAGATGGTGGTAATGGAGGAATGGAAATCAAGAAAGACATAAGACACACTAAAAACAAATAGATAAATGATGCATAGAAAGCTTACTTTATTACCAGTTACAGGCATGTAAATGGACTACATTTTCTGATCCAAAGATTGGCAGAATTAATTAAATAAAAACCAATGATTTAAAAAATTATTTTATTGTTTTTCGAGTACAGTTGTCTGCATTTACCTCCCTACCACTACCCCTCACCCCAGCCACCCCCACCTCCCTCCCCTGCTTCCACCCCACCTTGGTTTTCTCCATGTCTCCTTTATAGTTGTTCCTGAAAACCCTTCTCCCCTTCCTCCCCCATTATCCCCTCCCATCTCCCCTTGGGTTACTGTCAGATTGTTCTTAATTTCAATGTCTTTGGTTGTATTTTGCTTGCTTTTTTGTTTTGTTGATTAGGTTCCACTTAAAGGTGACATCATATTAAGTTACATGCTATCTACCAGGGAAACACTTTAGATTCAAACACACAAGTTGAAAAAAAAAGGAAGAAAAAAGTATTAAGTAAACAGTACCCAAAGAGAGTTGGAGTGACTATACTGATAGTAAATAAAATCGACTGTAAGACAAGGATTTTCACTAGAGAAAAGGAAGAATATATAGTAAAATATAGTCAAACATTAGACAAGTATAATAGTTGTACAGATATGAAACTGTCAACAGAGCCCCAGATATATGAGGCAAAAACTGGTAGTTTTCAATAATCAAAAATAATATTAAGAAAGCAATTCTACTTATATGATTGTCAAAAATATAAATAGGAATAAATTACTGTAAGACATGGTGAAAGTTATAAAATATTTTTGAAATAAATTAAACAAGAAGTAAGTAATTAGCATAATAAGCCATGTTCATAGTTAGAAGAATAAACATTTGAGAGTGGCAATACTCCCCAAATGAAAATACCAACCGTCTTATTTTGCAGAAATGGACAACCAGATTCTAAATTTATATAGGAATTCAAGAATAGTTTAAAAAATCTTGGAAAAGAGTACAAAGTTGGAGAATTAATATTTTCCAATTTCAAAACACTGCAAAGCTATATAATCAAGATATGTGGGATCAGCTTACAAGTATAAATATAGATAGTTGCAACTGGAACTGAAAATGCAGAAGCAATCCTTTACACGATGATCAATTGACTTTAACAGAGGTTTCCAGAAAATTCAGTGGGGACAGAGTTGTGTTTTCAACAAACAGTGCCAAGAAAAATAGATATCCACAAACAAATGAAGTCAGGCCCCTATCCCAAACAATATACAAGATTTAACTCAAAGCACATTAGAGAAGTAAATTTGAGAGTTTAAACTATAAAATTCTTCAAAGAAAACATAGGAATAAATCATTGTGTCCTTGGATTGTGAATTGATTTCTTAGAGATGACACCACGATCTCACTTAACACATGAAAAAAAAAAGGAATTAATCAAAATAAGAAAAAAACTTAAAAAAGTAAAGAGACAAGGCACAGAATGGGAGAATATTTGCATATCTTATGTATGATAAAAATTTGTATCTTGATTTAATGAATTCTTACCAATCAACAATAAAAAGACATATAACCTAATTAGTAGTTAGACAAAGGATTTGAATAGACCTTTGTCCGAAGAAGACAAATAGCCAATTAGCACATGAAAAGATGTTCAATGTCGTTAGTCTTCATGGAAATGCAAACAAAACCACAATGAAATGCCACTTCATACACCCTAGGACGGTGACAGTTAAAAAACTACGGATAATAATGTGGTGGTGAGAGTGTGAAGAAACAGTCGTATGTTGCTGGTGGGAATGTGCGGCGGTGCTGCGCCCACTGTGAAAAATGGTTTAGCAGGTCCTCGAAATGTTAATCATGGAGTTGTCATATGACCCAGCAATGCCACAACTAGGTCTATACCCAATAGAATTAAAAACCTCATTTCACATATTAAAAACTCATACATGAATGTTTATATGATCCTCATGTATTGCAGACAAGTAGTGGAAATAACCCAAATGTCCATAAACTAGTAACTGAATACATAACATGTGATCCATCCATATGATATCACTTGCCCATGAGAGGAATGCAGTACTTACACAAGCTGCAGGATGGCTGAATCCTGGAAAACGTGCTAAATGAAAGAAGACAGACACAAAATGCCCATCTCATGTAATTTCATTTACATGAAATATTCAGAACAACAAAATCCATACCAAAGGAAGGCAGGTTACTGGTTGCCTTAGGCAGAGGTGATGAAATATTCTAGAATTATATAGTGTTGACTGCTGTAAAACCTTGTAAATGTACTAAAAACCGCTGAATCACACACTTTAAAAGGTGAACAATATGTATGTGAATTATATCTCAATCAGGCTATTTTTAAAATGTGAATGAATTAAACATTCTAATCAAAATGCAGAATTTGTCAGACTAGAGTTAAAAAATATCCAGCTGTATGCTGTCCATAGGACTCACATTAGATGCAAATGATGACGTACTCGTAAATCTCAATGTGAGGACACCCTAATAGTCCTAGAGGGGGCGCTGGAGGGGATCATAGATGTGAATTACACAGTAGTTCTGTAATCATAGAAGAAATGTTGATGCATTACTTAGAATAAAAAAACACAACTGATTTGACAAGCACTTGAAAATTGTGAGCATAGTGACAGGGAAAAATGTATATTTGCAATTCCCAAAATTACACATGTAAGAAGCCTGCTTATAAATGTGCCATAAGGAAAAGGCTCATGATCTAGCCATTCTATTCCTCCTAACTGGGTTGCCTTTGGTCAGTCCTTCACCTGACTTTCCTCACATAAAATTTTTAATAAAACAATTTGGGAAGCATTTCATGAAAGTTTTCTGTGTAAATGTACCATAGTTTTTTGATTCATTCATTTACTGATGAGCATTTAGGTTGCTTTCAACTCTTGGCTATTGTAAATTGTGCTGCTATGAACACTGCGATGCATGGGTTCTTTTGGATTAGTGTTTCAGGGTTCTTAGTATATAATCCTAGCAATGGAATTGCTGGGTCAAAAGGCAGTTCCATTTCTAGTTTGCTGAGGAAATTCCATACTGTTTTCCACAGTGGCTGTACCAGTCTGCTTTCCCACCAACAGTACACTAGGGTTCCCTTTTCTCCACAACCTCTCCAACACTTGTTGTTTGTTGCTTTGTTTATGATGGCCATTCTCAATGGAATTCTACACAGCAGAAAGAAAGGAGGAGCTCCTGCCATTTGTGACAGCAGGGATGGAACTGGAGAGCATTATGCTAAGTGAAATAAACCAGGCTGTGAAAGACAAATACCATATGATCTCACCTTTAACTGGAACCTAATCAACAAAATAGGCAAGTAAAATATAACCAAAGACACTGAAATTAAAACAAAGTGACAGAAACCAGAGGGGAGAGGGGAGGAGGTAATGGAAGAAAAAGGGTGAAGTGTTTACAGGAACAACTATAAAGGACGCATGGACAAAAACAAGGCAGGGTGGAAATGGGGGAGGGAGGGGGTGATGGCTGGGGTGGTGCGGAGGGATCAGGGGAAAAGGCAGAAACTGTACTTGAAAAACAAAATTCAAAAAATCAAAATAAATCTAAATCAAATTAAAAAAAGACAGTGTCATGTGGATTATAACTCTCCCTAAGTCTGTATCAGAAGAGTTGTGTTTGGAAACAGTTGAAATATTCACTACCAGCTTTTCTCTCTAGCCACACTGAGTGTCCTGTTTGTGTTTATGAAATTCCTGATAGGAAGCTTTAAGATAAATTAAATAACCTAAAAAGGGAAACCCATGAATCTGAGGAGAATGAATGAATGGTACTCAAGTCATATTTCCTTGAAAATATCCAGATTGTGTAGGAAAAGCGTAATAATCTGCCCCTCACTTACTTACCAGATGTTCCCGACCCACTGTTTATAGTCTTACAGACAGGAAGAGCAAAAGGAAAAATCTGAATGGTGAATGGAGGCAGCTAGAGTCGTTAGGTTTCAATTTGTAATCTGACTTTAGAGCCTGGGCTGTGGAACAAATTCTCTAGGTCTAAATCTTGTGTGACCTTGGACTAGTGCCTAACTCTTCAAACTCCATCAGTGTAACAGGGATGATAATGAAAGTGCTTGGTAGGTTGTGGGAGGTTGAACTGGTCTAATCACATGTACTGCACCACAGGGTCTTTGCCACAATAAATACTCCATTAGATATTGTTGTTGCTGCTGCTGTGTTTTTGTTATTATGCTGCATCTAATTTAAAGTCCTGATATTTAAAAAGTATGAAAACAAAAAGCTTTTTTCATACATTTGGCACAAACTCATTTAGTAGCAAAGCCTAAACTGAAAGGATGTGAGAGTATTAATAGATTTTATTCCCATTTGATGTGTGTGTCCATTTGCTTAGCTGCAGAAATACTAAACTGTTTGATTACACAATGCTGCCCCAGATGTTGCTGGGAATGTCTAGTAATACGAACCATATTGGCTGCCTGAAATTTAAAAAATTCTAAATTTGGAAGGCCACTTATCTTTGAGAGTTTTAAATAAAGAATTGGTGAACCAAGGTCTTCATTGTCATTACTATCACCAAAGGTCACAAAGTCCATCATCTTTTCCGTGTACTCAGTACGGAGAAATTAGAGGGAACACAGTCCTGTTGGGAAATTGTACCACTAATAAATGAGAGGTAAACACCTAACTCTGAATTTAATTATAGTCCTTGCCTACCATTGTCACATTCTGACACAAATGTGTAGGGCAGGGTTAAATATAAAACAATTAGAATCTTAAAAAGTGGACTAAAAATGGCTACTCACAATTTACTGCATCCCTTGAAAAATGGGTATCACTTGCAAAGATATAATCAAATTCATATTTTTCCTACCCAGGCGACGATGGAGCATAATGAGAAGCCATCAGCAGTGGGGCAGGGGGCGGGAGGGCGTGTACCATGAAACTGTCCCTGACTGAGAATCCCTGCCCGAGACTTAAGTAAAATAGCCCAGTCAAAAGACACTCAAAGGTAGGAGCCCAGTGATCTCTTTTGCCCATTTGCAACTTTTGTACATATTTTGACAAGTTTCAATGTCGTTAAAGCAGCATTACTGGACCCTCAGTAGCCACATGACAAGATCTGGAAACACGTTTGATTGTCCCGACTGTGCAGGGTGTGCCACTGGATAGTGGTGCTTGCACCGTCCTGCAAGGCAGAGGGCAGCCCCACTACGAAGCGTTTCGCCCCACAATGCACAGCGCCAGCCAGTTTGAGAAGCCCTGCTCTAGGTGAGGGGTTAACTTACACATTTGTGTCCAGCAGAGGTGAAAATAATTTCTTACAGTTGGAAAAAAACACCCTCAGAATTAACAGTTGAGTGCCCTGTTGGATATTAACTAACTTTTTTATCCAACACTGCGGTGTTATCCTTATAGTTCTTCATCACATTGCCTGTAAATCTCTATATTCCTCCAGTGCATTTGGAACTAGTTTCTTGCTGGGTTTTTTTATTGCTTAAAATCTTTGACAGGTGCTCATTTTATACCTATTAGTTGGTTATGTTTTTTGACCTTTGGAAAATTATACTTTAACGATTGACTGGGAGCTAGCTAGAAGAGTGGATACTTTGGGAAATTTTCGTGTGTGAAGTGAATTTGTTCTTTGGCTTTCACGGAAAGGGTGAAACGTCAGGCAGTGACAGGGTCAGTGTTGGCGCCCATCAAGCTAGCATAGCTGCTTCCTCGTCTGCCGTTTGTGGGGCCTCGGTGGCGCCCTTGCTAATTAGATTCCACGGTTCCTTGGCCCTGATCGAGCTCACCTGCTTACTCAGGTAACCACTCTACACTTTGTCCTCTAAAGATGTCTTTTTTCCCCAAAGCTTTTCTTTTTAGCCCTAAACTGTTGCTCAACTAGAATTGGATCTATTTCCTCTATTCTGTTCTTCCCCATCTTGATGTCCTGAGAAAATAATTTTTGGCAAAGATGTGAAATCCCTTTTTCTGTAAAAGAAAAAAAGAGAAGACCCTGTTGTCTGATGTGTGGGCAGGTTTTGATGTTGTCTGAGGCCTTTATCTGGGCCTTCATAGGAAGAGTGTCAACGGCACAATAGGCCTTAATTAGGACCCAATCTGCTGAGCTGCAGCTTCTGCCACCTGGAAGCTGCAGTGATTTCATATGACAAAATTGACAAAAGGAACCCACATGAATGCATTTGGATATTTGGAGAAGTGGAAAGAACTTGATTGTTTTCCCAAACCATTTCTAATCCTGGCTCGACCCTTCACTAAGTCTTCGGCATTCAGTGAACTAAAGATGGCCTCCGAATCTCTGTTTCCTGCCTGCAAAACTTTTCCAACAGGGTTGCTATGATAATAAATGATAAGGTCAAATGTACATTATATATAATAAAGCCTAATTAAGGTATGTTGCTATTTATTAGGCAAAGATAGTTATATTTTGTTCATAATATCTTTGATCTTTATGAAAAATAGATTTTCTGGAATGCTGCAAACAGAGCCAAACTACAGAATACAATTGTTGCCATATAACATTACACTAAGTATCTGACAGAGCTATATTAAATGTAGACACTGAATGTAGAGTAGATTAGGTCCACTCCCTCATTAAGACTCTTATTTACAAGGCTAGTGATTAAAATGTATGCCTCAGAAAAACTATTATGCAAAATGCAATGGACTTTCCAGTTTTTTAGCAAATAGTTATAACTGTGAAGGTCAAATACATAAAATATAAATGGCATTGCATAGCCTCCTTGGTAGTAGAGTAATATTCTTGTGAAATTCTTACAATGGAGAGAAGGGAAGGAGCAGAAGTGAGGCTGTGGATGGTTTAGTCAGGTGTGACCATGCTGTGTTTCAGGGTAGAATGGGAGAAATTGCAGGTGTGGTATGTAGACTAGTGTCCCATCACCCCTCAGAAGCCCATGCCATCGTCCCTGGAACTGGTGGGTATCACCTTACGTAGGGTATAACTGCAGAAGTGGGTGTCGGAAGGATTCAACCTGAGAAGGGTTCAACCTGACTTCGCTGGCTTTGAAGATGAAAGAAGAGGGCCTGGGACCAAGGATTGCAGGCAGCTTCTAGAAGCTGGAAAAAGGCAAATAAGTGGATTCTCTACTGACACCTCAATTTTAGCCTATTGAGATCCATTTTGTACTGCTGACCCAAGAATAAGGTAATAATTCTTTGTTGTTTAGGCCACCAAGTCTGTGATCATTTGTTGCAGCAATGATAGAAAGATTGTACAACAAAGAATCTTCTTTTTTATGGCCTACATAAGGAGAACATAGAAGAGGAACACCTCCTTTTTTAACTCCTGGGAGTTAAAAGAAGATGCCATACATAAACCACAGGGAGGTCCAGGCCTGGATGAGGGCATCAAAGGAAGTGAGTTTCGAGACACCCTAGGAGCTGCGGTAAAAGACGGAAGGTGTGCATCTCATGCACTAAATGGATTGGGACGTTTTGTTTCAGATGTTGGAGTGGAGAAAAGAATCATAATGATTAATTGATTCACTGACTTATTCACTTGACATCTATTTAAGATGGATCACTCTGTTTCAAGCCCTAGGCAAAAGATCAGTATTGAACACAGTGAGCACTGTCTCTGTCCTTGAGGAGCCTACAGTCTCCTGAAGAAAAAACACAAGTAACAAATAAAACACAGTTAGCTATATATGTCAAACTTCAGTGGTGGTATAAAAGAAAAGAATGCAATGTTAAAGAAAGGAATACTTCCTGAGAGTCCAATTTAGGCCGAGTCAGGAGGGCCTCCTTGAGAAAGTGACATTGGTTACAAAGGATATCGAGGTAATGCCTGTGCAAGAGCCTTACAGAAGGAAATGGAATATGCCATGACCTTGTGTTGGAGAAAAGTTGGAACTGTGGAGAATATGTGGAGCAAGAAGGGGAATGTCTAGAAATGAGCTGACTAGGTAGGCAGAAACAAGATTACAGAGGAATTTTGGGCTTCCATTCTAATACTTGGGTATTCGATTCTTGACTACTCTGGTTTCCCACATTTACACTTTAGATTTAAATGACAGAATAATAAAATGGCAGAGATGGAAGGGTCTTTGGGTCTCATTTGACCCAACTGCTTTAATTTTGAGTGGCAGAAAGTGAGGTACAAGGAGGTAACCTAGCAAGGTTCAAGATGCACAAGGCGGCTCTGATCAAGCACCATGTTCCCCAGACTCTCTCAGTCACTGTCCTGCACACATGTCATTGCCAACCAGTGAAACTCCAGAATGGACTGCTTCCAGAAGCGCCAGGCTGGCAAATGGTCTATCAGACGTTCCATGACGAATCTCCAGGCTCACCCACCCTTAGATGTGTGATAGCCAGGCCTCCGCAACACAGAGCAACTACGACAGTGGTTTCCAACCTTGTTCATCTCAAGACACGTGTAAACTAATGACTAAAATTGTGCAGCACACCAAAACGTATATTTTTGATGATCTGACAAAAAATATATGATTTTGATTCCTTAACCCCAGAGGAAAATGGATTCCAGAATAGGATTGTTGTGTTGGCTGTTGTCATTTTTTATTTCACAATCTAAGGGAAAACAGGTCAGTGCCCCTGACTGAATAGTCAGGTCTTGTATAAAAATTTCTGTGGCTCACCACGGGTCACCCGTGAAAATCACTGCTCTGAGAGAAAAGCGCCCTCTGGTGGAGATAAACTTCAAACTTATCCTTCAGGAGCCAGAGTGTGTACCCTGGAGTCTTCACAATGCTTGTCATCACCAGAAAAGAATCTGTATCAATTATCTCTCACTTTTATGTTTTTCCCATTCTAAACTTTCCAACCACTCCAAAGACTTCTCAAGGTAGAAATTTTACTGCTAAGGAAAATAATAAGAATGACCAAGAGGTTATCTAAGTCCCTCTAGTTAATGAATAAAAATACTGTCATTTAAAAATAAACTAATTTCTTATTTTTGTTGTTGATGTATATTTCTTCAGCTGATGTCATTTTGTAAGCTAGTTTAGAAGTTTTTCTGGGAGTTCAGTGATTTTCTTTCCTGCTGAACATAGATATAAGAAATCCTACAAATATATGTTAAGGGAGCTGTTATTGTGTCATTTAGTTGCATTATGTTGTTACCTTGTATTATAGAATCCTCTGATGTTCTTTGTCTAAATGATAAAATGCAGGCTCTTGGAGCTGAGATCGAGGGGGAGAAAAACTTTTCTGCTAAATATCTCTTCCAAATGGCACAAGTTTCATTGCCTCTGGAGAGTGTAAGCTAAAAAACGCCAACAGTGCCTCCGGCACCCCCGCCCTTTCCCCTACATCACTGTAGCCTAGGCCCCTGTGACCTTTGCCTAGATCATTAGAGCCACAAAATTTGCTTGCTATCCTTTAGAAGAGCATTTTTCAAAGAATGCGGTCAAGACCGGATATCTACCTTACACCTAAACTTAGCCCCACCTCAGCAGACGCTCTGTGTAGGACACCCTGCACACCAAAGACTGAGGGCCGATGCTCCAGGCCTGCTCACTTTCAGGTCTTATGGAAACAGCTGCTACCTTGCCGTTTCCATGGGTTTCACATTAGAATGTATTGGCCTAGCTGAATTCTTTATAACGTAGACTCATCCCACTGAGCATTTAAAGTGATACTCTTACAAATGAAAAAACCAATGTACGTCTGCCCATGTACATTGGTACTTGACAAGCATGTACATCTGCCCACCCAGTACACAATCCCTCGTCCCCCAGTCAGGACCCATTTGTAACAGTGGAGAAATATAACAGTGAAAAACTAACCCATCCCACCATTCTTTTGACATAGTTTCTGTAAGTGCTGACTCTGACTAACATGTGGTTTGTAGATGAACAACACATTTGTGTAAGAATCCTAGGAACTAACTTCAAAAGATATAGCCCCAACCTTCAAGCAACCTGGCTCTGGAAGATTTGCTAACCTTCAGCCATGGAGCCAGGATGACATGGAGCCAGGATGACATGGAGCCAGGATGACGTGGAGCCAGGATGACGTGGAGCCAGGATGACGCACACAGGACCACCACCTGCCTTATGAGACCAGACTGGGCTCATCTGCACGTAGAGAACTTTTCAACCCCCTCCCTTGATCTCTTTGTTCCATCCCTTCTCCCTCCTTACAAAAACCTCTGCCTCTAGTGAGAGGTGGAGATGGGCTTTGTGTCCTGGGTCCCCCATCTTCCAGGAGCTGGGTTTTGAGACAAGAGTTGCGCACCTCCCAGATGGCCAGCATTGCAAGTAACCACTTTCCTTTATATCAACACTTGCCTCTCAAGGACTGGCTTTCTCAGCAGCTGGAAGCTGGCAGCTGGCAGCTGGGCCTGGGCTGGGTCACACAGTCACAGTCAGGTTCCTTCTTTGAAACCCTATGATTCTGATGCATGTGAAGATTGTGACCCCGGATGATGAGATAATGTCATTAATTGGAAGAAACAAAGAACTGATCCAGGATCAAGAATATCTTCAAAACCAGCAAGAAGCCCACCTAAGTTTGCACCAGCCTATAACTATGGTTTAGCCACCCTTCTACAGACATCAGAAGAAAGGGGTATGTTCCACACTGTTCCATCCTTCCCATGTAAGGAGACAAGGCTGCCTTTTCATTGGCTCAGTTGCTCTGAAGACTTGCCCATTAGAAGCAGGGGCCTAATTCTTATAGACTGAACTGCTTAATTTAATTAAACAAACAAGGGTCTATTAGTGTCTAAAACACTGAAATATTTTGTGGTTTTTAATACAGAATAAGATAAGACCATTACTTTTTTTAGTCTAATCACAATATTTGCTATTAATAAACAAGCTGATACTTGATCTCCTTGACTTAATTCCCAAGGAAAAGAAACCACAACAAGAAAATAAGAAAATTTCTCTAAAATTATATGTATTAAATGGTCACATTTGAAGTCACTTTCAAATTGAAATTCACTTAATATCACTGCAGAGGATAAATTAAAAGCCTTCGAATGAGCTCTTCCTAGTTGCTATCAGAGAGGTTAAGTTGCTTACCTGAGGTTACACAGCTATGAAGAAGTAGAATCAGGATTTGAACCTAAGTGATCCAGTTCTAGAGTCTTACTCCAAAGTACTGAAACTCTTTTCCACACAGGGAAAACAAATACATGTAGGATAATGACAGGTAACTGTGAAGGGGATCCTTTGTTGACGACTTTTTGTCTGACCTCAAGCCAAATGCTAACATGACCTCTAAGATTTTTACCCTTTGGTGTCCACGCCCCGTGAAGTCCCTTCCATCTGACTGCGGTTAGTGCCAGTAAATCTGAAGGGTTATTACCCCTACATTTAGATTACTAATGAGTTGGCTTAG
This sequence comes from Artibeus jamaicensis, assembly GCF_021234435.1. NCBI lineage: Eukaryota > Metazoa > Chordata > Mammalia > Chiroptera > Phyllostomidae > Artibeus > Artibeus jamaicensis. Next base: position 24,093,941 of record NW_026521883.1, read on the forward strand.
TTAATCAAAAGGAAGATTATCATGGGCAGGCTTAGGGTGCGCTCTGTAAAGAAGGTGAAGTGTCAGAAAGACTCTTGCAGTAGCTGGAAGGTATCATACATTGTACATGACTTACAGCTTCTAGGAAAAGAATTCTGAGAAGATACATGACTTAGAAGAGCACCCCCAGCCTCCAGGTGGGGATCAGCCAGCTGACACCGTGATTGCATCCTTGTGATCAGTTAACCTCTCCTGAAGACTGTGGTAATTGGCTATGTGCAAAAGAAAATCAAGATAGGCTGTTGCTTATTTCTTTAATATGTCACCCTGGCCCTCACCCTTCCATCTGCCCCCAATGTCCTATGTGCCATCCCTCATGGCCCACATTACCCAGGGAGGAGTCTTATAGATCCCACCTAATAAATCATTTTCCAATTTCTATACATTCTGACTCATCTTTACAGCATGTAGTTGCCACTGTTCAATATATATTTTGCTAAACCATTATGCTTTTTATGTGTTTTGGTCTCTCTGCATATCTTACTGGTTCTGAGAACAAGAGAATTTCTCAGATTGGTTGTTGATCAACACGAAGCTTTGTGATTACATAGTAGATGCCTAAAGAGCATTTGTCAAATACGTGACTGTATGTGGTATCATACCGAGAAAAATGTGAGGTAGCTTAGCTAATTCATTTTTCTTTCAAGCAGCAGTTGTAGTGAGCAGCTGAATCACGGTCATTGCATTGCTTTTATGGGCCCCTCTGTCCTCACAGTGTCAGATATAGATGTGGCTCTGCTGGATGCTTAGATGGTGTTGCTGAAAGACATCACAAGAGAAACTGCCTAGGCAAGTACAGATTCATTTATGTGCACCCTTGGCTGGAACCTCAAAAGAGCTGATTTAGCAGGTGGGTTTTGTTTTCAGGCTTTTTTCCCCCTCTTTATCTCTACTAAGCACAAATCAGATGGAATGTGTGCGGTGCTCTGAATCTGTGCAAAATCAGGTGACGTGAGCTAGCTGTTTTGTACTAAGCTGCACAATTCTTTTCAGGCCTGTATCAGCAATCCAGGCCACACTGGGCCCCCAGGGAACCTTAGGGGTCAGCACGGTGAGATTTAGTGCCGATGCTCACATGGCCAATAATACAGTCTCCTCCACACGTTCTGCTATACAGTCAGCACACACAGTAGCTGTATTTTACATCTGCCCTTCTATCTCCTCGTCCTGGTACAATGTGCAGTGTGCAACTCTCTGTCAATGTATAAAAAGGGGAACAAGACAAGCAGGCATGGGGTGAACAGAAAAGGGACCTGATAATTCCAGTGCACTAACTCTTGCAAAGTATTATGCCAGGCACTTTTTAAACATCAGTTCATTTGATGCTCACATTAATCCACTTCAAAAAAGACATGTTATTCAGTCACAGAGATGATAAAATGGAGACCTGTAGAGGGCCAATCTTCATATCCTGTAGGCCAGAGGGATTTAAACCTAGGAGTATTCGAATTCCAGGCCAACTCTTGTTTAATGATGTTCAGTTTGTCAAAATATATCCCGGAGCCAGCGCCTGCACCTGTCTGGTGGCTGAGATGCTGTTTGAGGGTCTCAGTTAGACCTGAAAAAGTGGTTTATTGTCTGAACTACTCTGCAAAAGAGCGCTTTCTAAGTGACACTTGGTATCTACACTACTAGGTGCACCTATTCCAAAAGAAGTGTGTTCCTGCCTCATTCTCAGCCTGTCTGACATGTATACCTTCTTTAAGATGGAGCTTAAATGCCCTGTTTTGTGTAAGGATGAATTCCTTCCCTCCTTGATACTTCTAGAGAACACTATTGTACTTCTATCTGTCCTATTTATTCTTTATTACTGTTCATTCATTCAAATGAAACAACTTTTGTATACTTTTCCAGACATGGAGAATATAGGGAGAAACTGAACAAATAACTCAATCTACGGAGCAGAAAGATATGACTAGAAATGATTGTATATTATGTCAAAAGTGCTACATAGAAGCATCTGTAGATTATGCTGAAATGAATTCATGCAGCTACTAACTGTCTTTGAGAATGAGACAAGGGCTAGTGAGGATATTTTAATTGAGTTTTGATGGTTGAATAGGCTCTTCACTAGGCAAATGAAAAGGTAGAAAAACATCCTTGGAAGAAATCAAAGCATCTGAAAATACTTCAAGGTGTGTGAAATATTATGTTTTCAAGACTGCAAATATTACCATATAGCTTCAGTGCAATGCATGGTGGGATTGGTAAGCAGATTGAATAGGGAAAATATGCTAAAAGCAGATCTTCACAGGATTTGTGAACAAGTTAAAATGATTGGTCTTTTTTTCCTGAAGATAAAGCAAAGACATGGTTTGCTCTCAAGCAGACAAGTAAGTGACTAGTTCATTTGTATTTTAGAAAAGTCATGTTGGAAGGAGTAGTGAGAAAGCAGTAAGGCAGAGAGGGTAACAGTGAGGTCTGGAAGATAACCAGTTTGGGTGTTCACCACTGATTCCTAAAAAACATTTATAATAACCTCCTACATCAGTGCCAATAGTAGCAAAGAGTCAGGGAGAAGTCTGACACCTGTTTAGGTAACTGATACCAGAGCTAGATAGTTAAAGAAGGGAGGGAATGAAGAGAGAAAGAAAAATGAAGATGACCCAGCGCATTCTACCTGGGGAAGCCAAACAGGAAACAAAGCGAAGGTGGATTGTGGGGGAGAGCATTACATTTTAGTTTTGTCTGTAATAATTCCACATATATAAAGTACAAAATCAAGCATAAACAACCTATGGGAATAGACATGAGAATATTAGTTACCCGTGGGGAGACTATAGTTGTGACTTGGGTGGAGCAAAATGAGTTCTGGTGATGTTTTATTTCTTAAACTGGGTGGTGGTTCCACATCTGGGCTCACCTAGTGAAAGTTCATCGATCTGCACACTTATAATTTATACACTAGTCTACATATGATATACTTCAATAATACGTTTACTTAAAATAATTTTAAAATAAGCTGAATGGGTAATTTTGACAGCAGTGTGAATTCAACTGAAGAGAGAATCAGCTAATGGAGAATAAATTTGAAGAGATGATATTGAATGAAGCAAGGTCTCTGCCTTTTACTTCACAATAGTCTTTCTAAGTTCTTCTGTCTTCCCTTTTTTATTGGCTACTTTTCTTCCTTAATTATTGGTATCTTTTAGTATTCTATTAATGGCTTTCCTTTCTTAACCATAAATATTCTTCATATTTACTTAGAGAAATATGTTTATCTGAAGTGTATGAAGTTGGTAAAAATAGTAATCAAATAGTATCAGTTTAGTATCAGGCACATTTGAAACATTGTGAAATAAGTCAGTCAGAGAAAGACAAATATCATATGAGCTTAATTACATGTGGAATCTAATGAACAAAGTAAACTGATGAACAAGATAGAAACATAGGCATGGATACGTCAAGAAGACTGGCAGCTGTCAAAGGAGAAGTGGGAATGGTGGACTGAATGAAAGAACATGAAGGGAGTGGCCAGAGGACACATATGCATGACCCAAGGTCATGGACAGCAGCGTTGTGATGGCCAGAGGAAGGTGGGGCCAGGGCAGGGAAGAGGTAGGAAAAGGGAAGGAAAATGGGGACATCTGTCATCATGTTATCCATAAAAATAAAGTTAAGAAACTCACAAGGAGTTATGAAAACTAGAAAAAATTCGTAGTAAGTTTTTTGTTTTAAAGTTTAAGAGATGGTTTCTTGCAAAGAAATCCCCAAAATATTGATTCTACATAGAATTTATAAAAGAAAATAGAGAAAGTAATACAAATATTGTCATATCAAGATAGAGAAAATTAAGTCTTTTGTAATATGGTTAATGCAAGGTTTAGTGAAATAATTTAGGAGAAAGAATGCAATTACACTCTATAATATAATTTTAATGAGAAATTTTCTCATTCTAGTTACTTGAATAGCTTCTTTTTACTTTGCTCCCCTAATTTGCTTATTTGCTGAACTATCCTAAACAAATTTGATTTTGAACAAACTAAACTTTACATTTTGAGTTGACTGTAGATTTAACATATAACAATGATGGCTTCTTACAGTTGTAAGAAACTATTCAGAGGTTTCATGTGATGTTTACCATTTCTTCCAATGATTGCATCTTACAAAAATATATCACAGCCCAGATATTGAAGTCAATAAGCAGTCAAGATATAGAACATTTTTACTAACACAGTGAGTCCTCACTTGGCCATTCTATTAAGCCACACTTCCCTCCCTCCACCCATGTCACCCAGATCCCAACCCCTGGAAATGACTGGTACATTCGTCATGTCTAAATTTTTATTTTAAGAATTTTATATAAATGGTATCACACAGCATATAACCTTTAGGGATAGGCATGTTTCAATCTGCATAATTAATTTTCTGGAAATTTTCCCAAGTTCTTGCATATGTCCATAGTTCATTCTTTTTTGTTGCTAAGTATTATTCCATGGTATGTATGTACCACCGTTCCTTTAACCACTCACCTATTAAAGGTCATTTAGATTGTGTTCAGTTTGGAGCTGTTACCAGTAGTGTTTCTGCAATATCTATATATGGTAGGGAACTCTGGTGGGCGCTGGAAACTGTGGATAGTACCAAATCCTATATATACCATGTTTTTTCTATACATACATACCTATTATAAAGTTTAACTGGTAATTTAAGCACAGTAAGAAATTTACAATAACTAATGATTGAATATAGTAATTATAACAATATATGATAATAACAGTTATGTGAATGTGGCCTCTTTCTCTCAAAGTAACTTACCCCCCACACTCCCTTTTTTTCTTGTGGTGACAAGAGGTGACATGGTGCCCACGTGATGAGATGAGATGAAGTGCTCAAAATGTACACAGTTTAAAACTCATGAGTTCCTTATTTCTGTCATTTTGTATTTTATATTTTTGGACCATGGTGTACCACAGGCAACTGAAATCACAGAAAATAAACCCATGGATAAGGGGGAAGGAGATACTGTACATGTTTTTGTATGGATATAATTTTTCATTTCTCTGGGGAAAATGTCCAAGAATAAAATGACCCATATGACCCAAGAATGTCTGGGTCATATGATAGTTGCATGTTTTGAAAAGAATATCAAATCATTCCCCAGCATGGCTGTGCTATTTTATATTCCCACCCGAGTGTGTGAGGGATCTAGTTCTTCCACATCCTCACCAGCATTTATTTTTTTCCCTTTAGCCATTCTAATAGGCAGATAACTCATTCTGCTTTCAGTTTGCATTGGTCTAATGCCCTGTGATGCTCAACATATTTTCAATGTATATTGTTTGTCATAAATTTTATTTTGAAAATTTGAAAGTGTGTTGTTAATGAACCTTTTGTATTGGGAGAGAGATGGCCATTACAAATAGAGTTCCCAGAGGAGAATAGAGTTGTCTGTAGATACAAATTTGGATGCAGTGGACTAACATGGAGTTAGTGGTTGGATAGGATGAGGTAATTTAAAGAGAAAATCAGCATATGTACAAAGTGGGATGAGGAAAAGAGAGATCTTTGATGTAGCCAGGAGTTTAAGGACATGGAGACCCATAAAGTATCAAGAAGTGCAGCAGGGTTGGGGTGAGCCCTCATGGAAACACTAAAAAGGTAATGCTTTTTAAAAGCTTCAAAATCCATGGAAACATAGTGGGAGAGACTTGGAAAGTAATTTTTGAGAAAGAGAGTCTGATACTGGGATCACAAATATACAAAACAAATTCCAGGTGAACCAAGCTTGAGAAAGAAGAAATGGGTCTGGCTGAGGTCCAGTGCCCATGGGAGAAATTGTCCGAATAAAGAGGGGGCCCTTTCAAGAAGTCAGTCTAGATATATTTCCTGAACAATAGATGCTATTTCATTTTGAAGGTCCAGAATTTCTCACCTGGAAGTAGTTCATTGGGTTCAGCATTTTATAAAACTTGGTTTCTTGCAAGCTCTTGCAAGACCAAGGAGAGTCTAGGGGATAAGCCAAAATATATGCTCACCTGCACTCTTCTTCGTAAGAATGACCAAAGGGACCCACTGGACTAGGTTAATAAAAAGTGCCCTGTTGACACTTATCTAAGAGAGGGGCTGTGGGTTCTATTATCTCTTTCCTGACAAGGAACACTGCCGAGGAACCCGCTGCCGTGAGACGCGGTCCCTGTTCCGCTCATCGTGATTCGCCGCTGCCTCTTCTTTCTGTGCTCTTCGTTCCTTCCTCTGAGGGGAAATCTAGCATATTTATTAGTTTCTTGCTGGTTCAGGGTGAGATCAGCAAATATAAACATGTGGAAAATTGTTAAAGCTAATTTATGAGCCTTAGAGATTGGACTGTGACAAAAAGGTAAAGTAAGAAATAGAAAGGTGACAATAAGAGGTCTTTCTACATGTGCATTTGAGCTGCTTAAATAATGCCACTGACCGTCTCTGGACACATTTTTGCATGAGAGAAACAAACCAGGATTTGCTTAAACCACTCTCACTAAGGTATTCCGTTACCTGCAAGAAATCTTTGAAAGAATTCCCAATTTATTCAGACACTCTTGACTAATGACAGAGAAAGCTCATAACCCAACTTTTCTCCCTGCATTTGATGCCTGGCCTCCTGAGTGCTGACTTAGCCTTTAGAATATAGCACCGCAGGAGTGAACTGGGCCATCACAACATGAGGCAAAACTCCAGATAAGCTTTGCTGCTCTCCTAATCCTCCACTAATGTTTTTGATCAAGACATGTAGCACACGCATGATGAATTTCTGTCTCTGTGTTTCAAAAATAATTATACTTAGTTATAGGGGATGACTGAAGGTCAAAGGTGGAGAGAATTTCGGATGGAAAGATTCATCTTTCCTCAGCGAGCACTTGCCTTCGTCAGGGTCAGGGGTCAGCCCAATATGGGCACAACTAAGATTACTATTAATGTTCTACTTCTCTGTCGCCACATAAATTTTATTTAAGAAAAAATATGTCTGATTCATTGGGTCATGGATGTATTCCTAAGCAAATAACAAGCTTTTAAGAAGTTACCCTAATTGACATATACCTTTACTCCAAACTGCTCACAGTGAGTGGTACAGTGAATCAGAATCAATTTCCCTGTCCTGAAGCCATAATAAAAGCAGATAACAAGCATGTGGCACTGAGCCTTTCTGCAGTTAATTTGGAAGAAACGCTTATACCTGATGGTGCCTGGTTGGTAGCAGCAGACATATGGTGTAAGTGTGTGGTGGTGATGGCAAGCTGTTTGAATGTCTCTAAATATCTTTTATCAGGTCAAAGAGAGGTGAAACTCTTGCTCCGGATTTGGGCAGAGAAAGGTCTTTTAGCATCTTCTATCTATTTCAATCCTTCACTTTTGTACTGTAAGTTGTTAGAAAGAAAAAGAAAATGAAATTAGCTCACCAAGAGTTTAATTATATCCTCTTCAATGGGTGTCGATTCTATTGGCAGCCCTCGCAGGGGTATTCCCTTGACAAATCAAGTTGTTGTCTGAGGCATGAAGTGTTAGATTGCGATCGAGCCCGTGTGATGCTGTGATTCGTGGCTAATGTATTACCAAGGGGAAGTGATATTTTTCTTTCATAATATCTTTGAATTTCTGGTGAGACAAGTGAATCCTTTTGTTCGACCTCGGGAGTTCACCTTCAGTATCTTAGAACAGAATTGTTTTACAGGCTCAAACATGTGAAGACACAAAGGGGTATTAGATAATGATGTGGAGAATTTCTCCTCCAGCAGCAACCCCCTTTGGAATTCCAAGGAGGGCTTAAAGTGAGCTGAGCAATCCAAACAACAAGTGATGAAGGCGAAATCATGCAGAATTTCATGTTCTAATGGATATCTTTTAAGCATTCTGTTTCTCCCGCCACCACTACTAGCTCACAGTAGTGCTGATTTGTTGATAGGGGTAGTGTGCAATTTACTAGTGAAAATTATCTGCTTAGCAGGTTTTCCCAGACCTGGGACCTGGTTGTATAATTGCCAGACTTATTCCAGTATGACTTTTAAGACTATTTAGTTACTTCATATAAAATAATTTTTAAATAAAATATTTGTTATAAAAATATTTTTAAATGGAACTAGAAAGCATTATGCTGAGTGAAATAAGCCAAGTACTGAAAGACAAATACCATATGATCTCACCTTTAACAGGAAGCTAAACAACAAAATAAACAAGCAAGCAAAATAAAAACAAAGACACTGAAATAGAGAATAGGGGGACAGTGACCAGAGGGGAGAGGGGAGGGAATTTAAGAGGAAAAAGGGAGGGATTTAGAGGAACAAATATAAAAGACACAGGGACAATAACTAAGGGGGATGGAAATGGGAGGAAGGTGGGGAGCACGGGGCAGTGTGGGCTGGGATGGGAGAAATAGACAGAAAACTGTACTTGAAAACTAATTAAATAAAAACGATTTTAAAAATATTTTTAAATAGCAAGAAAATGCACAAAAATAATTTTTAAAAATCACTTCTTAGCACTGGGAGACATATTTTAATCATTTCTGTATACTATGCCAGTCCTTTGCTGTATATATAATGTTTTTACAAAGTAGCCTAATAACTCAGCATGTTGTTTTGTACCTGCATTTTTCATTTAACAATGTGGTCTGAACATTTTCCCATTAACAGTCAATCTTTTCAATGAAATGCCATTTTGGCCACAAAGTTAAATATTTTTAAATAAATTCAGAAATAATTTATAGAATGCTAGGTTCATGATTTCATAGTTGTGGCAGGCAGTATTTCCCACCCTCCCTTTGTTCCAGTCAGAGGGCTGTGAGCGCATGTACTGATGCCCCTGGTCCTGAGCACCCCCTTTTCCCATGATTTTTCAATGTGTAGAGTAGCAGACCAAAAAGATGAAAGACAATAGGCAAGAATAGGGGGCTGCTTCTGTTTCAAAAGTGCAGAAGAAGGAAAATTTATGTTAGTAATGAGTATCAAGGAGCAGTTCTGGTTCTCTGCTTTCTACAAATACTTCCATCAGGATCAGGGCAAGAGAAATGTAGAAAATCTCTCTTTAGGAGAAATAAAGCAAGAAGCTGAAGCTATGGCTTGAAAAAGCTTTGCAGCTGTCAGCCTGTGTTCCTGTCTTTGTGAACTTCATGGTTCTGGTTTGGATTCAACCTGTGGCACCACATACCAACTTTGTATTTTCTTTAATATCCCTGATGTGTAACAATACCATGAATCCTGCCTGAAGAAACTTAGACATTGCCCCAGAGAAGTTCTTTGTCCTTTGATCCATACTTCATACAACATACAAACAGACAAACAAATTCTCTCAAAAAGGATTGTAGACATACATGTAAAACCTTAAAATATAAAGCTCATAGAGGAAAACAGAGGAGGAAGTATTTGCAACTAAATAAATAGACACTATAAATTGTTTTGCTTTGTTTTTAAAACACTGTATATATAGCTAGACTTAAACAGGGCTACCTTTGTGGTGACACTTCCGTTTTAACTTTAAGTTAACCCTTTAACATAGTTAGATACTGCTCAATGGTTTGAAATCTTCAATACAAAGTCCAGCCAACAGCGAAACGTGTTGGGTCTGGTTGATTGAGAAAAGGTAAACATGGCTCCCTTGGCGGTGCAGGAGACTCTTAATTCAAAGTGTGAAGGAAACATCTTTGTGGAAAGTACTAAGGAAGATGCCAACTGTTAGGGATGAGAGTTGCTGCTGTGCCCAGGTAGGAGACAAACCTGGAGCCAGAAATCATGGTCACCATTTCTTGGTCCCCTCCCCTGTGTGAATTCCAACCTGGGCTGGTTGAAACGTTCCCATCTACATGGGCATTCAGTGTCACCATTGCCGTCCACACATCTAGTATTTACTTAAGGCAAAAGAAGTTTCTCACTAGAAATTATTTGAGGACACTTACTGGAGCTTTAACAGCTGAATAAAGTGGTTTTCAAATTGCAGTATAAATATGAATCAACAGGAATCATCTGTAACACATGTTTAGCATGTTTATTCCTGAGCCCCAATACTAGACGTTCTGCTCCAATAACCCTGAAAGGGGACACTGAGGTGAATTTGATACATGCAGTTGCCAAATTATACTTTCAGATAGCTGAATTTAGTGGCTATTTTCCTATGTATTTTCTGTGGTTAATAGGAATCTGTGTTAATAGGAATTTTATATTTTTAGTCAAACTTTGTCTTAAACAGGTAACTCACTTTCATATTATAACCTCAAGGTTCCTTTTACAGTTCAGATTTGAAACTTTTTCTCCCTGGCTTCTTCTTTTATGACACTTTTAGAAAGGCCACTATGGGCCACACAGTAGGCTGGACACTGAGAGGACAGAGACCCTTGGCCTTCAGTACAGTGGAGCTCGGGGCAGTGTGGTAGAGTAAGCTAACCAGCTAAATGCTATGGCAGTGTGAGTTGGCCCTTCCCTAGAATTATGTCATCTGATTATTCCATGAATGTGATGAACAATCTATGAATTGATGGGTTAATTAAATGCTGTCTATTTTTTCCCAAAACTTGCTTTATTCTAGTTTACATCTAAAATAGCTTAGTTCCAGACCTAATATCCCCCAAAAATACCTAGCAGATTCTAAATATATAAATAAAATAACAAAGGTATTTATTTTCAGTTTCCTGTCAATTATGTATGTGTTTTCATTCTGGCCTAGTCATAAGTGGAAGAACACCACTCTAGTTCTCTTTTTTCTTGTTCTCATTCTTCAAAACTTATATGCAATAATGAAATGCTTCCATCTGGCTGTAAATTGTCTGAGACATACAAATACCTTGGGAGGTCTGTTTAGAAAGTATCCAGCCACATGGCATGAAAAATAGATACATTTATTGAAGAAGTCACAAGATACAAGAAACAGTGTACATAGGACAATGACAGCTCAGTCACCCAGTACAGTGAAGCACAATCACTAGTACAGTGAAGCCGTCATTGTTCATACTGTGTATTCCAGTCCACTCTCCCTGCTTCCAGGTTACATTGATGTGCAAACTGTTCTCAAAGTAGGAACCTTGGGACCTCACACAGTTCTCCCAATAGCCATCAGATGGCCCATTGTACTCTCCTGAATCTCATTGGTGGCCTGAAATCTCTTCCCTTTCAAAGGTGATTTTAGTTTTGGAAAATACCAGAAGTTGCAGGGCTCCAAAACAGGGTTGTAGGGAGGCTGAGTCACCTGAGGGATTTGATGTTTCACCAAAATACTGCACAAGACATGATGCGTGAGTGGGCACATTTTCCTAAAGAAGCTGCCAATCATCGGTTGCCCATAGCTGTGGTCTTCTGAATCTGAACATTTTCCATGGAGGAATGTTCAAGTTTAATGCAAATTTGATGCAGATTCATTGCTGTACTCCCTCAGTCATTTTGAATGTGATGACCACACAGTACACATGCTCACTCAATGTCATCTACCACCCCCACTGACTAGTACAGTGAAGTCGTCATTGTTCATACTGTGTATTCCAGCCCACTCTCCCTGGCTGCCAGGTTACATTGATGTTGTACAAACCATTCTCATTACATTAACAATGGCTGGACTTTTTCCAGACATACCTTGAATATCACCAAAAAGCAAGTAAGTGAGGAATGCATTCAATACAGTATACTCTAATATATCAGGAAGACTGAGGTAACTTCATATTATGGGTACCATGGCCAGTACTGTAAGGAGACCCGCAGTATGAGGAAGGTGAAGTGACCTCAGATGACAGGTCAATATAGGAAAGCACCATGAAGCCACAGAGCTCTCTACTTCTGTTGTACATTATTCAGGAGACATCCTTCAGCCTTGTGAAAGCAGTCAAATTAGAGAATGCATGCATCTCTAATAGACTTTCCTTGGCTTAGAATGATAGCTACCAACCCTCTTGCCCACCTTTCCACTGCTCCCTACACTCTGAGGTTGGCATATTGAGAGCCCACATCACATAACTAAATTTTAGAGGTAGAGTTAGATTTTCCATTGGAAATGGATCATGATGAATTAGTTACATGGCCATCATTTTTGTTGCTAAAGATGTGCATATTTGCCTGATCCACAAAGGAAGCCAGTGGAAAATGCTAAGACCAGAGCATCCAAAAGATGTAGACTGCTCAGTGGGCAGACAGACCTGCAGGACTGGTTTTTTCCAGCTCCCCTGAAATGAATTATCTGAAATGGAGTATTAAACACTTTAATATGAGACCCAGGAATTAAGGCTTTTAACAGAACTGTGAACTGTATGATTTTCCAGATCAGTCCACACCATAAACAAATCAAGTGACCAAGGAGAAGGGGCACTCATGTGATTAACAATTTATTCCCCCTACCAATCCCAGTTTCAGTGGGATTACTGTGTTTTTCCACCACACTTTAATTCTGTTTGGCCTTGTGGCTGGCATCCTGTCCTTTGAAGTCATTAGAGGTTTTCTTGCTGATGACAATGAAGCCAGGCTTGGACAAGGCAGATCACTACAGCCTTTCCTGCCACAGAATGTAATCAACGTGTCATATATAATTCCTAAAGCTGCATATGCTAGAAGAGCCAGATCTGAAAACTTATTGACACTAAGAACCAAATGATCATTTAAGCAGTCATGCCAGGAGTCATGCTGGAGAGTAATAGCTGACTTCATCAGTTTATTGATGAGGCTTGCCAGCATTTCTTTTTCCCAATTACTTTTCTCCTTTCAAATCTACAGTGAAGGATGATGATTTTGTGGAAAGGTACAGTCTTTCAACTGCTTTTAAATACTTATCAATGTTGAAAACACAAGCAAAAGCAAATTAAAGTAAAATTAGTTGTGACATTTTGTTTGCTTTGCTAAAGAAGAAATGGTTTCCTAATAAAAGGAAAAAATAATTTTTCCAAATGTTATCATTGCTATTGGCCCTCTTACTTTGTTCTGGTTGTCAGATTGGCATTATGGTTATGTGTATCACTCTAGATCTTTATGAAACGTCACCATTTTTGTTAGCTGCAGATGGTGTCTGTCTACACGTTGGGACTACACATATCGCTGTATGTCTGGGTGGACACTTCAAAACTCTTTCAAGCCCTTCCTGGCTTTATACTCAGTGTCAAACATCTGTGAGATCTTTACCATCCTTCCAACTGAAAACAGGAGGCAAAATGCTGGCCTTGCATAAAAGCTGGCTGGAAGATAGATTCTGTTTGACCAGAACAAGGTTTAAAATGTTTTCATTTGGATGATAATGCTTTTAACTGAAGAAAGCACTCTAGCTCCTTGGCTCTCATAGTCCTTACCAACTCTTATTTGGAACCCATTCTTGACAAGTTAATATTTTGTTTCTGGCCCATTTGAGCACTTGAATTTGTGTTTTTTTGATTTAGGTACCTGCTTCTCTTATAAGTAGGAAATGCTAAGGTACAACTGTCCTGAGGTTAGCAGAAAACCAGAATCACCTGTTTCCAGGAAGTGAAATATTTTATGCCTCATTTTAAAAATAAAATTTTACTTGTTTAGTTGTAATATATGTTTTAAGACATTATAGAAGTGTTTTAAATGCATCCTTATGAAGAAATGAAGACTATGAAATAATTCAACATTACTATTTCAGAAAATCATTGCCTGGGAAGATAAAAGCTGCAAAACACTTATCGTTCTGCCAAGGAACTTCTTGAAAGACCCATCAGTTATTTAATAGAACACATCAAAAGACAGTTTATACCCTAACTCTGGAGACTCCTTGACTCAAACTTGTTACCTTACTATATCCACCAAACCTAAACTATTACTTCATGATTCTATTCAATATGAGCCAAATTCCTATATTGGAAGATTTTTCTTAAACCAGACTTCAAAATATAACTGATTATCCCAAGTTTGCTCTTTCTCTCTAACACACCACTAAGACAATGTCAAAGTACTGCTCTCCCTACCTAGGTAAGCAATAAACCCAAGCTTTGTCTTAACAGCTTATTTTGGTGGTGCTTGGAGAAGTCATCATTTGACAATATCACACATTACTGTGGTCTTTCTCTTGATTCCTGGTGGGTTTGGAAAATTAAATAAGAGTAGAGAAAAATATAAATATATTAAAAGCATGAACATGAGGAAAAATGTAGATACGAAATGCCAGAGTTGGGAGATTAAAAAGTAATATTTTCTTTAAGTATCACTTCTTTTGACAGTCTTCATGTCCTCATAAGACCTATTCTCTGGCCTCTTCACTTTTGTAAGGAGATAAATCAGGGAAAATGCCATATAATGGCTCATACATGAGTTTATGAGAGTTACAGATTTATTCATAAATATAACAACAGAAAAGAAAGCAAAATATGAATGATACTCAAAATAAAGAATCAATGTACTTGTTAATGAGTAAGTCATGGAAGAAAGAGAACAAATTTAAAGAGGACCAAGATTATAGATGTTAAAAATCCAGGAAATGGTGATGCCCATGTCAGAATGGAGAAAAATGAAAAATTGCTACATTATAATTGTTTTATGGGCAACTTATAAATTTGTTTTTAACTCATTTCAGCTTTGGATATGAAAATTTATATATATATATATATATATATATATATATATTAAATAAATGAAAGATTATAGGCCTATTACAGACAATGTGGTGTCAAAGTAAAAAATGAATATCTGGGAAGCTTGTGCATGAACTGAGTTCTTCATGGGTACAGAAAAGGATAAATAAAAATTTAAGGCTCCTAGGGAGCCATAAAGAAAAAAGAAAAAATGTAAATAGAAGAATTAGAGAAGGGAACAAGGAAGGAAAGAAGGACAGAAGGAAAGGAAAGAAAAGAGAAAAAGAGGAAGGGGAAGAGAAGAAAATGAAAGGAAAATATTCTAGTGAAGAAAAGAAAGCTAAGTGGGTCAAAAAGGAAGAGGCCAAGTCAAGATCTAAAACAATTTTTTGGAAGGAAGAGGTGGTTAACTTTCCAACATAAAGGTGTTTTTTAAAAATATATGAGTGTAGAACTTTATAAAAAGCCTGATCAAAATATTACTCTTTCCAGAAAAAGAACATTAACTTACTCTAGGAGAGATTTTATGCTTAAATGAAAAGGAAAGGTGTTTTAATACTTTCAATTTTCAGTAATCTGTGTTGCATTTGAAAGCAAGTAAATAGAAATATGAAAGTGAAACAATTGGTGAAGCATGAAAGCAACCTCTAAAAGGAGTTTGTGCATCTGAACAAATAATTACATGAAAATATGAACTGTGATCTGTCCTGCATTGTGTATGTGAAAGAGAAGACAGAGTTAAAGAAAACCAGGATGTATAGGCTTTGCCCTATATTTCTCTCATTCTTCCTGATGGTTTCTTTCTCCCAATTGCAGGAGACATTACTGGTTTCTGAGGTGATCATCACAGTTTTGCTTTCATTTTCTCTTATCTTTGCTATTGCTTCTAGTGTTTCCATGGGTCATGCACCCCCATCTCATTACACACAGAATCTTTTTGTAATGAACTTTATAATATAAAAATCATTTTGTCACCTAGCAGTTTCTTCCTTGAAGCACCTACATGAAATGCTTTAATGAGGTTCTTCCTCAGGAAAACGTTTTCCATTTAGTGGACTTTGCCTATTGCCTGAAGTTTCTGAGTGGTTAATGACATTTTCTTCTGATGCCTTGAGAATCGATCTCTCAGAGATTTTTTTTCCTGAAAATCTTAGTGAAAGCAAACTATTTCCTAAGGATAATACAAGCAAAGCTACCAGTGGATTGTAATTGATAAAAAAGGGTATGAATCTCTAGATTTTATATCTTTTCTCCCAGGGACTGACTTCTGCTTGTAGCACTCTCCTTTCTGAGAGCTGAAAGAATGCACTCCTTGAGTTAAGCAAAGCAATGCTTTATTTTTCTTTGTTTAAATAGAAATTGAATGAATTCTGAAGATACAGAGTAAAATTGTTTAAGATACAAGCAAAAGGCATTTTGCTTTCATAAACACACAAATTGGTTATTTAGCATGTTTTCATTGTCATGTTTAAGGTCATCTGTGGGGGTTTTGCTTTCTTCCCTTAAGGTGTGAACTCAGACTCTCCATTTCTAGGCAGCATTTCTCAAAGTATGTTCCATGAATCATTTACATTAGATTCACTTGAGATTATTTTCAGACCAAATGAACTAGGAATCTGCCTCTTCAAATAACAACTTCAGGTGATGATTAAGTGTTGATGTTTGAAAAATTGTGTAGGAAAGCAATACTACATATTCTGTGACACAAACAGAACCTATGTTTGAATGCATTATAAGAAGCTCACTTATTGTTTCCAGGTTTCTGTGATCTATTATCAGAATCTGGGAGAAGTCAGTGTCTGAGGGGCAATGCTTTAGCACAGATGAGTGTGAGAGCAAGTGACTCCTGACTGCGGTAAGAGCGCACAGGCCTCCACAGTTCCTGTACGGAAACCCTTTTCAGGACTTTCCAGAGCCCAGTGGCTAGTCTTTTAGTCTCTACCGCCCAGAAATGAAGCACAAGAGCTGCAGGGTGCACAGCTAGTTTTCTGGCACTTTGGACCCCATCCACTCAAATTATTGAATGCCTCATATATAAAGCCAGAAGAGTCATAGATCAGCTTTTGATATAAGAAAATCAGTAGGAAAGAAGGAATTGAGTTAAGCAAAGGATTCAAGGGCACTGATTTTGAAATACAGTTGAGTGGGAAGAGCTCAAGAGATCACAACTATTTCTGGAAAAGAATAAGGCTTAAGTTATTTATGTAAGTGCCTGGTGAGGACAATGTGTGGAAGTTAGCTAGATTTAATGCATATGGAGAAGAGAAAAGAGAATATGATTTCTGGTTATGGAACCTCAAGATTGAAAAAATACTACTTGTGTAGTATCACAAGTTGAGTGTTTACTCTTTCAGGCACTTTACAGACATTATTTAATTTAATCTCTTGTCTTTTAAATCTCCAGAAGTCTTTGCTTTGGAAGCAAATGTTATTATTTATGCTTTATGGATGAGTAAATAAGGTTTATGAGGACAAATCACTTCAAAGTTCACATAGCTATTGGTGCTAAGTTTAGGAGACAAATTTATCTAGAACAAACTCCTAAACAATGCTTTATGTCAGAATCACTTTGAACAGAAGCTGAAAAGACACATTTCCCTTAAAGACCAGAAAAGAATATAGTCAGCATGAGGGTAAAGTAGTATATAGTAGGAGAAAGAAATCAGGTTGTATATAAAGCTGAATTTTATCTCTATTTGGAACCAGCTTCTAATAATACTATGTACCTGTAGGAGTCCCAAGAGTACCAAAATGTTGCTGGGTCTCAATAGCAGGTAGAGTGAAAACTGGGATGGGGCTTTATTCTCAAGTGTGCAGAGAGAGTTCTCTGTCTTATCACAGCTGGCCATATCTTGTACCACTGATAAGGCCCTTCTCTTGCCCTGTCCTTCCTTTTCTGCCTCATTATTCATCAGACCTGTACCTCTCAAACTCTCTTCTGAATTACTCAGTTCCTTACCAGCAAATAAAGAAAAATAAAACAACTGTTTCAAATGGAAAGAATTCAATAGATCTTATTCTTTGTCTACTTCATTGTATTTTTCTTAAAGACATTATAAATTGTGTGCACATTATAATATCCCAATATGCAAAATGAGAACAGTTTTATATGACTCCTAAATGAATAAAACTAATAAGCATACTATCCTATTGTAGTTTTGTTTTTAAAAAAGAATTAAAGAGACCTTGATAAAGCAATATTATGGTAATTATGGTTCATCTACAGTCTGTTTGTGATTTATGGAAGTATTTTTAATTTTAAAAACAAATAACTAAAATAAATATTTCCAGTTCCCTTTTTAAATCTCTCTCTGATCTGGACTCTGTTTTATTACACAATATATTTCCTGTTCACTGGACTTCTTTTTTCCATTTTCTATTTCATTCCATAATGTATTAGCTCAGATTGCTATAGCAGAATGCCATAGGTGAGTACACTTAGTATAATTCACAAGGTAGTGCATTTATGACCACTATCTAATTCTAGAATATTTTAATCAACCTAAAAGTAAATCCTATACCAAATATCAGTCACTCTCCATCCCCCTTCTGCCAGGTTCCTGGCAATAATTAATCTACTTTCTTTCTCTATGGATTTACCAATTTTGGGTATTTCATATAAATGGAATCATACAATACATGGCCTTTTATGTTTCAGTCCTTTATATACCATAATATTTTGAAGGTTCAGCCATCTTGCTGCATATATTAGTACTTCATTCCTTATTACATATGAGTAATATTCCATCATATGTACATATCACATTTTGTTTATATTTTATCAGTTGTCGGACAATTGGATTTGTTCCATATTTTGGCTCTCATGAATAACACTACTATAAAAATTGTATGAGCAAGTATTTGCAATTTTCCCCAATGTGCAGTTGAATTCCTGGGTCATGTGGTGACTCCATGTATAACTTTTTGACAAACTAACTTCTTTTCTAAAGAAGTTGCACCATTTTACACTTTCACCAGCAGTGCATCATATACCAGTTTTTCCACATTCTCATCAACACTTACTTTCCTCTTTTAAATTATTATTACAGCCATTTTAGTCAATGTGATGTCTCATTGTGATTTAGATCTGCATGGCCCTAATGAATTATGGCATTGGGTATATTTTCATATGTTTATTGGTCATATCTATATTAAGAGAAATGTCTATTCATATCCTGTACTTATTTTTAAGTTAGGCTATTTGTTGTTTTGTTGTTGAGTGTAAGAGTACTTTCTATAAATACCAGAATCAAGGATTTTAAAAACATGGCTTTAAAATATTTTCTTCCATTCTGTGGCTGTTTTTTTTCTTTTTCATGGTGGTACACCTTGACACACAACAGTTTTTAATTTTGATGAAGCCTTAGTCATCTACTTTTACTTGATTGCTTGTGACTTTGGTGTCATATCTAAGAAAAGGTTGCCCAGTCTAAAGACACATAGACTTACACCCATGTGTTCTTCCAAGAGTTTTACAGTTTTAGCTCTTATATTTAGTCATTTTATTCATTTTGAGCTATTTTTCTTTATGTAATGTGAGATAGATGGTCTAAATTCATCCTTTCGCATGTGGATATCCAGTTATTCACATTCATTTGTTGAAAAGACTCTTCTTTCTCCCATGAATGGTGTAGCAACTCTGTTGAATTTCTGTTAACCATAGATGTATGAGTTTATTTCTGGAATCTTAATTCTATTCTACTAAACTCTCCTGAATATTGAAGTTCTGTAGTTTTGAAATTGGGATATGTGAGTCTTCCAACTTTGTTTTTCTTTGAGATTATTCCTTGCATTTCCAAATAAATTTAAGAATCATCTTTTCTGGTTTTGTAACAAAAACAGTTGGAATTTGGATAGAGGTTATATAGGTTCTGCAGATTAATTTAGGCATTTGATAATAATCATGCCCTACCTCTAAATATGTCTATACCTGAATCCCCAGAAACTTTGAATATGTTATCTTGAATGGCAAAAGGGACTTCACAGTTGTTATTAGGCATCATAAGATTTTCCTGGTTTATCTTGGTGAGCTCATAAAGTTGTAAATGTCCTTGTAAGAGTCGGGCATAGGGAGACTTGACTATAGAAAAAGGCAATGGAAGGATGGAAATAGAGATCAAAGTGATGTGGCCACAAGTTGAGGAATGCAAGCTTGAGGAGGCAAGAAAGGAATTCTCCCAGAAGCCTCCTTCAGGAGCCATTTCCGTCTGCAAACACATGGATTATTAGCCCATAAAACTTTTGTTCTTGGAGTGCTCTGGAAAACTTCTAACCTCCAGAACTGTAAGAGGATAATTGATATTGTTTTAAAATATTAAGTTGTGGTAATTTCTTATAGCGGCAAGAAGAAAACTAAAATGGAGTATTGCCATGTTAACAATATCATCCTCCGACCCAGGAACATAAGGTGTTTTTACATTTATTTAGATCTTTTAAAATTAATTTCAATAATGTTCAGTAGTTGTCTGTGTATATATATAAGTCCTGCGTTATCCTTCTTTGGTTAAATTTATTATATTCTTTCTGATGCTATTTTAAATGGAATTATTTTTCTCATATTTTTATGTTGTTCATTGCTAACATGTAGAAATGCACTGATCTTTGCATATTAATCTTATATTATACAATGTAACTTATCCTCTTGATTTTTTTTGCTGAAAAAGTTGATCCAAGAACTAGAGATCATCTGTCCGCATCTCTCAGTAGACCAGCAGGCCCAAGGCTCCATCTTTCCCATGAGCAGTCATCACAGCCTTGATTGGCCTTAGTCAGCTGCATATTTATAAATTATTTTTCCCACCTACCAGAGCTATAGGCCTTACTTTGCTCTTGTGGCTTCACCAAAAAGTTAAAATCATATTTAACTTAAGATCAGAATTTTTTTGTATTCTATATATAAATATTCAGTGCTACCCTTTAAAAAAATAAGGAAAAGAGTAGTAATCCCATGTAAGTAAACAAAAATATCGAGCCATGTGTCTCTGGATCTTCTGTATGTCCTCCTTGGGGAAGTAAGTGTCTGTTCAAGTCTTTTTCCCATTTTTTAATTGGGTTGGTTGTCTTCTTAGAGTGAAGTCATGTAAGTTCTTTGTATATTTTGGAGATTAAACCTTCGTCTGAGGTATCATTGGCAAATATGTTTTCCCATACAGTTGGTTGTCTTTTTAATTTAATACTGTTTTTCTTTAGCCACGCAGAAACTTTCTATTTTGATGAGATCCCATTTGTTTATTCTTTCCTTTATATTCCTTGCTCTAGGGGACATATCAGTAAAAATGTGACTGTGTGAAATATCTGAGATTTTCCTGCCAATGTTCTCCTCTAGGACTTTAATGGTTTCAAGGCTTATATTTAAGTCTTTTATCTACCTTGAATTTATTTTGGTGTATGGTGTAAGTTGGTGCTCAAGTTTCATTTTTTTGCACATAGCTGTCCAGTTCTTCCAACACCATTTGTTGAAGACACATGAAGAAATGCTCAATATCGCTAGCTATCAGAGAGATGCAAATTAAAACCACAATGAGATACCACTTTACACCAGTCAGGATGGCTATCATAAACAAAGCAACAAACAACAAATGTTGGAGAGGTTGTGGGGAAAAGGGGACCTTAGTTCACTGTTGGTGGGATTGCAGACTGGTACAACCATTATGGAAAACAGTATGGAATTTTCTCAGAAAAATAAAAATAGACCTGCCTTTTGATCCAGCAATTCCACTGCTAGGATTATATCCTAAGAACCCCAAAACATCAATTTCAAAGAACCTATGCACCACAATGTTCATAGCAGCACAATTTACAATAGCCAAGAGTTGGAAGCAACCTAGGTGCCCAACAGTAAATGAATGGATCCAAAAATTGTGGTACATATACACAATGGAAATCTATGCAGCAGAGAGAAAGAAGGAGCTACTGCCCTTTGCAACAACATGGATGGAACTGGAAAGCATTATGCTGAGTGAAATAGGCCAGGGGTTGAAAGGCAAATACCACATGATCTCTTTAACAGGAAGCTAAACAACAAAACAAACAAGCAAGCAAAATAAAAACAAAGACACTGAAATAGAGACCAAGGGGACAGTGACCAGAGGGGAGAGGGGAGGGAATTTAAGGGGAAAAAAGGGGGAGGGATTTAGAGGAACAAGTATAAAGTACACAGGGACAATAACTAAGGGGGGTGGAAATGGGAGGGAGGTGGGGTGCATGGGGGAGGGGTGGGCTTGGATGGGAGAAATAAACAGAAAAGTGTACTTGAAAAATAACTAAATAAAAAGTTAAAAAAATATCGACCCATTGTTTTATTCCTGATTCTTCTACTTTAGACTAATTTATCCTCTGTTCATTTATATGTTATATATTTTGCTACATTCCTTCACATATGATTCCAAAGGACACCAGCTGGTAAACAAAAAGATGCTCAGTAAATCATCCAGGAGAGCCCCAGACATTGTCAGTCTTTGCATAATCAAGCACCTTAGTTGGAAGAAGCCCTCAGCAAGCTGGCATTTCCAGGGAGTAGCTGGCATTTAGAGAGCATGGATGTTGCAGACAGGACAGCTGATGCCACAAGGCTATAATTTCTTTACTCCAGAATAGACAGCCTGAAGCCTTCAGACAAAAGAAAAAAACTTTGCATATGTTTATTACAGCCATATAAAGCTTAGCATTTCACACCTTGTCAGAGTTATCAGGTACAGAGCTGTTCTTGAATCTCATTTTCATTCCAACAGAAATGTGAGAAGTCAAATCACTGCATAGCAAATTTAAAAAAAAGGAATGCTTTCTTCTCTGTGTTGTTTGCTGCAATCATGTCTGAGGGGAATTCAGAAGAAAATAATACATTAAAAACATTAGGTTGCATTAGGTTCAAAGCAAACTGTTCTATGTGATAATAGCTGATACTAGCTATAAATTGCCCAAATTTAGAAAACTTCCATCAGCAAACATCCCATGAGACAGAGATCTAATCTGTTTACTGACTCAGTCTGGTGTATTTGTTATTTTTAAAAGATGTTCAATCTTCTAGGTTTTTAAGTATTAAGAAATTCTAATATATGTTAGAGAAAGTACCAAGAAACCCTATGAGGAAGTTGTATGCGCAAACTTTTTGTGAAATCCTATCTCTCTTCATTTACCCTTTACAAATGTACTGAAAAGAACAGGAGAGGTAAAGTAAGCTAATTTTCTAATATTCTAAATTTATGGGAAAAAAAAACCCTTCTCATTTAGGATAGGTTATGTCCTCAAGGGTTAGTGCACTATATTATTAGAAAAATGTTATTTATTAACTTGGGCACTGCTTAGTTTGAGTTTGTCTTGTGATAAATGAATGAGGTGTTAAAAATGTAGTAACCACATGATTACCTGGGTTGATGGTAGACCCAGGGATAGGCAGGTAAATAGCTATGTGATAAAGCAAGTTAAGTAAAATATTAATGGTAGATTATAGGAGGAGGGTACATGAATATTCATTGTAAAATTCTTTCAACTTATCTTTGCTTGTTAAGTTTTCCTAATAAAAATGCTGGAAAAAAGTAAATTAATGCAAATTATAAGACTAGTTTGGCTGGTTATGGGGAAGGAACTTCCACTCAAGTTCTCACTATGCCATGCAGCAAAGCTGACATGGGACACGCTCTTGTGTCTGCCTGCCTGCCCCTGCATTCTGTTCTGTTCTGTTCTGCTCCTTTCTGTTCTATTCCATTCCATTCCATGCCATCTTGTCCCACGCATTCCATTCTATTCATAGATCTACCCCCAAACACTTTACCCATTGAATTACTATAGCTTTGAGAGTCCTTAGTAAAGTCCTTGTACCATGTTCTGTTCTTTAAGATGGTCTTTATTATTTTTAAACTATGGCAATTTCACATAAATTTTACCATCACCTGTCAATTTCCACAAAATTGAGATTGTATTCAATCCAAATATTAGTTTTACTGAATTGGCATCTTTATAAGATTGATTTTTGCCCACTTTATGTTTTATAGTTTTCTGAAAGGAATTTCAAAACAAATACAATATTTAATGTTGTTTTATGTTTTTGAACTTGTAGTGTTTTACAAGGACAAATTATGAGGTATAAACTTGTGATAAAAACATATTCTTAAACTCATTTAATTTTTAAAATCTTCTCAGACTAATTAGATTAAAAGCAAACTTAACTTGCAAAGAAATAAAAGGTAAAGCCAATAAAATAAATGGTGATTTAAAAATGCTGCTTGCCAGTATTTTGGAATAAAACAATTCCACTTTTAATCTCATGGAGACATCAGCCAGTGATAATTTTGGGCCCATTAAAAAATAAAAAAAAAATAAAGTACCTTTTCTTCATACATAAAGTCTACTGAATTCCATAATAAAACAAAAATTGTATTCTGAAATCTTATTTTTAAATGATAGCAGGCCTATTTCCCAGTGTGGCATTAACTATTCTGGCCAAATGGATGTGCTGGAAGTGTGGGAAGGGCAACGATGACTTACTCAGTGCTCTGAAGCCCACAGCACCAGTTGTGTGCAGAAGCACTGAACTTGCATTATTTGATGATAGTAGTTTCCTTGTCCTCCCCCCACCCCACCCCTGCCAATCATCCTGTTTACAGTAGCTAAGGTTTCCTTCTCATTCTCTTTCCTCTTTGACTGTCACTTTCCACTTTATGTCACTGGTGTTCTGCTTCTCCCGTCCTACCTTCCTTTATCTCCCTTCAACCCCCTTTATTTAAGCAGTCTTCAGCCCCTTTACCCTTATCTTTACTTTTTACTATTTTACCTCAACTTCCTTATTGTTCAGGATATGAAACTAAAGTATGTTTTTTTATATGTAGTACTCATTGAATTAAATTGTAATTTTTAATTATTGTTTTCAGGGATTTTCTTTGTAAACAAAATACAAAAATGGAGTCAACCTTCACCAGGGTATATGCTGTTTTTTTGTTTTTATTCATATTGATCAGTGACTCCAGTGAGCACAGTTTTCTGCCCCTTCCTGTAGGCATGAAGGGGCAGAAAATAGTGAATATTGGGCCACAGAAAAAGGAGAAAAAAAGCTCCAAACATAGTTTTTATATCCTTCATTGAAATCATTCTTCTATTTCCAGAATATACCTATTGCTTGGTCCTGAAATTCCTAGGTTGACTGATTTCTTTAATGAAGTCATACCGGAGGACACATGGCATAAGATCCCCCAGGGAAACTGTGTGACACCCTGGTGACCAGTTGAACTCCCAGGGAGAACTCAAGCTGACCCGTCTGTCACTTCCTAGGAGCATAAACAAGTGTTTCTTAGTTTCATCTGCTTTCCAAAACATACACTCTCTTTTGCTCTCCTGTTCTATGACAGAGAGGGCCTCCACTCTAACCCAGAATATTGCAGAGGATCTGCTGAGATTGCTTAGAAGTGGAGAGGAACCCCCAAGGTAGCAGGAGAAACTGCCCAGGCCCAGAGAAGAGAGGAGCTGGCAAGTGCTGGAGACAGCGAAAGTGGAACTGAAGCTGCAGCTGGCACGTGATAGGTTTCCCAACCTCTGCATACGGGTGAACAAACTAGCACCTCTCCCAACACAGCAGGGGGAAGCTGCACAGATTACGCATGGGATAGGAAGGTCACAGCTCATGTGCACTGTGGGGGTGAACGTGGTGGCAGGAGGAGGCCTCTGCACAGATCATGTGCCAGCCTAGTGACATGTTTGGACAGAGAAAAATGCCCTCCAATTTGCTTCCAGAACACACAGGATTTGGGTTCAGAAGATTTAAATGGAGGATGGAATCTTGGCCCTTCAGCTTTTCCTCTCTCTGGGCCAGAGACCAGCTCATAGAGACCTAGTCGCATGCACAGGGCCACATCTCTGGGACGTGTGCCCTGGCAGTGGCCCACAGGGTGCTGTAGCTCTGTGCCACAGGAGTCCCGGACTGTACCCATTCTCTCCCTCTGAAATCAATGAGTGGAACATTGGCTGGCCCTGGGGGTGCAAGTAGTCTTGGGCGCTGGGGGTCTCATGGACAGAGCCCTGCGTGTGATAGTCAGCAATGGCCCTGGGCCCCGGAGTGGGAAAGGCTGCAGCAACACCATAGTGGCCCCATAAACATGCACTCCAGGAAAGGATCTGGAAGCTGGACAGCCACTTGCCTAGCAGCCTTGGGCTCCAGAAGGACAGATAAGGATGGAACATGGTTTCTAGACACCAACTCTGGCTCTGGGGATAGCTGGACTCTTTTTGTGTTTTGCAAAAAATATTGGTCTGAAGTCGAGGTGTTCCCTGCTTCCCCAAATTGGGTACCCTCTTAAAAAAAGAAACTTCCCCTTTTCCACCAATCTCTGTTTTATGCCCCTGGTAGGTGGCAGGCCACCAAATTCTACTCTGTTCAGCAAAAAGAACCTGGTTTGAGTTCCAGCTCTCTCAGCCCATAGCAGCGTCCTTCAGTCAGGAAAATGCAGTCACCTACCTAATGGGTTAGCACACTTGGAGCTCCTTGCCTTTTAGGGCAGGGAGATGATAATGCTTACTAATTTACAGTATTGTAAACTTTAATAATGGATTTTTTAAAAACTTAACTACATAGATACATTTAGTCTATTTGCATGGGGAGGTGAGTTTCATGTACTCTTCTAAATCGTACCCCCAGGGCAACCGCTTACCCTACAGGCCAAGGCAGTTTCACTCTTGAAGTGTGGGTGGCCATTAAGATCATCAGAGTGACGAGAAAAAAAAAGGAGAAAATTTCATTGATCTAGTTATTAATTCAAATGGAATGTTCTAATAAATTACAAACGGATCAGTGTGTGGCCGAGAGGACACAACTCACTGCAGTTGGTCATTCTTCCCTTTCTTCTTTTATTCCGAAGTCAAATGGAACATCCTTCAGATTCTGTCTCCCTCATTCACTCCAATAACAAGTTGAATTCTGTCTCCATTCTAGGAATGAGGGATAGAAAAATTATTTTTAAGAAACTGAATTTCTAAAGGGATATCTAAATATTATATTAAATAATAATACGATTTAGCCAAACTACATAAAACCCCTAGTCCTGCTCTACCTTTTCTTCCTTCTATAGCATATACTACTTGCCAACATTCTAACAGTCTTCTTTATCTTATTATGATTACCATTTTCGTTCTCTCCCTAACAGTATGCAACATAAACTCCATTGGGCAAGTGTATTTGGCTGTTTTGATTAATGTTTTCAAAAACCTAGAAAAAGAGCTTTACATAAAGTAGGTCTCACCCACAGTAATGAATTACAGCTTACCTATAAGACCTATAATGGATATGTGGTAAAAGGAGATCTCTTCTCAGCGAGTGCACCCACACCTCGCTGTTGGGGCATTTGGCTGCTGATAGCTGTTCACAGTTGCATCTCTCACCAGGAGTTGCCTTCAGCTGCAAGTGACTGCACTGCCCCAGATTACACATTCTTTAAAGATGTGGCCTGGGTCCAATGATCGTGTGATGCAGAGATACTAGTAACTTGTCCTCTTGCCTTATTTTGGGACAAATCTAAGGGACATGCCAGCTTCAGAACTGGTCCAATAATATGAGGCCTCATTTGCAGCTATACTGTGAATCAGCTTCTGCTGCCTTCTGTTAACAGCCGCAGTTCCCCTGAACAAACAGCTCTTTGTTTCAGAGTCTGTTACTCAGTAATCCTCTCTAAACCAAAACAGATAGGAAAGCACTGACTAATTTTTTTTTAGAACATGAGGAACAGCTTTAATTACTTATTGGGTAAATAAAGAGAGACACAGCATTCAAGGAATGACACAACTTACACAAATGCACGGAAACAGAAATATTGTATGTGTTTCATGGCTTCTGTTTTCTGCTATTCTGATGAACTAAGAGGAACTCAGGGGTTATAATCAGAGATCTGGCATTTCAATTTTATTGGTAGAAAACTAAAGAAGAAAATTGGAACATAAATTTTCCAGGCCAGAGGACATGTTTTATTATTCTTCATAATCCCTTCCCCCTCAGCCGTTGCTGCCTCCCTCTCCCGACGCCTCAGGCTATAATTGGACATCTTAGACTCATCAGTGTTAGTAGTTGATTCAATAAGTGAAATATTATCCTAAGTATAATAGATGGGCACCGTCTCCATTTATTCATAATACATTTTAAACAAACAGAGTAGCAGTTTCAAATTTATCCTTTAAGGTTAATAACCTGAACATAGAATATCAATCACAAAAAATGCCAGGAGAGAAATAAGTTATATTCACAGGTTCTATAAAGAAATATTTTTATAGTTATTCATTTTGACCACCTCTCTCGCCAACTGTATTCCATATGTGATAATAAGCCTCTAAATCTATTTGCCTCTTGCCTTTCTTCCTTCCTGTGCCTGGCCAGTACCTGAGTGCGTGCGTGCTCCACAGAAGCGATTCCCAAGAGCTCTGGCAGGGTGGGAAGCAGGGAGACTTGTTAGGAGCGCAGCGTCCAGAGCAGTGAGCTGTGAACCTTTTTTCTAGGATTTTACATAAAAGAATTTTGAAAAACACTGTACTTTGATGGTTTCTACATTCTTAAGATTATATTAAATTGAACCTATAATTTTGCATCATAATTATAAATGGTTCTAAAGGATCATTTCTGCCAGGTTGTTAATATTGACATTTGAAAATAAAACCTCCACATCATTCTCTTAATCGTTCCCAAAGGACTCTAAATGTATTTGATAGTTGCTACCTCCCACTGAAGAAATATTTGAGAAAGCTCTGTGTTTGTATTCAGAAATTTTAAAATCAGTATTCTTTCTCCATAAGTTTATGTTTCCATTTATTTCCTTCACACGATTTTATGCTAAATTATTTTTATAAAAATATTTTTATTGATTACACTATCATATTCCCTATAACAAAACCAAATATATATATAGTATATGACTGTATATGTGTATGTAAGTATATATAAACACATATTTATATATACATATTTTCACATATATACAGAGAAAGAGAGAAATTAATTATTTAGGGTGAAATTAATTTTTTTAAAGATCTTGTAATGGTACAAAATTGATAAAAATTAGTATATTAAAACTTTTGATAAATAATTTAAACACAAACCTTTGATGGAGGTCAACCTGTTACTGATAGTGCTTGAAGCTTTTCTTTTTCAATTTATTACTCATTGCTAGGAGGAGACAGGTTTCTATATCAATACTTCTTTTGGTAGCTGTCAGTGTAAGCACTGAGAAAATGTATTAGCCTAAATAATTAGACAGAAATACAGTTTCTTGTAGTGATGTCACTTTTGATTTCTTCTGAGTTATATGTCCTCCACCTCTCAAATCACCCAGTGATCTAACATCAGAAATTATTTTATGAAATACAAATTGTTCCTACCTCAGCTGTGTTGAAAACAAACAAAAAAGCCACCAACTGGTGTTTTCTGTGTTATTTTAGCAATATATTTATTCAGTTTTCAGCATCTATAGTAATATTTAGACTACCCTGTGTGTGTTTGTTCTAGAGGTCCATGTTTTTAATTGCAGTGGGAATACAGATGATCTATTGGACATGAGGTGGTGGGAAAATGGCACCAGAGGGAACAGCCTTGTTCTTAGGTGGATCAATATCGGTAATGAGTACACATGAAAGGTGAACATCTGAAAACGATCTCACTTAAAACCATTTATATCTATGTCTTCATAAAGTTTTCTTATTTTCTAAGGATACTAGCATTGCAGATTGAACACTGTTGACCTACTTTAAAAGTGCTTGCTTATCAAATAGATAAGTGATTGTGAAATGAATGTGTATGAATGAAAAATTAACATATTAAGCTTATTTATGAGTCATATTTCAATATTTTATTAAATAATGACTTGTAATTTAATATTTTAAAAATAATCACGTGTGATTTTTAACAATCATTGTATAAAAAAGCTGAAACTTCAAAGGTATGGCTTTGTGATCACTGAAATGAATAATTAATGAAGTGGCAATGATGATCCAGTTGGCAGGCATAGACTTAAATTAATTTTAATTTTGGAGTTTTTGTTTTTCTTTTGTATTAAATGAATTATTTTCCTAGGACCTCAAACATTCTCATAAGCCTATGAAAACTTATAGTCCCTAAGCACTATGCTCATTGTGACTAATGGTTAAAATAGCCTGAGTCTAGCCTTGCACCCATCGAAGAATAAACAGGAAATATTGAAAATAGGTAAGGGTTTGAGTTTTAGAACTTTTGTTGCTCTGCCCTTGATCATGACATCAGCCTGACCTGTGTATGTGACAAAGGCATGAGGGCCTACAACAAAAGAGCAAAGGGCAGAGAGAAGAGATGTAGACTACATTCAAGGTAAGATTTCTAATTTTGCATACAGCTGGTCAAGTGCTGCTTCAGCCAATTAGTCTATATTAGTATAATCTAAGTGACTGACAATATGTTAGAGCCATAAATGAGAGCAGAGAGAAAATGTCTTGGCACACAAATTGTGTTTTTGGTATAAGATGCCTCCATGAATAGTGTCTCCCCATAGCTTAAGGAAGCTGTCTACTCAAAATGTAACATTTGGAAAGGTTTTCCCAAGTTTGACCTTTTCCCAAGGTCTACCTTTTCCCAATCATTAACACCTGAGATTTGTGATTTTTAACATTTTTTCATCTCTTGGAACACATGAACTACTAAAATTCTGAATCACACCAAAAATATATTTTTTGCCAATATGACAAAAACACAGTCTTTTTAAAGACTTTATTTTATTTTTAGAGAGAAGGGTAGGGAAGGAGAAAGAGAGGGAAACATTAGTGTGCGGTTGCGTCTTGTGTGCCCCCTATTGGGGACCTGGTCCACAACCCAGGCAAGTGTCTTGACTGGAAATTGAAGCAGTGACCCTTTTGTTCCCAGGCCAGCACTCAGTCTGCTGAGTCACACCAGCCAGGGCAAAAAAAGAAAAGACAGGTGTAATTTTGATTCATTCACACCAGATGTCTATTGTTATGTTGTCTATTGTCATTTTTCTAATTTGCCAATCTAAGGAAGAAGAGGTCAGTGCCCCTGACTAATTAATCAGGTATCTCATGTTTTAAAAATTCTTGTGGCTCACAGGTTGAAAATCCCTGCCCTAGGTTATCAGGCCTCCTTGATCTCCAGCTGCACCTGTCTTGCCTATCTCAACTTCACCATTTACAAGCAGTGTTCTTGCTTCCAGCCCATTGAACACATTGCCCAAAGCCATGGGACAGTGGTTCTCTTTGGCTCCACAATAAACCCATATTACCCAGCCTCTGCAGGGGCATTATCCATGCTCTCCTATACCTAGTTGGCTCCGTATTTTATTTCCAAAGCACCTGGGCTCAACTTTTTAAACTATTTTCAAGCCCTACGCTCATCTTACAATCCTTACTAGTGATCAATATCCTCACCTTTTGCCTCACAGATCACATAGCTTTTGGCATGTACTACTGCCATGGCATTTAATCATTTTGTATTATTTCATCCATTTTTACACCTGAGAAACTGCGTGTAAAGAAGACAATCAAGTAGTCTAAGATCACGCAGCTGGTAAGAGGCAGAGCCAGATTTAGAAGTCAGGTTTTCTAAACCTGAATTTGCTGCTCTATTTCATCAAAATTCTCGTTAAAAAATACACACACACAATTTTTGATAATAAAATGAACTCCAGAATGTCCAAGTGGAAAGAGAATCTTCAGAAGGACATGGACTGAAAGCCCAAGAATTTAGAACTATGACCAGTAACCTTTCTTTGTTCTCTTTGCTTTGCTAAAATTAAAATAAATCTGGCATCATATCGGTTTCCAAAATGAAATGCATTCCTTCAATGTTAAAGATACCTTCTCTTGGGTTGAATTGAAATAGTCAGGCCCTGCTGGAGTGGCTTAGTGGATTGAGTGCTGGCCTGAGAACTAAAGGGTCACTGGTTCAATTCCCAGTGTAGGGCACATGCCTAGGTCCCCAGTAGGGGGCGCACAAGATACAACCACACATTGACATTTCTCTCCCTCTCTTTCCTCTCTAAATATAAATAAATAAATAAGTGAATAAATAAATAAATGAAATCTTTAAAGGAAAAACATAGCTAGTCAAAATGGAAATTGCCCAAAATCCTCACAATCTACGGTGCTTTGTTGTTGTTGTCTTTGTTTGTTCGTTTGTTTTTATGCTTGTTGTATTACTTGCATTTAGCTCCTGTTTCCTTTCTGTTGGTATTTGGAGAAGTTTGACATAGTTATATTCTCACTTGCAAAGGCTAATGCAATCCACAGGCCAGGTATTGTCAGCCTCTAAAATAACCTTCAACAGTGTCTATCTCCAAGTATTCACACATTTGTGTGACCTCCTCCCCTTGATTAAGGGCTGGACTAATTGGCTCACCTCTGACAAAATGCTGTAGTAGTCATAGAATGTTGCTTTCAATAGGAAGTTATGAAGACTGTGAGGTTCATCTTGGGAGCTCTCTCTGCTTTCACTCTCTTTCTTTCTCCCCCTCTCCTATTCACTGAAGCTTGTCTTCAGCCAAGTTAGTAGGCTTGGGAACTGATTCTTGCCCTGAAATTTTTCTCTTCCTTTACTAGTCCTTCTCCTCAATAAATAGTAATTTTCCTAGGGTACTCATGTTCTCTCTGTCTCTCCCTCTCCTTCACACGGTCTAATGTTTCACCTGACATACATTAATTATTACATCATGACATTTGAATCAATCATACTTTGTAAGCTTCAGTAAGGAAAACTTCATTGAATAAAATACAATTTGATGTTTCTCATAAAATTTAACCAGAGCATTTGTAAGACACTACTTACAGATCAACATCTTTCAGGGACAAAAATAAATGAAATGATGCACAAATACACAGGTTATTATTTTCTCTAAATAATCCATTTGTGGAATTTGCATAGGACCTAAATAAAAAGAAAAAAAGCAAACCACCTCCTTAAACTATCATTGCACCTGCATAGAAGTGTATTTCTTGCACAAATATGATTAATAAGTAAAGCCAAATGGTTCATAAATTTCCAGGTAGTATGATTAAAAATATGATATAAAGATTATCATAAAGGACTTTATTTAATTTAACCAAAAAATATCTCTGACTTAATCAATATCTTTTGTCTTGTATATTTTTAATTTTAACAACTGATGCTGTGCAGGGAATTCTTTATGTTAATGTTATTGCTCCTTGGTTGAGCCCTAACACCATTATCTGCTTTAATGAATAATGTATTCCCTGTTGAAAACTTAACTATGTCATTTTTACTGTACATAAATGAAACTTGGAAGTGCAATTTAAGTTGAAAGAATTTAAGATTGTAGAGAATTCCCATAAACCATCAGAAAGTGCTGTGCTGGTGGTATACCAAGCACTTGTGCAATCGCTTTACAGAGAGCTCATGTGAGATTCTAAATTCTGTTTCTTTTGTAAAAAATATTGAGTATATTTATTTCTTACTGCAGTATCATGCTGTGCAGTGACTACTTTTACTTCTAAATATTGAAAACAACATGATATTTATTTTCTGTTGTAGTTTGAGAACCTAGATAATCACTGTAAGGAAAGCTGATATTTGCTCTTTCAATGCCATCTTTGTCATGGAGAGAAGTCTTATCTGGTAAAGAATCCCAACACTGGAAATGTAAATGTATCAACAAATATGTACAAGTGGAATTAAGGGATTTTCAGTTCATTGCATCCTACAAACTCAGTAGATCAAATAGTGTCAACTCACTGTTAGGAGAGAAGCTAATCAATGTTAAGATTCTCAAAGTCCTAAAGAGTTTGCCCCCACACAGAATACCTGCCCTTTCTGGTCATATAATCAGGGATGAGCGACCAGATATAAATCTTTACATATGAGAGTAAAGATTTTCCTCAAAACTGGGAAGAGGCTAGTTACCTTGGAAAACATATCAAAACTTCTTAATACTGAATAAGCATTAGGTTTATACCATATCACATGAGCAAACAGGACATTTAGCAACACTCCATAATCAAACAAGCCATAAAAATTAACAAGTGTATCTATTCCAAGAAAAGATGCATTATTTCCTTATTGTCAATATGAATCGTATAATCACTTATTTCCCTCTATTGCTTTAGCCAAGAGAAAGTTCATATTAGAATTTATAGCACAGCCCTGACAGGGTAATTCAGTTGGTTAGAGTGTCATCCTAATATGCCAATATCTCCACTCAGGGCACATGCAAGAATGAACCAATGAGTGCATAAATAAGTGGAACAACAAATTAATGTCTCTTTCTCTCTCTCTGTCTTCTTCCGCCATCCTCTCTCTCTCTCTAAAATAAATAGATAAAAATTTACAACAGAATTTATAACTACTGTACGATAATAATTTTGTACACTTGAAACATAATTTTGTTAACTCATGTCACCCCTACAAATTCAATAAAATTAAAAAAATATTTTTATAACCTGCATTATTTGTGGATATATGTTACAGTTTGCCTCATTTTCTGTGTAATATGGAATTTTTCTCAACTTTATTTCAATGATAAATTTCAGTCATATACTATGTATTTTTAAACATATTTTATTGATTATGCTATTATAGTTGTCCCATTCCCCCCTTCATTCTCCTCCACCCTGTACACCCTCTCCCACCCACATTCCCTCCCTTTCGTTCATGTCCATGTGTCATAAGTTCTTTAGATTCTGTATTTCCCATACTACTCCTGCCCTCCCCCTATCTATTTTCTACCTACCACCTATGCTACTCATTCTCTGTACCTTTTCCCCCTTCTCCTCCTCCCATCCCCTGCTGATAACCCTCCATGTGATCTCCCATTTCTGTGGTTCCATTCCTATTCTACTTGTCTGCTTAGTTTGTTTTTGTTTTTGTTTTAGGTGTGGTTGTTAATAATTGTGAGTTTGCTGTCATTTTACTATACATATTTTCTTTTTTTTTTTTACTTTTTTTTATTGATTATGCCATTACATGTGCTCTATTCCCCCCTCCATTCCCCTCCACCCTGCACCGCCCCACCCCCACCATTCCCCCCTTTAGTTTATGACCATGTGTCTCAAGTTCTTTAGATTCTATATTTCCCATACTATTCTTGCCCTCCCCCTATCTATTTTCTACCTACCATCTATGCTACTATACATGTTTTCTATCTTCTTTTAAGAACCTACATCCAAGATTGCTCTATCCAGCAAAGCTTTTCTTTAGAATGGAAGAGCAGATAAAGTGCTTCCCAGAAAAGGTCAAGTTAGAGGTGTTCACCATCACCAAACCCGTATTATATGAAATGTTAAGGAGACTTATCTATACTATGTATTTTTAAAGTAATTGAAATTATTTGTTACACTAGACATAGGGGAGAGAGAGAGAAGGAGAAAAAGAAAAGAAAGAGGAGAAGGAAAGAAAGAAATGAAGGAAGAGTAGAGGGGAGAGGGAGGAGATTGACAGGGGAAAAAGCAGGCAGAAAAAAGAGGGGGAAGAAGGGAGACCAAGATGTTAAGATGCTAGTCTCATTCACTTATCCTCAAAGACATAATTAAACTTTCTCCAAAACCTACTCTAGTAATATTTGAAAAGCAAAAGCCCTTTGAAACTTTCATGCCTTTTAAGACTTACTGTCTCATACCTTTATCTGGCTCATTGCTCCAAGTTCTCTTGGTTGCTGTCCTACATAAATGAGATCTTTCATCAGTTTCCACCAGAAATCAGCTTCCTTTGAAATTTGTGTACAACTATTGAACACTTTGGAAGGGACTTAAGGTGGCATTCACATTGTGCAACTCGAGTAGTCCACAGTCTCACCGGCTCACTTCACCGAACCCTCTCTTTCCTCTCCTTTATTCCCATCTTTCTTGATAACAAAATAATTCAGGACAATTAAAACCCCCTTTTCTTGTGTTATGAAAAATAATTATTCTCATTTTCAAGTATTGTACAGGCCTACAAGCTAACTCTATACACATGTAAAGAATTTTCCTCTTCCTAAGAATAATTCTTGGCCAGTTACTAATGTATTAATAAATACAGTTAATGTACATATTGAAGGAAGGAAGGAAGGAAGGAAGGAAGGAAGGAAGGAAGGAAGGAAGGAAGGAAGGAAGGAAGGAAGGAAGGAAGGAAACGAGAGAGGCAAGTGCTAATCAGAGAACAATACTGAGAAAAAAATATATATATGAAGTACTGAAGAAATCAAGACGTAGAATTTTAGAGCAGTTAATCATGGCTGGGTTCTAATATTGACCTCACCTGCTTACTAGCTTTGCAACCTGGAACATATCATTGAACTTTCCTATGTTTCTGTTTCCTCAACTATGAAACTGGGACACTAATTATAGCATTCAGCTCATTGTTTATTATGAGTCTCAAGTGAGATAATGCATAAAGTACTCAAAACATAACCTAGCTCTCAGCAAGTCACAGATAACAGACATCATTATTGTCACAAGTGTTATAATTATACAAATCGTGTTAGAATGACAAGAAATCCCTAAAGACAGTGGAGGCTGTAAACATTATTCATTAAAACACTAATTTAGTCAATGTTATATATTAATCTGATTTATTAAATAACTGCTAAAAAGAGCATATCTGCCAATATCCCCCCAAACATACAAACACACACATGATTTTCAACTAAACTCAACCTAACGTGACTGTCTTGCTATATCCATCCTCAAAAATCTTAATCATGGAAGAGTGGATGAAAAACACTTCCATGGTGGAACTGTGACCAGGAATGAAGAAAAACAAAATGGCGAGCGTGTCTTCTCTTCACCCAAATCTTTAAAAACTCCAGTTTACAAACCATTGTCTAGGTGGAGAGAAGACATACTTGCCAGCAAATTAAACCTTCCAAGACTGAATATTTTCAAAGACCTCAGATGTGGACAAAAGGCTGACACACTGCAGATGACTAGCGGACTCTGTCTGCCCTTGAGGAAGACTATTGGCTTTAGTGCGCTACTTGAGTTGTAGCCAAGTGGTGTTTGTTTTTGAGATCTCATTGTACGACTTTCAGAAGTTCTTGGACTGTATCAAACAAAAAACATGGTATGTAATGCCATCTTATTCTTTGGGATACAGTGATATGGATGCCTATCATAGCTGATTTGGGTTCCTTCCTCTTCTCACAGTGAACTTTGTGGGTTTTATGTGGCTTAGACCCACCCTCATTCTCAGCTTTTCATTTTTAATACTTATGAGTGAGTCAGAGAAGCTTTAAAATCATGACCTATCCACTGAACTCTAAGACTTTCATTCTCTCCTAGAGCACTCTTTAGTCACAAATTTAAAGGGTGAATTTGGGTGTGTATTTAATTAGAACTTATGGCAATATCATCAAGAAAATAAAAAGCAATATTCTTTTGAATTTTCTTTTGTGTAGATAAAAATTGCAGCCTTTTCATTTCTCTTAGATGTTATTTTCAAGATAAAAGCACTGAATTTCGAAGCACTTCTATTGTCAGCTCTCTGGCATGTAACCCTTTCTCTTGAAAAATAAGAAAGTCAGAAATGTGCGTAGATGCTTCTTAGCTGGAATCTGTGGCTGTGGCACTGCACCTTCTCTTTTAAATATCAGTTTAGACAGCCAGATTTTGCCTCATTTGTATTCCCTGCACATCTCTCCATTTTTGTCTACCTTAGGTCTTTTAAATTTAGCTTCAAGAAAAGTGCTGTTTTATAGAATCAAGTCCCCTTATCTCTGTCCCAAAAGAATTGTGTGCAAAATTTGTTTTCCTTATGTTGCAATTTAAAACACACAAGAAACTGTGTTGAATACCATGACTCCAACTCTCACCACTCTATTAAGGTATCCTAAACACATTTTTATACAGGGTATAACAAAGTGATGCTAAAGCTTTCTTCACTTCCAGCACAGCCTACCAGAATTCTGGCTTCTAAAACTAAGGAAGTATTTACTTGTAATACTCTGCAGGCTAAAGGGTTATAAAAATCATATACATATTTATGACATTTTGTTCACAGTAGGCATTCAATAATAATTTAACATATGTGAGGTAAATGAATGAAATTACTATAATGCTAAACAATCCCCGTGTACTCAATTAGTCTGCTTAAAATAAGGTATTATTTTTTTATTTAGTTATTTTCCTCTAAAAGTAAAAAATTTGAATTGGACCCCTATGGCGTTCTTCTCAGAAAAACTTGGGTATTTTTTAATAAATTTATAATAATCTGCCATTAAATTTCATGAGTCAAATTTTCCTACTTAGGATACTGGTTCTGTGAATAAAAAAGTATCCAAATGACAAGGTGCCTGATTTTTTAAAAATATTTTCAGACAAAATAACCTACCCTAAATAGATATTCATTGATCTAGCTTGGTTGTTGAATTTATATATTAAACCAAATTGATTAATTTTCAAAAATTCTACTCAGGAGTTATATGTCTTATAAACCATCTGAGGAATTTCAAGTATGAAAAATATTCCTTGATGTTTCTTTGATACACCATTAAATTATTCTTGGTAATTGATAACAGAGGAAAATACAGAAAGAATAATTAAATATATTAATTTGAAAGGTACATAAGTTTAAAATCACAAAGTAAAAACAAACCTTATATTTTTAACTAGTCACCTGTAGAAATGTTTTTGGCACCCAGAAGTGTCAGTGACTAGAAGAAACATATAAATCCTTCAGAAATTAAAAATTGAGAGGGCCCTAGTGGTGTGGCTCAGTGGATTGAGCACTGGTCTGTGACCAAAGGGTAACAGGTTTGATTCCAAGTCAAAGCACATGCCTGGGTTGCAGGCCAGGTCTCCAGGTAGGGACATACAAGAGACAACCACACATTGATATTTCTCTCTCTGTGTGTCTCCCTCCTTTCCCCCTCTCTAAAAATAAATAAATAAAATATTTCTTAAAATTGGCAGGATATTTTTAAATCTTTTTAGATATCATAAAAAGGGGCATCTTTTGAGGAATTTAGTGCTTCTCCCCTCATAACTTCTAAAATAACTAGAATCTTTCCAAAAAACAGTAGCATGTAAACTTTACAGATTTTGCCCAAGATAATTTAAAAAATAAAAAAATTGTTTTCTGGATATTTTTTAGAAAATTCATTTAGTCAACGTGTGGCATACCTACAATTAATAAACATAGTTTAGGTGTGGTTCTCTGGAAGATTTTAAACATTGTTTTCCCAGTATTGGTCTTGAAACACTTTTAGGAATTGTTGACTGGGTTCACGAATTTCAAATACTTCTTTTTAATAGTAATTTTTTAAACAATTTGGTTACATTTATTCCTAGGTATTTTTCCTTTTGAAGCAATTATAAATGGGATTGTTTTCTTAATGTCCCTTTCTGTTAGTTCATTGTTGGTGTATAAAAATGCAACTGATTCCTGGATATTAATTTTGTATGCTGGTACACTGCTGAATTCACTAGTCAGTTCTAGTACTTTCTTGGTGGAATCTTTGGGAAACTTTATGTACAATATCATGTCATCTGCAATAATGAGTCTTACTTCTTCTTTTCCGATTTGGATGTCTTCTATTTCTTCTTCTTGTCTGATTGCTCTAGCTAGGAATACCAATACTATGTTGAATAAGAGAGGTGAGAGCAAACATCCCTCTCTTGTTCGAGATCTTAAGGGGAATGCTTGTAGTTTTTGCCCATTGAGTATGATGCTGGCAGTGGCTTTGTCATAGATGGCCTTTATGGTGTTTAGGTATGTTCCCTCTAGTCCCACTTTGTTGAGAATTTTTATTATAAATGGGTGCTGGATTTTATCAAATGATTTTTCTGCATTTAATGATATGACCATCTCTTTTATTTTATGTGAGAATCACATTTATGTATTTACAAATGCTGTACCAACCTTGTGTTCTGAGAATAAATCCCACTTGATCATGGTGTATGATCTTTTTAATGTATTGCTACATTTGGCTTGCTGATATTCTCACTGAGGATTTTAGCATCTATGTTCATCAGGGATATTGGCCTGTAATTTTCCTTCTTTGTAGTATCTTTAACTGGTTTTGGAATTAAAATCATGTTGGCCTTGTAAAACGAGCTTCACGGCTTTCCCTCCTTTGAATTTTTTGAAATAGCGCAAGAAAGAAATATGTTAGTTCTTCCTGGAATGTTCAGTAAACAGGAGGAAATAAGGAGATATTGGTCAAAGAAAACAAAGTTTCAGTTATGCAGGATGAATAAGTAATGGAGATGTAATGTACAACATAGTGAGATAGTTAGCAGTACTGTATACTTGAAAATTGCTAAAAATAGATGTTAAATGTTTATACCACACACACACACACACACACACACACACACACACACATAAAGAATGCTGTAACTATGTAAGGAAATGGATGTCAATTGGTCTGACTCTGATCATTTCACAATGTATATGGTATACATAAATCAGAACATCAAATTTATACCTACAAAAAAGAAAGAACAGCTAACACCTTGAATGAACCATATTTTAATTATACAGTTGAATTCTGTTATTAAAATTTAAGTTATAAAACTACAAAGTTACAGATACATTTTGACTTTGGGGTTGAACACCAATTATTCCTCTCCAAACACTGATTAATTGTTTAGTTAAGACTAGTCCCTGGTTTTGTTTTGACTCTCTCTTTCCCTGTTAGCATAGGTGAAGACCTATGCTATCTTCTGCTTATAGTGCTTTCTCTCCCCTACACCAGCCTGTGTCAGAATGATATTTTCCTTATAACTGAGTTAATTTGCATATTTCAGAACTATCCCCAATTTTCATAATTGTTTAAAAACTTTATCCATTGTTTTTAAAACAAGTTGTACAGATGCAAAAAAAAAAAAGAGAGAGAGAGAGATTTACCTCTCTCACACCCTCTTAGCTGCTTGTAACTGCACCAGACAGTTTCTGTTATTGCACCTCAAATAGTGAATGGGGGTAGAGATGTTTCTATACACTACTCTGGACTCTCTTCCATCATTTCCACTTTGATTACTTCATGATCTGCAGCATCCCATTTGTCTGTTATAGGTCCCTTAATGCTGGGCTTCTGTTTATGTAGAGTTATATTTTGGAAGGGAAAAGGAGAATAAGCATCTCATTCATCTGCAAAGGACAGAACAACATCATGGCTTTCAGATTATTTATTAAATTTGAATGAACACTAGTTTAGAGTTTTTAAATGAAGATAACACCCTGTCAACCATTTTGACACTATGTCTAGAATTCCAATTTTCACTGCTACTCTTTCTTATTAGACCAACTCTTCAAGTTCAGTTATGACACAGACCTCCACCAGGTCACCTGCCATGATTGGTCCAGTAAAGGAGGTGGCACTTGTTTACACAGTCTAGTCTGTTTATACAGTACATCTATCATTCTCTATGTGTTTCTTATTTTTCTAAGTAAAACATATTTATAAGTTGTTTGAAGGATAAAATCATGTCTTGTACCTGTTTTATATATTTCAATCACGTATCTAAGACAGTGTGAAGCAAAAAATAGCACTCGATACGCAATTTCTGAGTTTTAAACATTTTTGACAGATGATCTAGTATTATCAAAACTCAACCTTTGGCTGATGGACACCCAAAGTAAAGGTAATCCCCTCACTTATCTTTTCCAATCACAGAAGCAGTATCTAGAACAGAACTGCAGATGAGAAGATCCACCATTCTGTACATTTATTTGCCCATCACTGAACTTATGTATATACCTAAAAATAGTCTTCAACAAAAATTACTTTCCAATTATTAGAGATAAGTTTTTTTAATCTAGAAATGAAACTGGGTAATTAGAGAACATACTGTGGACAAGTCAATGTAAAAGTTGAACACATTGTCCTCAATGACTTCTTGCAATATCTACATTTTTTAAAAAAAGACTTGTAAAAGTGAAAGGAGATATTAAACCCCAGACTAATTGAATTCAATAAAATTTTATACTGTTGCTTCAAACATTGGTCTTATGGAGGACAGAAGGTCTCCATGACAACTTATCATAACTGATAAGAAGATAGTGTGATTAAACCACTAGGGGCTACAAGACAGGATGTTATCTAGAATTCTCTTCAGGGCTACCATGAGATTATGATGCTAATAAGGCACATAATGTTTCTATCACCTGTGTGTTGAGAAATGAATTCCTTCAGTGATCTCTCTCAAATGCAGGCATGGCCTGAAGTAGTAAAGGACTGGGTATAGGCAAACCTAGACCATCAAAGAAGAAAGGATACCTAGAGCTGATGTTAATCTAGATTCACCAGTCAACCAAACTTATTACAGAAATTGAAGCCAAAGAACCATTTTTCTTTTTTTCCACTTTTATGTATTTATTTTTATCTTATGATGCCTTACTTCTGGATATTTGTTTTGACCCTATGGTCTTTATAGTTGGGTTTATATTTGACATGAAAGCTTTTGGCCCGAGAATGGCCCCTCTAGGGTTTTAGCTAAAGTTAACCGCCTTGTGTCTTCCCATTTTGTCTGATATAAGCCAGGCTATGTGACCTCAGTTGAGACTAGCCAAACATACAGAGCCCCATATAGGTACTCCCATTACCTTTGAGACTATGTAGGGGAAATTCAAAAGCCAAGAATTTGGTCTACATGAAAAAAAAAAGAATTTGGGTGAAATGTCATGGTTAAACAAGGCAATAGATATCACTTTGAGATTAAACAATGTGAATAACCAAGAAGCAGTCAAAGTTTACTGGAAGAAGACCTAGCAGCAAAAAGACTAACTTCTTAGGAAGACAGATGAACAAACTTACCATGTAAAGCCAAGACAAGAAGCCATCAGTCAAAATATACCAAACTAAAAAGGAATAGTGCTGACATACTTGTTGATAGTGTTGATAGTATAGACTTGGATATTCTACTTGGAGGGTCGGGCAACAAGAAAAAGTTCATAGTAGCATACTCATGGAACTACAACTATAATCAAAGCTACGGGCAGGTGATCCCTTCCAATCAGTGTCCTTACCCCCATTAAATTACTGATCAGTGACTCTGCCAAGCACAAGGTAAGTGACTCAAGGACAGGCCACATGACTTGGGGCCTCTACTCCCATTTCCAATGCTGCAGTCAACCAAGAGGTAAATATGCCACTCTTTCAGAGACCACATTAGCAAGTCAGTGGTGGACTCATTTTACAATTTATTAGTATGTTTTAATTATTCTAACTGCATAATAAGTGATTGCTGAACAAAAATATGATTAGTGGACATATGAGGTTATCATGGTTTAAACAGTGCTGTTATTATCTCTGATAAAGAGTTTTCAGTCGGCCTGAAATGAAACACACACGCGTGCACACACGCACACACACACACTTCCCTTGGGCTGAGATTTTTTCACTTTATTTCTTTGCTCCTATGTATATTTTCATCTATCTTCATCTGGGCATTTATGAAATGACTGCTCACAGATTCGGTTCGATGCAGATGGGGTTAGAGGAGTGCAGTATGTGCTACTCTGAGACACTGAGCACCAAGAAGACTGAGACTCATGCAATTGTGATATTTTAATGAGCAACTTCTGGCCCTAAACATTTGCTTCAACTCCAAGTATTCCAAGCATCTTCTCATTAACAATAGAAGGCTCTACAGTAGATTAATGGGGAATCAAGGAGGCTTGATTCCTGAGGATCTCAGGATAATCCTGATGCTTTTTTCTTCATTAGGTCAGACCTAATATAGGTCTGAATTCAAGTGGAAGAGAGTCTTCTTTTGCAAACATTAAGCCAATGTAGTGTGGCCCATGGACAATAATTACAACTGTTTTCAGTCCCAGTTGTAATAGGCCAACTAAAGAAGTACTAAGGGAGACAAGTAAGAAATCAGATTGGATTAATTTAGAATACAAAACAATTAAGTACATAGCATTCACAATCATAGATAGGAGTCTAGTCTGACTTACAAGAAATTTAATTAACAAAGTAGAATATAGAGGACCCATGAGGCAATTTTAAAAAACCATGTGGAAATGTGCATATAAACATTCAGTACTAAGTAAAATAACTCTGATCAGTGTCTTCCAGGGTTACAAATAAAAATTTTGAGGTGGACAGAGAAAAAAAAACGAACTTTTTAAATCCTAGAGAAATTTGTGGTAACATTTGAATCAGCTAGAAAACCTATTTTCCCTTGACAAAGGATGAATCCTTCTTAATAACAGTTGAGTCTAAGTCTACTGACCAAGATTTGTTCAGCTATGGGAAAAGCTGCAGAAAATATCGTAGCGGGCATCAAAGAAAACAGACTTGTGAGTTTATATTTCTCTGAGGGACTTACTATCCTTCCTTTGGCAAATAAATAAACCCTCTATCTGAAAATAACTTTTAAATGATTTAAAATTCAATATCATCAAAAATATATATTGTGTGGGCAGTAATGTGAATTCAGCTCAATTCAACAAATATCTCGGAATTTCA
Organism: Artibeus jamaicensis; assembly: GCF_021234435.1. Classification (NCBI taxonomy): domain Eukaryota; kingdom Metazoa; phylum Chordata; class Mammalia; order Chiroptera; family Phyllostomidae; genus Artibeus; species Artibeus jamaicensis. The sequence goes on from NW_026521883.1 coordinate 24,137,792, forward strand.
TTGTGTACAAAGCATGTCGTATGTGGAAGAATAGTAGACATACACAAGTATATGTCATTTTAAGACTGTATTTTTTTAGTTTTCTCATGGACCTGAAGCATGTATTTTTCAATACATGCATATGCTCACTGTTTAATTAGTTTAATTGTATGCATGCTAATGGGGATAAATTTAACCTGAAAGAAAATTGTCTATTTCTTGAACAGTTCATTGTTAAACTGAGAGCCATAGTTTCTCCTAAATTTCAAAGGTAAAAATTAAATACATAGCTTCAAAAACATAAAATGTTCAAAAAAAGAAATAAAGTGGAGAAATAAGTAAATGTTGGAAAAATTAAGGTTCATTTGGATTTTTTTATTTGAAAAGGTATGTTTTTACAGTTGGTAGAAAGAGGATTAAAACTGGCATGTCACCCTTAACTTTTCTCAAAATAAGTGAATTAGTATTCCACCTATTGAGAAGAATAAGAAAATGTGAAGTTTAAAGCATTTAGTTTATTAAAAGTCACTGATACAGAGGATTTTGTCACAATAAGTGTAAGTATATGATGATGAACTATCTGAAAGTTACTTATAATTTGAAGTTTGACAAATGAGTTTAATCTGACCTATCTTATATAATTGAATTTTGTATTTCAAATCTAATAAATGTGAGCTTTTTGCAGATATGCTTTCAGTAAATAAAAATTAAATTTAAATTTTTATAAGGTAAAATTGAATGTAATTTAGATTTTAGAAATTCAAATTGGAAATTTTTATTCTAGAATTCATTTTTTTGATGATGTTAATTATAAGAACAGAAATAATATAAACTGGCTCTTACCCTCTGATATTATTCCATTCTAATTAATGAGAAAGAGCTACCCACCTTTTGAAAGGTAATGAGCCTGCAATAATGCACTTCTCTCCTTTGTCATTGAATGCAGTCATAGTAGATTATAAATTAGGGAAAAATACATAAAGCATCAGCCCATGAGGAAGGGCAAGGACCTTTGTACTCTGAAAACGTTAAGCTCATGGGAAAATATTTAAACTTGGAAATTATATGTGTTTGGCTACTTTGTTTAGATTCAAAAATAGATGGAGCTTTTTATTGATGCCTTAAAAGTAATTTTAACAGCCGTGAAAACGTCTGGGAGTAAATTTAAGAACAAAGAAACTAAAACCACTGTACAAGACAGGTGGAGTTTGGAATTACTCAGATGCTATCTGAATAGTTGCCAAGGGACTTTGATGGATTATTTGAAATGCACAGTTCATTGACTTTTGGCAATTGTTTATGCATGAGTAATCACCACCTAAATACTCCAAAGGCTCCCTCTTGCCCTTTCCAGTCACTTTTCTACATTCCCCTAGGACCAGCACATTCTAACTTCTATTGTGGACTATTCTGCTTTTTCTAACACTTCATGTAAATAAATCACATAGTTTGAATTCTTTTGTTTTTATCTTTGTGGCTTCTTTCACTCCACATGATTTGTGGTTCATCCTTGCTGTTGAGTACTTGAGTAATTTGTTCCTTTTTTCTGAATATACCACAGTTTGTTTATCAGCATTCCTGTTTATAAAAATTTGAATTGTTTCCAGCTTTTTGTTATTACAAATGAACATTCATGTTCAAATCTTTCTGCGAATGGTATGTTTGCATTTCTGTTGGGGAAGTACCCAATTGCTGGGCCATAGAGCAAATATATTTTAGCTTTATAATATACTACCAAACAATCTGCCTGCTTTTCTATTTATTATTTACATTGTCAGTAATGATTTAATGATTTTAACAATTAGTTTATAAGCAACTTACTTTAATAAAAAAATTCTACATGGTTGGGCATGTTTTACTATATCTTAAAAATTGGTAAAGAGAATTAGAAGCCTACTGCAGTAGCAGAATAGTGGCCCCCTAAAGATGTTCACATCCTAATCCCAGGTACTCCCTAACACCTATAAATGTGGCATGTTGCATGGCAAAGGGGAATTCAGGTTACCGATAGAATTAAGGTTGTTAATCAACTGATCTGAGATGGAAAGATTATTCTGGATTATCCAGATGAGCCCAGTGTAATCACAGGGGTCCTTATAAGTTGAAGAGGCAGACAAAAAGGGAGGACCAGAGAGATGACATGAGAAACATGCTCCCGATCTTGCTGGTTTTGAAGATGGAGGACTGTGGCTATAAGTCAAGGAGGGTAGGTGACTTCAGGCCTCTATTTAGAAGGTGACTTCCATTTAAAAAAGCAAGGAAATAAAATATTTGTTAGAGCTGGTCTAGAGCTTCCAGTAGAAACATAGCTTTGCCCACCCTCTGATTTTATCTTGAGATCAATAGAACTGCAACATAATAAATTTGTATTGTTTTAAGCCATTAAGTCTGTAATAACTTCAAACAGCAACAATAAGAAACTAATACATCTATGATAAAAACCAAAAGAATTAAAAACATCATTTTGAATCTTTGAATTGACATTAGGACCCCAAATAGTGATTATTTTGTACTGTTCTGGTAGATTGACCATGTATTTTCATTTTCTTGGCTCCCCATACCTACTTATGGTATAAATTTTACTTTATTTGAAGGATGTTCTCTATGTCTGTTGGTAGGGAAAAATGCAATTTTGGACTTTTTGTTGCAAATTAACTTGTTGAATTTAGAATTCTAACTTGAAAGTTATTTCTGTTAACATATTGAACATATAATTCCATTTTTTTCTGAATTCTAATGTTGCTTTGGAGACATCAGCTGTCAATATTTTGTTCTAGAGGTAACTGATCTTTTCACATTAGATGCTTGTAGGATTTTCCCATCTGGGTTTGATGTTTTTTAGTTTCTGTATTGTATATAAGTGGAGATTTTCTCTTATTTATTTTGTCAAATGTGGGGTTTGGGGGAGTTCTTGAATGTAAGTATTGGTATTTCTGATGTACACAGGAAACATCTCAGCTATCCTGTCTGAACATTGCCTTTCTTCCTTTTCTTTCTTTCTTTCTTTCTTTCTTTCTTTCTTTCTTTCTTTCTTTCTTTCTTTCTTTCTTTCTTTCTTTCTTTCTTTCCCTTTCTTCCTTCTCTTTCTTTTTTCCTTTCTTCTTTTCTTCCTTCTTTCCTTTCATGTTATTTCAGGAGGGATTATGATTACGTGTACTGAGGCTCCTCAGTTGATCCTCTTCATATCTTAACTTCTTTTTATACTCTTGCTTTTTTTTTCTGTCTTATCCTAGTTCTGAAGATTTTTCTCTAGGACTCTACCCTGAAAGAGCTTTTATAGTCTCTCAATGTTACATTAAATCAATTATTCTAGAGCTTCATTTTTTGAACCTCAAAAAATAGTTTTCTCTCAAGGCTCTCATTTCAATTTGGGGTTTTAAGGACCTCATTTGAAAGTCATAAGATGAACATTTACTTCTTCTTTCTCCATGTATACTTATAACAAAAATTGTTCCTGGGACAACTCATACTTCTGACAAAATAAGGGGAATTTATGCAAAAAAAGTATAAGAATCAAAGGCAAAGAAAAAATTCAGGTATTATACTGGCATCTCTCTTCTATCCAGTTCTTTCATTTATCAGGTATATGTGTATTGTGTTGAGTATTTCTTATGTCCCAAGCTCTGTCTTGATACTAGAGGTAACATTAAACTAGGTATGCTTTCTTATTTAATGGGGTTTATGATCTTTGGGGGAAATTAGAGACTACATAAGAAAGCAGTATCTATGACTTTTTCCCTATTACAAATGAGAACTCAGGTTAGTGAATGTGCTGACTGATCCTTGACCTTGTGTTTAATGGAGCATATTTTTTTACCCTCCCCAGTTTTGCACTTGCAATATATTATTTTTTTAAATGGGTTCTAGAATTGGACTACCTGAGTACCAATGTCAGCTCTAACAATTAACAACTATGTGACTTTGGGCTGGTTACATTACACCTCCAAGAATTTGATTCTTCACTTATGTAATAAGAAAGTAATGGTACATTCCTCTAAGGGTGATTAGGAGGATAAAATGAGTTAATATACATAAAAATACTCAATAAATGTAAGTATGTGTCACCACGGTCCAACAAAACAAGGCCCTATTTCTCCCATAGTTCAAACTCACTTTGAGATGTTGCTTCTCTTTAAAGAAGTTCTTCTCTGTATTAAAATATAAAAGTGACTTTTAAGAAGCTGCTGGACTAGCTCTGAATGGCAAGGCATAGGCATTCACTCTTATTATAGCTATTGCTGCAGAGAGGGGCCACGAATCCCTACAATTTACGCAGCTTTTCAGAATTTCTTTTATGTCCAGCACCATTCCTATTGAAAAAAGAAGTTGTATATTAGCTGCCCACATATTTCATATTTTGGCCCAAAATACATAATTGGTATGTATTCAACATGTGGTGTATATCACTTTTAAAACTGATGATTCCTAAGAACACATTTTAGTGTCGACGTCATCCCCTTTTCTTAACCCCTTCTCTTTCCATTCCCTTGAACATCATTTTTTCTTACTTCTATTATTTTTGATTAGTTTGACGTTTGGGAATGTTTACTCAAAAGTACCCTTTTTGTTTAGGAACATTTTATAAATTGACATCAATCAGCCAAAGCACCATTCTAAAATTGGGAATGGTGTTAGCCAAGTATAAGAGAAATGGAGAAATAATTGACAGCTGAAGCCTATGACAGACTTCATCTCTGCTGAGATCAGTGAAGTTGAAATTTAAAAGAAATGGGCATAGAATATACAGTATCACATCTGATTTGTGCACGGTTTTACATATGATGTACTAATTGTTATGATTTCCTTGGAAAGAAGGCCATGAGTCTCTCATATACAACTTCATTGGTTCAGGGCCCTTAGGGTATGTCATGTTACTGGTAATACACTGGGACTGAGGCACTAATGAAGTTTAATAAAGGACAGAAGTGAGACAAAAATAAAAGCCCAAATCTGAAGAGGCATGCTACACCCTTATTTTAAACATGTTCCATGTAACTAAAGGAAAAACATAAACATATATTTCCGCAGAAATTGCCTAAGAGCAATTAAGGTTAAGTATTATTATAATTATTTTTAATAATTTAAGGAGAAGTGAGAAAGAATAGCTGAGGGATTAACTGCCGTTTTAAGATAACATAGGGAAGGAAGAACATAAATGTCGCGTCTGCTGCCCAGAAAACTGAGTTGTTTTTAAGTAATGTGCAAACTTAAGAAAAATTATCCTGGACAATTGGAAGCCACTGTTTGTTCCAGTAATTTTGTCCAGTTTTGAATCAATTAGCACTGAGTCTGCATTTAATGGCAAATTCTAGGACTCACTCCTCTCTTAAATATGTCTTTTAAATAGTTTTATTTATCTGGTTATTTATTAAATTATGTTGTTTATATTCATTTTCAAGGCTATGGTAAGTTTTTAGACCATCTGATCTGAATATATATATATATATATATATATATATATATACACACACACACATATATATATATACATACATACATACATACAAGCATATTTTTTTCTGTCTAGGCTACAGGATATGTTTTAGCTTCAGACTGAAGTATATCCTTATGTACTCAAATGCTAATGTACTAAGGCTGCCACCTTCTGCAACAGTAGAATTGACCAAATCTGTTTTCTCTTACACACATTCTGGGGGTATGTCATGACTATGACACTCAAGTAAATAACTGTATTCCATCTTTTGATGCTTTCCTACGGAGCTGATATTTCAGGTTAGGTTCCCTGGGAGGAGAGACTAAGAGAGAGAAATTTACTGAAGAACACTCTGAAGGTCAATACCATTGTGGGAGTACTGGAAGCAGGAATGGACAGAAGGAGAAGTTGAACTGCAATGTGGATGTGACCAAGGCCTCAGCAATTATTATGAGGGTCCTGAAGCTAGGTTGATACTTCCGATTAGTTTTAGCAAAGGTCAACTCAACCAATCATTTGGTACTCTGTATTAACCCTTAAGGCTTCAGTGAGGTGTCTGTCTTCTGCTCAGTTCAACTAATATGTCTCAATTGAGAGTTATGGGCCACCACCCATGCCCAGCAACTGGGCAATGAAATCTTCAGCTGGAGGCCAAAGTTGGTGCCCTACAAGCTTATTACATTTGTCCCTCAAAGACTTCACCTGTCTGCTTTTGAATCCCTTCTGCTCTATAAGCTTTCACCCACTTTCTAACTTTCTTCCCTATGTCCTGGCCTAAAGGACTTCCAAACTTTTCTGTGAGGTCTCCACATTTCACTGAGGTTCTGCTCCATGGGCCATTGCCTTTTAAAACATTAAAGCAAACTAAAAAGTTTTTGCACAGCAAAGAAAACCATCAACAAAAATAAAAAGACAACCCCACTAAGTGGGAGAACATATTTGTCCATATATCTGATAGGGGTTAATATTCAAAATTTATAAAAAAAACTTATAAAACTCAACACCAAAAAAGTTAAATAAATAAATAAATAAAAGCAATCCAATTTTTAAAAAATGGTCAATGAACCTGAATAGACACTTCTCCAAAAAGGACATACATACAGATGGCCAATAGACATATAAAAATGCTTAACATTATTATCAATCAGAGAAATGCAAATTAAAACCACAATGAAATATCACCTCACACCTGTCTGAAAGGCTGTCATCAATAAATCAACAAGTGTTGTTTAAAACAAGTGTTGGCAAGGATGTAGAGAAAAGGGTACCCTTGTGCACTGTTGGTTGGAATGCAGACTGCACTCAATGTGCAAAGCAGTATAGAGTTACCTAAAAATTAAAAATAGAACTGCCTTATGACCCAGAAATTCCATTTCTGGGAATTTATCCAAAGAAATACAAAATAATGATTCAAAAGAATATATGCGCCCTATGTTCATTGCAGTATTATTTGCATTAGCCAAGATTTGGAAGCAAGCCAAGTGTCTGTCAGTACATGAGTAGATTAAAAAAGCTGTGGTACCTGGGTACAAGAAGAAGGAAATCCCACCCTTTGTGACAGCATGGATGGACCTGGAGAGCATTATGCTATATGAAATAAGCCAAGCACAGAAAGACAAGTATCGTAACAAAATGAACTGACAAGCAAATAAAAGACAGACTTATAGATAGCAGTCTGGCAGCTGTCTTGGTGGGTATTGGTGAGGAGGGTGGAGGACTTGAGCAAAGCAGAAAGCAACTCATGGACACAGACAACAGTGTGATGATTAATGGAGGGAGAAGGGGCTAGGGGTGATGGAGGAGGGTATGAAGGGATAAACAGTGATGGACAGAGATTTGGGGGAGTGAACACACAATACAGTGGTCAGATGATATGTTGTAAAATGGTGCACCTAAGACCTGTATAATTTTAACTATTATGACTCCAAAAAAAATAATAAAAAGAAAGAGAGAAAAAAATTAATTAAATAGTTAAGCCCAGAGTGTTGTGACTGGTCATTGATTCAATTTCCAACAGATTTAGGGGTTTCAATAACTTAAGGAAATATGATAAATTTCTAGGAGGATTGGTAGAACTTTTATCTTGTTTTTTACTTATAGTTTGGCTTAAAGACAAATATTTTTCTCTTTAGTATTTTCTCCTCTCTCCATGTCTGAAAATTGGAAAGAAAACACACAATATATATATTCACATTTGCAGCTAGATCCTTTGGGATTGAGAGATAAGGGAGAAAAACATTGGTTGTGGTAACACAGACAAATATCTTTTCTTTTGTATGTGGTCAAATGTTTTAGTTTTATGAGAAATTTTTCTCCTGCCCCCTATAATTGTATATAGAATAATCTACAGATTTTCTGTAGATTCAATTACATGGTCATATGTTTGTTTAGCTGGGAGGAAACTATCACCTATTGGTTTTCTTATTAGGCATTTCCAAATACATTAAGTCATTTTATTTTATCTTTATAACATCTTTGCAGTATAAATATTACTGTATTTAATTTTTTAGGTAAGGATACTGAATCCCACTGGGATAAACTAGGCTGGCAAAGCAAATGGAATTTGAATGTGAGTTCTTACCACCTGACGGCTCTTTTGTGCTCTGAAGACTGCCTTTTTTTTCTTCCCACTTTTAACAAATTTCATTTTTAAAAGGAGTTTTTGATTCACAGCAAAACTAAATGGGAAGTGTGGGGCATTCCTGCCTACACACGTGTATGACCTTCCCTATTATCAACATTCTCATCAGAGCAGTACATTTGCTATAGCTCATTAATTCACATTGACACATTATAATCATTTAAAGTTTATAGTTTACATTACAATTCACTCTAGCTGTTGGACATTCAATGCATTTGGACAAATTTATAATGACAAGACATAGCCACCATTATTGTATCATGGAGAGCAGTTTCACTGCCCTAAAATTCTCTGTGCTCCTCCTGTTCATCCCTCTCTCCTTCCTTTTTTAAACATATATTTTATTGATTATGCTATGACAGTTGTCCAATTTTTTCCCCTTTATTTCCCTCTAACCTGTACCCACTCCCACCATTATTCCCCCACCTTAGTCCATGTCCATGGGTCATACATATAAGTTCTTTGGCTTCTCCATTTCCCATACTATTCTTAACCTTTCCCTGTCTACTGTGTACCTACCATTTATGCTTCTTATTCTCTGTACCTTTTCCCCCATTCTCCCACCCCCCCCACTGATAAGCCTCCATATGATCTTTATTTATTTGAATCTGTCCCTGTTCTAGGCGTTTGCTTAGTTCATTTTCCTTTTTTTTCTTTTTGTTTGTTTGTTTTAGGTTTGGTTGCTGACAGTTGTGAATTTGTCATTTTACTAGGCGTATTTTTATCTTCTTTTTTTAGATAAGTCCCTTTAAAATTTCATATAATAAGGATTTGGTGATGATGAACTCCTTCAACTTGACCTTATCCGGGAATCATTTTATCTGCCCTTCCATTCTAAATTATAGCTTTGCTGGATAGAGTCATCTTGGATGTAGTGTCCTTGCCTTTCATGACTTGGAATACTTCTTTCCAGCCCCTTCTTGCTGCAAGGTTTCTTTTGAGAAATGAGCTTAGAATCTTAGGGGAACTTCTTTGTAGGTAATTGTTTTCTTTTCTTGTGCTGCTTTTAAAATTTGCTTTATCTTTAATCTTGGGTAATGTAATTATGATGTGCCTTGGTGTGTGCTTCCTTGGGTCTAATTTCTTTGGGACTCTCTGAGCTTCCTGGACATCCTGGAAGTCTATTCCCTTTGCCAGATTAGGGAAGTTCTCCTTCATTATGTTTTCAAATAAGTTTTTAATTTCTTGCTCTTCCTCTTCTCCTTCTGGCACCCCTATGATTTGGATGTTGGAATTTTTTAAATTGTTCAGTAGGTTCCTAAACTTCCCCTCATTTTTTTGAATTCCTATTTCTTCCTTCTGCTCCAAACCATTGATTTGAGTCCCAGTTTCCTTCCCTCCACTATTGGTTCCCTGTATATTTTCCTGTATTTCACTTTCCATAGCCATCATTTTTCCTCTATTTTGTGACCATACACAACCACTTCTGAGAGCATTCTGATTACCAGTGTTTTGAACCCTGCATCTGATAGGTTGGCTATTTCTTCATTGCTTAGTTGTATTTTTTTCTGGAATTTTGATCTGTTCTTTCATTTGGGCCATATTCTTTTTGTCTTGCATATCTGTTACATAGTTAGGGGTGGAGACTTAGGTATTCACCAGAGCAAGGCATCCCATATGGCTGCATTGTGGCACTGTATGTGGGGGAGGGATCTGAGAGGGAACAGTGCCCCTTGCTCAGATCTTTGCTGATTTTCATTCACTTTCTCCACTACTCACAAGCAAATTGGGCCTTTCTGGTGCCAATTCCCAGGTGGGTGGGTCTCTCCAATGAACTCTTCTATAAGGCTAGGAGTTTCTGCTGCTACCTCAACCCCCACAGGTTTTTTCAGTCAGAGGTTTTGAGGCTTTATTTCCCCATGCTACAACCCTGGGTCATGCAGTCTGTCTTGCTCCCCAGTTGTTCCTCTGAGCTTATCTGCACACAAAGTGGGACCACCTGGTCCTCCAGCTGCCACCATGCCTGGAGTCCTGTCTGTCCTGGATGTCCATCTCTGCCCCACCTACAGGTCTGGATGAATCTTTCTTCTTTAACTCTTTGGTTGTTGGACTTTTATACAGTTTGATTTTCTGGCAGTTCTGGTTGTTTTTTGTTTTTAAATTTGTTGTTGTCCTTCTTTTGGTTGTGTGAGGAGGCAAAGCCTACCTACTCCTCCATCTTGGCTGGAAGTCTACCTTTCCCCTTCCTATTTCCTCACAACTACTTATTTTTTTACTGTCTTTGTAGTTTTGCCTTCTCCAGAATATCATTTGGTTGGAGTCAGACTATATATAGACTTTTTAGATAGGCTTTGTTCACTTAGTAATACGTGTTTAAGTTTCCTTCTTGTATTTTTGTGGCTTGATAACTCACTTATCTTAATGATAAATAATATCTTATTGTTGGGATGTACCACAGTTTATTTATCTGTTTACTTGCAGTGTGACACCTTGGTTGCTTCCTCATTTTGCCAATTAAGAATAAAACTGCTATAAACATCTATGTTCAGGCTCTTGCGTCATCATCAATTTTCAGCTCCTGTGGGTAAACACCAAGGAACAGGATTGCTGGATCATATGGTGAAAGTGTGTTAGTTTTGTAAGAAATTGCCCAACTGTCTCCCAAAGCGGCTATGTCAGTTTGCATTCCCACCAGCAGGGAGCGAGAGTTCCTGTGGGTCCACATCACTTGCCAGCATTTAGTGTTGTCAGGGTTCTGGATTTTGGCCATTCGGGTCCTAAAATGTAAGCTGCATGTGCAGAAGTACAGCAGATATCCAATTAAGATACTGGTTCTTCGGATAGTCCTATTTGCTTCAATTGTTAGCCTTACAGATTAATGGCAGAAAACTACAAAGCCAGCCATTTATATCTTGCACAGTTACTTTGTGAAAGCATTTCTTTGAGAGGACTCAATGAATGAATAATATTTATGTTACTTCTAAATCGTACCTGCTTGGGTTTTCTGAGAATTTATCAAGAAATATTAAATGCACATGAGTTATTGGAAGAAACAGATGCAAAGAATAAAAAAGGAAGGAGCAGGAAAAGCCTAGGAGAGCCTTCAGAGTATGATCAGTTCCGACACCTATAAAAGGAGGAAAAAAAGGAAAAAGGATTGGGTAGGAGGAGCTTCAAATGACAGTGCTGCTCTGGGAAACCTCAGCCAGGTTCATGGGAGATCCTAGATCAAAAGTTGTCTGTTGAAGGAGTGCCGCACTGGGCAGAAATAACCAACAGGTTATTTAACCAGCGGGGGCCTCTGCCCTGCTCAGTCACCGGCAGCCTCATGTGGCCTCAGCGCAAATTCTGTAGTGGAGCCGAAACTGCAGCGGAGCCACTGCCTGCCAATGGGCCCTCTCGCAGGCACCTGAAGAGAGATCTGGGTGGTGCATCCAGACCTGTCAAGCTCTTCATCCCCCTTCCTTTACCACTGGATTTCTTACCTTTTCATTTTAAAATTTTAATTGACTATTGCTATGTAGTCATGTACAAGCATATATAAAATACTCCTAAAATAAACACAGAAGTTGTAAAAATTGTTTTAAAAGGGAGTTTTACTAAAATGAAGGGTTAGAACCTCAGATAACTTAGACTACTTAATGATTTTATAAAATCCTTCTTCCTTTAGACAAAAGACTCAAAGCTTTATTTCAAGCCTTTGGTACATGTTCATTAATTTTGTCTATTTTTTTAGAACCAATCACATTCTGCTACCTTACATTAATTTAGGCTGGTGGATATGAAAGTCCCACCATTTTAATACAGCTCTGATGATTTTTATCTTTGTTTCAATTTTATTGTTTTTTTAAAAACCCTTGTCTTTATTATGAGCACTTTAATTTTCCAATTTCCTACTAACTCTCATAAAATTATATGGGTGAAAACCAATAAAATATTCAAATAATTGCAAAAACTCTGCTCTACCAAGAAAAGTAGTATTATATTCAAGTTTAACTGCTGCCTGGCAGTCAGCACCACCATAAGATTTTTAAATTGCTCATCAATGATTGATGAACAATGAGTCTACATTTAGAACATAAAATGGCATTCAGGAATATTTCTGAACATCATTTATAACTATTTGTCTTTGGTCTGGCTCCCTTAGAAGCAGAGGCTGAGACATGATTCTTATGGAAATGACTTATTTAAAGAGTGCTCTTAGAAGAAGCCTGAAAGGAAGTGAGGAAATTAGGATAGGGCAGGGAGAAGCTAAGTAAAGATATGATTTCAGGTGAAATCATCTAGCTGGAGCCTGAAACCGCAGGGACTCCTGAAAGATAAATGTTTGCACTGTAGCATTTGCCTGCCTTGTGGCAGCAAGAGCTTCTGTTATGGCCACCTCCCACATACTCACATGTTCCACTCAGTCAATAGTTCCTGGCTGTTTCTGGGCGAAGCAGATCCAATCACCCAAGGCAAAGCTTCCAGAGAAAGTTGCAGGTGTGATCTCTGAGCAGTAAAACCCGCCATAGCAGTAAAATGGATTGTGTGTTGCAGGGAGGTTGCAGCAGGAGTGTCTGCCCAACAACGTTCCTTTTAGGAGAGTCGCTGCCAGAATGCTTTCCTGGGTTCAGGTGGACTGCTGTTTGATTTCAGAAACATGGAAGTAGGACCAAGCCAAATACCCAAATATCTGTCCCTGTTACTTCATGTATCTCCTCATTTAACTCACAGGCACTGAATTCCTCAAGCCTTCAATGAAAAAGATTTTGTTATCTCTTTTGGCCAGCTCTCAAGAGTTATTGTGTATTTTCAGTCATTCACTTCATCTCTCTTTCTCTCTCTCTCTCTCTCTCTCTCACACACACACACACACACACACACACACACACCTACCTGAGGGCAAGTGAACAGTATTACATGCACACTTATGTCAATGAAATTGTTTCATTAAGTAAAGTTAGTTACTCTGCTAGGTTCTGAGTGAGTTACAGAGCAAGGAAAAAAGTCTCAAGTCTTAAACCGAGGTTAGGCCGGCCGGCTTTTAGGATTTCTATTCTGTTTCCTGAAAGAAGCATGTGCATTTGCATTCCTCAGTTGACAAAGTGAGAGGTCCTCTAGCCAGGCAGTTACTCATCGTGGAGACCAAGGACAGAAAAAGAAACTGGACAGAAAAGCCTGGAAGGCTGTTGTGCTCTGACTGGACTTTCCATTTCACATGGGAAAAAAAAAAAAAAGGTAAAATCAATGGCTTTGCTCATTGGTTAAAAGTGAATGTTTTAGATAATATGGTGTCACCAAGTCACCAGTTGTATCTTTCTGTTTACTTCCTTTCAGCGTTTGAAATTTAAAAGGGTTGCATGAAAATATTATTAAATGTTTTTTAGCCAGAAAACTTCCATTTCTCCTGCATGGTATGTTCAGGAATAGCTCTCCTCACAAGCTCTTCATATGGGAAAAGGAGATTAGCTTTAGTCAGTCTAGGCCTAGTCAGTGACAAAGTAAATTGATCTATTACCTACCCCCTGAGGAAATTCCTACAGGGCCATCTTGCTCTGGGTTGCCTAAGTGTCTCATCTGTGCCTAAAAACAAGAAGTGTCATTTTTCCCTATTCAAGATGTCACCAGCCCAATTTTCTTTTGCAAAGGATCACAGTTATTAGTCCCTGAAGGTGCTGGCACTTGAGGTTGTGTCTGAGGTGATTAAAATGCCTCGGCACTTTGAGAATTGGTGCCCTTCCATCACTTCTCATCTCCAGCTGCTTCCCTGTCTGACTCTCCTTCTGTCTCTCGTTATGATCCATCATTATCCATTTTAAGATCTATTTAAGCCATGTGAATCGAGGAAAATTGAGAAGCCTAGGAAAATGCATTTCTACAGACATGCACCACTGGTAAAGAAATGGAAACAATGACCCAATCTTAGTCACTTCTCCAATTTTATAAATAGGCTTGTTTTTGTCTTTCAGATTCCTTCTGTTCTTACTAAGACACACTTTTCTCTTTGTCTCAGTTTTTGTCTCTTTCTCTCTCTATCTCACATATACACACAGATGTATACACACTCACATGTACATGCTTAAATATATACATACACATACCCTATATTGGACCCAATCAGCTATTAAAGGCCTCATGCCAGCTGTGGTTTGGGATTGATGCCCTTGCACCATACCACTGCAAAGCTACTTTTGCAGCAGCTAATTAGCTGGGTTTCTAGAATGTATAGTTCCCTGGCAGACCCCAACAGACACCATCTTTGTGGCACACTACTGAACCAAAGAGCTTCATTCTTCTGTTTCACTGAGGGAGGATATGGTATGGTCTCATACATTCTAGCACTTCTAAGAAGCCCCAAATTGGAACTCTCTAAGAATGGGACCCATGAAGATAATACCCAAGTAAAGCATCTGGATTTTCAGTATTTCCTTTACTCTGAATTCAGTGGAGAGTATGATAAAGGATAGAGATAAGGAAGAGTTTTGAGTGTGGTAGGTTTTTCAGGTGCCCCCTTTGTGGTGGATTTTAATCATCTAAGAGACTACCTTTTGGGGGTAGTCTCCACCACAGATAAGAAACTTGGTCATCAGCCTTTATGGAAGTGAAAACTTGAGTTCATCAGGTTTAATTCTGTAGAGTGTAATGAGAAGGCAGTGAATAGCCTACATGTTAGAAACTGAGAAGCATGGTATATTTTACAAAAGTAGCCCAAAAAACAGATAATTAGGGATGTGTGGTCATATAAAGCTATAGACAGGCAAACTGTGAACCCAAAATAAGACAACTGCTCAGTCAGGATATATAAGGGAATAGAGTCTAGCCAAGCTTGTACTTAAGAGAACCACCAACAATGCAATCCTACGTGGAGATCTTTGAGACCTTTTTGAGAGGAAGTGATTTTTAGAAGCTTCTCTTATTCCTATTTCTTTACAGGCCGCTTTTGTCAGGTATGTGGACTTATATTTATGGACACTTGGAGCCACATAAGGGGACTGAAGTCTGTCTTGGATGAAATGCTACTTTTATTTTTTTCAAGATTTTATTTATTTATTTTTAGAGAGAGCAGAAGGGAAGGAGAAAAAGAGGAAAATACCACTGTGTGGTTGCCTCTCGTGTGCCCCCTACTGGGGACCTGGCCTGCAACCCAGGCATGTGCCCTGACTGAGAATCAAACTGGCGACCCTTTGTTTTATAGTCTGACACTCAGTCCACTAACCCGTATCAGTCAGGGCTGAAATGCTCCTTTTAAATGGCTTAAAAGGAAAACACAGTAATGTAAAACCAATAGGAAAGGAAAGAAAAAACACTTTTGGTAGGTTTACCAGTAACCAAGACGAATCCATATATTTTTTTAAAGTTCAGTAATCAAGGCTTGTAATACAAGACAGATGAATAAAGACAGTGAGATCAACTGACCGGAACACTAAATAAATGAATATAAAATATAAAATAAATGATGGCATTTATTCAGCATGGACTTTCTCCCTGACTTATTATTGCAATACAAATGAGAAAGCAAATGCTACTTTGGATGGCTGCTGGCATGAGCCACACTTGGGTAGCTATTTTAGTGAAGAATATTTAGTATGTACGGACTCCAGAGTAGAATTATCACATAAGAAATCCACCCCACACCTGCTTCCCAGGTGTTGCTGGGCTGTAAAAAAGAAATAAACAGCAATGGTCCTTGATCTACAAACCACTAATCCATTGTTCATACCTCAACTGCCCACACGATTTTATAATTAGCAGCCAAGTTAACAGAAACAGAAGTGGGCAGAGAACTGGGTGGGCACAGTTAAGCTTTGAAAACAGAAATAATGGGTGGAAATGTTTGAAGATGATACTTCTGTTTCTGCTACTTGGGGGGTAGCGACCTGAAGGAGAAACTAGAACTTGAACACTTTGGTTTTGTGCCAGTAATCCCTACAGTCTTTGGAACTGTCTCCACGTCACAAACAGAACAGAAAATCTGCTGCACCTTTTCACTTACCCCTTGCAGTGATTCCGAAATCAAATATTAAAATATAAAAAATTACATGGTTTTCTAATGCATTTACCTCATGCAGAGGATTAAAATAATCAGAAATAATCAGCACCGATACATTTCTTCAATCTAGCATTCTGGCTCAGCTGTCCCGTTTTCTTTTTCTCCTTCCAAATCATAATCGCACACACGTACAAATCCATTTTTACCTTAAATAACATAAACAGTAATCATCACCCACCATTATTAAAGAAGATTAGTGGTACCATTAAAGGACATAATCTGCACTGTACTTTCATTCATCAAGCAACATTTATGTGAAGAAAATTTGATGGGTAATTCCACAGCCTGGAAATTATAGAGAATGAGTTTACTGAAATAGCTGCAGAACAGGTAGCAGCCCGTTTTTGTGATTAGCAGCAAACACCTCACCCCAAGTCGGGTGGAACAGCCCTTGGAAGCTCTGCTGTTTCCTGCTTCTCCAGGCACTGGCGTTGCTATGCATGGTCTGATATCCATCTGCCTGCCTTATTGGAGCCACACATGGGACTCGTGCCCGCCTTCCCAGAAAGCACGTAGAAACTCCTAGATGAATTAAAGGGATGGCTATGTTAAAAGGTTCTTCTCATTGCTTGTCAATGATATTTGTGTTCCTTGTTTTGTCCCACTCCTTTTATTAGCATATTACTGATTCTAATCTATTTATCTTCCAAATCACTAATTTTCTGATACTTAATTTGCACAAATACCATCCTTCAGCATGGTGGTAAAAAAGAAAAGAATAAAAAGAATAGGAGAAATATGGTGGAAGTGTTGATAGGAGGCATTGACAAGATGTGGAAAGTCATGAACATGAGTCAAAAGGCGCTAAAACTTTGCACCTGGCTAAGTAGAATAGTAATTACACTGAAACAAGTGACAATTCAGAAGTAAGATTAAGAGACAATGCATGGGTGTTATAATCACGCCTGTATTTTGAAAAGAGAACTCTAGCCAAAGTTTAATAATAGCATGATATTGGTGAAATAGTGTGTGCAAGATGACTAATTAGGAGCCATTTTCATAGTCCAGATATGAGGTTATAAAACCTAGAGTTATATACACAGCAGTGAATATGAATAGAGAAGTGGACTGCCGAGATTTTTGTAGGAGGTAAAACATATTGGGCATGAAAAGATTATATAGGTTAAATCAATAGATTTACCCATGAGGGATATAAAGATCCACTTGGGTGCCATGTCGCTAGTAAGGGGCAGGCAGAGTTTTGGAACAAGGGCATCGGCACCCCTGTCCAATATTAAAGAAAACAAAGACAGATAACTATTTATTTAGCAATTAAAAAGTTACTAATGACTTTGATAATAAAATTTTAATGGATTCGTGGTAGGGGATACCAGATTCTAAGGATTTAAAGAAAATAAACTGAAAGCAATGAGTATAGACTTTTCTTAACTATATTCATTTATTCAAAAAATTTTTACTGAATTCTTATGTGAATCAGGTACCATGATAGGTGCAATACATGTAAGAATATCACACAAATGCTGCCCTGTAGTTTATCAGCCTAAAAGAGTAGCCAATGTTCATTGAGCTCTTACTATATGACAGTTAAGATTATTTCAGACTGTAATCACCCTATGAGGTAACTATTTTCACTCCTAATTTTTTTGCAGTGGATGAAGTGCAAAAGAGGTTAACTTCCCCAAGCTCACTTAGCTAGTTAATTCAAGACTGAATATGAACCAAAGCAGTCTGACACCTAAACTGATCATTTAAATGGTTTGCAGGAACTCAGAAAAGGAGGCAGGCTAACAGAATTATGGACAGAGAGCTAGAGGGGTGGCCAGGAGGCAGGGACCTGTGCTGGCTGGTGGGGCAATTGGGAATTGTCAAAAGACATTTGGACTAAACAAATAGGAGCTGAAGTGGTGGCAGGGTGAAAAGGTTTGCGTTTGGTATTTTACAAAAAGATCTGCAGCTTGGCAAGGCTGAGTGTACAGAGCACAGACAGGCTCTGGAGCGAAACATATCTGACTTTCAATTCCAACAGTGCAGCATATTAGCAGTGGAACCTCACCCAAGTTGAGGTCTAAAACATGGATTCAGTAAATCTTAGTTCTCTCTCTTTATGTATTAGTCTTGCACCCCCAAACATGTGTTTAAGGCAAAAAGAAGTGTGAGATGATATAAGTAAAACAGGATGATCAATAGAGAAAATTCAGGAGGGGAGAATATCAAGAGAGAAGGCATTAGCTTTGGTGGAAGAGAAGGACAATTTTTCCTCTGACGTCAGAAGACTGGAGAAGTTAACTCTTGATGGGTGTCCTATGCTTCTGCTTGTGTTTCCCCTTCCTACGCCCCATCCATGGAGACAGACGTACTCTGTACTATAGAGCTGTAGTAGTTAATTTGGCTTTTTGACTGTAGACCTGACTTATTTTTTGAAGGAGAATTTTTTCATAACAGAAGGATCCATGTTTCCTGAGGAGTTATGTTTTAAAAATATATTGTGTTTTAGCTCAATATTTATATTGTGTGAATTTGTGAATATAAAGGAAATTAGAGGATTACAGTTGCAAAAGATACCTGAATTCAAAGACAAACCTTAGATTTCTTCAGTTACTTACCTGTGTTTTTCACTTTGCAAAGAAATTGTGGCTTTAGGTAAAACCAAACAGGGTAGCCTTATGAAGCTAGCCATCAGAAAAAAATGGGGGCTGAGAAAGGAGAAAAATTGAGACAGATTCCCTATGATTATCAGCATCTTTTGGTTGATGTGTCTTTTTTATTCCTGGTTCTGCACATGGAATAAGTAACTGGCTTATTCTTGAGTCTAGAAGGCACCTCAGCCCTGTGGGGACTTAGGCCTTCATTGCCTCTGTGAGCTCTGCAATGTTGGGGAATGAGACTTGACCAGCCTTGTTTTCAAAGATGTCAACAGGGAAAGTGGCAGAAAACTCAGTATGAGGATCATTTATATTTAACAAAGATGTATTTTATTTTAACTTTAAACAAGTTTTCCAATTTCTTATTTTTCATGTTCTCACTTGATAAAAGAAAAAACTCAGATTCTCTTCTCTAAACCCACAATATTGCTCAATTACCTAGTTTTATTAAAATTTCCTTTTCTTACCAACTTTGGTCTAAAAAAATCTTCATACTGGAGTAAAAGAATTCCTTGGGCTACTTCTCTGAACTACCTTGAAGCAGTGAAAACATCAATCTAATTCCCACACCACAGGTAGTAACCCCAAGTCTTATGACTGATTGAAAATTCTAGCACAGGGACTGCCAAAGACCTGACTGTGAAGGTGACCCTTGGCCTTCCATACTTCCAGCAGCCCCTCCATGTTTTCCCTCCCATCACTCTTCTCTTCTTGGCTTCATCCCTCCCAGAAACCAGGCTGTTCACCCTCTTCCTATCACAAACCCTTCAAGGAACTCCTGTCATCAAGATAAAATTTGCCCTTGACAAAACAGTTTCTTTGAGAATTAGAAAAAATAAAAACCTCTTTCAACACTGAATATCAATACCAGACTCCAAAATATATTCTAAGCCTATGAAAGAGATAAACATGGAACTATTGTATTAAAGGAGAAAATAAAATTGTTATCTAATCTCTGAAAGAAATGGATTTCTCAGCTTCAAAGCAAAAACGAAACAAAGCAAATACAAAAACAACAATAAAAGAAAAGACTGACTGATTCTAAGTACATTTAAAATATATTTAAGATGCAAAACTTTATTAAAATAAAAACTAGTAAAACAAATTCAAATATTTGCATTAAGCACAGCAGATAAAATGTTAATGGTTTTTATGTGCAAGCAGTATTCAAATCAAAGAACAAAACAAAGAAAAACATTTACCATGTAGGTAATGATCCAAGTGTATGGACAAAGCTTTCACACTAGAGAAAGTGCAAATAGAAAACAAATATATAAGAAAAATATTTTTATCCTTTTGCATTGTAGTAAAATTAATGTTGACAATGCCTTAGTATGGCTTTTAACTTACCAACAACTGTGAGTTTTAACTGATAAAATCTATTTGGAAAATAAAGCAATGTAAAGATATTCATATCCTTTGACTTAGTAATCTCTCTTGAAAATTGGTTCTAAAGAAGTAATTCAACAAAAGCAAAGCCCTAATGAATAAAAATGATTATTATGCTATTAGATGACACAAAGAAGAAACAAATAAAATGACAAAAAAACCCACTAAAAACCACCAAAATATTCAACAATAAGATAATCATTTATTAATTATGGAACATCAGTAAAAGATCAATTTTAATTACATATACTGAAGTGACATGGTTAATAACATTATATGTTTCAAGTGCACAACTCTGTATCAGTTGTATACTCACTCCACTGTGTGCTCATCACCCAAAGTCTAGTCTCTCTCCATCACCATATATTTCACCCCCTTCACCTTTTGCACCCTTCCCCACCTCCCTCCCCCGTTAATCTTCATGCTGTTGTCTGTTTGTATTTGTTCATTTTGTTTGTTTTTTGCTTTTGATTTTTATATCCTACATTTGAATAAAATTTTATGGTTCTTGTCCTTTTATCTGACTAATTTCACTTAGCATGATACTTTCAAGGTCTAGCCATGTTTCAAATAGCAGTATTTCATCCTTCCTGATGGCTGAGTAGTATTCCATTGTATATATGCATCACATATTCCTTATACAATTATCCATTGAAGGGCACTTGGGTTGTTCCTATGTATTGCCCACTGTGAATAATGCTGCAGTGAATATAGGGGTACATATACCCTTATGTATAACTGTTTTCAAATATTTGGGTAGACAGCCAGAAGAAAGTTTGCTGGATCATGCGGTGGCTCTATTCTCAATTTTTCTGAAGAACCTCCATACTGTTTACCACATTACATTCCCACCAGCAGTGCATGAGGACTCATTTTTCTCCACATCCTCTCCAACACTTGTTATTTCTTATCTTCTTGATGATAGCCTTTTACAGGTGTGAGGTGGTACCTCATTGTGGTTTTGATTTACATTTCCCTTACAGCTAGCGACATTGAGCATCTTTTAAGATATCTGCTGACCATCTGAAAGCCTCCTTCGGAAAAGTGTGTCTGTTCAAATCCTCTGCCCATTTTTAAATTTGATTGTTTTTTTGTGGCTGAGTCATATGAGTTCTTTATATATTTCAGATATTAGCTCCTTACTGGTAGTATTGTTTGCAAATGTCTTCCCCCATTTGATCTGTTGCCTTTTTGTTTTATTGATTATTTATTTTGCTATGAAAAAATTTCAAATTTGATATAGTTCCATCCATTTATTTTTCTTTACTGCCCTTCCCTTTGGCATCAAGTTCATAACAGCCTCTCTGAGACCAAGGTTCTTAAGTTTAGTATTTATGTTTTCATTTATGTGTTCTACTGTTTCAGGCCTTATATTTAAGTTCTTTATTCATTTTGAGTTAATTGTTGTGCATGGTGTCAAATGCAGTATGGTTTTATTCTTTTGCATATGGTTTTCCAGTTCTCCCAACAGTGTTTATTGAAGAGGCTTTCCCTTCTCCATTCTATGTTTTTTATTCCTTTTTTGAACAGCAGTTGCCTTATGTACATGTGGGTTTATTTCTTGGCTTTCAATTCTATTTCATTGGTCTCTGTGTCTGTTTTTCTGTCAATACCATGCTTTGTTGATTATTATGGCTTTGTAGTATAATTTGAAGTTAGGGCATGTGATTCCTCTGGCTTTTTTGTTGTTGTTGTTGGGATAGCATTGGCCATTTGGGGTCTTCTGTAGTTCCATACAAATTTGATGATTTTTTTGTTCTATTCCTTTGAAAAATGCCATTGGGATTTTGATGGGTATTGAATTAAACCTGAATATTGAGGAAGAGATGACTTAACAGTTTCTTACAATGATAATTACAAAGGCTTCATAGCTACATAGAAACCAATCCTAATAGGAACACATTGTTTCTCACAATATACCATTATTATTATTTTCTGAGGGTTTAGAATTTAGTATGAGGAAAGCATGTTGTAGCTAAATAACACCTGGATAGTTTTGCAGGCTACTGGAGGAGTAAGGGCTGAGAAGACGTTAATGTTCTGTACAGTTGAGGAAAGAACCCAGATTCTGCGGGGGAAACTCAGAAGCTTCAGACAAGTGCCAGAGAAGAGGGCTGTGTGAGGGTGGAGCCACCACAGGGCTATGCATTGTAGGGAGTGGGACTGCCACAGGGATTTTAGGGAACATAAAATGCAGCTGCATTTTTTAGATTCACAGTGTAAGCCCTTCCCTGCCTCCCTATCAAAACTTTCAGAAATATCTATATTGTTTCCTAGAGATTTGTGTGGATGAATTCTTCAGGAGGACTTTGGAAGATATCCACAGCTATACTAATGAGGAGTGGCTAAGCCAAGAGATCAGAAGCTATTTCAGACTTGATATTGTCATGGCCTTGCCCAATTTTCTAAGCCTCTTTTGGTTTCAGCTTTCTCGTCTATGAAATAAGGATAGTAATCTGTCTACTTTCAAATGGTTTATTTGAGGAGATAGATAGATAGAAATATATGTATGTGTGTGTATATGCACACACACACACACACACACACACACACACACACACACATATATACTTAGAACATTATCTGGTACATGGAAGGGAAACTACCTGAAATCTGATTGATTCAGAGAGCTGATTTGTACTGTCAACCTGAAATTTCCCCTAAATTATGAGAAAAGACCCAAAGTCTTCCTATTAAAGAAAAAGACAGAAAAGTGATGTTTAGTATGAATTTGATATCTTTCAAACTTGAAACATTAGCGGACTTAATATAATGAAGAAACATGAAAATTATTATGACATGAATGTACATGACTATGGTATAAATTTAATTCAAAATGCTTTATGCATCTTCACTTTCAAAAGTTATTTAAAACTCCATTATATGCACAAATGTTATAATTATTTAATTATTCTATTTAGGTATTTAAACATAGATTTTAGTGTTTAATGAGAGATATATAGGGGAGGAAAACAATTAATCTCCTTTTAAAATTTTATTTATTTATCTTTATAGGGGAAGGGAAGGAGAGAGAAAGAGAAATATCAATGTGTGGTTGCCTCTCCTGTGTCCCCTGCTGGGAACAGGCCTGCAACCCAGGCATGTGCCCTGACTGGGAATCGAACTGCAATTGTGTGGTTCTCAGGCCTACACTCAATCCACTGAGCTACACCAGCCAGGGCACAATTAATCTCCTTTTTAAAGCTAACCCATGTAGCGCCATGTCTGCTAGCAGTGTGTGTGGATGGTAGGGACAGGGCCTGGGCAAATGTACAGCCTCTGAGGTATTTGTTCACAAAACCAAAACTCCTATGCAAAGAAAGCATTTCTAGGAATAACTTAATTAAAATGAACATAGAAATAAGTCTAATTCTCAGGTCCTGAAATAAGGGCTGAAGAGCCAAAGATGGGCTGGATTCAGAAGTATTTAAAGTATTTGGGTTGTTTGGACCAGGTCTCCTGGGTTGTAGTCCAACTCAGAGATGCATACCCCACCCCCCGACACACACATACTCTAGCTCCACTCGCTAGGCTATGGAATCAAAATTTTGCTTTCCTTCAGCTATCACCAAAACTCTCCCCTCTCCAAAACTATTTGTGAACTGCTAGTGAGCAAAAGTTTCAGGAAAACATTTAGCTCCAAGTCTGGCTACTAGAGCCATGTGATAGTAACTGAAATGGTGCCAGATTATATGTGAGTTGATGGTATTTCTGTGTTTGATCCCCTTTACTAGACAGGGTCACTTGGCTTCACAGTACCAGGTAAAGGCAAAAGACATACTTCACGCAGTGTATCTAAGGAAATTTTATACTGGGTATTTCCTACAAAGGAATGGTAATAAAGTGTGTTTCTTCGTTAAAACAATGCCCTTGGTGTCTGAAGTCAATACAGCTTTAAAAATATACTAGCAATAAACAATCTGAAAATAAAATTAACTACTTCATTCATAATGGTATTAAAATGCTTAGAAATAAATAGCAACCACAACAAAAGAGCTAACAGATATTCACTATTAGGAGAGCCTCCTTCTGAATATATCTGTTCTTAAATCTTCCTCTGTGTCTGATGCCATCCCTATTCCCTCCAAGCACATCCCAGAAGAATGGTGTCTTGGTGAACGGCCCATTGATCCAGGATATTAGCATTTCTTCCCTGCCTAGCAAAAGACTGGGACAGCTGGCATGAGGCCAGCTTAGTCATCGAGGCCAACTACTTTTTTCTTTCCACTTAAGATACAAGGACATGGCAGGCGCACCATTCCTCTCTCCCAACACACATATATTTTTCCTTGT
The DNA here is from genome assembly GCF_021234435.1 of Artibeus jamaicensis. NCBI lineage: Eukaryota > Metazoa > Chordata > Mammalia > Chiroptera > Phyllostomidae > Artibeus > Artibeus jamaicensis. Next base: position 24,162,103 of record NW_026521883.1, read on the forward strand.
AGGTGTGTTTCCCTTGCTGATGGTAAGGATTTGGGGAGAGAGTCCAGAAGGCTGCAATTCCTATTTCTACCTTCGGATCCAGTCTGGATCCCAGCAGTTAGCATAGCTAGGGCTACAGGCATGCAAAGCACCCTGGGGCATGAAACTGATTGCTCAACTGGAAATGTATTAAAGAGAAAGAAAAAGAGAAATGAACACATTAAATGCATTTTGGTCTGACTTTTTGCCTCACTGTGTAGACAGTTCCAAGCCTGCTGGGTTTCCAGAGCTCTGTATAAACTAAATATTGCAAGAAACAGTGCATCACAGCAGTCATCACTCAGAGCTGTTCTCTTTTTATGCGGTAAGAAAGACCTGTCACTCCATGCATCATTTACAACTTGCTACAGTGATTCCTCAAGTTTAAAAAACATTGTATATTGTGAACAAAACAACAAGGATAAAGAGTTTTAGACTATAGAATTTTGCTCACCTAGCATTCTTTGGTAAAATGTATCTCCCATCAGTAACAGGAAGCATGCACTGAGACAAATGCCAAGAACATTGACAATTGTGGAAATCATGGGATTAAGAGCATGTGTTTATATACTTTCTCTCTTAGTCCTAATTTCTCATTTTGTATTTAAGATTTTATACAGGGATACAGAAATTGTAATCAAGGATTGGTTGTCCTCAATCCTACAGAAGACAGCTTAGTACACAGAAAAAGAGAGAGAAAAATGTCAGGAGACAGCTGTTAGAGAATCAGCAGTGACTTTCCTCCCCAGAAAAGCCACAGACCATTAGTCACACGCCAGTGGAGTCTTACAATATACTCATTTCTCTTGTGCATATGAATACCTGTGTACCAGCCTCAAGAAATTAGAATGACTAATTTAGTAGACATGGCGAAAGGGAAGGAAAGGGAAAGAAAGGAGGATGGAAATACAGCACTTCAAGCGAGTGCTTTGGTGAGAAGTCATAACAGAAGACAGACAGCCTGTCTCCATGGGGATGGTGATGGGGAGCAGCCAGAAAAACTGAAAAGCAGAAACGAAACTTGAGGCAATTTAGGGGAGAGGAAAAAAGTCTCACACACCTCAAGAGTCTCTAAAGGCATCACTGTGTAGAGCACCACAAAACCATTGATGTTTTTCATGTAGTATTATTTAGTAGGGAAAATAACTCTATTCACTACATTCTGTTTTAAAACATCAGGGAGTGTAGAATAAACTTTAGAAAGATTATTTTAAGTGAGATGTTTAAAATTTTAAAGGGGGTTTTCCTTGAAATAGTTATATGTAAAGCCCCTTTATATAAAACATTTTCCTCTATGACAATGCCAAGAAAACATAGAATTATTGTGTATGTTAGTTGCATGGGTACATTATAATTATATTCTCTTTAAGGTGAATAAACAAATCGCTGATCTGCATTTATTTCCCTCTGTTGGTGGTGGTGAAGTGTAGTTGAAGGTGGGAGGTCAGCCCAAAACTGAGTTTATGCCTAGAGCTTTGTGTGACCCCGAAGAGTATTCCATTTTGTGGAGAAGTAAATGCACTCCAGAGATTACCCCGCTGTCCCCTGGTATGTCATGCCTGCAGGCTGTCAATCATGTGCCCTCATACATTCATGGATACACTTCTGCTCCTATAATTCTTCTTCTCTCTCTCTCTCTGAGTGGACTTTGTTAAAACTTTTGTAGTCTTTACATTATTTTATGTCACTTCTGAGACACCTACTTCATTAAGCTTAGAAATGGATGTTGTAGACTTCATTCTGTATCCTCTCCACCATCACACGCAGGCATCACCCGCATCACCCCTCACTTGATGCCTCGGATACCACTTCCTGAGGAGTGAAAACTGTAACATAAAATCCCTCCTGAAAACTATACCTGGATTAGGGACACTGGCAACTTGCTTGATGAAGGTGACCGTGGGCAGTAATATTGCCTTGTTGGTGGAAATGCAGATTGGCACAGCCACTGTGAAAAGCAGTATGGACACTTTTCAAAAAATTAAAAATGGACTGGTTTTTTTGACCCATGGATCCCACTTCTGGGATTATATCTGAAAAAACACAAAACACTAATTCAAAAAAACATAAGCACCTGTGTATGTTCAGTGTAGCATTATATGGAAGCAGCCCAAGTGTCCATCAGTAGATGAGTGGATAAAACAACTATGGGACATTTACACAATGGAATACTTATCAGACATAAAAAAGAAGAAAATTTTACCCTTTGTGACAGGAGAGATGGACCTGGAGAACATTATGCCCAGTGAAATAAGCCAGTCAGAGAAAGACAAATACCATGTGTTCTCACTCATCCATGGAATCTAATGAACACACTGAACTAACAAGAAAAAGAGACAGACTCATAGAGAACAGGCTGGCAGCTCTTGGGGCGGTGAGCAGGTGGAGGGATTGAGCAAAAGGGAAAAGAACTCACGGACATGGACAACAGTGTGGTTACTGCAGGGGTGTGGGGATATAAGGGTGATATATGGTAATGAAAACAATAAAAAATTTAAAAAACAGAATAATCTCAAAGTCCTGTGGTACAACAAGTGATCCACATGAGTTAAGTATTATGAAAAAATACTTTTAATACACATTTCAAAAATTAGAAATGTGAGATTATAATCTTTACAGAAATCCTGTTTTGCTTTATGCTTTTCACTGTCTTAAAACCTGTGCACATTTTAAGGGGCTGTAATTCATTGCAGTTAACGTAACTGCATGTCATATATATTCATTTTATATATATGTACATATATATACACAAACACACAATTTACTTATGTAGTATATACACTATTCACATTTTACATATATAAAATTATTATTTTTACTATATTTATTTGTCTTCTATTAATAAAAATGAATCAATAGCTCTAAAAATTGGTTATTGAAACATGAAACCTGTATAGAGACAGGAGTACAAAACACTGGCCCATATTGTGAATAGCTCCAGTAAAAATTATAGATGAGACTCCAGCAATAGTATAGAATGGGAATGTGTATGTTTTCGGTGATTGGATATTTAAGTGTAATGGTTTTACAAATTCAGCTAAATAAGAATAAAATTATAAAACATACAATTATTTAAAAATTGGATTTCACTGGGCATTGAACAAAAAGCAACACAGTCATTGAACTTTTCTCTCAATTTTCAAATAATTATAAAATTTTTCATAAATGTAGTAAAAAGATTTTTTAGTATAAACTTGATTATTTTGCCATTAAAGAGCACAAATGACAAAGACATTATGAAAATTACATTCCTCAGACTAAAAGCAAATATAAATGACCTTTACATTATTGTTGAGAACTAACTACAAATTAAAGACAATTATGATTCCAAGAAAACAAGAATAATATGCTGGGAAAATTTATCTATAAAAGGATGTTATTGAATGCCAATGACATCAAAATAACATCAGAAAAAAGAGAGAGTAAATTGTGTGTATATTGAGGTGTATGCGTGTGTGTCTCTGTGTGTGCCAGAAAATGTTTTTTATTACAATTTTTAAAAATTACTAGTCTGAGATACCAGATTCTGACACAAGTATAGAGCATGTAGGAGGAACGTTTTTTGCTCTTCTTTTTTTTTTTTTCATTGATTTCATGGGGATGCAGAAAAGAGTTATTTGTTTTGGGAGTAGTTACAGATTATCCTTTGAGGTGGGAGGTAGCCTGGAAGAGAAAGCTTGGGAACATGGAGCAAGGCTGTTCTCCTGGTGCAGAAGTAGGGGTCACAGGCAAAGAAGCTGTCTGTGAAAATCAATTCAAACAGCATTCATTCAAAGAGAATAGATGGCGGTCCATAATATTCCTTGATTTATTGATCTAGAATAACATTGACTATAAGGGCTTTCTGCAATGATAAAAACTATTTCTATTTGTTTTATCTAATATGGTATCCCCAGATGTATATGTGGCTATGGAGCACTTGAAATGTGGTTAGTACAACAGAGAAATTAAATTGTAAGTTTATTTACTTTTAATTTATTTCAATTTAAACGTCTACACATCTCTATTGGCTACACTATTGTACAGCATATTTCTCTGAAATAATAAACATATTATTGAATATGTTTGGTGAGTCCATCTTTTCACTATACCATGTGAGGGAGCCGGCTGCAAGCCAAAGACTGCTTTTCTATACAATTTCCCTTGCTTTCAGCAGGGAAAAGATTGAGTTTTTGAGTTAGTAACATAAATATTTCTTAATTATACTGATAATACTAGTAAAGACAGTATGTCATTTTAAGTTGCCTACTCAAATAAGATATTTAAAAGATATATTCAATATCTTGAATAGTCCGACTCTAAAAATTCTAGGAAAAAGATTATGATTTTTAAATTGAGGATAATGTATGAGAGGTTTTTTTTTTGAAGACTGAATGAACAGTGGTATGAATAACTTCCTTACAAAGGATTTAACTTTTGCCTTAATATTTGCTTTTATTTATTGGAGTTAGAAATTAATAACAGATTATTGAGTTTATTATTTCTCTTCTAGCAGAGGAAATAATTTCTGGTGCCCAAATCCACCAGAACTGATTGCTGCTATCACCTGAGTTTAAATATTGAACAGTTCAACTTTACAGTCAGCTACAGTCATTTCTTTCATATCTGATGTAGCCCTGAAAATAGCTTTTAATGACAAGGCTGTCTTATAACTTCTGAATCTGTGTTTGAAATGAATGCCCACAACTGACTAAGAGGTAAATAGTTGCCCCTATTAATATTAATTTTATTAATATTAATAAATATATTTCAAGTCCTATCAAAATGTTTGTAGGTATTAGGGTTTAAACTATTTTTCTCTTTGAAATTGACAAAAAAGTCTTAAATTGGTAAGGAAGAAGTACTTCTGAAAATAGCCAGTAAAACAAAGAATAATGCAAAGAAATTTGCCTTAGTAAATATTAATGACATTATAAATATTATGTAATGTGAAAATGGAATATTTATACAGAAATAAAAATCAGTGGAATCTACTGAAAAATCCAAGCACAGATCACCGATCATTTGAAAATTTAATATGACAGAGGTGGTTCTTATTTTAACAGTACTCACACATTGACTGTACATCTGAAAGGAAAAATATTAGATTCCCGTGTCACACCATAGTAATAAAAATTTAGATGAAGAAGAACTTTAAAGGAAAAGACTATTTAGCAGAAACTATGTATATATATATATATATATATATATACGCGTATACATATATATGTGTGTGTGTATATATATATATATATATATACACACACATATACATGGGTAAAGTATATATGAGGTCTGTCCAGAAAAAGTCCAGACATTGCTAACATAACTAGAATGGTTTGTGCCATATCGATGTAGTCTGGCAGCCAAGGAGAGTGGACTGCAGTGCACATCCATGAACAATGATGACTTCACTGTACTAGTCAGTGGGGATGGTAGACACCATTGAGTGAGCATATGTACTGTGTGGTCATCACATTCAAAATGACTGAGTAAATAAGGCAACGTCAGTATCAAATTTTGCATTAAGCATGAACATTACTTCATGGAAACTGTTCAGATGATTCAGAAGGCAGCAGCTACAGGCAACGGGTGATTGGCAACTTCATCACAACAACACACCACTCATGCATCATATTTCATGCAGAGTTTTTTGGTGAAACATTAAATCACCATATGACTCAGACTCCTACAGACCAGACATGGAGCCCTGCAATTTCTGGCTTTTCCCAAAATTAAAATCACCTTTGAAAGGGAGGAGATTTCTGATCATCAGTGAGATTCAGGAAAATATGAAGGGGCAGCTGATGGCTATTGGAAGAACTGTGTGAGGTTCCAAGGCACCTACTTTGAAGGAGACTGAGGTGTCATTGTCTTATGCATACTGTTTCTTGTATCTTGCATCTTCTTCATTAAATGTCTCTATTTTTCCTATTACATGGCTAGATACCTTCTGGACAGATGATATAAAATGAATTAGTAAAGACTATAATCAAGAAAACCCAGAAACTATATAAATGTGTGCTATAAAAACATAGGCTTTTACATTAAAAAAATATTCATTATATAAAGCCATTAGTTTAATTAAAACATTTGGATTGCAGATGGCAGACAAAATGTTAATATTTCAAACCAAAACCACTTACAAATTTACATAAATACTAATGAACATGCAAAAGTCACAGAAGAGCAAGCCCAAAAGACCAATAAATGTATCCCCGAAACTACCCGTAGTCAAAGAAATGAGAAGTATAGTAACAATTAAATATTTTATATAGTTTAACTGACACAAATTAAACAGAGCAATAATATCTATTGTTGGTGGAGATATAGGGGAAAAAGCCTTCTCTTAACTTGGTGCACCTAGGACATCATCTTTGGGGAAAGTAATTTAGCAACAAAATCTATTAAATTTGAAAATAGATATATCTTTCAAACCAGTAATTCTGTATCTGGGACCTATCTTATAAAATTAAAACAGCTGTGTGCCAATATATATGTATAAGTATGTTTATTTCAGCATTGTTCACTGTGACATAGAACTGGAAACTAACATAATAACCATCAATAGGAGAATGTTTGAATAAATTATGATATATCCACATGATAGAATATTCTGCAGTCATTAATAATCATTAATGAAAACTATATCAGTTAACTTAAAAGGATTTCTGTGAGGTCAAGCTGAGAAATGTTCAATGCAATCCTTATTAAAATACCAAAGACATATTTCATCATAGAATAAGCATTTCAAAAATTTATATAGAACTATAAATGACCCCAAATAACCTCAGCAATTTTGAGAAAGAAGAACAAAGCAGGGGGTAGAAATGGGAGGGAGGTGGAGAGCACTGGGGGAGTGAGCTGGGATAGGAGTAAAAGACAGTAAACTGTACTTGAACAACAATTAAAATAAATAAAGAAGAAGAAGAAGAACAAAGCAGGAAGGATCACAATACCCAATATCAAACTATATTACAAAGCCACTGTAATCAAAACAGTCTGGTACTAGCATAAGAACAGATACATAGATCAATGAAACAGAATAGAAAGCCCAGAAATAAACTCATGTCTGTATGGTCTATTAATATTTGACAATGGGGGCAGAAGCATAAAATGGAGTAAAAATAGCCTTTTCAACAACAGATATTGGGAGATCTGTACAACTACATTGAAAAAAATTAAACTTGACCACCAATTTACACCATAAGCAAAAATAAACTCAAGGTGGAAAAAATATTTAAATTTTAGTCACAGCACTATAAAAGTCCTAGAGGGGAACACAGGCAGGAAAATTTCAGATATTCCACACAGTAATATTTTTACCAATATGTCCCCTACAATAATGGCCATAATGGAAAGAATGAACAAATGGGACTTCATCAAAATATAAAGCTTCTGCATAGCTAAAGAAAACATCAGCAAAATGAAAAGAGAACCAAATGTATGGGAAAATATATATATGTCCCGAAGAACAATTGTCCAAATTATTTGGATGAGGCCACTAAGGAGAATTGAACTGACAGATTATCAGATAATTTTCACTATATGCAGAATCATATGGACCTTTGAGAAGCTATAGGAGGATGTAGGAATAGTTTCCAAGAAATCTAGAGAAATATGATGGTAACAAATGAAAACTAGTAACATAGAATAGAATATTATATCATTACCAAATGTGGTTTATCTTAGGAATGATAGCTATGTTGAATATCCATAAATTCATAAAATCCACTTTTAATATTTAATTAATTAGATAATTTCATTTCACTTACCACATCAATAAACTAAAACAGAAGACATATGATTATCTCAATGAATGTAGTACATGATTTTAGAAAATTCAACATACATTTATGATAACAGGTCTCAAAAAAACAGAAAAAGAAGTGTAATTACTCAAATCCATAAAGAATATCTGTGGAAAAATTAGAACTAACATTGCATTTAATGCCTTCCCTTAACATTGGGAAAGTAGGTAGGGGGGATTGGATGGCAAGGCACTGTGGCTTTCACTCATAGAAAACTCAGACCTTAATATTTTAAGCTTTATGTCACTTTGTATATATAGAAAATATATTACTTTAGTAAATATAAAATTTAATTAAAGTAGTGCTATGTTTTATGAACATAAAATAAAGTAATAAAACTAGGAAAGTGAGCTGTATTTTTGCCTACATTTTAAAGTGATTTTAAGTCTGCTATATTTATGTCTGCTTTGGGATCACAGTTTTAGCATTGAGTCCTTACACTTAAAGCACTACAATCTTGAGAAGCTGGTTGTCTACAAAAATCTACAAAATATAAGAAATGTAAATGAGTTTCCAAAACACTGGAAGTGGGTACACATGGAATAATCTGACTCAAACCAAAAGCAAGGACCTGGCCTACACAGAGGGTCTACTCTGGTTTGTGGGAAAATACGTGAAAAAAGACATTGCCAAAACAACCCAACAGCTGAACCTGTGCTTCCCCCACTGGCACTGCGGAAGAGGGCTGACAAGCAGGTCCACACTGTGTTGCTTTGATGGATTATACTCTGATAGGTTATTCTCCTCAGGAATGTGTATTTTAATAAGTAGAAAAAGACTAAACCAGTGAAGTAATAAAGGCAGTATTTCAGGCATGTACACAGCTTAGAGAAGAAACTTTAAGGGGCTTGGGAGTTTGCTGGAATGCCCTAGGTAAACTAGTAGATGGAGTTTTGCTTGGCCTGTGCATCTATACCTTGGGAAAAGTGTCTGAACTAGATGAGGTAAAAACTGAAAAACAACCCACTTACTTTCCTGTGGTCTAGCTCCTGAAATTTTATTCCACTGTGAAATCCAGTATAACCAATATTTCATTTTCAATTTCAACTTGTAAATTATTTCTATAAGAAGAATGTTATAAGGGGTGATATATTTTGAGAGCAACTGAAAAATCTCAAGACCTAAAATTTCCAGCATCTACAATCAAGTTTTACTTTTTTTAATCCATGCAGGGCAAGGTATTTTCAGTGCAGTGCAGGTAATTTCATTCATAATCATGAACTATGTATTTAAGTAATCACTTCTATGAATAATTATTCATTCTGGATAAAAACCTATGCCTACTTTTTCTGAGGATCTGTGGACATGTTTTCCAATCAGAATTAATCATAAATACTTTAAAACTTGTTTCTGGACTATGTACCTATCAATAAGACATGATGAAGGTGTATAGAGTTGGTTCTTTGAAGCGAGTAACTTGGAGGGAGAAGCTTCTGTGGAAGAGGATTATGGCTTCATTGTAGTGTTCACAGCATGTGACAGTGACAAACCTACATTGACAGTAATGCCCATTAAGTCTTTCAGATCAAGTACTGACCTGCATTATTGCCAACCCTCAGGCCTCTGCAAAGTTGTCCCGACACACCTGAAGGGCTTCTGGGCATGGCCAGAATGAGTCCCAGTTGTTTACAGCCGTGGTTATGCCTACAGCTTCTGGAGGCTATTGCTTCCCTCCACACTCTCCTGGGAGTCCCCTTGGTGGCCAGGCATTTATTCTTTTGCCAAATCTTGAAATAGCTTCTAGGGCTTGGTCATGCTTCTCTGATTCCTTTCAGAAAACACTGACTACCATGAGTGCTGCACCACACTGCCACCCTGGAATATCTCAAAACAGCAGACACCTGAAGAGTCAAAAAGATGCTACCTATCTTCTTTCCAATATTTATTGCACTAGAGCCCTGCTATGTTCTGTGAGGAAGAGTAAAGTTCCCATTCCTACTCTGTGCCATTTACGAGACTGTGGTCAAAAGCAGCTACTCCTCCTGGCTCAAGTGAGGATGTTACTCATCTTGCACCAAACTCACCATATTGTCCCTCAACCTGCTGTTCCTCTTTTTTTAAATATATTTTTATTTTATTGATTATGCCATTACATTTATTCTATTTCCCCCCTCCGTTCCCCTCCACCCTGCACACCCCTCCCCCACCATTCCCCCCCTTTAGTTCATGAACACGCGTCTCAAGTTCTTTAGATTCTATATTTCCCCTATTCTTGCCCTCCCCCCTATTTTCTATCTACTGTCTATGCTACTTATTCTCTGTACTTTCTCCCCACTTCTCCATCTCCCACTCCCCTGTTGCTAATCCTCCACATGATCTTCATTTCTATGGTTCACTCCTGATCTAGCTGTCCTCTTAATTTGCTTTTGTTTTAGGTGTGGTTGTTGATAACTGTGAGTTTGCTGTCCTTTCACTGTTCATCTTTTTTATCTTCTTTTTCTTAGGTAAGTCCCTTTAACATTTCATATAATAAGGGCTTGGTGATGATGAACTCCTTGAATTTGATCTTATCTGAGAAGCACTTTATCTGTCCTTCCATTCTAAATGAAAGCTTTGCTGGATAAAGCAATCTTGGTTGTAGGTCTTTGGTTTTCATGACTTGGAATACTTCTTTCCAGCCCCTTCTTGCCTCTAAGGTCTCTTTTGAGAAATCCGCTCACAGTCTGATGGGAACTCCTTTGTAGGTGACTGTCTTCTTATCTCTTGCTGCTTCTAGGATTCTCTCTTTCATTTTAATCTTGGCTAATGTAATGATGATGTGCCTTGGTATGTTCCTTCTTGGGTCCAACTTCTTTGGGACTCTGAGCTTCCTGGCTTTCCTGAAAGTCTATTCCTTTGCCAGAATGGGGAAGTTCTATTTTATTATTTGTTCAAATAAGGTTTCCACTCATGACTGTTCCTTTTCCCCTTCTGGTACCCCTATAATTCAGATATTGGAGCGTTTAAAGATGTCCTGGAGGTTCCTAAGCCTCTCCTCATTTTTTTTGAATTCTTGTTTCTTCATATTTTTCTGTTTGGTCATTTTTTCCTTCCTTCTGGTCTGCTCCCTTGATTTGAGTCCCAATTTCCTTTCCATCACTATTGGTTTCCTGTGCATTTCCCTTCATTTCACTTAGTTTAGCCTTCATTTTTTCATGTAATTTGTGACTAAAATCAGCCAGTTCTGTGAGCATCCTGATCACCAGTGTTTTAAACTGTGTATCTGATAGTTAGGCTATTTCTTCATGGCTTAGATTTATTGGCTCTGGGGCTCTGAGTTCTTCTTGAGCCCTGTTTTGATCTGTTTGTGCCTGTTACGTATGAGGAGAGGCGCCTTTGGCGTTCACCAGGGCGGGGCCACCCAGGTAACTGGTTTGTGAAGCTGTATGTAGGGGCGGGGTCAGAGAGGGAGCAATGGTGGTCCTCTCTACTCGCCCAGTCCGCCTCACCACTCGCCCCCTGCCTGTTTATTTGAGTGCAACTGTGTGATCCCGGAGCCCAGCTCCAGGCGGTCTCAATGCTCACCTCTTCACTGGTTTATCTGCGTGCAAATGCTCGACCACAGACAGCCAGACGTGCCTCTTCTCCATGTTCGCCCATAGCTAGCCCGCACCTGGGATCTATGCCCTCAGCTGTGCGTGCACCTCCCGGGTCGGGGATCTTCCCTGCCTGACTGGCTCCGATGCTGGCTTCGCCTCTCTCACTGGTTTAGCTGAGCGGGTTCGTTATTTTCGGACTCCACATTGTCAATTTTATGTGTAGTTTGATTACATTTATTATTGTTAAAACTTTGTTGTTTTTAGGTTTGGTTGTGCGAGGACACAAAGTATTTCCACCTACGCCTCCATCTTGGCGGAAGTCCCCTGCTATTCCTCTTGAGCTGACTTTTTTTCTTCTGTAACGTTATTACCATTCTCTCAACCATTCAAATTAAAATTCCTTGAAATCTCTCTGTCTCATGTCAAAGGGGAGGAGGAGGAAGGACTGGATGAAAGAAGACAAAGAGAGTAGACTAAGAATGTGTGTGTGTGTGTATTCATCCCATAGACACAGACAACAGTGTGGTGGCAGCCAGAGGGAATGGGGGGCAAGGAATGAGAAAAAACATCTTATGACAATAATAAAGACTGTCAATAAAAAGAAATTTTCTATTTATACCTTACAAAACAAAAAAAACAAAAAAAAAAAAAAAAAAAAAAAAGCAACAAAAAAAACTAAAAGCCTAGTTCTGAACCTATACCACATCTTCCTTCTTACCAGCCCTGGGAGCATTCCCAATGTCTGGTTAATAACGTCTGAAGTCTTTTGGTCAACATTCAGAAACTTCACCAGATTCAAACCACCTTGCCAAATTTTTACTATCCATTCTTCTTCATATGACCTATGCTCCTGCCAACCTCACAACCTAGACCAGTAACCATTTCCCTAAAGATTCTGCCTTTTCTTTTTCATTTTTATCTTGCTTCCAATGCTGTTGTTCCTGCTTAGAATGTTTTCCCATCTGCCCATTCCAGAGATCTCATGCCTGGCTGGGGTAGGGTTACTCTCTTCTGAATTCTTACATTACTTTTTTTGTCATTTGGCACATAATACTTATTGTTTTATATTCTCTCTATGTCCATCTCTCATCTGTTCCTAATAGAATGGAGGTTCTTTCATTTCACATGCCACATAACATATGGACATAAACTAAGTCATATACTCAATTTGCTGATTGCATGAAAAATTATTTTATCATCAATAAGTCCCTTGATTTATAGCAAAGGTGACTGAATGGATATATTTGTCATGTAAATTCTATTTTCTACCGATTTCCATTATGTAATTAAAGATATGTTCCTATTGAGAAAAAACAATACACTTAGGAAGAAACTGGTAAGAAAGAAATGTGGTTGACTAGTTCCATAAAATACTAAGCAATGTACACACACACACACACACACACACACACACACATAAAACCAATTACATCTAGAGGCTATTAGCCTCCTCTAGTTATTTTCATTTTTGACACCTGGTTCAATAAGTGTTTGGTGGACAATGCAATGAGAGAGTCTCAATTCCCTTGTAGAAGTCTATTTTTATATTTAAACTGCTACTTTAAGTGTGGTGTCTGCACCAACATAAATCTGGGGAAAAGTCAAAGCTAAACTGTTGGACAAATCCAGCTAGGGAAAGTCTTGTCACAATCTGTGGTGACACAGTCATATTCAGGGTAGAGGGAGAAGATTATTTGATGCAAATTACATAAGGAATTTAAAAGAAATTTATTTCTATATTAATGTAATTTACCCAATCTGCCCTCTAGGTCTTCGATGCTGGAACTCTACCTCACCCATTTAATCTTACCTTCTGTTATTTGCTGTGCTTAACACGAAAATGTTTTTCCCCCTCATAAGCTGGAACTTGTTGTTCCAATTTCAGCTTTGAATTCCTGTAGGGTTTGCCTCAGTTGTAGAACACTTCATCATCCAGGGGCACATACTTTCTTGGGCAACTCATATCCAACAATCTAGTAACTGAGAGTATAAAGGTTCAGATATTTTAGTCCAAAGGGGATAACTTTAACAGGTTATTTATGATCCATAGCCATGGTCAGGTTGACTGACCCTTAAGCTTGACATCTCTCTCTGACCAATCTTGCTTTTCTTTCCTTGCTACCATAAATGCTGATTCTTTATAAACACCTGGTATCTTATTAAATTATTAATAAAATCTCAGTCCTTTATTCCAGACAACAGTCTATATCAGTTAGTATCAGTAGTGACCCAAGAACCTGAAATATAGGGTGGGGTTTTGTACCCAAGTCATTTATTGCCTAAATGGCAATGAGAACCTCATTATGGTGGTAGGTGAGCTGTCCGGTTTGTTCAAACTTTCACCATCCTAAACTAGTAAAAGAATCTGCACCTCCATATGGCTATGGTGAGAGCTGGGAAGGGACACTGGCACAAACATAGTGGGTGACATGGGGCTCAAGGTTACCTGTTCCTATATACGGCTTAATCATTCTCTGTTATAGCACAGCCAACATGCCATCTCAGCTATACTAATTCCCTCTGACAATGGACAGAAACCTGTAGCAGCAATGAATGTGGTGGGTGATAAGATCCCAAGGGATAGAGCTGATTGCGCCATGGCCTTAACAGAGTATGTTATTGCTCTGGATTTCACTAAAAACTAGCAGCCTCCAAGTTACCTAGGTTATGGTATGGAACAGTACTCCTAGATGTAGACTGGGTTGCTTGCAGGACCCAGGAAAGTCTACCTGGCCCTGAACTTCCCATTTTGTGGTAGGAAATTCTCAATAAAGTGATTTGTCTTTTATCTTGTAGGAAATGGGCTAACACACTGCTTAATACTGAACTTCTACAAATTTCCCTGAAGACATAGGTTTCTAGAACTTCATAGTTTTTCTCCCAACCTCCAGAGAGCAAGGCCTTCAGTGTATAAGCCTTCCCTTACTTATCCTGCCCAATCAGCTTCTTGTCATTGATGTAATGTGTCAAGTGATGTTATATAGGGTAAGATAATGCAGTTCATATCTCCTTAGTATAATAACAAGAAGCAGAGTTTAGACAATATTACTGTAGTCAAGATTTTTTAGACATTATTATGACAAAGGCAGGCAAAACTACAAATACATAGTGTTGTTCATTCCACTTAAACTGTTTCAGATTTCTTTTCTAATCTTAATAGCAAAAATGCATTTGCCAAATCAATGGGTGCATTTCAGTACCCAAATCCATATCATTCTGCTCTCTTTCACTAATCTAAAGTCATTCTCCAGAATCCACCCAGTTCCTGCAGACTGTCCAGACTTGCTGGTTAGATGAATATATGCTAAGGGCCACTGTCCCTAAAACATTTAAGGCTTTAATGTTGGCACTAATCACTGGCACCCTCCCATCATCTCCCTCCCAGAATGCAGTATTGTTTTGATTTACTCTCTTGTCTGGGGAGGGAGCCAGTTTATGAGGTTTCTACTTGACCCTCCTCACTATGATAGTTTCAAATTCCAAGTATACCAACCCCAGTTATACACTGTGCAATAAGCAATGCGTGGATCTGCAAACCCAGTGAACCTACCATTAAGCTAGATGTAGCCAGGATTCTATCCGTTAGTGGGCCATCATAAGAGCCCACTCTAAAGAATGGGCAAAAAGCATCATTCAAGAGGACTGGGGCTCCAGGTACAAACTACAACTGAGTTCCTATATCCAATAGTCCTTTAAATTCTAGGTAATCAGTCCCCTTCCATGAGTTTAGCCATCTTTAGTATTTCTATTAGTGAAATTCTTCTGGCAAGACAAAACAGAACAAAAAAAAAAGCAAACTCAGTTGGTTTTTATTTATTATCTTCAAATATCCTTATGTTGCCTTCATATTTAAAGAATATTTTCTATGGGAACAGCATTCCTTGTTATCAGTTATTTTTCTCTTTTGTTTTTAAAGTGATGTTTCATTAACTTCTGATTCCCATCACTAAAAACTAGCTGTATATCTAATTGTTGCTCATTTGACATACTTTTTCTCTTGGTAATTTAAAGATACTATCTTCATTTTTTATATTTTGCAGTTTGGCTATGATTGCCTTGGTGTTTTTGTTTTCAAATTCTCAAAAATAATTAAATCTCTAGGATTTTCTGTTAGAAATGCAGGACGTAGTAACCCCAGCTGCTGAGTTTCTGTCAGCAGGCTCCTCTGACCTGCCAGTCCTTTTAGGACATTGCCTTAGTTGAAGAGAGTCACCATAGCCAAGGTCAGGCCACTTTCTCCAGGAAACCTGTGGGGGCGACTTTGCCCTCAAGTCCCCCTATCCACCATGGATGAAAGTAAACACCCAAGACATGATCTGCTTGGGGAGGAGAGGTGGCCAGTTCCTCAGAGGAAAAAGTCCTCGAGCCCCTTCCCCCAGAGGCTTTTATTAGGTTGTAATACACAGGAATACAGGATGGCAAGAATCAAACAGTAGATAACATTTCAAAGAAATCTGAGGGCTTAGTCTGAGTCAGTGTCTGTCAGGAAAGGGGGTTTGCAGAAACTTTGGGAGACATACTCATTTCCTGCTTGGACCCTTAACATATGAATGAAAGCACTTCTAGCAAAGCAGATTTCACAGGATTTTTAGGAATTTTTTCTTATGCCAGATTTCTCCCCCGAACCACTCTAGCAAGGCAAGGAGCTACACCCCCTCCCCAAAGGATTTTTAGGATTAAGTGGATTAAAGCCAGGAAGCCCTTCTCCCAGAGGACATGGGGAACTGGGCTATGTCACATAGTCGGGGAGCAAGGGTCCATTGCTCCCTCTTTGTTGCAGCCCCTGGAGTTCTTCCATGATGGCCTCCCTAGTGATTGAATCTGGTTTAGGTTGCTCCTAGCTCTGAGGAGTCTTACCCATCTCTGACTACCAACCATGCTTTGGAGGCAAGGGGAGGAAACTGAAGCAGCATTCACTACCAGAGACAAGCTTTGTCTCCTGTGGCTCAGATTCCAGAGGTTGCTCACTCATCCTTAGCCATGGGGGTTAGTTACAATTCCTAAAACCAGGCAGAGCGGTTCCCAACAGAAACCTGTGTCCAGTGACCTATACAGTATGCTTGAACAGCTCTGAAATGTTGTTCTATCTTTAAGCCCTCCTCACCATGCTCAAACACTCAGAGTAACATTAGATTTCTAGAGAGACTGTATCATAGCTAACATTTTCCCTATACTCTGACCTCCTTCTTTCCCTTTACTTTCTCAGTATAGATACCAGATAGCTTCTGAAATAAACCTCCTGAATGCTTATGAGAGAACCCAACCTGCAATAACTGGAGTAAACAGCATTCTGCAAGAGCAGAAGTTAGACTGAGATTTTAGAGCTGGATCACCTACTGTTCGGTTAGCAATGAGGAGCTCATAACTTTGTTAGGTAGAGCAACAATGGCCTCTGGCACAGGTAGAAGTCCAACTGCATTACAATTTTCACCAGTTCTCAAGTAGAATGTTATATCAGTGGAAAGGAGAGCATTAGCTGCTTCGATTAATCAGGTAATTGAAAAATACTAGGACAAAGGACTAGCTGGCTATTGCTAAGCTATGTTGATGCTTTGAAAAAATAATAAAAACATAATTGATAAAATATTTTAAAAAGAAAAATAATAAAAAGCTGAATATGATTGATCAGTAATTAAAAGCTAAATGGAAAGTGGGGGCAGGGCAGAGGGAACTGATGACCTGTCCTGGGACTGAATCATAAGGGGAGATAAGCTCCAAAGAAAGTTAAAATCCCATCCATGGTAGGTATGCAATGCCAACATGAGGGTCCAGAAGGGAAAAGAATATAACTCTGGCACATGCTGTGAGGACATCCAAGTTGAATCCTCACATTTTTATGAAATTAATTAGTCTGAAAAGGTAGCCCAGTACTCCAGTTCTCCAGTGCTAGTATTTTACAATTGCTTGAAAATTCTTTATAAGCCTTCCTCCAATGTGACCTCTCCCAAATCTTTTTCTATGACCTCTTGAAGACACTGGGACTATAACTGTTTCCCAGTGTCTTCACTGGAATATAACATCTGGATAAGTGTGGGTGCTGAAATGGAAGGAAAGGGACTATACCATAAAGCAGCTATAGAATTTAGGTAGGATACCTTCAGGAGCCAAGGGAGTAGCATAAGCCAGATTCTGTGGATGTTTGATCAAAGAGCAGTGAAACACAAGCTGGAGAAGGGAGTGTCCAGTGGTCTCCCAGTGAATGGCTGCTCTAAAACATAAAGTCTCTTTTTAAAATACATGAAAGGAGAACATCATTAAAGACCCTATGGATCAAAAAGATAATAATAAAATATTATAAAATCATTATGCCTATAAACCTGACAACATAGATGAGATGGAAACGTTTTTGGGAAGACAAAAACTACCAAAGTCCTCAAAGGAAAATAGATATCCTGGAAGGCTCTGTATCTATGAAAGACAAGGAATGTTGGTTAAAAGTGTTAACACAAAGAACATTTCACTGATGAACTCTACCAAACATTTAAGAAATGAATAATAAGAATTGTACAGGAGGTTTTTTCTTTTTTTTCCAGAAAAGAAAACATCAAAGAATCCTTCTGACACATTTAAGGTCAGCAGTGACAACAAAACCAGACAAAGACATCATAAGTAATGAAAATCACTATGTTACTAATAAAGAGAGGCAGACAAAATCTTTAACAAAAAATCAAAGCAAATATAGTAATACAAAAATGATAATATATGATCAAGTATGATGTATCCCAGGATTGCAAGGTTATTTCAACACTTGAAAATCAAACAATAGGAAAAGAAAAAAAATTCCACACCCATGCATGATGTAAATTTTCATCAAATGAGGACAAGAAGGAACTTCTTGGGTCACTGTATTGCATTGTGCATGCCCAGTATGGGCCTTGGGTTAACGTCTGGAGGGGAAACTGCATATGTAAATGGGGGCCCCTTGCCCTGCAGTCCCCCTTTCCTGGGATCTTGATCTTTAAGCTGGAGCTTGAGCACCAGATTTTGCTTCCTCGGTCCAGTGTGACTGTCCTGAGCTTTGGCACCCTGCTTTCTTCTGTCTGGTTTCTATGAAACTGGAAATGTACTGGCAAATATTGTGAAAAGGAAAAAGTGAAGGAAATTATAGCACTCACCTCAGAGCACTTCCTATGTCTCCAGGACCTCATTCCATCAAGACTTTTGTTACCTTCTCTGCTTTTATATTTTATTCCACTTTAATGGTTGCTTTTGACAGGAAGATTAGTTTATTTTTTAATTTTTATTATATTTTTCCTATTACCATTTAATCCCCTTATACTCCTCTCTCCCCAGCAATCACCACACTGTTATCTATGTCCATGAGTCTTTTATTCTTTTTGCTCAATCCCTCCACCCCCTAACCCCCCACCCCCACCCCTGCACTAGCTGTCATCCTGCTCTCCATCTGAGTCTGGCCCCATTTTCCTTGTTAGTTCAGTTTGTTCATTTGATTCCACATATGAATCAAATCAAGTGGTATTTTTCTTTTTCTGACTGGCTTATTTCACTTAGCATAATGTTCTCCAGGTCTATCTGTCATCACAAAGGGTAAAATTTTCTTACTTTTTACAGCTGAGTAGAATTAGATTGTGTAAATGTCCCATAGTTTTTTTATACACTAATCTATTGATGGACATGGGCTGCTTCCATATTTGAGTAATTGTAAACAATGCTACAATGAACAGAGGGGTGTTTATGTTCTTTTGAATTAGTGTTTTGGGTTCCTTCAGATATATTCCCAGAAGTGGGATTGCTAGGTCATAAGACAGATCCATTTTTAATTTTTTAAGGTACCTCCATACTGCTTTCTGTAGTGGTTGCACCAGTCTGTGTTCCCACCAACAGGGCAAAAGTGTCTCTTTCCTCCACATCCTCACCAGCACTTGTTGTTTGTTGATTTATTAGTGCTGACCACCCTGAGAGGTGTGAGGGGATATCTCATTGTGATTTTAATTTGCATTTCTCTAGCGATTAGTGATGTTGAGCATCTTTTCATATGTCTATTGGCCATCTGTATGTCCCTTTTGGACAAGTGTATATTCAATTTAATATAACTTTATCATAGTTATATTTAATAATACTTTATTATAGTCAGAAGCCTCCTTTTACTTACATTTAATCTATTTGACCTTTAGACATATTCAATAAGCTTATTTTTTGTAATTTTAATAATTGAATTTCTCGTAGGTCTGCTTTGAGAGATTTTCTGACTGCTGAATTTTGGTCATGGAGCACCCCTAACTTATCCATTAAATGATTTTTTTTACCAGAAGCTTATTTTCTTTTAAAATCTAGGCTGATGGTGGTTTTTCTTTGCTTTCAGAAGTGACTGGCATTTATGTCTGCCACACATTAAGAGTGCTCCTACTCCAGAGATTTTTGAAATTAGAACTGTTACCGAACAAGAGGTCCGAGGGAGGGGCAATACAATATTTGGCCCACCTAGGGATGCCAAAAACTGCTATACAACAGGGGCCCCTCCCAAAAAAACAAAATACTAATATCTACTGGGCTCTTCTGTCCGCCGCCAATTGGAAAGACATCTCTTAATGCCAGAGATTTGTGAAAAGGAAACAAAATGTTTATTTAATGCTATTCAGGCCTAATGTCTCCACTAAAATATTAAAGTTCTTTAGGTTGTACACCTACACCCACACAGCACTCCCTTCTCCCACCGTCCCAACTCTGGGTACCGTAAATCAGGAAAAGAGCACACGTCCCTGTTTGCAGGCCGCTGGCACCGTCAGCTGTGTCAGGCAGGATCTCGAGTTAATCCAAAGTACTGTGGTACCCTCTCATGGTCCACTGGCAAGAGTCCTTTGTACCCAGTTCCAGTCAAAGTCTCTCCTGCTTTTCCAGGCCACGCAGCCAAAGGGGCACCCCAAAGCCGCGTGGGCCTCTTCTACCAAAGCTGCAGGGGTTCGCACTCCACCAAAAGCATGTGGCTTTCTTCTTCACCTGGCTGCAGGGATCTCCATTCTGGCAAAGCTGCATGGTTTTCCCTTTCACCTTGGGCAGTTATTGCCTCATGTCCTGGAGCCAGTCTTTTCCAAGCTCTCACACAGGCCTCCACTCAGGGGCCCAGCCCCTAGTTCCATCCTGATTCCCAGCTACTCCCTTCTCCCTGGCTCCAAACTTGGCCACAGCTATTTAACATATCTATGAAACCAGTTAAAGGTTATAGATATGTTAAATGATCATTCCAGAGGTTAGCTACAAAACTGTTGCTATGCAAAACAGCTCTCAATGGCCTTGGCTCTATTCATCCCTTCCCCCTGGGGGGGTGGTGAGGACATCCTATATGTCTCTCCAATATTCCTATACACTTTGAATTCTGGACACCATTCCAAATCCTTTTTTTGTCCCCCCGCCCCTGCACCCTGTATCAGAACCTCCATATCTTAAATCAGCAAAATAGTATAAATTTGGTAAATGAGCCAATGAGAAAATTTATTTACAGTGGTAAGTTTCCAGAGGAAGTTTTATTCCTGACTTCCCAAATCATGGTTTTAGAAAGGGGATTTTTCTAAAGAGTTTCCTGAAAAGAAAGGCAAGTTTATTTCCAGATTCCCTGATACCAAGGGATAGCATTTGGAAGTTCTAGACTTGAAGGTAAGGGCACCTCCTGTTAGATTTCCTACCTGAAGCTGGTCTTCAGCTTTGTATCCTCTCTTCTGTGAGGCCACAAAAACCCAATATTAAGTTTATTCAGCTTTGGTAAGTGTCTTCAGGTTGGAACTAATACTCAGTCTCTTGCTAATCCTTCTGAATTCTCAGTTTTACTGATTTTTTTTTTTTTGCTTCTGATATTCTATTTTGAGTTGCCAGCCCTTTATTATATTTTTAAAGGGAAGTATAAAATACCTTATCTGTTTTGTTTGGTTGTTTTTTAGGGGAGGGTCTTGATAAGATTCTGTAGACTACCTGACTATAATCACTTTCATTTTAATCATTTAACTTGTACTTATGACTACCCCTGAAATAGCCGTTATTATTTCTTTTTTCATATTTTAAGTTTTAGACTTTATTTTTTATTGTTGTTCAAGTACAATTGTCTCCATTTTTTACCCCACCGTACCCCCTCACCCGACCCAGCCCCACCTTCCACCCTTGAAACTACACCCTTTGGCTTTGTCCCTGTGTTCTTTCTACATGTTCCTTGATGGCCCTTCCCCTATTATCCCTCTCTCCCTTCCTCTCTGGTTACTATAAGTTTGTTCTTTATTTCAATGTCTCTAGTTGGATTTTGCTTGCTTATTTTGATTAAGTTATGGAATTTCCTCAGAAAACTAAAAATGAAACTGCCTTTTGACCCAGAGATTTCACTGCTGGAATTATACCCTAAGAATACTAAAACACCAATTCAAAAGAACCTATGTACCGCAGTGTTCAGAGCAGCACAATTTACAATAGCGAAGTGCTGAAAGTGACTTAAGTGCCCATCAGTAAATGAGTGGATGGAAAAACTGTGGTACATTTACACAGTGGAATACTACACAGCAGAAAGAAAGAAGGAGCTCCTACCCTTTGCCAACAGCGTGGATGGAACTGGAACACATTATGCTAAATGAAATAAGCCAGGTGGTAAAAGATAAATACCATATGATCTCCCCTATAAGTGAAATAACTGTCATTTTTTATTTCCATGACAAAAATAGGAATACTCTTACTCAAGGATGTCGAGTGACCTGCCACAAATTCACAGCCAGAAAGCAGCAGAGCTTTTCTTCAAACCAAATTTTCTGACACTAAATCCCATATTCTTTTCACAATATTTTACTGGCCATTCTTCCACCTGTGGAAAATAAGTTTTGCCTCCAAAATTTACATCAGCTCAAAAGTTGAGCTGATGGGGAAAACTGATACACATGCAGACAAATTCTAGTCCAGGTCCCACTTCTATGTAGCCCTTCAGTTTCTCTTGATTCAACAAACAAGCCCAGTTGAGAAAGGCCACAGCCATCATCATTTGTGCAGCTATTCAAGCTGGCATCACCAGATATTCTCCATCAAAAGAACAGCTCCAAACAGCAGTATAATGTCAGTGCTGGCTGCCGCCCAGAGAAAATTAATCATAATACCAGGAGTTAGAAAAAGCCCACATAGATTTCAGGAATATTGCGTTTCTTTGCCCTAAAGTTCACATTCTTCCTGCTGAGTTTCATTACAAAATCCAGATATCACACAAAAACATCACAGCTACACTCCTCACTGTATGTATTTTAATCAAAAATCTTTGATCCATGTGATATTGGCCCTGCAGGCAAAAACTGCCTTTTTTGTTAAGAAATACTCTATCACCAGTGTGAGATCCATTCTTGTTGGTAAAAATATTTCTAGCAAAATCATGGGGAAAATAGCATACTTAAACAAAGCAAGATCATGTGAGAATTAGCGAAGGTATTTAAATTGATGAAGTCTTCATCTTCAACCTTTCAGGTTCACAGAAGTGTGTAGTTTGGGCTACATTTGTTTTTTGTATATTAGCCACTGGTGTAAGAGCATGCTCCCTGCCTCTGCATACCTTACTTCAGCCCTTTTGGAGACTGGCCAGTCCTTTTGGGAACCCATCGGCTGGCGTTAGCTGCAATGACCTTACTGGCTCTGGATATTCTTGCACTTTAGGAATTGTTGCAATGCCAGTTGATGTTTTAGTGCTTTGTTGCTGAATTCCACTTGTCAACTAGGTCCTGCATTTCCTTTTCAGATATGTATTTGGAGGACAGACTATTCTCCACGGGGGGAACAACGACCAGTAAAGTGTACCAGAAAGGGCGGGGTCTTCATGTCAGCAATTTGTGCGCCTGCCCAACTTGGGTCTTTCAGATTCTCTGGGTGTTTTTTTCCCTTTTTTGGAGGGTTAGGAAACTAAGGGATTTTATACACTATAAACTATATTAAGAAGCAAAGAGAATATTTTTATTTGCCATCTGGATTTGTTACATTTTGGGGATCTTGAGATTCAAATATAAATTTAGGCAGCAATGTGACATATGGAAACGTAAGGCCACTGATGGTTCCCTGAAGTGAGAGAAAAAAACAACACTTTGTCCATAAACCCAGTGCACAGAAAGGTATAGAAAGGTATTATTGTTGTTGTTTATTCTAATGTTATTTTTATCCAGCTTTATTAAGTATGATTGGCAAATAGAATTGTATATATTTAAGGTGAACAACTTGGTATTTTGATACTCGCATAGATTATGAAATAAATCTCAATTAAGCTAATAACATATTCATCATTTCATGCAGTTATTTTTTTGTAGTGGGAGTACTTGGGGGTCTAACCCCTTAGCAAATTTCAAATACACCAACACAGTATTATTAGCTGTGTTTGCATTGCTTACCTAATGTTATTTTTAAAAGGGCACAGGAGTGGTGAGCAGTTAGAAGACTCAGACAAATAGATGCAGCCTCAGCAGAAGCCAGGCCTCCCTCACTGTGGCAGGGCGTATGACTTTACACCCTCAGTGTAACTGTGTCTTTATAACCATTACGGAAAAGATCAAAGAAAAGCGCTCACCTCGAGGCTGCCCTGTCCCTGGCCTCTATTATCCTCTTCTTTCCACACTCAATTCATTCTCTCTATTTCTGCTGTTCCTTCACCAGATCGCTTCATTATTTAGTTGGCTCAGTATTAGGTAAAACTTATTGCTAATATCGTTCTGACTTTTGTCTTACCTCTAAAAATCGATACTTTTTATTCTTAATGTTAAAGTGTAATAAAATACATATGGGTTTTGGACAGTACGACTCAAGTCTCAGGTCTATTATTTTTAGAGGTGTGATTTTTAACAAGGTACTTGAATTCCTGATGTTTTAATTCTATTTCATTTTTTTATTTTATAGAATAAGGCTGATAATTCACACCCTAAAAGGTATTTGTGATAACCAGATGAAGTTCTGTGTTTGGGATATAATGATTGGATACTCAACAAATACTGGCCCCTTTGTTATTGAGAGTTCTGGCACAGTAGAGGTGAAAACCTCAAAAGTTAGAGTTAATTAATTAGGATACTGTATACAGAGCAATACACAACAGATGGCAAAGCACATAGGAATTAACAGCAAGTGGAAGATGTTACCACCCTTAGTCAAAATGGATAGAGGGATCTGTTTTCCTGAGCCTGCTGGGAGCTACCAGCATGTGTGAGAGACTGCCTGGCATGACCCATGGCCTTTAACAAAAGAAAGCAGCTACTGCCCACATTCCCCTGCTAAGGGTAGAGGGAGGGTGGGTGAAAGCAGAAATAATATCCCAAGCTCCCTATTGTAATGTCCTCTGGTGCCCTTCTGGGATTTTTATTGACTGAATCCATCTGGAAACTAGAGGGCAAGGAAGTCTACCCAGCGCACACCATAGCCATCACCCTCCCTGGGACACTGAGTAGAAATAGGAGAATAAATAATGAAACCAAAGGAGTGGGTGGAGAACCTTCAGCGAAGTTTCTTTTCTTTACCTTCCACTTCTCTTGCTCCAGTTTTCTCTTTACCTCACCGATCACTTCTCCCACTACTAGGTATCAATACATGTGATGTCTTTGAAGGCAAGGAGAGTATTTATTCGTGATTCCAGCATTTTGTAAAGGATGCATCATTAAACAGGCTGTGTGTGTAAAATTCAACCTACTACATACCTCTTTTGGAAAAGCATATCAGCAGTATAAAAAAGCTTTCAACAGTTCTATAGAAAATGATAGCAATAATGAATATTTGCTCACAAAATTATATTTAAGGAATGCCACTTATGCATAAGCACTAGTACTAGAAAATGCAGTTTTGAAAATGAATCCTCTTCTAATGCCTCATCTAGGACACCAGATATACTTTTTATTCAATAAACACACAATAAGTGATTAAATGAATGGGGTTCCTCTATGGCTGGTCCTGAATTGCTTTTACCAAAGTCCTTACCTTCTCATCACTTTCCCCCTCTAGAAGCTAGAATGTTGTCTCCTAATAAGAGTCTGACTGACTGGAGTTGCACATTTCCTTCAAGGGCCTCACATGCCTAACTGCTTGTAGGTATAAGGGGACAATATATTGTTGTATTATAAGGGAACAATAAACATTATCATCATCATTAAAATATCCACATTTTCCCTTTACACTTCAGAATATAATGCTCTATCTTATTGAGTTTTGGGGGATCTGGTTACTCCTGAGAAAAGTGCCAAGATACCTGAAGGCGTCAGGCTCTGGATTCATAAGATGCCACCTTCCAGCCACCTGCCTTAGCTTCCTTCCAAACCTGCACCTGAGCGTGCTCCTCCGGCATCATTCTAATCCCCTTGGATGAGACTACTCCAGTTTCCAAGCCCTCCCAGTGTGTGCTGATCACCATTTCCCTTCTATACACACTCTTGGCTATGCAGCATCTTCTGATTTATTCATTTTCTAGATCAAATGAGATAGATGACATTTCTGTAGAACTTCCCTGAAGTGCTACCAGGTCCTCTCCACATCATTGTAGTCCCTTTGTGTCTTTAAATAACATTAAACATGAAATTAAACTGAAATAGGCATAAGAGAGTCAAGTTAAATGAAGAAACAGGAGAGATGAGGAAAGCAAGATTCTAGGGGAGGTAAACTATTTTCTCAAAACTGGTGCTGAACTTAGGGAGTAAAAGAGCCAGTAATAAACAAGGGGCCAGCAAAAATAATGACAGTTCTCATAGAAGAGATAAACTCCTTGATAATCACCCATGTTTAGGGCTTCCCTTCTTTTCTTCCTGGTGTGGTGACAACAGCAACAGTCTGGTAGAGAAGCTCCATCATTACACAGAAATGTATGCACTCAAGATTTCGAACTTGAAAGGCATTGATCTGAGGGCAGCAGGGACTCTAATCATAATGAGCCAAGGTCCTGTGACTTCATTTCCACAAATTCCCTGGACAGGGAGCAAGTGCTTTCTGCATTTAAAAAAGGATACATGTGTGCATACATAATTCTCTTCTAGTCAAAGAAGCATGTCAACATACACTGCAGTCACAGAGAAGAGAATGCTTACCTCTCATTCCTTCTCTGATTATGAGCTGAAAGAGAATCGCTGGCATAGAAGTCAGCCTCTGTTATTATATTGGTTAGGGAAGCAGAACCACTAGGAAATTTACAAAACAAAAGGAGTTTATTATAAGGAGTAGACAGTACACTAAGCATTGGAGAGGGTGATAAAGAAGTCTATGGGAGCTCTTGTTGCATCCAGCAACAGGCCTGAAGGAAGTACCATATCTCAGGGTCAGCAGAGTTGGCAATAAGGAGAAAAATGGACATCAAGCAAAGGACAATGTAAACAACCTAGAACCCAGGAGGACAGAATAAAGCCTGCATATGTGTCCCGCCTCAGCAATGTGGTATTTTGCACAAGTTGTCCTTCACCACTAAGTTACATACCAGAGTGGGCAAAAGTAGGTTTTTAATTTGAGTACGTGAAACAGTTTATTCTTATATTATTTTTTATTCATTGTTGTGTTATTTATTTGTATTATAACTGTAAACCTACTTTTGCCCTCTCCATTATATAACTAGCCCAGGGGTTGGTTATAGAAGCTAAACATCCTGAGAAAGGCCCCGAAGCTCCAGGGCAGAGGGCTCTCACCCCTCAGGTGAGGTAGCAGATCCCTTACAATTTGTGTGTTTCAGCGGCACCTGTCATGCTACACCTTCAGACCCTAAAGACTGCTACTGCTCTTCTATCTTCCAAATCTTGCACAAATTTCTCCTATGGCTCATCTAAACCCAGAACCATGCAGGGTAGGAAGTTCCTGAAATCCAAGCTCTAACTCGGGCCAGTTGGCATAGTATAAAACCACAGGAATCATGACTCTGTATGTTTGAAAGGTATAAACTCGGAAAAGTAGCTGAATGGATTCTGGGGACAGCATCTCCATCAGCCATAGAATCTAGACAGTTGGCTAGAGCACAGAGAATCTCACAGGTATTGAGATCACGTGGCTCTGTGTCTACTTACTCTGATGTTGCTGGTAGGGTGCACCCTTCGATTCGCTGCAAAACACAAGGGATGTCTTTGTCCTTTGCCTGACTGTCAACTTTTTTTTTTTAACTAAGCAATTAAATATAATTCACTATTAGTAATGCTAAAACCTCTCCCGTTCTTCTGCCATTCGTATTTGCTTTATTTCCAAAACACTTTCCATAAGGGTTTAAAGGTCCGTGATAAGAAAGCAGATGAAAATTAGTCCAGAAATATTCTGACAGCTGAAGATTAAACTGTGAGTGCAAATTATTAATCTGAAAATAAAGTGCTTTACTGCATGTAAAATAAAAAGGTGTTGACTTATACTTGATTCATGGTATGAGTGGTTGCATTATAAATGATCAATGAACATTATCATCAGAACAATGTCACACTATTACAGTTATGGTGCATCAAAAATGCAAGCCTAATTGCTTGGCCCTTAATGAAATACAAAAGCCTCATTTTCATAATGTTAGGGCTGTGGTTCAAATGGAAAAAGACACATATAGTCACACTTAAGGCTTTAACAATTCACTTTTGACCCTTTGACATCAGAATGTGAAATAAATCACAGAGGTTCCACACCTCACTTCCACCCCTCTGTTACGAACAGCACAAGGTATCTTTCCAATATCTGGTTGTCTGACTTTCATAGGAAAGAATGTGTGCCTCAGTGAGGTTGACAACTCAATTTATTTCCTTTGGTTCAACCTGAAAATAGATCACCATACACAATTAAGAAAAAATGCAAAGTTTGCTACAAATATTTAATCTTGGGTCAAATTTGCACAAAGCAACATATTTAAGACAAGACTTTAACATATCTAAGGGATATAGCTATAGTGTCTCTTGCATAATTCTAAAAAATAGAGAAACATTGAAGTGGCTAAGATACATGGCTATATCTACACATTTGCAGTGAATAAATATTTTTTATTCTTTTTTATTTTATTATTTTATTTTTTATTGTTTGAGTACAGTTGTCTCCATTTCCCCCCACCCCAATGGGTTTTCCAATGGATGAAGACTTTAGGCCTAATCCTGCGACTGTTGAAAACTCATCCATCCATCATGACATCTAACCCTCGAAAGGATTGATGCCAAGATCAAATGCCTTTGTCAAAACAATAAAAACACTTGCTGAAAGATATTCTGAGAAATACTGTGAGTGGGTGTGTTTTACATTTTTTACCTCCTTAATCAAGCATTCACATCGCCACATAGTAAAAACTGCAGTGGAAGAACAGAATTTACCAAACTCAGACAGATGTGTGCTCATACCCTTTGTCCCATTCATAATTGTTTGTGAATTTCCTGGGTGCTTTTCATCTCCATGGGTTATTCTTAACTTGTCTGTAAAATTTAGTGTGGGGTTTTGCTTTCATTATGCAGAGAGCACAAGTAATGTAGGCATGGTAGCTCATGAAACCATAAATAATACATTTAACCATCATTATTGGTAACTTCACTTTTTCAACTTCAGGGGATTCACCTGAGTAAAATGGCTATTTGTTTCTGCATTTTTTTACTTTTGTATGTTTTTTTCACATTTATAGAATGTCAGGAGAGCTGGAAAAGCCCTGTGAGAATGCAACCTGCATCCCTTAATCTCTCTGACCTATTTGCTTCAAGGAAAAAATAAGGTGTGGGAACCCAACAGCTTCAGTGGAGTCAGCAATAATGAAACCACTGAGTTTTCCTGATAGTCTCCTCTTCATCCCTAACGCACATTGTACACCAGAATTATTAGCATCCTCTTATGTAATTTGAAATAATTTTGTTATTGACTTAGAATTGCTTTTACAAAATACACATCAAATAATTGTTTCATCATGGGAAATTCTGATTACTTTTAATACACTCAGAGAAATTCCCTTTTCTTTACACCTCAGCATTCCTTCCAAATTTAAATATCTCTATTTCATTTTACTTTGATATTTATCTCAGCAAGGATTTTATTTCAGTAATTGCTCTTTCTGAATGTTGAAAGCATCTTTTCCAGCACCTGGGTTGCCGACTGGGTGAACACTTGCAAAGTGCTCACTGCAGGCGCAAAACACTGTTCTAACAGGATCCCTGGGAATTTCATGGACCCTGTACTGTGGCAGCTATTTCTCTGCATTTAAAATTTTTGGGGGGATACTAAAATCCACATTTTACTATTCTTAAAGTGAACACTTACAGGGGGGAAATTTCCTATCAATTAAAATACCCCAAATCCCGATGCTTCTGAAATCTTTCTTCTTACAAACATCTTTCTATACTAAGAAGTTAAAAGCCCTCCCTGGTTTACATTGTCAACATTAAGCATATTGGCATAATCTACCAGCTCTTACCATCTTCTGTACTCAAGGTTCAGACTAATCTTTGTAAACCACTGGGGATGACACTTAGCTCGCCAAGTGGTTCTGCCTCTCTGCCCTGCTCCGGTGATGCAGCTGCGACACTTTGATGGACTACATGGCTTTCTTTTGGCTTCAGTTCTGAATCTTGCCCTCTATCCTCATAACACAAGACTAGAAACTTCCAACTTCTATAGCCAAGATTCCTGGTTTCTATCCCACAAAACTGGAAATGGTATCCCAGATACCTTCACTTATGCAGTAAGAATTTACTAATCTCTCTCTCTATATATAGATATATTTTCTATCTACCTATTTATTTACCTTCCATATTTTAATCTATATCAATTATTTAACAAGAAAGAATACTAGATAAAAGTTACTGTTCCTGGCAATAAGAAAACAAAGTAGGTAAAGGCTGTTTTTGAAGGCAGCAATATTTAAGAAATAAAGAGTTTAGGGCATCTAATCTTTCACTTCCTTACTTGCAACCAAATTTCAGATAAAGAAACCTCTAACATACTTTCCTACTGAAGAGAATAGAGCTGATATTTAATAACTGTTTTTACCCTAAGAACATGAAGAGAAATTCCAAGTTAGATTAATGATTTTGAAAATTTAAACTTGAGGAGTGCTTGTAAAGGAATAAAATAGATTGAAAACAAAATATAACATATTTGTTGGTATCTGAGGAGCAGCTTTTAAAATCACATTTTTGCTGATTTTATCAAAGGGACATTCATCTTGTCAACTTATTATAGCAAACTGTCAATATTTACTATTTGGAAAACATCTGTACTGTGTATTTCTACTAAGTAACACTTGACAAGCTACCCCTTCTCCTGACACTCAGTGACCACCTGGTAAAATAAGGGGCTTAGGTATGAAACTCATTGAGGCCCCAGCCAACTCTTTCCTTTTACGGTTTGTACACCAGCTACTGTGTTCTAGAAGCTCTCGCCAACAAGCCAGTTTTGAGCAGCTAACAGTCAAAGCACATGTCAATATTGTGTGTGTGTGTGTGTGTGTGTGTGTAACTGACACAGACACCAGCCCACAGCATCATGGATGAGACATGAGAAAAATTCATACGGACTACCTAGTCCTGTGGAGGAAAAGGGGCAGCACAGCTACTCTCTCAAGGGGAGAGCGTGCTGACCCTTGCCTAGACAGGCTTTTATGGGGTTTAATTTGCACAGGAATACAGGTACAGCTTATTAATCATTGTCAGGCAGCAAGGATCAGATGATAGATAGCATACAAAGAATTATTAAGGTTTCATTCTGAGTCAGGGTCTATTAGCTAAAAGGGTACAAAACTTTGGGAAACAAACTCATTTCCTGCTGGGGCCTTTATCATTTAACTAAGAGCATTCTTAGCAAGGCAGATTTCACAGGATTTTACATACTCTTTCTCAGGCCCGATCACCCAGGGAGCCTGCCCTTTCCAGCCCAGGGCGCCCACCCTTTCCAGCACAGGGCTGCACCACCCTCTGTCACTGTTTCAGGCTTACGTCAAGCAGAGGAGGCAAGATAGCCAAGGAAGTAGGAGAAATAAGGACTCAGGCTTTGTCAAAGCTGAGGGGTGAGGGTCCATCACCCCCTTTCTCCATAGCCCCCCAAGTCCTTCCCTGGGGCCTCCAGGTGGTCATGCCTGTCTTAGGTGGCTCCCCCTTTGGGGAATCTTACCCATCAGTTGCTAACTGATCAAGCATTGGAGGCCAGTTATGGAAAAAGGAGCAGAACCAGTGTCCCTGCCAGGAAGATAAGCTTTGTCTCCTTGGTGGCTTATGGTCTGAAGATCACTCATTCAGCCTTAGCCATGGTGGGTTTACAGCTTCTGAAACCAGGCAGGGCAGTTTCCAACATGTAACCTTCTTGGTCTCATGGGCCAAAATGTGACCTCCTCTGTGAAGGCCTCCTGGCTTTCCCAGAAGTAGTTGTCCCTTTATTCATTATATTTGTTGGCATTTCTTATATTGGATCTTTTACACTGCAATATATTAATTTTTATATCTGTTTTTTATTTGACTTTGAGCATCTTAAGAGAAGAATTTTTTTATTTTCTATTAATCTCTTACACTGAGCACATTGCCTGTCATATAACAAATACTGGTTGAATATTGAATAAATATTCTTTTTATTGAATTTATGTTTGTTGGGAAGAGGCCTAGGTCTAAGATGGTAAAAGATATTTTTCTATTGTTGTTCAGTTACAGTTGCCCCACCATTTTCCCCATTGCTCACCCCTATCCCATCCCTCCACTCCCACAGTCAGTTCCCCACATCGTCCATGACAATGAGTCCTCTATTCATGTTCCTTTGCTTACCCCTTCCCCTTCTTTACCCCGTTATCCCCTTTCCCCTGGTCACTGTCAGTTTGTTCTTTATTTCAATGTCTCTGGTTCTATGTTGCTAATTTATTTTTGTTGTTGTTAGTGATTAGTTTCCACCTATAAGTGAAATTGTATGGTAATTATCTTTCACCACCTGGCTTATTTCACTTAGCATAATGCTCCCCAGTTCTATCCATGCTGTCACAAAGGGTAGAAGTTCCTTCTTTTTTCTGCTGCATAGTATTCCATTGTGTAAACATTCCACAGTTTTTTGATGCATTCATTTACTGATGGGCACCTAGGTTGCTTCCAGCACTTGGCTATTGTAAATTGTGCTGCTGTGAACATTGGGGTGCACAGGTTCTTTTGAATTGGTGTTTCAGGGTCCTTAGGGTATAGTCCCAGCAGTGGGATCACTGAAATAAAAGGCAGTTTCACCTTTATTTTTTGAGGAAATTCCATACTGTATGGAATTTTTTACATATTTTACATATAAAAATTTTATAAATTTTATATATAAAATATTTTATATATTTTAGATGTGAGAAATTTAGAAGTTGGTTCTCTTCCTTAGAAGAATTCTAAAAATGTCTTATATTCTCTTCCAAATGCCATGAAACATTGTTAAATAGACATAATATAGAAGTTTTAGTTTTTGACTCTTACCATTAGACTCCTTGAATTGTTCCATAGAGGCTTATTTTTTACATTTACTTTATTTTTAAAGTGTACAAATTGTCTATATATTGTCACTCTTAATTGATGATCCTTAGCCAAGCAACAGACCATAAACCCAGCTTAAGCAGTTCTGAACAGAGCTCTGTGATGAGAATCTATCCTTACATTAATTGTGCGTTCATTCAGTGATCAGACTCAGGGAATGACATATATATTTGAGTTCCTCATTTATAGTTATATTAATATATTTAAAATGAGACTCCTCAATCAGGGAGCTCAGAATGTTACTTTTAATCACATTTATCAAAATTCTTAAGATGGCTCCAACAATGCAGTAGACACATTTAGGAAAATTCTGGAATATGTTTATGCACAGTAAACCTGTGCCTTTAAAGGCAAAGATCATGTTCTTTTCTGTCACTTGGCCCCAACTGAATAACTACACTCCCACTCATTCATATATGTAATTGTGCTCCTCTAGACAAAATTACAATCTCAAGCAAATATGGTTATTTTGAAAATAGACCTGTATCTGATAGAAGTTGACTAGAAGAAAATAAAACAACAATAGAACAGGAAACATGGAGTCTCTCAGGTCTAAAGCAAAAAGTTGACACAATTTAAGAACTTCTGACAATATAAGAAGTGAAAAGAGAACTGATAATGTAACCTATTGATCAGTAAATAGCAAGTGCTGCATGAGAATGGTACGTGAGGGCTTGAAGGACAGGGAATGCACAGACAAGAGAAGCTCGAGGGTTTTTGAATGCTGGGTTGGAAAAATGGAGATAAGAAGCCTGTGGAGTGTCAGATGAATGGAGAAGATATTGAAAAGCTCTGAACTCTAGTAAAACCAGCTAGAGAAGATCTTGATTTCTCTGGGACAAAAGGATGAAATTAACAGAAGGCTGGAAAGTGTAACCAGCTGAAGTTAATGGATCAAGCCTCTCTGTGTGAGGCTGGACTGAATAGTGAACCTCAAACTGCAGCAACTTGAATTCCGTAATATAAATAATAGGTTACTATATTACAAGAAAGAATAAAAACAGGAATTCATGGCTAAACATGAGCTATCAAACCCTGAAAAGTCATGTGGGAGGAAGGGTGGCATTTAGGGGGTGAAGGGACTGAGCAAAAGGAAAACAGACTCACAGACATGGACAACCAGTGTGGTGGTTGCTGGGGGGAGGGGCTATAATGGGACTAAATGGTCATGGAAAAAATTACAACAAAGATTAAATTTTAAAAGACATGGAGGGACCTCAAATGCATTTTACCAAGAGAAAGAAACTAATCTAAGAAGACTACGCAGTATAAGGTTCTAAGCATAAAACATTTCGGAAATGGGAAAACTATGGAAATGATCAAAAGTCCAACAGTTCACAGGAGTGGGGGAGGGAAGAGAGATAAAATAGGCGGAGCACAGAGGACTTTTAGGGCAGTGAAAACACCTGTGTGCTTTTATGATGATGGATATACATCATTATACCTTTGTCCAAACCCACAGAATGTGCCACCTCTAGAGTGAACCCTAAAGTAATCAGTGAATTTTGGGTGATTCTGATGTGATAATGTAGGTGCACATTTGGTTTAAAAAAATGTACTATTCTGGTGAGTTATGTTGGTAATGGGAGAGGATATCTATGTGTAGGGGGAGGGAATATATGCAAAATCTCTATAACTTTTTCTCAACTTTAACATAAACCTAAAACTCCCCTAAAATATTATTTAAATATTTTTCAAATAAAATAATTTTGTAAAAAATTTAAAGCAGAAGAATACAAGGGAAGCAAACCAAATTGAAATCTCTAGATTTTCACATTAAAAAATTACTGAGAATAGGAAAGATAAGCAAATGATTCACATTTAAAAAATGAAGGAAATAATGCCGGTATTGGTATTTAGTGGTAGAAATGATAAGCATGAATTACATGGACCCCTCATTTTGGGGTATCCTCACAGTTCTCAATGATACCAGATCCTCTCTAACATAGTGAAAAGTCAATTCAGGTAGGTAGTAAATTAGTAAGGATAGGCTATGTTGTGATAACAAACAACCTAAAAATCTCAGTGATTTCACACACACACACACACACAAACACACACACACACAAACACACACACGTTCCTTTTTAACATAGAGTTTTGGGAAAACTGTTTTCTAGCAATAGGACATTTAGGCTGACAAAACTCCCCTATCCTATAGTATCACCATTTAACACTTAAGTGTTAAGGCCTGACGAGGCTGGAGAAGAATGTACTATAGAGTCTTGCATTAGCAATTAGATGCTTCAGTGAGTCAATAACATATCACTTCTCCTTGCAACTCATTGGCTATAATTTGTCTATGACCCAATCCAATTGCCAGGCCCTGAGAAGTTCCGCCTTTTCTGTGCCCAGAAGAAAAAGAGAAACAGATATTGGCGAACACAAGTAATATCTACCTCAGGTGTTTTTCCTGAGTGATGTGTGTTTATTGTCCCTCAAATTCCACGATCTGTAATCTAGGTCCTTCCCATATAATTTATTGTAGGTCTTTGATTAAAATCCTGATATGTCCTACTTTCAGAGATTCTGATATGTTATAACCATATAGGACAATAAGAGAAGGTCAATTAGGACAATGACTTTTTCTATATTCTTTCCAAATATCTTGCAGATAGTAGGCAGATGGTGGTGAGAGAATGAACAGAGACACCCTTGTATAAGCCTAAGCTACATTCACCAATGACATACTAACATGATTAAATCTGTCATTAAAAAAGTGACTACAAAATAATGACTGATTGCCTAGAAAAGTGTAAAATTCAATTACCTGAGATTGTACTGAAAAATAGACAAAAATGCTTATATTTTACCAAGTAGAAATGAACAATTGGAAGAAATTCTGTACTTTTGAGCTGAATTATACCATCTAATTATAACATTGTCACATACCCTTTACATTAATAGAATATCGCTTCTGCTTTTAACAATGTTGTCAATATTGCAGTCAGCTTGAGCTCAATGGGTAAGCTAGTTTGTCATAACTTGAAAGCCATCTTATATTTGTAGTATATTAAATTCATGAGCCAATAATTCTGAGGCTGGAAAAATAAATCAATCTGTAATGAGAATTGCTTTTAATTTAGCTCTTGATAAGTAAAAGTTAACTCAATATTCATCTTCTAGGAAGGCTATTTTAATAATGATCCAATTGTCCTTTCTCAATGATGAAGTCAACCACTCAAGCAAATATGCCATGTTTTAATCCCAGTGAAAACGAGCGTGTCTAAATTCTGTTAGATCAGTGTTAATGAGCCTGAGTTCTTCATGAATCCCCTACCCTCACATTATATTCCATTGCAAGGCCAACTCCAATTGGCAAGGCCAATGGGAAGTAGGAGAATTAAATGGGCGGTGCATCGATGCAAAGTTATCATTATTACAATAAAACAATTTCAATCATCAGCTGCACAATATCATATGTTCATTTCATTAACTTTGACTCTGTATTTTTAATTCATACACTCTCAAGTTGGAAGTATCCTTTATTTTGTGTGTCCTAACCTCCCTTCGTTTATATGGAAGTTGAGTCATAAGATAATTTCTAAGTAGTTGTCCTACCACCATTTAAACAAAAAAAAAAGAGAAATCTCTGATTTTCATAGAAACTCTTCAGTTTTGAAAACAACTAACTATCTTTAGTTCCCATTACAAATCTCAACAATCTTTACCTCTCCTGTTGGAATGTCCCCTATTCTTCATATGCCACTGTTTTTCCAGTCATTCTTTGAGTTCGTTAAGCTGAACACAGGCCTTTAGATGTGATCCAACTCGCTCAGTAAACAAGAGTATTAACAGCCTCACCCTATGAACTACTCTACCAGCACAGCAAAAGGTTGTTTCAGCTTTTGCTATAGCATAGTAGCCCTGGTTCACGCTGAGCTTACTGTCCACTGAAACTCACAAAAGTTTCTAGTAGGTGCTCTAATTGTCATAGGGTACCTAATCTGCCCTCTTCCCAATTTGGGGATGATGCAAGTACTAACTGTGTATGTATACCTGGGCATATGTTCCCATTCATGCAACCTGGCAAATGTTCCTAGTAGATTTTATCTTTTCACTTCCTAATGAAATTCTATAATCATTCAGATGCAAGTTTCAGATGCAAGTTTTCATGACCCTATTTGTCTTAATGCAATCAGTCTTGCATTTGATACTAATAAACTACCAGCAAGAAGTTACAGTAGAGTCCACCTTCCACATGTGACTTTTCAGTTTCAGGAAGAGACAAATGGGTTCTTCCATAATCCTCCTTCCTTTACCCCTCTTCCAGTTTTCTTTGTGCCACAAAAAAAAAAAAAAAAGAAGAAGAAGAAGAAACAAAAAACCATTTCTCCCCTCTACAAAAAGCATCAAATACCTCCTGACTTTTCTGCTACTGAGGCTGTTTGTGTTTTATTTCTAATTCTTTTATTCTTTCAAAGAAGCCTCTATAACTTCTTTTTTGTAGGCTACTTAAATTTCAGCATAGAAAGCTAGATGTAGTTTTATAGCTATGCTTCAGAGGTTCTATTTCAAACTGTTCTGAGATAGAGAAGTTTTAGGTTATAAAGCTGAAGTTTTACAGTAAAGGAAAAGATTGTATCTGATTTTATCACACAGGTAATGATATAATCAATCTAAATATACACCTTCAAAAAAGAAAAATACATAAACTTTCTAGTCTCACTCAAAATAGAAATAAGAATTTTTGTATTTTTTATTTGAAAATGCTTTGTATAATTCATAAGGAATGACTGAATTACTATAATGTTCTCTGCTTTCAAGATGTTACAATTATATTTGAGAAGACATAATTTAAGCCTTCTGGAAATCAGATTAGAACATAATAATAGCAAAAAGCACCTTCACTGACATGATTTTATTTAATCCTCACAGCCACCACGTGATTTAAATCTACATGATATTATAAACTTTATTTACACATGAGGGATCTGTGGCTAGGGAGAGTGAGGGGAGGTGCCCAAGGTCACATGAACCTATAAATGGGCAGAACCTGTGTTGGTCTCCAGTGTGCTGGCTCCTGATCGACTCCTGTTTCCACTTTTGTTCTAACATAATCTCTGCCCTCTCCCTCTTTTCCAAGTTTAGAAGAGAGTGTAATTAGAAAATTATTTTACATTTATTCCTTTAAAAGCTATATTGCTTTTACATTTCATACCAGGTTTTCCCTTTTTACCATTAAATTCTTAGAAGTGCAGTGTGTACACAGCTATAAATAGGCATATTTGGTATAAACTGTATATATTATACCAGTCAGTGATTTGCTAGTAAATGGGTAACAATAGGTTCTTGCAGGAAGGAGAGACATGAATTTGAAGCATTTTTCTATTTTCATGGTATAAATACTGCTACTCTGGCTGAATTCAAGCTGCTGTCAAGATATCGTTGGCTGCCTGGCATTTGTAGATGGGAAAAGATGTGCACAGGCAGCTCCTGGTGGCGGCCACCAGCCCTCACTGATTATTCTCTTCTCTGGAACATCTTGTTTAAATTAGTTACTCAATGAGCTTTATCCATTGTTTCTCTTTTTCCTTTGGTGAACTTTATGTAAGAGTACTTTACACACAATAAACTACATTCTTTTAAAGTGTACAATTCAATGATTTTAACACTTGTATAGACCCCGAAATCACCAGCTACACCAAAGATGCATGACCTTCATTGTGTCCCAGCGAGGACACCCCTTACTCCATTCCTAGTCATCACCAATCTGAATTTTGTCTTTATAGGTCAGTTCATGGTTCATTTAAGTGGAATTATATAGTAAGTAGTTTTATGTGTCTAGCTTCTTTCACTCAGGATAATGATCTTGAGATTCACCCATATGTAGTGTATAGCAATAGTTCATACTGATGAACGATGGTATCCCATTGTATGAATACGCCACAGTTTGTCCACCCATTCACTTGTTGAATCACCATTGAACCATCGCTAGGTTTTAGCTATTAGACGTACAGCTAAGTCTTTATATATTGAAAAAACATATAAATCTTTGTGGAGACCTATTTTTTATTTCTATTGGGTATATACTATATAAGAATAAAATGTCTGGAAAGTGTGCATTAAACTTTATATGAAATTTCACCAAGTTTCCAAAGTGGTCCCCACCGGTAGCCTCTCTTTTTAACTTTAGCTGTACTAATGGGTGGATAATAGCACCTCACCATGGTTATAATTTATATTTCCCTGATGATTACTGATGTTGATTGCTCATTATGTGCTTATTAACCATGAATACATATTATTTTCGGAAGTGTGTTTTCAAATTGCCCACTTAAAAAAAAAGTTGTCTTCTTACTGAGTTGTAAGAATTCTTTACATATTCTAGATAGTAGTAATAACATTTGCTTTTTATTTGTCATTAAAAAATTAAATGAATATTAGATGAAATTTAAAAGGAATTATAGAAAAATAATAATCCCATGCATTCAGCAGTACTTTTCTGGCATAATTATATATAACTTTTTAAAAAATTCCTATAAGTATAACAGTTCTCTGAGGAAAGTAGTTATAATTATTCTACTTTTCAGAATTACTGAGTCTCAGGCAGTCAGTAGAGCAGTTGGTAAGTATATAGGCTTTGAGACTAGACCACCTAAGTTCAAATTATTACTCACTATTTACTAACTGAGGAACCTTGAGCAAGTTCATTGAGAACATCTAAAACTCAGTTTTCTCACTGGTAAGATGTGAGGGTTAATAGTGCTTAAATCAAAGAGTCATTGTAAGGATTAAATAAGATGTTTGTAAAATTACAAGTTGCACAAGCTATAATTTAAAAAAGGATGTAAGTGCCATAGAAGCTTTCCAAACAGATTGGCCCAGGGAATTAAAGGCAAAGATGACAATATTCAGCTGAGGAAATAATGGAGATGGAATATGAGAGCCTGAAGCTTCTACTACTTGTTTTCCCTTACCAGATGGAAACCCACCTGAAAATACAGTAAAAATAAAGGGAAACAGTGTCAAAGAATGTAGAGAGAGAGATTCCTGCAGGTATGTTTTACACAACCTGATTTAGCCATCCCTGAATCTGGATTAACCCACACTGTCCGTAAAGATTTACTGAATATACCAGCCTTGGTTTAATATAACTGGGAGACCAGAAGGGCCACGGGAGGACTATCCCATGATGATGTAGAGCCAAAGCGGGACACATACAAGAGGGACACTGCCGTGATCTTAAAACAAAATCTGGTAAAAGCCATAGTGATTAGTTTTTGACCAGATCTGACTTGTCCTCCCTGTGGCTGTTGGCACCCTAGCACCCACATAAATGGGTTCTGTTTAGGTAAACACATAGTGTGCCTTGCACACCAGTACACACAGGCATACTTCCTGCCAGGCTTGGGGTTTAACCTGAGCAGCATTGGGCTGTAAATTAATAATGTTACCATTGCCTCTCAGAAAGGAAACCCTTCCCAATATCCATATTCATTATGCCCATGGAGACTTATATTGTTTACTGACAAACTGACTTATTTTCATCACATCTCAAAGAATTGACTGAAAAAGGTGAAGACCTAGGCACATAGCCAGAGGAAAGAGGAAAGACATTAAAAGACAAATGTGTAAGAAATCAAAAGTCTGTCTTTTTGGCTGGTACACAGTGGACGAATAGATTAGTAGCAAAAGTGAAAAGACTAGCAGAGGGTAAGATGTAGAAAGCCCCAGATGGTGGGCTGAGAAGCCGGGACTTCCCTCTCTGAATGAAGGAGAGTCATACAGTGGGCTTGAACCAGGCAGTGCCTTCTTCAGAGCTATGAGCCAGAGTAGAACCGTTAATGGACAGAAACAGACAAGAAGGAACCACATAGAAGGCTCTGACTAGAGTTTAAACAGTGAATGAGAAAAGCCTCAGTGTCCTAGCAGCAAGAAGAAGTAGAAGTATCTTGGGGGATAAAATCTATATAGAGAGATCTCTTGACATGACTGGTTTGGGGGAGGGTACAGGAAGAATCAGAGATGACTCCAGTTTGGAATGAAAATGGGGAGTGGGTTCTGCTGTTATTCTCAGGGCAAGTACCTGCAAAACGAGGAAGAAACGGGTCATTTTGGTTTTTGGAGGGGTGGATGAGATTAGGAATGAAGAAAACTTAATTGCGGACCTTTTGAGATTAAAGTACAGGAAGGTTACCCAAGTAGCAGGCAATTGAAAATGAATATCTGGATGCAGAGAGAGCAAGGACCAGGAGAGAAAGCTGAGAGCCCTAGATTTGAAAAACAAATGAGGAGCACTGCTCTGGGATGAAAGAGAGCAAACTACTGCCTGGGCGCCAGATTTGCCCTGCCCCCTATTTATTACCATTATGAAACTTTACATTTTCAAATGATTGCAGATCCCCATGTATTAAAAATAGTGCCGTGATTTTCTATAACCTTCAGTCAATTTCTCACAATAATAACACCTGCAGAACTTAGTACAATATCATAACCAAAATATTGACACAATAACAGTCTATCAATTCTTTTCAGGTTTCTCCAGTTTTCCTTGTATTCATGTGTGTGTGTGCATGTGTGTGTGTGTGTGTGTGTGTGTGTGTGTGTGACCAAATAGAATTATCACATTTCTTGAGATCTAGTGTCATCAATTACTGGAAGCACAATTATTAAAATAGAAATATTTTAAAGAGAAAATGTGGTTGGACGTTTCAACAATGAGCTGTAAAATGTACCCAACTAAAACTGAAACATGTGAAAAATGAATGTCTAAGAATGGAAGCAATGTTGGTGTACAGAGGTACAGCAGGGCATTACAGCCGGCGAGGTGTAATGGCCACCATCCCATGACATGAAAGTCCTGGAGGATGATTGACAGGATAGGCTGGAAAAGAAGATTTGGAACAGATGCTGAAATCTTGAGAAATTTGATTACATTGACAATCTTATCAATCTCCGCCAAGTATTGTATTTCCAGTATTACAGTTAAGTTTCTTTCACATTGGATTATTGTTTCCCTTAACACTTTTCTAAAATAGGTGTCATGTAAACAGGCCAGATGGTTCTGGGGATTTGCCTAAAGTCAAAAGACAGCAGCAGAAGTGGCAGAACTGATACAGAAATCCAAGCTAGCACAGCTGCCTGCCAGAACATCCCAGGACTGCAGGCAAACAGGACTAGGATGGGTCATACGCACAAGGTGGACTCTACTTACTTACCTTCGTAATAAAATTTCCTTATTTTAATGGCCTGGTAGAAGCCACAAGAAAAAAGCAAACAATAGTAAGAACACTGATGCCTCCAATTTTATTCCACCCCAATATAGAAGGCACTTCCATCCAGGAAAAACTAGGCTTTAGGAGGCCAGGTGAGAAGGTCTGAATGAAAGAGGAAGAGCTTAACAGATGTACGAAATCTGTTTGCCATCACCCAGTGCCCGTGAGACTGTGCAAGGGGCCCAGACAACAGTAGTGAGGAGTAGAGCAGGCCTGGAGAACACCGAACAATTCCAGATGGAAACCCCACACCTCCACAGGACTGCCAGCTCTGAGCCACAGGACTGTGTCACTTCATCACTTCATTATTCTTGCCAGACCACATCAGCTTGCCTAAGCAGCACCAGATGCACTCACAGGTGGAAGAGGATCCACTCAGTTTCTGTATCCTGTAGCATTAAAATAGAACAATACCATTATTTTTTCACCCATCTCCATCTTCTCTAGCATCTTCTTTCAATTCGCTTGACTTTGAGGAAAGGTCCATGTGCTGTTTGGCTGTTTTGTTTATGTTTCTGCCATACTGACACCTGATTTCTTTACAAGCCTTTCCTAATTTCTTTTTCAGGCCCTCTGCTCACTGTTTGTGTAACCTGTGTACCTAACATCAGATGGCCCAGAACATACAAAGGTGCAGAGAACGAAGTTCAACATTGATCTATCAACAATTAAATAGGGTCCTTAAGAGCTAACATGCCAACTGAAAACTCTCCGAAGGGCTTCCTGGCCCACTGAGGGTGACATCACATAAACTTGGCAGGTGGCCAAACACAAAGCACTGAGGAGGCATTTTGTTGCATTTTCTCCCTCTCTTGTTCATTCAATAGATTTCAAAAAACATATGAATGATTGATTCAGCCTCAAGAGGCTGGCTGTGATCTGTTCACTGAGGCTGTCTGCAGAACAAAAGAGAAACAAAATCAGAGGAACTGGAGGATTCTAGCAAGGCTAAAATAAAATAACATATGTTTGATTTCTCCCTTTGTCTTTCCACTTACTAAAATCTGTACTAGTTACACGTTCCCTCAAATACCTTGGAAATAAAAAGGCGATGGCAAATAAAAACGGTGGCGGTTCTTAGGGATTCTCAGAACATTTATTCTTAGTTAACTGAAGCCACTGACTTTCTTATTTTGAACATTAAAACCATCAAAGAGATTTTATCACCATTCTCACTTCCATTCTTCACTATTTGATTTTCTAGCACTGATTAATACGTGTAGGAACCCCAGTTCTAATATTAGTTAAAGGGGCACGCATGCCCTGGAAAAGAGGTTTATATAAAAGCAACTAATGTTTTCCCTCTTTTTTCCCTTCCTACTTTCTCTTTCCCTTTTTCCCTCTCTCCTTCCTTCCTCTCTTCTCCGTGTGTTCCTGTGAGTGTGTTCAGAGAAAACTGGGCATTCGAAGAAAGAATTTTCTAAACTGAATTTGTGATGTCACCTCCCAATATTAGACCACCCTTTAAATTCATGAATGTGGGGCTTTTAGGAGACACATGTGTTTCGAGCAAGGAGGAGACAAGGAAAAGAAAAGACTGAGTGACCCAGTTCTAAGCTTTACCTGATCTATTATGAAAGTAATTAAGAGGATGAAACTACAGTTTAAAACCCAATAGCAAATGACACTGGCTGATTATGTTATGAAAAAGCAATTTTTAGATGCAAAGGGGAATATAGTTAGATATATTCTTTTATTTTTCTTATATTCTTATATTTCTTTTAAGTTTCTTTTAAATATTCTTATATTTCTTTTAAGTTTCTCAGAATTTATTACCCACATTTTTCTGGCTTATAAATAATTAAATTTTGATTACTTAAAATTTGCTTGGTACATTGAATCAGCTATGCTAATTCATTAAACATTTGAAATGTGTTAATAATAGTTCCTGTTTTACCAGTTTGAGGAATACAATATAAAAACATCATTTTGTATTTAAATTAGAAGACTCTGAGCCCCAATCCTCTTTTCTGGGGATCTTGCTAGACCCTCAAGTTATTTTCAAGGACCTGAGAGTCAGCCCTTCATGTGACTAGTCTTCAGCTACCTGCCTGAAAGCAAGAACGGGATGTGCCCTAATGATGCTATTTTCAAAACAAAATGAAGACAAACTTTCAGTGTTGCCTTTAAATTTCTTGTGGGCTATTAACATATCACATTAAATATCACCCTCCCATTAGCGCTATAAACATTCCACAAGGTAAGAAGGGCATCCAGCGTTCCGCCATGAAGATGGCATTTAAACCTTTCAGTGTTTCCCCTACTGTGCAGCATTTCCACATTTTAAAAAGTCACCAATAAATACTAAGTGTGTATCCTACATGGGGGGAGTATTCTACCTACAAATCAGAAAATGTTGAAGAAGTCAATATAATTCACAGATAATAAAACATAGGATGTTACAGAAAAGACTTAAAAGCAAACTCCTCAGGTGGCGTCCTGAGAATGAAGGTACACGCTCAAACAGCACTCACACCAGGCCCATTTTATTTCAGTCAAAAAGCTCACAGCGACGTGGGCGGTAATAGCTTTGTAAGTCTTGAATACTCCATTGCATTCTATAACAGCACACAACACTGGTGTGACAAGGGGCCAGGATATAATAATCGCATAGCCTAGTAAAATCATGATTTTGACCATATCCTGCCAGTTCAACTTTCATGGTTGAGGGTGAAAACAAGCCCGTCTCCAAACACAATCAAGGGTATAGTCTCAGGCCTTGCAGTAGCTGTTGTATGACATGGCAAGTGTTAGTAGCAGGATTTATGGTTGAAGAAGTACCAGTCTTATTTTTCAGTATTATCAGAGGTGGACAAGGGTCCAGACCTCCATCAATTGCCATAAGCACTGGGTTGTACTCAGTTTCTATGGAATTTTAGGAGGCCAGTTTGCAAGGAATTTATCTTGAATACATTAACCTTTACCTCTTAGAAGCTTAAGGCAGACATTGCAAATGTCTTC
The DNA here is from genome assembly GCF_021234435.1 of Artibeus jamaicensis. NCBI lineage: Eukaryota > Metazoa > Chordata > Mammalia > Chiroptera > Phyllostomidae > Artibeus > Artibeus jamaicensis. The sequence goes on from NW_026521883.1 coordinate 24,206,988, forward strand.
AAAATTTAACCAAGTTACGTTTTTAAATGAACAAAGTAGAATACATTAAGAGAGGGTAAGCACTATGGTGAACTAAACAAGAACCATACAAATGAGGAAGTCATTACTCAGCAATAACCATTGTTGCCCTGTGGCATTGCCATATCTTCATTTTATGAAGAAAACAAGAAAAGTGACAAATACAGATTTTTGCATTAAATGTGATTCTTTTTACAACAAAACCCCTCTTTACACTGGCTTGAGTTTTTGAATCACTGTTTGCAACCTCTAATAATATAACTTGTTATAAAGTTCCAAAGCAACTAAACAAGGTAGAAAAAGTAAGAGGAATGCAGACCAAGACTTGTTTCCACTTCTCTAGACCTCTGGCCCTTTTAGGTGTTGCCTGGGGAAGTACTGTGTTATTCTATTTGAGTAGCCCTTTCTAAAGCCTAATCAGCATCTCCTAACCCTGTAAATCTGTCTGTGTCTTTGAGGAATGGCTTTCCATCTGCTGGGAAGACTGACTGCATTTTACTGCTGCCAAGATTCTCTATATTTCAAAGATATTATTTACTGCTTTCTTGTAGCTTTTGCAGGCTTTTTTTTATGCTACCATAAACATGAATGTAGGACAAAGAAACTTGCTTAGATAAAGTTCTGCCCTCTGGAGCTAAGACTGGAGTGTTATTACAAAATACCACAAATAATGTCGTTTCATCTTAGAGACGAGAGGTGGTGGTGGTGGGCGTGCCTGAGTGGCAGCTCAATCTCTTCTCATCAGTTTATCAGTTTCCTGGGATTTATCTCAGGGATAAAGCAGAAGAATGATTTAGGAGGGGTGGGGGGAAGTAGATCTCAAAATTTAACCAGTGGTTTTAAAGTATGCAGTTACTTGCCAAATGATTAATGATAGTTTTATTTTTGACTTTCAATAACGCCAAATAAAAGAGAATGCAAGCTAGCAATAGACACAAGACAATGAAAAAGAGCAAGGTTTTTTAAAGAAGATGTGTAGTAGAAAAGTCAGTAAAATCAGATGGAGATAGTAATTCAGAGATCATTGCCTTGAAGCAGGAAGTGTTATGAGTTCAGGGATCATTACCCTGAAGTGGGGAAAAGGAGGAAGCAAGAATTAAGAAAAAAAGAAAGCATGTGAGATGTCTGCGCTGGAACACTGACAAAACGTTCAGTCAAGAATTAGTCCCACCCATCTGCAGGACTATAAAAACATTTATTTCAGGGGCAGCAGAAGGATTTGGGGCAGGGAGGGGAATAGGCTCATATTGGAATGTACGGTCTTCTCTTTTGGTGGCTCTGATTGAACCAACCTTAGTCAGATGAAGTTAAATTATTTAATTGTTCAAGCAATCAATAAAAATCTCTCAAGTTCTTCTCGGTTTCCACACAAAGCCCAGTACTTAAGGTTAAAAATAAACAAACAAAAGCAAAAGCAAGCAAGCAGAAAAAATATATGGTATATTCTCTGCCTTCAGGGGGCTTGCAAGCTATTTGTACATAACATCTCTTTACTGATAAAATGCAAGGCAATTAGCATAAATTACACGTGCAAGATGAAAATGGTCAACTATGGCTTTTATCCTGAGTGGGCATTACTGTGTTTGTGAATCTTGTCAGCTACAGTGAAATGGGTGTGTGTGCAAGGTGGTGGTGGGACTAATTTAAGTGTAGGTAAACTGAAAAAAAAATCACACCAAAGGAACTCTGTGGGTTTGTGTTGTTATTTTTGGTTTGATAGAGTAACAGTCTTTTCAAGACAAGGAGACTTGACTTGGGGTGGTAAGAACACAATACAAAATACAGATGATGTATTGTAGAGTTGCACACCTGAAACATATTATTAACCAATGTCACCACAATAAACTCAATAAAAAGGAAAAAGAGAAGTGATGTTGCCTGTGCGGACCCAGTAGAGGTAAAGAAAGTATAATGAGGCATCGACACACTTCACAATGATACACAAAGGACCAAAGAGAGCGCAGGACAGAGAGAGGAGAATGACACAGAACCAGAGAAAGACACAGGGAAGGGAGGAAGGAGAGACAGAGTCTGGGAGAAAGACAGACAGACACAGTGGGATGGACAGAGACACAAAAACAGAGAAATGCAGCAGGGTTAGCAGAAGGAGGGAGAGGATGGAGTGGGTTTGTTAAACTAGCTGGTTCTGCCTGTGGGAAAGTGAGCACTGTTTCCACAGTCAGGGGTATTCATTTTAGATGCCAAAAAAGACAACCAAAGAAGAAGTGGATATTTTGTTATTCATGGAAGATCAAGTATTCTTTCAAATATTTGTTCTTATTTGAAGGCCAAAGCCTTGTTCTCTGTAAACTATTGTGGTTTTGAATAAAACACATTACCAATGTGTTCAGAAAAAAAGATATTTCTTTCTTTTAAAAAAACTATGGAAGCAGATGAGCAGCTACTCTCATTGCATAAGCACGCAGCCAGCATGAGAGAAGAGACAGATTTGTAAAAACAGCTCAGTCACAGAAGCAGGAATATGTGATGGTCCAATGTGTCCATGGTTGTCAGGGAGAAGGGAGGGGAAAGACAGTGTGCTCTGGGTGAACAGTCACCTTGTCATCTTGAGACCAAGAAGGAGCATGTAAGGTGACCTGAGCTCTGTTGTTTGGAGGGAGATGGAGAAACAGAGCAAACTGCTTGGCTTGTAGATAGAGACCCGACCTGGGAACAAATGGAGAGGCAAAATGAACTGTTACGCTTCCTCACTGCAAATGGGTATACAGAAAGCAAAATTATGGATTAGAGAGATCAGAAAGGCAATGAACATAACCCAGAACAAAACAAAACTGGCAATGACAGCAGAGATAACGATCAAAAGAGATTTTATTTTGCTCATTAGAATGGAAAAAGCCTTGGCCTGAAATGACTAGAGCGGAGTGAAGTCAGAGGGATTCTGTAAGACCTGTGGTATGAGTGGAGAGGAACAAGCACACTGAACTGGGCAGAGGCCTGGAGACTGCAGGGGTGGCAGAGGGCTCTGAAGCTAAAGGAGACACCCAGGCTGAAAAGTTTAACAAAACAGACCAAAAAGTTGAACAAGACAGAAGATCAGGTCTTCTCTCTGAGAAGACCTGATTCTCAGTCGGGTCCTGCCCCTTTCCCATAACTCTTACTTAAGCAACTCCTTTCCGATGTATATTACTGTCTTCTAACAGCGTGTGTATCTTTTTTTCTGTAAGGGTCTGTAGAGTTTGGAGTTGTAGTTCTTGACCTTCACGATGTTTGCCCTGGGGGGCCTATGCAGTCTAGCGGTGCCTTGTTGCCTCATTTGTTTGGACCAGATTGCATGGGAGAAATTGGGAAAGCATGTGGCTCTGGACAGTATCCTTACACCAGGAACCTTAGAACTACAAAATGAAAAAGGTCTTCAAATTCTGAATGTGGAACTACTAGCCTCAGGATTCTCAAGGGCCCTGAAAATTATCCGATAAAATAACCCCAGACACAGAGCAAAGTTTGCTCTCCCTTATTTGTTCTGCCTGGATAACAGTAAGGTGATGATACCATGTGGGTGGGAGGATTTAACAACAGAGGACTTTGAATGATACTGCTCTCTGGAGGGGCGGGGCCTGCATCAATGTCTCTTAAAGTTTCTTCCTTTGAACTACAACACACTGTGAAGTCCAAAAGTTTCATAAAATTCTGTAACCAAAACAGCCTCCATTTTCTGTATATTCCATCCAATCGGCCCCAACAGAAGATGCCCAAGGACTAAAAGCACCAGGGAACTGTTCTAGGGAACTTTAGTGTAGAACTATAGGAACTCATGAGGAGTCAATATAATATTCAGTCATTATAATGTTAACTAAAACCCCTGAGTCCTAGAAGGGACAGTTTATAAAATTAATGTTTCTGTAGATATAATCTTTGATTAATATTACTTTTATCAGATAGAGATGAGAAGCTGGGCTAGGGTAGGGAGGTTTTTTAAACGTCTGTACATGATTATGAACTAACTCTTACAGTGTCTCTCTGGGCAGTCAAAACTGATCACTAGCAAATCAGAATCCTGAAATCTTCAGCTGTCCCAATAGGGGGTTCCGGACAGGATAAAAGTGCCAGGAGCTGTCAGTGACGAGACCAAAATAATGTGGTGGAAAGCAGATGACTCACATGGACTGAAGTTGGATGCCTGGGGCTTCCAACATTAACAAGATTTGAGCTTGGATTCAAGTCAGAATGAAGAAAATAATTCAGTAATGAGACTATTTCGTGCTGAATGAAAATTCAGGTACAGAGTCTTCCTCCGTAACAAGCATTGCAGAGCCATCAGCTCAGTTTCCTGAAGTTGCCCTTGGCCCTTGGCCACGTCTTGCAGGAGCATTGCTTTTGGTGAGGGCTGCAGGTCTCCCAGACCTCAGCTCCATCTCCGAAGTCCCATTCAGGTCCCGTTCCCCACAGCCCTTCTTCAAAGGAGACTCTTCACCCAGCACCTTCCCTCAGGGCTACCATGACTCATGCATTTGGGTCTCTCTCTCTCTCACGCAGAATTAGGAAATAGCACACATTTTAGTAAAAGTATAATTTGTTTAAATCACAATTTAAAGTAATTGCCTGATTTGGCACTCTTGGCTCCCTCCTCCCACTCAGCCTCAATGTGCCTCCTTTTAAAAAGTCACACAGAAAGTTTGCTAAGTATATCGCAGTGCCAAAATATTAAGAATATTTTCTCTAATTAAGAGGGGAAAATTGTTTTAAAATGTTTTAGCACAAACATTAATATGCTTCTTTCCACTGCAAATATTAGCTCATGTAGTGAGGCAAATCAGCAAAGGCAGTTTTGAATTGGAGATCAGGAGACTCTCCAAATGGACCGAACAGAAACAGGACCCCCCAGGCCTGGACAGCGCACTTGGCCCCATCTCCTTTCCTCCTTCGATCCAGAACCCCATGTTGGCATCTCTTAGCAAGCCGCTGGCATTGACTTGCAGATGTAGTAGCATGCAGCGCTCAGCACAACTCTTAAATATGGTACTTTGGTGGGTTTTTTCCTTCAATGTCTCTGTATCATAAATTAATTCATCCATACACATTTCCATTTGACTTGTTAGTGCCTGGCATCTGCTTGTTTTGGGGGGGGGGTGTATGTTTAAATTTCCCAGGACATCATACAGTGCTTACAGCCCTACCATCATGGTCCTCTTCTCCCTCTCCAGTTGACCAGCAGCAGCAAAGGAGAATAGCAAAGTTGAGAGCAGGGATCCTGGAGTTTGGCATCAGTGTTCTGGGTTTGAATCCTGGCTCCACTGCTTTCTAGGTTTGTTACCACAAGAGGTTATTCACATTTAGTTTTGTTATAGTTATCGTGATGAGTGAATCATTCCACCTTAAACAATGTCTGACTCGACTGCAATGAGGTGAGAGAGGCACTTGCCTCAAGGGCAAAATGTAATGGGACACCAAACACCTCAGTAATCAAGGTAAATAATATTTTATTGTTTTAAACCTTCAAGAAGTCAGTGGTTGTTAACTTGTTCATTCTAGTCCACAGCCGAATTCTCTGTATCCACTGTTTTTTCAGGGTCTGAAAGATAAGAACCCTGACTCCGGCATTCACAGCTACCTTGCAGAGCACATATATTTAATCGGCCCTGAAAAATCGTTGTTAGGTACTTAAAGTAAAAGATGACCCTCACAGTTATTAAATCAGACCTCAGCCACATGTGGTTCCATGCAGACCTCAGGCGCACGTGGAATCCGACAGGAGTGGAATGCTCAGACCTGGTGCGTGTCATATTTCTGAGCCCCCGTTAAGTTAGTGCACGCAGGTGAATCCTGCGCCGCTCACTTGCAGTGGTGCTTGCCTCTTCTTATTTGGAAGCGGAACCATATAAAATTCTCCCCTGGCAAATTTTCTAATTATTCTTTCCCAAGACAGAGCTAAATCACAAACAAAGACAACAAGTGGCATGGTGATCTCTGGGCACATATTAAACATCCCGAATCATCAGTTGGCAATGGCACATCAACAAGTTTTCGCATTTCTTGTTTGACTTAGAAATGTGTAGCTGTTTAGAAGATAAGAATGCCCCACCCACCCGCTGCATCCTCCCCAAGACAAACTGCCTTTCCCCCCCTCCCTCCTTCAAGGAAAATTAAATGAAGACAGCTAACGAGCAGTTTTATTTTCTTTCAGCAAAGGTCAGCAATCCCACAGCAGCAAATTAATCCCAATTAGTAATGATATTTTGTCTTGATAAATGATGACACATTTGATTTACTGTGTTTCCAGGATGCAGGCAGCAAATGTTAATGATTTGGTTTGCTGGGAATTTATACTCTTGCTCATTTCCCATTTGCTCATCAGTTGCTGCTGGTGAAGACTTGGCTGCTTCAACTAATGAACTGAGGGCCTCACAGGAATAATGGTGTGTTCTGTCGGCCTCATTTTTTCTTTCATGCCATCTGTAGAAATGCAGGTTCCTCTCAGAACATATCTCTGGCAGCCAGGAAGGAGCAATTATGATTATATCAATGTCACTTGTAATTTGTATTTCACTTGTTTAATGGCATCCCCAATAAATGAAGCTTTCTGCAGAGAACAAAACTAATTATATCAAATTCAGCATTTGTGTGTGTGAGCATGTTGGGGTGGAGGGGGGGTTGGGGAGAGAATTCACGAATAGAAACATACCTCGTCTTTTCTCATTTCCTTAAAATGTTCTGATAGCAGTGATACCGTTTACACAATGATTTATCTGCCCCGCTGGTACGGTTTTAAATTAGAAGGATGAAAATGTGTTCTTCAGGTGTTCATAACTGTACCCATGTCATCCTTTGTTTGCAATAAATGCAGACATAAGTGAAATGTTCTCCCTTTTTCACCCCCGGCTCCCACTGCCATCATTTAGTACTTTGGAGAGTGCCAGAGGCACTTGGACTCCGCACAAAGGCTGCCTGGGCTGTCCCCTGAGGCTGTGCGAGTCCGGCTGTAGGAGGTGATCCTGGAGACAGCACCTGCCTGCCTTCTAAGCATCACCAAGAAGTCAGGCCGAGAGGACCCCGGAGGGGCCTGGGGGAGAGTGGCTCTTCTACTTTGGAAAATCTGATGCGCTTTTCACACATCAATAAAAGCTTTGCCACAGAAAACTGCTGTGATTGGGGGCAACTCCAGGCAGGCTGGTCTCCTGGTTGTTTACATGACACTGTGAGAATGAAATATGAGGGATCATTACCCATCCTCATTTAAGAGATGGAAATGTTAGAAGCCCTATTAGAATTTCCTTCAGGGGACTGAATGTTTTCCTCTCATTCTTAATCATTGTTCTTAGTATCAACTAATATAAAATCAACAAACCTCACTCTTCTTGCTTAAGGGGACACTTGTTATTATGGTAAATGACTGGATCACATAATGTATTTTTCTGTATCCTTTCCTGCCCTGAGGCTCCTGTCCCACCACTTTGTCTCAGGCCCAATTGGCCCTGCTCTCTCTAGAATGCAAATGGTTGATGACATTTACTGTGCTTTCAAAGCCTGGTGGCTTGGACTGGTGAGGGGAGGTGTGTTCACCAGGGTTTTTGTGCCAGAAAAAAAAAATGCTTATTTCAATAATGTGCCCTGCATTTCAGGCACACATAAAGATTATTTTTTCTTATTGTCCCCCAGTATCCAGTAGAAGAGTGGTTCCCTTTATTAGTCCATGACTGGGAAGCAGGCATCAAATTGGAAGTCAAAGTACAAAGGTTTTAGAAAGGGGAATGCCTGGGTGAAAAAAATAGGAGGGGAGCCAGAGAAGAAGAGGTCATTGCAATGCCGGGGTTTTAAAGTTCCTCTCACGACGAACAAGATGTTTTCTCTAATTTCTTTACTGTACCAGAGTAAAACACTGTCCTGGAGCTGCTTCTCGGTGGGAATAGCACACACGCCAGAGGGACCGGAGCAGGTGGGGATTAGGGTTACAGTGAGTCATAATCTTTTAAATCCTTAACTCTTGGTTTGGGATAGAACTTTACACTTCACCAACACACTCTTATATATGTTATTGCTTTTGACTCTGGCAACAAGAGATGAAGTCAGTATTATTCTGGCCAAAAATGGATAACCTGAGTTAACCCGTAAGGAAACATCAAAAACCGCAATGAGGAATATTTTACAAAATAAGTAGCCTGTGCTTTTCAAAAATGTTAAGGTCATAAAAGACAAAGATTTAGGAACTGTCCAAATGAAAAGATTTATGGACTTGCCAGCTAAATACAACATAATATCCTGGATTTGATCCCCCGCCGGACCAAAAATATTTCCTCTAAAGAGCATTTTAGAATAATTGGTGAAATCTCTTAGGTTAGACCATTAACTTCCTGATTTTTAAAACTGTTTGCGTATGCAAAAGAATGTCCTTCTTTGAAGGAAATACATAATTTGGGGGGATATAAAGGAGCATCATGTAATCTTTACGATGGCTCAGAAAAAATTTACATACACACATGAACACAAATGATAGAGCAAAACTGATATAGAAAAAAATAATATTTTGGAAATCTGGTTGAAGGGTATGTGAAAGGTATATATGATCAGTCTTTGTACAAAATGTATATGTAACTTTTTGTTTTTATGAAAAAGAAAATATTATTTAGTACATATGTCATTTCTTATTTTCATTTTCTCTTCTTCAACCAACATTTTTCAGGCAGTATCCCAGGCAACAGGATGTAAAACACTATGTAGGCATCAGCCTGCTGTGTCACTAAGTCAGCGCAGTAGACGTACACACGCCCAAACCAATTCAGTGAGGCCGCACAGTGGTCCCGGTGTTGTGGTTCATTAGTGGTTCATTACCCTGGCCTTGTGACCTCACGGGAGGCTGCAGTGAAGGATCTATTTCCTTGATCCTTCTGAATGACAATGGTTGTGCTATTCTTTAGGGTATAAAGAATAAATAAATCTTATTTAAACTCTATTCTGAGATTGTATAATTCAGTCAAATTTATGAAGAGTGTAAAAGCAAATATCAATGAAAAATAAGAGTTCCATTATGTTTACTTAAATACATTAAAGAGGAATTAAATCTGTCTGGATTTTGCATGTAAGTGTGGGGGTGGATAGTGAAGAAAAACTGTTTAAAAAAAGGTTTTATCTGAATGGAAATGGAAACACAAAATGTGTTTACAAAAACTGCAGCTAGATAAGCAAAGGTCTGAAAATTCTATTTCTAAAAATAGCCTTAATCATATTGACATGGAATAGAAATGACATAAAAAGTGATGAAATCAAAATAAGCTAGTTTATGCCATGAAGAAACTTGATCTGTAATGATTTCTGAAACAGATGTTATAAAGAAAAAATTGCATAACTTTCTAACTGCACTGTTATATTTAAGAAAAAATGAAAATATGTAAGAAGGTTATGGCAATTTTCAAAATATCAAGATCAAAGAGGTTAGCAAAGTAACTCTATTACAGCTTAGTGCTAGACTTTCTGGGAGGCAAACGTGGTTTAGTGATGCTCAAGTGGGAGCACCAAGACCATCATTTCCTACTGGCAGAAAAACAGTATGGGCTTTTTGGAGTTGGGAATCAGAAAGTCTGCTAACAGATTGTTATCATTATCTGTTATTATCTTACTTGCTTGGACAATAGGTAAATGTTCTAGAAAAGCTCAAGTGGTGATTTGGGAAATAAGTCAACAAGTAGAAGATGGCACTGAGCTACTTTGAAAGTTGGGAATAAGAGGCAAATTAGCATGTTACCTGTGATAAATGATAGAGTTCAAATACCAGAATCCATGCTGATCCTCTGAAAGAACAAAGGCAGCTAATGCAGACTTGAAGGAAAAAAACAAAGAAACAGCAGGACAGAAAGTTTCAAGGAGGTTGTGACCCCAGTAGTATAAGTGCAGTGTTTGCTTTGTGTATTTTTTTTTGTATTTTTGTCACTCACAGCATAAAAAATGAGCAAATAATATTGGTAGTTTCCTTTAAAGCAGAAACAGAGTGGTAACTTTCTTCAGTGGTAATTGATAATTAAGTTTTATAAATACATATAAGTATACCTATATGTATATTAAAAACATAATTTAAATTCTTAAGGGATATTTCATTAACACTCTTAATTTACAAATGACAAAAGTAATATGAAGCATATTTAAATAAATAAAATAATTATTTTATAAATCAAAAGTGTGTAGTATAAGCTGCGCAAATTTTAGCAATGGCCTAATTTGCTACAATATGTCTGTGTATAACCTGTATATGAAAAGTACCCTTTAATGGTCTTTTTTTTTAAATTCCCACATGTAACAGGGCTGTAATCTTGGGAATATTTCTTAATTAATTTCAGATTTTTATTTTTTAATTTCACTTGTTTTAGTTCAAGCTCTAATAATCATTTACATGGACTGGACTTTTACATGATCATTCAAAAAATCCTTACATACGTCAGTCCACCCATAGACTAATCTATCAGTGAAATAAAGATGATTGTAGGTTGTGAGCCAAAGAAAATAATGACCTTAATCAGAAATACTTGAGGTACATTGAAAATAGTAAAAATGGTAAAACCACTTTTCAAAGCAGTTTGACAGTTTGTTAAAATGTTAAAAATAGTCATATACTCAGCAATTTTTATATACCCAAGAAAAGTTTTAAAGAATATATATCTATACAAAAACTTACACGCAAATTTTAGTAATAGCATTTATAATAACCAAAAAGTGAAAAATTATCAATGTTCACCAACTTATTAATGTGATATATTCATTTAAAAAAGTTTTATTCACTCATATAAGGGATTAAAGTTTTCATACTTACTACAATTTGGATGAAACTTAAAAATATGCTAAGTCAAAGAGCCAATCATGAAGGACCACATATTGTACAAGGTCTGTTGAGAATGTATGCAGCCATGTAATATAAAAAATAGAGACATTTTTGAAGGAGATGCAACATACAAGAAACATTGTACATAGGACAATGACACCTCAGTCCCCTTAAAAATAGGCACTTTAGGAGTTCACACAGTTCTCCCAGTCTCCATCAGCTGCCCTGTCGTATTTTGCTGAATCTCATCTATGGTCCACAATCTCTTCCCTTTCAATGGTGATTTTAATTTTGGGAAAAGCCAGAAGCCTCAGGGCACCAAATCTGGGCTGTAGAGGGACTGGGTCACCTGGGTGATTTGATGTTTTGCCAAAAATTCTAGAATGAGATGTGATGCATGAGTGGGAGTATTGTTGTGAAGAAGCTGTCAATCACCAGTTGCCCATAGCTTCAGCCTTCTGAATCATCTGAATCGTTTCTGCAGAGGAATGTACAAACCTAATGCAAAATTTGATGCAGATTCTCTACTAGCTCGATCATTTTTAAGGCGACAGCCACACAGTGCACATGCTCACTCAACAGCATCTACCACCCCCACTGACTAGTACAGTGAAATCATAATTTCTCAAGACATGCACATTCCAGTCCACTCTCCTTAGCTGCCAGGTTACATGGTTGTTACGCAAACCATTCTTATATTAACAGTGGCCGGACTTTTTCCAGACAGACCTTGTATGATTCCGTATATGTAAAATTTCCAGACTAAGTAAAATTACAGAGACAGGAGTATATTAGTGACAATTTAGGGCTATTAGAGAAATGTGGGAAGAGACTGCTTAATATGTATGGGGTTTCCTTTTGGGGTGATTAAAATTTTCTAAAATTAGATAGTGGTATTGATCATACAACTCTGAATATACTAAAAACCACTACTGTATAAATGAATTTATGGTATTTGAATCATATACTAATAAAGCAGTTTAAAATAATAATACTAATCAGTAGAGTTCTATTTATACCATAGACATACAAAGCTAGAAGGAGTCTTGCTCTCAACAAGTAAAAGATTGATCAAGTACAAAATCATAATAAAAAATTCTATAATAAACCTGGTGTCACCAGGCAACCAAATATTTTAAAATCCAAAGAAAGAAAGAAATACTCCCTCCAATGGAAGATGAGACAGGAGCACTGACTAACCTTAGGCAGAGAAAGGGAGAAAGAGGTGTTTGATGCCTAGTTAATAGTGCTGAAGAAATCCAAAAGGTTAGAGCATAGGTATAAATATAAAATTTAATAATAAAAAAGTCTAGAAGAACATTTTAGAGAAAGTGTTAATGATCTTGAGCTAGGAAAATATTTGTTAGAAATGATACTAAAAGCAAGATCCAAAAGAATAATTTACTGAACAGCACAGTATCAAAATCGAGAACTTTCACTCTTTGTGAGATACTGGTAAAAGAAGGAACAGACAAGGCAGGATGGAGAAAATATTTACAAATCACATGTCTTACAGCGGACTTGTATCCAGTATGTATAAAAGCCTCTCAAAGTTCAAGATGATCATAATAAATTATTATAATAAAACAGAATTAAGATACAGACAAAAGATTTAAACCAACATTTTATGAAAGAATATATGCAGATGACAGATAAACACATGGAAAATGCTTAAAATTATTAGCAAACCACTTGCCTATTCTAGTGGCTAAAAGGAAAAAAAGAAAGAAAACTGCCAACACTAAGTGCCAGTGAGATGTGGATCAACTTAAACTTCAGACATTTTCATGGGAATACAAAAATAGCACAGCAACTTTGGAAAAGAGTTTGGAAATCCCTTTAAAGGTTAAATACATACAGCATTCAGTCCCAGACTTCCAAGCCTACATATGTATCCAGGAGAGATAAAACATGTTCATGCAGAAGTCGGCCATGACATGAATGTTTATGGCCACTTTACTCATCATCACTCAAAACTGAAACAACTCAAATGTTTTTCAAATGGTGAATGGGTAAATAAACTGTGGTACATCTATGTAATTAAATACTTTTCAGCAATAAAATGAATGAATTACTGACCTACACAATAGCATGAATAAGTCCTTCTATAATTGTATTACTATAACATTCTGGAAAATGCCCCTGATTTCATGATTTTAAATATTTCTTGCCAATCTCTTCTAGCCAGCGAAGTTTATTTTGAGAGAGCAGCTGACAGGTTTATGGGAATTCCCCTGTAGGTAATTGTCTGCTTTTCTCTTGCTGCTTTTAAAATTCTCTCTTTATGTTTAATCTTGGGCACCTTATTTATGATGTATCCTGGAGTGGGCTTCTAATCCATCTTGTTTGGGACTCTCTGTGCTTCCTCGCCTTACATGTCTATTTCCTCTACCAAATTAGGGAAGTTTCCTTTCATTACTTTTTCAAATAGATTTCCAATTTCTTGTTCTTTCCCTTCTGGTACTCTTCTCCTTCTGGTACCCTTAGGATGAGAATGTTGGACCAATTGAAGTTTTACCAGAAGTTGCTTATACTATCCTTGTTTTTTGGATTCTTTTTTCTTCTTGTTATGATTGGTTGTTTTTTGCTTCCTTATGTTCCAAATCATTGATTTGATTCTCAGTATTTTGAACTCTGCATGTGATAGATTGCTTATCTCCATTTTGTTTAGCTCTTTTTCTGTAGTTTTGATCGCTCTTTCATTTGGTCCATGTTTGTTTAATTGCTGTACCTAGCAAAGCAAAAATTTAGAATCAAAGAGCAGATAAAGAGCTTCCCAGACAAAAGAAAACTAAGGGAGTTAATCGTCACCAAACCACTATTATAAGAAATGTTGAAGGAACTTATTTAAGAAAAAAGATCAAAACTATGAACAATAAAATGGTAATAAATGCATGTCTATCAACAATTGAATCTGAAAAACAAACTAAGCAAATAAGAATAACAGAGGCAGAATCACAGATGAGGAGAGCATTTTGATGGTTGCCAGCAGGCAGAGGGGTGGGAGGGAATGGGTAAAAAGATGAGGAGATTAAATAACACAAACAGGTGGTTACAGAATAGCCATGGGGATGTAAAATATGGTATAGGAAATGGAGCAGCCAAAGAACCTCTACTCACAAGCCATGGGCATGAACAACCATGGGGACTGCCTGAGGGAGTAGCAGATGCTGAGTAGAAAGGAGAAAGGGGGGGAAATTGGGACAACTGTAGTAGCATAAACAATAAAATATAATAAAAACATTTTGGAAAATGCAAAGCTATAGGGACCCACAAGATATCAGTCATTGCCATGGGCTATATGTAAAGGCAGTGATAACTGCTTAAGGTCATGGTGGAAAGTTTGAGAATGATAATAATTATTGAATCTTGATTTTGGTGATAGATATCTAATTGTATATATTTACCAAAAGTTATATAATTATACACTATAAGGTATATTTAAATACATCTAAATTGTACCCCAGTTTTAAAAACTCATTAGCAAATAGTCTTACTTTCAGTTAAGAAAAAAACTATGTTATATTTATCAGTGATTTCTCATTGTCCAAAATGGTAAAAGTGTTTCCATAAATGCCTCTAAATCCTTCTCTGATTAGGCATGTTTGCCATTCCCTCCTACATCCCACCAAATTTCATTTTACCAGGTACACTCTGCTCTCATGGTCCCATGGCTTGGTGAAGAATTGTGGTTCCTTAGTCACACCATTATCTCCAAGCATTTGAACAGTCTTCTTGTTTCATTTGTTTGTGTTAGTTTGTTTTAATTTTTGCCTGGAGAATATAAATATTTACTTTAAATAAACATTAATATGGCATAATATCAGTATTAATAACAATCAAATTAGGTAGTGTATTTCTGGATATTTTAAGTAGATGCCCAGAAAACAAATTAAACCAATTGTTTAATTTTTCAAAGAAAGAAAAACAAAGTAAAAGACATGTGAAAAGACAAGTGAATGACTGATAGAATGAATGCTAGATATTCACTCAGAAGTGTATGCACTCTTCCTAGAACTTCAGGGGAAAGACCTTGAATCTGCAGATTTAATATTCAGTTTCCATGCCATTGCCACTATATTTGATAAATTTATTTAAATTAGTTGACCATCCCATGAGTTTTTATTAGTCATTTATTGAGAAGAAACTTATCTGATCATTTCACATATTCATCTGAACATAGCAATTTATTTCTTATTCTCTGTCATAAATGCTTTTAATTTCAAAGAAAAATTTTATAATACAGCATGAAAAACAGGGAATTTTTAGAAATTATGTTGCTACAAGTGACAAGCACCATTGTGCTGGGGAGTCCAGTTCAAGTAAACACTTGGTGCTCTGTACAGATTCCCACTCCTGCACAGAAAAGTATTGTTTTGGCTCATTTACTGGGTGGCACAGAGGCTGCTAACTTCTTTAGGGCCCAGACCACAAAAGGACTATGCAATAAATCCAAGCCATGGCACCTATATTTCTACCAATTGGGTCATATAAGCTGACAGATGTTATGATTTAATGGCATTCGTGACAGGAAAGAATGCCACGTGCTGTTTACATCAAGCTTGATGGGAAAATCGGAACACAGGTTCTGGAGCAAGGACATATTATCTGTGGGAAATAGTCACCTTTCTGAATATGCTACTAGATGCTTCTCAAGATGCAGTATCTGACCATGAATGACAACTGAGCGCATCATGTGTCAAGTGTGTGAAACTTCCCAAGTCACAAAATCAGGGGAGCACAGCAGTACTGTCTTGAACTGGATGTTATATAGTTGGGATTGGACATGACCAGAGCTGGAATACATAAGTAAATGACACAAGTCCAATCCCACATCTCACACTGTTCTTACATGGGCACTGCTCCCTCAACTCACATTGGTGGCCTGTATAGTAGCTTAATAATCACCTGACAGAGAAGGGAGAGGTCCATATTTGGTTTATGGACAGACTTGGTTGGTATGTTAGTGTGAATGAAAAATTGAAGGATGCTACACTAAACTTCAATCAATGTCCCTGAAAGATTAATAAGGGAAAAATCCTCCCAACTAGTAGTACTTTGGGCAGTTCATCCGGTTCAGCCACTTTGTGTGGAAAGAGAAATAGCCCAAAATAAGAATGTCCACAGTCTCATGGTCAGTGGCAAGTAGCCTGGATGGTTGGTTAGGAGACTTTCCTGTGCTTAGGATACATGTGGAAAAATAAAGGTCAAGAAAGTCTGGGGAAAAGGCATGTGGATCGACAAATGGGAGTATGTACGACACATGAAGATCTTTCTATCACATGTTAACTCACACCAGAAAGCATCCACTTAAAAGAAAAACAAAACATCTGAGTAGAGAAGTGGGCCACCCACCCCACCGCTGGCATGCTGGGCAGATGAATGGCCCTGGAAGCAGGGATGAAACCTATGCATGGGCTTAATACCATGGGCTTTAATTCACCAAGACTCATGTAGCTATTGCCATGGCTGTATTCCTCAACCTGCCAACAACAGAGACCGCAACCTCCTCACCAATGTGGTGCAATTTATTTCAGGAGACCAGCCAGCCATTTGATGACATGTTGACTAGACAGACACTTTCTGCCCTGTAAGGGGCAGAGGTTCATCTTGACCTGGAGCAACTGCTTTTGGGGTAGAGGTTTGCCTTTTCTGTCCTCAGGACCTTGTCCAGCATAGATCCTGAGTGGAACACACAGGATCCCTCACAGTATCATCTCATACTAAGGAGATCCAGAAATGGCCAATTGGTCATGGGATGTACAGTGAAGCTTCATACACTGTAATACCCCACTAACTCCCAGTCTGAGAGGTCACTGAAACAGCTTCTTAAAAACACTGGTCAGTGATCAGTTTAGAGATGATGATCTAAGATGACGGGGCATCACCCTCCAGGATGTGTTCATCACCGTAAAGTAAGTTCTGTGTCCTCTGTAAGAAGAACGCATGGGTCTAGGAACAGGCATGTGTGCGTAGTGATGGCTACTACTAATATCATCCCCATTTTTCCATGTGAAATATGCTTTTCACCCCTGCAACATTCTAGGCTTCGTGCATCTAGAGGACATGGTTCCAGATGATGGCGGTCACCTTCACCAGGCAATTTCATAAAGAACCATTGAAATTTAGTCTCCAACTATCACTCAGTTATTTGTACCAAAGGCCAGGAGGCAAGGAAAGGAGTTACCATGGGGCACTTGTCCTTTATCCTGAGGAGTTAGTATATAACAATGTGTTTGGCATACAGGTGATTCTGAGGTACCTAGTGGTACTTCAATTCTTAGAATTAATGATAAATGAGTAAATGTAGCAGCCATATGCTGAAAAGGGCATGGTAATATATGACTCATGCCCCCGAGGGATAAAGATCTGTGGCAAACACTAGGCAAGTCATTTAAACCAGGGAAGGTGGAAGCTTAGTGTAAGGTTACTCTAAAAATGGATAGTAAAGTAAATGAGTGATGAGACTGTTATTACTCCAAGGCCAGTAGTGGTGGTAGGGGCTATAGCATTTACCACTCATCCATGGAATAGTAACAAGCCAGACACTACAATAGTTATTTCTGCAGAGAGAATTATCTTAAGAAGCAAGTGGTGCTCTGTCCACATTCTCTCTTCAGAATGAGGCACTCATCTCCTATTCTGAACACCAGCTGCTTCACTCACAATGAATTGTTCTCAGCATCAAAAAACTACTTATTCTAAAATTACATTCCCTCCTGGGTTTGGTTGGTAAACAATGATTTGTCTGTGTTGATACAAAGGCCTGAGTCCTCCCCTCAACTTAAGACAACTTAGAACAAGGGTGTCAAACTCATTTTCACCAGGGGCCACATCAGCCTTGTGGTTGACTTCAAAGTGCTGAATACAACTTTAGAACCGTATAAATGTAACTACTTCTTAACTAGAGGCAAAGAGCTCAGTGCTGCTGCCAGTTAGAAACTAGGTGCCAGGCCAGATAAAACAAGGCGGAGGGCCAGATTCAGCCTGCGGACCTTGTGTATGCCACCTGTGACTTAGAAGGACTATTCTTTTTTTTCTGGTCTTTTTTTTCTGGTCTCTCTCTCTCTCTTTCTTTCTTTCTCTCTCTCTTATTATTGTTCAAGTCTCTCTCATTATTATTCATTTTCTCCCTCCCCATCCCCCCACCTCCCACTCTTGATCCTACTTCCCTTTGGTTTTGTCCATGTTTCCTTCATGCATGTTCCTTGATGACCCTTCCCCTTATTTCCTCCATTATCCCCCATCCCCCTTCCCTGTGATTACTGTCATTGTTCTTTATTTCAGCATCTCTAGCTATATTTTGCTCACTTGTTTGTTTTCTTGATTAGGTTCCAATTATAGATGAGATCATATGGTATTTGTCTTTCTTTTACTGCCTAGCTTGTTTCACTTAGCATAATGCTCTCTAGATCCATCCATTTTGTCACAAAGGGTAGGAGTTCCTTCTTCTTTTCTACTGTGTAGTATTCCACTGTGTAAATGTACCAGAGTTTTTTGATTCACTCATTTACTGATGGGCACTTAGGCTGCTTCTGACACTGGGCTATTATAAATAACACAGCTATGAACATTGGGGTGCATAGGTTCTTTCGAATTGCTGTTTCAGGATTCTTAGAGTACAATCCCACCAAATTTGCTGGGTCAAAAGACAGTTCCATTTTTAGTTTTCTGAGGAAATTCCATACTTTTTTTCACAGTGAGTGCATCAGTCAGCATTCCCACCAACAGTGCACTAGGGTTCCATTTTCTCTACAACTTCTCCAGCACTTGTTGTTTGTTGATTTGTTTACAATGGCCATTCTGACCAGTCTGAAGTAGTATCTCATTGTGGTTTTAATTTGCATCTCTGATGGCTAGTGATGCTGAGCATCCTTTCACATGTCTCTGAGCGCTCTGTATGTCCTCCTTGGAGAAGTGTCTGTTCAGGTCTTTTGCCTATATTTTACCTAACTAGAGGGGCTATTCTAGCTATGGTGAAGTTGTCAGGTTACTTATTCTGAATCACTGGTCTCAAACAGATTTCAGGTTGTTGATATTGATATTAAATGGTCCTATTAGGCAAGATCAGCATAATCCTTGCCCTGTAAGCTCTACTGAGGTTCCAGGTGCAAACACACTGCAAGTCACCTTCTCCCCATTCCCACTCCTGGCTTCCCTAGAGCTGTACATCCTGTGAGAATTTCTCCAAAAACTTCCATCCAATTCTCTATCTTAACATCTATTCCAGGAACATACTCTAAAATTACAGGTTTAACCACAGTTGGCATGGTTAATCATTAGTGTGAGTAAGAACTTGGCTTTGATGCGCCATCTAATCAAATCAGTATGCCAGTGATGAAGTTCATACAAAGCAATAAAGGCACAGAAGATAACTGAGATGTTTTCAAAATGGTCAAGGGCAATTCTGATCTTGTCTAACAGTGCCATCTCATGATATCAACAATCTGAAATCTTTTGGGGACAAATGACTCAGAATAAACAATAAGACAACTTTATCATAGATTTATTTAGATGTTATTTTTCTCTGCGTATCTAATTCTGAAAGTGGAAATATAGTATAGGATACTGGCTGCTTTACTTTCAAGTTCAGTGAGAGAGACCGCCTTCTGTGGAAATCTGCCTTTATTCTAAGATCAGATTGGGTAATTGGTAGATTAAATCACTGGAAAAACATTGATAGTCCCCAGGAAACATAAAATGTCATCTAGTAAGTCCATATCAGATTGAATACACGTTGAAGCAAGTAAGTCTGAAATACTTGCCTTGATGCAAACCTTCAGCTTAAAACTAAATATGAGCAAACTTTTGAAAAGAAATTTGAAAGCAATAAAGAAGTAGAACTTTCTACCTAGCAAGAAAGAATATAGAGTTCCACAGAATCTGTGACCAACTTCTACGGATCATGAAAGAAAGTCGTGAGGGATACTTCTTGACGTACAAAGGGACTTTTATTTACCACCTAATATGTGGGATGATTCTATATAAATTATGTGTATGGGAGAGTTGACAGAAATGAAGAGGGCTTGGTACATTTCTTGACACAGGATGTAATGGGTTACAAATATGATACTAAGGGATCCTTAAAGAACTTGTTGAATTTATGGCAGATAACATTGAGAAGTTTTTAAACCTGAAGGATGCACAGATTTATCAGGCTGACTCTGGAGGTTAGCCTCTTGGAAGAGACATTTGTTTGAATGAGATTTGTTGACAAAAGTGTACAAAATGAAAATCCAGGAGCATTTTATTGGTTTCATAACACTGGATAAGACATGGGGTCAAGAACTTTCAAAGTCATCTTGTCAGTGCTGACAAGTCTAAAATTGACATCCAAAGCAGTCTCGGGAGGTAAACTTGGACAGAGATAAGCACAGAATGGAAATTATAGGTGTCCCCAAAGCATGCCATTTTCTTCCATGTAAAATTATATTGCTGCAAGTCCATGTGAGTGTGATGCCTCATTTTCATCTATATTAAGTGACTGGGCTTTCTCAGCACTTAAACGGGAAAAAGAATTTCCTCCTTCCATTTCCCACAGAGCACTTGTGAAACGGGCCTCAAAAATACTTAAGAGTACGGATTACTGTACATCATTCTTGTGTCAATTAAGATGTCTTTGATTGCAAGAAGTTGATTATCCAATTCCAATTAGTTTAACAAAGAAGAAAATATATCTATATTATCAACAAGAACTTAAGAGCAGGCAATTCCGAGGTTAATTCAACTCACTGCTCTCAAAGCTATAGTTGACTCTTTCACTGCGATTTCCTTGGCTTTCTATCATTCTTCCCCACCTTTCTTAGAGTCTATGAAATGTTACTCTCAGGTTTTCAGGATACCTGCTTTAGCTTCAAGCTTCAAATCCTCATGTATTAGAATCTAAAGTCAAAAATTAGGCTAGTCCCTCCTTCTTTCTATATTTCAAAATCAGGAGAACTTATCAAGAAGTATATACCCTTAAATCTCATAGGTCAGTTACCTGTGCTTAGAGACATGACTGGAAAGGGAGCTGGGATGTTCATGGTTAGCCCTGATCATTCAAGCACTCAGTCTTGCAAGGGGCCCGAAAACTTAGGAAACACTCGTACCTAACAAAATCAGGTGCTATTAGTATGGGTGCAGGAAGCAGTTTTATAATAATTCGTGGGTATGAAAAAAAAAGAATTCTGCCACAGTCTTTAAATTAGTTGGTGTTATGGGCTGAATTGTGCCCTCCCAGAATTCATGTGTTGAAGTCCTAACCCTAGTACCTTAGAATGTGACTCTGTTTGGAGACAGGACTTTTAAAGAGGCAATTGCAGTTAAATAAGATCATTGGAGTATGCTCTAATCGAACATGACTGGCATCCTTATAAGAAGAGGAAATTAGGATTCACAGAGACATGAACAGAGGAAAGACCACTTAAAAGCAAAGAGAAAAGGTGGTCATCTACATGCTAAGGAGAGACACTTCAGAAAAAAATCAACATTGCCAATGTCTTTATCTTAGAGTTTTATTCTCCAGAACTGTGCAAAAATAACTTTCTGTTGTTTAACCCACCCATTGTCTGATACTTTTCATGGCAGGTCTAGCAAACTGACACAGTTAGTCCTGCTTAAAGTCTGACTGCCCTTTTTCTTGCCTTGAGCCTTTGAAGTCTTAACGAAACTGAAGTATCAGTTACAGAAGAGTTCGTCTTACTTAGTGTCCTCATTTCTCACATGGATTGGTAAATAACATTCTCTTTCAATTAGTTTCAGAGCCAGAACACTCAAAATAGTTTATGGAAAATATTGCAATGAATTGTTCTAACTTTAAGTAGCTCACATTCTAACTTGGTGCTATTCATGTTATTCATATAAGAATACAGTATTAGGAATTCAAAGTATATTCAAAGTGGGTAGCGGAAATTTTTTCTATTCAGAATTTGAGCTGCGTAGCAAAACTGAAGACAATGAATGTTGAGTTTTTTTAGGACTGCACTTTAATTTTTATTTTTATAAACTTCATCAAAGTACATCATACACCTAGGAAAGTATACAGACCATGAATATACATATTGATGAATTTGACCAATTGAACATACCAGGGAAGGTATGTTCACACATACCCAACCAGCTAAAGAAGATTCCCAGACCCCCGGAGCCCCTGAAGCCCTCTTCCAGTTTTACCCAACGCCCAAGTGTAACCACTCAGTTATATTAACATTTAATGCTGGCAATTGTATCTGTATATTTAACTTGATGTCAATGCAATCCCACAGTATATATTTTTCTGATTCCTGAGTTTTTTTCTAAATGTATGCATAGTTTCCCATTATGCCAATACCTTACAATATATTCATCCCTTCCAATATAGGTCAGTGAACAGCTATTTGAACAGTGGTAGTAGGGCAGTCCTGGTAAAAATATTTTAGTGAAATGTGAATTAACTTCTCTGATATACAATAGAAGTAAAATTGCTAGATCATAGGCTGTATGCTCAGCATTAATAAATGCTGCCCAACAGTTTTCCAAACTGTACCAATTACCCTTCCACCAGTGATATTAGGAGAGTTTCTATATATCTTCACCAACTTTGGATAACTTGTTTTTTTCTTCAAACATTCTGGTGGCACGTAATGGTAAATATTATAGTTTTAATTGAATTTCTGTACTGACAAATGAAGTTGATCACTCATATGTTTGCTGACAGTTTGGATAGACTTTTGAAAACTATGTCTTAAATTTTCTTGTCAGTTTCTGATTGTCTGTATTTCTCTTATTGCTTCACAGGCTTGTTTTTTTATATTCTTGGTATGAATTCTCCATTGAGTGTATTGTAAATATTTTTCTTTTTTACATTTTAAATCTTGTATTTTCACTCTTTTAGTACTGGTTTTTGGAGGAAAAAAATCTTAATTTTGATATGCCCCAATCTTTCTTCTTCCTTCTTTTTTTGGTGTTTATCTCTATTTATTTTTGGTTAGAGTATATTTCATCTTTACCTACTTTAAATTCATAAAGCTATTCGATTCTTTACTGTTTGTTTTATCTTTCACATGTATATCTGCAATCCATTTGGAATTAAACACTGTATGTGCTATGAGTAGAGATCGAAATTTATTTTATTTATATACAATTGTACAATACCAGAACCATTTACTGAACACAAAATTATTTGTGTACTCAACAATGTCAGCTTGAACATAAATCAGACTGCAACATTTTGTGTCTGGACTCTATTCTATTGCATTGGTCTACTGGTCTGCTTTTAATTCATAAATGCAGAATTTTAATTGGAATAGCTGTATAACAAATCTAAATAGTTGGTGTTGTAAATATTCCAGTCTTGTTCTCTTTCTTCAAGATTTGCCTTATTCTTGTCTATGTGAGCTCTCATAAATTTTAGAATCAGCTTATAAATTTCATTTAAATTAATAAGTATGTAGGTAAATAAATATGTAAATAACTTGTGTTGGGATTTTTATTGTGATTAAATTAAATCTATGTTTATATAGTTTCTTCTTAAAATGCCAAGATTCATAAAATATAAGCTCATTATAAGCATCATCTTGTTTAATTTTTTTAAAAACTTTTCACAGTAAGATTCTCTAAGATCTTCTGGTAGTTTTGTGAATCTTTTGTTAAATTTAAATTTAGGTATTTAATTTTTTAGTAATTAGAAACCCTCACAATGTCATTGAGGTAAATTTTCATAGAAAACAATGTATCCATTTTAAGGATACAGCTTGATGTGTTTCGAGAAATATATACACCTGAGTAACCACCATTACAAGGGTGTTGGACAAGCCAGGTTGTTATCACATGCCCCTTCCCAGTCATATATTTTGTGGGTATAGGAGTGCCCACAAAACTGGATACTCCTATACAAAAGGACTAATCTGCTTCTTGTCACTATAGCTTAGACTTTTCTGAAGAGTTTCATATAAATGAAATCACAGAATATGTACAGCTGTGTCTAACTTCTTTAGCATTTCTGAGATTCACTCATGCATCAGTAGTAGTTCATTTTATATTCTTGCAGTCCTATTACATTGAATGTATACATTACAATGTGTTTATCTATTCACCTATTTTTTTTAGATTTCATTGTTTTATTTTGGGAGAGAAAGAGATAGGGAGAGAGAAATATAGGGAGAGAAACAGCAATGTGTAAGAGACACATCAATCAGCTGTGTTCTTGTATGTGCCCAACTGGAGACTGAACCCACAACCCAGGCATGTGCCCTGACTGGGAATTGAACTAGAGAACTTTTGCCTTGTGGGTTGATGCTCAACCAGCTGAGCTACACTGGTCATGATATCTATTCTCCTGTTGATCACGGGTTTGTGTCTGGTTTTAGTTCTAATGAATAAACTTCAATGAATACCCAAGTATGAATATATATATATATGTGTGTGTGTGTGTGTGTGTGTATATATATATACACACACATACATGTGTTTATGTGTATAACTACTGTAAATGGAATGACTGAGTCATAGGGTAATTTACATTTATCTTTACATGATGCAGACATACTTTTTCTTATGTAGCTATACCATATTGTGCCAATTTATATTACTTACAGTGGATGAGAATCCATGTGTGCCACATCCTCACCAACACTTGGCAGATCAATCTTCTTAGTTGTAGCTATTCTACTACATGTGTAATAGCATCTCATTGTGGTGGTTGCTAACCAATGAGTTTGCACATATATTAATGTGTCTATTAGGCACTTGTGTAACTTTGCAATATTTTTAAATTTTCTCGATTTTAGGTGGCTATTGAACTATACTATATATATAGTGAATATATTTAAAGCATATTATGAATATACTTTAAAAATATTGTCCCAGCCCTGGCTGGTGTAGCTCAGCAGATTGAGTACGGGCCTGCAAACCAAAGGATTGCGGTTCAATTCCCAGTCAGGGCACATGCCTGGGTTGCAGGCCAGTTCCCAGGAGGGGACGCACAAGAAGCAACCACACACTGGTATTTCTCTCCCTCTCTCCTTCCCTTCCCCTCTAAAGATAAATAAATAGAATCTTTAAAAAATAATTTTAAAAAACACATTATTTCTTTAAAAATTGTCCCAAGGCTATGGATTATCTTTTTTATTTTCTAAAAGATGTTTAAAAAACAGTTTTAATTTAATTAATTTCACTTTTTAAAATATTTCTTATGAGAGGCTTGATAGCAAATTCTTTATTTCATAAAGGTTTTTTAATTAATGAAGGTGATCTGCTACCTAAAAATAGAATATATACTTCTTTCTACAAATGTTCGGGCTTTTAAATTTCATGGTTCAAACTTTTGTGTCCTGCCTAAAAGATCTTGGTGTTTCGCCTGTATTTTTTCTAAAAGCCTTATTTTGTAATATTTAAGCATATGTGAATGATACTTTTCAAATCAATTTTGACATATATTTTAAGGTAAGAATAGAAGTTTATATACTTTTACAGAGAGATATCCAGTTTTTTCAGTCCCTTTGATTTAAAACAATATACTTTTCCACTGACTAACCTTGAAATTTCTGCTGAATTTTAACTAAGTTCATATGTGTGGGTCTATATTTAGCCACTGCCTCTTGATTACTGCAGTTCTATAGTAAGCCTTTTGAAAATTATTTTAGCTATTTCAAATCCTTTCCATTTTCATGTAAATTTCAAAATCAACTTTTTCTTTTTTACCAAAAAAAGTGGTTGTAATTTTGACTGAGGTGCTTTGAACCTAGAGATTACTTAGTGGGAAGAATTGGTATCTTAAAAATATTAAGTGTTTTGAATCATGGACATATCACTCTTCATGTATTTAGTTCTTCATTAATTAGTTTCAACAGTGCTTTGCATTATTCAGTAAATGCATCATGCACAAAGTGTAACCCTGATTATCTCAGGGGTATTTTTTATGTTATTATAAATGGTCCATTGTAGATCAATTTATGGTTTTTCAGTTATATAGAAGTGCAGTTGATTTTTTTTGTACATTGACCTTATATTCTATAATCTTACTAAACTCAGGCATTGTAGAAGCTTCTTTGTGGATTTATTAGGACTTTCTTAGTAAATAATCCTGCTGTTAGAAAATAAAGATAATTATACTTTTCCTATGACAACATAAATTCTCTTATTGTACTGAGTAGCATCACTAGTATATAGTATCTCTATATATTTGCAATGCAAATATCTTCAACATTCTGTGTCATGATTCTAGCCAATGTTTTCTTAACCAGTGACGCAGACACTGGCCAGCAGTGCTCTTGGCGTCATGGATGAGACATGAGACAAATTCACACAGACTATCGAGTCCTGTGGAGAAAAAGGGCCAGCAAAGCTACTCCCTCAAGGAGGGGAGCACCTCAGAGCAGCTTGGCCACCTTCTCAAGGGGAGAGCACGCTGACCCTTGCCTAGACAGGCTTTTATTGGGTTTAATTTGCACAGGAATACAGGTACAGCTCATTAATCATTGTCAGGCAGTAAGGAGCAGATAGTAGATAGCATACAAAGAACTATTAGGGCTTCTTCGGAGTCAGGGTCTATTAGTTAAAAGGGTACAAAACTTTGGGAAACAAACTCATTTCCTACTCGGGCCTTTATCTTTTAACTAAGAGCATTCTTAGCAAAGCAGGCTTCACAGGATTTTACATATCCTTTCTCAGGCCTGATCACCCAGGGAGCCCACCCTTTCCAGCACAGGGTTACACCACTCTCTGTCATTGTTTCAGGCTTAAGTCAGGCAGAAGAGGCAAGATAGCAAAGGAATTTAGGAGACTTCTTGTGGGCAGAATGAAGACTCAGGCTTTGTCAAAGCCGAGGGGCGAGGGTCCATCACCCCCTTTCTCCATAGCTCCCCAAGTCCTTCCCTGGGGCCTCCATGTGATCACGCCTGTCTTAGGCCATCCCCCCCCTTGGGAAATCTTACCTGTCATTGGCTAACTGATCAAGCATTGGGAGCCAGTTATGCAAAAAGGAGCAGAAGTGGCACTCCTGCCAGGGAGATAAGCTCTGTCTCTATAGTGGCTTAAGGTCCAAAGGTCGCTCACTCAGCCTTAGCCATGGTGGGGTAACAGCTCCTGAAACCAGGCAAGGTGGTTCCCAACACCCCAACCCCATTTCTATCTACTCAAATCACCATGAATGTCAGGCTCTATATGGGTTTCTGTCATGGACCTATCACCCAGAAACTGTCAGCAAACTAATACTACATTTATTATTAACAGATAATTTTCTTTGTTTGATCATTTTGAGGGATCACAGTTCTGCTGTCCTTGTTGTCAACTGTATAAAAATCATTTTTCAGAGGTTATTCTTAGTTTTAAAAGTTTCTTTAGGTGGTAGCATACATCCAAGCATTGTTAGTCTAACTAATCTGGAGCAAAATTTCTTTTACATGAGTGGAAAATTAAATTATTTCTTGCAAACAGCATATACTTAGGTCTTATGGAATATCTGCTTTCTAACAATACTCTTTAGTATACTTACATGTAGCTTAAAGGTTTATATGGTTGAATCTAAGTCTACTCTCTAGCTATTTTTATATTTGATTCATTTCTATCTTCTTTTATACATCATTTTTTATCATCATTTTCTTGGTATATCATTTCCTTTCCACTATTGGCTTCAGGTATTTAGGCATTTTAGGCAGTTTGGTTTTTTAAACATATATTTCATATTAGTATTAAAATATGCTTTCTTAGTTTATCACTATGTTGAATTATTATTATAGACTACACATGTAAGAAACTTGCAATATTATAATTCGGTTTTACTATCATTTGTGCTATTTTTGTCCATGTCTTAATTCTACATATTTTATGAACTTCACACTGTTTTGTTTTTTGCTAGAGTTAATTAACTTAAAGCATATAAAACACTAAAATGGTTTGCAATTTATAATCCTAATGGGAAGAAATGCTAAATTGCAAGTAAAATTTAGTGAAAATTATGTAATTTATCCCCATCCAAGTTATGGACTCAGTGAAGTCTATCCAAGGGCTCTTTGGAGTTGTGGATCTCAGGTAAAAAAAACCTCTCAACTAGAGGATCTCCAAACAATCTTCTAATTAAAATGGTTATATCTCAATGACTTCTGGCTTCATCTGTATATCATGAATAAGTGAGCATTTCTGATCAGATTTTTTCTGTCTGTAATTAGGGATTACTATAAATTCTACCTTCCAAGGGTTTTGTGAAGGAAAGGTAGATAAGGCAAGAAAGAGGTGCTTTGTAAAACCAAAGCTTGCAGGATAAAGATGAGTCAATAGAATCATCTGCCACAAAACCATCTCTTAAGAGTATTTCCAAATTTCTGCTAAGTGTTTTGTGAACTACAGGAAGAAAAGAGTGAATACTTTTTGTTTAAGAATACTATATCCTGGGCCCTGGCTGGTGTAGCTCAGTGGATTGAGCTGGGGCCTGCGAACCAGACAATCACGGTTCGATTCCCAGTCAGGGCACATGCCTGGGTTGCAGGCCGGTTCCCTGCAGGCCAGTTCCCAGCAGGGGATGCTCAAAGGGCAACCATACATTGATGTTTCTCTCCCTTTCTCCTTCCCTTCCCCTCTAAAGATAAATAAATTAATTTAAAAAAAAAAAAGAATACTATATCCCCAGAGAGCAAAATGGTTGAAGGTGGTCCAAAAATACAAACTTCCAATAATGAGATAAGTCCTGGGGATGTAATGTAGAATATGGTGACTATAACTGACAATGCTATATTGTATGTATGAAAGCTGCTAAGAGATTATGTCTTAAAAGTTTTTTTAAAGTAAGAATGCAAAAATTGCCTTTCATATTTATCCAATTGGGATCATTTCCAATGATCTTATTTTTCCCTCAAGAATCTTAATTCTATAAATTTAGGATTTTGTTAAGCCCAACCCCTCAAGTTTTTTCAGCATTTTTTATTGTATTGCTCTACTAATAATACATTTCTCCAGCTTTCACTTATGTAGAATTATTCTTATTTTTACTTTATGTTTGAAAGGTTTTTTTCTCTAAATTTTGCATTTATAATATATGGGACTCTACTGCCTCTGGCCCCCATTATTCCTGGAGTAAGTAAGTCCATTGTTATTTTTATTATTGTTCCTCTTATTGCAATTATAATGTACTAATTGTTCTCTAGCTGCATTTAAAATTATCTCATTATCTTTAATTTTTAGCATTTTGACTTAATATGAAAAGCTTTGATGAATCTCCTGAATTTTTGAATTGATGACTTTTATTAATTTAAGAATGATTTTGGACAATATTTTTTCAAATTATTCTTTCTGCCTCTTTTTCTCCTTTTTTTCTGAGACCATAACTAAATATATGCACATACTAGATGGAATGGTTTTGTTTCAGATGTTATTGGGACTGCTGTTCTGTTAATATCAGCCAATGATTTTCTTCTTAACTTCAGATATTTTATTTGGAGGATTTCCAATTGTGTCTTAATTAAAGTTTCCCTATTACTCTACCAATTATATATCTTTTCCCTGTAGATGTAATGAATGTTTTTTTGTGTGTATGTGCGACTCTTTAACACCCAGTACTCTTATTCATCAGTTTTCTGATCTGTTCTTACTCCCTGTCTCTTTACTCAGGGCATTATTGTCTCTTTCTACTGCTAAATTATCATCTTCTCATAATTAGGCTGCTTCTGAACTCTTCTTTCAGTCTCCAATTGAATCCATAATCTTTTGTGAGGCTTGTGGATGGCTCTTCTTGTTTCAGATATTTACTTTCTCATTTTCATATAAATTGAAGTTTATAATATCTGTGTCTCTTTCTCATGCTGTAGGCATGAGTAACAGAAGGTATTGTATTCTCTTCATATTGATTTGTATGTGTTATTGGGGGGATGTCTGGAAAGACTGAAATATATGTGGGTTTTTGTGTTACATAAACATAGAACTACACTCATAAAACACTTGAATATTCAAAAGTGAATAAAAAAAACAGAAACTATTATCTTCCCAGGGTATTGTCCATGAATAGGGAAAGGAGTTCTGATTGAGGATGGTACAGGCAAAAATTAATGATTATTTCCTGTCTAGATGCTCTACCTAGTCAATTTAATAAAGTAATTACAGATGGATAACATACATTCATTGTTGAGTTAGATATTTCAGGAAATGAGAGGGAGCATAAAACATGGCTCCTCTTTAAAGAGAATTCTAGGTTAGTTGGCAGATAAGATTTCATATTTTTTAAAAATTTATTTATCTATTTTTAGAGAGGAAAGGAGGGAGAAAGAGAGAGAGAGAGAAACATCAATGTGCAGTTGCTTGTCATGTGTCCCCTTCTGGGGACCTGGACTGCAACCCAGGCACATGCCATGACTGGGAATCAAACCAGTGATCCTTTGGTTCACAGACTGGCGTTCAGTCCACTAAACCACACCAGCCAGGGCCAAAGGTAAATATTAATATGAGTTAATAATACAGAAGTTCAAGAGACAATATAAGTAAGAAGAAAATAAGTTGAAGTGATAGAAGGGGGACCTCAAAAAACAGAGTTTATTTATAAAAAATCTGTATATATTCTTACAAGTCTAAACTTCAGTCACCTTCAAAATACCCTGCATTTGATGCAATACACCCATCAGAATATTTTTTCCACTGCTCAAAACAGTTTTTGAATATGTCAATTTTGATGCCTTTTAGTGTTTCTGCTGTTTTTTGTTTCACCTCCTTCACATCAGCAAAACGTTTCCCCTTGAGGACTTTTTTATCTGGTAAAACCAAATAACAGCTACCCAGGGTGAGAACAGATGAATAGGGAAGGTGAGACATGTGAGTAATGCTGGTTTTGGTCAAAAACTGATGAACACTCAGCACAGTGGTGAGCGGGTACAATCTTAAATCACCCATCATGAAATAGTTAAATGCATTGAAAGTGTCTTCAAAAATAATTCACTGAAGTTGAACTTAGCCTCTCACAACAACGCCAGCTGGTACACAGATAACATGTGGCTTCCTACAATATTCACCCAGCAGGGGGAGCCTGTATATAGTACAAGGGCCCACCCTCTAGAAGATAAGTTCATTTTTTTGTGTGTGTGGGGGGTCCCACCTCATACACTTGGAGAATATTCTGTGAACTGACCGAAGTGGAGATTTTCTATCATGGTCTCCCTTCACCAGTTCTGGGGCTATCCAGAAAAAAATATATTAAAGTATATATTGCTGGGCATGCCCAAGTGTTTCAGTCTAAAAGTCTTATAACCACTTAGCGGCTGAGAAGATTTTTATGGTGAGAGGATTCCTACCATTACAGTCCAAATCCAGGAGTCCATTCCAGTTTCATCATCTTGTACCATCCTCTTCTAGCACAGCAAAAAGCTATTACATTTCCTCCCAAAGATATTCTGGGCCCTTTCACCTCATATTTTTTAACATCTTGGTGAACAAAGTATCATCTTGGTCTTCTGCAGAGAAAAACTAAAGGGTGAGAATTATGTCACAGTCACAGCTAATAAACCCATTCCAACATTCCTGTCCTCTGGAACTGTTTAGGTTTGAGGGTGGCAAATAATTATAATTACCTACCTGATTCCAGGCAAGTAGCCTGAATTCCCTTCTTCCTTATAGAGAAAAATTCTACTTTATTTCTTCTGACAACAAAGTTTAAAGAAAAAAAAGACTATATTTTTAGCCTCATTAGAGCTCAAGGTGGCCAAGAAGATACAGGCAGCAGTCACTGGGTAGGCTCATTTAGAAAGCTCTTTAAAGATAACCGACATACATGTCATCCCTTCAGCTTCCATTTATCCTATGATTGTTGGATGCCGAGTTCAGGGGTCAGTCAAGAACTGAAGAAAATGTATAAGCCAATCTTGAGACTTATTCTTATTTGTGGCTCCCTTCAGTTCTCCTTTTGGCTGGTCAGTTACCAGTAGTTCTTATTTATCAGTTTTTATATCTGCTTTCCCCATCACAGATGTCCTATTCATGGTATAATCCTCTCTTCGTTTTGCTTATATGACTTACTTCACTATGATTAGATGAATTTGTAAACTTTTACTTTCTTTGTAGCCTCTCACTGAATCTGTAATCCTTTGTAAAGTCACCATATTCCTTTTCTTCTCTTCTTTATTTTAGCCTACAAGATCCAGCATCTATAGCTTACAGTAATGACCCAAGATGGCTATACATGTAGTTGGTGATTTGGTGGGGGGACTGGAACGCTGAGCTCATCTGAGACCTCTCCTTTTCCACTCAGTCTCAAAGCCTCTCTCACAACGTCTTTCTGGGTGAGGAATCAGACTTCTTACAAGGAGGCTTACAGGTCTAAGGGGACCAGAGCCTCCATCTGCACAGTGTGGACCCCACTGGTGCTTAAACATCCAAACCCTATTGACCAAACATAAGACCTGGCTACTCTACCCAAGTTTACAGAGACATTCATTAGAGCACAGAACCTACTTCCAAAGTTAATTTTTTTCTGCTCTGAAAACTCTGATTAAATAGATCTCTCATACTATGCCACTTATCTCAATTTTTTCTTCAGAGAGGAGAGGAATAATAAAAAAAAGAAAAAGACAAATAGAATAGTAAACATGGTTTTTATTTCTTAGTTTTTCACCGCCTTTCTTTATTCTTGCTAAATGCACTACTCACATAAGGAAAATAAAATACTGACCTGTTATCTGAAAAACTTGTTTTCCAGGGTGCTCTGAAAATGACCCACATCCTTGAGCCCCATTGTGACAAACCAAACAGTTATGAGGCTGTAGCTGGCACAATAATCTATGGCCACTTAACATTAACCTATGAAAAAGAGTAATAAAATGTCCCGGAATGAAAATATTGTCCTTTACAGACTGTATTGTTTGATCAAATACATAAAACATGATTCATTGAATCTCCTTAATATAAGAAATTTCAGCTCACATTTATTCAGTAGATTTTAAAAATACTCTCTGTAGCAATATATTTTTACTTTGCTTGATGAATTAACCACTAATTATTGTTTTTTTTCCACCCATGGTAAATAATTGCCCTAAAAACTGAAAAAAAAGCATCAATGCTCAAAATATTTTTAAAAATAATTACATTGAACTTTTTAAAATAACATTTTATTAAAATATTTTCACTTTAATTTCATTATTTCTTGAAGGAATTAGCTTCAATCGATCTAATTTTAATGGTGTCTCACATGATACATGTCACTGGTTTATAGTAATGTCTTTCATCAGCTAAATAAATAGCTTCTCCCCTGTACAGTTAGTTTCTCCATCATTAAAAACACATCCATAAAGGCACCTTTTTTCAGAATTAAGAAGATGTGCTAGAATGTAAGATAAGAGAATGGAAATTTATGGGACATTTATCAATGGCCCATAATTTTACCAAAAAAATTCGTTATTTCCTACACTTGGCTATGTGTTCTTCAATTGATTACGACAAAAGTTAAGGAAGCTGTCTATTCATTTATGGTTTTCATTACTTTCATTATTCAAAGGACAAATGTTTCTAGATTGCCATTAGGAATAAGCTCTAGCCCTTTAATTAGTACATCACCAATTGCCAAAAAAGAAGTCAATATACTCAAACCATAACATACATAAGAAGAGTTAAAAATATTTTAGACTCTGAAACTTCTCTTAAAACTTCTTTAGAAAGTATAGCAAGAGCTCTAATAGTCTAAGAACATTTTACTTCATCCACAAGCAGGTATATACCCCTCCTCTTTCTCTCTGTCCAGATAGAATAAGTGTAACCCTCATTTACAAGTGTCTCACTGCAGTTTACAGAATCTGTCCAGGCACACAGTTTAGTTATGGAGTTCAGCTTAGTCTCACTTACACAAATATGGCTTCTCATTTTCAGCATCTTTACATATGCTCACTAACCAGTTTATTCCGTTCCTCAATACATGACACGGGGGCTTATTATTGAGAGGACTGTCTGCACATCCTGTGCTACGGCAGTGAACAAGACAGAGTCTGTGTCCCCATGGGGCCTGCATGTGGCATTTCTTAAAGGGAAATAAAGCAGTCTCCAAAAGTACCGATGCTCGAAATCTGACTGCTCATCCTCAGATTCCACGCCCATCACCCACAGAGCTCAAACCCAGGTAATCTCCCAGCAGCCATTCGTTATTTTTTCTCTAAAGGTTAGATCTCTTCTTAACCTCTTTTACTTCATTTTCCTCATATTTGACCAGACTATAATTTTCATCATATGCATTTCACTCATCTCTTCTCTGGTTTGTACCTTCTGCTTTTTTAAGGTCAAACTGTGGGTTCAGCCTAGCTACTAGTGCCTTTCAGGTATCAAGTATCAGCTTACATGTGGTTTCCTTCCTTACTGCTTCAATAGAAAGGAAGTGGTGCTCCTGTATGTTTACATGTCATAGCACTAGATATGTATTTTTACACCATCTGTTTACAGTATTTGTACTCCAAATAAAACTCTGAGCTCTCTGAGGCAAAAATATGTTTTTGTATATGACAGGAGGAATATAATGACATTATACATGTAATATGAAAAGGGGGTTTCCTTCCATACATCATCTGAATATCATGAGTTTCATGACTTGCCAATTAAATAAGTGAAAGGCTGATAGCCCAAAAGCAGGCATAACACGGGGTAGCGTTTATGAGTGGTTTGTATGTAGATTGTATGTATATAGACTTGAACAAATAAAACCCCCACCCTCCTACTCCTCTCCTCTAACAAAAGAAACAGCAAAAAGTCTCAGCTCCTGAGAAGCAAATTCCATCTTACTAGTCCTATATGACCAGTAAAAAAGGGGTAGGGACAAAAGTAATGCAAACGGCTCCTTTGGAAATGTGTCTTAACAACTTGCCTGGCTGTGATAGATAGTATATGCCCCTTCCCCTCATATATGTTGTTAATGGCACTGATGCATCGCACTCAATAAAGCATTTTCAGGAAAAAATGATTAATTACAGCTTACAGCGACAGACACGGCAGTGGCTGCCAGTCTGCCAGGTGGTATTGAGTTGACTTGTGTCTAGGATTCTGCCTGACAGCTGTCAGCCACAAGGTGATAAAAGACAGTTTATACCTAGAAATTACATTTTCTTCAAGAGCACTAAAGGCAAAAAAAATAAAAATGACCTTGGACCAAGCAGTAGTTTTCAAAAGCTTCTAAATTCATTTCTCTCAGGATCTTACTAGTTTTCCATAAGACAATGATGGCTGCATCTTATAAAATCAAACAGAAATCACCACTGTCAGTATTTTAATAAATTAGCTAATATTGAGTATTAAATATTAAAACATTGGCAGAACTGCTAGTTTATATACTTAAAAATAGAATTTACAGTGTGCAGATATATGCCTATATCTTTATTAAGCTTTCTTAGTTGAATGTGCGATGATCAAGACAGACTACATACTTTGCAGAGTTTTGTGCAAAGGGAACATGGCGGGTTTCTTGTTCAAAAGCATGAAAATCTTCAAGGCAGTGACAGTTGACCACTAAACCAAGCATAAGACATTGTGTGACTGCACAGCTTGCATGCCCTGGCTGTAAGTCAAAGTTTTTGTATCAAGTACCTTGCTACATACTTTTAATTACAAGTAAAATATTTCATCTTTTAGAAGAGTAGGCACAGTTCCCTGACAGTTGCATGCAAAGGCCCTGCAGCACAGAAAAGCACGATGTGTCTGGCTAACGCTCCCCAGGAAGTCGGAGGAGTACTCAGGCCATAATTACCTTAAGTGTCCTAAATCTAGTCTAGCTCTCTGTTTTCTTTATCAGATTTCGTCTCCAAATCGAACTCCAATTTCAAGAAATGGCAAAGACATTTATGACCAATATACCCTGCTTCCCCTGAAAACATCACCTCTGGAGTCGATTCTTGGAATTTAATTGTATAAGACAAACAACAACCGTTGCTTTTGTGAATTCCTTTTCTGCCCCCATTCAGAGTCCACAACATTGGAGCATTGGGGAAATTAGAAAACTCATAAAGCAGCAGCCGTTTTCTATCCAATGCAACTGAGAGGTGCAATTAATAAAAATGGAGAGACAACAGCCTAGCAGCACCCCAAGTAATGACTCCTTTTACGAATATGAGAGATCAGTCCCAGGGCATCTTGAGGCAGGTTTCTGCTCTATTGAGTACATTGTCAGACAACAGATTTCATATCACTGAACATGTCCTCTTTCAGAAGATGTGGAAAAGGGACACTGGAGGGAACATAAAAGTCAAAGGAAATAGGAACGCCTGTGAACCTTAACACATGTTTCTTAGAGCAAAAAAGGTGATCTGGCTTGGGAAGACAGTCCCAGCAGCGATCAGAAATTGGAAAAACATTCATGCTGTGGGAGAACTTGAGCATGTGCCAGGTATAGACATCATGGCATGAGAGGCCAAGTAGTGGCAAGTATTTCCTTCCAGGGAACAACCATGAGGCTATCAATTTCTTATTGCTTCTTTGATGCATGTGGAGAATTTCTATGTGCTCGGCCATATTCTCAGCCAAATTGACTCCTATGATACAAGTCATTCTGTTCATTGTACACAGCTATAAATTCAATGCAATTGTCATGTTTTCTGTGCCTTATCTCCCCAAAGTCTGTCTCCCATTAATCTTACCTGTAAGTTAAAACTGCTAGTCAAAAGGTTTCATCAGATATTTGCTAAGAAGGGAAGGAGCCTTGGCATGTCAATAGCGTTCTTGTCAAGAACTGTCCTAAATAACTGCTGTTTTAAACTGGTGAAGAGAATGTTTCCAGATTTTCTCTCCTCTCTTTCTAACCTAACCCAGCTGTGGACCTAACCTAGCCAGGGACCTAACCTAGGTCCCTAACCTAGCTGCCACTCACTCTGATTTCTCGGTCTCCAACAGCACCTTCCCTCCTCTAACTGAAAGGCATGAAGGGCCTTTGCTGGGACCCAGACATTTCTAACCAAGAAAAGTCTGTCCATGTAGAGGCTTTTGTCATCCAGAGAGCCTATTACTTTGTCTAAGTCCCTTTTACTGAATTATAAAATTTATAAACTATCTACTAGCTCCTTTAGGTATATAATTTCTAGATGCTTATAAACACTATGCATGGAAATGTCATTCGCACTTCAAAAGTAAGTGGGAGTGGAGGTAGGTTTTAAATGTAAAGATGTGAATCAAGGGGTATAGCTTGCAGCTGTGGGGAGGCAACATGAAGTGCAACATCCAGTTTCCTGCGATGGCTGAATTTGCAGGAGGGACTGGCTCCTTGGTGCAGATTTAGAGAAGAAAACACAGTTTCCATTTTTTTCCTGTTGAATTAAATTAGGCCAAACATGTGGCCTTCTCTATAAAATCTCCCCAGACTCCCAGCATACTTTGTAAATAAGCATATTACAGAATAAGTATTTATTGTTTCAATTTTTTATATCTATCTCTATTAGATTTTGTACCTTTTGAAGCACAAGCATATGCTAACTGTTGTTTTGTCTCCAGAACCTAGCATACTGTGTGGCAAATCAAATCCATGACAATAGCAACAATTTTAATATTGGATTAAACTATGACATCCTATCAGGCATTGTGCTCAATTCTTGCTATTCATAATACTAGTTCATCTTCCTAGTAACCCAAAGATCTGAATACTTGTTATAATTTTATTAATGGGAAAATAGAGGCTTACAATTACACACACACTAAATCCAGGCTCTGTGTTCAGGGATTGGTCAACCGCCAGAAGCCCCCTCCTAGTTAAAAGCAACGTCTGAGAACTGAGATGTACATAAAGGAAAGACTTGAGCTCCAGTCAGGGTCCCCAGGCAATGCTTAGGGCAGGGTACAAACCAGAAACTCCAGTACTGTACACGCAGCTGGAGCAGTGGCCTCCCTTAAACTTAGAGGCATGACCACACTGGTGGCAGGAGGTTCTTCTTCCCATTTAAAAAGGGACACACCCAGACCACAGGTTCTTAATATCCAGGTTTTATTTAACTTGGTTATTTCCAGGCCATGCACAGAGAAGGTCTGAATATGTGTTTCCATCTTTGTGTCTTGTTTTCTTTAAATTGCTCCCACACAGAGACTGCAGTTGGGACTATTTTATGTCATCCCAAAGACCTTTAGTTTTCCTTTCTCTTTGAATCACCCCGTTAGTGGAAGGCACAGTCAACAAGTGGAGGTGCGGCTGGCTTTTGTTATACCTTCCTCCACAGTAACTAGTGTTATTTTCTCATCTTCTGTTTATACTTTGACCCAGACAGGAGGAAAAGTCTGCCTCCACGGTTCCTTTTACTTTCCCTCTACACATTACTATCTCCCCAAAAGAAGACGAAGTGATGGTTTAGGGCTGAGTATTGAATGTAACTTAAATGACACCCAACTATTAGTGGGTGTCATTTTACTTCCAGTCCTTTCACCAAGCACAGCATTGTCACTCCTGCATCTGGAATTCACAAGGAGGCACAGGGTGGAGCCCACCAGGCCCCTCACACTTTCAGCTCCATCTCAGATGGGGGGAGGGGTGGGGATGTATGAAGCATACTTTCCATTCTTGTCCCTGTGACTTGTAGGATAAAATGATTCAGAACCTAATCCACAGCCCCCCAAAATAGAAAGAGTAAGACAGCATGATGCTTTGTCTTACAGGCTGATATTTCCTGAAGGAAAAAAAAAAGGAATGAAATGCAGAAAAACCCTACATTTGTTTGTATAATATGCTTGGATGGCAACAGGTCATACCGACCCTTTATTTCTCATTTAGCTATTGTTTGTTTTGGTTTTGTTGTGTTAATTGCCATCAACCCCAGAAAGGTGGAATGATGAGTGATGTTATTTCAGCAGCAAAACCCCACCTTGCATACTTTGCCTTTCCTTTCCTTTGCGATCCTCCAGATACAGTTAGTGCAGAGAAGAGAGGAATCCAGCAGAAGGGGAGGGGACTTGAGAAGACAGAGGGAAGGAACTCTCCAGTTCAACCAGTAGACCATGAGGTGTCCTGGGGCTCCGCCACTGAGGATGCTTCCTTCCTTCCTTCTCTGCCTGAGTGTGGCAGATACCGGTATTTGCCTGCCAATATTCATACCCTCTTTCCGGAGTCAGCTGACCACATGGCCAGTCCACAAAAGATTTCATGTCCCAGCCTGCTTTATTGCCACATGACAAAGTGCTAAAGGGCAGTGGTATGTGTGCCACTTGTAGACCTTATTTTAAATAGAACAAGTCTGCTCTCTCCTTGTTTCTTTCTTCTTTGACATTGTCTGGCTTATAGGTGTGGTAGCAGATGCAGATGCCAGGGACCCAGAGATGTAAGTCTAACTGAGGATGGTAGAGCTTCCCCAGTGACCATGGCTTCCTATTTTTACTATTATGTGAAAAAAGTAAGCTTCTATAATGCTTAAGCCATTGTGTCTCGAGTATTTTTTGTGACATTAGTTAAACTCTACTCCAATGAATACAAGGTAAGGAATTCCTCAGAAACCTGGCCAACTCTGTTTCCCTGTATTTTCTTTCCCCAGAATCTCTGATTACACAGATCCCAGTTTACACCACAGTTTCCAAGATGTCTTTGGTCATGGTACATTGGAGAGATAAGGAACCGATTTATCTCTAGGTACAAAGACGTCTGTGCTCCTTCTTCTCTACTGGCATTCTTCTAAGCTGATGATATCTTCCTTCCTTTTAAAATAAGAGATGGTCATATTTCTTTTAGTATTGCTATTTTTAATCCTTACCAAAAATAAATGAAAACCTGGGTATTTATGAGTTTACCTTTGCAAATACAAGTACAGAATGATGGATGATGGCTATTGCTCATCCATCAGTAATTTCAGCATGGTTCTTTTTTTTGCCTCCATTGTAGGGGCTGCCTTCATTGGCCTTGCCGCAATGAATGCATTTGTTCTTCTGGAACATTTTTCACTAACATGAATAGCAAACATCACTCCAAAACACAGCTCAAAGGAAAAAAATCCTCCATATAAATTTCCACACATTGAAGAATCTGTGGAAGGTAAGATGGTATAATTCAGAGAATCCACATTTTAAATTAGACAGAACTGGGTTCAAATATCATTTGTTATCTGTGATTATTGGTCAAGTTTACCTTTCCAGACCTCAGTTTCTCATCTTTGAAAGAACATAGCCTTATGCAGATTAGATGAAATAATACATGTAACGTGTAGTTTGTAGAATGAATGACACATTGCCAACACATGGTATCACTCACCGTTAATTCTTCTCCTTAAAGTATATGTTTTGATTATTTTCTAAATTCATCTACCCAAGTAATTGACTGTTAGTATCTGAAGCCAAGATGTTTGCTTGGTTTAGGGAGAGTGAATGTTTTGTCAAGCCATTGGGGCCTACTCCAAATTCACACACACAACACAAAGTGCTCACCGAACTGTAGAACACTAATTATGCACTCTATTTATGATAATCTTACAAAGTCTCATTACCTACAACAGTCACAGTGCATTCATCTCATTTATGTTTAGGCTAGGAAAATTACAGGAAGGCCTTGTCATTCTTTTTGGAGTTTTCTGTATTTGGTGACATTTCCCCAGCTTGCTGCAAAACAGCAGCTGCAATTAATTTCTTTTTGAATCCACTAGTAGACAGCTTGTAAGTTTTCTGCTGCCCTCTGTCAATTCTGGCACAATGAATTCTCTTTCAGACTTGCATTTTACAACTTGCATTTTAAGCATTTCAAAGATTTCAGGGCCTGAACATTAAATGGTAGAATGAGGGAACACTTTATATTTAGCAGTTTTTCAGATTATGCAGCACTATAATGATAATCAGCTTGGATCTTAATGTTTGTAATTAACAAGTATTCTTACTTCTCAAAAAGTATGAACTTTGTCTATGAGTTGTTTGTTTGTTTTGTTTCTTCATTTGTTGCTTTCAGTTTTATATCACACATATGAATGAAATTATGTGGTTCTTTTTCTGTCTTATTTAGCTTAGCATGATAGTCTCAAGATCCATCCACATTGTTGCAAATGGCAGTATTTCATCTCTTATGGTTGGGTAGTATTCCATTGTATATATGTACCACATCTTCTCTATCTAATCATCTATCACAGGACACTCTGTTGTTTCCATGTTTTGGTCATTATGAATAGGGCTTCCATATACATAAGGGTGCATATATATGTGCAAATGCTTTCATATTTTTGGGCAGATGCCCAGAGGAGGGGTTGCTAGGTTATATGGTAATGGCAATTCCCAGGGAAAAGGCAGGTGGGGGAGATAGTCAAGGGCAAAGAGGGCCAAATATATGGTAATGGAAGGAGATTTGACTTTGGGTGGTAAACACAGTGCAATACACATATGATGTATTATAGAATTGTACAACTGAAACCTATATAATTTTATTAACCAATGTCACCCCAATAGGTTTAAAGAAGAAGAGTATTTTAAAGTATGAACTTTGTAGAAGTTTCCTCATTATTGAGTTGATGTCTTCTTAAGCCCCTAAAAGTTAAGTGGAGATCTCAACCACATTGGGCTCGCCCATGCTGCCCTCATCATTTCCCAATGTTTTATTCATCTGAAACTGAAATGAGCAAAGAAAAGCACACCTGGAAGTTCTTGTCAGTCTCTTTTACTCAGTAATTGCAATTAATTTTACTCTGTTTCAAAGGAAGTGACTTGTCTTCATCCTGTCTTCAATTCCTCAAATCTTATACAGATACACATTACAGAAACCTTTGTGTTAAAACAAGGTGAGGGTTTATGAACTATGCAGAAATTCATGCAACCCCAATCAGATATGTAATTCTCTACTTGATCATGTGTAAATGATCTCAGAGGTATTTTTGAATATAGACCGTATGTAGGAAATCTGATGTTTTTCAAATTCACTTTAAACAAAATAATATTACGTATATAAGAAAATATCATTTACAATAAGGTCGCTTTCTCTAAGCTAGATCCTTGCTCAGCACCTGCTTTGTATCTGCTCTACTTAAATAGCAAACTGTTCTCTGCTTCACAGATAATGGAAAACAGGCCAATTCACATTCACCTCTTTCAGACATTTCTAAACATAAATATTGTGAAAATGTGACATTCAAAGAATAGTGTCAGCTGAATTTACACTGAGAACAAAAAGAATTTATTAAATAGAAAGGTGATGTAAATGTGAAAACTGGGTTTCCCACAAGTAAAAGGCCAAAGATAGTCATATATGCCTTTGTCCTTTCAGTCAAATGTTCTTGTATTTTAACAGTAGTGAAACAAGATGTGAGGGGTTGACGTTTTGGAAGTGAGATTGAATGAGGCATCCATATGATAGTTCATCAGGGAATCAGACCTAAGTGAAAGACAAACTTTCCATATGTAGATTTTCAACATATATCATCCACAACTTATTCCCAGAATCCTGAGTCTTTTCACCTACTTCATGAGTATAAGGGACCAGAGTGCAAGATGAGAAAAAGGTTTTGTGAAACAGATTGGTAAACACAGTTCTCTAGCAAGAGCTGTTGCTTTGCTGAATGCTCACCACCTCCTTTTAAAAGATGAGAAAAAAGGACCCATCTGATCATTTCAAGCTTGGAAAAGAGACTTTGAGTGTATCAAGATATAATTGTCAAAAAGCTAACTCTTATACAAATAAACAGTGAGTCTGTGTCAATAACTTATTTAACTCATTAATAAGT
Source organism: Artibeus jamaicensis (assembly GCF_021234435.1). Taxonomy (NCBI): domain Eukaryota; kingdom Metazoa; phylum Chordata; class Mammalia; order Chiroptera; family Phyllostomidae; genus Artibeus; species Artibeus jamaicensis. The sequence goes on from NW_026521883.1 coordinate 24,249,321, forward strand.
AGACTAACCTAAAGACAAAAAAATGCCAGATAAAATTTCAAAATTAGGAAATTGTGAAGTGTCCTATAGAACAAAAATATATATAATCATATAAATTCATCATCTTGTCTACTAAAACATCATCTGCATCTCTACTAATACTAAATAATTTACAACTAATCAATATTCTCTAAGTTAACATATAACTTTTCAGAGTCTGAGGCCTATTTATTACTAAATATTAAGTCAAATGTGTTATCTTTTTCTACAGTGACAGATGACTTTTGGATGGGCTAGTGAGACAATATGAATTTGAAAAGACACATGGTAATCTTTTCTGCATTAGTTATGTTTTGGACAATATTTTTGATTTGTGATCAAGCAGATGATTTTCAGATGTATGCCCCGTAGTTCAAAGACTGAGAACTATGCCTGACCCATCTCTGAAGTAGCTTAAGTAGAATATAGCTGGGGTCTGATCAGATCCCCAGAAATCTAGAAAGCGGTATAGTCAGACAAACTAGCATCCTTGATGAGAGAGACAGCTTATGGTATTGCACTGTGATCATCCTGACACCCCAGTTACCATAGGGGTGTCCTCCACTGACCAGGGCCTTGTGGTTAAGAGAATAAGTACAGACTCCTCCCAGTCCTGACCACTACAGCCTTCTGTGGGGGCCCAGGGACCTCAATAGAAAGGCTGGGTGCACGTTCCTGGCTGCCCAGGGGCTGAGTTAAGGACTACAGAAGACCATCTGGGAGATAGATCCATCTGGCTGATCATGACAACTGCGGGAAAGAAGCAGGCAGCCTCTGAAGTGACAAAAAACACCCACAAGAGAAAATTTAGCTTTTATCATTAGCTAGGCCCACTCATGATTACTAATTTTAGCCATCTGCCAGGCCCATATTGCTAACAAGTAAAACAAGTATGAACTGGCCTGTAGACTCATCTGCCTCAACTGTTGCCCTGTCAGAAAAGTGGAGAGAGAGCATGAACATGAAGAAAGCAGAGAGGAGATTCCTAGTCAGGGCACATGCCTGGGTTGCAGGCCAGTTCCCAGCAGGCGACCCATGAGGCGCAACCATACATTGATATTTCTCTCCCTCTCTCCTTCCCTTCCCCTCTAAAGATAAATAAATAACATCTTAAAAAAAAGAAAGCAGAGAGGAGGAGTACTTTGCTGCCATTCCCATGCAGACTTTCCACCTAAAGTAGGTTGAATCTGATTTTCAAAAAAATTTTGGTCTTCTTCAGTTTTTCTAACCACACACATTCCAGATATACTGTGGTAATTCTTTTTAATTTTAGTTGAACCATATTATCATTTTTCTTGAATTTTCTTGATGTATAATTGGCATATAGCATTGTATTGGGTTGGCCAAAAAGTTCATTTAGTTTTTTCTGTAGGATGGCTCTAGTGGTGCTTAGTTGTCTTTAACTTTTCAAAGCAATTTGGTTAGTTTTTATTGTGGTAATTGTCATATCAGTGTGCATTTGAAAAAAAATTATCAAAATTGGTAAATTTTTCTATAACCATTTAAACATTGAAAAGGGAAGAAAATATGCAACATTTTGGCATGTTATGCTTTATTATTTCAAGAAAGAAAAAAACACAACTGAAATGCAACAAGAAAAAAACAACAACAAAAACTGTGCAGTGTATGGAGAAGTTGCTGTGACTGATTGTGTCAAAAGTGGTTTGTGAAGTTTTGTGCTGGAAATTTCTCACTGGACGATGCTCCATGGTTGGGTAGACCAGTTGAAGTTGATGGCAATCAAATTGAAACATTAATTGAGAAAATCAACATTATACCACATGGGAGATAGCCAACATACTGAAAACATAAAAATCAATAAAGTTATTAGTGAACACAAAAAATGTGTCTTATTTTACAGAAAAAAACTAAATGGACTTTTTAGCCAATCCAATCTTTGTTTAAGGTATATATTGCAAAATGATTAACACACTAAGTTTAATTAACATCATTACTTCACTTAGTTATAGATCTTTTTTGTGTGATGATAATTTTAGAATCTTCTATCTTAGCAACTTTCAAATATGTACTACAGTAATGTTAACTATAGCCGCTGTACTGTACATTTCTTCTTCAGAAGTTGTTTGTCTTAGGTCTGGAAGTTTGCACCTTTTGACCCACTTTACCCACTTCCTCCCCCTGCCTGAGTGTATTAAGTCTGAGATTCACCACTAAGTCAAGTTTAGAAGTTTTAAATCTTATGTGGGACTAGATGTTAATTTCATTGAATTTTTGAACTATGACTTTTTATAACTAATAATGACTGTTGTTTGCTTTTAATTTGAATGGGAATACAAAAGCACTGGGGCTGCCCAAGTTTTCCTTGAGGGGCAGGGAAGAGTGTATTCCTCTAAACAAGATTTTAAAGGGAAATGCAAATGCATTATGGTTACAATCCAATAGTCATGATTTTTCATTAGTAGTAGAAATTGCTTACCTTAAATGAGGAAGCCGGGGAGTGGAACTAACACAGATTTCAGGGATCACATCTATTCATCTCCCCACTATCCCACATTACTATTTTGGGGTTTATGATTTGAAGGTAAAATTTTACCACCACGTTGAAAGGGAAGAACGACAAGTAAAGAAACCAAAATTGTTGTAAATGATACTTTGTTCCCTGTGCCACTTTTAAATGTCTGCGCTTAACTTTTTAGTTGTGTGATGTAAAGAGCTGTCCATGCCATTCCAGGGTGGGAAACAATGTTTGCTTTCCAATATGACATGAACTTGGAAGCCTGGAAAATATGTGAGGTTCCTCATAAGTAAAATTTTACCTTTCAAAGTACAAACTAAAGTTATCCATCTGAAGAAAATCTTTTTTGTTGTTGTTTTTGGCTTATTTTGTCCAGCGATGCTGCATGATATTCCAGCAAAAGTGAAGCTTCCGAAGTTAAATAGTTCTCAGGTTCAATCCCACCTCCACCACCGTTTAACTGTTTGACTTTGAGCAAAGTAGTTAGTCCTCTAGAGCCTTAGTTCCCTCATCAATAAACTAGGAATAATACCTACTTCATTGCATTTTAAATGGAATTTCCTGCACTTCTGTGGTTTTTTAAATTACAATCTTTAAACTTTCTAGTTGATCTCTAATTCTATAAACAGAACAGAGTGCCATGTTTTTTTTTCTTTTTTTGTCTTTCTCCCATCATTCCAACATTTTTGTTTCTTTTTTTCATTATTTCTTTTTTGCTTCATTATTTTCTTTCTTTCACTTATCCCACCTCCCCCTTCCCCTTTGGCAACCATCAGCTTGTTCTCTGTATCTATGGGTGTGTTTCTGTCTTGTTTTGTTTAGTCATTTGTTTTGGCTATTTTTTGTATTCTGCATATAAGTAAAATCACGTAGCATTTGTCTTTCTCTGATTTATTTCACTTACCATAATGCACTCTAAGTCTATCCATCCATGCTGTCACAAATGGAAAGATTTCATTCTTCTTCTTCTGAGTAAGATTTATTCCTTAGGTGAATGGACACCTAAGTTGCCTCCATATCTTAGCTAATCCCCTACCCTCCTGTGTTTTATTTTTCCCCTGAACATTTATATATTTATTTTATTTAAGAATAAAAAATAAAAAGGTGAATTTGTGATTTTTAAGCTTTTTAAACCAGCTTAGTTGAGTCATAATTTACATATCATAATATTCGCCCATCTAAGTATACAATATTTTTTAGTAAATTTATAGTAGAGCAGTAACCATCACAATCTAATTTTAAAACATTTTTGTTACCCCAGAAATGTTCCCTGTGGCTGTCTGTAGTCACTCCCATTTCTATTCTCAACCCCAGGAAACAGCTGATTTATTTTCTGTTTATTTTTCAGATTTAAAATTTTTTTTCATTACCATTTGTCCCCCTTATACCTCCCTCCCCCCACAATAACCACACTGTTATTCATGTCCATGAGTACCTTTTCCTTTTTGCTCCATCCCTCCACCCTCTAACCCCCATCTAAGAGCTGTTAACCTGCTCTCTATCTATGAGACTGTCTCTGTTTTGCTTGTTAGTTCATTGTGTTCATTAGATTCCACATATGAGTAAAATCACATGGTATTTGTCATCTAGATGAATGGATAAGACAACTCTCCTGTGTTTTAAATGGGGATTAGATATTATACCAATCAATCCATGCCTGACAGGGAAAAAGTATTCAACATTTTTCAAATATAATGCATGATCTTCAAGGTTTATTGTAATGTATACAACCTGGTAGAATAGTTTTTCCTTTTAAGCTTGACATGAAGGCTTTGTATTTGAAGTTCAAACTCATATGGCTTCCCATTAGGTGCTTAGTGATCTCTGCTCCTGGTTTCAACAGAGGGTCATTTATTTTCTTCAGAACTCTGAGCTGCCCATCTGGAGACAGTGACCATTAGTTAGGTTCTAAAACCTAAGAGACACTGGTGACTTAGATCATAATTAATTCAAAGGGTAGAGCTGGTTTTGGGAATCTCCAAGCATTTTCGGTCCTGGAATAGAAATACTAATTTTAAAAGTCAGCTGGTTTGAATTCACAAGTTCTGAAGACACAACAATTTATTAGAGTGTTATGTGTAAACCTAGACACCATACAATTTTGAGAAGACAATGAAGATCCTTTATAAAGAAGATTATGAAACACATGAGTGCTGAAGACTCTGATACTCTTGTCCAAACTCAGTGGGGAAGGAAGAGGTGGTAGATGGACCAACCTCCAGAACTAGGACACCCCACCTGGAAGTGAGGAGCAGGAATTGGCTCTGGTTTATCAGAAAAGGAGAATTCCGAGCAAGAATCTGGAAAAAGAATACAGTAAAAAGAGATATAATGAGGTGTGCAAATCAGCTGATCAGTAGACAAAAGAACAAAAGAGCCCTAGGTACAGTGTTAGGGAGACCATTTTGACACATTCTATCTGGGGACTCAACTCAATAATACAACTAACTTTCTACAAATCCAGGGCCCTGTATTAATTACATTTAAGAAGAAATTTCAGACCTTTTCAGTATGTATATAAACACCTCGGTCAAGACACCTGAGCAAATGAGCTACATTTACAATTATATACCTTTTTCTCCTAGAAATTTATTATAAAATACAATAATTTGTTAGAATACCTTGACCATAATTTTTTTAATGACTGCCAAATTGCATAAAATTATATCTAAGGACATCTGCAATAAACTATTCTCCTCAGAAATTGTTTTTCCAAGATTTTATTTATTTATCTTTAGAGGGCAAGGAGAGAGGGAGAGAAACATCAATGTATGGTTGCCTTTCTTGCATCCCCTGCTGGGAACTGGCCTGCAGGGAACCGGCCTGCAACCCAGGCATGTGCCCTGACTGGGAATCGAATTGTGAATCTCTGGTTCTCAGGCCTGTGCTCGATCCACTGAGCTACACCAGCCAGGGCTGTATTGACAATTATATAGCATTTATTAGAGTCAATAGTAAGTCTAGCACTAAATATATGAGCGAGTCCAATAGTTCAGCCTCATCTGCTCAAGGATAGACCAAGGTGTTTCTCCATCAACTCTAGATCTCATTGGATGAAAGCTGTCCTCAACTCCATGCATTACAGATTACAAATGCCTGCTTGATGAGCAGGTCCCACAAAGACTGCAGCACAAGAGAAGCTCAAGAGGTAAAATGAAAGAACCCTGGAGGCAAGAAACTGTCACCATTGACAGATGAGTGGCTGAAATCAGAGGTGAAGCTGTGAGGATATTAGTCAGGGTAAAAGAAGTATATGATACAGCCACAGGTAATGGTTTAATGGAGTAGTAGGCATTAGACAAGCATAAATACACTTTAAATTACCAATTGTAATAACAATTAGAAAGGAATATAAACAGGCTCTTTGAAAAAGAAACTAGTGGAGAGGGAGACCTGATTTTGATGAAAGAGGTCAGAAAATGACCTCTTTGAAAACTGACCAATACTCAGATCAATTTAAAGTCCTGATAGAGGACCCTAAGGGCTCTTCCAGTCTGTAATCTGCCAACTGTGAGAGGGAACAGGATGGGCAAAGGAAAACACCCATTTCCAGCTCCATGAATAAATACAGGCTGTATTAAATTGTGTTTGGAAGTTTCGAAGGAAGCCCTTGCCACAAATTAGCCTTTTCAGTGCCTGTCATAGCATCTGTAATTCTATTGTTATTCCACTCCCTTTAGTCCTGCATGATGATACAAAAAAAGTTTTGTAAAAAAACTAAGTGCCCTACAGTTAATTAGTGTAATTCTTCTTTCTATAGGGAGGTGATGAGTTCCCATAACCTCCATTATTATTCCTAAAGATAAGATATTAACAGATTATCCTATTTCATGGCAAGAGATAACACAATGTCTTTTTCCCAGAAGTCTGGGTTTCTTCCATTTCTTCCCAAAATGCACATACATGCCCTCAGTTTTGCCAACCACCATAACAAATTTTCAATTGTTTTGCTTTTGGAAAGATGTAATATATAATTCCAAAGGCATTTCCCCTATTATTTGAAATATGTTTTTGATTCATTTGTACTCAACTCAGGCATTCGATGCCCAAGCCAAATCGAAAGATTATTAAATGTTTTCTCCAAAAGCTTTTAAGAGGAAATTATGTTCTGCCGGAGAGGAAGAGAACTGGCCTTGAGAATAATAATAAATTTTCTATAGTAATCAATCAGGTGCTGGAGTTTGGATGGGTTAGGAATAAAAGAAAACGAACTGCCCTTAATTAGTAATTACAGGAAACTGGTAAACTATTAGACTCCACACAAATGGAAAATATCCTCACCTAGTGAAAGAAGATGTGACTCCAAGCAAGCCAAAGGCTTGATGTTAGATAAACATATTAGAGACTGAACTCAGTTTACAAGTGTATCAAAAAAAGAAAGAAAGAAAGAAAGAAAAAACAGGTGAAAAACTTTAGTTCTGGCCCTTACCTTTTTCTGGGGCCCTGAGGAAGAACAGATAGATGGAACAGAGTCTGAAGGGGCACCACTAGCTAAGGAAAAAATAGACCTTGAAATAGATCACGTAGTCAGACCTCTCATTACTTTAACTACTACTCAGCATAGAATGGCACAACATGGATAATAAAGTACTATATTCTCAAAGACAGCTTCCTAAAAGGCTAACTTGGCTGCAGTTCACCTCAGCTGGAGACTTCCATTCAACATTGCAACAAATAGAGTCTGGCATAAAAAGAACTGTGAGAGGTCCCTAAATTATTAACATCAATAGGCAAGTTTTAAAGGGACAGTTTTCCTGTCTGCTCATAAAACTGTAGCAAAGGTCAGAATTATTTGCAATTTCCAAAATGTGCAAGTAAATAACTTTGATTACACAGTAATGCAAGGCAAGGAACAATCTTCCTCACATAAATTAGATGCATCTAAAAAAATCCACAGAATAGGACAATCACAAAATTGTGATACTTTTTTTTCCCTTTCAGTTCCAGTCTGCCTGAGGGACTCGTTTTATCTCTTTTCACTTGTCCCCAAAATGCTTTTCATAGATATCTCAGTAGTGACAAGGGCCACTAATGCTGAAAATGCAGAGGTGTCTCTGAGATCGTGTTGCCCAGAGCTGTTGGTTAATAGTAATTATGAATTATTTAAACTCTTTCAGCAATAATTTTTCAACATATAAGCCTAAAGAAAGGGTTTATTATTTAAGGTTTAAATGTATAGGTTCAACTTCCCCCCTTTTAAAAAAAGAACACACAGAAAAAAATTTCATTAAAGTGAAAGGCTAATAAATATGAAATTATCTTAATTGTGAATAAAATTTATTGGGTTTACAAAGCACCAAACCCTAGGGATTGGAAATCACTGAAATTATCCTTGGCCCCTAAACAGAAATAGCTGGGTCAGGAGTTAGTGATTGACAACAAGCACTGTTTTCTGGAATTCAAGCCTTCTGTCTTCCCCCACGTGGCCAAGTGCCCCACACTGCACCTACTGGTATTATAAATTTGAGTTCCCTAGCCTCAAAGGAGTCAGCAAAGCTATTTAGTAATCCTACTTGATTCTCTAATATCTTGCTCTCTCAATTCCTCACAATCTTGCTGCTGAACTTGATGTAAACACACGTAGACATACACACATACACTACGTTTTTGTGCCTCATCTATAAAAATAAATTAGTAATAGGAAAACTAAGTGTGGTAGAAGCATTAAATGAACATTTATATGAAGCTCTCAGAACAATGCCCAGCAAAAAATAAGGATTACATAAGTGTTACTTATTATAGTTATATACAGTCATCTACTATATATTTCTTTTTTTGGAGCATGTTAATTTATTTTATTTTATTTATTTTTTAAATTTATTTAATTGTTGTTCAGGTACAGTTTTCTGTCTTTTACTCCCATCCCAGCCCACCCCCCTAGTGTCCCCCACCTCCCTCCCATTTCCACCCTTGTCAGTTTTTGTCCATGTGTCCTTTATATTAGTTCTTGTAAATCTTTCCCCCTTTCCCCTGAAATTCCCTCCCCTCTCCCTTCTGGTCACTGTCAGCCTATTCTCTATTTCAGTGTCTTTGGTTATATTTTGCTTGCTTGTTTGTTTTGTTGTTTAGGTTCCTGTTAAAGGTGAGATCATATGGTATTTGTCTTTCACTCCTGGTTTATTTCACTCAGCATAATGCTTTCCAGTTCCATCTATACTGGTACAACCACTATGGAAAACAGTATGGAATTTTCTAAGAAAACTAAAAATGAATCTCCCTTTTGACCCAGCAATTCCACTGCTAGGATTATATCCTAAGAACCCTGCAACACCAATCCAAAAGAACCTATGCACCCCAATGTTCATAGCAGCACAATTTACAATAGCCAAGAGTTGGAAGCAACTTAGGTGCCCATCAGTAAATGAATGGATCAAAAAACTATGCTACATTTACACAATGAAATTCTATGCAGCAGAATGAAAGGAGCTTCTACTCTGTATTTCTATGTGAACATAGCTTAAATTCAACATATCAAGGCTAAATTGATGACATTCTTAAGCAAACATTTCAGGAGCACCTAGTTCAAAGAACTGCAACACCATTCATCCAATTTTACAAGCCAAAGCTAAGGGAACATTTGCGACCCTCTATTCTCTCTCATTCTGACATCCAACCCATTAAGCAGCTGACAGTGCAGTAGGCACAGTGTTTTGTGATAGGCACTAGACTGTCTCTTTCCTTCTCCTTCATATATTGCAGCCATGTTTTCTTCCTTCCAGTTCTCACACATGCAAAGCTTTTTCCAACAGTGCATCTTCCATGTGTAATGCTCATGCTGTACTTCCCCAGATCTAATGTTGATGAACTTTCCTGTCTACTTCCACTGGGATGTAATCTCTATCCTCTCTCTAGGTCTGGTAGCTTTTTATATTTCCTCTTAGAAGTGCATTTCGCCTCTTCACCTGACCATTATAGTTTTAACTAAACCTTTTTTGGTCTTGTAGCGTGATTTTCTTCTATCTAGAATACAAGATTGATGGATTGGAAACTGTCTGGTTTGCTCACCATTATATCCATGGAGCCTACCACAGTTCTTAGTGCCCAGTCAAAGATAAAAATACAATTTTGCTAGTAAATTAAAGAAGGACTACTTGATATGAGAAAATGAAAAGCATTGTAGACGCCAGAGGAACCAGTAAATAAAAGAAATATAGAAGGAATTAAAATATAGGGATAATCAGTGAAGCCAAAGTTGGTTCTTTGAGAACATCAACAAAAATTGAAACATGTTTAACTCTCGCAAAATATAGAAGAGAAGGGATCACTTACCAACTCATTCTGTGAGACCATGATGTAATTATCATGATACAAACCAACTAAAAAAACAAAAGAAGAAAACAGTAGAATAATTCAGGGTAGCTATTGTAAATATAGATTCAGAAGTCTTCAGCAAAATAATATGACTGGTTCTACAGACATATGAAAAGGATTACTCAAGTACAACTGCACATTGTGATGTCAAAACATAAATTTGGACCCTCACTTCACACCACATGAAAAAAAGACTTCAAATGGATCAGAGACCTAAACGTAAGAGAGAAAACTCTGAGAACAAAACATAGGTACAACATTAATAGTCTTGTCTGAGGCAGTTGTGTCTTAGTTGTGACACCAAAAGCACAAGCAGCCAGAGAAAAAAATAAATACTTTGGACTTCATAAAAATTAAAAACTTTTCTGCTGTGATATATACAATCAAGAAAGTGAAAAGACAACTCATGAGATGGGAGAAAATATATTTAAATAATGTATCTGACAAGAAAGTTATAAACAGAATATATAAAGAATTCTTCCCTGGCTGGTGTAGCTCAGTGGATTGAGCACAGGTCTGTGAACCAGAGGATCGCAGTTCAATTCCCAGTCAGGGCACATGCCTGGGTTGCAAGCCAGTTCCCTGCAGGCCAGTTCCCAGCAGGGGATGCACTAGAGGCAACCATACATTGATGTTTCTCTCCCTCTCTCCTTGCCCTCTAAAGATAAATAAATATTTTTTAAAAAAGGATTTTTGACAGTCAACAACAAAAAGACAATCCCCTTTTTAAAATGAACAAGGAATCTGAATAAACATTTCTCCAAAAGACTATATGACAGGCTGTTAAGCACACAAAAAAGATAACCAATATCATTAGTCATTAGAGAAATGCAAGGCAAAGCAGCAATTAAATGCCACTTCATACTAATTCATAGTGATTTCATGGTAAAAATAAAAAGATGGACAGGATGCAGGGTTGCTGGGATGGGAGGACAGGAATCTTCGTGCGCAGCTAATGGGGATGAAAAATGGAGCTGTCACTGAGGAAAGTCACACACACAGCTGTATATGACCCAGCAATTTCACTTCTACATATATACTCAAAGGGAATTTAAATATATGTTCACACAAAATTTGTACACAAATATTTATAGTGGCATTGTTCATAATAGCCAAAAAAAAATAGAAACAACCCAAATGTCCATCAACTGAAAAATGGATAAACAAAATGTTATATATTCATTAAGATATTATTCATCCACAAAAAGGCATAAAGTACTAACATAAGCTATAACATAGATGAATCTTTAAAATATGCTAAGTGAAGGAAGCCTATGAAAAAGACCACATATTGTTTACGTACACTTTTATGAAATGTCCAGAATAGACAGACATAAGTAGAGAAAGCAGATGTGGGGTTGCCTAGGGCTGGGAGGGTTATGGAAGAATGTGGGGTGACTGCTAACGGGTACATTCTTTCTTCAGATGGTGATGCAATTTTTCAAAGTTTACCATGGTGATGAAAAACAACTCTGAGAAGCTAATAAAACTAATGATTTGTATAGTTAAATGGGTGATATGTAACATGTAAATTATATCAAAATAAAGGTAATATATGTGTGCATTTCAAGCTACACATGTGATTTCAAATGTCCTAGTAGTAGCCCTGGCCTTACAGTGTTTCAGCAGCAGTAGTGGATGGTAGTTGAGCATCAGCACGCAAAGTGAAGGGTCACCTGTTAGATTCCTGGTCAGATCACATGCCTGGGTTGCAGGTTTGGTCCAATCGAGGCATGTAAAAGAAGCAATCAATCAGTGTTTCTCTCTTATGTCAATGTTTCTCTCCCTTTCTTTGTCCCTCTCTTAATCTCTCTCTAAAAATAAATGAGCAAAATATTTTTTAAATGTTTAAATAGTCACTTTAAAAATATTTTACTTAAAAAAATTACTTAGTGGTAAAATTGTGAATGCTTTCATTCTAAGATAAGGAGCCAGTCAAGAATGTCTGCTATTGCTACTTCTTATTTGTTTATTTATTTATTTATTTATTTATTTATTTATTACTTTTTAAATTGAATTTACTGGGGTGACATTGGTTAATAACAGTATATAGGTTTCAGGTACACAATTCTATAGTACATCATCTGTGTATTGTACTGTGTGTTCACCACCCCATTTCAAGGCTCCTTCCATCACTATTTATCTTCTCTTTACCTTCTTTTATCTCCTCACTCCCTACTTTTTTATTTATTGTTGTTCACTTGTAGTTGCCCCACATTTTCCCCATTACTCACCCCACCCCATCCCCCCAACTCCCACAGTCAATCCCCCCATTGACCATGCCATGAGTCCTCTATTCATGTTCCTTTGCTTGCCCTTTCCCCTTTTTTCCTCCATTGTCCCCCTCCCCAAGCCCCTCTAGTCATTCAGTTTATTCTTTATTTCCAAGTTTCTGGTTCTGTTTTCCTCATTTGTTTGTTGCGTTGATTATGTTCTGCTTATAGGTAATATCATGTTATTTGTCTTTCACTACCTGGCTTATTTCATTTAGCACAATGCTCTCGGGTTCCATCCACACTCTCATGAAGGGTAGGAGCTCATTCTTTCTTACTGCTATGTAGAATTCCACTGTGTAAATGTACAACAGTTTTTTGATCCACTCATTTATTGATGGACAATTAGGCTGTTTCTAGCACTTGGCTGTTGTAAATTGTGCTGCTATGAACATTGGGGTGCATAGGTTCTTTTAGATTGGTGTTTCAGGATTCTTAGTATATAATCCCAGCAGTAAGATTGCTGCATTGAAAGGCAGTTCCATTTTTAAAATTCCATACTGTTCTCCACAGGGCTGCACCAATCCGCATTCCCACCAACAGTGTACTAGGGTTCCCTTTTCTCCACTACCTTGCCATCACTTGTTTGTTGATTTATTTATGATGGCCACTCTGACTGGTGTGAAGTGGCATCTCATGTGGTTTTAATTTGCATCTCTCTGATGGATAGTGATGTTGAGCATTTTTCATGTGTATATATGAGGCCCTCTGTATGTCTTCCTTAGAGAAGTGTCTATTTAGGTCCTTTGCCCATTTTTTAATTGGATTGCTTGTCTTCCTGGATTGGAGTAAGGTGAGTTAACTCTTTATATATTTTGGAGATCAAACCCTTCTCTGAGGTATCACTGGCAAATGTTTTCCCACATGGTTCATTCTCTTTCAATTTTGTTGATGTTTTCTTTAGCAATGCAGAAGCTTTTTAGTTTCATGTAGTTCCATTTGTTCATTCTTTCCTTTATTTCCCTTGCCCTAGGGGATGTATCAGTGAAAATATTGCTGCATGAGATATCTGAGATTTTCCTGCCTATGTTTTCCTCTAGGACTTTTATGTCATACATTATACTTAAGTTTTTTATCCATCTTGAGTTTAGTTTTTGTGTGTGGTGTTAGTCGGTGATTTAGTTTTATTTATTTATTTATTTATTTATTTATTTATTTATTTATTTATTGCATGCACCTGTCCAGATCTCCCAACACCATTTTTTAAAGAGGCTATTTTTACTTCATTTTATGTTCCTGCCCTCTTTGTCAAATATTAACTTACTTTATTCTATTTAAGATAGTGAAATAGTGAAGGCACAACGAGAGAAAGAGAGAAAGAAAGGGAGAGAGAGAAAGGGAGAAAGAAAGAAAAAGAGAAAGAAAAACAAAGAAAGAAAGAGAGAGAGAGAGAGAGAAAGAAAGAACAGAAAGAAAGAAAGAAAGAAAGAAAGAAAGAAAGAAAGAAAGAAAGAAAGAAAGAAAGAAAGAAAGAAAGAAAATCATTATTTTTTCTTTTAAAAATAATTCAGACTGGAAAAGAAAATAAAACTTTCTTTAATCAATGGCATAATTGACTATGAAGGAAATCTCATGGAATCCACAAGAAAGCTACCAAGACCAATATGTAAGTATAGGAAAATTTTAGGGTATAACATCACATAAAAAATCTATTGTGGGCCCTGGCTGGTGTAGCTCAGTGGATTGAGCATGGGCCTGCGAACCAAAAGATTGTGGTTCAATTCCCAGTCAGGGCACATGCCTGGGTTGTAGGCCAGTTCCCAGCAGAGGCCAGTTCCCAGCAGGGGTTGCATGAGAAGCAACCATGCATTGATATAAAAAAATAAAAAATAAATCTATTGTGTTTCTAAATACTAACACAAATAATTGCATATATTAAATGAAAATGCCACAAAATAACAGCAAAAATATAAAAAATTAGGATAAATCTTTTTGGGAAGTACATGATTTAATTTTTATTGTTCAATTATAGTTGTCCAAATTTCCCCCCATTTCTCTCCCCTGTCCTGTCCCCCTTCCCACTTCCTCAGTCAATCCCCACCCTGTTGTCCATTGTAGAATATGTGCAAGATCTGGTCACTGTAAAGTATAAGACATTGATGAGCAGAATTAAAGATTTGAATGAATTGAGAGACATAGCATAGTTATGAATTGAAAGTCTTACTATCACTCATATGTCACTTCTGTCACATTGATCTATAGGTTAGATGCAATGTAATCAAAATCCCATCAGCTTCAAAAATAAAGAAAAAAATTGGAGCACTTGCTTTACTTACTATATAGTTATAGTGTCAGGAAAATTTGGTATTGGTCTAAAGATAAACTAATAGATCAGTACAATAAAATAGAAAATCAATGAATGGTTTGCTGGGAACTGCAGGTTTAGTGTCACGCTTCTGAGGACCAGTATCTTTATTCAGCAATGACAAATGAAGACATAGAAGGTAAACGGTGAGCCTGAGTCTCCACCATGTTAGGACTGCCCAGGAAATTATTTATGATGCCAATTTAGGCTTTTAGATCCATTAAGTTTTTATAGTATTTTAAGTACCGCATTTTTATATTATTGGGCTTTTGTTTACTTTGCTATTTAAAATGATCCCCAAGTGTAGTGCTGAAGTGTTGCCTAGTGTACTAACTGCAGAAAGGCTATGGTGTGTCTCTCAGAGATACACAAGTTAAATAGGTTTCATTGAAACAAGTTATAGTGCCATTGGTCTTAAGTTCATTGTTAATGATTCTACAGTATATGTCAAATAGGGAGCCTTTGAACAAAAACACATAAAATAAGGCTATATATTGATCAGTTGATAAGAATACTGTGGTGAGAGGCTTACAGGAACTTAATGATGTAATGATGTAGTGTTTTCTAACTCAGTGTTTGCCACAACTTCTTAGAACAAACTGAAGAGAATGAGAATCATCTGCATGTATGCACATACACACATTCATGCATATGGTTTAAAGACACACATAACATACATATGTATGTATATATATACAAATATAGATATTGACTAATCAATTGATTGATTCTTTGTCTCTTCTAACCCCTGAATCATGTTACGTGATGAAAATTGCATTTATGTATTTATGAGAGGCAATAGAATGCCTTTGAAATGGGAATTGCCCCCAGAAATCTGGTCCTGACAAACAGTTTGTTCATTAACACCAACTCTGACTTAAGCAGCAACGAACAGTTATGGGAGAAAGCAGGGGAATGGGAAGTCTGCCTTGTTTGCTTCAGCATCACTTGTCCAGCCAAAGAATATTTTTCAGTGACTCAGCAAAGGGAATTAGAAAAAGAAGAGAAATAACTACCAATAATAAATAAAAAAATAGAACCTCTGAGTACTACGATCCCCCTGCCACCCAAAATCAGTGTATTTTGTGCTCCCTTTGGCAGCACATATACTAAAATTGGAATGATAAAGAGAAGATTAGCATGGCCCCTGCACAAGGATGACACGCAAATTCATGAAGCGTTTCATATTTTTTATGAAAAAGGAAATGGAAACTATTAGCAAGGGCCAAGAGGAAATGAAGAATACAATTTCTGAATTGAAAAACACAGTAGAAAGCATTAAAAATAGGGTAGATGAGACAGGATATTGGATTAGTGAATTGGAGGACAAAGTAGAAAGCATCTCACAGAAAGAACAGGAAAGGGAAAAGAGGCTCAGAAAGAATGCAGAGGGATTAAGAGAAATGCAAGACAATATGAAACGTAATAATATCCAAATAATAGGAATACCAGAAGGAGAAGAACAAGGGATAGAAAACATATTCGAAAGAGTAATGAGAGAAAATTTCCCTAATTTGATGAAAGAAAATGTCACACAAATCCAGGAATCACACAGAGTCCCAATCAAGAGGAACCCAAGGAGACCCACTTCAAGACACATCATTATTAAAATGACAAAATTCCAAGACAAAGAGAGAATCTTAAAGGCAGCAAGGGAGAAAAAATAAATAACATATAAGGGAGCCCCAAGGTTAGCTACTGACTTCTCAACGGAAACACGTCAAGCAAGAAGAGAATGGCAAGAAATATTCCAAGTAATGAGAACAAGAGGCCTACAACCAAGGCTACTTTACCCAGCAAGGCTCTCAATCAAGATATATGGCCAAATAAAGAGCTACCAAGACAAAAGAAGTCTAAAAGAATACGCTGCCACCAAGCCAGCTTTACAAGAAATACTAAAAGGACTGCTTTAAGGAAAGGAAGGAAAAGAGACAGACAGAGAGGAACACAGGTACAAAAATGGCAATAAATAAGTATCTATCAATAATAACCTTAAACATAAATGGATTAAATGCTCCAGTCAAAAGACACAGAATAGCTGCATGGATAAGAAAGCATGACCCACACATATGCTGCCTACAAAAGACCCACCTCAGGACAAAAGACCATCACAGACTAAAAGTAAAAGGCTGGAAACAAATTTTCCAAGCAAATGAACAAGAAAAAAAAGCTGGGGTAGCAATTCTCATATCAGACAAAATAGACTTCAAAAAGAGGGCCATAAAGAGAGACCCAGAAGGTCACTTCATAATACTCAAGGGAAGAATCCACCAAGAAGACATTAACATCATAAATATATATGCACCCAACATACGAGCACCCAAATATATAAAGAAAATCTTAGAGGAGTTCAAGAAAGATATAGACAGCAACACAATTATAGTGGGGGATTTTAACACCCCACTATAAAAAATGGACAGATCTTCCAAACAAAATCTCAACAAAGACATTGCGACATTAAAAAACACCCTTGATGAAATGGACCTAACTGATATATACAGAGCCCTTCATCCAAAAGAAGCTAAATACACATTCTTTTCAAATGCACATGGAACATTCTCAAAGATAGACCACATGATAGGACACAAAATGAGCCTCAACAAATTCAAGAATATTGAAATCATACCAAGCATTTTCTCTGACCACAAGGGACTGAAACTGGAAACCAACCCCAAAGGAAAAAAACCAAAATCTTGGAGACTGAATGGTATTCTATTAAACAACGAATGGGTCAAGAATGAAATTAGGAAAGAAATCAAAAAGTTTCTGGAAACAAATGAAAATGATCTCACAACAACCCAAAACTTATGGGACACAGCGAAGGCAGTCCTGAGAGGAAAGTTTATAGCAATACAGGCCTACCTAAAGAAGATAGAAACATTTCAAACAAACAACCTAACCCTACACCTGCAAGAACTCGAGGAACAACAACAAAAACAGCCCAAAGCAAGTAGAAGGAAGGAAATAACCAAGATCAGAGCAGAAGTAAATCACATAGAGACTAAAAGCACAATTCTAAGGATCAATGAATCCAGGATATGGTTCTTTGAAAAGATAAACAAAATAGATAATCCTTTAAGCAGGCTCATCAAGAAAAGAAGGGAACGGACACAAATAAACACAATCAGAAATGAAACAGAAGAGATTACAACTGATACCACAGAAATAAATAGGATTGTAAGAAATTACTATGAAGAACTGTATGCCAAGAAATTTGAAAACCTAGGGGAAATGGACACATTTCTAGAAAAATATAATCTCCCAAAACTCAATGAAAAAGAAGTAGAAAACTTGAATAGACCAATAACAGCAAAAGAAATTGAAGCAGTAATCAAAAAACTCCCATTCACCCAAAAGCCCCAGACCAGATGGTTTCACAGGAGAATTCTACAAAGCATTTAAGAAAGAGCTAACCCCTATTCTCCACAGACTATTCCAAAAAATCCAAAAGGATGGAAAACTCCCAAACTCCTTTTATGAAGCCAGCATCATCCTAATTCCAAAACCAGATAGAGATTCAACAAAGAAAGAAAACTTCAGGCCAATATCGCTGACGAACATAGATGCTAGAATCCTCAACAAAATATTGGCAAATTGCATCCAACAGTATATCCAAAAGATTATACATCATGACCAAGTGGGATTCATCCCAGGGATGCAAGGATGGTTCAACATTCGCAAATCAGTAAATGTAATTCATCACATAAACAAAAGCAAAGACAAAAACCACATGATCATATCAATAGACGCGGAAAAAGCTTTTGATAAGGTACAACACCCATTTATGATAAAAACACTCAGCAAAGTGGGAATAGAGGGAGCATTCCTCAATATAATAAAGGCCATATATGAGAGACCTACAGCCAATATCATACTCAATGGGAAAAAACTAAAAGCTTTTCCGCTACAATCAGGAATGAGACAAGGATGTCCACTTTCACCACTTCTATTCAATATAGTTTTGGAAGTTTTGGCCACAGAGATCAGGCAGGAAAAGGAAATAAAAGGCATCCAAATAGGAAAGGAGGAAACAAAACTGTCACTGTTTGCAGATGACATGATAGTGTACATGGAAAATCCTATAGACTCTACCAAAAAACTGCTCAAACTAATTAATGAATTTAGAAAAACACCAGGATACAAAGTCAATATCCAGAAATCAAAGGCGTTTTTGTATACTAACAATGAATCAGCAGAAACAGAAATCAAGAAAAAAATCCCATTCAATATAGCAAAAAGAAAAATAAAATATTTGGATATAAACCTAATCAAGGAGGTAAAAGACCTATATGCAGAAAACTACACAGCACTGAAGAAAGAAATCAGGGAAGACACAAACAAATGGAAACATATACCTTGTTCATGGATTGGAAGAATTAACATCATCAAAATGTCCATACTACCCAAAGCAATATACAGATTCAATGCAATACCTATTAAAGTACCAATGACATATTTCACAGACATAGAACAAACACTTCAAAAATTTATATGGAACCATAAACAACCCCAAATAGCAGCTGCACTTTTGAGAAAGAACAAAGTAGGAGGGATCACAATACCTGATATCAAACTGTATTACAAGGCCACTGTAATCAAAACAGCCTGGTACTGGCATAAAAACAGGCACATAGACCAATGGAACAGAACAGAGAGCCCAGAAATCAACCCAACTCTCTACAGTCAATTAATATTCGACAAAGGGGGCAGTAACATAAAATGGAGTAAAGATAGCCTCTTCAACAAATGGTGTTGGGAGAACTGAACAGCTACGTGCAAAAAAATGAAACTTGAGCACAAACTTACACCATACACCAAAATAAATTCAAGGTGGATAAAAGACTTAAATATAAGCCGTGAAACCATTAAAGTCCTAGAGGAGAACATTGGCAAGAAAATCTCAGATATTCCATGCAGCAACATTTTTTACTGATATGTCCCCTAGAGCAAGGAATATAAAGGAAAGAGTAAACAAATGGGATCTCATCAAAATAAAAAGCTTCTGCATGGCTAAAGAAAATGGTATTAAATTGAAAAGACAACCAACTGTATGGGAAAACATATTTTCCAATGATACCTCAGACAAAGGTTTAATCTCCAAAATATACAAAGAACTTACATGCCTCCAGTCTAAGAAGACAACCAACCCAATTAAAAAATGGGAAAAGGAGTTGAACAGACACTTCTCCAAGGAAGACATACAGAATATCCAGAGACACATGAAGAGATGCTCAATATTGCTAGCCATCAGAGAGATGCAAATTAAAACCACAATGAGATACCACTTTACACCAGTCAGGATGGCTATCATAAACAAAGCAACAAACAACAAATGTTGGAGAGGTTGTGGGGAAAAGGGGACCTTAGTTCACTGTTGGTGGGATTGCAGACTGGTACAACCATTATAAAAAACAGTATGGAATTTTTTTCAGAAAAATAAAAGTCAACCTGCCTTTTGACCCAGCAATTCCACTGCTGGGATTATATCCTAAGAATCCTAAAACATCAATATCAAAGAACCTATGCACCACAATGTTCATAGTAGCAAATTTACAATAGCCAAGAGCTGGAAGCAACCTAGGTGCTCAACAGTAAATGAATGGATCAAAAAATTGTGGTACATATACACAATGGAATTCTATGGAGCAGAGAGAAGGAAGGAGCTACTACCCTTTGCAACAACATGGATGGAACTGGAAAGCATTATGCTGAGTGAAATAGGCCAGGTGTTGAAAGACGGATACCATATGATCTCACCTTTAACAGGAAGCTAAACAACAAAACAAACAAGCAAGCAGAATAAAAACAAAGACACTGAAATAGAGAACAAGGGGACAGTGACCAGAGGGGAGAGGGAAGGGAATTTAAGGGGGAAAAAGGGGAGGGATTTGGAGGAACAAGTATGAAGGACACAGGGATGAGGACTAGGGGGGGAGGAAATGGGAGGTAGGTGGGGGGCACGAGGTAGGGGGGCTGGGATGGGAGAAATAGACAAAAAACTGTACTTGAAAAATAACTAAATAAAATTTTTTTAAAAAGTACATTGGGATACAGTACATTTAATATTCTTTCCTTAATAATTTCCAAATGTGTACAGATGTTTATATGCAAGAGACACTACTGGCTACTTGTAAGCAATGACAAGCAATCAGAACTAATTATAAATAATAAAGTTATGATACTATCCCTTATATTACGTAAAAAAATATCAGTGTATATTTGCATCCCTCTCATTGTTTTAGTCTTTGTTTCTGCCTGTATAGGCCTTAGCTTTCTATATTCCAGATGAATTTAATTCAATTCTTTGATCTAAAAAGCAAAAATCAAAAAAGATTTCATATATATAGAAAGATGTCTTGAGGCAAAGGAAAAGGAGACATAGAAAAAACTAAAAATGAAATACAGTCAAGTAGTGTGTAGCTCTGACTTTGGCCAAAACACTAGAAAAGGGTCTATATTTTATTAAATTTTGGGTGACATTGATTAATAGGATCATATCGGTTTTAAGTGTACATTTCTATGATACAGGATCTGTATGATGCATTGTGTGTCCACCACCCAAAGTCAAACCACCTTCCCCCACCTTCTTTCTTCCCTCTGGTGACCACCATACTGTTGTCTTTGAGTTTCAGTTTTATATCCCCCTCATGAGTGAAATAATATGGTTCTCAGCTTTTTCTGACTTAAATCGATTAGCCTAATGTCCTCAAGGTCCATCCACATTGTCACAGATGTCAGTATTTCCTCTTTTCTTATGACTGAGTGGCATTCCATAATATATATGTAGCACATCTTTATCCAGTCCTCTAGTAAAGGACACTTTGGTTGTCTCTGTGTCTTGGCCACTGTGATTGGGCTCCAATGAACAAAGAGAGGCTATTTTGAAAGCTGAAGTTATGTGGTTTTCCTGCTATTCCCAGGAAGATTGTGACCAAGTTTGGATTTTTATTCAAATTGACCTTTTCTTTCCCATGCTGTTTTCCAGAAACAATGACCTCTTTGAGAATAGATGTGTGAATGTGAGACAAAATGATTAGTTTTAGAAGTAAGGAGTTCAATGTGGAAATCACATGCATATTTTCAGGGTGGTTTCTACTCCTTTATCTAATTTGTCAGAGCAGTCCTTTTCTGAGCAATGCTCCAGATTGTAGGTGAATTTCTAACTGTAAACCATGACTGCCAAAAGAATGCTCCAAATTTATCCTCCATTCTTACGGA
The DNA here is from genome assembly GCF_021234435.1 of Artibeus jamaicensis. NCBI lineage: Eukaryota > Metazoa > Chordata > Mammalia > Chiroptera > Phyllostomidae > Artibeus > Artibeus jamaicensis. Next base: position 24,270,922 of record NW_026521883.1, read on the forward strand.
GAAGAAGGAAAAATGTCTATCTCTTTAAATCTATATTCGGGGTTTTGATTCTAATTCCAACTGCCAAAAAGGTTGTTGAAATTGCAATCCTGAAGTACAACCATTCTCACTACATTAACTGACAAGAGCAAGAGTGCGTGCAGCAGGCACAGACACTGCTGGCCCCCTGACAGGCTCTGCATACCAACAGGGGTGCCTCTGCCTCTGAAGATATAAGAGGACCCATGATAAATGATGTGCACCAAGATACTGACAGCTCATCTTCTTCTGCACGTGCCTGCTGCATTACACTGTGTGGAGAGATGTGTGGCAAGTTAGTAACACACACAGACCCTCGTCTTCCCCCAACATGTTCTCCTTTATTCCTCTCATCCCCTGTCTTGTAGCAATTGACCTTGTCCAATATCCAAGGCTCTTTTAAATTTAATGATCTTAGACTCTGGAAATAGTCTTTAAACATGTGAATGGTTATTATACAGAGAAGAGTAGTCAGCTGTTTCCCATCCCACCCAAAGATGGAACTTGGGCTGCTGCCATTTATGCCAAAAGGAGCAAGTGAATGCTTTTTGATCATGAAGGTAATGATTGTGATGATGATGATGATGATAATCAAACAACATCAGGCATAGAAAAGACCTGGAGTGCAATCTGAGGAGCCGCATTTTGATACAAAAAATGTCCCAAAGTTGATAATTCTGAATCTAGTTGCTGATTCAAATTTTACTCTGCATTTAATGAGACCAACACTGTGATCAAACCCAAGGAGTGTGTTAAATTGTGGGTCAAAAACCTGTCTCTGTCAAGTTGATTTACAACTTGTTTTAAAACAAAGAATTTCCTATGTGAAATTATTAAACAGTACTTAAAGATAACACACAATTACCGTCTTGACCATTTATGAGTTCAGGCAGTTTGAGTTCGTAAGAGAATCTTCACACAGGAAGTGAGTCTTCAGTTAGGTCTTTAAGAATTGATAGGATTAGCAAGTAAGTTAAAGATATGTATTCATTCTAAAAATATTTACTGTATATATAATGATGTTCTGTTATTACCAGAATGCTAGAATGATCATGTTAAAAGGCCTGTTTGAGATGATTAATGACACTTTCATTACATAAATGAGGAAACAGTGTCTCACCCTTAACCTCACCGTGTAGGCAACTGTAGCAAATGAGTGGTAGAACCAGGAACAGAATCAGTTTCTACTTTAGCTCAATATTTATTTCCATATGAAAAACATATCATTTCTTCAGCCTTCATTGTCCATTTAGGAAACCAAGACCTACTTAGAAATGACCTCAGGATAATTACAAAGGATCATATGAACATCATTATGATAAAATAAGGAGAAAAATTCCTCCATCCACCAAAATCATCACACTGAAGTCAAAACAAAAGAAACATTTATGCTGTTAATAAATTATTCTCCATATGAAGCAGATATTTTTATGAGATTTTTTCTTTTAAAAAATAACACTATGGTTTGCCAAACACAACTGTGTTTGATTAATCCTTTTTTAGGTTTTTTTATGTTATGAATGTACTCTCTTCAGCAAAATATCTGCAACTAATTTCCAATTTAGGGTGGTTGTCTAGTTCATAGATTATCTACAGTTGTTAAAGTCCAAGTTATTTTATACTAATTTCTAGACATAAAATTTTAGATTATCTTTTTAAATAGTTTTTTTCTTTTTTTGTTCTCAATAGCAAGGTATGCATGAGGCACCGATTAAGAAACAACATACAGAGAGATTAAAGTTTAGTCTCTAAGTCAAACTGATCTGACACCAAATTTCAGTCTTGGGACTTGTGCAACTTCAGGTAGATCTCCATATACCTCGAACCCCTTGTCTTCCATAAAACAGAGAATATGGTACCTAATTCACAAGATATCTATAAAGGTTAGAGTAGATAATGCATGCAAATAACAATGTCTGTCATATAGTATATGCTAAATAAATGATAAGTAAATATTCTTTATTAAGTATATTGAAAATGAAGATGAGTTATATTTATGTTTGACTACTGAATTGATGTCAAGGTTGCTGACCAGGTAATTATAGTCAGACAACAAAAATGTATCAGTTGCGCATGAAGTTGTAAATGCATCTAATTGAGCGTGCAACTGTCAGGAAAAGAAAGATGAGTAGGAGACCATAAAGGACTCCTCTAGCATTTTAAACATCTATGAATTACATATTAGGCCCTTAAGGAGACTTTCATCAGATTTTTTCTAACTTTGAAACTAATTAATGCTCATAATAAAAATCTTAGGAAACACAAATGTGTAAGGAGGTCAACAAAAATCATCTGCAATACTGCCATTTGAAGTCCACGTTTAGATGAATTTAAGATTTTCAGGTATACATAAAATTTTATCATATATATATATATAATCTTGTTCATTTATATAATTTATAAAATTTATATTTGAAAGCAAGCATTAGAATCCAATATCACAAGCATTTTCTATTCTGCTTGTTCATATATATTTCTAAAACATTAAATAATATCAAATGCTATTCAGTACAAAATACTTTATTAAATGATTTTCATATTAGCATGATTAGGTATAATTTCTAATGATTGTATATAAATAATGCTAAAATTAATATTCTTGGAGAAAAATATTTGGTACAATTTTCTTAGGATAAATGCTTAGAAATAGTTTTACCATAGTCAAAAAAAACCTAACTTTTTAAAGCTCTATATGCATACAAGTAAATTTCCCTTCAGAAAGTTAGTGCCAATTAATGCTTTCATTACAATATAAAGAAGTGTTCATTCAAAAGCCAATTCACTGAGCTTCTCAGGATAGGTGATTATCATTCATCATATCTATAATAATTACTGATAATTATTAAACCCTTACCTTGGGTCAAGTCCAGTTCTATTTTAAAGGTGCTGTATTTTCAAATTTCTTAGTAAGTCTATAAAGTATATTATCATTAGCCCAATATTACAGATTAAAAAACCATGTCACCAACTGATTAAGTCTACTGTTCAAAGTTACTCAGTTAGAAATGTAATAGGGACACAAACCCAGGTAGTGTGATGTCAAAGATTATGCTTTAACTGCAATACTGTAACAGGGTGCAGCCCAGAGGGGGGACACAAATAGGGATTTGGAATGGGGTCCAGAACTCAAGGTGTCCAGGAAATATTAGAAAGATATATAGGATGTCCTCCCCCTCCCCCCACACGGGTGTGAGTTGGGGGAAGGGACACATGGAGCAGGAACATGCAGAGCTATTTTGTACAGCAGCAGCTTTGCAGCTAACCTCTGGCATGGTCATTGAACATATCTATGTTTAATGCACATTTAACTGGTTGCATAGATATGTTAAATAGCTATGGCCATGCTTTGAGTCAGGGGTATGAAAGTGACTTCTACCCAAGATGTAACTGGGAGGCAACTCCACGCACCTGTGTGAGAGCTTGGAGATGATTGGCTCTCCGCCATAGGGTCATGCCTGCCCGGACTCACTGTGGCAGCCCAGTAAAGCTGGAAGAATACGGAATGCTGGCAGGTGTAACCAATTGTAGGAGGAGTCAGAAATGGGGCTGCAGAGGAGGACTGGCATGGGGATTTAAACCCAGATGCAGTAGCCACTGGATAGAGAACCACATGGCTGTGGCAGAGTGGGGGTCCCGTGGCTTTGGGGTGCTCCCTTTTGCCACGTGGCTTAGGAAGTAGGAGAGACTTTGGTTGGAAGAAAACAGGTGAAAGGATTCTTGCTGGTGGGCCATAAGAAGGTGCCACATGGCTTTGGATTAATTGGACATCGTGGCGGCAACACAGCTGATGGTGCCATGAGCCTGAATCACGGACTTCTGCTTCTTTTTTTTGAGATATGGTACCCGAGCCTGGGCAGAGGGAGAAGGAAATATTGTGTGTGTTTGTATCCTAAAAGACTTTAATATTTTAATGAAGATATTAGATCACTACTTTTAGTCTATATAGCTTTAAATAAACATTTTCTTTCCTTTTCACAAATCTCTGGCATTGAGCGGTCTTTCCTCTGGCAGTGGGCATAGCGAGCCTAGTGGGTGGTCCTGGTGGTAATAGGACTTCGTATCCCCCCTTGGCTCTGTTTGCTAACAATACTATGTTATTTTCCCAAAGCACTCACCAATATTATTTTTTAAAATACTTTCTAATTTGAAAGACCAGGAATATCCATTATTCTACTTTCCATATTTTCATTAGTAGAGTTAATGTTCTTAATATGCTTATTTGTTTTATATATTTTCAGTGTGAATTTTTTACTTATGTTCATAATTTCATTTTTTTAGTGGGGAGAGAATGTTCATAACTTTATAGAATATTTTATTTTTGAGGCTAGATTCTGAAATTAGATTCTGACACAATTTACTCATTTGCAATGATTTGGGGAGACTTTGCTAATTGAAGTCTCCAGCAAATTTTGGACTCCCTCCCTGCCAATGTGTAGTGCATTTTACACATCTTTTTAGATGTGCACTTCAGTTCGTAACTGATGGGTTTCCTTAAAGCAAAATGTCAGGAAATTTAATGAATGTGAAATGGTGAATATCGACAACATTTAAAATATTGATATGAAAATAGATCTCCTAGCTGGATATCTTTCTTTTTGTCGTGCTGTTTCTGCAATGAATACATTAGTTTAAAAATTTTAAGCATAACAGATGTCAGTGTGCTAGTGTTTGGATTAGTAATAGACTATTCTCTGCCAGATTTGTAGCCTTTCTATAGTCTTTAGACATTTACACAAACAGTGATATTTCCAAATACTTTAATAAATCCGTGCATCCACATAATACTTGGCATTTCAGAGCACTCTGGGACTAGAAGGAATTGCTGCAAGTAATGGGGTGTAAGAGGCAATGATGATGTTCAAGGGCAACAGAGACAAGGATGGGCATGAGGTTAGGCTGCAATTGAAAGAGAAAGGAAGTCACGAGCCAAGTGTCTTTTACAAATTAAGAAAATAAAAAATGAGTAATCAGAATAACTTGATGAGTCCAGAAGGCATACCATTACTCCCCAGAAGACTGAGACACACACAGCCCACCTGGAGGGACATCTGCGAGTCAGCGATGTGCTGCAGTTTGGTTTGGGGCTGGGTGTGCTGGAAAGTGCCCCCAGTACTGCAGAACAGTCTCCCTATTTTTCCCTGTTTTTTCTTCACTAAAAATCTGTATTCAAAACATCATAATAATGATATAACAACAGTATGGTGATTATCAGAGGGGCAGGATGTGGGCAGGTGAGAGGGTAAAGGGGGATAAATGGTGCAGAAGGGGGCTTAACTAGGGGTGGGAAACACGCAATGCGATATGCACATGCCATTATAGAACTGTACTCCCGCAACCGGCATAATTTTATTAACCAATGTTACCTCAATACATTAAAAAAAAAGTAAACAATATATCAGTCAGGATCCTGGCAGGATAGATGGTCCAATCAAATGAGGTGATTAAAGATTGCTAAATAAAGGATTTTTTTTTTTACAAGAGGGTGAGCATAGTCAAGGGAACCAGCAGGATTTGGTGATAACAGACCCTTAATACTCAGGGTCTGTTAAATTTCTAACAAAACGGTGCTGTCACTTCAAACATGAGACAGGGATGGTAAATGAGGGGAGGTGTTATGGGAACTGGGAAGAGCCATCGCTATGGCAGAGAAACAGTCGTTGCTAAACTGATTTATCTCTTTTTCCTCTGGTCTCCCATTGGTGCCTCCCATCGAGTAAACCCAGTAAGAAAGTAGAAGGCAAAGAAGCTTTCATCTTTCATATGCAATCCAAAGAGGTCTGCTTCCCAGGGCTCAGAGCAGTGCAGGAAAAGAGGAAAATGGATCTGGAAGGGCAAACAAAGCAAATAAATTTAGTCTTTTATCATTGTTAATAAGCTCTCTAAATCAAGTCTCAGCTTTAATGCACCTCCATCACTGATTCCACATCTGAAAACAAAATGCTGTGAATTCCCACGGCACTACAGAGATATCTCCATACCTATAAATGTCAACTATCCAAGAAGGAAGATTATAAATACTAATGTCTTCCAAACCCCTCAAGTGATCTGCTGCACCCCAGTTCTCTCTCAGCACTGTCCTGTACATCACAGACTCTTATTTTGATTGAGTGGAAAAACTACTATAGCAATAACAAAAATATCTCATCCTGATAGACAAGGAGAAGCTCAGCTGGGTTGACATAGATCCAATAAAACAGGTAAGCAGCGAAGATATAACTAAGCTATACATTCCCTGACTCCTTAGTGGGCTAGCACTTCTGTGTGTAGGAGGAAGAGAATTTAAAAATTGAGTGTTTAGGAAAACTGAAAATCAAATTTTGAGAAAAAAATAATAAGACAAGAAGGTCAGACCCTCATATCTGAGACCTAGTAGAAAGTTCTGTCCCCTAGAATTCTTATTGGCAGTTTATTCAGAAAATTCCCATATACAAAGGCAGTGAAGTGCAGCTCAATGTTTAATAAAAAAAAAAACTATGGGAAACCAAATAAAATGACTCATGGAATTTGCTGATTTCTGTGGTATAAATTGTCACACCATGGTCAGTTTCAAGCCACCAATATGCTGTCACTACTAAACTGCACAGAGGCATGAGATTGGCTCTGGTGAATCAGTAAAAACTGGCTCCAGCAAAGCCCTGGGCAGGGGCCTCTGTGAAGTGGACAATAGGCACACAAAAGTCCACTGGGAAGAGTCCACTTATTGTTCCCATCAACCACTTACTAGGGATGGTTCCTCAGAGAAAAAAACATTAATATCTATTGGTCACTTTACCCATTTATAGCCATTTATCCTAATGAATCACAAGAAAGAGCAGAAATGGTGGCATGAGATCTTAGATCCAGAGCAACCCTACTACTAATGTTTGGTTAGGGCCTTGATGGGGCAACCTACAGTTTATTTGTGGTTATCTCTTCATAGTGAACCAGCAGAGAAGCAATTCTCTGCAACCCAGCATCTTGCATACTGCACACACAAATAGCAGAAGGAAACACATAAAACCAACATTTGTAGGTTCTGCACTGGAAATTGTTAGTCGTGTCCCCAAAGTCAGTCCTCCTTGCTTTTTGCCCTGAGTCTAACTTGCAGCAGCTTCATCAATGGGCTCCAATGCTCTCGAACTTCAGCTTGGGTTTGGGCAATGAAGAGAATGAGCAAGTTGTCAAAAGGAAAGTGTGACTGCAAAGCATCCTTCGGACTCCCTCTCAGGGGTTCAGGCTGACTGCACCCCTACTCCAGAGGTCACGGCTCCTGTTAAGTGCTCTTTACACAGCTGCTCTGCCTCCAGGTTCTGACAGTGGATCTCTTCCTCACCTACTGCAGGCTGAGAATACTAAGGGCCCGCCATCATTATTATTGGCACTGTTTTATTTCTGTCTTTAGTTTCTAGTCATCATATCCTAAAACCCTAATCAAAATACTACTTTTGAGTGAGCTGTTCTTCCCTGCCAGGCTTTAGGCTGATACTAGTACTAAGTGTGGTAAAGGCACAATCTATTACGCCAATAATAAATAACAGCACAGATAGTAGGTACGATAGCATGAGAGAGACAACTTGCCCTTTGGTGCTGAATATATCGTTTGTTATTTTAATTCCATTTATTTCCAATTGTAAGCTGGAAAATGTTCAACTGCCAGCTCTTAAGAAAAAAAAGATCTTTCTTCCCTGTTTTATCTTCCTCTGTTTTTTTTCTCTAAGGCTGGCCAGACCATCTGAGGACAAACAAATCAATACTTTGTCTACCATAACTCCCCAAGTGTGTAGTGCACTAAGTTAAGCCTTCCTCTCTTGCCCAAACTCCCTACTGCCTTTGACTACATTCTTTTGGTCACTGGGATGTCTCAGATATTATCTCTCTTGTGGGCACTAGAGACAAACATTTTACAAATTGAGAGCAATGAAAATGTAACAATTAAATATAAAACTTGGTGGGTGATTGGCATTTGAGGAAAGTTACTGCAAATGGGTATTACACAAGCAACCATATGCAAAGGGGAAATTTTAGCTGCAGGCCAGTAATAGTTCCTTTATGAAACAAATCTCAGAGGAGAAAAAAATGGGAGAGCCCAAAGCAGATCCACTCCCCTTTGTCTGAGCAAGAGTTTGGAATCCTCCTGAGGGGAAAAAAAGAAGAGAAATTACATATCCTGGGCCTTGTTTCCCAAAGGACATTAAAGCATAAAGCCTGTTTTTTGTTCTAATTTGAGACACTTGTCCTCCTTCCCCACGTCCCCCATATAATAGACAGCAGGACATTGAATAATGTTGTTTTGTTCGACATTGTTCTGTTATAATGTTGATGAGGGAAAAAATTGATTCCCGGCCCAGACTACCGTCTGTGTGGAGTTTGCATAGTCTCTCTATGAGTTGATTTTCTCTGGGTGCTTGGGTTTGTATCCACACTCCACAGATGTGCACGTGAGGGCCCTTGACTGCCTACGTAGTCCCAGTGTGAGGGTGAGTGTGGGTGGGGGGTGTGGGCTGCACCCTGCGGTGGAAGGCAGGCTCTCATCCTGTGTCCTGAGCTGCTGGAAGTGGCTCTGGCCTCCTGTGGTTCCGAATTGGAATAAGTGGGCTGGAAAATAAGTACCTTTCTTGTTTTCATTCATCTTTTAAAAATATATGTAGAGCTCACGTTTTCAATGTTTAATATTAGGAGTGCTTTGGGTCTTTATTTAGAAGTTTGCTGATGTTTCTGGGACCAGAAATAGGCCATAGACATTTAACTCTTTTTTGTATCAGTTAGCCTATGGTCAAACTGGTCTCCTGACTCACCATTTTGCCTAAAGCCACAGTTTCCCAGGATGGACCGATAATGTTGGTGGGGACTGGCTGTTGTTTATAGTCCTGGAGGCTGCAGTACAGCTTAGATGTCTGGTAGTTGTGGAGGCATTGCACCCTTATGATTAAGAAAATAGTATGCTATTTAATTCACCATGGAGACAATAATTCTGAATGTTACAATTGTGTTTATTGTCCTCAGAATTCTTTAATAATAATAATAATAATAATAAAACCACACCCATCCGAGAGGAATTTACTTCTTTTACAGATAATTCTTTTCTCATGTTGCATCAGTTTTTAACATGTTCATGGTTAAAAATCATAATGACAAATTCTCTGATCCCAGACCATTATTTTACTTTTCCATGGTGGTTCCATGTGGTTTAAGTGGTCAGGATTCTATAAGGCAAGCCATTGTTCTTTGGGAAAAGATCAAGTCTAAAATCAGTTCTATCCAAGGCGCTAATTACTGAGGGAGAAGAAGATGGAATCATTCCTCTCCCCTGGGGAGAGCTATGTGAAACCAGTTACAGCCCGGGGAGAGCAGGGCACCAGTGAACTGACAGGGACCAGAAACGTCCTGCAGAGAAGGGCAAAGGGAAAGCTTCCTGGTAGGAGGGACATGTGAGCTGGGCTTTCAAAGAACAAGAGTTCTCCAGATCAGTAAAGGAAGAAAGGTAACTCCAGATAGGTAAAAAAAAAAAAAGTATGTACAAAGGAGAGGTGCTGGGAAATAATAAGATGAATGTAATGAGTTTACAGTAATTTTGTCTTACCAGCTAGTAAACATGGGTAAAAAGGACTTTGTATCTTGTGGTTCAGAGTTTTTAAGTGGGATTAATAAGAACTTAAGATGGTGCACCAAGTATTTAAACTTTTTTAAAAAGGAGTTTATTTATTTATTTTTAGAGAGAGGGAAAGGGAAGGAGAAAGAGAGGAAGAGAAACATCAATGTGTGGTTACTTCTCACACACCCCCTGCCAGGGACCTGGCCTGAAACCCAGTTATGTGCCCTGACTGGGAATCAAACCAGAGACCCTTTGGCTCATAGGCTGGCACTCAATCCACTGAGCTACACCAGCCAGGGATGAGTGTTTAAACTTTGTTCTGTTTTTTTTTAAATCTATTCACAAGAAGGTCATAGGTCAGGTGTCACATGAAATATATGAGATAATCTTGAGTGAAGAGAGAGAGTTCCCCAACATGAAAGCAGAAGGAGAGAAGGAGGACTCTTAACCATTCACTTATATTGAGCAATTTATGTAGCTTACACGTGCCTAATTAAGTAGATTCACTGCATAAATATCTAGTTTCAATTAAATACTCAAAAGTGACTAAAAAAGGAAACTGGGTTGAAGATAGTACATTAGTACAAGCACTGGCAACACGACCATCAAAGAGAGAAGGGCTAACACATTTTCTGATTCTAGGAAAACTGTCATCCACAGGTCAAATTTTTTAAAGTAATCTAATCAGATTGCACAAACATTAGCCTAGAAGCCAAAATGATTAATACATTATTTGAAACATGATTTATATCTAGTATTATAAGTAAAGCACCTTGCCTCAAGCACAGATTTTCCCTCAGTTGATTAGTAATGGGTATTCTGAAGCTTATGATAGGCAGCAAAATATTCACAAACTAGCAGTCAAGTCACAATACACACTTTCATTATTTGTTCAGTAATTATTGAGGCCATTTTATACTCTAGCCAGTGTGTCCAGTTTTACTAAATTTTGATAATGAATAAGGCCTACGGACTGTATGAATGCACAGGCACTGGCTTTGCTGTTTGATGCTATATTATCTTATATAAGATGTCACCTTGCATGGAAGCTGAGAGAAGAATATGTAGGACCTCTCCTGACTATTTAAAAAAATTTCCTGTGAGTCTATAATTATTTCAAAGTTAAAAAACTTTAAAAATACTTTATAGTAAATATTTGGAAGTTGATTTTAAGGTTTCTGACTTAATGGCAAAAAACAAAGTTAGGTACCATCAGGTAAATATCTGTTCTTTCTAATATAATTAAAATGGCTGAAACAATACATGAAAACCAATATAAAAATAAACCAAAACATGTCCTTTTATCAGAAAAAAATCTTGGGAGGACTCATAGAAAATATTGCTGAGGTTTGAGAAAAAACTTGTATTCAAGCTTTTTATGCAGTGAGCTATTCAAGCTATTATGCAGTGAACAAGATTTACTATAAAGTTGCAAAGAAATGCAGATGCTTATCATCAGTCTTAACTTTCATATTTTTTACATTCTGTTTTACTTATGAAATATACAGAGAACTTTTTATATAAAAAAGAAATACAAACTAGGGGAGATAAATTCTCCATAATGATTTTTTAATAGTAAAAATAATACTTGTGAAATAGTGGAAATACCTATCATACATAACCTCTGATGGAGTTGTTTTCTTTGAGTGTAGCTCCTTTTAATTCCATATTTTTTTTAACTAAAAAAAAGAAGGGCTTTAAATATAATAGATTATTTTGGGTACATTTAATGTTCTGGCCAGCCTATCTGACTTCCCTGAAGCCAGCATGTCCTGATGTCAAAATGGCAGTTTCCGACATCCTCACTGTAGCCCTGTGTAGTCGCTGTCATGGAGTTCATATAGTTAAATAGCATGCCAATCTCGAGGACCAGAGCCATAGCACTGAGGAAAATAGTCACATTGCGAAAGTCAATTTGATTTTACCAAAACAAGTCTATCTGTTGCATTGGATCAATGTTATTAATTTGACTTTTATTGGTTTTATAGTTTTCTTCATAATTAATATGTAAATTTCTTGTGGTTGTTTTGTTATATAAAAGCTATAAGCAAATGGAGCTTATCCCTAGCTTTATGTTCATAAATACTTAAGTAACATTTAATACTCAAAATCCATGGGTATATTTTTATTCTTTAAAGGAAGACATACATTATTCTCCTCAAGTTTGAGAAACACATCCTAAGCCCTTCTGACCTCTCCCAGGCCCCAAGGAGGTTTCCTCGGAACAATCCAATAGATAAACAGCATATGTGGGAGGGAAGAAGCAGGTTAGGGATATGGAGGGAGAGGCCCCACTGAAAGCAGAACAGAACTGAACATGGTGAGATGCTAAGGAAAAATTCCACCAGCCATACACATGAAGATAGACAACCATGACACTGCTATGCAATGGAGCACAAATCCATCATAGGTCCATCTAGCCTCAAAGCTTCTCAATGGTCTGTATGACGTGTTTCCAACTGAGAAGTTAGACAATATCATTTTGCGGCAGATGAAATGGCTGCATCACTGGAGAGTAAGGCTGCCAGAATTTCTAACACCAACAGTTTAAGGTTGCACTTTAATCGGTCTCTAAATAAAGATTATCATTATTTCAGGAGGAGAACTATAGGGATGATTTTTTTATTATGGCCTGAGACGAGGTCAGAATTGAGATGCCCTGTCACAAAGATTTCTTTCCCTGAGCTCCCATTCTAAAAAAAGACAGATGCACAAATCTATTACAAGGAGATATTTATACACATAAAGAGTGTAATATCAACCACTCCAAATGCCTGGGAAATATTTTATATTTTATGATTGCCTAAAGCTGGAATCATATCAAATTGGCTAAGAGGCAATAGAAGAATTTATTCTGATTTTTCAGAGCTTTAACATGCGTCTTTACTTTCTTTGGGCTTTTCTTATGGAGTCTCTTTCTTCCTCCTGCTCAGTATGCTCCGTCTCTTTCTCAGAGCAGGTTTCAGGGGCTTTTCTTTTTCTTTTTGTTTTTTCCAAATGGCATTTCAACATGCTTTCCCGGGTTCCTATCTGCCTTCCAAAGACTGACACCTGGGTGGCAGATGGTACAAATGGCCTGCTATATATTCCCTGGATTGAGGAGGAAAACTGTCAGGAACCTGACTACACTGGCCTGGTGCCTCATGGCAGAAAAGGCTGCTCAGGAGGAGTGACAGTGACTGCAAATAATTTTGATTAAAATGATCTGGAGTTTGTTGAGTTTCAAAAGTAGCTTTTATTCCACCTCTTCCTTATACTTACATATCCTAGGTTTTTGCCTTGGAAATATATTATGAATAAGTTGGACAGCTCTGTATCTTAAAGCTTGGCCATGGTCCACTTCTGGGTGTGCGTTTTCCCTGGGACAGACGCACTTCACGGCCTGCCACGGCCTGCACAGCACGATCATCTGATCATATGTGGATATGGATTTACACGTCTCTGTCATGAACTAGATTTATCCACAGGAGCTAGGACAACCGACCTGGCATCTTGGATATAAAGAATGATCACAGAGTCAAAGTTCTAGCCTCGTGTTTAAAATAGAGAAATATGGAGTTTTGAGAAAAGGATTTAATTTAAAACCTGCCTAATTCATCAATGCAGAATTAGTACACTGCTCATTAGATCAAATAACTACCTGCAAAACCTGCCAAGGAAATTGTCTGTGCTCATTTATTCAGTGAATAAACATTTATCAAATTGCCTGCAAGATGCCAGAGACAATGCTAGAGCCTGGCTCTGCCCTTCACCAAGGGCTTCCTATGCCCTTCCCTTTGACCCCCTCCCTCCCAGCACTCTGGGGAATTCTCAAGTTTTCTGTGGTTCTGAAATAGATCTCATGCCCGTGCCATGTTATCTTTGCTTATCACCTCAGAAGATCAACATTCCCCAAGTGCAGTTGAGTTTGTCTATACCATGAAGCTACTGACATTTAAGATTCCACACAGGCCTCTTCCTAAGACCTGGAAGAAGCCATAGCAATGTATTTATAAAGTGTGTCTGTATTACATTTCCCAAAGAGAACTCACAAATCTTATGAGCTTCAGGCTACATAAAACCTTGGTCCACCCTTATGTAACAGAGAATGGTCATGAAAGAATAAAACACTCACCTCTTACCCCAAGCCGCTGCAATTAGAACACTGGAAATACCAGGAAGAAGAGCACCTCTTAGTACAGAACCCCTATCTCCCTTTCTGCCTCCAGTTAATGCCTAGAGTACCTGAACCAGGAAAAAGATCAGTTTTGCAAAGCTGTAAACAAAAAGCATTCTTAGGGAGACCACTGGACTGTTTCTACTCACAGCAGTTTTGACACCAAATATGTGGGTTCCCTCCCCCCACTACTCTGATACCAAATACATGGTGTCTCTTCCAACACAACTTCTCCAATTCTCTAACAGCTAGGCATCCTGCAACTGCATTCATTTCTGTCACTAACTACCCAGAGTTAGCTCAGACCTCACACGTTAAATGCTCTGTCCTACAAGACTGCCCCAGCTTTAGACACCAGCCACAAATGATGTGCCCAAACACAATACTTCCTCATTGTCAATGGCAAGTCTGGGGCTTCCCTCAGCACCACCCCTCAGCTTTGATAATTTCCTGGAACAGCTCACAGAGCGCAGGACCAGGCTTTACTTACATTTACTGAATTGTGGGGGAAGGGAGCACAGGGCTTCCATACCCCCTCCAGGCACACCACCCTCTCAGCAATGTGTTTATCACCCCAGAAGCTCTCTGAACCCCATTGTCAGAGGCTTTTATGGAGGTTTCAGTATGTAGGCGTGATGGATTGAGTCACTGGCTGTTGGAATTAACTCAGTCTCCAGCCCCTCTTCCATCTCCAGAGACTGGGGTTGAAAGTTCCAAGCTTCTAAACAAGGCTTGGTCTCGCTGGTGTCCAGTCCCCAACATGAAGGTATCTGGGGACTGTCAATAATCACCTCATTAGAAGGAAAAAAGACTTCTATCCTCCAAGGGTTTTAGGAACTGTGGGTCAAAAATCAAACATCTTTCTGTGATACAATATTTGCCAGGGGCATTCCAGCTTAAAGGAAACAGGAAAGGGTTAGTATTTTCCAAAACCCTTGTTTTTTGTCGTCACCTGGAGTAGCATTTAGGAACAGAATAAGGAATCTTGGTGAGTCCTTGATAGTAGGAGAAGACTCTGAAATTAAAGTCTGACTTTAGTATAGTTTTTGCAAAAGGAGAACCTGAGCACTTCTGTGTGACAGCAAGGCAGAATGTGCCCCCAGATGTCCCCGATAAGCAGGGGCCTGTGTTGGCCTCAGGGGACTCACCAGTGGCTCCAGAAGAAGAATTTTCCTCAATGTCCTATGAGGATTCATGACACAGCAATTCAAAGCATTGATTTTTTTTTTTTTTAGTTCAATTTAAGTTCAAATCTTAAGTCCTCCACTTACTAGGCTTGCGATATGGGACAACTTAATCTCTTAAAGCCTCAGTTTCCTAATCTGTAAAAGAAAAGTTATGATACCTTCCACACAGAGGAGCTAGGGAAGACTAAGTGTGATGATGCGTGGCACATAAAAACATGATCTGTAAACAGATCATTATGTTTGGGGCTATCTGTCTGATATGGTCTTAGTCCATTTGGGCTGCTCTAGTAAGAACTCCACAGATTGGGTAGCTTACAAACAGAAGAAATGTCTTCCTCCGGGTTCTGGAGGCTAGGAGTCCACATTAGGGTGACAGCGTGATCAGGTGCTGGTGAGAACCCTCTTTCAGGTAAAGACCACTAACTTCACATTCTGACCTTACACTGTAGAATGCAGAGGGGGAAGCGAGCTCTCTGATGACTCTTGTAAGGACACTAAGCCCACTATAAGGGATCCACCTTCATGATCTCACTAAATCCTAAGTACCTTCAGAAGGTGTCACTTCTTAATGTCAAAGTGAGGGAGAGGGTTTCAATACATGAATCTGGAGGGAAGCAAACATTCAGTTTATAACAGACATCATTTCCTAAAGAAATGATGTCTGTTACTCACTAGTAACAGCTACTCATTAGTCTGATGTCTAGACTTTTTGTTTTGTTCTTGGCTCCAAGAGAAAATGTTTACTTGTAGCCAAATAGCCTATTCTGCTCTTCTCCATGATTATAGCACTGACCACATGCAAAATATCAAGTACTCTCCTTAATGCCCCTGTCCTTTCCTCAGATGCCTTATACTTGCTTCTGCTTGAGCATATTTTATTGCAGAAGAAGGAAGAAGCAAAGTACATCCAATAAGCAACCAAATTCAAAGGCAGAGCTTCAGACCCTCAGCGGCCAGGTGGCGGAGCTTTCTCCCAACGCAGTGGACTCAGCACATGGCAGTAATCACTGTGGTATCTGCTGTCAGGGAAGTTACAAGGATAGCTGTATTTTAAGTGCAGGGTGAGGATGAACTTCAGTGACTCTCATGTCTTTGGCAATCACTGAAAATCAAGGCATTATAACCTGACAGCGAGAATTAGCCTGTGGGATGTTAGTTCTGCACCACGCTCTCTGCTCTGCGTTTTCTTAAGAAGCTCACAGAACATTTTCCACATGGCATCCCTCTGTGTGACTTCCTTTCCTGCTGTATCATAACTGGTTGATATAGCAAATGCCTGTCAATTTGCACTTGCTCCTTGCTTTATGAAAAAGATTGTTGCTTTCTGCTTGGTTAGGCTCCTGATCTGGTATTATTCCCACTGGCTTTTGGCAGCCCTTGGTTAGAGCCCACATTTCATAGATTCTTCCTGGTTATTTCTGCTGAAAATTCACAGCCGTGTGGGTGTTGAAGCCATTCGTGAGAGACAGGCTGCTTCTTTATTAGCAGTGGGAAACCACCTTGGAAGAACAGGGCCACTTTGCTGTGATTCAATAACTAGTTTCTCCAGGTATCACCCACCCATGCTGCCTCCTAGGATCCCAGAAATCACTGCTGCAGCTTGTCCATACAGGCCTGCCTTTGGGAGCTTAGGTAACATCCATGCAGGCATGCACTTGGTTCCATGTTTCCCAGACAGGTTTCTCATAACATTCCAATAAGGCAAACATATATTCTTACTGGGTTTTTGGTGGTGGTTGTAAATAAATAATATGGTATCAACGCCATAGCAGGTACCTCCCAAACTTTGTGTTTTCCCTTGGTATCCATTTTCTGAGCTCACTGAGGCTGGCATAGCATAACAGATCATTTCAGTCCACAAGACAGCCTCTGGCATACTTCCAGCGGCACAGCTTGTTCTTTAGTAGTGTGGTCCTTCTCCCAAACAACCCCAGCAGTATGATCAGAAAACCTAGCACGGGGAAGAGAGGACAGGACTATAGCTGTTTGCATCATCGATCTCACATGTAAAATATGCTTTCCTAGAGGCTCACAAGAGAAAAAGAAACACACACACACACACACCCCTACACTAAGGTTAGGTTTATTTCCCTGATGAATTCTTCACAGGGAAAATATTTTAATGGAAATGAGATGACACATGGGGCGGGGACAAAAACAGCATATTTCAGTGTCCTTTTCTTCAACTTCAAGGTCTCCAGTGGGGACAGGAGGCTGTAGTGGCATTGTCCACACAAAGCAGGGTCTTCCCAGCTATGGAAAGCTCTGCTCTTGTTACACCAATATATTTTATACTTGTGGCTTATGTCCCTATCTAGAAGAAATTACACTGAATTAATTCACTATGATTTCATGGAATGCTCTTAAACATTGGTATCTTGCTGTTCTTCAAATGAACTTGAAGGCAGTGAGGCCACATCAACAGCTAAGGTGTATGTAAAAGCAGATTCAGTGTCCAAGTGTTTTGGTATACACCGCGGTCTCTAGCTGTTCAGCATTTCAGAAAATCTATTTCACCCAAGAGAAAAAGTTTTCCCACATTCAAATGGTGACCATGTTGTTTTGTTATGTATCTCCACTGTGCTGTCTGAGTTTTCAGAGAATTATATATTCAGTCCTTCACTTACTTTCACAAAACTGACAAAAAAGGATATAACAGTATTCACCGTGTAATCCTGTCAGTGATGTTGGTGCTAAGGAACTCATTAAAATATAATACTTAGAAGCAGCAAGGTAGAATGGGTGAATAATTGGACAGAAGTCAAGTACAAAGTAGAATAGATGATGAATTCTACAAAGAAATATACTTTGGAACTCTAGGCCCACAAAGAAAAGAAAGTCTTAGTTCTATTAGCTTCTTCACAGATGCTCTTACTTTCTCATCCCTTTTCTCTTTCTTCTTCATGCTCCCATACGTTACAGAGACTATTGGATCAACACTTACTAGTAAACCTCTACAAAAACTTATTAGCCCTTTCAAGTAAACTTATTTCAAAAATGATTCTCAACTCTCTTGAGGTCCAGTGGGTGTTGGCTTCTCTGGAACCACTACCCTGTTTTCCTTGAGAGAAACATGCCAGTCAGTTCAAAGAAGCCTCAGGCAATGGCTCCCGAATCGATCCTCTTATCCTCCTTCCTCGCCCCTGTTACAGATAGGGATGGCCATGGGATCCAGTCTTCTTCAGGGACATGTCTGCTGAGGTGGAGGTGGGGCAACATTCAGGCAAAGCTTTGCCTATGCTTTCCTAACTAAGTGGGACACAATTCCTGAAATAACTTTTTTCCCATCCCCGTCTTTCTGCCTAAATGTAGATATAAAACTAGTACTACCACAGGCATCTTGTGGTCATGATACGAGAACATTAAGAGGTGGCCAGCTGAATCACAGAAATCCCAGCTCTGGTGTCACAAGCCACCAAAAACAATGCTATCAGCAGCATCCCTTGAAACATTGTGCATGTAGAAACAGCCTTTATTATTTAATGTTAGGAGCCAAATGGCTCCTCAATAATACAGGATACTATTTTTTTAAAGGTTAAACAGTTAGCAGACCAGTCTAGATAATTCAATAATATATAACCATTAGTAGACACCCATCCTGGATAGGGATAAGCCTGATCAGAAACTGGCCAATTCAAGACTCTCTCAATAAAGTTGAAATCTAAATAAATGAAAGGAAAAGACTGGATTACCTGTTTCAAGTTCTCTACCTTATACATAATTTGACTTAGCTCTTTAGGGTAATTATTGCCTAAGTAGCCACTTAAATATTCTATTATTTTAGAATTAGCCCATAAAGGTCCTGCAGTTTTCTATATTTGGGAGGAGAGATCATTGATGTTGTGTCTAGCTTAATATTCCAAAGATGTGTGAGCCCCTGCATCTTGATTAACTCCATATGGGAGAAGAGAAGGGATTGCTGCTGGGAAGTTTATTCTCTTTTCTCTGTGTTTCTCCCACACTACAGGTTTCATATTTCTCATCATAACCTCCTCAATTTATTATTCCTGCCTTTTTGCAATCATTTGCAAAAAAATCATTAGTTAGAGATGAATGTGGCAATAAGGTGAACATTCACTGCTTGCCTCCCTCTCTTACCTATTGCTAAAAAACTGGATGGAAAGAGAGGATGAGGACAAGGACAAGCAAAAACTGAGAATAGAAGATAAGTTATACTTCCCAGGAGGTTAGGAAAGTCAGGGATAAGCTGTGTAAAACAGGAAATAAGTAAGAGGAAATGTTGGGAGGAAGAAAAAGGTGAGGAATTACCTCATCTTCTTCATTCTGGGGAGGAAGAATTCTAGAGAATTTTATGAAGATAAAGAACTGAAGAGATGACTGGGATTTTATGAAATATTTCTGTGAACTATTTGTTTGCAGAATCTCCTGGTCTTGAAGATTTCAAGAAAATATTCGAATCACTTCCAAATTCATTTTGGAAGCTAGACTATGTTTTTCTTAATGCAACACCTTACTTCTGAAACTGGACTATATGAGCTAATAATGATTCATCCACATTTTAAAATCAAATATTCAATATATAGAGAGATACCTAAAATGATCATTAATGTCCCAGGCCAATAACTAAATATATACATGTAAGGAAAATCTCTAAACCCAGAAAGAAATACAGAAACTAACCATTAATAGAAATACAAATCAACAAGAGCTAGAATTTTAGAATGTCACAGATGAAGCATTGATGTAGGTTAGCATGTACATTGCACCCATTAGCTGAGGCCAAAACAAGTTAATGAACTTGTCCAAGGTTATTCCCAAGCTTTGCCCTAGTTCTATGTCATGGTTCCCTTGATCTCTACTTGCAATAACCTCAGATTAGTTAGCAATTTAGGACTCTGATTTGCATTTTATACACTTTAGACCAATGGGAGCCACAAGGAACCATGAGTGACATTTACTTCAAGAAAAACAGTAGAAGTAAACTACAGAGAAATGCAATTGAACGTGGTTAACACCACCTGTCAACAGCAAAAGGAACATGCACTCACCTGCCATGACACCAGAAAATGAAACTAAAATGAAAGACAAAAGTGTTGTCCAGGTGCAATCATCCAAACCTGGTTCTCCAGGGAACAAAAATACTGGCTGTGCAAGTCTGCAAATGCAGCAGTTGTGGGGGAGGGTTTGAGGAGTGGGCCTCCATGTCTCGTCCTCACAGCCCCCAACCTTGTACTCCATGTACATTTCTAGATGCAGTAAAATTTTAGGATAGACTAATAGGAAAATATGAGATTTGCCTGATGAAAAAGATATTGGCAAATATAAAAGTAATCTTAGCTCCTTTCAATCTGGACACAAAGCACTAAAATCCATGTGCTTTAACTATAATATAAAGGGAACATCCAGAAGGAGAATTGAAGACACACTAGCACTAAACCTATATTCCTGTGATGTTAGACAACATGAATAAGACAAAAAACCCTTCACTTATCGTAACTTCCTCATTTCAGTGATAATGATCATGTGAGGAAACTATGAACATTAAAGAAAGGTAAGCCTTCTCCGGCACTGATGACATTATGAGAGCAGAGAACTACCTTTCAAAGAGTAAGAGAAGGGGTATCTCTTTTTTGAAATACCATGCAAAGGATTCTATCATAGCTCAGGAGCACTCCTTCATAGGGCTTTTCAACTCAAAATTTATGATCTGCCTAGAAATTTCTGCAGAGCTCTCTAGGTTTCTTCTTTTCCAATTTATTCATTGTTTAACTGATCACCTCCTATTTGTCAGGTACTGTATCAGATTCTGAGAATTTCCAATTATTGTTTAGATGATATCTTGTGTAGACAGCTGCATTTTGATTAGTAAATTTAGACTCTGCAATAAAGTGAATCAGCGAACCTGAAAGCCTTCCAAAAACAAAACACCTAAAAATACAAGCTAACAGCCATTAAAATGCTTAGCTGAGCTCATAAAAACAAAAAGAGGGAACTGGAAACCAGAGGATTCAACCAATGAATGATCCTGGGATTACCTAATCATGATTTTCTGTCAAGATATGACAGAGACTATTGTGAGCACTGGTATTCATGTGTTCTATATTTCCCAGCCTCCCATATAGTCAGGTTGACTACATGACTGAGTTTTGAACAACAGACTAAGGGAATGATTGCCTATATATACATACTGTTCACTCTTCTACAAGTTCTCTCTCCAGCCATGTATCTAGAGGTAAAGGAAACTAGGAAAACCATCTGATGAAAAATATCTGAATCCCCAAACCACTGTTTAGAGGAGAGACCCCAAAAGAGATGCTCAATCTTTATTGGATTATGTGTGAAAAACAAACTTGTATTTTGTTGAGCCTTTAAGATGTTGAGGTCATTTATTATAGCAGGTGGCATTAATTACTGATATACAAGTTTAACTTAACTTGAAATATGATTTTGCTAAAAAAAAATAGTAGAGTCCCTGGGCCTTTGTAAGAATGTGATGTAAAGCTAGGACCCACAAATAATGTTCATATCAAGTATAAAAGGTGAAGAGTATAAAAGGTACAGCACAAGGAGACAATAAAGAAGCTCATTTTTCTCCACCTGTGCTCTGGGTGGAGGAGTAAGAACAGCAACAACATCAAAGACTTTCTCAAGAATTAATATATTGGATTTGAATCTCACATGGGTTTTGAGTTCAAGTGTGTACTAACGATATGGAATATGAATATCCAAGTTAAAATTAAAATAAAATGAAAACATACAACAGGTAGATGTGAAAATATAAACTCTTTAGAAAGATAAAACTTTAATACAAGTTACAGAGAATATCTCTTTTTTTACATATGCTGAAACATGGAAAATGAGCATCAGCCAAAGAAAACCTAGAGACAGATCCGTCTTGGACTTTTCTGCCATTCTAGCTCTGGGAGATGATTTTTTTAAATTAAGTTTATTGGGGTAACATTGGTTAATAAGATCACATAGATTTCAAGTGTACATTTCTATGATATGTGATTTAAATATTGCATTGTGTGCCCACTACCCATGGTCAAACAATCTTCTGCTGCCATATATTTGACCCCCTTTACCCTTCACTAGCCTCCCTTCTTCTCCCCTTAGTAACCACCATACTATTGTCTGTGTTTATGAGTTTCAGTTTTATATCACTCATATGAGTAAAATTATATGGTCCTTAGCTTTTTCTGACTTATTTCACTTAGCATAATAGTCTCAAGGAATATTTATGTTGTCTCAAATGGTAGTATTTTTTCTTTTCTTATGGCTGAGTAGTATTTCATTGTGTATATGTACCACATTTTTTTTATGCAAACCTTTATCCAAGGATACTTTTGTTGTCCCATGTCTTAGCCACCACAAATAATGCTGCAATGGGGTGCATATATCTTCATGAATAAATATTTTTGAGTTTTTCTGGTAGATTCCCAGAAGATGGATTGCCATGCGGAAACTCTATTCTTAATTTTTTGAGGAACTCCATACTGTTTTCCATGGTGGCTGTGCCAATTTACATTCCCACCAGCAGTGAGTGAGGGGTTCTTTTTCTCCACAACCACTCCAACACCTGTTATTACTTGTCCTGTTGTTAATAGCTATTCTAACAGGTATGATGTGGTATCTCATTGTAGTTTTGATTTGCATTTACCTAATAGCTAGTGAAATTAAACATCTTTTCATATATCTCTTGACTCTTTGTATGTCGTTTTTGGAGAGGTGTCTGTTCAGGTCCTCTCCTCATTTTTTGAATTGGATTGTTCATTTGGTGTTGAGTTGCATGAGTTGTTTGTATATTTTGGATATTAACCCCTGTCAGAGCTGTTGTGTTTTGAACAACATCTCCCATTCAGTTTGTCATTGGTTTCTTTTGCTGTGTGGAAGCTTTTTAGTTTGATATAGTCCCATTCATTTATTTTTGCCTTTATTTCCCTTGCCTTTGGGGTCAAATTTATAAAATTTTCTCTACAACCAAGGTCCATGTTTTCATCTGTGTAATTTATTGTTTCAGTTCTTATATTTAGTTCTTTAATCCACTTTTGAATTAATTTTTGTACATGGGGATGAACTGTAGACTAGTTTCATTCTTTGCATTTTGCTTTCCAATTTTCCCAGTGCCATTTGTCGAAGTACCATTGTGTGTTTTGGCTCCTTTGTCAAAAATCGCTTGCCCATATATATGTGGCTTTATTTCTGGACTCTCAGTTCTGTTCCATTGGTCTGTGTGTCTGATTTTCTGCAAATATTTGTTTTGATTACCATAGTTCCATAGTATAATTTGAAGTCAGGTAGTGTAATAGCTCCAACTTCATTCTTTTTTCTCAGAATTACTTTGGCTATTTGAAGTCTTTTGTGGTTCTGTACAAATCTGGTGATTTTTTTGTTCTATTTATTTTTTAAAAAATGACATTGGGATTCTGATGAGGATTGCATTAAATCTGTAAATTGCTTTGGATAATATGACCATTTTAACTCTGCTAAATCTTCCAATCCATTAACACAGAATATCTTTCCATTTTAATGTGTCTTTTTCCATCTCTTTTAATAATGCTTTGTAGTTTTCAGTATATAGTTCTTTCACATCTTTCATTCTTTATTCCTAGGAATTTTATTCTTTTCTTTGCAATTGCAAAATAAATTGTTTTTCTTTATATTTCTTCTTCTGAAGTTCCATTGTTAGTATACAGGAAAGAAATTGATTTTTTTTATCCTGTAACTTTACTGAATTTGCTTATTGTTTGTAATAGTGGAATCTTTAGGGTTTTCTATATACAGAATTATATCATCTGCAAAAAGTGACACTTTCACTACTTCCTTCCCAAATTGGATGCCTTTTATTTCTTTTTTTTAATCTGATTGCCCTGGGCAGGACTTCCAGAACTATGTTGACTAAGAGTGGTAAGAGTGGTTATCCTTTTTCATTCCTCATTTTAGAAAAAAAGCTTTTAATTTTTCACCACTGATTATGATATTGGCTGAGGGTATGTGTACGTGACCTTTATGATGTTGAGGTAGTTTCCTTCTATACTCATTTTATTTAGTGTTTTACTCAAACACTTTTTCCTATTGATAAGATCACAGGATTTTTCCCTTTGTTTTGTTAATGTGGTATATTACATTGATCAATTTTCATATGTTGAAACATCCTTGTGCCCCTGAAATGAACCTCACTTGATCATGATGTATAATTTTTTAATGTATTATTGTTTAATTTGTTAGTATTATATTTAAGATTTTTGCATCTGTTTTTATCCAATATATTGGTCTGTAGTGTTTTGTGTGTGTGTTTGTGTGTGTTATCCTTGCCAGGTTTTGGTAACAGGTTATGTTGGCTTCATAAAATGCATTGGAAATATTTGTATTGAATTTATTGTGGTGACATTGGTTAATAAAATTATATAGGTTTTGGGCATACAACTCTATAATACATCATCTATATATTGTATTGTGTGTTCACCACCCAAAGTCAAGTCTCCTTCCATTGCCATTCATCACTACTTTATTTTCTTATACCTCCCCCACTCACCTTTCCCTCTAATAATTACCATACTGTTGTAGAGAGCCTGCTTCTTGAGGAACACAATTGGAGATAACATGAAATCACTGTGAGAGGTGAGGGGTGGGTAGGGCAAGGGAGAATAATGCAGGGGGGAAATGAGGACAACTGTAATTGAATAGCAATAGAATTTTTTTAAAAAAATAATCATGTGAGAACTTTATAAAAGAAAAATATGGCCATGGAAAAACTCAAAGGGAGTAATTGAATGGCAGGTTTTACACAACTGAAAAAGAGAGCTAGGAAAATTTAACAAAATTAGTGGCAGTTAGGAAAACAGATTTGAAAACATTACCAAGCCCATGTGTGTTGGACACCTTCTGTTTGCCCCTTTAGATCCACCTTAGAACCTTCTTCACCCTGTTTCTTGCCTTGAAATGCTGACCTCTTTGTAGGGAAATCAACTGTCTCAATTTTCCTGGAACTCAGGTAAATTTCACTGGACACAGTGCTCTCAGTTCTAAAACTGGGACATTCTCAGGCAAACATTGATATTTAGTTTCCTACCTGAATGGGCTATATCAATGAGCTCCTTTGCTCTCTTGTTCCCGGCTGAGAAAGAAAGAGACACCTTATCTACAAACAAATGACACCAACACTAACAGCAATTGTCTCAATGACCAAAAGTACACAAAATAATATGTGCAAAAGTGCTAAAAAATAACTAACTGATCATTCGAGAGTAAAGGCAGAGTTGTAGACTTCTACTTCTAGCTATGATGGTATAACAGGAAATGGACTGATCTTCCTACTGTAAGCCATCAGAAAGTTAGACAAACTATATAAAACAATGGTTTTCAGACAATGCACAAGAGGCAGCACAGAACTATGGTCCCTGACAGAAAGAGAGACAATGAAAGGAATCCAACAACTGCCAACTTTCTGCCTAGAAGCCACAGGGCAGGAAAAGGTGGGCCAAACAGAGCCAAGGAATATTTCTGGCTTGAGGAGACACAGAATGGAATTTGGGGAAGCCAAGGAAGCTCATGTTGAAGGTCTAGGAGCTGGATAGTAGAGAGCTGTATAGAAAGCAGCAAGTTCTGGATTATCTACATCAATGACTCTTTGAGTCTTTGAATACCAATATGCACCTCCAGAAATAGAAACTACCTGAGGCCAGGAAAGACTACCAAAAAAGAAGCAGCTAAACAATTCTATGAGTTCTTAGATGAATGAGCCAGTAGGAAGAGACTCTACAGTGCAAGGGACATCCCACAGAAGGTTCAGAAGGGCATCACTTGAGTAGTGTGAATAAATTAACCTGGTAAGAAAAGTTGAACTAAAATTTCCTAAACAGAGCTCAAAAGCAAACCTAGAAAAGACCCAAACGATTCCAAGCAGTGTACCAGAACACAAATACCACTTAAAGGAACACAGCAAAATCTAGCACCTGTCAGTGTAAAATTCAAAATGTGAGCTATCCAATAAAAAATTATAAGACAGGTAAAAATGCAAAACATGCATTTGTAAAAATGCAAAATATGTGAATTAAAAGCAAGAAAAAATCAATAGAAAAGACCCCCAATATTGGGAACCACTCTGCCTGGTTTCAGGAGTTGTAACTGACTCCCCATGATTAAAACTGAATGAAGGGCTTCCAGAATGTGAGCCACAAGAAGACAAAGCTTGTCTCTGCTTCCTCCCCTGCCCCCAGTGCATGGTCGGTTAGTCAGAGACAGGTATGACTCCTCAGAGGAGGGGCAACCTAAGCCAGACACGATCACTTGGGAGGCCATCATGGAAGGACCGGGGTGCGGGGGGAGTGCAGCAGCAAAGAAGGAATGATGGACCCTCACCCCTGGCTATTCTGACATAGCCTGAGTCCCCATTTCCATCTGGGGGAAGCCCTTCCTGGCTCTAATCCACTGAAGCCTGAAAACCTAAGATGGGGCAGCCCTATGCTGGAAAGGGCAGGGTTCCCCAGGTGATTAGGCCCAAGAAAGAATATGTAAAATCCTGCAAAACCCTCTTTGTTTAGAATGCTTTCATTTAAATGATAAGGGTCCAAGCAAGAAGTTTGTTGCTCAAAGTTTTATGGCTCTTTAGCTATCTGACCCTGAAAGAGAATAAGCCCTCACAGTTTTTGAATGCTACCTATTGTTTGATCCTTACCTGCATTCTTGTGCAAACAAACCCAATAAAAGCCGCTTGAGGAAGGGGCTCTTGGCCCTTCTCCTTTGAGGGATCAGCCAGCTTTCCTCCCCAAGCAGATCATGTCTTGGTAGTTTCACTTTCATCCATGGCGGACAGGGGGACTTTATGGGCAAAGTTGCCCCCACACCCAAATATTAGCAGTGATAGAATTACTAGAAAATAACATTGTATCAGAGATTCTAAATTTGTCTACAAACTTAACCAAGATAGATACCAGTAGTTTACAGTGGTAGCATGTTGGTTTTATATTATGGAGAAACATACATTCACTTATTTCTTTATTAAAACATTTTATTTATTTCATAAACTCTATACATAAATGCATCACTGTAATTCTAACTGAGGTTCATAATAACTATGAAGCTATCTTAGATATCTAAGATTTTGAAGATGTCTTAGAAATGCATCATGGAATCAAAGCTCTCACTTTTTTTAGATGAAACCACTTGTCTCAGAGAAGTTCAGTAACTGCCCCCAGCTGCACAGCTTCACCTAACAAGGCTACGAGAGCTGAGAAAACAGCTCAGCCAAAGCATACAGTATGAAATTAATGAAGAAAGAAATTTTAAAAATTACTTCTAAAGGTGATAATACTTTTTAAAATTTTTTGAAAATATAATTATCTAAAATAAAGCAAAAATAATAGCAATGTATTATGAAGTATATGCAAAAATACTCTATCAAAAATGAAGAATTCCTATGTACAAAGTTATTGATGCAATTGGACTATACAATGCGTGGAACTCTACAAGTCTAAGCTTTTTAATTAAGGCCCAGTATGGAAATTGATTCAGTTGACCTAGTCCATGTTCCCTTTTCACTAGGTTCACCCGAATTCTGCTTATCTCCTCCAGATTTTACCTCTGTGATGGTTAGAAAAGAAGAGAAGACCATTCTCTCTAAAATTCTGTAGTTATTAACAACTACAATTTGTTGTACGTTTACCAATGTGCTACTCAAGAGCTTTATATGGGTTATCTCATTTAATACAACCATCCAATCCTCATTTAGGAAGTCAACGCTAAGAGCTATCAGGGCATTTATTCAAGATTTCACATAAGGTCAGTAAAGCATAGGCCTCTCTGGTTCCAAAGCCATTTTTTTTGTCACTATTCTATACTGCCTTCAAAGAGCAGAACTGACCTAAGTCATTCACTGCATGGCCTCTTTCCTATTTGCCTCAAGCAATGCCCCTGACTTTCCAGAAGCTGGGAGATGTCTAAATTGAAAACAATATGGAAGTGCCAAAAAAAACTGAAAATAGAACTACTTTATGATCCAGCAATCCTACTTTTGGGTATTTACCCAAAGAAATTGAGGCACTAATTTGAAAAGACATATCCACTCATATGTTTGTTGCAGCATTATTTAAAATAGTCAAATATGGAAGCAATCTAAGTGTCAATCATTAGACTAATGGATAGAGAAGATGCTGTACATATATAGAGTGGAATATTGCTCAGCCATAAAAAAAGAATGAAATCTGGTCACGTGTAACAACATAGATGAACCTAGAGGGTTTTATGGTGAATGAAATAAGTCAGACAAAGACAAAAACTGTATCATGTTCCTTTATTTGTAATCCGAAAAACAAGATAAACAAACAAATAAAACAGAAACAACTCATAGATACAGAGAACATTTTGAAGATTGCCAGATGAGTGGGAGGTTGGGGAGATGGATGAAGAAGGAGAAGGAATTAAGATGTACACATTGCCATTTATACAAACAGTCATAAGATGTAAGTACAGCATAAGGAAATATAGTCAATAATACTGTAATAACTGTACGGTGTCAGATGGGTACTAGACTTATCAGGAGGGAGCACCTCATAAGTTATATAAATGTCTGGTCACTATTTTGTATACCTGAAACTAATGTTAACTATAATTGAAAAAAATTAAACCTTAAGTTTAAAAAAAAGAAAAAAACATTTTCTGGTATCTAGGCATACTGTATTATCCACAGAAAACAAAAGGTAAAAATGAACCATAAAGAAGAAAAAGACTTTAAATTCTACCTGGATTCCCCTTTAAAAGTCAGTGCCTATTAGAAAACCAAATTGTACCTCATTCGGAATCCAGTGGTCTTTGACCCAAGTTAGTGCTCTCTGTCTTGATATTATGAAGTGAGGAGAGACACCATGAATTCAAACTCTAGGACTAACTTTTCTTCTGTTTCAAGTTTGTTTTCCCATCTATATTTTAAATTCCATGAAAGCATTCTGTATCTGGCATTATTTTGAATCATCCATTATGTGAAATATAGAACTAGTCATAAATCACAGAGAATTTTTAAATTAAAAAAAAACTTCTTAAATGTGAATATTCTTTTTAAGTTATTCAGAGGGATGTAAAAGGAAAAATACTATTAAAATAAGCATTCAGAAAATACACTGGCTGATTGAAGTAGATTGTAAGTGGGTTAACAACTTACCACATTTTTATTGCACTTTCAGCTTATGAAACTATGGCTTATTTCATCTGATTCGATTCTTACAATGTGCCAGCCAAGTGGATACAAGATATGACTATCTCACTTGTGAAATGATGAAGCTAAGACACACACAAAAAAATCAGGTTACTTGTCTGAAGTCACACAGCTAGTAAAAGTTTTTCTGACTGGGTTTCAAATCCAAGTTTCTGAATCCACATCCAAGTTTCTCACCAAATACTTCCCAGCTTTCTTAATAGCTAGGCCAGCATTAGTTTATGAACTCATTTAGATTGTCTAACGGTTTGATCACAATCACATTGGCTAGACAACCTCTCATTTTCAACTCTGTGTTAAATGGATTTCCCTTTGCTGGTAGTATGTTCATTTTCATAAACTTCTTTATGACCCTCAAAAGTATTTTAACTTGCTTTCTGCAAGCAATTTTAAGGTAATCAAATGCCTTTGATAGATAGTAGTATAAAAAGAGGAAACTAATTCTGGCAGATAATCTTTCATGTGTAGTAAATGAAGTAATTAATGTATCTCCCCACCAACCCTGGGAGATGCCTGCTCTCATCCCCACCTCACAGATAAAATCTTTTTTTTAACAATATCTTCAACTGTATTTTTTCTATTACCATCACAGAAGAGATCTTAAAAGTCCAGAACCCTTCAGTGATTGCCCAGGATAATCCTCTTTGTAAAACTATGTGTGGAATTCAACAAAAACTTGCTTAATTCCTAAACCCATGTTGTTTTCAGACTACCAATCAATGGTTAGAATTTATTTTCTAGTTGAAAGATATGGCAATTTTGGCTATGATGTTCACTTATTTAAATAAATATACAAATTCTGTGAATTTTAAAAATATTTTTGGACTTTAGTTAGCTTCTATTTAAAATGAAACTAGTCGGGTTGTATTAGTTTGTCTATGTACAAGAGTGTTGCAATATTTTAATAGGATAATAGTATACTTACTTGGCTATGTCAATTATCTAAAATATTTTAAGAACAAATAAATTAATAAAAATGATACTAGATGAATGGTATAAAAGCATATTACTTATAATATAAAAAGTCAATTTCTTACTCAGAATTCATTGACACTTTATGTACACTTTTAGCAAGTATAGCAATTACTGACTTCCCAACTCACTGAAGTTTAGAAACCTCACATTAGACACTTCCACCCAAGATGGAGGCATAGGTAGATATGCTTTGCCTCTTTGTACAACCAAAAGAAGAGTAACAGCCAATTAAAAAATAAAACACAACCGGAATTTCTAGAAAATTGAACTGTATGGAAGTCTGACAACCAAGGAGTTAAAGAAAATTCATCCAGAGTGTAGGAGGATTAGAGACAGGAAACCAGGGCAGAGAGGACCTGAAGCAAGGCAGAATCTAGTGAACCAGGCATAAATTCATGTGCAGATAAGTTAGGAGAAACAACTGGGTAGACTGACAGATAGTGCAACCCAAAGTTCTAGAGTAAGGAATTAAAGCCTCAAAACCTCTGGCTGTAAAAACTTTATGGGTATTGCAATAGTGGGAGAAACTGCCAGTCTCACAGAAGAGTCTGTTGGAGGGACACATGAGGTCCTAGAATGTACACAAGCCCACTGACCCAACAATCAGCACCAGAAGGGCCCAATTAGCTTGTGGGTAGTGGGGGGAAGTGACTGAAAGTGGGGCAAGAGCCAAGCAAGCACCATTGTTCTCTCTCTGACCCTTCCCCCACATACAGCACCACCAAGCAATGAAATGGGTTTCCCCACCTTGGCGAACACCTAAGGCTCTTCCCTTTACAATGTAACAGGTTTACCAAGGCAAAGAAATATGGCTCAAATGAAAGAATAGATCAAAACCCCAGAAAAAGAACTAAGTGACAAGGAGATAGCTAACCTCTCAGATGCAGAGTTTAAAACACTGGTAATCAGGATGGTCACAGAAATGATTGAGTACAGACACAAAATAGAGGAAGAGCTAAAGGCTATACAAAGTGAAATAAAGAAAAATATACAGGGAACCAAGAGTGAAGGGAAAAAAACCAGGACTCAGATCAATGATTTGGAACAGAAGGAAGAAATAAACATTCAGCTGGAACAAAATGAAGGAACTTCTAGGACCACTTTAAATGTTCAAACATCCAAATCATAGGGTGCCAGAGGAGAAGAGAAATAGAAAGAAATTGAAAACTTATTTGAAAAAACAATAGATAACTTTCCTAATCTGGTGAAGGAAATAGACAAGCAAGTCCAAGAAGCTCAGAGAATCCTGAAGAAGTTGGACCCAAAAAGGAACACACCAAGACACATCATATTTAAATTATCCAAGATTAAGGATAGGGAGAGAATCTTAAAAGCAGCAAGAGAAAAGGAGACAATTACCTACAAAGTAGTTCTCATAAGACCATCAGCTGATTTCTCAAAAGAAAATTTGCAGGCAGGAAGGGACTGGGAAGAAGTATTCAAAGTCATGAAAGCCAAGGACCTACATCCAAAATTCCTCTGTCCAGTGAAGCTATCATTAAGAATGGACGGGCAGATGAAGTGCTTCCCAGATAAGGTCAAGTTAAAGGAGTTCATCATCACCATCACCAAATCCTTATTACATGAAATGTTAAAGGAACTTATTTAAGAAATAGAAGAAAGTCAAACCTAGGAACAGTAAAATGACAATAAATTCACAACTATCAACAAGTGAACCTAAAAAAACCAAAAACAACAGTAAACTAAGCAAACAACTAGAACAGGAACTGAATCACAGAAATGGAGATCACAAGGAGGGTTATGAGCAGGAAGGGAGAAGGGGAGGACAGAAGAAAAGTTCAGGAAATAAGAAGTATAATTTTTAGGTACAAAGTAGACAGGGGGAGGTTAAGAATAGTATAAGAAATGGAGAGGCTGAAGACGTATATGTATGACCCATGGACATGAACTAAGGTGGTAGGGGGGATGCTAGTGGGAGGGGGGGTGCAGGGAGGAAGGGTATAAAGGGGAGAAAAATGGGACTACTGTAATAGCATAATCAATAAAATATACTTAAAAATAAAATAAAAACCTAAGGGAAAAAAAAGAAACCTCACATTAGAAAAGGAAAGAGGTATTAAAGGTGTACCGAAAATCACATAAGTATAAAAATGATGAATAAGAAGATGAAAAAATACCAAGATAAATACAAGTAGTTTACAGTGGTAGCATGTTGGTTTTATATGATGGAGAAACATACATTTACTTATTTCTTTATTAAAACATTTTATTTATTTCATAAACTCTATATCTAAATGCATCACTGTAATTCTAACTGAGGTTCATAACTATGAAGCTATCTTAGATATCTAAGATTTTGAAGATGTCTTAGAAATGCATCATGGAATCAAAGCTCTCATTTTTTTTTAGATGAAACCACTTGTCTCGGAGAAGTTCAGTAACTGCCCCCAGCTGCACAGCTTCACCTAACAAGGCTATGAGAGCTGAGAAAACAGCTCAGCCAAAGCGCTCAGCACACTGCCTCCTTTTCAGGTGCATCTCACATCGAGGCTGCTAATTCACAAGGGCATTCCACAATGATCAGGCTTCATGAAGATTCCATTAAAAATAAAAAGTTATTTTTTCTGTATAGTGAAGTTTTAGAAGCAAAAAATTTCCTATTATCTTTTAAAATCACTCGTGCGAATACCTCAGACCCTAAGGAAATGAGTAAAGTATGCTGTTGCTATCTGCTAAATTTTGAACTACCAAGGACAAATAGGTCACCCATTTCCTGCTCCTTTTGACTTATCTCCATGGGCCTCTGTTATGGAAGGAAATGAGATGGAGAATTTGTAACTGAGCAATACACTTTGATCCTATCAAATGGATAGAGGGGACTTAATATTCTCCCAGCAGTCTGGGGGTGTCAATTAGAAAGCAGATGAGAAAGATAAGGAAGCAGAAGTGATTTAAAAATGGGGGAAGTCAACCTGAATGCCACAGATTCATCACTGAACCTGAAAAGGAAAGTAGGCAGAGTGGGAGCAAAGCAGGATGGGAATCACATTAATATTAAATCTGAAGGAAACACGGGAGAGTGTGAAAGAAGACGCAAACATCAAGAGGAGCAAAACAAATTAGGAAATTTAGGTTACTTTCTGAATATCAGTAACTATTATAAAGCCATGAGTAATTTATTTTAAATGAAGAGAGGAAGGGAGCAAAGGAGAGAGGGAGGGTCGAAGGTAGAAAAGAAGGGGAAAAGTAGTTACTGTCTTCCCTCTGAGCTTCCTGTGAGCACCTTCCCCAAGGGTGTAACCCTGTCGTACTGTGTTTCTCTCCCAGCCCCAACCTCCTTGCCCTGCTGCAACATCTAGATTTCAGGTGTTAGTGAAAGGACCCCTGACCAGAAATGTCACCAGGAGTAGGAGCATCTGCCCAAGTGCACTAGCACTGATCAGCAATCTTGGTAGGTTTTTTTTTTTCCCACAGCACATATTTTAGTAGAGAGTCACAACTCTAGCAGCAGCCAGGAATGTGGACAGGAGAGAGAAAGAAAGAGAGGAGAGACTGACTGAGAGATGGTAGAGGGAGGGGGAGGAGGAGAGAGGGCACACAGGAGAAGGAATTAAGATCCTACACCACTTAAGGGCATGCGTATATTGTTCAAATATGTGAGGTAGACTTAAAAATCAACCAGCATTCAATCCACTGAGCCACACCAGCCAGGGATGAAATGGTTCTTAAAAATTGGGACAACTGTAAAGCATGATCAATAGCATAGATTGTAGGTAGAAAATAGATAGGGGGAGGGCAAGAATAGTAGGGGAAATATAAAATCTAAAGAACTTGAGACACGTGGTCATAAACTAAAGGGGGACGGTGGGGGAGGGGTGTGCGGGGTGGAGGGGAATGAAGGGGGGAATAGAACAACAGTATTGGCATAATTAATAAAATATATTTAAAAAATAAAAAAAGAATATTTTGTTCAGTGTGGCTAAAATGTAGGGAAACTGCAGGGGCACTGTAGTTCCCTGGGTCTAGTTATAGAGTGCTGATGAAGGGGCAGGGAAGTTCACTGCTGGCAGGGGGAAAGGGAGAAAGCTGTGTGAGAACATCTCAGTGGATATGTGGCCTTTGGCACAAATGTTTTTGATGCAATTTATTGATCTTTTGAGTGCTGATTTTTAAAAAGACTTTATTTACTTATTTTTGGAGAAAGGGAAAGGAGGGAGAAAGAGAGGGGGAGAAACATCAGTGTGTGGTTGCCTCTCACACGCCCCCTACTGGGGACCTGGCCTGCAACCCAGGCATGTGCCCTGACTGGGAATCAAACAGGTGACCCTTTGGTTCCCAGTCCAGCACTCAATCCACTAAGCCACACCAGCCAGGGCTGCATGTTGATTTTTAATATGAACTTGCATCCACCATATAAATGAACTCTATGAACTAGTTTTGATAGTCTGTCTATGAGTTTCTTGTGTGTGTGTGCATGCATGTAGTTATATACCTCATCACCTCATCTGTAAGTAATCATACACTGCCTCAGAGATGGTAGGGGGAGGGGAAGAGGGCCTCATCCTTCTGATCTATTTACATCTTATTACTTTTCTAAAATTACTGAGTTGACCAGAATCTCTGTGCTATATTGAAAAGGAGCATAATAGCATGTACCCATGGCCTATTCACTTTAAATAGAATGCATCTAAATTTTCTCTATTCTGTTTGCTATTTCTGCAGGTTTTTATTAGATAATCTCAGCATCTTCTTTGTATTCCCAGTGGATCTTCTTAGTTTAATTCCTAATTATCTCTCCCCAGGAATGTTGCAGTAGCCTCCTAACTAATTTATCTGTCTCCAGTCTCATTCCTCACAAATTCACCTTCTGCATTGTGATCAAGGTAATATTTATGAAATGCAAATCTGATCATGACGCTACATGTTTAAAATTCTTCTTTAGTCCTACAAAATGTATGGAACACACAAGTCCAAGTTCCTGGAGAAAAACAAAAGTCAACTCTCCTGTATTAAACAGACCCTCATCTTAGATAACTTAGAAGAGTATATGTTTTCAGCAAAATGAGAATCCACTAGTTTACCAGAAAAGTCCTGTGCCCCTCTCCAATCTAAATTGTCATTGCCCTTTATAAGTAGCCTTTGTGGGGGCAGCTTTTCATAATGTTTATCTCCTCTATTTTTCCCAAGAGTCTTTCTGTCCCCGCATCTCAAGTTACACCCACATCACCTGTGTATCACGAAGTCCTCACTCCACTACTGACAAAATTCAGTTCTTGAATGGGTCTCAGATTGTACTTTGATATAAAAGAAAGTCTTTGAATTCTTTTTTTCCTCTTTTATTGAGATATAGTTGATATATATCACTATATAAGTTTAAGGTATCCATACCCCACAACTGTTTGACTTATATATGTTTTAGTAACTACCATAAGTTTAGTTAAAATCCATCCTCTCATATGGATACAATAGTGAGAAAAAGCAAAAAAAAAAAAAAAAGAACAAAAAATTTGTTTACCTTGTGGTGAGAATTCTTACGTTTAATTCTCTTAACAGCTTTTGTGTGTGTACCATACAGCAATGTTAACTGTCCTCACCATGCTGTCCAGTACATCCCTAGTACTTATTTATCTTATAACTGGAAGTTCCTACATTTCAATGAGAAAGTCTGTGGTTTCGATGGGCAAAGGAATTTTAATATGATAGCAGCCCAGCCATGAGCTGGTAAGTTTTCCTTCCATTCTTTCTTGGTAAGCAATATAGTTTTAGATTATATTCTATATTTTTGGTCTTATTTTGCACAACACCCTCTTTCTTCTAGCTTAAGCTATTTTCACAATCCCCTTTGGTGTCAAGCTGCTATAATATCAACATATGGACATTTCTGTAACAAGATATGTTAGGTTAAACTTGTTTTATTTTTGTATATGTGTTTCCATAGCTGAACTATTCTTCCCTTTGAAAGGCTATTCTCTTTCAAATATCAGTTCCCATGTCATGTCTGCCAAAATCTTCCAACCCTAGAAAGTAGTATTTCTGTATGATTTCTCTGTATTTGCATTCTGTATAATTTCTCTATATTTATATTCTATTGCACATCTTACTATATTATAACTTCTCTGAGACTGTCACACACAACTTGGCTCAGAGGTGTCTTGCCATAGTTTTAGATGAATCAATGAACAAATATCTCAATAAACAAATATCTCAATGAGTGTTTTTGAGGCACAGGCTTGGCACTGTTCTTGGCACACGATCAGTATTCTGTATGTGTTTCCATCCCCTTGGTTCACTGGTCAATAGCATCATCAGGCCTCTTTTATTAAAAGCCACCCAAAAAAGACCGCCAAGGAGACTTTAAGAGGCAAAGCAACCTCAGTTACTGAGGGTCATACCAAACTGGGCAATGGAAACACTGACTCTTCAACTGTCTGTGTATTACTGGCCCCTTCATTATTCCGATGAAAGAGAATGAGGCTGACTAGTTCCTGTCTGATGCTTTCACCAAGGCTGAGGAGCTCTCATTTTAGGATCATCCAATTAGATAAAGTAAGAGCTCAGAGCAGAAAATGCTACCTGGCCTGAGTGTGGGGCTGGAGAGTGCATTGAGCAATAGTGTGAGGTGGCAGAGTGTGGGGGCCTGAGGAAGCTGTCAAAAGCTAAGATAAAGTTTCTGACTCTGCACTAGCTTCGAAACAGGAAAAGCAATAGCCAAGTATTTTACCAGATTAAGTCTGCTAAAGTACCTCATTTAATTGTCACAAATGGCCTGCAAAATTAATATTATTCTCATTTTATAGATGAAGACCCTAGGGCTAGTAAAATGAACTCATTTAGTGAAGGTTATATATATAGTAACTTTCTAAGCCAAGTTCCAAAATTAGTTCTAGTCTTACTCCAATGAATTCATTGTTTTATAGTTATTTTCTTAATCCTGTCTTACAACATGCTTTTGTCAGAAAGCAGAAGTGGCTTTGGATCACATCATCCTCACGGCCACTCCACTTCTCCAGGCACCTTAGCTGGCACCATTTGCAGTGCAATACACCAAATTATTTCTATAAAATAGGCAACTCAGCAAGCATTTAATGCCAGGTATCATACAAACTGACCACCCACATCACACATGTTAAGAAGCAAGAACGAGAGCCGTTAGATTATGTTGACTGATATCAGACTAAAGAAAACAGGTAAAGTGGTGGATACTTTTAAAAGAGGGTAGCTTTAGTTGAAAACCAGCCTGAATCAGAATTTAAGCTAAAACGTAATTTCTGTAATTTGGTGAATAAATAAGACATTAAACTTGTATTCACACTTACTTCATAAAGGTTTTGATTGTCATATTTTCATGTTGCATAGAAATACAAAATTGGGAATTCATTCCAGATTTGCAATGGTAATTCAATGCTGTCATATAAAAAAGATATTTGATGCATTTTGCTTGATCCGAGTGGCAGAACTAAGACCAATGAATGAAAACTTTGGAGAGCATAATAACAGAAAACACTCTGCAATGGAGTTATCCAAAGATGGAAGGAGTTGCTTCTAGGGAGGCTGTTGCCTCAGAGATGCTGGAGAACAAGTGGGACAGCACTTAGCTGGGATGTTTCAGGAAGATCAAAGGCTCCTGTGCAATTGAATTGAATGATCCTTGGCGCCTTTCCCTACCTGTACTTCTTTGGTTTCAGAAGAGGTGAAAGGTGAATTGCTACTTTCTCTGGTATTGGTTAAGCATCTTACATCTATTTGGAAATGATGTACAATTATATCAGTAATTTCTCTAAGTAATTTGTGTCAGCAGTCTTTATCTTGCCCCTCACTAATGTTACATGTTAGTAAAAGGTCTTTACCAATACTAACTAGTTTCACTTGATTAATTCTGTATTATGATGAGCTTTAATCATCTCCATGAACAAGTCTATTGCTAGGCTCAACTAAATATTTATAATATACAAAGTCAAACTTGAAGAATCTGGGCATAAATTTTTTCTTAAAAAAATCTCATATATATGTGATATTGGTTTTTGACAGCAGTTTGAAATCCATTTCTTCCCATATTATTGGACATCACCATAATTCTTTCCTTATTTTTTAAAATTTCTATTTATAGCAGTTGGCAACTGATAAGCCTTAAATTGTTCTTTGTTGTTTATATTTATAGATTCAGATAATCTTAAATCTGAAGAAACATAAAACTGTTTTTTATCCTACCTCTCATTAGCGAAGATGATAAAAGTTAAGCCCAAAGTATTTAAATATAATATACTCTGTTCTTAAAGACAGAATTTCACATAGAACTTTATTTTCTAGTGTTTGGTCCATTACCTACACCTCTGTCCTCTCTCTCTCTCCATATATATACACATATACATACAATATAATTATATGTTATACATATCATATATAATTACTTATTTATTATTATAATTGATATATGCATTAATATTCATGGAGATATATTATAATAAATACAAAGAGTGAATATTTGGGCCTTTTTGTATGCTTCTTTTTGTTTTAGAAATACTAGATAATTTTTAAAATATTAAATTTTACTAATATGTATTAACATTTTGGTGATACTTTGGGCTAAATTATTAACAAGGTAAAAACTCATCCGCCTTAGTGAAACTTGCAATATGGAGGTGAAGACAGACATTTGAAGGTCCAGTTTCAATACTGGAGATAAGCACTGTGACAAAAGAAGTAGAGCTCCATCAGAGAATTACCTAATGTGGGTGTGGAGCGGTTGGGAATGGTGCAAGGAAGGTTCCAGGGGAAGTGATGGCTAAGGGGGGAAATTGGAGGGTGAAGAGCAGTGAACCGGGGACAGAGAACTAGAGAGACAGAGAAGAGCATCAAGAAAGAAAGGCATACAAGGCATAGACAGAGTCACAGAGGTGAGACAGGACAAGGAACATTCAAAGAACTAAAAGTTAGATGTCTATTAGGGGATTTGAGTAAACAAAGCAAGTGGGCATTAAAGTGTACTTTAAAAAATTAAGGCCACAGAAAGAGATGCATAGAATATTAAACAACAACAACAACAATGGGGTCATGAGATTTTTACCACCATTTAAGATTCCTGTTGAATTTCACATGTGTTCCATGTAAGACTATGTTTCCCATTTTCTTCAACCCAGCTAGCAACAGTTTCTGTTTTCCTAGATTTATAAATGGTTCTATTCTCCTTTCAGTTAATCAAGCCAGAAATCTCTGTTTAATTCCCACACCTGATTAGGTCACTGAGACCTTTCAATTCTGCCTCTTCTTGTGTCTTCAACTTTTTACATCTTCATAATTCCATAAGCGCCTCTGCTTGCTTGGTTCATCCTGGTTTATTGCAAAGGCCATGTCTTCTTGCCCTTGTCTAGCCTTTTCCTTACTATTCCATTCTCAGCATAGTACCTCACTCAGCTGGAGTCCAAATGGTGCGATGGGAGGAATACTGTGGGATTCAAGGGGAGAGTGAAAGACTTCCCACCACAATTCTAAAACATGGCCAAGAATCAGAATTAATAAATAAAGTTGATGTATCCAACTGAGGACTATATAGAAAACCATCTCCATGATATTTCTTTCCCTCCCCCCAACAACCCCCACCACACTCCCCCACACACACCACATTCTTGTTTCTAGAAATACCTGTTGCTAGGACACAGTTCTGAGAACTAGCCCCAAAGCAGTGACTGTTGGCATTGAGTTTAACAGCAGGCACAACCTAGATCCTCTCTGTCAGATCTTTCCTGTGCTGCTGCCAAACATCCTGACTGACTGCGAACACTGTTAGGGAACCGTCAGAAAGCTGGAGTTACCAGCTTTCCCTAAGTGATGCTATTCTGAAAACCAAGAATGCTTATTGTGTCCTTTGCATTCTGTGACTCCTGGCACCACAAATGGCAACTGGGAGTTTAAATATGTCAGGAAGATTATTCACATTCTGAATTTCCATGGATGCTACTAAGATACATTTTGAATT
The DNA here is from genome assembly GCF_021234435.1 of Artibeus jamaicensis. Lineage (NCBI taxonomy): Eukaryota > Metazoa > Chordata > Mammalia > Chiroptera > Phyllostomidae > Artibeus > Artibeus jamaicensis. The sequence continues at coordinate 24,310,933 of NW_026521883.1, forward strand.
TTTTCATACTTAAAACAGTCAGAAGAATAAAAGCTTTGTAGGTTGATACTACCCCTAGTCAAATGACTGGACATTCTCTGTGCCCCATTTTCACCCATGTGAACATCAACAACTGAGCTCTTTTGTTCTTCTCTGGCTCAGAAAGACAGAGATGGTGAAATAACACTAGGGAACAACTTCTTACAGAAGCACTTTGTGACCAGAAGGTAAAGTCAGCAAGTCATATAGCGTGTAAGAAGTTAGCCTTTACTTAAAAGTGATTGAGAATTGTATAGTTAAAGACACACAGCCCATTAGCAATTTCAGTAGGAGGTCGTTTTACTATGACAAGTCATAGGACTAAATCCAAGTATGTCTTAGTGTTCCCTGAGCTTTTAAGTGCCTCGGCCAAAGTATGAGCCTGGTTTCTGTTCTATATGTTCATGTTTCATGAGTTTTGTACTATGGCAGTTTCTGTGATCATACTTTTCATTTGTCAAAAACAAAATGACATGTACTTTTTAGGAAGTGAATTAGTACATATTAGGAAGAGAATTAAATTTCCCATGGAAGATATATTCTGAGTATGTAAAAACACATTCCCAATACATAATTTGCCAAATCTGCCCTTTTAAAGTGTTCAACTTTATGAGTTTTGTCAAACGCATACAGCTGTGGTATTTCTATTACACACAATCATGATACAAAATATTTCCTTCATCCCAACAAGTTCTTACATGCTTCTTGGCAATCAATTTTCTCCTCCTAGTCACTGAACCCTGGCAACCATTAATCTGATTTTCATCACTAGATTCTTTTCCTTTCATAGAATTTCCTATGAATGAAAGTCTGGAATGTGTAATATTTTGTGTTTGGCTGCCTCGACACAATGCTACTGAGGTCCAGCCATGATATGCAGTAGTTTCTTCCTTTTTATTGCTGAAATGCATTTGATTGTATGGATATTCCAAAACTTGTTTATCCATTCTCCACTTCATAAACACTTGGGTTGTTTCCAGTTTTTTTCTATTATAATGAATACAACTACAAGTCTTTGTGTAGACATATTTTTATTTTCCTTATTTCAATTTCTCAGAGTGAAAATGCTAGGAAGTTCCAAAAGTATATATCTAACTTTACATTCCTTCCAGTTGTTCCACGTCCTTGTCAGCACTTGGCATTATTGAACTTTTTCATTCTAGTTATTTTGGTCATAGTGATATCTCATTGTGGTTTTAGATTGCATTTCCCTAATGACTAATAATGGTGAGCATATTTAAATATGCTTTTTGGCCACCTGTACATTTGTGAAGTGTGTGTTCAAAATTTTGTTTTTGCTATTTAATTGGGTTGCTTGTCTTATTATTGATTTATTACCATTGTTTTTTTTTGTTTTAGAAACATTTTATTTGTACACATGAGCCATTAGATTTATTTTTAGATAAAATATAATAAGGATTTGAGTCTTAAGTGATTACTGGATAACCCCATTTTTCAATCATTGCCATGTTACTATTTGTATTGCATATCAAATTAATCTTAACTTTTTATTACAGGAAATTTAAAACTTATAAAAAGTAAACAAAATAGTATGCCACAACCCCATGGACCTATTATCTAGCTTCTATAGTTACCAACACTTTGCCCTTCTGATTTTCTCTATACTGTCATCCATGTTCTATCTACCACTTGATTGGTGGTGGTAGTAGTAGTAGTAATAGTAGGGTATTCTAATTTTGTTTTGTTGAGGCAAATCTCATATACCTAAATACAGAAACAGTAGATGTATAGTTCTAAAAAAAATGGACACAACTGAGCGATGTGTGTTCTTGGCTCTATCACAATACAGGGCACTCTTGTCTCCCAGTGAGTTTTGCTGCATCCTACTCATCACAACCCAGGCAAGCAATACTCTGATTTTCTCCTCACTTTAGAAACATTGCCTAAGTTAAAACCTAACATGAACAGAATCATTCAGCACGTTCTGTTCGTGTCTGTCTTCTTTCACTCTGCACATTATGGGAGAGTCATTCGTGTTGGTTGGTGAACCAGCATGTCATTATCATTGTCAAGTAGTAGTATTCCGTCTTACAGCTGTACAGTAGTTTGTTCACCTATTTTTTTACAAGTGTCCATTTGGATTGTTTCCAGTTTTAGGCTATAGAAATTAAAGCTGTGTGAATATTTTGGTCCAAGTCTTTGTGTGGACATGTATTCATTTTTCTTAGATAAATACCAAGGCGTGGAATGCTGGGTCAGAGTATAAGCAACCTAACAGAAACTGCCGGACCTTTTTCAAAGTGGCTCTACCATTTTACATTTCTGCCAGCAATGTTTGAGAGTTCCAGGTGCTTCAGTCTGTGCAGTATCAACTGCAGTTAGTTTTTACATTTTAGCCATTTTATTCAGTATTTTGTAATATATCATTTTAATTTGATTTCTCTGATGATTAATTATGCTGAGTATGTTTTCATGTACTTATTGACCCTTTGTGTAACTTAACTTGAGATGTGTCCGTTCACATCTTTTGCCCATATTCTTATTGGGTTAACTTTTGTTTTATTATTGAATCATAGGAATTCTGAATATAATCTGGATACAAGTCCTTGGTGAAATATGATTTGTAGGTATATATAATTTAATTCTTTTTAAATTTTATTTGTATTGTTTCTGCTGTTACAGTTGTTCCTACTTTTTCTCCCTTTCTTACCTTTACCCAGCCTTACACTTCTCCCCCCCACAAGCCAATCCCCATATTGTTGTCTGTTTCCCTAGGTTGTACATAAAGGTTCTTTGGCTAATCCCTTCACCATGCTTCACCCTGCTCCCCCACCCACCCACCTTCATTTTGGCAGCGCTCAGTCTGTTTTATGTATCTAAACTTCTGTCTCTATTTGTTCATTAGATTCACATATAAGTAAGATCATGTAGTATTTTTCTTTCACTGACTGGCTACATTCACTTACCATAATTTTCTCCGGGTCCATCCATGATGTTGCAAAATGTGTGTTTCTTCTTTTTTACTGTTGCATAAAATTCCGTTGTGTAGATGTACCACAGCTTTTTATCCACACATCTACTAATGGGCATTTTGGCTATTGTAAATAATACTGCTATGAACATAAGGTTCATATATTCTTTTGAATTGGTGTTTCAGGATCCTTAGGGTATATTACCGGAAGTGGAAATCCTGATTCAAAAGGGAGTTCCACTTTAAATTTTTTTTTAATTTATTTTTTTTAATTGATTATGCTGTTACAGTTGTTCTATTCCCCCCTTCATTCCCCTCCACCCTGCCCCCTCATCCCCACCATTACCCCCCTTTAGTTTATGTCCATGTGTCTCAAGTCCTTTAGGTTCTATATTTCCCATGCTATTCTTGCCCCCCCCATCTATTTTCTATCTACTGTCTATGCTACTTATTTTCTGTACCTTCTCCCCCCATCTCCTCCTCCCACTCCCCTGTTGCTAACCCTCCTTGAGATCTTCATTTCTATGTTTCCACTCCTGATCTAGCTGTTCTTTTAGTTTGCTTTCGTTTTAGGTGTGGTTGTTAATAACTGTGAGCTTGTTGTTCTTTCACTATTCATGTTTCTTTAACTTCTTTTTCTTAGATAAGTCCCTTTAACATTTCATATAATAAGGGCTTGGTGATGATGAACTCCTTGAATTTGATCTTATCTGAGAAGCACCTTATCTGTCCTTCCATTCTAAATGAAAGTTTTGCTGGATAGAGCAATCTTGGTTGTAGGTCTCTGGATTTCATGACTTGGAATATTTCTTTCCAGCCCCTTCTTGCCTGTAAGGTCTCTTTTGAGAAATCTGCTGACAGTCTGATGGGGACTCCTTTGTAGGTGATTGTCCCCTTAGCTCTTGCTGCTTCTAGGATTCTCTCCTTCATTTTAATTTTGGCTAATGTAATTATGATATGCCTTGGTGTGTTTCTTCTTGAGTCCAACTTTTTTGGTACTCTCTGAGCTTCTTGGATTTCTTGGAAGTCTATTTCCTTTGCCAGATTGGGGAAATTTTCTTTTATTATTTGTTCAAATAATTTTTCCACTGGTGGTTGTGTCTTTCCCCCTTCTGGTACCCCTATAATTCGGATATTGGAGCGTTTAAAGATGTCCTGGAGGTTCCTAAAACTCTCCTCATTTCTTTGAATTCTTGCTCCTTGACTCTTTTCTGTTTGGCCATTATTTGGTTTCTTCTGGTCCACTCCATTGATTTGAGTCCTAGTTTCCTTTTCATCTCTATGGGTTTCCTGTGGAATTCCATTCATTTCCCTTAGTTTAGCCTTCATATGTTTCTCTAATTTGTGGCTATAATCAACCAGATCTGTGAGAATCCTGATGACCAGTGTTTTAAACTGTGCGTCTGAGAGTTTTGCTATTTCTTCGTCGCTTAGATTTATCTCTGGGGCTTTGAGGTCTTCCTGCGACATTTTTGGTCTGTTCTGGCCCTTTAAATGTGAGAAGCGGCGCCTTGGTTGTGACGCTGTATGTGGGGGCGTGGTCAGAGCAGGGAAATGGCAGCGCCCTCTACTGCCGCACGCCACGGCGACCACCGGCCCGGTCCAACCGCCCACTCCCTCGCCTGTCCGCTCGCCCGCAGACAGGCAACTGCAGTCAACACGCAGCACCGCCTCCCCACTGTCTCCTCAGCAGTCGCTCACCCGGTGGGTTGCTCGGTCACTCGCTAGGTCCAATGCTGCATTTGGAACCTGTGCGTCTGGATTCGCGCATCTGGATTCTGCGCCTGGGTCTGTCCCACCGGAGTCCTCCTGTGCAACCCCTCAGGAGACGCCGGTTTCGCCCCTTACCGGTCGGGCTGAAGAATTTGTTGTTAACGGACTTCCGAAAAGTTCAATTTTCCGTGTTCTGGTTGTGTTTTCTGATGCTAATATTTAGTTGTCCCTAAACTTGGTTGTGTGAGAAGGCACGGCACATCCACCTATACCTCCATCTTGGCGGAAGTCCCCACTTTAAATTTTTAAAGGGTATTCCATATTTTTTTCTATAGTGGCTATACCAGACTGTGTTCCCACTAACAGTGTACTAGGGTTCCCTTTTCTCCACATCCTTGCCAACACTTGTTGTTTGTTGATTTATTGATGGTAGCCATTCTGACAGATGTAAGATGATATCTCATTGAAGTTTTAATTTGCATCTCTCTGATGGCTAGTGATGTTAGCATTTTTTCATATGTCTACTTGTTATCTGTATGTCCTCTTGGATAAGTGTCTATTCAGGTATTTTGACCATTTCTTAATCGGGTTGTTTGTCTTCCTGGCATTGAATTGCGTAAATACTTTTTTAATATTATGGTTTACCTATTCGTGTTCTTAATGTTTTACATAGTGATAAAACTATTTTTGTATGTAGCCTTCTAAAAAATTTAGAAATTTAGTTTCTGTATTTAGGTCTATGGTCCATCACAAATAATTTTTGTGTATGACATGAGAAAGGGTATCTGTACTTTTTGTTTCCATATGGATATTCAGTTATCCCAGTATCATTTGTTGAAAAGACTGTTCTTTGTTCATTAAATTGTTTTGGCACCTTTATTGAAAGTTAGTTTTCATTATTAATATGGATATAGCCTTGGCTGGTGTGGTTCAGTGGATTGAGTGCCAGCCTACAAACAGAAGGGTCATGGGTTCAATTGCCAGTCAGAGCACATGCCTGGGTTGCAGGTCAGGTCCCCTAGTAGGGGGCGTGTGAGAGGCAATCACACATTGAGGTTTCTCTTCCTCTCTTTCTCCCTCCCTTCCCCTCTCCAAAAATAACTAAATAAAATCTTAAATAAAAACATGGATTTACTTGGACCCTCTATTTCATTCCACTGATCTTTTTGTCTCTCTTTATGACAATGCCATGCTGTCTTAGCTAATATAACTTACAGTAAGTCTTGAAGGCAGGCAGTACAAGCCTTCCAGCTTAATTTTTCAAGATTGTTTTGAAAATTCGAGGTCGATTGCATATTTCTATACATTTTAGTATAAGCTTAAAAATATTGAGGTTTTTAAGCTACAAATATGTCTCTTTGTTTGAGCAGTGTTCATGGTTTTAGAAATGGAGTTTTAGCTTGACTTTTAAAAATGCGTTCCTATGTACTTTTATAAATATTTGCATACAATTATAAAAGAAATTCAAATATTTTAATTATTTGCTCTAGGATACAGACATATAATTGATTTTTGTATGTTGATCTCAGGTTTTTTGAACCTCACTTATTAGTTTGAGAAGCTTTTTAAAATTGTTATTGTTGTTAACTCTTTGGGGTTTTTTTTTCCCCTACAAAATGCTATCATGTTGTCTCTGCAGAGAGAAGATTTAAGTTATTGCATTCCCATCCACATTCATTTTATGTCTTTTTTCTTCTCTTATTATAATGTCCATGTCCTTCAATAATAATAACAGTTGAATAAAAATAGTAAGAGTAGGTAGCCATGTATAAATTCCAATCTTAGAGAGAACATTGGGTATAATGAAAGTTGTAGATTTTTCATTAATACTATTTATCAAAAATGATAAATGCTAAGAAAGGAAAATTTCCTGCTAAGAAATTTCTTTTTCTATATCATAAATGGGTTTTATATTTGGTCCTATCTTTTGCCTTTATGTATTGAAATAATGATATCCAACATGACAGGTTTTTCTCCTTTATTTTACACTATAATGGATTTCACTGATTGATTTTTAAATGTTAAAATAATCTTAAATTACTCAGATAAATACCACTTGGCCATGGTACATCATCATTTTTAGAAATCATTGCATTTGCTTTGCTAACATTTTGTTAAAATTTTTGCACTACATTTGTGAGGGCTAATGCTCTATAATTGTTTCTTAATGTTTTTTTAAACTTCTTCTATCTAGATTGTGCTGGCCTCATCAGATTAGTTTGGGATTATTTCCTCCTTCTCTATTATCTGAAATAATTTAAGATTGGTATTATTTTTCATTAAATGTTTCATGGAATTTATTAGTGAAATCTTGGTACAGAGAGTGGTTCTAGAGGAATAGGATGTTAAGGATGAGCTTTCTAAATTGGTTCTGGGGTTTCTGGGATTGGCTATCTAGTCTGATTAGATTTAAAGATGTTAATGACTCTATTTCCCATAATGAAAACAACACTGATAGTCCCTGATGTGATTTGGCAATAAACATGCACAAAATACAAACATTGGGTACTTCTAATCACCCACTTATAAGAAGCAAGTATCTGCTTAGCTGTGTATAGGATACTTTCAAACATATTGGCCAAACTAACAAGTATAATCAGATTGTTTAGTTGCTGCTAATGTTATTGGACAAAGTGGGGAAAGAAAGGAATGAATGAACTCGGGGATTCAAATTCCCAACTCAAGTGTTGCACAAATGACCTTAAAGATCCCTCCAGGAGACTCTTATCTCCTATAGCTGAAGGCTAAAACTGATGAAAATTAAACCAAAAATCTCATCCTGCAACTGGTTGCATTGATATACAAGGGTGTCTATTGCTAAAATGAGGGCATTGATTGGGAGGAAATGAGATCCTGAAAGTTGGAATGGGATGTATAGGAGACCCTGATGAAGCTGGAGACATTGAGCTCTAAATTCTGATGAGTTCATTTCCAGTGTAAACCGCCTCTCCACACTTAGTGGAAGTGGCCTCTCCGTGTGCTCCAAGGGGATTAACTCTGCATTACCTGAGAAAACAGTTGGAAAACTGTTTTCGAAGAGGCCATGCAAGCCAATGCTGATTTTTTCAGGATACACTCACTTATGCCACTTATTTGCTTCTACACCTAACTAGACTCGAGTCCCAGGAGACCTTGAAAGGTGAGAAAAAAGTGTCACCTATGAGAAGGTATATTACACTCCAAAAAACTACATCAATTTTCTAATTTATTTTTTTACAAAATGTTTGTATTAATCCTTAATTGTTTTCTTTTTTAAATTACAGTTTATTGATTATGCTAATACAGTTGTCCTAATGTTCCCCCTTTGCTCCTTTTCTACCCAACACCCCCTTCCCTCAGGTAACCCCCCACCATTGTTCATATCCATAGGTCATGTGTGTAAGTCCTTTGGATACTGCATTTTCTATACTGTACTTTATATCCATATGGCTATTCTGTAACTACCTATTTGTCATTCTTAATCCCCTCACCTCTTCACCCATTCCCCCACAACCCCCTCCCATCTGGCAATTATCAAAACACTCTTTTTATCCATGATTCTGTCTCTGTTATTCTTATTTGCTTGGTTTAATTTTTAGATTCAAATATTAATATATCTGTATTTTTGCTATTTTATTGTTCATAGTTCTCATCTTCTTTTTCTTAAATAAGTCCCTGTAACATTTCATATAAAAGTGGTTTGGTAATTGTGAACTCTAGTTTTTTCTTGTGTTAATCTGCCCTTCAATTCTAAGTGATATCATATCTTTACTGGGTACAACAATCTTGGCTGTAGGTCCCTGCTTTTCATGATGTTGAGTATTTCTTGCCAATCCCTTCTAGCCTGCAAAGTTTCATTTGAGAATACAGCTGACAGTTATATGGGAACTCTCTTGTAGGTAACTGACTTCTTTTCCCTTGCTGCTTTTGAGATTCTCTATCTTTAATCTTTGGCCTGTTAATCATGATGTTGTCTTGGAGGGGGCCTCTTTGCATACATCTTATTTGGGACTCTCTGTGTCTCCTGGGCTTGCATGTCTATTTCCTTCATCAAATTAGAAAAGTTTTCTTCATTTTTTCAAATACGTTTCCCATATCTTGCTCTTTCTCTTCTCCCTCTGGCATCCCTATGATCTGAATGTTGGGCTGCTCGAAGTTGTCCCAGAGGCTGCTTACTCTCCTCATTTTTTCGATTCTTATTTCTTCTTCTTCTGATTTTTTTTCCTTTTTTGCTTCCTTATGTTCCAAATCATTGATTTGATTCTCAGCTTCATCCACTCTACTGTTGTTTCCCTGTAAATTGTTCTTTATTTCAGTTAGTGTATCCCTCATGTCTGATTGAATCTTTTTTATACCACTGAGGTCCTCACTAAGTTCCTCGAGCATCCTTATAAACAGTGTTTTGAACTTTGCATCTGTAGATTGCTTATCTCCATTTTATTTTGCCATTTTTATGCAGTTTTAACCTGTTCTTTCATGTGGGCCATGTTTCTTTGTCTCCACATTTTAACAGCCTCCTTGTGTTTGTTTCTATGTATTACATAGAGCTGTTTTGACTTCCTGTCTTGGTAGTGTGGTCTAATGTAGTAGGTGTCCTGTAGAGTCCAGTGGCACAGCCTTCTCTATCACCCAAGTTGGGTATGCAAGGTGTACCCTTTGTCTGGGCTGAGTAGATCCTCCTCTTGTAGTTGAGCCTTTGTTGCTGTTGGCAGATCAATGGAAGGGATTTATCCAGGCCAGTCAGCTGCAAGGACTGGCTATGACCACTGACCACCAACCTCCACCCTCCATGGAGGATCAGCTATGCAAGGGCAGGGTGGTGAGGCTCCAACATGGTCTATAGATGTCTACTGGGTGTGCTGGCCCTGAGGTTTCCTAGGTGGTGCAAGCCAAGGTTTGCCCCCACCTGTATTTTTTCCAGGGACACCTTGCCTGAATTATAAAGCAATCTGAGATAGGTATTACTTGTGCTGGGCTTGGAGATTTTCAGGCAAAGCTAAGCTATGAATCTAGTCTAGCTGCTGCTATTGTTGGGCCTAGGGCTCACTGAAGCCAGCTTTTGCTTGCTTGAGCAGATTTAGGAAGTTGTGCAGCATGAGCCAAGACCAGCCATGCATATGGAAAAGCAGCATTGGTGAGCCCAGACACTGGGTGGGGCAGAGTCTCTGGGGATCTCCAAGGTGGACAAACTGTGTTAGCCAGGTTGATGGAGTCTCAGATATGGCACCAGCTTGCTGGCTCTGTGAGGGGAGAGTTTAGAAAAGGGACAATGGCCTTTGCTTGCCTTGAGGCCAGACACTTCAGTTTCTCACGGTATACCACTGGTGCCTTTCAAGCTGCTACTCTGGTGCTGGAGTTCAGAGGAAATGAGTCTGAGTCGTTGAGTTCATGTGTGGGTTCTCTAAGAGGAACTGCTTGTGGCTATAGCAGTTTCTTCCACTGACTCAATCCCCTCTGATTTTTGCAGCCAAAAGTTATGGGGACTTATCTTCCTGGCACTGGAATCCTGAGCTGGGGAACCTGGTCTAGCGCTGGGACTCCTTGCTCCCAAGATACCCTCCCAAATTTTTATCCACTACATGTGGGTGAGGGACCAGCCTATTCCACATCTCTTCCCCTCTTAGCAATCTGGATGGATGTGGTGTTTTTAATTCCGTGGTTCCCAGACTTCCATTCAAATTCATTTATGACAGTTCTGAGTGATGGTTGTTCTATATTTTAGTTGTAATTTTGATGTGGTTGGGCAAAGAAGGGAGCCATGTCTGCCTATGCTACCATCTTGACTGGAAGTCAGTTTTCTAATTTAAACAGACACAGATTGGGGAACATGTGTGAAAATGGATACTAAGGAGGTGGTACAATAGCATAAGAAATATAATGTTGGATCAGGCTGAATTTATTGATACAGGCTCACTAAGAAGAGATTATGAATCTAATGTTGCATCCCAGGGAGTTAGAAGGCACTCTAACAGTCTGTTTGGCTGTCTGACACATGAACTAAAAGGCAGCCACAGTGAGTAAGTTAGAAATGCCAGACCTGCCTTGTTCTAATTCAGGGATAGAGATGGAAAGACATAGGGAGAATAGAATACTAAAATGGATTTGTCATTGGAGACCTACACATCTACCCTGGGAGGGTCCAAAAGATACACCTTTTACCATGACTATGAGAAATAAATCTGTGAGGGAAATCTCAGCATCCTTGAAGAATTAGTTCTATGACTGCTCCTCTCTGTAGACCAACCTTAGGGCAGTTACTGCACTGGAAAACCTAAATGCAATGGGAAAAATTGGATCCTGAGGGCCAAGGGAAAATTGGTGGCCCTCAAACACCAAAGGCAAGGTGAATGTGCTTACCATAATGGACAAAGCAGCAATCAGGATAGATTGACTCATGCAGACTTACTGGGTTGGGTGATCATAGTGTTCCTAGAAGTGAAATAGATAAGAGGCCTACTAAATTTTTACTTGACCTGTGTAATACAAAAGTTCTAGATCAAGTGAGCAAAAGTTTAATATGAAACATGAAAAGAAATGGTCATGGCTCCTGCATCAGTTTTCAGATTTAAGTCACTTTGTAGACCCAGTACCCCTTGAAGGAAGGAGAGGGCAGCTTCCCTTAAATAAAAACCCAGGTACACTTTTAAAAATATATATTATTCATCTTTGTCCCAGACTTCCCCCAAAAAATGTATAGGCTCTTATCAGGGTAACTGTACATTGGAGAAAGGGAAATACTCAGTTCTTTTGGGGACAACTGGACACCACCTCCGAAGTGACGTTAATTCCAGGAGAATCAAAATATCACTGTAATCTACCAGCAGAGTAAGGGCTTTATAGAGGTCAGGTGATCAATGGAATTTAGCTAAGGTCCATATCACAATGTTCCCAGTGGGTTTTTGAACCCATCCTGAAATTATTTTCCCAGTTCGAAAATGCATAGTTGGAATAGACACGCTCATCAATTGGCAAAATCTCCACATTAGTTCCCTAACCACTGAAGTGATTGCTATTAGGTGAGAGAATCCACATGGAAACCACTAGAACTGCCTCTACCTTAAAAAAAAGTAAACCAAAAGCAATACTTTAATCCAAGAAGGATTTCAGAGATTAGTAGTATCATTAGTACAGGGCTGGTGATTCCCATCACATTCTCATTCAATTTGCCTATTTGGCCTGTACAGAAGACAGATGCTTTCTGGAAAATAACTGTAAATTATTGTAAGCTTAACTAGAAGGTGACTCTAATTGCAGCTGCTGCACCAGATGTAGTTTTATTTTTCATTTTTTAACAAATTTATACATCACCTGGTACCTGATATGCAGTTAATGATTTGGCAAATGCTTTTTTCCTTCATACCTATAAATAAGAACACCAAAAACAGTTTGTTTTCAGTAAGTCCAGAACATTCACTGTTCTACCTTGAGGGTATATCAAGTCTCCAGCTCTATGCTATGATTTAGTTCACAAGGATCGTGACTGCCTTTCCCTTCCACAACGTATTACACTGGCCCAAAGCATTGATATCATTTTGCTGATTTGACTTAGTGAGTAGGAAGTAGCCATGACTTTAGACTTATTGGTAAGTTATTTGCATTTTAGAGGGTGGAATACAACTCAAGAGTAATTCAAGGACCTTATTCCTCAGTAGAATTTCTTGGTAGGGCATGTCAAGATATCACTTCTAAGATAAATAGTAACTTGTTTAATACAACCCCTCCTATAACCACAAAAGTAAATAAATAAAAGCACAATGCCTAGTGAGCCCCTTTGGATTTTAGAAGGTACACATTTCTTATTTGAGTCTTACTCCAGCCCCCAAAAATGAGTTACTGCTAGTTCTGAGAGGAGCCCTGATCAAGAGAAAGCTGTGCAACAGATCCAGCCTGTCATGCAAGCTGATCTGCTGACTGAGACATACGATCTGGCAGATCCAAAGGGACTTCAAGTATCAATGGCAGATACAGGTGTTCTTTGGAGCTTTTAGCAGGACTCTAGCAGTGAATTGCAATGTGGGCTCTTAAGATTTTGGAGGAAAATCCTGCCATCATCCTTTATGGATGACTACTCCCTTTTTAAGAAACAGTTCTTGGCCTGCTACTAGGCCATAGAAGAGATTAAACTCTTAAACATGGGCCACCAAATTATTATGCAACCTAAGCTTCCCCCCATAAACTAGATCTTATTTGACCCACCAAGCCATAAAATTCATGCAACATGTGCTCCATCATCAAATGGAGGCAGTAGTTACATCATCGGGACCCAGCAGGCCCTGAAAGCACAGGTAAGTTACATGAAGTGGCCAAAATCCGGTGGCCTCCACTCCTACTCCATTATTTTCTCTTTCTCCATTGGCACTTATGGCTCATGGGAAGTTCCCAATTATCAACTAACAGAAGAAGAGAAGACTTGGGCCTTGTGTACAAATGATTCTGCACAATTTCCAGGCACTGCTCCAAAGTGGAGAAGGTGTTAATGGATTTTCAATCGTAGCATGTAAAGTTGTATCGTGTTAAACAGAATTATGACCTTGTTACCATCTTCATTTGGAGATTAAATATGGCTTAAGGGAATGCAAAAGTGTGCCAACTTGACAATAGTTGGATCTGTGATGGTTAATTTTATATGCCAACTGGATTGGGACATGGCATGCCTCGATATTTGATCAAACAGTTTTCTGGGTATTTCTGTGAGGGTGTTTTTGGAGAAGCTTAATACTGAAATCTGTGGAATGGGTAAAGAAGATAGCCCTCCTCATTTTGAGTGGGCCCCATTCAATCAGTTGAGGGTTTGAGTCAAGGAAAGAGACTGACCCTCTACTAAATAAGAGGGAATTCTTCTGGCCTAACTGCCTTCACCCTGGTATAGTAGCTCTTTTCCTGCTTTTGGATTTTAAATAGAACACCAGCTTTTCCTGGGTCTTATCCTCCTGCCCTTCAGAAAGACACTACACCATCTACTCTCCTGGTTCTCAGGCCTTTGACCTGGACTGGAACTTAACCATTAGTTCTCCTGAGTTTCCAGCTTGACAATTTACACTGAAGACCTTGGGATTTACCAGCCTCCATAATAGCCTGCTATTTACAAGATATAAAGATAATCTTGTAAAATATGTATATATGCAGCCCTGGCCAAGTGGCTCAGTTGGTTGGAGCATCATCCCATACAGAGCAGAAAGGTTAAGGGTTCTATCCCCAGTCAGGGCACATACCTAGGTTGCAGGTTTGATCCCTGACAGGATGTGTATAGGAGGCAACAGATGTCTGTCTTTCACATTGATTCAATATTTCTCTCTGTCTCGTTCCTGTCCTCTCTCTCTAAAAGATAATAAAATAAAAATCAATAGATGTATCTTTGGGTGAGGAATACCTGTATATCTATCTATATCTATGTATGTATCTATCTAGATAAATCCATAGATATAGATAGATATATAGATGGATGCATAGATGCATGTAGATATTAGATAATCTATTAGATATAGATAGATACATAGATAGATATGGATAGAAACATAGATATAGATATACAGTTATTCCTTACCCAAAGATATGTCTATTGACATAGATAGATGATATAGATATAGATAGAGATAGAGATAGAGATAGAGATAGAGATAGAGATAGATGATATAGATAGTCTATCCTGGAAAGGTCCAGCCATTAACATAACGAGAATGGTTTGGGCAAGATCGATGTAACCTGGGAGCCAAGGAGATGTGACTAGAATGTGTATGTGTGAACAATGACAACTTCATAGTAGTCAGTGGGGGTGGTAAATGCTATCGAGTATGGGTACTGTGTGGCTGTTGCATTCAAAATAACCGAGTGAATAGAGCAACACATTTGCATTAAATTTTGCATTAAGCTTGAAAATTCCTGCATAGAAACTATTCAGATGATTCAGAAGACAGCAACTATGGGCTACTTTGATGGGCAGCTTCATCACAACAATGCTGTTACTCATGCATCACGTCTTGTGCAGAGTTTTTTTGGCAAAATATCAAGTCCCTTAGGTGACTCAGCCCCTCTACAGTCCAGATTTGGCACCCCGAGACTTCTGTCTTTTCCAAAAACTAAAACTGCCTTTGAAAGGGAAGGAATTTCAGACTGTTCATAAAATTCAGAAAAATATGATGGGGCAGCTGATGGCGATTGGAACTATGTGAGGTTCCAAGGTGCTTATTTTGAAGGGGAGTGAGGCATCATTGTACGTATCCATCCTGTTTCTTTGGAACCCTGAATACACAGTTTCAATGCATTATCAGGTTTAGACATTATTGCTTTTGATTTGTTAATATTATGTGAGGGGTTTTTGCACTATGTTTTTGAGGACTATTGCTCTATAATTTTCTTGGAATGTCTTTGAGTTTTCCTGTCAGATTTGTGCTGGCCTCATCAAGTGAGTTTGAAAATATTTTCCCCTTTCTGTTAGCTGAAAGAATTTGTTTGATATTGGTATTTTTCACTAACTGTTTGATAGAATCTAAACTTGGTGTTTTCTTTAGGGGATTTTTAAACAGCAAATATATTTTCTTTGATGGGTATAAATCTACTGAGATTTATATCTGATCTTATGTTCTTTTTCTAGAGAATTGTACTGTACAAAGAACTTTTCCATCATACAAGTTGTCAAATTTATTGGAATAAAATTGTTCATAATATTCCCTTATTGTTCTATAAATTTCTTAGTATATGCAGATATTTTCTCTTTCATTGCTGAGTAGGTAATTTAGGTTTTTCTTTTCTTTATACAATCAGTTTTGACAAATGTTTACCAACTTTAATATATTCAAAGAACTATTTTTTGTTTTGTTACCTTTCTTTATTTCTGTTTTCCATTTTTATTGCTACCTGTCTTCATCTTTATTTTTTCTTTTACTTATTTTAAATTCAACTTGCTTGCTTTGTTAAAGTGAAAACTTTGATAATATATCTCAACCTTTTAAATATTTTCAATGTATTTGAGGCAAAATACAACAAAAATAATTCTAAATATTTTTATGTACATCAAACATGTTAATATTTTATTTATTATCATCTAGTTCAGAATATTTTATCTTTTTCTTACAATTCCTTCTTTAACTCATGTACTGTATAGCACTCATGTACTGTACTTAAAGTGTACTGTTTAATTTTCAAATATTTAGTGATTCATGATTTAGTTTTATTATGGTGAAAAAACAGTTTTTCTATGATGTCAGTCTTTGAAATTTAATACTTGTTCATATCCAAGATTTGCCTGTCGTGTGAAACATTTCAACATGCACTCGAAAAGAGTACATTCCCAGACCCAATTTCACCATGGGGCCAGTGCTTACCCCACACCAACAATTCTCCCGCAGCAGCAGGATGTCCAAGAATTAATCTCACTTCTACCTGGAGAAAGCATCAGCTTCCACAAGTGAAGGTCTCAGCCTTTTGAAGTCATTCCTTAGAAGCAAAACCTCATATCCTTTATTGTTAGTGTAAAGGCTAACAATTCAAGAATCACAGTGGTTACCAGTGTTAAACAAAATATGTTTAGGAAGTGTTTAACATGAATAACATATAAGTGAGAAGAATATATGGTACTTGTTTTTCACTGACTTGTTTATTTCACTTAGCATAATAATCTTCAGGTCCACCCATGCTGTCACAGAAAGTAAGAGTTCATCTTTTTTATGGCCATGTAGTATACCATTGTGTAAATGTACCACAGCTTTTTTATCCACTCATCTACTGATTGGCATTTAGGCTGTTTCCAGATCTTGGCTATTGTAAATAATACTGCTTATAAACATAGTACACATGTATTCTTTTGAATTGTTGTTTCAGCATTCTTAGGATATATTTCCAGAAGTGGAATCACTGACTCAAAAGGCAGTTTCATTTTTAATTTTCTGAAGCAACTCCATGCTGTTTCTCCCAGTGGCTGCACCAGTCTGCATTCCCACCAACATGCACTAGGGTTCCCTTTTTTCAACATCCTCAGCAGCACTTGTTTATCGATTTATTGATGATAGACATTCTGGCAGGTGTGAGGTGATATCTCATTGTGATTTTAATTTACATCTTTCTGATGAATAGTGATGTTGGGCATTTTTTCATAAAGGTATAGATACATGGAACAGATGACAGCTGTTGGAGGGAAGGGGTCAGGGAGGCTAGACGAAAGGAGGTAAAGGGATTAGTCACCTCCTTTGGACACCTTTGAATGGCCCATGGACACAGACAATGATATGGGCATTGCCTGAGGAAGCAGAGCTGCTGGGTGGAGGTGGACAAAGCGGAGAAAAGTGGAGACAGTTGCCATAGCATAAACAATAAAATATCATTCAAAGAAAAATACAGAAGAATCACAATCACAAACAGAAGAAATTGTATTGATTATGGGCAATGTATAAAATCCTGCCAAACACCTGTTATTCCCCACCCTCTATTTCCCAGGTGTAGGGAGTTAAAAGAATCAAGGTCATATAAAATTCAAGTCTGCTATTGTAACTGACAGGCACGACCTATTTCACAGCTCTAAGTCCCCCGGTATGTGAAAAAAATGACATAAAAAGAATTGGAACCATCAGTTTCCTCTTTGTACTGAGGGCCTAAAGGGAAAAAATAGATAAACTGCTGCAGTTGAGATTGAGATCAGCTATATAAGAAAATATTTCTCAATGTTGAAAGGGATTAAACTCCTCAATGGGTAACCAGTGGCAGTGTCTGACAGAATGTTTATGTAAGTGTGTGTGTGTGTGTGTGTGTGAACATGTGACTGGCTTATCTCTTCTGTGTTTAAAAATGATAGCATATATTTTATATTTTGTGAATTTTTTAATCAAGGCATTGTCATAAAGAGTGGTGACAAACATTTTAAAGCTATTATTTAAAAATAGGCCATACTTCCCAGGATCCATTGGGACACCCAGCATAATAATATGGCAAAATCACAAATCTTAGCTGTTTGAGACTTTGGTTCCATTCTAAAAAAAAGGATTAAGTTCAACTAAGATTTGAGATCCTTCTCTCATTACCCCAAGCAGAGCACTTACTAGTCATATAATTAGTATTTAGTAAATTATCAAATGCCAAAATGTTCTAAAATTGTTTAAGCCCAAGCACTGAAAATTAAAGACTGGGGATCAGGAGAACTTGCCTCAAGACCCAATTCTGCCATAGAAAGGCAGGGCTATTAAAAGGTTATTCACTGTGTTGTCACTACTCTGAGTCACAGGTGGATGGGCCAAATGGTGGCAATGGCCATGGGATGCCAGTGTCCAGTAGCTCCCATGACAATAAGACTGAATGCTGCTCAGGCGGTCTGTGAAAATCACTCTTTTTTGCTACACATTTCCTATTAGCTTTCAGTCTTTTTACTAATAACCAGGGTTAAATTACTTACAGAAATAGGGTCTGGGTCTGTGACTTTGACCAATTTTAAGACGTGTGTCCTAAGTGCTAATTGAGACATACTTTTCCCTCAATATAAATTTCTGAGTTAATTAGAAGGGCAATGTCTAAACTGAAGCTAGTGAACATCTGTACTTTTGCTCTGAGGCACTGTATTAGGCACTGTATTAATTGCCATACCAGAATTCCACAGACTGGGTTGCTTAACCAACTGAATCCTATTTTTTTCACAGTGCTGGAGGCTGGAAGTCCAAGATGAAGGTGTTGGGAGAGTTGTCTTCTTCTGACAACGCCACTCTCTTTGACTTGCAGGCGTCCACTCACTTGCTGCCTCTTCATTTGGACAACCCTCTGTGCAGGTACAGGTGCCTCCATGTCTGTCTTTCTGTTCATATTTTCTCACTCTATAAGGATAGCAGTCAAATTGAATTGGAGCCCACCCCAGGCCTCAGTTTAACTTTTTCCCATCTTTAAAGGCCCTATTGCCAACTACAGTCACTTTGTTAGGTAACGAAGGTTGGGACTTCACATATGAATGGGGGCAGGGGCTCACACAGGATCCAGTCCAACAGAGGTGCCAAGTCTATCACTAGCCATTTGGGTACAATAGAAGCATAACTAAAAATCTTGCAAATAAAAAAGCTCTTATCCAATTGAAACCATTAAGAAACTACACAATAAAATGTATACTCATCACTTACCTGTCCTGCTATATCTTTGGAATCTTCTTTGCCCTTTATTGCCAAAGGAATAATCTCTAAGCCAATTTTACATGTTGGAATGAATGCATGAATTCATAGATTACCTACATGATGTAATGTTAACAGCTTTTCAAAATTAAATTGAAAAAATAATGTGGGAAAATGAAAACAAAATAATATTAAGTAAATAAGTATGAAACAAATTATTTACATATGATAGTCCCATTAATCACCTTTTAAAGTTTATATAAGGATCAAATTATTGAATATGTGTAAAGGACTCAGAAGATTTTTTAGCATTCAGTAACTATTCAACACATGATAACCTTTATTCTTGTATTATCATGTAAAATAAGAATTTAAGATTTTAAAATTTTTGAAGAATTTTTTTACTTCACCTGTTTCTCTCTCTCTGTATTACAGCGCCTGACCTTCTGCTGTCATTCACACTCCAGATTCTCCAGCGTCACCTCTTTTGTATTCAACGTCTCTGTTGAGGCAAGAGTGTCACAGGTGAGCCTGATATTTTAAGTCTAGCCTACCTATCAGATTTGAAAATTTCCTTAGAGGTTGTTTTGTGATTGATTTTGAGAGTAATACTTTTCTTCACAGGCTCTATTTAACTAGTCTGTCAAAAACACACGCAATACAAAGAGCTTGAATTACACAATTGTTTGGGGAAGGCTCCTGCAGCCTGCACTGTCATTAGTCAGGAGGAAGTGGTTCTTGTACTAATCAGGCCCCCAAAAGATGCTGACAAGGATAATTCTAATTCTCTCCCAATGCGTTCATATGAGTCTGGATTGTTTCATATTAAAATAAGAGAGAAAAAGGCTTAGGGACAGAATACACATTTTGATAGAAGCTATAATCCTGCGTGAGAGGTTATCTGAAGAATTTCACCAGAAATGAAATTATAGCACTCAGTCTACTGATACAGCCATTGAGGGAACAAATCTAGCCTATCATTCTTTGCAATAGAGGTTTGTAAGGACACATTTAGCCATGTGAAACTTCTGTCCATAAGTCCATGGGCTTTTGTTTTGCTCTGAACAGAACAAAGTGGTATTATTAACCTTTGGATAATCTGGCAACATAATCTTATGAAAATAAACAGCATCATAGTCACTGAATCCTTCCATCTATTAATATATAGTATTTAACATAAAGACAAGTCACAAACATAAAAAAGACATACAGCCTCATAAATAACCTTTGCAGTGTAGAGTGTGGATGATTAATAATAAATATTAGTATAGTAAATACAGTTTACTTGGCATCATCTTGACTCTGTAAGATGTGTGAGATTTAAACATTGTCGGGCATGTGTAACCTGCCTGAGTAATTCGTGGTCCCTCCCCCCACTAGAAAATTACCAGAGGCATGAGCAGGGTTGAGGTTTGCTCTAGTTAGAGCACTCCAGGGAGCAGAGCTCTGTCTCCTTGTTTAACTACAACTTCTTTCTAGTACATAGCCATCCCTGGATCTCACAGGGAGAATATAAAATCCCCAATTTAATTTAGAGGCATATTTAGACCCAGAAGATAGCCAATTAATGCATCTCAACTTATTCAGAAAGCCTGAGTACAAGCAAGTAGCCCCCAAGGCCCCAGATAATATTGCTATTTGCATCTTCATCCAGGAGAAAAAAAGCTGGAAATAGTCCTTATTCCATAAGTGTTTTGGGCCACTGATTTTTATCACCTAGGTAAGAGTCATTTTCAATTAACATATCCAACCATAGCCTCTTAGAGCTATGCAGATCCACAGAGAAAATCTAATCTAATGCTCTCATTTTACAGATGAGCAGACTGAGGCCTGTGGAAGTTTAGGGACTTGTCTTAGGGCACAGGCTTGTTAATAGCGCAGCTGGGGTATTAATCAAATGTACTATTTCTAAAAGGCTTAATGGTGCTTGAAAAAGAATGGATTCTCTTAAACAGCATGCACACTTCCTTTCCAGTGTTATTTACACTATTGTTTGTAGAAAGTACAAAATTTATTTGAACCCAATTCCCACTTGAAATAAATGAAAATTAAAACATATTTTTGTTTAGAATTTGATGATGCTTTAAACAAAGCAGAGCTTAAAAAAATTCATCTCATGTTCACCTATGGGAGCAGGAAAGATGAGAGTAGGGAGAAAGATGCCTGCCAAGTTCATGGATAAAGTATTGTTGGGCCCTGAGTGTCTTTCCCTCAAAGGCAGAGAGAGCCCCTTTATCATTTTGAAGAGTATTGCTGTTACTTGACTTCTTGAATTTGGGGGTAACTTCTCTCTCTGTGACAATTTGGGAAACCGTGCTGGCCCCCAGCATCCCAATCAGTTCTTGTTTGTACTCCTGGTTAGGTTAGAAAAAGGAGGAAGCAGCTGTGTAGGGAGAAGTGGTGTCTTAGCTATTACCATTTAATAATAACTATGGTATATGGTGAAAATTCTCAATCGGTGTTACAACACACTGGCCTGCTGCAAGGATTTTTAAAACAGGTAATACTTCACTATTTAGGCAGGGGCACTGACCTCTTTATAAGGTTGTTATCATTTTTTTCATTTGACAATCTAAGGAAAAAGAGGTCAGTGCCCCTGACTAAATAGTCAGGTATTGCATTTTTAAAACTTCTTGCCGCACACCAGTGTGCCATACAATACCAGTGGAAAAGTGCAGGTATCTGGAGCCATAGCAGTGAAATACTTAGGCAAAATTAAATATATGTACATATATATTTACTATTATATACATGTGTATATGTATATATGTGTGTGTGCATCTGTGTGTGTGTGTAGTAAACATCAGCATCTCTGACACAGAGCAGGATTATAAATTAGTTCAGCCAGTAATCTGATTACCGGATTCATGCCAGTAATGAGACTAACAGGATATTCTGCAAATTTAGAAGGTGTCAATGAAGTGGATACCTTGTGGAGAAGCAATGTACTGCAGAGTAATAGAGGTCTCAGCTTCTCTGCACCAACCGTAATTGAATTAGAAATTTCATTTGAGAAGGGAGGGTTAGAGTCGTGGTCACATTTTGTCTCGAGTAAGCATGGAACCTGGGCTATCGGGCAGGATTTCACTAGCATGGTTCCCATTGTCTACTGTCCCTTGAGCACACACTGCCACAAGCCAGAGGGAGAGTAGCTTATCTGTGGTGAGAGGTCAGCATTTCGAAGGGCATGGGTCCTTGTACAGGAGGTGAGAAATTACTGCAGCTGCTCCCTTGCATTGCTTTCTCTGCTATAAATGAGGCTTCTCATTAATGAATCATGCATACAGACTGCTAGGGTCTCAGCTTTAATTGGCACTAATGGGAACATCTTATGGTTCCAGGGAGAGCTCTGGGAGCCATTTTCAGTCTGATTTGATTTGGAAAGGAGCTGGGACAATTTACATTTTCTATGAAATTCTAGGGCAGCCTTACACATCACATTTGCAATCCAAACCACAAATAGGTTGCAGAGTCTCTACAGAAAAGTCTACCAATTATTCCATGAGGGAAAGGAATATCAACAAATGTTTCATGAGATGTTCCTTTCTCTGTCAGGCATGGCACCTATGGAGAGAGTTTGAATCTACTTTTGACTGCAGTGTGCGTGCTAAGGTTTAATGTAGTATATGTAATCTGTTTTATTCCTTTGAGATTGTTCAGCAGAAATTCAAAGTACGTTAGCCATGAGGAAATTTTGACCAATAAATTTTGTTTAAAAATGTGTCCTCCCTTAATAATGAACTGTTATTCCAACGATATAGGCTAATGCAAAAGTTCAATCTGAGTTGCTTGGAATGTTTGGCCCCTTAAGTGGAACTGATGTATATCATTCCTTTTCTCCCTCTAAAGAAAGAGATTCTTGTAATTGTTGTGACGTACATTCGGCACTGAGGAATGGATGTGTGGTCATAGTGTTGGTATGGTTCTGACCTATCAGATCATGGAACAAATGAGTGAATCCCACCTCCCAGAACACCCTGAGCTCAGACTATACCTTAGAGTGAATTTTTAAAAGGCATGCATGCTTTCAGGTGGATGCAGCCTCAAAGGCACACCGCTTACAGGCCTGCTTGCTTCTTCAGTTGGGTGCTCCTGTGCAGTCCACACCTGTAACAGCTTTGGCACATAGCAGCTTTGGTGTTACCTTTGTGAATGTTAACACCTCTCTAACCGAACAATGATTTTGTAGCAGGGACCTGGAACAAGCCAGTTGATCTTATAAAGAAAAACGTAGGGCTCAGAGAAGATGTGGAGTAAGCCTGTGTAGGGATACAATAATAACATAGTTTTTAGCAGAGAATGTGATAGAAAGCTTAAAATTCAATTTCTGAAAATTGTTTTTGTTTTTTATCAATACAACCTTAGGATAACATTCTACATTTGATCCACTGTCAAAGTAAATATTTTCTGTAGAGCATGTAATTTATTGCTGGAAAATAGTGTAGGATTTAGTCCTTTGCCTTCATTTAAAGGACAAGAAGTCATGTGTACAGCTCAGGGAGGCATACTAGTTAATGATGGAGCCTGGACAAAAATTCAGGTCTCCTGACAAGAAGTCTAATTCACACTCCATCCCTGCCTGGCTAAATGCCACAAACACAAACCCATCTCTCAGGTTTAGTGGTACATTTGTGTTTTCATTTATTGGTATCTTTTTCCATTTCTTTCTTCAGTGTCTTATAACTTTCTGTGTACAAGCCACTTACATCCTTAGGTTAATTCCTAGGAATTTTGTTCTTTTTTAGTGGTTGTGAATGCAATTGTTTTCTTAATTTCTCCTTCTGTTAGTATGTTATTGGCATATAAAATTGCAACTGATTTCTTGATAATTAATTTTGTATCCTGCTACTTTACTGAATTCATTTATCAGTTCTAATAGTTTCTTAGTGGAATCTTTGAAGTTCTCTATGTACAGTATCATATCATCTGCAAATAAAGTGAGCCTTACTTCTTTTCCAATTTGGATGCCTTTTAATTCTTCTTCTTGTCTGCTGTGGCTAGGACTTCTAGTTCTATGTTAAATAAGTGAGATGAAAGCAGGCATCCCTGTCTTGTTCCTGATCTTAAGGGGAACGCTTGTAGTTTCTACCTGTTGAGCATAATGCTGGCAGTGGTTTGTCATATATGGCCTTTATTATGTTTAGGTGTGTTCCCTCTATTCCCACTTTGCTGAGAGTATTTACCATAAATGGGTGCTGGATTTTATCAAAAGCTTTTTCTGCATCTATAATATGATCATGTGGTTTCAGTCCTTCATTTTGTTTAGGTGGTGAATCACATTTATTGATTTGCAAATGTTGTATCAACCTTGCATTCCTGGAGTAAATCCCACTTGATCATGGTGTATGATCTTTTTGATGCATTGTTGTATTTGCTTTGATAATATTTTGTTGAGGATTTTAGCATCCATGTTCATCAGGAATATTGTCCTATAATTTTATTTGTTTGTAGTATCTTTATATGGATTTTTAATTAGAATAAAGGTGGCCTCATAAAATGAGTTTGGGTGCCTTCCTCCTCTAGAATTTTATGAAATATTTTTAGAAGGAGAGGTGTTAGTTCTTCTTGAAATTTTTTATTTTAAACTTTATTTCATTTACTACTGCTCTGATTTTTATTATTTCCTTCTTTCTACTCACTTTGAGTTTCATTTGTTGTTCTTTTTCAAGTTCCTTTAAATGGGAAGTAAGATTGTTTATCTAAATGTTTTCTCGTTTTTGAGATAGGCCTGTAAATGTTATGAATTTCCCTCTTGGGTTTGCTTTCCCAGTGTCTCACAAATTTTGTCCCAGTGTCTCCTCATTTTCATTTGTTTTGAGTTATATTTTGTATTTTTCCTTGATCTTGTTGTTGATCCATTCATTCTTTAATTACACGTTATTTAGCTTCCATGTCCTTTTGTGTTTTTCGGTGCTCTTGTTCTTGATTTCTGGTTCACAGCATTATGGTCAGAGAATATGCTTAATATGATTTCAATCTTCTTAAATTTATTGAGACTTGTTTTGTGTCCTAACATGTGGTCTATCCTAGAAAACATTCTATGTACACTTGAAAAGTATGTATATTCTGCTGCTTTGGGGTGAAATGCTCTGAATATATTAATTAAATCATTTTTATCTAGAGTGTCATTTAAGGCCATTATCTTCTTGTTGATTTTCTGCCCAGAAGATCTATACATTGCAGTTAGTGGGGTGTTAAAATCTCCAACTATGATTATATTTTTGTCAGTCTCTCCCTTTACGTCCATCAAGATTTGCATCGCATATTTAGGTGCTCCTGTGTTGGGTGAATAAATGTTCACTAGGGTTATATCCTATTGTTGGATCATCTCCTTTATCATTATTCTGTGTCCTTCTTTGTCTCTTACTATAGCCTTGATTTTTAAGTATTTTGTTGGATAGAAGTACTGCTACCCCAGCTTTTTTTTTTTCATTTGCATGAAATATCTTTTTCCAACCCTCTACTTTTAGTGTGTGTATATCTTTTGGTCTAAGATGAGTCTCTTGGAGGAAGCATATATATGAGTCTTGTCTTCTTATCCATTAAGTTACCTTTTGTATTTTGGTCACAGCATTTAAGCCATTTACATTGAAGGTATTTATTGATAGAGTTAGACTATTTTCCCATGTTTTGTTTTTCCTTTCTCTTCTTCTTCTTCTTAAAGCAAGCCTTTTAACATTTATTGCAGTACTGGACTGATATTGCAGTACTGGACTGAACTCCTTTAGTTTTTTCTTGTCTGGGAAGCTCCTTATGTCTGCTTTGATTTTAAATGATAGCTTTGCTGGGTAAAGGAGTCTTGGTTGCAGGTCCTTGCTCTTCTTCACCTTGAATATTTCACACCACTCCGTCCTGGACTGAAATGTCTCTGTTGAGTAATCAGGTACTGGTCTAATTGGTGCTTCCTTTTAGGTAACTACCTGCTTTTCTTTTAAAGCTTTCAGGATTGTCTCCTTATCTTTAAGGCTTGTCATTTTAATTATGATGTATCTTGGTGTAGGCCTTTTTGGACCCAACTTGTTTGAAACTTCTCTGGAATTGTGTGATTTTTTTTCCTTCACCAGATTAAGAAAGTTTTTGTTCATTATTTCCTCAAATAGGTTCTCAATCCTTTGTTCACTCTCTTCTCCTTCTGGTATTTCTAAGATGCTGATGTTATGTTTCATGTTGTTCAAAATATTTCTTAATCTCTCCTCATTTTTAAAAATTCTTTTTTTATTTCTGCTGTTCTGCTTGGGTGTTTTTTTCTACTTTGTCTTCAAAAACACTGATTCCGTTCTATACTTTATCTAATCTACTGTTTATTCCTTCCAGCACATTCTTTATCTCAGATATTGCATCCTTCATTTCTGACTGGTCCTTTTTTAATGGTTTCTATGCCTTTTTTCATGCTGGGGCGTATCCTTATAATCATTACTCTAAGCCGTTTATCTAATAAATTGCTTGCCTGTATTTCATCTAGTTCCTGAGAATTCTATTGTTCTTTCACTTGGGGTCTGTTTCTTTGTCTTCCCATTTTGGCTGCTGCTTTGTATTTTCCTCCTTAGATGTTAAAGCAATCAGCCATTAAACTATCAGTTCTTAATAAAATCAAGATGTGATCAGTAGTCTGGTTTAAGGGCCACAGGATGGGGCAGAGAAATATCTGTGGGTGGGGCTATTGCTTTTCCTCAGGCTGATGCCACTTGGAGAGGAGTACTTTGCCTGAGAAAGATGACTTCTGCAGTATGGGGAATGACTCAGCATAGGGATCCTGGTGGATGTTCCTTAAGTTCTCTTCCCAGATCCACCAGCTCCAAACTCTCCTCAAGCATCTCTAGTACCCTGTGCCCTCCCTCTTCTGGAGCCCAAGGTAAGTGGCTGTGAACAAATTTTGCGCAGTAGCCCTTTAAGAAGTTCTCTGCATTTCCAGCTGTCTCTCCCTGACAGACAAAAACCCTGCTAATCTTCACAACTAAATGGTACCTGAGTTTCTTTCCAGCTCTGGCTGGGGAGCCAGCTTGGGGTTTAGACACCACACTTAGAGGGAGCCTTTTGGCTGCTGAAATATCCCTCCAGAACTTCAGCTGTTGCCTGTGAGAGCCAAGCCAGGCCTCTCGTGGCTCCCCTTTACTGCCTACCAGTCTTCTTGTGGTAAAGTGGTTTCTTCTGTCTGTCCATGGTCATAAGGCTTCTCTCCAACTACTGTTCAGTTAGTTATTCTGGATGATTTCTGTCTAATGTACTTGTAATTCCTTATTGGTCCTGGGAGGAGTTTTGTGTAGCTTCTACTTACTCCTCTGCCAACTTGGATCTCCTAATCTAGCCTTTTGAGGATAGTTGATACTCTTAGTTAACAATGGAAATTGCATTCCTCGTGGGTTAGAGTTGAATTAGCTGACTTCTTCCAACTCAGGATGTTGTTTTACTAGCATGGCTTATTCAGTTACTTTTCCTTTCTTTACTCTTATGTCCTTCTTGAGGGGCAATACTAAGACTTACCTATTATGGTACAAAAACAAGGCTAAAATAATATTTTCAGTCCACTACCCTGCTCCCATATCCAAATGTGTCCCCCTTTTACACACACAAACATTTGGTTACATATAACATTGTGCTGCTATATTGGATGTAACAGTGGAATTAGTCCACTATGGCTCCTTATTAATTAGACTGAAATCTATTAGATTAAGTTAAAATTTGATACAGCTTTAGTAAAGCTGTGCTTAAAATTACTGTACTGATGAAGGTCCCATACCTCTGAGAGCATCTTTTATATGTGACTGGACTGAATCATGGAATTCAGAGCAATTGCCAGACCAAAAAACCCTTCTGGGAAATCTTGCCTAGGCACATGTTTATGCAAAGATGGCCAAGCTTCCTGAAATGTAACTTTAAGAACCTGATCACAACTGGTTAGACTAAGGATTTTACTCAAAATAATGTATTTGTAGAACTTAACATTGGCCTAGCAGCCTCTAAGATGGCAAATAAGTTTTCTCTATATTTGATAGTAAATAAGTTCTTCTGTACAGAAGACAGTTAACACAATATACACAGGAAGAAGGTGGTAGGCAGATATTAGAGAAAAAACAAAACAGCGAAGCCACACAACTAACCTGTTTTCCTCAAACACTTTGTCTCTCAGTCAAGAAGGTAAAGTAGAAAATATTTGGGTTTTGGAGTGAGATAGATATGGATTTAATTCCTTTATATTGTCTTTGAGCCTCAACTTCTTTATTTTTAAAATGGAAACAGTAATACTTGCATCAGAGGGTCATTAAAAATATTAAGTGAAAGAAGTCAAGGGATTAAGAACTACAAATGGGTAGTTACAAAGTAGTCACAGGGATGTAAAGTACCGCATAGGAGATATAGTCAATAATATTGTAATGACTATGCATGGTGCCAGATAGATACTGGAAATATCAAGGGGAACACTTTGCAAAGTATATTATTATCTAACCCAGTGTTACACATCTGAAACCAATACAAAAATGATATTGAAAGTAAACTACAATTAAAAATAAAAATTCAAATATATATATGTGTATACATATACATACATATGTATGTATATATATATAAAATGATGGGTGTTTTTAAAGATAGGGCATAGTGTGTGTCACATAAGTAAATGACCAATACATAGTGATAAATATGGGGATAGTTCATAAATTTCTTGAAAGAACAAATTGAGGTACCATCTGCTTTGCTCCAGATACAGCATAAGCATCTATTTAAAATAAATGTTCCCTTTGTCCTATGTAGCTCCAGAAAGTGTGAAGACTTCCTTTAAATATCTAAGTAGATATAAATTTGTTGTTCTTCATTTGTTCCTGTACTCAGGAAACGTTTAGTGGGCATCTGCTATATGCCAGACTAGGGAAGAAAGATAAATTGGAAAGAGTTCCTGACAACTTGGAGAGTGTAGTATTGGTTTCAGAAAGACAGAAAAATAAATAAAATTTTAATGTGGTGAGTGCATTACAGGGTGTTCTGGTAGCATGTATAGTTATCTGAATCCTTGAAGATTTGAATAGATCAATAATAGCATATAATAGATCAATAGAAGCATAACTTCCCCCCCAGAAACCAATCAGAAGGTCACACAATGCCTAGAAACCAGCTACTATATTTGAGGTGTGTGAGAGAAGACCACAGTTTCTGTGAATATTAAGAAGAGAGGAAATATATCTGGCTAACAAAATGCAAAGATGCCCATGATCAAGAAAATGAAACATTTCCTCCAACACCATCTGGTATAAGAAAGGTCTGAGTTAATAGTAAAATAGCATCTTATACGTTGCTTCCATTCTGATGTTTCCTATATTTTGCCACTTTTTAGGTGAGACTAAAATGAGGACATTAGCTACATTCATCCATCCATTCATCCAAATCCTCACTCCCTGTAAAGCACACCATATGTGAAAGAAAAGCTTTAAAAATACATAATGTTTCTATTTTCATCTACTTACATAAATAAACACTATAAATTATGCCCAGCCACCAAGTAATATTATTGAGCATCTGTTTGAGGCATTTAAATGTCTAAAGGGGCTAAGGTTTAGCCAAGAAAGGAGAAAACCACAAGGAGCATTTGTGACAGTCTGTTATTCAAAGGGCAGCAAACTATTTATCATACCCTCTTAGAAATGAATAAGAGAAAAGAAGTATGCAGGTGTAAAAATTTCTTGACTAGAATGTTTACAATAATGCAGTTAAAGAGCTATTTCTAAATCTCTATTTTTGTAGATATTTTATACATGTATACATTTTAAAATTACAGAACAAGTATGCCCTAAACTTTATGACAAAGGCAAAAATTTGGGGAGGACAATTAGAAACCTATTTAAGAATATGTTACTTCAGAAACATATATTTTTAAAAATGATCTACAAACCCATTTTCCTCAATCAGCAAATATTCATTGAGTAAATAGCATGTTATCAGGCCAAGTTTCTTGAAGGATTACAACAAATCTAAATTCAGTCCCTGCACTGAAATAGTTTATACTTTGGTTGGGAGTCAAAATGAGTAGATAAAGCATGAACTGTACAATGCTAATCAAAATTATACCCCACATTGGTTGTATAATATAGGTGACGACATACTAGGTGTTCTGAAGATGACGGTCTTGGCTTAGATTGGAAGTCTTAGATTAGTCTAGGGGTGGAGAAACTTGAATCGATCCTTAAAAGATCAGATTTTATAAATAAATAAGGAAAGAAAGAACAAAAAAAAGAGGGACATTGTAAGAAAAGGCAGTGAAGCACAATCAATAGGGTATTTTCATGGAGTCAATAAAAATATAGTTCTAACCAGAGGGAAAAGAGTGTAACCAAGAGTAGTAGGAAATAAGTTCCAGCAGATAGAGTGGAGCACCCACCAAACTGTCTTCCATTCATGGCCAGGATAATGCCCCACACAGAGCTAGTCATGTCCCTTCTAGTCATTTGTAGTCCAACTAAACACTCTGTCCTCACCAATCTCATTACTTAGCTTCATTCCCCCAGAGCAGCGGACATCTCCAATCAGATAGTCCACATAAGATGACACTAGAATCAAAATCAATGCAATTTTATGATAATATTGTTATGGTCTTAAGGTAGTGTGGATGAGTTGTCTCCAATAGTACGCCCCTTCTTACCATTATTTGCTTCTCTCACTTTCCATTTCTTTTTATTGTGGTTGGAGCTCATTCATTTATTATCAGTTCAACAGAAAAGTTACTGAGCTTCTACTCTGCCTTGTGCTCTGGATTGAACACTGAGAATATGAAGATATATAAGACTTTTTACCCACAAGAAGGTTTTAGACTGGAGAGAGGTACAGAGAAGCCAACACACAACTCCAATAGAGTTTCATGCATGCTACGTGTTTCAGTACCTCACTCAGCACCCTGAGGAAGTCCTCTAAACTAAATACTAAACAGAACAATTAAGTGAAGGTAGGTAGGGAATGCAGTCTGCTTCAGTCAGAAAGAACAGGGTGTGAACTTGGTGTGAGAATGCATAGCATACATGCAAGGCCACAGGAAGTATGACCCTCGGTACAGCCAGATAAAGGTAAGAGCCAGAACAACCCTACAGTATCAACCCTATTTCCATAAGTCTTTGATAATCCCATTCAGTCATTCATTCACTGGGCACACACTGGTTCAGGAACTGTGCTCGAGACTAGACACAGAACTCCACACAAGGCCAAGAGTGGCCTCAAATGAGCTTTCAGTCCAGCTGATATGTAACAGCAGTAAACTGATAGTTTGTGAGGATTGTGATGGATGTGGAGGGGCACATGACTCATCCCAAATTCACCTGTGACATTCTACCTCTGATTTCCTTTACATCTCTTCAAAAGTCATTTTTTAAATTTTTATTTTCTTGAAGTGTGTGTGAGATTTGTTAAAATCTGTTGCTCTACTCTTTGATTCTTATTCCTTTTATTGTTTAAATAACACAAATTGGCAACTTTCCATTCATATTCAGAAATATGTCCTTTTATGTAAATTACATAGATGCATGTACTAAGGTTCATTTTATTCTTAAATTTGATGAGAAACCTATAATGGTTTTCTTCAGCCTAATTTTCATCTAAACCTTTTATTTTGTTAATAAAATAGAAAGCGAGAATTGGAAATTAATGTGAAAAAAAGATCATATAGCCATTATTTCCCTTCCATCTATATCCCTTTATTTAAGCCAAACTAAAATGTAGAAATAAAAATAAATATAACATTAAGAAATAAACTTAATAATAGAAAAATACAAGAATATAAAGAGTATATCTCTATAATTTAATTCAGCATTTGTTCAAGGAGGCAGGAATTTGTCAATAAGCAAGTTGTCATTAACAGTAAGTTTCTAGAGAAGGATAAAGAGCTGTCTGAAACAAATAAAGCAATAATAACACAACTGGGAAAAGGTAAATAGGATGCTGAAGCAAACAGTAGTAAGAAGGAATAAGATAGGGAAGAATAAATAATAGGAACACAGAGAAAGCAATGTTTTGGGATTGAATGTAACAATGAGGAGATTAAATTCAGAAAGAGAAAGGACGTGAGAAAGAATAAGCACAGTTTTTCTCCATCCAAGAGGAATTAACTATCAACTATAGGTCATAATGCTTTATAGACTACTGACCTTTGATCTCTGACCCTGTGATTTATTTCCTCTGAGCAGAGGTAAGCACCTCCTCCTTCTGAGAAAAATGAGGCAACATGACTGGGTGACTTCTCCCATCCATCAGGAGATCAAATGTGTCAGGGTCTCAATTTCTGACAGTCAAGCAGAAGCAGTTCATAACTGGCCAGAGCTGATCTCCCCAATTGCAAAACAAAAGTTCACTCACTGCAAAGGTAGAAGGGCTCTCTCATTTGTTAGTCTCTTCTACTTGGCGAGTAGAGGTGTCCATTTGTGAATGGGCACATTTCCACATACAGGCCATTAAACAGGTATTTCAAGAAGAGCACTGATAATTGGAGTACACACATACCCTCTCTGAGGTCATTCAAAGCAGCAAAGAGACAGATTGGAGTCAGTGAGGGGACCTGGGGTAAATTGTTCTTTTGTGAAGCCAAGACTGCAGTAGCCAGTGTTGGCTCTGGCTATCGGTTACAAAGGAGAGTGAGTCATCTCCCTTCAGAGAGCTGATTTGTTGAAAGGATACGAGAAGTTCCCAGGGATTTCATGCTGCTTTAAAGCAACCTGCATTTCAAATGGATGGGAAAGGGGATGGAGGAAGTGAGTTTTGTTGCTAGGTCTCCCAAAGACTTGCCAAAATTTTGCCTGCTTCTTTGTGAACCTGGTAACTGCTCCAGCTGGGCTTCCCATTACTCTAAATAGGAAAAGGATGAATATGCCCAGTCTTTTACAGCTTGAAAATGTGCCTTGGTGAGGGCAAACATGACCATGTTTGTTCTCCCTGGGGAACAAGTCAGGCATGAAGTCTCTTTTGTTCAAGCCAAGAAAAACCTCCTGTCATTCCCAGGTCCCAGAGGAAAGGCAACTTAATTGGGAACTGTGAACATGAATCCTACCTGGGAAAGGCTATGCCTTCTAAAATCCCCAGAAGTCGGGATCTGTCTGAAGCCCTGGCAGACATAGAAATGCGAGTGATTCCCAGGAGAGGCCTCCATCATTGTGTGTACAACTTGGTAGAGGGAACCTGATATGCAGGAGAGCACAGGGCTGACCCGGCAGTGTCTCTAGTCCTAATTAGTTCACACAAGTGCTATGAGCTGAAGGAGTGAGCCATGTCTTACATGCCATGTGGATATAAAAACTTAGCCATGATTAGTGTATCATTGTATGTTTCCTGATAAATATTTGTGAAGAAGAAAGCAGAGCAATGGATACCTTGTGTATTCTAGTATATATGTGTATGTCTATATATATGTGTGTGTGTGTGTATGTAGATAGATAGATAGATTTGTAACCATGTACAATGGGAGCTATAGTTGGTGTTGAAGTGGGTTTATAACAAAAATCATCCCTATCTCAAATCATTTTATAGGAAGAGAAAAAAAGAGCATTAAAGTCGTATGAGTATAATAAAGGGCAAGTAATGACAGGGTACTGAATCACATCATATGAGAGAAACAATGAGCACTGGGGGTTTAAAAATAGGAGAGATCATATTTTACCAAATGAAATCAGGGAAAGCTTTATGGTGGAGGCAACCTGTATGATTAAATTTGATGCACAGTAAGGCTTCCAGTATGGAAAAAAAGAAAAAGTGATAGAAAGAGGGCCTTGTACTAATAGAGGTGGTAAACAAAAGTGCCCAGGTAGTACAGGGCTTGCTGGTGGAATAGTATGGTTTGACTGAAACATCACATGCCTAAAAGAAAATATTAAGAAATAAGGATAACAGCCCTGGCTGGTGTAGCTCAGTGGATTGAGTGCGGGCCTGCGAACCAGACGATCGCGGTTCGATTCGCAGTCAGGGCACATTTGTGGGTTGCAGGCCAGTTCCCAGCAGGGGCCAGTTCCCAGCAAGGGGTGCACCAGAAGCAACCATACATTGATATTTCTCTCCCTCTCTCCTTCCCTTCCCCTCTAAAGGTAAATAAATAAAATTCTTTAAAAAAAAAAAGAAATAAGGATAACAAATAACTCAATTGGGATCATGTTAGTAAAGGCCTTAAATGTTAGGCTAAATATTTGGATTTTAATTAAGCAAAGAATAAGGAACCTGAAAATTTTGAACAAGGAAATGATATAATTAGATGTATACAAAAATTAATCTAATAATCAGATATATTATAAAGGAGATGGAAGACAGACATCCATGAGACCATCTATTTTACTCATGTAGTCAAAATGTAATAAATCCTGTACATTAGGATGGTGGAAGTAGAAATAGTAAAAGAGAGATATTGGAGAAACTTTGAAGAAGTAGAATCTATAGTCTCAACAACTCACTGATGTGGCCAGCAAGGGAGAGAGAAGAGTTGGAAATGATGCCAGGGTTTGGAGCCCTAGGGATTAGAATAATAGTGTTGCTATGGAGAGGAAAGAAAGTCTGCAGTTTGGGAAGAAGAGGAGCTCAGTTTGGGGTGTACTGAAGTGAAGGAATTACCTAAAAATGGGTTTTTAAAATGCTTGGTAGGCAGCAAAATCATAGGAAATAGGCCAGGGTTAACACATAGAGTTAGGAATCATTGATTTAGCAAATTGTTATGGAAACATCTACTGTATTCCGGGCACCATGTGAGGTACTGGGGCTACAGAGATAAAAAAGGTCAATGCTTCTGATATCACAGAGAGTTTAGGATCCCGTGAGGAATACAGACAGGTAAACCTATGAGACCCCTGCCAGGTAAGAACTGCTATGAAGAAAAGGAGGGAGGCACGGGATTTTATGCCCAGACTTTGGGGGTTAGGGCAAGATCCTAGCAGAAAGTGATTTCTAAGTGACAGGAGATCATGGGGACAGGTAATCAAGACAACCATTTCCAGGCAGTGTGAAGTCCAGCTTTAAGTAAGAACCAGGTACACTGGAGCAGAAAACACACAATGAAAAATAATAAGAAAGGAAGCTAGAAAGAGAAGATTAATCATTCTGAGCCTTGATGGTCACATTAAAGAGTTTGGACTCTGTTCAAAAGTCATAGGAAGCAGCTGATGGTTTTTAAACTGAGGAACTATCAGACTTTAATTTTATAGAAATCACTCAAGAGGGCAGCAGTGCAGAAATAGAGAAGAGAGGGAAAACAGGGCAGTGAGATACAGAGGACCTGTTCTTCAGTAACATCCCTGTGGACTGAGAAATGCGAATGCACTCAAAGGCATAGGCAGAAGAGTCAGTGATTGCTCTGATGGGGTGGAGGAGTGGGAGAGCAGAGGCAAGAGATACATCTAGTTTCTTCTTGGCCACCAGGTGGTTGATGTTACTATTTATTTTTTCACTAAGAAAAAATAAATAAATAAAGGAAGAGATCCAGTCTCCTGATGTTAAATTTGAGATTATATCTAAAGGATATAATCTTTATTTAAGATTTTGAGTGAGGAGGTGATATAATTAGATGTATACAGAAATTAAAGGCCATTTAAGGATAATGCCTAGTAGGCAGTTAAATATGTTTAATGTGTACAAGACAGTGTCAGTCTAGAGATATAAATTTGAAAGCCATTATCATATAAATGACAACTAGAAACTCAGAAAACAAGCTTACTACACACACTCCCAGGAAAGAAAAGAACAGGAAAAAGACCTAAAATAAATCCCTGAATAATAACAATATTTAAGGGGTAGGTGAAGGAAGACAAGATAATAATGAAGGCTGGTAAACTGTTACCAGAGAAGTAGGAGGAAAACCAGGAGTAGTCTGTGTCTTCAAATACAAGCGTGGAGGGGGTTGACTATATTAAAGGCTAAACAAAACACTTCCAAGATGTCAACTAAGACGTCATGATTATGGATGGATATCATGGAAAGGGATCATCGGTGTCTCATGCAAGAGCAGTTCTACTGGAAAGTGGGGACAGAGGTCAAAATGCAGTGGGTAGTTGACAACAGTTATAAAAGGTCAGAGAGCAGACTGATCCCTTCTGAACAAGGCAGTATTGGTCTGTTGGCTGTGTTGGAGAGTTGTGTGATGGGAACAGAGGTCAGACATCAAGGGCCGAGGAAGGAGCAAGTGGGTGGGGTGAGGAAGAGATGGAGGAAAGGGGTGGAGAACACTCATTATAAAACTGGTTAAGGATAACAAGGACAAAAACTAGCTGAAACATCAACTGGACATGGTTGCAGGCAACAAAGAAGTCAATAAAGGTGGTAAACTTGGAAGAACATTTACTTTCCAGGTAAATAACAACAACTTTGGTGAAAGAAATTCTCTTGGCATCTTAGTCTGTTTGCACTGCTGTAACAGAATGCCATGATCTGGATGAATTATGAAAAGCAGGAATGTATTTCTCACAGTTCAGAAGGCTGGAAAGGTGGGATCAGGGTGCCAGCACGGTCAGGTTCTAGTGAGGGCCCTCTTCCAGTTTGCTGGGGACATCTTCCCTCCGTACCCTCGTTCAGTGGAGAGCTGAGAGGGGAAGCCCAGCTCACGGGCGACTCCTTGTGAAGGTATTCATCCCATTCATCAAGGCTTCCCACTCACATGACCTCATCTAAGCTTAATCATCTTCCAAAGGTACCATCACTGTGGAAGAGAGGGTTTCAAATTAAAAATTTGGGGAGGATGCAAACATTCAGTGCATAATACTTAGTCATGGTTATGAGAAGGGGAGCCATAGGAGAGGCAAGCAGGGTTTAAGAGAAGCTGGGGAAGACTGAGAAGGGAAGGAGTAAGATCCGCGCAGTTCACATCAGCCTCTCACCCAGGTAAACAGCCCTTGCCTTCTCCTCAAGCTCCTCCTGCATTCTGGTTTTGGTTTCCACTGTTGTTTACTGACAGGCACTAAGTCAATGGAAACAATAACTGTTCACAAAATGTTTTAAACAGCCTAGTAGCAGAAGTAGCTCAACAGGCAGGACCATAAATAGGATCCGTGTTTTGAGATTCAGACCATCTCCCCAAAGTAGATAGGACAATAGATATAGTTTATGCACAGAACAACCAGAAAGACACGAAGCCCCAAGGTAGGCTCACAGGGTTAGTGGGGAACTTCAGTGTGGATATTTTAGTGGATAAGGAGGTGAAATACTTTGATTATTTTTTCTGAAAAGAGGGCACACAGTTTTTCTTCCTTCAAATATAAATAAGTATCTAATTAGTTCCAATGGTTTCTTTTCCTCTCAGGATTAGCTCCAGAGAAAAGAAGCAAGGCATCTTAGTCTTCAGAACTTTCCACATTTTCAATGCTCAGTAAATACTAGAAAGCAATCCAATATGTGAAAATAAAAAGCCAGAATAAATCTGCCTCTTTTCCTGAATGCTGAACCTTTAAGCACTCAGCAGGGAAGAAGTGGTTTTCCTAATACAGAGATAGAGAGCTGTTTGTTACAAAAAGGGGAAAAGTCCAATTAGGAAGTGCAGTTTGTGAGGCCCCTGCCTTGGCATGAACCACTTAGCAGTTGATAACATCAGCTCTAATGCCAAAGGTATGGATGCCTAATATTGTAGATTATAAGCCAATTTCTAGTCTGTTGGCTTTCTCACCACAGAAGATAGCTTCATATTCTGATTTCAGTGATAAATGTTACTGAATAACATTCAGGAGTAAGGCCCAGACTTCTTGTGCCTTAAATGCTTATGCAAAAATATCTAAAACTTGCCAAAGTGTTCAACTAAAAAATAAAACATTAAATCATACTAGTTGTTTCATAGCATGCAGAACAAAAATGTTCATTTGACTAAATGATCTACCTAAGTCTAAAACATAATTACTAGGTTCGGTAAGACCATTTCCAGTGCTATTCATGTCACTTGTTAAGGAAGGTGAAATAACATAATGAGTGCTTCTAGAGAAGGCGCCATCTCTGCTCTGAAGCCTTTGCTACTCTAATGTACATCTCCCCCAGAGTGCTCATGGTCCCAACGGCCAGCACCTCCCTTGCTTTTGTCAGAGCTGCCTTAAGGCTGCCTGATCCAGCTCTGCCTGTAGGCATTGAGAGCTATAGGCATCCTACTAATAATACGAAATGTTTATTGAGTGCTTACTATACTTGGACCCTGTATTAAGTACTTTATCTGAATTATTCCATTAAATTCTCACAGTAATTCTGCATGGTGTAAATGAAACTATTGACTTGATAATTTCTCTTCTATGAAGTTGCCATTCTAGCATTAATATAAATATGTACTATGATGTATTTGCAAAGATATTTACTGTAAATATATATATTTTTTAAAAAACACTGAAAACCTAAATTTGTAGCAGTGAGAGTTTGGTCCAATAAACATTGGTACATCCCTACAGTAGAATCCTTTGTAGCCAGGTAGAAGAATGAGGCAGCTCTATGCACCCTTCATTGGGACAGTTGCTAAGATATATTGTTATGTAAAAAACAAGGTGCTGCCCTGGCCAGTGGGGCTCAGCTGGTTGGAGCGTGGTCCTGAACACCAAAAGGTTGAGGGTTTGACCTCTTGTCAGGGCACATACAGGAGGCAACCAGTGATACCTCTCTCTCTCCCCACTACTTCCTTTTTCTCTAAGAGCAATTAAAAAATGTCCTTGGGTGAGGAAAACACCAAACAAAACAAGGTGCTGAACAGTCACATATACATAGGTGTGTGTGACTGTGCACTGATTGTTTCTGTAAAGAGAATAAGAAGTTGGATGAATTTAGTAGGAAGATGTAACTCTGGGAGCAGAGTGGAGGCTTGGGTGGAAAAAGACTTATTTTTGTTTTATACTCTTGTTTAACTGTGTACTTATAATAGTCCTTTCAATTTGAAAATAAATAAATGCAAAATTAGGCGCAGAATGAATAACAAAATGAATTAATCTGCAAAGACAGCACTCTGTAAGATGGATTGTATGGCTATGACATCTGCCAGGGATGTGGAGATTTCTAATGGTCTTTTAGGATGTTGTCAAGGTTTGGGATCTTAAAAATATTTTTAGAAAATCAAAAACTTACTAGAAATATTGGTACTTCATAAATACATCTCAGCATTAATTTTTTAGTTAGAGAAAAACTAAGCTTGGTCAATAATTTCTCCCCCAGAGAATCAACTTGCAATTCTTTGCTAATAAGTCATTTGTTTTAAGAGGGAAATGTTACATGTACTTATGTATATTTTGAACCATAGTGGCCTTTCACACACACGAACAGGAGGTTTCCAGTTAAGGTATTTGATTGCTCTCTAAGGACAGTAATATGTACAGAGAGCCATAATTAGAGGCTACTGCATTAAGCTGACAGTACCACAGGATAACTCCCTAGTCACACAGTCATATTTCTAGAAGTTGTTCTGCTAACTAGGGCTCACTGATCTCCTTATTAATGGAATTCTAACTTCTTTATTTATAAAATACCTAAAGGGAACAGAGCTGAAGATTCTTAATTGGAGAAAGCACTTGCTCATGATTACTGGACATGCCAGTTTAAACACAATTAAATTTGCACTATGTTTGCAAAACCTCCCCGAACAATCTAAGCAGCCAAGGTAGCCCCCCATATCCTGTGATTGCAAAGAACCCACAAGACTCCCCCTGGCTTTAGAAAATTGTTACATACTTCAGCCTGTTATTCTTAAAATCTCTACTATTTAAATCACTGCATTGGATGAATCACTGTCCACCAAGGAAAGTCTTGAGAAAGGAAGCAGAGTTTTAAATGCCTATTTAAGGAAAGAAAATAAATAAAGGAAGACTGGGGGAAAATGTGAGTTAAAAATTCATGTTTCAAATCTAGAGAGAAAAAGGACAAAAGCTTAAACACCGAGAAAACAGATAACAAAAAATTACTGATAGAAGAGCAAAAATGAATGGGAAATAAAGGTTGTCAATACATCATCACCAAAATGTAAAGGAAAATGATAAACTGGAAATATACTTGAAATTCCTATCACAATGAGCATATTGGCAATCAGCAAAAAGTGCAAATTAAAAGAAAAACAAGTTACCACTTTACATCTTTGATACTGACAAAATTTAAAATTCTGGTAATAATGAGTTTTGGTGAGGATGTGGGATGATATGAAATTTCGCCACAAGTTAATTGTGGAAACAAAGTGGAAAGCAATTTGGTGATCTAATGAAGTCAAAGATGCCCTTTCTAGAAACTCAACCATTTTACCTCTAGTTAAGTTCCATAGCATACTTCTTGGATATGTGCTCAAGGGGACACGCACTTAGCTGGTTAAAAGAACAACAGATTTGGAAATAAAAATATCAAGTTGAGAATGGACAAAAATAATATGTTATACTTTTATAGTGATTCCTATGTAGCAGTTAATGAATTCCCTAGAGTCATTCATATAAATATTATATAAGTAAATCTCAAAAACATAATTTAAACAAAGAAATATAAATATGGAATAATACTTACACTAAGATCTTATTTGCGTAATGCATAAAACTTGCATGTAATATGTTATATGTTAAACACAATTAAATACTAAAAGTATAAAATACTAATTGGGAAGAATACAAGACTTCAGGACAGTGATACAAGAGCTTCAACTAAAAATGTAGCATTATGTTTATAAGTTAATATGGCCAAATGGTAGATTAAACTAAATCTGGCAGTAGTTATAGGGCATTGGTTGTATTTCTCTCTAGACATTTTGTGAGTCTTAATAGGTTATAATAAAAATTAATAAAAAATAAATAAAATAAAATGCACTCTTTACATTTACTTCTAATTTTCATTGGAAATCTTTCTTTACTACTTTGGAAGAAATTGAAAGAATTTTATTTCATCCTGTCATGAATTTCTATGTATTGTTAAATCCCCATTTTTAAAACAAAGTGTTTGATGTTACAACCAACCCAATTTTTTTGTTATTCATCACTTTATTTTATTTTATTGATTCATTTATTTTATTGTTGTTCAAGTATAGTTGTCTCCATTTTCTGCCCCACCACTCCCTCCTACCCAAGTCCCCCCACTTCCCGGCCTTGATCCTACCTCCCTTTGGCTTTGTCCATGAGTCCTTCACCCATGTTCTTTGATGACCCCTCTGCCTTCCCCTCTGGTCACTGTTGGTTCTTTATTTCAAACCCTACTTTTGTCCTGAAAACAACTTTAAGTAATTTGCCTTTTTTTCCCTAGATAAATATATTTATTTATTTTATTTATAAAGAACGGAAACACCCTTGAAAGCTCATCCATATACAGCCTCACATCTATATAAACAAAACAAACATATGCAAACACACATGTAGATACACATGTGTACATACATACACATACAAAATGCTTATACACATATTTATTCACATGTGCACACATACTTCTAATTTCCCATAGTAATATGCATTACTATACAAGATTTTAATAAGATTGAATAACTAAAATGCTTTTGTTTTTCAATTGATATACACTTATCTGAGTCTCCTTGTATTTACACCGTAGAATCATGGCATAAGACAGAGGCATCATGAGATATGTCTCTGGCATTGCTGGATCATATGCTTACAGATAAGCACCATTGATTTATTTTATAATTGTATGTTTGTTTGTGTAATTTATATTGACTCTGAAATCTCTTGGATCTGAGTTTTAGAGGTCATTTAAGCTGTCGCTGTTCTGATAAGTGTTTTGTTCTCTAACAGTTGAAGTTCTTCTTTTTAGCCACTTGTATAATCTACACTGACTAGTCATTTGAGCATTAACATATGGTTTCTTTTAAGAGTGGATGTAAATAAACTACCCCAATCATTTATGACTTAGAAATTTGCCTATACTGCATGAGAATCAATTTCAATAACAATCTTCATGACACTATTCCATTTATAGTTCCTATAAAATATGACAACAGTTCTATTTCTGCATGTAAGCACAAATTAAAATTTAGCGGAAAATTAAAGTTTTGGAAAATGAGCTTTATTCTGTTTTTTAAATGGCCATCTAATAAGATCCATTTGTTGCACTGATATTGTCTCTAGTGATTAAGTTAAGTTTCGGTGTTGCCCAAAGTGTTTCTCTTCTGGCGCATTATTGAAAAAATAATTACAACGGGGCTCTGCCTTTCACAGAGTCCATAAGCACTGGTATGGCAGCACCTGATTAAATTTCTGTTTAGATTGTGGAAATCATTGCTGCTTAAGAAGAGAACAAGCTTATTGATCTTCAAGAGTGAAGTAAGGCAAAATGAAAGGAATAATTAAATCGGGCGGTATTGGTGTTTTCATTCACAGAACCACAATTATACAAATTATATGTTTCCTCACCTTGCCCCTCCTTCTCTTTAGGTTTAAATCCAAGCCCTCCTGGGAAAATGTTGTGGAAAGGGTTCTGTTTTCCTTTGCCTTGCCAGATCAGCCTGATTTCAATAGAGAAAAGCTCTGGACTGGCCTCAGAACAAGGGAGGGCAAAACAACAGGGGCTATGACACCTGGAGGTGAATGAAGAAATCCTTATGGAATCCTTATGGGCTCAAACCAAGGCTTGTTTGACGTGAAACACTCAGCATTCCTTTTCTAGAAGCCCTCATCTATTGGAATTTACCTAAAATATCTAGAACTCACTGAGAATGTATAAGGGGTTCTGAGTAAGCTACTTAATTTCCTAAAATTCCTTTTGATTGGAAACATGCCTAAATTGGTAGAGAAACATTGTTTCCTAGAGAATATGAGTCCTTGTCTGAACACCGCATCTTCCCTGTAAGACTCTACTTAGTATGCTCTTCAGGCTCTTT
Source organism: Artibeus jamaicensis (assembly GCF_021234435.1). Taxonomy (NCBI): domain Eukaryota; kingdom Metazoa; phylum Chordata; class Mammalia; order Chiroptera; family Phyllostomidae; genus Artibeus; species Artibeus jamaicensis. The sequence continues at coordinate 24,353,396 of NW_026521883.1, forward strand.
CTCTGGTACTGTTCACTCCCTTCTGTTTGCTGATGTGCTGCAGTTTCATTTTTTTTTTTGCCTGTGCCTCATGGTAATTCATGGAATAATAATCCAAAGAATATTAGTCTGCTTCTGCATATATAGGCCAATACACTAAGGTGTGATACCTGTATGATTCTAATATTCACAACAGCCATACAGGTTTCATGTCTGCTCAAATCTCATATTATGATGGCATTTTTCCTCACACTTCTCTTTCATCTGGTAATATCTCCATTAGCCTCCTCCATAAATAAGTGCTTCCCAAAATGTATTTCATGTATTGTAATCCCTTACCATGTCCCTTGAAAAGTAAGCCATGGAAAAGCAAGTTTGAAAAATACAGTCTAGGCTAGCCCTGCTCTGCCACATGTCGTGGCCACTCATTACACATGGCTGTTGAGCTCTTGAGATGCAGGTGATCCGGCCTGAGATGTGCCTCAAGTTGGAAATACTTACCGGACTTCAAACACCACGGGGGGGGGGGGAGTGTGATGGCGGGAAATGTTAAATATCTCATTATAGTTTTTTACTGATTACAAGTTAACATAACATTTTGATTATACTGGATTAAGAAAATATAGGATTAAAATTAACCTGCACACTTTAATTTATAATGTGCCTTCTGGAAAAAAATTTTTAAAACATGCAGCTCATGTTTTATTTCTACCAGAGCATACTGCTCTGACCCCTCTTAGAAATCTATGATTTTTAGTACAGAGTAGCATTTCTAAGTCTTACAATAAAGAACACTGCTTACCATTGTTAAAACTCGCCAATGGGCACATGAAGATGCTCAGTGTTGTTACCGAACAAGAGGAGGTCCGAGGGAGGGGCAATACAATATTTGGCCCACCTAGGGATGCCCAAAACTGCTATACAGCAGGGGCCCCTCCCAAAAACAAAATACTAAAATCTACCGGGCCCTTCTGTCCGCCGCCAATTGGAAAGACATCTCTTAATGCCAGAGATTTGTGAAAAGGAAACAAAATGTTTATTTAATGCTATTCAGGCCTAATGCCACCACTAAAATATCAAAGTCCTTTAGGGTATACACCTACACCCACACAGCACTCCCCTTCTCCCACTGTCCCAACTCCGGGTACCGTAAATCAGGAAAAGAGCACACGTCTGTGTTGCAGGCCGCTGGCACCGTCAGCTGTGTCACTGTGCAGGATCTCGAGTTAATCCAAAGTACTGTGGTACCCTCTCATGGTCCACTGGCAAGAGTCCTTTGTACCCAGTTCCAGTCAAAGTCTCTCTTGCTTTCCAGGCCACGCGGCCAAAGGGGGCACCCCAAAGCCGCGTGGGCCTCTTCTACCAAAGCTGCAGGAGTCCGCACTCCACCAAAAGCATGTGGCTGTCTTCTTCACCTGGCTGCAGGGATCTCCATTCTGGCAAAGCTGCGTGGTTTTTCCCTTTCACCTGGGAAAGAGGGGTCTGCACCCTGCCAAAACCACGTGGCTCCCTCTTTCACCTCACCAAGAGGGGGTCCTCACTCTGCTGAAATCACGTGGCTCTCTCTTCATCTGGCCAACTGGGGACCCTTCATGTCCTGGAGCCAGTCTTTTTCAAGCTCTCACACAGGCCTTCTCACTCATGAGCGCAGCCCCTCGTTACCTTCTGAGTCCAAACCCTTCTCACTCAGGAGTACAGACCTTAGTTACATCCTCCTGAGTCCCAGTCCACTACCTTCTCCCTTCTCAGGAGCGCCGACCCTAGTTACATTCTCAGTCCCCGCTAGTTCCATCTTGAGTCCCCTGCTACTCCCTTCTCACTCAGGAGTACAGCTCCTAGTTTCCATCCTCGGTCTCAGTCCACTACCCTCTCCCTCACTCAGGAGCCCCGACCCTAGTTACTTTCTCCCAAGTCCCAGTCTTTCTCCCTGGCTCCAAACTTGGCCACAGCTATTTAACATATCTATGAAACCAGTTAAAGGTTATAGACATGTTAAATAATCATTCCAGAGGTTAGCTGCAAAACTGTTGCTATGCAAAACAGCTCTCAATGGCCTGGCTCCATTAGTTTCTTCCCCCTGGGGGGAGGGCGGTGAGGACATCTTACATGTCTCTCCAATATTCCTATACACTTTGAATTCTGGACACCATTCCAAATCTTTTTGGGGGCCCCCCTGTCTGCGCCCTGTATCAGTGTCACTAATAATCAGAGAAATTAAAATTAAAACTATAAGTAGATATTACCTCAAACCTGTTAGAATGACTATTACCAAAAAGACAATAGATAAATATTGGGAGGAAGTGGAGAAAAGGACACCTTTGTACACTGTTGGGAGGAATATTGTTGGGAACCTCTCTGTCTGGTTTCAGGAGTTGTAACTGCCCCCCATGGCTAAGGCTGAGTGAGCAACCTCTGGAATGCAAGCCACTAAGGAAACAAAGCTTGTCTCTGGTAGCAAGTGCTGCTTCTGCTTCATTACCCTGCCCCCAATGACAGGTAAGACCCCTCAGAGGGGGGGCAACCTAAGCCAGACATGATCACTTGGGGAGCAATCATGGAAGGACTCAGGGGGCTGCAACAAAGAGAGGGTGATGGACCCTCGCCCCCCAGCTATTCTGACATAGCCCAAGTCCCCATGTCCTCTGGGAGAAGTGCTTTCTGGCTCTAATTCACTTAAGCCTGAAAAATCTGTGATGGGGGAGGAGATGCAGCCTCTTGCCAGCTAGAGCAGTATCCAGGGTGATCTGGAATAAGAAAGAGTTCCTAAAAGCCCTGTGAAGCCTGCTTTGTTAAGAGTGCTTGCATTCACAGGGTAAGGTCCAAGCAGGAAATGAGTATGTCTCCCAAAGTTTCTGCAACCCCCTTACCTGACAGACACTGACTCAGACTAAGCCCTCAGATTTCTTTGAAATGTTATCTACTGTTTGATCCTTGCTGCCTATATTCCTGTGTATTACAACCCAATAAAAGCCGATGAGGAAGGGGCTCCTGGCCTTTCTGCTCTGAAAGACTGGCCCAAGCAGATCATGTCTTGGTAGAGTTATTTTCATCCATGGCAAATGGGGGGAACTTGCTGGCAAAGTTTCCCCCACAGAATATAAATTGGCATAGCCATTATGGAAAGCAGTGTGAAGATTCCTCAAAAAATTAAAAAGAAAATCACCATTTATTTCAGCAATCTTACATCAGGGTACCTCTCTGAAGAAAATGAAATCACTGTCACAGAGAGACAGCTGCACCATCACCCCCACTGCAGTGTTATGCACAATAGCCAGGACATTGAAACAACCTAAGTGTATTCCTTGACAAATAAATGGAAAAGGAATATGCAATATATATACACACACAATAAAATATTATTCAGTCATCGGAAAAGCAAATTTTGCTGTTTCCAACAACATGAATGGAACTTGAGTGAGAAACTGAAATAAGTCAGACAAAGAAAGGCAAATACTGTATTATCTCTCTTATATGTGGAATCTAAAAAAGACAGAAACAGAGAGTATACAGGCGGTTGCCAGAGGCTGGATTGTGAGGGGAAAATGGGCAGGTGTTGATGAAAAGGCACAAAATTACAGTTATAAGATGCATAAGTTCTAGGGATCAAATTTACAGCATGGTAACTAGAGTTAATAATATTATGTTGTTTGCTTGAAAGTTGCTAAGAGTAGATCCTAAATGTTGTCCATACACAAACACACACATACATACACAAAGGTCATGTGAGGTGCTGGATATGTTAACTAACTTTATTGCAGTAACAGTCATTTCACAATATATACGTGTATCAAGTCATCACATTGTACACCATGAACTTATACAACATTATATGTTAATTATGTCTTAATAAAGCTAGAATAAAATCCCTTTGACTAGCAAACACATCTTCACATAAAAACTATTCAGAATATCCAACTAGTAATTTTCAAAACCCACTTGGGAAAATAGTCTATGAAGTGCAATGTACACTGTATGGGAAACTTTGATCCTCTTTTTGTACATAGCACTTCTGATTTTCAGGAAGAAACAGAGGGTATGGATTAAATGGAACAAATGTCTGTCTGTTTAGACCAGATTTCACTGGTATCTGGCATCACTGACATTAATATAAATGAACTACTTGCATTTGCAGTGATTATTTTTGTCAATAAAGCTAAGTGGAATTCAAATTCATAAATTTGCAAATGGTTGTTCTCTGCCATGGACATTAACCTCCGTTCAGAATTTGGCAGTTTTAAAGACACGCATAAATGCAATTATTTGATGGCATTAGAGAATGAATTTTCTATTATCTCCATAATCATAAACATGAATGTAAAACTTGTTCTGACAAGCGCTTGTGAGGTTGCAGAGAAAAAGGAACCCTTAGCACACTGTTGGTGGGAATGCAGACTGGTGTAGCCACTGTGGAAAACAGTATGGAATTTCCTCAAAAAAACTAAAAATGGAACTGCCTCTTGACCCAGCAATTTCACTGCTGGGATTATAATCTAAGAAGCCTGAAACACCAATTCAAAAGAACTTAATGCACCCCTATATTCATAGCACTACTATTTATAATAGCCAAGTGCTGGAAACAGCCTAAGTGCCCATCAGTAAATGAATGAATCGAAAAACTAGTACATTTACACAATGGACTTCTATGCAACAGAAAGAAAGAAGGAGCTCCTACCCATCATGGCAGCATGGATGGAACTGGAAGTGAAAGAAAATACGATATGATCTCACCTGAAAGTGGAACCTAATCAACAAAACAAGCAAGCAAATTATAACCAGAAACATTGACAATAATCAGAAGGGAGGGGAGTGGGAGATAATAGAAGAAAAAGGGGAAGGGTCATAGAGGAACATGTATAAAAGACACATGGACAAAGCCAAAAGGGGATAGGATTGATGGTGGGAGGTAGAGATGGTGGTGCAGCAGGGAGTGGTGGGGGAAAAAATGAAGACAACTGTACTTGAACAACAACAAAAAAAAGTAAAAAGAAAAACTTGGTCTGAGCCATCCTGAATCATGGGAAAGAAGTGAGATAATCAAGATCATGATAAAGAGGACTGAAGAGAGAACCAGACTGAGCCCACCATCTTATTATGCTTATCTAAACTCTGATATCTGGAGGGTATCTTACCAGTATGTTAAGCAATAATAATGAAATCATAGCTAATTTTGGAGCACTTTATTTTTTTATACCCTGGGGCTTTGCTGAGCACTTTACTGTCCTCCTCTCACTTAATCCTCACAATAACTTTGTTAATCACAGACTATTGTCTCCATTTTACACACAAGGGAATTGAAGTTTAGAAAAGTTAAATAACTCACTCAGGGTTCATAGCCAGTGATTTAAGGAGTTCTGAACCCAGATCTTTTATTATTAACCACTGTGACATAATGTTAGGTGGTATACCCATGCATAAACCTCCTTCCAAGGCAAGTCCACAAGGACCAAGAAGGGCTCCACCATAAAATCTATCACACTTTTGTGAAATATAGTAAAAAGTTCTAGTAGTGGTCGTTTGTCACCTGCCTCTAAGCCCCTGTTTGATGTTTACAGAATCTTTCATCTTGTAAGACTTGATGGAAATGGGAGCTCATTTCTCTGCCATACAGAAGACCAGCTGTGCTCATAGTATCTTTGGAATATTTGGATGTTCCTGGAGCAAGTCTCCCTAAAAAGAAAATTTTACAGGAGGTCTACAACAGGGTTTGAGAATAAAGTAACATCTATTTGGGAAAATTATTACACTCTTTTTAGAGTCAGCTTTTACTCTTCTCATTAAATGCCTGATCAATTGATGACTATATGATATGAGTGATTTGCTATAAACTGTGTTTTATCTAATGCACTAGCCATAAAATCAGGGGGCCCTTAAACACCTGTTGTCAGGTAGAAGTGGTACATAGAAGTTCTGGCTTAAGCAAGTCCTGGAAGCACAATTCTTTTACACAAGTATGAATCTTTCACTCCAGTGCAACTAATCTTGCCGCATAGCCAAACCTCCTTCAACCACTCCCTGTGGATCAATTCCTAGATTAGTTGACTGAGAAGGAAAACATTCTGGCCTGATTTACATATGGTGTCACAGGTTAGGTTCTCCAGAAATAGAGACAGAGATGAAGTTTGAAATATAGAACATTTATTAGGAATCTAGCCCTGAAAAATGAAGGAAAGAAAAGCAGAACTGAGCAAAGAAGGAAGTCAAGTGGTGATAAAGAACCAACATAACATGGACAGCCTCAAGGGGAACTTTACAGCACCTTCATCGGCTATGTCCCATGTTGAACCAAAATGGCCATGCCTTTGTATTGTCACCTCTATCAGTCATTGGATGTGTGATGCCTTGGAAAGGTATGCCCTTGGGCAAAGTGGCCTTTACAACTAAAGCAAACCTTGAAGGATCTGACAGCTGAAGCCTGTCTAATGACAGATGAGGTGACTAGTCCTTCCTTAAAGGATTACAAAAAAAATCCAAGTAGTGAGGCAGAAAGTGGGACTAGTCACAGTTCGATTCCCAGTTCGATTCACATGCCTGGGTTGCAGGCCAGTTCCCAGAAGGGGATGCACGAGAGGCAACCATACATTGATATTTCTCTCCCTCTCTTCTTCCCTTTTCCTCTAAAGATAAATAAATAAAACCTTTTTTTTAAAAAAAAAAAAGAAAGAAGTCCTCCTTGATGGAGAAGGCTTTCACTTATCATGTAGGCAAGATCCTCTCATGATGAATGTTGATCAGCCTCTTTCCACAGTCACTCCAACTTCTGCTAAATAGGATCCTAAACAAAGTTGCTTTGGTGTCAATGATAAAGCTTATGCAGAAAGAAGCTCAACATTATGGACCTCACCTCTCCAAGGCTGACCTATTTGCTGCCACTAATGACTGATCAGTCAGTTAGCAGCAGAAACCAACTGTGAGTGACTCCTCTCCCCAGTATGGGGTACCGTCTCAGAGGAGCCAGCCATCAATTACACTGAATTCTTGTCATCACAGAAGGGACAATTGATATTTTTGTCTGATGATTATTCAGCTTTCAATGCTCATCAAGCATCACCATCTGAGGAATTAGAATGCCTTATTTAACATCACAGTGCACAACAAACATGGTTCTAAGGAATACTCACATTACAGAAAAAGAGGTAAAGACAATGGACTTAGAACGGCATTCTCTAAGAGCAGTTGGACATGTAAAACAACGAAATGGCCTATTAAAGACTAGGGCACTGCACCATTAGCAAAATCTCTGACCTGTTACCCAAGATATAATGTTACTTTTCCCATCACTAGAATTGGGTCTTGAAACCAAACATTGAAAGTGGGAGAGTCTCTATTTTGCATTAGATGTAGTGAACTAATGATCCACTTGAAAAATTTTGCTTCCCTTCCCCTGTAAATTTAAATTAGAGTTCTCAATCCCTTATGAAGATATGTTTCCATCAGCCCATGGAGCTTTTATTGGAGCTGACTATTATTACAGGGTCTGGCAGAAGTAAGGGATGATTGAGTGTGATTGGTAGGGTATGTGAATGTCTCATGCAAGATAGACAGCAATTTGAATATTTCGCCTAAAATGCCATACAGTATGCTTAAGTGTGATATTGTTATGTTACAGAATTACATGCTAATGATTTTATAATAAAAGACTTTGTAATAATATAAAGGTGCATTATTTGTGCCAGACCCTACACAATGGGAAATGGGAAAGAGGGGAGAACAGATAAAATCTAACTTATCTGCCATAATTCTCTTTCCAGTGGTAAAATTTAATGGAAGATAATAGCAAATCTGTACAGAAGTACCACGAAGCACTCAGATCCTTCAGTGATAACAGCTTGGTCAGGGAATCAGAACCAAGAGAAGTGGTAGCTGAAAGCAAAGGGCACACGGAATTGTTAATAAAAGAGAAAAACCAAGATGAATTGTTACCTCCAAACAAGCTTCAGAGATGAAAAGTAGGGCTCTTTCCCATATTTTTTGCTTTTTGTTACATGTAATTATAAATTCTAACTTATTTTTTTATTTCCTCTCCCTTCCCCCACAACTTTGTATACATGTTCTGGTGGTAGCAAACTTTCCAATGTAGTCCATACATCATAGTCAGACCTGTGGCAGAAGTAAAGGAGAATGAACGTCACCCAGAGATCTTGGCTTGCTGCTTACCAAGAAAAATGGAGAATTTTATTTCTCTTAGGTAGGAAGGGAGTATGAGTGTTCATGCTTGTATGCAAAATTTTTGTATCATGTTAAGGAAAGTACTTTTTAAAGTTCAAGTGTTTCTACTGTAACAGAGCTACATGTTCCTGGAAACCTCATGTCCTACAAAATCATTTACAAATAGTACAGGGCTTACCAGAAAAAAAAAATAGATTGGGGCAAATTCTCAAAACCTGTGCAATTTTGTAACCAGACCAGTAACAAGTACAATAACTATGCTAGCCCAGTTTTTAAAAAGATGTGAGAATTGTTAATAAATATTGTTATTAACACAGAATATCTTAAAATTCCCTTTTTAAGTGGGCCATAAATAAGAAAAGGTTTAAGCTGCTGATCTTTGAAGACAAGAACCAAGTGCACAAAGACTGGGCAGAATCACAGAAGGAGCACTTGTTCAGCAGAGCACATGCCCAAAATAAAACCGCAGGGAGACGGAGAACAGGTACCACCCACAGTGCCCAGCTCCTCCACAGCTTGCTGCATTTAGCCATATAAGCATTCGCTAGTTGTACCTGATGACATTTGTGTGATGAGAAAAAGTCATAAGTGCAACTATGTAACTTCTGTGTTATACTGACATCACTCCCTCATCAACAAATCGTGTAAGCTCATTTTTTATGGATGCACACATTATCAGAGCAGGCTGTGTAAATTAGGAAAGAATGGTATGCATTTACCCAGGCACTATAGTGAACATTTGTCACTGTGCTTGTCCTGTGTGCTAGTAACATTCTTCAGTTTGGAGAATCCCACCACAGCCACTGAAAACGTCAGACATACAGTTGCCTGGCTTCTTGGGCACATAGCCTGGGCTCCACAGTTGACAGACCTACAGGAGCCTTTAAACCAAGATTAATAATGCAAAGGAGCAGGGACTGAGAGAAACTCTCTGAGGTGATGAAGATGGCAGTTGCAGTAAGCCCAGGTCACTTGGGGCAGTCAGCAGGGGCAGAGTGAAAGCGGCAGCCACAAGTGTGGGAAACCAGATGTGCTTCCATGCCAAGCATAGGGCCCAGTGCTTGTGCCTGGGGGGGAGGTGCCCTCGCTGCTTCTGTGGCCATTCAGAACATTGTTTCTGGCTGTTCAGACTTGCTTTCTGGGTGATTCTTTCAGCTACTTCATACACTTTAATAAAATTCTTTTCAGGCTTAATTAAGACAGTATATATCATCTGTACTTGCAATTAAGAACCCTGTCATGGTCAACTTGTCTGTGAACGACTGGAGAAGGACTGTGCCTCTTATCACTGAATGTAAAGTGTCTGACCTTGTGCCAGGAAGGCAGGAAGTGCCCAACAAACTGTTGTGTGAATAAATGAAGAGATGATGTGACTGTAAGAAATTAATATGTGCCTAAAGCAAGGAGGTCCAAGTAATTCAAACAACTAACACATTAAAACTAGAATACTATTAAGATACTAATATGACCCTGATAATAACTAGTGTAAGAGACTAATAATTGTTCTTAATATTTCAACATAATAGCAATCCTTGCACAAATGACAAGAAATGCTATCATTTTACCTTAGACAACCATTTCATGGTAGAGTTGTATCAAGAAAAAAAACTTGGTTTCTATTTGTTTTTATTTTCTCTCTACCTTGTGCTGGATGTTTGTCACAAATACCTGCATTATGCTCTCTGCTTCCTGGCATTTCCTGCTGCCAACCTTGATAATATTTGCTAATTATTCAGACTCTAACCCCTCTCATTTAAAGAGCAGTGACTTACTCCAAATTGTATAGCATTCTATGCAAAACTTGGCTGTGATCTAAAACCCTGAATGCTTCAACCTTGCTTGTGATATTTTCAGAGAGGTAAAACAACTAAGACAGGAGGGGCGTAGGGTGGGGGAAAGCCTTGATATTATAAATAAGGAGAAGTATGTAGAGAGATTATTTATAGTTACTGGGAGTTGATATTTACATGCAGGATTTTGTTGTTGTTGCTGTTTTTAGGTTTAATGATTGAAAATTAAGAAGATTTAATCCAAGATATATAATGGCTCTAACAGCCCTCCCTCAGTAATCCAAGCAAAAAAGTTGGGACAAGTATTAAGAAGTTTGCCTCTCGGATCCTTAGATCTGAAAAGGTCAAGGTAAGAAAAAATATAAATGGAATTGGGCTACAGGATCTGTGCTGATCTGCTCTTCGGCGCTGTAGCCAATAACAAGTGCCCAGATGCCCCTCAACTGGTGTTCAGTTTCACAGAAAGGAAGTTGTTATTGTTTTAATCTTGACAGCAGACAAAAGGAAGATTATGTATATATGCAACACACTTTTCTCCAAGCTTTTTTCTTTTCCTTCATAAAAGGCAAAGTGATGTGAAAAATGAAATACATGTATAAATACAATGTATTCATGTGGTATTTGGATTTTTAAAAAACCAACAGGCATCACTTTGCTCCTACCAGCATAGGCTGAAAGGTGCTTTGTTTAAGCACTTTCCCAGACCTTGTTCTAGATGTAAATGTCTTCGATTGCTCTCCATCTATGAAAAGTAGAGAAGTGAAAGAGGGAAAAGGCCTACTGTCACTCCCCGCATAACTGACAGTCAATCTTCTTCTATACTTTTGGTTTTTAAAACCCTCTCATTGAGCCAGTTTCTGACACATTAACTTGAGAGAGCCATTACATTTGAGCAGGTTCCATGCTGACAAACTACATTTTGGAGTCACCAAGGGTCCCTTGATGCTTTGCCATCAGCTCACTAAATTAGTCTCCATTTCTATTGTTTTACATTTGATTGATGGATGTATTACCTCATAGTCAAACACTAGGAGTGTCATAGACTCTGAGAAATAGCATAGGGTTCACATTAGAAGTGCAATGGGCCCCAGAGCCCACTTAACAAATTTTCATACTGTAAGGATCTTCCCTGGAATTTGGTTGGTTGCGGAGATATAAAGGAATTTCAAAGATGTGATCTACATTCAAGATTACTTGGGAAAAAATATGTTTTCATTCTATGTGCACAGTAGTAGGCTAGGCACCAAAGAACACCCCAAAGGAGCACAGGTCCATTATCTGAGGAGCAGACAAAATAACTCCAAGAGAATTTTAGAGAATAAGTGAATCTGGCTGGGCAGGGTAGCAATGCTCCCTTATTCCAGAACCTACAATCCCCCCATCCAGATCCCATAAGAATCTTTTCTGCCTGTTCAGTGCACTGGACCCTGAACTTCCTTTGCTTCTAATTATTTCCATCTGTAGCTCTGTAGCTGTCTTCAGAGGACTGGTCCTAGGCTAGTCAACAGCTTTGCCTGCAACTGCCAAGAATCACAAGTGCCTAGTAGTTTTCACTGCCCACACCTCCCTCCTGGGAGAAGCCAACAGCTAATGGTTGGCCAGTGCCAGAGTATGTCCTTCCACAGAGGCAGGGCACTTGAGATACAATAAGCATTCCAGACCTCCCCCCAGGATCAATCTGAGACATGAACCCTTGTTTGGCCGTTTCCTCTTCCCCATCCTTGCCATTGTTTCCTGAGAACACTTCTTAGTAAATCACTGACACAGGAATTCTTATCACAGGGGTTGCTTTTGAAGAATCTGACCTAACACAGCCTGTTAAGGGGTCAGGACATGCTTCTGCCTGAAGGAGAGATAGTATTGGATTTGGAAGAGGGAGAAACTCTCTGTCCCCAAGAAGGCAGAATGAACAATATGAGAAGACAACCAGGCTAGAGTCAGGAATTAGCATGATGTATTGGAGTGTAACACAGAGACAATCACGGATGGATTAAAAATATATGTAAGGAAGAAGGTGAAAGATCCCTTCTCTTCAGTTCATCTTGACACTTCCTGCCAGAGTGAGTTTTTAAAAAACAAAAGCCCTTCTTAAAAATCATGGTTTAATATCTTTGTTTCATCTCAGAAAACCTGGGAAATAAAATTATAAGTACTCATTTTAGGTTTGAAGATGTGCAAAATTAATTCTATTAGGAGACCAAGGTGGGAGAATGTCTCTTTGGCTTTCTTTTTGGCTGCATGGACAAGAGATTGCCCTGCAGTCAAAGGACATTGGCCAATTAAAACTCTCTAGATTTTTGTCATCCATATACCTAATAGTGAATGCTAAAATGAAAATAAATTTTAAATTAAAAAAATAAAGCCAAAACCTCAATTATTGTTTAATCCTCCAGCATGGCATGAAAGAACCTTCATAATCTGACCCAAGGCTGTATTTGAAGCCTTCTCTTCTCCTATTTTCCTCCATGCATATAGTTGGTTGGTCCCTTATTGAACTTTTTGCCATTATTTGAACATGCTATACTATTTCACACTCTCACATTTGCTCTGCTGATCCTTGAAATGTTGTTCATCTACCCATCTCTGACTGATAAACTTATCACATTTCAATACCCAGCTCAAATTTCACATTCTGTGTTACCTTATCCTACCTTTCCAGGCAATTTATCATTTTTGTCCCTGTTTTTATCATACTTGGAATATACTTTCAATATAGCACTTTTCAATATAGAATATCACTTTTAAAAGCAAACAACAGGTTAATAGGACCCTGGAGAACTGTGTTTATTTCATCTTTGTTTCTCACCCCCACTGCAGTATCTGACACATGTCTAGCTCTCCATGAAAATATTCATGGACTTTGAAAGGATTGAATAAATTTGGACCAATAAGGTGGAACAAAAATGCAAAAGCCCTTGGATGGTACACTAACTTTAAGTGTAGCCTAAATATAGGGTGAAACACTTGGAACTCTTTAAGGAAATACAAAAAAATGTGTTAAATGTCTGGTGAGATAATAAAACCATCACTCTTTGCTCCCTTACTCCAGCCTTTTCTAGTATCCACCAGATTGTGCAGTAATGTTTCCAGAAGCTTTAGCCTGGGGAGCAGGTGCCCAAACTGGTCAATACAGCTGTGATTAGCCTGGGCATTTGTTATTTTGTACAGTCATCCACAGATTTGAGAAGCAGTTTTCTAAAAGCAAAATGATTAAAAACAAGTTTATGTCTAGAGATTTAGATTGAAATACTGGTGTTTCCAATTATAATTGTACAACTTTTGGCAAGTTATTTTTCATTAGTGAAATAAAGATAAAGGCACTGGCCTCACACAGTTGTAAAGAATAGTGCTCTTCCTTAAATATTAGGTATTATAAATAGTCACATTATGGAGGTTTTCTTTGACAATTCTTCCATCTTTTATAAGGGAGAATTTTTCCAAGGCACCCCATTCAAAATGTGCCAGCATTAAATTACTACACAAGTGATTAAGTGGAGAAGGAATTCCAGCTTGAAGGACCAGCCATATGGAACCATTGAAGCCAGTGAGCTGTCCAGGTGCTGAAGACCAGGACTCTCCTGTTCCCTCGCACCTCTTCTCATAGGCTGCAGCTGTGGCTAACCTAGGTCTGAACTCAAACCTCAAGGTTCTCTTGAAGTGTGATGGGCTTTGGGGGCCTGGCTGAGCTGAGAATAGCCTCACATCACTCACTGGTTTTTAATTCCCTCTCTGTTCTGTGGCTTGAACTTGGCCATAGGTCCTCTGGTTCCCTATGGCAGCAACTCCCCTGCCACTTCCCTTTGTGCCTGGCATTTGTGACTACTATGGGATCATGTGTATTTTTTTTCAAAAGGCTGTACTTTGAGAACACGGAGTCATTATCTACAGGGACAAATACTCCAAAGCATATCCAGGATTTTAAATGTGAGAGAATCTCCTGATTTAAATAACACTCTGATAAAGTAAAAGGAACCAGGTTTGCCCCAGATGTTTGTCTGTTTCTCACATTAGAAAAGAAGTTCTAGCAAACTTTTAGGTTCGTCTTTTCTTCTTTTCATATATTTTCTTTTTTTTTTTTTTTTTTTATTTTATTTCATTTTCTCCCCCCCCCCCCCCCCCCCTCCCTACCCCCCCTTATATATTTTCTATTAATTGAAAGCCAAAAGCCTTTGTTGTGGAGAAAAAAAAAAGTGTTCTTTCTATGGTTCTTAAGGCTCTCCTTTCTGTAAAGAAATACTTTCCTTGAAGGCCCAGCGACATGGTAGTGCTTTCACCTATTTCTGCTCATCAATTTCACATGTGACCATGCAGGTCCACACCCTCAATTTTTCCAGCAAGCCCATCCTGCCCTGCCAGGCTTGCACTCATCATCACCTCAGAGGCCTGCACCACCTCCTAGGCTCCCCACCTAGGAGCATTTCCAGCTTCCCTGTGAACCGCATGCACAGCAATGCCCACCCTTCTCAGTAAATCCCCCCTCTCTGGCCATTTCTTATTCACTCCCCCCTTCTCTCTCACACACACACACAAATACACATATCAACCATATATGACTGAATGGCCCCAATAGCATATTTTTCCCATCCTATCATAACCATAGAGTAAGATTCATAATATTTATTTATTCACACCCCCAAACCTATACCGTTTGGAGTAACGAGAAACACACATTCAAAATTCACAGGGGCTATAAGGCTATATATGGAATATGTATATTATAACATATATGTATTTCACCCCAAATTAATCACTAGATGTGTCTGTGTCCATCCTCAAAGGCCCTCACCTGCCACTCACTACCAGTACCACTTCTGCCGCCTTACAATAGCTTCCATAGCTTCCCTGACCAAAGTCCTGTGCACCTTCCCTCCTTCCTTTCTCCCCTCTCTAAAGCACTTTATCATTTCTTGCTACTTATTCTTCTCCAAAATGCATCTGCAAGCCCTCTTTTTAATAAAGTCTTTAATTTGTAAATGATCCTCTAGTTACTAGCATCCATCTGCCTTAGAAAACAGATAAGGGATTATAAATAGCACATTATTTTGCATTAGAATTATGGTTGCCAAAAAACACAAAGGTGGATGAATGAGACTGTAGTGTGAACGCAGATAAACTAAGGAGTGAGGCATCAGTCAGTACTTTGGGGAGAGTGTATCAACAAGCTGGTAAAGTGTTTTGTTTTTCTTCAATTTCTCCATATTTCCCCAATTGATTTGGCCATTTTAACATAGAAGTAGCTTTATAACACTGAATAGCAATATGCCTTGAACTGAGTTTACCCTCCTCACCAGGTCTGCTCTCCTGCTCTGCTCCCATTCACACTTTCCTTTTCCTTAGTCATTTCGGCTTGAAAGCTAGAAACAATCCTTGGCTCTCCTCTATTATTTCCTTATCCAATCTACACCAGTTATTTCTTCTCCCTAAATGTCTCTCAATAGCATGTCCTTTCTTTCATTTTTCACAGTTCAAAATCCTTGACAGCTTCTGCCTGAGAATCATAAACCCTCCTACCCAGTCTACCACCCTTCAATTCTACTTCCTGCCTATCATTGACAGGTCAGTCTTCCTGAAAGATGACTTTCC
The DNA here is from genome assembly GCF_021234435.1 of Artibeus jamaicensis. NCBI lineage: Eukaryota > Metazoa > Chordata > Mammalia > Chiroptera > Phyllostomidae > Artibeus > Artibeus jamaicensis. The sequence continues at coordinate 24,368,914 of NW_026521883.1, forward strand.
TGGCGTCATTTTTCTGTTCAAAAATCTCCAGTGGTCCCCCGGTGCCTGCTTGTTGAATAAGTAAGAACAATTAGTATCATTAATTACTCTCCTACAATTCCAATTCAAACAAGCAGGGAATGGGATCAGTGGGTTTGGCCCGCATAGGCACCTTGTGGTGCCAATATGCTGTTCACGTAATTAACCATCTTCAAGAAGTACTTGATCAAACAAACAAAAAAAACCAGTATGGGAAGCAGAAGAAAAAAACAGAAGGAGGATGAGAAGATAAGAAAGGGAAGGAAGTGGATGGGAAGAAGAAGGGAACGAAGGGAACGGGTGAGAGGAAGAGCACATAATTGCTTCTTTCCACATTTCTTTCTTTTTTTCCACATCTTGCCCCTTTTCATGTAAGGCCAAGTTTAATAAAAAAAAATAAGTGGATTCTAATGAGAAAAAACTAAAGTTCATAAAACTAAAGAAAAAACACATGTTTTGCCTTGATTTTTATGCTTTCCTTAACAATATTAGACCAAGATAGCTCTCTATTCCAATTTTCCAATTTAGAAAGGGGGAAATAGAGAAATAGTTCTGTAGCTCTCTCACGCAAAAGTCAATGAGTCTTCCTCACATAAAAATCCTATATATTGAAATCTATATAGCTCGAATATAGTGCTTAGCACTTTCTCTATTCTTTTTTTCTGTCACCTTTGTTTATCTGTTGATTAGTATGTCAAAGAGAACACCGAGACTGAGAAATGATAGTATGCATTAAGGTGCTTTATTGGCATGATATAGAAAGTAAACAACTTTAAAACTGGCAAGCAAGCTTTCTCAATTAACCTGTGCTTTTACGAGTGAATCCAGAGGCATAATGAGAGAAAGAAATTAATGATCAAAGCAAAAATAATTTGTCTTAAAGAAGAAGAAATAACAACTAATAGCTGCTGCTAATTTTAATATTGAGCTTGGTTCTTTAAGTCACCCCATAGAAAATCCATTGAGAAGTAGACCCAATTTGAAGAGACAAGTTACGATATTTTAATTAAATTTAAAGATTTTCTTGACCCAGGGGAAAGGGCATAATTAGCTGTTTTCTAATGCATTTAACCTGAAGATGCTTGAATCAGCAGATAATTGAATGTATTAAAAGAAGCAGTAAGTTCTAATTATGAGACTTTGTTGGAGTAAAGAAGAAGTTATTTTTTATTTATTCAAGATAATTTACACAAATATAGAACAGAGGAGAGGAATAGGCAATTACCAACCATCCCAGGCCCAAGACTGTGCGTGCAAATTAATGTGGTGACTCCTAAGAGGAGAACTGGGCTACTTAGGACTTGAGTCTACTTTGTTACTCTCATGCAAGATCTCAATCTAAATGCCAAATAAATCACTACTAAAAATAGAATGAAGTACTCACAGCAGCGTAATGTACCAGCTGGAAGGATGCCTGCATCACTGACTAACTCCGATATATTGGACATTGGCACGTTGCTGTGTTGTTTGGGAGGACACATACATCCAAATCTACAGGCTAACAAGATGTACTCAGATGGAGTTTACTGAATAAGCACTTGAATCATGTGGTGCTTACACAAATTTGAGTGAGGCAGAGTCTCCTTTTAAAGAAAAACATGTCTTGTGAACTCTAAGTCTGAAATTGTCTTATTATGTTACTTAAATGTTAACATACATGAATGCTATATTTATATATTCTTATCTTTACTAATTATTATGTAATTGAAAAAAACAAAAGTTTATAAAATAAATAGAACAAACAAGCCAATGAAATTCAAATTAACAAAATTCAATATGATAGATGCCACTGTTTTGCTGTAAGTGAACCTCCACTGAAAACCTAATAGTAAAACCTATGGTATTACTATTATGACACAGATTCTGTGGACTTTGTCATGCCTAATATTGTGTACCTTGTGGTGATTCAGTTTCCCATCACTCTTCTTCACTTGGACTACTGGAAAACTGACCTTCCTATTAGCCATGAAGGCATTTAGCTTTCATTTGCTTTGATACATCATTTAAGTGTTAGGTCAAATTTTTTCTCACTTATTGATCCTGGCTTATTAATATAGTAATATCAAGATGAATAAAACTAAAACAAAGATAGGCTCAGATGTTGAATATACCATATAGTATGTTTTATTATTTTGCTCTTTAAGCAGACATAAAAATATTATTTTACTCCTTCTCATTCATTCACACATTCATTCATTTATGAACTAGTGTTTGCTATGTATTAGCTCCTGCAAGTGATGATGATAAAATGATGATGATGATAATGGTGATGATAATGACGAGTACTGTACAATCCCTGATCTAAAAAAATTAAAGATAGCTTAAAATTAAGTGTCCATCAATGAATTCAAAGAGCTACATCTTTAGATTATGTTAAAGCCATCAGAAAAATACATGGGTCAGGCTAAAAAAGTTTGAAAGTAGCAGAACGCATATCATTGAAATGACAAATAAGGCTCAAAATTAAAAATAATTACCACAGTGATGATGATGATTATATTTACACATACTATTGAGTGTATATCAGGTGTCAGTCCTAGTTAGTTGTTATTTAACCTTCACAGCAACTTACCATTTTATACTCAAGGCGATTGATACTCAAAAGTACACAGCTAGTAGTGATAGAGCTAGGATTTTAAACTACACAATAATTCAGAAATGTGTGTACTTAACTACATTTCTATATAAAAGAGTTGGTATTCAAATAGGACATTGCCTTTTTTTCTTGTATTATTATTTATTAATTATTGTATTCTTTTCCATAAGAACAAATGCAAGCCAATTTTCCCCTACCCTGTATACTTATTCTTCTATACTTTTTATTTATTTATTTAATTGTTGTTCAAGTACAGTTTTCTGTCATTTACTCCTATCCCAGCCCACCCCCTCAGTGCTCTCCACCTCCCTCCCATTTCCACCCACCTTAGTTGTTGTCCATGTGTCCTTTATACTTTTTCCTGTAAACCCTTCCCCTTTTCCCCTAAAATTCCCTCTCCTCTCCCCTCTGGTCACTGTCAGCCTGTTCTCTATTTCAGTGTCTTTGGTTATATTTTGCTTGCTTGTTTGGTTTATTGTTTGAGTTCTTGTTAAAGGTGAAATCATAGGGTTTTGTCTTTCACCGCCTGGCTTATTTCACTCAGCATAATGCTTTCCAGTTCCATCCATGCTGTTGCAAAGGGTAGTAGCTCCTTCTTTCTTCCTGCTACATAGAATTCCATTGCGTATATGTACCATAGTTTTTTATTTGTTCATTCACTAATGGGCACCTAGGTTGCTTCCAACACTTGGCTAGTGTAAATTGTGCTGCTATGAACATTGGGGTGCATAGATTCTTTTGGATTGGTGTTTCAGGGTTCTTAGGATATAATCCTAGCAGTAGAATTGCTGTGTCAAAAGACAGATCCATTTTTAGTTTTCTTAGAAAAATTTATACTGTTTTCCATAGTGGTTGTACCAGTCTGCAATCCTACCAACAATGAACTAGGGTCCCCTTTTCTCCACAACCTCTCCAACACTTTTTATTGCTTTGTTTATGATGGCCATTCTGATCAGTGTAAAGGGGTATCTCATTGTGGTTTTAATTTGCATCTCTCTGATAGCTAGCGATATTGAGCATCTTTTCATGTGTCTCTGGATCCTCTGTATGTCCTCCTTGGAGAAATGTTTGTTCAAGTCCTTCACCCACTTTTTAATTGGGTTGCTTGTCTTATAGTGGAGTTGTGTAAGTTCTTTGTATATTTTGGAGATGAAACCCTTGTCTGAGGTATCATTGGCAAATATGTTTTCCCATATAGTTGGTTTTCTTTTTATTTTAATACTTTTTTCTTTAGCCATGCAGAAGCAAATGGGACATTGTTTATAATTAATAAATGTGAATTGAACACATATTGGGTAGTCTTGGATGCCAAGTAGTTCATACATATTATGTAGTATAATGTTTAATAAATTATATCCCATATGCATGTATATATTATAAAACATCATTAATAATGTGTAGTTATATAATTAATAATAGTATAATGGGCCCTGGCTGGTGTAGCTCAGTGGATTGAGCACTGGCCTGTGAAGCAAAGAGTTGCTGGTTTGATTCCCAGTCAGGGCACATGCCTGGGTTGCAGGCCAGGTCCTCAGTGGGGGACACATGAGAGGCAACTGCACATTGATGTTTCTCTCCCACTCTTTCTCCTTCCCTTCTCCTCTCTCTAAAAATAAATAAATAAAACATTTTTAAAAATAATAATAGTATGATGGTTAATTGTATGTGCAAATTCATGAGGTCAAAGGGTGCCCAGGTACCTGATGAAACACTCTGAATGTTTCTATGAGTTGAAAAACAAACTAAAAGCTTAAAAGACATCTGGTTTACCTGCAAGTATATTTGCTGAATCCAGTGCTGAGTGGAAGTCTGGTTGGCTGGGCCAGATTTTCTAAGGAAAAGAAAGAGTGAAATCTGTGCAATCCCCTAGTTCTTTGCTTTCCTGAACAACCTCACTGGAAAAAAAAAGATATTTACTATATTGGAAGGCTTATTGGTCCGAGAAGCCTAAAAGTTTGACTGAGAATCTCCGAAGAGCAACCACATTCTTGAAGATCTTCTGGACTGTAAACACATATGTTTGAAAGAGTAGTAAAACATATTTCATGGGAGACATACCTAGAGAAGAGGATGAACAAGAGTTGGACTGGGTTGTTCTAAACCTACAGCCATACTCTGACCCAGGTGGATTTCTCGTTGAATTGAGATGATCCACTCCTCATCTTATCTGCTTAACATAGGAAATGGGAGACCCACTGGTGGAATATAACATCACCAGTATTCTCTGGGGCTCTTTAGTACACAATGCCCAGTATATAATTTTTAATGGTTACAAATAATAAGGGATGAGGAAATATCACAGAAAAAGAATAGAAACCACATTGATAAAAATATAGAAAGACCCACGTATCTATATACTGGAGTTAACACACAATGGCTTTGAAAGAGCTGTGATTCCTATGTTCAAAAAAAGAGGATGGGGTACACAAAATAAATGAAACAATCCAAGTTTGGCACCTCTAAAAGTCAAATGGATATTCTGTAACTCAAAAATTAGATATATGTAATATTTTTATATATGTCATATTGGATGGGTTAAAGCAGACAGGTTGCAAACATGAGATTAGTAATATAGGAAGCATTGGACAAGCGAAACAGGCACATGGGACACCTGAAAGCTCAAATAGTTGTAGTTCCAGAAAGAGAGAAGAGAGGGAATGTAGCAGGAAAAAATACTTGAACAGACGACAGAATAGTTTCTAAAATGGACAAAAGATATCAACCCAAAGAATTCCAGTGAGGAAGAACTCAATTTATAGGGAGAAAAACAAAAAGAAAACCACATCTAGGCATATCATAGAGTGACAGGGATAAAAATAATATTACTTTTAAAGTAGTAACTGTAAGACCAGCTGCTGAATTCTCAACAGAACTGAGGCAAGCCAGAAACAAAAGAATAACATTTCTAACTGCTTAAAATAATAATTACCTGCCAACTTAAAATTTTATATGCAATAAAAATTTCTTTCAAAAATAAAAAAATAAAGCCACTTTTAGGTAAAATTTTGAGAGTATATTTTGCTAGACCTACTGAAAGAAAATCTAAAGGGAATTCAAGCAAATAGAAATTCATCCCAGTTGAAAACTTGACAAGACAGAAGAGAAATGAAAATCTTATTGGGTCATTTTAAGGAATATTGACCATACAAAATTATATTTTAGGTCTTTTTTCTGTTACAATACATATAAAACTAAAATACTAAATAAAAATTACTAAAAGGTAAGAGGGAATAAATAGAGCTTACAGGTCCTAAGATTTAAGTAATATTATGTATGAGATAAAAGCAATAATTTGTATTCAAACTTAATAAGTAAAGAATGAATAATTACAAGTTGGTTATCTAGTAAGATGAAAACTAATTTTCCAATAGAAGTGAAAATATTGTTACTGGTCATTTTATAATTTTATAATTTTGATAAAATTGAGAGAATACAAACCACAATAGGTATACCAAGGCTCAATTAGATACTTATTGTACCTCGGCTTATCAATTATATGTTCACTTGTACCTAAAAAAAATAAAGTTGAAAAGGACAAGGAATTCTGAGAAAATATCATTAGAAATTATAGCTAAAATGTAAGATGTAATGAGATTTTATAATGTATTTAATACGCCGGGAACAAAGCCACATCTTATTCTTTCAACATAAAAGTCATCCTTCAGTATTTAACTCTCCTATGCATATTTAAGTGTTCAAAAAGAAAGTAGAGAACTGCTGGTAGTCAGTATCCCCAATACATAATGACAGTAATAAAAAGTATTAAATTTCAGAAAAGGGAGTGTGCCATGCTGAAGTTATCAAGGAATTCTTCAAGAAATGGGTGGAACTTGAAGTAGGCCCTAAAATATGACTTGAAAACACATTTCATTTCTTAATAAAAATGTATCACAAAGAATAGAAAGAAATGTACCTTCCTATAATCTTTGGCTAGAAATAGGAAATCTAATACTAATACTAAAGATATGAATTTGGATTCTTAACTACCTCACTCACAATAATAAAGTATAATTTATTTAATCTATGATAAATGTTACATTTAAACTCTGCTAATATTTTTATTTATTTTTTATTTAAGTATAATTGGTATACAATCTTACATTGGTTATACTATCTCAGTTATATGATATATAATATAGTGATTCAACATTTTTATACCTTGTATACAATATGATCACCTCTAATTCTAGTAGTCATCTATCGCCATGCAAACATATCACAGTATTATAGACTATATTTCCCTTACCCTTTTCATTTATTCCCCTACCCTTCCCTTCTAGGCTCTTTCTGTGAGTCAATTAAAATATAGAGCTTAATAATTTATCCAATTTCTAAGAACATTTAAATTTTTATTAATATCTGTAGAATACCAACATAAGTTATGCTATTTATATTACAGTGTAGATATATGTATATTTTTTATTTATATATAAAATAGAATGTATTTAAAAACACTTCTAAGACTAGCCAATAATCACAGAATCACAGGATCTTAGAGATAGAAAAATATTACATAAGACTATGTCTTCAGAGGCACCAGCGTACTTTGGTTTTCAAAAAGGGAGATGGGAAATTCTGTGACCTTTGAGTACAGTCCAGCAACTTTATGTAGATACTATAATAAGAAACAATAAAAAAGCCATCGAGTATTATTCAAAAATGCATCAAAGATAATTGCCATGGAGTTGATGGCAGCAGCAACAAGAGTACAATTAAATGCTTCTACAAGAAGTAGCCGCTTTTAAAACTTAATTAATAGGGGAAATTCCTCCATGAATAATTTTAGTGTGGCTTTTTTTTAGTGGGTTTACTGCCAGAACATAGGTGCCAGTGAAAACCTTTGCTAAATGTAAGCCAAAATGGGGAAAGAAAACACTCATATTAACGTCTACATCCTAGGACATGTAGATTCAGGCGAGTCCACCACTGCTGGTCATCTGACCTACACACACAGTGGGACTGATGAAGGGACCACTGAAAACTTTAAGAAGGAAGCTTAAAGTGTGACAAGAGTGGGTTCCTTCAGATATGCCTCGGTCTTGCATAAACTAAAAGCTGAACATGTGCAATATGTAACTATTGTTCTCTGCATATGGAAATTTGAGATCAGTAGGTATTATGTGACCATCACTGATGGCCTAGGACACAGGGTATTTTTCAAAAACATGATTATAGGCACATGCCAGGCTGACTCTGCTGTCCTGATTGTTGCTGCTGATGTTAGTGAACTTGAAGCAGGCAACTCCAAGATTGAGCAGACTCATGAGCATACTCTCCTGGCTTACACACTGCTTGTGAAATAGCTAATTGTTTTTGTTAAAACAGATTTTCCTGAGCAACTCTTCAACCAGAGAAAGAATGAGGAAATCATTAAGGAACTCAGCACCCACATAAGAAAATTGGCTACAGTAGCATTTTTGCCAATTTTTGCATGGAATGGTAAAAACATGTTAAAGCCAAGTACAAACATGCTTTGGCTATGCATGGAAAGTCACCTGTAAAGATGGCAACACCATTGGACCCATGGTACTTGAAGCTCTGGATTTCATCCTGTGACCAGTTTATCCAACTGACAGCCTCTTAGGTTTGTTCTTCTAGGATGTCTACACAATTGGTGGTATGGGGACTGTCACTGAGGGTCTAGTGGAGACTTCTATTCTCAAACATGGCATGGTCTATTGAAGTACACCATGAAGCTTTGAAGGAAGCTCTTCCTGGGGACAGCGTGAGCTTCAACATCATGAAAATATCTGTCAAAGATATTCATCCTAAAAATGGCCCTCCAATGGAAACTGCCTATAAAACTGTGCTGGATGGTTAAACACGTTACATTGCTTATAGAACAGGTGGCAAACACAAGGCCCACAGGCCGAATCCAGCCCTCCACCTTGTTTTATCTGTCCCAGCACCTTGTTTCTGCTCAGCAGCAGCACCAAGCTTTCGCTTAACTGTTAAGGAGTAGTTACATTTATACAGGCCTAAAATGACATTCAGCCCTTTGAAGGCAACCGTGAGGCTGATGTGGCCCCTGGTGAAAATGAGTTTGACACCCCTGGTTACAGGTTTGCTAAGCTGAAGGAGAAGATTGGTCACCGTTCTGGTAAGAAGCTGGAAAATGGCCTCAAACTCTTGATACCTGGTGATGCTGCCATGCCTGAAATGGTTCTTTAAAGCCTGTGTTGAGAGCTGCTCTGAACTATCTTCCTCTGGGTCATCCAGCTGTTTGTAACAGAGACACTGTAGCTGTGGTGTCATCAACTCAGTGGACAAGAAGGCTGCAGGGGCTGGCAAGGTCACCAAGCCTGCCCATAAAATTCACTAGGCTATATGAGTATCAGCCTTAATGCCTGCTCCCTTCCCAGTCTTAATCAGTGGTAGAAGAAGGTCTCTGAACCATTTGTCTCAGTGGGACATTTAAGTTTAATAGTAAATGTCTGGTCCGTTATAACAATGAAATGTAACATCTTCAGAGGAAAAAGAGGATGTTTTGTGGATCATTTTTTTCTTTGACAGTTCTAAGTTACTAGTTTTAAAATCAGTATTTTTTAATAAAAGCAATTTGAACAAAAATCTGTCAGAATTTTGAGACCCTTTCAAACAAAATTTAATGAGAAAATAATTTAATGTAAAAAACAAAATACAACACTATGCCTATAAGATCTTTCCAAAATATACATATAATAGGGAAGATATGTGGATACATGGATAAACATAAACCTATAGATATGTAGAAAATGACTGAAGATAAAAAATTGACAGCAGTAATTTTTTCTTAATAGTTACAGGTGGTTTTTGTTTATTATTTTCTAAAATTCTGGTTTCCAATTTTTTAAACAATGTATCTCTAACCTGATATCCAGCTACTTTCATTTTAAATTTGCAAATCCATAATATTAATCATTAGTCATTTTGTATTCCTTAGCTGATTGCTCTTAAAGAAGTATTTAAGTTTATAACTCATCTAAGATGCTAATTTAAAAAATAAACAAAATGAAAGCACACTCCACATTAAAAATTGGTGATAACAAATATCGAATAACTTCCTTCAAACAAATATCTGACCCTCAAAGAAAAATGCAAAAAAGATGCATAGAAAATCGTGGAAATGTGAGAAAGGCAAGCTGATTCAGGGTTTGAAAGGGTAGACCTAAAACAGAAAGTCTAAGGAAGTGTTTGCCCAACCGGTCAAGGTAAAGGGTAAATAAAAATGACAAGGATCACAGTGAAGAAAGCTGATCAACACTACCTCAGTCAACTGATCAAGATCAATATCAGTGGTGGTATGTCACGTTGATAGCATGTACTCTTGATATAACGTGTTGACTTTGCTTCTTTCTTCCTCCTTCCCAAAACTCTCAACCTCAATCTAAACATGAGGAAAACATCATACAATCCCAGTTGAGGAACATTCTTCAAAATACCTGACTAGTATCCCTCCAAACTGTCCAGGTTACCAAAAACAAGGAAAGTCTGAGAAACTGTCACAACCAAGAGGAACCTACTAAAACATGATGGCAAATATAATGTGGTATCTAAGATAATAATAGGGAAAATTGGGTGTGGGATATATTATAAGTACCTTACTATTTCCATGGCTTTTCCATAAATCTACATCTGTTCTAAAATTATAAGTTGATTTAGAATTCTACACACGCAGATACAGGTACCTGGTGTGCAGAGTGTATGTCACCACTGCTGAGACTGTTGACACCCCTCTTCAGCCACACACTCTTGCAAGAAGACCATTGTTTTGTCCATCTTGATCTTTCCTGTAACTTCTTATACCATGCTTTTCACATAATTACTACGGGATCAATGTGTGTAGAATTGAACAAGAAGATGATCCAATGGCACTTATGCAGTAAGAAAACAGAGGTTCCTGGTAAGATGCATTTTTCCCATTCATAGCAATTATTCATAATTTAATCTTAGTTTGAGAGAAAGACCCATAACGGCGGACTGAAATTTTAAAGAAATTAAAAATGAACACGGGGATACAGTAACATATAGGAATCTCATAGAATCTATAGACATCTTAATTTGCCAAATTACCTTAAAGATCATTGCTTAAAGCTTGAAAGGCAAAACAGGAACAACATGTTGAAGAAGATAACACATCAGATCTGCATTCTGAAGACTGTTCTGAGGATTAGATGAGGAAAATTTATGTGGACACACTTTGAAAATCATTACATAGTCAAAGTGCAGTTCTTAAAAGTCCTCAGGTGTGAAGCATCTGGAAGTCAGCACTCCTTGGAGATCATAAGAAATGCTGATGTACTGAATTGTATTAGAGGAACTATTTTAATGGCAAAAATATAACAGTGTGATATAAAATGAGATCACACTATAAGAACACAACACAAACAAATATACACACAAAGCTGTTAAGCTTAGCCCTATTTTTCCTTGATGGTTTTCACCATTATTATTCACTTGATGTTTTGTTTTTTCTACTTCCTGTATCTGCTTATTAACTGTATGTCTTCCCCACTGAAGTATAAGAAAGCATACATGTCTTAATTTTTATATCTTTAGAGTGTAAAAGTTTGACACATAATGTACATTTATTTATTTAACAAGTATTTCTGGAGCATTTACTAGAAGTCATGAAATATAGTAAAAGACCAAGATTCCTGTTAATATGGTACTAACATTCTAATTCTAATGGATTAAAATGCTAGCAGGTAGTAGATGTCAGGGAAAAATGAAGAGCAGGGTAAGAGAAAACAGGAGTTGGAAAGGAAAACAGATTGCAGCATTAAGCAGGTAGTTGCATGAAGAAGGTGAGATTTAAAAAGCAACTTGAAAGAAGTACAGGCAAAACATGATACTCAAACATCGTGGTTCTCAAACAATTTGGTTTTCAACCAAGTTGTCCATGGAAAAATGTCTCAGTTGTCTAACTAAACTTCAGGTCTTGATTCTTGACCCAACAACCCTTTCATGCTGATATCTGTATGATCAGTCCCTCGCCTCTGAAGTGACAAACAAAGGAGATTCTGGTTTTGAACAAATCATTTCTCAAACAGGTTTCTGGGATGAATTGAGTTCAAGAACCGAGGTTTCCATATAATGACTCTGGCAAGCAGACACCTTGGGGGCAAAGCATTCCAGGAAGAAAAACAGGGCAATGAACCTAACGAGCAAGTTTGCCTGGCCTGTTCAAAGAGCAACCAGGAGGCCAATGTGCCTGGAATGGTGTGAATAAAAAGAAGAGGGTCTGGGCAAAGTCAGGGGTGGCATGGCCATGTAGGGTGTCGCAGGGCATTTAAAGACTTGTGCTTTCCTCTGCAGTGAAATGGGAGCCCCTGCTGAGTTCTGGGCAGGAGCCACATCATCTGACCTACACTGTCAAAGGCTCACTCTGGCTGCTGAGGGCAGAGTATGTAATAACAAAAGCAGAAGCAAAAGACCTGTCAGGAGGTGATTGCCATATTCTTTGGTGGCTCAGATCAAAATAGTAGGTGTGTCCATGATGACAATGAGTTGGATGCTACATATATCAAAGTAGATTCCACAGGATTTTATGATGGATTCAACAAATACTTTCAATGGGTAAATATTGACCAACATTCATCATTAAGCAAACAACATGAGTGCTAAATACTTGATAAACATTTATGGGCAAAGAAGCTTAAAAATAAAACAAAAAACATATTTGCTACATTAACATTATGATCATTACATTTCTATTTTGTTGATAATGACTAATCATTGGGCTTCGACCTTCGATCATTGGCACCCAGCTTGCAGATTCCCAGGGTTTTACCAGGACAGAGTTTGAGAACTAGTAAGCCATACCAATGTGGGGACTGACAATGATGATATTGAAATTGCTTTTTCACCAGTCCTAGGACAGGAAGGGCATCTCCTCTGTTAAAAGTGACATCGCTGTAAGGTTTCGGCCGTACATTGGGCGGTGCCCTGGGAGCCAGGCAGGCGTGCAGGCTCACTGCGCTGAGTCCTTGCTCTGGCTCTGCTTTCCAGTCGACACCTCTAAAGATATTAGCAAAGCAGCAGTAAAAATTAAAGTGCTCCAGAATCCTCAATACCCACCATTAACTTCTGAAATATTATTGCATGTTAGCTTTTACTGTAACTTGACAAAAGCACTTACTTACTAAAAGGCAGGGAAGCCAAAAACCAAAATCTGCTGCTGGTAGTAAGGAAGAGAATGATTGCCTCTTTGCAGATTGTGGGGTCCCCATCCCCAAAGCAACAGGGGGCACAGAGATCTTTTGAGTCTCCGTTTTGCTGAGTTTGGTAAGAAATAGAAAATTCCTTCCAGGGCATGTCAGGGGGAAAAATATGTCCTTCCAAGAAGTGGGTGCTCTAGACCTTCTGTGTTCTATGTTCCTTCCTCATTCTTCTTACATCCTCCTTTTTTCTGCTTTCACTGGCCTCCCAGGAATCCAAGCCTACTCATAGGAAGTTAGCCAAGATTATTTATATACTTTGTATATCCCCTTTATTCCAGTAATATACATTATAGGCTTAAATTGTACAATATCCTCCTTTTTTCACCTCCTATCCATCAGGTGGGACATTGTTTTATTTACTCGGGGGGTATAGGGACTGTAGCATATTTCCTCAGGAGGAAGGGGGAGAATTTTGGTATTTGGAGCATGTCGAAGCTCCCTAAATCAGCTTTCTATCAGCCACAACCTTCTCTAAAATTTCATGCCTAATTTTCAGATCATGCTGAGAATGTGAGGCCCCAATTTTTCTCTTTACAAAATTGTATCACTTTATACACACTCTGCCTCACAGGGCCTTGCTGAAGACAAATGAAATAATGCCATCTGTTCAATCCAAGTCTGCCCCCCCCCCACAACTCAATGAAAGATGCTATGTATTATGACCAAGCTTTCTCTTTAGCTGAATTGAGAAACCACAGCTTACAGTGCTTCCTATGTTTATTCACAGTGGTATCTAATCTTGCATAAGACAGTGGAGGCCTGGGCATTTGCATTTCTTCTAGTGTCCAACTTTCCCAGCCAAGAAACACATGAAGAAGGGTCTTCACTGGCCCAGAGCTCCTCATAGTATTCCATTCATGCCTGCCACTCGCTGACAGAGAAAGCCCCCCACAAGCAGGCCCAGCTCTCATAAAGAGCTCTGCCAGATTCAGGAAGACGTGGCTTTTTGTTTGGCCCCATAGAACCCTGTGGGACACTCCACGGCCAGGGCTAGGGGCTGTCACAGCCGCCTTTCACAATTCAAAGAGAAAAGGAAAATAGCCTGCCTTTGAGCGTCAGAGATGTGGGAGAGGCAGGAATCAAATTGTGAATAAATAAATAAAAATACCAACAGCTGTGATATTTAAAACAGACAATCACTATAACAACAAATGACAACCCAGCAGCCTGAAGAATCTGCTAATAAACTGTCTGCTGTGACTTATTAAAGATAAACTTATGAGCCATGATTATTCAACCATTAAACCTAAGTGGAAATCAAAGGAAGAGTGTTGTCAGATGATGAATTTGGTGCCGCACGGCCTAGGAAAATTACTCATCAAGTTTGAATCCTGATGTTTCCATCCTCTAAGGATTGGTCCCTTGAGATTTTGGCACTATTTATGCAGAAGCTTTCTTCTCTTTTTCCTTTAATTATAACTTTAGTTTGCTAATGTGTGGCTTTTTTGTTTTCAATAAATTGCTGTGATAAGCACATCACATCTCATCTCATTATCAGTACAATAATGGAAGTGCCATTCAGTTCAGCAAAGGCACAGCGACTGGAAGGCAGAATTTGAAGACGTTCCTCAGAGCCACCTGCTGAGGGGGTGGTGCAGCTTCATTCCTGAGGCTGATGTTGAAAAAACTACTGAGAAGCCTGGATTGTGGGCAGCCTGGTCAATGTATTAACTAATTTAACCTAACAAGCATCCAGTTCCAATCCAGAGGTCAGCCAATTCGCATTTCACTTGGATCTTGATCACTGCCATTGCCTCTGTCGTCAGTGACATGGTTAATAGCAACCACAGCCTGTTGAGACAGAAACAACATTGTAGAATAAGATTATCGTGTGTGCATGCCATTTGAAGACATTAAAGAATGACCCAGATTGAACATAATCTTCCGTTAATGCCCTATGTTATTATTACCATGTACAGGATGCAACAGAGCATACATAGGAGTGGAGTCTGAGCTTTTCAATCCGGTAGGGTTTTCAAGGGTTGCCTTTCAAACACCTGCTTGATATTGGCATTACCTAAGAGCTTTGAATTAGGAATTTGTAGTAATCCCCATTAATCAGTGTAATGTTCTGTGCTTTTTCAAATAAGAAACACAGCACTAACTGTTAAATGTGGACAACTTAAAGTGATGCAACACTATGTGACAGACTAAAGGGGATAAAGAGTCAGTGAAATTTCACTTTTCTATCATGCAATTTTTGGGGGGAGAAATAGACAAAAAAACTGTACTTGAAAAATAACTAAATAAAATTTTTAAAAATTATTAAAAAAAAGAAAACAAAAAAAATTTTTGGCCCCTTTCCACCTTGGCCACTTTAATGTCTCCCTCTGATGCTCCCTTCCCCAAAGAGATTTGCTACAGTCGGGTCCTTCCTTTGGGCTCTCGTGTCTGTAATAAATGTTCCTGCAGGGCACATATCGTATATACTCAACACCTTTTTGAAAGAATAAATTAATAGGTGGCCTAAGCACTTAGATAGAGGCCTAATTCTCAAATTAGGGCATAAATGAGGGAAATAAACATGGTGTTCTTAGCACATATGAAATAGAGGTCAAGAGGCCAAGCTTCAGCTGCATACAAGTAGCATGAATAAGAAATAAGCCCACATAAAGTCTGGAATAGGGAATTAAAAGTTGGTGCTGAAACTACAGGGTAACAATCATATAAGTCATACTTACCCTGAACTCACTGAGACCTTCTAGAAATTGTAATACAGTAATTCTCATGCATGGCTAGATGTTAGAATGACCTGCAAAGGTTTTCTTTTCTTTTTCAATTGAAATTCCCAAGTCATATCCCCAAGCAGATAAATAAAAATATCCAAGGAGGGCACCCATAAATCTGTGTCTTTATATTTGATAATGACTACTAAACAGGCAATTTAGCCTCCACTTGACCTTTACCTACTCTGTGAACCTACTCTTTTCACTTTGTGAGAAGATGCAGCCCCTAAAGTAGCCATTTTTTCAGCAAAACCAAGGTTAACCTAAAACATCTATCTGCTAACACAACTGAAGTAATATGCAGAATAATAGACCTCAATTACATGCTCAATCCCTGAATACCACAAAATGAAAATGAGGCTGAAAGAACCTCTTTAGATTCAATAGATAAACGCTGCAGTGTGATCTAGGCAATAACCAAGAGCTTTTCCTTGACACATTAGGTATCTTTATAATGAACGTTTACTTGGGAGGTGTAAAGTCACACACTGCATCTAAAGAGACCCTCTGCTCCCAGGACCCAGCAGGAATCTGAAATGCTGTTTTCATTTCATGACATGAGAGCAGAATGCATCTCGTTCTGGTAATGGATGTGTTCCTTGCAAGTGGTGCAAACCTGGAATTTTTAAAGTAGTTGCAATGATGAGCTCGCTACTTAAAACATGAAATGAAATTCTTTTGCATTAAAAAGTGTTTAGAGTTTCTAAAACCACTTTTGAATGTGTCTGTTTTATCTGTGGTTTATAGTGTAGAATTGTAAAACAACTAGCTTATTATTATAAGGGCTTGGGTATTATGCTGTCCTCTGAAACAGAAAGCCACATGTAACAAAAATCTGCTGTAAGCTAGAAATTATTAGAAAACTGGTTAAACTGAAATTTGGGGAAAGACACATATACTCTATGAGAAAACCTAGTTACTTAAAATGTAATTTAACAACTGCTATTATATGCTAAAGTCAGAAGTTTTTTCTATGGCAATTGTCATTTTGAAAATTTAAAAAATATGGTGTGTTATACTTCACACCAAATTTTCAGAGAGGTATATGTCCCTTAAAATGAAGCATGCCATTAAACTTGCATTTATATGAAGTTTTACTTCCCAACTTTTATTCATATGAGGCATTTAATTATATCCTTCTCATTAGTGAGAGAAACTTTAAAAATTATGTATGGGAAACTAAGCAATGAAGCAAATATCCACTATTATTGTTATTCCCATTTTACAGAGGAAGAAAATAGGTTCAGGGAAATTAAGAGTTCTCTCCAAGGTCACACATGGAGTCTATGATAGAAATGAAAATTCAATTCATAGTTTTTGGTTCCCAAGTCATTTTCATCAGACCATGACTATAAAGACACAGCCCGCAAATGTTAATGTCCAATTCCCTTAGGATTCATATTAAAGTACAGCCAAAACTGTCATTTTGTAGAGCCTAAAAATGAATTATTGGCCCAAAATACATAGAATTGCCATCAACTTCCATCCAAAATTTATATTTAGACCAAAAAGATACCAATAATGGTCTTTTTGCCCACAATGGTTTTTTTAAAAAGGATAAGGTTTCCTAACAGAGCTATTCTTTGCTTGAATCAGTTCATGAGTCCATTGGTCTTTGGGCAAAAATGAAAAATTCATCACTGTGATGACTGACTGACTGTATGCAAGGCCTCCCAATAAAGAGCAGCTATAGTGTGTATGTGATAAACCTCATCCTAAAGCTGTAAGTAAACAAGATGAGCATCAGAGTCTCCTCACTGACTAACAGGAAAGCAAAGTGAGGAGGTGAGCAGGAAAGGATTAAGACCTGAACTAGCACCTGGAACCTTGCCAGACACTTTTGGTACATGGTTTTAGGGAAAAGGCTTATTTTCCACTTTTTTTTTTTACTTTACTGTTTGATTGCTTTGCACAGAGATGACCATGTGTTAGTATTACAATCCTGGCCTACCTGCATCTCCTCATTCGCTCCATTCTCATTAGTGATTCGAGAGGAGAAACCAATGGGAGCCCTCATCTTCTCTCTGTCTTCTGAGTCAGCCCGTCTGCACAGAGCACGGGCTCCCACCTGTGCACTACCCTGGGGAAGCCTCGCTGCTGAGAGGCCCTGTCTCCTTATTGTACATATTTCAGGTGGATTCTCTGAGAAGCAGATGCTATAAACAGAAATAAGCTTGCAGAATTTGAATTGGGGTCCTCTATCCTAATTTGGTAACAAAGGCCAAGTTTTTGTGTCAATATTTTCTATTAACTTGGAAGATCATCAAATTTGCATACAAGAAATTAATTCATCCATGTTTCCATAAACATCCACTTGGAAAATGGTGTATTTAAAAGAGAATTTACTAAAGGCTAAATATGCTCTCAAACATATATGGTAGGTAATACATTTGTATCTATGGTGCCAAGACAATTCAATGAGAAAAGAATATTCAACAAACAGTACTGGGTAAACTAGATATCAACATGTAAAAGAATAAAGTTAGACCCCACCTCCATATACAAAACAAGTGAAAGTGGATCGTGGATCTAAGTATAAGAACTAAAACTGTAAAACTCTCAAAAGAAAACATAGGAGTAAATCTTTGTTACTTTAGGTTAGGCAATGATTTCTTAGATATGATACCAAATTTCCAAAGGAACCAAAAAAAAAGTAAACTTGATTTCATCAAAATGTAAAACTTTTGTGTGTCAAAGTTCAACATAGAGAAAATAAAAATATAATCCACAAAATTAGGGGAAATATTTACAAATCATATATCAGATAAGAGACATATTCAGAACATATAAAGGACTTATACAACATAAAAATAAAAGACAACTCTTACCTTTTCTGACAGCATGGATGGACCTAGAGGGCATTACACTGAGTGAAATAAGTCAGAGAAAGACAAACCATATTTCACTCAGGTGTAGAATCGAAAGAACAAAATAGAAGCAGACTCATGGACACAGAGAACAGACTGATATTTGACAGAAAGGAGAGGGGTCAGGGGACTGGGCAGGAAAGGTGAAGAGATTGAGAAGCATAAATTAGTGGTTACAGAAGAGTCACAGAGACATAAAGTACAATGTAGGGACTATAGTCAATAATATTGTAAT
This sequence comes from Artibeus jamaicensis, assembly GCF_021234435.1. Classification (NCBI taxonomy): domain Eukaryota; kingdom Metazoa; phylum Chordata; class Mammalia; order Chiroptera; family Phyllostomidae; genus Artibeus; species Artibeus jamaicensis. The sequence continues at coordinate 24,387,558 of NW_026521883.1, forward strand.
AACTATGTATGAGGCCAGGTAGGTACTTGAAAACTTGAAATATCCCAGGGTGGGGGGACACTTCATAAAGTATGTGATTGTCTAACTATTATGCTGTATATCTGCAACTAATGTAGAATAATGTTAAACGTAAACTATAATTGAAAAATAAAACATAATAAATAAATATGTCATCCACCCCACAAAAAAAACACCAAATAACCCAGTTTTTTAAATGGGCAAGTAATTCAAAAAGATGTTTTTGAAAGAATATACAAATAACAAAAATAAGCATGTTAGACAATATTCAGGATCATTAGACATTGAAGAAATACAAACCATCTACAACAAGACACCACTTTACACATGCTAGGATGGCTAAAACAAACTGGTGATGACAAGTGTTGGTAAAGATATGAAGAAAAACCCTCAGCTATTATGCATTGTTGATGGGACTATATATAGTGCAGCCACTTTCGAAAACTATGGAAAATTTCTCAATATGTTAAAGATAGAGTTACCATGACAGGGCAATTCCTAGATATATACCCAAGAAAAATGAAATATATCCGAACATAAATGTGGGCATGAATAGTCTCAACAGCATCATTCATGAACAAGCCAAAGGTGAAAACAACCCACATGTTCATCACCTGAGGAATGGATAACCAAAATATGGTGTATGTAGTCAATGAAATATTATCCAGCATAAAAAGAAATGAAGTACTAATAAATGCTACAACATGGATGAAGCTTAAACACTTTATCTTAAGTGAAGAAGGCAGACACAAAATTAACTGTGATGGTTAATTTTATGTGTCAACTTGAATGACCTACGGGATGTCCAGATAGCTGGTAAAACATTATTTCTGTGTGTGTCTGTGCGAGTGTTTACGAAAGAGATTACTCTTTGATTCAGTAAAACTGAATGAAGAGATCCGCCCTCCCCGATGTGGGTGGGCATCATCCAGTCCACTAGGGAGTCTAGTAGAACAAAAAATCAGAGGGCAAATTCTCTCTCTTTTTGAACTGTGACATTCATATTCTCCTGCCCTTAGACTTTGGTACTCCTGTTCTTGGGCATTCGAACTCTGGGAATAATCCCTTGGGCTACCCTGGATCTCAGCCTTTCAGACTTGGACTGAATTATAACACTGGCTTTTCTAGTCCTCCAGCTTACAGATGGCAGACTGTAGGACTTCTCAGCTTCTGTAACTGTGTGAGTCAATTCCAAAAATAAATATTCTCTTATGTATAACTATATGTATATTCCAATGGTTCTGTTTCTCCAGAGAACCCTGACCAATACAGCCACATGTTGTATAACGCTTTATATGAAATGTCAGAATTGGCAAAGCCACTGAGACAGAATGTAGATTAGTGATTTTCATGGGCGGAGGGTAGAAAGAATGGGGAAACAATAGCTTATACATACGGGTTTATTCGGAGGGTTGATAAAAAAGTCCTAAAATTAGACAGTGGTGATGGTAGCGCACTTCTGTAATTGTAACAAGAACCACTAACTTGTACAATTTAAAAGGGTCAGTTTTATGGTTTGTGAGTTATATTTCACTAAGTCTATTATTAAAAAAACATTGCATTCAAAAAGAGTCATAAAGCGTGTCACTGGAGCAACTGGTGTCAATCATCAAGAAAAGAAATAATTTGCTCCCATGCATTTAAGACGACTAAGTACTTAAGGAATCTGGCCAGGCAGGTCCCCAAGCATTTTGCATAAGGCTCAGAATCCAGGCCATTTATTCTCCAAAGTGACTTGGAGATAGCCTCTGCTTTAGGGCAGGTTGCATGTCAAAACAAGCACATTTTGCATGAAAGGTGTACAAATGGCCTTACAGCATTCAGTGCCATATGTCAGTCTAGCCCAAGCTTATCTATCAGTCCCTATTCAGTATCCTTTGCTTAGAACTGCATTGCTCTGCATTATCCCCAAATCCATCTCTTTCTTTACCACATACTTGTACTTTTATAGTCCCTAAAACACCCCATGACCTTACGTTTTTATAGGTTGATTCTACCTAGTTTTCACAGCTCTTCTTCAATTCCATCTTCTCTATGGAGCCAGTGTTCATTTTCTCCAATTAAACAAAACTCTCCCCCTGCTTTGCTTCCTACTTCACTCTGGATTCTGTTAGTTATCTATGAGTTTATATTATTTTTCTCTCCATACACTAAGTCAGCGAGAGCAGAGACTATAAATCACTCCCTCTATGGCCTTTGTAACATTTAAACTTGCTAGTGATTGAGAATCAAATATTTGCTGATCAGATTTGTTTACCTGCAGATTTCAGATAAACAAATTCAACTTCATTTGCATGTGCAGAGATAAAACATCTCATTCAATTACTTGTAAAAATTATAAATTTAATCTATGAAACTGCTCCTTTATATTGAACGCTCTAACACAGGAACATCACATATATTTATATTTATATTGTGACTTTAACTTAAAAGCATAATGAAAGATGAAATGTTTTCAAGTATAATAGCATTTAATTAATTCAGCATTGTTTTGAAAGAATTTTCCAATTGATAAAAGATTACCTCTTTAAGTCCCAGAATTTTAAATTATTTTTATCTATCCAGGAATGGAAAGTTTACAAAGTTAACCTGTATATATTAGTATCTGGCAAGAGGATTACTTAATTAGAATATTTTGACCTTCAACTGCACTTTCTTTGAGGAGTCATCCTCAAAGTCATGAGGTTATATTAAGCATGGAACCTCAATTAGTACCTATAGCCCAAGTTGGCCAGCAAACAATTATGTTCCTTTGAATTAAAACTGAGGCAACTTCAGGGATCAGCATGCTCATAACCTATGTGTCATTCTATCCCAATTTGCCATATATTTTTTCTTCATAGAAAGTCCCGTCTCAGAATAGGAGCTGTGTCTTCCACTTCTCTGGGTCAATGTTATTTTTCCATGCCTGTGGAATACCATTTATTGCTGACTCCCACTTTATAAAAAGAAATAGATTACCCATTAAAAAGGAAATCCTACTTTTCAAAAGGTTGAGTAACAGTAGTTTAAAAAAAAACTTAAATAAAAATTCAGCTGGTTAAATTAAAGCCATCGAAGGGAAGTATAATTGAGGAATATTTTTGGCTCTGAGCCCACTATCTTTTCATTTGATTGTAAATTAGATACAATTTTGTTCACTTCAAGCTCTTGTCTTGCAGTATTTTATTCCACTGGGACCAGTAAATAAGTGTTAACTGCCTTGTCGAGCTCAGTTACACAACTTTCTTCACTGAAATTACCCATTTTTGTTGTATTATTGCCAGTGAGCCTTTTGCTTGTTGGCATTTTTATTGACTGATTGTGCAAGAAATGTTGCTATCTTCATATATTGTTTTGACCCTTTGGTAATCCTCTTTATCTGTCATTTCTTTCTTCTGAAATATCTTCTTCTTTCCCTTGAAATATCTTCTTCTTTCCCCATGCTTTTATTATCCATCTATCAAAGCTTGTTCCTCCTTTAAAATGATGCCAACTTGTGTCCTTCAGAAACCTTTCCAAAGGATGACACCCCTTATTTTTAAGAGTAATATAAGCCAAGAGGACACTGAGTTTCCATGATACAGAGTTTTATATTCTTTCTTCACCACAGTGTTGTATTGTTTTTTAGATGAAGAAGAAGAAAAAATTGGTGAGGTGTGAAAATGTGCAAAAGCAATGAAGAACAGACTGTTGAAAAATTCCTTTTCTAATGCCTTCTTGATGATTTGTGCCTTGTTAATGTGCACCACTATTAGATAAAGCAGCTCTCAAGTAATGTCAACAATTTAGACATGATTCTCATGCCTACATTCTTTTATCTACAATTCCCAATACATTTCTACCTAAGTTGATGACCCCAAATTCAGCTTCTTCATTGCTTTTATCTATCTAGGCTTTATTCACATGAAGTAGTCATATGCTGATATACTTGGGCATGTCCTAAGTGGCAAACAATGTGGAGGTACATGATTAACATGTTGGAGGTAATATTCAATAGGCTGAATAAAAAGGAAACACAGGCCCTGGCTGGCATAGCTCAGTGGATTGAGTGCGGGCCTGTGAACCACAGGATCGCAGTTCGATTCTCAGTCAGGGCACATGCCTGGGTTGCAGGCCGGTTCCCAGCAGGGGACTCACAAGAGGCAACCACACACTGATGTTTCTCTCCTTCTCTCCTTCTCTTCCCCTCTAAAGATAAATGAATAATAAAAATCTTTTAAAAAAGGAAATACAGCACAAGAGTGGGTCAGGGTAGAGACAGGATACTTCTAGACCTCTTGAGCTTGAGTTTTCTTTTGGGTATTCCAAAAAAGAAGCCAAAATGCAGCTGGATATACAAAATTGGTTCACAATAAAGAGATCCTAGTAGACATACAGTAATAGCTAACTTTTATTGAGTATACACTTTATAGCTATATGATGCTTTTCTATCTCTAGATAAAAATTATAAGCATATAGATGGTAATTGACATTACTACACTGCATATGATCACTGAAATAGTGAAAAAAGAGATGTCACTAGAAGCAAATGTTTATGTTTTTCTAATTTATATTATTAATGATCAGAGAATAGAGTACCCTAGTTCATCACACATTCAAGACAGAATCCTGGGGAATACCCACCCAACCTACTAATTCTTCCCTGTAGTTTTGGGGATTCACCTTCTATTCCAGCAGTTCCCGGCATGCATGTCTATACTCCCCCATCGACCCGCCTTGGCAGCTTCTCTTATTCTGACTACCTTGCAAATAAATCCAGGAACTCTATCTCCAAACCTACCTTCTGAGAACATGAATGGATTTGAATTTTCACCTTGAATCTCCCTCTTAAAGAAAAAAAGAAACAACTTCTGGTTATAAGCTTTAAGACTCTACCAATCATTACAAAAATTTCTCTCCCACTACTTTCTGTGATATACTTCCCCCTAGCAACACTAACACAATGAATGTGGCCAAGCTTCACATCTGTTTTGAAACTACCTCATTTTCTGAGATGCTTCCCCCTACATTTATGCCCCTATGCAGAAAATATTTCTTTCTTCTACTGAAAAATACACTCATCTTATTCAGACAGCCTTTTCATGTAAATGCCCACTTAATGCACTTTCATCTCACTCCCATTATAAATCACCATGATTGCTCAGTGTACATGAGCAATTCTATACAGATGTTGCTAGAAGCAAATGTTTATCCATTTCTATAATTTTGTTTATTAATGATCAGAGAATGGGATACTCTAGATTCTAGTTCATCACAGGTTCAAGTTGCTAGTAGTGTGTAATATACACAGTGCATGAATAGCCGATTGTCTAGTATTAAAATTCAATAATAGCCTCAAACATAAACTATAATGAAAATACCTTAATCTTTTTTTAATGATTCTTAAAACACTTTAGGGTTTTGCAGAGTCTCAAGGTTATCATTTTCCTTGTCCTATATATGTAGGGAAGTAATAAAAATTTCCAGTTCATAGGTTATCAGATTGATCAGCTTTTATTGCATTTCTTTAGGTTTTTCTCGAATCCTCATTATGTTGTAAGATTAAGAGCCAGAATCATATCTTCTATCTGTTTTGCATTTCACAGTGTTCATTACATAAATGGGTTGAATTTCATATTTTTATTATCTGGATTAGAGATTAAAATGAACAGAAAACCCCTAACTTCAATGATTCTTATATTTTTCTTCTACCATACAGGGTGGGGCAAAAGTAGCTTTACAGTTATGAGTACATGAAACACAAAAGTTTATTCTTGTATTATTATTTATTTATTATATTATTTTATTGTATGTTTCATGACCTACTATCTTATTTTTTCATTCTACAAATAGAGGGAAACAAAAGCAGTGAAGGAAAACACTTTATTTACCCTTTGTTACTAACTAGTGACTGAGAGTCCTCGGACTAAACCTCTATCATATAGCACATTGTAGGATCCAGCACTTTTCAGAATGGTTCCTTTTGATGCTTTAATCTCTAGCTCTCTCTTCCTCTGTCACTGTGATCCTGAAGTCACCTGTTGATGGGGGATTGTCACAAGATTAAAGTAGCTGGAACAATGAACCAATGCAGGGAGGATGCTTGCCTTCTGGAGGCACTGAGGCCATAGCAGGCAATGCATGAATGAAATGAAAATGGATGGCACACAGCTACATAGATTTGTGGACTTTAATTTCACTGCTACATAACTTAGCACAAATTGATACAGTCCTTTCTTTATAAACATCTTATTATATATATTTTTCCATAAACAGTACATTCCTTGAGGGCAGGGACCATGCCTGAATCATTTATTTACCCTCAGTATTTTGTCAATATAGTTTTTAGTAGACTGTGAAATAGTATTTGTAGAATGAATAAATAAAAAGTAAATAATCTTTATTTACATAAAAATATAACACTTTTCACTTGACCATTCCTTTTACTCCCATCTTTTGATGTTAGAGTTTAGCCCGATGAACTTGCAATCCTACTACACTTCTGTCTGCCTGAAGTTTCTGAAAGTGAGCAGGTAATCATAAGCGGTCCTTAGACAAGAGCTTTGCCAAACAGGAAGTATTTCCTCAGACCCACCTTTGCTCCCCTTGTATCCCTTTCTTCTTTTTCTCTCAAGTTAGTTTTCTTCTGCTTTTCAAAGCTGTTGTTTGTAATATTGTTTAGGTTACTTCCCTCCAAAATTAGCTTTGCAAGAGAAGATCATTTTTCTCAGCTCCCTCTGCCATCTTGATCCATTAAACAAGCCTGCTTGACTATCTGTCTCATGGGAAATCTTATATACTAACTCTGTGTATAAATAGACTGGAAGTGATTGATTTAACTCATGTGGTGAATTTACAGATATCCCTGAAGTTTCCAAAGCTCTCATGTAGGCTAGTTTATACTTCTTAATTTTCTTAGTAAGTAAATGATTCAAGGAACACTTCCCGGATGCTTGTAGCTCCCATACAAGCAGTTTAAAGTGGAGTCCAAGAGAGAGCTGAGATGATCCTTGTCCATCTATCTCCTCCTACCTTGCTAGGAGCACATGGTTTTAGGAAGCAACCATGCCAAGGTCAACACATCAACCCAACAATAACTGATCCAAGATATATAACCAAGGAATAATTCTCTTTCAGCTCAACAAGACAGAAGTTCTCAGAAAATTAGGCAATATTTAAAAATTATAAAAAGGTAATATCAAGTGTTAAAAATAATATGGGCTTGAGAGTCTGACATACCTAGATTTAGATTTCAAGACTACTACATCATTGGTATGTGAGTCAGTGAAAAATTACCTTATGTAGTTAAGAATATTTCTTCTTGGAATTGTTTGCTTTATACACACATATACAAAGAAATAACATATAATTTCAGTTGAACATGTATATGTATATGGTATATCTGTCAATGTATTTCAGTATTTGTATTGTTTCTCAGCATGGTTTCATAGTTCTTACTGTATTTTGTTAAATTTATTCCCAGGCATTTCAGGGTTTTGATGCTATTGTAAATGTTATTTTAAAATTTCTATTGTTAGACTAAATATTTCAATCTAAAGGCAAATATAGTTAGACCAGCTCAAAAAGCAAAAGTAACTATACTCTGTCTACAGAAAATACAAAAACACAATACTTTAAAAATAAAAGGAGGAAAAAAAGTGTGTAGAGCCACAATAAGACTACTGAAGTGGGAACATTAATATGAGATAAAATAATAAAAAGAGAATCTCTTAAATAAACAGTGTTGAAGCAATTGGATATATTTATGGGGGAAAAACCTTCAATCCTTACCTCATACCATAAGCAAAAATTATATAAAAATAGAATCAAATATAAAACTAAAACTAATGTTTCTAGAAGAAATTATTATGGAAAATTTGTGAATTTATAATAAGCAGATTTAGACAAAACCCAAAACATAATGAGCCATAAACTTGATACATTTAACCTTAGCAAAATTAAGTTTTTGCTCTTTCAACATCACAGTGAAGAAACTGAAAGGCAAACCAAAGAATGTAAAAATAAATCAATACACTATTGATTTACATATACAAAATAATGATACATAAAACAAATAAACATAGTCACATACATATTTATTTTGTACACATTTATTTTATATACATTTATAAATGTATATAACTATTTATGTACTTATATAAATATTAATATATAACAATAGACTGATATCAATAATATATGAATTTTTAATTCAATAAGAAAATTTAAAAATGGAAAATTGATAAAAATATTTGAACAGATACTTCACAAGATATTCAAATGACCAATAATCACAGAAAAATGCTCAATCTTATTAGTGATAAGAGAAATAAAAATTAAAGACATAAGAAAAGACCACTGTCAATTTTAAAGTGGATAAAATTAAAAAGAGTGATAATACTGTGTTGGTAACAATAGGGATCAACTAGAATACATACAATTTTGGTAGGAATGTAAAGCATTTTTTTTAATTTGGCAATTCTTTATAAAGTTAAATGCCCACTCCCTGTATGACCCAGAAAACTTACTCCTGGGTGTTTCCTGAAGAGAAGTGAAAACATGTCTCTATACAAAGACAAGTACAAGAATATTCCTAGCAACTTTTTATAATAGCCAAAACCTGAAAACTGTATAAATATCAATAAACTCAGGGATAAATAAGATATAAACATATCTTAATATATCTTTCAGAATTGAAGATAAAAATGAAGTAGCCACTCTCATTATTCCTGGTACTAAGCCAGCCAAATATTTTCACCCAAAACTCACCACTTTGTATCTGCAAGTCCAGAGGACTCGGTTCCTAAGGGAAGAAAGCTTCTACCAGAGGACGCAGCATGGCTTTTTTTTTTTCTGATCTTTTTTTATTGATTTTTTAAAATATATTTTATTAATTATGCCATTACAGTTGTTCTATTCCCCCCTTCATTCCCCTCCACCCTGCATACCTCTCCCCCCACCATTCCCCCCCTTTAGTTTATGACCACGTGTCTCAAGTTCTTTAGATTCTATATTTCCCATACTATTCTTGCCCTCCCCCCTACCTATTTTCTACCTACCATCTATGCTACTTATTTTCTGTACCTTCTCCCCCCTTCTCCTTCTCCCACTCTCCTGTTGCTAACCCTCCATGTGATCTTCATTTCTATGGTTCTGCTCCTGATCTAGCTGTCCTCTTAGTTTGCTGTTGTTTTAGGTGTGGTTCTTAATAACTGTGAGTTTGCTGTCCTTTCACTGTTCATCGTTTTTATCTTCTTTTTATTAGGTAAGTCCCTTTAACATTTCATATAATAAGGGCTTGGTGATGATGAACTTCTTGAATTTGATCTTATCTGAGAAGCACTTTATTTTTTGGAAGAGGAAGTTAATACTGCCACCAGGCCAGTCTGGGTTCCACTGGCCAACCAATTTACAGGCAAAAAGAGAGCTACCTTTCACCTGGAATGACTGATCTTAACTTCCAAGGGGCAAAATAGGTTGCTGTTTCACAATGGGAATATGCATAGTATGCTTGGAATACAGGCAATACTCATAAGAACATCTTAATAATTCCATGGACTCTAATAAAAGGTAATGTTAAACTATAATCCAATAAAAGTTGAACTACTAGTGGCTCATACCATTCTGGAATTAAGTTTTGGGCCATCCTATCAGGCAAGGAACCACTTTCAGCTGAGGTGCCTGCTGAGAACAAAGGGAAAGCAAGAAAGGACAGTGGGAGAAGTTAGTTTTAAATACCAGCTATGGCCATATGACCAGTGATAGAAACAAGAACTATAATCATTATTGATGTCTTCCTTATTTTGATATGAACAAATATGTGGATATATATTCATTATCTTCCCTTTTTTCCATTTCTCTTAAGATATGTTAAAAATAATTAACCTTATATGTCAGTAATTAAATGCAAGCACGCACAGCTAGAGGAGGAATGAACATCCCCCAAATATAGATGGAGGGACTTTATATAATATTTTATTGTATAAGAAGACTGGAAAGGAAGGCAGGCATGGCGTATGGATGCCACTCTGACAAGGAACAGACTGTGGTGGTTTGTGCTGTACCAGTGCAGCAGAACTGGTGGTCCCAGACTTTTCTTCCTCACATATTTCTGGGGTAGGATTGGCCACTTACCTTGCCTAAAAAATTTACACAAGGATTGACCTTTTACCTTGTATTATCTATGGAGGATTTGGAAAGCAGAAGTGAAGAAACTGATTTTTATGTTCTGAAGGCTAGTGTAGAACAGTGTGACCACACGTGTATATTTATTTATGTACTGTCTCAGTTGTTGATGTGGGCAGCATACAAACCCAAAATACCTTAATATCCTCTAGATCTTCTTCAGCTTTTCCAAGTCCTGGTCCAGACACATGTAATACTGTGTCATAAGATTCTAGTTTCTCCTCTAAGTTTCCAGCAGCACTGAGGCTGGAAATGAAGAGGCACAGGTGTGGGTTCCAGTTTGTCTTCATTGGTTCTTGCTTCTCTTTGTTCCCTCTACTTCCATTCAGCTTTCCTTTCCATTGCCGACAGTCTGGTCTGACCTCCCATAGAGGCACCCCAGCCAGCAAGACAGGATATCAGAACAAACAGACCAGGGTGGTACAGCACCCAGACAACACATCAGGGACAGAATGGTTCCAGGAACTAAAGCTAGAAAGCCCTGGGAACGAGTCCCAGGAACTAGAGAAAACACAATAAAAGAAAAGTAGAGCAGTTCAAAGTAACCAATTACAAGACTACTTCCCCATAGTGTGCGTGTGTCTGTGTGTGTTTTTTTCTTTAAAAGCCCTGTACAGAACCACCCTGATGAGAACTGGTCTGAGCTGATAACTGGCCTCAGCTTGACTGCTTCCTCTCCCTTGATCCTGAGGGACCTCGCTTTCAATAAACCCTCTGCTTTGCTATTAGCTCACTGTCTTCTCTTGGTTCCTCAATGGCCCTGATCTCCCAACTGCCAACCCGGCTGACCTAAACCCTCCCTCTGCCATCTAAGAAACTGCCATCCTCTCCAGAAACCTGCTATTGATCATGTAAAATTTTAACTGATTTAATTGTATAGTAAATATACTTCTTGTAGCCAGGAGGAGATATCACAACTTTCTGATGTCATATATCATTTGAAAAACTACCATGCATTTTATGTATTATAATATATAAAGAACAGATTTTTAGGGAAATGTTAGAGAAGGATAGAGAGAATGTGGGAGAGTACTTGATATCATGCTCTAAGGATGGGAGACATGGGACAAGTGACAAGTGTCACTAGGGAGAAGTGACCATACTGATATATGCGAAACACAAACAAATCAAATCACTAGCTGCTTTATGGTACTGAGGTTGTCATGTTTACATAGCTAATGGTATTTGCCAATACATGACTCAATGACCTTCTGAGAAGATGTACTCCAGAAATACTGGTGTAATTCAGACCAAAGTCCAAGAAAAAAAAATTTTTGCTCAGACACTGATAGAATGTATTTCCTTAAGAATTAAAAAGTACATAATGCAGACTGGTACAACCACTATGGAAAACAGTATGGAATTTTCTCAGAAAAATAAAAATGAATATGCCTTTTGACCCAGCAATTCCACTGTTAGGAGTATATATATCCTAAGAATCCTGAAACACCAATCCAAAAGAACCTATGCACCACAATGTTCACTAGCAGCACAATTTACAATAGCCAAGAGTTGAAAGCAACCTAGGTGCCAATCAGTAAATGAATAGATCAAAAAACTATGGTACATTTACACAATGGAATTCTATGCAGCAGAAAGAAAGAAGGAGCTCCTACCCTTTGCAACAGCATGGATGGAACTGGAAAGCATTATGCTGAGTGAAATAAGCCAGGTGGTTAAAGACAAATACCATTTGATCTCACCTTTAACAGGAACCTAAACAACAAAACAAACAAGCAAGCAAAATATAACCAAACACACTGAAGTAGAGAACAGGGGGACAGTGACCAGAGGGGAAAGGAAAGGAATTTCAGGGGAAAAAGGGGAAGGATTCACAGGAACAAGTATAAAGGACACATGGACAACAAATAAGGGGGGTAGAAATGGGAGAGAGGTGGGGGGGGTAGGGAGGGTGGGCTGGGATAGGAGTCAAAGACAGAAAACTGTACTTGAACAAAAGTACATAATCACACATATTTCCAATTATTTTGCTTTATCCACTTGGGAGGTCTAAGTCATATTTTAAAAATTAATTTTAGAAACATTTTTTCTCTGTTCTAAATGTTCTTGGTCTTTTAATGGGCAATGAATTATGTTTTTCCAAATTATAATATATAGTCTTATAAACCTCCAGAAATATTTATTTTAAAAAATTGAAAAGGCAAGAAATTAACACGTAAAAAATGAATAAAAAGCAAACAAATTTAATATTCCAATATAAATGACTGAATTTGTAGTTATTAATACTAAATATATACCTGCTCACTTCATATAATATTAGTAAAGGATCTTAGTCATATGAGACCATTTTATTCTAATCTATTTCACTTAAAACAGTACATTCTAAATGATAAAAATTACATTTGATGGTATGTATATATTTAACATGTATCCTTTTCTAAGTCAATAGTCTATGTTTCAACAGAAATATAATAGAATTATTTTGACTAATAAATTATCTTCATGAAGGACCATTATAGGCACTGATAATTTATGGCACTGTAACTTTTACCTAATTTGCAGCAACTTTAATATATTTTAATTTTTAGAATTTTGATCACTACATAACATGGCTTAAGATAGTATTTGAAATTGAAGAAAATATTAACATATAGTCCTTGCTCTAGGGGACATATCAGTAAAAATGTTCCTATGTGAAATATCTGAGATTTTCCTGCCAATGTTCTCCTCTAGGACTTTAATGGTTTCAAGGCTTATATTTAAGTATTTTATTAAGTATAAATTCAAGGTGGCTTGAATTTATTTTGGTGTATGGTGTTAGTCTGTGCCCAAGTTTCATTTTTTTGCACATTGCTGTCCAGTTCTCCCAACACCATTTGTTGAAGAGGCTATCTTTACTCCATTTTATGTTACTGCCCCCTTTGTCGAATATTAATTGACTGTAGAGAGTTGGGTTGATTTCTGGGCTCTCTGTTCTGTTCCATTGGTCTATGTGCCTGTTTTTATGTCAGTACCATCCTGTTTTGATTACAGTGGCCTTGTAATACAGTTTGATATCAGGTATTGTGATCTCTCCTACTTTATTCTTCTTTCTTAAAATTGCAGCTGCTATTCAAGGTCATTTATGGTTCCATATAAATTTTTGAAGTGTTTGTTCTATGTCTGTGAAATATGCCATTGGTACTTTAATAGGTATTGCATTGAATCTGTAAATTGCTTTGGGTAGTATGGACATTTTGATGATGTTAATTCTTCCAATCCATGAACAAGGTATATGTTTCCATTTGTTTGTGTCTTCCTTTATTTCTTTCTTCAGTGCTGTGTAGTTTTCTGCATACAGGTCTTTTACCTCCTTAGTTAGGTTATATAAAGGAAAGAATAAACAAATGGGATCTCATCAAAATAAAAAGCTTCTGCGTGGCTAAAGAAAACAGTATTAAATTAAAAAGACAACCAATTGTATGGGAAAACATATTTGCCAATGATACCTCAGACAAAGGTTTAATCTCCAAAATATACAAAGAACTTACACGACTCCACTCTAAGAAGACAACTAACCCAATTAAAAAATGGGAAAAGGACTTGAACAGACACTTCTCAAAGGAGGACATATAGAAGATCCAGAGACACATGAAGAGATGCTCAATATCACTAGCTATCAGAGAGATGCAAATTAAAACCACAATGAGATACCACTTTACACCAGTCAGGATGACTATTATAAACAAAGCAACAAACAACAAATGTTGGAGAGGTTGTGGGGAAAAGGGAACCTTAGTTCACTGTTGGCGGGATTGCAGACTGGTACAACCATTATGGAAAACAGTATGGAATTTTCTCAGAAAAATAAAAATCGACCTGCCTTTTGACCCAGCAATTCCACTGCTAGGATTATATCCTAAGAATCCTGAAACACCAATCCAAAGAACCTATGCACCACAATGTTCATAGCAGCACAATTTACAATAGCCAAGAGTTGAAAGCAACCTAGGTGTCCATCAGTAAATAAATGGATCAAAAAATTGTGGTACATATACACAATGGAATTCTATGCAGCAGAGAGAAAGAAGGAGCTACTACCCTTTGCAACAACATGGGTGGAACTGGAAAGCATTATGCTGAGTGAAATAGGCCAGGTGTTGAAAGACAAATACCATATGATCTCACCTTTAACAGGAAGCTAAACAACAAAACAAACAAGCAAACAGAAAAACAAAAACAAAAACAAAGACACTGAAATAGAGAACAAGGGGACAGTGACCAGAGGGGAGAGGGGAGGGAATTTAGGGGGAAAAAAGGGGAGGGATTTAGAGGAACAATCCCTCCATTAGAGGAGGGATTTAGGGTAGGAATGGAATGGGAGCATGCGGCAGGGTGGGCTGGGATGGGAGAAATAGACAGAAAACTGTACTTGAAAAATAACTAAATAAAAAAATATATTAACATATAGTTAGTTCTTGTAGTTAATGGTACTCACCTGTTCCAATGTGGGAATATTCTCCTGTTTTCCATGTGAGTGTCACTTTAGCACATAAAATCTAAAATGAGAGCTATCCCAGCCACTCCTGATTCCACATGTCCTACAGCCATTAGCATTCGTGCCAAGTGAATGCCATTTAACTTAATAAGATGTCCATTTTCTCTGTCTATTTACTGCCCCTATAAGTGCTTATATTCCTCCCTAAACTTGCTGCAAGGCATGTGGGCAACCCGCAAATTGAAGATTTAAAAAGACTTTTACTTCGCACGCCTGGGACAGAATTGTTCTTTACTGGCGTTCTAACAGTAGATGGGCTCTGTGCTCTGTCACAGGCTTCCCGCTCTTTCCTCGCATCTTCATAACCTCCGTACTGTCCCCACCACAGTGGCTTACTCAGTCATCAAATGATCTGGGTATCAACCTTGCCATCCAATTTATTTTTTCATGAATTATTTAAATTTATTTTTTGAAAAAAAAATCTGAAAGGAAACCATGGCACCTTACTAATTTTGTATTTTTGTAGATGTTGCATTTAAGTGTTTGAATGCCTTTTATATTTAGATAATTGAAGTTAACAATGAGAAAGCACAAATTCTAAGAAATTATATGGCTGTTGAAATAGAGCTGCCATTTTCTAAAGTATAACATTCATTTCTTTTGTGAATTTTTATTCAAGATGCTGAACTGCAAGCCACAGAGAATGAGACATTGGCAAAGGTGATGCTATAGAAAGAACAACAGCAAAAAAATCCCAATAGATTCCTTAATCATATGAGTTACTGGTGAACAATCAAGTAGTCTGAAGATTGCTTTAGAAATTAGGTCTTAACCTGACTTTTTGAAAAATACCACAAAGTAAATTGAAACCATAAATGGATATGTGTTTCTGCGAGAGGTTGCAAATCAGTATAATGAAAATGAAGGGTATTTGTTTTATCAAAGACAAACATTAAAATTAATGATGCTGATTTTAAAAAGGATGAATTATTTAATTTAGAGTATACAGCACATATTTATATCATAGGTATGTAATATAAAGAGTGTGTACCTCCTCACACCATGACCAAGTGGAGGAAAATCAAGCCAGAAAAACCTGCTGTCCATTCAGAAAGTGCATGTCATTGTCCTGCCAACTGGAGGACCAGCAGAGAGGTGGTATGTCCATGACAGTTTGCAGACATAGCAATGTAATCCTCTTGGGCTCACCACCCATTTACTCATTAATAAAAAACCAAATTGTTTGTTATTCTCCCTGGAGACTTTGCATTCCTCTAGCTTCTTCACCTTATTCAGTTTTCTTTCCCTGATGCTGGCCTTTCCCTTTCTGGCCCTTTTCACTGTATGTCTGGCTCCAGATTTATGGACGTTTTCCTCCAGCGCCAGCCTGAGACTGCTGAGTTGGCACAATGCATACGTCTGGGGCAAGACCCCCAGGCCTTCAATCTCAGTCTTTAAGATTCAGCACCACTTACCACAAGGGTCAACCAGTGCATCATTTATTATTGCTTTGACCATGTTTGTGCTTACTCTTTTCTGAAGTTTCAGAAGCCAAACTAAAAACAACCCCCTACCCCCTTGGGTGTTCCCATCACCAGGTGCTGGTAGGAGCCTGGTGCTTCCGTAGCAGAAATAGAGCAGCCTGGAGACTTCAGCATTTGCATGAACTAGATTCACGAGGAAAACACAATTTAAAGAGAACACTTGCACACTTGCCATCAACAAACAAAAGCTAGACAATGTACAACCCAGTAATGTTCCGATCCACATGAAAACAGTTTAACCTAAAATATTGAATTATAAGAATCACAAGATTGTCTGGTACACATGACACTTACAAAGTTTGCACCATGTAAAAAGTTTGGATGACTCAGTATTATGCAAAGTGCAGTTTTGGTTTTTTAGCTGGCTTGTCGGTCTTAATCATAACGATCTCAGAATAGTGAGTGTTCCTGAGGACTCTGCCCCTTAACCCTGGGTTAAACACTCGCACACCCTCAGCTACAGTTTCTATATCTCAAACTAAAATAATATCTACCTTGCAGAGTAGCTTGAAGTATTTAAAATAACAGTAAACTAGCATATACTAGGCACTCAGTAATATATTCACTATTATAAAACTAAAATATGTATGTATGCATATGAGTAACATTCTTATAGTCACTCTGACTATATATGTATACATAATATAAATACTATAAGATGCAGTATTAAAGAAATATCTCTAATACAACAATGGACTTTCCCCACTAAGCCAGTCTCTGACACCCCTGCACTTGACCTTACTTCCTCTGTCTCCTCTCAGTTCCCAGTGAGTTCCTCTACATTCCCTTCGCTAAGGACAGCAAACACCTGTCCAGTCTCTCAATTTCTTTGAAGGAAGAGAGGGTCATAGAGAAATCTCCACACTCTTTAATGTACCCTTTGAAGAATAAATACATTTCAGAATGTGTGCTATCCCTTCCAGTCTGTTTTTATTCAACATAAAGTGGTATTAACTCAGAAAGATCAGAGAGAGGTATCTTTTCACTTAAGACCAGCTTCCACGCCTGGATTTCACCACATCCTCACTTGAAATGTTGTTGTCCCTTTCTACTTGTGTTTGAACTTCTCTCTTTCTGCCTTTATAGCTTTAGGCAGATTCTACTGCCCCGGGGACAGCTGTGCTCAAGTCAATGGGTGCCCTATTGGCTGAATCCCTTTGATGACATAGCCCAATCATAAGAATGGGATGATCAGGTAAAAGTTATCCTGCTTCCCATGCACTGATGGATGGGAGAGGCCTGTAGTTAACTGCCACCCTCTCTATATCTTCCATAAGAAGTCCCTTGTCCCCTCAGTTTCCCTACACACACTGGGACTTCCTGCTCAACTAACATCCCTTCCAAGCTGTTTTTAGTTGAAGACTTAATGTTTTTAACTTATTTTAGATACTTAATGTAGTGGGTATCAGAATATTTGCATAGTTTAAAGTTATTCTATATACAAATAGACCACACAATAATAAAAAGATGTTTATTACATAAATTGGCTTGTTTTCAAGATGATCTGTCTAGGATCACTTTGGCATTTCTCAAAGAGAGGTGTATGTCTGCATATAAAATAGACTTTTTAATTCTGATAAAAATTTTTAAAAAGCTAGAAAATGTGACTATGTCCAGTGAGAATTTCATCTTCAGGAGTTGCAGCTGTGTGGCCGGTGAGGGGGCCTGCAGCTCTCACGGCCCTGTGTTCTGTACCCTTAACACGCCAGAGGCCCCTCTGCTTCCTCCCCTACTCCTCAGATACTAAATCAGAGCCTCAGTGTTTTTCATATAAAAAGCCTCAGAACGTTATATCCTATGAGATGGGTTATGTTAGCCTCATTTGAGAGATATGGGAAAAAGCCTCAAAAAGTTAAATACGGTGCCTCAGGTCAAATCATTACTACATTCCCCAGCTGGGATTGGAAGTGAGGTCCACCTAGGGCCATACAATAATTCCATAAAATAGTGTTTCTTCAAGAAACATTACAGAGACATTGATTATTTTCTAGAGAAGACAAAAGTGGGAAAGGGGCTTTAAAGAGAGTGTAATCCAGACATTTACAAATGGAGAACAAAGACATTAAAAAACAAAGCACGCAAGCACAGAAAGAACAGTGGAAATGTTTGGGACATAAATGAAGAGTAGCAAGCCATTAAGTGTGGTTACTTTATCTAATATGATGGAGGCTGGGGGCAACCTAGAGGCCCTGGATGCCAGGATAAAGAGTTTGGGTTCCATTCATGGCAAACTAGTGGAGGCATTGGAAAAGAGGGCTGTATTTCAAGAAAAGCAATGTGAATGCCATTCCCAAGGGAGAGCTATGGGGAAGGAGACTGGAGTTACAAAGACCAGTTATCCAGCAATCAGAATGGTCTGGGAGTGGTAGTAAAGGCTTCAGTGGGTTTGAGACCCCAGGGAGAATGGGAGGAAACAGCTGTAATGTTAGAAGCAGATTAAACATGAAGTGGCCCCTCCCACCTGTTTTTCTCAGTAGTTTATGATTTGTGCAAGACCTAGTCAATCTCCAGCAGTTGTTAAAAATGGAAACCATGAATTTGGATCAGGAAGTATTATATAGTTTGGGCCAATACAGCACCCAAATTCTAACTCAAAGCCATTGGCACTAAAAATAAATATTATTATTCCAGAAAAAGAGGTGAATGTAAGAAAAATGAAGTTGGCTGGTGAATCTATGCAATTAGCCTGACTGGCATTTTATGTTTACATTTAATTATTGGAAAGAAATAAGAACACACAGCAGAAAACTTAAAGGACTATGCAGTGAGATATTTAGGACAAAGGGAACCCAGTCACTCTGTCCCTGCAGAGTGATTAAAGCGATTTAGAGCCCTTTTCCCACTTTTGTCTTCTCTAGAAAATAGTCAATGTCTCTGTAATGCTTCTTGAAGAAACACTGTTTTGTGGAATTATTAGGTTAAGGACTGTACTCCAGCTGGTCACCTAATGTAGACACTTTTTTTCTTTTTAAGTACAGTGATTATACTATGACAGTTGTTCCATTTTTTTCTCTCCTATTTCCCCCTCTGCCCTGCATCCCTTCTCCCTCCAGCATCCCTCCCTTTAGTTCATGTCCGCGGGTCATACATATAAGTTCTTTGGCTTCTCTATTTCCTACACTATTTTTAACCTCCCCCTGTCTATTTTGTACCTACCAGTTATGCTTCTTATTCCCTGTACCTTTTCCCCCATTTTCCCCACTCCCCTTCCCCACTGATAACCCTCCATGTGATCTCCATTTCTGTGATTCTGTTCCTGTTCTGGTTGTTTAGTTAGTTTTGTTTTGTTTTTTTTCAGGTTCAGTTGTTGATAGTTGTGAGTTTGTTATCATTTTACTGTTCATATTTTTCATCTTCTTTTTCTTAGATAAGTCCCTTTAACATTTCATATGATAAGGGCTTGGTGATGATGAATTTCTCTTGCCATTAAAGAAAAACAAAGTGTAAATAAAATTGAAAACACATGTGTAAAGCAAATACATACAATTTAGATAAGAGGAAATAACTAGTATAGAATAAACAAGATAAAACAGCAAATTAAATATTCAAAACTAGATAAGATACAATAAAAAGATGATGCAATAAAACAAATAGATTAAAGAAGTTTAAATATGAAAATATTTACTAAGAGAGTACACTAAAAATACAGACTACTTAAGGTTGAAGAAATGACCTGAAAGAACATTTTTCAAGAGAATAGAAAAAGAAAGAAGTCCTGAAGAGCTCAGATCAACCCTTGGGGCAAATTAAACTATCAGTTCCCAGCAGTCATTCTGCCACACATCTTCCTTCTGAGGCTGGGCTTCACTCTGGAGGCCCCACCACCAAGCAAAAACACTCACATAAGGAAATCCTGGGAGATTTGCCCTTAGGATGAAAGCTTTATTTTCTAACAGCTGGGTTTCTTCTTTACATATCTGACAAATAGTTCCAATGGCACAACTCCAACCAATATTTCTACCTAGTTCCCGCAAGTTGGCAAAGTCTCTCCTACACAAAATGAGGAAGTAAATCGAGGATATCCAGCTGCTAATCAAGTGTAGAGAAACAAAGGAATGGAAGAAACAGAGAAGGTTCCAGTGTCACGAGTTTCCATCCAGTGCTTTAGGAGGAAGAAATGTGAGATACGCTCCCTTCTTATGAGTGAAGCAATTAGTAGTGAAAGAGAACAGCTCACAGATAAATCACAGGGAGGTGGGTCAACAAGAACCAGTATTACAGAAACATTTGTGTTGACTTAAATTTGATTATTAGGAAGAATCACAGTTTTGATCAATTTTAGTAACAAATCTCTTAACATTATTGATGAGCCAATGACTCAAAAATTCTGGTTAATTATCAACCCCCCCAGTAAGGCTGGAGCTCACATATTGGCCAAACAAAAACCAAAGGCAGTCAGTTTGGTGGTGGTTAGCTGCGGTAATCACGGAGAGTTGAAGGCTTGCCTCTGAAGCCAGCTTGCCAGGCTTGGGGCTACTGAATATGCCATTTCTTAGATGTTCTCTGGCAAAGTATTTCAAACTTCATAAACTTCAAGTCCTTAATCTGCTAAATGTGGGAAATACTCTAGGGTTGTTATGAAGAGCAAAAGCATTAATCTATGAAACACTCAGGTCCTCTGCCTGGCACATAAAATGTGCTCAGTGAATATTTGCTGTTATTGTTATTATTCTAATAGTGAGGACCGGATATTTGGGAAAGATGCTAGCCAGAATATCTTGAATTCTTAAAAGAAACCTCAAAACGCAGTGCAGCATCCTGAGAGCAGCTATAAAACTAGGACAAATGAAAAAAATCTCAATCTTCAGACAAAATTTCTAATACCTAACCTTTCTTAAGGAAATTTTGACAAAATGTCAGTCAAAGATAAAGGGCACAGAAATAATAAAATCTGACATTTATTCAGCTCCTAGGAATCAGGCACTGTTCTAAGCATTTAGCATTTATTATATCATCTACTCCTAATAATGAGGTAGGTACTAGTTTAACCAACCCAGTTTACTGGTACTAAGAAGACTGAGGAACTTGTCCAAGGTCATACAGCAGGTTTGCAGAAGAGCCAGGATCCACACACAGGCAAGAGGCTGCAGAGAGCCTGCTTGCGTAACAACTATGCATCACTCTAAGAGAATGCTATTCTTCTAATGAAGTAAAATTAAATTTCCTCCTCTCCCCTGAAGCCCACATTTATGGGGTGGACAGTCTTTCCTATACCCATTTTCTTTCTGGACTCTTTACTTGAAACTTCTGTGTCTAGGAGGTTTGCTGGTGTGACCCTCTGTTTCTTTCCTCATCTCCTGTTCTCTCTTCCTGAGCTATGTGTGACTCATAGCCAGAGTGAGGGGCCAAAGAGAGAGGGGAGGCTAAATCTGGATTAAAACCTGCAAACCAAAAGAGTTACCATCTTTATTTCAAGGCCTATTAGGTTGAAATATATTTGTATATATTCAATATTATATATACTCAACAAAATATACATATTATAATTCAATATGCAGGGCCCAGCAGAAGTAAGGCCTATTGAATGTGTTTAGGAGGGTAATAATATGAGTATAATAACGTATAGGTTTAATTTGAACATTTCACCTAAAATGTCACATGGTATGCTGGAGTTTGATATTGTTATGTTATAGAAATGCCTGTTTATGATTTTGTAATAATAAGGGGCATTATTTGTGCCAGATCCTGTATATGTACAGACTACTCACTATTGAAAAAATTATTCTGAAATCAACACCATTCTGTCTATAATATATATTATGTTTTCAATATTGCTCAGAAACAAATTCTGGGTAGTCAGACATAGACTTCACTCGGCATTTATTTCCCTCTTTTTAATTCACATTTCTAATAGTTCAACCCACCTTGCCTTTTAGCCATTGGACGCCCACTCCTGCCATCTCAATCTGTAGCTATAAAACTATATACTACAACCCTCTGGCATAAAACACAGGGGGGAATAACAGCCTGGGGTTGAGCAAACAACTATGAACAGGATGCCTTTGAGAGATGCAAAGAAAAAACACATAAGCAGAAAATATGCCAATTTGGAATGAGATAAAATGGTGACTACATCACGCAAAGGGGCTATAGCACAGAAATAGCAACAGAATGTTGTAATAACCATCCCTGCTCGTTGATTTATGGAGCCAGGGCTCCAGGGGCCCCCACAGAGCCAGCATTCCAAGGGCATAATGCAGCACTACCCAATCAATCCAGGGGTGACCCCACCACATCAGTCAGTGGAGGTTAGTGGTCATTTTCAATTCACTGTAAAAGAAGGGCTTTTAAGGAAGCCCTTAATCAAATGGAATTAGTCTGGAGGGCGATGGAGGATCCATTTAGCCATGGCTATGAAGTAATATAAAGAAAACCCAAGTAGGGTTGGCCTTGGGACATCTTATTTACCATATCAAATTTAGTTTGATTTTATGCTTTGTGTGAAATGGCATGTCAGCAATTTCTTTTCTTTTGATTACCAATTCCAATCCTGGCTCTTGCAATAGCGAAGATATCCCTGAGGTTTGTCTATTTTCACACTGTACCTTCCAGTTACAAAGAGAAGCACAATTATTCTCACTCACAACATGTATTTTCTTTCTGACTCATTGTTTGTGACGGAAACAAATTTGAAAAATATATAGAATCACACAGAAAAAAATCAACACCCAGCAATAACTACTGTTAATATTTTGACATATAGTCCTTCCATTATTTTTTCTTGCCTTTATGCATATAGATAATATCTCGAGCTTTCCTTTTCAGGGCTTTTTCTTCAATTTTGGGCCTTTCTAGAGTCAGAGAAAACCACTCTAGGAGGATTGGGGTTCTTATAGCTGGAAGGCAGAGAAATGGTCAAGTAGCGAACTTTAGTCTGCTTGACCTATAAAGCAGGCAGTTAGGATGAAAGCAGAAGACCCTGACAGGAGCCAGGCACTGAGTTTATGACATGATCGTAGACTGGGGAGAGGATGGGAGATCTGAGTTGTCCACCACTTGGATGACTGGAGAACAGGGCCAACATGGGTTGGGACAAGCCGTGGGGAATGTGGGGTGGTGAGCAGATGACAAGACCAGAGGGAGCATATGCAAGAAAGCCATGTCGCAAGGGAGGGACTGCTGAGAGCCATGCTGCCCAGCACCTCTGAGAAGCTGAACCAGGTCTGCAGGCCTCCCAAGCCACCACCCCTTTGCCATCTGTGCCTTGGAGACCTGTTAGCCAGTCTCGTAACTTGAGAGAAACCCTTCCAGTCATAGTAAAAATGTGAAGCAGGCGAGCTAGCCAACAGCATCCCCAAAAGGAAACATTGAGAAGCCTGCATTTTCAATTCCCAGAAAAAGATGAATAACTTACATTTTCATATTTGCATATAGTTCTTGTTAGTCTACCTCGAGGTCCTTGTTGTTTGTTTCTCTGAGAAGACTTTAATCTCCTTTCCGTTCCTCAGAAAAAAAGAAGTCCTAAGGAGTCCCTTTATATCTGACATATTTTGAAATAAATGTATATCCCTCATTTAAACTGAAGATCACTAGATTATGACTTGAATTAACATGAGAAAAATGACTCAGAACTTCACAGCTTTTCGCCACCACGATCATACTGTACCCAAGCATATTATTCTAAAAGCTGCAAAGAAGAGTTGGAATGTGCTTGACATAAAGTAATAAACACCAGCTGGCAGACCTATGATAACAGATATATGTGGATGCTTATGGACAGAGTCAATGAATGGCATTATTTGTTCAGCCCCAGCCTCCCTGGGGAATTATTAGTTCAAGTTTCCTTCCCACTCAGGCACGTTGGTGCTTCACACGTGAAGGAAGAGGAGCTTCCTCCACCGTGATCCGTGTCACTGACGCAGTCAGCTCCCGCACGAGTGCCTTGCGCGCCGGGACGGGATGCCCGCGGGAGCGGAGGGGCCCGGCCTGCTGCGACCGTGCTGCTTCCCAGAGGGCCGGGCTGGCAGCCGCTGCTACCTGATGTGAGAGAGCTTACCTCTGGGGAGGTGAGCACACGTATTCCAGCTTGAAAAGGGGAGAGCCAGATTTCATTTTTCTGAATTGTACAGGAGAACAAATGCTACTATTCCTACTTTATTAGTCATAGGGTAATAGCACGAGACCTGTCCGTAGCTACGGAGCATCAGAGTAGGCTCAGGAATTCCCGAAGTCTGACTTCCAGTGGACGTCCTGCGGCCTTCTGCTAGTTAGGTCCACGGTCACCATCCTTCATTTCCTTCTTTCGCCTTCAAATCTTCTTTGTCACCCTTTCGGCATGGCAGCTGTCAGGAATTTCCTTTGACTGCATGATAAAGTGGGGCTCTGGACATGCCACTGTCTCTCAGGGACTTATTTCTCATCAGTAATGGAGAGGTTGGACTAGATAATTGCTGAGTTATCTTCAAGCTCCAAATTCTTCTTAGGTTATGCTGTTTGCCTTTTAATTATATTACTTGTTTTTCTGCCCAAGCTGCTAGTTTCTTTGAAACAGTGAAGGGAATACTTTGAAATGGTTCATGAGCCCCCAACCCTGGGACACCATCTGGAGTACCATACAGCCAAAGGAATATTCTGCCAACTTCCTTGAAGGAGAGTAGAGCAGAACATGGACGTCAAAGAGCAAACTTGACAGGACTGACTGGGCAGAGCAGAGGAGAGAGGCTCTGGGTTGCAGGAGCAGTCTGGTCACGGAGGACTGCTGTGGTCAGCGCTGGTTCTGCAAGGCTCACTCTGGCTCACACAAAACAGCCCCTTCCTTGGACACTCATTCTCTATTGCCCAAGTCATTTTCTGACATGAATTTCACCTTCCTACACCAAGAAAGAGTTAGGCTGCTCTAATCAATAGAAAGGCATAGCTTATGTTCTCTCTTAATTGATTGACATTCTGAAGTAACACCGGCAGGCTGAATAATGGCCCCCAAACATTTCTGGCCCCAATCCATAGAATGTTACCTTGTATGGGAAAAAAAGTGGTTTTGCAAATGTGACTAAGCTGGGGATGTGGAGATGGGGAGATGATTCTTCATTATCCAGGTGAGACCTAACTGTAGTCACAAGTGTAGTCACAGGAGGGAGGCGATACTATGACAGAAACAAGAGGCTACCTGCTGGCTTCAAAGACAGAAGCAGGGATGATAGATGCTGGCGGCAGCCTCTGGGAGCTGGGGTCAAGGAGGAAAGGAGCCCCACCAAAACCTTGACACTGGCCCAGTGAAACTGACTTTGGACTTCTGCTCTTCAGAACTGTAAGAGAATACATTTGTGTTGTTTTAACCCACTACATTTGTGGTCATTTGTGATAGGAGCAATAAGAAACTGATATGAAAATAAACTCCTTTGTCTTATTAGTATGAATGATTCCTTATCTAAGAGTTTAATTACTTGTAACAAGCCTAAAAATAAAAATTTAGTTTCTGAACATGCACACACTGGACCATTCATCCAAAAATCTTCTAAGATACCCCTGCTCATCTCTTGCAGTGCCTTCAACTTGGATTCACATCCTCTTTCACACTGCAACAAGACACAGTTTCCCCTACTATTGTGCCTCTGAATAAGATATTGGTTAGTTGCTTTTAAATGTAACCATAAATAATCTAATAGGCTTTCACAAAAATAAGCCAATACAAAGTACCAAGTGCACCTATTCTCATTCAAATGCAGCTAATCTCTCTGGCTTTCTTATTACAGAACACCCTTACTAATCTTCTCTAGACATCAGTGCCACCCAGCCCTGTCTGAACTTGCTGCTACACTGGTACTTCTCAAACTTTAATATGCATTAGAATCACCTGGGGATCTTATTAAAATTAAAATGCTGATTCCATACGTCTGAGGTGGGGTCTGAAATTCTACATTCTAATAATCTCCCAAGAGATGACAATGCTGCTGGTCTGCAGACCACACCTGAAGTAACGAGGTGCTAAAGAACCTTCAGCACACCTGCGCCTAAGGTAGATTCTCGCTGGCACTGCCAATAACAAGATCTCAGGGAACGCGGAGACCCTCCCAGAACTTACTCTGAGCTACCTGCTGCAGAAACGGTGCTCTAGCTCATCCTCCCCAGTCCCGGCCTATATTTTAAGTACTTCCTTTACGCCTCTATGCACTAGCACCCTCAGGACTGTCTAACCTTTGAAAGATTTTCTCCTGATGGCACTGACCTTGCAGGGATGTCTTGTGCCCTTCCTAAATGCCAGGACTTCTCCAGTTCCCTGGAATCCTACCCTAAACCTTTCATCTCTGTTCTGTTCACATGCAGCCCTAGGTGAAGACTTGATCAGATCTTATCTAAAGACCTTTTGTTTTGATTTGAGTTTGTAAGTGCCTGGTCTCACTGGGTCTGTGGCTCTCACAAGCAGTCGTGGGTCCACCATCACCAGACAGGCTGGCTTGCCTTTGTCAGCTCCCAGCAGTATCTCAGGGCCCGTTTTCATCATTTCTGGTTTTAAAACTGCCACCCTCTATTGCATCCCCTATTGATTTTAGTTCCTGGCCTGTGTAATGAACCTCATCTTTGGTAAACTTATGGAGCGCATACTGGCATATCCTGAACCCACTAAAGGACCAAATATTTCCTCCTTCTCCACCTGCTTCTGGTTCTCCCACTCGGCTGGCTTCCTTTGACCTGTAGCAAAGGACTTCCCAGCTCTCTGCTGCCCTCTCCTGGAATTCTTTAGCACTGCTCTTACATCACCCTTGGAGCATCAAAACCAATTCCAGATCATCCCCCAGACCCTGAATGATTTGAAAATCCCAGAAAGTACATCAAACTAGTATGATGAACTGGGCTTCTGCTGCCTTTATTGATACTTTTAAAATAAGGATCTCAACAGATAATGAAGGAGAACACCCAAAACATTAGAATTTCATTGCAAACAGAATGAAAATCATAAGAAGAAGAATAAAGGAGAAAAAATTTGGAGCATATTTTTAAAAAAAGAGAGAGAGAGAGAATCCCAGTTTGGCTAACCCAGTGACTCCCAGTCCTTGCTGCAAAAAACATAAATAAATATTGTTCCTTGGGTCCCATTCCAGTCCATGTAAGCAAAGAATCTCTGAGGGTGGTCCTCCTTCTTTACACTTTTAATAACCTTCCCCGGTGACTTCAACAAATAGTAAGAGGTCCTTGATTAGACAGTAAAGCACAAGTGTTGGGAACTAAAGCCTCGGTCACATTATAAAAAATTTTAAATGACATATTTCTAAGTTGTTGATAATTTTTTAATCTTTTAAGGAGCTGTCCCCAGTAACCCCCACACAGAAGTTTACACCTTCACTTTTCAGAGCATTTCCTGAACCTCCCTATGGGACTCTGTCCTCAGGCCCGACCCCCTATCTCTGTGTGTGCTCAGCACTTCACCTCATCGGGTATTTTGCCCTCTGTCTTCAGTGGTAGCCCACAGAGAAGATAAATGGCTCCTCCTCCCTAGGCACTGCCCCTCCATCCCAGGCTGCAGTCTCAGACCAGCTCAGAGAAGTCCCCTCCAGCTTCATGTTCTCCAAGCTGCCCTCACACCTCTGACCCTCAGCCGGTGCCTGGTGCTGTGCGGGCAGACCCGGAAGGTGGAGGCTTGGGTGGGGCAGACAAGTGGAGTTCAGCCCACAAGTGACACAGAGGAGCTCTCTGAGACTGTTGTCTCCATGAATGCCACCCCTATATTGTTTTGACTCTGTACAAGCAGTTTTCTCTCACCTCAGCCATGATCCTCCTTGTCATTCATCTCTATCCTACACAATATAAACACCTGCCTTTTCCAGAAGGCGTTTCTGAGCATGCTACATCTCATGCTACAGTCCCCTAGCACTTCTCTTATGTGCCATTGGTTTGCACTTAACATGCTCTAACTTTCTCTTCTTCAAAGTGCGTAAGTTTTCTATCTTAACTTTTTGCATGGTTATCACATAGCAAGGTTGTCTCGTCTTCTGTATTCTCCTTTTTGACCCTGAAATGCATAGCATGATACTTTGCACATACCGAGTGTTGAGTTAGGATTCTCTGCTTGCCTTTCCTCCAAGCGTCACTAAGTCAGTTCATGGGAACATAACCTAAACCCTGCTAAGCATCCTTCTATGAGACTTGATCCCCCCAATTCACCAGGGCTTACCCAGTCTCCCCTGATTCTTCAGGGGCCAGACTCCATGTTTCTTACCTCCTTCAGCACACAGGGCCATTTCAATGATCTAAGCAACCTCAAGCAGCCTTTTTTTCTTTCCTGTGATTACTCTGCTTAGCTAGGTGATCATTGGCAAATTCGAATTTGCATTTTCAATTAGGCTTTACATCAGATTTTTACTCTATTCTGAGTTCCTCTTGCATTTAAGATACTGCTGGGTGTATGGATGGCAGCATAAACATAAATAAGAAAGTAATTTGCTTTGCTTCATCTTTTAAAAAAATCCCTAAGCCTTAGAAGCAATATCACTTTTTTTCCATGCCTGGAAATTTTGCCAGTTATTTTTAATTTTTAAAAACAAAGACTCTCCAAGGACAAAACCTAACTCTTTCAAGCCCCTTCTGGAAACAAGCATTTCAATTGTCTCCCCTTATCTGCGGAGATACATTCTAAGACCTGCAGTGGATGCCTGAAATTGTGGCTAGTACCAAACCCTATGTATACTGTTTTTTCCTGCATAGACATACATGTTCACTTAAAGGAAGCAATTTACAGCTTCTCTTCAGCGTATTTGAATTGCCGGCATTACTGCGCTTGTGCTGGGGGTTATTATTAAGTAAAACAAGGGTCACATGAACTCAAGCACCGCAGCACCATTACAGTCGATCTTATAACCCAGACGGTTACTAAACAACTGAAGGGCAGTTGGCATACACTTGTGGGCCCGCTGGACACAGGGATGACTCACACCCTGGGCAGGAGAGAGTGGGATGGTGCGAGATTTCATCCTGCTGCTCAGAACAGTGTGCAATTTGTAACTAATGAATTATTCACTTCTGTAATTTTTCATTTAATATTTTCAGGCCATGGTTAACCGCAAGTAACTGAAACTGTGGAAAGTGAAACTGTGGCTAAGAAGGACAACTGTACTGAAACTCAGTCAGAGCTCTGCCCTGGGTAGTTACAGACATTCTCACAATATGCAATATATCCTGATATTTTATGCTCGATTTCTTTTTAAATATACAGTTTAAATGAATATTCTATTCTATTTAAATCTGAATGTAGCCCTCTAAGTTTATTTCAAGAGTCACTAATGGGTTGCAACCCATCATATGTAAATCCCTTGTGTAGGGTACTGGGGACTCTGTCATGCTGACTTTTTTCTTTTTTTGCTGCACAGCTTCACCGTAAGCACCCAACTCTGACATATATTTTCTTCTCCTTACTACCTATGGTTTTGCATTTTTTACTTGATTTTTGTTGTAGACACAATTACAAATGTCCCCTTCCCCTCCCCCCTTTTTCCAGGAGAGATGGCAGCAGGACTTTGTTCTACTCTCTTCCACAATAGGTCCCCCCTACAAGCCTTGTCCATGGCAGCTTGTCCCCGATGCTAGAATGGGTGTCCGCACCTTCTCTGCATGGATGAATCTGATCCTGGCTAAGCTGCCCGACCTCAGCTCTGTGACGGTGGCCCAGAGCTGCTCCAGCTTTCTCGTTTCTCTACTGCAGATTTATTTCCGGTGCAACAGGGTCGCCCGACTCCCTGGGGCCTGGCTCCCTCTGTCATCTGAGTGAACCACACAATCGATGAACATCCTCAATGTTCTCTGCTTCTAGGCTCTTTGTTGTCCTCTTCTGGTGTCCTTGACACTGACACCCCACCCCAAACACACCATCTCGGTTTATAACAGAGTGAAGTGCTGGGCTGCTCAGCCTTCGTCCTACTCGAGTCTTCATTGTCCCCATGGCCTTCGGCTTTTAGACGTGAAAATAATTACAGGAATTCTGCTTGGGGCTTGAGTTTTCACAAAGGGGGCCCCTCCCATTTTCTCTTTCCTTGACAAGAAAGAAGCCTGAACTCTGTATTTTCTTAAAATGGACTTGAAGATTAGGGCTCCCATCTTCTCAGTTGTCATCTTCCTGAGCGATATACCTTTTCTTACTCCAGATTCTGACGTTTTGACTTTCTGCCTTTGCAAGCACTGGGCACGTGGACTTCGGACTGGTAACATCTTCTCTCTCTGCTGCCCCACTCCCGGGTCCGACAGCCCTGAAGAATATCACGTTGAACCTAAGGCTTTGATCAACGGAGATGGAACACAAACAATCACGGCTCTTCAAAGGAAACGAGAATATGAAGTACCCCCCAAACCCCAAACAGAAAGTCAGTGGGACACCCAGCCGCAGGGGAAGCTGGCGGAGGTGGAGCCCCCGGGCGGGGAGCCGAGGAGGGAGCTGAACGCACGGGCTGCGCCAGCTCTGCCGCCTGCGCACAGCGTTTCCTTGTGCGGAGTTACTGCCCCACGGGCGCTCCATTGTCACATCCACACAGTGAATATGTTACCTCTGGGCTATTTTAGTTAGCAAGTAACAAAGTATCACTCATATTGTGCCAGGCACTATACGCAGTGTTGTATTTCATCCTTTAATCCTCATGGTATGTACAGGAAACAGATTGGATCCTAATCCCATTTTACAGATGGAAAAGCTGACATAATGGCTGTGAAGTCCTGTTCCATTGTTGTAATGTGCTGTAAGTGACTGAGATATTGACTTACATTAGAACCATATAAACTGAAGCCAAGAAAAATAGCCATGCAGTGAATGTGTTACAAGAAAAATATGAAGAATGCAGCACACAGAGCCAGGGCTGGAGTCAGAAGGTGCTGAGGTAGGAACTTCTAGACATTTGGGGGTGAACCAAAACTCCAGTATGTAGTGTTGAAGAACACCGCTGTGGGTTCTGGCTTCCTCTAATTTCTTAGGTGCCTTCTGGCACTTAATCTTTATTAAATGGAGATAATAACAAAACCTACCTGACTGGATTATTGAAGGTAAAATGCTTAATAGAATGCCTGGTATTCAGTAAGTTCTCAGTAAGTGCTAGTTCTTATTCATGGCTTATTCACTTATGAATCTACACAACTTTTCTCACAGCAGGGAAGATCAAAGGCCACAGCACCAGCAAGTCATTTAATCTGTAAAACTGGGACGCAGGGTTATGACATTTTGAAAAATCCTAAGGGTATAGCAATTGGACACATGCATAGGTGAGAGTTCAGGGAAGATAGGATGAGATAGTTTCAGACTCTGGCAGGTGACCCCAAGCGTGACTTCAGATGTACAGAAATCCAGGGGAAAGAAAATGGAAAAACTGCCGTTTGCCTTTCTTTTCTGGTCCTTGATTACACACACACACACACACACACACACACACACACGAGTGTGTGTTGCACATGCACGCTTTCTCCCTCTATGGCTCAACAGGTTGGCTTCCTGCTCCCTCCCCCAGGCTGCCTCACATTCTAGACGGTGCTCTCACCGATCTACCCCCAAACGTGTCTGTGTCCTTGCTTTGCAACCAAACTGCTAACAAACAGCAGGTAAGGCCAGTTTACTGGTGGGCATGAGGTCAGTCATCACTGGGTGCAATGGTGCTGACCGCCGGATGGGGACCATCTTTGTAGCAGGTGGGGTTAAATGAAACTAATTCTAAATCAGGTAGCATGTACCTGACAGCCCAAAGCCAGCTGGCTCCCTTGGCTTTTCACTTGAGACCAAGGACAAAGACAGTAAGATTTGAATATTTCTTCAAGATTAACTTTGCCACTGTGGTTCTCTTTGTTACTCCTTGGCTATTTTTCTATAGTATTTCACAGTGAAATCCTTAAAAAAAAAAACAGTGTGTTTAAGCATATAAATAAAGAGAGAGGGAAAAGGGTGCATTTTAATCTACATTTCAGACTTCCTTAGAAAACACCTCCCTTCACAAACCAGGGAGCGGCAGGTGGCCACTGAGGACTTCACTCACCTGAGGAAGACAGTGAAGTGGACATGAGGTGCAAGGGAGAAGCTTCTCTGGATTTCAACAAGGAAGATGGAGTTGGCTAGACTTTCTCTGGCTACAGCTTGACCTGTACACCAAACTGGGCTTTATTTTTCCTGCCTAATTCCTTTGTTTGTCTAACTTCCAAATGGACACGCACCGAAATCCCAAAGACCCAGCTTCTCTTCATTCTAGGTCTCTGCTAGGTTGGAGCCCCTCCGGACAGCTTGAAATCTGCATCTCCATCCTCTTCTCTGATGCCTTCTTCGAACACCCTTGGAATCATTGCTGCTAGCAGACTTCTTACATTTCAGCTGGAACTTCATTTTAGAAAAGATTATCACTTCTCATGAACATCAGGCTTTTTCTTTTTTTTTATTTTCTGTGTGTGCTGTTTTACTTTCCTTGGCTGAACAACCTGTAGTTGACAGGTCTTCATTTTCCCTCCAGCTAAGTTAAATCATTAGGAGCAACTTCAAATTCAGGAAAACCCCAGTTCCTCATAATTTTTCAAATGATTTATTTTTCTCAGCGTCCGGCATTAAATCATTTTTGGTGCTCAAGTTATATTAATTCAAAAGTGTTCCCTCTGGTTTTATAGTTTTACAACGGTATGGGAGTAAACACACACCTCTAGGAACTGGAAAGTCCTAAATATTCAGAGGAATGTTCTGTTTTCAGTGAATTAAGAGCCCTGAGCCAGGTCACCCCTCTGACTTTCTCTCACAGACCAAACATGACTGTGACTCCCAACACTAACTGTGACTCCGTTCCATCTGCGAGCAGAACTAGGCTAGGGTTAGGCTAGCCTATGAAAAGAGCACAGGATTAGGAGCTCCTGGGTGAACTATCTTGATGGTTGCAGGCTGAGGACTGTTTGTAGAGAGCCATGGGGCTCCCTGAGGGAGGAAGCTGAGCCGGGCTAGCATGAAACAAGACCCACTCAGAAGTTTGGAAGGGCACCATTCAAGATGCTGAGTCCATTCGGGTTTAACTGTTTTGATGTAGACACATTGTGATGTAAATTCTTGAAAAATACAGCTTAGTAAATATCTAATTTTTTTAATTTATTTATTTTTAAATTATTTATTTATTTATCTTTAGAGGGGAAGGGAAGGAGAGAGGGAGAGAAATATCAATGTATGGTTGCCTCCCGTGCATCCCCTGCTGGGAAATGGCCTGCAACCAGGCATGTGCCCTGACTGCGAATCGAACCTCGATTCTTTGGTTCACAGGCCCACACTCAATCCACTAAGCTACACCAGCCAGGGCTCCTATTGGTTTTTAACAGACTTATTATTCCTTCCTCATCCTGTTGTTAAAAGATAAAGTGAGGTACCAGTTTTGAATCAGGCAGCACTGCTTTGAAAGGGGTTAGGAGTGCTCTGCTGGCAGAGGGGAGTGATGCAGAGCTTTTTAACAGGGAAGACCTCCAACCAGTGCAAGTACCTTATGGGAGTGGCTATAGCTTCAGCAGCTGCCTTATTTGGGAAAAGCTTGTTGGCTGTTTGTGATTGGTTGTCCTCAGGTGCACTGACTCTGGCTCAAGTTTTGGTTTGTTCATAAAGGCAGTAGAGTCACCTCAGCCCACTGGCCTCCTTGTTCAATTACTCTAATACTCTTTAGAGATGATGAGAACCTCAGGGGTGCTAATTCTGCCTGTTTTTTACTAGTTAGACACAATTATCTTTTTTTTTTTTAATGACAGCATGGAATTAGTTCTATAAAAATCTCTTGCTCTGCTCTTGGAATTATCCAACCAAGGTGAATTGAGAAGGAGAAAACCTATGTGGAAACAGACCAAATAGGACCGGTGATGATGGGGAAGGGGAAGACAGAGTAGGAGGCTTGGGGCGGGTGAGCCCACCCACACCTCCCCTTGCTACATCATCTGCGGAGAAGAATGTTTCCACTTCTCCTTTACTTGTCATGCCACTCGGTCTCCTGGTTCTTTCCCCACAGCTCTGACCGTTTCTTCTCAGTTTTTGGTAATCGTTCCTTGTCTTATTTTTCTCAGAATATAGACATCGAAGTCCCCAGGGGACCACTCTCACATTGCTTCTTTTTCACTCCATAGACTCCCCAAGGTGATCTTAAACACCTCCATGACTGTTCTATCATACCATACACAGACCTGTAGCTTCCAGTTCTACACCTCACTCAACTTTCTATTCACACTCATATTCCTAATGTCTACTAGACATCTCCCCCTGAAATCACATAAAAGAACTTGAACTCAGTGTGTCCAAACTAAAATTATTATCTCCCAGTAACATGTCTCTTTTTTTATGTTATTGGTATTTGCTAAAGTTTTCCCAAAGCATGTGGGTTCTTGACTTCTTTTGACTCTTCTCTCCCCTTGCTTTTCTAGAATTCTTGAAATGCAGCCTTCACTTCTATTCCTACTGCTATGGCATAAGCTTTTATTTTCATTATTTCTCACCTATATTATTTCATTGAATTCCATGATGTATTGAATATATGTGTATATATATATGTGTGTGTGTGTGTATGTATGTATTTCTTTTTAGAAAATAACTATTGGTTTTACCCTTGTTACAAGAGTAATGGAAGTAAATTGTTGACATTTTAGAAACAGATTAAAAACAAAAGATAAAAACCACTTAAAATCCCACCACACTGAGACACCACTGGCTATTTGGATGTTTACGCACCGCAGGCTGGCTCCTCAGGCTGTGCAGCCCCAAAGCCTCCTGGGAGGGCAGGGTTTGAGTGGGAGGATTGCGACTAGGAGGTGATCCAGAAAGTACCAATAGGAGGCAAGGAATGTGAACCAGGGAAAGAAAAAAAAAAAGGAGCACATTAGGTAGCAAATTACTGCCTGGGGCACTGGGGCTCAATTCCACTGGAGCTATGTGGGAGACCATAGCAGAACCCATGTGAGTTGTTTTGCCCAACAGGCAAGAAAGCTGGGTTATGTTTCCACCAACTCATTTGTTGGTCTTTAGCTGAGGGTTGCTTCTGGAAGATTAATTCCCCGGCCCCTCTGATCTGCTCTGCATGTGGGCCAAGCACACTCCTGTAGCCTGAGAAGACTCTTGGGCTGAACTGAAGATTCTTTCATAGAAGACATCAGCAGGCAGAGAAGAGAGAAGCGTGGGAGGTGCACAGGACATGGATAGCATCCGCTGAAGCTCCTCTGCTTAAAATCCTGTTGTTCTCCATCAACCTCTGATTTAGGCAACCTTCTCTTACTTACAAACTTGTTCCTCTACCTGTCCTTGCAGAATTGTCTTCTACCACTGAATCCCAGACAGCGATACCCAGACCATGTCACACTCGCCCACACCTCCCCTGATTTGTGCAGTGGCTCCCACCTGGCTGCACTTCCTCACTAGGCTGAACAAACATACCTGCCCTTTCAAAACTCATGTTATTCTATGTCTCTTCCCTGATCCTTCTGTAACATTCACCTCTGTTTGCTTGTACTTCACATTTTACTATCCTTCATTGTAATGTACTTCATTAACATAGTCTTTTATTTTTTAAATATATATGTATACATAAATATAAATTTGATACATCTAAAATTTAAACAAACAAAACAGAAAGGAAGAACAAAAAAATGCACTGAAACTCCATTTGAAAAGAGGGACGTCTTTAATATTTTGGCAAACATCTTACCAGACAATTTTTTGGTTCTTCACAAATGCACAGATATATACAATCACATGATTGTATATGAATAGGATCATTCTCTCCTATACTATTTTTGTAATCTACATTTTGAAATTCAACAACAGGTCACACCCATATTTTCCAGCCAGTAAATATAGATCCTGCCTTCGTGTGTAGTGGGTTGGGTGTGTTTGATGGTAAATAGGTTCTCTAATTTATTTATCCAAGTTCTGTCTGAGGGTCACTGAAGCTGTTTTCAGTGGTTTGCTATTCTAAGCAAGCCTGTAGCGGCCACACTCTGCTGGGTAAGTGCTTATTTATTTGTCTGTTCCCTTTATTGGCCTTTGGCTTCTCCAGGACAGTTCAGTACCTTTGAGCGATTACATGTCCACCTTTTCTCTTCTCAGAAGACAGGTCTTTCTCTTTTGCTTAGTTTTGTGTTTTAAATCTTTTTCTACCAAGCAAAAGTAGGCATTTAGAATCCATTAATGCATATCCCTTGTCTTCTATTACCCAGTTAAATTAAGGAAAGCCTCACAAGACTATAGGGCAGTTGGCTTTAAACTCTGTTGACCATAACTCACATTAAGGAATACTTTTTTTTATCATGAATTAGGATATAGTTTTATATAAACAAAAGTTTACAGAATAGTACTCTTACAGTATGTAATAGATTCTGAAATTTCATGTTCTTTTTTACTTGAAGTATACAGTGTAAATGACTATGCTATTGTATTTTTTCCTTAAATCCTGATGTGCCCTTCTAAACTGACTTCAAGAGTCCTTCGTGGGTTGTGACCCACAGTGTGTAGAACACTGTGTGGGGTACTGGGCACCCTGAGGCATGCTAGTCATGCTGCCTTTTTTTTTTTTTGGCTTCACAGCTTTACCATAAGCACCCAACTCTGCAATAATATTTTCTTCTCCTTACTACACATGGTATTGTATTTTTAACTTTGATTTTATTGTTAACACTATTACAAATGTCCCCATCCCCCCTTTGCCCACCTCTACCAGCCTCACCCCCACTTCCCTCTGGCCATCACTACACTCTTGTCTGTGTCATGGGTTATGCACATATCTTCTCTGACTACCTTGGTAGTCAAACCAAACACCTCCATTACCACTACCACTGTGCAACCTCCTACACACACATTCTCAGTGACAGAAATCAGCAATGAACTATTAAGGAGTTAGAACTATAGAATTATATGTGTTTACACATACACACAATGTGGTCCAAGCAAGGCAGAAACTGAAGCATAGGAAATAGAGTCCCTATCCATAAAATGGGTACAATGTAATGGAATAAAAAGAATAAACTAATTCATATAGCTTGAAATTCCCAGTGAGTTCTGGGAGTGTGACTGGTGCTGATGTTGGAGACTTCTGGCCAGGGTTCCAATGGCCAAGGTAAGCAAAGCTTCCTTGTGTTACCACACAGCAACCAGCCTGGAGTGGGTCCACCTCAGGCCAACCTGGAGTGTGTGGGTTCTGACTTCATGTGAGAAAGATTTCGCAACACAAGCACAACAGGTGACTTTGAGAGTATGTTGATTAAAGCTAGGGGCGGTGAAACAAAGGCGGGACTAAGGTAGACGAAGTAACAGGAGAGAGCCTAGGTGGTCCTCTGCTTTGGCTCCATAGAAATATTATAGGAAAGAAGTCAGTCAAGGCAGGAGTGCTGCTAGCTCTCTCAGAAGTCAGAGAAAAAGGGAGTCTTGGAGACGGGGTCGGACGAAAGCCTGGGTCAAGCTGCCACTGCCCACTGCTCTCCCGGATGCCTGTATTGTGTGGACCCTTAGTTCTAGGAGGAAATAAAAGGCTCTTGCCCAGGAGGATGCATGGGCCTGCTCTACTAGGGGGACCCCCCACTGAATCTTTGTCCTGAGGGCTTCTTATCTTTCTGCTATGGGTGAGAATCTCGGAAGGGAATTTCAGTAGAATATTCATCGGTTTTTCAGGTGCATTTTTAAATGTGCTGATGATGGTAGTTTTATCTTGGGTCTGTCTGGCTTTTAATGGGGTCTTTGTTATGTGTTCCCCTGACTTCATCTGCCCTTGGTTTAGCTGGCACAAATGACATTAATTGGGTCTCTGCTCTCTACTTCCCAGACCAAAGAGACTGGTTAGGAAGGAGAGGTATAAACCATTTGCCCTTAAGTTTCCTTGGGTAGAGAAGATAAGGTCTTGTAATTTACCAGCTGGCTGTAACTTGCTCAGATTGTTTGGTCTTGTTTCATTTTCTTGTCTCAGTTTCTCCACTCAACTCACCCAGGAAGTTTCCCAGCCTCTTACTGTCCTGTCACACTTTCATCCAGCAAAAAGGACAGTCGCTGCTGAGGTCCAGTTTTCATTCATTACTGAGAATCCACCTCTCCTCCCTCCCACCCCTAGTCAATGAAAATTCATCTCCTCTCTGTTCCTCCCTATGAGGGACCCAGGGCCTCCATGGGACGCCAGCCTCCCTCACCACCTAGGTGATGGATAGGGGTCTCCCTCCCAGTTAGATCTTCTCTACTGTCCTCTATCACCATGACCTATTCGTCAGAAATTACCCTTCATCAGAGGAATTTGAAGGAGTTGTAAGAAGGACAATTCACAGTTCCTTTTTGGCCCTTTCCTTCAGCTTTGTTTTTTAATGGTAGCCCTGTGAAGGTGGGGTTAGAGATGAATGTATCCCTTTTGTTGGTGTTATTCAACTAGATAACAGCACCAGCCTGTATCTCACATGCCCCTTTTATATCATCAACACATAGAGGTTCTCAAAAAAAAAAAAAGAACCAGAATTCAGACCTTCAGTGCCAGCAGAAATGGTGGAATTTTGAGGGGGTGGGAGAAATGCTATCCCAGTATTAAAACTTTACTTAAAAAACCCTTCCTTTTGTGAAAAAAAAAATTGCTGACTTATGCATCCTCCCAGGGCTTTTTCCCAATTTTAATCAGGTGCATTGCTGATATGCATGCATAAATTGATCTTTTAATGTAATCAATGAATGATTGAGTGTCTGCTGTGCTTCTTGTAGTTATAGGGCATACTTTAGGCTCTATGAGGAATATGAATGAGTGAAGAATGTGTGCCTGGCCCTCAAGAAAAAAGTGATTCTGTGGGAAGTTTAGGGTACATGTACATGCAAAGACAATGTGTGGCAGTTAAAGCTAAGGGCAAAATAAGTAATTTAAAAAATCATTTATCTAAGTGTTTAAAAGCAGGTATTATAAAGTAAATGTAGGCTCTACCTGGGTAGGTAAATTTTCAGATGCATCTGAAAGATGGGTAGCATTTAAAAAGACGATGGCCTGGCAAATATATCCTGGACGGCTCAACATAAGCAAGGTAGCAAAGAGGAAATATGGTGGCTTTTGGGGGAGCAATGAGCAAACCCTTCAGGAAGCATCGTGGTCCCATCGCTGCCAGAAGGTCAAGCTGGGGCCTAGACCAAGCAATCTGTTTGAGGCCTAATACTGGTAAATACTCAGGTTATAAAGACATAAATAATTCTTTTGAATTTGTAGTCTGTCATCTTGTGCCCCATTTTTTTTATGTATTTTTAATGTTATCTCTAAGCATACATTTCCAGAAGCTCTCCAGACAGCAATCCACGTTCAGTGGGCTCAGCACAGAGCATCCCCTGGAATCTACAACTAACGAGTGATTGGAGTGCGGATGTGAGTGGTGATGGACTGGTGGTCGTGTGCAGGTTCCCTTGATACTGCTCCAGGGGCTGCCGCGCTGTTTTTAAACCCCCCAGCTTTTCCCTGATAAATTAGTTACACTGCTTATAATATGCAGCCAGCAGTCTAGTCATCAGAATGTTTATCCCTTGCCTGTGGAAGGCAGCACAATGTAAAGGAGAGCACATCAGTGGAGGAACTGGAACAGACCCGGGATTTGCAGTTCACTCCCTATGTGACCTTGGGCAAGTCACTTACATTCCCAGTGCCAAATCATCTCATCTATAAAAGTGGGTAATGCTCTTCATCACACAGTGATTGTGAGAATCAATTTGAGGAAAATACATGGCGAAGGATTTGGGAAACTCCAAATCACTATGCAAATGTAGGCTATTCTTGTTTTTGCCTCATCCATCACTACCATGGCAGTTTGTTAAACTGCTGATTGGTGGTGTTACAGAAATTCATCATTAACTTTTCCTCATTGAGATCTAGAGGAGTGAATCTGAACTTTATTTGGTTATAAATATAACAGAAAATAATAGTACAAAGAAAAACAAGAATAATGGTAGCTCTCACTGATTAATGCTAATTGTACAGGCAGGCAGTTATAAAAGTTCCATGTGTACTGTTATTAGCACTGGTAACTCCATGGGGGAGGCACTACTTTTATACCCACTTGACATATGCCAAAAGTGAGGCTCATAGGAGCTGGGCAATCTCTCCAGCAAGAAGTAAAAGAGCTGGGGTTCCAACCAGGCATCTGCCTCCAAAGTTTGTGTCGTAAACCCCATCCTCTTCCCTAAGTAAACAGAGACACTCACATTTCATAGTTTCCCTAACAGTCTGTGTAATAGACATTTAAAATTTCCATTTTGGAGGAAAACAATGGCCCGCATTTAGCATTCTTTAGCAGGTATGATTTATTTATACATTTTTCTCCTAACACTATGGTTATATTTCAAGAGACACACACAATATGGAACTTCTGTTCCTCACTCTTACCCACTCTCCTTTTTTATCCTCCTTCTGTGTGACCATCCATTGGAAAACGCGCAGGCTAGTGATCAGAGCGTTCCAACACATGAGCCTCTGCTTCTGTCACCTTAGCCAGGTACGTCCTTGCTGAGAACAGCATGACCGTCTCTAATGTTCCTCTGCCCAGTCCTTAAGAGTGACTATTGTTTGGATGCCTGTCATCCAACTTCAGAAGGGAAAGAGGCTCCTCCTGAGCTGGCTGCCCGGGGCTCTCAGAAGGAGAGTTAAGCCGCCTCCGTAATCCACAGGGAAACCCTGCTGCTGGAAGAGCTGCACATGAAGTAAGTGAGCAGTGTTGCTCAAAAGGCCATCACAGACAGCAATTTTCAGTCTGCAGACACTCCTTCCCAGAGGGTCCCCTCCGCAAAGCTGTGTTAGAAGGCAGAGCCGCAAGGACACAGCTGCGTACCTGAGGTCCTGCCGTGGGCGGGGTGGGGGGGACAGCTGCCGGAA
Source organism: Artibeus jamaicensis (assembly GCF_021234435.1). Classification (NCBI taxonomy): domain Eukaryota; kingdom Metazoa; phylum Chordata; class Mammalia; order Chiroptera; family Phyllostomidae; genus Artibeus; species Artibeus jamaicensis. The sequence continues at coordinate 24,428,459 of NW_026521883.1, forward strand.
GGTGCTGGTGGGGGTCCAGGCCAGGGGAGGGACTCTGAGATCTTAACTTTCATTCCACGCGTATCTAGATTGCATGTGCTTTGTTCTTATGTAGATTTTATGGAATTCAGCAGCATGTAACTCAACACTTCTATTCCCTGGTAAGGCTGTTATGGAAGAATTACTACACTCCACAGAGTGTGGGCTTTCTACCTTGACAACCTCTCCCCAGGTAACATTACAAACATGCCATCTATAAAATCAAATGACATTTTTAAGTGTTCTTTTTGTTCTCACTTTTTTCCCCATAAAAAATAGAGTATATGTAATTGTTTGGGGAAAGGGCTGTGTCAGCTCTGGACTTACGCAATACAAGTATGTGGGAAGGTGAGGGAGAGGCAGAAGATCCGCTCAGGAAGGCTGGTGCTGGGAGCTACCTTCATCATTATCATCAGCACCTTAACATTTTCACACAAGTGTATCATTCCATCTTCACCATAACTTTACCAAGTAGACACTGATATTTCCTAAGCCTGAGAGAACTATCTCATCTCAAGCTAGTTGTGAAGAGTGCCCAAGGCCAGGCACTCCAGCCCTCTGGCCACAATACTCTTCCCTCAAAATCAATTTACTATTTCTCAATAAATATTTATTAATTACTCTGAACATGTGAAATGGAGGAGAAAAGAAACAAGTCCTTTTAGCATTAATTTAAATTTAATGGTATAATTTTATCTCTATTTTGATTCCTGTTTCACTGTTTAATTTGTAGAAATAAAAAGGCAGGAGTTAGAGAATGTGCCCAAGGCCACTGTATTAGGAAGTGATGAGCTGATGTTCAGGGGCCATCTGGGACACTGACACCAGCAGGAACACTAAGATGGGTGCTATTAGAGGAGCCTCTTGAAGTCCCTTTGTACCCCTCAACCCCCCCCTTTTTTTTGAATAGCATGACACACTGGCAGGATTCTGTGTGTCCCTCTGTCATAATCCCTTGTTTATATTGCAACTTTAAATTTGCCTCTGAACTTGGACTTGCTTAGGCTTCCTAGGTCACCTTCCCCACCAAGCTGGTCCTCAGAATTGCTGGTGTGTCCTCCCCTCACTGGGTATCTATGCTCATGCTGCCCACTCGGGCTCCAGTGCAGCCCTGGGCCTCCTCCCTCACACTCTGCTCTCAACTTCCAGCACAGAGGGAGGAAACATGGGGTCTGAAAGCTTTCCCTCAGCAGCTCTCAGTGTAACCAGGAGTTCAGAACACACATTTGTGAAACAACAGATAACAATAGCAAGACAGCCTGTAAGCAAAGAGTATGTGTAAAGACTAAACCAGGAGACAGAAAGTTCAATGGAATTCAGCATAAATCTGGGCTATTTTCTAGGAGAGCTGGTGACAGCTGAGCTTTCCTCTGGCTGACAGTGCCCCAGGGCTATGCAATCTCCCCAGTGGTCAGAGTTTTAACTTTCAATGAAGATCAGCCAACTATCAATGAACAAGTGTGTATGCTTTTAGCAGGTAGTTTTGCAAAAGAAGCCTGCAGGGGACTTGGCACCTGGCTGGGCAGCACGCCTCCACCTGTGGAGGGAGCACAGCAGCATCGTGCAGCTGCAGATTCCATGACCCAGCTTTAAACTCGAACTGAACCATGCCACCCCACCCTCCTTCCTTTTCTCACCCCACAATCATTACCCTAAAAAAGAATTTTCACTTTTGAAAGTGACCTTGCTGAGCTGAAGCTCGTAGATTTAAAGGCTCCCTTGGGCTTCATTTTGAAAAGTCATCATGGACTTCAGATTGACTTTCTCTTGAAGGCAGCTTAAACCTTGTTCATTTGGGAACACAAAAGAGAAGGGTTAGTAATCTCAAGGCTTCAATTGCCAGCTGTCTCTTTTCTCTGCTCACATTTTTTCCTCCTCTCCAGCAAGATTAAGATGACTAAAATAATTTTTTTCTTTTCAGATATCATTGTAACATTCAAGTTTTCTATTACTGTCAGTTTCTTGAAACTTGTCTCATTAGCATTTTCAGAATAGTTTTTAATAAAAACCTTTCATCAAGAAAAAAAATGTGCATGATCTCTAAATGCAAGTAAGTTGTCATGGGATTTCATTGACACAATTTTGTCCTCGCTTGTCTCCATTTCTGCTTTCTCAGTTCCTCATTTAATATCTTAGAGCCTGGGACCCATACCCAAGCCTCTTTGATTTGGAGAGTTGAAAAGAGGGGCTTAGATTACAGTGTGAATGTCCTTGGTCACAAAGTAAACAGAGGGATTGTGCGCTGTTAGATTGCACCCCACAGAACTTCTAAGAACAAAGGGAGAAATGCCAAAAGCTCCATCAAAGTGAAATAAGTAACATTCTAGAGGAGATCGACCCATGACTCCAGGGTTTTCTGCAAGTTGCATGTTTTTCATGTTTTTAAAAAGCAAGGAAGCAGAGCAGGCTAGTGAGCAAACCTGAGGAGTCTTGGGCCTCCTCATCACCAATCCAACTAGCAGGTAAGAGGTCCCTGGTGTTACAGCTCAGTGATAACGACCTAATCAAGTTTTTATTTCTCCAAACCTGAAAGCACTTTTGTAAACACACATGGATTACCACTAAGGAGCTAATTATCTTGTGAGTGGAGATCACTTTTCAAATAGAAAAAACAAATCTCCCAGGATCAGGAGCAGCAGCTTCTTTTTTAGCATTTCCTGGAAGCAAGGACATGGACTTGGAAGATACATCAGCAAACCGAGTGCGTAGGCTCTCCTGGGAACTGAGACGTTGTGAGGTAGGTGGTGCGGGGCTCCTGTGCGACAGCAGGCAGAGAGAGAGAAGGCGTGCGGACTGAACCGCCTTCAGACCAGAATGCAGGGTTGGCAAAACCTGCAGTTGTCTGCCCCTATCTCCCGTGTGATATCGGCACAACCCCGTCTGTTAGAAATTGTACAGTGCTCACAGGGTGTGGAAGTTTTGTTGTTCTCTTAAGGGGACCAGGATTTCCATTGTCAATTTCTACCCAACCCCTCACTGTGTGAGAGAGAGCAAAACTCAGAATGGCTGTCGCTTAGAATCTGAGAATGGCCTCTTTCTAGGCAGGGTATTGCAAGTGCAGTGAGAATAAAGCCGAAGGGAGTGCCTGGTCTTAGGCCTCAGTCACATCAGAAACCCTCAATTTACACATGTAACCATTACTACCGTGTTTATATCCTCTCTGTTAGTCAATACCATTTCTTTTCTTTTCGATTTTAAGTAAAATCTCCGTTGAAGTTTTTATGTTGTTTCACAAAAGGAATTAGTTTATCTGACAAGGTCGAAAACAGTCACCTTCTAAAATCCATCATGCACTTTAAAATTTTTTCTCCCTTATTAACTCAACAAATATTCAGTGAATGCCTACTATGCTCCAGGCATGGTGTCAGGAGCTGAGGAGACATTCATCAATAAAATTAACCAAATCTCTGCCTTTGGGGAGCTTCTAGGCAAGGGTGGAAAAAAAGAAATTATTAAATTATAGATGGTATTATAAGATGGTAAAATTTACAGAGACAAATGAAGCCTGGAAGGAGGGAGTTGGAAGGGAAGGGGCTTCACTTCAGATAGCGTGAGAAGGGGCAGCCTCTCGGTAACGGTGACACGGAAAAGTAGAGGCATAAAGGTGCGTGCGTGTGGGCTGGGGGAGAGGGTGCCGGGAACTGGTCTAAGCAGAGGGAAGAGGAAAAGTAAAGGACTGGGGAAGAATTCATGCCTGTAGCTCAAAGCACAATACATAAGGGGGCACAGAGTAAGAGAATCAAGCAGCAGCCAGGTCACAGGGTTTTGTAGGTCATTATAAAGACATTGTCTTTTATTCGGAATAGGGTAGGAATTCTCAGAGTTTTAATTAGGGGAGTGACTTGAACTTCCTTAATATTTTTAAAAGGTCATTCTAGCTCTAACATTGAGATTTGACCCTAGGGAGACAGAGATGGAATCATGGTTTTGAACAATTAACACATTAAGGAAAATATACCCATGTATATTTTATATACCTGTGTGTGTGTGTATGAGAAAAAGTAGGTTTACAGTTGTCAGTATGGGGTTTATTCTTATGTTATTTATTAATTATGGTATGATTTTCCACACAAACACTGTAAACCTACGTTGCCCCGCCCTGTATTTATATTCCACAAGCTTGCCTTTGACTTCCCAGATGCAAATCCTTTTACTGTTACTTTTCCTCTTAAGTTTCCCAATTTGAACCTAGATCACTTCATCAGAATATTTTAGTTGGACTTTTTCTTGCTCATGAAAAGTGGAAAGAACCTATAACCTTAAGGCCTTTTTCTTAATGCAAAAAAAAAGTTGGTTTTAATTAAAAGTTTCTCCAAATGTCTAAGCAGATAAGAAGTATTTTGAGAATGCTAAATAATATTCTGATCACCTTTATGAGAAAGTATCTTAACATGTTCTTGGCATTAGACATGACTAAGAACCTGATTCACTAACATACATAATAGTGACCATACTTTTGCAGATGGGTATAGTATAGGGAACCTGGTAGTCACAACCTCATTTTATAGGTGGAGAAACAGATCCAAAGTCATACAGCTAAGAAGTAGCAGATTTGGTCTTGAACTCAGCTCTCTGCCCAGCCAACAGACCTTCGTTAATGGTTTCCACCTAAACTGAGTATGTTGTGGCTTATCCTATAGGAAACATGTTTTAAAGCATGCCAGCAACTTATCTCCATCTTCCACATTGTACACTTTCTTAGAAAAGAAGCTCCTATTGCCCTCTTCAAAACAAAACCAATGAGAGGACCTTTGGTTGGCTCTAATTACTGGGAGGGGAGTTGGAAGTAGCCTAAAATGTGTAGAGTTGCAAGTCAGGCTGGGAAGCCTAGAGACTAATGCCTGCCCTCTTAAATTGTCTAGTCACGTTACAGAACAGACCCAGGCTGTGGGGCGGGGGGCGGCAAACCATATACTGTTACCGAATGAACCTCCCTTGTGTTCCAAGGATCCCCTCATACTAGGTTCGCCTTGCCTGCCACCAGGGAAAAATGTCTCTCGATGCCAGAGATTGGTGAAAAGGAAAGGGAATATTTATTTTTAAAGTTATACAAACTTAAGGGTAATGACTTAATGTCTTCATTGAGATCCCAAAGTCCTTTAGAATACCCACAAATACACAGTTCTTGCTTCCCCCTCTGCCCAGTCCAGGGTACCATATCTCAGAAAAAGAAATAGAAGTCCATGGTTCTCTGCCCAAGCTGAGTGATCCCAAAAAGACCCCACGTGGCTGCAGTGCCTGGGTGTAAATTCCAGCACCAGTATTCCTCTGCAGCACCATTTCCAACTCCTCCCATAATTGGCCACAGCTGCCAGCACTCCCATATTTTTCCAGCTTTACTGGGCTACCATAGTAAATCCAGGCAGGTGTGGCCCCGTGGTGTGGAGCCAATCATCTCCAAGCTTTTACGCAGGTGCTGTACCCAGAGGGAATTGCCTCCCAGTTGCATCATGGGTTGTAGTCAGTCCCATCCCCCTGGCTCAAAGCATGGTCACAGCTATTTAACAAATCTATGAAACCAGTTAAAGGTTATAGGTATGTTAAATGACCATTCTGGAGGTTATCTGCAAAACTATCACTATTCAAAACAACTCTTAATGGCCTTGCTCCATGCATCCCATCTGCCAGCTCAGACTTGTGGGGGTGAGAACATCCTATATATATTTTTTTCTAATATTTCCTGGACACTGAGTTCTGGACCTCATTACAAATCCATATTTGCCCCCCACTTGACTGCACCCTGTTACAGTCGCAGTATGGGTAGGGGACCCAATGCCCCATCGCATCACCTGAAGGTGAGCCCAGACCTGAGGCAGCAACTGGGTTTGCCCTCCCTGGTGCAGGTAGTTGTGAAAGTGACTCACTTAGTCTCAGATGGAGGGAATTGAAATAATCTTCTTCACCCTAAACTCAGAAAACCTAAAGAGACAGCCAATGGCTATCCATAGGAGCAAATAGCTGTCAGAAAAGAAATCAAACACTTAAAAACGGCTCTAACTACAAACAATGTCCCTCTGAACATGCATATATACTTCTAGGTAAAAACCAGTCAAACCTGACCTTTAAAACAGAATGATTGGCTAGTTGTCAATTTTTTAAGTCAATTTGTTAAAATGTAAATAGAACAACCTCTAGGATAGTTGAAAACTGAATTTAAAGAGAAAACAATTACTTCAAAGAGTGATGCCAGGAGACCTGGTCGCCCTTGCCCTACCTGTTGTAACCTTGTGTGAGAGTCACCCCTGAGCCTGATGGCCCCATGTGGGACACAGAGTTGCCAGCCCAGGCAGGCAGCTGCTGACTTGAAACCAGTCATTCCAAACCAACAAAGAAGCTGAAAAGCTTCCAGCAGCCAGGATTCCTGAAGGGTGTAGGGGAGGAGGACCTCAAGGGTCTGCCCAGGGTTTGCTTGAGAGGCTACCAGTTGCCTAGAGGGAGAGGAGGCCAAGGTACGTGACCTCCACACAGAGTTTTGAGGCTGTGGGGAGAGAAGTTCAAGTGGTGGCCAGAGGAAGCAGCTTCTCAGTAAGCTGAGGCTCTGTACATGCTAGTGCAGCTAAAGGCATAGAGGCAACCTGCTCCTTCTGCTCCTGCCAGGGAACGCTCTACCTCCAGGGCATATTTTGCACAGTCTGCACGTGAAAATTATTTTAAGTAGGGAAAAGTGTGCTTATTGTCTGATAAAAAAAAAACATCAGAATATTGATTTGTCAGTCTTCTCTTTCTTAGACTGTCATGTGTATGTACAAAGTATTTTGACCATACAGACAAAAAAGAAATCTCCAGGGCAAAATAGAATTCTCACATTTTTAAGATAATGTGTTTTCATTCATTTTTGGTTAAGCTGGAAAACCAGTGACCAGAAATGAACTGGTTTATTCCCAGGATGGAGCAGATTAAAGGGAGCAGTTCACCAGGACTTAGATGGGTATGGAGACCCTGGGTGGCATCTGGGCACCTTCAGAAGATGGCATTATCACAATTGGACATGTTTAAACCTATTTCCCTAAACACTGGAGGGGAAGAAGGGTGCAGGTGAGGAAAAAAGTAGAGAGATAAGAACCAAAATAGTTCAGAGTTGACAGAAACCTTTATCATCCATCTCAGGAGATTATCTTTTCTATATTCACATCCAATAATATCATTATATGTCTAAATATGCAAACTTAGAAGGCAGCATTTTTAAACATTAAAAACTTTATTATAAATAAATACTTTATTATAAATAAATTTATGAACAATTTTTTGCTTTTAAAAGGTTCCTCATAAAATTGACAGATATAAAAATTAACAATAACAAAAAATAGTGATGAGACTGTAGAGCACTCTCATTTTTATTAATGAAAATGTAAATGGGTGCTACCTTTCTGAAAAGCATTTTTGTGAAGTATTTCATCAATGTTGAAAATATGCATCCCTTTACTCAGCAACACTACACTGGCAAAATGCCTGTGAAAATAACTTTAAATGCATAAACATTGTTATTAAAATATGTTTATAGCAGTGCTTTTAAAAATAATAGTAAAAAATTGGAGATACCTTAATGACTAAATCTGAGGGAATGTTTAAGCACCTCCACTTGCCATTATAGTAATGAGTAGAAACATGTGAAATATTTCTGATACAATGTCGGGTGATTCGTGAGAAAACCTGACTTCCGATTTGATTCCTGATTCTGACAGTTTGGTGCATTAGAATGTCTCAATAACCTGCCCACTGAAAACAATAAAAATGCTAAATATATATATATTTTTTACTGTAAAGAATTTTTAGATATCCCCAAAAAGGCCAAAGAGGCAGTCACTGCTCAGAAAGCCCAGGTGTGGCCTGGCATCCCTCTCACAGCGTTGGCCAAACTCTGGTGACTCCAGGCTTCTGACTTCATAGCTGCTAAGGGTTGCCCTTCGTGAGAGACAGGGAATACAACCTAAGACCCACCTCAGGAAGAAAATCTAACTGGAGATTTCAACATTCATGTGGGAGCCCAATGGTTAACATTCCATGTGAAAAATAAACTCGCTGTGCATTTAAAAAAAACCAGCAACATGGAGGGTCACTAAATCTCCTTTGAGAACATACAACCACAAACCAGTTTTCCCACAGGTTGATGGTCAGGAAAACCTCAGGATGAAAAATGCAAATATCTGAGGTGCAGATTGCTAGTATTTCAGCCAATATCAGAAGCAAAGACGACTCCTCTCTGGAGGGTCTCACTTTAAACCAACCTGCAGGTAATTCCCACAACTCAAGTTCCAAGGATTATATACACTTGCAGTCCAGTATCACAACACATCATGAGGAAGTGCCAACCAGAAAAAAAACTAACAACAGAATCAGTGTCGTGAAGAATTCAGATATCATCAGACAGAGCATGCAAAAGCCATGTTTAATATAACTGTTTATCTAAAGAAATAAAAGGAAGCTTAAAAATGTGGACAAGGAAAAAAATTACACAAAGCAATGCAACAGATATGAAAAAGAACCAAATAGATTTTTCAGAAATAATAATATAAAATTAAAGATTTAAATTAAATAAAAATATAAAATAAAAAATTAAATACCTCAAATAAAATATTTTTATGGATGGGTCACTGATTAGACATGACTGAGAAAAAAGATAGTGGAATGAAGTACAGATTCAAAACAATTCTACAGAAAGCAGTACAGTGTCATAAGGACCAACTGTGAAGGGGACATAAGGGACACGGAAGATAGAGAAGTTCTCTCATGTATCTAATTGGAATTTCAGAAGGAAATAATAAAAAGAATGTGTTAGAAGCAATAGCTCAGGAGACAATGGTCAAAAGTTTCCAGATGTTCAAAAAAAAAAAAAACTGACTCCCAGGTTTGACAAGTGCAAACAATTCCAGGCAGCATAAATAGAAAAAAATTCTCATCTAGATATAAATTATAGTGAAACTTCAAAATATTACAGGCAAAGAGAAGATCTATAATACAGCTAGAAAGTAAGGATGTTTCTACCAAGGCATTATAAACACCCTGACTGGGTGATTTTTTTTAATACAACAATAATGAAAACTAGAAGACAGGCAATGACATTTCAAAATGCTGAGAAAAAAAGTAACTCAATTTATAATGGAATATGTGGTGAAATTATCTTTCAAAATAGGAAAGAAAAAATAACATATGTAGACAAAAGGGAAACAAGGTACCACCAGAACTTACCACCAATAGATTCTTATTAAATATGATTCTAAATATTGAGTTTCAAGTAGTATACCAAATGGAAAATTACAGATGCTGAAAAATCTCTGTTAACATGTAGGCAAATCTAAACAAATGATGACTGTATAAAATCATATCTATTCTATCTGGTTGAAAAAAAGATAAAACCAAATAAAAGACAGTAATAGCATGTAATTTGAGAGAAGACTGATTAGTTGTGAAGCATTCTGATATATCTTTAGTTGGAAAGAGGGGAAAGGTATCGATTAACATTAGACTTTCTAAGTATCCATGTTAAAATATCTAGGGTGACCATTAAAAGAATGGTTATGGAAAATACAATATCTGAATTCATAGAAGGCAAAATGAGAAAATAAATTTAATCACTCATGCAAAATTTAACCTAATATAGTTAGGAATACATAAGCATTTATAAACAAAATATGTATATACATGTACATGTATAGGCATTTATATGATAAACTGTTTTAGGGTATTTTTATTGCCTTTATGTTCTACAACTTTATTGAATTCATTGATTAGACCCAACAGTTTTTCTCTTGAGTCTTGGGGATTTTCAATGTATAAGATCATTCCATCCATAAATAATGACAATTTTACATCTTCCTTTCTGATTGGATGCTTTTCATTTCTTTATCTTGCCTGATTGGGTCTAGCTAAAGCTTCTAGTACTGTATTGAATATAATGTTAGTTGTGGGTTTGTCATATATGGCTTTTCTTATGTTGAAATATGTTATTTCTATATCCAATCAGTTGAGAGTCTTTATCATGAAAAGATGCATTTTGTCAAATACTTTTTCTTAATAAGATGATCATATGATTGTTAACTTTTATTCATGTAGAGTATTGCATTTACTGATTTGTGTATGTTGAACAACCCTACACCTCAGGGACAAATTCTGTTTGGTCATTGGTGCATAATCCTGCTAATGAGTTCTAGAGTTAAGTTTACTAGTATTTCGTTGTGGATTTTTGCATCTATGTTTATCAGGGATATTGGTCTATAGTTTTATTTTCTTGTAGTGTACTTATCTGGGTTGGTATAAGGGTAATTAATGCTGGACTCATATGATGAGTTTGGAAGTATTTCCACCTCTTTAATTTTTTAGAAGAATTTGAGAAGGATTGGCATTAATTCTTCCTTAAATGTTTGCTGGAATTTGCCAGTGCCGCCATCTGATCCTAGAGGTCACTGTGTATGGGAGTTTCTTTATTACTTATCCAACCTCCTTACTTATTATTGGTCTGTTAAGACTTTCTCTTTCTTCTTGGTTCAGTTTTGGTAGGTTATATAATTTTAAGAAATTATCCCTTTCTTCCAGGTTTTCTAATGTGTTGGCATATAATTGTTCATTGTAGCCTCTTATGATGCTATGTATTTCTGTATTATCAGTCATATTTTCTCTCCTTTTTTCTGATTTTGCCTTCTCCTTTTTCTTAGCCTCACTAAAGATTTTGTCAATTTTTTTGTACAAAAAATTCTTGGTTTTGTTGCTACCTATTATTTTCCTGGATTTTATTTCATTTATTTTTACTCTGATCTGTATTATTTACTTCTTTCTGCTAACTCTGAGCTTAATTTGTTCTTCTTTTTGTAATTCCTTGAAGTATAAAGCTCAATTTCTCTTGCAATCTCTCTAATTTCTTGATATATGTGTATATTGCTTTTAATTTCCCTTTAAGAACTGCTTTTAGAGCATCCCATAGGTTTTGGTATGTTGTGTTTTCATTTTTACTGTTTAGAGATATTATTTGACTTCCCTTTTTATTTCTTTTTTGACATGTTGGTTGTTCAGTAGTCTACTGTCCAGTTTCCATGTATATTTATAGATTTTCCAACTTCATGTTATTTTTTATTTTCAGCTTCATCCATTGTGGATGGGAAACATACTTGGTGTAATTTCATGTACACTTGAGAACAATGTGAGTTTTTCTGCTGTGGAATGGATGCTCTATAGATGTTGGTTAGGTCCAATCAGATTAATGTATGGTTCAAGCCCACCATTTCCTTGTTGATTTTCTGTCTCAATAATCTATCTGTCATTGAAGATAGGCTACTGAATTCCCCTGCTATTATTGTAATGTTGTCTATTTCTTCCTCATATATGTCAGTATTTGCTTAATATATTTAGGGGCTCTAATATTGAGTATATATTTATTATTTTTATGTCTTCTTGATGGATTTACCTCATTATCATTATATAAAGACCTTCCTTGTTTCTTACTAATGTTCTTGGAGTAAAGCTTTTTGTCTAATAGAAGTATACCTTTGCCCACTCGCTTTTGGTTTCCTCTTACGTAGAACATTTTCCCATCCCTTCACTCTGCATCCGTGTGTCCCCTCACAGCTGAAGCGGGTCCCATGCAGGCAGCATTTAGCTGTGTCATGTTTTTTTTTATTACTCATCCAGCTACTCTGTGACTTTGGATTGTTTAAATCAATAAATTTACATGTAGAGTAACCACTGATAGGTAAAGACTTAGTATGCCATGTTTTTCATTGCTTTCTGTTGTCGTATATTTCCATGGCTTTTTTTCTCTTTCTGGCTTCCTTTACAAATTATTTATTTTCCAAGGAGTTACTCTCTGTTTCCTCTTTCTCATTTGTAGCTCTGCTCTGGGTTTTTACTTTGTGATTATCACGGGCCTCACACAAAATATCTTGTAGATGAAACAATCCACTTTAGGTTGATAGCAACTTATCTTTGGCCACCTGTAAAGGTCCCACCCTTTACTCATGCCTTTATATTACCAGTGTCTCAGGTTATCTTTTATTCTATGTTGTGTATTCACTAGCAATTTATAGTGGCTACAGTTATTTTCATTACTATTTTTCTTTAACATTTACTCTAGAGTTGCTCTGTTAACATACCATCATAATATACAGTTACAATTTTCTGTCTCCTCTTTACCTTTACCAGTGTGCTGTGTACTTAGGTACTTTTTCATGTTGCTGATTAGCATCTCTTCGTTTCAACTGGAAACACTTCTTTCAGTATTTCTTGCAGCATAGACCTGGTGGTGGTGAATTACCTTAGCTTTTGTTTGTCTGAGAAAGCCTTTGTTTTTTCCCTCATATATGAAGGATAACTTTGCCAAATAAAATAATCTTGGCTGGCAGTTTATTTTTTCAACATTTTGAGTATGTTATTCTACTTTTCTCCTGGCCTATGGAATTCCACTAAAAAATCAACTGACAGATTGATGAGGGTTTCTTTGTAGCTTAAATTATTTTTTTGCTAGATGACTTTAAGATTCTTTATCAGTGATTTTTGACAGATTCATTATAATATGTTTTAGAGAAGATGTCTTTGAATTGAGATAATAGGGTTATTTATTAGCTATATGAACTTGTATTTCCAAGACTTTTCTAGGGTTTTAGAAGCTCTCAGCTACCTTCCCCCTTCTGCCTCTCCTTATCCTTCCGCAACTTTGAATATTCTGACTTTTTAATGGAATCCCTTAGCATCCACCTACTGAAGGACTTCTTGGATGCTTCCAGGTTTTGGCAATTATGCATAAAGTTGCTATACATATCCTTGTCCATGTTTTTCTGTGAACATAGTTTTTAACTCCTTTGGGTAAATGCCAAAGAGCATGACTGCTGAGATGTTTGTTAAGAGTTATGCATAGTTTGTTTGTTTTTGAGATGTTAAACTTATCTTCCAAACTGACCACTTCATTTTTGTATTCCCAATAGTAGTGCATAGGAATTCCTTTTTCTCTACATCCTGGCCACCATTCAGTGTTGTCTGAGTTCTGGATTTTGGCCTTTCTAATAGTATCTCGTTTTAATTTGCATTTCCCTGATGACAGGTGATGTGAAGCATCTTTTCACATGCATCTGTAAATCTTCTACGCTGTTTTAAAAATACTTTTTATACCTAGTTTTGGCTACCAAGCTCTAAGCATTCAGTTCCACCCATCGACACACAATTTTCAGTCCAGATAACCTATAGGTGTCTGCCTTGTATTCCTTAGAATAGCATGCTTTCATTCATCAAGATATTTGAGATTCTGAGGATTCCTTTAAAATGTAATTGAATTCTAGGTTAGTCTTCAGTGTTAATTACACCCCTTTATTCTATTACTGGAAACAGAATGAAAACAAGTATAGGGATAGCCTTAACTTGTCTAGAGAGTGAGGACCACAGGAGAGCAATGCAAAGGATGGTGCAACAGGAAAAAATGGATTAGAATATGGATTAGATTTCGATGGGCACATAGACCCGTATTAAAGCTCTTGCAAAAAAAAAAAAAAAGCCTATTCACTGAGCTTTCTGCCTTTCTTCAGCCAAGGCAGAAAATGGCAGTTTTCCCTATCAAAAAAGTAGCCTAAGCAGCTGCCCACCTCCCTGAGATGTTTGTTTGTTTGTTTGTTTGTTTTCTATTTGTTTGGGTTTTTTGTTTGTTTTTGTCTAGCTGATAGCATGAACTGACTCAGGCATCCTTGGAAGAATAGCTTTAGGACAATGATGCGAGCACCAGCTCACAGTGCTCGTGACATCATGGATGAGATATGAGACAAATTCACAAGAACTACCAAGTCCTGTGGAGGAAAAGGGACCTCACAGCTACTCCATCAAGGAGGGAGAGCCTCAGAGCAGCTTGGCCACCCTCTCAAGGGGAAGAGCACTGACCCTGGCCTAGACAGGCTTTTTGCACGGGAATATAGGCACAGCTCATTGATCATTGTCAGGCAGTAAAGATCAAACAGTAGAGAGCATACAAAGAACTATTAGGGCTTCTTCTGAGTCAGGGTCTATCAGCTAAAAGGCTACAAAACTTAGAGAAACAAATTTATTTTCTGTTGGAGCCTCTATCATTTAACTAAGAGCATTCTTAGCAAAGAAGGCTTCACGGGATTTTACATATTCTTTCTTAGGCCTGATCACTGGGGAGCCCACCCTTTCCAGCCCAGGGCTGCACTGCCCTCTGTCATTGTTTCAGGCTAAAGTCAGGCAGAGGAGGCAAGATAGCCAAGGAATTAGGAGACATGAGGACTCAGGCTTCATCAAAGCCAAGGGGTGAGGGTCCATCACCCCCTTTCTCTATAACTCCCCAAGTCCTTCCCTGGGGCCTCCATGTGATCATGCCTGTCTTAGGTGGCTCCCCCCTTGGGGAATCTTACCTGTTATTGGCTAACTGATCAAGCATTGGAGGCCAGTTATGAAAAAAGGAGTAGAAGCAGTGCACCTGCCAGGGAGATAAGCTTTGTCTCCTTAGTGGCTTATGGTCCAGAGGTTGCTCACTCAGCCTTAGTCATAGAGGGGTTTACAGCTCCCGAAATCAGGCAGAGTGGTTCCCAGCAAGATTACTTCCTGAATTTAATAGTGATATAGGTTGTAAAGGAGGAAAAAAAGTACTTCTCACAAATATATTGATAGTTCACTCTGGAGTTCAGCTATAGCCACCCAGACTGAAAGGGCTTGGCCATGGCTGGGTAGTGCCTCAGAGTACTAGTAGCCAACTCTTTTACCAGACACTGTACTTTAGTGATAGCCAGCTAACAAAAGTCAAATTGTCTATTATCTGAGACAAGGAAAATCAATAAACCAATATAAAATTTCTTTAGACAGCCAGATACAACTTTTGATTTGATGATTTAATGGAACATTAGATGGTTGAGTAACCTGTTTAGACAGGTTCTCAGAATAATGCACCCTGACCAACTTAACACCACCTTCATATACAGCTGCACCCAGGAAAATGTAAGGATCTTTATAGGAAAAATATTCATTCTCTGCCTTTGTACCCTTCAGTCAAAGACAGCCTTAAGGAGAAGGGAAGTTCTTTGCCATTATCTTTTATATAGTTAATGGCCTAAATGCATCTACTATTCAAGGATGACCCTGTGCCCCGTGAGAATCACCTTAACATCCTTTTACTACTGGGCCACCCACGAAAGGCAGAGCTGAGGACTCATTTGCTGTCATGCATGTCCCTGTATCAGGAACAGCCTGGAGCTGTCAAATGAGCAGCTCTCCATCACAGCACTGCAGTGTATCATGGCTGTCTGTCCACCAGAGATCATTCTAATCTCTATCTGTGGTTTAGAGTTTTTTATTTCATTTTATTCTATTTTTGGTGTAATGCATAATCTTGTCTAGATGTTACATATACTCCAAATTGCTTTTAAATATGTGGTACCCCAGAAGAAAAATACTTTGTATCACCTTGGTAATCTCTCCAAGTCTCTGCAGCATGCAATGTATGCCTGCCTCCTACATGTGAAGTGTTGAGCCTGAGTCCTCTGACTTCTGCCAGGCATGGAGCCTGGGTCACTGCAGAGCACACACACTGTCACTGAAGGTAGAGTCAAGGGGAGGAATACCAAATGTATGGGGATGGATTTGACCTTGGGTGGTGAGCACACAGTGCAATGTACAGATTATGTTCATGCAAATGGACATTTGAAACCTGTATCATTTTGTTAACCAATGTCACCCCAACAAGTTTAATTAATTAAAAATATATATATTTGAGGAAAAAAGGAGGAAGGGCAGTAGTGCCCCATGATCAAGTATAGTAACAACCTTGTTGTCCATTTTGTATGCCCTCTGCTTCTCACCAAAGGCACTGTTTGTAAACTTAATTAAGTGGGCAGGAGAAAGGAATAGTTCCTTTCTAACATCAGTCTCAAGGAATGTGTATGTATGCTAATATGAAATCTATCAAGTCTTTCGTATCCATTGTCTCCTGTACTCTAACCATCCTCTGAAATCGGCATGTTCTTTTTGCAAATGAGAAATCTGAGCTAATGTAACTTGTCCAAAGTCATGCAAAATACTTCTCGATAAAGGCAAGTTCCATCCTAAATCTTCTGACTCTCAATCCAGGCACTGAGCCTGAGTCACTGCATAGGGCACGCACTTTCACTGAAGCACAGAGTCAAGGGGAAGAATACCAAACGTATGGGGACAGAAGATGATTTGACTTTGGGTGGTGGGCACACAATGCAATGTACAGATTACGTTTGTTTGTTTACTTATTTAGAGAATTTTTATGATTTTTTTTTTAGCCAAACTGATGACAATTGCCAGGGAGCATGATCTCAGTGGACCAAGAAAATGCTTTTTACACTAAAGCATCCTGCCTCTCTGTCCTTTAGATTTTTCTCAATAATGAATGTTGATCTTCCATCTGTGAATTTATGCAGACACTTTTATACTGTTGGGAAGTACAACATACAATCAACCCATACCAACTTAGAGCAACTGATTTTTCAAGATTAGTTTTCACTACACACAAGAGAACTTCTTTTTTTTAATTTTATTTACTTATTTTTCAAGTACAGTTTTCTGTCTATTTCTCCCATCCCAGCCTGCCCTGTGCTCCCCACCTCCCTCCCATTTCCACCCCCCTTAGTTCTTGTCCCTGTGTCCTTCATATTTGTTCCTCCAAATCCCTCCCCTTTTTTCCCCTTAAATTCCCTCCCCTCTCCCCTCTGGTCACTGTCCCCCTATTCTCTGTTTCAGTGTCTTTTGTTTTTATTCTGCTTGCTTCTTTGTTTTGTTGTTTAGCTTCCTGTTATCGGTGAGATCATATGGTATTTGTCTTTCAACCCCTGGCCTATTTCACTCAGTATAATGCTTTCCAGTTCCATCCATGTTGTTGCAAAGGGTAGTAGCTCCTTCTTTCTCTCTGCTGCATAGAATTCCATTGTGTATATGTACCACAATTTTTTGATCCATTCATTTACTGATGGATACCTAGGTTGCTTCCAGCTCTTAGCTATTGTAAATTGTGCTGCTATGAACACTGTGGTGCATAGGTTCTTTGAAATTGATGTTTTAGGATTCTTAGGATATAATCCTAGCAATGGAATTGCTGGGTCAAAAGGCAGGTCGATTTTTATTTTTCTGAGAAAATTTCATACTGTTTTCCATAATGGCTGTACCATCCTGCAATCCCACCAACAGTGAACTAGGGTCCCCTTTTCTCCACAACCTCTCCAACATTTGTTGTTCGTTGCTTTGTTTATGATAGCCATCCTGACTGGTGTAAAGTGGTATCTCATTGTGGTTTTAATTTGCATCTCTCTGATGGCTAACGATATTGAGCATCTCTTCATGTGTCTCTGGATCCTCTGTATGTCCTCCTTGGAGAAGTGTCTGTTCAAGTCTTTTTCCCATTTTTTAATTGGGTTGGTTGTCTTCTTAGAGTGGAGTTGTATAAGTTCTTTGTATATTTTGGAGATTAAACCTTTGTCTGTGGTATCGTTGGCAAATATATTTTCCCATACAGTTGGTTGTCTTGCTAATTTAATACTGTTATCTTTAGCCACATAGAAGCTTTTTATTTTGATGAGATCCCATTTGTTTATTCTTTCCTTTATATTCCTTGCTCTAGGGAACATATCAGTAAATATGCTGCTGCGTGAAATATATGAGATTTTCCTGCCTATGTTCTCCTCTAGGACTTTAATGGTTTCACGGCTTATATTTAAGTCTTTTATCCACCTTGAATTTATTTTGGTGTATGGTGTAAGTCGGTGCTCAAGTTTCATTTTTTTGCACGTAGCTGTCCAGTTCTTCCAACACCATTTGTTAAAGAGGCTATCTTTACTCCATTTTATGTTACTGCCCCCTTTGTCAAATATTAATTGACTGTAGAGACTTGGGTTGATTTCTGGGCTCTCCGTTCTGTTCCCTTGGTCTGTGTGCCTGTTTTTATGCCAGTACCATGCTGTTTTGATTACAGTGGCCTTGTAATACTTCTCCTTCCTTTTTTCTTCCCTCCCTCCCTCCCTCCCTCCCTCCCTCCCTCCCTCCCTCCCTCTCATTCCTTCCCTTTTTCTCCTTCATTCTTTCTATTTTTTTCTTATTTGGGGAGACTGCTAATGTATTGTGAAAAGGAAACCCTGTTACTACCACTTCTCCATTTCTCCATTTAAGGAAAAGTTTGTGCCCATCCTGTTCCATTTGTCTTCTTGAGTTTTAGTCACACCTGTCTTGGGCTTTGGGGTGCCACACTGTTAGGATCTGCTAAGGTTTTTGCTTAGCCATTGAGCCTGCCTTCCTGCTCTAGTCAAGGCTGACTGCTTAGATTGCAGACACCTACATGATCATCTTCTCCTTATCGCTGGCCCCTCCATTCTAAGAAGTTTGGAGTTCACCCCAGTTTCAACATACATAGCACTTAAATACTTGCCTGCTTCTTCATCTATTCTCTTGCATTATTTAAGTATACATGGCCTTCTCTATTTAATTGTCAACTCCTTTTGGATGAGGATCAAGTTGTATTTCTTTCTGCTTCTCCTACAGTCCTTAGCCCAATGTCTAAAAACTAAGCAGGTAAACAGTAAACAGTTGCAAAATGAAGACTTCTCCCCTGGCTGGTACTGAGATTCCTCCATCTCTTTGGCCATTTTAACATTCCCTCCAGTTTCATGGTCTGGAACTTTAGAGAGACCTTTAGCTGCAGATTGCTGCTGTGTTGTGCATCTGTACGGGTGCTATGTCTACTTTTAAGCCCTACCGATGATACCTGACATTTTGTGTGCCTTTATGGCCACATGGCTTAGACAAGCTCATAGATTCAAGATTGCCTTCCCGGGTTGTGGTTAGTGCTTAGAGTTTTTAAATCTTTAACAAGTAACTACACAAATAAGTGTTTTCTGAAATGCTTTTCACACTTGTTCTCCTAGGAATTCGCAGGCTATCTTCTAATCTCACAGCCTATGAGATTTTCCTATCATATTATAGCAGTTTTCTGATGTTTCACCAAGGAATGTAGGGTCATATGTAAAGCATGCCCTCCTGCAAATAATTTATCAAGTTTATATGTTAACAAAGAAAAATTCCAGATTTAAAGTAACATCAGGGCTCATATCTCCCCCCTAAAGCACCATTCTTCTCTCCCGTTGACCTGAGACAGGATGATGGGCTGCCTCGGACCCTGCAGAAAACAGCAACTTTAGCATATCCTAATCATTTTTTCATCTAGAAAAAAATTTGAAGTTATCAGAGCAACATTAGTTAATAAAATTATATAGATTTCAAACATACAATTCTATAATACATCATCTGTACATTGTATTGTGTGTTCACCACCTAAAGTCAAGTCTCTCTCCATCACTATCCAGCCCTTCTTTACCCTCTTCCACCCAGCGCCAGCTTTTCCTCTGGTACTCACCACAGTGTTGTCTGTAAAATAAATACCATATGATTTCACCTGTATGTGGAATCTAATCACCAAAATACACTAACTAACAAACAAAATAGAAACAAAAAACAGACTCATAGACACAGTGCACTGACAGCTGTCAGAGGGAAAGGGTGTTGGGGACTGGGTGAAAAGGTGAAAAAAAAGGAAAACAAATCTCAGAGACACAACCTATTACAATTTTAAATACAATATTGCATGCCTATCATTTTATCCTCAGATTTATTAAAGGCAGTTTTAATTTTGTTTCTTGTCTTGAGTAAAAACAAAGAGGTCTATTGACTTAGATTTATAGAAAGTTTTCCTCAACGACTCAAGTCCAAATCTTCATGAGAGAGAATATATCTGATAATTGTTGGTGCTATTTTTGACAGATGTTCAATATGTAATAATGATCTGTTCCTTTGACTAATCCAGCCAAATCAACAGCTTTAGGCAGAATCCAAAGGCCAGTTTGGGAATACTGCCAATAGCTGTTCCAAGGATTTATATAAATCCTCAAATGAGAAAGAGTGAAAGAGAAATGTGATTCATCAAATGATTTTTTTAAAAAATGGAGCATAACACAGCTCAAAAAATCCAAGCAGGCAAAAAAAGCAAAATAAAATATGGCCAGTATAATAGTCTGTAGTTTCAATATTTACCAGTTTGTGTACCATCTGAGCCATTTCCTTTAATCAAGCATGCACGTGGCACTTTTATTCTCAGGGGACATTATTGCCATGACAACTTTATCAGACTAAACACTGAAATGCAGCTCTTGGTGTGATCTCAATTTGGGTATGGTTTAGAATATTATTTATGTTATTCTTTTATCAACATCCTTGGTGTGCCAGATAGAGATGAGAACATTTTTTTAAATGACTATTAAAATCACAATAAAAAATGTAAAAACTTTACAAAGAGAAAAGGAATAAGCCATTAGGCTGAAAAATGGGCAATCAAAGGAGCTATTGCACTCGGCAGATGGAAAAGCAGCAGGTGCCCTGGTGTGATGGGACCCTGCTTCCCATCATGCATGCTCTACAATGATGCAGGCTGACAGGGAAGGGAATTAATGTGTCGGAGCAGGTACTTTCTGTCCATTAGCTGATTCCCAATACGTCCGCACAGACTGCTACCCGTGGCTCATTGGTAAAATGGTTTACAGTACAGGACTCCAAAAGTTGTATGGGGAAGGACAGCTGTGAGTGACTCTCATTTCGATGCCTCAGCCTAACAGAGTGTGAGTGACCAGGCAAACATTTCTCCACCCCAAACTGGGATTAGTGATTTCAGTCCATGAATAAATTATTTGAATACAGATGCTGTGAATACATCAAGGTGACCAAGGGCCACAAGCTTTCAGTGTGGAAGGTGGAAGGGCACACTGAGGAAGAGAATTCTCAAGGTAACAAATTAGCTCTCAAACAAATGAGTCTCAGGAAGGCTCTGAGAGCACACTCACTGCTCTGCTTTCAGATTTAAAAATGCCAAATTATGAAGAGGCGGTCTGAATGGGTGGATTAGCTTAGGTAGACATAGCACATTAGGCCGAGAAAGGACCGATGTTCTGAGGCTTTGTCCCATGTCAGGGTGGCTCCTCCCTTCCTCCCTTCTGCCCCGCCCTCCTCGCTGCACCCCTCCCCTTTTCTTTTTTATTTCTATTTTTTCCTTTCCCTTCCCTTTCCAAGGCTGAGTTTGTTTGTATTCTGCAGCCGCCTGTCAAACCTACAAATGACAGAGAAATAGAAGCAGAGACTTAACAATTAAATTTATACAATTGATAAGATTAGTCATTTTCAGTTCTTAGTCCAATAAACTAATAGAATTGCCAAATTTTTTGTTAACCTTGGCTGTTAAGATGACTAGATTAAGAAGTAGTAGACTGTACTTTTCCGTCTTCATGACTGAACTGGAAATCCTAGGCTGGCTGCACCAGTCATTACGTGTAGTCATCAAAGGAAGTAAATGAGTGTGGACTGGCATTTATCTTACTACCTTAGAAATTACATCCACAACAAAGGAGCAGCAACAATCCAGAGATTCAGTTCAACCCTTCCTCATCCACTTCCTGAGGTAAGGGACATGCTATTCTATGTTAAAATATCCTGTATTTTTTCTGCATATTTATCACATTGGCATTTAAGATAATTTTCATTTAATGTCTGTCAAACCTCACTAAATTCCAAGAGACTCAGGAAAGAAACTGGATGCGTCTTGCCTTAACACTTAGCAAGTAGCAGTCACATGTAGGAGCTCAATAAATTTTTGTGGAAAGATAGAAAAAAAGAAAGAAAGTAGATGTATGATATGGAAGAAAATAAGGAAGGAGGCCAGTAGAAGACCCAAAAGATGTGAAATAATGTTCAGCACCTCTCTTTTCATATGTCTTCTTTAGAAGCCTCTATAAAAGCTTTAAATGTATTGAGATGACTAAACAAACTCCACACTAAATAAAAATAACAAGGAGAAAGAGAATATATATATGTTGATAATGATGAATCTCACTGAATGGAGTCCAAGCACATTTGAATAATCACATTTGCATACCCTTGGTCTCAAAATTCATTTAATAAAGACAGAGTGTAAAAGGAAATATTTCATCCAGAACACTGTGAATTTTAGCCTTATTCAGAAGCCATCCCTAGAGAGCTTAACATTATCGGTGAATGGCTTGTGGTCTTTATCCCAGGTGAGAGTGCAGGACAATTAGCTTGCTCAGATCACTCCTTTATTCACATCCCTCCCTGAATCAGGTCTGAGTATACTCACTGGGCAGGATTATACAAGGCAGTGATTATTTTTAATGGGAAAGAAAACAGTGAATCCTGTGGGAATCGTGATGGCCAATGACAATAACACCTAATGTGTACAGCATCTAATAGTTTCCAGAATGATTTAATGTTACTTAATCCCTAAAAGGACTAATTAATCCTGTTAGTTAACCCTCAACCAGATAGTGAATCTCAACCAGATAGTGGGGATTTACTAACCATGTAATATTGGTGAGGTTCCTTAACTTCTCTGTTCCTTAGTTTCTTCTTCTAAAACTACCTAACTGGGTTGATCAAAGATTAAATAGAATAATGCATGGCAAATACTATGCTCAATAAATGTTGACCATTATTAGTGGTATTATTATTATTATTATTATTATTATTATTATATAGTGGCCTCAGATAGCACTAACTACAATTTATAGATATAAAAGAACCTGAAAAAGTTAAATGATTTCATTGCCTAAGTGGTGGCCCAAGAACACACATTTCAAATTCTGAAACCATTACACTCTGTACAGTTGACAGATGTGTGGCCCCTTTGGAATATCTTCAGTACAGGAACCCTGGGGGCAGTGACTTGGCATGAAGCCAATATATCAAGCCAGCAGGACCAGGGTCCTGGAAGTCAGGCTTATTGTGTGAAAAGGTCACACAATATCAGCCTCTCCCCAAAAGCTTCAGAGAACCAGACACTTTGGCTTCCCTTAATTTTAGCGCCTGTCACTTTCAAAAGAGACAGACTTCTAGAGCTGAAATTGATGTGTTTGTGTGATCATGCCATGCTGCTGAAATTGACAGAGGCTGAAACTGATGAAAGTAACCAATTTGTCAATTTCAGCAAAGGGACAGCTTTGAAGGCAGAGATTGACTAAGTCCATACCTTTCCTTCCTGATCATAAAATTTAATTTCTTCCTTCACTTTCAAAAAGTTTTGTTTACTCTCAGAAATTATTTTGGATTGTCCTCTAGATACAACCTGAATTGGCCTGACACTTTGGACACATGATCAATCCCATCAAAATTCAATCCTGTGTCCTATCAGAATGCTGTTTTATATTGGACTGATGAATCAATTTGTTCAAAATGGTTTCAAAAATTGTAAAATGCAGAATTACTCTAAACCCTGCTTCTTGGCAGTTTTGCTGCATCCCATGAAGACCACATAGCTTTGACTAATTCGCTAGTCAAAAACTCACTCCCCTCAGCCTCAAAATCCCTACTGTTTGTTGGTTATTTGGTTTTGACAAATACTTGGCTGATTAAATCAAGATGATTGGTAGAGGATTCATATTATACTAGAGGAGTGAGAAGTATGGGGCTCCAGTTCTGCTATTTTTCGTCATTGTGACAATGTCCAAGTTACCAGTTTTGATTCTCAGCCTTTCCCCCAACAAAATGAGGAATTTAGACGATAGCAGCACTTTCCAAAGTGTGCTCTATGGATACTAATACTTCCATAGGATATTAATAGGTCTAGCAAAAAATGATTAGACATCTTTGGAAAACATTAAATGTGTTTCTTGACAAGGGGACTTCCCAGAGTCTTTATCATCTTAACATGTTTAATGGGTGTGAATCTCAATCACAAACCCTGGTGGACAATAAAATTATACTTTCTAGACTCCATCCTGCAAAACTCTCATCAAGACTGATGAGAATCTTCTCTTCAGTCATGTTGGGGGTCTTGGTTCTGAAGTCTCCATAGGTAGAAAGTATGGGTAGCCCATTTTGTTCTGTATTAGTCCACACAGTTTGCTTCTGGGGCTGTATATATTAGGGCTCAGCAAGATTTTTCTGTAAAAGAAAAGATAGAAAATATTTTAGGCTTTGCAGGCCATTCAGACTCTGTTGTAAGTGCTCAACTTACACATTTTTATTACTGTAGTGTAAAAGTAGTCACATACAATATATAATATGCAAACAACTTCTTTCTTTTAAGCCATTTTAAAAATGTAAAATCCAACCTAATCTGTGCACTGTATAAAAAAAAAGACTGTGGATTGGACTTGGCTTATAGGCTGTGCAGTTTGCTGTCCTCTGGTCAAAATGACCAGCTCCTTCATGATTCTCTGCCATGCTGTATCACAGGAACCTTTGCAATGCCGTGTAGTCCCACCTACCCAGCTATTCCCTCTTGAGGTCTTAGCATCGCAACATTTTCTCCAGTCAGGAAACAGGGCAGAGGTTTTCATTCTTGCCAGACCTCCAGATCCCTCTAGGTGTGTCCACCAACACCATCAAATTTTACCACCTTCTCAAGCCCCAGGGAATTACGAGAAATTAGTCTCCTTTGCATTTTGACTATAACTCCAAGCCATTCTCCCTTTCTGGGTTATTTCTGCTTTCTACACTTCACAACCATCCTGGAATTAATGAAAACAGGACCTGATTCAAATGTGAAGCTACAGGAAAAGAAAAAAGTATTTAAATCTGTCAAAATGCCATCCTTATTGCATATGCATTATAAATCTTTAAATGCTATGCAATATTTTCCAAATGCCTTTGACTTTGGAAAGCTTCTTTTACAACATCTTGTGGGAGAGTTTTTCAATGACTGTTCTTTGGGAAGCAATAGTCTAGAGGGTGGCTACAGTCTCTTACAGCCAGCAACTACTCTCATGAGAGCCCTGTGCTCTGCAAGAAAAAAATAATCACAGGTTAAATTGAGCTGATGTTGCTATTAATCTAGAGATCATGTAGTATTTTATCTCCAACCCTCTCTTTTCCTATTCTATTCCAAAATTTTCTCATGTGTAATAACTTTTGCATATCTTGGGTATGCTTCTCAGTGAAGCAAATGTCAAGATGCTCATCGTTATGACTCTCCTTACTGCCTTTCACATCGGCAATTTTCAACTGGGATGCTGCAGCACATTGCTGTGCCACGCAGATATTTAAAACATGCAATGCCAAACTATTTAGTCAGAGGAACTGACCTCTTTTCCCTTAGACTGTCAAATAAAAAATTATAACAGTCCTGGCTGGGTTGCTCAGCTGGTGGGAGCGTCATCCCATATACCAAAAGGTTGTGGGTTCAATTCCCAGTCAGGGCACATATAGGAAGCAACCAGTGGATGTTTCTCTCTCCCTCTCACCCTCTTTCTCCATCTCTCTCTCTCTGCCCACACTTTCCTCTCTCTCTAAATCAACAAACATATCCTCAGGTGAGGATTAAAAAATATGCCAACAGCCAATACAACAATAGTTATTCAGTGTAAATGAAGTCAAAATTATATCTATTTTTGTCAGATTGGCAAAAAAATATGTTTTTGGTGTGCTGCAGAATTTTAGTCATTAGTTTATGTGTGCCACGAGATGAAAAAGGTTGAAAATCTCTGTATTATATTACAGACAGGTTGTTGGATGATGAATGAACTGGTTCTCCCCATTCTAACTCATTTGTCTTCAACCTCTTGTATGAATCAGTGCTTGACTTGACACAATTGTTAAATCTTTCTTTCTGGAGAGTACTTGTCTCCAACTAGATATTTATATGGCCAATGTGGCTTCATTATGAACCATCCATCTTTGCCTAAAAGAATGGCCTTAAAATGCATGGTACCAAGTCCTTTGGATGATAAAAAACAAAAGAAATCTAGAAGCAACCTCATCTTGAAATAACTCCTTTGGTTTCTCTGACATGATCCTATCCTCTGATTACTGCTCTCTGACCTGGACAGATTCCCCACTTCCCACCATGTATATGTAAGAATGCAGCCCCTGTGGCCATCTACCTCGTTATAAAATTCTCCATGTCTAACAATTTCAACTTTGTGTGGCTGACTCCAAATGTAGCTCTTTGTTATGAATTCCCAGATTCTTCATTCACTAGTTCCTTTATGCACTCATTTAACACTTATTGAGTGCCTACTAAATGTCTGATTCTACGAAAGGTGTAGGGTACACAATAGTGAACAAAGAAGGCTTGGCCTCTGCCTCCATGTACCTTAATGCTTAATGGGAGAGATAGATATTCCACAACTACATGAACAAAAACATAGTTTAAATTAAATAAGTCCTATAAGCAGATTTTGCCAAAGAGTATCCTGGTATTAGTACTGAAAGACCTACATCCCAGGAAATTTCTCCTTCCTGGGCAAACAGGGCTGGTGGATCACCCTGCAGTGTTAATAGCTGGGTGTTGTAAAAGAGACTAACACAGAGGATGGACAATACTTTATATTGCCTAGCCTGGAAATCTTTCAGAGAGGTATCATTTAAACTGAGAACTGACAGCTGAGAAAACACACACACACACACACAAACAAAACAACTTAAAGAAGCCTAGTCATATGGAGAAGGGAAAGAAAGGGATGTTCAGACAAAAGGAAGTCTGTTTACAAAGAAGTTGGGCCATTCAGGAAACTGAAGAAAGCTATTTTAACTAATGTGTATTAGACAAGGTTCGTGGCAGGTTGAGGTGAAATTATAGAGACAGGAATGACTTGTATTATAGTCCGTGGTAAGAAGTCTGGGTCCCATTTTAGGTGCAGTGGTAAACCATTGTCTAACTTAAAAAGACTTTTCAAATCTTTATTGAGACCCTAACCCATGGGTACAGAAATGTTAATAATCAATTTTTAAGACATTGACTAGTAGATAAGACCATCTGGATGTAGCCAACTGTTAATTGGGATTGAGTGCTAAAGCAGGGTAAAACAGTGAAAAGGGGAAATTCAGAAGTAAAGTTCAGGCTTAACCTATTCTTTCTACCTGGGGAGTTTCAAGGGCTCTTCCCTCCACATTCTGCTTCAAATTTTCCAACAGTCATTTGGTTTTCCCACATAAGTTCATATTTCCATGTGTCTGCTCTACGGGGGGCCTTGCTGACTGGTGACTGGGGTGGATGATCTCTTGGCAGTTAACTTTCAGTTCTCCCCAGATTCCTGCCTTTTTGGTTGGCCTGCCTTGACCTCACCCACTGCGCCCAAGGTCATAGGACATCCCCTTCCCACACACCCCAGCACTGGGACCAGGGCCACTGGCCATGTTCCACTGGGAGGGGAAAGACACTCCAGCACAATGAATCAAAACACCCATTTTGCATGTGCAGATATGGCCACAGCCCATCCACATGTTGACATTTGAAACTTTTAAAGAAAGTACAGTAGGCCTTCACCAAAACCTACAAGGAATGCTAGACTTCGGTTTCTAGCCAAGGTCTTATGCAGGAATTGTGCATTTTATGAGCTTGCATGAACAACTACGGTAAAGTGAGTGGAGTTATGGACAGTCACTTCCGTTCCATGGAGTGAATACTCCTTCATAATGAAGGGGAGTATGGTTGTAAACTGCCATGTTATTAGGACAGGAAAATTATTTTCCATTGTTTGTCCCATGCAAAAAATACTCTCATGTAAATGTCCTGAGACTGCTTTCAGTCAAGGCCAAGGACCAAACTGGTGCACAGATTTGCTTTCAGCTAGTATGATAATGAGACACCCACTGCACACCAAATAACCACATTTATTAAAATTTGTGGTTGTGCATTAGAATTCAGTAGTATTCAGGAAGTTTCAGAGCTATAACTTAGAGCCTCAACCTTACCTTATTCTGTACATTTTACTTTTAGAAACTGCTATTTAAATGCAGATGGTTATATAAATTTTCACTCCTGACCTGAAATATTTCCAGTAATATATAGTATGATTAATGGGCACTTCAGACATCCTGTTTTCCCTGGATATTATCTGTTTCAAGTCCCTGAGATAGAATGATAGGCTCATCTGTAGAAATACACATTCTCCACGCAGGTCTCAAAGACTAGCGTCTAGCAGCAAGGGGGGTGGGGTGAATTTGCTCTTGATCCCCTATCTTGAGCCTCTAAACAAGCTGTTTTATAGTTACATCCAACAGTCAACCAAGCAATCACTTTGTGAAGGCCACTCTCCCTGAGTCAGAGTTTCTCAGTCACTTTCTTTTTTTATTATTTAAGGTCAAGCTCATAATCCCTGACTATGTTCATCACTGCTGAGTGTTGACAAGCCACAAACACTGTCACCGAACGTGGTTAAAAACTGCAGCTGGGTTAATGCTGACATATTGCTATCTTCTGAGGACTGGTTGATATGTGTTCATTTCTAATCTAATTGCATGTCCACTTTTAAAAGTCAGCTCCCGGTGTGGAATGAATAAAAATACAATTACCGAATGATATGCATAATCATTCAGTGCTGTTAGTCCCAAAAGGTGATATTGCAGTGACATTGAGAAAATTAGATCTATCCTTCGTACAATTATATGGCTACACTTTCACTCTAATGCCATTCTAATTGAGCAGGAGCATTGAAATGTGAAGCTGGGTGTGTTTCACTCTCTAATTATCACTGAGCAACTTGTTCTTAAGACACGTTTCTGGAAAAGACAGTTGCCAGAATGCTATAATAATCCCAAATGTTTATTGTTGTTTTCATGTCAGGTAAAGCTTGTTTTCCTCCTATAAAAATGTAGATTACCACTGAGAGCTTACTAGAAACAAAGATTTGGATGAACGCCTCTAATTTATTTAGTCAATTTGTGTCTTTGAAAAGGAAAACTCTATGTGGATATACTCGTCCTATGTTTATTTCTAAATGGACCCTCGGACTGTGAATACCTGGCCCATGTTTTACAGGGTGGTTGATAGGCTCAAATTTCATAATAAAAGTGTAGGCTATTTTATAAACTGTTAAGTGGTATACAAATATGAGCCATTACTATTATAATTATTGGTTCTGTATATTATTTGTCACTAAGTGTCAGGACCTGATCTAGTTGCTTTGTGGCCACTGCTTGTAACAATTACAAAGTCAAATGAATATTTCTGTCCTTAACTCAATTGGATCCTTGTTGTATATGTCAGTGGTATCTAGATATGTGTGTATGTATTAGAGATTCTACTCCATTCCCTATTCTTAGAAATCACAGATACATAGAACAAACAATCCAGCTAAACGGACATTCTACCTCATTATAAACACTGTGAAGGTGAGAACTGTGTCTCTTCTTACAAGTCATTGAATAGATAGCTGCAGACTGTCTGAAAAAAATAAACACCTTTATTTTGTATTTCTTCATTCTTCATGAGCATATATTTTATGTCATAGCACAGTTTTGAAATAATAGCTGCTTCAAAATCCTTGTCTATGAATTTCAACTCCTGTGTTATTGGTTATCATGATATGTTTCCACTGATTTTCCTTTCCATTGAGAATGGATCAAATGTTCCAATCTTTAAATTTTAGACTGTATTCTGTATATTATCAGTGCTGTTGTGAAGACTCTGGGTTATGTTATGTTTTTGCAAAGATTACTAATTTTTGTGGTTATTTCAGTAGGTAATTCAACTTGCCTCAAACTGAAAATTCTCTCTGGGGTAGTGACTCAAATGCCAGCTCAGGTTTTTTTACTGGCAGCTGGGCTGCTTACAGTATGCACTGTGCATGTATGGTGTAGGGATCAGTTAGAAATTTACACAGGACATTGTACATACATAGACATGTTGCTCACCAAGTTCTGGCTCTTTTTTTTTCCTGGGATTTCTCCTACCCCTTCTAGTGACTGTGATTGTTTTTTTTATTGTAAATGTAATTCTCGTTATTATTTTAAAAACACTTCAGCATTCTAAAAAAACACTTCAGCATTCTAAACATACAAAAAATAACAAAACATTGCAAATTGCATTTAGTACAGAAGGTTCTTGAACTTTCACCAATGCAGTGGCTTTTCAGTTTGCTGATAATAAAGAATTCTACAGTTTGTTTAAAAACAGTTAAAACTACTGCACTTAACTGAAAAAGGTTCAAATACTTCTCATGCCAGCTGACCCCACTTTTCCATAGCTAACAAGGGCATCAGAATGCTATGTCACTATATACGGAAATAAGACAACCTGAAGTTAAATGAATGCCCACTGTGGTGTCCACAGGTCCAGGTTCACCATGCACACTTTGAGCAATGGCCTCTCCAAAAGGCATCTTCCCCACAGCCTCAACGCCAGGTGAGAAGCAAGTGCTTGTCTCACTGTCTTGTTCTTTTAACAAACTATAGATACATACAGTTCATAATGCAGGATTTCTAGCCGGTAACCGTATAGTTAACACAGCCTTATAGATTAAAAAGGAATATGCCAGAAACGTCTTTAAAGGCCTTGTCATACCAACAGCAAAGTGCACAGAGTGAAGAGGACATGAGAGTCTTTTCATTTTTAAAATGTTTGGAAATATGTGCAACGTTAATATAGTTTCAGCAGGCTCCAGGCACCCACGGCCACTTCATGTAAACCACTGACAATTTCTAGAGCACTTTGAGAGACCCGATAATGGTCACGTGCAATTAATCCTAATGAGGGCCATAAACATGTCTCAGGTAAGAGCTGTGTCGATTACAGCACTCCCCCACTCTGAGGCATTCACAGGAGACACATAAACAGTTTTCTCATTCCCCTTCCTCCTCGTCCTCCTCCCCTTTCTCCACCTCCTATTCCTTCTTATCATCTTTGTCTGTCTCTTCCACCTTTTTCCTGGCAACTTTAGTGGGACCCTTTGTGCCATCAAACTTTCTTTGGACTCATAGTTGGTGACATCCTTCTCAGACTTCTCACTCAGCTTCAGCTTGGCAGCCTTGTTGTTGTAAGGCTGCTTTTCCCTGTCACTTGTTGTTCCCTGTCTTTCCTCCCTACTTTGCCCCATTTCCAATACAGATGCCAGGATTTGTGGATTGAATCTTGAGGTGGCATTCTGAACAGAACGGGAAGAACCCAGACATGGTCTTTGGGGGGCATTAGGGTCCTTCTTCTTTCCTTTCTTAGTTGGTCTCTAATCCTTCACTTTCTGATCATAGCATATTTTACTTGCCTTTGCCATCAAATTTAGACTTCTTTTGCTCAGACATTGTCTTCCACCTCTTAGAGCACTTCTTGAAAAATTCTGCAAAATTGACAGAAATATCTGGGGTTTTCTTACTATGTTCTGCTCAGTACGTCTGCACCCAGAAGGCATAAGCACACATCTTGCCCTTTAGTTTCTTGGGATCACGTACGGCCATCCTGCTGGTATCGTTCACTAGTTTCTGTGACTGGTTCTTTATAGCAGCAACAGGGAAGGTTTCTAGGGAAGTTTTAGCTGCCCCATGTATGCTGACTGCATGCCGCCCTTGAGCTAAAAGAAGTAAAAAAAAACAAAACAGGAAACTCTTGCCATCTTATTTCCTTCATCCAAATGTTAACATCTCTTCAGAATATGCCTAAATTTTGTTCATCACTCCAAGTTTTATGTCTTCCAGAGTTTATAGTTTTTATCTATGGTAAGATTTTTTGATATTCTTTATGATAAAGTTAAATTCAAAATGGTAATACGACTTGTCTGAGGCCATAGAGCTGGTTTTAATGATCTATCCTTGACCATAAAGTCATGCAGATATGATCTTTCTTGAGTCTAATGCAGAACTTTCTTTATCCTAGATTACTGTTACCTCAGTCAGTGCAGCCTACTGGAAGTGGCCCCTCTCGGTTTAAGCCTACAACAGAATAAAGTTCAAAGATGCCCAAATGGGTCCAGCTGCATTAAAGATACTTCCCTGCATTATGGAAGCTTAATTCAAAGTTTGTTGAGTTACTACCATAGTAGTTCCCAAACATCCAACCAACAATTAGTGCTCAGCTAGGATGAAGAGATAGAGATAGTATAGTGACAGTGGATGATAAACCCAAGGGATAAACAAGAAAAAACAAACTGATGTCTACCTCTGCATTGAAAAAAAAAAATGTACTGGCCTAAGAAATCCAGAAGTCTAGGAATCACTGCATAGTATCATAATGCCTAATTTTACAGGCTTAATTTTTTTATGAATTGAAATGTTATATTAAATTATCTCTCTAGGTTCTTATAGCCCAATTATTTTATCCTATTATTTCCACAAAGAGAGTTATTTCCATTTAGATTGTCAATTTCCATTCAGATTACATGTCTGAAACTTAAAAATAAGGAGACAGCAAAAATGAAAGTTGGCAAATTTATTGAAAGGTGTACCAAACTTTAAGAATAATGAAAAATAATCTACTCCTTGATTTTCTTATTTTAAAAATACTATGGGGCTGCAGTGCAGATGCGATCATAATTCCCTTTAACCTTTGGTTTACTGGGGAAGAAAGAAGCTTCCCTGATTCTGCCATTAGCTGTTTTCATTACATGGGGAGTTAGGCATCTCTAGTATTGTACTTTTCACAGGGAGAGAGCTCTTTGATTCTTTTTTTCTGGCTGGTTTTGTCCATTATCTGAGCATCTGGTCATCAAGTACATATTTGTTATTGGATTGAAATAACCAAAAGCTATAATGATGAAAAACTAATACATATCCCAAGCCCTGGGGTTATGCTAATCACTCTATCATTTACAGCCATGTACTTAGAGGGATGAGGTACAATGGCCCTAGAAGTTGTGGACAGTGGTATCTCTGTGAGAGTCAAATTATAAGGTTAGCATTTGGTGAATGAGTCAGACCATTCTCAGGGAAAGCAAAGCTAGAGTATATTCTTCAAAAGATGTACTTTTTTTAAAACAAATTTAGCATTGTAGAAAACTATCTGTTGAAAGCATATTCTGTGCTGGGAATTTTAGATAAATCTTTCTCAAAATAACCCTTTGAATTAGAAGGTACTGTCATCTCCATTTTGCAGATGAAAAAACTTAAGCTCAGAGAAGATTTGTAATCTGTCCAAAATCATTTGCCTGGCCATCATCAAAGCCCAGGAATCAAATCTCACTTTGTCTACTTCTAAGCCCATAAACCCCCCTTTTTACTTGCTTGTAGGCCTTAGAAATCTATAACCAAAAATACCCCCAAAAGGAAAGTAACAACAACAGAGAGAGGTTTCTGTGAATCCAAAACAAGGAAGATGGGCCAATGAGAGTTCATCAGTTTTTTTAACCACCTCACTATTACTCATTTTATTCTATTTTTTGCATTATTATTTGCAGTTCAAGTCAGAACCTCCAACAGGACGCCAAGTTTTCTTCCACAGCATATGCAAAACTCATAAAACAATGTGTCCTTGGCATTCCTGCTTTGTAAGTGTTGGTTTTCATCCAATACCTCTTTCGTGCCTTAGAGTCTATTTCCCAGAATGTTCTTATCTCAGCTCTGACATCTTTTTTCATTGCTCCTTTGGAGCTGATGCCAGATTCTGCCCCCTTTGTCTTAACCTGAGCTCTAATTCACAGTCATCCTTCTGCTGGCGTGCACTTCCAGCCACTGGAGAAAACAACCTAGCCTGACCCAGGCCTAACCCGACCAGCCTCTGAGGCCACACCGCAGTGTCATGCCAATGCCGCCAGACTAATCTTCCTTAAACATCAATCTCAGGGTGACCTCTACGCCTGTCTCCTCATTTGTGAAATAAGATGTTTGAACTAGATGATCTCTAAGATTACTTCTTACACTACAACTGCATAGATTCCTCTCATGTACAAGTATAAGTGTGACTCTTATAGCTCTTATTCCACTATTCTCTAGAGTGAGACACAAAAGCATGTTTCTTTGTATAGAAGTTCTACAGAAATAAAACACTTTTCACTCAAGGTGTCAGTTATTAAAATCGGTTGCAATACAATTTGAATATAGACTATTTAATCACAGAAGTACTTTTAAGTGACTTTGTCTTTCCCACTCCATTTAACTTATAATTTTCATCCTTTGAACTAAAAAAGAGAAATTTTTTTTTCTGAAGATGTTCCCTGAGTTTAGTGGACCCATGGGAATGTAGAATTTCTTGTTAAATGCAAACACTGTTCCTTTACCAGTGTTCAATTTTGTTTCCATTTTAAAGGTTGCTAGAGTGCCAGAATACCCTGCAACGCTCGTTGTCATTATACAAGTGGCATTTTTTTTCAAGAAGCTGTAGCTTCAGGAGGGTAATTTCGGGAGGAGATGTTACTCTTGACATCCGAGTTTTACAGAAGCTGTCCATCCTTCCATCCTTTCTTGGGAGTCGGTTTAGTCCACATTGCCATCTACCCTCAGCTCAGGGTTTAGGCAGTGCTTTGTTGGAAAGGCCTAAACTTCCAGAGCTGATTCAGCTAATTTGTTATAATTTATTTATACTAGTATCAGGGTTCTTTGAATTAGATTATTACATATGATCAGTGATGGCATAGACCAAATATCAACTAGTCAATCTGATTAAAGCCCTTTGTCTGCATAGTTGACAAATCTATCCCTGTACATACACACATATATAACATTAGTATAAACAATCATTTCCAATCACCTGGCATAAGCCATTTCCCAAAGAGATTCACTGACGGTCCCTTCACACAGAATTCAGTTAGTGAACTTATTTTTTAAGAATCATCATTTCTATCTTCTGGATTATGCATCACCCATTAAATTTTAGAGAACTGTGACACTGGTATTCATTTAAGGTATTACTTATGAAGTAAAAAATCATATATATATATACACACACACACACAAAAAACTGGTTTGAAGAATAAAAAAATAATTGAGTCAGGTTTTTCTTTTAAAATGTTCTTTCCTCCTAAAACTACCAGATGCCATTTTTATGTTTGCCTGAAGGCAATGTTCAGTTTTATTTCATTAGCTTGTTTACTTTTGTTAAATTACTTTTTTCCTTTCCATTCTATTTCACCCTTGTCACCTCACCTACCAGTGTTCTTTGTTCACTGCTTAGCCTGCTGTAATCCTACATAATTGAGCTAAAATCCCATCTTTTTTCCCATAGCTTCCCTGATCAAAAGGCAAATCCTTTCCACGCACTCTGAATTTCCTCCTTCTTGTGTATTTTCCACTCCCTGGTCATTTGCTACTTTTGTCATGTTTTGGTATTTTCTCTTTCCAATTAGATTATAAACCCCTTCAGGATAGTACCTCCTCATATTTTGCACAGCAGAAATACTATGCTTATGTTTCTGACAAGTATCTAGAGAAATTAATGTGTGTGTAGGGAGAGTTAAACTTTGGGGTGAGAATGGAGATTATCCTAAGCTTCCTTAATGCAACCATATCAACCAGCCGTATCAGATGCCGGACTCTAGGGTCTTAAAAAAATGAAAAGGAGAATGAACTCCTACCTTTCATGACAGCATAGATGGAACTGCAGAGTATTATGCTAAGTGAAACAAGCCAGGCAGTGAAAGGCAAACAGCATGTGATCTCATCTATCACAGGGACCTAATGAACAAAACAAGCAAGTGAGCAAAACAGAACCAGAGGCATGGAAACATGAAACAGACCGACAGGGACCAGAGGGTGGGGAGGGAGATGAAGAAAGAAAGAAGGGGCAGGGCCTAGTTAAAGAACAGCTATAAATGACCCATGGATATGGACAACAGGGTGGGAATTGACTGTGGGAGCAGGGCTGAGGGGCGCAGGGGAGAGCAATGGGGGAAAATTGGCACAACTGTAATAGAACAACAATAAAAATAATGAAAAGGCCTATTAATTAGCCACTGAACTAAGGACAACTCAGGAGTCAAATGAATATGTTCCTATTCTTTAGACAAAAGTTTCTAGGAGCCCCCTTATCTTGCCCAAACCCATTGAGTCTTATTCTCACTAGTCCACTTCCCCCAAGTTGTGATGTCAGAAGCGGGTCCTACTTCACATTAGTTCATTTACTCTAAGAGGCAGACACATCAGACATGGTCATCAGACATGCCAAGAAAGAATTTTGCTAACATTAGGAATTAAAGTATTGCTATGGTCAAGTTTTTCAGAGTAGTGCATGCTTATTTTTGTTTATTTTACTCTGGGGTACATTTCTAGGTTTACAAACAAATCTAGCTTTTTCACCCTCATTTTTCAAGATATAGTCATCTCAAATAAGGCTTGGAGAAATTTTCCAAAGACCCTACCTAGGCATTGCACATGTTTGGTATTATGCACTTATTGATTTATACTTTTGTATGTTATTTGTTATATATACATTAAATTAACCCCAATGTTAGTTTAAAAAATACAATGAATTTCTAACTTCAAGGAGCTCAGAATCTAAAAAAGAAATATGAGCAAATAAGTAATAGCAATTCACATTGGTAATAACAAGTCTACAAAGAAATAAAACTTACCACTTTTTTTAAAGCTTTGCCAAGGAATATCGACATAAAATCTGGACATTTAAAGTGTACAAACTGATAAGTTTTGACAAATGTGTATTTCCTAGAATCTATCACCACAATCAAGATGACAGGTTCACATGCCCAAAAGCTCCCTCCTCCCTCTTTGCAAGCCCTCGCTCCCACCCTTCCAAAGCCTGTCTAACCCCCACCGGCAACCAACGATCTGTTTCTACCACTATGGATTATTTTCCTTTTCCCAAAGTTTCATATAAATGCACTTGAAAAGTATGCGTACTCTGTTTTTCACTCAGCATAATTATATTGGGATTCATCCATATTGTAACATGTCAGTTTATTTTTTTATTGACAAGCAACATTTCATTGTATGGAGATATATATATATCAATTTCATCATCTACTCACTTGTTGATGGACAGTTAGGTTATTTTCAGGTTTTGGCTGTCACCAATAAAGCAATGAACATTTATAAACAAGCATTTCTACAAAAATATGCTCTCATTTATCTTAGGTACATACCTAGAAATGAATGGCCAGCTCATATGATTGACCTTTTAAGGAACCACCAAACTCTTTTCCAAAATCCTTGTCCAAGTTTACAGTCCTAGTGTACGAGACTTGTACTTGTTCTAGTGGATCAATATTTCTAATTTTAGTCATTCCAGTAGCAGTATGCTGGTATCTCCTTTTGGTTTTAACTTGCATTTCCCTAGTAGATAATCCTGGTTCACCTTACACATTTCCATACAGGTCCTAAAATAAGCCATTTCCCCAAAGGAGCCCTAGCTCTTTTTGTTGGAAACTGATACCTGAGTGCTTGGTGTGCTTTTGCTTCTATTCTCAATAGAAGCAGCAAAACAATTGATTCATCACCCTCAATTGACAGAGCAAGGAAACAGCACATATATGAAACTGTAATACATATATTTACATTTTGTATATTCTATGTAGAAAACTATGTGTAACTACCTCTATCAATATTGAGCTGAACATGAGTTCATAGAGGTGTCTCTGACTGTAATTCATCACCACATGGATCATTCTAGTCTCCTCCTCTTTCTTACTTGTAAATTCTCTCTCTAATAGTGAGAAACCTGAGCTCCACCACCCACTATTCATTTACTTAATTGCCAAGTTCCAGTATAAATGTATAGCAGTATCAGAATTATTAACCTGTACGCTGTGAGAGACAACTTTATAAAACTACAGCATGTGTTCAGTTCCTTTTCCTTTTAATCTTACAGAATCCACTCATTTCAAAGTTACATGGGTCAGCACCTTCTCCCCCCATTTCCTTCAATTAGGTTGTTTCATACATTTGTGATAGATAGATCCTCTTCTCACAGCTTGCAACCCTTCTTTGGATCCCTCAGCCTCCTGAATATCTTTTTTACCTACATACATTAAGATTTACTTTTTGTGCTGTAAGTTCCATGGATTTCGAAGTTTCCAATGCTTTGTAACCACCATTACAATATTATACGGAATAATCTTACTGCCCTAAAAGTTCCCTGTGTCTCACCTGTTCAGCCACCCTCCCCCACCCAGCCTCTGCCAGCCACTGATTATTTTACTTCTGTTTTACTTCTGTAAGTACTTCTGTTTTTTACAGAATGTTATATAATTGGAGTTACACAACATTTAGGCTTTCAGACTGGTTTCTTTCACTTAGCATTATACGTTTAAGGTTTCTCCATGGCTTTGTAATTTAATAGGTCATTTTTAAAAATCACTAGATAATAACTTATGATATGGACTTACCAGATTGTTTATCCATTTACCCATCAAGGACATATTGATTGCTTCCACTTTTTACCAAATAGTAATAAAGCTGCTATAGTCATCTCTGTGTGGGTTTTCACATGAACATAAGTATTCAGACCAACTGGATAAATACCCAGCAGTGTTACTGTTGGGACACATAGGAAGACTGTTTAGTTTTGTTAGAAATTGTCAAACTGCCCTTCAGAGTAGTGGTAACATTTTGCATCCACACCATCGATGAATGTGAGTTCCTATTGCTCCACATTCTCATTGACATTTGGTGCCATCTGTTTAGTTTTATTTTTTAAAGGATTTTAGCCATTCTATTAGAACGTGTGAGTGTTGTCTCATTGTTGTTTTAATTTGCAATTCCCTAATGACAAATGACATTGAACAACTTTTCATATGCTTACTTTCCATGTGCATGTGTTTTTTGCTAAAGTGTTCAGACCTCTTATCCATCTTTAAATTTTTTGCTTGCTGTTTTCCTATTGTATTTTAAAAGTTTTTTGTATCCTTTGAATATAAATCCTTTTTCATATATACAAGGTCTATCCAGAAAAAGTTAAGCCATTGTTAATATAATAAAAATGGTTTGTGTGGCACTGATGTAACCTGACAGCCAAGGAGAATGGACTGGAATGTGCACATGTGAACAACGATGACTTCACTGTACAGTGGGGGTGGTAGATGTCACTGAATGAGAATGTATATTGTGTGGCCCTTGCATTAAAATGACTGAGCAAGTAAAGCAATGAATCTGCATCAAACTTTGCATCAAGCATGAACAGTCCTCCACAGAAGCTATTCAGATGATTCAGAAGGCTGCAGCTCTGGGCAACTAGTGATTGGCAGCTTCATCATGACAACACACCCACTCATGCATCACATCTCATGCAGAGTTTGTTGGTGAAACATCAAATCACCCAGGGGACTCAGTCCCCCTATAGCCCAGATTTGGTGCCTGGTAACTTCCAGCTTTTGCCAAAACTAAAATCACCTTTGAAAGGGGAAGAGATTTTAGGCCATAGATGAGATTCAGGAAAATATGATGGAGCAGCTGCTTGTGTGTGGGAGAACTGTGAGAGGCTCCAAGGTGCCTACTTTGAAGGGGACTGAGGCATGATTGTCCTACGAGCTGTGTTTCTTATATCTGGAATCTTCTTCAATATATGTCTCTATTTTTCATATCGCATGGGTTGATACCTTCTGGACAGACCCTGTATGGCTTACAAATATGGCCTGCTAGTCTGTGTCTTGACTTTTGATTCCCTTAGCAGTACTTTTGCAGAGCAACACTTTTTACACTTTGGTATCAAATTTATCTTTTTTTCTTACATAAACTATACTTTTGGTGTCACATCTAAGAAACTCACTGCCAAGCTCAAGTGCATGCAGGTTTTCTTCTATTATTTGTTCTAGAATACTTATGGTATTCCATTTTCTGTTTAGATCTACAACAAGTGGCATCACTTTATGAAAGGTATTGGTGTCAGGCTAGCAGCTTTTTTCTGCATATGAATTTCCAATTGTTCAACAGTATTTTTTTAAAATCCTCAGAATTTATTTATCTCGTATTTTGAAGTTTAGCATTTGTTAAAGAGACTGGGTATGACCTTTGCAAGTGTTTCCCCAGCTTTATGTTCTTCTCTCAAGTGAGACAGAAAGGCTTACGGAAAGCTGCAATTGAATAATATCTATGCCCTCACCTCAGATAATGTTCTGGTAGTCTTTTCCCTTAGTGAGCAGGAGTTCATAATAGAGAATGCTCTGGTTATATTTCAAGTTTCACTTTTTCCTTTTCTAAAATGTGAGCGTTTTTTCAAGGCTCTTTATCCTCAGTACCTGGGAAACTTCAAGTAAAATACACAAAAGTGTGGCACCTCCCCTCAGACTTCTGCAGCTACACGTTTCTCCCTCTCATGCTAGACCATACTTAACCTCAAGCAGTTCATCAAAGTTACTATCTAAGTGTCCCTACCAGTTTATGGACCCAGCAACTTCTGTTCTATTTAGCCTGGTCTCAGCTCTTATTCTCTGTATTTTTCTGTCTCTCCAGATTTCAGGGTGGCAGTTTGCCCTGAGACCTCAGTTCTGTGATCAGTCCGAGAAAACTCATTGATTATCTGTTGGCAAAAATATGACTCCTCTTTTTGTTCCCCCTTCCCAATGCAGCTTCACAGCCAGGTAATGGTACATTGAGAACTGGGCTTGGGCAGGCATTTCACATCCCACTTTCATGTCTGTCAGACTCCTATATATTCTTTGATATGGACCATTCATCTATTTTCAATATTATTTGAATAGCTAGCTAAAAACAGTGCTAGGTGATACCCCTAGCTCTGACCTACCCCAAATTTCCCTCTTCTTCCTACAAGATGATTGTCCTTGAGGCCCTCTCATAGCCAGTCGGAGAAAGACAAACACCATGTGATTTCACTTACATGGGGAACCTAATAACAAACTGAACTAACAAACAAAATAGAGACAGACTCATACACAGATGGAGAGCAGAATGACAACTATTGGGTGGGGAGATATAGGGGTGGAGGGACTGAGCAAAAAGGAACGAGGACTCACGATCATGGTCAACAATGCAGTGATTGCTGGGGGGAAGGAGTCATAAGGGGGTTAAATGATACTAGAGAAATTACGATTAAAAAAAAGAATCTGCCCTTGCTGGTGTGGCTCAGTGGATTGAGAGCCAACCTGTGAACCAAAGGGTTGCCAGTTTGATTCCCAGTCAGGGCACATGCCTGGGTTGCAGGCCAGGTCCCCAGTAAGGGCGTGTGAGAGGCACTGCACATTGATGTTTCTCTCTGTCTCTTTCTCTATCCCCTTCCCCTCTCTAAAAATAAATAAATGAAATATTTTAAAAAACAAAAACAAAATAAAAAATCCTACTTCTTTCTCTAGTGACTTACATTTAAAATGTAAAACCAGTGTTTTGAGCTGTGCATCTGAGACGTTGGCTATCTCTTCATCACTTAGTTGTATTTTTTCTGGAGCAGTTCAAAACACTGGTAATCAGGATGCTGACAGAATTGGTTGAATATGGTCACAAATTAGATGAAAAATGAAGGCTATGCTAAGTGAAATAAAGGAAAATATACAGGGAACCAACAGTGACAGTAAGGAAATTGGAACTCAAATCAATGGTGGGGACCAGAAAGAAGAAAGAAACATTCAGCCAGAACAGAATGAAGGAAGGAGAATTAAAAAGAAAAATGAGGAGAGGCTTAGGAACCTCCAGGACATCTTTAAATGTTCCCACATCTGAATCATAGGAGTACCAGAAGGGGAAGAGGAAGAGCAAGAAATTGAAAACTTATTTGAACAAATAATGAAGGAGAACTTTCCCAGTCTGGCAAAGGAAATAGACTTCTAGGAAGTCCAGGAAGCTCAGAGAGTCTCAAAGAAGTTGGACCCAAGGAGGAACACACCAAGACACATCATAATTATATTATCCAAGGTTAAAAATAAGGAGAGAATCTTAAAAGCTGCAAGAGAAAAGGAGAAAGTTACCTACCAAGGAGTTCCCATGGGACTCTTATCTGATTTCTCAAAAGAAACCTTGCAGGCAAGAAGGAGCTGGAAAGAAGTATTTCAAGTCATGAAAGGCAAAGATCTACATCCGAGATTACTCTATTCAGCAAAGCTATCATTTAGAATGGAAGGGCAGATACAGTGCTTCTCAGAGAAGGTACAGTTAAAGGAGTTCTTCATCACCAACCCCTTATTATATGCAATGTTAAAGGGACTTATCTAAGAAAAAGAAGATAAAATGTGAGCAGCTAAATGACAGCAAACTCACAGCTATTAATAACCACACCTAAAACAAAAACTTAGCAAACAACTAGAACAGGAACAGAATCACAGAAATGGAGATCACATGGAGGGTTATCAGAAGGGGAATGGGAGGAGGAGAGAGGGGGAAAAGGTGCAGAGAATAAGTAGCATAGATGGTAGGTAGAAAATAGACAAGGGGAGATTAAGAATAGTATAGGACATGTAGAAGCCAAAGAATTTATATGTAGAACCTATGGACATGAACTAAGAGAGGTGAATGCTTTTGGGAGGGTTGGGTGCAGGGTGGAGGGAATAAAGGAGGCGAAATGGGACAACTGTGATAGCATAACCAATAAAATATATTTTAAAAAGTAAAAAAATAAAAATAAAAATGTAAAACCAGTACCATGCCAGTAGGTCACCCATTATTCTTGGATAAAAACGGATATTAAGGAGGGACAGTAATTTAGTTGTTATCACCCTTAAATGAGATGCTTGGAGAGCAATAAATTGAAAATAAAGTCCTTTGCAATAGTGTGTAAATAGACATGCTTTAATAGTATTACCTGCGTGTAATACTATTACATGCTTTAAACAGTATTACCTGTTTTGTGAAGTAGTCATTACTTTTTGTCTTTCTTAGTATTCAGGAACATAAAGAGAAGCTGAAACATGAAGTATAGCGGGGGCAGTTTTTTCCTTTAAGGGTGGCTTGCAAACAAAGTACACAGATTAATTTTATTCTTGAGTTTTATTTCATGTGGTATCATAAAAAAATTAACACCTAGATTTACAGAAACCCAAGAACTTTAATTTTTTAATTTTTGAAAAAGATAAATAGATGAGAACATAAAGAAGGAAATCAAGGATGAGCAGGATTCACCCCACAGGAGCCACAAGCCCTCTGAGCAGTCCCCATGCAGGGCACTGGAGCATTGCTGGGTCTGTATGGTCCATCACTCACCCAAACGAGAATGCTCATCTCTCCATTTGCTTCATCTATTTGTAAGTGGGCTCATCCTTTGTGCTAATAAAGAGTGATTACTTATTTTATGAGCTCCAGTTCTCATTTGAGTGTGGACCCTCCTGTCCAAGTCTTACCTACTCTGGACACTTTGCTTTCCAAGAAAAAAAAATTTCTGATGTCATGACTTAACTCTAAGCTTCCTGAAAACAGCTGTCTCTCCTCACACATGTCTGTGTTGCTTGAAGTTCCTGCAAAGTGCATCTAGCATGGCTGAATTAACTGGTGACCCAATTTTTGTGTGTGTGTCAAGTTTTAAATTATTGAATTTTGACTTTACATTTTACTAATTGTTCTGAATGTGTGTGTGTTTGAATGTATGCCTGTCCTCAAAGATAAATAAGCAGATGAAGAGCTGTCAGATATCTTCCATTCAACCCTCCAGATTCACTTTCCACTCCTCTCCAAGATGCTCTGTGTCCCAGAGGGCTGCCTGTTTGGATCAGGTCATCAGCCTCTTCCTGTGCCCTTCTGACTTCTAATTGGGTTTGGTTACAGAGATCATTGGTAGGAGATTAGAGATGAATCCTGGGTGCTCCCTACATGGACAGCTGAGGAAGAATACAGTGCCTGCAAAGGAGGAGAATTAGGTCTAAATGTGCTTTGACAATAGAGGAAAACCCCTTACTGGTGTTCTCTAAGATGCCCTACTAAGACACTGAGGGTTGCTGCTGCAATTCCTTGTAAAAATGTTCAAGATAACAACAGAGAGCTTAGCTGCCTGAACGCTGAATAAGAGGAGCTCACACAGAGGTCAGTCAATAGAACAAGCATCGGTCTCCCATCTACTCAGCGTGTACCACCATGAGGGGCTGAGGTACTAGAACGGAAGCGGATACAGACCACCTCCTCATACCATATTTTGTGGAAGGTTTTAGTGAAATGTATAGAACTTCTTGAAGAAGCATTGTCCAACACTGTACATGCTCTCCAAAGAATTTTAGGAAACTAATTTACATGTTGTGCTATGTACTCTGGAGATTTTTCTTTTCTCTTAACCAAATGAAAATTTACTTTTTGAGGTGAGCTATAGAGATCTTATAATAAAAGCACTCATGGGAATCCAAAAGAGCATATATAATATCAAATAATAAAAACATTAAGATCAAAAAAGACCTTACAAACAATTCAGAAAACATAACACACAAAAAAATTTAAATTAGGTTGAAGGTTCCTTCTGTATGACAAATCAGAAATGAGAGCGAAGCAGGAACAATCAGAAACAGAAGTTTGGGGATAATGGTGACAAGGGGAATAGGTGAGGGATTTATGAATTGGCTGAGGATGCTTTACCCTTGAGACCCATGAGCCCAGCATGAGGCTGGAAAAAATACTGAAGGAATTTGTATTCTCCCCCAGGATGATTACTAGCATCCTGCACGCAGTAGGTACCCAATAAGTGTTCGTTAAAAGTTAAGAATGCTAAATTTGCCTGCATGAAAGTCAAATGTTTAGTGACTGGCAGCCAAATGAGTAGTCCAATGGAAATCTCTGCCGCCGAGTTCTGACCCCATGCTAGTTTTAGGTGAACACGAGCTATTGTTCAGATAAAGATGGACCACAGAACCCAGTGAGTTCCTCAGTATGCATAGAACCTGTCAAATTAGTTCTCATATTGATAACTTACATTTATCTGATTTTCTACCTCTTAAGCTTCTGTCATGCTGGAGCTGGGGGGAAAATGGACGTCTTCCTCTAGGATCTCAGTTCTCCCTGGGCTGGATCACAGAGAAAAGTCAATAGGAGTGGAAGGGAATAATGCATAAGACAGAAAACAGGGTGTACTGGGAGGAGAAACCAGTTCATCTCAGTTTAAAGGTTCCTGTAACGTGTTATGTCCTTCCTCCTGGCAGGCAGTTTTCTGAAAGTACATATTTACCTTCCAGGTTAAAAATGAAGATTGAACCTGCAGCACCATATTAAGCTACTGGTAAAGTGGCACAAATTAAATAAGGAGAAATGGCAAATGATTTGTTTTGTTTGTCTCCTAAAATAAGACCCCAGGGTTGTGTGACAGGCTAAGGTTGTACGATAGGCTAAGTAATCTGT
Organism: Artibeus jamaicensis; assembly: GCF_021234435.1. Classification (NCBI taxonomy): domain Eukaryota; kingdom Metazoa; phylum Chordata; class Mammalia; order Chiroptera; family Phyllostomidae; genus Artibeus; species Artibeus jamaicensis. Next base: position 24,473,312 of record NW_026521883.1, read on the forward strand.
GGAACAAATACTTTAATTAGCTGACAGCTTGTAGAATGAATTACATTTGATCTCTGTTCAAGATGCTTGTATAATAGGATTTAATTGTTTCATTTTTTTACAGTATAATGGATGGATGAAGGAGGATGGTATCTTGAGAATTTCTTCATTTATAGCAGTGATTGCAATATTGTTCTGAAAAGTGTAATATGACATGGAGAAGGTTGTAGAGAAAGTGTGTAGGAGTCTTCAGTCTCTGGGGATTCTTAGTACCTTTGCACATCAGGCTGGTTGTAACACTGACATCTCGCCATCACGCAACTCTTAACTTCTACCAGCAAGAGTATAACAGCCTCTTACTTGGTCTCTGCACTTAGGGTTTACTTCCCACACCCTTCTTCCTTCCCCCACTCCGTATCCAGAGTGTTCCACCAACAGTGATAATCTGACTGGGCTCTTCCCTATTTAAAAACCTTTCAATGTGCCCTACAAGATAAACTACAAAATTCTTTACGTGGACTTGAGATGCCCCAGCTGGCTCTCCAGCCTCATCCTCCTCTTCCCTCTGTCCTCCATTGTACTTCAGAGGCACCTAAAGCCCTGATGAAATCACACTTTTCTCTCTGAATTTCTTCTGCGCCATCACATTCCCAAGGAAGGTTCTTTTCCTCTCTATTCCCCAAACAATGCATCCTTTAAGAAGGCTGGGTCATCACTCCTTCCCACCTTCTTACTTTCCTCCTATCCTGATGTGTTGCCCCTCATTGGTGCCTCCTTTTGACCCTGGATGTGTTCTATCAAAGTACTTCTCCCACTTCATTAAAGGGTCTGTTTATGTGTTCAGTCCACATTAGATGGTGAGTTGAGAACAGGTCCCATGTTCTATTCGCCTCTCTCCCAGCCTCTAATACAGGGCAGAAAAGGTGCTCATTTAATGCTTGTTCAATGAGTGAATACATGAAAATATTTTCTTCTCTTGTTTCAAAATATTATGGTAAAAGTCATATTTTACCAAATATTTAAGTGAGTCTGGTGTAAATAAATCACACATTCACACATGGCTAATATATGTGGAATGAAATGCCACAAAAAATTAGATTGCTGAGAAAGAGATTTGGACACAAATACTATTCAATGTAATTGCTCATATTTAACATTTCACTTAATGGAGTTATTATCTAAAAAGCCCCTTTGCCCTATGTATTTTATGCTCTAGGTAACCTGGCCATTTATTCACTTACATTCAAAGAGGAGGGTGGTGCCTTGTACAAACAAATCTGACTCCAGCTCTGAGCTTCTCAAACTGTTATGCATAGAAATCGCTGGTGAGCTGTTAAACTGGAGACCCTGATTCAGCAGTTCTGAAATGGTAGTTGAGATTTTGCAAATCTATTAAACTTCCAGATAATGTCGATGCTGCTGGCCCTTGGCCCTCACTTCAAGTGGCAAAAAGAGATGACACCTCAGCTTCACCTGGAGTAATAGGGTTTGCCGGGAACTGGATGTCAAAGTACTTCACTGCTGTGCACATAACTGCGCTGACAGTTTCTGCTGCCTTGTGTTAATATCTGAGTGGATATTAGCTGATGCTGTTGACCCTTAGTTTGATAAACAAGTATTTTTCATGACTAAACTGAGTTCTGAATATGGTAGTCTTTCTCATAATATGGAAATTATTTTATTATTTTATTTTTATTGTTTTATGTTATATTATTTTGAACTACCTACATTTTCAGTACTAAGCCCCAGTTTCTGACCTGTGCAAGCCACTCTAGATTTACCAACCATACAGATGAATCAAAACAGCAGTGTTTTGGCAATGACCCTGTTTAAATAGAAACTTGATAGAAAATGGCCAAAACATGATAATATTCAAGATCATAAGGAAAAAGGAAATTCAACAAGATGTTTAAAAAATGGATTTTAGGAAATCTAAACCAAACCCAGATCAATCAAAAGGGGGGAAAAAGTCTAAAAGGCAAATAAAATCCATATATATATAGATGGTTTGTGCTTTAAGAGAAAAATACTTAAAATTAATTATGGCAGGAGAAAAGCCAATAAAAAGAATAAGAAACAAATTCGGTTAACCCTCCAATTTCACAGAGTTTAGGACCGAAGAGAACAGCATAATAAGATAGAAGAAATGATCATAGCGCTGTTCAAGCGGCAGCACCGCCAGGCACTGACACCTTCCTGCTTTCTGTCTGCCTCGTCTCATTCCATTCTCTCAGCAGCAGTGCGGGGGAAGTCCTATTATTAAGGCTAGATGACTGGAAAGAAATAAAATTAAAATGTCGTTTAACAAGCCCTTAGGAACTAAAAGTTGCAGTAATCTACTTTTTTCAGTAGTCCTCTCTGATCCTCAGTAATGAAAATAAGAATTATTCATTTTATTAACATTTTATTGAGCAATTAACAAGAAAGCACATTTTAAAGATATTACATGTATTATTTAATTTCAATAACAAGCCTATGAGTTAGAAGCTACTGTTGTTTTCATTTTACTGAAGACGGAATTGAGGTTTAGGGAGGTTAAATAATTGTCCAAACTCACACAACTAGTAAGAAACAGAACCAAAGCTCAAAGTCTTCTTGATACCAGTTGTTTTGTTTCCAGTTTTGTAATATTCTTTAAAGGCTTATCTCTGTGCACCTCCTAGTGCAAAGGTTTCTTCAGGTGTCCACATATAGGAGGTATTGATGGACCACAGGAAATACGTACATTCAACATTCAACTCTGCTAAGAAACGGCAGTGAAACCTTCACAGAAATTACACAATTTACATTCCCTTTCCTCAAAGGTGAACAAGAATTCTACATTTTTGCCAAAACTTGATACATTCTGACAGTCCCATTTCTACTAATTTTGTGGCAGTTTTCTCTGTTTAATAATGAGATTGAATATTTTCGAATGTTTTTGGGCTGTTTCTGTTTGACCATCTATGTAGATCCTGCTCATTGAATTTTTCCTCTATTTTTCTTTTAGGCTTTCTTTCTTTCTTTCTCTCTTTCTTTCTTTCCTGATTCAAAGTGTTTAAATATACTATAAACCAATTCTTTGCTATTTATATGTATTGCAAATATTTTCTCCAAGTCATAGCCTATTTTTATTCATTCTCTTTATAGTGTCTTTGAGTGAAGAGAAATTGCTGAATATTTTTCCTTATGGACTGTGCTTTTTGTATCTTTTTAAAGAAATCTTTCTCTACTATAATGTCTAACAAGTACAAGGTTGTCTTCTAAAAGTTTCATAGTAACCTGGTTGGTATGGCTTAGTTGGTTAGGCACTGACCTGCAAAGCAAAAAGTTGCTGATTCAATTCCTGGTGAGGGCACATGCCTGAGTTGAGGGTCTTGTCCCAGTTGGTGAGAAAACAGATGTTTCTCTCCCTCTCCTTCTCCCTATCTTCCCCTCTCTCTAAATAAATAAACAAATAAAATCTTTAGAGGTTTTAAAGTTTTTGCCTTTCACATTTAAGCCTTTAATCTTCCTGGATTTGGTTTTTATCTGCATGTGAAATTAGGGTCTGTGACAGACACAATCAGAGTCCACACTTGCTCCTCAACCCAGCTCAGGTCACCCAGAGCTTTAGTGAAGAGGCTCACTCTTGACTTTCTACCTCAAGCATCCGCTCATCAGGATGGGCTTCGTCTGACAAGCTCCCTCGAAGCCGGCGTTGCTCCGGCTGCTGGAGCAGGCTTGGCCCATACATGGGCTGCAAAAGACAGGCTCAGTGTTCCAGGAATGCACTTCATCAATGCAGAACAAAATGAGCAGAGAAATTTCTCCCTCACCTCTAAATGGGACATTTGCTAATTATGTTTAACAGTCTTTCAGGGAATTCACAGGAGACTTGAACTCTAGTTGCCACATTAATAACCACTTATTAACATACACTTTATTGGCTTTTTTTCCTTTCCTGTTGCACTTCCCCACTCACTGACTTGCTTCCTGAGATCACCTCCCAGATAAATAACTTTTCCCAAATTACTGGTTCAGGTTTGGTTTTGGCTATAGCCCAAACTGTCCTAGAATACAGATTCTCAGGGTGATTGATTCTAGAACCAGATCACATGCACATCAGATGACAGAGGGTCTCCATTACTGGTGATCAGTAGGGTGGTGATCACACTGGAATGTGACAGCATCACATTTACTGAGACTCTCACTACGGTGTTTTGGGAAGAAACACAGGTGAAAGAGAAAACACGGGCTCCCCTACAGTTCCAACATTTAAAGTGTATAAGAACAGTGGTAACCAGGATGGTAAAGTTGGCTGGGTTTTGTTAACTATCTTGGAAGCACGAAAAAGAAAGACAGATTCATGTCACTCAAATATTAACTTAGGAAGTATTGTGAGAGGCAGAAGGCCTTCATTGGATGTTTAAAGAGACCCTTATCTCCCACAGCCAGAGGGCCAAATGTACTACTGAAAATCAAGATTAATATTTGATGTGCCGATGGCAAGAGCTTAGAAGGAAGAGAATTAATAGTGACGGCAAATCTCCTATGCTAAAAAATATATATATATCATATTATGTATATATATATACATATATATACATATACACACATATGTATGAAGAAGAATGGGACCATGAAGTCTGAGACAAAAACATTTGAAAACCTTGAGCTTCTGGGTGGCTCTGAGCCCTACCAGTCAGCAAAAGAAGCTCCCATCTCCCTGTGAGAGTAGGTCAGAATTACTTTCTTAAAAAATCCACGAAAAGGTGAAGATTCACTAGATTTTCTTCAATACAAAACAATTAAATAAAAATCCATATGATACAATACAGTCAATGCATCACCTCATCCATCGTATGTAGACACTTGGAGCCAGTCTGGACATACTGCTGGAACAGTACCAAGCAGCTTGGAAGTGATGCTTCCACAGCAGCAGCTCTAGAGTGTGGTCTACAGACCCCTAGGGAACCTCTCAGGGCATCCACAAGGTCCAATGATAATAATAAGATTGCTAATGCATATTCTGCTTTGTTGAAATTTCCACTGATAGTGCCAAAGCACTGGTGTATCAAGTTGCTGGTGCCTTAGCAAAAAATTAAGGCAGTGGTGCCAAACTGTACTAATATTCTCCACTGCCAATTTTTAAAGTCAGCTTTCCTAGAGATGCTCTTGATGAAGCAGTCAAAATTATCATTAATTTTAAAAACCTCATACTTGAGTAAATATCTTTTTAATAGTCTATGTGACAAAACAGGAAGTATGTGTGAAACTTGTGTGGCATATCAAAGTGTAATTGTTCTATCAAGGAAGAGTAATGCTGCAATTATTTCACTTGAAACCTGAACAAACCCCTTAACAGAATAACATTTGCCTTGAAATAATAACTGACAAGCAAAATATTGATATTCAGACTTGGTTATTTGGCAGCCATCTTCACAAAAGTTACCAAAGCCTACCCTTTCAAGGAAAGAAGCTGCCAGTCTGGCCAGTGATAAAATTCACAGTTTTAAGTAAATATTACAACCGTGGGAGATTTGTATATTATACCTAGAGTCCAACAACTTCCAGAAACCTAGACTTGATAAAATTGGTGATTTTATTAAAGAATGCAATGTTTTTAACATTGTATAATGAAATAAATCAGCACTTAACTCAGGGAGATCTATTTAACTCAAGGGGTTCATATTTTTGTATTATTTTATATTTTTTAATGGCCAATGCATGATGATTCAAGATCATACATGGCTAAAAGATTTATTTAACTTGTATAGCAGGCCACTGGATATTAATGTAATGGAGGGTGAAAGTTCATGGAAATTACCGTTGACCCTTTCCACTCTGGGAGAGACAGCAATTTGTCCGACTTGGAATTCACATGCATTCTGGGTGAGAGTTTGTGGCCTTGCTCGCAGTACCAATGCCAGTTCCTCTGTCTGAGGGATCACATAGTTTCTAACATATTATTAATATAAAATCCTATGCAAGGTTATTTCAGAAAAAACAAACCATTTTATACCAAAAAAAATAGAACAATAAGTACCCCGCGATACAGAACCCTGACAATGATATAGGGTTCGATCGCCTGCTGCCAAGAAGTATGATTCCCAAAGCAAGAGTTTGGTGAAAAAAGAAAGGGAATGCTTGTTTAAAGGTAATACAGATTTATCATAATGGTGGATTTCTGCCATTAAGTCCTGCTTTCTTCAAAACAGCCCCAAAACACATAGTCATGCCTTCCTGTGCCAAACCAGGCCAGTTCCAGAACACGCCAGTCAGAGGTACCATCTTTCAGAAAAGCAGAAGCCTGCAGCTCAGCAGTCCCGGTCACAGTTCAGCTCTAAACATCTCTCATAAATCTGGGCGGCTGGGCAGGTCCCCCACTGCTCTGTCAGTTCTGCCTTGTCTTCTCCAGGCAGACTTGAATCTGGGTGGATGAACAGGCCCCCAGGCACATCACCAGCACTGGTGATTGGACTTCTGGCTGTCAGACCTTCTCTCTCTAAACCAGACCACATGGCTTTCTCCCTCTCCAGCTTCTCTAAACCAGACCACATGGCTTTCTCCCACTCCAGCCTTCAGACCTTGTGGCTCTCTTTCTTCTCTTTCAGCCTGCCATCATTTCAATGCTCTCCCAGAATGTCCTGCATGACCTCATATTCAGCCTCTCCTATGATGTGTTAGCATCTGCCATTTTTGCCAGTCCCCCCCACCACCGCTACCCATGCCTTTTACCTTCTTTTGGCTGCCATCTTTAGTCAGGACAAAAGTTCCCTGTGATGCATGGGCATCTGCCCCCTACCTCTCAAGCAGGCACTATATGCACTCCTTCCCCCTGCCCACCCCCAATGCTTCCCCCTCACAACCCCGCTTTGTCACCAGTCCCTGAATGTTCTCAGTCACATAAACAATTTTCCCTGGGCCTTCTCTTCAGGAAGACACAGCTATTAACCCACCATTGCTATGCAGTGTATCTTAAACACCATTATCATCCACTCCCCTTCTTCCCCCAAACAAGAATTGTGGGGGATATGCTCTGCACCCCATTATACTATCACAGAATCCTTTATCCATTATGATAGGTAGGTATATCTATCACATACCACATCACCTTGAAGCTGCAGGCCTGATACAATGTTAGAGTAGCCCTTACAATACTCAGATAGGATACTAGTCTGGGGATGACACTGTTAAGTTTAGAATGTGTTCCTTCAAAATGCAGTATATATGATAAACGGCCATTTATTTTCTATCTTCCCAATACTTAGATTATATGGGTCCAGAAACCATGGGATAGGAACAGGATTAATCTCCCTTGCCATGACTCCAAGGGACCCGATTGGCAAATCTGTCATTTCTATAGCCACAACTATAGGCTCTGTTAGGCTAGCGGTCATGGTTCCCAAAGGTGTAACACTTCTACCAGGGTGACAGGGAGTATTCAGTTGAACCTGAAACAATGACTGCCTCCTGATCACTGTGGGCTCTTCTTGCCAGTGGACCAACTGGAAAAAGAAACAAAAAAAGGAGTTACTTACTAGACTAAAGTAATTTAGCCAGGGAATCTGAAGTAAATATGATGAGAAGTGAGGATTCCTGCTTTATATTAGGGGCAGAGAGAAATAGGCCTGGAGCTCTGAGGATTCCCTGATGCACCTCTTAGTCCCTGTATGCCTGGTGTTAACAGTAAGTGGAAAAACACATTAACAGGGCCCAACGGGGACCAGGGAGCCGGAGGTACTGGCATTGCAGGGCTGGAGGTCAGTTTCACTCCACTGGGCGAGCAACCTACGAGAGTAGAAATTCTGGATGAGGGTCAGGGAAGGGGAGATATGAATATTAATTTCATCCTCAGGATAGATTCAATAGGAGTAACTTTACCCTGTCTCATTGAATTCCCGTTTAAAAATTTTTTTTTCTTTGTGGTTGAGAAGGTCAGTGCTTAGAAGAAATCACAAAGAGATGGGATACAGTGAACTTAAAGTAGGGTACAGGTGACTCTGAGTGACCCAAATGATAGACTAGAATGTTGCTGGGGCCCTACTCTTACCAGTTTTTCCTACCCAAGAGGACATATGCTGCTTCGTTGGACACTTTCTGTACACACCACAATAGCCTACGTCAACCACCTGCACCTCAATGCCTGCGATTTTTCTCTGCCCATGTGAACACACCAGCCTGTAGAAACAGATAGGACAGAAATTCCAGAGAGGTAATAACCTATTACAGTTCTAAAGATGGCCAAAATTCTTTGACACTCCTCCCATTAAGATGTGGGGTCTAATCCTCCCCACTGTGTACCTGGACTGGCTTTGGTGACTTTCATGAAGCGGAAGTGATGCTGCGTGATTTCCGAGGGTAGGGTAGAACTAGCCATACCGATTCTACCTTTTGTTCGTTTTTTGAGCCCTGAGCTGCAGTGTAAGAAATCCAAATACCTTTAGCCTTTCAGGATACCTTTAGACTTTCAGGATAAGTAGAAGCTGAAGCCATACACAAAAACCAAAGTGTTTCAGTCGTTGGCCTCAGCTGACGTCAGGCTTTGATTCATCCCAGGTCAAGTGCCAGATATGATGAAAGAAGCATCCAAATGATTCTCATCCCCTCTGTTCGAGTCACTCCCAGTCATTTGAGTCTTCATTAAGTCTCCAGGTATGGTAAAGCTGAGACAAACCATCTCCAAATTTGTCCTGTCCTAATTTCTGGCCACAGAACCCACGAGCATAATAAAGTGTTGTTGTTTTTTAATGCCACTAATTCTTAGGGTGGTTTGTTTCAGGCAAGTAACAATCAGAACCTACCCATAAAATGGACATTCAACCCATGAGGGGTAGGAGTTGAGAAATAAATACCCCTGTATCTTTATCATTTAAATGCCAAGGTGTGTTCTGCAGAGCTTCTCAGGGATTTCTCAGGAGGATCAAGTTCCCCCCATAAACACATCCTTTACTTGCTTCCCTCTCTTCCTTGCTTTACTTCATTCTCTGACTCTGCTTCCTGCAATTCATCTCTTAAACTACCTCGCACACAAATCCTTGTTTCGGGGTCTGATTTTTCAGAAACCCAAATCATAGGTGGATTCAACTTTGTTTTGCTACTTCTGTTTTTATTTCTATATGGACCACAACTGTCCCCATGCTATTTATTAAAACCCCATTGTTTCCCCTCTGGCCAGTAGTACCACCTCTGTTATATATCAAGTGACTACTCAAAATTATTTTTCTATGATAATTACTCTATTTCATGGATTTACTTATCTACCCCTGCCCCAGTAGTAAGCCTTTCCATCTGTTAAGACCAGTTCTCTCACTTCACTTTTTTTATTCAGGAGAATAAGTGAATATTCATTTCTATTTTATTTCATAGTAAGTTTGGGGATTTAGACAAAACACATACTGAATTTTCTATTGGGATGGTATTTAATCTACAGATAAATTTGGGAATAATTGATACCTTTATAATGTTGGATGTATTAGTGGCCAAAAAGTCCACTAATTTTTTTCCACAAAATAAAAGACACATTTTTCATTTTCACCAACAACTTAATTGATTTGGATATTTTGAGTATGTCAGCTATCTCCCCCATAGTATAACATTCATTGTTCTCAATTAATGTCTCAATTCAGTCACTATCAGCTTCAACTGGTCTGCCTGACCATGGAGCAAAAAACCTCCAGCACAAAACTTCGCAAACCACTTTTGACCCATTTGATGTCACAACACCTTATCCATACACTGCACATATCTTTCTTGTTCTTCAGTTGCATTTTTACCATTCTTGAAATAATACAGCATAATATGCCAAAATGTATATTTTCTTCCATCTTCAACATTTAAGTAGCTACACAAAAATTCACCAATGCCAATGTTTCTTTTTTTAATGCATGCTGATACAGAAGCTGTCACAATACAATCTAACAAAATTGTTTTGAATGAAGCTAAAGACAACTAAGTGCTACTAGAACCATCTTACAGAAAACAAACAAAGCAAGTTTTTGGCCAGCCCAATAATTATCAGTACATTGCTTGTATGTAACAAATCACCCAAAGTATACTACCTAAAAATGGAAACTACAAATATGTATTATCTCACATAATTTCTGTGGGTCAGGAATTTGGGAGCAGTTTAGCTGAGTGGGTTTGACTCCAGGTATCTCACGACTTTTCAGTCCAGGATTTCATCCAGTACTTCAGTCATCTGAAGACTTGGCTTAGGAGAGGACAGGTTCCCAGGAAGTCTTGTTGACCTGGATCTTAGCCAGAGGGCTCAGTTCTATGTAGGTCCCCTGTACTGGGTAGCTTTGTGACATGGCAGCTGGTTTCCCTCAGAGTGATCACAAAAGAGAGAGTATAAGAAGGAAGCAATGATGCCTTTTAGGACCTAGTCACACTGTCACCTCTACCATGTCATACTCCTTAAAAGCAAGTCATGAAGTCCAACCCACTCTTAAGAAGAGGAAGATTCGAAAGACTGGAAAGATAGAAAGAGGAAGATTGAAGGGAGAAATACCAAAATATTTTAGGTCATATTTTAAAAACATTACATTGTGTCTTGACAAACTCTAATCATCTATCATCTCATATTTAGATTTTCTAAAATTTCAATAAAGATTTGTCATTTTTTCATAAAGTCTTAGAAATTTTTTTAAGTTTTTTTAGCTATATTAAATGAGTTGATGTTTTGCAAATTATACCTTTTAAAGATTGTCACTTTCTATTTCTAACTTTGGCATAGAAATGCAACTTACTTTTGCATACGAAACAACACCTCTTTTGCTCTGACCTCTCATCAGTGGGTTTTATAAATACACAGTCATGTTATTCGTACATTGATCTAGGTCCCAGTAGGGGGTAGATGACACCTGAAAACTGAGAAATTAACCACATGGTGACTGTTTCAGTGAACAGCATTTAGGAAAAGCAACAAATCATGTTGCAAAAACCAAACTTAGTAACTTAGGGAGTGACTGCCATCCCCGGGCCTGAAGAGACAAAGTGGGGGAGTGACTACAATAAACCTCAAGAAGCACTATCTGGGGAGGGCAGCCTGGTGGGATTCCTGGTCTTTGTTAGAGGGACAGAGGAAAGGAGCCAGGGAAACACATAGCCCAAGCCCTCCCTCCTTTCAGCCTCTGATATTCAACTGGTGTCTCCTATTGGCTGAATTCAAATAAATGCTAGAAAATAAAGACATTGACACAATTCACTCAGGTCAGTCTCCTGGAGCACAGAGCAGAACAGAGTAGGTGCAATGAAAACCCCAAGGGAAGGATGAAAGGTACCAAGCACAATCTGCAAACAAAAGAAGACAGCTTTATTTCTCGTTTTCTAAACTCTGTCCCTTCAGATGTGAATTATTAGTTAATATGCCTAATTTTAATAGAAGAAAAATCCAAAATCAAATATATATATTTTTTGAAAAAAATATATAAAATTTCCCAAATAGAATTTATTTACATCAACAAGATCTGACATCATACACACTTAGGTACATAGAGAACCAACAAGTAACCTCCAGGCCCCCTAGGATTTACAGGAGGATTTCTATGGAAGGTCGCCCAGGAAGTTAAGAACTGCCCAGTTTAATATTAAGACTTGGAAAGAGACTAACAATTCATCACACAAGGTCCTATCCCCTATAAGATTGAAAGATCATAAGTAGCAATCACATAGTTGTGTGATAATTAAATCATGTCACTAACAGTTGACTTTACTTTTTTAGAGAGTTTCATACCACACTAAAAATGTAGCAGTTATACATGTTTTCTGTGAAATTCTGCCCATATGACATGGTCATAGGAGGGTTTGAAATATATAGTCACCATTCTAGTACTCTTAGGTTGTAAAATAGTTGGTCTTCCTCCACGATACCTAAAAGCTTAAGATTGATCTCAGGGGGCATCACATAGTGGTCTACCAGGATCAGGGTGAATCAATGTCTCTGTCAATGACTTGGAAAGGGCTTTCAAGAACATGTCCATCAAATTTAAGATTATTCTTAAATGAAGAGTCACTCAGGTTCTGAAAGACATCAGTAGACAACATTGATCTTGAGAGAAAGGATTTTTGAAAAAGCTATAATCTAATAGTCATAAATGGTAACTTGTCTGCTTAGATCTAATATACACACACATGCACACACACACACACACACACACACACACACACACATATACAAGTACAACACATGGGGAAATGGTGAGGTGGAAGAATAAAAGGAAAGTCCAGGGCCTCCACCTCTTTCTTGCCTGTGATATATAGTCAGGGTACAGTTAGAGGTATATTTATGTGCTACAGATGTATTCATGTGTTGATTGACACTTTTTGTAAAGCATGTGGAGAACTGGGATTAAAGAGGAAAGGCTATTATCAATTAGATGGAAGGCACATGGAAACATTATCAGGAAAGTCCATAGAAAACTTCCAGGAGAAAATAAAATTTTCAGGCAGTACTACATGAAATAAATACAGGGGAGTGGACAGACCTGGGGACTCTGGAGTTCTTTTGTCTTAAATCACACTTCTACCAACACTGGTGTTTTACCTTAGAAGGGTTACTTGATTCCTCGAAGCTTCTGTGTTCTTATGTGTAGAATGGTGGTAACAATTTTACACATATCATAGCATTTTATAAAAGAAGAAGTGGGATAATAAGTGTAAAGACTGTATGGCATTGCTGGGCATTTTGATTATGCTATGCTAGAGGAAATCCTTCTGTAAGAGGTAGGCTGCGGGTGGTCAGAAACCAGAGGCTGAGGGACAGGCTGAGTGAGGACATTAGACATTAAGGCACAGGAGTTAGAGAAGCTGTGGCTCCAGGAAGCATTCTAAGAACGTCTCTTTGTCACATATTATATCTCTCAAGAAGTGAACAAAGAGAATTCAGTCAGGAAGATATGGCCAATTCACAGAGGATACTAATAATATCACTAATAGATCTTTACATATCCTTAGAAGGAATACTTTGACAAACTTCTTAGGCTGAGGAGCAGGAGTAAGGCTCTTATCCCACATACACATAAGGAGAGCATGAAGGAATTGGTGCTAAAGGAAGCACTGATGGCGGATGGCCATTCACCTGCCATCAAATGGATGGGACCAGTTGGCACAATGATCCACACAACCACTATTTCACTAAATGGGCTGTGCCTTAGAGCAAAGTTGCCCAAGTGCTTGGCCTCTTCTATCAATAAATGCTGTTCTAAGTTGCAAAGATCGCTTGACAAAATTCCAAATTATTACATTTTCCAGAATGCTTCTGTGGCTTGGCCTGGCCCTGATCATATAATACATTTTCCCGAGGCTGGTCATGACCCTGACATATTACCCAGACCCCCTGCTGCATCTGTGTGGTGCTTAGTCATCCTTTATGAACTGAAGGGCATTTTATGGGGAGGGAAGGTGGAAATGAAAACATACAGAAAGTAAATAAAAATACTTAGAAATGTGCCTTCATTAAAGGAAATTTAGTGAGAGAGGAGACGAAAGTAAATAATTTAGTCTTTGGAAACTATGTCTGTATCTGGGATGTCCCAGCTCTTTATTTTCTCAGCAATGCAATCCCACTGTGTGCTTGCTCTCTGAAGAGTCAACATCCAGAAGCTGGAAGAGTGCCTTCATGGCTAAACATTTTATTTTGGGGCACTTTGAGGCACAGATCAGTGTGACTAGGCTGGAGAAGAAGTAGTGGTCCTCTAGCCCCCTTTCAGAGTCCAAGAACAGGATGAGTCCTTCAGAAGGATGTATCTGCTTGACCAGGGGGACACAATGGGAGGGAGAGAAGGCTCATTGGGACGGCTTAGGAAGCAGAGGCTCAAAGATCCTTCGTACTTGAGCTTTATTTGTATTCCCTGTTATTAGGCACTCCTTTTATTTGGTACTTTATGGCTAGTGGGAATAAAAGCTATCTCTGTGCTTGTCAATAGTTACTCAATAAGGCAAAGACTCAGGTGTTTACTAAAAATCAGATCCAAAACCTAACCTTCCAGTGCCTACATTAAGCAATTTTATATTACATTATTAATAATATTTTAAAGTATAGTTGACATAAATTGTTATATTAGTTTCAGGAGTACATCACAGTGATTTTATACTCTGCATTTTACACTTTATGATGTTATCACCACACTATGGCTAGTAACCATCTATTTCCATATGAAGGTATTATGATATTACTGACCATATTCCCTGTGTTGTACATTACATCTCTGCGTTCCCCCAAAGTCATAGGTCTACCGTTACTAGAAAATTGAAAATTCACATAAAGCTCCTGAACTTTGGCTCTCTTATCCGTAATGTTAAAATGCTAGACCTTGAAAAAAAGATTTTCCAAACTTCATTTTGCAAAGCACTGACATTCCTTTAGGTGCCTCGGTGACCACTGCACGTAGAATCTCCTGGCACACTTTACATGTGGCGGCTCTGCTCCTGTCAGCTTTCATGGAAGGGTTCACATCATATTTAGTAATAGGATCCCACTGCTTAAAAATAAAGGTTGACGGTACTAGTCTAGACATTCCTTCTAGTTTTGACATTCTTTAATTCTATTAATTAACCAGGGACTGCAGGTATGTATACCTCTGAGATACTGAGGGTTCAGTTCCAGACGGCCACAATAAAAAGAGTACCATAATAAAGCAAGATGTGTGCTGGAGGGTCTTGCCTTAAATTGGAAAAAAGAACATCTGCGAAGCACAATTAGGAGTGTAGTAAGATGAGGTGTGCCTGTATTTAACGAGCGAACAGAAGGCTAAGGTGAGAATCAATTCATGTTTTCTGTAGCATGAGCAGTTTTATGAAAGGAAAGCCTATTGTCCTTTCCATATCCACAGGGGGCCAACATGAAAGAAACAGGCTTAGATTAAAAGAGGAATACTTCTATTTGAATTTAAGGCAAAGATTTTTGGCCATCACAAGGATGAACAAAGAATATGGAGTAAGTAATCATCAGCTTGGCAGAACTGGGATCCTTTTCTTCAGCTGTGGAGTTCATTACCTTGAGCAGTACATCCTGGCCACACGATGAGAGAACTCAATCACTAAGAAACTAGTGGGAGACAGAGATATCTTGTATTTGACGGAAGGATCAATCTAAAACCTAACTGAAGAGGCAGGCAGCTCGCTGCAGCCTGATCTTTCTGTGCAGTTCATTAAGGTTTTCTGGATGCAAGGAACTTGAGCACAGTTATTCCATATGTAGAAGAGGTATAGGTGGTGGTTCTCAAACCACCTGTAACGTGGCTGTAAATCAAAATCACCTGGAGATCCTTAAAAGCTATGTGTGCCTGGGCCCCACCTCCTACCACTCAAATGGGAATCTTTGTGGAGGGAGTAACTTGTTTGTGGGAGGCAAGTCGCTTGGCTACAAACCACGCATGGATAGACTAACATGACCAAGGAGAGAGCTTGCAGCTGAACTGGCTTTAGTGTTTTCTGTGAAAGCAAGAAGTCAGCTGGGAGACTCGTCGTAGAGAGTGGATGCTGAAAGCTACAGGAGGGTGTTTGCGTGTCAGGAGGAAGAAAACAAAATTCGTGTGGACTGAGTTGCTGTTTGGGAAAGGTTATGGTGGAAATGGTGGGAAGTTATAGGAAAGAACATCAAACAAATAAGAAAAGTTCTTGGTAGGATAATAAAGGTCTATTGTGTACTTTCTTAGAGGGTGGCATATAAGAGAGTGAGAATTTCAAGAGGGGAAAATGAAAGTGAAGAGCAGCTTCACCCTCGAAGGAGCCAGGTGTCACTCGTATCATGAGAATACAGGTGAAGTTGGAGCAGAGGCTGAAGTAAAGCCTGGTTGGAGCCTGAAGCCAGTGGAGGGAGTAAAACTGTAAACAGGGTACTGCCCAGAGTAATGAAGCTGACCTCGAGTGCAAGAGAACAGTCTGCCTCGAGCCCAAGCCAGTGAGTAGAGGGATGTGTTCAAGAGGAAGGAACAAAGGAAAATGCCTCCTGAGGAATCAAGAACCTGCTGCCAAAGAAATAACTAAGGAGTAACACCTACTGGGTTACCTTTTTGGAGAGATCTTAATAAGAAAAGACGAGATAATCTACAGGTGCAAGCTGATCTGGACTCAGAGAGCAAGGAGGTAGGTGATTTTAAAGACCCTTTAAACTTTAAAGTTTAAAGTGAAAGGCTTGAGAGGAACTTGTCCAAGCCCAAGGAAGGAGTAGCAGTCTCAAGCTTTTAACTTAGTTCAGAGATAAATGTTTTTCTGGTGGTCCCTTAAGGAGTCCAGGCTTCTGTAAGCTGGTCTTTCCAGATACAGAAAAAGCAGGAGGGGAACAATGAGTCAGGGGCCGCTATTTTCCAGGGAATACTCTTGCCCCAGTCTGCTGAAACAGTTTACTTAGGAAGAAGTTTCATTATTTCTCCTGGAACTTCCTTACAAAATTGGAAGTTGGTTAGTAGCTTAAAGGGGTACAAATGCTGAAGTGGGAGAAAATCGATATTTTAGCCATTTTTAGCTTTAAAGGGTAGGGGGTTCCCCGAGCCTTTACTTCAGACACTCAGGCATGGAAACATAGTGTGAGCTGGGATTCGGCCTTGCTTCCTCCCGGCCGTGGCCACCTCTTGTTCATTTGGCCAGACATACGCCTCCTGTCACCAGTGTGTCAGAGACCAGCGTCCCTCACACTGATGTCTGCTTCTCGCCACATTAATAGGGACTAAGGTCTCCGGGAAGCAGAATCTTATCCTGCTCTCAAAGAGACAAGCTTCAGAGTATCTTATACATCATAGAACATGAGTGTATCTCCTGGAAGAAGGCCAAAGTAGTCTTCCAACTAGCTTTGAGGTCATAGTTTCAGAAAGTAGGAATTTCTGCAGTTGGCCTAAGCATCATTCTACACACTGTATTAGAACTGACGTAGCTGAGCTGCTGGGAAAATACAAATTGATTAAAAGAAGTTAAGAATGGGACACATTGACTCTGTATGTGTCCAAGAAAAGGCCTCTAGTTTCTGATTAACATGGTAAGGGCTCCTTCATGACTCTCGCATTTTGGCTTTCCAGTGGTGGTTCTTTCAGAGAAAAAGTTCTTGCTGAGTGAACTGATCACAAGACTTTCTCAGTAATGTGTTTTCCTGGAGCTTGAGCATGAAACACATAGTTTGTCCTCGGAACACAAAGTTCTTCCTCATAGTCTTTTAGGGCTGTGGGTAGGTGATGTGTGTACAACTTTGTGTCCTATAACAAATTTCTAGATTTGAAACAGCATTTCTGCTCCTCACTAGCATCGTATCTTCATTTTTCCACAAAAAGAGCAAGCTGGGCCAATAGTGCTGGAGGTAGTTGGGTGGAGCCATCCAGGAGCGGGGTTAAGGAAGCTTAACTTCCTCTGTCTCCAGTTCTTTCTGTCTGTAATCCTCCATGACCTCAGTCCTCACTCTTCTTAGTGTTCCACTAGGAGAAGGAAAGCCCCAGTATCTTTCTGAGGGCTGGAGAGCGTGTCTTAGGAGCAGTCAATGGAGTTAATGTCCCTGTCTTCTTGTGTTGCCATCAGGGAAAGTTCAGGTTGGTTGCAGTGGGCTTTTCAACTCCACTTCTGTTTACCAATTCTGGCTTCAATAATGCACACCTAATTGTTTAAAGGCAAACATGCTACTGTTGTTTGTTCTGTCAACCACACAGACTAGGCTTGAGTGTATCATGTCCCTAAGAATCATTCTGACTATTCCTTTTTAAAGAACTCTTATGATGGCCCTGGCTGGTGTGGCTCAATTGCTTGGAGCATCATCCAGAAACCAAAGTGTTGCCAGTTCCCTACCAAGTCCAGGCATATACAGGAGACAATCAAATGATTTTTACTTCCCATAGATGTTTCTCTCTCCCTTCCTCTCTCCCTTTCTCTCTCTCTCCCTAAATGTGATGAAAAAATGTCCTTAGGTAAGGATAAAATAAAGAAAAAAACTCCTGATGAAAGGCTCACTCTGCACGCTGCAGTGTTATCTGATGAGCAACAGGTTTGCATTATGACGCTCTGCCAACCCTCGTTACTTTGTTCACAGAGGACGGCTGCTAGCCAGGAATGCCTCCTAATCTTGATTCAGTAGTGAATGAAAATGGAAGTTGGAATCTCACCTATTGAGTATGCCTTGAAATATGACATACGATAAATTATATGGTAACAACTGGATTGTCTGAATGGAAATTGCAGGCTGTCCAAGGGAAAAACTACTCACAATGATATTTTTTAATGAGGTAGCACTCTAGCATGCTAAGACCTGGGTGAACTTGTTCCTGATCCCTGTGTTCCCTCTATACTCTGTCCCTATTCAGATCTATGTTGTGGCTCACAATGACTCAAACTGCTAAAAAAAAGATATTTTTCTATGTTTTGGGTTTTCAGTAATAAACAGAAATTGATGATAATTTCTCCCCAACAGAGTCTACTGATAGTTGTCTTATAGTCTGACCCTCAGGGGGACTTTATTCCACTACAAGAGCTTATATGAAAGTACAAGTTTATCTATTGACTTTATTTCCATTGATAATGGATCTTTTCCCAGTAACTCATTTTTTTTCTCTCTGAACTTAAACACTTGCCAGTAACTCACTGCTGATCTACAAGGTTTTCTCAGTAGTAGGGATCTATATCTGTATTTCCTGCCCAGGATGGATGGAAGGGCTTATGGTTTCTGTTTTTTCTACTTCTTAGGACAAAAGTAATTTCCTGCTAGATAATATTATTCATTTTGCCTGGAGAGAGTTAAGCAGTCTGCTGGAATCCTGTGCTTTAATTGAAAATGGCGCAAAAGCTTCTTAGACTTTATGCAAACTTCTTGACAAATAAGGAACTGTAGGCAAACTACCAATTCAACAGAACTCAATTCAGATTTTCATCTCTTGCCATTTTTTTGGCTGCTGGAGCAAAACAATTACTCATTCTCTCGCCTCAGCACATAAAACTGACATCCTGTACGTGCATTAAAGGCCTGTTTAAAAATTCCTTAATGATGTTTTAACTTGCAGGATTTCATTTTCATTACTATAAAAGTGTCATCAAATATCCATTTATTTAATTGGCAATAATAACAACAAGGCTTACTTTAACTGCAGCTGTGTGCCTGCATGTGTGGGTGATGACTGTCTCCGAAATGTCTTTATTATCATCCCCGAAGCAAGTCTGAGGCCAGCTCACTTTTTCTGGAGTCCAGTGACTAATCAGATACTTTGTGATAGAGAAAACATGTCACTCTAGGAATAATTATATTCTGCCTTCCCTCTTTCTTGACCTCATCCAAGCCACCTTCAGGCCAGTCGGGGATCTGCATATGATTTAAAAAACAAAGAACAAAACAAAATACTTTGCAGTTGTACTTCCACAGTCCTCTAGGAGCTAGATGATGAACTAAGACCAGAACCTAGTTCTATGTAGTCATGAATTTTAATAGAGGCATTTGGAATTCAATGGGAACATTTTACTTATACCCAGCCTCACTCAAGCTGGAATGTTTCTTTAAAAAAAAAAAAAGAGGCATTTCCAGACTTTGCCTTGGGTAAAAGAATCATGATATTAACTCTTTAAAGTTGTATTGGGTTGGCCAAAAAGTTTTAGTTTGATTTCCTGTATGATGGCTCTAGTGGTGCTTAGTTGTCTTTAACTTCATTTGAAACAGTTTTGTTAGATTGTATTGTGACAGCTGTCATATCAGTGTGCATTTTAACAAATTTATTAAAATTGGTAAATTTTTGTGCAGCCATTTTAATATTGATTAATATGTAGCTCTCTAAACATAATGAAGGTACACATTTTTATGTATTACGTTTTATTTCAAGAAATGTAAAAATGCAATTGAAATGAAAAACAATTATTTGTGCCATGTGTAGAGAAGGTGTTGTGATGGATCAAGCATGTCAAAAGCGGTTTATGAAGTTTCTTGGTACTATTGAATTTGGCCAAACAATCCTTTGCTGTGGGGCAGTCTTATGCATTGGAAGAAAGATGCTTAGCAGCACCCCGGCCTCTACTCACTAGGAGCCAATAGTGGGAGATAGCTGACACACTCAGAATATCCAAATCAATAAAGTTATTAGTGAAGATGAAAAATTTGTCTTTTATTTTATGGAAAAAGTGTAACAGACTTTTTGGCCAACCCAGTAGATACTACTTTTGCATTTTCTGCTGAGCAGGTCTGAAGCCCCAACTCAGAGTTATAGATTAGGTTTTGGGTATGGTGGTCATCGCACCACAGAGGCTAAAGTGAGACTCATGGATTTCTCAGCAGCTCCACTCTTACCCAGCCAAGAGTTTCCAGTGTTCCTGATGCATAACATCCACGCCTTCCCTGTGCCCTCAAACTGGAAAAGTGATGAAATTAGGAAAGTACATCTATTAGCTGATCAGTGACTTCAGACCACAAAATTCACAGCAACTTCTTTCCCAAACGAGGTTGGGAAGCAGATGTTCATAGTCAGCCCTTGGAGGGCCCAATGCTTTCCCGATTTCCTGCCCAAACAGGGGAATATCCTTTCCAGAACCAAATGTCTTAAGATGAGGCCTTTTATCATGGGCCCTGTCCTCAGTGTTTTCAGTGGGTAAAACAAAGAGCGATGGTTTATCTCAATTTTTCCAAATGCCACAATATTAAGATTACAGAATTCTGTATAATTAAGTAGTAAACAACTCCAAAAGACCAAAGCACTATAGAGGAGAAAAGTAATCCTCTTATGAATTTCACTTGAGTATTGTGTGTGTGTGATTGTGGGTGTGCATATATAATTCTATTATATATTCACATATAATCTATATGCCCATGCATGCAACCTGACTATATATGCCTGCATACATGTGCATGCCAATTACATACATAATCAGATTATAATAATATCTATGTATACAATCAAATCTTATGCATAAGCAAAGTATATATAAAATCAAATTTTACACATGAAAATAAACTATATATGCATATGTAATCAAATATCAAATTTATATATTAATATTCTATATGTATATGTTAACATTTTACATATTTGTAACATTAGTTTAGCCATCTCATTTTACATTGTTCTTAACGCACTTTAAATTGAGGACCTCACTGACTTCATAAAATAAGGTAGGCTTTTAGACCCTTTCTACCGTAACAGCCCTCACCCCACGAGTCAGCAAACCTATATGTAGATGCTACTAAGGCTAGATACAACCATTCCTGTAATATAAAACTATTAAGGGAAAATAACCAAAGCATGGGCCCAATAAGCCCATTGCAACACAGACTTGCAACAGGACACATTCATCAAACCACAAGCTAAGCCTCTTGGAACAGTGGATCATGGTGGTTTTTATGTTTCAAGAATTCAATGTTGTATTAAAGCAAATAACTAGTAACCTCAAAATATTTAAGATTTTTCTTTCTCTAAAGCACTGCTAGCTAACCTTATAGCAAACACTTGTTTATAGCAAACACTTGCTGCCATTTTCATGGATTTATCCTTAAAGGGACCTAGCCTCCTCTTCTGTCAAGGAGCTCTAAGTAGACTTAAGTAGGAATTTAAATTCTTACTATGATGGCTCAATTCATATTTGTCTCCTAGACATATACTATTTATGTTCACATAATTATACCATGTAAAGTATTTTACCCTTATAGAATCTATGGTTCTTTAGCTATTTCCACAGATTTACCTAAGTCAAAGGACTCATTATTATTTCATCCTGATGACTTAGAGAAACTATATCCACCTTTGCTTTGGGTGAGTTCCAAAAACAAATTGTGCTTACTGCCCTGGGCTTTTGTCATTACTGTAATATCAGAGAGTCCTTTCAATAATATTATTTCTGGCTTAAACATAAAATACCTATACAGATCTCAAGATTGCTAGTATTTCCATATTGATGAACCTCTCCAAGAAATACAAGGTCTGCCCAGAAGGTATCCAGCCATGTAATACAAAAAATAGAGACATTTATTGAAGAAGATACAAGACACAAGAAACATTGTACATAGGAAAATGACACCCAGTCCCCTTTAAAGTTGGCACCTTGGGACCTCACACAGTTCTCCCAATTACATTAGAACTGCTCTGTTGTTTTTTTTTTTTTAATTTCATCAACATTCTGAAATCTTTTCCCTTTCAAAGGTGATTTAGTTTTGGCAAAATCCAGAAGTCACAGAGTGCCAAATCTGGGCTGTAGAGGTGCTGAGTCACCTGGGTGATTTGATGTTTTGACAAAAAAACTCTGCAGGAGATGTGATGCATGAGCAGGCATGTCATTGTGATGAAGCTGCCAATCACCAGTTGCCCATAGCCACAGCCTTCTGAATCACCAGAATAATTTCCACAGAAGAATGGTCAAGCTTAATGCAAAATTTGATGCAGATTCAATGTTCTACTCATTCAGTAATTTTCAGTGTAATGGCCACACAGTGCACATGCTCACTAAACACCTACACACCCACTGACTAGTACAGTGAAGTCACCATTGTCCACACATGCACATTCCAGTCCACTCTCCTTGGCTGCCAGGTTATATCAATGTGGTGCAAACTATTCTTATTATATTAACAGTGGTTGGACTTTGTATGGTTAAGGCATGACTGAATATATTGTACTTATAGGTCAACACCATTTCCATTTCCTTGTCTGTGGAAGAGAAGGGAATCCATTCTTAATTATTTTAGTCAAATTACAAGATTAGACCTCCAAATACATACAAGAGTTAATTCCAGGCTGTAATTAACAATCATAGAAATGGATAGAGATATCAGGTGTTGGAGTCGATACTTTTGACCACTTAGTGTCAGGAGCTAGTGCATCTATTTTCTAGCCTCAAATAAGTTTTGGTGAAATCTTAGGGTTAGATAGATAGATAGATAGATAGATAGATAGAGTCATCTACAAATAATGATAGTTTTACCTTTTCCTTTCCAACTTGTATGCCCTTTATTTCTTTTTCTTGTCTGATTTCTGTGCCTAGACGTCTAATACTACATTGAATAAAAAAGTAGTGAAAGTATACATCCTTGACTTGTGCTTGATCTTAAGGAAAATGTATTTAGTTATTCCACACTAAGTATGATATTATCTGTGTGTTTGCCATATATGGCCTTTACTATGTGGAGGTATGTTCCCTCTAGTACCAATATTCTGAGAGTTTTTACCATAAACAGATGTTGGATTATGTTAAATGCTTGTTCCGCATCTATGTGATCAAATGATTTTTATACTTTATTTTGTTTAGGTGGTGTACTACATTAACTAATTTGCAGATATTGAACAAACTTTGCATCCCAGGAACAAATACCATACTATCCTGGTATATAATCTTTTTTTTTTTTAAATATTTTATTTATAAATCTTAGAGGGGAAAGGAAGGAGAGAGGGAGAGAAAATAATGACCATGTCCCCTCACCAAGCAACCCCCCCAAATACCATACTATCCTGGTATATAATCTTTTTAATGCATTGCTGGATTTGGTTTGCTAATATTCTGTTAATAAATTTTACATTTCTTTTTATCAAAGATATTGGCCTATAATTTTATTTTTATAATGTCTTTGATTCTGGACTCAGGGTAATGCTGGCCTCATAAAATATCTTGGGAGTCTTCCTTCCTCTTGAATATTTTAGAAGAGTGTGAGAAGAATAGGTGTTAATTCTTTTTTGATTGTTTGGTAAAATTCACCTGTAAAGCCATCTAGTCCAGGACTTTTGTCTGTGGGGAGATTTTGATTACTGATTTAATTTTGTTGATATTTATTGGTCTGTTCAGATTTTCTGTTTTTCCTCATTCAGCCTTGGAAGCTTGTATGTTTTTATAAAATGACTCATTTCTTCCAGATTCTCCAATTAATTGACATATAACTGTTCATAGAATTTCCTTATAAAATTAGTATTTCTGTGTTATCAGTTGTCACCTCTCTTTCATTTCTGATTTTACTTACTTGAGCCATATCCTCTTTTTTTATGGTGTATCTAGCTAAAAGGTTTATCAATTTATTTATATTCAGCTCTTGTTTTCATTGATATTTTCTATTGTTTTTGATTCTATTTCATTTATTTATAATCTGATCTTTATTATTTCATCTATTCAATATGAGCTTTGTCTTTTTCTAGTTCTTTAGGTGTAAGTTTAAATTGTTTATTTGAGAACTTTTTTTTTTCGAGGTAGGCCTGTATTGCTATGAATTTCCCTTTTAGGACTGTTTTTCCTGT
Source organism: Artibeus jamaicensis (assembly GCF_021234435.1). Taxonomy (NCBI): domain Eukaryota; kingdom Metazoa; phylum Chordata; class Mammalia; order Chiroptera; family Phyllostomidae; genus Artibeus; species Artibeus jamaicensis. Next base: position 24,497,413 of record NW_026521883.1, read on the forward strand.
CTCCCATAGATTTGGGTCATTGTATTTTCATTCATTGCATTTTCATTTTTATTCGTCTCAAGTAGCTTTTAATTTCTTTCTAGATCTTGCTGTTAACCTATTCATAGTTCAGTAGCATGTTATTAAGTCCCCATGTTTTGGTGTGTTTTTCAATTTTCTTCTAGTTTCATACCACTATCAGGGAAGATGCTTCATATGATTTTCATCTTTTTAAATTTTTTGAGATATGTTTTGTGACCTAACATGTGATCTGTCCTGGAAAATGCTCCATGTGCACTTGAAAAGAATGTATTTTCTGCTGCTTTGAGGTGAAATGTTCCCAAAAATATCAATTAAATCCATCTGATCTAATGCATGATTAAAGACTACTATTTTCTGACTGATTTTCTGTCTGGATGATCTACCCATTGATATCCATGTGGTGTTAAAGTCCCCTGCTCTGTATTATCATTGATCTCTCCCTTTATATGCTTGAAATATTTGCTTTATATATTTAGGTGCTCCTACATTGGATGCATCAATGCTTACAAAAATCTGACTGGCTCTGAATAGACTAGATGAGCTGTTGTGTGACGGGCTGATGCCATGGAGTGGGAGTCACTTTCCAGTGCCATCAAGACCACCCTTCAGGTGTGTCATTTGTGAAGTTGGTTGGTGGTTATCTGGTGTGGTCTGAAGCCAGCCAACAGATGTCTTGCTTCTAGAGTTTCTCGGGAGGGTCTCTGGTGCATGTCAAGTTCAGTCTCCTCTTTCACCCAATTTGGGGCCATCTGATGGAAGTTACAAAGTGATCTGTGGTTGATTGTCACTCGTTTGGACTTGGAGGCCCTTGGGAGAGGCTATTTAGTGGATTGATTCTCGCTGTCACTAGTTTTGGGCTTGTGACCCTTTGATGAGTACCACAATGTGAGCTGAGGCCAGCTTCTACTTGTATGTGGCCACTTATGTATGGCCATTTAGTTCAGGCTACATTCCAAGCCTAGACTGGTCACTGCTCATGTCATACTTAGTGCTAGTTATTAGGAACAATAATGCTAATTGAGAACAGTCTGCACTTGTGCCAGGCTTGGCATGGCTTAGCAAGAGGTCCAGGATACACTAAGGCCAGCCACTGCTTATTTGAGGTTTGTGGATCTTTGAGAGATTTTTAGGAATGTCCTCATAATCTGAGACAGATTGCTTGTGTGGAAAAGTCACTGAAAAAGGATGGGCTGGGCTGCTGTTTGGGGTGGGTCTCAAGGAATTAACACATCAGGTCAAATAATTTAGCCAGGTTAACAGAGAGCTTATATTTGGTGCATGCCTGTGCTAGGCTGGCTGGGTCATGGAAATAAGTAACAGAAACAGTGGTTCCTGGCATCACTTCCACCCCTGGAGAAAACTGTCCCAACTGCTGCCCCTCCAGCTGTTGTCCTGAAGCTAGTCAATTTAGTTCCTCCCTAAATGTCTCTGGAACTTTTTGAACTGCTGCCTCTGTACTGGAGCCCAGGGTAAGTGAATTTGTGGGCTAATGAGTCTGTGCCCGGGGTCCTTTAAGACTTTCAGCTACCTACCTCTCCAGAAGCCACCCCCTACTGGTTTCAGATGAACTCCACAGTGGTTATCACAGCCAGATGTTATGGGGACTATTCTTCCAGGCAATGGAGCTCTGAGCAGGGGACCTCAGTGTGTGAACTGGACACCTTGCTCCTCAGTGGGAATCTTCACAGCTAAGATATCCCTCCTGATTTTTTTTCAGTTGCAATATATCCTTTCTGATTTTTAATCACCACACTGTGGATTTGGACCTATTTGTTTTATGCCCATGCCTTTCCTATTAGTCTTGGTGTGGCTTCTTTTTTATGTCTTTAATTATAGGACTTCCATTCACATAGTCTCCAGGTGGTGCTCAATGATGGTTCTATAATTTCATTGTGATTTTGATGTGGCCATGGGAGGAGGCAAACACTGCATTTAAAATCTGGAAATGCAAAGCCTCCAGCTTTGTTGTTTTTCCTCAAAATTACTTTGCATATTTTGGGTCTTTCGTGGTTCCAAGTGAATTTATTATTGTTTTTCCCATTTCTATAAAAAAATGCTATTGGAATTTTTTATTTTGGTACATTTATGTAATGTAATTGTCATTGTAATGATATTTATCGCATTATATAATTATAGTACAATATTATTGTCCATATTCATTATACTGTGCATTAGATCTCTATGGCTTGTTTACTGCTCATTAAAACTTTGTACTCTTGAAAGGCAAAGATCTACATCCAAGATTGCTCTATCCAGAAAAGCTTTCATTTAGAATGGAAGGGCAGATAAAGTGCTTCTCAGATAAGGTCAAGTTCAAGGAGTTCATCATCACCAAGCCCTTATTATATGAAATGTTAAAGGGACTTATCTAAGAAAAAGAAGATAAAAAAGATGAACAGTGAAAGGACAGCAAACTCACAGTTATTAACAACCACACCTAAAACAAAAGCAAACTAAGCAAACAACTAGAACAGGAACAGAAACACAGAAATGGAGATCACATGGAGGGTTAGCAACAGGGGAGTGGGAGGAGGAAAGAGGGGGAAAAGGTACAGAGAATAAGTAGCATAGATGGTAGGTAGAAAATAGCAGGGGGAGGGCAAGAATAATATGGGAAATGTATAAGCTAAAGAATTTATGTATAAGCTAAAGGAGTGAAATGTGGGTGGGAGGAGGTGTGCAGGGTACAGGAGAATGAAGGGGGGAATGGGACAACTGTAATAGCATAATCAATAAAATATATTTTAAACATTTATACTCTTAAACAGCATCATTCATACACCCCCTAGTCTCCTGATAACCACCATTTTACTTCATTTTTTACAAGTTTGATTTTTTTAGATTCCATATGTAGGTAATATCATACAGCATTCGTCTTTCTCTTTCTGACTTATCTCATTTAGTATAATGTTTCCAAGGTCCATCCATGTTGTCTCAAGTGGAGAGTACCCTCCATCATCATGGCTGACTAATATTCCATTATGTAACATCTTTTTTTTTCATTCATTTATTCATTGATGGACATTGGGTTGTTTCCATTATCTTTTTGTTGTGTGCATTATGGTCCCATATCTTTTTTGCATTATGTTAAAAGAAAACATTGCCAAGACTAATATCAATGAGTTTCTTTTCTGCCTTTTCCTTTTGGAGTTTCAGACTGGTTTTATGTTTAAGTATTTGATTCCTTTCAAGCTAATTTTCATGAGTAGTGTTAAATAGGGGTTCAATTTCCTTGTTCTGTATATGTTCCTTTAATGTTCCCTGCACCATTTGTTGAAGAGGCTCTCCTTTCTCCATTTGGTGTTCTTGGCTCCCTTGTTGAATATTAGTTGACAATAAATGCTAAAATTTAATTCTTTACTCCCTATTCTATTGTATTGGTTGATGTGTCTATTTTTGTTCCAGCACCTTACTGTTTTTATTATTATGGCTCTGATCTTATAAAAGTTTCCATACAACCCAAAGCCATCGACAGGTTCAGTGGAATCCCCATCAAAATACCAAAGGCATTCTTCATAAAAATAACAGAAACACTCCTAAAATTTGTGTGGAATCACAAAAGGCCCCAAATAGCCAAGCAATTCTAAGGAAAAAAAAACAAATTTGGAGGTATCAATCTGCCAGATTTCATGTATTGGAATTTTGACAGAGGTTACATTGAATCTTTAGGTCAATTTGGGTACTATGGACATTATACAAATTTCAGTCCACAAGCATGGGATTTTTTCCTACTTATTTGTGTCATCTTTGATTTTTATCAGTATTTTACAGTTTTCAGTGTACTAGTTTCTTACCAAATAGGTTAAATTTATTCCTAATTGCTTTCTTCTTTTTGTTGCTATTGCAAATGGGTTTTCCTTTCCAGATAGTTTGTTAATGTATAGAAATATAACTGATGTTTATAGTTGATTTTTTTTATCTAGAAACTTTGCTGAATTTGTGTGTTAGCTCTAACAGGCTTTTTGCAGTCTTTGGGGTTTTCTACATAATAAGACTAAACCATTTGCAAACAAAGATGACTTTGCTGTTCCCTCTCCAATTTGTATGGCTTTTATTTTGTTTTAATGCCTAATTTCTCAGTACTATGTTACATGAAAGTGGTGAGAATGGGCATCCTTGCCTTATACAGATATAAGATAAAAAGCTTTCAGCTTTTCAAAATTGAGTATAATGTTATCCGTGAGCTTTTCAATAAGGCCTTTATTGTGTGGCAGTAAGAACACAATAGAAAAGAAAATTTCTACATATATCTAATTTGTTGAGAGTTTGATTATGAGAGGTTATTTAATTTTGTGAAGTGCTCTCCCTGTAATTTTTGAGATTATTATATAACATTTATCTTTCATTCTGTTAATGTGATTATCATACTTACTGATCTGCATATGTTGAAGAAGTCATTCATCCCAGGGATAGATCACACTAAATCTCAGTGTATAATTCTTTTAGCTTTCTGTTGAATTCACTTTGCTAATATTTGATTGGGGATTTTTGCATCTCTTCATCAGACATGTTGACCTGTAGTTTTATTGTCTTGTGGTCTATGTATTTAGCTTGAGTATCAGGACAATGGTGGCAGGATAAAATTAGTTTGGAAGTGTTGTCTCTTTATTCTGGAAGAGTTTCAGAATGATTGGCATTCTTCTTTAGATGCTTGATAGGATTCCCCAATGAAGCCACCTCATCCCGGGCTTTTCATTATGGGAGGTTTTTTTTTTCTTTTTCTTTTTTAGTTACTGATTTAATGTCTTCTTTTATTACTGGTCTCTTCAGACTTTTCTTTTAAAAATTTATTCTTGGTAGGTTATATATTTCTAGAAATTTGCCCATTTCTTTTAGGCTGTCAGTTTGTTAGCATGCAGTTGTTTACAATAGTCCCTTATGATCTTCATTATTTCTGTGACGTCGGTTGTAGTGTCACCTCTTTCACTTCTGAATTTGACTCTTCTTTGTTTTTTCTTACTCCAGCTAAGGGTTTGTTGATTTTATTATCATTACAGAAAATCAACTTTAATTGTTATTTTTTATTTTTCTTTATTTTCTTTATTTCTGCTCTAATCTGTATTGTTACCCTCCTTCTGATAATGTTAGGCCAGGTTATCCTTCTACTAGTTCACTGAGGTATAATCAAGGTTGTTTATTTGAGACCGTTCTTCCATTTAATGTTGAAATTCATTGCTATAAACTTCCCTTTTAGTACTTCTTTTGCTGCATCCCATAAGTTACACTATGTTGTGTTTTAGTTTTTATTGGTCTCAAGATATTTTGTTTCCCTTTTCATTTCTTCTTTAAACCAATAGTTCTTCAAAACTGTAATTTCCATGTATTTGTTAATTTCTCTATTTTCCTTTTGTTATTCATTTATAATTGCATTCCATGTGGTTGCATAAGATGCTTGAAATGATTTCATTGTTCTTAAAGACTTGTGTTTTTTGTTTGTTTTTTGTTTCTGTTTAATTTTATTTTTTAATAATTTTATTTAGTTATTCTTCAAGTACATTTTTTTGTCTATTTCTCCCATCCCAGCCCCCCCCACCCCATGCTCCCCACCTCCCTCCCATTTCCACCCCCCTTAGTTCTCATCCCTGTGTCCTTCATATTTGTTCCTCCAAGTCCCTCCCCCTTTTTCCCCCCTTAAATTCCCTTCCCTCTCCCCTCTGGTCACTGTCCCCTCATCCTCTATTTCAGCGTAAGACTCGTTTTTTGACCTGGTGTGTGATCTATCCTAGAGACTGGTCCGTGTGAGAACATGGGCTCTGCTGCTGCTGGGTAACTTGTTCTGTATGTACCTGTTCAGATCATTTGATCTATAATATTGTTCAAGTCTGCTGTTTCCTTATTGATAGTCTATCTGATTGAAAACAATATATTGAAGTCTCCTTCTATCCTTGTATTGTTATCTATACCTGCCTTCAGATCTATCAATGTCTGCTGTATACATTTATATATGCATAATGGATGCATATATTTATAACTGTTATATCTTCCTGGTGAAGTAACACTTTTTAGCATATGCAATTATTTTCTTTGTCCTGTGACATTGTTATTTTAAAGTTTATTTTGTCTCAATAAGTAGCAATCCCTGCTCTCTCTTGGCTTCCATCCCTTCACTCTCAGCCTATGTGTATCCTGAAACCTAAAGTGAGTTCTTATAAACAGCAGTTGGTTAGATATTATTTTTTAACAAACTTACCTACACTATATTTTTTATTGTTGAATTTAATCCAATTATTTTCTTTCAGGACTTTGGATATATCACCTCAGTCTTTCTGGCCTACAAGGTTTCTGCCAAGAAATCTGCTAGGAGTCCTGTGGGGTTAACCCGTAGGTCGTAAACCATATGTCTTTTGCTGCTTTAAATTACTCTCTTTGCCTTTGCATTCTGACAACTTAGTTATAATTCCTCTCAGTGAAGACCTCTTTATGTTCTACCTATTTAGATCCTTTAGGCTTGATGGATCGGTATGTCCTTTTTTCTCCACAGATTTGGGATGTTGGTAGTCCTCACTTTTTATAATAACATTTCTACCCCTTTCTCTCTCCTCCTTTTTGGACTCTCAAAATGTGTGTGTGTGTGTGTGTGTGTGTGTGTGTGTGTGTGTGTGTGTGTGTTTTCATTTACTGTTATTCTATAAGTTCTATAGACTTTCTTCATTCTTTTTCATTCTCTGTCATTTTTGTTTCTCTGATGTGATAATTTCTAATGATTTGTCTTTGAGTTTGCTGATTTCCCCTCCTGCTTGACTGTGCCTACTGTACAAGTTCTCTGTTGACTGTTGGAGTTGTTGTTCAGTCTTTGTCTTCATCAGCTCTAGAACTGCTACTAGTTTTTTCTTATAGTTTCTCTTTCTTTATTGAATTTCTTATTTTGTTCACATCCCCTTTTTAACTTTATTTTAATTCTTTATCAGTGTTCTCTTGTAACTCCCTCAGCTTTTGAAGATGATTATTTTTAATTTGTCACTTATTCCACAGATCTGTATTTCTTTAGGACCAGTTATTACAGCTTTATTTAGTTCCTTTGGTGGAGTTGTGTTTCCCCAACTCTTTATGATGCTTGGGGCCATGTGTTTGTTCTACACATTTGAATAGTCATCTCTCTTAGTCTCTGTAGACTGGTGTTGGCATGAAAGCCCTTCACAAGTCAGACTGCCCAGAAATTCTGACAGAATGGTTGCTGGGGTTCACAGGTGGGCTCACTGACCAGGTCCATGCAGGCCTAATGCCAGGGTCTGTGTGTGGGTAGGTTTAATACAAGGGTCCATGAGTGGACGTCATGGAGTCAGGATGCATGGGAAGGCAGGGCTGGTGCCAGGGTCCATGGGTAGGAAGGTATCCTCCCAGGGAGTCACAGCCCAGCTGTTGCAATTCATGTGTTAATTTTCGAGAGTCCCCACCCTGTTCTATGTTCGTAGCTGCCCCAGGGAAATTTAGCCACACCAGTTCCCTCAGGGATCTGAGTGAGGCACAACAGACGCAGGCCTCTCAAGTAGCTTCCCAAAAGTCTGAAGGAGTTGGGTGTTCATTTTTCTCTCTACTCCATGGAAGAACTGTGGGCTGAAGGAAGCATCCTTGGTGCTGTGCTATTTTGGGTTGGGGTACAGGTGAGATTGGTAAAGTGAAAGTGTTCTTCTTAATATTTTTAATGTATTTTTTCTAATTTTAGTGCCCTGCTTGGGTGTGTAATCTGTCACCTAGCTTTCAGAACTCTCTCACGAAGGTATATTCATAGATGGTTTTAATTTTGTGTTCAATTTGTATAATAGACCTGTACAATTCAAACCTACATCATTGAAGGGTCAACTGTATACCCAAAATATTCATAACATGTATTCTAACAAATACTTATACATTAATGATTATAGAAGCACTATTGAGAATAGCCAAAAAGTATAAAGAAGCAATTCAAATGTCCATTAAACCGTGAATGGATAAACAATATGGAGCACATCCATACAATGGAATGTTATTCAGCCATAAAAGGGAAATAAAGTGCTGATACATGCTATAATTTGGGTGAACCCAGAAAACATTATGCTAAATAAAAGAAGCCAGATACAATAATATATATTGCATGATTTCATTCATATAAACTATACAGAATGCCTCCTACTCTTCTCTGCTCCTGAGCAAAGGGAGACAGAGAGGCAGTTCAATTAGTTTACCTGGAACACCATCCTAAAGCACTGTTACCCTCACTGTGCTTTGTAAAATAAGTGTCCATAGTACAAAAGTGAATTCTTTCAGTTAGCTGAAGTCTGAACAGACTGGATTTATCTGGTACATTCTATGAAAAACTTCCTTGGTGCCCAGGTCTTCGTTCCTTCATACTAAGGCACTAAAGGGGCTTGTTTTTAAATGTATTGCTCCACTCAGAGGCTGGATTAGTTGCCACTTCTACTTTAAGATTCTTCATAACTTTCCCTCCAAGTGCTTTGCTTATTTTGTTAATAGATGGGCACCACTTCATGTATGACCATCAGCATCCATTTGTAGTTCTGAAGCAGACTTGGCTCATGGACAGGTAAAGAGACAGAATACACCAAAATCACAACTGGTCTCTTTATCCCATAGATGCACAGGGTAAACAGACAATAAGACATTATGGCCCTGTAAGTGTTCTTGAAGATGAACTGTAAGTATCCTTACAGTAACTTCTCTGAAAACAAGTTTTCTGATCCTATGGAAAGGGATCAGAAAGGTGGTGTCTCTGCCACCCTTCCTTGCTACCCTATCAGTCTGCAGGTATGTTTGCAGCATGTTTTGTCTAGGGGAGGTGGTCTACAAGTATACAAACACTGTGCTGCCAGGGAGGGCCCCTCAGTGCAGTAATGCCTGCAGCTGCTTTCTGGTGAAGGGTGTTGGATAGTTCACTGGAAGATAGAATCCAGAAAAAGTGAGATTTTTCATTCTTAAGGTTCTTAACATTGTCTGCCCCAAGCTTCTGATTTACTCCGGGACTGGCACTGGGAGGGGCCATGCCTTTGGCTCAACAAGATTATCTTATCTATGTGACAGTGGCAGCTCTTATAAGATAAGCTCCTATGATACAAAGCCAAAGAAACTGGAACAAACTAGTGGATGGCTTTCCAATTAGGATCCTCTATGAGGTCTTTCAGAAAACAAAACAAAGTAGGCCATTCCACCTGCTGAGAATAACTCCAGGAAGATCTCACTGTCTCCTTCTTATAAAGCCAAAATTCACAGTAGTCATCAAGGCAGCTTCATAGAAAAATATATCGTTTAATTCTGTGCCTCTGTAAATGGCAGTCTTTGCATTTAAATGGTCTACTTCCTGAACCATCTCACAAGTGACCTTGATTAACTGGCAAATATACAAATATTTGTTGAAGCTGCTGCCCTCACATTATTAAAACAAACTCATCAAACTATCTGAAGAGCAGAATGTTAAATTCTCAACACAGCCAGAGTGCCTCTGGCACTGGGTCTCAGCCTTTAGGATTCTTACTGCATAGTGTGTCTATGCCACTTGCCTTTGTATGATGTTCCTTAGAACCTAAATCAATTTGAGTGGAGAGCATGACATCACTGGGTCTGTTGTTCAGTAATGGTTTGAGTCTCTGTCCACATGGTCAGATTAATTTTTCTCTTGGTGCTTGATTATGTGCTTGTTCCCTATGCTCTATGGGGGGCTTTGCTGAGACCAGCCTACTAGGCTTATTCTTAGAGCTAACAGACAGTGTTAAAGGTGAAATTGACTGATTCCTATGATCTCACATTGCAGCCTCCCTAATCTATTATAACCAAGGAGGTATCAACAAAGCAAACCTTGGAAATGTAGGTTGGCCTCTGCTTCTGGGAGAAGGAAGTTTCTAGGAAGTGCTTTGAGGGTATTGAACATGAAGGCATGGGTTCTGGAATATCTCAAGTGCACCTGAGGAATACTTATATCACACAGTGACAAAGAAAGTCAGTACCAGTAAAGCCCTGTCAACAATGATAGAATTTGGTAGTAAGAGTTGTCTATTATTCTAGTCTATACACACAGTGTATGGAGAGGAGAACACCTTGTACTATTTCTAAACATCTCTTTTGCTTACAGGTTTAGGGTCCATGTAAAGCAGATGGTGTGCTCACAAAATTTATAGCCACAGGCTTGACAGATAAACCCAAATAGCAGTAAGCCTGACAAATGTGACATAAGGCAAATTATAGGGACATTTTATGAGCAAAGCTGTGTATTGTGAAAAAAAGCATGACCCAAGAAATCTACTTGGAAGTTTCTCAGAGAAGCATCATCAGTATTGTGGTCTAATGACTTTCCTGAGTTTGTACAAAAGTTGGAAACTACAATACGTTGCACTCTGGTGATAGACCCTTTCCTCTGAGGGAACCATTCAAGCTGATGTCATTCCGCACAATGACACCATGATCTGCTTATATGTCAAGGAAATGCAGTGTTACCCACCATTAACTGAATTGGAATTTTCTTTCAATTTTCTTTAAAAACCTCATGACCATTTTCAGTTTTTGGTCAGGAACAATGGCATCAAGACTTTTAGTTTTAGTATTCTTCATATTTTTCTAAGATACAAGAAGAAAGATTCAAGGTTCTGTTATCTTTGGTTTCAGTGTAAAGCTAACATTTGAATCATTTGAGGAAAACAAAGTGCTACAGTGTGCAGATAGGGACCCTGGCTTCTCATTCTTCACAGTTTCTGTGCTGCTATCAGGGCACCAGGAGCTTAGGGGATCTGTTTCCATGTGCTCTGGTGGTGAGCGACACACCTGCGTGGCCTGCCACACAAACAGTGGGAGACACTGGAATGGGGGGGAATGAAGATGGTTGATAAGTTCTATTACTGGGAATGTAATAAGCACTCTTTCATCTCAGTGCTGCAGATATTGCAGCATCTAGAATGCGATTCTAGAATCACAGAATTATAGAATTCTGTAGTATTACGGAAAAATCCAGGCACCTCTGAAGGGCCTAGCTCTATAGAGACAGGAGCTAGACCCTTCACCTGGAGGTTTTGTCTCAGTATAAGCACCAGGGGCTTGAGACCTTGCACTTATCCTTAGGCTGCTATGAAATGTCTTATTCTCTTAGTAAAGTACTCCTTTGCCACTTTTTGGAGGGTCATGTGAAACAGTGTGTTCTAAGGAGGTTATAGGGACATTAAGGAATGTAAATTCCTTCCCAGAGAGGACAAAGACCTGTTCTAAAAGCAGGAGGTATATCCCTCAAAGTCTTTCAGTGTAGAGTTGAATCCCTTCTAAGGAATATTTTGTAAAAAAGTGTACCAAAACTTAGGGTTTTTGACAGTTTTTTTCATCACAAAACAGTAAGAAGGTCTGATTTTACCTCACATATATGTCAGGAGTTTGAAGAGAAATACATTAACCTAGAAAGTCATGAAAACTAACATTGGATAGTAAGGGATGGTATCAGGAAAGGTACTGGACACACCAGAATAAACATCAACTCCAGAGCATAAGTGTATCTTGGTAGAATGCAAAATAGAGGGAGGAGGGTCTTGGAGCATGACTGTAAAAGGGCTTTAATGCTGAACATTCATTCCTGTGCTTCAAAACAATCAGTAGCCCCTTTCTAGGTAGTTAATAGTTTTAATATAACATGGCTTCCATCAACCTTTTTTTCTCATTTTTTTTTACATCCTGCTTCTCGTTCCCCTCATCATTGCCCTGTTCTCATCACTAGAGCACCATTGTCCTTTAACTATCCCACCAGGCTTACTTTACTCCTCTCTCTTCCCACAGCCCTTACTGTAAAGTCCACACCCTTAGCAAAGGGGGAGGGGCCCCTAAGGTGCAGTCCTTCAAAAATGGACTATGTTACTTGTAAGGTGATTGCCTCCAACAGAACTATAACAGACGGCACAGTGGAATATTTCTGGAAACTGCACTCCTTGTCCAGTCAGTTGTCTCCATCAATAGATGGAAATTTATCATTTTCTGTGTAGTGGCTCAGTGGGTGCTGCAACCTTGTGTAGGGCCTTCAAGGAAAATTAGCATTGGAAACTTTGGTTTAACTTGATATGGTTTTTCAAATTAGGACCATTCAAACCCAGGGGGAAAAATAGAAGTTGTTAGAGTCCAAAAACTCCTCCTTATAAGATTTAGACCATATGGCACCCTGGGACTTGGTCACAACCTCTCCTGTTCTGTAACCCTACCACCATGTTTTAAAATCTGTCGCAAACAGAACAAGGGATCCCAGCATCAACCCAATGTGGCTCAGGTTGCAGAAAAAACTGTCTGTTTCTTGTTTCAGGAATATTCAACTCCTTCATCCTAATTTACATTGGGCTTAATCCATCACCAGTTTATTGAGAACTTAGATTTGGGTTTGTTTTTGTGGAATCAAAACTAAATATCTGAGCTTTGCACAGTGGCAGTATCGTAGCCAATGAGGTTTATCCGAGGCGCAATTATTGCTAATTGAAAACTAAATATCTGCGTAAAGGTCATCTACATCCAGTAGTGCATGATGAACAGCCTGATCTTTTTTTGTCTAAGATGCTATCACTTTCCCATATATTTCATGTCCATGTAATTCAAATACCTTAACAATCTCCCAGTCAAAAAGGTGCTATAACAGGCTATTTGTGAGACATAAGTCTTGCTGATAATACTGCTGAGTCCAAGTATGGTGCTCTACATTGAAGTGCTGCAAACTGGAAGACTATCTCCTTTGATTTTTAAATGAGTACAGAGCTACCAATGCTTTTATTCTTCGCAGGCACTTGATATACTGAACAAATGTACTTTACCATTACTGGCTCCAGCCTGTGGTATCATTGGACAGTGCTTTTGAATGAAAGTTTTCCGTTTTCATCCATGCTGTTACAAAGGGTAGGAGCTCCTTCTTTCTTTCTGTTGTATAGAATTCCATTGTGTATATGTACCATAATTTTTTGATCCATTCATTTACTGACGGGCACCTTCCAGCACTTGGCTACTGTAAATTGTGCTGCTATGAACATTGGGGTGCATAGGTTCTTTTGGATTGGTATTTTAGGGTTCTTAGGATATAATACTAGCAGTGGAATTGCTGGGTCAAAAGGCAGGTCCATTTTTAGTTTTTCAAGAAAATTCAATACTGTCTTCTATAGTGGTTGTACCAGTCTGCAATCCCACCAACAATGGATTAGCATCTCCATTTCTCCATGACCTCTCCAACACTTGTTGTTTGTTGCTTTGTTTATAATGGCCATTCTGACTGGTGTAAAGTGGTATCTCATTGTGGTTTTAATTTGCATCTCTCTGATAGCTAGTGATATTGAGCATCTTTTCATGTGTCTCTGGATCTTCTGTATGTCCTCCTCGGAGAAATGTTTGTTCAAGTCCTTTGCCCACTTTTTAATTTGGTTGCTTGTCTTCTTAGAGTGGAGTCATATAAGTTCTTTGTATATTTTGGAGATTAAACCCTTGTCTGAGGTATCATTGGCAAATATGTTTTCCCATATAGTTGGTTCTCTTTTTATTTTAATACTGTTTTCTTTAGCCATGCAAAAGCTTTTAATTTTGATGAGATCCCATTTGTTTATTCTTTCCTTTATGTCCCTTGCTTTAGGGTACATATCAGTAAAAATGTTGCTGTGTGAAATATCTGAGATTTTCTTGCTGATGTTCTCCTCTAGGACTTTAATGGTGTCACGACTTACATTTAAGTCTTTTATCCACCTTGAATTTATTTTGGTGTATGGTGTAAGTTGGTGCTTAACCTTTGTCTTTGATTCTTTGACTTGCTTTAGAGCCATGGCTTAGTTCTAAGAGAGGTTAAATGACTTAAAAGAAGACAGCTGCTGTGCCAGTTGGACCCCATGAAACCCCCCCTTACAAAAAGTAATATTTTATGATCTTTGGCTAACCTTTGGAAGCAGTAGAGTATGGTGCTTAAGAAGATAGTTAGGGTTGAAATTTTAGCTCTATGATTGGCAAGAGGTTACATAGTTTAAGTTAACCTTTGTGCCTCCATTTCTTCTTCCAAATGGAGGTAATAGTGCATAGTATTTAGACTTCTTAAGATTGAGATAATTCCTATGTCTTTAGTCTAGAATAAAATAGTCATCCTGTTGACTGGGTTCTAGAGTATTGAGTCTAGCAAGTGTTATATTTGGCAAATCAATAGATTCATATACTTTCTTGGTTTTATCCCCTCAAGGCTTAGGAAATTCCACATCACATAGCTTAAGAGAGGCAGTACACATTCAATGAAATGCGACTGTGGAAAGAGAAGGATTATACATAGTTCTGACTTATATTACCCGTTGGAGTACTTTCTGGTGGCAGATATGCAAGAGACCTAAGTAATGCTCAAATTCCTTTGTGACATGACATCAGGTAAAAACATTATCTTTGGCAGGGTGGTTGAGACCCAAGCTTTCCCTTGCTCCTGAGGAGCCCTTTAACTGAAATGGAAAGTAAAAAAAAAAAAAATTTCCACTTAACTAAGGCATTTCCCTGCCTTAGGCAAACATCAAGTAGCTACTAAAACCCCCCATCAGTCATGCTGAATTGTGAGACAAAAGCCTACATGTTCCCATGCTAAGATTTTAGAATTTCTTAATAGTTGTCTTTGATGGGATAAAGTAGACTCATTAACTTGGCTACAGATATCTAGCTTCCCCAGGAGAAGGTGCTATTACATGTGGAGAAGATTGTTACTGGAAAGTTGCTACTAGGCAAAGAGCCGAAGATGCCCTATTGAACAACAGGGGGAAAATAGCTATTTTTTCTATATAATATTTGACACACTTGGTATCTTGTTCTGTATAAAGATTATATAACAAACTAGTGAACCCAATATTCAAACCAATATTTCAAATATTTTTCATATCCCTATTTTTTCATTCCTACCCATGCCTCTGCTTCCATCCTCATATTCCACCTGGTAAGCATTCTCTGAATTACTTACTTTTTAAACAACTATCACATCTAGCTTTGTTTGTTTCTATACTTCTTAAATTGTCATAGCGTAGAGTGCCTGGGACTTGTTTATTTTCATTTGACATTGTTTAAGATTATGTGATTTTGCATATATCAATAGTTCATTCATGTTCACTGCTCTGTAACATGTCTCAAATGGTTTTTTTCTTCTGGCATTTGGTAAGTACCTTAGTTAGTTTTCTTATATTCATTAGAAACAGCAAAATTCTAAGTAGAGAAAAGACTGACTGCATTTAATTATAAAGGCAAAACAAATCCTGCTAAATTATTTTTCCCATCTGCTTGACATTTTCACACATATGCACACACACACACAAATCACTATTCACCTCTGCTAGGGCTGAGGATGTATTTCTCTTCTAAGGCACCCTAGTCTGAAGCTACTTGGTATGAACTGCTGAAGTACACCTTGGAAGCTCTATCTCTAATTTTGTATGCCTCCAGTTATCCTGGCAGCATTTAAAGACCTAACAGGATCTACGGCAAAGTTAATTACACTGTGAGTTGGGAACCTACCAAGTCAGAGTCTGATAGAAAAGTGTGAATAGCCTTGAAGGAACAGAAAGGAGGAAACCATAAAGTTCTATGTGGTATAGTTTATGCTGAGTACTACCTCAAAGCTCTATGTTAACTCAAAACATGCCAAATAAAAGTCTATTATAGTAATAGCCAAGCCAGTTTGCCTCAAGAAATGCTACTATATATGGTCTTGTACCTCTGCCTGGATTGCTGAGGTTCATCTTTGAGCTCTTGCCAGGTCACAACTCAGCCACTAGTCACTAGCCATGGTGGTAGCAGAGGAAATAGTATATTTAAAAAGTCAAGTCTGTTCACAGTGGAAGAAACTGATTAGGATGAAAAGAGAGGAACTGTATGCTAATTGAGCTATAAAATTTTGGGGACCTCTGTCCTTAAGATACCTCATAAATGTAAGCTGAAAAGATAAACCACAACTTTCAGGGTGTCAAAGGGTCTTCACATCATGACTGAACTTGGGACACCAATAATAGCAAAACTGAACCAGCTGTGTATACTCCCTTTATGGGGTTTAATTCAACTCCACATTATTGAGCAGATTCCAGGTACCAAGTTTTGCGCTAGGCTTTACAGACATTTCCTTTCTAGAATGTAGCAGATCTCTAATTCTTTAAGGGTTGCAATGACCAAAGGAAGAGAAGCTGAAACCCTGACCAGGTGATTTATCTGACAAGTAGTTGGTTTGTCTTGCTTCAGAGACCTTGACAATTACAACACAATGTTGCATATTCTGCAAGTATATGAATACATATAAATATTTAATTTTCTGGATACAAGGAAAAGGAGGTGACAACTACATTCTAAAAAGGGACTTTTTCAGCATATGAATACTAGACAAAACCTATGGACCTCCAATTAACTACCCTTTCTCATCATGAGAACAAATGAGGTACCTGTTTCCCAGACATGATACATTAAATATCTGGGACTCCAGAATTAATCTGAAAAGATAAGGGGAGAAGTCTGAAGCTTATCCCACACATCAGTGCCTTAAAGCCACATTGGCTCCTCATTCTGGATAGATCTTCTCCAGAGATTTCCTGAAGGTGGGTACAGTAGAGTGGAGAATGACTCGCTTCAAACCTCAGCAAGTTTTGCATCTCCTGCTCTGATAATTCCTTGATCTATCCCTGGTGGCCTGGGGTCAGTGGAATGTCATAGACCCCCTCTGTGAGCTAACAGAAAGAATGTATGGGGAAGAAAACAAGCTTCCCTTCTGTTCAGTCACTTGCTTGGAAAATTCCCTATAGATGACATATCACATGTAACTCAGATTCTGATGCAGCCATGCATGAGACCACTCAAGCAATACAGGCATCCCCATAGGACTTTGAATGTCAGTATGGGAGGGAAACTTAGTCTTTATCTCTCGAGCCACAAAACTCAGACAAGCAAAAAATCAAGTAGTTAGTCGTGGCAAAAGTAAGAGGGTTTTTCCTCAACTCTAAAAAGTCTGGAAATAATAGACTGAACAATAGCTGAAATCTGTCACATCAGCAATACCAGCTTCCTTCCCAGTTCTGGTTCTACCCGGCTCATTCTGAAGCAGGAGAGGTAGAATAACTCAGAGGGAATAACTCCCCTGCTCTGGCAGGGGACTTTCTTCTCATTGCTGCACAGGAAGCTGATGCCCCCAACAGTCCATGACACTTTATAATGACAAGTGCCCAGATTCCAAGTTTCCTGTCTTGTCTCAGGACAAGGAGACATTAAAATTGATCATAAATTAAACAATTCGGAGACACAGGATAAAACTTTAGCCTTTGATAAAGCTGCAGGTTGGTCAGAGGAAGATTCCTTTCAACTCAGCCAAGCTGCCTTCCTCAGACATCCATGCCAGCATTGTTACGTGGCCCCAGAGAACGCCCTAAAGCAGGGGTCAGTAGAGGTCACCAGTAACAGGCATTAAATTTTCTATCACAGCTGTGCTTAAATCTGGGCTGGGGAGGACATATGGCTCCATTCACCACAATATTCTGCTGTAATCCTGCAGAACAAATGTGGAAAAGGGGAATCTGGTTAAACATGTTTATTTGGAAATATCTGAGCTCTTAGAGGCAGCAGGGAATCATTAGAAATTCAAGATAACTTTCTAATGTGGTTTAGGCACATGTAGTTCTGGCTCATTCCATTTGTTTCTCTGCAGTGTGGCCACCATGTTCTGAAAATGGCCCAAACCCAAATGGTATGGATCCCTTTGGTAGGAAGGTGATGGTAAGAGAAACTCCTGTTGATGGTCACATATGGCATTTACTAGGTTGAAATATATTCCCTGTACGTCAACTTTGAGTTTTTGCTGTGAACAGATGTTGAATTTTATCAAATGCTTTTTCTGCATCTATTGAAATGATAATATTTTATCCCTTATTTTGTTAAATGTGCAACAGCACATTCTGCACATTTTGTTAATTTGCAAAAGCACATTAATTGTTTTGTGGCTGTTGAACCATTCCTGGTCTCTGGAATAAATTCTACTTCATCATACTATATGATGCCTTTAACATAATGCTGAATTCAGTTTGCTAATATTTGGTTGAGGATTTTTGCATCTATGTTCATCGGGGTTATTGGCCTGTAGTTTCTTTTCTGGTAGTGTCTTTGTCTGCCTAGGGTACCAAGGTGATGCTGGCTACATAAAAATTATTTTGGAAGTGTTCCTTCCTCTTCTATTTTTTGAAACAGTTTTAAAAGTATTGGTAGTAGTTCTTTCAGTGTTTAGTATAACGTACTAGTGAATCCACCTCATCCTGAACTTTTGATTGTCAGGAAATTTTTTTGGGATATTTTGAGCACCGTCTTTTTGTAAAATTTTTGTTCAAGTACAGTCGTCTCCATTTCCCCCCACCCCAGCTATCCCCACCCTGAATCCTACCCCTCTTTGGCTTTGTCCATGTGTCCTTTGTACATGCTCCTTGACAACCCTTCCCCCCCATTATTCCCTCCCCTCTGGTTACTGTCAGTTTGTTCTTAATTTCATGTCTCTGGTTATATTTTGCTTGTTTGTTTGTTTTGTTGATTAGGTTTCACTTAACATAATGCTCTCCAGTTCCATCCCAGCTGTCACAAAGGGTAGAAGCTCCTTCTTTCTTTCTGCTGTGTAATATTCCATCATGTAAATGTACCACAGTTTTTTGATCCACTCATTTACTGATGGGCACTTAGGTTGCTTCCAGCTCTTGATTATTGTAAATTGTGCTGCTATGAACATTAAGGTGCATAGTTTCTTTTGAATTGGTGTTTCAGGTAAAACTGCCTTTTGACCCAGCAATTCCACTGCTGGGACTGTACCCTAAGAGTCCTGAAATACCAATTCAAAAGAACCTATGTTAGGAAATTTTTTATTACTGATTAAATTTCTTTAATAGTAACTGGTCTGTTCAGATTTTCTATTTCTTCATGATTCAGTCTTGATAGGTGGTATGTTTTAGAAATGTATCCATTTTATTCTAGGGGTCCAATTTGTTGGTAATGTTCATGTTAATTTCTTATATTATCCTTTGCATTTGTTTGATATCTGTGTTAATGTCTCCTTTTTCATTTCTAATTTGATTTACTTGTCCTTTCTCTTTTTTATGATTAGTCTAGCTAAATATTCAACTATTTTGTTAATGTTTTAAAACATGATTCTTAATTTCATTTATCTTTCATATTGTCTTTTTAGACTCTATTTTTTATTATCTTTTTGGTATACTTTGTGTATATTTTGTTTCAAGATATTTTTTCTCTTTTGAACATTTTTGATACATAGTTTATTCACTAGCATGTTGTTTAATCTCCCCATATATATAAATTTTCTATATTTCTTCTTATAATTCACTTCTAGTTTCATACCATTATGAATGGAAAAGATGCTTGGTGTTATTTCAATCTTCTTCAATTTATTTAGGCTGGTTTTATGGCCTAATGTGGGATTTATCCTGGAGAATGTTTCATTTGTGCTTGAGATTTTGTATTCTCCTGCCTTTGGATACAATGTAAATGTCTATTAAGTTCATCTGGACTAACAAGTCATTTAAGGCCAATGTTTGCTTATTAATTTTGTCTAGATGATCTGATTAATGAAAGTGGGGTATTAAAGTCCTCACTGTTGTTATATCACTGTCTATTTCTCCCTTTATGTCTGTTAAAATTTGCTTTAATTATTTATGTGATCCTCTGTTGGCTGCATAAATATTTCAACTGTTATATCTTCTTGTTGGACTAACTCCTTAATAATTAAATCTTATTAACAGTCTTTGTCTTCAAGTCTATTATGTCTGATATACCTACAGCTACTCAAGCTTTCTTTTGGTATAAATTTGCTTGGGACACCTTCTTCCATACCTTCACTTTTAGTGTCTTTGCATCCTTAAAGCTGAAGTGAGTCCTTGTAGACAGTGTATAGTTGGGTCTTATTTTTCTTCATTCACCAACCACTGTGTTTGTATTTGGAGAATTTAGTCCACTTATATTTTATATAATTATTGACAGGTATGGACTTAACTATTGGTGTTTTCTTAATTATTTTGTGGCTGTTTCTTTGCAATTATTTTATGCCTTTCTGTCTTGTTCTCTTACTTGTGATTTGATGATTTTCTGTAGGGCAATAATTCAATTTCTCTTTTGTATATCTACAGTAGATTTTTATTTGTGGTTAACATGAACTTAAAATAGATAAAATATATTTATAACATGAAACTTAAAATAGATAAAATATATTTATAACAGTCTAAGTTGAACAACTACTTAAAGTCAAATGCACTCTGAAGTTGTACATTTTTGTTCTTCCCATGTTTTTTTTTTTTGCTGTCACAATGTAAATCTTTTTTATCTCGCATATCCTTTAACACATTTTTGTAGTTACTTTTACTCCTTTTGTCTTCAAACCTTCATACTAGATTTAAGCAATTAACCCACCACCACTACAACATTAGATTATTTTGAATTTTATATATTTACTTCACCTGTAAGATTTATACTTTCATACATTTTCCTGGTACTAATTTGTACCCTTTTGTTTCAACCTGAAGAAGCCCCTTTAACATTTCTTATAAATAAATGGTGATGAACTCTTTCCTACATATCTAAAGGGAATTATTGGCAGGTAGAGTGTTTTTGGTTAGCAGTTTTGAAGGGAGTTTTGCTTTTAAGATTCTGTCTTTGTCTTTAAGTTTTAGCTATTTTTTTTGCCTTATTTTATCTTCTACTTCATCTAGTCTGCTCTTGAACCCCTCTATAGAATTTTTCAGTTCAATTATTATATGTTTCATCTCATTTATTTCTATTTGGTACTTTTTTATATGGATTTCTATTTGGTACTTTTTTATATGGTCTATCTCTTTGTTGAAATTCTCATTGTATTTTTGCATTGTTCTCCTCTCCTTGGGAAGCATCTTTATGACCATATATTCAACCATTTATTGCATCAATTAGTATCACCATTTCATTAAGATCTTTTTTAAGACTTTCTTTGGAATATATTCCTCTACTTCTTCATTTCCTTGACTCTCTGCACTGTACAAAACAGCCATCTCCCCCCATCTTGAAGAACTGATCTTAGGTAGGAGATGAACCTTGTCATTCAACCCTGTCCTAGCTCTTAGTTCTCTTTCAATCCTCTGTGCTCTTCATAGCAGGTTATTAGTGGCTCCCAGTAGTTAAGTATGTGCCAACACCTGTCAGTATCCTGAAAGAGAAGCCCTCAGGCAGCACCTACATGCAGACTATTTGGAAGCCAAACTCTCAGGCAGTAGCTCGTAAGGTATAAAAATGTACCTCTTTTGTGGAAAGACTAGGATGTGGGCTTTTCTGTGTTCACCCTGAGCCCTTAGGGGATAACTAGTTAAGAACTGTTTCTTTATTTGCTAATGTTGTGTTGAGCATGTGAGCACAGCCCTACTGGCCACTAAAGCCACTTTATCAAGGAATGAGCCTCCAGAGTGGCAGCCCCAATGCCAGGATGTCAAACAGGTGCACAAGCTCCCTTTCTGAGACATGGTTACTTATGGTGGGCAGAGGGATAGTACAAAAAGGCATCTACTGGCCTTTCCAACCTGTGGAGAGGATTGTATTCAGCCCCTAAGTGTGTATTAAAGTAGAAACCTACAGATTTTAAGAAATGGGCTTCTTTCATGGAAAGACTGGACATTTCTATCTGTTGCCTCTGAACTGTACCTTGGTGGAATAGCTTATTTGTAATTTTTTCTCTTTGTAAAGTCCTGTGGAATCCATGAATATATGCCCTGCTGCACCAGAGCCAGGCTAACAAGGCACATCCCTAGGAAGCAGCCACAGAAACTGGCACGCCCAATGTGTACACAAGTTCCTTTTCAGGTGACACTGGTTATCTGGAGCAAGGCAGAGGGAGACCATAATGATGGCATCAAACAGCCTCCCCAGTCTATGGAAAGTACTGTAGTCAGCCCCTAGATGTGTATGAAATTAGAAGTGTGCTTCTCAGGCTGAAACTTTTTAGATAAGCAAATAGGTCTCTTTCATGAAATGGCTGGGCATGTCATTCTGCTATCTCTTATGTCACCATGGCCTTGAGGTTCTCATGAATATGAGCCCCAATAGCTTTCAGAACTAGGTATTTTGGGGCCCAACTGTAGGTGACTGTTTTAAGCATTGGGGTACCAAGTCTATGAGGCCCAAACCCTTCACTTCTCAGAGAGAAGCTGGGAGTTGAGTTCCCCATAACACCAAAGGTAGGTTTTATTGTGAAATTGTGTCTTAGCCTCTCCTATCTGTTTCATGAAGGGTTTTTTTCTTGTACAGAACTTGTTCAACTAGCTCATGGATATTTTTCAAGGTAAACTTTTCTGCCCGTAGCTATATATTTGGTGTGTCTATTGCAGGAGGTCAATTCAGGAATCTTTCCTGTGTCACCATCTTGAACTAGAACCTCAGGAATTATCAGATGTAATGTTGTCTCTGAACTATCAGATGTAATGTTGTCTCTGAACTAACAGCAGAATTGCTATTATATCTGTGATCTATTGACTTGTGTCTTTGGAATCTACCATAAACATAAGAGTCTGGAAAGCACTCTGTTAGATGTATCCCATTAGAAATTTTCCTTCTGCCCTCAGGTGCCTGGGACTCAGCACACATACAACTTATTCCCATTTATAACTGCATGAAAAATGTCATTTTCCTGCAGGATAAAATCCAGGACAAACAGGTTAATTGCTGGATATGGTGAAACATGTCTATGATGAGAGGGTGAAACTTTATCATGTGTATTAGCCCTTCCACATGAAAAACACGTTTACCCAAACAAATTATCTCTTTTTCAGGGTTGACCTTGATATTAAAGGTAGTCATAGAGGTGTGCCAGTGATTTTTTTTTGAAGAACTACATATTGAAGCTTTCAAGGTATATTAGACTGATTTTTAATGTAGTTAGAGCTACATGAAAATATTGTTTTAGGTATGATCTGCAGTGGAGTCAAGCTATATTTATTAACAAGGGAATAAATAAGACTGACTCTGCAATGGAATAAACTGGAAAAGCCAAGGAAGTGTTTATAAGGCATTCATTACCTAGAGAAGACCAGAGTGCATTAGTCATATCAAAACAGTTTTCAGACAATTTTCTTTCTGTGGTTTCCAGCTTAGAGCAAAACACATACCCCTATTTGGCTACAGAAATTAGGGCACAGCTCTGAGTCAAGATCCCAAAGAACTCTTCTGGCCTTGGAGCCAGTTCTGCTTCCCCAATAGACAATGGAGCTAATTCATGGCCTTGCTCCTGCTGAAGCACCTGGGAAACTGCTCGACCCAGCAGCACTGGAGCTCAGAGCCTGTCCAATGGCTCTACTCATCTGGCCAGAGAGTTTGATGGACAGGTCTGCCTGATTATCTCCCCAGACAAGAGTTAGCTCCTTATATGCTCTGGTTAGGTCCTCTTGTCAGGTGGGCTGAGGGTTCTGAAGTGCATTGGGAGGCAAATCACTTTCCAAGACAGGGACCCATATAGATGGCAAGGCCCTTGTTTGAGGATATTAGGCAGAACCGTACACCAAGTTCTTTGGTTTGACGCATACAAATTGACCAAAAGTGTAAGAAATACAAAAAGATATTTTAAGCATTATAAAATATGCTTTAAACTAAAAATAGTAAGGACAATGCCATCATAAATTGATGAAGGGGTCAATATATCAAGAACATAACTTTTGTAAATATTTATGCACCCAACACAGAGCAAATAAATATATAAAGCAAAAATAACATAGATAAAATGAAAAATAAATGGCAATATAATAATAGTTGGAGACTTTAATAATCCACTCTCAACAAAATATAGATCATCCAGACAGAGAATCACTAAGGAAACAGCAGATTTGAACAACACTATAGATCAAAAAGCCCTATACAGACAGACATATACAGAACTTTCCAACAAGAGCAGAATACACATTTTTCCAGTGCACATAAAACATTTTCAAGAATAAACCATACGTCAGGCCACATGAAAAGTCTTAGAAAATTCAAGAACACTGAAATCATAGCAAGTATCTTCTCTGACCCTAATAGTAAAAAACTAGAAGTAAATAACTGGATAAAATCCACAAAATAGAGAAAATTAAACAAAAGTTTTTTAATTTAATTTTTCTCTTAATCAGAGGATCAAAAAAGGGGAAATAAAATATCTTGAGACAAATGAAAATGGGAATACAACATTCCAAAACTTATGGGATCCAACAAAAGCAGCTGGAAGAGGGATGTTGATACCAATAAACACATTTAAAAAAATCTTAAGTAAACCTACCTCTACACTTCAAAGAACCAAAAGAATAACAAACTAATAGCAAAGTTAGCAGAAGAAAAGAAGTAATAGAGCAGAAATAAATGAAAGACCAAGAAAATTTAAAAACTAGACTTGGTTCTTCGAAAAGAAAACAAAGCTGACAAACCTTTAGTGAAACTAATCAAAGCAAAAATAGGACCCAAACCAAAATTATAAATAAAAGAGGAAATATAATACTATAGATAACAAGGAACCAGGCTATTAGGAACAACTATATGAGCACATATAAAAATAATCTAATTAAAAAACCATCCAAAGGAACTGAATAGACACTTTCCAAAGAAGATATAGTAATGTCCAACAGGTACATGAAAAGGTGCTCAGCATCACTAATTGTTAGGGAAATGTAAACGAAAACCACAGTGAACTATCACCTCATGCATGTTAGAAGAGCTACCAACCAAAAGACAAGAGATAATAAATTCCAGCAAGAATGGAGAAGAAAGGGAACCCTCATGCACTGTTGGTAGGACTATAAACTGGTATAGCCACTATGGAAACTAGTATGGGGGTTTCTCAAAGAATTAATAGAACTACCATGTGATCCAGCATCTACTTCCGGGTATATAGCTGAAGGGAATAAAATCACTAGGTCAAGAGTTAGCTCAACAGATAAGTGGATAAAGTAAATTTAGTGTTTATGTATATTGTGCGTGTATATGCATATATGTCTACATATGTGTACATAATGGATACTATTCAGCCATTAAAAAAGAAAATCCTGCCATTTGCAACAATATAATTACCTTGAGGTCATTATGCTAAGTGAAATAAGTCACAGAGATACTGAACCTGGCAGGTGAGATACCTGATCATGAAAGTGGTTTTCCCAGGGCAAGTCGTGTCCATTGCACTCTGAGTGTGCTGACCCCTGCAATTTTCCCAAATGTGGGAAACCTAACTGCATAATTTGTGGTGCTAGAGGACTGCGTTCACAATCTGTACTACAGAAAAAAAAAGAGAGAAAGACAAATACCATATGATCTCACTTATGTGTGGAACAATGACAAACTTCATTAAAAAAGATCAGATTTGTGGTTACCAGGGACAGGGTAGGAGAATGGGATGAAGGTGGTCAAAAGGAATAATATAGTTAAGTTCTAGGAATGTAACGTGCGGAGCACGATGACTGTAGTTAGCACTGCTGTAAAGGCTATTTGAAAGTTGCTGAGAAAGTACATACCAGAGTTCTTCACAAGGAGAAAAAAACATTTTTTAAACTATATGAGATGATGTTTGTTAACTTATTGTGGTAATCATATCCCAATATATGATATATGTAAGTAAAGTCATTATTCTGTACACCTTAAACTTACATAAACTATATCATTTTTCTCAACAAAACTAAAATAAAAATAAATAAGGTTTAAGTACTTACTGTGAAGAAATCAACACATGTACAATTTAATTATACAGGTTTATAATATGTAAAAATTTTTAAAGGTAATGTGGTCTATTTGAGAAACAAGTTTAGAGTTACCTTAAACTTTCTCTTCTCTCTACTCATAAGAGAATTATAATGATGTAAAACCACTTGGAAATTAATTGTATATTGAGGAGTTTTACGTATATGATAGATCTCTGAACTAATACATACTATACATCAAAGATCACCCAGGGAATGAAAATCGAATGGCATCCCGGTTAGTTAAAAAATGTAATCTCTTGGATAGCAACTCCACTGGGAAGGTTCTTTACCTGTGTAGCATGCTGAGCCTTACCTAAGAAAACTCTGTTCAAATTAGTTATTTATTAGAAGATTGGAAAACATGTGGTCCATCACCAACAATACCATCAACTGTTCTGGGTGTAGAATTCCAACTGTAGGTGATGAAGAAGTAGGTTTGTAAACCTAGAAAAAAGTAAAAGGATTAGAATACATTTTTTAAAAAATAGAGATGACATGAAAGGTGGACATTAAACTCTATTGCAAATGAATCAGGGGAAGGTCCCTAGCAGCTTGCTAGGATACAGCCAGTGTGTGAAGACAAGCTCACATGAAAGGCAACATCATCTTCCAATTGTCAGTTTCTCTATGTTCCTCACATTGTTTTTGTTGAGAATCTTACCTGTGGCCCAGTAGTAATTTTAGTTGGAACTTGGAACATGAATTTTAATTGCAAAAAAATGAAGATTAACAGTAGCCAGGAAGCCAGAACTAAGAAAAGGAGCAACACAGGACAGTCACAGGTTAAAGAAGCCTTGGTTTAATTTTATTGATACATCAGGTAATTTCTCAGGCAAGAAAGTCGTGAGCATTGTCAGTGGAACATATTGTCTTATTTGGGGGGGCATTGGAAAGTGATCCCAATGCCCCCCCCAAAAAATAATATCTGAAGGGGAGGGACAGGAAGTGTAAGGGAAGGATGGAGAGAGACAGGATGAAGAAGTGTAGCTGTGTGGACAAACAGAACTTAGTCTCCCTGGGAACTTCCAATTTTAAGGGCATTAGGAGTTCCTAGACAATCTTTATTTGAAGGACAAAAATCTTCTCATTCCAATCAACCATGGTATAAAGAAAATCCTATCAGCCACAAGTTAATTTATTGAGATTAAAAGTTGCTGAGTTCCTCCTACACATATAACAGCCTTTTAAGGCAAAGTGCATCCTGTTTGTATTTTTTTCTTTAGAAGAGGTTGAGTGGGTCTATATTTATTTATGTTTCTATTTTCTAATTGCTACCTGAACTTTTCACTGCATATACAAATACATTGGAAAAGAAGTAAATCCATATTTTGGCTTCATCTTTATGTATAAAATGATGAAGTATTTTTGCAAAATGGCAAGTCTGTAAATGGTTTAGATTAGAAAGTACATTTTCAGTTGTGTTGTTTGTCACAGAACAATGTGGTTTTTCAGGTGGCAACTTCAAACAGCTGTTACTTATAATTTAAAGGCAGCTGAGCATCCTCCCTAAAATGAACACAGTTCTCCCAACAAATGCTCATGATTCTTCCCCAAGTCCACTATATTCTTTGCCAAGGTGAAATCTTTGCTCTAATATCTACTTCTTCTTTTCAATTACAGTTAACATAGCCAAAGAAATCCAAAACACTAATTTGAAAACATATATGCACCCCTATGTTCATTGCAGCATTATTTACAAGCCAAATTATGGAAGCTACCCAAATGCCCATCAATAGACAATTAGATAAAGAACATGTGATACAAAAATATGATGGAATATTACTCAGCCATAAAAAGAATGAGATCTTACCATTTGAGATGACATGAAGGACCTAGACGATAGTACCTACTTCTTAATGGGTAGAAACTTTTACAAAATGAAGTATCTTGTAAAGTGGCATACAGACCACCACCAGACTATTGTTGCTTACTTCTGATCCCTACATTCTTGTCAGTCTTCACCTTGTCCATCCCTCAGTATGGCTCTCACTACCTATTCTACCTACCTACCATCCTCACCTGGGCAGTACTAAGGAGTTGCCACCTGTCCACAGTTACTCCTACTGTATGGGAAGGCTCTTTATAGCCTCCACTTTTCAAAGGTACCTTCTCAATTGCCCCTCTGAATATTGAAAGAATGGGGCATTTATACCCTGACTCCTATTTTCTACTGATAAGGGTGATCCTTTGTGGATTCAACTCCCCTTTTTTTTTCCTGGGCTGCTACTGTTTGAGCAGACTGACATTCCAGAGCTCCAAGAGAAAAACTAGGAGGTATGGTAGGCATTTGAATCAGGAAGTCATAATCGAGCCTGACAACTCCTCACCACAGTCACGACTGCTAGTATTAATAGGCAATGGGGATATTACCCACAGTTATAACAGCATCTGCTATAAAAATAAATAAGGTAGCTAATTATGTGCCCCCTTCTACTACTCAGGCTAAAGTAACGGTGATCAGTTGTTGAGGTATGTCATGTCCAGAGTTTTGTAGATTTCTCTTTCTCCAGCTCTCATGGAACAAAGGACAGTCTTAGCCAGCTGAAATACCTCCTTGCAGCAGCTCCCCAACCCACTCGCCTCAGGTATTTATGCTAGTGAGTCATGTATTACCTCAAGCTGTTCTGAGCAGACTTTAAAAAGCTATATAAAGGTTGACTTCCAGGATAGTAGACTGAGGACCTTGGTGAACTTTCCTACAAAACCCATGAAAATAACTAGGGGGAAAAGCCCTAAAATCAACCATTACAGTACTATAGAAATTCACCACCCCAGGGACACTAATCAACCTCAGTAAAATAGTGTGGGTTTTTTTTTTTTTACTTTAGGGTTATTCTCTTAACCCCTTTCCACCCACCTCGCTAGTACAGTAGCTGGAAAAGCCAAGAGCCTCATAGTTAATGGGGATGTCTGAAATTTTCTGCAGCTGCTTTAAAAGTACTGTACCCTGAGTATAGCCAATATTTTGTCCTACGTTGAAGCTCACTGGGCAATCTATATTCCCAGGGTATTGTGTCTATTTAATTTGACTGAGTTTACCTGGGGCAGGGGGGTGGTGGCAAGGGGGAGGTGCAGAGTGTCCAACCCTGGGGCATTACCAAAACAATAGTAACGTGCTGGAAATGTCACATCTGCTTGAGGCTGGGATTTAATTAAGGGACACAAAATTAGAACCCAGTCAAGAAGTTTAGAGGAAATTTTGGAAAACTGAGACATAATCCTTTAGTTCTGAGTGGTCATGGGGCTTCTCAGCCTCTACCCCATCCTTCACACTTTGAGGGTGATTGAAGTTTAAACATGTAAGAATAAACACACAACTTTTATAAGTAATGGTTTTTGGGGTCCCCCTCATTGATCCCCTTGTCCAATGGTGGAAGACATACAAGCAAGCCATTTTTAAAAATCTTCCAACCAGGTATTTGTTAATGATTAATTATACTGACCCAGGATGACCATTAGGAAGCCGGACTTAACATAGAAACAAGAACAACGACCACCACCAAGAGACAGTACAGGATTCAGTGATCCAGTACTGCATAAAACACAGAATCTGCAGAATTCACCCTGAAAGTCACCAAAAAAATAAGCAGCAATTACAATAATAAACTGTGGGTAAAGGGGGAGGGGTGATACCAAAGTTGTTATAATACTTACCTAAAATATTCATTTTTCAGCAAACATTGAGACAGACGAACTAAAGGGAATTATGCCTTATACACAGGGGAGAAAAAAGTAGCCAACAGGAAATGTTGCTAAAGAACCCAGATTTTGGACATAATAAACAAAGACTTTAAATTGGCTTTTTAAATATGTTCAAGAGTAAAATAAAGTCTAAAGAATTAAAGGAAAGTATGACAATGGTGTCTCACCAAGTAGAAGACATCAATTCAGGAAAAATTTTTTAATTTTAGAAAGGTATAGTATTAAAAAGGTATTTAATATTTTAAAAAGGTATAACTGAAATGAAAATTTAAGACATGCATACACACAGAAATGGAATATTATTTAGCCATAAAAACAAGAAAATTTTGCCATTTGCAAAAAAAATGGCTAAACCTTCAGAGCATTATAATGTGAATAAGTCACAAAGAGAAAGACAAATACTATATGATCCCACTTGTGTGTGGAATATAAAAACACAAACTCATACATACAGAGAGCAGATTACTGGCTGCCAGAGGCAAGGGGTGGGGGACAGGTAAAATTAGGGAAAGTAGTCAAAAGGTGCAAACTTCTCATTATAATATAAGTTGCGATGAAGTAATGAACAACATAGTTGCTACTGTTAATAATATTAATACTGTATTGTATATTAAAAACTGATAGACTAAATCTTAAATATTCTCATCACAAGAAAAAATTTATAACTACTCATGATGTTAGATGTTAACTAGATTTATTGAATCATTTGACAATTTATACAAATATAAAATCATTATTCTGTATACCTGAAACTAATGTTATATCAAATACATCTCAATTTTTTTTAAATTAAAGAGAAAAGATATAGGTAATCTAAATAGCCATAAAAATACCTATGCTAAAAAATTAGGTCCCAAGTTAACCAAATCTTTCATTTTAACATACAGAAGACCAATCTACATCAAAATGAGCAACAGGGAAATAATTTTTAAAAAGTGGAAATAAATGTATTAAATTTTTTTTGTTTTTGCTATTACAGTTGTCCCAATTTTCCCCCTCCACCCCCTCAGACAGTCCCCACACCCTTGTCCAGGACCACGGGTCATTCATTCATGTTCTTTAACTAATCTCTCTATTTTCTTTCAGCCAGTCTCACCTCCTGTTCCCTTCTTACATTTATCAATCTGTTCTAAGTTTCTGTGCCTCTGGTTCTATTTTGCTCATTAGTTTATTTTGCTCATTAGCTTTCACTTATAAGGAGATCATTTGGTATTTGTCTTTCACTGCCTGGCTCACTGCACTTAGCATAAGAGTCTCCAGTTCCATCCTTGCTGTCACAAAAGGTAGCAATGCCCTCTTTTTTTATTGTTATGTAGTATTCCATTGTGTAAATGTACCTCAGTTTGTTTCTTTTGTACCCATAGAGTGGAAATAAATGAAATAAGGAATAGAAAAATTGTAGAGATGCCAACGAAACCAAAAGATAGTACTTTGAAAAAAAAAACAACAAAACTGACATACTTTTACCTAGACTTAACTCAAGTAAAAGAGAGAAGACTCAACTTACTAGAATCAGAAATGAATGAGGGGATAGCACTACCAACTACCAACCTTACAGAATAAAGAATCATAAGAGAATTTTATAAGCAACTGTATGCCATCAAATTAGAAAAATTAAATGTACTAAAAAATAGATACTCTTAGTAGAACTGTAACAATTAAGAATGGTTAGTAATCAAAAAACTTCCCATTACAAAAAAGTCTAGAACCAGATAGTTCCACTGGTAAATTCTACCAAACATTAAACGAATTAATATCAGTCTCTCACAAACTCTTCTCCCCAAAAAATAGAACCATAGGAAGTACCCCCAATTCATTCTACAAGTCTCGTAATTACCCTGATACTAAAATCCAATTTTAAAAATCACAAGGAAAGCCCTGGCCAGGTGGTTGGAGCACCATCCTCCACACCAAAAGTCTGAGCACCAGACTTCCTGTCAGGGCACATACACAGGCTTCAGGTGTGATTCCCAGTCAGGGTGTGTATAGGCAGCAACTGGCAGGGCTCTGTCTCTCTCAACAACAAACAGATCCTTGGGTGACAATTAAAATAAACCACAAGGTAAGAAAACTACAAACCAACACCCCTTGTGAATAAAAACAAAACAAATCCTCAACGTATACTAGCAAACCAGATATAGAAATATATTTTATAGAAATATATTTTAAAAGATTACAAACCATGACCAAATGGTATTTATCCCATAAATGTGAGGTCCATTTAACATCTAAAAAAAGGAACTGCAATACATGACATCAATAGAATAAGGGGCAAAAACACTGAACAAACTAGGAGTAGAGGGAACTTCCTTAATTTAATAAAGGTCCCCTATGAAAAACTCACGCATAAAATTGCACTTAATGGCAAAAAATTGAGTGCTCCCAAAAATGAAGAACAAAAATAAGATGTCTACTCTTATTCCTTCTATTCGACATTGCATTAGAGGTTATAGCCAGGGCAATTCAGCAAGAAAAAGAAAGAAAATGCATCCAGTTTGGAAAGAAACATGTAAAACTATATTCATAGACAGCATTATCTTGTATAGAGAAAATCCTAAGAAATCCACTAAAAATGGTTATAATTTAAAAATTCAGCATACTTTCAGGATACAAGATCAAAAGGACCCAGCAATTCCAGTCCTACCATATATCCAAGAGAAATGAAATATATGTCCACAAAATCTTATACATAAGTGTTCATCACAGCATTATTCATAATAACTGAAGAGTAATGTGCATCCAATGAGGAACAATAAACAAATGTACTGTATTCCATACAATGGGATATTACATGAAAAATAAAAGAATGAGGGCTGATACATACAATATTATGGAAGAACCTGAAAAGCATTATGCTAAGTGACAATTCCAGTCACAAAGATTACATAATACATCATTACAACTACAGGAAATGTCTAGAATAGGAAAATCTATAGAGACAGTACCAGAGGTGTCCAACCTTTTGGCGTCTCTGAGCCACCCTGGTAGAAGTGTTGTTTTGGCCCACACATTAAATACATTGCAACACGTAATCATGAAAAAAATCTCACGATGTTTTAAGTAAATGTATGATTTTGTGTTGGGCCACATTCACAACCGTCCTGCACCACACGCAGCCCGAGGTTGGGCGCCCCTGGGGGTTAGGAGCTGACTGAGGGTGCCAGGAAACAGCAGTGAGGAATGACTGCTGATGGGTTCGGGGTTTTCATTTGCATTAAAAATAGCACCAACATTAGATCATTGTGGCAGTTGCACAACTATGTGGCAATATTAAAAACCATTGAAACGTATACTTTAAAATGGGGAATTTTAAGTGAATTATAACACAGTACTACTGTTATTTTTTAAAGTCAATATAATCTAAATCAGTGTTTATCAACCTTTGTTATCATTAAATTCCCTGAGGAATGATTTTTATTTTTCCTGATTGTGCCCTAGTAAAATTTTAATGTTCGTATAAGTATTTGTTTATGCATTTTGTGTATGTGTGTGGATATAGATGTGATATATATTCGTGTGTATATGGAGCTATTTATTCCAAAGATATCTGAACTAAGGTATTTGCTTAGAGGTGAAGTGGTCCTTTTCAATGGGATAATCATGCTTCTTAGTAATTTGGGAGAAAAGGGAGATTTAGAACACTAGAAACTCTTCTGAACCAAATCCGTACATACAAAATGTTAGCATTCTGACTATGCCTTTGTATGTTCTAATACCCATATAATATTTTCAGGACCTAAGGATTCTTTGGTTAGAATTAGTAACCTCATTTAGGTTCAACCATATTGTTATGAGCTGACATCAGTGTCTCTACTATTCCTCCCAATGATCCCACAGGCATCTCGACTTTAGTTGGATCAAGTCACTTTAAAATGAGGCATATTAATTGAGTGACTTGTGAATTCACACTAGATGTAGGTCTGCCCCCAAGTGCTTTCTGACCAAGAGGTAGTCCTCCAAGTGCCAATATCGCCCAAACTTTCCTTGAGAGGTGAACATAATGTGAGAGCATGGGCAGAGGGCAAGCATAGCCTGGCAAGCATACAATCTAAGCCTGGTCTGAAGTGAGGGTTTTACCTTATTTGTGTATGTGAAAAATAAAAAGTTGATGAAAGATAGGGGTCTTCTGATTTTGGCTCAAGAGATAGGACAGTTTACATACTAGCTGGTCTTCAGTTGGAAACTGCTTAAAAAATATCTGGAGTCAACAAAGAGACTTTCTCATGGGAAGGGTTACAAGGGCATTCAGATAGATGAGGCAGAAAAGCAAATTCAGGTATTATCGAGCCACCATGGTTTTGTTTAAAATGGATAAACATTTCTCCAGTTAATCCTGCCATTCTGGCTACTTTCACCTTTCCCTAACTATGGTGCTTACAAATTCTCTTGTGCTACAGATGTACATTCTGATGATAACTCAAGGTCACCATGTACTTCTTTTTCTTCCCAATCTTCTAATACCTGAAAAATGTCCCATAATTCAAGTTATTATCATTTATCTTGTGGTTGTACCTTCATCATTCATAAAAAACATATATCTGATCATGAGATAGTAAATTCTGAAAATAGTACAGTGAAGTATTTTTATAATAATATCTTAGCCACCAAGACATATATGTAAGAATTGCAGTCAGCCTAAACATGCAATGAGTATCATAGAATGTGACCTTGTGCTACCATCCCTGTTGTCTTAGTGTCAGGACCTCACTGATCCTCAAATATGTTACCAGACTGGCCCTATCTTCCCCTTCTTCATTCCCATCTGTGCTCTGATACCCCCCATATGTTTCACATGAGCTCTAATTGAAGGTCATTGCCCACGTTCTTCTTTCAAAGTATCAACATCCCTAACCAGTGCTATACTCCAGGTACCAGATCATGATTCTTGTTTCTCATTCACACTTCAGTTTATAGCTCTTCATGTCCTAGTAAGCTATAACAAGAAAAAAATTTATCAGCTTCAGTAAAGAAAAAACTATCACTTCAGTATATACTTATATGAAAGAGTGAGTCACTTTTGAATATTTCAAGGTAGCCCCCCTCACCCAACATGGTAAAAGAGTTTCTGTTTTAATACTTCCATATCCCACCAATGCTCTCCCTTTACCCAGGCCAAGTCTGAGAGAAAGACAGAGGGTACTGGCAGCCATCAGTGTTACCTATAAAGCATGAAGAAAGGCAGATGGGAATCAAATGACTAGAAGGTAAAGACTAGGGAAAGCACAAAAAATAAGATGCTGTGTTATTGTGGACCATGACAATGCTACAGCATTTTTAGTATGAGAAAGGATTTGGGGAGAGCTGCCAACTCAGATGGGGATCCTACAGTAAGGCCCTCAGTCAGAGCAAGGAGTCTCACATATGAAGTGATAGCCTTCTTTATGCCTATGAAAATATACAGATAGACATAGATGCTGTAGAAATTATAGATCTGCCCCCAGGGCCCCCGCATGTCTATGGAATGCAGTGACCACTGATAAGTCACTGTTCCTTCTTGGCCAGGGCCACGTGCCTTTAAGGGGTTTACATTGATATACATCCCAAGAATATCCCTATATAGTTCTTTGTGGGCACCCAGCCCTTGGTGGGCGGAGCAAATTCATCTAACTATGATTTACTGGCAACTATATGAAGCACACCTTTGGAGGTGAAGATGGGGTCATGTCAAAAATGATTGCCCTTCTCCTTGTATATACCACTGTCTGCTGGAACACAGCAAGCTCATCTAAGTTCTCATGGTGTAAATCCAAAGCCTTGGATGCACACTTATTTGTAGATGACTCTGAATTTTCAGAGATTTACTTTGAATGCATCCCAGGGTATACATATCTGCTTTGAATGCATCCCATTGTACACATATCTGCAACTAGCACTCTTTATATAAAATATTCTATCTTAATTGGACTTACCACAGGGTTAAGTCCTGATAGGCAAGTATGCTAGTATACCAGGATATGTAAATAGAGCTGGAGGCCAAAAACTATAAATGAGGAAGATTGACCAAGCACAGATGACCAGGCCTAGCTCCCAACACTACACCTGCTCCTTCCAGCTCACATGGATCTCAGGATTAATTCATTCTCAAAACATAGTACAAGCCGTAGCCATCCTGAATCTCCACAGTTAATCCCTTTACTGCTCTGCTCACTGACTGCAGCATAGTAGCCTCACTAGTTATAAACAACCTTTCTTTACTTTCCTACAATTAAGAACTTAGAGTTTATTCTTTATTTCCATGTCTCTGGTTATATTTTGCTCACGTGTGTTTTGTTGATTAGGTTCCACTTATGGGTCAAATCACTAGGTATTTGTCTTTCACTGCCTGGCTTATTTCACTTAATGCTCTTCAGTTCCATCCATGCTGTCACAAAGGGTAGGAGCTCCTTCTTTCTTTCTCATGCATCATATTCCACTGTGTCAATGTAGCATTGTTTTTTGATCCACTCATTTACTGATGGGCACTTAGGTTGCTTCCAGAACTTGGCTATTGTAAATTGTGCTGCTATGAACATTGGTGTTTCAGGATTCTTGGGTTATAATCCCAGCAGTGGAAAATGAATGAGCAAACAAAATATAACCAGAGACATGGAAATAAAGGATAAACTAACAGTAACCAGAGGGGAGTGGGGAGAAGGAGAAGAGTCAGCAAGACACAGGGTAGGGGAGGATTGAATGTGAGAGGTGGGAGTGGGTAGGTCAAGGATAAGTAATGGGGACAACTGTAATTGCTCAATAGTAAAAGAAAAGAACTTACAATGTAACCACAATGCCTAGAGGAGATATAAAGTATGTTTTCCAAATTCCCTTCTGCTGAGGAGGGTAGATCAATGTCCCAATAAATATTGACATAGTTAGTACTTTAGCAACTTAGGGATTACCCATTTTCTCTAGGATTGTATGTGGTAGCACATGGCACTATGAAAGAGAACCACATTACAACTAACAAAGCATAATAAGTCATATTTGTTTGATGAGCCGTTAAGTTATGCCATAAGTGAAGACCTCCATATTCTAAAAAAAATAGTTGGGTTTGAACTCAAGGTATTTTCTAAGGTATTGGTAATAGAGACCTAACTCAAAACCTGTCCTTTTCTGAAGTACTCACATCAGTCATTTTCTGCTTCTTATTTTTTAATATTCTGAATTCTTTTCTCCTGACTTACAGGTATTAAGTTGATATTGAACTGAATGCTGCATGGACCAGTTATTCCATATCATTATCTCCTTTTATTGACACAGGTGTTGTCAGCTGGCATCTCTAGTTCTTGTAAAAATACCTAATACTTCTTAATTATAAAGTCCTGTTTTGGTTTTATTTCTTCCACTGAAAAACTAGGTGACCTGTGTAGCTCTGGACCTCTGAGTTTCCTCCTGTTATTTCCTAGTATTGTACATTATCTAAATATATAATAATCTCCCAATTTGAAGCCATGTTAGAATTTATTAATTACATATTGGAACATGGTGAATGCCCTAAAAATGCCATGATTAATGACTTGTATTCATTTTTCCCCACATGATCTAAATAACCCTCTTTAACTCCCTATTTCCAGACATTGCTATAAGCTCCCTAGAAACTGTGAAGATTTGAAGCTCCTAAAACTGGTAGGTCAAAGGTGAGGCCATACCAACAGAACCCCACTTCTCTGTTGCAGTCACTGTTCTCAGATTATTCCAACTGTATAATGAAGGCAAAGATTCAAAGGTTGGAGAGCTCCCTCCTAAGAATAAATGGGCATATTATTTATCTCCTGACAGCTGATAATTAAAAAGGTGACAAAGAAAAATCTTACTAGGTTAGCTCCTAACTTTGTGTGTGACCAAGAACA
This sequence comes from Artibeus jamaicensis, assembly GCF_021234435.1. Classification (NCBI taxonomy): domain Eukaryota; kingdom Metazoa; phylum Chordata; class Mammalia; order Chiroptera; family Phyllostomidae; genus Artibeus; species Artibeus jamaicensis. The sequence continues at coordinate 24,534,632 of NW_026521883.1, forward strand.
TGACAGATTTAATTATGAGAAAGTCTTCAGGTAATACACATCATTGTGTCATACCCTTGGAATAATTACAAAAAGCAAGTTAGTTATATTCATACTGTATTCTACAATATATCTGTTTAATTATGAGATACAATAAAAATATAACCAAAGTGAGTTTGAAAATTGTAACACATAAATTATATGTTATAAATACATTTGTATCAGGATCTCCCATTTCAAATAAATGTTTCCTTTAAATGTACATGTTTTATAATATGGGTTCATGATGTCATGAATCATGCTATATCATTTTATCACCTATGTATTTTTATAATTAATATTGCCACCATTGAGTTTTTATTTGTATGCCAGGAGTCTCTTTTCCCACACTTTTATTTTTAATTTGTACCACTTTGGTTTAAGAATTTCTTCTAGGAAGTATATAACTTTTTTTTCCTCAGGTCAGCCTGACAGTCTATCTTTTAAAAAGTCCAGTAAATTTTTTAAATGGGCAGAGGACCTAAAAACTAGACATTTCTTCCAAGAGGACATATAGATGGCCAACAGACATATGAAAAGATGCTCAACATCACTGATCATCAGAAAAATGCAAGTTGAAACCACAATGAGGTACCACCTCACACATGTCTGATGGCTGGCTATCATCACCAAATCCACAAACAGGTGTCCGTGATGATGTGCCCGGAGCCCTAGTGCACCGCTAGTGGGACTGTAACTTGGTGCAGTGACTAAGGAAAACACTATTTAGTTTTCTCAAAAAATTAAAAATAGAACTACCAAACGACCCAGCAATTCCACTTATGGGCATATTTCTGAGGAAACCCAAAACACCAATTCAAAAAAAGTATATGCCCCCCTATATTCACTGCAGCATTATTTACAATAGCCAAAATATCGAAGCAATCCAAGTGTTCATCAATACACAAAAGAACAAAGAAGAGGTAGTACATAAAAGGATAAAGAAACAGTGGTATATACAATGGAATATTAGTGAGCCATAAAAAAGAATGAAATCTTACCATTTGCAACTACATTGATGGACCTAGAGTTTATTATGCTCAGTGAACTGAGTCGAGCAGAAAAAAAGTATCACATAATTTCACTATGTGAGGAATCTAAAAAAATAATAAGCAAACAAAACAGAAACAAACTAAAAGATACAGAGAACAAATTAATGGCTGCTGGGTGGGGAATGGGTGAAAAAAGTGAAGAGAGAAGAACAAATTCACATTTATAAAAAGTCATGGGGATGTAGAGTACAGCATAGGGAACATAGTCAATAATATTGTAATAACTGTGTGTGGTGTCAGTTGGGTTCTAGATTTATCGGGGTTCTAGACTTAACACTGTGCACATTATATAAATATCTAATCACAGTTGTATGTATGAAATAAATATAATACTTTATATCAACTGTAATCAAAAATATTATTTTTAAAAGTCCTGTAAACTTAGTATAATAAATTCTTTATTCACTGTTTTTCAATTTGATCAACTTGCTATTCATTATAAACTTACCCAGTCCATAAAAGCTCACCATTCTTGTCTTCAGCCTCACAATCAAACTTCTGTGAAAATAAGAGTAACCTAGTAGAGGAAATGGTTGTTACCCCAGTCACAACAAGACAAGATCCGCAGAATACTTTCAATTCTTTCACCACCTTTGTTTTTTATTGCCTTTTCCCCTGAGACTTTTATATACTTTTACTTTACCTTTTCATTGTAGGCATCTTCCTCCCACCCTCTGTGACAATGTCTCAATTTTGCTGAGACAGTTCAGTAATTTTAATGATAGCTTATAGGCGTTATCCTAAGAGTTTGTCCTCATTTGGCATCCATGTTATGCACCACCGGATAGCCTGATGTCCACTCAGATTTATTCCTTTTTCAAGGTTTATTATTAGTCATTGTTTCCTTCCTCCATGTCCCTCCATGTTGGTCTCCCTTTCTGCTCAGTCACTTGAAGATTTTTCTCTAATACTTTCATCAGACGTGGTAAATGTGTGAGATCAGTAAATGTTCCCTAATTCTGAGACTGTATCTTCCTTTTTCCTGAGATAAGAGGACAACAAGCCAAGGGTCCCATATGGAACAAAAATAATCTGCTGTCAGTGTGGAAGCTAGGGGAAAGTGATATTGCATATACAGTGTTGCTATCTTTCTTACCCTTTTGTTTGTTACTTGCTTTTTCTCTTACAATTTTCAAGAGGCTCTGACCTCCTGCAGTGGAAGAGTGGACCCAGCCAAAAACAGACTGAGGATCTGACAGTGAGGGTTACTGAGCTTCAAAGATGATTGAACTCTCAGCAAAGGCAGATCTGGTATGTTAAGGTTACAGCCCCGGTTAGGAAAAACCTAGAGTGGGATAGGCATATCTGGGTGGATGTCCCCTGTATATTATGGTTCTTTGGACTTCCTTAAACCTTCAGAGCTCACAGAGCTAGTCCCACCCACCTCCACTCTGTGGGAAGGCACTACACAGTCTTCTCCTATACAAGGTGGCAGCAGCTCCCATCAGAAACTTCCCAGGTGCTTAGTGAGGGTAATCCCATTGAAGCATGGCTATGGACATCTGGATGTGTAGAAGAGACATAGAGTATAACTATAAGAACAATGTAAATACTCAGCATGTGCCAGCCAGGAAAGTATCTGTAGGACTATATTTTGAGATTCTTGATCAAGAGGACTGGAATATAAGACCATAGAAGCAATAATTTATTGACTTTGGTACATAAGATTTAACACCCTTCCTCCCCTCACAGAAGATAGGGAAAACGCACTGCTCAGGAGGCATTTAGAAGCCTAGAGAAAATCATAACCCATGCTGAGCAAAGTTAAAATGCCTGAGTTTCTGTGGTAGATTATGGGGTGCCTCATTATATTACAGTAAGGATGAATCCTGAAAATGACTATATTATTGCAAACTCAGCCAAGTAGAAACCATAATTGCAGCTGCTGTGCTAGAGGTAGTATCTTTGAGAGAGCAGATTAATGAGTAAATTATATACAGCCATTGATTAGGCCAAGGTATTTTTTCTTCCATCTAAATCAGGAAAGAATATTAAGAATAGCCCTGGGAAAAACTTCATTCAAATGGATTGGACAAGAAAATGCATCTATAAACTATGATAACTCTTCCTTGCTGTCATAATCTAGTCATAAGAGATCTGGACCACGTGAACATGTACAGAACAGCACATTGATCCATGACAGCCATGAAAACATGCTGATGAGGCAGGATGTGGAAGTTTGCTGGTATCCTGACGGCTTTGATAAGAACTACGCTCTCCTGAAGGGAAGAAAGTAACCATCCCAAGATTCAGAAATCTGTTGTTTTAATCAAACTTTTAGAGATCTAATGACTGGAAATGTGCCTGGACATTTCCAACATAAACTACAAATTGCTGCATCTTGCAGACCTTGCCACTAAGAAGGAAGTCCAATGCTTGTTCAGCCTCTTTGGGTTCTGGGGACAGGAAACCCCTCGCCTGGGATACTAGTCTGGCCTATAAGTGAAGGGACTCAAAAGACTGCCAATGTGAAGTGGGGCCTAGAGCAGAAAGGTGCTTGTTGACAGGTCCAAACTATAATGCAGGCAGCCTTAGCTCTTCAGTCTGATGATTCAGCAGACGTTCTTGTGTCAATGGTCAGAGTGCTTTGTTGTAGAGTTTATGAAAAGGCCTGGGGTTCTGAAGCAAGGACATGTCATCTGCAACAGAGAATGATATGCCTCTGCAAAACAGTTCCTGGCAGTGTTACCAGGGCTTGTAGAGGTGGAACACTTGACTTGGACCACCAACTGACCATTTGTCTCTGCTGTTATAAGCAGATTATAGCTGGCCTGCTAAGTCAGCTCATCCAACCTTATAGGACAGGAATGATACATTTGGAATTGAGCCCAGCAGGAAGGGTGCTGGTACAGCTGACTTGTGCCCTCCACTCCAGGCCCACACCAAGTGTTGGTGAGGGTATGGAGCAACTTTCACTCTCATACACACCCAGGGAAGGTAAAATTGTACAATCACACTGGTAAACTGTTTGGCAGTTTTCTTTAAAGCTAAATATGTATTTACTATACAATCTAGTCATTCCATACCCAGGTATTCATCCAAGATACATGAAAGCATATGTCCAGACAAAATCTTGTATACAAACATTCATATTAGCTGTACTTGTAGTAGCCAAAATCGGAAAACAACCCAAATATCCATCAACAGATACATGGATAAGCAAATTATGGTATATCCATACAGTGAATACTACTTAGCAATATAAAAGAACTATGATTCAATAATATGGATGAATCTCAATGTAATTATGCTGACTGATAGAACTGATTTTAAAAGAAGAGCACAAAATATATAATTCCATTCTAGAAAATGAAAACTAATATATAGTAACAGAGTAAAGCAGGAGGAATTAGGAGCTACAAAGAAGCACAAGGAAACTTTTGGCAATAATGCATATGTTCATTATTTACATTGTTGTAATAGTTTAACAGGTATGTACATATGTTAAAACTTATTGTCTATATTAAATACATAGTCAATATGTCAACTATATCTCAATAAGGCTATGAGATTTCTTTTTAACATAACAGGAGTCCTGTAACAAACCAGGAAAAGATTTTTCTGAGCTGCAGTAATGCCACACTGACCAAGTTTGAGATTGATGACCATGCCCAGGTGCCATTCTTATGAGGCCCAAAAACTAAATGAATAACCAAGAATCAAGTAAAGAAAATAAGGCTGCCCCTTTCACTCTGTCACACCATGCTAGACTACGTCAAAAAGCCTCCTGTAGTTCTTTACAAATCACTCCTTGGCCTCCTAGTGAGAATGCATAGAAGCTGAGGAATCAAGGGAACAAGTTATGGTCCAGCTGGTTCCCCTAACACAGGCAGCCTGGGGTTATTTCTACCGCCAGGCCCCTGGGAAGATAATCAAGCACTGGTGCCTAGACTGTTCCCAGAACATGACTGGCCCACTGTGTTAAGGACACAAAGTCCACACCTCAGTGTAGCCACACTGGATTTTCTTTAGCAAGTTAGAAAATATAATAGAGTGGCAAGGTATGTGTAGGAGATAGCAGATGCCAAATCTTCTGTGGGGAGGAAAGTTTCAAATCTCTTGAGATGAATGTTCTAGCCTTGGTCATTTTCTAATGTACCCCCTTATAACCAGGGAAGGTATGTAATGACATGATATACTTAATACCTGGAGGGCATTCAAAGTAATGAAAATTGATGCCAGTCAAAGCAATCCTGTAAACTGATACTGTGGTACAGGATCCTGAGGTAGCGTCTCATTGAGAAATACATACTAGAAACTTGTTTACATCAGTTTTAGGTAACTGGGCATTGACCAGTGAACTATTTGGCCAATGGGAGTTATTTCCTGTGCTCACTGAATAATAATTGGACCTTGATATTCACAAGCCAAGGGCTGAGAAGAGAGAATCACTGGCTTAGCACTCTTCCTAACAAATGGTAACTCCTAGGTATTTTATATATCCATCATCTTCCAATTTTGGTATCTCTATTTTTAAGTGAGGAAACCAAAACTTGCTTCTCCCAATTAACATGGAGATATTTTGGGGAATGTTGCAGAGACCAAGACCAATACCAAGGCCTACTTTGACTCCAAGGCCTATAAGATAATTGCTATGCTAAGCTGCTCACTGTTGGAGGAAAAACTACCTTCTTAGCCATGTCTAAGAAGTTAATTCACTGTATAATATTGTAGAAACCAGTCTCCAAAAAACGCTGAACTATATGAAGAATACAGCTTAATGTTCAGAGGTCCCAATGAGGTAGTAAGTTCAGTGAAAATTCAACTTCTTAAAAAACTTGGACCCCTTGACACTAACCCTGCAGGCAGGATGAGAGGGAGTAGAGGCAAATCTCTGACTGGTCCTTACCTTATAACAACAATAACAACAAATTCATGGATTTCTGACTTTTCTAATCCAATTAAATGGGAGAATCTGTCATAGGGCATGGTTCACTTGGAATTAAACCATGTTTCAATTCCAATGTTCACCCAGATGGAATTGAATGAACAAGACTATTAGCATAAGGCCAACAGTCCAGTTTGACCCTCTATATTCTGCCCATCTACTATTCCAAAGACTATTTAACATAAGTGACCCATCTGTAAAGTAATAAGCTCTATGGCCACCTAGAGAGACCCGCTGCCCATAACAATAGATGCCATCAGTGCTGCGCAAAAAGTGTGTTTGCAAACTACAAGGCCTAGGAATGTAGATTTCTCGAATCTATCATATTCTGATTCTGCAAGAGTCCAGAAATAATTCTGATGGCATTTTCTGAAGCAAGGTAAACTCACCTCATGATATGTTCCTTTCCTAATGCCATGGGACAAGGAACTCTTACCTCAGCTCAGATGCATTGATTGGGGTTCTTCATTGGGGATGTAAGTTTTGACACATGGATTTTTTTTCAGCTTAGCTAAGTTGCCTGCTTAGGCATCCACCAAGTTCACCTCAAGGGCCTGATCATTCTCTGCTGGAACTGGATAGACAAGCTGCTGCAAGCCATGTGTCAGAGCCACTGAAATCCAGAACAGAGCACCATGGGGGAAAGAATATTGAAAGGATTTATAGATGACAGAATATTCCTGCCTGATTCTTAACTACCCACTTCTTAGATACATGACAGATAAATGATCAGTGAGCAGATATTATCTGGATGAAATATAGATATGGCAGAAAGAACAGATGTTCAGGAAGATACTATAACAAGGGAACAGAAGTAATACACAAACAGACATACTTCAATCTACAACAATATAAAAATTAACAGCCAGGAAGAAAGACTTCCTTTCTTCTTTTGCCAACACACCAGAAAGTACCGTACAAGGGCTTTTGCCTAAAGGGAAAAGAGGGGTAAGTTTATAGAAAGGTTTATTACTTCTTTGGAAGAATGAACTGAGCCTTATTCCCAAGAGGAAAGAATTAAAGACCAAAGAACAGGGGGAGAGAGAAGGCCCTTGACCCTGAATAGAAGTGTATACATTATGTAGATGAGAGATGTCAGAGAGATGAGCAGTTTGAGGGCAGAAGATTTCAGTAAGTTTTTCTGTGGACCAAAGCTTTTCATTTAAGGTCATTCAAGAGGAGAGTAATTATAAAGGATGAAATTCCTTTTCATTAGTTTTGAATCTAAAATTGTGCCTCTGCTGCAGTTCATTGTCTTAAATTTGAGCCATGTTACTCTGCTACTTAAGATGGGTTCCCTTCATCTGCAATTTGAGAGAGCATCTCAAGAAATGCCTTCAGTGTCCACTCTATTCCTCATTGCTTCTAATGAGTTTTAAAATGTATACCTTTGCTGAAGACTTCTCTTGTAAAGGTAGCCATTTTTATACCATCTTTCTTCTCTTATGGTCCCATAAAGTTCCTATTTTCTCAAAAGCCTAATCCAGAATGAAGAGAATCATAAGAAATGTTTAAAGTTGCACTAAGTGTATGCCATCTATGTTCTATGCTAAGAGGCATTACATAGTCCCTGACTTAATGTTTTTAGTGCCAACCAGGAAAAATAAATTACTAGTTACAAAAATGAGATATATGAGTGGTATTAAAGAACTTTCAGCATGCTGTGGGAGCACACAGAGGAGATTCAATCCAGAGAGTCACTGTTCACCTCCCTTGGAAGGCCTTCATTAAGTTGAGACTCCCCAAATGAGTGAGTTTAGGTGCTTTGTTGTCAAGTTAGTACATTTCAAAAATATTCAATATTTAATAAGTTAGGAAATAAACAGGCTATAAAGATAGGTTGATTTTTCCCCGCTATAGTCTATCATTAGTAACCTAAATATCTTAGCTCTGTGGGTTTCATAATCAGTTCTAATCTGTAGAGAAGACCCAAGATAGCAGAAGAGTAAGCAGAAGATACACTAACCACCTCCTAGGACCAATTTGGAATTACAACTGAATTGTAGAGAAATCATTCTGAATAACAACCCGAACACTAGTAAAGCAGAAAAGAAGCCTTATAACCAAGGACATATGAAGGAAACAACTTCACCATAATGTGACTGGTAGGGAGTGCAAAGGAGGCATGAGAGAGCTGGTTGGGCTCCCATGGGCAGCATTTAAAGTTCCAGAGGAATATTTCAGTGGCCAAGAGGTTCCCTCTGAAAAATGTGGAGTCTAAACTCCAAGCTGGACTCTCCAGCATACAGCACCAGAGCTGAAAAATGAACCCAGATAACATCCAGCTACAAAAAGGAGCAGAGTTTCTGTGCCAGGGAGAGATGGCTAGAGACACAGAAAGCCTCTTAAAGGACCAATGCACAAAGTTTTGTTTGCAGACACTTACCCTGGGCTCCAGCAGATGGAGGGCAGAGTAGACTAGATGCATGAGGAAAGTTGGGGGCTGGTGGCTCTGGGGAGAGAACTGAAGGAACAGCTGCCAGGATCCCTGTGCAAAGTTATTCACCATACTGCAGAGGCTATCTTTTTCTAAGCAATCGATTTTTTTTTAATTTTTTTTTTTTTTATCTTTAGAGGGGAAGGGAAGGAGAGAGGGAGAGAAACATCAATGTATGGTTGCCTTTTTGTGCATCCCCTGCTGGGAACTGGCCTGCAGGGAACCGGCCTGCAACCCAGGCATGTGCCCTGACTGGGAATCGAACCGCGCTCATGTGGTTCGCAGGCCCGCGCTCAATCCACTGAGCTATGCCAGCCAGGGCCAGAGGCTATCTTTTTCAAGCAAAGCACTCCCTCCAAGTGGCTTTAGCCAGAGGGGAAGCAATAGCCCCACCCACAGGAATTACTCTTTCCACTGTTAGCTACTGAGTACAGCTCCAGGCTATATCACTAATTAAGTTTAACAACTAAGGTGCATCTCTGGGAGCTCTGAGAGTTTAGCTTAACATCCCCCAGGACTACTGCTGGCAAAATCCAGCCTTGGTGTGTAACCTGGTTCTTTCTGCACACAGACAAGTCCAGCAGAGAAAGTCACATTCTGTGGGTCACTGATAGCTCTGAACACCTTGACTGGGGCCAGTCAAAAGCAACATCTGAAAAAGGTCTGTACCAGAGTCATTGTAGATCTACCTACTACATAGAAACAAATACAAAGGAGCAGCCAAAATGGGAAGACAAAGAAACAGACCCCAAGTGAAAAAACAAGAGAATTCTCCAGAAGGAGAACTAGATGAAATGGAGGCAAGCAATTTATCAGATAGAGTTTAGAGTAATGATTTTAAGGATACTTCACAGCATGAAAAAAAAGACATAGAAACCATAAAAAAGGACCAGTCAGAAATAAAGAATGCAATATCTGAAAAATATACTGGAAAGAATAAATAGTAGGTTAGATGAGGCAGAGGATCAAATCAGTGATTTGGAAGGTCAGGTAGAAAAAATTACTAAGAAAGCAGCAAACCCCCCCAAAAAAAGATATAAAAAATGAGGAGAGCTTAAGAAACATTTTGAACAATATGAAAAATAATGACATCCTCATCATGGGAATACCAAAAGGAGAAGAGAGTGAACAAGGGATTGAGAAACTATTTGAAGAAATAATGACTGAAAACTTCCCTAATCTGGTGAAGGGTAAAGATACACAAATCCAGAAAGTGCAGAGTCCCAAACAAGTTGGATCCAAAGAGGCCTACACTGAGACACATCATAACTAAAATGGCAAAGCTTAAGAACAAGGAGAAAATCCTAAAAGCCACTAGAGAAAAGCAGGTAGTTATATACAAGGGAGCACCAATTAGACTGTCATCTGATTACTTATCAGAAACATTTCAGGCCAGAAGGGAGTGGCATGAAATATTCAAGGTGATGAAAAGCAAGGACCAAGGCTACTCTACCCAGCAAGTCTATCATTTAAAGTCAAAGGAGAAATAAGGAGCTTCCCAGACAAGAAAAAGCTAAGGAGTTTGTTAACACCAAACTAGTACTGCAACATATGTTAGAGGGCTTGCTTTATGAAGAAGAAGAAAGAGAGAAAAAAAGACAGAGGAAAACAGTCTAACAATCAAATGGCATTAAATACACAACAATAATCACCTTAAATATAAATGTATTAAATGCTCCAACCAAAACACATACGGTAGCTGACTGGATAAAATAACAAGACCCATATATATGCTGCTTCCAATAGTTCCACCTCAGATTGAAGGCTACACAGAGACTAAAAGTAAAGGGATTTTAAAAAAATATTCCATCCCAATGAAAAGGGGAAAAAAAGCTGAGGTAGCAATATTTATTCTGACAAAATAGACTTTAAAACAAAGTTACAGTAACAAACAAAGAAAGATACTACATAATCATAAAAGGAACAATCCAACAAGAGAATATACCCCTAGTAAACATTTATGCATCCAAAATAGGATATATAGAAGTATCTAAATATGTAAGGCAAACCTTGATGTACATTAAGGCAGAGATCAACAAAACAGTCATAGTCAGGGATTTTAACACTCTATTGACTTTAATGGATAGATCTTCCAGACAGAAAATCAACAAGGAAATAGCAGCCTTAAGCAACACACTAAATCAAATGGATTTAATTCATATCTTCAGAGCATTTTAGCCTAAAGCAGCAGAATATACATACTCATGAACTGTACATAAAACATTTTCTAGGATAGACCACATGTTAGGACACAAAACAAGTCTTAATAAATTTAAGGAGATTAAAATCATATCGAGCATCTTCTCTGACCACAAAGCTATGAAACTAGAAATCAATCACAAGAACACTAAAAACACATAAAGACATGGCAGCTAAATAACATGTTATTAAACAATGAATGAGTCAACAATGAGATCAAGGAAGAAATGAAAAGATATCTTGAAATGAATTAAAATGACACAACAATCCAAAATCTTGAGACACAGGAAAAGCAAATCTAAGAAGGAAATGGGAAATTCATAGCATTACAGGCCTAAGCCAAAAAAAAAAAAAAGTGGGGGGGGGGGCTAAATAAACAATCTAACTTCACATTTAAAAGAACAACAAAAAAGGCCCAAAGTGAGTAGAAGGAAGGAAATAATAAAGATGGGAGCAGAAATAAATTAGAATTGTAAAAAATGGTACAAAAAAATCAATGAATATGAAAGCTGGTTATTTGAAAAGAAAAGTAAGACAGATAAACCTTTAACCAGATTCATCAAGAGAAAGGGAGGACCCAAGTGAATAATGTCAGAAATGAAAGAGAATAACCAAATACAAAGAATAACCAAACAAAAAGCAAACAAATACAAGATTGTAAGAAAATAATATGAACAACTATATGCCAACAAACTGGACAATCTGGATGAAATAGATAAATTCCTAGAAATAAATCAGGAAGAGAAAACAAATCTGAAAATAAATCATGAAGAGAATCTGAATAGGCAGATTACACCCACTGAAACTGAAGCAGCAAACAAAAATTGAACCAACAAACAAAAGTGTGGGCTGAATGGCTTTACAGGAGAATTTTACCAAACATTCCAGGAAGAACTAAAACTGCTCCTTCTCAAACTATTTCAAAAAATTTAAGAGACGGGAAGCTTCCCAAGCTCATTTTACAAGGCCAGCATTATTCCCACTTCCAAAACCATACAAAAACAGTACAGAAAAGAAAACTATAGGCCAATATCCCTGATGAACATAGATGCTAAAATCCTCAACAAAATATTAGCATATGCATTGAAAAGATCATACACCATGATCAAGAGGGATTTATTCTGGGAATTCATGGTTGGTACCCTTGGGAACCGCTCTGCCTGGTTTCAGGACTTGTAACTGCCCTCCATGGCTAAGGCTGAGTGAGCAACCTCCAGACTGTGAGCCACGTAGGAGACAAAGCTTGTCTCTGGTAGCAAACACTGCTTCTGCTTCACTCCCCTGTCTGCAATGCATGGTCAGTTAGTCCATAACAGGTATGACCCCTCAGAGGAGGGGCAACCTAAGATAAACATGATCACTTGGGAGGCCTTTGAGGAAGGACTTGGGGGGCTGCAGCAAAGAGGGGGGTGATGGACCCTCACTCCCTGGCTATTCTGATGTAACCTGAGTCCCCATGTCCTTTGGGAGAAGTGCTTTCTGGCTCTAATCCACTTAAGCCTAAAAACCTATGATGGGGGAAGCAGTGCACCTCCTTGCCCTGCTAGAGCAGTATCCGGGGTGATCAGGCATAAGAAAGAATTCCTGAAAGTCCTGTGAAACCTGCTTTGCTAAGAGTGCTTTCATTCATATTTTAAGGGTCCAAGCAGGAAATGAGTATGTCTCCCAAAGTTTCTGCAACCCCCTTTCCTGATAGACACTGACTCAGACTAAGCCCTCAGATTTCTTTGAAATGTTATCTACTGTTTGATCCTTGCCACCTATATTCTTGTGTATTACAACCCAATAAAAGCCATTGAGGAAGGGACTCTTGGCCCTTCTCCCCTGATAGATTGACCACCTCTCCTCCCCAAGCAGATCATGTCTTGCTAGTGTTACTTTCATCAGTGGTGGACAGGGGGACTTGCGGGCAAAGTTGCCCCCACATGGTACAATATTTGCAAGTCAAAAATGTGATTCACCATATAAACAAAATGAAGGATAAAACCATATGATCATATTAACAGATGCAGAAAAAGCATTTGAGAAAAATCCAGCACCCATTTGTGATAAAAAATCTCAGCAAAGTGGGAATAGAGAGAATGTACCTAAACATAATAAAGGCTATATATGATAAGTCCACTGCCAACATCATACTTAATGGACAAAAACTACAACTGTTCCCCTTACAATTGGGAACAGACAGGAATGTCTGCTTTCACCTCTTATTCAACATAGTACTGGAAGTCCTAGCCATAGCAATCAGACAAGAAGAAGAAATAAAAGGCATTCAAATTGGAAAGGAAGTAGTAAAACTGTCTTTATTTGCGGATGACATAATACTGAACATAGAACCCCAACAATTCCACCAAGACACTACTAGAACTGATCAATGAATTCAGCAAAGTAGCAGGATACAAAATTAATATCAAGAAATTAGTTGCATTTTTATTTGCCAGTAATGAACTAATGGAAAGGGAAATTAAGAAAACAATCCCGTTCACAAATGCTTCAAAAAAATTAAAATACCTAGGAATATACCTAACCAAGAATGTAAAAGACTGTACTCAGAAAATTAAAAGACACTGAAAAAAGAAATTGAAGAAGATACAAATAAGTGGAAGTGTGTACTATGTTCATGGATAGGAAGAATTAACATCATTAAAATGTCCATACTAACCAAAACAATCTATAGATTCGACACAATTCCTATCAATATTCCAATGATGTATTTCACAAAACTAGAACAAACATTTTAAAAAATTATACGAAATCTCAAAAGGCCCTGCATAGCAACAGCAATCCTGAGAAAGAACAAAATTGGAAGAATTATTTTACCCAACATGAAACTATACTATAAACCCATAGTTATGAAAACAGCATGGTACTAGCAGACACATAGATCAATGGAACAGAACAGACAGCCCAGAAATAAACCTATACCTTTATAGTCAATTAATATTGACTATATTTGACAGAGGAACCAAGCACATACAATAAGCTATTCAATTATTTATTGAATAATTTTATTCAATAAGTGGCACTGGGAAAATTGGACAGATGCATGCAGAAAAATAAAACTAGACCACCTTCTTACACCACATGAAAGAATAAATTCAAAATGGATCAAAGACTTAAATGCTAAACCTGAAACCCTATATCCTAGAAGTAAACATAGGCAGAAAAATCTCAGACATTGCTTCTTAACATTTTCTTGGATATATATCCCCAAGTGAGACAAATGAACAAACAAATAAATGAGAGTCTATCAAACTAAAAATTTTTGGCACAGCAAAGGAAAACATCAACAAAATAAAAAGACAATCCACAAAATGGGAGGACATATTTACTGATATATCTGATGGGTTAATACCCAAAATTTATACAGAACTTACAAACCTCAGTGCAAAAATAATAATAATAAACAATTGAATTAAATATTGCAAAAGGACCTGAATAAGTACTTCTCCAAATAGGACAGATGACCAATAGACATGAAAATACACTCGATGGCACTAATCATCAAAGAAATGCAAATTAAAACCACAATGAGATACCACCTTACACCTGTCAGAATGACTATCATCAATAAATCAACAAATAAGTGCTGACAAGCATGTGGAGAAAGGGGGACCCTTTTGCACTGTTGGTGGGAATGCAGATTGAAAGCAGTATGGAAATACCTCAAAAAATTAAAAATGGATCTGCCTTTTGATCCAGCAATCCCACTTCTTTGAATATACCTGAAGAAAGCCTAAACACTAATTCAAAAGAACATAAGCATCCCTATGTTTACTGCAGCATTATTTACAATAGCCAAGATATGGAAGCAGCCCATGTCCATCAGTAGATGACTGGATAAAACAACTATGGGACATTTACACAATGGAATACTACTCAGCCATAAAAAAGAAGAAAATTTTACCCTTTATGACAGCATGGATGGACCTGGAGAACATTATACTAAGTGAAATAAGCCAGTCAGGGAAAGACAAATGCCATATGATTTCACTGATATGTTGAGCCTAAAGAACAATCTGAACTAACAAGGAAAATAGAGACAGACTCATGGATGGAACTGGATAACAGCCCTGGTGGGGAGAGGTTAGTGGGTAGAGGGACTGAGCAAAGAGAAAGGACACATGGACATAGACAATGTGTGGTGGTTGAAAGGGGTGGGATGAGGGAGGTATAAGGGGACTAAATGGTAAAGGGAAAATACAATAATTTTTTTAAAGTTCTAATTCATCACTTAAACAAAAGAGTCAAACTGGTTGTGTTTATCTATTAGGGAAACTTCTATTTCCCCAAACCCTTACCTTCACTAAATCTGAATTTTAGTTTGCCTGCTCAATCCTGAATCAATGGGAAATAATAAACTATTTGTTAACAACAGCTCTCATAGAAACAATTTAAAGAGTGAAATGAGGCAAAAGACTAGGACTTTGGAAAATGTTGTCTAATTTTGCATAAGAAATAGGTAGCTTTTGTTTTCTTGGATTAAATAGATCTAAGCCCTTACATTTTCCAGATTTTAGATCTTTTAACATTCTTCTGTTGATGTTTGCTAGCACTTTAGCCTGTGGGAAGTGAGGGTACGGATGGGCTTTGGCTGTGTGGCTTTCACTGTAGTTGCTGTGCCCATAGTGACTAGCTTTCCTAACAATTTAGTTGAACTCTAAGGTGGTGTCCAGTTCACCTTTTTCCCAGTAATCATCCATATCAGGAAAAAGTATTGCTGATTTTGACTTACAACTGAGCTCCCCTTTCCCTAAGTAGTCATTGCTATTAATCCACAAAAACAAGGCAGTGACCAACCTTGACTTCCATCCCATCCTTTTGGTTACATACTATCTACAACTTCAAGAAATACACAATGTCATCATGTATTCTTCTTTATCTGCTAATGCTAACACAGACTTTTCCTTATTTTCATCTCTGATCACATAAGTGAGATTTTGTTAGGGGTCAGGAGAGTTTCACCTTTGAGTGCATCTTCCTCAAGAGCCTCCGAAGGCTAGCGTGGGTTGAATGTACAAATCAGGCTCAGTTTGATATGTTCCTTTTCTTCTGTTTTGTACATGCCTAGTGGGAACTTTTAAAGAGGTTTGAGCAAATGCAACCATTCATCCATACAAAAGTACAAAAGATCAGTTCTCTTCTTTACCACCCACAATGGTGCCATTAGGGAAGAACAGAATTCACTTAACCCCATCTAGACTCATGGCCCCAACTCTGTGGGCACGCTTTCAAACACTACCATACCTCCCTCACCCTCCAAGCTCACAGCCTGCTAGTGCAATCAATCTCTGGGAGCACGATTGACCTATTTTCCTCTGCCATTCAGACTTTCTCTACACAGGCATCCCTCTAACCCTTGGCATATAAGATTTCTTTTAAAAAATGTTTTTAATCCAGATACTTTACAAATAGCTAGGTTAAATGTAAAATGGGGAGAATTTTTAAAAAACTGTCAAATGGGGAGGGAGCAAAAAACATGAATGTTACCACCACGATACCAGACATAGAGAGAGCACCTGCTGCCCTTTGTGGGCCTTGAGGGCTTTAGTCTAGTCCTCCAGGGCACACTGCACCCCAGATTTCAGATTCAGCTTTTCATATACCTCCCCATTATCCTCATGTCCTACTCCATATGATAAAGGGGTTGAGTTTTTATAAGAGATGGTGATAACTAAAGCAAAAGTGAGATAAGACAGTTTTCATTTCCTTTCTTTCTCTGTTTTCTGAGAATGTAATCTGCAAGACTAGACCCTGAGCTGGAGATTGGCAGGCAGAAGGCTTTTTAGGAGTGCTCTTGGAATCCTCAACTGGGGACAGGGAGCAAGTAGGACTGGGCAGAGGAAGGAGTCCAACTGCAATTCTATCTGGGTAGGATACCTCAGCCAATCCCACAGGAAGGTCTGCAGATCAATTTCTTCTTCTGAGCTGCCCACAGCTGGAACAGGAGAGCCAGGCTTTTATACTCCTGGGACAATCGTTTATTGGATACACAGTCCACCCAGGAAAGAGGCATGACTTCAGTCTAGGTTGTTCTGTGCCTCTGAGGAACCCCTGAGGAAGACTCAGAGTGGAGGGCTGTCTGTCTGCAGCACTCTGCAGCTTGGGGATCAAGTCCCTTGTTCCTGAGTGAGGACCTGGGCAACATATCACAGTAACCTCCTATATACCTGTAGACATTTGTTTTTAAATTCCCAAAGATTTGAACGTAGTCTGAGACAAGTGTATCATGTCCATATACAATCTGAAATATTTGTGAATATTATTAACCAAAAAGAAATGATCTTCTAATCCTGACTCCCTTCCTGATGGGTGCAAGGGAATCTGGGTTATCTTAGTTTGGACCTCCCTAAACATATACCCTAAGGAAAAGTCTTGTGTGTGTTGGGATTGCTTACGAAATAATCTCTCTGTATCCAGTAAAGTAGTGGAGAGAATGAGACAAGAAAGAAACAGAGATGGGGAAGGTACAATGAAGAATACGTCACTGAGTGAGCCACCACTGAGTAACCAGAGCTCCACCCTGCTCTTAGGGATCCCTGTAAATATGCTGTTGTCCCCAAAAATGGGCAGGAAAGCTGGACTGTTTATCTGCCAACTTCCATTCCTCACTGGTTGAAGGTTATCCCAGGGCCATTTCACTCCAGCTTTTCTGGGCTGCTCCCCACAAGTGTTTACAAGCTTTCAAGACACCAGGGAAAGCCCTCAGTCAGAGGAGCACGGATGCAAGTACTGAAATGACAAGCTATCAGTATGCATAGGAACTATCCACCACTGCTCTAGGTAAACTTAGGGCTTGAGGTTACAGGGCAGGGCTTTAACAATATCTGCCATTCCAGGGTTTTAGGCTTCTCAGGCTCATTCATCCCATAGATCCTATCTTAGATCCCAGGGACCTAATCTTAAATTACTAGAGCCCAAAACAGGGAATTTATATACTATTATTTTATTGGAGAGGACAGTCCTAGAGAACCAGCATGAATGATCACAGGAATGAAACCAGAAAAGAGGAAGACCCAAAAGTGTCTAGTGAACTTCTGTATAGGAGGAGGGAGAAAGTGGAGCTAGTGGAAAGTATTTGGCCAATGGGAATGAACAAAGGTTTGCCCTTAAAATATTTTAAGTTTCTACACATCCAAGATGAGTATGTAAAGGCTCCAAAAAGGGTCCCAAAGTGAAAATAGCAAGAGGTAGATGGTAAAAGATGAGATACTGTCAGATTGCACCTGTGTAAAGTCAGACATGATCCACACCAGCTAGTTGTTGCAGAAGCAGTTGATAAAAGACAGATGAGGTTGAGACATTAAGTGGTGCATGAGAAATGTCTGAATAGGAGGCCAAAAGTATTAGAACTAAAATATCAGCAATAGCATGAAAGGTGAAGCAGAAGATGCATTAGAAATCTTTCAATCTTTATCTTCCTCTTGACCAACACACAGTCCAAGGCCAATCTTCCTCTAAGTCAACACTCATGTTAATACATAAAGGTAACACAAAAAATACTAGATATAGAATCAACAAATTTCAAACCAGAAAATAAAAAGGGAATGGAGGATTCAAGAAATCAACTAAAGGGGGGAATTAAAAGAGTAAAAAACAAACCCAAAAACCATAAGACAGTGGAATCATTATGTAATGATTAAACATATGTTTTAAAAACAGATAATCTGAATGGTTCTCTAGAAAACTGGTTATTAGCTTACTAGGGTCATTTATTTACCTTTGAGTAAATTAATGAAAGAGATATACCTAGCAAACACTGAATGAAAAAAATTGCTAATATAAAAATGTTCACATTAGATTTAGTAGTGGAAGATCAATAGGTGGTGTTTATCTCTAACAATGCATTTTTACAAATGGATAATGTACCATTTCTCCTTATATTTCTATTATAATTCTCCCAAACTGATTTAAATAAATTGGTAAATAGAGAAAATTTAAACTATTAACATGATTATTTTGATAAACATACCTAAGAACACTGTAGCTAACAAAAATAGAACATTGATACAATTTGATTTATATATGTGGATATATAGTATTTATTTTTATTTAGATATATTTAAAATAGACATTTTTGGTTTCCAAACAATCATTTCCACACCATCATGTCTGACTGCAGTGCAATTTAAGTAAGAAGTCAATGAACATTTCTACGATAAATGTAAAAGATCTTTTACTAATTTCCCTACTTTTATGTTTAATGAACCCTCACGTACTCATCATTTATTAACTCAGAGCCAGTTTTCTTTTATCTACACCCCCACTTGCTTTCCTACTTCCATATCACTTTGAAGCAAATCTATTAAATCAGGCCTTGGAAACACACACTGAAATATTTATGAATAAATTAAGCACTCTAACCTATAGGGTATTTAAAATTTCTGTATCTTACAATTTGCTTTTATAGTTCTTTTGTTCTTTGTGAAGACTTAAACACAAAGAATTATAGATGGCCAAAAAAAAATTCTATTCTACTGATTTCTTCTTTTTAAAATGGTTTTGCTTTCCTTCTAATTTGTTCAAGTACTTTTTGCTAGTCTGCGATTTTTCAATAAATGTTTTTACATATTACAAAGATAACTTGTTCATTTTCAAAATAAAAGCTCAAATGTAATGCTTCTAAATTGTAAGCAGGAAACCACTAGTAAACCTTCAGAACAAAAAAACCTTTTCTTCTTCAAATATATGAGCTTCTAGCCAAATGGAAAAGAACAAGGACAACACAACTGAGATTAACATCCATCGTAAGAATAAAGTGAACAAGTTTGTTCTTGTCATCCATGTTTCAAACCTATTAGCATATTTATTTCATGTTTTGATAATTTTCTGGTAAGTAGAAAACCTGAATTAACCGTGAATGATAAACATTTTTTAAAGATTTTATTATTTTTAAAGAGAGGGGAAGGGAAGGAGAAAAAGAAGGGGAGAAACATCAGTAGGTTGTTTCTTGTATGCGCCCCAACTACGGACCAATCTTGCAACCCAAGCATGAGCCCTGAGCTGGGAAGGAGCCCATAACCCTTGGCTTTGCAGGACAACACCCAAACAACTTAGCCACACCAGTCAGGGCAAGAATGATGAATTTTAATGTAGATTTGAATGTCTTCTGAAAATAGCAATAAACAATCAAAACTCTGTTCTGGGTGGAAGGACATGTTTGTGTTTAGGGTGAGGTATGAAGAAGGTAGGATCATGGAAAGCAGACAATATCCCACCAAGTCCCAACTTTTGACAGGCAAGCTTTACCAAATCTTTTCCCTCAGTTCTGGTATGAAATTTATACTATCTTCAATCTGTATAGTATTGAAATTTATAGTATCTTCAATCTGTATAATAGACAAGGGTCTACTTCTTAAAATGAGTACCATTACTTCTTTTGTAGCTGTCAAAATAAACATGTATAAAATACTTCAATAAACATGGAAGCAAATATCTCAGGTTTAGTTACTAATACTTAGATTTAGTTATTATACCTAGAAAAAAATAATGCACCATAACCTAGTAAATTTACCCCCAAAATGCAAAGAAAATTAAATATTAGATAATATGCAGTAATACATTAGACTGAGATTTAAGCAAAGAACCATATTATGGTTTCAATAGTCTTATTAAAAATTCTAGTAAAATATAACACATTCATGACTATTCTAATAACCATGAATAGAAGGGAACTTGGTAAAAAGCACCTACCACTAAACCATAGGAAACCTCATGATGAATGGTGACACTAATTAGAGGCAATTCTACTGAAGTGAGAAATAAGGCAATCATGTCCACCTTCACACCTAATACTCAACATTGCCCTAAAGTTTCTAGTTAGTGCAATAAGACAAAAAAACTTAAGAAATTTGGTATAAAAAATTAAAAGGAAGAAACAGATGAACAATTACACATTACTGTCACCATACAATGCCAAGGACCTCAGCCAAATTTTATTAGTTCTAAGAGCTCATCTGCAAAGTTCATTAAAATTAAGTGTTTCTATAATCTAAAAAATACAAATTAGAACAATGTAATAGAAAAAAAGTACCCCACTAAGGATTTATACATTTTATTATATTTACTCCTAAGAATTTTTAAAGGAAAACTATATTGCTCTTTTGACCTTATTAAATGTTTAATGAATGGAAGGACTTTGTCTTTCAGTCCATAAATGTGCAATCTAATGGTAAATTTGCTCCCCAGAATTAATATTTTTAATGCAATTTAATCAATTCTGAGATTTATCATGGAACTAAACATACTAATGATAAAATTCATAAGAATGCATTAAAATAAATTTATTTTTGAAAAATAGGAGTGGCCATACCACAGCAGATTCATTATAAAGGCACAGCAACCAAACTATGTGATTTGGGTGCAGAGTATGTGTTTGGGGAAAAGGGGTGGTGAAAAACAGACCAATACCAGCAAACATAAAGCGCAGAAAAAAGACCTACAGGTATAGTATCTGACAGAGGCAGCATTAGTAATCACTGGAGAAGAGTTGCCCAATAGATATCAGATCCTTACCTCCCAGCATGAAAAAATATTTGAGATAAACTTAATTTTCTTTAAAAAACAGTTTTTTCATGAGACATAAATGTGAAAAATAACACTTAAAAGCTGAAAGAAAATACAGGACAAAGTCTTGAGGAACTCTCAGTAGGAAAGGCTTTCTTAGAGAAAGCAAACAAAGCTAATAAAGGAAATGCACTTAAACTATTTGCTTTTTCAATGTAATAAACATAATTACATCAAAATGTACAAACCAGAGATCAAGGGAACGTAATTGCAACAAGAACAGCAAGTGATTATATTCAATTATATTCAATTCTTAGAAATTGAGAAGGGCAGTAAATTACAAAATTGGATGGAAACAATGAGAAAACTTCACAAGAGAAAGGAAAAATGGCCAATGGCCACAAAAGATCTCAACCCCATTAATTTTCAAGGGAATTCAAAATAAATTTACCTTGAGATACAGAAATACAGTTATCAGACTGACAAAACTGAGAGGTGAAATTTTCAGACTTAGTTATAACACTGTTCACAGAACTAAATTGGCATAACCTCTTAGAAAATATTGGCAAATTGTTCCCCCCACATTTATTTCTGTATTACAGGGTATATACATTTATGCTTCTAGGAACATTCTCCAGAGAATTTTACGTTTTGCAGGTATATACAATGGTTTTAATTGTAGCAAACTTTATACCAGTGCAAAATAGAAATCAACCTGGATGTCCATTTCAAAATTGATAAATTGGGCTACAATCAATAATGGTGTGTTCCTCTGCAGATATAGGTGGTATTGTTGTATGTGTATAGACACACACACATATATGTGTGCATATATTTATAGATATACAAACATGCACATGGACACATACCCTGCATATGTAAGCATGGATAGTTCTTTAAAAATTATATGTGGAAAAGGAGGCAGGGGGAAGCAGGGTCCAGAGGATACACACAGTATGACAACATTTATGTAAACTTAAAAAACAAATCGAGTAGAATGTTTAGTACATACTCTTATGAGTTTGCTGTATAGATAACCATACATATAGGCTTCTTTGCAGAAAAAATAAACAAGAAAACCATCTGGGACATAGCTTATGCAGAGATTCTTCCTTCATGAAATATATGAATTTTTATGCTGAAATACCAAGGCTTCCAACACCAAGCTACAAATTCTTATTATATACCCCAGGAAGTAGTATGGCCTTAAAACTGGTTTTTATCAAAAAAATGCTGCTTGGCTTTGGGCCCTACCCAACTGCCATAAACCAAGGGTAAATGACTATGTACCAGATGTAAGAGTTGGAGAAACGGGAAGAAGAAAGAAATTAAACTGACTTCTTAGATTCAAGACCTCAGAGCTGAAAAAGTACCACTAATGAAACAATACTTCCTCCCAATTCCCATGCACAGACTAATGGTTCTATTTCTTATGGAGGCTTCAAGTGAGATAACTAGACAGCATGTATGAGCTTCATTTCTGGGCTGGGCCAGGCTAGTATTTTTAGACTTACCCTTCAATAATAAATGGGGAAGAGGAGATTGTCTTGGGAAAAAAGTCATAGAAATTGGATGGAGTTGAGCTGGAACTAGGCCTAGTTACTTTCTCTACACCTATGCATCTTATTACCTTATCACATTTCATCTAGGAAGAAAATCCCTTCCTCTTCAACACTGCCCTTTACAGTATGACCCCTGCCATTAGTTAGATATGCTGGCACCCTGGCCAGTATGGCTCAGTTGGTTGAAGAGTTGTCCTAAAAAACAAAAGGTCTCTGGTTTAATTCCCAGTCAGGGCACAAGCCTAGCTTGTGGGTTCTGCCCTCTGGTTGGGGTTGGAGGTGTGCATAAGAAAGGCAGCCAATTGATGGTTCTTTCTCACATTAATGTTTCTCTCCCTCTCTCTCTCCTTCTCTTTCCCTCTAAAATCAACATAAATTAAAAAGAAAATACTGCCACAAAAGTGGCTGTTTGCTGACTGCACCCTAGACAAGTCCTTCCTTAAAAGGTAAAGAGCACTTTTCCATGGTTACCAGCCACAGTAGAAAATACAAGTAGCCTCAAGCTGACAGTTCATTTAAAGTCTGCTTCAGTGGAAAAAAAGCTGCCTTACCCAAGGTCATTCCCTTCCCTGGAGAGCCATCACCTGGGGACAAAGTAAGGGACAAGTATAAAGGATGGCAATTTCATTCTGAGTTGTAACAACTCAGATGAATGATACCTGCTCCAGAATTCCCTGACAACCTGACAGGTTAAACCAAAGCCCTGTTGGGTCTACATCACAGTTTTATATCTTCCTCTGTCCAATCTTCTCTCCTCCTTCTCTCTTTCACATGTATTAGTTCTTAATAAATATAATGCATCCAAAACATCATCTCAGTGTTCACTCCCAAGGAACCAAACCTAAGAGAGTTGGTACTAAGAACAGTCTGAGTAAGTGATAAGATGGGGCTTGGAGCTGAATCACTACTGGCTGGCCTTGAACACCCTATCACTGGTAACAGAAGGAACACACAAACAGACCCTGGCAATCCAGTTGTTAAAGCTGGCATCGCAGCTGGCTGAGGCTATGCTTGGTTGAAGAGGGAAGGACAGCATGGCCACATGTATGAGCAGGAATCAGGGGAGTACGTGTGGGGCTGGCTTAAGAGCATGTTTGTCCAAGGTTGGGACAGAATACTGCCAAGACAACAAACTCTTTATGCTACCTCCTGAGAGTTAAATTTAGATAAGAAGGATATTGACTTAGGAGTACTCTCCTGAGATATATGATTTAACATCCTTGTAAGAATTCCAGGAAATCATGTGACCTGCTACTATGATTTTTAGCAAGATGGAAAAAGCAATGACCTGTGCTGAGGAGGTTGAAATGCTAGAATTTCCATTGAAAGTAGTAGAGGAATAACTTTAAAGGCTTAGGGAAGTGAGCATGCCAGAATGGTTATACCAGGGCTATATTCATTTGGAAAACCTGCCAGGTGATTATGTTCCACAGAAAACCCTGTTGCAAATACCATTTAGTAAGGCCAGAAGGAATGTGCTGTCAGGAAGGGCACAAGCCTCACTAACATGTGAACTAGTAGTAGCTTTACTATATAGGTCAGGGATGACATTTGGAAAGTTATGGTGTGAAGATAGTAGAACCTTAAATAATAGAAGCCAAGCCAAAGGGCCACAATTATTAGAGTGGCAAGGTTAGTGGCAGTCACAGGGAACTAACCCACAAGACAGCATGGAGATAGTCAATGGACCACAGCCATTCTAGGAGCAAAATAGGTGGACATCCAACAAGGATACTATTCAATGTATACCAACAAAAAAATTAATGATGGATGACAAGGAGTCTGAGGGAGGGAAACCCATTTAAAAAATCACAATTCATTGTGTAGTTTATAGTGCTGAACCAGTTTTTAGATGTAGAACCTATTTATTAAAGAGGTGGCCAGATCTCAAGCATGAAGAATCCTATAAAGCCACAGCAAGTATACATGGCAATGATTCCTTTACCAATGGATTTCACAGGCACATACTCAGGGAAACTATACAGTGGGGGGAAAAGAATTCCCAATATTTCAAGTACTGTTGGAAAAGTGGTCAGGAAAACTGGAAACTCAAAATACCCTGATGACCCATGTGGGAGTTGAGATGTAAGAAAACAGAATCACAGTCTGACAGAAGAAACCAACCTTGACCCTCAGGAAGAGGTAGGACTGCTTTTACACAGCAGACTCTCTCAGGCGTTTCTTGCAACTCAGTGGGTACTACAAACCTAGCCTGTGACGAGTGTAATAACCAAGGTCTCAGACTCCTTAAAGGAAAATCTCTGAATAATTTAATGTTTAATGGGGGAGGCAAAAAAATGGAATCTATTTGTTAAAAAAATTATGCATTCCTTCTTACATATTTAAATTTCAGTCACCTTCAAATACCCTCCATCTGATGCAGTACACCTACTGAGACATTTTTTCCACTGCTCAAAACAGTTTTTGAACTCACCAATTCTGATGCCTTTTAGTGCTGCCATTTTTTGATTCACCTGCATTGGCAAAATGTTTCTCTTTGAGGAATTTTTTCATCCATGGAAATCAAGAAAAATGTCACTCTGGTTAAATTGGGTGGATAGGGAGTGTGGAGCATGAGAATCATGCTGTTTTTGGTCAAAAACTGCTGAACACTCAGTGCAGTGTGGTGAGGTACAATCATAAATCACCCATCATGAAATGGGCAAACATGTCAAAAGAGTCTTCAAGAAAAACTTTACTGAAGCCAAGGGCAGCCTCTCACAACAATGCCAGCTGGCACACTGATATAGATGGTTCCTAGAACACTCACCTAGTGAGAGAAGCCTGTACTACAAGGGGCCCACCATCTAGAAGATCATTCCATTTCTTTGGGGGCTCCCCTGTTGTATAATAATTATTCAAGACTTGAACAAATACTTATGAATATGGTCACTACATTTGTATTCTAGAACCTAGAACATAACATTGCATTGACTTTTTGCTGAATTTTAGATTAATATCTTTATTTCCTATGAAGTTAATGGAAAAATATAAATGTGGATTTATTCATTTGTAAACTGTATGAGCTTTCACATTACACCCCTCAGTTAAAGACTATAGGGTTTTATTACTCAGAAGAAGAGTCCTTCTTAAATAAGAGGTACCACAAAAATGAGCTTGAGTTCTTGCCTATTTGTATCTTCTCTTTGAAGATCACTATAGAAACAACTGGACACTCAGATCATGACATCTTTGTAAACACTGACCAGCTGTTTATTTTCCCTCTAAGGTCCAAAGATGCCAGGGAAGACACAGAACATGGAAAAGGGTCTTCAAATACACATCATATATTCAACTGAAGCCCTCTAGTGGCTGAGGAAACATTACCCAAGTTCCTAACTAGCTGAATTTCCCCCAATTTTAATAGACTGGTAGACATGTTACTTTCTCTACTCCATATTTCATTTCATGAATCCCCGCCATTTGCTTTCATTTGAATTCCTGCTGTTGCCGTACAAACATCCAGCACACTCTTAGGGCATCCTGGAATTTGTATCTTAGACCCACTGAATATTGACAGTCTAGGGTCACGTCCCCTCTGTTCTAGAAACACACAAATAGTGCTCATTCTAGTTTTATTTTCCCAGACCCTTTATATATGTTTACTAGGTGAGGCTAATATGCACCTTTAATGCTACTTCAAATTCATCTGCTGACCAAACTTATCATCCTTAAAAATGGTTTCTCCACTTCTTTTTCTTGGCTTCTACCCAATTTTCTTTATTCTAGGCTCAGTGCATTCCACATATTCACTACAGCATTATAATATAGTAATTTTATCTTTGGTGTCCTGTTTTCAACTTCAATAGCTTTCTAGTTCAAACAAGAATTCAACAGACTCCATGGTTCAAGTTGAATGGAGTTTGATTGAACAACCCTAATGCACAATGCTGCAAAATTATTGATTACAGCATCTTCAAATGGTAACATATTCAAACAATGAATACTTCTTGTACAAATGGCTTATCTTCAAAACTTTACCGACTTCTGCTTAAGAGTGAACTTCAAGGGGCAAAGTAACTTCAAGATATTGATCTTTAAGAAGTACTTCTTGTATTTTAATCAGAGTCAGAGGCAGCATCTGACATAGGCCTGCACCAGAGTCTTTGCAGATCTACCTAACACACAGAATCAAACCAGCAAAGATACAGCCTAAAACATCAAAGATGCATATCCTATGATTGCCAGCACAATTAAAGACTCCGACAGTGTTATGATTTCTGTGCCCTGCAATGGCAGAAAGAGCCATGAAAGGGGTGGGTGGCAATATATACACCTATATTCTGAGATAACTCTAAGATTTTCTGGCAAGCTGTAATCAACAGTAAGGACACCCTGATAGTATTACCATGGCAACCCTGGGACAAGACAAGATGGAAATGGAAGAGACTCTCAACACTGATAAGAGGTCAGCTATTACTCCCACAAACCCCATCTGATCAG
Organism: Artibeus jamaicensis; assembly: GCF_021234435.1. NCBI lineage: Eukaryota > Metazoa > Chordata > Mammalia > Chiroptera > Phyllostomidae > Artibeus > Artibeus jamaicensis. Next base: position 24,561,734 of record NW_026521883.1, read on the forward strand.
TAAACCAGTAACTTCACATCTTCAACAAATTTTAGCTTGGTGATTAGTATAGGTGAATTTTAGTTGATTATATTTCTTTTAAATACTCTTCAACTACAATACTCTAATACTCCAAAGTTACAAGTGTTTTTTAAATGAAGAAATACATTTTCAACCTGGTGTTAGTTAGAACAGGCTAAGATATAAGGACACTGTGGGTTCTTTGAGAATTCACATTTTGCTCTTATCTTAAGAGACTGACAAGTTTTTAATGTTCTTTCTCCACCATTCAAAGCAAGTATCTGAATTCCTATTAGTGTATGTATGTGAGTGGTTAATAGCAGTTAAAAAGGGAACTCGTTCACTTATTTTGTAATTTGTTTATCATAATCATTTTGAATATCAACAGATGCTCCTTCCTGAACCATAATTATTCTCTCGACATTCAAATATTGTCAGTTCTCAGTACCTCAAAACTTTCCAATTCATCGTAGCTCCTGGGGACTCATGTCTTCCCTAAACCATCAGCTCTTTGCTGAGACAGATTGCATGGCATGGCTGAGGCTCTTTGCAAAACCAAGCATCTAGCCCAGCAACTTTCCATCAGAGTGCTGTAAGAATTTTCAAAACATGCAGTACTTGACTATTAGTCAGGGATACTGACCTCTTTCCCCTTAGATTGTCAAAAAAGTTACAACAGCCAACATAACAATAGCAATCTGGTGTGAATGAATCAAAATTATTTCTATTTTACAGGCTGACAAAAATGTTGGTGTGCTACAGAATTTTAGTAATTAGTTTTTGTGTGCCATGAGATGAAAAGGGTTGAAAATCACTGATCCAGCTCAAAAAGCATCAAATGTTTGAGTGAAATTTGGCCCTTGAATAATTCGAGCCAAACAATCATATAATATTAAACTTACATGGACCTGAGGTTATCTAGTCTACCTACCCTCTTTATGTAAAAGCTTCCTTATATGCAGAGTGACTTCCCTGAAGTCAAAAGATCACTCACTGCGTGAGAAATTTACACTAGAAACACAAACTCAATCCTGAGACAGATGGCAAATACTTTGTCATTTTTTTAATTATATTTTATTTATTATACCATTACAGTTGTCCTGATTATTTCTGTTGCCGCTCTCCACCCAGAACCCCCCACTCCTTTCAGGCAATCCTCATACCATTGTTTATGTCCATGGGTCATGCATGTAAGTTCTTTGGCTACTCCATCTCCTATACTTTACATCCCCATGGCTATTTTGTAACTACCTATTTGCGGTTCTTAAGCTCCTCACCTCTTCACCCATCCCACACACACCCCTCCCATCTGGCAACCATCAAACCCTGTTCGTATCTATGATTCTGTCTCTGTTCTTCTTGTTTGCTTAGTTTGATTTTTTACAGTCAACTGTTGATAGATATGTATTTATTGCCATTTTATTGTTCATAGTTTTCAACTTCCCTTTTATCTTAAATAAGTCCCTTTAACATTAATATAATATTTTGGTGATGATGAACTCCTTTAGTATTTTTCTTGTCTGGGAACCTCTTTACCTTACCTTTGATTCTAAACAATAGCTTTGCTGGATAGAGCAATCTTTGCTGTAGGTCCCTGCTTTTCATGACTCTGTATATTTCTTACCAATCCCTCCTAGCCCGCAAAGTCTCTTTGAGAAATCAACTGACAGTCTTATGGAAATTCACCTGTAGATAACTGCTTTTCTCTTGCTGCTTTTAAAATTTTCTCCTTATCTTTAACCTTTGGTGCTTTAATTACATGTCTTGGAATGGGCCTCTTTGCATCCATCTTATTTGGGACTCTCTGTGCTTTATGGACTTATATGTCTATTTCCTTCACCAAATTAGGGAAGTTTTCTTTGTTTTTTCAAATAGATTTCCAATTTCTTGCTTTTTCTCTTCTCCTTCTGGCACTCCTATGATGCAAATGTTGGAACACTTAAAGTTATTCCAAAAGCTGCTTATACAAGCCTTGATTTTTTTTTTAATTCTTTTTTCTTTTTCTGATTGGTCTTTTACTTCCGTATGTTCCAAATCATTGATTCCTTATTTATTTCAATTAGTGTATCCTTCATTTCTGACTGGATTTTTTTATACTGTTGAGGTCCTCACTAAGTTACTTGAGCAACCTTATAACCAGTGTTTGGAACTCTACATCTGACAGATTGCTTATGTCCATTTTGTTTAGTTCTTTTCCTGGAGTTCTTTCACTTGGGCCAGGTTTCTTTGTCTCCTAGTTTTGGCTGCCCCCCCACCCCCCGTTTGTTTCTATGTATTAGGTAGAGCTGCCATGACTCTCTGTCTTGGTAGTGTGACCTAATGTAGTAGGTGTCCTGCAAGGTCCAGTGGCACAGCCTCCTCTATCACCCAAGCTGGATCATTTCTGTAACAGATCTCAAATTCACCAAGTAGTGATGGTGATTTTTGTAATCCATGACCATATCGATGTGCTACAGAACTGTAAAACAAATTTGCTTTGACTGCATACCCTATTTGTGGCCCAGAGAGTGCTCATCTGCTTCTCCCAGGCCAGCCTGTAGTGCCAGATTTATGATGCTTTTAAATCCTGCCTGCTAATCCCTTGCTACTCTGCTTTTCTAAATCAAATGCAGTCAGACTTATCTAGCTCTGTCTGAATGTGTCCCTTGATTGAGTGATGTTAGTTCAAGAAAAAACACTCAAATCAATTTAATGCAAATTCCCATTCACAGCCTGGTTGACCCATCAGGATACTGACAATAATAGATTGGAGTACTTAATTCCTAAGGCATGTGACTCATTGAAGGCTTAGTAATCAATTTCCATTGCAGCGACTGCATAATTTTTCTTGGCGCTCTTCAGCTCTGGAATACCAAGTACTTTTTTTTTTAAGGCCTATACATTCTCTTCCAAATAGCAAAGCACTTTCCATGTCTCTGCAATCATTTCCTTATCTAAATTTCCATATGCTGCCCTGGCAAGGTGTTCCACCTATTAAGGTTGTAGATCAATAAAAATACTTGGCATGTTTTGCCTCTAGTTGCAGATGCTTGGAATAGGTTACATGCTACTCTGGAAGACAATGGAAAGGTGAAATGGAGGATGGTCACTGCCTCCATCCACATTAGCCATTAACTCTATATAGGACAGTCAGTAAGGATCCTTAATCTGAACCCCATTTCCTAAAGGCCATTGTCTATTTTGCACTCTAGGTATTGAATTGAAGGGAAGCATATACAAATAGACAATTAGCAGATATCCTTTCCATTTTAAAAAAGGCATGCTATGCTTCATCCAGACTGCATATGCATCAGTATTTGTGTCTGAATTTGTGTCTCTCTTCCTCGGACAAAAGCATTATGTTGAAAGCTGATTATGCCCTAGAGTTCTCTCTAACATCCAGGTAAATTTTGCCTCAATTCTTGAATCCACAGGTAAGGAAATCCATAAGAAATTAAGTTAAATAATTTGCAGACGAGAAGCACTCATTGTACTAACCTTTATCTACAAGGACCAAGTCCTTACCTACAGCTTTGTTCTTGCTGAGGTAGGAAAAACATCAGGCATGTTTCCACTATGTCCTGGTGCCCCTAGTGCAGAAGACTAAATGCACTTCCTAGTTATCCATGGGAGCCACAGTTGTCCATGAAGCTACAGCTTCAGTCAGGATAGTAGTTCTGCTCCTTTAATAAAAATATTAAAGGAGCCCTAGCTGGTATGGCTAGGCCAACCATTGTTCATACAAAAAGAACAGTTTGTGTGACATCAATATAACCTGGAAGCAAAGAATAGTGGACTAGAATGGGTATGCATGAGCAATGACCACTGCACTATACTGGTCAGTGAGGGCAGTAGATGCTATTGAGCCATAATGTGTACTGGGTAGTGGGTGAATTCAAAATGAATGAGTAAATAGATCTGCATCAAATTTTGCATTAAGCTTGAACATCCCTCCACAGAAACTATTCAGATGATTCAGAAGGCTGCAGCTATGGGCAATTAGTGATTGGCATCTTCATTATGACAATGCATCCACTCATGTATCATGTCTCATGCAGAGTTTTCTGGCAAAATATCAAATCACCCAGATGTCTCAGCACCCCCTACAGTCCAGATTTGGTACCCTGCAACTTATGACTTTTCTCAAAACTAAAATAACCTTTGAAAGGGAAGAGCATTCAGACCATCAGTGAGATTCAGGAAAATACAATAGGGCAGCTGATGGCAAGTGAGAGAACTGCATGAGGTTCCAAAGTGCCTACTTTATGGGGACCGAGATGTCAGTGTCCTGTGTACAGTGTTTGTTGTATCTTCTTCAGTAAATGTCTCTATTTTTCATATTACATGGATAAATACTACATGGACAGTTGTCATAGAACTAAAATAAACCTTTTATGTACCTTTCCTCAGATGCTATTGGAGCATGGATTCTATTAAATCAAGGTTATAAACAAAAATAATAAGAGACATAATTTAAGAATTGAGAGCTCAAACAATGGACAGAAGAGAAAGTACCAGATGAGTAAGAAATCATGCCCAGAGAATAATGAATCCCAGTTGGAGCTACAACACAGAAGCTGCAAGAGGAAGTTATCTATGAAATAAAGGAAACTGATGGATTTGTCTTTTGGCATTTACAGAAATATGACAAAGAAACCTAAATATTATATAAGAAGAGAATGTGTTGGCATGCTCCCTACCTCAGCAGAAAGCACCATTTCTATAGTCAAAGATGCTAGCTTGATTTGACCAACAATTATGATAATCTTGCAAGAAAATAATGGGATTGGGCTGACTAAGGCCAGGGTGAAGAGGTTCTACACCTTAGCTGTGTATAAACTTAAAAGTCAGGGTCCTTAATAGGGTCCTAATAGGAACAAGCTGTCATACACGATGAGACAGACTATGAAGAATACCTTTACTACACATTCTTCAAAGTATGGACAGGGTACAGGGAAACAGAAAACAATCAACAATTCTTGGGGCTAAGCAACACAGGAAGACATTCCAACCCTACACTGAAGGGAAAGAATAGTTACAAGAACCCAAAAAAGTTAGAAAATAATGAAATTAATAGAATACATTAGATCTCAACCCATAAAAAATCTCCTTCAAACAGCAGTGTTTCAATAATCTAGAATCATCTACTCCCATAAGAATCCATTCATATGCATTGGTTTTAAAAGAACATTTACATAATATGATAAATGTCATTCATCATCTATGGGTTGAATCTATAAACCAAAGAATGGAAGACTTGGTTATAATTTGTTTTTTAAATCAAGCACTGACATTTACAATCTTTTCTGTAACTATAATTAACAGATTTCATAGAAGAGGCAGGAAGTTTGGTAAATTTAGTAAATTCTTCCTCTTTCCCAGCAAAAAAAATAAATTCTGTCTAAAATCTCATTCTTGGGACTTCCAGCCTATACCTTCCAAGATGGAGGTATAGGTAGACACACTGTGCCTCCTTGCACACCAAAAGAAGGATGACAACAATTTAAAAACAAAAACAACCAGAACTGACAGAAAAAAATCAAACTGCATGGAAGTCCAACAACCAAGAATTTAAAGAATAAATACTCACCCAGACTGGTAGGAGGGGCAGAGATGGGCAGCCAGGCAGAGAAGACTTGCAGCAAGACTGGCTGGAGGACTGGGGCGGGCAAGGCTGCAGCTGGCAGACTGTGTGAGGCAGTGACTGGTGGAGCGGGCTGTCCCACATTCTTGTGCAGATAAACCAGGAGGAATAGCTGGGTAGTGAGACAGACCATGCTACCCAGAACCCAGCTCAGAGAAATAAAGCCTCAAACCTCTGATTGAAAATACCAGTGGGCATTGAGGTGGCAGCAGGAGAAATACCCTGCCTCACAGGAGTTAGTTAGAGAGACCCACAGGGTGTTAGAATGCACACAAGCCCACCCACCAGGAATCTGCACCAGAAGAGCCCAATTTGATTGTGGGTACCACGGGAAGTGACTGAAAACTGGCAGAAAGTGGAGTAAGTACCACTGTTCCAACTCAGACCCCTCCCCAACATACAGGGTTGCCCCGCCCTGGTGCATACCTAAGACTTCACCCCTCACTACATAACAGCTGCATCAAGACAAAAAAAAAAAAAAATGGCCCAAAGGAAAGAACAGATCACAGGTCCAGAAAAAATACAACTAAGCAACAAAGAAATAGCCAACCTATCAGTTGCACAGCTCAAAACACTGGTAATCAGGATGCTCACAGAATTGGTGACATTTGATCACAAATTAGATGAAAATATGAAGGCTATGCTAAGTGAAATAAAGAAAAATGTACAGGGAATCAATAGTGATGGGAAGAAAACTGGGACTGAAATCAATGGAGTGGACCAGAAGGAAGAAACAACCAACCAAACAGAAAAGAATGAAGAAACAAGAATTAAAAAGAATGAGGAGAGTCTTAGGAACCTCCAGAACATCTTTAAACATTACAACATCCTAACTATAGGGGTACCAGAAGAGCAACAAGTGGAAAAGTTATTTGAACAAATAATGAAGGAGGGGGACTTCCGCCAAGATGGAGGCATAGGTGGAGATGCTGTGCCTTCTCACACAACCAAGTTTAAAGACAACAAAATTTTAGCAACAGAAAACACAGCCAAAATACAGAAAATTGAACTTTTTGGAAGTCTGATAACAACGAATTTTTCAGCCAGACCAGTAAGAGGGATGAAACCAGCAGCTGGTGGAGCAGGGTTGTGCAGGAAAACTCAGTCAGATGGACTCAGGTGCACAGATCCCAGGTGTGGGGTTGCAGCAGGCGGACCCAGTGAGTGACTGGCGGACCCAGTGAGTGACTGGCAGACCCAGCGAGGGCACAGGAAAGCAGGCTGACCATGGTCACACATTCGTGGGCAGATAGACCAGCGAAAAAGTGAGCAGTGAGACAGACCAAGCAGGCCCCAGAGGCAGGAAGCAGCAGAGGGGACTGCTATTGCCCAGCTCTGATCCCGCCCTCACATACAGTGTCACAAACCAGCGACCTGGGTGGCCCCACCCTGGTGAACACCTAAGGCTCTGCTCCTCATACTTAATGGGCATGAACAGACCAAAAATGGCTCAAGAAGATCTCAAAGCCCCAGAGCCCATAACTCTAAGCAACAAAGAAATAGCAAAACTTTCAGATGCACAGTTCAAAACACTGGTGATCAGGATGCTCACAGAACTGGTTGATTTTAGTCACAAATTAGAGGAACATATGAAGGCTAAACTAATTGAAATGAAGGAAATGGCACAGGAAACCAATAGTGATGGAAAGGAAACTGGGACTCCAATCAAGGGAGTGGACCAGAAGGAAGAAAAAAATGACAAAACAGAAAAATATGAAGAAACAAGAATTCAAAAAAAATAAGGAGAGGCTTAGGAACCTCCAGGACATCTTTAAACTCTCCAACATCTGAAGTATAGGGGTACTAGAAGGGGAAGAGGAACAGCCACCAGTGGAAAACTTAGTTGAACAAATAATAAAGGAGAATTTCCCCAATCTGGCAAAGGCAATAGACTTCCAGGAAATCCAGGAAGCTCAGAGTCCCAAAGAAGTTGGACCCAAGGAGGAACACACCAAGGCACATCATAATTACATTATCCAAGATTAACAACCACACCTAAAACAAAAGCAAACTAGAAGGACAGCTAGATCAGGAGTGGAAACATAGAAATGAAGATCTCAAGGAGGGTTAGCAACAGGGAAGTGGGAGGAGGAGAAGGGGGAGAAGGTACAGAAAATAAGTAGCATAGATGGTAGGTAGAAAATAGATGGGGGGAGAGCAAGAATAGTATGGGAAATATAGAATCTAAAGAACTTGAGACACATGGTCATAAACTAAAGGGGGGATGGTGGGGGTCAGGGGGTGCAGGGTGGAGGGGAATGAAGGGGGGAATAGAACAACTGTAATGGCATAATCAATAAAATCAAATAAAATTTAAAAAATAAAATAAAAATGAAGGAGAACTTCCCCAATCTGGCAAAGGAAATAGACTTCCAAGATATCCAGGAAGCTCAGAGTTTCAAAGAAGTTGAACCCAAGAAGGAACACACCAAGGCACATCATAATTACATTAGCCAAAATTAAAATGAAGGAGAGAATCCTAGAAGCAGCAAGACATAAGGTGACAGTCACCTACAAAGGAGTTCCCATCAGACTGTCAGCTAGCTGATTTCTCAAAAGAGACCTTACAGGCAAGAGGGGCTGGAAAGAAGTATTCCAAGTCATGAAAGCCAAGGCCCTACGTCCAAGATTGCTCTATCCAACAAAGCTTTCATTTAGAATAGGAGGTCAAATAAAGTGCTTCCCAGATAAGGTCAAGTTAAAGGAATTCATCATCGCCAAGCCTTTATTATATGAAATGTTAAAGGAACTTATCTAAGAAAAAGAAGATAAAAAACATGTAGAGTGAAAGGACAGCAAACTCACACTTATTAACAACCGCACCTAAAACAGAAACAAACTAAGCAAACAACTAGAACAGGAACAGAACCACAGAAATGGAGATCACATGGAGGGTTATCAACAGGGGAGTGGGAGGAGGAGTAGGGGGAAAAGGTATAAAGAATAAGGAGCATACATGGTAGGTAGAAAATAGGCAGAGGGAGGGTAAGAACAGTGTGGGAAATGTAGAAGCTAAACAACTGATGGCACATGGACATAAACTAAAGGGGGGGAATGTGGGTGGGAGAGTGTGGAGGGGAGTGAAGAGAGGAAACTGGGACAACTGTAATAGCATAATCAATAAAATATATTTTTTAAAAAATTAAATCTCATTCTTGCACTTGTCAGCTTTAGAGTTATGATGTAAACCATTGAACTAGTACCAAGTCATTGCATCTTGATAATAGGACTGGAGCTTGAAAAAGAAACTTGACATTCATATTTGTATATTATTCTGTAGTATTTGAACAGGTAACCAATGTATGCACATGTTAACAACAGTCAGTGTATGGAGATCAGTAAGGATACCATTGCAGTTGTCCAGGCAAGAGATGTAGAAGAGAGAGTTGCACTATTGCCCAAGCCTGGGCACAGGCAGCCTCATCTGTGTGATGATGTCTTTAAACACTGGTGGGAGTTTGATCATTTCTCCTTGTACCTTTGTCATGAGTATCAGAAGCCCCAGGGAATAAGAGTAGAAGAAACAAAAATCCTGAATTTATCATTAATCAAAACTGAAGTGACTAATTTGATAACTTGTTTGAGTCTGAAGTGTTCAGAGTAGTTTATGACTCATTCCTAGCGGGGACTCAATAAGATGAGATCAGTTCTAAAAAACAGATAAGGTTGCATGTTTTCACATTTGCTGTGTATTGTAAAATCTAGACCTGTTACACTTGGGGAGGGTGACTAGACTCCTGGTGGATGAATAGAAGTGAAGGGAGGAATTAAAGGTACGATGCAAGAGGCTAGGAAGAACAGATGGGAACTGACCTTACTAAGGAAGCAACATAGTGTGATGATGTGCTGGACAAGAGCAAACCCAGTAGCATGAGCAGAGATCCCTTGTTTTCATGTAAGCTCCAACAAGCCTGTGAAGCCAGCAGAATCACCTTACCATTTTAGTGATAAATATAAATATACAGGGTCCAGCAGAAGTAAAGCCTGCTTGAGTATAGTTGGTAAGGTAATAATATGGGTATAATAACTTGTAGATTAAATTTGAACATTTCACCTAAAATGTCATATTGTATGCTTGACTGTGATATTGTTATGTTACAGAATTACACACTTATGATTTGGTACTAAAAGATTTTGTAATAAAAAAGGGACCATTATTTGTGCTGGACCGTGTGTGTGTGTGTGTGTGTGTGTTAGATAAATATCACTATGAATTGAAGTATCCCCCTAAAACATATATGTTGTGTGTGTGTTAGATAAATATCACTATGAATTGAAGTATCCCCCTAAAACATATATGTTGAAGCCCTAACCTCCAATGTGATGGTATTTGAATATCAGACCTGTGAGAGATAATTATGTTCAGATGAGATCATGAGAGTGGAGCCCCCGTGATGGGATTAGTGCCCTTCTATTAAAAAGATAAATAAAAGGAAGAGGTACCAAAGCTCACTTTCTCTGGCATGTCAGGAACAAGAAGGCATCCATCTCCAAGCCTGGAAGAGAGCCCTCACCAGAACCAGACAGGGCAGACACCCTGATCTTGGACTTTCAGACTCCAGAACTGGGAGAAAAGGATCTGCATTGTTTAAGCCACCCAGTCTGTAGTATTTTATAATACAGTCCATGTTGAATAATACAATGATGCAAAGTTTGACTGCTGTCAATTCACACCCAGCTCTGGTAGAAAGCACTGAATTCCAGTTCTAAAAACACTGCACTGGCCCTGGAGAATAAAAATGTAGCCTAAGAATGCTAATGCCTGTCAGCTACTGTGTTACTTAGGAATGCTTCCTGCATTTAAAAAAAAAAAAAAAAAAAAAAAAAAGCTTGGAAGTACTTAAAAAATGGAGGTTTATCTTTTTCACATAATGAGAATTCTAGAGGTAGGCTCTATGATAGCATGGGCCCAGGCTCTTTATTCCTCATTTTTAAAATGTTGAATTTTGTTCCACATAATTTTCAATATGTGATAGAAGGATGACTTCCATGCCTCTCATTTGACTTCCAGGCAGACAGAACAAAGAAGAAGCCAAAGGCCTATATCCTTCCTAAGGCTTAGCTGAGGACGGCTTCCCTTTTTGAATAAAAATGAGTGTTCCCCTAAAGCTCATTTGTCAAAACCTAGTCATGTTCCCTGCTCCTCCCCTCCCCTGTGCTTGCATCAATCTGAGGAAATGGATATCCATGAGTGGTTTAGACAAATCATGACTTGTCAGCTGAGATGAGCACCTAAACTCCTTGAGATCACGTAGACAGATAGGGCTCCTCAGACAGAGCCCTATCTGCTCCCTAAAAATTAAGGGTTCTTTACGAGGGAAAAAGTCATGGGTAGGAAAGCAATATATCTTCCACACCTAACTTCTCTGCCTACTGTATTTAGAATTACCCAAGGGCTGATGAGAAAATATCTCATGTTCCAGCAAAGTAGCTTAAATGTCTATGTAGGATTCCTCCCATTCAGTTGCCTTTTATAATTAAGGCCCCCCAAATGAATTTCTAATGGTAATTTGTCTTAAGTTATCTATTAAAGCAGAGTAATAGTTGAGAAGGACAATAGTGTAGCTGACAATTAGCTAAGAGTGATGGGGGCTCCTAAGGTATGCTGGGAGGGTTGGAGGCAGAAAAGTACAGGGAAGAAAGTTGGTAAAGTCATTACTGATTAATGCTGGAAAACCATCTTCCCTTCTTCCTAGAAGGGAGTAGGCAGCTGTCAGTGTTGATTTATAGCCTCTACAGGACGGAGGAGTAACAGGAACACCATGGAAAGTACTTAGAACTAGTATGGCTTTAGTAAAGTCACATGTGATTGTCAAATAGGGCAAAACATGGCTATTCATATAACTGCCCAGTATATACCTACAGCTAGACCAAAACATCATGCTGACGGTGAATCTCTTTCAAACTCTAATAATCACCTGCTCAGACTTTATATGTGAAGTCAACAAGTTTCAAGATTTGAATTGTGAGTTTTCAGAAACCCTGTAATATTTTTCATTACATTAAGTTGTATGCCAAGAGATATAGAGGTTTTTATAATGTTGGATAAGCACAGCCTTGCTTTTTTTATGGCATTTCTACAATAGAACTAGTTTATTACACCCTCAAGCTACATCCCTATCTGGTATGGTACAGTAATGAGATTTTTAATACTTATTAACCTCATGAATTTTGTAAACTGATAAAATTGAAAGAAGGAACATCTATTGCATCACAGAGACTTTATTCAATGACTCTGTATCTAATATGTTAAGGATATTACTATTGTCTCCCCCTTTTAAAGCTTAAAGAATAAGCTTGAGCTGTCCCTCTTGATTTTTTTGACACAAATCCTTCTGGTCATAAAGTATGATTCTTCTCACACAATTTGGATACAGGTCTTCAAACAAAGCCTGTTGGCTGCAAAAGTAACTGCCCTTCCCAGCTGCTCTGTCACCTCTGCTATTAAGCATCTAATAACTCCCTGACCACTAATGTTGGTTCATTTTAAGGGAGACAGGCTATTTTTGCTTTTACATTCCCTTGCAGAATCAGCCTGACTGCACAAGGTTAAAGATTAATGGATGGAATATTCATTTCCCATAACAGATATTAATAAACATTATTAATAAACATAAACTATCCTAGGATACACGGGCTCTTCAGAGAGCTGTTTAGAATACTTTGTGGTAAGTAGTTTACACTGAAGCCAAGCTGGTGAGGATAAATGAAATAGTTGAGACTGCAATGAAATCTAAAATCTTTTGAGGGTGATACATAAACGTTGGGTGGATTTTTTAAAAATGAATTTGGTTTAATTGTGAATAATGGCATGGTAGCATTGTAATTTGGGGTAAGGTCAAAAGATGTTTAGAACCAGACCTGTAATGAAATATATGTGTACCCTCATTCTGTTCACACAGGAAAACAGGCGGTCAGAAAAAAAAATGCAGAAGCCCTGAGCGAGATAATGGGATTTCTCTTAATTTGATTTGCTGTGGAGACTGCTGGCCTATTTAATACATCCATGTGGAGTTGCTGTTTATATTTTGGTTTCTAATTAGCATCGTCATTCCAAAGCTTCTAGCTGACTTCCCCTTCCATATAAATCTAATTTGGCCTTGAGGAGGGTTATTAGAGCAGCACAAGGAGCACAAACAAAGGGAAACGTCTGCCAAAAGGCAGGCGGGCTCAGCGCCTCTGGGGCAGGAGCCCAGGCCCACAGCCAGGCTGGTGCGCGGGGCCGAGGGCAGCAGGAGAGATGAAGGACAGAGCCTGGACAATAAATCAATCACCAGCCTGCCTGCTATGCTCCCCAAGCCCACCCCACCCCAGCCTGTGTTGCCAGGCTGAAGCAATTTCATAATAAAAAAGGGATGATACAGAGGAGATGTGAAGGCTCTAAAGAAAAGATTTAAAATTGATTTTGAAAGTTTCCAAACTAGGCCATAGAATGGATGGTCTGTACTGAAGTAAATGCTTAGTCTCCCTCCTAAAACTCCTTGTATAGAGTGACATTTCAATTTTCCCCGGCTTTGGGGAGCTTGATTTTTTTTATGGCTCTACAACTCAGTCTTTGAGAAACACCTTCGAGCGGTGATAATAAAGTATATGAAGTGGGGGTATGGACAACATTGATAAAGAGGCACTAATCCTCATTCTGTGTGAAAAATGGTGGGAAGGCAGATTCTATCCCAAAGGGGAAGAAAGAAGAATGCTAAACATGACTAGCAGTGACCTATTTTTCACCAAGCTATTGGAGCTCAAGTACATTTTGACTAAAATGTTGTCCGTGGGGAAGAGCAAGCGACTTAAACTCTTTTTGTAAAGGGCATTGACGTACTAACTTAAAATTTTGTGATAACTCTAAAGAAGGGAGATACAGTTCTGTTGAGGACATGGAGGGGGTCTGCTAACACTGATCTGGTGGCTCTTCTCTGGGACCTACATTTGTAGTTGGTAATTTGTCTAAACTGGTTTCTGCATCCTGTACAAAGTTAGCAGAGGCAGCTTTCAAGGGCTCAGCAAGCCTTGTTTATGAAGGTCTGTGGGAACTCTGAGGAGCATAACTTATTGCAAAAGTTTCCCCTACTGTGAGGACCAGAATGCTAATGATCTGAAGCTGTTCCTTCTCCAGAACAGTGAGAATTACAGCTCCTCCTAGAACACACTTGGAATTAACTTTAAAAAATGCACTTCTGTCACATTCTCCATATTCTATTTAAACACATGTCTGTCAACAAATTACTGTACACTGAGGATGGTAAGAGCTGCAAACACATGAGCTTCATACATCCCTGTCTGAGAAGAGGAGAAATCAAACATAGACAGGGAGAGAGTGGGAGGGAGAGAAAAAAGAGAATAAATAGATATTTAAAAATTAAAAGAAGTTTTATAACTTTTAGGAATTTTTTAGTCTGATGATTGTGAAGGGGAGGGGTTTTCTGAAAAATAAAAGATAAATGGAAGTTTTTTTCTAGATATTTCTAATGAGTAGACATAGATTTCAGATGGAAGAAGACAGCAACATATCCAAGACCCTTTGTCCAAAGTGATAGCAGTAATATGAACTCTGTTGGTAGTGGTAATAAGCACTCTGCTGAAAGTTTAAAACCTCTTCTTGTCTTCACTTTTTTCCTCTTTCTACCCCACCCAGATCCACAAAGAGTTTGCCTACTCTTACTGCTCGGCTACCTGTGAGATCAGGCAGGTTGCCTCACTGCTCTGGGCATCTGTGTCTTCACATGTCAAAAAACTGATTAGAGTGAATCTCTAAGGGGTGAGGGCATCTTCTGGGGATTTTTCTTTTCTATCTGATCTCTTTTACAAGTTGGAATGTCTCATTCTAGTTTCTCATCTGTTTGCTTCTTAAATGTCTTCAAAGAGCTTTTCTACAAGTTCACATTCCATGCTACATATTATAAGCTTTGAGGTGCCTATAAATACACAAGAAATGTCAACTGAGTGGTTACATAAATAGGTCTGGCTATCTGGAGAGTTCTGGGATAATGACAATCTGTCTCAAGTAGAATTCCTGATCTGTTCTGCCAGCCCCTAGTGTCAGAACAAAAACCTACTCCATCTCCAGACTCCTCTGCTCAGCAAGAAGCAGCAACATCTTCACACTCACTCCCTTCGAAATTTGACAGTTTCCCCAAACATCTCAGACCTTGTCTACAGTCCCTCTATGTCTGCAGCCCTTCCCCACCAAGTTCAGACACAACTCATCTCCCACCTGGGTCACAGCAGTGTGCTGTTCCCAACCAGTTTCCACACAGAGTCAGAGTGGTCTTTGGAGCATGTACCTGGATCATCCATCACCTTCCCAATGAAAACTTTCAGTGGCTACCTCTTTCTCTTAGGGATTTGGGCCCTGATCCTAATTTTCTCTCTGTAGCCCACCTGATTTGGTGGGCTACAATTTTCCTTTGCAATTTTCCTGTGGCTCTGTGTACTTCCTTCACAGTGGCCTTCTTTCAATTCCTTCAACAAGTTCCTTGCCACATTGTACAATTGCCTGTACAAGATTTTCCACTCAGCCTCATCCTACCTCCTTTCAAAATGCAACAAAGTAAGTGAAAGCTGGTCAGACAGGGCTAAAATTCTGTAGAGAAAAGGCAGGGCGAGCGGGGCAGGAAGCAACTGAGGGAAAGGAGGGCGTCGTAATTTTCTATTAAAAGATCAGGGAAGACGCTGCAGAAAAGGTCACCACTGACAGAGACCTGAAACACACAAGTGAGCTGATCAGCCTTCTCAGAGCATTTCAGGCAGAGGGAATAGCTAAGTAAAGACTCTCAGTGGACATGAAGATACAGAAAAGAGGTCAGGGTGGCTGGAGCAGAGTGGGGGAGGCAGAGGGCAGAAGAAAATAATGTCAGAAAGGTGGCTTCTTGACCACTGACCATTGTAAGGGTTATGTTTTACTCCAGTTTGGGAAGGTATTGGAGAGAAGACTGACATGATCTGAATCATATTTTTAAAGAATGACTCTAGCTGTTGTGATAAAAAGAGACTGAAAGGGGACTGGAGTGGAAGCAAGAGACTAAGAACATTGAAATAGTTTATGAGCTGCTGTGGTAGTGAGGGAATGGCCATCACTGCATTAGCAATGCAAACAATGAAGTGGTTAAATTAAAGATATGGTTTGAAGGGAAAGTGCCCTGGATTTACTGACTGATTTGATGAGGGCTGTGAGCTTCCCACTCATTGTCCAGAAACAACGCTTGTGTAAGTTTCTCAGATGCCCTTCGTCTTTCTCTACCAAACAAGTTCTCCCACTTATGGGTGCTCCCCCCACTCATGCTTATCTTCATAAAACTTATCACCATCACTGTGCTCAAACAGGAATTATTTTAATGGTAAACTTACTCATCATGTTAAATACTTACAGGAAAGGCCAGTGTCTGTCCTGTTCCCTGTTCCATTCTAAACACAAGCACTTTGGGCACTTATCAGTTATATTGGGTTAAATAGCGGTTGGCTTCACTATATTCAAGTCAAGTCCACCTGGCCAGTCATACATAGGTACACCTTTTATAATCTTTCTTATACTGCTATTGAAATAGAAGTAGAGACTTTTAACTCTAAAAAGAGTCATCATAATTATAGAAGAGCTATTTCCTTGTTGGCAGCTCTCAGAGTATGAATAATAGTGGAAAGCATGATGGTTAGACAATCTGGAGTAACCAGACCTGGCAGACAGTGAGCTAATATGTATGTCCACCAAGCTGTGTCCATTTAATTATAATCCACTAGGATGCATTATAAAAACATTTAGAAGTTTATGTTATATTACTAAGTTGCTAAAAGTTTTTATCATGAAGATTTCAGCATCTTGGTTTATTAAGCATCAGACCTTCCTGTTCAGCCAACTAAACCCAATACTAACTCTAAATTATCTACTGTCTATATCAAAATTTTATTTTTCTTATCAAAACACCAGTCATATTGGATGAAGGAGCTACCCTACTCTAGTATGATCTCATCTAAACTAATTACATCTGCAATGACTTTATTCCCAAATCAGGTCACATTCATAAGCACAGGGAGTTAGGAATTCAAAATATCTCTGGGGGGAAACACAATTCAACCCATAACAGATGTGGTTAGTAGCAGACCTAGGGGTACTACTTTATCCAGTGGAAAGAAAAACAGGCTAAGAATCAGAAAACCTTGATCCAAGGTTTAGCCCATTAAAGATAGAAGTAGGTTACTTTAACAAGTTAACCTCTTTTCTTCTTTCCCACTCTTTAAAAGTAGGCTGTTAGAAGAGATGACCTCTAGTCACTCAGGTAATTCAGGTCAGATGAGAATGAGACTAAGGTAACATAGAACCTGCTCAGATCATGGGATCAACCATATGGTGAGCCTTGCTGTTCCTGCCACTATTTCTTTGAAGGTTTAACAAACCATTTTTATCCTTTAAATGCCACTGTAAGGGGGTAAGACTTTACATCTGACATCCACTTCCTAACTGAATCACATCAATGTCAGAGACTCAGACCTATAACCAGTTACTAGTTACAACTCCTACACTCCATAAATTCTGTGGCCATAGCACAAAGGGCATTTTAAAACACTCAGAACTGAGATAAGAATCTATTCCATCCCCTCAAAAATTGACTTTGATGATAGACTTTTTACAGCACAAAACTTTAGCATTCTCTCAGATGCCTGGGGAGTTTATCATTATGTTTTTGTTAGATTGGCCCTAGTTTAACTCAAGACTGTAAATATTGATGTCTTTCCGTTATCCCTCTAATGTTCCATTAGGAAACCAATTAAATTGCCCTATCACAGTTTAAAGAGCAGATGGTTTACTGAACAACCCCCCAAAAATTCATTAGAGAAAACATAGCTTTAAAGATTTATTTTTAGAGACAGGGGAAAGGAGGGAGAAAGACAGGGAGAGAAACATTGATTTGTGAGAGAAATATCGACAAGCTGCCTCTCACACACCCAACTGGGGGACCTGGCCCACAACCCAGGGATGTGCCCTGACTGGGAATCAAACTAGTGACCTTTGAGTTCACAGGCTGTGCTCAATCCACTCAGCCACACCTGACAGGGCCAAAATGTAGCTTTAGAGAGTGATCTTAGAGGATATCATTATTGGCCTAGATTAAACTTACATCCATTCTCTTTGGATAATGAGAAGGCCTGGGTGATAGTTAAAAGCAAATAAATTGACGTGATATCTGAAGATGGTCTATAAAGACAGTGTGATGTAATGGCTAATGCTTATTTATAGTACTTCCTAATGTGCTAGTCACTGTTCTGTTTGGCACCTCTGACGTGGGCAATGTTCCTCTTCCCCTGGCTATTAATTGGATCCAAGATAATCTTGGAAACTTGCCATCATTTAAAATCATAATCTTTACTATCTCTGAATATTCTGATCTTTAATATCTTGAGAGCATATTATAGTCTAAAAATACTTGAATATAAAACTCTCCATTGGTTCTCATGAAATACTATGACTCAAAGAACTTCAGGATGAAAAGAGTCAGGAGATTTGTACAAGATCTGGACAACTTGAGTCTTCTTGCTCCACACCCATGTTCTAAACACAATATGTACAAACATACACACATACTCTATGTAACTCTTTAAGAACTACATGAAATTTCATAGAATGGATATAATGTGATTTATTCAATCATTTCCATGTTGGTGAGAATTTGGGTTAATTTCACTTTTGTCACACTTATAATGCTTTAAATAATGAGTTATCTATGTATCTTTACACATGTGTACACGTAAGGTTGAAAAGATATATTTTTAATTTGAAATATTAACAAAATTTACTATAATTTTTATTAGGATTTCTCTCTCTCATTAAAAGTGAAATGGTCTATACTTCTATGCACTCAAATTGTCTTATTTAGGTAAAAAGGTTATGCTATATTTACTAAATCAATTGAGAAGCTTTGCATATTATTCTATACTCCAAGACTACTTTTTTCAGTTTTTTTAAATATATTTTATTGATTATACCATTACAGTTGTTCTATTTCCCCCCTTCATTCCCCTCCACCCTGCATACCCCTCCCCCACCATTCCCCCCTTTACTTTATGACCACGTGTCTCAAGTTCTTTAGATTCTATATTTCCCCTACTATTCTTGCCCTCCCCCCATCTATTTTCCAAGACTACTTTAAAAAAAGGAACAAAAAAATATATGCTCCTTGAAGATTCTTTAAAACTGGTTACTGAAACCATCTAGGCCACATGCTTTAACTACCAATAATGTTAGTGGCTATTACAGATTCTAATCTGCAATCAAACTCAGGAGACGCATACCCTTAATCTAATATTGTCTTTACTTAGCTTTACAGAAGGATACAGCTCAGGAAATGCAGTCTTTTTCTCTCCCCAGAGGACCAACAGCTGCCCAGGTGCATGATTTCTTTTGCCCCTTCATTTGTATGAGGTGTGCATGACTGTCCTGAATGAGCATCAAGGTGTGTGGGGGTCACCTTGACATACAGAAGCTGCAGCTATTTCCCACAGCTTTTCCACCATTCTAGGCATGTAGGGCCAAGCCTGTATGCAAGTTCATGTCTCCATCAGTCCAGAGATGTCGCATAGATAGGGGTCACAGCACATGAGGCACCACATAGTCCACACTGACCTTAACTCTATAGTTCGCACAGAGGACCCAGAAGTCAGGCAGGTTTGGGTCAGGAGCAACATTAATCCATTACTCACACTAGTGGGCCTGCCAAGGACTTTCGATCTTTTCTCCAGTCATGGTTACTCTAGAGAATTATTCATTTCATCCATAGTTTCAAATTTATGGGCAAAAGGTTAGTTTTGCCACAGGAATATCTCCTTACCGATATTTCAAAAGAAGTAGCTTTCAGGGTTTTATTGACCATATATTGGTTTCCCTAATCCCTTCAACCTTAGAAACCTCTACTTTGTCTTTATTGATTTTTATGTCCACTTTCTTTTGGCTAATTTTTCCCCCAGATTCTTGAGTTAAATGTTTTGTTTTCTATTTGTCTAGTAATAAATAACATTTCATAAAAATTTTTTCTTAGTACTATTTTAACAGCATCCTTAAAAGAATGTTCTAATTTTGTTAATTTCTGAATGGACTTAAGAAAAAATTTAAAACAAATTAACCTAAATTATTTAACTTTCAAGAATGTTTTTGCTACTTGTTAACTACTAATTTACTTATTTTTAATTAGATATATTGGGGTGACATTGGTTAACAAGGCTATATAGATTCTAAGTGTACAGTATGATACATCATTGTACATTGCACTGCGCGTCCACCAGCCAAAGTTAAACCTTCTGTCACCATATACTTGTTCCCTTCATCCTTCACTACCCACTCACTTCCCTTCTCTTTAATAACACCATACTGTTAATTTACTGCAATGGACTTAAAATGGTACACTGTAATTTCTATTTTTAAATGGCTGACTTTCCTTAATCAAATTGTATAATAAGTCAAAGTCATTATTTGCTCATATCTTTTATATCCTTATTTTTGCTCTACTTTGATCTTTTGGTTTGTAATAAAATCTGTTACAATTACACTGTGATTAGTTTTGTCAGTTTTTCATTTCTAAAAGTTTTGGCTTTGAATATTTTGGCATGTTCTCTGCATAAATATTTGACTTGTGTTGGTAGAATATGGCTCATTAATATTAAATTTACCTCTAGATTCCTTCAATACTTATATTCTTGTGATAACATTAATATTAAACAAAATAAAGTATTTGCTTAGTTCCTGTTTTTTTTAATATCATTTTACTTTAATTTTTTCTGTATCATTTTATTTAAAGTTTATTACTACATCGCTTTATTCTTCCTTACATTTGTACCTACTATTTTAAGAATTCTTTTGTATGGATTATATTAACCTTTACAACCATATTATCCACAAATATTTAAATACTAAGCTTGATTTTTTTCCCTTCACTGTTTCTAGAAACTGAGAAATAAAAATATACTTACACATCCTTTATAATTTGAGAAGCATGGGGTAAACTAAGTCATCTCTGAAATTATTTATGTTGTCTTTATACTTAAATCATTGCATATACAATTCTAGACTCAATCATTTTCTCTTAGCAATTTCCTGAGGATTATTTTTTTAAGTATCTTTTGATTGTCTCTAAGAAAATAATCAATAAATGTCTTAACCTACATCCTCTAGAAAGCAGAGCTGGAGTCGGAGATTAAACTTTAACTGATGACATCTTATGGGAGGTGCAAGGCCAGGGCAATAAAAATGAGGGGGGGGGGGAGAACTAAGGTGAGCCAAGGCACAGTGTGAGAGGTTATTGTGCTGGAGACCACCGCCCAGTGTGCCATGGACAAGTGTCAGCTTTCTTGACAGACAGGATCCAAATTTCTCAGGCAAGTTTGAATGTAGAAAAATGTACCTTTAAACAAGCAGTCTTTGAATGAAGTTTTGTTTGCCCAGTTCTCTCCTATTTCCTCGCAGTGTCGGTTCACCTCCTGGGACTCTAACCGTCTCACACTCTTCAGCTGTGTCTCCCACCCCAAGCACCCACAGCAGGCCAATCCCATGCTCCAGGGTGTGGCGTTGCCTCCAGAACCAAAAACGTAGGGATGACAAAGAGAACAAGAAGGCTCCATAGCCTGCCAATCTCTCCACATTTACATCCCTTCTTTTCTAGAATGTCTCCAAATTCCCCCATATAATATTTTCCAAAAGCCTTTAAATTACAGACCTCCTAAGGAGTTTAATCTCAGATTTCACTGAACAAATTCTAGAGTTCCTACTTTAGATCCCGTGGTTAGTATTTTCTATGATCACAAATTTTTATTCACATTCTGCTTGAAGTAACTGCAACCCTCAAAGTATTTATTATGGCTTCCAAGTAAATGATTCTCCATTCCGTATTTATGGTAATGGATTTAAGTTTCTAAGTCACCAACTGAAATGTGACCCTACAGAATTTTAATAATGTACATATAGAAAATAAAAAACTTGTCAAAAATTTTTTTGCTTTTGATCCTGTAGTACCCAGAACTTTCCCAAGGTTCCTAGAAGTAGACCCTGAGATAAGAACTTATAAAGAGGGACCAAAAAAAAGGAACTTATAAAAAACAAAAAATTGTGTATTTATTTTTACTTGTTTAAACTTCGGTCCCCATCAAAAATGGAGAATACAAAGTACTCTCCATTTGATGCAATTGAAACTTTTGAAACTTTTGAATTCTCCTATTGAAACTTTTTTTCCACTGCTTAAAATAGTTTTGAATTCATTGACTTTGATGCCTTTTAGTGTTTCTGTGGTTTTTTTTGTTTCACCTCTTCCACATCAGCAAAATGTTTCTTTCACTTTGAGGACTTTTTTCATCAGGGTAAACAAAAAAAAGTTGCTTGGGGCAAGATTGGGTGAATAGGGAGGGTGGGGCACAGGGTGCTGTTCTTTGGTCAAAAACTGATGAACACTCAGAACTGGTAAATTACCCACCATGAAAAGGCAAAATGCCTTGAAAGAGTCTTCAAAAATTTTACTGAAGCTCAATGCAGCCTCTCACAACAAGGTCAGCTGGTACATCAAAACAGATGGGTTTCTAGAACACTGACCTAGTGGGGGAAGCCTGTACTATAAGGGACCCATCCTCCAGAAGATACTCTGTTTTGGAGGGGTCCCCCCTCATATTGTTGCAGGAAAATGAAGCAACCAGACACCGAGGGTTTCTGGAATATAAGGTTTATTAACATGCACGGGGCCCAGAGGAGCCCCGAACAAAGGGAAAGCAGCCGTTTTATAGAGGGGGGGGGGGAGGATAGAGCGAAGGGGAGGCCTGTCTTTCAGACCAAAGTGGGAGATAATTTACAGAAGCAGAAAGCAGAGCGCTTCACTATCTCTGGTATGTAGGCGATAAGCTAGAAGAAACAAGGTAAATCACTGGGCTGTTAAACATTCGGGCTGTAAAAAACAGTCCCCTAATTGCTGTGCTATATTTTAAAATAGCTATCAATTTCCCCCAACAATATGTACACATGACTTATTAAGAAAATGTGCCCCAGAGAAACCAGTAAGGAAGTGGAATAGCCGGTCAAGAACAAGGAAGAAACTGAGTCAGGGAACTGATGGCTGCAGGACTGTGAGAGCCCAGGTCTTTTGCTTCAAGTCAGGGCAAATGCTGAGGAATACCTGACTAAGCAAAGCCCTCTACGGGCCAAGGGAGTAAACTCCCAGGTATTTCTGGATTTCTGTGCCTGCATTCTGAGCACAAGCAGATAGCGGCTCTCTAAATGGACCTGCAGGCACAGGCCACTGGGAGCGAGAACACGTCAAAGCCAGAAGAGAGGCTCACAGAAATAGCAGCAAGAGGAATTCGACAGGACCTTCATGGATCACGACCAGTTTCCACTCGACAGCCTCCTTGCTTTCTGAAAACGTATATCCCACTTAAAGAATACATGGCTCCTTTGAAAAGTAGCTGAATCCACTTTGGGCAGGATTCTAGTCTTATTCTATCTAGGGCATAAGCATGGACCTGCAATAGAGACTATAATAGTGTGGGCAATGGGGATGCTCATTACTACTGCAATGGTCAAAGTCTCTAACTGGTGCTTTTCAACTGATGGAGCTAGGAAATAAATATGTCTAAAGAGACAATAATCTTATGTCCAATTCAAGTCATTGGTGAGACACACCACAGCCTCCAAAACGGCACAGTCCATCTGGTGCTCGGTTCCCACATCAGAGTCCCCCTTATTCTCCCTGTAAAAGTGCTTCTTCACTGCCTCTTTTTTTAGATCCTCAAACAAACAAAAAAGCTAAATAACCACTTCCTTCCCATTAGCCAATGTGACTTGATCATGTCCCAAAGGTGTGGGTCCTCTCATAGGCAAAGGACTTCCATTCCTCAGGGTCGATTCATTTTCACGAGGGTGACTGCAATGACTCATGTTCCTGAGGTGAAACATTCACAGGGGGATAGGGACCTCAAAGATGATGAACTCTGCCTGGCCTAGATGAAATATTCAAGATGTAGCATTGGGCTTAAATGCACAATAGTCACAAAATCTGGGTGAAAGGGCAGAAGATTAAATCAACCGCTCATAGCTGGTTTCCCTCAGGATAGCCACTCCTGCTAGGAAAGCCATCATTGTCTCTATGTATTTGTGCCACCATTTAATTTGATCCAGCAAAGGCTAGCTTTGGGGCTCAAAGGATTCAATCTATCACTATGACAGATTACGGTCAGTATGAAGCCAGATTTTCTTGCTGTTTCAGTGTTGATTGAATCCTAGGGACTAGCCCAGGTGGGGCCATAGAGATATAAATTAGCTTTGAAAGTTGAAGGAGAAAAGAGTTTCATATGAGAAGTATTTGAAAGTGAATGAGGTTGACTTCAGAATATGTCAGTTCCACTCCAAAGAAATGAGGGGCATTCTGTTTCTCTGAGCTAGTCAAAGGGTAGCTCGAGCACTATCGAAAGGAGAGCTATTCTGCACTCCCACGACTTCCCTGGGACCAGCACACTCACCCTGAACGAGCTCGTTACCTGTAAAAGATCACAATCCTAAAAGCATCAGGACCACAAGCCCCCTAAACTGGACTCAGAAATTAAATATCACCTTGTCAGCTTCCCAGAGAATCAAATGTGCAACAAGGATTAGCATGAGTCAGGAAAGCTCTCTCGGCATCAATGCCTCTGGGAAGGAAGGCACAGGATAAGCAGAGGCAATGAGGTCACCACAAAACATCAGCTGAACTTGTGAAGCTTTCTGAACCTAGAATGATATTTCAAAGCTTTCCTGAATTGAAACAAGAAGTCAAAGCTTTTATACCTGCCACAATAAGGATATATTGGATGCAGGCCACCCCAGGAAGAGGAGATGGCTTTCAGAAACGTAGTTCTCTTCAGCTGAGACTATTTCAATGTGGACCGACTGTTGAGTACTCACCATCTTCCCGCCACACTCCCAGTAGTCTGTATTTTTACAGGGCTGTGGATGGCACATGAGCCCACTACATACATCTTACTAGCTAGTCTCATAAACACAATCCTGTTTCCACAGCCTCTGGCCTATGGAAATAACTTACATTAAATAAATAAGCCAAATTAATCAATTCCACAGAAAGATTAGCTTTATATGGCTGATTTGGGTGGCTTCCCCAGTCGTATATCACACGTAGCCCTTTTAGCCCAAGTCCCAATTTGACAAATCCTTCCCTTAAGAATATAAATTGCATTGATGACCAGAGAGGAAAGTTGTAGTGCTCAGCCAGCCGACATCTGCCAGACCCATCTTCCCTCTTCCTCTCCTTCTGCTCTTTTCCTTCCTCAGATTCCCTCCTAGAACCTCCTTATGTAAACAAGTTTAGTAAATCTAGAAAACTGATAGGTAGTAAATCCCACTCCCAAGTAGCCTAATTCCTCATTCCATTAGACTAGTTCATGAGAAAAGATTCCTGTTATCTCCAGCAAAGCCTCAAGGATGAGAAGGTAGCGAAATCAGGGTAGACAGGAAGAACACTGAACACTACAGAATTATCTTACTCATGTAAAGGTTGGTGAGACTTGCAGATTAAACGGGAGTCATCCTCAGCATCTTCCTCACACCCTGCTGCCCTGTCAGATTCACTGCTGCAGAGCTTGCCCTCCTGGGTTCACTCTCCTGGGTTCTGCTGGGTTCACATTCCCATCCCAAGGGGATGCAGGACGCACTCCAGAATCTGCAGTGTAGTCAGATAACAACCCTCTGCAGCGGCAGTGTCAGGTGGAAAAACAAGCGAAGTACTGATCTTTTCAAAACTTAACCAAGTGTTCTTAAGGAATCTCAAGAACAGAAACACTCATGAGCAGAAGAGCAGAGGGTCAAAGAATTTAAGACTTTCATTGCTATTTATAAAAGCTAAAAATGTAGACCTTTTCAGAGTTTTAAGCAATGATTTGGTGGCTATATATTCACAGATCCTTTTATTTTTCCTCTACCCAGCATTTTGAAGCGTCATTTCCAGGCTTTTGACTCTTGTCTCACTATGAGTGAATGGGATTGGTTCAAACACTCATGACGTGAGAGGTGTAATCTTAGTGTACTGGGTTGGCCAAAAAGTTTGTTTAGTCTTTTCTGTGAAATAAAGGATACATTTTTCACTTCCGCCAATAACTTGATTGATTTGGATATTGTGAGTATGCTGGCAATCTCCCACAATTGGCTTCTAGAAGGTAGAAGCCAGGGGTGCTGCTAAACATCCTTCAGTGCATAAGACAGCCTCCTAGCAAAGAATTATTTAGCCAAAATGTCAATAATGCCCAAAACTTCACAAACCAGTTTTAACACTTTTGATCAATCACAGCACCTTCTCCATACACTGTACAAACCTTTTTTTGTTGGTGATGGTGTTTCAGTTGTGTTTTTACTATTCTTGAAATAATAAAGCACAGACCAAAAATGTGTATCTCCTTCCATCTTTCCATATTAAAGTGGCTGTGCAAAAATTCACCCATTTTGATGTTTTTTAATGCACACTGATATGACAGGTGTCACAATACAATCTAACAAAATTGTTTCAAATGAAGTTAAAGATAACTAAGCACTACTAGAGTCATCATATGGGAAAAAAACTAAAACTTTTTGGCCAACCTAATCCAAGAGTCATATGAGACAGAGAAGGAATGCATGTAAACAGGAAGATGTTACCAAGCTGACAACAATTTCATATTAAAGTAGAGCCGTTGTTGAGTCTTATGGTCGATATTCCAGACAGATCACATGGAACAAACCACCTTGCCTCAGAATGAGTCTATGAATGAGAAACTAAAGACAGAAATAAAAATACAGTTGATACATCCCACTCCTTTACTCCCTCCAGTGAATTCTGTCCCTTGGGATAATTACACCATTCACACATGTTGTTTCCCAGCCACTGTGGAAGCCACTGTGGAAGCCAGGCACACCCCCCACCAGCACTGTGCTGCTTTGGAGTCCAGAAGAGCTTTGAGGAATTGTGACCTTTATGGATCTGGTTAGGGAAGATCTAGATGTTTTAACCACTGTGACTCTCACTAAAGAAGTGCAATGGAAGGTATGCTGAATCCTGGCTCTAATTCTGGAAGAGACTGAGATAGCTGGTAGCATTAGGAAATGAAAGAACAGCAGCGGCTTTTAAGCACAGTGGCTCCTAGGAATAGGAATATTCAGAAGGTGCAAAGGCCTGAGAGGTAAATATTATCAAGAAAATATTGGAACTTCCGCCAAGATGGAGGTTTAGGTGGATGTGCCGTGCCTCCTCACACAACCAAGTTTAGGGACAACTAAATATTAGCATCAGAAAACACAACCAGAACACGGAAAACTGAACTTTTCGGAAGTCCGCTAACAACAAATTCTTCAGCCCGACCGGTAAGGGGTGAAACCGGCGTCGGGTGAGGAGTTACAAAGGAGGGCTCAGTCGGACCCGGGCGCGGAATCCAGAAGCGCGAATCCAGTCGCACGGGTTCCAAACCAAGGATTGGACCTAGTGAGCGACCGAGCAACCCACCGGGTGAGCGACTGCAGAGGAGACAGTGGGGAGGCGGTGCAGCGTGTTGACTGTGGTTGCCTAATTGCGCGCCAGTGAGGGAGTGAGCGGTTGGACCAGCGGCGGTGGCGGCGATAGACAGCGGCCACTGCGGCAATAGTGGGCGCCGCCATTTCCCCGCTCTGACCACGCCCCCACATACAGCGTCACAACCCAGCGACCTGGGAGTCCAAGGCACCGCTTCTCCCACTTAAAGGGCCAGAACAGACCAAAAATGTCACAGGGAGAACTCAAAGCCCCAGAGATAAATCTAAGTGACGAAGAAATAGCAAAACTCTCAGACGCACAGTTTAAAACACTGGTCATCAGCTTCCTCACAGATCTGGTGGATTATAGCCACAAATTAGAGAAACATATGAAGGCTAAATTAAGGGAAATGAATGGAATTCCACAGGAAACCCATAGAGATGAAAAGGAAACTGGGACTCAAATCAATGGAGTGGACCAGAAGAAACCAAATAATGGCCAAACAGAAAAGAGTCAAGGAGCAAGAATTCAAAGAAATGAGGAGAGTCTTAGGAACCTCCAGGACATCTTTAAACGCTCCAATATCCGAATTATAGGGGTACCAGAAGGGGGAAAAACACAACCACCAGTGGAAAAACTATTTGAACAAATAATAAAAGAAAATTTCCCCAATCTGGCAAAGGAAATAGACTTCCAAGAAATCCAAGAAGCCCAGAGAGTACCAAAAAAGTTGGACTCAAGAAGAAACACACCAAGGCATATCATAATTACATTAGCCAAAATTAAAATGAAGGAGAGAATCCTGGAAGCAGCAAGAGCTAAGGGGACAATCACCTACAAAGGAGTCCCCATCAGGCTGTCAGCAGATTTCTCAAAAGAGACCTTACAGGCAAGAAGGGGCTGGAAAGAAATATTCCAAGTCATGAAATCTAAAGACCTACAACCAAGATTGCTCTACCCAGCAAAACTTTCATTTAGAACGGAAGGACAGATAAGGTGCTTCTCAGATAAGACCAAATTCAAGGAGTTCATCATCACCAAGCCCTTATTATATGAAATGTTAAAGGGACTTATCGAAGAAAAAGAAGTTAAAGAAACATGAACAGTGAAAGGACAACAAACTCACAGTTATTAACAACCACACCTAAAACGAAAGCAAACTAAAAGGACAGCTAGATCAGGAGTGAAAACATAGAAATGAAGATCTCAAGGAGGGTTAGCAACAGGGGAGTGGGAGGAGGAGATGGAGGGAGAAGATACAGAAAACAAGTAGCATAGACAGTAGATAGGAAATAGATGGGGGGGGGGGGCAAGAATAGTATGGGAAATATAGAATGTAAAGGACTTGAGACACATGGACATAAACTAAAGGGGGGTTATGGTGGGGTAGGGGGGCAGGGTGGAGGGGAATGAAGGGGGGAATAGAACAACTGTAACAGCATAATCAATTCAAAAAAATAAATAAATTAAAAAAATATATATTGGGAGGACCAAAATCTGGACTGAGTTCAGACGCCAATTTAGAAATTGGTATACAGTCTCCCGAAAAGATGGATTCATACATGTCCTCATTGCAGACAGACACCAGGCACCTGGAGCCCCACCAGAGTCAACATCCTTTTTCCTGTACCAGAGGCCTGAAGTACAGCAGCTCTCAGCCCCTGGTGGGCCACGCCTGAGCTGCAAGAGGAGCTACCTCCAGCCCAATTCTGCCACTTTAGCCCTCGGGATTGGAATGATGATCTTAAATTTTATCCAGTTACTGAATGCCCACAACAAAGACTGCACAATAAGTGCCAGAGCCTGATTATGGAATGAAAAATTCTACCCAGAGAGTGAAAACTCTGATGAGATATACTTGTGGTCAGTTTAGGAAATATGTAAAGAATTTATCCCAAAATGGAACTCTGTATTGACAAGGGGCATACACAATTTTATAAAGAAAAAATTTTTGATGAAATTTTAGGCTGCATATTCCTTTTTGAAAACTTCATAAAATTCTTATGAGTACATCCTGGTAGGGAATCATTATTTCCATAAAAGTATGGTGCCATATCTTTGAAATGACATTGCTTGAAGATGACCATTCTCTTCTCTTTGAAAACTTAATATTACTTTGTTTTATTTTTAAGCCCTAGTTACACTATGCATGTTTTAGAAAAGTGTGTTCCACTAGGACACAGGGATGATGCTTACTTATGTCACTGACATTTGACAATCAACTGCTACCGATAGGGAAGCAGCAGGAAAAAAATATGATGTGTGTTTGTGTGAGTGTACTTTGCTCCTGCCAACTTTTATATTAAACATGCAGAGATGAGAGTGCCACCCTGACACAGCAATACATGAAGCAAAGTGGGGGAAAAATGTTATCCTTGACATTACACTGAAGCAGTATCTTAGGTCATCCCTTGACCCACGTGTGAGTGCCACTGGTAGTGACATAGTAACAATTGCCATTCTTGCTATGATGCCTCCAAGATTCCCTGAGAACCATGGTCAACATCTTAAACAAACCATGGTGGAAATGCACAGAACAACTAGGTTCAGCTATCTGGGTGAGTCAACCAGTTAGTCATTCAGGCCTCCACAGCCATTTAATCAGCCCATGATTTAGTCTGTTCCACCTCCTCGGTGATGCTATAGCTTCACACAATATGGGTTGCCTGTACTGGAATACTGCAAACAGCTCTACGCAGTGTTCAAAGACTATTAAGCTTTCTGGTGAAACTTTCTGTAGTCCTATATTGGAAAGTCAAAGTAGCAAGGCACCCATTTTTACCCAGCCCCCCCGACATTCTTCCCCTCTGACAACTGTCAGCCTGCTCTTTGTATCTGAGTCTGCTTCTATTTCATTTTTTTTAGTCATCAGACTCCACATATAGGTGTTTCTCTTTCTCTGACCGGCTTATTTCACTTAGCATAATACTCTCCAAGTGAAAAAGGTGAAGGTATTGAGCAAAAACAAAAAACAAATAAAGAAAAACATCATATACATAAACAACAGCATGGTGAGTACCAGAGGAAAAGGGAGGTGGAGGAGAGTAAAGTTGGGATAAATGCTGATGGAAGGAGACTTGACTTGGGATGGTGAAAATAGAATAAAATATATAGATGATGGCTTATAGAAGTGTATACTTACAACCAATATAATTTTATTAACCATTGTTACCCCCAATAAATTCAATAAAAATTAAAAAACAAAAGAGTAACCAGGTACCACTCACAAGAAACCTCTTATTGGATCAGACCATATAGTTCCTAAAATAATTTCAAAGTATTTGCAGTAAAAGAAACACTACCCCTTCTTTTGTGCCAAATTTTTCAGGGTTCATAATTTATTTAAGTCCTAATAGCCTAAGCAATTGGATCATTGATTGAGGATTATTGTAAGCAATCCCCAGAGCTAGGATGAATCCTACCACTACCACAAAATTAATTTGGATTGATGATACCACACACAAACCAAAAAGTTATGAAAAAGTATATTATACACACAATGAGGCTTTCTGGAGAGAGCCAAGCAAGCCCCCAAGCATATCCAAAAATGGCTTGAGTCAAACAGGGAGGGGATACTGATTTGTGTTACACTGGGTTAGAGGGAGAGGCTTGGGTAAGGGTTTCTATGCACAGACTGGGACCTATGTGGTTTGAATTTCCTACCAACACCCAAGGAGGAAGTGGGTGCACTATTTTACTGGCTTTTCTAGATACACAGCAGAGGGGAAAAGGGAGAGATGAGTTTTGAAAGCTATCAGCAGTCAAACTTCAGAAAGTTTAACTATTGAGTTAAACTACTGATTACAACTTACCTTAATGTTTGATGACTGAAATGTGCTATTTCATTTAATTGAATTTGAACTTAAATAAGCTATTCTTGGCACTCTATGAGGCCCTGGAGTCCTGAGACCAGTAAAAGAAATTAAAGTTCTACTACTCCCTTATTTAAAAACCCAGCATTGGATATTTTGGGAAGTAACATGTGTTCCTTGGTGACTATAAATAATGTGTAGAACTTCAATGGAAATAAATGTCTTGATGAGGCCATGTATCCCAATGGGGACCATGGCTAAAATATCAGGCAGGAGTGAATGAGTAGAGGAAAAGCAGAGCAGTGAATGGGTACCTGCCTATGCTGGTGGTGTGGGACAAAGCTGAAGAAACTTGTTTCTCTCCTGAAGCACCAAGAGTACTGAGGAAGCACCTCTATGACTAGAAGGGGGAAAATAGGGAAAGAGGCAGATAAAAATATCAAAGGGCATTTAAGAGACTTGGTTCTTCATGACTACACAGTGGAAGTACCACAACCATAGACCTCATTACAAATCTTCAGGTATCCCAAAATCCCCAAAACAAAACCCATATCTCACATACTCTTCAGCCACTCCTTTGTGTAGTCCCTAGAACAGCAGCAACAGCAAGCTCCAGCAGAGAGGAAGTGCCCTCAGAAAACAGGCCAACATGTGCAGACAAGGAAGAAAGCACAAAATCCAGCTACAGAAAGACCTTCTGGAAAATAAAGCCAGGAAAGATATAAAGGTATAAGAATTCTGCCACAAGAAAAACTCAGAAGAGAAAAATGGGTGAAGACAAAGAAAAAGGAAGAAAAAGGCAAAGAACACCCCAGTTAATTACACCAATGAACAGAATACCCCATCAAAGGCAATAGCAAAAATTTAAGGAGATGTCTATTACTTGAAATGTGAAAATGACAACACAAAAGTACAAAGAACATGAAAAAATCAAGGAAACATGTCATCACCAAATGATAATAATTTTCCAATAACTGAGTTCAAATAAATAAAGTTTTGCAATCTAGCTAATATTCAAAATAATTG
This sequence comes from Artibeus jamaicensis, assembly GCF_021234435.1. Lineage (NCBI taxonomy): Eukaryota > Metazoa > Chordata > Mammalia > Chiroptera > Phyllostomidae > Artibeus > Artibeus jamaicensis. Next base: position 24,593,680 of record NW_026521883.1, read on the forward strand.
TTTTTAACAAACTCAACAAGTTATAACTCAGAACAGCAATTCAACAAATTCATAATAAATAGATATAAGAGATAGGATAGGATATGAGATAAAATAGGATATAAGAGATATAATAGAGAGATATAATAGATAAAATAGGATATAAGAGATAAAATAATTTTCAAAACCAAGCACAAATTCTGGAGCTGAAAAACTCAATGAATGAAATTAAAAATGCAGTAGACAGCATCTGCAAGAAAGGAGCAAAAGGAAGACAGACTAAATGAGTAAGAAGATGGAAATTTTGAGAACCATGTTAAAGGAAAACAAAGAAAAAAGATGAAAAAGAGCAAAGAAAGCCTACTGGATCCCTGGGAAGCTAACAAGTAAACAACTGTTAGAATAATTAGGAAACAGAAAAAACTACTAGAAATGGGAACATAAAATAGGAAACTCTACGGGATGCTGCATAACAGCTCTGAGAGTAATGTTTACAGCCAGAAATGCATAGGTTAAGAAAATAAAAGGTCTCAAAGGTCTCAAATAAACAGCCTAACTTTAGAAAAATAGGAATAAACTAAGCCTGAATTAGCAGAAGGCAGAAAACAACAAAAACTCGAACAGAAATAAATGAAATAGAGACCAGAAAAATAGACAGTTAAAACAAGTTGATGAAACCAACAGAAGTCTTTCAAAAGCATAAAATTGACAAGATTTTGGCTAGATAAAAAAAGAAAAAAGATTCAAATAAATATATAGTAAATGAAAGCAGGAGACATTAAACCTAATACTGCAAAAATATAAAACATCATAAAGACTACTAAAACAACTATACACCAACAAATCAGATAACCTAGAAGTAATTAATAAATTTCTATAAATATACAACCAACTAAGAAGAGAAATTCTAAATAGACCAATCATAAAAAAGAATATTAAATCAATAATCAAAACATCCCAAAGGAGAAAACCCCAGGACCACATGGCTTCACTGGTGCATTATATCAAATACTTAAAGAAGAATTAACACCAATCTTTCTCAAACTCTTTACCAAAAAAAAAAAAAAGAAGAGGAATCACTCCACACTCACTTTGCTTTATTCTGATACTAAAGTCAGATAAGAACACTCAAAAAAATTTTTAAACTATAGGCTGATACCCCTGATGAATATAGATGTAGAAATTCTCAACAAAATATTAACAAATCAAATTTAATGATACATAAAATAGTATAAAACTATTATACCAATGACCAAGTGGGACTTACCACTGGTATGTAAGGATGGATTGACATATGCATATCAATAAATGTGCTATACCACATTAACAAAGGAAAAAGAAACCATATGATTATCTCAATAGATGCAGAAAAAGCATCTTACAAGATACAACATTCATTTATGACAAAAAACCCTCAATAAATTCAGAATAGAAGAAAAATAGATCAACATAATAAATTACAAACATTCCATTCCTACTGGTAACATTTCATTAAAAAATTAGAACTTTCCTCTTAGATGTGCAGCATGACAAGAGTGCCCATTCTCACCACCCCTATTTAATATAGTGCTGAAAGTCCTAGCTAGGGCAATTAAACAAGACAAAAAAATGAAAGCATGCAGATCAGAAAAGATGAAATGTCATTATTTGCTGATGATGTAATCTTATATAAAGAAAATCCTAAAAATCTCAACCAAAAAAGTTGAAACTGATCAATTAATTCAGTACCATTTCTGGATATAAAAATCAACATACAGAAATCAACTGTGCTTCTATACACTAATATTTGGGAAAATACAAAAAGTTATTCACTTATGGTAATATTAAAAACAATAAAATATTTAATAAGTTTAACCAAGAAAATACAAGATCTATACATTGAAAACAACAAAATTTTGATGAGAGAAACTGAAGAAGACAAATATGAAGATAGTATGTGCTCATGGATCTAAAGGATTGTTAAAATGTTTACACTAATCAAAGCCACCTATAGATTCAATGCATCCAAATCAAACTGTCAATGACAGTCCTGAAATCTGTAATTCATCCAAAAGACCCAAATAGTCAAAGCATTAATGAAAACATAAAAAGCCAAAGACATCACACTTCCTGATTTCAAATTATACTACAAAACTATGGTGATTAAAACAGTATGGTTGTAGCACAAAATTAGACACAAAGACCAATAAAACAGCACAGGTCACTCAAAAGTAAAACTTCACATCTAAGGTCAATTAATATTTGGCAAAGTTTCCAAGAATGCTCACTTGGGAAAGCATGGTCTCCTCAACAAATAGTGATGAAAAAACTCATCACATGCAAAACAATTTGACTGCTATCTTATACTACTCACAAATATTAACTTAACATGGATTGAAGACTTCAACATAAAATTTGATATTATAAAACTCCTAAAAAAAATAAAACAGAAAAGAGGTTCCTTGGCATCAGTCTTGATCACAATATTTTTAAATATTATCGACACCAAAGGTAAAGACAACAAAAGCAAAAATCAACATGTTGACTACATCAAACTAAAGAAATTCTGCACAGTAAAATAGAAAATAGAACATGAAAAGGCAGCATGCAAATCATATATTGGTTGAGGGATTAATTTCTAAAAATATAATAAACTCATAAAACTCAATAACAAAAAAATCCAATTTAAAAATGAGCAGAGGAAATGAAGACATTTTTCCAAAAGGACACCCAAATGACCAACAGATACATAAAAAGGGAAATACAAGTCAAACCCACAATGACATATCACCTCATACCAAAAAGATAAAAGATACATGTTGGCAAGAATGTGGGAAAAAGAGAACCCCTTCTATACTGTAAAGGGAATATAAACTGGTACAGCCATTATCAAAACATATGGAACTTCCTCAAAAAATTTAAAAAAGAACTACCTCATGATCCAGCAATTCCATTTCTGTTTACATAGCCAAAGGAAATCAAATCACTATCTCAAAGAGGTATGCACTCTTATGTTCATTGCTGCATTATTTACAATAACTAAAATCTGAAAACAACTTAAGTACCTATCAACAGCTGAATGGATAAAGAAGATGTAACATACACTCAATGAAATATATAACCGTGAGAAAGAATGAAATTCTGTTTCCATGGAGATTGGGGAGAAAAGTAGCAGGCTCAGATCTGCCGTATCATCTTGTGTCTATAGTTAATAATGCTGTATTGTGTACTTATTTGTTAAGAGAGAAGATTTAATTCTCAGTATTCTTACCACAATAAAAATAAATAACAAAAAAAGTAGAAGCCTCAGGAAAGTGGACATTGCTAGAATGAACATATTATATGAGACCAAAAATATTCACCAGAAAATTGCATTTTGTGAGAAGACTAAAAGGGCATACCATTCACCAAAACCATCAGGAATGTCCCAGTGAGGAAATACCAACATCCCTTAGAAGTTCAGCCAGGGCTGACAGTAGAAGCTGTCACAAAGCTTGACTTACTAACAGCAATGGGGGAGAAGGGGCCCCAAAGCAATATAGGCTATTTGGCAGCACATTTAACTTCTAGAAGCCAAGGTATTTTAATTACTGCAACAATAAGCAACTTCATAGTGACAGCCAAAGGGACTTTGACCTCATAGAATGTTGTGGAGATGGTTAGTAGGAGAGTAGTTTCCTAGGGGGGAAATGGATGGGCAGCCAATGAGGGTCCTGCTAGAAAAATATGTAATCAAATGAAAGAAAGAATGGGTGATTAAGAAGCTAAAAATGATCAATAAAAATTTAAAATCCCTTGCCAAATGTCCAGACTGAGGCCATATTTCAGACCCATAACCTGGTGACAAAACTGTTGGTGACTAGGTCATCAGGACAAACCATCCTGAAACATCTCAGCAGATATATACTGATGTGATTCCACTAGGCTTCTCCCAAGAAGACCAAAGTTGCTTAGGTGACATCATGACAGGGAAAATGAAATGATCTGACAGCTCAGACCCTATAACTTGTGGCTCTCAAACTATCCTTGAAATCCAAAGACCTGAACACTGTCATAGTTCCCAGTTAGAATGAGAGCGTGAACAAGACAGGTCAAAGCAGAGTCCTGACCACAGCTCACCTTCCAGTGTATTCGCTGTATGCACAGACCCACTAGGTAGTCATTTCCCCAGTTACTCATGGTATCATTTAAATGGATATACTCGGCCATTGAAGTAACCCTCGCATTGTTCTTTGTGTTTCCCACTAGTATAGCTGTTCCGAACAAGCCCAGTGTAAGCTTCTGAAACTCTTCCCAACTCCCTGGCTGGTACAGTAAATCAAAAACAACATTATAGTTCATGGAAAGTGGGCAGTGGTAAAGATTAGTGTCAGAATTTAAAATGTATGGAATGCAAGGTGTTCGTTCCTGTTATATCCCCCTTTTCATTCCTTACACGTTCTGCAGACACCAAGGAGCACAGACGGCTCCTGGAGAATGACTACAGACTGCTGCAAGTTCAACCACACCGTGGCCCCAGTCATAACATCCACACTGGTGGCAGTGTCACTGTGAGAGCAGTTACATGATATTCAGCCATTGATTTAGAAATTGGTTATTTTCCATCCCAATTAAGAAAGGCCAGACACAGTTTGCATTTATAACCAGGTACAGTCATAACAGAGGCTCTGGGATTTCTAGAGCGGATAAGCCATCTGCAGCAGAGAATTACCCATCTTTTGACACACATGTCTTAGCAGGTTCCAGGGGTTTTATGTAAATGAGAGCTTGCTCACGGGACACCAAGTGCCCACGCATCCCGGAATGTCCATAAGGAGCTGGATCCTATGGGAACCCTCTAATTCAGCTACTCTCCCTGGACTCAGTCTCCTAGCTTTTAAACCCTTTGAATGCTAAAGAGTTTTCCCTTTACTAAAAAAATTCACATTGTTTTATCTTTCCCATAACAATTAACGAACCAAAGGGATCTTCTTTGCCTCCACCCACCCGTTTTCTCAGAATCCAGCTTAATCTCTGCCAGCCCCTCCTGAATTCCTGTGTGTGCCGTTGGGGCATGCATCGTATGGAGTAAAAACCTCACCTGCCCTGTTAGCAGCACACTAGTGAGTGTCTTGGCAACTGTTTTCTCAGGTGCTTTCTCATTATTCTCATTATCTCTTCTTCACACAGTATCATCTTACTTTCTTGTCTTGGTTTGGTTAATTAGAGAAACATTAGGGTCTCTCCTTAATTGGGTAAAAGGAACTTCAGCTAAAAGTTTATTATATATACAGCCCTGTCTATCATGTTTGAAATGGATCAAATTGTAACTCTTCTATTTCTCACTTATATAATCCATTTATGCTGCAATTATTTCATAAAGTGAAATCTTTTCAGCCCTCTGATACACAGTCAAAACCTCAGGACCACATGCAGATATGTTTAAGTGGTTGCAAGAGTAACTAAATACTTTCAATTGATTAGGCCAAAATTCTGAAATGTTATTCTTTTGTTTCATGCCACTGAGATGCTGAATAAGTGCTTAAAAACTGAAGTGGAAAAGTGGAGGCTGATGGTGATGGGCCCTAATAATTCATTAGTTGAAGTCAGAATCCTCCCATGGCCATAAATAAAAAGTTATTTCCTGAGCTTCATAAAACTCTGAGAATAGTCTGCTTTGGGGGTATCTCATAATTTCCCCAACACATTAAACAGCCTTTCTTGCTGTTTGACCCAATATTTGGGCTCATGTCTCTGAAGATGTGCTCAGGTTTGGACTGTAAAGGTGTTTTTGTAACCAAGACTCATGATCTTCTTTCTGAGATAAACTGGCCTCATCTTTTACTTTATCATAAAATTTTTAAACACATTCCATATTGTCATCCTTTCCTAAATTAATCTTGTACTTGCAGAAAAATCAGTGTCCTCTGAAATCACTAGGACGTTCTCTTAACATCTTGCCAAGAATTCTACGTGGTTAGAACACGTATTCGATTTCATCGTTTCCACAGTTCTATCAGTATGCCTCCAAACCGACAGTGATCTTGGAATCTACAGCCATTCCTTTGTAGCAAAGTTATGTAATAGCCTTTGGTCCTAAACTTAATTTGTTCTAAATCTAGGGACAGTAATTTTTCTGTACTATACTGAAAATCAAGTAACTCTAAAACTCCCAGCCAGAATTGCACTGGTTCCCTAGCCCAAACCTATCTAATGTCAGGCTCTCAACATTTCTTCTCTGTTTGTCTTATCCTTCTAGTGATTTTCTCAAAGTCCCAAGTGGGGAGAAGGACATCTCACAGTGCTCCTGAGTAAATGAACCAGGAAAGCAGCCTGCTTTTCTTATGATTCTTTTTCAGTTACCAACATTGATACCTTAATTTCCCAAACTAGAAAAGTTGAAGATAATCACCCCTAAAAATATAAATAAATAGATGAGACAGAGTAGTATTGTTTTAGTCTGCTTCACTTTTCCAATACATTCTTCAACTTCCTATTCTTACTGTGCTGAATTTACTTTAGGCTGTGATCATTTGGACAATTTCAACAATCTTCAGACAATTCCATTGGCATCTACTCTCCAGTCTTTTCAGCCCAGCCTCCATGTTGCTGCCAGAGTGATCTTCTCCTAAACTAAGTTCACACACATACCTAACTTGCTTGGAAAAACAACTATCTATTCTTGCTTCAAGTAAGAATTATCTCTGTGAAATATCTGGGATATGATTCTGTGATGTTGATTCAGATAAGCTATTATATCCAATCCACCAAGTCCTGGAATGTTTTACAAAGTCATGGATTATACCTGAAGTATTTGAAGCAGAGTGCTTTTTAATTTTGAGAGTTAACTAGTGCTGTGCATATCATTTGCTGTCTCTTGCTCACAGAGAACTTTAGGATTCACAATCTTGTGTTCAACAAGTTGGTTACATGTCTGTACTTTTTGCTGATAGTTGTGCATACTGGAGCAATTAAATCTTAGCTGCAAATCTGTCAGGGAATTGGACATTTGCAGGAGACCAGGGTTAGTGGATTTTATTTTCTGAGCCCTTTCATGGTCAGTCTACAGGATTAGACATTTTACTCTTGCTGAAAAAACATTTGAGTGATGTATTTTACCAACCTACAAAAGAGAGCTAAATTAATTTCTGTATAATATTATAGAGGCAATGCATTTGAATAGAAAGAAGACACTTTAGTCACAGAATGTGGTATCTGGGTTATGTGGTCACAACCACAAGGAAACACTCTAGAGCTTCCCAAATGGGCAATTAACCCAAATACCAAAAGTGCTGAATAGCATGTATGAAGCCCTAAAGGATACAAGACACTGCTAACTAGGTATTAAGCAGACATACTGATAAAGTTAAAGACTCAGTGACTGTTCAAAAAATCAGTGATGGCATAAATACCACAAAAAATTGAAAGGGCCATGAGAGTTCCAATATTCATTTGGGTGATGCTCAGATAATATATATAGTAAATGTAATCTATTAAATGGGTATTGAAAAATGGGCAAGAATATTACGTAGAAAAAGTAGAAGGCATTCTGCACAGATTAAATGGTATAAATACTGTAAAAAACACTTGGCAATTTCAAGTGAGTTGTAGGCAAACTGGACAAGGTCATAAGTTCCAATACAAAAGTATTAGAAAAAGATTTCCTTAGCCTGCCCTTCCACACTTATATAAGACATTGAATACAAGGATAACAAGTTTACCCATTGACTAGAGAAATATAATAACTGGAGGCTTTGAAAAGAGAAGTGATGATCAGAATTGTATTATAGAGGAGTTAATTTGAGCAATAATGGGAAAGTTCCACAGTAGAAGTGAGAAGAGCAAAGAACAAGAAAGCTTTAGAGCAGTAATAAGGGACCTTCAGTAATTTCTGACAGTCTCTGAGGCAGTACTTCTCAACTTTCCAATAAAATATTTGTACTGTAGGCGCAAAGTCTACTTGGAAAGGGACTCCACCAGCATGGAAGTAAATACATGCTTCAGCCCTCTCCCAAAGTCTGCCCCTACATTATAAACTCAAGGATCCTATAACATGATTATTTAGCAGCCAACTCTGTGCCTCAAAAATTGTTACCTACAAGTAGGGTACTGTGTCCCTCTTGGCTCCCATCAGTATATATTTCTATAAATATTCAAAAATAGTAACAAAAAAATAATAGAAGTGAAAACAGAAGGGTTGAAACCCAATTATAAAACTATAATCCTAGCATTTGCCACCATGCAGCAAGGATAGAATAAGACACTTCTGTCACTATTGAACTGAGGTAAAGACAAATCTGAAACACTAATAACTGGGTAGGGAGTGATGCAAGACTGCTTCCCTTACAGTCGTAGATCTGACAAGGGCATGTAAGTAGGGTGATGAGATCCACACAACATATTTAAACACATCTTTAGTCAAGAAAAGTCTCATATCGATTTCATTCTATCTAACCAGTGAAAAGCAAACTGCAAAAAAAGAAGCATATCACTACAAACTCAAGAGGAAAAAATCTAAAAATTACTTTCTATAAAACTTAGAATATTATCTGAGGAAAAGGAACTTGTAATCCTCACTAAAATGCATGAAAATAGAATGGTAACAAAGAGTCATAAGAAATTCAATAGGTGAAATAAGAGAAAAAGAATTGAGTTAAAAAACCTAAAAATATAGTAGAATAATTTAAGTCTGCATTGTGAAGAGAACTGAATAGCATTCAAATTTCAGATAATAGAAATAGAATTGGTGATATGGAAGATGTTCTTGTTAAGTTTTCTTTAAATATCAGAAAATGGATCAAAGTAAATGTCAATGAAGTGAAAGAGTCAATTTTCATTTTTCCTCATTTCTATAATATGTAATTATACATGTTATTTAGGAATAATAGTAAAACAGCAGTAGCAAAATAATATGAATATGCTTTTCTGAGATGAAAACCTTCTTATAGGTTTAAAAGTATTCCTTAAATTCTAAGTAAAATTAAAAGACCAATGTTTAGACATACTTTAGCAAGATTTTTAAATTACAACTGTAGGAAAATATTTAAAGTAAATACCAAGTGTATCTATTTCTCACTAATATACTTCAACTTAAACTGGGAAATTTTTGGTGATGGGTAGTGTATTTTTATTAATTTGTTGTTTTCTCTGAAAGATGGCCTTCACATGTCTCTCTGAGTCTATCCGAAAGTCACACATATATGGGATAAGTTCCAGATGCAAGAAAATTGAGTGGAGAATTAATCCTGAGATGTTCACCCAGAGAGCAGCTCAGAAATAATGTCACAAATATGTGAACTAGAAATGGGAACATAAATGAAGCCCCAGTGTATGTCTCATAGAACTCCCAGGAGTGAGAAATGAAGCAATACTTTAAAATAGTGATATGCATTTTCAATATGAAGACCTGTAGTTTTCTTCATTTCTAGTTAAGTTTTAGCCAAGATCTAATTAGAAAAAAAATAATAAGGCCAGATCCAAAAAATGTGGAGTGTATTTGTGATAGTCCATAGATTTTCTTAGTCTGCCATCCCAGAAGATATCTCAAGATAAATAAATTAAAGAAAAAAATAGACTAAAATCCTCAAAATTCTGAAGTGTGTATAGATGTTTAAAGCCAGTTAGATTACCACTGAAGAGCAAGGCAACAATAGGCATTTTCAAATGTAAAAGACTAAGCTCCTTCTGTGGTATCTGTTCATGCTGAACTCGGTTACATAAGTACTACAACGAGAAGACAAGAAGGAATGGAATACAAAACACATGGTGAGCAAAACACTAAGTAGAATATTGATACAAAGAACCAGCATCTGAAATCTTATTTGAAGATTAACTTTATATAAACATTAATAGAAAGCACAAAAGGAGTGACTTTGATATCTTTGGTCTTTTCCTAAGGAGAAAACCAATGCACACTAACTATACACTGTATAACTCTACAGACTTTATTTTAAAATGTAATTTAAAAATGTCTGTTTATCATTTAAATTCATAAAGGGGAAGAAATAAAATTTATCAAGTGAAGAGAAGAAAAAAAGAGTAAGTAATAAAGATAACACAAAATAAGCTATTAGATATATCTAAATATACCACTAACCATCACATACAAAAGAAGTGGATTCAACTCACCTATTTAGACTATCAGATGAAAAGCAAATGAACAAAACAAATAGTATGTTTCAAATAAGATATGCCTAAAATGAACCAAACAAAATGTATGATCTTTTAAAGTCCTTTTATTTTCCACCTAAAATATTACCTGCCCCCAAAGAGAGCTAGTTTAAAGATATTATCTTTTAAATTGTGTTTCTTAAAATTTCTCAGTATCTACATTTAAAACATGGAAAATATAAGATGAGACATGGGTGTTGAATCTTTAAGATTATTCCTCTAGATAAAGGAGTTTTAGAGAAAGATAAGGGAAGGAGGAGAAAGTTATTAAAAATGCCAGAAAATGTTTTCCCACAACTGAAGGTCTTGATAGGAAATGTGTTTCACACACTGAAACACCATTGTTTAAGGATAAATGCAAGATTCTACAAGCTTCTAAAAAGAAGAAAACAGGTCATCTACTACAAGGTAAACTTCAGAGCTAGTTTACAAACTTGTTAGCACAATTCTAAGAAATATCAGGATGCTACCTCCTATTTTAACTTGGCAGCACTGAGTTCAGGAGTATTTTTTGAATCTGGTAGAACTGTCCTAGAGAATCTGAGGGGATAAATGAAGATTTCTGTAGACCATGGAGGATAAACAAGCCTTAAGTGCACTATTGTATCTACAGTCACGTTCTACATTAAATTACTCAGCCTGACCTGGATATACACTAAGACCACCTCGCCTGGTCTTGCTCTATGCTCAGGACCACTTCAACTTTATGTGCGGAAGTCTGGACCTGGAGGGATACAACTATGCCTCCAAAAGTTCTGACATGTCCTTTCTTTCCACAGAGGTCATTATCTGAATTGAGGCCCCTCATGACATTGGGGTAAGGAATTGTGTTCCTTTCTTGGGGAAAGTTGATAACCTCCCTTGTGAGTATTGTCTACACCAAAATAGAGAACAAGGTAAAGGCAGTATAAGGATGCATTAGAGAATGGATTTACTGCTATCAGTGGCTAATGTTAAACATTATGGGAACCTTCAGAAGAATACGAGGAACACATCTCAGAACTGCTTCTTCAAGGGATGAAAGGCATTCATCCATTGACTTCCATCCCCCATTTGGTTGACTGAGGATTCCTCCAAAGGGGATCGACTCCCTCACACCTCTGATTTGAGAGTGGGAATGTCCAGTGGGCTTTCACAGGGTCCTACATGAATGACATCAGAAAACCCAGGCTGGAAGCAAGAGACACACAGTGCAGACTTGAGTGATACTGGTGCAAAGCAGATCAGAGTCAGTGCAAAATTCTTGGCTGTAGACATTGTTGGAATCAAGTGAGCCAGTAATGATGTGAGACTTTACACAAGAGAAATTCAGTATCACAACCCTACTACATTCCTAACCTCTGTGTCAACAATACTTACATAGTCATTATATGAAGTCTGTTGGACTTACACAAAGGAGTGAAGACATTGTAATGAGTTGGCTTTTACAATACCCTGAGTTGGTACAGTGTCCCTGGTAGTTCCCTACCACATATTTGTAAATAGTTCCTTTGTAAACAACCCTTTCTTGAATTATCCTCTTTTGAGTGTGACACACGAGTTTTCTTGGAATCCTGACCTAGAAAGATAGAGCACCATTCCGATGAAGCAAATGGAGAATATTCATCACACATTTTTTTGCCCCATGACTATTCTGTATGGATAAAGTAGTATGTGGACCTGACTCATGTACAACTTGTTGGTGCAACAATGCTCTTCTTTATTTTATCCATAACTGGTGTTCTGACAATACTGATCCCAGCACACCTTTTTTCCCACTTATCACTGAAGAGATTTTTCCTTGATAACACAGCTCACAAAAAGAATTTTTAGTGATAAATGAGACAAAAAGCCATGCCTGGCATTTCTAACTCAGGTGCTACAAATATTCTGGAATTGGTAATGTCCAACCACAAAAAGAGAGTTATTTGCCAGCACATAAGTGCCTGTAATTGCTTTTCCACTTTCTATGCCATTGATAAGGTAACACCCAAAATGTCTTTTTAATAAAGAAACTGTACCTACAGCTTGTCCTTTCTGCATGAGCTTTATTTGCCATTTCTCATGTATGATTTTACAAGCTTTTTAGCAAGAAGAGGTATTACAACTTTGATGCATCTGATGTGCTGATCTCTTAGTGGTAATCACTTTTGTGTGAGAAAGTATTATTTTATATTCTCCTGAAAAAATGGTTTTGCTAGAGTGATCATTGTGCTTTGCTTTAAAAATATATATATATATAGTTTTAAGGGTTTCATGACAATCTCATAAAACTGTACTGTAGTCCTATCCAATAAAAATCAACATTCAGATTCTTCCTTACCTTTCCTCAGTTTCTTATAAAAAATCAGCACACTAACAAAATTACTTTTTTAGTAGATATTAATTTTTTATATTCACTTTGAAACTGTACATTATATACAAATTTAGCATTACTTTCAGTTACAGTAATTATTCCTATTTTATCCCTATTCACTTGCTTCCATTTCTTTGTGTATTAGTTTTATACTGTACTACTATGTAATTGCAAAATTTAGTGAGCTATAGCTATAAAACGGTATAAAGTAATGACTTTATTTTTATATTACCTTGTGTTCTACATAATTGTGTTCTTAAATGCAGCCCATCTTAGTACATGTGTACTTTATTACTTAATGATAACTACACCTGTTAACAAGATACATTTTATATTATTTCACTGTTTACAATTAGTATTAAATGTAAAATTTGTGAAATACATGAGAAAATTAATTTTAAATATATGAGCTATCTTATTTCATACAGCTTTTATCTAGTATTTTTTATTTAATTTACACATGCCAGCAACACTAAACAGAAGACTATATTTTAAAGAGTACTTTTCAGCTTTGAGAATAACCAAGAGATACTACTGAGCTGTGACTAGGCTTTATGATAATGTGGTAGATAACTGGCAAACTGATAAGACAACAAGGTGAAATTAATGGATTTAAATGCTATAAGAACAGGAATGTTTTATGAAAAAGAAAATTCTTGTTCAGAGGGATTAAGTAACTTGATTAAGGCCACAGCTAATAAATGGCAGAGCCAGCCAGTATCTAACCAAGTTTGAAACCATCTTCTTAACCTCTGTAAAAAATTAAGTGTTTAACAACAAGAGAATGCTCATATGCATTATAAATTCATTATAACATAATATTACACAGTCATAAGAAATTATGTACCCAAATAATTTGTAGTTTCTTTGGAAAGTATATTTTAATAGTAAACAAAAGAATAAACATGCCCTGATATGACATATACATAATGATCTCATCTATAGAGAAAAAATGTATGAATATCCATAGGGGTATAAAGAGCATTAAGAATGTTTATGTCTACATAATCATTATGTCTACATAATACTATGAATGATTTTGCTTTCTAATTATACATTCCTATAATGAACATGTATTACTTTTATAAACAGGAAAAATTAAATTTTTAATATTTACTGTATATATATATATATACATATATATATATATATGAGCTAAAGATAGTCTATTTAATAAGTGGTATTGGGAAAATTGGACAGGTACATGCAAAAAAATTAAACTAGACCACCTTCATATGCTACACACAAGAATAAAGTCAAAATTGATTAAAGACTTAAATGTTAGACTTGAAACCATAAAAATACTAGAAGAAAACTTAGGCAGTAAAATATCAGACATTTCTCATAACAATATTTTTTCTTATATATCTTCTTGGGAAAGAGAACAAAAGAAAAAAATAAATCAAAGTGACTATATCAAACTAACAAGTTTTTGCACAGCATAGGAAACCATCAACAAAATGAAAAGACAACCTGATGAATGAGAGGATATATTTGCCAATAGTCTTCTGATTAGGGATTAATATCCAAAATTTATAAATAACATATAACAACACCAGAAGAAACTAAACAATCCAATTTAAAAATGGTTAAGGACCTGAAAAGACACTTCTCAAAAGAAGACACACAGATTGCCAATAGACATATAATAATTCACTAATTATCAGAGAAATGCAAGTTAAATTCACAATGGGATAGCACCAAACACCTGTCAGAATGGCTATCATCAACAAATCAACAAACAAGTTGGTGGGATTTGGAGTAAAGGAAACCCTCATGCACTGTTTGTGGGAATGTAGATTGGTGCAGCCACTGAAAAAAACAATAGGAAGTTACCTCAAAAAATTAAAAATGGAGCTGCCTTATGACCCAGCAACTTCAGTTTTGAGAATCTATCCTAGAAACTTAAAACACTAACTTCAAAGAATATATGCACTCCTATGTTCATTGCAGCATTATTTACAATAGTCAAGATTTGGAAGCTGCCCAAGTGTCCATCAGTAGATGCGTGGATAAAACAGCTATGTGACATTTACACAAAGGAATACTACTAGCCATTAAAAAAAAGTTTACCCTTTATGACAGCATAGATGGACCATGGAGTTATGCTAAGGGAAATAAGGCAGATAAAGACAAGTACTCTATTATTTCACTCATATGTAGAATCTAATGAACAAACTGAACTAACAATCAAAACAGAGATAGACTCAGAGAGAGCAGGCTGACAGCTTTGATGGGGGGAAGTTGGTGGGGTGAGGGCAGATGGTGGTGGAAGATTGAGCAAAAAAGAAAACAAAGAGAAATAATTCAAAAAAATAAATCTCCCCTGTATACTACTAGAGATAAGCAGGGATCACCAACAAAGTACATCTAAACCAAGAAACCCTGGTCTAAGTGTTAGAAATAGTGTTCTCAAGTTTGGATCCTGGCTTTTCTACTTATTAGCTATGTGATTTTTATTTATGTCTTAACCTTAAACACTGCTGTGAGCTCATTTCATTCTGTGATACCTAATTGTTGTTGTTTTTATTGTCTTGTTTTTATCCTTAGAGTAAGGCTTGATACATGGCACATGCATGTATGTGAGCATGTATGTTATGACACTTCAAAATAACCTAGGCTATCCTGATTTGTAAACCACAGCACATGACTGAAAAATCTTGATGGTTTAACATGACAAAATATATTTTTGTTAGTGCTATATGTTTGATGCAAATCAACAGGCAGGATCTGCTCATCATTTTCATTCTGAGAGCCAGGTTGATAAAATAATATTCTCAAAAATCCATCATCACTATGGAAAGATGGAAGGAATATAGAAAATCATGCCTTGGCCCATAAAACTTGTGCCTGATTCTTCCCACTTCCATCCATGTTTCACTGGCTGTAGTAAATCTCATGTCAAAGCCTAATGTCAAAAATCACAGAATAGTACAATCCTACTAAGTCCCAGAAATAAAGCTAGAGTATTTATAAAACTTAGGATAAATTAGTATTTATAAGCTAGGAGAAATATTTATACAAAGAAGTTTGTCCCAAAATATTTAGGTTGATGTTTTTCCATTTTTCTACATACACAACAGTTTCCATAAAAATTACACCAATAATAGCATAGCCTCAATCATAAAAATTGAAGTCATGCTTCCATTAAATGAGGTTATTGTCCCCTCAATACTTGGCCAGGGTCTCCCTGAAAGCAGAGCCTGAGTTCAGGATACTAAATGGAGAATATGATCCCCAGGATCATGATTTTAGGACAGAGCAATGGAAGAAGGAAGTGAGGAACAGCAGTACAAGGATATGTTATGTAGTTGGCCACCACAAAGCAACTGGTTCTTGCAACCGTGCAACATTCAAAACCATTCCCCCAGTGGACAAAAGGGGTGGTGTTTATCCATCAAGTCCTTTCCTCCATTGGTCAAGATATTTAGGAAATACGTTTGTCAGAGAAAGGTGAATACCATATAATTTCACTTGTATGTGGAATCTAAAGAACAAAACAAATGAACAAACAATACTGAAACAAACTCAGACACAGAGAGCAGACTGGTGATTGTCAGAGGGGAGAGGGGTTGGGGGACTTGGAAAAAAGAGGAAGGGATTAAGAAGTATAAACTGGCAGTTACAAAGTAGTCACAGAGATGTAATGTATAGCATAAAGTAAACTGTCACTGAAAAATCAAAATTTAAATTAAAGAAAAAGAATTCATGGACATGGACAACAGTGTGTTGATTGCAGCAGGGGAGGCGAGTGGAAGAGGGTATGGGAGGATAAATGGTAACTGAAAAAAATACAATGAAAAGTGAGTCAAAATAAAATTTAAAAATCTTCTTATAAAGATAGCATGACAGATAATAACCTTCCTGTCCTTCTAGGCTGTGCTTGCAAGTGTTACTTCTGGGAGTCCTAAACAGGTACCCATGGGCAACCTGTAGTGCCTGGAATAAAAAGAGAAGTCTCTGAACCTTCTTTGAATGTATATAAAATTTAACCTGACAACATATTGATTACAAACCTGTGACTTATTAACTAAAATTTTGACAACTGTGTGACTGACCATATCCTATAAATAGGAATCCAGGGCCTGCTGGAGTTGTGGAAGAGAGAGAGAGGCCTGCCTTGCTTTGCAGACTCACAGAGTAGAGACAGAGTCTCAGAGACGTGGAAGGCTGAGGGACCTTCTCATGGACTGGAGGAATGTCCAGCATTAAACAGTGTGGCGTCTCTCTATCCCCTCCAGGAGGAGCATAGCAGATCCCCCAAAAGGAGACTGATACGCTGAAAATACAAATCAATGTTAAAAGAGATTAAGGAATATTTAAATAAGTGTAAATGCTCATGGGTTGGAAACACGTTATTGTTAAGACAGCAGAATTCTTCAATTTGATCTACAGGTTTAACACAATTCTTACCAAAATCTCAGCTTGGATATTTTTGCAGAAATTGGCAAGTGGGTCCTAAAATTCATATGCAGATGCAAGTGACTCAGCCAAATAATCTTGAAAAAGACAAAAGAAATTTGGAAAATTATCCTTTTCAATTTCAAAACCTACTATACTAATCAAGCCAGTATGGTACTAGCATAACAAAAGATGTATAAATCACTGACACAAAATTGAAAGGCCAAAACGAACCCATAGATTTATGGTCAACTGATTTACTATAAGGGTAGCCAGACAACTCAGTGAGGGAAAGTATAGTCTTTTCAACAAATGGTGGTAGAACAAATAGATATCCACGTGCCAAAAACTGAACTTAGAACCCTATCTCATATCACACACAAAAATTAACTCAAAGTGTACCCTAGTTGGTGTAGCTCGGTGTATTAAGTGTGGCCCTATGAACCAAAGGCTCACTGGTTCAATTCCCAGTCAGGGCACATGCCTGAGTTGCAAGCCAGGTCCCCAGAAGTGGGCATGCAAAAAGCAACCACACATTGATGTTTCTCTCCTTCTCTTTCTCCTTCCCTTCTCACATCTCTAAAAATAAATAAGATCTTTGTACAAAATCTTCCTATGAAAAATTCATTTAAAATGCATTAGCTGCCTAAATGTAATATCTAGAAACATGAGATTCCTAGAAGAAAACATAATAGTAAAACTATGTGACCTTGGATTAAGCAATGTTAGATATGATATCGAGAAGTTAGTTAGGATACTACAAACACAAGCAGCAAGATTAATATATGAACTGGACTTTATCAAAATGAAAAACTTTTGGGCTTCATACAACACCATCAAGAAAGTGAAAAGACAACCACACAATGAGAGAAGACATTTGAAAAATCATATATCTGATAAGAGACTTGAATCCAGGATAAATTTTTAAAAACTCCTATAATTCAATAATAAAAATATAAATAAGCCAACTTAGAAATGAGCAAGGGATTTGAAAAGACTTTTCTCCAGAGATATAAAAATGACCAATATGCACATGAAAAGATGACAAACATCATTATCATCTTTTAGGGAAAGGCAAATCAGAACCACAATGAGATATAACTGATGTAACTTTATATGCACCGGGATTGCTAAACTAAAACCAGGCAGTAGCAACTGCTGATGAGAATGTAGAGAAATTGCAGCCTCATTCATTGCTAGTGGCAGAATAATGAAGCAATTTGGAAAATCATTTGGTAGTTCCTTAAAATGATGAATATAAATTACCATGTGACCCATCCATTTAATTCCTAGGTACACACACGAGAGAAATGAAAAAACGTGTCCACACAAAAAGTTATGCACAAGTGCTCATAGCAACATTTTTTAATAGCCAAAAAGTAAAGACAACTCAAATGTTCATTAACTGAAGGATGAATTTTAAGTTCTGGTACAGGATTTATTCTTAGGGTAACAGAAGTGTTCTAAACTTAGTTGTGATAGTTGCACTACTGAGATGTATACTTTCAATAGTTTAATTTGATGGCACGTGAATTATTGTATATCTCAGTAACAAAATTATTCAAGGATGCCATACATAAAAGCAATTTTAAATTGCCATAAACTACATGAAGCAAAAGGTTTACTATTGATCATCTCCGAGGAATGTCTCCTGAGAGGATAATCAGAACACCCTCTCCTTGGGAAATTTGCCTTCACTAACTAATTATATAGGCCATCATAAATATATCTTAGGCCAATGGCACATCGCAGCCCCGAGATCAGTTGGATTGGACATAATTGCTTTTATATCTGGAAGAGTTCTACCATTTAAAGCCCCATAAAAGCTGCAGTTGAAAAAATCCTCCCTTATTCCCCCCACTGACTCCCATATGTCTCTAATACTATAAGCTGATATGCAAGGTGTTTTTAATAAAAATATATTATTTTCCACAAAAATACATTGGATGTAATTGTACTCAACAAAGACCTACCAGCCTAGCCCTCAGGGGATTGTACTTCTGGTAAAGTCAATCCATCCTAGAAAAGCACTACATACATGTGTAAGTTTATGTACTTTCTCACAGATACAGTGTAAGAGTCACAAATATTACTCTTCTAACCCTTCTGTAAGTGATTTGTAGGAGAAAGAACATGGCTTGGAGTCACATCTGATTTTGAACCCTTGCTTTACCACTGACCTTGGGTAAGTTACACAACTTCTCAGAGCTTCTGCCTGTCATGTCTATTGTTTAATATAGGGGTCAGGTGGGGGGTTATCGTGAAGATACATGTGAGGCAGGGGGCACTAAGCTGTTCAATAAGTATTTACTGCCCTTCAAAAATCCACCCTCCCATTTCAAAAAGAATAAACTTCTGAGTAGGGATAAAGTAGTGTCTTTTCTTCCCTGCCCCTCCTACCCAATATACTCTCCCCAGAAGCACTTGGTACTCAGTAAATATTGTTCACTGAATTCTAATTCACTAGCCTTCAGTGGAATGCCACACTCTGAGATGCCATATCAAAGAAATATTATAGTAATATCAGCTCCAACTGTGAGCATTTCTAGGTTCACTTTGTAGTCCCTGGTCTTACCTCCAAGCAGGTTTCTTCTCCAAATGCGCTCTGAATAGAAACCATGCTTAAGTGTTTGCCTCTTCCTTGAATTCTAACAAAAGTACAACACTGTGCACATTTAAATCTTCCATTTACCTGGTCTCTTTGGCTCATCTTAATTTAGTTACACAAAGCTGATTGCCATGCACAGAAGAGCAAATACAGTGCAATCTTTTACATCTGTTCAGATTCTGATTAAAACGAAATGTTTTCTTCCTTAACTAGTTTCAAATGTTGGCATCTAGAATTATCTTTTGTGTTCCTAATTCAGATTAGCATTCTGACCCTGTCACATAAAATCTGAAATTCTGAGTTAGGGAACTCTACTGATAAACGCTGTGCCTACACAGACTGCTGAGACTCCATGATGATTTGTTTATAGTTGTGTAAAGACATAGTTAAATCAGAATTCTTGGCAAATGCCTGCTACTTTAACATGAGGATAAGCCCTGTGGCCTGGCAGAAAACTGTGTGGTGTTAAGAATTCAGCCAGCTGGGAGGAGTAATGAACCTTAGTGTTCCTTAATAGACCACATTTCCCAAATACATCTAATCTTAATATTTTATTTATGAATTAAGTTTAATTAGCATAACAATAAAGGAGAGCTTGAAAGGCATTTTGAATAAATTTGACTTTTGAATGTTATTACTACCCTCTCTCTAGGCACATCAAATTTTTTTATTCAAGAACAAAAAGTACTTACATTAAATGATTTTGTACTTGAACTTTTTTATCTTGTTTTCACAGCTAGTATACTTTTATACTTTAAAGATAACATTTCCACTTACTTTTTAAAGGTTATCTTCTTATTGACTTATTTCTCATTTTGTGTTAAATCGTCCGATATCTATGGTAGTTCTACCATGAAGAATTTGAGCCATGTACTCATTAGATCCTTCTTTGCCAAGGACAGAAATTTTTATTCAGCTACAAAAGATGGTTTCAAAGGCAATAAATTCTTGAGCATGTTATCAGTTGGTCATTGCTGTATGAAAAACCACCCCAAAGCACAGTAGCTTAAAAGTATAATATTTTCTATTGTTCATGTGTTTATAGGTAGTTGGGTTTTTTGTGGGGTTTCTTGGTATCTGATAGACTCAAAATGTGGATTAGGTCAGCTATAGATTGAACAGGCAGCTCTGCTAATATTGGCTTGGCTCTCCCATTTGTTTTGAGGGCAATTGATTGTCAGCTTGTCTAGAATAGTTTCAGTTTCTCTTTATATGCTCGCTCTCTCTCTCTCTCTCTCTTTCCTCCCCCTCCTTCCTCCTGTCTTGTCTCCCTCCCCTAGCAGTCCCTCCTGCTATACTGTGAAAACAAGCCCAGGCTAATATAAAATAAAATGAAAACAGAGCATAAAAGGCCTTTGAAGCCTAGACTCTGAATTAACATGTTGTCACTTTTGTTTTGACTAATTACCATGATGGGCCACAAGGAGTGGGGAAATTACAATTCTTTCCATCAATAATTAGATACTGTAAGTAATATTGCAAAGAGGATGGCTATAGGAAAGAGGAGAATCTACTTTAAGCATTCACTGTACATTGGTTATTAGGCCATAAAAAGTACCAATATAAATCAGACACTATTATTTTGAAATACTTAAGGTCATAGATTATGAGGAAATTAGGAACAGAACTCCAATGACACAGAGGTCATAAGTGGTAAGAAAAAGGTATGATAAGGGGAGGGGGAGTCATGAAAGACTTCAAAACCAAGTTCAATGGCTTTCCTTCTATGAAGGATTGCTAAGACTTTAAGAGGAAGAGAAGGCAAGAAGTACAATATAAGAATTACATGATATATGCAGGAAATTCTAGGAACCCAAATATGTGAATGATGGGAAATTGAGGAAAAATAGCATTGAACCTCTAGGTAATCTCCTAGCATTTTCTCTTACAGAGAACAGCTGCTTTTGGATCTCCATTTACTCAAAAGGAGAGAAATAAAATTAACTAATTTTAGTAAAAAATAAAATTTAGAGCATAATAAAAACACATTTTCAGGGGCATGATTCTTTTTAGCCACTAAGTTATTTTAATTATTAAATCACCCTTCGATTATTAGGAAACCCAACTATAAAATTAAACTTTTTAGTAAAATCTGAAGTCAGCCCATGCCACAGAGTAGGAGCTCCTGTGAGAGACCATTGGTGGTCTACACCTCAGCAATGCTCTCAGAGAAAACAGAACCCACAAGAAAATGTGGACAAAGAAGTTCAAAATGCCAGATCTGCATTTTTGCCAGCCACCTTCCCACTAAAGCATGAGCAAGAGGCCAATCTGAGCCATACTTTACATGAGAAGAAATATTAACACAAGGCTTCCAGGAAAATTTTTCTTCCTAATTAAAGATCAAAGAACCTATGGTTGGAAGGGTTGGTTTTGGGAGGGTTGGAGAGGCTTGGGGAGCACTGGCCAAATGTTATCTACATGAACTATCTGGCATTGTGGCAGCCATGAAGGGAATAGCCTAAAGACCAAGCCACAGTGCTGACCACTGTCATAGGAAATAAAATTTCTCATGGGCTAAAAGAAGGATGAATAAATGAAGGAAGGGTTGGGTGAGTGATTTTTAGATAGCAGTTCATAAGCTCAATTCAATTTGTATGTAAAGTTCATCATTGAGAAGCCCATGTCCTGAATTCACCACATGGGTGAATTCCTGACTCAGAACCCCCTTGGCTCCACAGTCCATGAAGCATGAAAAATATTTTTAGAAAATGACACAGGGGCCAGCTAGTTTGGTCATAGTGCTCAGTGGCTGCTCGCTCACTTTAACATTGCCAATTGTTATTTAATAAGCACCAATTTTACAGATAGGTGGTGTACTACCTTTGCCTCTTACTCTGCTAAAAGTAGGCACTGTAAAGAACTTGAGTATGGGAAGTTAGATCTGAGATCAGTCCCTCGGTCCATCATGTTTGAGTATTCATTTATTCAGCAAATAAGTATTGAGTTCCCATCAGGTATCAGGAAGTATGTACTAGTAATATGGTTGTAACCAATATAGATGTGGCCCAATCCTTCTGGAATGTGCAATTCAACAAGGAAGATATAATTTAAATGAACAATTGTACATTGTACATTAACAATTGTACAATTAACAATTGTACAATGAACAATTGTACAATTGTACATTGTAATGGCTATAAAGAAAACTCAAGCCCTGGCTGGTGTAACTTAGTGTATTGAGTGTGGGCTGTGAATCAAAGAGCCACTGGTTTGATTCCAAGTCAGGGAACATGCCTGGGTTGCAGGCCAGGTCCCCAGTGGGGGCCATGCGAGAGGCAACCACACACTGATATTTCTCTCCCTCTCTTTCTCCCTCTCTTCCCCTATTTCTAAATAAATAAATAAATAAAATCTTTAAAAAAACCTCGAAGGCATTCTGTAAAACAGATTATGGAGTCAGAAAATTACTCCTGAGGAAATGGTATTTCAGTTTGTAGTTATTCGACCTGAGATGATTGCCTCATGTGTGAAGTGGTGAACAATGCCTTACAGCATGAACAAGATTAAATAACAGTTCAGCAAAAGACATTAGGTAGAGAAAAGTTCCAACCATTCCCAGCCAAGATGGAGGCATAAGTAGATATGCTTTGCTTCCTTGCACAACCAAAAGAAGGACAACAACAAACTTAAAAACAAAAAACAACGAGAACTGCCAGAAAATTGAACTGTATGGAAGTCTGACAACCAAAAAGTTAAAGAAGAAACATTCATCCAGACCAGTAGGAGGGGTGGAGACAAGCAGCTGGGGCAGAGGGAACACACAGCAAAGCTATGGACAGGGCAGGTAAGTCAGTGACTGGCAGACAGGGTGGTCCCACATTGGAGTGTGCATAAACCAGGAGGAACAACTGGGGAGTGAGACAGACCACAACCCAGGGTTTCAGTGCAGGAAACCAAAAACACAAAACCTCTGACTATAAAAACCTGTTGTAGTTGAGGTGGGAGAAACTCCCAGCCTTAAGAAAAGTTTGTTGGAGTGACCCACGGGGTCTTAGAACATATACAAGCCATCCACCCAGGAATCAGCACCAGAAGGGCCCAATTTGCTTGTGAGTAGTGGGGGAAGCAACTAAAAGTGGGGAAAGAGCTGAGAAAGTGGCACTATTCCCTCTTTGAACCTTCCCCCACATACAACACCACAAAGCAGCCAAGTGGGTTGCCCTCCCTGGCAAATACTTAAGGCTCTGCCCCTTACAATTTAACAGCTGCGCCAAGACAAAGAAATATGGCCCAAATAAAAGAACAGACTAAAACTCCAGAAAAAGAACTAAGCAATGAGGAGATAGACAACCTATAAGATGCAGAATTCAAAACCCTCATAATCACTATGCTCACAGAAATGACAGTATGGACACAAAATAGAGGAAGAAGTGAAGGCTGTGCAAAGTGAAATAAAGGAAAATGTACAGGGAACCAACAGTGGTGCAAAAGAAACTAGGACTCAAATAAAAATTTTGGAACAGAAGGAAGAAATAAACATTTAAGTGGAATAGAATGAAGAAACAAAAATTTTAAAAAATGAGATGCTTGGGGAACCTCTTGGACAATTTTAAATGTTCTAACATCTGAATCACCAATCACTCAAAGGAGTGCCAGAAGGAGAAGAGGTAGACCAAGAAATTGAAAAGTTATTTGAAAGAATAATGAAGGAGAACTTCCCCAATCTAGCAAAGGAAATAGACTTCTGGGAAGTCCACGAAGCTCACAGAATTCCAAAGAAACTGGACCCGAGGAAGCATATACCGAGGCACATCATACTTACATTACCCAAGATTAAAAATAAGGAGAATCTTAATGGCAGCAAAAGAAAAGGAAACAGTTACTTACAAAGGAGTTCCCATAAGACTAATCAGCTGATTTCTCAAAAGAAACCGTGCAGGTAAGAAGGGGCTGGAAAGAAGTATTCAAAATCATAAAAGGCAAGGACCTATAGCCAAGATTACTCTATCTAGCAAAGCTGTCATATAGAATGGAAGGGCAGATAAAGTGCTTCCCCGATAAGGTGAAGTTAAAGGAATTCATCACCACCAAGCCCTTATTATATGAAATGTTAAATGGATTTATCTCAGTAAAAGATCAAAACTATGAACAGTAAAATAACAAACTTACAACTATCAACAACTGAAACTAAAAAACAAAAACAAACTAAGCCAACAACTAGAAGAACAGAATCACAGAAATGGAGATCACATGGAGAGTTATCAGTGGGGAGGGGGAGGGAGGAATGGAGAAAAAGCTATAGGAAATAAGAAGTATAATTGGCAGCTACAAAATAGACAGGAGAAAGTTAAGAATAGTGTAGGAAATTGAGAAGGCAAAGAACTTGTATGTAAGATCCATGGACATGATCTAAGTAGGGGGAATGCTGGTGGGAGGGGGAGTGCAGGGTGGAGGTGGATAAAGCAGAGAAAAAAATGGGACAACTGTAATAGCATAATCAATAAAATATACTTAAAATAGACATCAGGCAGAGATTCATAATTTTTAAGTTTACTTAGTATTTATTCAAACTTAATCTCCCTTCTCTTTCAGGCCCTCTTACCTGGCCCCAAATATCTTTCCTGTATTTCTCACATCATATTGTAAGGTAGGTGTTCTATAAATGTTTATTTAATAGTGACACCTTACCTCATCTTCAGATCTAAAAAATTTAGCTTTGGGTTTTCCATTTAGACCCTAGTGGTCAAGTTAAAGGCCCAAAGAAGAAAGAATGCCTGTTTTTTCACCTTAGCTTTCCTGTCAGCTCCAAACATTCTTCATCTTTATTATGAAGAAATACTGAAGAGTAGAAAACTAATGAGAAATTTTACTCCAAATCCCATTAAAAGAGGATGAAGGTGGAAAAACATCACTGAAGTACTATTGAGAAGCCCATATTTTTGTGTGTCTAGAATAGAAGTTACTTTATTTCTTGACTCAATGAAATTTTATTTAAATTCTTCTTGAAGGGACCAGATGTATCCTACATTTAGCCCAAACCAAGTGACTTGGCTGCCTGAGGCCTTATGTTCTATCTGAGTGAGAGATGATTGTGGATTAATTAAAAGCCATGATTCTGACCTGTTACTTGACTGGATCAGCAAAGATCATTCTGTAAATCATGAAGGGCCTTGCATGGCACGCTAAGGGCTCTGAGCTTTGCCTTTAGCAGCCTGAATTTTTAAATAAGACAATGAAATAATCACATTTGTGTTTTATTCAGATAACTTCCTGTACTTAAACTCCAAGCTCAGGATCTGCTCCTGGGCAACCTAGCCTGAGGTCAGGTCCTTGTCACAGCCAGTTCTTAGGGGAGGTGATGCCAGGAAACCTTGATACAGGAGTGAAGATGACAGGGAAAGGAAAAGTGTCATTGAAAGTTACAATAGGGGCGAAGAAAGATCAAATCCACAAGTGACTTCTAGGAGACCATGTAAAATATGCCTCATAGTTTCCCATCAGAGTAGCTATCTACCAACTCCCATCTGACAATGGTTGATAGCTGCTACTTGGAGTACCAACTCCCCAGAATGTCCCAGAACACAAATTCAGTGGTCTCCAGAGGCCAGAGAAAACCTCAGATGGAGTTGCAGGTGCTCACTGTAATAAGCTTTTGGCAAGTCCGGGAAGAGTGAGTGTCAAGGGGTATAGCTGGGCCATAACAGCATTTGCTACAAATCCCTAAGTAAGTTATAAAGCTGCTGCTCCAGGCAGGCATAAAATATGGGGACTTGAGCCAAAAAGTGACAGTAGGGATGGGGAGAAGAGGGAGTATTTGGAAATAAACTTGAGTCAGGAGGACTGGTACTTTAAAGATAACACTGATGAAGAAAAGAGTCTTCAGCAAGTCCCAGATCTCAACCTTGGGTGTTAGAGTGGATGACGGTGTGATTAGCTTATTTAGCAACTACAGTGAAAGCCATCATTCTCTTCCCCAAAACCATGTCATGTCATAGGCATGTCATATTTGAGATCTGTCAGTATCTCAAGTTGGACTTCCTGGGACAATGTTTCTGAGGTGAAGATTAACTTGCAAGAATTTTATTAGAGAATGCCTTTAAATTAACTCATGATGAAGGGAAGAGAAAAAAGCAGAATTGGGCAGCAATGTAGTCTCAATGGAAGCCCCAGGAAGCCCTGTGGAAATTTTTGAAGATGAAATAAACCTCAGCATTATCTCCATTTGAGTGAGAGGGTCAGGGGTTTATTCCCCCATATTGGTCAGTCGTTGGAAAGAAGCTCCTGTGGGGAAGGAGCATGAATTTGAGTGAGATGCTTCTCTTCAGCCAGGACAGTCCCTGAGGAGGGCTGACAGCTGTGAACATGCCAATGGCTGGGGTACGAGGTGTTTTGTCCTGAGAAGGAATATGGACAATACATCACAGTGTCCACCACAGGAGATATTACAATCAGAACTGTCCAGCTGAAAACTGATGCAAGGGCTCCGTGCACAGAAGAAAAACTTGGGCTGACAACATATTTGAAGATTTATCAGTTTAAAAGAATGTTAGGTAAATTTGGCAGATGGTATGTAAACAAAGATTTCTTTCTAAAACACTTTAAATATGATCATTCTGTGGTAAATAATAGTAATTCTCCATGCTCAGAAAATATGTAAATAAAGTCATTATAAAACTATAGAGCAGGTTATAGATTATCCATTGACAATAAAATGTAGGAAATATAACTTAATTGCCTCATTTCAAAGATAGATAAGTAAAATACTAGAAATGTTATGAAGAACATAAACATATGTAGTAGGAATAAATGTTTCTCTTGGCGTATATGAACATCATAGCAAAAAATTACTCAATTTTTTTGTCAATTTCATTTCAACATTAGATAATACTTATCAATGTGATTAGAGAAAATGTTTCAATACTTATGAAAGGTACAACCATTTGACAAAAAAGTGAAATCTTTGTTTCTTAAATGATGTAATGCTATATCCTGCATGTTGAAAAGTGAAAAAAAAAAAAAAAACACTACAAAATCATTAGTAAGTGTACATAGTGTTTCTCAAGGACACCCTAGCCAGGCATATAAGAAAAGAACTGAGACCTCTCTAAGTAGTAAAGCAGTTTTCCTCCTATCAGGATCATCCACACTTCCTTCTAGAATCTCTGCAGATGAAGTACAGGGTTTTGGTCAACACTTCTGACTTGGAAGTTAGATTCCCTCTTTCTCTACTTGTTAGACCCAATCGCCGTATGTGCGGGCCTCTCCACTTCTCTGTCTGTTTTCTCACCTGTAAAATGAAGTTCATTAAAAAATCTACTTCTCTTTTGTATTGCAAAGTGTTTACTGGCACATAGTAGGCTTTTAAAAAGCTATACTATGGTGGGATATAGGATACCATTCTGCATGGCATGGGCCCAGCTCCCACTCAGAAATTCACAGGACCCACGCCCATGGATAGGTTCTCCTGTGGGGAAACAGGCCTGCATTATACCTAGACTCCTATGAGACTTGCTTTTGCTAAAACTCCCTCACCCTGAATTGAGACAGAAAGTGCTTACCGTAACTTCCTAAAATCCATGCTAAACCTTCCAAGGATGAGTGTAACCAGTTCAACCACTTTTCCCTATGTATTTGCAAATATCCTCTTTCTGTGATGTGATTAGCAGAATCATCTCCTTTGTTTCCTGTAAAGGGTAACTACCTAAAGTGAACCCGTGCATAGTAAATGAGGACCATCATGTAATGTGTCCAGAAAAGAAATAAAGGCCAGTCAAGGCAAGGGCCAAGGTTTTTCTCCTCTTAAGAAAAAGCCACCCATCCCTTTTCCTCCACAGGACTTGGTAGTCCGTGTGAATTTCTCATGCCTCATCTACAATGTGGCGGACCCCACAATGTGGCAGACCCCATGAGATGGGGTCTGCATCAGTGGGAGGGTACTCAGGAGTTGAATTGTGGGAGCACAGAGTATTTACAAGGCAGTGAAAGTACTGTGTATTACATTGTAATGATGGCTACATATTCTATATTTGCCAAACCTGTGCAATTTAAGTGACCGACAGTGAACCCCAGGTAAACTATGGACCTGGGTGATTATGACATGCCAGTGTAGATTCATCAGCTATAACAAATATACCACACTGGTTATATAACAAAAATAACAGGGGAGACTATGTATATGTGGGGTCAGGAGATATACGGGAAACCTCTGTGCCTTCCTCTCAATTTTTCTCTGAATGTAACTTTTTAAAAATCTATTACTATATATCATTACTACTTTTTATTTGGAAAGATGTATAAAGCCACATGAGTGC
The DNA here is from genome assembly GCF_021234435.1 of Artibeus jamaicensis. NCBI lineage: Eukaryota > Metazoa > Chordata > Mammalia > Chiroptera > Phyllostomidae > Artibeus > Artibeus jamaicensis. Next base: position 24,622,385 of record NW_026521883.1, read on the forward strand.
CTCACTTCTGCCCTCAGAGGTTTCAAGAAAACACTTGCTCCCACAAGGGAGACAAGTGAATGCTAAAGTCCTCAAGATGCCAAAGCCAACTCTGCTGTTAATGCCTCATATGCTGACGACACCTTAATTTTATTGTACCAGAAAGAAAGCATGGATCCTCGCAGAGTGGCAATGGCCAGAATAAAGACAACTCAAATAAGCACCAGTTTTCCCCTTTCATCCAACACGGATACCATAAATATGTGGGAACTCTGACAGGGAGTCTCACCCTCTAGAAGATCCATCCTCCAGGGTCACAGGGTTTCATACATGCAGTTTTCCACAGGCAATACCAACCAGCTCACAGCTGCAAGGCAGCAGTGTGCACATGAAACATCTTACCAGGTATATAAATTTTTAACAACATACTAAATCACAGATGTTTTATTCTCAGAAAACACAAATGACTAATAATCTTGACCTTCCACTTAAGGGAATGCTTCCTAACAGCAGAAGCTACCAGCTCTTCAACTGAATTCTACGCTGACAAATCTGTATCTGCGTCCAGAGGAAAGGACAGAAGTGGTGCCCTGACATTCCTAAGCAGCATATTTCTGCCTCCTTCCTGCACACCACCCAGAAATGCCTTTACCTGCAGTGTCTTTCCAACTGACAAAAACACCGTTTCACCCTCTTATAAGCAGAGAAGCCCCCGCTCCCCCAACTTTGTTTTACACTCTCAAATCTGAGTGAGTCATTCTCTACCTGCACCATTATTGAAGCATAGTTGTTTAATCCCCCATCCAGGAATCTTCCCCAGGGGACTCCTCATTTTCTGTGAAAAATACAACCCTGGGAGGCCCTATTTACACAGCTCTCTCTAAATACTCCACAGGTGCTTGCATCATGAGGTAAGGCCAATGCAGGCACATGCTGTTCTCCGATTCAAAAAGAAAGAATCCTAAAACTGTGTAAAAGAGAAAAATGAGAGTATAAAATAAGTGGGAATGGGAGCAAAAATGAACTTAACAAGGCTTCCTCAAAGGTGGTATGAGGAGCCCTATAGTCCGTCGTCTCTGAGAGAAACAACCATAACTGACTATGTATATACAGATATTTCTATGTATATATGCAAAAGAACCATTTAAAATTTCTGGAAATTATTCTAGGAAAATATCACAAATGTAGAAACATTTATTCAAGAAAATATAGTAAATATTTATGAAAAGGTAAGAATCTGTAGCCTTTGAGCAATGAAATGCTTCCATACCCCTCCTCCTGCCCCCCAGCTCTGTGTTATTAAAAACTCTACTATGATAATGCAGCCAAGATGAAGGGGATCTCCCTCCCAGAAATAGACAAGACACCAGCGTTTCTCATTTTCCATAGGTCTGGGCTGCAGAAGCGCTTTCCCAGCATATGCAGCTGAAAGGCCTGGGGCTCCCTTCTTGCACCAACCCCTCACTCACATGGGAGCAGCTGTACTCCAGGTACTGAACGAAGAGAACACTGAAATCTTATCTAGCTTTGTACAGCTCACACATAGGGTGGACATTTTATGCAGAAAGAGGCAAGCCAAGACCAAAAGGCTACCAGTCCCACCCACTGACCTTCTTATAGAGCAGTGTTGTCACTTGGAGAGAAGCAGGCTGCAGTCCCTGCCCCCAGGAGTATTCCTGTCATGGGGAAAGGCAGGCAATAACAAAAGAAATTCAAAGCTTTCCCTATGAGAACTGACTTTACTTGGAGCAAAGCAGGGAAGTTCAAGCCAAGAGTGTTGCCAATAGCAATGAAGATTGCTATTAATTGTCATAATGAGCAATTAACCTACTGGTGGTAGCTCCGTAATAACAAGTGAAATGGTAGACCAACTAGTTTAACAGAGAGTATCATGTAAATAGACAGGTAAGAAGAGTAGAATAAGGCTCAAAACACCACCTGCAAAATGCCCTGGGATTAATTGGATCAGACTATAGAGCAATTTATGCCTCGGAGTGCTATAGAAAACAATAGAAAGGAGGCTAGCAGCTACAAAGACAAACCAGTTAAAAGCAGATAACAAGGAAATCATGAAAAAAGACATTTAAAAAACTCTCTAAAATCAGTGTCATCTGCGGGATGGAAGATGAGGAGGTCTGAATGACTGTGAATATGCCCAAGGTTGTACCTTCTAAGAAGCAACATTCAGGCTGCATACTGAAAGGACAATACACGTCACTGAAATTACCCAGGCAAGTCACTAAACAAATTATCAAGCAAAATAGCAAAAACAGTGAGCTCCAGGAAGGTAGTTGGGGAAATAAGTATCCAGACTTACTACAATATATTGCTGTGTTTTGCCACGTATAACATGCTCCTGAGTGTAATACGCGCTCACATTTTTTACCCAAACTTCCAGGAAAAACATCTTTCATTTTTAGTTCAATTTTTTAATTTATTAATATTTAAATACTTATTTTTTAACATATTATGGTATAAGAAATTTTATGTAACAAACAATTACAAAACACTAGAACAGATACAAGCTATTTTAGGTACTACCCATGTATAATGCACATCTTTATTTTCCCAGCAAAAATTTGAGCAAAAATGTGTGCATTATACACAGCAAAATACATTATCTAAAATGTCCAGTTTTCAATCAGCAACTATGAAATTTGATAAACAAGAAGGTATTACCCACATAAACCACATAAGGCAACAAAAAATAGCCTGTCATTGGGCCTATACGTCAGCTTTAGCAAACCAAGACTTGAAAGCAGCTATTATGAATATGTGTCGAAGAACTGAAGGAAATAATGCATGAAGAAGTAAGGAATAATACGATGGCAATGTTTCATCATAGAGAATAGCAATATAGAAAAATTATATTTTAAAAGAATCAAATAGAAATTCTTTAGGTGAAACACACAATAACTGAAATGAAAACTCTGTTATAAACACTGGTACAATCACTATGAAAAACAGTATGGGATTTTCTAAGAAAACTAAAAATGTATCTGCCTTTTGACCCAGCAATTCCATTGCTAGGATTATATCCTAAGAACCCTGAAACACCAATCCATAAGAACCTATGCACACCAATGTTCGTAGCAGCACAATTTACAATAGCCAAGTGCTGGAAGCAACCTAAGTGCCCATCCGTAAATGAATGGATCAAAAAACTATGGTACATTTACCCAATGGAATTCTATGCAGCAGAAAGAAAGAAGGAGCTCCCACCTTCATGACAGCATGGATGGAACTGGAAAGCATTATGCTAAGTGAAATAAGCCAGGCGGTGAAGACAAATACCATATGATCTCACCTTTAACAGGAACCTAATCAACAAAACAAATAAGCAACCAAAATATAACCAAAGACACTAAAATTGACAACAGGCTGACAGTGATCAGAGGGGAGACGGAAGGGAATTTCAGGGGAAAAGGGAAAGAAGGGTTTGCAGGAACAAGTATAAAGGACACATGGACAATAACAAGGGGCGGGAGAGAATGGGAGGCGGGTGGGGAGGGCTGGGGGGCTGGGCTGGGATGGGGGTAAAAGGCAGAAAACTGTATTTGAACAACAATTAAAATAAAATCTAAAAAATCAAGTTAAAAAAAAAGTCTGCTATAAGAGTCAACTGTAGATCTGACCGGGCAGAATGAAAAGTCAGTGCAATTTTAAGGTAGATTAATTAAGATATGTAATCTGAGGAATAGAAAAGAGAATAAACAAAAATCAACAGAGCCTTAGAGAAATACAGGATACCATTAAGTGCACCAACATACAAACTACCCCTCAAAAATGCAGCTGCCCTTTCTCATGACTCTTGTTGAACAGTCCTAGTTAATTTAACAGGAAAATTAAATTAAAGATATATGACTGTAGAGAAATAAAATATGTTTGCAGATGAAATGATTGTCTACATAGAAAATCCCAAAGAATGGATCAAAAAACCCCAAAAAGACTATGAAAACTACTAAGTGAATACAGCAAGCTTGAAGGATGCAAGGTTAATATAAAAAGTCAATTGCCTTCCGAAAACCATCAATAAACAAATGAAATTTGATATTAAAAAACATTACCATTTATATTAGCACATCCCCATTTATATTAAAATTTAGTTATAAATCTATAAAACTCTGATCAAAATAAGAGATCTAAAATAAATGGAAAAATATTCCAAGCTCATAGATAGGAAGAGTCAATATTCTTAAGTTATCAGTTCTCCCCAAACTTAACTATAGATGCAATGCACACCCAATCAATATGCCAGCAAGTTACTTCATATATTAACAAACTGTGTCAAATTTTTATTAGGAGAGGCAAAAGAGCCAGAATACCAAACATAATAATAAAAAACAAAGTCAGAAGACCAATACTATCCAACTTCAAGACTTTTTATAATGTTAAAGTAGTCAAGACAGTGTTCTAAAATAGAAGACTAGACAAATAGGCCAATGGGACATAATGAAAGACTAGAAATTGACTCACACAAACATAGTAAGCTAATCTTTGACAAAGAAGCAAAGGCAATCCAAAGGAGAAAAAAAGTACTAAAATAACTGGACAACCACAAGTAAAAAAAAAATTTAATCTAGTCTACTGACCTTATTCATTTCACAAATATTAACTCAATATGGATGGTAGATCTAAATGTAAAACGCAATGCTATAAAACTCTTCTGAGATAAACTAAGAGAAAGTCTAGGTGATCTTGAGTTTGACAATGAGTTTTCAGATGTAACACCAAAAGCACAATCCATAAAACAAAATTAAGTTAGACTTTATTAAAATTAAAAACTTCTACTCTGTTTAACAGATTAAGAGAATAAGAAGACAAGCCAAAGAGTGGAAGAAAATTTTTACAAAATGTATCTGATAGAGGACTTGAATTCAAACTATACAAAAAAAAACCCCTCAAAGTTCAACATAAGAAAACAATCCAATTTAAAAGTGGGCAAAAGAACTTTAAACACCTCATCAAAGACAACATACTGATAAAAACTAAACATAAAAATGTTCAACATTATATGTAATTAGGGAATTTCATAATAAAAAATTATGAGATGCCACTGCATACCTATTAGAATAGCTAAAATCCAAAGCACTGGCAACACCAACTGCTACAGAGGATGTGGGGCAATGGGAATTCTCAGTCATTGCCAATGGGACTGAAAATTGGTACAGTCACTTTGGAAGCCAGCTTGGCAGTTTCTTACAATGCTAAACATAGCCTTATCATACATTCCAGCAATTGTACTCTTAGGTATTTATTCATATTAATTGAAAATCTTTGCACACAAACCTACACATAGGTTTAGTCATAATTGTCAAAACTTGGCAGCAACCAAGGTGTCCTTCAAGAGGTCAGTGAGTAAACAAACTTCGGGACATCCATGTAATGGAATATTAGTGATAAAAAGAAAACTCTCAAGATATTAAAAGACATGCAAGACCTTTAAATGCATATTGCTAAGTGAAAGAAACCAGATTAAAAAGCTACATATTACAGCATTCCAAATAGATGACAACCTGGAGAAGACAAAACTACAAAAAGAGTAAAAAGACTGGTTGCACGGAGGGTTTTGGGACCACTAAACCTATTTGCACACTATTGTAATGGTGTATATATGACAGTATGCATTTGTCAAACTTATACCACAAAGGATGACTCCTACTGTAAACTATGGACTTTAGTTAATAATGATATATCAATATTGACTCATCAATTGTAAAAAAATCTACAGCACCAATGCAAGATGTTAATAATGAAGAAAACCGAGCAAGAAGAGAAATATATGGAAATTTTTTAATATGCCGTTCACTTTTTTCTATAAACCTAAACGTGCTCTAAAAATAAAATATTTTAATTTAAAAAAAGGTTTTTAAAAAATTAAAGTAGAACAAATTTCATCAAGAATACATAAACATTATAAACCTATATGCACCCAACATAGGGAGCACCCAAATATATAAGAAAAATCTTGGAGGACTTCAAGAAAGAGATATACAGCAGTATACCTATAGTAGGTGATTTTAACACCCCACTGTCAACAATGCAGAGATCTTCCAAACAAAATATCAGCAAGACTATTGTGGCACTGAACAATGCCCCGGATCAAATGGACTTTGCTGATATATACAGAACCTTTCATCCCAAAGAAGCAAAATACACATTCTTTTCAAATGCACATAGAAATTTTTCAAAGACTACATGACAGGACACAAAATGAGCCTCAGCAAATTCAAGAAACTTGAAATCGTATCAAGCATTTTCTCAGACCACAAGGGCCTGAAACTAGTAACCAACCTCAAGGAAAAAACTCAAAAACATTCGAATTCATGGAGATTGTAAAGCATGCTATTAAACAATGAATGGGTTAATAATGAGATCAAGGAAGAAATAAAAATGTTTCTGGAAACAAATGAAAATGAACTCACAACAATCCAAAACTTATGGGACATGGTGAAGGCATTCCTGAGAGGGAAGTTCATAGCCATACAGGACTACCTAAGAAGATAGGAACATTTCAAATAAACAACCTAACCCTACGCCTGCAAGAACTGGAGGAACAATAGCAAACAAAGCCCAGAGCATGCAGAAGGGATGAAATAATCAAGTTCAGGGAAGAATTAAATGACATAGAGACTAAAAGAACAATTTAAAGAATCAATAAATCCAGGAGATGGTTCTTTGAAAAGATAAACAAAATCAACAAGTTTTTAACCAGACCCATCAAGAAAAAAAGAGAAAAGACCCAAATAAATAAAATCAGAAGCGAAAGAGGAGAGATTACAACTGACACCACAGAAACACAAAGGAGTGTAAGAAATTACTACAAACTACATGCCAAGAAATTTGAAAACCTGGATTAAATGGACAAATTTCTAGAAAAAATATAATCTTCCAAAACTGAATGGAAAAAAAAGTGGAAAACCTGAACAGATCAATAACAGCTAGTGAAACTGAAGAATTTCCATCAGTTTTAGAGAAGAATGAGTTGTCAACAAGACATCTTAGCGACAAGACCATTCATTGTTCACCTAGCTGCTGTTCAGGACCTTAAGTCTTCCAGGTCTTTCCTCTCTCTTTGGGTGTGTTTAGTACAAATGACACTAACTGGATTTCAGCTATCTATTTCCCTCAGTAGGGTGATGTAAGCTATTTACCTTCTGGCTGAGGAGGAGCAATGTAAACCATTTACTCAAAGTTGTCCTTGGTTTAGGAAACACAGGATTTCGTGATTTACTAGATGGCTAGCCTGAAAATACCACATCTCCCCCCACCTATTATTTATGCTCAACTAATATTTTATAAGGGAGCCAAGAATCCTTAATGGGGAAAGAATAGTTTCTTCAACAAAGTGTTGGGAAAAGTGGCAACCACATGCAGGAGAATAAAATTGGACCACCTACTTTATATCACTTACAAAACATAACTTGAAATATATTAAATACTTAAACATAATACCTAATGTCATAAAAACAGGAAAAAAACATAGGAAGGGTCTTGACATTTGTCTTAGAAATAATTTTTAGATATGACACCAAGGGTACAAGCAACAAAAGCAAAATTCAACAAATGGTACCACATCAAATTTAGGTTTTGCATAGCAAAAGAAACAATGGGACAAATAAAAAGGCAACCAATGGAATGGGAGAAAATATTTTCAAACCACATATTTGGTAATAGGTTCATACCCAAAATATATATAAAAGTTTATGTAACTCAATAACACCAAAACCAACAATTGAATTTAAAAATGGGAAGAGAAATTAAATAGACATTTTTCCAAAGAAGACATCCAAATGGCCAACAGGTGCATGAAAGGGTGCTTAACATCATTAATAACTAGGGAAATGTAAAACAACTACAATGAGATATCACCTCACACCTGTTAGAATGGCTATTATCAAGAAGTCAGTCAAGCAATGTGTTGTTGAGAGTGTGGATGAATGAAAACCTTTGTACATTGTTGGTGTGATTGCAAATGGTTCAGCCACTGTAGAAAACAATAGGATGTTCTTCAAAAAATTAAATATAAAACTACCACATGATCCAACAACTCCACTCTTGGGTATATATAAAGGAAAATGAAAACAGGATATCAAAGAGATATGCACTCCCACATTCATTACAGCATTATTAACAGCCAACACATGAAAACAACATAAGTTTCTGCCAACAGATGAATGAATAAAGATGTGGTATACACATATATAATGGGATATTATTCTGTTATGCAGAGGAAATCCTACTTGCAACAACATGGATGGACCTTGAAGGCATTATGCTTAAATGAGATAAATCAGAGAAAAACAAATGCTATGTGGTAGGTATCACTTATATGTAAAATTTTGAAAAGCCAAACTTACAAAAACAGAATAACTGTTACCAGTAGCTAGGGACTGAGGGAATTGAAGAGATGCTGTTTAAGGAGACAAACTTGCAAGTAGTCCATCTGTAAGTCCTGGGGTTCTGATGCACAGTCCAGTGATTACGGAGAGCAAAACCATATTATAAACTTAAAAGTTGATAAGAGGCCCAATCTTAATTGTTCCCACCACAAAAAGGAAATAATAATGATGTGGTATGAGAGGGGAATTAGCTAACACTATGTGACAATCATATGGCAATATATAAATGTGTCAAATCAACAAGTTGTACACCTTAAACTTGTACAATGTTACGTGTCAATTATATCTCAAAAATAAATTTAATAGAAAGTGAAAAATTAACTTACAAATGGAAGTATTTGCAAATCATATATCTGATAAGGGATTTAACATCCAGAATATACAAAGAATACTTACAACTCAATAAAGTGACAAGTAATTTAATGTAAAAGTGGGAAAGGAATGTGAATAAACATTTCTCTAAAGAATGTATACAAATGGCTAATAAGCACTTGAAAACATGTTCAACATTATTAATCATTAGGAAAATGCAAATGAAAACCACAGTGAGGTACCACTGCTACTTACTAAAATGGCCACAATCACAAGGACAGACAGCAAGTTTTGGCAAGCCTGTGAGAAATCATAAGCCCCACATGTTGCTGGTAGCAATGTATGATGATGCAATCACTTCGGAAAACAATTTGGTAGTTTCTTAAAATGTTAAGCAATAGAGTTATGATATGACCTAGCAATTCTACTCTAATGTATATGCTAAAGAGAAATGAAAGCACATCCACACAGAAACATACACAAATGTTCATAGAATCAATATTCACAAGAGCTAAATGTGAAAACCACCCAAATGCCCATCAATGAAATGGGTGATTATGTAAATAAAATGTGTTATATGCAGATAATAGAATAAAATAGGCAATAAAAAGAAATACTGATACCTGTTTTGATATTGATGAACCTTGAAAATGTTAAGTGAAAAATGCAAGGCACATATCATCAAAATTTATGATTCTAATTCTGGGACATATTTAAAGTAGGCAAATCTATACAGACAAGGGGTAGAGAGTAGGATTGCCCTCAGCCCTCCCAGGGAAGGAGCCATCCTACTCTCTGGGAATGGGCAATTCCACCATTCCCACAAGGGAATCGGGAGTGACTGTTAATGTATATGGGTTTCTTTTTAGGGTTATATAAGTGTTCTAAAATTGATTGTGGTGATGGTTACATGACTGTATATGTAAAAAAATGAGTTGTGTACTTTAAATGTGTGAATTATACAACATGTGAATTCTATCTTCATAAGGCAGTTTTTAAAAACTTGTTTAAAGATGCACCAAAGTGCTAGTGTTATGTTGGGTTCTACCAAAAGCAGACCCTAAAAGAAGGTTTAAGCACAGCACTTTATTTAAAAGGCGATTGCAAGAAGTAGCAGCAGGAGAGTAGGGAAGTGGGAAAGGAAATGGAAGGAAGCCTACGTAGGGCACAATAAGGAGCAAAGTGCCACTGAGAGCACCTGGGGCTCAGTCCCACTGGGCACCTCAGGGGACTGGGTAAGAATCTTATATTACTTTTCTGCTGCTGTGTAACAAATTACAACAGACATAGCTGTTTAAGACAGATTACATTCATCATCTCATTGTTTCCCATGGGTCATGAGTCTGTGGAGATTCCCTGGATCCTCTATTTAGGGTCTCACAAGACTTCAAACAACATGTCAAACCACCCTGCATTTCTTTATTCGGTTTGGGGTTCTATCCAAGCTCACATGGTGGATGGCAGAATTCAGTTCCTTCTGGCTGTAGGACTGCACTCTCAGGCCCTAGGGATAACCAGCAGCTTCTCGCCACACAGCCCTCTTAACAACACAGCAGCTGGCCTCCCAGAGCCAGCAGAAGACTCTCACTGGAGTCTGCTAAGATGCTGTCTCCTATAACATAATCACACAGGAGTGAGTATCCCATCATATTTCCCATATTTACTGGGTAGAAGCAAGTCTCAGGTCCTTCCCCTATCCAAGAGAAAAGAAACATCCAAGAGCACACCTCCCTGTGCGTTCCCAACTCAGGACTGTCCCACACAGAGCAAGGAGACTCTCAGTTGTCATTGGCTGATGGAAGATCCTGGAGTCATCACCTCCCTAGCATTTCTGGCCTGCTCCACATGGGGCAAGCATATGTGCTGCTGGAGGAAGCCCTGGAGTGGGGAATCCCACATGCATGAATGTCCGAATCGCCGGGGCCCAGGGGAAGTCAGCCCAGCACCTGCAGCACCGCTCAAAGGGGAAAAGTCTCACACAGTTAAAAGGTAGATGCACAACACACAAAGTCTAATATTTTAATACTCATTTTTTAAATGTGCTTAAAATATCAGATACAAATGCAAATATATAACATGAACATACTTGTAACAAATGTATAAAAGACATTATATGTTAATTATGGTTTTACAATGTTTGATTAAATTCTCTTAATTTTTAAAATCAATGAAAATACAAATCAGAAAAAAAATTTTATAACAAATTCCCAAGATCCAGACCCCAACCAGGTTTTTGGCACAAGCCATTATTCAGAGGTGCTGAGCAAAGGTCATGGTATAAATGCCCCAGGTACCAAGGTGGAGAAAAGCAGAGGTCATTAAAGCCTTCAGGCTTCCCTGGGCCTTGAAGGAAGGAACACAGGTTCAATTCTGTATCTGCTGCCTCTAAATCTGGCCCATAATACAAGGCATCCACTTGTTCCCTGGTGTTGCTCTTTCATCTGAGTTAACATTCGGGTGTTTGGAGTTGAATCCTGTCATAGTCATACGCCTCCCTGAGATGAGCACTAAGAGACCATTCATGGCCAAGGCTGTGCTTATTACTGTATCCTCACTGCTTTCTTCCTGCTGTACGTTGGTAAGAGCAAGTATGATATAGCAGTGCGTGGGACGGGTAAAGATTCGTGGTTTATGTCCTGGCTGTCTTGATTATAAACTGTATGATCTTAAGCAGGTCCCTTAACTGCTTTGGCAAATAGTTTTTCAACTTGAAATAAAAATACAGAATAGCACAGTCTGATCGTAGTTTCTGTTAATGAAAATATTTTCTATCTGTGCTATCCAGGATGGTAACCACTAGCTACCTGGAGCTATTGAGCAATTAGAATTGGGTCGTGTGATGAAGGAATTGATTTTTTTACTTATATTAATTTGAATTTAAATAGACACATGTGGTTAATGGCTACTGGACAGCACAGCTGTAGAGACACAAGCATGGGCACAGAAAATAATTATTGCCTTACTAACATGCAATCAAGCAGTTATTCCATTTTGTTATTCATGGAGTTGTTACAAGGATTAAATAAGAATACATGTAGAGAACTTCAAACAATACCTGTCCCACAGTAAGCACAAAATAAATATTAGCTTTTCTATTAATATTCTTATGTAGCTGGCTATTAAATTTTAATTGCTAACCAAGTTTTTTATAGTTTGATAAAATAAATAATGATTCTATGAAATTCTAAGTGATTGTCTCCTTTGGTTTAATGCTTATCTTCATGGGAAAAAGAAAAACGGGGCTGAGGACTGTGGTAGAAAAGATTAACCAGTTTGTGAGAATTTAACATATATAGAGGCATAATCCTAAAATTTCAGACCAAGATCATCTCTCCTTTTATGGAATAGTTTCCATTTGTGATGGCTTTGTTTGTTTGTTTCAGCTTGATTTCCTCTGAGCCCTAAAACAGGCTCCCAACCTCTGTTTCTGTGTTCTGTGGCTCAGCAGTTTTACAACCACCTAAAATAGCTCAATTTACCTCTTGTTAGTGCCCTTCCGAGCACGATGAGATGGATAATTACATATGCCATTAACTGAATGCAATTCCAACTAATTGACAAAAGATATTACATGACAGCAATTTTTAAAGAACAAAGTTGTAGGAAACACAAGGTCATACTTCCAAAGTTTGTTTCCAGGAACAAAGAATTCCAAACATTTACTGTCTTGCTTTGAATTCAGTTAAGATCTGTGCCTGTCATGTGGTGACCCACAATTGTGGGAACTTCACTATTCAACCAAAATTCACTGAGGGCCTGTTACATATAAGAAGCTCTGCTTCTTGAAGGAAACAAAAGTGTCTAAGATATAGTCCCTGACCACCAAGAAGCTTGCATTCTCTGTTCTATTTATAGTGCTTCCGTGACTCCCCTTTAACCCTAGGATATCTGTAGCACAGTCTACAGTCCATCATTGTACTCTACTCCCAGATTTCCTACTCAGCCTGATCTCCCCACTTCTAGCCCCCCATCCCATGCCTCAGTGTCACGACAATGCCACTGCTCTCTTTCGCTGGTGCACCCCTCAGCTCATGTATGAATGCCCCCAAGCACCCAACATCTGTTACCCTCCAGCCTCATTTTGGCCTACCACACATTCATTCACCATTCACTTTTACACTCTAGCATGATTCCATCTGTGAAAACTTGTCTAAAGCCTCTTTCTGTTCATATTGCAGCTTGAGCACATCAGTATGGTATTGACTGTGATGAAGATGTTTTGTGAATCCCTCTATCCTGAGTCATAAGTCCCTTGAAGACAATGACCCAAGTCTTACTCAATTAGATTGCAATGCAAAATATCACAGAATGCATTCATATTTTCAAATAAATTACCATAGGAAATTTAATGGGGGTATGTCATGTGACAAGATCTCTTGGAAAAATTTTATCATTTTTGGTTAAGGTGCCAACTGAACCAGTGTGTGTCTCTGAAGCATAAGTTAAAAATAAGAAGCAAATCCTGTCTGATGTGGCAGGCAGAATCTAACGGTTAAACTCTATGGCCAGTATTATTTATTCATCCATGATCACCTCGTGCTGAATGATTTGAGAAATCCAGAGAGGATAACTCATGGTTCCTATCCTCAGGAATTTTAGAATTTAACAGAGAAGAAAAGAGTTTTTGTATAGTCTTATACCTGAGCTCAAAGGAAATTGAGCATTCCATTTATAAAAATAATTCTGTTTCTTCCTTCAAAGAACTCAAAGAGTCCGAAAGAAGACAGACATAGATAGAACCAGAGGGAAGTGGGTGACAGTATTAATCAAGCAGACACACCTTCAAGACACTGGGTGGTTTGGGGGTTTTGTAAACCACAGTGAGATGCAAGGTGCGTACAAATCCATACGGAAGTCACTGAGGGAGGAATATCAGTTTGGAGGTACTTCTCTCCAACCTGTGGACACAGAAGCTTCCTTATTTTTCTCCCTTAGCATCCTACCCATGCATGTTTCCTCTCTCCTTCTGGATTTAGATGAAATGCCACAGCGAAGGACATGTATCCTACCCACCCCCCACAAAAGCTGTTGATGGACTAGTGACACAGGAGAGTTAGCTCCCCCTGAGGGCCAAGAAGAAACAAAAGACAGACAAAGTCTCTCTTTTCTGTTCCCTGTGAACTTGAGGTGTGGCCCCTTTCTAGAGAAGCCCTGTGTGGTGAGTGAACACAACTGCTGAGCAATGTGCTAGGTCCTTCAACGGCCTTTTGTGTAGCAATAGGCAATAGAGCAACACTTGAATCGCTTCACATCTTCCTTGACTCACCACGGTCCTAGGCTTGTATCTGTCAAAGTTTCAGCATTTTAACCCTTATCTCAGGCTCTGAATTCTAGAGGCCCCAGCCTAAGATATTATATTATTCTTTGTTTCTCAAATATAGTAATTTTTTAGTGTTCACTGAGTGATTCAATGAGAACTTTATTTTAGAAATAGAATATAATCCAAGCTAGTTGTAATTATGAGTTTATGTAAACTGTATCATTCGACCCTGGAGCAAGGACCATTTTGTTTCTCAAATAAAAACAGCTAATAACTAACACAGTTTTTACTATGTGCAGTATGCTAAATACATTACATAGATTAACATGCTTAATGCTCACAACAACCCATGAGGTCGTGTGATGGTCATTTTCCTTTTGCCAGGTGAACATTCATGTCCCTTCAGCTCATTGTCTAAAAATGGCTAGTAGCATGTGTGTGTATTTTTCATGTAATTTACCTTTTTCTTCCTCAGCTCTAGCTCCCTATTCTTGGGTGTCCAGTGTAAGAGCCTGGCCTTATTCTGGATTAAGAAGGAAGACATACACCAAACTCAGGACTCAATTTTAAAACTGCACAGTCATTTAACTTCAATAAGAAAGTTAGCGAAATCTTATTTAACTTGTCCAATCAGCTTCAAGCGAACCTTGCAAGGAGTAAATTTGTGCAAAAAGATTACCAGTGAGCCCAGCAAAACAGAGTATGGGACTTTCCCAAACTTGCACATGGGTACCAGGTGGCGTAATGGTACCAGCAACAAACCACACACCAGAGACTGATTTTAAACATAACAATCTTTGGTAGTAAGTTTGTAGGGGAGGAAAACTAGAGCCCTCACCTACCTATGCCTCTCATCCCAATATAATGAAATAGTTACTATCCATTGAAAAACTTAAACCTATTTGCCTTTTCACAAAGAGCACACAGAATCTTTCTCTTTTTTATAATACCTATCTTGGCTCACACAAAAATTAAGGTAACTTATGAGACATACATAAAATACATCCTTAAAATAAAAATCAGTACCATGGAAACCATATAAGTAAAAGATAAGAACTTTGAGCTGGGGGCCGTTGAGGTTCTCCCTTTAATTAAGAAGAGAAGGGAGAAGTGTGGGAGTTGCACTCAATCAGCATGTACTGTCCTCATACTGTGAGCTCATCACTGTGCTGAAGGCAGACAGCACAAAGAGGACTAAAGCATTGCCTCCCACTGAGGAGGTTACCCTCTAACAAAGAAGCTGGAATAAGAGACTGACTATGTGTCAGGTCTGAAGTTTTGAAAGATCATTTGATGGTTGGAGATGAGAGAAAAAAGATGCATGTGATAAGCTATGGTTCAGACAGGGATCCTAGCATTTAAATTTCATGGCATTTCAGAGAGATCCAAGAGCCCTTTTTTGTTTTGTTGTATCATCCTCATAGTAAATGTTACCCCCATTACATAAATTTAAAAACTGTGGAGCTGAATCAGAAAACTGAGTGACATAGGCAAAAAATAAAGCTAGAATTTATTTGGTCTGTGTTCCGACATTTCGTTTCTAAAGGACCATGAAGGCCTATCCTGCTTATAAACTGAAGTGTGATGACTCACGGCTTGGTTTCATCATAGCAAAAGTTATGATAAAATTGTCTCAAAAGAAGCTTCCTGACAAGGTGGGAAGAAAAATGACAAAGCACCTATTGTATGCAGGTCCCGGAGACAGTCTTGTAAAACATGTGGCACCTGAGACTTACTTTGATCACCTGCAACACAGGGAACCAAAAATTTCACTGTCTTGTCTATAACTCGTAATCAGAGCTGGGATCAGTGCTCACTCCTGGGCCTCTGACTTCAGAAACAGCCATTTTCTGTTCTAGCCAGGCTTTCTTCCTCCTTGTGCCATGCAAGGAAATGTCTGGTACTGTCACTCTGTGAATTTAGACTTGTCCCTAGAAACTAGTAACCTTAAGCAGGAAAAGACCTGGAAAATGTAGCTCGGTGCCTCCATTTCATAGATGAGGAAATAAATTTCAAACAAGCTTAAAGAAACAGAACTGAGAGCATTTGACTGGCTTTGTTGTTTTCTGCTGTGAGAGGAGGAGAATTCCACTGATGTGCTTAGTGCCTCCAGACAAACTTGGTAATACCTTGTGCTGAAATAGCCTCTAAATGCCTATAAGAAAAATAAACCAATTGAGAAGTTTGTCATTTTTACTCTAACTACACTTCAGATAAAATAACAAATCTGCTAAATCCTGCCAGAGCAGTACCCAGAAGGTTCTGCTCTGAAGACTTTTAAATAAATGCCAGAGTCAATAGAGATAGTGAGTATCTTTAGTTGGAGTGAGATTGCTGCATTATTTATTATCTCATTCTGTACCCACATATTTTAATGAGTTCATTTCTCCTGAGGCCCATTCACCAGAGAGTATGAGGAAGAAGAGAAGGTCATGCAAAAAACAATGAGGAATACGTTCATGCTGAATGGAACGTGAACATCCAATTTGGGGGCACTTCTGCCAGGTGGCTATTTTGTCATCCCCTTAGCAAATGAAAAGAACAGAGCACACAGATGCAAAAGCACTCACTCCTTCAACCTTCATTTCTTTTGGACCATGTCTGGGAAATATTGTGTTTCGTTTTACAATTATTTTTTTAGCTAGTTAACTCTGTCAAACATATTTCAGCTTCCCTATTAAAATCTTGAAGTAAAATCCTTATTTGAAATATTAACTTCATATATGTTTGAGGAAAATCCCTAACCCTGGCTTTTTTGCTGAATCATATTAACAGCTGCCTCCGAGACATCTGCTTGATTGTACCATCAGTTTCTGCATCAGGTTGGGGACACATCCCAAAGCCAACATTCCAAATCCATACCATCCTTCATTTATCCTCGGTAAGCCAACCAATTTCCACAGTTAAATCTACTACCATTCTCTTAGTAATTTAGGTTCAACATCTTGGCCATCTTCTATCTTTTCACATTCAGCCACCAAATCCTGTAGCTGTTACTTGATTATGTATCTCTACTTCTTCCTAAGATCCTCACTGGGCATTCATTAGCACTTACCTTGTAACTGGCTTTCTAGTTTGTCTCCCTAACTCACCCCAATTCTGCTCAAGTAGCAGTGGGTAGACCAGACTATTTTCCCTAGAGCATGAAACTGGGCAAGCCTGGGAAGATACAAACACCACAAACGGCACACAGTGCAGGCAGGTATCGAGCAGGTTACTTGTGGACACCCAACATCAGAGAACAGTAAAAGGCTGCTGGGGACAGCATTTTATCACCACCCCACAGAGAGGGGACACACCGGGAATGAGGCTCTGGAGGGAAGCACTGCCCTCCCTAGTTCTATGTAGTTACAGAAGAGCGGGGGAGGGCAACAGAAACACACCAATAACCATTCATAATGGGAGTTGAAAGCCTGGAGCTCACGTGACAATAAAAAAATAGCATTGCAAATGAGAGCAATATCTGGGTCCCAGCGTTAGTTGCCTAGGAAATTACATATGATCCTCAGTGTCAGGTGGAGACCTTGTCAATTTTTTCTGCTGAGACATTTAGTCTCAGTCTACCTGAGGGAACCGTGGCATCCAGCAGACAAAAGTAGAAATGTCTCACTTCAAATCAAACTCATTTTCATATCCCTACTCGAAACTCTTCACTGATTTCCCATTTCCTAAAAAGTAAAATTTACTTCTCTAGCCTGGTAAGCAAAATATATTTCTAGGAGGTTATTATCCACTCTTCAATAAGACCAAATATGACAAACCTGCAGATAACATTATACTCAATGATGAAAATCTGAATTCTTTTTTTCTAAGATCAGGAACAAGACAAGAATGATTACTCTTACCACTTTTATTCAGCAGAGTACTGGAAATTCTATCCAGAGCAGTTACATAGGGGGGGAAATGTTATCTAAATTCGACAGAAAGCAATAAAACTGCTTCTATTTGCAAACGGCACGTTATATGTATTTTAAATACCTACAGACTCCACCAAAAAACTATTAGAACTACTAAACAAATTAAGTAATGTTGTAGGATACACAAGTAACATACAAAAGTCAGTTGCATTTGTATGTACCAATAACAAACTATCAGAAAGAGAAGTCAAGTAAAAAAAAGCCACTTACAATTGCATCAAGAAAAACAAAATACCTAGGAATAAATTTAAACCGAGGAGTTGAAAGATCTGTATGGTCAAAACTACAATCTCTTGTAGTTGAGAGAGATTGAATTGAAGAATTAATGATAAAATGTTCATACTATCCAAAGCAATCTACAGATTCAATGCAATCCCTATCAAAATTCCAATGGCATTTTCCACAGAAATAGAACAATCCTAAAATTTGAACGGAACCACAAAAGACCCTGAACAGACAAAGCAGTACTGAAAAAGAAAAACAAATTCGGAGGCATGATACTTCCTGATTTCAAACCACATTACAAAGCTAGTAAGAAGTTAGGTATGATAATCAAAACAGTATGGTATTGGCATTAAAAGAGACTCAGATCAACAGAACAGAATAAAGAGCTCAAAATAAAACTTACACATATACATGGTTGATTTATGACAAAGGAGCCGAGAATATACAATGGGGAAATGATCGTCTTGTCCATACATGAAGCTGGGAAAACTGGACAGGTTCATACAAAAGAATAAAACTGGACTCTTATTTTACATTCACAAAAAAATCTCAAAATGGGGGTTAGGGTGGGCAAAATGAGTGAGAGAGGTCAAAGACACAAGAAAAAACTGCTATGTGAGATGATTGATATTAACTGAACTTATTATGGTAATCATTTTGCAATATATACATATATCAAATCATTATGTTGTGCATCTAAAACAAATACAATGTTAGATTAAAAGAAATATTTTTAAAAAGGTAAAAAGTAAAAAAAATGAATGCAGTATTACATGCCAATTTATCTCAATAAAATTCAATAAAACAAATGTATTACATATCAGAGTACAATGTACACAGTAACAGTCCATTTGATTTATTGACTATTTTTATCAATCCTACAGGATAAGAAGTTCTTTATCAAAATATAGAAATTTCTTATCCTATATTTTTCGTCTTTTTTTATTGTTGTTCAGTTATAGTTGTTCTATTTTTCCCCCACTGCTCTCCCCAGTCTGCCCACCCCGACCCTTCAGTCAGTCCCCACCCTGCTGTCTATTACCATGGGTCCTTTATAGTTGTTCCTTGACTAGACCCTTCCCCTTCTTTCATCCCTTTCCCCTCCCCCTCCCCTCTGGTCACTAGTTTGTTCCTTATTTCCATGTCTCTGGTTATATTTTGCTCCCTTGTAGGTTCCTATTAAAGTCGAGATCATATGGTATTTGTCTTTTACCAATTGGCTTATTTCACTTAGCATAATGCTCTCCAGTTCTATCCATGCTGTCATGAAGGGTGGGAGTTCCTTCTTTCTTTCTGCTGCACAGTATTCCATTGTGTAAATGTACCACAATGTTTTGATGCACTTATCCTATTTTGAAAAATTGTTTAGGTCTATGTATGTATTATATGTTTATTTTAATCCTTATTTGTTAGGGCTCTTTCATTTTAAGACACATTTAACTAGCTAAAGCAAAACAAATTTATTGTAAAATAATAGGTTTGTCTCATAATCAAGATACTAAAGAGATTAGAACTTCAGATGCACAGATCATATTACAGCTTCATGATCCCAGTAGGAAAAACAGGTACTCTCAAAGGCCATGTTTAAATTACAAAAGGTTGATACCATATGATCTCACCTTTAACAGGAAGCTAAACAACAAAATAAGCAAGCAAAATAAAAACAAAGACACTGAAATAGAGAACAGGGGGACAGTGACCAGAGGGAAGAGGGGAGGGAATTTCAGGGGAAAAAGGGGAGGGATTTAGAGGAACTAGTATAAAGGACAGATGGACAACAGCTAAGAGGGGTGGAAATGGGAGGGAGGTGGGGAACACTGGGGCATGGGCTGGGATGGAAGTAAAAGACAGAAAACTGTACTTGAAAAATAATTAAAATTTAAAAAATAAAAAATAAATAAATTACAAAAGGTTGAGTGCAGAGGGAAGGGAAACCAACAAGGTAAGATGAAGCTCCCTCCTCTTCCTCCTTGAGGCCTAGCAGAGGTGATATTGTAGAATCTTCCTGTTGCTACCCCTGGGATACATTTATTAAAACATAGTGAGATCTATAGCTATAGCTGAAGGAGAAAATCATCCTGTAAGACCTGTGACCTTGCTACAGAAAGGCAGCCACTGCAAATCTGCAGCCTCACATGAAGGAAGCAAGGAAATAAATATACCGACCACTTTTCTTACATTTTGATCTCCTGATGATACTTCACAATGGCCAAGCCTACCCAGAAGCCAGAGGGTAGGGGAGTCACACTGAATCGGAGGATGGAGAGCAGCCTCCTGGGAAACAAAGCAGGGTGAAAGAAGGTAAAGAGTGGATCCAGAAGAGAAAAATGAAAATCATCCCTGCTGGCATTGTCTTTATACATTTCCATAAAAATGGGGAAGAGCAAAGAATCCACCTAGAAAATAAAATCAGATTGGCCTTTTCACTTCTCCATGCAGATACAAGGGGAAGATGCCCCTGGGTTTCCCCATCACTTGCCCTATCTCCCTGGTGGTCTCCATCTCAACTCTGAATTCCTGAGGGAGCACGTTTGGCCCAGGTTCAGTCAGGTACTCACTTCTCATTCAATCCCATGAGACTTGGGGGGTGTCTGCCAAATGATCCAACTCAATTATCAGTAAAAGTTTCAAAGAACCAGAGCAACACAGGCATCTCCAGGAAATCTGCAACTGAATCTAAAGGACATATTTAAGAGCAACATGCTCAACTCATGGGCACAGTCATGGTCATCAAGTTACTACAAGTTCATAAAGAGAAGTACACACTGGAAATAAGGCCTTACCTATTCTCTGGGCCCTAGCATTTAGGCCACAAAGCGTGATGCCTGCCCTATTAGGCCCTAATGCACTGAACAGGTTAGCCAATTTGAAAGGAACATTTTCATTTACCAACAGAATTCTGTGTTAAAAACGCACTTGGGTACTATTTCTGTTTATTTGCTTCAAACTCTGCCTCGGGCTCATTGAACACTACTCAATGAAAAGAACATCTCAGAAACAGTCCAAGGCAAAATTCCAACTGCAGGGAATGTATTGACAACTCTAAAAAAATAAAAACTGAGAAGAAAAGGTATGCTGGAAACTCAGCCTCCACTGTGCGAAGAGCAAGTGACTTTTTTATCACACTATTGCCCCAAAATGTACTGGCAATACACATTACAGGAATCTAATATCACTTATGCTATAGAGTTGCTTGCTGCCAAATGTATGTGTGTTAAATTGAACTTAATGAAAGAGCCAGAAATTGTTCCTTCTAACAGTTAGATCAGCTCTATTTTGAATAACAAGACCATCTGAAGCCCCTATTCCGTGTCTCCCTGAGTGGTCATTAGCATAGAAATTGTGCTCTGCCTCTACTATGTACACGGTTTTCACTCTTTAACTTCCTTAAAATGAAATCAGGTGTCTTGAAATTAACTTGTGCTTTGGAGTCAGACGGACCCAAATTCTGGATCTGCCTCTTGTTGTGTGAGTGACTGAGCCCAGGTCCTCCAGAAAGAGGAACCCGGGGAAAGGATTCAAGTACTGCCATCTAATCTGGAAGATGCAAGACCATGCTGGAGAGGATGGGGGTGGGGGTGGGGGGCCAAAATGAGTGAAGTGTGATGTGGTGCATTACCAAGCTGGCTACTACTCACAGCTATGAAACGACAAAGCAAATTAAGCAGGAGATATGCCCTTGGCAAATATGGCTTCTTTCGAAGAGTTACAAAGAAATGTTAGGGTAGTCTGCTAAGGGTGGAGGGAAGGGGTGGGATTGGAGGAATTCATGCTTATCTTTCTCCCACCTTCCATTTCCTGTTGGTCAACCTTTGTCCCTGGGGAAGTTCACTTCCCTTCACTTCTGGGCTGAGCCATCTGATACCAGCAGTCACCCAGGAGGCCAGATTCTAGTGCTGCGTAACAAATTGCCACAGCCGAGCTTCCTTAAACAGCACAAAGTTATTATCTCAGAGCTCTGTGGTTCCTGTGTTCAGGGCATTATAAGGTTAAAATCGAGGTGTCAGCCAGCTGTGTTCTTGTCTCGAAGCTTGACTGGAGAAAGATCTACATCCAGGCCCCCTTGGTTTGTTGACAGGATCCGTTTCTTTGTGGCTGAACGAGGTCTCCGGCTTCTTGCTGACTGTTGGTGGGGATCCTTCCAGTTCCTGCAGGTTGTTCCTGGGTCCTTGCCATGTCACCTCCCTCACAGCAGGGCAGTTTGTGCCTTCAATCCCAGCAGTTCTCTGACACCCCTCCTTCTCTTAAAAAAATTCCCCCGATTAGGTCAAGCCCAAATAGAATTATTCTCTTTCAAGTAACTAAAAGTCTGTGGATTAGTAACCTAATCATGGGGATAATATTTTACCATATATGCAGGTTCTGAATACCCTCAAGAGGAACGATAATATAGGGCATACACAGTATATCAGGAGCAGAACCTTGAGGTCGTCTTAGAATTCTGCTGGCTACAATTCCAAGAGGGGACAGTTAGCCAGATGTTCCTGGGGCACCAAATGAGAGAGAAAGGAGAAAGTCAGGGGACACATAAAAGGTTTTTGTCCCAATCCAATGACCTTTGTCAATTTTCTCTATGAAAAAAAATGGGCAGACAGGCTAAAAGCTTGTGTCACTTGATAGGAGAAAGTATTATATTAGGATGCAAGTTAGCTATCATTTTTCCCCTATTTTCTCTGTGTCAGGCACTAAGCCATACACTCCATGTGCGTTTTCATTTAACTACGTACTCCCTGTTCTGACTCACCGGTGAGTTCGGTCTTCTATCCACCTCTCTGTTATAGCCCATGTGCCATGTAACATACTTAGCACAGCATCTCACATGAAAGCATATTTTAAAAGTTGGCTATTATTTAAAAGTTATGAAAAGAGCTATATATGATTTTTGGTGAATCATACTGTTATATTTCTATAAAATTTAAGAAATATGAACCATCAAGAATCTTCGTGTCTACTCCAAAAATGAAAGAAATAAATGGGTAAACACAAAAAAATTTTTCTCAAATAACTAAAAGCATTTTTGGCTGTTTGTGTTGCTATTTTAAGTACTGAATTTCACTGAAGAAAATAAAAGCTTAACTTCACTGAGTGAGTGTGGACATGTGGATACACAAAGTGTGTACTATCTGTAAGTAAGCCAGAGCTAGGTGCAAGAAAGCCCCTCGTTTTTCCCTTTGATCCTGCCAAAACTGCAGAACAGACTCCTTACGCATTACTTTCAAAAGAATTAATAACATATATCTTCCAGAAATGTGAATTCAAAATTAGCAATGTATCTTTTTTTCTTTTAATTACACAGCTGCTGCTATTCCCACACATCATCTCCAGTCCCAGTGAGGGACTGTTTACCAGCTCATCTTCTCTATGTCCCTCTCTGCCTTCCTTTCATCTCCTGCCTGATACTGTGGTCACAAGAATGAAAGTAAAATAAAACACTAAAATGACCAGATCATAGGAATGAGGTAAAATGGTCAGTTTTACTTTAGCAATATTCCTACTAGAGAGAAAATTACATCAATTTTGTGCCCCTTAGTTATATTTAAGTGAATGCACCAAGTCTCCAGACTCTACACAAAATAAAACCTATGAAATAGGTCAGTTTTGGCTAAATTATGATGTGATAACAAAATAACAACAACAAAAAAAACTTCTCAAAAACAAATCCCAGAAAAAAAGAAAAGTTTTCTAAAACAGCAGCGGTTATTTCTCACTTACTTCGCATTTTCATCATGAATCAGATGTGACTCTGCTCCATGACTCTCTATGCCAAGGCCCAGACCAACGGAACAGCCCCTAAACTGAAATACTTCTCATCGCATAAAAGCAGAAAAAGTAGCCAAGTAGCAGGCCATTCAACGACTTAAAACTTCGGCTCAGAAGTGACACACCTCAGTTTCACTCACTGGACATTTCACTTCACCACAGTGCACCAAGCAGAGCCTCATAACAGAGGAGTGGGTGGGGATACATATTCCTTCCTTATAGGGAAGCAGCAAATATTCTGAATAGACTCTATCATGGTAATTCATATTAATGCCATAAAATTAAATTACTCCACCACACTCACATTTCTCTGTATCTCACCAGTGAAATGATTCCCCAAATGAAAGATTTGGAACTTATGGAATCCTTAAGCTATTTAGATAAAATCCTAAATGGTAGTAGAAGACTATGGCCCAACAGCCCAAATCAAAACTTCTTGGAGCATCAGCTCCCTAACAACCACGGGATGAAACGTCTCTGTCTAGCACTATTGGTATCTTAGGAGTCGCATGCCCATGTGATCATTGTGTGCCCAGTGTGGTCCATTTAAAGTCAGACAATTCTCTGGATGGCTCCACCCTCTCTATGGCAATCATATGCATAGGGGCTATTAAGACTCACAAGAGACTTAATTAATACCCAGCTACAGACACACAAATACTCTTGTGATCCTGTTTTCAAACAGGCTTAAGTCTACTTATAGTACTTGGTACTATGTCCCTTTGCCAAGTCTGAGGAACTCCCTAGCACAGAAAGAGTAGGGATGTTCTTCAACCCTTGTAGCACTATTCTTTTCTGTCTTTGGAATAATACCTCTGAATTTTCAGTGAGCCTTGTAGTACATGCTTTGGTGTACTACCAAAATCCCCCCTCAGGACTCAGGCACTTATTCCTCCAACCCCATGGGGCATTGGCTCCTGATGGCTCACAGCTGTGTCTCTATCCAGTCAACATCCTTCACTGAAGATGAAAACATTAATTTTTCTCCTTAGGGGCAACCCACATTTAATAACTGGTGGATGTGCTCTTACAAAAGATTGGCTCCTCTACTAAACTGGGGAAATCACTGAAGAGCTAGTTTAAGAGCTCCCTATAATACTGGCTGAAGCTGGTGTTGCAAGTGCATTGTAATTCAGTTTCTCCCTCAGCCCAATTCTGTATTCATTGTTCCCTCAAAGGCATTGGTGTAGAGAGCACACTTAAATAAACGTACTGCGGGAAATACCAACATCTCAGAGTCTGTTTCCCAGAACCTGATATGTCACAATTGCTGCTGGAAAATGATCCTACAAAGCAGATTCTCAAATGGATTTTGGAGTTGAATCACTCACTGACCAGCTGGCAAAGAGAAGCCCATTATTGGTAGCAGGAAGAATAAAGATACACCCTGGCTTGCTGTAGTGGTGCAATTGTTGAAAACTCTTATGGGTGATAAACTGGGATAGAATATCAGCAGCAGGGAGTGCACTGCCAGGTGCAATCTACAAGGCATGTGAGAGGTACAGGAAAGTAATTACAATGAGGATTATGGAGTTGTTGGCTGTTGCTGGGTACACCCCATACGTTGAAGAAAGCAATGAAATGCTGAGGATCATTAATCACCATTTTAAGACAACATGTGAAAGGCAGAGGCCCTCTTGGACAATAAAAAGACTCATCTCCTGCAGGCAGAGAACAGAAAAAAGCCAGGATTGGACCCAGGTCTTAATTATAATAAAAAAGTAGAACTCCAAAAGAGGTTGAATTCTCAACCTTAACAAGCCTTCTATTGCTAAGAAAGTAAATCTTAAAAGTTCATTACAAGGGAAAAAATTGTGTAAACATGTATGGGGATAGGTAGGTATTAACTTAACTTATTGGGGTAATCATTTCATAATACAGCATATACATATATCAAGTCATTGTGTGTACATCTAAAACTAATCAACATTACCTGTCAATTATATCTCAGTAAAACAAATAAAAGGTCTTCTACTTCAAGATTAGGGCTCTAATAGAGAAAGACATATATGGGGGATGAGATACATACAGTAAAATGCACTGATTTTCAGTGTGTAGCTCAATGACATTTATATCTGTGTGATCTCATGTAACTTTCAACCAGTGATGCAGACACCGGCCTGCAATGTCTGTGTCATTATGGATGAAATGGGACATTCACATGGACTACCAAGTCCACTGGACAAAAAGGGACAGCATGGCTTTTCTCTCAAGGGGAGCAAAAGCCTTGGTCCTTGCCACCAGCCTTTATTGGGTTACTCAGCACATTACATGATGATCCTCATTTACTATGCACAGGTTGCTTTAGGTGATTATTTTTTACAAAAAACAAGGAGATATATTTGCAAATGAAAAGGGCAAAAGTGGTTGAACTGGTTACACTCATGCTTGGAAGGTTTAGCATGTATTTTAGGAAGTTACTTTGCAGTAAATGTTTGCCACAAATCCGGGTGAGGGAATTCCCAGAAAAAAGCAAGACTCAAAGCGGGCTAGGCACATTGCAGGCCTGATTTGCCATGGGAGAACCTATCCATGGGCGTGGGTCCTGTGCATCTTCGAGTGGGAACTGGGCCCATGCCACACAGAACCATCTCCTACAACCCAGATCCAAACATAGGACATTTCTATCACCCCAGAAAATTCTCTCATGCCTCTTTCCGGTCAACAGCACCCAAACCCACTGCTGAAAAGTAACAACTTGCTGACTTTTATCCCCATAGTCTAAATATCGGTGCATCTTTTAAACAGAAATCAATGCCCCCAAAATGTTTCTAAGATCTGGGCTCTCCTTATCACACTTGGGGGTTGGGAGTGCAGTTTGAGAGTAAGGGGGAACATAGGACCGTGGAATAAAGACTTGGATATTGTCCTAGGACAGAGAAGCTGGGAAGAGTTTTCATTCTGTCTGAGTCTACAGCAACCAGGAACACAACACAAATTCAGTTCTCAAAGGGTGATTCTATTACATTAAATTTTATCATATTATCTTGCTGTATTATATTTCATTCTGCATGACATGGGCAAAAGAAATACATCCACAGTGATAAACAACTGATCAGGAAAATCCAAAAGAGAAGCCTGAAGAAGTCAACAGTAGACAAGTCTGGGCTAGTTGAGGACGCAAACCCCACCAGGTAAGCTAAATGAAATTGCCCTCACCTGAAGCTAATTTTCAGAGTGATTGACTGCAATTAGGGGGTAATCACAGTACAAAAAAAGCTTAACCTTTAAAAGTACATGCCATAAGTTAAAACTTATAGAGTGTGAACATATAACTCTAATACCCCAGTGCCTTGGGTAACGGGAGAGAGCAGGAAAGAAAGAGGAGCACATTTAGTACATCTTGTATTTCTTATTATTTTTCCCCAAAGATGTAATACACCCCTCATCCCATCTAATGAAGACATGGCCTTCGTATCTCACTGGGCCAGGCCAATGCTTCCTCTGTGTTTCTTGCTCTCTAACTCTCTGCCCAAGTCATTCTCGTTCTTCGAACCTCAGGAACACTGTGTAAGAACACTGTCTTCTACCCTAATGGAAAAGATTAACACCTCGATAAGTGTTTAAATCTCTTTCCTATTTCCAAACTAGGGCACTCCCTTCAGAGTCATTTTGATTTTTGGCCCAGACCTCAACTACTATGTCTCTTATATTTATCCTTCTAGAATTTGAAAGATTTTTTCAGGGAGAATGAAGATTACATTGTCCTCACACATTCTACTTCCTTTTGTTGTAAGCTAGAGTTTCCAAAAAGCAGACTCTGATGAAGTTTGGTATTCAGTGTGTTTACTAGGGAAGACACAGGTAGAAGGAAGGGGAAGGGAGCTAGAGAGGGCAGAGGAAGCCCTGCCGCAACACGCACCCACAGCCTAAGCCCACAGGGTTCTGGAGGGAGCTCAGAGCGGGCCAGACCCGAGCCTTCCAATGTTGGGCTAAAATGACTGGACCTTTATATTCCCACCTTAATCAGTTATTAAATGTAGTCTGCCTACATAGTCAGGATTCTCCAGAGAAATAGAACAGAATATATATATTCATATATATGTGTATATATATGTGTGTGTATATATATATATATTTTTTAATGGAGAGAGAGTATTAGAAAGAGAGGAAAATCGACTTTAAAAATCAGCTCACCCAATTGTGGAGGCCTGGTAAGTATGAAATCTGCAGAGTAGGCCGGCAGGATGGAGACCCACAGAAGCCCAGCAGTCCGAGCCCAAAGGCAGTGTGCAGGCAGAATGGCTGCTTCTTCCCAGCAGTTCAGCCTTTCTTCATTAAGGCCCTCCGCTAATTTGATTAGACCCACCCACATTCTAGAGAACGGCCTGTTTTCCTCAAAGTCTACTGATTTCAACGTTACTCTCATCTAACAAATACCTTCACGGAAACATCTAGACTAAAGTTAGACCAAATATGTGGGTACAGTGGCCTAGCAAGGTCGACACGTACAATCCACCATCACACCACCCCAAAAGGCGTGCTCTTGGGAAACGTGTCTCTTTACACCTGAGGTGGTCCCTAAAGGGGCTGACAGCTGGAAACGGTCTGCTCATAGAATCCCCAGCAGCTGGGACAATGGATCCTTCCCCGAAGCGCAATCTGAGCCCACCTTTCTGCGTTCGTCATACCAAGGAGGTTAATTAAATATATTCAACAACTAAATTTATAGTTTAAAAATTTAAGCAATAATGTGATTCAAAAAAGGTAATAAATATATATTAAAATGTAGACATGAAGGACACATGCATTTTTTGTTCAAAAGAAATGATTAACGAACAGTGTTTAAAGTATGTGAAATTAGTATTTACAAGTGCAGTAAACCAAATGCAGGGTCCATGCCGTCCCTGCTACACAGAATAGTTGCTATCACTCACCCATTGGGCCTCTGTCTGAGTTGGCTTATATTTCTTATTCCCGTCAGAGCTGGGTATAGTGACAACGACCTCTTAAGGTGGCTGACTGAAGGAGGGAAAAACAAACAACTTGCAGAAGTGTCAAACTCATTTTCACTGGGGGCCACATCAGCCTTGCAGTTGCCTTCAAAAGGCCGAATGTAATTTTAGGACTGTGTAAATGTAACTACTCCTTAACAGTTAAATTAGAGCTCAGTGCTGCAGCTGGGTAGAAACAAGGTGCCATGCTGTGTAAAACAAGGTGAAGGGCTGGATTCAGCCTGCAGGCCCTGTGTTTGCCACCTGTGACTTAGAGAAACCCTATGACTTACACAATTATTTGATAATATTTCCTAGAATCAACTAGTGAGTATTATTTCACAATAACTTGTCAGGGCTCAGAACAGAAACACAAATCCACAAAAGATCTCAGTTTCTATTGTCCTCATTTCCTGCTCCTCTTCAGGTCCTAGTAGGCATCACAGCAGCCACGAGAGATCCAACCAGGCATTGGCTGGATAAGGACTGATTGAAGTGGAACAATGACCATTTGGTGTGCGCCTCCCCCGTTTCTCCCATCTACCAGAACTGATTCCTTTAGAGGATTCACTTGTCCTCCAGTCTCTGCTAGTGGCATTTGTGTGGAAGTGAATCCTCTCCCTCTTGGCCAACTCCATTGGCTTCAGAAAGGGGCATGTACTGGAGAAAAAGCCAATGAACTAGTCACTGAAGGTTCTGGGAAAGAGGGCGAGAGAATCTGTGTGGGAAAAGGTGAGATTACTGCAGCCACCTGAGCATGAGGTAGAATGATGGAGAGGAGTCTTGTTGGCAACATTTGAGCCCCTGGATAAAAAACAGTCTTATTTCTGAATTTTTCCATTATGTCAGTCTATGAATCTTCTTTTTTCTCTTTTACTTTTTATGAGATATGTTACATAGACGAAAGAGAACCTAAAGTATATGGGAGAATTAAAGACAATTACAGAGCAAACACAAATGTAACCACCGACCTAGGCAAGAAATAGAATGTTGCCCATACTCAGAAGGCCCCTGTGTGCTTCTCCCCACCACCACCACCCCGCCCCCGCCCCCAGGGTTGGTAGTCTCCAGACTTTTGTGATAAGTCTTTCTTTCTCCTCTGTACTGCACAGTTTCTGTTTGCCCTTCAGATCTACTGCCCATGCTTCCCCTTGATCTACACCTCAAGAGAAATAAATTAATGTATTACATCAACAGATTCTCTTATCCTCTGGTTTCCAGTTGAGTGTGACCTGAGGGAGGTACTGGAGGGAGATGAGGATGTAGAAGGAGGGGAGAAAACAGGGTATCTCTCTGTCACCCGCTGTGTCTGGCAGCCGCTATGTCTCTTTGTTGTTTGTAGCTCCTGCCAGGCACAGCCCTTCCCTTAGTGGTCTCTGTGCCATCACGGCTCTAGCCTCTATCTTAGGGCCCAGCTCCTGATAGATAGTACCTCCCCTCCGTCTGTCCCTCCAGCCCAAGGACTTCCTGCTGTTTCTAAACTCTGGTGAAGTTCACCACCTCCTTTGGTTTCTCCACTCTGCAGTCATCACCTGTGTGATCATTTCCCAAGAGTCTCTAATTCCTTCTGTTGAAACCATCAAAATGGGTTTTTCCCCCCTCACCAGACCATGAGATTAAGAGCTGCCCACAATATCAGCCAAAGGCAAAGCACTGAATATTTCATCTCCAAGTATGTTTTGGTTAATCTGGCTAAGGAACTTTTTTGTTTGTTTGCTTTTTAGTTTTCATCATAAATAGATGCTCATTCTATGAAAGTATTTTTCTGTGTCTATATTTTATCCTATGATTTTTCTCCTTTAATCTGTTAATGTGGCAAATTGCATCCACTAATGTTTGTTTTTCCCAATTTGACCCTCCCCCAAAGCTGGGACTGAGACAGTCATGCACAGGTAGTTTATTCAAGAAGTAACCCCAGAAAGCAGGAGTGAGGGAGAGCGGACTGCAACAGAGGAGGAAAGCCTTCACAAGGCTGCATTATCAAACAGGCCACCCCTAAGGGGGACTGATTCTCACTCACATTGAGCATTGTGGGGAGCTTATAAATTTGCATCTCAGAGTTGTTCACTTGGAAGATGAAAGGGGGATGCACTTATTGACTGATCTCTATTGGTGCCTCAATGAGGACCTACCCCCAATGTCAAAACTGTGCCCATAACATCCATTTCCGTGCTGTACATACATGAGTACCGGTAGGTTCCCACAACACCTCACATAGGTGTCAGGTCATCAGGCAGGAAGCAAGAGAAATTGTCCATTGCTGAGGTGAGGTACAGTCAGGTTATAGGTATGCAGAGCCCACGTGGTACTGCCATTTCTTTAAATATCACCTCTTCTTTCTTCTCTCCTCTCCTTACAATACTCTCCTAAGAGAGTATCTGATACTCAAATCGTAGATCATTTCACCACGTGCAGTAAGTCTCTATGGCTCTTATCTGCATTTTCCATCTTTTTTTGTCGCTCTCTGCTGCACTCTGGATAATTTATTTTGACCTGTCTATGCTCCAACTCACTAATGCTTTATTCACCTGAGTCTCATCTGCTATTAGGCCTATCCACTGAGGTGTTGTTTTTTATAAACTAACTTCATTGTGGTATAATTTACCACCCACTGAGTTT
This sequence comes from Artibeus jamaicensis, assembly GCF_021234435.1. Taxonomy (NCBI): domain Eukaryota; kingdom Metazoa; phylum Chordata; class Mammalia; order Chiroptera; family Phyllostomidae; genus Artibeus; species Artibeus jamaicensis. The sequence continues at coordinate 24,653,793 of NW_026521883.1, forward strand.
TTTCATTTGGGTTGTTCTGTTTTTTATTGTCTGAAATTCTAATTGGATTATTTACAAAACTTCTTTGTTACTTTTTATAGTCTCCTGTTCCATCCCTAGATATTCCAAATTTGTCTTTTTATTTATAATCAGTGTCTGATAATCCCATTATCTTCCATCTGACTGTATCTGTTTCTGCTATTTATCTTGTGCTGCTGTGGCAGACTCTACTCCGCCTGATCCCTCTTTTTCCCTGGAATCATGACAGATACCTGCCCATTCAGATGGCTAGAAGTGCCAAGGAATTCACAACATCAACCCCACCCTGAGAAACCAAAAATCAATTATCAGTCAACCAGAATTGGCTTGTATTGTAAAAGTGACTTTCTTCACTGCTCAGAGGGATTATTCTAAGTCCCGTGTTTTATACTTACTTCCTAGTTTTGGAGTAAGTTTATGTCCTAATCATCCACTTTGGACTTTGCTGGCTGCCTTCCTACATCACTTCTCCACATCCCAGCAGTGCCACCTGCATTTTCCAAACACACTGCACGCCCTCAAACCCCTGTCTTGACTCTGCTAGCATGAAAAGCAGAATTAGGATATGGTTTCATGCTTCCTTCTGTGCTTAGTCCCCCACCCACCCTTTTTTATTCCTGTGAGCTTATTGTTTAACTTGGACATTTTTTTTGTAAAAATTCTTTTAGGACCTAGGATAAAGGTAAATTCATCTGAAGATTTGAATTTGCTTCTGCCAATCCTGGACTACTTGTTGGACCACCAATGTGATACAAATTAAAGCTAAAAATTCACTTGAGAGTCAACCTATTCTTAAAACTCCTCAGGGTTTTTACCTCCCTGCTTTGCTTAGCACAAAGGTAAATGGTCCTACAGGCCCCTAGGGGTAGAAATCTAGAGCAGATTTAATTCTGGGTCGCCCTTACTCGGAAGGATGGCCTTTGTAGTCCCAGCTTTATGTGGGAAGAGGGTGCTGTTGGAAAAATGCCATATTTTGTCTTCTGGTTCTTATGTCTGTTGAAGCTGCCTCCTCCCCCCAAAAAAGGAAAAATAAAGGTTTTGTAAATGTTATTTGACCAAAACCTCTCTGGGCTCTCATCTTTGATATTGGCCTTATAATTTCTATCTTCACATCTCATTGATACTTTTTAGAATAGTTTTTCTTTAACATAGCATTTTTATTTGTTTTAGGAGTCCATTCAAATACCTAACTATTCACATCAGAAGGGAATTCTATTTCTCTTTGGTTAAAAGCAAACTTAGTTTAAGGTTTGTGTCACTTGCATGTGAAAAAAGCCTAATAATTAAGAGTTAGATGTGACTATGAAGCATTGGCATCAAAACAATAGACCAAAATGACTGGCTAAGTGGAAGGAAGACAGTATCACTGCATTTCCCTTTGTTATCCAATCACTCCTTGAAATGAACCCTCTCCGAACTCGAGGTACATTTTTCCTATTGTATATTCTGTGCACATGATCACGTCACCCTGTGGCCATTACTAGGTCATGTTAATTCATGGCTTCTATCCATCCGTGTAGACCCTAAGAGCCCTCAAAACTTCAATACTATGGACCAGGCTCATTCATTTCTTATTCAGTCAATAAATATTCATTGACCGTGTCTTGTATAGACACTAAAAATACAATGGCAAACAAAAGCAACCAAGATCCCTGCCCTAATGCATCTCACATACCAGTGGGTAAGACAGACACCAATAAAATAATCACTTAAGAAAATGTGTGTATAGACCTCATGCTGTGAGAGTGTATAAGCAAAAGTGTCCTAGCAAGCAAGTCGGGGAAAGCTTTTAAGGAAGCAATAATTGAAGTTGTTAGCTTCTGTGTAATCATGTTATTATTTTGACTTTTTAAAGGATTTAAGAAGTAGAGGGAGAAGCATTTCTCTGTTGATTCTAAATTATTCCTTTAAAAATAACTGTGAACACAAGAGTCTCTAGGATGCTTAATTTGAAAACCAATTGAATAAATTGTTTTAAACCCAGTCCATGCCAGTAAACTCTGTATGGGATGCTTTTTAACCACAGTGTCATGCCCTGAAGCTAAGCGTTCCTCTCAAACAAAATGTCAGGTGCATTTCTCTAATACAAATTCTCTCAAATTCTCTCTAACACCTTTCCCCCAGAACTATCACTATTATAAAGCATCATCAAGTACTAAAACCATAAATTAAAGATGGCATCTCATTTATCCAGGTTATCCTAGTGTCTGTTATTTTAGACAAAGTACAATTGGTCATGAATTATTTGCCAGCAAAGCTTAAGAAATTGGCTCCATTGAACAACCCAAGGAACCTCTGCTTCCTCAACATGAAACACTAATATGTGGTAAGCATTATTTTCTGGACATGCTTTTCCAGTGAAGTGTTTAAGATTTATGGGGTCATTTTTTGTGATTATTTCTGATGTTTCCCAATGACATTCGCCATTTTCAGAACTCAAAGCAGCAGCTCCAAGTCACTAAATCATGCCTGGGCGTCTCATAACTCACCCTCACAGTGCACTAACTGAACCAGAACCATTCTGTGCTGCCATCTACAAAGCAAGGTCTGGGAAGTAGAGAAGTTTTAGTGTTTGAACCAAAGTAGGGCATTTTTTATAAAAGTCACCTTGAATTTTTAACCCCCAATACATCTATTTGTTCTCGCTTCACCCAACTCTTTCTAATATTGCAGAAACTCGTTTTGAGGAATGCATTTCAAAATAAAGAAACATTAGAAATATCATGTTTGTATTGTCTCCATATTAAGCCAATCAGTTTAAAAATGTAATTTGCCTACCAAGAGTTAACTCCCAACTGTGAATATTTTGTTTAGAAAATGCTCACATTATTTTGGACAAATTGCATACAGTGCAATTCTAAAGCAAACAACTGTGAAATATTGTCAGCTGTCTAAAATTTAAACCAGCAAGGTAAGGAAGCAATCTGTTCAAACATCATATTATATTTAATCACATTAATTTCAATGAGTATCAATTTTGGGTTAAGCTGATAGTGATGTTTATTTTTTAATTTCTCCATTAATGCCATATTTCTATAGTATTAGACATTAATTTGTCAATGTGCTGGAACACATTTTATGGAAAATAACATAAATATCTTTGTCAACAGTAAAAATCATGTGCATTACAAAAATCTTCTTCACATAATTCTGAGAAACTTTTCAAAGTTATTGTTCAGTAACTTCCTAAGGGTAAATTTCAAAGTTTTAGTTAGTAATGGAGACAATCTGTGTGTATTGACATAAAGTTCATATTTGTTCTTCTTCACATCACTTGAAAGAAAAAGTCTATAAATCAAATATGGAAGAACAAAGACATTTTACAAAGAGAATTGTCATGAATAGGCTGATCATTCCTCTTCTTGTCTTTATATTAGAATAGGATGAATGACCAAAATAAACCTCTAGCAATCATCTGTAACTGCTAACGTTAACCCAAAATGACATTTTATGGGACAAAATAATACTATGTGTTCTGTGTGTGCTTTCATGTCTCCAGCTCATCTATATAAGACACACCAAGATCAATAAATAGACTTGAAAGTAAAAATTTTAGATCATCTCCTCTCACCTTTAGTCTCCCCTCCTGGGGCCTTGGTTCTCCCCACTTCCCCTCCAGTTCTTCTCAAAGAAACGAGAAGGGTAGGGAAGGGGATTTAAGGTCTTGGCAGAGTTAAGGACTAGGCTAGAGCAGTGTTTAAAGCTCTTGGATATGTTATCAGAAGATAAATTTTGTTACATTCACCAAGTAGGTGAATTATATATTTTAAACTTGCTACTGCATTTGTCTGTCTCTTTGCACAGCTGCATGTGCTGCGTCTGCATCTTTCACCTGACTGGGACTTAGGGCAAACCCATAAGTGGTGTTTTACAAACCAGGGGTCAGCAAACTTTCAGAAGTACTTATCCAAGCAGTCATTATCCCATCCCATCCCATCCCATCCCTTCCCTTCCCAAGGAGGATTAGAAATACCATTGGAACACCTGTAAGTCTGAGATCATGAGTTCTTCTTCATGATGTCATCTCTACCACCTGAGCAATGAGTCAGCCTACGGGATTCCCGTTTAGAAGTACAATAACCCTGCTACACAAGGTTGCTCCTTAAGTCTTACCAAATGAATTTTTAATTTTCATTTTTAACTTAACTATACCAAGCTCTGTTCATGACCCAAGTCAACTGTACACTGTCATCTGCTAAGATAACTTTCTAGAGGACACTGTGGGAGAAATGTCTGAGGATGGGGATCCTGAGACAGAGCAGGAGTACCTCTTAGAGCAGTCACCCAGCACTCAAACCAAGCTTCTCTCACTTGATAACTCTGCATGGGCTATGGCACTTGGTTACCTCATTGTGTCAAAATATTCACCAGGATTATGCTTGTTCATGTAGTAAATTAGCTGCTTTTGAATGTAGATCTAGCTTATGACTCCCTGCATTTGGAAAAAGCTATGGGGTAGACATCCACTTGGTTTTTCCTCAGAAATGAATACAGGAAAAGACGTTTGTGTAAGACAGAGAGAAAGACTGTATGAGAGAGACTGTGTGTGTGTGTGTGTGTGTGTGTGTGTGTGTGTGTGTATAAAAGAGAGAAGAGAGAGAGAGAAAGTTGTTCCATCTCAGATAGTCTGTTCTATTCCAGTTGGAGGGTTTGTATTTTCAAATTAAACTGGCTACAAAGTAAATGGATAAATAGTGGATATAATGGGAAGGATCTTACCAGTGAAATATCCAGGCTTCTTAGATTCATCACATTAAAATGTAAGTCAGATCATGTCATTCTTGCAGAGGAATTGTCAAGAAAAGAGCAGATATGAGCAAGAAAGTGAACATTCACAGAACAGGCTCTGGGTAAAGCACATTTTGATCACAGTTGACCTTATGTTTCTGGGGGAAAAGTAAAAGAGCTTTGAGAACTGGTGATACAAAAGAGGAGGTGATGGAACTAAACAATGGGGAGATGAGGAATGATATCAGTCCTGAACTTCTTGTGATGAACAAGATAAGGGGCACGATGAGATTTTTTGTTGGTGGTTCCAAGGCAGATAGTGATGCCGAAGTGTGAGTTTTGAGAAGACGGAGAGGTGAGGGAGTCTTTCAGGGGCAGAAATATTCCTAATTCGTTCCTGCTGAGAAATGTACACCTTAACAAAGGGGTGATCTTTCTTGAACATAGCCTGATTCCGGATTCCCATTAACACAGTGGGGTGCTGACTCCATTCCAGCTCTGCTGAGGGTGAACTGCTAAAATGTGGTCTTCCTGTGAACACAGACAAGCACTAGACCCCTAATAAATGATGGACTACAGGATGCTGAGCAGGCTACCAGAGCAAACGACACCTTGACTCTTGTTGATGGTGATGTGTGGAAGGAGTATTAAAAATTCAAGGACCCTTTGACCCCCGGTGAAGAAGTTGAGGTTACCTTCAGGAATATTTCCTCATTAAAAAACAATGTCTGTTTATTGAGAACTTATGTGCTATGATCTCTGACACCCCTTGATATTCAATACATTCTCATTTAATCATTTTATTTCACCATAACCCCCACACCTTGGTTTAATGTGTCTCATTTCACAGATGAAGAAGTTGAAGCTCAGAGCTCTGTACTCCAGAACACACAGTTAGTAATTGGTCAGTCAGGATTTGAATGCTGGTCTAAATGATGTCAATTTTGAACTCATTATCACCTATACCTTACTATTTCTTAACTAAGAGATCATACCACTGTTGCTTGATTGAGAGCTGTCAGTTGCTGGGCCAACTTCAACCAAAAGGAAACAAGGAATTATTCTTAGCTGTCATATAAGTAAGCCTATAGCTAAGGCAGACCTGTGGGCACCTCTGTGGGTAAACTCAAGGCAAGTTTTGCCTCCGGTCCAGGGTCCTTCCTTTCAAGAAACTGCAGGAATTAAAGTCCCCGCTGTGAGCACCTGAGGATGCCAGTCTCTCTGGCCCCATGTGATAAGATCTGAGGCAAAATCTACATCTTCTATCCCCACCCTAAGAAAGATAATCTAGCATTGCAGAATCTACCCATACCATGGAAAAAAGGCTGACATATAAAACTAGAACCAGACCAGAGCAATTGAGCCTCCATGGGAGCACACAAGCCACCTAGCTTCTCTTCCTCCCAATGGTCTAGGGAAGCACCTTGGGAAGTAAGATAGCCAATTTTTCCTTCCTGTGGCCCTGACTTGGGTCTGACCTACAATGTGCTGGTCAGAACCAAAGTGAAAGAATTGATTCTTGACAATAAAGCCCAAGGTAATCTTCAGTCTGGGTCTCCCAGGGCCCCTCCCAGTGGTAGGGGATGGGAAATATCTATCTGGTCTGTTCCAATTCTGTCAGCTATAGATGCCAAAGACCTACTACTCTTGGGGCTAGGCTCAGGTACCCTAAGCCAATGAGGACTGAGGTAGACAATATATTAAAAGACACAGCCACCAACCCCACAGTACAAACTATAAGGATACAAAGACAAAAACTCATGGATCAAAATCTCATTAAATAGTTCCAAATGTTTCTTGTCCTGATAACTATTAACTTTAATTTTTTAGTGTCCTTCAGTTCCTTTTTACTATTCCTACCTTCCTCTAACTTGCCAATCCACACATGCTACTTGAGGAATAGAAAGTTTGCTGGACAATGAATGGCTTACCACTTGCCTTCTTTCCAACCCATTCTTAGTGGCCCTGAAGTGCTCTAAGTAAAAAAAAAACAAAAAACAATCACATGCTTTAATTATGCAAGTGATGCGTTACTGAAAGGTATACAGAAATAGCATTTTCCCACTAATACCTCATTACTTGAGATCCATTCCTAAAGGAATAACTCTGGCCCCGAGATGTCATTGAGAGAACATAAAATGCTATTAACAAACTAACTGATAAAATATTTATAACATCAGTTGAAAACTGTACTAAAAAGGTGGTACTTTAGACTACCGGAGCTGAAGTGACTGCTATTGAGTTGTGACCATGAGGCCTCACTCCCCCAGAGGAACACTCAAGAATTTGTGTTACCAAAAAAAAAAACTACTCAAATAACTAAATGCATTGAACAAATGTTCTTCCTGTTCAGTCCCCTGAGGTGTTGAGAAGTCATTATTAACTCTCCTTGAAATGTTCAGGTTACATACATGATTGCATCCACTTAATAGGATTGCAAATCTGTCTTAAATTGCCCCAGAAGCTTCTGCCTTTTTACTTGAAGCTAATTAGAGTGAAGCCCTCACCAAATTTACTGACTGATTTCTAAATTTCTTTAATCCAGATGATGAAGCCTTACTTGAACGCAAAGTATTTCACAGGTATCCCCAAAAGTTTTATCTCTAACCCAGAGGTGTGGAGCCTGGCCAGAATCCTGCAGGTCCTACAAGCATACGACTCTGGGCAGCTTCGGCAGCTGGACTGGAATTCCAATCCAGAGTTGGATTGGAATTCTTACTGAGATTTTCAGCTCAACCCAGCCCAGCCTTGGAGTTCCCTATTAAGAGGATAAGGCATATTTCATAGGTTTGTGCAAAAAAACAAAGTCATTTCCTAGAGTGCCTGACACTCAGTAGGTGCTCAAGTGTTGATTAAATCCATCCCTTCATCCTAAAGGGCACAAAAACAGACACCAGAGGGCCCAAGCACAAGTGTGTCAGGGAGGGTCTGCGGGAGAGGCTGGGCACTTACCCCCCTCCCAAGGAGCAGCTCTCCTGCAGACGATCACTCCAATGTTGATGAATTTTCTGGTTTTTCCCTCAGTGTGGCAAGTCTGAATTTTTATGTGAAAATTTCTCAACTTTTAGCTATTTATTTAAGTCTTTTTAAAGTACTGTGTAGACATAATAAAACATGCCTGCCAGAACAATTTCATCTGTGTACCACCAGCTTACAAAAAGCCAGCTTTATCTTTTTCCTGTTATTTACTTAATCAGAAAAAAAAAAAGACCAAAAAAAGGCAAGATGATTTCACAGCAAAACATAGAAGGGAACCTGCTTAAAAGAGTTTTCACGTTACGGACTTTTGACTGCATGTGTTGAACCCTCTAGACTGAGGCACTTGCTCTCAAACCTGGCTGCACTCCTGAGTCACCTGGGAGGCTTCTTCAGACACCAGTGCCTGGTCCCTGTATTCAGAAATCCCCATTGACTTGCCACTCAGTGGAACCCATGTGTGTGTGTTGTATTTTTTAAAAGAACTTCCCACCATCCTACCCCTAACCTCCACTCTGAGACTTTCAGCTGAGATTAAGAACCAGGTGTAAAGCAATGTCTCTCAAACTGGTTGAAGGTTCATTTATTTTTTTAACTGTGCTTAGACTTACAGAGTCAAAAACTAGTAGCTGGAAGTAGGACACAGAACTTCGCCTTGTTAATTTGCTTCTTGATGATTCCAATGCAATATTCTTCAGACCCCTTTGAAGAATATTGTTAATGTTTGGGTTGAAACAACACTTTCATCCTATTCAGCATATTCAATATGTATACATTTTTTGAATATCATTTCATAAATTGGGGTAGCAGGGAAGAGCCAGAGATGTGCTCACCAGGAAGCAGGGTGGGGCTGACATGGAGACCAATCTGATGTAAGTGGACTTGGATGTGGGCAGCAGAGTGGTGGCAAGGGCCAAGCAAGTACAGCAGAGAGAGAGTTGGGGACTTACTGTACCCCAAGTTCTCTGCCAATGCAAGTAACACCATGATACACAAGCATCAGACCATATTTGCTATCAGGAAGGCAGTGGCTGTTTCTGAGAAAGCCACCCAACCACAGGACCCTCACAGGCGGGAGGAATGTGCAGGATGGAGATGGTGCCAGCAGAGTGCAGGGAATAGAGGGGGCTGGGGAAGGCGGTAGAAGAAGGTAGGCAAGTTCAAGGAGCCCAGCCACCTGCTGGTGTTCACATCCAGGCCTGGGTCTTGGTGGGATTTTCAAACAGAAATCATAAGTGGGAAACAGGCAGCACCACGTACAACAAATATATGCCTAGTTGTTCACCCTAAATTTAACACTTTTGTCTTTTCCTCTGAGTTTCCCAGCATTGGGAGTTGAATACAAGGTTTCTGTTGGTTGGATTTATTTGGCCAGGCAAATGGACTTAGCTTGTTTCTAATTCACAGGAATGACACATTTTTGTTAAGCATCAAATCATTCTTAAAAGGTTTGCTTTCAAGGGTTTCACAATCAGCGTAATGAGTTGAACACCTGTTATATGCACTGAGCTGTGGCCTAGCTAGGTGTTACATGTGCGACAGGAAATAGATACAAATGAATGTGTCCTGTAGGCCACCCAAACCCTCCCCACCAACCATACACATAGCTGAAAATGACAAGAGAATACAGTCAAGGAAATATGGAGCGAAATGCAAATTCTCTCCTACGTTGTACCTTGTTTATAACACTGGTGTTCCTGGGCTACTGCCAAGGTCACTTAGGCAGCCTCAGCAATAGCACTGTGTGGGTCTGAGGAGCTCAGCTGACTCCCATGCTGCCGAGGGTCAGAAAACACCTGACTGCCTCTTCTGGGGTTGTGAATGCCCTAAAACAAAAGCCGTTTTTCTTAGAGAAGAGTGAGGACGGATTCTTTCTCCCAACTGAGTTGTACTTTTTCTCACAGGCACCCAAGAAGTGTTGCTTATGCCCCAAGATCTCTAAGCTGTTGGTGTGAAGCAACTTCCCATTTTCACCTGCAACCCACCTTCTTCCACAGAACTACTGGTCAAGAGGCAACTCTGAGTGATTTCCAGAGTAGGATCTCACAGATGATTCAATATCGGCTCCTGGGTCAACCTTGCCTCTCTCGTCCTTTAAAACAAAAGTCCTTCCCAGGAGAACCCCGTGTCACTGCTGTAATAGGTTTGAATAGGCTTGCTTCCTGCTATGCTCAGTGTCTAGACACAACTGATGCACCAGCTATACCAAGCCCCGCTCACAACAAAGGTTTAACAAAGTGGAGGTGTATATCATGTACTTTTGCTGTCAAGTTCATCAATAGGATGTACAAAATTTGCTAACTGGAAGTAATCTACAGAAACTGAAGGCAGAGAATATATGAGAGTGACTAGATAACTTAATTTCATATATAACACAGGAGCCAGTGGCTATTGCTTTCTGGTTCTTAGATGTATAATCTGATCGATTCCCTTGAATTGCCTCCTCTTACATCCAGCAGGAGAGCCATTGGCTTTGTCTGTCTAGTTCTTGAAGGACTTCTTTCTTGCCTTCAACATAATTACTCTGGTTTCCTATTGACTTTTGTTCTGATTTTCCATATCAGCAGCAAGACACTGTGTCCTTTTGAAAAGATTCATCTTTAACTCACTCTCCCTGGTACTTCTCAGACTTTAACGCACATCAGAATCACCCAGGCAACTTACGCAAACACATTGCTGGGCCCCATCCCTGCCATTTCTGATTGAGAAGGTCCAGAGTAGGACCCAAGAATCTGCATTTCGAGCACATGCCCGAGCGATGCTTAGGCTACTGGTTCAGGCACCCCACTTCGAGACCCACTGCTCTAGTCCAACATCCAGTTCCTTCGGGTTTATGAGCTGAGTGGAGAATGGAACATCACGGTGAATTGTATGAGGCAGATGGTGGAGTTGTGGATATTTATTTGTCTCAGAAAATGTCTCACCTTGAGTCCGCACCTCCTCAGGCACTGCTTCCAGTTGTCCTGACAGATTTTGTTTATCTTGGTTTTGGAGGTGAGAATTAGGATAGGATGTTTCTGTAGACTTTTCAGATACCCAGTTAGCATACCTCCATCTGTTGAACCCAGTGGGTTGAAAAATCTTTAAAACAAAGCTTTAGTGCTGCTTCCAACCAGCTTTACGAAATATAAAATGGGAGGTTGCAGGAGCTGACAGACTAGTAGCCTTAGGTTCCCTGCACCTCTGCAAGGTCAGAATGCCTAACTGCACTGCATAATGACAGCCACCCTTGGGTTCTCCTCACACATGACGGACTACAGAGAGAGGGTTTATAAAAGACTACTTGTAAAAACACAATATGGGTTCATTCTTGGCCTCCATCAGCCCATCCTAGAAGCCATGACTTTTATAATAAATTTTAAAACCCCATTTAGTCTCTAGGCAATTGTAAGTAGCATTCAAAAGAAACATTAAGAAAACACAAAAATGCTTATTTCCCAAGCAGCAGACATTTATGTTTTACTCTAACCCCATTGCTCTGCAGTTTTAATGATATAAACACAATCGTTCATGAGCTGGGGCTAAGATTCAATAGAGAACAGTTACGAACTGCTCTGTTTATTAAAAAAATCTATGTTGTAACTAACCTGGAGAATATGCCTAGTGCTTGAACTTGGGAACCTAGACTTTACTCACTCTCCCATCAGAAGATAATAATTCAGAGTTGAGAAAGCTTTTATGACATGAGGTCAGGTATTTATAAAGCCCCCTGTAGGCTGGGAAAATCGAGGCCAGGAATCTGAAAGACCACCATGCAATCCCTTTGTACACTGCTGCACCTGTCTCCACCTAGACAGGTTTTACAGAGGCCGGGGGTGATTTTGCAGGTGCCATTTTGAGGTTTTCCAATACATCATCCTTTTTCTTTCACACGCCCTCCAAAAGTGGAGCTGAATCAGTGAGGGACGATTTGTTTAATACTCAACAAATACTTATTTAGTACCTCCTATGTACCAAGCACTTAATAATACACATGTTATGCTCAATTCAATGTGCGTTTAAATTTTTCTCCACTCTTTCTTAGATTTTAGCTCTAGAAGAGACATTTGGTGCCCCTCTGGAATAAGAATTAGACCCTGCACAAGCTGTGACCTGGGGCAAATCAACCAGCCTCAGGCTTTGAATTTCCTCATTGGAAGAAAAAACCAGGTGTTCCGGGTTATCAGCAATCAAACTTTAGTTTGCATCAGAATCATCTGGAGGACTTGCTCAATCACAGATTGCTGAGGCCCACCCACAGGGCTCTGATGGGGGGGGGCGGGGGGGCCTCAGGAATTTGCAATTTGTCAAGTTCCCTGGTGACATCCATGCTGCTGGTGACAGGAACTGCACTTAGACCAGAGTACAGTGTAATGATTAATGTCTAAAAGTTTTCTGTCTTTCCAGGTTGCCCCTTTCCAGATCCAAGAGAGTGTTTTTTCTGAAGGTTTTTTTTCTTTTGTCTGGGGTGTTTGGTGTTTCTGAGTTGCCATTGTCTTCAGCTATAAGTCTATTTATGAAACTAAAAGAAAGCTCAGGGAACTCCGTCACTGTGTCATTCCCTGGGTCCTGAGATCCCTAGCCAGCCAGCCTGCTTTTTTCAACCTTCAGAGTCGGTCTTACATTTGTGTTATGTAAAATGTCCAGGGTGTTTATTTGTCCTAACCGGGAGAAATAGGGAAGAGTATGATAAGTGCATCTACTCCATCTTCCTGGACACAGGACTCTCTGAAGCACATTTTGAGGCACAGTAAATTAAGTGATCTCACATCCCTTCCAGCTCTAGCTTCTATCATTATGATTTTAAAAAGTCTCTCTACGAATTCATAAGACATGACAAAGCATATACTGAGTGAGATGAAGACATGAAGCTCACTCTCTGGGATGCTTTATCTTTTCTTTTGTTCTAATTAGCATCCAATTAGCACTGCCAGGAATGAGGTCGGAAGATTCTCACTAACTCCCAGGTGACAAGGTTCACCTACCACACCTGCCCAAACCACACCTCCAAATAAGTATTCTGAGTCTACTATTTCCTAACCTACAACCTGTTCTCTGGGGCCTCCTTCTGTGCTGGAACTAGCCTGTCAAACCTTTCTCCGTGTGCTACTAGTGAGAGCTAAATGGCCATCTGCCTCCCAAATTATATTTTTACAGGGACTTTATTTTTCCTTAACTCAGAGGAGAGACTGGCGATGATGACAAATATTTTGAAGCATCACTCATTCCTTGGTTTTCCACAACCACTTCCCAACTGATCTTCTTCCATATACTCTTGCCCCCTCCTCAGCACCTTGCAGCATGGAAGCCTGAGTGATCTTGTCAAAAAGAGATTCTCATGGCTTGCTTAGGTTTGAATAACTTCCTGCAGCTCTTAAAACAAACAGTAAAATTCTTGGTATGTCTGATGTGGGCCTGCCCAGCTTGGGGCCTTGCCCACACCCCGGCCTCTTCTCACACCTCTCCCCTCTGTGCTCCCTGCACTCAGTCACGATGGCCTGCGTTGGTTCCCCAGCAACCTTCTTTGGTCCCTTCCACCATCCTTCCACTGGGCTTTAGGCCTTGCTGCCCACTCTTCCTGAAATGCGCTCCCTATTCAGCTACTTTACTTCCACTCATCGTCCTCCTGATGTCAAAGCAAATCTTTCCATGATAACTTAGACCTGGTCATGCCCTGCTGTCACTCATTTATAGCACTGTTTTCTCCTTCATAGCACCTATAATCAAATAGTCACAAAAATCTCTATTATTTTTTTCTTGCACCATTAAAACACCAGCACTTACAACAATAGCTGGTACACTGTGGGGGCAACTTTCCCAGCAAGTCGCCCCATCTGCCATGATGAAAATGAAACTACCAAGACATGATCTGCTTGGGGAGGAGAGGTGGTCAATCTCAGAGGAGAAGGACCAAGAACCTCTTCTTCAACGCCTTTTATTAAGTTGTAATACACAGGAATACAGGTAAATTCATCAATGTCAGGCGGCAAGGATCAAACAACAGATAACATTTCAAAGAGATATGAAGGCTTAATCTGAGTCAGTGTCTATCAGGTAAGGATACAAAAACTTTGGAAGACAAACTCATTTCCTGCTCAGACCCTTATCACATGAATGAAAGAACTCTTAGCAAAGCAGGCTTCACAAGACTTTGTGAATTCTTTCTTATGCCCGATCACCCAGGAACCCACTCTAGCTAGCAAAGGGGTACACCGCCTTCCCAGTCATAGGTTTTTAGGCTTAAGTGGATTAGAGCCAGGAAGTGCTTCTCCCAGATGGAAATAAGGATTTTCAGGCTATGTCAGAATAGCCAGGGGGCGAGGGTCCATCACTCCCTCTTTGCTGAAGCCCCCTGAGTGCTTCCTTGAGGACCTCCCAAGTGATCGTGTCTGGCTTAGGTTGCCACCCTCTGAGATGTTTGCTGCTACACACTAGCCTCACAGTACAATAAATTCCATTTCTTACCACAGCATTTTCCAAATTGCCACATGGGCATTTCAGGTCAGTCTATTAGTTACAAGTATGTTGGTTCAATGTATAAATGAGTTTTGTTTCTTGGCTTGCCTATGTGATTGTTTATTTTTAGACATAGTCCTTGATACAAGTTGACAATTTGAGCTGAGAAACGAGTTATAGCTGATAAATGCATGGGGAAGTAATGCTAATATTGTGAATGTGAAGAAAAGAGCCCTTCTGAACCGAGCTTTGAACGATTAATAGAATTCTGAAATCAGGTTAGTAGTAAAAAGAAAGCATTTCAGGCTGAGCTGTCCTGAAGAAAATGTTTTAAATTCTACTTCCTGCTGCTTCCTGCAATGCTCCTATGGCTACCCTACCAATACTCCCAAAGCCTGGTGTACGTGAACCCCCACTCTTCTGCTTCTTGGCTGTATACAGTAGTAGGAGTTACCCTAGGATGTACTAGCAAGAGAAAAAGAAACTTCTCAGAGCAATAAAACCACTGCTGTGGTCTATGAGCCCCTTTCTAATTTTTCTCAACTTACACAAGTAGAACCATGGACAGGATGTAAAATGTATCATGTATCCTAGCATTCTCAGGATGATAAAAAAGAACTGCAGAAATCTGATAGATTGATGACAAACACTCCTTTGGCTCTTCAGAACACAGGGCATCGCTTGAATTGGGTCAAAACACAAATGGATTTATGTGTTTCATGCCACAGAGAAAGCTCTGAGTGATCTGAACAAAGCAGCTAGTTAGAAAGGTGGCCCACCTAACCACAGACATTCCCCATAGCAGATTTTCCACAGATGACAAAGGGCCTCTAACCTGCATGGGTGTATCCACTGTGTACTCGAGCAAACCCAGCGCTTGTGACCAAGGAGAATGTGATGTGGTAAATTGCTTCAGTATGCTTCTCTGACCATAATTTATAGTTTAATTTTTATTAGCGACAAATTTAATTATTCTACTTCCCATAGAAAATATAAAATTTAGTGTGGCCTTTTGTGTTTTGCATTTATTTCTATTAAAAACTTGCCCAGCTTTATGTCATGATACCTGTCACAGAGAAAACCCTAAAGATTACACACACATACACACCCAACCACTAGAACTGATAAATAAACTCAGTAAAGTAATAGGATACAAAATAAGTCTCTAAAAAATCAGCTGCATTTTATATACTAATAATGTACTATCAGAAATGAAAACTAAGAAAACAATCCCATTTACAATTGCATCAAAAAACAGATAGAAATAAATTTAACAAGGGATGTAAAAGACCCACAGTTGGTAAATTATAAGACACTAAAGAAAGAAATTGAAAAAAATACAAATAGGCCCTGGATAGTGTGGCTCAGTGGATTGAGCACCAGCCTGTGAACCAAATGGTTGCTGGTTCAATTCCCAGTCAGGGAACATGCCTGGGTAGTGGGCCAAGTCAGGTCCCTAGTGGGGGGTTCACGAAAGGCAACAACACACTGATGTTTACCTCTCTTTCTCTCTTCCTTCCCCTTTGTCTAAAATAAATAAATAAAATATTTCAAAAAAGTAAACTTTAAAAACATACAAATAAATGGAAGCATATACCATATTTATAGATAGAAAAAATTAACATCATTAAAATATCCATACTACCTAAAGCAATCCATAGATTCAACATAATTCCTATCAAAATATCAATGAAAGCTTTCACGGAACTAGAAAAAATAATACAAAAATTTGTATGGAACCACAAAAAACTCTGAATAGCCATAGCAACCTTGAGAAAGAAGAACAAAGTTGGAGGAATCACACTACCCAATATCAAACTATACTACAAGGCCATAGTAATCAAAACAGCATAGTATTGGCATAAGGGCAGATTTATAGATCAATGGAGCAGAACAGAGATCCCAGAAATAAACCCACTCCTATATAGTCAATTAATATTTGATAATGGAGGCAAAAACATACAATAGGGTAATGACAGCCTATTCAATAAATGGTGCTTGGAAAATTGGATACATGAAAAAAAATGAAACTAGACTACCTTATAACATCATATATAAGAATAAACTCAAAATGGATTAAAGATTTAAATGAAAGACTTGATACCATATAAATCGTAAAAGAAAAGATAAGCAGCAAAATCCCAGACACTTCTCGTGGCCACATTTTCTCTGCTCTATCTCCTTGGGCACAAGAAACAAAGAAAAAATAAACAAATGGGACCACATCAAACTAAAAAGCTTTTGCACAGCAAAGGAAACCATCAACAAAACAAAAAGATATTCCACTGAATGGGAGAACATATTTGCCAATAATATATTTATCTGATAAGCACTTCACATCCAAAATTTATAAAGAAGTTGTACAACTCAACACCAAAAAAGCAAACAATCCAATTTAAAAAATGGGCAAAGGACGTTTCTCCAAAGAGGACATACAGTGGCCAATAGATGTGAAAAGATGCTCAACATCACTAATCATCAGAGAAATGCAAATTAAAACTAACGAAATAGCACCCCACAATGGCCAGAATTGCTATCATCAATAAATCAACAAGCAAGTGTTAGCAAGGATGTGGGGAAAGGAACCTTCCTGCACTGTTGGTGGGAATGCAGACTGGTGCAGCCACTAAGAAGAACAGTATGGAGTTTCCTCCAAAAATTAAAAATAGATCTGCCTATGACCCAGCAATTTCACTTTTAACAATATATCCAAAGGAACTCAAAACACTGATTCAAAAGAAGGTATGTACACCTATGTTCATTGCACTACTATTTATAATAACCAAGATTTGGAAACAATCAAGTGCCCATCAGTAGATGAGTGGATTAAAAAGTTGTGGTACATTTACATAATGGAACACTACTTGGCTATAAAAATGAAGGAGCCCTGACCAGGTTGCTCAGTTGGTTGGAGCATCATCACCTACACCTGAATGTTGTACATACCTAGAAGGCAGGTTCAATCCCTTTTTGGAGTATGTACAAGAGGCAACCAATTGGTGTTTCTCTCTCACATTGATGTTACTCTCTCTTTCTCCCTTCCTCTCTAAAATAATCGATAAAATGTGTCCTCAGGTGAAGAACAAAAAAAAAAAAAAAAGAAGTAAATCTTACCTTTTGTCACAGCATGGATGGACCTGGGCAATATTATGGTAAGTGAATAAACCAGTCAGAGAAACACAAGTACCATATGATTTCACGTATATGTGGAATCTAATGAACAAAATAAACAAACAAAATAGAAACAGACTCATAAATACATAAAACAGACACAGCTATCAGAGGTGGGTGGTTGGGGTGCTGTGGGAAATAGGTGAAGGAGTTAAACAAAAAAACCCTCATAGACAAAGAGTGGGGGACATGTAAAAAGGGTAAAGGGAGGGATAAATGGTGATGGAAGGAGAGTTGGTACTATGTGATGAACACCCAATCCAATATATAGATGATGTATCATAGAATTTGTATACCTGAAACCTATTTAATTAACCAATGTCACCCCAATAAATTCAATCACCAAGCCATTATTATATGAAATGTTAAAGGGACTTATCTAAGAAAAAGAAGATAAAAAAGATGAACAGTGAAAGGACAGCAAACTCACAGTTATCAACAACCACACCTAAAACAAGCAAATTAAGAGGACAGCTAGATCAGGACTGAACCATAGAAATGAAGATCTCAAGGAGGGTTAGCAACAGGGGAGTGGGAGGAGGAGAAGGGGGGAGAAGGTACAAAAAATAAGTAGCATAGATGGTAGGTAGAAAATAGATAGGGGGAGGGCAAGAATAGTAGGGGAAATATAGAATATAAAGAACTTGAGACACACGTGTTCATAAACTAAAGGGGGGAGAGGTGGGGGAGGGGTGTGCAGGGTGGAGGGGAATGAAGGGGGATGAAATGGGACAACTGTAATGGCATAATCAATAAAAAATATTTTTTAAAAAAGACCTAAGGACAGGAAAGAGTTGGGCAAAACTCACTCCATGCACAGGGAAAAGCATCCCAGACCTGGGAGGGCTTGGGGTCTCCAAGAAAAAACACAACCATGTGCTTCCCATTGGATTTACAAAAGAAAGTTAGTCATTGAAGCTTTCTAGGAAAAAAAAAAAAAAACTTGGCTAAGTGCACCTTTTGCCATTAAAGAGCACTGTCTAGGTCAGGTTCCAGGGAAGCAGGGCCTGAGGGAGGGATTTTTGTTTAAGTGATTTATTGGGGGAGTGCTTTCAGAAATAGGGGCAGGGAGCAAGCAAAGCAGGGATATGCTTTCAGCTAAAGACCAGCTTCCTTCTGCTCCCAAAGAAGCACTGGGGTCTGAAGAGCACCACAGAGTAGGATACTACTCATACCTCGAAGAAAGGGGCTGGCCTTTGCACACACTTGCCACAGTTGTCAGTCGAGGTCAGTTCTCAGGCAGGAATATCTGCCATGGTGTTGTGGACCACTCTGCATGGTTCTAGGAATTGTAACTCTACCCCCTGTGGCTAAGGAGGAGTCAGTAACCTCTGGAATGTGAGCTGCAGGAGACAAAGCTTGTCTCTGGTAACAAATCCTGCCTCAGTTTCCTCCCTGCCCCCAAAGCATGGTCTGAAGTCCTTGACAAGTAAAACCCCTCAGAGATGGAGCAACCTAGGCCAGACACGATCACTTGGGAGGCTATTCATGGAAGGACTGGGGGGGGGGGGGGCGGCTGTGACAAAGAGGGAGCAATGGACTCTCACCCCCGGCTTTGACAAAGCCCAAGTCCCCGTGTCCTCTGGGAGAAACACTTCCTGGCTCTAATCCCCTTAAGCCTGAATACCTGATGGAGAGTGGTGCTGCTCCTTGCCTTGCTAGAGCGTGTCCTGGGAGGAAATCTGGCATCACAGAGACTTCCTGATAAACCTGTGGAATCTGCTCTGCTAAGAGTGCTTTCATTCATATGTTAAGGGTTCGAGCAAGAAACTCTAAAACTCTCTGCCTGACAGACTCTCACCCAGACTAAGCCCTCAGATTTCTTTGAAATGTTATCTAGTATTTGATCCTTGCTGCCCTGTATTCCTGTGTATTACAACCCAATAAAAGGCCCTGGATGAGAGGGCTCAACGCCTTTTTCCCCTGAAAAACTGGCCACTGCTCAAGGCCTTTTTCCCCTAGGAAACTGGCCACCTGTTATCCCCAGGCAGATCACATCATGTCTCAGTCCTATTTACTCTCATCCGTGGCACACAGAGGGACTTGCAAGGAAAGTTGCCCCCACATGATGGTTACCAACACGCACAGCAGTGGGTACCAATAACACCAACGTAAGGCATTTTTATTGGTCGCCTATTTTTTTGACCAATTTGTGTCTCCTTCTTCATCCTTCTTCAGCAATCTTATGTGTAAAAATAAATACTTTAGGCTTTGCTAACCACATATCTCTGCCACAGCTACTCGACTCTACTGTGGCAGCATGAAAGCAGCCACAGACAACATGTAAATGAATGAGCCTGACTGTGCTCCACTAAAGCTCTACTTAAAAAGAACAAGCAGTGGGCCGATGTGGCACACAGGCCACTGACTCCTGCTCTTGTCACTCTCCCTGCCCTCTCCTTCCTGACTTGTTTCTCAACTGCTCAACCTCGTTCTCCCCCACACGGAATTTCACATGGAATCGCACCTGCCGCTCTCCTTCCTACTCTATCTTCCAAAATACCTCCAGTGGTCTTCCTCTCCCTTTAATTCCTCCACTATATTCTTGTTTTACCTTTAAAATACGGCATCATTCGAAGTACCTCACACAGTTGCTTAGTAAAATTCCCATTGTCGTTTGTTTCAGTGATCTCTTCTCTGTTTGACCATCACACCTCTCTTCCAGTTCTCTGCTTATTTCTGATCAATCGGTATATCCAAATATGCTAAAATTCTCAGGCTAGTCTTCTAGAATGCAGCAAAAACATCATACCCATTAACCAGTAACAAAGTCTGCGCTTATTCCAGGTGCCTGCAAGCATCCGGGGATTTTGTCTTTCTTCGGTTTAGGTGTTTCTCTGATACTATGAATATCAGTTCAAGTTTTATATGTTGTATTTGAAACAAGAGCAAAATATTGATTTTCACAAAGTTCAGGATCCCAATCTAAACTCACACTCTCCTCAAGGAGTATCTCAGGGCATTGCGTAATCAATACTCGGAAAAGCAATCAGACACAGAAGAGAGTTTTCCATGGAGCAGAGATAAATTTGTTTTCCACGTAGAAGCTTCTTTTATCTCTTTTTTCCTCCCTTTTTAAAATTGTTTCATTATCTGAGAAACCACTTTTTGTGTGTGTGTGTTTTTTTTCTGAAAACAGTGGTCTAAGATTTCTTTCCACTTGACAGGAGGCATTCTTCAAGATGGGGATCTCAGAGGCTGGAAGGCACGGAGGCAAGAGAAACCTCTAGATTAACAGTCTTCATCGTTCACTCTCAGTTATGACCCATTCGCCCAAGTAAGACATTACCTAAGAGCGTGGGCCAAAACTTTGGCTACTAACAAGGTAGTTGTTTTCATTGGAAAGGACCCAAGGCACACAAACCAGGGGACTGAGTGAAGTGACAGCAGTCATGGTAGGCAGTGGGGCAAAACTTAAGGACCCAGGATCCCAGGTGAATCTTCTCCCAGAATTACACCTGATGAAGGTGGATATATGCAGAAGAGTGCAGGATGTGGGAGACAGGCTCACTCAGAAATATCAAATTTCGAGAACAACACTACTTCTCATGGGAAAAGCTGCAGGTAGAGAGAAAAAATCTCTGGCATTGAAAGATGTTCTCTGTTACTGGTTCCAGAAGTCATCTCAGTGGGGATGAGGATTCATCTCTGGGGCTGAGGCAGGTTCACTCCCGAAGTACAAATTATAACAGCAACTATGTATCTGATCCCACTTGGAGCAACAGGGACCAGTCTTAGCTGAGGGTAGGAATTCACTTTATTGAGGGGGCAGGCCCAGCTCAGATGGAGAAGTGGACTTTGGGCCCAAGAGTATAAAGACATAGTACAAGGCAGGGCACTCACTATCCTCGGTTTATTTTCCATCCCCTCCCCCCCATATTCAGTGAGGACTGGAGGCCACCTTTGCTGGAAATGAAAATCTGTGAATTTTACTTCTAGAGTTATCTGTAGGGAGACAGTTGCTTGCTTGCCAGAAAGTAGGAGTACCACACTTTGGATTCTCACAGAAACAGGAGTTGAGTACAAGTAGTTTATCTGGGAAGTGGAGCAAGAAACAGCTGCAAGGAATTGGGAAACGAGATGGTAAAAGGAGACCACCAAGCCAGCTACCACTGTGGACAGCCGGACCTTTATCCTGGAAAACTCCAAGAATCCACGTAGAACAGGCAATTCAGAGATATCCCACTCAAGCCACTGAACAAGAGCTGATTATGGCACATTAATTCAGTGGCACTTCTAGCCCCCCTTCGGCACAAGCAGCAGGTTTCCGTTGTCTTAACAAGCCCTCCAGCAAACAGGCGCACACGCTGGCGATTGAAAGTAAGACAGGAAGCGCACCACAAAGGTGAGGCCCAGGAGGCTATGACTGGGGCACCAACAGCATCTCTTACAAGAAACTCTCTTGAACTCATCTGAGTGCAGGTCTTGGAGAGAAGTAGCAAGAATTCAAAGTCCCGAAGCGATAGAAAACATCCGGGTTTCCCTTTTTTGGTAATTCAAGGTCTATGGTCTGGACACTAAATGGAAGATGATGATCTTACAGAGACCTGGAGAAAAAGACCTTACATCTCAAACTTAGAGATTTTATTTAAAAAAACAAAGTGTTCCACATTGTACATATTTCTTTTTCCTGTTCCCTCTCCCCACCAAACACAATAATTAT
Organism: Artibeus jamaicensis; assembly: GCF_021234435.1. NCBI lineage: Eukaryota > Metazoa > Chordata > Mammalia > Chiroptera > Phyllostomidae > Artibeus > Artibeus jamaicensis. The sequence continues at coordinate 24,675,784 of NW_026521883.1, forward strand.
AGTGTAAGAGTCCTTTGTCTGAAGAGCTGTCACATTTGAGTTATAAATCCAAGGGTAATAGATTAGACAATGGGTATCAATTAGCCTTGCCCTGTAAAGAAACTGAAATCTCAATAACTCACTCTCTCTCTGTCTCTCTCTCTCTCCCTCCCTCATCTGTTTTCCCCATTTATATAACCCTCCACTGTGTTTTTGTCATGGTTATGGTGGTCTCTGGCTCATAATAGCAAATTGAGGATAAATCCTACAATATGTCTTTGATACTGGAAACCCTTGGTTGCTTGGGAAACGCGGGTGCATAAGTGCATGATGCAATTGTATTTAAACTGTAAATATTTAGCTCAGTAGATTTGTGTCCTGATCATTCCTTGGAACTTTGCTAGGGCTGCCATAACAAAGCACCGCAAGTCTGAGTAGCTTAAGCAACAGAAATTTAATTTCTCATAATTCTGGAGGCTGGAAGTCCAAGACCTAGCTGTCAGCAGTGCTGGTTTCTTCTGAGGTCTTCCTTCCTCACTTGTGGGTGGCTGTCTTCTCCCTGCGTCTTCACGTGGTCTTTCCTCTGCCTCTGTCTGTGTCCTCATATCTTCTTACAAGGACACCAGTCATATTGGATCAGGGCCCACCCTAATGAAATCACTTATATTTCGTTGCCTCATTAAAAACCCTATCTCTATTATAGCCACATTCTGAGATACTAAAGTTTAGGACTTCAACACACGAATTTTGGAGGGACATGAATTAGTTCATAGTAGTATATAACAATCCAAACTGTATATTTATCTAATAAGCTTCAAAATATGTAAAGCAAAAACTTACAGAACTGAAAGAATAACAGACAAATCACACTTATAGTTGGTTCTTTCAACACAACTCTCTTAGTAAATAGAAGAAGCAAAGAGAAACATCAATAAAGATATAGAATGCTTAAACATCATTATCAATCAACTAAACTAAATTAATGTTTATTGCACAGCTCATCAACAACCGCAAAATTCACATCCTTTTCAACTACCCATAGGCAAATAGACTGTGTTCTGAACCATGAAACTCATTTCAACAAATTTAAGAAAACTTAAGTGATATATTGCCTGTTTTATGATCAAAACAGAAGTAAACTAGACATAGTAGCAGAAAGATGTCTAAAAAAACTCTAACGTTTTAAAATTAATCAACCACTTCAAAATAAACGTGAGTTGAAGAAGAAATCACAAAGTACATTTTAAAATATTTCTAACTGGATGAAAATAAATTTTGTGAGATGGAGCTTACAAAAACTTATAGCAGTAAGTGTGTACATTAGAACAGAAGAAAGGTCTGGATAAGCTATCTAAAATCCCACCGGAATAGACTAGATAAAGAAGATTAAATTTTACCAGAATAATAGGAAACTATTAAAGTTAAGAATACAAAATTATAAAATTGAAAACCAAAAAATGGAAAAATTCAATGAAACTGCTGTTTCTTAAGATCAATTTTTAAAATTAATAAACTTCTACCCAATCATACTGATTCACTTCAGAAATTCAAGATGTTTTTTTTTAAGATTGTATTTATTTATCTTTAGAGAGAGGGGAAAAGAGGGAAAAAGAGAAGGAGAGAAACATCAATGCATGGTTGCCTCTCGTGTGCCCCGAGCTGGAGACCTGGACCACAACCCAGGCATGTGCCCTGACTGGGAATCGAACCAGTGACCCTTTGGTTCACAAGGTGGTACTCAATCCACTGAGCCACACCAGCCAGGACAAGATTAGTTTTTAAAAGTTTATCAGTATAATTTGCCATATCAACAGAAAATAAAAAAGAGCCCTAAGACTATCTTAATAGATACAGAAAAAGCATTTGCAAATATTCACCATTTATATGCAATTTTAAGAAAAGCTCTCAGTAAGCTAGAAATAGAAAAAAAAATTTTATCTGATTTTTATGAGTTTATTTGAGCCGAGATAATGAGATATGACAGAAAGACCTCAAATGCTCCTCTAGTAAGAAATTTCTTGATAAAGGGCATCTATGATCATCATACAGCTAATATCTCTACTTAATGATGAAAGACTAAAACTTCCCCAAAAATAAGGAGAGAGACAGAGATGTCTGCTATCACCAGGGCTATTCAACACGGTCCTAGCTGTCCTAGCCAGGGCACTAAGACACAAAGGGGAAAAAACAACTTTAAATAAAAGAAAGAATAGGCATAGGGAAAAAAGCAAAACTCTATAGGTGACATGCTAAATGCAGAATAAACAAAGGAATCTACAAATAAGTTACTGAAACTACTAAATGAGCATAACAAAGTGTGAGAAATAAAGTCAATATGCAAAATCAATTATATTTCTATATAATAGAAATCAAGGATTAGAAATTAAAATACCATCAAAGAGTTTGAAATAAGGATAAATTCAACAAAAGACATTGAACCTATACATCAAAAACTACAAAATATTGCTTGGAGAAATTTTTAAAAATTAAATAAATGGAGCAAAACTTTTAATCCTCATAGATTGAAAGATCCAATAATGTTAAAATACTGATTCTCCCCACAATTGATCTATAAATCACAATCACAATAAAATTCCAGTAGGTATTTTTGTTTTTGTTAAAGTGATGCTTCTAAAATTGATATGGAAATGTAGAGAACCTAGAATAGCCATAATAATTTTGAAAAAAAAGGAGGGACTTCCCTGATTTCAAGGTATATTATAAAGCTACGGTATTCAAGAGACTGGGGTATTTGTGAAAAGAAGTACACTCACACATATTTGGCCAACTGATTCATTAACAAAGGTGTCAAAGCAATTCAGTATGGAATTTCAGTCTTTTCAATAAATGGTGTTGAAATGATTGGCTATCCATATGCAAAAAATAGAGCATTGACAATTACCATAAAACACACAAAAATTACATTGTCTTAAAATAACATTGCCTTATTACCTTATAATATACAAGCAAAAAATATTTCATATTATCAATAGAATTATAGGTCTAATATGGTCAAATGGATCATAAACCTAAAACTATAAAACTTCTAGAAGAAATTATAGGAAAAAAACAAAAGTAAAACATATGTCTTAAATTAGCAAAGATTTTTTTCAGATAATATGCAAAGCACAATCCATCAAAGAAAACTGATAAAGTTTACTTCATAAAATTGAAAACCTCTTATTCTTCAAAAGATACCATTAACAAAATGAAAAGGAAAACTACAGACTGGGATAAAATATTGGCCAACGAGTATCTGATAAAAGACTTGTATCTAGAACACAAGTCAGCAAGTTATGGCCGCCTATTTCTGTAAGACAAGTTTTAGGATCTGTGGTTTCTTTAAAGTTAAAATGTCAGAGTTAGGTCATCGCAATCCAGACCTTACAGCCCAGATGCATTAGATAATTACTCTCTGTACCTTTAGAAAAAAGTTTGCCTGGTAGACAATATTTAAAGAACACTTACACCAAAATAAGAAAACAATGGTTTTTATTTTTTCAAAGTTTTTTAAAAGAACTTACTTGTTTATTTTTAGAGAGAGGGGAAGAGAAAGAGAAGCACAGCAAAGGATGCGACGTGGCTGGGAATCTCAGCCTACGCTGGTAGGAGTGCAAAATACCATTGCCACTTAGGAAAACAGTTTGATGGTTTCTTGCAAAGCTAAACAGACACCACTTCACCTAACAATCCCACTCCTAGATATTTATGTAAGAGAAATAAAGAATATGCTCATACACATATGTCCATACTAGCCTGAAACTGGAAACACCCCAAATGTCCATCAACAGGTGAACAGATAAATTATGGCATACCCATATGACAATAGACTATAGCAATAAAAAGGAAAGAACTGCTGATACATAGAAAAATCTGGAAGAATCTCAAAAGCACTATGCTAAATAATTGCAGCCAGAATTTAAAACAATATACAGTAAAATCTATGTATATAAAATTTTAGAAAAGGCTTTACTGACAGAAAGCCAATCACTGGCGCCAGGGGTCAAGAAAGAAATTAACTGCAAAATGACACCAAATAACTTGGGGGAATGATGGAAATGTCATTACTGTGGTGGTGGTTACACAATTATATACATTTGCCAAAACTCATCAAGTTGTATTTCTGCAATTGGTGAATTGGTAAAATAGGTAGTTACAGAATAGCCATGAACAGTACAGTATAGGAGATGGAGTAGCCAAAGAACTTACATGCATCAGCCATGGACGTGAACAATGGTGAGGAGATTGCCTGAGGAATGGGGCGTTGCTGGGTGCGGGGGGTGGGGGGGGAGGAGGAAAAAATGGGACAACTGTAACAGCATAATCGATAAATATAATTAAAAATAAAATAAAGACAGCAATGACGTGCAGTCTTTACATAACGCTAGCAAAATTCTATTAGTTTCACTACACACACCACATTCTTGGCTCTAAGAACGTTTTGACAATACATATGAGCACAACTTGAGATGAAGAAATAGAGTAAGAGATGATTGCTTGCCCTACTGCAGTAGTTACCAAACGGATATGCATCAGAATTTCCTGGGGATTTGTATAAATGCAGCTCCCCAGGACCCACCCCCCAAAATTCTGATGGAAAGCCAGGTAGGGGGACAGAACTCTGTCCTGGTCTAATGGGCTCTCCAGGTGATCTTGATGTGTGGCACAATTTGAAAACCCAGTGTACACACTGACCTTGGAGTAAACCTAGTTGATGTCATGTTCTTTCCATTTCAGAGACTGCTGAGAATAGTATCAGAAACATCACAAAAGATCTTAAAGCAATACATTGCCAATTGCACTGGCTCTCACCCCAAAAGGAGGTTCAGGGCTTGGCAAAGTTGTCTCCCAAAGGTGCAAATCCTCTGATATGCCATCAGTTCCCTTCCCTGACCTCATCCTGGCCGAAAGCATCCTAACCTTTGAGCCTTAGCTTTCTCATTGGTATGTGATGGGATCAATGGTACCTACCTAGGTCATAGAGTTTCTGTCAGAAGCAAGCAAGATAGTCCATATAAACTGCTTCATACAGGCCTGGGACATGGTATGTACAACGAAATTTGGAAAATTTAGATAACCTTAGCTAGTCATTTGTTCCCAAGCTGCATAATGGGCTCAGCCTGGTCATTTCACTAACTTTATAATCATAAGACCCTGGAGTTCATGCTTTTGAACTGTTTAGACCCCATTTATACCCTTTTAGCTGTTCTCAATCAATTTCATCTATTATCATTATTTATCATATTTATTATTGGATTTATTACCATTACTATCTTCTTCTTGCCTGAATTTACACTGACATTATTTGAGGGGGACTGAATATAATTCTCTCTTGAATACCAAACATATCTAATTACCTATTAAAATGGAATGCTTTAATAGCCATTGTTTACTTTTAACGAACAATTTCAGATAATTCTACAAATGCAGGTAAAATATTATTTTTTAAAACTTGGAAAAATATAGGCAAGAATTGAATTGCTAATAAAAGAGTAACATTCAACCCTCTGCAAGTCTATTTAGTGACCTAAAATCAACCCAGATGGTACTTCTAGACACATTTCTCACTTTTTTTCTAGTCTCTGCTCTCCAGGGTTTGGTGGAGGAAGTGATTAGAGCTGGTGTTGTTGATATAGGTGAATGGAGATGATCCAGGTGGGTAGTGACAGCAGGTGGTTAATGGCAAGAGATCATCAAGGTCTCCCCTCCCCTTCTGCACCGCCCCCCACCCCTGCATTGTGCTTCCAGGTCAGTGAAAGTCAGCAGTAGCATTTCCCAGGTACACCTTATCATGCAGAGTATAGTGATCAGTCCTGAGGATTCGGTATGCTCCCTGCTGCTGGGGTTTTTACAATGTAATAATTGACATTTCAGAAAGTGCTTGGTGGTCTTTAAGATAGGAAGTATGCTTCTTTTCTAGGTGAGGTGACTGAGGCTCAGAGAGGCCATGACTTGGCAGAGATGACCCAAACGGCGTTGTGACTTAAATCAGATTTCATGACTTCAAATTCCGAGGCTCTGTTCTCTCTCCTATGACACCTTTCCATCTGGGAGGAAAACTATGCTTGCGCTTCTCAATTAATAGCTTACAGGTGAGCCAAAATCTTGACCTTCCTCAGCTCTCAAGGTAACTGTGTGTCAAGATGGCCTGGCTGCAGCCTCTGGTCTTTACCCCAGTGTGCTACATGGGCTGGGATGTGGAAAATGTCAGGAGGTACTCATACAGGTTATTGGTGTTGATGCATTAATCTTTTTATGCTTCTATTCTGTGCATATACTTCAAAGGAGTGGGATTCATACCCTGAATTACTGGAACTTAAAGAATTCAAACACTCTGCTCCCCTGTGCCCACAAGCATGGGTGCTGATGGGATCAGACCTCTTATGAGGACTCCCAGGTCAAAGGGGTCAGTTAGACCAGAGAGGTCACAGAAAGGCAGAATTTGCACATTATTCATCCCCTGTGTGTTCTTCCTGGGAACTCTCATAGCACCCCATATTTTAGCATATTGCATAAACTATCACACGAATTATAATGATCTATTTTCTTGTTGATTTCTCCCACTAGGCTATAATCTTTTTAAAAACAGAGGATTGCTCACTATTTTACTCTGATTATACAACCCAGTCCCTAAACCACTGCACAAGCCTCCTAAGGAGGCTCTTTCTATCTACCCCTGCCTTCCAATAACCTCTCTTCAAGTTCACAGAAGGCTTTAAAAATGGGGGAAATAAGGTCATGTAATCCTCATTTAAAATCCCCGAAAGGTTGGGAGTGTTCTGCATCTTGATTTGGCAGGGAATCACATGACCACAGGCCTTTGTCACAAGTCATAAAACTGTATAAATTAACAACCTAAATGGGACAAATTTTTCTGTATATAAATTGCACCTTAATAAACCTGACTTTAAATTAAAAAATTTAAAATTTCTAATGGCTTTCCATTGTATTAATAGTTAAGATAAAACCTACACATGTTGCCATGGCTGATCTGAGTCAAAGTCCCACAGGAAACAGATGACACATTAAAGGGGAAAGTCATAAACACTGCTGAACTCTCCCAACAGTGTTGGAGGACTGTCATGAAGCTTCAGATGGAGTGAAGTCCTCAAAGCTAGTAACTGTGGGACATAGTTAGCACCCAGGCCTAAAAGAAAGTCTACCATCCTGTTCCCTACAGACAGAAGGACTGTGTGGAGCTGAGGCTTAGAGTTCAATACACAGGCCTCTCTCTCCTCCCATCTGCTGAGACTTCTCATTGACCGGACACAAACAGAAGGCAGAGGGCGAGGAAAAGTCACCCCCAGACCAGAGGGCAGGGTGAAGAGTGGACCTAGGGGGGCAAGTGGAGCTTTCCACTGAACAGTGGTAAGTGGCCTACCTTCTCTTTACCTCTATAACTCATCTCTGACTCCCTACAGAGGGCACCCAACCACCTTTACAGTTACTTATGTCTGTGTCTCAAGTGCCCAGCCCCTAGACCTTTGCAAAGCCATCTCTTTCCTGACGTGCAGACTACCCTCCCAATCAAAAGTACAGCTTGCCCTTCACGTCTCCACAGCACTCATCATCTATGAAATCATCCCAGTTATTTGTTTGCTCTCACATTACTGGCTCTCTCTCCAACAACCCAAAACAGTGCCGGCACCGAGTGTTTGAAAGATGGAAAGAACAGTGAGCAGTGGTTCCTCTGCGTTATACCCTGAGTTTCCACTCTGCCCCACTCAGATGGGTAAAGAGGTTTGGAGGGTTGAGATCAGGAAGGAAGACGATGTGGGCTGGGGTTGGGAGACCTAAGAGAGTGGAGCACTCCGTACACCGTAAGAAAGTCAGAGCTAGAACACACAGATATAGCCAGGATGCTCTGAGATCCATGGAGAAAATGTGCTGTTCGGCTTGTTCAAAATCAGCAGAAACCATTCTCTACACATGAGAGAGCAGCAGAGCCATGGTCGGAAGTAAGGTCTACACAGTGGACTGGCATGGGTTGGTCATGGGCACTCCATAAATATTTTATCACCACTCTGATTTACTGAAGCTCAAAAAGGAAAGAGACAATCTCCCTTTCTAAGAGATAAAAATGAGAGATTATTAAAAAAATAGCTTCTGATTTCTTAGTGTGGTAAATATTTATATAGTCAGCAAGCTGTATAGCAAGTTAAAGTTCTTTTAACCAAGTTAGTTTAAAATGAATATCTCTACTTTCCAGAAAGCTTTGTTCTTAGATTATTGTTATGCCTTATTTCTAAAAACAATTAATTGAGGCAATTTTTTATAATTAGAAAAAATTCATTTGCAAAAATAATTCCTGCTTATTTCTTGCTGCTGTTTAGTTATTATTCTCCCTTATTGTTTTTTAGGCAAAAGAGATTGCAAATTTTATTTCTAGCATTTACTCAATTTTGTCCAGAGCTGCTAAATTTTATATACAATAGTTTTCCTCTTTTGCTGCCAAGCAAATCTCATGAATTGCAAAAATGTGAACGCTTTGAATTAGAATAAAGATTTCCACAAACCATTTTCTATGTATGAAATAGCCTTTCATTCTCAGCATTTCCTAGTTTTAAAAGAACTGACTATCCCAAATATTGATTGGGATTCTTCTCCATGTAGTTGAGAAGACAGGAACACTGATTACACTGGGCTTTTCTTATTTACCACCTTTACATTGGTGATGGGCCTTCTGGGTATTCAGTGTTTAGTTATGTGTCTAAACTCTGAGGAAGACATTTTAGTTGTCAGATTGCAAATATTTAGAGAGCTACAAACAATTTTCTCTGAACAAGCAATTGACAGGTTTCTTCTGGCTTGGGACATTGCAAGCCCCAATTCTCTTGGGTGGCACATGCTGTCAGACACAAAATGGCACAGCAGACTCTGGAACTGACATGGATCCAAAATTTAGACCCAGGCACCGAAGTCCACAGGTGAATTTGTGGGGCAAGATGACTGGAACTCAGTGCCCCATTTTTTTTTCTTTCTAGTATGTCTCCTTCTCATGAGGATATCCAAGGAGGAAGAGAGTGCCGGATGCCCAGAATGAATGAATATATATATATATAATATTATACACAAAATATATATTATATGTATATTCTAATAGATATAGATGTAGATAGATATATGGATATAGGTAGATATAGAGAGAGATGATATAGATATAAATATAATATTTTAATTTTGAAGGCCAAAAAGTCCCATGATCTGCAGTCTGAAAGTTGGAGAACTGGAGGAGGGGTGAGGGGTAATGGTGTAAGTTTGGGTCCAAGTCTAAAAGCCAAAGAAGAACCAGAAGCACTGATGTCCAAGGGCAGAAGAAGGTAGGCATCCCAGCTCAAGCACATAGCAAGTTTTCCCTTCCTCTACACTTTTTGTTCTATTCAGGCCTTCAGCAGATTGAGTGATGCCTTCCCACATTGGTGAGGGTGATCTTCTTTACCCAGTCTGCTGATTTAAATGCTAATCTCTTCCAGAAATGCCCTCACAGACATACCCAGAAGTAGTTTTATCAACTAGCTGGGCATCACTTAGCCCCGTTAAGATGACTCATAATATTAACTATCACATACCTCCACACCTCCACCACTCCCATGAAATTCCTATCTGAATAAATCCCATGGGGCTTGTTTATCCATTCATACGAGTACTGTTTTTCAGCATCTATTTTGTGGCAGGTGCTACCAGTGCTGAGGATATAGCAGTGAGCAAGGCCACTCCCTTTATAGGATGCATTCTCTAGAAGCAGACCTTGATGAGGAGTTTGGAGTCAACACCTCTGAGCAGAAGGGTGAGGTAGCAGGATTGGGCTGCTGTCCCTGCCTGCAGTATGCTGTATTTATGGGCCTAGTAGCCAGGAGAGGAGGTGGGCCCAAACCAGATGCACACTGCCTTTCAGGGAAGAGGCCTCTGCTCACTGTTCCAGTGTGGAGAGGGTGGGAGAATGGCAGTTCTTACTACAGAGTGTTTGGAATAGTCTTGGGAGACAAAATCTTCAAGGGCATCTACACAAAAGCCTCTCTCCATTGTGTTAGTATCAATGTTTTTCTAACTGGGTCCTGACCTCAGCACAAGACGTCCGCCTTGTTTGTGTGTTTACTTTTCTTTAAAGTTCAACCACTTCATCTTCTAAATCCTGGACTTAGTCCTTGAATTTATCAGTCCTTCCCTTGCAGGAAATGAGACCCAAGCTATGCTTTTACTCATCCTCTGGTATTAGTTTTCTTTCTGTTGTATCCATGGCAATTACCACAGCCACCCAATCCTACTGTCCTTAGAGCTACTATTTCCTCCATGGATCCTGAACATCTGACACATCACACTCGCCGTCACATTCCCTTCCACCAGTTCCTCATCCCAGTCTACCACTGACAAAGCTGTCACCACTGAACTGCCACCTGGTGATATGGACTCTGGCCCACAAAGTCTGTGTGTTGTGGCTGAGAGAGACAAATTCACATGGACTACAGAAGTCCTGTGGAGAAAAAGGGACGGCATGGCCCCTCTCTAAGTGAGAGAGATGGCCTGACCCCTGCCTGGACAGGCTTTTATTGCTTTTCTGGGTACATTACATCAAAGATGGTACTCATTTACTATGCACAGATTCACTGTAGGTGATTCCCTTTTACAGATAACAAAGGAAAGAATGTTGCTAATTACTTCGAAGAGAAGGATGTTGCAGATCAAGGGGAAAAGTGGTTGAACTGGTTACACTCCACACTTGGGAGGTTTAGCACAGATTTTAGGAAGTTACTTTAGAGATATGCAGTAAGCACTTTCTGCCTCAATCCAGGGTGAGGGAATTTTAGTAAAGCAAGCCTCATAGCAGCCCAGGTACAACGCAGGCTTGATTCCCCACAGGATAACCTATCTGTGGGCATGGGTCCTGTGTGCCGGATCTCACCTTTCCAAGTGGGGGCTAGGCTACATTCCCATACCACGTGCAATGGTCCCCTATAACCTAGTAACTTAGAGCTGATTATGCTTCACCTTCTCCAGCCAGGATCAGAAAACCTCCTCCAAGTCCCCATCTCACTGCCAGCTTTCTCAGAAACAGGCACCAACTGCCCCAGGTTTCGTGCTCCAGAAGCATGCATCTAGATCAGAGTGTAGGCTGTGGGACATTTGTTGAATCAACCCCTGTGAAGTGAAGGGTGCAGAGGCAGGAAGTAGATGAACCACAACGCAGACCCAGTGAAGTCCTCAGGAAGCTCTCAGGAAGATCAGAATGTGTGCTGCCAATCCGAACACAGCCGCAATTTGTCTCTCAATCTCTCCCAATAACTAAATACAGGCTGTTTCGGGAAGGGCAGCAACCTGGCTGAGCCATTCTCTGTAGCTGAGGCAGATCCCAAAGCAGCTGATAGCTGGAAACCTTCTTGCTGCCCACACTCTCCACAGCCCCGTGGTTGAGCGGACACCCATCTGTAAAGGGTGGCACCAGTCTGTATCTACCACACTTTTCCTCCCTACTTTCTGAGGATGCTTTCATTGTTGTTCAGTTACAGTTGCCCCCATTTTCTCCACCATACTTCCCCTGCCCTAGTCACCCCCCCACCTTGTTGTCTTTATCCATGGTCTTTTATACATGTTCCTTGACTTGCCCCTTCTCGTTCATTCCCCTGTTATTCCCCCTTCCCTCTGGTCACTGTCAGTTTATTCCTTATTTCCCTGTCTCTGGTTCTATTTTGCTTGATTGTTTGTTTTATTAATTAGGTTCCACTTATAGGTGAGAGATGGTATGATATTTGTCTTTTATTGCCTAGCTTATTTCACTTAGCATAATTCTCTCCAGTTCCACCATGCTGTCATAAAGGGTAGGAGTTCCTTCTTTCTTTCTGCTGCATAGTATTCAATTGTGTAAATGTAGCGCAGTTTTCTGATCCACTCATTTACTAATGGGCCCTTAGGGTATTTACAGCATTTGGCTATTGTAAATAATGCTGCTATGAATATTGGGGTGCATAGGCACTTTTGAATTGGTATTTGTTTTTTGAAGGTTTATTTTGTCCCAGTTTATCTTACCTCTGGGATCTTTTTTCAAACCATTCTCATAGGACTCAGAGAATCAACACACACACACACACACACACACACACACAGTATTGCAAAATGCTTCACAGTGTACCAATAGAAAATGCATGTTGTAAAAAGATTGCACATTTTGTTCTATCAAAGTTAAATTTGGTTGCTATGCAAGGGAGGAAAATTCTAGAAGAGACATCTGTCCCTCCTATAATTATAAAGGTTGATTCAGTTGCTCTGACTTGTGGAAAAGATGGTTCCTGATTCATACCTCCTCAGGTCTCCCTCCTAACAACGTGAGCCTGACCTTCCCAGAGAGAGCAGACAGCCCTCAGTAAAATTTACCAGTGTGAGCAAACCAGCTAACATTCAGAACGTGGTCTCTGGTCCTAACAGATGTAAATGACACACAGAGAGAGCAGGGGTGAGAATGATTAGAGTGAGACCCTGATCTGATCTTCACTTAACATTGTTCAAGCCTCTGGAGCCGGGACCAAGAGGTCTAGCACCCAGCTGATCCCCAACTTCACCCGTTGCCGCACAGTAGTCCAGTGGTTCCCGCTGTAACCTCCAGATGCTACGGCATCCACCGCCCCATGTGCACCCCTCCAACACTCTACTGCCTCCCTACCCCACCTTCTCTTTAAAATAGTAGCTAACTAAAATAATTTAGTTGGACCAGAGTATTTTTTCCTGTTCTTAATTATAAAATACACACACACAAAAGAAATGTATTCTGTTCTTTTAAAAAGAAAATTCAATAACGTCACTTTCTTTTTACATAGTTCTTAACTGACTACCCACAACCATCACACACAACTTTCATGCTAGGGACACTTAGAAAAGAATTCCCCACAGCGACATAAATGTCAGCATTGATGAATCATATTTCACAATCCTCATCTGTTGCCTTCCAGGAAGCACTCCTATACCCCGAGCATTTTCCCTTGAACTGGCATCCAGAATGGATGACTCGTACGCCTCTCACTGGGAAAAAACACCGAAATAAGAGAGAATAAAAAAGAAAGAAAGGAGAATCAATTACCATTCTGTTTTAAGAGAACTTCTGAGGCATCAGGATAGCTTTATAAAAATCACTGCTGAATCAGGCTTAGTGAGGGAGGTGTGGCCACACACCACGCCTGGGCAGGGCACCTGTGATGAGCCTTCAAAGAGGGGACTAAGGGAGAAAAAAATCCTATTTTTCTTAGAGATTTTCTTATTTTACTTACATCTGAAAAAAATTCAACTATGGGGTTCAGGAGAACCACAGAAGGAAACATATGGTGTGGCATGCCCTAATGCTGGACGGCTACCACCACCCAGGGCAACACAAAACACAGGCAACAGGGTGTGTTGGATACAGGCCCAGATGAGCAAGAATCTGGAGTCAGGGCAAAGACAGAGGGAAATTTTTTTCCAGTTCCTCGATCTATTTCTGTTTTAAAATATTCAATAGCAAGATTCACAGCAGAGTGTCCCTTGCCAACTAAGCCACAATCCTCTATTATATGGCCTCCCAGGAATTGATTCTAATCTGCTCAGGAGTGATTAGACCCACATAAGGAAAATGAAGCTAATGTAGGCCCCATGGAGACTTCAGGGAACAGGCTCCATGTGTTTATATACCAACACTGCAGGCGCACCGTGACATAGCAGGAAGCTCTGATACCCCGAGCAAGACTTCAGAAGGTGTTTTTCTTCTTTAACTGTAAAAATAAATAGGCCTCTAACTCCATACACTAACATGGTTTGTGGAGCAGTATTTACACCTGTGGAGAGAGTAGGAGGTGGCAACTAAGAAGATCAAAGATTTTCTCTCTGACTGACTTTCGTTCCATCACGCAGGCCAGACATCCCAGAATGTTTTACTCAAGCTGTGTAAATAATACCAGGAAAGGGACAACTTTAAAGACCTTCATGAAAATGGGGTCTGAGCCCCATCAGTTGTTGGCTGTCTTGAGCCCCTCTATGTCAGAGGAAACAGCAACCAGTAGAAAAAACACTGATCTTGGCCCTGCAGCCCTGCACTCTGCTGGGTGACCTGGGACAAGTCACCTAATCTCTCTGAGCACTTCTCCCCTTACATGAGATGCGAGTGGCAGTACTGTAGAAGAGATTGTCATGAGGACCAAATGGGAAGGCACGTGGAAGCATTTTAAACAGTGTGGGATTAGGAATCTCACAGAAGTTTCATGCCCATATAGGTGGTAAAACTGTTGGTAGAATGTGGAGAGTGGAGTTCAGATGCTACTTCAATGTCTAATCCCCAAAACTTGTATCTTGAAGACAAATATAGCTACACCAATATGCTTGCTTTTCACCTTTACTTCTTTCCCACTCTTTTAGTCCATCTCCTATTCTGAAATTCCAACCCTTTTCTAGTGCCCTGGGTTTCCTTCCTGGCCCTACATGTTATCAGTTGATACTGTGGTATTTGGGCCAATTACATGATGTTCTCATTACGACATGGTCCATTCAGTGGCTCAGCCCAAGCTGGCTGTAAGAAGCTGTCCCCTGTTGGATTCCACAGTAAGTAGGCTCTGGGAGAGGGATTAGTGAGCAGGAGGAGGCTTCTTAGTGAGTGTACTTGGGGGAAAAGGGAAGAACACCAGACTGGGTAGATGGAGAAGTTTAGCTGCAAAATATTGGGTTAGCCAAAAAGTCCATTACGTTTCTTCCATACAATAGCTCTAGTAGTCCTTAGTTGTCTTTAACTTCATTCAAATCAATTTTGTTAGATTGTATTGTGACAGCTATCATATCAGTGTGCATTTAAAAAAAAAACATTCAAATTGGTGAATATTTGTGAAAGCCATTTTAATATTGAAGATGGAAGAATATATAAAACATTTTCAGTGTATTATGCTTTATTATTTCAAGGAAGGTAAAAAGCAACTGAAGCACACACCAAAAAAGTATGCAGTATATGGAGAAGGTGCCATGATGGATTGAATGTGTCAAAAGTGATTTGCAAAGTTTTTTGGTACTATCGACATTTTGGCAAAATAATTCTTTGCTCTAAGGCTATCTTATGCATTGGAAGATGTTTAGCAGCACCCCTAGCCTCTACCCATTAGAAGCCAATAGAGGGAGATAGCTGACAGACTCAAAAGATCCAAATCAATAATGTTATTGGTGAAAATAAAAATTATGTCTTTTATTTTATGGAAAAAAAATAATGAAAATTTTAAGCAACCCAATAGTTTCAGTACAGGCCTCTTTCAACCATACAGAGAGTTCTGAATCCCGTAGGAACAAAAGGACCAAGTTTTCATGCCACTGTGAAGCTCAAACATAGAATGCAGGCCACCGTGGGAAGCGGCACCAGCCAAGGCAATAGGAAGCTGACAGCTGAGGTCCTTCTTCCACTGACACTCTCAGGAGAAATAAATCCTTCACTTCTGATCAGGCATCCAGGTGATGCATCTCAGCACTCTTCCTCAGAAGTCATTAAGCCACCATGGTTATATCCACCATTTACTGGGAGACTGATCTGACCCTGCATTCTTCCGTGTAAGACTTATTACCATAATATGGCATCAGACACAGCACTTACAACAAGCAGGAAAAATGGAGACAACTGTACTAGAACAGTTTAAAATAATAAATAAATAAATAAAAATAAAGCAACAGGCTCTGGTGAAGGGCCCAGAAAAGATCAGGCAGAGGTAAGTCTAAGAGGTCCTCAATATCTAGAGCAAGAAGAAATTTTGGGAACCAGGACACAAAGTCAGGAGGAATAACTAGGCCTTAGGAACCAAGGTAGGCAAGAATGTAGGTCTAGGTATAAGTCCAGTAGGAAGACCCAGGACTAGCACTAGGAAGCTGACTCATGGGGCAGAGGCAATTTCTACCCTCATTGTTGGTACCATATTTTTGGGACTATAAGATGCACTGGACTGACCATAAGACACACCTAGGTTTTAGAGG
Organism: Artibeus jamaicensis; assembly: GCF_021234435.1. Lineage (NCBI taxonomy): Eukaryota > Metazoa > Chordata > Mammalia > Chiroptera > Phyllostomidae > Artibeus > Artibeus jamaicensis. The sequence goes on from NW_026521883.1 coordinate 24,691,717, forward strand.
AGGAAAATAAAAAAAACATTTTTGAAGCAGAGAATGTGGTAAAATATTTAATAACCTGTGACTCTGCTCCACTACCACCCTCCCTCCACAGCAAGCCAGGTAAGCTACATTCGGACTATAGGATGCACCCCCTTTTCCTCTCAAATTTGAGGGGTATGTCTTATAGTCCAAAATACAGTAATCACCTGAATGCCAGGCTCCCTGCGGCTTGTCCTCAAAACAGGAGGATAATGTTCTGTTGGTGCTACTGAAGACATGTAAGGAACATGTAATGATATAATGGGCAATAGATATTCATCAAACAAGTCCTTCTCATGAATTTTTTAGAGCCAGAAAAATGATTCCCCACCATTAGAGAACATGCTTTCCTTCACCAAGCTATTTAAACTGAATTAGCCATTGTGATTTTCCTTCTCAGCCTTGGGGTCCAGAAAGCGTAAGGTTAATTTCAGTGTTGACCTAACAACCACCTCTTCACAGACACCTGGCAGAATTTTCCTTCTCTCTTTTCTCTGTCCCTGTCATCATTTCTCATGTTCCATTTCAAACTCAAATTTTTATTTGTAATGTAACATTTTTATTTTAAGTATCTCAGATCTATTATTAAGCAAGCATGGCACATTTTATAACAAGTGGCCTAATTCCTGATCCTCCTCACAACTCTGGGCAGGGAATATAAATTGTATCTATTTGCCGAGGCGCACACCCAGGAGGTTAGAATTTCCAGTCAAGGGTGGGAGCTGTGGGTATGTTTACTTTTCTCCCTTCCCTGAAAGCCATAACTATAACATGAATAAAAACTAAAGAAAATCTTTTCTAAAATGGAAAATAAGAAATGGCTACACCCTCAATCACAGAAAGTAAATGACATTCTCAAAATACAGCAAAATTTAGACCTAAACCAGAGGTAATAAAGACTATTTATACTTCCTCGGGGACTTGATAAGAATACAGATTTCTCTAAAAAATACATGAGAGGGGCCTGAAGGGCCTACCTTTACCTGGAAGGATGAGTATGAGAACATGCCTAGGCCACATGGAGACCATCCTGGGGGCTTGTTACATACCTAAAAATACAAAGAAAACGAGTGTTGAGAAATATTGTTTTCATCTTCACTCTCTTCAGTTAGGACTCCTGGGCTAAAACCAGCCAGAGGTGAGGCAAAGTTGAAGAGAGATCAGAAATAGCAACAATTCCACCCAACGAAGTAAGATAAATAAGTACAAAATCACAAACAAAAGACCTATGAGCCATGGAGGTGTGCTGTGAACTCAAGTGGATCTCCTGGTGGCCATCTGCTTACCCACCAAGGAGAAGGGGCCGATTATCCCAAATCCAAGGGATTGTGAAAGCTTAGATGCCATGAAATATCAAAAGAAGGAAAGAAAGAAAGAAAGAAGAGGTAAACAAAGATGAAAATGCATATATTGGGAAAAAGTAAGAAGGTTAAATAAGAAAGAGAACTTCATAAGAGCATTATAAAAAATGAAAAACATTAAAAGCAGCAAAGAAGAAAATAGATACCTCTGAAATGCAATGGCATGGACTTTTTGAGAGAACTGGGCAATAAAATGGGAGAAAAAGACCAGGTAAGAAGACAACGAGAAGATCAGAGACATGGAGGATAAAAGCAGATACCTGATACACACACAATTTGACATTTCTCAGTAAGGGAATGGAACAAATGAAACCAAACACCAAGGGGGAGGGTGGAAGCAAGGGAGGGAGGTGGGTTTGGAGGGGGTGGGGGGAGGGGGGGGGAGAAAATACAGACAACTGTAACTGAACAACAATAAAATAACTTAAGTTATAAATAAATAAATAAATACCAAATACATAAATAAATAAATATAATAAAACTTGGCAGGCAAAAAAAAACACCCCAAATCTGCAGTACCAAAGATTACACTATGTCCCAAAAAAACTGCAGGAAAAAAACACTATCCTCACTGAAAAACTAAAGTCACTTTCCAGAGGATATGGGGAATCAAGTTAGTGTGCATGCGCTCCACAGGGATGGTCTCAACCCCAAGGGAGCAAAACATGAATCTTAAGAGGGGGTGAACAAAACTTTATACTATTATAACGGTCTGTGGCCCTCCTGAGGGCCGAGGGCCATAGCACATAAACAAATTATCTGGTATTCCAGGCTCTGAGAGTGCAGTAATAGAGATAGAACACATGTTCTATATGTAATATGGTATATATGTACATGTAAATGTAATAATAATTAAAATAAAAACATTGGTTTAGCATAACATACCCCCAAAATATTCAGTGTGAAAGCAGTGTTCAGAGTCCCAGGGAGAAATAACCATGCCTCCAGTTGTGCCAAGCCAAGCAGTCATCAGTCAGAGCACAGTCACTAGCCAGGCACTTCCACGCAGAGTCAGAATACAGGGGTCCGGCACAGATAACACCTCTCTTTCATTACCAAGTCTCTCCTTACAAAATCCATAAGCATGTAACTCTGTAACATACCATTATCACACTGAAGCACACCATCTGACATTTTAGGTGAAATGTTCAAATTACCACTATAAATTATTACACCCATATCATTACCCTGCCAACCGTACCTCAAGCAGCCATTGCTTCTGCCAGGCCCCATATATTGACCGCAAGCCCTCATAGGAAAACTGAGAGAATAAACCCCAGCCAGCCAAAAGGTGAACCAAAACAAAGCAGAAATGAGGAAAGCTATGACATTTAAGAACTGACAGTGAACACTTAAGCCACTAGGAGTTTATAACATTTAATGGGAGTATTGTGAACTGTAACACTGTGAAAATAAAAGAGCTAAAGAGCAAGATAGTGACATGGGGATGGTATAAGGAGGGACAAGAGCATGAATTTCCCCCATATTTCACAGCGAGGCATCCAGAGGTCTAGCTTGGAAAAATATTTACAGTCATAAAGGTAGCTTCTAAAGGAACTGAAAACCAGATTACAAACTTATCTAAATATAAATAATAGGATAGCAACAGAACCAAAATAATAAAAGATAAAACCATATAGCAAAAAAACGAAATATATCAGAAGCATTAGAGAGATAATACATGAAATGGCAGGATTAAAGGATGTTTCATATACAATTTGTGTTATATATTAATATGTATATAAAATAATAAATGTTCTAGAGATTCTCAAGTCGGATTTAATTAAGAAAAACCAGCTGTATGCCTTATATTACTCACTTATTCAGAAACATTGAAAAGATTAATATGTGACTCTGGTTTTTCCTTTTTGCACTTATTTGTCATTTTTTCGCCAGACAGACTTCAAGGAAAAAGCATTAAACAAGACAAAAGAGTAGCTTGTCATTAAAACAACATTCAATCTACAATGAAGGCATAACTACTGTTATATCCTACCTTTTGGTTATTCTTATATAAGAACATATAAAGCTTAAAACACAGGAAATTTAAGGAGATTCCTCAAAAAAACAGGAGGATTTTAATTTGTTTTTTCTCAGCCTCAAACAAGTCAAATACACAAAATGAGTGAGGATATAAAGAATCTGGAATCTAACACACTAGATTAACATTTTTATAACTCCAACCCTGAAAACAGAGAATAGGCTTTCAAATACTTGTGACAGACAACATTTATAAAACTTGATCACATATTATGTACCAAAACAACACCAAAAAACAAGTAGTAATAATACTAACAACTACGCTCTCTGGTTATAAAGCAATAAAGTACAAATTAATAACTTCTGAAAGTAGAAATTAATAACCTCCTGAAATGTTATAACTCATTCTTAAACAATTTTGCTCCTGGTTTCTTTATTGACTCCAACATTGCAGAATATCTATCAGATAATAGTATTAAAAACACTACATCAATAAAAATTTAGTGTAAACAGCTAAAGCTGTGCACAGGAGAAAATACCAAGTTTTATGCACTAACATTACTAAACAAGAATTCAACTCAATAATTTTTAAAACTAAAACCTAAGGGAAGCAAAAGGAACAAATTATTTAAGATAAAAGAACCAAAACTGATATATTATAAAATCAGAAGGGACAAAGAAGAATTAATCAATAAAACCAAAAGGTGACTCTTAGGAGGAAAGTAATAGAGATAAATTGGCAGTTAGTCTAAATAAGACATAGAAAAGAGAAAGCACAAACACAAATAATTAACAATAAGACTATGGAGGGAAAAAAACCTCATATAACTAAGATTCATAAAATGGAGTAAAAATAGCCTCTTCTATAAATGGTGTTAGGAGAACTGGACTGGTACATGCAAAAATAAAAATGAAACTAGACCACCAACTTACACCATACATCAGAATAAACTCAAAATGGATTAAAGACTTAACTATAAGTCATGACACTATAGTTGAAAGTCCTAGAGGAAAACATGGGTAGGTAGTAAAATTTCAGATGTCTTACCTAGCACTATTTTTCTAATATATCTCCTAGGGAAAGGGAAATAAAGGAAAAAATAAACAAATGGGACTATATCAAATTAAAAGGCTTCTTTCAGCATGGCTAAAGAAACCATCATAAATGAAAAGGGAACTGACCATGTGGGAGAACATATTTGCCAATGATACCTCAGACAAGGGATTGATCTCCAAAATACATAAAGAACTCATTCAACTCCACTTCAGGAAGACAAACAATCCAATAAAAAAAATGGTCAAAGGACCTAAATAGACACTTCTCCAAGGAGGACATACAGATGACCCACAGACATATAAAAGGATGCTCAACATCACTAGCCACCAGAAAAAGGCAAAATCACAATGAGATTTCACCTCACACCCGCACTAGTTAGAATGGCCATCATTAATAAATCTACAAACAAGTCCTGGTGAGGTTTTATAGAAAAGGGAACCTTAGCACACCACTAGTGGGAATGCAGACTGGTGCAGCCACTGTAGAAAACAATATGGAGCTTACTCAAAAAAACTACAAATGTAACTGCCTTTTGACCCAATGATTCTGCTGCTGGGAATATACCCTAAGAACCTTAATCACCAATTCAAAAGAACTTATGCATTCCTGTGTTCATATAAGCACAATTTACAACAGCCAAGTGCTATAAACACCCTAAGTGCCCATCAGTAAATGAGTGGATCAAAAAAACTCTGATACATTTACACAATGGAATACTATGAAGCAGAAAGAAAGAAGAAACTCCTACCTTTTGCGACAGCATGGATGGAACTGGAAAATATTATTCTAAGTGAAATAAGCCAGGTGGTGAAAGAGAAATACCATTAGATCTCACCTATAAGAGGAAGCTAATAAACAAAATAAACTAACAAGAATAATAGAATTACAGCATGGAAACATGGAACCAAGAGACCATGATCAAAGGGATGGGGGAGAGGGAGATAATGGTGAAGAGAAGGGAAAGAAGGTAATTAAAGAGCATGAATGACCCATGGACATGGACAACAGTGTGGGAACTAACTGTGGGAGTAGGGGGTGGGATGGGTGGAGGAGGGTGAAGGGAGAAAAACAGAAAAAACTGTAATAGAAAAATAATTTTTATAATCTTAAAAAAAGAATTATGAGTACTTGATAAAAACGCTATCAAATGTTGAATTCCTAGATGAAATGGATAGTTTCTAAGTTATAAATTATCAATATTGAGAGCATTCTTAATTTCTCTCATAACTATAGGTTAGTTTATTGTCTTTCTCTTTGGGGGTCAAGGAACAACTACCGCCACATCCCCACATCCCCAAGAAAACTAGGTCAAAAATACATTTTTTCAAATCTTCAAAGAACAAATAATGTGATATTTGTCCGCCCTTTTAAAGCATAGGAAATAAATAATAGATAATGTTGCTAATTAGCATCAATGTAAAAATCTCTGATGTAATACTAATATTAGTAAACAGAATCCAACACAACATTTTATAAAGTACCACAACTAAATAGGGTTTATTGAGTAACGAAAAGATGGTTCCAGAGTAATTAAAGGCCATAGCCATCCATCTGACATTTATAACATTTTCCCAGACCAGTCTCATAACTGATCCCTTACCCTCTAGGTTTGTGCCTCTTCACTGCCTCCCCACTGTCCCACCAGAGTGAATATTCTGTATTATTGACAGAGTGAACCTCCTAATACACAAATCCATATTTTGTTGTTTCCTATTTACGCACTCCATCAGAGATTCTGCCTTCAGAATACAGTTCAACCTCTTGATTGTGACATGTGAGAGAACCTCTGCCCACTTCTCTAGCTTTGTTCCCTGCCTACATACACACACACACACACACACACACCCCCACTGTTGATTCTCTAGCTACTGCAAAGTTCTGGGAGAGCCTCAACCCTTTTTCTGTTTCTTACCTTGATGTTGCCCTTATGCTATCCCCTCCATCTAGAACACTTTTCTTCCTCCTCTTGGCCTTCTTCTCAGCTTATTCTGGGACCATTTCCTCCAGGAACCTTCATTCTCCAGGCTGAGTTGGTTTATTTGTCCATCCTCCCAATAGCTCCTTGTTCAGACCTCAGTGGGACTGGGACTCCCCACAGTGCATTGGAATGGCCAGTTTGTGTGGCATCTCCCACTCTATACCTTAACTGCCTTGAAAATGAAGAGTTTTCTTTTTTCTCTTGCATTGAGCAAATGCCTGGTATGTAGCAGACGTTAAGTAAAGACAAATACCATATGATCTCACCTATAAGTGGAACCTAATCAACAAAACAGACAAATAACCAAAATAGAACCAGAGACTTGAAAATAAAGAACGAGCTGACAGTTACCAGAGGGGACTAGGTAGGGGAATAAAGGGGAAAAGAAGGGGAAGGGGCAAGCAAAAAAACAAGAATAGAGGATAACTCATGGGCATGGACAATGGGGGAAGGGGATTGACTGGGGGTGCACAAAGTAGGTGTTAGCAATGGGGAAAAAGATGGGACAACTGTAATGGAACAATGATAAAATTTTTAAAAGAAAAAGAAAATCATGAAGACAAAATACAAAAAAAAAAGTAAAATTTCATTAGACTTTGTTGGTCCATATAATCTAAAAAAAGAGTTTAAAAAGTCCTATTTTAAAAGAAATTAAGAGCAGACTATGTACAGTAAAGCAAAGCAACTGGTTTCATCAATGAAAACATAAATATTTAATAGTTCAAAAATAATAATAAAACAAATAAACACAGAAGGGATGAGTACTTCCCAGTCTGGTAGAAAATAACCTCCAAATTGAAGAAGTCACTTCAAGTAGTTAATGAAATCACACAAAAGCGGGATTACTTAGGGGTCTCTACTTAAAACTACTCTGCTGACTTCTGACCACAGGAGAGTTTTTTCAGGATTATCACCACTTGAGGAATAAATGATTATCTCAAAGGATGATCTGTTCTCATGAGGTGTCTTCCTATGTTTATAAGGATTAGAGACACAGGATTTCATAATTTGAAAGTGACAGAATGCTGAAGACCAAATGACCCACCTAAAATTTCAGTTTGGAACGAGCACAAATTTAATTTACCATCACTGCACAAGCAGTGCACCTGTACGCAAAGGTTCCTGATTTGCCATTCTAGAGATAGGAGCTTCCCATTCTGGCACGTGACATTATATTACATTGCAGACTGCATCCTCAATACAAAGAGCCCTGGCCGGGTGGCTCAGTTGATGGGAGTGTCAGGTTCAATCCCGGGTCCAGGCACAGACGTAGGTTGTGGGTCTGATACCCAGTCAGGGTGCACATGGAAGGCATCTGGTCGATGTTTCTCTCTCACATTCCCTCTCATTCTCTCTCTCTCTCTGTCTCTGTCTCTCTCTCATTCTCTCTCTCCCCTACCCCACCTCATTCCTTTCCCTCTCCCTCCCTCCTTCACTCTCTCCCTCTCTTCCTCTCTCCAAAGTGAATAAGTACATCCTCCAGTAAAAATTAAAATAACACAGGGAAGAACTCATGGTCCCTGCTCCCCTGCTTACTGGAAGCCATTACATGTTTCTCAGTAAGGTTTCCTCTGCATTTCTGGACGCTAGATTCTTGGCCATCCCTGCCTTGACAAAAGTTCCAGTTTTCTCTTTCACATAATTTATTACCCCCTGCAATTTCATTTAGAGAACTAGTTTGAAACTTTTTGGCAGAAAAGCACTCATTTTGCAGATAAAGAATGTGAAGCCAGATAGATGAGTTGAGTTTGCCCACACAGTTATTCAACTCCAGAACCATAACACAAATACTAAAATCCTAGACATAATGGTTCTTTATCTGGGGAGAACAATACCTACATTTACTTGGACTTTAATGATCTGTTACAGCACAAAAGTCTATGTGCTTATTGTCTAAGTCTCTTGATAAGCATCAGCTACTACTTAATTCAATTATCTGACATAACAAGGTGCATATTTTTTAAGTAATACTCAAAGACAAGATTTTAAAACTAACCAGACAGTACACACACTCACACAATATGGAAACTACCTAGCAGATTTCTACTCTAATCAAATCCATTGTCAATAAATCACAAAGCAAATTAAAATGCAACAGAGAATGAGGGAAGTTAACTTCAGGGTCCACCAGTGTGTTCATTCCAGCACCATCTGTGCTTCTATTACATGATTAGATTCTGTATTGGGCAATATTTAAATAACTGGGCAGCCCTACCGTAAAGACCATATGTTTACAAGTGAGTAAGAATTGCCAACACAAGAGCCATCAACTGCTCTGCAAAAGAATCTACTCTGAGAGAAATCTTCTGTAAAATTTTGGTGTTTCCTACTGAAGTAAACTTGTAGGTTTTGATTGACTGCATTCTTGGTGGTTTGGGAGTTTGTGGACACTGGGGGAGAGGCAAGCTGAGAGTGTTAGAAAAGAAGTCATTTTCAAAGACCTTGTAAACAAGAAATGCATTAGGGCTGCAGCGCAGTTATCACTTGTAATTGCAAACCAAGTCACCCTCGCATGTGTCTAGGTGGAGACTTCAGTTATGCTTTCAGACCTCTTAAAAGCACCCTGCAAAGTTTCACATTGCTATGAAGTGGAAGAGGCACTAGAGGAAGATTATAGTGAATCTCATATATAGTTTCAGTGTTTACCATATATTTACACACTAGACCATGTCTTTTGTGTTATTAAGAAGATGGTGATCATGTCATCTTTTGCCAGATCATATCTTACCAAAGAGGCAGTTATTTTCCCTCCTTTTATATGGAAATTGTTACATTCTTTGTAAACATTTGCTGTTGTGTTTGTTTTCCCCCACCAGACAGAGAGCAATTCTGTAGATCCGCCATGTAGTACAGTGCCTGGCACATATTAGCTACTCACTAACCACTGAAAGGGAGAGAAGGGAAGTAGCGGTCAAGTCACCAGAACGAGAGCAATACAGAAAACACAGAAAAGGCAAGTAAACACCCGATGAGTTGCAAGATTACTGCCATCAGCACATGGACTATGGAATCTCAGTCTTAATGGGAAAAAACTGAAGACTGACATCAAGACACACAGTGTATCTTCAAATTTTGTTCTGTTTATACACACACTAGTATATGCCATTTTCATTTCAGAATGTAGGCTCAAAACAATTTGTTTGAAGAATCTCTATGAAGCCCAAGTTAATAAACCTCTCTGGGACATTGTGTTTTTATTAAAGTCAAGATTCTTGGGCTGAAGGTAAGCAGAACTCCTAGCACTCCGCCTGCATCTCCACATTCCCCATTAGATAGTCTTTTCTGAGCATGTTACCTATGCTTGAGCCTGAGCTGAGAGCCTGACGTGAGCATGTGTGATCTGGGCTAATGCCATTTCGAGAGGCAGCAGCCAGATAGAAGGCTATTGAGTGGGGGGAAATTAAGTAAAAATGGGAATAAAACCAAAGACTAGGTTGGCCTTGATTCCCTATAACTGACCATTCAAAACTGAAATATCAATGAAGATGTATTGAAATTTCAATTGAGGTTAACTATATACAGAAGTTTGAAATTGCCAGGTCACAAACAGGAAATATACTATATTATGCATGCTGGAAAATAATGTTTTCAGCTTTCACCAGAAAGCACTGCATAGCAAACATAACTCAATGAATAAAGTTCTTAAGCATACAGTTAAATCTGACAGTGTTGTAAAAACTTTAGTCCATGTTTTTACAAACTTTAATGTTACAAAAGGAGTAAACTGATCCCTAACTTTATAAAAAGAGAAAACTGAGATTCAGAGAAATTTCCCTTGGTCTAAGATCTCTGAGGTAGTATCAGAATTGGATCCCTAATTCCAACTAGGTCCATCTGAAATAATTCACTTGTCATGCATCGTTTACTCAAAGAGCTTAGACAATGAGGAACTATTTATTTTACAGGTTCAGAAACAGAGCAGGTTCCAGGTACCCATAGCCAGCAACTCAGTGATGTCACCAAAGACCAGGTTCTTTCTATCTCTCCATTCTGCCTTGCTAGGTATAACTTCCTCCTAAGCCTCACTCCCTTCAGGGTTTCAAGGTAGCACCGATTGCTACTTTAAGTTGTGTTTGTTTGTCAATATTGGTTATGGGAGGCAAGGAAGGAATATAAATTCCTTCCAGTTTGACAAACTTAGATATTATGCTCACTCCTGGTTCTCTAATGCCAAAGGTGATGTGGATACCTCAGCAGATTCAGAGTGCCGTTATCCACCTATAGGTTAGGTGATAGATTTAGATTGACCACGAAGTGGTGGCACTTCACTAATAGTTCAATGCAGAGTGTAAGCAGCCAGAAATCCAAGCTGCCTTAGGCACACTTTAAATGCTCCCACTTCTAACCCACCATTTCTCAATATTTCCTATGTCAGACTTCCAGAATGATATCACATCTGCAGTGAGCAAGACCTTGGCATAAGTTATGGTACCCATTTGCATGCAATTTCTGCTTCTGGTTGGCAGAGCACCATCTTCATTGGGTTTTTTGTTGGGTTTTTTTTTGGTGGCACACAAAGCACACCCTACTACATCGAGCTTTGGGGGGTTATGTAAATCAGTGTTGCATATTAGTATATTGATGCCTGCACACCACCAGCAAATCAATTAAATTAGACTTCCTGAGGATAGAACCCAGGTATAGGTATTTTTAGAGCTTCCCAGGTAATTCTAATATACAGCCAGAGTTGAGAATCAGTAGTGTATTAAACAGGTTGTAGAGATGAACTTCTCGGTTAATATCCTTGAGTTGTCTAGCTATGGCCCAAGATTTTGAATTCAGTTTCTTTGTAATTTTCCCAGGTGACTTAATGCATAATCCATTTAAATAAAACATCATCTGTGGTATAACAATTACCATTTTAGGTAAAAATGCTGTGTCAGCTTCTTCTTAGAAAATGCTGCTCAATCAATGGATAAATGTCTGAACCAAAATATTATATAAGCATGAGGGTTTTTGTATGGCTTTCTATCTATTTCTGGGTATAGTGTATAACATACATTGGCAACATTTCATTTTTATATTGTAATGGGATCTCCATAGGCTTATGCTGAAATTGGTTTTCTGCTGTAATCTCACACTTTAACACCCTCTATAGACCTGCTCAGAAACTGACTCAAAATTGTTGTGAAGAATATTTGGCATCATAATTTATATTTTTAAATTATACAAATGCTTCTCCTCCCCACTCAAACCAACCATGAGAAATATTGAAGTACCATTATAACTACAATGGAAAGTAAATACTTGACACATTTGATAGTTATTTTACAAAAGCTAGAAACTGTTTTTCCTCTTGAGTGCAGTCTTCAGTCATCCTCAGATTTTTAATAGGATTTTAACACCCATTTCAAATGATGGGGGAAAGCGACTTCATCACTCCTGTTCAAATAAATGTTAGATTGAAATTAATATCATAAGCACCAGAGCTATTCAAAGTCCCTAGAGCACCTAGTTGGTGACCCTTCATTGTTAGACTCGTCCCATCCAGACTGCCTTCCAAATAAATCACATCACTATGTTTTCTCAAATCCCCTCACCAACTACCCCTAAAGTGACAGAACTAAACCTGCCTCCTATGTGGTGAAATTAGCATTCTCAGTGGCCTCAGAGCCCACAGGATCTAGAAGGGAGAAGGCCACCTGCTCCTCCTGGTCATCATCCTCTCTGCCCAGTCTCTCTCGGCAGCTGGAGTCACACTTCCTGGCCCCACAACACCTCTGGGGCTCTGCAGTTTCAAAGTGAGGGGCACCATTTATTAGCTCTACATTCTGTAAAGGACTTTACCTCTACAGATCTCCATTTCCTAGTCAGTAAAATGCAAATGTGGCCACTTCGTGTCCTTGGGAAGATTGAATGAGGTCGTCTATGTATTATGTTCAATCAGTACAGTGTGTGGCACATAGTGAAGTCTCAGAGTTTACCTGCTGTTAACACACCATTGCTACTGCTGATTGTCACCACCAGAGTGACTATCCTGTGCTTGTGTTTCACACACGTCTGTGTTTTTCTTACATCTAATTTCTCTTTTCTATCACTGTTGCTGCTACATTGTTACAGGGCCTTACCATATCCTACCTACACTAACATTGCAACAGTGTCCAGGATAATCCCCCGTTCCTGCCTCTAGCTGCTTGCCTGTCCTCTCCGGCAAGGAAAAAAAGTAAACTAAATTTACCTTCTAGTCTAGTTTATCATGTCACTTGAATCTCCACAATATGACCCCTCTGACCTTTCCAAACCAACTCACTTTCTCAAAAACTATTTTCCTGACTTGTTGGCACAATTTTTCAAAGCCCCATTCATTCCCCAGCTCCTATAAGAAGTTCACTAAGAACCTCAAGTTGAAACAAGATGCAGATTAACATGAAATAATTCTGGTACCTAACTCTACCCCCTTTTTCTTAGTATAGCTTTTATTAACACTCAGAACTGGAGCTCTGCATAATATGCTCTGGGAAATGCATTTTAGGGAAATGATAAGACCAAATCACAGGAGCCCAATATGCTCCTTCTCAATGTCTCCGTGCACTAAAGAACAAAATGTCAGAAGCTTGGATTGGGGGATACAGATATGGACAAACCTAATGCAAGATCTTATTCATGAATCAAGTTTCCAGAGTCTGCACTTCTGTCAGTAATCCTTGAGGAGAAGGGTATAGGAAGATGACGACATCCTGTAAGGTCACCACATCATGCATGGCAATGACATCTACCATCTGATGCTGCTTCTCGCCCCTTCAATAACACACGAAGGGCATGAGCTTCCCCAGAAGGAGGAATTTCACTCTCCGAATCCCCTCTCCCACTGCTTTCTCAGTATAACCTTGTTGCTCGAGTTGAGGTGATTCACCTAGTTTCTGCTTCAGGATGCACCAAACACTGTTCCACCCAATTAAGCAAATATAATAGCTCCAGGCTCTGAAAAGAAGGCCTTTTTAGTTGGTGCAAGTGTTGGTCCAAAAGGCCATAAAAGCATGCTCCTCTGCCACTTCACTGTCCATCGAAATACACAGCTCTTTAACAAGGAACAGGGAATTGTGCCCACAAAGGTGCTCTTTGCCTCCTCTCATTAGCAGTCTGAGCCTTGTGGTGCTGAGCACCTGTTCTCACCTCCGGTCTCAGTCTGAGGTACCATGGCTGTGTAGCTGTAGTCACTGCCACCACAACTGCAGTCACTCATGGTACAGTACAATAGGGGGACTGTGTAGTTCATCATCCAGGCCAGAATACTTTTGAAAGTGAAACTGGGAACTATTAACAATTATATTAGGATGATAGGCACAAAGTAGGAAGTATATCACCATTCTTACAAGGACTGTGGTTCACAAAAAAGGCTGTGAGGGCACAAGCCCTTGTCCTGTGTCCCCAGAGGTGAGATGACAGAGTCCTCTGTTACCAGCTGAGCAGAAAAAAAGGAGCCCCTATTCCATTTACTTACCATCATGCAGGCCTTTTTGCTAACCTGGTATTTAGAATGAAAGTCTTCCGCAACTCTCACCCTCCAATAAAGTTGCACCCTCAGAAGGAAAAGAAGCTGGGTTCTCTGGCTTAATGCCATCTTTGCCCACCTTATATATTTAAAAAAAATAGTTTTCTTTTAAATTAAATCATGAAATTAACTGACTATTCAAATTAATAATTCTGAAAACATAGCTTGATTTGTAATAAACACACAAAAAGAAAAATCTAAGGTCATAATACAGAAGGAATAAGGGGGAGATTCCAATAACAGTAATAGCTGAAAAATTAGAGAAAAAAATTTAAAAGTGCACAAAACATTTAAAAAATACCCTAAAATATGTAAATGACTTAAATAGTACCATTTGGCATGATTATGAATGAGATGGTTAACTAGTATAAAGATAACATATCTTTCCAAATTAATTTAAGGATTTAATGAAATGTCCATCAAAACTGCAACCAAATTAGAAGATGGAGAAGTTACCAAAGTGGTTCTAAAGTTTATCTGTTGATATATTTTTTCAATTTTGTTTTTGCTATTTTCACAAGTTGGAGATGTCTAATCCTTACAAATATTAGAATATATTATAAAACTATGAATTCCTAAATACTGTTAAAGTGATATTTTTTTAAGTAAGTGTGATATATAATCCCAGAGCCTCCATTGGAGGTGGTTATATTAATCAAATTGGGAAAAGACTGTCTCAATAGTGGTTGGAAATTTTATTTTGGGGGAAAAAAGTTCTACATTCTCAGATCATATCACATAACAAAATAACCCAAATATATGTAAATATTAGATGTAAAATTGAAACCACAAAATAAAACATATGTACATATTTATCTTATTTCTCAGTGAAGAAAAATTTTCTACATGTTAGAACAATCAAAGCAATCACAAAGGGAAAAGCAGACTTGGTTATATAAACCTTTTAAACTGCTATAAGTGAAAACACCACAAGCAAAATTAAAAGGCAAGATCTGGAGCCTATTTGTAACTAATGAATAAAAGAAGATAGTAACTGTATTAGTTATGTATTCCCATAACAATACTGCCTAACACAAAAACCAAAGCTCAAATGAGCACTACAATAGTCATTTATGGGTCACAGACGAGGTCAGCAAAGGGTTAACTAGGTGGGTCTGCTGACCTTGACTGGGCTCACTCTCTTGCCTGGGGTTAGCTGATGTCAAGTGGTTTACAAGGCCTCTGCTCTTTTCCACGTGTCTCTCATCCTCCAGCAAGCCAGTCCTGGCATGTACTCACATGATGGCAGATGCACAGGAGGGAAAGCAAAAATGTGCAAAGCTGTTGGGGCCTGGGCTCAAAAGTGGCAGGCACACAATCACTTTGCCTCATTCTCTGGAGCAAAGCAAGTGACAGGGAGGGGAAAGACTCTGCTTTTAAAGGAGGAACTCCAAAGTAATGGGACAAAGCACATAATGGATGTAAGGAAAGGTGAACATTTGGGACCATTAGTGCAATCAATCTTCAACAACATCATTAATCAATCAAGAAAATCTCATCCCAATTAATAAATGGGCAAAAGGCTCAGATGATCACAAAAAGATACAAATATGGCAAATAAAAGTATGAAGTCTTAATCAATTAGAATAAATAAAATATAATTTAAAAATATAAAGTGTTTTAAAGTGTAATGTCTGAAAATATAATTTTCTTCTTTTTATTGTTATTCAATTACAGTTGTCCTCATTTCCCCCCATTACTCCCCTGTCCTACCCACTCACCACCTCCCACATTCAATTCAATTTCTCCTTGGGTCCTTTATACCTGTCCTTGACTTGACCTTTTCCCTTCTTTCCCTGCTTATCTCCCTCCCTCCTTCCCTCTGGTTGCTGTCAGTTTGTTATTTATTTCTATGTCTCTGGTTCTATCAAAAGTATAATTTTCAAAACAAGAAAACATACTATCATTTCTTAATATTTTATAACTTGGTGCTATGCAAAAAATAGGAATTGGAGCTGGAACAAATGCATTAATACAGTATTATTTTCTAGTGGAACATGGAGCAATGTGCATCGAAAGTGTTTTCACCATTACCTCAAACTTACAAGAGACAATCCCTGGCTGGTATAGCTCAGCAGATTGAGTGTGGGCTTGTGAAACGAAGGGTCGCTGGTTCAATTCCCAGTCAGGGCATATGCCTGGGTTGCAGGCCAGGTCCCTGGTTTGGGGCATGTGAGAAGCAACAATACATTGATGTTTTTCTCCCTCTCTTTCTCCTTCCCTTCTCCTCTATTAAAATAAATAAATAAAATCATTGAAATGCCCTAGCCATTTTTGTAAAAAAAAACTTAGAGCTGATAAATATAAATACATTATAAATATAAATATACCTGAAGAGGTTGGTTAAATAAAAACACAGAAAAATAGAACATTACCAAGCTATCATGGCAATACCAGCACGTACTATAGGCATTTACTAAAGTCTGAGAGGGAGAAAAGAGAAAAGGAGACAAGAAGGCAAATGACTAAGGTAAGAATCTGAACAAACAGTGCCCCAGATGCCAGCGCTTCCTAAGTAATGAGGAGCACTCCTCCTGGTAGCATGCACTTTGGTGCTTACCCAGATTCATCTTTCCTTTTCATCCTCTATAAGGGTGTTGTGCAAGCATCCACCCAGTTTCCTGAAATTGTGAAAAATGTAGCCCAATCTGTACACAGAATTTTTCTGACAATGATCACTGGTCCTGATATGGGCACATAACCTAGGATAGGCCAATCCTACCAAAGGGAAGAATGTACATTCCATGTTTGGGAGAAAGACTTCTCTCACTCTTTCTCCTGATGGTTATGAATCAGGAAGCAGGTACCCTGATCACCACTGGTGATCAGTTCACAACCACAGCCCTAGAAGGTGGCAGCACACAGAAATGGAAAGAATCCAGGTACTGAATGCCCTCATCGGACTTCTGATCACCATGCCTGGAGCCTGCTTTGCCTCTAGTCTCCCAGTTATGTGAGGTATGTCTCATTGTGTAAGTCAGCTGGAGTCCAGGCTTTCTGTTACTTGTAGCCAGAGGCATCCTAACCAGTGCACATCTCCCCCAACACACATACCTTCTCCTATAAGTATCTCCTTCCAAAACATGCTCAGCCCTTGGAACTGAAATTTCTTTACAGACTTAATAAAATGATACAGAAAAACATCGATCAGTGCTACTGGCCACTTCTGCCTCTTGAGGAAAGCACAGTGTCAGACATGCCTGCCCCAGCTCCCCTCCAGCCAGGTGCTAGAACAGCACTTCAGACACCCCTGAAAGTATGAGATAAATGGAGTGGCAGTGGGGGTGGCCTGCATTCTATAGATCTATTTGCAGCCACAGACACAAGGCAGAATCTCAGACCAAGTCTGTTACATGAGAGGAAAAGGGCCTGGCTGTGTGCAATATCTCCAACTATAGTCCTCATTTAAGACAAGTCTGTTTTGGGCTTGGTGTTTCTAATCTAAGAAAACAATACTTGTTCTCATATTAAAGATGGTTATAGTCCCAATATTTTCTTATCGGAAAGCCAGGATGCTGAAGATGTGCTACAGTAAATGTCGTTTATAAAGATATGAGTTGCAATTTTGTTCTCCAAATCACAATTTTTAAGCTCTATTACCATGATTATGACCTTTCATTTAAAATGTTCTTCCAATTTTTTAAAGCCATATTCATATGATTAGATACAAAAAGAATATTTTCAACACACTTTTAATAGGACATAAGGGTCCAATAAAACAAATGTTCTGTGGATATGAGGAAGTTCAAATTATTGGTGTCTTTTTCAAAATTTTTATTAAGATTATATTGAGTTTCAGCATTGAGCTGGAAGCTATTCCTATAGTACAAATGCAAAAATTCATCAATTTTGACTGCAAGAGAATGCAAATGCTGTCCTTCCTAGTACCTTAATGAATAATTAATATCATGTTCAATGATCTGGCTGCAAGCACAAATCAGCTGGCCAAAATAAATTGGATTTGTATTGAAGAAATAGTTCCACATGCTCATCACAAAGATTACTGTTTCTTTTAAGAAAAGCCTATAATAGTGTGAAATGAAGCACTATTGGAATACCTTGCTGCTACCTGCATGAATAATCATTCCTTTTTAAACTATTTTGTCAAAGCACTAGCTGATCTTAAAAATTAAAGGACTATTTGTAAAAGAGAATTGCTCAATAACAACAAAAATTAAACTGAACTTTATGAAATAAATACACATCTTTTCCGTCTCCTTTGAACCCATATTTCCAATGCTCTGGATCCAAAGGAAGCCCTTTCTAGCAAGGTGGTAGTCAAACACCCTGTCCAGTACACTTCCCAACCACCCTGCCACTTCTACTTGCCGGTAGAAGCGTAAGAAAACTGTAAAAATGCTAAACTATGCGAGGCAACCTACAAGTTTAGAAGAGGGGATGGTCACCGGATTTCACTTCAGAAGTCTGAAGAGCATAAAAAATCAAAATCAGAAGAAAGCACAAAGTCCATTAAATTGAATCATACTTCTTGTTTTTGAAACCTCACCAAAACTAAAACCATTTTGTAGGGAGCAAACTTGGAAAACACAAAACACCCCAGGGCCCATCTTCTTTTGTAAGTGGGGGTAGCTACATGGTGGTGCTGATGGTGAGATCATTGAACAAGCAAAGCAATTTAGAAGTAGGAGAGAGGGTTTTTTGATTTATATAAATAGAGATATGTCAATAAAGGTAATGATAACTCATATTTGAACTAAATGTATGGTTTTAACATCTAGTGAATGGAAAATTATAGGTTCAAATGCTCTTGAAAAAATATATCCTTCTGTAGACTAGTTTTAATATAACAACTTACATAATTAACAAAACAGATGATAATGATGCTAAGCTAATAATTTTTATATAAAACAGAATGTTATAAATGATCATAAATAGTATCATGTTATCATAGTTTAAAAAGAAAGGCAGCAGTTAATCACAGAGCAATGTGTCTGGGACTTCCCCACACGTGCCTCATCTGTACCTGTAAGTACGCACGGTAGTTTTGCCTCATTGTCAATTGCTGAGCCCCATTTGTTAAACAACCATATTTCGCCATGTATAATTGACGTTTTTTTGCCCAAATTTTTGAGGGAAAAATAAGGTGGTGCATTGTACATGGGTAGTACTAATTCTGTATCTATGTAAATGTTTTTTATTTCTTTATGCTTATGCATTAAAAAATGTGGGTGTGCAGTATACACAGCAAAATATGGAAATACTACTCAGTAAGGTGATAAGGGCACATTTTTAGTTTAAGAATACACCTGTGATTAATGAAAATAAAACCCAGTGATATTGGGTTCTCTGGGTAGATACTATGTAAAGAAAGGAATTGAATTTTGAATCTGTTTTTGAACCACCAGGGAGAACTTTGTGGACCATAGAATAAAAGGGAGGACCCCCAAAGAACACAATTATCTTCTGGAGGATGGGTCCCTTGTAGTACAGGCTTCCCCCACTAGGTGTGTATTCTAGGAACCCATCTGTACCAGTGTACCAGCTGGCATTGTTGTGAGAGGCTGTGTTTGGCTTCAGTGAATTTTTTTGAAGACTCTTTCAATGTGTTTGCCCATTTGTCATGGGGGATTTACAAGCACCTGCCCACAGTGAGCTGAGTGTTCAGCAGTTTTTGACCAAAAACAGCATGCCCCACACTCCCTATTCACTTTATCTTTCCAAACTGACTTTTTTTTGTTTCCCTGGAGAAAAGAAGTCCTCAAAGGGAAATGTTTTGCCTATGTGGAGCCAATGTAAAAGAGATGAAACAAAAAAAATAGCAAAAGCACTAAAAGGTATCAAAATCAATAAGTTCTAAAACTGTTTTGGGGCAGTGGGAAAAAACATCTTGATAGGCATATTGCATCAAATGGAGAGTACTTTGAAGGTGACTGAAGTTTAAACATATAAGAATAAATACACAATTTTTATAAATAAATTTCAGTTTTGAGAGGTTCCCATCATACAGTTTAATCATTGCTATAAAGAAAGCATTGCTATTTCTTTCTTTTTTTTTTAGATTTTATTTGTTTATCTTTAGAGGGGAAGGGAAGGAGAGAGGAAGAGAAATATCAATGTATGGTTGCCTCTCATGTGTCCCCTCCTGGGAACTGGCCTGCAACCCAGGCATGTGCCCTGACTGGGAATCGAACCGCAGTTCTTTGGTTTGCAGGCCTGGGCGCTCAATCCACTGAGCTACACCAGCCAGGGCAATATAACCTATTTCTTAATGTTCTTAAATTCAAAAATGGAACTTCCCATGAAGGACATGCTTCTTCCATTTACTTCTTCCTATCCATAAATCTCAGCTATTGCAGCCTCAGGCTGAACAAAACTATTCTAAACCTCTTCCACATGGCAGCTTTCTAATTAAAAATGAATGGTTTTGTCTCTATATGTCTTCACTCCTCCAGCCTAAACATTCCTATGCCTTTGGATATGGCTTAGAGTCCCAGCACGTCCTGGTCACTCTCTGATGAAGGAAAGTAATGTGCTGAGTTTGAATATCTACGAGAGAGGAGGACAGCAGGGAGAAAATATTGATATTAGCAGAGAAAATGGCATAACCAGAGATTCAAACGGAGGAAAAGCACCTGGTAATCTCAGGGCGGAGTGGAGTGGGGGTGGGCAGAGAGAGACAGTGAGCAGGGCAGCCTGCCAAGAGTAGAAGGTGGTCAATAAAGAAGGCGGTGCTGGCAAGCTGGCACGGAACCAGACAGTATACTGCCCAGCTGAAGAATTTGGATCTTACTCTGTGTTTGGGAAGAAGCCAAGAAAGCTCTCAAGTACAAAGCTAAAACGTTTGAAGTAATATTTTAAGAACATTAAATCTGACAGGAGCATAAGGCTAGCCAAGAGGTAAGATGCTGAGTTAGAAGACAACAAAGTAGTAAAGAGTATGGACTTGAGCTCTGGAGCCCAAAGGCCTGATATGAATCTCCTGCTGTGGCACTTACTGAGTGAACATAGTCAAGTTACTCAACAACCCCAGTAAAGCGGCATAAAACTAACAGTAAGCAGGATGCTATTATGCAAAAAAGAATTACTCTATCTCTGAGACATTTTATATAAATTTTATTACAACCACAAAACAATAATCCAAAGTAGACACAAAACCTAAAAAATGGAAACTGAAAAAAAATCATAAAAAGCACCCAACTAAAGTGACAAAGAAACACAAGGGAACAGAAACAATGAAGTTATAGAGCAACCACAAAACAAAAGAGAAAATGGCAATAGTAAGCCCTCATATGTCAATAATCACCCTAAATGTAAATGAATTAAATTCACCAATCGAAAGGCACAAAATGGCTGAGTGGTTTAAAAACACAAGACCTAGCTATGTGATGTTTTCAGGAGACTCATCTCAGCTCAGAAGATAGAGGCTCAAAGTGAACTAGGTGAAAAATGATACTCTCAAGCAAACGGTAGCTAAAGAAACCAAGTGGAGCCATACTCGCATCAGACAAAATAGACTTCAAGCCAAAAATGATATCAAGAGATAAAAATGGATATTATATAATGATAAAGGGAAAATCCATCAAAAGACATAATATTTATTAATAAATATGCAATCAACATAGAAGCACAAAAATATATAGAGAATGGACTCAAATAAAGAAATTGACAGCCCTGGCTGGTGTAGCTCAGTGGATTGAGCGCGGGCCTGCGAATCAAAGGATCCCGGTTCAATTCCCAGTCAGGACACATGCCTGGGTTGCAGGCCGATTCCTGCAGGCTAGTTCCCAGCAGGGGATGCACAAAAGGCAACCATACATTGATGTTTCTCCCCCTCTCTCCTGCCCTTCCCCTCTAAAAATAAATAAATAAAATCTTTTAAAAAAATTGACAGCTACACAATAATAGTAGGGGACCTTTAACACCCACTTATATCAGTCAACAGATTGTCCGAACAAAAGGTCAACAAACAAAAATCAGCCCAATGACACAGATATATGAACATCATAGATAATGTATAGCACATTCCACACAAAAGCAGCAGAATGCACATTCTTTCTTGTGCCCACAGAACATTTTTAAAAAGACAATGTGTTGGGACACAAAACCAGTCTCAGTAGATTCAGGAAGATTAAAATCATATCAAGCATTTTTTTCTGACCACAATGGTATGAAGCTACAAACAATTACAAGAAAAAAGCTGAAAAAATGACAAATGTATGAAGATTAAACAACACACTATGGAGCAACTATTGGGTCAATGAAGAAATCAAAAAACACTCAGAGAAAAGTAAAAATAAAGATATGACATACCAAAGTCTATGGGATGCAGCAAAAGTAGTACTAAGAGGGAAGTTTATAATTAATACAGGCATACCTCAAGAAACAACAAAAATCTCAAATAAACAGTCTAACCTTGCACCTAAGTAAACTAGAAAAATAAGAACAAAACCCAAATTTAGTAGAAGGAAATAATTAAATCTCAGTGTAAAAAAACACAATAGAGATGAAAAAGACAATGGAAAAGATCAATTAAACTAATATCTGGTTCTTTAAAATATAAACAAAATTGATAAACCTTTAACTAGACTCCCTACACAAAGAGAAGCCTTGAATAAATGAAATTAGAAATGAAAGAGAAGTTACAACAGATACCACACAAACACAAATGATTTTAAGAAATGACTAGAAACAATTCTATGCCAACAAACTGGACAACCTAGAAGAAATTGATAAATTCTTAAAATAATAGAAGCTTGAACACTGAATAATAAAAATAAATAAATAATCTGACTAGACCAATGACCAGTAAAGACATTGAAACAATACCAAAACCTCTGAAAAACCTAAGTCCAGGACCAGATGGTTTCGCTGCTGAATTCTACCAAACATTCAAAGAAAACATTATACCTGTCCTTCCCACACTGTTCCAAAAAATTGAAAAGAAGGAATACTTCCTAACTCACTTTACAAGGTTACTATTACCCTGGTACCAAAACAGACAGGGACAACACACAAAAAAAAATTTACAGGCTAATATCTCTGTGAACATAGATGTAAAAATGTCAACAAAATATAAGCAAACCAAATACAACAATACATTTAAAGGGTCATACATCATGATCAAGTGGAATTTATTCCAGGGATGCTAGGATGATCCAAATCCATCAACACGATACACCACATTAACAAAATAAAGGATTAAATAATATGATCAAATGCAGAAAAAACATTTAACAAGATTTAACATGCATTTATGATAAAAAAGCTTTTAATAAAATGGGTATAGAAGAAAAGTACCTCAACATAATAAAGGCTATATATGACAAACCCACAGCCAGCATCATATTCAAGTGAAAAACTGAAAGCTTTTCCTCTGAGACCAGGAAAAAGACAAGGGCACCCACTCTCACCACTTTCATTCAACATAGTATTGGAAGTCCTTTCTAATGCAATTAAGCAAGAAAAAATAAAAGATCTCCAACTGTCACTATGTGTTGATTACATAAGTTTATATATAGAAAACCCTAAAGACTTCACCAAAAAAACTATTAGAAATTATAAACAAACAGTAAAATCACAAGGTAGAAAGTCAATATACAAAAATCCATTGCATCTGTATACACTAACAACAAACCATTAGAATGAAGAATTAAGAAAACAATCCCATTTATAACTGTAAAAAAAGAGTAAAATACTTAAGAATAAATTCAACCAAGGACATGAAAGGCTTCCTTTGAAAACTATATGTCTTACTTTGAAAATTATAAGACATTGTTGAAAGAAATTTAAGAAGGCACAAAGAAATGGAAAGACATTCTATGCTCAAAGATTGAAAGAATTAACATTGTTAAAATGCCCATATTACCTAAAGCAATCTATGTATTTATTGCAATCCCTATCAAAACTCCAATGGCATTTTTCACAGAAATGGAACAAAAAAAAATCCTAAAATTTGTATTGAACCATAAACAACTCAAATTAGCCAAAGCAATTCTGAAGGAAAACAAACAAACAAAGCTGAAAGTATCAAACTCCCTGATTTCAAACTATACAATGAAACTATACTAATGAAAACAGTATGAATTGACAGAAAAATGGAAAGACCAATGAAACAGAATGAGACCCCAGAGATAAACCCACACATACACAGAAAATTCATTTACTTGTTTTGTTTTTATTTAGTTATTTTTCAAGTACAGTTTTCTGTTTATTTCTCCCATTCCAGCCCACCCCTCCCCCATGCACCCCACCTCCCTCTCATTTCTACCCCACTTAGTTATTGTCCCTGTGTCCTTTATACTTGTTCCTCTAAATCCCTCCCATTTTTTCCCCTTAAATTCCCTCCCCTCTCCCCTCTGGTCCCTGTGGCCCTGTTCTCTATTTCAGTGTATCTGTTTTTATTTTGCTTGCTTGTCTGTTTTGTTGTTTAGCTTCCTGTTATAGGTGAGATCATATGGTATTTGTCTCTCAACCCCTGGCTTATTTCACTCAGCATAATGCTTTCCAGTTCCATCCATGTTGTTGCAAAGGGTAGTAGCTCCTTCTTTCTCTCTGCTGCATAGAATTCCATTGTGTATATATACCACAATTTTTTGATCCATTCATTTACTGACAGGCACCTAGGTTGCTTCCAGCACTTGGCTATTGTAAATTGTGCTGCTATGAACACTATTGTGCATAGGTAAAAAAAATAATAAAATTCCCTAAAAAAATGAGATTGAATATCAAAAGTAAGCTGGTGCAAAATTAGAATTTGATATTCATTCTGTTAAAGATTTTTCTTGGACTATTGGTCAGTTTCTGATATAAGATTGTAGATGAGGTTTTTTTTGGTGAGGTTTTTGTGGGGGGTTTTTGTAGCTTTTCATCAATCTGTAAAAAAATAAATAAAATAAAATAAATTCATTTACAACAAAGGATCCAATAATATACAATGTGCAAAGAAAAATCTCTTCAAAAAAATGTGTTGGGAAAACTAGACAACCATAGGCAGAAGAATAAACTGAATCACCATCTACACCATACGCAAAAATTAACTCAAAGTGAATTTAAGACTTGAATGTAGGACCTGAATCCATATAAAACATAGAAGAAAATATAGGCACTAAGCTCGTTGACACTGGTCTTAGTGGTGTTTTTGTGGATTTGGCTCTAATGGCAAGGAAAACAAAAACAAAAATAAACAAATAAGACTACATCAAACTAAGAAGCCTTTGTACAACAAAGCAAACCATCAAGAAAATGAAAGGGCAACCTAACAAATGGGAAGAGATATTTGCAAATCATACATCAGATAAGGGGTTAACAAACACCTCATACAATTCAACAACCACAAAAAACAACTCCATTTTAAAAATGGGTACAGGAACTGAATAGGCATTTTTCAAAAAATATGAAAGATGGTCAAAAGGCATATGGATAGATGTTCAACAGCACTAGTTATTAAAGAAATACAAGTCAAAACTACAATGAGATATCACTTCATACTTGTTAGAATGGCTATGAGCAAAAAATAAGTGTAGAGAAAAGGGAAACTTCATACACTGTTAGTGGGATTATAAATTGATGTAGCCACTAATTATGGAAATAGTACAAAACTCTTTCAAAATATTAAAAATAGAACTCTCACATGATCCAGCTATTCCAATTCTGAGTATTTATTCGATGAATATAAAAACACTAATATGTGCATCATGTCCATAGCAGCATTATATTTATAATACCCAAGAATGGAAACAACCTAAACATATGGGTCTATTGACAGATGAATGGATAAAGAAGATGTAAGATATATTAAGCCATAAAAAAGAAAATAGTGCACCCTGGTTGGTGTGGCTCGTGGATTGAGCACTGGCCTTTGAACCAAAGGGTGTCTGCTTTGATTCTCAGTCAGGACACATGCCTGGGTTGCAGGCCAGGTTCTCAGTAGGGGACACACAAGAGGCAACCACACATTGATAATTCTGTCCCTCTCTTTTTCCCTCCCTTCCCCTCTGTCTAAAAATAAACAAATAAAATCTTTTAAAAAATACTGCCATTTGTGACGACTTGAATGAAACTTAGAGGTTATTATATTGAGTGAATTATCAATAAGTCAAATGGAAAATATCAAATACTGTATGATTTTATTTATATGTGGAAAAAATAAACAAACAAACTCATAGATGCAGACAATAAATTGGTGGTTACCAGAGGGAAAGAGGTGGGAGGAGGGCAAAATGGGTAAAGAAGGTCAATTATATGGTGATGAATAGAAACTAGACATTTGGTGGTAAGCACACTGTAGCTAAATTATAATGTACACCTGAAACTTATTTTAAATCATAAACCAATGTTACGTCAATTAAGAAAAATAAATATTACTACTTCAGAGATTGGTTGTGAGGATTAACTGGGTGAATATGTGCAAAACACTTGACATACAACACACAGTAAGTACTTAACCAATATTAACTTTTGCAATTATCATCTTCATTATCATCATCATCATAATTATCAGGCAACACTGGGAATAACATGTGATCTTGAATTGGAGGTATGGTAAAGGGAATGAAAAGAAAGGGGCATATTTGAGATTTGCTGCAAGTGAGATTTCCTACTCTCCTCCATAACCTTCCTTTGTCTTTCCTCCCATTGCTGGTCACTGACATGAGTTGGGGTCCAAGCATGTTTGAGAATAAACTAAATTTCTGTAAATAAGTCTAAACAGTCCCATTAATTTTAGACACTTTAGAGCACAAGTTTTATCTATACAGACTATGTCCCTAAACTTTTGTCTCATACCAGCTTTATACACTGTCCCAAGTCCCCTATTCCCCTCTGCCACCTGTTTTCAGATTCTAAAGTTTCTTGGGCCGAGGCGGGAAATACTGAACTTGTAAATCCACGTATTGACATATTTCTGGTGTATTTTCATTTAAAATGTTTAAAAGTTCTAGATTCTAAACTTTGTGGGTTCTGGATTCTAGAACTTCACCATTAATTAATTCTCCACCAATTAAATAATTTAATTTTCAACTTAGCCCATAGGAATTGTGATTTAAATTATTTCAACTAACTTATTAATATACTATGTATATTTCCTCATAAAACAAAAATATTACCTATAATAAAAACTTCCACAACTGGTTTGTGTGTCCTTATTATCCACATTCTCATTTCTTTTACCGTT
The DNA here is from genome assembly GCF_021234435.1 of Artibeus jamaicensis. Classification (NCBI taxonomy): domain Eukaryota; kingdom Metazoa; phylum Chordata; class Mammalia; order Chiroptera; family Phyllostomidae; genus Artibeus; species Artibeus jamaicensis. Next base: position 24,718,735 of record NW_026521883.1, read on the forward strand.
AGAAAGAATTGTTAAGTTTACATCATCTAAAAATTAAAAGAAGAATTCCGGGTGGATTAATTATATCCAACTCCTATAATGTCAAACCTTCACTATCTTTTATACCCAAGAACCAAAATTGCATTAGGGGAAATGGAGTAAAGTTAGTATCTATTAGTTGATAATGTCATATAGCTAGAGAAATTCCAGGAGAGAAAAAAACAATGAACTTATCACTTAGAAAAGAGTGGCCTCATAGCAGCTCCAGGGGAAAGGAGAAGAACTTGTATGTTGACTTAAGAAAAGCATCTAATAAGAATGCCAGTCCTCTTAATACATATAGTATTATAATGTTTATTTAAACATATTTGTTATGTTTTAGTCCTACATGTTATCAGTATCATGCAGATGTCTTATACTAGCCACTGACATCTGTTGTTTTTTTTTTTTAAATAAACACCTCAAACTACTATACAGACTTGAAAATACTGAGAAAAAGTTGTTCCTACCAAATTGGTCCTATGTACTCTCCCTACATTTAAATTCATACTTTAAATTCAAATGTTAGCTAGGTCTCCAAACACCACTGCCCCTATCCTGCACCCTGTTCAGCCCCATTTCATATTTATATATGTGCCCACCCACATGCTCATCACACACCGTGGACTTTGTTTACAATGAGTCAGCACGAGACAGGCACACAGTAACATCCAACAGATGCTTTTCATCAGTGAAAAAAGCCAGTGCAACTGCTCTATCTTTTCTTTCTTGCTGCCTTATACACAGTTCCCACCTTTATTAATAAATAACAATATGGCTTCTATAAATGAGGATCTGGAGGCTTGGAACAGGTCAATGAAGTTAAAACACACCTAAAACAAGAACTACATAGGTGGTTGCTAGAGGTGACTTCAACTGCTAAGACCTAGATTCTCTGACTCTATCCATGATTTCTCAGACCATTTCTGAGGTCTTTAACACCTGGTGGTATTACAGAAAAGCCATGTGGTCTAGGTGAAGTCTGGGTGCTCTACTCAGTACTTGGCCAAGGTCACCCCTCTCTGACATGGACTCTGGAGCTGACCCCAGGCTAATCAGTAAAATAAGGATAATAATAGAATCTAATCCATAAAGATATTTATATCACTAAATGAGATAACCCATAAAAAGTGCATAGCTCAGTGCTTAGACTATAGGAAGTGCTCAATACCTGTTAGCCATTATTGTATTAACGAGAGATGATGGCACTTCTCCCCAGCTTGATCTCAATGACTCTTCACTGCAGCAAAGCAGTTGCCACATCACATTATCCCAATGGAGCCACAGCGGCACTCCTTTCAGTAGCAGGGCCAGAACAAGTGTCTCGGTGACTCAAAGTCCCACCTGCGTGAAGTTAATTGAGTCTTTTCAATTAAAAACATTAAGAATGCATAGTCTTGTACATGTGCCTTGAACCACTGAAAGCAAAGCAGAAAACAGTAAGAATAAGAGTTGAAATAAAGACACCCCTGCCACAAACCTCTAGATCCTCAAGAAGAGGTGCTACTCTTACATACCAGGTCACTCCTGGCCGGTGGGATTAGGGATTTCCATCAATGGGCACCATCATTGTCAAATTACTACTTAATGTTTTTAAATAAATTCCATTAGAGAAGCCCCAACATTTTAGAAAAGGGAAAATGTCAGGACCTGCTTCAAAAGGAGAAAAGAATGACCCTTAAAATGATAGATAAGTCGGCTTAATGTCACAAACCCTGAGTGATACTGGAAAAGATCATCAAGTGACTGATTTATAATCACTCAGAAAATTAAGAGCTAACATATGCAATCAAATAGCTTTGGGAGCTACAAATCATACCTCATCAATTTAACAGAAGGGTGCGTTATCTAAACAAGGGTAGCAGGGATGAAAGAGCCAGAAATCATTCTCTCTTGGGCTCACAGCAACTTCAGATTCTCATCCTCAAGGGGTTTTCAGAGGAGCTAGGAGAGCATGGTCTGGAGCACAGAGCCGAGCCCTCAGGGGGTCTGTTGTCCTTAACTCGAGATAACTTACTTGGGTTATTGTTTCCAGAAAAAGGCCTGGAGACTCTTTTAATCCTTTACTGATGTAGCTGAACATAAGAATATGAGGAATAATAAATATATTCATATATTTTTATAATCTTCCTCTTTCCCCACTTCAATAACACTGCAAAGTAGTTATTTTCTTCACTTGCAAATGAAAAAACATTAATCTGCGGGGGACAAATGTGAACTGTCCAAGGCCATAGAGCTGGTAAGTGGCAGAACTATGGCTCACACTCAAGCCCGTGTCTCCAGAATCTGGGCCAATAAGAATTGTCAAAACCACAATTTATAACAAGTAATTTCATAAGCCCTTTCCCTGGAAAATTGAATAAAAATAATCCACTTATTTTTCTCATACCTCAAGCTACAGAAATTTGGTTACGATGACAGTCAAGTACAATCTTCAAGGAGGGAGACATTTAATGAAAAACTGTGCAGTCTAGGAAAGGAAGGATATTATCAGGCACTCAGCCCTAACCTCCTCATAATTGTGGGAGTAGGGAAGGGTGGGATGTAAGGAAGCTTTTATCAGTTTTGTGGCTAAATGCATGTCAACTGTAGTATCATTTCCTGGTCCCTCACTGACTTTCCAAATGGTCACCTCAACTCCCACAACAGGACACACACACAGAATCTGAAATCTGAGACAATTACCCCCATTTGCCATACCCTACAGATGGCCCTGGTACAGTAGTATCAGTTAATTTAAACAAAAACAAGCATAAAATGTAAAACAGAGTAAGCTCCTGAAATAGTAACCCGAGGAGGTGTTTTACAGATCTGCCTTCCATTTTACAGGTGGAGAGTCTAAGATCTGAAGAGGTTACATCACTTCTTGCCCAAGATCGCACAGTAGTTTGACTTTAGTGAGGATGGGACAAGAACCTAGTGGTCTGGATCTGATATCTCAGTGCTTTACTGCCATAGCTAAGTGACAGAAAGTGAATGAGTGAATGAATGAACAAACACATAGTGCAAAATCTGTCTCTCACACACACGACACAAATAAAAATGAATAGTTACTAGTAATTAAGTTACTAAAAATGAACAGTTGCTAGTAAATCCAGCAGACATTAACCAACTACAGCAGATATTTTTGAATATGTTAGCAATACAGTGCTTTCAAAGAAAAATAATGGTAACAGAGTCCAAGGGGTCGCAGAGTGTAACAAAACCAGCATGATGACCAAGGGGCCAGATATAATCTTTCCTTTGTACAACAAAACCCTTCTTAGAAGATGGTACTGTTCCCAAACTTTAAAAAACAGGTGATTGAACTGGAAAGAATTCAGAATAGAAGAACAAAAATGATTAACCTTTTCCTGTATAATCTACTTTGCTTATTAAATGAAACAAGGCCAGAAAAAAGGTGGCTTAAGTACCTGATGTAATTTGATGCCAAAAGTTAATTGAATGAGAGGGACAATATCTGAGATTCTGAAAACACATTCAAGTTGTTCCTAACAAAAAAAAAAGAGTCTAATTTATTTAATATTTTTTAAATTTAATCTTTATTGTATTGTTTTCCCTTTTCCATTGCCATTTAGTCTCCTTATATCACCCTGCCCCCCAGCAATCTAAACCACACTGTTGGCCATGTCCATGAGTCCTTTTTCCTTTTTGCTCAATCCCTCCACCCCCTACCCGTACCCTTCCCACTAGCTGTCATCCTGCTCTCCATCTATGAGTCTGTCTCCATTGTCCTGTTTAGTTCAGTTTGTTCATTAAATTCCACATATGAGTGAAATCATATGGTATTTGTCTTTCTCTGACTGGCTTATTTTACTTAGTATAATATTCTCCAGGTCCATCCATACTGTTGCAAAGGGTAAAATTTTCTTCTTTTTTATACCCAAGTAGAATTCCATTGTATAAATGCCCCATAGTTGTTTTATCCACTCATCTAAAATATGTGTCTTGACCACCCAGACAACAATGCCCTGTAAAGGCTTATGAAGAGTCCTGGAATCATCTTCTACCTGGAAGTACTCGTACCTGCTTAAAAGAGACACAAGCAGTCTGTGCTGGGTGAGGAGAGGGGCAGAGGGGTGCTGGCCATCAGTGGCCTAGGCATCTGAGGACATAAAGCCAGAGGAGCTGCCTGACTGGAAGACAGTGACTGATGGGGAAACTGACTCCTGGGAAGGCCTCTGGGTAGTCAACACTGATGATGCCTGGTGAAAGCTTTGAGGAGCTGGGCCAAATAGCTTGGGTCTTGAGAAAGGAGAAATGGTAGGGGTGGCAGGGGAGGAAAAAAACCATGTTTAACCTGCAGACTACAATGTCTGGAGCTGGATTGAGGAGGAAGATGCTTTGTATCCCCTATCACCCCTCTATTCTTCCTCCTCAACAGAAATACCATGGGCTTTACGGACTCTGCAGGTAACATCCAAAGAACACACAGAGCAAGTACAAATTGGGTCTCACTAAAAATGTACAAGAAGGAAAGGAACCAACATTTCTGTGTTCATGTGACAGACCCTCAGCTTAATGCTTCTGTACTTCACTTCTGAGTGTTCTCTCATTCAATTCACCCTGCCATCTGGGCAATATAACCTGTATCTTTACTTTTTTATATGTGAAGCTCTAGGAGTATGTCTCTTGACCAAAGTCAAAAAGCTAGGAAATGACAGAGCTGAAATTTGAACCCATATCTGGATGACTCTAGATTTTTTATCTTTGAGATAATAAACCAGGTATATTTTTAAGGCCCTGAATCCTAGGCTAATATTTATTAGTGAAGTATACATATCTGTGTGGCTTTGTTTTTCTTTTTTTCATTTGAGGCCCAAGTAAAAACAAATAGCAAAGGAAGACTATCTTGGAAAATGAGATAGATATAAGGCTTTTTGATACAGATGGAACTTTTTGAAAGTACTCAAAATTTTAAAGTTAGCTCTCTTGGGTGTTATTTTTAATATGCATGTCACAGTTGATAAGGTGTCAGCAGGAGGAATCATATAATACTTATGGCAGACATCTGAAGAAGATAATTGCCCCAGCTGACATGTGTGACTGCTCTTTCATTATCATGTCAAGAGGACAGTTCTGCTTATAAATTGTTTGCAGTGAAAATAAAATAGGAAGCACTAGCTTAAAGTTTATTACAGCCTTTTAGAGTAACATAATTATGATTATAAAGTGTTCTCCCTTAGTGTGAACATTTTTATTCATTCTTCAGAGGGTTTTTTAAGATCAGAAAAGAAAATGTTATTTTGGTAGAAGATGTTAAGCATAAAGTTCCATTCATGTAAACTCTACTTGAATGTTCAATCATATTCTCTGGAGGAAATAAATATACAGGGCCTTGCTGTACACTCTTATTCAGATTAAGAACACTTTAGAATGTTGCTTCACTGTGGTTTCCTGGGATATCAAGGCCTCAAACTAATCATCAGGACCACCATCAATCTGCAGGAGAATTTAAAGTGAAAAAGGAGTGAGATTTACTAAAGTCAGGACCAAGACTTCTCTAACTTCCCAGCAAAACAAGCCAAGCCAGAAAGTGACTTTTACACCTGCTAAAATGAAAGATCCCTGGAATGGGTAACCCCAAAAATCAATCATTGGCTTCTTACCGTGAACCAATTTCAGACCATATTCACAGTGTTGGGTATTAGAAGAGACTTACAGACCACCTTATCCAAGGCTTCATTTTATAGATGAAGTAACTGAGATGGCCAAGATTACATGCCTCGCCTGGGGTGACAGAAGGTGATAGAACCAGGAAGCAGTACTCCTAACTCCAGTTCTAATCACCTTTCATTTAAAGAGCATGAATCACTGGATACCTGAGAGAGAAAAAAGGGAAATCAGGAATCAGGCAAAATGTGTCTTTGGTACCCCTCGACTTTTCATTCTGTCCCTCTGATGAGTGAAATGACAAGATGGAGCATTATGTGGGAGATTTCTATGGAACAAGCATTCCATGTACGAGTGGTGCCTATTATACTGCCTGCATCCTATTGGTCAGAACACAGTCACATGGCCTCAAGCAACTACCATAGAAAAATCATTTAGCTATGTGCCCAGGAGGTGAAGGAAATTGATTTGGGTAGATATACAACAGTCTCCTTGAAATATTCTAGTTCCATGGCTTCCATGACATTTTTATTTTCTTCTTCTTCGATTCAGAAACCATGGATTGAAGAAAAACCCAGGTACTCTTGAGAAGAACCATATAATCCACCACTAGTTAATACAATGAAATCTTCTCAAGTTCTAACCCCAAAATATCTGAAGCCACTTGCCAGGGTAACTGTACACCCAGAAAAGGAATGTTTAGACTATTCAAATTTTTGAGGATTGTGAGATACAGGATCTGAGCTGCCACTAATAATAAGATACCCAAAGTGCAATAATTCTCTGGTTAAAATGAATGTCTATGGAGGCCAGGCAATAGATGGAATATTGTACCAAGACCATTTAGAGATGATGCAATAGGATGGCAAACCTCTCCTGTGGTTATTCCTTAGTTACCAAGTACATAATTTAGATCAATACACTTAGCTACTGAAAAATCCTCCCATTTGAATTTATGGAATATGAGCCATTATGGTAGCAAATACGAAGTCGAGCCACTGAAACTTCCTCAGCCTTGGCTGAATAGTAAGTCACAAACAATATTGTATCTCAAAAGAAATTTCAGAGATTAGCAGCACCCTCCAATGTTTAAAGAAAATAAGCGTGGTGCTCTCCATCGTATCTTTTTAGTGTTTTGTCACCTGAGAAGACCAGATGAAATGTGGCAGTCATCGGTAGGCTACCATAAGCTTAAACAGATGGGACCCTCAAGTACAGATGCTATTTCCAGATGTGGCACTTCCATTAGAGCAAAACAAAATGGCCTCAGGCACTATCTCTGCAGCTACTGACCCAGTGAATGTATTCTTCTCCATCTCCATCAATAGAGAGAATAAAAAGATCAAAAGCGAGGCAAGGACAGAATTATAATTCAACCATTTTGCCCACAGACCAAGGCAACTTTCTTATTGTCTATCAAAGTATAATCCACAGGGACCCTGATCATCTTGACATTACACAGAACATATTACCATTCCTCTCTATAGATAGCATCACGCTAATTGCATATACTGTGGATGCCCTGGAAAGATGCTTTATGCTGGAAGATACAAGAAAAACCCTTTGAGGACACAGGAGCCTGCCACCTCAGTGACATTTTGAGGAATGCAGTGGTCTGGGACATGTCATTATATCCCTTTCAAGGTAAAAGATACATTGTTTCAACACAACTCCTACACTAAGCTTTGATTATCTCATTGGATTTTGAAGTTAGTATACATCAGACTTTAAAATATTGACAGTATACATCACATCTGACCCATGTATTAGGTAATGGGAGACTGTCAATTTTTAGTGGATCACAGGCTATATTACAAGTTTCCTTACCACTCAGGCTGTATGACCTAGAGGAGCAAATGTTGCTACAGGGTAGCAGGATATTACAGATATGTAAAATCATTGGCAAACTCAAATAGAGAGGTATAGTATAGATCTCTAATAGTCAGGAGTGTGGCCAAGCCTTCTGCAGCAGAGAACTTCTCATCACTTAAAAAGTAGCTTCTGGTGTGCAAACTGGGCCTTAGTAGAGATAGCATAATTAAATTATGTGCATAATTAAATTATTTGAAGGCATAATTAGATTATTTGAAGGTATAATTGCATTATTTGAGGGCATAATTAAATTATTTAAATGGAGCCTAGACTTCATGTCCTCAACCTCTATTATACTAATGCCTCACTTTCAGCTCATGACAAATTCCTTGCCTATGACAAACTAAGGGAAAAAAATCACACTTGGTTCACAGATGACTTAGGGTAATATGCTAGTGCTTAAAATTGGCCTACTGACATAATACAGACCCCCTCAAGAGTGGCCCTAAAGGAGAGAGAAAAAAAGCAAAGCATCCTAATGGGTAGATTTGTAATCAGTATACTTAATAGCATGATTTGTCTGGAGAAGTGGCTAGAAGGAGGAATAACCATGGTCTTCTGGGTAGTAGCAAATGGCTTGGCCAGTTAAGGACCTGGAAGTAACAATAGTAGAAGACTGTAGATAAGGAATTCTGAGGAATTCTGAGATATATGGTGGCCTTAAGGCAGTGGACACTGTTTCTCTTGTTGATCCTCATCAGTGAGAATTCATCCCAGAGGAGACCCTCAACCTCCAGGGAGAATAAATTACCACATGCATATTAGCCAGCTTCTCTCCTTGGCCATTTCATGTTTGCACAATGGGCCCATAAATCAAATAGTCATGGTGATAGGAATACAGACAATGGAAGGGCTTACTAGTAGGCTTGCCTATTCACTGCCAGTACTAGCCTTTATTGTGGAGCCATTCCTCCAGGAGAATAACCAACCACTTGGTGGAAGACTGACTATATGAGAACCCTTACCTTTGCATTACTTCCCTTCCAGAGAGGGTGATCTCAAATCACTGCCCAATAAACCTCCTACACACTCATCTCTGTTTCAGAGTCAGCTTCTTGGGGAACCCAACATGTGACACTCGGACAAGACACCAGCCTGGGAATAACACCTTGGGGAGTTGTATACAACTTTATGTTTTCTATCTGTTAGGGATACATGAGGATATACAGGGATATACATGATAATATGCACATATATTGATGGTGGTCTGTCTCTAATAGCTAGAGTTTGAGAATCAAGGGGTTAAAAGAACAGCACATCTAATTATCCATCCCTAAGAACCCACTGGGGAATTTTGTTTTGCATTCCCATAATCTTAGTCACTAATGGATTAGAAATCCTAGTTGAGGGGAGAGGGCAGAAAGCACTTCTGTGAAGGTACACAGTTAGGATTCTACTGATCTTGAAGGGTCGACTACCACCTGATCAGTTTGCTCTTCATGTTAGGAGACCAGCAGACACAGAAGGAGTTCCTGAGATGGTAAGGGAATTACATGAAGAGCCAAGGTTGCTCCACCCCATGGGAATAGAGAGAGTATGTCTGGAATCCAGGGGATGCTGTGGAATAGATCCTGATGTTTTCATACCTGATCCCATCAGTATAAAGGGGAAATTGTAACAACCACAGCCAAATGAGGGCAAGGAAACTGATGTGTTAGATCTCTATGGGACAAAGGGCTACATCGTCCCATAGGCCAGCCTACCCCAGCCAGCAGAAGGGCTGACTGAGGCTGAGGGAAATTAGTGATATAAAAGGTAGATTTAAATACCAACTAAGTCTTCAGGAAAGTTGCTGTAATGAGAACAGTACCTGTTTCACTAACTCTCTTGCCTTGGGTCACTCAGAGATTACAGCTAATCAGCGCAATGAAAGGGACTTTGTGACTGATAAAACCCATCATTTCTCTCTCAGGAAAGAATGGAATGAATAGTGTTCTCACCAAAAAAAAAAGTCAATGAAAGAAAAGAAAAATTGCTCCTTTTATCCCTTTAGTAAGACAGGAGCTGGATGTCACAGAGGGCACAATCTGTGTGATACTGGTGGGGACAATGTCAGGCACTGCGGGTGCATCACACCAGTTCTTGAACCTTCGCCCATCTCTTCCCGAGCTCTGCATGATTTCTCATTCAGTTTCCACAGTTGCCTCACCTTCTACCTGTGCCTCCCCTTTTTCTTTCTTTTCTCACCGGTGCTGCCCCATTAAAGCTGCCGCAGAACCCCACCTAATTGGTGCCCACAAACACAAACACAATCAGAAAACTCAGGGAAGTTAACACCCTTGACAAAGGGAAACAAGGGCTAGGAGATCAATTTTTTCCTATCTCTCCTTTCCCATGCAAGGACAGTTCTGAGACGTGATTTATATAACTTCTCAGAGATGGGATCCCGTGGTTTGAGCAATTAATTACACTGATGGCCAGCTGGATAGCATCTTCATGTGGACTCTCTCCCTGCTAGTACTTGCATTACTCGCCTGTCCCTCCTGCTACCTGAGATTACACTTCATAAAAATAAGAGCATAGAAGCCTTCTGCCTAAGTTTCTGTTTTCTTGGGAACTAAAAAAGGCTAAGACAGTTATTATTGCTGTTGTTATTACTACCTCATAGATTTTTTAAGAAGAGTATCATTATCGACTCATTTAAAATGCTTAGAAGCAATGCCTAAGCAGACACTATCATCGCCAACATTACCATCACCATTGTTATTACCTTCCCAGCCACATTTCCTGACCCAGCCTCTGCCCTGCTCAAACTTACATTCTATATAAATTGAACTTGTGTATAAAAATCAGAGGATATGTTCTAAGGTGTTCCTGCATGGAGGGTGCAGGAAGACAGAGAGAATACTAGGAGTGGCAGCTGGGACCATGCTGAGGTGGTCCCCAAAATCTTCAGGCCATTCCAAACCTTGCTAATATCCCCCCCTTCGGGACTCATACATCACTAACTCTGTCCAAACCAAGCAAGGTTACTTTTGATTTTATGGTGTTCTACCATATTTAATTTATTTATACACATGTGTATACACACACCCATGTGCACACACCCCAATACTGCCTTTCTATAAAAACTAAAGGACCTAGTTGAATACCCCTCCTAGGGTCCCAATTCAGGCTGAGTAGATTTGGGTATTTGATGAGAGTTTGCTGCCTGACTGCTGAGCAGGCTGAAGTAGATTCTTCTCATTGTTCCCTCATGGTGCCTTTTCTTAACACTCAGTTGTTCATCTCACCTGTCTAGATGCACAGCAAAGCATGACGTACTTGTCTTTAGTGTTTCTTTCCCACAGTTTCATGGCTGCTGCTTCCCTCACGACGCTTTTCTTAGGCAGAGAAATCTAGCTTTCTGTGGAAAGAGTAAAAAAAAGCCCCCACATCTCCTAAGTCTTCATGGAATATTCTGTTCCACCCTACAGCCTGGCCACCCTAGTGAGCCTGGGCACCCCTCCTTCACCATAGAACTGTGCCTTGCCCGCCTTGGAAGAATTTGTGTGGTTGTGTGGGATCAGGGGAGAGATGCAGTCAAAGTTGAGAAAAATAGCAAATATCCCCCTTGCCTGCCCCCAGATTTTCTGTGGTCCACACCTAGCTCTTAGGCCGAGTATAGGGAATTTACAAGTAAATGATGTGGGATAGATAGGAGGGAAGTTCTTCTAAATTACCTTCACGTTTTCCTGTAATCATTTTTCTTTGTCTATTTCAGCAGTGTTCATGTCACAAACTGTCTGCCTCCAGGACTGGCTCTTGCTCTTGCTATTTTAATTTTCTCTCACCATTTTTGAAATTAAAGGGGCTCTATTTTTATTCCAGACTTGCCTCCCTCCCCCTCCCTCTCACCAGATTGCTTGGAATATTATCTGTCAAGAGGGAACAAAACCTGCTTTCTCTACCCCCAGTATTGCTAAGCTTTTCATCTCTGTCAACCAGAGGGGACAGCAGCTGTTAGTGGGGCTTCCTTTGCATATATCAAACTCTAGGCGAGATGAGACCCACAGGGCTCAGCATGTGCTGCAGAGTTCTTTGCCAACTTTGTTACCTTTGCAGCTCACTCCTTATACTTAGATGGATTTCTCACTTAAGGAGGGTCTTTTCCTTGAGGACCTACAAAAAATAATCACCCTCATGGATTTCTTTGAACATCAGATGTTTTAATCCTTGAGGAAAAATATTTAAAGACCTTCAGCTCTACTGCTCTAAAAAAATGGTAATTTTCATAAATATTGTTTTGATATTTTGAAAATAGATACAACCAAAGTTGTACCCATAAGGATTAAAGGCACAATGAACAAAACACCCCATGCATAACTGAAGAAAGTTCTGACTTTTAGTTCAAACCTAACAAGCCTACATTTTTATACGTAAGGATAATCAGTATATTGTCGGTTGGGAATAAATGGTAGTAAATGGGTCAATTGGAACTCTAAATATACCAGAGCCCATAAACTTTTTTAGAAGAAAAAAAAAAGAATATCACAAAGAAATATGCCTTTACCAAGATACTCTCTACCCAAATCAAACACCTCTTTATCCGCAGCTCTCACTTGCCCTCCAGTCTCCTGCAGCACTGTTCTGGTTAGGTTTATCTGGTTATAAAGAAGAAACTCAGTCAAATCACTTCAAGGAACACTGGGCTCATTGAAAGGATGCACAGGCACAGGAGTCCCAGGACAAGCAAAACCCAGACTTCAGTGCTGGCGATTATGGGTCCAAGATAATTCCAGAGGGAAGAGTGTTACGGATCATCTTTATGGCATATAAAGTGATCTGCCATCAACATCACTGAGCAACTTTCCGCGGATCCGTGTCTTTACACCAAATGGCCCTCTCACTCTGCTCTCCACCTATCTCTCCCCAATGTTAACACTTTTACTGACTTAGACTTTGTTCCCGCATATGCTTCCATCTCCCAAAGGGGAGAAGAAAGGAAAGAACATGAGTCTTTGCTCTCAGCTGGCAATGTTCAGTCTCTCCCTATTTCCTGGTGCAAACTCCAGAGTCTGATCCAGTTGCATTGATTTGTCGCTGTTTTATTATTTGCACTAGGCCATATTATAGGTAGCCGCCTAGCCTATAGACTGGCTGCCTTGGTGTCATATGACCACCTTTGGTCTAATCAGTAGTCACAGCACACAAAGACCATTATACCCTGAACCGACCATGAACCTAGGTGGGAATCAGGGCGTGGCAGCCACAATGAGTGACTTGGGCACATCAAGCCTTTATGTTCCTTCTGACAGGACTTAGCACTTAACTATGCATAATGTTAGGCTGCTTGCTAATTTTCTTATGTGTTCAAATCTCTTATTCTGAGCTATTACATAAGTTACTTGGAGGCAAAGAGCATTTTTTTAGAATCCTGTGTTCTCCATAACACCTGACACAGGAAGGGACTTGCACTGTAAGCACTCAATATATATTAATTTACTGACTGCCTCAAGAACCTGCTTAAAACAACAAACAAACAAAAATAGCTTGTTCTTGAGACGATGTACACCAAACCCAATCTCCATATGCCTTTGTGTTCTCTAATTCTGTATTACAGTTTTACTACTTACTGTATCTACTTAGATACTAACATGTCCCACCAAGACTAGTAGTTGTATGTGGTTATCCATTTCCCAAAAAACCGCACGTTAAGGCACTAGAAGATTCTGAAAAAAACTCACAGGTTAACTTTTTACTGCTTGAGGAAAGAAGATTCAATATAGGTTGAAACAGGAGTCCTTATGTAACCCTGGCTCAGACAAACTACTTTAATATTTTTAGGCATTCTGGTTCTTTGTAGTTCTGCTGACACTTAGCCTTCCCCTGTGTCCCAATTACCTAAGTCTCCTCAAGGTCTAAAGCAGCCCCAGAAGTGATGTGTCCATAAAGAAGCAGAGCTCTTTCCCCTCTTTGTGTTTCAGGAGGCACTAGATGCAGAAAGAGGATGTTGACCTGCTCCACCTCAGAACCACTACACTCGTGAAATTCTACAGTTGGAAAACCCCTGCTGGTTCACTATATTTTAAAACTGAGGCAAGATAGTGTAGCAGTTCAGAGCATGGGTTTGGGAGTTATTCAAGACTGGATTCAAGCCCAGCCCCACTACTTACTCGTGGTTGTGGGCAATTAATGAGACTTCTTTAATCCAGGGAATTTTCTTCTAGAAAATGAGAATTGAAAAAATAGTCATAGAAATTATTAATCAGGTGCCTGGATCATAGGAAGTAGTCAGTAAATGTTAAGTTGATTTTAATTATATAATCTACTTTCCTTAATTTACAATGAGTAACTTAAGACCAGAGAGGTAAAGTGAACTAAGGTTGTACTTCTGCATACAAACAGAGGAAGATCTTGCCACTAACAATTGAATGCAATAATTGAGTGGTCTTTTTTAAAAAAAATAAAAAATAGATAAAAGTTCTTTCTCTGATCCATGTTATAGGCAAATGAATGGATGTTCCAGGCAAGATAAGTAAACTACATGTACTCAATGCTTTCTCCCTCCCAGACAGTGGCCAGATACAAAGTAGCAAATAGAAAATGTGAATAAACCATAGTCCTGCCTTTTAAGTACCTACAAGTGATTTGAAGAAACAAAAGATAATCCTTACTAACTAGTAAAATATTTTATTTTTTTAATATATTTTTTATTTTATTGATTATGCCATTACATTTATTCTATTCCCCCCTTCATTCCCCTCTACCCTGCATACCCCTCCCCCACCATACCTCCCTTTAGTTCATGAACACGTCTCAAGTTCTTTAGATTCTATATTTCCCCTATTATTCTTACCCTCCACCCTATTTTCTATCTACTGTCTATGCTACTTATTTTCTATACCTTCTCCCCCCCTTCTCCTCCTCCCACTCTCCTGTTGCTAATCCTCCATGTGATCTTCATTTCTATGGTTCACTCCTGATCTAGTTGTCCTCTTAATTTGCTTTTATTTTAGGTGTGGTTGTTAATAAGTGTGAGTTTGCTGTCCTTTCACTGTTCATCTTTTTTATCTTCTTTTTCTTAGGCAAGTTCCTTTAATATTTCATATAATAAGGGCTTGGTGATGATGAACTCCTTGAATTTGATCATATCTGAGAAGCACTTTATCTGTCCTTCCATTCTAAATGAAAGCTTTGCTGGATAGAGCAATCTTGGTTGTAGGTCTTTGGTTTTCATGACTTGGAATACTTCTTTCCAGCCCCTTCTTGCCTGGAAGGTCTCTTTTGAGAAATCCGCTGACAGTCTGATGGGACCTCCTTTGTAGGTGACTGTCCCCTTATCTCTTGCTGCTTCCAGAATTCTCTCCTTCATTTTAATATTGGCTAATATACTGATGATGTGCCTTGGTTTGTTCCTTCTTGGGTCCAACTTCTTTGGGACTCTCTGAGCTTCCTGGATTTCCTGGAAATCTATGTCCTTTGCCAGATTGGGGAAATTCTCTTTTATTATTTGTTCAAATAAAGTTTCCACTCGTGACTGTTCCTCTTCCCCTTCTGGTACTCCTATAATTCGGATGTTGGGGTGTTTAAAGATGTCCTGGAGGTTCCTAAGCCTCTCCTCATTTTTTTGAATTCTTGTTTCTTCATATTTTTCTGTTTGGTCATCTTTTCCTTCCTTCTGGTCTGCTCCCTTGATTGGAGTCCCAGTTTCCTTTCCATTACTATTGGTTTCCTGTGCATTTCCATTCATTTCAATTAGTTTAGCCTTCATATGTTCCTCTAATTTGTGACTAAAATCAACCAGTTCTGTGAGCATCCTGATCAGCAGTGTTTTGAACTGTGCATCTGAACATTTGGCTATTTCTTCATTGCTTAGATTTATTGGCTCTGGGGCTCTGAGTTGTTCTTGAGCCATGTTTTGATCTGTTTATGCCTGTTACGAATGAGGAGAGGTGCCTTAGATGTTCACCAGGGTAGTGCTACCCAGGTCGATGGTTTATGATGCTGTATGTGGGGGCGGGGTCAGAGAGGAAGCAATGGCGGTCCTCTCTGGTCCCCTAGTCTGCCTCACCACTCGCCCCCGCCTGTTTATCTGAGCGCAAATGTGCAAGCTCACCACCCTGCGCCAGGGCCCGCTCACTCTGTCTCAATGCTCTTCACTGGTTTATCTGCGCACAAATGTGCGACCGCAGACAGCCAGCCTCACCATGCCTTCCCTGGGTCCACCCGTAGCTACCCTGCACCTAGGATCCGCGCCCTTGGCTGCCTGCACACCGCTCGGGTCAGAGATCTTTTTTTCTGACCCACTCTGCTGCTGGCTTCGCCCCTCTCACCGGTTTAGCTGAGTGGTTTGTTATTTTCAGACTCTGTATTGTTCGATTTTCTATGGTTTGGTTGCATTTATTGTTGTTAAAAACTTTGTTGTTTTTAGATTTGGTTGTGTGAGGAAGCAAAGTGTTTCCACCTACGCCTCCATCTTGGCGGAAGTCCCTAGTAAAACATTTTCTAAGCAAATGCCAGGTAGGTGGAACAGGTCAAGCATTTCTAAGAATAAGGAGGTGAAATATATCACTTACCTGGAGCAGTCAGAGGAAGCTTTTTGATAGGATGGGGCCTTAAGAAGGGGTGATATACAAAGGACATACTATAGAATTGCACACTTAAAACCTATAAAATTTTATTAGCCAATGTTACCCCAATAAATTTAATTTTGAAAATAATAAAATACATGTTAAGGGGGGAGAGGAGGTGATGGAGTTTTTCTTGCCCAGTGGCAGGGGGAAGGAAGGGAAAAATGTAAATGGGATTGCACTTAGTTACTAGAGAAGCCATCACCAAAGTCTCTCTTTTCTACCTAATTTAGGGATTTCACAGGAATGTAGCTTTATAGCAGTAAAATCTCACTTACACAAGAGATTTTGGGAAATAAAATTTTATTTCATTCAAAGATCATTCTTTAAGTCCTTTTCCATTTTGTTTTTTTGGTACATTAAACATTCTCCTAAGTGAGTGCAAAATGTGACTAATTCAGGGACAAAAGTTATACATGTAAATGTAGCACTCTAGTAATACCAGGGCAATGTTGTCCTTCATGATCATTAAATAAACATTTCCTTTTACCTATTAATTTGCTTAATAAACCTCCCTCTTTTAAATAAATAAAAGCACATTTCCATTTGTCTTCTGCCATCGGTTCCTGACTCCATGTGTTCTTTGGGGAAGCCAGCCCAGACAGAAGGGGCCCAACAGTGTGTGTGTGTGTGTGTGCACTGCCTCCCGGAGGCCCACACCACATCCTCAGTGTTGCCTCGGACCTATGTTGCAGCTGCACCTTCAGCAGACTGTTCCAACACTCCACTAGGCCACTGCCTCCAGGTGGTGCAATAAGTTAAACACCATCAGTATATAAGGTGAGAGATGCTGGTGAGGACCACAGGGCTCCGAGGTACACAGCCATTGTATGTGCCCCCTGCCCCAATGGGATACAGCTGAGTACACCTGACTTTATGACTCACGGATTTCAACAAGACCTGACAACTGATGGGAAGTTCTGAACTTATGGTTACTAAGTGCCCACGTGATCAGGTCTTTATTTTGTCTCTTCAAGGCACTGTTAGCATATCAAGAGCTGTTTTTTCAAAAGGTATAAAGACCTTGCTCCAAAAACTCAGGGGTCTGCATTACTATTCTCACCATGATAAGGTTTGTCAGATCAAACAGCCCAAGCAACAGAGCTGCTTGTGCGGCAGCCTGGACCTGTTGCGATACCTTTCTTGTTTTGGAGCCTGTTCAAAGATGGCAGTCTCTCATGTCGCCAAATACATGGGCCCAAAGACCATTCCTAAATTTGGAATACAATACCTTTAAAAACCCATTGCTATCAACAAGTTAAGTTCTGTGGTAGCTTCTCTACTATTAGGCTTGGTCCGCAAAGGAGAGCAAACACTGGATTCTTAATGATGCCGGTGCACCTTTTACAAGTGCCTTTCTGGTGGCCTTGGTAAGTGCTGTGTGTCCTCTGCCCCTTCCCATGGAACACAGTCCTCTGGTGGATCTTCTAACCTCACCTAATATTGCTACTCCCAACATTCCTACTTCCCTGAGACTTCTTCCCCCAGTATCTGCAGTGGCAATTCTGACATTTCCCTTTCACTTAGCTTGGGCCATCCTTTTTTTTTCTTGCTTTTAGAAGTCACCCCAGCAGTGAATATGCCAGGGTAGTAAATAATTTATCCTAAGAAAGTATCTAGAAGCCCATAAATCTTCCTTACCCAATCTTATATTCTGACCCCTTAAGAATGCTCAAAATCCAATACCAGGGGGACTCTCCTAGCTCATGTAAGTACATGCTGACTAGGTTTTATAACTCCTCTAGGTATACCATTTCTCTCTTATCAGGCCCAGGATATTCTCGAATGGGACATGCTATTATTTAATCCTAGCTATAGGCCTAGAGGCTGAGAGAACTGGAGTCGTACCTTGAATGGGAAATCTGTTACCATGCAGGAGAATGGCCTACAGTGGCTTCTCACATGAAAGGGGTGTGCATGAGCTCTTAGTAGGGAAAGGGGCCATCTCTGCAAGCTCTGAGAATTCAGAAGAGTTTAGAGAGCCAACTACTGGATGACAGGCATCATGCTGTTCTCATCCCACATGTCGGTATGGGGACAGTTTTCTCAATCAGGGATATAACTATCCCATTAGAAACCTGCCTCAGCAGCATAATCAATTATCTTTGAAGCTCATGACTATTAATTCTGAGTTTGGTCTTTGTCTTCTCTTCCAATGCTAGAGATAAAGGCCTTTTAAAAAATACCAAAAAGGACTTCTCACCACCTTAGTTAGCAAATTTTAACTGCCTTCAGCCCTTTATTATCTTTCTAACAAGTATCGGTGCCACTTAACAAGTGGACAATGCCATTTTTCTTGTATGAATTTGTCCCCTGTTCTTTTCAAATACCTAAACCATTACACTGAAATATTCTTTCAATTCACCAAAGAAAGTACTGCAATTGGGCCTACATTTGATGCCAGAGACTATCTGTGCCTCCACACACCACCTGGGGCAGGGGTCTTCTTGCCAACCCAGCAGTGAGTGATCCAGACCCAAAACTGCATCTTACCATCTGTTTTCTCCAAGCACTTTGCAAGCTACTGTGTCAGTTGGGTCCTTTGGGAAGCAGGTGCTGAGACAGTTAAGAATACAGATTGAAGTGTAACACTTGTGAAAAGAAAATAAAAAAGGAATATTGGGCAGGGGGAGCTGGCAGACCATAATGCATATTGAACATCTCTGCCCACCCAGTGAGAATCTTTGAAGCAATGATCATCTATTACGAGAGTCCCAGCTCAAAGGCTAAAGAGAGTGGACCTGAACAAGTACACATCGGGAGGCTGCCAGTGAACCCCACTCCTTCAACTGAGTAATGGATTCTTTCCTGAAGAAGGGTCTGAGCAATGAACCTCAGTATCTGCCACTATGATAGCTAAAATCATGAGGTGTTACCCTATATTGACATAATTAGGACCAAACTATCCCTAGTGGGCATTTGGACAAATGCTACATAGCTTAGTAAGGCCCTCAACCTTCTCTCATCCCCAAAAGCCTCTAACTTCCTCTGAAGTTTCCCCTTGTGTTTATCTAGATATTTTCTTGATATCTCTATGTCACAGGAGATTAGGAATAACCTCAGAGAGAAAGGCAAGTTTAAATAGTACCCTCACCTTCAAAACTCTCTTCTATTTACTAACTAGCTTTTTGTAAAGAAGTCAACCAAAAAATCAAGTTATATCTGAAAATTCCCCAATCAGACTCTAAATGTCATACAGCTCCCAAGTTGGCATCTTTCAAGTGAAACTACATTAGTCAGGTAGAAAATGCTGAAAATAAAAATAACAGCCCATTCTTGGACTTTATGATGTTCACAGGATTTCTGAACATGGGTTGGAAATCACTCAGTGCTCAGAACAGAGTAGAAAAGACATTCACACTATAAGTTGTAGGGGACCAGTTTGTCTTGGCCTGGCAAATGTGACTTAGCTCTGTATGGAAAACCTATAGATGCGAGGTGGTGGGCAGGAGCCAGATCTTCAAACCGAGTTTTCCCACGGGAATCAGGCCTAGAAAATACTTAGACTGTTATGGCTTGCTCTTGCTAAAACTCCCTCACCCTGGTCTAAAACAACAAATGTGTATTGTCTATCTTCAAGGTAACTTCCAAAGCCTGTGTGAGCTCTCCCAAGGACAGAGCTAATGAGCTCATTGCCATCCCCCTCTGCATGCTATTTTTATTTCCTTGAATGTACCTAGAATGTAGACAGTAATGTTCTATGTGATAGATAATAAATTTTTCTTTGATGTAAGACCCAAGGAAAACAATAAAAGCCTGTCTAGGCAAGGGTCGGGGCACTCCCCTCTTGAGGGAGTAGCCGAGGCACCACAGGCACTCTCCCCTTGAGAGAGTAGTCGTGCCTGTTCCCTTTTTCCACACAGGGTTGTTGTCACCTGTGCATTGATTCTCATCGTAAACCACAACAGGTGGACTCTGCTGGACAGGGTCTGCCACAATAAGTCCCTGCTTGAGAGCTATTGCTCAATGGAGTAGCTCTCCAAGAGCCGAAAACACTATCATTTTCCTTTTTGTTTATCTTTATTGTTTTGTTTCATTACCACTTAGTCCCCTTATACCCTCCTCTCCCCAGCAATCATCACACTATTGTCCATGTCCATGAGTCCTTTTTCCTTTTGCTCAGTCCCTCCACCTTCTAACCCCCAACCCTTAGCTGTCATCCTGCTCTCCATCTATGAGTCTGCCCCCATTTTCCTTGTTAGTTCTGTTTGTTCATTAGACTCCACATATGAGTGAAATCGTATGGTATTTGTCTTTCTCTGACTGGCTTATTTCACTTAGCATAATGTTCTCCAGGTCCACCCATACTGTTGCAAAGGGTAAAATTTTCTTCTTTTTTATACCCAAGTAGTATTCCATTGTGTAAATGTCCCATAGTTTCTTTATCCACTCATCTACTGATGGACACTTGGGCTGTTTCCATATCTTGGTGATTGTAAATAATGCTGCAATGAACATAGGGGTGCTTATGTTCTGTCAAATTAGAAAAAAAAACACTATCATTTTAAGAGTCATTCCATTTGTTGGCAATTTAGGGAAACTTTGGACATTCTCAAAAAGAGTGAATATCTAGCCCCTAAGAACTCAAGTATCTTATTCCCCCAGGAGAATTCCTAGGGATCTAAGAACATGTCCACCTGGATTAAAATAGTACTTAATTATCATTAAGTTAAATGCTAATGTTATCAAAGAATGATCTTGTTCAGGAGCTTGGAGAGGTTCTTCGCAGGAAGTGAATAAAGTTCTGATGACCCTTAGAAAAAAGAGGGGTAAAAGAATTGGAGGGAAAAAAGAACAGGGTTTTCAATGCTCTGTGGCCCCAGAGGCCAAGGAAGACATAGGGAAAATTGGGACTCAGCCAAATGAAATGCCATCTGAGCTCAGGGAGAAGAACCATGGGACACTGACCATAGACATTCACTAAGACCTCAGAATTCTGGGGTCACCGGCTGGGCTGATGGTTCAGGGGACCAGGAGAAAGTCACTTTTTCCTAAGGCAAAGTATAGGAATAGCCACTTCCCACATCCCCAAAGACCATGGAAAGTGAGCTCATGGGGATAGAAATAAGGTCAGCTATCAAGAAAAGCCAGTGACCTTGAGTTTGGGGCAGAAGAAGCAGGTGAGGCATAGCCATATAATTTGTGGGGCCTTGTGAAAAATTAATATGTGGGGCCCTTTGTTCAAAGATTATTAAAATTTTCAAGATACAACAAATGAGCATTAAGCCAAGTGCAGGCCCTTCTGAGCAAGGGGCCCCCTGCCACTATACAGGTTGCAAACTCATGAATCTACCACTGAAGAAACTGATTATATTAGTCACTTATTGCTGAATGAAAAAAAAAATTTACCCTACATTTAAAGAAAGGAGCACCAAAGATATCAGAGGCACATCTTAAAATTTCCATAGCTGCCCTCTGGTCAGAAATTATTCATATTCTCCCACATACAAAATGGACTCACCTCTCAGGACCCCTCGAAAGTCTCATCCCTTTATGTCTCCAACTCAATATCTAGGATACTGGTATCTAAATCAAGTCCAAGGAAGTATGACCAATAGCTGATTGTCTATTGCTGCAGCTACCCCACAATTCAGAGCATTAAAACAATAAACACTTCCTATCAAAGTTTCTGTGACCAAGAATTCAGGAACAGCTTGACTAGGTGGTCTGGCTCAGAAACTCTCATGAAGCTACAGGCATCTGCGGCCGAACAATCCACTTCCGAATGACTCCCTCAAGTGACTGTTGGCAGGAGGCTGCAATTAATTCCCAGCTGCATGGGTTCTTCCTTTGGGCTGCCTGAATGGGGAAAAAGGCTCTCCCCAACCCAAGTAGGTGATGCAAGCAAGAGAACAAAAAGAAGTGGATGCCTTTTATGAACTAATTTCAGACATTACACACTGTCACTTCCACCACTTTCTGTTTATTAGAAACAAGTCCGTAAGTCCAACCCTCACTTGAAGGGAGAGTAACTAAGCTCCACATCTGCAAGACGGAGAGATATCAAAGCATGTTGTCACCAATTTTAAAACTACCATACTGACCAATTCAGTACATACATGGAGCATTCTTTCACTAAAGAACACTTTCTTATAAGCATATTCTTAGTTGCACAAAAGGCAATGGTAGATAGAATATCCAAGAAAACACCAAAGATCGGTGAAAGACAGGTGAGGAGGAGCACAGTGGGTCAAGAAATCTGTGGGGAAATCCAGATGCCAAGGGAGAAAAACTCTTCAGATAGCACTCAGGCAAGGGTTAAAAAATGATAAGGTACAAAAATGATACAATTATCAGGCAACATTTTTCCAATGGAGATTATAATTCACAAAAAGCCTTTATAATATAGTAGAAAGAACACTCAATTTAACATCAGGGATCTTGAGTTATAGTTCTGAATTGGCAATATTCTACTTGTGTGATACTCAACAAAGCATTTTGCCATTTAGAGAGAGAGAGATTAATTGTATGAGATTATATCAGCCCTAATTTTTTCACAGGATGTTCTAAGGAGCAAATAATATGTCACAATAGCCAAAGTTGTGTATCTAAAATGAATCAGAGATCTGGAAATGCCTCTCTAGACATGCAGGAAAAAACCTACACTTCAGCGGTTGCAAGGGACTGAATGTTTGCATGCCCTAAATTCATGTGTTGAAACTCTAATTCAATGTAATGTTATCTGGAGGTGGGGCCTTTGGGAGGTAATTAGGTTCTGAGGCTGGAACCCTCATGAAGGGAATTAGAGCCCTTATAAGAAGAGGCCAGAGAGCTAACCAGCCCTCCGTCAAGTGAAGAATCGAGAAAACGGCAGTCTGCAACCTGGAAGAGGGCCCTGACCAGGACCTGACCATGCTGGCACCCAAATTTCACAGCCCCCAGAACTTCCAGCCCCCAGACTTCCAGCCCCCAGACCTGTCAGAAGTAAATTTCTGTTGTTTATAAGTCACTTGATCTGTGGTCATTTGTTTTAGCAGCCCAAACCAACTAAGACAAGGGTTAAGAACTTCCAAGCAATTAGGAAAAAAACACCTGTCAACTGACACCTCCAGCAGAGCAATGAATGGAGGAAAGCAAGACTCCCAGTCAATCCCACAGCTTCACGGCTATAAAGGGGCTTAATCTCCTCTGTCAGTGTCACCTTAAAAAGCCTGAGGGTAAAACCCAGAATATTGAATCTTGGAATCCTTGAATTTTATGTCCATATCTGGACCTGATGACTGTGACCAGGTAGACACAGTGCTGTGATCCAAGCAGTAGCCATCCTAGTGTGTGCGGGGCCCATGCGCCTGTGACACAGAGGGGCAGACTAACCCCCACATGCAGGTATATTAGAATGTGGGAATGGAGAAATAGGAATGTCTACAAGAAAGAACAGGCTGAAAAAAAAAGGGAAGGAACTCTGAGCAAATAAAATAATACTTATATGTTTCAAGGAGAGAAAGAAAGAAAAGAGAGAGGGGGAGAGAAAGGGAGGAAGGAAGGAAGGGAGAGAGGGAGGGAGGGAGGAAAGGGAGGAACTCGGGCAAAGTAAAAAGGTAAAGTCATTGAAGAGAACTGAAAATACAAGGTCAGTCTATCCCATGTCCTATTTTCATAAGCTAAAAAAGGTGCAAGGAAAGAGCGCTGTACCTTCTGAGTCTGACCACAGAAAACTACTGGCCTCCCCAGATGAGTTATGTCAAGTGAGAAGCATTTAGGGTAGGGAAGAATGACACCAAGCCCTGGAAAGGGGGAAATAGGCACTTATGGACTCTCGGGATGATTGTCTAGATAAGACTGAAGGTAGCTGGGAATAAAGATAGTAGAGACTTTGCTGGTGCTGCTGTGAGTCAGAACAAAATGTAACATTGATTTATGCCTTAATTATATTGCCTGGCTGTTGTTGCTTGGGAAACCAGTGACTACTGAATATTAATGCCAAAGAGCTAAGTAAATTAAGTATCAACTTTAGAAGTGACAGCAAACATCTATTGAAAGGAGGCAGAAAGCAACCAACATTTATAGAGCACCTGTCATTTCAAGCTCTGGACTAGGAAATTTACATTAGGTTTCATTTAATCTTTGTAAACCCTTTACGTGGTTATAGAATACAAGCTCATTGAGGGCTGAGTTTTTGTATGTTTGATTATTGCTGTATCCCTAGAACCTAACACAATTCCTGCGACTTAGAAAGCACTCAAAAAGTATTTGCTATAAATAAATAAATAAATAAATAAATAAATAAATAAATAAAATTGCCTCAGTTTCTCAGATGGTAAAACTGAGATTCAAATAGAGTAATTAAATTGCTGAAAGTGAGATATGTAACAAAGATATTAAACCTAATCTGTCTGACATTATCAAATCCTACCTCCTTGCAAGTCATTTTCTACAAAATGTAGAACTTCCAAAAAATATCTGACTCTAGCTATTATTCACACTCTGAACACTTCCAGAAAGAATAGGAAGGTCCTAGTCTAGTAAGCATAAGAAAGCTGGAGTGGCTATATTAATATCAAAGAAGACCCCAGAGCGAGGGACAAACAAGGACATTACATAATTATAGGGGATTTGGATATTGACTATCAGCTTGTGCTGGTATCACATTATTTGCCTCCTGATGAAAGACCACACACCCACCTATCGTCTTGCCAAAGGAATTGATCATAAATATGACAAATACTTTGCATCAGCTGCCAACTTGCATTAAATTCAAAAGAACAGAGAAGCATGGTGAAGTGCACCATTAACCTGAAATCAACAAAATCCAGACTGTGAGTAGTGCTGGTCTAATGCCCCAGATTCTTTAGATAAATTATAAGGAAAATGAAGGGATGGAAGAATACTGTAAGTTAAAAGTGACATGAAAGCCACCAAAAAGGGCAAAGACGAAAACACAGTATTTAGTGATGCAAGAAGAAATTACTATAAAAGCCTGGTGAGGGCTTTTTTACTTTGAAGGGAAGGAGAGGATGGAAATTATAATGGGCACACAGAGGAACTTCTGTGCTGGGTGGCAAACTTCTGTTTCCTGGCCTGGGTGACAGTTACAAGAGTACTGGCCTCATAGTAACTCACTAAGCTATATATTTGCATTATGTGGCTCTTATTATCTTCTTTTAGCTTATAATAAAAAGATTAAGAAAAAAAGCAATGTTATCTCACAGCTCAGAACTAAAAGAAGTCATATAAAAGTTGAAAGATGGAGGCTTGACAAAAGATAGATCCTCAAGAAGGACTAAAATCCCTCAGGATCATGCAGAATAAATTCAAAGCAAAAAATATGAACAGGGAAAAGCAGACTCCCTATTTATGACAGAATGATTCATGTTAACAGGTTTCTACAAAAGCAGAAATGACTGTTAAGAAGTGGGCTCTTCAGTCCTTCTTAACCAGAACTCTTCTTGTCTTTTTGGTTCAAAGTCCAAGGTTGGCAACATTACTCAGAGACACTAGTTACTCACTAAGCATTCAGATTTCTGGATTAAAATTAATTGCATCCAGGTTACAACAGTGATGTGATGTGATCAAAGGAATGCTGTCAGCCAGCTAAGGAATCCTGCAGAGAGGTCTCCCTTGTTCAGAGTGACTTGCTTAGATTCCACATTATCAGGTTAAATTGGAAATTATCAAGGTCTTTTGATGACTACTTAGACGACCTACCACCAAACTCCCTATTAATATGCATACTATATATGCATAGAACCACACATAAAAATTACTTGTCAGAGTGCCAAAGCTTCACAGGCACTTTCCCTAACACACAATAGTCAAACATTTTTATCCTTCTAATTATTGTAGCCACAGTATTTGATTCAATGTGTGCTACATGGTGACAGGAATATATACACTGTGATTCTTCAAATATTGAACATTCAGTGCTTTTAGCCTTCATTTTCTCTATTTTACCTAAGCACCTCGGTGATTTTCATGGAGTTTGCTAACGCCAGCATTTCTAGCTATAATTATGATAAAATAACTGCTATTTGGATTCTCACAGTGTAAGAGTTTTAGACTGGAAGCCAGAAAATCTGGTTTTAGTCTAAACTCTGTCATTAACTAACTATGTGACCCTGGTCAAAGAACCCTCTAGGAAAGAATTTAGTTTTTTCATCTGTACAATATAAGTGTTGGATTATATCTGAGAGTCAAAGAGTATTTTGACTTTAATGGAGGGCTCATGGTGTTGAAGGTTTGTTCGATTTCAAAAGGAACAAGTCTCTAATCATATCAGGTGTCACCTCAGACACATTTTCAGGTCTGCGATTGACATTTGGTGCAGGAGACCACACACAGTTTGCTGCTCTGCTTCTGAGATCAGAGTTCCAAGCCTGGATACGCCAAACCCCAGGCTTCCAACAGATGATAGTCCATCATAGATCGACCAATGGAGAGCTTTGGGAATTGTGAATGTTGCACACTTTCCCCCTTTTAAACAGACTTATTTAAGCCCTACAGGCTTATTTTTCACTCATCAAATTGTCGAAACTTAAAAGAATGACAGCACCCAGGGTGGGCATAGCAATGGGTGAAGGTGCACTGCTGCCCACTGTTTGGTGAAGAGAGTGCTGGTAAAATCGTTTGGATGTCGATTTGATAGGACATATCACAACTTTACATCTCATGCCCTTTGACTCAGCAATTTCAATTATTGGAATCCACCCTATTAAGAAAGGTGTATTATTGGTACATAAATATATGCATGTGAGGGAGTGAGTTTTATTACCTTATTTGTAATAGTCAAAACTAGAACAAATTCAAGTACTAATCAACTGAGGATTGGTTGAATAAAATTAAGTATAGTCAAACAGTGAAATCCATTCAGTTATTTAAAAGAGTGAGGAATATCTATATATACTGATACATAAGAAATTATTCAATAAAAATTATATAAACATATCATTTTAAACATAATATAGAATATAGCCCCACTCATGAAAGTGTAAATGTCCATGTAGATATGCACATATATTCATGTAGATATACATGTGTGATAGACAAGCCTGCATAGGCATAGGAAAAATCTGAAAGATGACTATGCACGGCAGACATTTGTCTTGACAACGTACCTCTTGATCTTCTACTGCAGGGAGCACAACTTACTGATGGACCCTGGCTGCTGTGCTCCGAAATCCACTACTGTGTTAGCTACAGTAGTGGCTAAACTAAATGTAACTAAAGCCACACTCCCCAGAGGCTGATCCCAGCCAGTGAATAAATGCATCAGAGATATTAAGGCAGGCCTATTTCTGGGAAATGCATGATTCCCGACAGGAGACTATCTCAAAGACTCCCCACTTGCCTGGTCTAAATTAGAACTGTATCACAATCTAAGACCTTGCTTCCCTCCTCTCCTCTCTTCTTCACAGGGCTCAGACCTGCTTTGCCAACCAATGGCTCTCCTCATTTCCTCTGACACGCCTCATTGTCCCTCACAGGTGTTTTCCCTGATAAATCTCTTGCATATCTAATCCTTAGCTGGCATCTGTTTCCCAGAGTACCCAGACTAACACTAAGTTACTGTGGTTGACTTAGGGAAGTAAAAGCATAGGTAATTTTTTTCTGCAAGCAATATTACCTTTGCAAACTTAAAGATTCAAAAATAATAGTAGTAGCAACAATCTCCATGTGATTAAGGTGAATCGTTTTACTGCATGAACTCATGGGAGCACATGCAGACTCGCATACAAATACACTGTCCCCCCCGCATCAACAGAGCAGGTAATGACTCCTACTAATGTGTGAACAGCACTTTATAGTTTTTATTCTTATTAGATCCCCACCGTGGGTCTGGCAAACAGGTAGATTTTGCAGTATGAACCTCTTTTTTTAACATTTTTACTTAATATATTGGGGTTATATTGGTTAATAAAACTATGCAGGTATCAAGTATACAACTCTATAATACATCATCTGTGGCAAAATAGGTATATTTGTCTTCTTCTATGTCTTCACATTGTACTTGTGTTCAGGCATAATCTACAATCTGGACC
The DNA here is from genome assembly GCF_021234435.1 of Artibeus jamaicensis. NCBI lineage: Eukaryota > Metazoa > Chordata > Mammalia > Chiroptera > Phyllostomidae > Artibeus > Artibeus jamaicensis. Next base: position 24,746,765 of record NW_026521883.1, read on the forward strand.
CTGAAAATGGAGAGAGGCATTGAGGGCAGACCTGAGATTCAGATCAGACTAGAGGAGAAGTCTGGAACAAGATGAACCAAGTCATGACAGAGTGAATCCTATAAATTCTCCTAATACTATTTAAAACTAACAAATAAGTCAAGAATTTCAAACTACTGTGAGACCTACATGCTATTACCTTCAAGAGTAACCTAGAGAAATGGAAATAAGAAGTTAGAGAGTGGAACATGGGAATATAGAAGACTAGAGCACCATAAATGAGAAATGGGAGCTAATTTCAGTAATTAGCTGGAGATGAAATTCTTCTTTAATAGAGGGTAGGAAATGTTTGAGAAATTAGAGGCATTGTGAGTAAAATCAAGAGCTGAATCACCACTGAATCAAACACCTATACAGAAGGCAGCATTAATTTTCTCCAGCAGCCCTCCTTAAAGAGGACCAGAAGTCTGATATCTTCAGCCCAGAAGAGGTGGAAAAGAAAAATAACAGATGGATGCTGTATCAACACCCACAACCTCGAAGCTAATTTTTTAAAGTCAGAATCCCAAGGGTTCGATAATCATTAAAGTATGAGATTACCGCACCATTCTACCTCTAGAAACCATCTAAGAGAGGAGGGTGCCAATTCCCACATTAGGATGGCAAGAGGTCAGGCAGAAGTCAAGGAGAGTTCTCCAAGAAGTCTGTGGCCAATGGCTGGACACAGCCAGCAGAATCTTGATATCCTAAGCACACACTCAAAGAGCAGCAGCTATGCACATGGACAGAATGGCTGAGACAAAGTTAAACAGCTGGGGGAGAATAGGACCAAGCACCTGTGGGAAAAGGGCAAAATGAATGCCAGGTAATGTTGTATCCAGACCACGATGGGCTGCTGGGGTCAGCATCCCAGGAGGAAACAGTAAAGAAAGAAAAAGATATAGAAAGAAGGCGGCTGAGGTGGAGATAGGCTCTTTATTTCTTCTCCAAAAGCCAGGTTTGTGACAAACTCCTGGGGGCTATTTTCAATGTTTGGTGCATATGGTCCTTCTCGATCTGCTTTGCACTAAAATGGCACCTCTGGGTGTCACATGTTCCCTTTAGAGCTACATCGGGACATGACTCAACACAAGCACTTCCTGCCCGAGCCTGAGCTTCCCCAGCACTGTTCGTCTTCTGGAGAGCTCCTTCCTGCCTTCCTTCTACCTCACATGCCTCCATCAGCACATGTACTTCTGCAATGCTAAGGATCCAGCTCAACCGGCACTTTGTTAAGCATCAATTTTCCAGGACAGTCTTCACTTCAAATACCTGGTTGTCTCCCAAAAGCATAAAACTATATGAGAAGTTCCATTATTTCCACATCTAAATTATGTCCTCTTGTACCCAGAAACAGCATTAAAATTCTCTTGCATAATTTTCATCCCAATTTCTACTTTAAAATAGACTATTAATCCATTACCAAAGGATATGAGCCTTGCATGGCCAACAACTGGCCTGAACACCACAGCTTCCTCCTTCTAAACATAAGGCAGCAGTTGTTAGAGCACAGAGCTCTTGCCATTGAAGCCCCATTCTACCTCAGCATCTTCAGAGCAATAGAATCTAGGCTAAGAGTCACTGTCAGTCAATTATACATTTCTTTGTAGATTTATTTATACTAAGATTTCACTTTCCAATAGGTTAATGTAGTGTCCCATACAATTCTCTCTTACCTAGCTATCTGTATTCCAAGATAAAGACCTGTATTTTAAATCTCATCTTGCACAGTAAATCTTTTTAAAAGAAGGCATATGTGTTCATAGTTCCTTTATCCAAGGAATGTGTCCCTAACTTCAGGACTTCATGAGTTCGAGGAGATGGGTAAAACAGAGCTTGGAGCCCTTCCTTAGCTTCAAATGGAATCATGTGGGTGCCAGAGACAAGCCCCCTGTGTAAGTCAGACTTTTATTCAGATAAGGACTTGGTAGGCCTTCATGAAATAAAGTGACTAAGTCATGAGTCCACCTTATATCATAGCAAAATGACAAAAATGCAGACGCTCTACGTTCACCAGAACTACCCGAGTGGGAAGAGTGGAAGTGGTTGTTCTCACTCTCTACATCTTCTCACACCATTGGAAATGCAATGCACACATCCATAAGAGGATGATTTGCAGATGTGTTTATTGTAACAGAGCTATTTCAGAAAATGTGTGGTGTCTGGGGGATCATTTTAAGAATGACAATTAGCATTCGTGTACTGCCTCCAGAAGTATTTCTGTGTTAGTAATGCTGTTTAATTTCTGAATCTATAATGTCACATTTTACGAGTTCAAACAAAGATGGAGACAAGACTCAACACCGGCTGAGCTGCCTGAGGACTGTGTACAGGGATAGTAATAGTAACCTGAAACTTTTGGAGCAGTTGCTGTAATTTTCCATTTCAGCCCCAATTTCAAATACTGAACTGCAGGGTACAGACACTGACCTGGCTCCTTAGTAAATGTATAGTGAATAGTTTTGGGAATTTGAATAAAAAGTGTAGTGAAATATCTTCTTTTGAACACAGAAGAAAAGACAGGTTGGTTGCCAGTTCTGGACTGTGTTTAATGACCAAAAATCATAAGGATAATATATTCACAAGCTTTTTTCTTTTCAAGCTAAAACCACTGTAATGAGATTGTAAAAATGGAAAGCCAAGTCTTTTTGTGCTTTGGTTCTCAACTTGGAGGTACCTGCAGAATTGGAATTTGCAAAGACCTTGGGACTAGGCCCTTATATATTTTAAGGGTGCACTATAATAAATCTTAGAAACACACTAAATGACTACCAATCAGACAATAGTAGAAGGAAGTTGCCATCACCTGCACAAAATGGCTGCACAAATATGAAGCCATTAAAGTTGTCTTTAAAGAATTTGTAATTCAGCCCTGGCTAGTGTAGCTCAGTGGATTGAGCTGGGGCCTGTGAACCAGTGGATCACGGTTTGATTCCCAGTCAGGGCACATGCCTGGGTTGCAGGCCAGTTCCCAGCAGGGGACCCATGAGTGGCAAGCATACATTGATATTTCTCTCCCTCTCTCCTTCCCTTCTTCTCTAAAGATAAATAGATAAAATCTTTAAAAAAAAGAATTTGTAATTAAATCGGTAAATATGTAGAAACACAAGCATTTTGACAGAGGTTATCCTCTGTGGAGAAAGTCTAAAAGTGAAGAATGGTAAAGAACTTACTTGTCATTATTATACTATCTGAATTTTTATTATAAAGTTATTTTTATTTAAAAAATAACTGAGGGTGCAGTATAATTACACAAAGTAATGAACTTATCTCTATATTTTTTCTTCATACTTTTCTATATTTTCTAAATATTCTTCACAAAAGATGCATTACTTTTTACCAAAGGGAAATATACATATTTTTAAAGATGTCACAAAAATCTATTAAAAACTCATTTTGAGCCCTGGCCTGGTGGCTCAGCTGGTTGGAGTGTCGTCCCAAACTCCAAAGCATTGCAGTTTCCATCTCCAGTCTGGGAACACACCCAGGTGGCGGGTTCTATCCCCAGCCAGAGCGTGTTCAGGCAGAAACAAATATACGTTTCTCTCTCACATCAGTGCTTCTCTCTCTCTCTCCCTTCCTCTTTATCTACAAAACATATATTTTGGGTTGGCCAAAAAGTCCATGTGGTTTTTTCTATAAGATAGCACTTAGTTGTCTTTAACTTCATTCAAAACAATTTTGTTAGATTATATTGTCACAGCTGACATATCAATGTGGATTTAAAAACCTTTCCAAAATTGGTGACTATTTGTGTAGCCCTTTTAATATTGAAATGGAAGAAAATACATAGTTTTGACATGTTAGGCTTTATTATTTCAAGAAAAGTGAAAATGCAACTGAAATTTAAAAATTTGGTCAGTGTTGGTGAAGGTGCTGTGACTGATGGAATGTGTCAAAAGTGGTTTGTGAAGTTTTGTGCTGGAGATTTCTCACTGGGCAATGCTCCACAGTCAGGTAGACCAGCTGAAGCTGTCAGTGATCTAAGCGACACATTAATAGAGAACAATCAACATTATACCACACAGGAGAGAGACAACATATTCAAAATATCCAAATCAATAAAGTTGAAGATTAATTGGTGAAAGTGAAAATTGTGTTTTTTTATTTTACAGAAAAAAACAAAATGGGCTTTTTGGACAACCCAATATATATCTCCTTGGATGAGGATTTAAAGAAAAAAACCTTACTTTGATAAGGTGAGAAACCCTGGGCACAACCTGAGGGGTTTTCCCTCACTGTACTCACTGTAGAACATGAGACGCTGGCTCTCCGAACTTGGCAGGACAGAGTCTTCTGAGAGAATAGGCACAAACCATAAAGTTTACATACCACGAAGAGGTTTAAGTAACATTGTCACACAATATGACTTTGAACGAAGGGTCTCTAGCATACTCAAACCCCAGTTTACATGGGAGTTACTCCTTCTTGTTACTGAATGTCCAAGAATTGCGTAGCTAGGAAATGTGAAAAATATTCACTATGAAAAACTAGAAGATATGAGCCGGAGACTAAGATAGGTTTACTTTTTTCCTTTAAAAGGAAAAAGGATAAAGACAAATACTAAAATATTAACAATAAAGGTTTTATATTACTGAAGTATTTATAAACTCATTTAAAAACTAGTTAATAACTAAATTACATTGGATTGTCCAGGTCTCCCTTTCTAGAGACAACAAGAAGATAACCCTCAATGGCAAGACAGGAAGACATTCAGGAACGTTGTTAAGAAGAGGAAGCAAATGATACAGCCCTAGGCACAGCATGATTCCACTGACTGTGTGAGTCTGTGTGTAGATGAATGGGTGGAAGGATGGCTCAACAAACAGATGAATAGATAAAAGGAAAGAAAGGAGTGAGGGACAGAGAGAAGTTTGTAGGAAGAGAAGGGGGGAATTAATTGTCAGCTTCTCAGATTGGTGTTTCTGAGTGGTAGAACTCTATATTTACCTTTTAGTCCCTACCTTATTTTTGTTCCTTGACCTTTCTGACTTTTCTAGAATAAACATGATGACTTCTTTAGTGCTTAAGTTAAACTGATACTGGTGAAGGAATTGGCCCTGGGAACTGAATGTACTTTCCTTTAACTTGTCCACTCTCCTAAAGCAAGTCTTAAGAAAAACGGCAATATAGTCTCAAGTCAGGCTTAGTAAAGTTCAACCAGCCTAGCTATGATAGAACTTGAATTTCAACCCAGGCTTTTGAATATTAAAAGTGATTTGTTCTGAAGTCTTTGCCAAGGGGTTTCAAGTATTTCCATTTTAGCAAAACAAGAAGGCATCCTTTCTGTGTCCAAAGGAAACTTCACAGATTAATCTCAGAACTAATGGCCTCCATAAGTCAAAAATAAATTTATACGCTAGTTACAAAGATCAATTTGTGCTCTCTGTAAAGAAAGGATGTTGGGTCTGTTTTTGGCTCATTGCTTCTTTTTAAGCCTTCTGAAGAACCAGGTTGAAAAATTCCTCCCCAGGAACTGGGAGTTGGGAGGAGGGGGCTGCTGTGAAGGAAATGAAATCGGGGGTATTACTGACTGCTCCAAACTTACATTTTGCAAAATAAATGTATATTCTATTTCCACAGAGCTCAGCTCACTGGTTTGCAGAACAATCTGGTACTTTCATCAGGAAGAGTGATTACTACATGGGTAGTTGCTGGAAACAATATCTATTGTCCTGATTACTCACTGTCAAGAATTCCTTGTAATCAGATCAGTGAAACATTATTATCTAAGAGCAGTCCCCACAGAGTCCCTCACGCTGATATCTGTGCACTGTTGCAGAGGAGGGTTTAGCCTGCACTGTCTGAACACAGGAACACAAGTTCCCCGAACTGCTTCAGCAGTTTCTACTGAAAATGCCATCCTCAAACCCACTTCTTCCTGCCACCAAACCCAACAATCCAACTGAACGACACTGAAGTGCAACCTCATGGGCCATGCAGTCAGGCTCATACATGCATGTTTGATTACTTGAGCAAGCAATGTGTCCAGGAAACATAAAAGTATCATTGATGCCAAAAATGGCAACCAAGATGATGATTAGAGAAGAAAAATAAAGTTATTAGAAGCTTTGCTCAGAAAGACTCTGTTTCCTGAGTAGCTGAAGATTCTTTACATGAATCTCAGTTTGAAACAAGAAGGATTTCAGAACTTGGAACTTGCATGAAAATCCTTCCAAGCCTTCCAGGGGAGCCAGATAAGGACAAGGGCCAAGGATAGGCTAGGTCCGGCACTCAGAATTAAGATTCATATCCCAAGTTCTGCACTTGGATTCTCTACCCACTTGGTCCATGTTTGCCTCAGGGCTCGGCCTGTCCTCTCACCACCATGGAAGTCCCCCTGTTCCATTCATTGCATCTCACGACCAGTTTAGCAGGTCTCATTGTGCTCTGGAAGCTTGACTTGAGACTTTATTGTTGTTTTTGTTAAGACTTGCTTTGGGGAGTGGACAAATCAAAAGGAAGTTCATGCCATTCCCAGGCAGAGGTCACTGAGAAGAGTTTCTCAGAAGAGCCTCACCCAGCGAATTATCATGGCCTGAGGAATCTGGGTCCAGTGAACCAATGGTCCTCTGGAGGTGGGTAGTTCCAGACAGTTCCACTCACCATGTTGCTTACTTGCTTCAGAGAAGGGTTTGTGGTTCTTTGTTGCATAATATGGCATTCCCTGCCAAAAATAGTATTGACTTGTCCTAGTAATCCCAATTTCCAGACTGCAGTAGCACCAAATTTGTCCATCACTGGTATAACAGACGTGTGTAACAGGTGGACTCCAACTAGCCTAGGTCCCCAGAAAATACCAATAATAATAGTAGTAATAACTATAGTAGCAAATATTTGACACCAGGTGCCAGATACCTCCCTAAGCATTAGCACATAGTACCCTCTCTGAGCCTCAGTTATCCTGCATGAGAAATGGGATGGGTAATAGTACCTACACCCTTGAGTATTTATGAAGATTAAATGAAAGGACTCATGAAATGTGCCCAATGTCACTGTGAACTTCGTGCTTTTAGTCATTTGTATTAACCACGTTTCAAGCTTCTGTCTACTTGATGCTTTAACATCTACTCTATGTGCACATGTAAAACATGCCTTGTTCCATACAACTCAATATGTTCAAGTCACGGGGCCTTGGCTTCCTGCCTCCCTTGTCACCTGAGACCACTTTCTTAGGGGAAGTCCAAACACAAACCAACCAATCCAGAGTGTACACACACAACCACCTGCTCTCTCAGACTCTCACTCTGAGCCACTATCCACCCACCCTAATTACCCTACAGCCAGATACCGGACAACTGGAGACAACTAGACCTATGGCCCAGAGCCACTGAAATTTTCAAATTAGATGATGCTAAGCCTCCTTCACCTGCCCCTTCCAAAGAAACTACAGTAAAAGCTGTAGTTTCCACCTCTTCTTCTGCCTCCTGACTAACCCTTGTGCCTCCCTATGTGGCCCCCTATGTTGTGGAATGCCCCTCCTTCAGGACCTATGAGTATTAAATCATCTCCAGATCTTTTGGCCTTATTATACTGCAAATTTTCTATTAATACATTTATTCTAAAACACACTATGCTATACCCAGCAAACAAGTCTCTGAGAATCAGACCAGGGCTGCCTGAGATATATACTCAGTTCAATGCATCTCTGAAATCCTTCTTGCTTCCTACCATTACAGGGTGGACTTTCAGAGAATTAATCTGTATACAAGAAGAACCTGCGTCCACTTTCCTAAATGGGGTTCCTGATCCTTGGCCCTATCTTGAAATAATGTCTCCTTCTCACAGGAGCAGGTGGAACTTGTCCCTTGGCACTGCCAAGGTTGCTATATATCTTCGAAATCTACAGAGATATAAAATACATAACAACATATCTGATACATATCTTCTCCAAGAAAAGAAAATATTAAAACCTGCAAAATAGATGTTTTTTTACTAGAAATTCTGTTCATTTGGTATTTACATAGATGAGTAAAAATAGCTAAAAATATAGATGGAAAACTTATCCCTATAAAGGCAAAGAAAAGTAATAACCGGATATATGTCAGACCTAAGGAAGGTGAGCAGCATCCAAATGATCCTCCACCTTTGCTGGGGTAGCTGTCTTATTGTCCCCACAAAGGCATAGGTCCCCAAAATAAGCAGACAAAACCCCAGTGTGACCACCAATATTCAAGCCAGCTCAAACCCATACTTACACCGTGTTCTGAGTTCAGAGGAAGTAGTTGGACAGAGCATTATCTGACAGAGCAGATAATATCCCAAGATAACGTGACAGGTTATCTGATAGGAAACAAAAGGTGAGTGAAATAGCCTTTTACTCAAAGGAAATAGCCTTTGGCTATTTCCTGACTCTGGCTGTCCCAAAATATCCTTCTCTTCTGATCAGAAGAATCAGCACAGTCAAGCATGAAGAAGGAAAGTCATCCCACGGTGACAGACACTGAGACGGCCTGCCTACCTGTGGAAACACGGTGCAGAATGAGACACAAGCAAATTTTAAAATCGTAGCATCGCTTCCAGGCAATCTGCTGAAATGAAACATGGAGACCCCACCATATTGAACTTGCTTCCTCCTTTAAGTAAATTAGCATTTGTGAGAGACTGCAGCATATGCATTCACGGCATATGCATCAGATGCCAGGTTTATCTCAATTCAAACATGCATTTTAACGTTGTAAACACATGGCTACAGTTTCTATGGAGCTGTTTAGGAAAAAAACAGCTCCATAGAAATCCTCAGCCCTAACATCCCAACAAGGTTCAGAGATTTCAAAAACCGCTACAAAGCTCTTTACTTCTGAAAGGCTCATTTATAACAGGAATCGGTTTGGGAAGCATTTATATGCTCTTTGGTGTTGTCTGTAATTACTTTCTCAGCTGAAGTGGTGGGAAAGAGGGAGATCTCGACTGGGAAGGGAGATGAGAAAAACCTGAATAAATAAATAAAAATGTTTTATGGGAAATCTGTTTCATCTCTCTGGTCTTGTAATTTTCTTCTTTTCCCCCAACAATAATTGAAAAAAATGCCCAAGTCCTACCACAGATATTAAGAGACACATCACTGGTTTTTGCACGTGGGCCTCATAGGCTTGAAGTTCAAACGGCCACTGTAAAAGGCAGTGTCCAGTGATGACATCGGGAACAGTGACTACTGAATTTGTCCCCATGGTTATCTAGACACACTTGAGAAAAGCATTTTCACTTTACCTGGAGAATATAAAGAACGGATTTTGCAGCCCTCCATTGTGTGTATGAACAAATTCAAGGAATGGTACTTTAAAGTAAAATTGTCACTGTGAGGGTTACCGAGCTAATATACAAAACGTGTGCTCCGTGATGTGCTATGAGCTTCTTGATGGTGAAGAGTTCTGTGTAGCTCTGGGCTATGCAGTCTGGGTCTAGGAGAGGCCTAAAGTGAGATTTGGGTAAAACTCCCCCGGACTTGATGTAAGTAAAGACTACTGGGACAGTGGTCTCTCTCTCTCCTCCTTCCTGCTTCCTTTCTCGGACGGTTGCGCTCTACTGCACAGTGTGTCTCATTTCTGTCACTACATCAGCCTTCCCACTGGACTGTGTCCGCCTAAAATGAGCAGAAATCCAGTGAGGACCCCAGAACAGCAAGGGAGCCAGCAGGGATCACTTGGCAGAAATAAGATTCTGCACTGAAATGTGGCCACCGCTATGACATGGCACTTCTCCTTCCTTCAGCTATGATGCTTATAAAGGCATGATTAATTTTTTAAAATGAGGCAGATATGTATATGTATGTACACATATATATTAATAGAGAATATTTTAGATATGTTTTTACACTAAAAGGCAGAGTTATAAACTGTGAGTATAATACTTTAGTTTTTCTTTAAGGCAAGAGGTCACTTGCACACATATGCTTCTCTCTGCATAGACCATTTCTAGAATGATGGTTATACCAGGGACAGAGAACAGGGGAACTCATGGTCAGAGGTAGGAGGGGGAAGGCCTGCTTTTCATTTTGTCCTACAGAAAGTTTTACCGGGTGCACGTAACTAATCAGAAACTAATAAAACGTAAACAAACAAAACAATGTTTTACATGGTCTAGAGCTCAGAACAGTAACATCTCCAAGGAAAGCAATCAACAGACAAAAAAATAACTTCAGAAAAATTCAGGGTTTTTGGCATTTCTTAAATGCCACAAAGCAGGCTAGTCTCTGCTTCACTTCCCTTCACATCACAGTTGTTCCAGAACTTGTGTCCCCTTTCCTCTCAAACTTCTTACAAAACCCCATCCCAGGCCTTGACTCCTGCCATTTCTTATCCTTTCTTCTCTCTTTTCTTGAGATCTTACAGTAAAAATCCCCAAGTAGCTTGAATGTCTATGCAAATCCCCACAGCTGCAAGGGAACAAACTGATTGGACCAACCCATTATCCTCTCTAGTGGGGCAGGGAAGGGGAAGGTTGAAAGGCAGCTGAGTTCATTTTCATCCTATTTCATAGTTTCTATTAACTTATCAGTAAATTTGAGGATGGAAGCCCTAGAAAGCTAAGATCAGGATGCCCAGGTACTACATGCTTCATGAGGGTTGGTCTGGCAGGTAGTGAGTGACTCTAAGTTAAGGAGCAGGAGAGCCTTGTGTTTATAACACAGTCCTTAAGTTTAAAAGTAATGACACATAAGAAAGTGTGTACGTGTGTATCCCCTCCCACTGGGGTCTCTAAGGTCCCAGAGAGTTGGGTTGAAGCAGAGTGTGCTCTGCTCCTGTGTGGCCTCTCCCTTTAACTAAGTTCTCTACCCATTAGTAACTACCCTGAGACCCGATTCTTACTTTAGAATGTGTGGAGGTGTGTACGTGTGCCAATGTGAAGCCCACCTGAAACACCGGACATATTTAAAGAATGAAGGTGACCATGATTCTAAAAAGGTCAATGCAGACTTGGCAGTTCCCAATCTATCTGGGTCAGCATGGAAGGACTCCACTTATCTGGTCTCCGGGGCATGTCTCTCTCTACCATAGCCCAGGCCACCTCATGCAGTTAAAATCTGTTGAAGTAGAACATTAAGATCTTATAATTAACACTCCTAATTCTGATCTCCTGTTCAGAAAATATTATGTTTATAATTGGTTTCCCTTACAATAAGCTACAAAGATGAAATAAGTTAGCCGGAGGACATGTGTCTAGTTTTCTCTACAGTTTTCTTATTGCAACTTAGTTCATTAGCATTCTGGCTGCAGATGTCAGTCTCTGTAAGCTTAGTTAATGTGAGGCTGCCCTGAGAAACTTTCCTGCATTTAGTGAGCTGGAAAAAAATGGACTCCTCAATCTGAAAGGCTGGCCCCTGGACCATAGGGAACTCCCACTGTGAGAAGCCTCCTACAACACGCCTGTGAGTCATCTTAACACTGACCATTTGCAGGCAGCGTACTTTTATATACATAAGTAATGAGCTCATTTTTAAAAGTTTAGAAGATACAGAAAAGTTCTAAAAAAATAAAAACCATCCATTCTATCAACTATAGACAACCACTGCTAATTATTGGAAATATTTCCTCCTAGCTTTAATTCTGTGTATGTATCTATAAATACATGTAAAAGTCAAATACTTGAAGTAGCTTCATAATCTATTAATTTTATTAAACACAGTATTCTGAGCATATCTCATGTCATTAAATATGTTTTGAAAATAACTTTAATCAATCCCCTTTTGGATATTTAAGTTAATTCTAATATTTTATTAAAAGTTGCTCTAAACATTAAATCTTCATATATAAATCTTTACTCACTTCTCTGAATAGTTACTGAGGGCAAATTCCTGGGAGGGAACTACTGACTCAAAATGTATGAACACTTTGGTGCTTTGATCTACACACCAGATTATGGTGCACTGATTTTCACTAACATCAGTGACTTTCCTCTTAGTCCCAGAATGACAATTTTGCTAATCTTTCACCAACATTAGATCAAAACTTACCATTTCTAATTCTCGACTAATTTGGAAGGCAAAACCTTCTCTTTGCTTTGTAATAATTGGCATTTCTTTTATACTTTGTGTGATATTTTTTCAAATATTTGTTGCCACTGTAGTTCTTGTTTTGTGACTTTACTTGTTTCTGCCCTTTGCACATTATCTTTATACTATAATTTTTTAAATCACTTTTAATAATAATCCCATGCCTCATATTGAATTTTCTATCCAGTTTATCTCATGCAGACTAGTTATGCTTATGGGATTTTTTTTTTTGACACATAGAATTTTTTTAACTTCTCTTTAGTCTAGAGATCTCATTCAGTACCACCATCCACACCACCTTTGGAATGAGTCAGCAGTCCCTGGTTCCCGCTGCCAAGGACCAGGTTTACACCAAGTTACGTAATCCTTCCTGGTACTACTAGTGGATGAGGAGTTTGCATCCCAACCCGAGAACAGTTTCTCCATAAGGTGACCTGCAGCCTAAGCCTGTCATGGAGCCTGGTTGGTATAATAGCAGAGATGTGATTATCATGGGCAGCCTCTCTCTCATAGACAGCAGCAGGGCAGGATCTGAAAGGAATCAATTCCATAGAAAGAACTGGCAAACTCAAGGAACATGCAAGCTGAAGGGAGACAGAATCAAAAAGGAAATAAAAAGAGGAAGCCGGTGAGTAGAGAGAAGAAAAGGACAGCTGGGTGTGAGTACCGAGGCAGTGCTGCCCCACGAACCCTACCCCAGAAACAGACTGGAGACAGTTCCTTCATCTGCTTTGATCCCTTGAAATTTTGTATTTCCAACACAAGGCCTCATGTAGGCATAAATAAGCCTCTGTGACTTGATTTTAAGAGGTCTTTTCCCCCCTGCATCTAAAACAATAATTCTCAAACAGTGGTTCCCAACTAGTGGTGATTTTTACCTCTGGGGAACATTTAGCAACATCTGGCGATATCTGTTCCATTTCACTGGTTGTCATGATGGGAGGGTTACCACTAGCAACTCATGAGTGGAGGCCAGGGATACTGCTAAACATCCTACAATGCTCAGCCTCCCACAGCTAAGAAATATCAAGCCCAAAATGTGAACGCTAAAGTTTAGAAACTCTGTTCTAGAACGAGTTAGATTTTTTATGGCTTTCTCTTTAGCCATAACAAGTTTCTGCTTAGAAACACCCTCCCTATTCTGTGATAAGATAAATATTTCCCTAGAACTTATTCTATTTCTATATTTTTAAAGATCTTATTTATGTATTTTTAGAGATATGGGAAGGGAGAGAGAAAGAAGGGGAATGAACCATCAATGTGTGGTTGCCTCTAGTGCACCCCCTACTGGAGACATGGCCTGCAACCTGGGCATGTGCCCTGACTGGGAATTGAACTGGCAATTCTTTGGTTCACAGGCCCTCACTCGATTCACTCAGCCATACCAGCCAGGGCCTATGATTTTATTTTTGTAGATTCTTTTCCTTAGAAATTTCTAGTAACAAAGAAACCCATGTTAATGATGAGATCAGGAAACAGACTAAATTTATACAACAGGTCACAGTGTCTTTGTGCCTGTGATTAGCATATATCACTAAAAGACAATGTGGCAAAGACTCTCACAACTTTCTTGATTTAAGTCCACTCTTCTGTGAAGGTGAACTGGATAGTGTGAAAATCTGTTTTCTTCAACTGAAAGGCAAGTGATAAAAAATTTCTGCAGCAATTGTACTGAAAATATAGAGTCTACTTACTACAAAGTTGATGACCTACAGGAAGAACACTATATTCATTTGATCAGCCAGATGTTCAAAATTGCCAGGTTGGGGAAAGCATAGGAAGGCAGAACTCACAGAACTGGTGTCAGTATACTGGTCATCAGGCTCACAGGACAGAAGTGTCTCACTCACTGGCATGTTTAGAGGTGTTTGGAGATGACATAAGATGGAGGAACGAGATGAACACTGTGAAAGATTAGGCCATGAAGAATAGATTGTAACTGACAAAAATTGTTCACAGATATCCAAACTGCAGTCTGCAGCCCCAACACAAGATTATAAATTTACTTAAAGCATTATCAGATTCTTCTGTGATTATGTGTCACAATGTATTTAATGTGTGGTCCATGACAACTCTTCTACTTCCAGTGTGGCCCAGAGACGCCAAAAGGTTGGACACCCCTGGAACTTTATACCCTTCAACTGGTCTTCAGACATCACACCACCTCCTCCCTTCTTTCTGCCAACATTATGGGGACCACAAAGTTTTTTATGAGAGGCTGGTGATTTCTGTCATATCACCATACCAACCCATATTCCATATTCCACAGTAAGCAACAAGCATGATTAGGAAAAATAGACATAATGGGCCTGCAAATGCAAAACATGCCCTTTGATTTTGAATTCCTTATCCCTGGGGAGGGGTTTTCATCTGGAAATTTAGCTGTCTTCTTGTGCACTCCTGGTAGCACTCTCACATTCACCTTGCTCCTACAGAACTTAGATTTCCTTCTGTGCTTGAACCAAAGATTAATTCATTCCATTCTGTAGTGACATGAGAAGTATTGTAGAAAAACATAGGCATTTTCTGCCCAGTTACTCCAGATTCTATCCCCACTGAAATGGCCACTGCAACCCCAACAGGTCTCTGAAATATCAAATAGGAGCATTTTGCAGGTTTCTGCTTGCTGACAAATTATCACCATGGCCCCCTTTAGAACTTTGTGTTCTTGCATTCAATCTTTCTTGCATGCATTTCTTACTTGGACATCAATGCCTTTAAGCCCCAGTACATCAGAGCCTAACTAATACACATAAAACTGGCTATATATAAAACATCCGCAAGTAGAAACATGAAGAAAGCTTAATAACTAATATATAGACTATGGGACTTTTTCACTCAAAAAAGTAAAGATCAATGTAATGATTAGAAAATGTGGAGAGAAAGAATTTTAAAACCCTCTCTGACCCTGTTTATAAGACAAAGTATGCTAATTCTCAAATAGACACCCTCCCCAAAAAATAGCATAAATAAGTATTTATCAGCAAGCAGTCACAAATTCAAGAGATTACTTATTAAGAGCAATTCTTACATTTTTCCTTGTGCAACACTATCATATAGACCAAGGTTTGGCAAATGTTCTGCAAAGGGCCAGGTGGTAAATATTTTAGCCTTCTCGGGTTCTAAGGTCTCTTTTCCAGCTATCCATCTCTGTCATTGTGACACAACACAGCCAACAATAATATGAAAATGAATCAGGCTGGCTGTGTTCTAATAAAACTTTATTTACAGACATTGGAATGTGAGTTTTAAATAATTTTAACATTTTATATTATTCTTCTTTTGATTTTTTAATGATTTAAAAATCAAGAGCCATACTGATGGTCTTTGAGAATATCATACTAAGTGAAACAAGCCATTCGGAAAAAAAACTAAGAACTATATGATTTTACTCATATGTGGGATATAAAACAGAAACTCGTGGTCACGGACAGCAATGTGGTTGTTGCCAGAGGGAAGGGGGTGAGGCGGTATGGGGTGGAGAGGGACCTACTATGTGGTTTGACGGTAAGTGGTGGGCACACAGAGCAATCAGTACACAGACCTGGTATCGTAAGGTGCACACATAAAACCTACGTGATCCTACTAACCAATGTCACCCCAATGAAATTAATTTTGAAAACACCTTAAAAATAAAAACAAAAAAAGATTAAAAAATAAATAAAAATCAAGAGCCATATGGTTTAACTCCTATATGGTACATAAAACAAAAGCAACCGCCACATTGCCACAGAAGAGGTAAAGTGAAAAATAAAATCTAATAAATAAGTAGCTAGTAATATAAATATACAAGGATGAGTCTCATAAAATTAATTGAGGCATAGTTATAAACAAAAGAACTATATAATAAATAAGAATCTGGTTTAGCCTGTGCCAAACCTGTCCTATTACACAACTGGTGAATCATAAAAGAATAAGAAATCCATGGTTCCCCAGACCTTACGCACTGGATGGTAAGAGTGGGTCCCATTTCTAATTTTCTCTCATTTTCGTCTTCCCACACTGTTGAGCCAAACTTATATGAGTCTCATTTTAATGCAATCTTTTTTATGAGGTTTCTGGGATTCTCATTAAAATACATTTCCAGTGTGTCTATCCCATCAGCTCTTTAGACATGGCATGCTGGAATCCTGACACTGGAAAAAAGACATTAAAAAAGCAAACTTCTGAAACTGGTGTCAGAGCAGAGGTTCAAAACTAGGCTACTGAATCCAATTAGCTCTGTATTCGGGACTAATTGTTGTATTTCTTTGGGTCATGAAGCAATAGAGACCTTAGAGCTTATACTGTTCAGCAGTTTTCAAGGTCTTCTTTAGCAAAGAAATCTTTGTTAAAAACACAGTTTAACGTGTTATCCCAAAATGTAAAGTGGGAACAGCATAGCTGCTCTCTTGAAGAGGGGTCGGAGCACCAGGAGCCCTGCCCACTCTGCCTCCCCAAGGCGCCTGTGGTGACCCCCAAGGCTCCCCCACAGAACCCTAGGCCTTTGCAGAATACAGTCTGAAAACCACTGATCTCAGGCAGGCCTCTCATTTTACAAATGAGGAAGCTGAGAACGTGAAAAATGGCCCTGCCGGCAGCCAGACAATGCTGCTTCCAACTGGACATAGACAACAAATACGAATAGTGTTCAGACAAGATCACACAGCTGCTGGGTTTGGAACAAGACAGAGACAAGGCCATTCTGCCACCTCAACAATGACAAAGCATTCTAACACAAGAGACTGCTGTTTTCTCTTCCAACAACAACTCCTGGCCTAGCTTGACTCCACCAGTCTCTTTGATAAAATGTGTTAAGATACCCAGTCACCTCATTGCTGCTGCTTTGACATTATCCAATCCAGAATGTGTCCTGATCCCTGATTCCTTCTTGGAATCATCCAACACAAACCTGAACCCTGCAAGAGGGCCCTCCTGTGCATTCTCTTCCATGCCTTCTCCATGCTGCAGCAAGCTCAATAAACCCAGCTTCTTGTTTTCACTCCAGGTGTGTCCCTGGTGGTCTTTGGCTTCAACACTACACTATTAGCATTCTAAGCAACATCCTCAAGAAAAACAGAGCAGCACCTCGGATCAGCTGAGAGAACAGAGAGCTGAGTTCCTACAATCGTACAAAAATATATTAGAAACAAATAGAAAATAATTCAGACCATTAGCGAACCAAATGCTGCTGTTTCCTGCATGTTCAGCAGTGATGTCAGGGGCAACATGAGCTGCATTTGATGAAAACCCAGACAGCACTACTTGACAGTGTGTCTGAAGTTGGAAAAAGAACTGCTACCGGCTCTGTCTGAAATGAACCACTCATAACATCTGACAGCAGCACCCAGTGTGCATGAAATCCCCTCAGACATGAGCCAGGCACGCACAAAAGTCTATCATTGTTTAACCCACATTCACTTCACAGAAATTCAAAGACTTGTAGCTCATATGCTTCCACAGACAGAGCATACTGTGATAAGCATCATTCTTTGTAGGACAGTAGTGCAGAGCACCCACAGAATGGTCAAGGCTGCCCCAACACAAAGAAGAAGTCAAAGCGACTTCCATGCCGGTCCTGAAATGGAGGGTCTGATTTCCCTGGACCTTGCACATAGTAGGGACTCAATAAACATGTCTTGAATTGCATTCCATTCAGCATAATCCTCCCCAAAGACACCACAGTAAAGCTGAAACCAGCCCTGGATTTTGTGTGCACTGTCTATAGCTTAAATAGGCAGGTTTTGCCCTGTCTTACTCTGCTAACAGTGTTGCTATTCATGAACAATAAGATTTATTTTAAATATTTGCTCTCTTCATGCATGAGTAATAATAATAGGGGCTGAAGATGTGAGAGAGAGGCTAAAGGCAATGACTGTACTGGGGAAAGCACTGGAACTAAAGAAATGTTCCATATCGCAATACAGGCCCAAGACCTCATGCTGACTTTGTAGCCACTACCTCTCAGATCCCCAACCAGTTCCCTTACTTGTTCACTGAGAGGCCAGATGCATGACCCCAATGAGGTTTTTTCTAGTCCAGCAGTCTAAGTTCATGCCTCTGACCACTAAATGCATTTCTTAAAACTAAATTCCCTACACAAAGCTGCTTCCTCGAGTCCTGTTTAAACATTACCAACTTCCAGCCCTCCTGTTACTGCCTCTCTTCCCAGGATGCCATTTGCTGGGAGTCTCTGTTCATTTACCCTTCCATACCAGCACTCACGCCGTCTCCTCTCTGACTTTCTCTGACTGCCTCCTCCCCAAACACAGGCCACAGAAAAACCAACTGCTCTCTCAGGTGATCAAAGTACCTTATACATTCATTGGAATAGACTTACTTGTTTTTTGCCATCTCCTTGACCAGCCTGGTTTTTTGACTAGAGAAAGCACCATATTCATCTTCAACCTCCAAATATATAGAAAAGAACTTTGTACAGATTCTACGTGTGAGAACAAATTGCTTTGACAAAACATTAAATCTCATCTGTCCCTCCAAGGAAACAGAGAGTGACTGCCATTTCAGCCCTCAGGTTTGGTGCTTTTGTACATGGCAGAGGAGGTCATAGGCTTCCCAGCTGGCCAGTCCATCCCAGTAAGAAGAACCTAAAAACAGCCTCCAAACTACCCAAAATGCAGGTCTGGCTTCCCAGACCATTCAAAGGCTGTCCACGCAGTAAGACTCTCCTCTAGACAAAGAGAGAAAAACATCTCTGATCTAAACTCACTGCAAACAGCCAAAGCTATTCAATGAGTTTGCACCTTCTTCACCATCTTCACACAAATACGTGCTTTGCCTACTAGTTAGATCCCAGGCAAGTCTGTCTCCCCCAACTTTACTTTGAGCAAAGGAGGGTCTGTTTGCTAAAATGGCAGTTTACCTTGAAATGTACTGATGAGATAATGAACTTTTAGCCACCTGTCCCTGATAACCACCCTCCCCCACCTCACTGTGAAGTGTCTGTGAAAGTGCTCAAATAACTAAGGAATGTATTCCCAAACCCTAATTAGACAACAGCCATGTGGGGCCAGCTTGCTCCCATGGGGTAATATCCTGCCACCTCAAAGCCCATGTTCACAAGCTGGAGCTGATTTTCCAAGCACAACAAATAAATCACACTATTAATTTACCGAGGCATATGTTAGAAACTCAATGAATGCTCTCCCTAAGATATCTTCCTGAAACTTCTATTAAAGTACTTAAAACTTAGTTATAATTTAACTTTTTAATCCATCTATCGCACTCACCAGAGAGAGAACTCCAGAAAGGCAGAGAATCAATTCACACAGTACACATGCATGGTTGTCTCCCAAGTGGCTCGCACAGTTCCCAGCAGAACAAAGGGGCTCAGCGAGTAAGTGGCTGCATCTGTGCACCTGACTTCAGCAATCCTGAGGATGGTCCGGGACACAGAGGGCTCAGTCCCTGCACTAGGAGAGCTTGTTGAGACTCAGTGAATCCCCAGAGACCAGAGTCTACACTTACTTAGTTTTAAACCCTGATGCCTCACATAGACCAGACATTCAAAAAATACTTGTTTAGATGAAAAGTGATTTGCTCAAAATTAAGCCATTAAATATCAACTGAGAATCTCCATCTGGCCCACTAATAAAGCTGTGCTAATATCACCAAGTCAAGATGAGGGACAAATACCATATGATCTCACCTTTAAGTGGAACCTACTCAACAATACAAACAAGCAAGCAAAATATAACCAGAGACATTGAAATTAAGAACAATCTGACAGTAACCAGAGGGGAGGTGGGAGAGGATAATGTGGGGAAGGGAGGAAGGAGGGAAAGGTTTTCAGGAACAACTATAAAGGACACATGGCCAAAACCAAGGTGGGGTGGAAGAAAGGGAGGGAGATGGGGATGGCTGGGGTGGGGGGAAAATGCAGACAACTATACTTGAGTAACAATAAAATAATTTTCAAAAATTTTTTAAAAAGACATTGTCTTGAGCATGCTCTGACTGTCAAGTCTAGGAGACATGTTCACTTAAACTTCTTAACTTGTTGGGACATCCTCTAGTGTTTTCCCTTTGTCCTCTGTGTCACCATCCCCTCCAGTTTCCTACTTACCTCTCTAGTGATTTCTTCAGTCTATAAATGGCCCCTCTTTCTTCCTATGATCTTCAAACAATTGATTCCTCTATGAGGTTCTCTACTCTTTTGATTCTTTGCCCTCTCTGTGGAAGAATTCCTATAAATTCAAACACATGTATTTGATTATTTTTTATTTATTAATAATTCTCAAATTCACATTTCTAAACCAGACCATTCTTCCGAGCTTTGATATCCAACCACCACTGGTTCATCTCACATGCAACTTAAAAGCTTTGCTCATCTTCCACCCCTTTATCCTTTTCTTTACTCCCATGCCAAGCCTATTATTTCACCTACATTTCCTATTCTGTCTTGGTAAACTGTCTACCATCCCCCCACACCACCACACCAGAAATCCTGGAATCATTTTAAACTCCTCCTCACTATCTTCTTTCATAAAATTAGTCACCAACTAGGTATTTCTCAATGTCTCTCTTCCTTTCCATCCCTCCTGACACTCACATTAGTTTGTTTTTCATTGGAAATGGTCCCCAGAGTATTCACTCTGCTTTCATTCTCCTCCACCTTCAAACAATCTGCCACATCTGCTGGAAGACAGAGTTTCCTAAAATGCAAATATAATTACATTATTTTATGCTCAGACAATCCTTCCAGCCATCAGCCCATACCACCCCACTGTCCCGGAGATAAGGTACAAACTCCCAGGCGTGGTGTAGGTGGTCGCTCCTTCATCTCCTGCAGCATCTCTAGCCCCATGCTCCAGCCAGAATGACTGTGGTACCCTCCCCCAGGGTCAGTACTCAAGCAGTGCCCTTTGGCTCCTTCGCAGCTCCCCTCTGCCTGCCTGAACTTTCGTGTCCTCCAAACAAGCAGTTTAAGCGTTACCTCCAGAAGGCCTTCTCCATTAGGCTCCTCCCCCCAGCGAACTTAGAGGCCCATCTTCTGTCACCCATTCTACACACAGGGGTTCCACTCTGTGTGAGGCTATTCAGAGATTTTCAGCTCTGGCTAAACTTCATGCTAAACTTCGCTCAAGCATCTGAGTGCCCAGAACTGAGCCGCACCGATTCTGATTTAAATGACTAAATCAGTGATTAATTGCTCTAAGAATCAATATGATTCTCACGTGCCTTGGGCTTCGTGCTTCTTGAACGTGATTGTAAAGATCAAGCACCTGGGGATCTTTTCAAAGTGAAGATTCTGTCCCGGCCAGTGTGGTTCAGCTGGTTGGAACATTGTCCTGTAGATCAAAAGGCTGCAGCTCTGATTCCCGGTCAAGGCGTATGCCCAGTGGTACATATGAAAGGAACTGATCTCTCACATTGGTGATTGTCTCCCCCTCTCTCTCCCTCCCTTTCCCTCTCTCTAAAATCAATTTTAAAAATTTTAAATGAAGGTTCTGATTGACAGTCCGAGATTCTGCATTGTTAATAAACCCCATGTAATGTCAGTGCTACTGGTCCAGAGATCATAGTTTGAGTAGCAAGTGGCTAAATAAATTCTGACATTGGCTGGCCCATCTGGGTCAATAAAGCTGTGAATACCCAGAGCAACTACAAAAAGATTCCCCCTGTTAAGTAAAACAGAGGTTGCTAAAACTCTTGACATAATCTGGTTCCAGAAAAATTTATGAGTGTCTGTGAAAACTGCAAAGCCATAGGCGTAGAAGCTACTGTCATCTAAGAGCATAAAGCCCAGAATAAGACAGAGTAAACAGCCTAAATAAGGTCGAAGCTCAGGTCCAAGCTCAGGACACCTGAATATACTGTTCAGTACATTCAGTGCCTGAGAAAGATGCTGAAGACACACCACACTAGGAAAGTAGCAATCAGGAGGCACACAATTGAGATTAGCAGGACCAGCGAAGCCCTCTGATAACAGAAGTGGCTGGAGCAGCTTCTACAAAAGAGATCCCAGCCTAAAGTTGTGGGTAAAAGGACAATTGGGAAACTGGTCATTCAGTACAAGGTTGACGAGTGTGTGCTGGTTTCCTAAATGAACTTCACCTTGCCTCAGGATGGGAAATAAAACTGAAAAATATACACTGTGGAAACTGGACTATTCTGATGTCTTTAGCACCTTGAAGGCAACAGGGCTGGCTTCTTAACTCCCCCAGGACCCAGCGCAATGCTTGATACATCGAATTCACTGGGTAGCTGTTGAACAAAGCCTAAGAAAAAGCCTAATGAGAGAAAGTCTTGGCTTTACTTACATAACGTTTTATCTATGTTGTCACCAGCCTCCTTCCTGTGGGGTCTGTTCCTGGACAGCCTGCCCACTGGAGCGATTTCCTCAAGTTTCTGGGTGGAAGCTGGCTCCAGTGGGACTGTGATACAGAACAAGAGTCACCAGGCCCTTCGCACATGTACATCTAAGATACGAGGGTCATGGGCTTAACCACAGTAATGTCTGTACTTACTAGAGAATCAGGCAGTTGTCACCTGCCTTAATTTGGTTGTAGGAGAAGGAGGAAGGAACAGGAGGGGGTGACCTCACTGGTTCCCCAGCAAGCAGACTTGTTTGCCAGAAACAAGGGAATGACTGAACAATAAGTCATGTTGCCTAAAGGTCAAACGCATGGGCTTTGGCATCAGACAGATCAGAGTTTGAGTGACATCTCTACCACTCAGCTATCACTTTGGTCAAGTTATTTAACCTTACTAAGTCTTAGCTTCCTCATGTGTAAAATGGACAAAATAAGTAACTTCTTAGGAGAACTGCTGTAAGGATTAAATGGGATAATTGTATAAAGTACTCAACACAGTGTCTAGGTTACTATAGATGTTAATAATAGGTCAGCAATGGTGCCAATGGAGAAAGCCTTCAGTATCCGTTGTGGCTGCATAACTAATTCCAGACTCAGGGTTGTGGCACCATCTATATGTCAGATTTCTATTTCTTGCTAGAGTATGCAAGGACTGGAAGAAATATCTTGTTCTTTTCTTTCCCCTTTTAAAAAATGACATTTCTCTTTTTTCATTTCAATTGTCTCAAAAATTTTGTTTTTCCTCCACTATTGGGCATGAAACTGGGTAGATGATAGATTTAATAAGTAAGTGAGGGATGGTAGCAATTTTTTTTCCATCTCAAATCAATGCCAATTGATTGAGGGTGGCTGCCCAGACCACTGTTTTAAGAAGGATGTTGATGCTAAGTCTAAGCTTAGTGAAAAAGAGAGCTACAATTGATTAGTGGTAACTTCAATGAGTGTTTTTTATGCCTCCTTTTAACTCATAGTTGACAGGATGGTGAACAGTAACAGCTCGTTAGGATCAGTGGAATGGGGGGAATGGACAGCGATGAGAACACTGTTACATTGACCCTGAGACGTCTTTTGATACAGTCACTGTATGTCTGTGCCAATTGCCCCTCCGCATCCAACCTTCTCCACCAGCTCCCTGCCTGAAGGCTGACCTGTATGAGTATATAAATAGGGCTATGTACCCTCTAGCTCTGATTGGTTTGGCCATTGAAGATCCCCAACAAGAGATATCAGTGTGGAAAACAGTGAGAGCCAGGTCATTATTTCCCTGGATTTTTCCCTGCTGGGTTGCTTCAGGATGGCTATGTCCCTCGATAAGAAGTCATTGATCCTCTCTAAGCAGTTGACTCTGTGATTCTCCCTTCTCCAGATTCCAAAAATTATCCCTTTTTCCATCCCTTTGGAACAAGAGGTGATAACAACTCCAATGCTGAAAGCTCCAGGGTACTGCACTACCTTTGCTGATTCTCCTAACCCACACTTTTAAAAACAGTCCATTTATAAATGATCTTCATCAAACTATATTATTCTAACCACCCATTTTCTGTGGGAATCATGACTGATATATTAGGCCTTTTACTGCTTCTATGTTGGAAGCAAAGTGAGCATCCATAGACATGCATGCAATAGAACACGCTAGGAAGGGCATGTTCATACATCCAAGAAAAGGGGTGTGCATCTGGTAGCCAGAGATGAGATGGACTAGCAACAGCAATACAGATGCCCACTTCCCCATCCACCTTAAACTGTCCACTATGATCTAGACCTTTCTTTCACAGGAGTGTTGACTAATTGAGCAGAGGTAGGTCCAAGCATTATCCATCTTTAATTTGATGTGGTGAAAAAAAATGTCCTGGACTGTTCGACTTCCCTTGCTGGGAAACTAAAACTCAAATACGAGACAGAGAGGTACGGATGTTCAGAAGGTGGCTGAGTCAGGTTATCAGCAGAGAACAAGGGGGTCCTGCTTTTCCAATCACCTGCTTTTCCTCCCAAGCCTGCCCTTCTTGCAGCCAAGTCCTAGAATTCTTCCTATGTCTCTACATTTGTGGAAATAAATGCATGACTGATCTCCATTCAAAAATAAGATAAGAAAAAACAAATACACCCCTGATCACCACCCTTTCAGTGGTGTCAGAACCCACATTTCATGATGAGTAGGGCAGATGAAAATAAGGAGAGGAGAAATAACCCGCACATGTGACTTCACCCTCAAGGTAAAGGAGCTTGTTCCTGAGTTTCTCATCCAATGCTCTTGTGAATCACCCACTAGCCAATCACCCTTGAGAACCTTCATATAAACTAATGAGATCCCATTCCTTGGTAGGAGGAACACCCTTCAGAACCATCAGACCTCATCCCAGTGTCCAGCATCCAGAGATAAGGACTTCGTGACAAATACAGGGCAGGTAAAAAAAAAAAAAAAAAAAAACCACTATAACTCTGACTCTCCCCTACAAAAAAGAAGATGATAAAGCATCCGAAGAAAAAAGGTAAAGCAGGATACCTCATAGCAGGGAAGTTGTAAGAGCAATCAAAACACTATTTAGAGGAACAAAAGGGAGAGGAATTAGGGCCAACAAGGGCTGGAAGCCTCTGCCCCTTGAGTTGGGAGAACAGTAAAGCTCACCCAATTCCATTTCAGTACAACTCTTTTCAAGCTCTTCCAACACTTTAATTCAGTATCTTCAATAGCCTTTTCGTCTCTCAAGGTCCATATCAAATAGATTCTCTTCTGTAGAGGCTTCCCTGACCTCAAGCCTTCCCACTCCCAGTCAAAATTAACTGTTCCTTTCTCTACTCTTAATGCATACTAACCCTCTCTTTAGCGCTTTTTATTTGTAAGATATGAACACCTTTGCCTCCCCCAAGTGGTCTGTGAGCTTGCTAGTGGCAGATATCTGCATTCATGATTTCTGACTAAAAACAGCCCCTGGATTAGAGGAGAAGAGTGTTACGTGTTCACATTTGAAGTGCAGACTTCTGCTATCACTTGGACATTGGAGAGTCCACCTCCCTCACCCCATACTCATCTTTTTCCAGTTAAGTTGTTGGTGGGCAAGTAAGGTCCTCTTCAGTGCACACAGAGCTGATTTTCAGCCTTGGTCTGGGCTCCCACAAAAAGTGCAGGGAGAGACGAGAGCTTCTTGGGAACAGAAGTGGGGCTGGCAGGTTGGGAAAATGGAAACAGGAAAGGGGAGAAAATCCAAAATTACGTGTGTTAGCTATCAAGCTGATCTCTCAGGTACCTGGGGTTCTCTCCCCCAGGGGGGATACTCTGAAAAGCCACATAGAATTTCAGAATTTCCCCCCCAAGGAAAAGAAAATGGAAGAATTTATACATTTTTAGGCAAAATGGTTTCTGGTGCCTGACATGATAGAAGCCATCCTAAGAAGTCTCTCTCAGTGACTGCCAGTTCACCCCAGAAGGGGTGGGTTATATCACC
Source organism: Artibeus jamaicensis (assembly GCF_021234435.1). NCBI lineage: Eukaryota > Metazoa > Chordata > Mammalia > Chiroptera > Phyllostomidae > Artibeus > Artibeus jamaicensis. The sequence goes on from NW_026521883.1 coordinate 24,772,531, forward strand.
TGAAAGGAATGTTCTTACGTGATAAGTAGGCCCATTAAGTTGTTTACTGCTTTGGAACGCACAGCTCTTAACTAGCACGTGCCACTTGGCTACAAGCCACCTGTGTTCCTGGAGGCTAAATATATCAAGCCCCCAGCCGTTCTCAGGTGTGGAGCTTCACCGTCTTGCTACCATTCAGGACTTTGCTTCTGTCCGTAAATTCCCCTAATAAACTCTTTGCTTAAATCTGGAGTTGTAAGCCTCTTTTGTTGGTTTCTCAACTCTGCAATGGAAGTCAGTCCCGGTACACCTTGGGAAATCTTCCCAATGTCTATATGTTCCCATGACCTATTGGTCAGGGTTGCCTGTGGGGTCTGATCTTCCTCCTACTTTGTGGAAGTACAAGTGGCTGTGTCAGAATGAGCAAGTTTTGCAGGTTTTGGTAGCAGAGATGCCCCAGGACAGAGAGCAAGTGATGTAGCGAACGATGCAGTTGAGGCAAGGTGGGGTCAGCTACACCTAAGCACAGCTGGTTGCCACAGCAACAACTAGAGTAAGGTGAGCCGAGAGGATGTGAGGCAGGGCACAAGAAGTGTCAGATACATTGAAATGGCCCTTTGTGATTTTTTAATGTACCTTAGAGAGTAAATCTTACTAATCCTAGCATTAATAATTATTAAATTATTAGCAAAAAAGAAAGTGTTGGGGGATATACATAGAATTGTCTCAAGCTTCCCCAGGCTGTGGTTACAGAGTCATAATAAATACACAAATCCCAATGGCTCTAAGTGTTTAGCTTCTAACTAGCTCTAGCTTCTGGCTCTAGTCCTGGAGCTTCCCATAAGCCTCTCCCTGCTGCATCTCCTAGCCTCCTGCAGGCACATGGCATATATTCAAAAGTCACTCTGTCATCTGTGGTCACCATGTGGCACCAGTATGTTCTTCTGCTGCTCCAGACCCACTTCTGCATGTCCTTCTACAAGCAGCTCCTCCTTGCACCTCTGCTACTCACACCCACCCTGAGACTGTCCTGAGAGTGTTACTTTCCTTGCTCCCAAAGTCACCAAACCCTCCAGATGCCAAGAGGACGCATTTCTTTTCATTCTCCTTGTGCCAGAGCCATGCTGTGGCTCATACAGAAGTGGAAAGATGCTTCTTTCTCCTTGGGTCACACTTTGAGCTGGGAGAGTACCAACAGTGCTGCTGCAGACTCAGTGACTCAGTCACTGACAACAGCTTCCACAGCCTCAGCGCTAGTCAAGGAATGATCCTTCCTCCTCTCTCCCTCGTCTGCTCTCTTCCTGCCGTCCACTACCACCACCAACACACCTCACAGCCCTAAATAGATGCCCTTGTGCAAGTCAACTCCAAAACTCCAGGAGCTCACAGCCTACCCCAGCAGTGCATGGACATGGCCAGGGGGGCCTGAACCCCAGCAGAGTCCACAGCCTCGGCACAGGCCTCATCCTCATTATCACAGCAACTATTTGAGATCTTCTGTATGCAGGGGATTCTGTCCATTGAGAGTCAGAACCAAAAGAATGCAAACACTTTGGCACCAAAAACTCCCTGTAAATATTTTTAACTGACAAAGTTTTCTAGTCATGAACTTTAAGCAACAGCAGTCTCTAATTGTACCTATGGGGGAAAAAATGTGTTCACAATGTGCTACAGCTTGGTCCAGCCATTTGAAGAACAATGGCTAATGAGAGCCAAGAACAAAAGAAAATGGCAATGAAATAAGGTGGCACATTGACAGCTGAGATCTAGTGTGACTTCGGTGGGTGGTTCTGTGGCTCCAGGATTAGATTGTTCTCACTTCAAAAGAGCCATCTATGAACTCTGTCAACTCGGTCATACATACATAAAACTGTCCCCCGTTCACTCCTAAAAAGAAAAAATCCTTGAAGATGTTAAGAAAACAATGTATAGATCATATGTGTTTTAGTGAAAGGTAGCATTTTTCTTCCTGACTCACAAACTGAGCTTGAATTTTTATCCAACCTTTACCACACCTCACTTTTACAAAGGAATTCCATTTATTGTTCTCCTTGGACTTCAAATAAAAAAGTAACATCAAAGTCTAACAGAAAATGAAAGCTCTGGTCAGACATTATTCTGTTTTCCTCTCCTAAGTAAACATTTGCACTTGCTGGAGGGGCTTTTGCTGATGTGTCTGTAAATTGAACATGTATTTTAATGAGAAGAGAAGCAGCCAGGAACGAAAAGGCACAAACCGAAGTTCCCCTGTGCTCTCTTCCAAATGACCTCTAGTCCACTGTGCAGATGACATGTTTAAAAGGAAGATGAGCCCTGAATGGTGTGGCTCAGTGGGTTGGGCATCATCCCCACAAACTGAAAGGTCACCAATTTGATTCCCCTGTCAGGGCACATGCCTGGGTTGCAAGCCAGGTCCCCGTTGTGAGACATGTAAGAGGCAACCAATCCATGTTTCTCTCACACATCCATGCTTCTCTCACTCTCTTTCTCCTTTCCTCCCCCTCTCTCTAAAAATAAATAAAGTCTTTTTTTTAAAAAAAGGAAGATGATTTAGTCTCCATGGAAGCTCAGTCTGTGGGCTCTGCTTTGGCAGATTGACAGCTGTGCTAAATGATGGTGGAATTACATGTAATAGATTGGAGATTATGACTATTGTCCAGCAAGGACTGAAAAGCCTCATGCAGTGACAGAAGGCTTAGTTTGGTTATCTTCTTAAGCTTCATTCTAGAGTAAAAAGGCACGGGCTCTTCTTATTATAAATTGGCCTTTTTGTTTGCCAGGGGAGGTGCTAAGTAGCAAAGTCATTTCAGTAATTAGAAGCCCAGAATAACCGCTGCCACTTTTTTCTAGATGAAACAACTATGCTCACTAATTTCTGGACAAAACTCTACCCTAATTTAAAGCTAGGAATAAATGCAATACTCAATTTTTAATGTCATAATAGCAAATTACAGCAGAATTAGCATGAAATGGCATTTGGAGTTTGACTCTTTGTAGGATTAATGGGCTGCTGACCTCCTCCAGATAATTATTTATTAATATGCTTGGTTTTCTGTTTTGTTTCATTTGTGTAAAAGAAGAAAGTAAGGTTAGTGTGCAGATGTCCAGGAGAAGGGAAAGCAGTGGAAAGGATGCAGGTATCGACCCACAAGGAAAGCTGATGAGCAAAAACAAACATAAACCTAGGCACAATCAAGATGGGCCCTAAGTGTACCCCAAAATAGCTGGGGGAGACTCTGAGGAGGAACTGAGTGCTAAATGAGAAGGTAAAAGTAGGATATCCAGGAAATATACATTTTAAAACATTACCAGTTTTGTTCCCAAAGACAGAACACTGGAGGATACAGATTAACCTAAATTACTGGGTTTCAAAGCATTTCCTTTGTCATAGTACACCATGACAAAAGCCACAGCCTCCCTTTTTCCTTTTAGAGCAAATATGGTGTGTTTGCTCAATAGTTAACATCTTTGCTGAAATGACTTGAAGTTCTTTGCAGAAAGCCAGTCACTTATAAGACCATTGGATAGAGAAGGGAGGGAAAAGTCAGAGAAAATAAGTAGAAAGGCATTTTACACTTTATGAAAGTATAAAACAGCACTTCACGTTTGTCTCCTCCAGCATACTGTGCACGAACCTCCAAATGCAGCATCGGTCCTGGACACAGGCTCCATTTCTGAACAGAACAGTCCAATTTAGGCAAGTATGTGTACTGGTTCCAAAAAGACATTTCAGGAATTGTGGTCTAAAGTTTATTCAGAGCTAAGGGAGACTGCCCACAATGCAGTCTTATGACATCCACAAGTTGTCTGGGGTTCAGACCAGCAGCCTCAGCATCAGCTTGGAATCTATCAGAAATGCAGAGTCACAGTCCCTCCAAAGACCTACAATACGGGAAATTTACAAGATCCCAGGTGATTCGCAGGCACATTAAAATTCACACCCAGCTCAGGTAACCAGGCTTCACCCTTGAAAGGTATTGGGAAAGCCCAAAAGAACTGAGAACAAAAAAGAATTGTGAAAAGAGTAGAAATGATAGCCGGCCCTTTCTTTCTTGCTTCTCCCATTAAGAGAGAAGTTTACCAGTGTGTAAAAGAGCATATTTTGTGTAAGAAAGAAAAAGAAATAAGAAATCAAACAAATGTCTGTTCATATTATAAGAAGCACAAGACAAATGAAACAGGAAACTGTCTGGTTATTTGCAAGGTGTGCGGGAGGAGAATGGGCTGGCAGGGAACAAGAGGGAGTGACACCTCACTAACTATGCCTCATGGTGTAGGTTTGACTTGCGGAAGTCTGTTAATATTCTCCACGTTCAAAAAACTAAAATGAAATCAAGAATGATGAGGAGAAAGAAAAACCCTAATACTTAAAAGCAAACTGCAACCAATGAAACAATTATATTTCAAGTGGAATTCTATAATCACAGTTAAGGAGGAAAACTAAAACAAGGAATTCATCCAAATCACTTATGAGCATGGTATTTTACTGTGTACCTCCAGTCTTGGGTAAGATTGAGGGATGACAAGAACTGCAAATGAATCCTGAACTCTTAATATATTTAGTTCTTGTACAGAAGAACAAGAACTGAGTTCTTGAACTTTTGGCAAGGCAATTGTGAAACTAGATTAAATGTATTATAGGACTGAGCAATTGACCTGCCTGAGACATAAAACCAACAGCCACAGGGTAAGACCTATTCCCCTGAGGCTAGCGTCAGTTATGATTCACATGGGAATCAAGACACATGACAACAAACAGGCAAAGGGAGCTCCAGACAGATACACAGAGGAGAGGGCAATGTGAAGACGGAGGTGGAGATTTGGAATAATGCAGCCACCGGGCAAGAAACGCCTGCCGCCACCACAAGGTGGAGGAGACAAAGAATAGATTGACCCCTAGAGCGGCCAGTGGGATCATGGCTCTGCCCACACCTTGATTTCAGACTTCCAGCCTCCAGAGCTGTGAGACAGTAAGTTTCTGTTGTCTTAGGCCACCCAGTTTGTGGTACTTTGTATCAGCAACCCAACAAAACCTGCAAAGCAGATGTGTTGTTATCTTCACTTTCCAGGCAAGAAAATAGAGGTATAGGAGTTCAAGCAATGCCCTCAAGGTCCAGAACTAGTAAATAGTAGAGACAGGATGTTACCCCAGGAAATGTGATTGTAAAGGCAGCTCTAATAACCTTTATTTCAGACTCTTTCTACTATGTGGTCATTAAAGGAGATAACTATAGAGAGTAGATATCTTTACATATCAAAATATGACTGTGTAGAAAAGCAAGTTACAAAAATTGATGCAGGAATAGTTTGGTTAAGTAAACATGGAATCTCAGTAAAAGTTCATGGAAATGTCCGGTAAGAAATGAAAGAAATAAATACCTAGCTGAGTCTAAAAGGAAGAAAAATCCCCAACTGTCAGAAATAAAGAATAAACATCAAACCAAAGTGATAAGTTTATGAGAAAGGGCTGGGATTTAACATTCACGAAGAAGCAAGAAGCTTAGTCTCAGAATGCACTAGCTAAGGGAGTAGGAGTTGCACACTCTCCCCACTATAGAGCCAAGACTCTTGAAGGGCTATCCCTCAGCAAAATGGGACTAGAAATGAGCTCACGCCACTCGTCAACTCAGGGAAGGTATAAAAAAGCTTGTCTGTGACCTGGATGTGAGGGAAAGTTCTCCCCTTAGGAATATCAAGCCCAGGCCTGTTCGACACATGTACAGGGGGTCTGAATTCATATAGCCCACATGGTGTGGAAATCTCCAGCCAAGAAACTAATGCAAAACTGACTACAAATAAGTGAAACCCCCGGGGCTTCCAGCAAAAGCAAACACAAACTGATTTGAAACAAGCCTTCTAAAGCCCAAATCATACAGAACATTCTAAGCCTCACAAAAACACAAATAAATATATTCTGAATGAAAATGAACTCACATAAAAAATTACAAAACACAGGAGAAAAGGAGTCAGCATGAGGAAGAATCAGGAGTCATTGCCAATGGGAAGATTTGTGTGTTCAATAATATAACGACCTGAGAGAGACTATTAAATAATTATGTTTCAAATTATAAAATAAAAAGACTTGGGACCCTAAGGAAAAAACAGACATGCTGCATAAAGAACTGGCAAATCTGAATATGACCAAACTGAACTTCTAGAAATGAAAATGTAAAATTTTACAAGGGAAAAAGCAGATTAGAGATGGATGATGAGAACATAGTTGGGAAGGAATCACTCAAAATGTTACAGAACAGCCAGTGGGGTTCTACTACTCACCACCAACAAGCAAACTCTGGAGTTAGAGGTTTGGTGGGAAAAAGGGGGGTCACTATTTAGGGCTATACAATTTTGGACTAATGGCAGGTTTCTGCCTCAGAGCCCCACTTGCATTAAAACAAATAACCCTTGCATTAAAAAAAAAAAAAAAACCCTCTGCCAGACCAGACAAGTTCAAGGGTACAGGTGGCATCTCTCTGCCCCATTTAAAAGTGCTATCCTCTGGGGAACACAGGCATTTGTAGCATGCTCATAGAGGCTGCTTGGCAGGTTCCCAGTCACAGTTCAGCTCTAGGGGTCCTTTGGAGCCTGTGTGTGCCAGCTGAAGTCCCACTTATTGCACACTGCTCATTTCCTCTGGCCACCAGCTCACCAGTACATGAGTGTGCCTGGCTGGGCAGGCCCACACAGCACCAGTGCTACTTCTGAATTTCACTCAGGTAGGGGTACTGGGAATGCTCCCAGACTATGCAGCCTCCAAGGCCCACTGGCCCATGAACTAGGGCCCTTGCAGATGACCAGACTAACAAGGAGAAGGGAAAGAATGCATATTTCCCTACACATTCTGTTTGCAAAGGCTAACGTCCACCATGTTGGTCAGCTGCACAGTATCTTTGCCTCTCTTCTGGCCATCACTTTCCACAAAGGAAAGTTTCCCAGCTGCACACGGGGGCACAAGCATCTCCACTCAAGGCAGTGTCTGGTCACCACAGCCTGCACAGGCTCAGTGCCGCCTGTGTCCTGAGCTGCTCAGATGCTGGGGCAACTGCGCACTTGTTCACACAGCTTGTTGGCTTTGTTTATAGTTACCCCAGGGCATGGAAGCCTATCAAATCCCAGCTCCAGTTTCAATCCCAGGCTGCTTTGGGTGATTCCTACAACTCCCTCCCTTCTGGGGTGAAGTGCTGGCTCTCGTGCTGCTTCTGGGATCCCTTGCCCTTCCCTAGCAATCAGGCCAGGCCTACCTTGGCACAAAAATGCAGTGAGAGGTGGAAATGGAAAATGTGAGAAAGAGGTTAAGAGATGAGAAGATTAAAAATGCATCTATTGGAATTCTAGGAGAGAAATCAGGCAATGAGGTAGAAGCAATGATCAAAATAAATGGCTGAGAAATTGTCGGAATTGATGAAAGATATGGATATTATTAGACAAGTGTGAAAAATAGAGGTGGGAGGAGGCGGATGATTTGATCCAAGTGCCTTTATTTGATGCTGCACTTACAGGCAGGCTGAGTCTGGACTGACTGCAGCTCCAGTTGGGGGTGGCAGGCTGTTCCCAGGTAAGAGGGTCATTCTGAATACCAGCCATTGAGGCTGGTGCCAGATGTCTATTGTGTGAGGTGGGAGAGAGTTTCTATAAAGCTGTGGGCTACCAAGCGAGTTGGGATAACTGAGTCATGGGCAGTCCTGCAGGTTGAAAAACTGGCCTGACTGGGTCATGAGCTATCTGGCAGGTTGAGAAACTGGCCTGACCCTTTCATCCCAAACTGCTTTTTATTATTTTTCCAAGGCTGGGGGTAAATGGGTGAAACTCTGTTTTCTGGAACTTCTTCCAGCTGGAAAGGGTCATAGAACTGTCCCTAAGCCATCCCACTGAGCTGTGCTTGTGCTTGCACTTATTCTGGTTGATAATGTTGTAGGACAAGTACTGCCCCAATTTGTTTTTTGAACTGCTCCATCCTGGAAGATATAAACTTTACAAGCAGGTTAAAGATTCCTGGTCCAAGCATAAGGAATAGGAGTATTGAGAGGAGGGGTCCCAGAAGAGGCAGCAGCCAGGTTATGCCAGATAGCCAGGAACTAAGGATTTATGGAGGGACTCAGATTTTCTATTTTAGATGCAGATTCCAGTATACCCTGAATGTTTTGTTGGACCTGTCCTGAACATAGAAACAGCACTCTTCTTTGAGATACAGACATGTCCCTCCTTCTGATGCTGTGAGTAGATCTAGGCCTCTTCAGTTTTGAAGGGCTATGCCTCCTAGGGAGTCTAGCTGCTCCTGGAGTGTGGCTACAGTTTCCTGCATCTCAGTCAGTGCCTCTGCTGTTTCTAGAGATAGCTGGTAATGAATACCTAGGGCGGTGCCACCTGCAGGGGCCCCAGCTGAGGAGAGAACTCCTAGCAATGCTATTATGGGGATCAACAGGCCACCCCTTTTGAGTAAGTGTCCCTGTCCCATAAGGGGGAAGGGGAGTGGGGCATTTTCCCATGTGATTGATATGTCAGAAAGAATGTATACCAGGGAGCAGACCCCTGTCCATTTTGGAGGCTAGGTTCAATAGGCCTGTGATCCACAAATCCAATATACCCCCAAAGAGTGGTGGATTTCTGCAGAGTTTGTATACTGTAAGCAGGATGGGCGAGGTTTCTATTGAGACACATCTACTATTAACAAGTATTTTAGTCCTAAGGTACTTGGCGCTCCAATATTCAAGTCCTTGTGCAACGAAGGATGGTGCAACAGAAGGGTTGCTGATGGGATTGTGGAAGGGCTGGTCTATAAATTCAGAATAGATAGAGCCCCACTTTTTCCCATAATAAACTGCCACAGTTCAATATAGGTATAGGCAGAAACGGTCCTGGTCATCTGGGGGAAGGAGGTCAAGGAAGTTAACTTTTCTGGCTGGACTGCCATTGCAGCAGGTGGATGTCTGTGTTGGGATTGTGCCAGTGAGAGTCACAGGTTTGGGGAAGCAAACATGTGAAAAAGCAATTTTGTCTCCAGGATTTCGGATTCCACCTATCCCAAGTTTTGGTTACTAGGTTAGGGAGAGTCCTGAGATGTTTCTGAGAGGGGGTTGTGAGACTGTGAAGCTCTGTTGTACTGGCTTGGGTTAAGGGAGCCAACTGGATTTCCCTCACTCCTTTGACTTATGATGGACAAGGGGTAGGTGGCATGCAAGTGATTAATGATGTGAGAGAATAGGGGGCCCTTAGGAGAGTGCCAGTTGTAGGCAGAGAAGGTAGTGGCTGGGCTTCCCAGGCGGTAGTGGCTCCTGTAGGGGTCCTTTATTGTGGTAACTTATTGTGGTAGTTGTCGGTAACCTGAGGCTCCCAAGCATTTGTGTGGGTGGTTGTAGAGTCAAGATTACAAGAGACATTCCTCCACTGACCTGGCAGTTGGGGATGGACATACTCCCACCTACAGGTGGAGAGGCAAAGCCAGCAGGAATAATTTAACTTTAGGGAGTGGGTTATGTAGACTGCTAGGTTGAAAGAGGTTTCTAGCCCAGGTAAGGTTGAACAAGAGTGAGCAGGGCGTAAGAGTAAGAAAATGCTAGCTATGGTCAATTTAACTCCATCTACACAGAAACTAGTTCCCAGGAAGAGTCCTAGAAGTCCCCCTAGAGGTCAGTGTCCCATAGTATTTGGAGTGTGTCCTGTTCGGTGGATTGCTGTGGTGCTACCTCAGCCAGATGCTTATGCAGAGGTCATAGAAGGCCTGGATGCTAACTGGTGGGGAACTCTTACTGCTCATGGAAAGGTTATTTGGGGCAGTTGGGGAAGGAAGAAGGCAATAATGCAGAAAGCTTTTAAGAGGGCAAGGAGAGTTACAAAAACAGCAGTGAGCAATGGGATAAGACAAAGGAGATGCTCGAGAGTTCCCACACTGCTCATGTTGCAGGACAGATCCTGGTTGGGTTCCTAAGGAGAGTGGTGTGGTAGGGGACACAGTGGTTATGGGAGGATGAGAGGGTCTCTTATGACCTTGTCCTCTTCTTCCTGTATCCTAGTTAGGCACAAACGGGTGGATGTTAGGACCTCTGGTTGATACTGAGGCAGACCAGTCTTTGGAGAAGTAGTGGATTCATGTTGGGAGGTCTTCTTTAGCCTGGAGGAATGTATCCATTGAGAGAGTCCTCGAAGTCTGACAGCCATGGGTGTGGCAAGGATGACCTGGTATGTTCCTTCTCAGCAAGGGGATAGAGTCCCTCATGCTTCTGAGGGTGCCCTTAGCAGGATCCAGTCCCCTGGCTGTAGAGGGGGGGGAGCTAGGGTGTCTTCTGCTGGTTTAGGAAGAGCCTTGTCAGCATGTTCCTGCAGAAGCTGCCTGGTCAGGGCAAGAGTGGGGAGGTAGTCTCCAAGCAGGGGGTGGGAATTTGGAAAGTTAACACGCAGGAAGGGCCAGCCATACGTAAGCTCAAAGGAGCTAAGGAAGGTGAGCACCCAAGATGTGGCTTGGATTCTGGTAAGTGCTTGGGGGAGAAGAGAAATCCAGTCCATCTTCCACTCCAGAGTTAGTTTAGTTAGTTGTATTTTGGGGATGTAATTGCCCTTTTCCCTTTATTCAAAGCTTGGGAGCAGTATGGAATGTTGAGCTTCCACTGGATGTTTACGGTGGTAGCTACTTCCTGTGTAATCTGAGATATAAAGGCAAGGCCATTATCATTCTTGGAGGTAGGGATCCCAAAACAGAAGATGATGTGGTCCAGTCAGATGCAGGTTACCTCAGCTACCTTTTCTGAGGTGGTAGGAAAGGCTTTCACCCACCCCGAGAAGGTATCTACTAGAGTCAAGAGGTATTTGTGTTTTTAATTGGGGTCATATGAGTAAAATCAATTTGCCAGTCTTGTCTGGGAATCTGTCTCCTAACTTTGTGGGTGGGGAATGACAGTGGAGGTCTAATCCCCCCATGAGGGGATGCCTGGCTGCAAATGTTGCACTGGTGGGTGATGCTCTGCAGCATGGAGGCCAGGTGAGGGCAGATGACCAAAGGGGTGAGAAATTTTAATAGTGGCCTAATCCTACATGTACAGCCTCATGGAACTGTTTAAGAATTTATTCCTTCTGTTTATTGGGGAGTATTAGTCATCCAGACGTTAGCCAAGCCCCTTCCCATACTGCACCCCCCAAAGGGGTGGACTGTATTTCTTCAGCTGTGTATTGAGGAATACTAGAGGGACTAGCTAAAAGCTGACACTCTGGGGTTTCTATGGCTGCAGCTCTTTTGGCCTGTCAGTCAGCTTTTTTGTTTCCCAATGCAATATTGGACAGTGTGCTTTGATGGCCTCAGCAGTGGGTTACTGCCATTTGGGAGACCTCTTGTGACTTCTGTAAGAGTTTGAAGATCAGGTCCGCATTTGTGATAGGGGGGATCCCTTGGTCGTGAGAAACCCCCTTTCTGCCCAGATTGCAGTATGTGAGTGTGATAAAGAGTGTGATAGGCATAGAGAGAATCGGTGTAAATATTGATTTGTTTGTTTTGTGCAAGTGCCAGGGCTCATATTAGTGCCATAAGTTCAGCCCATCGGGATGAGTTTCCAGGAGGGAGAGGGCTGGGTTCTATGGCCTCAGTGTGGGAGACTTGCATCTCCTGCTTTTCTTTTTCCACCATGACAAAGGAGTGGCCATCAATGAACCAGGTGTCATCCAGGTTGGGGGGGCAGGTTTCACAGATGTGGGGAAAGGGAGAAAGGAGATTAGATAAAACTTCAGGACATGAGTGGGGATTGTGTTGAGGATCAGGCAAAGGGAGGAGAGTGGCTGGGTTAATTGTGGTACCTCTCACAACTGTTATGTGAGGAGCTTGTAGTAGAGTAAGGAAAGTTTGCTGGAGTCAGATAGGGTGGAGGAATTTTTCTCCCTGATTGTATATTAGATCAGAAATAGCATGAGGAGAATATACAGTTATTGGTTGAGAGTAGGTCAGCTTCTATGCCTCAAGGGTGAGGGCAGCTGCTAATGCTCTGAGGCAAGTGGGCTACCCTTGGCCTGTGGGGTCTAGTGTTTGGATAAATAGACTATAATCTTTAGGTCTGGGCCTGACTTCTGTCCTGACAGACTGAGAGCAATGCCCTGTCTTTTCCTCTGTGTATAATATGAAAGGTTTATTGAGGTTGGGGGGTGCCAGAGCAGGGACTTTAGTGAGGGGCTCTTTTAGCTCCTGCAAGGGTCATTCAATGGGCTTCCTAGACAGTAGTGACTCCTGTAGGGGTCCTTTTATTGTCTCATATAATGGCTTGGCCAGAATGTCAAAGCTTGGAAACCAGTTTCTACAGTATCCAGCCAGGACCAGAAAAGAGACAAGGTCTTGTTTAGTAGTAGTTATTGGCATTGAGGCTATTAGTGTTCACCTATCTGGTGTCATTCCCTTCTTGGTGGGCATTAAGGCATAATGTAGGTAGATGACTGAGGTTTGTGATATTTGAGCCTTCTGGGCTGAAATTCAATATTCTAGTGTCCTACATAATTTAGGAGTTTAGCAGTGCTTTGTGGAGAGTCTGGAAAAGATAGGCTGCATAGTAGAAAGTCATTTACACATTGTAGGAGAGTAGGTGGGGAGAGATCAGTGTTGTGCAGGTCATAGGCTAGTGCTTGTCCCAACAGGTGCGGGCTGTTATGGAACCCTTGGGAAAAGATGGTCCAGGTTAACTGTTGGGAATGATCTGTGTCTGGGTCCATCCAGGTGAAAGCAAAAGGTTTTGGCAGTCAGGGTGTAAGGGGATAGTAAAGAAAAATGGTATGAGGGAGAGAATAGTGTATGGGTTCGGGACTATTAGATGTATAGGAATTACAACCTGATTAATGATTCATAGGTCTTGGACTAAGCAATAGGTTCCACTAGGTTTTTTACTGGTAAAATTGGGGTGTTGTATAGGGAATTAGTTAGCCATAGAAGTCTTGCCTGCACCCACCCAGAAAAGCAGGATACTAACCTTTCCCCTATCCCCTCACAAACCCCACACTTTTTTTTTAAAAAAAAAAAACCATTCCTCCTCCCCCTGAAGCTGCAGTCAGTCCAGACTCAGCCTGCCTGTAAGCACAGCATCAAATCAAGGCATTTGGATCAGATCATCTGGTTCCTCTCACCTTTGTTTCTCACACATTTCTAACAGGTATCAGTCAGGAAAGAGAAAGCTAGTCTGAGCTAGAACAATCAAGTGAAAAGCCTTGGTGAATGGGGTAAGCATACGGTGCATGTTAGGTTTGCATAGTGTTGCAGTAGATGGCACTCTTTCAACTTTCTTTCAATTGTAAGAAAACACAGCATTCTAGAACTAGGTAATTGAGAGTTTAATAAAATGACTATTTACAAAGGTAATAATGGGATTCAGGGAATAGAGAACCACCAAGGGCTAATAAGAGCAAGGAGTATGAAAGGACAAGGGGAAGGAGAAGTTCCCACAACTCAGAGAAAGAGCTGAGAAGGTGGTTGCCCAGAACAATAGCTGTGCCTTCAGTGGAGGAGTGCAGACAACCCTGGTAAATTAGTACAGAGGGAGCCTCAGAAGCAACACATGGACCTCACCCTATTCAGCCCTTGGAGCTTTCTCTACTGCCTCCCATTGATGGAACTCCACTGGAAGCCAAAATGGCAAGGGAAGAAGCAATCCACCCATTACCCCTTCCAGTGCAGGGCTTTCAGGTGAAAGTGTAGTAGCAGCTCCCCACTATAGCCCCAGGGCACTTTATCAGTTTTCCCAAACCCTGCTCCACCTTTGTAAATCTTCCTAGGCAGTGTAAATAAGCAGTACTGCATCTTGCCAGAAGCTGACAGCATTTACTGACAGAAGTGTGTGTGTGAGTGTGAGTGTGTGTGTTGTAAGTGGAAGGGAAAGAGAAGGGGAAGAAAAAGACAAATAGAGGCAGAGAGAAGGAAATATACAAAATAATACCATTTTAGTTATTTGCATTATTTTTGTTTTGTTTTTACTAAGTACATTTTCTAATCCTTCTGCAGTGAACATGAATACAATAATATGGTAGGTCAATTTTTTAATAATGCTAAGAGTCTATAAAAAATATGGATTCTTAATCAATTCATTCCCCACTAGACTGACATCATCCTTCACCCAGATTCCCTGCCTGATATCAGGGCTAGAGATACAAAACAATGATGTAGCTACACAAAAAAAAAAAAAAAGAGGAAGAAAGGAGGAGATTAAAACCACATATTGAACAATGGTCCCTAAATAGTGCATTTTCATAGATAGGGTTATACAGAGTGGGGAAAAGTAGGTTTACAGTTGTGAATAGGCAAAACACAGAGTTTATCCTTATATTATTATTTATTAATTATTATATTCTTTTCCATACAAACAACTGTAAACCTACTTTTGCCCCACCCTTAGATAGCCTTGGTTAAACTCAGTGAAACACAATCTCCCAAAAAGAGAATGGCCAGGTCAGGGAGCTGATACTCAGGCCTGTGCAAGGCAACAAGAAGTGCTATGACACATAAGTTGTATCTTAGGTTTCATATATGTAGGAATACATTTTGTATTTCAAAAGACAACAATGATATTGCATCTCTGACTATCTAGAATGCTTCAAGAAAGCTGAGCCTTCACCTTAGTCAAAATGCAAGCATGAAGTTATATATATAACTGCTTGTTCAAATTTTTTATTTATCTACTCACATAGCTAATCACTGCTTGAAACTCAAAATTTCAAATGCTGGGGCTTGAGGTGAAAATATGGGTTTTGGTGAATTAGCAGGCATTTCCCCATTTTATCTACTTCTGAAAGTTGCTGCCTGCCTGGACGGAGACACATCCCTTGTTCCAATCCAAGCACACTGGCTTGGATTCAGGGGAAAGAGTGCCATCTACTGCAACACTATGCAAACCTAACACACACGGTGTGCTTCCCCCACCCACCAAGGCTTTTCACTTGATTGTTCTAGCTCAGACTAGCTTGTCAGACTTAACCAGATTTCATCTGGGGGTTGGAGGAAAACGGCCCTATGGCCACAGACCAACACTTAACTATATTACAAATACCAAGTCTTTGAGGAGAACTATTTGTTATCAACATTGTAATGCTATTAAGCAAGGATAATGATTGATGAAAGTCATTTTACTAGGCAGTCAGATACAAGTGTCAATTTCTTGGAGTTGATATGACATCATCAGCCCAATTTTCTGGTGAGGAGTGCAGAGGATATGAAGGCCAGTAATGCCAGCTATAAGCCTTTTGGTCCTTAACAGAAGCCGCTATTTCTTGGCACCCCCTATTTACACCCCCGGAGAGAATACCCAAGGCCTACTATCATCTTTTATCAGAGTTGGAAACTCATGTTCAGATGAAGCAGGCAGGAGGAGGCATTGCAACTACACTTTGATAATCCTATATTCTGCAAAAAACTTAAGTAGGGCAGAATAACAGGCTTAAGCTGAGAGAGTAGGCAAGCAATGGGTCTTGGCGGCTCAAGCAGGATCACCAAATATTCCACCAGTTGTTGACAGAATGCTTTGCAAGGGACAAGCAGTCAGTCCCCTGTGAGATGAAACACAAATGTAGCTGTGGTTGGGCCGTGACTCAAATCCTGATTGGTATGCAAATGCACCTTCCAGCTCTAAAAATCCATGGCAATTTACACCCACAGTAAATTATCAAAACCAAAGTCCCCTGCAATGCAATCAAAAACACAATGAAAACCGTCACCTTAGACCTGTTAGGATAGCTATTTAAAAAAAAAGACAAGAAGTAACAAATGTTGCCAAGAGTGTGGAGAAAAGGGGACACTTCTGCTTTGTTGGTGGGAATGTAAATTTGTGCAGCTACTGTGGAAAACAATATGGAGTTTCCTCAAAAAAATAAAAATGCAACTGCCACATGATCTAGCAAGCCCACTTATGTGTATATTCGTATTTCTGAAGGAAATGAAAGCACTATCTCAAAGAGATACCCACACCTCTACGTTCATTGCCCACACCCCCACATTCAGTATTATTCACAATAGCCAAGATATGGAAAGCACCTAAGCACCCATCTGTTAGGATAGGTAGCTAGTTATATATGAGACGAGACAGGCAAAGGAAGGGGAAGGGGACAGATTATCCTTGTGCATTCCTGCACATCTACAGGGCCTAAGGTAAATCTTTCAGCTGGAACAGGCCTCACCACACCTGGACTTGTGCTCACCAGATCTCTGATTCAATCTCGGGACATTGTTCAGTCACTTAGGTCACCAGTCCAGCCACCTAGCACATGCACAGACAGCTAAGCAAGGGGGCATTGGAGCTAAGGAGACAAGTTGCCAGAGGCTGGGGGGCAGGGAGAGGTGGAATGAGGAGAATTTGTTCAAAGGATACAAACATTCAGTTATAAGTTCTGAGGATCTGATGTACAGCATGGTAACTATAGTTAATAACAGTGTGTTGTATGCTTGAAATTTGCTAAGAGAATAGATCTGAGGCGTTCTTACAACACACACACAAAGAGGTAACAGTGCGAGGTGATGGATGTGTTGTTGGTGGGAATATTTTTACAATGTATACCCACATATCAAATTATCACATTGTACACTTTAAATATATATAATTTTATTTGTCAGTTATACGTTACAAAAACTGGTCTCCAGGAAAAACAGTCTCCAGCCTTTCTTACTACACCATGAAATCCTACCCCATCACCCACCCAAAAGCTGGAGGAGTTTCTTCTCCAACAGCTGTGCCCTGGGTTTATACCACTTTCCTGGCTGTGTTACTTTTCTGATCAGATCTACTTTATTATGAAACTAAAATCTCAGGGTTTGGAAAAATATCTCAATGCCTCCACAAAGAAAGTTATTGTATATAGTAAGTAATTATGATTGTCACATTCCACTCCTTTCATTGCTTTGTATTTCATTCTTTCTGCCAAGTTAAGAGTTGCCTCACCACTCACACTTTCACCCATTCATTTGTTGGTTTTTCCAGCCATCTGTGTTGAATTCTACCATCTGGCTGTCTTAGAGTGCAACGACCTAGTGGCTAGGTTTTATGGAGCTCCAACAGAGTGAAGTACTTTCTATTATTTCAGCTAAGTTTTAGTACTACAAACCGGCAGTATGCTTATAACTTTTTAAACTCATCTTTGGATGTTTTACTTAACATTAGACATTGAAGAGTCTGCCTCAGACACTCAGTGACCCCCCCAGCTACATGCAGCACAGCTGACCACCTTTCCATTCCACATCAGGACCACTGAGAAAGAATCACACCCTCACTTTAGTGGGGTAGAGAAGCATGAAATCACAAGCTTTCCATGTTGCCTTGTAATCCTTCTACGTGTCTCACCCTCATTCCTCACAACTAGAAGTCTCTGAAGTTTATCTGCTCTCCTAATTCCCATTTCACCAACTGCCCTCCTTCTATACCAAAAGAAATTTAGGGACATAAGGAATCAACTCCTTTCATTTCCTGCCTCCCATCTCCACCTCTTTGCCTCCACTCTTAATCCCACCTCTGTCCCTGTCAACTGTTCCTCCTCTGGTCCACCTTTCCACCCAAGCTTCCATCTCAACCTTTTCCACTTCCTTGGAGACCTAACTTTGTTACAAAAGGAGAGAGGCAGGGGAGAGAGAGAATAAATAAAATGCAAAGGGAGGGGAGGGAAGGGAAGGGGAGGGTCCCTCAAGATAACATACCTCTCACTTTTCACTCAATCTCTCCTCTCCACACACAAACCACCCATAAGAGTATGCTCTCTACTTGTGTCTCCATTTCCTAGCCAACTACTCTTTCATCAACTCAGTGCAGTCTGGATTCAGCCTCCACCACATCACCGAACCCTAACTGTATGTGCGGTGTATCACACAGTGCCTGGCATGTGGTGAAAGCTCAACAATAAACTCTGGCCAATCTCCCCCCAGTTGGTAAACTACATGGGAACTTTCCAGTTCTTCCTTTACTTGACTTTCTCTATGAGTGGTGCCTTCTTCTCTGAAATCATTACCATTGGCTTCTAGGTTACTTTTCTCTTCCGGAGGTTTTCCTGCTTCTGACTTCTTACGTCTCCTTTTTAGGCTCCTATCCACTTATGCCTTAAACTAGAACCACTTCTAGTCTTCATCTCTTGGCTGTAATACTCTCGATGGGTGACCCTATCAACTCCCATAAAAGTGACTACTATCTATATGGTCATAAGTGTGGTATGGTGCAGTGATGACTAATCGGTCTATACTGCACCCAAGAGCTCTACCACTTTCACTGACTTGACAAATCTATAATGAGTTCTCACTGTGTGAGCTTCTGTAGTCCTCCCCACTGGACAGCTCCATTGCAATTATCCACAGGCGTGTCTGAAAAATGAAAGGATCTTCCTCAACACACACACATACACACATCATTCCTCCTTCTCTATTTCCCATTCAGGTAAGTAATACCACCCATCTACCAAGTTAGAAACTACCAAATGAGAAACTTAATATGTTAAAATCGTTTTTCAACCAACCCCAAATTTAAATACCTACAATGCCCTGTGGATTCCACTTCCTAAATTCTCTAGAATCACTCCCTTCCTCTCCAGTCCACTGGCCCAGCCTCAGGTCACGCTTCATCCTTTCTCATCTGAATTATTGCAACAGACCCCTCCCTGGTCTCCAATTTCAGTCGCAGCCTTTGTTGAGCCATTCTCCACATTGGCCTTGTTAAACATAATCTAATAACAGCACTTCTCTGTCTGAAAAACATGCAGTGGATTTCACCGATCTGGGTTAAAATCCAAACCCATTAAAGTACCAATGATCTGGCTCCCACTTACTTGCGCATTATCACACGTCAACACCCCCTCTCCTACCTTTGTTCAGCGCCTGTGGTCTCCCATACTTTCTCATTCCTCCATGACTCTGTACACACTGTACCTCTACTCAGACCCTCTCATATTCATATGAGGCCCTTCCTTTCATATTCTCAGTCCAAACTAGGTGCTGCTTTCTTAGGAATCCCAAAGCACCCTTTACTTCTCATTATTCTAGAATTTATCACATTTTTGTAATTACTTATTTACATGTTCATATTCTCTATATTTTCAGCTACATTGTAAGCTCCGAAGGCCAGGGATCTCTGATATTCAGTATCAACAGTACTTATCAAAGTGCCTGATACATGATAGGTATTAAGTAATTGTATGTTAAATAAATGTTTATAGAGTGAAAGTATTTCAAAGCTTCCCAGACCTCACCAGCTATGGCAACAGTAAAGTCATATTAAAAATACTAACTCAAAGGCCAATGAACCTAGGCCCCATCTTTTCATGTGAGGTCTTAGACTCTGCAAATACACATGCACACACACGTCATATTGGGTTGGCCAAAAAAGTTTGTTTGTTTGTTTGTTTTTCTCCATAAGATGGTGCTTAGTTGTCTTTAACTTTATTCAAAACAAATTTGTTAAATTGTATTGTGACAGCTGTCATATCAGCATGCATTTTTTAAAAAGTATTGAAATTGGTGAATTTTTGTGTAGCCATTTTAATATTGAAAATGGAAGAAAATATGCAATATCTTCAACATATTATGAGTTACTATTTCAGGAAAGGTAAAAGTACAACTGAAATGCAAGAAAAGATTGGTTCAGTACATGGAGAAGGTGAGTGACTGATCAAACGTGCGTGACATGTCGTGCTGGAGATTTCTCTCTGGACGATGCTCCCAGGCAAGGTTGACATTAATTAAGAACAATCAATGTTATACCACACAGAAGAGAGATGACATACTCAAAATATCCAAATCAATGAAGTTATTGGTGAAGATTAAAAAAACGTGTCTTTTATTTTACAGAAAAAGACCATACAAACTTTTGGGCTAACCCATTACAATGAAGTGTGCTCAGGAACATGTTTACACATCACTCATTCACCCTGCAGAGGCACCCAGTTCCACCTGACCTCACCATGGTCCCCACTGGTCATGGATGCTCCCTTCTGGTACCTCCACCTGTGCCCTCAAGGCCTCATGATGGTGGCCCTCGGAAAAGGAGGAGAGGAGGAAGCAGAGAAAAACTATCCTCTCCATTAAAGTGCCTCAAAACAATATAGCTTATACCACAATTTTATTACACACCTGCAGGTGAAATATGTGTAAAAAAAAAAGATATTGCACATCTGGCTCTGCATGGGGCCTCAGGTATAAGATAAATCTGAGTGATGAACACTGAGGTGGATCAGTCATTTTCCTTTGCGACAATCGCAGCATTCTTTACAGGGAAGGATCACCTGCCTGGCTCCTCACTCCCTCTGTCCTGCCCAGTTGTTCACTGGGTGTGGATGATTTTCACCTACACTAAACAGGAGCAACTGTCCTCACCACCTCATGCATCCGACACTGTGCTGGCACTGGGCATCAATGGTCAACCAGGCAGACGTGCTGCCATGGAGGCGACAGGGCATGGAGGTGAAAAATGGGGGCGCTGGAGCTAAATCACCTGGGTTCACAGCCTGGCTCTGCCACTTTCTAGCCTGTGTGACCTTGAGCAAGATATTTTAAGGTCTCTGTGCCTCAGTTTCTCCATCTGTAGACTGGTGATAATACAGTACTCACTTTATAAGGTTGTTATGATGAACAAGTTAATTCATGTTAAACATCACTGGCACATAGAAAATACTCTATAAAAGTTATCTACTATTATTATAGTCTAGTGGGAGATAAACAAAATAAACAGACAAGCCAAATAATTACCATTTGTAGTAAGTGCTAAGAAGGAGATAAATAGGGAGGCATAATACAAATTAACAGATGCCATGAGACCAAGTATTTTAGACAGGACCAGAGAAGAACTCTCCAAGGAGGTCATTTAAGCTGAAGGAGCCAACCACACAAATAGCTGGGAGAAGATAATTCCTGGCAGGGGGACAGAAAGAACAGCAGTGCAGTGTCCCTGAGACAAAAAGGAGGTGACGAATCCTAATACTGAAAGAGGGTTGGTGAGTGGAACAGAATGCACCAGGAGCAGAATGGCGTGGGAGGAGAGAGTGAAGATCACACTGTGCGCAGCTGATAGGCTGCAGTAGAAAATTTCTATTTCATTCTACATTAAATGGAAAGCCATTGGAGAATTTTAAACAAGGGAGTGATGCTATCTAATCTACATGCTTTAAGATTACTCTGACTAATGGATTGAAAGGTAAGCAAGAATAGAAATGCAAAGGTGATTAGGAGGCTAGAGCCATTATCCAGGACAAGAGATGATGGTGGCTGGCAGTAGGGGGGAGGCAGTGGAGGTCTAATGAATCAATGGCTTAGAGTCTTATCTACAGAGAAAATGCAATGGTCTCTGCAACAGGGTAGAGTTGGCTGGAGCATTAAAGGTTAAGAGAAGGTGATTAACCTCCCTACTATAACCTGAAAGAGAGAGAAGCCTTTATTTGTAAACATGGTTTTCCATGGAAGACATACCATCACTACTGTCCAGAACATAAAGCAATGATTTACTGAGGGCCCAGATGGCTCTGGGGTCAGTGGAAATTACATTTTCTTCCAGGATAGATACACAGGTACCTCCTTTTTTTCCTGATACATGTCCCTGCAACACTATTTCTTTTAGGTCATCAAGATTACTTTTATAAATCTTCTAAATAATAAAAAAAGCAAATAAAATAGGTAGTGGCTCTAATAATCATGAGAGAATTCATTGACATGTTTTGGATCATTTATAAAAGAGTAGATTTACATTTGATAGGTTATGTGTGTTTTATAGTACTTTGCAGGCCCTTCTATAATAAATATACACAGTATAGTTATGAATATTTTATAGAATTGTAATGTAATTTTATTTTAAATTATTAGATTGATTTTATAATATTTTCTTTTGTAAATATTGATAACCATATACTTGACTATTTTTTATGTTACACTCTTAGTCAAGAATGTAGCCCCAAAGAGAGAAATAAAATTCTATTCATGAGAGTTTTTAGAAACCCACTCTGGCTGTGGTCTCTAATTTTTCCTAACCCAGAGTCACACATAGCAGAGGTTTTAAAATCACCATTCCGAGCAGACAAAAAAGTAAAATCACCATTTACTGATGGACACTTGGGCTTCTTCCAAACCTTGGCTATTGTAAATAATGAATGCTACAATGAACACATGGGTGCTTTTAAATTAGTGTTGCAGGTTTCTTAAACTATATGAGGTCTGTCCAGAAAAAATCCAGCTATCGTTAATATAATGAGAACAGTTTGCATAACATCAGTGTAATCTGGCAGCCAAGGAGAGTGCACTGTGATGCACATGGGTGAATAATGATGACTTCACTATACCAGTCAGTGGGGGTGGTAGATGCCATTGAGTGAGCATCTGTACTGGGTGGCTGTTGTATTCAAAATGACTGAGTGAGTAGAGCAACAAATCTGCCTCAAATTTTTTATTAAGCTTGAACATTCTTCTGCAGAAACTATCTGGATGATTCAGATGGCCACAGCTATGGGCAACTGGTGAGTGGCAGTTTCATCACAACAATGCACCTGCTCATGCATCACATCTTGTGCAGTTTTTTTTTTGACAACACAGCAAAGCACCCAAGTGACTCAGCACCCTTATATCTCAGCTTTGGTGCCCTCCAACTTCTGGCTTTTCCCAAAACTAAAATCACCTATGAAAGGGAAGAGATTTTAGGCCATCAGTGAGATTCAGGAAAATACAATGAGGCAGCTGATGGTGATTGGGAGAACTGTGTGAGATCTCAAGGTGCCTACTTCGAAGGGGACTGAGGCATCATTTTCCTATGTACAATATTTCTTGTATCTTATTCAGTAAATGCCTCTATTTTTCATAGCACATGGATGGATACTTTCTGGACAGACCTTGTATTCCCAGAAATGGGATTATTGGATCAAAAGGCAGTAACATTTTTAATTTTTTGATGAAATTCCATACTGTTGTCTGTAGTGGCTGCACCAGTCTGCATTGGCACCAATTGTGTGTGAAAGTTCCCTTTTCTCCCCATCCTTGCCAACACTTATTGCTTGTAGATTTATTGATGATAGCCACCTGACAGGTGTGAGATGATATCTCATTGTGGTTTTAATTTGCATTCTCTGATGATTAACAACATTGAGCATCTTTTCATATGTCTATTGGCCATCTGTATGTACTCTTTGAAGAAGTGTCTATGCAGGTCATTTGCCATTTTTTAATTGGATTGTTTCTTTTTTGGTGTTGAGTTGTATAAGTTTTTTATAAATTTTGGATATTAATGCCTTGATAGATATATAATTTGCAAATATATTCTCCCATTCAGTGGGCTGTTTTTACATTTTGTTGATGGTTTCCTTTGCTGTGCAAAAACTTTATAGTTTGATGTAGTCCTGATGAGTGGATAAAAATGCTGTGGTACATTTATGCAATGGGATACTGCTTGGCCATAAAAAATAAGGAGCTCTTACCCTTTGCAACAGCACGGATGGAGCTGGAGAGCATTATGCTAAGTGAAATAAGCCAGTCAGAGAAAGACAAGTACCATATGATTTCACTTACATGTGGAATTTAATGAACAAAATAAACTAACTAACAAAATAGAAACAGACTCATAGAGACAAACTGACAGCTGTCAGAGGGGAGGGGGTTTTAGGGCTGCTTGGAAAAGGTCAAGGGGTTAAGCAAAAGAAAAACTTACAGACACAGCCAACAGCATGGTGATTACCAGAGGGGCAGTGGGGTTCAGGTAATTAGAAGAGGTTATGTGGGAATAAGTAGTGATAGAAGGAGATTTGACTTGGAGTGTTGAAAACACAATACAATATACAGATGATGTGTTATAGAAATGTATACTTGAAACATATTTAATCAACCAATGTCACCCCAATAAATTCAATCTAAACAGAAAGCAAACAGAGAAGAGAGTTTAATTCCATTCCAAACAACTTGGTTTAGGGATAGAATTTTCTATGTGTGATCTACGCTTAGGCTATGATTAGATTGCAGAGATGCAAATATGCTGTACTGATGATGATGACAGTGATGAATGAGATATAATGTACATGTAATAAAGGATGAAAACTTTAAGTGAAGAATTTTCACTTATATAAACACCTATGTGACCACCACCTGAACCAAGATATAAAGCTTTTTCATCACACCAAGAGATTCCCACATGTCCTTCCCATTCACTACACCTCACACACACAGACACACACCACCAACACCAACACCACCACTACCGCCACCACCATCATCACCATCACTGGTAATTACTATTCAAACACCATAGAATCAGTTTCCCCATTTCTGAAATTCATATAAATTAAATCAGGCAGAATGCAAAAAATAAAATCACAGTTTAGGATCTTCTTTTCTCTGTTCCCAAATAATTAAAGCTTTCTTTCTCATGATCTCTCTTGTCACTAAAAAAGTAGGTTCCAGCCCTTACTGGTGTGGCTCAATGGGTTGGGTCTCATCCTGCAAACCAAAAGGTTGCTAGTTCAATTCCCAGTCAGAGCGCATGCCTGGTTTGTGGCCCAGGTCCGCAGTTGGGGGTATGCAAGAGACAACCAGTTGATGTTTTTTCTCATGCATCAATGTTTCTCTCCCTCTCTTTCTCCCTCCCTTCCCTTTTCTCTAAAAATAAAATATTTCTAAAAAATAGAAAAAGTAGGCTCCATCTAATAATAACAAAAATATTGCAAGTGCAAGAAACATAAATCAAACATGTATTTATCAAATAACTAAACACTTGAACTGCCTTCTCTATATATTTCACTTCCAAAGTCCATTATTTCATCCCTGCTAAATATAAAGTACAAGAAGAATTAGGTCACCTGAACAAGTTTTTTAAATAGACTGTAGGAAAGCTATAGTCAGAGAGAAATAAAGAAAATCACCCAAACTGAAGGACTACTGACTCCCTGTCCACTCCTCTTAGGCTGGTTTCCAATATTAAAAACTCAAGAGAATTAATATTTGTCGAGTGTATAAAGATAGGAAACACTAAGCTAATGTGAAAGATAATGAGTGTCTTAGGGAGGTAATATCTCCTACCATACAAAAAATAGGCAAATTCAGCAAATGGGGGGAATGGCACAATGAAAAGAACGAGCAAAGCCAGCACTGGAAAACAGAACAGAGTTTTTGAGAATTCAAGTCAATTTTCATTTGTCTAGTCAATATACAAATAAAGTCTAACAGATAGGTAGCCAGCCAAGGGACTCAAGGTTAAAATGTATACTTTGAGTTAAATGTTATGCAAACAAGTATCTGGCTGTTTAAGAATGTCTGAACTAGAAGTTTCTCAAATCCATTGCTGAGCTAGCAACTCTATACGCTATGTTTATAAACACGTAAGTGGAAGACAGGGTGAGGGGAGACTGCATGTCTCCAAAACAATTGTCGTTCATGTTTACATGTACAGCATGATCTGCTTTTTGGCTGGCCTGATAGTGAAGGATCTGTTCCATCCATTTAGTCAATACCAAAGATGGAAGGCCTAAATGATTGTCGAAGGCACCCACTCCTAGTGCCAGCTTTGAAACTAGTCAAAAGTACAGGGAGATGATCAAATCTAAATGAAAGCAGATTCGAAATGGCAAATTTTAAATGGGGCATATCCCTGTTGAAGGCCAAGGAAAAAATCAGGTTAATGAAGGAGAGCAGAAGTGCAGAGGATTGTGGCACTGTAAGAAGTCCCAGCAGAATAACGGGATGCCCTTCCTCAAAAAACCTGAAGAAAGATGCAGCTAGTCTCTCTGCTTTTGTCCTTGTGCCCTACAATCTATTCTCAATGAAGAATCCAGGTAATTTTATTAAATACAAGTCAGGTCACGCCCCTCACCAACCCTGAACCTTCCAATGACTTCTGACCTTATTTAGAATAATTGCCAAATTATGCAGGACCCCATGTGATGCTAAATGGTGAGGACCAGAGCAGAAGGCCCACCAGACACTTCCCACTTTTTTGTCTCCCTAACATCTTTAATTCCTTAGGCTGGGGTAAATCTGCCCACGGTATGGTTCTTAGTAGGAAGCAGGGCCTACAGCAGTGGAAGAGGGACTATTCCCTGTTGCCACTCTCTAATCATCAGAGCAATCATATGAAACAAGCTGGACCACATTTCTGTATCACTCCTTCAAGATTAAAAAATAGAAACTATTTGTAATAATGGAATCAAGAATGCAGTGGCTGTCATGTTGTATATGGTGGCAGCAGTACCACCAAGAGCAAGTTGTCCACATGGGCATCCCAATGAAACCATTCATGTGCATGACCTGGTGGCATTCTTGCCTGGTGAGGTTTCTTTAGCACCTGCCCATTTTCTGGGCCTGGTTCTAAAGCTTCTTCTTTAAATCTTAAAGTTACTATGCCCTTCCAATAAATTCCTTTTCTGCTTAGATTAGCCAGTGTCATTTTCTGTTGTTTACAACCAAGAATCATGACCAGTAAGATGAGCTGTGTTGCACATCGATGAATCTCTGAACATGGAAATGAAGGACTAGAGTCTAGATACAGAGAGCCAACTTTCTCTGCATAATTAAGTGAATTTCCTGGAGCACCCAAGGGGAGGTGACCTGTGGTACAATCTTGAATGAGAGAGAATGTGAGCAGTAGAGCTGAGGAGTCTATGAAAGAAATGGACCAGGAGAAAACTCCAATGAGCAACACGAAGAAGGGCAAAGGAAAGTGAAATGGTACCTAAATACTTCATCTAAAAAGCCCAGTTTAGAATTCCACCTCCGACTCTACATTTTATCTGCCCATAGTTCCTTTTCTTTCTGCTCTTCATGAAGGTTTTCAGTTCCAAAGCACTGAGTGAGATGTCATTTGCTACAGCTAAATAAAATTTAAAAATTTTTTTAAAAAATCAATACCTAAGTCTAACAATTAAAAAAAAAAACTTGGGTAGAACATGGGGCATGTGTTCTGCTTCTACAAGACTAGCAACAGGCCTGGTCATTTGGTTTGGTTGAGTAATAAATGTATCTTATTGCTTGTTGGCCATTATTCAGAGATCAATTTACAGAAACAAGAAACTTTGGGACAATCAACAAAGAATGCTATATTTACAAGGCTTGTAGGTTAGTAGTGATGAGAACTCCCTGAGCCCACATGGAAGTGACTGTATTATCCCAGTCTCACCTCCCGGATTCCTCTCCGTTACTGTCTCTGTCTCCCTCTCTCTTCTCCTGGTCTCTTCTCCATGTTTCTGTTTCCCACTGTTATGTGGGTCTGTCTACATCTAACTGTTTCTGCTCTGTCCACTCCTCATTTCATTGTTCAAAAGGGCTTATTGCATCTCCTAAATATGCACACAATATGCCAAGGTAATGCAGATTCGAAGTAGACAAGACAAGAAAAGAAAAACAATAGAAAGACACAAAGTAGGGTCTGAAATGAGACTAACACAAAAATGCACACCATGAAGCTCTGCTCACAAGCTATGGGTGCCATAAATTTTCTCTACACTCTCTCGTAGTCATTCAAAAGATGGAAATACAATTCAGCATCCATAAGATAAAATTATACCAATTCCTCAAGCTTCCTAAATCTACATAGTAACATAATTTATGAAAATGATGCATCACAATGACACAATTTTTCAGAAGATTCCTCCACCTCACAAATGACCCTGCCACACTTAATAAGCAGAAATAACTGGCAGAGAGTTTATTCACCTTCCCAGCTGGAAAAGCTGTTTTTCCCATGTGCTTGATGGAAGTATTACTGCACACAGCAGGTAATAAATTTGTGAAATCCATTACCCCCAGGAGAAGGTGCAGGCAGGAAATAGAAATGGATTCAAAAAGGGTTGGTCAAAATTATAAATGGTGAAGCCATAAGTGGGTCTTATTTTGTTTGCATTTGATAATATTTTATACCATGATTAACCTCACCTCTTACCTGCTATCCTAAAAGGCATCCTTACAGCTCCTTACCTCTTTCTCCAGTGAGATTTCTGATGTTATACATAACACTTGATATATATCTACTTATTTATTTATATATAGAAATACTATATTTTTACTGTTTGTTAGTATATTTTCAAACTTTAGTAGCTTTGTTTAAATATACATAAGATGCTTTAATAGTCCTTATATTTTTAGTGTATTTTATAACACCACACAACACAAAACCAAATTAAAATTTCCAAGGCTGTAGTCCCAACTTACACCCTGCTTCAGAACAAATTAATCATGCTTTGCCAACTCAACTCAAGTAAACTTGGCCCTGGGAACACTTTGGAAACTTTCCTATTTCTCAGTGACCAAAAGAAAGTCAACTGGGGTTGGAGTAAGCTTGAGCAGTACTTTGCACAGGCAAGGGTAGGTTGAAGCTCTGTTGTTCTCTGCCACAGCGGGTCCCTCTCTCTCCTTGGAGCCAGCCTGCCAGAAAGAGGGGCAATACGTGGTCCATCTTGGTGCAGAACCAGCTGCTAGCACCACTCCAGGAGTCACCCATCAATGTGCAGTGTGGCAGTTCTGGGAGTCAGGTACTCCTCAACCAGAGGTGGGCATGGGATATCCCCTCAGAAGTCTCTGAACATAACAATAAGAGATGGGGCTCTGCTGGGCTTCAGGGTCAAGTTCTTCTCTTCGATGTGGGGAAATTCTGGAGAACTTCCAAGTTTCTGAATGTCTGGGAAAAGGTATCCAGAAGCCACAAGACTCACTGGCTTTTTAAGGAAAAGGAACTTCTGGGCACCCAGGGAAGAATCAATATCAGGGTGTCTAGCTTATACCAGGAGTCACTGAGGTGCCCATTGGAAGTGTTCTTTGGTCGTGTGAATTCCAGGAGTTGTTTGTGGGGCTGATTTTGAAGAAATGAAGGTAGTACACATAGTTTTACAGCAGTAAAGATCTACTCCTTGTGCTGGGATTCTTTTATACTTGTCACCAACACAGCAGAAGCAGGTCTCATGACCTGCATACAGATCAAGAAAAAGAGCTTTGGTGCTCTCTTGGTCTACTGCCCACTTCGTCCTGCTGGGGCTTACTCTGAGTCCCATTAAATTGGAATATCACATCAGACAAATTCCTTCCCTCTCCTATAACTTCCTTATTCATAAAATTGGGTCATTAGACTAGGTTATCTTGAAGGTCTCTTCCAGCTCCAAGCCCTTGACCCTCTGACCTGGGCTCAGGGTCTGCTGGTATAAACAGCATGCCAACTCCCCAACTGAAGGGGCTCCTGCCAGCTACTGCTAAACTCATGTGATGCTCCTAACTACTGACTTCTCTCCTGCTAACAAGAACACAACTCTCATCTCACCAAATATTCTTGATGATATGTAAAAGCACTTTTATACCCACTAACATTTTTTACCAAACAAGAATTGTTTGAAGGCTTTGAGGAACCTACCAGGTACAAGAGAGTTGAGAAAGCAAATGCAAGATACTTGCTTTCCTTCCCTTTAACACAAAGATGAAAAGGACACCTCTCTCTAGGTGTTGTAAAGATCAGATGAAAACATGTGTAGCTACCACAGCATCCAGTGTATACATCACTATAAATACTACAGTGAGTGCTACAGTGAGGTGGCCAAAATTATCTTGGCACAGAAGAAAAACCTAAGGTTCAGAAAGAGGTGAAGAAAATACCCAGGGTTACATAATTAAGACACAGCAAAACTGGTTTTTAAACATACAAATATCTGACTATAAAACTTATTCTCTTAACCAGTATATTTATGAATTGCTTAGTTTTGCAGTCCTCCATGTGTGTGCGGGCTTTGGAGTCAGACAAGAAGAGATTAAAAAGCTGGCCCTAGTACTTACCAATGGTGACTCTAGAAAACCTAAATAATTTTTCTGGGCCTTGGTTTCCTCATCTGTGAGGATTATGTGAGATTATAAACATAAAGCACCTAACACCTGGTCCTTTTTCAGCAGACGATCATCATCCTGTCTGAGTTTATGTCACTAAAGCAGACCCTGAGCAGAGGGTTTGGACAGATTTGGGAGGTGGTTCCCAGAAGTACAAATGAGGAAGCAGGACAAGTGGGCCAGGGAAGGGAGAAGAGTCGGTCAAGGATATGTTAGTAGCCAGGTAAACACTGTGAGCAACTGGGCTTCGAACCCATCTGAGAAAATGTGTGGGGTGCGCCCAGACTGATCCCACTAAAGCTGTGGCTCTCAAACTTGAGGATACACAGGAATCACCTGAAGGGCTTATTAACAGATTGCTGGGCTCCACCCCAGAATTTCCTGTTCAGTGCTGACCAGGAATCTGCATTGCTAACAAGTCCCCAGGTGATGCTGGTGTTGCTGGTCCAAGGGCCATACTTTGAGAACGCCCCTGCTAAACCATGTGAGGCTGGGGCATCCAACCACTGACTGGTCCCCTACTGATTAAGATGTTCCATTGTCTGAGGATTGTCTTGGGTATTATTGCCTCCCACATACAAATTTCTCAGTTGTCCCTCACTGGCAAGCAAGTTTGAGCAACACCGAAACAAGCTTTCAGGCAGAGCAAAAGAGAAGCAGGTGCTTAGAGATAGGAAGCTAATGTCTCCCAAGCAGTAGATGAACTCAGGTCAGTTGAGGGGTTGGGCTGGGGGATATCAACAGTATCTGCCATATTTTCTCTTCCCTGTTGGCCATTGGTGAGAAATCTCTGGACCTAGAGTTGTGAATGTGGAAAATACCCTCAGTCTGAGGTTGATAGTAGCCGTGGACTCTTCCCTGTCAGTAACTTCTTTAACAAATCAAAGGAACGAGGAGAGGAATGAAGCCAAGACCAGAGCAGTTAATAGTAGGTGACTTTGTGGTGACCAGCAGACCCAACTGTGACCCAACATGAACTTCTGACCCCACTTCAGGCTGCAAAAAGGATGCAATGTACATGCAAATCATGTCCAGCACAGAGCTCTTTCTCGTGTTCTTTGTGCCCTGTGGAGAAAATGGCTGGCTCTGGTGATGAAACGGGACTGCTCCATTATTCTGTTTCATATGCACATTTAATTGTCAATATTGCAATAGCTTTAACTGCAAATAAGCACAATCTCATTGCCCATCAATTGTTTGATGGGAGGAAAACGGGTCGTTTGGAGATGATTTTGAGATGAGAAACATCATTATTATCTTCCCATATGAGCTTTTGTTTTCATTCTTCACTTCCCTCATCCTCCTCATTGATGATGTTTCTCCATAAATTCAACATAAAAACACTATAGCCAATACAAAATGCTCCAGCATTCTTCTGAGTCCTGAGGGTTCCATTTACTAATTCCAGATATCTGTAGTAGAATTTTTTCTTTCCTCAAAGCACGTTTATACCTCATAAACCATTCATCCTCATAACAGTGCCTCGAGCTTAGGAAATTGGGAAAAACACTATTTATTTGCAAATGAGGAAACTGAGGCACAGAATGACAAACTGATTGTCCAGGAACTGACTGACAGTGAAAGAGATGATTCCCACTAATCTGCAGAGGATTGCATTCAATTTGGCTCCTATAGTTAAAGAATATTTGGAAACATTGATCAGTGAGCATAAGAGAACTCCCCATAGCTCCTCTTCCCTTCAAGCTTGCAACAGAACTCTCAGCTCAGTGCCCCAGGAAAAGCCTGTAGTTTAAAAAATATAATCATCCCTGGAAATTTCTGAAGGAAGTAGGAAGACAGAGAGAATGAAGAAACCTGAAAGAAGATTTCCCCCAGCCTAGAAAAGGGCTCCCTGAGATTCGGGAAGAGAGGAAAGAGAGGACTGTGTCCCAAAACAGCAGAAACCCACACCCCGCTTCTGGCCTTGCAGTCAGGTAGGGGAAGAGACCCTGGGAAGAAGTGCTCGTGATATGTGACATCCTAGATACAGAACTCTGGACTCAGCAATGATTTTCAGAGTCCAAGTAAGTTCAGGAAGTAATAATGTCTCAACACCAGAAAGGACCATGAGGACAAAGACATAAGATGTCTCTGCTTAGAGGCAAATGACTAGTCCCCACAGATCCCCCAAATTCTCCCCAGACTCCAAACTTGGCACTGAGTAATACCTGAAATATTGACCCATGTCCATGAGGAGAGGACTGTAAAGAAGGAATCCTCAGGAAGAGTGACTCTGAATTACAGGATATAAAGCAAATGATATCTCAGACCTCTGAGTCTGGGGCTGAACTTCAAACCTGTTGGTACTAGCAACATTCTTAAAATATGGAGAGTCTTAGGTAAAGGAAATGAAGATTTTTCTATATACTTTTCCATTCTAAAGTTCTGACTCTCCCTCCTGGTCTTGCCTCTGCTGCCCGTTGGCTCCAAGCTGAACTCCCTGGATTCTTGCTCAAGACACAAGTCCCACTACCACCATCAAAACACTCCCTGTAGTAGCAACTAGACTATCTAATAATCATGATCAGTCTTCTGTCTATCCCATAACCCCTAAGATATTTAACACCCAAAGCACAACTTCCATGAGAAAGAGCAGGTCACTCTGAAGAAGTTCTCATATGAGGACGTAGGAGTAAGGAAATGTAGGGATTTACATAGAATGTTAGGAAGGGAGGTGAGGTATGAGTTTATGTTTACCAAAATGAATATGGGTTTCAGTACTCTCACCCCAGCCCAAGAAGAGCATCTTCAAAATCTGGGCATGGCCGTTAGAGTGCTGTAGACATATGAGCCGTGCAGGATGAAAGTTTCACAAGCACTGCGTTATGTTAACTCATACAAGGCTTTGGAACTATGGAAAACCAGAAGAACAGAGTAGATCCCAACTCTACGCTGTATAATATATCTGTATGAGTTTGGACAAGCATCACTGATAATTATCTCACCGGATAATACTATATTAGCAACAACAGCAACAGCATCTCATCATTTCTACTATTACTATTTATAGCTAACACATATTGAAAATTTACCCTGAAATAGCTGCACAGGAACT
The DNA here is from genome assembly GCF_021234435.1 of Artibeus jamaicensis. Taxonomy (NCBI): domain Eukaryota; kingdom Metazoa; phylum Chordata; class Mammalia; order Chiroptera; family Phyllostomidae; genus Artibeus; species Artibeus jamaicensis. Next base: position 24,805,296 of record NW_026521883.1, read on the forward strand.
GTTTGTGGTATTATTTTTATCTTTAGTTTCATATGAGGGAACTAAGGCACACAGAGGTTAAATGGCTTGTCCAGCAATGCAGTCATTTGCTGACACCCTGTACAGAGTAAACCCTGCACGGTGAAGTGAGAGCTCCAAACCACTCTGCTCTATTGTGCATAGAGGTGTTAGAAAGATTACAGAAGATGATCTAGGATTGTTATGTACATTATAAAGCCATTCAAAGGGGATATAATTGTGGGAGAAGTGGGTTCTTTCCCAATTCATAGAATGGTAGTCAGGATTTTTGATTGCAAGTAAGCAACATAGCTCCACTAAACATAAGCACAAAGGCATTTACTCAAAGATTATCAAGTGACTCATAAACATAGAAAGGCTGTCAAAGAAAACTTGAGTGGGTATAAGGGCAGAGAGGCTTAGTGAAGACTCTGTCATAAGATCAATCATCCTGGGACCTACCACCAGCACTGTTGACTCCAGCCAGACTGTGGCTCCAGAGACAGTCCCTGCCATGCTGCCTGACTCAAACTCAATCACAGCCGCCAGGAATAACATCCTTCTTCTGACCTCCCCATATCTTTTGCCTGTCCTTCAAGTACTAAAGACTCAGTCAAAAGCGGTTCACTGGCCACACTTGGGTCACAGGCTCACTCCATCTCTTGTTGAAGGTCAATAACAGTCAGCCATTGCCACAATAATGCTGCATAACAAATCACCCAAAATCTCAAGAACAGCATCAGATCTGCTACATGACTCTCATCCTCCTTGCTCCAGAGGCTACAAGGCGCATGTCTTTCTTATCTGCAATGTCATCGGTACAAGAACACAAGCTGAAACACATGATGCCTCCTGAAGCCTGGGCTTAAAAGTAGCAGGCAGCCACTTCCACCTACATTCCATTAGCCAGAGCAAGCCATACGACCAATGACAATATCAGTAGAGAAATACACTCTCCTTACTCTAAGGGGGGAAGACAATCACATGGCAAAGGGCATGGATGTATATACTTCTAATGAGGGAGGATATAGAATATTGTAAGTTCACTCTGACAAATGGGCCAAAAAGAAGAACTATGTTTGCATTCCCCAAAAGGTAAAAAGCCTGTTCAGCTTCTACTCAAGATCACACAAATCTTCTACTCATTTTAAGGGGGAGGGCTTCTGGAGGCAAGGGAATCAGACTGAGGAACCTCAGAAATGTGGAACTCTCCCACTTCACGTGGGGAGTTACAATTCCAACATAAGGTTCAGCCTAATTAGGGTCAAGATTCCATTACAAGTTTTTGAAGATGTGTACTTATTCAGTATGTTTCAGCTTGTGATAGCTATCAATTGTTATATTTCCCAGGATGATTTTTTCAATTTTTATTAGAAATGACAGTTCTTTTATTAAAAAGCAGGCAATATTATATTGAGGAAAACTATAAGCAACAGTAATCTGGTATTAAAGGATATAAAAGTCCCATCTTATGATAGAGAAGAACTAACTACATTTTTACAGGATTTGCAGTTTGAGTGGTTTATTAAATCTGACACCACTCCTGCAATTACCACCAATTATTTGGTCATAGTGTCAGTTCCATTTAAAGTGAGAAATTTAGTGATGGTAACAGCTTATTTTAATAACTGATTTCAGAGAAAATATTTTTTTGTCCCATAGCTACTTCTTGACCTCCTGATCTCCAAATAAAAAGCCTTGTGCCTGTGAGTCCACCCAGGAGACAAGTCACTGGATGCTATTACCAGCTAACACTAAGTTATATAGCCACTCAACCCCTCATCCATCCTACAAACACATAGGTGTCCCCACCAGGTGCTACCCCCTGCAGTAAAGTCCTTCTAAACATGCTGCATTCAACTACAATGTTGAACTTGAAAAATCCCACCCATGTTACTAAGAGGGCTTTTATTTATCCTGTGAGCAGGGAAAAATTTTATAGTTTTGTGTGTTGTCACGATTACATGTGAGGAAATGCATCCTTCCAGGTCTATAATTCAACCCCCTCTTTACTCATTTAATAAAGAATTAGAGCCCTGGCTGGTATGGATTGGTGGATTGAGTACTGGCCTGCAAACCAAAGGGTCACTGGTTTGATGCCCAGTCAGGGCACATGCCTGGGTTCTGGATGGGGTCCCCAGTAGGGGGTGTGCAAGAGGCAACCAAACATTGATGTCTTTCTCCCTCTCTTCTTCCCTTCCCCTCTCTCCAAAAATAAATAAATAAAATCTTTTAAAAGACAGTTGGATGGTTTCTTTTGTTGCTTTTATTTAAATTTTTCATCCTTGGGATGAACAAACAGCTCTCCAGTCCCAGGAGTACTGGCAGCTTACCCCTCACATGCCAGCCCACACCACTGGGGGAGTAACATCAAATAGGAAGTTGCCAAAATTAAGTGCATTCACTTTTTTAAAAATCTGCCTTTCTATTTTAAGGCACACTCAGCCACAAATTACCAAATTTATGTAATTCAGGGACTAAGTATTTTATAACTTACTATCCTTCTCTTCTATGTCTAGCCCTTGTGTTTAATATTATATTCAAATATGCCCCTCCCCAATTTTTTTGCTTGACTTGGCTTTTTTTCCCATACTCCCTTAACTTACTATTACAACTCTAGAACCTAAACAGCAGCAATAACAAAAGCCCAGAAAGCATAAATTTAAGGTGTTTTAACCAACCAATGAATCAAGAATTCTGGAGGAATAAGGTCTCTAAGGTTCAGGTTTGGCGTAAAGAGCAAACACTGGTAAGAGACTACACTGAGGTCAAATTTTTCAAATGTTGTCAGTTTTGATGGAGTAGAAGAGAAAGGAGAGATGGGGGAAGGGAGGACAGCGGGGAGAAATCTGTATATTCTTATTTAAACAGACAAGCAATCAAAGTCCGCAAGGACCTTTGAAACATCCTCCGTCTCAAGCTCTGAGCTTCTTTTGGGCACAAGCTCAGCGGCTTCCGGAGATGGGCACTGACACCGAAACCCAGCCGCGGTGATGAAGTGTGACAGCTCACTCCAGGAAAGGCATGTTTGATGTGTTCTCCGATTGGTTGTTTCTAAAATTTGTGGCAGCTGCAGACAACATTTCCCAAGAAATGTGCTTTCTTCCTCATTTCAAGCCTCTAAATCTAGAATACCCATATCACTGAGGCAGAGGGACAGCAAAGAAAATGTTTCTTCCCACCAAGTTTCACAAATTACATTTTACTCTTCAGACGTGTCCCTCCTGGGCAAACTCCAGTGACTCTCTCAGATCGCTCTCACTCATTCTCCCCAGCAACAGCCCCCCTTACAGTCAGTGAATTACTTGCTTCCAGCCCTCAGTTTTCTCATCTGTGAGGAGAAGAGGTTCAGCTACATAATCTTTAATGCCTTTTCAATGTGTAACATTTAGAAACCCAGATTTTACAGCAAACATGAGAGCATTTTGAAGGGCACGTTGTATTTATAATACTAGGAAGAAAGACATCCAGAAACATGAAGAGAAAAACAGGACTGAGCTTCCAGCAATAACCAGGAGCCCACTTCACAGAGAAAAAACCTTCTCAGGGTGTCCAACCTGCGGCCCATGGGCCGCATGCAGCCCAGGATGGCTGTGAACGCGGCCCAACACAAAATCATAAATTTACTTAAAATATTATGAGATTGTTTTTGTGATTATGTGTCTCAATGTATTTAATGAGTAGCCCAAGACAACTCTTCTTCTTCCAGTGTGGCCCAGAGATGCCAAAAGGTTGGACACCCTGCTACCTAATCCACAGAAAATACACAGAACAAACTCTCCACGGTTTGTATATGAAATAGGGGTATATGCATGGAGGTACAAGAGGGTGAAGAACAGTGGCTTCCAGGGAGGAGTTCGCATGAGGGAGGGTATTATAGGGCGTACAGACTCCAATTTCCTGCTTCTCTCCTAGCCTGAAGGCAGGCTCAGTTAGCATACACGGAGCACCAAGCAAGGGTGGAAAAAGCACAGTATTTCTGGCCTAGGGTATCAGAGTATTGAGTCCAGGCAACTACAGCCACTGGAGGAAGGGAAATTTTAGGAAGGAAGAGAGCCAGAAAGGGAATACCCAAATTCTGCCTGCCCACATGTCTGGCTGACTCCTAATGGAGAAGGCTTAAAACACCTCACCTAAGGTAAAAGATCTGAACTAAACTGAGTTGGAAGTGGGAAAAAAAGAGTTTGGAGCTCATGTCCAACCAAGTTTTCTAGCATAAAAACATGTCTCTTTGACCATTTTAAAAAAAAAAAAGAATGAAATCTTACCATCTGCAACATCATGGATGGACCTGGAGGGTATTATGCTAAGTAAAATAAGTCAGACAAAGAAGGACAAATATCATATGATTTCACTTATATGCGGAATCTAAAAGACGATCTAAATGAACAAGCAAAACAGAAACAGACTCATAGATACAGAGGACAGACTGATGGTTGCCAGAGGGGAGGGGGTTGGGGGACTAGGTGGAAAAAAGGTAAAGAGATTAAGGAGTACAAATTAGTAGTTATAAAATAGTCACAGGGATGTAAAGTACAGCATAGAGAATATAGTCAAGAATTCTCTAATAACTATGTATGGTGTCAGATGGGTACTGGTTACTAGGGGTGAGCACTTTGTAAAGCATATGACTGTCTAACTGCTGTGCTGCACACCTGAAACTAATACAAAATAATATTGAATGTAAACTATAATTGAAGTTTTTAATTCAAAAAATACCAAACAATAAGAGAAATAAACCACATGAAAAAATCATAAATCAGGACAAGTGCGCTGAACAAGCTACAAAGAAAGGCATCATCAAATTGTGAAAGGGAAGAAGCACTTTGCTTGTCATGGCTAAGTCTCCTTCATTGCTTCCTTGCAAAAGAAAGCTCGGAAGTCACCTAGGGGAGGGCACCATCATTTCTCTTTCCAATCTACACTGGAAAGAGCTGCATGATAATGGGGAACCTCGAAAGGTCAGTACAAAGAGCAGGTGAGCAGTGTGCTCCTCCCATGTGATAGAAGAAGAGTGGTTTGGAAGGGTCTATGGTTTTTGGTTTGGGTTTTTTTTTAATTTTTCAATTACAGTTGATAGTCGTTATTGTTTTGCACTGGTTTCAGGTGTACAGCATGGTGGTTAGGCAATCACATGTTTTACAAAGTGTTCCCCCCGAAGGACCTCAGTTTTAATTGCACAATGGCACAGGTAGAGAAAGAAGAAGCAAAACAAACAAACAAAGAAAACGTTTAAAAAGTGGCTCATCAGAGGAAATGAATAGAATTTAGTCTCTACAACATGACCTTCATAATGTGTATGATACAATCCAAAATAACTCAGAATCAGGAAAAGGAGAAGCCTCAACAGGACAGTCACAGTGTGAGGAAGGGGCAGGAGAGGAGGCCTGTATTTAGCCCTTATCTCCCTTCCTGTGAGGTCTGACTATGTCAGGCCATCCCACGATATTTTAAATTGTCACCTCCTTCATTCTCTTCAACACCAAGAACCACTTTACTTTTTAAAACTGTGTATTCAATGAGCTCTTCATTCATTCCAGGTGATAATAAGGGATTTTCTCTCACACTGCATGGCCGGAGCTGCTAGAAGACCAGCCCTAATTCAGAGATATTTTTACCACCTTTTGCCCCAACTAGCAAGCCTGGATTTTTCCATTCTCCTTAAGAATATGCTGCTTACAATCTGCTCCCAGTACCAATATTGTACCACCAAGGTTCTTGATTAAAAAACCACGGAATTGAACTCTAGCTGAGAAAACAGAAATTTACAGGAAACAACAAATCAATTCAGAAAAGTAAGAACAAGGCAACTTCTGCTTCCAGCCATAGGAAAGTAACAAGAAATCCACTTTAAATATAAACATACAGACAAGTTAAAACAAGGGGATGGAAAAATACCATGCAAACACTAAGCATAAAAAAAGCCAGAGCACGTGAGGACACAGCAAGTAGGCAGCTATCTGTAGGCCAAGAACAGAAGCCTCAAACCAAACCTGCCAACACCTACATCTTGGACTTCCAGCCTCTCCAGAATTGTGAGGAAATAAATTTCTGTTGCTTAAGCAAAAAAAAAAATGAAGATGGTGACAGCAGAGCATTAAATCAAACACAGAATCATCTGTGACTGACTGCATGGGTCGCACAGCCATAAAGCACACCTGCAAAGCTAACATGCCCGTGAAAGCACTTGTCCATGAAGACTGCCTGCAAATCATAAAAAGCCATTCTGCACAAGTCCTATACATATAATTGGGGGTGGGGTTTATTATAACATTCTTCCTATTGCTTTACAGCACTTCTGATGGTATTTTTCTCTGTATGTGTCCAAGAATGCTTGAAAAGACCAACTCATACCATTTTTTGTAACTTCATTGAGGCAACTAAACTACACATATTTTAAGGGTAAACTTGGCAGTTTCAACATATGAATCCTCCCAAAGCACCACTGCCACAATAAAGATAACAAATATTTTTCTATCACTCCCCCCAAAAATCTAAAGTGACTATATTAACATCAGACAAAGTAGACTTCAGAACAAAGAATATTTTGAGAAATAAAGATATTTCATAATGACAAAGTAATAAATTCATAAAGAAATGACAGGGAAGCAGAAGAACCAGGCTTAAAACATAGGCAGGAACCAAGAGTCTTAGCAGCAGAGAACAAAGACCTTGTCAGCCACGGCAACAGAGGGGCCTCCTGTATGGGATACTCACCAGCGCCACTGTTTCTGTCCACCTGGTGACTAGTACACAAGCAATTCTGCCATCCCACCCCATTATTCCTAATCCCTAAGTGTCACTCATGTGTTCAGACCCATAGCCCTCTCAGTTTCAAGTCCAGGGCAAACACATTCAATTGCAAAACCTGGTTCTCATGCCCAAGCATTTGTTACCAGGGAGTAGAGAGCAAATATGTGCTGCCTTCATTTCTAAAGTGAGAGGCATACCTATCACCAAGATTCATACTTTTAGGGATGCCTTCAAGAGAAAGAGATACAGACGCTGGGATTTCAAAAACAAATAGCAAATGACTACCTACAGTAGGTATTTCACATTGAAAGGTAATTTGGACATATATCAATAGTCTTATATTATTTTCTTTTAATTTTTGACCAAATAATATTTTTAGAAGTTATTCGCTTGTTTACTTTGTATTTAAGTATAGTTGCATACATTATTGTATCAGTTTCAGGTATACAACATCAGAAATCAGCACCAACATCTAGGTATCAGAATGTCAACTGAAATATAATTTGTAATAACATAATCCCAGGAAATTATTAAACTATTCCATATATCAGGTTCTCTACAGAAAAAGATGACACATTCAAAATTGGATATTCAAGTGAGTGCTTAGAAAAATGTATGTAGGAAAACTGCAACAGGTAGTGTAGCAACAGGGTGAGGGGAGAGAATAGTCACTGGATCTCAGAAGAAGGGAGCCCTGCACAGTTCGCCTGTGGCAGGAGGGCCAGGGTGACCTGTTAGGGAGAACGTGAAAGGAATAAAATACCTGCCCTTTATCTCCTTCATGTTCTACTCTCCCATCTTCTGCCAAACCCAACGGGAAGCCAGAGGGCACAGGAACCCCTTGATATGTATGGTCCATGAGATCCATCTCCAGAGGCAGAGAGAAGGCTGGAGATGGGCAGAGAAGGGTAGACAGTGGATCCGGAAGGGCAAATGGAAGACAGTGTATATATTCTATATGACAAAATCTTCTGTGGGCATCCATTTAAAATTATTCTAAAAATTATTTAATGGGAAGGTTCCCAATACCATGAAAAATGGAAAATAAGGACCCAAACCATCTAGAAATTATACCAAATTTTAAAAAAGCAAACCACGTTAATGTGTGAGGTTGTTTTATTTATTTCTTTTTTCTGCATTTTCCAAAATATCTGTAAGTAATACATGTTATTTTGGTCATCTGACAAAAATACGTAGTTTACTAAAAAGACATTTCAACTAATAAACTATAAACAATGATAAGAACCAACTCCCTTACAAAAGAGGAGAAAAGAAGTAAACAGCATGTTTTCATGGATGCACCATATCTGCATCAACAAGCAGTTATTAACTCTTTGCTGGATGCCAAACACTCACTACACCAGGTCCTAGGGACAAATTGATGGGAGAATTTCTCTCCATGGAGTTTACCTTCACTAAGACATTAAACCTTTGAGAGTGTGAACTTGGGAGGGAAAGAACAGTGGCTGGAGCCTGGCCGTCCACAGTGGCATTCAGTGTAAGTTATCTGTGTTCATGGTGCACAAAAACCTCACAGAGACATAAACACAGTCAGATAAAGGCTGGGAGCAGCTGGCTAGAGTGTGTGCTGAGACTCTGCCTCATGTTCCAAAAAACATAAGGATTGGAAATGTTGCCAGAGTTATTGCAGTTCTGGGACCTCTACCAGAAGTGTTACATCTGATCACAGTACGATTAACAGGGAGACCAATCTTTGAATAGGGATTCTTACAGAATGAGTACATGGTATCTGGTGGAAGAAAAGGCAGACAGGATTAAATTTATGTGCCTCTCACATAACATGTGTTCAATACATTTGATATTGATAAAAACAGCAAATCAACAAACTAAACCTATTATACTTGTTTTTTAAAAAATGGAAGGTAAGTAAAAATGTTGTTCTGGGATTGAGATTTCCTATAAATGTGATTAGTTACCTGAAACCTTCTTTAACACCATAAATTACATGTGTTTTTTACAAAAATTATAGGCTACAGAAACTTTATGGCAAAAGCATCAGGAAGAAATTAAGCAATGAGTCACAGCCCCGTGTAAAGGCGATCAACCAGAACCAATTTCAGGCTTCTGTCAGGGCTGTATTTATGGTATGTTAGAGCTGGGTCAGTCCTCTGTGAATAAGGGCCATGCACTAAGTCCCAATTACCATTCCCAAATGCCCGTTAGCAGGACCCGAATCAGCGAATCAGTGTGGCATCAAGTGATACTGTGATTATGTTAAAGAGCTGGCACAGAGAAGGCCTGAAGCACTAAGGACAGGTTTGGAATTTAATGAAAGGAAGGAGATGTGTCTGACACCCCTCCTGGGTACTACACATCACTTTCAGTCTGTAAGTCAGGAAACCAATGACACAAGAGATATGCCTTCAACTGAGAGGATGCTTAAATGGGGCTATAACCGCATGGAGCACAAAACGTCACAGGTTATCTTTTCTATGATGTGTAAGATTTGTTTTCAATTTGAATTTTACACTCTTAATAAAAAAATCCACAAACAACATAGACTTTTTTAAAGGAATAAATATTTATCCTTTTTAAAGGATAAATATTTCTTAGTAGCTCTAGATTTTTAAGATATATTTTTAAATATTTAGTACTTTTGCTTAAAATATAGAACAGATATGGCATAGCCGTGGAACCAAACCAACTGAGTTTAAAGTCTATTTAACAGCAGTGGCACAACCTTGGAAATTGTGACCACTCTGTGTGTCAGTTTCCTCATCTAAAAAATGAGAAAAGTAATAGCCTCCTTGTGAAGATGTTATGAAGCCATAGTTTGTCCCTCCTTATTCTAAGTTTTACATCAGCAATAGGATCCCACCAGCATCCTGGAGGGCCTTCTCCCCTAAAATATATGAAAAAATAGAGCGAAGGAGACTATAAACTGTGGTCAACCACAGGTGCACCATGAAGACCTCTGTTCAGGGAAGGGCTTGCTGGACAGCTCAAGGACAGTGAGGTCTCTCTGGGGGTCTGCCTCAGATACAGAATGCTGCCTTGCCTGAGGCCATGCCCTTCACACATCCGGTGACTGAGGGAGACAGGAGTATAAAGACTCAGCCATTTCAGCCCAACATGAGACAACCCTGATGGTCAGTACTTACTCCAGAGCTCCCCAGTGGGCTGGCCAAGGCTTTGTCAGGCCTGCCCCACAGTTCACCTTCTCTCTCTGCCCAGTCCTGCTTCTTTCCTCTTCCTTTCTCAGGAGTTGTCTTCCAATGCACATCTTACATCACAAACTCCATCTTGAGGTGGCTTCTGAAGAACCCAACCTGCAACTTGGATGTGCATGCATGTATGCGTGTGTGCATAGGAGCCCAGGCCAATGGTACCACCCAGCTGAATATAACAATGTAGGAAAAATACCTTCTCCTCTCCCTTCCAAGAGTACCCTGAGAAATTATTCCTGAGCTAACATGTGCATCATTCTAAAAATCTTTTTTCAGCAGCCAGTGACCATCCTAGGCTACAGGACCATCAGCGTCCATGGCTAGTGTGCCCACATCACCACAGATCTTTTGGTTGTGCTCAGGTACAACACTGGAGCAAGAGGATGTGGCAGCAAGAGCAACCATCAAAAAATGGGACTCTTCAGCTGACTAGGCAGGACAGTACCAAGACTGTGTCCTAGGATTAAGTTAAGACCCTTGAGTTTTTCATACTTACTGTGTGAGCTAAAACTCTGAGATGGTCATGATTATGATGATGATAACAATGATAGGTAAAATATATGAGACAGATATGGATAAGAGATATTCTTGTGTATTAGAGCCACAAGTTCATTTGACTTGAATATTAGAAGTAACACGACCTCATTTAGTACCTCTAACCTAATGAAGCAAAGCATACTGACAACTATTTAATGGGAAAATAGTTGTCCCATTAAATTAGACATACTAGATTATAGAATAGTATGTATAGTATGAACTATTATGAAATATATATCAATATGTTAACAGAAAAAACGGTCAGAGGGCCAAGAGATTGTTAGCAGGGGCTCTGCCAGGATGGTGGGTTTTTACTGCATAATTCTCCTATCTGTATTGTCTTAACTTTCTGTGATGAGTTTGTATTTTTGTTTAAAAAAAAAGTTATTGTTTTAAATTTACTGAAGTGGTGAGGCTGTTTCGCCTTAAGAGCTTTAAGTTTTTAAAGAGGAGTGTGTTTTTTTCCTAAGAAATGCAGCATTTTCCCTATTTTTCATTTTAAATAATTAGAACAGGGCTGCCAAGTTGGAAGCCATTTCAGATGTCAATCTACAAAGTGCTCTTGAATGGCAAGAAATAAGTCATGGGACATTTTAATCGCCTTCATAACCTTCATCACAGAAAGGAGACATCTCCTTTGTAATTTCTCCTTTTGAGAGGATGGTGGTACGGCCAAGGGCTCAGATGCTCAGAGAATTCACCATCCCCTTCCATGGGCATTATTAACAGAAGGCATCACACAGAGGAATTGTGCAAATAAACATGGCATCATCCATATGTTCTGCAAGCTCATCTCGTCCAAACAGCCATCCCTTCTGCAAGGTCACTAGCAGCTGTCCATGCAGCTCCAGCTTAACCATCTCTCCAACGGGAAATCAACCCCTGCTGGCAGTCCCACTTGGATACACTATAGGTATCCCAAACACAATGAATCCAAAACTAAATTTACCACCTTTTTTCTCCAAAACAGCATTGTTATGTGTTCTATGGTTTCTCTTTTCCTGACCCCCACTACTATAGACTGTGAGCAAGGTGGCAACCCTATCTCATTTCTCTGTAGTATTACCAGTGTCTAGAACAGCACAGATAATATAGTAGTCGCTCAATACATGTTGTGAAATGACTACTAAATAACTAATAGGTACCCCACTGGTTTTCTTTAAAAATCCAGGTCTCTTGGTAAAGCTTTGTCTTTGATCAGCTTGTCTATTCCGTTCCTGCTGCCCTTCTTTTGATTGTGACCCTGTGCTATCTTAAAAGCAGTTGGTTTCTGTCAATTCTCATTTGCTAATTATCTCAATGCCCATATCCAAGGTCACCTATTTCAAGGAGCCTGTTAGGTGTCAACATTCTGCATACAGTCATATTCTTCTGTTAATCCTCCCAAATAAGATTTGACAGACAAGGCATTTTTGAAATTTAAAGGTAAAAGAGTAGCTCAATACAATAAAAGCTCAGTAATTTGAACTAAATGAAGGGAAGGTCAGTCCGATAGTGAAAATTACAAATTATGAAATCATTTTTAATAGAGAATGACTGTTGTCACATAGAGGAGGGTTATAGACCAAACTAAAAATATATATACCTTTAAGAAAAATTGATGATATATTATGGTTGAGAAGAGGGAGGGAAAGGACAGGCAACCATATACAGAGAGGCAACTGGGCTGAGGCTAGGACACCAGGACACCAGGACATGAAGGACACAGCCTCTCTTGTCATCCAGAAAGATGACAAACAGCTTAGGAAATAGGAGGAAGGAAATATCACCCATGTTATGACATGATCTGAAGCCATAACCAAATAGATATAGGGTTAAGGGTTAAGTAGTCATCACTCACTGCAGTGGCAAGAAGAAAGACCTGTCAATCAGCAGTGAGCATCCACTGGACATATAATGGGGGTCCCTGCACTGAGCCTGGCTCAGAAGGAGCCATAGCTGCCATGCAAGTACCTAGGCTGTTCACCTACGCCCCAACTCCATGAGGACAAATAACATCTCTCATGAAGCCCTGAAAGAACTCAGCAAGACCCTGTGAGAGCACATGATGGTGAGATCCAGTCAGGCTATGAAAGCCAGGCCCTTGTGGACCAGTGGAAATCGCTTTGGAGGACCTGGATCTCAGGTGTAGTGCAATGGATAGGATGTAATAGGACAGAGAAGAGGAGGGAAAAAGGTTCAGTGGGGAGAACAGTGTGAGCACAAGCCAGAAGAGTAGAGGGGTGACAACTGGGGAGGGGTGGAGGCCCCGTGTAGGGAACTGGCAGGGAAGAAGGCCGACTAGCTGAGGCAGAAGGAGATAGATATGCCAGGCACTACTCACAGCACCAGGCCAACAGCAGTGACCAAGACAAATAAGGACTCCTGCCTTAATGGACTCACCAGAAACCACACCAGCTACCATTTGGTAGGAGCAGAGATCTTACTGAAAAATGGCTAGTGGCTTGACAAGCACATATAATAAAAAGAGGAAAGGTACAAATAAATCCACACCACTCCACCATCCTCCCCCCACCAAAAAAACAGAATGTTTTGTCCAGTTGGTACTGGCCAAGGAGAAGGAGGTGGATACACAAACCAGTCAAAGAGAGCAGCTCTGCCATTGCATTTCTTGATAACTCTGAGTCACCTGGAGAGGTAGGTGAATTCAAGGTAAAGAAAGAAGGTGAGGTGGAGAAGGACCCCCCAGATAATCGTGCCACTTTAAAGAGACCACCAAATCAGAATAAATGTACTATTGACTCTTTTTTTTTTTTTTTTTTTTTTTTTTTTTCAGAAATGCTGGCTCATGCACTAAATTATACTTCTATTTACTTATAAAATAGAATGTCAACATTAGCAAATCCATCTAGTTTCTAGGAAGAATTTCAGATTGAATATTTTCTTACTTGCATGGGAAAGCTCTTCATGGAATAAACAAAGCTGAGAATAATAATGTCTTTAATCATTTTTACTCCTATCTACTCCTTCCTTACCAAAACAGTCAACAACAGGTCCATTGCAATTTTTGTCTATAAGTGCTATCAAGTGTAAACACCTTCATTTACTTTTCTTTACGTTGCACCACTTTATTGAATAAATTACTCAAAGTCAGGGACCTGGACAAGTTCATTACACATTACTTGGAATGAACTATTGTGTTGGAGACAGGCAAGCTGTCGTGGCGAACTGGGCACGACCCGCCACCCCTATTCTCACCACGGTCCCTGCTGTGCACCTTTAGCTTCTGTGACTGAATCATAAGTCTGGAGAACTCAATTTGGTAAGTGTGAGAAGACAGATCTTAATTGAAAAGTTTATTTCTAATGAAATGTGAGGTGGTAAAAGGGTGGGCTGGCAGAGTAGATCATTTGAGTCTTTATTAATAACACCCATTCATTTTAATTCAGTGAAGCACATAATTGGCACCAAGCTTTTCAAGTTCGCCATACATTCTGGTGGCTAGAATCCCTAATATTTTTAAAACTTTTATTTGGTAATAAGATGTTTTAATAATTTGCATTTTAACAAGAGGTTACTTGTAGCTGACTTATACTAATTATAAGTGTGTTGGATTTTAATAAGCCAGTGGTACCCACTAGCCAGTAACAAATCTTTTTAAGCCTTAACCTGAATTCCCTGTAATTATTCTGCAGTCTGCTAAGACTCCAGCAAAGAGATGAATGAGGCCCCTGGAGATTACTGCACCTTGAATAATCAGAGGTGGTCAGCGGGGTCAATTACTGTTTCCATTGGCTCCCTAGCTGCAGCATGTAAATCCATTTACTAGGAGCTTAGAGAAAGCCTTGATAACATTTGCTTCATTGCCTTTATCTCTGCAACTTCAGTCAGTCAGTGATGCAAAACCCCAAAGACTCAAACAAACCATCTCCCTGGGAAGAGAGGGTGCTGCAGAAGTGCTGGGTTTATGAGAAGGAGGTACAAGAAAACTTTCTCTTATTCACAGGAAGGAAGAGAGGCAGAACTGTTGGCTTAGTGAAAAGGACCGAGGCCTGAGAGGCTAGAGACATGAGTTTTCTAATCCTCCTTGGCTGAAATAACTAACCAGTCAATCACATCAAGTTGAGTTTCTTCTGGGACTTTGCAATTAAGGAACTTAAGCCTAAAGAACATGCCGTGCAGTTCTTTACAGCAAGAATACAACATGGAATAGAGAAGGAAAAGAGGTAAGAGGGGAAAGCAACAGGAAGAAGTCCTATCATGAAAGTAAAGGCAAACAAGCGAACAAATCACCCATGAAGTTCACATCAGTGTAGAGGTGACACACCAGGGCCTTCATGTGAGCTCAAGAAATGTACACAGTGTTTCCCATTTAATTGAATAACTTTTAATACCTACTCAATGTTACTGAGGCTGTAAAAACAAATAATAGCCACTGCCCTCAATCTTATAGGTACACAGAAAAAGACATACAAAAAGAACAGTATTAGCACACAAATTGTGTGGATAAATGTTGTTCACTCAAATGGAGTTCAATTATCTTGCTGATTCAGGAGTAAACCTTAGAACTTGGAGATTTCCAAGCCTGGCTGTGCATTAGAATTATAGCACAAGGCTTTTTTGAAAATACAGATGGATGCCTGGGTCCCAATCCAAACTTCAGAGGGTAAACCCATGGAATCTATATTTTTAACCAGCCTCATAAGTCATTCTTTTGTTTTCTGTTTTCTTTTATTTTATTATTTAATTTAATTTTTATTATATTTTTCCATTACCATTTAGTCCCCTTATGCCCCCTCCCCCCAGCAATCACCACACTGCTGTCCATGTCTGTGAGTCCTTTTTCCTTAATTAATCCTTCCACCCTGTAACCGCACCCCCATAGGTCATTTTTATTCAGTCACCCTGGCACCAGAAAAGGTTCAAATTTTAAAACCAATGTAGCTATTACCACAGCTTTCCCAGTTCTAAAGAAAGAAAAAGTCACCTTCATCAGTCCTCTGGTCAGAGAAATAGAAAAACTTGGTCAATCTAAAGCCCAGAGTAACTTTATCCCAGTTCACTGCATCCCAATATTCTGTTTGTTGCCTTTCATTTTCTTTGACACCATCAGGGTTGGGAAGCAAGGAGAAGAGGTGCTGGATTCTCAACTGTCATGGGTACTTCTGAGTCTGAGGAGGGCTCAGCAGGCAGCACTGTGGAAATATACTTAGATCACATCTAAGGACAGCTGGAAATATCGGGAAGTAAAAGCAGCTCCTGTGGCCCAGAGAGCCTGCCAAAATGATTTGGGCATAAATGGAAAGACAAGCGAGGAGCTCACCACAATGACCACACCTCTACGTGCTGACAATGACAGGACTATGAAACCTGATCCTTGAATTCTCAGTGTGAGCTCTCCCCACAGGAACTTCCCCAGCTCCCTCACCTGCTTCGGGCTGGGGCTAATGGAAGAGAGGCACACTCGGCCTGGTTCTCCTGCAGAACGCTCATTTACACAGGAAACAGCACGTTCTCACGAGGCACTGGAAATACGCTTTTTCAAGGTATTCACTTACTCAAACAGGAAGCTGGGGTTCACATTTAGTGGCTGCACTTCCCCCTTCAAAACTTGTTCGTGGTTAATGAATATATGCTAAAAATAGTGAGTCACTATGCCTGGCCTCTGAATTAATCTAGCAGTAGAGGACAGCAGGCCTGACACTCTGGACTACTGGTGGCCTTGGGGCAGGACAGTTAACATCCCACAGTGGGACCGAGATGGAAGATATAAGTTGAAAACCCTGGCCTGGGAAAAACGGGTGGGGCAGACAGACGTATGCCGTAGGTGTGGGCAGTCGAGGGGGTGACAGCCAAGATGGGGAGGAACCTCAGCGTGACAGAGCAAGGTAGATGCAGGGGCATCAACTCGCTGCGCTTTCATTTTCATGTTGTGGATGCTGGAACTCTCTCCCATTGCTGGTGGAAATGTGAAATGGTGCTGGGACCATGGAAAGCAGGTTTGCTATTCTTCAAAAAGCTAAACATAGAATCACTATCTGACCCGGCAATTCCACTCCTGGGTATAGACCCAAAAGAATTGAAAATAGGTACTCAAACAAATAGTTGTACACTAATATTCACATTAGCACTATTTGCCATAGCCAAAGGGTAGAGACAGCCCAAATGTCCATCAACAGACTAAGGATAAACACAATGTGGTGTGTGTGCGTGTGCACATGAGCGTCTGGGGGAATATCACGTGACCGTAGAAAGGAATGGGGGACTGCTATGTGCTACAATGTGGATGAACCTCAGAAACATTGTGCTAAGTGAAAGATGCAGACACAAAAGGTTACTCTCACATTATATGACTCCATTTAAATGAAATATCCAGAATAGGGATAGCCACGATAGAGACAGAAAGCAGATTAGTGGTTGTCTGGGGCTAGAGGGAGGAAGGGTGGGGAATGGCTGCTTCATAGCGGTTTTCTGTTGAGGTGATAAAAATGTTTTGAAATCAGATAGAGGTCATGGTTGCCCAACAATGTGAATGTACTAAACGTCACTGAATTGTACACTTTAAATAGTTAATTTTATGTTATATAAATTTTATCTCAATAAAAAAATCCCCTATGACCTGAAGGAAACCCAAGTCTGCAAGTTACTGCATATTGGATATGCTGAGAAGGTACTGTGGCCGGGAAATGAGGACCCAAGGGACAGGGCTGTTGGGTGAGGGCAGGGGCGGGAGAGCAGAGGTCAGAGCTAGGAAACTGGGGGCTTTCCAGTTTCCAGGAGCTGTGTCCCTGAAATAACACAGGCTCTTCACAAGAAGGATTCCTCTGTAGGGGGGGCAGCACATAAGATAATATTTCACTACAGGTGCCAGACGGGGACAAGCATTGTTTTACTGGAGGAAGGTCTACCTTAAAGGTCTGCCTTTCTGTCTTTTCACTTTTGCTTAAAAGAATTTTTAATGAAAGACTGCATTCTAATCTTGCTTTCCATAATAATTAAGAAAAGAGCTCATCTTGGGAGGAAACTGAATAAACTATGACTCATTTTTTAAAAATTTAAGATTTTATTTATTTATCTTTAGAGAGTAAGGGAAGGAGAGAAGGAGAGAAATATCAGTATATGGTTGCCTCTTGTGAGTCCCCGCTGGGAACTGGCCTGCAACCCAGGCATGTGCCCTGACTGGGAATTGAACCATGATCGTGTGGTTCGCAGGCCCACGCTCAATCCACTGAGCTACACCAGCCAGGGCTCATTTAAAAATTTTAAGATCACTAAAAAGACCCTCCCCCACAAAACTCAAAAATACGATTTCTACTGCTGATTATTGTTTCTGTTTCACGCCCATTAATTAGGTGACTTCAAGCAAATTATGTTACCTCTGTTGACACTGAAACTAGATGTTACCCAGTCCTACTTCACCATGTAACAGATGAAAAAATCAACCACCTGTGACCCCCTTATCACTCTAACATTCTACCAGGAAAAATCCATTACTTCCGCTTTGGAGGCATTTGTTCCAAGGAGACCATTTTCAAGTGTAAAGGTCTCTGGAAAGTGTTATTATAATTATGCTTCTGTTTGTCTCTATACGGTTTTCTGACATCCAGTTGTAGGAAGGTATTAGGATAGAAGATGGTAGCTTCCCAGAGACAATGGAGATATTTCAAAGGATGAGGAATGGGAGACGGAATGCAGATAAAGAGAATATGAATTGTCAGTGACTGACTTTGTTTTTACAATTTTACTTATCTCTGGGACAACTAGGAAACTTTTCAGAATCAGTCTGACTTTCTGTAAGAAAAGTAGTTTCAAGGAACCTGTTACTTTTTTTTAAAGATAGCAAATAAATAACCTCTTTCAATATGTAACAAAAACCTTTAAAAAATCAACGTCCTCTAAAGTCTACGTTTATAGACAAATAGATCATTGGAACAGAATGGAAAGCCCAGAAACAGATACACACATATGTGGACACTACTTTAAAGTGCAGGTGGCACCAGAGCAGTGGGGAAAGACAACATTGTCACTAAAGGGTCTTGGGACAATAGAATGTCCATGTGGAAAACAACATAGTTTTGACTGCTACCTCATTCTGCACAAAACTCGAATCCAGGTAGAGTGTAAGCCCAAATGTAAAAGACAAAACAAACAACAAAAAAACTACTGTTAAAGACAATATAGTATAGATTATTGTCCTCCAAGTTGGGAAGGTTTTCTTAACCCATGTACACTAAAAAATGCAAATAGTACAAAGGAAGGAAGATGGGCATGATAAATTAACTATCTTTAAATTAAGAAACTTATGTTCATAAAAAGACTATGAAAGAGTATAGTAGCAAACTAAAGTGTGGGGAAATACACTGGCAGCATGTTTTTCAACAAAGTGCTTTATCCAGAGTTAAAAGGAATGCCTATGAATCAATTTCTTCAAAAGTCAGATAACCAGCAGAAAAATGAGCAAGAGATTTGAACACCTGAAGACAGAATGTCCAGATGGCTTAAGTAAACATATGAGGTAGTATTCAACTTCAGCGTGATTGTTAATGGAGAAATACATAGTAAAACCGCAATGAGATACCAATGCATCCATGAGTATAGCTAAGTTTTTAAATGCCAGGTGCTAAAGACAATGTGGAACAAACAGGAACTCTCAGGTCCTGCAGGTGGGAGAGTCGTGTAGAACAGTCGTGCTGGAAGAGTCTGACACTATCCACTAAGATGAAGATGCACATATTTTATGTGTATCCAACAAGTCAGTCCTGGAAATACACACACCCAACAGATATGCACTCACAGACACACCAGGAAGGCACATGCATGTACTATAGTAGCAACATTATTCTTAAGAGTCCAAATGGTAATGACCCAGGTTGTCCAACCACAGTAAAGCATATCAATTACATATTTATATAATGAAATAATATACACTGAAAATGAGTGCACTATTTCTATGTTGAACAATATGATTGACTCTCACAAAATATTGAGTAAAAACAGACCACGCCAAAAGAATACATATGCTATGAATCCATTCGCATGAAACTCAAAAGCGGGCTAACCTAAAGTATGCTGTTGAAAGTCCAGATGGCATTCCCTTCGGGGAACAGGCAGGGTTAATGACTGAGAGGGGACACAAGAGCAAGGCTTCTGCAGGCTGGCACCATTCTGGTGCCTGAGCTGGACCGTGACTGTGTGAATGTTTACGGCAATTTGCTCAGCTGAACACTTAGATTTTGTAGGCTCTCCTATGTGTTTGTCATAGTTGATCATAAAAAAATTTTAAGTGAATATCATTTCATCCTGCAATTTTATTTCCAAAATTTCAACCTAAAGAAACAAGTTGATATAAGATATAAAAAGATACTCATAGAAGTGTCATTGATATGGTGAAAAATTGGAAAGAGTCTAAAAATTAAACAAAAAGTATTGGTTCAATGAATTAGAATATATCCATGAAGTTGAGAAAATATATCTATTAAAAGTGTTTCTGTAGATCTCTGTTTGTTCACATAAAAGGGTATTATGTTATATTAAGTAAGGAAAAGGGTTTATAGATTAGGACAAGTAATCTAATATTAATATTAAAAATATATGCATAGAAAATTATTGTAAAATAATTAATATGTTAATAGTTATTATCCTATATAGTATAAATTCAGTAATTACTTTCCTAATTTTTCTACAAACATAGATTACTAGATTATAAATAATCATAATTACCATTCATTAAACACAAACTGTGTGACAAATTTTGAGAAATATATTTTATAATTTAAAATGTATTTTATATATTTTTCTAATTTAATCTTCACAAAACCCAGCATGATAAGTACAATTATCTCTATTTTGCAGCTGAAGAGATTGAGGGGAAGAAATGTACAAGATCAAAGACCAGGAAGTGGTCAGAGTATTCAAACCAGGGTCTGGACTCCCAGCAAGCACTGCTTCTCACCACATCACACAATACAGGCGTATCAAGAGTTCATTTCATAGCCAGGCTTTGAGCTCAAATTTCTTTATTCTGTTTTAAGCAACAATTTCTATGAGGCCCTAAAGAAACACGCAAAGACCAGCTTAGACATAAATAAGACCTTGATAGATGCTAGTTTGGATATGAATAGGGAATGATAATAATAGTAATTATTGTCTATTAAATGATCACCATGTGCACCCTGGCCAGGTGGCTCAGTTGCTTGGAGTGCCATCCTGTACACCAACAGTTTGCAAGTTTGCTTCTCAAGTCAGGGCACAGTTTCTAGATTGAGGTTTTGATCCCCATTTGAGGAATGTACAGGAGGCAATTGATCAATGTTTCTCTCCCACATTAATGTCTCTCTCTCTCTCTCCCCTTACCCCCACTTCTTCTCTCTCTAAAATCAAACATATCCTCAGGTACGGATTTAAAAAAAATGGTCACCATGTGCTGAGTACCTACTGAGTATTAGCTCATTTAACCTCATTATCCTGCTGTCAATTGACTGCATTAATGGCTCTAACTCTTCCTCTCTTCTTGTATCCACACTGTTTGCATGCAATTTCGTAGTGCCCTTCCATTCTGAATTAGGGCTTAGCAGCAGTGTTGCCTTGGCCAATAGAGTACTAGCAACCATAAACAATCAGAGCCTTGAAAAGTGCCTCTGTGCCTCTGCTTGCTGTTCTTGCCCTCTGCCACCACCATGAGACTATGCCCAAGCTAGCTCGCTAGAGGATAAAAGACACATGGCAGCCAGTCAGTCACCCAAGTCATCCCAGAGGAAGTCATCTTAGATTAGCTTGACTGGCATTGCTAGTCAACACCCAGGAAAGTAATCAAGGCCAGTCAAGATCAACAGAGCTGCTAGCTAGCATTCATGTGACCCCAGACATGTGGGCAATGAGTGTTCTATACCCCTGCTATTCTATGCCACTGAGAGATTCTATGCCATCTTTTGTGGCAAAAGCTAACTGCTACAAACTCTAGGAGACAAAGAGGACTGCTATCATTCCCAGTTACACAGAAGGAAGCTGAGGTTCAGGAAAACCACACAGCTAAGTAAGTGGTGGAGCCAGCATTTGAACCCAGGCTTATCTTCATGCAGAGGAATTGCTTTCAATCATCATACTATATATAGCCTTTACAAATGCATCCCCGGCTCATTTTAAATTGAGTTCCAGCAATGTGTGTGTGCATGTGCGCATACGTGCATGCAGGCTTCCACAGCTGCTCACTGAGAATTCAAAATTTGGAAGCACTATTTTTGACTAACTCAAATATCTGAGCTACATTTAGCACTTTTAAAAAGCTGGATGATCATAGTCCTTGTGGTTCAAACCCATAATTTTCTGCATGGGGACTCTGGTATTTCTCTCTCTCTCTCTCTCTCCCCTACACTTTTTCTTATGCAGTCCACACGCATTTAATTTCTCACAGATGCCTTCAGTGCTGACAGGTATCCCAAAATTAATGTGTGTACTTTAAAGATTTATCCTAAAAATGCTGATGACACCAATAGAACATGCAAGATTTGACCTTCACTTACACTGTGATTGGCATTGACTATAATTCCTTATGAGATTTCACATAATCAACATGCTGATGTGTGCAGCTAAAGTACATAATCAGTTGTTCTGTATCAAAAATCACCTTGAAGTTGAGACAAAGGAGCAAATTCTCATATTTAATGGTCAGAAGAATCAGTTATTTGATACACAGTCAACTGTCAATAATCCGAGTTAAGGTTGTGCAGGAATAATAAGTGGATAAATGACATATCCACCCAAAGTTTTGTTTTCTAACCAGGTGAAGGGATCAAATAGCAGAGAGCTCACAAGTGGTTTGGGGCCGGGTGTTGTGAATCTCTCCCCCAGAAGAAAGCATGGATGTGGATAAGAAATTAGAGGGGGATTTGGAGATATGACTGCTAGTCCCAGCCCCACCTCAGACTGGGCATGACAGACATCTTCCTTTGCCTCCCAGATCACTATCCACACCTACCCAACCTGCTCAGTGCCAGGAGATTGACAAGTATGGACCTGCTTGCCTCCAGCCTACACTTGGGTTTGCTGGATAGGGAGCACCAGCAACACAGCAGCAGGATGGAGGAGAAGGAAGCAGCGGTATTTGTTCCCCTGGCTTTATTTCCCCTGTGGTGTCATAAAGGGGTGGCTGTGTCCCTCCACAAAGGTCTTGGCTCCTTTCAGATGGCCCCCTCTGTACGCCCCTCTCTATCTGTGGGTTCTGCTAATGGCTTCATGCCTTCAGACCTGGACACAGTAACAGCCCCACCACCTCTAACTCTAGGATTCTGCACCAACTCTTATGATTTTTCCCTATACCATGCACAAACCCTTGAAAATATATCATCTCTTCGTTAAACCTTCCTTGAATAATCTGCTTTGAGTGCACGGGCACTGAGCCACTCTGTGACCCCAGGGAGGTCTCCTCACCATATGCATCAACTTCCTAATTTACAGAATAAAGAAAATCTCATATGGAGGGTGGGCAGATGCAGATCTCTTTCTGTAAGATCCTAATGCCAACATCTTTGAAAGGGTTTTGTGCTACAGAATGAGCGTAAAGATATTATGTCCACTCAAGTTGCTATCTTAAAGTCCTACCGAAACTGCAGAACAGAAAGGAATCGTATGCTAGAAGTACGAGGTGGGATGGAAGTATAGGAAGCATCTGTCTAAACATGTGGATTTGATATTAAAAATAAGAGAGAGATCAGAAGGATCAGAAATGAGACTTTCTTTGAACTACGAGCCTTTCTAGTATTGTTCCAGTAGTGAATCAGACGTCTTACCTACCTTCTTGTTTTCCGCTCCTTTTCATCAGCTTCTCCTACTTAAAGCCTACTCAGGAAAGTCTTTGCTTTGTTGAAAATAAAGGTATCTTAAACTTTCTGACAAAAAAACATAAATATACTCAGTGATGAAAATCCTGGATGAAAAGTGAAAACTTCACAAAGCTCAGTATTTGTTGACACCATGCCCCTTACTTCCTCCCAGCACCCTCGCCTGATGTAGGTAGGGGCCTGGTCCCTAATGTTATGTCAAACTGGCCTTCCACATTATGATCTCAACTCACAGGGAAGTTGTTAACTTTTCATAATATTCACTTATTTGTTCTGCCTTATTTACATATTACATACCCACCAGGTGCCAGGAACTCTCCTAGGCAGTGGTAAACAAGAAGAATAATGTTCCTTTTCTCTTAGAGCTTATATTATTGTGCTAGTATCCACAGTTTCTGTGTAATTTTGAAAGAAAATATTAGAGAGGGAAAGTAAAAGCACTAATATTGATCTACAATATCCTTTACATACATATACACACATAGACTACTGAGTATTCAAATATAAAATTTCAGACCACTAAATCCAACCCTCACGCTTCCTCCCTGCTCCCCACACACAGATATTGCAAATGAGAAAACAGACTGTGTGACCTTGAACAAATGTCTCAACCTCTCTGTTCCTTAATCAATGACAGAATGAGCACTAGAACCCTGTGAGCTAATCTCTCCCGGTGTCTCCATGCTGTTGTTACCCTTTCGGCAGCTGGGAGGTGGTCTTAGAAAGGTATCTCCCCTGGGAGCCTTCGGGCCTGTTTTCTCTCCCTGGCCATCTCCCACTGCTTTTTCAAGACTCACCAGAAAGGCCCCTCTCAGAACTTCCAGACCGGGCTGGTCATGCACACCTTCAGCAACCCACCCTCCACCGTGGCATTACTCACCATTCACATTTCCTAGTTCCTGACTATCTTTCCCCACTGAACTCTAAGGTCTGTGAGGCCCAAACCTGTCTCTCTCCCCTGTGCCCAGCAGGTGGCAGTCATGCTGAAAGGATTTGTGAATACATGAAACTAATTACCATATTTTGCGGTGTGTAATGCACACTTTGGCCCAGATCTTTGAGGGGAAAATAAGGATGTGTGTTATGTATGGGTACGATGATCACATAATCCCTTGTATAATATGCACAAAAGCATGGGAGCACATTGTACACTGGAGCGCACTGTATGCCGCAAAATACGGTAATTTATAAAGGAACTCAGTAAAAAATTAGGTTGTATTCACAGAATTTTACATGGTAGAAAACTCAAAAATGCAATAGTTCAACACCTAAATTTTTTAAAGTAATAATAATAAGTTCAATCGTGTTTTTAGTTAAGAGAAAATAGACTACCTATTCTGGTCTTAATAAGTGAGGAACTGGGTTCTTCTCACTGGTTGTTTTTTTTTTTTTTCCCATTCTCTTTTTGGGACCTTCTCTTGTGCCAATGGTATTCATACACATCGGTCCCTTTCCTCCCTTCACCCAGAGCAGCGCACAAAACATGTCTCCCAGCTTAGGGAAAGGCAACTTCCTCCCAGAGTCTAAACGGGAGGCGAATAGACGATTCAGAGGGAGGGAGCCTTTTCCCTCCAAGCCCAAGGACCGCATGCACAGCCCTCGGGGGGAGAAGCGACAACAGAGAAACGCAGATGGCGTGCTGGCAGTTGGGTGAATTAATGTGATTGCATCAGGTAATGTTTCAAGTGAGATATTCATGTAATTCATGCAAATTCAGAAATAATTGAGGTTCGTGTTTCTAGGATAAAGTCATGGCATTTTGCTTTTACCTGAATTATCCCCAAAAAGGGTCGTTTTTATTATTCCATATTCAATTATTCATAACCACATACTCACAGGTTTTAGAGCCGTGAAAGGTCAGCCCTCTGTGATTCTGCAACTGTTTTCTTCTGAAGTCGGGAAGTGTTCCATGAATATGCACACGCACACGATGCCGACACTTCCCTCACTGTTCATTAACAGTGTGTGCACTGTATATTTCAAAGTCAAACAAATAATACCTGTCATGAACATGAATGTTTAATATCTCCTATATTTCATTTTAAATGAAATGTCAAAATGATGGAAAATATTTCCATGGAAGTTTGGAAAGGGCAGCAGCTCACCAATATTGCCTTGTGAAATTCGGCACTGGTGCAAAAACATCGTTAAATCAGTACCACTGCTACTGAAATCAGATTGGGTTTGGGGGGGGATTTAATTGCCTTTGTCATTCCTGGCAAATGTCAATGTGAAACCTGTTTGCGGAGTCGATATGCTTTGGGGGATTGATGGGACTGCTGTCCTCTTTTCATCTGAAAATGGATGCTGTTTATTTACAGCCTGCTTCAATTCCCTGCTTTTGGTCTCCAAATACATTGTTTTTGCACATGATGCTCCTCTTAACATACACACCCTTCATGCCTCTTCATTCTTTAAACACTATTTCCCATTTTAAATGGCAAGAAAGTCAAACTGCTCTGACATCCCTTTTCTCTCCAACCCTTGATCTGAATTTACTTGTCCACGGCCATCCACTCCCCTGTGCACAGACACCTTTAGGAAGCCTTAGGACAGATCTGCAGCGGTGTGTGTGCACACTCTGCCTCGCCCAGCTGCCAGTGCAGAAGCCTGCACATAGCTATGACATTTTTCTGTGCCCTAATTATATGACCTAACATGGAAAGGGTGAAATGAGATTTATTCTGCATAAGAAGTCAGTGTAAAATATAGAAAGAGAGAAATATTACTTAGCAACTAGTCTTTGCAGGGAACTTTGCACATGAGCCAGCATAGTCCCTAGAACATAGTAGTAGTAGCTCCATAGTAATAGAACCATTGTTTAAAGGAGAAATGCTAACAGACCAGGACTGGGAGGTACAGGTGAGCCAGACTGGGAGGAACAGGAGCCAAAGATATGTATAGGGAGGAAGAGAAGAGGGTACCCACAGATGACTGGAGAAAGATAGATGATAAAGGTCATGCAGAAAAAGTCAAAGAGCCAAAGAGTCCTGTGTCAGCAAAGCTACAGGACTGACTAGTCCAAGTTCACTTGGTGAGAACCCGAATGATTAAACGTTCACTATGAAAAATAAGAATCTTCCACTCCTCTGAAAACAAAAGGCTCTCTTGATTTTATGATTTAAGGAACAGCTCCACTGGGGGGAGTCAGCTGCCACCCACATGCACGGCCCACAGAAACAGATGCCATTCACCTGGACAGTAAGGCACAGAAAATGACTGGCTACCCAGTTTCAAAGAGTGTGGGAGATGGACACCCTGTAGTGGTTCCCAGCCATTCAGATGTTGCCTTTTATAAAGCCTTCCTACACAAGGCTGGCATTGGCAGTATTTTTGCCAGCAAACAAACTACATTTGTTGGGCCATTACTTGTCTCCCCCACCTCCATTTTTTCTATTAGTCATTGATATACCTCAACTCTCTGCACACCTTCTGGCCTTGGCCAGGTAGTACAGTTGGTTAGAGCATCATCCCTGGTACATGAAGGTTGTACGTTCAAAATCTCTGGTCAGGGCACATACAAGAATCAACCAATAAATGCAGAAATGAGTAAAACAACAAATCTATGTCTCACTTTCTCATATTAATATTTTTTAATTAAATAAATTAACTGGAACAATCTCTATTTTAAAAAACTTCACAGCTCTGGTTGGTGTGGCTCAGTTGGTTGGAGCATCACCCTGTAAACCAAAAGGCCATGGGTTCAATTCCCAGTCAGGTCACATGCCTAGGTTACAGATTTGGTCCCCAGTCCTGCACATGCAAGAGGCAACCAATCGATTGTTGAGAACCGCTCTACCTGGTTTCAGGAGTTGTAACTGCCCCCCATGGCTAAGACTGAGTGAGCAACCTCCAGAATGTGAACCACTTAGGATACGAGACAAAGCTAGTCTCAGCTTCATCCCCTGCCCCCAATGCTTGGTCATTTAGTCTATGATAGGTATGACCCCTCAGAGTGGGGCAACCTAAGCCAGACAGGATCACTTGGGAGGCCATCATGGAAGGACTCAGGGGGCTGCAACAAAGAGAGAGTAATGGACCCTCATCCCCTGGCTATTCTGACATAGCCCGAGTCCCCAGTTCCACCTGGGAGAAGCGTTTCCTGGCTCTAATCCACTTAAGCCTAAAAACTAATGATGGGAAAGGAGGTGCAGCCCTGTGCTGGAAAGGGCTGGTTCCCCATGTGATCAGGCCTAAGAAAGAATATGTAAAATCCTGTAAAAACTGCTTTGTTCAGAATGCTCTCATTTAAATGATAAGGGTCCAAGCAAGAAGTTTGTTGCTCAAAGTTTTATGGCTCTTTAGCTATCTGACCCTGACTGAGAATAAACCCTCATGGTTCTTTGAATGCTATCTATTGTTTGATCCTTACCTGTATTCCTGTGCAAATGAACCCAGTAAAAGCTTTTGAGGAAGGGGCTCTTGGCCCTTCCCCTTTGAGGGATCAGCCACCTTTCCTCCCCAAACAGATCATATCTTGGCAGTTTCACTTTCATGGGGGGTGGGGCAGCAGGGATGACTTTGCGGGCAAAGTTGCCCTCACAATCAATGTTTCGCTAGCATCATGTTTCTCTCCCTCTCTTTCTCCCTCCCTTTCCCTCTGTCTAAAATCAATGAGCATGTCCTCAGGTGAGGATAAAAAAAACTACAGAGCTTCTGATCATGGGTAAACACTGTTCCTGCATTCACATGATATAACTAAAGCAAAAGAGACAGATGTTCACGCCTGTATAGCTATTTCAGAGGGAAATGCAAGATTTCTATCTTTTAGAGATTCAGAAAATTGCTCATAGAGTCCCAGCACAAATATGCATTGACCTCTAGGGTCAAAGGATGCTCTAATGGAAACCACTGATTAACTATGATTTTGTCCAGAAGGTTGCTGACCCCCCGGTAAACCTGTAGAGTGGTTCCCTCTGATCCCCTGCATTTCCATACCTTTGTTTCCTTCTGTTATCTCCCCTCCAACCCTTCTTTAGATGTCTAATGTCTCCTCACCATATCATAACTTAGATCAATTTATTCCTTTCCCTTTTCGGTCACGTTATTACATAGGTCAGATAATACTTTAATTCTTGAAACTTCGATATAATTGTTTTCTATATCATATCATTTTTATCACTTGCAGTAATTATAAACAGTGCTTCAGTCTTCAGATGGAAGGAAGGTCACATTTACTTTTCTCAAGACTATTCCAAGTCCAAGAGAACCTTCTAGGCACTCCCTGTTTTTGCTTGGATGGTTCAAGGGCACCAAGCACTTACACAGTCCATAAAGGAAGGCCCTTGACCCCCTCTCTGAGAAGGATGGATCAACCGCCTTCCCCGCCCTTGCCTTTCTCAGCCTCATAGTAGTACTGTCAAGCCTTCTTCAGTGGCTGCTGGTCTATGTTGCTTTGCTTAAGCAGATCCCAATGCTGCTCCCTCCATGATAAGTAATCTGGGCTCTAAACACCACCACAGTTAGTCACCAACCAGTTCAGAGCCCTGGGAGGTGTGCTGGAGACCCTGCTGTCTTAGAGGCATCATACCAGCCTGAGACCAGGCACCCACCCATTCGCCCATCCATCCTTATGGAACTTGCAGCTGCTCCCCCTCTCCCAGGTGCCTTCCCCCCACTGAAACCAGTGTCCTGCCATTACCTTAATAACATGGTAGAAACACAAAGGCCTGTTTACTCCTGCGAGGGTCAAGGGCTGGAGAGAGGAAGAGGAGGTTGATGGGCAAGGGGGAAATTCCTTCCACCTCTTCCTAATGAGGTACCCAAGACAGACATTCATTTGGCATTAAAACCTGGTCTGAACTGATATGTGGCTATTTATGGTCTCTATTTATCCTAGTCACTATAAATAATCATATATTGCTATAGAAATACTGATATATTTGATTACTGTGTGCTGTCCCAGACTGTTCTAGAGGTCTTCTATAGTATATATGTTATATTTTCAAAGTGCAAACAATTCTGAAACCTAGCTGTTCAAAGTTTTAGAAAAAGGAACAGTAAACCGATACATTCCGGTCTTTGAAGAACAACATTTGCCAGGAGAAAGCAGGCCTAAGAACACTCATTTCTTCCAGACCTTAATCAGGATATTTTGTTTTAATACTGAGTCATTTCACAAGGCCTAAAATATAAAACCATTAAAATGCAAGATCTGTGCACCATAGACATTCTTATTTCTGAACTCCTTACCTCTGGGGAGTCTCAGGGGTGAAGTGAGATTCAGGGACAGAGGGGAATGAGGGCTTGAAAGTCAGAGATGAAGTGAGAGTTAAAGGCATCACTTGATTTTTTTAAGTTCAATAGCTCTTTTTTTGTGGTCATAAAATAGATACGAATATCATTATAGCAGCCAGATGGCTGTACGAAAATGTCATGAACAGAGAAAGAAAGAAATCTTCACAGCTACTAAAGGAGAAACCGTAGCCGCTCCCAGGAGGTCTAAGGCCCCTGAGAGGTTGATGGCACCAGAAGTCCGGCCAGCGAAACACCGTTAAGCCCACAGGCCAGCACAGGAAAGCCACAGGCCTGCTTCGTGCAGATGGCACCGCAGGGATCCTCACAGGCTTTGTTTTGTCTTGTTTAATGTGAATAGCTTGCCATCATTAAAACTTGGAAATTTTCACAAAAATACCTTGGTATCTGTTTTCTCAAAGAACCTAAAGGCCCGGCAACACCGCTCCCTCATGTGTGCACAGCAGCGTCGCCCGGAGTCAAGGACAGGCGCCTCACCTCTCCACAGGACCCCTCCACTTCACCCCAGGCCCCACGCCCTCCCCGGAGCTTCTGGCCCCCACCAGCATTCAGGAGTGAGACACGGGGTTTGGCCACCCCAGGACCTCCGGGACATGCCATTAATATGAGATGGACCAGTGACACGTGGGGGTTACCCATGACTGTGGACAGCCGGGGAAAGTTTTCTGAGCAGGGGCGCCGACAGCCTGGCTCTGAAGCGCACGTTAGAGCAGCACTGACTGGTAAAATGATCCTGGGAAGCCCCAAAGGGAAACCCTAGGAACTGAGAAGTCAGTGAAGATTTTTGAAAAGTAAAACAAGACCGGGGAGCAGGGGTGCAGGTACCTTAGCTGAAAAGAACCACAGGGAACAACTAATATAATTATTTTCACTGATAAACAATTTTTTGCTTTTTTTCCCAGCCAAACACAAACATCCTTAATATTTCTGGTATACCTTCTAAGAACAGGTGTTTTACCTACGCTGCCTCATTTACTCTGTACAACATCCCTGGGAAGCAAGTACCGTTATGTCAAATTTAGAAATAAAGAAACTGACCCCTAGAGATTCTAAGTTACTTTCTCAAGGACACTAGCTTATTATTGTTATAACCAAGACTCGAACTTAGATTTTCATAACCCTCAAATTAATTCTCTTTTCATTATACCACTAGCCAAAAGTAAATGTTTATCTTTGTCCACCAAGAAAGTAATTACTCAAATAATCAAAGCATCCTAATTCTTTTCTTCTCTCCTATTAATAAAAGTCACTCTCAGGATCTGACATAAGCCAGTAATACCTTAGTGTAAATTTAAGTTATTTCGGAGTTTTAATGAACACCTGAATGATTTTTTCACCAACATAGAGAGATAAATGCTCTAGGGTAGAAGGGTACTTCCTGTTGTTGCTGAAGTCACAAAATTGGTTTTTTAAAATCATACTTAGGTGTTGGAAAAGGTCATCAAGGGGACATGACTGCTGACTGGCCCACCGGTTGGACTCTGGTAATCAGGGGCTTCTCGCCCCCCCCCCGCCTTCGGAATGCACATTCTGCCCACCATTCCCACCATGGGAGGCATTTTCAGGGATGCAGGCTTGAGAGCAACGTGTTGTTGAGGCCATCTGGACAGTACGTGGGACTGAACCCAGTTCAGGCCCCCATATAAACTTTTAAGATTCTGTCAACATGGGTGCAGAGATCTACTCATCTTTTGGCCATCCAAAATCGACCTCATAGGTAAGTTCCCTTGCTGATTAAATCTGCCAGCTACCAATCTGGAATCGTCTGCCTCTTTCTTTGGTCTCTTCCTGCCGTCCATGCACTGGGGACAGTTTGCAAACCAGCATTAAGTCCTCACCAAACTTGCAAATACGATCCAGGAGATATGCCCAGGGACCACATGTTTAAGTTTCCTCTGTCAAACACTGACAGGTTCAGTCACAGCCTCCCAGCAAGGAGACAGTTGGAGAACAATAAAGCACTGACCCTCCAGGCAGTGCAAAAGTCTCCAGCATCCAGGTGAATACCGCATGATCTCAGAAAACTCAATTATTAATAGGAATATATGAACATCATTTTGTTGTGATTAGATTTCACTTTAATTTAAATTTTGTTAAAGCCACAAGGGAGCAAAGAAGCAGTCTCGTGAAATAAATGAGTCAGGCTCAGTTTTATTTTTCATGTTTGCGAGCCAAGATTATCGGCAAATCTTATCAGTCAGGCGGCAAATTACCAAGAACTCCATTAAAAATGTGTATAGTCATTTTCATTTTTGAAAGATTCAAGACTATAAATAATTAAATGCATTAGACATCTGTTATTTATGAGATGAAATGACAGTTTTAATTTAGTTCTTCATTTAGCTGAGCCTGACGTACTGTGACTCTAAAGGAAAACACAGGAAATATCTAAAAATGACATCGTTCGGAACCTGCAGTGACCATAGGTGCAAATCAAAACCTGGTTATTTTCACTTCCCTCCAAGGCCTGTCAAGACACAATCTTCATTCATGACCTGTGTTATCTGTCCTCGGAAATTCTGATTGGCTGACAGACCAGGCCCGGATCTGCTAATTTCACAGTGCAAATAAGGGAGCTTAGTACGAGCTGTGAGCATGCTCCCAATTAATTATACATGAGAAACTAAGTCGCTAGATCAGATCTACAAACCACTTCAGGGAAATGCCAAAGAATTCAAACCACCTGCCCTTGCCTTTCCCAAGAAAGGTTGTTGCTTGGGTTTCCCAAACATGTATAAAACCTCACGGATTACAGAAAGAAAGAGGCAAAACAGATGCAAGAGTTGTTATTTAGAAGCCAAGGGATAATATGTGAATAATTAAGGTGCATTACAGTCACTAAAGTCAGAAAAATGAGAGATCATTTTCGGAAATGTAGGTTCCCGAATCACTCAGCCCCACAAACCCACACACATCAGCCTTCTGCCCTGTGTGACAAGACACCTTTAGATCCCTGGCTAAAAAGAAGTACAATTATCTGCAGCTGGAACATTCCAGAACTGTGATGAATCCTGAAGTAATCCTAGGCTCAAGTGATGGGGAATCACAGCACCCTGGCATCTGTCAGAGCTGCGGGAAGTGTGACAGGTCACATTACCTGTACACGGTCACCTAAGAGGGGCACCATCTGATTGAGCACAGAAAACTTTGACTACAGGCTATAGTTCATAGATTACTGTAAGATTTAATGTTTGGTAACTGATTCCAATCCAGAGATTGATTGATTGATTGATTGATTGACTGATTGATTGATTTGAAGTTTGTCAAGTTTAAAAAATTTGCTTGGTGAATTTTCATCTGTGTGTTTGTGTTTCACATGCACAAGGCTTAAAGTACTAGGACTCTTGAGGAAAAAGAACCAGCCCAGAATTAGATGAATTCTGTGCCCTTAGAACTGATTAATCATCTAACATGAATGTATGTTTCAGGATCATTTACAGCTACATTTTCTTTGGGGAAAGGACCAATTTTTTTCCCCAATGTACAGAATAAAAATCAGGAAGCAAACCATGGCATTCCAGCAGAAATGGTGCACAAAAGGTAAGAGCTCCCCTGACTCCCCACTTCTGCATCTTTCCAACCCCCCAGCTGGGACCACCCTGCTCTTCCTCAGCACTGGAACTAATCCTGTGCTGAGAAATACAAGAACCATTAAGTCTCTGGGACTCACCTGTTGAGCCTGTGGATGCTCCTGCCCAGACCTTGGATCCCAGAGCAGGGCCAGGAGTCCTTCTCACCTTGCTTCCTACAACAAACACCTGCCTTTCCTACCCACATTGTCCTCAGAGCTCCTGAGCACTTGCCTTCATCTCCTCTAGTTCCTCTAGGAGATGGAATCAGCCTTGCTTGACCTTCTGTGCTTGTTCTCTAGAAAGTAATGTCCTATGCTTTAAACTTAACTGCCCACAAGTTCAGACTCTATGATTTGGCCAGCACGGATGCCCGCCGTGACCTTCCTGGGGCTCCCCAGCCACCACAGCCACCAGCTGCCTCTGCTGAAAACCCTCAGGGTCTGCCCTGCCCTCTTTCCTTCTCACCTGCCCCACCCAGCTGGTTTCCCGGCCTCCAGGACCACCCAGTCTCACAGTGGCATCCCAGATCTGATAACCAGGCTGTTTGCTTTTCCCTCTGCTCCAACAACAAGCCTGATTGACAGCTTTTCAGGGATTTCTGACTTCCCCAGCTGCTAGTCCTGCACCTCACTCAGCTCTGTATTCCCCTGCTCAAATTAATCTAGACGGGAGATGATGTAGCTTGTAATGTGAGGTTAATTACAAAAGTGATAACATTTCTAAATAAAAATGAGCTCCTCAACTTTAAAAATCTAAATTAAAATAAAATCAAAAAGAAATCATTTTTGGTACAAACCACGACCCCAGTTCCTAACCCTGGCAAATGCTTCTGCCAGCAGAACTTGTCCTTTTAAGCAGGGCCAGCTTCATGCAAGTACAGTCTGAGCAGCCACACAGAGCCCCGCCTGCCCTTGGAAGCACCCTATGCTTGGCCTGATGTTCCACTCTTCCTGCCTAGAAATTCCTGATTTTATCTCTGAAATTGTGTTTTGTAAGTGAAGCCCAGTGGTACAGTGGAGCATGCTAGTGAGCAGAAGCAATGTGCTTGATATGCAAATGCCCTGTAGTTCCTTTCACCCCATTAACATAGAGGGGTCTCATTGCCCCATGAGCCTGGAATTCTGGTGAGCTCACGATGCATCTACAAGACTCAGAGTGATAACAAGCTACATGCTATGTCTAGAATTGAGTCTGCAGAGGCTCTGACAGCCCTAAGGGGCCACATTTTCTGTTCAAACTAGAACCTGCTTCAAACACAGAAAGCAATGGTTTTCAAAGAATGCCCACAGACCTTATCACATCCTTTCTTGTCACTTGAGTTCCTGCCAGTTACTTCAAACCAATCCTATTGAAAATGATGACATAAAAGGAAAGGAAAGCCTAGAGCAAAGGTAGAGAGTGTTAGACCATCTACCAAGAAGTGAAACTAAAACAGTTGATTAGTTTTGTGCTGTGTTTCCACTGTTCTGGTCAGGACGAAAGGCAGAAGCATTTACTTTGCATGAAACACAAATTGTGTAATTTCGGTGCTTCCATACTCGCATTGACTCACCTTGTATTTGCTTTTAAAATTGGTGTGATGCAATATAGAGTTGAACAGTAAAATTTATGTTAATAATTTAAATGTTCAATTTGTCTTTACTTAGAAAGACATTACATAGCAAAAAAAATCACCATGACAAGTTGTGAGAGACTATGGGAGAAAGAAAAGACATATTTAGTATTTTTAACATCACTTCTTCACACTTTTTGAACAAGAGACCGCACATTTTCATTCTGCATGAGGTCCCACAAATAATATGGCTGGGAGCAGGCTGGTCGGGCAGACAGGAAGGAACTTCCCCGCGCCGCCCCGGCTGGCAGGAGGGCAGCCTCCTTCTCCAAGCCTGTATATTTGTCTCTGTTTGCACCTTCCTCCTCAGCTGGGTTCCAACTCTGACCTGACAAACTGACCTTGAGTCCTGCATGGCTGACTCTGGCGTGGCCCAGTTTTGGCCACTGTGCCTTAACTCCCAGGCCACTCACGCCTGAGGAGCTCCACATCGCCTCTTCACCTCTGCTCACCAGGGTATTTATTACTGCTCACACACGTAACACTGTTCTTCTACTTTCTCCATCATCCCCAGCAGCCCTGTCTTCTTACCAGGGTCCTCTGTCCAAGCAGCAGGGCCAGTTCCTGGCCACATGAAGCCCCTTACTGGTTCAACTTCTTTCTTGGGTTTTCTGTCACCAGGGATCTGCCACTTGGTACTACTTGGCTCTCTAACCAACTGCTGATCCCTGCAGATGATCAGAGTGTCGGGGACAGGTGTTGCTGGCAGAGGGAGGCGAGCCCTGCCCCGTGAAAGTAGCCTCATCGTTCCCTCAAATGTTACTTGACTGCTTTTGATAGAACCAAAGTCCAAACATTCTGGACAGTATATATCAGAGTTCTCCTCCTCCGTTTATTAGAAAACCTAATGAGAAGGGAATCTGCATAGAAACCGATGCTGGGCTTCCATTGCAGAGTTCTGGTTAAATCGGTCCGGTGTCGGGCCCAATACTCATATTTTTTATACCTTCCTTAAAGGACACCAGCATGCAGCCAGTGCTGAGAAGCAGCCATAATCTAAAGAGCTGCTCTGGGCCTAAGGAGCAGAGCTGAAAGAGCAAAACAAGACCAACGGTGGTCACCGTGAGGTCACCACCTGTTCCACCTCTTGTGTGGCTCTGGGTGAGTGAGTCACGTGTGTCACTGAACGTTGCTATCTTCCTGTGCAGAACAGAAATAACTGTATGTAATCCTGCCTTAGATGCTATAAATTAACACTAGAACAATAATACATTCCTCATACATGCCTAATAATTCACAAATTTTATCACTCTTCCACAGTTATCAGACCCTAAGGTAATCAGGGCCTACTTGGGGGTCAGTGGGTGCTATACAGCCAACTGAATGTGTCCCCCCAAAATTCATAGGTTGAAACCTAATCCCCACTGTGCCGGTAGTTGGAGGTGAGACCTCTGGGGAGTGATTAGGTCATGAGGCCCCCACGCTTATAAGGGACTCCAGAGGGCTCTCTAGCCTCTCAGCCCTGTGAGGTTATTAACAAAAAAATCCCACCAGCTCTGAACCAGGAACCAGGCCATGCCAGACACCAATTCCAGTGCCCTGGTCTTGGACTCCCAGACTCCAAAACTGTGAAAAATGAATTCCCGTTGTTTATAAGCCACCCACTGGTGGTACTTTGTTGCAGCAGCCTGAACAAATTAAGACAGGTGGGGAGGTGGGGAGTGTGTAAGCAAACAGAGGTGACCTGGTTAGGGTCATGAAGACACCTGGCTGGCACACTTAGCTTCGTCTCTGACAACTTCTCCAGCCTGACAAACATTTTGAGAAATGAGTATGTTAGTGAAACACAAACCCAAACTTACCAGCAACATTCTTAATGATTCCCGTTACTTGTTTTTTAAATTTATCCACTTATTTATTCACAGGGAGATGTTTATCAAAGCATAATGACCCCTTAAGTGAGTGAACCGCCCAGTCCTGCTTGTTAATTTCAAACACCCTGGTCGAGAAATTTAATGAGACTGTGAAAGCAGCCTGTCCTGTATCTTGTCAGCAGGTCGTCAGTCGTTTTCATTCTTTTTCCTCTTCCTCCCTCCACTAGTTTCTCTTGCTTTGGCTTTCTTTTCTTCCCCTTTCATCTTCTCTGAGCAATTCCCATTAGGAGGGACTTCCCCAAAGGTATCTAGTCCACTTCTTAGCTGATTTCACTATTAAAGCAACTCTGCTGAAAGTGAGGAGTCAGCCTTCTCCTGAGGCAATCCAATCACTCCCTCACGTCACCTGGAGCCTCAGAAAAGCCAAAGCAAAAATTTCCCTGCAGCACTTGCCACTGTGGCCTTCTTTCCCTCCTGGAGCATCACTGGTTCCCAGCTCACTGACAACAGCCCTTTCCTAACTAGAGAGCTCCTGCTTCCTTTCCTCCCTTTCTCACACTAAATGCTGTCTTCAAAAATTAGGCAGTTTTCCTCAATGTTCTCACCTGTCGTTTCATAGGGTCACTGTGGGGCTGGCTGAGGGTCTTGGCTCTCCCAGCCCTTACCCAGCAGACATCATGTGGAGCTGGCCAGCGTTTGGCATTGACAGTGTTCTGGAGTTTAGTTGTTCTGATAGGTTTGTAGTGGTATCTCATTATTGGTTTAACTTGCATTTCCCTAATAGCATATTGTGTGAAACATCTTTTCATATGCTTATCTGTCATCTGTATATCTTTTTTGATGAGGTTCAAGTCTTTGGCCCACTTTTTAATTACATTGTTCTTTTTTTATTGTTTCATTTTAAGAGTTCTTCTATATTTTGAATAATAGTCCTTTATCAGATATGTCTTTTGCAAATGTTTTCTACCAGTCTTTGGCTTGTCTTTTCATTCTCTTGCCAGTGTCATTCCCAGGGCATAAGTTTTTCATTTTAATGAAGTCCATTTTATCAATTATTACTCTCAGGGATCATGCTCTTCTTTATCTCTGATAACATTCCTTACTCTAACCTCTGCTCTGTCATAGATCCATTCTTAAAGAAAAATACCATCGCCTAGTAAGCAAGTCCCGCCTCAGCATTGTCACTTGCGCAGTGACTTGCTGAGTCCCCTAATTGTGGAGAATGACCAGGGCATGTGCCCACCCCCATGGCATTAGCATAGAGAGTCAGCTTCAGCTTGTAAACCACAGTGAATGATACCTGTTAAGTACTTGTGCACAGATCTGAGTCTGTTCACCGACCCAGTCCATTCTTCTCTGGGAGAGCCAGGATTCTGTGCTCCTTCAAACTCTCCCCATTTTCCTTTATGAGCCGTGAAGTCAGTCCTTCACAGCATCCTCCTTTTGTTCCTTCCTGACAATGACACAGGTTTACCTGGGTGGCAATGCACCTTGTCTGGGCACCATGAGTTCTGGATGTCCAGAGAAAAGTTTCTGACTGTCCCTGGGAAACACTGTATGAGTGAACAGGCATGGACTTTGGAGTCCCAATCCTGTGGTGTGACCTCAGACTGGCCCCAGTTTTCTCATCCATGAGATGAGAAAGGAGGGGTAATGGGGAATACAAAAATAAACTTCTTTATAGTTTGTAATGAAGATTTCAGGAGATATAGTATGTAAAGTACCTAATAAGGCCTGGTATTTAGTAAGTGCTCAGAAAATGGAAGGAAATATCTCCCTAAAATTGCTCATTCATTACAAAGGGGAAAAATAGTAATCGTGGAAAAAACTTGAGAGACACCACCTGAAGCAAATAATCAATACTAATATCACCAACAATCTGACTTCAAGTACCTCCTGATATGATGCACTTCTATTACATCCCTGCCAAAATGCATACTGAAGCTAATTATGAAGAAACATCAGACAAATCCAAATTGCAGGATGTTCTGCAAAATAATTGGTCTGTATGCCTCAAAAATGTCAGTGTCATAACAGACAAACAAAGGCTAAGGGACTGTCCCAGATTAAAGAACTAAAGAGACAGGACAGCGCAGTGCGATGTGTGATCCTGTGCTGAATCCTGGTCCAGGGGAAACAACCACCATATCAGACATTATTGGACATGGACAAAGCCAAAGGGGGGGTAGAATCGAGGGTGGGAGGTGGGGATGGCTTGGGTAGGAGGAATGGTGGGAGGAAGTGGAGACAACTGTATTTAGACAATAATAAAAAACAGAGAAGAAAGAAAAATTAAAAAGAGACATTATTGGAACAATTGCTGAAGGTTGAGTATGAAATGTGTATTAGATTATAATATTACAATGTTAAATTTTATGAATTTGATTACTGTGTTGCAACCATATGAAAGAATATCCTTGTTCTTAGGAAATACACACTGAAGTATTTAGAGGTAAAAGGGGAATCATGTCTATAGCTTACTATCAAATAATTCAGAAGAATCTAGTCATTTTACAGACTAGGCAGATTAAGAAAGAGAACACTACTGTGGCAAAATACTAATAACTGGATGAAGTAAACACTGGCGCTCCTTGTACAACTTTCTGTTCTTGTGCATTGCAACTTTTCTCTAGGTTTTAAATTATTTCAAAATAAAAAGATTTTCAATGCCAGGGAAGATTACTCTTCAGTGCTAATGGGGAAAGGAAATCAAGGTTCACTGCCATACTCTTGAAAAGGAGGAGGGTCCTTTGGGGAAGCACTTCTCACCCTGAGGGTGACTCCATTCACAGACACGTGGTATCGGGTCGGGGGCAGTCCTGCCCAAAGCAACGCTCTGAGGTTTGTGCTGGTGAAGCACTTCCCTGAGAAGAAATGGCCTTCCGGGTACACAACACACACACAAGTATGCTGTGCACACACATACAC
Organism: Artibeus jamaicensis; assembly: GCF_021234435.1. Lineage (NCBI taxonomy): Eukaryota > Metazoa > Chordata > Mammalia > Chiroptera > Phyllostomidae > Artibeus > Artibeus jamaicensis. Next base: position 24,844,728 of record NW_026521883.1, read on the forward strand.
GAATACACATGGAGACACAAACACATACAGAAACCCAAACATACACTAAGAGATAGACTCATAAGCAAACACATAAACACAAACACACAGAGACACACTGAATACATTTGAAGGTTGAACCTTAAGATCTGTCTTCCCCTTAAATTTCAATTTATCTGTTGTTCCACAACCTGGAGCCTTATAACAGCATCCTCATTGGCCTGCTATTTTCAGTCTTTATCTCTAATTTATCCTGTATACTAGCTTGAGTAGCATTAAAATATAAATGTGATTACATGAACGCTTGCCTAAAAACCTTCAATGCCCCCCCAACGCTGAACAAACCCCTCCTTACTTTCCTCACGCCATCTCCAGCAAGAGCCAGCTGTGTACAGGATTCCTCCAAGTGATTACAGGTAATCGGAGGAGCATTAGATCACATCAGAGAAAACCAGTGGAAATTGAAAACGATTACCATGTATGTACTTTTCTTGAAGTAAAATAATTCAACTCTTTTACCCTTAACCAGAACTACCTTGGAACACCCAAAGGGTAACTGATTTGATTTCTGTCCTTTCTGCAGTGACTGTCACCCTAGCTGTGCATCGAAGGACCTGAGGAGCTGGAACCACCCCCCACACCAGATTTGGAGTCAGAACGTCCAGGGGTGGGCCTCCCATCCGCACACCCAGCTAGTTCCTATAAACGAAAGGAAAACAACGTAACAATCCATCCTTCCCAGAGCAGGCACTTATGAGTCACGGTGCTTGTATTTATCCCCCTTTTGGCCTCGGGTCATCTGGAGAACCGGGGTTATGTGTCTTTATCCTGGGAGACTAATAGCAGGACCTCAACGGGTAGCATTAAGTTACTCTTTTTTGAGTAGTATATCTAGATTAGGCATTCTGTATGTTTTTACCTTATTAAACAAATTGTAACAATCCTTCAAGTTAGGTATTATTATCCCCATTTTACAGATGGTAAAACTGAGGCTCAAGAGAATAAGTGATATTCAGCCAGATCACATGCTAATAAAAGACGATGCCTACATTTGAACCTTCAGATACATCTAACTCCCAAGTCTTTGCTATTTCTACCATCACTTCCTACTATGCCTCATGTCTGTTTAGCAGATAAGACTCAAAGGAGTAAAACTCTTTTATAGCTCTTTTCTTACATAATCCCTAATTCTCAAACAATTAAATTCTGGCTGCAGCTTTTATGTCACCTTAGAACTAACATGAGAAATGATCCTTGGATGTAGACACTGCTGTGGAAAACCCTGGCCACCAAGGCTGTGTCCCAGGACATCATCCCTGTCTGAACCTGCACTTCACATAACTGAATGAAGGAAAGAGTTTGGGACCAATTGCTTCCAAATGTCTAAGTAAGTGAGTAGCCCTCAGATGGCAGGGGATGGTGAGCCCTCAAATGCCCGGAACCATGGGGAATCCGTGAGATCTCACACAGAACTTACATGTGCTCCAACTCTTAACTGTGAGTTGAAAAATTGGTAGGCCAGGCTGGATGGTGAAGGCAGCCTGTTCATGTGAAAGCATTGGCTGAAAATCCTCACTCTCAGGGTACTTCGGATGCTTGTCTGTAAACATTTTATCACCTCAGAATTCAGACGACACAAGGTCATGGTGATGCTGTGAAGGTGGTTGACTATCAGAATCTCATGAGCACTAAATGTCAAGCAATAAATCAGCCCAAAGACTAATTCACACCTGTGGCAAAGCATTTCCTTGCACTAGGCAGTAGCTTATGGCTCTAAAAACACTAATGTGGGGAGGCAAAACCAAACGCTCTCCCGTAGCCTTCCAACGACCATTCTGCAATGAAGGTAAATGTGTCTGCGTTAGTTATCTATTGCTGCATTAAAAAATACCCCAATATTTAGTGGTTTAAGAAATACATTTATTATCTCACAGTTTCTGTAGGCCAGGAGTTGTGGAGGGTTTAGGTCTGTCTCCTGGCTCAGGGTCTCTTGGAGGCGGCAGGCATCACAAGGCTTGGCTGCAGGAGGACCACTTCCAGGAGCACCCACACGGGCGGGGGCAGCACTCAGTTCCTTGTGGGCAGTTGGACTGAGCGCTCAGTTCCTCACTGACTGTTGACTGGAGGCCTCCCTCAGTTATTTGCTCTGTGGGCCTCTCTACAGGGCAGCTCCAGCATGGTGGCTTGTTTCTCTTAGAGTGAGCAAGCAAGAAAGCAAGCCGATGGGTGTAGGAGGAAGCCAGTCTTCTCGTAACCTGATCACAGAAGTGACACCCCAGCACCTTTGCTGCGTTCCGTTGGTTAGAAGCAAGTCACTAGGTCACACTCAAGGGGAGGGGATTACCTAAGGGCCTGAATGCCAGGAGTTGGGGCTCACTGGGAGCCTACTTAGAAGCTGCCTATTCTGGTGTCCTTGGACTTGGTACAACAGAAGCATTCAGGCCAGGATGAGCCCTTCCCACTCTCACTCCATAAACTCAGGTGCTCCTGTCCCAGAGGAAGTGGGCTCTTGTTTCTGTGGGACTGATTCCACTTTGCAACAGTCCCTAATAATCTCTGCTTCATCCTATTAGAGTAATACTACAGAAAACACACACACACGAATGACAACTTTTCTCCTCATTTTGAAAGCAAACTAACATCCTGAATGATTGAACCTCACAAAAGGGGTAAAAAAAAAAAGAAAAGACCCTCTAAATATCAGACAAGAGACTGAGTTCAAACGTTTCCTTCAACAAGAAATAATTGTATGACCTTAGGCACATTACCTAACCTTTCCTCACCTACTGATATTAAAAAAAAAAAGACTAAGAAGAAGAAAAATATGATTCTAATACAACTGTTGAAATGTTCCCATCCAGCTTGTCTCCAGGGAGAATTCTCACAACCCCTCCCTTAGGTGTCCATGGTCATAGAAGTCATTTGTCCTATTTCCATATATCCCCAAGGGCCCCTGGAACACTGGTCAGTTGGTCACCTCTGTCAGTGAATTTAAATTCCCACAGTAGCCAAGGGGAGGGAAGATCACATAGATACAATTTGCATTTTATTAATAGCAAAACAACCACAGATTCAATCCTTTGTGGGGCCACACAGTACTGTGAGGTGTCAGGCTTCTTACACAGTGATGATCAGGGGCAATAGAAGTCCAAATGCAGATATAGAGCAATCTCATTATTACTGAATATTTTGGAATAAAAGCTGTTTTCTAAAGAAGCTGGTTCTATTTTTTCAATAACATATCATACAATCAGCACCATCCCATTTAACTTATGTGTGACTTTGGATAAACTACTTAACTTTCTGAGCCTCAGTTTGTGCGGGGTAAAAGGTGGAAAGAAATAACTCTCTTGGCAATTGGTTGTGAGTATTAAGTTAGATACACTGTCTAAGGCACCTACATAACACATGGTTAAAACATTATGTTTTTATAATAATTATTCATCCTCTTGACTGACTCAGAAAGAAAAACCAGGCACTGTGTTTCAGGCAATGGTATTAAAGCTTGGGGTTATAATGAACATACTTTAAATAATTTCTCTTTTCGGATGATCATCTGCTGGTTCTTGTTTCAAGGACCAAAGTGTTAACCAAGAAACTTTTCAGATTGGTCCCCAGGAATGTCCAGGGGCTAAGGAGCCTGGGACCCCACTAAGTGCAGGGTTTTCTTGGAACCTGGAATTTCCCTCCCTTAACATAGGTCCCCTTCAGAACCTTTGCATTCCTCTAAATTCTGTAAGTCCTTTTGTTCTTATCACCACACTCCTACATGCCTATGTTTTCTCAGGCAAGTTACTACCATTTCACTCGGCACTGAATTTTTCCTCTTAACGTTTACATGTAACACCTTGGAATGTATTTCCAGGTTTTCCATATTATGTTTATTTTATGGCAAAGGTGCTTTTGATAATGAGTATATGAAATGTGCTTGTAACAGTGCCTGACACGAAGTTTTCAACGAATGTTGGGATTAGTGTGGCTTGGCCGAGATTAGCCAGCTAATAGTTATGGAAACTAACTCTACGCCAGGCACTGTCAGCCAATGGGCTTTCTCACTGGGGCCAGATTATCCAGAATCAATGCATTTATCAGGATGTTTTTAAGCCGCCTAATTGGTATTCAAATTGATGGTCCAGACTCTTTCTCCTTCACAAAAACAGATGCTGGATGAGGCACAGGACGCTGCAATGTTCCTGTGGAGGATGTACTCTGAAACAGCTCTTGCAATCTCATCATTCCCAGCAGTCTCACCCATAAAATTTTTGATAGCTGACAATTTAACACATCCAACCAGAAACAAATCATCATCGTTAAGCATCACTGATAGGCCATCCACTAAGCAGATGTGTGAGAATTTGTGTTGTAATTACCTACAGAAGAGCTGCCAGGAGCTATTGCCCCAGAAAAATTTTTTGAGCACACAGGAATATTTTATATCTATTGTCTAATATGCCAGGAATCAAAGGTAATTTTGCAGCAGTATTAACTATCCAACTATCTGTAATAACCCCTTTGGTGCCATGAGTCTCAAACCAATATTCTTTCCAATTACTCTGAAGTCCTAAAATTTCACTATTCATCTTTGATTATAACTGTATTTCCAATCCATCAAAACTTGGGAGTGAATATCAAATGGCCCACCACTCCTCCTCTACTGGTGAAATACATCCCCACCAAAAAATAAAAAATAAAAACACGGCAATAAAAATTGTCCTTGTGTTACTCGTGTAAGCAGAATCTTTCATATCCATATCAAAACGCTGGAGTGGGATCAACTACATTAACCCCAAGGGCAAATAAAGAAACCCCTTTCAACACTCCTCACATTTCTCACCCTCCCCCAACACTATCAGGGTCTGCCTCTTTGCCCCAGCGGCCCACGGTTACTCTCCTAGGCTCAGATAACATGTATGTTTTCCTTTCAGCTCTACTCGCCCCCCACCCCAGGCTGAATCAAGCCTTCTCTTCTTTTCCACCACGTTCAAATCAGAAGAGAGATTCCTCGAGTCTGGCTGCCTCTCATCCTCTACATCCTCGTCCCCTCCACATTGTCTCAACTGAAACACATTCTCCTGCTTCTCCATGGTCCCCGAGGAAGATCACAGCTTCTCCTACTCACGCTAATTCTGGGGTCCAGAAGGAAGGATCCACATATTTCTTAGTTTACTTCACCAACTCCACTCATATCCTCTTGAATCAATTATTCCGCCTTCTCCCCTTTCCCGTCACAGCTGAGTGCTGACATTCAGAACTACTCCCTGCCTTCCTCACGGACTTTTCAACCTTGTTACCACACTTGTAGCCAATAACTCTTGTCATCATCCTCAGAGATGTGAACCTCATAATGGTCCTTCAACACCCAATGGCTTTACCCCTCTCCTAAAAACACCCTCACAAGCTGCATGCTGAGCATGGACCTGTTTTACCTCCAAAACATCAAGTTAAGTGCAGTTGTTCTGAAAATCCCAGCTGACTGATACCTCTCCCCTGGGCCCCAGGCCCATCTCCCACTGAGCCTACTGTTTGCCCAACAGTCAGTCCCATTCTCTACTCAACTAGTCCCCTCTGGCCTGGCTAGTCTCCAGGCTCATACACTTAACTCTGCTTCTACCAATATCACAGGATTTGGCTGCTCTTGACCTTTCCCACACCTGCATTCACACACCTGAGTGATCCTACATCATAAGAGAATCAGCATGGAAGTGTGATGTTACCCAGTCACATCAGAAAAGTCAAGCTGTTCAACCAGAGCTGTGTCCGACAAGGGGCGAAGTACTGAGCTGCAGGCCTGTTCACCACCTGGCAACTGTACTCCGCCATCTTCACTCCCAGTCACCCTTGGCCCCACCATCTTGCTCTCAGAAGACAGCCCCACTTCCTGTTTCACTTAGTAGAGCTACTATTTAGATTTTTTTCTTTTTGAGATGTAATTGATATTGTATTCATTTTTTGTGCACGACATAATGATTTGATAACTGTATGTATTATAAAATGATTACCACAATAAGTTTAGTTGACATCCATCTTACATAGCTAGAAATATTTTTCTTGTAATAAGAACTTTTTTTTAAATTATTTAATTTATTGGGGTGACATTGGTTAATAAAACTATATAGGTGTCAGGTATAAAATCTATAATACATCATCTGTATATTGTATTGTGTATTCATCACCCAAAATCAAGTCTCCTTTCATCATCATTTACTCCATCATTTATTCCACCTTTACTCCCTCCTACCTTCCCACACCTCCATTTCTCTTCGGTAATAACCGTACTGTTGTCTGTGTCTATGAGTTTTGGGCTTTGGGGGGTTATTTGCTTAATCCCTTCTCCTTTTTCACCCAGCCCTCCAACTCCACCTCCTCTCTGACAGCTGTCAGTCCATCTATGTCTGTTTCTATTTTGTTAGTGAGTTTATTTTGTTCATTAGATTCCACATATAAGTAAAATCATATGGTACTTATCTCTCTCTGACTGGCTTATTTCACTTAGCATAATGCTCTCCAGGTCCACCCATGCTGGCCCAGGGGTAAGATTCCTTCCTCTTTTGTGGCCAAGTTGTATTCCATTAAGTAAATGTATCACAGCTTTTTGATCCACTCATCTATTGATGGATACTTGGGTGGCTTTCAAATCTTTGCTATTGTAAATAATACTGCAATGAACATAGGGAAACACACATTATTTCAAATTTGTGTTCCAGATTTCTTCAAGTAGATGAGTATTCCCAAAGGTGGAATCACTGGGTTGGTCATAAGGCAGTTCCATTTTGAATTTTTTGGGAAAACTCCATATTATTTTCCACAGTGACTGCACCAATCCACATTCCTACCAACCTTGCACAAGGGTTCCCTTTTCTCCACAACCTTACCAGCATTTTCTGTTTCTGTTTCTGTTTGTTGATTTATTAATGATAGTCATTCTGACAGGTACGAAGTGATATTTCATTGTAGTTTTAATTTGCATTTCTCTGATGATTAATAACATTGAGCATTTTTAGAACTTTTCAGATCTGCTCTCTTAGCAACTTTCTAATATATGCTATGTTGTTAACTTTAGTCACTGTACTTTATATTATATTCCCAGAACTTATATATTGAATGTATTATAAGTAAAAGTTTGTGCCTTTTGACCACCTTTACCCATTTCTTCCTACTTCCAACCCTCACCTCTGGCAACTACCAATCTGTTCTCTGTAACTCTAAGTTCAGTTTTTCTAGATTCCACATATAAGTGAGATCATACGGTATTTGTCTTTCTCTGTCTGACTTATTTCACTTAGCATAATACACCTTAGGCCCATTCACTTTGCCACAGATGGCAGGATTTTTTTCTTTTTATGGCTGAATAATTTTTATGTGTATATAAATATTTGCAATATACATTTATATATATTTATATTAAATATATATGATATATACATATATCCCACACTTTCTTTATACATTCATCCATCACTGGGCATTTAGGCTGTTTCCATGTCTTGGCTGTTGTAAATAACGCTGTACTGAATGGAGGGCAGGGCAGATATTTCTTTGAGATAGCGTTTTAATTTCCTTTGGATATATACCCAGAAGCAGAATTCCTGGATCATACGATAGTTCTGTTTTTAATTTTTGACAAACCTCCATACCATTTTCCACAATGGATACACTGATCAACATTCCCACCAACAGTGTACCCAGGTTCCCTTTATCCACACCCCTGCCAACACTTGCTATTATTTCTTATCTTTTTGATGACGGCCATGCTCACTGCTGGGAGGTGATATCTTATTTCAGTTTTGATCTGCATTTCCATGATAATGATGTTGAGCAACTTTTCATGTAGCTATTGGCCATTTGTATGTCTACGTAAAGCTACCTTTAATTCCTCCTGTCTTCCACCTCCATCTCAGCCCACCCACCACCTGTAGAATTACTTCCTCATACAATGTCTGCCCAAAATGCTCCCAAGCTTGAGATGGCCACCGCCTGTGCCCCTCCCCAACCCCCTCTGGTTGAGTTACAGAGCAGTCGTCATGCTATTGCTGCAAAAGAAAGTGTTCAAAGCAGAGAGTGTAGGCTTCTAAGCAAAAGGGTAGCTCGTAAGGGTCCTGCCTTTTTCATCTCACCCTGAGTGCGGCTGCCACACCAGGGAACTCTCCAGTACGGGGCCCAGGCCCACCTCGGTGACTTATAGTAGATACTGCAGTAGATTCGTCTGAGCAGTTGTTGGTGTTATTGAAACGTTCTGAGATTATCACAGATTTTTAGCTTTCTTGTCATTATTACTGATCATTTTATTGTCTTGATGTGTGCTAATTTAAATTTTCCCTTCTTTTACTCTCATTTTCTCTATCCCTCTGAGTTCAAGCTTCTTTCTTTTATTTTCTCTTTAAAATATTTTTCTCTTAATCATCTTTGCTAAAGTATTAGCACTCAAAGAGCATTCTTAATTCCTTCATCTTGTACTTAAGCTTCAAACCCATCCACTTTTATGTTTTTAGCATTTTTCCCGGAGGCTTTAGCCTGTTCTCCTCTTTCTCTTTCATCTCTTTTACTTTGATGTGTTAAATCTTTTACCTTGTTGAGTTACGTGATTGTCTCTTTTATCTTAAATCTTATTTATTATCCTAACTTTATATTTATTCTTAATTTTTACTTTTTATTTCATTTATGCCTTGCTTTAAACATTTATCTCATCTTAGCTTTTTTTTTACTTCTCTTACTTTCTTTCAATGATTCCATTCTTCTATTCCTGTTAGCTTAAAACAATTACTTTAAGTCTTAGCCTTTTATCCTTTTGTTGGGCTTTTATTCTTTTGTTGTAATATTTATTCAACTTTTTTTAAACTTTGCCTTATGAAATCTCAGTGTTTTGATTTTAATATTCCCTTAGCCTTCTTCTCTGCTTTTATTAAGTTTTCTCTTCTTTCTTTCTTCTCCTACTTTTTTTTCCTGCTTTATGACTTGGTTTATAATCACCTGCAGAGGTAGTGATGAGAGAAAAATCCCACTTTTTTCGGGCAGAGATTGGAAGGCTTCTCCCTGAAGTCCCCCTGCAGCTGCCCCTGCCCCCACCTTGTGGGTCCCCCAGCACTTTAAGGAGATTTGAGAGACCCTCATGTAACTCTCTGCAAGGCTGACATTTCTGAGTGGCTGGGGCTGGGGTTGGGGCTGTGGGCATGGGTTTAATGACAGGCATTACTTTCTGACAACTCATGTTGTCCCATGTTTGGATCTGGGGCTGCCCCAAGCATTTTAAAAAAAAAAACACAGCCCTATGAAACCTAACAAGGAGGTTATTGAAGATGAGGTTGTTACATTTTGGGGGCCCACAAGAGCAATATTCTCCTGAGTTTGGCATCAGAAATAACACCAGTTCCTCTCTCTTATATGAACTGCTCATGTTTTCCTTGTTGCCTTGGCCACTAGACATCTCGATGCCAAAGGTGTGGCCTACCCCAGGCCAGTTGCAGAACCAGGGCAGGCCCTGTGTGCACTAACCACCACCCCATTTTATTCCACTTCCCTCCCAGCTACAATTTCCTAACTGGTTTTATTCTATTTTGTGGTACCATATATATTTTTATGCACTGTAAATACTTTCTTTTTTTTTGGGGGGGGGGGGGATGACAAAGCCAGGTTTATTGCTCCAGGTTAAACAAGTGGATACAGGATTTGAAGCAGGGGAGCACAGAAAGTTGATGAACATGTTCTTAAGGCCATTGCTGAGTTCTCAGCATCCTGAGAAGTTTACCCATGCCACACAGATGTGCTGATCAGCTGCCCACAGGCCAGGCCACCCCTACCCAAAGTTCAAGTGGCAAGCCAAGGCTCTGGGGGGCAAGGCTCCTTCGGTGCTCAGTACTGCCCATGGAGCTAGTTGCAGAGGTGTGAGCATGGAGGCAGGTGCTGTGTCCTTTTAGGAAGGTGTTTTGTCTTGGTGGTAGAGAAAGAGGCTGCCTACTTCTTCTTGGTGGGGGCCATCAGCAATGCCAGCTTTTTGAGCAGGCTGGTGCTGGCTTTCATCACCACATCATGTTCAATCTTCTTCCGGATCCCAAACCTCCAGGCCCTTCTTGAGCTTTTGCTGCTGCACAATGTATGCCTTCTTGGGAGCGATAACACAACCTCCCTTCCTCAGGCTGAGTTCCACTCTGAGGCCACAGCCACCACCTTGCTTTTAGATGGCCTCTGAGCCTGGGACTTATGTTGCCCCTGTGCCATGATGGGGCATATGCCAGAAAAGTTTGAACCACTCATTTACTGATGGGCACTTACATTGCTTCTAGCACTTGGCCATTGTAAATTGTATGCACTGTAAATACTTTCTGAAATAAGGCCAGAGTTACTACCCAAGTGACCTCAGGCAAGGTCATTGTTCTCTATGTACTTCTTTCTCATCTGTAAAATGGGAATAATGAAATCTAACTCATGGGTAGCTGATTATAAGGAGTGATGAAGACAATGCACTTCAAACACTTAGTACAGTGCCTCATATACACCAAACGTTAACAAATTGTAGCTAAAGTCCAGAGAAGGGCTTCGAGAAAGAGCTGGAACCATCAAACAAGCTGGATAAAGGACTATATGAATGAATACCTATAGATTGTACTTTCCAAAGCCAGTACAACAATACTCCCCATCCTCTGCTCTTCTGCAGTGTGAACTTACTACTCCCCCATCATACCGTGTCCCCACCACCTAGAATCTGGGCCAGTCCTGGGACTGCTTTGACCAATAGAATACAGCAGAAGCGAATGTGGCCACTCCAGGCACAGCCCTTCACTTTCCTGGCAGCTCTGGCAGACCAACCAACATTAAAAAGTGCTGCTACCCTGAAACCAACATGCCGTGAGAATCCCAAGCCATGAGGAGAAGCTCTGGAGGGTAGAGCCACATGGAGAAAAAGAGGTCTGCGAGCCCCCCAAGGCACCAGACATGAGAGTGAAGAAGCCTTCTTGAAAATGGGTCCTCCCAGCCCCCAGCCACCCAGGTGATACTCAGCTGAGTCCTTCCCAAAATCCTGACCCACAAAATTCTGAGCAAAATGAAATGGTTCTTTTAAGTCACTACGTTTTGGGGTGATTTGTTAAATGGCAATAGATAACTCAAATAGAAATGGAAGTTCTTTGTAAAATATATAACCTTATAGGAGCCTCACACCAACTCTTTATAGGTGAATAGAATCACATTAAACATATTTTTAAGTCATAAGCCAAAAGTCAACCTCCCAAAAGTCAGTGGACAAACACCATGTCTGACACTGATTTAGGACTCCTCAGTAACTCCTAAATTCTGGGTAGGGCATTATAAACACCATAGGTCCAGTTACTTGAGGTATTTTACTCATTCATTCAAAAGACGTGTTGAGCACTATGTGTCCAACACTGTTCCAGGTGCAGCAGATACAGCCATGTACATGCCCCTGCTCTCATGTCTGCAACAGGTGCAGCTACTTCTCTGTGTGCACAGAGGAAAGGCTGTGGCAGGACATAGAAGGCAACTACCTGAAATGTCCTCTTCTTATAAGGACACCAATCATATTAGATTAGAGACCCACACTTTTAACAGCATCTAAACTTAATTACCTTCTTAAAGGCCCTCTCTCCAAATACACAGTGGGGGTTAGGGCTTCAGCATGTGAATTTGGAGGGGTACGCAATTCAGTTCACAACTGCCTAGAATCAGTAAGTGCTGCTTCCAGTCACATTTTATTGGCCGGAACAAATCACATGGCCCCACCTACCTACAAGAGGGGCTGGAAAGTTTTATCATCTTGGGTATGTGCCCAGGAAGGAAAGAACCAGATATGAAGAACATAGAAATCTCTACCTCACAAGGGTAAAACAAAAAGATTTAGAAGATATGTGATTGGACATAGTCTGTCCCACCCCTGGAATAAGTGATTGGTGGGGGGGTGGGGAGCGAAGGGTGAGGAAAAGGAAGTGACAAGGGGATTGGAGAGACCACCTGGAACGCAGCACAGGCGATACCCAAAGACATAGCCCTGTACTCCGCCTGCATTCGAGCAACAGTCCCTGGCAACAGGGAGAAAATGGAAGCTGAGTTCATGCTCACAGATGGCCCAGACCTCAGTCCATTCAGGTGGGCACTCTACAGCCCCAGAGCAGAGAAGCCATGCTAATCGTCCTTCCTCTGCCATCTGGGGAAATCTGTTAGCGAGCACACTGCCCACCGCCCCAGACTTAGAACCTGCTGCTTCATCCTCTGACTGCCGCAGTGGACACACACACACACACACACAACCTGAGGTCCTCAAAGATCCACGTGCAGAGGATGCGGGCAGTGATGGGGGCCAGGGGTGGTCCTGGGGGGAACTGGGAGAACCTTCATCCTCCGCTCTCCTCACCTGGAGGGCTGAATAAAACAGCTCCAGATTCCCCTCCAGCCAAGGCAAACGCGAATCAGCGTCATACATTAAGCAGCACCAAACTAGGGTGTGTCGCATCAAGGAAGGCCGTAGAGCCATCTACTGGTGACGAGGAAAAAGAAAAGTCATCTGAAAACAATAAACAGGAAAAATAATCAAATTCAACTTTAATAACTTCATTATAGAAATGTGACAGGAAGTGTCATCTCATTCCCTTCAATGCAAAAAAATATAAGAGACACCTGAAATCAGACATGCCTTCAGTGAATGTAGTCAGGGAATTAGAATTATAATTTACTAGAAGGACCCCAGCACACTACTCAAGATGCTTTTCAATTCTCTCAGTTCTACATGTTCAAACTCTGTAAAAATAAGACACAGATTCATTTTATGAAACCTGAAACCTCCAAGTTTAATCAAAGAATTTATGATCCTGCAGCTCAGCTGACAAATGACACTCAGCACCCTGCCCTTAGGTGCAGAATCACGGAGCCTCCATAAAGTCGTGAGACTGGCTTTCCTGAACGGTCATGAAGATTTTTAACAAAAAGGAGTTCCAAAGACTGGGGTACAGGGTGGGGCAATAAAGGCTTCATTCGAATAGATGCCCCATTTAAAATGCAACGCTGGGTTTAGAAATTGAGCTCTGTCAGCTAAAACACCAGCAGGTGCTGCTTGCAAGGAAGCTGATGACTTGTGCTCAGCCCAACTCCCCCACCCGCACACCGTTAGAATGTGACTCTAATGTAGCCTCTGCTTCCAAGTACAAAACCCAGAAAAAGACTCCCCAGGCAAAGGCTCCGAAGAACTACCTTAGCGTCATTTTCACAGCCTATGGGCATAGTTCCAAAGCCCAGCCTGCGACATGATCCAGCCTATGGTGAACTGTCCATTTAAGCACGGAATGGCTGACCTTCCGTTTAGGGTCAGAAATTGGCTAATCTGTTTCCCAGACTTGCTCGACAGAAGCTGAGCAGATAGATCAAGTTTAACTAAAAACATGCCAGAAGCCATCTCTTCAAACGCAAATCTTGGACGGCCGAGCACCGAGTACACAGCGCCACCTACAGCACCGTTGGTGCAATTCATCATGGCCTTCCTCAAACGCAGCGTTGAAATAGCAGGAACAATCTGGCAGAAGGCTTCTGGTACCTGCACAAGGCAGAAGGTACCTAACCTAAATTTTAAACTTAGCTGATACTTGTTTATCTGGGTATGGGGAAAAACAGAAAAGTTTTATAACGGGAATGAGGTTGGGATGATTGGTTACAGGCTTATCCACTTGCTTTCTCGCCTGCTTTAAGCTTAGAGCATTAAATTCTGACACAGTGATTTTTTTTCTAAGATCTGTTGCAAGAATTCTCCAAAGAGCAAAATCAATGAGAAATAGCTGTCAAAAGCAGTTGACGTTGAAATCTGACGTGAAACCGTCAATCAATCATTTGCCACCTCTGAAATTTATAAAATAAAAACCCTAGCAGAAGGGGCTTGAGAATGCTCACACTTACAGAAGCTGGAATCGGCTGTGATCACAGCTGAAGGCGATGGAAGGGCTGCTACAATCATCTTCGCACTAACTCCTGGAAACCCGCCCCATTCCCCCTCCTGAGTCCATCTTCACTGGGTACTTTCATGTATGTTTTAATTCCAACCGATCAAGCGTCTATTATGTGGTACAGAGAGGCAGAAGAGGAGAAAACAAATATAAAGATGAGATTCGTTCTTAACCCCCAAAACTCCTGCCATTTATACTGCCTAGAATAATTTAATATAGAATCGCTTTAATACAATGTGCTTTGATATACAGATCCATGTTTTCCACTGAGTGTTGTTGGTCCAGAGAAGGGAAGGATCTCTGGGTTCAGGGAAATCAAGGAAACCTTCAGGAGGAGGGGGCAAATCTTACTTCTTTAAAATCGATCTCAAATTTCTGGGGAATTCCTGCCGAGAATGCATGGCCTGAGTCTGGTCATGAGAACGTAAGACAGACCCAGGTTGAAGGTCAGCTGTCAGGTCTTTCTAGTCATAGGAGACAGGGAATTACTGAGAAATTATAACTATTACAGACTGAAGGAGACTAAAGACATATGACAACTAAATACGGCGTGATCCTGGGCTGGGTCCCAGACCAGAAAGGCAAAGGCATTGTGGGGACAGTTGAACAGAGTCTGTGGGTTGGATGGAAATGTATCGATGTTGATTTCTTTTTACTCGGAAGAATCTTTGCTGGCTCTTCAGGGAAGTACCCTTTTGGGGGAAAGGCCCATTGGAATATTATTTAGACGTGTAGGGGCATCACCAGCTTGCTGTTAACTAGTTCAGGGGAAAAAAAGAGCAAGAATAATGACTATATGTAATAACAAGGTTTTTATTTTTAATTAACATAAGGTGGTACTTATAAACCCACCTGACATCTGGTCCAACTTCTTTACAAGTTAGTTGTCTCTCCACAAAACGGAGAGAGAAAATGTCTGAAGACTGTCTCTACGCACTCTGTCCAAAATAAAGACTGACATCACATAAATTCTCTCTTGGACATACCAGAGCAAAGTCCACATGATGACAGCAGTGACAATAATGGGCACACAGCAACATGCCAGTATAGACCTTTCTGGATTACAAAGCGTTTTTGAGTTCATTATCTCATTTTATCCTCACAGTACCCCAGGGGGCCGGGCAATTATCATTATTGTGGCTGGTTTTTTAATAGTATTATTACAGTTATTATTATGAAGAAATGGCTGTTCAGAGACCAGAGAGTATGGCTAAGTTAATAATTTAAATGACATTTTACCTTTTCAGGGGAGAAGCAAGATTGTACTCATAACTTACACACACACACACAACCACACAACCACAAACCTAATCCTGGCTGACCCTGGAGGCATCTCTCAAGGTCTGAAGGGAAAATGCTCTGATTGTGTCCTCGGCCTCAGTATGGAGCGGGTCCAGCCTGACCTTCACGTTCCTGAGGACAGAAGCCATGGCCCTTGACACACAGCGCCGCCTCTCCCTGGGTCCCCCCTCTGCACCTTCGCGCGGGCTCTCCTCTCCGCCGAGGCCCCGCTCTCACACGGCTCCCTCGCTCAAGGCCTTCAGTCCCTGAGTGGAGGCTGGAAGGACGCATCCACAGTGACCATAAGGGGCACAAATAAAAAGACCAAGACGATTAAGTCAGATACTACATGACCTCATTTGTGGAACCTAAAACAAGCTGCATTTGCAGAACCAGCACCTAGAGTGGTAATTCCTGGAGCCCAGGCTTGGAGAAATGGAGAAGTTGGTCCAGCAGGGTAACCTTCTGTGAGAAGATGAGTAAGTTCTGCGGACCTAATGCACAGTGTTGTGATTGGGGCTAACCATACTATCCCACATACTTGAAAGTTGCTAAGTGAGTAGATCTACATGGTCTTACCAAAAAAAAATGGGAGATGGTAATTATATGGCATGATGGAGGTGTTAGTGCTGTGGTAGTGAACATGTTACAATATATAAGTGTAACAAATCAACATGTTCACCTTCACCTTATACAATGTTATATGTCAATTATATCTCAGTGAAGGTAAAAAAGTGTCAATGTTACAAAAGACAATGAAAATGTTTCTGAGTTTTGTTCAGTTGTTTGCTGCCCCCAGCAACACCCCCCTGCCCCCCCCCCAAGCTTTCACATTGCCCCTCTTCCTGGACATCTTTGTCCCACTGAACACGCCCTCCCAGACCCACACTCCTATTCATCTGGCCTCTGGCCTCCTCTGTGGAAACATCAGCATCTAGAGCTGATTCCAACTGAGGGGTAAAAGGCTCCACAAGCCATTTCAACCTTCTATCAGCTCCCAGATGATGTCATGTATGGTAGGCCCAGAGGACTCTGAGCCCATGCCCCCATTGTCACCGCTCCTTCAGCAAAATCGAGGCCTCTGGTCTGAAAAGCTGTTACACAGGATCTTATGTCCATCATCAGGCCCTCTATGAACCCTGGGATGATACTAGCAGACACATGGGAAAGGCAAACAGATACCTGGTGGGATCAATTCCAAAAAGGATGTCTCCCTGCAGGGTGAAAAAGGCCAGATGAAATCAACTTGCCAGCAAACATCCAGGTGAACTCCTCAAGAAGTGGTACCACATCAAGGGCTCATTCTTGGTCTCTGCTGCCGACCCTTTGGGTATGCAGCTGTGACAGTAACTGGGCCAGCTTTGGACAGAGGGAGCCTCTGTCCCTGCTACTGTAGCTCCTCCAATCTTGGGCCCGTTGTGTGAGCACCAAGGGCAGAGGCTGACAGCCATCTACCAGACAAGTCATGTAGGGTAAACAGAGGCAGCCTGGCTTCCTCACCCAGATGTCTGGGCAACTAAGAAAAGCAGTTTCCCATAAGTTGAGAATGGGCCTGATAAGCAGTGTTCTCATAGCCTTGAGACTGGGTCTGATGAATGGTTCCCATAACGCTGAGTGAGCTCGCGTGCACAGAATCTTGCTGTATTATACAATGTAGCCTGGCACCCTGCCAGTTATGTCTGTATTTGTGTATAAGGGTGTGGTAGACCACTCTGCCTGGTTCTAGGAATTGTGTATGGACCCCTTGTGGCTAAGGGCGAGGAACCACCTTTGGAATGCCAGCCGCAGGAGACAAAGCTTGTGTCTGGTAGCAAATGCTGCCTCAGTTTCCTCTCCCTGCCCCCAAAGCTTGGTTGGAAGTCAATGACGGGTAAGACCCCTCACAGTGGGGGGCAACCTAAGCCAGACTGAATCACTTGGGAGGCCTTCATGGAAGGACTCGGGGGGCTGCAACAAAGAGGGAGCAATGGACTCTCACCCCCCACCCCCGGCTTTGACATAGCCTGAGTCCCCATGTTCTCTGGGAGAAGTGCTTCCTGGCTCTAATCCACTTAAGCCTGAATACCTGATGGGGAGAGGTGCAGCTCCTTGCCTTATTAGAGGCAAGGAGGCATCCCCCCCCCCGTGTCCTGGGGAAAAATCTGGCATCACAAAGACTTCCTGATAAACCTGTGAAATCTGCTCTGCTAAGAGTACTTCCATTCATATGTTAAGGGTTTGAGCAGGAAACACTAAAACTCTGTTCCTGACAGACACTGACTCATAGTAAACCCTCAGATTTCTTTGAAATGTTATCTACTGTTTGACACTTGCCACCTTGTATTCCCATGTATTAGAACCCAATAAAAGGCTATGGAGGAGGGGGCTCAAGGCCTTTTTCTTCTCAGAGAAACTGGCCACTGCTCACGGCCTTTTTCCTCTGGGAAAATGGCCACCTCTCCTCCCCAGGCAGATCACATCATGTCTCAGTCATGTTTACTCTCATCCTTGGCAGCTGCGGGGACTTGCGAGGAAAGTTGCCCCCACGTAAGGGGGTTAGGGACTTCCCACTGGGGGACAGGTGACATGCAGTGGGACACACAGCTTGCAGCATGCGCAGATCACCCACCCGTGAATGAGGGCATGTCAATCATCCCCACAGTTCCGTGCATTTTCTTCCATCTGCCTGAATCCCGTGAACCTGTCCAGTCTTGAATGGTCGCAACACAAGTCACCATGTCTACCTTGTGCTGAGTGACCCACCCCCCCGCTGGCTACTGATGGTCAACACAAAGACCTGCATACTTTGTGTCCACTCCCAAAAGTTCAGTCATAGGTCTCTTCCCCAGACTCCTGGTCTGGAATCCTCCAATCATGCTCCTGCCAGACCCCTCAGATTATTCGCCACTGCCCAGTGAACTGCCTCAGGCCCCCTCTCCCTCCAAACAAATGAACCAACAAGAGCACCGCTCGCAGCCCTGCCCACTGAGAAGACTTCTCACATCGTAGTCCGTAAGGCCTATACTAAGGCCCACTGCTAAGTGGGGCCGCATGTGGCAGCAGCCCACTTCCAACCCCTGACGACACTCCCACCAAAGCTCTTCTCCCAGTGTCATAGGGGTCCCCCACCCCACCCCACGAAGCCATAATATAAGCTGGGGGAGGCATCAGTGCTACAGAGGTACATGCCATGGGGATGGGCCACCTGTGCGTGGAACACAGATGGCCAGGCTTGGGTCCCAACTGATCTAGACCGATCCTCAGACAAAAGCTTTGCTTGTCCCACCAGGTTCAGGAGCCACGGATGTACAGTGGAGTATCACACAGCCATAAAACAAAAGGAAATCTTACCTTTTGCAACAGCGTGGATGGACCTGGAGACCATTATGCTAAGTGAAATAAGCCAGTCAGAGAAATACAAATTCCATATGATCTTAATTATATGTGGAATCTAATGAACAAAAAAAAAGTGGCAAACAAAATAGAAACAGAGGCATAGACACACAGAACAGACGAACAGCTGTCAGAGGGGAGGACAGATTAGATGCAAGCAACTGAGGGGATTAGCCAAATAATACACATGGATGACCCATAGGCTCAGAACAACAGTGTGGTGAAGGCTGGGACTGGGGAGGGGGTTTGGGGGGGACCGGGGAGGGGGGCTGGGCAGAGCGGGGGAACCAGCGTGGGCTAGGTAGAGGCAGACAAAGGAGGAGGAAAATGGGGACATTTGTAATGGTGCCAATAAAAAAATAAAATAAAATAAAAAATGTTTAAAGGCCCACACAGGTACACAGTGAGGCTTTAGTGCACAAAGTAGACAGAAACTTGGCCTTCCAGAAACCTAAAATCTGGTGAAAGGATCAATGAATACAAACTTCTTTAATGAAGGCTTTGAAACTATCACTTTAAATCCATTGATGATTAGACAGTCACAGCCAGAAATGGCCTAATGACACAGGGCAACCAGAAGTGGCTGTTGTGACACCAGTATCCCCCTCTGCAAGGAATGAGCAGGATTTAGGCAGGCAGAACCCTCAGCCAGACCAACTATTGCGAACAAGGGAAATAGGGAGAGAAAAATGGAGAAAGAGAAGGCTAGACTGGTGCCTTCAGAGTACCGTAGGCAGAGGAAAGCAGCTGCTTTAAACTTTAGTGCTCAGTGTTACCAGGCAGGGGAGAACCCAGGACTGGCAGAGGAAGCTCTAGGTATGTGTGCAAGCTTGCATGCTTACACACACCACGTGGCTTGCCAGCCAAAAATCAGGAAGGCCTTCTGCAGTTTTAAAGTTTCGGCCCCTCCGGTATTGATGACCCACATCCCAGATTGTGCAAGACTCCTAAATTCAAAGCTTCTGCCTCCTGTCAGACCAGACGTAGTGTCATTTCCAATGCAGATATGTGCTCATCCTACTTACAGCCTATATTCCCATACTGTCTATTTACTCAAATAAATAAACACACAAGATGTTTATGTGGGTTTTTACATTTGTGATAATAATATAATGTGGGTCTTATCCCAGGAAAAGCGGGACCCATAGGACATGTAGAAAGAGGGAGGAGCGCCCTCTTGTGGCTCTGGCCTGACCTTGTCACTAGCCAGGCAAGTTACTTCTGAGTCTCAGCCCCCTCAAGGAAAACGAATAGAGGAGTAGTGGGCGCGGACAACGGGGTGGGGACTGACTGTGGGAGCGAGTGGGGGGTGGCTCTGCGGACAGGGGAGAGCAACGGGGAAAAAGGCAGGTCAACTGTAACTGAACAACAATAAAAACAAGATAAAATAAAATTTAAATTTAAAAAAAAAAAAGGTAAAATGCTCTCCCATGTGGTGATCCTGGAGATTAAATAAGAAAGTGGATGCAAAGCACCTAGCCGGGTGTCTGCCTCGAAGTACTCAAAAACTGTACCAATGACTGTTATTTCGATTGTGAGTATGGCTGAGCTGACTCACCTGAGCAGAAAATGGTAAAGGTACGGGCGCGCCGAGCCTCCCGGGTGCGGTGCGGGACCAGCGGGAAGGTGGCAGGAGAGATGCGAAAGGGGCTTCCCGTGACACTGGGTGTGGATGCCCTTACTTAGCCCCGACCGTGCTGTTGATTAATAAGGCGCTGGGGGTTCTGTACACAGCTTAGCATGACTTCAAATCAAGCGCTCCTAGGCCCTGTTTGTAAAAGAAGGTCGAGAAGAACCCAGCAGGACCGAGCGGTTCCCGCAGCCCGCAGTCCGGGCTGCAGCACCCAGCCGGTCACGCTCTCGTCCCTGCTCCCTCGAGGGCGGGTAGGTGGCTGGTTCTGAAATCACAGAGTCCACTGAGAGGCCGGTGCAGCTGAAAGGGCCCCAGCTGGCAGGTACTGGCAGGAATCCCTGGTGTCAACAGGCATCCAGGGGGAGCTGCAGTTCCCCTTCCGAGCCAGGAGAGTGCTTTGCAAGTGTCTAAAAGGACCTTCCCGAGAACTCAGGCTCCTTCAGACCCTCTGTCCCTCCAAGGCAGGGACCCATTTTACTCACAGGAGAACCCACCCCCAATCCAGCCACGCCTGCTACATACGTATTTGTCGAACGAATGAATAAGATTAACTTTGACAATGGAGAAGATGTGTCCACCTTCTTATCCCTGTAGTTTTCAGATTCTTGACCCCAGCATGTCACTGGGGAATGACCACCACTCCCTTCTCAGTCCACGTGGCCCACACAGGCCAGACCCAGTCCTCTCCCTGGAGACTGACCACGTGATTGATTCAAGAAAAGTCACAATTCCAGCTTGGACTATCACATGTCTTCCCCAACTGCTACCATTTTAACAATCAGAAAAGAGGGACTATGGGCTACAAGGCCCAGGTAAGCCTGACCCCCACCCTGGGCCATTTTGTCAATACGTGAAATGGTGTACCTGAGGGGAAAACCCACACAAAGAAAGGCAGAGAGAGAGGAAGACATGGAGCCTCTGGATCCAGCCTTACCTAATCTCCTTCCCAGACTTCTAAATGTGTAAGCCTATGAATTGCTTTGGAAAAATGAGAGAATTTAAACTACTACATTTCTTCTTTTCCTTTCACTTCTGAGCAGAAACCCGACAGCAATGAACAATGAGAAGTGCTGTAATAATCCCGATATCAAGTATTTTTCCAAGACAATGTTCCAAACCCTAGTTCTGCTTTTCATGGGCCACGTGATATTGAAAGTCCTTAGTCCTTATGACAAAGAACACATAGCTCCTGGTCACAAATGACAACCCTTTCCTAGATTTATGAATTGGACTCTAGAAAAGTTTCTTCTTAACTATAATCATTCAAATTACTACATTGTTTTTCTGCAACCCTCCTTCCCGAATGACACTGTCTTAATTCAAGCCCTCGTCCTCTCTTACTGAAGGTAGTGGGTCCTGGCCTTTGTTTCCAACAGTTATTGATGTTTAAGCACCTACAGTATTGCATTTGCACATAAAAATGCACTAGAGGGCATTCCTCATTTAGAAGATGACCACTAATTAGTCAGATATAAAGTGGATTTGTAGGATCTAAGGATGGATTTAGAAGCTGGACCATTATGTATTTGGAGAAAGTAAGGTAATAAAAGCAGCTTTGCTGGAGTGAAAGGCGCAGAGTTGAGGCCCTTGATTCTCGTTGCCTCCATTTCCTCAGATAAGCAAGAAGTAGGGTAATGGAGAGCTTTCCGCCACTATCTTGTTCAGTTGCGGAGCTCGGCCCCCGTCAACAGTAGGGCACCCACTCTGGGAGGAAGGACCCACTGACCACAGGGATGGTGGACAGAAGGGGGCAGAGGCCTAGGGCTGGTCAGCAGTTGTACCAGTGCTCTTTCCCCACATGTTCCCACTGCCCCCACTGGGGACTAGGTGACCTCTCACGTTTTCACTGAGGTCCATCCCCAAGTACACCCCTTTCTCCCCTCTCCACCCTGCCTCTCACCACCTCTCCCTCCGGTCTGTTCTTCTCACTTCGATGTTTTGCTTCAGGCCTGTTTGCCATTCACAGGACTACACAGGCCAGCGGGGCCTGTGGGCCAAAGAGACTGCCAGTGTTTTCCAGTTCCTGCCAAGGTCTACCAGAAGGAAGAGTTGTAACTGCTTTAGCCTGAGAGCTGGACATTCTTCATTTGTACAAAGATCAGTTAATCCCAGGCTTGGAATACCAATTTTTACATCAAAATGCCTATGGTTGTACTCCTTGAATATCACTGAGGTGACGGAGTCCATAAAGCCTTCTTTGGGTGATGGCTGTGGCTCCACAGGGGGCAGGGGTTTGGACATCTAACCTGCTGACAGTGCTTCACTTCTCATCCAGAATCTTCACTTCCATTCCTCTCCCTCTCTGTGGGTGACACTGCCATCCACCAGTCACCCAGGCCGGGGGGTTGTCCCAGCCTCCATATCCCTCACCCCTTACTAGTCAGCCCAACGCCCCGGGCTTGTGTTTCCTTGTCTCTTCTACACTCTCCTCTGCATCTAGAAGAAAAGCTGGGAAAAGACGAGCAGCTGCATTGAGAGTCTGCAGAGCTCCGGGGGAGACTTGCACCACAGAGAAGCCCCCTCTGACAGTGGGCACATGAGTCTGTGGACCTGAGGTTGCAGGCGGTCGGTCACCTGCTTTGATGTGGCAGGCAGCTGAGATCCCTGGGGCCAATATTTCCTGCATTCTGTGCAGCCTCCCGACCCCGACTGCAGTAGTTTTCCATGATGTTTTCCACGATGTTTGTTCCCCAGCCATAGAGTTCTGTACGTGCCTATTTCCCAATATTTCGGGAGTCAGTACACTTTTTCTGTAAAGGAAATATTTTAGGCTTTGAGGGCCACATGCAGTCTCTGTCTCACAGCTCAGCTCTGCTATTGTAGTGCAAACACAGTCCTAAACAATACATACAGAAACAGAGGAGCACAGCTGTGTCCCAATAAAACTTTATCTATAAAAGACAGTGGGCTGAATTTGGTTCACAGATCATAGTTTGCAGACCTCCTCAATATGCAATTCCTTTCTACTTGAACTATTCACAGTGGTTTCTGTTATCCTGACACAATAACTTATGTATCTGTGTTTTTTTTCTCCTCCCCTCCATCCTTAGCGGCACACTCTCAGTTCAAGCCCTCATCATCTCTTACTGAAGCCAATGGGGCCAGGCCTCGGTCATTCCATCCGGACTCTTCTCCTCAATCCCACCTCACTCACACTTGCACAGCCTCCCATCATTCCTCTGTAAACTCTTTGATGGTTCTGCATCCCTTCTAGGTCACCTTGTGCCAGGCACGTCAGGGTCCTGTAAGGCGGGCTCATTTACAAAGGTGGCCTGGGTGACGGGAACCGCAGGCATGGTGTGGCCACCCGGGACCCACAGCTGAGCTGTTTGCCCCTCGGGCCCATCAGGACGGGTGTGGGGAGCAGCCCTGAGACCCAGAAGGAGAGAGTTGTGCAGAGCAGGGCTTCCCGAACCATCCGTACTGGAGGACCGGGTTTGGGGATTTTGGTTTTCTTTTGTTTGAAAATTTTTAATCTAATTTATTCAACTAGTACTTCTGTAAAATAGAATTCAAAATTAACTATCAGGAAAAAATAAAATGAGAAAAATAAAAGACAAAGCCAGTTTTTTTCTCAGTATTAGAGTCAACAGATTAAATATCTCCCTATTGAATTGGGATAAGTGTTTCTAAACTCTTACTCTCGATTTCTGTTCTTACTTCACCATGGGGCCAGCAGAGCCTGCAGGGAGGGAGTCAGAGGCACTAACTCCCCAGCCTTGCCTCTTTCCTCTCTCCTGCCTCTGCCAACAAAGCCAGCCAGAAACCAGGCAGCAGGAGAGACCGTCCCCATGGCCCCACGGTCGGCCTCCCAGGGCAGACAGCAGGGGACAGAAAGCAGAGGAATGAAGAGCAGCTCAAGAGATCCCAGCCCAGGATCTTCCACAAGCCCCTCTCCCCTCTGTCTTCACCTGGTCCCATATTTGATCCACCCACCTCCACTCCTTTACACGTACCGTGCCCTGTGCCTGGGAAGCTTCCACTCTCTGCTGCCAGTCAAATCTTTCTCCTGTGTCAGGACCACAGAAACCACAATGGTTTGGGGGTGCTCAGCACACTTTTCTACCAATATCCTTTTAGTAGCACCCCACTCCCCTAGTTATGGAGTGGGCATGTGGCCAAAATTTAGCTGATGAGTTCAGTCATTCAACAAATATTTATTGAGAACTTCCTATGTGCTGTTCTAGGTCATACTGTTCGAGGCACAACTAATACAGCACCGAACAGAAGACAAACCCCTGCACTCATTCCAACAGGGGACACACATTTATTTATCAGGTGATAATCATACTCCCTCTCAGAGCTGGTCTGTGGACATTTCGAAGGCAAAGTTCCTCTTCTCTCCCTGGGAGGCCAAGCCAGGAGATCTTCCCTGGCCTGAGAAAGTCTGTCTGCCACAGAAGACCGACTGACTCAGAGGGAAGAAGACTTGAGAAACTGGAATGAGAAGAGAGCACCTTGATTGTATTACTTGACTCCTACATCTAGCCAAGCTGAAGTCATCCCTGAATTTCCCTGGAACACGAGCCAAGAAATCCCTCTTTTTTGCTTAGGTGTGTTTGGGTTGAATTTCTGTCACTAAGAACCAAAGGACTCTTGTACAGGAACTTGGCTCAAAATTTATCTTCTTCTGGATATTTTTCAAATGCCTGGTATAAACAAGCAGCATATTCCGCAGGCTCTGCACACATGCAGACGGGACATCTATGTTGGCATCGCACAGAAGTCATCAAAAGGAGCCACTGAGGACAAGCAGTCTCGTCTCCTAGCCCCCAGGGCCTTGTGTACATTAGATGCTCAAAAACGTCTGTGAAGTAATTGCTAATTCTTGGAGTCACTGAACCCCTATAACCAATAGAGGTAGTATATCCAATAATATATGTCTATCATATGTATTTCTATATCCTGGAGAGAGGGATTGTTTGAGATCAAGAGAGATTAAAGAGAAAGGGTTTCTGTCATCTAAACTAACTGAATTCACCTGAACAGCCCCTCCAGGAGAGGGTACCTCGTGACAAGTCACAGGGAAGTAGCCTTTTGACTTGGAAGTAGAACTTTGATTGACTCCTGGAAATTAATAGTAGCTTACACCCAATAGTGCCCGCAATATGGTAAGCACATAAGAATCCCCACTGTAACCCAGGAAGGTAAATGCTGTTGTATTCCCCGTTCTCTAGCTAAGCAGGCTGGAACCCAGAGAGTTGTAGTGATTTCCCCTAGGTTGCACAGCCAGCAAGAGGCAAGTCTGGGATTCAAGCCCAGGCAGGCTGGATCCAGATCTGTGCTCTCAGCCGGGACCCCACGCTGGTTAATCTGTAACACTGGGAATTTCCCAGCTCCCAAAATCTGTTGAAATGAGGCAGGAAAAGGTGCTGATGTCAGTGACAGGACCCACACGCCTTCCAGTTAGTACGAGCACATCGTTTCTCCCAAGCGGGCAGGAATGTCTGGTCTAAGCGGAAGCTGCATTTCTGAGTGCTCTGTTTGACTGCTGGAGTTAACGACAATAGTAGCTAAAGTGCTTCAAATCTATACCTCTATTTGTTTAATACTTACAGTGATGCTTTGAAGCAAGTATTATTACTCATTTACAGGTGAGGAAGTGGTGATTATAATGCTGGAGTTGAAAGTCAGCCGGGGAGCCAGGACCAAATCCAGGTCTGCCGTTCCAAACCCTGTGTCCCATTGGGCTGTCCCTCAGGAAGATCCAAACCCAGCTTGTGCCTTTAGAGCACCCGTGTCCCACTGTGGGCCTGGGAGTGGCCCTAAATCACACCTGCAGATGCAAGCACAGAGTTTTGCTGCATGCAAATATGGAAAGTTGGAACTGACTTCAGGGTGGTCCAGTGTTCTTCTCTACCCTGGGAACTTGCTTTTAAAAAATCAGTAGGGGAAAAATAGACAAAAAACTGTACTTGAAAAATAACTAAATAAAATTTTTAAAAAAACTAAAAAAAAAAAATCAGTAGGGGGAGAAAACTGTCCAGTATTTCATCATCCATCTTTCTCGACTCTCTAGTCACCTATCTACCTATCTGTTGGAAAGTATTAACCTTGACTTTTTCCAGCATTTAGACAAGCGATCTCCTTAGCTCCTTGGCTAAAGTTAACCTAAGCAAAAACCTGGTTTTCATTAATCTGTTCAGAAAGCCTCATCTTACCCAAAGCATTTCTCTTGCTCCTTCTCTCCCTGGAATGATCACGATGAGCCCATTCCAGCTACTTGAAAGCTCCATCTGTGGTCCTAGGGCATGAATTGGGTACTTTGTTTTAGAATCAGACCGAGTTATCCAGTCCACGAAAACAATCAGCACTGAAACAATCTTCATTGTTGGATTACTAAAGCCACCTTTCTTAAAAGGAATAATATTCCACTTCTTTCATAATTCTATTCATTAGATTATTGTACACTTTTGTGAGAAAAGTAACTAGTTCCAATAACATGTCGTTACTTTGCCAGGCACAGGATATGCATTTGTTACATTAATTAATTAGTGGTTTTCTCAGCCAGCTCCAAAGATCTGTGCTCCTTGAATAATTACTCACCACACCCATCCTCCTCCCTCCACAGCCAACCTCTGGGTCTTCGATGCACATTTAGTATAAAACACAGAACAGTACTTACAGTGCGATCCTATCTGTTCTCAGGACATTAATATGAAACGGTAGGTCAATAGATAAAAAGATACCAACAGGTGATTAGTTGTTTCAGTAAATGGGTGATGGATTTGGAGTAATTTTTATTCCTTTTATCTCTGTTCTCTAAATTTTTCACAAAAGTTAAACATATAAAAAACTAAAAATGCTTTTAGTACCAGAAAAAGTCTACTAACCCTGAAACCCTGTGTTCCCCCTGCTGACTTGCGCCTCGTTTCCTCCATCCACCCCAACTCTGATTCTAGCACACCCACACCTCACCCGGGGCTGATGCCAAGGCAGGAATTTTAATTCCTAGGAAGAAGCTCTAGAAACAAAGAGCAGGAGTGAGGAGGGAATTCCCGAGTCAGCCGTTCCTAGCCGGTGTCATTTCTGGACTCTGAAGGCATCAACCACCGAGTCAGAGCCCTCTCTCCACCCTGAGCCACCACCTCCAGAGAATGCACCCATCCTGGTTCCTATCCTGATCTCACTCCTTCTCCCCGCTGCAGGACCCTGATAACGAGAGGTGGTGCCCAGGGAGGACCATCTCCCTTGGCCAACCCCACATGCCTGGTTAAGGGGATGAGGTTTTCAAAGCCAAGCTTTTTCTGACATTCAGCATGCACAATGATGACCTTTCCCAGCTCAGAGGAAAGAAAGCTGGAGGCCAACGTACCCGCCAATGGTGGCCACTGCTCCCTCCAGCCTTGGCAACAAATTCTGCCCAGCGTAACGTGAACCCAGAAGCAATTCCCGGGTTTATTCAGAACACATGATCATAAACAGACCCAGGAGGCTCCGGTTCACTCTGCAAGGGATTTCAAGTGACTCAACCCAGAGCCGCAGTCATTCTGAGAATCACGGCCCCTGAAAATGCAGAAACTGGCCTTGCCAGAACTTTTGTTCACAGCCAGGAAGAGAGTGCTGGCTGGTTATTCCCAGGACCCCTTGGGCGCATCAGAGGAACATTACTTGAGGTGAGCAGCCCCCAGCTCTCCCTGCCTCGCATGCCTGCTGGGTGATCACCAGGAGCCAGACTGCAGGTCTCAGGCAGGAGCTCGGGAAAGGCATGGTGGGGGGTTTCTCTGCCAGGATTCAGAGAACTGGACAGAGTGATCACAACAAAGCAAACGAGGCAACGAGCACCTCATTCGTAGCACTGCTCTCCCCCTCGAGCCCTGTGGGGGGTGGGAGGGACAGTGTGATCACAAGTGGTCATATAATCTATGATCCAAATGGGACATTTTGGAGAATGAAAGGAGATGCTATTAACAGCTATGCTGGTGTAACAGATGTTAAACAGGAAAATCTCAGGCAAAGCAGGACGTGTGGTGACCCCCGAAAACACGTTCCACGTCTAGAGCCAAGCTAGAGGTCTTCTGTGGGGCTGGTGCCCCACTCTCTTCCAGAACACGTGCCCCCGAGGAAAGTCTACTTTCCAGATCAAACCAAGGCCCCATTCCAAACCTCCCTGGCATCCCGGGAAAAGAAGGGGAAACTGTCACGGGAACCGCAAAGATGTGGGCATAGCCCTTACATTCCTGGTGCACCTCTGCACCGCGTGCCAAGAACAGTGCTTGGCAGGTAGTGGGTAGTGCTCAGTAAATATTCGAATTAATGAATGAATGCCTGGGACAAGTTGCTAAAGTCACGGGAACTGCAAGACAACAGAGAGACTTGGCAATCCCAGGTAACACATACTAAGGTTTGAACTCTAAACTGGTGTAAAAATCTAAGGCATTGCAGAGAAAGCTATGCATTTCCTTTCAGTGGGGCTTCAAACACCCTTGAACTGAAACTGTAAACTTCTACAAACAAACTCACAGGGAACAAATGGTTCTGAAGTCACTGCTGAACTAAACTGGAGCTATTTCTTGTAGCATTTCCAGTGTGAACTCATTCACAATTTCCATGGCCAAAATTGGGACCAAATGAAGTAAAAGCTTTCTGCACACATCAGCTTTCCTCTAAGCGCACCTTCACTGTGGGTAAGATCTCTGAGAAGCAGGTGCCATGACAGAGTTAGAGCCGCAAGAGATTTCACGGGAAGAACTGCCTGTGAAGACTACAGATGGCAGGGAGGGCCTCGGACCATGACACAGGCGGGGCGCCTGGGAAAAGAAGAGGAAGAAGGAGCATCTCAGACCTAATACAGATCTAAAAAGGTTTCAGCCATGTTGACGGGGAATCCTGGAGCCGAAGTTGCCCTGTCCTACAGCAACAGTCCAGCACTAGGGCCCCACCGCGTCCGCCATTGGCTGGGAAAGGCGTGGCCTCAGCACAAACACGTGGCGGAGCAGAGACGGGGGCAAGGGCTGCGCACTTGGGCCACGGTGCTGCCGCAGGAAGAGTTCTAAGCAACACGTGCTCAGGGCTATCATACACACTGTTTAAAATAATATTCTTCCTGAAACGACTCTGTTTTCTGTGAATCCAAACGGACCCTGGCGCCAGCTGTCCGTTGAATACTCACAGCAGAGAACAGGCGGGCTATTCCTCCACCCCCATCGTTTCCTCCCGAGTGCTACAACTTTTCATTCCGCTAGCCCAGATAAAACATGTTCATAGAATCTCAATGACATACTTTTAGATGAAAAATAAAAGTCTATTCTTTTATTTTCATATTTCCAAAGAACCAAGCTCATCCTGGGCAGCCGGCATGGTGGCCGTCCAGAGGCACTTGAACGGGAGGCGTTTAGTCCCATCGTCCATTATCCGGCAGGAACTCTTTATGGGGTTAGGCTTGGAGTTCTTCATGCTGCTTTTGGTCAATCACTGACTGTGATTTCGGTCCGGAAGCCATCCAGAGAGAGCAAGCGTTGTGCCATCCTTAATGCATACCAAGGTGAAAGAACTTCCGCAGAAAGGCAGGTCCTCCCCAGTAACCCCTGTCATGAAATGATGTAGAAAAGATACTTGCATCAGAAAAGATGGGGGTGACCTCAGTCAGCAGGACGCTGGAAGGAAAGCCAGGCGGCTCACAGGCCATGCTCATCAGCACAAAAAGCAAGATTTGTCTAATGAGGCAGAACGATCCTGTGACTAGCGGGGAACAACCTGGTTCGAGTTCTGGTTTTGGCGCTGACTTGCTGTGGGAACCTGGACGTGCTGATTCAGTTCAGCAAACCTGTGTGAAACCTCTGCTATATATATGCAAACTATAATCCTCTCTCCTTTCATTTGCTTGTAAATAAATTATAGTTCAGGCTTCTCAACCTCGGCCCTACTGACATCTGGACCAGGTAGTTTTTTGCTGTGGGGATTGTCCTGTGCACTGCAGGATGTGTAGCAGCACCCGTGGCCTCTGACCTCTAGATGCCAGTAGCATCCCCTCCAGTTGTGACAATGAACTATGTCTCCAGATATTGCCAAATGCCCCCTGCAGGACAAAAATCATCCTGGTTGAACACCACTAGTATAGATATCCTGACTTACTTATCTCATAATGGTTTGGACAAGTCAAATGAGATTGTCATTGTTTGGAACAAAGCAAAAAAATTAATTTTTGTTACTTTATTTATTGAATGCCTACTAGGTAGCTGTCTTTTAATGCATTACCTCATTAATCCCCACCCTCTGAGGTAGGCGATGTTACTTTCATTTGCAGATAAGAAACTGAAACACAGTTTAAGCAACTGACCCGAAGACACACAGCTAGTAAGTGACAAATGCACGACTCAAACACAAGTCTGACTCCAAACCTTATGCTATTAATCACTGTTTTATTTTTCTTATAACACAATAAAACTAAAGTAAGGTAGCAAATGAAAAACTACTTAACATGTGAAAGTGATTTGCCATGAGTATTTATTATTATTATTAATCCAGCAGCAAGAAAAGCCAGAACATGGAAGACAGAGACTTGGTCACTGCCAATCACGCCAGGAAGCGGCCACGCCCCCTGTGGGTGCTGGATCTGCTGCAGCTCCCTTTCCTCGCCCAGGGCAGCCTCTCCTCCACCAAGTGTGGCTGAGGCTTCCCTTTGCAGGCTGCTATCGCTAAACCATGCGAAATGGCCCAGCAAGGAGGGTCCCCTTCACCAGACCTGCTCTGGGTAGATTTCTTCTACAGCTGGGAGGCCTTGAAACAGCCACCCTGCACAAGCGGGTGCCATATCCTAGAAGGTGCACCTCTACCCCCGCGACGCACTTACCTCAGCATCATATTCCAGTACAGGAGGGGCATCATCTCGGCCTTCATGAGGTACATGGAGAGTCTCTCTTTGCTTTGATCAAAGGGGAAGGTCTCCAGCGGCTGCGCGTTGTAGTCAAACTCCGCAAGAATCACACGGCTGTAGCCAGTGACCAGTGGGCATGACGTGTAGCCATCATACTAAAATTGTACACAAGACTGAGATGGAAAGTGGCTTTTTTCACGGTGTTATATAGATCCTTAGATTCTGGAATTTATCCTTTAAGCAGTTGCAATTTTTTTGTGTATATTCTAATTTTTGTACAGTTAAAAACTGGGAATGGTATAACAAAAAGTAGCACTAAAGGCAAAAACTGAAATGCCCATATTGAAGAAACTAATTAAGAAAGTGGCAAAATTATAGGAAAATATTGTTGTCATGCAGAATGGAAGATGATAATTGAGACACTGACTCTTACAAGGCACACAAACCTTCTTTACTGGGGTTTCATTCTTCATAATCAGAGAAATTGTTTTGTCAAGTATTCCTGACTGGGCAGCTATAAGAGAAATGGAATAGTCAGAAAAATATAAGCATCTAGGTTTCCCACGAAAAAGGACTTGCAAATTACTTTAATGTGAGCCAGTTTAGAAGACTCCACTCCTCATCCTTCTGAATTATGACTAGAACACGACTCTCACTATTTGAAGTTTCCAGATACCGGAAGGAGTTCTTCAGTTCATCAAAGGCCTACACAGGTGTCTCCATAAGTTTAAAGCCGATGAGCCAGCTCTCTCGAAGAGGAGGATGGTCAAGTTCAAACAGAAGAATTGTCAGGGTGGCCACACCTAACCCCACTCCCCCTCCTCCTAGGGTTCAATGGCGGTCAGCTTGGTCTGTGTGCCCAGTATCCCCCAGCCACCGGGGATGTCCCTGTGACCCTGTGTCCCCAGGATGTCCCTGTACCCCAGCCTAGATTAATAGCTTTAGACGTACCAAAACAGTGAGCTTTCCTCTGTACTGGACTGCCCTCTCTGAGGATGGACCAGATATAGACAGACAGACAGACAGATTTGGGGAGGTTCTGGGGGCAAGAATGGGAGACTGCCTTTTTTATTACAAAACTTTTCCAACCCTGTCACCCTTGTTTCATCTGTCCCATCACACATGCCGCCACTTTTCCTCCTGGAGTATTTCTAGAGCAAACCTCACAACAATTCACCCATGATCATTTCTGTGTACATCTGATAGATGAGACACTTTTTAAACTCAAACACAAACATCTTTACATCCAAAATATTATCGATGACTCAATATCATCTAATCCCAGTTTGCATTCAATTTTTTTAAATATTTATTTATTTATTTATCTTTAGAGGGGAAGGAGAGAGGGAGAGAAACATCAATGTATGGTTGCCTCTAGTACGTCCCCTGCTGGGAACTGGCCTGCAGGAAACTCTCTTGCAACCCAGGCATGTGCCCTGACTGGGAATTGAACTGCAATCCTCTGGTTCGCAGACCTGTGCTCAATCCACTGAGCTACACCAGCCAGGGCTTGCATTCAATTCTGAATAATTAAGACTGCCTTTTCAAATTGGTGGTCACCAAATAGGAGGGGGTTGGGAGAGCGGATAAAAAGGGTGAGGGATTGAGATGCACAAAATGTCAGTATAAAGACAGTCACAGGGATGTAAAGTACAGCATGGGGCACACAGCAATACTGTGATGACTGTGTGTGGTGCCAGCGGGCACAAGTTATCAGGGTGACCACTTCGCAAGGCACACAAACGCGTAATCACTGTGTTGTACACCCAAAACCGATATAACATTGTATGTCATTTGTAACTGAAAAATACATTTAAAAAGAGAATGTCCTTTTAAAAATACAAGCAGTTTGTCTCTCTAGAGGTATGAGACTGGATTTCCTTTGGAGAAGAGATGGGTTATCTACATATTGTATATAAAATGATCTTATTACAGTAATTACTTTGCAATCCCCAAAATCAGGAATCAGCAAACTTTTTCTTTAAATAAAAATTTTAGACCTTGTGGGGCAAGAGGCTTATATAGTGAGAAAGAAATAGTGAGAAAGAAAACAAAAATTTTTATTAACAGAATTAAAAATATAAAACTATAATAATATTTAGACTATTGGTCTACTAATGAGAAGAATGGAATTCTTTTTTTAAGAGTGAGAAATAAAGCTAGCATTCCCTCCCATCGGACCGATTACCAACGTTCGTGTGTAGTACTCACTCACCTCAGCCAGCTGTACAAAAACAGGCAGCAAGCAGGGCTTTGCTGATGCCCAAAACAACAAGGAATTTTTTTACTGGAATGAGGGGATTCAGAAAAAAATGAATCAATAACTCTGCTTAAAAAATATTAACAAACTATTTCTGTTGTGGGCAAGGTGACATCTCTCAAGATCGTATTTCCCTTTTGGAAACTTCTGTTCCTCTTTGTGGGCCAGAAACAGTTTAGAATCTGTAGTGAGAAAACCCAAAGGGGCCCCTGCGGCAGGGCACCGAGGCCAAAGAAGAGGGAGGGGAAAGGGCCGGAGGGCGCAGGGAGGCAGGCCCTGAGACCCGGGAGGCAGCCACGCTGTCCGGGTTCAAGGGGTGGGTGTGTGTGTGTGTGTGTGTGTGCACGTGTGTGAGCCGAGGGGTTTTTTCCTGTATTATAATCCCCTTCTGTTATGCCCAAGCCTCCAGTTAACTTTTGTTCATTGTTGTGCGATGTAACTCGGGAAGAATCCTGGGGCAGAGAGAGGTAGTGGAAGAGGCATGAGCCCCAGGAAAGCCAGACTCAGTGAGACAAGGCAGGCTCTCGCTCTCTGTGGCCCAGTGGTCTCCACTGGGGTGAGACGCCTGGCTGGTGGCAGGTAAAGCCAGGGGCAGGTTTGTGGAACAAGCATAAACGTTGCTCGGGACCCTCAGAGGACCTGGGGAGGGGGCGAAATGCAGACCCATCCAGGGAGAGTTAAGACTAATGCTGTGTAGACACTGAAGAAAGGAACAAATAGACACAGAAAGAAAAGCACTTGCTGTAGCACAGTCTGAACGAACATGGGCTGGAAACCATGCAAATACAAGTGTAGACTTGTTAAATAAATTCTGAAGTAACCATACAACAGAAGACAGACTTTTTTAAAGTAAAAACAACAGGGGCATTCTCTACGTGATCAGGAGGAATGTGGGTGCTGGAGATGGGAGGCAGGGCTGGGCGCAGGACTTTTTATTTAACCATACTTAATAACATCTATTTGGAACACTGAGTCAAATGTGTGTTTGTTGGAAGAAGGCCAAAGGTTGGGTCCTCTGGGCCTCACATACAGCACAGGAATTTTCAACACAAACTCAGCAAATTCAAAGTATCACCCGCAGTCTGCCTATAAATTACAGAGACAAAAGATGCTTTGACAGTGACGAGAACCCACCGACAAAATCTAGCCTCACCGAGGAGGGGGCAAATTAGCACAACCAGCTCCTGGAGCCCCACAGCAAGGGCACAGAGTCTCGCTTGTGGAGGCAACTCGAAATTATGACATATTCTACAAGATAACCAGCCTGGAATCTTCAAAAATGCCAATGTCATAAAAGTAAGAAAAAAATAGTTAGAATGTCTGGTCTAGATTAAAAGGAACCAGAGACATGACGACCTGACAACCAATGCGGCGTGTGGTCCTTGACTGGCTCATGTATTTAAGGGAGGGCTGGGCCCTCAAGAACATCTGTAGGAAAACTGGAGAAATTCAAACTGGATTGCATATGAGTTGATTTTATGATACAATGTTCAATTTCTTGGACATGATAATGGTCTTGTAGACATAGAAGAGAAAGCCCTTTTTCTTAGGAGATGCAGGTTGGAGTATTTCAGGGTGAAGTACAGTGATGTCAAAACTTACTGTGAAATAACTTGACAAGACAATGCACAGAGAATGAGAAGGCATGCATCACAAAAATATCAATAATTGGTCAGTACCTGAAGAGTATAAGGGTATTCACTGTACTTTCAAATTTTTCATAGGTTTGAGATTTTCTTTGAAAAATAAAAAGCAGCTGGGAAATTACTATTAATAGTGGCAAAAGCATTCAGTGGGTTTCCTAGAAAGTCTTCGTTAGGCTGAGGTAGTCAGTGAAGGTTACGCCACCTGAGCTGCAGGTGTATAATCACACGGAACACTGCCATCGCCATGGGCAGGGAGGCCTGTGTCTTAAAGCATCTAGAGAAGACAGTTCCTGTCTGCAGAGGACAGAATCTACAAGGCAATTCCTCCCATCACTGCTAGTGCAGAACACTGAGGCGAAGAATTTAGTTTTCCCTGCTGCAGTCTTAATGGTGTACCAGTCAGGGCACACTCCACGGCATTTGTCTTAACAGAACAATTTTCTGGTCTGCAGGCATTCATTCACTTGCCTGTGTTTTCTGGGAAACAAATGCTTCCCTAGCTTTACAGTATTCCGGGCAGAAGAAAACTCGCCAACCTGCCGGGCATCACAGGTGAAGGAGGACAGGAATGAGCCTGCAGCGGTGTGAAAAGTAACAGAATTCCAGAGCCCTGGAAAATGGCACCCTCTCTCTAACGCACCCTCCCCTAAAAACAACCCTCTGACCTAGAAAAGGCCCGTGAGGTCCTGCTGCTCTGGTGCAAAGCCCGCGACACATTCTTCCTTCTTTGTACAATACTGAGCTCAGCAACAACTTGACTCTGTGTCAGGAAAGTCAAAGTCATTTTTAGCCCCCCAAACATTTCTTTATTATTAATGGAATGCAATTTGTGCCAAATTTTTCTTTTTGTTATGATGGTGCCTTGGGGTTGTTGTAGACCACTCTGCCTGATTTTAGGAATTGTATCTCTACCCCTTGTGGCTAAGGGCGATAGACTGACCTCTGGAATGCCAGCCACAGGAGACAAAGCCTGTCTCTGGTAGCAAAGGCTGCCTCAGTTCCTCTCCCTGCCCCCAGAGCTTGGTCGGAAGTCAATGACACAGCAGGGGGCAACCTAAGCCAGACTCCTTCATGGAAGGACTCCAGAGTGCTACAACAAAGAGCAATGGACTCTCGCCCCCCCCCCCAATCTGACATAGCCCGAGTCCCCACGTTCTCTGGGAGAAGCGCTTCCTGACTCTAATCCCCTTGAGCCTGAATATCTGTTGGGGAGGGTGCAGCTCCTTGCCTTGCTAGAGCATGTCCTGGGGAAAAAATCTGGCACCACAAAGACTTGCTGATAAACCTGTGAAATCTGCTCTGCTAAGAGTGCTTTCATTCATATGATAAAGGTCCAAGAGGAAATGAGTATGTCTCCCAAAGTTTCTGCAACTCTCTTCCTGACAGACACTGACTCAGACTGAAGCCCTCAGGCCTCTTTGAAATGTTATCTACTGTTTGATCCTTGCCACCCTGTATTCCTGTGTATTACAACCCAATAAAAGGCTATGGAAGAGGGCGCTCGGGGCCTTTTTCTCCCCAGAGAAACTGGCCACAGCCCACTCCTCCATCCCCAAACAGATCTCATCTTGTCTTGGCCATATCTACTCATTCACACGTGTCCGTGGCACCGGGGAGACCTCGAGAAAGAAGTCGCCCCCACAGTGCCAAATTTTTCTTTCTGTTATGATGGTGCCTTGGGGCGACATCATTTTAAGAGGGGAAGGAACTAGCACTGTATCTTACCGACTGCGGCAGCAGTCTTTGAGGTGGGAAGGTTGGTGCAGTCCCCAATCCCGAACACGTTTGGATACTTCTTGTGCTGCAGAGTTTCCTTATCCACATCCACCCAGCCAGCAGCATCGGCCACAGGACTCGACTTGAGGACATCTGGTGAGCTCATGGGTGGTGTAACATGAAGCATTTCATACTACGGAAAAGGACAGCATCCAAATTTGTGGGTTTTTCAATATTTCTACAGCCCCACAAGCCACTCCCCCATCTCCCTCACTGCTGTGGCTGCACATTGCAACTAGTGCTTCTACTAATCTGCCCCTTCTCCCAGATCGCACAGGCTCCCCGGGGGTCTGGTGATAAAGTAACCAACCATCCTCTTGGTGCGCATGGTCTCCACACAGAGTCCATGCAATCTATTTGGCAGCAGGCATGGGGGCTCCAAGATACTGGAGTGAACCTCACTAACATTCTGAAAGCACCCACTGATGTTTCTCCTGTTACTGAAACTAAAACAAAGGGGGTGGCACATTTCAGTTGCTCTCTCCCTGGCCCTCTCTGTTAACTTGCAAGTCTCAAACTGCACAAAGGTGCAGAGGCCTTGAAACTTGTAAAGGCTAAGTGAGGAGCTGGCAAGTGAGCGCCATTCCCAATTATGGGTCAACCCCCAAAAGGAAGCAGTCAAAACACCCATTCAAAATGAAATAAAGGGTGGTAAGAATATTGGCTAGCACTTTGGAAAGAAGAGTGGTCTGATTCAGTACTGGGTTTACAGACAGTATAGAAGGCATCAGATTTTCCCCCCAAACTCCCCTTTCTGGTGCACCCTCCCCTGGAAACAGCCCCTCTGACCTAGAAAAGGCAGATGAGGTCATGGCAATAGTGATCTGACCCATCAGGATTAACCTTAATGGCTACTTTGACCTTTTTATGTCTCCACTACTTTCTGTAGTTCATCCATTTTAACTAGATTAAATAAATTTCATCTAGAAATATCAAATTGATTCAAATATCCACCAAACATTTCACTAAGGTGAAAACTTCAACATCTTAGACAATTCCAACCTTGTGGGAGTCACGAGCCCCTCGTCCCCACGAGGAGGCTCAGGCGTTCATCGTGGCCTGTCAGTCACCGATGGCACGAGGAAGCCTTGCATCTATTCCTACTTTCAGACAATGATAAGCTTAACTGACCTTAGGGAAGAAGGAGGGTTGCAAAACCCACAGTGCTCCCCTGCGGGGCAAACTTGGGTGGCTCCACAGCGGGATGGGTCCCTGAGGCCGGGCCTGTTAGTGAGCGTGGAGACTGAACCCATGTCTGTGGGATGACAGATGGAACGATGGCCAACAACCAGCGTCCACCAGCTTATTAAGGCCATGTCCTCTTCACTTCAGTTAACTACAAACACTTTTTTTAAAAAAACTGTAGTCAAAACCTCATGAATTTCAGATAACTTTAAGTTAAATATTTTTCAAAAAATTATAAAGGCATGATGTTTTACTTGAGCTAATATCCTATACAAATGGCATACTGGGTGAAATAATAAAACCAGACTGCCTTCTTACACCATACTCAAGAATAAACTCAAAATGGATTAGAGACCTAAATGTAAGATTTGAAACCATAAAAATACCGAAAGAAAACATAGGCAGTAAAATCTCAGACATTTCTCACAGCAATATTTTTTTATATATCTCCTCAAGCAAGAGAAATAAACCAAAAAAATGAAACTGCATCAAACAAGTTTTTGCAAAGCAAAGGAAACCATCAACAAAATGAACACATAACCCACTAAAATAACATATTCTCCAATGATACATCTGATAAGAAGTTAATATCAAAAATTTATAAAGAACTTACACAACTCAACACCAAAACAACAAACAATCCAACTAAAAATGGGCAAAGGACCTGAATACACACTTCTCTAAAGAGGACGTACAGATGGCCAATGGACATATAAAAAGATGCTCAACATCACTAATCATCAGAGAAATAAAAATTAAAACCACAATGAGATATCACCTCACACCTGTCAGAATAGCTATCATCAGTAAATACACAAACAAGTGTTAGCAAAGATGTGGAGAAAAAAGAACCCTAGAGCACTGTTGGTGGGGATGCGGACTGGTGCAGCCACTGTGGAAAGCAGTATGGAGTTTTCTCAAAAAATTAAAAATGGAACTTGTTGTAGACTGCTCTGCCATGGTTCTAAAAATTATATCTCGACCTCTTGTGGCTAAGGGTGAGAGATGACCTTTGGAATGTGAGCTTCAGGAGACAAAGCTTGTCTCTGGTAGCAAACACTGCCTCAGTTTCCTCTCCCTGCCCCCAAAGCTTGGTTGGAAGTCAATGACAGATAAGACCCCCTCACAGTGGGGGGCAACCTAAGCCAGACTGGATCACTTGGGATGCCTGCATGGAAGGACTGGGGGGCTGCAACAAAGAGCAATGGACTCTCGCCCCCTCGGCTTTGACAAAGCCCGAGTCCCCATGTTCTCTGGGAGAAGTGCTTCCTGGCTCTAATCCCCTTAAGCCTGAATACCTGTTGGGGAGAGATGCAGCTCCTTGCCTGGCTAGAGCAGGTCCTGGGGAAAAATCCAGCATCACAAAGACTTGCTGATAAATCTGTGAAATCTGCTCTGCTAAGAGTGCTTTCATTCATATGTTAAGAGTTGGAGCAGGAAACACCAAAACTCTGTTCCTGACAGACTCTGACTCAGACTAAGCCCTCAGATTTCTTTGAAATGTTATCTGCTGTTTGATCCTTGCCACCCTGTATTCCTGTGTATTACAACCCAATAAAAGCCATTGGAAGAGGGGGCTGGAGGCCTTTTTCCCCTCGGAGAAACTGGCCACTGCTCACTTCTCCTCCCCAAGAAGATCACATCATGTCTCGGTTATGTTCACTTTCATTTGTTGCACCGGCGGGGTGGGGGGGTGGGGGGGTGACTTGAAAGGAAAGTCGCTTCCACAGGAACTGCCTTATGATCCAGCAATTCCATTTCTGGAAAAACACCCAAGGAAACCTGAAACCCTAAGTTGAATATATGCACCCCTATGTTCACTGCAGTGTTATTTACAATAGCCGAGATTTGGAAGCAGCCCAAGTGTTCACTGATAGACGAGAGGATAAAGATGTGGTACATATACACAATGGAATATTACTCAGCCAGAAAAAAAGTGAAATCTTGTCATTTGTAACAACGTGGATGGACCTCGAGGGTATTGTGCTAAGTGAAATAAACCAAGGAAAGACAAATGTCATGATTTCACAAATATGTGGAATCTAAAAATTAAAATAAGTGAACAAACAAAAGAGAAACTCATAGATACAGAGAACTGATCATTGCCAGATGGGAGGGGGTAGAGAACGGGTGAAAAGGTGACGGGATTAAGAAGTACAAACTTTCAGTTATTAAAAAAAACTGACGTAGATGTAAATTGCAGCATAGGGAATATCATCAGTAATATTTTCATAACCACGTGTGGTGTCAGGTGGTTATTAGGCTTACCAGGGTGATCACTTTGCAAGTTATATAAATGTCCAATCACTGTGTTGTATACCTGAAACTAATACAACATTGTTTTTCGATTGTAATTAAAAGAATAAATAAAACAAATAAGTAAATGATTTT
The DNA here is from genome assembly GCF_021234435.1 of Artibeus jamaicensis. Classification (NCBI taxonomy): domain Eukaryota; kingdom Metazoa; phylum Chordata; class Mammalia; order Chiroptera; family Phyllostomidae; genus Artibeus; species Artibeus jamaicensis. The sequence continues at coordinate 24,885,001 of NW_026521883.1, forward strand.
TTTAATAAAAGAAAGAGTGGAATTGAGTCTGGGAAGAAAATCTGACCTGAAATCTACAATTCAAAAGGAGCATAGACATCTTCTTTCTCTATAATTCCTGGAGCACAATAACCATTTACTTATCCAAGTTGCCACCTGTAAACTCGACTAGGCAGAACTCAGCCGAGAGACAAAGTAACAAAGCTCAGGCACCCAAGCTCCTCATACACTTTTGCCCAAAACGTATGCTTTGGGCCCTTGCTCATAGCCCACTCACTTTTACTTCACATAAAATTTACCATCTGGCCATCTCATTTTCCATCCAGTAAAATGTTGGAAGCAGCAACTAAAAACAGCTAAAGATGGTGAGACCTCCAAACTCACTGACAACTTTTTGGCAGCCAGGAAAGAAGAAAGCAGGACACACACCACCTCAGAGAACACGGCAGCACTTCGAGATGCTTCCGTGAGGTGCCGGCTGACACCAAACCTCCCAGTAGGCCCCTGGGAGCCTAACTATCTAAGAGCTATTCGTAATCATGATGCTGAGCCATAGCTCCGGAAAGGAAGATAGTGCTCAAAAACACGAAGGGGACATGTCACGAGGAAACAGAAACCATCTAAAAGGGCTCCTCGAATCTGCGACAGTTTGAGCACCAAATAATAAATTATAAAACACTGGGGGTCAATGGGAATTTATTAGTTCATACCAATAATGAACTAAGGGAAGGGAGGGCTTTTGCTGACAGAATATCAAGATCCTATTGGTAAACATAGAAAAAAGAGCTGGAAAATCATCAGTTTGCAACCACCGCAGTAAAAAAAAAAATCACCAGTGGATGCTAAGTCCAGGGGAAACATTAATGAGGAGGAAGGTGTTTATCTGGTCTTTTAAGCGTCTCCCCGCAGACTTAGCAGCAGCGAGGGAGAAAAAGAACGATTAAACGAGGAGAAATGAGGCCGGGTCTGGACTGGTCTAAATGAGCAGCATGGTGGGGGGGTGGGGGAGCAGGTGACCACAGTGTGCCCTCGCAGGCGCTGCCCCAGACGACACACATCACTCATGCAGCATTTCAGTCTGAAAGGCGTAGCCTGAAAGTAAACGCAAGAAGGCACAGACGAACCCGAAATGAAGAAGATTCTATCAAACAAGTAAAGTGGTGGGCGGGGGGCTGTATTATTCCAAAGCGCCAGTGTCTAGGAAACACGCCATACTAAAGGAGGCCAGCCAAAGGGACAGACTTCGCTGAAACACCTGACTGCATGCAGACTGGGTTCTTTCCTGGAGGAGGAAAAGGACTATAAACGCTATTGAAAACAAAACTGGAATACAAATGACTGGGTGAAGGCATTAGCCAAAAAAACACATCCACCTACCACACAGACACAGACAGCACTGTGGTGATGGCCGGAGGGACGGGGGTGGCGTAGGTGGAGGCGGGCAAAGGTGTGGCAAACGGGGATGAAAGAGACTTTGTTTGGGGCAACGGGAGCACAATGCAGTGTACCAGTGATGTTTTACTGAGTTGTGCACTTGAAGGTTGCATCCCAATAAATTCAGTTTAAAAAACTGGTAGCCCTGGCCAGACGGCTCAGTTGCTTGGAGCATCATCCTGCGTATCAAAAGGTTGTGGGTTCAATCCCCAGTCAGGGAACATGCCTACATTGCAGGTTTGATTGCTGGATGGGGCACATCCAGGAAGCAACTGATCGATGTTTTCTCTCTCACATGGATGCTTCTCGATTTTTCCCTTCGTCTTTAATATCAACTTTTAAAAAAAACATATTCTTGGGTGAGGATTTAAAAATGGTAGATTAAAACATTGTATCCATGCTAAATAAATTGAGTTGAGAGCAGTTCTATGGATCGGAATGCACAAGAACATTCCTACATCTTAGGAAACTTACAGTGAAGTATTTAGGGGTAAAGGACTATGACGTGTGAAACTTATCATTAAGTGCTTTGGGGACCGGGAGTGGGAGAAGGAGAGAAATGAAATGATAATGGAAATGGAATAAACCTTGGTATTATATATATTATATAATAGGTAACAGTAGTCTAGGTAAAGGCTATATACAGTTTTATATATTTTTATACATTTAGTATTTTTATTTCTGTAACTTTCTCTAAGTCAAGATTATTTTCAAAAAGAAGTTTTATAAATTATGACCCAGAGTCATCAATGACTTTTTTTTTAATGTTTTACTTATTTATTTTTAAAGAGAAGGAAGGGGAAGGAGAAAGAGTAGAAGAGAAACATCAATGCGTGGTTGCCTTTCATGTGTCCCCTACTGAGGACCTGGCCTGCAACCCAGGCATGTGCCCTGAGTGGGAATCAAACCGGCAACCCCTTGCTTCGCAGGCCTGTGCTCGGTCCACTGAGCTATACCAGCCAGGGCATCAATGGCATTTTAAATGATAGTTTATATACTCCATGTTTAAAAAAAGATGTGTGTATATATTCAGAAAAAGCTTGAGCTAGAAAAGCTTATAATGTGAAGTGTTGATGCTTAGGAGACCAATCTTTGCTCTACTTCAGAATTCATTGTTACGGAACCTATCACTCCTCTAAGAGTGCTGGATGAGTAAAATACACCTGCGTACTGTTTTCTCATATAAACAAATGATTCCTCCATGCCTGCTCTCCAAGTGACTCTTCATCCTGTTTTCACTCCTTGCACACTCCTCTTCCCACTCACAGAAGAAGAAACTGAGACACAGAGAAGCCGAGGCCACATACAGAGGCTGGCTCTTTCCGAGCAGGGAGAGCAAAGCCAGATCTTTCAAGGAGTTTGAAGTCGCAGGGAAAAGATGTTTAAAGACAACTTCTTCAGAGGTGAAAGACACCCCTGTCATTCTTGAACTACCCACAAGGGGGGGCTGTTTCTCCCATGCCATACACTCCATCAGTCACCAGATCCTGCATTTAAGGACGCCCTTCCTGAACTCTAGGCAGTAACTGAAGTTGTGAAATATTTGACTGCTTCAAGTGACTCAGCGCCAAGAAAAGTTAAGAGATATAAAACAGGATAAAAATCTACTTGGGACAGTAGATAAACCCCCCTCACTTCCCATGGACACAGTCTCCTCCTTCTTTCTCTTCCCCACCTACGTTGGTTCCCCTTCCCCCCATCACTGTCCTGAGATGCGCACTGTAACCAGCCTCCCCCAGCACACAATGGCGATGGACAGGGAAGCAGGAGTCACAGTGTCCCCTGCATCTGTGCCATTGTTCATCTGACATCTGAACCTCACCACTCACTGAAATCACTTGGGTCTCTCCGGGTTTGTCCAGGTTCTCAAAAACAGCCTCTTGTTTCTCAGCTCGGACTTCAACGAGGTTTTGCTTGTAGTTAACAGTGAGGTTCCTCTCCTGGATGATGTCTAGCAGGGCGCCTGCATACTTCTTAACCCCAAAAATTGCTCCAAGAGAAGTGTTGAAAATGATATTGGCCTTGGATCGCTTCCCTGTCTGAAAAAAAGGAGAGAATAGAAATAACCACCACCAAAGCATTATACTCCTATGATCTGTTTTTTCCCCAACTGAGACAAGAATGAAAATCTTCAGAGGAGACCTCGCCAGCTTTCTCCGTCACTGCACCTGGCGGGGTGAGGCGAGGACCAACCCACGGTCTCCATCTTATCTTCTGTCAGCAATACAGCAACCAGGTGCACATCAGAGTCAGGGGGTTAAGGTGGGCACCATTCGGCTGAACGCCACAGGTGAGACTTATTCCAGGTAGAGATAGAGCTGGATTGCTTATTCACATATTCACTTGTTCATTCACCAATGAATATTTAATGACATAAATATGTCGTAGAGCTGGCCAAGCGCTGTTCTAGGTGCTGAGGGGACAGCAGTGAACAAGACAAAGTTCCCGCGTCCCGTTGGCTCGTACACTGCAGTATTACTCGTGTTTCAGAGAGGCTAGTATTCTCCCAAACATCTAAGGTTTTATGACAACTGACAGAGACAGTTCTCTCACAGCCACTCAATTGTTGGGAGAAAGAGTTAAGCAAAGAGAATTTCCAGGAGGAAAGAAACAGTTAATCTCTTAGTCTTTGCCTTTGTTCAGCTCCTTCTAGGATTTGCTCACCTGGGTCTCATTATTTGAAAAAAGTTAGATATGAACCTCAAAGGGCTGTGCCAACCCAGAATTCTCATAACCCAGAAAGTTCCTTCTTAAAAACAGAAATGATGACTGGAACCGTTCCTTCATTTCATGCCCCACGGGGGCTGGTGCTGGTTTCCATGACTCGGCTGAAGGCCTTCCTGGTGCTGTCTCCCAAGCACACATTCAACATCTCTTCAGTCCCACCGTCCCCTCCCCTCCTCCCCTTGTCCCTTTACAGAACCACAGGCTGCTCTGAACCCTGCCCCTGCCTCGAGTTGAACCGTGCCTTGGTGTACCTGACGTGACATCCCATGGGCAGGAGGGTAAGGGCAGCTTCCCGCAGCTCCGAACCACGTGATCTGGAGCTGCAAACGCCCACTCCGACGCAGAGGGTGTTTGTGGAACACTGCGAATGCGTCCCCGCCCAAATCTCTCTTTCCGCTAAGGTTGTAAATGCTAGGTGAACTTTTTCTTTGCCCTTAGAACTAGCATTTTGCCTATTAGACTCCAAAATACATATCAGAAGCCAGAAAATATTCCTAATGTTGAACTTGAGTGGGGGCATCTGAGGCTATTATTACATATAAAAATGTACAATGTGCAATAGTTGTCTAACTACATGGAAATGCCTCAGCAGCCTCCAGCAGACCTCCCAGCAGGTTTTACACACACTAAAAACTATGTCAGAGCTCTGGCCGGGTGGCTCAGTGGGTTGGAGCATCGTCCCGTACACCAGAAGGGTGTGGGTTAGGCCCCTGGCTGGGGCCTACACAGGAGGCAGCCAATAGATGTCTGTCTGTCTGTCTCTCTCTCTCTCCCCCCCTTCCTCTCTCTCTAAAAATCAATAAAAATGTTATCCTCAGGTGAGGATTTTTTTTAAGTATGTTACAAAGACTATTTAAAAACCTGTAATCCAGATAAGTGTGTATGTACAGTATGAGTGTCACCTTGGTTTAAAAAACATGCACAGGGAAAAAATGGAAGGTCACGTCAAACTGATGACCGCAGTTATATTAAAGCAACTGGACCATGACTGACTTCTCCCTCTTTTCTATTTTGCAAACTTCCAATTCTATAACTTCATACCTATGTAACAAAAAGCTAGAAATAAAAAAATTATTCTGACGTGGATAAAATGAAATTCTGGCCACCATCAAATTAGCACCGCCTACTCCCCACCCCACCCCGGTCTCTGTCCCTGGGAAGGACGCGTACCTTCCTGAAATAGGCCTCCGATAAGTACATGATCTTCTGGGGGGCGCCCGCACACTTTATCGGAGTATTGGGGAAGGTGAAGATGGCATTGCCCTCCTGGAAGTCCTGCAGCGCCTTCCATGTCTTCTCTACCGTACTGACTGAATAATTGGACCCTATTTTGGGATGGGCAAAACCCTCAGGTAGCCCTTTAATCTGCAACAAAAAACACAAGGAAAAAATTTTACCACATGATTTCAATTTGTGTGGAACCTAAAGAACAAAAGAAACAAGCAAACAGTTGAAACAGACTGCTAGACACAGAGAGCCGCTGGTGGTTGCCAGAGGAGCAGGTGGGGGGCCTGGGTGAAAGACGTGAAGGGACTAAACAGTACAAATTGGTGATTACAAATAGTCATGCAGATGTAAAGTGTAGCACAGGGAATACAATCAATAATATGGTGACGATCATGTGTGGTGCCAGGTGGGTACTGGAAATACCTAAGGAAACACTATGTAAAGTATATGACTGTCTAACCGCTAAGATGTACACCTGAAACCAATACGGAATAAAATTTGAAGTAAACTGTAAAAATAAGTGTTTCAACAGAAGTACAAAAGGCTTTTCTTTGCAATTTGTACAACCTTGCAACTTTTCGGTGCCATTATTAGCCCCCGGGCCTCACGCACAATGCAGCAGGCAGGGGGTGAAGGCTCTGCTAAGACCAGGGCTGCAGCACCTGGAGCCACCTGTCAAGCTGCAGAGTGGGCTCAGCCCAAGGGACCCCTCCGCCTCGCTGTCCTTGAGACCATGACTTGTATACATCTCTTCCCACCATGAGAGTGAGGACAAGAATCCAGGCACACTTCCTTTTGGGAGAACCAGCTGCCTTACTGGGAAGAAGAGGGATAGGCAGAACCAACGGCCACAATGTCGATGATAGCAAACTTAAATTACCTTCATCAGGTTGCACCAGACCAAACTCTTGGTAAAGGCAGGTCATTAAAAACATTGATTTGGGCACCCCACATGAAAGGGGAACTCAAGAGTTAAAGATTTTAGCTTCAGTCCTAGTTGACAGGCTTAGGTGATTAATGCACGTGGAAAGCTGTTATTCTAAGACCTGGAATGCATGAGCCAAGCCACTGTGTTCCAAAGAGGGAGCATCCATGAGAGCAGTTAAAGAACTGTCGATCAGCAGATAAAGAAGTACTGGGAAAACCAGTGTTGGACTGCAACTCTTACCCAATTAACCTTTTTTCCAAACCCTTTGCTGACCCTTTCTTCTCCTTATGAAAAGGTCAGCTGGAGATGAAATGTTCAGGTGGTTTTTAGGGTACATAACCTGCCATCTTCTCAGATCCCTGGCATCTAAATAAAGCGCCCATAAAGACTCAATCCTTGTCTCCACATATTGGTTCTGGTAGTGACAGGCAGCACAAATGCCAACTTGTCCAGTTTCACACAGACCTGGCCTCAGTCCTAGCATTTCCATTTATGAGTGTTTTAACCCTTGGTAAACTTACTAATATCTCTAGGCCAGTGGGTCTCAAAGTGTGATCTCCAGATTAGCAGCACAAGCACTATCTGGGAACTTGCTGAAAATACGTATTCTCAGGCCCCACCCCAGACCTACTGAGTTAGGAACTTGGGGACAAGCCCAGAAATCTGTTTTAAAAGGAGAGTCAATGGGCACTGAGGCTTGAAAATGTTCACGGTCTGTTAAGAGGACAAAAGTAACAACGCCAGAGGGTCTTGGCAGGAGTAAAGGAGACACACGTGCAAGTGCTCAGAAAAGTGACATGCACAGGTTAGTGCTCCACAAGTGCTCACATATACTCCAGTGGGTAAGATAACTGGGCACTCGTCTTAAATGTTAGAAGGTTTGCACCTACCACACACACTTAATGGCAATGCTTCAAAAATGTCTTACTAGTATTTCTCCAGTAGCTTTCATTTGAGCACACTTGCAGAGTAACCTGCTCTGTGTTATGGTGTGGTACGTGTTTGACAGTATGGGCTTACCAAAGCTGATTCAACCAGTCTTTAGTAAATGACCTTCGTTTGCGGTTTTAATATTTGTTAACAATTAAAGTTCTGTGGTGACCAAACAAAAAAGGAAGAAGGTTCATAGGGTGCAATGAAAATGGCACAAATTGAGATAAGAGACTCAAGCCTCAGTTCTTCCAGTAAAAGGGACAGAAACACTCAAAAACACAACATCAAGATGGGCTGGACCTCCAGAACCTCCCCAGGCTGTTCTCCAGAATGCAGGGCTACTACCTCCAGAGTCACTGACACCTATCAGGTCTCAAGAAAAGAGTCCTGTGATCTCCCCATCACACTCAATTCAAGAGCAACTACTGCTGATTACTGATCATATCTTCTGCTACAGTTTAAGTAGCTGTAATGTTAGCAGTTTCAACAATAATCATTTATTATTTTAACATCACATTCCCTTTTAATGTTGCTGCAGTTTCACATCTATGCTAACATTGGATGTTCACTCTGTTCCTCTGAGGGAGGGAAGGAAACATTACTGGCAGATGAAGAAACTGGATTGGAACAAGGTTGAGAGACCCACGTGGAATCTTACAGAGCTAGACACCGAGGCCCGTGCCCACCGCCTGGGGCCCTGCCCACAAGACTTCCATACTCCCTCGTTCCCAAAGCAAAATTATTCAAGAGCTAAACAGCTGCTCTCCTACTGCTTTCAGTGTTCTTCTCTAACTGAAGAAGCTGTTGTTAAGGGGAAAGATGCCATAAAGTGGGATACTTGTTCATAAAGGGCAGTTTACTGCCCCCTCATCCAATCTTAGTGCTTCTCTGGGAGGCAGGGGAAGGGATGAGGTCTGACCCCTGTTGGCTGCACAGGAATAGGCTGTACGCTGGGAGCTGTGGACTACTTTATCACACGTGCCAGGCCAGTGAGCAGGAGAAAGGGACAGAGACTGTGAGCAGAGAGAGGCTGCCTGGGGCCAAACAGACCCCAGATCAGAGACCGAGTCCTCTGAAGACCCACCTACATTTCTGCCCTAGGGATCCAGACACCTTGGTATTCTCATCAAATAAATCCCCCTTCTGTTTACAATAACCTGAGCAGTTTCCTACTCTCTGCAATCAAAGAGTACCAGATAAGACAGCAGCCTTAGTTTCCCCATCTCTTAAGTGGAGACAAAAATACCTTTCTCTGAAGGAGCAATAAGAAATCAATAGTAGTTTCCTAGCATGTACCTGGTACATAGTAGAGACTACATTTAAATGTATTGTTTCTTGGTTTGCTGCAAAAGGCTACTAAGGACTCTCGGCACCGGTCTCTTCAAACAGTCCTCCTCAGAAGGCACCGGGACTCTCAGGGGGGCCGTGCCCTGGGGACGCGCCGTGTCTGCAAAGTCAGCACTTCGGGGTGTAACTGGCACCCTTCTCCGTACAGTCTACTCCATAGCTTGTCGTTATGTGAGGCTGACGGCCATGCCACCGTGACCCAAACTCATCACAACCTTCATACCAACTCGTGGCTTCTTTGAACGTTCACAGAACACATCCCAGGACACTGTCACCACCCTCACCCTGGACATGTCATGACTTCAGCTTTGATGCAGAAACACACTTCAAAGACCCTTACTGAGCCAGCTTGCATGAGGCCCTTCCCTGTATCACATTCCTGGAGCGTGTGACCTGGCTATCACCATGCTTCCTGTGCTCCAGCTATTTATCCAGAGTTCCCAGCAAACTCCTGGAAATCATAATAACTACCGATTTACTCCACGATGCTTTAGAAAAAACTAAACTTGAACTCCACAATTGTCAGGCAGCCTCTAGCTCCCTAGCTCATGGAAAAGGGAGAGTGAAGGAACTTCCAGGGTAGTCGTTACATTGTCGGTCACTTTGTACCAAGAACCCCAGGCTCTGCACCACAAAACCCAAAGCTCCTGATAAACTAACTCCTGGTGTTCTACCCTTAAAGTCTGCTTAGGAATTCATGATCTAAGTCATACCTTCAAGAGAAATTTTAATCTGTAATACAGCCAACTCGGTCCCACACAGAAAGGTAGTTTTCTTGTACATGTAGGAAAAGTTGCTCTTTTATATGAATTCCCATTAGGGCATGGGCATGTTGAATTATGATTAAAGCTTGCAGCTAGATCATATTATTGACAGACTCTTAGAGAAGGCTTTTTTAAAACCATAAAAGGACTTCTGAGAAATAAAATGAGAGGAGGATATCTTAGGACTTTTTCTTGTCAAAATGAATATAAAGCCACTAAAGCCCATGTTTGATGTTGGCATAAGTAGGTCAGGGAACACAGAAGTAGTTTGAAACATACCTTCTCATAGTCCAACTGGATTCCAAGAGCAATAATAAGATATCTGTAGGAGATCTGCAACACAGAACAATGCCATTTTAGACCAGGACCCAAAAGTGGCCTGCAAGGGCTGACTCAGGCCCCAGACTGGGGGGGGGGGGGGGGGGCCAATGAGTGTTTCCACTGTTCTATGTGGATGACTTGGGGCTGCAGGTGGTGTGCATCAGGGGGAGGCACGCCCCAGTCTGTCATCACACTCACCACTCTCACACCTCACTGCTTCACAAACATTGTGTAACCTGCTGGCTTTTGAGAGCTTGCGACAACAGAGAAGGATGGCAAAGAGGCCACACATTTTATGCAATGCTTGTGTTAACAGTTCTTTGTGTTGAGGAGGGAGAGAATGATTGTCTAATATTAAAAACTATCAACTTTTTAAAAAATCTATGGGGTAATGCATGAATCCCAATCAAATCTGAACTGTCATGTGGATGGATCAATATCATAACTGAGAAACTGCTCTTTTGAGGGTTATTGAAAAGGATGTGGTACAATGTATCTGACATGGTTTAATGATCTGTTTGCAATTTAAAAGGCCCCTCTTTAAATATGGGTACTGTGATTATACATGCTGAGGGCAAAAGTCTCCATACTCATCATGATGGAAATGTGGGTTGAAGATCAGGAGGAAGACAAGTTGAGGCCAGAAGAAGTCAGTAAGAAGGATGCAAAGTTAAAGGACTTGCCAAGGGAACTAGAGATGGAGAATGATTGCAACGAAAGTCAGGAGCCCAGAAAGAAGATCAGGTGATGCCTGCCACACTCTTGTACTGAACAAAGAAGCGCAGGACACAAGTTGTGCAGATACAGTTAAAGGAGCAGGGTCCCGAGGTGCAAGAGTGCTCTGCTCATGCCGGGGAGCAAGAGAAGGAAGTCACTGCAGAGGTCCAGCCCCGGCACCCAGAAGACCCAGCTCCACGGTCACCTCCACAGTGGGGCTTCCCATGACTCAATCTTCCTCCCCGCGGGCCCCTCCCTGCAGCTCCCTTAGCACAGTGCACATGATGCTTTACAGCACTTGTAGTTATACAGCAGTAACGCCCTTTCCCACCACATCACACACTCCTAGAGGATGAAGGTTGCGTCTTATTCTTTATATTCCTAGAAGTGAGGAACTTGGTGATATTTTTGGATGAATGGAAGGATGGATGGTGGATTCTAGTTGCTTGTGAAAGTACAGCTTATCAAAGTAGATAGATAATACATACGTCATCATCTATATGATTTGCCTATCCATAGACAGCGGGTACCCTGAAATTCCTTGTTCTGTAGGAAAGTGTACCAGGCCCGTTAAAGGCTGACTGAGCTGTGTTCAGTGTGCAAGGTATGCGAGGTCAGAGGTGGCATGGGCCTGGGGGTGATGGGCTACAGGTAAAACATAGGGACAGTGCCAACAAGAAAAGCCTTTGTTTTGTGCATGCCTGATGGTTCTATTGGAGCATAATATTGATTATTTTCTTAGGATTAGTAATAACAGATAAGCTTAAAATTATAAGAAATCAGCGAGGGAGAAAAAAACCCTAAGGTAGCAAAGAAGAAAAAGAAAGCCTCAAGCCTTTGAATGAGTTCAAGTTTCCAGGCCAAATGATGTAAACCCTAAGGAACTGCAAAAACTTGTAGACGAGAGTTTTGAGCAATTGCAGAGAACAGTGCAGGCCTCCCCAGAAGGCTAAATATGGGCAAATATTCTAATTGTATACAAGGGGTGGGGAAGGTAACTAACAACCTAGTAAACAGGATGCTCATCCATTTCAAAGCTCCAGGCTCATCTACTGAATGGATGGATGATTCTTGGTGATTTGGGAAAAGAGCAGCAACAGGGATTCAGACTGCAGACTTGCTTTTAGTTAAGAACCATGTTGGCACATAGTGGATACTCAATATATTATTTCCTTTTTTTCTTTATTTTCATTTATTCTTTTAAAAATAATAACAGTAACATTTCTTGAACATACTTCATGCAACTGACAAGATGCTATCTCCCACGAGACGTTATATGCAGATTTTGGATAAGACCACAGGATACTTTTGCTTTAAAGCTTGTGGAAGAAAGTCCCACCAGCTTGCACCAACTCTTTCCCCGGCCCTAAAGCAAAACTCTACAGCTTTCTTAAGGGTCCAACCCTGAGAAGTCTAAGCAGGTCTCTGAAGTGAGAACACCTACAAGTGCCTCTCATTCTCAAAGATGAGACTTCTCAAGAGAAGTTTAACTAAGGACAAACCCAGCCCCAAAGGGCTCTGAGCTACTCCTGTAACATAAAGAGGTCTGATCAAGGAGGCAGGCACTGCTGTACCAAAGGAATGTTGTGGGTTATAAGACACGAGTCTCCTGGCCCCATTAGCTGGCGGCAGACTGGCCAGAAAAATGAGTTCCAAAGCTTGATCTGAAGAATTAAGAACAATCTTGTGTTTCATTCAGTCTGCTCTCTAGAGATGCTGGGGAAAATAAGTTCATCAACAGGGGAAAATAATATATAAAAATTTTCATTTAAAATAAATAAATAAATAAATTTTATTAAATAATATATTAAATATTATTTATTCTAGGATTGTAACAGGGTGCAGGGCATATCCCCCACAACCCTTGATTGGGGAGAGGAGAGTGGATGATGGGGTGTTTAAGATACACTGGGGAACAATGGCAAGTTAATAGCCATGCCTTCCTGAAGGGAAGAGGGCTACCACAACAAATTGTGTACCTGACTGAGAACGTTCAGACTTGTGATGTAGCCAGAATATAGCACCTGCGAGAGAGGCAGGGGGTGGATGCCCACCCACCATGTCCATGTATCTCTGGGAACTTTTGCCCTGACTAAAGATGGCAGCCAAAAGAAGGTGAAAGATATTGAGGAACTGGCAAAATTGGCAGACACTAACACATCATAGGAGGGGCTGGATATGAGATCACGTAGGAAGTTCTGGGCCCAGCACTTTAAATGAGGGCAGGCTGAAAGAGAAGCGGGTCAGCCACGAGGTCTGGTGTGTAAGGGGAAAAGCCACGAGGTCTGCAGTGAAAAAGGAGAGCCACGTAGTCTGGAATAAGAGAGAGGAGGTCTGAAAGCCAGAAGTTCAGAGTCACCCGAGCTGGTGGTGCAGTGGGGGCCTGCTCAACCACCCTGATTTGTGAGAGATGCTTGGAGCTGAACCGTGACCGGGACTGCTGGGTTGGAGACTTCAGCTTTTCTGAAAGACAGTACCTCTGACCATTGTGTTCTGAAACTGGCCTGGTTTGGCAAAGGGAGGCAGGACTGAGTACTTTGGGGTGTTTTTAAAGGGAACAAGACCTTATGGCAGAAATCTGCCGAAATTCTAAATCTGTATAACCTTTAAATAAATAAACAACCCCTTTCCTTTTTCACCAAACTCTTGCACTGGGAGTCACGCTTCTTGGTGACAGGCAATCAAACCCCATAACTGTTTTAGAACAGCATGGGCAGTTCTGTAACAGGATGAGGGAAGCCGGACTTGGCAGTGGATCATGGGAAAAAAACACCCAGAGGCTTGAATTGACCACAAGCCCAGCATGAATCAGCACTGTGATAACTGCTGCTAAAAAGGCGAACGCTAACTTAGGCTGTCTCTGACTGTACAGGGAATGGTGCCAGGCTATTCTGGGCTGGGGCGTGGAGTTGCTTACTCTTCCAGGCACCTCTTTCATGGAGGCACTAACCAGTACGATGACGTCTAAAGCAGGATAAAGAACGTGGTGAGGGAAAAGAAGACCATGAAATATGAGGAAAGGTTGAGAAAAGTGGGGGCAGGGGGACAAGTCTGCCTGCAGGGAAAGACTGACATAGACTATAATAAGAACCATCTTTGAATAGTGCAAGGGTTTCTCCATGCACACAAGACATTCTCTCCCACACTACAGGAAGAATAAGGAATGGGAAAGATATTAAGTCCAATAACCGCCTGCAGGCCCAGGAAAGAACAGGGAAAAGTTACAGGAAGGTGGATTCTGACCCTTTAAAGACAAAACTTTTCGTATAACTTTCAAAAAAAAATGTCTAAAAAAAATGAAGAAGGATAACACCAGAGAAGTCCCTGACCCCAGGACACGTAAATACCAACCCATTTTCAATTGAACCCTCTCCCCCCATGTATCCCAATGCCAATTAGTTGGCTCTATTATTTTTATTTTTTCATTAATGTTCATCACCTTCCAACACCCTATATAATTTATTTAATATGTCTATTATTGTATGTCCTCCTACATTAGACTGTAAAATCCAGGACAGTAAGGAGTTTTATCCGTTTTGTTCACTTATATATTCCCTAGAATTTGCCTAGCTTATAGTAGATGCTTAATAAATATTGGAAGGAAAGGAAAGGAAAGGAAAGGAAAGGAAAGGAAAGGAAAGGAAAGGAAAGGAAAGGAAAGGAAAGGAAAGGAAAGGAAAGGAAAGGAAAGGAAAGGAAAGGAAAGGAAAGGAAAGGAAAGGAAAGGAAAGGAAAGGAAAGGAAAGGAAAGGAAAGGAAAGGAAAGGAAAGGAAAGGAAAGGAAAGGAAAGGAAAGGAAAGGAGGGAGGCCAGAAAGCAGGCATGGAATCTTGACCTGGGTTCAGGGAAAAGCTACATAGAATCCCTAAACTCTATGAAATTAAATGCAAAATTTGTTGCATAAGTGAATTTTTCTAGAGCAGGCTTTTATCGGGTTCTCAAAAGATCCATGACCCAAGGAAAGGTTAAAAATGCCTGCAGCCAGTGAGTTCCTGCCAAGGGGTTGGACTTGAAACCCTTTCAGTTCCTACCAACTCTCAAATTCTACAGTTCTGTTTAAATGACAGAGTGCCCAATTTGGAGAGCAAGCAGGAAGGATATTAAGGCCAGTATCACCCCAGGGCCCCAAGAACCATGGGAGGCTGGAACAGGCAGGGTACAGCATGACAGCTGCCTGCTGCTGTCCTCGGCTCAGCGGCAGATGAGGGGCCATGATGCTGCAGATGGCTTCTGAGCCTGTGGTCTCACCATCCTGTTCTCAAGCCCCCGGTCAAACACAGGGGCAGCAGTGTCTGAAAAGCTTTGATCCCTGGGTGGTGGGGGTAGCAGAGACTTCCAAATGGTGCTGATCCATTACGAGCCTCAAGCTCCAGCAACCACAATTCTCCTTAGCCCTGGCACAAACCTCAGTCACACTGTTCCCTCATGACTCTGGCAGAGTGCCCCTCAGTGTGACTGGAATGGATATATTCAAACATCCCCCTCCTCTGGGAAGCCAGCTATAAGGTAGAAAAGCTGGCAGCTTCAAAGGAAAAAGGAGGAAGGTGTCTCCCATTTTAACATGTAACAGTGTTATTTGTTCAGTAAACATTCCAATGCAAGATACTGTACCAAGCAATAGGGCAAACAGTGGGTATGCGCAAATACTTGTCTTCGTTGTTCATTCATAAAATTCCACATCACTCGGTCCTTCTGTCTATCCCATCTCCCATTCACCACACCCCTCCCATCTTGTGCAGTATTTAACTCACACACACATGCACACACGTATAAATACCACCCTCCCACCATGAAGCTGTTCAGTTTGATAACAGCAGTGCGTTTCACACAAGCCCTCAGATTAACCAAAGCCGAAGGATCCAGTGGTTACCTCCTTGCCGTTGTCTGTGCGGATGCAGTTCTTGTCTGGGTTCAGCTCAACCACTCGAGCTTTGATCCACTCCACACCAGACGGAATCACACTCGCCGTGGGACGGCCAGACGAGGACAACTGTTTGGCGCCGGCACCCACCAGCGTCCAGATGGGCTGGTAGAAATGTCTCTGAGAAACAAAGCATTTGGAGATTCCTTTCAACTTGAGGCTGACAAAGTGTCAGAGCTAAAGATGCATGTGCCAGACTCTCGACTGCTCCCTCCTGACCCCCGGAGGATCACACAGAAAGTCGCCAGGTGAGCCTTCCCCACCCACCTGTCATTAGTGTCTCCTAGTCTGTTAAACTGTGAAGGGTAGTCACCTACAAAGATTCTACCAAGATCATCACTTTGGGGCTTAACATGTTATATATACATGTATATATACCCACATTATGGATACATTTATGTGCACAGATATAAAGAAAAAGTAAGGCCGGTAGCCTAAATATGGCTCCTCAGAAGTTCATGGGGACTCTGGCAAGTCTGAAAAGTTTACGGCCACTCTGGGAATCCTCAAAACCTCATTAACTTCCAACCGTGTGTGCCAAGCCTGTGGAAGGCACAGACACTCCCCATCAGCCCTGGTAGCCCCCTTCTCCTTTCCCAGAAGGTTTACACCCAAAGCCTGGAGGCGCCAGATGCTACCCCATAATTCAACATATGCCCAAACTCCCACTGTTTTCTGAAGTCTTCTTGCTTCAGATGATCTACTCAGGAACCAAGGTAGTTGTGAAGGGGCTAAGGGGAGCTAGTTCAATGGCACTGAGAATCCCAGTTCACTGATGGAGTGCACTGGGGACCCAGAGTTCTCAGCGCTGCCCAGCACCTCAGCCTTGGCTGGGCAGAATTGCCAGTGGAGGAGTGAACTGAGAATAGCTTTGCAATCTCCCCATTGCTACTAATGGACATGATCCCAAAGGACAGAACAGAGGTCTCCAGGCAGGAGACCTCAATGATTTCAAGTCCACCTTGGACAGAAAAAGGAATAAAAACACAAGCTTGGATTTTTTTTTTTTTACACTACAAATAAGCATCAGCCCCAGCAATCCCTGAACCAGACACAGGAGAGGAAGTGCCAACCGCGTGAGCCACTGGCAGCTCTTTCGAGACAAGGGGCAAACCGGACGTGCCCTGGCATCCTGAACTGTGTCCAGCCACTGTCTCATTACAGAGAGCAGCCTCTATCTATGGGTTAGCTACAAAGGCCAACGGACATAGCTCTCAGACCACTGTCATTTAAAATGTCGTCCCTGAACTAGTCACTTTAAGGAGGAAAATAACAGACAGCACCCTCTGGTCTCCTCTCAGATGGCAGCACGCCAGCCAGGGCCTGCATCAAAGCCGGGCAGCCCCGGTATGGGAGAGACTTCTTGGAAAGCAGTGCGCCTTTCCTGCCCGCCCCTCCCCACCAAACAGGCACCACATCCATTTTACTCCTCCTCCCACACACACCAAAAGGAAACAGTTCCCATCTGGTGCATTCCTGGTTCCTTAGGAAACCTAGACAAACAATCAAAAATCTTGAATATTTATCTGTTGCTTTTGGACAATTTTTAAATGTTTTTCATGAAATAGTGCCTTACATACAAACATTTCCCAACTTCCCTCCTGGTGTTCACTGCCTTTTTCTGCCTTATAACCTGTTTATAATTCCTTGTATTTAAATTCCTGAAACCCACTGATACCATCCCAGAGGCCTCCCTGTCCCTGCACTCAACACCCTTTCTCCAGACTGGACCAGAGGTAGCACAGTGCAAGGACCCTCGGTTCTCCTCTGGACATGATGTTGAAGGCAGAGGGCCTCGTGGACTGTTATGCTGAAGCCCTAAACCTGGTACCTATGAATGTGACCTTATTTGGAAATAGGGTCTTGGCAGATGTAATCAAATTAAGAGAACTGTGAGAGAATAAGTATCTCTTGTTTTAAGATACTCAGTTTGCAGTGATCTGTTACGCAGGCCTAAGAAATTCACCTAGAGAATATAAAAAGCCAAGAGATCTGTCCTCTTTCCCTCCCTCTGCCTTCTCCAGTCCTTTTGGACTGATTTTTGTGCCCAAAAGCACTAACCTGGGGACTTGACAGCCCAGCACCTGACAGCCACCCCGCCCCTAGCACACACAGGCCCGTGTGCGCACACACATACTCAGAAGATGCAGATGTACCTCACTGGGTTCCACAACGGCCACATTCTCTGCACCCACTCTCCTCTTCATACGGGAGGCCATGGTGATCCCTCCACTGCCCCCACCCAGCACGAGCACCTCATAGTGGTTCGTGGCTGCGAGGCCGGCCCCTGTGTGCAGCTGAAGTGAGCTGGCCTGCTGAGCACCCAGCCTGAGAAAGCAGGTGAGGAGCCGGGCTCGGGGGCCGGACACCGCAGCGACCAGCGGGGTCATCTTCACACTAGATCCAGCTAGAAAGGAACAGACAAGGCTATGAGTGAGGAAGGGACCACTACGTGACCAAAGCACTTTTTCCGGAGGAAGGGGGCTGGCACCCAGCCCCACAATCTCTCCTCAAGACCTCCTCCCCAGCTGGCCTGGTGCCCAAGTCTCCTGGCAGCACAGATTGGTAACGAACCACAGCCTAAGCTTCCATTTGTCCCCTTCCTCCTTCTTTTAGGGCATCTAGGACTTTGTCTGAACCCAGTAAGCCACATCTTTTAAGTTCCAATAGTTTGTCTGTACTCATCCTTGTCCATCCAAAAGTTCTGGGGCATCCTGTGGTTGCCTCCAGCTGTCACCCATTCTCCTCTCGAACACACACCTCAACTCTCTCTGTCTTTTCAGTCCACCAAAGACGTGGGAGTCTGCAGATTGACACCTGTACATGTCCTTGGCATGCGGCCCCCGAGACCTTGCTGAAATGGAAATAGTCCAGCAGGAAACCCACCCTCTTCAGTCAGAGTTCACACCAAGGAAGTCAGGGCCTGGGCCCCACTCAGAGCCTCCTGACTCTGCTTGCTTGGGGACACGCCATTTCATCAACTCATGGGCTACAGACACACAAGCAAAGGCCCTTCACCCCTTTGGCAATTTCAACCAGATGATAAAAAGGCCGTAAAAAGAGTCCTGCCTGGTATCATAAAATTATATTTTATGTGAAGAATCTACACGTGCTGCTGACCAGTCTTTTATTATATACAACCAATAAACAATTTCCCCTTAATAGTTTCTCAGGGAGACACACTTAACCTTTAGAAAAAGGCATGTCTGCTCTGAATGTTAAGGCAGTGAGGAAATGAAGGTTTCTCAGACACAGGCCTTGGCTTCTTCCCACCCACAGAACTGGCCTGATGTCTTGGGTACCATCTACTTGAAGAACTGGAAGGGCCCAGATCCAAAATATCTCCTTCCCTGGGTATTACCATGCCCCAAATTCCTACATCAGGTTCACTTCTTCGGGTTCAACAAACTGTTCCAGGAACCCCTTATTCAAATGCAAGGACGCAGCTGGGGTTAACACTTCTATCTGCTCAGATCACTAACTTTTTAATGGGAGTGATTTAGTTATACCATCTTCCCTCAAAACTGGAGAAGAGAAAAGCTACCTAAGGGGATTGGAGAATGCTGAGAGGGAAAAGGGCTCTGACAGGAAGAAGGAAAGGCCCTGGAGAAGGGAGAAACAAGAGGAAGTGAGGAGGAGCCAGAGAGCTGACTTTAATGAGGATGAACTTGGTTCCAGTGCATTGGCACCTTGACCAGCGTTTCAGATCTGAGAAGTGACCCAGCGATTTGGGGACCCACAGAAAGTGAGGCAGGTTCAGACACTGCTGCTGCAAGCTTCAGATCTGTAAGACCCTTTTAGAAAATAACATTTATCATCCTTTGACCCTGTATTTCCATGTCTGGGACTCTGGTCTAAGAAATAACCTCTAATACTGAAGAAGACAAACCTTTAAAGATGTATCTCACATATTCATTCATAATGCAGGATCAACCCCTGGTTAACTGGTTTGTAGATTGGATTGGATCCAGGTCACAGAAAAAACTCTACCCTGGCTGGGGAAAGGTCAGGTCCCAGACTATTTCAACCAAGATTAATTTATGATTACTTCAATTTAATATGGGGGGCTGGAGGGAGGGCAGGGATGGCAGTCTGAATGTCAGAACTTTGGGGAAAGCTTAAATAAAATATGTTTACACAAGATGATTATAAAAGACTATATAGGTCCTTCCAAATCATATTTGCAAAGAGCACACAAAGTGCTCATGTTGTGATCAGTATGCAAATTGGAATACGATATGAGAAATTGAGCTCGACTATGGTAAGAGAAAATGCACTAAAAAAGACGGCAAAATGTTAACCCTGGCTGAGTGGTTTTCTCTAGGTTTTAGAATAATGGGTAATTTTGATTCTTATGCTTTTCTGTATTGTATGAAATTTCTACCATATACATACATTAATGTTGCAATGATCATTTTTTCCTCTTTTAATTAAATTTATTAGAGTGACACTGGTTAATAAGATTATGTTGGCTTCAAGTGTGCAATTCTATGATACATGATCTGTACACTGAATTATGTGCCCACCACCCAAAGTCAAACCATCTTCTGTCACCATGTATGTGGCCCCCTTGACCCCGCACTGACCCCTACCCCCAACCCTCTGGCGACCACGGGTACTGTTACCTGTGTCTGCGTCAGTTTTACATCCCACATCTGAGTGCAATCCTATGATTCTTAGACTTTTTCACTGACACTTCTCTTAGCATGATACTCTCAAAATAAAATACATTGATAATAATAACTAACATATATTAAGTCCTTTATATAAGCATTTAACTTGTAAGTAGGCTGCCATTATTGTCCCCATTTTACAGATGATAGACGGTGATTTGAACTCAGGCACTCTGGTGCCAGAACCTTCTTTAAATCACTACACTCTGCTATCTCCGTGATCTTTACCAACAACAACACAGCGATAATGTGACAAGGTTAAATTTTTTTAAAGATATATTTTTCCACACTTCCCAGAAAAGAGAAAAATCATTTTTCATGGTACTGACACCTAAATATTAGCAATGTATTAGTATAACTGTAATTCACATCTTCGTGCTTTTCTCAAGTTTTCTTTGATGAACTGTACTGTTTTAAATTTTTTAAATCACTCGATTTGATTTTGTTTTATGGTTGAGGAGTGGAGGAGATCCCCAATTAGGATGCTGCTGTTTGGCAGGAAAGGAAAAAGATATTTTATGGTGAGTAGGAAAGATATTTTATGGTGAGTAGGAAGTCGTCACATCTGCTTTTCAAAAATACCCACAGAATGCCAGAATCCCGGCGACACTCCTGACTTCCCAGAAAAGGGGCACCATTTTTTCGCGGTCCTAACACCATGTATTAAAACAGTGCTCTAGAGGGAGGCCGGGCTAAGTTGCTAATTTCCTCCCTCTCCACGTGAGGTTATTCGGCCTCAACTTCCCTTGCAGCCTAACACCCCATGGCTCGTCCTCTGAAAGAGGAAGCATTTACGTAAATATTTCCTGCACTCAGACAAGCAGGTAACTTTCATTTCAGCTGTTACCCACGCTCATCTCTGGAATCGGTATTTATAAACACCAAATCCTCCCAAAACAGTTTTATCCTCTTTAATAACAGCCATCAAGCAGAATACCTGGCCTTTGTAGTCAAAATTCATTTGCATAGTAGAGACAATTTCAAAAACACACCAAAAAATGTGTGAGGGAAAATGTTCCAAGTTTCAAGACTCCTGAAAATCTCAAGAACACTCTCATTCTAATGATGTAAAGCCGCTTAACTTCCAGATCAGAAAAACCAGAACAATACTCTAACGTTGTCTGCGGAAAAGGTGGGGTGTGGTGCTGTGCCAAAGACGACAAACAACACAGGGCAGTAATGAGTAACTGGAATTACTTAACATCCCACTTTGGAACTGTGAATATGTATATATGTGTATATATGTGTACATGTGTGTGTGTATCAATGGCTCCAGGCCCTGTAGTCTTACTGGAGAAGTGTAATGCCTGCTGATTGAAAGAGGAGACAACCTGCCGGGCACCTCCCACTGACATCACTGGCCAATGGCTCCAGGCCCTAGTCTAAACAAAAATCAGAGTATCAGAGTGGACACTGGCTTCACTCTTTAGTCACTGAAATATTAAGACCTGGGCATATTTCAAGTAATAGCAAGATAACAGAAATACATGTAATAGCATCAAAATTATAATGACTTCCCCCTATGTGTATAGCTCTGTAGCTCTACAATTCACAGAACCCGCATTAAAGGTATGAACGCCACCACTTTACGAGTGGGGAAACTGAGGCTGGAAGAAGAAAGGTGATCTTCTGAAGGTCATGCAATGAGTGAGCAGTCTGAATGCCCTTTGGAGCAACAATGCAGGCATCAGCAGGAGCTAGCAATTCAGAAGCAAAGAAGCTCCCAGTCTGCACCTTCTCCCAGCTCCCTCTGGCCTCTTTGCTGGGCAGGCAGGACAGAAGTGCTACACCACGGGGCCCGCCCACCATCTCCCAGAGGGGCAGGCCTCCAGGCAGGGGCAGATTCAGGTTTAAAGGGCATTAAAACCTATACAATGTAGGGAATCAAAATTATAAATATGAAATTAAATATAATAGTTACTATTAATTTTGAATGGGAAAAATCACAATAAATGTCTGAATCCTTGGAGAGTTGGGATTCTTTATTCTGAGATCTCTTTTAGGAAAGTTACCAGAAATACACACAAGCATAAAAATGCTTCCTGGTTACAGCCGGGCTAACCCTCCTCTCCTGGATCACTTCAGAACTCCCTGCACCCACCCCGGCCTGTGCAAGAGGGAGGCCTTGAAGGAAACTTCATTTGCTTCTGAGTAAATCCACCTCTAGTGCCTACAACTCTCCTCTGGGGCACTCTGGCCACCTCTCTGGGACAAGCTGAACTAGTGGTGCCCTCCTTCAACCAGTCCCAAGTTCTGTCAGTCCCCCACCCCTGCCCAGGACAACATGGCTACTTCGGACAGTCTGAAGCTAGGTCCTGATTCCTACTGTGAAACTGGCTCATCACAGCCCTACAGCAGCTTCCTATGTGCCGGGCCCCATGCTAGGTGCTCGAGGTAAGAGCATCATCCGCATCTTACAACTGGGGGGAAAAAAGCTCCAGGAAACTGGTTATATCCTCAAGGCCACACAGCCAATAAAGGACAAAACCAGGATTCAGCTGGAGGGGCTGGAAGAGAAGGAATGAGGGAACCAAAGCAAACATCACCACTTTCCCTGTTACATAGAGGACACTCCCAGGAACTGACTCACGCAGTTATAGAGGCTGACAAGTCTCAAGCCAGCAATCAGCAAGGTAGAGACCCAGGAGAGCAAACAGTGTAGTTTCAGTCCGAAGGTCAGCAGGCTCAAGTCCCAGGCAGAGCGGACACTGCAGTTCAAGTGAGAAGACAAGAGAAAACCCAGTTAGGCAGAAAGGATTCGTGGGAGGGTCAGCCTATTTGTTTGGACTTTCAACTGATTGGAAGAAGCTACCCACAGTGGGTGGGGTGGCTGGGGTGGCCAAATCTGGGTCACGCAGGCTGCCAATTCCTCCGGCAACACCCTCACGAACACACCCAGAATACCGTGCAACCAAATGACTGGACACAAAGAATGAGCCACCATACCCTCTGACTTAAACTATAAAAGGACAGGTCCAAATCTGGGAAAAGCTCAGGAAAGAAACAGTTTCTGTGACCAATCCATACCACTTTGGATGACAAGAAAATGCCAAACATTGTGCCATAAATGCTACGGTCCCTAAACATAATCTCATCTGAGTCTGAAGTACATGCAAGTAAAGTAAGCCATCATGTTTGTGGCACTGGCTTAGACAACAGTTTTTTAGTTTTTAAATTTTCCATATTTTATGACTGACATTATGGGGCTTTGTTAGTCCTAACAAAACTGCCCCTCTCATGCAAATCAAAACTACAATGAGATACCACCTCACACCTGTTATAACAGCTGTTACCAACAGGACAAGTAATAAACAACAAGTGTTGGAGAGGTCGTGGAGAAAGAGGAACCCGCCTTCGCTGCTGGTGGGAATGTAAACCGGCACAGCCACCATGGAAAACAGCATGGCGTTCCTCAAAAAATTAAGAATGGAGTTACCATGAGCTCATAAAATCAATAAATTTGCAGCAACCCCTCTTCTGGGTAGTACCTGAAAATTTTGAAAACATTTCTTCACGAAGATATATGCCTCCCTATGTTCACTGCAGCATTATTCACAGTGGTCAAGACATGGAACCAACCCAAGTGTCCTTCAACAGAGGACTGGATAAAGAAGAGGTGGTACATATATACCATGAAATACCACTCGACCACTAAGAAATACTGCCATTTGGGACAACATGGATGCATCTGTAGAATATTAATCTAAGCAAAATAAGTCAGAAAAAGTCAAGAAACATATGATTTCACTCATACATGGGATACAAAACTATAAGGAACAAATGAACAGGCAAAAATGAAGGAAAACTCACAAAGACGTGGATAACAGCAGGGTGGTTACCAGAGGGAAATGGAGTTAGAAAGGGTAAAGAGGGTCAAACACATGGTGACGGACGGAGATCCGACTTTGGCTGGTGAGCACACAATGCAGTGTACAGATGGTGTACTATAGAATTGCACACTTGAAACCTATATAATTTTACTAACCAATGTCACCCCAATAAATTTAATTTAAAAAATGAATTAAAAAAATCAAAATTAGAAAATACTGCCCCTCCCAGGATTAGCTAGTTCCTGAAAACAGTAAGCCTCTTGTCTGGGAGTGTGTTTCTGATAACCAACCCAGAGCCCATACGAGACCCACCTGGTCTGCCTGGCCATCACACTCTAGAAGGGGCACTCCTTTGCCCTCATCAACCCAAGGCGACACCAGACCACAAGGGCAGCCCCTACACCCCAGAGCACATGAAAATCCTACAGATCGGCCCATCCCAAACCTGGTCAGCTTGTTCCCCCTGCCTCACAGAAACCACATATACGTTTTTGTCCATGCTTTCCCCTCAAATTTTCTGCCTCCTGACCAACCTGAGTACTTCCCTGTGCAGCCAGCCCTGTGCGGTGTGCGATGCCTCCTGTTCCTAGGTAACTGTAAGGAAAAGGTCTCCCTTCACGGCGGTCATCTCCCCATGTGTTGGCCTCACCACACCTAATTAAAACAAAGCCCAGGTACATTGTAATAACCCACCTTAACACGCATTCACTGACTGTCCGGATGGAAGATCATACATGCTTAACACAGTTCTGCCCTGCTCTTCTCCTTACATATCCAGTGATCTGTCAGGTGGCATTTTAAGAAATTTAATTACATATTATTGTACAACATTAAAATTATGTAGGTAAGTGGGCTAAATTCTTGTAGCTAAATAACATAGCTAGAGTATGATTTTTAATGAAACAATTATTCTGAAAGAACACAGCACCTGGTCTGCCTTTGTCCTACTCTATCACCTGCTGTCCTGAAACTTTAGGTAGCTTCTCCACTGAGGAAAGTTTTCACATGTCTTTACTCTTTAACTTTGATAAAGGGCAAGCGTCACCAGCCAGAAGCACTCAGAAAGGTGTTTAAGAAGAGACTCTTCTACAGGATATAAATATACATGCAAATTCAAGGTTTATACCTACACTATACTTGTCTCAATCATATAGTAGCTAAATTTGCAGAACCAAAAACCAAGAAACATAATCTAAGCTATATTTTTATTTACAGAGTTATTCCCTACATGAATTAAATTACATTTAGCTATGCTAAATGTGTGTGTGTGTGTGTGTGTGTGTGTGTGTGTGTGTGTGTGTGATTACAGAAAGAACAGAGTTACCTGAAACCTGCATGGTCGCGATTCTGCTGTATCTAAGAATGCTTCCACAAGCATTCACTGAGCACCTACCACACACAAGGACCCATGCTGATGGACAGAAATTTCCCCAGCCCAGTCCTGGTGCCATGCCCAGCCTATCAGCTTTAGGTGCTAAGGGATGAATAGCAGAGCCTCTCAGCTATGGATGATGTAGGTCAAGAAAAAGGTGAGCCACCCTGGCTGGTGTGGTTCTATGGATTGAGCATTGGCCTGCCAACTTAAAGGTCACTGGTTCAATTCCTAGTCAGGGCACATGCCCAGGTTGCAGGCCAGCTCCCCAGGTGGAGATGTGAAAGGGGCAACCAATCAATGTTTCTCTCTTACATCAATGTTTCTCTCCCCCTCTTTCGCCCTTCCTTCCTCTCTCTAAAGATAAATAAAAATAAAAATAAATTTAAAAAAAACAATAAGGTGAGCCGAATTTCAAGAAAAAGGTTTTTTTAATATTAGAAGTTCTAATTTAAATATTAGAATGGTAAATTCAAAATGGATTAAAAATTTAAATGTTAGGCCTGAAACCATAAAAACCATAGAAGAAAACATAGCAGCAAATTCTCAGACATTACTTGGGGCAACATTTTATCTAATATATCTCCCCAGGCAAGGGAAACAAGAGAAAAAAACAAACAAATGGGACTACATCAAACTAAAAAGTTTTTTCACAGCAAAGGAAAACATCAACAAAACAAAAAGACAACCCACAGAAAGGGAGAACATACTCACCAATATTTCTGATAAGGGGTTGATATTCAAAATGTATAAAGAACTTACAAAACTCAACACCAAAAAATCAAATAGCCCATTTAAAAAATGGGCAAAGGACCTGAATAGACACTTCTCCAAAGAGGACATGCAGATGGCCTATAAACATAGAAGATCTTCAATGTCACTAATCATCAGAGAAATGCAAATTAAAACCACAATGAAATATCATCTCATACCTGTTGGAGTGGCTGTCATCAATAAATCAACAAACAAGTGCTGGTGAGGATGTGCAGAAAGGGGAACCCTTGCAGTGTTGGTAGAAATGCAGACTGGAGCAGCCACTGTGGAAAGCAGTATGGAGATACCTCAAAGGATTAAAAATGGACCTGCCTTTTGACCCAGAGAACCCATTTCTGGGAATATATCCAAAGAAACCCAAAACACTAATTTGGAAGAACATAAGCACCCCATCCCTATGTTCATTGCAGCATCATTTACAATCCCCAAGATACGGAAGCAGCGCGAGTGGATAAAACAACCATGGGACATTTACACAATGGAATTCTACTGAGCCATAAAAAATGAAGAAAATGTTACCCTTTGTGACAGTATGAATGGACCTAGAGGACGTTATGCTAAGTAAAATACGCCAGTGAGAGAAACACAAATACCATATGATTTCACTCATACGTGGAATCTAATGAACAAATTGAACTAAGTAACATAGAGACAGACTCATAGATAGAAGGATGGCAGCTAAGGAGCAGGGGTAGGGATCAAACAAAAAGAAAAAAGGGCTCATAGACAAGTGTGATGATGGCTGGGGTGGGAGGGGGTATAAGGGGAATAAATGGTAATGGAAACAATACAATAAAAAGACAATATTGCAGAAAATGTTTTAAAAATTTGACTGAGTAAATACTGGAATGTTATGCGTTGTCAGAGGTGCGTATCTCTGTCTGGCTTGAGTGAAGATGGGTCCTAGTGCTTTGTGTTTTCCTCCACACCCAATACAGTTTTTAAATAAATACAGTGTTACCTCCATTCATATGTACACATCTGACATATAAAGGTGTTGAATAAATCCATCAATCCATTAATTCATTCCACAGTCTGAAAGTCTGTGTCTCCCCAAAATTCATATATTGCAAGCCTAACCCCCAAAGGTGATGGTATTAGTAGGTGGATCTGTTGGGGGTGATCAGGTCATGAGGCTGGAGCCCTTGTGAGTGTATGAGTGCCATGTAAAGAGGGTTAAGAGAGACCTTGAGCCCCTCCTACTATGTGAGGACACAGGGGAAAGGCATCAACCATCAGCTGGGAAGAAGGCCCTCACCAACCATGCTGGCACCTTGATCTTGGACTTCCAGCCCCCAGAACCGTGAGAAGTAAAAGTCTGTTTTTTATAAGCCACCAAGTCTGTGGTATTTGTTACAGCAGCCCAAACAAACTAAAACTCTTACTGAGATGCTTCACTGGGTCATGAGCTGTCCTAGGTGCTGGGGGAAAAAACAAACAGTGAACGTGTCACATAAGTCCTTGTGCTGACAGAGCTTACAATCTAGTGGAATGGAATACACGTTCGTCCCTCTTCCTGCCTCTATTGTGCCCTCTTAAATGCCCTTTCTTGTTTCCTATCTTAGCCATGGCCCACATCCCAGCTTCTCTAGTTCCACCAGCCCAGGATGATTCTACAAGTCTTGTTACTTATCTTGCCCTTCTTCCAACTTTTTTGTTGTCCCTCAGTTACTAGTTGGCATTTTGATGCATTTATTTTCCCACAGAGATTGAAACCTCTTGGTGTTTTTGGAGACTGGTGCCCCCCAGACACGTATGAAGTATCTGGGCACCCCCTGGGATGGTCTAGGCAGGAAACCTCTGCAGTCTACCAAGAGTATAGTACTGATGTCTCTGGTCAACTTCTCAGGAACAATTGTAAGAAATGGGCTACCATTATTTTCCAACACCTACAGCAACTCTGGATGAGTGGAAGGGGAGTTCGGTTTGGCTTCCAAAAACCTGCGTTGATATTCCAGTTTAGCTCTAACTAGCAGAAGCAAAGTGCAGTGTAATCAATATGAGTGGAATGCCTTGGGTGTTCTGGCAAGAGTAGGAATAATCAATGAAAGCTTCATGGAATGGACAGAATCTGAGCAGGAGGTAAAAGACTGGCGGCTTTTTCACAGAAGAATGCACCGAGAGAAGGAAATAGCATTAAATAAATGAACCAAGAGACAGTGTCTGCCCTCCAAATCTCTCTCCAGCCTTCTCTGCCCTCTCTGAGCCCTGATCACTGACCTGCAGGGCACGTACCATCTGGCCTGCCTTGTCCTCTGGCTTCCAGTTGAGTTCAACCAGATTAGAGGCTGGAATAAGAGCAAGATTGGGATATTTATTCCTCAGACCCCTCCCTCCTGGGCCACTAGAAATCGCTCCCTCTACTTGCTTCTTCAGGCCCCAGAGCAATACAATGGCTTCACCTTAAACTTGTCCACACCTTTGTAAATAGGTATTTTGTTAAGCCTTTCTTAATAACCTGTATGAGTGTACCGTTTCCCAGAATCCTTTGCTGATAAGGTGGGAAAGAGTATGTTTGGGCAACGCAAGTCCAACCCGATTTGACTGATGTTGTGAGGAGCAAACAAGAAAGGGACATCATAAGCCAGTTATAAAGGGTCATGCTGTGGACCTGCAGCTTTCCAGTGAAGTATCAAAGTTCTGAGAAGCAATGGAACAGAGCAGCAGCTTTGAGAAAAATGAATCTCATGGGGGGGGGGGGAATTAAATTGGAAGAGAGACAAAACCCGGTCTGGAAGACAGGAGACTAGTGCAGTGGTCCAGGTGAGTGACAAGGGCCTGATTAGGTGCTGGCATTAGGAACACAAAGATTCAGGCAAGACAGAGGTAGGAAAAGGGGGGTGACTGCATGAGAGGTAGGAAGAGCCCTTGGGGGGTGGTCAAAGCTGACATCCAGGTGGCTGAATAGAGGGGATTTATGCGGGCAGGAAGAGCACAGTGAAGGCAAGGGTCTGTCTGGGTTAGGGTGGGCAGGTTTGAGGCTTGGGAAGTAGAATCACCTAGAATGAGCATCGCATAACTATGGTCAAGGAAGAAGGCAGCCTAAGGTAGATGTCCACTGGGAAGAGAGAGAAACTAGATTGGAAAGACGTATGTAAACAAAGTTTTGGTTTGGGGTCTTACTCCTGGACAATCATAGCCCCAGCTAGGGGTCCGTCACAAAGTAGCCACCTGCAGGCCAAATGCAGACCAGGCTCCCAATGCACAGCAGAGCTGTGTTTTGTTCGCCTCACAGTGTTCTCTTAAATTTTAAATTAGTGCCAAGATTAAAATGTTTGCATGTCTTGCCTAAAAATTTCCAGGCGTTCGGCCTGACAACAATGGGCCCACAGTGTCACATGTCGACACCTGGCTGAGCAGTCATGGCCCATCCACGTCCTGCATGAAGATCCCATTCACGCCAGCCCCACGTGGCCAATGGCACTTATTTATGTCACCTGCTGGGCCCTGGCACCCATTTTGAGCTTGTGGTCCCCGCTAATGGCAATGAGAGTCCTTAGAAGTTCTTAACAAAATAGATGTCTTCAAAGACACCTTGAAGAAAGTTGAGAGGACAAACTGGAACAATCCAGCTGAGCTCAGCATTTCTGAGTGTGTCCTATGTACCGAGCACTGCGCTAGGCACTGCAGAGATGGTGGTGAATACGAAGAGTCTGTCCGTCCTGTAACAGGAAAGACCCAGAATGTGAAGGTCTGCAAGTGGCAGTTGCAGAAATTCAATCACCAGTAAGGGCTTAGATTAGACAATGAGAACACAGACAAAGGTATAAATGCAAAACACATGTCGAAGGTATTTCTATGGAAAATTGGCCATAGAGGACAAAGAAGGAAGCATGTGAACTATGACTGTGTTCCAGAGGCGATAAGGAAGAGAGGGTGTGAGCAACAACAGTGGTGGATTGCTCAAAGTGCCGTCAAGGTCCAGAGCGGGGTGAGAGCAGGAAATGAAAATCGCATGCGTGGCTGCACAGGGATTACTCGGGCTGCGCCCTTCCTCTTGGCACACCTCCCATTGAGTAATGGCAGCGCTATGCGTGTTCCAGAGCTGGACTGCTATTTTGTTAACAGGTAAAGAACATGAAGCAATCTCCATTTAGTCCTGCAGAGCCAAGTGAAAACTCTGCCTTTGAAGCTGTTTAAATATTGTTAAATATTGGCCCTGGCTGCGTAGCCCAGTTGATTAGAGTGTCATCCGACACACCGAGGTTGCAGGTTCAATTCCCCAGTCAGGGCACATATAAGAAACAAACAATGAATGCCTAAATAAGGGGAAAAACAAATTCATGTTTTTTTTCTCTCTTTCTCTCTTCCTTTCTCTAAAAATCAATAAAATAAAAAAGTAAATATTATCAAACAGTTGTTTAAATATTAAGCTGTGAAGCAAGACTTCAGTAGTGGACAAGGAGCAAATTGTCCAGGAAACAATCATATCCAGCTCCCCAACGATTCAGGGGTTAGCCATACTGGGCTTCTTTAGTTCCCTACAGGCAAATGGTAGGAATTTTCTTGAAAGAGTCACTGATTAAGGGTTACTAATGAGGAGCTGGCAATGAACAGTGGCTCCCTTTGCTGCTGAGAGATTTTCTGCAAGTGTCCCTGGCCTCCACTCATTTTACAACCAGAAAGCCTTCTAAAGGGGAGGCACTGACAATTTCACTAAGTCACACATTTCTAAGCAAAAAATAGAAATTATACTTACAGAAGGAAAATGCTTACTTTATGGCTCCAGAAGCAGAAAATAAGTCAATTGGATTATTTCAACTGAAAGTTAAAGGTCTTGACTGAATTATATGCCTTGTTTTTCTGCTTACTTTAGCCAGGGGGACCTTGAACACTCATGTTCTAGTGCATAGATCATCACAGTGTAATTCCCCTTCAAGTTCATCCTTCACAGTCAGCCTCTAGTCAAGTACACAGAAGGTTCCTTTTCAGGAGAGGCCTGGTGTGGAATTAATTTACTCCCCCCAGTCACACAGCAGGGATCAGCTCGGGCCTTGTCTCCTGAATCCGTTCAGTGGTCACAGTAAAATCACTCACCAGCCTCAGAAGTGCTGGGATTCCCACTCAGCATCTCACATACAAGGAGACTCAAAGGGTGGGGTTTCTTTTTCAACAGACACTGGCCAATTAGTCAGGCATATTACTTCCTGAAAATAAGCATGTGAGAGCTTAACGCAATGAGAAAAGACTATTTAATTACCAATTATACGTCTGTTGTTCGCAAATGATTGAAGAGATGCTAAACTGAATCCTTTACTGGTTAGTTTAGGAAAGATGAGGAGTAGGCTAGGTAACAGTTGTACCGGGCTCCCCAAGCTCATGTCTTCCCTATGTCCAACCAAATGGCACAGGTCCCCATCCTGGTGAGGTTTTGTCTTGAGGGTGCATCGGGGGCTGGGAGACCCAGATTCACACCCCAGGCAGTGCCTGGTAGGGCCAGTCCTTTACTGTTCTCGGCATTGTTTCATCTTCAGTGGATAAAGGATTGCACTGGACGGCTTCAAAGGTCCCTTCCTTTTCTAAAACTCTGTGATCCTCTAAATGAGCAGAAAAGGGAAGTACAGGTTCACAAGCAGGTACTCAAATGGGAATACTTGTTCTACTCACGTCTCAGATTGATCGGAGCTGTGCATCCCTGCAGCAAAGAATGGCACAGGTTTATAACCAGGCCTGCCCAGTGCCTCTTCCTCTTCTTACAAAGACACCAGTCATACTGGATTGGGACCGGTCTCATCTAACATTAAATAATGTTTTAAGTCCTGTCTCTGAACACTCACACTCTAAGGTGCTGGGGGTTAGGGCTTCAACACACGAATTTTGAGGGGATACAATTTAGTCCATAACACCAGTATCTGCACTTTCCAAGGTTATTGGTGTTGATACCCGCCCAGTGTGCTCTTAAGCTCCTGTTCTTTACAAGTCCGCTCCCCACCTTCCTGCCCCAATGTAGCACTTTTACAGTGTAAATCACAGGGATGGCTGCAGGACCTACTTCCCTTTTGCCTATTACCATCCACATCTGTTAGATTACATAGACTTTTAAGGCTGGGAATTCAAGAGCAACTAACTTACTTCAGGCCTAGTCTCTGCAGCTTCAACCACCTCTCCTACTTACCCAATCTCCAGGGTCAAAAAGGAGTCATGCAGTAGGTGGCAGGGCAGGGAAAGGCAAAAAGAAAAGAGGAGAGAGAAATGTACATCTCTGCCCGGAAACATTTCATCACGGGTTCCCTGTAATGATGGGTTCATCATCACTCCACTCCCTATAAGACATTTCCTGTGTTACAACATCTTGGATTAACAAGCCAAGACACAAGTGAGGTGGAGGAGAAACTTTTGTGCAAAGAAATCCTTCTTTTCATTTTCTCTGGCAGGACACCAGCCACAGGTTCTTACACCCAGACCCAGGAGCTCTGGTCGACATTTCACGCACTCCAACTCCAAATGTGTTATTTACATATTTGTTCAGCCAGTTTAAAAGAAAAAAAAAGCCCATCCTGACAAATACGTGTAAGAACCACCAAATGAATGCATAAATAAGTGGAATAATAAATCTCTCTCCCTCACCTCCTTCTCTCTCTAAAACTCAATTTTTTTAAATTTCTTTCAAGCCCAAATTTTAAACAATTACTTCTCAAACCACCAACTCTCTCCTTGATGAATTTTGGTTTTTTAGATATAGCCACAAGCAATCCTCTCCAATCCATTTATTCATTCTAAAAAATTTACTAAGTACATTCCATGTGCCAGGATTGGAGATACAGTGATGGCCACGAGTTTGCAGTCCAGTGAGGGAGACAGGCAGGTTCTAATAAATGGTACTCATTTCACCCCTCTCACCAGGTGCAGTGCACCTTAAATACACTGTAAAGCATGATTTTTCTCCACTGTACAGTGAAGAGAAGGCACAAAAAAATTCAAAACCCAAAGGCACACAGCTGGTCAATGGAAATGTCGAGACCAGAACCCACGGCCCCTAACTTTCAGTGCCCTTTCCATTATCAGGGAACCTTAACTTGAGGCCCACGGACTTGAGTGGGGAAAAATAAACAACTTTCATCTTTATTTTTCACTCTCAAACTAAAATTTAACACGTTCTTTAATTACATATAGGCCAAAAAAAACCACCCACAGCAATTTAACAGTAGTTATGACTGTCACCAATAGAAGTCACAGGTGTTTTCTTACATTACAGGTGTTGCCTATTTCTTGAAACATTGTTTTATATTTAAGTACTTTGGAATTGTGTTTTTTTTACAATACTGTGCCTTTTATTTTATACTTCTAAAAGCAGTGTACTGAGAAAGGGTTAAGTCTTCCCATAACCGCTAAAGGGGGACACGGCCCAAACCTACGTTATAGCGATGGGCAGCCCACACAAAGCCTGAGGCTCTGCTCTGTGTCTTTCAGCAAGAAGCTAGGTGTCAGTTTTGGTAATTCAAGGGAAACATAAACAGGAAAGAAAATAACCTGCAGAAGACCCTTTCTTTTGCCCCTTTACGCCTACTCAGTTCAGCACGCGCCACAGGTGCAGCTGGCTCAGCGAGTGCCCCCCGGCCCCACGCGCTCGGTCGGTGGGTACGTGCGTCGGCGCAGTGGCAGGTGGGCGAACGCCAACCTCCGACAGGCCGTGGAGGTTGCGCATCCGCCCCGCTCGGGACGGTGCTGAGTGACACAGTCAACAAGTGGAAGGCGCCAGAAATTCCCACACCAAGACAGGTTCCTACGGTTTTTATCTGCCCCTAAGGTTCAGCCCCTCGGTGCCCCCAAGGCCGGACACTCCTAGAAGGAAGCAGGTGTCCCAAGCCCCAAATTCCAAACAAGGAAGCAAAGAGCTGCGGGTACTGGGTGGGGAGGGTAAGTGCGAAGCGGGATGGAACGCGCGGCACAAGTCCGCCGAGTCCGGCTGCAAGAGCAGACCTGGGTCTACAGCCAAGCCCAGGGGTGTTTTCGGTCCCCGCCGGGCCCCCGGGCCCAGGACCCAGGGCCAGGGATCGGCTGCAGGAAGCCTCTTACCCAGTGGCGAGCGGAGCCTCCGGCCACAGCCTCCGGCCACAGCGCTGGCGCAGCAAAAGCTGCGGCTCCCTGCGGGGCCCCTGGGCCTCGGCTGGGGCCCCGCCCACCCGCCCCGGGGCGGAGGCTGGAGGCGGGGAGAACGAGGTGCCCCCCGCCCCCAGGAGAGGTCAGGAAAGGTCCCGCCGCTGCCCCCACCCGGCGCCGCAGCCCGGGCACCAAGGCCAAGTGCAGACTACACCCGGGCTTTGTGAAAGCACAGAGGGCAGAGCAGAGAGACACGAGTCCAGCAGGCTTGGGGGCGCTGCCGGCGGGGCTGACGCCCAACTCTCAGCACACCCTGGAGAGCGGTCGGGCGCCCTCGGGCGAGGCAGCGGAGGGCAAGGAGACCACCCGCCGCTTTCTGCCTAGCCCGCCAAGTAGTACCGCTTTGCATAACTGGGAGGGGCGAAGGTGGAGGCGGGCCGAGGACAGAGGCCCTGCAGGTTTGTGTCGTGTCTTCAAGTGCGTCCTGTACGTCTCACCTGGCTCCCACGGCTGCTCAGGGAGACTGCAGTTCCTTCTGATACTCATTTCATAAATTAGACAACCGCGCCTCTACAAAGCCCCACGGCTTGCCTTGGGGAGCGCAGGGGTAAGGCCAAGGTCAGTTGGCTCTCGGCCACTGCCCTGCACATTTCGATTCCTCATACTTTCATGACTGGACTGTTTCAACTAACTGCTCTTTCCAGGTGGGTGCAAAGTAACTGGTTCTCCACAATATCAGGCCTTACAGCTCCTTTTAATATTATTCTAATATAATAATAAGTAAAGGGTGCCCCAAGAGTCTTACTGACACTTGGGATGTGTTACAAGGTTTCCCTCCCAAGAAAGACCTCGAAAGTATAATTATTTACGTTCTTTACATTTATTTTGTGTTGTGCCTTTTGAATAATTAATTTTTTAAGTTTTTACAAATTGTTTTCTATCTTCAATCAGAGGGACTCACACTGTATCTATGATAAAATCACTATGAACACCATAACTACAAATGCAGATGGTAGACTTTTGTTGGCAACTCAGTTCAACCTACAGCATTGCTTGGTTACATGATTTTCTGAAAGGGGAACAACTCGTAAAGAAGCTCTGCTCAGAAAAAGGAACCCACATCACTGCAGGTGGGAATGTAAATGGTGCGGCTGCTATGGAAAAACAGTATGGAGGCTCCTCAAAAAATTAAGAATAGAGTTAGTTACCATATGACCCAGCAACCCCTCTCCTGGGTATCTACCCCCAAAATTTGGAAATATTTATTCACAATGACATATGCACCCCTATGTTCACTGCAACATTATTTACAGTGGCCGAGGCATGAAAACAACCGAGTGCCCTTCAACAAACAGCTGCCTAAAGATGTGTACATATATACAGTGAAATACTACTCAGCCATGAGAAAAGATGAAATACTGCCCTTTGGGACAACATGGATGGGTCTACAGAATATCATGCTAAATGAAATTAAGTCAGACAGAAGAAGTCAAGAACCGTATCATTTCACTCCTACGTGGGATATAAAAGTGAAAGCACAAATGAAGCCCAAAGAAAGAAAAACTCATGGACGCAGACAACAGTATGGTCGTCCCCTGAGTGCACAGGGGTGAGGGGATGGGGAGGGGAGGGTGTTCGAACCTGTGTGGACGGGAGGAGACTTGACTCGCAGTGGTGAACAGGCGAGGCAGTGCACAGATGATCTGTTATAGAATCGCACACTTGAAACCCATATAATTTTATTAACCAGTGTCACGCCAATAAATTTAATTTAAAAATTAAAAAACAGCAAAACTTATATGAAAGCTCTGAATAAAATAAGTATAATCTTCTCTTAATTTTTCCAATAAATTAATTCCTAGAAATTTAGCCCTATGCAAAATTGCATATCTGTAATTATCTCAACTAGAACCCAACTTATTTTATTAAAAAATTTTTTTTTCATACTTGAGTGTTGTGGCAAGAAGTGGGGACACCAGGAATCATGCAGGACTCGTGACGGTTGTTGGGTGGCACTGTCCACACAGGACAGGATCTCTGACTCCCACCCTCTAAACACCAATAGATTCTGTTCCCATCACCCTGACAGACAAAAATGCCCCACCCCACATCCCGGCCCCACAACCTCCCCATCCCAGTTAAGAAGCCCTGGTTTACTTGGGAAGACGGCAGGCAGGAAAGAGTCACAGGAGACATGCTGCTTGCTGGATGGTTTGAGGTTAGTGGGTGTGGAATCAGAGTCAGATAAGAAATGTGTCCTGGGCAGATCTCACATGCCCAGGGGCTTCTATGTGTCTTCATTCTACTACCTCACCTAAGACCCCTCCTCCTCTGAAAAGAAGGGACTGCTGCATCAGATGGCCAGGAGGGGGCCCAGAGTTTATTCACTCACCCGAGCAATATTCCTTCACTTGATGGATAGTCCCTGAGTCCCTGCCTGCTACGTGTCAAGCCCTGTACCTACTGCCTAGTTATATACTGTTGACAAAATCAGACTCAGTTCCTACCCACGTGGGGCTGGCAAGTGGCAAATGTGTGCTTGGGGAGATGGAAACTGGGAGAAGCATCATTAAGCACAGAGGGGAAGAGGACGTGATAGGAGGAGCTGGCACTAAGGCACAAACCCCAATTCAACAACATCCTAGAGAATGAAAAGCAAACCAGCAGGGCTTTGGGAAGACATGCAGGCTGGTGAGCTGGAAGGACTCACAACAGAAATTGAGCTGGAGTAGAAAATGAAACAAAAGAAAGGGACCCTCTGAGAACAGGAAGGACAGGCCCTGGAGGAAGAGCCCTGGAAAGAGGTTGTCCCTGCAAGTGTGCAACTTTAAATAGTACCGGCTGTCTTGCCGAATCAGCAAACCCCATCCTCATCCCTTTTCTGTAGCAAATTCTTGGATGAATAAGTAGGAACAGAAGCAGCTGTCACCAGCTGGCCCCAGCAAAGCCTCCCTCGCTCAGAGAACAGCACAGCCAAGGGGACACCAGCTTCTAAGCAGCTGCAGTGAGACTTGTGGAGAGCTCGTCCCTACTATAGGGACCAAGCAGTACAGTGTTCACGCTGCCACACCACTGAGTGGTCTCAGAACCTCGGTGGGGGGTGAGGGAGTGCGGCAGACAGAGCAAAATGAACATGTATCACGCCAGGCTTTTTAAAGGCGATCCCAACACCTCGCAAATGTGCTGTTTTCCTGACAGCCATCCTACATATCAAATAATAACATAAGTTGCTGTCAGGTGCTTCACAAACTACAAAGGCTCTACCTCAATAAGGATTCTGGGTTGCAAGCAATAACCCAGCTCTGGATGACTTACATAGAAAAGAGAGATTAAAGGCTCTCAGGGATTCACAGAACCATCGAAATGATGAGGTAACAATGGCAAGAAAAGTGGAAAGAAATCAGGATAGCTGTGCAGAATCAAAAAGCAGAAATGACAACACAGTCTTTTAGCAGGAAAAGCCTGGCCACCCACGGACTACTCCCCTAACCTTTGCAAATGACTCTAGGAGTGACCCAGTATAAAGGGAATGAGAATTCAGGTGCTAGTGGGAGTGCCCACTGGCCAAATCTAAGCCAAGGGCCAGCGTCACAGCCGTCAGAACAGAGACAGAGCACACTTGGCCCCTCTACTTCCACCAGGAGGCTTATTACGGGTATTCCCCCCAAATGGGAAAAAGGGTTGAATACCAGGAAGCCAAAACAAAAGGAAGATGTCTACTTTAGGCTGCATAAATATAAGAACTTATTACATACATTGTTTTCTACATTGTAAGCGAGGTAGCCTAACAGTGAAAACCCTCAGTCCTATAGCAACCAAGAGTTCTGCTACATGTGTCTATACTAGAGTCCTGGAGAGCAAGGGTGTGTGCGCTGCAGGCAGGCTCACCATCTCCGTCCAGAGGGGTCTCCTAGAATGCAGAAAAAAGTACTGAATCTGGACTCGTCTTTTTCATAACTGTGTCTCAAACTCAGTTTTGGGCAACTCCTTTTGCCTAAATTTCCTCATCTCTAAGTGAGATAAAAACCTGTCCCCCTGCCTCAAGGATATGTGGGAAAAATAAACACTATGTCTTTTGGGCCAGGAGCACCTCAGAGTATGAGAGACTATGAAGACCAAAGGCTATCTTTGTATCATACACCACTGCTCTCAAAGAGGATTATCTTACTGCATCATTAAAATGGGTATTTTCATACATATCTACCTCATAGGAGCCTTTGCAAATTAAATGAGTTAATACAGATAAAGTGATTGGTATCAATACTATACCTGGCATAGAATAAGTACTCAGTGTATGGTAGGTAACAAAGGGTAATTACTAAAGTGACTAATATTATAGCTATTGCTGTTATCTGATGTTCAGGCAGCTGCTGTAGTAGACACTGAAGAAAAGAAGCTCAACATGACTGCCAGGCAAATGGACTAGTATGAACACTTGGGCCTGGTATATAAATATTACATCTAATTTCTCAAAGATGGGAGTTAAGGTGTGGAAAAACTAACTACTCACTGTACGGGCAGATGTACTGCATGGCAAAGTGCTCCTTAGATGTAAAATTGAACCTGAGAGTGGACGCAGTCCTCTCAATAGATGAAGCAAAAAGTGGGAGAGGCCCCAATCTATCCTCCAGGACAAATAATGCTGCAGATTTTCCTTCCAACTCAAAAGCACCACCAGGGCTCTCCAAGGAAATGCTCACTGCCCAGACCCTCAGCTCTGCCGCTTCCTAACTCCCCAAGGTCCCTTCTGGATGGACTCTTCCTGTGTTTCCAAACATGCACAGGAAAGAGACAAGTGAAGTAGCAAAAGCACTGCTACTTCACAGGGGTTGGGAAGACTGTCACTCCCCACACTCTCCCCAACTCCTGAGTTTTTCATTGCCTGCATTTTTCACTGAATGCTAACCCTCCAAGTGCTTATCAAATGTAAGTTATAAATTTACTGGATTTTTAAGTCTTCTGAGACAGCCTGTTTTAGCTCATTTTTGGTGCCCATTTCCTGTCTAGGAACCATTCTGCTGAACCCAACACAATTTTATTGGGTCAAAAATACAGCGCTAAACCCTGAGGACAAAGATGGACAAGACAGTACCTGCTCTCAGTGGGTTTACATTGTTCTTGGAGAGATGCAGTGTTTCACGTTATATATCACTTTATCAAAGGGGCTAATCAGTAACCATCACATAAAGTACCAAAGGAACTGAGGTTGGGAATGACAGGGCTCGATGCTAGAACTAAGGCAAGGGTGGGAAGCAGCATCTTGAAGGAACCAACACTGACAAAGAACCATCAGCTGTAAAGGAGCCCCTCCCGCTCATTAGCTCTAGCTCTGGGTGGTGGAGGACAAGATACAACCAAAAATCCAAAGGTCGTGACCCACTCCCACACCTCCTGACTTGGATGCTCTGCTCTATGGGACTCTGTACCTGTGGATCCAGACAGAAATGCCCGCAGAGGCTCTGTGGGCAGGATAAACAGACAATTCTCACTTACAGTTCGCCTTAGGGCTGTTAACACTCCCACCTGCTACTATTAAAGAGTCTGAGAGAGCTGGACTTCTTAGCTATCCGAGAGAATATCACAATGATCCATCACACGGTTGATTAAAGCTGATTGGACAGGACAAGCAAGAAGGGGCTAAACGGACCAGTAAGATGCATGCACTACTGAGGACAGGAAATAAACCCTATGAAGAGTCAGAAATAGGCCACTCCATTTACTACCTAGGCCTTGAAATTTTCTCCATCTAGTCAGTTGACTCTCCTTTAGCTTTTCCCTGGATTTTCCCTTTGGATTTGATCAAATGCTTAAGCAGGCAGAAAACACCCAGAATTTAGAATGACCTGGCCCATCTGAGACAGGTAGAATGGCTGATTTTGTGACATGTGAGAGCACAAAACCCACCTTGCCTCTGGAGACCAAAGGCAAGGTACAGGTCAAAGTAAGTTAGGTGAGAAGGAGGTTCAAGAGGAAGTGTCCCAGTCTGTCCGTGCATCCCAGAGTTCTCTGGGTGACCAGCAGACAGTTCCAGGAAGTGAACAAGTCCACGAGGACCTTCTGATTATTCACAGCCTTCCTCTGTGGGTATGTTGCCTGTGTTTTTCATGATGCTGTAATGAAGTCAACTCAAGCATTTAAAATAAATAAATAAAAGTTTCTCTCTAGCCCTTTACCTAAAAAGTTTGCTGATCCCTGTAATAGATGCTAAGGAGCATGGTCAACAACTGTCTGCCTAATTTGACCCTCAGTGCTAAACTGGCACCATTCAGCATCTCTACA
Source organism: Artibeus jamaicensis (assembly GCF_021234435.1). Taxonomy (NCBI): domain Eukaryota; kingdom Metazoa; phylum Chordata; class Mammalia; order Chiroptera; family Phyllostomidae; genus Artibeus; species Artibeus jamaicensis. The sequence continues at coordinate 24,925,267 of NW_026521883.1, forward strand.
ACTTCTATTAAGTAAAGCTATCGACTGCCCTCCAACCTTGCCTGCTGGGAAGGTGTTTATGGCCTCCTGGCTTCTGGCAGTTAAGAGCCACCTCCTGCCCGCTAACATCCCACAGATACTAACAAACTCAGTTTCTAAACACCTCTCCTTCCATCATCGCTGGCCTTAGTGATGTTGGTGCCCCTCACCAGCACACTTGGATGGCTCGGCAAATGGTGTGTCCTGTGTGCCCTCTCACAGGACATAGCCACGGTGGGTCTTCTGGGCTTACATAATGGAGCCTCTCCAACGTGCCAACCCCCCTCTGCCTCTTTATTCCTTCCTGTACTGTCGTCAGGGGGAAGAGAAGGAAGGCTGAGAGAAGCCTCCTAAACTGCAGAGCAGAGCTTCGGCAAAGCCAATGGAGAGTCCTTGAGCCAAAGCAGCTCAACAGAGAGGTCCCACGTCTCCCAGGAGTGGGCCATTGGCCAGGAGCGGCCTGTAGAAAGCACGCCTCAGTGCAAATGCAGGTAGATCTGGGAGCGCCGCAGCTGGGCCCTCGGTCAGTTACGGTAATGAGTAGAGGTGTGTGAGACATATTCTCATGGCCGCCATAGGAACCCAGAACAAAGATCAGGGTGGGGGTGGCACGGCCTTTTACTCCCAGTCTGCATCTTTAATAACAGGTCCAGCCTGTAAGGTGGCACTAGCTGCCACTCAGGATGACACTGCTCTTGGCTAGAGGAGGGTGAGTCAGAACAAGAGGACTCCGGGGCAACTGCAGAGGGGCAAGGTGACTCATGGGTGCCTCACCCCCTCTCTCCTTACACTTCCCATCCAGGCAGGAGAGGAGCACGTGCCCTCCTTCAGAAGCAGTCTCCTCCTGCTCCCCCATTCTGGGAGGGTAAATTCATTGGAGGCCCAGGCTGTGAGGTAAAGGTCAGAAACGTCTCATCTGAAATGAGCACATGTGCCCAGATGCTGCCACTGCTCCAGGCAGATGGACTGGTGCCATCATACGTGAAAGCTACAGCCAACAAGCCAGCGATCCTGGACAGCCATGAGGGAAAAGGTGTCTCAGAATGTTAGTTCTGGAGCCGTGACTACCCCGGAGGGAAACAATTGCTCAGAGGCCTCCAGGGAGAAAATCTTCTAATCCTACTTGCATTTCCTCCCAAAGCCAAGAAGATGTAAAAGAAACAGAGTTGATCATAAGCTGAAGACCTAGAAATGCAGATCCAAGGAGGTACCAGCAAAGAAGTCTTTTTCGAGGCACTGATGCTGGTGGTGAAATGTTTCAAAACAGCCAGGATGGCACTGTCCTGGCCACTCTGGAGTTGCTCATTTCTCCCAGGAGCTCGGCTGCTCTTCCATCTGCTCCAGCACCAGCGTCATCTCCAGGGAAGGCTTCTGAGCCGCATGTTGCTTAGATCCAGCATCACTGTTGCTTGTTTCCACCTGAGAGGTGTAGAACTTCGCGGTCAGTCTAGAAACAAACTGTCTTGCAGGAACATCAAAGAGTTCTGAGCATTCTTCCCACTATGTGCTCTCCTAACCGAGACACTCATGCCTCCTCCACTTCTGTTCTTCCAATGTAATCGGACTAGATTAAGAGAATTAGCAAGTGAGGTGGTATAGTCATATAATTCCCTATCGTTGCTACAGTTTTATCAAAGTATTTAAAGTGAAGTTCCTGAGGTCTATTTCTATCTCTGCTCCTAGTGTCTCCAGCCTGAGAAAACTCTCTAGCAAGGCGGTAGCTTTGGGTTTCTTTCCAGACTGGCATCCTAACCCCACCACTTGAGTTGTGCGATCTGAGCAGTTACTCAGACTCGATGTGTTCTCATCTGTAAGTGTCTCTTCTGTAAAATGGTGATGAGAATACCACCTCTCAGGCTGCTGTTATGAGAAAGCACCAACCTGTGTAAAGCACCTAGCATGAAACAGACACTCAACAGAACTGGGGTTCTGAATTTTAGGCTTGGGAATAAGCTGGTAGTAGATGAGGGATTAGAAATCCAGGCAGAGATGAAACTATACCGGGGTGTCCAACCCTGGTCCATGGGCCACATGCAGCCCAGGATGGCTATGAATGCGGCCCTACACAAAATTATAAATTTATTTATAACCTTTTTTTTTGCTCATCAGTTTTTGCTAGTATTTATGTATTTAATGTGTGGCCCAAGATAACTGCTCCTCTTCCAGTGTGGCCCAGAGACACCAAAAGGTTGGACACCCCTGTTTCAATTGGACAAAACCAGGGGAAAAGCCCAGCAAGCAATGAGAACAGGTGTGCAGCTGGCAGCAAGACTACATCTGCACCCCGGGCACTGTTATCTTCTTCCTGGAATTCCTGGTTTAGCAGGCATGGAAATACATAAATTCCTAAGTAGCATCCTTATTATTAAATTAGATAATGCATAGTAAAACACTTTGAAAAACAGAACACGCTAGAGGAACCCAAAAGACAATGATAATGTTAGATTCTTATAGTTGCAATAAATAGAGATCTGTCAAGGTTATCTCATACATGGGAAAAGTAGGGGACAAAAGGGTGGTATTGTGAAATATTTATGGAAAACAGGAATCTTAGTCCAGTAATTAAGTCCCATAGGAACCCAAAAGAAGCCCACCACCCAAGGTGCACTGAGCTATTTGGAAAAACCGCGCAGGATCCAGCGTTTTGAGGGTCCCGATGACCTCGTCCCCTTTCAGAAGTAGAAGGTCATAGATCCTGCTCCTGCCCACTGAACACTCAGATGTCCTCTGTTTGTCTTCTCGGTTCTTAAATCACTTAAGGGCCAATTCGGAGTATTCTGGTACATATTCCCAAGGCGGTCGTTGACTAAGCCGCTAGAACTGTCCCCATAGTGCCCATCTAGGCAGAGTTTCTCCTGTCAGGCTAACTCTTCACCAGTTAGACCACGGTTGGCTTCCCTTGGGCCAGGTGCCCAACCCATATCCTACCAGCTAAGACCTGATGTGGAGGGTCAGAGAATAAAAACGTATGACTCCTAGGCCCTTTGCCCCCAGAAAAGTCTTTGGCCTGTAATGTTTTCCTTAGAACATGGTTGATGGTGATAGATTACATGATTGTAGAAGAAAAATAAATAAAAATTAAAAATCTTAAGCCCAACATCAAACTAAAAGACTAAAAAAGTTAGGAAAACATAAACATTATCAAATGTTCCACATAAATCACTTTCAAACATCTCACTGCTTAAACAAAAGTTCAGACCACACCAAAAATCCTGACTTAACTAAAAACCACTGCATATAATAGTTGAAACCGCGTAAGCCAACTACATTAAACTAATCGAAACAATACAGGATCTGTAGACCTGGGGGAGCCAAGTACCACAAGATGGCAGCATTGCCCCATCTACGCTTTATCAGGCTGCGTGCTCCTCCTTTAAGCAGGCTCTAGAAGTACCGTACTCTTCCTTGAAGTCCCCATATTTTTAAGAGGCCTGGACAGCCCCTGATTGACAGAGGTGTAAATCTAAACAATAAATGTGACATCCATTTTTCTGCCATCCAGAATGATCATTACCTCTGAGTCCATTTGATTCCCAAGATCTTGGGACTGGCTACCATTTTTCTAGTCTAACTGAATATGTAATTAGGCACAGAAGCCATGACTTGGACTATCCACAAACCATGTTTGTATTGCAGGAATTTAATCTTTTTATGGTGATATTCCTTATTTAGCATTTATGTAATCTAGTTATAACTATTTTTAATATCTATCTCCTAGATTCAATGTGATCTCAAATGCTACGGTTAATTTTGTGTAGCAACTTGGCTGTACCACGGCACCTACATATTTGGTCAAATGCCACTCTGTACATCTTTTAGATGAGACGTTTAAATTAGTAGACTTTAGTGGGTCTCAATCAGTTGAAAGCCTTAACAGAAAAAGACAGAGATCCCCTGAGGGAGAGGGAATTCTGCCACCAGACTGCCTTTGAACTCAAGCCAGAACATCAACTCCTTCCTGGGTCTCCAGCTGCCAGCCGGTCCTGATCACTCTGGAACTGTCGGCCCCCACACTCATGTCAGAGACTGCTCAGTCTCTCTCCCCCCAGATCTCTCTCTCTCACTCACATACACACATATCCCACTGGCTCTGTTTCTCTGCAGAGCCCCAGTTAATGCACCAACAATAGGCCAGGCCCTACTGCATTACAGAATAATGAGATGATCAAGAAATATCCTTAATCTTGAAAGATATGGGAATACATAACTAATACTGCAAGTGCTAAGGCAAATGTATTAAGAACTATGAGAACACAAGAAAAAAGAACTTTGGGAGGTGCTTTGGAAAAATTATGAAACAGTGACAGCTGACAGTTACAAGGTGACAATTACAAAGAATGAACAGGTGTCCAACAGGCAGACATCACAGGAGGAAGGACCCTAAGCAGTAGAAACCCTGTGAGCAAAAAGACACATATTGCACGAAGGAGCAAAATATGTACCACCCCCATGTGGATGTGACGTCAAGATACTATGACACAGCATCTGACATTTAAGCTTTACGATTTTGTTAAGGGCTTTAATATAGATATCACAACACCTTAAAACCTTATGAAGCCAGAAACACTTACCCCAACTTTACCGTTTAGGAAACTTAAGTACACAGGGTTCAAGCAAGTCCATGGCCCCACATCAAACAGGAATATAAACTACAGCAGCCTGACTTCAAAGTACGCAATCTTAACCACAATATAACTAAGGCCGTACATACTATAAAAATTTTAAATTTTATGATCAAAGCAGAAGCCAAGAAACTTCAAGTGTATGTACAGGTTTCTGTTGCTTAATATTCCCCGCACAAAGTGTTCACTACACTTTGTCTTTTCCAAAGTTCGAATAACAGTCAAGCCTAGTACACAGGTGAGCAGCACCCACACGTTCTGAGTGATTTTCAGCCCCATTCTTACCCAGATTTGAATGCTGCGGGCCTCCGGAAGCACATTAGGAATTATTTATGATCCAAACCAAAATGAAGTGACAGTAGGGGGCGACCTTATCCTAAAAACAGGTGAATTTCACTAATTTATTATTCTTTGCACTCCTATAAATGTACCTTATTCAGGGCACACAAAAGATACATTACCCTTCCCTTCTACTTCATTCTTTGCTTTTCCTTTTCTCTTTCTCGGATACCACCCCCGTTCCACTCCAACCTTTCCCTATCTTCTCCCTGACTGCCCTGCCTTCACACTGTATTTCTTGGGAATTTTTGCTTTCAGTATTTTTTAAACTAGTCATAACTGTCTCCCTTGACTGTCTCCTTCACTCTCTTAATGGCTGCAAAAATAAACCTAAGTCTCACCCAAATGGCCTCATACGTGCTGAAGAGCTAAGACAAATGAGTAAGCTAACAACACAACAAATCTTAAATATCTGTCAAATTGGTACAAAAATAATGTCTGAACCAATACACAATACAGAACTATCTTCATCCAAGTGGAAAACCTAGAAACTAAATAAGTGGTGTTACTACGTACATAGTTAGGTTTGGAGGTTTAATAATTATCAGGCCAATGCTTTGGAGGAAATGATGTGTGTGTGCGTGTACACACACACACACACACACACACAAACCCAACCACAGGAACACATTCATACGAAATCCTATGAGAAACTTATGAGAGTTCATGTTTCCTCCAAAGGTCATCAACAGAGGTCCCTCTTCCAGGGGTCCAAGGGCTCCCAAATTAAAGAAATAATAATGACAAACATGATCTAAAATATTCTGTTAGTTGGGATTTTCCATTATTTATAGGCCACAGATGCAGGGATCCTTATGAAGCACTTTCTATCTACCAAACCACTAATAGTAGCTATTATTTTTGTTCTGAAATAAAAACTTTATGAAGTTATTTCAACTAGAATCTTTTCCCAACACTTCCTATCACTTTCTGAAAAACATTTTGGGAGTGAACGAGCATTAGGTGACCCACCATACGGAGAGCACTAAGAGGAAGGCGAATGGAAAGGAACGCAAAGGAGTGGCGTGGCTGAAATGACGTCCGTGATGCCCCCGGCGCTGCGGACACCACAGAGATCGATCTTGACTTTGGGTAACTCAGAGGCCTTTTTAAAACAAATGTGTAAAAAGTAGTCCTTATTTTTATAACCTCAAAAACCAGACAAGTACATGAGGGTTTATAACTGTCGTATTTATAAACTATCCACACAAAAACTCAGACGACACAATCCATGTTACATTCCACATCTATATATCTACATAACATCCTACAAAATCAACTTCCATCATTTTAGTTCAGTTCATGTGATACAGTTTCCAAACAAAGGCAGTATTTTTCAACCCAAAAATCAAAGGCAATTTTTTTCAACCCAAGTACCAATTCATTATTTTGTGTAAAAATACAGTAAGACTAATTGCAAGGGTTCTATCCAGGTTTAGTAAGATATGTTTCTAAGTTACTGAAATATAGCTAAAGTCAGATTTTAATTACCATGGTAACAGTACTTTGATTTACAACTGACCTAAAAATAGTGGATGCTAATATAGTCAACATTTAAAAAACCTTCCAAAGTAAAATAATATAACTCCATAAGTATATGTGTATTGCCATTTACTCAGTAAACATGATTTATTTTAATACAGGTCACAAAAAGTTCAATTAATTAACCAGATTTCTCTATTTCCTGTCTGCTATATATTTTACTCTTAAACCTGACTTTATATCAAAAGCAGCAATTCAGAATTTATTTCATAAGTTTAATCCCAAAATTACTAGATGGCTTTTTAAATGATTTCACTCTTTATAAATATAAATCACTAAGTAGGCTAAACCAGTGTGGGGAGCTCTTTAAAATCTGCATGGAGTCCTGCCTCAGGACTGAGGAGTAAGAATCCTCCTGAATGTCTGGGGTTTTTTTAAGTGCCCAGGTGATAATGACAGGCAGTCTAATGGGGGGACTTCTGACTGAGACCACTAGACCAGTGGTTCTCAACTTTTAAAGTACATGTATTCACTTGAGGAAACTTTTTTACAAAGCAAACCAGATTTGCTTCAGCAGATTTAGAGTGGTGTCTGGGAACCAGCATTCAAGTAACCACTGTGGGTGGTCCACAGACCACTCTGAGAAATAGTGCCCAGCCTTCTTCAGATTGTAAATGAGTACATTCAGCAATTCAGGCAGCAGGCAGCCTTTTAAAATAAAACATATTTATATTCTTAACATGAGGTCAAATTCGAGTGCATTGTGAGATCATAATTCATTCATTAAAGAAGGAAGAGCTGTCAAACAAACTAAAGGTTTAAACAGACCAGCTCTTAGCACTCAACTTAGATCTAATGCCTGCTTCATCATTAATTATCCTGATATGTGACCAGAGGTACTGATTCCAGCTCATCGAAAATGTAATGTGGATTACAAAAGATACACATTCTAATCACACACCTTTACAGATTCTGTTTCTGTGTAACAGACTGGAGACCAGCTGGATGTTAAAGAATACTAAAACAGTAAATAATATATTCTCAGTCTTAAACATGAAACTTCATATTTCCCTAACGTAAGTTTCTACTTATAATATTGGGGGGTGGACATCTAGAAAACACAGCATCATGCTATCTCTTCTGTGAAGAAGCCATTTACCAATTTTCCACATTTCTTGTCATTATCTATAAAAGTGGTAGTTGGTATCTACCATTCTACTTTAAAAATTTGTTACAAGCACAAAAAAAGTAACCACATGAAAGTAACCACATGTAAGGCCACACAGCAAATCAAAGGGCAGAACTACCGATTAGATTTTGCACTTGGAAAGTTGAGCTCACTATCTTATCAGCTTGACAACTGTATCTCTATGTGTGATGACTCTTACTAAGTATTATAAATATTTAGACATATTTGAGTGTGTGACAGCTTTACCAACACCCCTGCCAAACTTTAGGAAGAACAATCTACTGTGAACCTAGAAGCTACATAAGAACTAAATGGCAAACAATGCTAGGAAGCAAAGTGTATGGTAAGTGGACTCTGTCTGGCATCTTGTTCACCTATCCTATGTCTAAGATGCTGTTATTTATTGTGTACACACCGTTCTATCATGTCCTTCACAAAGCTTATACCACCTCTTTTCCAGTAACATGTGATTGAATGTTGGCATTTTTTCTTACCTAAGCAATGAAAAGGCAGTTGCCAAAACCCAGAATTGTATTGCCAAATAATAACTTTTAGCCATTTAAAGTCTAGACCATTAAAAAACAATCAAACCATTTTCCAGTTTATAAAAGATTCAAGGCCAAATGAATTTATAATGAATTTTAAAATTAAGCAAAATGAAAGTGGAAAATTACCCATAAATATCCAAACCAAGTGACACTGTCTTCTACTTAGGGGGAAAAAAAGTAGCTTCTTAAATGGCTAAAATGAACACACAGAGACGGCATTCCTGGGGAAAGGGTTTCAACACCGGACACAATAGTAAAAGGCACCACCCTGACTTCAGTCTACAGTTAAGTCACCTTAACTCCAAAGACTATGGGACAGGTGAAGGAAGAATAAACCCATTCGACTTTTCATGTCCTTTTTGCCGGTTTGGCAGTTAGCTGCTTTTCTCTTTCAAATTCCTTCTCTCGTTGCTGCTCCCTTTCCAACTCTTCTTTCTGCCTCTTCTGCTGCAGTTTAAGTGCTCTTTTCTATGTCAAAAAATTCAAAAACCAAGAGAACAATCAAGGCTTAGAGATTAGGGCCCAATTTAAAAGTAACAGTGCTTTGATCTGAGGTGATCAATACACATTTATAAATTTCATATTCAACTTTTAAATTCACTCTGGGTAATTTAAAGTCTCCTTAGAACAAAAAACAATGTGTTACTCCATTAAATGAGAATTGCAGTGACATAGTCAGAGAACATGAGCCTACCAGCCCGGCTATTAGGAAAAAGACCCAAAGTGGAGTTCCAAAGAATGTCTTAAAAGAAAACAATAAAAAATAAAATTTTAAAAAATGTACCATGAATTAAGTATGTTATTGCATATGGATATATAAGAAGTCAGAAAATGAGTACTGAAGAAAAATAGACAATTAACCTCTACTTTTATAAAAAATGTAAAAACTTTCCAACTCACTTTTAACTTCGAAGTCTTTTCATGAAGCATCAGCATTTCTTTTCTTATATTCACCAGCTTGGCATGATAGTGTTTTGCTTCAGTGAACTTACCATGGAAAAATAAACAAAAAGCCAAGTTAAAATAGACTGAAACAGCAAAATGGATAAATAAATCAATGCCTATGTTACAGTTCATCCTTCCTCAATTGGTCAAATTTTTAACACCTTATTCATCTCCACAATTTAATTCCAATATTTACATTTTATTTAAACCATTAGTAGAATTTTGAAAACACTTGATTCAGTTCAGATTGATAAAAAGTTACTAAACACAAAGTAGATATTTATATTGTACACAGATATCATTTTGCTTTAAAAACATGCAGTATTACCCTAAAATTTCAGTAAGGCTACCAAATAATGCCCTCAGTTTCATGTGAGAAAAGTAAAACACTCCCTACTGCCTGTATGAGGGAAAGACCAAGCCAGGACACAAAGGACAGTTTAAGTGACTACCCATCAGGAAAAGCCAAGCTGTGTCTAGAGGGCCCTGAGAGGGACGTGGGCTTCTGAAGTCAGAACAAGCAGAAGAACCTCTGGAAGGACACTTTTCTTCCCAAGGAGTTACAGGTGTGAACATTTCATCTCAGCCAGAAATGGCAGAAAAGGGAAAAAATCACCACATTCTCAGTCAAGGTAACAGAAAAGACCAGGTGACAAAAAAAAAAAAGAGAAGAGTCGATGGATTAGCAACCCTCGTGCAACTATACATCAAGCAACAGCTGGTGAGCCCCATGGCTCACACACCCTCTCTCTCTCTCTCTCTCTCAACCTTCCAGTTTTCGCTTCCTAGATGACAATCAGAATGATCTGGGGCCGAAAGAAGACGAAAGAGGAAGATCTAGTTTCTGCCCCTGAGACAGAAACAACAGTTTTATATCTGCTTGGTTCATTTATCACTAATTCACTCAACAAATATCCGTAAGTCAGCGGAAACTGGCCCGCCTCCTTCACAGGAAGTAAGGAACTACAGGGCCGAAGACACAGTATTTACTACCACAGGCCTCTGCCTGATGCTACAGAAGATGAACTTTCTTTCTGATTGTTATAAAAAAATATTAATAAGCCACCATTTGTCCAATGCATAAAAATCCATAAAATCATGTAAACCAAGCTATTTGTAATGTTCATGGTAAAGAAAAAGGCAGTCCTGAATTCTAATTTTTGCTAATCCTTGTTTCTTAAAAAAGAGGATCAGTTCCTCTCATCAAAAAGCTATAAAGCTTCTGATGAATTCCAACTATTGTTGTTTATATTGAAAGATATAAAGTGTCCGTAAATGACTTTCAAAGGATCTGTTTCTGCATTAATTTGCTACAAAATTATTAAAGTACCATACAATTAAATAAAATATGAATTTAAAAAAACATGTCATTGATAAAAATAGATGCACTTTCCTTAAGGGGAAAAATAGTATCCCCAAAGTTTCTTATTTTAGTCTCATTTATAAAAATAAAGATCTATTCCAGACTTTCATAAATAAGTTCTATTTCCTATCACAAATTCAACATTTCAAAGATAACAATTCAAAATAATAGACATTCCAGTAAAGTAAATCAAAGTTTCCTATTAAAAGACAAATTCGAACCTTTAAAAATTAGAGGACAAGACCCCAAACATACACATGTACAAAGCTGGGAGGATAAACCGACCTACTTCTAAAGCCAGATGTCTCTAAGTTATGTCAGCTAACTCACACTCACCAAAGCATTAATATCCAACACAGAATGACATTCTTTAAATTTTGAAATCTCTTGTTCCAGTGTGTCTAACAATACAACTTGGTTCTGTCTGAAAAAAAAAAAAAAGCACACAGCCAAAGTAAACATTACATATTGTAAGTTAATGTTAAAGGTAGAAATTAAGTATGAAATGTATTGGTTCTTCATGGCTTATTTGGATTAGTATAATCTTTTTCAAAATAGTACTTCAAATCCACATTCTAAAAACTAAATGTGTCTTTTAGTCTTGCTTCAGATTCTAGTAACCAAAATCACCAAATCATTTAAAATTCATTTTATTTCTTACTACTTTTAACAACTTCCTGCATTACTCCCCAAAAGTTTTTTATACTATCTTGCCCAAGAAACTTGATGTTTTATACGTATACCAAAATTGGAAGAATACCACAAAGTCAATGAGCAGCAGTGACTTTTTAGGTTACAGTTGGGAAAAACGTCAAATCAAGTCTAAAGGAATAAATAGGAAGATGAAAAAAAAAACCCTAGGAATTACAAGATTCCCCTACCAATAACCAATTGTGTGATCTTAGAAATTTTAGTTTATTTCTTTGGGCCTAAATTTCCTCATTCATAAAGTGAGAAGGTCAAACAATGTAATTTCAAAGGTTCCTCATAAAAATTCTGATTCAAAACCTTTTATTGAGAAAGAGGAGCCAACTTTCCTAATAATACTTCTCTAGGTCCATCAATGCTGGGATCACAGAAATAAGTGACACAGAGGGGTCACCTAATTAAATATCTTAAAGAATACCATAGACAAAAAATATGTCATATTTGCTAGCGAAACTCTGCTAAAAAGAAACAATGCTGAGAAAAAGAAATAACAAGGAGGAGACTGAAGGGCAGCCAGAGCATCTCCACCAGCCAGCACTGAGTCTGGCAGACCCCAGAGGTTACAGGTTTGTCCCTTCAGCTCCAACTAGAGAACACAGGAGGTGAAATAGCGAACAGATGAGAGGAAAACCCAGCAAGTCGATGACCTGAGATAAGCAGGAAAGCAAACAGAGGCTATTACTATGAGAAAGTATTATAGAAAAATCAACAAAACCAAAAGTTGTTTCTTCAAAAGATCAATAAAATTAACAAACCTCTAGCCGAACTAATAAAGAATACAAATTACTAACATAACTTATGGAAGAGGAGTCATAACTAACGATCCCATGGGCATTAAAAGGATAATAAAGGAACACTTTCAACAGTTCTATATCCATAACTTTAATAACTTAGATAAAAATGGCTACTTCCTTGAAAGACGCAAACTACCAAACCTCACACAAGGAGAAATATAATCTAAGTAAGCCCTATATCTAACAGCACATGGCACCAGATGTTAGATGTCGGTCCCTGAACTTGCATAACAATTCAGAGCCGAGAACTCAAGTACAAGTGAAACTTATTTAGAAAGTCACAGAGGTAGAAGACCAGAGCCACAGAAGAAGGAAGCCAGCTGGGCTGCATATACTCAGGAAACTTAGAAAAAGAAAGCAAAGGTAATGAGCCTGGGGCAAGAAAGGGAGAAGAAAAGATGTAGGTGTGTGTAAGGGAGAGAGGGGAATGGGGGGCTGCGGGGAGACACACGAGGCAGAGGGTGGGAGGGCACCTGAGGGAAGAAGGGGATGAAGAAAGGCATGGGCACACTAGAGAAAGAAGGACAGACAGACAGACAGAAAAAGAGAGAAAGAATGCAAGTGAGCAAACTGGGACCTTCTTCTTATGTAGTTTTATCTGTTTCCTAAAGGTGGGAATTTTAGGGCAGAATCTCAATAGAATATTCATCAGCTTTCCAGGTGTGTCCTTCAGGGTCATGGTGTCTACTGACTGGTCGGTGCTAGGGTAGGGAGTCATTTAGTCAATGCATCCGGTCCTCATGTCAGCCATGGTGTAGCTTCATCTGGTTTTACTGCTTTTCTGGGCCTGGAACACAACAGTGGCCTAGATGTTATCTCTAGTTTGACCAAAACTGCCTTGTGGTCAACAGACCCAAGGCTTTCTTCCTGATGTGGGTTAGAGCCTCACTGTCCTGAGGGCTTCATGTTCGAAGAGGTGGTCTTGTAAGGGCTTGTGTAGGAATCACATGAGGCTCTTCTCCAGCCCCTTTGTTCCTCCTCTAAGAGAGGACATGCCAGGTCGAGAAAAGGTCAGGGGAGGGTCCACCCGAATAACTAGCAATATGCTAAGGGAAGAAAGGTCACCCTGGGAGCAAGGTCCCACCCTACAATGCTCATTTTCTCAGCTTTGTTAGACACTCGGGCTTGCTGTGTCACATTTATTAAAGAAACTGAATTAATCCCAGAAATGAAAACACAAGGACCAAACATAAGTAGTGGGCACATTTCCTATGGGGCCACCATTGCCCTAAAACCAAAACCAGACAAAGATATCACAAGAAAGGAAAATCTATAGACCAACATATTTCATGAACACGATGCAGAAATCCTCAGTAAGATACTGGCAATCAAATCCAACAATGTATAAAAAAATTATACACCAAAACCAAGTGGGATTTATTCCATGTACACAAAGCTGGTTCAATATTTGAAAAGAAGAAAGCTAAAGAAGAAAAATCTCACAGTCCTGTCAGTTGATGCAGAAGAAGTATTTGACCAAGTCCAACACCATTCATGACTAAATTAAAAAACTCTCATGAGGAAGAGAAAGGAACTTCCTCAACTTGTTAAAGAACATTTTAAAAAAAAACTATACCTAACATCACACTTGTGGTGAGAATTCAGATGTTTTCCCCCTAACATTGGGAGCAAGGAAAAAATGTTCATTTTCGCTACTCCTATTCAATACCACACTGGAAGTCCTAGCTAATGCAACAAGAAAAGGAAAGGAAATAAAAGGTATACAGATTAAAAAGAAAAGAATAAAACTATTTTTGCTCACAGACGACACGAATGCCTATGTGGCAAACCCCAAAGAATCAACAGAAAACCTCCTGGAACTAGTATGTCAGTATAGCAAGGTTTCAGGATACAAGATTAATATACAAAAGATTAATATGCTTTCCTATGCACCCGCAGTAAACAATAACCCACTCAGATGAAATACTTGGGTATAAATCTAACAAAATTTGTATAGGCTCTACATGTAAAACTCTCAAGAAATTTTAAAAAGATGTAGATAATGGAGAGCTACTCCAAGTACATGTAATAAAAGTCTTAACATTATGGTATCGATTCCTCCCAACTTGATCTATAAGATTCAATGCAATCACAATTTAAATCCAAGCAAATTACTTTGTAGATACAATAAACTGGTTCTAAAATTAACATGGAAAGGCAAAGACCTAGAATAATCGATGCATACTGAAGAACACAGTGGGAAGACATACACCACGCAGCTTCAAGACTTATGAAACTACAGAAATCACGACAGCGTGGCATTAGAGAAAGAACACACTGATCAACGGAACAATGTGCAAAACTCTTAAAACCTCACAAATACAAACAGCTGCTCTTTTGCAAAAGAGCTAAGATAGTGCAGTGGAGGAAGAAGAGTTGCTTCAAAAAATGGACGTGTGTGTGCAAAGACGTTAACCTAGGCACAGACCTCCCACCTTTTGTAAGAACTAACTGAAAATGAGTGACAAATCTAAATGTAAGATGTAAAATTCTAAAACTTACAGAGGAAAAAACAGGAGAAAATCTAGGTGACCTCGATATGGTGATTAATTTTTACATTCAATACTGACAGCATAATCCATTAAGGACTTTTACAATTATAGACTTCTGCTCTGTAAAAGTCACTGTTAAGAAAATGAAAAGATAAGCCACACACCTGGATAAAATATTCATTAAACACAGAAAGACTTGTATCAAAAATATACAAAGTAGTCTTAAAACACAACAATAAGAAAACAGTCAAATTTAAAAATGGGCAAAATACATCAAAAAACAATGAAATCTTAATCATTTATGACAATGGATGGACCTAGAGGGTATTACGCTACGTGAAATAAGTCAGAGAAAGGCAAATACCATATGATTTAACTTACATATGGAATCTAGGGAACAAATAAACAAACAGAAACAGACTCACAGATACAGAGAACAAACTGATGGTGGCCGGGTGGGAGGGGGACTGAGGAGCTGGGTGAAACAGGTGAAGGGATTAAGAAGTACAAATTGGTGGTTACAAAGCAGTCACAGAGACGTAAAGTGCAGCATAGGGAACACAGTCAATAACAGTGCAATTACTACGTATGGTGCCAGGGGGGCACTAGACTTATCGCAGGAATCACTTCATAAATTATATAGATGTCTAACCACTATGCTGTATGCCTGAAACTAATATAAAATAATATTTAATGTCAAGTGTAATTGAAAAATAAAAAAAGAGAAAACAGGCATGGAAATATAAAGTACAGCATAGGGATTATAGTCAATAATACTGTAATAACTATGTATGGTGTCAGGTGGGTACTAGACTTACCAGGGGATCACTGTGTAAGTTAAATATGTCTAATCACTGTGTTGTACACCTAAAGTTAATATAATATTGTACCTACTGCGATTTACGAATAAATTTGAAAAACAGAAAAATAAACACATATGCCCTATAAACAAAAATATAATAAAAATATAAAAAATTTTTAAACGAGCTAAATGAACATCTGTTGTATAATCATAAATTTGTCTGATCTTTGTCCCAGGTTCCTGGCATATCTATTCTAAAACTTGGAATTCCCAAAAAACAGGAGTGTCTTTGTTATTCATGAGCCCCTTGGATCACACCTGATTATGCTGATGAGATGACCCACAGTGGGCCCCTGGAGCTTCAAGACTGGGGCTGGTCATGCCAAAAACATCGATCACGTGGTCAGAGGGTCAGGGTTTTGAGCCATGTAATATCGGCCCATTCTCCAAAGAAGGGAGGGGGTCTGGAGAATGAGTTCGGTTACGAGGCCAACGATTCAATCAATTATTCCTACTTAATGAAACCCCATTTAAAACTCTGGACACCAGAGCTCAGCAGAGCTTCCTGGTTGGTAAACACATCCATCTGGGAGGGCGACATACCCCAATTTCATTAGGAGAGGGCACAGACACTCTGTGTTTGGGATGCCCCAGAGTCTGCCCTCTGTGTCTATTCATTAGGCTGGTCCTGACTGTGTCCTTCATAACAAAACTGTAATTGTACCTTTCATGATCCATTAAGTCTAGAAAGTCTGGAAGAAAGTTCCAGAAAATATTTAGCTCCACTACAATTTAGTGGGGGAAAATGACTTAATTTCCCTTCCTTTGAAGTTTTGTATAATCTGTGGCAAATATGCTGGGCGTGACTGTGAAGCCCTGACGCAGTATCTAAAGCAGGGGTGCCCGACCTGCCGGCCACCAGCCACATGTAGCCCAGGATGGCTGTGAATGCGGCCCAACACACGATCGTCAATTTACTTAAAATACTGTGAGACTGTTTTGTGATTACATGTTGCAATGTATTTAATGTGTGGCCAGGACAACTCCTCTTCTTCCTGACAAAAAATGCTCTCTGAGTAAAAAAAGTATTGCACTAAAAGGTTAAGCCTGTTTTATCTCAAAGGGAGCTCCACTGGGACTATTCACAACTGCACCTCTTCCAACTACTTAAAGGACCGAGATCCCAGAACCTCTTTGTCCTTTCTTTCCAACATTCTTAAAATGACATATATAAAAGACTATTTGTAACCTTTCTCATATACAAAGATAAGTTTTGTTCTCGGTCTTCCTTAGCCATTATTAGCTATGAAGAAAACTTAATTTCTGTCTACCGCTGCCTTCTCCGTCTTATCTGTAGGCCTGTTTCTATGATGGTAAACTGGCTTCACGAATATTAAAAAGTTTAATGACAGAGCCAACACAACGACTCAGGAACCTCTTAGTCTACTACTGTTTCCCCTGCATCTTTATTATTTGTGAAATTCTAAAGAGATGGCTACTAGAAAACATTTCTTTTTCTCTTCTTTGAAATTTGCTAATCTTGCTTTGATGCTAGATATATAACTGCTTATTCATCATATTCAACTGTTAATTCCAACATTACCTGTGTAATCTTTTTCAAGTTACTTAACCTCTCTGAACCTCAGTTTCTTCAACTGAAAACCTCAGTTTCTTTTAACTGTATAATATTATATACTATAAGCAGTATATAATATTAGATACTTCATAAAGTATCAGGAGTAATTACAATATGGTATATAAAGTGGCAAGCATGTAGTAAATACAGTAATAAATAGTAACTGATTTTACCATCATCATCGGATGGATGCCTGGGAAGTGGAGATACTCAAAACACTAAGTTTTAGCCAATGTCCTCATCAGTTAAAATCTGCAGTAAAACCATGACTCCCGGCTTCCCATTTAGGAAGGTGTTAGCCAAATGTTTGGCTTGCAGAGTTTCTTACCTTCTGCCATTCTATCATACTTCATCCAAACTCCACAACAAATTCTTTATTACCTTTTTGCCGCAAGGATTGACTGGTGTTAAAAAAACAAGTTATCACACATACTAGGGATAAAAATGTCACTTGGAGCTAGTAGAAAACCAGAATGTTGCCAAATCCCTAACTACAGTAGTGTACCACAGGTCCTAGAATATAGTTATCCTCATTATCCCCTTCAAATTCAAGGATTACAACACTATTTACTAATCCAAAATGACCATAGTTGATTATTTCTCCCCCTTTGCCCTAATAAAGTCTTTTGAGATAAGTTTTCAGAGGGTAGGTCTTAGAGGAGCACCAGCTCAGAGCCAGTTGAAAGATGACCATCACAGAAGGAAACAACAGGCCAGCCTGGGCAATCCAGACAGGTCCTTACTCTGGAGGAAGTAGAAACTCAGCCTGTGGTGTCCAGGTGGGAGACAATAGAGTATAGTGTATATCTTTGCATACCAACACCACTCCATGGGTTCCATTCTTCCTTATCCTGTTCCTCTCTTAATGTTTCCTCTAATCCTTTATTTAGCTAGTAGAGGATGAAATGGGCCACTTCAATAAATGGTACTTAAGGATTTCTGGCAACTTGTGAACCAGTGACTAAATACAAATGTGACTCATGGAAGCAATTCTGCAACTCGACTCAGAAATAGGTGTATACCCATCATGCAACATTCCCAATAGACAAGACTTATAAAATAATGGTAAAACACCAAAATTAATGAAAGAGTCTAAAACAGATTTAGGGGTACTTCTGAGACCCCAAACACTGTGCAAGCATTCATTTCACTTTTTATATTTAGATTGCTATGAATTCCTCCACTCCCATTTGCTATCACTAATGATAAATACTCAACTGCATGAAATGTTACAAAATAATGACTTAATACAGTATATACTGTATATACTTATATAGTAAATGCTGACTCTGCCAGAGGGGAATGAGTGCATCTCTGCTTTTTGTTAGCTCACGTGAGTTCCTGGAGGGCCTGTTTGGATCTCTGCAGATCAGGCAGGTAGTGAGAAAGCAATCCCTCCGCCAGCTGCTCCACAGCTTTGTCTTCTGCGGTCAGGTCCTCTATTAACCCTTCATCTGGAGAAGTGTCACTTAAACCTGTCCCCAAGCAAAAATCAAATTTAGGAAGCTTTTAAATTGACACAGGGATCAGAGAGCAGTGGGGAGGCAGGGAAGAAGGTTGGCAACGAGGCTCAGTGCATACGCACAAGGTGGTACCAGAACCTTTTCTCCACTTTTTTTAACTTTCACTTTTTGAGTGTCCTCTAAAAAATGGATTATGAACACTCAAAATGTTTTAAAGCTATTACTATAACATAAAGTCTAGATTAAAAGAACATTAACATGCAAAATTCTGTATGTTTATGTACATTTCATGACAGGATTTCATGTACAGCATTTATAGTTTTCAATGGATTGTTAAGGAAACCTGAGGTCTAAAAGTGGGAAACAATCACTGAATGAAAACACAAAATTCTTCTATTCAAAAACACAATACCTAAAAATATTTTTTCATTTCTATGGAAGTAAAAATATGGGTCAACATCTATTTTGAATATAACTTAGTATGTTACTTACATGTAAAAGGAGGGATGTTTTGTCATTTGTTAGGAGAGAAATTTTCTAAGAATTTCTCCTTTGTTGAGATCAGTATCTTAATTTACTATATAAAATAATGTATTATGTCTTTGTGTGTAAATCTAAATGTGACGGGAGGAACTATGCTTCATACTTTTCCTTTGAATAAGGGAACTGTAACCACTGTGCCAAGCATTCCAAAGTGTTCAAAATGAATACCCATCAATCACTACTACCGAGAAAAGTATAAAACAGTTTCTAAACAGGATTCAATGATTGGTTTGTAAGAACTTAGAATCATTAATTTAGAATGAGAAAAAAATGAAATGGTCCCATTATTAAAGTTGTACTCCAAAAACTTTCAAACTAATATTAAACTCTGAAATATCTTTCTTTAATCATAATCTTGTCATATTCAGTAACATCAAAATAGAACATTACATGGAATACATCTATCATAATGCATTGCTTATAGCCCATTTCCATGTATAGGTTTTACCATATATTTAAATTTTGGCAAGATTAAGGAAAACAACATGCTGTCACATTCAAAATAAGTTTTCAGAAATCAAAATAAAACAGTATGCTTTTTATTCTGATCCTGAAAAACATGAGCAAACTATAGAATTCTTATAGTTGCAAGGCAACATTCAAACAGGTAAGAACTAACTTAAAAAACTGAGCACTCCACAAATGAAACAAAAATATAATAGGAAACATGGAGTATTTATGAATATTGCCACTGATGTACCGTCAGGTGGGAAGGGAACAAGTATAGCTGAGAATTTATGCCATTGCGTAAGGGTTGATTATAATTATACTGCAAACAACAGCAACTCTCTTAAGAAAATATGGAAAACATAAGTATTATACAGAAATGCCCAATAAGGACATTTCAACTTTAAGGAATAATAACTAATACACCTCCCTTACAATATACAGGGTGGGGGCAAAAGTAAGTTTACAGATGTCAGTACACAAAACAGTCTATTCTTGTGTTATTCATTATTATATTATTTTCCATACAACAACTGTACACCTACTTTTGTCCCACGCATATAGACATTACAACTAGTAGATCCCCTCCCTACCCTACCTCAATCTTCTAGTTAGTGGAAGTGTCTAAGTTTTCATGTTTTTACATACCTACTAAATGTTACTAAGTACAAGGTATTTTATGTGGGAGATTAAACAAAAAGAAAGGGTCCTTAACCTATTCATGCAAAAACATTTGCTGCATATCTATATATATTAGGTACTAGTTTCTGAATACAACAATATATTAGGAAAGCCTCCCTCCCTGAAAGGGTTCAATACAGAAGAATCACAGCATGTGAGAAGTGCCCCTAGAGAAACAGACACTTAGT
Source organism: Artibeus jamaicensis (assembly GCF_021234435.1). Lineage (NCBI taxonomy): Eukaryota > Metazoa > Chordata > Mammalia > Chiroptera > Phyllostomidae > Artibeus > Artibeus jamaicensis. The sequence goes on from NW_026521883.1 coordinate 24,945,527, forward strand.
GGGGAATTCAGAGGAGAGCAAGATCTTCCAAGCAAGAAATGTCACAAGTGGAGCTTCACCTCGGAGCAGTGATGTGACAGTAGGGGGCGAGATGGGAAGTAAGAGTAAGAGACTGAAGGCAGGCTAGCACTAGAACTACTGTTTTAAGGGTGAAAATACAAAAAGGAGTTGGAACTTGTATAGTAGAATCCCCTAAATTAAAGAGGTAGAAGGCAAGTGAGAGGAAAGAATCCAGAGTAATATCAAAGTTTCAAGTGAGAGTGGCTTGGTACCATTAATAGGATCAGACATCTACTTTTATTTGTGTACATGCTGTGAGGTTAGTGCTAAAGAGCCATATCAAAACATCCAGCGAACAGACAGAGGAGCAAGCTGAGAGGTACCCAACTGCATATACATACAAGGAAGTCTTATTTATAGAAGCAACTTAGGAAGGTGGGAAAAGAGGGAGACCGTGGAGGAAAAGCATGGCCAAAAAAAGACTGAGCACTATTTGGGGGTAACACCTGTGTTTCTAGAAACGGAGGTAAAAGAAAAGGCACATCCAAAGCACTACAGCCTTTCTCATCTAGGGTTTCTCATCTGAATCACAGAACACAAATGGTACAAATGGCAGAGCAATTGTACCATTCTGGATGCAGAGCAAGTCAACCCATTACATTCAATGGAAGCCTTCGGGCATTGGGGCTTCACTACCTCTGAACTGGAGTAAAGAAAGACTGCTGACGGAATACTGATGCAGTAATGTATACGTCAAATATCTAAATTAAAAGCCATCATCCTCCTGACAAATTCACCCTCAACCACCAACGTGTAACAAATAGCCAATAAGAGCCGGAGTCACATAAACGCAGAATGACTTCACCATCAATTGCCTCCAACCGCACCCAAAAAACACCACTTGCTCTGCAAACTTCGTTCCCCACCCATTCCGCAGAACAAGAGGGCCGGCACAGTCCCCCACTTCTGCGCAGGGGCCACAGGCGCAGGTCCGCAGCTGCCCACTGCAGCTTACTCCGGCGGGGCGGCCAGGAAGACCCACCCACTCCGTTCCGGCTGCCCGCCCCCCGGATAGCACGTACCCGGCATCTGCTCCCCAGCCCCCAGACCGTCGGGTGGCGGTGCCAAGACCCCGTCCGAAGTTGGAGGCCCGGGGACACTCATGTCCCTCCGGCTGGGACCAGGGAAGGGGCAGTTATGTAGATGATCAGATACAGTACGGAAGAATCAAACAAATCCAGGACCCAGTCGGACAGAAGCGGCAACCGCACCGGGAAGAAACGGAAGCGGAAGGTGGCGGGCGCCAGGCACGTGACCGCGCGTCCGAGACTGCCCCCAACCCTTTCGGCTTCCAAGGTCTTCCTTCCCGTAGCTCCGGGCACTCCACGCTGACGTCGCCGTTTGTGAAGGACGCGGTGTCATTTGAGTCCGGGGCTCGCCTCCCTGCGGACCAAGGAGTGGACAGGGGACGGTGGGAGGGAGAAAGTGGGCGGTGACGGGAAGGGGCTGCTCCGGTGGACTCTCGAAGACCGGAAGAGCTTTGTTGAACTGGGCGAGCTGTTAGCTTGGTTAGCTGAGACTACACAGCTTTTCAATTTTGTATCCGTGTTAAGGCAACACCTTAAGAACAAGGATTGCGTGCCTTCTCAGCGATTTGGACCATTAAAAAGCTCTGTGAGCTTCAGCCTTGCTAATTGGGGTATTGGCCAGGATTCCTGACTCGCCTTGTTGGTTGTATGTTGTGAATGATTTAAGGCCTGGGTTTTAGCGTCTACAGAACAGATTCATCCATATTAGTAGAAATGGCACTTGCCGAGATCTTGTGTATCTCATGAATCTACAAGATTTCATGATCTTGTGGAATGCCATGAATTTTGATGAAAAACACTTAGAAATGGGCAGAAGCAGCCTCAGACCAAATAAAACTGTCAGCTATGCTCTCCCTACCTTAGACCATCTCACCTGGACTGTAATAGTGGCCTCCTAATGTTGCTTTCCAAACTTGCCTGTCCAAACACTTTTCTATGCTGCAGCCAGCACAGCATCAGAGAGTTTATGTCAAACCTCAGAAACCTCAGGTTAACCCCACCTGTAACCCCACTGCCCTTATCAGTGCATTCACACCCCTTCTTTTCCCTTCACTCTGGAGAGCACCTCTCCCTTACTCTGTAGTAAGCAGAATAATGACTCCACCCCAAGATGTCCACAGCCCTGTTAGTATGTTAAGTTTCACCAAAAAGAGTAATTAAGGTTACTAGTCTGCTGACTTAAAGATAGATTATCTTCGATTATTGAATGGGCCCAATATAATCAAAAGGGCCTTCAAAACTGGGAGGGTGAGGCAGGAGAGTCAGGAAGGAGGTAACCATTGTGAAGGATGATTACAGTTACAGCACTGCTGTAACTTCCAAACTGAAAATGTTTCTCACAGAGAACCATAATAGGTTCTCAAAAAATATTTGCTGGATGAACTATTGATTCTCTATCCCCAAATTCCAAATATCGATAATCTCTAAAGTCTGAATCACACAAGATTACACTTGAAAATAGGAAGGAGGCCACTGGCCATGACTGTGGTGACCTCTAGAAACTGGAAAAAAGACAAGGAAACAGATTCACCCCTACCTAGAACTTTTAGAATGGAACTCAGTCCTTCTGACACCTTGAGTTTATCCCAATGTAATTTGTATTGGACATCTGACCTACCGAACTATAATAAATTTGTATTTCTATAAGTTTGTGTCAATTTGTTAGCATGTGAATAGGAAAGTAATGCACTACCCTTCAGGGATCCTTTGCTCCATTCAAGCATAAAACATCTGCAGTGCTCTTGGTCATGCTTCAGCCTGGAATGTTCTAGTCAATGTCTTACTGATCTTTCAAGTCTTGGTCTAAATAATATATTTAATTAAAAAACACTCACAATTCTATATCTCCTTTCAACTTTCAGAAATTGCAATAGTAACCTTTTCTCAGTACAAAGCATCCTGCTATTTAGCACTTAATCATTCTCATATTAGTTATTTCTCTTGACTTTTCTATTAGATTGCAAACTCCAAATTGAAACTGTTATTCAAAGAGAACCATAATAGGGTCTCAAAAAATATTTGCTGGATGAAGTATTGATCCTCTATCCCCAAATTCCAAATTTGATAATCTCTAAAGTCTGAATCATACAAGATTACACTTGATAAACTACCTTGTAACCACAGTTCACTGCTGTCATCTCCCAATTGGATACTAAGGCCCCTTAGAATAGACCCATGTCCTATGGGTTATCTGTGACCTCTAGCTCTTAGCATAGTATTAAGCATATTTAACCTGGATTTGAAAATACTGGTTATTTGGATTTAATTGATAAAATTAAACTCCTGCCCTGACTATTTTTACTATCTTTCCCTCTCTTCTATTTTGCTTTAAGGAAACATTCATTTTAGAAAGTTTGATGAATGATCTTTTTTCAGCATTGTAATTTTTTTCATGTAACATAAATAATCAGGTTAATGGATAAGGAGGACTGTCTGCCTGACCCATCTTGATTTTTTTCTTTTTTCCTTTTCCTTCTTTACTCCCAGAGATTTCCACTGAACATGTCAAGTGCTTGTTAGAGACTCTCTGTGTCCCAGCCTCAATTTAGCAAGTGCTGTGCATCTAACACTGCTTGTGAGACAGAGATCAAAAACAAAAGATTGCATTTGATGCCAAGGAAGTAAATGGTTCATTGAGTTACATATGTCTTTCAAAATGCACTGGTGGTAGCCATTCTCTTTTATGTGCCAGAGATAGAATCCACTCCAAATAGCTGAATACCCAAGAAAGGACAGGGCACTTAGGGTATAAAAAATGGGGTAAAATTTCTGGATTTCGCCCACTAGGGATTTATATTATACCATTTATACACAGTAGAATTAGCATGGAACTAAAGTACTAGTTTAGTACTTTAGCATAATGGAACTAGTTTAGTTCCATTAGCATGGAACTAAGGTACTAAATTATGTGGAACAAACCTAAAGAACTGTAAAGGACATTAATGGCATCATATTAGTTTCCTATTGCTACTATAACAAACCACAAATTTGGTAGCTTAAAACAACACAAAATTATTATCTTACAGTTCTGGAATCCAAAATCAGTCTCACTGGGTTAAAACCAAGTTGTCAACAGGTATGGTTACTTCTGGAGACTCTGAGGAAGAATCTGTTTCTTGGCTTTTCTGTCTTTAGAAGCTGCCCACGTGACTTGGCTCTTGGCCCATCTCATTGTTTCTTCTCCCTCTACTACCATTGCCACATTGTCTTCTCTCCTATTCTGATCTTCCGGCCCCCTCTTATAAAGACCTCCCTCTTATAAGGACCCCTGTGATTACACTGTAATAACCCAGGATAATCTCTCCATCTCAAGGTCCTTAATTTGACCAACTGAGAAGTTCATTTTGCCATGTAAGGTAACATTCACAGATTCTGGGGAATTGAAGGTGGAATTTCATGGAGGGGGGCATTATTTCAGCCCACCACAGATGTACAATTATGTAGTGTATGACTGACAGCAACTAAAGAAATTTTTTAAACAATAGAGGAAATGAACTTAAACTGTACTTTGAAGAACAGGTCAAATGTAATATGTGGAGAAAAATTAGTAAAGCCTTCAACACCCAAAATAGCAAAAGTATACTTCAGACTCAAGGATCTCAAGGTGCTAACTGTCTTTTGGGTAAGACAAGAGTAACACAGATTAAGTAGCTAGCAAAAGAATTAATGGAGAAAAGTGTTGTATAGTCTTTACACCAAAAAAACTTAAGACAAAAGATAATATGAAATGTAATCATACTGCTCTGAAGAAGTTAATCCAAAGAAATGATATCCACAAAGAGTTAAACACTGTATATTCATAGCAAAAGGAAAATAAGTCTACTGGATTCCAAGGACCTTGAAATCCAAAAACAGGAGGGCAAATATAATGCAATAAATACATCGAAACCATTTATCCACCTTTCGGTTTTGCTGTTTTTCTTAAATTGTCTTGCATTCTTTATTTTTACTAACCAAAATATAGTGGGTAGGAAGGAGATTCAAGCAGAGAAAAAATGTTAATACATGAATATAATCAGGATGTCCTATATTTAGAATGTGCTAAGATTTTATAAAACTGACTCCAAGTTTGGCCTACTTGTCTTACAGGATTTTCTTTCCCTCCCTCTACTTTATCTCTATCCATCATTTTCCAAAAATAAGAAGAGAGGTAGGGGCACGAAAAGGGAGCAGTATGAGTGAGAAGGATGTAGGGACCAGGAGCTGCAGGGAAAGAGGATGGGAAAGGGTAAGGTATCCAAAAGAAAGATGTTACAGCCCATGACCTTATACTTTTAATGTACTGAAGTGTTGAAAATTTGCACACATTCATATAGGGTTCTGTGCTTGCAAAGTAACTTTTAAAAAGAAGGAAGGGAACTGAAGGTAGGAAATCAGAGAATTTGGGCTACTAAAGAAAAACAGTATATCATTTTGCCTATAGTTATGGAATCTGAAAATGACTCTCAAGGAGTTTTAACCAGTTTTCTCTTCTTATGTTCACATGAGAAATATTCTTTCACATTAGCAAAGTGCTAAAATACTTCCACCCAATGCAACTCCACTACACTTTCCATCATTCCTTCCTAACATTATGTAAAAACATTTTTATGTGGAGTATTTCACCAACACATTCTCCTAAACCTTACCACCAAAAAGTTCATAAAATACGTGCAGAAGAGCTATGGCTTTTGAAATTTTCCAATAGACTATTTTTTAGTTTTCGGTTCACAGCAAAATTGAGGGGAAGGTACAGAGACTTCTTATACACCTCCTACGCCCATGCACGCACAGCCTCTCCCATCATCAACATCCCTCGCCAGAGTGAGACACTTGTTACAATTCATGAACCTGCATTTTCACATCATAATCACTCACCTTAGGGTTCACTATTCATGTCGTGTAATCTGTGGGACTGGACAAAGGTATAATGATGTGTATTCACCACTATAGCATAACACAGTATTTTTACTGCCCTAAACCAATCCTCTGTGCACTGCCTATTCATCCCTCTGTCCCACTAGACCCTGGAAATCACCGATCTTTTTACTCCATAGTTTTGCCTTTTCTAGAATGTCATATATTTGGAATCAAGCACTGTATAGCCTTTCCAAATTGGCTTCTTTCACTTGGTAATATGCATTGAAGTTTCCTTCATGTATTTTCATGGCTTGGTGGTTTGGTTTCTTTTTGGCATAGACTAGAGAGTATTATTCCATTTTTTGAAGATGACACAGTTCCTTAATCCTTTCACTACTGAAGGCCATCTAAGCTACTTCCAAGTTTTGGCAATTATGAATAAGTTACTATAAACACCCACGTGCAAATTTTTATGCAGAATAATTTTTGACTCCACTGGGTAAATACCAAGAAGCAAGATTATTGGATCATATGATAAAAATAGTTTTAGATTTGTAAGAAACCACCCAACTGTCTTCCAAAGCGGCTGCCCCATTTTGCATTTCCACCAGCAGTGAATGAGACTTCCTGTTGCTCCACATCCTCGCACACCTTTGGCGCTGTCAGTGTTCTGAATTTGGGCCATCCTATCAACAGTAGAAGTGTAATGGTAACTCATAGTTTCTTTAATTTGTATTTTCTACTGGCATGTGATGCAGAACATCTTTTCACATGCATATTTGTCATGTTTGTCTTCTTTGGTGAGATGTCTGTTTAGATTGTCCATTTTTTAATCAAGTTATTTTCTTCTTGAGTTTTAAGAGTTCTTTGTGTATTTTTGATAACAGCCCTTCATCAGGTATGTCTGTTGCAAATATTTTCTCCAAGTCTGTGGCTTGTCTTCTCCTTCTCTTGACAGATTTTTTAAAATGAAAACTTGAAGGGAACCTAAAATGGGGTGTCTCCATGAAAAGAGGGCAGGCTCCCTAATCTACCACAAGGTGCCTGATCAGTTTTGACATTTATATGTAGGGGCACCTTTCTGAAATTTGCAGCAGTGGAAATAGCCAATTACTTAATGTCAAAAGACATGTTTCAATAACAGCTAAGACATTTACTATTCGGGGTTCTTTGATTGCAAGTGAAGAAGTCCAAATCTACCTAAACAATTTCCTGACTCACTGAGCTTGAAAATCTAAGAGTTTTTCTGGCTTCAGGCGTAGTAATATCCATTTCCTCAAAAGAAATGAGAATGTCTCTCTTTCTCTTTCTCTCTCTCTTTTTCTCTCTCTTTCCCCCTGCCCTACCCCAGGCTTTCCTCTGTATTGGTTTCGCTTTAGCCGCTCTCTGGAAAATAGTTCCAAATTTTTATGGTCCTTCCAGCTCCCAAGTGAAGCCAACTCACTCCTGGAGTTAATTTATTTATATGTCTTTACAAATAAAACCTCAAATTACTTGGATCGCATGCCTACCTATATACCAGTCTCTGCATCCAGAGGACAGAGAGGGTTCTGATGAGTCAGTGTGGGTCACATGTTAACAGGGGGAGCCGGGTCTCTTGACTGACAGTCCTGCTAGGAGTTATACAGAGGCACAGGGTAGTTTCTTAAAGGAAAATCAGAGTCCTGTTTCCAAAAGGAGGAAGGAAATTGTTCCAACCAAAGCGACAGATGTCAACTGTGTCCGTTACAAGATTTCAGTCAAGTCACTTACTCTCTGAGCTGCTGTTTTCTCTATCAGCAAAACAGACATAAAACCAGACCCACGACTTGACATACTTATGAGAATTAAAAACTTGATAGAACATATGAAAAGGATCTGTAAGCTGTGAGACACTATTGCAAATAGTGACGTCCCTTAACAAAGTACTTATTATGTGGCGGAAGATGTGCTCATCACCCTCACTTGGGTTTGAAGGGGTTCAGAACAGGCACTTTGGCATGTGGATTATTTTGAGCTGAAGATAATCAAGATGAAGGTTCATGAGAAACTTTCACCTCTCCTTTGAAGAATTTAAATTAGGGGCCTTGCCCATAATAAATATTATCACCAGGAATAACTTTTTACAACCTATCTATAGGGCGGGGCAAACTTCTAATTACCAAACATCTGTTCTTCCTATCATCCTGCAAATGGATCTCCCTCCCCTCTGCCTTTCCTCACCATTAGCTTGAAATGTCACATATGCCTCATGTTCCCTTGCTGTCCCTGAACCTCTCACGTATGTGCCATTTCCATATGCACACATGTAACTAAATTTGGTTATTTTCTCATTAATCTGTCTCATGTCAATTTCATTATTACAAGAGCCAGCAGAACCTAAAAAGGTAGAGGAAAGTTTTTTCCTACCCTACAGTTTTTTAACTAGGCTTTAGGTTTCTTAAATAACCTCTCCATCATAATTTATTTCTTTTTTTTTGTTTTTAAAAATATTTTATTTATTTATTTTTAGAGAGAGGGGAAGGAAAGGAGAAACAGAAAGAAACATCAGTGTGTGAGAGAAACATAGATTGATTGCCTCTTGCACACCCCCAAACAGAGACCCGGCCCACAGCCCAGGTATGTGCCCTGACTGTGAATTGAACTGGTGACCTTTCAGTTCACAGGCCAGTGCTCAATCCACTGAGCCACACCAGCCAAGGGTCACTTCTTTGAAACTTGAGGATCTCATTTATTTAGCTCAGTCTTTGGTGTCTCAGAGCCGAGTTAATACCTCAGAAGGGTATACCAATGGGTTGTGGATTTTGTGGAGCTTTACAGTGTACCTCATTGCACAAAAATTCTCTTGGCATTGGCAGGTTACCTACTATCAGTTTAACACATTCTGTGACCAACTTATCCTAGCAGAGAAGCCTTAAGAGTTAGGTGACAAATGCTCTAACAGCTTTTATTTATTTTTTTTAATTTATTTTTTTAAATTGATTATGCTGTTACAGTTGTTCTATTCCCCCCTTCATTCCCCTCCACCCTGCCCCCCCATTCCCACCATTACCCCCCTTTAGTTTATGTCCATGTGTCTCAAGTCCTTTAGGTTCTATATTTCCCATGCTATTCTTGCCCCCCCATCTATTTTCTATCTACTGTCTATGCTACTTATTTTCTGTACCTTCTCCCCCCATCTCCTCCTCCCACTCCCCTGTTGCTAACCCTCCTTGAGATCTTCATTTCTATGTTTCCACTCCTGATCTACCTGTTCTTTTAGTTTGCTTTCGTTTTAGGTGTGGTTGTTAATAACTGTGAGCTTGTTGTTCTTTCACTGTTCATGTTTCTTTAACTTCTTTTTCTTAAATAAGTCCCTTTAACATTTCATATAATAAGGGCTTGGTGATGATGAACTCCTTGAATTTGATCTTATCTGAGAAGCACCTTATCTGTCCTTCCATTCTAAATGAAAGTTTTGCTGGATAGAGCAATCTTGGTTGTAGGTCTTTAGATTTCATGACTTGGAATATTTCTTTCCAGCCCCTTCTTGCCTGTAAGGTCTCTTTTGAGAAATCTGCTGACAGTCTGATGGGGACTCCTTTGTAGGTGATTGTCCCCTTAGCTCTTGCTGCTTCTAGGATTCTCTCCTTCATTTTAATTTTGGCTAATGTAATTATGATATGCCTTGGTGTGTTTCTTCTTGAGTCCAACTTTTTTGGTACTCTCTGAGCTTCTTGGATTTCTTGGAAGTCTATTTCCTTTGCCAGATTGGGGAAATTTTCTTTTATTATTTGTTCAAATAATTTTTCCACTGGTGGTTGTGTCTTTCCCCCTTCTGGTACCCCTATAATTCGGATATTGGAGCGTTTAAAGATGTCCTGGAGGTTCCTAAGACTCTCCTCATTTCTTTGAATTCTTGCTCCTTGACTCTTTTCTGTTTGGCCATTATTTGCTTTCTTCTGGTCCACTCCATTGATTTGAGTCCCAGTTTCCTTTTCATCTCTATGGGTTTCCTGTGGAGTTCCATTCATTTCAATTAGTTTCGCCTTCATATGTTTGTCTAATTTGTCGGTATAATCAACCAGTTCTGTGAGGATCCTGATGACCAGTGTTTTAAACTGTGTGTCTGAGAGTTTTGCTATTTCTTCGTCGCTTAGATTTATCTCTGGGGCTTTGAGGTCTTCCTGCGACATTTTTGGTCTGTTCTGGCCCTTTAAATGTGAGAAGCGGCGCCTTGGACTCCCAGGTCGCTGGGTTGTGGCGCTGTATGTGGGGGCGTGGTCAGAGCGGGGAAATGGCGGCGCCCTCTACTGCCGCACACCACGGGGACCGCCGGCCCGGTCCAACCGCCCACTCCCTCGCCTGTCCGCTCGCCCACAGATAGGCAACTGCAGTCAACACGCAGCACCGCCTCCCCACTGTGTCCTCAGCAGTCGCTCACCCGGTGGGTTACTCGGTCGCTCACTAGGTCCAATCCTGCGTTTGGAACCCGTGCGTCTGGATTCGCGCGTCTGGATTCCGCGCCTGGGTCCGTCCGACCGGAGTCCTCCTGTGCAACCCATCACGAGACGCCGGTTTCACCCCTTACCGGTCGGGCTGAAGAATTTGTTGTTAACAGACTTCCGAAAAGTTCAATTTTCCGTGTTCTGGTTGTGTTTTCTGATGCTAATATTTAGTTGTCCCTAAACTTGGTTGTGTGAGAAGGCCCATAATTTATTTCTTAAGTAGAGTTCCATGGTGAAATGAGACTAAATGGTTTAAATAAATATCAGAGAGTTTGGCAATTACATGTTTTATTACAAATACTTCTTTTGTACAAATCAGCATCCTACAATAAGGTTGTGTCTTAGCGCTCCACCTCCAGTGACTGAGCTGGCACCTGGAGTTCCAAACTTGCAGAGTTCAGAGCTGAGTCCTGATGTGCAGAGAACAGCACCAGCACCAAGGCTTTCCTGGAATTTATTGGGGGTGGGAGTGAGATGGAGAATGAGGCATCTTATTTTCTTTTTTTTTTTTTTGGACTTCCAAAGGGAAAATTATTTATTTTTAGGGTTTTTAAATTTTATTTATTTTAATTGTTGTTCAAGTGCAGTTTTCTTTTACTCCCACTCCAGCCCACCCCCCAGTGCTTTTTTAGCATTATAATGTCTGACACATGATATTATTCATGAGTAAACAAATATTTATAATATTGAGCGGCAATCACTGGAAATAGCATCAGCGCTTCTGGACTATTAGTAAAACTAGTGGCACAAATTTTATTGATTCAAAGAACTTTACATATATATTTTCTGATTAATTTATTGGGGTTACATTGGTTATTAAATAGGTTTCAAGTGCATAATTCTATAATACATCATCTGTCTGTTATATGTTCACCACCCATAGTCTAGTCTCCTTCTGTCACCATTTATCCCCCTTCCCTCTCTCATTTCCCTCCACCCCTCTTCCCTCTAGTAATCACCATACTGACATCTATGTCTGAGGGTTGTTGGTTGTTTTTTTTGCTTGATTCCTTCACCTGTTTCACCCAGGTCCCCACCCCACCACCTGACAGCTGTCAATGTGTCCTCTGTATCTATGAGTCTGTTTCTATTTTCTTTGATCGTTTATTATGTTCATTAGATTCCACACGTAAGTGAAATCATATGCTATTTGTTTTTCTCTGACTGGATTATTTTACTTAGCATAACACCCTCTAGGTCTATCCGTGCTGTTGTAAAAGGTAAGATTTCCTTCTTTTTTATAGCCAAGTAGTATTCCATTGTGTAAATGTACCACAGCTTTTTTATCCACTCATCTATTGATGGGCACTCAGGCTACTTTCAAATCTTGGCTGGCAAGATTTGAAAATGTAAATAATGCTGCATCTATTCTTTCAAATCAGTATTTCTGATTTCTTCAGATAATTTCCCAGAAGTGGAGTCATTGGATCAGAAGGCAGTTCCCTTTTCAATTTTTTGAGGTATCTCCATACTGCTTTCCACAGTGGCTGCACCAGTCTGCACTCCCACCAACAGTGTACAAGGGTTCCCTTTTCTCCACATCCTCAACAGCACCTGTTGTTTGTTCGTTTATTGATGACAGCCATTCTGACAGGTGTGAGATGATATCTCATTGTGGTTTTAACTTGCATCTCTCTGATGATTAGTGATGTTGAGCATCTTTCCCTCTGTCTATCTGCCATCTGTATGTCCTCTTTGGAGAAGCATTTATTTAAGTCTTTTGTCCTTTTAAAAATTGCATTGTTTTCTCAGTGTTCTTTTAAAAACTTTACACGTTCAAATCCTTTTTTTCATATGCTTATGGTGATTCAAAAGACAGTGAATCTTCCACTTCAGGGTTTTCACAAAATTCATTTGTTACCCTTAGTGTTGTAAATACCAAAGAGGGCAGCAACCATTATTGCTTTATTATCTTTCTATGTGATGCAGAACATGAGATTTTACTGCCTGTGTGCAGCAGAAATTATCTCAGCCCTCAGCTATCCTTTTAGGATGAATTTATTTAAATTAACCAGTTACATTAATCATGATTCATTCAAAATTGCTAAAAGTAGTACTTGCATTAGCTTTCCAAAATAGCCCTTATTTCTTACTTAAAATATTCTTTTCAAAGTGTTTCCATTGCTAAATATAAATAATTTTCAAAGATTCTTCAGACCAGATGGTGAGAGAGGTACATAAAAATTCAATTTCTTTGTAATGTGATGAGGTCAATAGTACAGAGTTCAGAGTCTCCAATTCCTTTCTCAATTTAAAAATTCCAGTGGGTCAAATTATTTTTAAAGTACTGCCCTAGACTTTGGCCTTCCTATAAATTTCTTGTCAACATCTTTTCAGTTATTTTATGAAAGTGCTCTATCTTTCAAAGTAATCATCAACTTACCATCATCTTAAAGTATTTTCTCTAAACTGCTCATTTTATTTACTACATGAAATAGCACATTTAAAAGCATTAATTTTTATTAACAGCTATTAAAAATAAGACAACAGGTCCAGAAATATGACTCAGCCATAAAAAATAAAGTACAGTCTTGCCATCTGCAACATGGATGTGCCAAGTGAAATAAGTCAGATAGGGAAAGACAAATGCCATATGATATCACCTATATGTGGAATCTTAAAAAAAAAGCAAAATACACAAAATTAAAAAGTCACAGATATAAAGAACATTTTGGCAGTTGCCAGATGGGAAGGATTAAGAGGACAAGTGAAAATGGGGAACGGATTAAGAAGTACAAACTGGCAGTTACAGACAGTCACAGGGATGTAAAGTACAGCATAGGGAATACAGTCAATAGTAATGTAAAAGCTATGTGTGGTGCCTGATGGGCACTAGACTTATTGGGCGATCACTTTGTAAACTATATAATGTCTAATCAGTCTGTTATATACCTGAAACTAATATAATATTAAATGTGGACCATAATTGTAAAATAAAAATTATTCAAAATTAATTTTTAAGAAGGCCCAGAGTTGCTTATGCTAAGTTGCATGTCACCGAACAGAGGCTGAGTTACCCTTTTGGTTCTACCAGAAATGAAACCTTAAACCAGTCAATCAGGAATCACTTATCAGCACTAGTTAGGTCCTCTGTCAGCCATCCCCTCAAGGAAAGTAACTGCAATAACCAACTCACTTCTTTGCCTGTATGACTTCCTTGTGCCTGCTTTCATTGGCCTGTGAAAGTCTTTTATTTTGTACAGCTCCTCAGAGCCCCTTCTATCTGCAAGGCTGGATACTGCCTGATCCAAATTGATTTTTGCTCAAACAAAATCTTAAAAATCTTGTTATGTCTCTGGGGGAAAGCAGAATTTGCCACCCCCAAATATGGCTTTTTTAGATGTTATTTTAAGTCGATTACTTTTAAAAAATGAAAAACTCAGGAAAAACCTTTGACCTTCTCCTTATCAGCCTAAAAGAATTGATAGAAGACCTGCTCCAGGAAAAGAGCTATCATCACAGATAACTATAGTTTAATATCAACTAAACATGACAGACAGGGAGAAACCTGGCAAGGCCCATTTGACCAAAGTCCTCCCTTTGTCCATTGTGAAAGATGGTCCAGAAAACACATTCATTAACCAAACATTTGCTTTTCCATCCCCATGTGATTGCCTTCCTGCCTTTTGAAGTCCCAAACCACACACTCCACTTTCTCCTTAGTTCAGGGTGGCGTATAAACCTCAACTGCTGCATTCATCCTGGGGTCTTCTGTCCTTCTGAACTCTCATATATACATACTTAATCAATTTGTTTATTTTTTACCTGTTAATCTGTCCCCTATCAATTTGATTGTTAGACTACTCAGAAGAATTTAGAAGGGTAGAAGAAAAATTATTTTTCCTTCCCTAGACGTCAGTTTATCTTTGAACACAGCTAAAGATTTCAGATTAGCACTTTTCCTTTTAAGGTTTTGAAAAAGTCTCTATCATGTGTTCTCAGGTAGGGGGGAATAGACTCTAATTTAATTTACTTAAAGAGATGAATATAATCTGTCTATATTTCATCATAGACCTAATGGAACTAGTTCCTTACTGTTAGTGACTACTGCAGGACTTTGCCAGTCCTGGTTGCCCTCAGACCCACCCTTCACCTCACCATTATGCCCAATCACAGGGGCAATGCTCCCTGGTCCTTGTGGCAGCAGGCATCCAGCTGGGTGTAACCAGTGGTGAGACTGGAGGCTGGGAGACTGGAAGGGGTAGAGCAAAGGAGAAGGAAGCCTTCCTTCTGTGTTACTCAGTTAATGGGTTGAAATGTGAAATACGCTGCCTCCAGAACCCAAAGAAATCCATGAGGGTGTGGTACAATCACAATAATCTGTCTCAAGGGGAATGTCCTGGTGTGCCCAGACCACTCGACCTCTAAAAATGTTACTAATGTCGTAGGCCACTGAATCTTCATAGAATTTATCTCCCACTCACTGGAACACAGGTATCTTTCTAAAGTCACCAACATACTTGACACTTCCTATCCATTCAGTCTAATGAAGCCAGATAATAAAACAATGTTATGTTCTGCATCTCCACGTGGTCCAGATCCCTTTGGCCTATGTTAAATCGGAGGATGGAAACTTAAGGTAGCCCTAGAACAACATCATCATGGCATACTGCTGTGTCCATCCCACAGGAACACAAATTGCTTCTTATTCTATGTTCTTTCCAGGATGAAAAAGAGATGCCTTCCTCATATCATCAGTCTCTTCCAGAGACCTTGGTAATCTCTGGCAAGGATTCACCTGACACAGCAGACTTCACCTGTTGGGCTCTGAATTTGAAAACTGACTCAGATACAGCAACTGGGTGAAGTATCACAACTTTTTTAGATAGCAGCACTCATCCTCCTGATGATCCATTCTTGATTTATTTTCTTTTATAGACTGAGCAAACTCAAAACTCTTATTGGTTGTCCATTCACAGTAGCCCATAGACACACAATCTCTTAGCCATTATTATAGCTTTCTCTGTGTCAGACTCCCCTGAATGCCATACTTCGTTTCTTCTTATTACAATTGCATCCACTTTGCTTCTGATGGTTTTAGTCCTACCAGCTGACCTCTGTTACTTTAAGATCCTATCATCTCCATGGCTGTGGGAGGAGAGCTCACCCTTGTAACAGTATAGCTTACCTCTGTAGCCCTGTCCTACAGAAGGCAGTCACCACTGATAGATACAATCATTTAAGATAGGCACTCAGTGATTCTGGTGCCCCTTTTACCAGCACATTCCTTATCATGTCAGAAGTTGAGGGCACTGCCTGAATTCTTCTGCAGAACATAGTCAGAAGGTAGACTTTTCAGACATATAATATATCCATTCTAGAGTATACATATCTCTGAGCCTTTTGATCCTTCACTGTCTTCCAAAGCAGTCTGAATACTATATTTCATCTTCCAAAGCTTCTTGCACCAACTTAACACTATTTCCCTGAGGGTTAAGTCCTGTGTTATAGAGAATGCTCTCATATGCATGAACTCTTCTTTACCAAACATTGTTATCTCACCACCATTATTCAGGATCTTTAGGATCCAATCCCATATACACTCTCTCAGCTCCTGCCATTACCTGTTGGCTAGATCCTGCAGCTCCTTTAGTAGATGGTCCATTTAGTCCTTTAGCGGCTAAAGAAAATGCTGGGTTATTTTGTTACTTAACCCTAGTGATTAGTCTGGTGGCCAGGAGGGGTGATGGGGGTTGATTACGAGGTGGGGGTGCATATTGTCTTACAAAGCAAAGGCCTCTGCATTATCTTTACGTCAAGGATAATCATGGCCTTTAGCAGGAAGGAGAGGAGTAAAAACAAAATCTCAGATCTCTCGGTCAGAGTTAATGCTTCTCCCTCTGTTCTGGGCTTATTTCCTTATGTCTCCTGCACTAAAAGCCAAGGTCCTTTGGCCTAGGAACTGAATCTGTTTCTTTTGTATATACCACCTGCCAATGCCCTGGATAAACTTGATGGATGAACAAGGAATTTGGCTTTCATATTATAGGAGTTTCCTATAATTTTGTAAAACTCCTATAACTTTAGGAGATACATTAAACATGGGAGAAAATCGTGGTCTATAAATATGTGACCAGCACTGTGGGGGTGAGGGAAGCCCAAATGTATGTGTTAGGTATAGATCTCAAGGTATGTTCATGGAAGGAAACCTAGAGGCCTGGTGGGGAGGTGCTGGAGGAATACGTGGAAATAAAAATAAAAGATTAGGAATGATTGATATACCAGGAAACTGATATACCAGGAGAGATGTGGGACAATGAGTAGTGACAATACCTGTGGGTGGTCCTGACCTTTAAAAACAGGCAGTAGTTTTCATTCCTATGCCTACCCCACCCCATCCATACATTACTCAGCTATTTTTATTTTATCATTGCATCACCCATTGTTTCTTGGAGGTTTCTTTAAGATTTTATTTATTTATTTATTTATTTTTAGAGAGAGAAAGAGAAGGAGAGAAATCTTGAAGAGTTCCTCACAAAATGAAAATACCCCTGGAAAGCATTTAGCTCTAGTCAGTTAACATTTTATTTACCAATTAAGCCAGTATATAAATGCCAAATCCTAAAGGATATGGAGTGTAGTGGTTTGTTTTACACATCAACTCAGCTAGACTACTGTCCCCAGTTATTCAAATATTCATTTAGGTGTTACAGTAAAGGTATTTTGTAGATGTGAGCTCAATCCATAACCAACTGACTTGAAGAGATGTTATCCGAAATAATCTAGGTGGGAATGGTTCAATCAGTAAAAGGCTTTACAAGCAGAACTGAGGCTTCATGAAGAAATTCCTCTGTGAATAACAGCTTCAGCTGGTGCCGGGGTGTCTCAGCCTGCCTTTTCTGACGGCCTACTCTACCAGTGTGCCTTGCCAGCTCCCACAATCATGTAGGCCCATTCTGTGCAATAAATCACTAACACATATCCCCTACTGGTTCTTTTTCTCTGGTTGGACCCTACCAAGAGCTGGGGGCTAGGCAAGCAGAGGCTTGCGTGAAGAAATAAAGGAAAGGAGCAGGCAGCAAGCGGAGTACTAACTAGGGAGTTAATGTGACACTTCTGCATAAGGCAGGCTTTATTTGGGAAAATAACAGAAAGGTCAGAAAATACAGGAACCAGAGGACAAAGAGTACAGAGTAAAGAAAGGTAGAAATGGTGGGGAGGCTGCACCACAAACTCACTCTTCATCAGCAGCTTTAGTTATTGGCAGCAAGGGGAGGGCAGAGGGAGTACTGACTTTCTAATGGAACCTAGTATCTGAAAATTGCATGGAAGTTATTCCTCAGAACAGCACACGCTCACTTTGGCTTCTTTTGTGCATTTCCATTCTTTCATGCAACCAGAGAGGCACATGCATGCCTTTGCAGCTCATGCTTCCAGACTCGCCCACAAAGTCAAAGGCACCTGAGAAAAAAAGAGAGCGGAGAGGGAATCGGGTTCCTTGTATATCTAGAGTGTTCTTCCAAAAACACTCTAGATATTCATACTATGTATGAATAATTCTCCCAAATTTCCCAGAAATTAGTATGAATTCTAGACTCTTTATTTGAGTAACTCAGAAGCAAGAATGCGATCTAAGGTAGGAAAAATAAGATGTTTGGAAAAATACACACTTAAATAAGGAAGTTAGCAAAAAGAGGACAAAGTATATGAGCTTTGAAAGAAAGAAGAAAATGACCCTTGATGACTCTAAGCAAGCAAATGCTTGGTGTGATAAAACCAGGAATAAGCCAAAAGTTAGAGATCCAAAACTGGACAAACTTGAAACTGCACCTAAAATTAAAGGAATGAGAAATTTTAAAAATAAAATAAGCTAGTAAACTAGAAATTTTCACATAGAAATTACATGAAAATAAGTTGAAATAGAAAATCTTTGCAGTAAAAATTTCTTCTGAAAGGAACAAACTAATGACACAATGACATAAATAAATCTCAAAAACAGGGTGCTAAATAAAAGACAACTATACTAAAGAATGTAAACTGTGTGAATCCTTTTGCATAAAGTTCTAGAACAGAAAAGACTGGTCTGTAGTGAAAACTAATAAAAACAGTAGTTAGTTCTAAGGGGTAAGAAAAGGGATTGGCTAGAAAGGAGGAACTTTCTAGGGCAATTATTAGTCATCAGGGAAATACAAATTAAATGCAAGTTAGAACTATAATGAATTACTCCAATGAAAACTATGCACAAGCAAGGAGCTGTGGATGGCCTTTCACTGTTGCGGGTAGCCTCTGCTTGATGTTGCAAAATATGGAAGCCCTTAGTCCTACAACCACAAGAACCCAAATTTTGCATGAGCCCAGAAACAGAACTGTCCCCAGTGGAACCTGGGAGGAGACCATATCCCTGAGCAATGCCTTGAGTGCAGCCTCATTTGAGCCACAAAGTTTGTGGTATTGTTTTCAGCAATAGCTGCTATTGTTGAATGTGAAGGCCTTCGTATTTTGTAATGAATAGATTGAAAGTGAGAAATACAGATATTTTTTTTAAAAGTTATATACTGAGTTAGCCAAAAAGTCTGTATTTTTTCCATAAAATAAGGAACACATTTTCACAAACAACTTTATTGATTTAGATATTTTGAGGATGTTGACTGTCTCCCACATAGTATAACATTGACTGTTCTCAATTAATGGCTCTCTTTGATCATTATCAACTTCAACTGGTCTACCCAACCACAGAGCACCATCCAGTGAGGAATCTCTAGCACAAAACTTTACAAACCACTTTTGACATGTTCAATCAGCCACAGCACCTTCTCCATATACTATGCAAATCTTTTCTTGCATTTCAGTTATGTTTTCATCTTTCTTGACATAATAAAGCATAATATACTGAAAATATTGTGTTTTCTGTCATCTTCTATATTAAAATAGCTACACAAAAATTCACCAATGTTGATACTCCTTTAAAATGCATGCTGATATGACAGCTGTCACAATACAATCTAACAAAATTGTTTTGAATAAAGTTGGAGATGACTAAGCATTACTAGAGCCATCTTATGGACAAACAAACTTTTTGGCCAACTCAATGCAAGGATAGTCTATGTATAGACCAATGGAATAGATTTAAGAGTCCAGAAATAAACCCACACATTGTGGTCAAATGCTTTGTAATTCACATCTAAAAAGAGACCAAGACAATTCAATAGGAAAAGAACAGCCTTTTCAACAAATGATGCTTTCAACAAATATCCATTCTCATGCAAAAGAATTCATGTGGACCCTTACCTCACACCCTATGCAAAAAATTAACTCAAAGTGTATTATAGGCTTGCATGTAATAGCAATAGCTATTAGAAGGAATACTCTCAGTATGACTTCTACTAGCTCTTAGAAGGAAACATAGGTTAAAATATTTGTGACTCTGGGTTATGCACTGATTTCATAGGACAGAAAACACAAGTAAAGAAGATAAGTAAGTTGGAATTCACCAAAATTATGAAAAACCTGATACTACCAAATGTTGGTGAGGATGAGGAGTGATCTCTCATACTTTTCTAATGGAGACATAAAATGATATAAGCACTTTGGAAAATGGTAGTTTCTATCCTAGATCTATCCCTTAGCCCAGCAAATCCATTACTAGGTATTTACCAAAGAAAATGATGAATACTTATAAATATTCTTATAAAATTCTTTTTATGGAGAATATTGTTGACTCAGAAGCCTTAATGCAAGGAAGTTTCTCAGCAAGATGATAGGAAGTTCTGGTGCTGCCTATTTGGAAAAAGAGTTAAAGCGAAGGATCCCACTTTGGTAATCTTTATCATTACCCAGCTACCGAGAATGGTAGAAAGTTAGAATGGTAGAAAATGGTAGAAAGCTTTTAAAAAAGTAAAACTGATATTTATTGAGCACTTAGTACATGATAGGAACCGGGTTATATGGTTAATTTCATTTAAATCCCACCAGAACCATACAAGTGAATATAACAGTAATATTGTTTTCATTTTACAAATGAAGGAAACTCAGAGAGGTTAGAGGCTTGCCCACGGCCATCCAGGTAAATATATGATTGTACATGCCATGGTTAAAAGAAGTGTGTCTGTCTCCTTTATCTTTGGGTTTCCAATGTCTAGCACCTATTGACCATATAAAGAATGAATGAACAAACTAATGAATGGTGGAAGCACTTCACTGTGTGACCTCAGACAACATACTAGTAAACATACTAGTATCTCTATTCTACACTAACTCTAAGTAATTTTTAAGACACAAATTTATAATTCAAGGTTTTATTTTGTTTTGCATATAGACATTACACAGCTTTACCTTAGACAGGTCAGTGAAATTGTTCTCTCAGAATTTTAAAATGCAAGCAGGACCCCTAAAATTAACTAACTGAAAATGTAATGATTACTTGGAGTCAGTAGTAATTACTATCCTACTCTATCGGCTGGGTAAATGCACCTGATGGTACCAGAGGCATTTAAAACACCAGTTGCGCCATAGCAGAGGCACCCTACAATCTCCAAGTCTTAAATAATTAAGCGTTTATTTCTCCTTCAACATGCAGTCCCATGGGGGTGAGCAGGTTGGAAGGTCTCTGCTTTACATGGTCGATTAGGGCCCCGCACTCCTTCTATTGTGTGTCTGTGCCTTGCTCTTTCCATTAACCTGGTAGATTAGAAAAATATGAAGATTACTTGTGCTTTTTATGGGACAGACTTGGAAATAGCACATATCACTTTTTAATGGTTTTTTAAAAGATTTTATTTATTTCTATTTAGAGGGGAAGGGAAGGAGAGGGAAAGAAATATCAATGTATGGCTGCCTCTCATGCGTCCCCCGCTGGGAACTGGCCTGCAACCCAGGCATGTGCCCTGACTGGGAATCGAACTGCGATCTTTTGGTTCTCAGGCCTGTGCTCAAACCACTGAGCTACACCAGCCAAGGCATTTTTTTAATGTTTTATTGGTTGGAACTCATTCAGATGGCCTCATCTAACTGCAGGGTATATGCCTGAAGAAAGGAGAAGGGGACTCTCAAAACCCAGAAAACATAGGATGTTATGCCTACTATGACATCTAGAATATAATATAGCTCTATAAAATAGACCAAATATTTACTGATATAATGAAAATACCAAATAAAATTAAATTATAAAGAAAAAGAAAACAATAGGCATAATGGGTCACTACTAGGTAAAGACATATGTATATTTATTGATAATGAAAAGGATAATATTTTAATATTTAAATTTCAATGCAGAGAGAGAAAAAGGAGTATAAACTTAGTCCATAATTGGGCTTAATCTGAAATGGAAATAACAGGAGTCAATGGTTACTAATGTCTATATAACAAACTACCTCCAAACCATTTCATGGGTCATGAATTTAAGCAGGACTTAACTGGAGAAATCTGTTTCATTGACAGAGGACATATGGCATTCATCTGGCAGACAGAGTGTTTTGTACAGTCCAAGATGGTTTCATTCAGATGTCTAGTATCTTGGCAAGAAGACCAAGCTAAGAGGGAACTGCTGGCTAGAGCATCCATACATGGTTTCTCTGGGTGAGGCTATGGTGGCCTCTAGGTAGATGGACTTCTTACATAACATCAGGATTTCTGGAAATCAGGTGTGGCTATACTTACGACTATATCAAACAAAATAGGCTTTAAATGAAAAACCGCCACAAGAAAACAAGAACATTATATAATGAGGAAATGTCAATCACCAGGAAGATATAACAATGATAAATACATATGCACACAATAACAGAACACTTAAATATGTCAAGGAAACTGACAGAACTGAGTGGAGTGATAGACAGCAATACAGTAACAGCAAAAGACTTCAGTTCCCTGCCTTCAATAACAGAACCTCCAGATAAAATATCACTATTGTTGAGGCTATTCAGGGTCATTTGTGGTTCCACATAAATTTTGAAATGTTTTCTCTATATCTGTGAAATATGCCTTTAGTACTTTTATAGGGATTGCATTGAATCTATAAATTGCTTTGGGTAGTATGAACATTTTGATGATGTTAATTCTTCCAGTCCATGAACATGGTTATGTGCTTTCATTTATTTGTGTCTTCCTTAATTTCTTTCCTCACTGTTCTGTAGTTTCCTTAGTACAGGTCTTTTGCCTCCTTGGTTAGGTTTATTCCTAGGTACTTTATTTTTCTTGTTACTATAACAAATGAGATTTTTCCCCTAATTTCTGTTTCTGATATTTCATTGTTAGTATACAAAAATGCCTTCTATTTCTGAATATTGACTTTGTATCCTGATGTTTTGCCAAATTCACTTATTAGGTCTCGAATAGCCTCAGCATTTTGAAAAAGAAAAACAAATGCTCTGATATTGGGTGCAAATTAAAACCACAATAAGATACCACTTTATACTAGTCAGAATGGTCACAATATCTGATATCGAACTATACTACAAGGCCACACGGTAATCAAAACAGCCCGGTACTGGCATAAGAACACACACATAAATCAATGGAACAGAATAGATAGCCCAGAAATAAACCCATCTCTATAGTCAATTAATATTTAACAAATAGGGCAGAAGCATAAGATGAAGGAAAAATACCCTCTTCGACAAATCATGTTGAGAGATCTGGACAGCTACATGCAAAAAAAAAAGAAAAGAAAAGAAACTTGACCACCAACTTACACCACACACAAAAATAAACTCCAGATGGATAAAAGACTTAAATATTAGTTGCAATACTACAAAAGTCCTAGAAGAGAACATAGGCAGGAAAATTTCAGATATTCCATGCAGCAATATTTTCACCAATATGTCCCCTAGAGCAAGGGACATGAAGGAAAGAATAAACAAATGGGACCTCAGCAAAATAAACAAATGGGACTTCATCAAAATAAAGACCCAAAGAAAACATCAGCAAAATGAAAAGAAAACCAACTGTATGGAAAAATATGTTTGCCAGTGATATCTTGGACAAGGGTTTCATTCCCCAAAATATATAAAGAACTCACACAACTCTACACCAGGGAGGCAAGCAACCCAGTTAAAAAAATAGGCAAAGGACCTGAAGAGACACTTCTCCAAAATGGACATACAAAAGGCCCATAGACATATAAAAAATGCTCAACTAGCCATCAGAGAGATGCAAACTAAAACCACAATAAGACACCACGTTAGTCAGAATGGCCATCATAAACAAATTAACAAACAGGTACTGGTGAGGATGTGGAGGACAGTGCACAAGGGTGCACTATTGGTGGGAATACAGACTGGTACAGCCACTATGGAAAACAGTAGGGAATTTCCTCAGAAAACTAAAAATGAAACTGCATTTTGACCTGGCAATTTCACTGCTGGGATTATACCCTAAGAATCTGGAAACACCAGTTCAGAAGAAACTACGTACCCCAATGTTCATAGCAGTGCAATTTACAATAGTTGAGTTCTGGAAACAGCCTACATGCCCATCAGTAAATGAGTAGATCAAAAACCTGTGGTACATTTACACAGTGGAATATTATGCAGCAGAAAAAGGAAGGAGCTCCTACCCTTCCTGACAGCATGGATGGAACTGGAGAGCATTATGCTAAGTGAAATAAGCCAGGCAGTGAAAGAAATATACCATATGATCTTACCTATCAGTGTAACTTAATCAACAAAACAAATAAGTGAGCAAAATGTAACTAGAGACTTAGAAATAAAGAACAGATAGTAACTGGAGGGGAGGAAAGAGGGGAATAACAGTGGAAAGAAGGGAAAGGGTCAAGTCAAGGAACATATATAAAGGACCCACAAAGACAATGGGAGGAAGATTAAATGTGGGAGATGGGGGTTGGGTAGGGCAGGGAAGAGTACTGGGGGAAAAATAGGGACAAATCTAACTGAATAACAATTTTTTTTTTAAATCAACAAGAAAACAGAGAACTTGAATAATAGCACAGATTGAATTGACCTATGAGACACATACTGAACATTCTACCCAACAGCAGCAGAATAAGCATTCTTCTCCAGTACACACTGTCCTTTCTCCAGGAAGAGGCCACATGTTAACAAGTCTTAACAAATTTAAAAAGATTGAAATCATACCAAGCACTTTTCCAACCACGGTGGGATAAAACTAGAAATCAACAATAAAGGAAAACTAGAAAAATCACACTTTTTGAACCACCACCAGGTCAAAGAATAAATTAAAAAGGAAAATAGAAAGAACCTCAAGACAAACAAAAATAAAAACACAACATTCCAATACTTATTCAGCAGTCCATATTTAGTACCAAAGCAGTACTAAAAGGGCAATAAATGCCTACTTTAAAAAAATCTCAAATAAGCAACCCAATTTTACACTTCAAAGCTAGAAAAAAAACTCATCCAAAGTTAGTAAAAGGATGGAATAACAAAAACTAAAGCAGAGATAAATAAATAAAAAAAAAAGCAAAGAAAAAAAAAAAAAAAAGAAAAAAAAAAAAAAAAGTCAAAAATTATTTTCAAAATCAAAAGCTTAAAAACACATCAACAAACTACATAAACTAGAAGAAACAGTTTACAACCTACTTGAAGACTAAACCATGAAGATATAGAAAGTCTGAAAAGATCTGTAAATAGTATGGATATTGAGTCAGTTATCAAAACTCTCCAACAAAGACAACTCCAGGATCAGATGGCTACACTGGTGAATTCTACCAAACAAGAAATATATTCCACTTTATCAGTCACAATAATACCACTCTTGTCATCTTAGTCAAGGGCATAGCTATCACTTGTATAACTGAATTTGGTCAGAAAAAATTACCATTTAAACAAATCAATTGAGTAGATTGAAGATGTCAAATGCAAATGGACTATGAGTTTCCATATTAGCAAAATCTCTGTTTTGTGGAATTCATTCTTTTTACTGCAAATTTCACAGCTTAATTTAAGGTGTGCATAAATTTAACTCCTTCCATTAAAAAAAATAGTTTACAGGCTGGTGCAGATGGAACTGGAGAGCATTATGCTAGGCGAAATAAGCCAGGCAGTGAAAGACAAACACTATATGATCTCACCTATAAGTGGAACCTAATCAACAAAACAAACAAGCAAGCAAAATATAACCAGAGACATGGAAATGAAGAACAAATTGACAGTAACCAGAGAGGGGGAAGGAGGGAGATAACTGGGCAAGGAAGGGGAAGGGTTGTCAAGGAAAACGTTTAAAGGACCCAAGGACAACGACAATGTGGGAGGAGAGGACTGAATGTGAGAGGTGGGGGTGGATAGGGTGGGGAAGAGTAATAAGGGGAAATGGGGACAAATGTAATTGAACAACAATAAAAATCGTATATGGCTTGTTACCTCCAAACCCTGTTATGCAGCCAAGTACCTACATGTGCACAAGTACAGTTGAGAACAGACAACTATACAGTTGAATCTCAAGCCCAAATGGCCGACTTGTAAACTTTGAAGCTAAATAAATGCTTACTGCTTAAAATAAACAAATAAATTTAAAAATTAAAATTAAAAAATTAAACAAAAATTTAAAGATAACAAGTTCTAGAGATCTGCTATACAATATTGTACCCATAGTCAACAACACTGTACTGTACACTTAAAATTTTGTTAAGCAGGTAAATCTTGTGTTGTGTTCTTTCCACAATAAAGTAAAATACAAAAATAACCGAAATGCTAAAAGGATTCTAACAAGTATCAGGGTTAGAAAAGACTCCAAAGAATGGGACAGATACCGTGTCACAATCATCAGATACTGGATTTGGGGATTTGAATCCTGCATACTCCTGGTGAGCTCTGGTCAAAACCAAGAAGAAGAAGGAAATCTAGCAACATAAAAAGAAACATGAATCAGACTTTTGGTCAGCTCTGTGGTGACACTGAGTCATGAGAGTGGAGCACTTCAATTTACAAACTTCCCTTTCGTGACAATACTGAGGGGCCGAGAAGCAGTGAATGTCCTCACTACACGTCAGGGTAAGAGCCTGACCCTCATACATAACCCAATACTACCACACTTGGCTCTTCCATGACAAAGAAAGAAAAGGGAAGCACTCAAAATCACTTCAGCTTTGAACCTGCAGAATATTCCATACACATTCATATTCAAAGCATGCTTCTGGAAAAAATCAAGCAGTAGAAAGAGGCATAAAAATATAATAAGTAATACAAGTCTCTCTCCTCTCCACTTTGATATCACTTTGATAATACCCTCCCAGTGTGGTGTACACATATACAGATCTACCCACACACACATACACTTGAAATAAATGGTATTACCCTAACCATATAATATCATTCTGCAATTTTTTTCTTACTTAAAATCTGTATAGATATACTTTGTTCTTTCCCATTGCCTACATAGTATTGCATGTCTATTGAAGCAATCACTGAATGATGAATGCTTTCTATTTTACTTATTTCTTATATTTTAAAATGCTTTTAATTTATAGAAGTGATACTCGTACATGTTTTTAAAGTTCAGACTGTACAGAAATGTCTAAAATGAGAAACAGCCCTGTCTGATGTGACTCAGTGGGTTGAGTGCCGACCTGCGAAACTAGTGGCCACAGGTTCAGTTTCCAGTCAGGACACATGCCTATGCCTGGGTTGTGGGCCAGGTCCCCACACGCAAGAGGCAAACACGCATTGATATTTCTCCCTGTCTCTTTCTCCCTCCCTCCTCCTCTCTCTAAAAATAAATAAATAAAATCTTTAAAAAATAAAATAAGAAGCAAAACCTTCCACCACCCCTCCCCACTAAAACCCATCACTCCCACACCCATTACTCAGAGGTTTTATGGACAGCTTCTGTTTTGAGTTCTACTGTTGATTGCCACTGGAACTGTATGTAATATATTTATACCTTACCTCTTTTTCTTGATTTATCAACTACAGAGATAACAACAAGAGATGTTATCACTTGACTGCTCATGATAAAACTTTTGTAATGTCTGGTTTAAATTAATAAATTCAACATATGGATGAAATTAAATATGGCATTTGGCTATTGAACAAGTCTCAGTCTGCTGCTAATTAGTCATCTTTTGTGGCTGCTACAAATAAGATTTTAGTTATAGAAATCTAGTTTCATAATAACTCAGATTTAGATACAGATAAACTCCTCCAGGAGATGGAATACCTGCATTCATATCATGATCCTGCTGCCAACTAATTCTGTGACTATAAACACATTCCCTGACCAAATGGTACCCTCGTTTCTTATCTCTTCAAATAGGAATAATAACTATCTCACATATCCCAAAGAGAATCACATCAAATCATGCCTTTGAAAACACAGGGGTATCATCAGTCCCTTTTCCTTTAGCCATCTCTGCTGTTCCTGGAGTGGGTGTTGGCCAGAGTTAGATGGACAGGTCAGGAATCCTCACGGTACCCTGCTGCTTCTCAGGTTTCAACCTGCCAGGGATCTCAAAGAATGAGGGTGCCAGCAGGAGTGCGAGCTGAAGCTACAGTTCAGAGATTCTAAAGCAAAACCTGGAAGCAGAAGAAACAGATGTTTGTTGCTGTTGGTGGCAGTGACAGAGACACCATCAATCCCCGCCCTTCCCCAGCCTGGAGAAGGATTTAGGTGCCTGACTTGGGGATAGGGAGTGCGACGAGAGAAGCCCATGGGTGTAGGTGTCAGATGTCTAAGTCTTTGAGATGGCCCCTGGAACTAGATCCTGGGACAGAGAGCAGAAGGGGAGAGAGGAGTTCCTGGCTGCAGATGGAATTATATCATTTCCCTGGGTAACTACACGGTCCAGGAGTGCATGAGTCATATGTGAGAGCTCAGACCCAGAAGCCTCTGGAGGCCTCGCTCTGCTCTCTCGAACTGAGCTTTCGTTTTCTAAAAATGAGCTCTCTTGCACTAACTCAACAGTAGACACATGAGGAACGTTTGTTCTGTAATTAATCTAAACATATCCATAGGAATACAGCTGCTAGCAGTCTCCCATAAAGAATGGCACTTCACAGTTCTGGAGTACATGCCCTCACTGTAAGTCATTAAGCAGTCTGATTTTTTTAGACTACAGGCTTGTTCTAGAGGTCCTGGGCCAATTAGGCTTGAACTCTGCCACGTGCTGGATAACAGACAGTTCCATCTGAGATATGGCTGGATGGGAAGGAACAAGTGTAAGTTCCCCTCGAGATTTAAAATGAGAGAATAAGCCATCCTCTGAGAGTGATTCCAGCAAAAGTTAAATGCAAAGGAAGGAATCAGCTCTCTGTCTAAGGAAGAAGCTTGTGAGCAAGCAGATTGAGGGTGCTCAAATATCCTTGGGGAGTATTCTTAGGGGGTGGGACTTTATTGGAGTTGTAATTTAGTAAGTGGGAATCAAATCAATTGTTTTCAGAGAAAGATGTAGAAACAGAAATGAATGGTTCAGTCATTTTGTACTGTTAATGGAATAGTAATCTGTGTAACACATTGGTATATTGCAAAAACAATAGTAATCACAGCAATATAGTAGGGAGGTGATGTTCTGGATTTGGACACAGATAAAATCCTACAAGAGCACTGGACTAGGAGCCAGAATATCAAGCTTCTACCCAGCCTAAGGCAGTGGAAAGACAGCTAACGCCTTTCCAAACAAGCCTGAGGAATGGGAGCCCCGCCAAGTCCCAGGAGAAGTGCATCTTGGTGGAAATGACCCCAGCACATGGAGCCATTGAGCCTGGAACCTATTGCTAACTCCCCTTGCTAGGAACCAGTGGACCCAGCAGTTTTCAATCAAACTAGCTTTCCGTGTTGTATTCCTGGTTAAGGTAACTTGAATATCTGGGCTACCTAATTTTATTTTTTATTTCTGTCTACAAATCACTGCATTGCCTTTATATTTTTTAATTTTATATTACAAAAAATTTCAAACACATAGAAGAAAATAGTATAATGAATGTATATAATGTATAGTATAAAATATCCATTAACCAGATTTTCCCACACTAAAGATTTTGCCTCACCAAAAACTAAAATATTTTTAAAAGATTTTATTATTTATTTATAGAGAGAGGGAAAGGGAGGGAGAGAGAGAGAGAAACATCCATGTGTGGTTGCCTCTCATGTGGGCCCCACTGGGGACCTGGCCCACAACCCAGGCATGTGCCCTGACTGGGAATCAAACCAGCCACCCTTTGGTTCACAACCCAACCTCAATCCACTGAACTATACCATCCAGGGCAAAACTAAAATATATTAAAGCAAATGCTAGACCCCAGCCATTTCACCCCCACTTACTTCAGTATGGACCCCTAAAACACATCTACACTTTCTTAAATACCCACAACATTCTCCTCTGTTTTTATTAGTTTCTCTAAACCGGGTTGATGGGAGATGAATGCATTCTCAGGATGCCTACAAACCAAGTTTCTGACTCTAAATGCGCAGTGAACTTACTGAGGTAAATGCCACTTGAGGATTCTCCTGGTCTCCAGGATGCCTTTGTCTGAACATGACTTTAATAACTGAAGTACAACCACGAAGGTCTCCTCACTTCTCACATGCGCAAGTCTACACACGCTTGTGTCCATGTGCACTCACTGTGCACATATGAACACACACTAAAAAGAGTAATGAAGTAACTCCTTCTGCACAGTAAAACAGTCAGTCACTGTAGCAATTCTGGTCAGCTATAAGATAAGTGGGGGTGCTAGCTACACAAAGAAACAAGATGCAAAGGTAGCATCTGTGCTGACTTAGAAAAGAGCAAAATGAGGACATTGGAGAGCTAGAAAAGAACCAGCTTGTAGGGAAGGAAACTGAAAACCATATGGCAAAATTCAGCTGGTCCCAAATCATCACTTCTATTTCAGTATAAAAGAATCTCATTAATCTACCCCTGGCTTCCACTTCATGCCCAATGTCCTCCTCCAGACCATGGGCCCAAGGTAGTGACTTCATAGGAAGTCCTTCTCTTTTCCTTCCTTTCTTTCCATCTTCCCCACCTACACACTCCCTCCCAAATGCCTCCTCCACTAACTCCCCAATGTCTTAATTTTAACAACTAGGGACACATTACATTTCTTTGGACTAACATATGCACAGTACATAGCAGAGTGTCCGATATACAGCCTCTGCTATGGTCTAAATGTTTCTGTCCCCCTCGAATTCACGTGTTGGAATCCTAATGCCCAATGTGATGGTGTTTGGAGGCAGAGCCATTGGGAGGTGATTAGGTCTTGAGGGTGGAGCCATCATAAATGGTGTTAGTATCTTATTTAAAAAAGACTCCAAAGAGCCCCTAGTCCCTTTCACCATGGGAGGACACAGTAAGAAGGTGCTGGCAATGACTAAGGAAGAGGGTTCTCACCGGAACATGACAATGCTGGTGGACTTGCTTGATCTTGGAACTTCTAAGCCTCCAGAGCTGTAAGAAATAAATTTCTGTTGTCTATGTGCCACCTGGTCTGTTCATTTATCCCATGTACAAAATGGGGATAACAGTATCTACTATGCAGGGTTGTTATAAGGATTAAATTGAGTGACATACATGAAGAGTCCATTTGTTATATGCTCAAAATATTGTTATTTTTATTATGTAATAATATTTATTATCATTAAGAAATTTCCAAACCTGGCTGGTGTGGCTCAGTGGGCTGAGTGTCAGCCTGCAAACTGAAAGGTCGCCAGTTCAATTCCCAGTCAGGGCACTTGCCTGGGTTGTGGACCAGGTCCCCAGTTGGGGGTGTGCAAGAGCCAACCACACAATGATGTTTCTCTCCCTCTCTTTCTCCCTCCCTCCCCCCCCTAAAAATAAACAAGTAAAATCTTTTAAAAATGTTTTTTTTAAAAAAGAAATCTCTTGAGGGAACATGGGAAGTTAGTTATGTTTACTTGTTGAATGGTCAGGCTAAACACAAAACTAACTTAAGAAAAGGATGGCAAAATGGTATCTTTAAAGAGAAAACTTGACAAATTAATTTAAATTTGAGGCGTAAACACCATGCACATAAAAAGACACTGCTTAATATTATCCACCTTGAGACCTTAAGAAAACCTTTGCCAGGTTTCCAAATAAAGTTTGAAATAAAAGTTGCTTGAGATTGGAATGTTCTGCAAGGCAATCAGGAACTAGCTGAGAAGGAAACACTGTTGATTCCGGCGGGTGCCGGGAAGAGCAGAGGACCCAGGTGACCACTCCGGGGCAGCAGCAAATGTATGATGGGTGTGGTAGTTGGCACTGCTAACTCTGGATTTCTCCAAGGAAACAGTGCAGTTCTCAGTCCTGTGAGCTTGAGGAATCTGGGCAAGTGGTAATTAGGCATCAGGCCATGGAGTTGACACCAATGAGAGAAAGGGGAAAGGGGAATTAATGTTAATCTAACAGGGACTGGGGCAAGCCATATGCTAGATACATTATCTCACTTAAATCACCACAACCCAACTATAGTAGTTATTACTCCCATTCTACAAAGGAAACTGAGGCTCAAGGAGATCATGTAATTGATCTGAGCTCCCTCTGCTAATAAAGGGTGGGAGCTGTCTCAGTAATGCCCCAGCCAACAGGCTGAAGTCTTGTGGCTCCACTTCCTCCACTCAACAAGTGCCTTTCGAGCATCTACTGTGTGCTGAGCACAGGGCCAGGTGCAGGAGATACAGAGTCAATAAAGACACAGTCTCCTCCTCTCATGGAATGCAGAGTCTGAGGGTAGGGGCAGCCATTAGTCAAACAATGCCACTAATAAAGATAAAATTTCAAAGTGAGACATGATGCATGTAACCAATGGACTCCTCTAGACTTGGGGCATGATGGGTGCCATGGGGGAGTGGGTCTAGAATTTACCTAGAATTAACTAGGTAAAGGAGTGGTAAAGAAAAGCATTTTAAATGAGGCAACAACACTTTCGATGGTTGTGATCAGAGTCCAAGATCAAAGGAGGCAAGTTCAGAGTGCCTACAGCTCAGGTGAGGGACAGGGTGAAGATTTCCATTCTGAAAATCCCCAGGTGTTTTAACAGGAGCCACTGGGAGGTGTGAGAACCACAAAGCAGAGCCTTCTGGTGGCTTGTGGGTCCCCAGCTACATCCCACCTTTGTGAGGACAGTTGGGCTGTCTAACTTAAGCTGCTTGAAGAGTATGTTGGGAAGCAGGGATTCATGGAACCAAGTAAAGAGCCTCAAGCACCTGTGCTAGGATGGGGCTCACTAAGATTTGTGTGCATGATCTGAAGGAGGAAGTATGTATGCAGTACTATCTGAACCACACATCCAACTAAAGATGGCTGTAGGTCAGCATCAGCAAACTATAGCCCTCGAGCCAAATCCAGCCTGGGCCTGTGTTTGTGTGGCCACAAGATGAAAGCGATTTTCACATTTGTGTGATGGTTGGGGGACAATCAAAAGGACACTAATATTTATGACAATGAATATTATATGAAGTTCACACTTCAGGGTCCATAAGTAAAGTTTTATGGGAACACAGCCATGCTCATTGCTTACTATCATCTATGGTTGTTTTCACAACACAACAGCAGAGTTGAGTGACTGTGACCGACACCAGGGTATTGCTGTAAAACTGGTATTGTTGCCTGGCCCTTTACAGAAAAAGTTTGCTGGGCTAGTCAGAAGAGCCTAGAAATCTGACCACATGGTCAGACAACTGACAAATGAGCTTTAGTGGGAACGAGTGCAAAGTAATGCACTCTGTGATAAAAATATCCAAACTATTTATAAAATGAAAACAAGGCTCTGAGCTGTGAGGTCGCAACTCAGAACAAAGCACAACTAGGAAAACTAAAGGCAGCTAGAGTAATATGAAGCAAATTTCCTGCCCTAGACTATAAAAATCAGTACACAATGGATGAAGTTGTTTATCTGCAGATTGCAACTGACAGGGCCTAGGAAATGATTTCAGGAAGACTAGACAAAAACACAACTGAGACAAAAAGGCTATACTGTTTTGCACTTTCACTTAAAAACTATATGTGGATATAGGTATCAATTGTCTTCATATAACCCAGGGAAAAATTAGTAATAAAGATGAAGACTGTGGGATGTGTATACAGGACTACCGAGGGATGGGATATCATCCAGACTTTGTCTTATTCAACACTATAGATCCAGTGCCTGGTTTCATGACTGAATATTATAAGCATTCAAATAATATTTGTTAAATAAAGAAAGAATAGGGGGAGGGAAGAAAAAGGGAATGAGGGATAAAGAAGAAGCAGAAGAGAAGGAGAAGGTTTGGCAGAATCTCCAGGGTTTGAATGCAGAATGGGAGTTAGCCAGATCCTGAGCATGAGGAAGAACACCTCAACAGACAAACAGAAGACAAAAGGCCAGAAAAGGTCATGAGGCCAGAACAATGTCATTTAACTCCCAGTCACCTTTGCTCTAGTTCTAAGGTAACTGGTCCTGTGAAGGGGGCATGCAGGGAAACCGGAAAGATGCATTCCCCCAGGATAACTAACATATCAACCACACGGTAATTGACTCAGTCTCTCAGAGCAGTTTGGCATGGATTCCCCTAACCTGATCCTCAGGTGTAGTTTCTGTACCTGCAAAGCTACAGAAGTCACCTGGGACCTTGGTGACTCCAACAGGGTTGTGGCCTTTGGGGCCCTACCTGGGTGTGGCTGGCCTCCCTCTTGAACACCTCTGACCTCCTCCATTTCAATGTAATGGGAGTCGTGTCCACAGAATTCTCTGAGAACATGCAGCCCAGTTTGCTGGAGGACCCAGGAGCAGCAAGCTGTCTTTCCCAGGAAAGATTCTCTCCCTTGCCCAGCAAAGACTCAGCCACCATCAGGGTTTACAATTTATTCTTGCTGAGAGGTAAACTCATCCTAGTGAACTGAAAGTCCCATGTCCTGGAAACCCCTCTGTCCGAAGCAAACCAGGACAGTTGGTCACCTGCCAGTCAGGTTCCTCATTTACAATGGGTCTCTTATCCTACTGTTCCCCAGACCTCACCTGGGTCGTCTCCAGAGTATCTGCTGCCTCATGCCCACCACTCAGAATACTCAGAACGGCTCCTTCTGGGTCAGGGAAGGGGCCAGCATGGGCTGGCCCATGGAGTCACTGGGCACCAAGTTAGGATCAGAAGAGATAGGAGACTGAGGAGGAGGAGTTCCTAAGGAAACAGCTATTAGAGAATTAAATCAAAGTCATCTGTCTTTTATCTAGTGTCTGTGTGTATTGCTATGCATATAGAATGAGGATTAAACCAGTAGCTGGTATCGGGTAAAACTTTCAACATTTACAATGTTTGGAGTTAATGGAGAACTATTAAAGGGAAAGCTGCCTTAAACCCTATTTGCACATGAGCAGAATGTGAGTTATTAAAATATAAATAACAAAGAGTAAAACTTTGTTGGTCAATTAAAAGCAGCTGTAATGATTATAGTAATTTATATTTAACTACCATGG
The DNA here is from genome assembly GCF_021234435.1 of Artibeus jamaicensis. Classification (NCBI taxonomy): domain Eukaryota; kingdom Metazoa; phylum Chordata; class Mammalia; order Chiroptera; family Phyllostomidae; genus Artibeus; species Artibeus jamaicensis. The sequence continues at coordinate 24,980,222 of NW_026521883.1, forward strand.
TGCACAGTGATTACGAGGCATTGTTGTGTCACGTAAATCATACACAAAGATCTTTGTGATCAGTGCACTAAATATCAGTCATGTGATCTGGTAGCAGGTTCAAAGCCATTAAAGATAATTTAGGTTGGCCTAGTCTTGGGATTTTTGCTCCAGGGGAATTAGGGAGTTAAAGAGTGGGTGAGCTTGTTACAGGGAGGACCAGTAGAAAGATACTTCTAAAAAATTACTGCCATCCTTAGTTATTAAAGAATTCTGAGAAAAATTCAAAATACTGCAGATTTTAATTAATCCTCACAGTAACCCTGGGAGGGAATTCTTACACAATGGCGTTCCTTGTTTAAAGCCACCAGTTGTTAGAGGCCACAAAAGAGTCACTTTGTCTGCAGTTGCTTCCCTGTTCTGGCTTAATTCATACATGTTATTAACTTCTTTAAAATAAGTCTGGTATAAATATAAACCGACTATTAGTGTATTAATAATTTCCAATTATCATGAGACAAAATGACCTCACTACTAAGAACTTCTGAGAAATGACCTTACACACCAGCTTAAGAAACAGAAATGTTTGTTAGAGGGAAATTTAAAATTATAGATTAACTTTGTGATTAAAATGTTTTCGTGTATTAATCCATGCATATCTGCAGGGCTTTACGAGTACAATGTTAGGTGCTGCGGACGTGAAAACAGCTTTGGATAGAAATGAAGTAATAATTACAGTAATGTGCATGGTGATGACCTAAAAGGCTAAATAAGCCAGAACATGCTGTTAATAAACCAAGGACTGGAATTTAGCCGTCCTAAGAAGGGACGTGTACAATTGGAGGAGTCTTGAAGACCAGCATTTGCCCATACCTTGGCTTTGCAGTTTGGGTAGATGGCATGGTCTTTAATAACTCTAGGAAAGTAGGTAAGGGAATGCTTTCACATACAAAATCTCATTTGTATAGCATCCCTATGAAATAGGTAGGGCAAATATTATTTTCCATTTTTTACAGACAAGAAAATGAGCTCAGCAATAGTGCACTGCTGGGAATCACAATGACTGGATGGCAAAGTGAGCAGCTAACCAAATTCTCCAAGTTCTCTTGTGGTGCTCCTGTCTGTGATGAAGCACTCCCAAAATGTTTCCAAAGTCAGCCTTTCACCTTCATCTTTAAGTTCCCCCAGCCCAGTTACCATCTCCAGACTCCAGCACTACTGTGCTCAGTGCTTAAATAATAGGTGGTCCAGCGGGACCACCTATTCATTTCTCTTTTCGGCCACATAGTTAGAGAAACCCATAGAAATGTTTACTTTTGTGGGGGAGGGGTTCTTTTTTCTTATCTTTCTTTTCAATTATGGTCTTCAATATTATTTTGTATTAGTCTCAGGTGGACAACAAAGTGGTCCCCCTTGATATTTCAAGTACCCTCCTGGCACCATACATAGTCACTAAAATACCATTGACTAGATTCCCCATGCTGTGCTTTACACCTCCATGACTACTTTGTAACAACCAATCTGTACTTCTTAATCCCTTCACCTTTTTCACCCAGTCTCCCAATCCCCCTTCCCCCCCCCGAAAGTCTGTTCTCTATATCTGAGTCTGTTTCAATTTTGTTTGTCTGTTTATTTTGTTCTTTAGATTCCACACATAAGTGAAATCATATAGTATTTTTCCCCCAATGATTTATTTCACTTAATATAACACCCTTTGGGTCTATCCAGGCTATGACAAATGGTAAGATTTCACTACTTTTTATGACCAAGTAATATTCCATTATATATATGCACCACAGCTTTTTTACCCACTCATCTTTCATGGGCAACTTGGGTTGCTTTCACATCTTGGCTGTTGTAAATAATACTGCTATCAACATAAAGGTGCATATGTTCTTTCAAATTAGTGTTTTGGGTTTCTCTGATACATACCCAGAAGTAAAATCACTGAAGGAAGTGAGAATATACAGTGGGGCAAAGATAGTCTATCAGTAAATTGTGTTGGAAAAAATTAGATAGATATATACCAAAAAATGAATCTAGACCACTTTACTATACATATACAAGAATAAACTCAAAATAGATTAAAGACTTCATTGTGAGACTTGAATCCATAAAACTCCTAGAAGAAAACATAAACAGTAAAATCTATGACATCTCTCTTAGCAATATTGTTTCTGACACATCTCCTCAGGCAAGGGAAACAAAAGAAAAAATAAACAAATGGGACCGCATCAAACTAAAAAGGTTTTGCACAGCAAAGAAGATCTTCAACAAAATGAAAAGACAACCTACTACTGAAATGGAAGAAGCTATTAGCCAATGATATATGACATAAGAGGTTAAGATCCAAAATTCATAAAGAACTCGTACAACTCAAACCAAACAACAACAATCCAATTTAAAAATGGGCAGAGGACCTGAATAGACATTTCTCCAGAGAAGACATACAAAGGGCCAATAGACATGAGAAAAGATTCTCAACATCACCAGTCATCAGAGAAATGCAAAGTAAAACAACAAGATATAACTTCACATCTGACAGAGTAACTATCACCAATAAAACAACGAACAAGTGTTGGCGAGGATGTGGAGAAAAGGGAACACTTGTGCACTTTGGGTGGGAATGCAGACTGGTGCAGCCCCTGTGGAAAACAGTATGGAATTTCCTCATGAAATTCAAAAAGGAATGTTAACTTTTAAAACTAAGGGAAGACAAAAGTATGAAAACAATAAACTTCATTTAGTAGGTTTCAGCCCACAGTTTGGTTTGTCTGACAGGGTATATGGACTTCCAAGACCGAGATCTCCTTTAACTCCTTCCTATCCAAGAAGGTGATTTGTCAGTTCTTGGGCAATTCTCTTATCTACTTCAGGTCCTTCTTCCCCTCTCCTGGAGAAGGGGTTAAACTGAATCTGTAGCTACTCTGTTACCACAGTAATACATAGAAGGAAGAAATTATGACATTTACTATAGTTGTGTATCACATTACTAACCCTTGTTCATATGCACCAACTGCTTTCATTCCTGCTTGAAAAAAAGGAGAGTACACATTCCAACAACATCTTATGGAAACCTACATACTCCAATGGAGAAAGGAGTTCCCAAGATGGAAAATATGCAGCATTTGAACCTGCCAACTAAATAGCACCTTTTTCCACCTTCAATTTTTAAAAAATCCACTTTTTCCCCTTCATTTCCAAGAGGGATTTTACAAGATGATGCTAAGGTCTCAAGGTGTTGGCAAATCTTTGATATATGAAATAGGGATATCTCCTAGCATACCTCCAAAAAGTCAAGATGCTTTCTGCAAATCATTCCATTTGTACAGAAAGAAGCCAAGGGGGACAGTATAGAATAATGGTTAAGAGCTTGAGTTCTGAAACCAAACTGCTCTGGAGTTGTGTTCCTACTGTTTGCTAGCTGCACAACACTGGCCAAGTTTTAATGTCCCTGAGATTTTATGTCTTCATCTACTTAAAAAATAGTTGGCCCCAATTAGATAGCTCAGTTGGTTACAGCATCAGCCTGATACACCAAAGTTACAGGTTCCCAGTCAGGGCACCTACAATAACCAACCAATGAATGCATAAATAAATGGAACAACAAATCAATGTCTGTCTTTCTATTTCTGTCTCTCAAATCAATAAATAAAAAATTTTTTTAAATAGCTGGCATTGATTGAACCCATACTATGTGCTAAGAACTACATATGCTAAGTTTCATATGCTTTGCATACATTATCTCATTTAATCCTAACCAAGGCTCTGTGAAGCAGATGCTATTGTCACCATTTAGTAGGTAAGAAAATTGAAGCACAGAGAGGTTAAATAGTTTGCCAGAGATTACCAGTATATGACTGTAAATGATAAAGCCACGATTCAAATACAAGCAGTCTGATTCCAAGACCCATGCTTTGAATCATTTCCTTCTTCAAAGTGAGGCTGTAAGGATTACATGAGCTAATTAACTTAAGGGTCCTTACATAGTGTCTGACACATAAACACGCCTTAAGTAAATGTTAACTGTAGCATAATTTGTAGTACTGCCATTTGTTCCAAGAAATTCCTGGACGAGGATCTATTTGCCTCTATTGCAGTTAATTGCCCTGAGGTATGTGTCTTGCAGTTGAACTGGCAGGCCTCTGGTATTACCTAAACAATCTGTGTATTTTTGGGTCACCTGATTAAGAGATAGGCTAAATGGTTGACAATGTTTTCATTTGCCCATGAAAAAAACTCCTCATACTAAAAAGAGATATGAAGTCTCTTATAAAATCTTTTAAGAGAATGGTATATTGAGCAATAGCTAGCAGAACTGCAGGCAGTGCCCAGATTATAAATGGTTATATTTCAAAAGTTCATTTATCTACTGTTATAAACTCTGAATACATAGAAATAAGTTTGCAAATAGTGGTTACATTCCAAGACTATTCACAAAAGTTTATTTATTTCGCCCATTTTAAAGCTCAATGACAATCATGCCACTAACTCAAGGGCAGGCCTAGGAACAACAGTCCCTGTGATTAAAGAATAAGAAAAGTATCTTTCCTAGTACAAAGGGAAGTTGTTATAAAGTATGGTACCGTATTTTTCAGACTATAAGATGCACCCCCCTGCCCCCACAAAAATTTGGGAGGAATAATGGTTGTTAATGCTGCTGTTGTTTACATTTACATTGGTGAAATATTATGTTATTTATGTTATTAAATATTTTACCACATATTTTGCAAATTTTTTTCCTATTTTCCTCCTCTAAAACCTAGGTGCATCTTATGGTCCAAAAATACAGTAGTTATCTACTGCTCTATAACAAATGACCCCTAAACTTACCATATTAAAACAATACACATTTATTATCTCACAGTCTGTGGGGTCATCTGGGTTGGCTTCCCTGGGTAGTTCTGCTCAGGATCTCTCATGAGGTTTCAGTCAACATCACCCAGACTGCAGTCATCTGAAGGCTTATCTGGGGAGATCCACTCCCAGTATGACTCACTCACATGGCTGTCGGCAGGACGCCTGGGTTCTTCAACACCCAGGCCTTTCCATGGGACTGCCTGAGTTCCTCATGGCAGGGTAGCTCTGGCTTCCTCTAGTACAAGTGATAGTAGAGAACAAGAAGGCAGCTGCAATGCCTTTTATGACCTAGTCTTACTAGTCATACATTGTCACTTCTGCCAGATTCTGTTCATTATGGGCCATAAGGTACTCATAAGCGCAGACCACACTCAATGGGAGGGGGAACTAAGCTCTACCTTTTCAGGTGAAGTGTATCCCAGAATTATTTAACGTAGTTTAAAATCCCCATGGAGTTTTTGTTGTCATCCCACCACTCTCTTTAGGGACCCAGTTATACAAGATAGTTACATTGGAATGCAGAACTTCCCAACAAAGTTTATTGTAATTTTTTTTAAAAATCCATGCTGCTGACTCAACTTTTCTTGGAAACATCTAACTCTTTCTTTAAATGGACTCTCATTTAAAGAATTTACACTAAAAAGATAGCTATCATACTCCTGGTTTATCTGCTTTATTCACTTGTATCTCTCAGTAGAATATCATGCACTATAATAAATTAAAAACAACAAATAACTACTCCCAATCAATGGATAAAGATATTTGGAGTTAGGAAAGCAAACTTCAGTAAGCTCTTCACCTTCTGCTGATAATGACCTAAGTGCCCTGATTATTGAATATTCTAGGTCTGGGGAACCATGAAATCTCTGATCGTTCCCTAACCTGACTCTCATGGGTGCAGCTCTATGAGAATATTGTGGGCTTTCAGAAGTGAAAAAGCAGTTGGTGTTTTTGCTTCTGAGACATGCAAAATTCTAAAGCATCGTCTGAATCTTCAGAGGAAAATGATTGTTTCATGTGACGTTTCATTATATTTTTTGAAACTTGAAATGTGGTGATCCATGTAGACCGTTGTCAAAAGACAACATTGATTAATACTGGATAAATAGGAGCTTGCACTATAATTCAACTCCAAGTAGGAGCTGGGTGCTTGAACTATACAATGATTTCTCCTGACCCTCTTTCGTTGTTGTTTTTAATCTTATTTGAGATTTAACCCCATTTGAGAATATAATGAAGCACAAGGGACTTACTCAAGATAATATACATACCCACAAAATTTTGCACATAAGTTTAATTCCCAAAAACCCATCCAGGGAATCACGATGGAGGTAGGGACAGCGAAGGGGGGGGGGGCGCACGGAGCAATTGCCATTCCAGTAACATTAGAAGCCTTTTATCATTCCATTAACATTAGAAGCCATTCCAATAACATTAGAAACCTTTTCTCATTCCATAACCAGCCTTCTTCTGTTTAAACAGAAGAATTAAAGGCCAGACTTAGATCCTTCTACTAGATTTTCTGTGCTTGGGTTTAGTCCGTATTGTGAATACTTGGAGGCAAAGGGAATGTGGAGTGAGCACACAGAGAACACATATTTGCTGAAAAAACAATAGTAAATATATATTAGGAGACAGAACTGCTGACAACCAGAAGCCTCGCCCTCTCCAAGTTGATCCGCCTGTGCAGCAAATTTTGCCAGAGAGGCAGCAACTCGGGAGAGAAAAGCTGCTTGATGGAAAGGGCTAAACTGGTTGTCCACAGGGCATCCTAAACCGACAACCATCGCAAGGTTTTTCCCTCCTTCGGTGGAGCGAACTCTCGGCGCAGACGGGAGGGTTCGATTCTACCCAGTGAACCCGCGGACCCGGCCGCAGCTGTCCCACAAGGACGGCCAGTGGAAGGGCCAGGCGGGGTTGGAGCTTGTCTGTGAGCGTCCCTCGGACAGAGGCCGGGCGGGACCAGCGGTTGGCGCGGGAGCCGGAGGGGGGGGGGGGCGCGGCCGGGCGCTGCGCGCGCCCCTGCCCGGCTCCAGGCGGAACCCCACCGCGCGCCGCGGCCTGCGCGTCCCCGCGTCTACCCCTCGCTCACGCGCCCGCCCGCGGCCGCTCCGGCGCACGCGCGCGGTCTCGCGCTGGGCGGGGAGAGGCGACGGCCGCGGGCGCCCGGCCCCGAACCTGTCAGACCCGTGGAGCCAGCCTGGAGCTGCGGGCGCTGCAGCGGAGAGCTCAGCCGCGTACCCCGCGGCTCCGGGCCGAGCTGAGCGAGCCGGACCCGCCGAGCCTGCCGGGGGCGGGGAGATGAGCGCGGCCGCCCTTCGGTGGCTCCCCAGAGAAACGCGCCGCCCCCTCGCGGAGCCTCGGCGCCTCCTAGCTGGCCCTGCGCCCAGTGCCGCCCGGAGCTTCGGAACTTGTGGGCTCTGATGGAGCGCCTTTAATTTAGGACGCGTTTCGTTTTCCACGGGATGGGGAGGGACGCGCGGCCGGGCCATCGGGAGCTGGCGCCCCCTTGAAGCAGGAGCCCGCCGGCCGTCCGCCTGCCCGGAGCCGTTCGGTGCCGCGGCAGCGCAGCCTCTGCCATGGCCGGATCCGGTGCGTGGAAGCGCCTCAAATCTCTGCTGCGGAAAGATGATGCGCCGCTCTTTTTAAATGACACCAGCGCCTTTGACTTCTCAGACGAGGCAGGGGACGAGGGGCTTTCTCGGTTTAACAAACTTCGAGTTGTGGTGGCAGATGACGGTTCTGAAACCCCGGAAAGGCCTATTAACGGGGCGCACCTGGCCCTCCAGGCCGACGATGATTCCTTGCTGGACCAGGACTTACCCTTGACCAACAGTCAGCTGAGTTTGAAGGTGGACCCCTGTGACAACTGCAGCAAACGGAGGGAGTTGCTGAAGCAGAGAAAAGTGAAAACCAGACTGACCATTGCTGCCGTTCTGTACTTGCTTTTCATGATTGGAGAACTCGTAGGTGAGTTGTGTTACCAACTCACTTGCCATTTCCATTTGTCAAGCTTTAGATACATGAGTCGAGATTGAAACTTTCTTTTCGTGAAGCTGGTTATTTATCGAGATACTGATCTCTTGTCATGTTAAAAGGCCACAGTTTCAAAGTGCAGCTCAATCTAAGTACAACATAAATTTATTGTATATTGTGTAACTTCCTCTTTTAAAAAAAAGAATTGTGATAAAACACCAGGTTAAAATAGTGCATGAATCTAAAGATACTTAGAATCACACAATTTTACAGTTTGGAGGGATCTGAGTGAACACCTGCTCCACCTTCTTTTTCACATAAGGAATCTAAGGGCCCAGAGAGGTTAAATTAGTTGTAAGGAAATTACATAGTTAATGGTAGAGTCCCATCTCCAGTCCCAGTCTCTTGATTTTTTCTGTACGTTTAACTTATGTGGTCTCTTTATACTATTTTCCACTGGATTTATATCCAAGAGATTTGCAGTATTAAATACTACCAACTAACCTGAAAGTTATTCATTATAAGGAGGATCTGAAAGGAACCAGAAAATGGCTCCCCAGAGATTATGAACTTGGTTTTATTTTTTCATTGTTTAGAGATTAATTTCACAGTCACTTTGGTGTAACTGCTAATTTATCTTAGCAGCCATTTACAAAGTGACATTAAAGCAGGGGGTTGGTTTTCCCATGTTGTCTCTTAATAATGAAACGTGACAAGGACAGAGGTGGCAATCCAGATTTAAGGTGGTGGTGGGAGGGTAAATGTCTGAGAGTTGTATACATGTCCTACCTCATTTCATATCACTCCTCCCCACTGATCACTTCAGCCAAGCTGGCCTCAACTCAAAAGCTTTTTCCTGCCCTTAAAGGCCTTCACACTGGCTGGTCCCTCTATCTCAGTGGTTTTCAAATGTTTTTGACATCACTAGAGTAAGAAACAATTAACATTGTGGCTTGTGTAGGTGTGCATCATACATATGCATATGTACACACATATATGTAAATATATGTATAACTGAAACATTTTATTTCATATGATGTGTTTTAATATTTTAGCAATTGTGGTCCCACCCCACTTAGTTGATTTCATGGCCCACAAATAGAGCGGGATCTGCAGTTTGAAAAATACTGCTTTATGTGGATTGCCTTTTCCCAAATCTCCTCTTGGCAGGTTTCTTGTTATTGGTGTCTCTCAAAGGACTCCTCCAAGAGACCTTATCTGATTAACTAAAGTACACCTTTCTTCTCCCTTGTTCCCTCCCCAGCTTTAAAAGCCCTCAACATCTGAGGTTATCTTTTTTGTATATTTACTTGTTTAATATCTGTCTTTCTTGTATTGAAATACAAGCTGAATTCCCAGCACCTAGAACAATGATTGGCGAAGAGTAGATACTCATTAATTTGCTGTTGAATTCATTTTTATTGTGTTAGGGAATTATAAATGCTTAAGCTGTGAGGAAATTAAAAGATGGGAGTGAAGCTGTGGCCAGATAAGGCATGGTGTTAGCAGACTAAGAGTCAATGACTTATGCAAATTCACATAATTACAATATTGAGTTATATAGACTTAGTGATTTTTTGTTAATATTTAGTATTTGAAGTTAAAAATCACAATTTTCCCCTAAGTAAAATTGTAAGTAAAATTAACTTAGAATTTATTTTGCCAAAGTGAGAATTATTAAGATATAATTGTCCTGACTCAACTATTTTAAAAATCTTTCATTTGGCAAATGTTTTGTGAAAACCACAATGCATATTTTCTTTCAAATACTGACTTTATTTTGAAATACAAAAATCTTTTATTAAACAACACAGATGCTAGTACTTAGTATAGACATTAACAATAGTGTTTAGAATGTAATATAGAATTAAATTGTATGTAGTACAGCATTTATTAAAGTATGTCAGAAGAATCTAGAAATAAAGCACTTTTTGTAAGCATGAAATAATTTTTTAAATGAAGTAATTTGAATACTAAAAGAGGAGATGATTTTGAATCTGGCTTTGCCACTATCTTGCTCTGAGACCTTAGACAAGGTCCATTCTTCCGTTCAGTAAGTATTTTTTGAGTAGTTACTATATGTCAAGCACTGTGCTATGTGTTCTGGCTATACAATGGAGAACAGAAGTGTTATGATCCCTACTATCTGAAGCATTTAATCTAATGGAAGACACAAATGTTAAATAAACACACAAGTAAATTTAGAATTCAAATGGTCTTAAGTACTAAGAAGAAAAACAGCAAGGTACTATAAGACATAGTAACCAGTGAGACATACTTTATGTATGAGCCAGGTACAGTTAAAATTTTAAAAAAAGAATAGTAGGAGTTATTCCATAGTAGGACTCAAATGGAGTAGAGGAATTTTCCAAGTGAAAAGAACAGCATTTATACAGGTCCTAAAATGGACCTTTTAAAAGGACCTAAAAGGAAGGTCAGTTAGGTTGGACTGTAGAAAGCAGGAGGGAAAGAGGCATGGGTACCACATCAGGCAGGTCCTGGTAGATTGTATTAAAATGAATGCAGTTTTTCATTCTAAATACAATGGGAAGTCAGTGAAGGCTTTTAAGCAGAGAGTGACATGATGGGATTTGTCTTTTTAAAAGATTACTCTGGCTTTTATTTGGAGACTGGATTGGAGAATACAAGAATGGAAGCAAGTAAACTATTGTAGAGGTCCAGATAAGAGATGATTATGGCCTGGACCAAAATGGGTGGGGAAAAGTGTACTGATTGAGAAACATTCTAGAGGTAACAATGACAAACTTGGCTAGTGGTGTGGATGTGGGGGTTGATGGGAGAACAGTATCAGGAATAATTCTGAAGTTTCTCACCTAAGCAATTGGGTATATGGGAATTTATTTCATTTCTGAAGTAGGGATAAAATACAGAGCAGCATTTAGACATGCTATAAACATGTTATAATGTTTTAAACATGATATAATATGTATGTGAAATAGCTGAGTAAAGATGTCTAGTGAGCATATGAGTATAGTTCAGAAGAGAGGTCAAGGTAGAGATATAATATGTAATGCCATAAGAATGGAAAACATCACCTTGAAAGCCCAAGTCTGGAGGAACTCCCATTTTAAAAGTCAGGCAGAAAACAAACCAAGAATCCAAGAATCCAAGTATCCCAGAATCCAAGAAAAGGGAGTATTACAAAGCGTCAATAAATAAGTTGAAGCTTCAAGAGGTCCAGTAAGATGAGGACTAAAATATTCTTGGGGTTTAATAACTGAATTTTTATTGGAAGTGAAAAAGGTTAAAAAGTGAATGCAAACAGACCTCCAGGTAAAGATGGCAAATGAACTCATGCATTTAATTGTACTCTCTCCTGAAGCCTCTCTTAAACTTACAGTGAAGGCATTTATATATATATAATCTCTACAAAGATGTAGAAAACTGGAGAGGGGACAATAGCAACACAAATTTGGGAAACTAGAAAGGAAATTGATAAAAGAGGTGAGTGATTTAATAGACCCAGGAAAGCCACCCCCTAAGCAATTAGTAGGGAAAGCCAAGAACCAACCTAAAGCATGAAAAACACCTGGAGAACTTATTCAAACATAAATTACTGGGCCAGAGTTTCTAATTAAGTAGTTCTGGGATAGGGTCTGTGAATTTGTATTTCTAACACGTTCGCAGGAGATGCTGATACTGCTGATCTGAGGACCACTGTTGAGAACTACTGTACTAGATGATCCTAATTAGGCCCAGAATTGGTTGCAGCAGATACCCCTAGAAGTGTGGGTAAAGAGGAAGGCTACCAGAAGGAACTGTAGTCAAAACCCATTTAAGACACAGTCAGACATAATAATGTGCTAATATAATTAGTGCCCACAGAGATAAGATCTTGTACTCCATGAAACAAGAAGGGCCTGCTTTAAAAAAGAAATTCAGGTGTTTGTTTAAAGGTTTTCAACAACAAAAACATTAAAAATTTTTTTCACTTAAAGAGAAGTGAAATTTTTAACTCCACAGAAAAGTAAGAAGATAAACTAAGGTAATTGTGTATCTCTTTTATCCCTCTATTAGGAGATATTACTGTGTATATCTGGTATTTTTATCTTTTATTTAGAACTAATGTACATTTTATGAGTTTATTCAGTTTAATTTTATGTTCACACCCTCCCAAACAAGTGAATACCTACTTTAGCTTTATTGTGTTTAGATATTGTGCTTATTAATTTCACTGTCTCATAGTGGACTTAGTTGGTTGAGTAAAAGCTGTAATGCTAAAACCCAAAACTTACATGTTTTACCCTGCAAGTTTAGTGGTTCTTAACTTTTTCTTTTTTTTTTTTTTTAAGATTTTCTTTATTTATCCTTAGAGGGGAAGGGAAGGAGAGAGGGAGAGAAATATCAATGTATGGTTGCTTCTCATGTATTCCCTGCTGGGAACTGGTCTGCAACCCAAGCATGTGCCCTGACTGGGAATCCAACCACAATCCTTTGGTTCACAGGCCCACGCTCAATCCACGGAGCTACACCAGCCAAGGCAGTCAGTGGTTCTTAACTTTTTAAGGTCATTGACTCCTCAGAGAATCTGTACATAGAAATGGACATTCTCACTATAAAAATATGTGCATATTTAATGTTTCACATAAAATAGGATAAAGATTTAGTTAGCTCATGTTTTGTAGGATGTTACATATTTCTGGCTTGATTGCTTACATTTGTTATTTTAGTTAACTCATTCCTTCTTCCCTCTCATCCTTACTCTAAGGTGGATACATTGCAAATAGCCTAGCAATCATGACAGATGCTCTTCATATGTTAACTGACCTAAGTGCTATTATACTGACCCTGCTTGCTTTGTGGCTGTCTTCAAAATCACCAACCAAAAGATTCACCTTCGGATTTCATCGCTTAGGTAGGTAATTGAGAGAGTTTTTTAGTTTAAAAGATTTTATGGTAAGACAACAATGAACTATATATAACCTTTCATTAACTTAAATCTTTCTGGTAATAAGTTCTATTGAAGCAGATGAACAAAGCAAATAAAAATAGGTGAACAGGATTTATTCAGATGCATATCTCCCCTTGTACATTCAGCCCAGTCAGCTAAACGCTTTACACATATAAGATCATACGATAGAGGGACTTCCAGTCAAGACAGTGGCTTAAGTAAATGCGGCTCACCTCCTCTCACAACCACATCAATTTTATAACTAAAAGATAGAACAAACATCACTCATAAACAGGAGAAATCAAGTGGAAAGGAAGTCTGACAACTACAGAATTAAAGAAACCACATCCATCTAACCTGGCAGGAGAGGTGGAGACATGGAATGGGCTGGTCCCATATCCACGTGGAGTGGATAAAAATTTGAGAGTGATATCTCAGGAGCAAGGAGTCCTAGCCCCACACCAGGACCCTCAGCCCAGGGTTCCAAGACAGGAAGATGAGTCTCCATAGCTTCTGGATGCAAAAACCCATGGGGATTGAGTTGGTGGGAGAAACTTCTGGAGTCTCAAGCAGTTCCACTTAAAGAACATACACACAAACTTATTCAGACTCACTGCATCTGAGCTCCAGCACTGGAGTAGCAGCTTAAAAGGCACCAGTGACATACTGGGAGGAACTGAAGTGTCTAGCATCAAAATGAGAGCTGGGGGGACAGGTTTTTCCCAGACAAAAACAGGGACAGAGCTACAGAGCCAGTAGGTGGGGATCATATCTGAAACTCCTTCAACCTGGCTAACACACTTTGCCCTGCCCTGGCAATCCCCTGAGGCTCTGTCCTACCCAATTTACAGCTGTTAACAGTAATTTTTCCATACGAATGGCTGGTCTTGGCTCATGCTTCACAACTTCCTAAATTCTCTCAAACAAGCAAAAGCTGGCCTCAGTGATACCCAGCCCCCTTACCTCTTGCTAAGGGGCCCCAGGCACAACACTAACAGCAGCCAGCCTAGGTTCACAGCTTGGCATCACCTGGAAATCTCCAAGCCTAGCACAAGTAGCAGCCATCTCAGACTGCTTTATAGCACTGACAGAATGGTCTCAGGAAAAACACAGGTGGGGGCTGCTCTTGGCCTGCACCACCCTGAGAAACCCCAGGGTTTGCACAGCCAGTGGAAAGCTATAAACCACGTTAGAGTACCACCACCCTGCCCCTGCACAACTGATCCTCCACAGAGGGTGGAGGTTGGTAGTTAGTGGTCACAGCCATTTCTTGTAACTGACTGACCTGGGAAAATCCCTCACATTGACCTGCCTACAGCAACCAAGATTCAACAGTGGACAGTGTACTCAGCCCACACAAAGGACACACCTTGAGTAAGTACCCAGCTTGGGTAATAGGGGAGGTTGTGCCACTGGACACTACAGAACAACTACATTAGGCCATGCTATCAAGACAGCTCAACCTAATATAGAAACAAATACAGGGAGGCTGCCAAAATGAAGAGACCAAAAAAAAAAAAAATCATGGCCCAAATGAAAGAACAGATCAAAAGTACAGAAGAAAAAGAACTAAACAAAATGGAGATAAGCAGTCTATCCGATGCAGAGTTCAAAACACTGGTTATATAAGGTTGCTCAAGGACTTTAGTGAGGACCCCAACAGCATAAAAAAAATCCAATCAGAAATGAAGTATACACCAATTTAAATAAAATATAATTTACAGGGAAACAACTATAGAGTGAATGAAGCCAAGAATCAAATCAATGGTTTGGAATATAAGAAAGCAAAAACAACCAATCAAAACAAGAAGAAAAGAGAATCCAAAGAAATGAGCATAGTGTAAGCAACCTCTGGGACAACTTTAAGCATTCCAACATTCACATCATAGGCATGCCAGAAGAAGAGAAAGAGCAAGATATTGGAAGTTATTTCAAAAATAATGAAAGAAAACTTATTTAATTTGGTGAAGGAAATAGACATAAAAGTCTAGGAAGCACAGAGAGTCCCAAACAAGATGGACACAAAGAGGCCCCCTCCAAGACACATCATAATTAAAATGCCAAAGGTTAAAGATAAGGAATCTTAAAAGTAGTAAGGAGAAAGAAGTTATCTACAAGGGAGTCCCCATAAGACTTTCAGCTGATTTCTCAAAAGAAACTTTGTAGGCTAAAAGGGAGGGGGAAGAAATATTCCAAATCATGAAAAGCAGGGGCCTACAGACATGATTGCTCTACCCAGCAAAGCTATCACTTAGAATCGGGGGACAAATAAAGAGCTTCCCAGACATGAAAAAACTAAAGGAGTTCATTATCACCATTCCATTATTATATGAAATGTTAAGAAAAAGAGATCAAAACTATGAACAACAAAATGGCAAAAAATGCAACATTGTCAGCAGTTGAATCTAAAAAACAAACTAGGCAAACAAGAACAGAGACAGAATCATGGATATGGAGAGTGTTTTGATGGTTGCCAGATGGGATGGGGGTGAGGGGATTAAGAAATACAAATAGGTAGTTACAGAATAGCCATGGGGATGTAAAGTACAGAATAGGAAATGGAGTAGCCAGAGAACTTGTACACATGACCCATGGACATGAACATTGATATGAGGATTGCCTGAGGGAGTGGGAGGAGCTTAGCGGAGAGGTAGAAGGGGGGTAAAATTGGGACAACTGTAATAGCATAATCAATAAAATACAATTTAAAAAATTATTTGGTAATCATTAATTTTTAAATGTGTTCCCTACTTCCTGAAGATGTCATCGGAAAAAAATTCATCTTCTATTTATTGAACCAAGCAAAACCATGTGGGTTTAATTAATTAATGAACATTAGCTTCTTTCTTTCACTTAGGTTATTCCAACCAAGGCTACTATAGCCCAGATTTTAAGCATTACTATAATATATATCACATATGAGTATACACTGTGGCTGACCTTCATTGAAGCCATTTAATCAACATAATTCTGTGAATGCCGGCAGAGATCTTTGCTTGACCAGATTTTAGTCAAATCTCCTGATTCTTCTCGGAAGCCCACCTGTGCACTTCCTTGTACTATCTAATTTTAGCAAGAACGTTGCGTAAGGCAATTTAACAGAACCTCCCACTCTCAATATCTGATGGGTTACCCTCAAGCAATGATCTGTCTTCAGCAAGAATTCTGTTAGTTCAGTTTAACCAGAATCCCCCTTACTCCTATTTCCTCTTAGTAATTTTCTATACACAGACTCCACCCTGCTTCTTGTCTATAAATTCCTACTTGCCCATAGAATATTCAGAGTTGAGCCCAAACTCTCTCCCCAACTGCAGAGTTCCATTGCAGTGGTCCCTATGCATATCTCAATAACTTCTTCCCCCATTGAATAAAGTCTTCTTTATCATGTTTTAATGCACATATTTTATTTTTATATTTTTAACAAATATTAATATTTAGCTAAGAGGTTAAATCATATGTAATCATATACAATCATTGTAATCATTTCTTGCTGTCTTACTGTTTTTAATTTTTTGCTTATTTAAAAATTATGTATAAGATAATTGCCTGGACTTTTATATGAAGTGTCCTATGTCCACATGTCATTTGCTTAGAACCCAAAACTTGACATTTAGGTGGCTTCAGCAAAACCTGTCTTAAAGAACCGGAATTAACATATTGTCATTTTATTTTGTGGAGACACTAACACTCTTGGCTAATGTATCTATCAGTTCCTCCCCTTCATTGCTCCTTTTTAGCCTAATATTAACTCAACGTCTAGGTCTTCTAAAATGTAATCACTGGATCTTCTAGTATATAACTTGACACTGTAGTTGAATAGTTGAATAGCTGTCCAAGCCATCTGGTTGGGAAATTATCTAGTGCCTCACACCTCAGCACTCTCAACTGCTGCACAAGAGAGCCAGAGCACTGAGTGCAGTTTTCTGTCATTGTTAAAGCCACCGCATAATGCATTTGGATGTGTTCCTAGAGGAAACCCCACTACTTTCTAACATATATTCATTTTTAAATTGATTGACCTGGAGTTTTTTTATCAAGTTTAAAATTATTCTCAAACTTTAATTTTTTTGTGGTTTAAACACCTGCATTTTAAGGTCTAAAACAGCATCATGGAATGAGGACTTTTACCCTCTAGCATTATTTGAGAGAGTATGTTTCATTTAATAGTTCTGTGGTTTTTAACCTCTTTTAGGATATAGACCCCTTGGAACTCTAATGATGACAGTGGAACTCCACCCCATAAACATGCAGTAACAGGACATAAAAGTCCTGCATTTAAGTTAAAAACTAGTAATTGTGAAAATTCTATTAAATATCAAAGAAGTACAGTGGAACCTTGGTTCTCAAATTTACCTCTTTCCAGAAAACTGTTCAAGAAGCAATTTGTTTGAAAACCAAATTTCCTTTTTCACCTGAGAGACAAGTGACTGATCATACAGGTATCAGAATGAAAGGGTTGTCAGAGAATGAACACCCAAAGTTCAGTTAGACAACTGAGACATTTTTCCCATTAACATATTGGTCGAGAACTGAATTGTTCAAGAACCAAGACATTAGAGAACCGAGGTTTGACTATACTTAGTATTTATCCAGATAGTCACTTTGTGTACTTATAGATGATAAGCACTATGAAAAAAAATGAGAGAAAATAGAACTGACTGGTCCTATTGTGTTTCTGAAAATTTCTACAGGAAGTTAGAACTTTTTCTTTCCTTAAAAGTGCTAAAGTTCAAGACGGTGGATCATCATTTGAGTCCAGTCTCTCCTGAGAATCCAGTGAAATAAAAAGTACCAGAACAACAAAGAGAAGCAAATGGATGGGTCACTGGTAAACAAGAAATGTCCAGAAATCTCTGGAAGTTAGGAAATAGATGGGAGGGGATTGAAGGAAAAAACAAGCCAAGAAAAAACAAGCCTTAGAGTACACTGAGCCAGGAACTGGATCAGCCCAACAGATCTCCAAAGAAGGCTCGGACGGAGATGATCAGAAGCGAGAACTGGAGCTGAAAACAAGGAAAATTAATTAAGTGACTATAAATATTTCCTATTTGCTCCACTTTGCTCCTACCTTCCTTCCCACCCCCACCTCCACTTAAGCAGCCTGCATTTTCCCCACTGTAAAATAGTTCTTCTAGAAAGAAATTGAACAAGGTATTGGGGAAAGCTGAGGCTTCTAGTGTAGATATTGATTCTCCAGAAGAAGTCTTTTTCATACTAGAATCAGGGTTCCACAGCCTTACAGCTTGGTTCCCCACCGACCCACCCTAAACTACAGTACAATAATAATCTTGTGCTAGGCTGCACTGCCCTACACCCCTTATTAGTAACCATTTTTATTAGTTGATGGCTTATCCTTCTGGCATTTTCTTTTTACAAGGATAAAAGTTCTGCACTGTTCTTCTGCACTAAATGTGAATGGACAACCAAAGATTTTTTGACAAGTGAGAAAAACCAGCAGCATGAAAGAAAATGAACAAAACTAATAGAAAACTTGGTTTTAGAGAAAAGAGAGGTAATTTGAGGAACATATTTAAGTTATGTTTTAAGTTATCTTATTAATATACTCAAACAATAAAACAAATATTTTGAAAAACATAAGAAAAAGTTTTTTGAAACTAAAATATTGCTGAAATTAAAAAATTTTTCCAATAGGACTAGAAAATATAATCAAGAAAGTCTCTCACAATATAGAACAAAAAGATAAAAACAGGAGGAAAAAGTTAAAAACTACAAAAGAGCAATCTAGGGGGTTCAAAGTAATACTATTAAGATCCTCAGAACAAGAGAACTTAAGAAATAAAAGGGAGTGACTGCTTAATGAGTATAGAGTTTCTTTTTGAGCTCATGAGCACATTCTAGAGTTAGTGGTGATTGTTGCATAACCTTGTGCTTATACTAAAAGCCAACGAATTGTACACTTTAAAGTTGTTAAACTGGTAAATTTTAGATTATGTGAATTTTATCTAAATATTTTAATTATTTTAAAACATAAAAGGAAGACAATTAAGATATAGATAGATGAATATTTTCCAGAGCTGAGAAGGGGACTCAGCCTTCACAGTAGAAGGGCCCTCTGGGATCTTCTTTGTATATTATACAATCTTATGAGGCTCTATCTAGATATAGAACTTATTTCACTTATTCTGTTCTTTGTAGTAGTGATGGAAGTAATGGAAGAAAAACATAATGGTAACTTGTGGAGCATGAAAAAGACAAAAAAGATATGTAGAATTGAATAAAGCTGTAAACCAAAGCAGTGGCTGTCCTGTGTTCTGCAAATGACCACTGCTTCACAAGTAATCCGGAAGTTCTGTCGGGGAAGGTGTGTTTACATTGGACACATTTAAATAACGTTCCTCTTGTGGCCTCCAATACCCAGAGTTGGGGAAGGAATCCCCCTAGGAAACTTCTGGTTTGTTACCACTGTTAATTTTGTTTGTTTTGATGGCATAGGGGGTAGGACAGGTTGGTTTTTTCTTTGTTGATTTATTTTGTAAATATGTAAAACATATTGCAAAAGTTAAAATTATTTTTTAAAGATTTGTAGAGAAGTCTTCCTTTCATTCTGTCCCCTCCAACCCAGCCTCCCACCCCACTGCTTATGAGTAACCATTTAAATTAGTGTCTTGCCCTAGCTAGTGTGGCTCAGTGGATTGAGTGCCAGCCTGCAAACCGAAGGGTCGCTGGTTTGATTCCCAGTCAGGGCACATGCCTGGGTTTTGGGCAAGGTCCCCAGCAGGGATGCGCATGAAAGGCAACCACACATGGACGTTTCTTTCCCTCTCTTCTCTCTCCCTTCCCCTCTCTCTAAAAATATATAAGTAAAACCTTTAAACATCAATTACTTTCTGGTCTACCCTCGCAGCATTTCTTTTTGTAAGTATAAGCCAGTATATACTATATATGTTCATATCCTGCTCTCTGCCATCCTTTCTGATGCAAAAAGCAGCATACCCTATAAGACCTGGAGGTGTATCTGTGAATAATAGTCAGACAGTAGTGTCATTTTCTTAATTTATTTCCTTTTTGTTTTCTCATAACACTTTATATGTCTATAATAGCATTTATCACATTTGTATAGTTATTTTTATACAACTGGGTCTCCTTCTGGACCATGAATTAAGTAAGAACAGGAATAGATAATATTAAACTTTGTGTATCTGACACTAGTAAATGCTTTATATGAGATTATTAATCAAATTGTTGCAAATTCAGGCTGAATAAATAAGGATATGAAAACTGTGAAATAGATAATAGTATATATAGCTCCTGATCCTTAAATCCTTTGGGGTAAATCAAATCAGTTTGCAAACTGGGAGTACAGGTATTTTTGAAATTTGGGGATTAAAATATTTGGGACTTAAAAACACTTAATCTATAATTCTAAAACTGTGGTCATTTTCACAAACTAGACTCAAATTTGTTTGATCCATAACATAGCTGGGTGGTACAGCCTGACCTATAGGACCTTTTGACTAATTAAGAAATTACAAGATTCTTCTTCCTTAGTCAGGGGCCAGTCTTATTTGTTTGGGTACTTACCACTGTTAGAGTTTTGTGGTTGTCTTTGGTTCAAATCTGAAATCTGCAGTTTTACTGGCTATAGGGCCTTTTGGAAACTAATTTAATTTCTCAAAGTATGAGTTTCTTCTGTAAAATAAGGATGATAATACTTGTATTGAAGAATTATAAAACATAATAAGGTAAGGTACCTTGTTAGGTACCCGGCACTGAGTAAATATCCAACAAATGTTAGGTTCAGTCGTCCTTTCCTTCCCTCTTCTACTTGCCAGTATATGATCTTACCCAGACTTTTGATCTCTGTCAGTCGACCCGTGCCTGCCTTCCTTTCTCCCCACAATGAGAATTCTTATTCTCTCAGCCTAACTATCTCAGCTAGGTAGTAGAAGAAAAGTGAGGTGAGTCAACCTGATGGTTAAATAACAATTTTAAAAGATGTGCTCTTTGATTCAGGTCTTTAGTAACATTTTTGGCAATACAACAAAATTTATTTTAGCAAAATCATTCAGTCAAGTTGAGAGAAAGGTGGTTGTAGATTTGAAGGGCAGGCCCAAGTGGCTGTCCCAGGAATCAGTTCCACTCTGTCGGTATTTCCCTTTCTTTCTTGTGAACTCAGATTGTGTAAAATCATTCAGGTTTTTCTTTTTCTTTTCATTGCTTTATTCCTTTCAGGGAGCTACAATGGCAGCTCTTTTGTGGGACAAGGGAGACGGGTAGAAACCATATGTGAGTTATTTTTAAATGCCTGCACTTATTTTTCTGCAGGTATGCCATCTTATTCTGGAAGTCAACAAAACTTAGCACTTAATGAGACCACACTGTGGGAGAAATACCACTACTCCTTAGGAGGAATGGCACCATCTCCCTGTCCAAGGGGACCTGCTGTTCTACAGAATACAGTCCCATCCCTGTGCTTGCTTTCGTTTATCCTTCTCTGTGGATTATGAGTGTAATCAACTTTATTTGTATGGTTTTTCTCTCAGTTCTTGGGTGGCAGAGGCTGCATGGATTAAAGATAGTGAACATGTGAAAGGACTCTAGCAAGCGGAGTTGTCTGTATTTGAAATAAGCACAGCACATACTTTGGTAACGCAAATCATCAGCCTAGGCTAATGGCAAGGTGACAGTGTAGGAGTCTTTTGTAACAGTGTGTAGTTCTACTGAGCAGAGGCCTTGGCATATCTGGCTAGATGATTGTTGGTCTTGGGCAGGCATATGATTTTAATGCTAATTCTATATAGTTTGTTATTTTATTACCTGATGTTAAAGGAGCAGAAAGTATTCAGCTAAAAAATCTCTTCCCCCATACATGCAGCCAAAAACATTTCTTCTCTCTAGTTACTGATCCATTTTAACAACTTCCATCCCTGACAAGAGTTGTGCCTACTCATTATTTACATCTTAATAAGAATTAATTCATATCACATGAACATCTATAGGAAAAGAACAGGTACTTCCTAGAATTTATAGTTTTTATTGAGGCAGAAGACATGAGTGAAGTGGTCAATTGTAGCATAGTCAAAAGTCACCTCGGAGGACTCAGGGCACCTTGGGTATGGATCAAGGGAGTGGTAAGAAGGCAGAAAATAGTAGATTATTTAGAATAGGAGATGAGAGGGTCCAAAGACAAACTTTTCAGTTTAGCTTGACATTCTGGTGGCAAGAGTGGGCCCCTGAAAATCCTATATGATGTCTTTAGCCTGAGTGCCATAGAGTTGTCTGTAGCTGAGTTGAAATACAAATATTAATTTGGAATCCTAGGCAAATCCAATACAGCTCACAGATTTTTCTGTTTCCTTCCTATCTTCTATTGGAAGGAGGTAGGAAAGAGAAATGGCAGAAAAGGTAGTAGAAGAGAAAAGGTATCTCCACTTTCCCTCCCAATTGATTTTTATAAACCTCTGAAATCTGTCTTTAGATGTGTGCTGTATATAGTTCTTTGAGGCAATAGAAAGACAAGTGTTACATAATTTAAGGGAAATGTATTCATTGGCATCAAAGCATTAGCAAAGTTAATACTTAAGGCAGGTCAGTGCCTCTGAGCAACACTCATGAAAAAGCAAATATGCTTGGACTGAGTGTGGTTTTACGCAGTTGAAGCAAATTGTTGCTCATTCACTGCTTAGGCACTCAGTAGTTACCCATTAAGTGAACGAACAATAGCATAGTATGGAGAGACAGGCAGTAAATATGTTACACAAACACAACATAATTACAAATTGTATTAAACGCTCTAAAGAGAAAGAATAAGGTACTGTGATGGAGAATAACAAAGACAGAAAAGAACTCTCCTTTTTCTTATGAACCTTGAAAACCTGTAGTTTTGGCAATTTATAGATGTGTTAAAATGTACAGTAAACATTTTTTATATTTTATAGTACTAGCAAAACTTAATAATCATCTGTTCTCCCCCACTTAATTTTTTGTTACCATTTATTGGCTATTCAAAACTGTTTGTTCACATTGTGTGTGAAATTCACGGTGTGTTTTGTTTTGGTCTCTATTAGATTATTGACCATAAACATTTATTTATATTTCAGCTGAATAAAAAGACCCAAATGATACTATAACAAAAAAAAAACACATTCATTTATCTTACCCCCTCCTCCAAAGCTACAGTTCAGCCAAGTGCAGTGATTTCTTTGTTTATAAAGTAACAAAATATGTTAGAACTACTATAATACTAGGTTTTCTAGTATTTCCATAAAAATCTCTTTCAAGAGTTTTTCATTTTTGCTAAATTTCCATTCGGTCAAGTTTACCTAAAGCTAATGGGGTAGTAACTTTCACAGAAATCGAGGGTTTCCATTGTGCAAGTTCCCGTGTCTGCTCTAGAAAAGGAAAGAGATGGACATGTTATGTACTCCTTTGTCTTGAAAAACTTTATTGTACATTATGTGAACAAAGAGCAACCCAAAGCAAGAATGAGAAGATTGGAGCAAGTCATAATTTCATTGTTGATTGAAAACTTCCCTCTCTGTTAAACTTTGTGGGGAGAAAGTACATCTTGCCTATGTTTATCTGCATTCCATCATGTTAAAAATACTAGGGCAAAAATTTAAACACTAGTCCTATTCATATTTCACCAAAGTTTAATTTACTCACAATAAAAGAACTTTTTGTTCTTATTATCAGAGTAAATAGCCATATTACTATTTACTATTAGCATTTTCAGCTATATAGTGTTATATGTGCCTTATACTTCTCAATTATAAATCTCAGCCCTAAAAATCAACTTAAAATTTTGGGTGTTTTCCACTTTTGCCTTTATCAGTTTTCTGGCTTGAAGATGTTTTTGTGGGTGATTAGAATAAAAACTAACAGATGAATGTCTCTGCTTTTTGAAAAGGGAACTAGCTGTGAGGCATATTCCTTAATTAATTGCTGCTGCAAAAGGGATGATAGCATTGATAGCAGGATCCCAATATGTCCTTTGAGAATCTCTAGGAATCAGCTGAATTCCATTACTCTTAACTGTGGGCAGGCCTTGGGATCCTTTTTATGCTACTGTGTTGTGCGAAACTGCATTTTCAGTTCCTAGTGGGCCTTCTAAGGGTAGAAATCCTCCTTGCCAAAGAATTGTATTTATGTTTTAGTTTGACTTTCATTTTACTTTATCTGAGGATGGTTTTGCCATACCTGAAAGTTCATGAAAAGGTGATTTTGAGTGTTTAGGTGAATTATCACTGGGCTGTGGGCTCACCCATTTTAGTGTGTGCATAACACACATGCTCATTTTGTCTGAAACACTGCATAGGACATGCTTATACTAAAATATTATTTGGTTTTTTATCTGAAATGCCAATTTAACTGGGCATCCAGAATTTTATCTGGCAGGCCTACTAGGGTAACTATATAACATCATCCAAACCAGGACACTTTTCAGAGTGAAATGGGGCACTTTTTAAAAAATTAATTCTTACCATATGTTTATTGATTTGAGAGAGAGAGAAGGGAAGAGGGGGAGGGAGGGAAACATTGATGTGAGAGAGAGGAAAGGAGTGGGGGATAGATTAAAAAAAAGAAAGAAGAAAGAAACATTAACGTGAGGAAAAAAAAATCAATCAGTTGCCTCCCATACTTGGCCCAGACCGGGATCACCTGCAACCTAGGTATGTGCCCTGACCAGGAATTGAACCCGCAACTTTTTGGTATGTGAGATGATGCTCCCATCAACTGAGCCACCTGATCAGGGCTAAAATGGGGCACTTTTAATAATTATTCTAGGACAAAGGCAGAAATTGAGACTGTTGTGGGAAAACTGGAAACTGTATTCAACTTAATAAAGGGGGTTTGAAAGTATTTTTAATTATTGATTATAGATTTGCATAAGCAATCAAATCTCTCTATCATTAATTGAATAGCTATGAATATAAATGTAAAGTGTATTGCCTTATAATTCCATATGTAAAAATTTAATTAAGGCATCTTAAAAACTGTGGTGGTTTAACTGCTAGTTCAACCTTAACATTTTCTTTTTTTGGAAGAGTGTGAGAAGGATTGGTATTTTTTAAATAACAATTTTAAAGAGAATTAAAGTTCACTTTTCCTGAGCACTAGTACATGAGACTTTACAGTTTACATTTTTTAATTTTTTCTTTTTTCTTTACATTACCTATATGTATATTTTACTATCAGCAGCTATAACTTAAGAAATTCATGTGTTTTCTGCCTTGTATTTAGCTTCTTCTCTTTTTAACCTACTTACTTTTTGTTTTGAAGCATTTAATAAATACAGTAGTCCCCCCTTATCTGCAGGGGCTATATTCCAAGACCCCCAGTGGATGCCTAAAACTGTGGATAGTATCAAACCCTATATATACTTACCTATAATAAAGTTTAACTTATAAATTAGGCACAGCAAGAGAGTAACAACAATAAATAATAATAAAGTAGAACAGTCGTAACAATATACTATGATAAAAGGTACATGAATGCGGTCTCTCTCTGCATGTCTGATAACCGGTCTGAGAAGGAAGAGGACTGCTGAGTGACTGACGGTCAGGGAGCTCATACAGACAGCACAGCCATTTGGGCAAAGGGGTCATTCACGTCTCAGGTGGGGCAGAGTGGGACAGTGTGAGAGTGCATCGTACTAAGAATGGTGCACAATTTAAAACTTACGAATTGTTTATACCTGAATTCCCCATTTAATATTTTCAGACCGAGGTTGTTGGTAGGTAACTGAAACCACAGAAAGGGAAACTGCAGATAATGGGTGACTGCAGTAACCTATTATTCATATTTAGCTTAACCTTAATTTGCATTCCCTTTTATCTTAGCATGCTCAACCTATCTTCATTCTAAAAATTTATCATAAGTATTTGAGTAGCTGCTGCTTGGCAGCCACCCCACTGAGTGCTATGGTACGTAGGACATGCAATGTAACCTGGTTGTGTCCTCTACGAGCTTAAAGTCTGGACTTGATATGGTTGTCTCTCCACCGCTTTGTGTATTTCAGCTGGTCTTTTCTCTGTCTCCTTCAGCCCTGTGCCTCTTTTGAGGTGTGATCATTATTAGCATGTCAGGAATAGGTGTACTGTGGTTTCAAGTGGTAATTGTGTTTTTTGTTTTATCCCAACATCTCTTTGTTAAGGCACAAGATTTTATTGGAGTTTCATCTAAATTGATGAGATGTCTTCAGGAGACAGGTCATAACTTCTAGATAATTTTCCTGTCTTGTAATTTATAGGTTGGAATAAAAGTGTATCAAAGGCCAGTACTTGAACTGCCTGGAACCTTTCAGCTATGAGTTGACCCAGATTACAGTTTTCCAGATTTTTCCTCCTGTTAACACTTAATAGGATTAACGTCTGTTGTCTCTAAAGGAAAATTTTTCTTTAAAAGTATTTTCTTGTTTTGAGTGTCAACACTTGTTTTATATAATATTGGTTAATTATTTTAATATATATTTCACATTGCCTATTTTTGTTATTTTGAAAAGATATAAAATTATTTCTCACATGGTTGAAAGTCGTATGGTATAAAAGTATATATAGTTCAAAGTCATCCTGTCTCCTCAGTCTAATCTCCTTATAACCAGTTTTTTACCAGCATTTTATGTATCATTCCAGAAATTGGATGTGCAGATCATTAGTTCTATATATTCTTTTATCTTTTTCACACAAATGGTAACACTATGCACAGTTATGCACTTCACCTTTTTCACTTAACTCTGTATTTTGGAGATTATTCCTTATCAGAACATAAAGAGCCTTGTTCGTTTTGTACAGCTGCATAGTATTCCACATTACAAGGCCTCTACTAATCACTTTTTTATTGGTTTCAAATGATGTTGTAAACAGGGCTTGAGGAATAGCTTCAGAACATGCCTTGTGTTGCACATGTGCAATTTGGTTGGCATGAGCGTATATGTCATTCCTGGAAGAGGAATTATTGGGTCAGAGCACACTCATGCACACTTGCATACATAAAAATGTGTTTGCTTTTATTTAATCTCAAGGTAATACATGTTTGTGGTTAAAAACTTAAAACATTTCAGTCCTGGCTGGTGTAGCTCAACAGATTGAGCATGGGCCTGTGAAGCAAAGGGTCGCTGGTTCAATTCCCATTCAGGGCACATGCCTGGGTTGCAGGCCAGGTCCCCAGTAGGGGACATGAGAGGCAACCACACATTGCTGTTTCTCTCCCTCTCTTTCTCCTTCCCTTCCCCTGTCTCTAAAAATTAAATAAATAAAATAAATTTTAAAAAACTTAAAATTTTTCAAACATTACCAAAAAGAATAAAGTGAAAAATAAATTCTCCAAGCTCCTAGTCCCACTTCCAGATGTAACACTTTCTTATCTGTCTTTCTTATAGTTCAATTTGCCTATTTTTTCTTTTTTTATACATAAATGGTTGTATGGCGTCCCATTACATGTGTCTATCATAATTTATCCATTAAGTTCCTTACTGGTG
Organism: Artibeus jamaicensis; assembly: GCF_021234435.1. Classification (NCBI taxonomy): domain Eukaryota; kingdom Metazoa; phylum Chordata; class Mammalia; order Chiroptera; family Phyllostomidae; genus Artibeus; species Artibeus jamaicensis. The sequence goes on from NW_026521883.1 coordinate 25,007,389, forward strand.
AACATTTGTCTCTAGATGTTTTTGGCACTGCCAACAAAGCTGCAGTGAAAACCCTTCCAGGCGTCTTTGCATCTCATGGTGCGTTTTCACCAGATCGACTCCTGGAATCCAGGAGCATGTGCATTTTAACTTGTGACTAGTTTTGCTTGCTGCTCTCCAGAAAGATAGTCTGATTTGATTCTTCCACCAGTTTGTCCTTGCTGATTCTGGCTATTATCCAACTTATCAATCTTTGCCAATTTAGTAAGGGCCTAAGGAAATTTTATTCATATTGAATTTCTTCTATTTTGGTAAATTGGCCATTTCTGTTATTTTCTGTATATTACTATTTATGACCTTCATTCATTTTTCCAATGGGTTGTTCACTTTGTTATGATTTGTTAAGTGTACTCGTCTGTTAGGAAATTAGTCTGTCATTATGTATGTTACAAATATTTTTTTCAGTTTTTCCCGTGTGTGTGGTCTATAAATATACATAATTTGACCCTAAAGAGATGAGGGGAAGGTGGGGAGTGGTGGGAGTGAATTGGTGGGGGATTCAGATCAAACTACTAAACCGTTTTAATAAATAAGTAAATTTGTATTATACATATATATAGTATATCTGAAACTAATGTAAACTTATTTATATGTCATTATACATCATTTTTTTTAAATGTTCTATATTAAACTATTTTTTAATTTAAAGAAAAATATGACAAAAATGATATACTGCTTTTATCTTCTTAAAGGAAAGGAGATATAAATAAGTAAAAGGTTGTACAGTATTTAGTTTTTGTAAGGTATAATAACCATTCTGCAAATACACTTGTTTTTCATATATTTCCCTTCAGAGGTTTTATCAGCTATGATTAGTGTGCTGTTGGTGTATATACTTATGGGATTCCTCCTGTATGAAGCTGTCCAAAGAACTGTCCACATGAACTATGAAATAAATGGAGATATCATGCTTATTACTGCAGCTGTTGGAGTTGCCGTTAACATAATGTAAGCTCTGTGGGTTTTTTTTAAACAAATTTAATAGGCTTTACTTTTTAGAGCAGTTTTAGGTCCCCAGCAACATTAAGAGGAAGGTACAGAGACTTGCCAAACACCTCCTGCCCCCACAGGTGCACAGCCCCCCCAATATCAACATCCCGCAGCACTAGAGGGCTGCGTTGTTACAGCTGATGAACCTACACCGACACAGCACAGCCACCCAAAGTCCATGGTTTATACTAATGGGTTTGGACAAATGCATAATGACACGTATCCACCATTGTAATAGCGTACACTCTACATTGTTCTCACATCAGTATTCTCAAATAGTGTGAACTTAGAGACTGTTATACATGCATTTAGTAATAGTGATATTTTCATATATTTGTAGATTATATAGTACATTGGTTTTTCTTACAAGTGTTAATAAAACACTGTTGAAATGATAAATTCCTCATTAGTTTGCTCAGATATGATGAAGTTTGACTAATAATCAGGAATTTAAGTAGGACAAAGTTTTTTTAATTTAATTTTTTAAATATTTTTATGTTGAGATTTTTTAAACGATCAACTTTTTTCCTATAAACTATGACCCTTGTAAAGGGCCAGATAGTAAATATTTAGGACTTCAGAGCCATACAGTTTCTTGGCAACTACTCTCCTGTTATAGAACAAAAGCAGCCCACATTCATTATGGGCTGTATTCCAGTAAAACTTTATTTACTGTCCTGGCTGGGTGACTTGGCTGGTTGGAACATTGTCCCGCACACCAAAAGTTTGCAGGTTCCATCCTCAGTTGGGGCACATACCTAGAATGCAGTTTCAATCCCTTGTCCAGGTACATACGAGAGACCGCCCACTGATCTCTCTCTCCACCTCTCTCTCTCCCTCCCTCTTGCCCTCCTTTGCTCTCTCTAAAATCAATAAGCATATCTTGGGTAAGGATTTTTTTTAGTTTATTTATAAAAACAGACCGTACAAAAAAGTTTGTTTACAAAAACAAAAAGTATACATAGTCCACGGACTGTGGTTTGCTAGTCCCTGTCTAGTGGCTTCCATTCATACTTAGAATAAAATCAAAAGTCCTTGCTGTCCACTTTAATAAGATCCTATGTACCACTCCAACTCACCACTGGCTTACCACTCACTTTATTCTAGCCAAAATGGCTGCCCTGCTTTTTTTTTTTAAGCACATAGAACACATTTGCATCTCAGGGCCTTTGCCCTGGCCTGCTTCTTCCCTGAACACTTCCACCACCCCTTGCTTCTGGACTTCGTTCAAGTCTCTGCTCAGATGGAATCTGAGCAGAGTGCCTCCCTGACTGCTCTCCACATCACTCTCTCTCCTCTTGCAGCACTTTACTTTTTTCTTCAAAGTATTCTCATGGCCCAGCAGTGCATTGGGAATTTGTTTGTTAATGCCTCTGCCTTCCCTACTGGCACAGAAGCTTTATGGAGATAGGGATCTGTCTCTCATTCACTCTTTTGACTCCAGCACCTAACGTAGTCCCTGATGCATAAAAAGTGCTCAAGTATTTAGTAAATGAATGAGTTCCATGTTGCCTCATTCATGTCTGGTTAGTCACAAGTATTTTTTATCAATAGCATTAGGAAGAATAATAATGTTTTCTTTTATTTTTAACAGAATGGGGTTTCTGTTGAACCAGTCTGGTCACCATCATGCCCATTCCCACTCCCTGCCTTCAAATTCTCCTACCACAGGTTCTGGATGTGGACACCACCACGGGCAGGACAGCTTGGCAGTGAGAGCAGCGTTTGTTCACGCTTTGGGGGATTTGGTTCAAAGTGTTGGTGTGCTAATAGCTGCATACATCATACGATTCAAGGTAATATGATTGCTAATTTTTCTATTTTGAAATACATTTAATTTCAACACTAAAACTAAAGGTGATTTTCTTCGATCAGTATAGTGGACCCCAGGGGCAGGCCTAGCTGAGCCACCAGTCCGTGTCGCTCTTTTGTCAGCACTAAGCACAATAGTTATCACATCACGAGGTAACTTATGTGTAACCGGCTTTGGTAGTGCCTTCTCCGGAGAACTCAAGTTTAAGCTTTGTCACTGTCCCACAACTCTACACTTGATCTCCCTCCTCTTTAAAATGGGGCAGGGGGGGCTTAAATCTCAGGGGTGACTTCTAAAAGTCCTTTGAGCTCTGATATCCTGTGGTTCTGGGTGGAAGATTTAGAGAAGGCACAGAGGAAAATAATAGAACAAACCATTCGACTTCTGAAAATAGATCCCATGAGGAAAGATACGTAAATAATCTCCGAAAGAGTTTCTCAGTCGCAGTATCCAAGTTTCAACAGTGTTCTCAGTCCTGCTGAAGAACAGGCCACAGAGTGGGCCTGACTGTGCTTCACAGTCTGTTCCACGTCTGTCGATATTTAACCACACAATGTTGGTCTGTCCTCTCACAGCCAGAATACAAGATCGCTGATCCCATCTGTACATACGTATTTTCCTTACTCGTGGCTTTTACAACGTTTCGCATCATATGGGACACCATAGTTATAATACTAGAAGGTAAGATCTCACTCATCTCCCCATTGTGGATTTATTACTCCCCTAAGTCAGATTGGTGGCGGGAGGGGACACTCGAGGGCAGGAGCCACGTCTTTTCTTGTTGACTGATACCTACCAGGCTACAGAAACACCACCTTACGTATGCATGATGTATATGAACCCAGGCTCTCTCCTGCATGTTACCCGCTTGACCCTTAGAATAGCTAAGAAAAGAAGGAAAGGCAGACGTATTGTCCCCGTTTACCAAAAAGAAAACCGAGGTTCAGAGAGGTAGCATAACTTGGCTAAAGCCATGCTGCTAACAAACTAAGGCACGAGGACAAGAATGAAACTCTTGATTCTAACGCAAGTATGTTTAGTAATTTATTTATTAATTTCTTAACTTCAATTTAACTTGCTACTTTGTTATACTTTCTGTATCCCTGCCTTACTAATATTATGGATAAGCATGTAAATATAAGTTCTCAACAGTCGGTTAATCATCATCAGATGCTCCTTTTTCTTTCTTTCTTTTTTTTTTTGTCCATCCTAGCTTATTTGTTAAGTGAAGTATTCTGGATTGATTAGCATTCCTTTCTAGTGAAATGAACAGTTCTAAAATATTTATTAGCCTTTTGTGTATATCCTGCTATATGTGTGCATGGTTTATCTTAAAAGTATTAATATATTTTAAAGTGAAATGAATTTGGCAAAGCTAGTTGTTGTTTGTTTTTAATTTCTACCAGTATTGTACAACTTTTTTTACAAAATAAACTTTACTTATAATTGATATGTTCTGAATTAATAGGTGTACCAAGGCATTTGAATGTAGATTATATCAAAGAAGCCTTGATGAAAATAGAAGATGTTCATTCAGTGGAGGATTTAAATGTCTGGTCTCTCACTTCAGGAAAACCCATGGCCATCGTACACATACAGCTAAGTATGTGGCTGACAGTGAATACTGGGGTGGGTGGGCTTCTGTCTTTGGAATTAAACATCTGTGCTTATAGTTAAATAGGAAGACTTTTCTGCTGGAAAGAGTTGTTGTAAGGGAGGTGTGGGCTCTTCAAAAGAGTGAGTTGCAGATCAGTGTTTATAGCGGATCAGTAATTTTTTCTCTCTTTGAGATGAAACCTTACAAATAGACTTTTGCCTTCAGATTAAAGGCATTAAGTATAGGCCCTGGCCAGGTGGCTCAGTTGGCTGGAGCATCACCCCACCAAAAGGTTGGGAGTTTGACCTCCGACAGGGCACACACTTAGGTTGTGGGTTTAATACCCAGTCGGGGCATGTGAGGGGGGCAGCCGATTGATGTCTCTCTTTCATGTTGATGTTTTCCTCTCACATCTCTCTTTCTCTGCCCCCACCCCCCACTCTATAAAATCAATAAAACATATCCATGAGTGAGGATTTAAAAAAAGAAAGGCATTAAGTATATTTGCCATGTTTTTTTCTATATACGAAAAGCTAGAGCCTATGTTTTTATTTCTGTAAATTATTTCACAGATGGCTGCTTTTTACTTTTTATCAAAATAATACATACATGAGGTTTCTTTTTTAAGTACAAAAGATGAAAGACTTATAATTAATGCCTAGATCTCTTTCTCTACCTGAGAGTGGACTAAAGAGATTGGGACAATGAGAAGCCTATCTAGCTTTGTAAACTGACACACTTCTCTAACAGAATGACTTCAAGAGGGTAGAAATCAAACTAATAAAAATATGTTCACAGTCTACTAAGGTTGTTGTTCCCTGTGCATTATTCAGTAATGCGTGGTGCACAATGAATAGTGACAATATTTTCTTGATGTTGCAGTTCCTGGAAGTTCATCTAAGTGGGAGGAAGTGCAGTCCAGAGCCAAGCATTTACTACTGAGCACGTTTGGTATGTATAAATGTACTGTGCAGCTTCAGAGTTACAGGCAAGAAGTGGACAGAACTTGTGCAAACTGTCAGAGTTCCGGTTCCTAATCTAAGATGTTTGGGGGACGATTGCCTTATTCACCCTGCAGTCACAGATGTGAGAGCAATAAATGCACACCTGAGTGAGAGAATGGGATCCCCGACAGCTGTGTCCAGACCACGCTCCGGTCCCGCAGCCAACCAGCCTGCGAGTGCCAGTCTCTGTCGATGGTGAAATGAGACTTCACCATGATCTGTAGATGAAGATGTTTCCCAGCATTGTTTACAGGACGAGATGTGACTCCGCGGATACCTCAGAGAAGACAATCCCAGACCACACTTCGTTAATTACAGCACAGTGTGTGTCATAAAGGAAGCATCAAGAATTCTGTATTTGCATTCAAAAACCCTTTTTAAAGCCCATTTTATATCAAGCCATGCTAGAAAACTGAATTTTTAAAAACATAATCTTGACACTCAGCTTCTAGAATTGGACACCCAACTCTTTTTACAGAAATTATTTCTCAACGTATTTCAGAAAGTACTAATAATTATCCAGAGTGGAATAAGCATGTATTCCTTAGTGTTTCAGAAATGTTTTATTTCACAAATAAGTCTTAATGTTGTTGTTATACCTTATAAACAAGTTTTTCCAAACGTTATAGGGTTTTGAATCTCAAATTTAACACTTTTGGTTATTTGTAATCTTATCAGAACCAAATTTTTGTCACTGTCATTAAATTGCTTAGGAAACATTTTCAGTATTATTCTGAATTACAGAAGTTAGTCTTAAACTGAAATTACTATATGATAATTTAAACAAATTATAGGTGCAAGGATGGGGTATAAAGTTTCAGATTTAAGTCTTCTTGAAATTACTTTTATTGTTCATGGAATTTATCTTAAGAACAGCATGAGACTGCAAAATATAAACAGATGCCCCGTCCTCTTTAGAACTACCTTATGTTTTATACAGGAAATTTGCTTGGTACCTTTCTTCCTGCCTCCGTGCCAGCTAATCTGTGTGTGCCCTTGCAGGGTGGAGCTCTGGGGGCCAAGGTTCAGTCTGGGATACCCACCTCTCACACGTGGATTAACATCGTCCCCCCAGGGAGAATTTCTGTTTAATGGGCTGGGGGTTCTCCATGGACTGCGGAAACCATAAGATAGAATTTTGAGGTTTTCTAATAATATCATAGCAGGAATGCCAAAAGGGATTAGGTAAAAATATTACTCTGGGGAGACAAAACCTTTAAGGGTTTTTACGTGTGTGTGTGTGTGTGTGTGTGTGTGTGTGTGTGTTTTAAAGCCCTGGAGTAGGAGGGACATTAAATCTGTGTGGTAGGAGGTTAAAAGTCTCTAAAGAGAAGACAACCTAATTAATAACAGTTGTATTAAACAGTTGTGAATATTCATGCTTCATTTTGCAACTGTTGGTTTTGCTGTTATCTTTGTGCACCTTAATAATCCAGTTTCAGCAGAGAATCAGAGTAAAATAACAATGTCCCAGACAGGTTGTGAAATGAAATCTGAGACAAGCAGATGACTTAAAACATAGTGAAGATTATGAAACAGATTTCATCTTCCTACCAAGTATCTCACTATTAGTAACCCTAAGACAAAACCTTGATTTACCTAAAAAGTTGTTAAGAGTTGATGGTATCCAACAAAAGAGCTGATGAAGGTTAATGGTACCTAATAAAGCCCAGTGTTGGTTGAATTGAATTGAAAATTTTGTGGAATTCTTATTGTAAATCCATTTAAAATAATGATTTGAATTTTTCAGAAATTTCAGGAGCATATAAACTGTTTAAATAAAAAATACTCTTCAATATAGAAGGCAAGTAAGAATAAATGAGAAGCATGCCAGTGCACATCCGGGCATTTGTTGACTTTGTGTCCCTAGCAAGAGAAAGGAGGAGCGTACGCAGCGTGTGGCAGTGGGTGCTCCCCTGTCTGCAGTCCTTTCCCACGTCTGCCAAGCTTGTTTCTCAGCACCAATCCTTTGTCTAAAGTAGGTGTGTCTCACTTTTCACATCGACCTGTTCCTTGAAAAGTTATTGGGTAAAAGTCTAAAATCCATTTCAGGATTAAAAAGGATCACTTTGTAAAATGCATAAACACTGAAAACTTTTGTGAATCTTAATTATTGAGTTCTATTTAAATGAAGTACACAAAGTTTCCTGTGTTTTTATTCTTGTAGCAAGAACTACAGATTTTGTACTTTACTGGGCTTGTGAGATTGATAACTGACAGTTTTAACTTTTTGTATCTTGACAAAAGCTGCCGAGAAAGGTGTGAACCTAGCAGATGCAAACAGGGACTGCCCAGCTTGTGACACAGCCTTCAGTCTGTCCTCCGCCACACGGGCCACCCCTGGCTCCCCTCCTCAGCCAGCTCTCAGAGGAAGGGCTTTCTGTGCACCACGGTTCATTCTGCGACTGGGAGAACAGATCATAACATAAAAACTGGGCAGCTTTTCAGTGCAACATGTTTTAATTAACATTTGCAAATGATCAAAGTTAGTTGTATACCTAAACCAGTGTTTCACAACTCTGGCCAGATGTAGCCTTCTGTTTTATTTTAGGAAAAGGCCTATTGTTTGTGGATGACTGTGCTGCCTTAGAAGTACAGTGTGGGGAATGCAGTTGAAGGAGGCATATTTCAGAGAACTTTGAAATTCAGAACCAGAAGTGACTGCAATTCCCACATACACTCTCCATTAGCTAAGCTCCTGTAACATGAGCCCAGATTTTCACAGCTCCCAACAGTATTATTTGCCAGCTCACTGGATTTCTTATTTTTCTGTTTCTTTTCCAGTGTTGGATGCTTTATTGACATTTTCTAAAACAAAATTTCCTGATCTTAGGAGTCTCAGTATTCTGGTTCAGTCTCTCGAACCGGCTGTCCCCACACACAGTGTTCATCTTGGGTAGAATTTTCCCAGAATAGACATAGACACAAGCTTCCCTTTTATTTTAATGTGAGCAGAAACCATCTTTCAGAGACAATGCACCACTCATAAAAGGGTGCACTGTCTTATAAAAGTGTTTCTAGGTGAGGAAAACCTTCTTTTTACCAGCTGGCTGTTCCTGATCCAGGTCCCCTGCACACTGAATATGGGTGACACAAACTGACCACGAGAGCTGCGCAGCCGCACGCGCCAGTCCCTGCTAGTGCGGCTCTGGGCTGTGCGTCCCCAGTGGCCACTCCCACTGCTCCAGGGAGACCATCATTCGCTTCCGAAGCAAGCACAATTAGTGAAATTTATTTTCTTTGTATACATTTAGATTAATGAGTCCATCATAAAGAATAAGGTATTCTTACAGAATCTGAGCCCCTTTAAAATAAGCTTTTAGGCAAATTTTTTGTTGACTATACCTTACATATAGTAAATTTAGAGTTACAGAATATGTTCATAGGTATAAGATTAATTCACTTGGTTCAGTTTGTCTTTCAACCACACTGAACTCATGAGCCATTTGGGTATTAGTCACAAATGGATAGTGACACCTGTGTTGAGAGGAGGCAGGTCTGATCTCCAAGTCACTGAGTAAGCTTGATGTCTTTCTAACCAAAATACCATTTGCAGACTTGGACTGCAGATCTGTTAGGTGAGTCCCCCCAGGCAGGGGTTCAGGTTTGTTTCACAGATCAGCAGTCAGGGATATTGGTGGTGGTGGTGGCCGGAGCACTGAACTTGGAGAGAAGAGACTGGGAGTTCCGCAGTGTTGACTGTGTCTGTGCATTCGGGCCGGCCCGGCACTGAGTTCTGGCTGACAGAGGGTTTAACCCATTCTTCTAATCACAGTGGGAGGACCTACCAATGGTTTCTGATTTTCTGCAAGACTGGGAAACATTTATGGAGGCTTCCTCTGACAGCGTCAATTTAAATACTGCAATTAAACACCTGCTGAAATGACTGCAACAGAACATTGGACTGTGCCAGTGCATCTGCTTTGTGCTGGAAGGTGCTGTGTGTCTGGAAAGCTGTGCTTCCCCGTGTGAACACGTGTTATTAAGTAAGCCATATCACAGTTTTAAGAAATTGTATATACTTTTACATCTACCCCTTCAGAAACCAGTATTTTGCATATGATTGATTTTAGAAAGTTTTCGAAGCTGGTGTTCGTCCATGTAATTTAAAATCAAAGTATAGTATATGTATATGTACTGTATTTGCAACTTTTAAATTGTAATTTCCTGTACATTTATTAAATAAAGTATTGTTTTGCCATGTGGTTTATTAAAATAGAAAGGTTCAGTCCCTTAAATTAAATTTCCACATTTTTTAATTGGTTCAGTAATAGTAGTAGGCCTTAACACATAATCTTCCTAAAAAGAAAAGCACTAGGAAGTAGACAACCTATCCAGTTCTGTAATTCAGGTTACAACACCCCCTTAGGTGTTTAAGAAATGAGCCTGAAAAAATCAGATAGGATAAAAGATATTAAAAGAACCTTCATGGATGGAACTGGAAAGCATTATGCTAAGTGAAATAGGCCAGGCATTGAAGGACAAATACCATATGATCTCACCTTTGACAGGAAGCTAAAGAATAAAACAAACAAGCAAACAGAATAAAAACAAAGACGCTGAAATAGAGAACAAGTGGGCAGCGACCAGAGGGGAGAGGGAAGGGAACTTAAGGGGAAAAAGGGGGAGGGATTTTGAGGAACAAGTATGAAAGACACAGAGATGAGGACTTGGGGGGGGGGAATGGGAGGGAGGGAGGAGACGGGGGGGGGGAAGAGAAAAAAAAATGTACTTGAAAAGTAACTAAATAAAATTTAAAAAAAAAAAAAAGAATTTATCCTCAGATTTCCCCCAAAAAAAAAAGAACCTTCATTTTTTAAAATTCCTATCAGTCACTTTTAATGTCCCTCCAGCCCCAGCAACACTGGCAGAAAGGAAAGAAAACGCCCAAGGAAGAAAGATGGGTGAGGACCAAGGCGCAGCCGGGGGGGATAGGGGTGGGCAAACCGTGCCTCACAGGCCAAGTCGGGCCTGTAGCCTGTCTTGTGTGGCCCAAAGAACTGAGAATGGTTTTTACATTTTTAAATGGTTTTTTGAAAATAATAATATTTTACAATGTGAAAATCCTATGAACTTTAAATGTCAAAGTCTGTAAATAAAGTGTTACTTAAACAGAGCCACACTCATGTGATCATGGATTGTCCGGCCGCTGTGATCCTGCAGTTGGCAGAGTAGTTACACAAGTATGAAGCCTGTGCCATCGGCCCCTGCGTAGGGGAAGGTTGGCCGCGACTGGTGTCGCCATCGAAGGCTATCGCCGCCGCACACGTAGGTGCAGCAAGCCCTTCGAGAGCCCACTGAGAGGTTGCTGGACTGGGGCCTCTGAGCTACCCAAGTCAGCAAAGGTTCTTTTCTTCCCTTGACCTTTTTTCTTTTCTTTATCCCCCTTGGAGTTTGGGGAAGAAGTATAGGAGAGGAGTAGCAAGATTTCAAATATTACCTGTGTACCATATGCTACACCTGACGTTCACTAGCAAAGCAGCTTTCTATCTACCCAGAACACCATGATCACCAGCATCAATTAACAATGCTTTTCATCATAAAGCTTTATTCCCTTGATTTTGGAATTTTTCACTAAAGTTGTAACAAAACTAAAGGAAATAAAAATGTATGTATGTATGTTGAGTACCTTATGTAGTTTGTGCCAACTGAAAGCTCACAAATGAAAAATAACATTTTATCTGCTAAATAAGATGAAAATTGGTTGTGAGGCTTTTAAAATAATGTTTTTTTTTAAGTTTTCTAGTTACCTAGGAAAAGACAACTATTTTTGAAAATAGTAGTAAAACAAAGTTACTACTTTGTAGCACATAAAGAGATGCTGCATGTTGTTTATCCACCGGGCTCTACTGCTTTTTGATGTGTCATTTTTTTGGCTCATGTCAGATGCTAAAATAAAAGGTAACAGCCTTGCAAGCTTTGTTTATGCTAAACTTTTGCCTTTATTTAATATATTACTAGAATTATGTTTTGTCATAATTCAGTTTCAACTATGATCTATCATCATTGCTGTTAGCTATAAAATAGACTGAGCGTAAAGAGGAAGTCTGAAGCCTTGTGATGAGATGTCATCTCTATGTGTTTAAGATTAGGCGGCGTAAAAATTCAGCCGCAGTGAACTATCACCAAAAATCCTGTCATTTTCTAGCAGCATTGTGGTTTAAGGCTCTCATGTGACTTTTAAAGAATAAACTGTAAAGTTTGCCCTATGGTTGTCACCCAATAAAACAAAGATTATACTCTGTAAGTTACCAAATAGCTTTCATGTCTGCGGTCCTCGACTTTTCAAAAACTTGTTCTGGTGACACTTTTAAATTCCTATTGTCTGTGTTTCACTTGCCAGTTTTTGCACATTGTTTTTTTTGGGGGGGGAGGGGTTAAAACACTTGTTCACTTTAACAAAATGCTGACACTATGGGAAAAAATGTGAAGGGGTTGGTTTTTCTCCAAAATATATTGAGCTATTTCTTGGTAAGAGAGTAGGATTTTTTGTAAGTAGGAAAGTTTTAGCCCTGGCTGGTGTGGCTCAGTGGATTGAGCGTATGCCTGTGAGCCAAGGGCTCGCGATTCCCAGTCAGGGCCAGGTCCCCAGTGGGGGTGTGTGAGAGGCAGCCACACACTGATGTTTCTCTCCCCCTCTTTCTCCTTCCCTTCCCCTCCCTCTGGGAATAAATTTAAAAAATCATTTTTTAAAAAGTAAGAAATGTTCAATAGACCACATGAGAGCAAGGCCAGCCCTAAAACAAGACAGACACCTGTTCCCTCGACTTTCCTAGGACTGACTCATGACCCCACCCTCCTCTGTCATCTCTGCCCCACCCCCCTTCCAGAGGAAACCTGCTGACAGGTAAACGGTCACGGGGATATTGCCTCCGAACGGTGATGACAGTCGATGTCTGACCTCGGTCAAGGCACGACAAAGCGTAGTGAAGACCGGAGCTTCCTGCCCTCTGCTCACTAATCCATCATACTCGCCTGGGGAAGCCACAGGGACAGCCTGGATCTGACAGGCTCCTCACCAGTCTCAGGATGACCGGAGCTTCAGAATAATCAGACACAAGCCTATTTCACCCTCTCTTTGCTTTTTTGTGTAAGGACATTTTCCAAGGTCCAGGATTTTTTTAAATCCCTAAGGAAAAGTATTGCAGAATTTATAATGTTTGGCCATCAATATATATATTTGATTTCAGAATTATTCTCATCTTTAACCCACCATGAGACTGAACCTGGGACATCTCAAAAAGTTGGCTTGATGACTAGACATGGTTTTCTCTCAAGTGGATTGAGACCACTCCCAAATGCCATCCATTTTATTCAACCAGGAATTGACCTTTGAAGGTCACCTCCCTCCCACTGAACACATTATAGAATAAAACGCAAAATTCCTGAGATTTCTGGCCAAGATGGAGGTATAGGTGGAAACATTGTGCCTCCTCGCACAACCAAGTTTAAAGACAACAAAGTTTTAGTAATAAAAACACAACTAAAACGCAGAAAATTGAACTGTATGGAAGTCCTACAACAACGAACCTTTCAGCCAGACTGGTAAGAGAGATGGAGCCAGCAGTGGAGCAGGGTCGGGCAGGAAAGATACCCTGGACTGACCCAGGAGCACAGGCAGCCGTTGGTGGATCCCAGGTGTGGGGTAGCAACGGGCGGACCCCCAGTGAGGGCACAAGGCAGCTGGCTGACCAACCGCGATGACACATTCACCGGCAGATAAACCAAGCGAAGGAGCAAGTAGTGAGACAGACCGCACAGGCCCCAGCAGCTTGCAGGAAGCAGCAGAGGGAACTGCTATTGCCCCTCTCTGACCCCACCAATACATACAGCATCACAACCCAGCCACTGGGTTGCCCCACCTAGGTGAACACCTAAGGCTCCACCCCTCATACGTAACAGGTGCGAACAGACCAAAACATTATGGATCAAGCAGAAGAACAGCTCAGAGCCCCAGAGCCAATAATTCTAAGTGACCAAGAGATGGCCAACCTATCAGATGTACAGTTTAAAACACTGGTGATCAGGATCCTCACAGAACTGGTTGATTTTAGTCACAAATTAGAGGAACATATGAAGGCTAAACTAATTGAAATGAAAGGAAATGCACAGGAAACCAATAGTGATGGAAAGGAAATTGGGACTCAGATCAAGGGAGTGGACCAGAAGGAAGAAAAAATGACCAAACAGAAAAGGATGAAGAAACAAGAATTCAAAAAATGAGGAGAGGCTTAGGAACCTCCAGGACATCTTTAAACATTTCAACATCTAAATTATAGGGGTACCAGAAGGGGAAGGGGAAGAGCGACAAGTGGAAAACTTATTTGAACAAATAATAAAGGAGAATTTCCCCAATCTGGCAAAGGCAATAGACTTCCAGGAAATCCAGGAAGCTCAGAGAGTCCCAAAGAAGTTGGACCCAGGAAGGAACACACCAAGGCACATCATCATTATATTAGCCAAGATTAAAATGAAGGAGAGAATCCTAGAAGCAGCAAGAGATAAGGGGACCCTCAGCTACAAAGGAGTTCCCATCAGACTGTCAGCTGATTTCTCAAAAGACACCTTACAGGCAAGAAGGGGCTGGAAAGAATATTCCAAGTCATGAAATCCAAAGACCTACATCCAAGATTACTCTATCCAGCAAAGCTTTCATTTAGAATGGAAGGGCAGATAAAGTGCTTCTCAGATAAGGTCAAGTTCAAGGAGTGCATCATCACCAAGCCCTTATTATATGAAAAGTTAAAGGGACTTATCTAAGAAAAAGAAGATAAAAAAGGTGAACAGTGAAAGAACAGCAAACTCACACTTATGAACAACCACACCTAAAACAAAAGCAAACTAAGAGGACAGCTAGATCAGGAGCAGAACTATAGAAATGAAGATCACATGGAGGGTTAGCAACAGGGGAGTGGGAGGAGGAGAAGGGGGAAGAAGGTACAGAAAATAAGTAGCATAAACGGTAGGTAGAAAATAGACAGGGGGAGGGCAAGATAGTATGGGAAATATAGAATCTAAAGAACTTGTGACACATGGACATAAACTAAAGGGGGGGAATGGTGGGGGAGGGGTGTGCAGGGTGGAGGGGAATGAAGGGGGGAATAGGACAACTGTAATGGCATAATCAATAAAATATTATTTAATGCAAAATTCCTATCTGTTTTTAAAATTAAACAGGAAATGAAACAATATTAGTTTGGGGGGAATATCTTGGGCCATAACCTCACCCTTACACTCACATCATGGATGGCTTAAGAAGCTGTGGCCTGTAGGATAAAGTCCGTTTTCTTGGTCATGACATACAAAACCCTTTTAATCTGGGAACTGCTTGCTTCTCCACCCACAGTTCCATCCTCTCCACCACCACTATCCTGCCTCCCATGTGTCAACCATTTCAAACTACAGTCCACTTTTGGTTTAGGGAGGAAATAATCATTGTTACAATCTACTGAGCCCTATTGCATTTCAGATACTGTGCTGTGCCCTTTAGATGTATTATTTAATCTTGAGATGGTACCCTGGAGAACATTATAATCTTTATTTGCAAATGAAGAAATGAACCAGGAGAAGTTCAGTGACTTGCCCAAAGTCAGAGCGGTAGAATTGCACCACAGGACTAGAAGATCACAGACAACTCTTAAGTATAGTTAGTAAAACTAGTAAATGTGTTAATACAAAAAGGAACCAATGTAGACTAATGTAGTTAAAATTACAAGCAACATTTTAAGTAACAGGTGTGTAAAAGTAATGGAAGTATGATAGTTTAGGATCACTCAACTTTACATAATTACATGTGTGCTTGGTGAAAGAGTAGCCCAAAGTTTACTCTTTCTTAATTGAGGCTCCAGAATAGTACTCGATTTCACTGCCTCCATTTGACCCAACTATCTTCCCTAAAGTCACTGGTGCTCTCCTAAAAGCCCTGAACATATTTCAGCCCTTTAAGTTATTATTCCCTATGAAGATCATTGAAGCAGGGGAAAAAGTTGAAACGAAATGTGTACACAGGGCAAGAATTCTGAGGGTGAAGAAAGACAGGCAGACCCTTAGGGGAAGAAAGAATCTGAACTATGTAGCGATATGTTTCAGCTCACACCTGCTTTTCTCCTTTCCTGAGTTTCTGTTTACTCGCTAAACCTATTGTTCTGCTCAGGAATTCCACTTTATTTTTCCACCTTTGACTTTTTAATTTTTTTACTTTACAACTGTTAGGTATATTTTAAGTGGTCAAATCAAAGATAAGTTATCATAAAGTAAACATACCCAGGTCAAGAAGTGTAGCATTACCAGCCTCAGAAGTCTTTCTCATTTCAGGTCCCATTTCTGTCTCTAGATAGTGGTGAACGAGTTTTCAATGTTGTATCAATTTGTACCCCCACCAGCAGTATATGAAAACACCCATTTCCTGACATTTTTGCCAACTTGGCATTGTCAGTCTTTTATTCAGGAAAGACCAGACCTCATTGTGGTTTTACACCTGCATTTCCCTGATGCAAATTAAAAAGAAACAAAAGACCTCCCCCTAGTGGGTAATATCTGAATTACCTGAGAGACTTTTTTAAAGAGCTAGTAGTCCTCCACTACTTCTCATCCCCTGAGTCTCTAAGATTAAAAAGTTGACCACCTTCCATAAATTCATTGTCCATCGTATCAGGATAACCAAAAGGTTTGTTTATTTTTTTCCATACGTTGGCTCTAGTAGTACTTGATAGCTTCATTAGAAACAATTTTATTAGACTGTATTGTGACAGTTGTCATATCAGTGTGCATTTTTTAAAACCATATCAAAATTGATGAATTTTTGTGATGCCATTTAATATTGAAAATAGAAGAAAAGAAGCAATATTTAGTGTATTGTGCTTTATTATTTTGAGAAAGGTAAAAAGACAACTGAAATGCAAAAAATAATTTGTGCAGTGTAGGGAGAAGGTGCCGTGACTGATTAAACATGTCAAAAGTGGTTTGTGAAGTTTCTTGGTACTATTGACATTTTGGCCAAATAATTCTTTGCTGTGAGGCTGTCTTATGCATTGGAAGATGTTCAGCAGCACCACTGGCCTCTACCCACTAGAAGCCAAAAGTGGGAGATAGCCAACATGCTCAAAATACCCAAATTAATAAAGTTATTGGTGAAAATGAAAAATGCATCTTTTATGGAAAAAACTAAACAGATTTTGGCTGACTCAATATATCCTCTATTATACTCCTCTTTTTTACTGAGTTTTTATATTAGCTTATAAAATTTCTTTAGATTTTGACACAAATCCTTTCTTATTACCCGTGTTGTTGCACGCACCACCTTTTCCACCTTTAACTTTAAATATCAACTCATTTTCACTTCTACAAACAGGGGGCTCGAACAAATTCAATTTTGTTATACTCAAAAATGACCAGAAGATGGCACCCCACCCTTGCTCCTTAGCCATACCATGGGTGGTGCCTGGATTTCCCCTAAATCTCCCCGAATAGTTTGCAAACAAACAATATTAAAGAGTGAGAAATCAAACTTTAAACCATTATGTAGCTAGATAGAATACACATAGAACTGGGTCTCTTGGTGGGAACAACACGTAATCTTTTTTTTCTCGGAATGAAGGAATGAAAATGTCTTTCTTTACCTGGAGGCAGGAGAGCCAGGTGAGGGAAGGTAGACAGGGCATCAAGCAGAATCCATGGGAATTCCCTCCGAGACTCACCTGCAGGTGGATGGAAGAAGAGAGTAACTAGCATACATTTGGACAACAGTGAGGTGCCCACTAGCACAGGCTGCAAGGAGAGGTGAACAGGGGTTTGGTCAGGGGGTATAACTATTTTTCCTCCGCCTTTTCCTGATTCCTCTTTTTGGTTTTGTTTTCATTAATTACATTTTGTGATTGCTTAAAACTGATTTTGGTGAGCCTTAGAAAACTAGTGGGAAACCAACCCCAGTTGTTGGGATGGAAAAATGGTGTGTGTAAGGTCAACATGTTTGAGGTGACCAGCAAGCAGCCTGCCTCAGCTGGAGACCAAGGGTCCTTGACCTAAGTTGTTTCAGCTCCTGAGCACTAAGGTGGACCGACCCCTTGACTACTTTCCCATGAAACTAGACAGAGGGATAACGAAACAGACCTCAGAACTTCCCATTCTCCTGGGTGGTGCCATTCATAATAAAATAGCCAATATTTCTCCACTGCATTCTTCGTGTCTAATGTTTAGCTCTGCTAGCACCAGCTGGATGAACTCCTGCTCTGTAACAGACTCAGGGTGGATGCTCCCCTGAGTTGGCCCCCAACTAAGATGGTCCATCCTCCTTCCTCCTCCACTAACCTCCTCCCCACCGAATGAGTGAGTGTATGAGTGACAAGGTCTTAGCCTTCTTGAGCTTAGAAATCAGAGCACATAAACCCCACACTCAAAGGAAGACTCCGGGGAGAATTCAGATGTGTTGCGCTGGCCAAAAAAGTTCATTTAGTCTTTTCTGTACAATGGCTCCGGTGATGCTTGGTTGTCTTTAACTCCAATCAAAACAATTTTGTTAGACTGTATTGTGACATCTGTCATATATCAAAGTGCATTTCTTAAAAAACATCACATTGGTGAGTTTTTTGTGCAGCCATTTTAATATTGAAGATGGAAGAAAATAAGCAACATTTTCAACTTATTGTGCTTTATTATTTCAAGAAGGTAAAATTGCAGCTGAAATGCAAAAGAAAGATTTGTGCAGTGTATGGAGAAGGTGCTGTGACTGATTGAACATGTCAAAAGTGGTTTGTGAAGTTTCTTGGTACTATTGACACTTTAGCCAAATAATTCCTCACTATGGGGCTGTCTGATGACTGGGGAGATGTTTAGCAGCACCCCTGGCCTCTACCCACTGAAAGCCAATAGCAGGAGATAGCTGACATACTCCAAATATCCAAATCAAGAAAGTTATTGGTGAAAATAAAAAATGTGTCTTTTGTTTTGCAGATAAATCTAAATGGACTTTTTGGCCAACCCAGTACTATAGGTAGAGGTAACGACTCCAGTAGGTAAGGACCCCAGGAGGGAATGAGGAGGGGCCGGTGTGAGAGTCAGCTCGTGCTGAGCTGTGATTGTGAGCAGAGTGAAGGAACCTCTACTTGCAGGAAAGACGTAAACCAGGACCCGAGGTATATTTGGAGTGTGGGTGAAAGGCAATTATCACCGAGGTCATCAACAAGAATGTCAAGCTAGAGCTTCACTGCTCTGAGTCACCACTTCCAACGTCCCCAAGACCTAGCACAAGGACTGGCTCATTTAAAATGTGTCGCATGAACTTCTTGGTGCTTTTCATTCTCACTGTTCAGAAATAACTCCAGGTTGAATTGCACCCCTGAAGCTCTCTTCTGTCCCACATGTGTTCACACCCAGCACTGCCCCCCCCCCTTGCAGCCCATGAAATAAAGGCTCAGAAAGAGGCTTTGTTTGCTTTTGTTTTCTTCATTGGAGGTGATTGGGTAAACCCACTTTCTGCGCTATGTGGAAGTTCCTCACAAGATTTCACATCTTCAAAAGGCGAAAGACATTGCACCACTAAAGCTTCCTGGCTCTGGGGGTTGCCAGGGGAGACACCTACAGGCAGGGCCTGGGCAGGCTCAGGGAAGTGCATGTCTGCTGGGCAGGAGGGGGGCCGGGGGCCAGGCTCTGCTTCTCCTGGGTGTGACTACGGATGGGGATGCTGAGGCTTGCTGCGCATCCCTTGCACAGACTGACAGGGCCCAAAGTCAGGTAGGAAAGGACACCAGGTGAGAGTGCTCATCAGTGTAAATGTCATCCCCTAAACTGGGGGGTTTGGAACCTCCCCTTTCCTCCTGGCCCAGGTGCACTCCACGGTCTGCTGGAGACAGCCCACAGAGCTTGCAAGAGCTAATTGGTAGAGTTTTAGGAACTTTGCAAAGCAGTTAGTTGTTAAGCAGCCATTGTTTTAAAATGTAAATTATTAAACCTTGTTAGAAAATAAGGTATAGTTTTAAAAAGCAACAAATACTCAAAATGCATCACTTCCTACTTCGTTTTTTTTACTACATTTTATAATTACATATGGTCTTGAGGCTGTCTATATGTACTGTTTCTGCATGAAGGAAATATTGGGTTGGCCAAAAAGTTCATTCAGTTTTTTTCCATAAGCTGGCTCTGGTACTGCTTAGTTGTCTGTAACTCCAGTCAAAACAATTTTATTAAACTGCATTGTGACAGCTGTCACATCAGTGTGCATTTTTAAAAGCTTATCAAAATTGGTGACTTTTTCTGCAGCCATTTTAATATTGAAGATGGAAAAGATATGCAATATTTTTGGCATATTGTGTTTTATTATTTCAAAGAAAGGTAAAAAACACAACTACAATGCAAAAAAAAACAAATTTGCACAGTGTGTGGAGAAGGTACTGTTACATCAAGCCTGTCAAAACTGGTTTGTGAAGTTTCTTGGTACTACTGACACTTTGGCTAAATAATTCTTTGCTGTAGGGCTGTCTTATGCATTGGGAGATGTTTAGCAGCACCCCTGGCCTCTACCCACTAGAAGCCAAAAGCAGGAACTAGCTGACATACTCCAAATATCCAAATCAATAAAGTTATTGGTGAAAATGAAAAAATGTGTCTTTTATTTTATGGACAAAACTAAATGGACTTTTTGGCCACCCCAAAGTTATCCCAGTTCTGAACTAGGGAATCATCCTCAGCCACCTGAAAGTGGTCACATGGGAACATTCACACCACAGAAATCAATACACACCACCAATCAGGGCTTTCTGCCCCCAAGTTCCTGTTACTTTCAACAACGCACTCTGTACCTTACCCGGCGACGGAACCCTGTGGGGGCAACTTTGCCAGCAAGTCCCCCCATCTGCCACCGATGAAAATAAAACTGCCAAGACATGATCTGCTTGGGGAGGAGAGGTGGTCAATTTCTCACAGAAGAAGGACCAAGAACCTCTTCTTCAATGGCTTTTATTGGGTTGTAATACACAGGAATACAGGTAAAGCTCATCAGTCAATGTCAGGTGTTAAGGATCAAACAATGGATAACATTTCAAAGAAATCTGAGGGCTTAGTCTGAGTCAGTGTCTGTCAGGTAAGGGAGTTGCAGAAACTTTGGGAGACATACTCATTTCTTCCTCGGACCCTTATCATATGAATGAAAGCACTCTTAGCAAAGCAGGCTTCACAGGACTTTGTGAATTCTTTCTCATGCCTGATCACCCCAAACCTGCTCTAGCCGCCAAAGAGCTGCACTGCCTTCCCAGTCATAAATTTTTAGGCTTAAGTGGATTAGAGCCAGGAAGCACTTCTCCCAGACAGAAATGGGGACTCAGACTATGTCAGAATACCCAGGAGGCAAGGGTCCATCTCCCCCTCTTTGTTGCAGCCCCCCAAGTCCTTCCTTGAAGGCCTCCCGGGTGATCGTGTCTGGCTTAGGTTGCCCCTCCTCTGAGGGGTCTTACCCATCTCTGACTAACCCACCAAGCGTTGGGGGCAGGGGAGGAAGCACAAGCAGTGCTGCTGCCAGAGATAAGCTTTATCTCCTTAGTGGCTCAAAGTCCAGAGGTTGCTCACTCAGCCTTAGCCATAGGAAGGCGGTTACAACTGAAACTAGGCAGAGCGGTTCCCAACAGAACCCGGCCGTGTAATGGCTGGGAGGACAGCCAGCCCTCGGTGTCCTCCACCCTCCACTTTGGCCAGCTCTGGACCTTTTTCTCAGCCAGGCCAGAGGGTGAGTGGCAAGGTGAAGCAGGGAGGAAACTGGCCAATACCCTTGACTGCCCATGCCCATAGGCACAGCAGGAAGAAAGAGCCTGGCTCAGTCACTGGTAGGCAAGACTACCTGGAGAAATTCAGGGGAGAAGAGCCAGGGTGTGGAGGGTAACAAGGTAATAAGCAGAAATAAAATAAGTGACGGTGCTGAAGAGAGAGCACAGCAGTCCAGGAGGCCAGCCTGTGGAGACACTGGGGAACCACAGAATGTCGCATCCTAGTGACCACAAAGGGAAGTGAGCCATGCACCCGCACTTGAACCTGGGAAGCTGGGGTTCCAGCGCAGGCTCCCCAGCTGGTGCCTCTCTCTGACGACAGTAATGGGGTCATGAGGAGGGAGGAGGGAAGAGAGAGGCAGCCACAGGCCTCGCTGTCTGGAAGTGTCCACAGTCCTCCCTGACTCACTCTTCTGCCTCTCTGCAAAAGCGCTTTTTTCTGGGGCATTCCAGCCCTCCTCCCCAAATCCTGCCACACACTCACCCTGCATCTTTTTATTCACACCTCAGGTTTCCAGAATCTTCTGTTGCTGGTGACACACCAATTTCTGTCTCAAGCAGTTGTCCCATAGGTGACCAAACTTATCACCTAGTCCTCCAAACCTGCTGCTCCCACAGGCTCCCGCCTCAGGGAGAGACAGCCCTGAGCCAGGCTGGCCTGCTGGTGGGCAGGCCTCACAGCTCAGGGGAGCCCCTCCCTCCCCTCCCTCCCCTCCCTCCCCTCCCACATCCCACTTCCCAAGTCTCTGACCACAAATGATTTTTCTTTCATGTGACCTATGTTTTGAAAGATGCCTGTGACATTGTATTTCATAAATAATATCACCCACACTTTAAGTTTTATATACAACTTCCAACCAGAATTTGTCATTAAACACCTAATGAGCAGTTGCTACCTGCCAGACACTGTGCTGGGCAGGAGAAACACAAAGGTGGCCATGGCCCGGCCCTCGGGGGTCACGCCTAGTAGGGGACAGTCACATGTAGAGAGGATGGATCCTAACGAGGGCCCGAGATGAGGACCACGATGGAACGTGTGCACAGCCCTCCAGGACCCTGGTGGTAAGCCTGCCGGACCAGGCCACGTGCACCCTCCCTGTGCCTCAGTCTCCCTCCCTTCGTGCCTCCACTCACCCACTCCCTGGACCCCGGGTACACTTCCTTAAACTCTCAAATCTGTGCGGTCCCCTCAGTGCACAGCCACAGCTGGAGTCTAAGTCACCACCCTCGGCCACCTGGACCCTGTCTCCCGCCAGTCTCCACACCGGAGCCAAAAAGGGAGTCTCAGAGCCCGAAACGGACCAAGTCACGACCTGGAAACCTCCCGTGGTCCCTGTTGTCCGTAGGATAACACCCGCGCTCGCTGGCCTGGCTTCACGGCCCTTTCTGATCGAACTCACATTAACGCAGAATTACTTCTCATTTATGTGTACACTTAACACCAATTGAATGGAATGCTCACTGTGTGCTAGGTACTGTGCTAGCACGGGAATCAAGGGAGAGCGTAATGCACAGGGTTCCCTGTCCTCCAGCTCCGGGTCTAGCAAGGATGCGTATGTTAATGACGTTTATGCAAATGAGTCTTCCCTGAGCGCAGCAGGAACATTTCCTTGTGGACTTCCTGTTTTGACCACAGTCTACTGCTCCCAGCACCTGCCTTCTGGCCCCGCCCACGCCGTCCAGGTCTCCCTCAGGGGTCTCTCTCCTCCTGGGGTCTTCCCTGACCCTCCTCGTGATCCCGTGGGGTTCCGTGATCCCGTGGGGTTCCGCTCTCACCGCTGTGAGAGCGCGGACAGGCCCTGTGTCCTCCAGGCCTAGCGTGGGCCTTGGCACTGTAAACCCTCCATGAATGTTTGCTGTGCGAGTCACCCCTAGGCCCTCTTAATCCATGTGTATGCATTTGCATTGAAAGTTTTAATTACAAACGTATGTACGTCAATTTCATACACTCAGAAAAGCCTGGAGCAGAGTGCTAATAAAGGCAGGAAAAGGTTTCTTAAAACAAGGGCATGTGAGAACCTGAGGGCTTTCAGGTGACTGTGACTAGAGGGGGCTGGCCTCCAGGTCACAGGGCTAAGGTGTGGCTGCCCAGGTGAAGCGGACCCAGCTGCCCCCACGTCTTTGCTGGGGTTGCCATCTTTCCTCTGGGCCCTCTGTCCAAATCCCTGGCTGACCTCCCACTCTCACCTCCCGCCCACCTCTGGAGCGGGTATCTGCTCCTGCCTTTGGCTCCTGTGGGCTACATATTGCTGGGGAAGAGAGGCACAGCACGCCCATTTGGTGGGGGGCGTGGGGGTACTGGTAGCAGTCGGACTGCATCCTGGCCAGGAATCTGGAGCTCTCCCCACTGGGTCTGGGGAACTCTACTCCCCCACCTCCCATGGTCCACAAATCTCACCTGGGCAAGGGCAAGGGCAAGGGCAAGGGCAAGGGGAGGCTGCCTGGGCCTGCAGCACAGGCCAGATCTGAGTTTCATTCTGTCTGGGAGGCCCCACCCTCAGCAGCTGATCCACAAAACCCCACACTGCTGCCCTGAGGGTCCTCATTTCCTGGAACCATAAAATTGAAAGATCACCTAGTCTACCCCCTTCAGTTTACAGCTGATGAAACTGGGGTTCTGAGAAGGAATGAAGTGCTTTAGAAAACACCGGTCGCCTGACTCAGTCAGCCCCAGGGCCCTTCCACCAGCCCTGCTATTCACCTGTTTTTCCTGAGCGGCCCCAAATTTCCAGCTGGTTTAAACCGGAAAGGTGTGCCTCCAGCAAACACCTTCCTGTACACCGGCTCTCGGTTACCTGCCCTTCTGACCCAGAAATGGGGACAGAGCTTGACCCTGCTCCACAGGCCTCTCCCAGGTGGGGACGGGGAGGAGGACGGCACAGTGACAGGCGTCAGGACTCACCTGGGTGAGGAGTGTCTGCCAGGCCAGCCTTAAAGGAAACTAAGCACAGGTGTGCTCTGTTTACCTTTCTGGCTCACAAACATGACTGCATTCTCCCTGCTGACAGGATAAAGCCTGGAGCTTTCAGCCCATCCCTGAAAAGCCTCTTCTGTTCTGGATATGACCTGTCTGCCCAGCTCCACCTCCCACCTCTCCGGACCCCACGCTGTCCCCCGCCACATCGCCCCATCCTCCTTTCGTACCACGGCCCCCCCAGCCTCCCGGCTTCGTAGAGTCTCTTTCCTTTGCCTCAGAAGCCCTTCGATGCTTCTCCACACAACAGCCTCCTCCTCCTCGGTGGGTCTGCAGAGCTTCTGTGCCAACTTCACAGCATAATAAAAGGCCATGAATCTGTGTCCCCACTAGACCCTCAACTCCTTCATAACACTCAACTCTTCAACTTCTCAGGATATACAGACACTCCAAAAAAGGGGGGTGGGGATAATTGCCAAATGAAACCAATATATGGACTCTGGTCTCATTCCAGAGCTAAATTAGAGCAAGTCTTAACATTACACAAGGAGCCCCTTCCAATTCACTTATCCCACAAATGTTTATCGAGTGCCGCTCTGTGCAAGTTCTGTGTGCCGTAAGTCCTAGGGGCTGAGAGCTGGAGCAGACACAAGGAGTCTGTTCTGGAGGCACAGGCAAGGCCGTGAAGAGTAGGAGTTCTAAGCGAATGGCCAGCACTGCTTGACTGCAGCTGTTGCAAGCAGATCATCGCCTTCAATCCTACGTTGGCCCTACAGGTGGGCCCCTTCATTATTACTCCCACTTTACAGGTAAGGAGATTGGCGCTGGTAGAAGTGGAGAGACTTGCAATGACACAACTAGTAAGTAACAGAGACAGGTCCCACATGCCCAGACAGAAAGATCTGCCACAGGCACACCTCGTTTGTGTTTCACAATTTTTTACAGACTGAAGGCAAGACCCTTCGCCGGCAGAAAGATTGCAGCTCGCTTTGTGGTGGCAGCCGCTTTATCGTGGTGGTCTAGAACCTACCGCACAATACGAGGTATGCCTGTGTAAGGGTTTTAGTTTCTTAATTAGTGGCCCTCAGCATCATCTGCAAACACCTGGAGGGCTTCACAGCCACGGACGCCCACCCTGGTCCCACCCCCAGGTTCCAATGCAGTCACTCTGGGGTGCAGCCTGGGCGCCAGGGCTTCTGATGAGCTGCCAAGGCTGAGAGCGCCTGCTCCCAACGGCGGAATCCGGGGTCCAGTGTGTAAGGTGGGACCCATCTGCCATGGACACACTCCCAGCTGGCGGAGTCGCGGAGCTTTCCTGTCCCCTGGGGAGGGGCTCCAGACAGTGTGGGCAGGGCTTTGCTTCCTCCAATTCTCTTGACATCTCACCAGCTGTGACCTTCCTGCGGCCTTGCAGTTGCCACAGACACCTTCCTGGGGAAATTCCATGGTTTCCACACAAGGGGCCATGGGTTTTCCAGGACCCCGCCCAGCTTTCACTATGGAGGAGCCAAGCCACCTGTGTCACAGTGAAGACAGCTGATAGGAGGGTCCTGGGTGGGCAGCCTGCAGGCCTTGGACTTGGCATGAGAAGGTAGGGACCGGAAACCACCACGTGCCCTACAGATCCCAGTGGGCAGAGCCAGCAGAGCAGGAAGAACACTCCCAGCTTCACCGTCTGGCGGCTGCCCTGGGCCCCACACGTACACAGGCTCCAAGGGACAGCAAGGATCTCCAGAGCCAGTGACTCAGGGACAGAACTGAAAGCAGACAGTGACCTCAGCTCTCTGGCCCAGGGGGAACATTGACCTCTCAGGAGCACAGAGAGCCGGCAAGGTGGGGGGAGCCCAGAGGGATGCAGGCTGGCAGTGAGGGGGTGGGGGTGCGCAGGACACTCCCCCCATTGGCTGGATTCCCCGCACTTCCTGTTCCTCACAGAGGTGTTGTGTCATTTCACTGAATCCTCCCCAGCTTTTCCCCTGCGGAGATCGTGGGCTCCTCCCCCAGCCAGCAGAGCTGAGCCCCCGGGGTAGGTGTCCAGGGCGAAGGACTCCTGCGGCCAGCTCTGAGACCTCCTCCAGTGCCGAAGCCTCCCGCCTCCCAAGTCTAAGACTAGACAGTCCACAGCCATCTCACCACCTGAGCTATCGCTTAGGGTGGTGGTGCCCGTTGCTCTAATCTTGGGGGCCAGGATGAGTCCTATGGTTTCATCACTCTGAGACCATATGAGAAGCGTCTCCCTTTACAGGGAGAAGGATGGGATGAGACACCAGGGCTGCCACAGCCCGTATTTATTTTGAAGGGCAGAGACCCTGTTTTCTTTACCTTCGTGTAAGCCCCTTGAACATGTACCAGTGGGAAACTGTAACCCCCCCACCATTCTTTTGACATTATTTCTGTCAGTGCTGACTCTGACTAATATGTGGCTTGTAGATGAACAGCATGGTTGTATGAGAATCCTATGAAGTAACTGCAAGAGATACAGACTCCGACCCTCAGACACCCCAGCTCTGGGGGATTTGCTGGCCTTCAACGGTAAAATCAGGATGACATGAAGCCAGGATGACTGAACCAGGACGATGCACACAAACCATCACCTGCCTTATCAGAATGGACTGTGCTTGTCTGCACGTAGAGAACTTTTCAACTCCCTTCCTTGATCTGTCTGTTCTGTGTCCTCTTCCCTCCTTCTAACAACCTCTGCCTCCACTGAGATGTGGAGATGGGCTCCGAGACATGAGACCCGCCCCCATCTTCCCAGGGAGACGGGCTTTGAGACAGGCGTCGCCCATCTAAATAAACCACTGCCTTTACATCAGCACCTGCCTCATAAGTACCGGCTTTTGTAGCAGCAGAAGCTGGGCCTGCGTTCTGCAACACCCATGTTACCTACAGGCCCAGAGCAGATGCTCCTTAAATATTTTCTGAATGATTAAACCCAGATACGAGTTCTTTTGCAAAGGCTCGTGCCATCATAGACCACCAGCATACTTAATCTCAAGGTTTTTAAGTTTTCATTCATTCAACAAATATGAGTACCAGGCACGTGCCAGCTGCTAGCAATTCAATGGTGAGAGGAAAGAGCTCCTGCTGGAGCTCCAGCTGCGTGGGAGAAGAAATCAATTTCCCAAATGCCCGTGAAATGATGTGCGTTTGGGAAACTGCACTGTGATGAGGTCAGTGAGGGAGAAGGCCACAGGACTGTGGAAGTACAGGCAAGAGCAGTCAGGGAAAGCTTCTGTGAGGAGGAGGCTGGCATGTTGTGGATCCACCGTCCACTACAGACAAGGAGCCCAGAGCACCTTTGGCTGCCTGAGTTGTTTACAGTCCCTCAGAGCAAGAGGAAAACTCACATCTCTTGCCAGCCCAGTTCTGAATGCCAACCTCAACAAACTTTTTGGTGTAAGTTTTCCGGTAGATAGGAAGAGAAATTTTGTTGTTTAGACAAAGCGGCTTAAACTGAAACTGACCTCACCCAGGGTGGCTGAGGTGGTTTTCCAGGAGGGACGGAGTGAGTGAGCCAGCTCTCCAGGGACCACAGGGACAGACACACCCAGATTGCCCAACGCTGCAGGGCCCTGGAGCCAGGCACCTCCCAGGCCCCCTCCTTCCCTGACTTTGGGGCCCTGAGGGGATGCCCTCCTCAGAGCCACCTCCTCTGCCGTCCACAGGGGGCAACCCTAGGCAGAACACTCCCTCAGGTCAGTGCAGGGCAAGGTCAAGGGCAGACCTGGAGGAGGGACCCTCAGACCAGCCAGAGGAGGCACAGAAACAAAACTGTCAACAATGAGGAACTAGGCGATGGATCCCTGGTCCCTCTGACACTTTGCCTCTCTGGTACCTTCTCCCCTTTTCAGGGCTCTTAGCTTTTAATAACCCTCTGGCCCCGGGTGCCTGGTGTTTCTCTCACCTCAGCTGCCTTCTGGCTTTTCGCTCTATTCTTTCTCTCTCCTGGCTGGCTTCTTTCCATCTCTACTCCCTCAATAACTTGGGGTGTCAGTGACTCTACAACTGCCTCTCAGCCCTGGCTTTTCTCCTCAGGTGTGTGCCTCAGACTGTGCCTGTTGTCTATCACCTCAAGCTGTGGAGAGAGTGACCGACCTGGTAAAACCTCATCAAGTGGAAGCCACCTGGGGTCTTTGATAGGAGACTGAAAACACTGCAAGTTGCCAAAGGTCTCATCTCAGCCCCTTCTCCTCCTCTCTCCTTCCTACTGATCAAACTGTTCTTCCTTTTAGATGTAAAAATAGTTACCTACTATATCATCACAAATTCTTACCAACTCCAACGGCTTAGAACATAAACTCTTGTGTTCAGTTTCCCAAACTTTGTTCTCCAAAGGAAAACCCTTTCTCTCCCAACACACTGCATACATGAGCATAATGCTCTCAGGCTGTGACCTCAGCGAGGGATGTGAAGCCTCGATGTTGAAACTTCTTTGTTCTAGATGTTCCCAAACTTTAGCCGTGCACCTGAAGAGGTCATGTAAGTGCCCATTAGTAAATGAATGGGTCAAAAAGCTATGGTACATATACACAATGGAATTCTATGCAGCAGAAAGAAAGAAGGAGCTCCTACCCTTCACAAGAGCATGGATGGAACTGGAGAGCATTATGCTGAGTGAAATAAGCCAGGTGGCTTATGGTATTGCACAAATACCATATGATCTCACCTTTAACAGGAACCTACTCAACAAAACAAAAAAGTAAGCAAAATACAACCAGAGACATTGAAATTAAATACAATCTGACAATAATCAGAGGGGAGGGGGAAGGAGATAATGGGGGGAAAAGTGAAAGGTTTTCAGGAACAACTACAAAGGACACATGGACAAAACCCAGGTGGGGTGGAATAAGGGGAGGGAGGTGGGGATGGCTGGGGTTGGGGGAGAGATGGGGGAAAAGGCGGAAAACTGTACTTGAACAACAAAATTTTTTTTAAAAAGATTTCAAAACACACACACACACACACAGAGAATCCTGGACCCCCGCTACACCCGAGATCCTGACTCAGTAGGTCTCGGTGTGGTCCCAGAATCCCCATCACTCCCGGGTGGTGCTGATACTGCCCTTCCACCAAACTGCACTTAGGGTAGGATCGTTCATTCTTGCATCTCAGCCCTCACCCCAGGCAAGCTGCACTCCTGGCTTCAAGCTGGCCAGAGGAAGAGCAATGAGGAAGTAGTGCAGAAGGGAAATATCTCTGCAAATATTTCTTAATATTAACCTACCTCAGAGTTTGCCCCTGAGATGAACCTTCTTTGCAAAATAAGATTCCAAGAAGTTAGAAAACTTGCCCAGGCCCCCTAGTTCATGACTGACAGCCTGGAGTCAGGTGCTGACCTGTCCACTTGCTCCTGGCCTATGTGTCAACTCTGAAGCTAAATTAATGTAAGATTTGTTTGTTACTGGCAGAGCCACCGCCATCTGTCCCAGTGTGGGTGGAGCTAGGGTCATCTCTGCAGAGAAATGATGTTCACAAATGCAGATGATCTACCTACACACCTGATAAATCCACTGCTCCTCAGGTCAGGCAGCCAGGGCCCGGCCAGGACGGGCATTTCCCCTTGCTCTGGGGAGGATTCACTGCAGGAATAGACTTGTTGCTATGGCACTCTGCACTCCGCCTTCCTTTGTGGGTGGTGGTCCACCCATCACTCAGACACGAGGTAAGCCCAGTGCGTGGAGGCCACTCCTTGTTCTCTTCACAATGAACCTTCTTGTTGGCACCACGTGAACAGACTGAATGGTCAGCCCTTCCCAACTGGTCCTGTCGGTGTGTTTTTTACCATCTTCAGCAACTTCCAATTTCCTGATTTTGGAAAAATTTAAATCAACTGTAACACATAGGAGTGGGGGTTACTTCAGACAGTGGGGGGAAATTATTCCAGCCTGTTATTTGTTGAGGTGAGATAGCACGTAAATGTGGAGCATGTTCTTTTTTCTTTTCTTTTTGAAGTATAATTCACATACCTTAAAACTCACCCCTTTAAGTATAAATAAACAATTCAGTGGTTTTTCATTTAAAAATTAAGTGTTGCCACAAGAGAAACTTCGGGGGTGATTGAAATGCTCAGTAGCTTCTTCTGCATGGTGTAATGGGCACAGATAGTAATTATCAAAACTCTTCTAACTGGAAAATTAAGACCTGCTCACTTTAGTACATATAAATGGTACCTTGATTTAAAAAGTAACTTAAATGTCAATGGTGCCACTACAGTAAAGTCTGAAACAGTTAAAATTTGAGAGACGTTCAGTGGTTGGCCCAGTGAACTTGCCTCCGAAATGACAAGCAAGCAATAGGCCACATTGGCCCTGTGCCACAAGCCCATCGCTCACTTGCGTTGAGAGGGAGAAGTCAGGTAAGAAAGTCAGTGTGAAGTAGCCCGTCAGGTTAACCTGCCTTCCCAAACGCTGAGGGGCGCTCTGAACTTCACGGTGACACACAACTGGGGAAAAACCCACCTGTGCTACTTGATGTGAACACGAAAAAGTGGAGTTTAATTTCTCTACACAGGATGCCCACTCTCCAATTAGTAGCATTTTATTATATGTGTGTTATATTAGGCATACAAGGTGAACGAGCAATAGTTATAAAATTTGGGTGTTCCTTAATTTTATGCTAATTTTCACTTTAAGGCAGTATGCACACAGGCAAATAATACAGTAAGCCACCGCCAAGACAAAAGCAAAACCAAAGCCCTAGTTTCTGGAAATTCTGTCATTACCCAAGGCAGCTTTCTAAGCATGGGCGAAACACATGCTAAGGGACAATCACCAGAAACACTCATCCCACTCGTCACGATCTTTACCCTTTTTCCTTATTCAAACCACACACCATCACTTTTGAATGGGAAACCATATGCAATATGCTTGTGTTAATATAGTGATTTCTAAGAAATGGACATCTCTTCCTAAGGATATGTTTTATATTGTATACCAAACATATAATTATTACTATGTCTTTTCTGGAGTGAGATCACCTATGTGGGCGATCTCCTTTAAGCTGTGGTTTCACCATCCCTTGAACCGTCCACAGCTCACGCCTCTTTGTAGTTCTCCAGAAGTAATCTACCCAGGTAGCTCTCCAACGCAACTATTCCAAAGTCCAACTCATTTCCTTCCTTATCCACCCCTCCCTTGAACAGTCCCCATTTCTCTCCCTCCCACATTCTGTCTTGGCACCACCACCGGTCCAGCAATCAGGTGAGAGACCTCAGAGCCATTTGGACTTCCCCCAGCCACATCCAATTACCCCTGAGATCTTCCCATCGGCCACTCTCAAACGCATCCTTTCCTACACCAGATCCTTGAGGCCAGCACAATGCCCACCACATAGTGAATGCTCAATAATTGTACAGCTTCTTGAGATATTTAAATTTCATGAGAATGTTATCATATTTCAGATTTTTAACGTTCCCGGGGCACATGCAGGAGAGTCTTATAGAGATTAAACTCTGAAGAGGAAATGGTTCAACACGAGCTTCTTCGGAGTCATTTTCATGACCACACCTGTGTCAAGTATTCACAACAGGGGAACCTTGGATTGTGGACTTAATGGTAGTCACAAAGGACATTACGGTTAGAGAATATGTGAATGGGATATATGGGAGGTGATATTACTGAAAGAATGTTCAGCTTCTTAGAGATGATAATGGCACTACAGCCAGTGAGCATGTCCTTTCGCTTAGGCATAAAAAGTTTTATGATGCCTGTCACTTATTTTCAAAGAATTCATTTTAAGAAAGCATAATATACAGAGATACAGCAAATTTGCAAAAATGTTAATTGATAAAGAATGTATTTTTGTACTCACTTTTCAACTCTGCGTATTTGAAAACATTTCAAATAAAACATTCAGGAAAAATGCTAAGAATACAACCAAAAATAAAATTGACCTTCTGACCTTAAAGTGTCTTGGCCTTTGTCCCTCCCAACGGCCAGCACAGCACCTTCCGTCACATGCTCGCCCCTAAAGCCACTGCATTTCAGGCAGGTTTGCGTTTCCAAGTTGAAGGGCACAGTCACCCTTCACAAATCTGCTCTCCTAGCTGGCCAGCCACGACATCTGTTCATTCTGATTTGCCTAAACGGTAATGCACTGCACTTGAGATTAAGCAAAGAAGTGTGCTTCCTAACTGGTGTGAGTAATTCCTGGAAATCAGCCACTGGAGATTTTTATCTGGAGAAGGTGAGGTGAGAAGGAAGCAGCAGATGGGATCACCTGGGGCCCGAACCCCTGCAGAACTGCCAAGCCTCTAGTTAATTTTTATTGTTGTGAAGGTAATGGGAGTTTAGCCCTTCTCTTAAATTTCTATTAAATTCAGAGGGAAATTAAGAAAAAGGCATTTATCACCTCTATCTAAAAGAGTTAATAAACCTAGGTGTGTACCTGAAAGAAAAATATATAGCTAGACAAAAACTTGTATGTGGCTATTCACAAAGCCAAAAAGTAGAAACAATCCAAATGTCCATCGGCCAATGGATAAACTAAACATGCTCTATCTATACAGTGGGACATTAGCATAAAAAGAAATTAAATACTGATACATGTCACAACAAGGATGAATCTTGAAGACGTTATGCTAAGTTAAAGAAGCTAGATGCAAAGGCCACATAATGTGTAATTTCATTTATATAAAATGTGCAGAATGGGCAAATCCATAGAGATACATTGTATTAGTGTTTGCCTGGAGCTGGGGTCAGGAATCGGCAATGACTGCTAATAGGTACAGGGTCCTTTGCAGGTGATGAAAATGTTCTGGAATTCGATGGTAGAAATGGTGGTAAAACTTTGTGAATATACTAAAAACCACTGAATTGTGTACTTTAAGTGGATGAATACTATGGTATTGGAATTATATCTCAATTGTTTAAAAAAGTGAACAGAAAGCAATTTTATGGAACAGTCCAAGGGGAACCCAGGGGCATGCTGGGTTTGATTGCACCTCTGGTCTCCAGGTCACCAGCAGCCAGAATAGAGAGGGGCCCAGACTCTGCAGGGTGCTGTTCATCCTCCTTAGCACAGTCCTCACAGGAGCCTCTGTAGGGCCAATCTCAACATACCTCACATTCCTGTTCGCACCAGAATCCCGGTGCAATCCTCCAGCAGGTCTCTGCCCCGTCTCTTCATTGTCCTTCACTCACCACCTTTTTTATTCCTCTCTCTCCAGAAGTTGGTTTTATTCATTGCTTTATCTTACCTGCACCTGAACAGTGCCAAGCTAACAGTAGATGCTCGATAACTTTCTGGCAGATGAATAAACTTGGAAGAAAAGTGTACCCAGAAATTTGTACTGAATATTAATTAAAATATGAAGGGTTATGCTTTATTTTTTAATATTTTAAAAAATAATCTGTTTATTTTTAGAGAGAGGGGAAGAAAGGGAGAGAAACATCAATGTGTGGTTGTCTCTTGTGCACCCCCTACTGGGGACCTGGCCAACAACCCAGGCATGTGCCCTGACTGGGAATTGAACTGGCAACTCTTTGGTTCACAGGCTGGTAAAGTGCTATGCTTTAAAAGGTGTTTTTCTTCAGCAAGACTTCTTCCCCCATTTAAATATGTATTTAATCTTTAGGAAATCGTGCACAAATGGCATTTTATTATAGATAATCTAATTTATAAATCTTCACACACTTTAAGAAAAACATCCAGGCATCATAAACATAAAAATTTCAATATACAAAATTCCAATGTACAACAACAAACTTATTTTTAGATTATGTGGTTATCGCTGCACTACCTTTATAATTCTTTATCCAGAGTCCAAAAATGTAGGCAAGCCCTAAAAAGGTAGCATTTCCACATACTGGTGTCCATCATCTCCCGGTAGTTTGTACAGGAAGTACTAGATTCAGCGAGCACTCCTCAGAAGAAGGACTGGTCATTTGGTTGCCCTTCGGACCTTCTGCAGCTCTTCAATGGACTTCCATTGTTGGTTGATTGTTATAAGCTTAAATAAAAAAGCAAAATAAAATCATTCATTAGGATCTGTCCTTTATCCTCACATCCCCTTTGGGGGTTTGTCCACGCTCCTCTTTAGAAAAGGCATCACCGTAACATTTGTAATCAAAGGATCACCTCTTCCCATCTCTAAAATGTGGACAAGATAGTAAAATAGGCTGGTTTCCATCACCCTATCCCTCCAAAACCCCCTTGCATTCCTGGGGGTTATAGGATCAGAGAGAAAGGTCTCATATCTCTGCCCCTCTTTCCTTTAACTTTTTATTTTAAATTTCCCATGGCTTCACATGAACTTTGAGTTTAAAAAGCGAGCCCACTCCCCATGAGTGGATGTATAATGCTCTGAGTGCAGGATGTGGCAGACAGCAGCTCTACACAAAATTTCCTCATTCCGATTACTCACAAAAAGTACAAAGCATCTAAATGATACAATAAGGGAAAAAGGACAGAGCCATGGATACTCCTCGACATCCAAAGAAGTCACATTCAGAAATTCTCATTTATCCTCACAAGTCTCTGTTCCTCCAGAACCCATGAGATGTAGGCAGCTTTAAAAGATTATAAATGTCCTCACCAAGCCAGACTGTGTTATTTGAAAGTTTTGTTAAAAAAAAAATAGCTTTCCTGACAGACCTAAGTATTGTTCAGTCTAACAGACTAAACTTTATTACTTCCAAAATATTTAAAACACAAGAAGTCTTTGCAATAGTCTCAAAAGAATAAGTGAATATTAGCTACTTTTGCTTGAAGTGAATGCTTCTTCTGTTTTTCAGGAACTCCTGTGTTACAAAAGACCTTATATTAAATTTATATAAGTATAAAATGAGGTAATGAGATAAAAGGATAAAATGAGATAATATATTGTGATTATGAAAAAAAGTTAATATTTGAGTGTCTACTACAGGCCAGGCACCATGCTAAAGGACTCAATGTATTTTATCTTCTTTAATCCTCTTAACCCTATTATTGTGCCCCTGTTATAGACTGAGAGCCTGCTCCATTATTCACAGGTGAGGTGATTGTAAAATCACCTGTGAATAACAGAGTAGGAATTTGAACTAGATCTCTGCAACTCTACAGCATTCTTATTGATTCTACACTAAACGGCCCCCAAAAGTGGAAAGTATTAAATCTGTTTTGCTGGCAACGATGCTAAGGCTTGGACTAAATGTAAACAACTTTTTTAAGTTCAGAAATACCTTTTGAGGTACATTAGGATCCACAGTTTCCCAAGGTTCTGGATTATTTTTTCGATCAATGCTACAAATAAAATAAAGCAGATTAAACATAAAAGTAGGTGAATTTCAACCAACTCTGATACTGGGTCTATAAACATGCTGGGGACAGACCCAGACTGCACACTGAGGCGATTCATCTGTTAGTTAACTGAAAGTGCTGGAAGATTCCTTAAAGGGGCTTCACAGGTTTTACTCAAACATTAGGGATTAATTCCTCTGCAGCATAGGAGGTCTGAATTCCCTTGATTGGGCTAGATTGGAGAATATTCTCAAAAGCTGAATAGCAATAGGGGTAGAAATGCAGGCTAACAGAAAGCAAAAATGTCCTTGCCCTGGTTTCTGGGACCAACGGAAGGGCTGGGCTTGAACAGTGCAGGTGGTGAACTGCAGAGCCCTAGGCCCCCTTGCCAAAGCTGCCCTTTCTAGCCCTGCACTGGGCCAGTCTCCATTTCAAGTTTCTCTGTTCCTCATATTCCACAATATATGGTATTTTACCTGATATCCACAGCTGACATTAGATTCATTGCAAATAACTGAATCTATAAACTCTACCACATTAGGAAAGATCTTTCTAGCAAATCAAAATTTCAAAATTTGACCCCTGGCTGGTGTGGCTCAGTGGCTTGAGTGCCAGCCTGTGAACAAAAGGGTTGCTGGTTCGATTCCCACTCAGGGCACATGCCTGGGTGGTGGGCCAGGTCCCCAGTAATGGGTGCATGAGAGGTAACCACACATTGCTTTCTCTCTCTCTGTCTCTTTCTTCCTCTCCTCCCCTCTCTAAAAATAAATAAGTAAAATCTTTAATAAGTAAATAAGTAAAATAAAATACCTGGCTGGTGTGGCTCAGTTGGTTGAGCGCTGGTCTACCCATGGAAAGGTCACCAGTTCAATTCCTTGTCAGGGCACATGCCCGGATTTTATGCCAGGTCCCAAGTTGGGGATGTGTGAGAGGCATATTTCTCTCACACATAGATGCTTCTCTCCTCTCTCTCTTTCCCTACCCTCTCTCTAAAAAATAAATGTTTTTTTAATTTAAAATATCATTAAAATGATTATATAAGTTTTATGATGGATATCCCAAAAGATCATTTAAGAATGTTAAATGATCAAAATTTAAGTTAAAAAAAACAAACTTTGCTGCAGGAGAAGGGGGGACAATGGATAAAAAAGTATTTAGAATTAATGAACAAACTAAGTTTACAAATATCATAATTTAATAGTCTTCTGTTATCGGGACGCTTTCTAGCCCTGACTCCAACTTCGCAGTTTGGCATTCTTGTCCTGGGGGGAAGCTAGGAAATCGATATCATACATTTTATAAACTGAAGGTGATCATCCTAACATTGCTAATAACGTTTTAATAATAAATGTCTACTTACATCACATCGGACTTCTTAAGGGAATATGCAGCAAAAGACGTCGCTCCGCTCGCGGCCGCCGTCATGATCATCACCAAAGGAATAAGCTAGCGGAGGAACAGGGTGAGGGTAAATATTCCCATGTTTCAGTGTGAAATATCTGACCTATCACAGAATAGCTATGCACCACCTGTTCGTCTTTAAAAATTAAAAACACTGAGTCAAGATTTTCAGTTGCTTTAAATACTTACTTCCTTCTTTTTCATCAGGAGTCGAAAAAAGTTCATGACGACCTCAGCGTAAAATGCCAAATCTAGAGTAAAAAAAATCCAAGATATTGACCAAAACTTCAGCCCCTTGAACCCAACCTGGTGGGCAAAAAAGGCCAACGAACTCCAGGGGGCAGCCTGGGGCCGGCTCACCCGCGCGGCGGGGCGGGGCGGGGCGACGCGCGCGGACGCTGCTAACGGCCACAGCCAAAAGAAGCCCGGGCCTCCGCTCCTTATATACTGACCACAGCCCGCCGGAAGGGCCTGGCCAGGGCGTTCTGGTCACAGTCACGGGTCGGGTGGGGGACGTGCGGGACCTGACTCGCTTTCCTCGCGGGGCTCCTGCTCCAGGGCGCCCCCTACAGGACACTGTGCCCATCAGACGCTGCGCAGCCAAATGCGGGCGCCGGGGGCCCCCTGCCGTTTGCCGCGGTTCTTACCCGCCGACCGGCGGGAGCCCAGGCTGAGCATTGACCCTCTGGGTGGTGCCCAGCCATCCCAGGCGTCTACGAGGGAGTGGAACTGCAAACCAGACACATGTGAAAACCAACACAGCTAAAAGGGGGTCCGGAAAAGAAGCTGCGGAGCGGAGGCCCCACAGGGGGAGGCTGCCAGGTGCAGGCAGCTATATTATAATGAATCCAATCACATTAGTTGTAAAGTTCCTTCCAGAATAATTTTTTATCCCGATTTTTTTCCCCGTAAAAAAGTCAAGGGTGAAGAAGAACAAAAAGAATCAGCTGGAACGGTTTCTAGAATAAGGTCCATTTCTGAGACGACCCAGTCTGCTGGCTTCATCTTCAAATCCCTGTTTAATTTACCCCTAAGCTACCAGCCTCACCTTGCACAGTCTGTGCAAGGCTGCAAAACCAGGGAAACAATGTTAACAACAGTTCCATTAAAACAGGAGCCATGTGCCAGGCCCTGTGGCAAAATCTCGACATTTCTGCAGGCAAAGTATGTTATTAAGGCTCAGAGATGCTCGAGTCACATAGCTAGTAAGTGGCAGAGCCGTCTTCAGAACCCAGGTCTGTCTGGCACTCATCACTGTTCTTTGTGCACCCCACTCCTAGTTACTGCAATTAAGCAAGCACGCAAGCTCAAATTTAAAAAGTTATTTAAAACAGTTATTTTAAAACTGTCTGAAGTTCAAGCTATGAGTTAAGGTTAAAATGGAAACATCTTGATGTACACTGGAAAGAGCCAGACGTCGCTCTCTTTCAACCCCATTGTAATTCTTCCTGAGGCAGGGGTGTCAAATTCATTTTCACGGGGATCCACATCAGCCTGGGGGTTAACTTCAAAGGGCCAAGCGAAATTTTAGGACTGTATAAATGTAACTACTCCTTAACAGTTAAGTGAGAGCTTGGCACAGCTGTGGGGTAGAAACAACGTTCCAGGCAGGATAAAACAAGGTGGAGGGCCGGATTTGGCCCAAGGGCCTTGTGTTTGCCACCTGTGACCTAAGGTCAGAACCCACCCCTGCCCCACTTAATTAGCCTACTGACTTTGAGAAACTACCTAACCTTTATGAGTCTCAGGTTGTATACCTATAATGTGGAACAAACCTAGTTCAGGGGGAAGTTTGGGGGGGGGGGGAGTTAGAATACTTACACATGTATAAGTAAATCACATGGCATTCTGCATTGCTTACAATAGATACTCAATTAAACAGTAACTATTATTCACAAAGATATGTTTTATATAAAACAGATTATAAATGTAGCTTCTCACCCACTTACTCTGACAAGGATTCTTACTGTGTAAACCCAGGGCTGTAACTGGAGACATTTACCTATTGGTCTGATTCATATCAGATACTTAAGAAAATTCAGCTTTAATTCTCCCTAGTGTGTATTGAATTGAATTAAAGAAGCCTTTAAGTGCTCCTTTGGCAGAATTTCTAAAGCCACTTTTCTCATAAGATTCTTTAAAAAGCTTTGTTTTATTAATTAAATGTAAGTTTTTCTAGGAAGGAAGGGTAGGTGCGAGACAGGAAGAAATCTTAGAATGTATAATGACCTTAAATTCAGAGTGCTGCTTTGTTGATGTTATTTCTTTTCGAAATGCAGTACAGTTTTGTAGTAGTCTAGGCATTGTTCTGAGAACAGGGGCACAGTAAATTCAAAGGATTAATAAGACACAAGTCTCTTACTTCAAGGTTCTTACAATGTAGTGCCCATGAATTCTAACCCCAGGCATAATCTAGTACCAATAACAGATGATTAATTCTGACTAAGGGGATCTGGCCAAACATATCAAAGGTGAGGGTATTTATTTGAACAGAAAAACCAACTGTCAAAAGACATTTTGGGGGCAACTATAAATACAGACTAGATATGAAATATTAAGTGTTGTTAATTTTGTTAGGCGTGGTAATGGTGGTATGGTTATGTAAAAAAAATCCTTTTTAAAGAGTGTATATATGTATATGGAAAGAGTTAAGAGAGAAACGTGATGTCTGAAATTTACTTTAAATCACTTTAATAAAAAACTAATAAAGCAAATTTAGCAAAATAGTATTTAATCTAGAGTTAAGTATGTGGGAGTTTGCTGGTCTATTCCATTTTTACATGCGTTTGAAAATGTTCAGGAAGTGTTTTAAAATCCACATACTGGATGCATGTATAGTTACAGATGTAGTGTGTCCATATAACCTTTAAAATCTGCTTATTTCTATCGCAGTTACACCCAGAAACCCACCTCCCCCGCCTTCAGTTAATGCCCAGATTACTGAATTTGTGGGAGATACAAGGTCAGTATATAATCTGGTCTTTCCCAAGATGCCTAGTAGGCACAGCTCCCACACAGAACCCAGAAGGAACCAGCTCTGATCAGTGTGGCTCAGTTGGTTGGGTGTGGTCCCAGAAAGGTCACCAATTTGATTCTCAGTCAGGGTGCATGCCTGAGTTGCGGTTTCCATCCCAGGACCAGGAGTGTACGAGAAGCAACCCATCAATGTTTCTGTCTCACGTGGATGTTTTTCTCCCTCTTTCTCCCTCCCTTCCCATCTCTAAAAGTAAATAAAATCTCTAAAATAAATAAATAAATAAAACCAAAGGAACCCACTCAGGACGCTTCACCCTTTGTGGCTGCCCCAAAGCCCATAATCCTGGAGCTTCCCCTCTTCACCTCAATTGCCAGAAACTGCTGAAATCTTCTCTAATTGCTGCAACTCAGGCTTTCAGAAACATGGAGTCATGACTGCTTGGTTCCCACACCAGGAATTTAAACTTAGACTTCAATCAGCTCAGCTCATGCTTGATGAGAAAAAAAATGTTTTTATTAAATATTTTTTGTTGAAATTCTTTCTGCCCACTCTTCAATGGCTACCTAGTTAGCAGGTTTAGCAAATACTGGATCTGCTAAATGCTGGCATATCTGAGGTGTACTACTTTATTGTTTAAGGATCTTAGAGTGGCTCGGAAAGGAGTTTGCGCTGCATGTGCCAGGAAAGATATTCATACTTCCCAGGCGCTTAGAAACTGAAGTGCTTCAGTTTTCCCACCAACCAAGAACAGCTTTTGGAAGTTGCACAGAGCCATCCTCAATCACATGAAAACTGAGTCAGAGCCAACGGAGAGGTGGTTACCAAAGGTGAACTGAGGTGGGGGGAGGATGAGGAGGGTAAAGGGGGTCAAATATGTGGTGACGGCTGGAGACTAAGCTGTGGGTGGTGAGCACGCAGTACAATATACAGATGTAAGGTTGCACACCTGAAATTCATTATTGACCAATGTCACCCCAGTAAACTTAACTTAAAAAATAAATGGGGCCCTGGCTGGTGTAGCTCAGTGGATTGAGCGCAGGCCTGCGAACCAAGCAACTGCAGTTCAATTCCCAGTCAGAGCACATGCCTGGGTTGCCGGCCAGTTCCCAGCGGGGAACACACAAGAGGCAACCATACACTGGTATTTCTATCCCTCTCTCCTTCCCTTCCCCTCTAAAGATAAATAAATAAAATCTTTAAAAAAGTGAATGGGAAAAAAGCCGAGTCAAAGAAATCCTTGATCTCATTTCCTCACTTATTGAGTATTCCAATGAGAGAAAACACATGGCTTTGTCCTCAGCGGGCTTCCAAAGGTTTGATAAGAGGTTATAGTTACAATTTTAACAGACATTTTCAAATAAAAATTGAGCTTCTAACCAAAACGTGGATACTAAATTTCCAGCCTGATATGCTCAACTTTTTCAGGGAAAAAACAAGAGGCCTACAGCTAGAGTCAGAGTTAAGGGGTTCAGGCCAGGGTGCCTCAGGCCCAGGGCTGGCAAAGCTTAAAGGCTGCCTTGTCCTACAAAATCAACTGATAGAGAAGATGAATGAAAGCTGTCGAATTCTAAGTTTTTCTAGGCATTTGCCTCATTACTCAAAAGCAAGGGACCAGCTTGTTAGAATAATTTAGATGAATTACAATGTCATATCTATAAATAATTATTCCCCAAAAGATAAGGTTTTGCTAATGTGTCCTGGCTCCAGTCAGAAACAGACAACTTTCCAACGACTTAATATTTATGGCTTTGTATATTTCACGCACTACGGTCTGATCATACCCTCAACTCCTGGTTGTATGTAATTCACTGCATGACCTGTCTGAGACCTGTGCTCCAGCTTACCTGTAGGTCCTGTCTGTCTCATTCACTTAACTCCAACAACTGCTAGGGCACCTTGTGAGTGAAGAAAGGCTCAGTGAGATGCTTACCAGGTATTGCTAGGTGAGAAAAGCAAGTACATAGTATCATCTGATCTATACCTGTGTAAGGGACTGGAAGGTTAAACAACACCCAAGCGCTTTCTCTGTGATTATCTGTATTTTTTAGCACTCTAATTATTTTTGTGATAAAGGAAAATTAAAATGTACATGTGATCTATCTCCTAAAAAAATACACTTACAAAAGGGAAAAATAGTAGCTATACAGTGGAGAAACTGGGTCATCCATAAACAAGTGATCAAAATTAACATGACCGATAACACCGACATCCCGTGCCTCTGGCTGAGCTGACAGAACGGCACTTACGTTTGGCTCGGCTGGTGACGTGTAACCAGAATCTACCACCATGTGATACCAAACACAAATCAGGAACCACTGTTCTGTGACATAATTAGTCTGTACTCTTCAAAAATGTCAAGTTCTAAAAAACCTGAGGAACTGTTTCAGATTTTAGGAGGCTAAAGAGGAAAACGAACAACTAAATGGATATATGATCCTAAACTGGATTCTGAAACAGGAAACCAATGACTACTGGTACGATGGATAGAAAACCACAGGGTGATAAATTGATGTCGTATTAATGTTTAATTTTTTTAATTTGATAAATGCACTGTAGTCACATAAGAAAATAAACCTTATTTGTAAGAAATATACACTGGCCCTGGCTAGTGTGGCTCAGTTGGATGGAACATCGTCCTATAACAAAGATTGTGGGTTTGACTCCCAGTCAAGGCACATACCTCATCTAACTCATTTTCTTCCTTATCCACCCCTCCCTTGAACAGTCCCCATTTCTCTCCCTCCCACATTCTGTCTTGGCACCACCACCGGTCCAGCAATCAGGTGAGAGATCTCAGAGCCATTTGGACTTGCCCCAGCCACATCCGATTACCCCTGAGATCTTCCCATCGGTCGCTCTCAAATGCATCCTTTCCTACACCAGATCCTTGAGGCCAGCACAATGCCCACCACACAGTGAATGCTCAATAATTGTACAGCTTCTTGAGATATTTAAATTTCATGAGAATGTTATCATATTTCAGATTTTTTAAGTTCCCAGTCCACATGCAAGAGAATCTTATCCAGATGAAATTCTGGGTATAATATCTATTCTTAAACACAGGCATAACTCAGAGATATGACAGGTTCACTTTCAAACCACTGCAATAAAGTATCACAATAAAATGAGCTGTAATCTTTTTACTGGTGCGGGGGCGGGGTGGGGGAGGTCCTGCCTTCAATTTGTGAAAAATGCAACACTGTGAAGCACAGTAAAGCGAGGAGGAATAAAATGAGATATGTCTGTAGTTGAGCATATGGCAAAGTATAAAAAATTGGTGAATATGGGTTAGAATATATCAGAGTTCTCTATTCTATTCTTGCAGCTTTTCTGCATGTATGAAATTATTTCAAAATAAAGTTAAAAATGCAATCAACCCAAACCAAACCAAACCAATCCACCTCCGCCATTGCATAATCAACACACATACATATACCTTCTTCCTAAATTACGGTATTTTAACACACCTTTTAGAAATAGGATAAATCTTGGCTTATCAGGCACAAATTTGTTTTATTTACAAGAAATAACATATGTACACACTCTAAGACTGTGAAATTGCAAACTATAGTTCAAGTTCACATTTCAATTAATTCTTGAGCAGGTATATACTTCTTAAATATCCTCTAAAT
The DNA here is from genome assembly GCF_021234435.1 of Artibeus jamaicensis. Taxonomy (NCBI): domain Eukaryota; kingdom Metazoa; phylum Chordata; class Mammalia; order Chiroptera; family Phyllostomidae; genus Artibeus; species Artibeus jamaicensis. The sequence continues at coordinate 25,050,725 of NW_026521883.1, forward strand.
TAGAAAATCCTTGTTTCTGAAATAAGTTTTTATATAAAGTCAAATCCTTGTGACTTAAGGACGGCTTTACAATCTGAAGTGATTTTAGAAAGTGCTCTTGTTTCACAGTGGTTGCTTCTAGTCCATTTTCTTGCAGAGCCAGCAAGGCAGCCTAAGGGATACAATAAGAAATAGTCTGCTTCATTTTTGTTTTATAATATACAAAAAGTATGAATGCAAACAGCTCAGTCCCGCTGCATAGAATTCCAATATTCATTACAACCAAAACATTAAGCTATAAAGTTAGTAATTAAAAGTCCTCTTAGTAGAACTTTTCTTCTACATTAATCTCTGGCCTTAAACAGGAAAAAAAGAAAAAGTTGCAGAATAATATGTACATTATGAGCCCACATACATATGTGAAGATCAGAGACGATCTTCCTGACCTCAGACTAGGAGTTTCCAAACAGGGACACAGCACTGATCACAAAGGAACAGATCAAACACATACTTTATGACCCAGCAATTCTCTTTGTAGATATGTACATACATGAAACAGACACACATACACATGTATACCAAAAGACATGTACAAGATTGTTCACAGCAGCACAGCTCGTAATGGTAAAGCAGCAGGTACCCTGAATGTGCAGGAGTGGTTTCCTTTGGGGTAGAGTGTGGGAAGGCCCAAGGAGACTCTGGGGTGTTGACAATGATCTTCTTTAAGCTAAGTGGTATATATACAAATGTGTTCACTTTGTGTTGATTCCATGAACTGTACCCATACGATCTATGCATTTTTCTGAATGTTATATTTTACAGAAGTTTATGGAAAGAATATATGTACCCCTATGTCCACTGCAGCATTATTTACAATAGTCAAAATATGGAAGAAACCCAAGTGACCCTAATAGACAAGTGGATAAAAAAGCTGTGGTGCATATATACAATGGAATATTACTTGACCATAAAAAAGAATGGAATCTTACCATTTGCAGCAGCATGGAATGACCTAGAGGGTATTACGCTAAGTGAAATAAGTCAGACAGAGAAAGACAAATACCATATGACTTCACATATACCTGGAATCTAAAGAACGACATAAATGAACAAATTGAAACAGACTCACAGATATAGGGAACAGATTGATGGTTGACAGAGGGGAGCAGGATTGAGGGACTGGGTGAAAAATAAGAAGTACAAACTGGTAGTTACAAAGTAGTCAAGGGTATGTAAAGTACAGTATAAGGAATATAGTCAGTAACTATGTATGGTGCTAGGTGTGTTCTAAAAATATCAGGAGACTATGAGGGAAAGTATGGCTGTCTAACCACTACACTATATACCTGAAACTGATACAAAATAGTACTGAATATAAACTGTGATTAAAAGATAAAATTAAAGAAATAATAATAAAATTTATTTAAACTTAAAGTTTATGGAAAGGGAAAAACATGGACAATGGCTTCTTTCGTCCTCAAAATAAAGTCTAAATGCCTTAAAGTGGCTTAGAAGGACCTGAGTAATCCAGCCACTGCCCACTTCAATAATGTCATGTCATTTCTTGACTCCAATCGTCTGCATATTTTATTCCCCTTGCCTCAAACACTCCCCTTCCCTTCCTTAGCCCGGTAACTCCTTCATCATCCCCCCACTTCCAGTTCACATACCCTCTCTCGCAAAGCCTTCTACGACACCCAAGTCTGGAGTTCTTCCTGGGTGCTTCCACAGCACCCTAAACTTCCCCGACTGACTGCATATTTTCAGTTGCCAACTCAGTGTTAAGATTTGCCTCTCTGCACACTCCTCCGTCAACCCTACCTCTGTAGGAAGGGGGCTGCCACTGTTTCACTTTGCCTGGGGCCTGCCACATGGACATCTGTCAGTAAATGCTGCCTACTGAGTGAAGAGTTGAATAAAGGAAGAAATGCTTCAAACCCAACATTTCTTCACTAATTAACTTACTTCTTTGCAGAGGTTTCCAAGATCAGCCCCAGAGAAAAAGCGGGTTTCTGCGGCTAGGCTTTCTAAGGAAACATCAGGCCCCACCGGCATCTTTTCGGCACAGACTTTCAAAATGGAAAGCCTGCCCTGGAACAAAATGTGACATGTTTATAACCTTACAGCATTTCTGTTTGACACATGCTATATTAAAACAATTCAAGTTCATTAACAACCACAACTAAAACAAAAACAAAAACATTTCAAATTAGAGTTTCCTATTATGTTACATAGAAAGGATATATATTTAAGAATCAAACAACAAGAAAGAATCACTTCTGAAGAGGTAAAAAAGATTAATTCATCAATGGCTCATACTGCAATGGTAAAAATGACATCATGATAAAATTTTAGTATTTTTACAGTTAATGTTTAAAACAGCCAATCATAGATACATCTCTTTAAGGGACATGATAAGTCTCTTTTTTGGGTACAAACAGTGCCATCAGACAGGTTTAAAAGTGTTGTAAATACATGAACTATCAGACACAACTGAAAAATAGAATAGACATTTAAATAATTTTTTCATCCCTTCAAAACTTGAGAAAAGCGCAAGGAAAGACAAAGCCCATTCCCTGGGCCCTTCAACCTCCCTGCCAGTGGCTCTGGACAATGAGGGCAGAGAACTCACTGATTCTTTGGCTGTGGATACACTGTGTAACCTCTGACATGTCAGATGTCCCCACTGTGAAATAAAGATGCTGTCCCACATGAGCTCCAAAACCCCTTTAACCCTTTAAGACTCCTCCATTCTGGTTGCAAAATAATGGTGAGTAGACTCAACAAACTTAGTAAGTTCACTGAAATTACTACCTTACTTTTGGGCTTATGTTCCTCCAAAAGCAGGGCCAGAGCACTCAAAAAAAGCAGATGGGAAAAATGATTTATGAAGGGCACCAGGCAAGGAAGAACGCAGAACCCAGTCTGGGATTCGATCTGCCAGGCCCCTGGAAGTTCAGACATTCACACAGAGTAAACGTGCACCACGATTACCTCTGCATCGGGAGGTGGGATACAAATAATCTTGTCCAGCCTTCCAGGCCGTAGCAGGGCATCGTCTAACACATCCGGTCTATTTGTTGCCGCAACAATCATGACATTTCGATTAAAAACTTCCTGAAACTCTGAGAGAAAACACACAAGATAATGTCAATAAATCATTAGTTGTATTTTTTTAATTACAAATCAATAGGTCCATTTGTTTTTAAGTAGGGATATCTTTTTCTTGGGACTAGAATGCTTGTATCTCCTATCCAGACTACCTTCTTGATTTCAAGGTACTGCGTTAGCAAACTGTTCATCAAAGAGCCGCTTGCGCACGTGATGAGGGGAGCGGCAACTGTGAGGGAACATCTCTCCGAGAAAAGTCTCACCTCAGACCAGACAACATCTACCTGGTATCGGAGGGCACCTGAGCCTCAGTGAGTGTTTACAACTGAAATGGATGACTTGAAGAGACAGAAGCACATGACAAACACATGGAGATGTATGGCTATGAAAAGTCTTGGCTCATCTCCTTAAAGAGAGAGATTTACTTTTTATTTTTCTTTCCAGAGGCAGAAATATGATAATTAACCTCAATTGTAAGTATATAAACCTTGGCCGCAGATAAGCAGCCAGGGCAAGGCCTTACACACGAAGCGTGCAAGATTGTGGAACTGAATAATCAAAACATCAATAGTTCTCTGCAATGTGATCTCTCAAAGCAGTGAGTTCCCTCTATCTGCAAGTGTTTAGCTGAGGCTGCATAAACACTGTAAGATGCTACTGAGTAATCCCTGCATTTTGAGATTTGATTAGAAAACTTCATGGGTCCCTTCAAATTCTAGTGGCACACATTCCTAAGGAGCTGTAAGGCTTTCCTTACAGGGAACAATTTTTAAAAATGGGAAATAAGTAGTAACAGGAAAAGAACAGAAGAGAAGGAAATTATCTGTCAGGGACTATTTAAGGATACCAAACTCTATCTGGAAGAGACTCAGAAGGAAAGCGGGAACTTCCGAAGGTCACTTTAACTTCATTAGAACCAAGGATACCCCTTCCTCAAGGAAACTGGAATTTTCGATTCTACAATTATTAAAAACAATAATGTTTTGTTTCACCAAAAAAAAAATTTACAAAGGGATAAACACTGGTTTTTCAGGATGTAGAAATAACAAGAAACTCTCTCCTCTATTAATAATATGTAAAGTTATATTTCTTCACCTTAGAATAAATAAAATTCACATTCATGTACAGCTAAATAAGTTGTTATAAAATTTACCTCACTTTCTCCAGCTAAATCACAATTTTACCAGCTTTGGAAAGAACCTGAACAGAGTCAAACTAAAATTATACAATTCTTTCTGTAAGATGGATGCAGCTCAGGGAACACTAGTGTAGGTGCATTGTTTACATGTTGGCCGGGATTTTCAGTGTAATCTGGCTAATAAATACCTCTTCATTTTTTTTCAGCTCCTTGTATTTACCCTGTTGATCTGATTTACTTCCTCTTCTCTCTATAGTTTTCAGTCCAACACCATCTAATTCGTTCAGGAGAACAGAAAGAACACGCTCTTGAACATCACATCCTGTGCTGCTGATTGATCGGGCGCCCAGGATTGAATCAATTTCATCCAAAAACACAATTGCTGGAGTATTTGCTCTTGCTTGTCGAAATACCTTTTGTTAAGGAAATAAAAATATTTAAAAGCTATATATCATACCTTACTCACGTGAGTGTATTTTCTACATTACTCTTTTTACAGTATGAAAAGAATAGAAAAACTCAAAATGTCTAAGGATTGGGGAACAAAGAAATAAAACTAGGAACAATGGAGTATTACACAAGGGTTAAAAATCATATTTTCAAAGAATTTTTAATATTATGGAATTTTAAAAGTTAAAAAAAAAATCACAATAAAGACACATATATATCCCCTGCCCAAGAAAACAGAAAGACAAAAGAAATTCACCAAGATGTTAATGTAGGTAGAAAGATTACGAACAAGTTCTTATTTATATTTTCTACATTTTCTAATAAACAAATATGTACAACTTTTTTTCAAATTAACAGCTTTTATTTATTTCTTTTTTATTGTCGTTCAAATACAGTTGTCTCCACTTTCCCCCCACTGCTCTCCCCGACCCAAGTGGGAAGTGCCCCACCTCCCACCCTCAATCCTACCCCCTTGGCTTTGCCCTTGGGTCCTTTGTACATGCTCCTTGACAACCCTTCCCCTTCCTTCCCCCATTATTCCCCTACTACCTCCCCCTATATCACTTTTCTAACAAGAGAAAAGCCAGTTACATTTTAAAAAACAAATTTTATCCGTAAGGTATGAAATGAAAATTCAAAAGTACACTTAACTGCATGGGGGAAAATAAACAAACCAACCTGAGACAAGACTTTTTCTGAATCTCCAACAAAAGGTGAAAAGAGATCAGCTCCGCTCACAGAAACCAAAGAGCACCGGCAGCTGGTGGCCAGGGCCCGCACCAGGGTGGTTTTCGCACATCCAGGGGGGCCGCAGAGGAGAACGCCCTTTGGTGGTGGCAGGCCCATCCTAACAAATTCGTGGGGGAATTTCAGAGGCCATTCAATGCTCTGTAGTACACAAAAACAGATGGTCGTTTTAGTATACAATGAAACATCAAATAATTCAGTAAATTCATTTGCCCATTCAACAATTCTCAGGTACCCATTGTGAGCCGGAAAACCAGTCTATTCTCCAGAGCAGCCAGCAATCTTGTAACGGAAGTCAGGTCACATCACTTCCTTCCTAAAGTCCTTCCATGACTTGTCATCACGACTAGAATTAATCCCAAATCCAAACTCCTCACTCACCACTGCTTACAAGGCCTTACATAAGCTGACTACTGCCCTTCGCTCCTTTACCTGCTGTTCTCTCTGCCTGAACACGCCCTCAAGATCTTTGTGTGGCTATCCCTCATCATGCAGGCCTCAGTTCAAACGTCATCTCCTCGAGGACATCTTCCCTAACCTTTCTAATTAAAGCAGACCCTCCTTCTCCTAGTTATTCTATGCTACTGCCCAGCCTTTACTTTTGGAGCACTTATTCGGGCACTACCTGAAATGACTATTTTTCCATGCTGGGTTTGTTCTATTCTGCTTCTGCTGGAACATCAACTTTACCTCTAAATCCCCAGCACCTAGAATGACACCTTTGCAAAGCAGGCACTCGATAAATGTTAACTAGATGGTTAAATAAATCTTCACTACCTCTTAGGTAGATATTTTTATTATTATCATTTTACAGATGCTGACACTCAGGCTTAGAAAAGTAACTTGTCCAGGGCTTATTGCTAGTGAGGCGGCAGAACTGAGACCGACTACAGGCAGCGCAGATCAAGAGCAGGAGCTTTTAACTTCCACCATATTGCTTCTCTACAAAAGAGGGATGAGGCAAGACCTCTGTACCTAGGCAGTTCATATTTTAGTGGGGAGATAGGCTTGTACACTGACAACCAGGTGAGAGAAGGGGCATTCCACAGAGAAGAAACGATACATACAAAGAGACACCCAATTCACCCGCCAACAGTAAGCAGGAACAGAGGGAGGATGGGGGAACCAAAAAGCAACAGAGATGAAATGGAGGGAGGAGTCAGGTCACAATGGGACTTAGAAGTTTTAGGCAACACTGAGGAGCAGTACACACAATGGAGGTGAAGGAAACGAAACTAGAGGCAGGGAGACCAGTTAAAATTCTCTTGTAATGACTCAGACCACAAAAATAATAAGGCCTATGTCAGAGGCAGTGGAGGTGTGCAAGGGGTGGATTTAAACGTAAGATGTAATTGACACAGGGCCTAAGTTCTAAATCCAGAGGGGAAGTTATGTGCACGCACGCTATGAGCCTATGCATTTAGAAGACAGGTTTCTGACTTGGGGGTGGCTGGCTGGCTGCACTCGGGCAGGGAATCCAGGCGTGGAGGTGGAGCTGATTAGCTAAACTTTGAACAAGCTGAGTTTGAGATCCCTGGAAGTTACCCAGTAGGTTGGCAGCTAGGTAGTTCTGATAATCAAAAGAAGTGTCTGTGCAGAATATAAGGGTTTTTAAGTTAAGTTTCCAGGGGACAGTTGAAGTCGTGGACATCAAAATCATGGGCTCGTTCACAGAATGGAAAAAGAGGACTTCCAGGAGCTTGGAGCACTAACATCTAAGGTGCGTGAGAGGAGTGTTCAGAAAGGCAGGAAAGCTTAACATCTCAAAGCTAAAGGGCTTTCAACAGAAAGGTGTGGCCCATCTCTCACATATTTTGTGAAGATTAAATGAGACAATGCGTGTAGAAAGTCAGGGCATATCATAAATGTGTTTAACCATGGACACAGCGATGCCAGGGTTCACTGTAGCTGTAGCTCCTAGTGAAGATGAATTATAATGGGTATTTGTAGATCAGTCTTTTGCGTGTGTGGTTAGAGAAACCTAGTTCCGTATGACAGGATCATGGGAAGGTAAGTTGACAAAATCTATTTCTGAGACTGCAATGCAGGCAAGCACAGCTGAGAGGTGCGTCCCTCAACATCCACTGTGGGAACCAGTACAAGCAGCTGTCTGGGCCAGGCTCACTGTTTATTATAATGTCGTGCTTTTACCAGTCCCAGGCCAAAGTAAGGCCCACCACCTACGTATTAGTACAGCCTGTGAACTAAGAATCATTTTGATATTTTTAAATGCTTGGGAAAAAATATTTCATGATGTAAAAATTACATGGCTTCAGGGTCCATAAAGAAAGTTTCAATGGAACACAAGCACCCACTACGCGCTGCCTGTGGCTGTTACTGTGCTACCACGGCAGCTGAGTGGTTGCAGTTCAGACTGTATGGCCCACAAAGCCTAAAGTATTTACTGTCTGGCCCTTTACAGAAAAAGGTTGCTGACCCCTGCTCTAGATTATGAACTCTTTAAAGCATTAAACAAACAAAAAGAGAATGAGGTAGGGAAGTATGAAAACCACTATTTGATGCCTATGGAAGTCCAATTAAGGAGCGGTCGATTCCCTGACTGGGAATGGAACCGGTGACTTTTCGGTTTGTGGGAGGAGTGGTCACTGGATTTAAATGTTGGGATCAAAGTAGTGACGGCAGGAAGAGCGGCGTGGGCACTGCCTGCTCTCACCATAAACACACTGATTACACTTAAACTGAAGTATTATTCTTCTGGCTTGAGCAGCCTCTCTATCTCACCTGCCTTAACTTCAGTTTTACATCTTCAAGGCCACCAATCTGCTCCCAGCCAACAGGTTTGATGTCCATCAGCCCAATGACACTTCGAAATGATGAGGGCTGAATCTTTTTAAAAGCTTCAAGGAAGTCTGTTTCATCGATCATCGGCTTGTCCTTGTTCTGAAGAAACACACCCAGAACAAAATCAAACCAAAAATGAGGTGAGACTTTTTTTGCATAATTACTTTTTGTATCCTCTTCAAATCTGTAAAGCTGTTTCATCATTACAAAATTTATACATATGGTACAAACAACTACCCCCCAACAGTCATCCCCTGAGGATGCCAAGAGTCTCTTCTGTGTTCTCCCAGCATGTTTGATAATCTTAAGCATGCATATATCCTTGCAAACAGATAACACAAATGGGTATACCATACATATTAATTTGTACTTTTTTCACATAGCTTAGAAACCTTTTCACGTCAACTAATACAGCACTATCTCACTCCTTTTCTTCTGCCTCACTTTTATATGTCAAGTATTTTTTTAAAAAAAGATTATGTTTATTTACTTTTAGAAAGTAGGGAAGGGAGGGAGAAAGAAAAGCAGAAGAACATCAGATGTGTGAGAGATACATTGATGGGTTGGCTCTCACATGCCCCAGACAGGGACCTGGGAGACAACCCTGGTGTGTGCCCTGACTGGGAATCGAACCGGTGACTTTTCGGTTTGTGGGAGGACACCCAACCCACCGAGCCACACCAACCAGAGCTACATGTCAATTCTATGTAATTTCCTCAAAGCAGAATCACAGAGCTTAAGAACATGTACACTTACAGTTGTAACAGCTTATTACCAAACTGTCCTCAAAGCTGCACCAATAAACAAAGAGGTGCTGTTCTCCCCACACCTCTCTGACACTGGACATTACCAAACTCTTAAACTTCTCCCGTGTGACAGAGGAAATAGGAATCACTATTGTGTTAATTAAATCTCTTCAATTGAGAGTGAGATGGAGGGAGTAAAGGAATTAGAAAATCACCTTTTTTGGAACCATCATACTAAAGGCTTCTCTGAGCAAGAATCATTAATGGATTCTAATCTAGGGGAGGGAAATTTCGACCAGGAGAAGGTCTCCACATAAATTTATTAGTTGCAAATGGAAAGACAGCAGCCATATGGTGGAGAAACTGGACAAAACCTTGACTGGTTGATCACATGAGTCACCACTTAGGGACATCTTGTGCCTCCAAATGTAATACCCTAAGAAGGACACACCGCACTTATACAATATTCCCAACAGGCACACGTAACCTAAATCTGTGAAGAATCATTAGACAAACCCAACCTGAGAGGCATTCTATAAAATCACCAACCCACATCCTTAAAAAATGTCAATATCGACTATTTCACACACACACACACACACACACACACACACACACACAGGGCTATGAAATTATTCAAGATTAAAAATAAAAACTAAGTGTAACATATTATACTGGATGAGAATCTGTACTCAAAGAAAAATATGCTAAAAAGATCAAAACTATTACCAAAACAAAAATATGGACTATAGATCTGATACATTTTGATCTATTGACACCATTTTGATCTACTGATCTATTTTGATACTACTGATATATTTTGTATCAATATTAAATTTCCTAATATAATGAATACATATAACCATACTGTGGTCATGTATGAGAGTATCCTTGTTGTTAGGAAATAGACATTAAAATACTAAAGGATAATGAGTTATGATATATGCAGCCCATCCTCAAATGATTCAGAAAAAAATGTGCATACATACACGCATACATACAGAAAGACAGGAAATATTGGATTGGCTAAAGCTCCTTTGTTTTTTTCCATAAGATGGCCATAGTAGCACTCAGTTGACTTTAACTTCATTTTAAACATTGTCACAGCTGTCATATCAGCATGCATTTAAAAAACATCAAAATTGGAAAAAAAAAAGAAAGAAAAAACATCGAAATTGGTGAATTTTTATATAGCCATTTTAATATTGATGACGGAAGAAAATACACAACATTTTTGGCATATTATGGTTTATTATTTCAAGAAAAGTAAAAATGCGACTGAAATGCCAAAACAAGATTTGTGCAGTGTACAGAGAAGGTGCTGTGAATGACCAAATGTGTCAAAAGTGGTTTGTGAAGCAGATCTCTCACTGGACGATGCTCCACGGTCAGGGAGACCAGTTGAAGTTGACAGCAATCAAAGACACATCAACTGAGAACGACCAATGTTGTACCACTTGGGAGACAGCCAATACTCAAAATACCCAAATCAATACAGTCACTGGTGAAAATGAAAAACGTGTCTCTTAATTTATGGAAAAAACTAAACAGACTTTTTGGCCAATCCAATATAAAACTAATTATGTAAAATGGTAAAAGCTGGTGAATTTGGATAAAGGATTTAGCAGGAGTTCCCTGTCTTGCAACTCTCCCTAAAGTTTTAATTATCTCAAAATAGAAAGTCAGAAAAACCCAAGAGTGCAATCTTTAAAGAGAATGTTTCATGTTTATTGACCATTTGTAACCCTGTTTCTGTCAACTACCTGTTCATGCACTATTACCCATTTTCTCTTGGATTATTTGTCTTTTCTTATTGGCATATGAGAGTTGTTTCTATATCAAGATAATTGGTATTTCTGTCACAGGCTAAAAGTCTTTTCCCGAGTCTGTCCTGTGTCTTATCTTCGCTTATCGTTTTGCCATTCCAAAATGGCCAAATTAGTAAACCATTTCCTTTTTTGGCTATTAGGTTTTATGGTATGCTAAGAAAGGCTGTCTTCACTCTAAGATTATATTCTGGAGAATCTTCTAGCAATTCCCTTAATCATTCTAGCGAAGCAGATTGTTTGTTCAAGTTAAAAACTCATTTTTATTTGTACTATATGCATTACATTTAAGTATATGCCCTCTGATATCAAATTCTAAACATTTACTTGTCCAAAAATTTTCATTTTTAATAACCAACTATTTTATCCTAAGATGATGTAAGTGAATATGTATATAGAGAGCAATTCTGAACAGCATTCCTAAAAATGTTAATAATTATAATCTCTGGGGGAGATTTCAGGCAATTTTTACTTTCTTGGTAATTTTTTATCTTGTTGATTATTCTTTATAAAAAACACTGTTAAATAATCTTTTCAATAACTTTTTTTTTTAACTAGCTGGCAGTATCAGATACTAGATACCTGACTAATTAACCTTTAGGTACCTACTAACATTTGAAAATACCATCAATATTTCTAGATCACCTATATGTATATTATTTCATAATCCTTGACTCCCATAATCCTCTCAGGCACATAAAATTCTTTTCCCTCCATTCGTACATGCATTTCTGTTAATCCTCATCCTTTAACAGGAATTCTTCACAAAATTAGCTGACCAAACTTGAATGTGTCCCTTGTCTGCCCTGGTGCACACAGAGGCAGTAGGAAGCCCTCAGCCGCTTCGAAGAGGAAAGAAGAAAAAGATGGAGCCAGTACCTCTCCAGGTGCCTCTGTCCCTTCTTCCTTTATGCCCTTCTTTCTTCCACTTCCCCTGGTTGTTTAAGACCTCAGCCATCACCTGTGGTAACTACGCCTGGGCAGGCCCCTCCTCAAGTAGCACTGGGCTCTGCCCTAGGACGACAGCAGCTGGCTGGTCCACCTAAGCCAAGGTGCTTAAGGTCAAACCTGGAACTTCAAAGCAGAGGGAATCCTAAATGTAAATTCCATTTCCCATCCCTTGGTACTCTCTTCATCCCCTCAAAAGGCATATGTCCTCACAACTTTATATGGGGGCTTGTCATTATATCTTCAAGAAGTTTGAGCTCTAAAATCCAGAAGATGAGGACTTAAGTTTATGTAACTCCTTCCCCAACATCAATGTAAGAGTAAAAATACGTGAACAGAGGAAGGATACAAATTATCTAGGTAAAGAGGTTTCAAAATTTTAGGATAAGTCATCCTTTCATAGATTAAACTAATTCAAAATTGACTTTTAAAAATTATAAACCCATTATAACAGAGACAGTCTTCAGCATGTTGAAATTAACTTTTTTCTAAAGGGGGTTAGGAATTCAAGATTACTAATTACATACAAAGTGAACAGATTTTCCAATCTATAGTGTTGAAAACTATTATATTTAAGCTAATATTCTAATATTTTTAATAAAGGTATTAAAGATTTGAATGTCCAAGTCCAATTTAAATAAAATTCCAGGTGCCCAATCTTTTCCTGAGTTAGAAAAGGTCATTTTCCCTACAAGATACTTACTAATAACAAAGGGAAATAGTACGACAATGGAAAAATCTTGGAGATACCACCTTATCTAAGAAATCAAAGTTCATGGGACAAAGAGGTATCATTCGCTACCTAACAGATGCAGTGAGAACACAGGATCATTCTGTGATAGTCCTGCCAAAAATGCAAAACCTGAATCAGATTATAAGGAAACATTAGTTACACCAAAGTGATGAATATTTTACAGAATAACTGACCTGCACTCTCAAAACGTTAAAGCCACAAAAGACTGAAGAATGGTTCTAGATTGAAGAAGATTAAGAAATCAGAACAACTAAATGCAGTGTGTTATCCTGGATTAAAAATGGTATTTTCACTTCTCTTTTTAAAATTTTTTGCTCTAAAGGAAATCAATGGAACAAATGGTGAGATTTGGGTAAGGTCTAAATTATCATGTCGTGTTAATTTCCTCATCTTCATAAGCGTGCTGCAGTTAAAGTCCTTGTTTTTGGGGAATATACACTCAAGTTTTCAAGACTTGCCCCAAAGGGGCATGGTAGCCGCAGTATATTCTCAAAAGTAAGAAACAGCTGTGGAAGGTATCAAAAGTATCAAAAGTTCCAAGAAAATGTACTTACCACTTGTTTAATCCCCCAAATTAATTTGTTACCTTAGTAAAAAACGTAGCACACGTATTTTTGGCATGTCTCCTACCTTCTCCCCATGAAGCAGAGCATGCATGGCGGCCTCCCTACAGAGTGCTATCAGGTCTGCGCCAACGTAGCCGACTGTCATTTCTGCAAGGAGGCTCAAGTTGACTTGAGGAGAGATGGGCATCTCTGAGGTAATAACCTGCAGAATCTCATTTCTTTGTTTAAGTGTGGGAGTCCCAATGACAACCTATATGCAAAGCAACAAAAAATTAAAGTTTACAGTTTAAAATATTTTTTATCTTCACAAACATGTACAATGATTTAGTGAGCAAATTAGAAACTATTACTGTGTACTCTTAAGCATTCCTTAGATTCTGAACATATGAAAATTCTCAATTCCCAGAATAGTAACACTGTCTATAAAGCCGCACAATGAAAATTACAAAGGTCATTTAATAAGTTTTTATTTATTTTTGAGACTATACCAAATTCTAAGAGCCAGGTCCCAGTCCTTACAGAGGTGATTTGAGAGTGGGACTAGATGGTGTGAAGAAGAAATCCACTCAAGTTCAGAGCAGGGTAAGCTAAAAGTGTGCAAATGTTATCTGTTATCTTTAGATAATATCTGTTATCTATTATCTTTAGAATCCCACCCAAAGTTCAAACATCACTTCGACTAAACACTATTCAAGCTGCGTCTGCTCTGATTTACTTCTTCCGTCTTCATCCTTTTCTTTTAACACATTTATATCTCGAGGCATTCATCTTACTTTAAATTCTCATTCCAAATTCATTAAGGTTTAATGCACTTGTAGCAGACCTACTTTCCCCAAAAATTAGCTTTACCGATGACAGTACGCTTTTTCAGGACCTGCCCAACAAAACTAACCCCCAGTGGCCACCCTGCTTCTCGGAACAATTGTGGGGAAAACAAACCGTCCTGGCTCACAGCCCATATACTGACATTGAACGAACGTGTCCTTTGCATGACAAACACCCCCACCAGCCTCACCGATTTCCGAACCTAAGTGGCAAACACCTCGCAGAAGCCAGCAGGGGCCAGAAGAGGACGAGGTTCCAGAGTAATAGGCTAACTGGCCTGGCCTATTTACCTCTCGGTCAAATCTTCCAGGTCTGCGCAGCGCTGGGTCTAGCGCGTCCGGACGGTTGGTGGATCCCACCACCACCATCTCGCGGTCCCCGCCGAAGCCGTCTAGCAGCGTCAACACCTGGGCCACCACGCGGCTCTCCGGAGCTTGGTGTGGGCCGCCCCGCCGCGGGCACAGAGCGTCTACCTCGTCCAGGAAGAGGAGAGTGGGCCTGCGGCTGGCCAGCTCCTGGGCGCGTTGGAAAACCCGCCGCACGTTCTCCTCAGTCTCCCCGGGCCGGGCGCCCTGCAGAGCTGGGGCGCTCACTGCCAGCAGCTCCGCGCCCGCCTCCCGGACCACAGCCCGCACTAGCTGGGTCTTGCCCACTCCGGGGGGACCCGCCAGGAGCACCCCGCGGGGCACTGCTAGCCCCAGCGTGGCCAGGGCGCGGGGATAGCGGAGCGGCAGGCAGAGGAGCTCTCGCAGCGAGTCGGCCGCCTCCGAAAGACCCCCCAAAGGCACCTCGGGCTGCGACTGCGCTTCCGACAGAGGCACCTCGCTGAGGCCGATGAGGGTGTGAGGAGTGACCAGCCCAGCGGGATCCGGACTAGGCACCCCGCTGACGATGTGCAGGGCGGCCACGGGGCCGGGGATGCCGGGGCTGCAGGCCACCACGTGGCCCTGGGAGACTGGCCGGTTCCGCAAAAGCTCATGTGCTGCCTCCAACACCGCGGCTGGATTTGGAGCACCGGGCGCGCCGGCCCGCTCACGCAACTCCGGCCACACAGTGAGGCGCCGAAGAGGCGGGCAGGGCACCAGGCGGAGGTGGCTCAGGCTGAGACTCCCTTGGAACCCCGGCGCGCCGACTGCGCACCCGGGGCTCGCACACTTCGCATCCAATTGTACAAACCCGTCAGCTCCGTCCCGCCGCGGCCAGGCGGTGCAAAGGCAGGAGCCGCCGTCAGGCAGCGAGATCTTCACCGCCGAGCCCAAGTGCGCGCCCAAGGCTCGGAAGGCTGCGGGGCCCAGGCGACAGCGCTGGGTGCCCCGATCCCTAGAGTCTAAGGGTAGGAGCCTTAAGAGAGGTCCTTCGGGAAGGGAACCTGAGTCCCAAGCCATTGCACAAGGAGGAACCTAGGCCGAGCGAAGCTGGGTAAAAGTTCCACCCGGGCGGCAAAAGCCGGTACACCGAGCACCACGGCCGGAAGCAATTGACGCGCATGCACCAGGAAAAAAGTCACTAGTGTCCGAGTGGAGGCCAAAAGGGCCAATCGGAAAGGCTAGGGCGCTGGGGTATAGTCTGTGGTGGTGTCGGGTTTAAAGAAAAACAGGGGCGGATTCCAGAGCTTTACAGCTGAAGCGTTCGTTAAGGGCGTCTAGGAGGCAGCGCAAAGCTAACTCAACTAGGTCTAACGACTTGGCGGTTTGCAGAGTCACCGGCATAGTATCCTCTTTCCCTGGCTCTCGGACTCGAGCGTCACCACGTGCTCGTTTGTAAAGTCAGCCTGGAGACTGCCGTTTTGTTGGGAAGCTGCTGCAGCCCCCGTGGGCACAGTATTTTGGAATGCTCTAGTGTTAATGGCTCAGGGGACTTTGAGTAGCTGAGAAACAGCCGTGGCGCCTTCGACAACCTGGGTTCCAATCTGTATATAGAAAAGCGTCAGCATAGCAAGGGAGTAGCACATGGAGCATTTTAAATCCTTTGAAGAGAGGGAAGAAGTAAAACTGGGCCATCTGACATATTGGTGGCACACCATCATAACCACTTCTATTCATGTGATGAGTGATTATTTAGGGGACAGCAGTACTGAGTCCTGTTTTAGATGCGATGCCTGTCTACATTAAACTTCTGCTATTATTCTCTCCATCTTTAGCCACAGAGAATTAATCTTTCCTCTTATCAGCTGAAATACATTTCCTCTCTTAAATTCTACGAACCAAAAAGAACTACGGATATTCAAAATTTTAAAAAGTGCCTTGTTTTTATACTACTCACATCCTTCTACCTCTACTTTTTCCACATTCACTGCAACCCCAATTTATGAAATTTTAAAATTGAGATTGCAGATAGAGTGCTTAAGTCACTGGAGAGTTGGTTTTTCCTTACTTATGCAAATAGTTGGCCTTTGAACAACACTGAGTTAAAGGTGCCCCCTTCATCAAAAGTGTGTATAACTTCTGACTCCCTCAAAATTTACAAATAGCCTACTATTGGCCGGAAGCTTTACCGATAACATGAACACTAGGTTGACATATTTTATATGTTGTATGTATTATATACTATTTCCTTACAATAAAGTAGTCTGGAGACAAATGTTATTAAGAAAGTAATAAGAAAGAGAAAATACAGTACTGTATGTAGTTATTGAAAAAAATCCCCACATTAATGGACCCAGGCAGTTCAAACAGGCATTCAAGGGTCAAGTGTAATCAGCTGCAGACTCTATGCAATGTCTTCTCAATAGAAAGTACTGTCTGATCTGAGATCTTAAAACCAATGCAACTTCCTGGCCTCACTCTACTCAAACCTCAGGGCAAACACTGTGACTGACTTTTGGATTCCACAGTCAATTATCTGGTTTCTGCTGTAGGTTTCTAGCTCCGGTGCTGGGACAACTTACAAGGAGTCAGAAAACTGCATACTAAGAAGTGGTCCTGAAATGGCTAAACCACTCATTTCATCCAATTTTCTTTTTTATTTTAATTTTATTGGCTTCTGTCCTCCTAACTCAGACTTTTCAGTAACAGTTTTGTATTTTCTGAAATAAAAAAACAATATTTTTACAGACCCCTGAAGGCGCGAATAAAGTGCCCACCAAGTTACTCTGTAATGATGACTGTATCTCACAGTTCTTTTTTTACTCTGGTTCCAAGAAGCTTTGAGGATTCAGAAAAAGGGAAAGAAGACAATGTAGACATCATGGTCTTAAATATGTATAGGACTCTCTTATAAGAGAGTTGGCATGTTTATGTGTCTCTACAGTGCAGAACTGGCCACAGGTTGTGAAAGTTTAATGGAGTAAACATAAAAGTCCTCACATTTTTCATGTGATCATGTGGAAGAGGTAGGAGACATTTCATAAGATATAGGCAAAAGCATAACCAAAACTAACACAAGGAAGCAAACAAAGTTATGTAAATCAAACTTAGAGTTTTCCGCATTTGGTTTAAACAAATGTAAAGGCTGTGATATTAAGGATATGAAGGGGAAGAAATTACATGTTGCTTTGGGTTGGTCTGAAAGATTGACTTTATACAAGGTCAAACTAGAATTACCTGACCTTGTTGAGCACATATACCCATGAAATACTCACTTCACCCTTTCCCTAAAAGGCCCACTTCTCACCTTAGATCAACCAAGAATCCTGTTCCGGGGCCTTCAGCTCTTATTCACAGACTCTCAGCAGAACTGTAACTGGCTTAAATCCACTGTCCCTTTAGGTCAGACCATTGCAACACCATCTTAATATTCACATTTATTGTACTATTCACTAATATAGTCTTCTCCTTGTGGAAAACCATTATAATAGGAGTTGTGTAGTTCTTTAAAAAAATTTTTTTTAATGTAACACAAAAGTTGGTGATTCAATGACCTGAAGAACACCAATTAAAGCACCAAAAGGCTGAACCACTAGAGGGAGTCCCAAACCATAAAAGCCAGAAGGCTACAGGACTTTTCTGTTTGAAGTGTTTTTGGCTGTAGCTTCTACTAGATTTTTTTCCCCAAGATTTATACCCAGTTACTTATTTTCACATTAATTTCTACATGTCTCAGGCCATGCAGAACTCACTTTCAAAGTCCAATTTCTATATTAAATATCAAAATGAGATTCCCCCCAATTCAAGATGTACTGGTAGATTGACATCCAAACAAACTGAATTTATCTTGCTATAGACTAGAAATAATTATAACTTTTAATTGCATCAAATAGCCTTACAAATCTTTTATTAGATTTTCCTAAAGAGTTGCATTTAGCAGTTTCTCTTGATTTCAGTTGCTACATTCAAGGTTACACTATAATATTAGATTAACTATAAACATTCTTAATTAGCAATAAGTCTAAAATTCAAAATAAATAGTTGGAATTTGTTTTTCTAGAATAATTGTACATTATTTTTGTCCCTTCAGCATCAATAACATATTAAATGTTATGTTTCAGGATGTAAAATATACCATAATTGTGAAAAATCTAAAGAAAATTATTAAACTAGTAGCATGAGACATTTATGGATCCATGAATGCTAATCATTCTGTGCCTCCATTTCCATGTTACATTCAACCCTAACATATTTGAACAGTAGCAATGATTGAGTTGTAATAGATAAGTATAGAGGTTCATTTAACCATACTTGGAAAGGAATGATTTGCAAATGTTTTATTTCAATACGTTCATGCAGATATGTCAAGTGGCTTATTGCCACAGATACCTAATATGACAAAGACTTTCTTATTTTATTTTAAAGGAAATAAGAAAATCTCCTAAAATAGAACCTTGTTAAAATTGTTCTTTACATTTTTCCAGTTTTACTTTTTCTCATATATCAAGGCTGGAATTATTCTTTACAAGATACAGAGTAATGGGAGGGGGGTGCAATTTGAGCCATCGGAAATCTCTGCTGAACTATAAATGACCAGCAGACTATATTTAACAGAATGTCATTCTGACAGTCTATTCTTGCAGATTTTCAGGAAACTACTTATTTTATAACAGTTTTAGAAAGTAAGACTTTAAGATAATTAACCCACATGATATTGGTTCAAACTGTTCAATTAGTAAAAGTAATACACATCATGTATTTATTAAACAAATATTTATTGAATATCTGCTTTGTGCTACTTACTACCCCAGAGGCTATTTGGTGGTTTTAAAGACTTCATGAAGTTTATGGTCCAGTGAGGAAGTCAAACATTAAAGGACTCAATAAGTGAATAAGCCAGATAATTAAAGATGATGAAAATTGCTATGAAGAAAGATAAACTGAAAAGGCCTTTACACAGGGAAGCAGGGAAGGCCTCTCTGGGGAATTGACATTTAAGCTTGAACCTGAAGTTTGAGACGGAGCCAAAGAGAAGTGGGGTGGAGAGGGGAGGGGCAGAGCGCCAGTCAGAGGGAAAGGGTGGAACAGGTTTAAGAAATTAAAAGATGGCCAATTTTGTCTTTACTATACCTTTGGCACTTATATTCTAATTTTTTCTAGTTGTTATATATATATAAAACAAGATGGATATTTTGTTACTCTGTATAGATAGTTTAATCATGGAAACTAACTTTAAAAATATGTAACTATGGTATACTTTACACAAATCTAGCAGTGAGCTGGATTATAGCTGTGCTCAATAAATACTTGTTGGATTGAAATTAAGGGACAGAGTCTGGTGATGCTTGTTATGTGGGTTATATCTTGTTCTGCCCAGACACACCACATGCTACTCAGGGCAGACTTGGGTAGACAGACTTCAAGGGTGATGATCTCCAAGGAGAATGTCCCTACTCCTGACAGAGGCCATTCTTCCTGCAAACTTCTGTTATTCATCTCTCCCTCTTTTGACATTTTAAAATTGCAGCTAAATCAATCACTATAAAAGTTTGTTAGAATTTAGGATTGTCACCATAATCATTGCTGATATTTAAATACTGTATCTTAAGGTTGAATATAACATGCATCGAGAGACCCATGGGCTATATACTGACTTATCTAGACATTCATCTTCCCTTTTTTCTTCCTACTATCAATAGGAATCCTTATCACTTTTATTAAATTACTGCAGCAGCCTCCTAACTAAATCCTATCCCTCCAGTCTCTCCTAACATTGCTACTATATTAATCCAGCCAGGGAACTACTGTACTTTAACTGGTTGTATCTCTCTTAATAAATCCCAGATTTTTCAAACACTCAAATTTGTCTAAGAGTGGACACAGTATTATGTAAGATCTCATCTAGGAAACTGAGCCAGAAAGAAGTCCAGCATATAGTGTTATCAACACATTTATACATCTAGTTGTATTCTGTTTCTGTTGTTAGGCAATTATTCAGTGTGACTTTGTACTATCTCTCCACTAAGCTCTTTAAGTGATTTGAGAATTTGTACCACTGTTTTCTAGTATTTTGTAATTTTTGCTCTCCACGGTAATATTGAACAAATGCTAAGTGCTTAATAATTAAATAAACTGGTTCTCTCCATTACTAGAGATTTGGTTTGAACTTAGAAAAATGAACTTGAATCTCAGAAAATCTAGTTGGAGTATTATATTTGAGATATGCTAGACCTGAGAATCCTTGTTTATCATGACAAATCCTAGCACTTTCACACTCTCAAACCTGTCTAGGAGTAACCTAATATTATATGAGACCTGGTCCTGGCGACCGAGCCAGAAACAAGGCCAGTCTACAGAAATGGGAAGACACCATTGGAAAATGGTTTGTAGAGAGTTAATTCACTAGTAGTTACTTCATCAGAGTCTCCTCTAGTCCTTTGCTACACCCCTTTCGAGAATGGAGTGAAATCTTTGTTTAAAGCACCACAATCAGAGGAGATGGAGATATCTGGGTTGCACCACTGTTTCTAACTGGTTGCCAAGGCCTTCCTGCAGGACAAGTGTGAGCCCGGAGAGAGCAGGGAGGGAGAGAGCTCAGAACCCTTTGACCTCAAAATGGGAGGACCAACACCAGAAAAAATGGACCCACTGGGTTCCAAAGTAGCAAAACTGAAGATAAAGTGAGGAAGATACACATTCTGAATTCTCTTGAGCAGATTGGGAACTTTCTTTAGAATAACCACGTTGTTCACATTATCTTTGGTACTGAATATTTTATTTGTCTGTTGAAATGAAGGTCACTGTTTCCCTCCCACATCCAAAAATGTGAGGGAGTAGCCATGAATGCCTTGGCATTTTTCAGCTTTTTCTTTTTTGGCAACTTTTTCCTTGTTTTTCTGATACTCCCAGACCTTCAAACTTTTCTGACTTCAAGTACACTCAATATGTTTCATTACCATGAAACAGCATCTGACCTGCTTTGGTGCCATTGGGACGGATTCTAGGCAATCATACCACGTACAGACATAACTCATTGATTCTTCCTGGGGCTCTTCTCAGCATGCAATTTCCTCTTTTAGCATAAGGCTTCATTCTGTCTTGAATGAGTCATTTTTCTGTCTTCCCTCTACCTCCTTCTGATTTTAAAAGTTGACACTGTGTGTTAGTCATCTTTAATCTTTCGTTCTACTTTCTCCCAACAGAGCCTAGTTACTGTCTTGCTGTGTGATCTTTAAGCAATCATTTAACCTTTTCTAAGCCTGATTCTTATAGTCTGTAAAATAGATTCTTGTGAGGATTAGGTGACATACTAATAATAATTATTATTATATATTACTATATAGTATATTAATATATTGTTATATATTATATATAACAATCATAATTATTATTGCCTGCCTTGTAAGGATAATATAAGATAATTTACTGACTTCTTTTGAAAAGTAGGTTGCTCTATTGATATGCAATGTAAGGCTCTACTGAACAGTAATATCCTGTGTCAGGCACAGTTCCAAGTGCTTTAACTGTATGCTCTCATTTAATCTGCCAAAACTGGGGAGGTTTAAATTCTTATTTCTAATTTACATATGAAGGAATTGAGGCACAGAAAGGTTAACTAACTTCCCCAAGGTCACACAGCTAATAAGAGGCAGAGCTAGGATGCAACACCAGGTGGTCTGGCTGGCTCCAAAGGCCCCACACAACCACTACTCTATATGCTGTGCTATAATCGAATTTGGGTTTACGAACTATGTTCACTAGTTACTTAATAATTATGTGACCTGGGGCAAAACTTAGGATTCTAAATCTAATATTCATCTTTGGTAAAAAAAGATTTAAAAAATAACCCCTACTTCATAGATTCGTTTACTCAACAAATATTTATTGAGCACCTACTCTTTGCTGAACTCCAATGTCATGCTGATTACATTCACATAAAACACATGGCATATTTCCAGGCACATAGTAAGTGGTCAATGGCAATTATTATTCTAATCAATAATAATAAGCCAACAACTTTTCTGATAGATGTTTCCTATTACTCAGCCAAAGATTATATTCTGTCATAACTATATAGCCATTTTCTACTGGCCTCCTAATTCTATTGGAAACATTTTTGTGGTAGTATTCTACAGAATATTGCCTTGCAATCTAACTACAGTATTTTGCTGTGTATAATGTACACTTTTTGCTCAAATTTTTGAGGAAAACATAAGGATTACATACATACCATGAGTATGAAAATCCCATTTATAATGCACACAAAATACAGTACCTCTCAGGGCTAAACAGACAAAATGCTTTAAATGGCTACTTTCCAATACGTAGCTAAGGTATATTAAATATGGTTTACTACCAAGGAACTTGAAGTAAATTTGGTGATAGTGAAGCTATGAAGAAGATCAAACACAGTGCTTTCAGGAGATGTACGATGAGGTCAATTTGGGAAATGAAATAGCCCCACATTACATCGCTGATGACATATAAAAAGCCCAGCCACACTTTCAGAATCCAGACAGAAATGACAGCCTGCCGTGCCCTGCTGTGCTTTGTTGCTCTCAGGATCCATCCTTTGCCTGCTTTACCCACATTCTGTGAGAGTCAGCAGTATTTGCTAGGTTGCATAAGAGATTTTTTACCTCCCTAGAGTGCTGATAATCAAATGAGATGATATATCTGAAGTCACTGTGAAATACTAAATACACACACACAGAGTTGTGGCAGACCTCATCCAGCAGAGTCTGCCTGTTGTGGCTGACAAGGGGAATGAATGCCCAGGAGACAAGAATCCTTTGGAGAAAAAGGGAACAGGCGCGGCTACTCTCTCAAGGGGAGAGTGCCTGTGGTGCCTCGGCTACTCCCTCAAGAGGGGAGCGCCCGGACCCTTGCCTAGACAGGCTTTTGTTGTTTTTCTCAGCTCTTACATCAGAGAAAGATGTATTATCTATTACACAGAATATTATTGTCTACATTTTAGGTACAATCAAGGAAATGAAAATAACATGCAGAGGAGAATGGCAATGAGCCGATTAGCTCTGTCCATGGACAAATTCACACAAGCTTTGGATATTACATTGAAGACAGACAATACACATTTGTTGTTTTAGACCAGGGTGATGGAGTTTTAGCAAGAACAAGCCATAACAATCTGTATGCATTTTCTAGGCCTGATCCCCACAGGAAAACTCGGTTTGAAGGTCTGGCTCCTGCCCACCACTTTGCTTCTGTAGGTTTTCCATACAGAGCTGAGTCACATTTGCCAGACTTAAACAAACCGGTCCCCTACACAGAGTGGAGAGTTTTCATACAAGAGTGCTGTAGACGGGTACTACAGAGAATACTCGGTGTAGGAAGCAGATGTGAAAAGTACTATCTTCCCCATTTCTGGACTAGTTCTCAGCATCTGTTTTTATTTCATAATGTGACCGAGCTTGCCTTCCTGTCCTCACTAGTTCCCCTTTCTCCATTTCAGCTCCTAATTATAATAACAGTCGCTAATTTGCAGGGATGTTGTTTTAAGAGCTCTAGACATATTCATCTAATCACCGCATCTCTACGAGTTCCATACAGAGGGGCTAAGTAACTTCTCAGGGACATACGGTGGTAAGTGACAGGTCAGGCTACGGCCCAGGAGCACGGCTCCACAGACGCGCTCTCCACTGCCGTGCTCTTGCAACCTCTTTCTCCGCCCAGGCGTCTGCCACTGTCCTCCACGCACGTTTACCAAGTTCAAATCCTTCAGGCAGCAATATGTTTTTTCAGCTTTTAAAGTCAACTTTAATATAATGTTTGCTACTCACTTATGATAAATTTAGAATCTTACCGACTATTAATAATTTGTGTTATAAACTTTGAGTTTCAGTCACTTTCTGGGGAAAAGGAGAATTTAGCAATAACTGCATAATATTAATTAAACCACTAGCTAGCTTACAAAGCAAGTCTGTACAAGAAGTAAGGTCAAAATCTCAGCTATTTTTCCTGGTGAAAACCTCGTATAACATTCAAGCTGCTACTTGCTCTTGGGTTAGGCACAAGGTTGGCAGAATCAGCTTTCTCAATGGCATTTAAATTAAGCAGTGTCTTGAAATGTATACAAAATATCTTTCTGAGATATTGGAATGGGGTGGTGAAAAACTAGGACTTGAAGAAGCCTTGTGATTAAGTAGTTTGTATAGTTAGGCCTGGAGAGGTTAAGTGACTTGTTCAGTAATTAACGCTGTCCAAGAACTCAATCTCCAGACCAGCGTGCTCAGTATACTTTCCTCGGTACTGCGTTTCAGACTAGCACTATCTCCGACAGGCTGTATGATGCCTACAATGATGTAAAAGGCTTCTCACAGTCAAGAAACTCAATTGCTCTAATAAAGACATTAATTTCACTCAGGAATCACAATTTCATTGTATATTTGAATAAGTAGATTCCATCTATCGTATTAGTTTAATTAGAAAGCAGCAAAGAGTTTGGTTGCTGCGGCTTTGATCTTGAAGGATAGACCAGCCCACCTTCCATTTGTGAGAAAATAGTAATAGATGCAATAACGTACACATAAAATGTATTCCAGTGCTGTTCTAAAATTCTGAAGTGTAATTTCAGAATGGATAAAAAGCCTCATGTTTTAGAACCGGACCTTCTCTCCACAAAACTGATCTTTACATAAAACTAGCTTATTGTCTTTTTGATGTGGTCTGGATACTTCTTTTCAACATCAAAAGAACCATAGAGTTTATGAAATGTTTGCCTCAAGGGTAGTTCTCTCAAGGAAGATAATTCCCTTTCCCTCCTTTGGCTTATATTAGAAGAATCAGGTATTTATTTTTGTCACCTAGCTCCTCCTCTTTCTAAGCTTTGGCTGTACTTTTCGAATGATCCGTATCTATTCAAAGCTCTTTGCAGCATGAGAGAAAACCTCTGCCCTCTCCTGGGAACTCCCGGGCCTCAGAAAGCCCTGCAAACAACTAGACTATAAAGTTTGGTGTGTGGGGTTCTCTGGGTTCTTGCTACTTAAAGAGTGTGAACTATGGACCAGCAGCATTGGCATCACCTGGAAGGCTGTTAGAAATGCAGAATCAGGTGTGACTCAGAATCTGCCTTGTAACAGCCTCCCCAAGTGACCTGTATGTTCTGTCCTGGATGCTTTTATGTGAACGCTTATTGCTTCTCTCCCATATAGAGTAAGGCTGGGACCACAGTACCCCCACCCCAAGGCAAAAACCACAGATAGAAAACAAGAAGGCTTTGGTTATCTGGGGACAGTTTCATAAATTTTGCCTGACAGTTATTAAACTTGGATTGGAAGAAATCTTAGAGGTCATCAAGTTCAACCATCATCATTGCTGTGAATTTCAGTATAAGAATCAATTTTTGTAAAACGGTTAATTTGTGTTCAGCATATTCTGTTCAAGAAGGTAAAAGCATATAATATATCTAAAAATGCAGCCATAAGAATGGGATAAATTTATATATTAAAAAAATTTTAGCTCTGGCTGGTGTGGCTCAGTGGATTGAGTGCTGGCCTGCAAACCAATGGGTTGCTGATTCCATTCCCAGTCAGGGCACATGCCTGGGTTGCGTGTCAGGTCCCCAGTTGCAGGTGGGTGAGAGGCAACCAACTGCACATTGATGTTTCTCTCCTTCTCTTCCTCCCACCCTTCCCCTCTCTTTAAAAATAATTTTTAAAGCTCAAAATTTCCTTTAAAAAATTTTTAGTGATTAAGGTAATGAACTTCAGTTATCTGGAAAACTTATTGACTTGAAATGTCTCAACCAACCATAGTAGTGTCCCCAGAAAGGTGTTTATTTCTTAAATCCACATCCCAACACCATATGCCAAAATTTATGGGCTTATACAATTATAATTTTAGTTTAACTTCCCATAAATTCAAGAAATTGCTATTATATCTATTGAACTAAAATTTTTATAAATAAAGGGAACAAAAGAAATAAATCCCCCTTAAAAAAGAATTCCAATAAGATATTAAGATAAACCTCTCTTCCCTTCCAGACTGATCTTAGTGACTCACTTCGAAAAAAAAGAAAAGAAAAGAAAAGAAAAACACCAGAGAATGAGAAGGGAAATACTAACTTTACAGTGGAGGAAACTGACAAATACCACTTTCAACAAATGATCAGGGTTAAATTAACATCACCTGTGACACAGGGGGATGTCACCTACCTCCTGACAATGCGATGAGAAGAGCATTCATATTTATGGCATTCTTTCCCATAACGCCCATAACTAGTCACAAGGAAAACATAGGAGGAGCCCACTTTGAGGGACAATCTGCAAAATACCCAACAAGTTTC
This sequence comes from Artibeus jamaicensis, assembly GCF_021234435.1. Lineage (NCBI taxonomy): Eukaryota > Metazoa > Chordata > Mammalia > Chiroptera > Phyllostomidae > Artibeus > Artibeus jamaicensis. Next base: position 25,077,226 of record NW_026521883.1, read on the forward strand.
CTCAAAACCATTCTGGTCATGAAAAACGAAGACTGAGAAACTGTCCCAGCCCGGAGGAGACCAAAGACATGACAACTAAACGTTATATGGGATCCTGGACTGGAAGAAGGAGACTTTTGGAAAAAATAGTGAAAAATGGACAAAGTCTGAAGTTTAGTTGATAGTAACAAGTTAACTTTTGACAAATGTGCCACGGTAATATCAGATGATAATGTTGCAGCAGACCGAAATGGGGGACAGGTGTACAGGAACTCGGCTCTATCTTCATGACTTTTCTGTACATCTACAACCTGGAATGGAAAATAAAATGAAAAGTCCCAACAAACTCATGAAAATAGTTTTAACATATTAAAATAAGACTGCTCTTGACACATAGATTCCATGAGTTTAGAGGGTGGGCTTGTGTGAAATGCCTACCTATAATACTGGATTGGCCAAAAAATCATATGGTTTTCTCCAGGAAAGACACATTTTTCATGTTCACCAATACTTTTATTGATTTGAATGTTTTTGAGTATGTCAGCTATCTCCTGTATGGTATAATGTTGATTATTCTTAATTAACGTCTCTATTTGATCACTATCAACTTCAACTGGTCTATCCAAATGTGGAGCATTATCCAGCAAGAAATTTCCAGCACAAAACTTCGCAAACCACTTGTGACGTGTTCGAACAGTCACCCCCACCTTCTCCATACACTGCACAAATCTTTTTTTGTGTTTTACATGCATTTTTACCTTTCTTGAAATAAGAAATTATAATATGCCAAAAATGTTGTGAATTTTCTTCCATTTTCAATATTAAAATGGCTACATAAAAATTCACCAATTTTGATAAGTTTTTTAAAATGCACCCTGACATGAATGCTGTGACAATACAATCTAACAAAATTGTTTTGAATGAAGTTAAGACCCACTAAGCACTATTAGAGCCAGTCACAGAAAAAAATAAACTTGGCCAACCCAGTATCTGCACTTAACTCTCTTCTTCAGACTTATAGCACCATTTCACTAAACCTGGAAGTTAATGGTTTACATATTGGAATTCCCAGAGTGTAAAATCCAAGTCCATTTTCCTAAAGCTCATTTAACTCTTGAAAACAGAATGGCACTGAGAAGTGATCTCAGCAATGTGTGATGAATTTGGATGGATGAGTTATTTGGCCTTTCTGAGCCATAGTTATCCCATGTACAAAATGAGGTCCCTCCCAGTTCTAAAATCCTATAAATGTTCCTTTCTCAAATATTTAAACATTGCTTTAAAGTATGGTATCAATTCTGAGAAGACATTAACATTTTGATTAGGTAATTAATTCCACAAACATTTATTAAACAGCGATCGATATGCTAGGTAAAAGTGCTTGCCCTCCAGATGTCTTGGTCTGGTGAAAGAGACAGATCTGTAAACAAGCTGTTTCAACCAGGTGATAAGTGCTATAAAAGCGGCATTAACAAAGTGTGCAGGTGCATGGGGAGGAATTGCTTCATTCTGCCTGTAGAAGCTAGGGAAGGCTTTGGACCTAAGAAACTAGGAAGACCATAAAATATTACTATGTGATCTAAATGGAGTCAGTGAGGAATCAACCCTATAGTAGTAAACATTTATTCTAATTGGCTGTGTGTGAAAATTTTGGATTACTGGATGTTCCCAACTCTGAATTAGCTGCTGAGTCAGAAATGTGGTTGCTGCAGAGCTGGGCCAAGAAAGCACAAGTATCTCATTTTGCTGATTCACTCTCTTGGGAATGTCAATATGCATAAAACCCTGAGGTGACTTAATTACTGTCACGTGAACAACATTCCTAGAAAAGGCCATGTGTTGGTTGTCATATTCTGTCATTTCCAAACCAAGCCTTTATTTTAAAAATTCGTACCTCTCTGATCATTCCATTTCCATCTTACAACTGAATATTTGTGGCTTGGGCTTTGCAATCTTCAGTCTTAATATACAGGTTTGCTCTTAAATTCCAAACAGCATGATAGAAACAGAAATGTAGGATTCCTAAGTAGAAGTTCAAAATTGGCTCCACCTTTGACCCTAAGCTTGCAAATTCTGAATAATTCTATTTGGGCAGACCTTTCTTAAGTGAGGAGAACATGACTGGTGGTGGTAGGGGTACCACTTACATGACCTTGGGGTAGGGCAAGGATAAGTGCTTTCTCCTGGAATGTTGCCTAAGCCAAAAAGGAATATTTGGAGAGGGGTACAGAAAACAGGCAGATATTACTTCTCTACTCCCCAAGGACCAGCTAGAGAGGTACCTTTTGCTGGGAGTGATAATTCTGGAAAATTCCTCACCAGCAACAAGTGGGACAGGCAGAGGTCAAATAGCAAGCACAGACCTGAAAGAGCTGGGCAAAGTGCAAGACAGACAGAAGTGCATTCCTGCACTAATCTCATCCTGCCAGATAATCACATGTTGTGCACGTGAGAGGAGCCAGGTGGCTGTGGGAAGTTTTCTCCCAGAACAGTGTCTACAGTTTTCCGGGGCAGAGCTATGAGGGAAAACATCTGTGACAATAAGAGAGTTCTTTGTACAACACAGAACCAAGCTTTTGCTTCCTAAAAAAAATGGCATTTATGTTTCTTTTTCTGATTGTAAATGTAATAATGGCTCATAGAGAAAACTATCCAAGTTGCAGGAAAGCAGAAAAAAGAATATAAAGAATACCCATTATATCTTTATCCAAATGGGTCACTGCTAAAATTTTAGTGAATTTCTTTCCAGGATTTCATATGCTAGACATTCAACATAGTTGAAAGACTGCTATATATGTAGCATTTCATATTCTGTTCTTTTTCTCACTCTCTTTTTAAAAAGATTTTATTTGTTTATCTTTAGAGGGGAAGGGAAGGAGAGAGGGAGAGAAATATCAATGTATGGTTGCCTCTCGTGCATCCCCTGCTGGGAAGTGGCCTGCAACCCAAGCACGTGCCCTGACTGGGAATTAAACCGAGATCCTCTGGTTGAATCCAACCACCATCCTCTGGTTCACAGGCCAGCGCTCAATCCACTGAGCTATGCCAGGCAGGGCTTCTCTCTTCCTCTTAATAGCATGACATAAGAACCATCCTAGGTTAGTAAAACCTTTTGTAAACATTCTTATTAGTGGCTGCATGTTTTAGCCTTCAATGAAGTTTACTTATTCTAAATCCTAAATGTATTCATTCAGGTAAGAAATGCTCATTAAGAAAAATGTATTTCTTCACTTAAGAGCCAAATGCTGAATGCATTGTAATTTCCTTAACCATTCTCTTATTATTGGTTGTTCAATCATTTCTTATTTCACAGCATTTCTTGAGGATCTAGGCCAGATATGAAAACAGGGGGTTGGATTGAAGAAGAGGATCGACAAAATACTGGAAGAGGAGTTTGGGCTGAAAGAATGAGACAAGAAAAGGGTCCAGTGAGAGTTGCCTTCACACCATTAAGGCATCCAAAGGATACTTCCTGCAAAACCAGGAATTGTTCGTGGGCAAAGAAATGTTTGTGGCACCGGCATTAGGTGACATGATGGCGATTCACTAACATCTGTATCATTTCTGGCACTGTCCAGTGTGCCTTCCTCTCTCTTGGGTGCTGACTGATGTGGCCCACCCCTACCTGATCAGCACTACCAGTGCTGTTGGGTCAGCAAACGGAAGTGCCAGCTTATGTGAGGCACAACTTTTTCGGCAGGATAAATGGAGTTATTTTAGCTCCTGCTAAAAAGTCTTAAGGTTAGGCTTATGTGGGAATGAATATGTAGCCTATTTCCAGAGCCACCCCAACGTAATAGGGTCTTTGGAGCATCCTGCTCCTTCCTGATGTTCTCCCTTCTTTGACTGTAGTGCATGGGCAATAGCTATGTTAAAATACCTTCTCTTGCCTCTGTAGAGTTCTCGGAGTGTTAAAGCCATTCCTGCACTTGTTTAGTGGCCTCGTACTATGTTGTGGTCTTTATCATCAGCATTCATCTATGCCTAACCTACAGAAGTTTAATTTGTCAAAGACTCATTACCACATAATCTTATAGGTGTAGAGTTATTCTAAAAAGAGCAATTACAGTGTTTTTTAGACTATAAGATGCACTGCCCCCCAAAATTTGGGAGGAATAGTGGTTGTTAATGCTGCTGTTGAGTTCTGTTTACATTTACATTGGTGAAATATAATGTCATTTATTATATGGTAAATATTTTACCACATTTTTTGCTTCAAATTTTTCCCCTATTTTCCTCCTCTAAAACCTAGGTGCCTCTTATGGTCTGAAAAATACAGTATCTGATCAATGGCTCCTGGAAGAAACAGTCACAACTATCCTGGAGAATAATGGGAGCATGTGGCACAACATGAAGCCTACAGGGGAGCAGCTAATATTAAAAGCAGTTGGCTGTATACACCTTCAGTTATGCAATAGACATTTCCCTGAGAATTCGTGAGAAACTCAAGAGGTACAGGCATTAAAGGCAGATGGGCCTGGGTTTGGGCTTGGCTCTGTCAGTGACTTGGCAGCTATTTAACTCTGGGCAATTTATTTCACCTCTTTAAGCCTCAGTTTCTTCATGATATTGTTTTAAGAATACTTCCTCATAGATGATTAAATGAGATAACACGTGTAGGTCTTATCTGGCACATGGTAAGCACTCAGTAAACAGTAGCTATTATTGGTAAGTAGAGTAGAAGTGACTTTAAAATAAATTAAATTCAGCAAGTATTGACTAAGCACCATTAAGGCTGAGTCCATGTGGTAGGTCATCCCAACACATACAGACGTACTTTATCTTTTCTATAAACTGAGTTCTTCCGTATGGGTTTATTTATATTAAAATGATAACTATACCTTTTTCAGGACAATAGATTTATTACATTATCAACTAAATTCTAAGCAAGTCTCCTCCAAAAGATAGGATTATTGGTGATAATGTCTCTTACAAGCCCATTGTTTAATTTGTTAAAAGTGAATTGTATTCATTACTTATTTACCTACTCTAGAAGAGAAATTTCCTCTCAATAACTCTGAGGTTATGTTTCATAATTTTTAAATATAAAGGGTTTTTTAAAACACAGAGTCCTATGCAATCTACTTAAAGAAGGATTCTCCCTTTGTATTTTTAAACAACTATTAATTTTGCCTCATGTGAAAGAAAGATGTTAGTTCCCACAAATGGGTATCAGTTCCTCCCCAAATAAACTCAAGAGGTACAGACATTAAAGGCAGATGGGCCTGGGTTTGAACTTGGCTCTGTCAGTGACTTGGCAGCTATTTAACCCCAAATAAAGGTATTTCAATTTGTACCTCTCCTAAGGCTGAGGTGACCCAAACTAGACGTACAAATAAATGGCCAAAAGCATATGAACAGATTATCAACATCATTAGTCATTAGGGAGATGCAAATCAAAACCACAAGGATATATCACGTCACACCCACTAGGATGGATATAATAAAAAAGATGTACAAGTGTTGGTGAGGGTGTGGAAAAATCGTAACCCTCACACATTGCTTACGCAAATGTTAAACTGGTGCAGCTATTTGGGAAAATACTTTGCCAGTTCCTCAGAATGTTAAACATGGATATGAGGCAGCAATTCCAACCCTAGGTATAGACCAATGAGAAATGAAAACATGTATCCACACAAAACTAACTTATTGCCAATGAGGGAGAAGAAGCCAAGAGTTCACGGTCTATTCCATTTCATCTGGGGATGGGGTGGGAGAGGAAGCAGCAATTAAAGATCAGAGAGTTCCCAGGTGTCACCACCTTTGCAGGGTGGCCCAGTATTAGACAAACAAACTGGTATGGAATACTTGTGCTTCCCACTGATGACGTCAGTCTAAAAACTGTTACAGAATTTTTCCAAGAGCAAAAAATTAATAAGAAACAAAGAAAGAGAAAAAAAGAAAAGAAGGAAGAAAGAAAGAGAGAGAGGAAAGTGCTTTGATTTGTTTTTATAGCAGTAGAACTGGCTTGGGTGGCTCCATCCACATGATATCCTCTGGATTCCAGGAGGTTAGTGCATGTTCTATGGCTATAATAAGAGTTTTTCTTGGATTTCCAGTAAAAATGGCAGCGCAGGCAGACATGGCTCACCTCTTCACACAAACACATCAAAATTACAACTAAAATATAGAACAGCTATCATTAATAACTGTTAGAAATCAAGTAGAATGGAAGTCTAATGACTACAAAGTTAATGAAACCACATCCATCCAGACTCGTAAAAGGGGCACAAATATGGAACAGGCTGGTCCCACACCCACACATAGTAGATACAAATTCAGGAGGGTTATCTCAGGAACAGAGAGTCCCAGCCTCACATCAGGCCACCCAGCCAGTGTTCCTGTACCAGGAAGATAAGCTCCCACAACTTCTGGCTGAGAAAACCAGCAAGGATTGAGACCATGTAAGAAACTTCTGGAGCCCCAAGCAGTCCCTCTTAAAGAACCAATACACAGAATCACCTACTCAGACTAACTTCCCCTGAGCTCCAGCACCAGGATAGCAGCTTGAAAGGCACCAGCGGCATACTGGCATCAGGGAGAACAGAGGCCATTGTCCCTTTTCTGAGCTCTCCCCCAACAGAGCCACTGAGCCAGCAAGCTGGTGCCATATCTGAGACTCCATCAACCTGTCTAAGACAGTTTAACTTGCCTTGGAGATCCCTAGACACTCTGCCCCACCCAACTTTTAGGTCCACATGACCTACTGTTCCATATGAATGGCTGGTCTAGGCTAACAATGCACAACTTCCTAAATCTTCTCAACCAACCAACAGCTAGCCTTAGTGAGCTCCAGGTCCAGCCCTAGCAGCAGCCAGCCTAGATTTACAACTTGGCTTCACTTGGGAATCTCCAAGCCCAGAATAAGTAGCAGCCATCTCTGACTGCTTTATAGCTCAGGCAGGGTGACCCCAGGCAAAGCACAGGTAGGGTCTGACCTTGGGCTACACCACTCAGGAAACCCCAGGACCAGTGCACCTCAGCATACAGCAATAGACCATGTCAATGCACCACCACTCTGTCCCTCAGAGCCAGTCCTTCAAGGAGGGTAGAGGTTGGTGGTCAGTGGTCACAGCCAATCCTTACAGCTGACTGGCCTGGGAAAATCCCTCCATTGACCTGACAACAGCAATCAAGCATCAAATACCAGAGAAGGGTATACTCAGCCCACAGGAAAGGTGCACTTCGAGTATCCAGCTTGGGTGATAGGGGAGACTGTGCCATTGGACCCTACAGGACAACTACTATATTAAGCCACACTGCCAAGACATGGAGCCAAAGCAGGTCTACCTATTATATAGAAACAAACACAGGGAGGTTGCCAAAAGAGGAGACAAAGAAACATGGCCCAAATAAAAGAACAGATCAAAACTACAGAAAAAGAACTAAGCAAAATGGACATAAGCAAATCTATTAGATGCAGAGTTCAAAACACTGGTTATAAGAATGCTCAAGGAACTTAGTGAGGACCTCAGCAGCCTAAAAAAGACCCTGTCAGAAATGAAGGAGACACTAATTGAAATAGAGAACAATTTACAGGGAAACAACAGTACAGTGGATGAAGCCAAGAATCGAATCAATAATTTAGAACATAAGGAAGCAAAAAACAACCAATCAGAACAACAAGAAGAAAAAAGAATCCAAAAAAGTGAGGATAGTATAAGCAGCTTCTGGGACAACTTCAAGAGGTCCAACATTTGCATCATAGGGGTACCAGAAGGAGAAGAGAAAGAGTAAGAAATTAGAAATCTATTTGAAAAAATAATCAAAGAAAACTTCCCTAACCTGGCAAAGGAAATAGACTTGCACATCCAGGAAGCACAGAGAGCCCAAAACAAGATGGATGCATACAGACCCACTCCAAGACACAGCATAATTGAAATGTCAAAGGTTAAAGATAGAGAATCTTAAAAGCAGCAAAAGAAAAGCAGTTACCTCCAGGGGAGTTCCCATAAGACTGCTGGCTGATTTCTCAAAAGAAATTTTGCAGTCTAGAGGGGACTGGCAAGAAATGTTCAAAGTCATGAAAAGCAGGGACCTATAACCAAGATTGCTGTACCCAGCAGAGCTGTCATTTAGAATTGAAGGGCAGATAAAGAGCTTCCCAGACAAGAAAAAAGTAAAGGAGTTCATCATCACCAAACCATTATATAAAATATTAAAAGGACTTAGTTAAGAAAAAGAAGATCAAAACTATGAACAATAAAATGGCAAAAATACATATCTATCAACAATTGAATCTAAAAAAACAAACTAAGCAAACAAGAACAGAGACAGAATCATGACTATGGAGAGAATTTTGATGGATGCCAGATGAGATGGGGATGTAGGGGAATGTGTGAAGAGGTGAGGGGATTAAGAAGCACAAATAGGTAGTTACAGAATAGCCATGGGGATGTAAAGTACAGAATAGAAAATGGAGTAGCCAAAGAACTTACACGCATGACCCATGAACATGAACAATGGTGGAGGGATTGCGTGAAGGAGTGAGGGCTGCTGGGTGGAGGGGGCAAAAGGGGAAAATTGGGACAACTATAATAGCATAATCAATAATATATAATTTAAAAAAGGAAAAAGAAAGAGTTTTTCTTTAAGCAAAACTTAAGAACATCTGGCCTCATGATTTCCAGGCACTCCCAAATCTTACATTTGTAAAATTAAAACTGTGTCTCTAAAGAGTAACATGAGGAGCCTTCAGATCTCCAACAGAAATGGCATAAATAATGCCAATACCATAATGTTATGTGTACATACTATACTCTGAAATCCCTTTGTTGAGGAGCACATCTCTGGCCACCCAAAGTGCACAGAAAGAATTGGACCTTAGAAGTAGCTGCATTTGATTGTTGAAGAACACACTTTGTAAATTTTGAGAAATGTTAGGAACTTCCCAAAGCCTTCACTAGAAGGTGAAGGAAACTTGTTCCAGATCAGACAGCAAGTTAGCAATAGAGCTAAGGTATGAACCTCCTGACTCCTTTCACCTTATTATTACATTTGGAGGCCTCCTTGTTGTTCGAGCTGGTAAAATATCACATCATATTCACATAACTCCAGTGTCACACCAAGTTCTGCATGTACAGTCTCTCCTTTTAGCCCCTCATTGACGTGTGTGCTAGGGACAATAAATGCAATTGTTCTTCCTTGCAGGATAAGGAGATTGCAACTCAAGAAGATACACTGTAGTCTGTAACAGGGTCAGGGCTATAGCCCAGCTCTCTTAATGGCCACTTTCCGCCATGCCACCCTGGTTGATGCCTTCCATCAACGAACTTTGGAAAACTAGTTTGAGACACCAGAATTGAAAAGAAAGCTCACTAAAAAATTAATTATTACATATTTTGTAGGTATACATGTGAAATACTCAAATCTTTCTGCCCCCTCTCCTCCTGGGAACTTAAAAGTCAAACTAAGTTCCCTAGTTTTGCACAAATCCACAGCAATTAAGACTTTTCACTGTTAGGGGACTCCTTTGCCCAATAAATATATCCTAATCAAATCAAACAAAATTTTAAATACATGAAATGGAAGGCACTGTCTGTAGTCCTCACTTACTTCTGGCCCGTATTTGTCTCTGTTTTCGTGATTGAGTTTCCCAAGCCAGAGGCACATGGCCAAAGACTATTTGAATCGGCAAGTATTCCAAAAAACACCTAACAAGCTAGTGGGTGGCCAGCGCAGCGTTCGGGGTAGCAGACGACCTGAATTCCAGCCTGAGTCCTCTCCAGTCTCATTCCCGGTGTTGCCCTACGCAGCCACCTACACCTAAGGTGGTTACTGTTCACAGTAATATAAGGGGGCTGGGTCAGTGCACACAGATGAATTTATTAAACGTGTGATTGCACTCATGCTTTGCATGAATGATCTATAAAGGTAAACTTAAACAATAGATGTATATACTATTGATTTTCCTTCATCAGAAGTCGAGTTCTTCCCGGCTCCCCGCCCTTCCTTGAGACGATCCCCGGCCTCTTCCGAGAAGCCAGGCCGGGCTTCTCTGAGCGCCGCAGAAGTCGGTTGGTGCACGGACTAGCTAAAAAAGGGCAAGCGCCCAGCACTTGACCCTGAGCCCCGGGCAGTCCCTCAGCATTCCTAATTCCGGGCCACCTGTTCCCGCAGCCTATTGGAGCAAGAGGCCGGGGCGGGGCGAGGCTACAAAAGGCAGCGGCCGCGGCGCGCAGGGACAGCCTGCGGCGGGCACGCTCTCGGCACAGCGGACGCTCGGGCCCCAGCGCCCCGACCACAAGGATCACCGGCCAGGCGGGCGTGGCGCGATGCTGCGGGTGCGGTGTCTGCGCGGCGGGAGCCGCGGGGCCGAGGCGGTGCACTACATCGGGTCTCGGGTGCGTGTGCTGCCCGCCTCCCCTGTTCCCTCGCTTTTCCCCAGCTAGCCTTGCATGACCTGGTCACCTCTGGTCCCCCTTGGAAGCTTGGCTTCAGGAGCCTTTGCTGGTTGCCGGGAGCTTGGCGGTGCCCCGGGTGAAGAAGACAGCTGCTGGGGCCACGCCCTGTGGGTACAGTTGGTCTCTGCGCCCCTCGGGCCACGCTGGCCACCAGCCCAGGGGACGCCACCCTCCCCAACCAGACCCTTTTCGCTCCACGGAGCTTGCGACGCGGAGTGAGGGGACGAGGGCAGCAAGTAACTCCTCTTAGTAAATGGGTGGTGTTATCGGGTTCACTGCCTTCGGAGGGCATAGCACGCGTGTGGGGTGGGTCGGAGGAGGGGCAAAGTGGGGCTTGAGGACGGAGAGGGAGCGAGCAGGCCCACCCAAGTGTAACAGGGAGTCCTGCCTGAGTTGCGACAGGCGTTGGAGTCAGTTCGATTTATACCGAGTTTCTGCCCCATCCCCGCCCGCGGCTTCCTTAGTCAGTGGGCGCGCGCTAGCGGACCCTCCCTACCTCCTAAAACTGGATTATCAAGGCAGTTTTGTCCCCAGTCCTCCCTGCCCAGCAAATGGTTCCAGAACAGCTGTCACTCTCCTCGCTGTGGTCCCCACTCCTGGCACACCCTAATGGCCTCCTTCTAAGTCTTTAAAGAGATTTGGGACTTGAGATCTGCACCGGGGATGAGGGACTCTTTCTGCTCTCTAATTTTTATAGGGCCTGCATTGTCAAAAGGCTTTTTTTTTTTTAAGTTCTTAGATTTCCTTTCTAGTTGTGTAAGTTTGTGCCCAGTAAATCCTTATCTTGGTGAGGGGGCCGTGGACCATGTGTGAAATGGAGTAACTGGCACTTGGTCATTCTCAGAACTGAACTGCCAAGAAATGTGAAGTGTGTGTCGACAATGAAAAAAATTTGGTCCGAAACTGATTATTTTGAAGAATAAAGTCCTTTACATATTTTCATTGGGGGAAATATTGGTAGCCTAGTATTGGGAATCTCTGATACCGAGGAGGAAAGGACACCCCCTCCCCTCTGACGGTCTTGACCCGGAGCAGCTCTGCAGTTTTCTGGGAAGAAAGAGGGTGACCCATCACCTGCAGATCAGTTGCTTAGTTTGATTAATGCTTGATTGCAGAAAACCATTCTAAGATATAAATGGGTGTCTGGTCACTGGGGACAAAATCTTCTGAAGGGTTTTGAAGAGTTATGTCAATTAACATAACAGATGCAAAGATAATGTATTTATAAATAGGAAGGTAAGACACCTGTCACCACTACCGACCTATAAATTAACTTCTTGGTTTACTTACACTCTCCAAGAAGATTTTAAATGTCTCACTATGGTACCCTAGGTTTTCATCCCACCTCTACTTCCCCTCCCCCCACGTGCTTATAGGACTACACAATAACCTTTTGTTTGTTCTTGGAAGCTTGGAAGAACCTTAACAGGATGGGGGCAGCGAACTTCCCAGAGCACCCAGGCAGCTCCGGCTTCCTCCCGGAATTCCTGTGCAGCTGACGACAAGGCCACTGATCCTCTGCCCAAGGACTGCCCGGTCTCCTCTTACAACGAATGGGACCCCTTAGAGGAAGTGATAGTGGGCAGAGCAGAAAACGCCTGTGTCCCACCGTTCACCGTGGAGGTGAAGGTAAAGCTAAAGCGAGGGTGTTCACATGTCTGAAGTGGGGTCACTCCTCATCTTCTGTCTGGCTTCTGCTCCCACTGTCTCCTGTAACCGTTTTCACTTAGTTCACTCCAGAGTCCCAAGTCCAGGGCTGATTTTAAGTTCTCTTAATTGGCATATCTGCAGTATTTGACACTATTTACACAAATGACAACTCCCTCCATTAGCTTCTGAGAGACTCCTTTTCTGGAGATATTCTTTTACTATTCCTCACATTTTCCTTCACTGTCTATCATGTTGGAGTGGAACAGAATTTTACCGTGGGCCCTCTCCTCTTGGCTGTTCTCACAGCTTCAGAACCCACCTCCACTCTGGTCCAAATTTCTCTCCTGAACTCTGTTCAATTCAATATGTCAAACTCCTTACTGAATGTTGCCACTGGACCTTAAACTTGGCATATCTTGAATTCAACTGCCAATCACTCTACTAAACTGGACCCTTTTTCATTTTTTTCCTTTAAGTTTTTGGCATTCCTATTTACTCAGGCTAAAACACCAAAGAATCATCTTTGATTTCTATTGCAGTCACATCCTCCATGTCCATTCTCGAAGATCACAAGTCTTTTGTCAAAACGAGCCTTGCCCCCATCCCTCTGCCACTGCCCTAGGTCAGGTTGTCATCTACTGCCTGGACCATTGCAGTTAACTCCTAACTGGTCTTCCCCGTTCACTCTTCAAACCACCGTCTAACAGAGTGATTTTTTAAGAAACCAAAATTCAATCATGTTACTCATCCTGCTCTTACTCATTCCTCCTGTATTTTCTACCTTATTTCTTAAGATAAGTCCTCACAGTATTCAAGATCCTTCATAATTTGGCTCTTGTCTGCCTTTTGAGGACTCCCCATTTCACTCCCTGACTCCTTTTAGAGATGTGTTAGTATGGCAGTTTAGCAGATATGCATTCCTATCGGGTGTCTCTCATCTGTAACGTTCCACCTTGGTTTTCAGCAGACTTTTAAAGATCACCATATAAGCAGCCAAACCAGACTACTCACTAATCCCCAAACAAGCCTTATACCTTTGCTCCCACCTTGGTCTCTTCCACCTTTCTTCCTGTGCCCCTTGTCTGCAGTTTAAACCTATCCCTCTTACCAACACTTAGCTCCAATGGCACCCTCCACAAAGCCTTACAGAACTTCTGTGTACCAAGTAGTATTTCCCTTTTTTTAAACACCCCTATTGTTCTTCATGTGTAATATTCTATGGCCAGGACCGCCATGGATTGGCGTTCAGATTGTGTACTGCTTAGGGGTCCCGTATCCGAGGGAGTACCATCAACATTGTAGACACAGCCTAAATTTCCATTAATAATGGGTTACAAATATATCTTCAGTGTACTTACCATAACTTCTTCCTGAATATTTACACTTGTATTTGTAATATGGATCAATGAAATAAATTCTTTTACTTCACTGTCATCATCATCATAAACGTTGCCTACCTACATTGTTCTGGGGCTCCAGAGGTATTCGCAGAAAATAACTTAGTATTTGGAGAGACACTGTGTTCACATAGAAAGAAAGACTAATACTGAGAATCTTATGCCAACCAACTGGCAAGGCAGTTGAACTGAAGTGCCAGGAGAGCTAAGGCAAAAGCGATGACCAGGTGCTGAATAGTTGGGAAATCTTTTTAAAAAAATGATTCTTGTGTTAGACCTTGAAGACAAAGTAATGGAAAAAGTAATAACTTCTGATTGTTCTGAAACTACCTTTGGTTCTGATATTTGAAATTTGATGAACAGGTTGATTTATGTGTTACCACATGTTTTTAAAGGTACAATCTTTGAAGTCTTTTCTTGGAAAGATGCCCTATCCCATAACTATTTTAATAGGTGAAATTAAATTTCAACGTCAAGGAACACATTATCCATCTACTTGTCTTTAAAACTATTGACTTTTATACCATGTGCTCTTATGTAATCAAAGTTCTCAGACATTATTTTGAGTTTTCTGTCACTTGAGTTATAACTTTAGACTTTGTCATTCCATGGGATTGTGGGAAGTGAACCAGGCTGAAGTCAGTAGACTGGGATTGAAGTAGGTATTTGATAAAAGAGAACTACTCTCGGGTAATCAGCTGTTCGACCTTGTACAAGATTCCACAAATTTCTGGGTCTCAATAAAATGAAAATATTAAGAAGTCTGCTATCTACCTAACAAGATTAAATATGAATGTAAACTGTTACATGTTAATTATTTTAAAGGATAAAATCATAACTCATTATAGTTGTATTGGTCCAGTTTGATAATTACATTATGAGAGTACATTGGGAATATAATGGTTGTAGATATTAGTAGCATTAGCAGTATTGATTTCATTCATTTGTCTAGATATTTCTGCTTTGTGTTACTTACTAAAAACTAGGTATTGCCTAGGCTAAAAACTGTGGCTGGCTGGCACATTGGCTGAAGCATCATCTGTACACCAAAAGGTTGTGAGTTTGATACCCCATCAGGGTGCATGCAGGAGGCAACCGATCGATGTTTCTCTCTCATCTCTCTGTCTCCCCCTCCCTCCCTCTCTCCCTTCCTCTCTCTAAACATATCCTTGGGTTCGGTATTGAGAAAAGTAAATCTAAGAAATGCATGACCCCTAGAAGACAAGGCCTTACCTTCTAGTTGGAGGAAAATGACACAGATGTATTAATCAGTTTGGGGAATGAAAGATAAAACAATATAGTAAACTGTATGCAATTAGAGCATACAATATGTGGGAAGCTATAAGTGCTAGAGAAACTCTATTGGAGTAACACAGTTGTCAGGAAGCACAATTTTTAAAAGCTATATGGCTTTTTAATTCTATAAAATATAATGAATACTTCCCACCAAATATGTGCTTTTTGTTTTGCCTTTGTCTTTTTTATAAAGCCCTTGATAAAGGACCTCTTATAAAATATAAAAATCAAGCAGAGTTAATGGAATACATTTGCAGCTGAATAAATAAGAAATTTCTATTGAGATTTCCTAGTCTTCCAAAGACCTTATATAAAACCCATTTGGCAACCACTGCAGAAAGATTTTAGGCTCTGAAAGACTACAAAGTCTCTAGGAATGCAGCCACATCTCTACAGTATTAAAAACATAATATGCTAAGCATTTTAAAAAATCTTGCAGGCACTTGGTAAATCATTGCTAACTCATTTAGCAGGGTTGTAAAAGAAGTATAAATAGTTCCCAACTATCACTTGGAAAATGTAATGTACCTTGATCGTTTCGACTTTGTCCAGCCTTAGCCAGAGCTATGTAAGTCACACTTGTTCAAACAACTTTCTTCTCCCAGAGAAGTTTACTTTAATATTTATCTAGGCAAGCTTCACTCTGCACAAATAGCCCCACAGGATACTTTGGAATATGCCTGGCAAGACAACATGGCTGTGCATCTGCTATAACCCAGTGTTAAATTTTCAAAGGCTTCTTGTCTTTTAGTGGATTATAAGAGATGTGCCTGGCATGAGAAGGAGAAAGTGGTGAATGGATGCAGTACCAGGATGTGTCTGAGAGGAATATAAAGAGTCATTATTATCCTTTCCTTCTGGTTGCTGCTACAGGACTTCCTAGGTGTAGAATACAGTGAAGTGCTTTTGTTTTGTTTTGTTTTTTAAGTGGATTGATATTAAAAAGTACATTTTTATTACTGATAACATTTTTCATGGACCAGATATTGAGTCTGTTGTTTGCCTATAGATCTTTTAAAATAAAGTAAGTAACTAATAATTTAGACAGGGCTTGGCAAACTTTTTCTATATAGGACCAGATAATAAATATTTGCAGACCATAGGTCTCTGTTGCAACTACTCAACTCTCAACTCTGCCATTGCAGTGCAAAACACTATAGACACTGTTCCCATAAAACTTTATTTACAAAAGCAGAGGCAAATTTAGTTTAGAGCTTCACTGGCATTCTTTGTTTGCTAAAGACCTGTTTTTCAGATTCTTAATCTTTCTCCAGCAGGCTCAGCTCAGTTCTAACAGTTCTCACATCTAACTGATGTGAACCTGGACACTCAACTAACAAGAGGCAGGTCTGCTTTCATATACTTGATATTCACTAGGCTGGGGTGAAAATGGAAATGAGGACAGAAAATCTGGAAAACACACTGTCTTTGACATTAAAGAGATAGACATTTAGACAAACTATTCCGTTACTCAGTTTTCCTTTCTTGTCTGAAACTGATCGGTGATGGAAACCTTATCTGACATGATCAACACTGGTAGTTAGTTAATCAATGATATATGAACAATTTTTTTTTACATTTTAAACATTTTTTAAAACTTAAAATATATAAATGTACATTGCTTAGCCAACCTTCTGATGAAGGCCCAGGGCTTTTTTCTTAGCTTTTGGATCTTCTGATCAGAATTCTACTTCATCTATGTACTTGATAAATTACATCCATAGGCCTCACCTGCATTTCCTCACGTAGTTCTTTAAATTGAAGGAGAACTCAGCCACGTGCAAAGTAATCTCATGCAAAACAATCTCAGTGAAGAATGCTCTAAATTTTTATACTTTCAAAAATTGATTTATTACAGTTATACCTACCCTAGTTCAACAGTAATTTTTAGCAAATTGGTTGAACCTTTTAAAAAAAGATCCTCACTCAAGAATATGTTTATTGCTTTGAGAGAGAGAGAGAGAAACATCGATCTGATTGCTTCCCATATGCACCCAACCAGGCATCAAACCCACAACCTAGGTATGTGCCCCAACCAGGAACTGAACCTGCAACCTTTTGGTGTACAGGACAACATTCCAACCAACTGAGCCACCAAACAAGGGCTGGTTGAGCCTTTTTAAAAACATGCAGCTGTTTCCCATTCGGTTGTCTTTTAAAATGCATATAATCCTTGGTCACTTTCTAAATGTTAAGCTTTATATTTTTCTAGCTATTAAAAATTTGTAAATTCATTTGTTAGATAGCTTTCTTCTATGGCAAAAGGACCTGAAGCAATGAGAGTTGGATGGTTTGGGGAGAGGAGAGGCATGGTGGGGTCAGACATGTTGGCAGGGAAGGGTAGGAAGCACCAAGGGAGACTTGCACTACTGCACAATTTTCCAAGTGGTAACTCTGTTGGATGGGAAAATCACTAATACATTTTTAAGAGAAACAAAACATATGAGAATATGTCCCTAACCTTTAAGGCGGCAGCTCCCTATTTTCCTACAAAATATCTTTATGTGCTCTTACCTAGACAGAATTCTGGGATGCATGGATAGCCCATGGTTTTGCTTTAATATAGGTGCCCTTTTACTTTCTTATGCTATTTCATTTGTTCTCTTTTTTTTATTATTTCATTGAGACTGTCTAATGGGACCACTCATGTGCTATTTTGTCCATGAAGTATGTACAAACTGGCCCAAGAGGATTCCAAGCCTGTGTGAGGACAGACACACCAAGTGGTAACAGGCAAAAGAGACAAAAGATCCCAACACATCCAGGGGATTGAGACTTCCTCATTCAACAAATATTGAGTGTCTTCCCATAGAGGCGCTGTACTCCGTGCTGGGGATCAACACAGGACAAGACGTGGTCTTAGTCTCAGTTCTGTTAAGTTATATAAATCATGGTTCTCCTATAAACCTAGCATGAGTTGTATTTTTCTTCTGTAAGTTTTTCACTTATTATCTTCTGCTTCTAGGCCAACACATATGAAAAGTATTGGCCATTTTACCAGAAGCATGGAGGCCATTATTTTCCCAAAGATCATTTGAAAAAGGCTGTTGCTGAAATTGAAGAAATGTGCAATATTTTAAAAATGGAAGGAGTGACAGTGAGGAGGCCTGACCCCATTGACTGGTCAGTACAGTATAAAACTCCTGATTTTGAGTCTACGGGTAAGTGATGTCAGAACCCTAAATCGCTAGTGTCTTAATTTTTACTTTATTTCTTAATGTATAAGGAGAAAACTGATCATTTCTCAGATATTTTTTGTTTTAATAATTCTTCAAAACTTTAAAGATTATTTAGGAACAGTTTGGTTCTTTTTGATATGATTAAGATGTATACATTCAAAACTTCATTGTAAATCTGAAATCTGAAAGAATCAGTTTTTCTAAACTTTATGGTAATTTTCTTACATAAGAACAGTGGATTCTATTTAATTTCCCTCAACAGAAGTGAAGAGAGGAACAAAAACATTCCATTTTTAACTGACACTGCCACAAGACTGTTTGTGGGCCTGAGTTCAGCGTTCTATCTAATTTATAGTTGTAGACGCAATCCGTGGCCCAATTTTTACCTTGTGGTACAGATAGTCCCTGAAGAACTCTGTTTCTGTGCAGCAAGGAAGGAGCTTACAAAAGGCAAAAACTCGGTGGTTCCAGACCTCTTTGCACAAGGACCTTATTTTTTTCTTTTCTATTTTTTGTTTGGCTTCACCATCCTCACACAGAATTCATGTTAACAATCCAGTATGTATCATTCCATATTTTTCCCATTTGCATATAATTATGTACATTCACACTACCGATTTTCTGTGATTTTTATTTTACAAAAAAATGGGATCCCATCTGCTTTTCTATCTTGCAAATGAGCATTACCGAGGTCATTGTGCGACTCTGTGGTCCAATAGGTTTATATGGTGCGATGCCACGAGACATCCTGATAGTTGTGGGGAATGAGATTATCGAGGCTCCCATGGCGTGGCGTGCTCGCTTCTTTGAGTACCGTGCGTACCGGTCGATTATCAAAGACTACTTCCGCCGTGGCGCCAAGTGGACAACCGCTCCGAAGCCCACAATGGCTAATGAGCTTTACGACGAGGTAAGTCCCTGATTATAGGGGTGCTTACTAGTAACTTTTCTAAATGATCTCAGAGAGTGAGATGGAGATTCTCTGGTACCATGTATTTTTTTTATGTATTTTATGATGAAAATAAGAGTAAATGATATTATGGTAATAATGGCTAATACTGGTACTTATTTAGTGCTTACCTGTGCCGGGTCTTCAGCTAAGCACTTTATTTACAGCCTCAGTCCTGCTTCCACTTCACAAGCCCATGAGGAAATAGTATCTATCATTCCATGGCAGGGATTTGCCTGAAGGCTCACAGGTGTTCATTGGTGGACAGAGAAATGTTGCTAGAAAAAGAATGTAGTCAAAGAATTTGGTCTACAAGCCAAATTCATAGTAAAAGGAAGTATATGTCCCTTATTAGATTACTTGGTATGTGATAGTTTATAGAAATAATTTAAAAATCAAAACTTTCTTCTAGGGGTTTAAATAGAAATAGATAATAAATTCATTCCACCACACCCAATCAAATTTGGCAGGGGAAACACAGCATCTCATTTTATGGTAACAGTTAGGCTCGGGACCAAATTCCTTTTCCAAAAGAACAGAATGACTTCATCCTGTTGACTTTCAATATTGTAGGTAGCTACACTACATAAATCAATGTCATGGAGTATTTTCGGAATCATTCCTGCCTCTGTACCATTTGCTTCTAAGTGTCGGGAAATTGCTGTCATGCCATTTTTTGTTGTTAATTGTTTTTATTGTTGTTTGTTTGATTTGCATGGGCCTACATCTTGCATATTTTAGTCCAATACCGGGTAGTAGTAGTAGACTGGGTAAATGATGATGACAAACTAATTTTCTAAGCAATCAATATCCTATAAATAATTTTCTCATGAACCAATGCACTGTGTTCATTCTTGTTCCAATAGAATTACCCCATTCATTCTGTAGAAGAAAGACACCAATTGGCTGCTCAGGGAAAATTTGTGACAACTGAATTTGAGCCATGCTTTGATGCTGCTGACTTCATTAGAGCTGGAAGAGATATTTTTGCACAGAGAAGCCAGGTTGATAAAGACTGCCTATGCAATTTCACACATTGTTATTGTATTTTTAATTTCCAAATTCAAATATTTTCATTCTATTTTTAGTTTTCTATTCACAGAATCAAATCTTTATAGGTTTTAATCTTCCTTTTGTTCTCAGGTTACAAACTACCTGGGCATTGAATGGATGCGTAGGCATCTTGCTCCAGATTACAGAGTGCGTATCATCTCCTTTAAAGATCCCAATCCAATGCATATTGATGCCACCTTCAATATCATTGGACCTGGTCTTGTGCTTTCCAACCCAGACCGGCCATGCCACCAGGTAAGGAAGTTGTTAGCGCTCTGGAAAAGTAATAGTGTCTGCCAATTAAAGTAATTGCCACTTATATTTTAAGCACTTCCATGATTCCTAGTGGGTCTAAATGACAAATTCAACAACGTTCAACATAATTATTATTAATAATTGGATTACTTATGTTACATTTACTACAAGATGTCCAACACTCAGAAATACACTGTGTAGTGTCATCGGACTTTGGCTGCACTGCTGCGAGAGCCTGCGGGTTGTGCCTGTGTGTGTGTTTCTATTCAGCGGAGTTGGTATCGCAGTAGTTCCCCCTTATCCTCAGGGGGTCAGTTCCAAGACCCCCTGTGGATGCCTAATACCATGGGTAGTACTGAACCCTACATATGCTCTTTTTTCTTATATATACATATCTGTAATAGTTTAATTATTAGGCACAGTTAAGAGATTAACAATAATAACTAACAATAAAATAGAACAATTATAAAAATATACTGTAATAAAAGTTATGTGAATATGTGGTCTCTCTCTCTCTCTTTTTCAAAATACCTAGAATTTTCCATTTAATATTTCCAGACCATGGTTGACTGCAGGTAACTGAAACCACGGAAAGCAAAACCACAAAACCACGGATAAGAGCCAGGGTCGGGGGTGGGAGCCACTATGTATCATAACTTGCAGCCCAGGTTCCAACTGCAGCTGCATGGCAAACAAGATGATCCCTGCATATCTGGGGCAATGCCACTGGCCCGGGGGCGGTGGGTGTCTTCTTCCCTCTCTAGTGGGTCAGGCCTCCTTCAGCCAGCCCCACCCCGGAGGGAGGAGCAGAGCCGCTGCACTGCAGCTGGTCTGTCCCTATCACCTGCACCTCCTACTTCCGTCTGCTGCCCCCTACTTCCACCTGGTTGGTGAGTGACTTTGTTATTTGCTGGGCTGCAGTGCATGTTTTTAAAATCACTATTTTACCACGTCGCTCTTCTTTTTTATCCCATAAATTAAGGCCCAATGACCAAGATTAGTTATTCATTTCATTGTAATGTAATTCATTGCTATACTAAGAGGGTCAGTGAACATAGGGAAAGCTGAGTTATCATAGATAGGTTACTAAGGACAATTAGGGTTCTTCGGGAGTACAACGTTAACATTTGTCTTATACACAGTCACAGATACAAAGTGATGGGCTATGAAGTGGATGGACTCTGGGTTTGACACAGTCACATTTTTGTTTTCTTGTAACTAAATACTTAGGAAATATTTTTATTTTCTTTAAAGAGAATTTCTCAAGGAAATTATCTTTGGTATTTTAAAATCTCTGAAACCTATGAAAAGCGCAAGAGTATTGTTTTTTAAGTTTTAACATTTCTGCTACTATTTAATTTTAATCTGGTAATCTGGGGATTTTATGTACATTTTAAATTGGGATTCAAACAAAATCATCCAAATGTCTTAAAATTTTAATTTTTTTATACTGACAATGGAGAAGAAAGCTTCTAAAAAATAACTATTAGTCATAAGGGCTATCAGAGACCAAGAATGGTAAGAATAGTATATACAGATTTAAGCCTCTTTGGGTTTTTTGGTCTTGCAGATTGATCTTTTCAAGAAGGCAGGATGGACCATAGTTACTCCTCCAATACCAGTCGTCTCAGATGGTATGTTTACTTTTTTTAAATTATTTTTATTTTATATACTCACAGGCTAAAACAGTTACTACAGTGACCAACAATCTTGCACATATAGACAGCAGCCCAAGTTTTTAACAATTTAGAGAAAAAAAGCAGTTCCCCAGTAGGGAGTGAACTGGTGCTTGGGACTATGGATACTAGAATAAAGCTGAACTTGCATTCACAACCTCTCCGTCCACAGAAAATGAGAAAGAGAAGATGGAAAAATCACTATAAAATAGCATCTCATAAAGCAAGAAATGACTTTATAAATAAAACAAAGTGAAATCCAAATGTGTAATGAGTATAGACTGGTTGATAAGTTATAAATTGTCTTAAGATAAAAAATGTGCAGGGAAAGTCAAGTCTAAAAACTGAACTGACATTTTATATTCTTCACTTTCAAATCCTTGCTTTAAACAAAAATGCTAGTAGACATGATTTAAAAGTTGTTGCTATTTTTAGATCACCCACTCTGGATGTCATCCAAATGGCTTTCCATGAATGTCTTAATGCTAGATGAAAAGCGAGTTATGGTGGACGCAAATGAAGTCCCGATTCAAAAGATGTTTGAAAAGCTGGGTATGTACAATATATGAAATGTTGTCATGTATGAAGAACTAAAGAAATGACGTGCTAGGTTTGTTGTATGCTTTATCTAACTCCTTTTCTGTTCCTCTTAGAGGTACAAAGTTATTACTTTATAGATGGACAATATTTTTGTTTTCAACAATCATAATCTCAAAAGGTCAGAGATGCATTGCAGGCTCCTTAGTCATTCTCTCAGCAATAAATTTACCCATCTTCTATGATTTATCTAACTTCCCAGTGTCCGTGTGTGGAGAACTACCCTTTTGTTGTTGAGCATGTACATTATGCAGCCCTTCCCGAAATAAGAAATTGTTGAGGGTACATTAAAGTCATTTCTCATTACATACTTTAAATGACAATAAGGGTACAAATACAGAAGTGATTTATATGTGTGATAAGCACAATGAACAAAGTAATGGAATGCAGTAGATATCATTCTATTGCATTAGTGAAATGCAGTAAGTCATTCAACTTTGAACTAAAAAGCATAACTGTTTTTTATTTGGGTGGTAGTTTGCTTATCCTGATATTCACCATTTAGGCCAGATATTCTAATACAATGGAGAAGAGTGTTGGAAGGAAGGATTGTCATATGGCTATTATATAAGATTACAGAAATATGTATGCTAACCACTCTTAATATATGTGATGTAACCTAAGTGTCAAATAAAGCCAGGTAGTAAATACACTTGCTGTAATCAAGTCATGTTTTGAGTTATTTTAGGT
This sequence comes from Artibeus jamaicensis, assembly GCF_021234435.1. Classification (NCBI taxonomy): domain Eukaryota; kingdom Metazoa; phylum Chordata; class Mammalia; order Chiroptera; family Phyllostomidae; genus Artibeus; species Artibeus jamaicensis. The sequence continues at coordinate 25,100,350 of NW_026521883.1, forward strand.
GTTCTACCCCCCCAAAATTATTTGACCCTTTGACACACCTCTCCATTGGCCTGTCAGAATTGGACTGAGCCCAGTCAAATGATTTAACCTGATGCTATGCCACTTTTTTTTCCTGGCTTTCATTAAGTAACCCAATTGCTTGGGTTCAGTATTTTTATCCACTAAATTTTTATTGTTTCTCAACTTAAAATATTATTGAGTACCAAAGATCTAACATTTTATTTTTAATAAAGTCTTTTAAAGACACAGGGAACTTGTTAAAACAAACCTTTTCAAGTAACTGAATTCTCTCCAATTTCAGGATTATGGATCTAGCAATCTGAATAAGATAGATACATCTGTCTATCAAGAAAGATGCTTTTATTTAAAAGCCCACCCCTTATCTCAAGCCCACTCCTTCCCTCTGTCCCACCTATTCTTACTTTTCAGAGCCCTGCTCACTGTCACTTTCTCAGGAAATTCTTTCCAGATGACTCATGCTGCCTTCCCCTCTCGTATGATACCAGTGGAACCTTTACTAACTCCACAGCTTATCTTTCATCTCAAAATAATGGGTTCTTGAGGAAGGAGAAGAGATTTTTTTTTTAAACCCCAGTACGCCAAACGCAACAGATTCTTCCCAAACACCACTGGTTGATTGGGTGCATCATAACCATGTCAGTACAAATTGTGTCAGATTAAATTAATTGTCAGAAGCTTTGGTACCTGTATGACCATACAACCCAGATATTAAAATATGAGTTTAGTTCCATTGTTTTCTTAAGGTGACCTAGTGAAGTTAATCATATTAGATAAACTTTGCTTATATGTGAATTAGTGAAGTCAACTTTTCAGGTTAGGTAAATTATACTTTTCCTACTAAATTGACATGGTAAAAATAGAAAAGTCTGACAAAATAGTTAAAGCATAATTTTTAAAAGCCTTGAGATTCTACTGCTTGATTGTTTTTGAACATTTGACATGTATGTCTTCTCATCCTACCTATTGACTTGTGAATAGTCAACAGCACAAACTAGACTTCAGAATCTCAGCTGAATTTTTGGTGAATGTCTTATATTAGCAGTGGAATAGATCAGATGAAACATAATTGGTGAAAATAAAATTCAAAGACTCTCCTGGGTTGGGACAGACTTAGGAACTGGAAACACAAGATTCCTTTGTGTATAGGCTTACTTTCTATAGGAAAACTTTCATACAAGTCCATCTAACTGGCCACATCTCTCTCATTCCATACAGGTATCAGTACCATTAAGGTTAACATTCGTCACGCCAATTCCCTGGGAGGAGGCTTCCACTGCTGGACCTGTGATGTCAGGCGCCGAGGCACCCTGCAGTCCTACTTTGACTGACCAGGCCTGATGGGGGCGTGTCCTCAGATGAACCTAGAAATCATAGGACAGGGCTCATTCTCCTGCTTTAAAGAGTGCATGAACTGTAGTGCTTTAAACAATCATATCCTTAACAGGGGTCTTAAGCCTGGTTTATTTTTATTCCTCTTCTTTGTTATAAGTAAAATAACTTGTGTCAGATCTTCCTCTCTACTCCTAAATGTATTTGCTATTTGGCTTCAGGCAGAAAAATTTGGTGGATGTGTACCAAGACCGAAATTAGTCCTTCAAGCAACTTGGCTGCTAATTAACCATCTACCTCTGTTTTTAATTTTTTTCCCAAAGGCAACTTGAACCTTTGGTTCTAATCTTTTTTTTTAACTTTTTGCTGCACTTGTGATATATCACTTTTTTCCTGAATGATTTAGAATGTTCATATATCTTAAGTAGAACCAGATAATTGTCTCTTTCTAATAAGGAATTTTAGTAATTTTTAATATTTTGGGTTTTTTTTAAAGTAACCTAGACTTTGCAAACATTTAAGTGAATTTTCCATGAATGTTTTTAATATTCTCATCTCAACATTGGTGGTAGTTGCTACTAAAAACCTTTTCATATAACTTACTTTAAGTGATTTAATCTCTTTTTCTTCTAAAATTTTACAGAAATATTTAGTGCAATAGTAATTATCAGTTCCCATTCCTAAATTTTGATATTCAGTATCTAATGGATACATTGCATCTGTAGTAATCTAAGATTTGTTTACAGATGTACAATTTATTTAAAGTGTGGGCTTTAATAGCATTAAAAAACTATTAGAGGTAAAAACCTACATGTGATGTGAAATAATTTTAATGTTGAATACTGTATGCATATTTTTATTCTAATAAACTTTTGTGTTACCGAATGGATTTTATTAGAGTTTGGAATTAATCTAATTATTTTGAACACAGGAAATTACAGGATATAGATCTTGGGACAGAACTCTAATCCTCTTGAAATCTATATATTTATCCCTAATAGATAAAAATTTAAACTTAATTCTTGTATTTGGAAATGTTTAGCAGAGTTCAATTTTGTTTATTTTTTAAAAATATATTTTGATTATGCTATTACAGTTGTCCCATTTTCCCCCCTTTATTCCCCTCCACCCTGCACACCCCCTCCCACTCACATTCCCCACCTTTAGTTTATGTCCATGGGTTGTACATATAAGTTCTTTGGCTTCTACATTTCCTATACTATTCTTAACATCCCCCTGTGTATTTTCTACCTACCATTCATGTTACTTAATACCTTCCCCCCCATCATCCTGCACTTCCAAGTCCCCCACTGGTAATCCTCCATGTGATCTCCATTTCTTTGATTCTGTTCCTGTTCTAGTTGTTTGCTTAGCTTATTTTTGTTGGGTTTTTTTTTACATTCAGTTGTTAATAGCTGTAAGTTTGTGGTCATTTTACTGTTCAGATTTTTATCTTCTTTTTCTTAGATAAGTCCCTTTAACATTTCATATAATAAGGGCTGGGTGATGATGAACCCCTTTAACTTGACCTTATCTGGGAAGCACTTTATCTGCCCTTCCATTCTAAATGATAGCTTTGTTGGATAGAGTAGTCTTAGATGTAGGTCCTTGCCTTTTATGACTTGGAATACTTCTTGCCAGCCCCTTCTTGCCTATAAAGTTTCTTTTGAGAAATCAGCTGACAGTCTTATGGGAACTCCTTTGTAGGTAACTGTCTCCTTTTCTCTTGTTGCTTTTAAGATTCTCTCCTTATCTTTCATCTTGGATAATGTAATTATAATGCGCCTTGGTGTTTTCCTCTTTGGGTCAACTTCTTTGGGACTCTCTGAGCTTCCCAGACTTCCTGAAAGTCTATTTGCTTTGCTGGATTGAGGAAATTCTCCTTCATTATTTGTTCAAATTAAGTTTTCAATTTCTTGGTCTTCCTCTTCTCCTTCTGGCACCCCTATGATTCAGATGTTGGAACATTTAAAGATGTACCGGAGGTTCCTAAGCCTCTCCTCATTTTTTAAAATTCTTGTTTCTTCAGTCTGATCTGGTTGAATGTTTCTTTCTTCCTTCTGCTCCACACTCTTGATTTGAGTCCTGATTTCCTTCCTGTCACTGTTGGTTCCCTGTAGATTTTTATTTATTTCACATAATGCAACCTTCATTGCTGTCTGGGTCTTTTTTATGCTGTTGAAGTACCCAGTGAGTTCCTGGAGCATCCTGATAACCAGTGTTTTGAACTGTGTATCTGATAGGTTGGCTATCTCTTCATCGCTTAGTTGTATTTTTTCTGGAGCTTTGAACTGTTCTTTCATTTGGGCCAACCCCCCCTTTTTTTGGGGGGGGGTCTCAGCATGCCTGTTATGTAATAAGGGGCAGATCCTTAGTGTTCACCAGGGAGGTGCAACCCACATAGCTTCATTGTGACATTATATGTGGGGGAGGGGCCCAAGAGGAAACTGTGCTGCTTGCTCCACTCTGTTGGTTTTCAGTCACTTCCCCCACTTCCTATAGTCAAATTGGACCCTTCTGGTGCTGATTTCCCAGTGGGTGGGCTTGTGTACATTCTAGGACCCTGTGGATCTCTCTAACAAACTCTTATTGTGAGGCTGGGAGTTTCTCCTGCTGCCTCCTCAACCCCCACAGGTATTTTCAGTCAGAAGTTTTGAGGCTTCATTTCCCCACACTGGAACCCTGGGTTGTGCAGTCTGTCTTGCTCCCCAGTTGTTCCTCCTGGTTTATCTGCACTCATATGTGGGACCACCCAGTCCTCCAGCTGCTGCCTTGCAGCTAGTCCCCTCCACCTGGCTACATGTCTCTGCCCCTCCTACCCTCCTACTGGTCTGGATGAATGTTTCTTAACTCCTTGGCTGTTGGACTTCCATACAGTTCGACTTTCTGTCAGTTCTGCTTGTTTTTTGTTTTTAAATTTGTTGTTGTCTTTCTATTGGTTGTGCAAGGAGGCACAGTATGTCTACCTATACCTCCATCTTGGCTGGAAGTTCAATTTTATTAATTAATTTACTCATATAAAAATACCTGAATGTCTTCTGAATATAAGGGACTCATCCTAGGCCCTGGAAAAGAAAAAAGTCTCTATTCTCAAAATAAATGTTTTGACTCGTGAAAAATCTGGGGCTGGGGAAGACGTATTTTGAAGTGAGTCAGAGGTTTCTAACATGCCCTTGCCAACACCTTTAACTCCTACATATCCTTGATGTCCTTTCTTGTCCCCCACAGAAACACCTATCAATCCTATGCTTGGACTGAATCCTGCTTAAGAAATTTGTACAATCACATGGATTGGTGTACACTTGGGGAATATGTTCCTAGGCCTAAATACTACTTGGTGATTCTGTTACACATCCTCCACACGCTCTTTAGTGTCTATTCTAAACCTTCACTATGTTCTCTTACCTGGTCATAAAAGTATCATGTTTCACAGGGGAAATGGAAGCCATGATGTATCACTTCCCTTAGCTTTTCTGTTCAAATCCTATACAGATTTATTTGCATTTGTATTCTCTAGTTAAAATTCCCCCTTTCCTTGCCTTTACTAGCTAAGCTTCTAAAGAGAAAAATCAGGCCTTCATCTCAGTACTCGCCTTTACTTCTCAACCCTCTAAGAGACACTTCTCTCATTGCAGCAGAAAAAGAGGCAAACCTTCTAACCAGGTCTAATCCACAGAACTGTCCTTCGATTTTAATCTCTCTCCTCTTTCAGCTACATCAGTTATCATACTTTCTACAATTCCAACCTGTGTGTGAGTGTGTGTTTTCCCTCAGCAAAAAACAATACTCAAAATAGTGTTCAAACAAAAACTATTCCTCTGGCAACTTCATTTTCCTTTAGAGCTAAGCTTCCTTAAAAAAAAAATGCACCGGCTATCTTCACCTTTTACTTAGTCTCCTGCTGATTTCTACCTTATCCCTACAAAGTACTAATGGTATCTTTGACCTAACCTCTCAACTGTCATTGCCAGTGGATACTATGCAGGTCTTCCTGATCATTCCTTTGACTGTCCTCATTTGGGTTTCTGTGATACACTCTCTCCTATCCTTATTGACATTCAAGCTCTTTTGCTAAATTATCTTCTTCCTACCCTTAAGATGTGGATGTCCACAGGGCCCTGCCTTTGATCCTTTTCTCTTCCCTTACATCCTTCTTGGCAATCTCATCTGTGCCTAGGTTTCTTCTGCCCTGTGTCCATTAACTCCCAGCAGCCATGTGCGTGGGGAGGCCCTATGCCTAGACTTCTACTCTTGACCTATCCTAAGCTCCAGGTCCTGTTCCCAACCATCTGTGGACAATTATCTGTGTGTGCAAAGGCATTGCAGGCTCAACACAATGTCACAATTGACTCTTTGCCAAGCCATCCTGGACGCTTCCCTCTTCCTCATCTCATCTTGTCCCTTCCATTGGCTTTTTGCATTACTAAATAAGACAATTATGTCAATAAAGATAGTTTAATTAAATGATTTTAAAAGCCTCTATTTTTTTTATCTTATGACACTGCTCTTGGGTGTGCTCTTTTGTCAGGGTTGTGGAGGAAAACAGAAGCAGCTGGGTCTCTACCACACAGCTGCTTCAGTTTGCTATCTGTCATCTACTACTCCTGCAACCCAGTGGCTTCTCTGTGATCTGGAGCAGGCAGAAAACCTGCCATCTTCTGCCAGGTGTCCAGATAACACACCAACAACTTCAGACTATCACTCTTCCTAGGGAACACCATGCATCTTTGTAAATCCCTATCTAGAGGAAACAGATATGCATATTAAGATGAACCACTGTCATTAAACATAAATTAAACTTAATGTTAAATAAAAATATCTAATTTTGACATCATAAGGCAAGTCTTGTTCCTACTAAAAAGCAAAGTATTTATATTTCAGAAATAACCTTTAAAAATGAAAGTCATGTATCTGACCACTATCCCGTGTTAACTTGTAACACAGAGAAATACCACCCAATAGTTCAGAAGAATGCAAAAGGGCACTACATCAGATTTTTCTGGGTCAACTTTTTGGACACATGACTTCTTTTGAGACATTAGAATAATGCAAAAGTACTTGGATTCCCATCATTTAGCTCACTAACAGTAACAGTTAAGTGAGGTTTGATTGCTAAAGACCCAAAGGACCCAAAATGGCAATGCTTATAAACCTACAGTTTATTGCAGGACAAGGACACAAAACAGCAACAGAGTAAAAGTAAGGATGCGAATCACAGACAAAGGCCACCTCACAGCAGAGGGTCCTGGGCAGTCAAGCCCAAGCTCCATTGTGTTCTCCTTTCTGCTCATGCAGTTGCCCCACATCTTACAGTTTGTACAAGGCCCTGGACTTTTTCTTGAGTTAATCAATCTTTCCTAATCAATTATATGAGTTATGGTCATATTAAGGTCACTTTTAGCTTGATGCAGAGTTTCTGAGATAGTCTATATAGTCTATTAGAACCCTGTCCAGTTGTACAAGATGTAGGTCCCACCAGACCAGACTGGGACATGGTAGAGTTCAAATAATCTTTGAGGTGATACAGCAAATGTATATTATAGACCATAACACGTGAATGCAACTGTTGTTGCCTCTCCCTCATGACTAATAATGAGAACAACACGTTTCCTGTGGGATTCTGTGGGGTGAACTGGCTCACTTCTTGTTCTCTGCTCCCTGCTCCTTGTCTGAGATGTCACTCTTCCATCAGCTCCCTGTCTTCCAAAAAACTGTGGACCGCTCTCACTTACTGTTTTGTCTTTTCCCTTCACTTAGTCTTTGTAAGTTTTCAGATTGTTATTCTGCTACAGTCATTTTAGGGCAGTTTCAGGGGAAAGTGAATATAAATGTTTGTTTACTCCACTTCAGTCTCTAGTTATGTGGAAGTCTCTAGACAGTTAATTCTAAATAGCATGATAAAGGAGAAAATTAAGAATGCCCCCAAAATCACTACAGGGTTTTACAGGAAGTTGGGGAACCCACAGCTTTGTCTCTTCAAACTCTCAGGATATAAAAACCCCAAAGCAGATGTAAGTGAAGTACTCATGTGGGCACAAAATTTAGGGGAAACCAAAAAAACTCAGCAATCCAGATAAATAATACTTTAATGCAGTATTAACAATTAAAATTAATTAATAAAATAAGTGAAAAATTCATGATGAACAAAGTATCAAATTTTTAAATACAGACAGGATCAGTGGTACTGACATTTCTTTGGCCTCAAGCTCCAATGTGGCTGTGTGCGACACCAGCTGCACACCGGGAATTAAGGTGAAGTGAAAGTAAACCAGCCCTTGCACTGTCTACATCCCCAGATCATCTGGGTAATCCAGTAAAATCTCTAGCCTGAATTTAGATTAAGATGATACCTGAATTCTGGCACTACTAAGTACCTGAAAAAAGCAATCAAAATTATTCTTTAAAGCAAGATAACATCCATCTAGGCTTCACATTATCTCTAAAAATAAAATTTTATATACAAACTATACCACACAGCCAAAGACTGCCAGATGCAGGATGAGAAAAGCCTCCTTCAGCAAAACAACATTCAAAAGAAACATCCAGGCCCTGACTGGTGTGGCTCAGTGGACTAAGCACAGGCCTGTGAACCAAGGCATCACTGGTTCCATTCCCTGTCAGGGCATGTCTGGGTTGCAGGCCAGGTCGCCAGTATGGGGTGTGCTAAACGCAACCACACATTGATGTTTCACTCCCTCTCTTTCTCCCTCCCTTCCCCATCTCTCTAAAAATAAGTAAATAAAATCTTTAAAAAAAAGAAAAGAAACATCCATAGGAACTCCAGTTATTAGATTATCAGACAGACGATACACTGTCATCTCACAAAGAAACCTGATACCCTATTAGCAGTCACTCCCCATTTCTCTTTCAGGTGCCAGGCCTTCACTAGTCTATGTTCTGTCTCTATAGATTTGTCTATTCTGGACATTTCACAGAAATGGAATCATACAGTATGTGGTCTCTTGTAATGGGCTTCTTTCACTCAGCAAAATGTTTTCAAGTTTCATTTATTTTGTAAGTCTTATCAGGACTTCATTCCTTCGTATGGCTGAACAAAATTCCATTGTATGGATATTCCACATTTTACTAGTGGGTTATGTGGCTATTTCCAACTGATGAATGGACATATGGGTTATTTCCACTTTTTTGCAATTATGAAAACTGTTGCTATGAGCATTTGGGTACACATTTTTGTGTGAACACATGCTTTAATTTCTCCTGGATACAGGAGCAAATCCTGGGAAATTTCTCCTAGGATACAGAAGTGCTTGCTGGGTCACACAGTAGCACCATGTATGACTTACAGATAAAAAAGTTATGTACAAAATATGAATAAAAATAAGGCCACTAATACATCAAATCAGTGTAAGATTTATATGATTCATTTGTACAATTATTTGTATGATTGTATTGTAGTTTAAAAAGGCAATGAAAAAAAATTAAGGGAAGTAGCTCACATGCAAAGTTAGAATAAAGAGATTAGAACTCAGTGTAAAATGAAAAAGCTGGAGACTTCCAGCCAAGATGGAGGCATAGGTAGACACACTTCGCCTCCTTGCACAACAACAAGAAGGATCACAACTAACCTCAAAACAAAAAACAACCAAAATTGTCAGAAAATTGAACTGCATGGAAGTCTGACAATCAAGAATTTAAAGAAGAGGTATTCATCCAGACAGGCAGGAGGGTCAGAAAAGGGAGCCAGGGTGGAAAGGACATGGAGTGGCAGCAGCTAGTGGAATGGGCAGACCCACATTCACATGTGGCAGATAAAAATGGGGAGGGACACCTGGGGAGTGAGTGATCCTAGACCCAGACCAGACCACAAAACCCAGGGTACCAACACTGGGAAAATAAAGCCTCACAACTTCTGGCTATAAAAAAACCAGTGGGGGTTCGGACAGCAGAAGAAACTGCCGGTCTTGCTAGGAGAGTCTGTTCAAATGGCCCCTGCAGTCCTGGAACATATGCAAACTCACCCAGTCTGGGAACCACCACCAGAGCAGCAGCTAGAGGGGGGCCAGTTGCGTACAGAAAGTGAATGAAGTGACTGGAAATGGGATGAGTGTCAAGCAAGCAATACTGTTCCCCTTCCAACAACTCCCTCACATACAGCACCACAGAGTGGCAAAGCGGGTTGCCCCACTCTGGGGAATACCTAAGGCTCCGCCCCTTACAACGTAACAGGTGCACCATGGCAGGGAGTCAAAGCAGCTCTACCTAATACATAGAAAACAAACACAGGGAGGTTGCCAAATTGACGAAACAAAGAAATATGGCCCAAATGAAAGAACAGATCAAAACTCTAGAAAAAGAACCAAGCAATATGGAAATAGCCAACCCATCGGATACAGAGTTCAAAACACTGGTGATAAGGATGCTCAGAGAACTCACCGAGTATGGCAAATGCATAAGGGAAGAAATGAAGGCTACACCAAGTGAAATAAAGAAAAGTCCACAGGGAACCAACAGTGAAGGGAATGAAGCTGGGGTTAAAATCAATGATTTGGAACATAAGGAAGAAATAAACATTCGACCAGTAGAGAATGAAGAAACAAGAATTCAAAATAACAAGGAGAGAATAAGAAGACTCTGGGACATCTCCAAAAATGCCAACATCCGAATCATAAGACTGCCAGAAGAAGAAGAGGAAGAGCAAGAAATTTAAAACTATTTGAAAAGTAATGAAAGAAAACTTCCCTAACATGGTGAAGGAAATAGAAATACAACTGCAGGAAGCACAGAGAGTCCCAAACAAGTTGGACCCAAAGAGGACCACACCAACACACAACATATTAAAATGCCAAAGGTTAAAGCTAAAGAAAGAATATTAAAAGCAGCAAGAGAAAAGCACAGAGTTACCTACAAAGGAGTTCCCATAAGACTATCTGCTGATTTCTCAAAAGAAACTTTTCAGGCAAGAAGAGACTGGCAATAATTATTCAAAGTGATGAAAAGCAAGGACCTACAACCAAGATCACTCTATCCAGCAAAGCTACCATTTAGAATTGAAGGGCAGATAGTGCTTCCCAGATAAGGTAAAGTTTAAGGAGTTCATCATCACTGAGCCCTTATTACATGAAATGTTACAGGGACTTATTTAAGAAAAAGAAGAAGGTCAAAACTATGAAGAGTTAAATGAGAACAATTTCACAACTATCAATGATGGCATGAATGGAACTGGAAAGCATTATGCTAAGTAAAATAAGCCAGGCAGCGAAAGACAAAAATACCACATAATCTCACCTATAAGTGAAACCTAATCAACAAAACAAGCAAGCAAAATATAACCAGAAACATTGAAATAAAGAACAAACTGATGGTAACCAGAGAGGAGGAAAATAAGGGAAGGTCAATAAAGGAACATGTATAAAGGATACATGAACAAAGTCAAAGGGGGTAGGTTTGAGGGTGGAAGGTGCAGCACACTATGATGGGGTAAAAATGGAGACAACTGTACTTGAACAACAATAAAAAAAGAATTTATCTATCTCACTATACTTCTTTTCAACATTTTATTATCAAATTCCTCTCATTATTTCAGAAATAAATGTGGTATAAATTTAAAAAATAACCACAAAAACAAAACAAACTAAGCAGACAACTAGAACAGGAACAAAATCGTAGATGTGGAGATCATATGAAGGGTTATCAGTGGCGAGGGTGAAGGGGAAGAATGGGGAGGAAGGTCAAATAGACAAGGGGATATTAAGAAAAGTATAGGAAATGGATAAGTCAAAGAACCTATATGCAGGACCCATGGACATGAACTAAGGAGGGAGGGAATTGCTAGAGGGGAGGAGGAGAGCAAAGAGAAAAAATGGGACAACTGTAATAGCATAATCAATAAAATATACTTAAAATAAAAGAAAAGAAAAGAAGAAAGCTAAGAAAATTACAAAATCAAAATGATCAAAGTTTCCAAATCTTGACCAACTAGTTAACTTCTAATTTATTTAATAATTTTTCAGCCCTGGCTGGTGTACCTCAGTGGATTGAGCGTGAGCCTGCGAACCAGAGTATCAAGGTTCGATTTCCAGTCAGGGCACATGCCTGGGTTGCAGGCCAGTTCCCAGCAGGGGATGCACCAGAAGCAACCATACATTGATATTTCTCTCCTTCTCTCCTTCCCTTCCCTTCTAAAGATAAATAAATAAAATTTAAAAAAAAATTTTTTCAAAACATCTCAATTATGCCCTGGCTGTTGTGGCTCAGTGCCTGAGCGCTGGTCTGAGAATCAAAGGGTCACTGGTTCAATTCCCAGTCTAGGGTACATGCCTGGGCTGCAAGCCAGGTTCCTGGTCAGAGGCATGCGAGAGGCAACCATACATTGATGTTTCTCTCCCTCTCTTTCTCTCTCCTTTCCCCTTTCCAAAAAATAGAGAAATAAAATCTTTAAAAAAACCCTCAATTAAATACAATCTTGATTTTTAAATAAGAGAGTTTAAAAACTCAATACCAAAGTATCACAGGAAGCATAGACTCTGTTGGGTTTTTATAAAAAAGAAAGTGAATACATTGTAATACTTATTATTGAGAACGTACCATATGCTACGCATCATCCTAGATACAAAACACACTTTATCTCATTTGACCTTTCTAACAAACTTCGAGATATATATTATTTTCCTTATTAAAAAAGAGACAATGTTTAAGTGCTCATGTTCAAATCTCTCTTATTCTACAAAAAATTTCTCTTAAATTACATAATTTCTCAGCTACCTCTCATTTTTCAGTCCCTCAATCCCCATTTTCGGAGTGAAAGTTCATGAAAAGTTGCTTATATTTCCCATATCCACTTTCTTACTATCCCCTTCAACCCACTTATGTATGAAGTTGGCCCCCGCAACATTGTCAGAAACTGCTTCCTCTGAGTTCAGCAAAGAACTCAGTCCCAGTGGCCACTTTCTAGACTTTCTCTTAAAATACTTTCCCTTGATTCACTTCTAGAGCAATAAAAGAGGGTTCAGCCAAAAAACAAGTGGCCAAATCTGGACTGTCACTTGTTTTTAACATCCTGTGAGCTAGCAGTTTGTGTGTGTGTGTGTATTCTTTAACAGTTGAAAAAATCAAAAGAAAAATATTTCATGACCCTCGAAGAGTACATGGGATTTACATTTCAGTGTCTATAAACAAGGTTCTTTATATAAATATAGAACCATATATAAATGGGACTCAGACACATTTATTCACTTACATATTGTCTCTGGTGGCTTTTGTGCTTCTATGGCAGAGTTCAGTGACTGTGACAGAGACCTTACGTAATGCCATCTATCGTTGCTTCACACTGCTGCTCACCACTATGAATCACACTGGCAGTTAGAACTCGACCATGTTTCAAGTACCTTAAGCATCACTGTATCTGTGATATTTTATTTTTTATTGCCACTGTATACTCATCATGTCAAAACAAGAAAAGTTGACTTCAAATGTCATTCTTCTAAGGCACAGCAGAATGTGAATTACTTTGATCAAATGAGATGGAAAAGTGTTTGTTATACAATGACATTATAACTGTGCTAAAAGAATACAATATAGGTTAACATTACCAAACTAAGCACTGATCACAATATTCCCAAAACACAGGAGAGAAACAGTCAGAAAAAAATCAGAAAATTTAAAATGAGATATCTCATCACAGCGAAATTCCTTCCCCAAAAATGAAAATAAGGCTGCAATTAAAGTAAATTTCGTTTTCTACTGGTTCATTTGTTAGTCAAGAAAAGAAAGCCATTTAGTGATAGTGAGCTAATCAAACAATGTTTAATTGCAGTACCTAAAGAAATGTGTCCAGAAGAAACAAACTTGTTTAAAACTATTAACCATTTGGTGTGAAAACTTGCTCTAAGATTTGAGGACATTGGGAGCATTATCAATAATCAATTAAACAAGAAGGCAAGCAATTTTGAGTGACAAGACATTACGGATACTGTTTAATTGCTGATTATTTGTGGAGCCAATACTGAGTTTAAAATGACTAAAGAATTATCTGAATATCTGACTTGCCCTCCCACAGACCAGTTCCATGGCTTAGCAGTGGTAAAGTTTTTATTGTAATTTTTTGAGTTCGAGCTGACACTGAAATTTTTCTGGAAGAGAAGCACTGCCCTCAACTACTATTATCAAACACTAAATAAATAGCTTTGGAAATGAGCTTTCACTGTAGACTTGATAATGTTTAATAAATTGAACTGAAAATTATGAGCCAAAATAGTGCTTATGTGCAAAACTTATGAATTATGGTAAATTTTGATGACAACTAATGCTGTTTCAAGCATAAGTAACATCAAGTTGCTTTATACACAGATACATTTTTGAGCTTGAACTGCAATTCCAGCAGTTTTTTGAAGCTTAATGCATGTACATAAGATTTCCATATTTCAAAATTCACTTAACTGTGCAATTTGAGTTTCTACCTACTCTTCCACTTAAAATGACTAATCTGCAATGTAATAACATGCTACAAGTGTGCCATGCAGCGGAGTCTAATAGTACTTCTCTCTTCCTGGTCACTTACTCGTTACTGAAAAAAGTCATAAAGTTTTCCTGACTTTCTTCTCTATCATTTTTTCTGATTCATTTATGCTAGGGTTGATACTTTTCTTCTGATGTTCCCCTGGGGAAAATGTTTAAACATATAAAACACTTTAATGTGCATAAAAACCACCTAGAAATCTTGCTACAATGCAGGTTCTTGAGTCCTACAACCAGAGATTCTGATTTAGCAGGTGGTCTCAGAAGTACAGGCACAGAGCATACCACATTCCAATTTGTATTATAATTTTTATGTATAGTCATTATCTCCTTTGTAAACTTCTCGAGGTCAGGGAGTATTAATTTCTGAACCTTCCTTCCCACCTAGCTAGCACTTAGTAGGTACTCCAGACACATGTAATAGTTATTGAAAGAGAAATTGTCATAACTTTACCCTGATAAATAGCATTGCCAGCCATAGTTTCATGAGGTAGGCTTGCTATACTTACTTTTTTGTAATAATTGCTGATAATTATGCTTTTATCAGCACCTAACAAAATGAATAAAATTGTCGACAATTATTCAAGAACTGAGGTAGAGAGACTGTAAGAAAAAAGCTCTTTTTTTTCCAAACCTCTCTTTTCCCCTTGCTCCAATACACAAAGTTGGCGGGAAAGATAGAAAAAGAGTGATGAATTTAGTAGCCAAATTAAAGAATGAAGAACAAAATGGATAAAGAAGGGGAGTGGGGAGAGAACAAAAATCATTATCTATTGCACTCTGTCCAAGCCAAGAAATTAATGCCCTAATACCTGCAGACATGGAGAGAAATAAACTTGAGGTCTTATACATATCACAGCCCTAGAGCACTTTTCACCTTTTCTTCTCTTGCCAATCTACACAGATTCAGATTTGTTCTGTTCTCAAGCAGGGATATGCTTATTCTTGCTGGGGTTAGATACATTATCACTGGATGTGTTGTCACCGTAGCACTATAACTGGGGTTCTCAAAGACATAGAGTAACTACGGCACATTTTCAGAGTATCAGTTTCATTCAAGGATCTGGAGAAAAACTGTTTAAAATTTTTGCCCCTTAGGTTTGTGTGGTACATGTGCAAATAAAATCAGCAAAATTCAGTTTTTCCACGTCAAACTTGTGTTTTTCTGAATTGCATACTAAAGAGTAGAAATATTTTATATGTAAAGAGTGATTGAAAACTCTGACTTTTGGGGGGGGTATAATCAGGAAACCCATTGATATTAATTCTGGAATCTCTGAGTAAATGCAAGATATCATATTAGGCAAGAAAAAGTTTTGTAGGTATCTGTGGCCCACATGGTTTGTGTTCTGACCAGAGTAGACAAACTAAAACATGTGGCTTATGAGTGAGTCCAATAAGGCTAAATTGCGATTGTATGATAGATGTTTATATCTATCACAGAATGGTTTGTTACCTTATAAGTCATTGTTATTACTTGGGTTGTAGACAAAGGCATTGGTTCCCACAAATCAATTTAATTTCCTGACATAATTGCCCATAATTGTTTTGGTATATTGAAAATAACTATGGACAAAATAATATATTTAGGATTCAGTTCAAAATAATATGAGGTGGGGCAGGAAGAGATGTGAGAACAAAAGACAAAAACCTGGGTAATCTGAACTGAATTGTTCACCTTGATGATAAAGTCTCACTCAGTTGTCTTATTTAATAGCTTTTGGTTTAAGTTTGAACAATTTCAGAAAACAATTATAATGCAAAACTTTGGTTTTTTCCAAAAACCAAAAACTTTGTTTGGTACAACAAAATTACAATAAAAATAAAGATCGAGAATTAGATGAAAAGCATGAGGACTATGTCACTGGGACTTCTTGACTCATTTAAGTGTAGTTACAACTTTAGTAAAACAGAAAACACCATCAGTAATCTTTCCTCAACGGAAGAGACATGTCACAAGAATTCTGCAGATGCAGAGATGCAGTTAAAGAGGCTGACCAGATTATGACCAGATCATATGACACTGATTGTGATGCAACCATCAGAATTTTCCATCTCAGGAACCTGAAAATATTGCACAACTTTCTCTTGAAGCAGTCTCAGAATATTTCAACAGGATTTACCCTTTTATAATTCACAGAACCGTTTTATTACATATATTTTTGTGGGTGTGAGACACTGAGACTCTAAAATAGAGAAGAGAAATTGCCTCGATAATGAGCCTAATGGAGGTGTGTCAGATGCCTTCAGATCAGCCCAGTTTTCTGACACAGACAGAATCCATGAAAAGCAGTTTCTCCCTCAATATATATTAGATGAGAAATTCATAAACTTTCAAAGATATTATCCAGATATATTTTCTTAAGGTATTTTCTGCAATCACAGCTGAGTCTTACCATATCATTCATAGTGTTGGCATATGAAGCAAGAATTAAATTTCATTTTAGACAGTAGAAATACTGGTCTCTGTAATGGTAGGTACACAGAGATGCTTGTTTATTCTTTATGGTGGAGTAAAATTTAATTGGTAGATTTAAAGAAATACTACTTATATCAAACAAGCACTGTTGCAACAGCGTCTAAATATTTTGCCATCTCTGGGGAGTATGTGGGTCCTTAAATAACCTGCATTCGCACCTCAGGAAAGCTTCAGAAGACTGCAGGCTGACAAGTGTGGGGGTGGGGTGAAAATATTCTAACCCACAGCTATTCCAAGAAAGCTCTGCATTTATTTCAATCAAGCACTAAATATTCTGAGCCAAAGTTGAATGCTCTGGAATTCTTTTAAGGAAAAAGAAATGCTCAGATGACCTAGAACAAAATTGACCCAATGGAATTCACCTAATAAATAACACAAGACTAAAGGGAGCCTTTTGCCCAAAGGGTCTACCCTGAAGGTATAAGAGATATCTTAGACACCGTAGTTTGTGGACTAGCACTCCCCAAACTTCTCCCAAGATTAGGACTGGATGGTAGGAGAAGTACACTGAAGGGATTTCTTAACCTCATTATCATGGTGGCTTCTGGAACATACTTACTAAAAAGTTAGACTACCTTAAAACTAGTTATTGATATTCAGGTAGTGTTTCCAGGAAGAAGTTAGACTGGACCAAAAGAACACAATATTTATTACCAGTCTAGATGGTGGCATAGGTAAACATGGCTTGCCTCCTCGCAAAATCACATGAAAACTACAACTAAAATATAGAACAACCATCACTCAGAACCATCAGAAATTTACTTAAATGGAAGTCTGATAAATACGGAATTAAAGAAACCACATCCATTTAGACTTACCAGTAGGAGCAGCACAGATGGAGAAGGGGCTGGTCTTTCATCCACACATGGTAGATAAAAATTCAGGAGAGATATCTCAGGAGTGGAGTCCCAGCCCCAGGCCACTATGCCCACAGCCAGTGCAGGGAAGATAGGTTCCCATAATCTCTGGCTGTAAAAACCAGTGGGGATTGAGTCAGTGGAAGAAACTTCTGGAGTCCCAAGCAGTTCCTCTTAAAGAATCCACACACTAACTTACTCAGACTCACTCCCTCTGAGCTCTAGCACCATGGAAGCAGCTTAAAAGGCACCAATGCCATACAGGGAGAAACTGAAGTGTCTGGCATCAAGGCAAGAGCTGGAGGACAGCTTTCTCCTGGACAAAGGTGGGCAGAGGCCATTGTCCCTTTTCCCCACAGAGCCACAGAGCCACAAATCCAGAAGGCTGGTGCCATATCTGAGACTCCATCAACCTGGCTAACACTGTTTTTCCCCACCTTGAAGATCCCCAGAGATTCAGTCCCACCCAACTTACCAGACTACTCAAGCTGCTTTCCATATGAATGGCTGGTCTTGGCTTGTGCTTCAAAACTTCCTAAATCCTCTCAAACAACCAACAGCTGGCCTCAGTGAGCCCCTAGCCCTTGTACCGCTTGTTAAGTGGCCCCAGGCCCTGCACAAGCAGCCTAGCTTCACAGCATGGCTTTGCCTAGGAATCTGCAAGCCAAGCACAAATAGCAGCCATCTCAGATTGCTTTACAGCTCAGGCAGGGTTTGCCGGGTTAAACACAGGTGGGGGCTGACCTTGACCTGCACCACCCAGGAAACTCCAGAGCCTGCACAGACCAACATCACCACCTTGCCCCCACACAGCAAATCCTCCACATAGGGTGGAGGATGGTGGTCAATGGTCACAGCTAGTCCTTGCAGCTGACTGGCCTGGGAAAATCCCTCCCATTGACCTGACAACAGCAATCAAGCATCAAATACCAGAGAAGGGTATACTCAGCCCACAGGAAAGGTGCACTTTGAGTATTCAGCTTGGGTGATAGGGGAGACTGTGCCATTGGACCCTACAGGACAACTACTATATTAAGCCACACTGCCAAGACATGGAGTCAAAGCAGTTCTACCTATTATATAGAAACAAACACAGGGAGGTTGCCAAAAGAGGAGACAAAGAAACATGGCCCAAATAAAAGAACAGATCAAAACTACAGAAAAAGAACTAAGCAAAATGGACATAAGCAAATCTATTAGATGCAGAGTTCAAAACACTGGTTATAAGAATGCTCGAGGAACTTAGTGAGGACCTCAGCAGCATAAAAAAGACCCTGTCAGAAATGAAGGAGACACTAATTGATGTAGAGAACAATTTATGGGGAAATAACAGTACAGTGGATGAAGCCAAGAATTGAATCAATGATTTGCAACAAAAGGCAGAAAAAAACAACCAATCAGAACAACAAGAAGAAAAAAGAATCCAAAAAAGTGAGGATAGTATAAGCAGCCTCTTCAAGAGGTCCAACATTTGCATCATGGGGGTACCAGAAGGAGAAGAGAAAGAGCAAGAAATTAGAAATCTATCTGAAAAAATAATGAAAGGAAACTTCTCTAATTTGGTGAAGAAAATAAACATGCAAAGCCAGGAAGCACAGAGAATCCCAAAACAGATAGATGCAAAGAGGCCCACTCTAAGACACATCAAAATTAAAAGGCCAAAGTTTAAAGATAAACAGAGAATCTTAAGCCCTGGCTGGTGTGGCTCAGTGGATTGAGTGAGGGCCTGCGAACCAGAGAACTGTGGTTCGATTCCCAGTCAGGGCACATGCCTGGGTTGCAGGCCAGTTCCCAGCCGGGGACACACAAGAGGCAACCATACATTGATGTTTCTCTTCCTCTCTCCTTTCCTTCCCCTCTAAAGATAAATAAATAAATAAACTAAATTTTAAAAGAGAGAATCTTAAAAGCAGCAAGAGAAAAGCAGTTAGTTACCTCCAGGGCAGTTCCCATAAGACGGTCAGCTGATTTTTCAAAAGAAACTTTGCAGGCTAGAAGACACTGACAAAAAATATTCAAAGTCATGAAAATCAGGGACCTATGACCAAGACTGCTCTACCCTGCAGAGCTATCATTTAGAATCATAGGGCAGATAAAGAGCTTCCCACACAAGAAAAAACTACAGTTTGTCATCACCCCAAAAAAACATTATTATATGAAATATTAAAGAGACTTATTTAAGAAAATCAAAACTATGAACAATAAAATGGTAAAAAATACATATCTACCAATAATGAATCTAAAAAACAAAGCAAACAAGAACAGAGACAGAATTATGGATACAGAGTGTGTTTTTATGGTTGCCAGACAGGAACAGGCTATTAGGGGAATGGGTGAAGAGGTGAGGGGATGAAGAAATGCAAATAGATAGTTACAGAACAGCCATGGGGATGTAAAGTACAGTGCAGGAAATGGGGTAGCCAAAGAACCTATACACATGAGCCATGGATATGAACAATGGTGTAGGGATTGCCTGAGGGACTGGAGGGTTCTAGGTCGAGGGGTCCAAGGGAGAAAAATTGGGACAACTGTAATAGCATAATCAATAAAATGTAATTAAAATTTTTAATTTTTAAAAAGAAAAGAGACATCTAAGGTATAAAAAGAAATACAAGAACACCATATTTAGGGTACCTGTGTTCTAAGAATTCAATAGGAAATTTCCCTGGGGTTCTCATTCTTTTAACTTAGTCCGTCACTAAAGGACACTCGTTACGCTGCTCATGAAATAACCCCAGAAGTGGAAGTAGCAAGTTATTTCAGTGTGGGAACCTGAATTTGGAGAATTAAGTAGTCAACCATCAGGAAGACTTCAAGTGAAATGAATGGCAGGAATGACTTTCTATATATCATTATGGAAAGTTTGTACAAGAAAAGTATTGAAAAACCTTCCATACCCAGCAAAGGTTGGAGGACTCTCACATGCTCTTATGGAAATACCTTTAGCTTCGCTAAAGCACCACACCTTGAGTAGTCTGGTAAGTTGGGTGGGACTGAATCTCTGGGGATCTTCAAGGTGGGAAAAAACAGTGTTAGCCAGGTTGATGGAGTCTCAGATATGGCACCAGCCTTCTGGATTTGTGGCTCTGTGGCTCTGTGGGGAAAAGGGACAATGGCCTCTGCCCACCTTTGTCCAGGAGAAAGCTGTCCTCCAGCTCTTGCCTTGATGCCAGACACTTCAGTTTCTCCCTGTATGGTATTGAATGCCTTCGCTAAAAGACCAAAGTTTTTTATTAAAACTACTGAGGAAATGCCTACATATAATAGTCCACACCCAAAACTCTGGAAGGGGTAGGTATATAACCATATTACAAGCCTAATATGCAATATTAGAAGTTTATATTTTCTCAGTGAATCGGTGGCTGGTGCTCTGGTTTTTGCCAAAGCCTGAACAAAAGACATGTATAGACACACCACACTTCTTGCAATGCCCCTAGTCATTGAGAAATGACAGGGAAATACCTAAGGTTACTGAGTGAAAGACATATACTACTTCCTTACCACACCCCCAGAAAATGTTTCCTGCTATACTCTGAATTTCTGTGGCTACTGTGCCCAAAGAAATTTGCAAGCAAGATGGCAAAATAAGTACAATAAAAACGTATTCTCCTTTCTACTTAAATGAATCCCGGAACTACACACTGGTACAATATAGGTCACTTAACTGGTCTGGGCAGTGGCTTTACTTTGGCTTCAGTCAAACCCCGGAATTTACTTTGCATAGGGTTGCATCCCAGGTCCTCCCTAAGATTCCCCAGTGCAGAGATAGCTGCTTGAATGAGCTCTGGAAAATTGGTTTGCTGCTATTAACATACAGAGTTAACTCAATTTTCCACTTCCAGATTACCACCCTGAGGTTGTTTATAAACATAACTGTCTCATCATATAGCCATTTTTGTCTAACCACAGAAGTTGAATTAATTTTTTCTAAATCAATATATTTATCCCCCTATTGTAATGAGAGCCAAACCTCTTTATTTGCTCAATACCTATGAGACTAAATTATTACTCTGCAGCCAGCATTCTAGAGTGAAGGAAAGACATGGTGTTAACGACTCCTTTAAATGAGATACCTGAAAGAATCAGAAAAGCCTGTTTCCTTTATTTTTTACTAATTCAAAATTGGCTTTTGATTACAATCAGTTTATAGGCCTTCCCAACAATATCACTGATGCTTCCCAACCAGATAAGGAAATGAGAAAACAATGGTCAAGTCTCTAGAATGGTGAGTCTGAATTCACCACAGTTTCCCCTTGGGAATCCTTCTTCAGACTTTCTCTCCTGCCTCCTAAAACTCTACTTTTACAAGATTCTTTGAACCCAGGCCCTTCTAAGACAGAGAAAGTCTCCAGGTGCCTTATTTATCATTCACTCTTGTTAATGCTCCTTCTACAAGTAAAGACAGTGGAAAGTGAGTGACTGAGGTAACTGTCGATTTGGGCACAGTACAGAACTCAACCTCTAGGTTACAAATGAAAACACTGAAAAACATTGGTCTGTTCTCTTTAACTCTCAAATGGCCACCTCAGGAAAAAAAAAAAAACAACTGCAAATTAAAGTTGATTTTGCTACTGCTCTGTAAGAGACTGAGTTAACAGCAGTTTTTAATTGAATACCAAATGTGAGTCGATTTAAACCAAAGATATCAGACCAAGCCAAGTGCAAACTCCATCCTAGCCTGGATCAGTGACACCCACCACAACTCAAATGCGTGGGCAGAAAGAACAATTTAATTAATATTCTTCGATTAACTCTTGATTTATCTACCATCCCCTTCTCCAAAACCTTTCTCTCCACACCTCTTACACCTGAGAAAATAGTAACCCATTCACACAGCCATGTGCTCAATCCGAAAAGGTTATGCTCTGACCACCCAGATCCAGACAACGGCCAAGTCCTGTTAATTCTACCTCCAATACAGATTGGGGCAAAAGTAGGTTTACAGCTGTTTGTATGAAAAATAATACAGTAATTAATAATACAGAATAATAATGCAAGAATACAAGAATAAACCATTTCATGTACTAACTGTAAACTTACTTTTGTCCCATTCTGTATCTTTTCTTTTGAACTTTTTTTATTAATGATTTTAGAGAGATGAAGGGTGGGGGAGAGAGACATTGCTTGGTTGTTCCAGTTATTTATGCACTCATTGGTTTTCCTTGTATGTGCCCTGACAGGAGATGCAACCTTGGTGCACTCTGTGCATCGGGACGATGCTCTAACCAAATGAGCTACCCAGCCAGAGCTCCACCCTATATATCTTGAATTCACCTACTTCTTTCCCCCATGACCATCACCCTAATCCAATTCATCTGTATCTCCTGCCTGGATATCTGCAATAGCTTCCTAACTAGTCTGCTTACTTCTACCTTGAATTCTACCAAATTCTGCAGATATATATGTAATTTATCTCCCCTCAAAACGTAAGCTTCACAAAGACAAAGACCGTGTCTTTTATTTTTTTAACTGGTGCCTCACACAGTATCTGGTGCATAGAAGGCCTCAATAAAACTGGTGAGAATGAACAAATGGTTTGTAGAATTCCTGCATGACAGAAGTCACATCCATGACAATTATAGCTGTCTTCTCTCAAGTCTTTCTATCCTCTCAGAGCCATAGAAGCCACCTCCTCAACGAGAACTGAGCTTTTTTTTCTTTTCAGGCTGATTATTGTAAGGTGACCTTTTAGCAGTCTCTTAGGAAGAAATCAGAGTGAGTGCTTTCATAAAGCACGACTAGATGGAATGTATCCAAACTGAGCCTACCCTCCTCCTAATGCTTTGGAAAGAGATGAAGGAATTTTATGGAAACACACAGAGAAATAGAGCCTTTGAGACATTACTGCCATCTTGTGGCAATAATCCTAATCCGCAAGCAACCAAAACTCCCTGTATTGTCTCAATTTTTCTGAAATTTTACAATCTTAACCTTGATATATCTCATTTGATCCAGCATGCATTCCTTCTGGAAATGTATGTCCATCAGTTCTGGAAATTTTTCTTGAATTATTTATTTGAAATTTTCTCCATTTTTTCGTAATTCCTATAATTTGTATGGTAGACCTGAATTGATCTTTTAGTGTTCTTATCCTTTTTTTTTTTTTTTAATCTTCCTGGTTTTATTTTGCACCACTTTTTGAGAGGTGATTCTTTTGGCTCCACCACAACGTCACCAAAACAACCTACTGACAAAACATAGCTGAGTTTATTCTTACTGAAGTAAGGGAGAGCACTAACTTTGGATAGTCTCAGTAGCCTCTTAGAGGGTGAAGGGCAAAGTCTAAATATGTGTGGGGTTTTAAAGTCTAATCCAACGCTAGTGCTCAATCAGGAAAACACAAGGATAACCTTTGGTGCTTACTAAGGTCTCAATACACCTTTCTGAGTCTGTGTTTTTATTAATCTAAAAATACGGGTTCCTACAAGGTATCAAAAGCCCCATACCTGCTTTACCTGTCTATAAATCAACAGTACATGGACAGGTGGAGGTGAGATGGGAAGATGTACCACTTCTACAGAAAATCGTCTCATATGAAAGTCAATGAAAAAAAAAACTCATCAAAAAGGCGGCAGTAAATCAGTAGAAGCTGTCTTCAGGGAGTTTATGTCAGAGAATGTGTCCAAGGAGCCAGAGTATACTGTAAAGGCAGTAATTTAGAGGTTTAATCTGCTGACCTAGCTGTCTAGGTCCAGTCCTTTGAGAAGACTGGCAGTCTCACTCAGAGGGACCAAGTGAAATTCCTATTAGCAATCTCGTGTTAAAGAGCCAGACACAAACTCTACATGCATCAGGTTAATTTTGCATGCCAACTGGTGCAGAAAGATGGCTAATGTGGTGATCAGACGGGCCCAGGCGACAGCTGAATTCCTCTGACTCCTGAATTCCCCCCAGGCTCTGCTTTCCTGCCCCACTTGGGACGAATACCTAGGGCATCCTATACTGTAGTGGGTTTCCTACTCTTCAATGCCCGACCTGCACTCTCCTTTCCTCATCCCCTAGGCCTGACCACGCCGCTCTTCCCACACCCCTCCCTCCTTTCTTCTTCTATCTCTGGCCCAGCTCTGCTCCCACCCTTTCTTCCCCATGGCTTCTTATTTTTCAGCTCCGACGGTCATATCCCCCTTCGTTTCCGTTTCTACGGAACTGGTCTCTTTCCCTGGTCTCTTTCATACTCCTTTGCCGCTCTCACCCGCCCAAGTGGACAGTTAGACCCGCAGGATTCAAGCGAGACGTACCAGCGCAGCAGAGGCCCCGCCCACCTTGAAAACGCCCCAATTCTCCCGCCCTCTGAAGGCGGAGTCAGAAAACTATTGGTCTCTGTGGTGCACCTCCTAGGACTGACAGCTCTACCTACCCAATCCAGGCGTGTCCAGCCAACTCCCGTCCGTCTCCTGGAAGGACCCCAGGTGAATGGCTGTCTTGTGCCTGATGCGATCTCGTCCTCGTTCTGTCACCAGCGCTTTGAGTCCCAGCGTTTTAGTCTGTTCATCAGGCGGTGGTTTTAAGGTTCTGTTGTTCCTTGGCGAGATCTGTTTCCAGATTTGCTTTAAATGGAAGACTGAGAACTAGGAAGCCGGTCCTTCCGCTCCACAAATTTCCTGCTTGTTCACACGTGTTGGCCAAACTTTTAAAGAAGTCCAACGAGCTGATTCGCAGCCGTGGACTAAGTTCCAAGATACTAATAATAGCTAACACTATTATATATGAGAATTCTTATAGTCTCTATAAGAATTAGCTGTTTTCTCTTTTGGATAGGTGTATTTTATCCCCATTTTACAGATAAGGAAACTAACTTACAGAGAGGTTAAGTATCTTGTAACGATCAGCTATTAAAACAGCTATTACCTGGCTGATGTGGCTCAGTGGATTAAGTGCCAGCCTGAAAACCCGGTGTGGTGGGTTGGACTCCCAGTCTAGAGAACAGGCCTGGGTTGCAGGCCAGGTACCCAGTAGGGGGCGCGTGAGAGGCAATCACACACTCATGATTCCCTCTTTCTTCCTTCTGCTCTCATAAATTTTTTTTTAAAAAAATTAAGAACTAGATTTTTTAAAAAGCTATTAAGTGGCAGTTAGGATTAGAACCCAAGTGTTGGGATATATTCCAACCCCACTATAACCACTGCCTCCAGGAGTCTAGGATAAATTCACAATTCGAGAAGCAGATTAAACTCTTCCGCTGAGTCGAGTATTAGACATGGAGGAGGAAAGGTACGGATGGGGAAGAAGACTAAGATTCTTTGCTTTGGCGCTGTGTTCTTCGAGTTTGGTGAATTCAAAGATGAGGTGAGCTCATGAAGTGAATACACAGTATGTGCATATCCTTTTAAAATCATTCTTTAAAGCTGTTTTTAAAATATGAATGGAAAAACTATTAAATGATCTCTTACTAAAATGGGGGAAACATGGCTCTTTAATACTAAAACATAGTAAAGACCTTTAAGGAGCAGAACAACCTTGAAGCTTGTAAGTAGAACATATTTTGTTTCTGTATTATTTAAAGAGATGTGTAGCAGGTAGGCAAATGTGTAGCAGCTAGGCAAACGCACCTTTCAAATCATTCAGTAATCACATAAATCTCAGCTCAAAATTTCCAGAAACAGAGCTTTTCTATACAAGTACTACATGCTACCTCACATTATATAATTTATAGAATGACTACCCAAAACAAAAATGCTAACAATTTATTTGACATGGTAATATTTATTATTTCAAATCTAAGTTCAGATAAGGCCTATGGGCAATTTCCAGTATTGTTCAGGGGGATGGTTATTAGGATACAATGAACTAGACCAAACATTTTCTATTAAAGATTTTTGGTGAGCTGGTTGTAGAGCAGGAACTGAAATAGCTTTGATAACAAAGAGATAATCTGAATAAGGAATGGTTAGGAAGTGAACCCATCTTTCTTACACACAGTGGTCACTTGAACACTGAACTTACCCAGTGAGGCACTGGAATATTATAGTACCATTTAGAGAAGGGCTAAAATGAAAAGGCAAAGGAATACATAATGGTTCAGATTAATGCAGAGCAACAAGACTATCAATATGTTATGTTAAGTAGATGGAGGTGAAGCCTTCAGCAATGACTAAATGAATAAAAAGTGTATTTCTCCTTTCATACCTCAAATTATACCAATAAGAAACTCCATAAGAATTTGAACAGAAAGTCAAATTTTTCCTTTCTTCTCCTGTGCTTCATATTTAACTCTCCCCAGCCTTTGTTGCAATTTAGCTCATCTTTGCCAAGTGATTTTCTTTTGGTGGGTCTCAATCCTAAAAGTTGAGTTAGGTATCCAAAGGTCTCTTTGCTTTTGAGGGAGAGAGCATAGAGACCCAGGTTTAATGTCTGTATTAATTGATTGGGTAAAAATAGTCTTTCCTTCAGATTCCGGATGCTAATGGCCTATATTATGGTGCCTTAGGCAAACAGTTAATTCTGGCTCTGAAAGAAGTGAATATAAAACACTCTTGCGTTTTGTGCATCTGGGCATAGTATATATACATCAGTGGTATGACTACAACTTACTGTGTACAAAAATTAGTTATTTTTATATTATTCTTTTACTACCTTTGGCTCTAATGACTACACAGACCCACAATAGAAACAAAGTTTATTTTTTGTTGTTATTTTGTTTTGTTTTTTAAAGGTCAGGTCAAGATTATTCAACTCAGAATTCTAACAGTGGATCAAAAGGACCAGTTTGGAGAGAACTGGATTGCCTTCCCTGATGTTACCTGCAAATTCACCAGGATAGCATCCTGTAATTCCCCATATATGGAATCAGGATTGTGAACGTAATATGTCTATAGTGGCTGTCATTTATTTGCTGTTGACTCTGAAATCTAGATTTCCAGTTCTGACTTTCTGTTCTAAACTCTAAACTCCAGCTGCCTTCTTCATCTCTACCTGGATGATCTGGGTGTCCTGCAGGTATCTCCAACCCAGCACGTCCAAAACTGAATTAACTTAACTCCTCCCTTATGCCAACCCTGAAAATGTTGCTCCATATTTCACCAGATGAACAGTGAGTGCCATCATAGACTCAAGCTAGAATTAGAGAACACTTCAGATCCCTTTCTCCCTTTACTCTCCCTTCTCACTCATCTATTTAGTGGTCAGTTGTACTGATTCTACTTGGGTCAGTGTATTGGGGATCTCCAACCTCATAAACAGTTACTGCTGGTTGTCTTAGGTCAGATTCCCTGGAAGCAGAGTCTAAAGAGGATTTGGGGTGCACATGATCTATCAAGGGAATGAGTTTCAAGAGAAACCTTTAAGGGAGAGAGAGAAGCAGACTAGGGAAAGGAAACGAGCCTACCTAACAAGGATGTGGTCTTAGGTAAAGTCTAATATGGCCTGATCCACAGGTAAAGAACCTGAAACGTTAACCACATGGCAGAATTATCACCCGTTGAAGCAAGGGGGGCAGTCTTTTGTAGTAACCCCTCCAAACACGTATTGACTAAGGGCAGTCATAACTTCCTGGGCTACGTGGCTACTGTCAATGGTGGGTGATTCTCTGAAGTAAAGGGTAGCTGTGAGCCATTCGAAGCATCCACAGTCACTGCTAGGGATAGGGGGTCCAGCCTGGTGAAAGATCTGGACAGGGCACCACAGTGTCTACCACACCAGCCCTCATCATCTCTCACTTGAACTGCTGCAGCAGGCTTTTTGTTGGAATCCCTGCCTCTAGACTCAACCCCCTCTAATTCATCAGACACCGTGCAAACAAGATGATCTTTCCAGAAAGAAACTCTGATAATGCATCTCTCAAAGTTATAGAGAAAAAAGCTAAACTCCTTAACATTATACATCAACCCTTTATGAGAAGACCTTATATCACCTCCCCAGCTTTATTTCCTATCACTCTCCTCACCCATCTACGCTTCATGGCTGTCTCCCACTCACACATATATGTGCATGACTTACACAAGTGCACACATTCCCCTTAGCTCTAGTAATATCAAACTCACACTTCATGCTCTCATGTTGCCATGCTTTTACACTGCTGTTCTACCTGCCCACAAATATCTTTCTCGCTCTCTGCTCCCACTTATCTAAGAAATTCCTGTTTCTTTGTCAATAGAAAGTATAACGTCACTTATAAAACTTTCCCCAATTTCTTTAGCCTCACCCAGTGCTTTTGTAGTACCAAATTACAACACATGTCACACTGAATTGTGAGTGTATACTTAAGCACACATATCTCTAGTTAAACAGTAAGCTCCTCATTTTATCTCCTGGGCCTGGCTTGGAGTCAGTGCTCAACAAATGTCTCAACAAATGTCGGTTGGTGATCTTCCAGCTTTATCACCTCTTGAATAAAGTCCCATTAGTTTACTGCTCACTGTCTTGTGTGATCTTTTAATTTTTTTTATATTTTATTTTTAGAGAGAGGGGAAGAGAAGGAGAAAGAGTGGAAGAGAAACATCAATGTGTGGTTGCCTCTCATGTGTCCTCCACTGGGGACCTGGCCTGCAACCCAGGCATGTGTTCTGACTGGGAATCGAACCAGCGACCCTTTGCTTCACAGGCCCACATTCAATCCACTGAGCCACACCAGCCAGGGCTGATCTTTTCTTATGTGCGCCAAAACTCTCTTCCTAAAGCTCCATGACATATCCCTTCTTTTAATACTGTAGAGTTTGGTAAGCAAATCCATGTTCACTCATGATTTTATTAACTTCAGTGTTATTCCTTCTGAGTTTTGTGCAGTTGTAATTAATATAATAATTTATACTTGAGCTGAATAAGCTTTAAAGCTGAGTAAGATTTCTATAGCTGAGGAATGAAAAAGTGTCCTTTCAGACTTAGGAAATAGCATGGACAAGGGTGGAAGAATGAAAGCACTAGTGAGTCAGAGCACTAACTAGCCATCGCAGGAAGACAGAGGGATGTGGTGGGAGAAGAGACCGGAAACCGGTGTGTGGTGCCCTGAATGCCTCACTCATTGAGCACTTACCTATAGAGTCAGAGAGTGTATAAGCCATGGCTCTACCATGTCCTAGCTGGGTGATCTTAGGTTAGCATCCTAACCTCGCTGAGCATCACTTGCCTCATTTATAGAATGAGAATGCTATGAAAACTTTAAAAAAATACTTATTAAAATATGTTCACTCAATGCTAGTGGAGAGGTGGCTGGCAGAAGGGAAAGGAAAGAAGACTAGGTCAAAGGAAGGGGAAGACTCACCTCCCAGCTCTTGGTGGTCTAGCATGGCAGATGGGAGAAGTCAAGATGGAACTGACCACCTGGTCAGACTGGAAAATCCAAAAATAACTCAGAAGCTGCAGTAGACTAAGACTTGGCTATTGCCCAATCAAATTAACCTCCCAGGAGAATTTTCCCATGTAAGCTGAAAAACAGAAAAGAAGTTGGCCATTCAGGGTGGGAATGGGTTGAGGGAGACCACCCAGTGGTTTGGACTCCATACTTGGTGCAGAGTTGCTTGCCTGAGAGTTGACAGCATGTGGACGTAACAGAGAAGCAGCAGCAACTGCAAGAGCATTCACCACCATGGTGAGAACAACATGTTTGGTCTTAGTGGGTGGAAAGACTGGAGAAGAGAAATTCCCAGACAACTGCATGGCTCAGTGCCCACCAACAACTGAGGAGACCCTGGAGCAACCCAGCAACAACTGAGAAACAGGAGGCTCCTCCAAACCAGGCTGTTGAGGGATAATACTTATGTTCAATCTTTGTGTTGCCAGGTAGAGAGTCTTCAGCTAGAAGAGGTTCCCTCCCTCACTCCTCCTTGGGCACTGTATTTGGCATGTGCTGAGGGAGACTCATGTGAGTGGTGAGTCTGGGAGAAAGACAGGGTGTATAGGGCTCAGCCTCTAACTTCCCTCTCTTTGCAACCAGGCCTGATTTCAGGTTGCAAATACTTTAGTGTGTATAGTAAAGACACTGTCTTTAGGGCGAGGCCTGAAGTTGTTCTTGGCTATTCGTTCTGGGTGGGAAAGTACTGCCCTTTCTTCAACCTAAGTTTTCATCATTAAAAAGGAGAAGAAGGGGAAGGAATGAAGGAATGAAGGAAGGAAGGAAGGGAGGGAGGGAGGGACGGAGGGAGGGAGGGAGGGAGGAAGAAGTTGATATTAATTGAAGAAAAAAGTTGAAAATATTTTTTAAATTAATTTTTAAAATATTTCTTTGAAATTGATAATTTACTAACTTTATTTTATTTATTCAAAACAAATTTAAATCTATCTTCAAACCTTCAGAAATATTGCAGATACAGTACAAAGAACATTTACGTTTCCCTCACCCAGATTCCTAATGAAGATTTTATCACATTTTAAGAATATTTGTCTAACCAACCTCTTTGTCTTCCAGTTGATCCTTAACTTGTGCAGGGAAGAAGGGTGGGGTTTTTTTATTGACAACCCCCCTCCACTGCTTGCAAAACTTTGACAATGGAATTTAATATCCCAGGAAGGAAAGATTCATTTGTTTTATATTTGGCTATTTTTTAGAGAGACCTGTTGCATTTTCACAAGCTGAAATTCAAACTGTCTAAAATTCTTCATTCTGCTGCTAACTGCTATTCACTCTCTCACCTCAAAAAGCACTATCTATCCTCATCAAACTATAATACTAACCAAATTGTGTCCTGATGACCTGGGGTGCCCCTCAAGGAAATATTTCAAACTAAGCAAATTACTGGAATTACTTTTGTGTGGTATTACATTCTCTTGAGGGATTTTTGTTTGAACCCAGATCATGTCAAAGAGTTTGGTGGGCTACCTCCCAAGGAAAGCATGAAGGAAGTGGGAATTTAAAGATCAGCCCATAGCCCTGGCTGGTGAAGCTTGGTGGATTGAGTGCGGCCTGCAAACCAAAGGGTCGCCAGTCTGAGTCCCAGTCAGGGCACATGCCTGGGTTGCGGCTCGTTGCAGGACCTTGCTGGACGTTGCAGGATGTTGCGAGACATTGCGCCAGGTTCCCAGTCAGCAGGGCACACACGAGAGGCAACCACACACTGATGATTCTCTCCCTGTCTTTCTCCTTCCCATCCCCTCTGTGTAAATATAAATAAATAAATAAATTTTTAAAATCAGCCCATAGTCCTGCCTCTTCAGGCAAAAAAAAAAAAAAAAGTGTTTACTTCAATGGAAGCCACATTCCTAGAAGGGACATTCCTGACAGACAGGATTGGGTTGGTCAAAATGCCGAACTGGAGCTCGAAAACCAGGGATGTCAGGGGAGAGCAGTAGGAGGTGGGTATAGGCAAACAGCAGCTGGTCTAGACTAAATCTGGAGGTGAGGCTGGGTGCAGCTGGAGGTGATGAGTCCTGAGATCACCAGCTAGGACTGTGAGGAGGAAACCTAAGCTGCAGCCAGGAACTTTGTGCATGGCTGAGATGCTCTGGGGAAGGACCCCTGGGCCTCTATACTCAGGGCATTCACCTCTCTGCTTAATGCTTGTCATACTAGCAAACTTCAGTCCTTGCAAACTAGTAGTGGGGTGCAGTGTCAGAGGTCCACAAAGGCCAGAAGATACTCCTGGTGGTGGGCCTCTCAGCCAGCCCCTCAACCCAGTTCACCTGCTTTCTGCAAGAATAGCACTGTCCTTGCCCCTCTCCAAGTTAGGGAGTGGAGGTGGGGTCAGCCAGGGAGTTTTGCCACTTGCTTTCTAGGTAAGTTGTTCCCCCTCAACTCAGCCCTCAGTGGCTCTTTTCAATTCAAACCCATCACTATGGCTAGAAGAAACTTCTCCAGGTTTTCAGAATAGATGATTCCCACCTCAGTTTTCAGTAATGATAACTTATTCCCCCTATATCCATATTCTATTGGTTATTTCAACAAGCTTTTGGGAAGGACTCATTCAGTTTCCATACTCTTCTACCATCTTGCTCCAAAGAGACATATAGAAGAGGTGGACAGGAGGGATTTAGACGAAGACAGAGAAGTAGAAAGAGTATTGAGTTATAGGACCAGAGAGAGAAGTTTGGACCAAATGAGTTTGAAAAATACAGGGTGCACAGTTAAATCTGAATTTCAGATAAACAGAATAATTTATTTGTATGAGTACATACTGCATGTGACACAAAAAAATTGTTTATCTAAAATTCAAAATTAACTGGGAAGCCTGTAATTTTATTTGCTAAATCTGGCAACCTTAGGACCAGACTGTGGAAGGCTTTATTACACACTAAGGCATTTAGAATTTATTTCATGGCTAATAAGGATACATTGGCACAAAGGAGTGACATTGATAAAGTGGTCACTTCACTTTATCAGCCAGAAGACATTGACAATTGTCCACATATGACACTGTGAAATATAAGACTAGGACAGTGAATGATGGAAAGAAAAAGGACAGGATCTAGTAGCTGGTTAAACATGAGCAGATGAAGAATGATGAGCTGTCTAGCATGACAGGCTTGTGGCCCAGAGGGCTGAAAGATAACAGAACTACTGATGGAAAGAGACACGTAGGGAGGAGGCATTGCTTTGGAAGGAAAGAAAAAGTGACTTTGAGATGATGCCTGTATGTCGGAGTGAAATTCACCACAGGAAAAATAACTGTCACCCTTTCTTCAGCACCTTCTCCTAGGTTCTGCAGAAATGGGATGTTACTCCTCATCCTTGCAGCTAGGTGGCACAGTCGGGACGTAAAGTCCCAGGCCACCTGACTTAAGTGAGTTTATTTCCACTACTTCACACTGCCTTTGATCAGAAAATAGAAACAGAACTTCAGAGAAGTTGTGGCTCAAGCTGTGGCTGCTGAGAATTGAGAAGAAGGAACTGAAATGGAGGAACAATTTGCTAAGAGGACATGGAGGAGGAGGATCAGAGGGAGCTTTGGAATGCCTCTGGGAGGGAGAAGAGTATGAGAAAGGAAGCTCGAGTGAGACTAGCATTTTGAAAATAACAGCATAATGTGATGTTTCTAGAAAATAGAGGGTGGTGAAAAGAAATACTGAACACGTATACAGACACCATGTCAAGAAGGCTTGTATGCCATGTCCAAAAGATCGAAATTATGCTATAGGCAGGAGAATTGTGGAGAGTTGTAAGTAAGGAATCAACATAGCCAGATTCATATTTTAAAAAGATCATGTTGACTTCAGGCCAAGATGAAGGAATAGGTAGACACACTGTGCCTCCTTGCACAACCAAAATAAGGACAACAAAAATTTATAAACAAAAAGCAACCAGTACTGACAGAAAGTTGAACTATATGGAAGTCCAACAACCAATGAGTTAAAATAGACACATTCATCCAGATGTTTAGGAGTGGTGGAGTCAGGCAGCCCCGGGCAGAGAGAGATTGAGGCAAAAAAAGCAACATCTAGTAGACCCCAGGTGCTGGGTGACAGCAGGTGAATCCAGAGAAGCTGTGAATTGTGGAGGGGCACAGCACACAGGGTGGCTGGTGGACTGGGCAGTCCCACATTCATACGCAGATAAACCAAACAAAACTGGGGATCAAGACACACAGCACAACCCAGGGCTCCAGCTCTGGGAAATAAAGCCTCAAAACACTGATTGAAAATACCTGTGGAGGTTGAGGTGCTGGGAGAGACTCCCAGCCTCACAGAAGAGTTCATTGGAGAGACACACAGGGTCCTGGAATGTACACACACCCACCCACCCAGGAATCAGCACCAGAAGAACCCAATTTGGGGGAAGCAGTACAAGGGGCTAAAGTCCAGCCGAGAAGAGAGCAAGTGCCATTATTCCCTCTCAGACCCCTCTCCCACAAACAGCGTCACAACTCAGCTGATGTGAGTTGCCTCGCCCTGGTGAACACCTAAGGCTCCGCCCCTCGCTATACAACAGGTGAGTCAAGACCAAAAAAAAAAAAAAAAAACAAAAGGCCCAAACAAAAGAACAGACCAAAGCTCCAGAACAAATACAACTAAGAGACAAAGAGATAGCCAACCTACCAGGTGCACAGTTCAAATCACTGGTGATCAGGATGCTCACAGAATTGGTTGAATGTGGTCACAAATTAGATGAAAAAATGAAGGCTACACTAAGTGAAATGATGGGAAATGCTCAGAGAACCAATAGTGATGGAAAGAAAACTGGGACTCAAATCAAGGGAGTGGACCAGAAGGAAGAAAGAAACAAACAAACAAAAAAGAATGAAGAAATGAGAATTTAAAAAAAATGAGGAGAGGCTTAGGAACCTCCAGGACACCTTTAAATGTTCCAACAACCAAATTATAGGGGTACCAGAAGAGGAAGAGGAAGAGCAAGAGCAACAAGTGGAAAACTTATTTGAACAAATAATAAAGGAGAACTTCCCCATTCTGGCAAAGAAAATAGACTTCCAAGAAGTCAAGGAAGCTCAGAGAGTCCCAAAGAAGTTGGACCCAAGGAGGAACATACCAAGGCACATCATCATTACATTACCCAAGATTAAAAATAAGGAGAGAATCCTAGAAGCAGCAAGAGATAAGGGGACAGTCACCTACAAAGGAGTCCACATCAGACTATCAGCTGATTTCTCAAAAGAGACGTTACAGGCAAGAAGGAGCTGGAAAGAAGTATTTCAAGTCATGAAAGGCAAGGACCTACATCCAAGATTACTCTATCCAGCAAAGCTTTCATTTAGAATGGAAGGGCAGATAAAGTGCTTCTCAGATAAGGTCAAGTTCAAGCAGTTCATCATCACCAAGCCCTTATTACATGAAATGTTAAAGGGACTTACCTAAGAAAAAGAAGATAAAAAACATGTATAGTAAAATGACAGCAAACTCACAATTATTAACAACTACACCTAAAACAAAAGCAAACAACTAGAACAGGAACAGAACCACAGAAATAGAGATCACATGGAGGGTTAGCAACAGGGGAGTGGGAGGAGGAGAGAGGGATAAAAGGTACAGAGAATAAGTAGCATAGGTGGTAGGTAGAAAATAGACAGGGGAAGGGCAAGAATAGTATGGGAAATGTAGAAGCTAAGAACTTATGACACAGGAACATGAACTAAAAAGGGGAATGTGGTGGGAGAGAGTGTGCAGAGTGGAGGGGAATGAAGGGGGGAATGGGACAACTATAATAGCATAATCAATAAAATATATATATTTTTAAAAAGGTCATGCTGGTGGCAGTGGTGTGAGAGGACTGAAGGCCAGTTAGGAAGCAGGTGTGATGATCCAGGAGAGAAGGAGAAGAGGAAACAGATGTTTGGGAGAATTGACAGGATATAAGCAGAGAAGAGATGTAGGTTGACAAAGAGGACTTTTCCGGGGTGACTGGGAATGGTGATATTTACAAAACAGGGAATGCAGGAGGAGGAGCATGTTTAGGAAGGAGGTGTGAAGTTGCTCATCTTTTATGAATACCTGCAGCAAAACTTAGAGCTGGCAGAGTAGACAAGTTCTAAATTCATGTTGATTTGAGTTTGATTTTGGACATAATTAAATGGAAATATTTAGTGAACTGTTAGAAATGTAGGTCTAGTAACTTAGAAGAACAGTTTAAGCCTGCAAATTAGCTTTGTTAATTAAAGTATAAATAGGAGAGTGAGAAAAAGCCATGGCCGAAATCCTTGAAAATACTCAGCATGTAAAGAACAAGTGGGGACACAAAAGCTGCTGAAGCCAGCAGAGAACAGACAGCCAGAGAGGTAGGAGAAAGTTCAGTGTAATGGAAACAAAGATACAAGTTTCAAGAAGGAAGGGGCTTGCACACTCATGTTCATTGCAGCATTATTCACAATAGCTAGGTGGAAGCACACTACATGTCTGTGATGGAGGGAGGAATTAAGAAAATGTGGTAAATATAGACAATGGAATTTTTTTAGTATTTTATTTATTTATTTTTCAAGAGAGGGGAAGGGAAGGAGAAAGAGTGGGAGAGAAATATCAATGTATGGTTGCCTCTTATGCATCCCCTGCTGGGAACTGGCCTGCAACCCAGGCATGTGCCCTGACTGGGAATCGAACCGCGATACTCTGGTTCACAGGCCCGCGCTCAATCCACTGAGCTACGCCAGCCAGGGAGGAATATTATTTTAATAGCCTTGAAAAAGAAGAAAATCTATTTTATGCTATCTGATGGATGTACCTCAAGGACATTCTGTTAAGTGAAGTAAGCCAGTCACAGAAGGGCAAATACCGTATGATTCTACTTCTATGAGGTGTTTAAAATAGTCAAACTCATTGAAACAGAAAATGGAATTGTGATTGCCAGGAGTTGGGGGGAGGGAGAAAGAAGAGTTGCTATTTAATGGTAATAGAGTTTTAGTTTTGCAGAGTGAAAATGTTCAAGAGAACTTTTTAACAATGTACATGAAGTTAACACTACTGTACTGTATACTTAAAATGAAGAGGTTGTTTAAAGGATCTTTCTGCCAGATGAAATAAAGACTGGTAAATGTGTGCACATAGCATCTAACAATTACGCTTTCATTGATCATTTTAGTGAAAGCATTTTATTAAATTATTAAAACCACTTTATTAGTGGTTGTGATGACAATTAAAACGCACTAGGTTAACAGGTGAATGGAAGATGAGGAAGCAGAGACAGCAAGTGAGCCCTGCTTCTGCAAGGAGCTTGACACAAAGAATATAACTCTTTTCTGGGTAGCACAGTGTTTAGACAAGATTGATTTAGGGCCCATTTTCTTGCCTCCACTATCTCAGAGGTCACAGTCCTTTACTATTATGTACTGTCTGAAAATAGTCGTTTCATATATTTTGTCTGGCTATCTAATTATGTACTATGGGAGGATGTTTCTTGTATCAGTTAAAATGGTCAGAATGGAGTCTCTTTTATGCATCTAATTTTTGAAAATAAAAAGTAAATAAAATGAAGAGGGAAGTCAGCAAAAAATCAATCACCTTCCAGATCCTCCCCTTTTTTAAATATCTCTCTGAGAATTCCCAAAAGGTCAATTTTTATCATCTCTAATAATGTGACACTCACATTCTGCATCCTCATGAACAGGGCCCTGATAGCACCTGCCTGGACTGGCTAATAATTCGTTATCCTCCAAGCCAGCATTTTAAGAATATTTTTCAACAGTATGTAATGAATATAGAAGAAGCATATTTTCTGTTATAAAATTGAATGCTTTTCTTTATGTTTTTAAGACATAGGTCACCTGACTCCTCAACCTTTCTTTTGGGCTCTCCCAAGAGAGACTCCATTCATAAAAGAGCATTGGTAAATGAGATAGAATTATCAGTTTCCTGCAGCAAACCCTCTATTGATTCTTTCAGGAGTATATGAATGGAAAGTTCTCAGTCTTCCTTTGTCTGAAAATATCTTTAGCTCTCTTTCAGCTTAGCAAAGGATAGAATTCTAGATTGACCATTATTTTCCTCAGTACTTTGAAGAACTTATTCCATTATATTTTAGTCTCTAATTATGCATAAGTTTATTGTCAGGCTACTTGTTCTATATTCACAGTTAATTTGTCATTCCACTGAATGTTTCCCTCTTCCACTGAAAATCTGTTCTTGTATTTGGAGATCAGAAGTTTCACTACAATCTGTCTAACTATATATTTATTTTGCATTGTCCTGCTCAGGACCTAAAAAGTTGTGCCTTTCATCATATTCACATTAATCCCAAATTATGAGATCCTTTATTTACTACATTAATGGTCTTATGTATTATTTCCTTTTACTGCCATAATAAAATATCACAAACTTAGTGGCTTGAGACAACACAACTGATTATCTTACAAACCTGTAGGTCAGAAGTCAACAAAGTCTAATTGCACTAACATCCAGTTGTCAGCAGGGCTATGTTCCTTCTTGTCTCCCTAGAAGAGAATCCCTTTTCTTACTTTTTCCGGCATCTAGGCCACTCAGATTCCTTGCTTCATGCCCTCTCCCTCCATCTACAAAACCAGCAAAGTAGAGTCTCTTTGGCTCTTTTTCTGTTGTTTTATCTCTTTGTTTCTGAATATAGCCAGGAAAGACCCACTTTTCAGGACTCATTTGATTACATTGGGCCCACTGGGATAATCCAGGATTATCTCCCCGTCCCAAGGTTCTTACCTGTAACCACATCTGCAAAGTCCTTTCTGCCACGTAAGGTAACATTCACAAATCCCAGGGATTAGGACATAGACATCTTTGCAGGACCACTATTTGGTTTGTAATACTTTGGGACCTCAACATCTAATACCAAAGTCTCTTGTAATTTTTGGTGAGTGTTCCCAAGTGTCTTGAGTTTTCTGGTTCCAGCTCCCTTGTTGAGAGGTTTGGCTATCACTTCTACTACCAGTGCCCTCTGTGAGACTGTCATCCCTCTAGACACAATAGTCACTTAGAGTTATGATGGTGGTCATCTGGAGCATTTGGGATACCAGAGGCAGAGGAGAAAGGGAAATGGAAAATGTCCTGTTTCCCAGCTCTGTAGCTACATTTTTGTCCTTGAGTATTGGAATAGAGTGAATAATCCTAGAGTCTCAGTTTTTTTGCGTGTGTAAATATAGAGCTTTTTACCTTTCTAAAACTAAACCTTCTTTTCAAAGAAACTCATAATAAGACCATTGGTTCTAGCTGATGGGTAAGTCCCATTCCATATCCCATTTTTGTTTTCTTCTTTTTCTCTTACTCTCCATCACTGGTGCACCTGCCCCAAACAATGAAAGCCCTTGTGCAGATCACTTCATTAGTCAAAACAATGATAGTCCTCATACATAGCAGTACATTCATGTGGCTTACTAAAGTGGTCCTCTTCCCACTGGTTCTCTAAAATTCCAATTTGTGAATACATCTGGAGGTTAATAAAGACACCCTCCTATGGAATTATTGAATCAATGAAATATTACAGGTTTAAACACAGTTTAGTTGGGAGATTCACTCCTGGGTTGTCTTCCTACAACCTACAACTTCGAGAGAATGTAACATCAGAGATTATTTTTATCTTACCTGGAACCAAAGTCTCTTCAGATTTAATTCTCTCTGCTTGACTTTTCTCAAGCTCCTCCTTACATTATTCTGATCCCCACATATTTGCAGGTCCTACAGTTCTTTTGTAGGCTAATTCCTTTTGGAGCAGGACCTATATTTCCCTGCTCAAGCTGTGCAGAACTCTGCCATTGGTTATCAGGCTGTAGTCAAAAAAGGGTGATGGAAGTACATCTTTCAGAAACCAAGAGTTATCTTTCAATGAATCTATTTCAGGTGAGTTCATATATGATCTCGAGGCAAAGCAAGGCTGTTTTCCTCTGTCAGGAGAAAATGAACAGCTTCTTCTGGTCAAAAAGATTTAGGGAAATTGTGAGCTTAAGGTTCTCAGGCTCATGCACCCACATATTTCTTGCCCAGGTCTTAAGATCTCACATTTTTTCCTGTCTGGAAAAGACTTTGGCATGGAAGACCTGCTGAAGCTATGCATTCAATCTCCTTTGCAGCTCTGCCACTCTGGATCCAGAACCCAATTTTTAACAGTGTCTAATTTACCACCACAAGAGATGGGAGTCTTCTTTATGGCTGCCATAGAAGCCCAATGGCTTTCATAGTGTTCCTCAGTTGGCAATTGGCTGCTTCGAACTATTGTTTTCTTCTTGCAAGGCTTACGATGCAGTCGAAATCAACCATTTTATTCCCCAATTCTTATTATTACCATTTCTCCCATACCACTCAAGTACAGCATCCACTTGGTATCCCAATGCCTTATCTTCCACCTGCACCTCATCCCAATTAACTATAGATGAAAGCTTTAGTAACTACAATGCATGCCACTGTAGGGCAGGGATTATGTGCTTTCCTACTTACTGTGAGGAAGACCTTTCCTTTGGCTTCAGATATGTGAGTTATCCAACTCCAAAACCCTATTTTGAGGGTCTACTCTTTATATACATATATTTTTTTCAGAGAGAGGGAAACATTGATTCATTGTTCCACTTATTTATGCATTCATTGGTCAGTACTTGTATGTACCCTGACTGGGGATTGAACCCACAACCTTGGCATATCGGGATCTAGCCAGGGCGAAGGGATACTTTTAAAGATCTTTTGAAGGGCTACCCCTGGTACTAGCATTTTTTAACTGAGGGTCCTAAGAAAACAAAGCTTGAAGTGAAAGATTATGTACTAATGCTTGATTGATAGATGGAATTTGAGAAAGAAAGTGTGAGGAAAAAGGAAGTGAGGCAGGAAAAAAATGAAAACAAACATGAGAGATGTGTTGCCAAGATGACTATAGCTTCAGTGCAAACAAAGATAGTTGTTTGATCTTCCAGGGCATCTCCAGAGAGTACTTAAGAAGCTACTGCCTCCATACAATAGGCAGAAGTGAGCTATCCCCACTTCTTTCTGTCTCTTTCTCTCATTGCCTAAGGTTTACCCTCCCTTCAGACATTAATTCCCCTACACTTGCAGATTATATTACCTAGCCCCTACAGGTAGCTTCTTGGGAATCCAGAGCCTCTGTATTCCATTCTGGGTATTTTGCAAGTGCTTCAGTCCTTCCTCCAAGTCAGTATTACATATAGGGACCCATCTGTTTGTGGGAGCCAGATGGCAGCAGGGGCTGTGGCTTTATGACTATAGGATACCTCACAGTGCCTGGCATTAGGAAGTACTCAGCAAATGTTAGCCATTATGAGTAACAGTAATTACGTGGAATTTTGTGTGATTATGTGATGTGGCTGTTTAGAAGCATTTTCTCCACCCCTTCTAAGGCTTTGTTAAGCACCACTAGACTCAGTCAGCACTCTGATACTGAGCCAGACACATCTCAGTGATTCAACAATTCCATGGGCTGTGATCCATCCACAGCACCTGAGGCCCAGCCAGGCAGCCAAATGGTTTTGCAACAAATTCACAATAGTTGTGGCCACAGGTGGGCCACAACTATTGCATGGCATACGGCTATGCAGTGAAGTTGAGTATTTTGCCTTTATAAAAATATGACTAGTGATAATTCCTTCCATTGCCTAGCCACCTTAAAATATTCTTTTAAACATTTGAGTTGTCTATGAAATCCTCTAAAGAAGTAAATTAATATTGTTTTTGTTTTATAAATTGTAGCTATGTAGTTGAGGGATAATTTTCCTATTCACGGAGTCATATATTTGCTTTTCAAACTGTGAATACATGAGCTCTCAAATGTCAAATATCTGAAGGATAATATTTTCTTTGGGAAATATGCTACATCATCCTCTGTGTTAGGTTAACCATAAATAAATATCCTTCATTTAATGAATAATTCAAGTCTTTGCCTTGTCACCATGGAAAAGAGGGCTCCCTGCTCCATTTTTTCTTTGTGAGACCCTTAATGCTGCAGACAGTGTTTACTTCCCTCGAGGGAACAACAGCTCTTGACAAGTGGAAATATGACTTCAACCAAGAAATTGCTGTTCTCTGTGACAAAAAAGCTTCAATATTTTGTTTTGATTCCTACTTAAAATATATGGAAAGAATTTTTATCATCGAGGTAAATCTGTGTACCGACAAATGTAATAAACAGGAGCCTTGAGATGAATTTGGGGCTTTCAAAATATGCCTTTTGCTTTTCTGGGAGCAAGAGTTAAGTTTTTAAAAGTAAAACTGGTAGAAGTTATTCAGTCTAATGAAAAATGTAAGCTGTAACATGGGTGGTTTCTAATAAACTTTCTAAACCATGCTTTTCTTGTTGATGATCAATGTTTATCATAAGAATCTGATCTCTGCATTAGAACCATTAGATGACCTAGTTGCCCCTGTTCCCAGATCGACATCACCATTACCTCAATACAGCTTTGGCTTTTTCAGGTCTGGTCTTAGGATGTGTACCTTAAACATGGCATGGGGCACCTGTCTAGATGCCTCAGGCCACCCCAACAACTACCAGCCAGACCTATTCCAGCTCCTGGCTCCACCCTTCTGAGACTGTGTTTGGTCCCAGGAGAGGAGTGGGACGTGGATAGGACATGGAGCCAGGCGCCATCAAAGTTGCAGAGAAATATATGGTAGAGTTATGCAGAAAGTATTGGGCTTTAAGTTGGGGTATATGAAAAAGAAAGATAGCCAGGGACCACGGAGAGAGGAGAACATTCCTTAAGTATCTCTGTGTTTCAGGTGCTTTAGCATTAAGACATATAATCTCCACAAACCTCTGATGAAGACATTATTACTTTGATTTTTATAACTGTGAGCATACAGGCTCCAAGAGGTCAGATACCTTTTTCAAAGGCACTCAGGTATAGATTTCTTAGGGAAAGTCAGTAGTTCTGCATGGTAATTACATTCATGGATGGGTGGCATGAGACAGTGGAAGAAACAGATTAGAAAGCTAGAATTCACGCAGATAATAGAAAGACTCATTAAATCATGTTCTTTCACTACAGTAGGCTGGCTTAGGTCCTTGTTAGCTCTGTAACCAAAGGCAACTATATTTAACCTCTCTACGATGGAGAGGGAGAGGAGTGATCTCATCATACCTACCACAGAAAGTTCTGTTAGAACCAAAGGAGACATGAGATATGGGACAACCAAAAGAGTCAGAAGCTTGTAGCCAAAGGCAAGAGCCAGGTGGAAAAAGCCAGAAGAAAGAGATGGCTAGACAGAGGCCCAGACATTGCCCCAGGAGTCTAAGGCCTCATTTTATCATCCAGGGCTTCATCCTTTATGGCAGGGGTTCCTGTAAAGAACCAGATAGTAAATGTTTGGAGCTTCGCATAGTCTCTATTGCAGCAGCTTCACCATGCCCAAAAGTAGCCATGAATTGTAGGTAAATGAATGGGCATGGTGGGGTGCCAGTGAAACTATTTATGGACATTGGAAAAAAACAACAAAAAAAACAAAACTTTGTTAGTTCCAATGAATTAATGTAAAGAAGACATTCATGCAACCTTTTGAAACTCTTCCTTAAGGCTATGAATTATTAATATTATAAGTAATACTAGATATAAGAAATACATTAAACATTTAAATCAGAGTGTTTCAATTTTTGCACTGTTGACATTTGGGGCCAGAGAATTCTTTGTTGTGGGGGCTGACCTGTGCATTAGACAATGTTTAGCAGTAATACCAGCCTCTACCCAGCAGATGTCAGTAGCATTCCCCGGCCTCCTGATTTGTGATGACTAATAATGTCTCAAGACATTGCCTAAAGTCCCCTGGGAGGCAAAACTGACCTACATCGCACTGAAAACCACTGTTTTGAAGAATTTTCTGTAAACATGCAGCAAATATGGTCCTAAAGCAAAAAACCAAAACAAAGTAAGGGCCTTTAAGAAAGAGACATTCCTTTCAAGTTTGCATACAGGAAATACTTTTTCTTTACCATGTAATGTTAAGTAGTTTGCATGTGTGACAACCAGAAAAAACTTATTATTAAATATTCATATAACTTCCATTTGTACCTTTAGTGCCATAAACCTAGCCCATCCACAGAACTCCAAAAAAATACAGCTTTTCACCACAGTATACATTACATACCAAATCACATTTATAGCAAACTGTATCACATAATTTTTAAGATGGCAACTAGAAGCAAGATTTGCAAGATTTTTTTGGTGTGGTAACATTTATTATTTCACATATAAACTCCAACAGAGCCCATAAAGAATTTCTTATTTGGCTTAGCCAAATAATGGAAAGACCAATGCTGACTTTTATCATTGGCATACAATGAACCAAAATGAAATTTTTACATTTATTGTTAAAGATCATGGTGAATTACTTATAGAGTGGAAATCCTTGAATACATAAATACCTTTACCATCAAAAATCTGTCAAGATCAAGACTCATGAAAACGGGCCGGCCTTAGGCACACACAGCATTGGCGTAGAAGTCACAGCAGTTAGCAAGGGCCATGGCACTGAACTCTTTGTTTTCCCATGGACCAGAAAAAGAAGCATTGGTGCCATTCAGAGAAGTACTGTAATGAAAAGCCAGAGAGATACACAGTGGGTCAGACTTGAAAAAATGCAACAAGACATATCAATAAGTTCTATCAAGCAACTGAAAAACAAAATAATGACCTGTAAAGGGATCCAATCACAATGACCAATTAAATAGAACAGAATTAAGTGCATATTTTCTCATTTGTGCCCAAAATAATACCTTTATACTAGCCTTTCTTTAGTTCCACACACCCCCACCTAGTACCAAGCAACCACGATTCTCCTCCATTTCTATGAGTTTGACTTAAAAAATTTTTTTTGATTCTCCATATAAGTGATGCCATGCAGTATTTGTCTTTGTCAGTCTTATTTCACTTTGCTTACTGTTGTTGCAAACACCGGGATATCCTTCTTTTATAAGGATAAATAACATATGTTTAACCTTTTATAAGGATATAAGAAAAAGTCTTTAAAAAGTTCAGTCACTGTTAATATAACAAGAACAGTTTGTGCAACATCAATGTAACCTGCCAGCCAAGAGAGTGGACTGGAGTGTGCATGTGTGAACAATTACAACTTCAGTGTACTAGTCAGTGGGGGCGGTAGACACCAGTAGGGTGAGCATGTGTACTGTATGGCCATCACATTCAAAATGACTGAGCAA
The DNA here is from genome assembly GCF_021234435.1 of Artibeus jamaicensis. Lineage (NCBI taxonomy): Eukaryota > Metazoa > Chordata > Mammalia > Chiroptera > Phyllostomidae > Artibeus > Artibeus jamaicensis. The sequence continues at coordinate 25,144,931 of NW_026521883.1, forward strand.
GTCGAGCAACGAATCTGCATCATATTTTGTGTTAAGCGTGAATGTTCCTCCACAAAAACTATTCAGATCATTCAGAACTCCACAGCTATGGGCAACTGGTGATTGGCAGCTTTGTCACGACAGCACACCCACTCATGCACCACATCTCATGCAAAGTTGTTTGGCAAAATATTAAATCACCCAGGTGCCTCAGCCCCACTACAGCCTAGATCTGGAGCACTGTGACTTCTGGCTTTCCCCAAAACTCAAATCACCTTCGGAAGGGAAGAGATTTCAGACTGCCAATAAGATTCAGGAAAATATGAGGGGGCAGCTGATGGCAATTGGGAGAACTGTGTATGGTCCCAAGTTGCCAACTTTGAAGGGGTCTGAGGTGTCATTGTCCTATGTACAATGTTTCTTGTATCTTGTATCTTCCTCAGTAAATGACTCTATTTTTCATATTACATGGCTAGATACCTTCTGGACAGATCTCATGTATGTATCTTACTTTCCTTATCCATTCATTTGTCAGTGGATACACATGTTTTCATACCATGGCCACTTGAATAATGCTGCAATGAACATGGAAGTAGATAGTGATATCATTTCCTTTGGATGTATACCCAGAAGTGGGATTGCTGGGTCATGTGGTAGTTCTATTATTAACTTCTTCAGGAACCTCCACTGTTTTCCACAGTGTCTGTACCATTTCACATTCCCACCAACTGTGGATAAGGTTTTATTTTCTCCACATCCTTGCCAGTATTCATTGCTTGTCTTTTTTTATAATGGCCATACTAACAGGTGTAAGGTGATATATCACTGTGATTTTGATTTGCATTTGCATGTTAATTAGGGATGTTAAGCACATTTTCATGTACTTGTTGACTATTTGAATTTCTTTAGGAAAATGTCTATTCAGTTCCTCTGCCCATTTGTAAAATAGGATTATTTTTCAATTTTTTATATTTTTGCTATTTAGTTGTATAAGTTCCTACAAGTTCCTTGCATAGTTTGGATGTTAATCCTCTATTGGATATGTGGTTCGCAGATATTTTCTTCCAATCTACAGGTTGATTTTTAAAAATTTGTTAATGATTATTTGGGTTTTTGTTTTTTGCTGGTTTTTTCCTGCACAGAAGCTTTATAGTTTGATGAAGTTTCACATGTTTGTTTTTGCTTTTATTGCCTTTGCTTTTTGGTGTCAAATTTTTAAAAAGTCATTGCCAAGACAAATGTCAGGGAGCTTACTGCCTATGTTTTCTTCTATGAGTTTTAAGGTTTCAGATCTTATATTCAAATCTTTAATCCATTTTGAGTTGATTTTGTGCATGGTGTAAGATAGGGATCCATTCAGTTTTATTCTTTTGCATGTGGATATGCAATTTTCCCAACACCATTTATTGAAGAGACTATCTTTTCCCCATTGTGTCTGGGCTCCGTTATTGAAAACTAATTGACCATTTATCCATAGGTTTACTTATGGGCTGTCTTCTGTTCCATTGATCTATGTGTTTGTTTTTATGCCAATACCATTCTGTTTTGATTACTATAGATTTGTAATATAGCTTGAAATCAGGAACTGTGATGCCTCCAGCTTTGTTTCTTCTTTCTCAAGATTGGTCTGGCTATTCAGTCTTTTGTGATTCCATATGAATTTTAGGATTGCTTTTTCTATTTCAATGAAAAATACCATTGGGATTTTGGAATAGACACTGTAGATTTATTTGGGTAATATGGGCCTTTTAATAGTATGAATCCTCTTAATCCATGAACATGAGACATCTTTTCATTTATTTGGGCCTTCAGTTTCTTTCATCAATGTTTCATCCTTTTCAGTATACAGGTCTTTCATTTCCTTGGTTAAATTTTTTTTCTAAACATTTTATTTTTTTTTGGTGACATTATAAATAGGATTGTTTACTTCATTTCTCTTTCCAATAGTTTATTGTTAATGTACAGAAACACAACTGAGTTTTGTATGTTGTCATGTATCCTGTAACTTACCGAATTTGTTTATTAGTTCTAACAATTTTTTGGTGGAGTCTTCAGGGTTTTTAAATATAAGATTATGTCATTTGCAGAGACAATTTTACATTTTTTTCTGATTTGGGTGCCTTTTATTTACTTATTTTTTACATAATTGCTCTATGTTGAATAAAAGTGTGAGAGTACGCATCCTTGTCTTATACCTGACTTTACAGGAAAAGCACAAAATTTCTAACATTGAGTATGATGTTATCCGTGGGCTTGTCATACGGCTAGGGCAAAAGTAGGTTTCCTGTTGTGAGTATCTAAAACAGAGTTTATTCTTTTATTATTATTTATTAATTATTGTATTATTTTCCATATGAACAACTATAAACCTACTCTTGCTCCACCTTCTATATGGCTTTTATTATGCTGAGTATTCCTTCTATATCCAATTTATTAAGGAGTTTTATCATGAAACAATGTTGAATTTTGTCAAATGCTTTTTTCTGCATCTATTGAGATGATCATATGATTTTTAACCTTAATTTTGTTAAAATGGTTTATCACATGTATTGATTTGTGTATGTTGAAACATCCTAGCATCCCAGAAATAAATTTCACTTGATCATGATGGATAATCCTTTTAATGTTTTGTTGAATTTGGTTTGCTAACATTTTGTTGAGGGTTTTTGCATAAATATTCATCAAAATATTAGCCTGTAATTTTCTCTTCTTTTAATGTCACTATCTGACTGTGGCATCAGGATAATGCTGGCCTCATAAAATGAATTTGGAAATGTTCAATCCTCTTATGTTTTTTGGAGAAATTTGAGAAGATTGGTATTAATTCTTCATTGACTTTTTGGTAGAATTCACCAGTAAAACTACCTGGTCCTGGATCTATCTATCTATCTATCTATCTATCTATCTATCTATCTATCTTTCTTTCTTTCTTTCTTTCTTTCTTTCTTTCTTTCTTTCTTTCTTTCTTTCTTTCTCTCTCTCTCTCTCTCTCTCTCTCTTCCTTCCTTCCTTCCTTCCTTCCTTCCTTCCTTCTTTCTTTCTTTCTTTCCTTCCTTCTTTCTTTCTTTTTGGTTTTATTCAGAGGTTTTGATTACGAATTCCATCTCCTCAGCAGTAATCAGTGTGTTCAGATTTTCTACTTCATGATTCAGTCTTGGTATGTTGAACGTGTCTAGGAATTTATCCATTTATTCTCAGTTATCTAATTTTGGGGGTATAATTGTTAATACTACAACTGACCCTTGAACAATATGGAAAAGTGCCAACCTCCTATACAGTAAAAAATCCACATATAACTATACTCAGCCCTCTGTGTACATGGATTCTCATTCATGGAGTTGACCCTTGAACAACTTGGGCTTGAACTGTGTGGATCAACTGAACTTCAGTAAATTGAAAAAAAGTCACATGTAAGTGGATACACACAGTTCAAATCCATGATCAAGAGTCAACTGTAGTTTCTTATGACCCTTATTAGTATTTCTGTGTTCCATTATAATATCTTCCCTTCCATTTCTGATTTTACTGGTTTGAGTCTTCTCTTTCAAATCTTAGCTAAAGATTTGTTTTCTCAAAAAAGAAAAAATAAGATAGACTCTTAGTTTCATAAATTTTTTCTGCTGCATTTTTGTCTCTATTTTATTTATTTATACTCCGATCATTGCTATTTTTTTCCTTCTACTAACTTTAGGCTTAGTTTTTTTCTGGTTATTTGGGTGTTAAATTAGGTTGTTTATTTGAGATCTTTATTTTTTTTCCTTAATGTAGGTGTTGATCACTATAACTTACCTATTAGAACAGATTTTGCTGAATCTCATAAATTTTGGTATGTTGTGTTTCCATTTTTTCATTTATTTCAAGTTTTTCTAGTTGTATTGAGATATAATTGACATATAACATTGTATAAAGTGTGTAACATAATGATTTATGTCTCTTTATGAAGTGATTACCAAAATAAGTTTAGTTAACATCCATCACCTCACATAGTTACATTGTTTTTTCTTGTCAAGATATTTTTAAATTTCTTTTTTTATTTCCTTGACCTATTGTTTAGGAACATGTTGTTTAATCTCCATATATTGTGAATTCACCAGTATGTTCTTTTAATTGATTTCTAGTTCATAACATTGTGGTTGGAAAAGATGCTTGATATGAGTTCAGTCTTTCTAAATTTATTAAGACTTGTTTTGTTGCCTGATATGTGATTTATCAGATAATTTTCATGTGTACTTGAGAAGAATGTATATTTTGGTGTGGGGTGGATTGTTCTGTAAATGAATAGTAGGTCTATCTGGTATAACATGTAGTTTAAACCAATGTTTCCTTATTGATTTTCCATTTATATGATCTATCCACTAGTAAAGGGGAGTATTAAAGTCCTCTACTATTATTGTACTGCTAACTGTTTCTTATAAGACTGGTCTAGTGGTGATAAATTTCTTTAGCTTTGGATTGTCTGGAAAACACTGCTTCTCCACTTCTGAAAGACAACTCTGCCTGATCATATATTTTTGGTTGGCAGTTTTCTCTTTTGACTTTATCTTCCTATTGCAAGGTTTCTGCTGAAAAATCTGCTGATATTCTTATGGGGGTCCCCTTGTACATAACAAGTTACTTTTCTCATACCATTTTTAAGATTATCTCCTTGTTTTTAACTTTTGACAATTTACCATATTCTGCCATGTATAATGCACACCCATGTTTTTAGCCCAAACTTTTAAAGAAAAAAATCCTTCATTTAAATTTTTAATTCAATTTTTATCTATTTATATCTACATACTTGTTTTTTATATTATAAAGGAATTTTAGCATTTATTTTTTAACGTATTTATGGTACGAAAATTTTTTTTTAATTTTTAATTTATTTAATTGTTGTTCAAGTACAGTTTTCTTTTTTTATTAATTAATTTTATTTAGTTATTTTTCAAGTACAGTTTTTTGTCTATTTTTCCCATCCCAGCCTCCCCCGCCCCTTGCTCCCCACCTCCCTCCCATTTCCACCCCCCTTAGTTCTTGTCCCTGTGTCCTACCTATTTGTTCCTCCAAATCCCTCCCCCTTTTTCCCCTCAACTTCCCTTCCTTCTCCCCTCTGGTCACTATCCCCTTGTTCTCTATTTCAGTGTCTTTGTTTTTTTTTTCTGTTTGCTTGTTTGTTTTGTTGTTTAGCTTCCTGTTAAAGGTGAGATCATATGGTATTTGTCTTTCAGCACCTGGCCTATTTCACTCAGCATAATGCTTTCCAGTTCCATCCATGTTGTTGCAAAAGGTAGTAGCTTCTTCTTTCTCTCTGCAGCATAGAATTCCATTGTGTATATGTACCACAATTTTTTGATCCATTCATTTACTGATGGGCACCTAGGTTGCTTCCAACTCTTGGCTATTATAAATTGTGCTGCTATGAACATTGTGGTGCATAGGTTCTTTGATATTGATGTTTTAGGATTCTTAGGATATAATCCCAGCAGTGGAATTGCTGGGTCAAAAGGCAGGTTGATTTTTATTTTTCTGAGAAAATTCCATACTGTTTTCCATAATGGTTGTACCAGTCTGCAATCCCACCAACAGTGAACTAAGGACCCCTTTTCCCCACAACCTCTCCAACATTTGTTGTTTGTTGCTTTGTTTATGATAGCCATCCTGACTGGTGTAAAGTGGTATCTCATTGTGGTTTTAATTTGCATCTCTCTGATGGTACAAAAAATTTTAAGTAACAGATAATTACAAAACACAAGAATAGATACAAGGCACAAGAAATTGTTATGTACTGGTAACAAATTTATGATATTTACAAATCATAGAAGGCCAAGAACTCTTCATCACTGTCAATATCAGAAGTATCATCTTCTTCAATTTCGACATTACCAGTGTCTTCTGAAGAGTCACTTTCCTCATCCCAGGAAATTTCATCATCTTCAATTCCATTCGTAGCATTGCTGATACCACATTTTTAAAACAATTTCACAACCATTTCTTTCTTGAAATCATTCCATGATCTTAGGAGCCAATCAAAAACCTGGGTGATGGATGCTTTCTTGGTTCTGCCTGTAGGTGTTAAATCATTACCAGCTGACTGCATCCACAACATCAATTCTTTCTTCATTAAGGCCTTAAAGGGTTTGTTTACTGACACATCAAGAGGTTGCTGTTGGCTGGTTAGCCCACCAGGTATCACAACAATTTGGGTTTTGAGATTTCCTGCAATTGCTTTTGTATTTTGTATAACATGGGCTTTGAAGTGATCAAAAACAAGCAAAGCTGATTTTTAAAGTAATCTTCCAGGCTTTTATGACCAGACTTTATTAAACCAGATTTTCATGCCTTCTTCATTCATCCATCCTTTTTCATTGCACATCGACAATAACTCCACTTGGAATCTTTTCTTTTGGAAATGTTTTTATTTTTTTCTTATTGTTGTTCAATTACAGCTGTTCCCATTTCCCTCCCATCACTCTCCCCTATCCTACCCACCCCCAACCTTCCAATCATCTCCCTTGTTGTCTTTCTCCATGGGTCCTTTATACACATTCCTTGACTTGACCTTCGCCTTCTTTCCCCCATTATCCCCCTTCCCTCTCCCCTCTGGTCACTGTCAGCTTGTTCTTCATTTCCATGTCTCTGGTTCCATTTTGATCACTTGTTTGTTTTGTTAATTAGGTTCCACTTAAAAGAGTGAGATCATGTGGTAATGAAATGTTTTTCTTTTAAAGATGATCATAGGTAGTAGCTTTGTCCCATCTGCACAACAGGCTAGAACAGTGAAATGTGTTTTCTCATGACCACTAGTTTTAACAGCCACTATTTTTGTTCCTTTGATGTCCCTAGTTCTGTTGGATGGCACATCAAATGTGAATGGGACCTTGTCCATATTGGCAGTTTGGGTCAGCTCAAAGTTGTAAGTCTTTTGAAGGTTGATAACATAAGAATAAAATTCCAAAACTTGATTCTCATAGGCTGCTGGAAGTTTTTGGACAGTTCATTCATGTCCTCATGCTCAAACCATCCCTCTTCATAAAATCAAAGCACTATTTAGGTATCCCTGAGAAATCATCAATGTTTTATTCTCATGCAATCCTTTAATTTTTTCTTTTAAAAAATTATTTTAGAGAAAGTGAGGGAGAAACACCTAAGTGTGTGAGAGATCACACACCCCTAATGAGGACCTGGCCTGCAACCCAGGCATGTACCCTGATTAGGAATTGAACCAGCAACATTTTGATCATCATAGGCTGGCACTCAATCCACTGAGCCACACCAGACAGGGCCTTTTTATCTTTTTCTTATATCATCTTGGTCGAAACAGAGATCCCAGAGATCTTCTCCAGAATCCAGGTCTTCATCTCCTGCTCCACCTCTGGCCACTGTGGAGGTTTCCCTCACATTGCCTTCTTCTGTCTTGGCATCTAAAGAAGCTTTTCTTCCTGTTGTCTCCACAATCTGATGACACTCTGTGAGAGGAGGTCCAGTGTCTCTTGGCAGCTCTGTTACCATACTTTTTAGTATATTCAATAAATTTTAGCTTAAAGCTTGCAGTGTATAAAAACCATTTTGAAATTTTCCAAGGGACTTTCCAATAATTTCTCCTGCCTAAAGAGTATGAAATGTTGTGCTATTCACCCTATGGTAATAAAGTCAGCATCACCTATCTTATCAAGTGGATAAACAATCAGCATCATCTATCTTACTCTGTAGATAACAATACATTGCTCTTCCTTTCATTTCGTTGAATTTTTGTCAAAACTGCATTCACTGCAAGTTCATTCTAAGTTCAACAAAACTGATTATTGGGTATTAGTTTGCATACAGATATTGTTATTGCTTTCTAGAGTTATACTTTAATGCATAAACATAAATAAAAGAATTAAAAACATTTATATAGATATGAAACTAGTACCACTTACAATGTGAATCCTTATTTTTCCCTCAAGAATTTGGGCAAAAAAGTATGCATTATACATGGCAAAATATGGTATTTATGTGTCTCCATTTAGGTTTTGTTAGTGTCCCAAAGGGGAGGTTTGCAGGCAGCACCTAAATGCAGGCTGATTAGAAGCTAGATCCTTAGGTACCAGCTGGGAAAGTATGCAGTCAAACCCCCTTTACAGAGAAACTTGGAAGTGGGTATTTTTGCCTATTCCCTCTGCACTAAACCTGGGTGTATAGCTACACGGGGGTTCTTCTGTGCTTGTTTAAAAACTGCATCTTTGTTTGCTATATTTCCTACTGCTTTTATGAATGCAAGTTCAGATTACTACCAGAGCTAGGTGTTTGGGGGTCTGTCTCTTTGGTAGCAGCCAAAAAATTGGGGCAACTTGGTTTTATTTTTGGAGTGAGCTAGAGGGAGAAAGTAGGCCCCAAAGAGGATCACAATCATCCCCCTAGATGCAGCTACTTGGAAGCTGGACCCTCAATCAGTGGCTTTTAAAGTGTGTAGTCAGTCCCTTCCAGGAACGACAGAGAGAGGGATGTTTTTGCCTCTTTCCTATGCACTAAGCCCTGGGGATATAGCCAAGGAGAATGCTCTCTCACACACACCCATTAACAACAGCTTCTTTTTATTTGCTACAGACCTATGGGTCTCATGAATGCAATCCACATTGGCTATCAGAGCCAGGTGATCTAGGGGCTTGTCTCTTTGGGCAGCACCATAAAAATTGTGGCACAGGCATGTGTACAAGCTCTTTCCAAAGAAGTGCTGATAATCTGGTTTTATCTTTGAAGTGAGCCTAGGGGAGAAGGTGGGGGAAGTGCTCTAGGGAGGATTATAGTCAACATTTGATGCATGATAACTAGAAGCCAGAAGCCCTGGCAGCAATTTGGAAAGTAGGCTGTCAAACCCTTTCCTGAGAAATACTTGGAGATGAGCAATTTTGCCTGTCCCCTATGCACTGGGCCTTGTGGGATAGCCACAGTGAGTGTTCATTGCCCATTAAGAACTGCTCATTGTTTGCTATAGTTCTGTGAGACTCAGGAATCCAAGCCCCATATGCTTTCAGAGCTAGGTGTTTGGAAAGTCTGTCCCTCAAGTTGGAGCCTTAAAATTTATTACCCATTCCAGATGCTGATGTAATTGAGCTGGGGGGACACCTTTTTCCCAGACAGACATACTGGCAGAGGCTATTGTTTCTTTACTGACCCCTCCTCCAACACAGTCACAGAGCCAGAAAATGGGCACTACATATGAGTCTCCATCAACCTGACTATCATTGTTTGTCCCATCTTTGGATTCCCTGAGGTCCCACCCCACCCAACTTTTAGGCCCACCCAAGCTGTTTCCAGGGGCCTCTCGATACAAATAGCTTGTCTTGGCCCATGCTTCAGATTTTCCTAAATTCTCTCAAACAAGTAGCATCTGGTTGCAGCAAGCCCCATACCCTCTTGATAAGTTGCCCCAGGCCCAGCACTAGCAGCAGCTGACTTTGTTTCGCACTGTGGCCTCACCTGGGTGCTTCCAAGCCCACCACAACTGCAGCAACCAACTGTAGATTGCTTTGTAGTTTTTGCTGTGTGACCCTGGACAAAACATGGGGTGGCTAACCTTGAACATACCAACGGCAATCAAGGCTCAACTACATTAGGAGGGTATACACAGCCCTTCAGTGGGGGCACCCTAAGTATTCAGCTTGCGTAATAGAGGAGGCTATACCAATAGACCTACAGGACATGTACTATATTAGGCCACTCTACCAAGCCTGGAAGATGTAGCAGCTCTACCAAATACATAAAAACAAACACAAGGAGGCCACGAAAATGAGGAGACAAAGAAACGTAGCCCAAATGAAAAAGTAGAACAAAACTCCAGAAAAAGAACTAAACAAAAATGGAGATAAGCAATCTACTAGATGCAGAGTTCAAAACACAGATTATAAGGATGCTCAATGAACTTAGTGAGGAACTTCATAGCATAAAAACGATACACTAAATAAGATAAAGAACAATTTACAGGGAAACAACAGTAGACTGGATAAAGCCAAGAATCAAGTCAGCAATTTGGAATATAAAAAGGTTAAAAAAAATCAGAACTGCAAGAAGAAAAAAAATCCCTCCAAAATGAGGATAGTGTAAGGATCCTCTGGGACAACTTCAAGTGCACCAACATTTTCATCATGGGGGTGCTGGAAGGAGTAGAGAGAGATCAAGGAATTGAACACCTATATCATTATTTTTAATGATAGAAAACTTCCTTAGAGGTGAAGGAAATATACATACAAATCCAGAAAGCACAGAGTCCCAAATAGGATGAACCCAAAGAGGCCCACACCAAGACACATCATAATTAAAATGCCAAAGGTTGAAGACAGAGAAAATCTTAAAAGCAGCAAGAGAAAAGCAGTTAGTTACCTACAAGAGGGCTCCCATAAAACTGTCAACTAATTTATCATAAGAAATTTTGCAGACTAGAAGTAATTGGCAAGAAATATTCAATGCGATGAAAAGCAAGGACCTACAACCAAGGGTACTTTGCCCAGCAAAGCTATTATTTAGAATCAAAGGACAGATTAAGAGCTTCCCAGAGAAGAAGGTAAAGGAGTTTATCACCACCAAATCAATATCATATGAAATGTTAAAGCATCTCCTTTAAGAATAAAAATATTAAAAAATATGAATAATGAAATGGTAATAAATACATATCAATTAACAATTGAATCTAAAGAACAAAGTAAATGAACAAGCAGAAGAGAAACAGAATTAAAGACATGGAGAACATTTTGATGGTTGCTAGATGGGAGGGGGGTCAGAGGAATGGACAAAAATGGTGAAGGGAATCCGAAGTACAAATTGGTAGTTACAGAATAGTCATGGGGGTGTAAAGGACAGCATAGGGAATAGAGTAGCCAAAACAAATATGTATGACCCATGGACATGGATAACATTGTGGGGATTGCCTAAGGGGGGAGTGTAGGTGGAGGGTGTGTAAGAGGTGAAAATTTGGATAACTGGAATAACATAAACAGTAAAATATAATTTTTTTAAAAAGTTTGTGTCCGGACTTCCGCCAAGATGGAGGTTTAGCTGGATATGCCGTGCCTCCTCACACAACCAAGTTTAGGGACAACTAAATATTAGCATCAGAAAACACAACCAGAACACGGAAAACTGAACTTTTCGGAAGTCCGCTAACAACAAATTCTTCAGCCCGACCGGTAAGGGGCGAAACCAGCGTCGGGTGAGGACTTACAAAGGAGGGCTCGATCAACCCGGGCCCGGAATCCAGACGCGCGAATCCAGTCGCGAGGGTTCCAAACCCAGGATTGGACCTAGTGAGCGACCGAGCAGCCCACCGGGTGAGCGACTACAGAGGACACAGTGGGGAGGCGGTGGCAGCGAGTTGACTGTGGTTGCCTGGTTGCGCGAGAGTGAGGGAGTGAGCGGTTGGACCGGCGTGGCGCGGCGGCGGCGGCGGCAGCAGCGGCGGCGCGCCATTTCCCCGCTCTGACCACGCCCCCACATACAGCATCACAAACCAGCGACTTGGGACTCCAAGGCGCCGCTTTTCCCACTTAAAGGGCCAGAACAGACCAAAAATGTCGCAGGCAGAACTCAAAGCCCCAGAGATAAATCTAAATGACGAAGAAATAGCAAAACTCTCAGACGCACAGTTTAAAACACTGGTCATCACCTTCCTCACAGATCTGGTGGATTATAGCCACAAATTAGAGAAACATATGAAGGCTAAATTAAGGGAAATGAATGGAATTCCACAGGAAACCCATAGAGATGAAAAGGAAACTGGGACTCAAATCAATGAAGTGGACCAGAAGGAAGAAAAAAATGAACAAACAGAAAGGAATGAAGAAATAAGAATTCAGAAAAATGAGGAGAAGCTTAGGAACCTCCAGGACATCTTTAAACGCTCCAATATCCGAATTATAGGGGTACCAGAAGGGGGAAAGACACAACCACCAGTGGAAAAACTATTTGAACAAATAATAAAAGAAAATTTCCCCAATCTGGCAAAGGAAATAGACTTCCAAGAAATCCAAGAAGCCCAGAGAGTACCAAAAAAGTTGGACTCAAGAAGAAACACACCAAGGCATATCATAATTACATTAGCCAAAATTAAAATGAAGGAAAGAATCCTGGAAGCAGCAAGAGCTAAGGGGACAATCACCTACAAAGGAGTCCCCATCAGGCTGTCAGCAGATTTCTCAAAAGAGACCTTACAGGCAAGAAGGGGCTGGAAAGAAATATTCCAAGTCATGAAATCTAAAGACCTACAACCAAGATTGCTCTACCCAGCAAAACTTTCATTTAGAACGGAAGGACAGATAAGGTGCTTCTCAGATAAGACCAAATTCAAGGAGTTTATCATCATCAAGCCCTTATTATATGAAATGTTAAAGGGACTTATCTAAGAAAAAGAAGTTAAAGAAACATGAACAGTGAAAGGACAACAAGCTCACAGTTATTAACAACCACACCTAAAACGAAAGCAAACTAAAAGGACAGCTAGAGCAGGAGTGGAAGCATAGAAATGAAGATCTCAAGGAGGGTTAGCAACAGGGGAGTGGGAGGAGGAGATGGGGGGAGAAGGTACAGAAAACAAGTAGCATAGACAGTAGATAGAAAATAGATGGGGGGGCGAGAATAGTATGGGAAATATAGAACCTAAAGGACTTGAGACACATGGACATAAACTAAAGGGGGGTAATGGTGGGGTTGGGGGGGCAGGGTGGAGGGGAATGAAGGGGGGAATAGAACAACTGTAACAGCATAATCAATTCAAAAAAATAAATAAATTAAAAAAAAAAAGTATGTGTCCTATATGTGCAATCAAACCCTTCACTCCTCTGGGATTTCCCTCAATTGCAGGGTGCTGTGCCAGGGCTGGGGTTTATGGGTAAGATTTTGCCTTAGCCTTTTCTACCCAATTCAGTGTGGGTATTTTCTCAGTTACCCAATGTGTTGGAGTCACTCAGCTAGTTTCTGGTTCTCTCAGAGAGGATTGCTACGCAGCTGTACATTTGGTGCAGCTGGGAGAAGGGAAATTCTGGAGCCTCCTATGTTGCTATCTCAGTCTGGAGTCACCCAAGCCTTATTTAGTATAAATAAATTGGAAAAAAAAAAACATGATCTCTTTCAGATTCTAAATGCTATTGACATTCAGTAAGTAACTATAGACAAAGAGTCAGTTGCAGCTTTGAAAGCAAAAGTGAGCAGGAAAGAGTATTCTATTAATTTTTCAGTGAATTTCAGTGATGTGAAGACAACTCATCGTTAAACAAAAATTAGCTATTTTCACTTTATTCATTTACTTTAATTATGCTTACATAATGAAATCCATTGAACTGCCACAAGAACATAGGAATCAAAATTATGCCAGTCTATCCAGTTTCTAACTCACCTTTAATAGTATATTAAAAGGATTATTTTTTAAAAAAAGATATTGGTTGCCTACTCTGATGTAAATGTCCAAATAAAGAGGGTAATATCTGTTAACTTGGCATAGAAACCTGTTATACAACTAGCACCCAAACATCTACCTATATGGTGAACAGATAGATCACTAACTTAGCTCCCAAATATATCCCCAGCTTTGATTTCTCTCCTGAACCTCAGACCCCACCCAGCTTGTGAATAGCTTCACATGGAGGATCCACAGGCACCTCCAAGTCAACATATCCAACAGAATTAAACTAAGCCATAATCTTTCCCTTTTATTCCAATTCTTGAAACTAATCCTCTCTCAGTGAAATAATGGCCCCCGTTAGACACACTTGCCCAAGCCAGAAAGGAGAGAGTACTTGAGGCTCCTTTCCTTTTTTTACTCCATTCTTCCCTCCTATCTAGCAATGACAAATCCTATTAATTCTCCTTGGTCTAGTGCATCTCCATCCTCATAAACACTTAGTATCAGCTGTCACCATTTCTCACTTAGATTATTACACCAATGTGTTTATTGGTCTCCCAGACAATTAAAGGCTGTTTAAGAATGATGTTTAAAAAAATATATTATGCCAGTGTTCAGAATTCTGTAAGTTAAAATCTAAATTACTTAGCATTTAGCCCAAGGCCTTTTAAGATATTTTAGCCTCATCTCTAAGAACTCTTTTTGTTTACCACATATCCCTACTACACACATCTTTTGCTTTGGCAGAAGTAAACATTCTAGTTCCTCAATTCTTTCTTTCTGTGTATCCTATAATTACTTCTTTTAGCTTAATGATATATGCTCTTTTTTTCCTGCTGGCTTCTTCAGTCCAGTCTACTAATATGCATTCTTCGTTTCTGTTACAGTGCTTTTTGATCTGTAAAATTTCTCCTTGGTTCTTTCTTAGGATTCCTATATCTCTGCTTATATTGCCCCTCTGTTCTTACATGCTGTCTACTTTACCCATTAGAGCCCTTAGCATATTAATCATAGTTGTTTAAAATTCCCAACATAATTCCAACATCCTTACCATGTGTAGTTCTAATACTTGTGCTGTCTTTTCAGATGATGTATTTTGCCTTTTAGTTTACCTTGGCATTTCTTTTTGATAGCCAAACATGTTGTACACATAAAAGAAACTGTTGTAAATAGGCTTTTAGTAATGTGATGTGGTAATAAGATGTGGGAGGAGGGGAAGTATGCTATAGTGCTGTGACTAGGTCTCAATCCTTTAGTGAGGACTGTGAACTTCGTAAATCTTTCTCAAGTTTTTCCTCCCCGCTAAGTGGGACAGAATGGCTAGAGTGGGCTGAAGTTGAGCATTTCCCTTCTCCTGGGTCAGTTAGGCTCTGAAAATACCCTATCCAGTTTTACCATGGTTAACTAGTTGCCCCTGAGGGCAGTTCTTGTTAAAAGAAAAAAACGAAAACAACACAGTCTTCCTATCAAGATTGTAGCATAGGTAAACTCGGTATTCACATCTTCCTATAACCACACCAAAATTACAACTAAACTACAGAACAACCATTTTTCAGATCCACCTGAAATCTAGCTGAACAAAAGTCCTAGAACTAAGGATATAAAGAAGAAGCCACATTGAGACTGGCAGGAGGGGCAGAGATATGGAAAGGGCTGGTCCCATGTCCATACCCATGTATGGTGGATATAATTTGGGAGGACAATCTCAGCTGTGGAGGTCTCCTTTGAGGAGTAAGGGGGTCTCAGCTCCATACCAGGCCCTCCAGCCCAGAGTTCCAGGACAAGAAAAAGTAGGCCCCATAACATCTGGAAGTGAAAATTGTGGCTGAGTGAGACTAAGGACGACTAGAGTCCCAGGTGTTCCTGGGAACTCAGACTCACTGGCTCTGAGCTACAGCACTGGGGCAGCAGCTCAAAAGGCACCAGAGACATAGGGGGAGGAACTGAATTGTCTGGCATCAGAGTAAGAACTGAAGGAGTGGCTTTCTCCTGGACAGAAAGCTAGCAGAGTTGGCAGACTCCATTGTTCCTTTTCTGAAACACACACACACACACACACACACACACACACACACACACACACACACACACAGAACTTGCAGGCAGGTGCCATATGTGAGACTCCCTCAACCTGGCTCACACTGTTATCCCCACCCTGGTGATTCCCTGAGACCCTTCCCTACCCAACTTTCAGGCCCAACCAAGCTCTCCCAGTGGCTTTTTTACAAATGATCTATCTTGGTTCACACTTCAGACTTTCCTAAAATCTCTCAAACAAGAAGCATGTAACTTCAGCATGCCTTATACCTCTCACTAAGTGACCCCAGACACAGCACTAGTGGCAGCTTGACTTAGTTTACAGCTTGGCCCCTCCAGGACATCTTCTGGAGTAAAAGTAGCAGCCATCTGCAGATTGCTTTGCAGTTCATGGTGGATGGCCCCAGGCAGAACACAGGCAGCAGCTGACCTTGGCCTACACCTCCTAGAGTCATCCAAACCAGCAAAACCATGAACAGCTTCAGACCACATCAAAGTACCACCCAACCACCTCCACAAATGAGACACTCAAGAGGTGAACTCAGCAGACACAAAAGCCCTGCTGAAGTAAGTAGTACCACCACTCCTGGTGGTCCATGGAGTGGGCCCTGAACAGATGATTCTCTGCAATGGTTGCAGCCAGTCCTTGCAGCCAGCCAGCCTGGTGGTAAATGCCTCCCATAGTTGTGCCAATAGCAGTCAAGGCTCAACTACAACATGAAGGTATACACAGCCCACACAAGGAATGTGGGGAGTTGCACCTGAAGTTCCCAGCTCATGTAAACAGAGATGCTGTGCCCCTGGACCTGACAGGATACCTACTACATAAAGCCACTCTACCAAGCCCAGGACACTTGCAGCTCTACCTACTATGTAGAAACAAACACAGGGGGCTGCCAAAATGAGGAGGCAAAGAAATACGTTCCAATTGAAAAGCAAAACAAAACTCTAGAAAAACAAACTAAACAAAATGGAGGCAAGCAATCTATTAAATGCAGAGCTCAAAACACTGGTTATAAAAATGCTCAGTGAACTTAAAGGAAAAGGAGATAAACTTAGAATTTCAACAAAGAGGAAACATAAAGTGGAACTAGAAAACATAAAAAATAATCAGCCAGAAATGAAGAATACATTAACTAAAATAAAGACTGCATTATAAGGAATCAACAGTGGAGTAGATGAAGCAGAAGATCAAATCAGAGTTTGGAAGACAATGAAACAGACAACACCCAGTTAGAACAACAAAAACAAAAAAGAATCCAAAAAATGATAATAGAATAAAAAAGCCTTTAGGAAAACTTCAAGTGTACCCACATTTGCATCATGAGGTTGCCAGAAGAAGTGAGAAAGCCAGGAATTGAACACCTATGCGAAAAAATACTGACAGAAAACTTCTCTAACCTGGTGAAGAAAATACACATGCAACTCCAGGAAGCACAGAGAGTCCCAAACAAGAAGAAACCAAAAAACACCCACACAAAGACACATCATAATTAAAATGCAAAAGATTCAAGACAAAGAGAATCTTTAAAGCAGCAAGAGAAAAGCAGTTAGTTACTTGCAAGGAGCTCCCATAAATGGTAGCTGATTTCTTAACAGAAATTTTGCAGGCCAGAAGGGATTAGTAAGAAATATTCAAAGTCATGAAAAGTAAGGACCTACAATCAAGATTACTCTATGCAGCAAAGCTATCATTTAGAATTGAAGGCCAAAAAGAAAAAGCTTCACAGACAAGAAAAAAACTAAAGGAGTTCATCACCACAAAACAAGTATTATAGAAGATGTTAAAGGGTCTTCTTTAAGAAGAAAAAAGATAAAAATATGAGTAATGAAATGGCAATAAATACATATCTATCAATGACTGAATCTAAAGACAAAATAAACAAGCAGAAGAGAAACAGAATCTTAGGAACAGAAAATATTTTGACAGTTGCCATATGGGAGGGTATTGGGGTTATGGGTGAAAAAGGTGAAGAGATTAAGAAGTACAAATTGGGAGACTTCCGTGCCAAGATGAAGGCATAGGTGGAAGCACTGTACCTTCTCACACAACCAAGTTTAAAAATGACAAAGTTTTAGCAACAAAAATGCAGTCAAACCACAGAAAATTGAACTATGCGGAAGTCTGACAACAACGAACCCTTCAGCCAAACCAGTAAGAGGGGCAGAGCCAGCAGCAGAGCGGGGTAGGGCAGGAAAGTTCCACCGGATTGACCCAGGCATGCAACCCAGGCACACCGGCAGCTGTAGGCGAATCCCAGGTGTGGAGTAGTGGGCGGACCCACTGAGGACACAAGGCAGTGGACTGACCATGGTCACACATTTGAGCGCAGATAAACCAGTGAAGGAGTGAGTGGTGAGACAGACCGTGCAGTCCCCAGTGGCGGAAAGTGGCAGAGGGGACCGCCATTGTCCCTCTCTGACCCCGCCCCCACATACAGCATCACAAACCAGCGACCTGGGTAGCCCCGCCCTGGTGAACACCTCCTCGTAAGTAACAGGCAGGAACAGATCAAAACATGGCTCAAGAACAACTCAGAGCCCCAGAGCCCATAACTCTAAGCGAACAAGAAATAGCCAAACTTTCAGATGCACAGTTCAAAACACTGGTGATCGAGATGCTCACAGAACTGGTTGATTATAGTCACAAATTAGAGGAACATATGGAGGCTAAACTAACTGAAATGAATGGAAATACACAGGAAACCAATAGTAAGGGAAAGGAAACTGGGACTCAAATCAAAGGAGTGGACCAGAAGGAGGAAAAAAATGACCAAACAGAAAAGGATGAAGAAACAAGAATTCAAAAAAATGAGGAGAGGCTTAGGAACCTCCAGGGCATCTTTAAACGTTCCAACATCCAAATTATAGGGGTACCAGAAGGGGGAGAGGAACAGCCACGAGTGGAAAACTTATTTGAACAAATAATTAAGGAGAACTTCCCCAACCTGGCAAAGGCAATAGACTTCCAGGAAATCCAGGAAGCTCAGAGAGTCCCAAAGAAGTTGGACCCAAGAAGGAACACACCAAGGCACATCCTAATTATATTAGCCAAGATTAAAATGAAGGAGAGAATTCTGGAAGCAGCAAGAGATAAGGGGACAGTCACCTACAAAGGAGCTCCCATCAGACTGTCAGTGGATTTCTCCAAAGAGACCTTACAGGCAAGAAGGAGCTGGAAAGAAGTATTCCAAGTCATGAAATCCAAAGACCTACAACCAAGATTGCTCTATCCAGCAAAGCTTTCATTTAGAATGGAAGGACAGATAAAGTGCTTCTCAGATAAGATCAAATTCAAGGAGTTCATCATCACCAAGCCCTTATTATATGAAATGTTAAAGGGACTTACCTAGAAAAAGAAGATAAAAAAGATGAACAGTGAAAGGACATCAAACTCACAGTTATTAAGAACCACACCTAAAACGAAAACAAACTAAGAGGACAGCTAGATCAGGAGCGGAACCATAGAAATGAAGATCACATGGAGGGTTAGCAACAGGGGAGTGGGAGAAGGAGAAGGGGCAGAAGTACAGAAAATAAGTAGCATAGATGGTAGGTAGAAAATAGATAGGAGGGAGGGCAAGAATAGTATGGGAAATATAGAATCTAAAGAACTTGAGACACGTGGTCATAAACAAACGAGGGGAATGGTGGGGGAGGGGTGTGCAGGGTGGAGGGGAACGAAGGGGGGAATAGAACTGTAATGGCATAATCAATAAAATATAGTTTAAATTTTTTTTAAAAAAAGAAGTACAAATTGGTAGTTATAGGGATGTAAAATACAGCATGGGGAATATAGACAATAATGTTATATTGTATGGTATCAGATGGGTATAAGGTTTATCAGGATGATCTCTTAGTAAGTTATATAATATCTAATCACTGGGTTGTACACATGAAAGTAATATAATGTTGCCTGCCCTCTGCAATTGAAAACTTAAAGTCAAAAAGAGAAGAGAACTCATGGAAAACTTAGACTCAAATGGAGCACCTGGTAAAGTGAATCTATTTGACCACACAGTTCTACTGTTCTACAGACCAACTTTCCAATGGCATATGTTTCATCACACATGTATCTACTTCAGCATGCATCATTTCTACTCTGGGTACTTACCTAAAATAAGCAAAAACACAGGTCCACCAAAAAACATACAAACAAATAAACAGAACTCAATGCATTCTGGTGTATTTTAAAATGGTTCCCTTTTTACCCCCACCCAGACAGAAGCACAAGGGAAGGGGTAAAGGAACTACTTTGAACCTGGTTCATCTCCTGGAGGTAAAACTCACAAAAGTGTGGTGTGCCTCCCATGACTGCCCCACTCCTGCGTTTTTAGACATTCAGACTTGTCCTCACTATGCCTCCAGCAATTACAGTTTCAGGTTTTCCTACCCCTGCACAGGTTTCTGCAGCAGTTTACACTCACGAGTTTCTGTTCCAGTAATCGTGACTCCCTGTACTCACCTGTCTGTCCAATATTGGGGGCAGTAGTTTGCCCTGGGTCCTCACATCCCATATGAATCTACAAATTATTGCTTATTCAGATTGTTTAGTTTTTAACTTGTTAGAATGAAGTGGTGACTTTCATGCTTCTTACATGAGGAACCAGAAAACTACTGGTATAATATCCCAGAAATTGGTAAACAGATTCATTTTATACTATATGAATACATTATGATTTTATCGATTCAGATTCATCCTCTTTAGTCATCATTTCTGTTTGAAGAAACCCACAATTTTTTAGCCACTTAGGAGCATTGCCAAGTCTTCACCTACGACATTCCAGTCACAATAAATACAGTAACTTCTTATTGGGGAAATCATATGTCCTTTCTTCTTCCTCTGCCCTTCCACTTCTCAGTGTCCCACCAATACAGGTAAAATCTGTCACTGGTCTACACTAAAGATAATAAATACTAAGATAAGAGAAAAGAACATAAATCTAGACTACCACAAATATCCATCTTCCTTCTTAAACTCTATTCAACATTCCCACGATTACTCTCAGACCTTATTTCTCCCCATGCCCAGAAGATTCCTGGGTGGAGGATGGCATATAAGAGGAGGGGGCTGGGATCCTCACGCTCACTCACCTCTGAAAGAGCTGTCTGCAGCACACATAGGTCTCGTAGGTGCGATTGGTGAAACTTGTGTTTAGGAAGGAGACACAGTCAGTTTCAGCTCCTCTGGGAACATAGAGGATTCCTGGATAAAGGAGACAGAGATACTAAGGGAAGAAGATTCATACATGTTCTCGAAGGCTCTTAATAATTTGGGTATAAACTAAGAACATTGTAGATTGCCTTTTCTATGCATCTGTGAGATGGATGGTTAAATTGATATTCTGAGAGAGATCTTATCAGGATCTAGGTATGTGATTTATGCCAATAGACTAAGCTGAGTTACCTACCTGCCACACAGGCACTGATAAGGGATACACAGGCTCCTGTAAAGAGGGCACTGACTACAACCTTGGACAAGTCACTCTTCCGGTGGGGTACCATTGATGCTGCCGATAACAAAAACAAAATAACTTGATCTCTTTCTCATCAGCCAATCCACGAGCCTCTACTAAAAAATGCACAAGAACAAATGCAGATGAATAGCTTTTTTTTTAAACCACTAATGACCAGAGGCTGGTCAGCAATACCCTGAGAAGAGTGCATATATGTTAGTCCTGAGGGTTCACTAACTCAGATGTTCCCCAGGTCAAGGAATGTTTGTCTGACCCTGACCTCAGTGGTTCCAAGAACTCTCCTAAGATATCTGGGTCAAGCAAAGCTCTGGTTTGCTGCAGACAGGCACACATGAGATCTGAGACCAGAATTAGATGGACTGTTTTGAGCCATAGGGATAAGGACGGCAACATTCACCTAAGCCTTAGTCACATGCAAACATCCTGCTGCCAAACGCAATCTCACAATCAGACACTGATAGGGCACCAGAACTAGAACAGTACAGACAGATATTTAACGAAGGGAAAAAGTAAACCAAAAGGAAAATGTTTCATCTTTACATTGTTCAATCAGCTACCAAATAAATCAACTGAATGATTCTACCACAGAATATGAGTAACAATAAATGGACACACTGAGCTGTATTTCTTATACTGCATTTCTAACTTGGATCTTCCAAACTCTTCAAATCTGCTAGTCATTTTTCTTGCCCCTGCCCTCAAGGACAACTCCACTTTCTCATATTTTTTCATCCAATCATCACCCAAATTCAGCAATATCTTCAGCAATCAAATATATCTGTGTCTGTTTCAGATACTCACTTCTCCCACACCTGCTGATTTGTAGCTTTTAGTCCAATACTCGACACCACTTGCTCTTACTATCTGTCTTACTATTTTTCTGTCTTATGTGTCTGATTATTTTATTTGTCTTTTGGCTCATTGTGCAATTTCTGTGAAAACAACTGGTGAGCAGCCTAATTTCAGAAAGTAACTTTACTACTGAATAAAAAGCAAAATATCTTTACTTACATATGTACTGTGCCCATTTAATGGCAAAGTAAAAGTAATATTATCTTCCTCAAAAGGAAAATAAAAATAAAATAGATCTTTTGGGTCTCCAATCAAAAGGAAAAAGAATAACAGAAATCGAGGTGGTAAACCCAGTCTAGGCTCCATGCACACCCAGGTAGCATGGTTGCCTGAACTCCAAATTAACTGTGCCTGAGTGGGACCATTTCACATCAGCTTTTCTATCTGGTCTCAGCTTGTACTGGAGCACCAGGATTGCCTACTACAGAAGCTGGGATCTGGCTGGCTTATAGCATAGTTGAAAAAATGAATGAACTCACTCAAGCCTCCCAGTGTGATTCCTATGGAACTAAGATTGGCAAATCCACAGAGTGAAAATGTTGTAATGATTTCAGCTCTCACCTAGACAAAACAAAAATAAATAAGTAAACAAAAGCAGTTCCATATATGCAGTCATATAATCATGACAGAAGTTCCAAAGAACATGGAACCTCCAATCTTGTCCATACTACCCTAAGGCACATGGGAAAATGCTCAGAAAATCATTATTTTCTGAGTTATCACAGGAATAAGCATATGGAAAGCACTATGGGCCTCTTTGCCCACACTCTTCTTGTTGAAGCCCATGAATAAGAAAAAGGCCTAGGAATGAGGATGATTGAGAGGGAAGAGAGAGAGGAAGGGAAAAAAGAAGATCAATTTATAGCATTTTAAACTTATAAATGAAGAAGGGGACCTTAGGCCATCAAAAATAGTGTCCACTCTTGATTGCCTCAACTGTAAAACACCAACAAGTATCTTATATATAGAAGTTGGGTCAGAGTGCAGGAGAGGAATAACACACAGACCTCAGGGCAGCTGGGGCACCAGAGTCAAGTGTAGTGTTACACTGGCTTTGTGGTTAGGCTGGGACACTGGAAAGGGATCCATGGGTGGGAAAGAAACTTTGGTGTAACACTTTCTGTCTGCCCACAGACAATTTATGCTTTTCTGGATTGTCACCTACAGAAATCCACTGTTTCTTGCCTCCGATCCACTCTTCCACTCCAGAGAGACGTTTGTTCTTGTATTGAGATAGTTGCTGGTAGGCCACAAACTCATTTGTGAAGAACTTGATCCCCACCATCTCAGCCACCATTGGACAATCTGCCCACTCTACACCCATCATGAAAACCATGGGCCTCAGGATGTAGGAGCAAATCACCTGGGTGAAAAAAAAGAGATACCCCAGGAAAAGAAAGAACAAATAACACAGGTCAAGACACAAGGACTTCCTCTGGAGACTTAACTCAGCCTCTTCCACCCTTCTATCCACTCTCTCTTTTAGCTCACTGTGGGTCAGGAGGGCATGCACATTTCAAGGACTACTTAAACACACTCTACAGGGATAGCCCAACAAATGTAATTCTTTACCTGAAAAGTGAGCCCTTGTATGTCTACCAACTCCCCTAGCCAGGAGAGGGTGGCATTGATGAAAGCCAACACCGCCAAAAAGGCAATCAGGTTGGCTGCTACATTAGCAGCAAGGCTTATGGCATCTGTGGCTCCATTGCTGGCCGCCTCTAGGATATTATTCTCTTTCCTGTCGTTGTTGGGCATAGGAGAAGGATATGGCATCTGGATTAGTCTCAGCCCCTCACAGAAGAGAAATCCCACTTTCCCTCTATGCAGGAGTGCAGGAGGAGGGTGCCAGACCAGCTTGAGAGGTGATGGGGTTCTTTAGTGACCCTTTTGGTAGAAAGTACACTGAAGCAGTACCAGATTTAATTGCCATGAAATTGCACTGATACCAAGGACAGAGGATACTGGTATGCAGAAGACAGAGGCAGGTGGAGGGTGAAGCAAACAAAGCTAGAGGCAGAGGTAGACAAGAAGGGATATGGTATCAGATTACTCCTTCTCCAAGAGACTTGAAGCCTCTGCCATCACAGGACTACCCTTGGGTCTGCACCTGACCTCACCATCTCCCCAATTATATGGACTTACCCACGGGATAATTTTACACCCTCCTTTTTCTTGAACTTGGATTCCTCCACTTCTGGATATACCAACTTTGACAAGGCAAGAGCAGAAGGGGCAGCCATCACAGATGCAGAAATCAAGGATGATGCTTCAATCTGTAAGGGTAGACTTAAGAATCAGCATCTACAGAACCCAGATATGAGCTCACCCAGGAGTGATCAGACTATGCCTACCCCAAAGGATATGAAGGATCCCAACACAGTGCCTGAGATGGTGGCAAACCCTCCAGTCATCACTGCATGGATTTCGGAAAGTGTCATGTCTGCAAGATACGGACGGATGAGCAGAGGTGCCTCTGTCTATGAAGAAGGAGAAGCGAGTCAGAGTTGAGAGCATGTGACTCTCCACCCCAAAGTGCCCACCCCTGCCCCAGGGACATATCCCTCTAGTGTGAGTGCCCCTCTAGCATAGAGGGCTGCTTTTAGGCCCTCCCAGCATCTGCCTCACTCTCTCTGACACCTTATCATAACCCAGCTGACATTGTTCTCATCTGTTTTCATACCTGTTTGTCTCCTTTGTTTAGATTTTAAAATGCTATGGAAGGTAAATGGTATATATTTTTGGTAAGTTCTCCATGTCTAAAATCATACACAATAATTCTTCACTTAGCTTTAATAGGTTCTGCAACTTCAAGCAAAACAATGTATATGAAACCAGTTTTACCATAAACTAATTGATATAAACAAGAGTTAACTTCCTCTGACATCTCATCAACTTTATAAGGAAACAAAGTTGAATGAAATACTCTTTAAAAATTATTTTATTATTGTTTAATTACAGTTGTCTTCATTTCCGCCCCCCACCCCAGCCAAACCCACCTCCCTCCCCTGATTCCACCCCTCCCCCTTGGTTTTGTCCATGTGTCCTTTATAGTACAAACCCTTCCCCTCTGGTTATTGTTAGATTGTTCTTAATCTCAGTGTCTCTGGTTATATTCTGTTTGCTTTTTTCTTTTGTTGATTATGTTCCAGTTAAAGGTGAGATCATAAATGGAATTCCATGCAGCAGAAAGAAACAAGGAGCTCCTACCCTTTGCAACAGCATGGATGGAACAGCATTATGCTAAGTGAAATAAGCCAGGCGTGGAGGAATGAATGAAATACTTTTTGACCAGACATTCTCTGAGGACCTGATGTACTTAATGAATGACCATATGAAATATAGTGCACTTCCTGAGTACAAATTAGTTGCTTAAAAAGTACTCATTAAATGAAATGCAAAATAGATTATTAAAGCTCAGTGTTGATGAAAGAATCAAAAGAAATAATGTTTGTGGAAATTTGATAAAATTATGAAGATCCAACTCTGTAAACTGTATTTAGCATCAACCTAAGATAATGTCATTTAACGACTGACAGTTAGGTGCTTAGTCTTATACTAAGGGATATTACTATAAATAAGGCAAAGTTTTACTTTTAGGAGCTTATAGTCTAGCACTAAAAACTAAGCTGATTATGGATGATTTCAGGAAAATGTGGAATGCTAAGGTGGGAGTGTGAAGAAGTACTCAGAAAACATTTCAGAAACAGTTAATCCAACTAAGGCCTTGAGAGAGAAAGACTTTAATACTAACTCCTTTTCAGTTTGACAAGCCATGGTCCCTAACATTGAACTAATCAGTCAATAGCACATATGGAACACCTATTCCATATAAACGTATCAGACAATGTATTATGGGGAAGAGCCTTGGTGTTAGCACTGAGCAAGGCAAGCTATTAGGTACTTAGAGACCCTGGAAAACAAGGACCACAAAAGAAACAGGAACACAGAGAAAATATCCTTCATACACAGAATCTGAAGGCAGATTAAATTTGGACCAGAATGTTTCCCTAAATTCCTGTGTTAAATCATTGGATTGGCCCTGGCCAGATAGCTCAATTGGTTAGAGCATCATCCCAATACGCCAAGGATGTGGGTTCAATCTCCAGTCAGGACACATACAAGTATCAACCAATGAGAGCATACATAAGTTGAACGACAAAGCCCAATCTCTCTCTCTCGCTCAGTTCCTCAAATCAATTAAAAAAATTTTAAGTTGCATTGGTTGTTGAGGATGTCCAGACTAATTAAGCAGGCCCAGCTAAGTATTCTTACACATGAAGGGTACACTGAGCAATACACTGAGTTTCCTTTGAACATCTAAGTTTTATTTCATCGCTGATTGGCTTCCCATACAGTTCATTTATTTGACTTTTCAGGAGGAAAACACTTTTCTCAACCTGTTTTCCTCCACACTATTTGTCCCTCAGGAAAAAAGAGCAGCCCTGGCATGTGTGGCTTAGTGGATTGAGCACCAGCTTGCAAACCAAAGGGCACATGTTTGGGTTGCAGGCCAGGTCCCCAGTAGAAGGTGCACAAGAGGCAACCGCACGTTGATGTTTCTCTCTCTTTCTTTCTCCCACCCACCCCTCTTTATAAAAATAAATAAAATCTTTTTTAAAATAAAGAAAAGAGCAGAAGGCCTCAGGGTACTTACCATACCCACAAAGATGTTTCCTGCCACAGCCAGCGTCTCTGTGGCAGTGGTGCCCATGGTGATTTGCAAAAACCAGGCAATCTAAAGTGATACAAAGCATAAATTATTAACATTAGCAGGAATCTTGGAGAGTACCCAGAAAACCCCCCATGCCCATTTTACTGGTAAGGAGACTAAGACCTAGAGAAGTAGAGTGACAAGCCCAAAGCCACAGAGCAAGTTACAAACACAGCCTGGACCTGGACTGAGGACTCTTGGCTTCCAGAACATGTAGATTTCACTTCCTGCTCTGCTGCTCAGCCAGCCTAGAGCCTGGGCCTGACCATCTGATATCGGGCATGCTTGAAAGTTTGCCTTTTATATTGGTTCTAACATCTAGATCCTACACAGAAGCACTTTTCCAGATTAAGTGTCATTTTTATGCTTCTTGAAAGATCACAAGATGGAGGCCCATCTCCTGAGTGGTGTAGGAGAATGACTCACCTTCTGAACTACCCACTGCACAAGGCCCAGGTAGTAGAGAATGGACATCACACATCCAAAAAAAATGATGATCGTTAAGCTCTATAAAGACAATGACAGGCAACTAATGAGATATTACAGTGGTCCCTTTTGTTGACGGTTCCACTTTCCAGTTACAGTCAACCATGGTTAGAAAATATGTGAAGGAAAATTCCCAAAGTAAACAATTCATAGGTTTTAAATTGTGTGCCATTATGAATAGTGTAATGGAATCTCATGCTGTCCTGCTCTGTCTGGCTTGGGATGTGAACAATCCTTTTGTCTATTCTACACACTACCCACCAGCCCGTTAGTCTCTTAGCAGCCATCTAGGTTGTAGGGAAGACCATCGCAGTATCTCAGCGCATGTGTTCTGGTCACCCTATTTACTTAATGGCCCCAAAGCACAAGAGTTGTGATGCTGGTGATTTGAATATGCCAAAGACAACATGTAAACTGCTTTCTTTAAGAGAAAAAGTGAACATTTTCAACTTAATAAGGGAAAAAAATGTATGCTAACTTTGCTAAGATCTATGGTAAGAATGAATCTTCTATCTGTGAAATTGCCTAATTTCTAAATTAAAGTTTATCAAAGGTATATAGGTACATATATGGGGGAAAACATAATGTACATAGGGTCTGGTACTACCTGCAGTTTCAGACATATATGGGGGTCTTGGAATGCATCCCTCGCTGGTGAGGGAGGACTGCTGTGTGAATGTGTATGTCATAAACAGACTGCCTTGCAGACTCTAAATTAAGATCTCAGCCTCCCAAGAGCAGCTCATACAGTGTAGATACTCAGTGGATACTTCAACACAAGCTACTTTAGGAATAAATTTTAAATGTATCACATATCTATTATCCCATTAGTACCAAGCCACAAAAGATGTTTTTCTGAGCCCTTCCTCCCACTTCTATTTTATTCTCATTTCAGTATGGAAATGATCAAAGGGCGAGAGACTGGTGCTGTTCCTTCTACTGGTGGATCAAATCCTCTTCTTAGGTTCAAACTGGTATGGAGACTGGCTGATCTCTTGGACATACATTTGCATCCTCTGCTTTACCCCTCTCCCCACAGTGACCCTCATTCCTGCCTACAAAACAGATATGACCTGAAAAGCAAAGACAT
Organism: Artibeus jamaicensis; assembly: GCF_021234435.1. Classification (NCBI taxonomy): domain Eukaryota; kingdom Metazoa; phylum Chordata; class Mammalia; order Chiroptera; family Phyllostomidae; genus Artibeus; species Artibeus jamaicensis. The sequence goes on from NW_026521883.1 coordinate 25,172,914, forward strand.
CCTTGACCAGCATATCCCCAAAGACAAAACTGGAGCCAGCCACAGTGTAGTTCAGGAAAATCTGTAAGGAGAGAGAGAGAGTGAACAAGAGTGAAGCCAACAAGGATACGGAGGAATATGCGATCAGCCTCATGCATGATTAGGTCTTATTGCTATTTCTGAAGTTGGCCTCCCTTTGACAACCTGGGGGCAGGCCATATTCCCAAGAGCTGCTCACTGAATGACAGAGGACTCAGCAGTTTAGTTCTCTTTATTCATATGATGAATAATACCCCAGGACACTCTTTCCTTTCCCACCAGATCTGCCACCATCATCATCAAGACATAGTCCAGTCTCTGCAGGCTTCCCCCAGATCTCCTCGCTCTAGGGTTCTAAAAGAGCAGAGCCCACTCATTGTACTTTTCATACCTGAATCTGATCTCCCAGCCATTGAAATGCATTAAATCCAGGATCAGTTCTGATGACCAAGATCCCTAAGACAAACTGAAGACCCAGGCCCCAAAGCACTGTCCTCCAGGACACCTGGGACCAACAAGAATATTATTTCAACGTGAGTTCTAAATCCTACTTGTCCATTACCTGGTTGGAGTTTTAACAATGGGTACATGTACTGAGGGTGAAACTAACCCGGGATGTTATAGTGAAACATGGGGTAAGAGGGAGTGGGGAATGGGAGGAAACAAGGCAGGAATAAGTAAAGATCCACATATGTCCACATGGTTTATAAAACTGTCTATAGATTATATGACACATGCACATACATACAGATATACAAATAAAAGCATCAAATCCAATACTTCAATATTACTATGCACAATGTAATCATCTGATTCCCTGTCGTATTCTATTTTCTTTCTATCCTTTTTTTCCCCTTTGTTTTTTTACACTGGCCTAGATCCACAAATTTCATATCAAGTTTTGCTAATGGATTATAACTTATTGTATGAAAATAAGTGGTCTAGGGCTTTTGAGAACTTTAAAACTTCTCTTAGGAGTAAAAGCATCAAAAAAGCAAATTCCAGAGATTGTAAAGAACTTAGTTTTACCTTCGTAATCACTGTTCGACACATGTACTTTGTAATCAGTAATACATGGCCCTTGGCCCACCCTGCATCCCCGAAACTCACTGCACTGTGGTGTTTGGAGCAAGCAAAGAGGATGAGGATAATCAGGAAGATTCCTGCCAAGGATGTCAGTTGCTCTGGCCTTTGGGCTGTGTCTAGTGCCAGCCACAGGATAAGGCCAACCAGGCAGACTCCAGCAAACACCCTGAAGAGAGAATGCCAGTACTATGTCAGCAACTCAATCAGAATAACAAATAATTCATCTTACCTCTAAAAAATAGAAGTTAACCCCAAGGGTAAGTGAAATAACTCAGTGGATTAGACATAGAGACCTGTCTTGAGAAACATTCGTCTGGTGGTTTCCTAGCTAGCAGCTGTCTTTTCAATTCTCTTGCTCACAGAATGAAGTTTAAAGAGTCCAAGGTGAGGATGCAAATCACATGGCCTTCCTTCCTCAAGCGTCCACATCAGTAAGATGTGAAATAAAGACTCATTCTTTAAGCTGGTACTAGTGAATAACCAAAATATTATTAAAGGAGGAAATGTATGCATGGTCCCCAGGAATCCCCACCCAATTTCCAAACACTCCAAGGGCAAGAGTAAAGGCTAAGCCACAAATCAACCCCTACGGTCTTATGGTCCCTTGATGTACCAAACATGCTTGATAAATACAGACACTGGATTTCTCATGTCTGAGTGTGAAGTCATTTAAAAAGAATTGGAGAGGAGCCCTGGCTGGTGTAGCTCAGTGGATTGAGCATGGGCCTGCGAGCTAAGGGATCATGGTTTAACTCCCAGTCAGGGCACATGCCTGGGTTGCAAGCCAGTTCCCAGCGGGGGACACACCAGAGGCAACCATACATTGATATTTCTCTCTCTCTCTCCTTCCCTTCCCCTCTAAAGATAAATGAATAAAATCTTTAAAAAAAAAGAATTACAAAGGAGAGTGCATGTGAAATAAAAGCAAAACAAAAAGAACACATTGTCCATTGAGATGCCTCAGAAACAACAATGATAAAATGCACTGTAAATCAGAGCTGAATTTTGGAGCTGTTCTTACTGTGAGCTCTTCTCATTTAAGGTGAATAAAATCTGGCTTCCAGAATCTGTCCTGCTAATAAATAGTGTCATTTTAGCTTTGTCTCCTCAGTGTCAAATAAATCAGTGATCCAAAATTGAGGTTGTGGTCTCATGAATTTCTCCAAATAATTGCTGTTGTGAACATTCTTAACACCTATTTTTTTTTTTTGCATCCATTGGAAAACAGGCAGAAAAGAGGAACTCCGTACAGTATGACAGTTAATCTGTCACTCCAGGCCTGTGATCAAAGGACCTGTGCATGCTATACAGCTAGTTAGGTGAGCTGTGGCTGCTGCAGGATCCAGTTTAGTATTCACTGAGCAGGAATTTTGCTGATTATACTCTAAGGAATTGTCAAAGACACCAATGGGTGTGGGAAGTCCCAGAGACTAGAAGTAAAACGACCATCAAATCAATTTGATAGCTTAATGCAGCTGCAAGCCTCTTTGTTTTGATTACTTCATTGCAGAAGAGTACAGTTTTCCTTATTTCTGTCACAGATCCTGACAATAAACAGACTGAAACTCTTTTCTGAAACTTAACCCATCTTGCCCCCTAGCAATGTTGATACATGAGGCTACAAGAAAATGAAGTCCAGTACTCAGAGGCCTGTTGCTATTTGCTCTCCACGCATTGATTTTGAAAAGCATAGGTGAGGGTCTGAGGGACAGCTCAGGAACTGTCACAGGAGGAAAAGGGAAGCAGACTCAGTTTGGGATGAGTTTGGGGGCCAGGGGTATTGAGATTCTTCTCTTAACTCACCATTTCATCCAACACTTCAGACAGGAGTTTTCAAATGGCTTCAAACATCTTATTAATTTTTTACCCAAGAACGGTTTCAGAAAGCGGTGAACCAGGACCAAGAGCACCAAACAAGTGAGGACAAATAAGGCCAGTGCTCTCTGGAAATTCAAGATGCAGGCTGCCAGGAAGTAGGCTGCATAAGCTAAAAGGAGAAGGTGCAGAGTATGGATGAGCAAGTCAGAACTCCCCAGAGGCAAATGAAGCTCTAGTCATGAATGTCTGTGACTTAAAGCAAGAAAAACCCTCCAGCGACATTGCTGCCCGGCTCCTGACTGAGCTGCAGTTCTCAAGGCCAGGCTGGGTGGTTGTTTCCTTCTGAAGGATACCCAAGAAGTGTCCAACTTAGTTTGAATGTTACATGTTTCCACTGGTCTAAATTTAATTTGAACCCCCTTGAATTTATTCTGATAAAATTTTTTTGCCCTTGAAGTAGATTTGATCAGGATCCACCATTAGATACTCCAAAAGTCATCTTTCCTAAAACTTTATAATCCCAGTCATTTTTATCTTTCCTTTTGAGCAAACTACGCAAACAAGGCTACTACTAGGATGCATATCAAGTTGTCTAAGGATGTCTTTCATCCTTAGACATCCTTATAATGTGGATGAGATGCCATAGGAACTTCACTCTTATTTACATCAGTTGGCCTCTGATAAAATCGGTTCATTATACCACATTCCATCTAAAGTGACAGAACCTACTGACAATGTTAAATCAGGACTTAATGTACAGCCATATGGTCCTCACCTAGGGCTCCTTGACTGAACCCCAAATAAAATTTTTGTTCTCACCATACAAGCTGCCTCTAATATTGATGCAAAAGTTCTATATATCACTGACAGTATATTTTAAATAAAGGTTTGCTATATTAGAAAAAATATTTTATATCATTGGTCTTACTAGCAAACCAGCAAATAAGTTATGTACACTATAAGATTCTCTTGTAAAGACTGCACAAACCATGTTCTGCATTGAATCAAGACACCAAAATAGAGACAAGCCCAGATTCTCTGAAATATTTAAGTCTATCAAACAATTTTGAAAGATAATTTCTGCTCAGATTTTACTTATCCAAAAATACAACTTAATAAATGTACTTCAACTACAAAGCCAGTATTAAGATCTATACATCAAATAACCCTTTGGATCAGTTTGTGAGTAAAGTTGCATCCCATCTAGAAATATCTTGACACAAGGTCAGTTTTCTAAAACAATTCCGTCTCTCACTTCCAGGAATTCCCAACACCTCACCTAAACACAACAGGTACAGCAGAATCTTCTTGAACAAGCTGGCATGTGTTTTGCAGAAACGCCTCACCCTGGTGAAAGGCTGTAGGCTCCTCCTGAGGAGAACCCAAAAATTAAGATACAAAACTTGCTCCCTCCCATTTATATCAATTCCAGAATTTCCATCACCTGGCATGAGGAAGAATTTTCTCTTAATCAATAAGGAAACTTATTCAGCCAGGGGGACATTAGGTAGTGTTCCAGCAGTGCCAGAAAGGCTAGATGGAACTGTGCCAATGGGCAGTAGGTCAGAATAACCCTACCCAACCTAGACAGGCAATATTGTCGGTGATCTCCTACCACAGAGGTAGACACTGGTCACATCAGGGAGAGACTCCTGGGACCTACTCCTTTCCTGTTTCCTAGGGACAAGGCATTGCTTAGCTTCCAGATTCAGAAAAGGGCTTTTTCTTCTGAAAAGCAGCTTTGACCATACCTTGCCAAACACCACACAAACCCATAACTCTGAACAGCCAATCAGATATGCGTTGACAGACCAGGAGGAAAACATCAAGAATCCCTGTGTGGGCAGGGCCTGAGAGCAGATGCTCAACAGATAAGACTATTGAAGTCTGACTTAACGAGCATTTATGTAGTGCTCTTTACATGCTGAGCACTTTCTCAGAACTTTACCAATAATAATTCATTGACTCCTCCTAAGAATTCTTGAGGTTGTTCATTATTATCATTCCCATTTCATAGATGTAAAAACTGGAAAACAGAGGTTAAGAAACTTCCATTTCCCAAGGGAATGGAAGCTGTAAGGAGTAAAGACAATAAACTCAGGCAGTCCCACTTCAGAATCTGAGCTCTTCACTGTCATCCCAGCTTCAAAAATACATAAAGAACTCATACAACTCAATAAGAAAAAACAAACCATCCTATTAAAAAATGGACAGAGGCACCAAATAGACCTTTTTCCAAAGAAGATACCCAAATGGCCAACAGGTACATGAAAAGATGCTCACTATCAGTAATCATCAGAGAAATGCAAAGCCAAACCACAATGAACTATCACCTCACACCTGTTAGAATGCCTATTGTCAAGAAGACATGAGCTACGACTAGTGTTGGCAAAGATGTGGAGAAAAGGGAAACCCTTGTACTCTCTTGGTGAGAATGTAAATTGGTTCAACTACTGTGGAAAACAATATGGAGGTTCTTCAGAAAATTAAAAATAGATCCCATATGATCCAACAATTTCACTTCTGGGTATATACCCACAGGACCCACAAGAAATGAAAACAAAATGTTGGTGAGATGTATGCACGCCCACACTCATTTCAACATTATTCACAATAGCCAAGACAGGGAAACAATCAAATGCCCATCAGTGGATGAATGGATAAGACATGATGTGACTATATATGTACACATGGCTAAATTCAGATAGTTACACAAAGAAAGAGAAGCTATAAACAGTTTGCACTGCAGGATCAGATTAAGAATTTTCTGAGGAACCAAGAACAGGAGTCAGGATAAAAACAGGTCTCAGTGTATGTACTGAAAATGGTTGGCCTTTAGTTAGTCACTAAATTTTGTCAATTTTACTGTAAAAGTGTCTCTGGGATTTAAGTTCTCTAATTTATTCCCACATACCCATGTTGATATATATCAATTTGTATACAGAAGTGAATTTCTGGAGAAGAAAATAGAATTTTATTCTTTAAGCTCATTTTCTCTGTCAATCCTTTAAAATACATTTCAAAAAACACACAAAAACAAACTTTTGTTTGGGAGTTGCTCTGGATCACACTAGCTTTAGAAACTATTCAGTAGCCTCATCTAAGCTTCTCAATGCAGGACTTCTGCACGTTTTTATAAATATCCAGACTGTTCCACACCATGCAGCATGGCTTTCATCCGACCCATTTTACCCAAACACATGTCTTAGACATTACTTCTAGAACCAAACCCACAATCAAATTCAAAGAGTTTTCTCACTTCTTCTTCCTTGACCCATTTCAGACAGCACTATGAACTGTGCCTTCATTCTTGATTGACACTTCCTTCTCTTTTGACTTTCAAGACAGTACTTTTTTACTCTCACTATTATCCCTCACGATGGTCCCTCTCTGCCTTCATTTTAATCTGATTGTTTTTCTCCCCATCCCCAAATCTGAGTATTCCCAAAGACCTTTTTTTCTTTCAATGATATGGCTAAGTTCTTTTCTAAGCCTCAGTTTTCTATATGAAAACAAAGGGAATAAAATCAGTACCCACGTGTTGCTGTGAAAATTAAATTAATTACATAAGGCATCTGCACAATAGTGAGTACTCACTAAATGTTAGCTGTTATTATTCTCATCGTTGTTATCTTTATTGTCAGTCTGACCACCTCCCATTACTTAGAGCACAAAGATTATGTAACAATTACATATAAATATAGATGTGCATATGGTAACACCAGGTGGCTGTGAGTCTTATCAACACAATAAGACCATAAGCTTCCTGCCAATGGGGCAATTTTGACCTCCTCTGAGTCCACTGGCCACATTTAACCCACCCTCACTCCTTAGGTCCTCACTGAACCTGTTCCAGAACACCTGTACCTCTGGTGCGTGGAAAGCCCAAGCACATCCCCAAGTTTTTGTCCTTGTTCTTCAGTCCTGCTGGTTTCCTTAGGACTTAACCCTTCTTCCTGTAAGCACAGGTAGAGCTGCGGTTAGTCATAGGGCCTTGCCAGGGTCAGTGGGGATTGTGAGCAGCCAAAGACCCTACATGAGGCCATGCAGCCAACCACAAAGCTCCACAGAAACTAAACCAGTGGATTACCGTGGGCTCAAGCCCTGGGTTCTCTAGGCCAGTCCCCAGTGTGGACAGAGCGGTGGCCTCTCTTCCATTTGTTTTCTCCATCTCCCGTTCTCCTCAACTGAAAAACAAATTCAGGGGCAAGGCTGAAAGACTGGTTATTCTGTAATGTCGAGCTAGGGAGAATGTTTAGGGCTAGTTACCCACAGGAAAAAGCTAAAAATGTTTAGAGGTTTAGTCGATTTCTTTAAGAACTGAAAATTGGGAATACTGGAAGCAAAATTTTAATATAATAAATAATGAAACAGACTTCCATGTCCTGTTGTGAATAGGTAAATAAGAGTTAATAAAGAGAAGAGAAATAAAGGGCAGGAGGAATTGAAATGAATCAGTGGTTGAACCAGGTCTTAGACTTTTAGGACACTATTAGTTCCTGTGAAGGAAGACTCAAAGGGCTGCTACTCCTGCTAGTCTGGGAGAGCCCTGTGAGCTGTGCTAGGTAAGGAGAAAGCAGAAAGGGAGGCAGAGTGCTGGGGAGGACCCAGACCCCAACATATGGCTGAGAAAACAAAGATTAACGGGCTTTCAAGTTCCTGACTATATTGAAGCACAACATTGGTTTTGGAGGATCTTAAGAGAGCTCCTCATTAGTTAAATAAAAGAAACCTACACTTAGGATAGTCAGCAAATAAAGTTTTAAAATAAAATGAGAGAATCAAGAAACTAAAGCAACATTTGAGTTTAACTCTAAGCAACCCTAAAAGACAAATATTCAAATTTATAAACTCATTCTGAGGTGTTTCTTTGCAGAAAATTTCCTTCCCCATGGAATTGTTTTTTTCAGTATGTGATCTCTTCAAGCATTTAAATATAATTTCATTAAACACATATAAACAGATTTTTGTTGTGTAAAATAGGAACTTCTTATACAGGCAGAGAACAACCTAAATTTGGTCTAAATATGATCAATTAAGAAATTTGGTAAATTAGGGTACTGCCCTCCCCAAACACCCTTTCTTATACCAGTTTGAAGGGTCCTTCTGTCTCCTCAGTAAAAGATGGAAAGAAAAATTCAGCCCTGAAAGATCCTGGTTCCTTCAAGATTTAATCCTTCTTCCTGTGAGCACAGGCAGAGTTGGGGTCAGTCACAGGGATGGACTCTGAAAGAACAGGGTGGGACTGGCTTTCCTGTGATTGGCTCTTCTGTCTTGGGCCCTCCTCTGTGCGCAGCTCTCAAGTTAAACAGTTATGTAGTTTTATTAATTTGTAGGGTGAGATATAAGAAGTCTGCAGAAACTCCTAACAGGCATACAAACAGAAGCATTGGCCAGCACTGGACTAGGCACCAAGGAGCATGTAAAAGAAAGTAAGAGAAAGGTTTCTGCCCTCAGAAAACTTAGCTTTTTGTATGGGAAAGACAATTACTACAGGGGGGAAAACCACAGAAAGTAGGGCTATTCAGGATTCAATGCCAAATAATTTCTAGGAAGCCTTTATTAACCCATTCAACAATATTTATTGGGTACTCATTACCACCCAGGCACTGTGTTGGGTGCTGAAGACACAAAGATGAATGAGACATTGTCTGGGCTATGAAGGAACTTACAGACCATTCAGGGAACACAGATGTGCCAAAAAGGTTCTCGAAGTCAGTAACATTTGCCCTGAGTCTGGAAAGTCTTGAAAGGTAAGTAGAGGATCAGTGATGGAGAAGGGAGAAGATATGCCAACAGAGAGAGACACTTGAACGAGGACACAGAGGCATGGCCTTCCCTAAGGAGCCCCCTGAGGGGGCTGCAACAATTAGCTAAAGAATGGAGAGGAATTTTTGAGGAATTAAGAAAGGACAAAATGAAGTAAGAAATTAGTTAAGGAACAAAGAGGGAAAATGTGAGTGGAATGGGGTGGTCTATTCAGAAAGAAGTTTGGAGATGCAGTCAGGTACAAGAGGAGGGGGGGACTCTGTAAGCCAGGCTCAAAGTTTGGGCTTATTCGGAACCAAATGGGAAGGCAGGAGGAGGGGGGATTGGAAGGATGCACACTGAGGATGGGACACCGGCCAAGAGACAAAAACAACGGTGTAGGGCAGACATGATGGGGCTCTAACCAAAGCAAGCAGCAAAGTCGCATAGAAGGAAACAAGTCCATAAGACTCGATGACTGATGGGGCGCAGGGAGAGTGTATGGAAGGGGAAAGAGGATTCTTCCAAACTGTTCAAAATGATCTACTTTCTGCCTACTCCTACCCTCCAGTAATACTTAGCTGCATGCTGTGCCCTAAAGACGCACCATTCCCTCGTACCTCTGCAAGTGTGTGGATGTTGTTCTTTCTGACTTGAACACACTGCCCTATTTATCTGCCCAATAAATTCCTACACCTCCCTCAGGTGTTTGTTACCAGGCCCCCTCTTCACTGAAGCTTTCCTCTTTGTCCCTCTTCCCCTGCACCCCTGCTGCAACACTCTCCGGGAGACGTAGTTCTCTAAACGTTTACAATTGTGATGTCCTCAAGCACAGGCTGTCTTGTTCACCACTGTATCCCCAGCCTCAAGTCCTGCCATAATATTAGGCAATCAATAAATATTTGTTAAATAAGTGAAATACATACACACACAACCGTAAAAGCCCTGCAGAGTAAATGTGTTATATTCTGCGACAAAGAGCAACTCGTTTCACTTCTCTGGGTCCGGTTCTGTTATTTTTGCCCTACCTAATTACTTAATGCTATTTCACAAGATCATCATGAAAAATTATGTAATTTAATATAGAAAACGAATTTGAAAAACAGCATATGACCTTATAGCTGTGGACTATTATTGTAATAATTCAGGAAATTTACAGACATTTTTCAGTCTGACATTTTTGGGGGGAGTTAAAATATAATTTTTAACAAGAAAGAAAATACACACAGCAGCCAAGCACTACAGGAGCTGTTAATGGATACAGAGGAAGAAGGGAATTCGATAACTTTATGTTTACAGTATGGCAAAAATATGATCATTTCAAAATACCTGAATCCTTAAGTGTTAAGCTTATTATCTAGACATTTGCTATCAAGTAGATGAAGTTTCCAACCAATACATCAAAATCAGTTAATCACTCTATGAGGTCTTTTTCTGCCAGTTTCTGACGGGACTCTTAGAACAGAGGGTGCGGGCTAGCAGTGCTGCACCTCCCTGTGAGGCTCAAAACTTACCTTTTCAGTCACTTTCCACTCTGCCTAGCTCTAGGCTTCAAGAACCAAAGAGTTCTCACAGGAGCAACTTCAAGAACCAACTCCTCACAGGAAGTCCGGGCTGCCCTAAGGTGAACACAGCCCCCACTGGCAGGTTGCTCAATGATGTCTGACTATTATTTCACTGTGGCTGTGAGGTCTATCTGACTCATCCTCACTCACACTTAATCTTTGGGTTTTATTTTTACCTTCGATGACTTCCAGTTCTGGGGGCAGGCATAGGCATAATGATAGGCACAGATCCTGACATTTGGCATTCGGTCCAGGTGCAGTGATGCCAGTGAGCACATCTCTCTCTTCTCTCACCCTCTCTTTCCTCTTCCTTTTCCTGTAGGAGGCATAACAATCCATGTTCATCTTCTAAGTGCAGGCTACAGTACTCATCTCAGTTGTCCAAGGGATCCAGTTTCCTTTAAATGCAGGTATTATTGACATAACCCAACTGCCAAGAGGAAGATAATTGATCTGGCAGGTACCTTCCTTCAATTAACTGTGGGTTTACAAACAGTCTTGGGCTTCATTACTTCAGAGTTTTCTTTTTGTCTTATAAACTATAGTTTGATAAGCTCTCTCAAATTACAGATCAGGAAGAATGAATTGATTTACCCAGAGTCAACAGCTAATTAGTGAGTAAGCCAAATGCAAATCCTGGGATCCTCATTCTCAGTTTTGTGCTACTTATGGGTTGTGGGGTGAAAATTAAATAAGAGATGCCTCTGTTTCTGTAGCCTTTTACAGTCGTTCAAAAGATTTTTCTCTACTTTTACTGTTTATCCTCATCAAATTTTTGTAAGCAAGTCAGCTACTAATCCTATATTAGGTACAAAGAAAATTAACTCGAAAAGATCATTTGTCTGAAGTTATACAGCTAGGTAGGGTAGAGCTAGGATTAGAGGCTAGCTCTGCTCATTTGCCACGGAAGCTAAAGTGCCTGGGCTTTACCCTCAGAGAAAGTAAGTAGCCTACCACAAACCCACGTGGGAAATAAGTAGAGTATAAATAGTGTAAGATTTTACCTCCTTGCTTTTACCTGTCCCTTGATTACTAGTAGAAGCAGGCAAAACTAGAGAAAATAAAGGGACTTCCACTGTTGGTCTCATTGAAGTAGCTTGTCTCTAACCCTCCTGTTGAAAACAACGAAAGAGCCTACATGAAACATACAAACCAACAGTCTGAAAGCATTTCAGTGACCGAGAAACAAAGGGATTGAGGGTCTATGATCTTTGAAAGAAGGAAAGCACGGTTGAGTTCTGCCTTTTTACTAGCTCTTTTTCTAAGGACATTTTATTTTTCAAATCACAATGCAGAGAAACGATACCTAAGAAGTCTTACTAGGTTAAAGAGAGAGAGGATGAACTTTGGGGCAATCCAAATGGCTGCAATTTGAGAGAAAAAAATCATTAAAAAAAAGAGAACCAAAAATAGGAAAAAAAACCTGTAAACTTGTTTTGAAATTGTTGGCCAACTTAAAAGTTGTATATGTTCCAAACAAGATACCAAGAAACTCAGCAAAAAAAAAGAAATGCAGCAGCTGTGTGGTGCTGGAGAGGTTAAGTGTTCATTTCAAGCCCCACTGGATGTGGACCTTCATAAACACATCAGGCTTCCCATTGAGACCCTAAAAGGGCCATAACCCAGTAATAAGAGACATCCCTTAGCAATAAAATCTATGCCCGAGGAAACACAAAGCAAAATAACAAGCATAAAGCAAAGTCTCAACAAGATCAAGTCAATTCATTTCTACTTGACACTCCTAATAAAAGAAATGCTAACACTCTTCAAGTATATGGAAGATCTCCAGAGCTTCCACAGATTTTTAGTTATAATGCTCAGTATCTAATTTAAAATTGCAAGGCATCTTTTAAAAATAGGACCAAATGACCAAAACCATGAGAAAAAAACAGATAAGAGAAACAAATTCATAAATTACTCAGGTATTGGAAATATTGAGTAATTTAAAATAAATACAACTATTTTTCTCTAAAAAGAGAAGGAAAGATGAACAAAATAGATAAAAAGATAGATTTTTTAAAAGACAATTAGAATCTATAAAAAATAAATGCATATTCTAGACATTAAAGTTCATCACTTAAAAGGGGTTCTGGTTCAAAATGGTGACAAAGGAAGAACCTGAACTCATTTTCTCTCACAGACACAATGAATCTATAGCTATATATGGAACAACTTCATCTGCAAAAAAAAAAACCCTAAAAACTGATGGAGTGATCCCTTCACATCAGGTAAACAAGAGGGAAAATATATGGAAGCTGAGACACAATCCCATCATAAATCTCACTGCCAGCCCCACCCACCCCCTGGCATGGTAACCTACCATCAGAAAAAAACTCAAAACCTGAAGATTCTCCTTCAGGAATGAAAGGTTTGGGCACCCCCACATTGGGGACCCCAACTTTTCAGACCAGCACCTGAGAAATGAGGCCACAAACATCTGTCCTTGAAGAACAGCTGAACGCATGTGCATGAGACCTGCAGGGCTTAGGGTGAACTAAGGACTATCTCTTTAAGAGCCCATGCCTTCCAAACTCATCTATGAGCCTGAGGGGGGGCCCTCAACATTATCCTGATATCAAAACCAGGCAAGGACAACACAAAAAAGAAAATTACAGGTTAATATCTCTGATGAACATAGATACAAAACTTCTCAACAAAATGTTAGCAAACCAAATTCAACAATACATTAAAAGGATCATCCACCATGATCAAGTGTGATTTATTTCAGAAATACAAGGATGGTTTAATATCTGAAAAATCAATCCAAAACTTGAAGGAACAAATGTGGAGTATACTGTTGTGAAGTCTTCTGACTACATATGAAGCTCTGTGATATTATTTAGACATAGAATCTGATCTTTTATGATGTAAATTGCAAACCCTATGGCAACCACTAAAAAACTTTAGAGGTTAAATAATCAGCCAATTGTAGAAATTAAATGAAAGTAATCAATTAATCCAAAAGAAGGCAGAAAAATAAACAAATGAAACAAACAGAAAAGACCTAGTGAAATGATAGATTTTAATCAAGCCACATCAATAACTACTACATTAAACATAAATTGTCTAAACACACCAAAGAATACAGAGATTACTGGGTTGGATTTAAAAAATAAAAGCAAGACCCAATTGTATGCTGTCTGTAAGAAACTCAGTTTAAATATAAAAACATAAAATGAAAGTAGAAGAATGGAAAACAAGATATTATGGAAACACCAAAAAAACCACCCTGAAGTATTTATAGTAATATCAGAAAAGGTAGGCTTCAGAAAAAAAAACAATATTGCTAGAGATTAAAAAAATGCTACATTAATGGAAAAGAGTAAATTCACCAAAAATGTTCAACAATCCCAAATGTATCTGGACTAAACAATGTAGCTTTAAAGGATGTAAGGCAAAAACCAACAAAATTGAAAGGAGAAATAGACAAATACACAATTATGTTTAGAGAGTTTAATACTTTTCTCTCAGTAATTGATAGAACAGGCAGACAGAAAATGCTAAGGAAATACAACACCTAAACAGCATTATTAATTTACTTGACCTAACTGGCATTTTTTAAACATTTCACCCAACAAGAGCAGAATATGCATTGACTTTAGGTATATACAGAACATTCACCATGATAGACAATATTCTGCACACACACAAAAAAAACCCCTTAGAATATTTTAAATGGTTGAAAGTGTACAAAATGTACTCTAAGACAGTAAAAATATTAAGCTAGGAATCATTAACAAAAAATATCTTGAAAGTCCCCAAATATTTGGAAATTAAAAAATACTGGTATTTTTTACTTACGAGTCCAAGTATTTTTTACATAAGTCAAAGAAGTTGGAAGAAAGTAGAAAACATTTTAATTGAATGAAAATGAAAACATGAAAATCTCTGAAATACCAAATGAAGCATATACTCATATATACACACAAATGGTCTAAAATCTATTATCTAAGGCAGAAGACCTGCTCTAAGGGGAGGACCCACATGGCTTTGAGCAACTGGATCTTTCTGACGCCACTGACGCAGTTTCACATGTGACCCCTTCTTGAGCTTTAGGAAGGCCTTAATACTGGGTGGGTCCACCAGTGTTAATGCAGCTAATGTCGTTTAGCTCCCTCTGGAGAAAATACTGAGAATTTGTTTAAAATGAAGCTAAGCATGTGATAAAGCCAGGTAGAGTGTGCTAGAGTTCAGGCATTTGCTCCCTCTAACTAGGGGGAGTGCCCAGAGGAAACTGAATTAAGAGGAAAGGCAGAGAACCAACAAAGTGAAAGTCCAACTTTTTCATCAGTGGCTGAACTAATGTTGGACAGATTATCTCGTTATCTGCTAAGCAAGAACACAGATTAGGAAATTATCTTTCTTCCAAGAAGATCGCTAAAGAGATCAATGTACCAAGGAGAAGTAGTTGGAGGCCCTCTTGTTCCTCCCTTGCTCAATCTCATCTTGCCTTGGCGCCAGCCAGGTCGTAAAGTAGCTGTTATCTAGGGGTGTGGAGCAGGTTAATATTGTAGAGTCATATAGATTTTTAGAGCAAAAATGGACCTTTAACACATTCTGGTTAACCATAAGTGCCCTGATTGTAGGTATTGTAAGTCAAGCCACAGGCAGTGACCTGATGGGCATGGCATAAGGACTCTGTGCTCTGCGGGCCATGTACTGAGGCCCTCATTGAACCGCCTATCACACACCTCTACTTTATGGAGATGATATCCAATCCCATTCTCTAACCCTGGCCCTGAGAAATCTCCTCCCACACTCCTGTCTTTCCAGAAACCTGAAGGGCATTTCCTCTTAGATGACCCACTGATATTCCAGCACCAGTATGTTCCAAACAAGAATTTTCTGTCATCTTCTCTGGTGCTACCTCCTACCCTAGGTAAAGCAATCCTTATACTCACTTGTCTCTTTCTTTCATCCCCTCCCATTGGCACTTTCCCTCACTTGGCCATGAGTTGTAGTTAAGCATGTATTAGAGCTAGGCATAGAGTTTGTGTTAGAGCTAGTTAGAGCTGAGGCCTTCATTCCTGCTCACCAGGGAGGAAGTTCCTGCAAGGAAGAGCTTGTGAAGGAGGAAAAAAAGACATGGATGGAGTAGAACGCAAAGGGAAGAATTTAAATATACATTTCTTCAAATCTCACCTTTGAATAGAGTTGGATAAAGCTGACCCTGAATACCAAGCCATTTGAACTACTGGGGACGATTAAAATGGTTTAAAGGGGTGGCGATAATAAGTGTTTTCCAAGAACCCCATCATTTTTATAATGTCTTAGGTGTCCAATTATAGTTTATTTTAAGAAATGTTTTCCACTTCTCATGAAATCCTGATGCTTTTTCAATTTTGCCTTCAAGAACCTTAAGGTCCTTCAGGGCACATGCTTGGGTTTTGGGCCGGGTCCCCAGTAGGGGCCACATGAGATGCACATCGATGGTTCTCTCCCTCTCTAGCCCCTCCTTCCCCTCTAAAAATAAATAAATAAAATATTTTTTAAAAAAGAACCTTAAGGTATTTTTCTCTCTAGCCTTGGCCCAACCCAGGTTCCTTTCAGAGTAATGAGACACTGAACGTGTGAAAGGTGTGGAAACAGAGAAGGGAGATGATGAGTACCCCTCCACACTGCAGCGCTGTGCTTGGCCAATTCAGGACCACGTGCTAGACAAGCTGCTTTTTCAGTAAAGAGTTTCTAAAAGTTCCTAATGGAAAGATTAAAGAAATGTTATCTGACCACAGAAAGCAGAATGAGAATATGGTGAGTCCTAAGGATTTATATCCCGTCTGCCCTGCCATTAGGGATTTCTACTTTTTTTCCTGCCCTCTGCTTTTACACCCCTCTTTTAATTTCTGTCCCTCTGACTCCACCCCCCTCCCTTTCTTTTCTCTGTCTCTCCTTCAAACACCTCCTCCTCCATTTCCAACATCTTCCTCCACTTAACTCTGCAGTGCTCTGCCTGAGAAAGCTGTGATAGAGCTGTAGGAAAACAGGTTCTGGGACCACTGTGGGGGCCACTTCAGTCCTTGCAGAGCAGAGCTGGTGATGGAGGCTGACCGAGCTGAGGGCCTCCATGTCAGGGAGCAGCAGGTGGATGAGCTGTCTCAGCCTTGTGATGGGCATGGATGAGGCGTGTGGAGGACCCAGCGAGGCCCTGCCAGCGTGTTTGTGTTCTGGAGACTTTGCATCAACAGCCATCTCCCACAGTTAGTCATACTGTGTATTAGAATCTTTATTCTCTATTTGCTGAACTTCTTGGGAGCCTTTTGACTTGGATTCTAATTAGAAAAGCCTGACCTCTAATATTACTCATTGATTTAGAGTTGGCTAATGATTTTCCATGGCTAAATTGCTCAGTGGACAAAGTCTGAGAAAGTTGGTGTTGGTGCCCCAATCCTGACCCTCCCCCATGATGCTGTAACCTTATTCCATTGATGACAGTTTACTCTTCTTTCGGAAATACGTGATAGGAAGTAATTCTATTTGTTAATAAGCATTTCAGGGTTTATCTCTCCTGGGTTTTTTCCTTTCAAGGCAGGATTGGAAAGATCTGGAGTCAGTAAGGGGCACAGTGACCTCATTCCCAAATAATTAAATTACAACAAAAGTGAAAGGAAAAACATTTATATAATGGTAACATGCTCCAAAAATTTTAACACCTGAAGTATAAAGTTCCTAATACAGATCCCTTGCTATTTTAAAGCTATATTGTTCACTAACCATATTTCAGTCACTGAAATGCATTTCACACATATTCTCATTTAATCCTGACCACATACCCTTGAGAAAGATACTGTTGCTATCCCAGTTTTCCAGATGAGGAAACTCAGACTTAGAAAGATGCAGCAATTTGCCGAATACCAAAGTGAGCAAATGACAGAATTATGCCTGAGCCCAGAGTCCTTGCTCTTCACCCCAACTTTCTGCTTCTCGTCCTGGCCCAGCCCCTACGCCTCCTCCCCCTCTTTCTGTTGTCATAACCCTCATCTGTTAAGATCCAGCTCAGATGACTGCCTCTTTTTCTGAAAGCCTTTGGACTCCCTTTCAGCATCCAATGAATTCACTGTCCTCTTCTTTTGCCTGAGCTACCTGTGTGTCAATCATTTGGCACCTTTTATATTTTTCTCTGATATGGCTATTTGTCATAACGTTCTCATATTGTAGTCTGGAGGAAAAACGTTTGTATAAAAGTGGCAGCATTATTCTTCTTTGAGAATTGTGGAGTTTTTAAAAAGATTTTATTTACTTATTTTTAGAGGAGAAGGAAGGGAGAAAGAGAGGGAGACAAACATCAGTGTGTGTGAGAGAAACATCAACCGGATGCCTTTCCTATGCCCTCAGCTGGGGGTCTGGCTGGCAACCCAGGCATGTGCCCTGACTGGGAATAGAACCCATGACCTTTCAGTTCATAGGCTAGCACTCAATCCACTGAGCCACACCAACTGGGGCGGGTTTTTTCTTTAAGTACATTTTATCAAATGTGCCATTGCAGTTGTTCCATTTTTTTCTCCCCTTTATTTCCCTCCACCCTGTGCATTCCCTCCCACCTGTATTCCCCCCCTTAGCTCATGTCCATGGGTGGTAAAGACAAGTTCTTTGGCTTCTCTATTTCCCATACTATTCTTAACCTCCCCCTGTCTGTTTTGTACCTACCATTTATGCTTATTCCCTGTACCTGTTCCTCCATTCTCTCCCCACCTCCCTCCCCACTGATAACCCTCCACATGATCTCCATTTCTGTGATTCTGTTCCTGTTCTAGCTGTTTGCTTAGTTTGTTTTTGTTTTAGGTGCAATTGTTGATAGTTGTAAGTTTGTTGTCATTTTACTGTTCATAGTTTTGATTAACTTCTTTTTCTTAGTTAAGTCCCTCCCTTTAACATTTCATATAATGACTGTGTGATGATGAACCCCTTTAACTTGACCTTATCTTGGAAGCACTTTATCTGCCCTTCCATTCTAAATGATAGCTTTGCTGGATAGAGTAATCTAGGTTATAGGTCCTTGCCTTTTATGACTTGGAATACTTCTTGCCAGTCCCTTCTTGCCTCTAAGTTTTCTTTTGAGAAATCAGCTGATAGTCTTATGGGGACTCCTTTGTAGGTAACTATCTCTTTTTCTCTTGCTGCTTTTAAGATTCTCTCCTTATATTTAATCTTGGCTAATGTAATTATGATGTGCCTTGGTGTGTGCTTCCTTGGGTCCAACTTCTTTGGGACTCTCTGAGCTTCCTGGACATCCTGGAAGTCTATTACCTTTGTCAGATTTCTGACAAATTAGGGTACGTTTTCTTTCATTATTTTTCAAATAAGTTTTCAATTTCTTGCTCTTCCTCTTCTCTTTCTGGCACCCCTATGATTTGGATGTTGGAACATTTAAAGTAGTACCAGAGGTTCTGAAGCCTCTCCTCATTTTTTGAATTCTTGTTTCTTCATTCTGTTCTGGTTGAATGTTTCTTTCTTCCTCCTGCTCCAAGTCATTGATTTGAGTCCTGGTTTCCTTCCCTCCACTGTTTGTTCCCTGCATATTTTCCTTTATTTCACTTTGCATAGCCTTCACCTTTTCCTCTATTTTGCTACTATAGTCAACCATTTCTGTGAGCATTCTGATTACCAGTGTTTTGAACTCTGCATCTTATAGGTTGGTTGTCTTGTCATCACTTATAGGTATTTATCAGGGCGGGGCAACCCACATCACTGCGCTGTGGTGCTGTATGTGGGGGAGGGGTCCAAGAGGGAGCAATGCCGCTTCGATTCTCAGCTCTCAGCTGGTTCTCAATCATATCCCCCACTACCCACAGCAAATTCAGCCTTTCTGGTGCTGACTCACATATGGGTGGCTTTTTGTATATTCTAGGACCCTGTGGGTCTCTCCAGTGAACCCTCCTGTGAGGCTGGGAGTTTCTCCCACCACAGCAATCCCCATACACTTTTTTCAGTCAGGGATTCTGAGGCTTTATTTCCCCATACTGGAACCCTGGGTTGTGCAGTCTGTCTCACTCCCCAGTTGTTCTTCCTGCTTTATCTGCACACAAATGTAGGACTGCCAGCCACTGCCTAGCCCGCCTGGTCCTCTAGCCTCTGCCTTGCCTGGTGTCCTCTCTGCCCCAATGGCTGCCTGTCTCTGCCCCTTCTACAGGTCTGTATGAATGTTTCTTTAACTCTTTGGTTGTTCAGACTTCCACACAGCTCAATTTTCTGACAGTTCTAGTTGCTTTTTGCTTTTAAATTTGTGTTGTCCTTCTTTTGGTTCTACAAGGAGGCAAAGTGTATCTACCTTTGCCTCCATCTTGGCAGGAAGTCATTTTGAGGGTTGGGGTTTTTTTTTCCGGCAAATTATCTTGATTGGCTTTTTGGCTATGAAGCTCCATTACAGCAGAGACCCCCAGCCACTATCACACAGAAATTATTTTTAAAATTATTTGTTAAAAAAAATTAAAACTCCTAGGTATAAGCCCCAATAATATCTGGAGCAATGGAAAGTGATAATGTCAGTTACTTGAGGAGTATACAGCACTTAGCATGGTGCCTGGTGCAAAGTAAGCATGCAATAGGTGATGGCTATCTTGTCCTGCATAAGTAATGTAGCAGGAATTATTGGAGCATCTTAGGAGGAGCAAGTAGAAAAGGGAAGGAGAAGGGAAAGAAATGGAGCAATAGGGTGGTCACTAAAGACCAGACCAGTGAGGTCTTTTCAGAGGTGAAAGGCCAACAGGCAATTAAAGAAAAGGACAGTTAACATTTTCTGTCCTGGACTTCAATTTCACCCTCCTTTCCTCAAGTCTTTAGTAAAATCTGCTGCACGTACAGCTTGGTGTTGGTAGTATGTGGGGAATTCAGGAAGCTAGGTGTTGTTCAGGGCTGCTAGGGAGCAGGGGCAGTGAGATTATATAGATAGACTATAGATATATGTAGATACAGATATATAGATAGACATCCCATGCAGCCAAGTTAGAGAAGTCAACCAAAGTGTGCAAACAGAGCCAGAGACAACCAGGAGAAAGGCCCCAAGAATTTTCAGAAATATTGGGAGTGATGGTGATTATTTTCATTCTACAGAAGATGGGTGAACAAGACAATTTTATTTAAATAGTAATGTACTGAGCGGAGGCGGATCCCAGCAGGCCAGAGGATGTGAGATCATCCAAGTGATTAACACTGCAGTCACATGTAGACAGTTATCATATGGTTTATGTCATGTCCCCTCCGCTGGATTAAAACCTTCTTGGAATAGCAACTATAACAAGGTGTTGAATTGGATCTGTATGGCTTTTCTTCTCCTACACGAATTTCATTCCTGTAGATCAACATACCAGATCCTGCCAATAAATCTCTGAAATAGTATGACAAGTAACAGTGTGTATTTTCCCATTTTCAATATAAGACACTGCAGCCTCACAGTGGTGACATTCTCTTCCCTGAGTTACACAGTCAACCACGAGCCAACCCAGCCTGGGGCAGTACAAAGAGCCTAGATACATGAGAGTGAACCTGGATGTCAGGGTGAAATCTAGCTTTCCTTCCTATTCCCTCCCTTAACATCTAGAGCCACTCCCACAACACCCATGTCCTCTATAGCCCCACAAAACTATTGTCTATTCCCCCCAGTCTCACATTTATCACCTAAGGCAAAACATTTAGACAAGCTGTTTAACAGGTGAAAGGGTGACAACAGCGCATCTTCACAGGGCTGTGGAATTAAATGAAACAAATAATTTATTTAATTAAATAAAAGTCTTTAGCTCAGTGCCTGGCACAGAGAGATGTTCAGTGAACGTTCTCTCTTTTCTCTCTTCCCTCCATGGCTCTCCCTTCTTTCTCTGTCCATAAATTTAGGTTTGATGTTTGGTCTATCATGCAATGTTTCTTACATTTTATTGTACTTTGATGGTTCCTCAGACATGACTAATCTTTTGACCCTTCACCTTGGGGTTACCCCAAGGAGGGGGACGAGAGATTGGGCTGGGCTTGGGTTTGGGATGAGAGAGCCAGATAGAAAGCACCAGGCCATGTTTAAGGTACAAGGACAGAGATCCAAACTGGTGGAGCCAAATCTGTTCTCAGGTTCAAAAAGTGACCTTGAAGCCAGAACAAAGGGCACCCAAGTCATTGGATGGTTTCAAAGCAAATACTAGTCTATGTGAAAACATTTGTCATTGAAAGAGAAACATGGTTTGGAAAGGTTATTAGTCAACTCAGGCTGTCATAACAAAATGCCAGAGAGTGAGTGGCTTAAACAACAGAAGTTTACATTTATTGCTCACAGTTCTGTAGGTTGGAAGCCCAAGATCAGGGTGCAGCATAGTTGGGTTCTAGTGAGAGTTCTCTCCCTGGCTTGTAGATGGCCTCCTTCTTGTTGTGTCCACCCACATATGGCAGAAACAGCAAGCAAGCTCTCTGGTTCTTCTTTTTAGAAGGGCACTAGTCCCACTAGAGGGGCCCCATTCTCATGACCTCATCTAACCTAATTAATCTAACCTAATTACCTCCCAAAGGCCTCATCTCCATGTACCAACACAGTGGGGGTTAGGGCTTCAACATTTGGGTGTGTGCGGGGTGGGAGGAAGGTGAGGGGGAAATGCATACATATAGTCCATAGCAATAGGCAACTACCACAGTACAGCTTTTATTTTACTTCAGTGAGTACCATTCTGCCCATTAAAGAGAAATCTTTCAGAAACTTGACTTCGTCTCTTTTTTGTGCTAAAGTCATTTTTAAAATTTTAATTGTTGTTCATGTACAGTTTTCTATCTTTTACCCCCATCCCAACCCACCCCCCAAGCCCTCCCCACCTCCCTCCCGTTTCCACGCCCCCCCCTTGTTATTGTCCATGTGTCCTTTGTACTTGTTCCTGCAAACCCCCCTTTCCCCTAAAAGTCTGTCCCCTCTCCCCTCTGGTCACTGTTAGCCTATTCTCAATTTCAGTGTCTTTGGTTATACTTTGCTTGTTTGTTTGTTTTGTTGATTAGATTCCTGTTAAAGGTGAGATCATGTATTGACTTTGTTTCTAACCAAGTGAAATATATACTTTTGAAAGCACAACATTCATTTGTTGTTTACTGACACAAGGCTCAAGGATATTCCACTCATAAGTTAACAGATTTCCTTGTAAATATCACTATAAATATATCCCCATATATTTGATGCAGGAGTTGAATTCTGCTATTAAGTCTGTTTGTTTGGGTTTTTTAAACAAATCTGGAGCAGATAGTTCTTTGTCAAACCACCTTTCTTCTTGTCAAGAGCCATTGTTCCCTTAAAGGAAGTGAACATTATATCTGCAACCTTGACTTTCTTATAAAGAAAAATTAGGGATTCCCTTTCCCCTGTTTTATGCCCTAGGTCTAAATTCTTTGTCAAAAGAAGATCTCTTTATAATTAACAAAATGCACAGGATGATAAGGTGTATTTTCTTAGGAAAATAGGTGTTCAGATCTATGGCATAAATAAATTATATAGATTGTATTCAGTAAGTTATTTATTACATAATAAATTATTGGGGTATTAGAGGCAAATATATTGACCATAAACAGGCAAATAATCCTTTTGTCACATGAGTATAGCATTCAACCCAAAACTGTATTATGCCTTAATATTTTTATAGCTAAATTAAATGCTACATTTTCCCATTTAAGGTAACTTTGGGTTTTAAAAAATTGATTTTCCAAATATCCCCAACCTTTAAAAAGTGCCATAACACATAGTAACCCTTAAAAACTGTTAGATATTTTTTAAGGAACACTGCAGAATATAAGCAAGAAATGCTAGGCAAAGAAAAGCCTTCTGAGGAGCCTTATTTGGGTAAAAGAAGAACACTCCATGCCACAACAAGTGAATGCCACCTGCCTGGAAGGCCCCACTTGAACTTGGTGCCCAGGCACTATGGGTCTGGCCTAGACATTGATGAGGTTTTGTCAAGCTCTATGTCAGAGCACTGGATGGTCTCATTAACATGTGACAAAGGCCTGCAGGGAGAAGGAGAAATGCTCACAGAAACCGTGTCCTAGCATGATAGTCAACAAACTCAACTAACAGTAATAATACTAGGTAACCGTTATGAAGATCTTTACTTGGTGCAAAACTCTGATCCAAGGACTCTTCATGCATTATTTCACTGAAATCTCCCAACCCCCTAGGAGGTAGTTACTGCTTTGTTAAGCCAGTACTTTACAAAAGGTGGGGCTTAGAGAAGTTAAACAATTTGCCCAACAACTGTTACGTGCAAATCTTAGATATGAGTCCAGACAGTTGGGTATTTTATCAACTACAGTTACAAATCCCCAGTGGTATCAGACTTGCTCCCCTAAAGCCCCAGACGGTGCTGATGGGACATTGCACAGTTGAAGGGGCACTGATTCACCTCTCAGTTCATATGTTCCCAGGAAGTTACTCTCGGTTCCTGAAAAAAAAAAAGCTTTCCTGCAAGCATTGTTGCAATGAAGATAAGTGTAATTTTGTTACACTTATCTTCATTTTGTTCTACTAAAATGAAGTAAGATAACTCTAATAATAGGGAAGGGCCGCTGGGTTGGCGCCAGCTTTGAAGCCTACAAACTCCACCTGTGATTCAGTCCACAGGCTACGTTCTCAAGAACTTTTCCAGGTGGACAGTTTGCTTACTCTGTGGCCCGTGAGAAAAACAGAAGGGAATGAGCAGTTGCTGCCACCTCCTGGCTTCACTCCTCCCCATTCCACCTCCACAAGCAACCCCAATCCCATCCTTTCCAAGGAAATCACTGTCCATGTCATCTTTTTGAGAGTAGAAGAGGGAAATAGGGTCCAACCTGGGTCAGATGGGGATGTGGAGAGAAGTGGTTATGCCTGAGACATCTACTGAAGCAGGACAACACGGGCAGTCAAAGAGTCTTTGGAGCTAAAGAGTCTTTGCAAAGAGTCTTTGGAGCTAAAGACCCCTTCTTTATTTTCCCTCTTCTCCATTCTCTGGCATCTTCTCTCTGGCCTGATCAAACTCTGTCCTCAGGAAAGGACCTGAGACCAGCTGACTCAGTGGGAACAAAGTCAGGAAGTTCATGTGGTTTCTGTGCCCCCTAAAGGGCTTTGAAGAATCAGTGAGCGAGTCAGGGAGGTAGGCTTTGTCTTGTTCAGGATTAATTCCCCAGTGCTTAGATCACTGCCTGGCTCCTTAAACTTTGCTGAATAAATAAAATCTGGGGGCCAGGGAGTCCTTCTTGGGAACCTAAAGTCGCACATCTCTTGGCCCTGCGTTGTGGACCTGTGGGCCGCAGGTGCAGCAGCACAAGAGCTTCCAGCCTGAGCATTCCACATCCACTTCCTGGAACGCAGCGCCTCCTAGTGGAAGTCCAAGGCTGCGGCCTCCTCCCTAGATAGTTTTGCCGCTTGAAGGTTTGCCTGCTCTTTCCTAGTGCTAAGACCTAAAGAAGAGCTTAGATTTCAAGTTGGAAGGAGTGGGGGAAAGGACACAAACCCAGAATCAGAAACTACAAAAGGTGAGTGTAAAGCAAAAGGTCGAGGGGAGAGGTTGTCTGACTGCTTAAAGAGGGTGTCCCAGAGCAGCAGGTGAAGTCATCCAAGGTCAAGATCTGTAGCTCTCAGTTTCACAGGCCAGAAACTCCATTTTGTCAGTGCACCCAGACATAGGGAGACTCAAGGGAACTAAATCATACCAACCAAATTCTTAAGACTCTAAATCAAAAACCAATAACGAGAACAACTGAGTTGCTGAGAATAATGCTCTTCCCTGTAAGAACACCCACACGGGCAGTCAAATCATTATCTAAAGCCAGAGCAAGGGGAATTAAGTGAGAGCAAGGGGAACCAAGCGAGTGACCTCAGAAAAAGATTCTATAAAATTGTGAGAGCTGTGAGCACCCATCTCCAGGACAGCTATACCTGCCAAGAAGGCCAGCAGTCAGAAGTGCAGGAGAACACCTTCCCCTTCTGTTATTCTTCCTACGACCAGGAACTTTCTGTTTGGCTTTCTTTAGAGCATTCCTGCCCTCAGAATATACTTCAGTTGCCTTGGACGAATGTGAATTACTAGAGTGAGTTACCTCAGATACAGTATGTTGGTGGGTTTTATTTTCCTGGTTAACTGGTTTTGCTCGTAATACTGTTAGAAGGAGACTAACAGATTCTGGGAACACCTCACTACTCAGTATTGAAGGAGCTGCAGGAAAGGACTGGGAGGATGGATGGTGGCAGGGCCATCAGGGTAAGAACCAAAGCCTTTCCTTACTTCCCACCCTGACACCTTATCCAGCTTGTGAATTAAAAAATCTTCAGTGTAGTTATTCGCTGAGTGGTCAGAGGCATGAAAGTTGTCACATTTCTGTTGGCCAGTTTTATCTTTGCATGTGATGTTGATTTCATATTCACATATACATATATATGTGTTGTGTGTATCCCTTAAATCTGGCAGTTTCTTTGGCTCACCTTCCCCCATTCTGTTCTCTCGTCGTCTGAGCTGTCCTGTTGCATGGCTTTAAATTCATCAAATTTAGGAAACTGACAGTGGGGAGACCTGGGAATTACAGTCCTCAGCTGTGTCTTGCTCTTAACATGCCATTCAGTAAGTCTCTGCTGGTGGATTGTAGGTAAAGAAGACACAAACCCACTGCAGTGTCCATCTCCCCAGGAATACTTCCTGACTGACTTTGCCACCCCCCCCCCCCAAATCCCCTGGGAGCAGCCGGAGAGGTTCAGACTTCACTGTGTCCTACCTGATTCCCTCCTTGTGATACAGCTGCAGTGAGGAACCCGAGAGCCAAATCCAAAACGTACTTCTTTTATCTTTTGCCATTGTATAATTTCGACTTGCTCTGGCCTAAAATCAAGCAGCAAAGAACAATCACAGAGAAGAATGTGGCTTCCCAAACCTAAAAAGGGTGCCCTTGCCGTGCCATTGTTCCCACAATGCCGTGACTCGGATTCGAACCGAGGTTGCTGCGGCCACAACGCAGAGTACTAACCACTATACGATCACGGCGAGCTACCGGGACACCACGAGCCACTGCTGGCCAACTACTGTCCTCTTGTATAGGGCCACCCTTCTTCCCAAATTGACCAGTGTCAATCAGGTACCACTGGCCCTCGTACTGACCCTGAAGCAAAGTACCCGTAACGTGAACTCCCGGGCCAGCCGAAGTCTCGGCAGGTTGCCCCAAGGGACCATAAAAGACGTGGAAGTGCTTTGCAAACTGAAAGGACTCCAGTGGGGCCAGGCCGACGTAGTCTACATGGATGTAAGACCCCAGAGTCGACCAAACGGTGGCCGTAGATCCCTCTCACACCCACCGACCCCCGGCGCTCACGCTATCTGAACAGATTCTGGTTCAGAATGGGGCTGTCTCTTAAGTTCTAACGAGAAGGAAAATCAGTTCCGACTCCCCCGCACAACTTCCTTTGTGACGCCGGGAAGGGGAAGACCCAGCGCAGCCTCCCTGGAAGTGAAGCGGAGGAATCCGGCCCGCCAACGGGTCGGGACTGAAATCAGGAAAGCAAGGAGACAAACGCTCCAGCTTACGCTCAGAAAACGCAAAGTCTGGGGTTGGGCGGGACGAACCCTGACCAGCCAGTGACACGTCGAGGGGCGGGGCATTTAACACACAAGATCTCAGAAGAAGAACCTTACCATGGAATCCCCGGTAGCTCGCCGTGATCGTATAGTGGTTAGTACTCTGCGTTGTGGCCGCAGCAACCTCGGTTCGAATCCGAGTCACGGCATTGTGAAAGCAATAACACGGCAAGGGATTCTGCTTTTAGAGCTCTCCTCCGTTTTTCGCGAGGGGGTGTTTTACGACCTTCGGAAATGGATTCCAATCCTCTTGTGACCGTGAGAAAAGACGTTTTTTTCCAGCTCTAACCAAATGGGACTTACGACATTTATAAGCTTCGAGTTACTCCGGCTCTATGCGTGTTATTGTTCTTGGAGGCAAGTACAAAAGCACTCACAAGGCTATGTTGTCCCAGGTCTGTAAGAATTTCCATGGCAGCACTGGAAACGGATTCCCAATAATAGGGAGAGAAGGCTTCGCAGAGCAGGTGACCCGTGAAACAGCGCTTGAAGGCACAAAGAAAATTCGTCATCAGCCAGAATAATCTCTTGTGCAAAGGCGTCAAGAACTCTGTATTGTAATTCCTCTTTGTAAATTTTCTCTCTTCTCCATCCCCGAGACTCCCAAAGGCCCTGGCCTGACAGGCGCTTCTCAAGGACCTGTTGAGTGAATGAATGCAAGTAATTAGGGATATGGGAAACGACTCTGTTGGAGAGCCAAGAGATGAAGTGGAAAAGGTAGACAAATTTCTTGCAGTCTGGAGTGTGGGAGTGAACGTGGAGCGGTCAAACGTTTCAATTCGTGTTTAGCAAGATCCCTCCGGCGATTCTGTAGGGTGTGGGTGTGTGGAGGCGGGTGGTTGATTACAGCAATTGACACTGGAGAGGTGAATGAGACTGGTTCGTGGCTTCACTTTTCAGAACCAGTGGTGCCTTCTCAGTTTAGCAAAAAGCCACCGCCTACTTTGAACTCGGCCCGGTCCTAGGCGCCGTGGGGATGGACGCACTGATAAAGAAAAACCCAGTCTAGGCCCTGCTACCGCCCAGGGGCACAACAGAGGTGGGCACCGAGTGCGGCGGGAGCACCGCGGAGAGAGCAACCGGGGCCTTCGGGAAAGAGAAGCTGCAAGGAAATGGGTGTTGGAGGGAGGGGAACGGCAGTGTGTGATGCTTTGAGACCCTTCTACGTAGCCAACCGAGTTGTAGAGGTGTCCACCTCCTCCGCAGAGGCGGCGTTGTGTTACTTCTGGGGGGATCAGCGAGGGAGAGAACCCCCGAGGGCCCCTGCAGGCCCAGGGTCCCTTGAAGGGTCTCCCCGGCACAGAACATGGGTGTCCTTCAAGGAATGGGAGTTAAAGCTTGTAAACACTGATTTCTGGCCAGTACCGTACCTGATACCCAAAGTGTCACCTCTAAATTTCCGCTTCACTCACATGGAACCCACTCGTCCCCACTGCATTATCACCGAATCGAAGTCTGAAGAACCGAAACTGGAAAGAACGCAACCGGCGAGAGTGCAATGCGCCTGCGCATTCTCTGACTCAGCCAAGCGCTGGAACCCCGCCCCATAGGTGGGCCGTTCAGTGACGTGTAGACTGGGAAAGCGTATGACTACTGAAAGAGACAGTAAAAAGGACTCAGCCCCAAGGCTCCGGTAGCTCGCCGTGATCGTATAGTGGTTAGTACTCTGCGTTGTGGCCGCAGCAACCTCGGTTCGAATCCGAGTCACGGCATTGTGGGAACAATGGCACGGCAAGGGGCTTGCATTTTACTTTTCTTTCCTGTTTTCCCCGTTTGATAATGTGTGCATTTTACTTTTCCTCTTTCCCCCAGTTGATAATGTTTTATAAATACCATAACTCTTCTTGAAATAAACCACTGTATCTCTCTACCTGGAATGCTAAGCGACTTCTAAGATCATTACCTTCAGTAATTCTCATTTAATGCTTCAGCTCCATATCAAACAGTTCGAAAATCGGCCTCTAAATCATTCTCCTACACCAACAAAACAGCGCCCCTCTCACTCCGTGACGTTGCTATATTTTTCTGTTTCATGCATTTTTTAAAAACTGAATTGTTCATTTTTAAAGGTGAACACTGGAGAGTCCATGTACACAAGTCCAGTGAAAAGTAATCCTCCTCATTCTTCACCCCATTCTCCAATTATTGCCAATTTCACGTATATCTTTCCATGACAGTCTTTGTATAAACACTTATATATGTATGTATGTATGCGAATATATTCCTCCTTGCTTCTTGCAAAATACAAATGGCCTCTTCCCCTCTCTTCCAGAAGTCAAAACTTGATGTGACAGATTTGTTCTGGTAGGCAATCTCCCTTTACAGGGAAAAACAGTACACATACCTGGAAGGAATCACCACCCACCCTAATCTTGCCCTTTTTCTCCCCAAGCCCTGACCCCTGGCTTGGGGTAGGAGGGTAGGAGATGTTTGCATTGGTAAGAGTGCAGAAAGTGATTCATTACTGTGCCCATAAAAACCTTTGGATGGGAGCCTGGACTCTGTTGGGAAGCAGCCCTATTTTGATTTCAGGTCGGAAGTGCAGGAAAGCATCCTGGGTTTAGAACTGAGAGGAGGAACTTGTTAATATTTGGTGATTCTCTACTTTTATCTCTCACCAATCTTACTGTCGGGATCAATCTTAAGTCACAAACCACCTAAGCTAGAGAATTCAAGTTCATTGAAGGCAGAACAAAACCTTACTATGTTTGTGTTCCAAGCATATATCTTCTCCATAAATATTTGAACAGAGGTTTCTTATGGATTCCATAAATGTGTGAAGTGGTCCAGTTTGCTTTTTGACTGCATCTTAAGTTGTAATCTTTCAACACAGAACCATGTTATTTTTATATCAGACAAATAGAAAACTTGGCCCAAATGAAGCTCCATCTGCATCCAGAATCTCAAAGAACAGACTGCATATGAGTGTCCTGGGATATACTTACTAATCCTTTCAAGGTTGTGGACGGAGATGTGCCCAAGGCAAGGCAAAGACCAGACTTAGAGGAAGGCAAAACTCAGAAGGGATCGCTCAGGACAGTACTGAGCATCCAAAGTTAGGAACAAACAAAAGTGAGGACACCCCATCCGGTCAGTACCCAGTAAGAAAAGTGAGAGCTAAGGACTAGGCCTTGGCACATGCACAAATTTAGGAGGTTAATGGAGGAAGACAGGATGCAGCCTAAAAGAAAGGAGGAGAACCAGAACACTGACATTCTAAGGAATGTTTTGGAGAAGATTTCAAGCACAAATGAGGTCAGCAAACTCAGGTGCTACAAAGGAGAAAGGAATGAATCGAAATCATTAGGTTTGATACTTAGAAATCATTGCTCACTTTAAAAACTTTCCATGAGAACAACTTGATAATATGTATCTAGAATCAGAAAAATTATATATACTCTTTGCCCCAATAATTCCACTCTTGGGAATCTTGCCAAATAAAATAATCCTAAATTTGGAAAAGTTATCTGTATAAAGATGTTTATTACAGAATAACTTGGAAGAGAGGAGAGCAGAAATAGCCTAAATGCTCAACAAATAAAAGTGCTGATGAACATTTGGTGGTATATTAAATAGTCACTTTAAAAGTATTAAATCAACTTTTAATATCATTCCCAACTAAAAAGAGTAAGATTTTCTTAAAGAAATGATTGTTTACAGGTCTGCAGCAGGGGAAGTACAAGTCGAGTGAAATACCTTGTGTAAGAAAGCGAGTAAGTGCTTAAAGATTGATGGAACCAAGTCAAAAAGACACAGAAGCCTTCTGAAAGGACTTCTATCGGACAAATTTGGGGCAATTAGAGCATCAAAAACAATATTGATGATAATGGGTTGTATCATATTGAATTTTTTAAAAAAAAATTTTGAGACCATGGGGAGAGAGAAAGAAGGAGGGGGAAGAAGAAGAGGAGAAGGAGGAACTCTCAGTAGAACAATTCCAGATAATAAATAAAGAAGAAATGACTGAATTAGACAGTCAGCATTTTGCAATCCCCAGTAGAATAACAATTGCAAGCATAGAGCATCATAGAAGTTAAAACCACTGGGTAAAATGCTGTTGGAAACCAATAGTAAAAAGGTCTGAGGAAATCACACCAGAGCTTACTTTAAGTTGCAAAGTTGAGAGATTTGATGAAATCCAACTTCACCAAGATATCAAGCCTAGCATCACTAATAATGACACAAATGTGCACTGTCGGCCTCCCAGTGCAACCCATTGGGAGGTCCTCAACATCCCCTATGTAGCAGTCTTTTCAAAATTGGAAAGTTCTTTAATTTTTTAATTTAATGTTTATTGTATTTTTCCCATTACCATCTAGTCCCCTTATACCCCTCCACCCCCAGCTGGAAAGTCTTTTAAAAAATGTTTACCCTGAATCTAATCATGAGGAAACTATGGGAAAATCCAGAATGTGGGACATTCTACATGACAACTGCCTCAGACACTTCAAAACAATCAATGCCATGAACAACAAACTGGCAAAACTTTAATGGGGAACTGTTTAAGATTAAAAGAGACTAAAGAAACTTAAACAAATGCAATGAGGCAATCTGGATTAAATCCTGAATTTAAAATATATGTGACATTTTGGAGGGAAAATAGACAAATTTCAGCATACACCGTATAATAGACAATACTATTTTGATAATGGTTTTATGGCCCTATAGAAGAATTTCTTATTCTTAGGAAATGGCTGCTGAAGTATTTAGAGGTGAAGTGTCATGATATTTTCAATCAAGTGCTTAAGAAAAAAAGAAAAAGGAATAGAGCCAATATGGCAAAATGTTGAAAACTAGTGAATCTAGTGAAGGGTATACAGATTTCCACTGTGCTTTCTTTGAGCTTTTTTGTAGGTTTGAAATTTTTTGAAAAAGGAGTTGGGAGAAAATAAAACATGACAAAAATGGGGAAATTATGCAATATTAAACTAAAAAATAAAAACAAAATTGTGTATACCACAAGCATAGCTCTGTAAAATAAGAACAAGATAAATAATCTTTATTCATGTCAACATTTGTTAAGCTCTTGCCACATGACAGGCTCTGCATGAAATGATGGGAACAACTTTCTCCCTTTCAGAAGCTCCTCTTCTTGCCTTCCCTAGCTTTTCCTCCCAGGATATTATTTCCCAGTGATGCTTAACATGCAAGACTTTGGATCTAGCCAATTCCACCCAAGCCTCAGAGCATGCTTGCTGTGACAGCCTCACCTCTGTATCCTTGGATCCTAGCAAGCTACCTGGCCCCATGAGGCTCTCAACAAGGCCTGCTTTGGGGAGTCCACACTCGGGTGGGGGAGGAAACTAACTCCCCCAGATCATTTAAAACGAGATTGAGTACATGGTGCACACAAGGTATTACAGCATTTTAATTATCATTTAAACTCTACCTTTATAATATCCTCTCCTCTCCTAATTTTATTTCCAACTCTTCCCTGCTATGGGTTCTCCCCTTCTTTGTGACAGTCTGTTTCCCATCTCAATGCCTTTGCTCAGCTCCTGCCGACCTCCTAGCTTGGAGTGACCTTTTTTCACTCTTTTGCTTCACCTGTCCAAATCCTACCCAGCTTAGGTCTATTTTTACAACGTGCACATGTTATTTTCCCTCTTGAATCAAGGTGGAATATTAGATATTTCAGTATGTCCTATGGCCCTGCTAATCAAAGTGTGGTGGGAGAACCAGCAGCATCTGTATCAGCTGGGAGTCTGTTAGAACTAGAATCTGGGACCCTACCCAGCTAGACCCTCGGAACCAGAAACTGCAATCGAACAGGTTACCTGGGAGATTCACATGCCCATTAACATTTGAGAAGCACTGTCTTATAACACCAACTAGAATATGCATTAAGCAGAAACTCAAATATTTTGAGATCTGGGGCCCTGGTAATTCTAGGGGGTTCTCAGTTTTGCCATCCCTTCTGTCTCTATTTCCCCAGCTGTGAGCCCCCTTCTTTCCTTGCTCCCTCACAAGGTAGATGTGAGCCTAAGAGTGAGAGAGACACGGAGGTAGTGCCCAGGGGGATGATGATGAGGTGAAGCTGCTACCTTCCTAGCAGAGCCAAAAGCAAGTGTTGGCTTCTGCTTCAGGGCTTACAACATTTCTGGGGAGAAATTGGCTTTACTTCTAAGACAAAAATGCTTACTATTCTTTCAGTATCCGAGACTCAGGATAAGAGATTTGTGATAGACAACAATGAAACTGTTTCTAGACTTGATTTATTGACTTGTCTGTTTCTATTCTGTCACTAACCTGATTGACAATGAAACCTGGGATATGAATTAAAGTGATTTCTGCACGTGCGCGCGCTGCGTTCTGGGCCCGGTGGGCCTGCTCGAAGCAGGTGCTCCCATGAATAAAAGGCGTTTATGTGGGGGTTCTTTGCGTGTGGGGAGGGCGTGTCTCTAGGAAGTTGATTGTGATGGGATGTATGTCTGTGCGGTTTGGGAAGCAACGTGGGCTCCAGTTTGTGCGGTGCGAACAGTTGGATGGGAGGAGGTAGGTGGGTCTCCCACGAAGAAGGGGGTAGTTACAGATACATCTTAGGAACAGGTAATTTTCTCGCCCTCCTCCTAGGATATTATTTCCCAGTTAGCGGGCCTTGGGAGAGGGTATAGGAGGGATGGAAGGTGTCCGAGGGCTCCCCTCTTGGCGCGCACCAGCTGGAAGCTGGGGAGGGAGAACTGATGGGGACAGGTGCGCCCCCACAGGGGCACGCGTGGCGACACGTGAAGGATTCACAGATTCATCCTCAGTCCGGGAATCGCATGCCCTGTCCTAGGGTCGCCCGCTTTGCTTCTCTTGCGTCCACACCTCTGGAAGCCCGGGCCCGGCCGCTCCGCCGGGGCCGACGGAGGTCAGCCTGTGAGGGAGCGGAACCCCGCCCCTCCCTTGTTACCAGCGAGCCCCGCCCCCTCCCGGCGCCCAGCGGAGCTCCGCCCCCGCCTCCGCCCCCCGCGCGACCACAGCGCACCCCCAGCTCAGTCTGGCTGGCCCCATGCTACTGAGCGGAGCCCCTCCGGCGGGCTCCGGCCCCGGGCCGCGGGCTCAGGGGAGCGCGGGGAGCGGCCCGGGCGGGTCGCGCCGGGGCGCTGGGGGTAGCGGAGCGGGCCCAGGAGGGGGCGGCAGTGGCGGAGTAGCCAAGTGGCTCCGGGAGCACCTGGGCTTCCGTGGCGGGGGCGGCGGCGGAGGTGGGGGCAAACCGGCTCCCCCGGAGCCGGACTATCGCCCCTCGGTACCCTCTCCCGCCGCACCCCCTGCACCACCCCCGGACATCCTGGCTGCCTACCGGCTGCAAAGGGAGCGTGACTTCGAAGACCCCTACTCCGGGGGTCCGTCTGGCTCCGCTGCCCTAGCCACCCCGGCGGTTCCCGGCCCCACGCCGCCCCCGCGCCACGGCTCGCCCCCCCACCGCCTTATTCGGGTCGAGACCCCGGGTCCCCCAGCGCCCCCTCCCGAGGAACGGATCTCTGGAACCCCAGCCAGCAGCGACAGGGTGAGTGCCGGGACGGGCGGGGGTGACCAGGGGGAGAGGTGGTAGGTGGTCTAGGGCTTTGGAGTGGGACAAAGGTGGCCTGACCTGGGCTGGGCCCCTCGGTGTCACAGTTTCTGGCGAACACGATCTTAGTCCCTGACCCCGGGACTCGGAGTCTTCATCCACCTTTGTTCAGATTCTCGACCTACAGTTAGGACGTGCCCCAAACTCTGCTTGTATCCCCTATTATCGTCCCAGGACTTGGTGACCCTCCCCCTCCGGGGCTCTGCTCTCCTCGTCGCGGCCCCCTGGAACCTAATCAGTCAGCCTTTTTCTAACGGGATTTGAGCCCTCTACCCCACCCCGCCCTTTATGGCCTTTCTGCCCCCTGGAAGCAGCAGTTCACTGCCCTTTGATCTCTGACCCCTCCCCCCCAGGGCAGAGCCAGCACAAAGCTCCACTTATTCTCCTCCTCTGGGAGCCCAAGCATCCTTGCAGGTGCTGAAGCCGCAGGAAGGTGAAAACTGGGGTTTCTCACTGTGCACACGGCAAAAGCTGGCCTTCGCCTCACCCAGTCGGACTGGAGCCGGGTGGACTGTTGTTCTCAGGAAGCCAGGACAGGAGTATGCAGCTCTGTATTAAGGATGCTGACCACTGAGGTTCAAGCAGACCCACTACTGCACTTCTTCTCTTGTCCCCTTAGGAGTGGAGACAGTCGATGCTCAGAACTTGTTGCCCAGAAGGGGCCAAGCAGCTGAAACCACTCCTTTTCTCCTCTTGGCCTCCCACTCCCTTGGTTTATTCTGAGGGTGGCTAAAGCCTTTCATGGATCTGCAGGCTTGGGATAGAGAGGGGAACCCAGCGTTCACTGTCCTGAGAACACCCGCTGTGCCTCAGAGAGCCCTGGTTGAGAAGCCATTCCCTGCTCAACCTCAGTTTGGCCTATCCCTCCTTGACAGCTGAAAGCCATCCCCAGGACCCTCTAGCCTTAAGTCCTGTGATGCTCTGGGCTGCTCTGGCTCTGTTGTCCCTCTTTACTCACCCCTGGAAGCTCAGTTCTGGGTCTTAGTCCCCATTCCTCAGCTTTATTGGATTGGAGAGCAAAGTTGCTGTCCGAATCCACTGGCTCCAGGGGTGAGGCTTTCAGCCGAGAGAGTGTACCATCCTGCCTGATTTCCTGGATGAGAAAAATATGTCAGGGTCAGAGCAGGAGCCTTAGGAATGTGAATTATTTGCCCCCTGGTTCCTGCCATGGGGCAAGGCTGCCCATCCTGTATTAGGACTCTTAGTCCGCAGGGTCTTGTGCTGTGCTTTCTTCACACCTCGTTAGTCCTCTTTTTACCTAATTTCTTGGGTGATGTGGTGGTGGTGGTGGCAGTAAGGCAGAGGGAGCACTAGAACCTTGTTCTTTCTGTTGATCAGTTGATCTCCTCCTCCCTGCCCACAGCCCCATTGGCTTGTGGGTGTGAGCTGCTCCTGGCCCTCCTCCTCTCAGACTACCCACTAAGCTGTGGGCTCCTCCAGGTCAAGGACCATGTTTTCCTCATGTCTGTGTCTTCCAAGTGATTGACACAATGCTTGGCATAAAGAGGGTGCATAACTATATCCTGAATGGTGACTCTGTCCATTGCCAGGGTGACCCAAGGGTCAGACAGTCCCCTTATACACTTCTTCACAAAAATCCCACAGTGAAGGGGCTATGCCCACACAACCATGCATAGACCTACTGCCTTCTCTCACTGAGGTGTCCATACCTCACCCTGGGTCAGCTCTGTGATCTGTGGGCCATTCAGATCTTGGGGGCCAAGAGGTGTCTGGCTCCTTTGTCAGCTGCAGGGACGGGAACAAGATCCAGCAGGGTCTCCTGGGAGCCACACAATCTGTGGTTTCTTCACTGAGTATGATGAGAAGGACCCAGGATGCTGTCCAGGATGGCTCAGGGACAGGGATGCCGTTTCCATGGGCCCTGACACGGGGCCTCCCACCATTCAGAGAGAGCCTCTCCACCCCTTTTTCACAGCAGAGTTTGGGGGACCCCAGAGGCTTCCTTTAGGGAGAGTGCAGACAAGCTGCCTGAGCCACTTACTCTAGATCCAACTGTCAGCATATGCCTGCAGAGCTCACACAAGGTGCTGCGCCTGGACAGCGAGCTGGCCTGGCTCCGGCCCTGAGGCAGTGCCGAGCCAGTTTTTCTGTTCTGTGTGGCTGCTCTCTCCCTACTCTCTGTTCTCCCTCGTCTCAGCCCTTCAGGTCCTCTTGGCTTTTGGGTCACTTCCTGAGGTGAGGTGCGGATTGAGGACCAGGATGTGCCTTGGGCTGGTCAATTTCTCTTCTGCTCCTGCAACCCAGTGACTGGTGCTGGGGGCAGGGAGTGGGGGACAGAACCCTCTGAAAGAGGCTGGGTTGTGAGATTTAATGAAATGTGTGGAAATGCTTCTGCGATGAGCCAGAGAGACTGAGGAGAAATGAGCTCAGTGACTATGGGGTAGGAGAGAATGGGGTCTTAGACAGGACCCTGAGAGGCCCAGGGGGCTCAGGACCATTAGCCTTCTCCCCACGCAGCACTCTGGCTGTTGGCTCACCCTGAGGCCCACTGCTACAGTTGGCAGGGGTGCCAGGGTGGCCATCTGGGCAAGCCTGGCAGGGCAGGTGTGGGAGCAGCAGGAGCCCCGCCCCGCACAGGATGGGAAGGCAGGGACTTGCCATCTGGTCACAGGAAGAGCTCCCTCACGGTGTTGGGCCCTTTCTGGCCTCCAGGCTGTGCTCTGACAGAGGGTTGGAGACCTAGGCCTTCCCTTGCTTTGCTCCCTTTTCTCAGACCTTTTCAATAGGGAAAACCTGGTATAGGAAAGGGGGATGGGTATGGGAAAGGGCCCCTAATTGGATGAAGCTTTGAGCTGTTTGTGGCCATCTGCGCAGTGTCCTTTGCCTTCACCATGCCAAGATATATGTGTGTGTGTGTGTGTGTAAGTGAGAGAGAGAGACATGTGATGGGAACAATAAGACAGGCACCCCATATGATGGGAAACTAGGGCTCTTGTTTTTAGCTCATGGAGGTGCTTCTGGGGCTCATGGACCTCTAGAAATTATGTGGGTATTTGGGTACATAAGTATTTTTTTCTGGGAAAAGGCTCACAGCTCTCAGATTCTCACAAGGGTTCACAGGGCCCAAAATATTAAGAACTTAAAAAAAAGATCTGCCTCATAGATGGTATCCACATGGATGTAGATCCTGCGGCCCCAAATTCAAAATGAGTGAACAGACAAGTAGGAAGAGTATAGTAAAGCGAAGGAGATATTAGGGTGTCTGAAATCAAACAAGGCATGCCTGCCCTGGGGTTAGAAGGAGGGGTAGGGGCCTTCCTTCTTACCCAGTGTTCACTGAGTGTCTATGTGTCATTCAGTGACACATTAAGTGACACCTAGGCGCTGAAAGGGACTCACCACTCAGAAGACCTTGTCCTTGACTTTTTTGAGTTTGCTTGTGTTCATTTTCCTTGTTATGATTTCCACAGAGTTTGCAGGTCTGTTTATCATGCACAGAACCTCCAGTGGAAGTAGAGGGAGAAGAGAAGGGTCCAGATCGGGACTTTGTGGACTGGTTAGACCTCTTAACCCTTTGTGGTCTGAGCTGGTCATCTGTGGTGCTGTTGGTGTTTCGGGGAGGGCCGAGGCTGAAGGTCTGTGGGACTGTAGGGCAGGCCTGTCCTCTCCACCCAGCGCCGCCTCCTCATGCTGCAGCGCTCAGTCCCTCTGGAAGACATCTTTGGCTTGTTAGCTTGGCCAGTGACTCGGTGACACTTCAGCCCTGGCATTCTATCCACTGCGAGTTGGGAACAGCTGGGACCCTGTGGACCATGAATGGGAATGGGAGCAGCCAGTTGTGGTCTGGGCTTGGAGGGGGTGTGTGCTGCCCACTCCGGTTGCCCTCATCTCGGAACCATCATGATATGTGACAGCAGAGGCAAGGCCCAACCCCCACATGCAGGGAGCCTGCGGTGCCTCCAGAGCCTGTCCCAGATGTGGGGCTTCACAACACCTCAGGATGCTTCCATCTTTGGAGCTTGTTCTGTGTCTGTCACTGTGAGCTCCTGTAGGACCCAGGAATTTGGTCATTCCGTGTTTAATGATGACAGAGCACGGACCATGTGTCTGGTGCCATTTTAAAGAGGCTGACATGCATTAGGCCAGTCGGTCCTTACAACAGCCCTATGAGGAAAACTCAGTTATTACCCCCAGGTCATAACAGGGAGACCGAAGCACAGGAATGCTGACTTCACTGCTAGTGAGCAGGAGCACCTGCCTCCAGACTGCCTGCCAGCACCATGCCAGGGGACCCTTGCACTTATGGAGAGGAGCCCTGCAGAGCAGAGATGTTCACTAGCATTTGCTAATGAACAAGGGGAAGGAGACTCAGAGAACGAGTGAGGAGTGTGTTCTGGGCTGAGTTCACCAGTTTCTGATTGACGAAGGCCAGCACTTGCCACCCAATCTTGCTGTAGCCACAGACACACCTTATAACGGTCTTGAAAGGACTGGTAGTGTTGATTGCATGTCTGTGATGTTGGAATGTTTTACAAGCATGTCATTGCTTTGTAATTAGAAAGGCTAATAACAAATTTGTTTCATGTGAAGGAATTTCTCGGGCAGATAAAATTGGGACAGGCATTCCAATAATTGAGAACAAAAAAAAAAACAGTGGGAACACAGGGTGAAAAAGTTTAATTTCAGGAAAGGTAAGTAGTATACCATTCCCCAAACTGACAGACTTTCAATTGAAAAGGATTTCATAGTTAAATACTTCGGACAAATGCTCAATTAAACAAAATTAGACTGTTCTCTTTGCTACAGAACTTCTCAGAGACTTTAACATGCTAGCGTGTATTTGTTGCTACATTTCCCAATGTTCTGGAAAATCTGTGCAAGGCACTGAGAGGCAGGAGACGTGGGTCCCCGTCTTATTTCTGCTGCTACAAGCTGTGCACCCTAAACAAGTTCCTAACCTCTGAGGTTTTAATGCCTGAATATAAGAAGTTATCATCAGGGCTAACATTTGTTGAGCACTGACTCTGGAGTAGCCTCTGGGCCAAGACTTTTACATTTGTTGTCCTCTTCCCAATCCTCTGAGTTAGGTATAATACTATCCCCCATTTTAGAAATTAAAAAAGAAAGGCATCCAGACATTAAATGTAAACTAAAGAAATGGAGAAAGGGGGCAGTAGTAGATTTTGGGGACCGTGCAGAGCCAAATCCTATGATGCCTGTCCCCTTGCTCCCCCTGGATGGATGTACAAGCCCCATGCGGGGTGGAGGTCAGGGACTCCTAGCAGGGCCCAGCTGCAGAGTGGAAGGTCGAACCAGATGGTAGGCCTGCTGCTACCTCAGGAAAGGCTTGGGCAGGAAGGAGAGTCAAAGCCTGACAGCTGCCTCGGGAGGGGCACTGCCCAGTTGGAACAGGCACAGGAGCCAGCTCCTGGAGGTATACCCTGCTGGATGAGAGAAGGGAGGGGGGTCTGGTTGGCAGGAGGTATGGGGACAAGGGGGTCCTCTGGGCAGCAGCTGCTTACATACTAGTTCAGAAATAGTTCAGCATTTTAACAGAGTCATATCTCTACAAGAGGGTTGCCTCAATATCAGCCCCGGTCTTAGTGCCTTCCCTGCTAGTTTCTCCCTTCTGCCCTTGAGCCATAGGCTTTGATTCCCATTCCAATGTCAGTTCTGCTCCTACAGCTGCTACTGGTTGGTCAGAGTCCAGATGAATGGGGATCTGAGAGTCTAGGGGTCTAGGAAGAGAAGGGGGCCTGTTGAGCCTCCAGGAAATGTGCGCTGAGCACCCACTGTGTGCCAGGCTCTGATGGGCGCACTGGACAACAGTGAGCACATTAGAGTCCAGTGAAGAGCCCATACACGAAATGAATCGTGGTAGGGCAGAGGTGTCAGGAGCAGCTTCCCCTACTGAGCAGCCGTGCCTTCTTGGGGGAAGCCTCCTGGGAAGCAGGCTGGGCCTGTGACAGGGATCCTTTGTGTCCAGGGCAGTGCCTGACCTGCCTGGCTTCCCAGCAGGTGTCTCTGCTGCTGTTCCCGACCCCCAGCTCCGTGGGCGGCTCCTCTGGGCACCTCCTCTGGGCACCCCAGTCCAGGGTGGGCAGGCTGGGCTTCCTGGAACAGGGTGTGGAGCCAGGAGTGGAACAGAGGAGCCATTGAGCTGCCTGCAGAGCTGCCACCTGGGCGCCCACAGGCACTGAGGGCTGGTGCTGGGGAGGCCCACACTGGACTGGGAGGAGTCGTAGCTCTGGGCACTGGCCCAGGACTCTGGTGGGAAGGGTGCTGCATGGGGCTCTGACCAGGCATGGTGAGGGGAGGGCTGGGGGTCTCTGTGGAGTTGGGGAGGGTTGCTTCAGTTTACTGAGCAGCTTCCAGGGTCTCAATCCCCTTGTCTGACCCCCCCACCCCACCCAGCTTTACGCTTCCTCTTCTGAATGAACAAGAAAATGTACTCCTTCGTCCATCTTCCTGTTTTATATGAACTGATTTACTGAGCACTTTTAGGCCTTGGGAATTTAGCAATAAACATGGTTCCTGCCCTCAGGAAGCTCACAGTCTGCAGGAAAACAGATAGTAAAACAAGTATTTACTGTACATGTGATGACTCAGCTCGGAGGCACCTAACCAGACCCAGGGTAAGAATGGAAAGGCTTTTTTCTGAAGAAAGAAAATAATCTGATCCAGGCAGAGGGAAAACTTTAGAGGTGAGAAAGAAAACATAGAGTGTTCAGGTAACAAAGTGATCTGAGATGGGTGAAGACAAACCAAAAAGGAAAGTCGAATCTTTAAATCTCTTCAACTATGGACTTTTTCTTGTAGCCACTGGAGAGCCATGGCAAGATTTAAGGATAGCCTGTCTGTTGATTCAGTCACTGTTGAGTAGCTGCCATGTGTGAGTTGGAGGCTGGGTGCCAGCTGGGCTGGGTATCCAATGGGCTGGCTCCAGAGCCCCCTTGGTCAAATGGGTGGGGCTGGTTGGGGGCCTTGCCAGCTGGTCTGGGAGGAAGCAGCCTGGAGAGGGAGGGGGTGAGTGGATTTCTGTTCTTTCCTCAGAGGAAGGAGGATGAGGGCTGGTGGGCTCCAAGGGAGATAGGCAGTGATCCAACAGAAACATCTTTCTAGTTCCTACTGGAAGCTGGGTACTTATTGGAGCTGGAGAGACAAAAGTGCCGAAGAGCTCCAGGCTGGTGGATGGTATGGTTGTGCCAGTCTTCTCGGAAGCAGACAGAGATCTGTGGTAGGAAAGGAGCTGGGTGGCTTGACTAGAACAAAGTGAAATAAGTAGGGAGCTGAAGAACTGAAGGGTGAGATGGTAGGAGCCTCTGGGTCTTGCTTCAGAGACCCTGCAGGGGTGTGCAGCAGTCTAAGGACATGAAGATGGCGTGTTCATGGATCCCCTTTCCATCTCTGCTAGGGCTCCCCAGTCTTCAAACCCACGGCAGGGAGGTGACCCTTACAGCCTCCCAGCCCAACTGGCTCCCACAGTCTTGATCTGTGGGATCTTGGCCGAGAACCAAAGCCTAGACCAAGAATGGAAGAGAGACAGGAGCGGCCCCTCCCCATGCTGCTGGCCCCAGAGCCACCTTTTGTCAGTGCCTGTCAACCCACTTGCAGTGCTCCCCTGAGGGGCTGGCAGCCCTGGGTGGGCTGGGCTCTGTCTCCGCCTCAGCCAGTCCTCCCCTCCCTGCCCCCTAGGAGCCTGTGCCCAGCTGGGAGAAAGGCTCTATTGTCCTCAGCTGCACCCCGCCCTAAGCACCTTGAACTCCTCTGCAGGGTTTGCAGCTTGTGGTTCCCTCTGCCTTGACTGGGAGCAGGGACAGAGGGGTGGCTCTGAGCCACTTGTGTGGGAAAAAGTGGGATGTGGAGGGCCAGGGCCAGGCCTTTCCTGTGTCTGTCCTCCAGGAGCCCAGGGGACTTCAGCAGAGCCCAAATCCTGGTTTTCCTCATGTCTGTCATAAGGTGGTCTTTCTCCTGGGACAGCCAAGATGCCCACTGATGGCAGGTTGGCAGCATGATTTTGTATAAAGGGCACAGGTTCCAATCCTGGTTCCTCCATTTATGCAGCGTGGTCTTGGGCATGCTGTTCCCTACCTGCTTGGTGTCTCTGTTTCCTTCAAATGGGGATAATACCCACATGATGATATGATGGGCATTATGCAGATAAACCACAAAACTGTGGCATAAAGTGGGACTCAGTCTTTCTGTTCTTGATGGTCAGCAATTATACTTTTGTTCGGCATCTGGTAGCACTCTGGTAGGCATGGACCAAGCTAATCTCCGCATTGCCCACTGTGCCCTGCTCGGTGTTTGAACTTTTTCAACACTGCTATATAGTTCTCTGAATTAATACCTCTGCAGAACCACCTGGTGCAAGCTCTTGCCCTGCCTGGACCCTGACTGAGACAGGCCTTAGGGTCCAGAGCCTCGTCCTGGCCATTTTAGCCTAGGAGGTGGCACAGAGGCACAAAATTAACAGAAACGAAAGCACCACTCTTCAACAATCTAGTGGGAGAGCCCTGCAAAGGAAGTGCCAGAGCTTGTCCCCACCTAAGCTCAGATTCTTCCCTTGGGTACCTGGAGCTGTGGGTCTCAGGTAGGCTGTCCTGGACTCTTGCTCCTGTGGAGAGAGTATCGGGGGAGATGCAGAGGGCTCTCTCATGTCTGAAGCCTGCTCTCTCCCCATAGTTGGCAATCCTAGAAGACTATGCAGACCCGTTCGATGTCCAGGAGACTGGTGACGGCCCAGTAGGAGCTTCAGGAGCCCCAGAGAAGGTCCCAGAAAATGATGGCTATATGGAGCCCTATGAGGCCCAAAAGATGATGGCTGGTAAGTACTAGAGTCAGGGAGAGGGTTGGTGGGGGTGGGGGGTTGTCCCCTGAGGCTTGAATATCTGCAAAAGGAGCTCTGGTACCCACAGTCTAAGAACCGATTCTTTGGTCTTTAGAAAATATGGAGATTGCCTTTTCTTGGTCCTCAGGAAAGGTGACCACTGCTTTCAAGACAGGCGCTTTGGAGAAGGAGATGTGATTTGTAGTGCCTGAGACCTGAGTTGGTAGAGAAGGTCACACAACTGAAGGTCAGACAGATGGAAGCATTTGGGATCATCAGGAAGGGCAAGATAGTGGTGTGGGCAGGGGGGGGGGCAGTCATTGCTCTCTAAAGGAGAATCACTAACTTTAGGGGAGGTGGTGAGTTTGAAACCATGTGATGTCAGAGTGAAACCTCTTCATGGCAATTGGAAACACATCACTATAAATGCAGATGCAAAGGGTTCCATGATATTTGGCAAGTAGTTCAAGGAGTGAGGGCAGGAAGAAATGAGTAAGACCTTGCCCTGGGGACAGAGACTGAGAAAAGATCCAAGAAAAGACCACATGGGGGAGATCAGAGAAGAGGACACAGGGGAGTCAGTCTAAGCCCAGGCCCTGGGGCAGCGTGAAAGGAGGATTTGTTCAGGGCCAGTAATCTTAGTGCCGGGCATGCAGGAGAGGCTAGATAAGAGAGGCCAAGAGGGGCAGCGGACGGCCTTGGAGGCTGGAAAAGGTGTTGGGACTCGCTCCAAAAGGGGAGGGGAGCCATTATGGATTCTTGAGCAAGAAAGGAATAGGACAAATACGGCATTTTAAGGGGATTACAGAGGCTTTGGTGTACAGAACAGACTAGAAGAACTGGGCATTAGAAAGACGAGTTAGCAGGCTATTGTGGAAATTACTGATGCTTTAGGGAACCAATAATTAACACCCCTTTCTTCCCCTCTGGAGCTTGGAAATAATTGAAAAATAAGATCAAGGAAACAGAAAGATGGAGATTACAGTGTCAATGTTATTACTGATAAAGGTGATTGGAGAACATTACTTAGCTATGTCACTACAATGGGCTTAATACTGCACCACAGAATTAAACTTGCCCACTCAGGCTTGGGCGGTGTAGGACAGCTGTAGGGCCCTGCACAGGGGCAGGAAGAGAAAAAACCAGAATGTTCTCTCTCTGTAAGAAGGCAGATCAGATCAGCCTCTCTCCCTCCTTAGAGGCGGTGGGTAAAGAGGCACAGAGCAGTCAGGAGTGTCATTTCATGGAGCCCATGAAACAGGAGCCTGGAGAATGGAGGTTCGCCCTAGGAGTAATCCAGATGTGCAGAGAAGAGGGCGAGACTCATCAGGCATTTGCAATAAACAGATGGGCCTCCGAGAGTGAAAGAAGGCCGGGACCAAGGAGCGCGGTGTAGTTAACAGAAATGGAGAAAGTGAGAGGGTGGCTGCTGTATTTACAG
Source organism: Artibeus jamaicensis (assembly GCF_021234435.1). Lineage (NCBI taxonomy): Eukaryota > Metazoa > Chordata > Mammalia > Chiroptera > Phyllostomidae > Artibeus > Artibeus jamaicensis. The sequence goes on from NW_026521883.1 coordinate 25,217,480, forward strand.
CAGAGGGGCGTGCCCTCCTAGGAGGTGCATGAGCACCCTGGAATGGATGAGAATATTTGCGCATTTTCCTGGGGAGCTCCCTGGCTTTTATCATAGTTTCACTGGGGTCAGGAATCCCAAAAAGAATCACAGAACGGACTAGAAGAGCTTTTCAGGAAAATGGTGAGTTTGAAACATCAAAGTGAAACATCTTTATGGCAATTGGCTCCATAGAGATGCAAAGGGCTCCATGAGACTGGGCAAGTAGTGCAAGGAGGAAGGACCTGAAGAAATGAATAAGCCTGGCCTTGGGAGACAGAGACCAAACGGGATGACCAGAGGGGAGGACAGTCCGTGAAAATGACTTGTCAAAGGGGACAGTTTCAAGGATGGGGTGGTCAGCAGTGTCTGAACAACAAAGAAGGCTTTTCAGATTGCAAAATGGCATCCCTTGGGGCACAGGTAATACATGCAGTTGGGTAGCAAAGAGGAGATGGACTAGGAGAGGACTCTGCCTTGGTTTCCTAAATGTGTAAGCCTCAGCTCCCCAGCCCTTGCTAGCCATTGCAGGACCTTCCCCCTGTCTTTCACTCTGGTGCCTCTGTGCTCCTGCCTCTGTTGGGTCCCTGCTTTTGGAACCCCACAGGTGTTTTGAGGGACCCGGGATATGTGCCCCAGAGCCAGCAGCATCTCCTCTGAAGGAGGCCTGACTCGTTGTAGAGGAGCCACATCAGCAGGAGCGGAGCCAGGCAGCCAGGGCTGCTCTCACCTCCCTTCCCGCCTTGCCCTGGCAGAGATCCGGGGCTCCAAGGAAACTGCCGCTCAGCCCCTGCCTCTGTATGACACACCCTATGAGCCAGAGGAGGAGGGGGCCACCCCGGAGGGCGAGGGGGCCCCCTGGCCCCGGGAGTCCCGCCTGCCTGAGGATGATGAGAGGCCCCCTGAGGAGTATGACCAACCCTGGGAGTGGAAGAAGGAGCGAATTTCCAAGGCCTTTGCTGGTGAGTCCTGGGTGGAGATGGCAGGTCTGCTGGGGCCTCTGAGCAGCTTTTTGGGCTCAGGGGAATGGAAGAAGCGGAGCCCTGGGACCAGGGCAGGCCCCGGTGGAGTGTAGTTGAGTCTGCACCACGGAGAGCTGTGAGCTGGTAGTGCATGCAGTGCTGTGTGCAGGGTCAGGGAATGGGCACAAGAGAAAGATGAAGGTGTCTCCCTGCATCATCACCTCTCAGAGGCCAACAGACTTGAACCGCTTCCATCTTTTGGGGAGTTGGGTATATTTAAAAATAAAGAAGTTCCAAACAAAATTATCAAACTTGTGGCATATGTTAAATATTTGCACTTAACAAAGGAAGGCATTTAACACTCTAGACAATGCAGACAGCTGCCTGTGTAACATTTAGACACACCAGCCCTGAGTGAGAGGGCCGTGTCTCCCATGGTAGGCCGTGACAGACCAGGGAGGCCTGCTCCCAAAGGGGTCTCTGAGAAGCAGGGACCAGTGCAGAGGGAGGCTGTGAGAAATGGCCTTCACTGCGTGAGGACAGACAGGTTTCTTCTGTAGCGAGCACCTCGGTGGCAGGAGTCCAACATGGAGAGGTGTGTGTGGGTGGTGTGAGTGAGGGGAAACAAGAGCCTGGAGTACAAACACAGCTTTAGCTCCTGGATCCTTGATTCAGTGAGAACATAAAGGATATAAGTGCCATTAGACTTCGTTCCCATCCCCATGTCCCCACACTCCCCCTCGGTCAGGAGGCTCCCCTCGGAGCTGGACCCGGCTCCTGTCTGTCTTCCCCACCCTGGCAACCAGACTGAGCAACCACAGGTTTCTGATCTGTTCCCTGTAAAGCACGCACCACTGAGGATGGGCCGTTTGTCTCCAGAAGTCTCCTTGGAGAATCAATACTGTTTGGATTGCTTAATGGGAAAATCTATGCTCGTCATTAGGAAACCTCGTTAGCAGTCCTGGAGCCACCAGTGGCATCAGTCTCCTGATTGTTGGGGCTCAGGATTTAGGGTGTGGGCAAAGGAGGAAGGGAGACAAGGCTGGGGGTGCCGAGGAAACCTGGGTGTGGTGCTGGGAGGCGTGGGCAGCTCCTTGTCTCTCTTTTCCTCCTTTCCTGGTCCCTCTGGTTCCTAGAGGCTTTTGAGAGGTCAAATGAAGGGGACCCACAGGGCTGACCCTGTGTCGTGCAGTTTGCCTCCTGAGCTTCCCACCCCTTATCACCAGCCCATGGTGGTCAGTGGCTCTGCCCAGCCCTCTAAGGGTCTTATTCCCCATTCAGAAGCCGCCCCTGCCTCTACTCTGATCCTCCTCTCTAGGCTGTCCTGTGTCCCAGCTCTGGGTTTTGGTGTCTCAACTTCTGCCTCTCTCTGTCTCTGTCCCTGTCCCTGTTCCTGTCTGTCTCCCTTCTCCCTGCTGCTGCTGGCTCCAGTTGACATTAAGGTCATCAAAGACCTACCTTGGCCTCCACCGGTGGGACAGCTGGACAGCAGCCCCTCCCTGCCTGATGGGGACAGGGACGTCTCCGGTCCAGCCTCACCCCTCCCTGAGCCCAGCCTGGAGGACGGCAGCGGTGGGTTCTGTGGGGGCTTCTGGCCAGGGTGACATGTCCTCTCACCCCTCAGGCCCTGTGGGCTTGGGTTTGAGGACCTGAAGTGGGATAGGGTTTGGAGAACTGAGGAAGGACCCCTTCCTCTTCCTGGAAGAAGAAGGAATGGACAGAGTACACATTCCCCCTCCACCTCCAAAGGAGTCTTCTCCGGAGATCCAGTCCAATATTTTCCCCACTGTGCCAAAAAAACCAATATTCCAAATTCACTGACCAGAGCCTCCAGCAATGCAAATAACTCCTGAGCTTGGGGTACTATGGGCTAGCACAGGAAGTGTCTAACCCCTGAGAGGAAAGGAGCTGATCTGGTGTCTGAAAGACAATAAGGCCTTCAAAGTGCTTGCAAAGAGAAAAAAATAGTCCAAATGGGGAGAGAGAAGGCACTAAACACTTCATCTATGTTCAGTCTTACCCAGAATGTGCAGCCAAGGGGTGTGCGTGTGTGTGCATGCGCACACAGGCCTGAGCACCTGTTTGCACATTTGTGCCTGAGTGTGAGGGGTATTTCATAAATACAGCGTGAAGGAGGGTCTCTGTCACCTGCACAGGTGTGTCTATGCCCATGTGGCCCTCTGGCTTTCTGCTGTCCCTTGTGCAGGCTTAGCGATGGGAGGTCCAGAAAGGCAGAGCCACCTCCACTGGTCTTGGCAGGGTGGGGGAGGGTAGCCTGAGGGCAGCGACCTTGGGGCGGGGGAGGGGCGGACCAGCTGGCGGCTTTGGGTAGGATTAGCCTGTCAGGATGGCACCAAGGGGAATCGGATAATTGTTCTCAGATCAATAAGTCATTTCTACAGAATGGCTTGGCAGGGTGATTTGGAGAACAGTAATGAACTCTGAGGAGGAGAAAGAAACAATATTATCAGCACTGAGGCCACCATGAGGAGGGTGTAATAGGGGAAGGCAGTCAGCTGCTCCAGAGGGAGAAACTTAAGTGGTTTCTCTTGTTACTCCTCTCCCCTCTCCTCCCATAGTGTGGGGACTGGCAGGCCCTCTGTGGGGCAGGAGGGCTGCACCCCCCACACCCACATCCACCCCTGCCCCAGCCTGGGGAATGGACCCAGAATTCGGTCCCAGAGCCAGTCAGGCCCATGAGCATGTCCAGACCTTCCAGAACAAACCTCTGACCCCTTTTGGCAGAAAATGGGGGTAAGGCACTGGTTTTCTGTAGGGCTCTACCTCTAGGGTCCTCAGAGTCTGTGACTGGTATGTTCCCCACAGCCCAGTTTGAAGGATCTGAGAAGAGCTGCCTGTCACCCGGCCGGGAGGAGAAGGGGCGTCTACCTCCCCGACTCTCTGCAGGGAACCCCAAGTCACCCAAGCCCCTAAGCATGGAGCCCAGCAGCCCCCTAGGGGAGTGGACAGACCCAGCGCTGCCTCTGGAAAACCAGGTGTGAGTGTCTGTGTCCAGCTGGGGGCTCTCTCTCCTCCCTTCCCCTCCTACCACTGGCCTGCAGGCGGCACCCAGAATGGGTGGGTGTGGTCAGCTAGGGACCTAGCAGAAATGCCCTCCTTCCTCTCTCTCATCCTCAGCTGGTACCACGGGGCCATCAGCCGAACAGATGCCGAGAACCTGCTGCGGCTGTGCAAAGAGGCCAGCTACCTGGTGCGCAACAGCGAGACCAGCAAGAATGACTTCTCCCTGTCCCTCAAGTGAGTGGGGTGGGTTGACAGCTTTGGTAGGATTAGCCTGTCAAGATGGCACCAAGGATAATCAGCGGGAGGACAGCCACCGGGACAGGAGACTCCAGTATTTTCTCCATACCCTACCCTACCACGCTGGGGAGAACCCCATCTCTCAAGGACATTTGCCAACTTGGGACCAGGCCCTGAGGCTCTGGAGAGGTCTGAGCTCAGCCCCTGCTCAGGGTGCTCAGAGTTCCTTGGGGGAAATAGTTGAGCCAGTCTCCAGCTCCGAAGGGTTCTGTCACTTATTACCTGTGTGGCCTGGGGGCCTCACTCACAGTGTTGCCTTGCGTACAAAGTGAGGGAATAATAATATCTACCTTCGAGAGATAGATTAAATGAAATAATATATGGGAAGCACTTAGCATGGCTCTGAGCACTCAATAAATTATTGTCATCATCATTATTCAGGGAAGCCCGAGATATTCTAGAAGCACAGGCAAGAAGATGGGGACTTTGCCTGAAAGGATCTGTAGGGTGAGGTGGAGGCCAGGTCCTGGGAGGAGGGCAGGGCAGTGGGCACAAAGCTGTTCTTCACTCTGAAAAAGTGGGCAGGAGGCCTGGCTGCTGGTGGCGGACACCTGAGCTTTAAAGGACCCTGGAACCGGTGGAGAGGCAGGGCCCTTCCTTCCCGTCAGCCTTCCTCCCCGGGAGCAGACACACACAGGCCAGCCTCAGCCTCCCAGGCTCTCCTCGCAGGATGGCAAGTCCTCTCCTTGGCACCCAGAGCTCCACCTGGTGGAGCCCGCACCCCACAGGGCAGCCTTGCAGAGAGGTGTGTCCCTTTGCGCCCCTGCAGCACTCCTGGGGCATCTGTGCCACCACTTCCTACCACGTTTCCTGGGGGCAGTAGAACAGATATACCCCTGCTTCAAACAAAACCAATGTATGGAAATTTGGGACTACTACACAGACACATTTGAAGATAATTGTTCGGCTTCACTAAAAGATGATGAAAAAAAATGCCAGACTGTAGTCACAACCTGGGTTTTATTCTCAGGTTTAATAATACTAGCTATGTGACCACAGGCAAATCCCTTAATCTCTCTGGGCCTTGTTTCTCTGTTTGCAAATGTGTTAATGGTTACCTCTTAGGTTTCTTCCAGCTCTCGTACTCTGGAAGTCTGAATTATCATTAAATCATAGGAGCATTAGGGGAAAATTCATTTGTCAAAAATGTGATTTATGTAACTTCAGGAATGTGTATTGCTTTAAAAATTATAGTTAAAGTTCATAGAGCATTTACTCTGTGCCAAGTAGCATATATACCTTCTCCAAACAACTACCATCCTTCAAGATCAATCCTTTTTATAAACAAAAAAATAGATTCAAAGAGGTGTGTGACTTGCTCAAGGCTACCAGCTAACAAAGTTCCCGAAGCAGTATCTGAATTCAGCTCAGTCTGACTCTAATAACCACACTGTTCCATCTGTTCCGTTGCACAGCTCTAGCCTCCATCAGGTCTGGAACAGTCCGAAGCACGGGGAGACTGCAGGGGTCTGGCTCCCTGAGCAGAGCACAGCAGAACACGGCCCTGCCTTAGCCTGGGGAGTACAGGGGGGAACAGGCCTGGACTGGACGCCAGGCTCCAGCCCAGGCTGATGCGCCCGCCACCAGCAGTCTGGCAGAGCCTCGTTTACATATAAATGGCTTCTGGGAAATACAATTATGGTTTCTCTTCTCTCTGTAATGGAAGGGCTTTGACTGGTAATTAAACAGCTTCCTCCAAAAGTCAAGCCAGCCCTGGCCCTGCGGCCCAGCTAGTCCCACCCAGGTTCCCTAAGGGTCTGGCAAGGGTTCTGCTGTATCCTAATGGACCCTTGGGACTTTCTTAGGAGATCAGTTATCCAAATGGAGGCTGAGCTGTCAGTTTCCAACTCTGGTCTCTGGCTGCCTGTTGCCCTTTTTGGCCAGATCTGTCCCTTATAGAGGGACAGTTTTTAGGAGAGGTGATTTTCCCAAGTGGACCGCAAGGAGGGGGAAACTCCCCCAACTGTGAGGGGGCGAGGGAAGGCAGGGCCCACGTTGCTGCCCACAGCCTTGAGCCTGGGTGTTGGCATAGGGCAGACAGGGGAGGGGACCACTTACTGCCTCCCCTCGCCACAGTCCCCCGGCGCTGTGCATTTTCCTGAGGCCCTTGACTTCTTTCTCCAGGGCCTGTGTGGTCACTGTCAGCCTCAGTGGTTATCTCAGACCTGCAGATGAAGGATGGCCTACACCCTGACGTATACACCCAGGCCTGGGGCCCCGAGCAGGCTCTGTAGGGCACTGTAGTCTGGGGAGGGGAGCGAAGGATGGAGGGAAGGGTCTGTGTTTTCCTCCTATCCCTTTCCCCTTGTCAGTCATTCCCCTCTTCCAGCTTTCTCACTGGCAGACCTAGTGAAATGGTTTCAGTCAGAGCCCTCTTTGTGCCCAGGCAGGGGAAGCAAGTGAGGAGGTTTGCCGGCTTCACCTCTCGAGTCGGGGCCCTACCATGAGTCGGCCTCCTCACCAGTCCTACCTCCCACACCTGCTTCTGAGCCCTGTCCTTGTGCTCAGGTAGGTTCTGGCCATCAGGGCTCCCCCAAGCAGCACTGACCATTTGCCTGAGGGTGAGTTTCAGGCCTGGGGCCTGGCCACCCATGCCTGTGGCCGTTCAGACAAACGTCATTCTTGCTCGGTCGGACACCACCTCCACACTGTCTCTAAGGCTAAGGGTGCCCAGACATCTGGGAGATAGCCAGAGCTCTGAGTAGGGGTCCTCGTCTTGTGGGCAGGGTCGGCCACTAATGCTGGTCTCCTGGCCTGTGGCCGGGAGATGGGAGAGGCAATGGAGTGTGTCCTCGCTGAGAAAGGGAATGGGGCACAACCTCATCAATGACGTCGGCTGAGGCTGAAGGGCCGGATGAGCGAGCTGGGGGCTTGGCCCAAGGCCCAGTCAGCAGCAGGGTGAAGGGATGTCCCCAGGACAGGGTGGCTGGCTATCCCCAGATTCGGGGAGCAGCTTGTCCCCTCCTCTAGCATCTGCAAGAGAGTGCCCCAAACAAGATTCTCTTGGTTGTCACATCTGTCCAGCACTGTCCTGCCAAGGGTGTCTTGTCTCTGCAGGTGTGACCAGGAGCCCCTCACTGGTGTCCTCCCTCACTGCTCAGAGAGGGGGAAGGTGAACTGGTCTGGGCCACACGGGCTGTAAGGCGGGAGTGCCTGGATACCAGGGTTTGGGGTGGGGGCAGGAGGTGTTGGTCCCTCCAGGTTCCACCTGCACACACCCTGTACACTCACTAGACATACATTCTTGGCACACCCAGTGCCCTGACAGCAAAGCCAAAACCTACTGTTACCTACTCACAAAAATCCCCTCCACCCCCCACTTTCTGGACTGACCTCCACCTTCCCTAGTCACTGCCACTCTCTGCTGGTCTGGAACAAGACATTTGCTGCCAGGATGGAGGAGGGGAGGGGGAATGGAGAGGACTCCCCCTCACCAGGGTCTCCTCTTCTCTTCCCAGGAGCAGTCAGGGCTTCATGCATATGAAGCTGTCTCGGACCAAGGAAGACAAGTACGTGCTGGGCCAGAACAGCCCGCCATTCAGCAGTGTCCCTGAAATCGTGCACCACTACGCCAGCCGCAAGTTGCCCATTAAGGGGGCTGAGCACATGTCTCTGCTCTACCCCGTGGCCATTCGGACTCTGTAGATGTGAGGCCTGGGCACTGTGACAGATCTGGATCCAGTCCCGTGGCCATCCCGTGGCTACGGACTGTGGTCCTTCCTAGAGACATCATCTCCCAAGCCTTTCTCCCCCTCTCCCCAGGATGGAGTGGAAGCTGGAGATTCCTTAATTTATTCTGAAGGGGAAAGGGCTACTGGGGCCTTGGAGTAAGAGGTGGTCCGGGGCTGAGGAGAGAGAAATCCCTGGAGAGAAAGGATAGCCCCTGGAGGAAGGGGGCTTCAGAGCCACGAGTATCCTTTAGAGTTTAAGATCCAGAAGAGCCTTTCCGCCCCAGGGACAGAGGTGGCGACCCCCTTCCCCACCAGCCTCTGCTCCCTGGGTCATGTGGGGTGGAACAGGACGCGGGGCGCCCTGACCATCTCTTCGTCGCCATCCCCAATCCACGGTGGGGCTCAGTCCAGAGTCTGGTGTAGAGCTTGGGGACACGGCAGACCCCTGGGATGGGGATGATGTTGGGGCAGGGAGAGGCGAGGAAGGGCTGGGGCCCGAGGGAACTTGTGCGGTCCCCGGGCCGCCCCGGCACCCGGCCAGAGGCAATAAATAAACCCAGTGCTGCCAGGCAGAACCGCGTCCGCGCCTCCAGCTGCGCACCCCCCGGCTGATGGGGTGAGGAGCGGCAAAGCGAGCACAGATCTGTTTATAAATCAGCTCTGGAGCAGACACAGCCCGGCTGTGAAAAGCGCTTTCGAAGCATCAAGTTCCTTCCTTTGACAAGATGTCAAAACATCCCCCCAGCACCCCCGCCCCGGCTGGGGGATGGGGGTGCCCAGAGCCGTCAGGCCTCGCGGCGCCCCCTCCCCGCCGCCAACGAGCGCGGCTACCTAGGAGCGCGTCCAATTTCCTGCCTACAGCCATTTGTCTGGGAGGAGGGGAGCCGGGAGAGACAAAGAGGCACCGCGCCAGGCGGGGGGAGTGGGGTGGCCCTGCCACGCGGAAGCCGCGCGCCCGCGGAGCCGGGGAAGCTGGCACAGCCTACTGTGTTCCCTTTCCAGAGGAATGAGGGGCCTGCCGCGCCTCCCTCATTTCCCGAAAGATGGGTTCGGCCCCTGGGGAGCCACAGCCTGAGGGCGGGGGCCCCCGAATCTGTCTCCCGCCTCTGGGTGAGGCTGGGAGGGCCGTCCGCGCGCGCCCTCTGCTGGCCGTGCCCCTGGTCGTGGGGCCACACCCACCTATGGCCCTGGTGGCACCCCTGCCCGCACCCATGGCTGCAATTCACCGAGGCCTTGTGGGCCCAGCCCCCGGGAGTACCCACTGGGCCGCCAGGCGGAGCTGCTGTCAAGCCACTCCAGGCCTGCCCTGCTCCCAGAGGCAGGCTGAACAAAAACACCGCTGCAGGCTTGAATGCACCTCCCCCACCCCACATAGACAACTGCCTTAGGAGGGCATCTGAGGGCCTCCTCCAGAACCTATTATCTGCAGTTCCCAAGTGTGGTATGAATATAAGTTTTTGGATTATTTAATCCAGTTAATTTCTCGAATTTGAGGATATGCGATATGACAAATGTAAGATTCTGTGAGGATAGTTGAATCACTTTAAATTGGGCACTGCTTCAAAAATGCCCTCACGAAGGGTTGGCCTATCTTTAAGTAGACTTGGAGGGCATCCATTTTGCAGGTACAAAAACAGAGTTCCAAAAACGGATGTGTTCGTCTGTCTCCTTGCTGTCATCTCACTAGAAGAGTTGGGAGCAACAGGTCGTGGAGCAGGCCGGGCCAACTCTGCCCCCCCCCGTAGGCTCCTGCAGTCTCTCGCAGCCCCAGCCCCTGGCCCACACACACCCTTGTGCACAGCCCACCTCTACAACCCTTCATACCTTCTCTCCCCCCACCTCCTGATCAGGCTTCAGAAGCCTCACACTAGCCCCTCAGGGCCTCTGGAAGAGTGCCCCTGAGTCAGGAGAGGGGTCTCTAGCTGGGTGGGTTTCTTTATTCAGTGGATACTTATCAAGCTCAGAGAATGCATCAGCCTAAGTTAACTGGCTGGTTGACTGGCTTGATCTGTCAGTACATACCCCACCCTGGGGCAAAATAAAGAAAGCCAGAGTGCAGAAAAGTGGTTTATTTATAAAGGAGACTGTGGAACAAGAAGGAGAGAGATGGGCTGAAGAGCACTACATAGAGAGACACTGGGCCAACTTCTGACTACAGCACCTATTTAAGAACTTGGGAGAGAAGACCAATTGTGCTGTTAAATGGGGGTGCTGTGGGAGTTCCTATAAATTGCTCTCTATGGGTCCAGCCTCTACCCTCTTCAAATCATTTGCCAGCGCTTTTGATAGTGGGGAGCCCAGAGGAGGAGGAGGATTTAGGGGAGGGGTTCTTAGATGCCAGCATCTGTGCTCCTACTTCATCCTTAGGCTCACAGCTTCCTACACATGCGCACGCGCACACACACACACACACACACACACACACTAGTTGTCAGCTTGTCTTTTGGATTTTTTCTTAGTTCAGAAGAATAGGTGTCACTTTGCTCCGAACAATAACTCCCAACCTTTAGTCAGCCCCAGACGGTGCCTCCCACTTCTCCAGGCTGGGACATTATGAGCCTGGGGGTCCCTGAGCCCACATACGGTGACTGGCCATGGCCACCTGGACCAAGGTCAGGAGGTGGCAATGGGGAGAAGGCTGAGGGAGCCAGAAACAGGACGTTCGGAGGTGAGGTGAGGTGAGGTGAGGTGTGACCCAAACCTCTGCCCAGCTGAGCAGTGGGTGGGGTGGTTGAAGCCCCTGGGCATGAGGCCTAGAAGTTCTCATAATGGTGGGAGAAATGAGTTCGGTCCTGCCTGTTGATGAGCTGACAGGCCTTTTCCACATTCTTGGTCATGCCAGGGGGGCCACAGCTAAACACTCCTATCTTCCGGACCTGTTGGGGGAGAAAGAAGTGAAGGCTAGCTCAGTGTTCAGGGGGAGGGCTCGCTGAGTGTCCATGTTAAAGCCATGAAGGGTCCTTGATGAGGACTGGTTCCCTGTTCCTGATGAAGGTTTGCTTCTGCCATGCATGGTGAGGGCCAGCCCTGTGTTTTTAAATCTAGCTCAGTTTTGGTAAACCTGCTCTCTGTGGGTCCAGCCTGTACCCCCTTCAAGGCATTTGGCAACTTCAAGTGCAAGCAAGGTCCATTTTTCCAATAGAGGCTGGGTTAATCAATGTTCAAGTTGTGGTATAGCTTAGTGTCTCATTAAGGGCTAACTCAGTGTTTATGACAGCATTGGCGTGCCCATTGTTCATGACGAAGATTAGCCCAGCGTGAGGCCTGGGTCAGTATTAGTGATTAGGGTAGCTGTGAGTTTGTGGTGAGGACTACCTCAATCACTGAGCTCTTCCTTTTGAACAAGGCATCATGGCTTCAGAAGTGGCAAGTTCCTGTCGCTTGCCTCCCCGCTTAGACCCTCAGGGTGACCCCCACTTCTTTCTGAATTCACTACCCCACCAGCTTCCCAGGGGATGATGGGTTCTCATCAGCAGTTTCTTCCCCGATGAAGCAGGCTTGGGAGCTTTGCTCAAACCCCAGATGATAAACTGACGAGAACCTGGATATGGGGTGGGGACCGACCTGTGGGTGAACCTCCTGCAGGGAGTTGAAGAAGGGCTCGAAGGGGGGGCGACCAAAGTGGGTGATGGAGCGCAGGCCCGTGAACAGACTCCGGTTGAGCACCTTCTGGAAGTGCCGCTCACAGATGTACTGGTGGGGAACAAATGGAGCAGGAAGTCAGGGCCAGGCAGAGCCAGGGTCAGCTCCTTGCCCAGACAGAGACCCGCCCACGTGGCCGGCTGGCACTGACGCACCAGCATAGTGGTCCTGAGGTCGAACTTCTCAGCCAGCTGGGTGATGTAGATGTGTACGGACACCAGGTCCTGGCAGTCATTCTCCTCCACCTCCCGGATGATGTCAGCCAGCCACTCGAACTGCCGCTGGGTCCGAGTCACCCAGATGAAGTAGATCTGGGGACAGGGTTGGAGCTTGGGACTCAGCTCAGCTTGGGGTCCCTATGTCCCAGGGACTTACCCAATGAACCCTTCTGGCCAGTTTCTGCCTCTTCCCAGACATCCTGGGGGGATGGCGTGTATGGGGCCTCAGGGCCAGGCTCTGGGACAGGAAAGAAGTTGTCCCAGGGCATGGAGAGGTACAAGTGAGTGACAGCCTGGGGCACCTCAAGGTCTGATGGGGTAGAAGCAGCCTTTTCATACTGAGCCTGTCCTGCCACCCTCTCCAGCAGGCCCTCCTCAGGCTGCGAGGCTTCCCACCAACCCCAGCCCAGAGGGAGAGGATCCCACTAAGGGGCTTGTCATAGAACATCCTCAGGGAAGACCCGGCTGGCTGCCTGGAGGAGATGGGAATGGACTCGAAGAGAGACCACAGGGATGGGAGCTTCCCTTGGAGGACCCATCTCTAGCTTCGGATGGGGAGAAGTGGGGTTGTGTGGGTTAAGAAGCCCGAGCAGGCAGAGCTGGCTTGGACAGAGGAGCAGGAACTGTCTGTCAGCCTCTGAACACTAACAGCACATGGGTCGCGCCTCTGCCTGTTCCATTCCTGTGCTCCTGACTCACCCGCCTGGAGAGACAAGCAGGAGCCTGCCACCAGGGTCGGGCCGGGGCGAAGGAGCCCGGTGTGCAGGGGACCCGAGGGCCTGGGCTGTGTTTGGAGCCAGCCATGCCCTTCAGCCCTGCCTACCACCACCTCTGCGCTTTCTCCCAAGAGCACAGCCAGTTTCACTTGTGTCCCACCCCAAGCCCCACCCAAGTGTGCCCTTCCTTCTCCCAGCCCGACAGTGCCTCAAGTGCTAGTCTCCTCTGGCAAAGGGGATGGGTTTCCTCACCCCTCCGCAGCCCTGCCTGGGGTGATTCCCAGAAGCACATCCTGTGTGGGCTGCTTCATAACTGAGGGAAGGAACCTGGGGACATTAGCAAACTAACCCTTTAGGATCAGGGTGTATCTTGACCACCACCTGCCCCACCCCACTGGGCCAGGCCAGCTTGGCCTTGCCCAGACGAGGGAGATGATGAACAGAGGAAGGAGAGACAGACCCAGATGGACACAGTGATAGGGAGCTGGCGATATGGGCTGGCCAGAGGAGGGGGCACTTACCTTCTTACAGAACACTTGGTAGCTGACTGATGACTTGAAGACCAGGTCTTTGAGAATGGAGGCAAAGGGGGTGACCCCAATGCCCCCTCCCACCAGCACTGACACCTCAAACTTATGCCACTCCTGGTGGCCCTCTCCAAATGGTCCATCAAGGTACAGCTGCAGGGAGAGGGTGGGTTTGAGTTAAGCTCTCAGCTACTATCATAGTCTGAAGTCAGAAATGAGAGGCAAGATAAGACAGGTAGGTTTGTGGATTGAAGAGGAAGAGGGAAACTGTGGCTTTATCTAGAACAGCCAGCCTTGGGGTGGGGGAAGGGAGGAACACAATGGGGCGGCTGGTGCTGCAGGGTCAAGGCCTGCTAAGGGGATGGGAACATGTGGCACATCTGGCCTGGGTCTGGGCACCTTTGGGTATCCAGCACAGCCATCCGGCGAGGGTGAGTAGATCTCCCTGAGGCGAGTGGTCCAGGGCCCCACCGCCCGGATGTGCAGGCTGAGTGTGTCTTCATGGGGAGCCGAAGTCAGTGTGAAGGGGTGGTACTCGGTGGTCCCCAGAGTCACGCAGGCAATCCGCACCCACTGTCCTGACTTGTACTCAAAGCACTGGGGCCGCTGGAACTGCAGGTGGGTCACTCCTACAAAGGGGAGAGGGGAGGGAGGCTGCTGTTGCAACCATGTGGTCTCCAGAGAGTTCCCGGAGCTGCACTCTCAGCTCTGCTTCTGCATAGTCAGGGGACCTCCGCCCATCAGAAGTCATTACTGCCCTCAGGCCATGTCTGTCCTTGGGAGGGGCTGGTGATCAGCAGGGCCAGGGACAGCCTGACCTGGGCTCCTCCTCCCTGTTGTGAGAGAGGCTCAGGTCCCCTGGCGAAGAGCTTCTCTAACAGCTCCCTCATCCCTTCCACCCGAAGGCCCCTGCCAACTCCACTGGTCCAGGCTAGCGGACTGCAAGGTACAGGCTCCACTCTGCATCCTCAGGATCACAAAGCTGGTCCCCTGACAGCCTCTAGGCTCATACCTGAAGGCAGGAGCTCTGCCTTCACCACGCTGATCTCTACCTTCTTCCGGCTCAGGCTCACCAGCTTGTCCCCCGAATAGATTAGTACCGGGACCAGGAAGAAGATGTGGAAACGAGGCATCTGGATCAGAGCGAAGCTGCCGTGGATGATGAGCTGTGTAGAGTGAAGAATGCTGCTCAGACCCAGCCGCACCCGCAACAGCATCTGAGGCCAGCTTGGGACTTAGACCCCTGTATCCTTCCCCCATTGGCACATCCAGTACCCCACCTCACTGTGCGCCATGCTCCTTCCAGGTTCCAAAACCTAACCACTTCCAACGTCCTCCTCCAAAGCATTCAGATAAATGAGACAACATTCATCTCTCTGACACCGCTCTAGACCAAGCCACATGGACACTCCCCTGCACTCATGCAGCAGCCTTCCAACTGGTTCTCCACTGGGTTGCCCCACTGGGATCGATTCTCTTCAAGGTAGCAACTGTGACTTTTTAAAGTTTGTTTCATCATGTCATCCCTGCTTAAAAAGCCTTAGTGGCCTTCCCATTGCACCACAAGGCCTTGTGAGGCTCTGATCCCTGGCTGTGAGGCTTCTCCCTGTTCTTCAAACACGGCAAGTCCACTCTGCTCAGGACCTTTGCGCCTGCTGTTCCCTCTGCTGGGAATGCCCTTCCCCTGGTTCTTCCCATAAAGCATCTCCGTTTCATTTTTCAGGTTTCGGCAGAAACACCACCTCCTCAGGCCCTCCCCACTCCTCACTGTCACGGCTCCCTGTTACCTCCCTTCAAAGCACTTGCATGCACAGTAATTTTGCTTCTTCACTCATTGCCATGAGTACTGCTGTTTTCCCCAGGGGACTGTTGGAGCAGGTACCATATCCATTTTGTTTGCCACTATACCCTTAGCTCCTAGCAGTTTCTGCTTGGGACATGGTAGGCACTCAATAACTTGAGTCAGTGAAAGGAATTTCCCCAATTTATCCTCTTTCTTAGGGGTCTAAGAACACGTAACCAGTCTCCTTTCCCCCCCCCAAAAAGCTACCAGGTATTGTCCAGCTCTAGTCCTTGCTGCAACAAGCTGATCAGACACTACTTGCCCCGTTCTTCCCACTTGCTTGCTCCTGAATCTGGTCGGTCTGGCTCCCTGCTCCATCTCTTCTCAGGATCTGCTCACTGAGGGCTCACGAATGGCCAGATCCTGAGGTCTCCTTTCAGACCACTCTTGCTCCGACCCTTGGCAGTCCGGGGCACAGCAACCACCCCTCCTTGACACTTCTGCAGCAATGCACTCCTGGGTCTCCCTCCCCTCAAGCCACTCACTTCCCACCTCCTGCGCTGACTCTGTTCCTTCCCCAACCCTGTGCATTGCCCAAGCCCGATTTCCTCACCTTCTGTTCTTGCCTTCCTATGCTCTCCCATGTGGTGTGGCTTCTCAGCTGAGCCACAGCCCCCACGCTTCAGCACAACTCACACAGCTCCACCAGGTCCCGCCACCACCTAATGCCCCATGGCCACCCACAGCCATGCCTGTCTCTTCTGTGCCCTGAATATTCCATCATTGTTCACGCCTCCACCCCTGTGCTCATGCCCTTCCTTCTACCTGGGATGCCCTTTGGCTTCCACTCTGTACTACCAAACCTTAGCTTATCTCTCCTTAAGGCTTGGCCCAAGTCCCGTCTTCTCCCCAAAGTCTTCCCTAACCAGTTTGGCCCAAATGAAACTCCCTTCAATGAGCCCCTGTAAGTTACTTTTTGGAACACTCAGCTCAGCTATTAATCCTGTATTGTCTGCTTATTTCGATCATTTCCATGCGTGGCATTTATCTCTGTGGCAAATCCCAAATTCGGGAGGGCAGAGCTCAGTCTCCCCTTCTTCTGCAGGCTCAGCACAGCGCTGGGGCAGAGACTGTCAACACAGAACCATTAAACTGAACTTGGGTTGCTCATTCATCTCTCCCTTCCCCCAGGCAAAGCGTTCCTGAATACTGGAGCCTTTCCCCACAGGACCTACTACAACCTCTCTGTGCTCTCCTCTGAACTGGCTCTGGTTCCCCAAGTTCCTCTTTCATTGTGGAGCCCGAGCCCACGCCCACCCCCAAGGCTTTCTGAGCATCCAACCAGTCTGAGAACAATGTCAGGGTGACATCATGTTTATACACCCTGTTTGGTGTTGGCTCTACTTTTAAACCACAAAGCTGCTGCAGACTCATGGTTGGCTGAGAGGCTGGATGAGTGGCCTGCCAGCTCAGCTTTGGTGGTGCCAGCCCTGCCCTCTCCAGCCTGGATAAGGAGCCTGGACAGCTTTTCAAAGGTCTGCTCCACACTGGGTCCTTTACTTGTAACATTTCTTTTTGCCTGAGATCAGGTGGCCACACCTGTGATAAATGGGAAGGAAGCAGGTATTTTGGCCTCTGACCTAGCCCCAGGGGAGACACTCTCAAGATGTCAGGGCTAGGACTGCCCAGCAGAGGGGCCTGCACCTTTCTGAGCTGCTGACTTCCCTGCTGGCAGGAAGGGTGGCTCTGAACTCCAGTGATCCCCCTAAACCAAGACCCCAGAAAGGGTCTCAGGAAGCCAGTCTGACCACTCTCATTTGGGTCTCCCATTAGTTCAAAGAAGCTGCTTTTTCACCAGAAACAAGACCATCGCCTCTACCACTAACACAAACAGTAACCTAAGATGTCAGAGCTTCACGCATTCCTGAGAAGGTGGAGAGGAAGGAACAAATGAGCTAGAGAGAGATTTCTTTGGAAATACACGTCATCAATTCCAGGAAACAACTTAAGCCAAGGCGGGGTAGTCATCTTCACAACTGTGAAGTGCAGAGCCTCAGGCAAAAGCACCTCTGGAAACAGACGCTACTACCTATGGCAGAGGACAGAACTGCACCTGGGAGGAGGCGGGGCCAACCACAGGTGCCTGCCTGAGGCAGGCAATGGGAGATCCCCGAGTTCAGTTCTGCCTGCAGCCAGGTGATAGGGCAGTCATATGGGCTCTACTTCTTGAGTGCTGGCAGCCAAGCTGTCATCAGAGGGGACACAGGGTCCCTCAGGGTGCCCTTCAGGGAGCTGCCAGGGAGCTGCCTGTGTCTGTGAGGAAGGCAGGCCAAGCAGAACCATGACACAGGAGCAGAGTACACTCAGCTCTGAAACCAACAAGCTGAAGTGGCTGGTGACAAGCCAAGGGAAGGGTAAGGGAACAGGACAGGAGAAAGGAGGGAATGTGAAGGAAGGAAGGCAGAGGCCCAGATGAAGGAGAAGGAAAAGGGATGGACAGTCTTAAAAATCCATTTTATCAACAGTTCAAGTGAAGGCATTTTGAGCAAGGTTATTAGCTTTGTAGATGACACTTAACTGCTTGGGGTGGCTAACATCCCAGAAAACAGGATCCGAACAAAAGCGACAAAACTCAATTAAGTTTCCTTAAAAAGGGTGATGCTCCCTTGAATGTAGGCAGTCCACCCAGGAGCCCAAACCAGCCACTCAAAGTAGAGAAAGACTGACTGGGCAGAAACGATGTGGGGGTGTGCAAGGAATGCAGATCAGCCTGGTAGAGCCACTACTGCAACCCCCCCAGGCAAGTGCTCCATCTTCCAAGTGCTGCATATTGGGGTCAGTCTACTCGAGAGTCCTGTATTATCATCTCCATCTTTTAAGTGACAAATGAAGAGGATACTTGAAATAACTAAGAGGATAGAGAACTGATGTCTCAGCCCTCACTGCCTCCCTGGGAACATCTTGCCCAGACCCCACTGGCCTGGCTCACCAGGACGTAGAGCAGGATATAGAGGTGGTGGGTCAGCCAGAAGCCCCTGAAGCTGCGGCGCCGGAAGTGGTGTGAGGCGAAGACGTACATGATGGCCAGGACCAGGAGCATTATGACCCCCGTGAGGCCTGCAAAATGAACAAAGGGTGAAGGGCAAAGGAGTAGGGCTCTTCTGAGCCTTCCAAAGGTCTGTATCCCTTTTCTATCCTCACTGTCCTAGGAGTGGGAGGGAACGCCCTAGCAACTCCTTCTGCTCCTCTCCCCTCACACCATCAATCACAGTACCTTTCACTTCAACAAACCCTATGCGTCCTTCACAGACCTTGTCATGATACTTTTCAAGCAGCTGTGTCATTATTTGTTTTATGTCTATCACCTTCTGACTCCCACGTTCACAAGAACAGGGACCAAACTAGGCTAGTTCACCATGAATTCTAGTGCCCAATGTAGGGCCTGGCACACTGTGGGCCTTGCCTAAATGTACACTGAATGAATGAATGCACGGTGCATCCACTCTGGGCCCTCTGGGTCAGACTCTGGACATTGCAGGCCCTTTCCCCATGGAGTCAAGGCTTGGTACTTAGCTGCCACAGCACAGAGCTCCCTGGGGTTGAGCCCGGAGTTTGTGGGAGGACCCTCCTCACAGGGAACCCCAGACCTATGCTACACAGGAGGGCAATATGGAGCCGTGGTGGGAGTGCAGGGGCCAGAGAATGGCCCCTCAAATGATCAAGGAGGAGAGAGTCAGAAATTAGGAAGATTAGAGCCTTGAAGTATGGAAAAGCAGAGGTTAAGAAAGGGATCTAACCAAAGCCTGTAAAGTACAGAACGGATAGAAGAGCATAAACACAGCCTTATCCTCTAAATCCCAGCGTGGAGGAATTAGCAAGCAGTCTCTGAAGTTCAAAGCAGATCGTTTTAGGATTAAAAAATAGAAAAAAAATTTAAATTGCACTGTTTCACAGAGGACTGAGTGTGGAAAACATGTTTCCCCGAGGAGGGAACAGACTGAAAACATAAACACGTTCAAGAAGTGTTTGAATAGATTCACAGCTAATAGCCCTAAAATGGGTGATTATGGGGAGTTAGGAATATACCCCTAAATAGTTCTTGTCAAGATAGACTGAAAGGGGTGGGGTTGGGGGGGCGGTGTCTACCTAGCTTAACAAAGAGCCTGGTTTCTCCCCTGTGCAGGTGGGGCACGGTATTTCCCAGAGCCACCAGCGTGGCAGGTGTCTGTGTTGGAGAGTGGAGGGGGACCACTCCCACTCCACAGAGAAGGAGCTAGTTCAGAGTTGGGGTGGGAGCCCAGTGGAGCTCCTGAGAGAAGCACTGGAAAGCTGTCTCCTACTGCCTGGGAGAGTCCTTGGGGCCAGAGGGCACAGCCTGACTCACCATGAGAGCCCAGAACCTGGAGCTCGGAGCCAGGCCCAGAAATTCGCAGAGCAGGAAGGGCTCTCACCTGGCACAGTCTGGAAGAACCACCAGTAGTACTTCTGGGGGAACTCAGACCTGTGGGGAAGGGAGCGCAAGGAAGGATTCTGAGGGGAGGATGTCTGGATCTTCCAGAAAAGACCCCCCAGATGAGGCACCCCAACCCAACCACCAGTCTCCCTTTCTGCTGATTTGGGGTTGGGGGCTAAGGCTGGTCATTGTCTGTCTTTGTCCTATAACCAGGAAGGTGATGCTCTCTAATTCTTTCGTTCTTTTTTCTAAAGATTTTATGTATTTATTTTTAGAGAAGGGAAGGGAGGGAAAAAGAGAGGGAGAGAAACATCAATGTGTGATTGCTTCTCCCACACCCCCAACTAAGGACCTGGCCTGCAACCCAGGCATATGCCCTGACTGGGAATCAGACTGGCAACCCTTTGGTTTGCAGGCTGGCACAGAATCCACTGAGCCACACCAGCTGGGGCTGATTCTTGCCACCCATAAATAATACGTCCTCCCCACCCCACCCCACCCCACCCCCAGTACTCACCCATCGTCATGGAAGAGGCCAGGGAAGAGGCAGGAGAGGATGCTGAGTGGGCTGATGGAGAACAGGTACACATTCACCACGTGGCCTGCAGTGTGTAAAACTGAGGAAGACCAGGCAGGGGGTGATGAGCCTGGGGACAGCTGGGTGGCGGTGCTCAGCCCACGCAGCCCAAGGTGAAGAACTCCAGCCAGCCAGAGTTGGGGGCCTGAAGAAGGGCCCTAGCGGTTTGGGCATCTGATCTCTGGTCAGCTTTCTGTTTCTCCCCGTGTCCATGAACACAACCACGTGAGTCCAAATTATATTGGAAATTTACTCTTTTGGTCTTTCTTACAGAAATATGTCTTAAAACATAAAAATTGTAAGACCGCACAGTATGTGCACTCATTCTGGGGTGTTTAGTAACTAGTCAGCTGGGGGGTGGCAAGGTGGCCTTGAAAGTGTGGCAAGAGGCACTCGGTGGGGCAACAAGGGCTCCTGGGCTCCTTCACACCATTGCTGGGTCCACCTCCATCCTTATGAGAAGGACGTCCAAGACTTACACTCCAGTTAAGCGCAGGAAGAGAGGAGGGGGTTCTCAGGGGACAGGAAGCCAGTGGGGGGGCAGGAGGACATGGAAGATCCCGGGTCACCCAGGGCCTGCCTGCCTGTGAGGACGATGGCCGTGGAGGCAATGAGGCGGTGGAAGTCCACAGCGGCGTCGAAGGGCACGTAGCGGTTGAGAAAGGTCTCTCGCAGGAAGGTGATGAGGTTGCGGCACATGGTGAGCAGGATGTAGGAGAACATGAAGGAGATGCTGGCGGCCGTGCCCCGCGACAGGATGAGGCCCACGAAAGTGGTGTCTGTGATGCCGGAGGGTGGCGAGGTGAAGGTGTAGTCTGCGGAGGAGCCCAGGCGGTCAGGGGGGGTGCAGTGCACAGGACAAAGCACTCCCGAGGGAGGTCAACCGCAGGCCCTGGCCAACCACCACTCGCAGTCGCCTCCCGAAGTCTCCATTCAAAGGGGCCCAAGCAACCACAACAGGCCCTGCCCCCACAGCTGGCACCAAGTGCAGACCTTGCCTGGCCACCGTTTGTCACTCACAGCCTGCCCCACACTGTCCTTCCCACAGCGGTCACTCAAGTATGCTCGCCCTCGAGGTTATCGGTTTGTCCAAGTCCTGTCCACAGCCCCGTGGCCATCACTTACAGTAGGCCCTCTCTAAGAAGAGGCCCGCAGCGATGGCGTAGAACACGGCCACGCAGCCGATGTGGCGCCGGTAGTTCTCGATGAAGCGCCTGGACTGCTGCAGGGTCTGGTGAAGCCGGCTTCGTTGAAACTTCTCCCGGTGAGCCTCGGTGAACAGCAGGGGCTGAAACAATGTTACCCTGGGAGACAGGAAGCTTTGGTTGGCTCTTAGGTAAGGACCCAGCTCTAGTGCAGCCCAGTTCCCCAGAGCGGGGAAAGGGTGGTCAGTTCCCCAGAGCGGGGAAAGGGTGGTCAGTTCCCCAGAGCGGGGAAAGGGTGTCAAGCCAAGCATGGCTGACAGCCCAGAGGCTATATAGCATACTCAAGCGAGCTGTCAATGTAGGGAAACTACATCACAAGTGGTCACAGAGTCAGTTCACCCCAAGGGATGCACTTCATCTATCGAGTCCTCAATCACACTCAGGCACACCTCTCCCCTCCCAGTCTGTAGCTCCTAATTCCCATGGCTTTGTTTTCACCCTTTACTGGAGGCTCAAAGGACACCTCTTCCAGGAAGCCTTCCTTCACCTTCCAGGCAGAGAGGAGCATTGCCTTAAGCTCTAAAGCCCCTTGCTCTTACCACTATGATACCATTCATCAGTGGGACATCATATTTTTCAGTGTACCAGGCTATCCCGTCAGAGTGTGATGTTCTGAGGCAGTGCTTAGCACAGTGCCTGGCACCAAGTAATCAATGCGTGCACACTGAAAGGATGGATGAACTTTCTGGGCTTAGTGGGAGGAGCAGACGTACTTCTTGCCAAACCTCCTTCGAATCTCCTGGGGAGGATCTGTGTCCACCGGGCACTGCAGTCTCTGTGCTGTCAGCTCCACCTCGACATCACTGTGGGAACAGCAAGCATTCACTCTGGGAGAGGGACTAAGACAGAACTGCGGGAGATGGGACCTTGGTTACCAGTCCCTTGGTGCTCTGTTGCCCTTGGTCTGCCTCCAGACCCACTCCACTGAGGAAGGGTCAAGCTGCCAGCCAGGGGAGAGCAGGACTCCCACAGAAACCTAGACAATGAGTCCAGTCCGGGGGTCCCTGCCAAGGCTGTCCCATATAGCTGTGCCCTTTGTAAGGGCGTCTGACCCAGGCTGCAGGTGAGCGCAGGCCTGTGTCTGCAGAGAGGAAGAAGTGCCTGTTCTAATTTGTGCGAAGGTTTGATGTGGGCTGGTGCAGGCTGTGATCCCAGTCATTCCAGGGAGAGAAAAGGCAACTGCCCTCCCTCCAACATTCCCAGATGCGGGCTCACCAGAGCTTCTCCTGGCTGATGTAGGAGGCACGCCGGCAGAGGTCCTTGATCACTTCAGGCACCTCCACCCCTGCAAAATGCAGAGCCAGGCTGGGAAGCTGCTCGGGGCTCAGAGAGCCTCAGGAGGACCAGGCTCAAATGTAGGGACACTGTAGAGGGTCTCTGGCCAATACTCTGCCTCTGGGTGCCCCTGTCTCAGCCTGCGCCCCCAGTGGGAGCTAGACCCAGCCACCAGTGGGCAGGGAGAAGGCTTGAAGCAACGCTAGCCAGCCAGACTCCCCTGAGTGTGTGTCTACCTTCAGTCTCACTCCTGGGACCAGAATCAGGCTCATGGGGTAGAGTTCAGGAACTGTATGCAACCTGACTGCTAAGACCATTCTGCCACAAAACCCTGCTAATGACCCTCCAGCTGAAAATCTCGCAGGAGTTAAATGTGGAATCTAGGCAGTACGTATATGGGAGATGACTATAAAATTTCTCCACTTTTCTGTGTTTCAAAATGTTCATAAGAAAATGTTGGGGGGGAAACCCCTTCCAGGAGCCGCCATTATTCCCTCTGTAGGCTGAGCACTTGGGGCAGGGCTGGAGTGAGCTGCAAATCCAGGTCCTCACAGGAGCTGGGAATCTGCAGGCCACTTCCTGAAGACCACCTTGGTCCACAGGCCAGAGGCCCAAAGTGGTTACCCCGAAGTAGGTGAGGGGGAAAGGGATGCTCCTTATACTATTCTTGGACCTTTTCTGTAGGTTTAAAAACGTTTCAGAATAAAATTTGGAGGAAACAACTAAGCCCAACAATTAAAAGCCAAATAAAATGGTACTCATCACAACCCTCTACTTAATCCTTCTTTTCCAGGCCTCAGCCTTCCTTCACCCCAGGGGCTGGATCCCTGGGACTGTGGCCTGGGCTCCCTTCAGGCCCCTGCCCCTGCTCTGCCCTCAGGCCTGGGTGCCTGCTGCACCTGGCTGCCTGGGAAAGGTGAAAAACTGCAGAATCAGGTGTGGCAGGTCCATCCGCTACCAACTCCCCTCCCACCCTGGGGAAGCCCTGACCAATGAGCCGACTGCGCCTGGTCTAACTCGCCCCTCTTCCCCATCCAGACTGCTCAGCAACTCCAGCTTCTCATAATCCTGGGATGGGCTGGGTTTGGTTTCAACATGCCCCAGGTGAGAATCACAGGCTGTGAAGACACCGTTCAACAACTCCGAGCAGGCCACAGGCAGTCTCTCTGCCTGCTCTCTGCCCACTCCTCACCCTGACTCTAGCCCCCACCCACCTGAGTCAGATACAGGTAGGGCAAGAAATGGGAGGAGGGATAACAGAAGCGGGTCTTCACGCACTGAGCAAACATTTTCCGAGCACTACTCCAGGGGATGAAGTGGCAAACAAGACGAAAACACCCGCCACCACCCAACACCCCAGCTGAGTGGGCATGGCTGGGGAAAGGCTGTAACAGGAGACACTGTTTCCCCCCAGCACTGGGCTCCAGGAACAGGGGTCTCTGTCAAGAAAGAGGAAGTCCAGCTGCTGTCCCCCACTCTGTCCTGACCCACCTCCCACCCCACCAGCAGTGAGGCATGACAGCTTTTGTGGGCCCCGGGCCCTGTTGCCTTCCTGGGACGCTTCCTCCATTAAAAAAAATAAATTAAAAATGATATATGATAATTAGGTTGGTGTAAAGAATATAATCCAGGTGGGATACATTATTACATACTTATTATTACTCTATTCATCCATTTCTTCTGATTTTAAAAGAAATGAAAACATTTCCGTGGACTTCCACAGTATGTGGGCGCCGTGTCCAGGGCCTGCCGTGCCTGATGGGTGCCAGCCCTGCCTCCAGGCCCCCTCACCTCTGACGCAGAGCTGCGTGAAGCGGAGCTCGCTGTCGTGGTCCCGCAACATGAAGTGGAAGTCCTCCCACGTCAGCTCCTCCTTGTCCTGGAAGCCCGACTCCTGGAACATGGACTCCACCACCTGAGCCAGCTGGGCCTTGGACAGGCAGTTGTTGGAGATCTCGATGAAGGACCTGGGGGTTGGGGGACGGGAGCCGTCAGGCCCTGACAAGGGGCCTCAGGCCTAGACACAGGGCCTGATGGCCATCTCACCGGGGCTTCAGAGCCCACATGGAAGGGCCCCAACTGACCAGGTCCTAAGCTCCTTCTTAACCACAATAGCCTGTGGCTATATGGGTGAGGAGGAGGAGGCCCCTGCTCTTTACCCTCCTGCTTCCTCCTTTCTGTCCCACCTCTTTCCACCGTCAGTCCCTGCTCTGGCCCACTCCCCTGGCTGTCCCACTGGACCAACCTCAGCATCCTGATGAACTCGTCCTTGGAAATGAGACCGTTCCCATCGAAGTCGTACATGCGGAACATGAGGCGAGACTTCTCCTCAGAAGAGCCTGGGAGAAGGAGGACCCTGTGAGAGGCCCAGACCAGCTGCCTAAACCCAAGGCTGGCCAGAAGGGGCCATACACCAGGGTGACCCATTGCTGAACACAGTGAGGGGCTGTTCTGCCTCCTGACCCCATCTGGGAACTCCCAGATGTCTGCCATGGCTAGAGACCGGGCCCCAGGGCTTCCCCATCTCCAACGGGTCAGCTACACTCCAGCCTCAGTCTCCAGCCCCTTCCATCTTCTCCTATCTGGGCAACTGCTCCCTCCTGAACCACCTTTCATGAAGACCACCAGGATGTCCAGGAACTCCCGAAAGGACAGGTAGCCGTTGCCATCTTTGTCCGCCAAAGAGAACATGGACTCCACAAACATGTCCTGGGGCTTGAGGCCCAGAGACTCGGCAAACTCAGCCCTGCTCAGCTCACATGACAGAGCTTCTCGCACCTTCTGTGACGAGTCCAGAGGCAGGGTCCCGGCATCTGCCTGGTTGATGTCCAGCACCTGCACTTGGGCAGCAGCAGAGGGAGGGAAAGACGGAGACAAGGACTCCTCGACTTAAAAGCCATCTAAGGCTTGTAGGAGCCACCTTTTAAGGTGTCTGCCCAGCACTCCCTCCCCTAAGCACTACCCCATAAGCCCTGTGCGGGGGTTCCTGTGGCCATTTATTCCACAGACCCTGGCTCTGTGCAATAGCTGACTGCACCAGGGGTGCACAGTTGAGCCAAGCAGGGGACCTGGACTTGGGACTGAGATGTCCTAGGTCTGTCTTGACATGAGCACAAGAAAACTCAGAAGCCATGGACCACCCTGCTCTTCCAAGTGCTCATAGACGCAGGCACAGAGCAAAGCAGAGGCTCAGAGGGAAAGGAGGCAGCCTGAGAGAGGCATGGCCTTGCTTATAGCTCTCCCTTTGCTGGTCCTTTCCAGGCCTGGTCACAGTCCTCCTTTGGAGTTCCCGAGTCACCGCTATAGCCTCCAAGTCAGCTGACCCTTCTTCAGTGAGTTGCTCTTTCATCCAGAGTTTTGACTGAGAAAAAGCCTCAGCTGGGTTGAGAAAAAGTTGGGCTCGGGAAGGGGAATTCCCGAGCCATCTTGGGCCATCTTCAGCCCACCCAAACAAGGGGCTGTCCCAGCATAAGGAGGCAGCGAGGCAAGCCAGCAGGCTGCAAACCACAGCCCCTGTCTCTTCCCGCCTGTCACCTGGAAGCTCCTAGTTCAAGTCTGGCTGTGGTTTCATGAAGTAAACCTTGTTGCTTAAAACAAGGTGCTTTAGTGGAAAGTGCCTGGAAGCAAGAGACCCAAGTTCACGTCCCAATTGTGCCACTGTTTCACTGTGTGGCCTCGGGCAAATCTCTTCAGTAGTCTGGCATTCATTTCCTCACCAGCCCTATCTATCTCACAGGGTTATGGTGAGAAGCAGCAAGAGGGGCTGTATGAAAAATATTTAAAAGCTGAAAGCACTGTGCAGATAGAAAGGGTTGGCAGCTACCCTCAGGAAATGGTAGCACACCCTCACGTCCTCGCGGAGAGCGTCCTCTTTCACAGCCCTGGCAGATCCCGGACCGAGTGGAGGAGCCCAGGTCCTGCCCAGGCCCTGGCAGTGAGTCGCCCTAGTTGGAGAACCCTCCACCCTAGTACACACTCAAGTTCAACTCGTTTGAGGAGTAAATGAAGTAGTCCTGTGTACACAGTGAATGACCATTAGATGCTAACTTCCCTCATGCATCCTCTCCCCAGCTAGCCAACACCCCTGCTCCTTCTCCTCAACACTATGCTTCTCCACACCACCTCTGCTCCTTTCTTCTGAGAACAGACTTAAACAAACTCGTATTTTAGCATATAACTTCAGTCAATGTATGTCTATCTCCCAAGCATCTCCTCTCCAGAGTCCTGCTCCCAGACTCGAATCCTTGCAGTTCTCTTTCGATCTCATTTCCCTCTTCCAATAGCTCTCAGAAGTCTGCAAGATGGGCACTGACACCCCCTGGAGGTCTCTGGCAGCTGCACTCCCCTAGGGAGGGGTGATAAAGAGTTCCCACTGCCCAACATTGCTTATCTCACCCTAGGTTTCTGCAGCTTCTGAGGGAGGGCAGAGAGCTGGGCCAGCCTGAGGAGAGAGATTCACACAGGCCCATAAGCCCTATCCTAGGGAACGCCTCTCTGGTGATGTGGGTGGGACTGGGATGGGGGCAGAAGCATCTCCTTACAGTGAGGTCAGGTGACTTGGCCAAAATCACAGGAGAATTGATTCTTAGTTGTGATCTCAGGGTTTCTGACTTCCCTGGGAGTCACCACATGGCCTTGCCCAGGTAAGGGCACCACCACAGGCAGACACACAAGGACGAATCTGATCCCACGTACACACCTGCGAGAAAAGGTGCCTGAAGAAGGTTTCCAGGAGGTGGCTGCGCTGCTGGCGGGTCACGGCTGCCCTCATCAGCTCCTGCTCCCGCAGCTCCCACTCCTGGAAGCTCAGCCCACTCTCCTTCAGAGCCGCCCGGAGGTTTTCCACGAGCGCCTGCCGCTCTTCCTCCAGGTTAAACAGCAGCACCTACGGAGGCAGCAGAAGGGACAGCAACCTTTTGTCAAGGCTTCTCAGGTCCAGGAGCTTTACATGAATTTTGTTGGGGGGGGGGTCACTGAAAAGAGGCCCTTTGCAAAAAAGATACTGTTATTTCCCTGGCTCAGTGGGGTAAGTGGTTTTCTTATAAGTGCAGAGGTAGCATTCAAAGTCACACACATATATAAAGCCATTCTTCCTTCTCTATTCCATATTGGAGAAGGGGAAGGCAAGGGGATTGAAGGGACTGTGAGCCAGTCAGAGCTGAAAATTAGCCTTTGATTGAGCTCCCCTCCAAAAATCTTTAATGAATCACTACAGCCTGAAATCAGGGGACACAGAGGAGCTCCCAGCTTCTTCCAAGGAATCCCAACCAGGACCTGCCACAGTGTCCTTAAAAAGGGAGGGGCCCGACTGTATCTGCAAGAGGAATAGGGGGCTGCAGAAATCATGATGCAGGGCAAATGCGCTCCAGTTTCTCTCTCTATGCAGTACTACAGCCATTAACCAGAAGCCAGAAACCCTGTCTGGCCCAGTGCTCCTTCCCCACACCTGGCTGGCTGTGGCTGTGGACAAGGAGCCAGGGGGCGGGCTGGGCCATACCAGGTCATACTCCTTGGGGATCTTGAGCAGCAGGGTGCGGCATCCGCGGTTGTTGGACAGAATGAGGCTGATCTGCTGCAGAGGCCTCAGCTGGATGATACGAAGGAGAGAGAGCCTGCCGTCCATGACTCGGATCTGCCCAGGCAGCAGGTGCACCAGCACAGGGCGGCAGGGCTCCTTGCGGCCCTGCCACTCCAACGCTGGGGAGAGACAGAGCTGGGTCAGCCGGGGCCTCTGGGCCTGACCTGCCCAAAGCACATCCGAAGGAAGAAGACCAGCTGAGAACTGGAGTTACAGCAAGCCCTCCTCACCTCCTTGCCTCCTCTTGGCTATTGAGGGCCATCCCGTCCCCGACAGTCCTGCTGTGCTTCTAGCCCATGAGAAGAATAACTACCATTTCCCGAGTGGTTATAATATGCTCAACACTGTACCAAGTACTTTGCATGAATGAGTTCATTTAATCTTCATAAATCTATGATGTAAGTGCTATCGTTATTCCTATTTTACAGATAAGAAAAAATAAGCTTAGGGAAATCAAAAAATCTGCCTAAGGCCCAACTGGCGGAACCAAGGTTCCAGTCCTCAGTCAGTCTGACTCCAGACCTTCATTAATTATTTCTCTGTTGCCTGACATTCCAGTGTGAAATGCACAGAGCAGCAGTTTTGGGGGATTTGTGAGTCACAGTAACTCTGTGAAATGCAATCTCGGGCCTGTGACTCCTCTGCATGAGTCTGTCACATTCTCTATATTTGGGGCCATTGGGAGGAGCTATGGAGATGGGAGGATTCTAGGTCCAACTTCTACCCAATGCCCCGTGGCTCTCCCTCCTGCCCTGGCTGCCAGGAGGCCTAGGAAAAGGAGGCCTTTTCCTGAGGCTGCTGAGGTGGAGTCAGGGGCTGCCCCCTGCGCTGTGTCCTCTCTGCAACCACCCTGGCCCCACCCCGCCCCAGCTTACCTTCCATGCCCTCTGCAAACTTCTCGGACTTGATGCTCTGGCGGTCCTGGCTCTGGAGCCTCTTGAAATTTCTCCTCCGGAGCCGGGCAACAATCCAGGCAACAAGCAGGCTCACTGGGAGGGCAGAGGCAGTAGGATGCTCAGAGGAAGGCAGGGGTCTGGGGAGGTCAGTGGCTCCTCTGCCAGATTCCTTTCCTTGGCAAGACGCTGCTTTCCCCGAGTCCTAGTTCTATTCATCCTCAAATTGAGAAGCTCCTTTTGGGGAGAGATGAGCTGCTTTGCATCCTACGGGGAACTTTGAGTAGCACCCCAGATGTCTGTGCCGCTTCCTCCCCTGCTGTGAGCACTCAGGTCCCTTCCCAGCCAGAGGCTGGACCCACCCCGCCTGGCTGCTGGTCAGCCCAGACATAGCCATGCCAGAGATTAAATCTGAATGAAGGCTTTGGCCCAGCAACTACATCCCGGCCTTGGTTCTCCAACAGGGATTTGCCTACGACAGTTTGCCAGGCCCAGGCTCTTTCAGACAGCTGTGGATTGTGGATTCCCTGTAGGGAATTCTGGGCCCTGAGGGGATCCCAGGAGAACAAGGGGGCAAATTCTTCCTGGTGCCAACTTATGTGCAGGTCAGACACTTCCCATGCCCCCTCCTGCTCTGATGTTTTCACCCACTGTCTGGAGGAATAGTACTCTGCATGGTTGCTGCCATAGATGGAACGAACCCCACCCCTCAGCTTGCATCTCTCACCCAACCCCACCCTGCCCATCACTTTTACCCAGGGGGAAGCAGCAGAGGGCCCCGATGGTGACCCCGAAGCCAAATCCACTGCCCTTGAAATAGTCCCTCATGACGGGGGGGACACAGGTTGGCAGGCCCTCGGTGCTGAGTTGTCCTGGCTGTGGGCAGGGGTCTCCTGGGGAAACACAGAAAGGTGGAGTCCTGAGGGGTTGGGGTGCTGGGCCACAGGCTCAGGCACGGGATCACTGAGAAGGTTAAGGTATCGAAAGCAGGGGGTTGGGGGTGACTCTGGGTCAGAGGAGAGGGGGCTGCTTACCCCTGCCATTGTCCCTGCCATTGCACCAAAAAGGTGGCATTGCCTACTTGGGCAACAAGTGGGGTCTAAAGTGAACCTCAGCTGCACACATACACACACACACAGCCCTTCCCTCGTCACTGCTGTGGTGTTGGGATTTCCTGACTACACTCAGCCCTCCTAACATTCCACCCATGCCCAGCCCCATCCCAGCTGAATGTGAGTCCCCATACCAGGTCTCTCTGACCCCCACTTGGGCCCCGCCTGCAGCTGTGCAGAGGGAAACCCACACAGCTCTGCACAGCAACCTCGATGCCCAGATCCAAAGTTCCCAAGGACAGAACCACAGTTCACTCCCCTCCTTGGAGTCCACTGTCCAGCTTCACTGAACCACACCCTAAGCTGAGGAGGAAGGAGATGAGAGACCCCAAACCCCTGCAAGTACCCCCTGGCCACTCACCCACGTTCCAGAAAAAGACATTGGGCTGCAGGGCACTGGGGTCCACCTTGGTGACAGCCACCAGCACGTCCCATAAGGAAGTGTTTCTGATCTCTGCGATCTCTTCCTCAGAGAACAGCCTGGGGGTGGGCAAAGGTGGGGAGTTCTCAGAGTGGAAGAGAGATGCACGCCCCAGCCCCAGGGACCCAGATAAGGAAAGAGACCCAGAGGGGCTGGGGCGAGAGGAGGGCCAGCTGGAAATCAGGGCCCAGGAGGGCTGTTTACAGGCAGAGGGCCCAAGCCCAGGCCGAGGTGCAGTCTGAGGGGAGGGCCCAGGCAGGCCTTACCCATTCCTGGTGTTCTCAAACCAGTAACGGTCACCGTCCCGCAGCCGCACAAACTGGTCAAGGACAATGGTGCTGAAGAGGGGTCCGGGGTTCCCATGGCTCTCCAGGAGCCCCCCAGGGAGCAGCTCCAGCAGGGACAGGTCCTGGTTGTACAGGGCGGCCGTGGCCTCCAGCACCTGGGGCCAGGAAGGGATAGGAGTGAGTATAAGGACCTGGACCCACCATCAGTCAAAGTGGTGACTCCCAGGGATCAGCTGCAGGGATGGTAACACTAATAATAAATGACAGGAACAATAATTCACTTATTGTGCCCCAGGCACTGCTGAGTCCTTTACGTAAGTTAACTCATTATGGGAATGCTCCCACAGATTCAGCTGCCTATTTTATGAAGTTGGAATAAAATAGGCAGCTAGTCTCCTATGTAACTTATTTTTGAACAGGTGTAAAAGTTGAAGGACCAAAACCAGTGATGTTGAATGGTAGAATGATGTGTTAGAAGAGGTTTCTATTCTTTAGATATAAAAGGAATGTTTAAAAAATCAAATCTCCACACATATATTGCCTTTTAAAAACAGGCTTCAATAATATATGAGCAGCATATTCTATTCGATCTTTACTTTAGTTCTTTTCTTCACAACGTAAATAAGCACTTGACCAGTTTAATCCCAACAAGGCACAATTGAAACTAAAGATTTGCCACTATGGGTATACCTGATCATTCCAATCTTTATATTGATTTTATAAAGTTTACAATCCCCACGCACCTATCCCTTCCTTATCAGCCTTTCAATTCTCCACTTTCCAATGATTTTATAAAATAGTAGGGGCAAAGGCACCCAAACTGCCATACAGTTGTAGAAACACTGCTGTGCCAGGATGGTAAGGCAGCTAAAACTGGTCTGTTGGCTGGCAGGCGATGCCACTCATGCAGGGTGCAGGGCTGACTCCCCAGAGGCAGCTTGAACAGCAGTGCACACAAATATGATTTGTTCCTGAGTCAAAGGCCTTCTATACTAACTCAGGGAATTGTTGGGGAGAGCAAATAAGACAAGTGCTTGCTGTGCAACAGATGCTCAATAAACATTTGCTGGATCTGCACAGTCACAGAGTCTAAAGCCAAACTCTACTGGTCTGGTAACCTCCATCCTGGTGTGTGATTCTGGGAAAAGCAACCTGGGTGAGCCCTGCCCCTTTCGCCAGGTGCCTGGGTCTCGCTGACCTTCTTCTGTGTCTCACGCCAGTGTGCCCTGATGCTCCCACCCTGCCCTCTGGGTCCCGGCCCTCCTCACAGCGCCATCACTCTGGGAGAGTGCAGGGTTGACGTCCTGCCATCTGGTAATGGGAGGCAGGCCCAGTGCCGCCCTGGCCTTGGTGTAAGAGGGAAGACCCAGATCCCGGCCCCGCTGCAGGCAGCTGGCCAAGTGGTCTGTGCGGGAAAACTTCAGTGGCCCGGGCCAGAAATCTGTGAATGCGATAGCAGAAAGTCTGAGGAAGCTCAACCATACCAGAACTCCTCCAGCCCATGCCCCACACTCCAACCAGCCCAGGGGGACTTGAGACATACAGAGGGAGCTGTGGCCGTCAGGTCAGAAGCTCTCTCAGCAGTGAGACAGTGCCAGCTCCCAGCCCTGGTAGCCCTCCCTGCCTGGCTCTGGAGCTCCACCTGAACCTTCTCCCAGGGGCCAGGGCTATACAGCCTACAGGGGCAGTCTTGGCCTCACCCCGCACATCTTCAACCACCACATGGTCCTCTCGCTCAGCAATCTGGGAGGCCATGCCCAGCAGCAGTGCATCTACATCTTCTGCTCTTTGCAGGTTTGGGTGCTATAGGGGTGAGGAGAGGAGAGGGGTGAGGTTAATGGGGCCAGAGGCTGGGCAGCCAGGCTCCCTCCACCCTGTAGTCCCCCACCCAGTCCTGCTGTTCACTCCCAGACTGGTGGGTCACTCCTCTTCCACCAGTTAATTCCCCACTCAGGGTGCGTGATGTCCCCATTCAAAGCCCATGCTGTTGGGATATGGGTCTTCTTAAGCACAAGGAACCAAAAACTTTATTTCTTCTATTTTAGGAGACTTGAGAATATGGGTGACAAAGATGCTAGAAGGTCTAGGTCTCGGTCCTTGTTCTGTTTACCGACCAGCTGTGTGATTATGGGAAAGTCATGGGACTTCTCTGAACCCAGTGTCCTCTTCTGACTAAAAAGGGCATTAGAGACTAATAAAATAACAAATAAAATTAATGAAATAATAGAACGGGACTAGGAGAACACTGAGGCCTCTTGCCGCTGAGGTCCGTGACTCTGACCCCATGCCCTCCTCCTCTGTCTTCCCCTCCCTCCTCCCTTCCTCTCCTATGAACACTGAGTTTGCTTTAAATCAGTGACCAATGCTCTGGACCCACGCTGACCTGGTTTGGACAGACAGACTATCTCTGGTAATCTCTCAGAATTCCTCCTTCTTCCTTGCCCCCAACCCACAAAAATACATTCACATGCTGCCCTGGGTGTGTCTAACTAGGACGTTTCCTTGGGGGCAGTGATAGTGGGGCACTCCAAGGCCTACAGGGCTGTTAAGGGAGAAGAAAAACCTAGGAGGAAGAAATGAATGCAGAGCCGCACCGACACAGGTCCCACTGCCTCTCTCACAGCCCTGAGGTGAGAGTAGAGGGTTGACTTTTGACCATGTACAGCTACCTGGTCGTCTCAGACACGGGTAGGGGAGATGCCTCCTCCACCCAGCCCATCCCAGCTGGCTGCCTACTGCCCACCTTCACCACACACCCCAGTATGCATGCACGCATGCACGTAAGCACAGACAACACACATACACCCACCCACATGTCTGTCCCCAGCCCTGACCTTTCGGCTCCAGTAGCTGTTACAGACTCGGAGAGCTCTGGAGACAGTTGAGTTCTGATTGATGATCTTCTGAAAGTGGCAGCTGGAATTTCTGAAATACAAGGAGTAGGGGAGTGCTGACTGAGACCCCGGGGTCCTAACGTCAGGCATCAGCTCTGGTTTTCCAGGCCTTGCTTCCCTGGGTGGTATGTGGTCAAGGTAGACTCTGAATGATCTGATTTTGGGGTGGTCCCTCATCCCACATCAGACCAAACATCGAAAAATGCATCCACAGAGCTCGCACAGGCTCTCTTGTGTGTTCTCTCTCCACATACAGGCGTACATTTTAAAAGAATATTTAATGGTTCTTTTGAAATTACTTGTCTATGGATAACTCAATTGCTACAATTCCTTGGCCATCACCAGGCACATCAGAAATTGTTCCAGAGTAAGAAAATCTAATCTATGGATTGTTTTAAAGTATAATGCAATTGTAAAAGGTACACTGACATATTTTGCTTTGTATATATTTACTTAAATGTACATTTTTAGTTTAAAGCTCATCTTTATTATTTTGGAGCCAATATTTTCTTCAGCTCTCATACATTTTTATTATAATTGCCCCCAAAAGGTTTATAAGCTCCAGGTCCTCTGTTTACAGTAAAAATGCCCTCAGGGCAGTGTTAAGACCTGAACTTCAGGCCCACAGGCTTTGTGACTCACCCTCTGAGCCTCCATTAGCCTGTCTTAAACTGGGGGATTAATATCCACACCAGTTGCAGGAAAACCAACGTAAAGGTACTTTACAACCACAACGATACCTCTTTTTAAACAATTGCTTTTATTCTTCCCCTCCATATTCACTGTTCCCTGGGGGAACGAGCACACTTCAGATTGGTACTCCTGTTCTAAAGATTCCTGAGGGCAATTTTCTCAATTGACAAGCCCCCCCCCCCCCACACACACACACTCACAGTCCCTTTGCCCTTAGCCTTTCCCAACACACACTTCAACGCTCCCTCACCTCATGTAGACGCCAGGGGGCACCATGGTGGAGAAGAACTGCTCAGAGGCCACCAGGAACTCTGGGGAGATGCTGGGGTCCAGGAAAGGGCGGTACCCTGCTCCACGGGAGTAACGGGACAGTAAGCTCCTCACCCATCCCCCTCCTCCCAGAACAAGCACCGACCTGCCTTTCCCACTATGGATCCGAACCACCACCTCCCCTCAGCCCAGGTGCCCCCGGTACCCTCACCTCTATATTCTGGGGGTGTTTGCTGCAGGAAGCTGGGCAGCCACTCATACAGAGCAATGTTCTGAGGGTCAAGAAAGAGGAGAGGGAAGGCGAGTGCTCCAGCTGCCAGGCCAGGGGGATCTGAGCCCAAGGAAGCCTTAAGTGGGAGAGGATGAGCAGGCAGGGGCAGTCATGGAGAGGGGACTCCAGTAGCAGAGATGCTGAGGCCGTCCCCTCACGGAACAGGGGACTTCAGGGGGTGGGTGCAGCTCAATTTCCTGCATAAGTGACACTTTGTCTCCTTATCATTTCAGGGTCTATTCCTGCACACTGGCTCTCTGGGGAGGGATGGACTCCCGGAAAAGGGTGTTTCTGGGTGGGGGATGTCCGAGGATGGAGGGCTCTGCAGGGAAGCAGAGTGTCCTGTGGACCAGGAGACGGGGTCGGGGGAGGGAGGGCAGTCCACTGACCTGGTAAGTGGCGATGACCCTCTTGCGCGCGTGCTGGAACAGCTCCTCGTCGCCCCAGTGCGGGTGCTCCCCAGCCAGCTTCTGTGCCAGCAGATTGTGGTAGCGGAACCACAGCAGGCCCAGCGCCTGCAGGAAGGGCTCGCGGTTCCCTCGCTCCGCCCCGAAGGCTGCATCCGACGCGGGGACACAGGGGGGGACGTGAGAGGCTGTGTGGCCCAGGGGGGCGCCACCTCGCTGACCCCAGTCCCCGCCCGAGCAGCCGCGGACGCTCCAACCCGCCCGCGCCCCCGCCGGGCCCCGCGGCCTCACCGTACAGCCCCCGGGGCCCGCGCTGTCCCGTGGCGGGCGCGGGCGGCGTCCACATGAGCAGGGGGGCCTGCGCATCCCGGGGGAAGGCGGGGTCGGGGCCGGACGCCAGCTGTCCCCCCGAGAAGCTCCGCAGCGCGTCGCTCCAGGAGTGCGAGGAGCCGTAGATGGCGCTGCCGTCCAGCCAGCCCGTCACCTGGTTGATCTGCGAGGGTGTCGGGCCGGTGAGCCGGGGCTGGGCAGTCGAGGTGGGTAAGGGAGGGCCAGGGCCAGGCGGGCGCCTGCGGGTGGGGTGGGGGGGTGGGAGCCCCTCCCCGCCGACGCCCGGAGCCCGGAGCCCCACCTGCCCGGGGTCCAGCTCCTGCCCCGCCGCCTGCCTCGTCTCACCAGGTCCCGGGGGTTGCTGGGGCTCCGTCCGGTCTTGGGGTCCCAGCGGCTCCTCTGGAAGGGCAGCACCACGTCCCCGCGCCGGTCCGGGTCGAACACGGGGTCTCCGGGCGGGATGTGGATGTTGAGGAATTCGGCGGGGCAGCCGGGTCTGTCTATGCTCACCAGGTCGGAGAGCAGGTGGTAGCCTGCCAGCGATGGGGGAGGGTGTGCTGGGGCCAGCTAAGGCCACTCTCCTTTCCTCCCCAGGTATTTAGCGTCTCCATACCCAGCCCCAAGCTTCAAAGACTCAACGGCCATCATGGGCAAGTCCCTGCCTTGACCTTGCCCATAGTTTCCGAAAAACTGTTACATCCTGGTCCAAACTGTTTTCACTGCCAGTTTGGCCTTCTCCCTGGTAACTGGGCGGTGCCCAGTGAGTGTGCCTAGGCATTCAGCCTGGCAGCATGGGCTCCAACAAGCTGTTGGGAGCAGCCTGCCCAGGGGACCTGCCAGCTTCCGTGGCATGGTGGACACTGGGAAGCAAGTATGGGCACCAGAATTGCCAGCATGAGCCTGGCATTCCTGCTGAAAGCCAACAGACCAGTCATTAGAGTCAGAGGATCCTAGCTCCCCCATTTTGAGACCTCTCCAGACCTCCCACCAAGATAAGAACCCTTCCCTGCACCTGTCCTGGGAGCCACAGAGGCCAAGTGAGAACCGCATCCTGGGTCCCTACCAGATTATTTTCATGCTCCTGGTTCTATCCTCAGTGCCATCAGCAGCTCAGCCTGGGGCACATTTATACCTCCTCCAGCCAGACTTTCTCCCTCTGCTCCCACCCCTACCCCGCCCCATCACCCGCGCCTCCATCTCTCTCCCCTGTCCCTCTGACCCTCTGGCACTTCTCTCCCTCACTCCCTGAGTCCCCCCTCAGACACAGAGGTGTCTAGCTGACCCCACTGGCCTCCCTCCACTACAGGTTGAGGCCCTTACCGAAGAAGACCCCCAGCACTGTGCGGTTTTGCAAGGAGGCCTGCCCGGCAGGGCCCCTCATGGCAGTGTTGCTGAGGTCTCGGGGGTTGGGCAGGTAAGGTTCTCCCAAGGGCTGGTACACAC
Source organism: Artibeus jamaicensis (assembly GCF_021234435.1). Lineage (NCBI taxonomy): Eukaryota > Metazoa > Chordata > Mammalia > Chiroptera > Phyllostomidae > Artibeus > Artibeus jamaicensis. The sequence continues at coordinate 25,254,447 of NW_026521883.1, forward strand.
CATCTGCATAGGTGGCTGGGACCAGGCGCTGCAGCCGATATCCTGGGATGAGAAGGGACAAGGACCAGTCCTCAGGGGGGCTCCTTGACCTCCTCTTCCCAGGCTTCCTCCAAACCACCAATCGTAAAACCTTAGGAATGGACGAGCCTTTGCTGGTGCCTGCCAGTCCTTGCCCCTTAGCAGTGGGCACCACCCTGACCCTGGGGCTCTGTGTCCACTTGGTTCTCACCTACCTTTGCTGCCCCATCTGTGCTCCATGAGGTTGTTGTACCACCCATCAAATCGCTGTACCTCCCACGAAATGGGGTTCTGAGCTCCTGTGTGAGAATGGAGGAAGGGGTGGATGGGCAAGTCAGTACAAGAGAGGATGGGTAGGCCTGCGGGATATGCATCCTGTGATCCTGGTAGCTGGGTCAGCATGGATACCCAGCACAAGTGTGGGAAGTAGGGTACAGAGGGAGAGAATCAGAGCAAAGTGATGCCCAAATTCAAGACCAATCTTTAAGCTGTTGGTGGCGGGCGGAGCTACGGCAGAGAGCACTAAAGGACTGTAGCTAGGTATCCAGGCGCAGTGTCCTGACAAATGGCCTCAGAGAGGAAAAGGAAGCAGAAGGGTGGCAATGGGGAAGGGGACCCAGGAGATTTCCATTGCCCTCACACCTGAAGTCCTTTGGGGACGCAGCAGGACAGAAGCCATTCCAAGCCTTAAGACATCATACAGAGCAAGAGCCAGCCACTCCCCAAAAGCCAGCCACTCTTTCACCCAGGGAAGGACGTGTGATTCTGTGACCCATCTCTAGGCAGGGGCAGTATGGAGAGGGCCGTGGCCCTCTCCTGCTGAGCGGAGCCCCCGGGAAGGATGTGGGCCGCACGTTTCCGGTTTCGGTCTTTTTCTCAGTTCCTTGGGGGGGATCAGGGACTAATAGTCATGTGGATAACCCCGCCCCTTCCCCTCTTTGGGGGCATCATATCCCCCATATAATTCTTCCTCTTGACCTTATTGTACTCCAAAAAAGCTAGGACTCAGGAGGGAGCACTCAGCTGTTGAGGGAAAAACAGGTAATGGTAGCAAAGGGAAGGATCCAAAATCAGAAATATAGCAGGGGTCCTTCTGGTCAGTAGGTCAGGTGATCAGCCAGGTTTCTTTGCCCAAACTAGGAAGCTACATGGTTGAGCCTTCCTCTCTCCTCACCTCAGAGAACACAGCAAAGAAGAGGACTTTCACCAGCCAGAGAAAGACCGCTGATTGTCTCCCCACTTAGGTGAAGGACAGGATCTCAGAATGACCCTCCTGCCCCATACCAGGGACACACACACACACACACACACACACACACACACCAGGAGGTCAGAGAGGGAAAATGACTCAGGCTCTTATATTTGAGCAAAGTATTGAGGACAGCAGAATAAGTGACTCCAAAATATGTCACTTTGACATGTGGGTTATTTTGAGCTGGAGGCAATCAAGACACAGTACTCAAGAAAAAAAACTACCTTTCCCTTAACCACCTGAAAAAAGAAAATTAGATAGGGGGCCTGGCTCAGGAAGAGGGCTAATACTAGAGATAACTTTTCATCTGTATGCAGGGCAAACATCTAACCAAACATCTGCTCTTTTCATGGTCCTGTGAATTTCCCTCCTCCCCTTTGAAGCCCCGGGCCCCTATCCCATTTCTCAGTTTAGGATCAGCAAAGAAGCCTCAACCACCCCATTTGCTCTTAGGTCTCCTGTTTTTATGGTGCTCTCATATGCATGAAATTCAATTTGTTTTTCTTCTGTTAATCTGTTTTATGTCAATTTAATTATTAGATTAGCCAAAAAATTTAGAAGAGAAGAAGGGGAAAATTTCCCACCACTACAGAACCCAACTAAGGATGTAGACTGGGGGCAGAAATAAGGCAGCCACATACATGTGATCTCTAAAATAAGATGAACTGGCCCCGACCAGCGTGGCTCAGGTGGCTGGGCAAAGTCCCACAAAGTGAAAGGTCGCTGGTTCGATTCCCAGTCAGAGCACATGCCCTGGTTGTGAGACCATCCTAGTTGCGCCATACACCCCGAGAGGCAACAAATTGTGTTTCTCTCTCACATCGATATTTTGCTCCCTCCATTCTCCTTTCTCTAAAAATAGATAAATAAAGTTTAAAAAATAAAACAAAACAAGATGAAGTGGTGGCAGAACATAAGGTGGGGGCTGTAGGGAAGGGGTGGTGGAGAGTGCCTCTGGAGAATAAGAGGCAAGAGAATAGGAAAATCTAAGGCCAAACCCAGGGACAGCTGCAAGGAATGAGAATGGGAGCAGCTTTGGCAAGAGAGAAGCTGCAGCGGCCGTCTCACCGCCCTGTGCCTCGAGCCTGGATGGATTATTCCACAGGTTTCCTTTGCCCCCTGTTCTTGCATCTCCTGATGATCAGGGACTCGTTCTTTGTCAGCAAACTTGTGGCACGTGAAGCCCATTTCCCTCCTCAGAGACTCAGACTACAGAGAATGGCCTCAGATTTCAGTAACAGACTGTCCGAAGCTGAAGGTAACCAGATGAAACTCTTGTGTATTGAATTTTTTAAATCATATTGTTTTTAAAACATTGGTGACTTCCCTCTAGGGAAGTGAGCTTTCAATCCAATCTGACCCCAAGATCCTTTATTTTCTTGTGTGTCTAATCAATCTTTTCTTATTTGGGGTCAGTGGTCCTTATTTTAGGAAGAGAGAAAATAAGGGAGAGATGAAAGGACCCCGGACTATAAGTAATGGAATAGGATGTGCTGATTTGGGGAAACGTTTTATTCCATTACCCATTCATCTAGTCAGCAAGCTAGAAGTGAGCACCCGACTGTGTGCAGACTGCTGTTTTACCTAGGGAGCGGGGATAGAGGTGAAGGTGATACAACTTCTGTCCTTGGGAAAACCCAGAAGATGCTGGGTTCCTCTGCTCCTGGCCATAGTTCTCCCCCAATCTGTACTCACCTGTAACCATCCATGGCCCAACCAGGACAGTCCATGCCAGAGCCAGGCAGAAGCCCATGATGAAAATGGAGAACACCTTAAAATGGAGTCCCTAAAAAAGACAAAGCACACAGAGAATGAGCCCCAGCAGTGCAGGAAAGTCAGGCCAGGGACTCTGAACCAAGGTCCCTGTGGATCAAGGCATGGGCCAAGGGGCAGCAAAGACTAGGAGACTCTCTCCCTTCCAAGAATCTTCCATTTATTCAACAAGTACTTAATGAGCTTGCACTATGTAGCGGGCGCTGACCTAGGCACTGGAGATTAAGTGGTGAACAAAGCAAATGGAAATCCCCACCTTCCAGGACTCCCGCCTCAAACTAATTGGAGAACCTTGTTTTGACCCAGCCTACTGCAGAGTATGTTTCTTGAACAGAGAGAGCCTTGCTTAGAAGGCCAGGCCCCTGGCTATGGTGCTGCTGCCAGAGCACTGTGTAGATCTCAGGTCATTTATTGGATCTGGACCTTGGTTTCCTTTTCCAGCTATGAAAGTCAACATGTCTGAACTGTCTACCTTCTAGCACGGTTGCTGGAATCAAATGTGAGATTAAAAAGTGGCCAGTGTTATGTAAATGTGATACAGAGAGGGTGGGTTGGAGCTTGAGTCCTCCGAGTCCACTCGGAGGAATTCCTGTGTTCAGTGCTGACTTCCTGCTCTCTCTCCCTAGGCCAATAAATCACCCAGGGACAACAGGGAAACTGGATGGCGGGGAACTCAGTGTGTGACTTCTGAGTGGCACAGGTGTGCTCAAGGCCAGTGAAGACCTCCCAAAGGTAGAGTGGAGCCTGAGGGTGGACTGGGGCTGGGGAACCATCTAGTGGAGGAAAGGGAGCTCATGCAAAGCCTCATCTCTAGCCAAACCCTCTGGGCTTCTGGATGGGTTGTCTAGTTTCACAGGAGGAAACTCAGGATAACCTCATCCCCACTGGCCATCTCCCGTTAAATGAAAAAACATAGGCCCTGTCATAACTCAAAAGCTTGGTGTTCCACCCATTCCAGCCCACAGACTGTCCAGAGGCCGGCCTTTGATAGTCTGTGAAGAGTAGGGCTCTGGGTGGTTGAAGCTGTAAGGCTGGACATACTGAAGTGGCCACAGCAGTCCCTGAATGATCTAGGATGTCCTGCCTCTCCCTTCCTACCATGCTGGCTTCTGGGTTTTTGGTGCCAGACACCAATGGACCATCCAACCCATAAAGACACGCAGTGAGCCTTCAGGCCAGGCCGTGGGGACAACCTGAAGAAGATGGACTTGCTTAGTAACAGCTCCTGGTGGGTGGGCAGCCACATGATTAACACAGCAACATGGGTTCAGTAACTTCTCAGCAACCTTGAAAGGAAGGCAGTAAACCTCGGGAAAGGGCAGTAAAGCCCCAGGCAGTGGCAGAACCAAGGAGAGAATACAGGCCTGCCTCGTTGTCCACCCATGTGGCAATTTTTCCAGCCATGAAGGCCTAGTGTGGTGGGGAAAGGATGAGGCAAGGCCCTAGGAGTTCCAACTTGGTCCCAAGGGAGGGCTGAAGAGGAAAGCATGGTTTCTCAAGGCCCCAAATCCCCTCCTGGCATCACGTGCTGGTGCCAGGAGGAGCTCCGGAGAGATTCCCCTAAGCCCAAGCAAACCAGGCCACCCAACACTCAGAAACTAAAGCATCCAGTCTCCGGAAACCTTAGTAGGGTGGAGGATGGGCCCTAACCCGGCCCACTGTAGCCTCAGGCGAACGAAGAACGGAGGCGCGGAAGGGTCAGGCTGGATTCCCTTCCCTCAGAAAAGTGGAGCTGCGGCGCGCTCGGACGCAGCCTTGCCGCCGGAGCTGTCCCCACCCAACCCCCGTCCGAGCGCCCAGATCCGCGGGCCCAGAGAAGCCCCCCGAGATCTGACCTGTGGCTGCGGTGTCGCCTGAGCAGGGACTGCAGCTTGACTCCCGTCTGGCTCGCAGTTGGGCCCCGACGCCGGCTCGCGTCCGCTTCCCTCTCCCGCTCGGCGCCGAGTCGGGCGGGCCTGGGCAGTGCAGAGGAGACGGCGCGCCCGGTTCCACGGCGGGGCGGGGCGGAGTGGGGCGGGATAGAAACCCGAGCTCGGGGGACCGGGTGAGGTGCTCCAAGGGGACCTGGGCGCGCAAGGTGAGACACCAGGTGCTCGCGGGACCCAGACGGAGGGAACGCCCTGTCCGTGACTAGGGCTCGGCCAGTTCGGCCAGGTGGACGGCGAAAAGGGCAAGTCCGCTTCTGCGGGTCTGCTGCGACCGGGAGAGGGAGAAAGACGGAGAGCGTGCAGGGGGACAGGGGGCGGTCCCCAAATTCTCGCCATTTCGGTAGTTCTGGGCTCCGAGACTAACAGATCCATCAACACCCGAAGACCTGGCCGGGCGTCCAAGCGAGGCACCGGTCTTCAGACCCTGTTGGAGCCTGTGCTAACCACACCCGCCGGAGGCTTCACCGTGAGATCTCCACGGTCTCGCTGTGCCCGCGCCCCGCCCGCACCCCGAACCGCGTCGCTAGGTTCGCGCCGGAGAGGCCCGGGGTGCTGGGGGTGGGGGGAGAGAAGGAGCGGTCGGAGGGAGGGCTGCGAAGTGCCAGGCTGGTGTGGAGCAGCGCCGCGGGGCCGGGGTGCGGTCTGGGAAGGTCCAGGGTAACTTAGAGTGGGAGGCGGGGAAACATCGCAGACCCCGTTCGTCCGGTCACAGCCTGGTCCTTACGTGAATGGGAAGAGTGGGGGGTGGAAGGAGGTCCGCCGATGGAAAGGGTTCGCACTTTGGTGAGGGAACGTCCGCACCGTGTCTTTCTCTAATTCCACCCCCCAGAGCATCGCGTGTGAGTTTCCACAAGGAGGAGGCCAGCTGTGCGAGTTGCCACTCACGGATCGTTGGTAAGAGGAGAAGGTAGGCAACCTCGGTCCCGTGTGAGTGGCGGGGATGCGGCTGTTGGGGTCGAAGCGGTCCGGGTGGGTTTTGGAGGGGGCCTTGAAGTGCCGTCCTCGCCCTGGCCCCTAGGGGCGCACTTGTGTCCACCCTGATCAAAATCTGATCCTCAAAGAGAAAGCTTGGTAAGAAACTAAGAGGAGGCAAGGAAAACCTCATAAAGCCATAAATGCCACAAGGCTTACAGGCATCAAATCTTTATCTGGAGTCTGGATAGATTGGCTTGTATGATTCAACACCTCTGGGATCCTTACCTACCTAGGCCCTTACTGGGGATTCTTGCCTCAACCTATTTTTCAGATCTTGTTCTGATTTTCCACTTAACTTTTTCTTTAGTGCAACAGTACGTATACACATGCCCACACACGTTCCTGAAGAGCAGAGGCTGGGACAGGAGTTTCTGACAGAGTCTCCTTAGCCAGCCAGGGCTGTAAAGTTTTAATGGGGTCAACCCCAACCAGAGAAATAAACCATCAATCAATCACATTCTAGTAACTGTGTATCACCAATCAGAGCTCCTAGTAACTACAGGCATGTGACCCACCCCCCCTTTGTAGAGAATTAATAGTCCTTACTCTGTAGGTTCCAGAGATGGGAGAAGTGGACAGGAGACTTCAGGAAGAAATTCCTGTCAAGTTATAAGAGAGGCCACAGAACCACAAGAAAGTGCATACAAATTTTGGATGCTAAAGACTCTTGCTTGTACTAGGACAACTTTTCGTAAAGGCTGGAACCATTTCTTGCTCAACCCTCATACATACGTAGAATGTAGGAAGCCACTTCATCCTATGGCAGGGGGGATTGGATAACCATGTCTGGAACACAACCAAGCATGAGAAATGCTTCAGTATTGTAAGGGACTTCGGAAGAGGAGAGATGTCCCTCACCTCTCCAGGTCAGGTGATAAAGGAGGACCCCAGTGTGTGAGGACTGGCCTGCCCCAGTGAGAACTGCCCCAGTGTTGTCGCAGGAGCCTCGGGTGCAGGGTTTTTGTGTCTAGACGTCTGTGTTGCTGGGAACTCCTTTCTGGTGCCCGTGTTTCTGTTTATATGAACTTATAGTGTATGTCTGATTGTATCTTGCGCTTATTAATACAAATATACATTGTGTGCATATACCAATCATGGCGGTAAGCTCAGGGAAACGTGAATCAAGTGAAGACTTACATAAGACTTTTTATCAAATAGGAAAAAATTCTACAGTCAGAACCTCCTTGGCAAACTAGGGAGGAAGCCGTCTATGGGAAACTCTAAGCTTCATAGGAAAAGGAGAATTGCTGGGTGTGGAAACTTTTCATGTTAGTCCCATCTCTTCATACAGGAGGCCCGTTGACTTAATAATTAAAATCAAATTAAGATCAGGGTCATGAAAAATTAACTTTAAACTGGGCAGTGTAGATTAAGGAGGACGTAATTCATTAAATTGAGCAAGAAGAAATTAATCAAGGCAAATTTCATTCACCACTGTCTTTTTGCTTTAGTATATAAATAAATACTTTGGAGAATTGGAAATAAGTTAATATTGTTCTGCACCTACGGTACAGAAAGCCTTTTGTTAGTGTTTCTTTGAAGCGCCGTGCGAATAGAAATTAGCCATTCTTGTAAAATTTTATATATTCCCTTTCAAATAAATGCAGAAATAATTCTAATATGTGACCCTGATCAAAATACATTGCATTATTATTATTTTCTTGTATTGCAAATATTTATTTTTAAAGCTCCATAATGTAACATCTATTCTTACTATTAGCAAACTTGCTTTGTCTTTCTATCTTACTAACCAAGATATTCTACACTTTATATCCTTTAAAAACATAACATTTCATCAAAATTGTAATGGCTTCAGTCTATCTGCTTTAAAATAAATATCACTACCACATATTTTACAAAATAAGTGAATCCACCAATTCTTACTCGTCTTCAGCTAGAGTTAAAATGTACGTTTCAAATTCAATTGAACACGAACATTCATGCTTTGGAGAATCCAACTATTTGAAGAGTTTCTGAAAATTTTGTAAAAGCATTAAAAATTGACAGGGTTGGTCAAATCCTGTCCTTCCCTGTCCTTAGCCCTATACTGCTGGTAAGTGAATGTTGAATGAGAGCATAGTACGGGGCGATGAGGGAGCACAGCTCCCTCTTGTGTTCCAAATAAAGATTCTACTGCAAGGAGAGGAACGCATTCCTGTGGTCATTTGATCCACAGGCTGATTAGTATACCTATGGGGAATACAAAGATGGAAAGACAAAGTCCCTGCCCCTAAGGAGATTAGAGGCTAACGGGGAGAGAGATGTTCAACATTTAGATTTTAAGTGATTATTGGGATCACGGAGGTATGTTCCAAATGCAATCAGAACATTAAAGGTGGAAACATCCACACAGACCCGATGGTATCAGAGGAAACTTCATAGAGGAGTTAACACAGACTGAGATTTGAAGGGTTTGCCGGGAAAGGAGTTCGCCGAGAAAGTAAAAGCATTCCAGAGGAAATAGCATGTACAAAGGCATGAAAGCTTCAAAGAGTATGTCAGATTCAGGGACAGGCCTGTAGTTCAGTGTGACTAGAGATTAGGCTGGCTGACAAGTGGAGATGGAAGGGTAGGTGGGACCAGATCACAAAGAACTTTCTGTGTAATGATGAGAAGATTAGATTTTACGCAGATCAAAAAATTATATTTGCTTGTTAGAAAAGCTGTTCTGACACCAGGCAAGTCAGGATAAGTCTGGATTAGGGCAGATGCAGTAGGGAGGGAAATGCATGAATGGTTTCAAGGAATGTTTAAGAAGATGTTCCAGGTCCCTGGCTTATTTGATTGATGGGATGGTGGTGCCAGCAAAGAGACAAAAATATATATATATCAATCAAAAGTGGAGTAGAGACAGTGAATTCAGTTTGGGACCTGTTAAATTTGAAGCATCCATGGGACATCCAAGTGAAAAGCCTGTAAGGTAATGGGCCCTTTTGTGTTTGGAGCCCAGATAGGAGGTCCACCTGGAGACATAGATTTGAGAAGCATACACTATGGGAATGGATGTGCTTCCCCAGGGAATCAGGAAGAGTGCTAAATAAGAGAGTGAAAACAGAATCCTGGATAACATAAACATTTATGAGAGAGAAAGAACTAGCAAAGGAGCCCCAAACAAAAAGGCCAAAGGCAGGAGATTCAGGAGAATATGGAATCATAAATGTCCAAGGAGGAAATGTTTGAAGAAAGAGGGAATGGTCCACAGTGTCAAATACTACAGAGAGGTCAGCAAGGATGAAAGTGGAAACTTCCCTTTGGATTCAGCACTTGGTAACCTAATGAACAAGTTTGGGCTGGGGAGAAGCCAGATTGCAATGAGTTCAAGAGATCAGAAAGTGGAAATACCAATGTACACTATGCTTCCCAAATGCCTGGCTGTAAAAGGAAGAGAATGGGATAAGATGGTAGCTGGATGGGAGAAGGTCAAGGGAGAGAGTCTTTATTCTTTGTGTTCCTAAGATGGGAGACACGGAAGCCTAGCCTTGAAAGAAGGAGCCCACAAAGAAGAAGCATCACAAAGGGATAACTGGTGAGAAAGGTGCTGTCAGAGCCCAGAAGAAAAAGGGCTGCTCATTTCTCTGGGGTGGGAGAGCTGACAAGTTAAGAAAAAAAGCAAAAATTTATATTCAAACTGGGATGTGCAGGTTATATGACTCGCCCAAAAGACAGGATTAGAAGTTAAAACTGTCTGTCTCTATGCGATATTGTGATACCCTAAGAGAGAGCACAAGGGGATGGCCAGCCCAGAAGAAGAGGGAATGGCTGGGGGCGGCAATGTTTTGTTAGGAGAATCACAGTATTTAGAACTAGAAGGGACCCAGAGATCGTCACAACCAATAGCAGATAAGGAAACCAAGGACCAGGTTTTGTGTCATTTGCCTTCCCAACGTTGAATTAGTCACTGCAGAACTGGACCCAGACCCAGGAAGTGTGATTCCAGCCCAGTTCTCTGCAAGAAGGATTGGAGATAAATAGAGTAATAAAATGCCCCCTCCTTCTCAATCTGGTAGCTTCCATTTATTGATATTATTCTGTTCCACGTACTATTCTTAGCACTTTACATACAGAATCTCATTTTATACTCACAATGACCCTGTGACATAAACATTATTATCATCCTCATTTTTTAATAAAACTCTCTGCAAGAGGTAGAGGTGGAAATCAAATACAGAGCTACTTAACTTCGGAGCTTATTCTCTCACTATCTCCCTTAACAAGACACTACCTGGTCAGAGTATATATTATGGAGCCACCTGATCAAACTCGGGCCCCAGTGTAGATCTCACTCAGGGAAATGAGCAGAGCTGGGATCATTGATTGTAAGATGCATTTTTTTCTCATGTTTTGACATCTCTGAAATTGAGGTGTTTCCTACCCAGAATGGCTGCCATGGTTTAATTTGTAGCTTGCTTGTTTGCTTGCTTCCTTCCTTTCTAAAAAAATAATAGCATGTCTAGTGATCTATTCTGACTGGATTTAACAAGACTCAAATTCTGGTACCATTTCCCAGTATCCTGTTCGTGAAGGAACAAACTAGAGTCAACAGTCTAGCTCTGAGATCAGGGGACAGGCAGAGAATCGCTGAGCCAGTGTTTGAGCTGAAATGAGGCCTGGGAATCCAAGTCAAATCTAAATCTAAATGCAGTTGGTGATGCATGCAAGTGGAAGGACAACTGGCCCCAGCCCTGTGTCCAGTGGAGAGCAGGTGCTCCTTCAGTGCTTATTGAGGTGAACGCAATTTAGCTCTGTTGTTCCGGAGTTGCCAGAGCAGGAGCCAGGTGCTTGAGAAAGCTGGACAAACCAGTGTGGGCAGTGCGAGGTCTGGAAATGTGCTACATACTTAGCAGGGCTGTCAGGCCTGTGTTGCTTTGGGGACTGAGGGGGAAAGCCAGTGTTTTTCCAATCTGTATCATCTTTCACCCTTATGCTTTCACTTGATATTAAATATAGCTCTTTTTATGTTCTGTCTGCTTGTGCTGGAGGCCTGAGAGAGATTTTTAAAAAAGGATTATATTTCTTAAAACTGCCCCAAAGGAAGCAGAGAAGCCTCAAGTGTAGTGGTGGCACTGATTCAGGAGGCCTACAGGTTAGGAAGGGGGCTCAGGGCAACGGAGACTGATTGCCAAGTACCTCCTTCTCTCACAGCCAAAGCACGGGCAGGTGGATGGCCAAGGAGCAGTGGATTGGCAGTAACAGTGGAATCTGGTGAGCTCCAGAGAAGAGGGGCCCGATCTGGTTTATTCTTGGATGTATCTCCAGCACCAAGAACAGTGTCCAGTACAGAGGGCGCTCAATAAACATCTGTTATTATTGTACAGCATCTGCCTCCCCTGCACGACTCCACCAAAATGGCTGCTTTTGGACACACATTCCCATTCTATCCTGGCCCCAAGCCAACCTTCCCAATGGACACCACCTTGGCCATCATCATCATCATCTTTCTGACTGCGCTTGTCACTTTTATCATCATCCTGCCTGGCATTCGGGGCAAAATGGTAAGAAACAAACCCAGCCCTGGAGACCCCAGCCCCAGAGAGACCCTGGCCTTGAGGCAAAGGGGACAGATTCTCTCACTAAAACCAGGCTCAGGAAAAAGGTGTCAGTCCTGAGAATGCAACACTTCGCCTCCAGCAGAGAGCCCCCCCCCCATTGATTCCACAGATGATTATTGAGCACCTATTATGTGCCAGGTGCTCTGATCTCAATTGGCCGAATGACCCAAGCCTGGAAAGAGGAAGGGGGGACTTGGAAGGAGGATGCTCCTTCCTAAACCCACCTACACTGTTATGGCTCAGAGGCTGTTCTGGCTACTGAGGATGGTGACCAGCTTATTCATCGGAGCTGTGATCCTGGGTGAGTGTGAAGCTCAGCTGTCTTGGGCAGCACCTCTACCCCATCTGGTTCCCTCAGCAGCCCATCTGGCCCTTCCTTGTTTCCCCACAGCAGCCTCTGCCTCAGAGGGGTGTGGGCCCTAGGAAACCATCCTGGGTGCATCCCCCCCTTTCCTAACATTTTTATTTGGAGGCAAGCAAATTAAAATGAATGGGGAGAGGACATTTGGAGACTGGAGGAAGGAAATGGGGGCAGGACTGCTTGCTTTGCTTTCAGAATTAGGCAAATAGGAAAGATGGAAAGTCTTCAAGTTGAAGCTGTGTTTGCCTAGCATGTTATTACTTTAATGTTTTCCTCCCCAGGCTGCTTGAGTGCCTCTCCCTAAATGGGAAGAGGAAGGGAAGGGGTAAGAGGAATATGACCAAGGGAAATAATTTATTCTTTCCATTTTTGCCAAACTAACTATATGCCAGACCCTATGCTAGTTAATGGATACACGATTATGAGCAAAACAAACATGGCTGCCTTTTAGCTTTCCCTCTGACTCCAACCCAGCAATGCCCAGCACTCCCTAAGTTCCTGTATGTCCAACTCCCCAACCCAGCTATGAATTTCAGTACTGAGTGGTCTGTGGCCCAGGCCAGCACCAACACATCATACAAGGCCTTCAGTTCCCAGTGGATCAGCGCTGATGTTGGGCTCCAGGTTGGGCTGGGAGGAGTCAATGTCATGCTCACAGGTGAGGAAGAGCTTTTACCAGTGACAGAGAGGGTAGCTCTGCTCTGTGTCTTTGGGATCTAGTTTGGTGTGGTCTAAAGAGTGACCACATGGGTTGGAGGTTTGGTGGGAGGGGGAATTCCCAGGCCTTGGAAGCTGCTTTCTCTCCATTGAGACCAGCTCCTCTCCCTCTACCCATTGTGGTGAGCCCCTTACCCAGGCAAATGCCCTTGGGTCTCTGCTGAGCACAGCTGCCCCATGTCTCAGGGACGCCCGTGAAGCAGCTGAATGAGACCATCAGTTACAACGAGGAGTTTACCTGGCACCTGGGCGAGAACTATGCTGAGGAGTATGCAAGAGCGCTGGAGAAGGGGCTGCCAGACCCTGTGCTCTACCTGGCCGAGAAGTTCACCCCAACCAGCCCATGTGGCCTGCATGGCCAGTACCGCCTGGCAGGACACTACACCTCGGCCATTCTGTGGTGAGGGTGGGATGGAGGCCCTGTTAGCCCAGACCCCAGAACAGGGTTTCTAGCCATCTCTCACCCACTCATGTAAAGAACCCAGTGAAATAGGCTGGCACCAGTCACAATAGTACTTTTTGGGGAAGACCAAGGCAAAAATCTCTACCTCACATCTTTGGGGTGTTCTTGGGTCCCTGAGCCTTCATCTGGGGCCCTCCAGGTAGAGGTGCCTGGGTCAGCCTTCACTGGGTCCTGGCTCTCCAGGGTGGCATTCCTCTGCTGGCTGCTGGCCAATGTGATGCTGTCCATGCCTGTGCTGGTCTACGGGGGCCACATGCTGCTGGCGACAGGCATCTTCCAGCTGTTGGGACTACTCTTCTTCTCCATGGCCACGTCACTCACCCCACCCTGTCCTCTGCGCCTGGGCACTGCTATACTGCACATTCACCATGGGCCTGCCTTCTGGATTACACTAACCACAGGTGAGGCCCAGCCCTAAAGACAGCACTGGAGAGCTCAGGGCCAGGGAGGGAGGGCAGGGACCATCATGTTGGTGGGGTTGAGGGGCCGGGTGCCAGGATGCCTTTCCCTTGTTTATAGCTTCTCTCTCTTGTACCCCCCATCTCTTGGATTTCTCTCCCCAGTCCCACTTCCCCTGTCTCCTTGTCCATGCCTACTCTTGTGGGTCTTCTCTCTCTCTCTGTCGTGTCCCTCATCTGCCAACTCTCTCTTTACCCAACTCTCCCAAATCTTCCAATTTCATGTTCCCCTCCCACTTCTCCTAAACACTTTTCTCTGTGTCCTGTATTGCTAGAACCCTTCCCTGTCCCTGCCTCTCATAGTATTAAAGCATCCTGCAGTTTTAATGTCCTCTCCGGTCCCATTATATCTGTCCCTCATGTTCTTTCCCATGCCTACTCATCTGTGCTCTGCCTTTCCCTAAGGGTTTTTCTGTTTACAGATTCATTTCTTTTCTCTCTCTTTGTCTGTCTTTCTCTCTCTCTCCCCCCTGGGATATAATTGAAAGAGCATTGGGCTTAGAGTCCAAAACTCACAACCACTTTTCTGAGTCCATTGCCTTGAAACAGGAATGGCAGGAGTCCCTTAGAGTTGTTCTGATGCTCTTAGGAGAAATAGTCCTTAGGAGGGTGTCACCATCACTAAGCAAGACACCTATTGCCTCATTTTCAGGACTGCTTTGTGTGCTGCTGGGCGTGGTCATGGCAGTGGCCCACAGGATGCAGCCCCGTAGACTGAAGGCTTTCTTCAATCAGAGTGTGGGGGAGAACCCTGGGGTGGAGTGGAGTCCTGAGGAAGGGAGACTCCTGAGCCCTCGCTATAGGTCGACAGCTGAGAGTCCTGTGCCCCAGGACATTCCTCTGTCAGGGGCTTCCTCTGAGGCATGCAACAAGGAGGAGCACCTCAGAGTACCTGACTGTGCCCTATAAGATTCCTCTACCAGGTGGCCACCCCGATTTCCAATCTGGCTCCAGACCTCCTTTGAGTCCCATCAAACCACTGGAACTGCCCACAGGACCGAATGTTTTAGCCCTCCAGGCCCAGTCTGGAGGTGGAGTAGAAAAAGGAGACTCTGCCTATCAATGTTAAACAAATAAAACAAAACAAAATACCTAAGGTGCTGAACAGATGTTGGGGCTGCCCATAAACCTTGTCACGTGGTACAACCAAATGTTTCCGCAAGCAACTCTGCCTTCCTTTGATGCTTTGCCTCTCTGCCACTTATTGAAACCCAGCTTCACCCACATAACGATGTGTGTGTGTGTGTGTGTGTGTGTGTGTGTAGTGGGTCACAGCATGATTCTGTGTTCCCTCTGATCCTATACACTTCCTGTTTTCCTTTTTCCTGGGCTCCCTTTGTTCTTCCTTTACTTCCTCAGCTTGGGTGAACTGACCTCTTGGTACAATGCAAGACAGCACTTGGAGGAAGAAGAAACCAAACTTCTTACCCTGGGTCTAATACTAACAAACTGTGCCACGTTCTCTTTGAGCTTCAGTTCTCAAATTTGCCAAATAAAATTGTAGAACTTGCCAAAGGACCTTAAAGAAAAATCCCAGGATTTACATTTTTATGACTTGCTGACCTCTACCTTGGGCCTCAGACACCATTCCGTAGTGAATCAATTCTAAATGCCATTCCCTCCTAGCTCACTTCGCCGGAAGGGCAGAGGATGGTCCCCCTGGGTGGGTCAGTGGGAGGGTGAGCTGCCTGGTCGCTGTGCGTTGTCACTCAATCCACCTGGGGCGGCTCGGGAAGCTGCGGGCTCCGGTCGGTTCCCCTCTGGGCTCAATAGAGGGCGCCCCTCTCCCAGAGCTTTTGGGTTACTTTGGGTTCTCCAGACAGAGAATCTTGGTTCGGGACAAGGCAGAGAAAGAGAATGTTGTATGGCTGTCACCAGCCCAGAGAAGTCTCCAAAGGACGCATGTCCCCCAAGAGCCTTGAGAAGCCACGGAAATTAACAGAGAAAAAAAATTAAAAAACAAAAAGAAAAAATTTTATTTACAGCTCACCGTGGGAGACTCCAGGGTGCTAGGCGCACGTCTGAGGCCGCCCACCTTTCCCTGGGCTCCTGCAGCGCACAGCCTCTCCCCGAGCTCTCCGGGCCCAGGTCTGGCGGGCACCGCTCCAGACTGTGGGGGACCGAGGCGGAGGAGGAGTCCAAGGTTGAGATCCCTTCATAGGTTAGTACTGATTATTAAGTCCGAGGCCCCGAACTGCTTGTGTTCAGGGTTGCTGAAGTTGAGAGGCGAGCCCCCTCTCGCTTGGTTACCGCAGTTCTGGACGCTTTGGTCCAAGAAGGTTCGAAGCGCGCTGGGACGAGCATAGTGGAGACTCACCACGGCCCCTCCAAGGAAGAGGCACAGAACACCTGCGGCGGCGCGGACACAAGAAAAGGGGACAGTCAGGGCTCTGGAACACAAGTCGGACTGCCCCCTGCAAATATTGGAGGCTACCCCTCACATCCGCCCCTGCACCCCACCTCCACCCCCGCACACTCACAGGCAGAATAGACCTTTAATTTGGATTACAAGATTACAGTTGGTGTGCTAACTGGTCAAGATAAACTCTTCTCTAAGAATGGCATAACAGTGCCTGCCTCTACAAATCGTTTGTAGAGGGGCAAATTGGTAAAATAAGTGAACTCACTTTGTAAACTGGAAAGCGCGCACCGGTATAGGTGCCGTCCCTATCCCCAGCCGCCCCGGGCTCGTCGCTCGGTCCTCACCGGTAGCCAGCGTGACCCAAAAGGCGGCACCGTAGTGACTGCTGAGCGCGGAGGAACCGAAGCGGAGCGGGCAAAGCGGCACACTGGAGATGGAGGCGAAGGCCAAGACGGAGAAGAGCGAGAAGGCGCCGGTGGCCAGGAGCGCCAGGCCTCCGTAGAGCGGGACCGGCATGGCGAGCAGCGCGTTGGAGAGGAGCCAGAGGCAGAACGCCACCCTGCGGGGAGACCAGCGGCGCTGTGAGCCGGCTTCTCCCGGCCCACCCAGGCCTTCACAGCCTCGCTTCCCTGAAGTCCCTACCCCAGGAACTGGGCGTCCAGAACTGCGGTAACCAAGCGAGAATGAGCGCGGGGCTGGGTGGCGGAAGTGCAGGTGCAACCGCCTAAAGGCGCAGCCGGTTCCCAGCCAAGGCCGTCTCCCGGGATTCCGAGGGATTCTGCGGATCTCATGACCTTCTGACCCGAAGGGCGATCGTACTCTCCTGAGCATATTGGGCTGTAACCGCCGCTCACATCCTCCGGCGCGCGCGCACACACACACACACACACACACACACACACACACACACTGCCTTCCCTGCAGCGCTCACCACAGTGTGGCTGAAGCGTAGTGTCCAGCCAGGCGGTACTGGCGGTAGAGCCCGCAAGGGCTGCTCGGAGTGAACTTCTCCGCCAAGTAGAGAACGGGATCAGGCAACCCTTTCTCCAGCGCCTCCGTGTACTCCTCGGCGTAGTTCTCGCCCAGATGCCAGCTGAACTGCTCGTTGTAGTCGATGGTCTCGTTCAGCTGCTGCACTGGGATCCCTGAGGAGGGTGGGGGGGCGGCGGGGTCATCCGGCTGCGCGCAGCCCGGGACCAGGCAACTAAGCGCATTCCGACAGTAAAGTGGAGGCTCAAGAGAACGAGTTTGGCAGCGGTTGGGGAAAACACAAATTCATGAGGACCGAAAGCTGCTTGAACCTGTGGGATCTGAGAGTTCCTGCAGCTGCTCCCGCCGCGCTCCCCCCACCCTGGGGTCTGCGCATTCCAGAAGTCATTTTGCGCCAGTCTCCTCACCTGTGAGTGTAATATTAATTCCCTCTAGGCCCACGTGCAGACCGACGTGGGCTCGGATGCGGGCTGCACTGAAGGCTTTGTACGATGTGTTGGTGCTCACTCTACCCACTGACCATTCTGCGCTGAAGTGCACGGCTGTGGGGAAGAGGCACAAGGTGGAAGGTGGTTAGGGAAACGATTGAAGAGGTAGAATTGGGAGGGTAGTGATGGAAGGTGGGACACTGTGAAGAGAAGTGGGTGCAGAGGTCTAGGGGTCCAATGCGGTATATATACATGGTAGGGACAGAAGAGGGGGCACTAGAAAGAGCTGGAGAATGGAGAGAGGGAGATGGAAACCAATCCCAGGTGCCCTCCGGCAGCTTCCTTTTCACCCCAGGTCTTCTCCCCATCTGATGCACCACACACTTACCCACGATTTCTGCGCCTATGAATAGACTGAGGAGAACTCTCACCAACCAGAACCAGCGCTGCAGGAACAGACACAGGGTCAGGCCTGGGACTCAAGGGAGTCCCCGAGACCTCCCTTGACCCTACGACACCTGGATATTTAGTGCTCCTGCAACTGCCTGCTCTCGACCCACACCCTCTTCCCAGTTACATTCATGGCATTTCGAGGCTGAAGTCAGGCTTGCTTTTCATGCAGTCCCTCTGAGATACTAGCATTTCTGATGTTTTCTGCCCATGAGCTTGTGCCTCCCCAACCCCATTTTCCAATCCACCCTGCGATTGGACTATCTTGCTCTGCCTGGTACTCTCCCACAGCCTTCATTCCCCCAGTTATGTTCCACCTCCTGCTCAGGTCACTGCTATGGTAAGGCTCAGTGATTCCAGAAGTGCTAAGCAGACAGGGGTCATCTCCCCCAAAAGAGGGAGGCCCTGGTTTGCTGGCCAAGTACAGGAGGTGGAAAGACAGCCTCTGCATATTCCTAGGTGCATCAGTTTCTCAGGAAACCAAGGTTCTGGAAGGAGAGGTCCTTCTAGACTTGAAAACAGGCAGCTTAGGTTCTGGGAGAGGGGGAAATTGAAGGGGAAGTACTCAGTCTGCCACAGCTCTGAATCCTGTATCAAAGCATTTGAGTCTTTAGGATGGGGACACCCATATACATGCCTCTTAACCCAGCACACAGTTGAAACACAGCAGTCTGAGCTGCTAGTTTATGTCCTCTTGGCCCCAAAATAAGAAAATCCAGGGGACTGGGTGGGAGCGGCACTGCAGTCTGGGGAGAGGTGGGAGTCCCCGCAGGACTTGAAAGCTAGAATCACTGCAGCAGCCTCCTGAATGACCCCAGCTGGATCATTCTCCAGGATGTCTTGAACCGGACTCCTCCCTGTCCTTGGGAAGGGGTGCTTCCTACACTAGACTTCTGGCTCTGCCCCGCCTATGCTCACCGGACTATTCTGTATCCTTCAGCGAGGAGCCTGCCACCCGTGATGCTCTCCAACCAGACTTAAGCTGCTAACCCCGCTTACCGAGTGGCCACGAATCCCCGGCAAGATAAGCAAGAAGCTGACAGTCAAAGCCAAGAACACCACGATGACAATGAGCAGCGGGACGCTGGCGCCGGCAGCATGCCGGGGCTGGGGGTAGAAAGGCAGCTCGCCATTCCAGGGGGTCATGGTGTACAACTGCTGAACGCAGCGCCTTGACAGGCGGGCGGCCAAGCCGGGAGCGGACCCTGCTTGAGAAGGGACAGCTCATCTGTGGCGTCGGAGCCAAGGATCCCTTCTGTTCAGCCCCCAACCCCCGCGTGCTAGGGGCGCGCGACCCAATGGGCTGGCTAAGTCTGAGCCCATCAGCTCACCTCTGAAGAAGCGCAGCAGCTGGCTGCCCTCAAGCTCGCTGGGTTGGTCCAGGAGGAGTCAGGGAAGCGGGAGAGTGGAATTATTTCTCACTGTGTGTGAGCAGTTACCTTCGCGGCTCTGCGGGTTGCTCAGCTTTTGGAAGCCGTGTGGGACCGGACCCCTTTTATAGCAGCGTGGGCAGCGTGCCCAGCAAGGGTGTCCAGACCTGGCAGGCCAGTCATTGTGGGAAGAGATCATGCAAATTAGAGGCGGCGGTGGCTATGCAAATGAGAAAAAGCACTGCCTTCTCAGGAGGGCGAGCCCAGAGGCCAAAGGCTCACACCTAGTGCTGGCCTGGCCAGAGTGGACACCCGTGCAACTGGCCTCACAGGATCCAGAGAGTAGGGTGAGAGTACATCAGGGAAGGTGCTCTCCTCTTAGGAGCTGATGGGTGGGGGTGGCAGCCAGGTGGCGGAGGCAGAAAGCAGAGCAAAAAAGAAGAGTCCAAGAGGGAAGAAGACTTCTGATCCGGACTGGGGTCCTACACCAGAGTCTGGACTCAGGGGGTGGGGCCTGGTCTTCCCACTCCTCCTGTCCGTGCACAGACATTCATTGCGAGGTATGAGGGGCTGCGTGTCTCAGCCCCCAGCTTACTAGTTGCTTTCCCATTTCTGCTTTCTCTAGAATCAGTTCCTGGAGGGCTGGGAGTAGGGATTCCAGGCTTTGGGCAGGCCCTAGGAAGCTGGAGACAAAGTCCTGCCTGTGACTGACCTGCCCCAGGAGGGTTGTGCCCCATGGGTGTCTGTGTTTGGGTTAGTTCTTCCATGGGGTGGAGAACGGGGGTGGTTGTCAGTGCCCACAGGCTGCCATGTGCCTGGAAAACAATGGCATGTGGGTTCTTGGTAATGCTTCTAAAATCTTCACTCCAGAAGTGAAAATAGCTGGCACCTCCTCCCTCCGTGCCAGCCGTAGGCATTGGGGACGCCAGCTTTTTGTCCCTCACATACCAGCTCCTATCCCCCAGGCCGTAGGTTCAGTATGTTCTGTGCAAGACCAGAGGCACTGCTGCTCCTGGGAGCTCTCCTGACTGGTTCCCCGGATCCAGCAGGTAAGTATCTGGCACTCCCAGCTTTGGGAACTCACTTAGTACCCCACGGGAATGAGGGAAGGGAGAATTGCTGTCAAGCGGCTCCCTAAGGCTGGAAGATCAGGTCAGGTTGCTGCTTGGCTCAGCGGGATGGGAAACTCCCAGCGCAGCCTCCACGCTGCCCTGGTATAGCAGCCACTTGGATGGTTTGGGGACCCTGGCCCAGAGGGGGAAGCCCAGACTGCGGCCTTCGGGCAGCCTGGGCGTCGCAGGAGGCTAGCACTGAGGGGACCAC